>NW_027181686.1:2779142-12779142 GCF_028537555.1 Battus philenor
AATACTATGTTAATAACTATTTTATTACAGTTCTCTTACGTATAACATTAATCGAGGTTATATTAAACTTAAAGATAGTAACCCGTACACACCGCCGCGGATATATCCAAACTATTTTCAGGATCCAATGGATTTAAAAATACTGGTAAATATTCTTGTCACATATATATTATACATATATTTATAATTTTAATTATGCTTTAATTTTCTTCTTACTGAGCAATATTGAAAATTGTTTATATCGAATATTATTTCTTCCAATTTATTATCGATACTGGTTTCCATATTTTGTGGATAATCAACTATAGTCGGGAATGCTTTACGGCGATTGTTCGTAGAACGATTTAATATCGCAGACAAAGATCAATGTAATATGACCATGAAAGAGCTATAGTTTGGATTGTTAATATTAATAATAAAATATATTTTGGTTTTTTACGATGTTTTGCTTTCTTAATTACGAGCAATAATCATCATTATTTCAGCATTAAGACGTCAACTGGTGGATATAGGTTTGCGTGCAATAGCGATATTATATTATCGGAAATCGCAATATTTATTCATAAAACAAGTAAAGAATTATTAAATTACCTCTATTTTGCTGATTAACAATATTCAAATAATCACTTCAATTTTAATTAAATTAATTAATTTCGGTAAGAGCAGACGTAAATAAATATAGATTTAGAATTGTTACAGTATTCTGTAGGAAAAGGAATGAAGAGAGGCGATATGTGATAGGTAACAATGTAAGGAAAGGAATGGAAGAGAACGATAAGGATAACAAAAACTTTTTTTTATGAATAATGTCCCTGCTTACACACATCAGGGGAGCACGAGAATTCCTCAAAAACGGGGCCCAAATAATATATATATATATATATACATATATATATATGTATATATATATATACATATATATATATATATATATATATATATATATATGTATATATATATAGGTTTGGTAACGACTCGTTTATTAATTAGAGTAATGAAGTGATTGAAGCTTGCTTAGTTCGTTCGATAGTGCAGATATCAGTTTTATTGAATTCTACACATTTAATTTTATTTTTTATTTGTAAATAATACAACGTTATTCCAGATAGAGGGAGCTCGCGTCGTCCACTCTTTAGTCCAGCAACCTGCTCTGCAGAAGCTGAACGCTCGACCAAACCCCAATAGGAATCCTGGCTGTACCCAACACGAGCTGATGTCCGACGAACACTTGGAATGTCAGGCCAGACACCACTCGCTGACGATCTATCATCCAGTTGGAACGTGTTCTATGGGCGCAGCTGATAACCCCGACGCAGTGGTCGATCCGAGGCTAAGAGTACGTATTAAATAAACAGATTAACAAATAAATAATTATAAACCTTTCACTTAACTCTCGCTGTGCCTGCTGAATATAATCCTAGAGAAATATTCATAACCAGTTTATTAAATAAAATAATATCAAAATATAGACCTACTATCAAAAATATACCAGCATTTTTACTATAAAAATACTTTTATTTTATACCACCATTGTCACGAATTTAAAAAATGTTATATTGTAACTAAAACATTACTGTTCACCTAATAAAACAATTACAGTGAAATCAGAATCTCTCACTTCAATCTTAATGACAAGCGGTGGAGAGGGCTATGCTAGGAATTACTGTCGTTCGACGTGCAATGAGGAAATACGTAGATAGACGAAAGTAGCTAACATGGCCCAGCGAGTGGCATGTTGAAGTTGCAGTGGACAAACTACATAGCGCCAGAAAAGATGGCCGATGAGACCTTAGAGTTCGGGAATGAATACTACAGCGTGACGTAGGATTTTACCCACGAGGTAGAGAGACTAATTTGAAGGTTCAAACCGACCTTGTTGAGCATCTATGTTTGAGGTCTAGAAGTAGTCATCAGAGACCGTTTCACTGCTGAGATGACGATGATAATGATGATAGCACTTGTATTTATTACGTAACAATCTTTACATATTTTTCATATTTACCAACTTCCGTTCAGCAAATCTTGTCGTCTAAGAAAGTTGAATACAATAAAAACAAAACTGAAATAACTTCAAGGAAACATTTTTAATTAATAATAATTCATTCGTAAGGACATTTTTACATTATTTTTATTTACTTTGAAAACTACAGAAAACATTATATTACATGTGAATAAATAATTATTACTAAAACAATTTGTATAGTTTTCGTATATTAAAAATAATGTTAACAAAGTTTCTCGTCTCCATATACATATAACCCACCTATCTACACCTACACCAGAAGACAATTAAGCACATAAAAAATACAAGTAATTCTTCTATGTTTTACATTGTCTTCGTCCATGACATGATAACTTTAAATACAAAACTCAATTATATCTCAATTTGATGCAACACAACTAAATAAAAATAATTATATTTTTTTATTATTTACAGGTTTACGGTATAAAAGGGTTGAGGGTAGTAGATGGTAGTATAATGCCGACAATAGTCAGTGGAAACACAAACGCACCAATCATTATGATAGCAGAAAAAGCCGCAGACATGATAAAAGAGGATTGGTCAGAAAGTAACCCTGAGGAAGCCCACTGCGATCATAGTTACAGACATAACACTAATACAACTGACATAGATACACCAAAGAAAATTCAGCTCATACAAGAAGATAAACAAGACCTTTTATATGAAACAGCTAGCCTATTCCCCAGTCTATCTCAAGGTTTTCCACCTGGATATATAAAGAAGACAGAAGCAAATAAAGCAAAACCTTTATCAACGAATTTAAGTTCTTCGAAAAAAGAGCAATCGCTTCCAAATTCATATAACCCTATCCACCAATTTCATAATTCAGACGCCAACATACCGTACACTGGCGAACAGAACAACTGGAAATCCTATCCTTATGATATTTCAGAATACAAGTTCCAAAAAAATCCGTATAAGAACATAAATAGGATACAAAACGCAATACCCGTATATGTACCGGTAAATCCTTATTTTACACAGTACAGTAACAACCATTATAATACTATAAAAACACCAATTTACAAACCAATAAAACATAGAACGATGAACACAAAATCATACGAAAGCAGGCGATCTAAAAATAATAAGAAAATATACTTTAAAACAGATGAAGTCTTAACACCGAATGGGAGGAAGGATTGCAAAGTTTGGTTGTATTATAACGGAATGAAATATGAAGTGTCTTTATGAACAAATAGAAACGTATATAGATTTAATTTTAGTAATAAATGAACACAAATATTGATAAGGAACACCTAATTTAATATAGAACGAGACATAGATATTTGTCTACAATAGTTTAAGCTAGTTGTGAATCCGTGACTCTGTAGCTTTATTTTTGAGTGCCTTTCACAAAATATTTTAGTTATTTTTTAGAGAATTATTAGTTATAGATGCAATAGTTTTAAACAGGTCAATGAAAAGCTCATTCGTTGTCAATTAATGTGTGGTAAATCCTATTGAAAAAGTTAATGGTTTTTGGAATTACAGCGGAACGATTATAAATAAAAAGCGTTTTCAAATCAAATTACTACATATTCAAATTAATTATTATTTCTTGTCTATTCGTGCTGACTTTGTACTGACTGTACCTTTTAAATCTTTTACACCTATATCCGATTACTAATTCATTTTAAAGGATCATTACCCCAATACTGTTAACGTTATTTTAAAGGTCTTAATTTCATATCCTATATATTCTATTACTGACTATCTTGCTGACTGACTTTCGTTCTAATTCCCATTTTTGTCGATTTTTACCTTATTTTTATTTTACGAATATACTGTTTACATTTTGTATTTGCTTATTATTATTTTTGTTATGCATCTTATTTTGAACTAGTTGTATCCGCGATTTACCCCGCGTGGAATCCAATGAAAACTATTTAATTTATTTAGACTTTTTTTCGTTTAAGTATTTTTCTAAAATAAAATTACTTCAAGTTACTCCTTATTACATCAGCTGCCAATACAAGTCCCATCAAAATCTACCCAGCCATTTAAGAGATTAGTCGGAAAAAATGAACAGACAGACAGAAAAAAAATTACAATAATGAAATTTTGGTATATGTACCAACATATGAGTATAGTAAAAAGCGGTTATTTTATAATCACATAAAGACTCTTGGAATTTCATTTATCTGTATAAATTAGCGTGGAAGCTTTATACTATTGTAAATTGTAAGTGGTCTAATTTAATTATTGTAAGCTCTAGCTTTATAAAGTATTAATTGAAATAAAATGTTATATCTATCTTTACCAGATGTGGTAAACATATGGTACATCTTTACCACTTATGGGAAAGATCAAACATATTTAACAATGACAAGCTTAAGAATATCTAATTAAATATATTCTAGAAAATATAATATTTATTTTAAGAAGAACAACATTTATTCATGTAATTGGCTATTCAATTAACAAGTTTTCCTTCACTTGGTTTAGTCAACACGCAAAGATAACTAGATGTTTTGTAAACATTAGAATCTATTTACATGATTATTATAATTATCTAAGGAGACTCCAATGTTTACATAACTTATCGTTTTAATTAACTTGAATTACCATTAATTCAGATATAAGGATGATATGACGAATTCAATAATATATATATATATATATATACATATATATATATTGTTGTTATCTGTAAGCCTTCCCCGTTTTAACAAACATTCAAAACAAACCATCAATTTAAATTTCTTATCTATATAGATATAACAAGTCGTTGAGAGATTAATATAGGGCGATGTTTATATTAAATTATCTGTATGTTCATTACATAATCGATTAAATTCATTAAACGTATAATTTTCGAAAAACATAACATCTAGTCGTTCCTATCAAAGGACAGTAAGTTGGATACAAGAAAGACCTATATATATATACCTATAGACAGTCTTCTATGCATCCAAGTTTTTGTCCACCGTGTGGACAGGCGTCTTACGCTCTTTGCCGATTCTATTTTTCTACTCCAGAACTTTACCACAACAACAGCCATCTGCTCAGTCCGATATGTAGGCTGCCCACTGCTACTTCAACTTCCAAATTCGCTGAACTGTATGAGTTACCTTCTTTCGTCGTAAATATGGAGAATAATAAAATAAAAAGAAAAATAGAAATAATAAGAAAATTTGTCTAAAAAAATAATAGGAAATTTTGTAATAAATAGGCATGTAATATAAATGTAATAATTGTTTTAATAAGTAATTCATTATAAGATTATTATGTAAACAAAAATGTAAAAGGTACTTAGGTGAAAAGACAGCCTTTAGGCGGTAGAGATTTTTTTTTCTTTTATGGCCCCCACTATTGGGGGCCTCTCGTGCTCCTAATTTGTTGGGATCAGGGTCTTTATTCACAAAATAAGTTTTTCATTTATTTTATCTTTATTCTTCACTAACTTTTATCCTTTTATCCTTCACAATACCTTGCATTTTTTTATTCTTTCATTCCTTCTTGCTTTCATCGCCTTTCTTTCCATCATCTTATTACTCTTAGGTGGCTAGGCACATTTTTTATTCTTTATTTTATTACTTACTTATCCTATTTTTTATATCACGGTTTTCTTTATTGGGTTTTACTTTTTTAATTCCTATTATTACTTGACTTGTTCTTTTATATGTGCAATTTATTTAATATTTGATGCCTATTTATCTATACTGTTTTATTTCTATTCACAGTGTTACTCACCACCCTACGAGCAAACGATAGGAATGATGGGCGAAGGTTGTCGTCGCCCATCATTAAGGCGATGCTCTCCAAATCTATTTTTAATTTTATTCCGTTTCCAGGGCACTGCGCATCTTTACATGGGTGGTAGAGGTTTAGATGGCGACAAAATAAATAAAAAAAAACTTTTTTCGTCAATGGCTCTCCTAATCCCTGATTCGATGTAGTAGAGATTTGGGGCGTTGGTATTCCGCTAAGTTGACCCACGACTTAGGGTCGCGTGATGTCTCTGGATTCGAAGAGCGCACCCCCAGTCATCGTTACGATCTTTGGGGGAGGCTTATTCCTTTCAGTGCGTGTCAATCGGCTGAAAAGGACAAGAAGAGAAATCCCGAGTATATATCTATCACTTAGTCGTTCTCGTGTAACTAAAAATGTCACGTCTAAACTTAGGAAATTTATTTGATATTATTTTTGTATGTTTCATAATCGCGAGTTACAGTCTCATAGCCGTAATTGCGTTTTAATAATATACACAAAGTATACTGCCTAGCCTAAAATACGAGTACACTAACTTTGCTGGTTATATTATAAAACATATAAATATAAATGATTGTGAGCAATGGTGTCCTAGTGGTATTAGGTCACAGGATATAATCTTATATAATTAACAGTTTGTGAAATAATTATATATGATTGATATATGATAACATGTTTTATATCATTCCACAATGTTAGTTCTCTAATACATAGATTGTTACATTTATCTTAATGTCTACAAATATAGTATTTTGGCTCTAATGGCAAAGTTTATCGGTAATAGATTAATAACATATATAGTCATCAATTTATGATAACAGTTCTAAACACTATTGTCAAGTAATTTACGTCACACATACTTTAAAGTGACATAACATACTACTCTTTGATCAAAAAGTAATGTGAAATTGTTGAATGTAGGTAAATTTTTTCCTAGATTGATAGGAATGTCTATAACATTTGCCAAGCGACTGTTTGTTAAAAATTTGGATTATCTTTTGGCTCAACCTAAAGCATTTTGTAGGATGTTTTGTACTTAAACGCGTGAAGTCTAGACTGCTGTCAAAATTTTTTTGGAAAAAAAATGTCAAAAACTAGACTGATATCGTTCCGCCATCAACATATTCGCCTGATTTGGGTTCGTGCGACTTCTATTCAACTACAATTCAAACGGCTAATGCGGAGACGCCGTTACGACTGAAGAGATAAAAATCGAATCGAACATCTTGAAGGCTATACTGTTTTGTGGACTGGGAAAAGCGTTAGCAAAAGTGCGTTTTATTAGACGAGGAATATTTTGAACAAGAAAGAAATAGATTTGTAAGAATAAATAATGTACATTTCATAAACAAATTATTTACATACTTTTAGGTCACAGTATTTATTACATTAGTAATAGTACATATTAAGAAGAAGCATTTTAATCTGATTACTTCATACAGCCAGAAGTTATTGGCCTGTAGTATCACAATAGAATAATAAAACATATTTGATCGTGATCACTTTATACAGTATGATTGGAAGTAGGTGTAAAAGTTTTACAGTTTTTTGCGCATAAATGAAACAATATTTTCTAGTGATGAATACCGCCTTCAAAGCCTTTACATCTATTACTCATCATTCTGTATATAAATGGTATACGGAAAATTGTTATTAATGAACGAAGTAAAAGTGAACGAAGTGAAATATAATCTAACAAAATAAAACAATATTATTACTAATGCTATTGCTATATTGCTAATATTGTTATTAACAAAAAAAACAATCTCATTCCTTATAACACTCGTCATTTCCCACCAGCACTAACGACTGATTAACCCTATTAATTGCACAAATAAAAAACAAAAAAAACCGAAACCATGAACTTTATAGTTCATTCTTTCATTTGTTCAGCAGACACGCCCACTGCAAGCCATAGGTCTCCAAGGACCGCCCCAATGACTGGTCTAGTGTTGCCCGCATCCAGCGATATCTCGCGACCTTGATTATGACTTCGATCCATCTAGTAGAGGCCCTGACCATGTCTACCTGCGTCTACCGGCTTTTAGTAGCCACTTGAGAACCATGCGGCCCCAACGGCAGACGCTGCACGAGTAATGCGGTCCCTTTACTGCAGGGAAATAGCAATTCTTCGAGCTCCGTATGATCTCCTTATTTCTGATCAAAACTCTCAGCCTCCATCCATAACTCTATTGATTGACCTTGAGCTTTATTATAAGGCCCATCGTAAGCGACCACGTCATCACTGGCAACATATATTTAAAGACTTTTGTGTAAAACTACTGTTACCTAGTACGAAAACCCTCGCTCAGTAATCATTTTGTATTCCCAACATACATTAAAGTAATATTGTATTTAAAAGAGGGAGTTATATCCTTATTATTGGCTATTTGTATAACAAGTTTGCCATCTTGCGGTTTAGTCAACGTGTAAAAATAACTGGAGAATTTTGTAATAATTACTTAAATAGATTCTAACGCATACATAAATTATTGTTATTATTTTACCTGAATTACAATTAATGGGCGATGAAAAGATTTTAGTTTAAGAATTAAATTACTATCATCATTTCAGCTGTAATATGTCCAGTGCGGGACCTATCTTATTTTTATAAAAACAATTAAAACAAATGATCAAATTTAAATTTCATATCTCAATTATTATATTAACGAGTCGCGTGGTGTTATATAGAGGGCGATGTCTTTATAAAAACTCTTATCTCTATGTTTATTACGTAATTAACTGCAGAGCGTGTACTTTCTGAAAAACGTCCAATCATTCTTGCTAAAGGACGTTCAATATTGGACGTGGGACCGGTCGGAAGTGGTCTGCATACGGCGTCTTCCGGCGACCTTCACAAGGTCATCTGTCCACTTCCTAGCTGGACGTCCGTCGCTGACGCCACTCCGTACTCTTCACTCCATAACCTCATAAACCCAGCAGCCATATGTTGTGACAATGTTCGCATACAACATATATACGTAGTATATATTAGTCTAGAGCAGAGTTCCCCAAACTTTTTTGTATCGTAGACCCCCTGCCATGTTTTTCCGTGTTGGGTAGACCCCCTACTTACCTGATATTGATATCCTGTAAATTTATAACTGTAGTGTAGTTTAGTGTATGTTCAAAATGTATTGCGACCACAAAGCGAATACCAACATCCTACAACTTACACAATTTTACAAACATATATAATAATTTTTTTACTTCATAGGTACTTTTATAAATAATGTAAATGTTTTGATATTATTAGATAGTATGATGTAAGTAAATAGGTACTATCAGTGTATGTGTTGAGATCCACTATCGTGGACCCCCATTTTCATTTCATGGACCCCCAAATTTTTTTTCGCTGACATAGACCCCTTGCAGGTTGTCATAGACCCCTAGGGGTCGATATAGAACACTTTGGGAATCACTGGTCTAGACAATACATTGCAACTTGACCTTGTATTAGATACGATTTGTTTAATCTACGCTTGTCATACATTTTATTGGTAGTCTTAACGTCACAAGAATTGATAATGAAATATTGTTATATATTTTTTTTAATAATAGTTCCTTATATAGTCTGTGTTTACTAATTTAACACTATCTCATTTTTCAATATAAACTAGCGCTAAAGATGTATTCGGAAGACGTTCGACTTATATTCAAAATATTTTTATTCAAATACGCATTTACATGCACTTTTCTGCAGTCAATTATTTTTAATATAATAAATATTTAATAACATTTAATATAAAAAATCTTATTGTATGTTCATCATAGGACCTAAAGTTGAAACGGTGATGAAAGGAGTATTTGAATTTGTTCAGATATAACAAATTCAAATACTTCTTTCATCACCGTTTCATCATATTTTGTAGTCATTTTCCAAAATTTAAACTGTAATGTGCAAATAAAGCAGATTAGAAATCACGTGATCATATAAAAATGAACAATAATTTTATCGTAGCAACGGTACTTAAAAGATAAGATAGATTAATCTATAAAATTTACATGATTAATAAGCTACTTAATGGTTTAAAAGATATTAGCTGCCTTGACGTATTTCTTAGTTAAGAATTACTGGCCAGTCATTGCCCCCCCCCCCCCTCCCCCAAATAGTATTTCAGAACGGTCACTTTATTAAACATTTTTTTTAAATTTGCTACTTTAATAATGAATTCTCGTAATTATGATTATGTTCTCATTACAGTGCAAAGCCCGTGATCATTCTGGTAAAACGAACCAAAAATGAGGAGATACGTTGACGAACGAAGAAAGTAACTCATATCGCCCAGGCGATTGGAAAGTGACAGTGCCGCCGGGGTCCTGAGGTTCTAGAGCGTAGATTATCGGTCAGTAACTCCGTTTGACGTTCCACGTTGACGATGATGAATGTCATAGTAGTATTTTGTGATACACGATATTTATCCTAAAATGCCTAAAAATTATTTTCATTTCTATTTTTATTTTCTTACATTTTTCACAATTTCTTTCATCAGTCATCTATTTTTCGTCACAATATCTCACTCTCCTGTCTCACTTGTCTCCATCTTTATACACACCACCTCCCTAATTTCTCTTCCGCTCCTAAAATACTACAGTAAATCATTTCTTTATATCACTGTATAGTTTTATCAATTTTATCTTTTCCTTCTTTTAGATCTGACCAGAAACTTAAAATTCACTATGACTTCAAATTGCCAATTCAATGGGCCATGTCGGTTGCTATATAATATTGAGTATGAAAAGGACCAATATTTAGTCGCTTCCGCACATGCAGTGTTAGTCGTGCAACAAAGTACACCGATTAGTGCCAAACATAGAGACTCTGTGTTTGGCTATAATCGGTGTAACATACCTCCTGAAGATGCTCCGTGGAGGAGTGAAACACGTGTTGAGTGATTTAACGGTGGTAGTTGTGTAATTGGCATTGTTTGCCGCATGCGCATTTATCAGCGGGCTGGCGGGCGGTGCACTTTGTTGCACGACTACCACTGCATGTGCGGAAGTGGCTAAATATTTGTCCTTTTCTTACTTAGGATGGACTTCCACAAAATAACGCCTGATTCCATTAAATATATAATATTAATCATTTGCTCGAAATACTAGCTTTTACACAACGCTAAAGTTCACCAAATCTATCTATATAATAAAAATAAATCGCTCGATAAAAAAATTAAAAAACCTGATAAATGCTTGACCAATACGGCTAACATGTTTTCACATTTTCTTAAAGGCGAGGCAAAGTTTCTAGACAGTAAAAAAAATTTGAGAAAAATTTAAAATTTAATACTTCTATACCATTCACCGGTTTAAGGTGCTAATATTCAAAAATAGGGGCAGCTCAGCAGTAGAGGACTGAGACCTGCGATTTTAGGTGGCGGGTTCGATTCCCGGGATATAATCTTACATAATTCACATTTATGTATTAATAACATAGCATTGCCACTGCACACAAACAAGTTTCCAGAGTATACGCAGCAGTGTCCTCTGCGTACCATAACACCACACTGCGATCGCCAACCAGGCTGTCAAGCATGGCGATCATGGTATTTCCCTCTTTGATGCTATCGGGGAAGGCTTGTGCCTTTATGGCGTGTAGGGCGTCTATGGGCAACAAACGACGACAACAATACACCATTGCAATGAAAATTTAATCACTTTACAAAAAATTTCAGTATACGATCTATCAAACATATTTTTGTAAGTTGTTGATGATTATTAATTCATTTATATCTTCTATTTAAATATGTGTTTATTAGTAATCAGATTATGAATATAGTGTTTATCATGTATATAGCATATAGCATCAGATATTTATATATTTCTTTTCTATAACATATAAAAATTAATCGCGGCAGGTGTGGTAATGTTATAGTATTGTATATACTTGATATTTCATCACTACTTTAGGTTGACTGGTTGAGTTTATGAGGCAAATTCAAAACAAACTCCATCACACGATTTTGTGTAAATAGTAGAAATAAATTAGTTAATATTGATCAATAAATATCGTTCTGGAATATTTATTTTTAATAATTTTTAAGGTCACACGACAAATGTCTTTTAACAGTATCAGAGGTTGGCTGACTAGACCACTTTTAAAATTTAGTTGGCTCCGGTGAACCACTTTGAGTATGTGAAAATTAGATCTAATTAAATCTAAAATAATCTAATTTATAGTTTCCAAAAAAAAAATCCTAAAATTGATTATTATTTCTTATTCTCTGGCATAGGGCTTACCTGAAGATATCTATGGGGGATGTACCATAATTGCCATGCTTGGCAAGCGGGTTGATCGCAGTATTGTATTATGGCACGCAGAGGAAACTTATGGGCAGTGGCAATCCTATATAATTAATGCACGAAGAGTGTATTATATAAGATTGCATCCCGGGAATCGAATCCGCGACCTACCGCAAGTGTTAGTATTAAACTAATACTGTATATTATTTATATCATTTAGGCGCTGACCTCCTTAAAATTATCTGCCTACATTGATAAAGTTAAGTCAACATTTTAATTCTTTTTTATAGAATGCAGATAAATTTTCGTGGACCTTTAGTAATTGTGAACTTATATTTTTTTTTCACGAAAATATAGAATCCTGTCGAGTCTCTCGTGGACTCCCGGGGGTCCAACGAAACGAGTTTGGGAACTAAAGGGGTAGGTAGTGAATTTTGATTGTTGTTTTACAAATACCTAGAATAAAATTCATTCAGATCATCAGAGACTTGAAATAGACTATGCCTGCTTATTCTACCATGTTTATAGATAAGTCTTTACTGATGTCGCTGTCAGGCTATGGAATGAGCTATCAGAATCAATTAGATGCGTTAAATCGCTGTCAGTATTTAAAAAAAAGCTAAAAGGGCACTTCCTTTGCCCCTAATATAGGATATTGTGTAGCATCTCTCCGTTATTCGTATTTTTTTAGTACCTTTCCCACGTAAATATATATAATTATATGTATTTGTATTGGTATGTTTGTATATATGTATGTATTTGCATGTACGTACGCCCTAAACTACCCTTTCCTTCAAGTCTCTCATCTCCATCCAGACGCTGTCTGGTAGAGATCGCCTTGAGCGACAAGACCACCTCTTGAATCATATGAATTGTTTCTTTTTTCCTTCTATTCATTACCTATGGTGTATAAAAAAGTGTTAATAATAACAAATGAATAATAAAATTCAGATTATAGAATTGTAGGCAGTCCTTTCCGTTATAGTGCGGATGATATAACATAGTATCGTATATTCTGTACGCACTTAGTCGGCAATCAGTTGTATGTGTGGATGCGTAGGAGCAGGCCGCGTGTGCTTACTTTAATAACAGTGCGTTGTTTGTGTAAAAACAAATTATAACAGTGATTACATGTTACTATATTTATAAGGTAATTAAAAATAATACTATGTTAATAAATAACTATTTTATTACAGTTCTCTTACGTATAACATTAATCTTGGCGGAAAAATTACTTAATGATCCATGATCACAGACGAATAGGTTCATTGAACTATTGTTGTTGCATGCTTGTGCATTTCACATATACAGGATGATCAACAAGTGTAATAACTTTAAAGAGTATGTTTGTGTATCTTATTTAGCAATTAATTTATGGTTCACCCATCACAGAATAATTGGTTTTAGAAATAATAAACATTATAATGGAAATATTGTAAAAGAAGCATTTTCAAAGTTCAACATTGTTTACTATCTGTCCCTGTAGATTTTCTACAGCTAAAAGTGATTGGCCTGTCGCAAAAATAAATGAAAGTAATATATTTCAATGTGACTTTATCATGATTAAAAATTTTGAAAATAAATGAAGAGCTTCATAGATTTACTTATAAATGAGCTAAGCGTTGATCCCTTTAAAACTTTTACCACAATAACTAATCATCTGTATAAATGTTAGACAATTATAATTGAATAACAATCGTATAAGGTATGTGACGAAAAGTAAATGTTTAATTAAAATTACCCGACCTAAAGATAATGCTAGAAAGGATTCGAAATATAAAATGTTGGACATCATTAAAAATTCTACATTACTGTATCATTAAACACAGAATATATAGAATAAATTATGGAAAGAAATGTGATGAAGAATGACAGTACAGAGTGAAAATAAAAAGAAAAAAATATTAAAAAGAAAAAAACGACCCTGTCTTTCCTAAAGATAGAGATAAGAGAGACTCACTTTAGCGGGGGCCATAAAGAAACAAAGAATATATCCAAGTTAATAATTGTACCAGTATTACCTTTTTATAAACACCTAATAAAAATTAATTGGTATATAATTATTTATATGAACAAGCACTAATTGATTACTCTATATATAAATTGCAGAAATACCTTATTACAGATAAAATGACACAAAGTTGTATCAACACTTGTTCAGTACAACATAACCTGCTTAGGAATATATGTACGTATTTATATTTAGACGCAAAACTATTTTAATGCGTTAGGAAATAAACAATTTAGAACACAACCACTAGAACAGATTGCAAATTATAATTAAAATAATATACTAAAGTTAAATAACAATTAAACACTTTGTTGATTTATACTTCATATGTTATGTACTACTGTGTGAATAGACATTGTACTGCTAAAATTAACTGACCTGTCACGTTTCAATAGATATAGATATAAAATATGTATTCAATAAAATAAGAACTTATCTATTTATTTACATAATTTAAGCATATGTGTGTGTGCATGCACATGTATATATGTATTTGTATTTAAATATATGTGTATATTTTATATTTACCTTGTAAGACTCTTGACTGTCGCTATAAAGTTTATTGAGTAACTTTCTTCAATATAGTATTATGATCTTTCTGCACGTCTTCACAATGTAAATAATGCTAAAGGCGAAAACTTGTAATAAACGCTTGTTGTATGAGTAAATCGCCTGTTATAGTATAACTAGATTTCAAGTTTCCTCAACGAGTAATAATAAAAATAAAATAAAATAAATATCATCATATTTTCAGCCATCCGCTACTAGATATTGGCTTTCCCCATAGTCTTCCAATAGAGCTAATTGGAATAAGTCTTCATTCAGCATCCTCCAGTGACCTAATTAAGACTGGCAGAATATAAAAATTATAAAATAGAAGCTAAATGAAAAAAAAGGTTTTTCATATTTAAAAGGTCTCTGGCATTTGGCGGCAGAGGATTTCAGGTAGCTTAATAGAAAAGAAAAAAAACATGACGTGGACAGTGCTCGGTCCAAGGTTCAGTATGCAGGTCCGTGGTATTAATTCCAAAACCTTAAGCCCCCAGAGGGCATCTGTTGTAAAAGATATAGAAAAATTAATTAAAGTTATATATCTCAATGTGATGACTTTATTTATTTAACTATTAAAGGTGAAAGATTTATATAAATGTTGTGATCGATAAATATAATTAAAATTGTATCGCGTGAAAAAAACGTTCCAAATTCAAATCGAACCGTCGAAAACGCAATTTTTAATAGTGTCAATATTCTTTAATAATTTTAAAATCTCCGCGCAGTTTTATTTAATTTTTTTCCCTATTAGAATCTTCCGAAAAGTATTAGGAAACTTATACAAAAGATGGATCTCGTTTCAGCCCATAGACGTCCACCACAAGGCATTGGCCTCCCAAGGATATCTAGGGGGAGATGTACCACAATCGCCACGCTTGGCAGACGGGTTGGCGGTCGTAGTGTGGTATTATGATTCGCAGTGAATGCTACCGATTCTCTGGAAACTTGTTTGTAAACAGTGGCAATACTATGTAATTAAAGCACAAAGAGCGTTTTATATAAGATTGTATCCCGGGAACAACCCCACACCTACGACAAAGTAACGCTGTTAAAAAAATTAATGGAACATATAGGGAGATTACATTTAATTTTCAACGTGTACCTTCTATAAGATTTTGGGGTAATTACCGTTATTTTTACAAAAAAAGGTTATAGTTTTAATAACGATATGCTATTATTATATATTTTTAGAATTCCAAATATAGAGAAAAAATAATGCTAAAACAGTATGCTTAATAAATAATTATTAAATATGTTATACCATGTCTATGGTGTACATATTTCTTTTCTTGTCACACGTAATTAGTATGAATATTGCATAAAAAGTATCACAATAAGTGATTAATCATAAACCATTTAAACATCACATTTTACGTAATAAATTATAATTATGACCGCGCCACGATATTCTAGTAAATACTTGGAAGTGTGTCAGGTATTTTTAAACTTTTTTATGATTTATATATCTTCGTCTTCTATATTTAAAAATGAATGTTTGTCTGTAAGTTCCTTGATAGAATCGTCAGCTACGCTTTTGATTATGTGATCATTTTCGAAAAAGTTTTTGTATATGAACACTTGAATGTTTTGAAGTTGTTCTTTTTTTAAAATCAATAATATGTAATGTCTTTCCTTCAAAATTATTTTAGTAGGTGCATAGCAGTGCGCTCAAGGTGCAGCTAATTGTTTATAAAATCAATAAATTTTACTTTTATCAATAATACAATGAAACAGATTAAATATTTAAAAATCGAATTTGATTTTAAACATTTAAATACATACGTGCATTTGCTGTTTGCTTGCAGTGATCATCATGTGGGCTTGCGATCCAGTCGCGGCGGCGAACATATTGCAGAGCTACCAACCAGCTGGCTCGCTTTTCGTGCACAGTTTGCAAAGTTTCCTAGCGGCCCAATGCGCTTTATCTGGACCACACCTCTGGCCAGCTGATGCAACAAAGGCAGCTTTAGAAGGTACAATCTTTATTCCATATTTAAATTCTCAATGACATTTTGTTTAGTTTTTTGTTTAGATTATAGCAGATAAGTTACTGGATGTTCTGATAGAATTTGTACTAAAAGATATAGGTCAGTCAGCTGCAGTCCAATATAAAACACTAGGTTGTCACCCGCCTACTTCGCAGGGCCTGCGCTGCCTTTTGCGGGTGTAATCTAATAAAATCAATTATCGGTAATTTTTAACATAAAAAATATATTATGGTCAAGTATAATACCTATAGGAGCTATAATTCGAAAATATACATTTGATCATGTGAGCCCCTTCAACTCCCTTGCTGGTAGATTTTCGAAAAATCCGTTCTTAGCTGACCTCTACTGCATAAGAGGAATATTACTAAGTAGAAATTAAAGTATCTAAGCGTTATGGTTTCAGAAATATCTTGATGAGTCAGTACATCTGAATTCATATATACTGACTCTTGTTTATATAAACGAAACGTATTTCATAGTGGTTGTTATATTCATCGAATTTATTAAAAAAAAACGAAGATATTGATGATTTAATAATGCAATTATATTAT
Source organism: Battus philenor (assembly GCF_028537555.1). Classification (NCBI taxonomy): domain Eukaryota; kingdom Metazoa; phylum Arthropoda; class Insecta; order Lepidoptera; family Papilionidae; genus Battus; species Battus philenor. The sequence continues at coordinate 2,796,222 of NW_027181686.1, forward strand.
ATTTTTAATGTTTATTGCTTACGATATTTTTACCTTGTTGGACACTTCACACCTCGGAATAAATTATCACTACTAAGTAAGTAGAAGTAAGCAGTCTATGGTTTTTAGAGAAAAAAATAGATATTTTATTTAATTCCCTTGCAATTTTTAAATTTGTCTTTAAGAACCTTCTTCGTATCTTAAAGACTATCGTTACCATCATTATTACAGCTGAAGGATGTTCACTCCTGGAAATATGCCTTCATCCAGCATTCAGCGTTTTTAGACGACCTGAATAAGGTCATCTGTACACATTCTGGGTCGTCCTATGCTGCACCTGCCGGTACATGATCTCCACTCCAGAACCTTTAAGCTCAAGCGGTCATCCGTTCTGTGCTTTATATGGCATGCCCACTATCACATCAAGTTGCTAATGTCTGGTCTTGAAAATGAAAAAAAATATGAAAACGCGCATAATAAAATTTGTTAAAAATTATCTTGCAAGGATAGTCTTTATGTATCGAAGAAAGAGGAAGTACGAAAGGACCTCAAAAACAGGGCCAAATAAAAAAATGTCTGGCTCTCGATAACTTTTGATCGTATACGGAACTCCTCTACGACGACCTCTAGACTACTCTAGTACTACTACTACTCTCTACTACTACTAGACCTCTCTAAGTCTTGTTGAGTGACTATGAGGTCTCAAATGAAGCCAGAACTGACCGCGTTTGTGTACCACTGACCATTACAATAGAGACCATACTAGATAGACTTTTTTAAGCCACTCAGGGATATTTGACAACTATATTAGGGGGACCGGAAAGTAATCATATTTCTATCGACATATTTTAAAGAAAAGGCGATTGATTTTTACCGCTCAGACATTGAAAGTTTCTACACTTCAATGTGATGGCAAAAGATTGTTGATGACGAAGGTAAACATATTGTCGATTAAAATAAAAACTCGTTGAAAATGTAGTAGTTGGATTTTAACTTAAGAAAGTGACCGGAAAATTTGTATTAACAAAAATAAAAAGATAAGAAGCAACTCAATTGAAATTCGTTATATTTGTGCATAGATAACGCAGATATCTACACCCTTATAAATTACAGAATATGCATTTATAATGTACAGTAATATAATATTTATATCAGATATGACTAAATTATGTATTTTCGATAGTTTTAATTATAATGCTATATATAGTGTGTTATAATTGGTAGGCCAGTTAGCTCTTATTCATTTTATCAAAGACAATACTCTTGTCCGAAAGCCTAAAGACTAAGGCCTGCAACCAATATGTGTTACCAGTGATGAATTCCGATATAGAAAAATGATGGACTATTTTATTTGAAAACCCCCTTATTGGGCCTCTTGTTCGCCCTATCGTATTTGAGATAGGGACTTTCTTTAGCAATAATTTTTAATTATTATTATTTTATTTCCATCATCCTTTCTCATCCTTTCTAGCCTCATTGGCAAGGTTACAATCTATTTTGATGATTTGTCTACTCTCAGGGATAGAGATGTGCGGGCGCACAAAAGTATCGGATCTAGACCAGCGGACTGGCAAGTTTACACAGCGCTCTGATTGGATGGTCGTTAGGACCTTAAGGTTCTGGAGTGGAAACTAAAATCCCAACCTAAAAAGTCCTACAAAGAAGAATGAAGATGATGATGAATGAAGAGAAGACCTACAAAGTGGTCAGACAATCTTGTTAAGAAAAATGCTGGAAGCAGGCCGCTTCCAACCGGCCGTATCCGACATCCATGAGGAAGACCAGTGGTTTAATTCGTCATCAAAATTTAATTCATACGCCTGTAACGATGATGACGAATTGAATTAACTACACGACCTGGATTATTAGAAATCTTTAGTTGAGACCCAAACCCAGCACAACAGTGAAGAAAATAGTTATATTTTAGATACCCCCATACTGAATGCATGTCCTTTGCGAAAGTTACAGCTTACTACCTTACATTTGACTGTGTAAAAACTATTGTCAATCTATTTGGATACCTATGCTTGCTATCATCTATGCCTTCCGTTTTTCTTAGCGCATAATTATTATTTGTAAACAAATATTGTGGACAGGAATTATATAAAAGAGGAAACATAAAAATAAACACTTCTCAGTAGTGTTTAATTTTCCTCAACAACTTTAATATCTTATAGCTATGTAATTATACCTCACTTTATGTTATTCCTCAAAGTATGCAATCAATGCAAGTAAGGTTATAAAATAAAATGTTTAAAAAATGTCGCGAACGATGGAAAGCGATCGTAGAAGGTATGTAAATAAAAGCAATAAGAATAAACGAAATTTGAAGGAAGGAAGAGGATAGCATGCAAGAAATAGTGACAAACGAAAGAAGAAAAATAAACGACTGTACTAAAAAACTTAGTGAAATTAAAATCCCTGACCCAAAAAATGATAGCAATCAATTACGTAATGAACGTAAAGATAAAAGATTTGATAAAGACATCGCCCTCTGTTAATCTTCTTAGCACGATCTGTTTTACTAATAAATGCGATGTGACATTTAAACTGATGACTTCTATAATCAAATGCTGTTTGAATTTGTTTACAAAGTGTTTATAGTCTAAGAGCCTGTAAAGTCGAAACATTATAAATAAAACATGAAACTTTCTTAGCGCATGTTTCACTATTAAGTTTGACGCAACGCGATTTTGGTAGCGTCTGGCTATGGTTTGGAACATTGAAAACCATATGGCTACTGTGGAAATATCTTCTAATAGTTTACTAAGTCACTTCGAGCCTCATTGGTAAACTGCTTTCTTCTTCCTTTTTTCAGCCGATGGACGTCCACTGCAGGGCAAAGAATAAATTCTATTTATATAACCAAGGAATGTCGCATATGTCCTTCAACTTTTACTTTTGCGCTGTTGGTAATATTAGGTACAAGGATGCCGAGCTTCAATTTGAATTCTTATTATCCGTTTTAAAATATAATCATTATTTGTTTTGCTGCGAGCTCATACATATAAGAGGAAATATATATATTTTTTTAACCTGTACTAATTAATTTACATTACAAGTTGCTTTCACACGATTTTTTATGTAAGAAAATCATTCTTCCGCTTCTTTGTTTCGCTCCGTGATCGAATACACCAAGGTGTTTTTACAGTACTTGTATTGTAGTTACAGTTAATTATTTTTATAAACAAATAGATATTTTTATTATTATTTAATAAAAAACCGGTTAAAAGACTATATATATGTTTGCTATTCGCCCTTTAAGCGATACTTAGATCTTTTGGCTGACGGAAAAATTTTTTCGTTATGTCAAGGTACCAACTCGCCCTACAGTACAATCCAACTCACGCTATGATTGATATGAGACTACTTATAATGTTTTCTTAATAGCCCCCGCTATTGAGGGCCTATCGCTCCCCTATCTTATTTATTGGATAGAGATATATATTTAGCAATGATTTTTCCACAATATTTTCCTTTTTCCACCCTCTCTCTGTCTCCCATCCTGCACAATTTCTCTCTTTCTTCCATTTATCTCTCTTTATGTTTTCTATCATTCTTACAGCATTCATTTACATTATATTCACGAAACGTATCCCGTCCTTCGCCGTATTACTTGAAATTTTAATTATTTCCATATCCAATTAACTATTTTTATTTTTATTTCAGAAAATATTTCGATTTTATGTTATTTTATACAGTACTATTATAACTGTCTCATTGTTAACTTACAATGTTTAAGATACATAGCATAGTTTTTAAGTTCATTCTACGAATAAAGTTTATCAATCTTACTTATCCAATACTCATTTACTTTTTTTAGTAAATTTTCTCTCTGCTATAATTTGCGATTAATTTTTACGTTCTTCTGATTATGTCTTAACATAACGATCTCGATAACTGTCACAATGCAAATATCAATTCGTTATCAATATTTCAACCATAATACGTCTGCTGCTGAACATATGTCTCCCCTCTTATAGTAAAAATGATACCTGTTTTGTTAATACTTGTTTTGTTGTTTTATATTACAGGGCACACGGCAAGACATTATTAAAAGGTTACTTTCGAGCATACGATTTGAGTATTCATAGAGTTTGGAAGATCACTAATAAATACATTAAATAAAAGCGCTAAATATGTTGATATAGATCCTAACTATGACTTCATCGTTGTGGGAGCTGGTTCAGCCGGTTCGGTGGTCGCCAACCGACTCAGCGAGGTGGCGAATTGGAAGGTGTTGCTAATTGAAGCTGGTGGTGATCCGAACATAGGAACGGAGGTATGTACATTGTATTAGGTTTAAAAGGAAACAAATAATAAATCTCTTAAATCTTAAAAGAGCCGGTAGACGCGGCGTGAGTATTCCCCCCCCCCCACTAGATGTATGGACCACATAGGCAAAGCCGTGTAAGGTCGTTGGATGCGATCAGTGGAAGATCGACGATCTTTGAGGAAGGCCCATTCCATGTCGTGGTCATCTATAGGTTGGCATGATGACGATGATTTCTTAATAAGCTTTCTTACAAGCTAACTTATTCATTATCAAAGGTAATTAGGGTTTAATATAAAATAAAATTGAAGTATCGTTGAATTTCGTTATATTTCAGGCTCCTCAACTCTTCTATAATAATATGAAATCTCCGGTGGATTGGCGCTACAAGCCCGAACCTCAAGCATCAGCCTGTAGGGGTTATATAGAAAAACGTTGTGCCTGGCCCCGTGGTAAGACTTTAGGAGGAAGCAGTAGTATTAATGCTATGTTCTACGTAAGAGGTAATAAGTTAGACTATGACGAATGGGCAGCCGCCGGTAACAAAGGATGGAGCTACGATGAAGTGTTGGAGTATTTCAAGAAAAGTGAAAATTACTCGGGACCATGGTCAGATTCAACCAAACAGTACCACGGCAAAGATGGCTATTTACATATCCAAAAAGGTAAAGAAATACATCCATTAGAAGAAGTGATAATAAATGCGGTCACAGAACTTGGGGTCAAACATTTAGATGAAGTAAATGGACCTAATCAAATGGGAATAGTTCAATCGCAGCAAACAATTAAAGATGGCATACGCCACAGTACCGCGAGAGCATTTTTAAGCCCAATTAAAGATAGAGAAAATCTTCACGTTATGAAAAACGCTTATGTTACAAAAATCTTATTTTATCCTGAATCAACCAAAGTAAGCGGTGTATTAGTTAAAAAAAATGACATAGAAATTGAAATACGTGCAAGAAAAGAAGTTATAGTATCAGCTGGATCCATAAACACCCCTCAATTGCTTCTATTATCCGGCATAGGACCTAGAGAACATTTACAAAGTTTAGATATTGAAGTGAAAGCCGATCTGCCCGTAGGTGAACATTTAGAAGATCATGTATTTATTCCAACTATTTATGCTGCGCCAACGAATCAAGGCTTTGTCACGATAGATAAAATTATAACTTATTTTAATGAATACATGTTAACTAACAAAGGTGTACTCTCAGATGTTATCCCGCACAGATTGATTGCATTCGTCAATCAAAGCGACCCGTTAAGTGTCAGTCCAGAAGTACAATATCATTACTTAGTACTTCCACCTCGGTTATATAATATGGTAGACATATTTGCTAAACACGAAGTTAATGAAGAAATACATAGAAAATTTGTTAAACTTAACGAAGACCACATTGTAATTCTTATGTACAACGTTTTATTAAAACCAAAGTCAAAAGGACGTATAATTCTAAAGAGTAAAAATCCGGATGACTATCCTTTGATATATGCAAACTATTTCCACGAACCGGAAGATCTCGAAGTTTTAATTAAAAACGCAAAAAAATTTGCATTGCCTTTGGAGAATACGAAAGCTTTTAAAAGTGCCGGTTTTAAGCTGAATTGGTTGGATATAGACGAATGCAGAGATTTTGAAAAGAACTCTGATGAATTGTTGGCGTGCGTGGCTAAGGTTCTAACGTTTTCCCTTTACCATCCAACTGGAACTGCTAGAATGGGACCTGATGGTGACGATAAAGCAGTTGTTGATCCTAAACTAAGAGTTCGTAAAGTTCAGGGTTTGCGAGTTATCGATGCAAGTATTATGCCTTCAATTGTTAGAGCTAATACAAATGCACCCACTATCATGATAGGCGAGAAGGGTGCGAGCATGATAAAAGAATTTTGGTTAAGAGATAACACGGAATTGTAAAAATTAATAAATGTTTTTTATACAACTTCAATTATTTAATTCCTTTTAGCATTAATGATCGGTTTCTTTATCAAATTATGGCGGGATTTGTCGCAAAACAATAATGGACAATCCTTCTTATCTTCTGTATTAACATAATCGTTTTTCTATGAATATTTTTATACTAAAAATAATGACGAGGAAGTCATAAATTGTATTATGATCTCTCATAATCCTGCAATAAAAGGAAGAAAGAAAGTAAATAGATTTTTTCGACTAGCCTTAAAATTAATACATTTCAGATTGATGATAAATCCAAACCATTAACTATTACTCCCTATAACCTAATTTTTGATAAATTACATCGCTATTTATTTTTATATTGCCAACGTTTAGAGTTTGCAACACCTATAATTACGGGTCCTGTTGGTGACTATAGTTACCTTTAAATTTTGTGACAATTTTTAATGCATCGAAATACGTAGAATGACCTCACGGTGGAAAAAACAGAAAATTTGTTTTATTCATAATTAATATTCCCGTTAATACAAGAAACCATTACAGAATTCTGATTTTGATTACGAGAAATGAGATGTTACCGGCCGCCTCCCAACCTCCCGCCTTCCCAATGTCGCCGCTCGACCAACCTCCTCTGCTCCCGCAGTGAAAGTTTAGAACTCCTCCACCTTCCTCCACCCTCCCCTCCACCCCGTCCCACCAAACCCATCAAACCCCAAACCGGGTCCCCTTCGCCTGCCGAGGAACTTAAAGCCCTCGCGCTCTACCTCGGCAATGTAGACCTCGACGAGGTCTGTATTCTCGTCGCGAAACTCCGCAAAGCCTCCTGTCCCTCGGAGCCCTTTTTTATAACGCGGAGCACTCGGCCTTTCTCGCCGCCCTTAAGGCGGAGTTTAAATAATATCGATGAAGATGCACAAAGCCTAGATCGGCTAGCAGCATAACTTCATAATCACACTCAAACTTAACCTCTCTTAGACATAGGAGAAATGAAAATGTCGAAAAATTTAATGAATAATACATTTTCGAGTCGCGTTGGACCGAAGATATAATCAAGGTGGCGTGAAGTCGCTAGATGCGGTCAGCGCAAGACCCATTATTGTGGCGATTTTTGGAAAAGTAAGTCTTTTCTTGCTGGTCTTTGGCTTGCAATGGACGTCTATTGGCTGACATGTATGAATGAATAAATACAAAAGCTCACAGGGGTTCCAAAAATAGGAAAGCTTTTATCTGTAGAAACAATTCATAATAATAAAATATAATTTAGTGCGAATTGTTGAGCGTCAACTATTCAGACTTATGTTCTGGGCATACGTGTATTTGTAAGTGTGTAGGAAAGGGTTTAACTATTGCGTTTGTTATTGGGTTTGTTTTACTTTATCTGTACGCTTTGATATTACAAATTCTAGCTACATAGTACTAGCTAAATAGGTAATGCATTATGTAGAAACCAACTAGAAGACGTAAAGAGATCAAATAATTGAGAAGTAAATTATCGAACTTAGCGTTTGTCAAGCACTTTCCAATCGGAATGGTAGATGGGTTTCGACTGACATCTTAAGCCAAGGCTCTTTTTTCTGACCCTTCGCTCCCTGTCTCTCTATAAATGTAAAGGCCACTTTATCGATCTCAGAGCTTGGCGGACTTATATAAAAGATGTATATAGAACCTTAAACATTTTAGCTCGGGTTCACTAGAATAGTAATAAGGTATCCCCTTTCTCTCATAAGAGGCGACTAAGAGAGCATTGATTTTGCGGGCTTTCAGGGTGGAGGCCTTCCTCGTCCACTTAATGCAAATCCGAGAAGGGCAATAACGCGAAGTGATCTCGTATTGCTGGGGTACTAAGAAGATGCCGGGGGAGACACAGATTGCCCCAGGATGTATCTTAGCATAGTATTGGGGGAAGGGGGGCAGCTGCGAGTTCTGTAGGAGATCCGGCGGCCGCTCCTAAGGTACCTAAGACGACCACAGAGGGGGGTTTAGTGGCTAAAAATATCACATAACCCTGTCCTTTTCCCACAGGGTAGAGTAGCTATCAAATGGTATGGAAGAACCATAGGAGTAACGAGATGTTTTCGATTGTAACTGAAATAAAAGATTTTTGTGTGAACGCCATTACGGATTGCTTCTATTATCAACTTCGGCAGGGTTGCCCCAGCGGCGCTGTGTTAAAGTGGTTCGTTGTAACGTATGCCAATTCATGTTCTGTTCCACTTTAGGCATTAGTGGAAGTTCATTGTCTATCCACACGTCGACTATTCTCTCTTTGCTTGAAGTGTGACGTCGATACGCGATAAATATAAAATTCGTTTATTCAAAATTAGAAATTTTTAACAGAACTCTTACCGTTTGTTTACTCTACTTTGCTTCGCAAGGTGTTACAGTTGTGGAGAAGAAACAGGAAGAAACCCCATGACGATACATCTTTTAAAATTTAATACAGAATCATACATATACACGTAATCATAGCCTAAATGCAATCGAAATAATCAGGCAATATCACTGCTAAGGGTTCTTATCATTTTAACATTCGTTTATTGAATAATAACCTTTTTCATCCGTGAAATAAATTTTAAGCGACGTTTTGAATTTTGTAAATAGTACTTATAATATTTTGCGGCGTTTTATTACAAAATATTATCTAGTTTATTACAAACGAATTAGAGACTTTTTGTTGTTGAAACTTTGGTACAGTCAGTTTATCACGGTGTCTTGTAAATACACTATGAACGTCCGTCATTTTTTTTATAAAAGATATAAGTTCAAGTGAACCTGCTACAAAGTTATCCCAAGCACTCTCTTTCACATCAAACCTGTGACACTGTTAACGTCAATAGGCAAAAGGCATTCTTCAGTAAGGAAACATACAACAGCAGAGAAATACAGCAATAACTCTAAAAGGCATTGTCTTTACTCTGAAAGATTCCATCGCTGACGGTGCGTGAAATAATGACATAAATAAGACAGTATCAATAACGTACACAGATCGCATGGTATCCGATATATCAAGGTAGAGTCATATAACATTATTAATAAATCACAAAGCATTTATAATCGCAGCTACAACTGCGAATCTCCATAGCAAGAAACGGGACTGCGACATACTCTCGGTGAGCGTAAATATTATCTTAGTTGAATTATCCGAACTTATCCGAAATTATCCGAACACTTCAAATTTAATTAACCCGTTGACTGCCACGGCAATTTTTATAAATCTGGCCTAAAATTACAATATGATTTAATAACATTATATTATCACAAAATCTAATCCGTGTGGAAGATTGTTTTAAGAAGTTCCACAAACAATAACTCTTTATATTATTTGCTTATATATTATTTTTATCTAATTTTTATAATTAATTTTTTTTTCGTTTTTTTTTTTATAATTTTGTTTTAGTGCAATCCAGAATTGATTTTTTATTCTATTCCCGCAAGTCGTCTATTGATATTAGCAATGATATATTTCAAGTATAATTGTAGCTGTACAAAAATGGCCAATAAACACAGGACTAGATCAATCGTAGTTGCCGTCCGAGAAAAGAACGCAATTTACGAGTTGTTGTCAGTCAACGTGTTAAATGTATCTATATGTGGTAATATTAATTAGTTGTATGATTAAGACTGTACTAAAAGGAAATAGATGTAATTGCACTTCGAAAATAATTACTTTGCAATTTATGTTTATAGATATATCAGTAAGTTTCCTAAGAATTATTAAGAATATTAAAATAGAAATACTAATACACATGGTGTTTGTTTATTTATAGATTTAAAAAGCTTGTGAATGTAATGCTGTCAATTAAAGTATGGTACATCCGAATCCAAAAATCGATGGTTTGCAGAAATAATATATCCCGTAATGATATCGTAGTAAGAATCCAATTGCATCGAAATAATATATATAAAAAATGATTATAGTTCACTGTTCACCTGACAGACTTTATACTGCTCGAAAGACCTATCGCATTATTTTAAAAGTGATCAATCACTTGGTGATCGAAAATAACCTCGTATAAGGTTTTACACCTGTGATCAGTCACTGTGTATAAAATGAATTGCTTTAAAATCACTATTACTCTATGGTTGAGGGTTTGTATAACTACGAAATAATTTAAATTAAAACCTCTTTTATAGAGTCACCCATTATAATGTTGTTAGATGCGATTAAAAGTAATTTAGCTATAAAACATTATTTTTAATGTATATTTAATGATACGTAATATACCATATTTGGTCATTATATTTTGGTATTGTTAACCTTTTGTTTAAAGATTTCTTGATATGTCATGTAGTATATATAATTAATATCATCTCAGGAAGGTATTGTAACTTTCAAGTGATAACGCTCCATATAACTGGCCACTACGATCATAAACCACTTTTTAGTGTGAATCTTTCTTGCTTGTTCGAATTGAAATTCGAACGTCTATTTGAATTCAGAAGCTGGCAGTCATAAACTCGTTGTTATTCTGTTTGTTGGTCAACGCTTGTATTGTAATAGCCAAATATACAACGCATAGATTATAAGATACTTTATTTTTTCCCGACAACTAACAACAAAAACAACGGTCGTAAGAAAAAATTAAGCGGATATTTCATACCACTACCTTTAAAACGCATATGCCATTTTATAAATATCTATTTATTTTTTCTAAAATTAAGTAAACTTATTGACATTAAACTGTATATAAATGAAAATTTGTCTGTATGTCTATGAAGGCATAGAATCGTAAATTATGCATTTGATCATATGGCAATTTTTTGTAAAGTTGTTGTACATGAGCTCGTGATAGTTTCTAAGTTGGTATGATTAATTTTCGACAGATAGCGCTACTGTAATTCCAATGAATTTCATATATTGTTGTGACAGTTCATGCTGATTTGAATTGAAACGAAAACAGCGGACTAATGATGACGTTTTGAGTTGTGGCTGACATAAAAATTTATATTAATTTTAAAATTTATGTACAGCTCACAAACTTACAATAAAAACGAAAAAAAAAAACAAAGTATATTTTTTTTATTTGTTAATTTTCGCGCGGACGAAATTGCGTGGAAAAAAGCCACGTATATATTAAATACTGTGTTTAATAAATACATGGCTTCATTGTTATAGTTAAAACAATTGTAATTTAACCTGAAATATATTATTATTTTCGGTTAAAGAACTGTTCGTTGTGTTATTCGCCAAAATATTATTTCTGTAACAGTGGTTACCGGGATACAATTTCATATAATTGTGCATGAATTAAAAAAAATTGCCACTGCTCAAAAAAATTCCAGAGGATGGGCAGCAGCGTTCTCTGCAGACCATAATATAACACTGTGATCGCCAACCCGCCTGCCAAGCATTGCGATTAAAGTATATCCCTAAAGATATCTTTAGAAAAAGGCCTATGCCTTAACGACTACGAAACGTTTTAAGTTATTTACATTATAATAAACAGCTTTTAGACGGAAATGTATTATCTGGTAGAGAATGCCTATTAAGCAATAGTGTGAGCCATAAAAAATAATTTTATGGAGCCTAGAGAAAGTTATAACAATCTTATTTTTTTCCTAATGCATATCTATATAGCTTTTTTATATTCTTATGCATTCGTTTTCTTATAGGTAGACAAGCACATCATAAATATAATAAATTGATTATTCATTGTCACATTTTTTTTGATCGATATTATAGATTGCACGTACGGTTTTAATATGTCACGCAAAACAACAAGAAGCGTTGTAAGTTTTTTTTATATAAATAAATCGTAGGAAAATTCTTAGATGAAATAAAAAATACTAATTAATTATGATACATAAATGCTCCTGTAAAAATATGTGTAACGTAACACGTTTAGGGAACTTTGCTATTAAAAAACCAAAGGCGCATTTGAACGTAATTAACCCTAGATTTGATCTTTACGTAACGGTGTATCATTACCATTTATTTAATGAATATATCAGTTATATAATCGTCATATATCTAGACACGTATAGAAAACGTGTTAACAAATTTAAATTATCTTTATTTAAGTAGGCATTTAGATGCGCTTTTCAATAATAATATTTACATTCTAATATCAGTCATGTAAATAAGTCCACAAACCAATTTCCACGCATTTTGGTCAATTAATAGGTCTTAAAAAATAATAATAGAACCTAAAATAGGGGTAACTTTGATTGACCGTGCAGCATAAAGCCCAATGACCATAAACAAGGTTCAATAACAATAATTGTATTTTTGAGATTTGCGATCCTAGTTCGCGTGTTCCATTCCTGGTCTGCAAGCTTATATATAATTCCCTATAAATTTAACGCATTAATTATATGAGCTTGCCACTACTCCCAAACGAGTTTCTAGCGGATCGGCAAAGGCATCGTCTGCGTCCCATAATACCACACAGCGACCGCCGCCACGGCTGCCAGGGCTGCACGAAACGAACTATACGTACTACAGAAATCAAATGATATTATTGTAACAGTTAAACTAACGTCATAATATGTACATCCTATTGGAAACAAGATGTAGGAATAAAAGTAGATAATGTTTGGTACAGTAATGTATGTTATTCTGAATGTCATATACTCCGATCGTAAGATATTCCAACATGTAAGTGGACATCCAACGTTATGCTGCAGGTCCGTAGTCTCTACTCCAGAACCTTAAGGCTCCAGCGGCTACTTATTCTTTGCCACTACACTAAATGTCAATAGCCATGTGCAATTGGAAAAGATGATTGACGATGAAATTAGACCGCCATGCCTAACATCTTTAATGTCGTCTTATTGCGTATTCTTCTTGACAATGTTTCTTTCAATTTGTCTTATGCGTTCATAGTTCTTGCTGTGTTCGTTAATAATCTACGTAATTAATTAATAAATATATTTGTCAACAGACATGGAATCACTCAGCTGTAACATTGCTTCGGTATGTCCGTTAGCATTTTCGAGCACTGGCGGAGAGTTATTTCTGAGAGCAGTGACATCTGTGATTGCAGCACATTGCGCTGTGATTGGAAAAGACGAATGGCCTGAAGATAGATCTGAAGATGTTATACAGAAAGCAACTGGTATTTGTATTATAAATTGATGGAAATTGATGCTTGTCTTAATAAATACTATTCTTTTATTGGAATATTAGGAGCAGCGAAGTTCTATGTAATTTCAAGTGTGAAAATAAACACTCGCAGAAATAATAAAAAACTTTTTTTGCTGCCCAAATTGCATTTGCATATTCTGCGGGTATGGGGCAGCAGAGCGCAGATACAAAGCTCTAGGGTTCCCGTGGTAGCTCGGTACGGGCCGCTACAAATTACTATTTTACCAGATTGGAAAGCCGCCGAGCGCTTAAATCGCTTCGGTGAACGTTCCGTGGAGTGACTAAGGGCTAAACGGCCCCACGTTGGGCCCTCGACTTGGGTTGTCACTTGTCGATAAATTGTTTCTGACAGCCGCGCGGTATATGAATGGCACGTTATGGCGACGTTTCTTAACTTGCGGTCCTGTTGTACTGTCGCATATAAAACAAGACAGTTGTCCTCTCTTTACTAGTAGGCTCTGTGAGATTATATGTACGTTGTAGTTTGGCAACTACAGAATTTGTGACTTCAAAGGGTTTGCGGTACTAAATCGATGAATGCGATTAGTATCTTTGCATGTTACCTTATTTATTTTAATGGATTGGTAAGCAATCAAGCACTTAAATCGCTTAAGCAAATATTCTATGTTGTAACCAAGAGCAAGCTCTTACTCGAAGGAAACATTTGCATACCTTACTGTAAAATGTCGTCTGTCAATTGAAATATACATAAGTTCAAAAATAATCAACGGTATGGATCAAGTTTCCAGAAACAAGCTATCTCTTTATCATCATCATATCAGCCAATAGGCGTTCGCTAGAAGACATAGGCCTCCTTTAAAAAATCACCACTATGACCAGTCTTTCGGTAACCACATCCCACGACTCTCGACCTTGATATCTATCTGTCTATCTCAGTCAGGCATTGCACTTCTATCCTATTTCTTGATGGAGATCGGATGTCATTCTATATTCTAGCTGTATTAAACTTGAAATATGATTTGATGACTCCTAATTAGACATATCGACTTCAGCCGGTATTAAAGTATCAAACGATAATGCAGTAGTTTTCTATATGAAACGCACGTGTAGTCCAGTTATTAGGAAAAATTAATTACTTTTTATTACCCAATTAAATTATTTGCCATAGATATTGTTTTTTTTATTATTTTTTCGTTCATAAATATTTACAGGTGGCGAAAAGTACGATTTCATTGTGATTGGAGCTGGTACAGCTGGTTCATTAGTAGCAAGTGAACTCTCAAATCTCTATCCATCTTACTCAATTCTTCTTTTGGAAGCTGGTGATAATCCTGGTATTAACAGTGAGGTAATACGTCAATTAAATAAACTAAAATAATATTATGTGTTGGTGTCATTTATTCGGTTAGTAAGTCTGATAGTTAACGGAATTAGTGAAATTATTTAAAATTGTAATTTATTTGAAAAGGCATTTGTTTAAATTTATAGTTTGAGAAAGAATAGACGTCTTTATTGAGAGAACACAGGTCGTTAGATGATGATAAATAATAATTCAGTTAACTATGGTAATTGTTATCTAAACATTTTATTTATTTCTTTAAAAATGTTACTAATAGGAAGGATACTAAAAATGATTAACAATTATTTACTTCAGATTCAACTAACTTCTCATACATAAGTAAGTGGTTATGGAAATGATCTTTATATTTCAGGTACCAGCGTTCCTATTTTTAAATCAGAACCTTGAAAATGATTGGAACTATAAAGTCAAACCAGATGGTAACAGCTGTTTAGGCATCAAAAACGGCAGTTGCATTTGGAGCAAGGGTAAGGGTATGGGGGGGTCGAGTTCCATTAACGCCATGATCTACATAAGGGGCCATCCAAAAGATTTCGTCAGCTGGGGCAAAGGATGGGAATATAAAAACCTTATACCGTATTTCGAGAAACAAGAAAAGTATTTCAACATATCTGAAAACTATGAAGTTGTTAATAATGAATGGTATCAAATTATAAGGAATGCATGGACGGAATTAGATTATACACATTACGATTATAATCACGAAGCACTAATCGGAACTAAACTAGCAAAACTATTAATTAGAGATGGTAAACGTGTTAATACAGCAAAAGAATATCTGAGAAGAGCAAACAAAAATTTGCACATTATGAAAAACACATACGTGGAAAAAATACTAATTGATTCCGCTAAAAAGGCTTACGGTATTAAAATAAGAAACATAAATGGGGTTGTATTTAATATAATGGCAACCAAAGAGGTTATTTTGTCAGCCGGGTCCATCGCTACTCCACAAATACTAATGCTTTCAGGTATTGGACCTAAAACTCATTTAGCAGAGAAAGATATTTCTCATATTCTTGATTTGCCTGTTGGACAAAACTTACAAGATCATTTAATAGTTCCTCTGTTTTTAAAAACAAGTAAAGACACACAAGCCCCTTCTAAAACCATTATCTTGTCAATATTACAATATATGCTCAGCAGGAGTGGTGCACTTTCTAATATCGGCATAACAGATTTTGTTGGATTTATCAACACATTAAATTCATCTGATCAACCTGATATTCAGTTTCATCATATGAACTATCCTAAAGTGGATAGAATATCTTTAAAAAGATACCTGGAAGGTGTTGGATATAATGACGATATAGTGAAGAATATAGAGAACTTAAATAACGAACATAATTTGTTAGGCATATATCCGACATTATTGCATCCAAAATCAAAAGGCTCAATTACATTATCCGACAAAAAAGGAAAATCACAACCAGAAATAACAACAAATTATCTGAATCATCCGGACGATGTAGAAGCATTAATAAATGCTATCAAATACGTCCGTAAATTGGAGAAAACGGATACTTTTAAAAATCTAGGATTAGAGATCGTTGATATAAAATTAAAAGGATGTACCACCTACAATTATGATACAGAACCTTATTGGCATTGCTATATAAGTCACATGGGTATGACAATCTTTCATCCAGTAGGTACAGCAAAGATGGGGGCTGATGAAACGTCTGTGGTTGACCATGATTTGTTAGTACGCAGCACTAAGAATCTTAGAGTTGTGGATGCCAGTATCATGCCAACCATGCCTGGAGCTAATGTTTTAGCTGCTACGTTAGCGATAGCACAGAAGGCTGTTGACATAATCAAAATGAAATATTTGCTGAAAGAAGACTTGTAAATTTTTATTATACAAATTAACTTTATCTGAAATTTATTATGTAGTAATTTTTATCACGATTATATCCATTATTAAACGCTATTATTAAGATTATTAATGTTTTATTATGTTTGATTATTAGACATTTCGTTATTGCAAACTATAGTGGATTTATTTTCGAGTGCGATATCAATCGATTGACTTGAATGGGTGATTTCAATAACTGCAGAATCGTAGCCTAAATAACTCTTTGTTAAAAATCTTCATTTTGACAAATGAATTATATCATATACATTTTAGTTTTTGAAAGTTAAGATACATGGACAAAACACTAATAAACCTTGTCGTATAAAACCAAAATTTGAAACTATTTAATTTAAAAAAAATAGATACATACAGCAATACCAATAGACGTACGAGCACTGGTAGCCCAGCGGTAGCGGACTGAAATTTGCGATCGTAGGTCGTGGGTTGGATTTCAGAGATAAAATCTTACATAATTCACACTGTGAGTTAATTATATAGGATTGCATTGCTCATAGGTTCCCAGAGGGTCCCTAATACCACACTGCGATCGGAAAGCGTGGCAATTATGGTATGTCTCCACAAATATCTTTGGGGGAGGCCTGTGCTGTAGTGGGCGTGTAAGAACTGAAACGATGAAGACAAGATATACCATTGTTTGAAACTCCACTCTCTAAAATATAGTTACAATAAAACTCTTTCATTGTGAAAGGTAATGCACATATTCTTAACGTCGTGTTGCAGACTTTTATAGTTCATTTACATAACGTCATTTGTTGCAATGTTTTGTTTTTCAAATTTTTATCACTATTGTCACAAATGTATTACACAAATGATTAGCAAGTTATTCCTTTCCATTAGCAAATTATAGACGAACACCGTTCTTTGCTTTACAAGGTCAAAGATGCAATCACGATGGTACAAAGAAGCATATCTTCACAAATCAAACAAATCAAAGAAGCTTGATCATTAATAATTTAATATGAAATCAATACAAAAGATTCGATCACGTTGCAGCCAAGGGATGACCTCGGGGTTATTTCGATAGACGACACGTGGCGAAATGTTAACACTTTCGCATGCTAAACGCGCGTTAGTCAATCGCACCCATCGCTCGATGATGTGGAATTGATTACAAAATGTATAAGATATACATTGTCATACGTATTACAACAACATAAATTCTCTTGTTGTGAACTTTCTTCCTGCTTCTTCTTTACAACTAAAACCTCCTTCCGGAGCAGAGTAGAGTTAAAAATAAAATAGTTGATGACCAGTAAGAAATCTGTTAAGTTTTAATATTAAATAAACGAATTTTATTTTTATCTTATCTTTTATTTTCAAAACCAATTAAGTATCTAACAATCAACCACAATACAAGAACGCGTGTTTTAAGTTTAGATTTGGGTGAAAAGACGACCTTGTCAAGGTCGCTTCCTCCCGCTTTTCCTTCCGTCGGGCGTCTTATGTCTGTGACGATGATAAAGATGATGAGCCAATTGTAATAAAAATAGATTAAAATATTATTGATATATTATAATATACTGATATGAAAACAAACTGTCTGTTATAAACCATATGGCTTAAGATTACAATATTCTAAATAAGATATTTAACAATGTTTACGTCACATTATCTTCAAGAAAGAGAAAGGATATTTGACTCTTTATTGTACATTAAGTTAGTTAATTAATATTTTTTATTGCACACGTTAGAAGTGTAAACGTACAATGGGCGGTTTTATCACACGAGGCAATTTCTTCCGGAGAGCCATAGTATGGAAACAGAAGAAGTATAAATAACGGGTAGTTAATGAGTACATATAGACAAAACATACATATATATATAAACATGAATATACTAAGATACAGGAAAAGAAAATAGATCCTATAACATTGACAAAATATAAAGTGTACAGTGGTGTTGTCGTTTACGAAATAAAAAGGTAACCCTTTACTACTTTAGGGATCATAAAGTGATAGAAGGGTTTGAAAATCATGTGTAAATATACGTAATAATACGTGCTTAAAAATATAATTGAAAACAGTTTTATTCTGTAATGCATAAACTACACAGATATAAATAAAAAAATACAATGCAAATAAACACCCTGTCCACCCGTGAAAGGGACTGAAGGAATGTTCCCACAAACGGGGCCAGTAAAAAAAACATATGTACAGTGTCACTTAAATATTAATATTATAACTTAAAGATTCATAGGTATATTGTATTGTAAATCTATACACAGTTTGGCAGCGGTTGCCAAGCGGTATGGGGCTAAGACTTTCGAACGAAGATCGAGATGAATTATATATAAATATAAATCACACTTTGTACATTAATTATATAGGATTGACACTGCTCACAAACAAATTTCGTAACAGAGGATTCGTAACAACATCCTCTGTGTATAATAATACCACACTGCGATCACCAACCCAACTGCCAAGCGTCGCTATATGATATATCCTCGCATAAATGTCTTTGACGGAGGCTTTTGGCAGCGACACAATTTTTCATTACAGCAAGGCAATATTAAAGCAAAATAAAGGTTTATTTAACAATAATGATCATGATTTGTAAATACGGAACAATTTTTTCGAAAAGTAAATATACTTTTTAATATTTAATTTCCCAGTGACAAGGCCTAATAGAAGGTTATCTTGTTTTAACTCCAACATGTTTCGGAAAGCGTAAATGTATTAATTATATACGTGAATGTAATTTCAAAGCTATCAACTACGTACGTTAGTAAAATATAAATATAACGCAGATGTCCTAAGCATAGAAACGAAAATTCGCTTGACCAATTCAGAAAAAAAAATATTTTAAATTTACCCTTAAGGTTTTTTCTTTTTTCCAATTATTTAATAAAAGGCATCTTAGTATGTAATAAAAATATACGTCGTTGTTAAACGAGATATTTGTTTTAAATAAACAATATTTTGAAATACATTAAATTTATTTTTTGTATTAAACTGCGACATAGAAGATACCATTACTTTTGTGGCAAAGACAGGATTTTGCATATTATTAAAAAATCTTTGCTGACGGCTACACTAATGTCCGTCGACATCTAGATCTCAGAGGAACGTTCAATCTTCTTTGGCTATGATAGTTTTTTAACGATAGTTTGTTACAACTCGATGATCATGATTTTAATTTTAAAATCCTTAGTAATTCTACACAGTTACGTGTTAGATTTTAGGTGAAGGTCCCGCTAATCATGTCGCAAGTGCAGCCATAATCGCAGAACTTCTCATTTGCTTTCAAATATCATTAAATAAAGTTTATAATAAATACAAATTTAAAGCCTGTACTTCCTTGACATTGTTTATAAGGCCGCAAAACTTACTCTAGCTTGGTGCAGGACGTGGCTGAACTGTCAATTATTGCGTAGAGTTTTTTAAACAATTATTGCAGAATGTTCTAGAGTGGCTACAATTTTAAAGATAACGGTTCGTATGTCGCTTCAGCTAATAGATGCTTACTGAAAAGCATAGTCGTCCCTCTAAGATATCTATGAGATATACCATAATCGCCATATTTGACAGGCCAGTTGGCAATCGCAGTGTAGTGTACCAGAATACATAGAGAACGCTGCCGCAAGTCCTCTGGAAACCTGTTTGTGAGTAGTGATAATCCTATATATTTAATGAACAAAGTGTGAATTGTGTAGATTGTATTCGGGGAATAGAACCCGCCATCTATGATTATAAGTTTCAATCATCTATCGCTTGGCCGCCAATGCTCTTCCTATACTTACTGTGATAGTATTCAATGTTATCCATTTTAAGAGAACAGTGAAAACCTTGTGTTTATTTACCGAAACATACGTCCGTGGCCGTATGTCTCGGGTTTGATGCCCGACTGGTGCACACGTCGACGATGCACGGAATCGAACCCGCGTTTTTAATTCACAGCATGAAAACTGTTTATGTTGATATTTTATTCGGTAAAGTTAGTCGAGTTCTAATAATTGGTGTTGTCAAAGGCAATAATATAATAAAAGCCATAGTTATATAATAACTTTTGACACTAGCTGTAATATTTTTCACCAAAAATTGTTGCAGAATCAACAGAAAAAAATTACAATTTTATTTTTTGTCAAGCGTTGGACACCTACCCATAAGATAAGGACAGTGGACCTTGTTAAAGTCGTCAGAATGCGTTGGTCGCAGGCCGCTTTTAACAGGTCTTATTTGAAATCTAAAGAGGTTTATGCCTTAAAAACTATTGTGGACTTTATTTATTGAAACTTCGGAAACAACAAATTTTTAACTTGAAGTTATCATCATCCCGAGGCGATTTTTTTTCTGCATTAGTTTTTATATTTTTTTTTTATTTATACGTATATTAATATTTTTTCTCTGCAATGGAATCAATTGGGTTCGCGTGCAGAACCCACCGAACATATAAATTAAATATATATATGTAAAACATTTTAGTTATTTAATGTTTATTACTTATTTGGTGGACGTCAAATGGCAATTTACCTTAATTATATAATTTACGTGAAACAAGCCTAAGAGTCGAAGATAATAAAAATAATAAAAAAAGTTTTTTTGGAAACACAAAATCCGGGTAAGTGCTGACTAACTGACGCTCTTGGCTCACCGGAATATAAATGAAACAAATTAACTGCAGTATATATTAACAAAGATTTATAAAATTTATTAAGCGCAACGTTTTCATTGAAAATAACATATTCATACATAAAACGAGCACACCTTTGAAGTTACCTATACAAATATTACTATCATTTCATATAAAAACACACATGTAATTCGATGTTTAAGTCAGAAGGCATATATATTTTTCCTCAATAAATATGTACTTTGTACCCCACTTATGTACAGTAATCGATTTTCTCTAGTAAACATATATTTCATATTTAATATCGATTGTATAACATTGCAGAAACTACAATATAATCTTGTATATGTAATGATTGACCTACTGCAATTGAGAAAGATGGCAGAAGAAATAATATACAGTTTTTTTTACGACCGCTCACGTAATGAGGTCTCGATAGCGTGTTCGAAGATGAACGTACTCGGTATTGTTTTGTTACAATATAGTTGAAGCATCAGGCGTTGTTTATCGTTCCAGTAAAAATTTAAAAATATAACTGTAATTTTTCTGTTATATATTCATATTAAATATGCACGCCATCATTGATACATGATATATATATACATTAGTCTCATTTATATTTTATTATTAAGTGCAAAATTAAAAATGTTTGCTTATTGTACGCTCAGACCTGACTGTAATTTTGTACATATTTTTGGATATATTTGAGATCTTATACATTATAATGTTCCGAATATGATACATTTCTATCCATAAAGACAAAGTCATAGATTTCCGAATTGTGAAAAAAAAAAACAATAATTTCAAAGAACACACAGAAAGTCGTAAATTGTAGCCAGTATTACCGATGAGATATACAATATCCTTTATAAAATATTGTATTAAATGCCAGCTATGCCATATATGGAGTTCCTTTACTATGTACTAGATGGCGCTGTATGTATTCTGCATCACGCTATTGTTTGTTAACATTTATGGAACATTTTTTTAAATGTAACTTAAAGCGGGGGTTCCCTCGAGAATTCCATCTTGGGCCGTTCCATTATACGCAATATTACTCGATTAAGAGGTGCCATGCTCTTCGCTCGGTTAGGTATATATACTTAAGTAGGCCATTGTACGATTATAAATTTAGTATTTGGACAGTAGCTTCTGACACGCAAATATGTTCGAAGAAGGTACAGTAAAGGCTCCTTATTCGCGCTTCCTTCATTCGCGTTTTCACTATTCGCGGATAAAAAAAAATACAACCCAATCGCCTATATTCGCAATTATAAATAACTTTATTAGAAGATCAAATAATTACTTCCATTATAACAAAAGGATTTCAATAAGTATCAAGCAATATCCTTTGTAAATGTCGTCAAGTTGACTCATAAAAAAAGTAATATGATCTTATTACAACTTTGACTAAAGTATATTGTTATCACTTGATATATATTGATATCGCCGAGGACTTTAACATAAGGCAATTTTAATAAATGAGTATTAGCGATTTCTTTATGAACATTGATCATCTATGGTCTTATTTTTAAGAGGAAAATTTTAATGCGAATACTGTGTGTCAGACTGAATTGCAGGAGCCTTTAAACACTGCCATGCAAGAGAAAATTATAAAATTCTCCAAAACATTGTTTAAACCTTAAGATTAATCAAAATGTTAAATACTGCAACAAAATTAATTTTCTTTTTATATTTATTTCATTTTGCCTGCTAAGAATGTATCGCTAATAATCCCAAATAAATTACCATTGCATATTCAAGGTTTCTGTATTCGCAGTATATTTATAAAACATATACCCCGCGAATAAAAAGCTTTGACTGTACATCTGTCATGTATTTGCTTTTGTAGACACTATGAACTTAACGCACACAGTGTCATGCACTTACATGGTTAAACCATTTAGCAAACGGCTTGCATTTCTTATTTCTAGTAAAAAAAAAAAAAACAAACTACTTAATTGTGATACAGATTAAAATCAAGGAAGAACGAAAGCAATGCAATTATCTCAGATATAATGTTATGTGGTCAATGAATCATTTCGCAAGTTTACGGGGCTACGTGAGTTTCGACACGTCACAGCTTTTGATTTCTCGACAACTATTTCATACATAATGCACATAAAGAGCTTACATATTGCATTTACTTCTATTAGTGATTCGTTGCGATTAAAATAACTATTTAATTTCCCATAAATAATTATTTCATTTATCACATTTACTGTCTGTAATAACACTTTTATAGAATATTGTGAATAGCTGGATGGTTTATAGGTGGAAAAGATTTAAAAGTGTGAATATATAGCTTATTTTTCTAAGTAAAAAAAGGACCAATATTTAGCCACTTCCGCACATGCCAGCCCGCTATTATCACACTGATATCTTAGACGTCGTTTTTATTGGGATATCTATATAGAGGGATATACAATAATCGTCACGCTTGGTATGCAGGTCGGCGATCGCAGCGTGTGGTATTATGGTACACAGAGAACACCGCTACCCATAATCTAGAAACATTTGAACATTGGCAATCTTATATAATTAATGAACAAAGTGTGAATTATGTAAGATTGTATCCTGGGATTTGAACCCACGACTTACAATCGCAAGTCTAATTCTTCTATCGCTGGGCTACCACTAATTATTCTGAAATATATTATATTATTTTTCTCATTCGAATGTGACAGGCAGTTAGAAAATAATTTCTGGCATAACAAAGTCTTTACGGAGATATGGTACAACAATAAATTATAATATGCAGTAATCTAATTTTGAAAACGCTTTCTCTTACCATGTAACCATTGCTGTTCACTATTTATTTATTATTTCTAAAACCATTGATTTGTGGATTTGTGTATATCATATATGATTCTCCAGAAAATGTGCCATACATCCACCCCTTTATGGCTTTTACACCTATTACCAATCACTCTGTATATCTACCTAGTTTCATTAGTGTGCGTTATTGTATATGTATAAGTATGGATGTATGCTTAAAGACTTTTGCAACTACTTCATATTTAAATCATTTATTGTTTCACTTGTGTCGTAGAAAAAATGTCAGAAGATCCTAGTGTAAATCTAAGACAAAATAAGTAACCTTACATTGGTATCTTATAGCTTGAAATAAAACCGAGGTAGCACCGAACGTAATATGAGAATAGCTTATAAAAACAGTAATTTTTATAACGATCACTTTCACATATGCCGTTTACTTTTTGCTTAAAGTGCGTCATGTATGTTTACTAAGGTTTGTACAGACGGTTTATGTCGCAAGAGGGCGTGAGCTCTATGACGCTCGGTGGAATAAACCTAGCGACATACCGAAGACTATATTATAATATATCAAATGGAACGGAACATTTTTTACTTAATTAATTTCTCTAGAAAAAGTTTTAGTTTTGTTTTACGTTTAGATTTACGCGCATAATACTATAGAAATGAAACTGATGTATTACAGTTTATTTAAATTTATTTTTTTGTTATTATTGTTTTGTACATTTTGAGACACCCATGGCTACATCTAATCCCTAGCTATTTTTTTTAAATTTAATACAGGTTTTTTTATACTGTCAGATTAAGTGTATATGAACCAACAAATTTTATTACGTTTTTTATACTTCATAATTCAAAAGAAACATTGGGTCGTATTATTATTACCTTCATCTTCATCCATGTCCACCGCTGGACATGAAACTACCCATTAAATTCCAATAATACCAGTTCAGAATAGCCTGTAATCAGAATCTTGCAACGGCCTTAATAAGGTTGCCTGTACACATTATGAGTGGACTTCATAGCATGCACTTCGTGGTCCCTACTCAAGAACCTGAACGATTATCACTTCTACTATGTGACCTACCCACTGCTACTTCATACTTGCCAATTCCCTGGACTATATCGTTTACTTTTCATTCTACAGATCTCTTCATTAAAGATTCAATTAATCTTATAATTATCTTATCATTTAATTTGAGTATTATTTTATATTTAGGTACGCGTTGAAGTCTTTTGTTCGACTAATACGGAGTACTTTCAACATTTGTTAACATTTTTGGTTAAGGAAAATCTGTGAGTTTTTGAACGGAAATGAGCCTCAAAAAGGTTGTTCCGATGTGACGACAACGTCCGGGTGAAAATTTACTTAACGTCTCTTAAAAGTTGTTGCGTACAATGTATTTCGTTTTTTACACTGTATTCAATAGTGGATCTAATGAGTAAAAGGAATTGTAAATAACGATTGGTTTTATATCATTGGTAATGTAGTTTAATATTAATAAATACGTCTATTTTACAAGCCTTATGGATATACTAATCTAAGGAACTAGCTCGTATATGTATCAAAGTAAAGTAAGTAACAAAGTATGTAAAATCTCTTTTTTTTACAATATAATACAACACAATGGTGGAGTCTGATTTTCTGGTCAATGACTTCTTCCTTCACTCCATTTAATAATTCGTTTTCTGATACCGTCATTCTTTCAGACCATAGACGCTTTATTTCTATATATACTGTCTCTTCTTATTAAATTAATGGCTATTATGGTACGCAAGGCACGCTGCTGCCCGTCCTTTAAAAAGTTGTTTGTGAGCAGTAGCAATCTTATATATTTAATGAATAAAGTGTGCATTTTTAAGGTTGTATCCTGGGAATCGTATCCGCGACCTATGATCGCAAATTGGTCTTCCACCACTGCTCAAGTAAATTATTTTAACAAATTATTAGTGTAAAGAAAATTATTGTAAATGCATTGAGTTCACACTTCCTAATGTAAAACGAATTGTGACTGTGGACTTTTTATAAAAAGCTTCAGTGGAACCCTCTTCTTTGAACACTCGCAGGCTAACTCAACTTAGCCGTTTCTGCAATAGAAAAAATAAGACAATTAACGGACAATAATACGACGTGACTCGTTTATTTTAAATATTTTCATTGCATTTTACCTTTTAGTATTATAGCAACATTTAGTCTGTATTTATTTTACTCAAAACCGAATTGTGCGAGCTATTTATAACTCAAAAGTCAGAGATTCTCTTAAAGATGTTTATAAATAAGTTGATATTCTAACGGTTGCTTCTTAATATATATTTATAACATAATATTTTTCCGCAAACATCTTTTATAAAAAATACTACAATAAATTACTACTTAACATCACAATACCGATTTATCAATTGTATTTTATATATATTATTTATATTCTGTCAGAATGACTATTTCAAACAGGATGTTTGAAGATAGGTGAAAATCTTTAAAGTTTTTTTGTTAAAAAATGTGCTATACATTCACTGTATTAAAGCTTTTACTAAAACCTATACGAAATCATTCCGTATAAAATTTGTAATAAAAATATTCAAACAGGATAGGTAATATAGGATTTAATTTAATTAATTACAAATAGGCATTGATACATTTTATTGTCAAATAGCTACGCGACAATTAGCCATTGTGACAAATAATGACGTTCAAGTAATTAGTCAAGCCAGAATCAGCGGTACATGCGAGTGAAAAACGCAAATTGCGACAGCGTGTTCCTTTAACCGCAAATATTAACATTGACCGTTCACTACCACAAGGGACGGTGGGGTCCGTAGTGACGGTCCGGACTGCGTCAGACTCGCGCGTCTCGATAACTAAGGATTGAATAACTTGTGCATTTGTGTGACTCAGTGTCGTATTTAACATTTATATGTGTGAGTATACCTTTAATATACTTCTTCACTATAAAGTTTATATTTCAGTTTCATTGATATATACAAAATGTTTATAATATTATCAGATGAATTCTAGATTAAGTTTACGTCAGTTTATAAAAAAAAATATTACCATTACAATAGAACACCATAGTTAAAGTAAAAGTGATGAGTGAAAAATAATATTTGAAATAACACTTTGGACTGTTAGCTTTAGATATTACTGAGAGTTTACAAAAAAATAAATGATGTAAGATAATTAATTTCATATCATCGATAAATAAAGTAATAAAAAATAAATAAAACGCAACAATTAATTACATTACTATCTGTATTTAGGAATTTTATTAATAATTTTCATTACTTGATACGTAAATTCGGTTATTTAGTACGCGATGGCAGGATTCAGATTTCAAAAATATATAAAAAAGGATATATCGTATTTATTTTTTAAAAATAATGTTGTCTAAATGCTCACGTAATGGCCACACCATTGAAATCTGGTCTCAGAATTTTGTGCTACTCGAAGCAGTAAATCCCTATATTTTTTTAAATTGCTGAGATGGTCACTGGATTCGTTCCGTCGACTTCATCCTACAGATGTACTCACAAAAAATGTCAGGGTAGGATCTCGTGACTTGGATGACCAGACGACGACATTAAAACAACTTACATCTTATACATCGATTGTACGCTGAATTTGAATATGAAACCTTCTTTAAGTATTATGTCAATGAAATGAAATTAATTTTGAAACATGTAGTACCTTTTTTTACAGGGCTTTCATTTTATTACCATAGTGTTTAATGTGTGATAGTCAATACTAAAAAGAATATAAATAATATATAAGTTTATTTATTATGTTAGATCAAGTTGTTAAAATTAAAGTTTTCTGAATGAAGTTCTTTTAGAAGTGCTCGGTTGAATTTTTTATCGGTTACCGTGTCAGTTTTTAGTATTAAAAAATGTTATATAATCTATTTATAAATAAGAGATTTCCACCAATTCATCAAGATATCTCCCAAACTATAAAGTTGTAAGACTTGAACTTTGGTAGGAATATTCCTTACGTTAATTGAAAGTCAACTAAGAACGGATTTTACCAAATTCCACCCGGGAGGAAAGTTGAGGGGCGGTTGTCAAAAATTCTGTTTTTATGATATAGGCATAAAATATATTTATTGACATATTTAAAAATACAATGAATATGTTTTATGAAATTATATACAAAGTAGTGAAGGCCACGCTATGCTATATACACTGAATAACTCTATCATACGAAGTGTTGTATAATCAAATGTACTCTATATTTTTAATGCTTACTTCATCTACCGAAACTATCATGAAACATGATTGGATTAATATACCACAGCTGTTATGATTACTGCATTTAAGACCAAGGATAGCTTAAAGCTCGCTATTAAGAAGGTAATGAATGCGAAAATTATGCTAACTGTAAATTGTCGTACTGAGGTATTGATGCACAAATATGACTGACCATAGCAAAAAGGTCTGTCAGCATTGATCAAGGAGGTTTATAAGTATAAAAATAGATTATAAGAAAAATAAATAA
Source organism: Battus philenor (assembly GCF_028537555.1). Taxonomy (NCBI): domain Eukaryota; kingdom Metazoa; phylum Arthropoda; class Insecta; order Lepidoptera; family Papilionidae; genus Battus; species Battus philenor. The sequence goes on from NW_027181686.1 coordinate 2,824,518, forward strand.
CCAGAAAATTATGCCTTAATATTTTTAGATAATCATAGTATGAATGTATAAGTGTAAATAAATAAATTTAATGTAAATAAATAATTAATTAATTTCAATGAGAATTACTTATAATAAATATTAAATTGTGCTTACTTCTCTCATGTTTACCCATTTTGAAGTGCTATGACGTCACATGAACTAAAAGATATAATACGAATTCTAGAAGCTTTAGGCTCATAGAATTTTAAAATTTCAAAAACCAATAAACTACCCCTTGTTCAAAATAAAAAAAAATAAATGAAATTTAAAATTGGAATGTTACAAATTGATTTAAGCAATCATAACAGAGCCTTCGCATCTAGTTCACTCGCAACATCGAATGAAAGTGGGTCCGTGCTCGGACCATTTCGCTTACGTCACTGAACTTACCATCGGAACATATTTTTACGAGAGCGAATTCGTTATGCTTTTGCACAGTCAGATTTTGTAATACATCTGCATTTATTTTTATTTTTATGATTGCAACGATCATTGATACGGCAAAACCATCATATGTATTTTAAGATATACTATAATAAACATGATTTTGTTGCCTTAACTCCGGAAATTCCTATAAACCACACTGCTTAACTAAACATCATACAAATTAGGGGGACCGGAAAGTAATGACGCTTTCTTAAGTTAAATTCACACGACTACATTTTTAACAAGTTTTTATTTCTAATCAACATTATATTCACCTTTGTTACCAATAACCTTTTGCCATCTAGTACAGAAATTTTCAATGCCGGAGCAGTAGAAATAAATCGGTTTTTCTGTAAAATATGTCGACAAAAACGACATTACTTGCCGGTCCCTCTAACCTACATGTGTATTTGTAACAAAATATTTCGTTTTTTGAAACAATATGGAACTAAATGTTTTGATTATTAAGACGAAAACCTCCATGCACGAAATTAACCGACATACTCCAACAATGGCAGTATACTGGCCATGCAACGTAGAACAAATGGTCACTGCGACCTAAGGGTTCTAAAGTGGAAATCACGTACCTGCTACTAAATTCGCTTAGTTATGGGCGCTGTTAATTTTTTTGGCTATTAACTTCCTCATAAATATAAATAATCAACGTCAGATGTGACGTCTGACGTATTGACTAATTGATATCTACTCATTCATCCGACAAAACTGACAGACAACCATGTTAAAGTCATTGAACAGGTTAGATGCAGCCAACTTCTAATTGGACCTATCAGAAGCTCATATGCCGGGCAGTGGACAGTAGACGAGTTACGATTGAAATAATGAAGATGACAAACGAATCTACACTCTTGAACATTACGGTGTTGACTAAAGATCACTCTACTTGGAGTATCCGAAATTACATATAAAACAATATATAAAAAGCTGACAAAATATTGAATTATTTAACTAACTTCTAACTAATCAGCCATGTACATGTTCATTCATTAGTTCGAGTAAATAATAAATATAAAATATAACCTCTCAGAAATAATAACCCGTATTTACATAATTCTTAAAAATGTTCACATACGCACAAATAGATTTCACATACCTTTTCGTCCTGATCCCGGCTTCTTTATAATATTTTTCGTAACTGTTTGCAATTAACGTCAATGTTATATAATTCATTCGACGTGTGCACCAGTCGGGGATCGAACCCAAGACATATGGTTTTATATCACGGTAATTATACAAAAGGCTTTCCCTGCTTAGTTAGCATCGATAACATGAATATTGTCACAATAAGTATGTGAAGAGCGGTAAAGGACTGAGACTTGCGATAATCGCGGGTTCGATCTCAGGTTATGTTACACATTTCCTTCATTAATTATATAGGATTGCCATTGCTTACGAACAAGTTTCCAAAAGATTGGCAGCAGCATCCTTTGCGTACCATAATACCACACTGCGATCGTCAAGCCCCATAGATGTCTTTGGGGAAGACCTATGCCTTGTAGTAAGCGTCAATGTGCTGTAATAAAAAAAAATATACGAAAAACTATATTCATAAGCATACTAATTTTTATAGGGATTGCCGCGCGATTGTTTTGTATTAAAAAAGATATCGACGTTACTTGTAATGCCGTGAAACATAATTTTAATCATATCAATTACATATCTCGCTATTTATACTTTAAATATGCATCAGTCACCGTGTTTTGTTATCGGTTTAAAAACTTTAAAGGAGTGAATGTATAGCTCATATATCAGCGAAAAGCTTTTGCATTTATTTACACACCTAGTTACAATAATCACTCTGAAAAATGATGCATCAATTTATTTGTTCTTTCGGAATGAGCGAGGCCAATAACTTATGACAATACAAAGTCTGTAGGAATATACAGTAACCAATAATTAATTTTAAAATGTGGTAAACCATTATTTATTATTTCTTATCCATTAGTTCTTGAATATGGTGTACCATACACTTAAAGCTTTACATCCATAACCAATTATTCTGAAGATACGCACACAATTAAAAAAATTACTAAGGGAAGCGTATATCTACGTAAAAAATAATGTTTGTCTTTATGTCCTTTATATAATCGTAAACTATGCATTTGCTCATGTGGTGATCTTTAGCAAAGTTGTTGTGCATGAACTCAGGAAGGTTTCTAAGTTGGTTTCATTTTATTATATATATAAAATGACCTTCAATTTTATTTTAGTCGGTAGCGTAGCAACGCGCTCGGGGTAGAGCTAGTATGTAGCCAATATTTATATCCAAATTCATTCCGCACGTAAATGTTTCTTTGTAACGTTTTCAATTATCTTATAGCGCAACACCGAGGAACACTGAACTCTGTGTAGAATATTTTCTTTAAGGAATTCGTTATAAAATAATATCATTCTGGAGAATGAATTTATTATAATTATAGAGATCAACACACAGTGACATTATTAAATTTTATTAAGATGTAATGGAAAATATCGGTACGTAGATGTTTGTGTTTATATTCGAAATAAATTTGTTTACAAGGTAACAACATTTTGCATAAATCTTCGAGAAAACTCCTCTCTCTCTGGTCCTTTACATCTTACATATATGTACAATTTACATACAATATAAAAAAGCAATAATTAATTGGTATTTCTTCACAAACATCGTTTGTTAGGAAATCATGTATCTCGAAATTCAAGCAGTAACATTCATGTACTCTATACAAAAGGCATAAGTGTGATTTTTATTTGTGTACGAATTAGTTACCGAATTTTAATACGCTTGTCGCTAACGATCAATTGCACGAACACCTTATTTGCGCAAGAGGTCGTAATGACTACACCATTACCATTCAGCGATAGTAACGACCTGTCTGACTTTATACGGTTGACCATGACCGCCATCCTTCGCAAATAGCAAAGTTACTAGTCACAAATATTAAAATAATTATACGTATAATAAATAATTAGATGATATTTAAAATCGTTAAATAGAATCATTTACATTGACCATTTGTCTACGACAGAGAAAGAAATCCAGAAAAGCCCAGTTTAATAGAAACTACAATCAGATAGAGCTCGATTGTAAAGGCATTCTACTAAAGTTGTAAACACGCTCTGTTTGAGAAAAGGCCACAACAAAATCAAATTGGTTTTTTGGTGGTCACTTTTATGTGTAAAAGTGGTAGAGCTATTTATTACTTAGCTTTGTAATTAAATTTCCATCACAATATAAAAGGATTTCTTACTAATTTTTGTTTAATGAACATCTTAAATTTATTACACGGTTATTCATATACATTACAAGGAAGTGCATGGTAGCACCATACACAAGTGTACACCAGAAGTTATAAAATTTATGAATCGTATAGAAGTATATAACAAACTTATCTTTATTTCTTGAGATTTTCTTATTTAATCGCAATTTTTCCTTACACACTTATACACATTGTATAACGGATTTGATGCCAAAACATGCATAAACACCTCCGAGAATTCCCTAAGGTCGCACAATTACTAATTCTAAACGACAGTTTCTAATATATTTTAAACTAATGCAGCTTCCCTTGCATTTTAAAATAAACCATCTGTTAACATGCTTGTGAACAGTGCGAATACTAGCTGAATAATGAAAAAAGTGTGAATTACATACCATTATATCCCGGAAATCGAACCTGAGGCCTATGATCGTAAGTCCCGGTCATCAACCGCTGGGCTACTGGGACTCTTCGTATACTTATTGTGACAATATTCAATATTATCCATGTTAACCGAGCAGTAAAAGCCTTGTGTTTAATTATCATGTACGACCATGTCTCGGGTTTGATCTCGACATAATTAATGCAAATAGTATGCATTACATAACATTGTATTCTCGTGAATTGAACCCGCGACCTACGACTGCAAGTTTCAGTCTTTTAATCAATAACAAAGTAGTAGAGCATTACATTCTCGAGTTATATTATCACTTAACAATTATTCGAACCATAATAAGAAAGTTAACAAGACTTAGTTTAATGATTTTCTTAAATTTATTAGGGCATCATTTAGACACAGTGTTGTAATAATGTACACAGTTGTAAGCAAAACACTCTTTTGACTCTACTTCTCCCAGCGCTAATGCTCTGAAGTGGTAAACAGGCAGTAATCAACCGACAGTCCCAGCAAAGTTCTCGGGCGCCTATGCGCTAGGCCAATCCATGGAACCTTCGTCCCAGCAGACTGAGAGCTTAAAGTTCTTCCAATACAATAATTGTAATAATATTTAGCGGCCTGTGCCAAGTCTTCTGAGGTAGTAGTCATGGTTTGCTATCTAAAATGAGACCTACATTAAGTACCCTATAAGTTCTGCTTCAAGCTCGCTGAATCTGTAAATGGCAGTAAGCAAACGGTGCTTTTACGCAGTTTTGGAAAAAAAGTAGTGGAAGGTGTAACAAAATAGAGGTCAGATAAAAAAAATACAGACGAAAACGTGTTATAAGTAATAGGAAAACATTTTAACTGTACATAAGCTTGCATTGCATAAAAAGTTTCTAAAAAATTTAAAATTAAATATGGAAAAATATAATATGAAGATCAAAAATTAAGAAAGTAATTGTGAAAATGCATAAACTATGGCGAATGATTAGAAAGATGAAGCGTAAATGCAATTTGATAATATGCCACGAGAGTCGAAGATAGTGTGAAGGATTAAAGGGGAAAAAATTAAAGAAATATTGAAGGATGAAATAGAAAAAAAAGTAAAAGAAAAATTATTGAAAAATATATCGCTGTCCCAAGAATACGATAAGGGTACGAGAGGTTACTAATAACGGTTTTACGTTAAGCGTGTTTATGAATTATTCAGTGGCTTTTGTGTTATATACGATCTTGCTTTAGTTTCTTAGTTTGATTTTACAAGCATTTAGCGTTGAATTCAATTACAACTTTATGGCGCCTTTGGTAGGCTAGGTTAGGTGGAACGAAGATGTAATTAAGGTCACTGGACTTCGCTAGATGCAAGCAACGCAAGGCCGGTTATAATAGCGATCTTTGGAGCAAGCTTATGCCTTGAAGTGAGCGTTTATAGACTGATACTAAGATAATGACAATGGGTAGAAATACACGCATGGCATGAAATAGTATTGGTAAAACTAGTGAATAATACAAAACCTTTTACAATTTTGTTAAACAATTTCTTTAGGTAATGCATTAGAACATCAATAACATCGCCTAAACGTGGCAACTGACCACAAGTAGGTCAGACGAGAAACCGCCATGAGTAGAGACAAGTTATTTACGCACTGTTAAATTATTACGTAAAGTAACTATTTCCATTGAATTTACAATAACATTAACATTACTGATGTTGGCTCTTTTTAAACCAATTTTTCTCTCTTTAAATGTTTCCACTGCTAGCTCTATGTTACATGAGTAACTTCGACAACTAACTTCTTCGTACATCATCATTTCAGACTTAGAACGTCCATCGCTGAACTTTTGCTGTCTTTATAGCCAAAAAATTCTCGAATGGCGACCATGAACCAGCAGACAGTGTGGATAGGCCTCTCACTGAATATCGACGCCAAGACATTTCCTTCAAATCGAGCCCCCGTCGGGCACGATGCACAGAACATTTATCACACATACTCACGACACGGCGGCCGCGCCCGCTTAACCCGCGTTCAAGTGAGGGCGGTCCGGAGAGGCCCGTGTCTCTCCTGACCCCCGAGTAGTCATAGCTTCGTGTAACTTACACTACACCTCATTCACTTCACTATATACCTACACGAGTATAGTCCCTCTTCGTGCGTGCGTCTTCGTTGTAACTGGGGTACGATCACCCAGTGTAATTTTTTTTAGTCTACGGACTCAATTTCGATAAAGCTGTACAAAGCCTAAATCAGTTAGCAGTAAAACATCAAAGGCAATGAATGCAGGCAGAGTACGACCAGTCATCGTGTAGATCTTGGAGGATGGCTATGCCATATAGTGGACGTCTAAAGGATGAAAAGAAGAAAAAAAGTTATTCACGCGTCTTTTAACAACAGATGCTTGCTTGATTGTAGCCTGAAAATCAGAGATGTAGTCACATTTATGTAATTCAAGTATGAAACATATGTAGAAATTTAAAAGCCGCTTTAGGCATTCGGATATAGTACTAAAAATTTTAATCCATAAACAAAAAAGACGGCAAAACCTCGAGAAAATACGTGTAGGCAACATATGCATTGCATTATATCTTTTGATCCAATTTAGTTTACGAGAACTTTCCCATACTGCAATCAATGGTTTAATACATACCCCTGAGAACTAGAGCGGCTGTTATAGCCACAGAAGTTAGATATTGCATCTATAAGGTTTTGGTAGGCGAAATTGACACAATACCATGTATAAAAAACATACGCATTTACTTGACACAATGTCTAATTTTACACAGCGAAACCGAGATATTTATGATCTATAATGCAACGATTACAAAAGCAAGATTACTTAATATACTCGCGTCAGTTTTTCATTCATTTATTCACATCACCTTTTATCAAGGATTTGTTACAGTGATCACTGGTTCCAGCAAACTTGACAATACGACTATATTGTTGGATACGGGCAATGTAAGACCGGTCATTGTGACGATCTTTGGGAAAGGCTTATGTCTTACAGTGACTGTCTATTGGCCAACATAATTGTGAACGTCTATAGATGGATGCCAGAAGGACCCAATATAATAAACTAGGATATTTTTTTTATTTATTTCTATGTACACCATCTTGATCGACACTGTTGTATTTGGTAGACTTGAGGGAGTAAAGTACGGAAGGCGCTTAACCAAAACTTTATTTCCGTAACTCAACTCGTAGGTTTCCTCAGGAACCTCTGCTTTGGTTGTTACATTACTAGTCATATTACCGGATTAGGAAAACGCCGAGTTTTTAAAATTGGCGTTCCATGCAGTCCTCGACTTGCTTGTCACGAGCGCTCTAAATGACAATCAAGTTACATTATAATATAATACTTCAACTAAAAGAAAAAGTACAATGGTTCCCTGATATGAAATTTATTGTTATCACAAATTACAATTATTTTTAAATTTCAGAAATCTGTTAAATTACAATTTAATTTAACAGATTTCTTTCTGCTTTTCTTGTGACTCACTACATCGTAAGTTGTTTAATTCTCGCTATGACATTATAAAACAATTGGTAAATGACAGTACATTAATAATAGCAACCTCTACTTAAATAACGATGCGATTAGTTTATATGTCAGAAAGACATTTCTTTATAATATACTTTTTAAAGCACGTCTAGTTTAAATTACAAATTGCGTGAACAAAATTAAAAATAAAATCCTTGTATTTTTTCAATACATTGATTTAGTAAGATTTAATCGCTTTCGGTTCAAAATTATTATGTATTCTATATATGAAATATTAATATTTTTAATCTGTATTTATAAAGCTTTGAATGAAATATAAAAGTGACTTGATATTTGTAAATACAGAGTATACATTGCGTGTAAATTATCCTAAATTAGTAAAGCGAAATGGTTGAAACAAGGCGAACAAATTCACCTAAATTACTTAATCATTTAATCACACAGAACACACGTATTTAAAATATTGGGATAACGATACGTAGTCTTTAATGATACAAAATACCAAAGGCGGTGCTGCTTAGGATTTCGTCTTATGTACTGCGGCAACACTGAAACCAGCCGCTACACATTAGCTTCAAATAATATATTGAATAAAATGCTCCACAAAATGCCATACTACCTAATTAAAAAAAAAAATAGACGGTACATTTCTTTCGACCCAATTCACTAATAATTATGTCGAATAGTCAAAGTCCAAGATCCCGAGAAAGTCCTTATGAGAACGAGCTTTAGCATAAACACCTTTTGTGTTCTGCTCCTTCAAATCGGTTGAATTTGTAAATGTTAATAAGTCAATAGTGATATCCTGTAAAAAGTAACATGCCAATAATTTCCATACATACGGTATACCATATGTATGGAAATTATTGGCATGTTACAACGACATATACCAACAGAAACATGATCGAAGCATTAAAAGTGTAGCACGCATTCAATAAAACCTTTGTTATACACTGAGCAGTAATATACCAGCGGTAGAGGATTAAAACTTGCGATCACAGGTCGCAGCTTCGAGTCTCATATAATTCACAGTTTGTTAATTAATTATACAGGATTGCCACTGCTCACAAATTTCCAGAGGATGTGCAGCAGCGTCTTCTGCGTAACGATACCACAATGCGATACCCAACCCACCTGCCAAGCATAGATATTGTTAGAGAAGGCTTTTATGGGCATTTATCGGCTGAAAAGAGAAAAGAATATAGATATATCTGAGAACCTATGCCTTGCAGTGGGCGTATATGGACTGAAACGATGTATTATTTTAAACCTACACTGTTACATGATATATCTATACGTATGTTATCACGTTATTATTGCATTCATTATATTATTTTGAATTAAGAATAAAATTTAACAAAAAATTAAAAAAATACAAGTTTCCAGTGTTCCGCCTTTCCTTCACGCGTCATGGAAGCCAAATAAGCTCAAGGTCAGCGACTACATCGCGGAAAGGTTCATGACACAGTCACATTTATGTTACAACATTAAACGTTGCATAAAAGAAGCGCCTGCTAACTTACACATGCACAAACACACCCACACATATGCGAGACTTTCATAGAAACATATAATAGTTACAACGCCCATACTTTCTCTAGCTATTCAAGATTGCTTGACAACCGATGTGATACATAAAGGTATCTTCACACAAGCGACTATCTATATCAATATACAGCCTTATAAACTTTAAAGGGGATTATTGAAACAATACTGACAAAGAAGTTTAACTATATCCTAAGGTCCTAATAAATTTAATTAAATATGATTACATTTATTAGGACCTTTTGATTTTGAGAGAGGAGGAAAGAGAATTTTCTCTGAGAAATTGAACTCAATTCGTTCACACAGTTGCCGAGTTTAAAATCAAAACTTCCCTTTTTCCTGAGAAATATAACCCATGTCTCTTCAAGATCAGAGTGAATAGGTACTTACTGGGCCCGCGTGGTTCATTTTTGACCACATCCTCGCTTTTTAAAGGCCCAGTAATTAATTAAAAAAATCACAGTGTGATAATATTTATAGCACTTTATTTCATCATCAATTTCCTCATTTCAGTCATAGGACATCTACTTCTAGACTAAGGACTCACCCATTGATTTCCAATAAGACCGCTGGACCGGCACCGGTGGACCTCATATAGGTCCACTATATGAGGTCCACCGGTGCCTTGTCCCCACTCCAGAATCTCAAGGCCCCAGTGGCCATATGTTGTGAGCGCTATGTGGGGTCTGTCCACTGCCAATCCGCTTTGCTATGTCGGCTGCTTTTGTTCATATACGGACCTTCATTTAATTTATTAAATATGTTTTACTAATCTATTTCTTTAATGTTTTTAATTATACGTCATTTATTTTAACAATTTTCAACATGTGTGTAGAGTAGAAAACCGATGAAATATATTTCCGACGTTTTTAATGCCGAGTATCATAAACAGTGATATAGATGCGTTTTGCTAATACAAAAGTTACGTTAATCGGAAGTTTAAAATATAAATATATTGGGCAATATGATACGTAATATCGCATTTATTATATATAATTCAACATCATTTTAGCCGCAAAAAGTCCATTGCTGAAAATGTACCTTCCCGGTACATATAAAAAGACCATTCCGCTCTGTGATCTATTTCTAATTTGTAGATTATACTATCTCCAAAGTTCCCAATCGTTAGGTACTAATAAGACCAGCTAGAACCAGATCTAACCGCTGTGACTTGCCCACTGAGCTTCAACTAGCCAATCCACTGGGCTATATTGATTACATACGTTCATATACAGATCTCGAAATTTTTGGCTCGATCATGCAGATAAATTTCTTATACAGACCTCTCCATGGTTCGTAGCGACTGTAAGCTTGTTAGTGAGGCTTTTTTGTCACTGCCAATGCCACTGCCACTGTAAATGGGAGCCTCTCGTTCCCCCTATCGTATTTGAGACAGGGACTTTATTTAGCAATCATTTTTTCATTGTTACTATTTTATTTTTGTTCTTTTCTCTCATACTTTACAATATCTATTGCCACATTCTTTTTAATTCGTCACAGTTTCTTTTATTCTTTTCCTTCCTTTTATTCTATTTTCCTTTTATTCTTTTCTTTTATTTCCTTCGCAATCTTTACACTGGTCGCCTCGCTTCCTTTGCCACATTCCTTATTCCTGTTCTTTATTTTTATTTCTTAAGCGACAGTTTTATCTTAATATACCTGACCCTTTATTTTTTATCTCACCTTTATTTTTGATCCTCCTCAATAACTTTCCTGCGCTTACCTAGGAATGCGCCGGCGTTCTTTACCAGCCATTAGGGATGCGATGGTGCCACTTTCGACCCGTTCCTTCAACTCCACACTTATATCTTTCTTTTGCGAATACAGGACAGATCGTTATTGTGTGCACCATGCCCTTGTCCACGGCTAAGTGAGACATTAAATGAGAGACCACATTTCACTACCGTAAATCGTCACTGGAAACACTTTGGTTGAAGACTCTTAAAACACTAAAGGGATTACCACTGAAATAATTAAATAACTGTTTTATCGTATCTAAGACAGTCTCAGAGAACTAATGATCAATGTCAACATTGTCACTCTATGATTAAATGTGTAATCTATTTGTGATAGGACTCGTAAATATTGAATAACTCCTCATGGATTCATTTTAGGCAATCTTGTCTCTTATTCTGTGCAATCTTTATTCTAATTTAATGCAATAGTGACCTTGTTGTTAGTAAATCAAGAAAAGTTACTTTAAATTAATATAACATACAAGTAATTAGGACAACAGACAACAGTTCAATGTTACCATCAATCAGTTAAGATAATACATTGATAACGTGTTGAGTAAATTGGTGTAAAAAGGTTATTTTGGTAATTATTAACTTTAGATTATTTATAGTGATTAAACATAGCTTTACAGGCCGAATATATTATTTTTACTAACTAACTTTTAGTTTTTAATGACACGTTAAACATTATGTTGTTACATAACCTTTACTAAGATATATCTTGTCGAGTGTTGAGCAAAAATCGTACTCGAAACTCTCGTTGGAGCAGCCTCGATTTTTTTTACTACTTTAAAAGAAACCGTATAAATATTGGTTCTGTTATGTGTTCCTTTATAGGTCATATAATATTAAAATTTCACTTCATACAATATTGCAGGAAGATCAGAATACATGAAATAAAAAAATTATAGAAAAAAGATTAAAGAGAAAAGTGATCGTATGTATTTAAGCAATATAATATAGTAATTATCATTCTGTGATTTTTTATATATAGTTAAGATACGTGAGGGTACGATGTCGACAGATTTTTCAGAAGTCCAGTAGTGGACTGAAATGATGATTATGATTAGTCCATTCTTTATGGTCGACCATTGATTTGATCAGTTACTATCATAAAATTATACAACCAGAGTTAATTTAGATTACAATAAAGTGAACATATGATAATGAATCTAAAGTAAATTTGTACTCGTATTTAAATATTTAGCGTAAATATTTGAAGAATCACGCACACGCCATTCACTTACTCTTAAACAAATATACGAGTATGTGTATATAAATACGGATAATTGGTTTTAAATTTTATAACAACATCGTATTTAATATTAAAAAAACAAAAGACAATTACGAATAGACGTTTTCCATTTTTAAATTTAAAAATTCAAAACTATGACATATTGTCGGTTGAATCAGCTAGCACATTTAAAAGAAAAATAATTTATTTTTAAATTTAGAATTGTTTATTAAAATACAAGATTGAATTGTATTAAATAAATCGGCTTGAATTCATTTGAGGCCATAGCCTTACACGATGTTATTGCAGTTTGCATTAACAGGTTAACCTTAATATTTAAATAAATGCATAATAACATGATGTCTAGTAACACTGTTGGAACAAAATATCTCATTGAAAATCATTATTAATTCAAAATTGTGTAATTTGTATAACTAAACACAAACATTTTGAACTTATTATATATATTTGAACGAATTGAATAAATACTTCCTACCGTACCTTTTTTAACGAAAAGAAACATTTAATTCACTCGTAAAAATAAAAGATTACTAATTTTATGAAGCATACAAACATTGATGTTTTCGAAGGTTCCAAACACACTCTAATATTTCTGCGATGTGGAGCATAGAAAAACACAGATGTGTTTTAGAATTAGTTATTCCTCGCCTTCTCCTGATGGCGCTTTTGATATTAATACACTCTGTATAATCATAAAATCTATTCTCGTTAGTTTTTAACAAACCGAAAAAAATATTATGGCAAATTTTTATCTTCATTAGATCGATATTTTTAGAATAAACATTTTTATTGAACGTTCCCTTAACCTCTATTTCCGGTAGAATTTAGTAAAATCCTTTCTTAGCTGAACTTCACTTAACAAAAGAAATATTCCTACAAAAATACAAGTCCCTAACCTTATGGTTCGAGAGATATCGTGATGAGTACGTACATACTCTTATTCATATATATATATATAGATAGATCGGAAAGTTATTGATAACATGTCGTGTAATTGTATTTATAGATGAAGAGATGCGAAGCAGTTGACCATGGGAGTACTAACAGCAGCGGCCGCGGCTGCGAAGTCCGCTTTGACCATCAGCGGGATCAGCAAGCTCGCCTTCATACCAACTATGCTCGCAGCCATGGCATACTTTAACTACGACCTCATTGACCCTGAGAATAGGCCCTTCAACCAGCAATACCTCCGCGAGGAGTACGACTTTGTGATTGTAGGTGGAGGATCTGCCGGATCGGTGCTCGCTAACCGACTGTCCGAAGTGGAAGGCTGGAATGTTTTACTGCTGGAAGCTGGTGGTCACGAGACCGACATTAGTGATGTTCCGCTATTATCATTGTACCTACATAAAAGCAAACTCGATTGGAAATACCGGTAAGTTATATTTAAGGCAAGTAAAAGTCATCCGCCAATAACTTGGACACTCTTGTTTAAGTCCTTGTAAGACCTAGATGTTGGCACCTTCCAATCGGTCTTATTGCAAATGGACCAAATTTATGTCCAGCCGTGAACTTCCTATAGCTGGTATGATGATGATGATATTAAATATCTAATGGAGTTAGGCGTTATTTTGCGGAAGTCCATCCTAAGTAAGAAAAGGACCAATAATAGCTACTTCCGCCAATGCAGTCCTGATTCACTCTGTGTTTGGCATTAATCGGTGTAACTTTGCTCCTGAGGATGCCCCGTGGAGGGGTGAAACACGAGTGATTTTACGGTGGTAGTTGGGTAATTCGCATTGTTTGCCGCATGCGCACTTATCAGCGGGCTGGCGGACGGTGCACTTTATTGCACGACCACTACTGCATTGGCGGAAGTAGCTATATATTGGTCCTTTTCTTACTGATGATGATATTTACGGTATCTATCACCATTAAATACGTCAAATTTAAATATTCAAAAATTTTCATTTGTGAATATCACATGTTATAATGTAGTGCATGTGAATTTCTTAATTCTATGTGTTAGTGAGAGTGCGATTACACGTGTGTGGGTTTGTAAGTCCACGTGTGTGTAAACTATAGTATATAGGTGTGTCAGCGCTCCGTTTTTGCAATATTTTATTGATCTAGTAAAATAAAGATAACATATATAAGAGATAGAGCGATTAAATGACTTGTATTTTATATAAGAAACATTTCCCGTAGTCATGTAAGAGAATTGCATAACCATCATTTACTATGTAGTTTATTAACAAAAAACTAGGATTCATTATATAGACATTATTCCACATATTTACTATAACTTTTTAGTGTTTTTTTTTATTGATTTGAATATTTCGGGATATTTATACGTTGTAGTAATTATTTACAATTTTTGATCAATTCTGTACTGGATTAGTCGAACTGTTGTTTAATGAATTTTTGAGCCATTCAGCCTATACAAGCCGACAGGTCTGTACTGTTCATAAGGAAATATTTTAACTGACTATTATTGTTTCTTCTAGCAGATTTATTTGGTGTTTATCAACAACAAACACAAAATCGTGTATTTCAATCTTGTAATATTTTTTAGTAATTATGAAACTGCATTTCAGAACGCAACCTCAATAAAAAAAATTTCACCGATTGTTATTGTTGATTCTAGTAGATTTATTTTGTATTTATCCATAACGCCCTGTATTATTTTTAGTTATTTTAAAACATTTCAGAACGCAACCTCAGGATTCAGCTTGTCAAGCCATGAAGGACAAAAGATGTAGTTGGACCAAGGGCAAGGTGCTCGGGGGATCGTCAGTTCTAAACACAATGCTCTACATTCGCGGAAATAAGCGTGACTTCGACCAATGGGAGGCGTTCGGGAATCCTGGCTGGGGATACGAGGATGTTTTGCCTTACTTCAAGAAATCCGAGGATCAACGAAATCCCTACCTTGCAAAGGATACTAGATACCATAGTATAGGTGAGAATAAAAACATCACACTATCAAATTTATCTATTGAAAAATTTCTCATACGCGGATTTTTATTGAATGTTCGAATTTGATATTCCTAGATATCTTTTAGTAACTGCATTTATTTTTGTGGATCGTCATATGAAGGAGTGAGAACTTTAACGTGTATTTCAGAGCTGTACAATAATTTTGGTCCGGGCTGTATATGCCAACAATAGACAATTTTTTTTTAATTTTTGTACAGGTTTTATAGATATAAAGGGGTGAATATATAGCAAATATTACAGCAAAAAGATTTAAAGGTTAAAACTTATTTACTATCACAGTTTATAAAGTGATCACTTTGAAATATGACACATCGATAATTTTTTTAAATTGAAATGCGACTGGCCAATAACTTCTACCAGTACAAAGTGCAGGGACAGATAGTAAAAACAGTTAATTTTAATGCTTAGTAATTTGAATTTTGAAAACTCTTTTTTACTGTATTACGTTATTATTTCTGAGACCGTTGATTTTTAAACAGGATATATTTTACATTATTATACAACATATGTAATATACATTCACGCCTTTAAAGGTATATTTTATACTATGTAGAAATTATTACGAAACTAGACGACAAATTTGCCATACATTAATTGGCAGCCAATGACGTCCTAAACTAAAGTAGACTAAATGTTATTAAGATTATTGTTCCACTTCGAGCGCAGTACAGGTTTAATTGTTATGTTCTACCATTCGGAGAAGATGGGAACGAAAGTTATAACTGCAAAACAATAACCCATTTCCGGAACGGCCATCTAAAGCTGTATTGATAGGATTGTTTAAAATTTTGGATAAGTAGAGAGAGGAATCCGGTCGTTGAAGTTTAAAGTTAATGCATTGAAATACGGCCTCCATGAACCCGCTACGAGGGTCGTCTGTTTCATAAAAGGCGATGGACTCGATGTCGGAATGGTTTGGAATGCTAAGAACTTACATATATACTCTGAAGACAAAATATTAGAAGAACGAAGCACGTAGTCGATATAAAGCACATATTATCATTGCATAGTGAAAATCTGGCTAAGTTATTTCAGCTTTGCTAATTTAGAGTCCATTCTCCAAGTTAAACGAAACTGTTAAAGCTAAATAAGCTCACCGAGCCAAATTCAGAATAAAGTTTTATATATACGTAGTTATATATTGTAACTGCAACAATTTCTCTTCACAAAAAACGACTGCAATCCAGTACAAGAATATTTGTAAGATTTATCGAATTCCTCACAATGTTTTTCTCCGTAGTTTTTGAGCAACATCAATGTTATATAATTCATTTTGATGACCTAGATATCTATACAAATAAATAAAACTGAACTGCCAGTTTGCAATATTAAAATAACCGCTTATATAAATACACTAAAATGACATTTTTTGGAAATTTTGTTTGTCTTTCTGTCTTTTATTCTGGCTAATCTCTAAAATAGCTGCACCTATTATGATGGCACTAATACTGTCAGGTAGCTGATAGCTTTAATGAAACAAAAAACAAATAATCTATAAACAATTTTTGGCAAATTCCACGCGGGAAAAGTCGCGGGCACAGCTAGTTTTAAATAAATTAAGCTTCAATTTATCCCGCAGTGGGGTGCTGCTGCAACATTATCTATAATAAAAAATACAGAACTAATATTGGTCGAAATGAATCTATCGTACACATAGATTAAAATTAATCAAAAATAAATAATACTTGCTAACAAATTGATGTATTTGAACTTGTAGACCAAATGTTCTCGAACATTCTCCAAAGACCTACATAACAGCTTAACTTATTTAATATTTAAATCCCAAATAGGTGCTGTGTATTAAGATTTATTATCGCAGTGTTTATCAAATATCATCATTTCAGCCGTAGGAGATCCACAGCTGGACATAGGCTTTCAATAAAGATTTGTAATATGCCTGGTGGAAAGCAGTTTTCACCTAGCGTCTTCCGATTATTCCTCCCTACCCTGCACTTAGCAATCCGTGGTCATCATTATAGAACGTTGAGGTCCTAGCCTGTTCTAATCTTTTTGTGGTCTGCCACAATACTACATATTAACGTATTAACTTTTTTTATACAGGTGGTTACTTAACAGTTCAAGACGCACCTTACAACACACCTATCGGAGCCGCATTCCTACAAGCCGGCGAAGAAATGGGATACGACTTCATCGATATCAACGGCGCCCAGCAGACTGGTTACGCCTGGTATCAGTTCACCATGAGAAGAGCAACCAGATGTTCCACAGCTAAAGCATTTCTCCGACCAGTTCGGTTGAGACAGAACCTTCACATATCTCTCTTCTCACACGTTACCAAAGTGTTGATAGATAAAGATGATAAAAGAGCGTATGGAGTTCAGTTTATCAGGGATCAAAAGAAGCAAATAGTGTACGCGAGAAGAGAGGTTATACTCGCAGCTGGAGCGATTGCGTCGCCTCAATTACTGATGCTCTCTGGTGTTGGTCCAGCGGAACATTTACAAGATGTTGGCATTGACGTAATTTACGATTCGCCAGGCGTAGGAAGGAACTTACAAGACCACATAGCTGTAGGTGGAATAGTATTTCAAGTTGATTATCCTATTAGCTTAGTTATGAGTAGACTTGTTAACATCAATTCGGCGTTACGGTACGCTGTAACTGAAGACGGACCTCTAACATCGAGCATCGGATTAGAAGTTGTTGCCTTTATAAACACGAAATACGCGAACGCATCCGAAGATTGGCCGGATATGGAATTTATGATGACGTCAGCATCTATACCATCAGACGGTGGCACGCAAGTTAAAAGAGCTCATAGCATCACTGATGATTTCTATGAAGAAGTATTCGGACATCTAACTAATAAAGACGTCTTTGGAATTTTCCCAATGATGTTAAGACCTAAGAGTAGAGGTTTTATTAAGTTACGATCCAAAAATCCTCTAGAATATCCTATCATGATTCACAATTATTTAACCCATCCCGATGATGTTGGCGTGTTAAGAGAAGGAGTCAAGGCTGCGATAGCGGTAGGGGAAACGAAAGCAATGAAAAGATTAGGAGCTCGTTTCAACAGCAAGCCTGTTCCGAACTGCAAACACTTGCCTCTATTCACGGATGAATATTGGGACTGTTATATTAGACAATACACTATGACGATATACCATTTGTCGTGTACCGCGAAAATGGGGCCGTCAAGTGACCCGATGGCTGTAGTTGATCCACAGTTACAAGTATACGGAATTAAAGGGTTAAGAGTCATTGACGCCAGTATAATGCCCGCAATTACAAATGGTAATATAAATGCACCGGTAATAATGATTGCCGAAAAGGGCAGTGACCTGATTAAAGAAACATGGATACCGAAGCGAAGAAAGAGACATAGCAGATCATTAAAATCTTGTAAATTAGATAATTTATTATTAAATAAAAACAGTACATGTACCACAAATAGGTGATAGTAGGATGTATTCACAAGATGCCATATATGTTCACTTGCTAATGACCAAAAGTAATCAGTTACCCGTAATTTGTTAATAAGTAATAGTTTAAATATAATCACTAGAACTTTCTAGTCTGTGTATATGTGAACACGACTTTCGAATCTTTCTGTACATTAACATAATTTAAAAAATCTAAGATCCATTTTTATTGATACATTTATGCAATTATCATTAGCAATTTTAATGATTGTAGTCAATTCGCGTACAGAAAATATAGACTCATCGTTGTAGATGACTCGTCTATTGGTCTATCTTGTCAATGTGAATACAGCTTTCTAATGTACTATAGTCAAGTGACGTGGCTCGGCTTGGGCGTGGCAACAATTAGTTACTATTTCCATGAAGCTAATAGAATAATTATTGCTTTTTACTTATATTCTTGGTAGGTCTTACTTTAAGTCTTCGTAATACAAACCTTCACAGCGCGTATGTTTTTTTTCCCCGGGTGATGTTGGAAAAAGATGACATTAATTAAAAAATCTAAATATTTATTATAACATAAATAAATACATCTTTCAATCTTTTGTAGGTATCGTTGGCAAAATTTTTTCAAAGCTTTTTAGACTTTGTATCTAGAAGATTGTTTTTTCAATTAGTAGTCAACGTCGCTATTATAAGTTGCCTACATCATACCACCTTGTCCCTAATCACTTCAAAACTTTAACGTCACAGCTGCAAACTACTGGTAACACCTAAAATTAATAGCCTCTGTTAGCAACATCCTATATAATTACGCCATAAAAACAATCATTCGATCGTTACAAAACCATCAACAATTACTTTTGTGTATAGCACAGTAGAGTTAAGAATATTTCAATGTTTTATATAACACTGTACAAAATAGCGATGTAGTCAAAACAACATATACTTAAAAAAGTATGTCTTAGAATAACCTCAAAATATTGTAAATAAACTTGTTAAGTTGAATCGTTGTTTCATTTGTACAATTAATATTTTTTATATTAAAATAATAATACACATTACTAACAATATGACATTCCTTATTGAAGTGTATTTAATAAAATTTAATGAGATGTTACATTGACCTCTCTCATATTACATTATTATCTTAAATATTATATTACATATACCAATAATCAACAATAATAAAGATATTTTAAGAAACTTTTTCAAAATACATTTATTCACACTTGAAATGTTTACACATTTTCATAGCAACAATTTTAAAAAGCGACATCTGTTAACTGACGATAGAAATTATACAAAGCGTCGAGAGTACTTTGTACCATTTGCCATTGAGATAGGCCGAAAATTAGTCCCTTCAACGGACAGTTCTTTCAAAAACAATAATGAGTCGATGCAAAAGCCTAAAAAGTTTTATTTAATATGAAGAAATTTTTATGATAAGTTCATTTTATATTATACATCGAAAAAGTGTGAGAATTTCATTAATAATATAATTATAACTATTTTTTTCTGGATTTGGTTAAAGGAATTATTAACGCCGTCAGTAATAAATATTTTCAAAATTACTTTTCGTATTTATTTTCTAAGTAGATAAAATTGTCTTGTCTCTGCGGGTTGATTTTTGCAACCAAGGGGCATTACGTTTACTTTTCGGCGGTAGTAGAAAATTACCTAGAAATTAACGTTAGTTCCGTTAGATGACGCTTTTCAAAAATTATTATGTTTGATTTTAAAATTCTAATTTCTAATATGAAATGCAACCTAACAAGTAAAAGCATGAAATGGTTTTATGAGAATATCAATTTTTGTTATGACGTAGTGCGCTATATAGATCAATTATCTATAAAACGAACAAGTCCTCATCAAAGTGATTAATTAAAAAAGAGCGCATTTTTATTTGGTTGCGGAAACCACAACGCTAAGAGAAGACAATACCATAGAGATTCTGTATATTCAATAATATAAGCTATTCTCTTAATAAGTTATTAATTTATTTCTTATTTATTAAATACGCGATAATTTCTAAAATTAATCCGGCTAGTCCGAAAAACACAGAGTTGACACAACACCAGACTGTATTATCGTACAATACTTTGGCGACAAAATAGAGACGACGGGTTCACACATTATACGTATAAACCTGTTACAAAAAAAAAAGACAAGGCTGTCATAATTGAAAGGAATATGTATTTGTGTCAGTAAACGTCTTTGCAACATCTACATTAAGTTTAATATAAATATTTATTACGTTCACATTTTTGTAAACCAAAAAATGCTTGACAAAAATAGATCGTCAAACACTTTTATAATATTAATTTACTAAGGAAAAATAAATTTTAACTTTACAATAACATCACCGTATGGTATCTTTCTCTCTCTCTCTCTCTTTTTAGCCGATAGATGCCTATTGCAAGGCATAGGTCTTTCACAAAAATATAGTATGGGAGTGTTCACCATAATCCAGTGGCGTAGCTATGGTATTTGGGGCCTGGGGCAGATTGGGGCTTGGTGCCCCCCCCCCCCCCCCTAAAGAGTCTAAATAATTTCAAAATTCAGAACAGAATGTAGTTAATATATATTTTTTGATTCAAAATAATGATAAATATATATAAAATAACATTAAATCTTAATAAAATTTATTGGAAAAATTGAAAACGAACATTCCTCGCTTTTTGGCCTGCAAAGTCATTAATCACATTTTCAAAATCAATAGTGTCGACAAGTTCATGTTCTATTGACATTATTGCAAGATTATTTAATCTATTTATAATTAAATAATCTTGCAATAATGTGATTATTTATTATTTTGTCATTTGGGGCCCTTTAAAAAAAACACTTTATGTGTTTTGCGAATGAAAAGCTTAAACACTGTGTATATTATATTTTTGTAACCGTTTACTTTTTTTAATGTTCATATTATTTAACAACTTTTTAGCACAAAAATAGTAAAATTCGATATTCTTTTTATGTTATTTACTTTAAATTATGGTTTTCATTTTTCTTTTAACATTTCATTATTCATCATTCAAAAAAAAAAAAATTTAAAAAATTATTTTCAACTTTGGTGCCTCCCCTGCTTGTGGTGCCTGGTGCGGCCGCCCCGCTCGCCACTGCCATAATCGCCACGCTTGGCAGGCGGGTTGGCGATCGCAGTGTGGTATCATGGTACGGGGAGGACGCTGCTGCACATCCTCTGGAAACTTTTTTATGAGCAGTGGCGATGCTATATTATTAATGCACAAAGTGTAAATTATATAAGATTGTATACCAGGAATCAATTCTGCGACCAACGATCGCAGCTATGCTACCATTGTATCTCTATAAGAATAGTAGTATTGATTAATTTCAGCCTATTTTATTATTTAGAGCATTTCATTATTTTTATTTATTTATTTGTAGCTTTTAAAGTTATAGTTTAATGCTGTAATTAACAAGTAAGGGTACAGTAGGCAAACATGTTTAAATTTTTTATTACATATGAAAAAGTTTTTAAAGGGTAGATAAATTGCTCAACTGTCAGCAAAAGCTTTTAAGCTTTTTAATCTGTTTCCAATAGACTTGTACAAAGTTGGTGCACTGAAATAAGTTACATTGATTTTTTATTGGAATGCGACGGGCCAATAACTTCTCACAGTTAAAAGTACGTCCGGGAGAATAAATGAGATCAATGTCAGTTTGAAATCACGGTCTGTCTACGCTATCAATTTTTTTACACTAGTTATCTATTTGAATAATGTAATCGTTATTAAAAATGTTAATTATTTATTTATGTTCGTACAAAGTCTGTAGGGAAAGATAATTAATTTTAATATGTAGAAAAGCGAATTTTGAAAACGCTTTTTCTTACTATATTTATTCATTAGTTCACCATATCGTACCGTACCTTTGCATTTTAGATGTAATGGTGTACACTACCACGGTAACATTGACAGTTCTGATTTGGTACTACTACTACTACACCGCTAGCTCAGTGACCCAAAGTGGGTCTTGGCCTCCGAAGCGAGAGACTTCCACTTTCCTCTATCTTGCGCCATCGTCTGCTATTGGCTGACATTCAATTCGTGCAAGTCTGCCTCAACGCGATCGATCCAGCGATACCTGGGTCTACCCACTGGTCTTCGACCCCTCGGTTTTTCCAGGTACGCTATCTTGTCGCTCCGATCCGATCCCATTCGCTCCAAGTGACCAAGCCAGCGAATTCGTTGAGCTTTATATTCGCCAATGATATTTGGCTGTGCTACTAAAGTCTCGATTTCGGCATTCTTTCGGAACCTCCAAGATCCGTCTTGATTTCTCGCTGGTCCCAAGATCTTCCGCATGATTTTGCGTTCCGTCACTAACAGTTTTTGTTCTTCTTTCAAAGTTAGCGTCCAAGCTTCACAGCCATACATCAATATTGGTCGTATTACGGTTTTGCAGATACGGACTTTTGTACTTCTGCTTACGAGCCTAGACACTAGAAGCTTGTAAAGTGTTGCACTGCATCTCAGCGAGTTCTGGATACGGATATCGATCTCCTCTTCTCTGGTGTTGTCATCCGTTATGGTGCAGCCCAGATACCGGAACTTCGCCACTCCCGCATATGAAACGTTTCCAACATGAAGGTCATCTCGTTGAACACGCTTATTCTTGTATCGTTTCATGTGGAGGTACTCGGTTTTTTTAGTGTTGATCTTGAGACCCACCTTAGTGGCTTCCTCTTCAAGTGCTTTCGCGGACTCCTGGATTTCGTTGCAGTTTTCACCCATTACCACCCTGATTTGGTAATAAAACTTAATTTATTAACAAATCAGAGCTCTGTTATTTTGTAACTTGTTTACAATAGCCGTCTAAATACAAGGTTACTGATGACATGCCTGCACAACGAACTAATTATGGTTACTACCTGCCAATGCGGCATGTGTTAGTAACATGGTCGAAGAAATACATATTTTACTGTTAAAATAAAATAAATTTAGAAGTTAAGTATAATTAATTCTAATGTATTATGATAATGATTATGTATTGTAATTTGGTCTCGATTTTTTGTAGTTTCGATTCATCAAAAAATATAAGTTTTGAGATATTGCAGCATATAAACTATTTGTTCGTTTTAGTGCTCATATTCACTAATTACATCTTCACTTACGTTATAAAGTAAATAAAAAGACATAACTAAAACAGTTCCACGGTAAGCTAAATTACATTTACAATTTACATTTAATATAACTATAAAAAATTCATAGCTACAAATCAATAAAAAATGGTACTTTTTGTTATTAATTTTTTATTTCGACCTCTCCAGTTATATCATTTAATAGGGTGGATATAATATAAGCTAACGCTCGCCTTCCTTAATAGTTAGTATTTAACTTTTTAATTTGCAGTATTCCATGGGTAATGTTTTTTGTGCATATTTTCTTGTGTAATTGACCTTTGTACCACTATTGTATATTTCCTGGTAGTCTTCACACCATTTTAATAAAGATTCTCGTATACCAGACTTATCTAATTTTTATATCAGAGTATCATGCCATTCTATAATCCACAAATAGCGGTATAACATATTCTTTTTTTTCAAGATAGCAGTTAATAGTAGATTCGTTTACGTTGATTTTTTGCATGTAGAATTCACTATTTGAAATTCGAACACCTGGTTTGTTTATTTTTATATCTACTTTATTTATAGTTTCTGATATATTTCATAGACTAGTGAACCGAATAATAAAAAAATGACCGATCATTCGCTGCTCGCAACCAGCCAGCCATCATTCTCACAACCTTAACTTTGTCGTTTGTCCACATAGTGGGCGCCCATTACCACTCTAACATTACGTTATTTATTAGTTCGCCATACTGTACCATACCGTAACATTGATTTTTGGATAGCATGTTTTAAACATTACCACATTAAATACATTAAAACCTTTTTCTTCGATATAATTCTAGGTTTACATGTACAATCACTCTTTTATAGTTTTTTATATCTATAATCAATAACCTTGTATATCACGTTTTAATGTTGGTGTGTGTAAATAAAATAAATATGAGAAAAAAAGTAAAATAAAATCATTTCCAATCATCGTTTCATGCGTATTTAAGTACGTTTGGCACGGAATCAGAGCGTTAGCGGCATCAAAGGAATAAAACCACTACGTTTATAGGCACAACACGTATACGTGGAAAGTAAGAGGAAGTGGACAAGGAAACGTTTCCATTTTACGATCAGGATTATCTGTACTGTTATGTAAACGTAAGAAATTTCCAAAGCCTCTCACTCGTGACTGAGATATATTTGATCCTCGTAATTTACGATTGTTGGTAACCTATGACTTAGGTTCGTAGATCGCGGGTTAAACTCTAAAGACTTACAATGTATGTTAATTACATGAATATATATGTGTATGCTTTAGCGGGTGGATGTGAGTTCCCAACCGAGCAGTATCTATATCCTTCTTAAAAGCGAGAACATTTATATAAATAAATTCAAAAATACTGAAATTATATTTAAGATAACCTTAAATATGTACTTAAAAACACACAAATATAACAAAAAAATAGGGTCTCCTTCAACGTAATCTTAAGGAATAAAAATAAACTTGGGGTAACTGCTACTAGTGGCCTAGTGACTGACCTATTTCTAAGTACGTAATACGATTTTATAACAAACTAGCGAGCAATGCGGTAAATAATTCTCTCAGTAAATTTAAGAAATCTCTTAAGCACAGGCCTGGATAAAATGTATATTACTCTATTTCAGACTACTATGACACTGATTTTAAGGAATTTTTTTTGTTAATAAAACCATCAAAAAAAGGTTAGTAACACCACTGAGTTTCTTGTTAGTTCTTCTCAATAGTGCGTGTTACGAACTGATGTAAACCTAATTTAAGCTGCCAATTATAGATGATTGTAATGACGTCATATAATATATCTATTTTGACTAAACTACCTCCTGTGCATGTATTTGTTTCTCAAAATCAACCCAAATACAATGGCAGCGGTCATATTAATGACGGCTTCGAAATTCAAATCGGCGTTCGAATTATAAATTCAAACGCTATGTTTTTCTTTGAGTTCACGACCAACGCTAATCATTTATATAATGAACGTAGAGAGGTTGTTGCAAGATGCTGGATGCATGTTTTTTTCAACCAGTGGACATCCTCCGGCTGAAATGGTCACGATAAAGAAGTCAACGCTAAGTCAAACGATAATATTTCGTCAGGTCAATATTATGTACCTCGATTCATAGTACCACACAGTTTTAAATTCAAACCATTAAATAAACACTGTAACAATGCTGCACGTGTACAGAGCCGAGCAACGTACGGGTTACCTAACCGGAAAATGCATCCTCATCAGAGAACAATATTTGGCGCGCGCAGTCATCGCTCCGGGGTCGGCTTGCGTAATGCCTTTACATAAACTGCGAACTTAGGCAATTTTGTGGACAACACATAAACTTCGCACAATTCTATAGTAACGAAAATTAAACCACCGAATTAGTTATTTTATTAAAAATAATGCTAAAAAGTATGCCGATATTATATTAATAAGATATTCGAAACACAGCCGATATTTTATCTTAGAGTTTAAAGATTAACCGTAACTATTCAATATGGCGTCTTTTTATTTGTATATCACGCTGTCTATATCTGCTGAAATGGCAGAAACATTTTGAATTGTATTTTTAATTTAATTGAGTCATTGTTAAATTGAGGTGTCGCTTCTTCTTGCGTGATTCATTTTAACTCCTAACAAATGACTTATGATACGTACAGAAGTTACCCAAGGCCTTAAAATTAACTATTATATGTTACTTACGACTAAGCTGTAGTCGTAAGTAACTTTGGTCCTCGTGGTTTTCTTTGTTTTGCTATGTTTTCGACAAAAATGTTGCTGAAAAAAAAATTTTATTCGAATAAGTCGTTTGCTGTTGTTAAAATCAGACAAATTATTTTTCGAATATATTCTGTAACTTTATGCCATTTGGTAACTAAAAACGTTGAGTTAATGCTACATAGTAATTGTAATAATAATGAGTACGCTTGCAAGACTATAATTTGATGTCATTATACATTACTGGTATGTGTCGCTTTAATCTGGTTATAATAGAATGGAAAGTATATTAGAACGAAGGTCTAACATCCTGATGTCAATAAAGTTTAAATTTAAGTTTTTTAGTGTGTAGAGTTTATGCAATATAAGAACACTACAAAGTATCAAAATCTGTGAACTGTTTCATCTAATGCTTTAAGGTAATTACGTCATGTACTAGTTGTATTCAAAATAGAAACCCGATAGTTTTCTTTAAACACTGTTCGATCGTGCCATTACGGCTCTGATTTTAAATAGTTCTCTAGAGAACAAACTAAAAACTAGAAATATAACCAACATCCGATTTAAACTAAAAAGACATGAGATTTTTTGACGAGCAAAAATAGCTTTGTTAGTTTTATTTTTAAATAAATGTTCAGAGGTGGACAGCAACTTTGTAAGGAATATCAGAAGACGCTGAACGCAGGCCGCGTTCTAGTCCTTTCCATGGAAAGGAAAAGGAAAGTCTTTTGTCTAGTTATGGATGAAATGTTGATGATGAAACACTAATTTCTCGTCACGCATATCTCCGCTTAATAAATTATTAATTTAGAAATTATGCATCAAAATTGATGAAATAAAATAATAAGCATATTTATCCGAACTCCAAAGTGTCAGTGATCGCATTCGCAATCTAAAACACTTGGAGCGAATGTGAGTAGGTTGTTTAATCTAACAAATAACTTGAACCAACGGCTTATTTTGTCTGATATGTAAGCGGTAATGTTCGTAATAGTGTTACGGTATCTATTGTGCTTATATTTAAAGGTCACGAGTGAATGGCACACAGAAGAAATTGAGGAAAGACCTCAATTTGGAAGACATTGTAAAGAACTTCCTTACGAAGTATATTTCAGTATACAGTATTCAATATATAGTATTATAGTATAGAGTATATGATATTTTCATACAGAAAGATATATTACATAGAACGATTAGTTACGTGTTAAATGAATGTATACCTAAAGTAAAAACTAATGGTTTCGGGAAATAATAAATTACGTAATGATTATAATATAAGAAAAAGTATTGTCGAAGTTCGGAATACTACATATTAAAATTAATTATTGTGTATTATCAGTCTCTGGATACTTTTTACTGCCAGAATTTATAGACATATCACATTCCAACAAAAAAAATAATGAGGCATATTTCAAATAAACATTAAGGTATTTAAACCGTCTGTTACGCTTGAGCAGGAATGTATAATAATGTAGAAATGAATGTATAATTGAGTAGTCTTAAATTACATTGTTTATTTATATATATATATATATATATACATATATATATATATATACATATATATATATATATATATATATACATATATATATTTATATATATATATATAAATTTAATTGAATTTACCCGTAGGAAAAATTGTAAATGAAATGAAAATGTAAATCGCTATCGTGACTCGCAGCTGGGAGAAGAAAGGTCCGAATCAAATACCGGCAATCCCTTTTCCGACCGTCTGCGCTCAGTAAACGCGAAAAAAAACATTTTGTAAACAAAACACCTTAGCGATATAAATTAAAACTAACAATAATAATAAATAAAACTGATCACTTTAAATAGGTCGATTGAAAATATTAACACCTATTGCCAATTCTTCCGTTTTAATTCAGTTTTTTGCTGATAAATGCGCTATACTTTCACCTACATCTAATCATCCTGTACTTATTACTTAGCATTGCTATACTTTCATACTAACCCAAGACATACATCATCGAGAATTCCAGGCAATGCAATGATATTTTTGTTTACCAATATAGGATTCGACTTTAGTATTGTATTTATGTTTATTCACGTGGGCCTATAAATTCGATCGATGGAGTCCTAATGTTCCGGAGTGGAAACCACAGTTCGGCAAACGCAGCATAGTAAGTCCACCTGCAAGATGGACAGATGACCTTGTAAAGGCCGTCTGAAGAAATTTATTTCTAATAAGATAATATGTACTGTAGTTTTAGCAGACTATAAAATGTTATATATATTAAGGCAATAAGTCCACCTGAATACAATGTGGACAAAATCGTAAATAAATAAATAAAAATTAACCACGATCCTTTCACACGACCATGTGAAGAACGATTCAAGAGAGATAATTGACCTGTATAGGACGCGTAGTGTTTTAAATTTTAACAGATGTGGGTGTCGTTGGAGGCATAGGGAAAACGGCCCTGTACCTGATATTACCAAAGTGTAACCGCATCCTAGCCTCATCCATCAATATACACGAAGTACCTTTATCGTCTGTGTAATTTTATTCGTTAAAGTCATCGTATGGGAGTACTATATATGTGATTATCAATAAATAACAGAATAGTTAAAAAAATTTAATAAATATTATGTGAAAGGTTGAGAACCTCTGATCTAAAGTTTAATATATAACACAAACCTGTACCATTATCAACGTTGTTATCGGTACATTTCTAACATAACGCGAAACGCGGCATAAATTCACAAATATGCGTTATAAAACCGCATACGTAAGAGCCGTAAATCCCGGCTGTCAGCACAACTGTATACTAGGCGTGACTTCATATAGGTTGCGTGTTGGATACAACAGTTTTGCTATGTTCTTGTCTTCGACTTTGTTCGCGAGTATTCCTAATCATCATTAAAACATAGGCCTCACCCAAAGATATCTAAGGATGGATAATCATAATCGCCGCGCTTGGTAGGCGAGCAGGCGATCGCAGTGTGCTATTATAGTACGCGCAGGAGATGATGAAACTTGTTTATGACCAGCTGTAATCCTATATAATTAATGCACAAAGTATGAGTTATATAAGATTGTATCCCGGGAATTGAACCCGCTACCAACGATCGCAAGTCTCAATCTTCTTCCGCAAGGCAACCACTGCTCGCAAATATCCAACAATATTATAAATGTACTATCCTTATACAGTTGTCCATTTGAAATATGCATTATGATTAAATGTTTGACATTTGAATCGAAGCATATGAATTTATAATTTAAATTGACAACCAAAACAGCTTCACAAAACCGATATTACGACGTCCTCGTCGATAAGAACAGTTTATAGATGCAATGGATAGTGCAGTAATAGGCTGTTCTGCTTTCCAATATCTGATGCCGTAGAAGAATTTTGTGCATGACAAGATATCATCAGCACTAGACTAATATTACCAGCTACCGGGAAGTTAAGATCAAGGAACACCTCTTGGCAATGATTCACATTCAAACTTAATACTTTGGTTATTTTATGTTAAAGAAAAACGACGTTATAAAGAGACTTTTCGTCACAGATAGAATCACTTAAATATCATAAGCCCAAATGTGCGATGGACAAACTATGTGTGAGATCACAAAGAATCACACCAAATTCTAGGCCATGCAAATTCCTCTTTACGGTTATGACTACTAAGAATAAGAAGCCACTTCCCGAGAATAAAACCCATCAACAATTACAAGTTATTATTTTTAATTACGCAATATACTACGAAACACAGTACCTCTGCATTCGGGGAACCTTTAAAACATGCCGCTAGAACTACTGGAACAAATCCAGTTCATGGACCCTTCCGCTCCGTGAACTCGGTACTGATCAAGCTGCAGAAGCCTTAGACCTAACAGCATTAACATCTTCACAAACAATAGAGACTGAAACAACATCCGACCGTCGTGTTGAAGTTAATATAATTAAATATAAAATTATTTATGACAAAAACTGCTGCAACTTACCATCCGGTGTTCTATAGAATGGTACAGCATCATAAATTGGCGAAAATTAAACACAAGCATCAATATATATTTATTTACCTATTTTATTTTTATGTATTTTATCTCTAAAGTCGAGAGAGAGAGAGAGAGAGAGAGAGCTGTACTGCAGGACGTAAGTAATTTATATTGTTGAAATTCTTACAACACCTTGCCTGTATGATTTTTAAAACATTTTAGGAGAAGAGATCGTTTCAGAAATTAGGAGATGCATACAATAGTACGTTCGTTCACGAAGTGGACAGGCGACTTTGTGAAGATCATTGGAAAACGCTGGATGCAGGAGGCTTTCAACTAGTCCTATTGGGAATCAATAGGTGGCCTATGTCATGCAGTGGATTTCATGTGGATGAAACGATAATGATGTAGCAAAATAAAAATGTTCGTATGTTTCTAAGAGTTCTTTTTTTATATTTATATACCTTCTCATTACACAATCGACAATTTTGTAATTAAAAATTGTGTACGAACAAACAGAAACATAGTTATTATTACAAACCTATATATAAATACAGAATGTAATACGAAGTATGCAGTTTTATTGCATGTTTAAACAAACATACGAATTATTGATACATGTCTGACTTTCATAACATTCATAAACACGTTTTTTTCTTTCCAATTTAACACTTACTTTAGACAGTAGTGTTGTTGAAAATGCACCTGTCACATTATTATTCAGCCATGCAAGAATAACATGCTAAAGGAACATTTTAAACAAATAACAAGAGAGGAACGAACGTAAATTAAGACTGAAAGTCAGAAGTTATTGGCCTGACGATAGAAAATATAAACAATAGTAATTTATTACAGTGTAATTTTATAAGAGGAAATTCTACATTTTACTAAATCAAACAGTGTTTCTCCGATACGAAAACACAATAATGCCGTTTGGCTTGATCTTTAATTACAGCTTGTTAGTGTGTTTATCAATTTTGAATTTTTGTTATTTTCGGTTATATTTAATAAAAACATTTTATTTGTGTGCCATAATTTAAAATCTTATTTGGAAAATTTAATAGCAGAAAGAGTATAAATACAATGAATAGTAATAAACTCAAATTTCGTCTTCTTAGTGAACAAATCTATCAAATTAAAAAACTTCATCGGTCATGTGTACTCACATGTAATAAAGTTCCATATCTTAGACCTTACGTTTCTTAGTTTCCAATCATATATTAAAAGTATATTATAAAAAAGATCTTATCATGGAATTCAAAACTTTTTAGTTAATCGAAATGTGTGTGTTGACTTATTTACATGATTTATATGACAACGAACACATGAAAAGTTTTAAGTGTCATTTAAAAGAGCAACTGTTTAGTCTCTGGCCGGGTCTTCTCAATACATGAACGTTCCGAGTCGGTGGTAGCTTACTACGCATAATTTTAAAGCAATAGACGATTCAAAAGTAAGAGCTTAATGGCTACTTGAATAAAATTATTTTTTATTTTGAATTGAGTCTCGTACTTTCTCTCAATTAAATCCAAAAACTTAAAGTTTACTGGATTTATAAACAGGATTGTTCCTTTTGAGTATATGAAGGCAAATTTAAGCCAGCTTGGCTGGACTTTACTACCCAGAGACACTAGGACCGCAGAAAAGTTTTCCGTTTTCCCTACTCATCGGTTATACTAAGACATCAGTTGCATCATTCGCTACACTGCCTATGTATCGTGGTCGTCACTTGAACCTTTCGGCCCCAGCGGCCATCGGTTGCACGAGCAGTCTGCCCCCCCTACTGCCACTTTACACGAGCAATTCTTCGAGCTACGTCGGCTAACTTGGTTCTTCTCCATATCTCCTCATTTGTGATTCGATCTAGCATCGAAACTCCGAGTATAGCCCTCTCGATATAAAATGCAGTATTTTAATAACTTACACTTTCCATACTAAACAGGGAATTAAGGAATGAAAATTTAAAAATGATAATTTAGTCTTAATTAACAATTTTAAACTAAAATTCGCATCAATTTCATAACAATCGTAGTGAGACACTAATACAGTTTCCATTTTCTAATGTTTACTTTCCAAACATCGTATACTCGACTTCAATTAGAGCTAATATTATTAATAATGTAATAAAGTAAATAAGCGTTTTAGCTGCTATATAGCATATAACATGGAAGCATCAGGAAGTAATCAGCGCAATGTCAATAAAGTTTCTCCTAGATGTCGAGTGGATTTCGTAACCGCTTCTCGAAGCTCAAGTGCAACGGACCAGGGTTCCGTGCCGTGTATTTCTATTGTATTCTATTACACTTTCACGACAATAGATATTTGTTCAAATATTTTAAAACGATTCCACAAGCGTCCCACGTTTTTAGCTATTGTGGCTTTAGCTATAAAACATTTCGTATCACCTGATAACTCAGTCAAATGCAGTATTTTTTTTTCTTTTCTTTATGTTAATTTTACTATGGACTATTCATATTAATCACTTGTGTCCGTTATCGGAAGAATATAAGAAGAGACTAATTTATAAAATATAGTCATCTAAGCTGTCCTACAAAAGCATCTTTCAACTAAAATTTCTCAACAAAAGTTCTCAGCATTTGATTTGGCACGTTATCAATTCGTACATCGAAAAAACAGTTGGTTCTAACTACTTTATATATAGACGCAGTCTGTTGTGAGAAGCATCTTAGCCAGTTTTTTTTATTTAATCACAACAAACAGTAGAGTATATTACAGCAATTAATTTTTAAGGTGACAACGTTAATATTATTTAAAACTGTACATGTCACAGGAAGTTTTACTTGAATTTAAATTTATTGCAATGTATCTGATTGCAAATGCATTAATTAAAAACAAGTAAATTCAAAAACATAATGTATATTGATTTTAATTCCTGGTAAGTATAAATTATTTTATTGGTTTTTTAACACGAGCATTGGCGAAAGATATGGATTTTCAAGATTGATTCTATCAACTCAACGACTGCCTTTGCGATTTATTTGTCGTCATTGCAAACCGCACTGAAAGTTTTTGTTTTTAGAAACTGTTGTTTATTCCGTGTGAACCTTATACAATGTATTAATAAATTAACAAAATAAACGTAATTATGTAAAATCAGATTCATTTTAATATAATATTAATATAGGATAAATAACTGCAAAAAAAATGTTACGTGTTTTAATATTTTTTTTGTTAAGGAGGTTCCTCCTTCTTCACATTAAATACCCAGTTCTCGGGGAGAAACAGGTTTATATTATAAATAAAATACTAAATTTCTCTCGGAGTCTTCCTCAATATATTAAGGGCCCCAGGAGTCTCCTTCGGAACCTACCGAGCCGGTATATATAATACTAGAACTGCAATTGGCTGTCGCAAGTACAACATTTTTATCTTCTATTATCTTCTTAATTTCTATGCCGATTTGTACCTGAAACAAAATAAAGAATTATAAGTAAGAGAAAGAGAGAGAATTAAGTAATCTTTGGGGGAGGCCTTTGCGTTTCAGTGGGCTTCTACCGGCTAAAATTATGATGATAAAGAAGAAATGGAGTACAGGCAAACGGTAAGCACAGCATAGGGCGTTCACCTACGAAGGTAACAGAACAGACGACCTTGTCATCGGATGATGAATGCCGCTCTCTATGGGGGAAGCCTATGTACCGCAAAGGATGTCTTACGGCTGAAAGAATATATATAATGAATAGAGAAAAGAAGTGGATTACATAGATAAAAAAAATAATTGTACTGTTTACAGACATCACTCAAGGCCACACATATCGCTTTCAGCAGGGAGTTCGATCTCTTCTTCGGTATAGCTAAAAAATCTGGGCTGCAGAGCAGAGGTGGGAGTGTATCTTCTTCATCCAAAGCAGAGGTGGAGTCACGGAACGATATATATGTATAAAATGATCACTTTTAATTTACATTAATTACATTTTTCTTTTAGAACGTTATAGTGTGATAACTTATATCAGTACAAAGCCTCCAGCGACAGAGAGTAAATGATAATTAATTTTAATACGTTGCTATATTATCATTAAAATATTTATAATTACTACAACCATTAATTTTAAAATCAGATTTTCTAAACATTTATTGACAATAGATGATCTGTACGCTATCGTCATACATATTGACACCTTAACACTTTGACACATGTAACCAATTACTCTGCATTACAATGCGCTGCTCACCTTAACCTCCAAGTCTAAGTTGGGTCTATCACAGAGGGATTAGAAGAACCTGTGCTCGTAAGTACCCACTCTCCCTACTTCTGGGTAACGACGTAGAGTTCATTAATTCTCTTAATCTTGAAAAACCTTATCATAGTTTTACAACTTCTAAAACACTAAAGAGGTTGAGTGATTTTTTTTCTGCCAGGGTTTATTTTTATTAAAGATTATAAAATGAAATGATTAATCTACAGTCAATGAAACGATTATTATGCTATACAAATGTTCACAGCCTTCTGTGCCCACTTACTAAGGTAAGGTATAGTACCCGGCGATAATATACAATACGAAATACGATTGACAGGACGTCACACAGGTAAAGTGGGACAGAGATAGTGTACGAAGATAATATATATAAAGAGATAGTCTACGAAGCCGAAATTAGCCGATTGTCTCTTTCCAAAGGTCGATGTGTAATATTTATCGCCGGGAACTGTATACGACTGTTCAGCCAAATACATAAAATGAAAGGCGTAAGTGCGTATAAACAAATATGTTTGATTATGTTTTCACTTCAATGCTTTAATCCCAGTACTTCTTTTTTTATTTTTGATAGATTTAAATAATTGGCAGCTAGAAACAGATGTTTTAATTTACTCAACAATATAGAAAAAGAAGAATTCCTTTACTATTTTCCTTGCAATTCCTACCAATCATTTTTTTAACATTTATTTATTAGAAACTTAACAAAAATAAAAAAAAATGTTAAATTTGTCGATCCATTTCCTATTAGCGATGCATTCGTCTATTTACTTTTATATATGTAAAGAAATATAATTAAATCATCAATTATACTGCTTAATAAATAGGTTTAATAGATAAATGTACAACTCATTTGTTAACAAAAATCCATAAAGATTAACCCCCATTTCTTATCACCGTGTATAAAGTGATCACTCTGAAATACGTAACATTATTCTATTTATTATATTCTTATGCGACAAGCAGCTAACTGACAATTCAAGGTGCTGGAACAGATAGTAGAATTATTAATTTACTATATGTGAAGTAACGCTATATATTATTTCTGAAACCATTGATTTTTAGATAGGATGTACTATATATTAATTGATAACAAATAAGATATACACTCACTCGTTTAAATTTTTTAAAGTTATATACAAACCTTGTATGGATTACATGGTAAGTTATAATTATTACTGTGGGAATATTATTTCTGCAAGTTTTTTATAAGAAACTTTGATTACTTCAACTGTATACAATTACAAAAAAAAAAACATTATAAGGAAAATGGGCGTGTGTAAGTGGCTGAACGATCTTTACGATATAATAAAGTAGTTTATCACTTCTTCATTACGTGTTATTAGCATTCATTGTGAAGATAATATTGTGAATATTTTGTTAACGAAGTTTAAAATCGCTAGGTAAGACATTTTCATCTATGTACTGAATCATCGTAATATCTCTGAAACCGTATGGCTTGGACTTAATATTTGGAGAGATTGTTTCTTTCGCTGAGTAGAAATCAGCTGATAATATATTTCTATTTTGTTATATTCTAGAAAATTCCATCCACAAAATATTTGGGAAGTAGGGGAAGGAAAAATTTTACTAAATAAAATGTATATATTCAAACTATAGCTCTTATAAAAACATGGCCTAAATTTTTTTTTGGAAAATTTTTTTTGCGTATTAAAAATGACTAAAATTCAAGTTTATGTAATACACCCACAATAGTCAGCGCAAACCACGTGAAGCGGGTGTGGGATAGTATTTCTAGTATGTTATTATTAGAATAATTATAACAGTGTACAACGCCCATACAATATTAATTTATATAAAAGTGTATAGTCGTTATTTAGAGAAACATAAGTCTGTCATACGCATATAAAGTTCCACAACGTATTTTCTTCCTAAAATTCAAAGTACCCATTCATTAATTCATGTCAATCGATAGACGTCCACTTCAAGGAATAAGCTTTCCCCAAAGATTGTCTCTGACCGGTACTACACTGCCCGCATCAAAAAAGTATATTAAAACGTGGAATGAAATTTTATTAAAATAGCAGGCTATATTTTACATACATCAAACGTGACGTGTATATAAAACGTTGTTAAATATAATTTAAAAAGTTCCTGTCGAGTTCAAGGATTCGCAAATCGATCGTTTTAAGGTAAAAAATAACGGTAAGACAAATTAGATAAATGCATGTAAACGCATACTCGAATAAAGATATTTTGAATATGAAACTGCACATGCGTGTTTTAAGTTATCGCGGAGTAAAAGTCGGAATCGCATATACAAATGTTTATTACAAGCGTGAAGTGATATTGTGGGATTATAAGCACGCAACTTATATACAAGATGGATATCAATCTACGTTTGCAGTCGATCAAGATCAGTGCGGCGCCAATTACAGCGCTTTCTAGCGCAATCCTGCCTAGATGCGTACAGGAAAAGCCTAACATTAGATTCACCGGCCGGTAAATACGCCACATAGCAACTTATACCATCGCCTCATAAACTTTCGTAGTTAAACATTACCTCAGAATATAACCAAGTACTCCTCAACCCGGTATATACCAATAGAATGAATGGTTATAGGTATAGAATAGCAATCCCTGTATACGCACCTAATCACCGGTTGTCACGTATTTAGCGTGCAAAGAACGTTTAGCCAGTTTTGGTTGCAGCAAGCGGTCGAAGAAAAGAACATCGCATCATTTATGGACGACGAAGAGAGTCACGGAACCTTTCAAGAGCAGAAGGGTCGTGGTAGAGACAATTAAAAGGAACCAGTCGACGAAAAAAGGGTATAAAACTAGTCGAAATAAATACTTACTATGATATGTGAAAATAGTAAAGTAGAAATAAAATAATAAATGAATGTAAACGTAAGAATAAACAAACAAAGAAATAAAAATAAAGCAAAACAAAACAAAATATTCTGGCGGGAAGGCGACGAATGTAATAAAAGAATTGGTGAAGAATAAAAGGTGAATGAATAAATGACATTGAGAATAAAAAAAGACGAGAACGTAAATAATACGATGAAAAATAATATATAATAAAATAATAAAAATTGCGAAGATAAAAAGTAAGGTGTAGTTTTAATAAATATGTCAAATTTAAATTATTGTATAAAATATTGATGACACGACATAACGCAATGTTCAGCGCCATTGAAAAAACATAAAAGGTTTTTAACTTTTTTCGTAAGCGTTCTATAAGATTAGGAAAAAAACTCGATTAGACGAAATAAGTATAAACACACGTAATTGTTGCAATAATAATAATAATACACAACATAAACATGAATCTGTATCATTTTTTTACAGCGATAAATAATTTGTAAATGTACATTACTAAAAAAATTACATAAAAAATAAATTAAAACGTGACAATATTTACATCGGTCAACTTGCAATGTTAAAA
This sequence comes from Battus philenor, assembly GCF_028537555.1. NCBI lineage: Eukaryota > Metazoa > Arthropoda > Insecta > Lepidoptera > Papilionidae > Battus > Battus philenor. The sequence continues at coordinate 2,862,390 of NW_027181686.1, forward strand.
ATTCGAACGAAAACGGCACGAAGATGTAAAGAGTGATCATGACAATACGACAAAAGGTAATGAACGCAGCCGGCGCCAGAGGTAGGAGTTACTCTAGGCTCAGTGTGGCGCATGAGTTGTTACTCGCAGTTTGTCTCGACTGGCTGTCGCTTCCGTTCGCGTTCAAAATCGCAAAAACATGTGTTACTCTTGACATCTACAGCTCGGATATTTCGGCAGCGAGATACGAACGACTACAGGTACGTAATATGATACTATAATACATTTAATTTCAATATTATTATCGATATTTATATGCAATTGTTAATGAAATTATTAACCTATATGACAAATATTGTCGTAACATTTATAATTACATCACAAAATAAATCTATAGATAAATAATGATATGGGCACATGTATTCGTAAGAATTATTATAAATTTTATAAAATTATCCATTTTATAACTTATTTTCTGAATTACATTAATATTAAAAATTATAAAAATTTTATAATCTATGTATAAGTATCTGTCATAAACATTTTAGATTTTTTTTAAACTTTTATAGTTTTGGCGCCAATTGCATTGATAGGTCAATCATCAATCATCAGTTTTTTTTTAAAAAAAAAGACCTTGTATACTTAAAATAAATACAGACAAGAGACATAAAAATTAATCATATCGTATTTTGCATTCTAATAATTGGATTGAATATAAAATTATGTTAACCATTCAATCAACTCACATACGTATTACCTTAAATTGTGTAAAATCACTTTCTCATTTTCTAATTGCAAACGTATTTCATTTTCCATCGTTACTCCGAGCGCGAGATTATGGCCGGCTATTTTTACTATATTTACGTTAATTTTTTTTTAATAGTAATAACATCTAGTGACCGCTTGAAATATAATCTGGTAACCTCAAAAACCAAATAATTAAAAAAAAATAAAAAAACATTTTTTAAAGAAATAAGACGAAAAAAAGTTAAGGAAATATATGTCTAACAGTTTGTATATCATGGTCTTAACTTTGACCAAATCGCTATAATGGAACTAAATAGATATTGCGATACTAACATAGAAAGTTTTTGTCGGTAATAAGCGTTTACTATATCATTCATACAATTTTTTTGCTTTCATCTGGCGCCAGTGAACCTTTGATCTCGATATTCGTTGAATGAAGGAATGGTTGTATAATAATAACTATCCATTTATCCAAATAACATTGTAATTACACTCACAGTGAAATAATTTTGAATTTTATTTTTGTAATTATGTATGTTATATTTACAGTTAAAAAAAAGTCAACACGCATTGTCTCGGAGGAAATACATAAATGTTTATATCGTAGTAAATACGAGTAAGAAACTTTTAAGAAAAGATTGTCAAAAACCTTATAATAAACTATATTTAAATTTCATATCTAAAAATTAAAAACAAATATGCATATAACATATATTGTCAGAAGATCGCCGTAAATATTCAATCCGTATACGTTCTTAAACTCGACGATTAAAATTTCTTTAAATATTGTTAACATTAATACATTTATTTATACACTTATACGAAGTACAAAGACGATTTAATGACCACTGCGAGGCAAGGCTTCCCCCAAAAATATTTTTGAAGGGATATGTCATAATTGCCACACTTGGCAGGCGGGTTGGCATTTTGATATTATCCTCTGGAAACTTGTTTATGAGCAATGGCAATCCTATATAATTATGAATATACTGTAAATAATTTAAGATTGTATCCCAGGAGTGACGTACAATGGCAAGTCTCAGTGCTCTACCGCTTAGCTCCCAGTGCTCAGATTGGACGCAAATAACACAAAAAAAACCTCGTAATAACTCGTTATATTATCATTCGTAGAGGCGCCGATGTGTTACATAAATCGCATTTCTATTTATAACTAGAATATTTAGCTGCCTGTATAAGTATCATCATCGTCATTGTTACAACTTATTACCTCCACTGCTGAACAAGCCTCCCCTAAAATATTCTAGAAAGGCCGGTTGATATCTGCTTGCGTCCAGCACCTTCCAACGACCTGAAGTCATCTGTCCACTTTGTTTTTTTTTTCTTGTAAAGGAACCTAAAAGGGGTACTAATCAGCTGTAGGAAGAAGAGTTAAGGAAAGTGAAGTAAGAGTTCTACTGGAGTCCTACATCCTAAAACTTCAACTTGGTTATAACTAAGAGAACACTTTCGCATGCTATCGACGTATCAGCAGATCTGGCCATGTGTCTCAATTTAAGCTAGAGCTTCAGCTCCTCATGCGTTAAGGTAGCGTCAATTCGCACAGCACTATGCCAAGTTCATGTAATGGGCGTTAGAGGAATTCAAGCAAACTTGTTTTAATTATATTAAAAATAATGATTATTGAATTTACGAATTAGACAGTTCGTAGGAATTTGCGCGTTTGACACCTTGTTTGAACAACAGCATCGACCAGTATATATCGGACACATAAATTATTTGTTTACGTCACATTTAATCAATAAAATGATGGCTGAGATATATTTAACATTAATTCGTTGTTTCTATTGGTATGTGCGAAGCAAATAATTTCTGTCAGTATAAAATCTTTGACAACCGCTAATATATAACATAAATATTCTTGCGTACATTATGTCCTCAAATAAGGATGTCATATTTTGTATTTAAAGACCCACCTTATTTTACTAGATACATATGAATGAATTCTTGCGAAAATTATTAAAAAAAATACAGATGAAAAAGTATTCATTTTAAATTAAAATAAGAACGAAAATTTATATTACAATTTTCGATTCTAAATTTAAAGTCAGGCATCTTGTTATCGTGAAACATTTCATCGTAGTGTTAACTAATTCGATTAGGTTGCATAATTTGCTCTTTGTATTATGAACATAAGCGTTTATGCCTCATGCAAGTGGGTTAATAGATTTTATAACGTCCAACAATATGCGGGCGACTATAGCAGTTTTAGTTGTTTTTTCTTTTATTACGATAATTAAACTATGTCGCCAGTTTCATCGTTTGATATAAGTTTGTCACAGAACGTGACTTTTTAGGTGCATAGAAAATATTTATATTTAATCTACTTTCGTCTTGAAATATATGTCAGTGTTGTGTTTATTTATGTCGAAAGATAAAGTAGGTACGCTATTTTTTTTATTATTGACAAATGCTTTTTGTCTATCGGCAGACACAGATTCACGCGTGACACACAGCAGAAAACCAACCTTAACTCACGACTGTTACATTTCTTACGTCACAGGATTGGGGGCGGATTAGCTTTTAGCTCGCTAAGGGGGAAGCTCTAAGGTCTGACTCTGCCCATAGTCCCGGAACTGGCAAGAAAGCATTATCTCATTTATTTTAATTTAAACATCGTAATATTAACAATTATCATATAACATAAAATCTATTCTAAGTAGTTTCCCTTTACATACCACTTAAGTAGTTGTTTTGATTTTACCGGCCTATACTTTTTAAATTATCACTCAAGAAATGACCAGTGCGTCTCTAATAGGCTGCAAAATAGATTTATCTCATTTATTTTAATTCAAACATCGTAGTATAATTAGTCTTGCAATAATGTTACGAATAAAAACAATATTTTTTATTATATGTTACATTTATTATTATTACACATTATACAATATTTTTTATTATATGTTAATTTAATATATTAATATAAAATCATAAAAATATATAAAAAAATTATTCCAAATGGTTTCTCTTTACGTACCGTTTTAATAGCTGTTTTTATTTTATCACCATATTCTTTTAAAAAATATCAGTTATTAAATGGCTAGTGCGTTTCTTATAGGATACAAGTCCTAAGTCATCTTTTGAAATTCGCGACATGGTTCTAGGTGCTATCTTTAACTCCCTAATAAAATCTTTTTTTCGAATTTTATTCCTTACTGCTTTGGTCGCCTTTTTCCTCTAAACACTACGAAGACGGCCAGATCTTTTTCTGCCATAAACAAAGGAGGTTTCATTGTACCAATCAATAGCCCGGTCACAAACACAATCATTTTACTAATACCAAGTGCATGGATGATTAAAAATTTTATCTGGCACCATACCTACTTTATTTAATTTAATCGCGGCTATTTAGTTCTCTTTATTATCCCACACCATTTTAATATCACTAAATATTTTACAATATGTTGGCGCGAAAATAAGGAAACACAATGAACAATAAAATAAAAATGACAGATTCCAAATTCAAAAGTACCATTTTGTTTATTTTTTATTATAACAGTATTTATGGCCAGACTACGTATATAAGGTTCTATTATTATTATATTACGTATATAAAATATTTTAGTTATAGATTATTTATTTATATAATTTTTAAGTTACATTAACGTAAGTTTTAATTGTTATGATATCATATACATACAATAAGAGAAATATAATGGTCTGGAGATAAAGGAACACCTCTGTAAAAGAAGTTCCTGATTGATGGTTTTGTGATCATTTCAATATATACTTTGTAATTATTCTAGCGTATTATTTGTACACATAAAATTTACTTCATTTTTTTAAGTATATAAAGTGAAGAGATGTCGTGTCTTTACATTGAAATAAATGGTAATTTGCCTTGAATAACATTAAAAAAATATTTAAGAATATGAAGCCTATATTACCTAAAATATATTATTATTATGTTAATATCCGCATAACATATATTAAAAAGGTTTTTATGAAAGAGTTAAGAAAGAGTTATTTTAACATTATAAGTCGTTAGCTATCTCCTGTTCGGAACGCTGATAGGTTTATAAGAGCCGGTCTGAAATTCAACAGTTGTTCTTAAAAAATAAAGTTTAATTATTTTTCATGTGAACATTATAATATCAATAAAGTAAATGAGTCAACAAACCAAGTTCCACACATTTCGATGAACTTAAAAATTCTTATGTGTTATAATAAAATTAACATAATACTTTAAATTATGATTTTAAAACTAAGAAAAGGAAGATCTAGGATATCGTGTAGAACCTTATTATATATCCGTACTACACTCAGACCCATAAATGATTTGTTCACTATTTGAAGGCGAAATTTAGGTGCCACCACTGTATTCTTTGTATTTATCAAGTTAAAAACAACTTTAAAGGACTAGACATTCTTTTAAATTATAAATAAAAGGAGGAGGAACCGTTAATACGATTAACTTTACATACAATTTACACTTAGCTTTCAGTGGGCACGATATTTAAAAGCACTATAATTTTTAAAAGAATATTACGTGATTGAGTTTAAAAAAGCTCTTCGAAAAATCCGTATACATAAATGGCGTTATTTTTAACAATATTGTCAACAGAATATCACATTAAAAATAATACAGATGAATAATAATAGTAGTTGAATTTTTCAAATAAAAACCATGCCGTCAAATAGTCAAACCATTTTTTATAAATGCGTAATCGAAGATCAAAAGATATAATAACGTCTTCAAAATATCGCGCATTGATTTATACACGCATTTTATTAATACAGAACGATAATAAGACACGGACCTGTTAAATGCTATGGAAGTGCTAAAGCACTTTTAACAACTGTAGTTATATGTAATGCAAATTTAATAATTACAAACTTCATTTTATTTTTTTTACAAGTTTAGGCACATCGGCATTGTTTATACAAATTTATACTAAAAATAATAGTGAATATACATGAATTAATAACACATGCCCACAACAAAAACAGATTTCAACTTATAAGCTAACAAAATGAAAAACTACAATAAAAATAAAAACTTTAGTAAAATATTAAATTTATTTATTTAGGTACACAAAGTATAATTACTTTAAAAGTTACCATATAAATAATGATTCTGTTATTTGTTTTTTTATAGATCATTGTCACTCTATAATTTAAAAACGCCTTCGCCGATTTCACTTATTATTTTTCAGAAGCATCCTGACTGTAACAAAAATTGATGTGTGTATTGAAAACTTATATATATATATATACTCGTATATACAAAATAAATATATATTTACAAAAATATTAGCGATTTTTCAGAAACTAACATACTCAATATAAATACCAGAGGAAAAAAAAACAGTTATTTACATCTAAGATTCGACTTCATTGAACAGGAAAATCTTTTTATGGGCAATATATCATGTTTTAAAGTGATGGATGGATAGAATATATATAGAGCATAGCATAGATAGATGGATAGCAGTCGTTGATTGTTGGTGGCGTCAATATATCATCATTATCAACATCATGTTTTTTCTACATAGACAATTATATGTAGCACCAGAAAATGCTGCCAACAATTATGTGTATTTTTTTAAAAAAAAAAACTAATAAATTCTAGTTAAAGATTTTTTTTTAAATTTTGCGATAGTTATTGATATACTGCTAAGACCAGACGTCAGTCGTTTCAGCCAGGAAAATAAAAAAGTTATAATCATTTTATTTTGTTATCACCTTTTATCGTTAATAAATTTTATAAATTTAAATTACAAAACACAGTCGTCTATTTATAACAAATTTAATTAAATCAATTAATAACATTTTTATTTTATTTTAGTTGACACCTAAATGTAATTTATAATGTTTTAATTCAAATCAATTGACGTTTTTTTTAGAAAACATATTGTTATCTGTATTTATAAGTAATAAAATTAATTAAACTTTTTATTTATAACCTGTGCAGAGATAAATTTATATAACAGAACATTATATTGATTTAAAATAAATATTTGGAATAAGCATTTTGAAGCGAGTTAAATTCAGGCCTTAATAAAACGGCCGTTTTTTTTTTAAACTATAATCGTTCAGATTTCATATTAATTACTTGTTTTATCTGTCTATTATAGAGGTACTAGCTGATCCCGCAAACGTTGTTTTGCAAAAAAAATTAAAGTTTTTAATTAACAAATGTAAGATAAGGGTTGATCCTAGAGGGGTGAAAATTTAGGTTAGTATGTATTTTTGTAAGCTGTATCATAATAAAATAAAAACCAAAAAAATTGTCTAAAAAATTAAAAATAAAATTTAGGGGTGGACCACCCTTATCATTTAGGGGTATGGAAAATAGATAGTAGCCGATTCTCAGACATACTGAATACGCATGTAAAATTTGGTAAAAATCGGTCAAGCCGTTTCGGAGGAGTTCAAGTTCGAACACCGTGACACGAGAATTTTATATATTAAATTACCCGACACAGCCTTACGTAACTAATTCTTGTTATTCGGTATTGCACCGTTGCCTATTGTTTCGCAAAACCATAGGAATATGGGACGATGGTCATCGTCGCCCACCAGGGAGACGATATTACATGCCTTAATCATTTTACATAATACGGGGCAGTCTGTTACCAGGTGCATCACTTGCTGGTTCACCGCATCGTCACAGGTAAACGAGGGACTGTACTTGAATTTAAACCTGTGGAGGGGTACTGAGCGAATTCCCCGGGCACCGTGAACATCTATACCAAAACCGTGACCAGCTTAACACTTCGGGTCTATTATTTGAGACGACCTAACTACAGGTGTTTAATCAAAAATAAACGATATAGCGTGCCGAACTAATAGCCACTAGGGCCATAAAGTTTTGGAGTGAAAATCACAATCCGGCAAGCGCTGCGAAGAACATTCACCATTCACCCACAAGGGGAACAGATGACCTTGTTATGGTCTTTGAAAGAAACTGGATACAGGCCCCTTACAACTGGTACTATTTCAATTCTTTGAGAGAAGTCTATGTCTAGCATTGGAAGAGGATGATGGTTCTAGAATACTTTAGATATATATAAATTAAATAGCAAAATTATATTTCATTTTTTGTGCCAGTGACTATATTTAGAAACTGACTACTTATTTATACATGGTGATTGGTTATAGATTTAAAAACTTTAGAGGGTTAAATGTATAGGTTTCATATCTCGTCGGTTTTGGAAATAACAAATATATTAAGAGAAAGAGTATTTGAATTTCGAATTACTACATATTATAAATATTTTTTTTTTGCCATCTGCCTCAGCAAACTTTGTGCTGCCAGAAATTTGCCCGTCATATTCCAATAGAAAAAAATATTTCAGAATTAAACTTTATACATACATGATAATTGAAAACAGGTTTAATTATGACAAATAAGTTAGAAATTTATCTATAAAGTTTTTAAATCAGCCTGTATAGCTGCATTTAAAAAATGTAAAATTAAAAAAAACGATATTGTTTTCATGCTATATCAACTTTCCAAATTTATAATTGAATATTAATTTGACTGGATTGAATACTTGAATATCGTATTAAAATTTAAAATAGAATTAATGTATTATTGTATAACAAAGCGATGTCACGTGAAACTGACTAGGTCAGACAGATTTTTTTTGAGCAGGCCACCTGTACTGCCAAACAGCGGACACCTTTTACACAGGGTAATTTTTTTTTCTTTATTTATTCCAGCTTTAATTTTTTTCTGGTATATTTATAACCATTTACTATTAATACACTGATAATTGTCTTCTCTTACTTATCATTTCGTTATTTACATTTTATTTTTGGTATTTTCAATAATATTTTTTATAATAGATTAGTTACGATACGATACAGTCCAGTGCTTAGCAACATTTTTGTCCAAGGTATGACCCCACAACTAGAATGCCTTAATGTGACAGGAATATACCTGATGTATGTTCCTGTTACATTAAGGCAATCTGGTTCGGATGATGTGTGAAAGAAGATCAGAACGCAAAGAATGACAGAGTTTGTGAATAATGTCTGTGGAATATAGATCATAATAATAAAAAGCAGAGATGTCAGGATCAAATAAATTTTACTATTACTGTCCACTTTGGATCACTTATGTAAATTATTACAATTACAATTTAATAAAAACTGGAAAAAAATAGTCCTGAAAAGAGTCAACGACAATCTCATTCTCGTTCCGGTTCCTATGTGGAAATTTTCGGGTTTAAAATGACTAGACTAAATACTTTTTTTGTAAAATTATGAGAATTGCATTTAGTGGTGGAAGATTTCAGGTAGCTGGAAAAAAATTCAAATTTTTAGATTTTTAATTTAACGTTTATTTTGTACACTTTAACTTATTCTTTTTTAAATTATTTATTACTCACTATATATAATTATTATTATTTTATAGCCAAGTTAATGTTTGTTCGACATTTACTAATACCGATTACTCTTTTGTGCCTTTTGTGCGTGTTTTCATAAAATCAATTCTTCGTAAATTTTAACGTGCCAATATAAAATCTGATCAAGTTTTATAATAACTATATTTCTATAAGTATAGTTTTAAAATGCTTTTTTATGGATGTCCCCGCAATCCCCCCAGCGATGGAATTTCCTGAGGTTCTTTCTGCTAGGCGTACAAAATATTCCTATTCCAACAAAAAAGGACTAACAACTATTATTACTTATATATATACTAGGTGCAATCATTACACTAGTAAATACAAGTATCATCACTTAACATCGTATCGTCATCATTTATCGTTGCTCCCGCCGAATGAATGATGATGATGATTATTCAGAAAATGCAACTTTTCAGGAGAGACGAAAAATTAAACATTGGTTATATATCAAAAATGGATGCAAATAAAATTATAATCTTTAGTTTGAAAGCTAGCTTTGTACCGAAAACATCTTTGGATATTTACATTTTAAATAACGCTATGCGTATACCATATTTATTCTTATTTGAACTTTACCTTGTTTATTTAGAGAAAAAAAAAGATAACACTGTCTACCTCCGTCATTTTTATCCAGAAAATTATGGAAAAAATTAATGTAGTGTGTACTCATAGATTGCAATTATTTGAAAACCCAATAAAAAGGATAAGGGCGATTGTCATTTTATTCGGTGGGGGCGAGATATAATAATCGCATTCATACAATAATAACTTATCTACATTTTAAATAACTAAATTTGATCGGATATGCAGAATTGTATTCATTCTCCGTTGATGTATGAAAACTATGTACTCTTTAAAATACGATGACGTATTTATGCAACTTCCTTACGTACGTCGAGCATAATAACGGCGGATTACACAGTGTTTTTAATAACAATTACTTAAGTAAATACTCTCCTCGAAATTACACTAACTTTTTGACGCTCGATCTAACATTTCTTAACTTCCATCTTTGGTTTTCGGTCTATCCTCTATTAACTTCACTTTTTAATCCTCAGTCTGACCTCTATTAACTTCACTTTTTTATCCTCAGTCTGACCTCTATTAACTTCACTTTTTTATCCTCAGTCTGACCTCTATTAACTTCACTTTTTTATCCTCGGTCTGACCCTTTTAACTTTCAGCTTTGGTTCTCGGTCTAACCCTTTTAACTTTCAGCTTTGGTTCTCGGTATAACCTTTATCAACTTCACTTTTTTAATCCTCGGTCTGACCCTTTTAACTTCCAACTTTGGTTCTCGTTCTGCCTTCTATTAACTTCACTTTTTAAATCCTCGGTCTGTCCCTATTAACTTCCAGCTTTGGTTCTCGGCACGACCTTTATTAACTTCACTTTTTTAATCCTCGGTCTGTCAGTGGGATTCAGCGGATTTTAAATTTTTTAAAAATATAAACTTATCTATATTATCAGCGATAAATATACACAAAACATTTTCATATCTCTTACCGCTACACGTTTTCCGTGTTTATATTTTTTATATTTTTCACACACGTAGAACACTATGAATGATTAATTTGAGAGACATATAGATATATATATTATATATCTATATGTCTCTCAAAAATATATATATTTCCATGCTCATACAGCCTTATTCGTCTATGCAGTTACTTCTGGTTGGCCGAATATTTGAAAACATAATTACTTTATGTATAATCTGTGCATAACGCCCTTTTAACCTTATATTTCAGTACAAAAAATAAATAAATAAATATTATTGACTATCATTATTAATGAAAATAACAAACACATAATAATAACAAATACACCTTTATTATCTTGCCTTCATATACTTTAAAGAATGCCTTTCTAAGATATCACAATATCTATTGAATATTATTATTAATATCCCTTGGTAACGTTATTAGCAGGCCAGTATGCGGCGTTGAGAAATGCGTGAGCAACCACGTGCATTTCCATTTATAAGTTAATTAATGCCCAATTTCAGTCTAATCAAAAAGTCTTCCGGTTGTTTCCACACCGGAAGACTTAAAGAAAAATCATAAAAAATAATAACTAATTTATAATCAAAGTATGATACGTTTAAAAAAGAATTAAACGAAATTTCCTATAAATATTAATGCGAACGATACATCTCACGGTTCGCGTGACCGCAAGGCGCCGCTCCAGCTCTCTCTTTGATGCACTGGAAGACATTGAAATATTGACGGATTATCAATTGTCAATTAAACGTTTCATCGTAACTTAAAACGTTAACTTGCCGTAAAAACTGTTTCTCTTTTAATAGATATATCATTTTTAATATGTATAAATATATGTACACAAAAATCTCTACTTCTTCTCGAGAACAAATTCACTGATTGCATTCATCTTTTGTTTTAATAAAAATCTAGAAAGTTCTTTTATTAAAAGATTGTTTCAATAAAATAATTATGTAAATTGTTCAGATACTTGTAGTTTTCAGAACAAAAAATTACTATTGAGACAGTTCATTTGGCAGTTCACTATAAAGTATAATGCATATAGTGTTTATATATATATATATATATATATACACAAATATATGATATATATACGCACATACATATATAATATATATATATATATATATATTAAAAAACACATTTATATATATATATATATATATATATATATTTACATATATCTTGTCTTCTCAACGTTACGTCTTCTCTTCATTAACAAAGATAAGGTATCCCTTGTACTTTGTGGGACGATTTGTTACATACATATTTGGTACGCTTTACGTCTGATCAAATTTTATAATCGTATAAAAAGAAAAAATGTTGTATCATCGACCTATGACCTATGCATGCATTCAAAAGCATAAAGTTTGTATCTCAGTAATTTGTATTTCAGTTAAATATTACATTTTATAAATAAAGAGTAAAAAATAATTAAACCATACAGACAGAAGTGAACAAAAAAGTTAGTCCAATAGAGTCATAACAATTTTTAGGATTTACGCGTGAAAAAATTGGTTAGGAATTGCTCCTTATATAATATAATGTCATTTCGCTATTACAAATAAAATATACCGTACAAAATACATCATTCCAACAAAATTTCATTTCAACTAGCTCTAATAACTATAAATCAATCAAACACGTTTCCAAACACCTTGCACACATTTCTATCGCAATTGACATTTCGTCGAAATCAAATTCGAGTAATTTGATTACGAAAATATACTATTTTTAACGCAATGTCTCTGTAACAACCGTTTATAAGTTATAATACATATATTTAAGACACTGTTACTAAAAGATAAATAATAATTAAGGCTCTGGAGGTGGAAATTGAGACCAGCGCAGGTTGGATGGAGACCTCTTCCTACCGATGCTATTGAAAAAATATGGAGCAGGCATTTGTCCAGCTGTGTATGTTCTTTGACTAAAATTATGAGAAATAGAGACAAAATAAAAATAAGTTTTAAAAGTCCAGTTGTACAAAGTTTATATCTCAACTGCCTGAAAGGTGATGAATAGTTGGGGGCAAAACATATGCCTTATGGTAATCCATTATATATAACATGTTGTTCATCACAAAAGAACGTAAAATCTCAGCACTACAGAACCAACGCTAATTGGTTACGAAGTCACTTCATCATTCAGATACTCTTCACAGAATATAATTTTGCAATGATGTACACAGTACTAGATGTCCTACTGATGAAATGATAAAAATTTCTGATTTAGTACAATTTAGATGCAATAAATCAATAACCATAGCATATTTTACTGCTATTATTATTACGTATGCACAGCAAATCTTAATTTTATTATTGCTATTGCAATGAATTGTTGGTCGATTATAGAATTACGAGGCAACTAAAAACCGCAGATTTTAGAGGAAAACAGTGTTCCGAATACATGTATAAATTTAAGAACATAAATTATTGCATACATCAAATGTTTTAATTAAAGTGAGTATTAAAGCAATATATTCATTTACAAAGAACGTAAATCTGTATGAGATATCACAGCGATCTATTTGAGTCGGTATAATGCTTTTCTTCTACACAATTTTTTTATGTATGTTGATTGAATAATGCCAATATTTAATACAATAGTTACTTTGGGATTTCTGTACAAAATACAATAAGGATCCCAGCGGATTTGAGAATTGAAGTGGGAGTAGTCAGGCTATATAATGCGCAGACCTGGTGGCTACTGGGGTCGTAAGGTTCTGGTAACAAGGTGGACAAACAATCTCGTTGGAAGACGCTGATCGCAGGCGTCATACCGGTCCTTTTGAAAATCTATGGGACAGGCATTCGTCTGGATGTAGATGTCCTTCGGATATAACGAAGATGATTTTTTTTACATTACGGCCGTAGTTATTGGGGGCCGGTCTTTCTTCATCTTATGTTTGGGACAAGGAAATAAACCTTACTATTTTTTCTCTCTCTCTCTCTCTCATCCTCCTCGATTTCTCTCTTTCTTCCCTCTTTCATCTTTCATATTTCCTTTCATTCTCACAGCATTCATTTACGTAACATTCACGCATTGTCTCCCGTTTAATTACATCACTAATTACCTTGTAACAAAACCCTAATAAAGTATGGCGGCTCTCTTTCGCCTCCAAAAGGGAAGTGATGCTGCCACAAACAATACTCTTACATTTCCATAAGCCACTCTAAACCGGGACAGCAAGTAACCGCGTGTGCCACGGTCCTGTCCATAGCTGGGTCACAGATACACGAGGAACTTCCTTTGAATTTAAATAAAGGCAAATAATGGTGAATTAAGATACAATAAATATGTAACAAAAGTCCAGATATACAAATTTTATATCAACTTCCAGAGCGGTGATAAACAGTTGAGGGTAATGCCTAGTGGTAAACCATTATATATGACATGTTCGTCATCGCTAACGAACTTAAAACCAGAGCACACCGGAACCAACGCTAATTGATTACGAAGTCTCTCAACCATTCGAATACTCTTCACTAATAAAGAGTATTTTGCAATAATGTAATTGCTTACGTAACAAGTTGAGAAACCCGCAGTCATTGGCTTCTGCGCGGACTGACGTTAGCATTTTTGAAGCGAAGTAACCTTTATTGTTATTATTACACAGATACATAATCATAAGAGTTTCTTAACTTGAATAATACTATACAACGTAACATTACTTAATTGTTTAAACTTACTAACCTATATTGCAGTTCATGCCCTATTTAATACCAAATTTAGAAGTACCTATGGAGAAGTCTTAACTTCCTATGTCCTCTTCGCATTGTTTCTCCCAGCATTGGGGTCAATCATGCAGTGATCTAATCTTTAACGATGTTTCTTCATCTTTTCCTGCTTTCCTCGAAGTGTACGGCCTAAGAAAAATTCATACATAGGCCTACACTTTCCTGGTCTATTAGTGATTTTTCCGATGATAATTGTCTATGGGATGTATACTGCCTGTATGACATCTCAAAGGCTATTGAAATAGGCTATTGATACATTTAATTACAGTTTCATTGATGATACTGCGGTAATTCTAAACACTTTCCAGCTGGTATATGACACTTTTGAACATATGTTTGCACCTGCGTTTTTATTAGTACAGATTAATAAGTAACCTTAGAATATTTTACTCCATTGCTTTTTAGTAAGTCGTAAGTTCCAGGTACTCACTTATCATCTAAAACATTGGCTTCGTTAACACTGTCCTAAGATTTCTGTGATCATAAATATGATTTAATTAATGAATAAATTATTTATTTATTTACGTGACTCTACATTTATTCTAATTTAATACGTCTCTGGAACACGTATCGAGTTTGTTCCATAAAAGAAAGCTGTCACATTTGTTTCAAAATAGTGAAGACGAACAAAAAACATATTTTACGAAAGGGTCTTTTAAATGTAAGAGCTTTGAATCGTCCAGGGCGTCTTACATATTAAAAAAAGATCACTTACATATTTTATAGATTTTATATCTGAAAATATGTTAGTGATATGTAAGTGACTTAGAAATATTCGTCGTTTTCACCGTTTTAGGCCATAGACGCCCACTGCAAGGCATAGGCCTCTTTCAAAGATATCTAAGGGAAACATACCATAATCACTACGCTTGGCAGACGTGTTGAAACTTGTTTCTAAGCTGTTGCAATCCTTTATAATTAATGCACGAAGTGTGAATTATATAAGATTGTAACCCGGGAATCGAGCCCGCGACTTACGTTCGGAAATATCAGTCCTTACTTCTGGGCTACCACAGCTTACTCAGATCACTGACTACGAAATTATTAAAGTTCTAGGCACAAACGTTATTTTTATTCTTTTTATATGAAATTCTGTTTTTTTATGAAACCACCCTTTTCTATTGTTCAATTTAAATTACACGCTTATTTTACATGTGATAAGATTTATAATTTTTTTATTTGTATTATATTTATTTCTAAACAAATGTATAGTTTGTAGATACACAAAGTATGTATATATTTAAAAAAATATCTAATTTTTTTAAACATTATTGCCAATTTTATTATTGAGGTATATATGTGTAGAAGATATTCTTCAACTTTTCATCAAACCAACGCTTTCCCATTTAAATTACACGCTTATTTTACATGTGATCAGATTTATAATTATTTGATTAATATTACATATATTTCTAATCCAATGTATTTTGTGTATCTATACATTTAACAAAATTATCTTACTATTTTTAATTATTATAATCAAAGTAAATTTTATCTTTTTTATGTCTAGATGTTCACAAAAATGTAATTTATAGTTTATAATATGTTTATCGTTAAAAACTTTGTCAATTGCACCTGGTTAATAAATAAATAAAAAAATTTAGGCTTTTCTGTAATATTCCCTTTTTTATTTATTAGTGACATATTGTTGGTATAGTTTATTATTTTTAATTATACCTTTTATACACAGTATTTTTCTTTAATTTTTCTGCCTTATAAGTTTGACACACACGAGGGTGATTTTGCATTGCTTACGCTTTAGTACGTTACGTTTCGTCAACAGTTATGAACAGATCCATCATAACCACGGGCAAGTAATTCGTCGCAACACAACGTTAACGTGTACGTGATTACGTAACGTAAATTCTCCGAGAGCATCGTTCTTACTCCGCCGATTTCACGATTACGCATCTGCGAACGTATTCGTTTAGTTGAAAACTTCTTCAACCATTTATTATTGATCTTTACACCGCAGCACATCTAATACATTCCTATATATACACGCGATTCAATTTATACTGGTGATATTTTAAACGTTGCATTTATTATGGTAATGACATTGCCGTGTTTCTCGTAATACATTACCGGCTTAGTTTCATTGTGTAATATCATCGACTGTTATTAATGGCACTGTTAGTGAATTCATAGCGAATAGCTCAACAGATTTGGATTATGAGAGTGAAGTGAGGATGGCAAAGACATCGATTAGTTACAGTTACTACTTTAAGCAAGGCTTTACTATTATTTTTCAATTGATTTTTACTGTCACAGCATTTAAATTTTGCCATTACTCTTTTAAATTATCGTCTATTCTGCGGCCATCGACCAACCCGAGTTTTCTTTGATCTCGTTTTATGTAACTAGCTTCGAAAGCTTTCTTGTAAACTTTGGCACGGATAGGTACTCTTTCCGGCTAATAGGCGTGAGAAGCCGCCCAAGCGAATTAAAGACTCAGAAAATAGTAGCAGAGCTCGGTTTGGCGTCCTCTGCAGTTAGTCCTTTCAAGTAAGTCGCCAGTAAGGTAACAATGACATCATATATTTTATTACGTACGAACATAAAATGTTGTAACTTTGAATATATAAAAAAGTCAGGTAAACTAAAAATTTTATAAACATCTTTTGTCCAAGATCCCCCATAGCCTAAAGAAAGTCAACAACAAATGTTTGTTAAATGCAACATTACACAAGAGGACTTTTATATGTGCATTGAAATGAAATTATGTAGTAACTTAAAAGAAGCTTTGAAATATATATGGACATATATGGAACAATATAAAAATTTTAAATTATATTTACACAAAATAAAAATTTTTCTCGGTTACATTTATCGCGAGCCATAAGCAATGTTTTAAAGAGTTACATGTGGCTCGCGAGCTGTAGGTTAACCCGTCGACTGCCACTGCTGCACAAGACCAACAGACGAGCAATTAGAGCTACATCGGTGGAGCTTGGATTTTGTGCGAATATCCTCATTTCTGGTTCAATCTCGCATCGAAACTCCGATATAGTTCTCTCCATTGTTCTCTGGGCGAGTCTAATTATGAGGCCTATCGTAAGCTAACACGTCGTCATCTATGTTTATGTGATTGATATATACAAGACAATCATACATTTAATGAAATCAGGCGTTATTTTGCGGAAGTCTATCCTAAGTAAGAAAGGGACAAAGATATAGCTACTTCCGCCATGCAGCAGTAGTCGTGCAATAAAATGCACCGCCCGCCAGCCCGCTGATAAATGCGTGTGCGGCAAACAATGCGAATTACACAACCGCCACCATCAAACCACTCAACACGTGTTTCACCCCTCCACAAGGCATCTTCAGGAGTTATGTTACACGGATTAAAGCCAAGCACTGCCGAAGTGACTAAATATTTGGTCCTTTTCTTACTTTTGACAATCATATATATGATCATATACAATTGTCATCTATATTCATCTAATCTAACTCATTTAAAAGAAACTCAACGTGTCACACCGTTGCGACATATACATAAAGTAACATTTATTATAACTGTATGTTACGTGCTTCGCCTAATTATCTAATTAATTATTTTCGCAACATTAGGAAGTGGAATTATAATAAAAATCACCTGTTATTTATTTCTCAAATTGCATAGATAATTAAAAGAAAAGCTTTCAGCTTTAAACTGCCAATCCACTTTCTAAAAGAAGGAAAAGATTCAATAATAATATCTAGTTAAAGTATCCTCACTCCGATATTTTACAAAAAATTCATATTAACTAAATAGAATTTATTCTAACTTTTTGAAGCAAAATCAGTCAATAACAAAACCATACTCATAACACACGTATATATATACAAGGTACCTAATATTTATTTTTGAAGATATTTAGGTGAATCAATGAATAGGAGCAAAGGTAGCCCAGCGGTAGAGGACTGAGACTTACGATCGTAGGTCGTCGGTTCGATTCTCTTGATGATCTTATATAATTCAAACTTTGTGCATCAATTATTTAGAATTACCACTGCTCACAAGTTATATACCACACTTCGATTGCCAACCACGCCTGCCAATGAATGGGTTAGTCAGTTGAGGAATTGCCGGCCGAGACTCAGCAAGTTTAAAGTTATGATAACTTGTTAGGATGACATGTGATGCTAAACATTAAGATATGTGTCACCCGGAAAGTCATCACCTGTCCATTTGATTCATTAATCGCCTAAAAAAACAAGAACCTTGCGGGAGGGCAATGACCCAAAACAAGGCCTTCACGTTCCGATGAGTTTATCGAGGAGTGCGAGGTTTAAAACAGATAAACAGAGTACATTTTTAACTATGTTACTGGTAAACTATCAAAAAATACAATTGTGATACAATGGCATTTTAATTTTTATGATTTTTGTGCAAGATTCCGCAGAATAAATTTTTGTATGAAAACGATACTTCAAAACTTAAAGTACAAAACTATAAAAGTTCCTCCTAAACCACTAATGAATAATAATTATAGTAATGTAACCATAACATTATAACCCTATGTAGTGTCCACTTAAAACTGACCAGCTACCAAATGCATTGGTTATTTTATCACGTAATATTCTAAATATATCATTTTTCCATAATCTTTTCATTATTACAATTTTAACACTAAATGCTAACTATATACAAAATTATATCGACTTTTATTATACCGTTCAATTAAAGACCCCAATATGAGGTTTAACGAGGTATTCAATATTTTCTAAATTCATTTGATCACAATCATTATCTGTACTTATTTCCATTTCATTAATATTAATGATTGCCTAACATAAAAACATAAATATGTTAGGTGTGATTAAATATTTAAAAAAGCCCAGTTTTAAATTTCATACTGCAAAATTTTAATAATTAAAATCAATTTATTTATCCTGGCATTACTAAATTTATGAAAAGCGCCACCTTGCGGCATTATGTGGAACTAAAAGTAAACTTAGTTGAACGATTACGCTACACAGATGGCGCTAGAATTTTAACAAATGAACAAGATCGAGACAAATTAATGTTGATGAAATGATTATGTAAAGAATAACCGTTTATGGTTGAAAAATAATATTTTTTAACTTCCATTTAAACACACGAACACGCAGGTTAATTTAAAAGTTAAGTAGATATGTATGTGCTTAACTTGAAATGACAAACTTAATGAAAATGTTATTTACAAAACAAGACTAATTACTCTAAGAATACCAGTAGATGGCTCTTTACTATACTAACGCGATATTTACCAAAAATAATGATACACTTAAAGGCTGACGAAACGTCTAGAAACGGTCACACGATTTAAAATTCGCCGTAAACACTGACTAAAGCGCATGCTTTATGTCTTCGTATCCAGTTAATTTTGAAGCGCACAAAGCACAAAAACAAAACTGGAGTAAACGTTTATTGATCAAAAAGTTTTATTTAGAGTTAAATATATGTTTACGCTGCTGACGGACCCTATAGTACAACAGCTAGTATTATTGAAATAGTTTAGATATGCTACCGATAGATAGAGTAAAAGTAATCAAAAGTATAATAAAATAAACAAAAAATTAGATAAACGTGTTTTATGGCTATGTGAAAAGATCCGGAAATAGGCTAGCGAAGACTATGAAAGACGTAAAATACGATTTAAATACAAAGTAAAGTCACATGAAGCATTAACTAAACAACAAAATAGTTCCTTTGAATTTTTAAATTACGAACAAAGCACAAGAAACAGAAGTATATTTAAAAAAAAAACCAATTTTTTTTTCATTTAGGAAAATCTGTACTAGCTGCTATAGCGCACTTTAGGAAAGGCGGTGACTGAGGAAAAAGGAGCATGAGCGCTGCCGCCGCCAGCGTTGACAACAGACTGAGAGAACAACCGATACTTTTCTATCCCTGTTTCACCACGCGCATACCTAAAGCAATACAGCGGATTCCGTACTATACACCGTTCCGTGAACTCATACAGATGAAGCTGTAAAAGCCGCAAGGCTAACAGCAACAACTTCTTCAGAAACAGTACAGTACAGTACTATACATACATCCACCCTCGTAGGATAACGATAGTTCCACTGAATATATACCGATTTTCTTTAAAATTAGTCTTTTTTAAGACCCCTGAACGGGACAGGCCTGTAATCGGTATTATTTTTCATACAATTTTTATCACTACTATGAGGAATGATGTTATACTGAAAGCCATTATCGGCTTTGTGCAGCTACATTAAAATTTAACTCAAGGAAACATAGGTCCGAGAGCTAAAAACTTTACTCTGGCAGATCGTCTCCCAGTTACAACGATCATGATTGCACGAAGAGGGACTATACCCGTGTAGTCTAGTGTAAATTAACGAAGTAAGACTACTCGGCGATAAGGTCGACCCTGACCGTCCTCGCTTGAACGCGAGCGCCGGTTTCGTGACTAAGAGTGTGATGTATGTGTGGAGTATCACGCCAGACGGGAGCTCGTTGTGAAATGAGTATTCTAGCTTTGCATCGAAGGGGAGAATTTATTTAAATCCCGTTTTAAGAGTAACGAGAAACGCCGAATGGTTATAAAGTACATAAACCTTGCAAAATATACTGATGTTAATCTAGTTAATAATATCTTTTATGTTAGTATTATGTGTTTATTGTAGGAAATGCCAACTAATAAATTTCCTTGTGGGTGCTATATTGCACTTAATGGAAAATAGATATTATTTGATTTGTTAAATGAATGTATTTAATTACTATCGAGAATTTTTTTTTTGTCTTTTACGATATTGACTTGTTTCACCTACATTTATTAAAACTATTTCTGCACCACCTAACGGTTAACTGGTAGAGAATTCGTTCGGTATTAAGTTCGCCGCTTGTATAAAAAGTGTTTAGAATAATAAATAAATAATATCTTATAACAAAAATATCATGTAAGAGGCAATATTTTTAATTACTCGTATAAAACCTATTCTGATTAAGATACACATCTTGCTAATACCGAAATGTAAAATCACGATATTTTTGAAAGGAGAATCAATTACTGCAACCTTCAATAGACGCCCATCTCGCGGTGCGAGTTATAAAAGTGTAAACTAACTTACACTTCTATAAGTGCTAAAACATCAATTTCAAAACTTATTTGCGTTAAGAATGAAAGTGTGAAACGTCTATTATGTTATTGTATGGTCTTATTTACAACATTTATTGTTACAGCTTCAGCTGGTTAAATGTGAATGTGTGTTTAGGATGCTTGAACTAAACCTATTTGCAGTACCTAAGTTAGTAAGGACCCTCGCTCAAGTTACTTTGTCATCATCGCCATGTGAGCCGATAGACACTCTCTGCGAGACATAGGCGTTCCCCTAAGATCACTACGATGACCGGTCTTACACTGCCCGCATCCAACGTCGTACCGACTTTTGGTAGAGACCGAGTATTTTGGTAGAGATCTTAGGTCACTTATGCGTAAAAATCTCCTAGAGGGGCTCTCAGCTAAAAGAGTCATCCAAAACGTTTAACATTCCAATTAGATGATTTCTACCAACATATCTAACTTACGCTTGCTAATCTGGGAATACATAAATCCTGAGTACCGCTTATTTGTTAAGAACAGAAGTACGTAACATTATATTAGCTTCCTGAGCATTAATTATCTGGGACCGTAGTTATTAAAACCCAGAACTGAATTTTTATAACCAAGACAAAGTATAAAAACTAATAAACGTTCACTGATAAAATAATTTAATTGATCTGCAAATAGCAAAGAGACCAATTATAAATTGGATATCAATAAATTTAGTTTTGAAAGAGAGAAAGGCGATTTTTTATTGTAGCCTTAAATTAAATTTATTACAGACTAGATATTAGGGGGATCGGAAAGCAATATCGCTTTCTTGAGTTAAATTCGCACGACTACATTTTTAACAAGTTTTTGTTTTTAATCAATAATATATTCACCTTCGTTATCAACAACCTTTCGCCATCTAGTATACAATCCGTTCCAAGTACGAAATGAGCTACCAAATGACAATCAAAATTCGACATGCGCAGAAACGACATTACTTTCTGGTCCCCCTAATATTATAAGAGTACAACGTAATCCTTTCTCAATTACATATTGCAGTAAAGGACTTAGTTTTTTAAATCTTTGTATTTTATGTATATTAGTGATCACAAATCAAAATACAAGGTAATAAATCTAATGACAAAAAATTAAAAACTACATAAATGTAGACCGTATAGACACAATTTTTGTTAATTTATCGTGGTTAAACAATAGGCAACTTTTTGTAATTCGATATAAAAATACTAAGAACAAATTAAGTTTATAACGGTATTCCTTAAAGCTCGGATTATAGAATTATTTTATATTTTGAAAAAGGTAACATATATGAAATATCTTCCGATAGAAGTGGAATAGAAAAACTTAGTGTACGTGATCGTGGCTGCGTTGCCGGGTGTAAAGCCGGTTCCTCACTCGCTAAGAGACGAGGCGTCTCGCCGCACGTATCCGAAAGCGCGCCACCGGAACATACCGCTTGCTTTCTACCACACTTCGATACCAGCAAGTGCAACACGGTCAATTGCCACGACTCCTCCGTTATCTAAAACTGTGCGGTGTTCATTATTGTGTCCAAATAAACCAGGAAGCAAAATTCGATTCGGTGAAATGAAAGTGATTCTTTGAAAGTGGAATACGTTATCAATCATTTTGATTATCTACGAAACTGCATCGAGAGACCGTCGAGAAATCTTAGTTGTTTGATGACATCAATTACAATCATGGATCTAAGGTAAACATACTAACCTTATTCCAAAACATATAACTTTAACTTTTAAACCGTCGTTATTCAAATGAAGGTAGCCATAACTAACATCAATAAAAGATGCAAAATAAATTGAGTCTGCAAATTTAACATCATAGGTCAGTTTGAAATTGTAAATAATGGAATCACATTCGAGACTTGACCAGAATAGCTCGCGTAGAAAGTACCAGCGGTATTAACCTTAATATAAAAGTATACCGACTTCAGTAAACACGATATAACAGCCGTTATAACACATATATCTTATATAAATTAGTTTTTAATTCATTTCAAGCAGGTTCATTGCGAACATAGTTCAATTAGTTACGCATTATTGAACGGTTTTAACATAAAAAAATATAACATAATCATGACCACAGATAAAAAAATTTCATACAAAAAATCATTAACAATTTTTTTTTAAATCCCTATCTTTATTTTGGAGTGTTATCCTTACGATATGCCAACTTCACATAACCATCATACCCTAAAAACTCTTAAACTACTTGATAAGCATTGCTAAACACAACGCGAAACTGTAAAATAATCTAGTCGCAGTAACGGTATTAATAAATTAGTTTGCGTGATATAGACTAAATATCAGTTGCCTTGACAATAAGCCTTTTATTAAGATTTTTTGCACACTCCATCAACACATGACATATATTCTTCAACGCCATTAAAAGTAATAAAATATTTTACGCATCTATAAGTCGCCTATTTAATTGAGAAGTTATGATAAAAAATTGTCATGTCAATTTAGTGTATTTAATCTATATTACTTTATAATCCACGTCCAAAATTTTCGTATAAAAGATATCGTTAATTTATAATCTTATATATATAAAGAGTTAGTTCATGTAAGATATGTCGTCATAATTTGTAAGTTCGATATCATTGCTATAAGCTAAGAATTCATTTATGAATTTGGCATTTGAGTCACCGACAACAATTTCACTTCGATCATGTACTTTTTCTTGTCATATACTTTCATTTCTTTTTCCGCTGTTTCTTTTACCATTTAAAAATGAAGTGAACGTCAGACCTTAGTTATTTTATAAAAGCTTAAATTCATGCTACCAAGTATAGGGTCTATAAACACCTCAAAAAGTTCCCGATTCGACGCGAAAGGATGTTATCACATGATTCTTTGCAAAAACTTTAATATTCCACCGTTCAATTCGCTGTACCTCCTGATAAAAGAATCTACTGCAGAATTTTTTGAAAAATGATCAAGAGACATCATTGCCAAGGATTCTCGTCATTAATGTACAAAGTGTTAATTACATGAGATTGTATTCCGCGAATCAAACCTACGACTTACGATCGCAAGTCTCAGTACTCTACCGTTTGGCTACTACTGCCCTTCAAACAATTTTATAGGTTTTTACAATAAAATCCCTTGCAATATAAATGTTCATGTAATATATTTTACTCTATTAAACAAAACCTATTAAAAATCTATGACAGTAAAAAATATTATCAACACAGCTTTAGTATGAGTTGCTTCATCTACTAGATAAATGATACTATTAAAAGTGATCACAAAAAAGGCTGTTACATTTGTCGAAGACTTTTATATTGGTCTGCGTTTAGAATGCTTGTGGCTTTAATTTAAGAGGTTTCATTACATGGGTGCTAAATTTGATTCTATTTTGTAATAAATTGGGTTCATATAGTATTGTTTTTCTGTGTCTGCACAAGTGTTTTTGTTCACTTGTGTACGAATAAATGAATTTATTAATTTTGTATGAATTGCAGTTATATTAACACTACTATGGTACTAGTATAGACTTTTTCAAGAGAAAATCGATCGAATAACATATCTGATCAGTTTTTAATCATACGATAGATCTTCTTCATATTATACAATATACACAGTATAAATATTTTTTCGTACTATCAAATTGTTACCTATGATTACAAACCATATTTCTTTTTCATGGTTATATATATATATATATATATATATATATATATATTAACTTTTATCACATAGAACTTTTACCATCGGTATGTATTTGGAAGGTCTAGCTTTAAGTTGTCAGATGTTATTACAGTGCAGCTTAATTGTTTTCAATCACAATGTAAATAATTATTTAGTAGTTAGATAAATTTAAAAAATATTTTAAAACGGATACTGGTTTTCAAAGCTTTTGTGTTAAATGTTATATAAGTGATAAAAATGCTAGGATTGTTCCAGCGATATATTTTCATGAACGTTTTGTAACCGCCATCTTTAATTAAACCTTCTTTATCACAGCCTTAAAAAATATTAAATAACGTCTACAGAGTTACTTGCTGGATTCTTCTCTAATAGGTTAGGGTTTTTTATTTTAATTTCTATGCAAGTAATAAGAAGCGGTTATTGTAATATTACAAACAGAACTTTAATTTTATTTATTTATATAAATAATTTGTTATTTATTTCAAAATATATCAAACTATATTTAAAGTTTTAGATAAGTTTATAAACAGAAATTATCTATCGTAAATCGTAAGGAAACATTGTTGTGCAAAGTAAATAGAAAGACTATATTTGATAATAGGTCAGGACTGGATCCAGTAATTCACTAACGTTTAAGTTTAAAAAATTTATGAACCACACCGGGTTTCCAGAATCTTCGGTCAATGGAGTATGGAATTTGGTTTAAGACAATTTTGACGATTTGAAAGCACCGATAGCTAGTTCCACTCGAATAATGATGATTTTCGCATTAGATTTTTGACCCGTTGAAAGAGGCCTGTTTTTAAAGTCTTCCGACGACCTCAACAAAGTCAAAAATTAAAAAAATATATCTTAAAACACCTCGGTTACCTCCCCAAATAAACTAAACACTTCCATGTATTATAACATCTGATATAGACGAGTGTCTGTTGCATAAATGAAAACACAACAGCGCCTATTTAAATACGTGTGAATTAAAACTCAAAGACTCGCCTTCGGACGCTTCATGCGTGCGCATTCGGATCGTTTTGAAACATGCGGACACAGTCGAGTTAAAAATTATATAATCCTTATTCAACATAAAGGCTATCAGACTAATTATTCAAGAATTAATAACATATTTCATATACTGATACTAAATATTCCGTATACGAAATTACTCAATATCACCTTGAAATAGAAACTAAATATACAAATAGACCATTTTTGAGGGCGCGCTAATTTGTCAGTATCAGCATAATTTTTACATTCTCGCCACCTCTTGACACTGAATTTGAAATGAAAAAATGTAAATAGAATATTTTTAATTATTCCATAGAAAAATGGCGAAGTGACAATTGTTTTTTTATTATTAAGATAATAAATATATATAAATATTAATTCGAAAAATAATTTGGCTATTTACGTACACTGCTAATGCCCTTATATTCTTATTGTACTGTTTTGTGTTACACTGATATTATTGTTTAGTTTACAATGTGGTTTGTTTTGAAAAAGGAGCGTGGTATTTTTACAATTATAATAATAAAGACCAAAATCGTAACTGAACGAAGGCATAAAAAATAGCTGAATGGATTAAGTCGTTCCACAGAGTAGCCATTAGCAACACATTTCACTATTCAATTTTACTGACGTAGAAATAAGCAATAAGTCGACATTAAAACTTATGCCATCACATTATAATCGGAATCCCAGTGGAATTTCGTCACCTATAGATATTGTTGACTACTGTATATTCCCTGACAATCTTTATAAAGCATATAGTCAAAATTATTGGCCCGTTACAGTGTAAAAGAAAAAATAATAATTAAAATTTATATAAAAATAATCGTAATAAATTACAATTAAATGTATGTACTGTATTATCAATGAAATAATCGTAGACAGTAAATAAAGTAACCCTCGGTGTCCATCATCGATGTCATCTTACCGTAAGCAAGAAGCGATATTTCATAATTGAATTATCGTCGTTTCAGCACATAGACCTCCCTCAACAGTATCTATTGGGGATATATCTTAATCGCCACGCTTGGCAGACAGGTTGGCGATCCTTTGGAAACTTGTTTGTAAGCAATGGCAATCCTATGTAACTAATGCAGAAATTGTGAATTATGGAGGGAACCGAACCCGAAAACTACAATCGCAAGTACCAGACATCACATCTACCGCTGCACCACCACTGTCCATTATCAATCGACCTATAGTAATTGTCTATTCAAGTTTAAAGTCTGGATATATACTCGTAGTGCTTTCTAGATTTTCGTGTTTACAGCTTGATGTCGCCACATATTTATGATTATGTAATTACTTATATTACATGTTTATTGTGAGATTCACTTATACAAAGTGTTTTAGTATTTCTATAAAAGTTACGTAAACATAAAGTCATGAATTTAGGACAAACATGTTGCTAACATTAGTCAATCATAGACGTACAGAGATAAACCGCATTCCTGTTATTTCTAGTAAGCAGTTATATATCTACAACTAGATTAACAAGTTTGTATTTATTCTGGTAATGTTAATATTTTTTATTTTATTAGTATAAAGAAAGTTTACAGACTAGTAACTTAATAAACATAATATGCTAAGTAAAAATAAGTAAACAGACAGTTTAATACTTTTAAAAACAGATAGGAAACCTCTCTATGTTCCCTAATGATACGTTGTAAGAAGGCATTAAGCCTAGATTTTTTTAATCTGATAGCCCTCGTTTTTGAAGACACTTCATGTTCCTCTGCTATACGTAACCGGGAACATATTTACAATAAGTTTTTCACATTTTTTGTTATGTCAACGCTCCCCTTTTGTCTTTACTAAGATCTTTCATTCATTCCTCTTAAGGTCTTTCATTCTCTTCCATTCCTTGCCTTTCATGCGATATTACACATATGTTCTTTGTGTATCATATATCGCCTCTCTTCCTACTCCTTTCTTCTAGAATACTGTAACCGTTTTAAGTTTTTGTTTATAATCTTTATTTTACAAAATTAAGCCTAGATTTATCAAATACAGGTTGCAAGAATCCAATCTCAACCCAAGTTGATTTGTACAGAGTGATATTATAGGTAATAGTCGAGGGCGATCAAAATCACAATTAGCAATGCTAATTAAGTGACATTTATGCCGTTTATACATATGTCGCTTGTAAAACAATGGAACTTTTGACATTGTTTAGTGTAGTAAATTTTGTTCTTTGTGGTCTATAAATCCAAGTAAAAAATTATTACTATTATTCCTTTTTTGTATTATCCTCTTTTTCACGATTCTTTTATTTGAATTCTTGTAGTCGTGACTTGCTCTTTACACCGTGTGAAGTCACTCTATCAATTTGGACTGTTACCCACTTGTATGGCGGCTTATATAGCGGTGTTAAGTGTGATGGTATCTGATCAGTCTATCGGGTTGATCGAGCCATTGAGCTGCGTTCAAGCAATATCCTCGATGACCATGAAATTTAAAACAGCTTTTATTGTATCTATTGATGTTAATTCTGCTATTTGGAAGACCTTTGCATCGTCATTGGAACTGATGGATCCATGAACTTAACAAAATGAAACTAGTTCCGTTTCGACAGTCGAAGACGTTCACATGAAGGTTACACTATATGCGTGTTATAGTTTAATGGATATAATTGTACGACGTAAGATGACAGTGACGGCTACTCGGTGATCGAAGGCGGTACAGGGTCCAGCCTAGCGCGGGCGGGAAAGGCTGATCCCGAAAGTGAAGCGGTTAGTGAACTGTATGCTTAGATGATAAAATTGACACAAATAAATTGATTTTTTTTTTTATAACAAACGCCATACAAAATGAAATATATCGGCAGAGTCAGAATAATTCCTTCGACATATTTATTTTAGTTCATTGCACTAAAAACAATACGTATTAAACGTTTCACTTCAACACAATATTCAAATTTATAATTGCGTAAATGATGTCACTGCAAGACATGTTTTATATATTACATTACTCTACTATCAAATTGTAGGTTCTAAATGTAGGTGAATGTTTCAGTTTACACTTACATTTACGCGGTTCAACTCCAAAAACAATCCTCGTATATACGTAACAATAGGATAAAGATAGGATTCTAAAATTTACATTTAAATTGACATTCGAAAATGTGTATATATATTTTGTGAGTAAAGATACGCCGTTTAAAACGTTAGGATGCATTCCGCAACATCGATTATGAAACGAATAATTAAATCAAGACATACACCAACATAATTCCAACTCGCTTGTGTAATGGCCCCACACTCATCGCACCCTATCCTAGACACCTGTCAATAGAAATCGAGAGTGACGCCCGTAATTCGATGGATTGCACAATACGGTGGCGAAGCGTTAAACCAACCTACACTACTGCTTTCTCTACCGCGATCACGTTCATACGCTTCCTAAAAAGTCACCTGATCGAATATAACCTCTGTGACCTTGTAATAAAGGTGAACCATTCACAAGTATCACGTAGCGATGACATTATTAAACTGTTGCCCTAGATGGTGTCCGAAATGACCTGTACTGGATCCGTTCGAATTGTATTATGTGCTTTTGACCATATACATAATACCGTCTGCAATACCTTACTAGGATAGTGTCCTTAAATTATTTTATAAATATGTCTAATCGAAAACAAATCAAAGAACGGATCTAATGTTGATGCAATATCTACTGTCGTTTTAAAGACGAGATACACATCACCATCATTTCAGCCATAGGACGTTTAATAGCAGACATATGCCTGCATTACTAATTTTCACAAGGACCGTCATCCGTCGACTTACGCTTTCCGACTTCCGTCGACGTTAATAAAGTCGTCTTTTCCCCTTGCGCGTTGACGTCCCATGTTGAACATGCCGGTCCAACATAGTCTTTAGTCCAACCAGTCCAATACGAAAAGGATCGATTGGACGAAAGAGTTGTAACGCTGCTCTTGCCTCTCCGTGGCCATCACTCCAAAATCATAAGGCTCCGGCCGTCATTTGTTCTGTGCGCTATGTGACCTGCTCACTGCTATTTCAACTTAACAATTCTATGCGCTACATCGGGTAGTTTCGTTCGTCTACGGATGTCATTCCTGATATGATCTCAAAGAGAAATCCCGAGGATAAATCTTCGTGGTTTGGTGAGCGTTTGAGGGCTCAATAAGGAGACCAGCTATGAAAGACGACGATAGATATATTGTTGGAGCAAAATAACAATAAAATTGTAGAAGAAATTTAATTTTTAGAAAACTTCTATCTTCATAACATGAGATTTCCTGTGTAATATCTATGTTACACCAACGAGGATGACATAATACTTATTGTTATAACACGAAACACAAATTGTAAATATCCGAACAGATGAATTTAATGTCAGTTTGAAATAAGGCTTTATCTACGCTAACAATATACCTGTTTTTCCCTTTCTAATTTTTTAATAGAAAATGGAAAGCAGTTTCAACAAATAATAGACATAACTTTTACACTTATTTATAATCTTGAATATAATGATTGCTTTGAAAAATTCTAATTAATGATATATTGTCGTTCAAAGTCTGAAGGGAATGATAGTAAACGATAATTAAATTTAATATGTAGTAATCTGAATTTCGTAAACTTTTTTCTTACTATATTAATATTACGCTGTTTAATATTTGAATTTGACGGATGATACATAACCAATTACCCTGTATAGCATAGTGACCTTTTTTGACAATTTTTCGACCAAATGTAGGTCGCCGAACCGTATGTAGCAAGTAATGATAGTCATTTTATTTCAGTAGATTGTTTACTTTCTGAAAGAGATGTCGTAAATGTCAAAGGGATGTGTATAAAGGACAGTCGAAGTCGTATTATCTCGTTGAAATATTACCTTACGCAAGAATCTTTAAGAAGGGTCCGCGCCGAAAATAAATATTTGCATGATTCGAAGTCAACGCGCGGGTATAAATAATTCATTAACAAAGACCGCAGCGAATACCGTACATCGACACAGTTTCAATCGACGCGTCCTCGATATGTCGCACGGTTTCAGAAATCAAATGATAAATAGAAATAATTAAAAAAAATGTCAATTGCTATAAATCATAATTTTTTGTAATATAAATCATAGTCAAAGCCCGCAGAGTTGAACCTGTTAAGGTAACCATAAAATATCAACATAAAACGACGAGAACGTATGTGATTAACAACATACATTGAGATTTTAAAAAATAACAAAAGAATCTCTTATTTAATCAAACTTTATCAACCAATTACAGTAAATCCACAAGTTATATCTATATGTATTATCCGAAGCTTTATAATCAGTAAATATCCTCCTCGGTCTTTTTCCACCTTCATACATACTCATCACGATATCTCTGGAAATACAAGGCTTAGAGAATTAAAATTTAGTAGGAATATTCCTGGTGCTAAGCGCAGGTTAGTTAAGACGGATTTTGTAAAAATTTTATAGGTATAAAACTTGGCCAGAATATTTTTAACGTGTTTAAAATTAACACGAATTGAATTTATGAAATTACACAAAAGACATCGGGGGTAAATGAAGCGGGCAAGGGTTACATAGCATAGCTTTTATAAAGAAATGTATTCTATATAGCTTTTCAAAGCTTTGTCGATATTCAAACGAAACGTGATTTGTCCAAAATATTTTAAACGGATATAAGGAAGATACGATATTCCATTCCCAAAGAGGTTGAAAGGCTCGTGAATAAAGTTCGCGAAGCGAGCGGAAGAAAGATAGTTGTTATATAAAACGAACTACCTGCAGGTACATACAAGTTTATTAATGAGTTGTTACTTCATACTTGACTTTAAATCAAAAATTAAACCGTCATTTAAAGAGTATACCTTCTTGAATGACATTACGTATCGCTGGTACGTTAACTCGATCTGAATATAAATTGTGTCATTATAACACTTCTGGAATATTTATACATGTACGATTTTTATATGCTTTTCACGATAATACGAGGGCCAAACTGAAAGTTTTTAGAACTGGCAACTTAAAAGCATTATATTAAAAAAATAAGTTTAAATTTTGAAAATAGAACTCTTTACCAATAAAATTGAGTATACATTTCATTCATTTGTCATTTGTTTTACGATTTGGCGGCAAATTGAAAATTGTCTGTGCACGTCAGAATGAATTTAAGCCGAGAAAATTTTCGTGCAATGATTTTTTATGACATTCGATGTCATATAAGACAACAAGAAAGTTATGATAGACTTCGATTGGCTTTTCACGATGAAGCCCCATCTCGTGCCACAGTTTACAACTGGTTTAATGAATTCAAACGTGGTCGAACTAATCTCACCGATGATTTGCGTGAGGGACGGCCTTCTACAGCGACGACTGAAGACAATATCAGTGTTGTGCGGCGTATGATAGAGACTGACAAAAGAGTGACCTATCAGCAGATTCGGACAAGTCTAGGCATAGGTATGAGTCAAGTGCACAAAATCCTCCATGAACATTTAGCGGTCAGGAAGCTTTGTGCCCGCTGGATACCGCATAATTTGACCGAGGCTCAAAAACTCCGCCGTGTTGATTGGTGCCGAGAAATGATCCAAAAATTTAACGGAAGTGACTCAAATGCTGTGTTCGACGTACTAACGGGTGACGAAAGCTGGATTTACTGTTATGATCCGGAAACCAAAAGACAGTCTACTCAGTGGGTGTTTTCTTCCGAAGAGTTGCCAACGAAAGTGAAGAGAGGTCGAAGTGTTGGAAAAAAGATGGTGGCCTCGTTCTTCGGAAAGACAGGTCATTACGCGACAGTTGTCTTAGAGGATCAGAAAACGGTTAATGCAGAGTGGTACACTAACAACTGTTTGCCACTTGTCTTGGAAAAAGTTCGAGAGAAACGACCTCGCAGCAGGATCCTCCTTCATCACGACAATGCCTCGTCGCACACCGCCAGGCAAACGATCGACTATTTGGCGACCTCAGACGTGGAATTACTGGGTCACCCGCCGTAAAGCCACGACCTCGCACCCTGCGATTTTTATTTATTCCCGAAAATAAAAGAAAAACTTCGAGAAAAACATTTTATGGACGCCGAAGAAGCAGTGGCTGCGTTTCAAAACGCCGTCGAAGAGACCCCTAAGGCCGAGTGGGCAAGGTGCTTTTCTCAATGGTTCCATCGAATGCAGCGATGTATTGATGTAAATGGACGCTATTTTGAAAAGTTATAATAAAACTAATAACTTGCTAGAATGCTTAGTTTTTGATTTTCTAAGAACTTTCAGTTTGACCCTCGTAGACTGTCTTTGTTTCTATGTAAATGAATAAGGTAGTATTCTATATATCAACTT
This sequence comes from Battus philenor, assembly GCF_028537555.1. NCBI lineage: Eukaryota > Metazoa > Arthropoda > Insecta > Lepidoptera > Papilionidae > Battus > Battus philenor. The sequence goes on from NW_027181686.1 coordinate 2,895,756, forward strand.
TATTGGTGATGTAGATTGTGTTTGTATATATAAACAGGATGTAATTGAAATGCCGAAATCATCCGAAGTTCAGCCTTCGTATCTAGTCTTTTGACCACCACCGAATTTGGAGAAATATTATATTCAAGAACATAATTTAAGTAAATATAATTAACTTGACTTGCGAATTGAAAAGCGTTAATTAAAAAGGCTTATTTTTAAACTAGCTCATATAAAAACGCGGCAAGAATTTTTTTTGGGCATGTTTATCAATATCGGACTTTACGAAATTACACTCTACAAAAGACAGCGCGGGCCAAGCGAAGCGGGTGGGGTGCAGTTAGTTATATCACTCCTCTGGCCACTGTTCAAAATGTATATAATAAAGTAACGATGAATATTAGTAACAAATAATATTACGAAATCTGCGGTGGATATACATCTCACAGAATATCACAAAAAAGTTTGATGTACAACGCGACTTAGGATCATAGATCAGGAGTTGAATTTCCATACCATACTTTGTATGAAATATGTGTCGTCACTGATGTAAGAGGCATATCCTGGAATCAAAAGATCCAGAGGTGACATCAGCCAATTTGGTTTCGCTGGCTAAATTTATGATGAGCCTTATAAGAAAACTCAAGGTAACCTAAAGAGCAATTGAGAAGGCAATTCTTCGATCTACGACTAGGAGTTGATAGAAGCGGCGCAGGTAGGCCCGCCACTAGATGCAGGAAGCGCTAGACCAGTCGTTGTACCGATCTTTCGGGTCGGCAGGTTCTTTGCACTGGGTATCTATCAGCTGACACGAAGGTGATGCGCGTTTGACTTCAACCCTTACAGATCCTACAGACCTTGTATTAATAAATTTCTAGAATAATATATTTGCAATATGTCGAACAGCAATATAAATAATAAATTCGTAAGATCAAGGACAGTAAGAAGCACACGTTGCGAGACAATGTTGCACAAGCTTAGAGCCTTGCCTGGCAAACCGGCCAGTCGTGTCATGCGTTTTAGAACCGTTTCTCAACGCCATTAACCCAAAAATACGGCGGTTTATCGAGGTCCGTGCTCGTCACTTAATATACAAGTATACGAGTACGAATACGTTGGACTTATACATAGGCTATTTATTTATCCATACCGGTCACTTTTATCTGGTTGTGTTTCTAATATCAATACAATTTTGTCAGAAGAGGGCTGTTCGTACAATTTTTAATAAGAAAGCTACTCAAGGAGAGTCCAGCGTGAATCTGTGACCCATTGGTGGAACAGAGTGTAGTCACTTGCTTTTCCATGTTCGAACAAGCCACAGCCGCCTATGCGCTGGAGGTTCGGAGAAAAATACGCCTCATTAATGAAAGATGAAGAAAGCCGTCGCATTTTCTTACAATACTGCCTTTAAATAGTAAAGGAGGTAACTCGCAAAAACAAAACATAGGAAGTGAGTACGGGTAAGACGATAAGGGATACGGTAAATATTGTAATAAAAATTGATATAGCATTAGAAAACAGAGTTTAACTTTTAAAATTTATACAAGAGTATAAAATGTATCAAAACAATGTAAAAGAACTAAGTATTATTTTAAAAAAAGGAAATATAAATGTAAATTAATGTACAGTGTTATATAAACTGTGGCGAAAAATGGAAGGCAATGCATAGAAATAATGTATAAAAATGCTATAAAATGTGAAAAAATTGGAGGACCGAAGAAGGAAAGGAATGAAAGAAATTGTGTAGGAGAAACATGAAAATAAAAAAGAATAAATGAAAAACAAAATCTCATGAAATCAAACGAATTTTTTCCTCCAAGACTATGTAATCTATATCTAAGACATTCGTTTCTGTAACCCACTAGGACTCAATACGAAACGATAAATATCAAACACTTCTTGTATAGAATTATAAGCGAGTTGATCTAACAATCTATTTATCTTTTACCTTGACCATAATAACATTGACAATTTTGTCCGTTATTTAACTTTATTATGTATTCATTATTGAAGCGATTTCATAAATAAGAACTCAATTCACATGTTGGGAAACGAAGACTTATTTCTTACGTAACTTATGCTATACGCAAATTCTTCGAAAATATCTACTGCCGTTCTAGGTCAAAACGACTAATACATTGAACACAAACAGAAGTTTGTACATACTGCTATAAGCAGGTTTGACACCGCTACTTAGATTACGCGGTCAGTTGTGCCAGTTGAGAAGAGATAGTCCAGCGGTAGAGGAGTGAGACTTGCGATCGTAGGTTTGATTCCCGGGATACAATCTCATATAATTCACACTTATGCATAAGGATTTCCATAGCTCACAAACAAGTTTCCTGAGAGGGGCAGCAGTGTCCACTGCGTATAATATCACTTTATGATCGCTAATTCGCCTGCCAAGCATGGCGATTACGGAATATCCCCTCTAAAGATATCTTTGGGTCTATGTCTTACCGTGGGCGTTTATGGCTTGAAACGACATTTGCGCTTTAACGGTGTATGGTATTTACTTGATGACGACATAGTTATGCTGGACCTTTTATATCAATTCACATTGTTCGTAGGTTACCATTTTTTTTTTTTATAATTCTTTTTATTATGTTTTAAATTCACCCCTACCGATAGTGTTACCGGAACTGCTGTACCGTGTCTTAGTAAACGGCTGCAAAACGAGGTCCGAGGAAATGAGCATGCGATGCACCGCTGCGAGCGTTGACAGACAGACGGAACGGTGCGGCGGATACTCCTGCCTCGCCGCGCATACTTAAGGCGTGGTAAAGCAGTGTCGGTAGTGCTATAATTTGAAACAGTATTAGTGAGGGATATAATATGGACCATAATATCTATGGTTCTCTGGGAGCTTATTCTATAAATATTCCTAGAGGAATTATAATACCTCATAAAATTACAATATTGTTTTTATTTATGATGCGTCTTTAAATTCTTAAACTAGATACGGAAACGAGATTGGACGGTCATTGGTACTCATTACAAGAAGATTTTAACATTTCACAAACTTTCGATAACCAATCGGCCTTGTTGGAATCGAAGTAGGCAGTGTCATAGAGGTTTCAACCCCCGATAATTTTAGAAAGAAGTGTTACTGAAGCAGCATTAACGCACTCTGAAGTGGTAATAAAGTCAGCGAGGTAGCAACTAGCCAAGTCGAAGTTCGGCCCTTTCAGGTGCCTTCAAGCCTGAATGCTTAATGGGTATTAATGATGAGTGCCAGCCGACAGACGAGTCACTCCATGTAAAGTTCGCTTGAGGCTTCCCAGGGAGCCAGCGAGTTTCGCTAGCTGGAAGAAGGTTTTAAGATAAGCGCCCTTTACGCCCTAGTCCCAGCCACACGCGGTATCTACAAATACCAGTTCAACAGCAGTTAAAAAATCTTAAATCTCACTCGCACGGTTCTTCCATTTAATCATTTTTTTCAAGGTTAACACTTTGAATGCTGAGAACGTAATTATGGCTCGTATTTATTTTTTTTATTCTACTAATACTCGGAACTATTGACACTTAAATTGTCTATCAAGTACCAATACTGTCAAGACGCGTCACGATGTAAGCTTAATGATTATACAGACAGATACGGTTCAGAGGTTTTGCGCGTTTCTCCTCTCGGGTGACGGACACGCGCGACTGACCGCAATGCCTATCAATTACAAAGGTCAATGACAGGCCATCGTCATTTTCTAGGTACAGTCACGCGCTAAAGTATAAATATAACTTACCTATCGTAAGTTTTATTGTTCCCATTTTTTATACGTTCACTATGTATTACTGGCCACTACAGCCAATATACTTTTGTTTTAAATCATTCTTACGAATTTGAATTTGGACGCTGTTCGAATTCGAAGGGCCATTCGAATTCGAACGCCGATTTGAATTCGGACGTCATCAGTAATGCGGTCGCTGCCGTTGTATTAGGGTCGTGTAAATTGTAAATAATCTCTGTAAATATGTATTATACGCAACCTCGATTACTCTTGCCTTTGTAGTCTATTAAGGCTTTATATCGGTGATCCTAGCGTGATGAAGGAATAGATACGTACTTGGTTGTTAACTTTATTGTAAAAATCCTTGACATAAACGAAATCTCGACACGCCATATGTGAAATTAATCTAAATTCAAACGGATAACATCGTGATACAGGTAAGTAAATTATTAACTATGTATAATTTAAAAATTGATTTGAAATAGGTGTAAAAACTTCAATGGCCACCCGATGTAATTTGGTTAATTTGATGTATAAACGCGCCTGTTCAGATTGGCATGCCGATCTTAAATATTTAATGGAATCAGGCGTTACCTTGCGGAAGTCCATCCTAAGTAAGAAAAGGACAAATATTTAGCCACTTCCGCACATGCAGCGGTAGTCGTGCAACAAAGTGCTCCGCCCGTCAGCCCGCTGACAAATGCGCATGCGGCAAACAATGCTAACTACACAACTGCCACCGTCAAATCACTCAACACGTGTTTCACCCCTCCACGGGGCATCTTCAGAAGTTATGTTACACTGATTAGTGCCAAACACTTCAATGGGGTGAATGTATAACATGTCAATTATCGTATAGTAAATTGAATTCAAAAAACAATGCTTTCAGAAATAATAAAATACGCAATGAACATAGTAAGAAAAAGCGTTTTAAAAATAAGGATTATTACATTTTAAAATTAATTATTGTTTACTCTCCGTCCTTGGACACTTTAGACAGAAATTATTGGCCTGTTGCATTACAACATAAATAAATTAACGAACACCTATTTCAGAATAATCACTTTATAATGAGTGTTTGGAAATAAATGCAAAAGATTTTTTTTTTTGCAGACAAATCATTTTTTCATTCGCATATTTAAAGCTTTTATACCTATAACTAATTACACTGTATGTATTATATATACTAATGTGTTTGCGGTCCGCATATTTCGAGGTAATTCTAGTCCAGCTAAGGTAATTCAAATTGGCTACCGGTGATGATAATGAAAAGATCTAAACATAAGTTGCCTCGTCATTTCTTAAAGTTAGTAAGATTGATTTTAAAGAATTTAGCTTACTTAAGCTGTAGCCCGACAAGCATTACCGGAACAGGATGATTTCTGGTGCAGCACCAGGAGTCCTTTCTCCTCCTAGATGTAGCTGGGGGTCAACTTCCAACGACATTCGGCCTAACAGCAGAAATATAAAAGCCTCTCCTGCAGCCTTATCATAACGCAATAACGATATTGTGGTGGTTTCAGTCGGAGTAAGCCTGTCATAAACCGTTATTGCTTCCGTAACGGTAGGTACGAGAAGTCATTTATTCGTGTAAAACAAAAAAAGGCTTCAGAGTTAAAAAGAACAATACCTGAACAAATAATTAGCAAATACCACTTACTTCACAATACTTTCAAATGCACGAACAGATACATAACAGTTTCGTAAGAGAAAATTTAAATTTACATTTCCAAGTGTCATAATAACCTTTTATTTTAATGATACTACGAATTAAAAGAAGCGTGTAAACGCATCCTTATATAGTTATCCCTTATCAAGAATAAAATAGTACAGTAATTTCAACAGCAATGCAATAATATTTACGTATTAAAATTTGCACCAATTAGAAGTCTATGAGAGAGGTCCACGTTTAGCAGTGGACGTCTTATGGTTGAAATAATGAGGATTAAGGTTTTAGAGTCCATATCGTCAAGGTTACACCCCCCTAGATGGCATTTTACAAAGAAGACTACCCATTTACTCAGTAACAGCGAAAATAACGATGACTACAAGTAAATAAACTTAAGAGTCTTAAGAAATATTGCATATAAATCTTTTCACAATTTATTCATTTTCCTCCTTTTGTTCCATTTAATTCTTTCAAGAAGTAATGGAGGGTTTTGTATTGACCTATGCACTTCAATTTACAAGAAACTTTTACTGATCATAAAGAATATTTGCGATAATAATCATTGACCTTGTACCACGACCTCGGTGTACCCTTTCTCTCGGACTTCTTTACGGATGATATTTAAGAATGTAAATACACTGACCTTTCCGTTAAAAGCATCATTAACTTGAACGATGCAAAGTCATCAATGTTAAGGAATTACATATACATTAACTGTTTTAATGTTCATTGTCGTCCTTTAGTAAATGACTGTAGGAAGACATCCTGTAACGGTCATTTCTGGTTACTGATGCTTGATTACTTGATTTGTTAAGTTACTTCAGGCATTCTTTTGGTGTTTGTTCTATTTTTAAAATATTCATAATAATTTATAATAAGGTGGGTAATTATAAAATTATTGAAATTCAAATTCAGAATATCTATTCACGTAGGGACTTGCACGCACTCACAAATCGTCAGTTTTTTTAGCATTATAGTCAGCTTCCACTGGCTCAGAATACCAGAAACTCGACATTAGCTTTTTTAAATGAAATTTAATTATGATTAACCTTATAAAATTAACTTTCTAAATGAGTCAACAAACTGAGTTCCTTACATTTCGACCAACTAAAAACTATTGAATGCTGTTATAAGATTTATTTAACAATTTACTCTTTATTTTAGATTTAAAACTATCAAGGTAAAGTCTAAGATATCTTGTGGGACTTTATTATATATTCGTACGCTCAAGGGTTGAAGGATTTGTTAAATTTTGAAAACGAAATTTGAACGTTATGAGATAATTTTTATTTTTTGTATTTATACTCTTTCACTACTTTTCAAATAACATTTCAATTTAAGGCGCAAAAATAACATATTATTAAAATGTATAGCATAAAGCGTTACAACACCAATTTCTTTAACAACATCCTTTGGAGGATCTTTAGCTTTTAAGTTTTAAATAGCCAAAACAACACTTTTTGTAAAATATATTTATAATTAATATCGGAAGTCCCATAGTAATAAACGCTTTGATTCTAGAAAATGAGGGCTGCTTTTATAACTTATTTTTACTAGAATAAGTTTAATAAGATTATTTTTTTATATTCGTATTGTTTAATCATTAATTCACTATTTAAATTTATTTTTATTAAGTATAAGTTTTATATAAGGTTTTAAGTCATAAAAACTAATAATAATTAAAAATCTTTATAATTAAAAAATATACTACTTAAAATTTGCAATTTTTATCATAATCAATATTGAATATAAGGATTAACTAATAAAAGAGATTATTTCTCAAAAATAAATTCACAAATTATCGCATAAACTTGAGCAATTTTATTAGCCAAAAATGACTTTAACCTACTAGTCATAAAGATATTGGCACTTTATATTTTAATTTCGGAATTCGAAGTAAAAAAAAAAGGTCCCAGCGGCCATCTGTTCTGACCGACGACTTTAACAAGGCAAAATAATAACCGAACAAAATTACTTCATGCAATAAACATAAGTATTGACTACACGCATGTAAGTGTTGTTGAATTGACTTGTTTTGTTAAGGCAACTCGGTTTCACGTCCCATTATACGATTCGTTGCAGAACTTATGAACTGTGTTCGTAATGCATTGACGTGCCAGTATAGACTGATGTCTGTGTGTTCCTCGGAGGTAGCAAATGTTCACGATTTTGAAATTTAAATGTAATTCTCGATTCTATACAGGATGATTGGTGTGAAAATATACCTCGTAAATCAGAAAAATCCTTATATATTTTTTCATCTAATTCCAACCGACCTGTCTAACGTGATCTCTCTGAAATATGTCACATTAATTATTTCACCTTTGCAATGCCACAAGCCAATAACTTTTGGAAACACAAAAGATCTACATGGATAGATAGTTACTATAATTCATTTCAATAATTAGTAATCCAAACGTTGCAATCGATTTGTTTTTACTTTATTATCATTACAATATTTATTATTGTTTCAGAAACCATTTTTTGGACAGGATGCAACCTTACATTAATCAATAGCAAATGAACCTAACCAATCATTCTACATAAGTGTTAAATTCTTCCGAAACAAGTTGACAGATTTGGTTTCACACAAATGTCCATGTTTGCAATGTCTATTCTTTTAACACTATCCGTGGTGGTATTTATAACAGTGTCCGTGTTTCTTTTTACATTTAAGCAAACACATAAATTTTTTTACAGACACTTAACTAATTTAATCAAAATTTTAATGTTTTTATAGTATTATAAGGGTATTTCAATAGATAGCAGAGGCAAAACAAAGGTATAGAAACATTTGTGAAAGGTCGCATTGTTTGTTATTAAACAACAAACAGTTGAATTTTCAACCCGCTTAAAACATATTAAATGAAATGCGTAATATATGTTACTTATCTCCTTATGTATCCTCCTTATGTAATTGCACGGATTTAAAAAATAAATCGAAAAGCGAAAAAACAAACCGTCGACATATTTCCGTACATAAGACAAATTTAAAAAGTAATACATTTCTAATTTTACCTGCAATGAAAAATGAATTTTAAGTCCAAACATTTGATAAAACTAAATAAATTGTTTCAAAAAATTTAAGATATCACTGCGCAAAAACAACATCCTGTATCAATATCCATTTGTATATAAAATACCAAAGAATTAAAAGAAATACAAACATATATTTTAACATCGCTTTATGAAAGCCTTTTTAAATTTATTTTATGGATTACCGTGTGTAAATTTAAAGATCTTAAAAGCATAAATATTACTTCAGTATGACAACATGAATAAATACATCACTTTGAATATTTAAAAAAAATGCAGTAAATATTTGTAGTTAAATTTTGGAAAGAATTATTATGTTTAACTTACAAACAGTTTTAACGATATAACGTAAATAATCTGCTCGAACATTTTCGAGTACCACAGATACAAAATCCAAAGAGTTGTCATTTAGAAATGCCGGTGAAAGTCGTTGAATTAAGCGGAGAATTCGCATCGCCACGCCGTCCTTTCTCTGAAGGCAATTTTTTTACACAAGGCCTTCACTTTGCTTACAGTTTGTGTATTAAAGCCATCCGAATGTTGCTAAATATATAAAACATATTATTTTTAATTAATCTAGCGATATTACATATTAAAAAATTAAAACATTTTATAAAACAATATAAGTATAACCTATTTTTGTTCAATACAATATATTTCTAAAGTCATCATATATAATTATATAAATTTATATATATATATATATATATATATATATATATATATATATATATATATATATATATATATATATATATATATATATATACATACATATAAATAAATCGACTGAATTATTCACTGCGTAACAAGCGTGAAGAATTGACACATACCTAAAGATAACCATGTGAAAACTAACCTCAAATTATATCTTTACATCATTTTTATTTTTTATACAAAAATATTTAAAGAAATGATTTCTACATTTTTTTCAAGAAATTTTTTTTTACCCTCTATGACTGTATCTTTTCGTAAAAATAAAATAACAATTCTTTCTTTGGCCATAATATCAAATCTCAAAATTTTCTCAACAATATATATATTTTAATATTCTTAATTGTACACGCTAGAATACATTTAAATTGTTTCGTAATAAACAAAAGAGTGGGCAGTCTTATCACACGAGGCAATCTCTTTCAATTCCATTTACGTATATCGTAATATAATTACGAAAAACAATGTGACGTGTATGGAAATAACCAAACTATTATTCTGGTATTTAATATTGATCTAAATTTAAATAAACTTTATCGAAATTGTGCTGTTATAATTAAATTTACTGTATACTCTAGCGTTCTTGTAGAATGAGTAATAACTTATCTATTAATAACTGTAACTAGGCCAAGATCGTTGACCGCGACACGTTTCCCACGTCTGCCGATAGATGGAGTTGCGCCGTTTAAATTCGTGCTATCGTTTGGTCGGCGTGCCGAGTACTAGAGCGCTGGAATCCAAATTTCTCGTTGCCATCAGGAGGGTCTTAACTGACTCGACTGTACAGCGAATGATGAGTTCGGGAGATGAATTTCTATGATTCTATTCCGCTCGCATGTTGATCAACTATCGCAGACCAACATGTCGAATAGCTGACGCTGTTTTTGGCCTTTTATAATTTATTAATAACGTAAACTATATTAAATGCCACGAGTGTTAGTGTCATACACAGTAAATATGATCCCACTATGTAAAGTATGTAAGACTAAATCTCTTTGAAGAAAATAACTATAATCAAAGTAAAGATTATTAGTAATACTAGTTAAACATAGCAACAGTAAAAATATTAATTTAGACTTAGTTTTATATATTTTACGGTTTGTCGATTACAATGAAACATTGTTAAAATATAACGTGTGTGTTTTAAGTATAATATGTAAATGCGCGGTAATATGTATATATGTGTGTGTGGTATATATGCAACATGTAAAATTTATTAACTAAAATTTCAACCAGATATTACTGATCAGAGCAAACTATATTTCATACTGAGTTAAAAAAACGAGATTTCTGTTTTAATTTTTGACTCATCACGATTTCTCCGGAACCACAAGAATGAGAGGTTTCAAGTTTTATGGAAAACATTGCTTTTTCCTGATTAAATGTCAGTTAAGAAATGATTTTACGAAATTCCACCCGTAAGGAAATAAGGCCGGTATTAGATGAGATATTCTGTTGTTCTTGGAGGAAATAAAACTTGGACAGAATATTTTTATTTTTGTTAAAAATTACCTAAAATGTATTTTATATAATTACACTGACAGATGGCGGCCAACGGGTAATGGGCCGGGGATAGCTAATATTGTATATATATAGAACATATAATAGGGGTGTCAAACGATAAAAATATTGTAAAAAATAAATATTTAATTTAGGAACGCATGCATAATTTTTATCAAAATTAAAGTAAACGCTTTTTGGTATACAATATAATATTAAATAAATATCAAAAGTCAAAGGTATTTTTTAATGCAACATACGTTATCGACTCGGTTTATCACACAGTATGCATACAGTTAAACATTAACCCGCTTTCTAGATTACCGGTGTATCAAAATTCATTGTAATTTGTACAGCACATTCTACATAATGTGCAATTACGAAAGTTTAAATCTTTTAACATTTATTAATCTTATACCAGTACGAAACGTTTACGACAGTTCATGACTGTAAGTGTACATTTCTCAGTTAGTAGGGTTTCACCAAACGCAGATTAAACAAAAGCTTTAATAGAGGAGCATTGTATTATAAATTTTTGTAAATTGTCTTTTGCCGTGTTTTAACAACAAATATCATTCGACATAATGGTATTTCTTAATAACATCTAAATATTTTCAGTTATCAGAGTGTATATATGAATATTCAAAACTTAAAAAAGAGAGATGTAATGCTTTTTGATACGTAACAATGCGCGTACTATTTTGAATGGTATTTTGTAATGGCAACACGGGAACAGGTGATATACAGTTGGCATGTTAAGATTGATGCTACAAACATTTAACGACTGTCCCAGTGATTTATTTATCTACATCGCAATTGTAAATCGTAATAATATTAGACCGATCATACACAACATCACATGTCCATGACTAAAAGAAATATTTATAACAACTAAATTCAGCTTCTAATATAATATATAATATATATGTGTAGATAGTTATGCAAGTAATGCTTTTTTAAACCTAAGGTTTATTAGATACACATATACTGTATATGAATAACATACCACTCAAATTATTATGAAGTATGATACCAGAAACCTTGCAAGCAGGTTAAAATTAGTAATTAAGTTATTCATTGTCATCTGTTTACACACATCTGTCAACACAGAATGTACTGTGTAAGTTACAATATAAACAAGAAAACAGCGTTTGTCCACAACGAAAAAAAAATAAACAACGTCATCACCATTTTAACCATAGAACATACACTGCTGAACATAAACGTCTCCCATTACTCTCCTATAGGATCCGATGAAAGCAGCTTGTATGTAGTGTCTGAGCTAAAAGTTGTCAAGTTGTTAGAGGACACGCTAAGTGATTACGCTGCGCTTGCAGGGCCAGGTCCCTTATTTATGAACCTTGGATATAGTGGCCATCTGTGCTGCGCGCTATGTGACATATGTGACTGCTGTTTACTTTCGTTGGTCTACGGATGTTAATACACAATTCAGACTCTCAAATATACGTTGCTCGAAAAGAAAAGCAAAAACTAAAGTTCTGTTTATTTACATTCACAGAAACAAAACGTCGAACCGGTGGCTGCGAGTGGACTTCGCATCATGGGCCAAGAGCAGTCCTTCGTCGCGCACGGCGTAACGCAATCCAGGCGTCACAACGACGGCTACGACAGCCCCGTGCAGTACCGGAACAAGTCCGCCGCCGACAACGAGCACAAGCGCCTCAAAGCGCGTCGAAGCGCTGACAGCTTCAAAAGTGACAACTCCAACGGTAGCAGCGGCTACCGTAGCGGATCCAGCGCTGGAGAGTTCCGCTCGGATAGATCTTCAAGCGACTACTATTGCATCTCGCTCTACAAGAACGACCACTACCGAGAAGTCAACAAGGAACTGTACAAACCAGTGAAAATACCAAAGGAAAAACGATACAAATTGCAGCTCTTGGAGGCGAAAGGTGAAGACATAAAGAGCGCCAGGTTAAAAGGCTACCACAGTGAATCCGACAAGAGTAAGCTAAAACAAGTCCCCGCGCCGAAAAAGGCAGGCATACGGAACTACACGCCGAAGATCCTCTCGGAGAACGAGAAGGAGAGCTGGATATAAGGAGTAGCATTAGTTGTACATATTAGTTAGGTTAGTGGGTGAGTTTGAGCGATGGAGGCGGCTGGGGCACTCGCGAGCTTGGCGCCGTCGCCTATCACCGTGCTGGGTCTGATACCACTCCTGGCACTCGGGATCACGTACTTCAGATACCAGCAATACGACCCGGAGTCCTACATTACGGAGGTCGCCACTGTGAGTATACTTATCACTAGGCCTTTTTTAATTTATCACTTTATTTCTAGTGACAAGCTGAATCTCGAAAGTTGTACGATTATAATTTTTGGTTCCTCTTTAACATACTTGAAAGTAGAAGTATTTTTTTAATAATGAAAAACATTAATATCTTTGGAAATAAGACGAAGTAATACAATTAAGATCTTTGAAAAAATTAAATTATTCATAAAGGTCATCACATATGGTAATATGTACATATTTTCTATCTCCTATGGATGCATTGCGTCTAAAATAAAGCTCCCCACAAACAAAGCTATTTAATTTTAACCTATTCAGAATATCAACTACTGACTGTCAGACAGTTCTATTTTGTTTTGAGAAAACATTAATTTATTTAAATTATTACCTTAACTTACTATATTTATTTATAGTTACCTCTTGTATACGTCATGAAAAATATACCAAAGAAGCCCAATTTGCTAGCAATGATAAAAATTCTTTCAAATAGACTTTCGCACTTTCGAAAAGTCAAGGCACTGACACAATGTATATTTAAATATATATTTATACAGAGCGTTATTGGTCTTAATTTTCTCTAAGAATGTAGAGGAAAATGACACTAAAAACTGCACTCTCACGTTCGGAAGGTAAATATCGAGAAACACCAGACAGATACTCGATAGGTACTCTTCTGATACAAATTTTACATATTTTTCCATGTTTTAAATTTCCTTATTGTCAAGGAAAGTCGCCATAAAATTAACATCTTTTATAAAGTATTTAATGTATTGTAATATTACGGTTTATTGCTCAATCTTTTCTTAACACAAGCATTCGATGTTTTCGCGGATTAATGTGAAGTGCTTCAGGGATTTTATTATTGAAGCGTGTGCTTAGTGTTTAAAGTAGAATAAACTTTACTTATTAACTCAAAACTATATTTTAAAATCTTGAAATCAGAATCATACTGAGCCTTTATAAACACATCCTTCAACTTAGAACTTATCCTAGATCGATTGAGATATGACCATACAATAAACCATCACATCAGCCAACATACAATAAAGCAATCAACATTGATTCTAAATTTAAAAAATAAAACTAGTAATTTCACAGCAAATTTAGCGCTAAATAGAAAGTTGTCATAAACGCAAGCTTGAGCTCGCTCGCAATTAACATCGATGTATCACAAACGCACTGCCCAAATGCGGCGGCACGTACGTAATAACAGAAAAACTTTCATTTATCATGAAATAAAATAAATAAACTTGACGAGATTGACGTAATGGCTTATGTTGATTGCTATTTTCTTTTTCATTATACTTTATGTTTGATGCTTCTCAATTAAATGGTCATAATGTGTACTTATGGTCAATAAGCCACTCATTAATAACACACAAGACTTTATATTAAACCTATTAACTTTTTTCTTAAAGACGCCTTCTTTTTCCCGGTTTGAAAATATAATATTGCCATGTACAGATTATGCAGACTTTAGACAGCGTAAAGCAGATGGCAAAAATATTAATAAAAGAAAACACAAATTCGTTTTAACTAGGACCGGTGGAATGAGCACACGGGACATTCTAGAATGGACTCTTTGTTTTAAGTTGCTAAGAGATGGATGTCCACTGTGTGTCTTTTACAAGATACGATGATAAAAGGCGGTGACAGGACATTGTTTTAAAATTATTCACTCATTTCAAACCCTACTAATTAAATAATTTTAAGGGTCTATTAGTAACTGTTTTCGTTGAATTTCAGATAATGCCGATATACGACTTCGTGATAGTGGGAGGCGGCTCGGCCGGTGCGGTGGTCGCCTCCCGACTGTCCGAGATCGGTAATTGGACCGTGCTGCTGCTCGAGGCGGGCCAGGACGAGAACGAGATCTCTGACATCCCAGCCCTGGCCGGCTACACGCAGCTCTCTGACATGGACTGGAAGTTCCAGACGACGCCTTCAAGCAACCGCTCCTACTGCCTCGCTATGAACGGAGACCGCTGCAACTGGCCGCGAGGAAAAGTCCTCGGTGGTTGCAGCGTCCTCAACGCCATGGTATACGTCAGGGGTAACCGCCACGACTACGACCTGTGGGAGGCGATGGGCAACCCCGGTTGGTCCTACGACGACGTACTACCATACTTCCTGAAATCCGAAGACAATCGAAACCCGTACCTCGTTAATACTCCCTACCATTCAGCGGGAGGCTATCTTACCGTTCAAGAGGCTCCGTGGCGCACGCCCTTATCTATAACCTTCTTGAAAGGGGGTATGGAGCTCGGTTACGAGTTTCGAGATATAAATGGGGCAAAGCAAACCGGTTTCATGTTGACCCAGGCAACCATGCGTCGCGGCAGTCGCTGCAGCACGGCCAAGGCTTTTCTGAGACCAGTTCGCCAAAGAGGTAACTTACACATTGCCCTGGGAGCACAAGTGACGCGAATCTTGATCAATCCGGCCAAAAAGCAAGCTTACGGCGTTGAGTTTGTCCGAAACGGTGAGAGGCAGAAGGTTAGAATTAAAAGAGAAGTAATAATGTCGGCAGGAGCGTTGGCGACGCCCAAACTAATGATGCTGAGCGGCATCGGACCAGCGGAACACCTGAGAGAGCATGGAATACCTTTGATTGCCAACCTCAAAGTGGGTCACAACCTACAAGACCATGTAGGCCTCGGTGGCTTGACCTTTGTGGTAAACAAACCTGTCACCTTCAAGAAGGACCGTTTCCAAACTTTCTCGGTCGCTATGAACTACATACTGTACGAGAAAGGTCCAATGACCACCCAAGGCGTGGAGGGACTTGCGTTCGTCAACACGAAGTACGCTCCGCCTTCCGGCAACTGGCCCGACATACAGTTCCACTTTGCGCCCAGCTCTGTAAACTCGGATGGCGGGGAGCAGATTCGTAAAATATTGAATTTACGCGACCGAGTCTACAACACCGTGTACAAGCCGATAGAGAACGCTGAGACTTGGACGATTTTGCCGCTACTCTTGCGTCCGAAGAGTTCCGGCTGGGTGAAACTGAGGAGTAGAAACCCTTTCCAGCCGCTATCAATAGAACCAAACTACTTCGCTTATAAAGAAGACATACAAGTCTTGACTGAAGGTATCAAGATTGCTTTTGCATTGTCCAACACTACTGCATTTCAAAGGTACGGGTCTCGACCGCATAATATACCAATGCCAGGATGCGCTCACTTGCCCTTATTTAGCGACGAGTATTGGGAATGCAGTTTAAAGCACTTTACATTCACAATCTACCATCCGACCGGAACATGCAAGATGGGTCCGGAACACGACCAAGATGCAGTCGTCGACCCCCGGCTGCGAGTCCACGGTGTTGCCAACTTGAGAGTCGTCGACGCAAGCATCATGCCGACCATCATAAGTGGTAACCCCAACGCTCCAGTGATCATGATCGCTGAAAAAGCATCGGATATGATCAAAGAGGACTGGCTCGTATTATGACAGTGATGAATGGAAACGTGTGAAATATAATTTAGTCAAACTATAATTATCGTAAAATTTAAGAATGTACATATCAATCTAATAGTAAGAAAAAAATTAGGACGTAGGCGTAATTCGATAATGTATAGTCATTTAAAATAAGTTTGTCTAGAATCTACGCGAGTGACGAGAACATTAATATTTTAGCTATAATTATCGAAGTTAATATTGTACAAAACTCATGAAAATATATGTAGTTATAATTTAAAATTGTTTCATTTTATGTTTGGACTTTTACAGGATTATTTATTTAAAGTTTATATTTTTATCACAGATAATCAAAACATTTTTTAAAGTGTACTCCTTACTATCTTATAATAGCCTTCAAAATTTTGATTCCACATGTAAAAGAAAAAATTGCAGAAAGACTGTATAAACTGCCATCTATACTATTTTAAATTTATTAATAATAATTCATCCATTGTTGACAACTGGCAAAATGTGCAAGTGAAGTCTCAATATTATTACTAGATGGCGTTACCAACAAATACTTTTTAGTTAATACTTTCAGGCCATTTAAGATAATAAATGTTTATGTTAAAACTACAAAAAGCACATTAATAAACAGTAAATAATCTATCGCAGCCGTCATCCCTGTGGCTAAATATTCTATTGTAAACCTAGAAAGCATTTTAAAAGCACAAATTATAGACAAGACATATAGTACTGAATATATATACGTAAAACTTGGACTTTATTAAATAAAACGTATATTTATTTTGTAAAAGGCAATTAGCTGTGATTCGTTTTATATAAGACAATGTCGTAGTTACACTTCAACCCAGCGTTAATATAGATCCTCTATGCCAGCTTTATAAAAGTAAGAAAAATGACAACAATTATTCAAAAGATGGCGCTGTTATTAATTATATCAACTTTCCATTTTACTTTAAAACTTATGCTTGTAAAGTAGTTGCAATATCCACGCAGTCGCCATAAATAGTTCACGGAAGAAATTATTTACATATTTTACTTCCTGAATATACCCGTAAATAAATAAAAACGCATATCTGACGCTCTTTTCCTGATAAGATCACGTAGAGAAATCCTGCGCACAGCCCTCGCCATAGCCCGTTGAGCGACTGTGCACAAACTGTGTAAAATTATTTCCCAGGCATCAAACCCGCGACCTACGATTGCTAATACCGCTGAGTTGTCAGTGCAACGTAGTGTTTACTTATTAATAATACATAAAGTGTAAAATAAATGAACAAAGTGATGTAACTGAAATACGCTATTTTTTTTGTTTGAATTTAACAAGCCAATAAGTTTTCACAGTACAAAATCTGTTGGAACAGGCAGTAGGCGATAAAATTTTAAATTAGAACAAAGAGGTTGATAAAAGAGAACATTTGTACCATTAAGATGTTCTTCGTTTTTATCTTTTTAACATTGTTCCGTCGAAGGGCTGTTGCACCAATCTATCTTGATTAGGTGAATCCAACCATAATGCTTTCGGCAACAAGTCGTTTTTGTAAAACTAACAGTTTTAAAATTTGATAGAACACGTTTTGGTTTTGTTTTAAAACGGTTAGATTTTTTAGAAAAAAATTGGAGCGAGCAGGTAATATTTAATGTGAAGTTTTTTTTTATAAATTGAAAAACGTGTCGGACTGTTAAAAGTGTAACATCATATCCAGACATTCATAAATGAATCCCTATTTCCCACTAACAGAAGAACGCCATAATAGGATAACGATTATTGATTTTATTCATCTATTAAAAAAATTTCTAACGTCGTGGTTAATTTTTTGAGAATGTACACTATTTTAACTTTGAGTATTTGACAGTTCGCTATGAACATCGGCTTTATGAGGTTCGCTGATTATTTCGCAAATTTGACAGTTTTCGTGCTGCTAATGTTTTGTTGTTTTTTGGTTCGCTATTGTGTATTAAATTTAAATTAAAAGGAAGCTCCCTGTCAAATTGGGCTTTACTGGGATTCTTTACAGGACGAAATAAATAAAAGAATAAATTTAGTGAAAAAAAGTTATTATTGACACAGGAATTGAAAATGAAGAAAAAAAAAATAGGCAAAGATTAAAAACAAATTAGGTCTTCTTACTGATCCGGAAAGGCTTAGTTAATAATTTAAGTCATAAATAAGTTATTTTTAAAAAAATTTCCTCTTACTAAAACCTTTTTTTACGGTTAAAATGACATCTTGTTATATGTTTACTATATTTTAATATACTTAGGTATTATTACGTAGTTGATAGTCAAGGCAGCGGTATGCGGCAACCATTGCCGTGGTTACATGAGCAAAGATTATACACCGGGCTCATTAGATCGGTGCATTATTCGAGCAGTGGGTAACCGCAGCGCATGCAACGGACAGGTACAAGATGGAGCCGTCTATGCACTTCCTGCGTTATGCAATACCTGCAGAAATATATCAAGATGATATACGAAGTGAAACGGTATCCCTGATGTTATGCTTACAATAAATATACTTTTAATATGTTTAATATACTGGTAGAAAAATTAGCTAATACGAGAACCTATGTCCCTTGTTTCAAGCGAAGTACAAATAAATATTGCCCTATCTTATTTTGTCTCTTTTCGTTCGTGTCGCCTTTAAAAATTTCATGCGAATTGTAACATACTTGACGAAGATAATTAACCGTTAAATGCGTGACCGTTAAGTGCGTACTTTTATGTATATTTATATTCTATACCTATTTATTAAAATAAAATATGTAGCAGATATACAACACTATGCGTTTACATTTAAGTGTAGTGCTCATTTTACGTTTAAGTGGTATGTTGCAGTTTTCCATCATTACGCATTTAAGGGTTAAAACATTAGTAAGTTTAGTCAGCTATTTTGTTTTACCGATTATTGATATGCAACAGGTGGCGCAAAAGTTATATCATAATGTGAACGTGGCTTAAGTTTATACATGTAGATATTAGAGAATAAGTTGTCAATAAGCGACGAAGGATATCTATACGTCTATTTCATAAACGTGTAAGCACAGTGATATTTGCCGCCATTTGTAAAAATAAAGGCAGGTTCAAATTACGACATTACTTTTGCACCACATTTTATATATTTCATTATATCACATTTCATTACAGCACAGTGTGCCGTTAGGTAGCTGAATTAGTTTTTTTGTTAATGAGATATTTGAACCAACTCATCTTTGTTTTGTTAGCTGAAGGAAATAAATAGCTGTTTTTATATACTCGTATGGTCACTGATCAGCACAACAAGTCCGTAAGTTTTCGAGTTATAACTGTTCCTGAAGTTTTCAAGGGTTTATTTATGGAGTCTCTATTCACCGCGACAAAAACAGGTAGTTAGAGTAGTTTGAGTGTATTAATATTTAAATTAACAAAAAACGATTTCACACGTAATTCAACTGTTCAGTGCAAAGAAGTGTTTTTAATTTACATTCTAACAATTCCAATATAATTTTAAATAGCCGTTGTTTATCTAAACAGCCTGCAATG
Organism: Battus philenor; assembly: GCF_028537555.1. Taxonomy (NCBI): domain Eukaryota; kingdom Metazoa; phylum Arthropoda; class Insecta; order Lepidoptera; family Papilionidae; genus Battus; species Battus philenor. Next base: position 2,915,584 of record NW_027181686.1, read on the forward strand.
TTTACCATATATGTTATAATTAGTACATAATATGAAACATCTTTTAAGCTGATAGACATCCAGCTACTTGCAGCGACCTTAACTATTAACTATGTCATCGGTCTTTCTGGTGGTGAACCACCCACGCCTCGTCTTCCAGCTAATGCACGTCACTCGAGAACCGGTCAACCCCAAAAGCCATAGGTACACGTGCAATGAGTCATGCCCATTGCCAATTCAGACAAGCAATTGTTCGAGCTCTATTGGTAACCTTCTGTAGACCTCCTCATTTCACTCTCCGAACATAGCATTCTCTATTGCTCTTTGGGCGACCTTAGGCCTTCTTATGTAACACATTAATTAGAGTCAAAAGTTGACTCTGTGTTTGGCGCTAATCGATGTAACATTACTCCTGAAGATGCCCTGTGGAGGGGTGAAACACGTGTTGAGTGATTTAACGGTGGTAGTTGTGTAATTCGCATTGTTTGCCGCATGTGCATTTATCAGCGGGCTGGCGAGCGGTGCACTTTATTACACGACTACTGCTGCATGGCGGAAGTAGCTATTTTGGTCCTTTTCTTACATTAATACATATTTAATAAATTAAGCTTGAAATGTCTGTTAGCGATCAGTTCAGAAAGTCTTGTGCAGCGTTAAATTTTTTTTATAAACTTGACCTGGATTATCTTTGTGACGGATGGTCTGTGACTATCGTCCCAAAGGAATTTACAGTAGCGGATTTGAAGTGTAAGGAAGAGATGGCGCTTACTCTAAATGTCGTTTTAGATAGCAAAGCTTGTTTTAGGAGCCCCGCCGGGCCGTTACACGCTTTTTACCGGATAGGATTAATAGTTTACATTTTTGATTATATTAAATTGAAGAAATCTCTTGCAGACAATATTTACTTTAAAATAAAATAATTATAGTATTTTTAAGTATAGAAAAACAAACTTTCATTCATATCAGCGTTACCTGTATAACATTGATACTAATATCTAGCCCTGCAAACTTTGTACTACTAGGAATGACCGATCGCTTACCAAGAAAAAATAAGGTAATAGATTTCAAAGTGATTACTTTATACAGGGTGATTGGAAGTAGATGCAAAAGCTTTAAAGCTTTTCGCTGATGAGATATATATTCATACATATTATTTTATATCTATTACGAATTATCATGTACAATAACCAACTAGAACTATCTTTCTTATTCGGTACTCAGATCAATCAAATTATCATGAGAGATCGATTAAATTATCTTTAGAATATTATATCAAACTCAATAGCATAGAAATTATTTAAGTAATACAGTATATAAACCCACTTTGCATTTGTAAAATTATTCGCAAATTCTTGTTTTAATTCCAGGGAATCTGGTAAAAACTGAGCATATAAACTTAATTAATCAAGGTTTTCCTTTGTCGTCTCAAAATATTTTAAGGTCAGATACCAATTACGTCCAAGCCTATATGTCAAACACATGACCGATGATCTTAAAAACGTATTTCGTGACATAATGACAGACGGCCTTCAACTTTCACGCGTTCTACTTTTGAATTATGTGTAAATTAGCTATATCGCACTTTTACACATAAAATCACTTGAACGATATTATATTACGTATTAAACTGATGGCGGTTGGGGCCTTAAGGTTCTGGAATGTCACAGATACATAATGTGAACAGACGACCTTGTCAAGGTCGTTGAAAGATGCTGGATGTGGGCCCCTCCTCGCCAGCGCTATTGAAAATCCATCTGATAATCAATAATCCGTATCATTTTTCAAAATTTTCGCGACCCGCAATTAAATACGCGTTTAAGAGGTAAACAGATAGGTATTAAAATACACTAACTACATTTAATCAGACATATAAAATAATCATTTATTATCAAATTAAATTTACTATTTTATTATACAAAATTTTATTACTTTGTTATTCTATCACACTTTGGTTTATTTAGCACTGGTTGCTGTTTATAAGATGATAATATTTTTTTCAAACACATATACACGAAGATTGTACGGGAACTTGGGTATATGTATGTAGAACCACAATTCCAATCTTTCAAAGAACAGCATGTGGCTTGCGACCCGCTGGTTAAATCTCTTTGTTATATGAAGACAATAATAACAAATAACATCGTAGTAACTAAGTTATTCCTTTCGTCCCGAAGAGTATGCTTGTCTCCCAACCAGGTTGACTGACGAAATAGTTCAGGTCGCGGAAAGTCGCAGGAAGTAGGAAGCAGGCAGCGCAGGACCGGTCATCGTGACGATCTCTGAGGGAGGCCTATACCTTGCATCGGCAGAACAGAAAAAGAAGCTAACTATTGTAAAATTTATAAAGGAAACTACCAAGAGCTTACTACTAAATACTTTTTAGTTTGTATAAAAATGTGTATAAATAAATAATTTAAAACATAGGTTTTGTTCTATAATTTCTATATCCTAGAGGGGTAAATCCTTGACACAACATTCGAATCTCAAGGATTTGCTGAAGTATTTGATTTTAAAATAAAAACTGTAGTGCTATAGTCCGACTTCAATATGTTTCACGCTTTAGGAAAACATTAAAAATATCTAATGGATTCAGGCGTTATTTTGCGGAAGTCCATCCCAATTAAGAAAGGGACCAATATATAGCTACTTCCGCCATGCAGCAGTAGTCGTGCAATAAAGTGCACCGCCCGCCAGTCCGCTGATAAATGCGCATGCGGCAAACAAAGTGAATTACACAACTCACTCTTAAATTACTCTCGTGAGTGAGCATTAAAAACTAGCATTAAAAATATTTAGTTCTGTGTCAAAAGTTACAATGTTATTCTATAAGGTAACCAACCATATCGAGTAGTCACCACGAGGCAGTAGGCACAGCGTTAGTGGGACCCGTAATAGGTTGACCCACGACATGGTCAAATTGCTGGATGCAGCCAGCGCAAGGTCGGTCAATGTCGCGATCTTTGAGAAGAGAATGCGAAACTAGTGTTATCAATGAGTGATAGCCGACAGAGAAACCTAAGCTCTTCCATGGAGCGTCCGCATATCAAACAGATCGGCGGCCTACCAATCCGATGAAATCATAGTATATAACAACCCGAGCTGATACTATCCAGAAAGGTAAGGTAACTTCGCTAACTTAAAAGAGGTTTAAGTCAAGGCACTCTATGTGACCTCGCGAAACTGCGGAGTAAGACAATGTAATAAAATGTAAAGAATGAAAGAAGAATGACAAAAAAACATAAACTGAAAAAAGTCCCTGTCCTAAATATAAAAGGGGGTAATTGAGGCTAAACTAAAACGGGGCGAATAAATAAAAGAAAAAAAATCAAAAATGCCTCTTAGGCAGTAGTTTCCTTTTCTCTTCAGAACAAAAGAAATTTAAGGGCACAAGTCAATAAAAGAGAGTATTGAACGTAACATGAGCAACCAAAGAGGATTGATTGATATCACATTTATTTCAAGTATTCAGTTCAAGGATATACCAGTTTCCAAATTGTATTCTTTCACCACTTTGTTACATAATTTAGTTAGTTATAAGTGTGTGAGTGTGTCAAATGTGCCGTTAAAAATGTTTTATGTAATTAAAATCTAAGGCCACCTGATGGTTAGTTTATGCGTCATAACAATGCCTAATTAGTTCGGAATTTCTTCATACCTGTGCATGTAATGCAGTGTTTCGTGGGTCAACGTGATTAGCATTCCAGTTGTAAACTTGGATAGTGGTAGCCAAGTTTTACTACATACGATGTGCACTGTCTCACGTACGCCCCTTATGCAATATGTTAAAGCCGCTGAATGCAACAAAAATAAAAAAAAATCTATTTTTATCATTGTAAAAAAAAATCAATGGTTAATTCTGTATTTTATTTCTTTTCTGAATACGAGCGCTACAGATACTTTTATTACACGTAATTCAGATTAAGGATAATATCATGACACAATTATGTCCAACACCAAAAGTCCTACTCGTAAACAAAGGTGCGAAAAGAATTAGAAATACTGGAAAAATAAAAATAAAAATGAATTGCGAATATCAGTTAAATTGAGTGAAATATATAGCAGTACCTTTACTTTCCGAACTAGTAAAAGGAGGGAAAGGTATTAATGTTTTCTCGCACCAGGAATACGAAACATTAAATAAGTTAATAAAGCTTTCTGCTATTATTTAGTTTTATAAGCAAATAAGTTATTTTTTTAATAAATGTATAAAGTATAATGAACAAATGTCACCGACGTAGCTCGAAAAATTGCTAGTCTGAAATGACAGGGCACACCGGTGCACATCATGGGGTTGCACGCTTGCAGTGGGCATCACTTATATCGATGATATATCTAAAACTATATCAGTCTATAATAAATCGAATTTTTATTTTGATACCCGTATTATAATATTTTATATTATTTATTTTTAAATTCTTTTATAATTAGACATTATAACATTATGTTCATTTAAGAGTATAAAATATAATAAGTATTTTAGTCTTGTATTTATTTTAAAACAATATGAAATGAAATTAAAATTCAATTTTTTCATAACTTCTAACGTAAAAAGACTAATTTTTTTATGGTCATAATAAAAAATATTTTCACACTCGTAAAATTTAAACTTAATGAAATCTATAAGCCTCATTAATATAGTATTAAATTCTAATTATTAACAAGGAGCAAATTTTATTCCTAGCTACTCGACAAAGCGGTATCATTTCAGTGAAAGTAGTACAAAGGCGTCTGCGAGGAAGCAAGTTCGTTTTCATCCTACAATCGAAAGTTTCCGCGGGAGACAGGGGCGTTACGTCATAGTCTACGTACGAAAGCTTTCGTGTTTGTGCAAATAAATGCAGTTCATTTCATTTATTTCCTATCCCGACAAACTGTACTACCAGAAATGAATCGCTTGGCGCATCAAAAAATAAATGAATGTAAAATATATCAGTGATCACTTTATTAAGTGTATAATAAATAAATTAATCCTGCGATCTGTAAAAACTGAAGTGTTAAATGATAATATAGATTTATAGCACGTGATCTGTTAAGCTACTATCAAAAGATTACATATGATGAATTTCCGTAAATATTCAAATTATTTACTGAAATTTACCTTGTTTCATCATAATTTTATAATTTGTATATTCATCCAAACTTTTCTATGGCAGTATTTGTGAAACTAAGTGCCATGCCCCATCTTTGCCTTTCTAAAACTCTTACGCCCTCCTATGTTACATTATATATCTTTTATATTAAAGCGAAGGAGTTAAACTCGTGTTGAGTCCTTTTTCGAAAAGCCTCTCTGTGGGGCGTTAGCCTAACGTTGAGAAACACTGGTCTATGGTGATGAGAATAAAATCGGATAGTTGAGAACTACTTTTCGTTTTCAAGAGAGTTTAATTTTTATATTATTATTACTATATATTTTATACGGGATTATTGTACATTGGTTTAAAAGCTTTAAGGTTATGTCATAGCTTATTTGCTCTCAATTAATGCATGGCACACTCTATCCAAAAATCAGTGGTTTCAGAAACAATAAATAACACAAGGATAATATATTAAGAAAAAGCGTTTTGAAAATTCATATTAAACATATTACACAATTTATACTTAATTATTGTTTACTATCGGTCTCTGCAGACTTTGTAGTTGCAAAAGTTATTTTTTTAAAAAGCCACTTCAAATATCCTTCAATCAATCGGAAGGAATTTTTAAAACTCTTAGAATTAAAATTCGAATTTTGTGGCAGAAATTATTGTTCTATCGCATTCCAATAGAAAAAATAAGACTATGTAACATATTATAGCCTTATACAAGGTGATTGGAAATAGGTGTAACCGCTCTAAAGAAAACAACATAAAGTTGTCAATTGAGGTATACATTCACTTATTTAAAACTTTTACGCCTATAAATAATTAACCTGTATATATATACAGGTTGATTATTTACATTATGAATTCGTAATATATATACATATTAGCAATTTTGTAGAAAGTAAATTTTATAACACAAGTATTGTGTAAAGCATTACAAAAGAATATAATCATTTATATTTTCTACTGAACTGCGAAAGGCCTTTAATACTATGTTGGGGTAGCTGGTACTGAAAATGTTTTAGCTTTTTAATATTTGACATACTCCTGGGTCATTCTTATGAAATAACCAGGTGTTGGACACATCCGCGTACGTGCCAGGAAGTATGGAATTCTCGCGGCGACTCATTTCTTTCACAATCATAGGATTTAGGACGTGTGCGGCAATCGAACACATTGCGCAGGAGTTTACAACACACGGTGAATTCACATCGTCGTTTAAGTATTATTACCATAAAACTCAAATTAGAACCCAACGATTTCTCTTTAATTGTCTCAACTGTAGAATGGTAACGGGTTTATTATAAACATGAGCATTATAAACATATTCACATTTAATTTTATTTTGTACAATCATTTTCGTCGCTAATCAAAATTTAACTTAACAAAATTTAACTCAAATGACGACATTTTTATTTCGCTTTTAATTTTATTTTAGGTCACCTGCAAATATTGAAAAATCAAAGGTATTATACTTTACCGATACTCGTTCTAGAGATCTTTTGACAATCACACCAAAATTGACTAGGTCCCACATTTAGTGACTTCCCTCGATTTTAAGTCATCATCGGTCCTGGTAGTGGGGGCCTACCCACGACTTCCGGCTCGTGGTCACCACTCTAAATCACCACGCTCATTCCCACTTCAGACCTTAGTTCTTCTGCGGTTCTTTTTCTGATTCGATCTTTCAGGGAAACTTCGAGCATAGCCCTCTCTATTACTCTTTGAGTGACCTTCTCCTGAGACCCATCGTAGGCGATCATATCTAATACTTACGTAACGTAAATAGAATCTTTTTGTTAAATTCAACAAGGATGCATACAACGTGAATCTAATGTTATATTTTAAAATAAAGTAAGTTTAACAGGAGTAAGTTTTTTAAGGATAAGAATTTTAAAATCACAAATTTCTTAATGCCGCTTCTAGTCTAACTATAAAAGGACAACCATAATTATTAAATTGATAATGATAACAGTCTATTCAAATACTATTAAATCACCCACGGTATTTAAAAGTGAAACTTATTCTTAATTTTTTTTTGACAGTTTAGAACAAATACAGCGTTGAAGCGGAAATGTCAACTAAGTATAGTGTGTATTCATAACAAAATGTTTACTTTGCTAATATTCGCAGTTACGTTAAGCGTAAAATAAAATGATTGGAGAAATTATGCAAAATTAATATATCCGGCTTAAAGGAATTACGAGTATATCATCTATATCTATCACATTGGAGGTTGATATATCTCTTTTGGCCTGTCTGTAGTATTGTGATCGCATACCTTGGGACGGGCTGTTCTTAATAGCACAAAGCGAGACTCTTGAAATAATAAAAAAGTTAAGCATGTTGGTGATACCCAAGTTTTTCTGCTTAGAAAAGGACCAATAAGGGGATGTTTTGGGTACTAATACGAGATATATAACACAGGCATATTATCTTGAACAAGAACAAAATTTTTCCTTAAAAAAAATCAAGATTTCTTTGTTCTGGTTTTTTTGTAAATTACAACTACAGTTATTAACCATTTATGTCGAGGATCAACTGACGTAGATAAAACTCTAAATGTTTTCCCATTTAAATAATAAAGTAGAATGAAGAGCCTCGGAGACTGCTGGAGGATTCATTAAGGTTATGTAACATTAAAAAGGTTAAGGCTACATGCCATCTGCGCTTTGCCTACTCATACCCTCAAAATTGTCAATACCGAAAGGGCAACAATAACAATGTTTAAATTATGATACTTGTGTAAGAAAATCTCTAAGAAATTCCGGTTTTTATAGTGTGATTATGCTTTAATTACTAAAGGCATTGTAGAAAACCAGTCTGAGTTCTGTTACGGATCCTTCTCAAATCGGAGCCCAATTGAAATACTCGTAACAACTCGTAAGAAAAAGTTTAAAAATTTTAATAACTATATATTGAGTTACTAATGTTTACTATGTGCAAGCTTTGTACTTTCAGAAGTTACTAGCCTGTAATATTACAATAGCAAAAATAAATTACTGAAACTTATTTCAGAGATATCACTTTATACACGATTCGAAATAGGTTTTAAAGCTCTTAAAATGAACTATACGTTCACTTTTTCAAATTTTTACACCTTTTCACACCTGATCACAGTGGAGTGTTAGTTAAGAATATTAAAAAAAAGGTTTTAAATAAGAAACAATGTAATCCAATCGAACGTAACTTAAGGTGACTGCCAGCCCTATAAGCAAAAGACTACATAATTTACGTCAAGGTGATTGTGGCAACCCTAGTAGCGGTTACCGCATCGCGCGTAATCGGTAAGGCACGATAACCTAACCCTGTCCGAAAAAGCCGACCCACATAAGGCCGGGCGCAACACGTAGCGGCGTGGGGCTACCACCGCTCGCTGCCGTCAGTCTACCACGCGGTGTCGCACCACGCGGAGTCGCCACGATTTGGTGCCGTACCATACCCTCGCCACCGAAAACACGACGTCCGTTACGTTTGATTTTTTTTTATATTTCACTATTTGTTTACAGATTCGAATGTGCCTTGAAAAGATTTCAACGCGTTCTTACAGATAATTGTGGATTTGCCTAATATTATTTTTATTTTAATACTTTGTACGAAATTATTAAAAACTTTCGTGTTTAAACGCGAACTTGTTAACTTTTTAATAAACATATTTTGCAAATAATATATACATTTCTGTCACCTGTATTTATGATTATAAATTAAAAACACATACCCAAAACGTCGCACACACTTCAATTCATATTTTGATTTTGGTTTATAAATAAATAAAAACTGTGTCATTGTTATCTCCAATAATAAATATGTTTTAAATATTCGAGGTACTTTATTAAACCATTTATAAAAACCTCATGCGCTTAAATTTATATTTTATTATCTCAAATCTGTGTAATTCTGTGAAGCAGTTTATATCTTGTTAATAAACTTGTATGTCATATAATTACGCAAATCCATAATTATAGTCGAACAATAATGGCGCGTTTTTGAATCGTCATCATTACTAATATGATCATTTGTTGTCAGCGTAAGAGAACAAATCACAATTGACAGAGAAAACGTGAGAGTGCATTGAAAGAAGACGATTTGCCAATGCAAATATAAAACATCTAATCATTGACAGTGAAGTGTATAGCGTATTGTGTCAAGTGTGATTATATATACATTGTGCAATAGAACGAAATAATTTTAACTGCAATTTAAAATAAATTAGAGATAATTTATAAAACTTGTGCAGTGTAGAATTAAGTAGTGTTGCGTAAGCCAAAACAAGAGCCATGAAAGTAAGTTTAATTTTATTTACTTATTTTTAATAAACCAAGAGCATAATCTAATATAATCATTCAAATACATTTATCAGTCCAACGGTCTATAAAATTTAAACTATGTTTGTTTTGGAGAATTTTAAGCTTTATCCTTTCTGACCTCTTTTTAAGCGTTGTAGAATTTTTAAATAATAACTTTACATTCTATTTTTACATGCATAAAATTTTTTAAATAGATCACCTTGACGTGTAAACGTTTCTTTAATATTATTTAATTATCTATATATTTAAAATCAAATAATTAATGGGTTCTATATACTATTGCACAACTAGATATGTCTGTGGTAGACGTATACAGATTTGGACAAAACTATTGATAAAATTATTATAGATTAATGAACGAAAAATAATTAAAAACTGCTTCCTTAATAATTAAAATAAGCAACTTCAAATAAATTCTTACCAAGATAACAAACTTCATAAATCCTAACAGACGTAATAGCTGTTAATTTTTAAGTAAACGTTGCGGTAAACTTTTTATTGAGATAACGCAAAGCCAATAAATCGACCTCAATACGAGATGAAATTATGATATTTAAAGATGACTACCGGGTTATGTAATTCGTGCTTACGAAAAACTAACGTCAATTTGAACCAAATGAAGCCTTCGGTTTACTTTACGGAAAAATTTTAAGATTCGTTAGTTAATTTAAAACAAAAATACCAAGGAATTATCTACAAAAGTACAGATTTTTTAAGTGTTTATTTTTGTGTGTTACTATGATGTGGATTGTAACAAACATGTAATTATTACATTTTAATTGGTTTTATTACGGTATTTTACGTGGGACCTTTTATTAATATCTTTGACATCTTTCCTTTGTGATCTGTTTTTTAGTATATATGTATATATGTATAAATATATATATATATATATATATATATATATATATATATATATATATATATATATATATATATATATATCCACCTGAAACCCAGAAGGGAAGGCGAAGGAAGTGACGCAATTTATGGAAGGAAATTATGGAAATATGGAAAGGAATGACAGATAATGTTGAGGAAATTAGAGGAAACAGCGAAAGACATTGAGAAGGGAAAAAAAATTGAGAATGGAAATAAAAATTAAAAATTATGTCAAATAAATATTATGTTAAACGGTTGACAAATGAAAGAGGTTAAACGATTAGCCCCAAAACATGGACATATTAAAAAAGCAACTTAGGGTTTCTCTCCATAATGTGGGCAATTGACCCTAAGTCTAAGTTAAGGTACTCGGTAGACGCTGGATGCAGGCTGTTCCCAACCGGTTCTATAGGAAATCTATGTTGGAGTGTTACCTCCATTAGAAGACGATATATAGGTGAAATTATGAATGATGAATTACGAATAATTAATATTCCAAAAAAAATAAGTTACATGAAAAAGTTAACTTGGTTCCCAGAAAAAGCTACTTTAATATGAATTGCCTGAAATAGGTTTAAATTAAATTTTAGTTTATTGATATGTGAAGACTTTTCTTTACACCTTAAACTGTTATATATATACCACAAAATTGTTTTACATTTCTTGCATATAACTTGTATATAACTTGTCCAATTTTCCATCACTTTAGACGAGTTACTTTTCCTTTGACTGTTCTAAAATATTATGTATTAAAAGAAACCTTATTATTCGTTAAGTATATTTCTAGCTCTAAGGTGTGTAATAGGTGTATGACGTCATAGTTTCAGCCCAAAGTTACCCATCGCAAAAAGCAGGTCTCCCCCAAAGATATCTATAGGGGGATATACCATAATCCCCATTCTTGGCAGACGTATTGGTGATTGCAGTGTGTTATTATGGTACGCAGAAGACGCTGCACAAATTCTAAAAAATTGTTTGTAAGCAATGGCGATGTAATATAATTATTGCGCAAAGTGTGAATTATATGAGATTGTATGCCGGGAATCAAACCCGCGACCAACGATCGCAAGTCTCAATGCATATCTGTACATATCTGCGGATCACATATCTGTATATGCCAACACTTAAATAATAAATAAATAATTTTTATGGGTGAACGTTTTTTTACAAATAATTGCATACAAGTTATTACATCGAAGTAGATAATCTATACGTGATAGCAAGTGTCTGTGATTCACAACGACCTCTTAAATCAAGGCGCCTTTACTTATATAAAAAAAGAAACAAGAAATAATGCGAGTCAAGGTCTCGCTATATTGAGGTCTGTAGTTGAGACGGTTGGTGGGGCAGTTATGTAACGTGCTGTCGAAACTGATAATGAAGTATGGCAACTTACAATGCAATTCACATTGTTAGCAGATGCAATAAGGGGATTGCAAAAATAGTACGTATAGTAAATGTGAAATGTGTACAATGATACTCTATACTGAAGGACGGTACAGACGACCAAGAAAAACAAATTGAGTATGAGAGACAGTGAGAATCTGACCTCCGTATCACACAGCTGAAGATATGAACATCATCACAACTTTTTCGTTCTTTCATAATTCAAGGATGATCTCCTTCAAGAATTTAAGAGGGTAAGAATTAATTACACAAACAATAAGATCGAGCAATAACCTCGGGAAGATGAGATATGAGTATGACAATAATAATATCAGTAAAAAAATTATTAATTCTATATACACTGCTTTAACAAGGGAGAACGAGAGGTCCCAAAAACGAGGGCCTTTAAAAAAAAGTTAACCATGGGTCTTCCAGCCATAAAACCAATGTCATAGAAACTACACACTTATTTCCGAAAGCGTTCTCGTGGGATCGACAATATTAATCAAAAATAAACCGTGAAGTTTTAGCTAGTAGGCATAGCTCTTTCAATACCCAAGCGAGGTATTCCATGTATAATTTGTAACATAATGTAGGACAATAGTGCCCAGAGCATCTTTAGTTTAAGTACAAGCTAAATTATTGAAAGTTTTCAATGATTAATAAACCTTATTATTAATTATAGATTATATTAAGATTTGATACCTTTTAAACCAACTGCAGCACGCGTCTTGTTACATTACTTATACCTGTCTGATGTGTTACAAAACAAAATATTTGTTTTATAATTTTTATAAATCGTTATTTACGTAAATAAAATATAAAAAGGTTTTGATATCAATCCATATTATCTTTCTAGAAGTTACTAATCCTATAATCGAAATAAACAACATATCGAAAACACCTTTGAGCGTTAATAGAATTTGACAAAAATTACGAAATAAATTTCAACCAAAAAAACATTGTCATTTTATTCGTAATAATTATGTAATAGACTTATTTACAACCAAACAAGTAAATTCTGGTTAATCTATACGTACAAATTAGTAATTAATTAATGAAAACCTGAAAAATGCCTTTGGTTAATATTACCTGTAAGTTATATGTAGTTTAAGAGTCGTTTTACAAATCTCGTCTTTCAATTCCATATCGGAGAAAGGTATTTACGTTATTCAAATTCAAATTTTGTTCCTTTTGTGACGGTCGATAAAATGACAAGGACCTCACCTAAACAAGATCCCGACCCCGTACCAAACAATAAACATCCGGTATTCGTACCGAATAACAATAATGGTTATGTAACTAAGCGTAGGCACAATTTAAAGCGATGTTTCCAACACAATACAAAGACTTTGAATTAGAGCGTTTATGTATCTTTATGCTGTATTGTATAGTTGCACAGTGAAAACAAGTGTCTAATTACGTTTCGATAATAACGCAGCAAGGGATTACGCAAACAGCTTTCGCGACGCTAGCTCGTGTAACATTTCGGTCTAGATTGCCTTTGCTCTCCGTTCAAAGCGGATTTAAGTATTTTTACTTAAATCCGCTTTGGGATCCATTTTTTACTATCAATTCCATCTCTTTTCTAGTGTAAGTCATCATATTTTTTAAATATATTATTAATTTTATATGTCTGTGCTTATGTTCAAATGTTCAAAATCAGTACTTTAAAATTTGTTGTATATTTGTATCTTAATACACCCCTTACTTCCCTCTCTTACACGTCTCTCATGTCCATTCAATGGCTGTGTGATGAGACCGATTCTTGTACCTGTACATAGAATGTTTTTTTTTTCGTCATCATTGATGTTATTTTTTTACATTTTCTTTTTGATTTTTTATTGTTTCAGTGTAAAATAAAGCTAGAATAAATAAATCTTTCAAATAAAGTTCAAATTCAAACATTTAATTTAAGTTACAAAGGATTTCTTGTTGACGTCAAGTTGAATCTATCGTTCGGATGATAAATGCCTCAGACCTAGGAATAACAGGAGAAAGAAACTCAGCGGAACTTTATTTTGTAAAAATAATATAAATTTTTCTAAACCATCAAAATTACATCGTAAATAATTATTTTTTTAATTTGCCCATATTGTGGTTGTGGCATCGTTAATATTGCAATTAATCGTATAATTTTTTCATGGATTTGTAAAATAAATTAAATTATCCTGTCACTAAAATATCCTGGGGGCCAAAAATTTTTTAAATGTAGCCATTTAAACATTTGAGTTTTTTTGTAAAAACATTTTATGTTAACGTTTCATTGACTAGAAGAATGTTTTTGTTAAATGTCATGGTATCGGACTCTGTAATCACGACAAACTATATTTTAATTTCATAGTCACATGTTAGCCTTTGATAATCATCATTTCAGCCATAAGATGCACTAATGAACGATGGCCTCGTCGAAGCTGTTCCAGCCTATAGACGGCCCACTTCAAGGCATAGGCCTTAATTACCATATAAAATTATAATTGATTATCATAATCACAACGCGCGGGCTGGCGATCTCTGGATCTTCAGCCATTCGCTATACTTTGGACAACAAATATCTCAATAGCGTAATACACCTGCAGCCACGAGTTATACACTACTCGGTATTTAATTTGGCACATTGTAAACAAGAGCAATATATCGACTGTACTTGTGCAAGTCAATCCATAATGTCGTTTGATAACATGACTTACACATTACTTTACTAATTTCGGTTCTCTGTAGAATATCAATTTAGAAAAACTCTCTCGAAAATTAATAATTTCAGGAATAACCAATAAAATAATGATTATACAGGAAAAAAAATCATTTTCTAAAATCTGATTAACGAATTTTAAAATTAATTTAAAAACTTTAATGATACATATACATATATATAAATCGACCTCAATACAAAATGAAATTATGATATTTAAAGATGACTAGCGGGTTATGTAATTCGTTCTTACGAAAAAATAACGACAGTTTGAACCAAATGAAGCCTTCGGTTCACTTTACGGGAAAATTTAAAAACTCGTTTGTTAACGTAAAATAAAAATACCAATTAATTTTCTACAAAAGTATAGATTTTTATATATATATATATATATATAAATATAAATATTTATATATATATATAATTTTGTACTGTCAGAAGTTATTCGCCTGTATGACAAGAAAAAGTAAATTATGGTAACATATAAAAAATGATTGTTTTATAATTTTCACACCTATAACTAATTTTTCTGAATAACACCGATAAATTACGAAAACTATTAATGAAAGGTAAACTTTTATAAATATATTACTTAATATGAACGTGGTAGGTAGGAATTCGGGTTAGACTGTGGCAACGTACCGATGTCGCCCCACCGGCGACAGCTAGCTAGCTGGCGCTCTTGCAAAACGCCGAATTTTATAAAACCTTGTTTCGGTCTTGCGTTACTGCATCGAGATTAGGTTAGTTTCCCAACGCCCCCAAACAACACACGCTCGTATTCATTATACAATTTGCGTGGCAATTTATTTTTCTCTATAGCCTAATGCACTTTGTTTTGATTTTATTTTAAAAATATTCCCATCGGTGTAGAGACTCCATGACATTTGATTTCTATACGCTTAAAGAGATATTTTTAATGTTAAAATGAGCAGGATTTCCAATGACAGGGAGGACAGACGACCCCGTTAAAGTTCAGGAGCGGCCTGCGTAAGACGCTTGTCGTCGCTTCCAACCACTCCTGTTGAAGCTAAGAGCATTTAATTAGAAGTCTTTAATTATAATATTTTATAAGGTGACAAACATTTAACAAAGGGCTGTAAAAGCCGTACAATATTTTTTACGCGAATAGAAATCTGAAAATGCTTAATGCCAATTTACAATCAAGATTTAAATAATTGCTCCTCGAAGGAGCATGGTCTAAAATAATCAATGTCGTTCTGTTTACACCATTTTTTTACTAAGGCTCGCAAAATTATTTCATAAGTTTTAAAATTATATATGTACTCCACTCGTGTGATTAATTGTATATTCATTTATTCAACTAATTTTTCATCGTGTATTAGTTAAATTTGTAGCTTGCGTTCATGGATTTTGAAATCATTATCATTACTGTTTGATAGATTACACTTTACTCATATATAAATAGTTGTCGTTATTTCGGACCATAGAAGCCCACTGTAAGGTATAGGCTTCTTTTAAAGATATCTCTGAGAGGATATACCATTATCTCCATGCTTGGCGGGTAGCTTGGTAATCGCAGTATTCTACAATAGTATGTAGACGCTGTTTCCCATCTTCTGGAAACTTATTTGTGAGCAGTGGCAATCCTATATAATTAATTCAGTTGTGAATTATGTATCGCTATATCGACCGCAAGTCTCGGTCCTTTATCGCTGTCAAACCCAATACTATGTCTTTATTTGAGGTGCCAATATGTTGAACGCAAAATATATATCAAGAATACAATTTAATATCAAATAGCATCAAATTGAATTTCACTACAATGACATTTTTAAATTTAAAAATAGCAACGAGGGTTCCATACGTGTCTTAGTCTGGGATTAAGTCATAACTAGTCTTTTTATATAATTATCACAAACATCCTTAAAACATATTTACGTCATGAAGAAGTATTCTTTTTTTGCTAAATCTATAACCTATGATTTAACAATAGTTTTTTCAATCATTGACGAGCTGTGTCCAGGCTTTGTTCTGCTTTCCTGAGGACAGTTGAAATAAGACCCCGTTATAGATGTAAATTAGAACCTAAAGTCAAACTTTACGTCATCCGAAAATGAAGTCAAAGTTTTATACACAAAAACATTGTTAAAGTGTTTTCCGATTTGCATGACGAAAGGCGATTCGTTACGTACGTGTTACTCCACAGTGCACCGGGCTCGCTGTGAACAACTACAGCCAACTGTTTAACTGTAAACAGTTTTGTAAAGTCTTAAGTAATAATGGTAATTAGTGACGGCATGAGAACGTGCAATGGATAATTGATAATGTTTCGTAAAGATTAACCGATAAATATACATATATTATAAACTCAACAAATTAGCCCTACACATATAGTTGCGCATTTAAAGCAATGGTTCGAAATCTGTTGCTTGGCAAACTGACGGCATCATAATTGGATTTTATTATTCATTAAGTTTATATAAATAGTTTATAGTTTTATATCGTATTTAAGGTCCATTATAGTTACTAGAAATCATTACCTTTATGTATTTATTACTCCACCACCCAAACGGTTCAGATAAAATGGCTTCGACATTTAGTTTGCCGCTGTACATGAATTAGATAAGTTTTTAAATAAATAAACATACAAATTAAGCGAAAAATCCAGCACAATTTCGTATTCGCCCTTCTAAAGTTTAAAACGTCGGAGAAAGTCTTTTTGAAATTAGTATGTGTAAATTTGTAATGAATGTTAAATTACCTGTGCCATCTGTACCTGGCCAGTTGAGTTAATATTAAAAAGTTAGCATTTAAAAAAAAAGCAAGTTAGTAAGTATAATTTTATCCGAGCAATTTTTCATATGTATATCTTTCCGCCGTAATTATTAAAATCGAAGCATTGTAAAAATCTTAACTCAAAAAAGGAAAAAAAGCAAACATTTGTCATGTTTATTGTACGAATGTAGTAGTAATTTGATAACTGATGATAAAAAGTTAACACGTACAGTATGAACGTACATAAAAAATCGAGGTCCAAGATCGCGTTTCGAGTTGTGAATGACATAAATATTTATGTAAATTGTGTAATCCAACCTGCTTACACAATTAAAATAAAAACGTAAAAAATACATGAACCAAAGATCTTTTTGTTAAAGCTTTAGCTTATAAAAATAAGAATTATAACATTTCTCATAAGAGTTGGTTTTCGTCTGATCGTATTGTTTTTTTTATATTTAATTGTAAAACACATTGGAGTTCATTATAACAGCATAAACAGTTACAGCAATGCTGATATAACTAAAGTGCAATGTATCAAAGTTGACAAAGAAAATATTCTCTCCCTCTTTTGTTTTGTACGTCGTCATATAACATTTCATGTATAGGAGATTTTTATCATTTAGATTAGGTATTGATTTTTCACTTAATTGTTTTTATATCAATCCTTTTTGTTTTTATAGTCTTCGCTGGTAAAACCTTTTAAGAACATTTACGAAACGACCTATTTTATTAAACGCTATATACATAAAAGGTAATTTGGTTTACGTAATATAATTTTAATGAAGATAGGTACTTCCAAGAAGATTATGGATAATCATACCGTATCGTGGTCAATACTCAAGAAACTTATGTAAAAGAAGAAAACCTATAAAGATTAATTCTGCCTACATAGTTACATATTAGTGTATGTACCAAGATTGCAAGAGAGAATAGACGAGGGAGACGTCAACTCCTTAACAGAACAAGTGGAAAGCTGCCAGATCTGGCTGAAATATAGTAATAAAGGATAACCAAATGTAACAATAGTCGGACAAGGTAAAGAAAAATCTGTGATAAAGAAATTACCAATAAAAATTGTGATATAGAAATTAGTTATAATAATAAAAGAAAATAAAAATTGTAAAAAACAAACGAGGTGGAAATTTTGAAAGAAAAGAAGTGATCTATGAAAGATAATGGAATGAAAAGGAATGGAAGATTATGTGAGGGAGGTATAAGAGAGAGACGAGTAAATGAAATTGAATGGTGAAGAGAAGGACGAAAGAGCGAGAAAGTAAAACTAGAAATTGAATAAATTATTTGAAAAATTGTCTCTGGTACCCAAGACAAGGGAATATACGAAAGGCCGGGTACGAATAACGGGGGCCATTAATAGAAAAATACCAATGTATTTAACAGTTTTGATTAGGTCACCTAAGTCACGAACACTCTATGAAGTATTTAATGGAATCAGGCGTTACCTCGCGGAAGTCCATCCTAAGTAAGAAAAGGACCAATATTTAGCCACTTCCGCACATGCAGTGGTAGTCGTGCAATAAAGTTCACCGCCCGCCAGTCCGCTGATAAATGCGTATGCGGCAAACAATGTGAATCACACAACCGCCACCGCCAAATTACTCAATACGTGTTTTACCCCTCCACGGGGCATCTTCAGGAGTTACGTTACACCAATTAGTGCCACACACAGAGTGACTCTGTGCGCATGCAGTCCTCCAGTGACTTGCAGTATTGCAGACTTGCAGTGGTTGCACGACTACCACTGCATGTGCGGAAATGGCTAAATATTGGTCCTTTTCTTACTCTATGAAGTGACTATTAGCCTTTGGATATGCTTTGAAACAGCACTGAGTGGCACCGGCGCCTTTTCTATGAAAATCTGTCGACTCTACATAGTATTCAGAACGAACACCGAGGAAAAACATTTGCGTATTAACTCCGTATGTAATTGTATCTCTAATCATAAGGTCAATGTCCTATGTGACTTTTTACTTACTGGTACAACTAAAAAAAATATGTGTAAGATCGCACTTACCTTTAGCATAGTAACATTATTTCACGGCGTCCAATTGATAAAGATACATACTTAAGTTTATATAGGTTGATTGGTTATGTTTAAAAAAATAGCTCATTTGTTATCAATTAATATAATTATCAATCTGTTAACTTTTCTATAGTGATAAAGTTAAAATTTGTAGCCTAAGTTATGTCATAGTGTACAGAAATAGTCTGATGGATATGTGTATGGTGCTTCTCTCAAAATAAATTTACCTCTAGTAAAATTTTATGTATATACGTAGGAGTACATGTGTGGGTTTTTTAGAAAAACAAACAATTACGCGCATCGTTAACCTTTTAAATGATATTCGCGGAAGGTCCGCTGAAAGTAAATGGTGGCCTGCGTTTAAGTAAAGACAAAAGGCGCGGTTGCCTAACCGCGTGCACTGCGACAAAGTTACAACTGCACGTCGAGCGGAAGTTCTCTAACGTAATGACGTAATACGACATTAAAGGTTGCTCCACGCATTACACGTCGTTTCCAAGCAGCTATATTCAACCTTCGGCACGTCGGACTTTTGTTGGATGGACTATTTGTTGTTATTTTATTTTTAAGCATTACGTGGTTGCGCTCATAATTTAGTTACAGGTTAATTGATTATTGGTATAAAATCTTTAAATTGGTGAATGTATAGTTCAATCATCAGCGTAAATTTTAAAAGCATTTACACCTATTTGCAAAGACCCTTTACACATCACACTTAAACATGTTAATTTATTTTTAATTTTGGAATGCGACATACATAACTTTTGAAAAAGTCTGTATGTATTGTAATCTGATGTTTGAAAACTCGTTTTCTTACTGCTTTATAATTACGCTAATTATTAATGTATTTTTTCTGTGACAATTAATTATTGGATAGCGTGTACTATATCTTAAGGAATAGCAAATAAGATATACATTCATCCCTTTTAAAGCTATAAATACCCTATGCCATACGTAATCACAGGAAACTTATCGCATACTTTAGTCAGTCAGGAAGACTGGCTGATGGCAACGACGAGGGATTGACGCTGTCTGTAGTGGCCGTCTATAACATAGTGTTATATACATGTTATATTATAATTAATTATATTTTGTTATATGGGTCATGGGTACGGAATAGGCATTGTGATTATTTAACCATTTCACAAAATGGATTCGAAATCAATATATCGAACTGACTCAAATGTTGTTCAATGCTTTGCATTAATTTTTAATTTATGTTATCAATAGTTAAATAATTTTGATTAAACTATTATTTGAGACTATTACAGGTTTATAAGGATAAGTTTTTAAATAAAAAAAAATGTTATAAAATACGAAATTAATCAATACATGATTGTCAAATTCAGTATCAAACAATCGCAAACTTGTCAAATATTTATAATAATTAATTTTGCCGCTAAACTACGCCAATATGTGCTTGTAGTCCCTTTGAAAAAAAGGTTTAGTACCACTGATTTTTACAAACGGAGAAGACGTCTAACAATTTGCTTATCCGAGGTAACGACTACTTATCGGTTATTGACTTTGTCCCAACAACAATACAAAGTTTTGTAGTCTAATTAATTTTACGTCAATGTTTACACTTAGGAGTCTGAAACTGTTACGTTAATACTCGTACGTAATAAGGGTGATAACCTTACAGTAAGCGAAGCGTATTACCTCGCTTTAAAAAAAACCTAAACCGAAAAAATCCTCAAACACACGAGAGGTGACACTAAAAGACTTTTTTTAAGATATGGCCAGTTAAAAACTATTTTAAAATTCGATAGATAGATACTAAAAGCTAACCGAAGTCTATAGTGAATTTGTTGTCACAAAAATCATAAAAAGCATACAACGAATATTTTCAAGTCCTAAATCAATAGCAATCTTTAAAAATATTCTTTTATCAGCCGCCAATTTACAGAAATTAATATTGGAAAGAGGTTACGTACAATATCTGAAAAATCAGTAAAGAGTTGCATTTTCGAATTTCATTTCGATATTTTTAAATTTTAATTTTAAACTGGCCAGTTATAAAAACTGTTAAAATTATTTTATTACATAAAATAAAGACGGAAGATAGAATGAATAATTATAAGCTAATTGTTTTTTTCCGTATATAGAAAAAAAATAATGCAACATGCAAGGAGTCCTTTTCTAACTCACAACATGTTTCAGCCACTACCGTACCAAATCCTCTCATTACAACGCTATGGATCCGGCACCAGCACGGGGAATCCATGGACTACTAAGAAACTTCTAAGACACAACTAAATCTCTATTTTTCCACCACCATCATTGCTTTTTTTCATCGCCTCAACTAGACTTTGCTAAAACAAATAGCTAGAACGCTGCCATGAAATCGATGCTACGCAGATAACCATTTAGTTACAATTGAATAGTTTTGTAGTCGAAAGCGTAGCAAATCGTGAACAGGGTAAGCTGTGTTGATGGGCATATTTGGTCACTCTTTTGACTACAATTACTTGAAATAACTTGCCGATATGTAACCGCTTTTGACTGAGCTTTACTTACAAACCAACTGATTAGTTTGATTGGTGTTGTCCACGCACATATGATAATGATAGCATATAGCATATATGAATTCATCATCATCATCATTCCAGGAGTAGGATGTCCTAGAATCCTCCGATGACCATAAACAAGGTCGTTTGTCTACTATCGAACGTGGTGCATCTGGTGACCAACTGTCCCGCGTTCGGAGGACTTCGATGCGATTCCAAACTCCTGCTAGGAAAAAAGAATTAATGATGAAGACACTATTGCCTTACTAATAAATGACGATAAAGATAGGCCCGCGTTTCTCAAATACTGCAAGGCCATAGTTCTGGAAGTGATCAAAATAAACAGTACCGAAATATAACAGGTTGGGAAAGCATGTAAAAACAAGAGGAAATGAAAATAAAAGTAAAAAAAGATGTAAACAAAATACGAAGATACTAATATAATGTATAAGAATGCATAAATGTAATAACGATTATAAAAAAGTAAATGAACAACATATTAAAAATGTAAAGTCCTGTCCAAAACTAGATGGGGTATACGAGAAAAAAAGAACCTTGAGGTCACAACGGCCTTTGATTCTGTGCGGTATGTGGCCTGTTTACCGCGTCTTCAACTTACTACTCCGCTGGGATAAATCAATTACTTTCATTTGTTCAAGGATCCACTTATTTCTGATTCGATCAAGATATATGAATCTTAATAACCGTAAATATTTTTTATGTTTACGCAAATTTTAAAATAAATATACAATATATTTATATAGTTCAAAATGTTCAAGCTTTAATTCAATAATTTTGGAAAGCATTCTTTTTAAAAATTTTAAAAACCTTTAAACTTTTAATGATTAATTTTGAACTGGACACGTCTAGAATGATAACGGTATTTATTGTCAGTAGTAAGGTAATCTTCTTGATTGTATGCGATCGCTGTTCGACCTTTCTTAAAGTTCCTTTGTGACAATTAAACATTTTTTATTATAGTTCCAAAATGGTTAAAACGTAAAAAGAAAGAATAAACTGACGAACACACGCATAAATCATACAAGTATAATAAATCATAAACGCCCGTCCGCGCATTCATTCATCACCCAGCATATCAGTCATATCCTGACCTTATTAATATTCCCATTTCTGATATACTAGCTTTTTATAGTGAAATAATACAAAAGTCACAACTTTATAATTTGGTCGTATTATGTATCTCTTTCTGTCTTAGTAGGTAACAACAGCTTGTAGGTCTATCTGATGACACTATGCAATATTTACTAAGTTCCTGCTTAAGGTCTAGAGTAGATGAGTTGAACGGCGTTATAAAATCCGTGGTGGGTTCCGACGGAGACTTCTTCTTTTTCAGACTATAGACACACTGCGAGGCGTAGGCCTCCTCCCAAAAAAAACGAAATCCTACATAACAATAAGGTGAGGTAATCACCTCCAGAATGAAGAATATCGTGTGCAAACTAGAATATTTTTATCGAATATAATCAGGCGTTACCTCGCCGGTATCCATCCTAAGTAAGAAAGGGACTTATATATAGCTACTGCCGCTATGCAGCAGTAGTCGTGCAATGAAGTGTACCGCCCGACAGCCAACCGGAATGAAGTATCAAGTAGTGCTGTTCTTAAATATCTCTTTTTGTCTTATCAATCGCATTCGCCTCTCTCTCTCTCTGTTCAATTACAACAGGCGGTCACCATATTGTACGCCCGAGTACTAGCTCTCAAAATATGCGAGAGATGAGAGGGTGACTACGGATAGGTACACAAACGTAAAGGTTTACTTTCAAATATTTCGTATAAGTTTTATCAATCTCAACCTTCCCTTATCTCATTGTTCGCATACAACGGGCAGTGAATAATAGTGTATGCGCATATGTGCTAGTCAAATCCAGAGGTATGTGAGGGATGAAAAAGGGAGTAAGGCTAAATCTAGGAGTTGTGTTCATAAATATCTCATGTACATTCAATTGCAGCATACCCTGTTTAATGAACTAATTGTAGACAAAATATTAGAAGCCTCCACGAACTCGCTTAAAAAATTGGTTGTAAAAGAAAAATTAAGACTTCTTTAAAAATTTCATATAGCCGATGACAGTTACAATTAAAAAATATTTGTAACAGTAGATTGTATAATAAAATCGACGAAGTCGAGGTGACCGTAGCGGTTGTGACATATCCAGTGATGCTAGAGTATTCAGTGGCCGCGTATCCTTGTACGAGAGCGCAGGCAAGGCAACGGTTTATGTAATCGATATTACAGCATCGACCCCGAACCGTGTTGCACTCACGAACTGCCCAAGTAAATAAGTCGAAAAGCTTATTCATTAGTAAATAAAATAAAAGTTACAAATATTAGCGATGTGTTTGGTATTGCAATACGCTCAAGTGAAATGCCTCTATATTATCTTTTATTACTTTATTTGGTTATTTTTTAAATAAAAAGTTTAAATTATTTTGATCCATAGTCATTCTATACGTAGAATTATATTGTAATCCGTGGAATTATAGAAAAAAATTAAAAAAAAATTAAATAAACACCCGAAAACAGAACACAAAACATAAAAAAGGACCCTGACCTAAGTTTACTGTGGGCGCTTTTCAGATCGGGGCGTTGGAACTCTTGTAGTTTGAAATTAAAGGTTGCCATTTTATAGTAGCTTAATTTGGTTCTAGTTTCTATCAAATTGGGCTCTTATAACATTCTTCAATTGATCACTATAAATGACCATGTGTATATACGAATATTCGGACATCGTTTAGTTGGTACTCTATTAGATTTTGTACTGAAAAAAGTTATTCGCCTCTAAAAAATATATTTCCGTTTCATAACTATATTTATTGATTTAGAATAAAAATAAACTACTTATCGTATAAAAACAAGTTTTTTATTTCGTATATAACGATACTTCAAATATAATGTTGTATTTGATTACATGCTATGGCGCCCCGCGTTGATTTGATTGACGTACAATATTTGACGGCTGTTTGACAGATGGTTTAATTAATCCAAGAGTTAGTATGGTAACAGAGTGTTCGTTTTTTCTACTATGCATACATCTTATACTTTTGTTCTCCAAAGGAACGGGAGAGTCCTTAATGAAAATATGAAAAAAAAATTTTTCAAATTAGTCGAGTCGTTATCGAGTAATACGATTAACAATACATTAGGCAATTAAATTTTTTGTTTTATAAGCGACGGAATTTGCCACTCCAAATACTTGTCCGCATGTCTTCGTACATAACTTAATCCGTCATTAGGCTGCACTAAGTGAACAAGCGTTACAAAAAATTACTTACTTAACTAAAAATAAAGAAACTGCTGGACTAATCGGTGCTTAAAACACTCAGCCTTCACCTTTTAACAGCAAATAAGTTAAATTATTTTATCTGATCTGATATCTCTTCAGTCTTAAAGGTTAGCTGCAAATTTCCCAAATATCCTTGTATTTGATGATCTATAGGCGACTCAACCTCAGTATCCTATTCAACCTTGTCCATAATTTCTCTAAGTAATAACATTTTCTAATTACTCAATCGGCTACTGTACACTTGTTATTTAACCGGGTAAACATGACCGCACGTAATAAACTGCGCGTAACTAAACGCTTCACGTATTACGTCGGTAACCACGTAAAAGGCAAATTGCATAATTGACATGCGAATTAAAAATATACGCGAATAAATATTTTCGAGTGCTTCTTAAATTTGAACATTAATTTCCAAAGTGTTTCTAGGCTTTTTGATGTGAGAATAAAATAAAGGTCTACGAGAATTTATTGGCTTTCCACAGTGAAGAACTAAAATGTTGACTTCACTTCACCTATATATGTTAAGTGGATAATTCTTTTTAATCATCCACTTATCAACCATCACAAATACAATCTATTAATTAATCAATTGTAATTTTTTTCTCAGCGTTAATTTCCATAGTAATAACTCATCTTCACATTTTTGTCGAGTTTTGGTAACATGGTAGAAATATTGCATGGGTCTACTGGAATCGGATAGTTTTTTGAAAGTGGTCTCTAAGAAAAAACGTGGTAACAACAAGGTTTGAGGCTGTATAGCTTATACTGATCCGCATTGTAAATTGAAGCCCAAGTGACAAGCCTCGCATTAGAGACTGCATGCCATGTAACATTACAAATTGTACAGAATCATTAAAAGTTTTAGGCACTGTGGGATTTATTTACAGCGCCTCAACTAACCACTATAGTAAGCTCAACTAAATGCTAAGTATTTTCATTCTAAATATAAAATAAAAAACTAAAAGGATTAATTATATATGTATGTATTATTTTGTTGCAATTTGATGCTATTATCATTATTGGGTGAGCTATAATTTTTGTCGTCTTAAAGGTTAAACGCCGTGTGCAATGGGTATTGGGTTAGACATTACGTACAACATAGAAAACAATTATCAAGATCAAGATTATCTACTACAGTTCAATGTTCCATATTTAATCAATCTATTTCGTTTATTATAACATGATATGTAGTGTTTTTAAAAGCGTGATTTAAACGCTTTGGTTTTTTAAGATATAACTGTGCTTCATTCCTGTTCGTAGACGTTTAGTCTAAACCTCTTTTTAAGTCGCAAAGATCGAGGGCTACCACAGTAGTCTCGTCTCGGGCTGTTACACATTATTTGTTTACCGGATTAAGCGGCCGCCAGGCTCTTCTATTCTTGGGCGGACACTCCACAGCGTAATCTGGCGTAAGGGACTCAACCTCGACTTTTCATCTACCATAAACAATATTTGTATGTATGTTCATGTATATATATTTACATGAATATGTTTGTATATATTTATGTGTATTTAGTAAACTAAGTATTTGAATGTACGCACAACCTAAACTGTCCTGTTCTTCATGTCTCTCATCTTCATCCAAAGGTTGTCCAAAGGTTGTAGAGATAAGACCGCCTCTTGTAACTGTATATACATTGCTTCTTTTTTTTCGTTATTATATATCAATTTATTATATTTTATTACATTCCCCTTTCCTTTTTTATATAGTGTTTTGGTGTACCACAAGTTGTAAATAAAATAAAATATTTTTTTCATCTTTCATTTTTTTCACATTTCAATTTAATTTATTTAACTTTAAACTTAAAATACATAAATAAATCAAATAACGAATGAACGGATAAAATTACGTAAATAAATAAATACGAAGTTACATTTCTCTGGAATTTTATATTTGGCATCATAAAGCGCAGCATTAAGTTTGGTAGAGTAGTGGCGATTCAGATCAACTATCTCATATGATTACAACCTCTCAGACATTTGTCCTAAGTAATAATACAAAACAATAAATTTAATATTACAAAATGTAATATTTTATTACAAGATATTTAAATTGTGAAGGATTTTACTTAAAAGTATTTAATAAAAATAATATTTTTCGCGAGAGGCAACCCTACTGTAATTATGATGCGATAAATAAAAATACGCTACTTACATACACACTGCACTCGCGCAACATCAGTTCTGCTTATAATGATACATATTACAACATATTACGTCCGTTAAGTATCTCATAACGGAAGTCGGCTTCGGATTAGAATGAAATTTGATTTACTTTAGAATGTTGATGCACCGGAATAATATTTTCTCGTTCAGTTTGTTGCATTTTGCATTCGTTATGCATCAGATATTATTTCTACCTCTCGAATTTTTACATTACTCTTTCGATGTTCCATATTTAAATATCTACTTGCAAAGTCGAAAGGCTAAGAGAAATCTGTTTATTTAACCCCAATACTGGTGCTTTCAAATATTAACTAATATTTTATTCCTCTATTCTAACAAAGTAGCATAAAAATACACTCATTATTAATATAATGTTATTATAGAAAAAATAATTTTTGAAGCTTTGGCGAGGAACAGCAGCTCGCTGCATCCAGGTAAAGGGAGATAAAATAAAAAGGCTCACACCCTGTTACGGACTAGTCAAGTAATGTAACATATAATAAAAATAGTAAAATAAAAAGGTTATAGAAATAATAAGAAAGTTGTCAAAGAAAAAAAATGGAATAGTAATATATATATA
Organism: Battus philenor; assembly: GCF_028537555.1. Classification (NCBI taxonomy): domain Eukaryota; kingdom Metazoa; phylum Arthropoda; class Insecta; order Lepidoptera; family Papilionidae; genus Battus; species Battus philenor. The sequence continues at coordinate 2,943,258 of NW_027181686.1, forward strand.
ATATATAAAAATTGACTCTGCCAATAGACGGTAGAGGTTCAGACGGCAACATAATAAAAATATTTATATTTTACTCTAAGTGTCTACTCAAGCATTATTACACTGATTTTAGACTACGTTTACAACAAGTTTCTAGATTTAATTCCTTCAATATTATAGAGGACTAGAAAACAAAAGTTAACAAAACTGACCTAATTCTGTTAGTGTAAAAAATGTATTGTATAATAACAGTATAGTCTCTTCTATCCACCATTTACTTATATTAAAAAAAAAGTGGGATCTTCAACAGGATTTTGACATGAGACAACATTGATATAAGTAGATAAATAATTAATATGAATTAAGAAAAGTTATTGTGTGTATGGACAGACGACCTAAGATTAGACGACTTAAGATGGCCGCTAAAGGCCGCGTCCAACAGGTGATATTGGCAATCAGTGTCAGAAGAGAACGTCACACGGCTGAGATGATGATAATAATGATGATCTATTCCCAGGCGTATTAGATTGTGCCTTTATAGAGGCGCACATTGTAAGCATATAGTACCTCCTTGTGGCGTTCACAACGTATTGCTGGCCACCACAGCCATAACACTTTTAAATAAAATTATTGATACGCATTCGAATTCGGCTTCTGAATTTAAATTCGAACTATTAGTCATGTGCGTGTTGACATAGCGTTTAGGTCAGAATTGTAAATTATAAATAGTGAGAAACGTCATCATTGTGATAACTTTTGACTAACATCTTCCTCGCCATGAAAAAGGATCATGTACGTGCTGAGATGGTAGCTTATTTCTATCCGCCAGTCGCGTGTATCCCATTTATTTTTAACATCTATGCAATAAACGGCCGACCTGCATCAACATAAGCCGCGTCGCAACGCTTGCCTGTAGGAAGTAGCCGGACCGCGGTTACTCAACAGAGAAAGTATTTTCAACGGCCTTCACCCGTTCTGTTACGATACGTCTTCGCGAAGGTTCCGACGCATTCTTACAGCTTCGTCAGTGGTGCAATAAACCAGACTGGCGTCACGTAGAAGCCGAACTACCATCGCTATTGTGTGTTATGGAGATAGGTGGAAATACCTTGCAAAATTATAAACTTACTTCCCCCCGGAATAAGTCAATATACATAATGTTATACATGAGGTCCGGTGGCAAAATTCGAAATTCAAATTTTTCCATCACCATTAGGCAGGAAATAGACAGGAACAAAACATAGGTGGATAAATCATTGTAAATTTATTAAAATAGATTCATTGATATTAAAAAAATTGTAAAATAAATCCGATATAAAATTGATGTACACGAGAAAATAATTAAACCAATTAAAACTGTGATACTGTAATAGAAATGGATAACTGTAGTGTTTGAGGATGTACGAAAGGAATGGAATGATTGAGAAAGGAAGATTGTAGAATTGTAGAATGAAAGACGGAGGAAAAAAGATATTGTGTACTATGGAAGACGAGAACGAAAATAAAAATTCTAGTGAAAAAAAAATTATTAAGACATAAAAAACCCTGTTCCCAATTAAATAGGGGGTAGAAGGAGAGGTCCCCAATAGTGGGGGCCATAGAAAAAAAAACCATTAGGCGGGAGAGAGGGCTTTTTTTAACATATTCTAAAAGAAGATCAGAAACCGATCCCAAATAATAAATAACGTAATGATAATACAGTAATAAAAAGCGTTTGCAAAACACAAATTATTACATAATAAAATTAATAATTGTTTACTGTCTAAAGACTTAGTAATACCAGAAGTAATTAGCCTGTCGCATTACAATAGAAACAAATAAAGTATAAAATATTTCAGAATCATCACCTTATACAGGATGTTTAGATATAAATGTAAAAAGCTTTAAAGCTTTTCTGACAAATCAGCTGTACATACTCTTTTGAAGTTTTTGTGCTAATCACTCCGTATATATGAGATTTACGACTACGACTACCTATAATACATAAAGTCCAATAAGTTTCTCTATGAACCAGGTCAAGCATATATCGTAAAAATTTTTGTCATCGTGTTTAGCCCATAAACTCCAATTCCAAGACATAGGCCTTCCCCAAAGACATCTATGAGGAGATATACCATAATCTCTGAAGTTGGCGAGCGGATTTGCGATCGTAGTATGGTATTATGGTACATAGAGGACGCTGCTGCCCATCCTCTGGAACTTGTTTGTGAGCCATGGCAATTCTATATAATTACACAAAGTGTGAATTATATAGGATGGTATCCCGGAAATCGAACTCGCGACCGACGATCGCAAGTCTTATTAAATTAAATTATTACTATTATGCTTGCCATTGGAAACTTATACTCGTATAAACAAATAAAGACTATCAGTACATCATAAGTTATATATAATTAAGACTATATTCCTTTATATCATTATACACATAGGATGCTTTATAATGTCCACTTGAATACGTCTTGAGAAGAATGCTGGACGAAATCAATTTCATAGGAACTAGAATCAGATTGAAATCTCCAATAAAGGAATTCTTCTACTTTGAGCTACGAGGATTCCACACGCGTCCTGATTTGAAAGAAACCACAATAAAGCCAGACAGTGTTTTTGTGGTCACTTCTACATCTTCCACAATACAGTAGTAAAGCAATATGTTCTGAAGCCCTATTACCACTTAAAAATCTTTCACATACTACAATAAGATTTTTGTTACAAGGTTTTGTTTAATAAAGCCTTTAAAATGGTTATAAGATGTACATATAAACGTTAAATATGAGTGTATATACAATACACGGTTACCCACAAAAGTGTTACTAATTTTATGAAGCCTAGAAAAAGGTATAAAGTCTTCGGAAGCCATTCATAATCCAGCCGTGATAACTACGCAATAATTGTTAATTTTTTTTTATAAAAAAATAACCAAACAAATGAAGCTGTCAATAAGTGTTATAGCATTTAATTTTTCTTTCGTCACGTGCGAACAAACCGCGCGTCCACATAATCGTACATTCTCGAAATGACCTTCACCCAAATATGCAGATTTCACACGAACTGGTTTCGGTGACCCAAGATTTGTTTATCAATATTTCTTATATAATCGCAGTGTAACCGTTATATCTGCAATATTGGGAAAATATAAAGTATTTGCGATATTCATAAATTACCAATAGATATTTTTAACATACGTAATACTGATTTGCAATTCCACATTTAACTCTTCATAAATAAATGATTAATTACATTAATATTACAACTTGGTAAGGATGCAAACCAAGTTTAAACACCAACAATATTTAAATTAAACAGCCGTCAATATTTTTTATTATTATTATTGGGATTTACATTCCACAAACATCAGCGTACGTGTGTTTATTTTTACATTTACGTTAAATATTTCCAAAATTTTTTGTACACGTTTTAGCATGTTTACTGTCTTTTGGTCCTGGTTTTTAAAATTAAGTGCGACCACTTCTTCTCTCCTCCATATTGCGGTGCCCAGATTGTACGCCAGTATTTATGCGGTGATTGCCGTATTCGCCACATCGATGAATCTTGCGATCACATCGTGAATCTCGTCCTAGTAATACACTCACGATTGGCGTGATATTGGTACCACCGCATGATGGTCACTGTTTTAAAGCCCGTGAGTGTCTGTTGTTCGTAGACAACGATGACCATCCCATGAGCCTCGTGGATAGTGAGCATCCTTGACCCTGTCGCTGTACCGTAGCCTTGCTAATATGAAGTTGTTCAACGTCTTGGGTGTGAGTAAGGTAAAGGATATATCTCTGTTTCTGACATCAAAGTTGAAGATAAAGAAGATAATAATAAAAAAAACTACATAATTCTCCACTAACAATATACTAAAATCTTGGAAATCCTTACTCGAGGATTGGACGAGTTGCCTCCACAGATCACTATGACCCACTTTTATGAGTGTTCACGCTATTGTGAGGCAAGTAGCCACGGAGTACATTCATCCGATTGGTAACAGACCTCTTGGTCTACATTTCCTACAACAACTATTTTATCGAGATCGTCTGATTACCTCCGAGGTACGTGATCGAATCCCAAAATCCGCTTGTTGTATGGTGGAGAACCTGGTCTTTTACAAGTGACAGCTCAACTCGAAGTTCCCGTGGAGGCCCTTGAGTCAGTTACTCCATAGAGCAGGATGGAGCATGGAGACCTCCCAATCCAGTAAAATAGGAGTATATAGTAGCACGAGCCGAGTCTCCACCGAGTGCCTTCGAGATTCGTCAAGTTAAAAGAGGTTATATGCTAAGTGACCTCTGCGGCCACCTCAAGCCCCCGGAATCTGCAAATACCGTTTGGGCAGCAGTAATATCCCGGTTCAAAAAGAAAAGCGTTACATAACAATACAAAAAATAGTAAATCAGTGAATATTCGTAATTCATTGTTTTCTATTAGTACAACGCACATTACGTACCCACGAGAGCATCGCACGGTCATAGACTGTGCCGTGATTACCAAAACCGAGGTCACGTTCCAATAAGCTCGCTCACGGTACATTGCGGCCATTGTTCCTGCTCGAGCCCCGGTGCCGAATTAAGTAACAGCAACGTAAAGTATGTTTAACATAATTGGTAACTCTCGTGTAGATTTTTTTTTTTATTTTGTAATAAGGAAGCGTGCACAGATAAAGGTTATTCGGATGGATCAAAATAACAATATGTAACATAATGTGTTGTAATTTATACACTAATTACAATTATTTTCTGCTTAAAATTAATAAATTTTAAAGCGGGTAAATATGTTAATGCTTACGATAAACGATCTTAAGTGACCTAATAAGCGCATATGTATTATGCGCCAAATATAATCTTTTCAATTATACACTTGCATCACCTTTACCAGTTGTACATAATTGTAACTAGGTAACTTGTTCACTGGAGAAGCTGTTAATGTTAAAGGATAAACAGTATCAGTCAACAAATGTGAAAATAGCTTTAATAAGCGCAAACAAAAGCACTATACTCTGACTCACTATAAAACTTACACTACGCATTAAAATAATTGTAAGCGTATATAATCTAGTTACTGAAATATAATTATCAATAACATGTTATCACCACTTATTTGAATAAAAAATGCATTGTCAATATATAGATATACAGTATATGATTATTTTTAGTTTGGAGTTTTATCATCGTCGGGACATCAACCCCATTGTGATCATCGTAGCTTTTAAGGTTATCATCTATAACTGATACTTTCATCATTATTACGGCAATGAAACATGTAAATAGCTGCACATGGGTTTACTTTCATAGATTTTCAATAGGACCGGTAGAAGAAGCCTGCATTTAAAGTCTTCTAACGAAATTAACGAACTCATGTCCACCGCGTGTATCGTTGTCCTTAACGTCCGCCCAGGACCAAGGTAACAATTAGCTAATACAATACGTCAGGTGAAGCATCTGACGTAGATTTTTTTTTTAGTTTATTAACTCGCGGATTTCGGATCCGCGAGCCCTGAGTCCGATGAAGCTGTAAAAGCCAAAACGGCTAACAGCGCGCATCAACATTCGAATATAGCCATAGCTAGTATAGCCAGAACCAAAAGAACCTAACAGCCAAGTGTTCTGCGCGATACTTGGCCTGACCACTGTAACTTCAACTTAGTTACATTCCTTACCTTAACCATTGAGTGCTTTGACTCACCGTGTTATAATTTATCGCGGCCTGTCGTTTTAGCTTTACACTATACAATAAAAGCTCGCGGCGGAGAGCTTTAAATAATGCTTTAAACGCCATTTCCCGGTTACGTAACCGGTTGAAGACTTTTTGAACAATATATTGTCACTGATAGCGGTCTGCGTTCACTTTCACGCCGTCTCAGTAATGCCTAGGAATTAGATCATAGCTTCCGCACTAGAAAACGATACGCCTGTTTCGCACTGAGCTTACATTGGTAGCTTTATCGCGCGATTTCCTTTGGCAAACAAATTATTTGTTAAGAATTTTTAAGTATTACTTAGATCTACACCAAAAAGTCTTACAAAGTTGTACAAAAAAGAGTAAATAAATAAATAAAGAATATAATAAATGCCCGGAGTAGCATTAGCTGGGTGTTCATCAAGTCTAGAAAAAGAACTCATCAGCCAATACGTACAAGTATAGCTTCTTACCAATGAGACTCGTATATATCGAAGGCTTGATTGGTCATACCTGAAATACAGATAACTTCGATTAATAAAAATAAAACAATTGAATATTTATAAACATAAATTAGCAACAAGTTAAAAAAATGTTCTAAGTGAAGGCTCAATGACGACAACAAAGTAAAAATTTGCTAGATTTGTTCCATCTAATAAATTACATTGCAAAGAATAAAAGAAATTAACACCAGAAAGCCATTAATCCACAGGAAAAGTTGAATTTTCATCTAAAGTCGCAAGGCAATACATAAATTACCATAGAGACCTTGTCACCTTTCAATATTCATTGTATAAAATTAAAAGATATTAAAAATAGATAGGTTATAAACCTTGAGAATTTAAATGCATTGTTATTTTTTTACCAATTTATTCGCTGTTTCGAAAGACTTACTATGCAAAGTCATTGTCCATTGGAAAAAATAAATAAAAGAAGAACCTATAGATAGTTAAATTTTGTGATCGTCTCACTTCGTTTTTAAAGATTTTGTTTAAATTTTCATAATTATCAATAAATGTCCATCTCCTACGGTCACCGCGATGACCGGTTATGCGCTGCCCGTATTCAACTATTTCCCATGGCCTTAACTTTATTATGTGTATCGTTAGTTTTACATAAATTATAAACTTCGTGAGATGTGACATACTAAGAGTTTTATAATTTGAGGAGGATACCCTGGGTTCAGTTTTGAACTTTCTTGGTGAGGGGCATATCATCGTGAATCTAAGTAAGAACTTTTTTTAGCAAAGAGCAATTACCCGAGCATCTATATAATAGCTGAAGTCACTTTTATCCAATTTTACTTATGTTGCCCAAATTTTATTGTAAGGCTTTGAATACAACGTGCGTTGATACGTATCTATGTACGTAATCTATTGCTTAATCTTCACAAAAATTTCTATAAACTGATCGGCTGCATTGTTATCTAATTAACTACTTCATTTATTCAATGGCTTTATAATAAACAATGTCGTCATCATTTCAACCATAGGAGGTCCACAACTGGACAAAGGCCTCCTCCGTACATCTTCAGCACAATTTGTTTGAAGCGACATGCATCCAGCGACTACATCCACTTTAACAAAGTTGTTTTATAACTAACAACAACTTACGAAAACATGTTTCGTATTCTATTTCAAACATTACAAGACTTTAATTATAATACAATCATATTTGCATTGCTTTATGCTACTCGATATTTCGTTATTTGATTACATCCTAACACGCTTTCTTTTGGTTTTAAATATCGTCATACATTTGCAGGTAGGGACAAGTGTTTGAAATTACTTAGTGGTTTCTTTGCCAAAAAGAGTAGTTAAAAGAAAATAACATTATTTTTGTTTTTTTTTTCTCCATAAAAATCTTCGAAATTTTGAAAAGAATAGCCGTAATGGCTAAACCATTCTCAAGTTTAACACTCAGCAACACATGAAGAATTATTTACATCTATATGTACAAAATAATTATTTATTATGTGTATAAAGTATAATTGCTTAAAGGTGTTACAACTATAAAGGAATAATTGTGTAGGTTATTTGTCAGCAAAAAGCTTTAAAACATTTCACACATTTCCGATAATTCTGTATAAAGACCGACAGGCGAATAACTTCTGATAGTACAAAGTCTACAGTGACTGATATTAAATTATAATTAATTTTAATATAAAATATTTCAGATTTTGAAAATGCTATTTCTTACTTTATTCTCATTACATTGTTTATTATTTCTGAGACCATTGATTTTCTGAAGGTGTACTATAGATTAATTGATAGCAAATAAACTATACACTCACTACTTTAAATCTTTTATATCTATAACTAATCACCCTGTATATTAATTATTGTTTATGATATTTTCAGGAACTATCAACGAGTCCGCATGACGACGGTCACGCTTGCGATGTGGACTAATATGCTGCTGTCCCTTCGACCATCAACCGAAAGCGACAAGAAAGCGATGCGCAAAACTAAGCCCCCAGACAAAAAGGAACAAAAGATTCGATAAATAATAACTAGTCAGTGAAATTAACCAAAGGGAGATATATTAATTCTGTGATATTGACACATACCGATCTATTCAGTGTTACCAGTGTAAATAGATTACAAAATGGGTCTACACGTGCTCTTAGCGTCGACAGCGCTTAAAACAATCAGCGTCACAGGATTGTGGGTAATTCCCCTTCTCCTTGGTGCTTTGACATACCACAACTATAGTTCCTACGATCCAGAAGCGAAGGTCCTGGATAAGGAACCAAGAAGAGAATACGACTTCATCGTAGTCGGAGGTGGATCAGCTGGCGCCGTGGTGGCAAATCGACTGACTGAAGTGAAAGACTGGAACCTTCTATTGCTTGAGAGTGGTAAGTGTATTTCATGAATAAATTAAATATCTACACTTGTACACTTAAGTTTACAGTAGCTTAACAAGCTTTAGAGAGAGTTATACTCGGGATTTCTATACGAAATTCAATTCAAAGCTCAGATTGAAAACATCTTTATTCAAGTAGGCATTTATACGTATTTTTAAAACTATCAATAAGTAATTCTTATAATTGATTAATATAGTGCAAATCAAATATGTTTGCGAATAGTCCATAAAAGTTATAAGGATCTATTACCACAAATCTGACATTGATTTATCGACCTCCCGTTGGTCCTATAGATAATCTTACAAGTGTGAACATGTTCGCCTAGATTTCTGTGTGTGAATACGAAAACCTGGTACATCGGTAATTAATTTTGCTCTTGCATACCGCGGTAATAGGTACTTTTACCCTTATTGCCCGAAAATATTTAAATGTGTTGCTTCATACAGCATCGAGTAGCTGTACCCCAGCTGTAGAGAACTGAGACTTGCGATTGACGCGTTGTTCGATTCCCGAGATTCAATATATATATATACTAGCTGATCCCGCAAACGTTGTTTTGCAAAAAAAAAAACTGATATTTTAATTTACAAATAAAAAATAAGGGTTGATCGTAGAGGGGTGAAAATTTATGGTTGTATATATTCTTGTATGCTGTATCATAAAAAAATAAAAACAAAAAATTTCGTTAAAAAAATAAAAAAAAATTTTTAAGTGTGAACAACCTTTATCACTTAGGGGTATAGAAAATAGATAGTAGCCGATTCTCAGACCTACTGAATACGCATATTAAATTTGGTAAAAAGAACAGTCAAGCCGTTTCAGAGGAGTTCAAGTTCGTGACACGAGAATTTTATATATTAATTTTATATATATATAATTCACATTACGTCCAATAATTATATAAGATTCCCTCTACTCATACACAACGTACATCTATTCCCAATCGTCATGTTAAAAGTGATCACTTCGAAATATGTTACGTTAATTAATTTGTTTTTATTAAAATGCGTCAGGCCAATATCTTCTAGCAGTAAAGTGCGGGGACAGATAGTAAACAATAAATATTTTTTAGTGTGATAATCAGAATTTTTGAAACGATTTTACTGATAATTACGATGTTTATGTTTCTGAAAGCATTGATTTTTTAGATAGGGTGTACCATACGTTAGTTGACAGTAAACGAGCTGTGGAAGCCTTTCGGTAAGGGATTGAGACTTGCGATCGTAGGTCGCGGATTCGATTTCCGACTCCAAAATACCTTTATACGTTAATTATCTGGGATTGCCACTGTTCAATAACAAGTTTTCAGGGTATGGGCAGCAGCGTCCTCTGCGTACCATAACAGCATGTAGGAGTGGTCGTAGTACTGTAGCTTCTTGTTCTTCTGCAGCTTCTTGTCTTTCTGCAGCTTCTTGTTAATGTTGACAGCACAACAAACAAACAAACTTTTGTTGCGTCTACTGTGGCGCCATCTGTCATTTATCCGTTTCATTGCCGCCGCTGCCGCGATGCGATCGACGGACACGTGGGTAAGAGCTCGTTGCTAGGCAACGCGTGGTTGAGTGGCGCGCGATATGCACGCCACAAGCACATTGAGATCGTCAACCTGTCAAGTGTAGCGATTATGGTATATTTCCTATAGATATCTTTAAGAAAGGTATTTGTCTTAAATTGGCCGTCTATGGGCTGAAACGACGACGACAACATGGCATAAATAAAACCTGTATTTTTAATCACTTTATTGTCTGCTAAATATACTAAATAGGAAATAATTAAAGCTGTACAATCTTCAGGTCCTGACGAGAACGAGATCACCGACGTGCCCTCGCTAGCGGGTTACCTGCAGCTGACGAAGCTCGACTGGCAATACAAGACCGAACCGACATCCTACGCCTGCCTGGGATTCAAACAGAGAAGGTGCAGCTGGCCAAGGGGAAAGGTATAAACATAACGTACACATATGTTAACAATAACACATACAAGGAATACGTAAAAATGCACATAAACTTGCATATACACATACAATAATACATGGTAATTACTTATAGGTATAAAAGCATTGAAGGGTTATATAACTCATTTATCAACAAAATTGTCAAACATTTTACATCTATTTCCGATCACCTGTATAAATTCATCATTCTGAAATATCTGTATACGAATGCGGCTGCCAATAACCTCTGCCAGTACAAAGTCTAGCGCGACAGATAATAAACAATTATTAATATTAATACATATTAACATGGGTTACGAAAACGTTTTTTATAACTATGTCATCATTACATTGCTTATTATTTTTGTAAATCATTGATTTTTGTATAGTGCCTACATTAAAGCTTTGAAGCAATGAATCAATCAATCAATCACCCGGTATTGTTACCAAATATCAAAAAGTTCAGCAAAACAGTTCACGCTCTTAGCTGTCGAATTCAAGACGATTTTTACATAATTATTTTGTTTATTTTGCCACCTTGTTATAGTTTATATTTTTATGTCATAATAAAGTTATTACTATTACTAAATACATCGCCATCATCATATCATCATAGTCAATAGGCACCTGCTGCAAGGCATAAGCCTCCCCCAACATTCGCCACGATGATCGATGTCGGTCCACTTTGTAGGAGACCTCGCCACACCGCGTCTGCCGGCTTGTGGCCACCATATATACATATAAATATTCAATAAATTTTATTGGAATTTTAAAAGTATGTCACATGTCGAATTATAACAATATAATCTATGAGTCAATCATACATATTCTTTATTTATAATGAGTGTTTTAAAATAAACTTATGAATACATTTCTCACTGAACTATAATATATTTAAATAACGATAACATATTACTTTACAATGCATAAACACTTAATTTACATCGACTTCGAAATTTAAAATTGAAATTTTTACATTCAAATTAATACTTTTATATTTAAAACTAAATAATGAGAATAATCTTTTTTGTAAACAGATAGTACAGAGTAGTATTACATAACACCAGTTTTCTTAACACATTTTATTGCCTAATTAAATAAATCTATTTTAAGTAGTGACCGTGACTTTTTTTACAATGTAGACATGTTTTTTTCGATCATTGTAAGTACAGGTTAGTAGTTTAAGTTAGACAACAAAAACTATGAACTCATACCAGTTTATTTCGTATCATTTGTAAATCGTAGTCCTGATGTTTTATCAAGTTAAATTAAACCGTGAGATACTACACACTATAAATAACAATGTAATAATATATTGCTCCAAAAAAAAATACACCAGTATATGATTTAATAAAAACGATTATAATTTAATAAAAACGCTTTCACGTTCCAGGTGCTCGGTGGTTCCAGCGTATTGAACTACATGATATACGTGAGAGGCAACCGATACGATTTCGACCAATGGGAATCATTCGGCAACCCTGGATGGGGCTATCGTGATGTACTTAAATATTTCATTAAGTCCGAGGATAACAGAAATCCCTATTTGTCTAAAAGCGAATACCATGGAACAGGAGGGTACCTCACAGTTCAAGAGGCACCTTGGAGAACTCCTCTGGTGGCTGCGTTCGTCGAAGCGGGAGCTGAGATAGGATATGAGAATAGAGATATAAATGGGGCGGTGCAAACTGGGTTCATGATCGCACAGGGCACTATAAGACGCGGTTCACGTTGTAGCACGGCAAAAGCATTCTTAAGACCCGTACGCGCTCGTCAGAACTTAGATATATCACTTAATTCCCAAGTTACTAAGGTCCTAATTAATCCTTTAACTATGAAAGCCTATGGAGTCGAATTTATAAAACATGGCGTGAAAAGAGTTGTGTTCGCTAAAAAGGAGGTAATATTATCAGCGGGAGCAATAAACAGCCCACAATTACTCATGCTATCCGGAATAGGTCCTAAGGATCACCTAAAAGATGTTGGTATTCAAGTGTTAAAAGATTTGCCGGTAGGAGAAAATTTACAAGATCACGTAGGTGTGGGAGGTCTTACGTTTTTAGTAGAGAAACCAGTTGCAATCGTACAAAATCGCCTTCAAGCATTCCCTGTCACAATGAACTACGTGATAAACGAGAGAGGGCCGATGACAACATTGGGAGGATTAGAAGGAATTGCTTTTGTAAATACGAAATACGCAAACAGTTCCGGCTTATGGCCTGATATACAGTTTCATATGGCGCCAGCATCTTTTTCTTCAGATAACGGTCAAATAGTTAGAAAAATTTTGGGACTCACCGACGAAGTTTACGATACTGTATACAAACCAATCGCTAATAAAGACGCTTGGACGATAATGCCTCTTTTATTGAGACCAAATACAAGAGGTTACGTTAGATTAAGAAGTTCTAATCCTTATGACTATCCAACAATGAATCCTCGATATCACGAAGATAGGTTAGATGTTAATAGATTGGTAGAAGGAATCAAAATTGCTTTGAAAGTTGCTAACGCTTCCCCTTTCAAACAATTCGGCTCGAGACTATACACGAAGCCTTTACCCAACTGCAAGCATTTCACATTCATGTCCGACGAGTACATTGAGTGTCAAGTCAGAACAATATCGATGACAATATACCACCAGTGCGGAACGACAAAGATGGGACCATCGTGGGATGAGAAAGCTGTCGTGGATCCTCGACTTCGAGTGTATGGCGTGGAAGGACTTCGGGTTATAGATGCTAGTATAATGCCGACCATAGTGAGCGGTAACACGAATGCCGCAGTGATTATGATCGGAGAAAAAGGAGCGGATTTGATCAAACAAGATTGGCTGAGACGCAAGCGGTGACGAACGTATGTTTTACCATAGAACTGTTGTGAAATTGTAAGCTAATCCAAATATCTACACAATTTTGTATATAGCTGTAATATAAGATTGTAAGTTAATTTATAACTGATAACTCTTTGGGAGGTAAATTGCCATAATATCCTTTAAGCAATATTGATATTGTAAGAATGTACTAAATTCAAAAAAATCTTTTTTAAGTACTGTTCAGATATGAATGAAATCAAATTTTAAACGATCTGATTAGTTTGGATTTTATTTTTTCAATGCTAACAGAGGCTCAAGCTTTGTAAATATATTTTAGATTCATAGTTTTTATAATTAAAAAAACAACGGAATTTGAAATATGAAAATTTATTACATGCCGCCTATACTATTATAAACCATAAAGAAAGTAATTCATAAAAGCAAAAGTGTTTAAAGAAGTTTTACAGATTAAATTTCGTATACCAGTTTTACGAAAATCATTTTATTTGAAAAATAAAATTCCTTATAAATAGGTTTAAAGTTAAATTTATTTAATGTTACATGTTGTTAAAATTAAAAAAAAAACAATACCATGAATATTTAATCTTTTATTTTTTAGTTTATAATTTTTACCAGCTTACTTAAAAAAAATTGTATCACGCAAAATTATATATGATATTTTTCAGTGTGTGTGTGAGTATGCATATGTTATAGTAATTAATAAATAGAGCTGTGATAACTCAGCGATCAAAGACTGAGAGTTACGATCGTAGGGCGCAGCTTCGATTCCTAGATTGCGTAATTTAAAAAAAAAACTAGTTTTCAGAGAATAGGTAGCAGCATCCTCTGCGCCATAGTACCACATTGCAATAGCCAACCCGCCTGCCAAGTAAGGCGATTATGGTATATCCCCCTATAGATATTTTGGTGCAGGCCTCGTCCTTGCAATAAGTGTTTATATTCTGAAACGACGACAACAAATCAATAATCACTCGTTGTCAAACCTTAAACAACTGTTGCCGCATTTATAATATACCTCTGAAAATGATATACACGTACATAGATTTTCCAATAAATAAACATCATACCAACATTCAAAAAAATAATAATATTCGTTTATTTATTTTATTTGAAAGTTAAATTTATTAATTATTTTGACCACTTTCCCAAAAATTAATTGCAAAGGCCATTGCGGTATGAATTTTTGACTCTTGTATACAAAAAAAAAATAACCCCCATAGTAACATGAAAGAGGAGAAATTTAAAAAAGTATTTTTTTTTATTATAATTGAAAGAACTTCAAAATGTAAACGATGTTTTTGATTAGTATTTAAAAAAAAAGTGCGCAGATTTTTAATTAATTTTAATTAGATTTTAGGTTTAGTAGAAATGTAGCTATAAGGTTATAAGTTATTATTCAACTTAAACTAGGCAAAAATCAAACCTCAAACTTTGAAAATGGAGAGAGATACACTTGAGGTAAACGTCCCGATAGATACAATTCTATATATATACACATTTTGCCTTATTATTAGTCAGTTTTCTCGGACTGACTAATAATACTACCACTTCGGAGAGTGTTAGTGCTGGGGGGAAAAAGTGGCGGAAAAAACTCCTGCAACTCTTCTATTTTGTATTGTCGTCCCGTATAACAGACATTAAAGGTTAATATATCTAAGCAACAAAGGCAAAATGTGTATCATATTTGAGTGTTCTATTCTTGTTTTGTTCCGGATGGTTTCAATTACCTTATTGTCATTTAAAAATTCCGTGGGTTTAACGGTACAGGGCGCAAATAGCGCTTACCTAAACCTCCCAGTACCAAACCTTAAAAGTCTCAATTCGCCCCATAGTAACTTTATTATCGGATTGGATTCTTGTTTATCCATTTATCTATTTATAATCTCAGGTGTACCGCTAGATGGCGCTATAAAGAGTTTAGTGTCGCTACCGAAAATCTATTTTTTTTCGTAATGTGTATTAAGAGTGTATTCTCTATAAGTTCTTTTATTCAAATAAATGAAAAAGATGACTAAAATATTCGATTATAGACAACCCTTATAAAGCAATATTCTACAGATATTTCTTTCTTGAAATTTACGTTATAAATATTGGTTGACTTGACACCACTGTATGATAAGACCACTACAGGACATCTTTATTAATTATGTAATTCTAAACGCTTCATAATATCACTTTTTATAGCTTCTCTAATAGTTTGGTGGCAGAGTATTGAAAGTCCACATGTCACGCTACTGGGCAATAATTATCAAAGTGAAAAGTGCCTCTGTGAAAACAGCACTGGCAATACAGTGTAGCCAGGCACAGGAGCTGCCTTCTTAACGCCCCTAACGACACCGAGATCTAGTCTCTAACCACTTCAGTACGAATGTCGACAGCCACATGTGAACGCGCACAGCCGGCTCTTACCTGCCGGGCGCAGAAGCGACACTGAGCCCGTTTAGATCTTTAATATGCAGGGTGGGCCATAACTTTTTGCACTTTTGAAACATGTGTAGAAATAAAAGTACAAATGCTATTTTGTTTATGATTTATTTACCGTAATTATCATTTATAAAAATTTATTTTTTAAAAATTACATCGTCGAGATGTGCTCCGTCTCGCCGTTGGCACTCCTGTAATCGACTACGTAAACTTTGGAAAACTCGTTGACACATGCTATTTGCAAAAATTTTTGGCCCACCCTATATTTGTGATGAGAGTATTTTACAAACAGATAATATTTGTAATATAATTAACACAGCGTTTGTTTTATTTCAGTATTTCAAAAAGTTTAATTTTTATAAATGAAAAATTAGAAAATTTAGCTCAAAGTAATTAGTTTACTATTAAATAAAATGTCACAAATTTTAGAGTATTACAATAAAAGTTATTTCTTAGATCACACCAAACACGTCGTGATACGACGCATGACGTTCACCTAACGTAATTCTAATAAACTGTAATTACAGAGATATGTTAAAAACCAAGAAATGGTTGACGAGTAAAGTCGACGCTCGGCCTTGGATACGGTTTTGTGGCGGACGAGCACCGTACCGAAGTAGTTAAAGAGGTTCCCACGTCTGTTAGATTTAAAAATACCACGCATCCTACAGTTTTTAAATTTTTACAGTCCAAGGCGCGTGAACGCCCTGCGTTTTGAAAAATCGTAGCTCAAAGTTGAGAGATGCCTTTTAAGAGGAACTCAATCTGATTCTAGTTTCTATAAAATACTGTTCTTTCATTCGTTTCTTGACGTACACAAAGAGTCACTGAAAATGATCATACGCTGATAATAATACGAATAAATAAATAACTTTTAATAGTTGACCTAGCAACACAGGCCTTTTACCAGTAGATATGAATCTAGATTCATTATTGAGGTTAAATGTAGTGTGCCATATATTAAAACCTTGCAAGATAAAATCAAACAATTTTTGTGCAATTTTATATAATTGCATATTGTAAATTTTGCTAAATGTCGTAATTTTCTTTAATTTAATATGGGCCTAGTATTTAATCTAGGTGATTGATTATATGAGTCCTTGTTGAAAATTATCATTAAAATACGTATTTTGTCTTAACTTGCAACATAAGTAAGAAAAAATCCTATAATAACTTTGTTTTTCTCACTAACATAAAACATAGACTTTAGATTTAGTAAAAGCAACGTTTGACATTTTTGAATAATGAGACGTAGATGTCAATTTCTACCACGTGCACAAACATGGATACTTTTCCAAAATTTTAAGCAATTCTTTTTTTTTTTTGGAATTCGAATTTAAAATTTCAATACCATTTTGACAAAATGGCGGATCTATTTCGTGAATGACGTCAATAATATATATCTTAAAGCTGCAATACCCACTTTGCTATGTATATAACCTATTTATAACATATAGAAGAATAAATATCTTGAAATTATGAAATCTCAAATGTTGTTTGCAATAAATAGTTTTGTGTGTGTTAAGTTTGTGACCTGAGACGCCGTCTTCTTAATTATCCATATCTATTAGAAAACAAAGATTCAATTTAAAACGCTATATCAAGTTTTAAAAATCCATTTGTAACAATGCTTATAGGCGAGCATCAGTTGATAGAATATTTCTGAGGAGACGAGCAGTCTGTTGTAAAAATAACAGATTACACTATTTCTGAAATAATCCATTAATTTTTCAATTAAATTAAATTACGAAACATAAGATTAAACACTTCATGCATCACAATCGTAACATAAACATATAAAAGTTATATGAAATGAAAAAAAATGGCCGACCGCGTCTGCGAAATGTAGGTGACAACTTAGCATTATATTTCAAACTACATCGCAAGATTCAATTTAAATGAAAACAATAAGAATAATAAAGAATGAAATTATAGTAAAATCGTCATCATGACGTCAGTCGATAGACGTCCTCTGCAAGGCATAGGCCTTCCCCAAAGATCACTACGGTGCCCGCATCAGGCGCCTTCTAGCGACCTTGACCGTATCGTTGGTTTACCCAGCGGTGGGCATACCCACTCCGCGTCTACAATTAATAAAGTAAATGCAAAAAATCAACCAAAAAAAAAAACAAAAGCACGTAGCGACTGGGATTATATGATTAACAGACATATAAAACATATTATATTGACACAAATATTGGTCTATAACAGCATAGCGCATATTTATAACATGCGGGACAATAATTCACAGCTGTGTAGTTTTTTTACCTTATTATACCTTTAAATACACATTATATTTATCTATATAACATAAAATTTTATTTCATGCTATACTAAGACATGTTTGATAAATTTTCATTATTTAAAATAGGCTCTGTTATCACAATGTTAAATATAGTCTTTTTCGGTTTGAAATCTTACCGACCAATGACTTAAGTAATGAGACTCTATTTTAAAGTAAATACTTACGCACTTGAGATAAATGCGTCATAAATCACATATTCTTTTTTTAAATTCTTGGAGAAATAGAAGAAAACATTTAAATTTAGAACCTAAATTTTAATTATAGTTATAGACCGAGACCAAGTAAACAGAGTTATGTTATTTGACAAAATATATTTCTCAGAGCTTGCTGAACAGGTAGAAGCAATAGAAAAATATGATCTTGGAGTCACGACGTTAAATAACAATTAGCGTCTGTCTGTCTAATGGTTGATCAAAAAAGTCCAAAAAACATCTTTTTATAGTTATCCAACAAACATGTATAATAAACATATTTATTCTGCTTGTGTATAAAACAAGTAAAATTTGAATTAATTAAGGTTTAGACGTGTGATTTCTGATATAACTCAAAAAACTATAATAAAAGTGAAAATTGCAAAAGAATTTGCTTTATAATCTAATAACAGTAAGTTGTTACTTTATGTTTGGCATGTTAAAAGCGGCAGTGCCTCAAGGTGTCGAAGGAAACCGCGGACGAGATAGCGCAGCGCATGTCCTGCTATACTCTGCGCTGTCTACGCATAAAGTGCACAGATGACCTGGTTAATTATTGGTTGCAGACCGCTTTCAACAAGTCCTTTGTCTATGGGGTGGTCTACGTCCTACGTCAGATAACAGAATCTTTAGTACCTTCGGTACTAGTCGGCCATCGCTTTTACATATTTTGGAGGCTAATATTCCCTTCCCTTTTTTTGCAAAGTTAATGTCTGAGTTACGTTAGCTTTTGGACTATTATGACTATAAACTTTGTATACAATACTATTGACTTTAATAATCCGTAAGTCTATTTAATCTAGGCAATGTCTTAGACCAGTGATTCCCAAAGTGGTCTATATCGACCCCTAGGGGTCTATGACAACCTGCAAGGGGTCTACGTCAGCGAAAAAAAATTTGGGTGTCTATGAAATGACAATGGGGGTCCACAGACTGGACATCGTTAGCCGAGGAGATTTAAGATTAACCCTTACAAAATTGACGCCAAATGTTGATAATTTATTATTAAAGCATCAAGTTCATCCTTCTCACTAAAAATATTAAATTATTGTTTACGTTATTTTATTTATAGTTTATTTAATGTTACGTATATTTTACATAACAGATACAAAATTTTACTTTGAGTAGTTTTAATTTAAATTCAATTAATAAATGTATAAATTAACTTGTATTTTTACTTTAAGTTTTTAACACTTAACTTCACTACAGTTAGAAATTTACAGGAAATCAATATCAGGTAAGTAGGAGGTCTACCCAACACGGAAAAACATGGCAAGGGGTCTACGACACAAAAAAGTTTGGGGAACTCTGTCTTAGACGAAGAATGAAGTTAATTAGAATTTTTAGTAATGCATATTTTACTAAATTATTAAAAAACATGCTAATGTATTGCATGTATGCTAATATAATAATTAATACACCGATCATCAAATATGTTAAATCATTTGCAAATAATTGCATTAATATATATCAAACACGTTATCGTCATATTTTTAATAGTAGCACGTAAACTGCTGAACATGGTCCTACCGATAAGACCATTTGAAAGCAGGTTGCATTCAATATTTTCGTTCTATCTTAACAAGATCATCTGTCCGTATTGTGTGTGAACGTGATCTCCACTTTAAAACCTCAAGTCCCTATCGGCTACTTCTTCTCCGTGCTATGTGGCCTCCCCACTAAAGAAAGATAAAATACACACAACATTGAAGCTTTATAAAAGAACTCTTACTGATCGTCTACTTATTATTTTTTAATCTATTATATTTTCTACTCTACTCTGCTTCACAAAGTGTTATAGCGGAGAAGAAGCAGAAATAAAGTCCATAACAACACACGTTTTAATAGTTTAACAATACAGATTCATACACATACATTTTGTAAGGTATAGCCTAAATAAAATCAAAATAATCAAGCGACATCACTGCGGATTGTTTTCTTTTAAATATTCGTTTATTGAATAATAAGCCATTTTTGTAAATTTACTTCTTTGCTTCACTTTATATGCCCTTTGAATATTTCAAATGGTAGTCTAATAATGTTATGCAGAGTTTTATTGAAAAATCTGATTCCGTCTTTTACAAATGAATTAGATACTTTATGCAGTCGACACTTTAGTAGTTTTTCACGGTGTCTTGTAAATACACTATGGACGTCTCCTATTTTCACTTTACACAGCCACTTCAACTTGAAAATCCGCTGTGCTTTATCGGTTACCTTCGTTCGTTTATGAATCTCCTAATTCCTACTTCGTTTTCTCCGAGAAATCCCGAGCATAGCCGAGCACAGCCGAACATAGCTCATGAAATACGTAAATAAAAAAAAATATTACGTTAGTACTAGTAGATAACAATAAAATAAAAGTAAATTATTTACACGGAAGGTGATTATTATAAACAAAACAATAATAAAAAACAACTAAAAACATTTAAAAGATTCGAGCGATTTTTAAGAGGTCGTTTACCTTAGCACAAGAGGAATAACCGGTCATATTTTAAAAAACGTCTATACAAAACCTTCAAGCGATATTTTTTTACTGCACTGTTGCATAAAAAAAAACAATAGTTACGACATTTACATCATCTTAACAATAAAAAATTTCTGCAGAGGTCGAAAATTCTAACCAGTTTAAACGGTCACGAAAATGTATGGCGCGTTGATTTAAAAATCAATTCCAAATTATTACACATTAGCACGGACATTTAAAACGAACCGACTTCTGTAAAAAAAAGGCTTAATTAAAATTTATATCTAATGGAGCCTTTGAGGAGTATTTTTATAAAATATAAGATCTGTTTATTGATTATATTATTATTGTATGTGACGGAGGTAGGAGCGAAAGGTGCGCGAACTCTCTCAATAACCTGCTTTAAGATTTAGGCCTGTCAAGAACGAACATTAGCATATTTCTGGCATAGGCTTCTCAAACATCGTTGTTAGAACCATTTTAAATTTTGGCAGAAGAGTCTGGTCGTTGAAGATAAGCACTTATGCATTGCAATGTAGCCACCCCCAAATCCTCGCGGGTGTTCAGCCCCGGGCACCGTACCCAGTCCTTCTGACTACAATGCGATGGATTCAACACCCATACGAAAAATCCTTGGAATGTTAAGAGCTTAGATTTCAATATAGAAACCTTTGTAATGATAATAGACATTGAGATATCCTTTAATTCATTGTGATCGCACAATCAAATGCCATTACTATCAACTTAAATATAAAAATTTTGCTACTTTATAATTCGAATCATTACACGGCGGAACTAATTATACCATATCATTTATTAAAAATAAGAGCTTATGTTAAAAAGTTACAGAGAAACGGTATGCTACTTAATTACAAGTATCCTGTACAGAACTACAATCTCTATTACGTTCGTGAAATAAAAAAAACTTGTTTTAAAATTAATCGACTAAATTATTATCGAGATATTTTATAATTGGATCACATATTGGTATCATATAGTTCTTTTATTGAGACATCGGTACTGATAGTCCGTAACTTTTCTCTCTCTTTGCTTTATACATACACACACACACACATATATATATATATACATTTAGAATAGATGCCAACCTATAAAATGACTCATCACAATCCCTGTGGAACCATAAGGCTATATACTTGAAATTTGGTATGAATATTTCTCTATCTGAGTAAAAGTCAGCTATATTTTAAAATATTTCTGCATGGTGAAGGCATTCATTAAAAAGCATGTTTTCTTTCTCTCTATACTTGTATAAGGCTTGCCCGGAAAAACTTTGTTATAAGTAATATATAAATTACATTACATAGCGAATGAAAATTCTTAAAACTTATAAAGAAATTAAAATGTAATGATATTAAATTGCATCTGATGGAAAACTTGAGCAGTGGTAGCGCAGCGGTAAAGGACTAAGATTTGCGATCGCAGGTCGCGGGTTCGATTCCATATAATCTCTTTGTGCATTAGATTTATAGGATTGTCAGTGCTCTTAAAAAAGTTTCCAGAGGATAGACAACCGTGTCCTCTGCGTACCATTATGGTTGGCGATTATGGTTTATAGCGCTAATATAGCTTTAGGAGAGGCACATTTCTTGATTTATGAGTTGAAACGACAACAACGACAAACTAGCTATAATAGATAATTTATTAAACATGATAAGAAAAATTAAAATGCCGACAAGCAAACATGAATAACAAAATAAATAAATTTATAAATGTCATCGTAAATATTTATTCCTAAGATTTGGATACGGACATGTAAACATTTAGCTTGCAGTCTCTCGCATTAAACCGCTATATGTCCTTGGTAGTAATTAGTGATTCCGCCCAGTACTATCATGTGATATTTATTGGGTACAAGATCACAAACAGACTACAAAAACGTAGCAAGACTCTCACATTATATAATAATACAGTTTTTGTGATTGTTTAATGTTTTATAAGCGTTAATGCAATAACCTAACGAGATTAAAATAAAATTTCAAGACAATCATTAGCATACTCTGTAACACCATAAGTTATGTCCACACCAGCCGCAATAACTGGAATATTCCGTGGAATGCCGTGGAATTATTCCGAAGGTTTTACGTCCCTCGTACCATATTGGTTTTTCCCATAAACTTTACATAAACCGCAAAAATGTGAACGGTAAAAAAAACCAAAATGCGTCGATGTCTTGGAACTGAGAACAAATATATTGCAGATACAATAAAGCTTGGAGCGATAGATTAATGTATCTTTATTCCCCAGGAACACAAAATTAAGTAACGGCTTTCTGAAATCTATCTCTACAAAATTTTAAAAATCTTTGGATCACTTATATTGTAGCTATGAGAGGACAGAATTACATTATGACCCAACCCCTTTGAATAAAAGCAATAAAAAAAAATATTATGAATGTATATTCATAGCAAACACCGCCATTCATAATTCTCTCCCGTTCAAATCACAAAACTGCTGAATTTTGTGATGATGGCAAATAAAATAATATGTACAAAAAACGTACAAGTAAATTCCTGACTATTAATTACTTTAGATAACAATTTTGGTTTAACTTTAAGTAAGTAATGTAAGTAATGCAAAATGGCAAAAAATGGAACAACTACCAAAATAGATATATATAGAATAAATACATATATATAGACACACATATACTCAATGGAAAAACACACGAATTTACTTATAAAACTTTATATAATACAATTGCGTATTTTAATTAAAAGTTGCTGCAAAAACTAAACACACCCATCTCTCTATATATTAATATGAATATATATAAATATATATAAACATATATATATATATATATATATATATATATATCCAGATCAAGGCGCGTTTGTAACCCTCGTAGCTCGTAGCTATGAACGATGCTAATATAGGGGAGTACAGCCTGATTTCAGTTTCTATCAACTTGGGCTCTTCTAGCTCTGTGTTTGGCACTAATCGGTGTAACATTATTCCTGAAGATGCCCCGTGGAGGGGTGAAACACGTGTTGAGTGATTTAGCGGTGGTAGTTGTATAATTCGCATTTTTTGCCGCATGCGCATTTGTCAGTGGGCTGGGGGGCGGTGCACTTTATTATATATATGTTGGTCCTTATCTTACTCAGAATGGACTTTCGTAAAATAACGCCTGATTCCATTAAATCTTCTTGGTCTGGTTCTATTTTTTCCATGACGTACATAAATTACGTTATTTTTTAACGTTATACATAATATTTGCGGATTTATTTCTGTTAAAGAAATTTCCGAATTATAATGAAAAGTTACTATTATTATATTTATTCCAGGTTATATTTATAAAATGTACAATAAAGCAAAAAATGATTTTGGACTTAGTTTGGTGCATTTCATACAATAAGGTTGCATGTATAGTAAACAGTGTACATCAAAGTCAATAGACTGCTAAACAGATTTGTTGCAGCAAAAAATTATAGCCATTATCTGGCCACTAGGTACATTGAATCATAAATAATGCAATAAAGTAAATCGCCGTCCTGACCGAATAAAATGATATATCTAAAATTGTTTTTTTTAGGAGGGACGAAAAAATAAATATTAGTTATATAATTGATACACTTTTTGATACCGAACGATCTTTGAATATTTACGTTCTAAAGATTACTTTGAGTATAACCTTTTTATTCTTGTTTGTACTTTACATCGTTTATTTAATTTAAAAAAAAGATACCTTCGCCTCTCTTTGCCATTTATAGCCAGAAAATTATGGAAAAAATTGACAATGTGTATTGGAAATTGTAGATTGTAAATATTTAAAAACTCGATAAAATAACGCGATATACATTTTATTCAATAGGGGCGGCAAAATGTAACTAAGAACGTATCGATCGTATTGACTTTACATAATTTTAAATTAAAAGCATGATAATTTAGATTACGTATATCATAATTAAAAGTAAAATATTAAAGAACAAAAGTAGTTATTTCGTGATCAAATTTATTATTGATGTATTAGGCACTAATCATTACAAAGGTCGTTGGAATACGCTAGCTATATAGGAACTAGGTCGCTTTCCACCGCTTATACACTGCACTTCTTATAGCAAATCTATGCGGTAGGTCCACGTTTAACCATGAACATCGGCTGAAGTGATATTGATGAAGGTTAAAATATTCTCGGAGAAGCTGAAACTCACCGAGAAAAAAAACGTCAAAAAATATTGTAAACAACGCCCAATACGACGACCTTGTTAAATCCACACTACACGACGGCATCATCATCATGAAAAGCAGCCTCCCCCATAGATCTCTAATAAATAAAACTGTTTGAAAAAGGCGAACATCCAGCGTCCTGCGACTTTAACCAGGTAGTTTACTTTGTAGTTAGCCGTTCTACGCTGCGCTTGCCTGTCTGTGGTCTCCAATCCAAGTCCTCGAGACCCCAGCTGCCATGTGTTCTGAGCGCTGTGACCTGCTTATGCCACTACAACTTGCCAATTATCTGGGTTGTATCTGTTACTTTCGTTCGTCATCAAATCTCCTCATCATCCTTCGTATCTGGTAAAGAAATCCCGTATATAGTCATCTCTAATGAAGCCCTGCGTAAGAGACCACGTATCAGTGCAGTCAGTCATCATTGGTGACACATTGGCCGTAGAGCTTCGTCTTTAAGAACTGAGGGTTAGGAGACAAGAGGCATCGTAGTGTCCCGAACGCTAAACTTGAAGACTCCATAGAGGTGGTCATAAATCGGTAAATAAGTCATATTTACCGATTTATGATACGATACTATATAGGAAAAGTTTCTACGATGTCAAGACCCATATACATCGAGGACAAAGTAAGAATGTGTGTGTGATATAATTATTTAAGGCACTGATTTGACATTATGCCATCTTAGCGAACTACATTGTTTGCAATCATCATCAAACCTGACAAGGAAAATTGAACTTTAGTACGTAGACATTAATTAAAGTTTTCGATAACTTTCATTATATATTCTAGAATCCACCTTATTCGAATGCGTTCCACTTTAAACAAAGGTAACAATTATGGATCCTTTATTATTCTTATTAGCGGTTTCGTGATAACTGACACAATGTATTAGATCATTGTATGTGACATTAGGTTTTAACTCACTAAGATCAAGAACCTGGGTAGGTCCACCATGGTGAAGGTCACGGGAAAACGCCAATGCGGGCAGCGCAAGACATATCATTACGATATTTGGAGGAAGCCTATGTCTTGCAATGAGCATCTATTATTATAAATATAAATAAAAATTTTATTAACTTTATTACTTCGGGTGTTAAATTCATATCTTGTTTCGTTGGACCGGACTGTACAAATGGCATTTGCAAATTCCGCAGGTTTGAAGTGGCAGGGCACAAATCATCTTTCTCTTTTACTCATTTCAACTCTCATGCTGGTTTTCCTTTTTAAAGACTGAGCGAATAAGATATGCATTGCGTGGTTTAGCATACGTTTTATGCATAATTTATTGCCTTTTTTGCTTTTTCCTCTGTTCCAGCAATATTTTATTTGAACCTAAAAAAAAACTAAAAAGTGTAATTCTAATTGTACTCACGTTATCCTTTTGTCTATATATCTCTGTCATTTATAAGGATGTCTAATAAAAGACTGTGTTTAGAATTAAATATGCGCGTTACTCGGTTTTAAAAAATTTATAAGTTTTGCAAACACTCTGTGATGAGGTCAGAAAACCACAAATTGAAAATCCCCATGGTCATCCAATAATAGAATGCGATTAAAAGCAATTAAGTGGGAAGGAACAAACTTTTTCGTATTTTAAATTATTTCTGAAGATGATGTACGACAACAAAAAAATTCTTTTTGATCTAGAACATTCGATCGCACGAAAAATTAACAAAGTTATAAACCTGTCTTGGCCAAATATTTAAGAATATTGCAGTCAAAATAAAGAAGTCGTAACATATTTAACCTTCTTGTTTTATTTTGAGACGTCGTTATGAAGGTTAGAGCATACGTCATAGGCTAGAAGGCTTCTTCTATTAACTTCTTCTACGAATATAGACCACCACCGCAGCAATTCTCACACCACATCGCACGCCGCCACGAGTGCACTGCACCATGGTCAAACACCACACTTGTTGAAAGCCTTTCATGCCCTGTGACTAGTAATGTCTCTCCCTTCTATGTCACCAAGTAGTCGCAACTGTGACTGCCGAGCAGACCTCACTAGGCATTAACATCCATAAAAATGAAATAATTATTGATAATAATACCACTGTATCCGTAAGATAGGGGAACGAGTGGTCCTCGAGAACGAGTACCATAAAAAAAAACCATCCGTAACAAGAACCATCACAGTGAACATTCACATTTATTATGCATTTTTGCCCTCGTCATTACCTAACGAACAGATACCAAGTATCTGATCAATATTTTTGAAATAGTTCATGTCCGACGACGCTGTTGGTAACAGCTTTAATATATACAGACACAATATAAATACAACCATGAATAATAATGTTCCAATTCCTTAAAAAAAACTAACTACTTACTACTACGTAAACAGTAGTCTAGACACCGCAGATCTATTAAATATCGCGCGTTTTTAAAAACCAAAACATGCAGCAGGAGGAATAGAAAAGGATGAAGATGAAGGAGTATCGCATCCCTAGTGGACAACGATTAACGTCGCCCTGCGTTCCATAGGTTCCACAATGTAGCGGTATACCAGACAATCGATAAGAACAAAGTTAAGGTTTAAAATAAGGTGTCGGGTAAGCCCGACAACAAGAAATCAAAAATTAAATGTAATAAAAGAGTAAGGTCAACTATCGATTATCGATTATGGAAAAAATAATAGATGCGAAGTATAAATAAATACGCTATGATATAAGAAGCAAAGGAATGTAGACGAAGCAAGTAAGGTGACGAAAGAAGATCAGAAAGTGAAGAATGAAATTTTGTGAAGCATGTGAAGAAAGAGAGAAAGAATTTGTGAAAAATTATTTATACCCGAAATGTAACTTCCCTACCCCACACATGGCAGGGAAAAATATAAAAAAAAATTCAAAACATGACGGCTGAATTATGGGCAGTAGAGCTGAACACCTAAACCGAATTTAAAAGTCGTAAATGCACTGGCTCTGGGAGACCCACTCAGGGAAGATCTTTGATGACGCTAAGGGAACAGGCTTCCTCGCGAGAAAAGCAAATAATTATACCAACATACGCAAGTAGAGATGTGAAAACGTTAAAACTTTCCCGTAGCTATTCCAATGCGATGCAACTTCGTGGAGGTTTAAGAGTTCGTTCCCACAAATGGGCAGCCGTATTCAATGTCGGTTGCTCTAGTGGCTGAACATTTTATATGAAGCTTTTGATAGTTTATTTAGAGCCGGTAGACGCAGCGTGGGTACGCCCATACTGGGTAGACGGACAATATAGTGAAAGTCAGTGGATGCAGGCTGCTCATGACCGATCCTTGGAGAAGGCTTTAATCATGCAGTCATTGGCTGATCTGATGATTAATGCATAATAAACACGGAACTTATCATTAGGTTAGTAATTAAAGAAACTATAATTTATCCGATATCCAATAAAACTTACGCACGACAACTTGGCGGTATAAATAAAAGTCCTTGGTAGATGTTTACATAGAGTTTAGTATCTAATTCTATTCCGCTAAAACCAGGTAATCATTTATTAATATCCAGTATTGAAAGCAAAAACATAAACTTTATTAGCATGTTAATTTAATTCCATTCATTTATTTGATTAGTCAGATAACACGCATATGTTAATTGTACTGAGTTTTCATATTTTTCACACAATTTAAAGTTCATTTTTACCATAGATTATTTACTTACTAATATTTTACCCTTTTCTTTGACAATTTCTAGCTATTTTATATATAACTTAATGTCCCGACAGACTATGTACTACTAGAAATTGATGTCCCAATGCACTTCAATAAAAAAATTGAAACTTTTTCAAAGTGAGAAAATTATTTATCGATTCAATGTGAAAATTAATTTCGTGATCGAAAAACCTAACTCATATAGCTGTCAAACCACAAATAAGTGCATTACAATGCGAAGTATTAAATGCGCGAAGTTCATAGCGAACTAAAAGATTAAAAGCGCGAAGTTTACAGTGAACTGTCAAATGCGAATGATTCACATGTCGTTATGGTTTCTGAAATATTTAAAATTTCTGCACAATTCTCTATTGGTTTACGTAGAATTCTTTCATTCTCAAGATTTATTTATTCATAATTTTATTCACTGAGGATCCTTAATAGTGAAATTAAGCTTATCTATTATAGCATCATTCAACTTAAAGCAATAATGGTTTAAAACCCCAATTTGAGTAAAGCCTACTCGAAACTCGGACAAGTTTTTTTTTATCACTTTCACGAGTTTTAATTTTTTTTTATTTGTTTTATTACTAAAATATTCTGCACCGTGATAGGATTTTTAAACACACACTTTGCACGACACATAACACGGGGGTGTATAGTAAAACCATAAAATTTCGCCCACAAAAGAGTTACAAATGTTATGAAGCCAGGAGACTACAGCAGTCTCTACAATTTTTGTGTTAAGTTCGTGTCCTGCTATTTTTAATATACTTCTTAATCCTCTACTGCACATAAACATGAATAGTATACATACAATATCTCGTAAACGTGAACAGTGGTAGCGCAGCTGCAGAGAGGATACGACGCCCAAGATACAATCATATGTAATTCACACTTGTGAAATTATTATGTATGATTTCCACTTTTCGCAAACAAGTTTTCATAGGATGGACAGCCAGCGTCCTTTGCATACCACACTGCAAATCCACCTGCCAATTTGAATATATACTCCTATACATATCTTTAAGAGGAGCCCATGTCTTGCAGCGGGCATCTACAGATTCAAACACCGATATAGTATGTAGTCATAAATTTTACTACATGAAACTTTCCTCTAAGAGATTCACATTCTTTTTTAATGACGTAAGAATACAGATAAAATTATATTAAAAGTCAAAACCCTTTATGCGATTCTAGAAACAATTCAAAAACAAACTACACACGCGATCGGCATTCAACAAACCCACATCCTGTTTCTATACGGAACAGAAAGGCAAAGGAAATAACACCGCTTAGCCACAGGAATTTTGTAAGTCGTATTTAAAATATAACCCAGCTTCCTACATTCACTTGGAAGGTTTATAAAGTACCAATTTTAGGCGCAACGACAAAAAGCGAGTGCCTTTCTATATGTGACATTTATCTCGTTATTCTTGCACGAAGAGATATTTATTCCCAACGTTTGCCATTTATAAATGCCTTTTTATACAGGTTGGTCTTAATATCTAGAATATTTTGGCTTATTTTTAATTTAAATTTATTAATATGAAATCGACAATCACAGCGTAAGACACACGCAAGTTGGACAGATGTCTTCCAACCCGTCTTATTACAGATCTATGAAGGATGTCTATGTCCACAGAGGAAGTCATTCCTAACCAGAATAATGCTTGTAGAGATGTAATAAAACAGAAAATATTATGTGCTACAGAAGTATGGTAATGATAATGTAGACATAATAACAATCATATTGTTTCTTATATTTTCCATTGTATGAAATATAAAACTTAATTTTGTAAGAGACTGTGGTTGTTAACACGCCATTAAGCTTTAAAAAAAGTAATCACTCTATACTTCTTATTTATTTATTATGAGGCAGTAGCACTGCAATTAGTTATGTTTTATTTAATCCTGCAAGTAAATCAGCCGTAGGACGTTCATTGGGGGAACAGACTCCCCCATAGATTCCCACAAAGACCGGCTGGAAGCGGCCTGCATAGAATGTCTTCCGACGACCTTTCTTGGACGACATCTGTCAACTGGATTGTCCATGCTGCGCTTGTTGTTATTTGGTTTCCTCTCTTAGCGCGAAAGACAAGCGAATCAGTTTTAAACGCCTTCTCCTCGTGTCCGTGTGAGACGTAGTGTCCATACTCACCGGCAACTTAAACCAATCCTGTCCCAACACTAAAAAGCTAAAATATCTTCGGAGAAAAGATTCAAACCTTTCAAACCGAGAAGATATCTATTATTCAATACAATATGCAATGCGAATCTCGGACCCACAAACCTTGAGTCCAAAAAAAGTGTAAAAGCCAGGAATACTAACTGCGTCCAGCACTTATCGAATATAGCTAGTGTGGTTTCTACTCCAAAACCCTAGGATCCCAGCCACCATGTTTTACGATCTTCATGGCCTACATACTTTTTTTTTTTTTTTTTTTTACTTATATTCGTACCCCTATCTAGTTTGGGACAGGGTCTTTTGTATCAATATAATTTTTCACATTTCTTATTATTTTCTTTCTCTTCTTTCTTTCCTTATAATGTCATTTCTTTCATTCTATTTTCTATCTTTCATTCCACAATTCATCTTTCTTTCTCATTCGCCCTATTCAGCTTTCATTCTTCCTCTTTTCTTATTAATAATTACATTTTTATCTTTTTATTTACATTTGGATTTCTTATTTTATAATTATTTTTTATTTATCACAGTCTTATTTCTTAATTTTTTCCCATTTTATTGTCGCTTTGTTACTTACTTATGTTTGTCTTTTATTTATTTCTATTGTTCTTTTAACTATTTCTTTGCAGAGGGTTATGAAATCTTGCTGGTATTCTCCGCCTATCAGGGAGGCTATTGACTCCTCCCTGATTTGAACCCCAGACCGGCACTCGAAGCCGAACCGGAGTCCCCCGAATGCGGGACACCGGGCCACAAGGTGGATCACGGTCTGGTCCACGCCCGGTTCACAGAAGCACGAGGGGTCCTCCTTGAGCTTGAACCTATGAAGGTACTCAGAGAACCCCCCGTGCCCCGTGAAGAGCTGGGCCGAGACCGCGTCCACCTCGATGCTGCGGAGCACGCGGTAGGCTGAGACGGCGTCCGGGAAAAACATCCTCGTTACCGAAGCCGTCGTTCCTTCCACATACCTCCTGTTCCATTCGTCGAGCGACTCCAGTCTCAGTTGCCGCTTGACGAATGAAACAGGGCATCTCTCGTACTCTGGTCGTCTTTTACTCTTCAGGGCCGCTTCCTTGGCCAGCTGGTCCGCCCTCTCGTTCCCCTCCATCCCCGCGTGCGCTTTCACCCAGAACAACCTTACATCCTTCCCTTTCTCTCTCGCTTTCATTACATTCTCCTTCACTCTTAACGCTAAGGGATGGAGGGTGTCCGATCTTGCGACAGTTTCGAGAGCGGACCGCGAGTCGCTCAGTACGGCACAGACTTGCGCCGACTCGCCGGCCGCGTACCCTGTTGCCTCAGCTAGAGCCAGCAGCTCTGCCTGGTATACGGTGCAGAAGTTGCCCAACTTGAGTTTCTTTGTGTATGACTCTACGGCGCCCCGCTTGACGCAGAACGCCGCACCCACCTTATCCTCTATGCGGCTGCCGTCGGTATAAATTACCAGATCGGCAGCCGCGGTGGCAAGTCGGACTTCCTCCGCACTTTCCCCCAGACAGGAGAACTCCACACCAACTTGACCAGACGGGTGTGGTAGTCTCAGGTAGCTGACCGGTACCTCCAGGTCTCGGTCCTTTACCACCTGCCGGGAATGACCCTTTCTTATTTCAAATAAGCGGGCTGCTTCTTGGACCCGAAGGTCCAGGGGAAGCAACCCGGCAAGTATAAGGGCCGAGTGCAGGGACGCGGTCCTGTGGGTCCTCGCGATCTTCTGCGCGAAGCCCCGCTGGACCGCGCCCAACTGCCTGCGGACCAGCAGCTTCCTAGCCGCCGGCGCCCATGCACTCGCTGCATACAAAATCGTCGGCTCCAGCACCGCCAGATACATCGTTCTGATCACCTCCGAGTTCAGACCCCAAGATACCTTCGCAGCCCTGCACAGCTGACGATAGAGGCCCTGTGCCTTCTTGCTCACGTTCTTCACGTGACTGTTGAACGTGAGCCTATCGTCAACTGTGAGGCCTAGTATCCGGACCTCCCCAGTCCGTCCAAGCGGCTCACCTCCCATGCTCAGTAATGGGTAGTCGAACTTTAGCTTGTTGGTTAGCACCATCACCTTGGTTTTGTGTGGTGCGAACCTCAGCTTATTCCTGACCCCCCACTCATGAACATGGGCGAGAACGGCGTTGGCCCGACTCGAGATGTCCTGGGCCTTCTGCCCCGAGAAGACCAGCACGACGTCATCTGCGAACGCCTGGCAGTGTGTCCCGGTCTTTGCCACCTCCTCCAGGAGAGGGTTGATGAGGAGGGTCCAGAAGGTTGGGCCGCCTACGGATCCCTGCACGCACCCCTTGGTGGTCTCTCTGGCCCACTCTGCCCCCGCGTACCGTACGGACACCTTGCGATCGCTAAAATAGCTGTCAACAAGACGCCGCAGATTCGCGGGGCAGCGAGTCTCTGCCAGTCTGCACCGTATAGCAGGCCACCAGGCGTTATCGAAGGCTCCCTCTATGTCCAATGATACCAGCACTGCGATCTCCTTCTCCTTCAGCCGGGTTCGCAGATGCTGGATCAGGTCATACAGGGAGTCTTCGGTACACCTCTGCGGCATGAAGCCGTATTGGTGGCTACTGATATACGGTGCAGTGTACCACCGGATCCTACGGACCATCATTTTCTCAAGGACCTTGCCGAGAATCGGCAAGAGTCCGATGGGCCTGTAGGATTTCGGGTGCGTGTAGTCCTCCTTGTCCGGCTTCCGCAACGCTACGACCACTGCCTCCTTCCATCTCGTGGGGAAGTGGGAAAGCGCGAGACACCGGTTGGAGAGCGCGAGGTACAGAACGGGGTCCACAGCGACGGCCGCACGGCAGATGTCCGCGGTGAGTCCGTCAGAGCCAGGTGCCTTCTTGGCGTTGAAGGTCGATACGGACCATCGGAGCTCCTCCATCGTAAACGGGGGGTCGCATGTTCCATCATGGTCCCCCGAATTGACTTCATCGGCTTTAGCTCTTACAGTTCTGTGGTCCGCATTGTCCTTCCCGGGGTCGTCCTCCGGGAAGAAAACCTCCGCCAGCAACCTGGCTGATCCCGCTGCGTCCAGCACTTTACCTGACTGGACGAGGGGGACGTCCTCTCGCCTCACCTCCGTGCGACGCATCACACGGTGGATCCCGCCCCACATGGTCTCGCGATCCTGTCTCTCACAGAAACGCTTCCAGCTATGGGTCTGAGCGCGCCTCGCCTCAAGGCGGTATGCCTCCTTCGCGTCGCAGTACTCGCGCCAGACCAGCTCCTTACGAGCCGGCCTCGCGGCCCTGATCCTTCTCTTCTTCCTCAAGACATCTGCCTTGAGGAGAGAGAGCTGTTCGGACCACCAGGGCAATTCCGTCCTCTTCCGCTTGGAGACCTTCGGCAGGACCAACTCGCAAGCGTCCCTCACGGTTTCCACATACCGACCGACCGTGCTGTCCAACGCCCCCTTTTCGGTGATCTGATTCACCTCGGTAGGCGTCAGACAGCGATCCGATAGCAGCCGAGCGACAGTTCGATGGAACTCGCCCCAGTCTGCCCTACGGGTAGTGTACTGCCGTGTGGTCCGCTTGACGTCCGTGCCTTGGGACCTCTCAAACTTCAGATTGAACACAATTGCCCTGTGGTCCGACGAGGATATGTCGTCCACGAGGCTCCAGCCCACCGCTCGGTCGAGCAGGGTGGTCGAGCAAGCAGTAATGTCGACGCGACTGGAGTAATGCTTACCGCCCCGATACGTATCAAACGTCGGCTCAGACCCCTGGTTCAACACGTGCACTCCCAGTTGGTCGAGGGCGGCTGCGACCTCCTCCCCCCTTCGGTCCGTGGACCGGCTACCCCACCAGGTGTTATGCGCATTGACGTCGCCACCCAGTACCACGTTGGCTGTCCCCAAGCCCTCCACGGCCGAGCCGATCCGGTCCAGGTATGGTCCGACGGGCGTATTAGGCTCCAGGTAGACGGACACCACCCCTATCTCCCAAGCCCCAGTCCTCAGCCTGGCCGCAGCAACGTTGCCAGACGTGAGTTGGGGACATTGAGTGATATCGATAGTGTCGTCGAATAGCACAATGGCCGCCTTGACAACCTCCCCGTTGCCTCGCGCGACACATTGTACCACCCTTGTCCCTGGGTAGTGCCTCATCTCGCCAATAGCGCCGATATACGGCTCCTGGACCAATGCGAACGCCCAGCCTCTCTTCGGCGCTTCACATATCAGCTCGGCAGTAGCGAGCTTGGACCTTTGCAGGTTTAGCTGCGCCACGCGGTACTGGTGGTGCCCTGCGCGGAGAGTGCGGTGAGTCACCTGGGTGCCCTTAGCAATACGCTACGGACGCCCGTGCTATGGTGTCCCACTTTCTCCGCACAGGACAGTCTTCGTCAAATGCGCCGTGGTCCCACCGGTCTGCCTTAGCTAGTCGGCAGTTCCGGCAGGCGGGAGGTTTCCCGGCTTGCCGATCCGGACACTCGGCGCGTAGGTGCCGGCCACCACAATGGCTGCAGCGGTCTTCGCTCTCCGCGCAATGCCGTTTGGTGTGGCCGTAACCTAGGCACCGAGTGCACTGGACTAGCGGGGAGTGATCATGCACCCGCACTCGCTGGAGGTCCACGTGCATGTAGCCCGCAGCCGTCAGCCGTCCCCAGAGCGCAGGCGACACGCGCATGACCACATGGATCGTCTGCACATTTCGCGCCCTCCTCCTGAACCTTACCTCCGCCCTCTGATCCTCCTCAGAGACGTCGACCAGCAGGTGTTTATTTTGGGTCTTAATGGCCTTTACTATTTCTTCGTTAGTATTATAGGCCATTACGTCTCTGAGCAGAACCAGTGGGTCCTTGTTTTTGACCTCTGCAAGGTTCAGGTCCCTGCCTGCCCTCCTCAGCCCCTCACGCACCCTCTCCAGCTCGACCTCTGAGCCGCAGCCCAGGATGACCCGACCGTCCCGCACCCTGCGGATCCGGTCGACCCTTATGCCGGTCTGGGTGGCGTTTAGAGCTTTCCGTATTTTTCCCAGGACCTGCTCGCCCGTGTCGGTCCCCGACGAGACCGCCACCGAGTGCTTAGGTTCGCACCCCGGTGGCGGTCTTTTTGCCGGGCCGGCCGCCACGCTCGCGTACGTACTGCTATATACTGCTACACGTAATATAAATTACGTAAATAAATACATACATATTATGAATTATTTATTAATTTAATATAATAATTTACCGGCTCTTTAAAAAATAAATTCATAGTTTTACATTGTCATCTTCGCATGTAAAAACCCAATCTTACATTACAAAATGTATCTACATTAATGTCCATGTTTTATCTTCACACGTCATGTACCATTTCGGTAGCAAATCAAAATAAAAACCTCCAATGAAATAGCTTTTAAAGTCATTATACCAAATTACAACAAGTATTCGCAAAAAAGCTCAAAATTTTTTCTCGTCATAACACATCGCATTAAGAAAATACTGCAACAAAAACATGTAAGTTTTAAAATAAATCGTTTTAGACATAACAATAGAATTTTGTTGCTAACTAAGCACACACATTATCGTACAACATACAGAGAATCAGCAAACCGTTATGAAAAAGATGGTTCGTGACTTATATATAAGTAGGTGTCATTTATGTATATGTTATATCTCCTTATTTAAGTATGTTTATACGTAATTATATAATAAATAGTATACATACCACGAATATGTAGTATAAGTTCATGTCATTAATTAACTTATGGTAAAGATGAGTTATCATTTAAACATTCGCCCGTTGTCTTTACACTTGCTTAGGTTGGCTGGCATCGAATGCCTAAAAACATTTAGTCTTAAAATATACAGATTGTAAAAAAGGCAAAAAAAATTAAGACGAATACGTCAAACATAACAAACAAATGTAATAAGCATAATAAAAGCTTTTATTTTTCAATGTCACAATTCGTTACAATCGAAAGTGATTCAATACTGTCACTTACGATCATCCGTGTCGATCGCTGATTTTAATTTAAAGCTCTATTTTGGATATCTATACGTAATAAATACATGCGAGTTGTAATAACTAAAAACAGTACAATTGGCAGACACGTCAGTATTTTTTTTACAGACGCCCATAGAAATAGTAGAACTGTTAGCAGGTAGTCGATCAGGGTATTAAAACAATTTCAAGTCCACAGCTGGACATCCTCCTCTTAGATTCACCAAGCGGATGCGGTCTTTATCCAAGCTTTATTATCTACCTTTGTTATGTTTTCCAGAATATCATAACATAGAAATATAAATATAATGTACTGAAAAAGACATATATACACATGTTTACTTATACGCATATACACATATACAGATCTTTATAATGATAGGCTATAGACGTCCACTGTCAAGTATAGTCCTCCGACATAGATCGCCACGATGACCGATCTAGCGTTGCCGTCATCCAGTGACTTCTCGTGACCTTGTCTGTGTCTTTGGTCTACCTAGTGGGGGCCTACGTGGTCGCTATTCGAGGTCCTTTGGCATGAACGGCGGTAGTTTGCGAGCATCACATGAACTGCCACTTTAGATGAATAAGCGAGCTACATCGGTGAACTTGGTTCTGTTGCGTATATCTTCATTTCTGATTCGACCTCGCAATGCTTCAGGCATAATATAAAGAAGCTTCAGGCATAATATATACAAACATACATCTATTTATATATAATATTAATAAAAAATATCAAATCAACAGGTTTGTTTTCAAGCGCAGCATCATAACCTCCGCCATTAACATCACAACATTTTGGCTATATTCTAATTCATTTTGCATTAGTTAACACACTACGTAAAATTAACTTCAGGTTTGTGTGAGTAAAACTGTTAATTAGAGATTCGTATTTCCCCAGAGCGAATAAGGTAGACAAAGGTCGTTCTTGACTAGACGGTAGCTTGTATTACGATGTTAAAAACACAAACACATCGACAATACAAACAAAGAATTTTATGAATGCAAAAAACAATACGAAACGACCTGACCAACATTACGTAATCTGTAATGACATTTTAACGATGACATTATAACGTCGTGAATAAATAAATGATTCGTTCGTTTTTATACAAAATTACCGAAGCAAAAGAGCTAATAAAAGCAAATGCAATGCGATAAATACAAACGAAATACGCATTCTATATGTGTACCTTTCAAAAAGCGGCTCTTATTTAAAAAATAAATAAGAATAATGTGAGAAATAGCGCTTTTTTACCTTTTTTCCTCTGGTACTAACCTCTGCGACACATTTTAAAATAACGTTATATTTTTTTACATATTTTTGTCCCTCTGTAAACTTGAGTAAAATACAATTTATATGTGCTTTGTACGTATGGAAATATATATTTGGTCACTTCTTTTTTGGAGGCATACTCATTCTCGAATATGTTATTATTAGGACATTATTTTTTTACACACTCTACCACTCTTTCCATCCTTTCTTCCCCACGCTACTGCGTCTTTAGATAAAAATTATTTTAAATTTTTTTCGAAAAAAAAAATTGTACTCATCATAAAATATACTTGAAATTTTTGTGCCCACAGGCGTCAACAAAAAAGCTCTGTGTACATGTAAGCGATACGAACTCAAAAGCTGATGACATGTGATATCTAATAAAGAAACATAACATGTGTGCCACCACGGAAAATGAACAAGGGCTCATTCAATTTAACTGTCAGTTGATGGCTTTGAATAATAAATAATCGAACGCGGGTACAATGCCCACTTTCCGCGATCCCAAAAAAACGAAGCTTAGACGAAATTCATACTCCCTCTGACGACCAATCGAATTAAAATAATTTCTGAAAGGGAAATCAAAACACCGATCAGAAAAATAAAAATTTACTAATCAAGGTATTTTTAATCTATTATTAAAAATTTCACTCTTGGTAAAGGTAAACGAATATTATTCGTCAGGTATACAGCTGTCTTTTTTTTTTTATTAAAAAAAAACATTGCCATTGTCATGTCAAAATTTAACAATTGTAAATGAAGTGTATGCAAAACTTCTCAGCGTGAGCGTGAAAATAAATGAAAACCTCTATCTATTTTATTTTAAACAGTTTATTTTATAATACATTAGTTTC
Source organism: Battus philenor (assembly GCF_028537555.1). NCBI lineage: Eukaryota > Metazoa > Arthropoda > Insecta > Lepidoptera > Papilionidae > Battus > Battus philenor. The sequence goes on from NW_027181686.1 coordinate 2,982,022, forward strand.
GAATAATGTAACACAAAAAATATATATTTACGTACATAGCTCTGGTGATAGTTAGGCTAGGTTATATTTTAACGTCAATAATTAAATAAAACTATATTAAACAGCTTCTTTAATAATAAATGTTCGTGTTTACAAGAGCAATTGAGCAGTGGTAGATCAGTAGCAAATATAGCATATAGCATAACAATAGCACATTCGGTTCTCAAGTAAAATGTTATATAATTCACAATTTGTGTTTTAATTATATAGGACTGCCGCTGCTTACAGACAAATTTTTAGAAGATGGGCAACAGCATCCTCTGCCTACCACAATACCACGCTGCAATCACCACCAACCCATCTGCCAAGCGTGGCGTTTACGGTATATTCCTCCATAGACATCTTTGCCGAAACGACGAAACTTGAATAATCTATATTAAATTAATTCTAGTATTTTGATTACATTGACATTAATAAAACTAAAAAATAATATTTTACGAAAAATATTTAGGCACTCTATCGTTGGAAGCATTTCCTGAGTATCCAAAAATTAACAACTTAAATATTTAGTAGCACATTCTGCGAATCGGGTGGTGTATTCCGAAATTTGTATTTTGCCGAAGGACATTAAAAACTTTTGTTAGTGAACGACAGGAGTAATTATACGAAACAGCTACATTTAGTCTCTACTTTGGTCAAAAGTAAATAGCTAGAAACAATCATTATAATTTCTTGTATTCAATTATAAAAATATTCATAAAATAACTTAGAGCTTATCAATAGAATGTTTTTATTCAACAATATATCAAAATCATTGTGATAAGGCATTACATCACTCTGACAACGATTAACAAGAAAGGAATAGTGATTTATTACTTTTTTATTTATTTATTCAATCTACACACCACAGATATTAGCGCCCATGTTTTTGTTTATACAATAACAGTATTTCCCTGTTTGTTTTTTGCCTACGTTCCTGGATGTCAGAATTTACTAAGCTAAGTTACTTAAGTCCCTTATTGAACTATTTTAAACTAGATTATACTTAACAAATATTTAATTATTTTTGTTCTGTTAATTTTTTTTAATTATCTAGTGAGGATTTTTTTCCACAACACAAGCGATGTCTACTACTTGGGACAGTAGACAAATGCTTTGCCTATGACCAATAAAAAAATTGTATCACCTATATTATGATGCTGCTAATCTAATATAACATAATAGCTATTATAATGAAACATGCAGCCTATAGCATAAATATTAATATGCATCAATAACTTAATATTACTATTATATCACTTACTACATACGAAATTGCTTACTTTCTTATAATGAATGAACGTAAAAACTTATTAGAAAAAACAAATTTTTCGGTACTTCCCGTACTTTTTTATCGACCTAGTTCATAAGTAGTGGTAGATAAAAAATAATACAATAATGAAGTAACATTTGAGATACACAATGACCTCCACCATGACGTTAAGGTCAAAATTCATTGAACTCGCGCAACGAAAATCGTTACTTATTACACCTGCAACATTACGCGTTGACAAAGCAATGAACGATATCAATTGATGCATTACAAATCGATGTAATACGTGCTTGAGATAGTTATCGTTATTTACAATTACGTGACGAGCGGCACATAGAGACCGTGATAATAGTGCGTCAGGTTGAAATGCTAGGCAAACTAAATTAGTCAGAACACGGAATATAAATCTTTGGACATCAAGTTTTTGGACTAACGGCTTAATATATATCTCAAGGAAAGGTCAGGCATCAGTTTTTTAAGATTATTGATTATTAAAATATAAACTAAATCATTAATGAAATAACTTCCTATACAGACAGCCATCATTTTATGATGTAAACATCTAACAATTTTGGTTTATTACTCAAAAAATTTTCAAGTTATTTTCTATATATATATAGTAAATAACATACCTCTATCGCTGGAACTATAAAGCTTGGAAACCTGAAATTTGGTAGGAACATTTCTTTCGTCGATTAGAAGTCAGCTAAGAGTAAATTTTACAAAAATTCATTCTCATGAGGTTGAAGGCACGTGAGACAGTTTACTATAAACTTTAAAACAGTTGTAAATTAATAAGAATTCTGCTTAATACGATTTACAGGGTCAGATGTAAATGATAGCCGATACTTTGTTTAGTTTTTCCTCACACGTCTGGCTAAACCCGGCCCTGTGCTTGACACTTTTGCGTTCTCTATGAGCACGATTTTTTTCGGAAGCGGCTCACGGTCTTGCATTAGGATGGCACGCGTGGCGTTCGCTCCGAAGGCTACGCTAGGGTCAGTGTAATTGTTTAAATTCTATGCATGCTCTTGCTTCGATTAAGGTGAATCACGTCAGGGTAACATTGAGTAACATAATTACTGCTATCTTACTATAGCTTTAATTGCTATCGATTTCTAACTTGAGATCACTTACATCATTTATACCATTAGCATTCTATAAAGAATCTGTGCTACTCTCGTATAATCGTTTCGCCCTATAGGCGTTCTTTGTAAGGGATAGGGATAGGCCTCCCCGAAAGCTATCTATAGGGGGAGAGACCATAATTGCCACACTTCACAGTGTAGTATTATGGCACACGGAGAACGCTGTTGAACATCCTCTAGAAACTTGTTTGTGAACTATGACAATCCTATTTAATTAATGTACAATGTTTGAATTATATAAGATTGTATCCCGGGAATCGAGCGCGCGACTTACAATCGCAAGTATCAGTCCTAGAGGAACGACCACTGCTGGTTTATTTATAAGTTTATTTACTATTATTAAATATGCATAATATGCAGACACAAGTTTTCAATTTATCTACGTGGGAACCAGTTTCCGTAAACATTTTAATTGTAGATTGCACTGCACAATATGGGACTTTCCCTGTTCATTTACAATCTTGTTTTTTGTTCGAATTTCTATAGTAATCTCTTGTTGTTTCATTATTTTATATCACAAATTGTCTGTAGTTTACAAACATATAACTCTCAACAGATTCTTGTAACAACGATTGAAATTCCTTCCACCCATACTAACCGTTTTGCTAACGTTTTTATGGTTCAAATAGTCAAGAAATGGAACAATTAAACGGAGTCATTGTTTCCAGACAATAATAACTAGGGAGTCTTCAAGACAAGAGTGAATAGGTTTTTTCTAGAAAAGTATGTATCATTGTTGACTTCATCATCACTTGAGATCAGGCGATGAAAAAGGTCAACGACTATTTGGAACTCAATACAAAACTAGATAAAAATATTAACTTTATAAATTTCATCTTTTTAAAAAAGGCTTGTGTTTTATAGATTCCTAAAAACACTTATTTTATTATTACCGCTAATTGTATTGTTAAACAGATAAATAATTTTTACAAATAAATTTTGGTGTGCGTTTTACGATAGCGCCTAATTCCTTTGGCCAAAGCTATGTATAATGAATGCATTAGATATTACACAGATATTAACAACGCCGCTATTTCTACGATAAACATAATTTTTTTCTAAATGCAATTTATTTTAATTAATTGTAAAGTGATAAAATTTTATACCTAACGTGCCAATTAAACGTTTTATGGCAATGTTTTCTCGCTCTACTAATACTCACTTTTAATTATAAAAGACAACTGAAGATTAAAATAACTATTTACTAATATAAATTTATTTAATACATACTACAGGGAGAGCAATGATAGCCCAGCTGTAGAGGGTTTTGACTTGCGATCGTAGATCTCGGGTTCGATTTCCGAGACACAATTTTTACATAATTTGCACTTTGTGCCTAATTTGTGCCTATCATAATACCACACTGCGATCGCCAACCTACTTGCCAAGAGTGGCGATTAAGACGTATCCCCCAATAGATATCTTTGGGGGAGGCTTAAGCCTTGCAGTGGGCGTCTATGGGCTGAAACGCCGAAATAATCATAGCGGCCTTAAAGATCTGAAGTGGCCTCGGATCTGCAAGTCCGGGCGTACGAGACCAAACCAGGAATGAGGATATACATAGACGAACGAAAGCACCACACAGCAGGCCTTCAGATTCTGGAGGGAACACCGCGATCGGGGTGCGTAACACATGACGTCCACTGTCTTTGGGTTAGGTCTTTGCCTTGCAGTGGGCGCCTATGGTTCTAAAACGATAGTATTATAGTTTAATGTATAATTTAAGAATTATATATATATATATATATATATACACATATGTATTTATGTATACATATATATAAATTTATATATGTACTTATTAATATACATTTCATTTAATACATATAAATACTAGATATTTATTTAGTAGATATTGTTTACTAGATATTGAAAAATAATAGATATTTAGTACAGAACATATTTGTTTGTTAATATCTAACCCGCCATAAATTATATATAGTGATAATTTATGTACGTCAAAGATGATTGATGTCCTAGACTCAAATTGATTCCCCTATAATGGTTTCCTTAAATGTCAAAAATAATAACACCACAATTCCAAATCAAAACAACATTGCTTCTACACGGTAGTACTAGACAGTCCATAATAAAAATAGATAGTAGCGTTTCCCTAGTTTCTTCTATAACCTCTTCTTACGATAACGCTTTTAAACCCTAGAAGGTAGTAAAACAATAGGAACCGATCAAGCCGAGTTTCGGCTTTCTAAATGCGTATAGGGTGACAGTCAAAGCCTAGTTGCCAAGTCTATGCGTGGAGCGTCTGCCCGAATGAACTAAGAGAACAGCGAATTCCAATGTGTAGCGACCCGAACTGAGGCATCCAAAGTAAGTTCTCTCAAACTCCTAAATCTATACATTCAAGTAGGTAATCAGCGACCATCCATCACCAAAACTTCACATCTCTAATCCTTAGATATTATATCTGAAAAGCTATTTGTCTCAACGCTGGGAATATAAAAACAAAAGACCTCTCTTCACCTCTGTTAATTGGTTACGTAATCAATACTTAAATGACATTAACCACAATTTTTTGTCTTAATTTGTAAATTCTAAAATATCTTTCAACGCGGAAATTTGATATTTAATGCTTTTCCAATAGTATTATGACTGTATTAAATACATTAAAATTCTACTACATAATTAACTACATAAATATACTTTTTAATTACCAATCGAACAATGATAAGAAATATCAGGACAATATAAAATAGAATATTCCACAATGGGAAAAATTTTGTAAGACATGTATTATGCTCTGGGTTTTATAAATTCAGTAAACTCTTTTATGGGTAATTGTATAACGTTTTACAATTCACTCACTTCACTCCCGTATTGTGTCTTATCTGTCATGTTATAAATTTAAAGTTTAATAGACAAAAATCATCAGTCCTATTACAATTTGAAATTAAGTGATAATAAGCTTGGAAATAAATTGATTTGATGATTGATATTGATTTGAAAAAACAAAAGAAGACTTCTCTGGTCAGAGACCTGCGAAGACAAGAGCTTTCGCTAGCTTTAAGTGAAAATCTAAGCTATTATATATAGTAAAGCCCAATTCGATTAGAATTTCTAATAAATAGGAAATTGTAATAATTTTAAAATTTTTTATTTTAAGTGTCATTTAATAATAATATAACTTGATGCGCACTAAACTTAAAACTTGTACCGTGTATCTTCTAGAATCTGTTACATAATAGTTAAATCAATTCGAAGTCCACAAAGAAAAATAACAATGAAAACTAACGAAAAACTAACCTTGCAAGTAGTTAACTATACTAATCAATTTATAAACATTAACACGTACATACAAACTAAAAAATATTATTCTCTCGAATAGTCTTTGCACATTCGAAACGCTAAAACACTTAAATAATGTAAATTTAAATATTTATTTATATTTAGTAAAATTTATCCCATCCGTATATACTACTGGCTGGTTCGGAATGTTGTGGATATTACCGAGAAGAAACTGACACGAATCTCCATAGTATAACAAGTGCTGCGTAATTAAAAAACATTATTTTCCGTAAATAATTAATTTAATAAAATCTAAAGAAAACTCATGTAAAGATTACGATTAGAAATCGTACACCAACGATTGGAATATATTTAATACTTGTGCATTATCGTGTAATAAACAAACTGATACATTAAACATGAGATGAGTTTATTCATATATTTTATTTACAAAACAAGTTCGCGAGATACGACGTACGAATTGGATCGTATAAATGATACAATGAATTGTAATACTTATTTCAGTACAATGCAAAAAAACATGAAAAAATTGTAAAAAACAATGTAGTCTCAGATAAATGATACAGAATAAAAACTGCACTATTAAAGCGCTTAAAGAAAACTTAATTAAAGTCGATAAAAAGACTATATATAATTGCATTCAAAAGTGAATTGTTGAATCTCTTTATCATTGGCACGTAATCCGTATTTTTCCGCAATAAATGAAGATATATTTTATTGCGTATCATTATAAATGCAAGAAATATAAACACAGTTTGTTGTCTCCAACATTGTATTTATATTTTGTTTACCAATAACGTAAATTATATACTTAGTGACAGCTTATAAATATGAAAGCTTTAGACATGGATGTATAGCTCCTTTGTAAACAAAAATCTTTTACACGTATTCCCAATCATCAAACGATTTTTTTATTTATTTAACAGTTTATTGTACACAATAAACTAAAGTAACAATACAAATATAACTGACACAACAGGCACTACTTATTTCTAACCAGAAATTTCTTCCAGTAGGCCTACGATATGTCAGAAATATGTAAATTTTTTTTATTGGAATGCGACAAACCAGTGAGTTCTGGCAGTACAGAGTTTGCAGGGATAGATAGGACACAATAATTAATTTTGATATGTACATTATCGTTATTTATCGTTTCTGAAACCATTATTTTTTAATACAATGTACTACACATCAATCAACAGCAAACGTGTTGTATAATCATCTCATCAAAGCTTTTGCACCCATAACCAAACATCTTGTATTAACTTCATGAAGTCTTCAGTTACCCCCGCGTCTTTGACTCTCGTTGACCGGGTCTGTCGCCAATATAGCGTTTGATGCATTGTAAATAGTTATTTCTTAAGACATTTTAAAGTTCTACATTGATTGGTAAAAACTTGTAAAAAAAGTATCATTTAATTAGTTAGTTAGAAAATAGTCTAGAGAAAAAGACATTAATTAATTTATACATTAAAACTTACACACAATTGTACAGGTATAAACACTCTAAAATTAACACACATGAAACACATGTCCTATAAAATACTTCCATAATTCTTTTACTCGTATACAAACATTATTTCTTTGTAAAAAAAAATTTGTCCAAGGCGGTGAACCTGGACTAAAATGACGGAGGTTGAAAACCTATTCATAACAATTTAAAAACTAGTATAATTACATTTGTACAGTCTATAAAAGAAAATATAATAAATACTTTTTTTAAGAATTCCTTTTAATTCTTTAACTAAAAATTCGGAAATAGAATAATTCATCATACGTTACCCAAGTAGGAGATCTGATCAATCGTTGATGGTAGTCGCTTACCTAAAACAAAAATAATTACATTATAGTGTGTTCGTAAGAAAAAAGTGTCTCGCCATTGTCATTCTCTTACTAGCTATTTTTAGTGAATTAGAAAGTCGTGGTTACAATGACCAGTTGATTAAACCAGTAATCCATTTATTATATAGGGTTAAATTAACTTTTAGCCCTACTTTAATATACAATACACTTACATAAAATACAAAAAAAAATACTATCTTTGGGCACCTAGTACAAGTATACCTTTGTACAAATAAACAAAACTATCATCATCATCCTACGTAAAAATCCTACAATAGGATATATATGAATGTAATAAAATATGTACATATGGTTAGAAATATAAGTAAATATAAGCATGTTATACATTTCTCGTGGCTTCATAGAATAAGTAAGATTTTTAAGTTTTACAGTACACTATGCCTATGAATTACCCATGTACAAAATTTAAAGTCTAATAGACGGAAACTTGTCTATTTACAGCGTAAAACAAAGTTTCCCAATGTTGGGTCCAAGACCCGCGGTAGGAGGGCATTTTGATTGTTAATGAGGTGATTCGAAAGTAGTTTGCTTTAATATAATTAATAAAATATTTCATAGGAGAGCGTAAGATTTTAGAAAAGCAATGGTGGGGTATGTTCCATACAAAGTTGAAAAATACTGATCAAAAAGTTTTTTTTAAAGTGATAATGGAGACAATGAATTGATCAAATACTACAAAAGCGCATTTAGAGAGAGTTTAAAAATAAATGGTACCATTATAGCGGATCTAAATTTGTAACAAGCTTGTATTAATAAGGACTCTTCTAGCATTCTTCTCATGAAGTACACATGTGAGCATAAAAAGTGATATTTTATTTATTTATTTATTGGCACGGCGAACTTAATCCGCTCACTTCATTTCATCTCAAATCAAGATTTAAATTTCTTCTTTAATCATTTAGATCAACAAAAACCTGGCAAATTCTTCTACGTTTATGGTCAACTCTTTTACCACGCAGGCCTTTCGATTGTGGAACGAATTACCGCTGAGTATAAGATGTGCTAATTGACTATCTATTTTTAAGTAAATGGTTAAGTAATATTTACTAGACCAATAATTCTTTATTCTTTAATTTATTTTTGTGCTTCTTTATTATTGAGGCAAGTGTAATCTTAGACAGTTTGGTATTTTTATTTATTATTGTATTTATAAAATTGATTATACCATATTTTTTATAAGTATATATGCGATATACATATGTATGTATGTTTATGTACGTTTGTATAAATTTATGTTTTATACATATTTAATGGAATCAGGCAGTACCTTTCGGAAGTCCATCTTAAGTAAGAAAAGGACCAATATTTAGCCACTTCCGTACATGCAGTGGTAGTCGTGCAACAATTGTTCGATTCGTTGTTCGTTCGACAACAATTAATCGATTAGTGCCAAACACAAAGTCAACAGTCGTTGACTCTGTGTTTGGCACTAATCGGTGTAACATAACTCCTGAAGATACCCCGTGAAGAATGAATGAAACAGGTGTTGAGTGATTTGACGGTGGCAGTTGTGTAATTCGCATTGTTTGCCGCATACGCATTTATCAGCGGGCTGGAGGGCGGTGCACTTTGTTGCACGACTACCACTGCATGTGCGGAAGTGGCTAAATATTGGTCCTTTTCTTACTTGTTTTATACATGTTAACCACCTGTTAACATGTATAAAACCTGTAACTACCTGTTATTTATGTGTCTACTGTTTCCACCCCGTGGTTGTCCGGAAGAAATTAGTAGTTAGTATATATTTTGTAGCGTGTACAACAAATAATATTAACATTAATGCTTTATAGACATTCGCTACCAGTAAACCCTCCGTGCTGCAAAAATAACAAGTAAGCGAGTGTGTGAGTGTTATAGAAAAATATATAACTAAATAATACTCTCATATTACTTGACATTTATTAGTACAATAACTAAAAAACTAATTAACGTAAACATTGTTCTTTTATTGTAAATATTCGCGTGATGTAGACGATGCCGTTGACGATTTTTATTAGCGGATTATTTCAAGAGAACTGGTACCGCCACCCCTCTCCCCACTCTCCTTAAGTAACTGCAGCAATAAAAACACTATCGTTGTTAAAGTTAAAAAAAGTACCGTGAACGCAACCCGGATATGTTCGTCATAGTTGCACTTGATAAACAACTATTCCGAATGCAATGCAGCCTGATATCGAGCGTATGAACCACCCAGGCATGTCCTCAAGGCTAAATACTAAAAGACACGAAGGAAAAACACCGACCACGAGTTTTAACTGCGATGGTACCATTTTATTATACGCTACATTAAGAATGTCTTTTATTATAACGTCATGTCACTGCGAGTATACCTTTTAAATATTAACGTTTTACGTATAAGGTAAAAACCAAAAATTATTTATAAAAACAAAGATAGATACGGTGTTGATACTGAAACAACATAATACAGCACTGCGTAATTTCATTCGAAAAGAGAAACTTGATCTTCCGGCAGACTCTTCTCAACAGATCAATATTCTTAGCCAGTGGAAACTCGATACCTATAACATTAAAATAATTGACGATTCAAAATTGCGTATAAATGCCTACGTGAATAAAGATATTTTGGAACCATATACTTGATAGAATGCTGGTATTATCGATATTTGAAAGTGGCTCAATGTATAGTTAATTCGTACAAGAACCGGAAAAAGGACTGAGGCTTTTGAAATGTATTGTAGAAAAACATTGCGCATGTCACGAACGCCGAAATGCAATAACAAGTCCACCCTTGACCATCTCAAGGTCAAGACTAAGCGCTCCAGAATATGGTACTGGGTCTTAAGTAATTTTGACCAGATAGATTTTAAAAACAGATTGTAAGGAAAGTAGACGATATAAGACCAAGTGGACGATTTCCTACCTTCTGGTCTCATTTAGTAAATCCGTGACATTCTATAAAAACTGCCCAGAGGAAATCATTGGACAGGTAGTCATTTAAGCAAGATGAACACGATGAAGATATATAAGATATAAAATACTACGCCTTACTTTAATTATTAAAAATCTTTTGACATTAGTAGCGGAAACGATGATTTTGCAAATTACAATAAGGTAAATCCTAACTCTTAATGCGCGTCCGCGGGGATTACCTAATGGTTACGTAGACAAAACACATTTATACCAATTTGCTCACAATTAATTTAAGATTTTATATTCGAAGAAATCGTGCTACGGATGCTTCTTTGATAGGAGAATGTGACAAGAAACACGTTTTATAAACACACAAACATTAAATAAGTTCAAAAAGATTTTTCAATATACAAGTCAAGAAAAAAATTTAAAAGTTTGGTCATTCGTAATATGAAATTTAATACACAGACATAATTATCAAATATGCCAAGCAATTTGGCAATGATGATCATTTAATCGTACGTTACTTGCTTTATAGGAAGCGTCTTCGCTTAAACATGATTTGAACACAAGAGACTAACGCAAAAGTACTTTGTATAGTATATTCGTATTTGTATATTCACACAGTCATAGCATTAAGGGTCGTTCTAAAGAAGGCGGAGGAATGGCAAGTGTGACAAGAGGTAACACAAGGTAAAAAAGGAGTTGACGTGACGATCGCCATAGAAATTTTTGGCTTCAATGCCTATTATAGGTATCTCAGAGTATTTAAAAATCCTTGATATGTCAATAAAAAAAAAATTATCTATCAGATATTTGATATTTTTTTAAATTTAGTTATAATTAAAAATCCACATTTTTATATGCATATCCATTAAGAAGAGGGGACTATCTTCTGTAAAGTAGTATTTCAAAGGTGAGTCGCAGAAAGTATTACGTGGTGTGATAGTTAGCGAGACATGGCTTAAATTTAAATTTCACGTGACGTAACATTAAGGATCTGGAATGGAAACCACGGAACGGCAGCGCAGCGCATGATTCCGCTCAAAAGGTAGACAGACGATTATGTAAAAGTCGCCCCTTCCCAAATGTCCTAAAGGAAATATAAGCCTATAACCAGCAGTAGATTTTATGAACGGCCCCCAGTAGTAGTGTTAAGATTTCCTAATCGCCATGTTATATGAGATGCGGTTATTCCAGACAAAATACCGTAAGAGTTATATGTGCTACTAATCCGAGTTCCATTCATTTCGTCCTGCTGGAACAAAACACTTTTTAAAAGAAAATAACTTTAAGACATGATTTTCAATACAAAATAATTAAGATATATCGCCTTGTTGTCACCAGCTTCAGTTTTTAGTTTTTAAGGACCATTCAGCTCCGTGAACTCAGTACCGACGAAGCTGTAAAAGCTTTAAGGCTTACAGCATTAACATCTTCAGGAACAATACAAATCTATGCCTTGCAGTGGGTGTCTATCAGCTGACGTTAAGTTAATGCATCTATTACGATCCCAAGAGGATAATAATATATTAAATAAATGTAAATATTGGGATAAAATCAAACTGAGCGTCATTAGTCTTACAAACCTTGACTTACTACGTATATAGCCTCTAGGTAATAAGACATCCTTAACTAACGTCAAATGTCCTTTGATATACGTGTATGGTCAACGATCATAATCTGTAACGATGCATTGTCAATAAAATTAACAACTGGCACAACATTATCCTGTTTGTCTTTGCCACCCAACTCTCTTTTTACACGATTTTGAAATGAAGCGGTTCAATAATAATAAATATAACTTTTAACAGAATTTTTTTATTCTAGCGTGAATCTCTAATTCTTTTTTATTCTAATTTTACAGTGTCCTACAGAAAATTATCAAAACAGGAATAAAGTATACTTGAAGGAATACCGTAAAATGTTGTGTTAGGGATGTGTTAGGGATTTGGTCTACTTTATAACAAATGAAAAACCAACAGAGGTCGTTAAAAACGAACGTATTTATTAATTTAAATCAAAGCCGTCAGTTGTGGTAGACTAACTAACACATCTGTTGATGCATTTTTCATTCATTGCGTAATAAACCTACACGCTTGTTATCAAGTAGCAATGAATATTTACAACATTTATTTTTATTCCTAATTTCAATTTGAATTTTTTATATGTTTTGTATTTATGGACTAATTTTTAATTTTATATTAATTCTAATTGTTGTAATAAAAATGATTTGTTTTTGTTTTATTAATACCTAGGTAAAATGGATTTCATTATTACTTCTTTTACGTGTTTTTTTGGGAGAAAGGTTAGTTTTTTCATCTTACACGATTTTTTAAAGTAGTGGAACATGTATTTGTTGTTGTTATATGTAATTTTATACGATTTTTTGCACGCTTTTCTAAGGAACGTATGTACGTGTGTACATCTAAAAAAATAGATTATACACACTCTTATACGTAGCTCTAACTAGATTATACAGCTTGGTTCAAAATAGATAGTCAAAGCCTTAAAAGGAGCTGATGTATAGTTAATTCGCTGACAAAAGAGCTACATTCACCAATTAGTTTTTAAATCTATTTCTTATCATACTGTCTATAATAGTAGCGTAACCCGTTTTGTGTTAGATTGGGTTTGTAACGTAATTATAAACTTTATAGTATCGAATTTATTTATCTTTTTTTATTTTTTGCAACAAATGATAAGAAGTCTCTTCCAAATTAAAAATGCCGCGATTATCTTAAATATTCCTGCAACTACAATATTTATGTACGTAAAGAAGACCAGAAGAACGCAATTTTATAGAAACTAGAATCAAATTGTTCTCCCCTATAATGATATTTTTTAACCTAAAAGTTACGAGGGTTTAAGAGTACCATAACGTAAGAAAAGCTTATGACAATCTCGATGATTTTTTTTGATCATCCTCTTAAATATCCTTACTACATTATATAGATAATTTTTATTAGCAAACTTTATTATCTACCCACGCCGCGTCTACTGGCACGTGGTCGTCACTCAAGAACCTTCTTTCACAAATATATTTACGTTTAATTGAATTTTTTGTTATAACTGTTTGTATATACAAATTTAGACATTAAATAAAAAAATCACAAACAAGTGAATGTTACCGATCTCCTTACACGATGCATACGCTAGCAATCACGAGAACGACATTTAAAACACGTTATATAAAAATTTTAAAATCTGACCTTTAAACATCGTTTCGCTGGCTAAATATTTCTTTCCGGCATATTAGGCCTAGTTATGTTTGCAAAATTATAAATCGTGTGTTCTTAAACAAACGTAGAACGTTTACGTTGACCGCTATTCTTTTCCTTCCATATAGATAAGCTTAAAAATTGACATCCGGTGTGCGAGCGTTCAGGGTGCCATAAAATGTTTTTCCTATAGGGCACATGATATATTATATTCTACCATTCAGAAACACGCATATATATATTAAGATAAATATGCGTATTCCTAAATGGAGTTTTCAGTATGACTAAAATAAATAAAAAAAGGTTTCCATGTCCCGTGTGTCGACTCGTATATCGTCACTGCACTAAAGCAACAAATCACTAACAAAATCGACATAATTACAGGATAATATATTTAAGGATAAATAATCTATTATTGTAACTCCTTCGAAAAAAATATATTAACGGTAACGGGATTTTTTTCATATACGAGTACATAATCAAGTTTGTTAGTCATTAAAAAGTATGTATACCCCTAATACTAACTACTACTACCCCTACTAGTAAGTTAACCTAACCCCTACTACCTAATACCCCTAAGGGATAAAAGTTGCTCACACTTAAAAAAAATTTGTTTTTATTTTTTTATGATACAGCATACAAGAATACATACAACCGTAAATTTTCACGCCACTACGATCAACCCTTATTTTTTATTTGTAAATTAAAATGTAAATTTTTTTTGCAAAACAACGTTTGCGGGATCAGCTAGTATTTTAATAAAATTATTTTTATTAAAATAAATATCTAGTCTATTGCCAGGTCTTATGAGAACCTCATGTAAGTGAAGGCAAGGAAAACGGGAAGCAAGGAAGACACATTCATAGACGTTTTTGTGAGGTAATACATATATAAACAGAAGGATACATTTTGTAAAAAAAATTTCTCGCTAATGCTTTTTTCCTGTTAATGTTTATTTTTTATATTAGTATACCAAAATACTAATAAATAATGGTAGAACTTGTGACTACTTTAAATATGAGGTACATTAATATTTATACCGAAATAAAATTTTATTTATACTTGTCTTTAAATGTTAATCTACGTACAACTACTGGTGGTTAAATTTATTAATTCAAGTAATGAGTGCGTTTATATATATACCTTGCGAGCCATCGAATCACAAAGAGATCTGTAAACGAACGAAAAAAAAATTAGCAAAGACTAGATTAGGCATTAGACTTCTCTTTCACCCCTATGTTGTGAGGTAAAGTCTTTTTATAGTTAAATTTTTTTTTTCATACATTTGTTATTTTATTTACTTTATCTCTTCCATACATCACAATGTTTCTCTTTTCGTCTATCTTCCATCATAATTTCATTGGTACTTTTACCAACAGCTATCAACAGCTTATTGGTTTACCAAGCTGAAGTGGCAATAAGCAAGCCGCATAACGCACAGAATTGAATACAGCAATTGAAGACCTCATGGGGGGTGTTTTGAGGATCTGGAGTAGAGGTAACGGATCGGCAAGAAAGCGTTTTTTCAATGATACTGTTTTTGGGGGCCTGTTGTTCCCTTATCTCTTACAAAGACATTTCTAAATAAATTTTTCAGATTTCATTTTATTTTGCATTTTCAAACCCAATCTCTTCCACTCTCTCTTCTTGCATCCTTCATATTTTTTTCATTCTCGCAGCTTTTATTCATACATCGCCTCCCATCATTCGTCACACTTCTCGATATTTTACATTTTACAATTTCTACGTGTTTTGATCTTTTTATTATTTTAAATTATTCATATTTATTTCTTCTATTATTTTATAATTAAAATACAGATTTAACACAATTAAAATTTTGGCTTAAATTCACATCTTATTACATTATATCACAGCAAATGGCAAGGTAGCGTTGGTTGTCTGAAGTTGACCTTCATAAGGTCGTCAGACGATGGATGCAGACCGCTTTCCACCAGTCCTATTGGTAGTTAAAGATGAAGCAATGTCCAGCAGCGGATGTCAAATGGTTGAAATTATGGCAATCTTAATTATTGTAGACGATACTGTAGTTATTCTTGAGTTAAAATTAGACGCGAAACTAATACAGGACGTTCACATTTATTATATAATACATAACCTGTTCTCGTAACATGTTAACAGTTTTGTGTTTTTAATTAAAATAATATAGTCAATTCGCAGTTATTATAAAACCGTTAATTTTAAGGGATTATAATTATAGGAATAGGTTATTGACCTTGTAAGTTGAAAATCTTATATTACTGTTAGCAGATTAGGAATAATAATAACCTGCACCTGCCTGTGAGGTGGATTTTAAATATATAAGAATAAACTAAGCTTTTGCGGTTACAGAATTAATTTATGGAATCCTTTTCAAAGTATACAGGTTGTTTAAATATATGTATAAGCGTTAGAGTTGAATGTATTGCTCGTATACAGGCGTCCCTCGTATAACACGGTACTTGTAAAACACGGTTTTGATATTACACGGTACAAGAATTGAGATTAATATAACACGGTTTCGATATTACACGGTAAAACACGGTTTTGAAATACATAACACGATTTTGAAAAATATGCATTGGAAATTTGAATTTTTTTTCCGTTCAATAAGGGGAATACCCCAAATTTATTGCTACAAAAAAATATCTCATTTCGTTTTGAGAAGTGAAAGTACATATGCGTTTTGTCCTTTGTAAATGAAGTTGATCTGGAAGAAGGAATAGCTTTAGCTAAAAAATTGGAAAAATTTTTCGTTGAAAAAGATCCTTCAGTTGTACGTAGCGGAAAATTTAAAAGAGAATTGAATAGTTCTTTAGATCCTTATAGAGAAATTCTGAAAGAATTGCAAGATCGAAATAGGCAGGTAGTTGCTACTACGTCAGATAACCTTTGTCATGATGGAGAAATAACTAGTGAAGAGGAGTTTCAACCAACCTGGAGAAAAAACAGTAGATTAGCTGTAATTTCTGATGAGAGTGATGATGAAAATTAATTTTGTAATCGTAATAAGCTGTTTCTACTTGTTTTATAATATGTAATTATAATTATTAGTCTTTGAATATATTTTTTGTTGTATTTTTTAATTTTTGTATTTCATCATAAAATTGAATTTCATTTTTTTTGAAGGTAACTTCCTTTTTCATTTATGTAGTATTTGGAACGAAATTTCAGCTATCATAAAATTTTACACCTTAAGATTTGGTTTCGATATAACACGGTACACATTGCCTTTATTTATATTATTTCAAGGTTTCGTATAACACGGTTTCGATATAACACAAGACAAGGTCTCGATACTACACGGTATACCTTGTTTCGAATAACACGGTTTCGATATAGCACGGTACGAATTAACCGTGTTATACGAGGGACGCCTGTACTGTTATTTGATGTATTGTGTACCCTATTCAAAAAGTAATGATTACAGAAGCAATAAATAATTTAATGATAATATAGTAAGAAAAGGTGTTTTTTTTTTAAATTCAGATTACAACAATTTAAAATTATTAACTGTTAATTATATGTCCCTGCAGATTTTGCACTGCCAGAAATTATTGGCTTGTTGCGTACATTTTTAATAGTAGTAAGATCTGGCGTTGTCAAACACATCATCTAAGTTCTTTTCTCTGACTACGTTTTAATATTTTTAGAAGCGAAAATAAAAATTGTGCCCTAATTCACTAAAAAAAACCGGTATGCTCGTTAAATCATTAGACAACGTACAGATTTTGTACTGAAGATATTGGCCTGCCGCACTTTAGTAGAAAAATAAATTATGTTACATATTTCAGAGTAAACACTTTATATAGAGTGGTTCGAAAAAGTTGTAAAACTTGACGGCTATTACATTCAACATCCTGTAGATAGCTTAGTTCACAATAGAACACGTGATTACATTTGTAATAGAATCCACACATAACCGAAATAAAATTCTAAAGGCTCGCTGACATAACATAATATCCAATAAGCAATGAATAATTTAGAGTGACGAGTTTGGGTCATAACGTGCTTTAATAAAATACTTACAAAAACTAACATTTAAAACAAGTTTTTACATCCATTCTCTATTTTTGTAGAACTTAATATTATAAAAAAAGACTAATAGTTTTTGCGCAACATTCGTTTTATTATAATGTAATCTTAAAAACCAGGAAAAGAATTTTTTCTCATGACGTGTATTCACATTCCTTACTTCTAATATGTAACATATTAAAAAAAAAAAGTTCAATTATAATATTATTAATATTTATTTTAACAATTGCTATAAAAATATAAAGAGCGTTGTTTAGGACAGCTTATCTAGGAAACTTTGGCAGCCGGTGTGTTTCTTTCAAAGTTATTCTGATATCAAGTAACAACAAGTACACATAGAAATTTGATAAAGCGTCTGCCGAAATTTCGATCTACGATAGACGCCCACTGGAAGGCACAGAAGCTCCCCGTTCCCCAAAATCGCCACGATAACCGGTCTTGCGCTACCCGCATCCAGCGACTTCCGGCGAACATAACTATCTCTCTGTGTTTGGTACTAATCAGTGTAACATAACTCCTGGAGATGCCCCGTGGAGGGGTGAAACACGTGTTGAGTGATTTAGCGGTGGTAGTTGTGTAATTCGCATTGTTTGCCGCATACGCATTTATCAGCGGGCTGGCGGGCGGTGCACTTTGCACGACTAACACTACATATGCGGAAGTGGCTAAATATTGGTCCTTTTCTTACTTAGGATGGACTTCCGCAAGGTAACGCCTGATTCCATTAAATATAGAACATAACAAAGTCGTCGGTCTTTCGGTGACCCTGGTTCTTCTGTTAATTTAAATAGTCCTATTCATTGCTCACCCAGAAAACAACTTGTTATGAATTGTATTTCATATATGCTTTTTAAAGTTTACACTAGTATCTCATAATTTATTTTACAAATTAAGATACATCAACAGCGTTAATATAAACATATACGGAAAACAATAAAGTAAATCTTAAAGCATACGATAATCACAATTTTTATACATTTAGATAAAATAAACACGAACTGTTTTTGTTCGTAATTGAATCTATAAGCAAAAAAAAAACAAAGTAAACAAAGACGATGGCAACGTAATAATAAATACATACTGACAATAAAAAAGCTATAGCTTTTTTATTCAGTAAATAGACATAATGAATGTGTTGAAAGGTTTATAATAACCTTAATAGAAAACAATTAGTTATTTATTAATATATAGTTATTCGCGTACTCTTGTCATCTAAATAGGATCATTTACAATGATAAAATAAGAAGCATGCCAGGACAGCCCAATTTGACAGAAACGAGAACCAAATCGAGCTGTCCTATTAAATCATCTATCAACTTAAAGCTAATCTAAACGCATTTTGATCAGAGAAGAACCCAAAATAAATTCGGGTTTTAGTGGTCACTTTGAATACAGTATAAGAGCAATTTGCCGTGTGAATGCAATACACTTTATGAAATGTATAAAATAAAAAAAAAACATCTAAGCTTTTTTTAACGTAATTTTGACACAATATCGATTGAATGAACTACTATAGAGTGTGTTGTAAAAGATTGCATCAATTTTTTTTAACGTTTTTCACTTCATAATTTCATTTAAATTCTTTGAACAACGCTCAATCACAATAATAAATTTTATTATTACAGTGTAGAAAAACACTGTTTTATTCTTTATTGAAGTTTAGATATGAGTTAGCATAATTATGGCCAGGGCTGTGTACGCCCATATGAAAACATATTTCATTATGTACTTAAACAGATTGTATTGCTGTTGGTACATATTTGAAATAAATAAGTAAATTAGGCAAAGATTATTGTAATACACCTATGTTTTCTTTGATATCAAATATTTGACAGCTAGGGGCAGATGTTTCAATCTTCTCTTAGGTTTGTACGGACATAGAACCATGACTTTCTTTTGGTGCAGCCGTTCCCGAGTTTTGCGTTTAGCAACACTAAAGTATTTATGTAGATTTATTCATTCCTCCAGGTGAGGCGATGACGTAATCAAGATCGCGGAAGTCGCAGGACGCAGGCAAGATCGGTCATCGTGGTAATCTCTGGGGGAAGTCGATGCCTTGTATTGGGCGTTTATAGGCTGGCATAAAGAGGATGATTCTTTAAGATAATTGGATACGAAAGTTTAATTTTTTTTTATCTAATGTATTCAGGCGTCATTTTTCGGAAGTCCATCCTAAGTAAGAAACAACACAGATATTTCAGAGTAATCACAGAGTCAGACTCGGTGTTTGGCACTAATCGGTAGTTGTGTAATTCGCATTGTTTGCCGCATACGCATTTATCAGCGGGCTGGCGGGCGGTGCACTTTATTGCACGACTATTACTGTATTGGCGGAAGTACCTATATATTGATCCTTTTCTTACTTAATTTTTTTATTTTATACCCGAAAACATTAGCACAACACTAGTAAGCATGTGTAAGTAAAAATTAAAAAAAAAAAAGAATTTTAATTATGCCGACGAAATTATAAACCACTATAAGGCACATATGTAAAAAATCACAGGCTCTATGCTTTTTTCTCACGAGCTGTCAAAACAATAACTTTGATGCGTAAAACGCCTGTTAGTGACCTATACAAGATCGTCAACAATTATCATCGATAGCTACGATTCCGAGATATCAATTAGATATTTTCTCGAAAAATAGCATTGACTATTAACCCGAAAATATACTATTAACACATATGAGTAATAAATAAATAAATATAAACATGGTATTGTTAAGGGGCTTAAGTAATTTCTCAAGAAATGAAGAAATACACCATGTATTAAGTCGAAGCCGAAGTTTTGATAACATTTTCACAAAAATATTTGACAGCCACTCCTTCATTACTATTGCTAAATTGTAAAAATTTTCTCACCCGTTAACAAAATTTTACAGTGACCTCCTTTCGCGTACCACTTAAGTAGTTGCCTTACCACCTTATTCTTTTTTTAAATTATCAGGTAAGAAATAACCAGCGCGTCTTATATAGGCTGCAAGTTTGTCATCTTTTAAAATACGCGATATAGTTCTAGCTACTAACTACATCTCCCTGGATAAAAACTTTTGCTTTCGGACAGGATTTGATCGATTTTATCTCATACTGCTTTATTTTAGGATCACAAAATATTTTACAATATTTTGGAACAAAAATAAGAAAACACAGAGAACATTCATATAAAAATTACAGATTTCAAATTCAAAAGTAATATTTTGTTTATTTCTAATTATAACAGTGTTTATGGCGAAATTAATTACATTAGATACATGTATTAGTCGAGCGGTGGTAGCGCAGCGGTAGAAGACTGGAACTTGCGAACCTAGTTCGTGGGTTCGTTTCCCGGAGTCCAATCGTATATAATTTCACAGTTCCTGCATCAATTACATAAGGTTAAGATAAAATCCATTTTTTCAACCTTTAACTGAAGACTTATTGATCGTCAACTTTTTTAAATCTATTTTACTTTTGACTCTACTCTGCTTTACAAGGTGTTACGAGTTGTGGAAAAGAAACAGAAAGAAACTCCACAACATATCTATAAATAAAATTAATTAACAATACAGATTTATGCACATACACTTTGTCAGAATAGCCGAAAAACAAAACGATCAAGCGATATCATTGCCAAGGATCCTTGTCATTTAAATATTCTCTTAATGAATAAGCTTTTTCCGTCAATTTATCTTTAATATGCGTTTTGAATTTTGTGAATGATAGTCCAATTATGTTTTTCAGATTTTATCAAGAAATCTGAATCCGTTTATTAATATGAATTACAGTTTTATTCTAGTCGAACCCTTGTTACAGATAGTTTTTCAAAGTGTCTTGTAAATACATTATGACGTCAACTATTTTTTTTAATTTATTGCAATAACCGTAAACATACAATTTTTTCAATATTTTTTTCAGAATTCCTTTTAACCGTTTTCTCAGAGATACGGGGCCCCAAGTCGAAACAAATATGTTTTCAATATTCGCAGCTCTACCCCGAAGCATCAATCCATAGAACAAAATGATGAGGAAGTAGCTAAAATACACTATTTTATCAGTATCAATATCAGAATATCGTTTTATCTTTTTAACGGCATAAGCTATTGCACTAAGAGACGAAGATACTCAATGCGAGGGCTCCTTTGAAGTTTACAAACAAATGTGACACTCACTCACTCACAAACAAGTTTCCATCTTCACTTCGTATTACATATGACGATTATGGTATATCACCATATAGATATCTTTGAGGGCGACCTATACCTATAAGGTATAAAACTTGGCCATACAATTTCCTTAACATATTAAAAATTACCAAGAATATATCTAATTATCTAATTTAATTTTATGACATAACTTAATATAACTTTATGACATTATATCTCCCAAGAGGCAATACGGACCACGAAAAGCAGGCGGGGGACAGAATAACACTAAGTTAAGAAAAAAAATTATCGTATTTAAACTTTATAAATTGTTGCGTTGTGTGTACTTTTCCTCCTGTATTATATAAATTGTTCCATCGAAATAGTTGACCGTATTTATTTCTATACTCTATTACAATAATTGTATCGTATGTATAATTTTATACTTATATTTTATTATTAAATAAACCTTATATCAGGATTTTTAGCTGATCTCAATCTATGAAACTTGTATACATCAAACATTGCTAATTTAATTTAAATAGAGTGAAAGTTGAGTCTCTGACTGGCTCTTCTCAGCCCAGCATCGCGTCGTGGTAGCTTACTACTAACAATGTTTAAATAATTGATTAAATAATGCGTATAAATGCCTACCCGAATCGTAATATTTTTAACTTGAATTTAAATGTAAAATTGTTTGTTTTATCGAAAAAACATAGAAAATAATTAAGATAAATAGCATAAATTAATTATTATGAATTTGAGTAAGTACTTTTTTCGTTCTAAGCAAAAAACAAAATGTCGATTCTGTTAATTTATTGCTATACAATTATAATATGATATTAAAGATATAAAACATCATTATTGATAAATATTCACGTTCTCTCATTTAAATCTGCGTTACGTATTGTCGCAAAAAATACACAAACTTTATTATTTAAAATCTAAAATAATAACAAAAAATTAATCATTAATGATTACTATTAGCTATGTTTAATAAAATTATTTCTTAACATCATTTTAGCCGTAAAACGTCCACAGCTGAACAGCAAAGGCGTTTCCCATATATTTTCAATAGTCCCGATTGGAAGCGACCTGCATCCACCGTCTTCCGAGGACATTAACAAGGTCATCAGTCGACCTTATGGGTTAAAATTTTACGCTGCGCTTACCAGTCCATGGTCTCCTCTCTAGTACCATAACATACTGAACAGTAGACCGTTGTGCACGTAATCCTATGCTATCCCGTGTTCGAACGTCAAAGAACAGGTTGTTAGCTAGAATTAGGAAGAAAGGTGGAAAGTGGCACCACCGCCTCCCTGACAGGAGATGAAGGATATTGCCGCATATTCCCGTGTTATTGCAGTAAAATTATCAAAGTGTTATATTTTAAAAAAATAGAAGTATAGAGTAAGAAATACGGATGAATTAAATAAATATAAAACAGGAAGCGAAACAAATAGCATCTTCACTGTTAGATAAAAAAGTCTTTAGATTTATAATGTAATCAATCGAAAGGGACCTGCATCTTGCATCGTTCGATGACCATAACAAGATCGTTTGTACACCTTGAGAGTGGACATACTACGCTGTCAGTTCCGCAGGCCATGTGGCCTATATACTGCCACTTCTACTAGTCAATACGCTGGATTTTATCGACCACTTTCGTTCGTCTACTTTGTTTACGTATTATAAGATTACCTAGAATGGAACCAGTACATACATTTAGTCACTTTCATATACACAAGCTCCGTAAAATTACAAAATATAATTTGTACGATAGATAGAAAATTCTTCACTAGTAAAAAACGATGAATATAACGACACGTTTTTTAACTATAAAATAATTTAATCATTGCCCGTTTGAAGCCAGTTTTTAAATTATGTTTTTCGTTAACATTTACATAATAAATCATTTTACTTAAACTTATTTGATAGCAACGATTTCTAAATTATATTCGATTATTTGTTTTTTGCATGATTGCGACCTTACATTAAAACTTTTTACACGAATGAAAAATTTTCGACTTATCTTTGTTTATTAAAAAATGACAGTGCGTACAAAAAAAAAACAAAAAAAGCGCTAACAATACGATCGAGAATGAAGTACAATAAGTATATATGATTGATTTAAACGAATGTATAGAAGAATATCATGTGTCAAGACAGTAAAATGTGGTCTATCACTTCGGGCCTCATTGGCAAGCTTCCAGTGTATTGTTTCTGAAGATGTTAATGCTGTTAGCCCTAAGGCTTTTACAGCTTCATCGGTACTGAGTTCACGGAGCGGAAGGGTCCGTGAACTAGATTGCTTCCAGTCAGTCATTGAGCCATGGAGTGAGCTATGCTCGGAGTTACTCGCCAAAATCAAATCAGGAATAAAGAGATCCGTAGACGAACAAAAGTAGTAGACATAGTCTAGCGGATTCTGGCGTAGAGGCCACGGTCCGTCAAGTACAGCGTAGAACAATAACGAAAGACAATGGAAGTAGACAATCAAGCCTGCTCGATGTAGGCCGCTTCTAACTGATCTAAATACAAATCTTTGAGGGGGCCTATGTCCCAGCAGTGCACATCCTACAGCTGAAATGATCATTACCATGACAATAATTTATTATGTATGATTTAATTGTCAATTTTATATTCAAATATATAAACAAAATTA
Source organism: Battus philenor (assembly GCF_028537555.1). Classification (NCBI taxonomy): domain Eukaryota; kingdom Metazoa; phylum Arthropoda; class Insecta; order Lepidoptera; family Papilionidae; genus Battus; species Battus philenor. The sequence goes on from NW_027181686.1 coordinate 3,006,496, forward strand.
AAATAAGAAACCTTGTTTATTTAGAATTCATAACAACATTACTTAGTTAATAAAATTATATTACAAAATAGAATAATATAGTCAACGTTTTGTTAGTACTAAAAAAAATTTTAAAGTGTTCCCACTATTGTGAGACGAACCTGTTAAAGTTTGGACCCAATTCTTAGGTCATGTCTTGGCGGTTCTTCTGAACATCCGCGTCGGAGAAATACGAAAATTCTTCACGAGGGATGTCAAGGATGCCAACTTAGCATTGAGCTCCCTTTTACCCAGAGATCTTTTTTTTTTTTTTGAAAAAAAGTAGTATTCTAGCAAAATCATGTCTTAGACTCCCAAATTTGCACCATGCAACTTCGTGATATAGGGTTTCAAGCTGACAGAGGTGACGCTGGTAAAGAAACCGCTGATTTCATAAATTTAATTATCACCTGTATACAAAATGCGTATTACCAACATCATCACGTCAATCGACACACATCCTAGACAAGGCATAAGCCTCTCCCAAATAACGAGAAGAGATTAAAAACGATAAAAACAATAAGATAAAGAACGATAAGTGTATTAAAATGTGTACAGTTATTATTTCTTATAATTATTTTTGTAAACAATACTGTCCTAAAATCTAGTTATTTCTTCTCGAAGTTTCACTATGGCCGTGTGATGAATCGATCATTTCGAATTGAATCCGATAGAACGCATGTCTCAATCAATTAACCTGTAAGGTACAAGTGGTCTTTTAAAGTATCGCTTTCAAGAGAATTTTTTCTGTTATTTGCAGGCATGCAACGCTACCAAAGACATGTGTCACACCACCCACACAGCCGAGATCCGTGTAGTTGAAATGGAAAACTACTCTCCAGTGATCTTTCACATTCTTAAATTCCTCGGCTAACGTTCATGTTGACGACATATTTTTTTCTTTACATAAATACCGGTAACAGTGTTTCAATTGTTTACGAGAATTATTTTCTCGAACATCTTAAAAGAGGAAACATTGTAATAACTAAAAATGGCGGATAATGATTGTGATTTTGTTATTCAAGCACTTAAAACGACCTTAACATTGGAGAGTGGTGTATAAAATTATAATTTAACACTTATACATTAGCACGCGAAAAGAGCTCTTCGCGTATAGTGTATGTTGTTAGCCTTGTAATGTTCCGGGGTACGTGTAGAATCCATTATCAAGAAGCTCCGAGTCGCTGGTGGATACCTCTTACCGTTCTGATTTTCTATCTAATACAGTGATTTTTAAACTGCGGTACACGAGATCTCATTGAAATTACAATATGTACAATATGGTGCTACCAATATATAATTTACTCACAATAATTACTCAAACACCTTCAGACTAATTCTAGGATAAGTTTACATCGAGTTTCTAGATTTAATTTCAACCATATTATCAAGATTTACATATTAAGGAATTATCGGACTGATCAATTTTCTATTTGTGTCAGTAAATAAAAAAAATAAAAGCCACAGCAACAAAGCCAGGCTTACTTCTTTCTGTCACTATATATTTATTCTCATTTATATCAGCTCAGGATTATTTATAATCATCACTAGCACGTCACGATAGAAATGCCAGAAGAACCAAATTCAACAAAAACTAAAATCAAAATTAGCTTTCTTATAATGATTTCCTTTAACTTAAACGACAGTTCCCAATGCGCCCTGATCTATAAACAGTTTACAACAAACAGATAATATAGCTCAGAAAAGAGTGTTTGAAATTGTAATGGATGAAAGATAGATGAAAATGAAGTAAAAGTAAAAGAAATTGAGACGCATGAAAGAAGAAAAAGAGTAGTTAAAAAAACTGAAAAAGACTGCATGAGTCGTCTGAAATACGGTGCCAAGAAAAACAAGCCAACTTTAATGTAAAAAATTAATAATAAAATTATGTTCCATTAAAGCGTTCGTTTGTAAATACATTATTGAAAACTAGGAACTAAAAACAATTGACAAGTTACATTGCTAGCATCAAAAACATTTCAAACATTTCAATGAGAATCAAATGAATTGAATTTTAAAAATTCCAGTATTCAGGAACTAAATTTACAGAAACCAAATTTCATATTCACATATGGGTACATATATTATATTTCTGAACATATATAATTTGATTGTTTAAACTCGAGGAGTAAAAATACACTGAATTTATCATAGATTTCAGTATTTTAAGTGAGTCAGTCAGAGTCAGTATATTTAAAATCTATTGTTTCTTTCCACTAATTTATTTTTGCTGTATGACCTCTGAATATATAACCTTAATTACATTTGAACTCTTGCCAATATATCATGTTTTTATTGGTTTCAATACCAAGAGGTTAAAAATACCAAAAGGTTAAAATATTACTTGACAAACACAATACTTGTTATAATTTTTATTTAACTAATTAACACAATTTAAAGAAATAATAGTAATTGGTTTCTATATAGAAAACACTGCTTTTTATGCTTGCTATATTCACGGTAATTCATCTTTAAAAAAATAAGTTAAGATCAAAATTTATTTATATAATATTGGTACTTCTAACAGGACTTTTATTGATCGTGAACTGTTTTTACCTCTATATTATTGTTGACTCTGCTCTGCTTTGCACTGTTTTATAGCTGAGTAGAAGAATCAGGAAGAAATTCCACAACAACTTATCTTCTAAAAAAAAATTAAGAAAAAAATATTGTATGAACTTTTACTATTGTATTAATTTAGCTGTCTCAATTAATACGATAGTAAAAGTTCAATCCAAGCACACCATATCCGAGTCAAATGTAATTATTAATACGTATCGCGGAATATTGTTCATAGTTCGTCACTCCGACTCATGCCTAAACAATGTTATGTAAGTAAGAAAATAAAAAAGTTCATAATTACAATGTAATATTAAGTTTATAATACATTGTTATTGGAAGCATCTTTAGTTTTTGTTCACGTTTCAAGTGCTAATCTATGTATAATAGAAGATAAAAATAGCGATCATAGTCTAACAATTATAGTAAAACAAATGCATAAAATAAGGACGTAAAAACATAAAAGAGACGATCAAAAGTGATACATAAGTAAACCAAAGAAAACCAAAATAAGCAAATTGTATCTGTGATATTATGGTAATTGTCAAAGTGAAAGGAAAATTTTAAAGAATGATAAAATCTGTGAAGGAAGGATGAAGAAAACTGTGGAAGACTCTTTCTGAATTGAAAATTTTTTGACCATACTTACAGCTTTAACGATAGGCCCTAATAACGGAACCAAATCAAAAAATTACGATAAAAATTGAGATTTATTATTTATAATAAAAGAAATATACATATATTTGTTCACGTTATTATTCACTTTAAATATTATGTGCAATGACCGCTGAAATAATTACGTTATAAAAATATTGCTAAAAGCCATATTCGATACAAATTAAAGTAAAATTAACTCTGTGGCATTCACTTAAAGCTGCGACGATTCCAAGCGTCCCTTAAATCTAGGAAGAGTCCTCAACAAATTTAGACGGATTTTTTTGTGATCACACTCACTACACTGTAATCAAGCAATTCATCCCCAAGCTTCATGATCACCAAAACATCCTAAATAGTATTTTGCGACTAGTTTCTATTTAATAGACTTTTTTAAATTTATTACATTATAATTCAGAGATAGAAGTTTATTGCCCGCGAAAATCGACAGACGGTAGAAACATATGACATGGCCGTTTCAATTACTGTTACGTGAAGTCCCTACTAATCACGATTCAAATGAAGTAGATTGCATATCTAAATTCAATTCATAAGACAGATTTAATACCAAAACGTGCACAATTTACCTCATTTGTTAATATAGTGCTACCAAAACTGCAGTACCGCGCTTTATGTTCACCCAAAGGAGGGGTTTTGAAAGAGGGGGTGCTGGTTGCTCCGTATCAAATTCCACTACCAACATTTACGATGGCGCACGCTTTTTTTCCTCGGCGCGTTTTTACATTTTTATTTACTTTATTGGAGATAAACAGTAACAAAAGGCAGTAAGAAAGTACAAACTTAGAAGCTTAGAAATATAAAATTAGTTACAATTGTTACCTTACAAATATCTCACTGGGAACATGTAATGATTTATAGTCAAACAATGAAAAACAAATAAAAACATAACTAAACAGGGATCAAAGATTATGGTTTATATATTTATATTATGTTTGTTTATATATTTATGTTATGGTTTAAATTTATTATATATTCATGTTATGGTTTAAATTGTATTGTATGTACTCAATAATTTCGAACGAAATTGTTTTTGAAATTTTAGCACAATAATAGAATAAGAAAGGGCCAATATCTAGCCACCTCCGCACATGCAGTGGTTGTCGTGCATGAAAGTGCACCGCCCGCCAGCCCGCTCGTAAATGCGCATGCGACAGACAATGCCAACTACACAACCGCCACCGTAAATTCACTCAACACGTGTTTCACCCCTCCACGGGGCATCTTCAGGAGTTGTTACACAGATTAGATTATAAACACCGGGTGTTTAGCACTTACGAACGGGCTGGCGGGCGGTGCACTTTCATGCACGACAACCACTGCATGTGCGGAGGTGGCTAGATATTGGTCCTTTCTTATTTAGGATGGACTCCCGCAATGTAACGCCTGAATCCATTAAATACAATAATAGAAATAAGGGTATGTTTATTAGGAGTGTGTAACAGTGAAGAGTCTACATTTGTACTACTACTACTATCCTTGCTCTTATTTTTAATTTGTAATTATAATGTAATTAAAAATGTAGTATTCGAAGAATTGCTCCTATGAAGCAGCTGCGGGTGGGGTACAGCGTTCGTACAAATCGATAGATTGTCGATAGGCGACCACGAGCTGATTGACGCGATCTCTTGACGAAGCCTATACCTTTCAGCAGGCATCTATCGGCTGACATGGTGGTAGCGGTGGTAGATGTAAATAAAATAATAAAATGAAATTATTACATTTAATTTTATTATTTATGCACGAAAAAGAATAACAATATTTTTTATTTCATTTGAAAAGCAAAATTGCGTAGTTTTAAAAAAAATCAACTATGTAAACGCATCATAGAATATCTTTCCATTTATTGTAGTCTACTACAACCACCTGGCTTTTTGATGTGATGATGAAAGTGCTGTTGAAACTGTTGAATGATAACTATTGAATGTTATTGAATGTTAACTAATGGATATATGACTACTTTGAAAATGGTTGATGAATATAAATACCGTGACAATAAGTTTTCAAATTAAACTAAAGCCGTGGATAGACCTAAGGTCTCATCTCTCTCTACTCATTAACCCCGTATTTTACTACGAAAATTAGAAAAATATACAATCAAAATTATCACGTTAGCCATATAACCTTCAATAGCTTGATCTACATCCAACGTCTACAGAGAATTTAATATAAAGATATTTAATTGTATTTAAAATAATAAACAAACACAGATGACTTGCTACAAAATAACGACTAATAGTGTTTTTGCTTAACTGACAACAGTGAAACAATTGCCTGTAATAAATATAACGGAAAACAATTAACAGGTGTTACGACATTATAGCTCGTGCAATTAGGCGCATAATTATTTCTAATTCCGTTACTTGTCATTCGATTATTTACCACAAAATAATGTATTTTTAATCTACTTTAACATTTTCCCTACTGATTGAAAGAAGCAGTTTAATATGACATTATACAATTATGAAATTACACGTTAGAACTGACCATATACATCACGTTGCAAGAAAATGAAAAAAGATGTTACAAACAAAAGAGGAATGATTTCGATAACACAAAGGTGGAAGAAAGAAGAGAATTTAGTAAATAAATTATTATTGTAACAGATATCTCTATGCACTCAAGATAGAGGAAGTACGAGAGACCTCCTGTAACAGACGCCATCAACAAAAGCAAAAAAAAATAGGCATGTCAGTTATAATATTCGTTGACGAGCGCACAGTTGCTGAATGAGCTATGGAAAGAGCTTGAGTATTCTCTCCGAGATTAAATCAGTGATGAGATTCGATTACGGTTGAAAATAACTGACATAGCCAAGCAAATCAGCAAGTTGAAGTAGCAGCGAGCACACGAAACGGCACAGGAACGATTGTAGCTGGAACCTTAAGATTCCGGAGTTGAGTGTATATACCGACATACGCAACATAGAACCTTTACCCACAGGGTGGAAGACAACGATGTAACGGTCCTCGGAAGATGCTAGATCCACGCCACTTCCAATCGGTTGGCATTGCATTCCACATAACAGCGACAACAGTGGGGGATGTCTTCAATATATAAAATAAAATAGAATGTAATAATGTCTATATTGATCAATTGCTCGAGAGAGAAATTCATTGATTTAGTAGTTGAGATGTATTAGCAATGTAGTGATGGTATTCATATCTGTTAGAAAAGAAAATGATTAAAAAATATATATTTATTTTGATTGATGCTACTTTTGATACATATATTCATCTTAGTTACACACGCTTGTCTAACATCCATGAAATTCACATTTGAACTTGCATCGCCAGCAGTTTAATGGCAAAAAAATCCCTATAGCTTTTAGTTTTTCTTTTAACTTTTTTATGTAATTAAATAAGAGATGAAGATTGAACACCATTGATACCACGTGTGTTAGTTCCTGCAGTTCCGCTAACAGGCTTTAAAAGGAAACTATTTAGTAAGCCCCAAATTTTGCCAAAACGAGGTTTTTGCTAGAGGTTCTTTGCGATCTGACACCTCATCATCATTTTAGCCGTAATACATCCACTGCTGGACACAGAACGGCCTCAGAAATTTCCAACAGGACCGATTGAAAACGGCCTGCATCTAGATCTTCCGAGGACTTTAATCATCCGACAATGATCTTCCGACACAAAGAAAGAAGACGATTCGAATTTTAGGCACTACAAGCCCAGTATAACAATCATTTCCATATTAGTAAAAGAGAAGACGAAGAAGTAGAAGGAATTACAAAGTTTTGTATTACTAGTTATATTACTAGTAATAACTAGTTATAGTTTCCTTGCTGTTATACGATCCGGAATTGTCATTTTTTTTGACACAAAATTGATTCCGGACCATCTATTTCTTCATTTTTTATCTTTTTAACCGTCGTAATCATAAATTATTTATTATATAATCAGCTCGTAATTATTTAAGAAAATATTATAACGTATAAATGGAATAAATAAATTATAGCATAGATTGTCATTTAATTATTTTTACATCACTGATTAAGACAAGTGTGCAAGTATAAAGTAGAACAAATACTACTTTTTTCATTACTATTTACATGAATATAATTATTTATTTACATTTTTGAATTGAGTACTGTTAAATACAGACATATTTCATGTTCATTTACCATCCATAATATTACTTTAACGTTTTAATTTACTTATCCTTCTCCTTTTCAGCCAATAGACGCCCGCTGCAAGGCATAGGCATTACCCAAAGATCGCCGCGATGACCGGTCTTGCGCTACCAGCAACCAGCGACCATAGCTATGCGGGTCCACCTAGTGGGAAGCCTACTCACGCCGCGTCACCACCCCATCAAGAAGGTCACACACAAGGTGACAAGACACGCCCAAGCAAGAGGGCGCACCGAATAGCAACTACCAGGAGGCAGTTGCAAGAAGAACATCATCATCAAGAAGAACACCGACGCCGACGCGGACTCCAACACCACCATCGAAGGAGAAAAGCAGCAGCAGCAACACAGCAAGTCTCTCGCAGCGCGCTGAAGCGCCGGGAGGCGGCGACTAGTATAGAGTAGTAGGAAGGAAATTTTTATTAGAGCCCTGAGATCGACGAAGTTGTAAGAGCCCCAGAAGGCTAACAACAAGAACAACATTCGGAATACAGCCGCGTCACCCAGCTCCCGATCGTCACTCGAGAACCTTTCGACCCCAACAACCACCGGTAGCACGAGCGCTGTATCCCCGCCTACCTACCATTCCTAACGAACAACTCTTCGAGCTACGTCGGTAACATTTTTTCTTCTGGATCTCCTCATTTCTAATTCAAGTCCAAGTTCAATCTATACAAAAATACTGGAGTATCTGTTTGTATAAAATGAACGCTTTTTACTACTTGCATATGAATATTCACACACCGCATATATCAAAATTATATATTTTTTTTAATTTTCATGTCTGTTTGTAATTAAAAAAAATATAATAAAATAATGAAACCTACAAAATTCAGTGCAATCGAGAACCCGGAGGAGAACAGCTAATAATAATTAAAATAATAACATATAAATGTAAAACTATTTAAAATTATGCAATCAATACGTATTATTTTGATATACTATTAATAAAACATCTTTAATATATACACGCCAATGCATACATTACGAGTACTGAACCAATAAAAATGTTATTACATCATTAAGGAAAATGTTTAATTGTTCTATAAAACGATAAATAAGGGGAAAATCGCTGATTATAATTACACAACATTACGAATTACGTATGATAGGTATAACACAAAATTTACAGTAAAATTATGGTAAAAATATTTCAAGTGTGCATTTACATGCACTTTTAAAACATAGAATATTTTAGAAATATACGTAGTAAGCTACCATCGGCTCGGAAAGCTGTTCTGCTGAGAAGAGCCGGCCAGAAACTCAGCGATTGCTCTTTTTAAATGAAATTAAACAATTTTTGATTTATAAATTATTATATCAACCATGTAAATGAGTTAATAAACTAAGTTCCACACATTTCGATCGACTAAAAACTTGAATCTGAATCTGAATGAAATCTTGAATGCTAAAATAAACACTAACAACATTAATTAATGTATGACACACGTTTCACATTTCTAACTTAAACGATTATTATTAGAACAGGTTTAATAACAATCAAGTTAATTATAATTTGAAGCCAGTTCGGTCTGCGAATGTGATAGACGGCGGTTGTAAGTGTGGCTACCACGTGCAGTGCGTGCAAGGACTTTAAAAAAAGCAGTAGTGGCGAAGAATAAACAAACCAGTGCGGTGTCTGTGACGTTGTTGAAAAGCGTAGAAAGGTCACGGCGAGTGTCGACTATGGCAGCGCGTGTGCATATCATTTCCTCGAGTAAATAAAACATGAGCCGAGTTCCCGCACACCAGCAGTGGCTTCCAAGGAGCCGTGATCCTGAGCGTGCCTTCCCACGCCATACCGTATGACACAATCGAACGGTGACGAGCGTCAATTGCTCGCAGTGCATAGTGATATCGCAATATATTTTTAGTTTTATTCGTGAAAACTCGAGGATATGAAATTTATTTTTTTAAAAGTGAGTAAATATTTTTAAATTAAATTTTTCGTCGGTCAGTACGCAATAAATAATTTCGTAAAGTTTGATTTTATTTAAGTTTCGTTGAGAAATTCAATTTACTATAATATTTATATATTTTATTATGTTACTAATTATAATAAATATTTTCAAAAATATATGTCTATAAGTATTCTATATTCAAAACAATTTTTTTATTAATTTGCATAACATGTTATAAATTTCATTAATTTAAAAACAACATAACAAAATGTTTTACGTTTGTTATAATTTTCAATAATATATCTAACAGCAAATGAATTGGAAAAGAAATGAAAGTGAAAGAGATTTATAATTAAAAAGAGTGTAAAATGAAAACCTTTAAAAAATAATATCTGTTAATGGTAGTTAGATATTTTAATTTATTCTAATTTTAAGACCCATTTAATAATAAATCTTACAATAAATGAATTTAGTAAAAAAAGGATTATACTTTTTAAAAAATTATTTGATGCCATTTTAATAATATATCTTATAGTAAATGAATTCCAATAAAACTGGTGAAGCACATTCATTAGATATCTTAAAGAGAATGAAATTTATTTAACTTCATTAAGAAAACTACGCCAAAAACAACGTAAGTCTACGCAGTATTACATACGTCAAACAAACTTCTTAACATGTGACTGTCGCAATTTTTTTACAAAACAATTACTTCCTCCACGTAGCAAAAACAAACATGCATTTATTATAAACATGAATGTAAAAAAAACATAGCGACAGTAATTTTATTTATTCACTTTTGAGAATATCTTTTATCCTTTCACAATTGTACACGGTGTTAAAAATTACAACTTGATAATGGAAGATTATTAAATTATTGATAATATATTTAAATTAATTATTAACATAATGTATTAAAATGCTTAAATGATGTTAAGATATAACAACATTTTACTTTAAAATTATCAGATGTATCATCATTCCAATAAAATTTAAACTATCATATACTCGTATATAACTGCTATGGAAGGGATACTTAAAAACATATTTAATAACTAGAACAAAGAAGGATTTTTATTATTAGCTTAGTTTAAAATTAAAACAAACAGGCAATAAGTATTGAGCGCTGATAACCCATCTATAGAAGATTAGGCCTTCCGATCGTAGCTTGCGATTTCGATTCCCGGAATACTCTCTAATATAATTCACACTGTTCACATTATTTAGGATCGCCACTGCTCACAAATAAGTTTCCAGAAAATAGATATTAGCATCATCTGAGTATTGTAATACAACAATGCGACCGTCAACTCGGCAGCCAAGCGGGGCGATTATAGTATATTCACCCATTAATTTCCATGGCCTATGTCTATTGGCTGAAACGAGCATAACTTAATAACGGCAATCAGCACTTTGGATTCGGAAATTTTTCGTTAAAACTCGGATTTCCCCATTAAGTCCCAATCCGGTTATAATGTGCGTGAAAAGGTTTCTTTAAAGTTGACACCTATCTTTCCATTCTTTGAATTAAGTTCAATGACCACTTATTATTTTAATCATATAATCTAATAATCTAAAATATAACTATAATGATAATACTTACGACTTAAAAAAAAGTTACTAAATTCATTTTGAAAACGAACTTCTGATAAAACAAATAATTTTACTAACTTTCGCGCTCTTAGAGACAAAATAATTAAAACACTTTTCAACTTGGTGGCCTTGAATACGGGGCCATATCTATAGGCAAGACTTATACAACTTTCTGTAAAAGATGACGTGACGACAGGTGACGTGAATACACTCGACTCTTTTTTCACACAATTTTAAAATCAAACAGTTCTCCCATAACAATTCATACACAAAATGTGTATACGCGATTTTTTTTTATTACAATTAGAATCCCTAAAACATATATTTCAATCAGCACGGAGCATGCATTAAAATTTCATCGTGATCTTAAGTCTTTTAGCTATATATATCACGAATAATATATGCAAGATGAGAAACCTAAAAAATAGCAAATAACAGATTTTTAACTTAAACAATTGTGCTAGACTTATATGAAATATCTACTCATAACAGCATTTTTGGTTCCCACTGTAATATGTAAGGACTGATTAAAAGATATGGCGAATGAATTTTTATACCAAAAAATGCTGCATTTGCTTCTATTTGAATAAATACGTTTTTTTTATTTTGGCCCCCGCTATTGGGGGCCTCTTGTACCCCCTATTTTGTGTGGGACAGGGACTATTCAACGTTATTTAATTTTATTTACATTTTTATTATTTTCATTATCGTCTTTCATACATCTTATGATCTTTCGTTCTTTTCATTCTTGCCACAATTCTTCTTTCCCTTTCGCTCTGTAACGCCTTTCATATATCCCTCATTACTCTTTAACATTTTTATTATTTTATTTCTATATAGGATGAATAAATACGTTAGATAGTATTCATTGAGATAGTCTGTAATAAATTTGAATAAGTTGCAACTAGTCTATCAACTTCTACAGCCAGGAGAGTGAGGCCATATTCGATGTATTGTTACTGCATCATGAATTTTGAACAACGCGTTAACTTAAAATTTTGTTTTAAATAGCAGAGAAATGCCAAAGAAGCCCATGAAATGTTACAATCGGTGCATGGTAATAATGTGTTGACTTTGAAGACTGTTTACCAGTGGTATGAGAAATTTAAAAGCGGGAGTGAATCGGTTAAGGATGAGAGGAGGTCGGGGTGTCCGAGTTAAACAAAACTGACGAAAACACGCAAAAAGTAAAAATTCGATCATATAGGCGATTGACGGTTCGAGAACTTGCCGAGGAACTGAACATCTCGTATGAGTCCGCGCAAAGCGGTTACAATACTGATGATTTGCAAATGAGACGCCTCAGTGCGGAATTCGATAATGCATCGCTACTAATTTGCGAATTTATAGAAAAAAAATATAACTGTCTTTTCACACACGACTTACTCTTCGAATTTAGCACAATACGATCTCCGGCCCCTCAGAAAAACAAAAACCGTTTAAACACAATAACCGACATTGAAATAGCTACAGACACAGACAGGCAGAGCAGCTAAGGGCCTTCTGAAAGAAGCATTTCAAAAGTGCTTCCAATCGTGGAATCAACGTTAAGGATAAGAACATGTTAGGAAGAGTGCTTTGAAGGAGATAAATTTAAATTTTATGTAACTTCAATTCGAAATCAAGCGTAAGCGAGTCACCCTATTTTTATCATACCTCGTACGTACACGCTTGTTATCAAGAAGCGATAAATAGTTGCAAAATTGATTTTTATTCCTAATTTAAATTTATACTTATACTCGTATTATGCCTGTGGATTGGATTTAATTATTTGTTTTGTAATAACAGTTAATTGAGTTTCGTTAGTTATGAATACTTATTTAATATTAATTCATTATAACTTCTTTTGCACGGTTCTTTGTAAAATATTATACACGACGTTTTTAAAATGTTAAACATTTCTACAATTTTTTTTACCCTATTCAGTTTTGCACGCTTATCTCTAGGAACGTATCTACCGTTAAAAAAAGAGTTGGTTATACTTATTACTTTGAGTTATAACCATGATGTAACTGTATGTATTGTAGAAAAAATACTTGAGATATATAGGGAATGCATAAAGTGACAATAAAATTCCTTTAGAGTTTGTAGCTAACAAATGGTTAGCGGCAATCTTTACGTGAATGTTTTCTCTACGGAAACAACAAGCCATGCAGAGGACTGTTCTCAGGATTTCTTTGTGAGTTCGTATTTGTTTCTAATAATCCAAATCAAATGCCGGATACCATGCAATATTTTTACGCATGTATGACGCAAACTCCAAACGGCATGGTGATATTGTATCACGTAATTCAGAACGTTGGCGATTTAAAATCAATTATATTTTGCAAGTTCATTAAACTCGTGACCGTGATATAAATTCTTGAACACCTTTTCCCAAAACCTCACTCACACAAATGATACGTTACATGTATTAAAAACCGGAAAAGTTTGGGATTTATTTTACAATTTAGTAATTGAGACTAAAATGCCAGGAATATTGTTAATATAATAAATATTAAGTAAATAAATAGGATATTAGTCGTATAAACATAACGGAGTATTTTTGATATGCTTAATAGTTTTAATCCAAAAAATTGATAATCTATTTAAATTTATCTCTTCTAACTTGTCTCCTCTTTCGAAAAACAGTCAATTCTTTTCTGAAACCCACTTAGTATCATTTATATTACTGTATTAAAATTACCAGGAATCTATGAGCATTTCGAGCAGTAGGTTTCAACTTGTGTTGCTTGACAAGCTGACGGAATCATCACAGCATACGTTTTTTAAAATTCATCTACTTAGTTTTATTACCATCTCATATTTTATGTACTATTTGCTGGCAGCACTGTATAATAAAAGAAAACAAAATTTTTGTAACCAAAAGGTAGATTTCTTATTAATAATTCAAATTCTTGTAGCTTTAATATTCTCAAGTAATAATAACTAACCTAACCCTAGAACAATCCATCATCCTTAGGCACGGAACACGAAACGCCTATATTGATATTACATCATAAATTTATAATAAATTAATATTTACATATAAAATTAAACGCGACAAAGAAACGAATAGACCGTGGAGGCCAGTCGAAATCATTTTAAATATTTTACAAGACCCGTATTGACGCTGCCTTTGTTAAAATACGTGAATATATAAATAAACGTCAACCATATTCATACGTTGTCGGCGACTGTTTATAATTAAACCACAACCGGGAAAAATGCTAATGCTATTCAACGTAAAATTAAGATTTTTTTCTAAATTTAGTTTCACACGCCTCTCGACGACTTCATTAGGCACATACTATTGAGATTTACATGAAAAACGTTGAAGCGTTTACGCTTATTTGGCGTAAAATACCCGTGTGAAACTTCTCTAACGTAATAAAAAGTGATTTTCATCATGATGTCAGCATTAAGACGTCTGGCTCACACATATATTTCCAAAAAGAACGTCTGGAAGCGACACGTATTATTATTTAATCAAAATCATTTAATCAAATTCGTCGTTTTAGCCCATAGACGCCCACTGCAAGGTATAGGCCACCTACAAAGGTACCGATGGAAGGATATACCATAATCGCCACGTTGGGCAGTCGGGTTGGTGATCGGAGTCTCGAATCGTGGTTCGCAGAGGACGTTGCTCCCATACCTGGGAACTTGTTTTTGAGCAGTGAGAATCCTACATAATTAAAGCACAAATTGTGATTTAAAGGTAGCTTGTACCCCTTGAATCGATGGAAAAAATCAATGGTTTTAGAAGTAATAAACACTGTAATAATAATATATTAACAAAAATTAAGAAAAAGCATTTTTAAAATACGGAATAGTCACAGTAAAACTTAATTATTTTTTAAATTTGTCCGCGCAGAGTATACTCCTAGAATTTATTGGCCTGACGTATTCCAATAGAAAGAAATTATTAATGTAATTAAGAAAGTATTAATTTCAAAATTAAGAAATAAAGAAAGTATTAATTTCAAAATGAAGAAATTAAGAAAGTATTAATTTCAAAATTAAGAAATTGAGAAAGTATTAATTTCAAAATTAAGAAATTAAGAAAGTATTAATTTCAGTAATCAATTTATACAGAATGATTGCAAATAGGTTTAAAGACAAAGCCTTTCGTTCTTACGTTCATCTCTTTTACATCTGTAACTAATCACTCTGTACATATAATTATTTATTTTAAAATATGTAGGTGTTTGCAAATGCGGGTTTCATATTTATAAATATATGTAAATATGACATCAGGGATTTTATTTTGTATTACCATCGATATGACGTTTAGTAAAACGTCATTTATGTTTGTTAATATAAGCTAAATTGCATTATTATATCTAATATAAAAACACATTCACGTTAACTATGAAATTAAGGATTTTATACGAAGATAGCGATTTCCCACAACGTTCACAGAAATTGTTTTACTAAAGAGCTATGTAAACTCGAGACAGCTATACTAAAATGAGACAGCATATAAAAAGAAATAATAAGGTCAAAATGATCGGATATAATTACGTGATATAGTATGAGAATTAGAATTTAATTTAGCCGCTTTCAGATTTTGGATCCGCGAGACATGAGTCAGAAGAAGCTGTGAAAGCCAAAACAGCTAACAGCGTCCAGCACCAATCGAATAAAGCCATATAGCTTAGCTTATAGAATAAGAACGTTTATTAATTTTAGCATCGCGTCGTTTTTGGAAAAGGATCAGAAGCGTGTACAGGCTTACTTATATTGATTGAATCTTAAAGCATGTGGCAAGTCCACATATGACATTAATCATTTTTTGTATACCAAGCGTGGCGAGAGGGCTAAAAGGTCCACTGATGGACAAAGGCCTCATGAATTTCCAATAACATCAGTTACAAGACGTCTTACGCTGCCGTTCCGAAGTCTCCATTACAGAACACGTTTCGAGGACATGATATGTTAATTTAAATTTGAATTTACTGATCTGATACCAACGTGTAAGTGAGTATCACATAGTCTCTTACCGTCTGCTTTTCCTACAACCAGTTTGTCAATGTTATCTACGTGACCAAAATAACTTATGATGTTAGTGTATCTTACTGTTCATGGTATGCGTAACATTTTTCACTAACACAAAATTTCAAAAGCCTCAATCGTATGCATAAAAATAAATAAATCTAATAATTGATACAGCCTTGTCCGTGAACTTGCGAACACATACGGCATTGAGCAGTTATCATAATTATTGTAATAGGCTAATCTTGTAGTAACATAATGGCTTTTAAAACGGATTAGAGTATAAATAAGGTTTTATGCACATATACATAATCTACTACTGCACCGTAATAACAACTCTTGCTGCCACGAAAAATACACTCGCATTTATTATATATCGTTTGAAAGGCAATATTGGAACTATAGCAACGACGCGGTTAAAAACACCATACATTGCGTTGGATACACTAAGCTATAACTGGCCAGTTTAAGAATGAAATTAAAAAAAAAATCGAAAAACGAACCCTTTATTTATCTTTTCACGTGCATTACATTAGATTGTTTATTTTCACAAATTGAAATTAAATTAAAACATGTTTTGAAAAAAAAATTGATAAACATTTTTGTTGTTGTTTAAAAACACAAGTCTTTAGAAATAAAACTAAATTAATTAACTTCCAGTACATATCAATTTTTTCATATTTTTTTATTTTTCAATTCTTTCCAGTATAAATTGATTTTTTTGTTATTACTTTTAAAATTTTTTTTGCAATTGCCCTCTCATGTATGCTGTAACATTTCTAGTAACATTTACCTGAATTTAATCACGTACACTAGTTTAGGAAATTCAAATAAATACCGAAATACATATCGACATATTGTTATCATAGTTATCGTGAACCTTTATCGAAAATATTTACATAACGCTATGTAACAATTACATATTTACTCGAGTGTCAAAGAATTGATAAGAATATTTTACTATAAGCCAACGTAACTTCGGTTCGATGTACATATGTAAGTTTCATAACTTGGCGACCTGCACATATACGCCCATTTGCGCACGTAAGTGATTTTTTGTTATAATTTTTTATTTATCTCTATTCACTAAACTGACATACAATAAAAAAATAGCTAGCAGACATGACTTAACTTAATTTCACAATTATTTCCATCTTTTCATTGTAAATACTACTTGCGTAATATTGTTTTTCCTCAACCGCACAAAAGATAATTTTAACTTTTTTTTCTGGAAATCACAATGAACTTAGCTTCCATTCAATCATTTTTTTTTGTCTAAGAAGTCATGTCATTATCTTTAAGTATAGAGGATTTACATGAAACTTTTTATACATACGAGAGTTTAAAGTTTAAAAGTAAATTTCTTTCGGCATCTTTGTGCATCAATCAAAATTAAATGATCCGTAAACGAATGCAACCGACGTAGCTGAGCAGTAGAAGAAGCAATGGTTAGACCATGCAGTACTCAAAAGAGATTGACGCCGGGATCTTAAGGTTTAAGAGTGGACACATCAGACCGGCAAGCATGGTGTAAAACATTCACCTATAAGGTGAACAGATCACTCTGTTCAGGTCCTCGGACGACGCAGGGTTTTGCCCCCTCGCTTTCAACCAGTATTATAGTAAAACAATGTGGGCGGCTTATGGCCAGCAGTGGTGTTACGACTATAATAACGATGATGAAGTATTTAAAATTTATATTCTTAGCTATTTCCTTTCGTACCATTATCAACTTGTTTTACTTTCTTTAATTCGGAAACTATTCATTCATTGAAATAATATTTATTTCAATAATGGATAGTTTCCGAATGCATACTAGAATTCTTTCGAATGTATTCGCTAAGGTTGATCTGTCTTATTAAAGTGGGTCACGAACCTAGCTCGATACAATCTTGTATTTTTCCTCTTATCAACATTTGGTTACGTGCTTAAGCGAAGGTCTAAAACATATTGTAAATTTTAGTATGTATCGCAGCTACTGTCTCGGAAATTTTTTACTTTACTAATAAAGAATCTAAATTGAGAAACTTTTAGATGTTTAATTTAAATTTTTATTAACATTTGTCAAACGAAAACAAAATATTCTTTTAAATTAAATAACACTGAATATCTAGGAAAATTTCCACAGGTTAAAACAGGATAGACTTAGCCTGGAAACTGATTAATCAAAAAGCCTGATTTTAATATTGTTAAAATGCCTAATTAACCATACAATTATGAATTCATCGAGCTTCAATATTTCAGATTTTACCCGCTGAAAACTTTTTAGTATTATTAGGAATTTTTCCATTAAATTATTGTCTTACTCCATCAGAATTTCTCTCTATTTCTCCACATGTATCTAAATTTCCTGCAATTTATTTTAGACCCTTAATAATTACCATTCCTTTAATCTTGTAATAACCAACCATTATTCTTCTTTTTTTTTAAAGAGCCTGCGGATTCTTCTTCCTTTTATTTAAATCTTACCATTATTCTCATAATTAATTCAATTAACCACTTATTTTTAAACAGATCATAAATTAAGTATATCTATAATAACCAAAAATTTCCAAATACACACTGGTTATATATACACACTGGTTATTGGGACAATGTATAGCACATTTACTGTCAATTAATGTACAAAAAGAATATTATGATAATATAGTTAAAAGAGCGATTTTAAAAATTTGAATCACTGCATATTAAAATTAATTTTTATTTATAATCTGTCTCGGTGAGATAATCTGTGTACTTATAGATATTAGCCTTTTGCATTCCAAAAGAAAAAAAAATATGTTACGTGTTTCAAAATGGCGCTGTAAACTCACAAATAAGCTAAAACTACTCCTATAACCACTCTTACCCTGTAGAAATATTCAAAGAATACTACTGTCCATGTTACGTTACGTCCGTCGATACTGTCCAGCAATCTATGAGGCATAACAAAACCCGATAATTCTTTAAATTGTATACACGCCATTGTTATTATCTGCCTCGTTAGATGATACAGCCGGTGGAAAATCATAATCAATTAAAAAAGACGGATGTCATTTCCCTACATACTATTATCAAACAGCATCCGTCGTAAATACATATGTAAGCTTAACACGGGAACACTTATCTGATGACGTAAAATCACTTGCAACTAACGAATAAAAGCAAAATGTTGCTTTTTGTTAACTTCTACTTTTGATACGTTATTCGAGAAGTAATTTTAAATATTATATACTAAAGCATTATTCCATTTATAAAGGACTGTACTTGTCGTTGACTCGCCAGTTCCTCGTCTGTTCCTCAAGAATAATAAATCATTGTGATATAAACAACGGGATATTTTTGTAAGGCTAATTAAATAAATCAACAAAATAAACCTTCATTGATGTCATGTCACACTATTTAAATCTACACTACGGATTCATCCAACAGCATTTTCTTCGTCAAATGCACCTTCTATCCGTCTTTGTTTCTTAAGGTTTTTCTCTATTCAGGACCAGCTACTTTTCCAAGGTTATCCTTCCATCGTTTTTATTTACTTATGCTTCTTTTTCATCCAAGGGATACAAATCTGTTACTCGCTTAGTTTATTTGTCGTTATTTTTTCGTACAAATGTCAACTTCAACTCCATTTTTAGTTCTTTTCGCGTCCCTTAGCTCTCTTATTTTTAATAATCTTATTTTATCTTTTATTTTGACTTCCGTTACACTTCCTTCTATTCTGTTTTAAGTATACCTTTATTTCATAAATTAGCTTTTCCAATGCCCGATGTCATGCAAATATACAAAATAGCACAAAACAGTTTTGCATTTGACTTCTGGCAGTTGATTTTCAGTTTTCCAAATTAAGCTAACTAATATTCTTAAATTCATTAAATATCTTCTAGGCAATCATGTACTATCGTAGACCTCGTCATCGCTTAACATCAGGCGAGTCAGAAGTCAAATGCGTCGCCTAAAAAAGATAAAAAATAATATATATTTGTTATATGGTTTTAAACAGTCAAATGTTACATAAGGGATATAGCAGTCGACTGTTGAAAATCAACTCAGTAATTGATCTAATACAAGTATTTATTTGGTTTCAATAAACCAATTGTCATACCCACTAAGCCTAGCCTAACCTAATTTAATTACACCAGGAATTTCATTGCCTCAAAGCTAAGATCATTTACTATGGATATCTGAATGAACTTCTTCTCTGGTCGTCATAATTATATCAGCTTATAGACGCCTACTGCTAGGTATAGACCTCCACAAAGATCACCACCATGGCCGGTGTTACGCTGCCTGATCCAACAACTTTAGCTATGTCGGTCTACCTTGTGGTTAAAATTAAATAATAAAAAAATACCGCATTTTATTTATAGCAGACAAAAACGTTTGTAGAAAATTAATTATCATTGGTGAATGATATAATACAAATATTATTTATTATTAGAGAACGTAACTATCTATTTCCACCAAGGTGGTGGAACTTGAACATTATAATGGGTTTAATATTCTACCTGTCCACTATTTTTAAAGACAAATTCAATTTATATTCTTAATGTGGCCGCTCTTAATCATCGCCTGTGATGGGGCATTGTCCAGTCTGTCCCCAACCGCACAGACGTGACTTGCTCTGTAATTTACGTTTTCTTCGAAAAGAGGCCGTTAGATCACTCGATTTAACTTGCATTTTACCTTATATCATCGATTGGAATGTCTTCTTATTTATACTTATTATAAATAGGTGGAATAGGTTTTAAGCTTTTTTTCTCAAAAAAGAGCTATACCACTAAAGTAATAAAAAGTAAAGCTTTTCCCAACCCTATAACCTAATGTGTAGAATATCTTGTACATAGAATTCTTCTTCAGAAATTATAAGTTAATACATTAATAGAAACATACTGCGTTAAAGATTTTTTTAAATATATTGCTTTTTTATAAAATACATCAAAACAATCTATTCACTTCAAGGGTCTAATTGAAAAACAACAAATCAATTTCAGACCAAAACAATGAACTAAAATTTATGAGCTAGCGCGTCGTGGCATTATACAGGTAAATTTATATTATGGGTGTACCATAAATTTATTATCAGCAAATAAGCTGAACATTAACCCCATTAAAACTTTTACACCTATAACCAATCGCCCCGTTATCATAAAGTAACACGCGCAAGTACTTTTTGAGCTTTATTGAAAGCTAAATTATTGTTTAAACGTTGTTTATCGATCGAAATTTATGTTTAATACATAAAATGACTGATTTATTTAAAGTAGATAGTTTAATTACAGCTCTAAAGGCGTATTACCTGAATATCTTTTAGTAACAAAACTCAAAAAAAGGGGTGCACCAAGAGCATCGCCTCGAGGCGTTATGTTATACCGTATATGTAATCATTAAAAAGCTCATTCGCATTTTCATATGTAGCACTTTATCCAACTCCATTGTCAAACGATCTGCATATTCCTATGGATAGAATAGAAATAAATGCTTGATATGAATTTACTGATTATAATAGTTCTTAGAACCATGATCATTAATTGTGTTTATTTTATGTTTTAAATCATCTGCCAGCTTAACATTTGTGCAATCTACTATCTACTATCGTACTCGTAGGTGTGCTAGAACTTAAGAATTAACGGGTATTAATATACGCTTTCTAGTTAGTTGTTCAAAAATTTTCAGATTTTCCTCTTTTCTTAAAGAGGTAGTTGTTCTAATGAAAAAAAGTTGCCTAATCAACTGTTGTTTTCAATTTCAGATGAACGCGAGGCACCTTCCGCCATCGTTGGCGGTGGCACTATGGATCCTGCTAATCGCTGTCATTCCATCAGAAACTCAATTCTCAAATCCAATTTCGTCATTAATGCATTTCCTCCAGGAAGGCACTACACAACTCGACAATGAACCTCCCGATCAGACCAATATGCTCACAGAATATGATTTCATAATAGTCGGCGCGGGTACTGCCGGATGCGTACTAGCTAATCGTCTAACAGAAATACCTGATTGGAAAGTTCTACTCGTGGAAGCAGGAAACAATGAAAACTTTGTTATGGATATACCACTACTTGCAAATTATCTACAATTCACTTCCGCAAACTGGGGATACAAAACGAAACCTTCCAGTAAATACTGTGCGGGATTTGAGAATCAACAATGCAACTGGCCACGAGGGAAGGTCGTCGGCGGATCGAGTGTCCTAAATTACATGATTTACACAAGAGGTACGTCAAACGATTATAATCAATGGGAGAGTATGGGAAACGATGGCTGGGGATGGGATGACGTTTTGCCGTATTTTAAAAAAGTTGAAAATTTCAACATTCCCTCACTAGATGATCCAAAATACCATGGACATGAAGGGTACTTAAACGTTGAATACTCACCCTATCGTACTACTAAGTCGAAAGCGTGGGTTAAAGGAGCGCAAGAAATGGGCTTCAAATATGGCGACTACAACGGAGCGACCCCATCAGCTATTTCATTTTTACAGTTGTCTATGAAGAATGGTACCCGACACAGCTCAAGTAGAGCTTACTTGCATCCTATCAACAAAAGAAATAACCTTCATCTTTCTAAAAATACCATGGTCACAAAACTAATTTACGACAAAACAAAAACCAAAGTCATAGGAGTAGAAATGGAAAAGCGAAACAGAAAATATAAGATTTTAGCAAAGAAGGAGGTTATACTATCTGCCGGAGCAATTAACTCACCGCAACTATTAATGGTATCTGGTATAGGGCCTAGAGATCATTTGCAATCTATGAATATTCCTGTAGTAAAAGATTTGCCAGTTGGATACAATTTGATGGACCACATAGCCGCCGGCGGCGTTCAGTTTGTGGTCAATAAACAAAACGCAAGTCTAAATACTGAGTATATATTGAATCATTTAGATTTAGTATTTAAATGGATGAGAACACATAAAGGACCATTGTCCACACCCGGAGGCTGCGAAGCTCTCGTGTTCATGAATTTAAAGGATAAATTCAACTCTTCTGCTTGGCCGGACATGGAGCTTCTTTTCATTAGCGGCGGTTTAAACTCTGATCCCTTGCTACGTAGAAATTTCGGTTTCGACGAGCAGATTTTTATGGACACATACTCGTCGTTAGATAAACAGGAGGTGTTTATGGTATTCCCTATGTTAATGCGACCGAAATCGAAAGGCAGAGTCATGTTAACGAGCAGGAACCCTAAAGCTCATCCTGCGCTGTTACCAAATTACTTTGCGTATCCCGAGGACTTACAAAAAATTGTTGAAGGCATTAAAGTGGCCATTGAGATATCTAGACAACCTTCTATGAAAAAAATAGGGGCGAAACTTTACGATGTGCCGATAGATGACTGCTTGAGATATGGAAAATTTGGAAGCGACGCTTATTTCGCCTGTCAGGCACAAATGTTCACATTTACGATATACCATCAAAGCGGCACGTGTAAAATGGGACCAGCATCCGATCCCACAGCTGTAGTTGATTCAAGACTAAGAGTACACGGGATAAGAAAATTAAGGGTAATCGACGCTAGCATAATGCCAGAGATCGTGTCGAGTCATACTAACGCCCCAGTATTTATGATAGCAGAGAAGGGTGCTGATATGATAAAAGAAGATTGGAAAAGAATGAGATGAAAATACTGATGTGATTAGTACAATAAGCACAATCTGTGATTTAAATAAGTTAAGAGCTTGGTGGTACAACGTTATTTAATATCTCTATAATGTTATTTCGGTATTAACAGGCGGAGGTTGGATAGAAATACAAAAGCATTTTTAACCTTGTATATTTTGTAATATAGATTTATTGCATTATTTATTTAGAAAATCTATAATGTAAATTGTTGAAATATATTAAGTACTTAATTTAATTGAAATGTATTAACGCTACTATTCGGTTCTTAACAGAATCGATTATGGGAGCATTAATCGCTAATATTTATAATATTAGCAAAGTCTAAACATAATAAAAAAATAAAAAAAGGGAGAATATTTTGCATTTGTTTTCATTTCAACCCATAAGTATATTTTCTCGATGATTTATTATGGTAAAATCTCTATTCATGTCAAATTTTTTGCCACCTTTAACCTCCACCGTAAGTTGGCAGTCTTTTTATAAAGGGTAATAAATTAGTCAGATTTTTAGTTTGTTCTTTTATCCTTTATAGGCAAAGGATTTAGCCTGTCTCGCCTGATGTTAAACTGTGATAGACAGAAACCTATTCACTATTCTTTTGAAGACTCCTGAGCTATAATTGGCTGGAAACAATGATGTCGGTATATTGTTCCACTCTTTGCTGTTCGCTCTTTAAAAATATTAGCAAAACGCTTAATGCGGGTGGAACAAATCTCAACCCTGTACGGAAGTCGTGAATCCGTGCGTCTTTTTATACGATGGAAGAAAAGCTTTTTGGCAGCTAATTTAACTTTGGACTCATTAAACGATCTTAAGTTGAGATTTGATGTTAGTGTAATATTTAACAGTATGAGATCTGTCATCGGTATTAATTCACTTTGTAAAGTCGAAGACAGTTATAAGAGCCTGCGTTTTGTGATTTTGTACACCCGAGTCGTACAATACCATCACTATCTTATTTCTATTTTTTGTCTTATTTTAATGTCTAAACGACCATTTTTTTTATTTATTTACATTTATTAGGTTCTACACATATTCTACATTTATGTCTAATTTTTGCAAAGTCAACTATTCTGTATTTATCCTATTTTTCTATAAACTTGCTTTCCAGTACCTAATGGATCTAATGGGAAGCCTTACACGACGTTACACTATCTTGATATTACCTTAACTTCATTTATAAATTTTAAAAACGAACTTTTTGTATTCTATGTTAATACTTTACAAATTAATTTATGTGTGTGTGTGTGTGTGTGTGTGTGTTTTTTTTAAATGCACACGCGGATCTCTATGCTGGCATTTGATACTTTTATCAGCAATCTTACTGATATAGCAGTAAGTTATTCAAAATTTAATCTTAATTATACAACCAGATTTGTTATATACGTAAAA
The DNA here is from genome assembly GCF_028537555.1 of Battus philenor. Taxonomy (NCBI): domain Eukaryota; kingdom Metazoa; phylum Arthropoda; class Insecta; order Lepidoptera; family Papilionidae; genus Battus; species Battus philenor. Next base: position 3,031,358 of record NW_027181686.1, read on the forward strand.
GCTTAAAATGATTGAATGTATTGCTTTTACGCCATTTTTCAATTATAAAGTCATTGCTCTAAAATAAATTATATCAATTTATTTCTTTTGGAATGTGACCATCCAATAACTTCTGGCGGTACAGTCTTCAATATTAAATAGTAAAAAATAATTAATTTTAACATGTTGTATTGTATTATCATTGCATTATTTATTATTTCTGAACTTCTATACGTAATAGTATTTGAAATTGACATTAATACGCTCTACCTATTAAAACGCTAGAACGCCAAGATATTTTACGTTAAATGAGTTTTATTTATTATAGACGGCTCTTGTTATTCTGTTGAACAAGTTTTAATATTTCCTCCTACATTTGCGGAACACAAAAATGTATCGAATGTTGTTATAATAAAATGAATATTTTAAACAAACCGAACCGGATCAAAGGCAGGGCACTTTCCTTATATAGTAAGGGAGGAACCATAAAATCACGAATTTCAATTACGTCACAATATTTTTACTCGCAATAAATTACAGTGGTAACTTACTATGTTTAAATATTTGATGATTCAAGCGTGCGTTTAAATGCCTACTTGTATAAAGAAATTTGTATTTGAATTTTATAAAGATTTTCGTAATCATTTTTGCAAAAACTTGTTACTAATTTTCTAATATTATAATATTGGTATGTTATGTACTGTGCAAAAATAATACTTGAATTTTAATTTTTTAAAATAATATTTGATTGAAATTTTTTTAAAACTCAATATTTTATGGCCGCTTGTTAACCCCCGGGTCCCGACCGACGCCAAAACAGCGTTTTGACAAACGGCAGACATCGAAAACACCTTGTGGATGGACAGAGGACCATGTTAATATCACCAAAAGACGTGAGAGAACGCTTCTAACTGCTTCCAATGGAAATTTATGGGAAAAGCCTATGTCCAGTCGTTGATGTTCTTCGGCTGAAATATATATAATGATGATGGTGATGATTATTGTTACGTTCGAAGGAAAATCACGACATGATAACTGATAACAGGTAATTCAATTATAGACCTCCATAAAGTAAGGACGAAAGCCTTTAAGATTCTTCTACATCATCTTCTACATCAATCAAAAAACAAAACATCAATGTACTCAGCAGTTATCTTCTTAAAAAAGCACAAAATAAAATTAATATTATTATATATACTGCTCCTATAAAGATTCTATGGGCGAGAAACATTAGACATTCTAAGGCTAAAATGAGGAGTATGAATGGAGAGAGCGCATCGCCTAAAACTATTCTTTGGAAGTTACTTGCCGCAGAGCTTTTAATATATATATGCTCAAAGACTATAGCTACTATATCTACCACACAAATAATAACACGCGGGCCTCGCTTTGAACTAAGTCAACTCCCTTTAAACAACTATATTCAATGACATCCTGGCCTTTGCAATTGTCATACGGTATGCTATTTTATACCCTGTTAGACTGTCGAATCCTTTATTACACTACTAGCTGTGCCCGCGACAACGTCCTCGTGAAATTTAACATAAAAAGTATTAACATTATTTGTTTTTTTTTTCCTTTAAAAAAGTTCTTTGATAAAAGGAGCCAAAATTAATAATTATTATATCAGTTACCTGCAAATATACATCCCGTCAAAATCGGTCCAGCCATTTTAGATATTAGCCGAGCAGGAACAAATAGACAGACAAAAATATTTAAAAATGCTGGTATATGTACTGTATATATATTCATACGCATGAAGTAAATAATGGTTATTTGAATATTATATTACTATTTACTCCAATTATATTTGCATAAATTGATATATAAAGCAAGTGCATAAATAGCCATGTAATTTTGTGAACATAAGTCATATCATAAAGGGCCCCCGTCGAGCGCCATACATCACACACTAACCACATTCGTATTCACATTCGCGATCGCGTCCGCCTCGCCAACGTTCAGACAAGGATGGTTAGCAGAGGCCCGTATCTCCCCCGACCATAGAGTAGACCTCACTTCGCAAACCTACATAATACTCCATTCACTACACTATACACCTACACGGGCATCGATCATTCAGAGCAACTTTTTAACTCACGGATCCCTGTTTCCCTTACCTCAATTTCAATAAAGCTGCACAACATAAATAGGCTAACAGAATAACGTCAATCACTTCAAATACATTAATACAAGCAGTCCATTTTGAACAGCCCTACAGTTTACTTATCGGTAACTAACACTCTACCCCTAAAGCTCCCTACGGAACTTTGACACCGATCATTAGATCAGATATTTCAACAGATTTATAAATCGTCTTGCACTTTAGTAGCTTGGGTTGAAGATCTATGAATACCTTATACAAAGAAAATACACTGATTGTTGATGTCCGCTTTCCCATAAGATAGATATAAAAAAAAATTACAGGCATTACTGAAATCCATATATTAAATAAACAATGTTGTGTTCATATGATATTAAACCATGAAAATGTATCGATTATGGTATTTTTGCAAAGTAATATGTATTATTATATTTTATTCTCTCATTAAATTACAAAATAAATAGATATTATCAGCCCCTGTCGAAATTATATCATACGGATGACGTGGTTAAAAAGGCGTTTAAGCGTTAAAGTAAATATGTAAGCGCCTACATAAATTGAATAGCAATTACTTATATTTATTTATTTGCATCTTAAATTTACGAAGAATGACTATTAGTCATAAAACGAAATAAATAGGGTGTTCATGCACCGATTACATCCGATCTTCATTTTGACAGTGTAGAAGAACACAAATACGAACAAGAAAGAATCTGAAGTGGTCTCTCACTTTGAGCCTAGTCAATAATCTCACAGTCTTCTTACGAGTGATAAAGGCTATCTTCACGGCACATTAAGTGACTTTAAGACTCGCGATGTTCCTTCAAAAGCTAATCGGGAATAAAGAGATGGCAAGTTGAAGTGGTCGTAAGCAGCGTGGGAACTCCATCCACAATGTGGACATAAGACCTTGTTAAAGCTATCGATTGACACTTCTTACGACTAAATTAAAAATATTACACTCAATCGATTATGTGCAATTGACCATTGAAACTGTCAAAACTTTTAAGTAATTAAATTCAACGTAACTGTAACGCCTACAAAAAATACAGCAATCAAACAGTTTGTAATAATTTGCAGTTTTGCACAATAGATACAACAATAGCTTTAAGTGTGAAGATTTTATATAAATATATGTGTATGTTATCTAACGTGTGATAGGATAGATGTATGTGTGCTTGGCATAAAAATACACACACCTATCTTTGCACACTGTGATTGAACGCCTGCCGTAAAACGTTCCAGTCCAATTGCTATGTGAGTTTATGTTGTTATTGTTTATGTATATTGAGTTACAAGAAATATTGTTAATAAACAAAAATTGAAAAAAGGTGAAAATTTTATCGAAATCTTAATAATGAAAAATTATAAATAATTAAAGACAGCAAGAAGTCGATAATTTTGAATGACAACTAGGAACATAATCGTTATTCAAAACTCTTAAAAACACAAAAAGGCACTACAATATGAATTTTAAAAATTATCGTTTTCACTCTTACTTAAGCGTATTAAATTGTTTTAAGGTTTAAATACGGCGTATGTACGAGTATAGCGCTACCGAATCCACTGTACCTAAGGAGTACCGGCCGCTCCCTACCGGCAATCCGTTGACAATGATCGCAGCGGCGTATTATTTTTTTGTAGATTTCAATTGTATTGCTGGTGTTTCCATCTCCACTTCTTTTCCAAGCATTAACTTAGTGATAGTCATTTTAGGCAGGTAACAGCAACCGGCCAAGACTAGGTTTGACCCTCTGAAGTTGTGTATAATGAAAGAGTGATAGCCCAAGCGGAGGTCCCTTTTTGGGAGTCTTTCAGCTTTATTGCTCCACGAAGCACCTGTCTAAGTGAAATAAAAACTTAGCGACCTCCCAATCAAGTACTAATATGACATGTTTTCTTCCGTTATAACAAGTTTTGGAAAAATATTACTCGAAAGCATCCCCAACGCTTCGCAAAATCTGCTACGCCTAATGTTTTTTTGTCATCGACAACTTCTATTTCCGACTGCATTACTCTTTTCTAAAATACTTTGGTAATGACCACCAGAATAATGCAGTTAACAACGCAATGCATCCAAGGAGGCCTCGAAGCATAAGGCAAACTCATTTCTCTGCTGACCACGAGACGTAGATGCACATCAAAGCTGCAGCGTTGAGGATCAAGATATCACAAATAATAACCAACCTCCGGTAAAGCGTTTCCATTAGGAAAAACAAATCTTTTGTGACAGTAAACTTAGCTCCTTTCTTTCAGAACATTACAAGACTAATAAAAAAATATTTTTATTATTATTAGCATAGTTCTAGCCACAGTACGTCCACTATTATATTGAATAGGCCTCCTGCGTAGATTTTAATAACATTTTTTTAATAGCCGGCTAAATAGTACGTTCTTTTTAAATCTTTTACTAAAAAAGTTACAACTCTTCCTTTTACAAAATAATTTACGGTAACAATTTTATATTTCAATTCTCATTCCTTATCACGGAATGCTATGGTCAAAAATTACAGACACAAATATATTATGGAATAAAAAAATTAAATTCAACCAACGAACACACAAAGTATGAGTTTGAATTAATTAAAATGTTATTATTAAAAATTAAAAAAACAATCACTAATGAAAAGATTGTTCACGATTTTACTTATTACCTATATATATATATATATATATATATATATATATATATATATATATATATATATATATGTATATATATATATATATATATATATATATACGTAGTAATATATATTCCGTCACCATCATTGTTTCAACCTTAGGACGTCCCACAGCTGGACAAAGAGGTCTCCACTATAAATTACAATAGGATCAGACGGAAAAGGTATACCCATCTAGCGACTACCGACAACCTTAACAAGGTCGTCTTTTTCACTTTGTTGGTGTACGACATGCGCTGCGCATTCCGATCGCGATGTTCACTCTGGAATCTAAAGCCCCAGTCATCTTTCTTGTTCTGCGCGATATGTGGCCTGCCCACTGCTATGTGGCACTTTCGTTCGTCTACCTCCTCATTCCTGTTTCGGTCTCGTAGAAAGATCTTAAGTACAGCCATGCTCTCCCCACCTTCTGAGTGGACGTCCCACGCTGGACTTGTAGATTCGAGGTCTCCACTTCAGATCTTTAGGGTCACAATGATTATTTCGGCGTTTGAGCCCATAGACTCCCACTGCAAGGCTAAGGCCTCCCCCTAAGATATTCATAGGGGGGTTACACCATAATCGCCACACTTGGCAGGCAGCCCCACCTGGAATTTTGTTTATGAACTGTGACAATCCTGTATAATTAAGGCACAAAGTATAAATTAAATAAGATTATTACCAGAGAATCGAACCCGCGAACCTACGATCTCAAGTCTCCGTTCTTACCACTCGGCTAACACTGTGCATAATTTAATGATTATTTACGTCATTATAATAAGATAAACATTTTAGATTGCCATATAAAATGTCTTTTTTTAAACAAAAATATATTTTATGACTCTATCATCATTCCTATAAAAACCTTTCAGGTTGTAAGCCTATGGTTTATTTGGATACAGATCCGGCGTTTTATTTCGGTTTTAGCAGTCACCGTAATTAGTTGATTGTACTATCGTTTAGTATTATAAAAAAAGGTAATACTATTAATTTGTGCACGCATAAGAAGATTAATTTATTGTTAATTATTACATGTTATTATATAAAAACTAATTTATTGGAATTTTAATACGAATGCGAAATAATATTTAAATAAATTAACGCGGAAGATTATGTATCTAACGGTATCATAAAACCTCACGTTCGCGATATATAAATGATTCACATTTTGTTATTACAAGACGATTCCGTTAATGCTTGTTCTTTATAGCTATGACGCATGATTAAAAGAAGCTGAGTTATCTAAAATGGGAACTATTCAAATTGAAAAAATAAAAATACTAACTGGCAACCCCGCACTCATTTAGAACACTTTATAATGGAAAAATTATTAAAATAGCGTCACATATCCTCTTCAGTATATATTTTAATTTTCTTTCAATTTCAATTTCAAATCCTAGCTGTGTAACTTTCAATGTCATCTGCCTTATAAAAATAAAAAATTGCAATCTAGTAATTAATTACAAAACAACGTTTGTCACATGTCATATGCCATTAAATTCTTCCCAGAAATTTAAAAAGTTATTATATTTATAAATGTCATATCAACGACCTTCAACGTAATGTCCTGAACAAAGAAGGCAATATTTTACTAAAAATTTGACGTTAATTACATTTTATTGAACAAAATTATGACTACTTGAAAATTGCACATTAAAATTGATAAATTGATCATAAAATTTAATAATGATGCATCTTTTAATTGCAAAACGTCCTTAACTTTTTTAAAGGTCGTTCAATGCTGCCAAAATGGCGTGTGCATATTCCGTAGGTTCGAGGTATCAGAGCGCAGAGGACGCCTAACTTAAGACTTCTTTCAAGGTAGCTCTATCGCTCCCGCTGTATATACTGATATGCTACTATTCCACCGGATTAAAAAACCGATCTCGTAGATAGCTTCGGCGTACACTCTGTGGAGTGACTACACCCAAGGGGACCTCGACTGGCGCTGCTACTCATCGATAATACACTTTCAGCATTCCGACATGGCAGCAGTTGCACAGTGGTAGTCAAGCAATGGTAGCCCAGTGGTAGAACATTGAGACTACAGTCCAATATAATTCATACTTTTTGCATCGAATATGTAGGATTGCCACAGCTCACAAACAAGTTTTCAGAGGATGGCAGCAGCGTTCGATCGCTACTGTCTCCCTAGGGTGGCGATTATGGTTTATCCCCCTATAGATATTCTTAGCAAGGCATATGCCTTCCGGTGGCGACGACGACAACGACTACCATTCCGCTACGAGTGTGCCCGAGAGAGCTTTAGCTATTCGTACGAAGTTGAAGCACGATACTTCTGAGATATCTTTCTTGTCTTGTATAGTATGCTTAGTTCCCTTTATTTATGATTCAACGCGTCAGACAATTATACTTTATTTCGTTTTCATTAAACTCGAGAGTTCACATAAGTATTACTACCGAATAAGTATCTAAAGAAATCGCATTTTTTCATTTAAAAGCGTGACCTAGGTTGGAATATTTCTGTACAAATGAAAAGTATCATTTTATTTGGACATTTGTGTAGTGCGGTATTTTTAAAAATGGTCCTTCTTTTTATAAGCCTAAAACAACCAGGTCAATATTTTTATTTTATTTTTTTATTAAGCCAAAATCATCGCTTGTATACCTTGACACCGGCATTGAGATTGCCATCTAAATAAAATTTTTGCGATGTTGAACATTTTTACGATGATAAACATTACATACGATAAGATTTTTAAATCACATAATTTTTTTCTTCAATATATTTTTTATTTAACTATGTTTTTATTATTTAATATACTATGAATACTGTATATAATATCGAGAAATATCAATTTGCAATTTACGTTCATATCACGTCACTTACTATCTTGGAGAAAAATTTCGTAAACAAAATATGACAGTATATAGTCAATATATATATATATGACAATTTATCTATAATCATAAAAGACTGTTGAATATGAGAAAAATAGCGATGTTTATAATATTAGCACTAGAAAAATACGCTTAAACCTTTCTCTAGGATTCATAAAATTAGTCACTCTTCTCTGGGCAAATATGTACGGCATTAAAATAAAATATATTGTGTCTAAATCAGTATTTTTCAACCATTTTTGTGCCATGCTCCACCTTAGCTATAATATTTATTATTATTACATTAACATAAGTAAAGTATTTTTATTAAAGCGAAAGGGTTCAACTCGTGTTGAGCCCACTTTCGAATTGCCTCTTAACAATCAAACTGCCCTCCTGTTGGGCGCAGGCCCCTCGTTGGGAAACACGTGTTTTAAATTATCATTTTATAAATTTAAGGAATTATAAAAAACAATGACAATAAATCCTAAAGTTAATACAATTGTAGTGACCACAAAAAAAGCGTGTGAGTTACAAACTAAGTTCTTCTAAAATCGAACTGTCGTAGCTTTAAATTGAAAGATAATTTTATAGAGGAACTCAACGTGATTCAACATAGTTCTACCAAATTAGACTTTTGTAGCATTCTAGTGACACACATAAGTTGACAATGTAAATGATTGTGTGTGTATAATAATATACATGAGTTAAAAGGGGGTTCCCCTTTACACATGGTTGTTCTATTAATACAGAAATACGCCTGCCTACTTATCTTTAACGATAATAAATTTATTGATATATATTGTAGTAAATTTGATTAAATATTCTTATAAAATGTACATGTTGATAGTAGCAATACCTTTAAAGTAAATGGATGTATGGATAATTTGTGAACAAAAAGCTTTAAAACATTTACAGCTCATTCCAAATTCACCTTGCGAAAATAATTGCTATGAAATATTTCACATTATTTTATAATTCTATTGGAATTCGACAGGTCGATAGTTTTTAGCAATTCAAAGTCTGTAGAGACAGATGGTAAACAGTAATTAATTACAAAATTAAGTGTTCCAAATTTAAAAAATAACAAATGAATGAGCATCCACCACCATCCTATACATCCACCCTTTAAAGCTTGTACGTCTATCTTCAAGTACATCTTTATCAGTCAAATTTTCTTGAATATTTCACATAAAATAAAGACAGATAGATAGATGTAAAACTGTACCTTTTTTATAATTTTTGCTTTCTGCCGGTCAGCATTTACAGCTTCATAGAGTGCTAAATAGGCGAGCAATAAAAGCACTTGAATAAAACCTGTTTGCAGTAGCGGAACTTTTTAGGGAGCCTGATGTAGCATGTACACCATTAAGATCGTACAGTACAGACGACCTCGCTAAGGTTGTTGGAAGACTATTCACGAAGCCAAGTCCAATCGGTTTTATTAGTTTAGTCAAAATAAATACTTAAATCTGTGATAAATGAAAAGAAAATAATAAAGTAAAAATTAAGTAAGAATAAAGCAAATAAATGAATAAAAATAAAGCGAATCAGAACTAAATGTAAACATGTATTCTGGTGAGAATTTGTGAAGAATAAAACAATTAAATCAATGATTTGAATAAATGATATTGAGAAGGAAAAATGATAAGAACGCAAATAATAAAATCTGTGACTAGAAATTATTTTATAAAAAATAGTCTCTGCATACCCAAGACCCTGTCCTTCCACTGGGAAGTAAAAGAGGCCATCAAAAACGGGAGCCAATAATTTAAAAAAACTGGTTTTATTTTAAATCTCCAGGGGACGTCTACGACCGAAATTATGGTGATGATGCTGAAATAAAATCTTTTACCCTCAAATTATGGTGATGACGCTTAAATAAAATCTTTTACCCTCAAATTATTGTGATGATGCTTAAATAAAATCTTTTACCCTCAAATTATGAGTACACAGATTGTGCAGGTATGTGCTGTATGAAGAATCTCAGCATTAAGTACCATACCGTTATCACAAATCATCTGACTTAAGTGTATACGCTAACTTATTAATTTGACCATACATAATATTTTTAATACTATATACGAAAACTAAATATTATAAATATTTACAGTTACAATGCACTGAAAACTTTATTTAAAAACATTAATATCTATTTAACGATTAAAATTTTTAATCGGCTATATCGCGGTTATATGTTAATTTCATGTTACCGAGCTGCATACATTGATTCTGCATAGATTAAACCAACACCATCTCAGTTCTTGTAACCAGGTATGCTGCAAACGACTCCCAATGATCGTGAATATTAAATAAAAATAAACTGTAATATCAGCTTCATCGACATCATTTCTACCGTAGGATGGCTACTATCGGGTATAGAACTCACCAATAGATTTTTAACGAACCGTCTATATCCCAATTCAGTAGGAATCATCATTTTAACAGCAGAATAACTGCTGAATAAAGGCCTTATTTAATACAATAGGATCCTTTGGAAGCGACGTACATCCAGCGCGTTCCGATGACTTTGTCAAACTAAAGCACCCGCTTTATACATAATCATTTCAGCTATAAGACGTCCACTAGTGATCATAGACCTAGGCGTCCCTTCGTAGATTTCAATTAAAATCCGTTGCATGCAACCTGCATCCAATATCTTGCAACGCCCTAAACAAGGTCGTCTATTCACCTTTTAGGTGGACTACCTTCACCTCGATTGCCTGCCCGCTGCCTCCGCTATAGAACCTTAAGGCCCCAGGGGCACCTCCCCCATAGATTTTTAATAGATCGATTCAAAGGGTTCCTTGTGACTTTCTCGTCTGTTCATCGTATCTCTCTACTCTAGAACCTCAAGGTATAGAGAGATTTTGGACCGAAAAGAGATTTCGGAGTACCGCGAACGCTGCTTAGAATATCTGGTGTCTATAATTATATAATACTCGTAAGTGCAATATATTCCAAATGAGTTTTATTTCATAATTAATTTTCACGTTAATCAAAGTTACCAAGATAACATTTATTAAACACATCTGTGTTTTTCGTAGAACATCAAAAGGCGGATGACAAATATGGCAGATAGAATATAGAAAAACAATGAATTTAATTGTTATAAATCTATCCATCAGATAAATCATTTAGTCTGAAAAATATTGTTAAAATTTTATATGTTATTTTGATTACGTAATAGAAGTAATATAATGTACGAGTATATATACATGTATAATTTCATCTAAGCCTTGCAATTAACATTATTTTTTAATTAATTAATATTTATAATTTTATTAAAGCTTGTTTTAACTTTCTTCGGTTATTAACTTCTCCTTAAGTGGTCAATGCCCGCAAAATACTATACAGTAACAAAGGAAACAAGTTTGGATAGCGTCGTATGAAAGGGCAATGTACTTTTAAACTTTATAAACATTACAATTATCTTCCCCTTTATCTTATATGTATGTATTGGCGTCTTGTGTAGATAAAAAGAGGAAAAAGAAAAAAACACAGATTATATTAAATTAAAAATTTTCTAACGACTTAAAATTTCTTAATTATTAATAAAAATAACCTTTTATAATGCTGAATTCTAAATTATTTTTTTCTTTTTTAGTTACCTTTAAATTCGTACCTTTAACCTCTAACGCCCATTGACGTGAGTACTTTTTATATAGGTATAATATTTTTTTGAATTTAATTACAATTTCTATAACTTAATTGTCTTTAGAACTTGATTTAATTTCTGAGCGACCGATTCCTAAATCTTTTTTACATGAGGTAATACAGTTATAAATAAATCTACTTATTTGCTATGTCAACTTTCTAATGTATTTTATTTATTATATTGTGTCCTTGCTTTCCATTACTAGAATTGAAAGCCTTATAGCATTATACTATCCTAGTTCTCAGTTCTATTTTATATATTTCAAAGACGCAATCTACTTATGCTGTTATTTTTTTTCTATTTTGTAAGATGACTTTTGGAACACCATTAGAACTATTTCTTAAATTGACTATTCCTTATAATTTTTCTGTTTTGTAATCCTGCTTTTATTGCTTTTGTACGGGCCAGTCGCAACCGACGAGTGTTTTGTTGATCGTTTGATCACCTCTTTTGCCGGGTGCACAGAGCTGCCATTTCTGGCTACAGCTTCTAGAACTATCTTTTCAATGAGGGTGAGAAGAAGCGTCCTAAGCGCCTCGGCCGATAGATTCTTTCGGTAACGGCCGAGGTCTAATTGCCGCCCGTACTTCGGACAGTGCAATGCCCCATCCTCTACCTGCGGATCACATTTTTTGTACATTTCTTTTTTGTTTTTTTTTTTTATACAGAGTTTTTCTGTGCCGTAAAGTGTAAAAAAATGTTACACGAAAAAGGCACTAATTATACAAACTGCGAATAATCTTCCACGGTCATGGTTCTTCCACGGCTTCTTTTTACCAACAAGCACTTACTTTGAAAAGAGCATCGTCGCACTTGCTAACCCTCCACTTACCTATAACAATAAATGCTTATTAAGTTCGATTCAGGACTTATTGAACTCTAAACAACTTATGTCTTATATAACCAATTCAAAATGACTGACTAATGTAAAAGCACACGTGAATTAAAATAAAAAACGTCTGAAAAAGTAAAAATAAAATGCTAATTAGAATACCAAATCACAGACAAAAGCATTATAAGTGAATAAAAATTAAAAATGACTGATAAATGAAAAACAATATATGCTATTAAAAATTAAAACGACGTGTAAATCAAAACACAAAATGACTTTCAAATGTAAAACAACAAACAACAAAACAATATGCACCAAAGAAAATTATCAGATGAAAAACATAAGACAACAAACAATAAAAACATAACATGAAAATTTAGTTTAAAAATTGAACCACGCAAATATTTTAAATTTAAGTTAAACTTTACACTTTTAAATAATAAAACTCAATGTTTGATACCTGGCAGTGATAAAAGCAAGGTTAAAATTAAGTTTAAAACATACACATGACCATATTCTTTTCGTTCGAATTAGATTAAGTTACTTCTGCGTAAATGTTAAAAAGAAAACAAATTTTTCCAAGAAAACCGTGCAAATTACTGCAGCTCATGGTCAACCCGTTAATGTACATATATGTTTAATAATTGATCTCTGATACAACTAATTGCGTAAACCTTACATGTACTATATTAATGTCTTGATTAAAATGACGAATTTAGTTCTAATAAATTCTAATAAATTAATTTTTAATAAAGGAAAAGCTTTTATATATATTATATTATTTATATCTATTATATTATTTATATTATTAAAAAAAAACATCGAAATTTTGAAATTTTAAATAGAAATTTTTAAAAATATTTAACGGATTATACGTATTTTTTGAACAGTGGTAAAGAACAGACTCGTATTAATAGGTCGCGAGTTCTATTCCCGAAATACAATTAAACGATTACCACTTCTCACAAACAAGTTTCCAGAGGATTGTCAGAAGTGTGCTCTGCGCACCGTTATAGCACACTGCGATCGCCCTCCCGCCTGCCGAGCGTGGCGATTATGGTATATCCCCTCATAGATATTTTTGGGGAACACCTGTACTTTGCTGTGGACGTCATTTGGCTGAAACGACTACGTTATCTTTAATGTTTTAGAGGAACTGAACGTAGAAATTGATTATCTTACTCTAAGAAAATAAAATTTAAAATTTAATACTATTTATTATAAATGTACATAAAAAGGCATGGTGAATAAGACATAAAGAAAGTACAACTGGCGTTTATTACTTACCAGACAATTTCTTGCAGACATCCAAAATATGAAGTCTGAAGAATGACAAGAATTGGATTGAAAAGTATGATATACGTAATAGATAAATATATAATAAACATATTCAATACTTAACATGACTTACATGAATAAATAGATAAAAAAATCGTCATCTGTTTCAAGAAAATAGCCTATATAGCCATATTTTACAAGAAATACTAATCAATAATTAAAAGATTAATAATTATTATTATTTAATATAATAAATGGAATGCAATTTGGTAATAAATTTTTGGTTGAATATAAATCTTTGATCTTTTTAAATAAAACATTCCGAAAATTGAATCAAGATTATATATATATTACTAAAATACGATAATCTATTTTTTGAATTAAATTTAAATTTAAGTATTTAAATGATATAACATGATTTTCAGTATTTTTAAGAACATTGAACTATATGTTTTATTTTATATTCATCTAATAAAAATTGCATTATATCTATTGACAAGCCAGATGTCTATGGTACAGTGCTACCCAGCCCAAAATGGCTGCCATGAATTTTAAATACAAAGCCATATGGATTAACATGGTGGCCTGTACAATTATGAATATAAAACGACCTTCAATCCGAAAGTCACTAATGCTTATCTATTTGTTAATAAGGCTTAATGTCATTTTACAAAGATCATCAATAAAATCAAGTGATGGATTAAGCCGCGATAACAATGAATGTAGCAAAAATGTTCTTTGTCACTATAGTAAACTTTTTTGACATGTACAAATGCTGTAAGTCTTCATCCATTTACAGTTCAGATGGGTTTTATGTAACAGAGAGCTAAATGCACGTAGCCTAGTGTTCCTAAAGATAATGCGCAATACCGCTGACTCAGTAGCCACAGTAACACACTATTTTAACGGATTAAGAAGCCACCAAGGTCTTCAGATGCTCATGTGGATTTCTCGCGAAGTGACCGGAAATTCCGTGGACTACTAGTAAAACCAACACATCATTACTTATGTACCTCGGCAGTATCCATTCGCCTTTCCACTGTATGGACAAAACTGATTTCATAGTATAATAGAAAATTTTCATCACCGCAAAAGTATACGAAACTCGGTCAATATTGCACTAGCCTAAGCAATACACATTGCCGAAAGACTGAGGGTCACTATCAATCGTAGTGAGGAATACGACGGAAGGAAGTACACTGGGCGCAATGGCTACCGCGAGTGGAACTCTGCTTTTTATGGAATCCTGAAAGCATATTGAGTGACAGCCAACACACTTATGCTTTAGAATTCCGATTCAAGATTACCAGATAATACCGAAACTTGACTCTATCAGTTTCAAGTATTCATCAACATCATCATTTCAACCGTATAACGACCACTGCTGATCACACGCGCCTCCCATAGATTTGCAACAAGTCCAGTTGCAAGCGATCTACATCTAGCAGCCTCAACACAATCATCTATCCACATTATGGTGAATATTTTACACAGCAGTTGCCGTTCCGTGCTTCCACTCCAAAACCTTAAGGCTAACGGTCCTTCATTCTCTCCTGTGTACTCTTTCGTATTTCTAATAAAATTGATGTTTATAAATTGTGTAAATGTATAATTTATAAAGTCTGTGAAAACATTTAGAACCCACAAACTAACTTCATAGATAAATTGCTGACATCGTAAAAAATTCAAATAAAAAAGTGACAAATAGCAGTACATTATTCTTTCCGTAGATTATTAAGATATTCAATAATAAAAGGCACATAGAACCTAATCTTATCAAAATCATTTCTCGCCGGCCATCGGCGTTCTTAACTAACAAGTATATACCGGTGACAACGCGACCAAAACCACCACAGTGTTGCCAGCATTCGAACAAAGCGCAAGTCTGTTGTGGACAAATTAAACTTACACATGTGAAAATTAAAACATTCCAAATGTTTTTCAAGTTTCTCACAGTGCTTTTATTTATATCAACAAACCAATTGACTAATTGTGATGACGAAGCTTTCGTTGAAACTGTGTACGACGAACAATCGGATTCGAATGTCAGGGTGCATAATTTTGACCATGTGGGAAATTTAAAAAGCCAAATTAATTCTAGATCGAAAAAATCATATCTCGACAACTCTTTCATAGACGCATTCTCGAAAATTACCGGGACATATTCCGGTGCGCAGACGAATAATTTTTTTTCGTTTTTACTAGACCAATACAATTTGCCAGGAGGTAAGCAAATTTTTAATTTATATTTTAGTTTTTGTCTCTGTATATCACTCTATTTTAATAGACTAAACGAAAATTAGAATTATTTTTCTTCGTTTGTTTATTTTAGGTCACCTTTACAATTTAAACAGTAAGACAACTGACGGACCTTAACACAGCTCGACTCACTAATTACTAATTTTTTAAGCATTTTATAGCGCAGTATTTTATTAAGAAGTAGTACCTCTGAAATAAATTTTATATTCATTCTACACAAAATAGCGGTATATTATAACTAAAAAACTATAGATTCCCTAAAAGTTGCTCCCTGACGATAGCTCCTCATTACTTATTTAATAACATATTATTTATACACACATATTTAAATATTTATAGGATAGTAGCAGACATGTATAAAATATAACATATAAAAATAAACTCGTAGCGCCTAAATTTCCATTTAAAAATTACAATCCATCATGGGTCTCATACCCATATATACTAATATAAAAAAGTTCCTCGAGATATCTAAGATCAGCTTTTTTATAGTTTGAAATCTAAAATTAAATGTATAATATTGAATAAATATTATTATAGCATTCAAGAGTTTTTATGTTGATCGATATCTGGATTATTTGAAGGGTTAATTATTGTATAGGCCCAACTTATTAAATCTCATTTAAAAAAATAAACTGATCTACTTTTATTGGCAGATCATCATTACGAGTTGACGGTAGCTCACTATTTATAATCCTAAAATAATTGACAATTCAAAACTGCGTGTAAATACCTACTTGAATAAATATATTTTGTATTTGAATTCTACGAATTAAACTATTGCTTATTCATCAATAAATGATCACACGTGTCTTTCACCTTTAAATGAACAGTTAATATACTAACCAAAAATAACTGTAAAAAAAGTTTTTGCTACGACTTCGGCAACAGTTTGTTAGTCTCTAAATTGATTCAACATTCAAATGTTATTAAACTGTTTTCGGATTCATCAACCATATTTTATTATTTATTAGTAACGGTAGACAATACGGAATAGCAACTTAGACAGGTTCTTTGAACTTAATATATATTTTTTGCACAATGTCGGAATACCAATAAGATTTATATTTTGAAAGGCAACTTAACCACCTTCCTCTATAATGTTCAAGGTAGAATAGATACATTTAGACAGTGTAACACAATATACATACAGTAATCGATTATAGATTTAAAAGCTTTAAATTGGTGAAAATATACCTTATTTACTGTCAATTAATATGTGGTAATCTAATTAACTATTAATATGCGGTAAACCCATATTCAAAAATCAATGGTTTCATAATGACAATATAGATAGAAAAAGCGTTACTAAAATACGTATATATATTTAAATATATATATATATATATATATATATATATATATATATATATATGTGTGTGTGTGTGTGTGTGTGTATATATATATATAACAATATTCTTTATTTACCAACTTTCCCTGCAGACGTTATACTGCCAGAAGTTATTGTCCTGTCATATTCCAATAGAAAAGGGTAATATATGAAACATATTTCAGAGTAAACGCTTTATGTAGTGTGATTAGAAATATGTGTAAAAGCTTCAAAGCTTTTCGCTTACAAAAGAGCTTTACCCTTTCAACATATCTTATCTTTGGTTATAAACAATACACTCAGTATAACATTAATTAAATTATTTTTACTATATATTTATCAGTTACAATGTATACGTAGTAAATAAATACATTATATCGTTTAAAATTTTTCCATCTACAACGAATGCGCCTGTATTTAATTAATATGCTGAGAACATCAATTACGGGCAATAAAATATAAATAAAACAAATGCATGCCTCGTTTTAATCGAGCTAACGTTCGTCGTATAAAATAACAAATCGACTAATACACCAAAAGGACGTAAAAATATTCCAACTAAATTATTTCAGTTTACTTTTATAATTCCTAAGCAACGAGATTCTAGTGCAGCCAGTTTTATTGGTCGAATTAAAACTAGTTTAGTTGAAATATTCACACCGTTGATAATAAGTTATCTAACGAACACTATAAACCTTTTGTGTACAGGATTATTCGGTAAAAACTTTTAAGACGTTAACATTACGTTTGGAAATAGGTGAAGAAACTTAAAAAAAGTAGGTTTAAATTTTTTTCCCGACAACTATTTTTACACTTATAAACAATCATCTTGTTTATAATAATGAATCCCTATTTACCTAGACATATCATTTAGGACACTAGGCCATTATAATATAATTTTTCTAATCCTTTCTAGACGGTTCTAATGCAATTTAGTTCAATTAATAAAAACATAAATATTAAAACTGTTCTTGTAATAGGACGCAATTTGCGTGTTTCACATATAAGGCATTAACAATTGCATCGGTCAATATTTCTCTTTTTAGCCGATAGACGCTCATTATAAGGCATTGGCCAATCATTCTACCATAAGTGCCACCAGCCTCTGGAAACTTGTGAGCTGTGGCAATCTATAATATATAAGACACAGAGTATTAATTTCATAATATTGCATCTCATGAATCAAACCCGCGACCTAAGATCGGAAGTCTCAGTCCTCTACTGCTCAACCAATATTTATCGATCACGAAATAATTCTATTCATTTCACATTTAATCAATAAAGAAAGTGACCACTAAGATATAATTTACATTCATTTATTTCTTTATTAGAATGCAACATGCCAATAACTTCTTTCGATAGTCTGTTGAGACAGCTAGCATATAATTAAAAAGATGCTGAGGCAGCAGATTGCAATTATAAACTTGTTAACCTTTACCTTTTTAAGGATAAATACTTAGTCAAAGCTGCCTTCAAGGGCTTTGACAGAGCCGGGCTTTTTGTTGCTTGTTAATAATGTTTATGTTCTGATTGACCTATCACTTTTAAAAAAAAGTTTTGCTGTGTAACGTACGACCTATTATCAAAAATTCCATGGCTAATTTTATTGTGGACAACGTAATAAGTTTAAATAAATCTCCTTCAAAATACTCTTCTTTGCTAGCGATGGCCTTATGCCAGCGTTGATTCTACGATTGGAAGGACTTTTGAATTGCTTCTTTCGGAAGGCTCTTCAGGTGCTCTGCTGTATCTCTTTTACTGTTGGAAATTGTGTCAAACTCTTTTTTATTTTTGTGAGTTTGAGCCAAAGATCGCACGGTGCTAAATGCGGAGAGTAAGACGGATGCGGAAAGACAGTCATATTTTTTTTGTCAAAAACTCGCGAATCAGTAGTGATGTGTGGCGCGGTGCATTGTCAAATTCTGCACTAAATGGTTTCATTTGCAAATCATCGGTTTAAATGCTCTGCCCAGACTCTTACGAGATGTTTTATTCCTCAGCAAGCTCGCGAACCGTCAATCGCCTATGTGATCGAACCATTTTTACTTTTTGCACGTTTTCGTCGGTTTTTGACGTCGAATGACGTTTTTGAATGGCTCATACCACTTGTAAACAGTCTTCAAAGTCGCCACCATATTATCACCATGCACTTATTTTAACATTTCATATATTTCTTTGGTACTTTTTTGTAATTTAATACAAAATTTTATGTTAATTCGAGAGATAAATACAGCGAATATAACCTCACTTTCGTAGCTATGGAAGCTGACAAGTAGCTCATTCAAATTTGTTACAGACTGTCTCAATGAATCAGACTATCAAAAGTATTTATTCAAATCGACGCAGAAACAGTAGATCCTGGTATAAAAATTCATTCATCGTATTTTTTTATCACACCTCATTAAAATCAGAGAAACACAAGAGCAGCAGTTACTATTGGTACTCCTATTACGTGGGTATATACATAACATCGGCTTTCAACCAGATAGTAAGGTCATAGTCACGACCATCGATGACCGGTCTTGCACTGCCCGTATCCATGCGCTGATTTCATTTTTGATTCGATACCGCAGCGAGATATTTCCGAAAAGAAAGGTTAAGGGTTTTGTTTAAAAAAAAAAGGCATTTATGGAGGATATCCAGTGACATTATTTCGTCGACTCTCGGTGCCCGGAGGAAAAACAAAATTCAATGAGATATTTTAATTTATTTCTGACACTAAATTACTACGAGCAATAAACGCTTACTACTCTAGAAGTGTGATTTACGATTGTGTTTCTTTTCTACTCCTCGCTCCTCCTTGCGCCGTTTCCCTCACTACAGAGGACCATGGCTCTTTTCAGAAAGTTTGTCGGGCACTAAACTACTCGTATCTACGTCGGCCTTCGGCGGTATGTATAGTTTTGGTTACTGTGATATCGAGCGTGACTCGGACCTGATCGAACAAGCGCATATTGCTGCAGGCTTGTGGCCAAATAACAATTACTTTTCCAGTAATTATTTCTACTAGTACGCACTTGTAAATTGTGTATTCAAAAAGTTAGCGGTGAACAAAAATAAAGCTGAGATATTCTAAGTTCGTAAGACAATCTATCTACCATTATGTACAGAGCCTTCGTGATGATATACCTCGAATCCTATCTTTAGAATGAGGCTAATGTTTTAAAAATGAGAACGACGCAATACAATTCAGAATATAATTACTATTGCTGTTCGATTACAACAATATTAAATAATGTATTAATAAAACATAAAGTTTTTGTTCTGTTACAGCGTAATAAATAATCCATTAAACATGAGAAACAATTTTTGCTAATCGTTTTTTTTTTTTTAAAAATATAGCGCCTTCACAAGGTCCAACGATAAAATATTACTAAATATTATTAAATATAAACTATGCTAATTTATAGTTATAAATATTACATAAGTACTAAAATAAAAATAACCGAAGTTACCCCGCTGGGCAGTCAGCACTGCCATTGAAGAATCCAGCGCTACTGGGAGGCTTTCGGATATCTAGGACAGATCTTCGCGTCAAATATCCCTCGGTACCTTAAGACGAAGTTCTACAACTGATATCTATTACCCATAATGAACTACAGCGCTGAAACAGGAACACTGGTAAGCTAAACGGGCCATGGATAGGGCTCTTCTCGGGAATCAGAAATGAAAAGATCTGTAGTCGAACAAAAGGTACCGATATAGCCCAGGGGATTACCAATATGAAATGGCATCGGCTAGATCCATAGCGAAGAACAGATAGCCACTCGGGCGCCAGGATTCTGAAGTGGAGACAACGGCAAGCGCGGCGCCAGACTATCACCAACAAGGTGGACAGACGATCTTGTCAATGATGTCGAGAGACGCTAAATGCAGAACCGCATCCAACCGATCCTATCAGAAACCTATTGAGGAAGCATATCGTATTATTAGCGCATCAATACCATTGGAACAGAGAGCTTAGTAAACAGATTTTGTTCAAATTACACGACAACACTTAAGCAGACAACACAATGCCGTACAAAAATTTTAATAATGAATTCAGAATCGTAACGTGACATTTTTTTCTAATCATTGGAGCAGTAGTCACTGCCATTGCGTTCGGGTCGAAATTGTAAATAGTCTGTTATTTACAGAGAATGAATAATAGCAAAAAAATTAAATATACAACCTCGATCATCCCTTGCTATCATTTTCCTCGCCATTAAGGAGCAGTTGTAGCCCAGGAATAAGGATTGAGACTTGAGATCGTAAGTCGTAGGTGCGATTCCTGGGATGCAATTTTATATAATTCAAACTTTATGCATTAATTTTATAGTATTTCCACTGCTCACAAATAAAGTTTCCAGAGGAAAGGCAGGAAGGTCCTCTGTGTACCATTATACCACATTGCGATCGCCAGGCGTGGCGGCAATGGTATATACCCCCTCAGATACCTTTGGTAGAGACATATGCCTTGCAATGGACAATTATGGTCTGACAACGAAAAAGACACAGATATTTGCTCAGGTGTTTACTTACCTCCACTTCAATTTTAATTAAGGCACTGTACCTATTGCTTCTAGTTAGATACATAATTTGTCACGTTTAGTTTTTTAGGCGTCGTTTTGGGATGCATACAATGGTGCTTGAATACCAAAATCGAAGGTAGATCTAAAAATAAATCACGCGTCTTGAATTTAAAATGTTTTATTTTATATTCGGACGTATGGAACGATGTACTCGATAATATCAATCTCAAGTACATATATTTATGTTTCTGATATGCAAAGATTGATTCTTTTTTGTGTCTTTTGGTCCTCAACCAGCCTGGTGACTATAAGCAGATATTTTGTGTGGAGTATGTCAGGATGTAATTGACTTCCATCAAAGCCACTCCCTTTGCCTATGTCTATCTCTTTGCAGTGATCTATCGGTTGACATGTCGATGATAACTTTTGTAACATTCTCCCTTATTTTGTTTAAGCAAATAAAACGGTTCTACATTGTTGTTTATCATAATTATATAATTAAATGTCACTCACGTGTTATTGAATCATTTACGCAATAACATTGTAGGTCAAGACCGTTCTTCTACATACAAGGGATAATTATCCAACGAAATCCTTAAATTTAATTACTATAAAGTTTTACTGAAAGCTTAATATTGCGCGGGACTATCTAGGTTCAAATAAATAAATTTCCACAGACAAAGAGTAGTTTCTAAATATTGTCTTGTTCAGAATGACATACACCGTAACTAATATCTATTAAAATAAGACTTGTTTGGTATTTAAAGGCCATAGCATAAATATTCCGTTTTTGGTAAGTTTTCTGACTCTGAAATATTTTTAAAATATCATTTTTTTACAGCTAGGATTTAAAGACATATTTGTGATGGTTTGGATACATTAGAAGTGTTTTTGTTATTAAAACTAAAAATAACATCCTACTCCTGCTTGCATCGTTTTCCTAATACTGGAGGTGTTCATCCATATATTCCGGTTCACCGACGTTTGAGGCCTTGAAAACAATCATGATGATGAGAGTTATGCGGCTTTGTTCAGACCAGCCAGCACATACCAGGGAATATTTAGCTTCCCCCCGGTATGCGTCTTAGCAATACCACCTGTAAGTTACGTAGACACAGCACCCTCCAGAAGTACAGCGGACGACCACCTAGGTTTTAGCGGGTAAGAATCCTACGAAACCCTGCACTTTCCCTAGAGGCCCGGCTTTCTTGAGTCAATCAAGGATATTTGTCACTCCCTGTCCCCTCTAAAAGCAGAAAACGAGACTTCCTTAGCTACTTTCAATCTTGTACCGGAATCAAATGACTTATAGCCTTGTTATCATTACAAATTTTCATTTCAGGCTTGCAGACCCCACTTCCCGAATACGACTTCGTAATAGTAGGAGCTGGTTCCGCGGGCAGCGCCTTGGCTTCGAGGCTCACCGAAAACCGAAACATCACAGTGCTGCTCATCGAATCGGGCAAACCAGAGATGATTCTCACCGACATACCCGGTATCGCACCGTTCTTCCAATCAACCGATTACGTATGGCATTACTATATGGAACCGCAGCAAGGAGTTTGTTTGGGTAAGACAAAATCACCTCAGCATTTAAAATATATCATAACACTAGCCTTATGTTCAAATTAAGTTCGTTCCTATTAGATCCCGGTTTCTGTTGGAGCGACCGCAAGCCGGTTGGTGCAATTTGGGTAGGTCCTCACGGTAATGCGATGCGGGCAATAAGACCAGCAATCGTGGCTACATTTGGGGGATGACGATGATGAGATCCCGTTTTATAAAAAATTTCGTCGAATGTCAAAAGTAATGGAAGTACCCAGTACGTGTTTTTCATTTTATAACATATTAATTTTATATTGTAATTGAATCTTATATTTTTATTTATGTTACCTGAAGGAGTCATTTGCCATTAATGTACAAAATGTACAAAAAACTTATATGTATAAGACAAGATTATTTAAGTAATATTAAAGCCTGCACTACTACTGAATTGAGTAAATTGTAAGGTATCACAATAAAACTCATCTTCGTTTATTGTGGGCTATTCAAAAATTAACGATGGAACTGGTTTCCTTCGGTCATACACCTGTGAGCGAAAACGGGTTCCATTCATTCCCTTTTTTGTACTGTAAAATTCCAGACATATTGGTAAATATTTCGCTCAATACGGCGCAGTTGCAAATACACTTTTTTATTTACGATTTTTATAAAAGATAGCACTAGGAACCATCGGGTTTTATATTTAACACTAACAAGTTGATATTGAATAAAAAAAAGAATTTACAATGGAGTTGAAACTATAGCAATGAGAAAAAGAGAATGAATCTCTGTTTGCAGTGATACTAGATTTATGAGTAAATGCATTAAATTCGTCCATCGTTAGAATATTGAAGTAATAACACTTGAATTAGTATGTAACTATATTTGGCAATTATCTCGCAAATTTCTTAGTAAGTTAATCAATTGCGATAAATAGTCTATCCTTTAAAAGCACATGAAAGGTAAAATTAATGAATGGCTTCTTTTGTTATCAGACTGTGTAACTATGAATTATGTCGTTTATCTGAGATACTGAGCATTAAATAGCGATTTTTATTTTAAGTTTTTTTTGGGACAGAAGTTCACTGTGACGTTAATATTTACAGATTTCGCCTTCCCTTTGCTAATATTTTTTTGCTGTTGTTTTTTCAGGCATGTGGAACAAACGTTGCTTCTGGCCACGAGGTAAGGCTGTAGGAGGTACCAGTGTAATCAATTACATGATTTACACTCGCGGCAGACCTGAAGAATGGGATCGCATAGCCGCCGCAGGCAACTATGGATGGTAATTACAATTAACACCAATATATATAAATATAATATAATGAGTTTCTATTTTATACCTCTACGATCAACATATTATCGATAACTCAACAGCATCTGCTTTTTTATCTCTAGTTTAAACTAAATAATTTACACCAATTTTACACGTCTGCCTGATATCTATATCAATATTTACGAATCGAAATTTTTCTCTCTTTCTTTCTCTCTAATCTTATCTCTCTTAGACCAGTAATTTTCAACCTTTTATGTGTCATGCTTCACCTTAGCCTTTTTATAATTCTCACGCCATCCTATGTAATATATATATTTTTTATATTAAAGCGAAAAAGTTAAACACATGTCGAGTCTACTTTTGATTTATCACCTTAACAATCAAGCTGCTGCCCCACACCCTCCCTTTCTGGTAAGAGCTCTACGTAGGGAAACACTGTCGCAGACGGTGACAAAGAGACGCGATTATAAGTTCAATTAGTTTGTACTTAATTTTAATTTCGTTATTGCAAATTCAAACGATGATGTGCGCTACAATAATTGGATAAAATTTAAGACTACATCTCGAAATGCTTTACACAAAAAAAGGCATGTTTTTATATTGCCTCCTACTTTTCTTTGAACCCTTAACTGACCGTTTAGAATCTATAGTTCAGAGAGACGTTAAAGTACTTGAGTTATATTTTCTCACCTAATAGTTAGGAGCACAAATTGCTATACCTAAAAATAACAAACCGATATAATCTTTATAAATGGTTCCATTATTTTAATATCAGAGATATAAGTGGTTTTGAGACTATGACCATATTCTTAAAATCTATATATTAGAGGGACTGGAAAGTAATGTTGTTACTGTCGACATATTTCACCGAAAAACCGATTAATCTTTACCGCTTCGGCATTAAAAATTTGGATACTAAATGACAAAAGGTTGTTGATAATGAAGGTGAATATATTGTTGATTAGAAATAAAAACTAGTTAAAAATTGAGTCGTGTGAATTTAACTTAAGAAAGCGACATTACTTTTCGGTCCCCCTAATATTATAACGTGACGAAATCTGTCAAGAAATGATACGTTCTAGACCAGTGTTTTCCAACGTGGGGCCCACGCACTACAAGGGAACAATTTGAATGTTAAGGAGGCAATTCGAAAGTGGATTCAACTCTAGTTGAACCCTGTCGCTTTTATATATAAAAAAAACATATATTACATAGCCTAGACAATAAACTATGTTATATAGCCTAAAATTTTTTGAAAGACTAAGAAGGGGCATGGCTAGACATAACATATTTTAGAGACACATTGATGTACTCGAGTTATTTAATGCGAGCTAAATGTTGGGAGCAGAGATTGGAAAATTAAAATAAATAAACAAGTTAGCTTGAATAAGCGTTCAATTATTGCCATCATTTCCAAACAGAAATCTCAACTAAGTTTGATTAACAGAGATATATTTAATGCTGGGACTATGGGTACATATTCTCAAAATCTATTACAATATTAACTGACGGGACCCGTTAAGAAATTGCTATAGACAGATAACTTTGTGTTGAATAACACTGCAACCATTTCACACTATTACTATACACAAAATTTTACAGTATCTACGACTAGAATATTTGTTAATTTGAAAACTTTGGAAATTCCTGCTGACTTTTTGTTACAATTTACTATTCAGACTTAATAAACTGAAAAACCAATAATTCAAGGTCCTACTTAAAATAGTGAAATAATTGAATGCTACAATCAAATGCACTACGTAAACAAATTTTAATTCTAGTTTAGAATGGTATAAAGCAAATAACATTTAATTATTAGTTAAATTGCTTTTGTGTATGTGTTACGTTTACTTGTGTTTGTTTAACTGTGCATATAAAAAACTCGCAAAGCATCATTGTAATTTTTCTCCAAGAGACAATTTTGAAATTTTTGTTATGCTAATCTATCGCATGTATTTAACCAATTATTTCAATATTTGCACCACGTCAAAAATAAGACGATTAACGTGAAAAAGTTATAACCTAATTTATTTTCATTTACAGGTCATATGCCGATGTACTTAAATACTACACGAAGTTAGAAAAAGCTAGCCTGAAGGGATACGAAAAGGCGCCCCACAGAGGTCGCGATGGGGTCTTACCTGTCGAATTTGTTCCTATTAAGTAAGTGTTCTAGTCCTGTGAGATAATTAAATCAATTCGTTTTACTGGTCGAGTAATATATACATACTTTTTTGACACGTGGAGATATTTTACGTGGTATTTTGTTAAACTCGTACCGGTCGTCTTTGACGCCTTTTCTTAAATTTACGAAAACTCTTTTTATTTCGAAGTTATTCAATCTACGATAGATTACACCTCTTGTCTAAGCCTTTTTTTTTTTTTTTTTGTTTCGGTGGGGGAAATCTTCCGGTGTTCAAGATGCCCTGCCTCTGGGGGAAGGACAGGGGTATGTGGGATTCCTACCCACTAAAACCCCCCCCCGGTGGTCGCCCTCTGCGCTAAACGGGGGACCGCGGTATCTCCCGGTCAGGGATCGCCACGCGGTCTTCCCTTGCGCCTTGCTATTTTTCGATAGCCCGTCCCGGGGTATGCGTGGATACGCTACCCCCGATAATATACATTTAAATATTTAATAAATATTGCATTAGCGTAGAACCGACCACATTTATCCAAAATCGTGCAATCTTCTATAATCTTTAACATTACAGTAAACCTTAGTGCATAAAACTTCTTAAACTTTTTAAAAAAATTTAACAATAGAATCGTTCTGAACATTATCTGTGATTTTATTGTAAAAGATTATACAGGCTATTGCTCTAGAGCTATAGCTAAAGATTTACGAACTCGATGAAGTCTTTTCATTCTTTCATTCACGTCATTTAATAGAAGTTCACTGCAGAGCTTCCAGTCTTAGATAAACAAAATTTATTTTTTGTTTCTGGCATTAATATTGTGAATATCACGCTTCTCATGAAAAACACTTCCGTTTTTGTGGATCTATAATACATATCTCGACGTATTAAGAAGTCAATATATTTCACATACTAGACGGCTTGTGCCTCAACTTCTTAGGGTTAGAGCTGTCCGCCACCTATCATTAAAACAAACAGATTTAGCTCATGGCGGCCAGGAAATATGTGCAACAGATTATACTACAACTATCGCCAAGGTATAGCGGATCGAAGACAGCGTGGTATAACCTCCTATGATATTTTTACTTTTATGGCCCCCGCTATTAAGGCCCTCTCGTACCCCTAACTGATTTATGAGTTAAGAACTTTTATTTCCTTTTCATTAATTTTTTCACAAATCATTTTTTTTTCATGCATCCCAAGATCTTTTATTCTATTCCTTGCTTTCTACATTTCGTCTGTCTTACCCTTTCATTCCATTTTCCCCTCTTTTCCAATACCTTTCATTCATCACCTCGTTCCTTAGGTTTTACAATTTTGATTTTTATTTTATTTTACTTTATTTAATTTATGCACATATTTTTATTCCTTACAATAATTTTTTTAAAGAACTTCGATTCTCTCTTTCTCTACCTCCTAGCAGCTCTATAATATTACTTTTTCGCAGGTTATACCAGCTCTTTATGTTTAAAGTAATGATTAATCCTTATTTTAGCCATAACACGTGCACAGCTGGACATATGCCTCTAAAAAGATTTGCAATAAGACATGACGGAAGCGGCCCGTGTCCGGCATCTTCCGACGACCTAAACTCTAATGTCCGAACTGTATTAAATAAATACTGCATAAAATATATACAGATAATAATGTATAGTTTGTTGTAAAACGGATATTGTACATTCAACGAGCTAGCATTGTCTGATAAAACTTGATAAGGGGAAGTACTCAGCATATGTATACAATAACGAAGGAGGTGGGAACGTTCTATGATTACATTTATTGAAAGCAACACACAACGTTTATATAAATCCTATGTTAAGTTATATGACAGTATTTTGCTTCATGAGAAATGTGTAGGATTGTGTTTTTGTGTTATACAGAAGATTACTTCCAATTGAGAACTAACAGTTCATATCCTGCGTTTTAAATAATTTGATAATGCAGTCGAACATTACAGAAATTAGTAGTACAGTGTGCGGGATATTGCGTCTGAAGTATGTGTGCGGTAAGACGGAAGGTCGCGGTTAACAAGACGCACACTTGATATTTGAGAACAGACGGTTTAACGTTTGTCGACATAGCACCCGTGCGCATACTA
Source organism: Battus philenor (assembly GCF_028537555.1). Taxonomy (NCBI): domain Eukaryota; kingdom Metazoa; phylum Arthropoda; class Insecta; order Lepidoptera; family Papilionidae; genus Battus; species Battus philenor. The sequence goes on from NW_027181686.1 coordinate 3,059,864, forward strand.
TAATAATAACAAAGTTGCAAAGTACAACGATATAATACAATATTTAAATCTAAAATAAAATAAACAAATTAACTTGTGACAAGACATCCTTTATAAATGTATATTTCCATCAACACATTGATCTTATAAGAGCGATGGAAAGGATAGTTCTGAGCTTCGACCAGATCGAATTAGAAATGAGCAGAGCTTAAAAAATCTAAGGTTACTGACATTGCTCGAAGAATTATTAGTATAAAGAGGCAGTGGGCGGGGAATATCGCTAGACTGACAGCTATTGGGACCTAAAGGTACTCGGTGTGGTGACCACGTGGCGTAGGTAGCCCTCACACTAATTGGACCGACGAAATAGTGAAATAAAGTCGCTGGATGCAGGCAGCGCAAGACTGGTCATAGTCCATCACCTGACTTGATGATGATGATAATTGATCTTGTCCAAGTGAGATATAACCATATATAACTATATTATGATCTATAATGGCGTAACCGACACGTCATGTTTTTTTGTTTTATTTAAAAAAAATTAACAATCATTAAGAAGTTATGATACAACATTAGTTTAAACGTAAAATGTTCAATAACATGATACATTATTTAAATTTTCAGAACAAGACTAATTTCGGCATTCTTGGAAGCGGGCCGAATACTCGGACATCCTACGGTTGACTACAATGCGCCTGAAACACTTGGCTTCGGTAAAGTTCAAGTGACCATGCAAATGGGACGAAGACAAAGCGCCGCCAAAGTATATCTACATAGTCATAAGAGAAGACCAAACTTACATATCATACCCTTCACCACGGCAACGAAGGTTTTAATCGACCCCGAAACAAACACGGCTTATGGAGTTGAATACGTGCGTGACAATGTTTTACGCACCGTAACAGTTCGTAAAGAAGTTATCCTTTCAGCTGGACCGATCGCTTCTCCACAACTACTTATGTTATCTGGTGTAGGACCCAAAGATCATCTTAATTCAGTTGGAATACCAGTTATTAAGGATCTTCCTGTAGGCAAAACTCTTTACGATCACATTTGTTTTCCCGGGCTTATATTTACGTTAAACGAAACCAATGTCAGTTTTTTTGAAACACAATCATTAAAACTTTCATACTTAATAGATTGGATTAGAAACGGAGATGGGTATTTCACAACACCTGGTGGCGTAGAAGGTATTGGGTATATTAAAACATCGGTTTCAGACGATCCAGAGTTAGTTCCTGATATTGAGCTAATAAGTATAGGAGGTTCAATCGTATCAGACGGAGGGCCAGATGGTAGTAAAGCCGTTCGCAAGGGAATGAGAATTACGGACGATGTCTTCAACAGCGCCTTCGGTCCTATAGACTACACGAACACGTGGAGTACATTTCCAATGTTGCTGAAGCCTAAATCATTTGGTTATTTAGAATTGAAAGACAAAAATCCATTTAGTCATCCACTACTCTATGGAAATTATCTCACGGACCCGCGTGATGTGAAAACTTTTATTGCCGCAATTCGGCACGTGCAGAAGTTGGTTGAAACGGAACCATTCCAAAGATTCGGTGCTAAAATACATCCAGCAGTATATCCTGCATGTAGAAATGCACAATTTAATTCAGACGAGTACTGGGAGTGTGCTCTACGCACTCTCACAGCCACTCTCCACCATCAGGTGGCGACTTGCCGTATGGGGCCAGAAGGCGATCCCTTGGCTGTGGTAGATCCCGAGTTAAGGGTATACGGGGTCAAGCGCTTACGAGTAGTCGACACTGGGGTCATCCCGACCCCGACGAGCGCACACACCAATGCCCCCGGTATGATGATAGGTGAAAAAGCAGCGGACTTAATTAAAGACTTCTGGAATATCCACGTGAATAAAATGGGAAAAAGTTAATCCCCGGGGCTTGGAGTATAATACAATAATTTTTTAAAGTGACTTACGTGTCTCATTTGAAAAACCACCTTAATCAAAACCAAAAACTCTTACGCCGCGTCCAGACTCAATCATCATTATTTCAGCTGAGGTACGTCCACAGCTGGACACTAACCTCTCCTATAGATTCCCAATAGGATCGGTCGGACCACTATTGTGTGTAATAATGTTCTAAATAGGCACTCTAATTTCCTTTGATTTGACATTAACCGATGATCATTTGTGTGTGTGTGTGGTATAATGGCACGCAGAGGGCGCTACTCATCCTCTGGAATCTTGTTTGTGAACGTTGGCAATCGAACCCGCGACCTACGATCGCAAGCCTCAGTCCTCTACCGCTGTGCCACCACTGCTGCCTACAGGGTTATAATTGTTACTCAACCGTTCATTTTTAAAAACAGAAGAATTAGTATACGAGCTATCTTAAGCAGACAAATTTCCTGCTATCTGTTTAGCCAGGATGAAGATTAGGTTACTAGAACTCCTCCGAGTCGCGATCAAAATGATAGAACCGATGATCAACGAACCGCAGCAACTAAATAAGTCGATACATTTTCTGTTATATTATTCTATGCTTCCTTTGCAAAACAAAATAGTGGATGTATATATTTACTTATTTTATTAAAAAATGAAATAATTAATTTAAATGTAAACAATAACTTAATGGACACAGATTTCAACATTGGGAACAAACGCCGGCAATGGATAGTGAGTATTTGTAAAAAGTAACGATGTGCTTCTTCGAAATTTAAATTTCCCTCTAAATTTTTTACCATTATTAAACTTGTATCACAGAAAAACTACTTCAATAAGATTTTTAAGATAAGGCGCCGTCTAAAATATTGTATACATTTGATACGAGTCTAAGTTCGGTCACTTAAATTTGCAGCATGAAGTGAGTAGTGATTGTTCTAGAACTGCAGATACCTAAAAAATAAGGCATGAAAATTGGTGGAGAGGTCAATGAAAAAAAATTATAAAAAACATAAGTTTAAAATTTTCTTAATATGAATAAAGAAGCTGATATTTTCATTTATATATTTACGAATCTACATAGTATGGTTGCTGATACGAATTCAAAGTATATGCAAACATTTTCGAAAACCTACCGAATCAATTAACACCAAACTATTGAAAATTATTGCTTGATATGACCGTAACATTTAATAGTTGTCTAATAGATTCAGGCGTTAATATTGGCTATTTAATAGTTTGCCATACGTAGGGGGTTTCTTACTTACGAAAATCTATTACACTAACTCCGCTATTCAAATTAGATAGTACCTCAAATCCCTAGAACTTTAGACTTATGTCTATAAAAAGAACATGCAGTAACATTTTTAAAAACCTTATTTTAGTATAAAACAAAACCTGCTCGGTTTTACTAAGAGTCGCTGAATAATCGAAAAGATGAGAAAAAAAATTTTAGAGACCTTTTTTTCAAGATCTTTATTTGAGTATACGGTAGATTGGTCAGAGATTACAATATGGAATTAGAAAAACTTTACATATTTAACTGATAACTTAAAATATATAAAGTAACGTGAATGGATAAATTCAAACGAGGCGTAAAGAGATGTCAAATTTATAGGCTCTTTTCTCAATTGCATTTTTTCTTTTGAAGTAGTAGCTGCTCGGCCTTGGGGCTTTTGCAACTTTATCACAAATGAGTTCGCGGATCTGAAGGGTCAGCGAACTCGTGCTGGCATTTAACGCGAAGATCGCAGACTACACGTATGAGTGTAGATTATAGAGATTATGATAGAGTGCGGCTAAAAAAGGCAGCGAGGAGTGCTCGGCGGTTGAAGGTGGTATACGGATCCTACCACTATTCGACCCCGCTGCGCGCGTGAACAAGGGCAGTTAGCCGTACCCGGAAACGAAGCGGTTTGAATTTTTTCATAGAATAACAACCTACTTGGCTTTAAATTATTGACTCTGAGCCAAATAAGTTGTCTTAGACCAAAAATCGATAGCACTTTTGGTTAAATATAAAAATAAAATATAATACTGGCACGACTAAGAATAACCGACAAATAGCATTACTTAAGAATTTTTAAATGCTTATAATTTTTTGTCCATTATTGAAGAATTTAGTCCTATCAAGAGTAAACACCAGCGCATTTCTGAAACGGGTTTCCAAGCAACATTACTAGAATCGTTTTTAATTATTTTTTTAAAGTAGGAATAAGAGTCTGGTCGGTGAAGTTGAACGGCAATGCATTGGACAGAGGTCTCCCTAAACCTGCTACGCGGTTCGTCAACCCCAGCACCGTGCTCGGACATTTTACGTACAACGCTATAAACCCAACACCCGCTTATATATTACTAAGATTTTACGTCTCTTATTAAAGACGGGCTGGTGCTGAAAAATAATACTAATACTATCTTATATTTACGTATGATAAAATTTATCTTATAAATGCGACATTTTACTTCTTCTTTTCAGTCGATTGACACCTACTGCAACGTATAGACCTTCTCAAAAGATTGCCACTATCCAAGCGACTTTCGGTGACGTTAACTATGTCGTCAGTCCATTTAGTGCGGGACCTACTCACGCCGCGTCTACCGGCTTGTGATCGCCACTCGAGAACTTTGAGGTCCCAACGGCCATCAATTGCACCAGCGATGTGCTCGCCCAGCAATTCTTAGACCTACATCAGTGACCTTGATTTTTTTTCGAATCTCCTCATTTCCAATTCTATTTCGCAGCAAAACTCCAGGCATAGCCCTCTCCATTGCTCTCTGCGTGACCTAGAGCCTTTTTATGAGGCAGATCATAAGCGACCACGTCTCGGATCCGTACGTCATTACTAGCAACATACATTGGTAAAGAGATTCGTCCTCAGATATTGCGTCGAGACGAGATGTTCAGGGTTTCCCGAAGGCTGCCCATACGAGTTGGATTCGGAGAGCGATCTACGACATTATATACAGCCAATGCTAGTTTGTTATTATATCTCTATATTATGAAAGAAAGAGTATGTAAAGCTGATATATTAGGTCAGGAAAATTATTTTACCGCAAAAAGTATGTAAAAACTTGTAATGAAATCTCTTTGACTTTACTCATTGTACCTGGCTGGTGACTGCTGTGATGACTTTAAAAAGGTAACATTTTATAAAAAAAAAGAAATAAATTAGTAAAATTTTGATTGAAGTTTTTCTCGTTCCGTCAAAATATGTGAATCTATTGAGGTATAATACCATTCAAATTTTTATTTCAAAAAAGGAAAAATTTAAACGCAAACCGCAAAAAAAAATTGTGATATCCATGGACTTAACGCATGTCAGTAAGAGTAACACAAAGTTGGTTAAAGCGTATTTAAAATGTAAAACAAAATCATTTTTAAAAATACTTGCGGTTTTAATATAAAAAGCGAGGGAACTTCTTCCAGGAGACTAAATCTTGATCACCAATTATTCACCAAATACACACTTCGATCAATTTCTCACATTTGGCGGCCAAGGATTACAGGTTGCTTAAATAAAATAAAAACTTCGACCTCCTCCACGTTAAGGTAGAGAAAAAGGAACATAACGCTTGTATATCAAAACTTTTTCTTATACAACCTGTTCCGATATATAAAAAGACAAAAACAGGTGGGCAAGTTAATTAAAACTAAGGTTAACACCCTGGTAATTATAGATCCGTTACAATAAAACTTGTTTTACACATAGGAAATGTTAGTGAACCACACATATATACACACATACATCTTATATGTATATATATATGTGTGTGTATGTGTATATATACATATATACACATATATATTTATATATGTGTATATATATATACACACACACATACACAATTGTATGTATATTAAATGCATATTTAAAAACAAACATTAAAAACATGTGTGCATATCTATAGAGTATCCTACCGATTTTAAAAATAGTATTTTATCTTCATTTTTTCACCCCTAGATGCCCAATGCAAAGCATAGGTCTTCCCTAAAGATCTCCACCATGCTATCGCTGCTCCTTAGCTATGCTGTCTGTCGGTCTACCTAGCGTGGGTAGGCCTGGGGACCCGTCTACCGTCTCGCGGTCGCCATTTGACAAAGTTATTTTAAACTATACAATACATTTTGTTACTGTAAGTAACTAAGCAAAAGTTTTATCAAAATAAATTTTTTCAACCTAATTACACATACACACATATAATTACACGTACACATCTTTATAATAATATAAATTACGAACGATTCAAAAGCGCACGTATTTTTTTTCCTAATTTGATATAATTATATATCTCTCCATAAGGCCTAATAATTTCAGCCATAGAACTTTTGCCGAAGGGACAGGTACGAGCGAATTTTAAGAAATTCTACCCACAAAGGAGGTTCCATTAAATTTTAACTATTTTATATGTTTAACTATTTTATACCGGTGTATAACTTTACAATATTTTTTTTTTAATTTTTTGTAATCGCAATTTATTAAAACTGAAACCGGATTGACAATACCGACGAGGCTTGCCTCCGCGTATTAAGCTTCTCACATTAAATTTGGATGCCATTCAAGGCAGCGGCCTTAACCGATAAAAAATATATTAATTAATGTGATTATATAATAAACCTTACAATTTTATTATCAACTGTATTCCGTAGGAAGTGCGTAAAGGATGTTATCCGTGTTATTTTATATATCAATTTTTAAATTAAAGTGCTTCTATTGTTAATCCGTGTGCGAAGACAATGTTACTAAAAGTAATATTATGTTTGCTTGTGGCAAGTGTGTTTACTGCAAATGAAGACAATGCATTAGATGAAAACTTGACTTCCCTTTTTCAACTATGGCAAGGATCTTCCACAAACGAAACAACAAGGCGAAGCAGGGACCTTGTCAAGATACCTGGGAAGAATTTAATTGTGGATGCAATGCTAAAAACGCCAATGCTTCAATTGTATCAAACTAACCCAGACATTCTGTCGATTATACGAGATCATTACAATTTACCCAAAGGTAAGTAAATTTTTATTATTACGTTTGTGGATTCCATTATTTAGAATTATTCGTTAAAACATTACCGTCCACTAGCCATGCTTCTAGACTAAATAATAATAAAAAGGAGAAATAGTTTAGCTGACGACTATTAAAATAATTCTTGTTCAAGCTCGGCAGTTTTGTAAAAAAACGTTGCGTCAGATTATGTTTTCCTTATATGATTAGTCCAAAAATATCTAAAAACAATCAACGGCAGATAACATCGTAGGGCTTTTTTTAATCTGTTATGTTGACAATTCGTAGTTTTACAGTTACAATATATTTAAAATTATTTAAAATTTCCCTTGATCATGCCATAGCAACGATTTTAATACATTTCCTAAAACCCTGCGAAAGTTTCTTATGGAAAAAAAAATAAACACAAGAAATCAAGAACATAGACTTGAAAAATTTCAGAAAATATTCTAACTTGAAAATCTGCGTATTTGTATTTCGCCCATTTGATTGTTCACGTGCTTCAAATTTATATTGTTTTAGATTCATCGTTTGGTTTTCATCTATTACAAAATATATTTATTTATTCAGCATTTATTTATTCCAGCATTTATTTATTCACATATGACATTCATTTATGTTTTCTATTAGAAGGATACCACAACTGGTCTGTCAGGAAATTATCAAATTTCAATATTTTTAAGTTCAAGTATATTTCTTAAAATATGCATTTACATGCGCTTTTGAATCATTCATTATTTTAACATTGTAAGTAGTAAGCTACCACCGGCTCGGAACGCTGATCTGTTCCAAAGAGCCGGCCAAAACCAAAAACGAAATTTAACAATTTTTTTCATATCTACAATATAATATCATTCATGTAAATGAGTCGACAAACCATTTTCCACATATTTCGATCAATTGAAAACTCGTGAATGCTATAATAAGATTTATTTAATAACGTAGTTTTAACTTTAGATTAAGAATTATAAATGCGACAGCTATTTACATATAAATTAATGCTCACGTATGAAAACTTGATTAAATGAAAAGACAACGAACTTGAACTCGGAGAGCCTACCTGCATTATTTTTTTATCTAAAAAAAGCTGTAGTACGCAAACTTTGTGACCTCGTTGTACTGAGAAAAAGTTACTTCGTCAAGTTTACTACATTAGTAAGGTCGATTTTACTTGATATTGTTCATACCTTATTTATAAAAAATCAAATCGAAGACAATGTCAAGATTTTGTCTTCGAGGTGAAAAAAATATAGTTCACAATTAGCTTTAATTATCTTTATTTAGCTTAAGGTTATTCGTTACCTATGTCATTGAAAAAGGTTTTAATTTTATGGCTGAAAATATTATAAATGCCGTTTCTTGTTTATATATATTTTATCTATATATAGATTTTATATACTATATTTTTTTAATATTATTTTTACGCTACCTAGCAACATTAATTGGACCCCTATGTTTATTTTCCCTTTAAGTTTTTCTTTACATACATTCAAAGGCAAATAAAGATCAGAGAGAACAAGATTACATGTACAAAAAATTAAGTACGAGTATTAAAAATAATGGCCAAGCAAGTCTGGAATCATAAAACCAATTTTCTTTAACCTTTAAATGAGTTTTTACACAAAAAAAATTGGCAACGGTTGTATAGAATAAATTAAAAAAAGTTTCTATTTTTAGAACATGTATTTAGTCTATGGTTGTCAATGTACATATAGCTACGGACAAGCTTATTTTTTTAAATGTTCAGGAATAATTTAATATAGATCATTCACAACGATTACATTTTATTCAAAAATTCGTGCATCTTATTGGACCAAAAAATTTTAATAGTGTGAATTTCTCAGGTTTCAATGGACCTCTTGTGGAATACGATTTCATAATAGTGGGGGCAGGGTCCGCCGGCAGCGTACTTGCGTCGCGGCTAAGTGAGGGTAGAAAAGCATCCGTTCTTCTACTGGAGGCGGGACTAGAAGAGTCCATGCTTACCGCTGTTCCAATGCTCGCTCCAGTCCTCCAAACCACAGATTACGTATGGCCATATTTGACGGAACATCAACCGAATGTTTGTTTGGGTAAGCAATATGAGTTAAACCTGTTGTTGAATATGAACTAATGAAACTAAACTTCAAGACACATATTGATCTCTATATTTAAAAAAAGTGTTTGCGCAATACGTAATGACTTTAGATGTAAAAGCTTTAAAACATGTACCATATTTGTCAGCAAAAACCTTTAAAGCTTTCACATCTATTTCTAATCAACCTGTATAATATAGTCATTCTAAAATATGAATATATTACATTATTTTTTCTATTTTAACGCGATAGGCTAATGAGTCTAAAAAAAAGGTACTTTTAACAACCAGAAGTTATTGCTTCTGGCTGAAAAAGCTTACAGGTATAAATAGTAAATAATAATTCATTTTAATACGCAATCATTTGAATTGTGGAACACTTTTTACGCATTACGTTATTTAATATTTCTGAATTCAAAAATGATATAATCATACATACATACGTTAATTGACAGCAAAACAGGTACACAGTCAACCTTTTAAAGCTTTTACATATAACTAATCTCTCTATGTAAAATACAACTACATAAAGAGAAATCTAAAATTTTGATGAATGTACGAATAGTGATTTCCTGCAGGCATGGTCAACGAAAGATGTTTCTGGCCAAGAGGCAGAGCTGTGGGCGGTTCAAGTGTAGTCAACTACATGATCTACAGTCGGGGGTTACCCGAGGACTGGGACAGAATTGCTGCATTGGGGAATTATGGTTGGTAAGTATCAAACTTCGATCGGAAGTTTTTTATTCAACCACATGAAGAAATTATAATAAATAATGAAGTATACACTTCAAAACGGTTTTATTAGATCTTTTTATTAAATCTCAGGAAGTGACATACGACAATTAACTGACTTCAGATCACCATTGGATGTTCCACGGTAATGATGATGTTTTTTTGTTTGAGATAGTTTTTTTCTTAAGAATGTATATAAGGCCAGCAGGTATCTATATATACTGTTAAACTACAGCTTGTAAGTATGATCCAATTTAGGCTAGAGAACATATTACTGTGACCAAATAAACGTGAATATGTTTATGAAAGGGAAATTCCTTATTTATTCTTCCAAATTAATTTCATTCCCTTCAAAGTAATCCCTGTCTGTTAAAACGCAGTTTTGCTTTTTTCAGTCCTTGAAAGAGTCGGAATAGTCTTATTCCGGTAAAGCCTTCAAAAGACCTTCGATTCTGTTTTTATCTCCTCAATCGTGTCAAAACCGCATTCCCGCATTGTCCTTTTGAATTTTTTAAACAGCTAGGAGTCGTACGGAGCCAAATTAAGCGAAAACGGTGGTTGCAGAACGATATGTGTAGAATTTTAAACGTTTTTTTTACAAAAAAATCATGCAACTTTGGCACCAATCGAGACATACGCGTTTGATAAAAGCACGTGTAACTCGGAGATAATTAAACCTTTTAAAAAAAACCGCGCTTGCCATATTTTATAGGCCGTCCTACCAACTAAAGAAAAAATATACCTTCCTTCCTAATGCCCTGTAGTTTTAAATGACAATTTCAACTTACTTTTTGATTACAGAATAATTACGAGTGTCACTTATTCATCTTGTTACCTCAAGATAATCTTTACAGCTCAAATATAATATAAAGACCAAAATTGCCATCAAACGAACAAACTGCTGGTCATGTTGCCTACTTGCTATTTTATAGTATTAATTAAAGGATACGTAATAATGATACTAAATTATATGTAATGATAATCAATATGTTTTTAGGTCTTATAAAGAAATCTTGCCTTATTACATAAAATCGGAGCGGGCAAATCTGAAAGGACTGTATGACTCGCCTTGGCATGGGCGAAATGGAGAACTCACTGTCGAGGACGTGCCATTTAGGTATATATAATGTATTTAATAGTTTGGCGGCAAATTTGCCTACTAAGCGAAACGTGTTGCTTATTGTATCTGTAGTGCTACTGAAACAGCTAAACCACGCCTGAGGTATGCGCGCAGGGAGACGTGAGTTGGAGATATCAGCCATTCAGCCATCACCGCATGAAGCATGACCGCCATTGACGTATCTATGGCGGTCATGCTCTTTTTTCTTCGGCTGTTTTCCTAAGGCACGGTATAGCGGTTTCGGTCTCACTATAATCACGGAGCTTTTATAACACTGTATTTAAATACATAACCTGAACAGATCTCAAGCAATGATGATAATAACAGACACTTGGACAATTTTGAGACATTTCATTTTTGTGACGGAAGTTCACTATTACACTACTACACTAATACATATTTTTCGTATTTTAGAGAACAAGATGGTACTAGCAATTTCGGTAGCACTACAATAAGAATAAAAAACGCCTTCTTCATATTTAAATCGCCTAAAGGTTTATTTTTATCAATCAACTAAAGTAAAAAAAAAAACATTCTATTTTCAGGTCAAAACTTTCAAAATCTATTTTGGACGCTGCAAAATTATTGGGAAGTCGTTTAGTAGACTACAACAGTCCTGACGGATTTGGATTCAGTTATATTCAAGCAACAATTAAAGGAGGTGTCAGAATGAGCAGTGCGAAGGCTTTCCTTCACCGACATAAAAAAAGAAAAAATCTGCACATCCTGACAAACAGCCAAGTCACAAAGGTTTTAATCGATCCCGTTACAAAAACCGCTCAAGGCGTTGAATTCTATCGTGGTGGGGTTAAATACCAAATTAAGGCAAAAAAAGAAGTCATCCTTTCAGCCGGACCTATCGAATCACCTCATTTACTAATGCTATCTGGCATTGGACCAAAAACTCACCTAGAATCATTTGGGATACCTGTAATAAAAGACTTGCCCGTAGGACAAATACTTTACGATCACATATCTTTCCTAGGCTTAGTTTTTTCTTTGAACACAACTAAGATAACAATAGATGAGAAAAATATCGGAACCATTCAGAATGCTCTCGATTTGATGCAGTTCGGGGAAGGCCCGATGACGTCACTTACCGGAGTGGAAACATTAGGGTACATAAAAACGAATGTCTCCGATGAAATTGGTGAATACCCGGACATAGAAATACTCGGAAGCTGCGGTTCTTTCGCAAGCGACAAAGGAAAGTATGTAGCAAAAGGTATACGAATGTCAGAGTCTTTATACAATGACGTTTATAAACCTTTAGAGAAGACAGAGAGCTTCTCTATTATAATGATGTTACTGCACCCAAAATCGTACGGTTATATGAGATTAAAATCAACTAATCCTTTCGAACAGCCTGCTCTGTACGGGAACTATTTGCAGCATCCAAAGGACATGGCTACATTACTAGCATCAATCAGATACATACAAAAGCTAGTCAATACGCCACCGTTTCAAAAGTACGGTGCTAAAATTCACAGAAAAAAGTTCCCAAACTGCAAAGAACATGTATTCGATAGCGATAGCTACTGGGAATGTGCAATACGAACATTATCTTCGTCTCTTCATCATCAAATAAGTACGTGTAGGATGGGGCCGGAATCAGATAGCAGTGCAGTGGTGGACCCTGAACTAAGAGTACATGGCATTAATAATCTCCGTGTTGTAGACAGTAGCATTATACCGAATACAACGGCAGCGCATACAAACGCGCCTGCTATCATGATCGGAGAGAAAGGCGCGGACATGATAAGAAGCACTTGGAATTTAAACTGAGCACGTAGGTTGACAGAGTGCTTATCATAAAACGGGCAGATTAAAGCAAATGACCGTTTCGTTTGCCTTGATCTGACAAATCTGTACATATAAATCAAGGCATAATTCCGACAAAATATTAAATAAGAGATTTTACATATAATAAAGTACAATACATACAACATACAACCAACTTTTATTTTTCTATTCCAATTTAATGATGATTCAAGAGAGAGATCTATACTGATACTATAGATAACTATAAGTTAATTGGTTAAAGGTGTAAAAGCTTCAAAGGGCTGAATTAGCTAGCTATATAACTAATTTCTCAACAAAAAGCTTTTAAGCTATTACAGCTATTTTCAAACACCCTACGTAAAGCGATCACTCTGAAATTTTAATTGAATACGACCGTTAGATAACTTATGGCAGTATTCATGTAGTTCTTCATACAATGTTATCAATATAGTACGTATTATTACTGAAGCTATTGACTTTTGTATAGAGTATACCATAAAATAATTTACAGCAAACATGCTATGTATTTACCCCTTTAAACCTTTTACACCTAATAAACTAATCAACCTGTATAAGAGATTTCCATTCATGTGCCTACTCATCAAGATATTTCAGAAACTTTAAGGCTTAGATGCTTGAACGTTTGTAGGAATTTTCCTTTCGTTGAGGTCAGCTAAGAACAGATTTTAGTAAATTTCACCCACAAAAAAGGTGGAGGGTACGTTCACTAAGCGCGAAGCTAGGGAGGAGGAAGAGTAGGAAACATATCATACATATTGCAAACCACGACTTCTTTTAATCAATTTAATATACCCACCAAATAAGTAAAAAGTAATGATCTCTCGTGGATTCAAGATTAATTATTTTAATGACAGAGACTCGTATGTATTTTTATTATCCGTGTCTTTATGGGTCATTAAAACATGCATTTTATGGTTGCTAAATGCTAAACTTTTTATTAGATTACTCGTATTGAGATTGTGCCCCGGATGGACTTTACAATACCATATACGATAACAATGTATATTCGACATCCCTTATACGTTACAAGGCTAATCGATTTTCAACGTTGTCTCATTTACATATTGTAATTATGTCCAGTTGGCAGTGCATACAGTCAACATTTACGTCTGAATACATTTTTATTAATGACAATACAGTATTATATATGTGAGCAAATAACTGTTGATACTACTCTCTTAGTTATTAGAATACTTCAGTTTCTTTTCTTTGTCTTCTTACTAAAATAACTCGTTGAAAGATGTCTCCCATTTTTCCACAAATTATCCCATACAAAGAAGCACTTCCAAAAGTACCCTCACATATTCTCTTAATTTTAATGATTGCTTACACTTATATGATTGCATATATGTACTTATATTGCCATAAATATCGTTAAAAAAAGCAATATTTTTATTGTACGTAACATTTATTACTATTACTGTGTGTTAGTTGATATATTAAAATAAAACTAATAAAAATTTACTATATTCGAAGTGGTCTCCATTAGCTGCGATACGGTCCTATAAACGTAGATATGTAGATTCAAAAAGATTTAAATAAAAAAAAAATTTACCACAAATTTTCGTTTCATCTATATGTTTATAATTTGTAATTTTATAATAATATATTAATTGTAGGTGTTTCACTCCCACTACAAACTAACATAACACTAAAAACATATTTTTGAGGGTACATATCATAAACGCCACGCGCGGCAGGCGGATTGGTTGATCGCAGGGTTGCCGATCCTGTGGAGAGATGTGAGCAGTGGCAATCATATATAATTAATGCACAAAGCGTGAATCATATAAAATTGTATACCGAGAAACGAACCGGGTTTCTCACGATACAGGTGTTTAGTATTCGATTTCTAATGAAGATAACTGTAACCAAACCTTATCTAATCAGCGTTCGTAAATTATTTGGTGATGAATAACGTAATTATAAATAGCTCTAAAGATAATAACATGCTCACACGCTTTATTTCCAATCATCATAGTATAGTTTAAACGTTTTCCTTCGTATTTTTACTACCCATGTTTTTTGTATTGTATAACTAGTTTCTCTAAAACATGTTTACAGATTTCGCTAGGGTTATATTGGACAATAGCAAGTCGGACTTTTTTAATGATCAGATTTTACGAGGGGAACAAGTTTATCGCCCTCAGTGCATCCGCCACCCTTTTTATGAATAAAAACTCGATGTTTGCTAAGATAATCAATAAAAATCTCCTCTTGAAGTTCATTGAACCTGATTCCTTTTATAATCTCTACTAAGGCGACAGACGTTAGTTTTTATTCATTTTATTGCAAAATTATAATAATAAGACATGTGTATGTATACGTATCAATCATATCAGCTGATAAGACCCACTGCAAGGCATAGGCCTTGCCCAAAGATTGTCCAGATAAACGGTCTTGCAATTTTTTCATCCAGCGACTTTCCAGGAACCGTCTAGTAGGGGCCGCGTCTACCGGCTGGAGAATCTTTTAGCCCCAATGCCCGTCGGTGACATGAGGGATGCACCCACTGCCATATCAAACGAACAATTCTTCAAGCTACGACGATGTTATTAAAGTTGATATTAAAGTTTCCTTATTTGAAAATAGATTCAGGCGTTACTTTTCGCAAGTCCATCCTAAGTAAGAAAGGGACTAATATATAGCTACTTCCACTATGCAGCAGTAGTCGTGCAATGAAGTGCACCGCTCACCAGCCCGCTGATAAATGCGCATGCGGCAAACAATGCAAATGACACAACTATCACCGTTAATTCACTCAACACGTGTTTCACCCCTCCACTGAGCAGGAGTAACACCGACCATTGCCAAACACCGAGTCATAATAGACTCGATGTTTCTGAGACTTCATTGCACTATTACTGCTGCATAACGGACGTAGCTATATATTAGTCCCTTTCTTACTCTATAATATAGATCTACACCTAGCACAGAAGTCAGACTGGACTAATTTTTTTTTAAAAATAACATAAGACTAGGCACAAAAATAAATCCGACTGTATTCGTCATAGACTCTTCTTAGATCATGGCACGTTTGAAACCCTAGTATCTGTTGAAGCCTGCTGTTTCCAGGTTCTATTGAACTGGGCTTTCCTAGTTTTCATCTCATAACAACCATATAAAAGCATATATGATCAATTGAATTTGAATCAATCGTAATCATATAAATTGGACATTGTTAGGGCGTTGTTGAAAATAAACAAGATAAAATTGATATAGAAAATACTAATTATTATGGTTAATTTATTTCAATTTAGTTTATATATATTTTGTAATTGAAAAAACAAAGATACGGACACTAAGTCTTTGGAATAAAAAAAAATGTTGGAAATAAACCTCTGCCAATACATACATACGAGCCAAGTGTAAAGACCCCGATGTGAAAAATATAAAATAAAAATATCTAGTCTCTTTGTTCTATTATCTGTTAATATTACACTCTTACGTATTATTATTCGTCATATATTTTCATGAAGTACCTATAAATACGTTTTGCTTGAAGTAAATATTTTCGTTATGCGTATCTTTTGTATGGTCATCATACATTATCTGAGAAGACATCAAACTTGCCATACTAGAGCGCCAAATATAAGAATCAAGGAAATAAAATTGATTCAATGACATTTTAACGCAGTAACTGCGACTCTGTACACGTGAGTTTCAGCTAGTGCGTTGTGAGGTCATATTTTCCCACAGACACCGTCAGTTTAAATTAATGTCATTCAATAACCCATCGAAATATATTGTGTTCAATATATAATCATAAATAAACGGAATAGTCATATCTTTCTAGTTCAGAGTAATCCCTGTGATATTGCTGCCGTAGTGTAGGAGAGAACACTGATTTCCTCTGCGCACACGATGCAAGCTATGCGTAGGGCAATATGACCGCGTGCAGCAGTTACTGTGTGGATATTACCACCCTTTATAATTTCATTAAATATATTTCTTCTTTCCAATTAATAAAGCTTCTTCAAACGACGTTCATTTTTAAAGCTATTTATATGTAACATTTAAAATAATTTTCTAAATTATTTTTATATCAAAGAGTTGTTTAAGTGGCCACGGTTTTTCCTGCACAGTCCATTTAAATATTTAACATACTTACATTTTCCCCATACATAACTATTGCTTCATATCTCATAGGTAACGCCATCAACCTGCTACGAATTAGTTTTTCAAGGCGTTCATAACTATACATATACATATGTAGTATATATTGACTCTAGAAAACAAAAACATATATATACACGCATACGTACACAGACATTATTCCGTTTAGAACAACTAAGGAATGTTTATCCTAACTGCTCCTTTAAAAAAAATAGTGTGTACATTTATTAGTATAGTTTTATTATGAACTTTAACTAGATAAAAAATAATAATTGTATTGTGTAAATATGTTATTATTATTATGATATTTCACGTGCGGTACACGTCGTAAGCCGCACTATGTATATTAAATATATTTTACATAAGCAATGTTACCCACTTGATTATTGTTACAAACATCGTCATCGTCTCGGCCATACATCTATTGCGGGCGAAATGCTTCCCCATTTATTTGTAATAGGACCGGAAGAAGAACCTCGATCCTGGCGTCTTGCAGCGGCCTAACTAAACTCGACTGTGCATCTTGTAGGTGAACGTCTGAAACTGCGCTTGCCGGTCCGTGATCTCCAAAACCTTAAGGCGTCAGCGGACATCCACGCGCTATGTGACCTGTCCACCGCAAATCCGCTGAGCTATGGCGGATACTTTCATTCATCCACGTATCTTCTCGTTTCTAATTTGATCTCGTAATCAAATCCCGGGCGTAGCTTGTTACTATGCTACATACATTTGACGAAAACTTTTCCTAAAAATCACCTTTTTTTAATGTTACATGTGAAAGTTTTAAAGTAGTTTATGTTTCATTATAGTTACTACTAATACGAACGCATATAAATTCGCCGATTTTATTAGTATAAAAAAAATACCTTACTGACAGTTTTATATTTTCGTCATGCGTCGACATAAAGAAGATCAAAGTTGTAATAATACAGATGGATTCGACTATTATTCTCGACAAGGCAAATCTGGATAAAAATCTATATTTTCGGATGACGTCAATGATAACTGCGTATTGGAATTAAAAATTGGTAGCACAAACATGTCAACTCGATTGATAAAATGATCACAAATATTTTTGCATCGGCAGCAAAATAGCGTGTTTTTTTTTTAAATAAACCAGTACATATAATTGTATAAATAATATATATAAACTTCCATAGGACACACAAATTTCAATACTTGCCTTAATGAATCTAATTTAAAATTTACGAAAAGATTTTTATAAATACCAAAAGGATTTTAAATAGGTTTAAAAAGACTGCAATTTTTTTACAGACCTACCAAATTTTAAGAGTTACTTAAACATTTTTTTAAAGTTAATTTAGTTATAAGATGAAAAAAGATTATTATAATAAGGATTAAAATCTTGTTTAATTTTTCTTAGCTTAATAATAAACAAAACAATACTGGCATGTTCCACAAAAACTCCAATACGCGGTAGAAACATGTTGTAATGGGTAGGGCGTATATTTTACCATCATGAGTACGAATTCACTCGTCACAATAGCATTTAAAAATAAAATGTTATGTTATAACAGAAAATGTATTTCCCGGCTTTTTGCAATTAAGCCATTACGTCAGCCTTTTAATAATATGACCTTGAACTAAAATGATGAACCAGTTAAAATGATAAACTCTGGTACCCACGGCGTTAAAAAATTTACATAAATGAACTTTAAATAGACATCTCAAATGGGCGCTGGTCACGTAAACATGACGCCTTGCATATGATCAAATAAGATAAAGTTTTTCACGAAAACTAAACGTTACGCGGAAACGTTTTTACGAGATTCATACAAAAGCATATTAATTAGCATTTATATGTACATTTGATATCATTTAAGATTATCAACAATACACAGGTAAGAAATAAAACACATGCATACTAAGGTCGAACGTAAAAAAAAACGTTGTTTACATATTACCTGAGACTATTAGCGCCTCGTTTGGTCCAACAGTGTGAATATTGCCCATATTACTCAAGATTGAATGTCAAACACTAACACTGTAAAAAACCTTGGATACACAAAAACAATATAAAAGAACTAAGAATAATATTATAATCACGGAAGCAGCATGTGCTTGCAAACAGAATTATTCACGGAGGCACAAAAATATTGTAATATAACTATAATAGTAAGCTGTTGTCAGATTGATTGTCAAAAATTTCATTCAAAGGTGATGCGCGCGCATGACGTCTAGTCATTAGGGAATAAGCGACACTACGTTTTTAGTTTTAGTACTTAATCTGTATATACACCATTAAGCTCTAAACATAATAATTATAATCAAATCCATAGGATCTTTTACATCAAATCTTGTGTTATGAAGATTCTATCATTTGGAATCAGCATATCTCTTGTAAAGGATACGAAAGACTATATAAGTAATGTTTATGAATTACCTAACAAATCATGAGATGTCATTCTGACAAATTTAACTTTTTAACAAATTTCATGTGAATGTCAAAGTATTTCTATGACCAATATTCCACATTAGTTATAAGTAATAACTAAAGTTCTAAAATTTTGTAATACAGATAAAATAAATAATTCTTGATAAGAATTGTTTATTTCCAACCAATTAATATCTGTTAATAAAATAGTATTAGGACGTGTTTCGGTGAATATACGTATGTCTATATAGTTAAATATATCTACTATTTAGCAAATTTTACACATCATAAGTACCGTACATATTAAATCGTACTGTTTGTATCACAGGGTAACTCTTACGCACTTGACTCATTAATTATTTTTATTAGTCAAAACTTCGTTTCAATATGTTTTTCGTTAAATATATTCATTTTTGTGAAATACTCCGTGATTTAAGTTTTACATCCTCATTTTCAGTAAAATAATTTTTTCTGTAGTTATTTCTCATGGCAATACTGATGACTAACCGAACCAGAGACAAGGCCATAAATATTTAATATTCCAAGTCTATGGCACTTGCAAATTGTGATTGTTTGCGAAATAACTTTAATTTTTTAACGCTAATGCTAATGCCAACGAATTTCCTAAAGTCTTAAGAGAGATTAAAGTCTTTGTAAGTATTGTGTTATTTCTATATCATCCATGCTTAAAAACATTACACGTCAACTTATTCCATGTACAAATTAATGGTTTAGTTTCATTATCACGAAGCATTGTATGTGATGTTTAATTCCTGATTTTGAAATGTTTTTATTATCATGTTTATTACAGATATACCTTTAAAAAACCGTATAAAATGTCTGACACCAGTGACCTAGACCGCCAAATAGAGCAATTGAAAAGATGCGAAATAATAATGGAGGCAGAGGTTAAAGCACTCTGTGCAAAAGCCCGCGAGATTCTTGTCGAGGAAAGTAATGTTCAACGAGTGGATTCCCCAGTCACGGTAAAACTTTACATCTATAATGCTTACAATTATTATATCACTAAGCTCCAAGATTTGCTGAACTCGCATTTCGTTACCTGATTATATATGATAATGCTCAGCTTATATCAGTGATACCACCGATATTTTAAAAGAATAATACGTACGACGAGGTTTGGTTACGGCCCTGGCTATGTGTTTTTTAATATAAGAGACTTGCTTATCAGATTTACATGATTAATAACATGGCACTTCTCAGATATGTGTTACACTAGGACAGAAGTTTGCAAGTCGTAGCCTGGAAGCCTCATTTATTTCTTTCACTATCTTTGTAAAGCTCTCATAAAATGTTTAGAGCATGTTTGAAAAATTTTTTAGACATGTTAAAACAAAAATCTTAACACAATTTTGAAACTACCTATGCTTTAAAAAAAATACGAGATCACAGTTTACTTTAAAATAATATTGAATTTTATTGAGAGTGTGCACTCTTTATTTTTTTTAAATAAACAGTGATTGGTTATAGGCGTCAAAGCTTTGAAGAGATGAATGAATAACTCATTTTCATAGTTTGTCAACCTCTGCCGTAAGTATGTCAGTGAGTTATTGCACCTGGCATTTGATTTGACACATAATTTTAGGGCAGACGTATAGGACTTATGGGTGAGATTAGCTAGGTGTAGTATTATAGTTTTGTTTTTGTCAAATAGTCCTAAGATAGTATGTACATATATTTATGGTCTTCATAGTATTTATGGTCAAAAATATTTCTGAAGCAGCAAATATCATATCATCATCATATCAGTTTATAGACACCCACTGCAATTAAGAGGCTTCCCACAAAGATTACCACAATAACAGGTCTTGTGAAGCCTGCATGCATTGACCTCCTGGGATCTTATGTTGTTGGTCAACCCTCACTACTATTGGTTAATAATGTATATACCCTATGAATTATTACTTTTTTTTTAGAAAGTAGCTAATTAATGATGAATAGTAGATGTGACTTCTACCACTTCTCTGGAATAATCCTCCTTAGTTTTTTTTCTCATAAGTTGACATTTAATAATCTACTCTAGGCATATGTTGTGGATTACAACTCCTTACTTACTCTTTAGAGAGCTGAAGTGTAATGCAGGAATGTAATGTTGCACTAAAATTGGACTATTTGAACCTAAAATTAAAGTAATGCATTTTAACTAACAAACCATGCATATAATAACAAAATTCTTTCTGTATTAATGGTTATTAAACTCCTGTTATTTACTTATCATTTTAAAAATTAACATTATATGTATAAATATATTTTTGGTAATGTGTACAAATCAAGGTGACAACATTTTATAACAGTTTTTTTCTATTTGCTCAATGGGCTAAACTACTGTTTGGTAATGTGTGAAATTAAATTTTTTAGGTTTGTGGTGACATTCATGGACAGTTTTATGACCTTAAAGAACTATTTAAAGTGGGCGGAGATGTTCCAGAGACCAATTACCTATTCATGGGTGATTTTGTGGACCGAGGGTTTTATTCTGTGGAAACATTCTTATTACTCCTTGCATTGAAGGTAAGGATTGAAAGTTATTCAGATTGACATGTTACGAAGACATTACACCCATACACATCCCATAACTCAATTTCAAGTTGAGAAAGGTCCCCCCGCCCCTCTCCCCCGAGAAGTACTGATGACATGGTTAAGGTTTTGGATAGTCTGAATGCAGGCAGTGCAAAATTAGTCATGATAGCTTTCGGAGAGGCCCACGCCATTCTCTGGGCATCAATCGACAAATAGAAGTTGAGAAAATTTATCATAACTCTTATCACTTTTTCCTTATCTAACATGCATTCTCGTTTAAAGTCATGTTATTTACAAAAGGAATTACAAAATAAGCCACTACTATTTTTTTATTATAGATTTGTAGTCATGTTAATAAAAAGTGCATTACAGGATGCTAAACTTTTTTATCCGTCTACTCTTTTATATGGTGATCATTTCAAATAAATGAGACAGATTTTTTAACTTAATTTTAGGCTTAGCCTCCCTCTACTATGCTGCCTCCTAACCTATTGGTTTACGGTCAAACGAGTTTTAACCAGATAAAACGATGTTTTAGACATTTATTGTTCAGTACATAAGAATTTTTAAAATCATAAATATTTACAATAAACTTAAGTCATGGTGGAACAATTTGAATATAGTTAAATCAATTTAATTCCGCCTTAACTTTTTTAAATCTGAATGAGTTGTTTAATTTTTTTACTACATTTTGTGTACTTGTAATTAAAGTAACTAAAAGGAAAAATTTTATTTTAATACTTTTATTTTCCACTGTTAATCAATTATTGGTAGTGGTGACCAAAACACAAGTGGTTGCATACATTGTGAACAGAAAAAAAACTGGAATTAAATAAAATAAATGGCTATGAGGGTTCCAACACACCTAGAATTATAAAGAGCAAGCAAACTTAGTTAATTTTATATTTAAACCAAGTTTTATAAAAATATTCTTTATACAGTAGTTGAAAAAATCAATCCCTAGCTGTCTATATTGCCACTTAAATAATCCTTTACACTAAAACTATCTTTACAAAACGATGTTACCTACTATTTAAGTTTCAAATATTCTCTAACAACAGAGCTTACAATACAATCTACTTTACAAAAAGTAAGTTAATCTTTAAGCATAAATTACATGAAATAGATTAATTTGTTATTAAAAAATGTGTTTAGATTTTAATTATGTAGTTTCGTTATTCTAGGTTCGGTATCCAGACCGCATAACATTAATTCGGGGTAACCATGAATCTCGTCAGATCACACAAGTGTACGGTTTCTATGATGAATGTTTAAGAAAATATGGTTCTATAACTGTGTGGAGGTAAGTTTAACATCAAACAACAACAAGTAAGGAATCCTACTATAAACAAATTATTTGTTTATTGTAGAATTCCTTACTAAATATCAATAAAAGTGATGAATCTGGCTAAAGATTAAAAACATCTATATAAATATATAGTGTTTAATAATAATAAGCCTATATAAGAAGCTGATAAAAAGAGAAATGAATATTACAGTAAAATTGTGAATACTGCACTGATAAGTATTTCAGGCAAAATTTGATTTCAACCATAAATTAAATTATAAACCTTCAACTTTTAATATAATAAATAAGAACCCAAATTTTTTTCTATATTTAGTTAAAACTTATAATAACATTCATATTTTCTATTTTCTTTAATCAAAAATATCATACCACCATAATCAAGTTTAATAAATTTCTTTTGAAGATCATGTTTTCATCCGAAACATGATTATTTTTATAACCAATGATGAACACTAATTACGACTTGGAAAGAAAGCAAATAATATTAATTTAACACCAGATATCCAAAAAATCGCGTTATTTTAGTATCAAAGCTAGCCTATATAAACCCTATATTCTCAAAATAGTCCAAAAACAATTTCAATCCATTCAATGAAGGCTATTACATGATTTTCAGTTCTATTGGACTAAAAAGTATTGTCAAAAAAATTATGAATATGCCTATAAAAAAACAATAATTATGAATATTATGAAAAAAAATGATAATATCTCAATTTAATTTTATTGAAGCTTTTGTTTCATACCTGTAACATATTAAAATTAATTGACTTCACAAAGTCAAAGTCTAAATAGCTTTTTTATATCATCAGCTTAAAATTAAGTTTACATTAATTCATACTGCGGCCACCTACTGACATTAACTAACAAACTCAGTCGGGTTCATAATTTATTTTGATAATTGTATTAACAAAAATCTTTAAAATTAAAACGATTCATTTTCAAACATCTCTATCATAAACAGTTTAGAGTAAAATAATATGTCTTTTAGCAGAGCCTATGCTAATTAAATTTCTTGAATTTACTATAAGATTACTTTGCTATTGCATTTTAATTTTTATATAAAAGGCTGTTCAAAAAGCTGTAAAATACGTCACCAAAAAATTTCACAATAATAAACATCTGAAATAAAAAATAATAAGTATATTTTTTTAATGCTAAGGCTCTTATTGTAATGAGAGATCAGACAATTCTCTTCAATTTATATGAATGATTCTAAAAAATTTAATTATTTTATACATACATATATTGTGACAATGTATATTATGAAAAAAAAAACATTTAAAAATACATGGTTAAAAGCTATTATTATAAGTTTAGTAAATGTATAGTCTGTCCCAAGGATCAAAAATTACAGAAAAGTTAATTATAGTATTGTCTTTATTCTATTCAGGTACTGCACCGAAATTTTTGATTACCTGTCTCTTTCGGCCATCATTGATGGTCGAATATTCTGCGTGCACGGCGGCCTCAGCCCGTCCATACAGACTCTAGACCAGATCCGAACAATTGATCGCAAACAGGAAGTCCCCCATGACGGTCCCATGTGCGATTTACTGTGGAGCGATCCAGAAGGTAAAACTTGAGGATTAAAATTTTCCCATAATCTATGAAACTTAATAATTAAATTTTTCGGAACACACCTTGATAAATTTTTTGAATACATTTTTGTAATAAAATCTTTTTCACAAACTTGTTTACTAGTCTTATGTAACTTTACATTCATCTTTTCTGTCAACACTAGATTTATTAATGATATTAAATAGGCAAGTTTTAGAGTAACAAAAATTTATTTTGAATAATGTACTAGAATGCTAATTTATTTATTTATAAAAGCATATCAGAAGCATATGTATTTAAATTAAATATTATAACAAGTAAAAATTCTGATTCACATGGTAATTTATTTAATGTGTGTGCATTCCCAATATTTATGGTATGTATTTAACCTATTTTATTCATATATATATATGTTAGAGTATATTTTAAGTATCTGCCTTATATTTTCGTGATCTCATGGGTTGACATATAAAATTTAAAGTTCGAAATTCGACATCCGAAAGTTTAAATAAAATTATTTTAGTTTGAGCTAAGTTTCTCGAGTAACGACCATGAGCAGGTGGACACGGCTTAGTAGTAGTCCCCCCACTGTGTGGATCGATGACAGCGCAAGACCGATCATCATGGCGTTCTTTGGGGGGAGACCTTTGCCTTGCAGTGATCCTGCATGATGATGGCCTATCCGCTGAAACGAGTAAGAAGAATAAATGAGACTAATTTTCAAGTTGTAATAATTACAGATACACAAGGTTGGGGAGTTTCACCCCGCGGCGCCGGCTACCTGTTCGGGTCGGATGTAGTGGCGCAGTTCAACGTGTCCAACGACATTGACATGATCTGCCGCGCCCACCAGCTCGTCATGGAAGGCTACAAGTGGCACTTCAATGAAACTGTCCTCACTGTTTGGTCCGCACCCAACTACTGTTACAGGTTTGTTATGTTAACTCTGTTATCATTTAATTTTTATTATATAAGCTATACAAAACTTAAGATTACATTGGAATTTTAATGTATGCTTCACGAAAGATTAAAAAGTTATTCTTATGGATTCATGCTAGAACTAAAAATTATTTTAATAAGTGTATTTATTGATGAATCACATTATTTCAAAATCGTGTAAAAAAATTGTCAAGTCCGGTTATTTTGCGAATAATTCTTAGTCTCCTAAAATAAAATTATACATGTTACGTATATTGGAACGTTGTGACTATGAAAGGCGCCGACAGCTGGCGCTAGTAGTACATTACCTTGCGCTAGTCTGGTAAAATTTTTAAAAAAAATTATTTAGTTAATATGTCAATTACCACAGATGCGGCAACGTAGCAGCTATTCTAGAACTAAATGAGAATCTCCAACGTGAGTTCACAATATTCGAAGCAGCGCCGCAGGAGTCCAGAGGCGTGCCTTCTAAGAAACCACAAGCGGATTACTTTTTATAATGTTCCATACAATAGACAATTGAGAAAAGTTTGATCGACGATCTAGTACTACAGTTGGTGACAAAACTATTGAATGTGCAGTTGTTTTCTTTGTGGTGGTGTCACTTCATGTCAATTTACACTGTAAAACCAATTTGTATATGATTATGTTAAATAATTCTTAGTATGGGACCCGACATATGGTTCATTATCATGTTAGTCAATAGACACCTACTAAAAGGCCTAGCCCCAAAGATGACCGGTCTTGCGCTGCCCGCATCCAACGACTTCTCACAAACTTGACTATGTTGTCCATTCATTTAAATAAGGGGCCTACCCACGCCGCGTCTACCGGCTCGTTTATATGGTTCTTATTGCTACATTTCTTTCCATTTCGAACGAATCATATATGTTTAGTGCAAAACTATCAACAGTTTCATACTAAAATTACTATAACTAAAATTGACATTGGTGTCAATGACCCACAACAATCGCATACCATCAGTCTAACTGTGGTTTTATTATTTATTTTGTAGTTATAACTAACAATTCTTCCAACAGAATGTCGATCAGTGTTTTTATTGAATAGCAGATGCGACGAAGCAAATGTAATTCAATAATCGAAAATAACTAGTTAAGATCAGAAATCTGTTAATCAAATGCATATTTGCCTTAAGATATTTTTGTTAAAAAATATGGAGTTGGCTTTCTGATTCAAGAATATTATATACTAAATCGGATTCAATGACGGTATAATAATATCCTTAGCTATTCTTCCTTAACTAACTTTTGCTTTCTATACATTTATTGACTTAACATAAATATCACTAACATTAATCTAATTATGATGTAACCATACAAATCCGTGGTCATAAAAATATTAGTATTATGATTTTTTTTTCCTTTTCTTATATTTTTACAACATATGATATATGTATTAGAAGAGTGTAGGGGGTGTGAAAAATATTTATGTATTTTTAAAAAAAAAATAAAATGAAACATTAAATTTTTTTTTCCATGACAAGCCAACGAATCTTTAGGTGAATATGCATCTGAAGATCAAATCTCTGATCATGGTAGTAATGTAATTAATTATAAGATAAAGGAAACTGCGAATCCGATCACTGCCTTAATATTAGATATTTCATTGTGTGAATTTAGCTAATATTTCAGCTGATGCCTTCTTACTTTCGAGACACCAAACAAATATTAAAGATTTTCATTGTTTAAATCCTAATTCGTTCGACGTAAAATATTTAGTATGAATCTTGGTGGATGTATGACAAACACATCGAGTACAAAATAGATATATAAATAGAAATTTGCTGTTGCTATATATAATAAATTCGTTATATTGATTTTAGATATAGCGCCGGACGAATATTTGTACTGTGAAAGCTTTTCGGCGCGATTATGTGTCTATGTATTGAAATTATTACTGTTGCAAATTTTAAATTCATTAATATAAGATTGGTGTGCTAGACGTTAAGATTCGTGATGTAATTGGTCGATGTAACGTAAATGATGAAAGTCATCGTTAAACTGTTGCAGATAGTGTTGCAAAAGACAACAAAATATCGAGGTTAATGTTTTAGTTATTTCTAAAAATACATTCTCAATCTATTGCGTCACCAATAAATATTTATGAAATAATAAATTATTTTCAGCAAATCCAATTCTGTGAAATGTTGAAATGAATTTCTTAATTTATTTGTTATAGGATTACCCACTTAAAATGGTAGGTTATGCTTTTAGACAAAAACTAGGTAATCCTTACGCCTAGGTGGCTTTAGATTTAAGTATTGTAAAAGAACTCATAAAAAATTAGATGCATCATATAAGTGATTATTACCCAATGTAATTAATATAGGGCTTTATGTGAAGTCAGTATAGTATTACAATCACTTCATTAAATGATGATCTCAAAGATTCTTAAATAATTGGATAATATTAATTTTCTTTCTGTGAATAATGGAGAAATTATTTGATATTTTTCTTGCAATTCAATGTTAATGATGTTTGATTTGAACAAACCTTTGTTAATTACCTCAGACACTACTATCTCAGTGACATACTGTGCAGTTTGAATTAAGAATGAATCAGTGTTGTCATGTTTAATTTTTCTATGATAATAAATAATGTAATAATACCATTATTGTGTATTTATTTAAAACATTAACAAATGTCCATCAACAATTATATTTAACATGATGTAAAAATATTTTTTTATTAATTTAGGAGGTAGAAAGTAATTATATGTAATGGTTTAAAGTTCATTACACAAATCTGTTAATATTTCGCTACATTTGGTAGACACTTTAATATCTGCTATATCATCTGCCCTTGTGGGTCCAATATTCAAGATTGCAATTTCTTTGTTCTCTTCCTTTGCTTGTAATATTATTCTGTAGCTTGAGTACACTGTTAGACTGGAACCCAAAACGAATATAGCATCACTGTGTCTCACTACATTTCGTATTTCCTCAACTCTCTGCTTAGGGACATTGTCACCGAAGAATACTATGTCAGGCTTCAATGGACCCTCACACTTGGGACATAAGGGTACTTTAAATTTTTCTATTTGTTCCTGAAACAAATTATTTTTACAATCTATGAACATTAGAGAAGTGAGGCAACTCAAAAATAACTAAACCATTTGAATCATATGAGTATATTCTACTTCTACAATATTCCTGTTTACTATCATTGCATATATATATCCAGCTGTGTTTGGCATTGAAAACATTTAAGTAATAATAGCACACTCCCCCCTAACGATATAAGATTATACAGACAAGTACTGATAGCAATAATTCTTATAAAAGTTTAATGATGTGTATTTCAATAAACAGAAAAAGGAACATAAAATCTATTGATTATGTTGAATGGCTAAATAAGTAAATTATTTGACAAACGTTGTTTAGAAAATAACTGGAATTAACCTCATTTTACCACATCACTCAATCACATACTTCATTATCATAATACTCACTTCTGAGAGTTCAACATCACCATCAGGTCTAACCATAGTGATGCTGCTTTCCATACCGGGATTCTCTTTATTCATCTTGTGTTGTAATTCAGACCGGCTAACCTCGTAAGAACATTGCAGACATTTGACTAAGTAGCCACTTCCATGCAGTTCAATAATGTTCTTTGAGCCTGCTTTATGATGAAGCTTGTCCACATTTTGAGTTACAATTGCACTAACTTTATTAGCCTGAAGATGAGTAAACAAACAATTGAGAGAAAAAAAAGTACAAGAAATTATCAAATTGACACTCTTACTTACTGAATCAAAGTCAATATACTTTGTTATATATGCTAGGAGCTTCACTGAAAGATCAAATTAGAAATGAAGTGATTCTTCTGCAAGAACAAAGGTCAATGAAATAGCTCTCAGAACCACGCATCTGAATTGCCAGTGAGCAGAGCACATTGCACGTTCAACTGACTGCTGTTGGGGTTGAAAGGTTCTCAAGTGACAACTACGAGCTGGTAGCATGGGTAGGATGACTTAAGGACATGAGAAGTCACTGGATGTGGGCAGCACAAGACTGCTGTTCATTTCATTCTGCTGTTCAGTTCATTCACATCAAACCTATATCACTATTGCAGCATATACCTCTGCAAATGACCAAAACTGTCTTTGACACTAGTGCCCAATTTTTATAATGGATGTGCATAGAAATTCTTCTTACACACTATTTCTCTCAAACACAAGGAAACTTTACTTACCACATAAATTTAATGATTGCAAACACCATGAGACAGTGGTAGGTTTAAATCATTAGCCGCATTCTAATTAAGAATGATTTGTTATTTTTTTTTTGCCATATTGTCCCTGTATTTACCTTAATATATGGTGTAAGGTGGTAAAGTGCTCAAGTAAAGAATGATCCTTATAATACAAAGCTCAAGTCTTAGCTTACTGGTTATTACAGTATTTATTGTAAAAAATTGTGGAACTCAGCTTGGGCTGTCACATAAAATGCCTTTAATTTTCAAGATTCAGAGGTAGTTACTTGGTTCCATAAATCACATCTTTAGAATGATCTGACAGGATATAAAGGCTAGATTAGTTCTCAATGCCATCACCAAAGAACTTAACCATTTAACAAAATTGCAGTAATAAGTGCCATCCCGAAATATGACATTTTCTACATATATCTTAATAATGTAGGTTTTACAGTCTCCTTTTCCAGGTATGTATAATAAAATGATGTGAATGAGCAACTGGAGGAATCACTGTTGTTTATCTTCAAAATTATGGTAGTCATGAATGATCATGAATGTCTGAAACGTGACAAGCAAGGTTACTGGGATACTTGGAATCCCCTAGAAGCACACAGGTTTGTAATGTAGTTATCCACCCTACACACAAAATATCTCATTCAATGTGAAGTGGCAGTCATACATTCTCGCTACCTTATAGTAACTTAGTAATATTTATAGTAAATAAACAATTTAGATGAAAATATGTACCTTTTCTAATTCATGTATAGCATAATGGGTAGCATTAGGCTGTATGGAGCTGAAACGTGGCCACCCCACAAAGTTTCTTGCCCAATACCTTTGTCTGACTTTTGGGTACTTAACAAATTCTTGATATTGCACTGGCTTATGATTACTCCTTGCATATAAACCAACTTTTTCTGATCTATAGTCAGGTATACCTTAAGAAAGAGATATTTGATTAAGATAAGAATAGATGAAAGTGTGGAGCTTCAATTACTGTGACTCGTTTAGTTAACATTTTATTGAACAAGATAAATTAAGTGATGAATGATATTTACAAAAATAGAGAGAATATTACATGATTGTTTATGTCCCGTACGAACCAGATTCAGTAGATATTCCGGCACCAGTAAGAAAAAGAATGTTTTGATGACGTCTAAGAAAATATCTTATTGTTTCTAAATCTTTTTCGTCTGGTGGTTTATACGCGGGTACGAAGGCTATTTGCCTTATAAAATGTTTGTACAGCGAAATTTGCTTATACATTACTGAAGTTACGCTTAAAATACTTAATAAATATTTCTTATTAATTGGGACGAGTCAATTCATTGATATTATAAAATATATAACAACTATGCCCCAAAGATATGATAAACAAACATTTACATGTATTAAATTTGTATCTACGATTTAACTAAATTCAAGTGACATTAAATAGTGTTGCTATTCTAATCTAAAAACCTAATGGAAAATTCAACCTAACTAAGGCTTAAGTCCATATTTTGGAACATAGGTCTAGTTTATGAATTATGATATTAATCTTTCTAATAATTAATTCTTAACTTGTTTTGTACGAGTAGCTCTGAATTTATAATAATAAACAATTTACACCTGATTAGCTGGCGGAGGTGATTTATCGCCCAAGCACGTATTCATCCATGTTTTATAATGCGGAAAATGGTGGTCAGGAGTCATAGATATGATGTATTCACACATATACAAAGAGTATTTATAATGAATCGGCGTTCGAATTTGAACTCGAACTCGCAGGAATAGTTTAAAAATATTGTGGCAATAGTAACCAGCCGATCGTATACGCTAAAAAATTATTTAATTTACATAAGACCACTGTGACAAGTTAGATGAAATAGAACTGTGTTTGTAATAAAATACAGAGGTTTTTGTTATAATTAAAATCATCTAAAATTAACGCATCCATTTTAGCTAATTAAATAAAATTCATTATGAACAGGTAATTTGTTATGGTAGCAACAGTAATATATAATAAGCAAAACTTTTAACTGTCCTATTTCAAGTATTTTTGAATCATTAAAATGTATGTCAAGAACTAGGTACTACATAGACACTAGCAATAAACATTTTCCCTTACGTTTTAAAGTATTTGCAGAAATTAATTAATTTAATCAAATACATATCTTATTAATACTCATAAATGTAACAGTATAAGTACCAAACAAATAAACATTTATTTATAACACAAAGATTTTTGCAAGTTCATAAACAAAAATATTTTTTTTAAAATACGGCTTTGGCCTTAGCTAAAGCAACGCTGGTAGCAGTTGTTATAGCAGTAGCGCTAATAAACATAAAGAATAAATGTGTTTTCTTATACTTAAATTCATGTGAAGTCTGAGAGATTTTCTTAAACTGTTTTACAAATCTGTTTTATTCTCAGTGTCTTATACATTCGATTCGAAAATTCAGGTCCATCACCATCAAAGTCACTTTAAAATTATCAGGTTAATTTAATAAATTTAGATCACTTTGATTAGTACCTGGCAGAAATTAAAGGATAATTCCTAAGAGGTGCTTTTTCAAATGTAACCAAAAACAGATTTTTTAAATATTGGTTTGTTTATTTCAGAATTATTTGCCAATGTAGTGAGTCTTAAATATAAAGTTACATATTAATTAAATATATGCTTATACATTCACATATAATATAATAAATAAAGTTATACATTTTTTAAGCTTTCTTAAAGTAGGACAATGTTTTATAGTATGGCTATTAACCTGGTAATAATGTAAATATAAATTGTCATATGGTATTAAAGTATCTATGACATTGACAGTTCGCCTGAAACTTTTAATGTACCTTAAAAACGTTAAGTGATAAATATTTGACGAGGAATCATATCCACAAAAATATTATTATTCTATAACTTAAAAAAAAAATATATATATATTGAGTGTCGTAATTGTAATATTTTTACAGCAATAATGACGTTATTTAAACTAGCTACTGTACCTGTGATTGTGCTCGAAGACTATTCTAATTCAAATATATTGCCTCTTATAAAACATATCGCCACTGGTGATATTCATAAACATATTTTCTGTTATGAGCAACCGATCAGCCTCTGGGAAAATGTTTTCGACGACGAAAGTATGCAATATCACATGGACTTTAATCCCGAGAGGTTTACGGAATACACTAATCAACGATGTTGTATTTTAATCGACTCAGTGAACCAAATGGTGTTGGATTTAGGATGGTTCAAATGCTTGAATTATATAAAAAAGCTAAAATATTCAGCGAATGTGGTTAAACTAATTTTAGTCCTTCATAAAGATTGCCTTTTTATTAATTCTAAATTAGAGAAGAATCTTAAATATCTAGCAAATGGGGTTGTTTCATTTAGCAGTAATAATCCCGCTTATATTTCAGTAACTTTAAAATTAGGTAATAAACTAGTAATAACAGATGAAATATTGTCATATGATTGTGCAAATTCAGTTTTAAAATCTGACCGTGTTATAAAGGAGGTTGTCAAAGAAGATGAGCCAATAAAACCAACACCAGCAAGTCTTTCAACATTCAAAATAGAAGTGGACCAAACACAGCAGTTGGAGAAACACAATTTAAAATTACCCTACATGAGTAAAATTGGTGAGGGCCAGAGCAAAGTGTATTATGAACCAGATGCAGTTGATGATTGGGATGATGAAGATCCTGATGACGATCTTGATATTTAACAGATAATAAAATGTTTTATTACTTTATAACATGTGTTTATTTATTAATAGTCCATGTATTACTTTTACTAGACACTATGTATGCAATCATACAAATTATGTAACAGATCTGTAAACAAAGGTCTGCTTCTTGGAGAATGATTGCCCACCTAAGAATCCAAATTTAGAAAAACAATGTAACATCCCAAATGAATGTTTTCCAAGTGTCTGTTTGTTTTGTAAAAAATTTACACTTAGTGCCAAAAACCTAAGTTATGAACATCAACCTGTAAATAGAATTTATCAGCAAATAAAATAGACCTAATGTTAAAGTCATTCTTAATCACTATCAATTTAGTCAGGAAATCTGCTACAGAATATAGGCCTACCCTATAGATTATCAATAAGATAGGTTGGAACCTTCATCCAGCATCTTTCTTAATATGGTTACCTTCCACTTTTTGGGTAAATGTTTTATAACATGCTTGCCAGTCTGTTGAGCCATTGGTCACTTTCAATCTTGTATGGATCTCTTTTTTGCTGAATCAGTCAAAGAAATCCCAAGCATAGCTCTTTCCATCAAAGAACCTTTTTTTACAGATATATAATACTTAAATTAATAATTTTTCCTATAGATATACTGAGAAAGAGTTACCTTTTAGTTCTTATAAAGGATTCCAGTAATAAATACATGTGGTCAAAAATCTGTTCATCAGGATTACAAAGAGGATAATATTAACACACACATGATTCTTTCACTAAAATTGATCTGAGATGATTTTTTTTTGTTTTTCAAAAGTGGTTTAGTCTGCTGTTCACTATATTATCAGATCTAGTTCAGACATTAAAAAACTTAAGCCTCTTTATAAAAAAATCTTTCTAACCCCTTGTTAATAAAACATTACACTTTCTGTAACCCCACTATTTATTTATCATGTTTTCTTACTATTATCTATCACCTATTGGTAGATAAAGAGATTTTCTTCCTCAGTTTAAATGTATGAACAACCCCTATCCAGTTTTCAGACACTAACATATTTGCAAAACACACTGGAAAAAATTATTGTTATAGTAGTATGGTTAGTTGTTGCATACTATTATGTCATGGTTAGTTTCAGGATAATAAGGACATGTAGATAAATTCCCGGTTACAAAGAATCCACTTTTTATTAATTTTTCTATTATCCGTTACAATTTTGCGATTTTTTTTACCGCCACGTTACTTACGACAATAAAACAATACACATTATAAAGTAGAAATCCAAGTACGTGGAAGTTGAATTTATTAATGACACCATAATTACATCATCATAACTCTTAAGTTATTCATATAATCACTTATTGTTAAATTTCTCATGTTCTAACAAAAAAAAAAGTTAAACCATTACAAAAGAGAATCTATATCGGAGCTTTCCAATCGCGAAGAATCATTGAATATAAAAAAAAATAATGTTTATACCACATAGTGTAATCAATAAACAAAAAATAATAATCAAATCATGGAATTTGAAAAAGCTATATATAATCCGGGTTAAACGCAGAAGCCGGGGTACACATACCACAAAGAGGATAAAGGAACAACTAGCATTTTAAAGGACCAACCAAGTTGGTGTTCGCTTGTAAAGCACAAAAACAATATGTTTATTAATTAAAGACAATAAAGCTAACAAAATACAAATATGATAAAAATGATTTACAACCTAACAAAAATCCTTCAAGCTCATGTACAATGCCTTGCACATTGGATATTGGGGGTAGATGATGATTGCTGGGCGTCGGAACGATACATGGTACACAAAGGATAGGGAAGATTACGGGGACGTCTTAGTTTACTCTCCCGCCAGCTCTTTGAGCCGCTCTTCTCTCGGCCGCGCGCCTCCGAATATTGAAGAGGCCTGGCTTGTTGAGGCCAGTGAATTCACTGGCTCTTTAACCGTCCTCGGTTCCAGCACCAACTTAGGTCTGCCTGAAGTATCTGTAAAGTACATTTTTATATTACTTGTTGCCCTGAAAATATGTTTTTTTTTTTAAATACAGAAGTATTTTAACTATAGTGTCACAATAATTTTTGGTACTTATAAGTACTTCATTCTTAAAAGTTCTCAATGATGTTGAATGTCATAATGTACTCATAATTTAAATTTTCTAGCAATCACATTTGAATATTAATGTTTTCAAAATGTCAAGTGTAAGTAAATTTGTTTTAAGTCTAATAAAACTGAAGATTGCTGTCTGGATTTACATTTTTATGAAGTATTATGCAGTTTGTATTACTATACTTGGCAATTTCAAACTATTGTCATTGTCGGAGAATCTTTTTTTTTTATAAATACAATTTTAACTAGTCTACATGCCTATACTATACAAAAATATTGGTATACTAGATGCACTAAGTATTCGATCAAATATTCGCATTTAATATATTCAGCATTCTATTTGAGATTACTTATTAAATATTTATCATTCCGAGCTTTGCACAAGCTAATCAACGAGAAGCACCACCAGATCTCCCTGAAATTCTGAATAAAGGTTATAAGAACAATAATAAAAGGTAATAAATAATAAAAATAAATAAGAAAAAAAAAGTTTCAATTTGTGATAACATTTTAAAATAAATACGAATTAACAATAACATTTACGATAAACCAATGAAATAAAGTAAATGTTTTTATGAGAAATAAGGAAGGAATAGATAATGTGAAGTGAGGAAAGAAAAAGGTATGATGGACATTAAAAAGTATGTAAAATGAGAATAAAAATAAAAAAATGTGTTCAAAAATTATTTTTAAAAGATGCTGCTTACATATGGTAGAGGAGTATGACAGGCCCAAAAAACAGCCCATTAAAAAATTTTTAAACTTTTTTTAACAACAAGTTAACAATCTGTTACAATGAAATGCCTCAAACTTGAGAACAGCCATAATAAACTCACATAATTAAATAAGCATTGAAATAGCCTGGAGATCACATAGTTTTCAAGTTGTGCCATCTTCTATAGTCATTTACAGTGTAGTTTACCCCTCTTAGCACACAAAGATTATTCGACATTTTTCTTTTAAATCTTGCAATGGAAGCTTTCTTTACATTCTGAGATCCTGTTGTGAAAACGTAAGTAAACATTGCCCTGAGAAAGATTTGCTAACCAACTTAAGTGTTACTTTATTAACATACATAACCATTCATTGTATATTTATATGAGTGTTTGTGTGAGAGAGTGAGTAAGTGAGGAAATACACACTAACCGGGCCTTGCGGGCGGCATATCATCGAACTGGCGGCGAGGTTTGGCTGCAGGTGCAGGAGCGGCGCGTCCCATGCGGCCCCATTCGCCACGAGCATCTTCACCGCGGCCTCGGTCGCCCCACCGCTCTCCACCACCACCACCGCCGGCACCACCAGGTCCACCAGGCCCACCAGCTCCGCCACCGCCGCCGCCACCGCTCACGCCACTACCCGAGGACCCGCCTCGTTCACGCTCGCGTTCTGCAACACATCACGTTTATATTACTTCATCATACAAGATAGATGCCCACTGCAATACAAAAGCCTTTCCCAAACAGCGCCACGATGATCAGTCTTGCGCTGCCTCCACCTACTGGAAAGTCAACCCACGCCGAGTCTACCCTTTCATGATAGCCATTCGACAATCTATCAGACTATCGGTTGCACGAACGACACACAAATAATATGATCTAAGGTCGATGTTGTATGAAAAAAAAATTCATTACACCTGATAATACTTTGAAAAGCAGAAAGCAAAGTATTGATAATTTGCTAATAATGCAACAAATAAAACACTCATACTTAAAATTATGACTATTTTGAGATTACTACTTCTACAAGTTACATTACATTATTGTTTAATTTTAATTATAACTAATGTGTAATATTTACCATACAATGATTGATTAAAGTGAATAAAATATAAAAAAGAATACTGTTTTTCTTTTAACCACTCTGAATGATGAGGGTTCCAAATTAAATTAGTGAGAATTTATAGATTCCTTGTGCTATGAGTAGGTGTTAAAAAAGTAAAGTTAGATGAAATAACTTTTATGATTGGCCAACTTTACTTTTTTACTCATATCTCTCTTTTTCTATTCCCTGTTTAGCTGATAGACACCCACTGCAAGGCACACATAGCTCTCCCCGAAGATATCTTTGGGAGAATTACCATTATTGGCATGTATGATGTTGTATTTTTCTAGAAAATATGTGAGCATTGGCAATCCTACATAATTAATGCACAAATGTGAATTATGAGAATATATCTCGGGAATCGAACATGAGACCTATCGCAAGTCGCAATCCTCTACTGCTGGGCTTATTGCTCCCTCTACACACAACACAATCAATTCTCACTTTTTTTAAATTTCTTAATACTTAGTTGGCATTCATCTGCAACGCAAAACTCCATAGTTAAATCTAATTATCATGTTTTTTGATGAGTTTTCGAAATATTGCAGAAAGGTAGCTGTTTGTGGTCCTCCGAAATCAGCTAAATTTTGAAAGTGGTCTCTGAATTAATAAAATCTATTTAATAATAATTGTCATATGTGCGGATAAAAATAAGTTTTTGTAATTATAACCGAATATATTGCATATTAATGGCTTCACTCAAATTCACGCCAACATTGATTTCCGTGCAGCTTGAATGCTTTGAAACAATAACCTGTATTACAAAAATTATATGTTACAATTATTAATATTAGTTTATGCAATTAGTAGTAATTATACTACTAATTGCATAAACTTTAAAATCACATATTTGAATAATGAAAACCATGTTTACCTGTAAATTTTCACCGTTAACAGAAAAAATGAGCTATTAATAAATGGACTTGTGTGAATTAGTGGTGCGTCATGCCAGCCGGAAAGAGTCGAGTGTGAAACGACGATGCTACACGTCATCTAAAGTCAATTATGTGTGAACAACTGGTTGTTCATACAGCCTGATAGCTAATTAAAAAAGAGGTTTACGTCAAAAGAGAATCATTGTGATTAACTGCTGGTTCACAGAGGAGAAGAAAGGACTAGTGTTTCATGCTGTCTGAGCCTACTGGTGGTTCACCTCATTTAAGGAGAAATAATGCACTACTGATGTTTCATGGCACCTAGGAAGAGTGAGACCGCTGATAGTTCACGTCATCAGAAGAGAATCGAGTGCAATAACTCCCAGTTCACAATATCGGAAGAGAATCGAGTTTGAACAACTCCTAGTTTTAGAAAGAGAATCTAGTCTAAACAACAAGTTTTATACCTCGCAAGAGAATCCAGTGTGAACAATTCCTAGTTCATGCTATTGTACTCGTAAGTATAAACTTAGCCGCAAAGGAAATCGTGTTAGTAAAATCTACACGTCATTATATCATTCTAATTTAGTTAAATTTTAAAAGAGGTCTAGAGAAAAAAGTCTTAGAATCTCTGTTGAACCTCTGTATCAGGTTTTGTGTTGACACCTGTTGACAAAAGCTATCAAGATAATATTAACGCAAATACGTGACCACCATTAATAACATATGGACCTTTCGGTTTTACGAAACACTAAAGTGTTCATGTATGAAATAGTAAGTAGTTAGTAAGGTAAGACACGAACAAATGTATTAAATGTGCAGATCGACATACAATGTTGATAAGGAATATAACAAATAAAATAATAATACTCATTTATGTTACAATTAATAATGAAGAATATACTAAATATATGAAATATTGAGTCGTATCTAGTCCAGTGATTCTCAACCTTTTCGCCGCTACCCATTGGCGCATAGCCATATTACAAATTGAAAATAATAAAAAAATAAAATGAAAATGAAAACTTTTAAACATATTTAATTCTGTTTTTTTTTTTTCGTATAAAACATTAGGAAAACCAAGAAAATTTTGTATTATAAGAAAAAAGGTTGTGCATCAATGAGTATCAAACAACTAGATAATAATTACAAAGTACAAAATTCATTGGTTAAATTGTAAAAGATGATATAGAGGAAATTTAGTGACAAAAAAAATAAATACAAGGCAAAATATTTCCACAGATACTAGATAATTTATATGAAAATGTTGGCCGATAAAATTTAAGACACTATGTATGAAATTTTGAATATCCATATTTTATACAAAGACATTTAGCAACACAAAGGTTTTTATTATTAATAAGTAAGCACATGAGAAATGGAGAAACGTTTTAATTTAGCATGCAGAAAAATATACTTATTTACAATGAGACAACCAACACATGTTAATGTTTAGTAAGTGACCACAAAAAGAGAAGACTTGTGATAAAAACATACTACTTTGTAAAATGTCAAATCATAAAATTCTGTGAATCCAAAGTAAATCAAGAAGTAATGTAGATAAATAATGTTCAGTTGTGATGAAAATGAAATATTAACAGACCTCCATTTCAAAGTGACTGCCCATTTGTTGTGTTTGGTGTTTGTTAGTGAATCTCCAAATAAACAAGTCTTCCCTCCTCGTCCAGTAATGAGTGTTAGCGGTGTTACCATGGATGAACCCTCCACCCTGATGCCTGGGTCCTCGGCGCTCGGAGCCGTCGAAGTGGTCGTACGTACCACGACCTCCACCGCCGTCTCTCCTGAAGCCTCCACCTCCTCGGCCACCGTCGCGTCCTCCGTCACGCCCATCGCGTCTGCCGCGATCGAAGCCTCCACCTCTATAATATTCCAAATTAATAGCCGATATACAAGCCATTTTTAAATGTAAATTAACTCTTCATTGTTGAATGGTAAACATTGAGCATTTCCATATAGGCCATGCAGTTCACCATTGTACCATCTAAGCCATGGGAGTCACCCGTAAGCGCCGAATAAGGTTCATCAAAACACACACAAAAGTGACCCTTGTGGCTTTCTTGCTCAACCATTTTTTCAAATATAATAAAAACTCATAGGTTTTAGGTCTTTTGCATTACTGGTAAAACTACAGGGTTCAATCTTTATGTATAAATAACCGAATGTTACTATGTTTAAATTGTTAATCTCAATTAAATAATAAAAATAACTATATTCTTTATCGAACACTAGGCTTATTGCTGGGTCGTAAAACATATAAATTAACAACTTTTTAATTGTGATATCCCATCTTCATTTATACAAGTTTTTCCATTAATGAACAATTGCCTCTGCAAAAAACTACAATTCCAAAACTGCTTTTCACAAAACAACTACAGCACCTTAATTATTCATTTATATGTCACTGATGATTATTTATTATTTAATAAATACTAAACCCATTGACATTCACAAATCCTATGGACTTGCTACCCTAACAGTGAATCTGCAACTAACTTTTATTGTTGAATTCAACTTAACTGAGAAAGGCCTATTTCAAAGGTACCCAGACCTTCTTTCTTATGGATCATTTCCAAAATTTAGCTCATTCCAGCAACTACATTTCTGCCGTATTACCAAAACTAGGCCAAAAATGTAAAGATTGTATCTAACTAAGGAAATATAATTACTTTTCCTGTGAGGGGAAATCAAAAAAGTAGTTGGCCAATAAAATTATTTTTAACCTGTCACTGAATTTCTTAAAATATTATAAGCTGATATTGGTAGATGAAGGTAAGTAAATATTTTATTTCTTCTTTATTTATAGTAAATAAATTTTGGTGGACCTTCCCTTATTGTGAAACCCTATTTTTTTGTCACCATAGATCATTTTGGAACCTTCTAGCGTATGTAATAGAACTTTTTGTAACTATATACAAACATAAAGGTCATTGTAATAATTTAAGTAAGTTAAACTTTTTAAAAGACTGAGGAATATGACATTCTTATTTTAAAAATACGAGAAGTAATTGCAACTAACCTGTCACTCCTTTTTTCTTCAGCAACATCAATTTTGACATAATTTCCATCTACAATGAGTGCACCATTCATTTCAATTGCTTTAACCAAATGATCTAAGTATTCAAATTCCACATAACAAAATCCTTTGAATTTGTCAGTTTCTTTATCCATAACCATTCTAACATTTTTGATGGCTAAATCCTGAAAAATAAGCATATCACTACATAAGATAACAGAACTAGAACATGTAGTTTAAAGATAGATGTGGGATATACACATTGTAACAAGTTCATCAAAATCTAAGAAAATGCCAATTCTGAATACTGGCAACTATGATATTAAATATTTTGTTTAGGACTTTCATATTTGAATGTATTAAGAATTTACATATTTCGACATCATTCCGTTTACAGTGATTAGTATGTGGGAAGTACATTTTTAACAATGGTGCATACCTTGATTACATTAAAATGATTATCATTTAAATCAAATAAATTTCAAAATCAAGGATTAAATACGTAAAACTATTAAAATTTCATTCACGTGCCTATTAACATATTTCTATGATAAAATATGATTTGGTGTATATAAATTCTTTCACGAGTAGATGATGTGTGGAGAATTTATATCGACTTTGATCCGCCCAATGGATCATCCGTTCTCCCGGCGTACAATGGACAACATCAACCTCATCAGGACTGAAGGGTGCGAGAAAATAGATTTGAGTCTAGTTAATTTGAAAGAAACAATACTCGGACGCGCCCTCAGGTTTGCGGTGACAGGATTGATTTAACCTAGCCGCCTTCATCAGATCGTTATGGGGTACACCCGATGACTTATTATCTAGAGCGTTTCAGGAGTACGAAGTTGAGCGCCGTGCTAGAGGATGAAGAGATTCTTTAAGACTGAACTAAGCTGTGCCAGGTCAGTTGTGTTGTGATATTCAGCTGCGTAGTTTTCGGAAGGGTCGACAGGACGTGGCAAGGTAGATTAATGGGCTTGCTTTTGTTTGATAGGCCCATATACGCAAATGGCCATGTCAGACTGTTGACAGAAACTCAGAAAAAAGCTGACTGGATCCGAAGGTTTATATCTGGACTGCCTTCACCGTATGGCGTCAAGCATATTGGGAAACAGCAGGCCAAAATTCTTAAAAAGGTACGATCGGTTCGGATCGGTTGATCTGTAAAGATTCAAAATTCTGAAAGAGCGCCGCCGATCTTGGACGCCTACCACGTTACTTGTCCAAGTGGACGCAACAAATTGGTGGGTGGCATTCCTGAAGACTTCGTCTAGACCATCATGGACAAAGGGCGCCTACTCGCCTGAGGGATTGAATCAGTAACTTTTTACCTAAAGTTTCTCGGAGACCGGGAAAGGTATGTGAATGGTCCTCCTTCTGGGCAGACAACTACGGGTAAACAGTCGGAAAATATTGCTTTTTGAAGTAATGACCCCAGCATTAGCGGATAGATAGTTGGGTCCAGTCATGCAATTGATTACAGATGGGGAGCTCGCTGGGTTGAGTGTTGGTTACTCTCTCACTTTCAAATTTATAATGGTTATTAATTAGTCAGTCTTTATTAACATGTTAATGGCTTTTATCTTTGTATCCATTGTACATTTAAAACAGTATTTTTATAAAAATTATTCCAAAAATACGTCATGTCAAAGTGAAACAGTAAAATTTAGTGGTAGAGAATGTGACTGCAATATGAGAATTATTATAGTAATAGTTTGTTATAACTAATATACTAAATGCATACTCTAAAATCTACTTTAACATGTTGATAATGATGCGAAACACTAGTTAAGCACACATATTTCGAATTTTTTATATAACCCTCTGTTTGGTCAACTTTAAGCCCATAAAAATATGCTTATTGATTGCCTTTGCTTCTTACCAATAAATTAGCAGTATACTTTAAATGAAATTGGATTACAAAGTCACTGCTGACAACTGCTAATGATAAAATATGTTTATTATGTAATTATTATTATTGTTTCTTAGAAATCTGTATATGTGGATCAATTTACCTTTTAAAAGTCTTTACGAAACTTGTCAATTGTAATTAAACATATTTAATATTTATGGATTACAAATCATTAGCGTTTTTTAACAATTATTACCGGTAGGTGTAAAAGCCTTCATTATGTTTTGATCGATAAGACAAGCAAAATCAACTACAATAGGAAAAATGGCAAATAATTATTTTTCACAAAAATATATTGAATTATTAATTAAAATGTACATTGTGTTTAATTATACTGTAAGTATAAAAGCTTTTGTTGTTTTGATTGTGATTGAACAAGCAAAAGCCTGTCTGAACCAATATCTATAAGAAAAATGATAAGTAATGTTCTACACAAATAATTAAATTATTAAGATTATGCAAGGCGATTGGTCATAAACGAAAAGCTTTAAAGAGGTGGATGTACGGCTCATTTGTTATCAATTAATGTATGGTACACCCTATCCAAATATCAATGGTTCAGAAATGATAAAAAATTTAATATCAATATAGTAAAAAAATCTTTTTAGAAACTCTGATTACTGCACATTAAAATGAAAAATTGTTTATAATCCGTCCCAGCTGACAGCCGTTATTGGCCTATCACATTCCAATAGAAGAAATAAATAAATACAACTAATTTAGCAGTGATTAATGTTTCCAGGATGATTGGAAAAGGTGTAAAACATATTGTCACCATTAAAATTTTTACAACTATAAACAATCACTCAGTATACACAGATTGATTTTAGTTATTTTCTGAAGAAATCTGTTGGATAAATCTATCATAAATATGTGTAATTATAAGACATATGTTATAAAATACAATAATAGTAAAAGTTATGAATGCCCATTGAGCATTGTTTACTAAAAAATGATTATAATTACTGTATCAATATATGATTATATAAAATTTGAGTCAAACATATTACAAACAGTTAATAGACAGCAACAAATAAATTACACAATGTATATAAATCCA
Organism: Battus philenor; assembly: GCF_028537555.1. Taxonomy (NCBI): domain Eukaryota; kingdom Metazoa; phylum Arthropoda; class Insecta; order Lepidoptera; family Papilionidae; genus Battus; species Battus philenor. The sequence goes on from NW_027181686.1 coordinate 3,104,055, forward strand.
TGCTTGATTACAAGAAAACATAAATATTTATGGTAAACCAAGATAATAAATATTTAACTAGGTATCACTAAAAAAATATATTTCTAAATAATACATTATGATATAAAATGACTAAATATTTTGTTCAAAAATATGAAGAGCTAAAATAAAATTCTACAGTAAAGCAGGTTTGTTTTATTAAAGATGAAATATTTATATATTCAACGTAGATTATTGGAATAATAACAATATATTTCTTATATTGGAATGTGACAGACCAATAATCAATGGGAGTATAATGCATACAAAGACATTTGTCTTTGCCAAATAGTAATTAATTTTAATATGTTACAATACAAATTTTGAAAATTGTTTTAGTTGCATTATTTATTGTTTCTGAAACAATTGACTCTTAGATAAGGTTTACCATACATTGATTGAAAGCAAGTGAGATGTACATTGAGCCCTTAAAAGCATTTACAACAATTTCCAATCATCCTGTGCTAAATTGTTATTTTTTAATTAAAAATATACTACCATGTATTAAATTTTTGCAAATTTAAAATGGTAACAATGATGCATTTCCTATACAGTATGAGTTATGAATGTAATATATAATGAATAGTATGATGTAGAGTAGCATAGTAATAAACTATAGTGACATAACAGAAATTTTAAGCAAAGGAGATAACGTCGTATTAACTATTTCAAACAAACATTTTTGATATATTAGTTATAACATCTTTAACCTTGTAAAATTATTGACAATTACTTAATATCTTTGGAATGTATAAAAATTGTTTTGGTCCATTGTAAATCGATAATTTTTGATTTGTAATCAATATTTCAGACACACGTACTACTAATATGCATAATACGTAGAAAATTATGAAAAAAAAAGTATTAAGAATACATTTCGTACTTACGGGAAAGATTCTATTAATATCGCCTTGAATGGCACCGGAAGGTAGATTCCCAACATATGCCTTGTAAGGGGGCTCGGTGGGAAGCGGGCGCCCGCCAAGATTTCTCCTACTGCCTCCGAAATCCCTGTACGCATTATCATAACCATGGAAATTATAACCTATAAATTTTGTTAAATGCTATTTATTTGATAATATCTGATTAAATAACTGCAGACAAAACTGTAATCTATAATTAAAATTAATTAATATTCACACGCTTCTCTAAAATATCTCTTTCATACAATGTTATTTTACAGCGTGAAAAAACTGGTGGAACACCTGCGTCCGAAACATTTAATTGAATTTCAATAATATTTATATCATTAGCAGTATAAGGTCCAAAACAATATAAAACTGCAATAGGCGTATTTTTAAAATTAAATACCTGGGATTACCATCGTCAAATCCACTTCGACCTGCCATGTTTAGAAACATGGAATACTAAATGCGCGCGCATCAATTTCTGGATGCGTCCGAATTGTATATTACACAGATTAAGAATAATGACAATAAAAACTAGTATTCATTATAATTACGGCATTTACCAAAAGTTACTTTCATTATTGAATAAATATCGATATTTTAAACTACAAAATAAAATCACAATAATTTTTTATATGTAATATTAAAACAATCTTATCTAAATAAACTGCCCAGTTTATATTATTTCATACCGTTTCTAGAAGATAACATTTATTATGACATCAATGATATGTCGCACAGATACTAAATATGCTTACTTATTTTGATCAAAAAATTTTTATGAACTGACTGTACAATTAATAAAATTTGCTATAAATATTAAATAAGATTTGATTTTAACATATAATTTTCTTTTATTTTTAAAAACGTGACTATTGATAAGGTTTGTTAATAATTGTGTGATACCACATGGTTTTGAAATTAAGATTAATTTAAAAATTAATTTAAAATTAAGATCAGTCAATCTAAGCGGATCATTAACTACGATAGCAATAATGTATCATTAACTATTTGAGACGCAATAATGTCCATATACTTTTTTAAATATAGACACTGCGACATTTATTTCTAAGACTCCAACAAGAGTATTAGCTAGCACCAATAAATTTTTAGCTGTTATGACAACTTTGTAGTTGGTGGTTTGACTGTTAAAACTAATATGTATTAAAGTTTGTATTTTGAAAAAAATTGTAAACTTTGTTATTCCACTAGTAATTCATATTGTCTATTTTAAAATTTATTAAACTGTGTTGACATTAATGAGTGTACATTTGTAAGCCTGAAAATATTCTTACAGTAAGCAACATTATATGCATATGCCAATGCCATGTGGATTTGCTCCGGGAGGACTTAATGAATTTTTGATAGGATTAAATTAAGCAATGTTATAATAATGAAAATGACTGAAGAAACTAGTTCAAAGTCTTTGGGAGTTACTACATCCTTATTAGATTCGTTTGAGTTATTGAAATCAGCCAAAGATGACGTTAAACTAAATGGCGGCGTTAAAATAATTTCACGCCTTGTGAGTGATGAGGTTAGTTTATTATTTATGTTGTGTTGTGAAATTGACTACATCTTAATAATGTTATAATGTTTGTTATAATAAGACGCTCACTTGTATAATTTAAATTTTCTGAATGATAAAGTATCTTAAAACTTCCAACAAAACTAAAATAGCGCATGTCTATTAATTTTTTTCTACTTATTTAATGTAGTTTTCTGAGAAAATTATCTCCAATTTACATAATTTAGGTTGTAAACATTTTCATCAATATTTGTGAATTTTTTTTTATTTTTCCAGGGCAAATCTGATATCCAATATGTCCTCAAGAGAATAGTGAGAAGTCTTGGCGCTAATGTTCCGGATATGAGAACAGGATATTTCGCCACACTAGTAACATTGTTAATAAAATTTGAAGATATTCCTGTTTCACAAATTTTTGACCTGATTCAAAAAGAATTACATGCTAATGGGTCATCGAAAAGTGTAAGTTTAAGCATCATATGAATATTTTATTCCTAATACATTATTTTTTTAATTGGCACATAGTAAATATATTCCCTTAGGAAAAGAAAGTTATATTCTTTTATATATAAAATAAACTACATATGCCAAATCAAAATGCTGGGTTTATATATTATTATTATATAGGTCTAGCATTTACTTAAGGGTCCTGAGTTATGTCAATAGCAAGTAATCAATGTTTGCTATTACAAGATTATTGGGTATGCAAAGCAGAAAAAACTAAAACTGTTCTCTTGTCTTTCCACACAATTCTATTTATACATATACCACTACTTTTATTCTTTTTGGTTGTAATTTTGTCTGTATTTATTGAGAATAGGAAATATGTGAATATACTTTCTGAATTCGCCTATGTAATAGAGACCGATATTTGTTAATTATATTTGCTGTGAATTGTATATCAGTAGTATATAACTTATCTGGTTGCTTGGCAAATTTGGTAGGATAACACAAAACACAAGAAGATGTCTGTGCCACAGATAAAATATTTTTGTGTGAAATATAGCTATTACAATACAGTGGGAATACTGTAACAAGTTGAAAGAGAAGCAGATTTCTGGTCTCTGATATCTACAGCTATTTAAGCAAAAAAGAAGAGTATTTTTCATGGTATAAAACATCAACCATAAAATATTGCAAAACATGCATATATAAAATTTAAATACTGTTTTGCCTTTTTTTATTGTATAAAATCAATTATTTTTATTTATTAGAAAAAACTGAAGTTTATTTACAGCTTTTTATAGTCTATATCTAACTTATCCTTGCTATCATGTAGTCTCTGAATTGTTCATCATAAAAAGATAATTAAACCTCTCTTGTTTATTTCTTCTTAACTGTTGGTTGTGTCCCTGATGGAAATGGCAAAGAGTTCTTTGTATACCATCCTATACCTTGTCTAGCCATAAGTACTGTTACAAAGAAAATATTCAATAATTAAAAAAAATGATTTTATTTTTAAGTTTTATATATGATAATGTAGAGTGATTAAGAAATGTTTATGTACTAAACTAGTGATTCAAATAGTCTACCCTTAGCACGCTTTTACACGGTCGGGCCATGTGTAGATGTATTTATGAACGGTTTCCAATGGAAACTTAGTCACAGCCTCCAAAGATTTCTTGAGCAACTCAATATTTGGGTGTCACTTAGAGCAGAATATGTCTTCTAGTACAGAAAACAATTTATAGTCCAAAGGGTTTAAGTCTGGACTAGCCGAAGACCAATCATCAGTCATTATGAAGTCTGGAACACTTTGCTTAAGCCAAATTTGGGTAGATGTCCACTTCATTATTGAATAAGGTGTTGTTGAGAGGTATAATCACCGCTGATAACACAGTATTTTGATACACTTTGGTGCGAGTTTCCACTCCTTTTTTGCTTTTAAAATGGAGTTTTATAACCGCTTGGTAGGAGGCACCCCACCAAACCATGGCATAAGCTGGATGAAGGCTTTGCTGAAGTTTGGCTACTACCTTGGAAGCTTCTTTAGAGCTGTCTGAATACACTCAATCATTTTGTTTGTTGTAGTGTCCTCGTGTTGTAGTCCTCGATTGTAAAAAATTTTTCATCAATAAAGATAATTTTTCTGTGTTTTTCGTCCACATATCGAGGTAACAGATATTTTGATCTTTCGACTCTCTTTTGTTTGAGTGCTTGATTTAAGGTGTCTTGTGTATCTCCGGTAAGCCTCTAGACTTAAGTCTTGGTTGATAATCCGAGAAAGTGTCCTTGGAGGAATTTTCATTTCTCTGGAAAGGATTTTCTGTTTCCTTATGGGATTTTGACGAATTCATGACTGCATAGTCAAGGCCAGAATTCGCCTATTCGGTCTATTCAAACAATCCAGAACAATCATTGTTCAAATAGACCTTGGTCGGCCAGATCTCGCACACTCATCAACAGACATGGTTTCAGTGAACCTTTGGATGGTATGAGACACAAAAATTCGGCTAATCCCTAGATTTTTCAATGTATCAAAAATGTTGGCTGGCTCCTTACCTACTTTGTACAGTGCAGTTACTGCAATGTTATTCTATGAAGTGCCTCTCTCCATTTTCAAAGCAAATAACTTCTTAACTATAAATATACAATGATGGCAGGAAAGAAGTCTATTTTTTATTGTAGAAGCTAATGTTCGAAATTAAATTTTTTTTTTTTTAAATGTATGTAAATAGCCAGTAACACTATTTATAGCTAGACTAGGTACTTTGCTTTTGCCAGGACTGTAGTAAAAGCAAGACCAGTTGTTGACTTGATCAACATCAAAATAATCTGTTAATAAAACATATCATAGTGTTAAAGATTTTTATACATTATAACACACACACTGTATGATGAATAGTGAATGTTAAATAAAAGGAAAATAACTTTGTGGGTTTTTTTTCGGATGATGGGACATTTATCGTGTATTGTTACATTTATGAAAGATGTTATTATAATACAGAAGTGATCACAATAATTTATTCCAAATGGGAAATATATATTTATTAACAACATTATCTAGGTCATTATCATGTCATTAACTAGGTAATGTTTTCGTAATTTCCAGGAAGTTGGTGATGTTGCTCTTGGCCAGATTCTCATATGCAGTGCTATTTTTAGATCTGGCCGTATTCTTAAATGCACAGATGAAGAACAAAAACAAATATTGCACTTGTTATTGTCGGCAAGCAGTAAAAAGTCCTATCTTAGCACAGTCGCATTCACATTACTGATTGATTTTGTCAATAGCGTAAGTAAACAAATTAGAAATGTAGATAATAACATATTCTAATCACTTTGGCCCTTATATTATAAAATTACTTTTTTTACTATTTACTATGGTCAATGAAATGTTCTGTTCTAACACCACTCATTGCTGGTCTTTTTGACACATGACATAGTAACAAGTTGACAGATGTAAGCTAGATTTGTCTATTGTATGTAGTTTCACAGTATTTAATATTTTTGTAATGGAGAAGAAAGCTGTTTATGTAAACTATAATACCATAAAGGCTTTCTTTGAGCGCAGATTGGTGAAATAAAAATGAAAACTGTGAATGTATATACATGAAAACCTTGTTTATACCTTTAAGAACAATTATAAATACAAGAAAATTCAAAAAAAAATGTACAAAAGGTTAGCACAAGATATGAATACATGCTTGTTATACAGCCTATGAGCCCCATAAAACTAGTATAAGTAACTTTTAGTCAACTTGCTACAGTTTTGTAAAAACCTAACAATGTGCTTATAAAATTGTTTTTTGGCCATTTTGATAGTAATATGTACTTCTTCCAAATTTCTTACAAACATTAAGGATGTTTGTACCCCAGCAGCGGCTACCGGGTCGTGGTCGCAACACGAAAACATTTCAGCCTCAACGAAAACAGACCAACATATTTAAATTTTCGACGAAGTAATAATGAACCTTGGGAATAAATGCATCTTTACTATAAGAAAATGCTGGTTACCCTTTATTTCATTGTCATAAATTTTTGCAGTGGTTTATAATAAATCTATGTTATGTATATTCCTTGGTAAATTTGTTAAAAACTAAAACAAAATTGCTTATTTAAATATTGATGTTTAAATGATATTGCTTTTAGCTTGATGAAGAGCAGTTCGGCTCAATTGTGTGGTCGAATATTAAACAAGATTTCAAGAAGGATATAAAGGAATACAGCTTGGATTCTCTATATTTTTTACTGGTTGTTAGCACCAAATTTCCTAATAAAATCAAAGTGAAAAAATTGTTGTCAGTCCCTGAGATATTACACAAGGATAACCTACAAAGTATCTGCGAAAAACTTTTGGTAAAGATTTTGAAATCATTAAAATAATGAAAATTTAGAAATTAAAATTTACCATTCAATACTTCGTCATATTTTGTTACAGGCCGGTATTGATTTTAGCACCGTTAATCATCCTGTGTATAAAGAGATTGGAAGACAGATTGCTAAATCACCTCATTTAGTAGAATTTTGGGTGACAGGTATAGATAGCCAGCTTATGAAACATAACAGAAACAGAGAACTTGTTTGTATCAACCTACTTACCACGATTCTTCACAACTTAGAAGATAATGTCATAGTGATACCAGATCTTTTAAGCACAAACTTTTTTAAACTTTTCATGGACTGGTTTAAAGGCCTACAGACTGCCAGTAAAGTAAGAAACAAAAGAGACAGTGAAGATGACAGTAAATTAATGATAAAAAAGCAAAAAGAATTGCTCAATGCCTTAGCAAAGGCATTAAAATCCCAAACTGTGACAAACAAAATCAGGGTTGAAACTTTAAAAAAGCTTTTATTTACTCCAGGGGAGATCAACTTTTCTGAAATAACTGGCACTTCTATTATTAGATCCATTGCATCCGATTTGGAAGTGGAAGGTGTAAAAAAGATAGCTAAACTTTTAAAAAACGTGTTAATAAATAGTTCAAAGAAAATTATAAAAGAAAATGTTGAACGAAATTGGTACAATAATGAGAGAGTAAAGGCGGCTGAATTTCTATCATTTTTAGTCAGTCATGAAGCTGTCAAAGATGACACAGATTTTAAAACAACTTATATGAAATTATTAATGTGTTTTGGTTTCTTTAAAATTAGCGGCGATGAAAATGTTGCAGTCAGTGGCGAGTTATCAGGTATTATATATCATTTAATAATGTCCATAATGTGATAACTAACATTTGATGTGAAATTATTCAATTTTAAATATTTTTTTCAGCTGCTATCAAGACTTGCTTCTATAGATGTTTTTCATCTCGTTTTTCAAACGTCGAGAGCCTAGTATCCGTTTTATCGTCATTAAGCAACTTTATATCCTCTGCATTGGGAAAAGAACAGGTTCGAACAAAAATTGAAAAGCAGTTTACTACTGAGAATATGGAATGTTGGCAAATGATCACAGAAGTATGCCACAAAATAGAAGATGTTGAATCCAAATCTAAAGTAGATAATGTCTTTTTGATATTGCTTTATCAATTAGGTCTGTTCTTGTTCTCAGAACCTGCTCATGTCAAAATAGCAACAAGTTCTATAAAGGAGTTAAAGAGTTGCTATGAATATTACAGGAAGGAAAAGACTATGACAAAAGCCAATAAGAATAAAACTTTGAGTGAAGAACCAGAATGGATTGAAGTGTTAGTCGAAGTTTTACTTTCGATTTTATCAATTGAATCCAGTGTTTTACGCTCAGTTGTACAATGTGTGTTTAGGTTGCTGTGGGAATATTTAACACCATCGTCCATTGGACAGATTGTGTCCGTTATAGACCCAGAAAGTGAAGCTGATCCACTAACACAAGATAGTGAATCTGAGAATGAGAATGGTGAATCTGACAGTGAGGGTATTAATTCTGATGGTGAGAGTCAGGAAACTGAAAAAATTAATAATGATGACAGTGACATTAGTGACAGTAACATTGAGGATAATGACGATGACGATGATGACATGAAAATACCAGATCAGCTAAGAATGGCAGTTCAAAAAGCACTAGGTACAGCAGCACCAGAGTCTGACACAGAAAGCATAGATGCAGACACAATTAATGAAGAAGAAGGGAAGAAATTAGATGAAGCTTTAGCAGAAGCTTTTAAACAATTTCAACAGAGCAAGAACAAAAAATCTAAAAAAGATCGGAAAGATAAAAAAGCTTTGTCAGACTTCCGAGTCCGAGTTCTGGATCTCATAGATATATATCTAGAGAAAGATCCACCTATGGATATATCTCTAGCGTTGATCACACCATTGACCAGATGTTTAGAGTTCTGTATTCAAGACAATCAATTTATTGAACTAGAAAACAGGGTCCGAAAAACCATTAAAATTCTGTGTAAAATTAGGAAGTTCTCGTCCACTCAAAACGTTACAATTGAAATTTTAAGTGAATATTTGAAAATAGTGATTGACAAAGGTATGCGATCACAATTTATGTTTCAAGCTTTAGGTGATGTTATCACATATTTTGCTACCTTTATAATTAATTGTTCACTTAAAATACCGACCAACGCAAGTAAAAACAAAAAGCGAGTATCACCTTTAATTGAAATATTAAAAGAAACTGTACAAAATTACTTCCGAAATAGGAACTGTTTACTTCCTATTATATTTTTCCACAATGTCTTACAGACTGAATGGGATGGCAGTTATGACCTTATACCTATAATAATTGAAAATATTTTCAACAAAGACGTCAGGCATTTTCGACGAAACGAAGGCATCGAATTAATGTCCGGATTTTATCGGGTACTAAATAGGCATAAACCGTCTTCAGACAAACTTTTAAAAAAAATAGCTAATTTCGAGAGTGATTTTGAAAATCAACTTACAAATATCGTTAAACTCGGCGAGGAATTTAAAGTTAAGAGCAATTTCATAGCATCGTTAAGAAAGCTAATAAACACAATGAAGGCATATCACGAAAGCGCGCATGTTGATTCTGAATTGAATTTTCCAACTTTGTTTAATTTGTTGGGCCAAATAAAAATTATGGGAAAAGGTGAAAACACTGATGCGCAGCAAACCAAACCCCAACAAAACACTATTAAGTCAGGCAAAAGGAAGAAGAATAAAAGGAAACAATCACAAAGTCAGCCTTCAGAACCACAGCCAAAAAAGGTGAAAAAAATTAAGGTCCAAGAGAATAATGAATAAATTAATAAAATTTTACTTATACAAAATATAATAATGAATTTGGAACTGTTTATTTTAAATATTTCCTCCTTGTTAAATCAAATAGTATATATTATGCTCATTACAAATTCGTTTTTTTATTAATAGATTTTTGAAGTACATACTTTTTTCAACATAGCCTATTTTTGAGATCTATGATAGAATATATTTACACACATTGTTGTTATAACAGTATAATATTTATGAAAGTATGTACCCTGTTACAGAAAATACAACCTTGTTTTGTTTATATTGTAAAATAATAAGGATTACGATTGGTTATCTAGATGATAGAATCGGCGACTTTACAAATAAACTGGCGCTATTATGAATATTATTAAAATTAACACAAACTATTGTATTGAAGCAACAAGAATGCTGCCGAATATTAATTGGCATTAGGTATTACCATAAAAAAAAAGATTTGAGAGGTGTATATATTTTCGTGTGTTTGTTACTTTCATCTTTTTTGCCGGTCGGACGGACGCCCATTGCAAGCCATGGCCCGCCACAATGACCGGACCTGTTCTGCCCGCATCCAGCGACTTCTCGCGACCTTAGCTATATCGTCAATCCACCTAGTGGGCGGCCTCCCCTCGCTGCGTCTACCGCCTCGTGAACGCGACTCGAAAACTTTCAGGCCAATGGCCATCGGTTGCACGAGCGATGTGCCCCACTTACTGCCACTTTAAACGAGCAACTCTTCGACCTACGTCGGCGATCTTGGTTGTTGTGCGGATCTCTTCATTTCTGATTGGATCTCGCAACGTAACTCCGAGCATAGCCATCTCCATTGCTCTCTGGGTGACCTTGAGCCTTATGAGGCCTGTCGTGTGTGACTACATCTCGGATCTGTATGTCATCACTAGCAACACGCATTGGTCAAAAACCTTCATCTTCAGACATAGCGATATTTTGGACGGGAAGTGGTTTCGGAGCTTCCTGAAAGCTGTTTATCTGAGTAGAGTTAGGCTAGTGATCTCTTTTTCGAAGTAGGACTTACCAAGCTAGAAGGTTTCTCCCAAGTGTGTAGTCGTCTACAACTTCGAGTGTGGCACTTCCGACAACTACTTAGTAGGCACGACATATAGTTACATTTATCTAAGCCCATAAATAAAAGTTACTCAAGATTTTCACTTATGTATTAACTAATCGCGATATCCCTGGAGCCATAATGTTTAGAGACTTGAAGTCTGGTAGTAATATTCCTTTCCCCCCAATGGAGGTAAGCTAAGATTGGATTTTGCCAATTTCCACCTGCAATGGCCAGACTCATTAAAAAAATGCCTATTTTCCAACTAACAGGTATGAAACTTGGTCAGAACATTTCCTTATTTTTACTATTAAAAACTTATTAAGATATAGATATGTCCACTGGCATCACAACCATCACATAATATCACGTGATTATTTCCATGTTCAAAATTGAACGATCTGGCTAATTACGTAAATCGTCTTGTGTTTAAAGGTGACTTGAACATTATGTGGAATTGTGTACATTAAAATGAGGGTGGTACCGCATTGTAATCTGCATATACTGTAAGTAAATGTTAAGCACATTGAAGATTAAATCAAAATGAAACAGCAAACTAAATAATACCGTCTCAATTCCAAAGTAAAGCTTGTGGAAAATATTTGAATTTAATCTAATCCCGTTAAAAATCTACGTAACGGTTTAAGTTAAGCCGACACCTTTTAGTTTAGTTACTAAAATAGAATTTAAGGAGCCAAGAAAAGAAATTTGCTCGTTTAGAAATTTTGAAGCATAAAGAAAAATGTGGTTATGGTAAAAGATTCACTTTGTTTAATAAATACACTGGCTGCCTCTGTCGCCCTTTTATGGTAGTTTTTAAATGTACTCCCTTTTCCTTCTCTTGGAAAAGTGCTCAGAAATGATAAAGGCGTGAAATGCGTTACATCGTGTTTGTAAAACATCTTGTACTCGTCTAAGATTGAGCATCAGCGGCATTTATCATCTATATTTTTTACCATTAAGACGTCAGGTTGTCGAGATTAATTATAAGACCACTTATAAATATATTACGTAGTATTATTAATATTGGTGAGTTAAACATATACGTATGCACATGAACATAACTACACTATAAAAAGTTATAGCGATTTACATTTCAAGGAAGTCTTAAGACGATTTTTTTATACTTTAATTGTCTTATTGGGTGTTAGATTTTCAGGCTGTTTCGATTGCTCCGCTGAGCATTAAAACACTATATACATGCCTCATGACAACATTACAAATATTTTTATCTGCTATGATATTCATCCCAAAAATATAATAAACAGAACGTGATATTGTAAATAAGAATAATACAGTAATTGTCACATAGGCGTACTACGGTTCTCTCGGCTACCCAAAAATTTTAATTCTCATGAAATATATATATTACAGATCAATTATAGTCTTGGGGATCCTCTTGTACCATTTACTGCAATAAGACGTAAACTAAGCTCTTTCTGCACAAAGGTACCAATAAATTGCTCGTTCCAAAATTAAAAAATTACTGAATACCCTGCAAAAATAATGCATCTTAGATACATCTGGCTGAAATTTCCAAGAGAATTAGATTTATATCCACAAGCATAGCTTATCAAACAGGCACTCCAATCATATTTTTTATAAAGTCTACTTTCATTAAAAACGAATGTTATGTTATCCGTGTATTTATGCAATTAGATGTAATAGAAGTAAAACTAATACTTCTCTCTCTTTATGAGATAAATCGATGGCTTAATAGAAATCAAATATTTAAAAAAAGTGATCAATTTTTTCTTCGCGGTAAAGTTAAGATCATTGCTAGTAATTAATTTCGCACAATCATATTAACCATTTCTGTTCTCAAAAGAAGTGGTAGACTTAAATTAAATTATTACTCTTCATCTTATTTTATTTAATAAGTGAAATTAATGAAATATAAATGTTTAATGTAGAATACATTTGTTAAACGGTAGTTTATATAATTTTTGATATAGTAACACCGAATCGCCGGAAACAAGCAACAACTCATATGTTTCACAAACTGCACAAAACTCAGCCAGCCATCTTTTGTGGGAAAATCATTTATTTTGTGTCGTCAGGGTAAATTTCATAATCGTAATTAATGTCAGAGCCACAGTCTTCGCTTTTATTAAAAAAGCAACTAGCAGGTAAATGTAGTATGTAGTCATAAATAAATTGAACAATCATTGCGTGAGCGTCAAGCGCTCGAGTATCCATGCAATCATTGACCTTAGTGTTCCGAAATTAAGAGATGATAATGGTTGTCAGTAGCGACATTCTAAAATTTGCATTTTAATTGTTTATTTGGTTATACCGCAGTATTCATAGACTTGTGTGTAAAATCAATATTCGACGCAATGACACATTCGTTGCCAAAGTCAAATAAAGAAATGACTAGGTGTTCAGCACTGTTTATGCTAACTTGGCAAAGATTCACGTTGCTTATAGACGTCCATACCGGAATAATTAAAACAACATATACGTTCATGTATATATATAGGCGCATTCATTGAATAGTTAATGTTTAATTTTTTCAGAACTGAACAAAAATCCAGTGGAAGGTTTTTCTGCTGGGTTAATAGACGACAATGACATTTACAGATGGGAAGTTCTCATTATTGGTCCTCCAGACACTTTGTAGTGAGTAGAATATTTAAAAGACTAATCCTAATAATGTTAAGTAATAAAGATGTGTAAAAATTAGCCATTCAAGTTTCATTCTTACATTAGAATTTTTAGCTTAAGTTTGAATAAGGCACCCATAACATTTACATAATGTTCCACTATAAGGTAGAGTGTATGGTAAGTTCATAGTCATTGAGTAAGAACCTATAGAAAAAAAGTGAGTACAGGTGAAAATATAAATATACATTGTATGAGCTTTGCTTATATAACATTGGTTAGTTCTTCAATAATAATGTTTTAGATTTGCTGTGAACCTGAAGCAATTTGCTTCAGTGAAGTGATTTATATATCTTTCCAATATATTACTATCAATGTAATTTTATCCTACCCTGTTTTAATCCTTTAAAAACAAAATTGTGATATTTTTTATAGTGTAAGTTATTTTTACTATCTGAACATTATTTTCAGTGAGGGTGGATTCTTCAAAGCACATTTACATTTTCCTAAGGAATACCCTTTGAGACCACCACGGATGAAATTTGTTACTGAAATTTGGCATCCAAATAGTGAGTAATATTGTCTTTTTTATATTTTGCAATTATATATAGTTTTTTTTTCATCTTTTTATAATAGATATAATGCAGATTGAATCAAAAAAGTTAGAAAGCCATGTGGGAGTAACATGCTTTTTTGGTTCGCTATTGTTTTTGTGCAGACATCTGAATATGTTTTCTGCCAGTTTAACATATTTTTTTTTGGTAATAGATGCATATTTCCTTATGTTATAATGTTCTTTGGGGTTTTTTTTATGGTTATTAGCTTATAATGTAATAAGCTTAAGGTAGAAAAAAATTATATTAAATTTGTACAATTAAACTAAATGTTTATATATTTTTAATCATTTGTACAATTAAATTAAACTAAACAAAGGAATGTCAAGTTAGTGTTAAACAACTTTGTGGTTATATTATAAGTAATTACTATTTTGAATTACAGTATAAATTAAATGGTTGTGGATTTTATGATGAGCTCAAGTGTAATAGATATAATCAATACACAGTTAATATAATTGAACAAATATATGTATTTTATTTGTTTTTTATTTCACATTATTTGTTTCTGGCAAAAAGTTAGTCAAGTCTATGTAACATTTAGATACTATAATTTAAGTAATAATGAGTTCTGGTTAGAAGCATATCATTTTAAATGTACCAATTCTCATGTTACTTATTGATATGAAATATCTATTTCAAATTAACTTTGCTCTATCTGAATTGTACCAATACTCAAAGTTAACCTGAAATAGGGTGATAGGAGGCAGGTATTGTTCAAGTCCTAAAACAACTTTCTGTTTACCATTAGTTAAATTCGAAACACATTAAAATAATTAAAAAAAAACCTTTTTTAATTAATTTGCTGCTAAATGTTATAAAATAAAAGAACATTTTTTTTGTCCAACATGATATAAAATTTGACAAAAATGCTATTACTTTTAAATTTCGGCCATGTAGCTTGAGTTTTTGCTTGTCCATTTACAGATGATTCAATAAACAAAAATTCCACTAAAAAGTATTGTAGGCGATATTGATGCTTGATTATTTTGTTTTAATTTAAGATATTTTTATATATAGATATGATATAGATGTATGTATATGACATATATATGTTATATATATATACATAACAAAATGTTTATTTAAATCAATTTTGTTGAACTTTTATTTAAAAAAGGGTTGTTGTGAACTTTCTTCCTGCTTTTTCTCCACAACTATAGCACCTTGTGAAACACAGTAGAGTCAAACAAAATAAAGTTGCAAAAAAGCTGAATCAATAACAGTGCTGCTAAAAGTTTTAATATTTAATAAATTAATTATACTTTTTAGAGTAATGATGGAAAAACTACATGTAAGATGTGTTTTATTCCCATTCACGGTTTTGGTGTGATCAAAGGTAAAATAATAGAGTTTTTGTCTCCTTATGGGGCAGAACGTTACTAAATCTGTAAGCAGAATCGAAAATACTATGTGCAATGAATGTTTCCTCCTGTTTAAGGGTTAATATATTTAAATTTCTTTAACAATATAAATGTATATTTTCAGTTGAGAAGAATGGTGATGTTTGTATTTCAATACTGCATGAGCCTGGAGATGACAAATGGGGATATGAAAAAGCATCAGAACGATGGTTACCTGTCCACACAGTTGAAACAATTCTTATAAGTGTCATTTCAATGTTGGCTGACCCGAATGATGAGAGTCCTGCTAATGTTGATGCTGCAGTAAGTTATTCACAATCCTTTAAAACATGTGCAATCTATGGACAGTTTATTGGTATTGTTTTTGGATTACACTTTTTTTGGACTCGGTTCTTTTGGTGTAGTTTTTAATATTATCTGTGGCTGAAAAGCCACTTGATCTAATGGTTGTTTACTTTATGCATATATTATCAGATATCTGTAAAATAAATATAGCTGTATTATTCATTGTGAGATAATGTAGTGTATATATAGAAATATTCAAGTATTGATGCGCCTGACTAGATATGAATATTATCCTCAAGTTGATATTTCTTATAACTTTTTAAATTTTGGATTAAAATTATGTTTGATTAATGTTTTACATTTGGCTTATAAGCCACAAACAACAAGGCTCACTTAAATCGTAACTAAAGTTGCCCTATAAATATTCAAATTAGAAATTTTAAATAAAATATTCATGGCCCCTTTCCCTTCATTTTTGAATGAGGCACCAAGTATTAGATATGTTTATTTCATATTTGGCTATTAGAGCCAATTTAAATTTATTACATTTACCCTAGAAATTATGCAAAACTTGGACAATAATTAAAAGTTTAAAAAATAAAACAGTGTTGATAAAAAGTCAATATAAATTTGCTCTGAATGTCATTGTATGCATGTTTTGCCTAAACTTGATATATTTCATCATTTAGCTGTTTTCGTTTAAGCACATGGTTGGGAGGTTTGGTTTTAAATAAATAAATCACAAATTTGCATCTAATTTTATACCACATTTTCATAATTTTATTTTTCATCTGTCATGATGCATTATGGTTAATCTGTGAAGTGCCATTTTTCAGTTCTTGTATTACAAACAAGGGCAAATTTAATACACATCATTGCATGTGATTTTTGTTGTAAATATCATTGTTTTATAGGGGTACAAGTAATGCAAGTATATTTTTTAATAATTATTTGTTAATAATTGTTAATAATGACTGTTGTATGTTCATATTGCGCATTCCTTTTTTGTGACGTTGTTATGTTGATGTTATCATTTATGACTACTCACTTCTAATTGTTTGTATTCACAGAAAGAATGGAGAGAGCGATATTCGGATTTCAAAAAGAAAGTTGCCAGATGTGTTAGGAAAAGTCAAGAAGATTGCTTTTAGGAGCCAGCGGGATAATAAATATAACTGAATGTTGCTATTGAAAAAGGGCTATTTACTTCAGCAAATCACATTGAGATAGTAATTTCCACATTAGGTCGCACACACACGGTATTTAACGCCCGTCTGCGGTTAGACAGTTGTAGTTGTGTGCTCATTCTGTTTCTTTTTGCAGAAAGAGTGGAGAGAGTCATATTCGGAGTTTAAAAGAAAAGTAGCACAGTGTGTAAGAAAGAGCCAAGAGGATTGTTCCTAATTAACAGTGCCCTTTTTCATTGATTTATTTGGATAGTGAGTGTTTGGTGACGCAATTGGGACATTGCAGCTGGCCGCAATGTGACAGTGCAGGCCCCGCCCAGCCGGGCTAGAGACAATATTGAAATTGATTTAAAATAAATACTTATTGTAATTAAATGGTATGCTGCCGTATTTTATAAATAATAAATTAAAAGTAGAATCCAAGGTCTTTTTCATCTTTTCTAAGACA
Organism: Battus philenor; assembly: GCF_028537555.1. NCBI lineage: Eukaryota > Metazoa > Arthropoda > Insecta > Lepidoptera > Papilionidae > Battus > Battus philenor. Next base: position 3,121,205 of record NW_027181686.1, read on the forward strand.
CATAGCTAGCTATTGTTATAATAAATAAAGTGTATGATAATTTTTTATAGAAAAACAAATCTGCATTTGTTCTCTACCTTCTCATGTAATTAAAGTTTGATCTCTTTAAAATAGAAACCAAATCTGAAATGTTTAGCTTTATTTATTCCACGTCGGAAACGTTGGTTGTTGCAGTGTGCGGGCGGCGTCGGCAACTAGGTATGCAAATGCTAAAATGAATTCGCGTAATATTATGCCTGTGTATAAATCCTTAGTTACCGAGAGGCGTGTACATTGATCATTGACATTTCTTTATACCAGATGTTACTAGCGCTAATTTTAGTAGTGAAATTAAACCCTAATTATAATTTTATCTGAATAAATGCATATTTTGTAAAATTACCTTTGTATATTGATCGTACCTTGCCCAATCAGCACTCAATTATATAAAAGCACCAATCAATGGTATTTCATTGATGAAATAGAAATAAGAAATTGCTATTGAATTATGAACTCACCTCGATAATAGTTTTAAGAGGATTTCTAAAGAAAATGTAATTTATACTTAGCTTTTGGAAATTTTTTGTATAAAATGAATTACAAGCATACAGATTATTTTATGGGATGGCTACCGTGAATACAATGTGATGTTGCAGTTTGCTGTTATTAAATATACACATACTAAATAAACGATAACTTTTATTTTGAAGGTGTAGAACTGTTGGAAATTACCTGAAGATTACCTTTTGAATATTATTACCGCATCTTAGGTACTTGTCTCTTATAACCATTATCAATAGATATACTAAAATGCTGTTGTTGCAATTATATGAAAAAAAAAAATTAAATGCCTTCAAATATTTGTGACGTGTGTACGATTTTGTTTGTGTATGTATATTTTTATTATAAAATCATAATGCAGTGATAACACTTTTTCATTTACACCTAAATTTTGCCTTTTCGCTTTATTGAAATGAATGAACATAAAATTGTAATTGTCTTAAATGCAAAAGTAATTGCCCTGTAAGATCTTTGTTAATCCAATTTATTATGATCCGTATATCACGACTTGTAGGAGACATATTCAGTAAGCGGAAGCTTAGAGCAGCCCTCCGCTACGACTGTTTTATTGCGTAACATTGCATAGCCCTGGTCTTTGTTAGTCAACGCGCAGCTTTAAAAAAGATCAAACGAACGCCATATTCATTGCTTGTTGTTAATAGTTAAAGATTTTTAGCAGAAAAAAATGGCAAGCTATAAACAAATTTTGGGCAAGTTTTGTTATTTACAAGATAAGCCAATCTTGTATTAATGTCACACCAGAACTTGAGCTAATGCGCCAAGAAAAAGGCGCTGCCATGTGAACTTTCTTATTTTATCGGCCGTTTGCCTGCGGATCCCGGAAAAATAATCTTATTGATGACGGATTTGCGGACGGAAACAGAACGTACGCTTGGCTTCATTCAAATCTTTTATTTTACTTAGGATAGTGAGACTCTCTCTTTTACTTCTAGGTGCTTGGCAAAACCTATTCGAGAGAATAAATATTTGTTTAATTATGGATGGCAATTTTTAGTGATACGAAAATGAGAATTTGGGGTTGGCCAAATACGGGTGAAATTTAATTTTTTCAGGAGTAAAATATTAAAATAAACGAAAATGTACCAATTTGTCAGAGTTCATGTAGCGATAACACCGAGTAAAAGAAAATAGAGATATTTGAATCTACGTTAAACTGTATGGGTTCATTATTTATCTAAATCCGGTTGACTTGTTTTTTTAATAAAATGTGCTATTTTTTATTTGTCGCGATCGCAACTTCTGTTATTGTTGTAATATTGCACTTCTCTTGTAAAGCACTCTCACAGGTGTAAACTACTAAATACTATCCAAAATCAGTTCGTATAAAATAGACTAAAAACGTTTTTTCCTGCCTTAGTTAACATTTTCCGCGAAACATATTTCGCCATAACGAATATCTGTTGGTTATAAAACATCACTGAGGATTTCCGTTAGATGAAGAAAATTTTTTTAGCAGTAATGAACCTTTAGAGTAGAATGAAGCTTATGATAGACATAAATTAAGTAAGTGCATGACTGTTCCATACAGGAAACTATTAGGGAATGCCTGTATTTGTCATCATTGTTTCTTTTGATGTTAGTGCTGTTAGCGCGGGGGCTTTTACAGCTTTATCTGAATTGAATTCACGGAGCGGCAGGGTCCGTGAATTTGGAATAAATTTTACTGGGCACTTGTACTCTAGTTGTACGATGACATTCGCACGAAGGTGGCAGTTTTACACGTGTGAATTTTTTTTTCGAGTCCTTTCTCGGATCGCCCACGCTGTTCAAGATTAGGGAGCGTGAGGCCGTCTCCAGAAACTGATCGTGCGGTGTGGTGTGTAATGTTTGGTTCTCTTGAGTCGGACGCGGTATGGTGTGCCATGTGTCGCAGTTGCACTGGTTGTTGTTGTAGTAGGAACGGCGCTTGCAGTGTTTTATTTGCTGCGTGAGGTGTAGCGGCCTTGTGGAAACTCTGCGGCGGGAAAGACAGGGGCGTCTTTGGGGCACTTTCGTGATCGCACTCGCTGTGAGGGGATTTGGGTGAGAAGGCTGAGAATGCTGTCGCAAAGTAGGTCTCTGAGTAAGCCTTGAAGAATTCTTGGACCATGGGAAGTTCGTGGTCGCTGTGTAGGTTCGACGTTACATTGGATCAGCTCCGCGCTGGTAGCTATCCGGGTAAGACGGTTCCGCGATGTTTGTAAGGGTTAGAATGTTAATATTGGGGAATGGACGAATACAACGCTTGCGTGGAAACGGGTTTTACGCAAGTATTGTCGTGATGGTCTTTATGACGGAAGGCCACTTTGCAGGAAGAGCATATGAGGGAGTAAGCCTGCTGAAGATGTGAGAGTCTTTGTTCCAGACTAAGGGTTTATGTTCGAGTAACGAAGTCTGGAGTCGAAAGTGACTCCAAAAATTTGACCGAATCCTTCTAAGGGAGAGGACAGTCGAAGGAGGAAGTGCGTTGGGCGGTGTATTTGTCAAAGTTACGTGGCTTTATATGTATAGCGGGAATAATATCATGAAAAGCTACAAAAGTCGCCGCATTAGTTTCCGCTCTATTACACTTTAGTTGAAGTCCGCTGTTGTCAAAAAGACGATTATTTTGCCGGCTTTCGGTTAGCAAGCGGCCGATAAATTATAAAATTTTATGTGGCAGCTAGAATTCTAATTTTTATTCTATTTGTATGAAGTAAACGAATTCATGTTTCCCTTAAACAACTTTTGATATCCCACTAGATCGGAATATCCTTGATCATAACCTGAAAATGACGTTAACATGTAATGATGACTTATTTATTTATTTATTTATTTAACAGTTTATTGTACACAATAAAAACACTAAAGTAACAATACAAATATAACTGACACAACAGGCACTACTTATTTCTAACCAGAAATTTCTTCCAGTAGGCCTACGGAAGGAGATTCATAAAAAGTAAGGCAGACACAACGTGCACAATAATTAAATTGAAATATTTACAATAGATACGACTTTTGACCATAATTACATACTTAACATGAACATAAATGTATACTTACATATTATATACTTACATAAATAAGCATAATAAATAATATATATACATAATATAAGCATAAATACATATATAACATATATAACTAAAAATATTATATATACTAGACAACTAGCGATAAATAGTGCTCTTTGACTCGCTTTTTAAATACAGGTAATTATGGACAATCACGTACTTCGTAGGGGAGAGCGTTCCATAATCTTGCAGCATGGACAGTGAAGGAATAGGAAAAGAAATCAGAGTGATGGGTGGGGATGGCCAGTGACGTCCTTACGTTCGTACGACAAGGTAGACTATTGTAGAAAACGATTAAAATATTCTTTCTGGGTGTATGTACGTGTGATAAAGTTCCACGTGATATCTTAGACCGTTCTTTTCTTAAAATTAAGAATCTAGAGAAAATTAAAAAGTATTTGATCAAATAAATTTTCTATAGCTCTATAGCATTGAAGAGTTTTATTTGGTCGAAATGTGTCACAATATGGTTGTTGACTCATTTACATGATTGATATTATAACGTATGTAAAATTGACGAAAAGAGCAAGTTTCTGGCTCGCTCTTCTCAACAGATCTGCGTTTTGAGCAAGTGGCTTAATACTTGTAATGTTTAAATTATTGGCCGCAAATTCAAAAGCGTATCAGGCAAATGCCTACTTGAATAAAGATATCTTGAATTTCAATGTGTCAACTGTACATGTGTATTCACCAATAAAAAAATTTCGGTCTGTGTAATGAGGATCCATATGCACTATCACATACAACATTTTTTAGTTAACATTCTTTTCCTATAATAATTTAGTGATTTTAACCTAAAGATTTCAAAACTTTTTTTATATTCGTATTAAACTTTTATATGTGTAATAAAATTTAGCACCAAAATTGCATGTACATTTGAAATGAGTAAAATCTTATTCTTTCTGGTTACATTTAATAAAGTTAACTATTAATATAATGAAATTTTATGTATTTTATCTAAAAATAATGTTTCTAGAGACCTATGAAAAGGTAGATGATTTTAACATGTTAGTCCATGTGTGGCCAAATTGCGATACGCGAGCCACATGCAGCTCTTTGAAAGATTGTTTTTGGCTTTAATTGATTGTTGAATTATTATTGTTACTTCACCATAAAATTAGCGAAATCCAAACAATGATCATAATTAATTAACCAGCATCTTAATTATTATTAGGAGTGCTGTTACATATGTATGCCTATATATCTAACTTCAATGCACATATTTTGTATTTTTGTTTAGATAGTTTCAAAAAATATGATTTTTGTAAAAAAAACTTTCTTTTGCGCGTTTTAAAAGCGTATTCAATTGCAGCTCATAAAATAATTCAAATTTAGAAAAATGGCTCACACTATCAGAGCTTGTCCACTCCTGTATTAGACTATACACATAAACCTTTTGAGAATATACTGTAAGTATGAATTTAGTTTCAGAATGTTTAGTTTAAATAGAAACAACTACTATTATAATCATTTTATTCACTATCTGAGTTATCTGCTAGGACCACCATTTGTATACTTTTTGGGTCAAATGTGCTTTCAAAACACCTTCTGAATACTGATTTTATCATTGTATTAGATGTGGGTGAAGCTGGTATATTATCATATTCCATTTCATTCATAACATTTTTGGTTGACTTTTCTAAATTGTGGCTATTATCACAGTTATTTTTTTTTAAATCATCAACTTTTCCTTCATCGGGCATGTCAATAAAGTTAAAAAGGTGTGAATCTTCATCTAAGCATTTAGATATGTTTTCATCTAAATGAATTTTTTTCCTGGCTGAACCAGGTGCATCACATGAGTCCCTTCTTTTATTTCTTTCAACTTGTGTACTATGTTGTGTTGAAAATGGTGTAGCATTGTCAGCTTTAGATGTTGCTAGAACAAAGTTAGCTTCAAATGTACAACCATTGTGTATGATAAAAACTATTGGTTTACCAGTTGTTTCAAACTGTAACTGTATGGGTAGACTCAAAGCTTCTGCAAATGCCAATAATGCCTTAAACTCTTTCATTGTGAATGTTACTGTTGTTTCAGTGCCTATTACATAACTATCAAACTCGGAGGCTTTAATATTTATTTGAGTTCTTATTATTTTTGTCAGATCTATATTTGCATCAATATAGTTCCTCAGCAATAATGATTGAGTAAATGCCTCTAATGTAACTTCATCATCAGAACTTTGAAAGTTTCCTATAGCTTCTGAAAGAATTCTTTGTGATGATGTTATCCTGAAAATACATTATACATAAATTTTATTTATTTAATGAATTAAGTGGATGAATAATAAGATATGTACAAATTGTAAATACCGGTTAGGTACTAGATCCTTAGTATATACAGCTTGTGTTGCTTTACAGTCTAATGTTGATACGAAATGTGTTTTGACAATTCCGTGTTTACATTTGAATTGAAAAATAAGTTTACATTGCTCCGGGTCCAATTTTATTTCTAAATTTTCTACTTGTTTATCCAAATGAGCAGGCGATTTAAACGAATTTAATGCTGATTTCATAGATATTTTACATTTCAGGCCTTCTTTATCTACAGTTGAGTAATAGTTGTAGTTAAAATAAGAGAAAAAGTTTTTATTAAACTTTATCATGGCATATGCTGACTCCGAGGCATTGAGTGTTCGTAAAAGAATGCAATCGGTTAAAGATTCCAAATATAGTTCATCCCCAAATCTTGCTAATGCGTGTATCGTTCTCCCTAAAACTGAAAAATTCAAAAATGTTAGGAGACTCAACCCGTAAAAAACATTTTTTCTATTTTTATTAGATCACCTTTGGCGTTGGGACCTGGTATATGGCATTTCATTTCACTTAGTTTATATATAATTGTACACAATTTAATAACATAACGTTGGATAAAATTAAATACAGAGTCGGCTCCACTTTGTTTGTACTGAGTGACGTTGACATTTTTTTTTCTCTCTTAATGAGAATGGCAAAGGAATTTGAATATTTTAGCAAAGCACCTTAAAGCTATGAACATTTTTTTTAAGTAAGTTATTTTCAAATAACCTTTTTCATATTAGACTTCCTATAACTTACTAATTTATGTATCTCATTTACTTAATGTTAAAAAATAAACTTAAACATGCAGGGCAGTCTTTTACCCGTTAATATATGGATTATTATACCGTTAACTGTGATAATATCTGGTTTAATTGTCCTCTTAATATAATTCTCTGCTTATGTATAATGTTAACAGGAATTATAAATATTTTGTGACTAGTACAGAAAAAGCTTTAACAATTAAAGCGGATAATTAAATTATGCCGTACCAATTGCAGTTTACTTCTACGACTCAAACCAAAAGGTAATAAAAGGTATAATCGGCTCTAGGTGTATCACACCTCTATTTACTTTTGTACTTTAACCTTTTTTAAGGCAGAGTCGATATATTAACCACCAACAAAAATTTTGCTTATCTTTTTATGTGAGTTATCAAAGGAGTCCTAATTTGTTGCACTGGCAACAAAGGAGGTATGCCCTATTATTATTAAGAAAAACAATGACGTTTGTGTGTCATATTTTTTCTTGGCGCCACTAGCTGTAAAAAAATTGCGCCAATTTTGAAAGAAAATTTGTTACGCCGTGAATCTTCATATTTTTATTTGAAAAGAGGTAAGAATCTGTTTTTTTATTATGTATTTATGTTTATTCTTCAAGGTATTTGCTATACCTTAGAAGTTACTATCCTATTTAGATGTGAGAGAACTTTTTACTTGGTGGGGAAAATATTGCTCGTGGCGTGTTATGTACACTTGTTGAACTAGTTCCTTCTTTTCTCAGATTTTCATGAAAAATGTCGCGCTATTTGAATGAAAATGATATTGAAAAGACATTCGGTTTTCGGCAATCCCGATGATGGCTCAGAAGACGGATTTGAGTCTGATGAGGCGGAAGTGTTCAACGTGAATACAATACAACTTGTTTGTTAAAGGTTACTTGTATCAGATGATGATTCAAGTAACCTTTAACAAAATTTTCCTGCTCATTTGAATTGTACCCCTAATAAAGTTCAGAGTCAGGTACATCTACAATAGCACTATGTTCACAATTAGATAACTCGCAGCCAGAAGAGCCTTTGATAGTACAATCAAGAATTGACTGATGAATCTGAATGTGAAGATGAGTTATGAGGGAAGGATTTCTGGACATCTAGGCCAAATCCCGATGAATTTGATAAGGTGGCAATAAAACTTCGGTATTTATTGAATAGGAGAGCACGCCCAGTAGCGCATATCAAAAAGTTTTTTGATGAAGTCTTCGATTTGATTGTTACTCAGACAAACTTGTATGCGGAGCAGCAAAATTTAAAAAATTGGCAGCCCGTTGACAAACAGGAAGTTAGTGCTTTTTTGGGCATTCTTTGGTTTTGGTTTATTTTTTTGGCATTTTCATTGGTCATCGGATCCTGGATTTTGTGTGAATGAAATAGCTGAAGTTATGCCAGTAAAACGCTTCAAGAAATTTTTAGAGACTTTGTATTTGAACGATAATACTCAACAACCAAGTAAAGAAGATGTAAATTTTGATAAATTATATAAAATTCGTCTTCTTATATCCTTACTTAGTCAATCATTTCAAAACAATGCCCCTAATTCCTCTTCCCCAAGTATCGATAAGAGCACTATACTATTCAAGGGACGGTCCAGTTTAAAGCACTACATGCCGCTAAAGCCCATAAAAATCGGCTATAAAGTGTGGTGTTGTGTGTGATAGTAGCACAGGGTACTTATATAACTATGAAATTTATACAGGCAAAACAGGACAAGGAACAGAAGAGGGTCTAATGTCGTAAAGAAATTGACAAGTAAATTAGCACAAGAAGATTTCAAGACTCATGTTACATTCGATAACTTTTTTTGCGACTTTTCTCTCATGCAGTACTTGTATGGAAAAAATATTTATGCCACAGTGACAAGAAATAGAGCAAATTATTTACCTAGCATACTAAAAAATAACACGAATAGAAACGGCAGAAACAAAAGCCTAAGGTTGAAAAAGGTGGGTTCAAGTGGAGAACTAAACAAGATTTAGCATTAACTGTATGGCAAGATACTAAAGGGGTTTATATTGTTGACATCTGCATTTCATCCTAAGTAGAAGTAACTCCTGTACAAAGAACGCAAAAAAATGGCACCAGGGAGGCTGTACATTGTCCTATGGTTGTGAAAGAATATACCAAAAGAATGGGTCCGTATCGACCGTTTCGACCAAGTGAAGGGGACGTATGGTTGGTGGTTGCGGATATTCTACTTCTTGGTGGACGCAAGTTTGACAAACTCTTTAATTTTATATTCCTTAACATGGAGAGTAGAAAAGCTTACCAACTAAGAATTTCATGTGCCTGTTGCCAGAGGACTGATTGGTGGCTACAGCAGCGGAAAAAGAAGATCAAGCTTGACTAAATACATCTGCAAGAAATCACGCATAGCATGCCCAGAGGTATATCAAAAAAGTGTAAATGCTGTACCTAAAGAACTGCGGTTTGTAAACGTAAGTGACCATATGCCGGCATAGTTGGGGACTTACCGACGCTTTAAATTGTGCAGCACAAAGGTCAAAGATAAGCGTAGCAAAATAAAATCCAGTAAGTGTAATGTCCCTATTTGCATTACGCCTTGTTTTGCAAAATTTCACAGAAAATAATGTCACAAATTTAGCTTGCACGTGAGTCTGTTGATGGGCAGTGGGAATATTTTTACCATCTATTTTTCCAAAACTTACGAAATAATTAGTGTCTTTTGTAAGTTTATTTTTGTTATGTAAATAAAAACATGCCAAAAATATAAGCGCAAGTTATTTTAATTCTCTGATTCCTTCTGCCTAATAAAGGGTCAATTCATCGTGTAAATTTAAATAAAACCTTTTCAAAAATGAAGTCAGTCGATCTTGAAATTATAGTACTTGCAGTGTTTATGCTAAGTATTGCTGGCTACCACGGCCACAATACTTTTATGTTAAGTCGTTCTCGTGCGTTCGAATTCAAATTCGATCGCCGAATTGATTTCGTACGCCATCAGTGGTGTAGCTGATGCCGTTTCGTGAGGGTCGTGTAAATTGTAAATACTTTTTATACATATGTGAATATACCTTCGATCACTCCCTGTCATAATTTTCCTCGCTACAAGTTACTCATAATCCACTGCTGTCATTGGCTACTCTTACATTTTTCTTTACCGCTAATCTCTTATTTTATTTTTTTGGTCTATATGACACCTATACCTTATTATTTCTCTAGATTGTTTATTGCTAAAGGTTAACATATTTGTATATTTTTTATACTTACTGCTTTCTTTAAGATTTGGTTATGGAATGGGTAACTATACTGATAAAAATACTGATAAAGATATACTTAAGAAGGGACGCACCAATGCATATAGTATAATACCTTTGTTAACATAAGAGATAAGTTATTCTGTTGATCTTTGAGAAGAAGGGGCGACGCTTTGCAGTGGGCGTCTATCGGCTGATATGATGACGATGGCCTAAGAGTGCGAAATGGTCAAGCTATGTCCAAACATCTTTAAACTAAAGAAAATAAAAAAAAATATATAGCCTTGTTTGTATTATCGCATTACAATACAACCAAACAATATTAATAGTTTCTAAGCATGCTGATTTTGGTGCATCATAGAAGTCATGGTCAAAATAGATTTGTAATAATTTGCTATTTATACTTTTTCAACGCAAATATGACTAGAATTTTGTGTCTTAAATATATTTTGAAAATTAAACGTACTCCAAAGTTTCTCATTTTTATTTTACTTTAACCAAATAAAAAAGTAATAAGTGAATGGAGTTTTTATCATTATAATATTATTTATATTACGTTAATTCGTTATTACTTCTAATTAGCAATTTAGTTCTTTTTATACAATTTATAGCATAATATATTCTTGAAGCATATACGCCGGATAGAGACAATACCAAAAAAAGCTTCACTTCTTTAGTGGTTTGTTACCAACAGATAAGGATGGTTTTAGACGCATCTATTGTTTTGTATGGTAAACGTATTACTTTGAGCTTGTGTCGATTTCTTCTGTTTTATTTTGTTTACCACGCACAAGTCCCGATTTGGATCAAGTTGTTAAAGCCAGAAAAGCTAACAGCGCCCAACAACAATCGAATATTTACCCTACGTCTTGGCGTGTTTATAAAGCAAATGATTTTTAATTTTTGATTGAAATAAACATCGAAAAAAATAGTATATATTTTTTATTAATATAAGAAACCCAAGAATTAACAGTTAAACAGCTAATGACTACTTTTGTAAAAAAGCTTTAAATTGTTATTATGTGCAAATACATATTTGGTTTTATTTATAATTGTTGTACATACAAGTACGGTTGGGAAGAGCAGAATTCTAATCTGGTTAGATAAAAAACCTTTTCAGCTGCTTTAACTACAGGATTCTTCCTAGCAAGCTGTCATTTCAAACAAAAAAAACTTGCGTGTTCGCCAGTAATTTCATTAGCTACAGCGCCATCAATACACGGTTAATCTTACGCAATGCTGTTTAAGCTTATATAACGATACTTTATTTTTATTAGCTGTCAGATAAAAATTGATTAAACGCGTTTTTTATTATATTTAAAATGATCAGAATAATGACAGATGTTTTTACGTTGGCGTCTATACCATTTGCCATTATTAGTTACATATAAATGATTGTATGTTATATATTTTAGATCAGTTTGTGATTAAATACATATTTCGTTTATTAGCATTGTTTTCGTTTCGTGGTAATAGATTTTTTATTATTAGGAGCCTTTATTACGTGTAATATTTCCGAATTTTTTTTTGTTCACGTTTTTGCATGTTACACTGTTTGTCTTTTAAACTATTAACAAAGTTATATCGTAAACTGTTTAAAACTAAGTTGAAGTTAATTAATAATGATAATATCTTTAAAAATCATTGGGGTCTTTTTTGTTTTAACGACGCAATAACAATGTCCAGTTTTTAAAAATTCGGTTTGTGCGACCACTTCCTCATTCCTACTTCATATTGCCGTCCTCAGGTTGTACCCCAGTGTCTGTGCGGTGGTTGCCGTATTCGTCACATCGATGAATCTTGCGACCGCATCTTGAGTCTGGTCCGTACAATACATGCACGAGTTAGTGTGACGTGATATTGCTACCACCGCATGATGGACACTGTAAAATAGCCCCAGGGTGTTTATTGTTCGACGAACAACGATGACCATCTTACTTTTTAGCCTCTGAGCCTTGCGGTGAGCGTCTTTGAACCTGCCTTGGTCAATGGAAACTCGTATCGGCTTGGGTGTGAGTTAGGTACATGTTGTTTCTCTAAAGGGAGCGCACCACTTCCTTGGAAGTGTATATGTCTTCGTACACCTCCCTCAGGCCATATGACACCTTCGGCCCACGCTCCTCCTTCCATTATACCTTTGCAAATGTAAATATGCTATTAATGCTACAAACTCGCAGAAGGCGTTTTTCATGTGATTTTTTACGGAGAACGCCTCCCGATACCCCGCACCAGATGTCCCAAAGATTTTCCGAGGACTTAAAGATGTTTCTGCGACGGGCTTTTTACATGAGATTTTTCGGAATCTTTCTCAGTATCACGATGCGGAGGCGCTCAGTCCGAGAAGCTCCTTAATGTTAGTAGCTCTCCCGGATCTCTGTTATTTTTGACGGGAAAGGGGGGGGCTAGTCTAGTTTCCAGTCGGAGAGACAATTCTTCTCGGCGTCCTTTGTTTGGCTAGAAAAATGTTAAAGGGCGCTCAGCCTCCTCCTCTGCTGAAATGATCAGTTAGGGCACGAATGAACTGGCTCAACTCTACGACTTTCTCTCAGCCTCGGTAATTCTTCGGTGGGGCTCCTACGTTTCAAACGCTAATCACCCTCAGACTCGTCTTCCTGCTTTTGTTTGGAGCATATATTGCCGCCTCGAAGTGAGCTTTTCCCGAAGCAGCAGTTCATCTCTTCGACAAAGTAAATGGGGCGCGGGGTAACAGAAGTGGCAACATAGCCGTTGTCGTAGGGCAGATATTCTATGAAAGTAAGTTGAATAGTTTGATCTTTTCGTGGGAATGAAAGTTTATCGTAAATTTACTCTTTATCTATTTCTCATTTTTTTCATATTTATTAATAAGTGAAAGTTTTCTCTGAATTGTCACTTTTTAATTCATCCTTTCTTTTACTTTATTCTGTTATCTTCGCTATTTTTCTCTCTTTTCTAATTTTAGTAGGAATTTTGAAATGTTTGATTACACTGAGATGGCACAGTTTCATACTTAAAAATTTTTTTGTATTTCGTTTAAAGAACATAAATTTATTGAAAGTAACGTTGATGGAATTTTTGTTTAAGCCATGCACGGTTTTTTACTCGCCGAGGAATCTTAAAAGTTAAGTTACACTATAGTGTAATATTTATAATATAATCTTTAATGTTATGAACTAATGTAGTTGTCTCCCGCTCGCGTCGCGCGGCCCGCGCTCTCTTTTTACATTTCATCAAATTCATTCTTTGTATTTTTAACACGTTAAAAAAGAGATTCTTGCCAAGTTATATCTATGAGACCTGTAGTAAGAAAATATAATTTTTTTTAAGAAACGTTCCCTCAACCTAGCTTTCGAAACGAGTTTCTTAAAATCCGTTTCTTGAAATTCTTAGTTCATCTCTACTTGGGAAAAAATAATATTATTATTAAATTTTAAGTCTCTTAATCTTATGGTTCCAGAGATATCGTGATTATTCAGTACTCAGATAGAGATACTTATTTTAATGATATTGTTATAAGTTGTGTTTCAGATGTTACAAATTTTCACAGGGGTCGGTAGGCTGTCAAGAAGGGATACATCTGCTGTTAGTCCTTTAAATGAAGGCTAAATAAACAATTAATAAAATTACCAAATTAAGTTTATTCAATTAATTTACTTAATAAGAACAAAGGACAAAAAAATAGCTTTAAAAGGTGAATGTTAATGCTTTTACGACCTTTCACAGTCACCTGTATAAAGGGATCACTTTGAAATATGTTACATTATTTATTTTTTAATAGGAATGTTACAGGTCAATAAATTCCAGCAGTACACAGACTGCGGGAAAAGATAGCAATAATGTATTAATTTAAATAATTGGTAAAATGAATTTCGAAAACGTTTTTTCTAGTTACGTTATCATTACATTTGTAATTATTTCTGAAACCTTATATTTTTGGTAAGAGTGTAGTACATTAATTGTCAGCAAATGATCTACACATTTATCCTTTCAAAACTTTTACACCTGTAAATAATCATCCTGTATTCCGCCGAGTTTGCAATTGCTAACACATTTTTAGAATGAATATACATACGATACGTTTTATGTCTCAAGGCTACACAGAGTATTAGATAATTATATTGCCTATTACACAATTCGCACGTTGAAAAAGTGTCACAAAGACAAAAGTCGAGGGAGTGTTCTAAGCATCATAGATAAACAAGTGTGAATATATTTCGTTTTTAATTGTGATTTTTTTCATTTTTATCTCTAACGATTCTTATATATGTGGATTGATTTGCCAATCCGCTTCAGTGCGAAATATACCTGTCTACTGTTCGCCAGCGTGATCTTAATTTTAAAAACAATCCTTTGCATGGTGCAAATTTATATTATTTAGTGAAATTTTATTAATATTCTGTCATGGACTTAACAGGTAAATATTATGTGATTATTTTTTACAGCGTATTACTGCTTGTTTAGTATAACAGAAAAAATATAATTTAAAACAACTCGTATAAATTTATAAGAATTTAATTACATAAAATTTTTATTACATAATTTTACATATACATAATTTTTTTTAATTCGTAATAGCTACGTATCAAAACATTTTTAATCTATACATCGATTTTGGGGATTTTCAAGGATCAAAGGTTAAATAGTTAATAGTTAATTAGTACTATACATGTATTTTATACATGCATTTATGTCATATACATGTATCTATGGAATAGCTCCAAAGCTCTGTAATAGTTATTACAGGCGATAATTATTATAGCCTCATTGTGTTGTTTTGATGCGGGAAATGATAATTTATAGTGTATTGGCATGCAGAGTTATTCAATATAATATATGCCATCGATTTTGATTCAATAGCAATTAAGATCGGTAACGAAGGACGCATAAGTTAACTTAATAATAAATCCTGAGAAAATAAATTAGTATATATTTTAAAATCGATAGACGGGAATGAACTGAATCATTTATCAAGTTTATTTTTTAAGTATAAAACAGTTAAAGTTGGAAGTTGTAATTTCAGTTATTTCTTTGCTTAGGATAAAAGAGTAAAATTCGTCTTCATAACGTTATTTACTATGTCATCTCTGGTGTCCGTTTTCTTATTTATCAAAGCTCGTTACTATCCTCCTGTTAAGATGCCTTTTGGAAAGAACACACGCCGAACAACAATTCACAATGGCCAATTAAATTTTTTTTAGTATTTCAGCGGCAATATTAACATAATTTATATGATGTCATCATCGTCATCATCATCATCATATCAGCCAATAGAAGTTTAATGCAAGGCATAGACTTCACCCAAAGATTGTTTCGATGTTCAATCTTTCTCTGCCCGCATCCAGCGACTACCTGCGACCGTAACTATATCTTCGTTTCACCTAGTCGAGCTTCAATGATGTGTTTGATTCTCGACAATTGAACCCACCCCAAGTGATCAAGAGTCTCAGTCCTGACGATATATATGTATATATACATAAATCACTATATATAAAACTATGAACAAATGTGACTTAATACCAAATTAATCCAAAACAGTGCACTGGCAAGAATGTGTGAGAACGATAAATTATTAAAGATAGATGATATAAATAATTGATAATGATATGATAAAAGTAAAAAATAACGTATCTTCATAATAACGTTAAATATATGTACTACTTATCTATATTTCGATATAAAACAAACAAATACAATTAATATCTTGAAAATCCTTATAACCATGCATACGTACGTATGTTATTATCATATTATTGTGATAATTCCGTCACCTTGTCAAGTAAAAGCATTTGGATCTCCTTTGAATGCTTAATAACTCTTGGTGATCCTTTTACGGCCCAACCATATTCTTCGTCTATTTTTTATTATTATACTAGCTATCCCGATACACTTTGTATAACCAAAAGCTATTGGCCAGTCAGATTTCAATAGAAAAATATATTTGGTACTCGTAGAAAACCTAGACGAGTCTCTTATTTATTAAATGTAAAATAAGTGTGTGATCAATCTGCAATGGCTGATGCAGCTGTTCCTTCTCCTTCTTGTGGCGTATCTGTTCTAAGAAGGCGTGATTGATTCCATAGGATATTCTCGGGAAAACACTCGTGGTTTACTACTGCTGTTTACACGTTGTTCCACGGTAGACATTTTACGCAGCTGTTAAACGACAATACAAACATGCAGAGCGTGAACTGGCAAACGTTAGTTCAAAGTGGATAGTCGAACGCGCGAAGTTTTAAGTCATTACAATGTTTAAAATTTTTCAAGTCTCTAGACATTTTTTTTTGTAAAACTTGTTAAGAATATAAATAGAACGATCAAGTCTTTTTTAAGTTATGGCGTGACCAAAGGCAAATAGTAATTATTTTTATACATATACATTAAGAAAAGACGCAGCGTCAAAGATTAATAATATATCCATTCAGAGCAGTGTTAGTACTTATGTTTATTAACTTAAATTAGTCCCACTGTAGTAGTTATTCTGTTTGCCTAGGTTCTTTTTTTGGTTTTTATACTATTAACAAAATTGGATCTTTTGTTAAGACTTCAGGTATATGTATACAAAAAATATGTATGTATACTAATTTTTACTTCTTGACAGTTAAGAAAAATGTCAATTTTAAACATTGATCTAAAAATATTTCGTTAGAAATTGTTTTTATACGTTTTTACGAACGGCAAGAAATGTTTTAAAATTGAAAATATTATATACTAGACGAATACATTATAAACTATATTGCAAGCATTATAATGGACAGGGCTATATACATATATAAAAAGTAATCATGGTTATAATATATTGAACTTTGTTAAATTTATTTATTTAATATTCTTTGTTGAACACGTTAGAATACAGTTAAATAGTTTCACAATAATATACAAAAAAGTACAAAGGGCGGCGTACTCAAGGCAATCTCTTACATACAACCATAGTATTGAAAAGGTCGAAGTACAAATAATAGGTAGTTAAAGTGTACAAAACATACATAGTCATAAATACTTCAATACACATACATATGTATATAACATGAATTTATAATATATAAGGTGTAAAACATATTATAAATGTAATACAATAATAAATAACACATAAAATTGATTTGGATCGCACTTTGCATTAAAAAGAATAAAGAAACAGAGAAATAAACAGAAATGATTTAACGGATAAATAATCATAGGTGTAGTAAATAGTTCTTAACCATTTTATTAAAAATAGGTAGTGAGTTGGCAAGTCATATTCAACGGTAAATCATTCCATTAATGAAACCAATGTAAACTTAGTATTACTGTTGACGTGCCTATTTGGATTAAATACATATTATAATACAACAAAATGACGATTACATGTAAATTAATAAAATCCATAAACTATATTACACTACACAACTAGTACATAGGATTATTGACGTAGGAACCCGATTTTATGAAGTAACTTTTGAAATTGGGATCATCTTTGATGAATTCGAAGTTTTCTACACTTGTATTCGAGAGATGCCAGGCGACGATTAGTTTGCACGAACCGTGATGACCTTCACAGTATTCCAATGGCAGATGGGAAGCAGGCAAGTTCTTATTGGGATAGTACGTATAGTCAGATATAACACGAAGACTACACTCTGAGATGTTGTCCGCTAAGCTTCTTATCACACCTGAAAGGGATTAAGATTTATTTATATAAATAAATTAAATACTGGAGAATAATTATTAATTAGAAATTTGAACTAAACTATTATATATTAAGATCATAAATTTAATGTTGTAAAGTAAAAAAGAACTTGCTAAGTTTAACGCTATATCGTTATTCAACTACCTTAACGCATCTAACTGGTTGTATTGGAAATCTAGGGAAGGGGGGGGGGTAGTGGTCCTGTGTCTAGCAGTGGACGTGTGATGACTGAAGCAATGGTTATGATAATGATGAATAGAAAATTTCCGGTCATGGTCCGGTCACGGTCTGGCCGACTTTTCGTGTGGCGACCACAAGCCGGCAGACAATGGGTATACCCCCACTAGACACAGGATAAGTCGCTGACAAAACAAAAAGAAGAATAGATTTATTGCTACTCACAGAAGAATAATTGTTTTTGTATCTGCATTAATGTACTAAATTTCACACATAATTAAAATACGGGCTTAAATACACAATGAAACATGTTAAGATGGGTGTCCTGTTTTGAAATCAAAATATTACGTTTTAGTTTATAATGAATTATTAACTGGTGGAATTTTTACTTATATTTAAAAAAAAATTGTGGTTTATTAGGGATATTACAATTATAATTATTATTGGGATGCGTTTTAAACATCGGGTTTAATATATTGTTTATTTGTCAGTATTTACAATATTATTTTTATTGCTTTTTTTTATCATGTTATCGTAACGTTATTTAATATTTCTGAAACCAATTGAGGTACACAATCTCCCGTTCTACACCTGTAATCTATAAATACTTGTGTTGTGTGTTGACCTCACGTATTACTACGTACATAGTAATTATTGTATTCGTTATGTATTATTTGAGAACGAATGCAGGGAGGTAACGAGGCGCTTGTTTCCAAGACAAACATGCTCCATTATTTAACATGACCATACGAATTTCACAATGTAAATGTCATGTGATTGACGAAGCGATGTAATATAACGGTCTAATTTTCCGCTCATTGCCAGTTGTTTTTGTGTGGCGTATTTTTTTAAACACAGACATTTTTGGCAAATCCATTTTTATTCTAGAATGGAGTCTCTGTGTTCAATTACACAAGATACATTTTCTCATATATAAATATATATCACATTGATAGCGTTTGAATTAGCTAATTTAGCTGCAACACTACTAGTCGATTTGGTACCTATTGACTTTTGTTATAAATATCTAAAAAAATCCATTTGACATTTCATATATAAATGTAAACTATTTTTAGAACAAACGTTAGACATAACGAGTCAGAGAGAAATTAATATTAATTTTATTTAAATTTGACAATGAATTTATTGTGCGATCGTTTATTATGACCTTGGTTTTCTAAATAAAGTTTCATTTGTGAATGAAAATAACGCCGGTAATTTCAATACAATATTATATTATAATTAATTGTCGATCATGATTAATGTGGTGGTGACTACAACTGGGGACATTTGCAAATGGTCGTTGAGATCTTAAGGTTTTGGAGTAGAGACCACGGACTGGCAAGAGTAGTGTAGGACGTTCACACAAAGTGGACGAATATTGACCTTCTTAAGGTCATCGGAAGACGCTTGATACTGGCCACTTTCAGCCGTTCGTATTAGAAATTTTTAGGGGAGGTTTATGTCCAGCAGGACGTCTTACAATTGATATAATGATGGCGGTAAAGTAATTTTAAACCGTAAAAAATTCTGCCAAGCTTATGCACATAAAGCCTGTTAGAAGAAATTAAGTGAAAATAGGGTTAAAATATCCCAGCTTGTTATAGAAGCGGCGTTAACTGTAAAGCACGGAACTCTCGTGTTTCTATGGCCAATCCATATTTATATATAGTGTCCGAAGATGTCCAGATTTTAATCGTCTATTTTGTAGAAGATCTCAGAGTAAGAAGGTACAACCTGTCTATTAAAAAATTTGTGGAGGAAGATAATTATGACATTTAAAAAAAATATATACGTGCGTCGTATCCAAGCCTCGTTACATAACCTCGGTTATCTGAGTAATAATAACTCGTGTCAATTTTATTCTGAAAAAACTTGTCGCAGGTAAAAAAATGCTATCAACAGATTTATCGCTAAATATCAACGAATGTGTTGTCTTTAAAACATTAAATAGTACCATATATACTGTTTCCATTGTCATATTTACCCACATTCTTTTTTTTTACCTACATTATTTATCTATAGAAATTGAAGGACCATGCAGCTTGTCTGGGCTCCTGTAACCAATTTATCTTCTAAATAATGTCAAAGTTGACGGGTTTACTTGACTGCAGTTTCTTCCTATTCAACCATCATCTTTTAGCTGCCGGGCATAGGGCTCGCACGTTGGAGGATATTGTCTTTGAAGTCAAGTTTTATGACATCCCAGGAAGAGCGAGAGTAGTGTTATATAAGCGTGTTTAAAAAATGATGTACGTATTATGTATTTTTCTGATAACTAGCAAGTCTCTATCATCTTTAGTAACAGAATAATAAAATTAATAACATTATTAATTCATTTCATGGTAACAAAAAAGCGCAATTACGGTTGGATTATTAGACTTAAAATTTTCTTTAATTTAAAACGTTTACCTTTAAATTTCTATCGGTTTTCATTATTGATTATTAAAAAGGTAATGTGTAAATTATCATAATTTAGTAATAACTAGACTACCCGGGTTATGTATCAAAAAAAAAAATATGAAAAAAAAAAGAAAACACTGTTTCCAGCCATATTTAGATTTTTTTCTGTCGGACCTAAATTATTCGATACATCGAAAATATTATACCCCTTTGTAATTAAAACGCGAAAAAAATTGAGAAATGTAATTTAAGCAACGAAGAAATCTATAACAAGTATAGTCGATTTTGTGTAGAAGATCAATCTTGTTATCAACAAAATGTCGCTATTTTCAAAAAACCTAAAATTTTAGTAGTTGCGGTGTACTATGGAAGCCTTACTTCTAAGTATAAAAATTCCATTAAAAGTTATATAAATGCGAATATTATTGCATTACATACGTACATTTTTTTAAATAATGCAAACTCAGATATCATCAACCAACTGTAAATCAATAATCTAATCTATTTTTAAAGCATACTCGGGGATTAATTACGAAGACTCATGCAAATCTTTACAAATAAATAAAATCGGTGTTTCTGTTTGTAATATTAAAAAACACGGTACATATACCAAAATTACATTTATGAAAACTCTAGTTTGTTTTTCTGTGTGTCTGTATATTCTGGCTAATCTCTGAAATGACTGAACCGTTTTTGACGAGACCTATATTACAAGATAGATGATGTAATAACTTAGAATATAATTTAAGAAAAAATAAAATATTTTTTTTTGTTATATTCCAGGCGGCGGCAGTCGCGGGCATAGTTAGTAGTTAAATATAATTCGGCTTTACAAGAATAAATAGTCTTTTTTTTAGTTATTTGATTAATCATACCGTTTTTGCACGTCTTGTTGACTAGCTGCTTCGGCACGCTGAAATATTGTTCTAGTGTATTATTAAAATTTGACTTGAGGCAGAGATATTCTTCTTCCGAGTACTCTAGTCTCCTTTGAGTTGGAACTGTATCGTATTTAATTATTGAATTAAACACGCAAGGATCCGGTTTTGTCGTCACCTAAAATGAACAAGCGCAATTTATATGTCCGTGTCACTTTTTGCTGGCAATACCGATTATGTCTGATAGATATAGATAATTAGAATTCAGAGGCCAAATACAGGGTGATTTGTAAATTATCAATAAATGAGCTATATATGTACCGCTTTAAGCTTTTACTCCTAATCCTGTGTTGAGTGATAATTCTGAAAGTAATGCAATGTGACAGACCAAAATTTTTTGACGGTGCCGTGGGCAATGATTAATTTATGTGTTGTAATTCGAATTTTGAAAACTATTTTTCTTATCAAGTCATAATCAATATGTTCTTTGTTATTTCTGAAACTATTGATTTTTGAGCGGAGTGTACTGTTATATATATTCATCTGACACTTATATATTCATACCTTCAGTTTTTACACTTATGGTCAATCACCACGTATATGGTAGTTCTAAAAAATAAACATTGGCATCGTTTTATTACTTGATCAGGTTTTTTTTAGCCGGTTGGATATTTTTAAACACATCGTTAATGTTTGGTTTTCATATCCAGTTTAAATTTTTCTATGAAAATTGTTAATTGTTATTGCAATGGTATATGTTTTAAATTGTAAAAGAGGGAAATTTGATTAGTGATAATGTAATATTTTTTAATCCTCTTTCGTATGTTTTTACTATCTAGTTTGTGGTCAACGTGGAAGTCATTTATAAATTAAAAATTGTAGTGCCAGTTCCGTGATACTTTGAACACGTGATAAATTGCGTTTGTCTGTTAACATAAATTATCGAATAGATACAAACCTCTTGTCCGATGCACTTTGGTGAATTATACGTTTCGGTAAAAATCGCTGCGGTAACGTCTTGTGTTGCCGGATGCTGTACAATACCATTGCATAGAGTCCAGAATCCATTGCGTATTATGTACTTGCGAGGCATTCTTTTCAATGTAGTTACGGTCAAAGTAGTTACACCCATCCTGCGATTTATTACAATATTGTCAAATAACAAAGAGTGCAATTTTATTGTCAAGAAGCTTTGACTTGTCAAAACCATGTTACATATAAAACATAACATAGTAAAATATTAATTTTCCGGAGCCGTCCATAAAATGCGTTTGCTCTGAAGGGGGTGGAGGGAGGTTAGTCTCTTAATTTGACAAGAGATGACATGAGGATACGAGATGTATAAGAAAACGTGACTATATATAACTCAGAATGTTAGAAATATCCTCGGACATATGTTACTAAGAGTTAATTATTTTGTGTGCTTTTTATTTGAGAAATTAGATTAATTTATTTAAATTTGTTTATTATTAGAAAACGTATTTTTTTTGTATAACTATCTATTATTTTGAAGTAAAGCTTTGGGTTATATATATCTCCAGTCTGGTTGCAGGAAGTCTGACGTATGACAATCAGGAGGGGAGAGAGAAGAGCGCGTGAATTGTCAAACGCGCGAAGTTTAAACCAAACTGTTAAACGCGCAAATTTGCAAGTCATTGTATTTTCTTAAATTTTTCAAATTTCTACGCTATATTGTTTTTTTTCCATTAAAACCTTCTAAAAAGTATTAGTAGACTTACAAAAAATATGAATGATTTCAGTAAAGTGTATCTTATGGCATAGGCAAGGTAAGCAGAGATTCGTTTTTATATACTCATTAATACACTAAGATTTGGTACGTTTGCAAGATTAATAATTCGCTAGAAGGTTATCTTGAATTCTACAAGCAGACAATTAATTTGGTAGCCTCTTGTAATGCTTATTTATATCGATCTTTGTTATTCAATCGGCCTTCGAATTTGGCATTTTAAGTACAAAATTATTAAAATGTAATATTTAAATTATATCTACACTTTACTAAAGGCGTTAAAATTTAACATCCTTTACATTATTATAGAATACCTTTAAAAATCTTATTAAACAAAACAAATAACATGAGTATTATTAGTGCCAATAAACCTAATAATATAAGAAATAATTTTTTCTAACTACTGTAAGAGATTTGTGAAAATGATCACACTATTATGTTTTATATGATAGATTTTCATATATCAGTGCACGTTTAGAACTTTATTCCACACGCTAATTTGAAAGATGCCATTACAGTGGAGTTGTATATGTTCTTAGTATCTATTTTATTTGACTCGTTTGAAAAGTGATAGCTATAAACAATAAATTGTATATAGAAACAAAAATGAACACATAGATCGCAAATTTCTGTGTGTTGTATGTTAGCTGAATCGAAAGGGACAATATCGAATATTGATTAATTATGTTCTAATGCAAAATCTTTTGAGTAGAGATATGTGTGTATATTCGGAATAGGAGATCATTTTTTAATTTTACTCGCCTAAAACTTTAATGGTTATTCAAAACAATTTATAAATTCGTAGCAAGGATATATTTTAGGAATATACAAGTGATTGGTTATAGGTGTAAAAGCTAAGATTTTACAGATATTTTCAATTAACTCGCATAGAGTAAAATTTTCTATTGGAACGTGAAAGTCTAGTAATTTTTGTTAGTAAAAAGTATGCAAAGGACCAATAATTAGCCACTTCCGCACATGCAGTGGTAGTCGTGCAACAAAGTGCACCACCAAGTGGCTCACTCTGTGTTTGGCACTAATCGTTGTAACATAACTCCTGAAGATGCCCCGTGGAGGGGTGAAACACGTGTTGAGTGGTTTAACGGTGGCAGTTGTGTAATTCGCATTGTTTGCCGCATACGCATTTGTCAGCGGGCTGGCGGTGCACTTTGTTGTACGACTACCACTGCATGTGCGGAAGTGGCTAATTATTGGTCTTTTTCTTACTTAGAATGGACTTCCGCAAGGTAACGCCTGATTCCATTAAATAAGTAAAAAGTATGCAGGAGCTAATGGTAAACAATCATTAATTTTAATATGTAGTAACTTGAATTTAGAATTTTTTTTCTTACTATATCAACATTACGTTATTTAATATTCCTGAATCCATTAATTTGTATTGGGTGTAACATACACGAAGTGACAGCAAATGAGTTTTATATTCATCCTTTTGAAGCTTAAACATCTGTTACCAATCACACTGTATAAACTTTTAAAATTAATGGTACGCTAGCGTTCGAACCTAACTGATATAGTATAACCTACTCATTATTTTTTAAAGGCTTCTACGATAATTGATCAAGAGTCTAGTAATATTAATCAAGTGCCTTAAAGAATAACTGCAGCGACTGACGCTT
Source organism: Battus philenor (assembly GCF_028537555.1). Classification (NCBI taxonomy): domain Eukaryota; kingdom Metazoa; phylum Arthropoda; class Insecta; order Lepidoptera; family Papilionidae; genus Battus; species Battus philenor. The sequence continues at coordinate 3,145,576 of NW_027181686.1, forward strand.
GAAACCAATAAATAAAAGACAAGACAGCGATTTAATGGAATTTTATGAATATTTCATTGCAGTTATTTTTCGCAATAGATTTTAACTAGATTGAATGCTTGGTAGTTTATATAGGTGACGTGTGTGGCACGCGTGCCGAAGTGTACTGACCGTCGGCAGGGAAGAACGAGACTTTTCTTTCGCACAAATGTTACAGAAACTGTTCCTCAAACGTTTTTTATTCTTTATATAACGTGACTTGTTTTAGGAACGATTATTGGGTGGTGGGGTGTAGTTTATCGAACATTTGATATTCCGAAAGCTTTATTTCTTATTATGAATTAATTACTACATTTAAATTACTTACCATCCGTTAAATATGGCTTCCTTTAGAACATCCTCACGTTGCTGTACCAATAATATCTGGGACTTCAAGCTATCGGCCAGATGTTTCGCGTTATGCACAATAATCTCCAGTTTCATCTTAAGATTTGTTGAGTTCGGTAATTTTGTAGATATATTGGGTGATCGTAATAACAAATTGTTCTTCGGCACTTCAACAGTCTCGGGGATAATCGAGAAAGTTTTTAATTTATCATCGTTCATTATTTTATCGACCATTTTGTTCGATCTTCTACCTGATACTTTACTGCAAATTTGACAAATACATAAAAGCTATAAAATGATTATGACCGATATTCGTGTAGCTTTAAAAGATTATCACCTTATTTTTTAACGTTTTTTTAAAGAGAGATATATACAGTGTCTAAATGATTATTAGAATTGTTTCTTTGTTTTTCTCTATCAATAATATCGTCATATAGTTTTAATTCTAATTAGAATTTGTATTGCAAAAAGTTAAGGAGTTTAGCATTGAAAAAATACATTTATGTAACATATTTAAGACTGATCAATAAATTTATTGATTATATATAATGGCCGATTATACTGTCCAGTGCAGTAATGAAAAATGACAATACGAATTTGTCGCACGTTGTCTGTTAAACGTACGAAGTTCAAAGCGAATTTTCTAACGCCTGAAGTTCATAGCGCACTTTCAAATGCGCAGTTTTAGTAATATTCATAGTTTTTTGGAAATTTTTAGGTTTAAAAATTAAAGTTAAGTTGTAAAAGTAATTTTTATTTTTTTTGGATAAAAACCTTCAGCGAAATGTATCGAAATTATGAAAAAATATTAATGCTGTCAATAAAGCTGTTTTGAAGTTATATCATGAACTAAGAAAATAGGTCTTAATTGATAGATGTACAGATAGAGACAAAATGATATCACTATTCAAGGCTGTCCATTGTTAATATAATATAAATACACATTAATAATAATAAAATGACTTAATGACTAATACAGAAGTACTCACTATTGATCACGAATCGGTGTCAGCCATTCCGATACCTAAAAAAACAATGCGTGTTTTATTTATTTGTTAAAAAAATAGAATCGGTGGCCATGCGCCGTCGCCTATCTGACAACCTATGAACTTCATAGGATTCCAATTTGTTGAAATGAATATTGCAACGACCTGAATCAATGTATATGCGGAGATCATCGAGATTAGTAATTGTAAAAAGGTCTAGCCTTAACGCTTTTAATAGCCACCTCAAAAATAGGTAAAGCTATAAATGCTAATACGCAAACAGTATTAATCCATAACCAAAAAAAAAATATTCAGTACCTCTTTTAAAGCCAGTTCTTATAATAATTTTTGAATTTAAAAAAGTACACATAGATGTTTTACATAACAAGACATAGATTTAGAAAACATCTTTAATGATTGAACGAGAGTGTCTCACGTGATATAAAAGACTAAATAGCGCAAACTATGCAGAAAATACAAAATGTAAAGTAAGAATAGAACGGAAATATAAAAACAAAATAAATCAAAATTGTCATCTAGTATTTCATAGGGAAGGCGACGAAAGCAAGAAGAGATAAAGTACAGAATTGAATAGAAGAGTTTATGATGGATAAAAGAGAAAAAAATGTGTCACACATTCTATTGAGATGGATAAAAGATGAGAGCGAAAATAAGAAGATTATGTGTAAAATTAATATTGTGAAAAAAGTTTCTGTCTGTGAATCAGGACAAAGGACAAACGCACCTTTAAAAGATTCGTTTCTGTACAATCATGTTATCGATAATAATATTTATCTTTATTGGGATACAAAGTTTTTTGAATTAGTAATTTCAAGCTCAAAGTAATCTCAGTATTTTATAATTCAAGTCTCCACTAGATTCGTAATATCGCCAAATTAAAATGCTCACCCAGTCGCTGTAACACACTTTGAATAGAAAGGTGAATAAAAAAAAATAAATGTGCATGTTATGACGGCCAACGGCAGGGAACTATGAGATTATACTGGATTCGAAATCGATTTCAGAAATGTTTTGCTTTTGTACGCGCAGTGTAAACTAATCACTATTGTTCAATCACCATTGTTTCTGAATTCAGACTTTTGGCAGTGAAGAAAAATAATAGTTGCGGATTTGTATCTCAGGTTTACCTTAGTTTTTTTTGTTTTATGAAAACTGGGTTTGCATTGTCTTTTTCATCAGGAAACAGGAAAAAACAAATGTAATATTTGTCTGCGCATTATATTGAATTGCTCTTATAGGTATTGTGTGAAAATTATTGATAATTAATTTCACAACAACATAGAGTGCTGTCGCGGCATCTTTTTTTGTCTATAATATTTCTAACACTTCTCACAGCATTTTGCTCGTATTGTAAACAATGATTGATGACTGTATGCTTTTTTATTAAAGCGTCAAGTTAGTAAATCTACTGCTGGATGGTAACAGAAATCTGTACAGACGGCTTTGTTAATGTCTTCGAAAGAAAATGGATGCAGGCCGCTTAGTACTAGTTCTGTTCCAAATTTGTGGGGGAAGTCTGTGTCTAGCAGCAGACGTCATCGAAATATACCAAATGACCCAGGTCATTTCTAGCGCGCAAGATTTCGTTTCTTTAATCTTGGTAGCATTACACTATAACAAAGCCCAAGTAAGGCTTTTCATAATATCTGAAAGAAATTCGTACTTTTTAAATGGATTTGAAATCGAATCTAACTTTCTTATGTTTCACAATTTTTTTTTGTTTAGATTCTCTGGTTTATCCTAAATTTAATACCATAGAATTGATATTGATTTATACTCAAGTTAGTACAAGAGCGCGTTGCCAAAAAATAACAGTCTTTTAAATGAAAAAATGGAAGTCAAAGTATTTCATAAACTACAATAATCGAGTAGAAAAATTGTATCAAATTACTGTTGTGACTAACCAAAAATAAATGTCTTGGGTCATAACTTTGAAAGAAAGTCGGAAACCTTTAAAAAACCTGCGAGTATAATGAAAAATAAATGTTAAAAATTCAATTTTCAGTTTCATACATTATAAAAAAGTAGGCACATGTAAAGCCATCTTTAAATTTATTAACAATTGATGGCGCCCACTACAATCACCTGCTTCTTTCACTTATTTACAAAATATAGTGCAATATTATTATACTATATATTGTAAACAAATAAATATTAGGACTCGCTTAAAGTTGTTGAAAAATTTGGGTATGTATGTATTAATTCCATAAGTAACATACTTGTTTATTTCTCTAGTGGACGAGTATTTAGAGGGTCTCTTTAGTAAGGAGGCCCATGAAACTCCATCGGACTCTGTGAAAGAGGAAGATTTGGAGATGAAACTGCCTAAATGGTTCGACGAAGATCTCTTTAATAGGTGAGTTGATTTTTATATGATAAGAGAAGGGAAACATATTGAGCTAAAAATACTATTTTATGTGGGAATTTGTGAAAATAGATAGCTCTAATGATTATATGGTTATGTGGTTTCTTTGGTATTTAGCATTTTCTAGACACGACTGGAAATTAAAAAGTATAATTTTATTATTATTGATTCTGTAATCGCAGTTGTTCCTCTCAAATGTAATAAATAGGGGTTGATATTACATACATAGCTTGATAGGAAAATAGGGTTAAGATGAATGTGCCTGTACCAGCTTATTATGGAAGGAGCGAGAAAGGAATAGGGCTTCCCAGTTTCGCTATAGTGTACGCTAAAGATAGCGTGCACTATAGCGTGGAGGAGAGGGTAGCAACTTAAAATGGTATCATGTTGCTGAAACACAATGGGTTTGCCGGAATATATCTAGACACTATATGAGTGTTTTGTTTGGTTTGGTATGGTTTTGTTGCGGATACGAAACTTTTTACCATGTCTTCCCCCAAAGGTTAACTTATAATAATAATACATAAAGTTATATCAAACTTATTGCATAACTTACAGTAATATCAAAATAAACCAAAAATTGAGATAAACAAGTGCCCCCTTCACATTAATTACATTATCAAAGATCTATCGAAAGTTAATTTTTTTCCAGGAGTCGTACGTTCTTCTTTAGATTTATCTACGGATTAACCACCGTGCCGAGTCATGGACTGATCATTGTGTTTTCCGTGCCTTCGATATTAAAGATTTTGGTAAATTCTCAAAGAACGTCCTCTAAGTACACAGCTTACAGGCGATATGTTTCAACATTGATGCATATGCTCTCTTGGTTCAAGTATGAATTGAAACCCGGAAGTGTGTAAGTTTCATTTTATATAATAATAATAGTTTCACATAAACATGAAATAATAAACTCATTATTCGACATAACGATGTGACATGAACGAATACTCCGTATAGATTTGTAAAAATATTAGTTTCTGACTGCGGTCTATAAACAAAAAGTTTAAGTGAAATAAACTGGCCAGCGCAGGCTTGGTAGGCGCAGTGGAAGTCATAAGGCTGCTATGACTTCCGCTACACCCACCAGGCATTATTACACGTTATTTTCTTACACTACTTATGAATAATAATGAAGTTATTAATTTGCACAAAGTTTCGGATCATACTCAAACTTTCATTTAATTAAGACTCCTCGACGCCTAAAAATATTATAGATTTCGATTAATCTAAAATGTTTATTGAATATTTAAAAGATTACCTACATTTATACAGCTCAATACTAAAAAAAATATTGTGACGTAAATCTATCAGATCCGTATTTGTTTTTCAATTGATTTTAACATTTGTTTTTTCATTTTCTTTCTTCTATTTATTTTGAATAATCTTTTATTTTCAATATTTCATACCTTATTTACGATTGATTTTTTATTTCACAATGCATGCTGTGTCTCCTGAGATTTTTTCCCTAGATAAATTCTCTTTTACAGTATTTTCAATGTTAACCTGTAATTATTTCTTGTGTAAATGTTTCCTTAATTTTGGAGACCATAAAAATAAAATAAAATAAAATTAAATATTGGTAGATCATGGAAATCCTTGGAAGCTGTAAGAACTCGGCATTTGAGGGCAAGCCGGAGTGCCCAAATGCAGAATGTTGGGACGGTCTCGCAGCGGGATTTGGCTCTCACGCAGTTCGGCTTTATAGGCTTTGCCGTGCTAATGCCTGACAGGTTCGGTGTTAGACAGGTGTCGGAAGGCGACTGGGAGGCTTACAATCACTTTTGGAAGGTTATTGGCCATATGATTGGCATAGAGGACAGGTAAATATAACTAAATTTTCATTTTACGTCAACATTCATTACTTAAACAATTATTGAGCAATATTATAACATAGTGCACTATTTCTGTGAAATATTGTTGAGTATTGTTGAACTTTAAAAACTTATTGTTCGAACAGAAAGACAAGTGTAATTTAAAACATTTTCTATTGTTGAAAGAACAATATAAAATGTAGTTTAGGAAAAAGTTTTCCATTTCGTACATGCCAAGACTTACACAAAACAAAACTTCTTATTTGTTTTGATAATGTCGTCAAAAGTTGGACAGTTACGGATATCTAAATTATAAATTTACTCTTCGGTGTGTATAGAAAAATATAAATGATATTTTAATTAGTTTTATTAAAATTTCTCCATTTTTCTTTCTATTAGAGCTTTCCTCGTGCCATAGTGAAAATATTTAAAAAATATCGTATTTGCTTTTTGCACTTAATACAAGTGTCGATTAGCTTCTTTTAAATTAAATTTTAAAACTGCAGCAAATTTTTAATAATTTTGATAATACATGCAAAATTATAGGTGTTCAAATATTGGATGAGCTCCCAGGCATGGTGTAGATACTTTGTGACATAAACATTTATTTTAAGGTATAATTTATGCCGGAACAACATTGAGGAAACCAGAAAGGTCTGCCAGTATGTACTAGACCGCGTGTTTACGCCGTGTCTCGAGAATGTTCCAGAATACTTTGAGCATATGTGTCGCGTGATGATGGACGGCCTTTGGGCAGTGAATCCTGTAATGGAGTCTGGCAGTATGTTGTACCTCACAAAGAACTTGTGCAACGTTCCGGGATATATCCTTACAGAAGCGGAAAGAATTTCTCTGCAGTCCCGGATTAAGGAACAGTTGAATGGAAAGCACGAAGACATCGGTAATCACTTTGTTGTTGTGTTCGTAGATTCGTTATATCGGTCTTAGCAAGAGGACTTTGCTTCGCATTAAGAGGCTATCGGCTGATATGATGATGCTGATTTGTAGATTGTGTGAAATTTTATATATTTTTTATATATCAGAAAAATCCAAGCAGATAACTAATTTCTAGATGTAGAAGGGTTTAAGAAATCTTAAACTCTATTTTCAAAATGGTAGTAGAGTTTCAATAATAATCACTATACTGTACTCTATTTTTATATTTCTGATTTTCACTGTATTTGTATTGTTAACTGCGTACTTTGAACATAGTAATATGAAGCTATTTTTATGTTACGTATATTACTAGATGTCTTCGCTCCGTCTACGAATTTCCTTAACCCCTCGCGAATGAAATTTCATAAAATTCGTTCTTAACTAAGATATACTCGACAAAAGGAACATTACTACTTAATTTCGAGTATTAGCTTGGTTCCGAAAATTTCTTAGATATGGAGATTGATTATTGTTTAATAGGTAGAGAATGCTTTAAGTCATAAAATCCGCCATTAAACAAATTGTAAAAAGGGTAAATTAAAAAAAATAATAATTGTTGGGTATATCAATATTTTTGAACATCGGATTTCCAACCCTTGTTGTCATTTCATAACCGCCCGCTTTATTTTTCGTTGGTATCTAAGTCCGTCGAATGTATGTTTCGAAAAAATCGCGGTTTGTGAAAACACTGGTAATATTACGTCTTATTTATTCTATTGTAGGTAATTTCTTTCTTACCTATTTCTATTATTTCCACGTATAATAAATAATTTAATGAAATTAAGATTGTGGCTATATAAAGTGTTTTTTTCAGGTGTCGACTCATCATTACTAGTCCAAAAGTCAAAAGTCGAAGGCCTCCCACAGCGTGCTCCTTTGCTCTTATTCCTGAAAGACTACGAAACCTTGGACAACTCGCCCGAGTACAGAAAACTGAGTATCGCAGCAAAATACAAAATTGCTATATATTCTTTAACCATGAATTTTTACACCACAAGCATAGGCCGAATGCTTATAAATATACAGTATATTTTGTCTTTGATAGTTGCCGATTGGTTCCCTTACGTAGCGGTATTATTGTACGGATTTAAGAATGCCTACGTCGATAAATTCAAAGAGTCTATAAAAGATAAGACGGTGCCGCGACCTAACGCAGATTACTACAAACCTCAACCCCCTGAGCCATGGTATAGAATGATTTTACGCTTTCGGTAGACGTTCACAGAAACCTAATAGAAGAGCATTTGATTTAGGTGGTTTTAATACTTGGTATATATAGATAATATATTATAATATGTATATATAGATAATATATTAAAAACAAATAAGTGTCTTTTTATTAATTGTTAACCTATGTAATTAAAAGATCCGCTGTTTCTTAGAAGTCTCGAAATCGACGAAGAGCTTCAGCTACAAAAAAGAGACTATTAGAGTATACAATTCAGTCACACTCTCTTGATAATTATAGCACTTAGGTATATATATACTAATTGTTACCTTATCCAAAAGAAGTAGTTACATAAATGAGCAGGGGCTCAGTGGTAAAAAAAAATGTGACTTGCGATCGGAGATCGAGAGTTCGAATCCTGGAATACAATCTTGTATAATTCACACTTTGTGCATTAATTATAAAAGATTGCCACTGCTCACAAACTAGTTTTCAAAGGATGGGCAGCAGCGTCCACTGCGGACCATAATAACACAATGCTATCGCCAAACGTGGCGATTATGGTATTTCGATAATTATAAATCCTTTTTATTGTACTTATGTAGATTTAAACTTTATCAATAATACTAAATAAATAATAAAGGCTAATTGAAATAGTTTATTAACAGGTTTCTAAATTTGATTACTTAAGATTGTTATAGGTTATTTTATTTAAGAAAGTTAGTTAATGCGGTTGAAAAATATTAAGCTTTTTATCAGATGACTTACTGAAGAAAAATTATTTTATAAAATTTATAGTAAAATATTATTTATTGTACAATTGTACTGTTATTACCCGGCGAACAGAATAGTAAATGTGATTGTATTGTATTGTTTCGAAGACGTTAACGCCGCCTGCCATAAGTCTTTCACAGCTTTGTCTGACATGAGCTTACGGAGCGAAATGGTCCTTGAACTGTAATAAATGTAATTGAAGATCTCTCCTTTAATAGTTCATGTAAGCCAGTGGTGACAAACTCTAAAGCGGGGCCACAAAATAAACCAATAATAGTAGAAACAAATATGTTTATTTTTACTTGTATATTGCAATAAACGAAAATAAATTAAAATTATTGTTTACACATGTACAATTTAAAATGATTCGTAAATATGTAATGTTGTATTACATTGTAAGTACATTATAATTTTATACGCTCGTTTGTTTTTTTATTCACATTTCCATTTTATTTATACATTTCACCAGATATAACGACTGCGCCGCAAAAATGTTCATCTTAAATCGATTGCGGTCCGCGAGTTTGGTACCCCTGTTGTAAACTATCCAAATGAATCACATCTCAGGAACTAAATCGAAAGAATAAAATAGAAAAAAGAGGCTGGACTTAAAAACTGAAGTAGAATTTTCATTATTTTATTGTTTTAATATCTAATAGTTATTGCTGTATACCGTTTCTATTATTGCAAGTGCGTATATACAATAGAATTTCATATTAAAACTTATAAACAAACCACTGTTTCTAATAATAGGAAAAAGCGTAATTTAATATTGTATAAAATAAACATATACATTTTCAATGGATTTTTTTAATATGCCTTGGTAGAAATTATTGTTATTATTAATGTAATAATTAATGATAAACAAAATATTTATTTTAGATCGAAAATCTAAAAGAAATTTTGATTTTTTGTATGATTTTTAAATTTTTTTCTTATTTTACAGTCAATATATTGTGATTTTAAAATAGAGTGGGGTGATAAAGAGACCCGAATCGTTGTGATTGCATTACAAAAAGTAGGTATGGTGATAAATGCAATTGTCAAAATCTTCCAAATACTTAGTATTAGTCAAATGTTTGGTACCGGGTTATTGATAGGTACAATGAAACCTCCTTTCTCTGTTTGTCACAAAAAGTAGTCGGACCGTCTACGTAATGTTCGTACGATAAGGCGATTAAACTAGCAAGGGATAGAATCCGCAGAAATCCTGCCCGAAAACAAAAGATTTTATTTCGGGAGATGAATTAGGAATTGTAACCTATAAGAGATGTACTGGTCATTTTTTAACTGATGATTCAAAAAAGGTTGATAAAATCTAAACAACTGCTCAAGCATGCAAAGGATTATCACAGAAATATTTTGTTTATGGGTGAAATTTTTTTTACAACTGTGCAATATTCTTACAAACAGAATAACCGTATTTACGCTGAAAGCTTTAAAGAAGCTTCACAATTAGTCAAAAGAGTGTAGCGTGGGCATTATCCGAATCCAGTGATGGTTTTGAGCATGAAAGAGACTACGAAAGAGTGACGGAGCCTAAAAAAGGTATTAAAACATAGGCAGAGGTGTAACAAGAAACCATCGTTGAGTATTCTCAAGGATGGTCTCTTGAGTATTCTCAACAAAATTTTGTTAAGTCCCTTAACAACACCGCGTTAAGTAATCATGAACAATCCATTCAGCAAGACGGCGCCGGGTCATAAAGCTACACACTCAATCTTGGTTACAAACGAACGTTCCGGATTTCATCAGAGTTGAAGATTAGTCGACATTTAGCCTTGATATTTATATATTATATTATGATTTATGGTCAGTTTTAGAGTGTTTGCTTTAAATTACACGATCATTTGGTGTCTTTTAAAGAATCCATACGATTTGCAGTGAAGAATTTTGCTACAAAAAGAGTGCGAGGTACTGTTAATAACTGGTCACAACGTTTAAAGGACTGTATTTCATCAAATGGAGACTATATATTGTTTACTTAACTAACAAACTGTAATAGTAATAAATGTTACGTACAATTAAAAGTTGTTTTCGTTTATAACAATATTTATGACAAGACGAAGTATATTTAACTAATTTAAATAAAATCTAGACAAAATGCAGTACAAATTTGTTCTGTCTAGGAAAAACGTGTTCTAACGTAAAACAGGATTTTTTGACGTATATACTTGAAAATGGTTTTAAATTATATGCCATATATAATAACGTTTTCATCTAAAAAACCGCGGCCTCGTTGTAGTGCTTGTTCGGTAAGAAGAGTAGTAATTAAAATTCATAGGAAGTAATCACGCGACCAACGCTAAAATAATCTGTAAATATGTTTAAGGCAAATAATAAAACTGACAATGTTGTGTGCAAATGAGTTTTAATATAATGTACGCGGAAGGGGCAGGATAAGCTAGAGCAAACATCATGACATCTGTTCTCAAGTATGTCGGGTGCGTCTTGTCAATCTTCTCTATCTCACTTACGTGAGCAATGTACAGGAATTCCATAACACCAAAACTAAATAAAGGAAAATGCATTAAGTAAGAACCCTACTTCCGCTTCAGTGGATACCATTTACTCAGACACAGCTCCCGATTCGAATCCAAAAGATGTAACCACGTGTTTTTATGTGAAAACCTTAATATACCTCCGTTCAACTTACCGGACTTCCTCAGGAAAAAATCTACGGCAGAATCTTTTGATGAGTTCGTCTGGAAGATCGTCTTAAACTTCAAGGCATTTAACGGTCTGTAGCGCTTGGGCAGTGACGAAATAAAACAATGTACCAATTAATGTATAATGGAGTAAAATTTCCAAATTGTTTTGTTTATGTGTATAAATTTTAGATATATTTACTCGTAAGAAAAAATTTAAATAATGATAAAACGCTGTCGTGACTCGCAACTCAAATAGTGGCAACCCTCGCTCAGTGAAAGCGAAAAAAAAATTGTAAGCAAAACACTACCAATACAAATTGGAATTAATAATAAAAAACCACGATATTGTTAAGATTATCGCAAGACGATGGACTCAGGTTGCTTTTTACCGGTCTACTTGGATTCTATCAGGGAGGCCAAATTATTATGAAGAAGCACTCTACTTCTTTTGTCATCGTCGTTCATTTCATAGAACTGTTTTCAAATTCTTCTGATTTTGCACGTCACTGGAGAAGTGTGCAACAAATTATTTAAAATAATCATAATACATGTATATGTATGTGACCAATTATTGACTTTTAATTGTAAAGTCCATGATTACAACAAAAAGAAAAATTATTATCTACAAGTCGGACAAAGAATATATTCGGAAGGCAATTTTAATAAACTAATTTGGCATTATCTAACAAACATGTGTCATATGCTAAATAAAATTCGTTGGTCAGACCAGTCAGTCTTGTTTAAACTGATCGTGCGTTGTGAAGTATACATTAAGCTCTATATTGATTTAAACAAAGCTTACGCTTAAGTAATTTATATTTTACGGTAATTGCATCGATCATCATGGATTTAACAGGTATTTTTATACTTTTTTTATTATAAAACAAAGTATTTATTTTGAGAATTATTGGTACAAACAATACACACCTGAGTTAACTTTATTACAATACTACGATAATAAAATATTGCTTCTACAAATTAGTCTGCGAAAATGAGTTTTACTTTAGCACTAAACTCGGAATTTAGTTACTTTGATCTTTTGATGTGTTTGGGATATAAATCCCTGGGGCTAATTACAATTCAGGTAGGCTAGAATTTATTTGTTGCCTATAAAATGTACTTTACTAATTATAAATATTCTTTGCAATTATATAATATAATCTCATTCAAACGATACAAGGAATTTTATATAATAATATATCTCTGTTATAAAAACATTGTGAACAGCCACTTAATTCTTAATTACAATATTATATTTTGTATTTATTCAAATATTAAAACATTTTAAAAATATTTTTTAAGTCTATTATATATTTATATTAACATAGTTATCTCTTTCAATCAAACTATAAAGAACACCAATGTTTTATTGCGATTTTCGCTGGTCTAGAGCCGGCCAACCTGTTGACCTTTTTTCTTTTCCAAATAAAATTGTAAATGAGTAAATAGTATGTTTGTCTGAACTCATGTACCGCTCAAATATCGAGAAAATTTTCCAAACCGGTCAAAACTACTTTATGGTCATTTTCTATTTCTTCAGTTACATTGTTAGATATGTCATTGCTATGCTACCTATAATATGCATGTTTTGACATGGTGCGAAATGCTTTTTTTGTAATAAAATTAAAAAAATCCAATTTCTAAGTTAGATTCACTCATTGTGCTCAACAAGAAATTCTCGAAAATGGTAATATTTAAATCTAACTGTTTTAATGTAATGTAATGTCACGAAAACCAGCCAGTAGCAAATAGTACCTCCAGTCAGATTTTATTGTATTTAAAAATAAATAAAATAAAATAAGAGATCTCTTTATCCGAACGTTACAACCCTGTTTTATACCATTACTCGCAATAAAATTCTGTCGGTAACCGATATTTTTAAAGAAACAGAGCTTATCACATTTATGATTTTAATGTTTTATTTTTTTATTATATGTACGTTATTAGTATAAATATTAGTTTACGTAACCAATTAGCTCAAGTTTGTTTGGTTTTCTCACGTAATTACAATACATGACATTGCGATATAAATATTGTCATTACATGATCAGTCAGTCCGTAACAATTTTTTGTTGGAAACGACAATAAAAATATAATATAATAAAGACAATAAAAATGTTTTCCTATGGTTTGTTCTAACAGATTGATTTTCATTACATTAAAAGTAAAACCCAAGTTAAAAACAAGTAACTCATTTGTGTGCAACTATTTACGGTTTAACAATACATTTTTATTTAATTACTCTTAAACAAGAAACGGCCAAAGTTAATCAACAGATATATTGTAATTATTCATGGCAGTTATTTTGGACCACACGCATTATAGAGTGTGGTGCCGTGTTGTGGTTCAGAGAGCACTAGGTTTGTGAAAGTCTGACTGGTACGTAACAATGGGGATAGATTAGTCGTTCCAATCGATAGACTGCCACAGCAAAGCACAGGCCATTACCAAAGATATATACGGTGGGATATACAACAACCGCCACGACTGGAAGGCGCGTCGGGATTTGCAGTTTGGTATTATGGTTTGCAAAAGAAGCTGCTGTCCATCCTCTGGGAACCTGTTAGTGAGCAGTGACAATCCTATGTAATAAATGCACAAAGCGTAAAGAATATTACACTTTATCCCGGTAATCGAACCCGTGACCTACAATCCCCAGTCTCAGTCCTCCCTCACCTGGCTAGCATTGCCCGTATATATAATTTTTTTAAGGATGTGGATAGATTTACATCCTTTAATTTTTGATTGACAAGAGAGTACAAGAAATCATTTATTTATTTTTTATTTGACTACAACTCCCAACATGTCACTTAGTTAAAATGGTATCGAAGGATCAGATAAAATAACATATATGTTATAAACAGCTGCGTTAAAACAACTACGATTAAAATTTGTTTCTTAAAAAATGGAGTATAATCGACTCAAAATATATTACATATTTAATAAAAAGAAAAAAAGCTGTGGTTAATTTAAAGCAATTATTTTTTTTTTTGGTTTATTACCAAAGAACGAATAGTTAAATGCGTAGTCATCATGATCATTTCAAATTTAGAACGTCCACTGTTAAACACAGGCCTCACCTGTATATTTCAAATATGACCGGTTGTAATCCATATCCTGGGTTTTGTAGGGATTTTAAAAAGTCGTCATCTTACATTGCATCTGCTGGTCCGTGATTTTCAATCTAGAATCTGCGTAGTAAGCGTAATGTTCAAGTCGCCAATCCGTTCGGCTGCATGAATTACCTTTGTTCGTCCACGGATCTCCTCATTTGTTTAAATAGTTATATAAAATTTAATTTTATGTTTTGGCTGTGTTATAGAAAGTATTGTTGTATCGATAAACCTGGAGTACAGAATAGACGAGAAGGACAAATAATAATAATATCTCTTTAGAGCGGCTCCTAAGATTTCTTTGCTAAAAATATCTTTGACAAACTTGCACCTGCATACCCTTCTGTTTGATAAAGGTCCAGTTAATTTTTTTTGAGATATTTTAATGATAAGAATGAACTGAGGTGAAATCATCTGATGTTTACTTATGACTTTTTATCTTGTATCCAAAGCGATAAATAATATCCGATGGCAGGGGCATTTGATAATATAATTTTGATAATCTATCGTTGACCCTTATATGATATTTGCATTGTCATCATCACACATCAATTTTGTTGTAAGACAAAGGTGGCTATATGTGGTCAAACAAAAACAAATAACGAGAAGGTAATAAGCTTTTAAGCCAGTAGTTGAATATCATTAGTGTAATGGCATGACATTTTCTCCCTAGTTTATCTTATACCATTGTTAATGAGATTTCAATTTATTTTGTAAATCGTAATCATGTAACATTTCTTTGGATAAAATAAATATAAAGTTATAAAAAGTTTTAATGTAACAAGTTAAAATAAAATAAACTTCATAACATATATATTACTTCGATTAGCATATAGTTCAAACTTAATTATTTTTGTATATTCCAATATAACATTTATTATTAAAATAAATTCAGATGTCGGATAAGAGTTAAATTATAACGGATAAAAATTGAAAATTATAACACAGTTATACAAATTTCAGTCGTAAGACATCTACTATTAGACATTGGGATTCCCCATAGATTTCCAATAAGAGCGGTAGTGATAGACATTAACAAGGTCGTCAGTCCACCCTGTGGATGGACATCCGCGTTTCCACTCCAGAACCTGGAGTCTTAATTCCAGCCGTCATTTATTCTGCGCGCTATGAGGCCCGCTCACTGTCACTTAAACTTACTAATCCGCTGTGCTATCTCGGTTATTTTTGATTGTCTATGGAATTTTCCATTCCTTTATAGCTCGTCGAGCAACCGTGAGTATGCCAATGAGGCTATAAGTTAGAGAATACATTGTGCTCTTAATAAAATCAGTTTGAATACAAGTTATTAATCCACACAGATATCCACAGCGAATAGTCCTTTTCTAATTTTTAGGCGAAAGATGCCCACTGCAATGCGGGTCGGCGGATCTTGAGCTACCTACCATATCCAGCGACTTCTCAAGATTTTTACTAAGTTTTTGGTTCACCCAGTGGGGGGTCTCTTACGCCTCGTTTACTGGCTCGTGGTCGCCACTGGAGAATCTCTTCCTCAACGGCCATTGGTTGAATAAGTGATGTGCCCCGCCCACTGACCTTAGTTCTTCTGCGGATCTCCTCGTTTCTGATTTGATCCCGCAAAAAGCATGGCTCTCTCCACTGCTCATTGATCTGGAGCCTTCTCTCATCCATAAGTCATCACCGCAACACACACTGATCCAAGACCTTCGTCCCCAGGCATAGTCTTCGAATTGTCCTATTTACTTTACATTAAAAATAGAGAATACATTTTTGTTTACGATGTTTTTTTTTGTAAAGAGTATTTTAAAAATTAAAAATATAAAGTCTGTTGAGAATCTTGTCGCTCATGGATAATCTTTCGTGTTTTAACATGGGCTGACAATAAATACTGATATGTAATATAATTATAGTAACGCATTTAAAAATTATAATATAAAATTTGTTTAAGTACCGTCTCAATGATATATTTTTTTTAATTATAAGAAGGATTTTATAATGTTAAAATGCATAAACATTCGTCGAAGTTCAATGTTTATCTGATACACAATCCATTGTTTCACTATGAGGCTTCCCAGGCTTTTGTATTAAATATTTGCGTCGTTTTGTTCGTCCCGCCAACTTAATTTATTATGTAGTAACTTTATTGTCTACGCCGATCCGGAGCGCAATATTTAAATCAATTTGCAATATTTTTGTTGAAATTTTATACAGCGGTGCATCGCTATCATCATCATTTCTGTCATCCACTGCTAGAGATAGGTCTCACCCATAAATTTCTATTACGAACTGTTGGAAGCGGGGTGCATCCAGCGTTATTCCACCACCTTAACGAAGTCATCTGTTGACCTGGTGGAAGGAAGTTTCAAGCTACGTTTCCTGGTTCATGATCTCCACTGCAGAATCTTGAAACCATCTATATTATACATAGCTATTGGGACAAACAATCAATTAAATACTAAGCAACACTGTTTACGTGGTGACCTTTAGTTTTTGCGTCTAGAATACATATGTTATGTCTACCTATGTACTACTGGTTCTGTTGAGATATAATTTGATAATACCTAGCATCGACACGATTTTTATTATTGTCACGTCTTCATGTCGTCATTCTCGAACATTAATTTGGATTTTTAAAATGTAACCTCGGTCGGAATAGTTTTCAACGGAAACTATGCGGGAAAACTGCGTTTGTTTGATAAGAACCAGTTTTGAGTGGTATTCAATTTTGAGAATTAGATCTAGTTTTAACAAAAGCCCCTTTATAAAACGTAAAAGTCTTTTTAATACTAGAATTAATTAATGTACAATAATGAAAAAAAATGCCAAATTTGTTGGACAAGGTTTTAAGTGATCTTATTGTAAAAGATAATTAAGTTCGCTTTTAACTATGAGTTTTATTTATGATCTCGCAGACTACGCATTGACTAACACTTAAGTTTGGTATACTTTAACTTTAGCGAAGTCACTTCAAGCTATGCAGACGACGAAGGAGAAATAAAATCTAAAAATGAAAAGAAAAATGATTCTACAGTCGCTTTTATTTCTCTCAACTATTCTTTTGTAAGTTTCTATCTCCGAATACGTTGAATTTAGAGTGACTTCCAGTTTTAACGTCATACCTTAATCGAGGAGGGTAGACAGAGCTTTTTTGTATCAACGTAACCCTCACCAAACAAATTGATCTAGGGGCAGATAAAAACAATTAAAAAATAACATCATAAAGCGTGGATCAAAGTGGCAAACCGTAACATAAATCAATATTGCAGCCCTTAGATAAATAATTGACTACATATTCCTGTTTTATCCTTGCCGTTTATTTATTTATTTGCATGAAATCTTTAAAATATTTCAAGACAACGTCTTTTATTCTTCCTCCTAATGGTGTAAATATAAACGAACGTTTTGTATTTCGTGAGAATTTATTGTTGTCTTTTTTGTCAATATTCTTTTTGTTATATTTACATATTTATTTAAAGGAGGTTTAAGAGTTAAAAATTTTTGTTTGGACATTTTTGCGTGATTTAGATAAATCTCTATACCAAACTTATTTTTTCTTGCGATTTTTTATGGGAGTCTGAATAAATGTAAGTTTTTTTTTTCACGAATAAACGCTTTTGGCCGGTGAGTTAGTCTCGGTCACTAGCTTAGTCTAGATCAATTAGATGTAACTGATCTTGCGTTATTTTGCAAATAATTTTGTCTTTTTGCAGTAATTAAGATGATGTTAGTTATTTCATTGAATAAGGGATGTCGTTGATATATCGCGTCGCTTAGAATTAACACAACTGCAGACGGAAGAGCAATATATAGTTTTAAGAAATACATGTTTCTAAATAAACTTATTTTTGTTTTTCCAGTTGATGAGTATATTGAGGGTCTCTTTAGCAAAGAGTCATACGACACTCCCACGGATTCTGTGAAAGTGGAAGATTTAAAGATGACTTTACCAAAATGGTTCGACGAGGAGCTGTATAATAAGTAAGACATTGTTATTATAAGACGGAAGAATATCAAAGCGAAACTTTTCTTCCCTTGCAACGGGAGTGAAGCTTGGGACGATACTTTTAAAATAATTGAATAAGATTATTTGTTTCGGCATGGTTTTCATAAAACCATTGTAAAATAATGGTTGCTACAAAATTTTTCAAAAATGAATAAAAAATAATAAATAAATATTACAGCTATTAAAATTATTGAAAAAAATTTACATCTTTAATATTATAGAAAAACAACTTAAATAGCAACCAAAATTTGTTATAATAAGACAATAGAAAATTTGATGCTAATCAGTACAGATTTACAAAAAAAAAGCCTTTATTTTTTTCGGATGTTTGTTTACATGAAGCGTATGTGTTTTCATATCCTGTGTCTTATAGACTTATACAAACGTATAAGACAGATGCAATACGATGTTGTAATGAGATCACAATTTTTTTTTATTTAATGGAATCAGGTGTTATTTTGCGGAAGTCCATCCTAAGTAAGAAAAGGAGCAATATTTAGCCACTTCCGCACATGCAGTCGTAGTCGTGCAACAAAGTGCACCGCCCGCCAGCCCGCTGATAAATGCGCATGCGGCAAACAATGCGAAGTACACAACTACCACCGTTAAATCACTCAATACGTGTTTCAGTCATCCACGGGGCATCTTCAGGAGATATGTTACACCGATTAGTGCCAAACACAGAGTCAGAAATCACAGTATTTTGTTTCTTTTTATCTGCAATAAACAAAATAAGATAACAATGGAAATATATCAAAATGTTTATATGATAACAGAATCAAAATATAAATATCTTTATATAAAATTATGTTAACATCACACTTGTAAGAAGTCGTTTAATGATTGTAACGTTAAAAGGTATGTAGAATATTCTCGACTGTTTTAATCTTATTTTCAGGGGCAGGGATTTTTATAGGAGATTCAGTTTCGGGATTTCTATTTCGTTTTCCACTGGGTTACTGGCTTTGTTCGCTGTGCCTACTATATTAGAAGTATTGGTGAATTCACGAAGATCAACCTCAAAATATACCGCGTACAAGCGATATTTATCTACTATTCTACATGGAGTTTCATGGTTTAAGCACGAATTAAAACCCGGTAGCCCGTGAGTATTTTTTACATAAATATTTTATACACTGACAAGTGGAAATCCCTTCGATGTTACATTAAATACATTATAGCGTATTTTATACATTTAACACTGTTCAATAAAAATAGTTTTAGAAAATTATCATAATATAATATTATAATAAACAGAGCTGTAACGTATGCAACTTACGATTTATTAAATATTTTCTGTACAGTTAGTGTTATCAGTTCCCAAACAAAGCAGTCGCATTAGTACATTGACATCGCCTTTTAATCCGCTATTAATGTTGTTGCTTATCTAGAAGATAATCAGCGAATTAGCAACAAGAACTCTCTGATTGTTTGTGTCATTTTATTTATGACAAATTTTTTATCGTTTCCAAACGTTCCTTTAACTCCAAACTATAAAGCACGTGTACGCGTATAACGTTCCTGCACCGTTTCTTCTGCATTGCAAATAATTTTATTATGCAGATGTTATAGCTAGGGTTTCTCTAGACATTGCCACCGTTACACAAAGTTTTAAAGCTGTGAATGTATATCTCATTTGCAATCAATTGATGTGAGAGGTGGTCGTTAGTACGGGCCCCTCGTCCCGTAATAGATAATTCGATGTAAAGAAAAACACTTGCCGGATAGTTAAACTTATAATATCTCAGAACAATACTTAAATCTCAATCTGAGTTAAAAGTATTTCCTTTGTTGAACAGCGGTTGAAGCGACACGTCCGTTCGGTAGCGCGGCGCGTCCGAGAGAGGGTGGGCTTGCAAAAACAGATGCGTTCATAGATAATAAATTTGGGTGCGTTCTAATGAACGCCACAGATGTATAGTACATCATATCTAAAAGTTTGGTTTGAATAATGACAGAATAAATAGCGTAACCATAACATAGTAACAAAAAGCGTTTTCGAAAATTGGATTACTACATATAGATATTCTCCATATTTGAATTTTGTTTACTATGTATGCAGACTTTGTACTGCCAGAAGTTATTGAGCTTTCGTATTCCAGAACAAAAAAATAATGTTTCCTATTTCAGAATGATCACTTTGTACGGGTTGATTGAAATTATATACAAAAACTTTATAAGAGTAAGGCTCATTTGTCAGTAAAAAGTTCTAAAAATGCTTGTTCTTCTTTTCTTGCGTTGCTTTAAACGGCTGACTATATTATACAGCAAAATGTTATTGTTTTTCTAATTTGAATGACTTCTTTGCACTTACACAGACACGTTTGCCACGTATAACTATGTTGTTTAATCAATTTTGGACTAAAAATTAAATAAAACCGAATTCAGAATTTTTGAAACAAAATTTAAGATAGCAAAAGTGTTTTTCTGTCCAGTAATTCTTAGCATTATCGTTAGTCTTTCCTAGCGGCACTAACAGGAATCTCACAAACACTCAATAAAAGAATTCATCACCAATAAAATCTTATCTAAAAGTGCATATTGCTTATCTTCTGTATCAAATAAAGAGGAAGTTACATTGTTGTTAAATGCTTGCTTTGGCAGATCATGGAAATCATTAGAAACTGTACGAAAGCGTCACCTGGTGGCCGGGCGAAGTGTACGCCTGATGAACAAAGGAACGATCTCGCAACGTGACTTGGCCCTGACTCAGTTTTCTTTAATAGGCTTTCTTGTGCTGAAACCCGACAAATTTGGCATCAGACAGCAACGGGAAGATGATTGGGACGCTTATAATCATATTTGGAAGGTTATTGGCTATATGATTGGTTTAGAAGACAGGTAAATATTACTTAATTTTCTATTTACATAGTTTCACCATTATCTTTTCAGTCGTAATTTGAATACTGGATATATTCCCCCATATATTTCCAATAGGATTGCATCCAACGTCTACTAATTGCCACTTGCTTGCTTGGTTTCAGTTGAAGTTGATGCTGTTAGCTCGGGGGCTTTTACAGCTTCAACAGAACTGAGCTCACGGTGCTAACGGGTCCGTGAACTTAAAAATAAAACAGAAGCTGGACACACGCATTCCAGTTGTACTATGATGTTCGCACGTAGTAAACCGCTTTACCCGAATAGAGCTGTGTAGTATTGATGTTGTGTATATTTTTTGTGACGGCAGCGTGGACCACTCGCAAGGAGCAAGGATGGATCCGGATCCAACCTTTAGGAACCCGTTCCACCCGTTAGGAAGCGGGCGGCCGCTTAACTGCCACTACAACTTGCCAATTCCCAGAGCGATATCGGTTACTTTCGTTTACAACACTTCTTATTACTGATTCAATGTCGTAGAAAAATTCCGATTACAGCCCTCTCCATGACTTTGAGTATTTAGGCCCCCGTTTTTGGAGGCCTCTCGTTCCCCTTATCATATTTTAGAACAGGAACTTGATGACAAAGGAAGAATTACGAAAAACCATATTTGAAAGTAAAGATAGAGTAGAGGTCCTTTTTGACTACAGGTTTAGTTTGTCAGTGTTTGTAGATGACATTTCATGAAAACTTTTCCACCAGTAATGACAATCTCAAGTTTTATTTAAATTTCTTAAAAGCTAATTTAACCCTTTCAGGACCATAAGGTTACGGTACCTTATTTAATCAATTTAGCTAGATGTAATGAATTAATAGGCATCCTAAAAACATAATTTATACTAAAAATTCAAAAGTTTTACACTTTTTTTGGAAATTAATGGGACAAATATATCCCTATGGTCGCTAAGGGTTACTTTCTACTTAAACGTCTAAATTTTGGTTTTCTTATTGGTAAGTCTGTTTTGTTGTAAATAATGTACATTTGTTACTTAGTGTTTTTTTTTTACTTGTTTATGAATAATATAAATATAATAGGGCAAGTTATTTGTGGTACTCGGCGAAACAATTCCTGTTGTTAGATGATTGGTTAATGATTAGATGGATTGTTTTTTTGAGATGTTGAAGGTTCAGGCGATTCTTGCCGTTGAAGAGTCTTCGTTTCTTCAACCTCGACATCAAATACCCCTTGGTCATCACCCTGTACTAGAAGTCTTTGGTCTTCGTCATCAAGCACTAAGTCATCTTCCTCATCGCTATTGTCACCCACAAAAATTTGAAGAATTTTATTTTTTCGAAGTTCAAAAACTTCACGCCCCTTACGAAACATATTCTGCGAAGAAAATGAATAAGAAAATGATAGCATTTTGGTATATCACCAGGCCAAAAGTTAAGAAAATCCGTATAAAAAGTATCCCTTTACGCCGACAGGGACATCCGTGTCCCATAATCTTTATAACGATTTATCACAGAATACAACATAAATACATTACTACTGAATATTTAGAATAACAATTTACTTACCAGGTAATGAGAATTTGACACTGTAAAAACTTGAAAAGCACTTTTACAATATCAATTATTTATTCCAAACAGCAGATCATTCGCGCCTAAAGAACTCTAACGTTCTGGTGACGATAGACAATAAACGGTGTTAGATATCATATATTTCCAGTAAAAAATAATAAAAAGGTACTTTCCGAAATGTTAAAACAAAAAAATAATTTACAATGGTTACGTAAATATTTAATTAATCCATGATTTTTGCTTGGGACACCGGCGTCCCCGTGGTCGTGAAAGGGTTAATTTTATTAAAGGTTCAACTTGTGTCGGAATAACATGGCGGAAACTCGACTGGTCTGCCAGCAGATACTGGACCGCGTCTACACGCCGTGCCTCGAGAACGTCCCGGAATATTTTGAGCACATGTCTCGTGTGATGATAGAGGGTTTGTGGGCGGTGAGCTCTGGCATGGAGTATGGCAGCCTCATGTACATGGTTAAGAATTTGGCCAACGTCCCCGGGTACATCCTTACAGAAGCAGAGAGAATATCTTTGCAGACACGGATAAAGGAACAGTTGAATGGAAGACATGAAGATATCGGTAATGATATTTTATAATTTAATTACCAGACACGATCATTTTTAACGTTATTTTTAACAGGACATGTCGAACATATCATCAACAACAGTACATCTCACACTTTACATACACTGCCTTACGGTTTTAATAAACAATCCTCAGCACTTAATCACGTTGACTTATTTATACATATTCGGTGATATGGTGCAGTTTTGTTCTACGGCTTTCACAGCTTCAACGTCAGACTTTGAATTAGCAGACTAAAATGTTGTTTTGGATTATATGGTGAAGTAATATAGTGTGATTTATTAGTTTAACTTCACTAGGTCGCTTTTCTTCATCATTTCTGTCACAGGATGTCCACTTTTAGGCCTTGATTCTCAATAGAAGCAATTGAAAGCTGTGTCATCTGTGAACCTTTTAGGTGGACATCGTTCGTTGTGCAAGCCCGTCTGCGGTCTCCGCTCCAGAACCTTAACGCTTCAGCGACTATCTGTTCTGTTCCAATTCTTTGGACGTCCTATGTTGCGCTTGCCAGATATTTTTACGTATTACTGTTTATCTGGAGAAGTAGGCACTGCTCAGCACTCAGCTTACTAAAAGTAAAGACCTAGGAAATTATTGGGGTTATTCTTTATCTTACCAAATCCACAAAGCCCCATTTATAAATTTTCTCTTCTAATGTCAATGTGGCTCCCACAGTTTACCGTCATAAATTCCAAATCTAGTTTACACGTAAAAAATATACCACCGGTAAAATGAGTAACAAAACTTATTCAATATTAATATTGTTATTTTTAAATTAAAAATAAATCTATCATTATTTATAAATTGACAGTAAATTACGCGTAAATAATTAATAGATATTAAGGAATTATTTTAATAATTTTAATTGAACTAGGCATTTACCAAGTAAATGACCAGCCATATCTTAATGATATATTTAATTACAGGAATAGATTCAATGACTCTGTTACAAAAGCCAGCCATTGAATGTCAGCGGACTCCCAGACTGCTTTATCTGAAAGACTACGACAGCTTGGACAACGCGCCGGAGTATAAGAAATTGTCGACCGCAGCCAAATACAAAATGGCGATATTTTCCTTAATGTTTGCTTTTTACGACACGACCATCGGTCGATTGTTCTTAAACTGGTATTACACTTTATCTTTGCAAATAAGCGAATACTTTCCTTACGTAGCGTTCTTTTTGTACGGAATCAAGAATTCTTACGTCGATATTAACAAGGAGTCCCCCGTGGACGACACTATTCCCAAACCCAACGCGTATTACTACCAGCCCCAGCCGCCCGAGCCTTGGTATAAGCAGATTTTGGCATTTTGGTAGTCAGTGATGATAAAGCGCAAAATAACCAACATTAAGTCTCGTGCGAAAGATATTCAAATAGTTATTAATATTTTTTAAACTTTCAAACAATTAAACTTTATTTTTTTTTTACTTTATTGTCTTGATGTAAAATGATAAAATACAAATAAATAATAAAAATACGAAGAGTTTTAATATATTTATTATTGGTTAACATAAGTTTTATGTAAATCATATACAACTTTTTGTTGTTCATTTTTTTCTTAACACGAGTCTAGTAGCACAGGCCAATGCTACCAGTCACAGGAGTCAGAGTTCGGCGGCTTTAATTCTTTTTTTTCTTTCTTTAACGGTTCCAGAGCGGACAATCTTTGCACCTAGTTACAGTAAAAATCCTTCAGACTAAGCGCCTTCTGATTGGTCATTTTTTGTCATATGGTTACATAGTAGTATTCGACAGTGACAATCAAAAAAGCTAATCTCTTACACAAGTAACTGTTTAGCTCTTAGCATGTCTCGCGAAAAGTGAAAATGGTAACAAGGCGGGTGGTTATGCCGGCGACTATCTGCAACATGGAATTATTGACAGTTTGTGAGAATTTGTTAAAATAATTATCTGCGCAAAGATTGAACAATAACAGAAAAAGAATCTTTTTTATATTTTTTGTATACAAATTTACATATAGTTTTCAGATTTTTATGCGTTTTGAATAAAACCGGAAATAAATCGGAAACGGGAATCGGGAATTGTACGTAAATGATGTTCTCGTATCCTAATTTAATAACAAAAGTAGTCTGATCTTCTTAGGAATTAACAGCCCAGCTAATGGTCATAGCCTGTTTAAGAATTTTCATTTCTGCCCATAGACGTTGGCAGGCGGGTTGGCAATCGCCGTGTGGTATTTTGGTATGCAGAGGACGCTGCTGCCCACTGTCCAGAAACTTCTTTTTGAACAGTGGGAATCCTATGTAATTAATGTACAAAGTGTGAATTATATAAGATTGTATTCTGGAAATCGATGCCGTAACCTACGATTGCAAGTATTGGTCATCTGTCACTGAGCTACCACTACTTATTTTAGAGATGATTTAGTATTATTTGAGAGATCGTTAATTAATGGCAATCTTGTGTACTGCGATATGAAAAAGCTATTAGATATATTTATCACTTATCAACATAATTTTAAATGATCCTAGAAATGATGCTTTAGAAGCCCGCTTTAAAAATGATTATATATCCGTTCTAGACAGGCCTTCAGCAATTTAAGGAAACATTTCTCTGTTATACCTTCCACTCCTACTTTTACCGCAAAAAAACTATTGATTTATTCTCAGTTATTACGATACACTGTAGTTTTTGAGCGTGCTCGTTTTGCTAAGAACACGGTCCAATATCTCAAAAAATTTAATAAGTTTGGTCTAGAAGTTTTCGCAGCCATGTAAACTCTTTCGTGCATGAAGCAACTCGTCGTGCATGAAAGTGCACCGCCCGCCAGCCCGCTCGTAAATGCGCATGCGACAGACAATGCCAACTACACAACCGCCACCGTAAATTCACTCAACACGTGTTTCACCCCTCCACGGGGCATCTTCAGGAGTTGTTACACCGTTTAAAAGTTTAAATATTCACATTCAAAAGGACTTTGATAAAAAGCCTATTTTGTTTTATTTCACTGTTCAAAACATTTTTTATAAATATGATTAATAATCAGATGAAGTAACAAACATCTACAGTTCAAAGAGTTTATTCTTAACAGAAGTCCGGATAAGGTATATTATTTATATCGCTTGTTGACGTTTCGCTGACCTCCTGTTCGCGAGCTCAATTTTGAAGAAACTGCACAAAGCTGGCTAACAGCATAACGTCTATCCTATCAAATGCAAATGGAAATAGTAGATAGTTGTTTTTATTGTTGTGTAACAAATTTTACGTTACGCAAATAATTTTTAAACTCTAAAATTTGTAATGAAAAATAGTTATATAGTCATTAATTTACTGTCTGAATATAAATACAGGCCAAGTTACTAGCCAAGTGGTTAGATTAATGATATTTAAAATAAAAAGTAATACTCAGCCTTGTATTTGACGATTAGTCTGTACACACATTGATCAATCGTTTATCTACTGGTATCTTCCAGTTGAATGGTAAAGTTAACGACTTGTCAAGGAAAAGGTCTTTTCGCAAAAGGTATAAAATCTCTCAATCATCAAATAAAATCTCTTTGGCTGTACCATTTGTCTGGCTGGTTTTTATGACATTATAAAAAAGGAAACAAGTGAGTAAATTTTTTTCGAACTGTCAAATTGAATGAATGGAATGATGAATATTTTAATTCGATATATTTTAAAATTTCACTTTAAAATAGGATGTAATGTTGAATTATATATATATATATATATATATATATATATATATATATATATATATATATATATATATATATATATATATATATATATATATATAGTACATCGCATTTTTTTTGGATGTTTACAGATCTAGTGTAATGCATTATAATTTATTAAGTAATGTAATGCATTCAATCCGACAATTTTGATGTCAAAGATACATCTCACTATGATTGTCCAGTTACGGATAAAATGGACGCCTTTTTTTTAAATGGATCCATATCGGCTTGTCAATAGTTACGACATGCTAAAAAAATGTGCGTAAAACAGTTGGCTTTTCAAAAAGACTCGATATTTAAATAATAAAAAATCACTAAACAAAGAAACTTAAACAATGTGTACTCACTTGTGATTCTTTATTGAGAGGTAATGAAACCGTACGATTATTGCAGATATTAATACTTGGTGAGAAAATAGCACAAACGAAGAAGATCCTGGTTCAAAATTGATCAGGTTTCACAGACTAGCAAACTCGGTTAAATTCGCTACATCGTGATGCTGTGAGTATGTTGGGAATGAAATGCCATAACTTATAATGAGCTCTTACCGCCGGGCAGAACCATCAATTCTATACTGCCAATAATTTTTGACAATAAAATATAAAAATAATTAAATGAATTGAAGTTCATAAATTCAGAAAATCGGTAAGTTTACTGGGAGTCATTGCGTATGAAAATTGTTTCACCTGGTAGCTGGTGGTCCATAAATATTATATTATATATCAAGATGAACACAAATTCGGTGCAGGGTAAAATTTTATATGACAAAAAATCATCTAAAACCGCGATCTGCAACGCCTACTGATGTATCAAATAATATCAGATAATTTATGTAGCATAGCAATGAGATATCTAACAATGTAACTGAAGAAATAGAAAATGACCATAAAGTAGTTTTGACCGGTTTGGAAAATTATCTCGATATTTGAGCGGTACATGAGTTCAGACAAACATACTATTTACTCATTTACAATTTCATTTGGAAAAGAAAAAAAGGTCGACAGGTTGGCCGGCTCTAGACTAGCGAAAATCGCAATAAAACATTGGTGTTCTTTATAGTTTGATTGAAAGATAGAATAACTATGTTAATATAAATATATGATAGACTCAAAAAATATTTTTAAAATGTTTTAATATTTGAATACAAAATATAATATTGTAATTAAGAATTTAGTGGCTGTTTACAATGTTTTTATAACAGAGACATAATATTATATAAAATTCCATTTAAATGAGATTATATTATATAATTGCTACATTTTATAGGCAACAAATAAATTCTACCCTACCTGAATTGTAATTAGCCTGGGGATTTATATCCCAAACACATCAAAAGATCAAAGTAACTAATTTCCGAGTTTAGTGCTAAAGTAAAACTCATTTTAGCAGACTGATATGAACTCATTTGTAGAAGCAACATTTTTTTATCGTAGTAAATAAAATAAATAAAAAATAAAATAAAATAAAAAATAAATAAAAAAGTAAAAAAAATAAAGTTAACTAAGGTGTGTATTGTTTGTACAAATAATTCTAAAAATAAATACCTTGTTTTATAATAAAAAGTATAAAAATACCTGTTAAATCCATGATGATCGATGCAATTACCGTAAAATATAAATTACTTAAGCGTAAGCTTTGTTTAAATCAATATAGAGCTTAATGTATACTTCTCAACGCACGATCAGTATAAACAAGACTGACCGGTCTGACCAACGAAATTTATTTAGCATATGACACATGTTTGTTAGATAATGCGAAATTAGTTAATAACCCTTAATTAGGCGCCTTAAGAAAATCACTCAATGGCGCATGGGGTCTTAAATGACCTCAAAAAAACATTGGGAAAGGAGTATCAAAAAAGAATAAAACTTAATGGATTTCTATAGTAATTAATAAAATTCTTCAATATACTTAACTTTAAGAAACAAATACTGTTCGATATTGTATCCGAACGTAACACTTTTATTTGTACTTGAGTGCGTGTATCGGAACGCACGGCGTCTTTCACCGCTTCTAACAAAAGATTACACTTGTAATCAAATATTACACTTGTAAAATGTCCGTTGATGGTAGATGCAAAAAAGATCGTTTTTTGTTAAAAGCCGGTGAAAGACGCCGTGCGTTCCGATATATTTTACGGTAATTGCATCGATCATCATGGATTTAACAGGTATTTTTATACTTTTTTATTATAAAACAAAGTATTTATTTTGAGAATTATTGGTACAAACAATACACACCTGAGTTAACTTTATTACAATACTACGATAATAAAATATTGCTTCTACAAATGAGTTTATATTAGTCTGCTAAAATGAGTTTTACTTTAGCACTAAACTCGGAAATTAGTTACTTTGATCTTTTGATGTGTTTGGGATATAAATCCCCAGGCTAATTACAATTCAGGTAGGGTAGAATTTATTTGTTGCCTATAAAATGTAGCAATTATATAATATAATCTCATTTAAATGGAATTTTATATAATATTATGTCTCTGTTATAAAAACATTGTAAACAGCCACTAAATTCTTAATTACAATATTATATTTTGTATTCAAATATTAAAACATTTTAAAAATATTTTTTGTGTCTATCATATATTTATATTAACATTGTTATTCTATCTTTCAATCAAACTATAAAGAACACCAATGTTTTATTGCGATTTTCGCTAGTCTAGAGCCGGCCAACCTGTCGACCTTTTTTTCTTTTCCAAATGAAATTGTAAATGAGTAAATAGTATGTTTGTCTGAACTCATGTACCGCTCAAATATCGAGATAATTTTCCAAACCGGTCAAAACTACTTTATGGTCATTTTCTTTTTCTTCAGTTACATTGTTAGATATCTCATTGCTATGCTACCTAATAATATGCATATTTTGACATGGTTTGAAATGCTTTTCTTGTAATAAAATTAAAAACATATCCAGTTAGATTCATCCATTGTGCCGATAAAAATTCTCGAAAATGTGAACATTTAAATCTATTTTCAATTTAACCTCCGTGTAATGTCACGAAAACAAGCCAAGCAAATAGTACAGTAGCAAATAGTACATCCAGTCAGATTTTATTGCATTTAAAAATAAATAAATTAGAATGAGAGATCTCTTTATCCGAACGTTACAACCCTGTTTTATACTATTACACGCAATAAAATTCTGTCGGTAACCGATATTTTTAAAGAAATAGAGCTTATCACATTTATGATTTTAATGTTTTATTTGTTTATTATATGTACGTTATTAGTATAAATATTAGTTTACGCAACCAATTAGCTCAAGTTTGTTTGGTTTTCTCACGTAATTACAATACATGACATTGCGATATAAATATTTTCATTACATGATCAGTCAATCCGTAACAATTTTTTATTGGAAACGACAATAAAAATACAATATAATAAAGACAATAAAAATGTTATTCTATGGTTTGTTGTAACAGATTGATTTTCATTACATTAATAGTAAAACCCAAGTTAAAAAACAAGTAATTCATTTGCCAAAGTTAATCAACAGATATATTGTAATTATTCATGGCAGTTACTTTGGACCACACGCATTATAGAGTGTGGTGTCGTGTTGTGGTTCAGAGAACACTAGGTTTGCGAAAGTTTGATTGGTACGTAACAATGGGGATAGATTAGTCGTTCCAGTCGATAGACTGCCACTGCAAAGCACAGGCCTTTCCCAAAGATATATACGGTGAGATATACCACAACCGTCACGGCTGACATGCGAGTTGGAATTTTGGTTCGTGTTTGGTATTATGGTTCGCAGAAGAAGCTGCTGTTCATCCTCTGGGAACCTGTTAGTGAGCGGTGACAATCCTTTGCCCGTATATATAATTTTTATAAGGATGTGGATAGATTTACATCCTTTAATAATTAATAACCTTTGATTTTCTCTGCTCTAGTCTCTCCAGAGTGGTTTATTTTGATTGACAGGAGAGTACAAGCAATTATTTTTTTTTTTATTTGACTACAACTCCCAACATGTTACTTACTTAAAATGGTATTGAAGGATCAGATAAAATAACATATATGTTATAAACAGCTGCGTGAAAACAACTACGATTAAAATTTGTTTTTTAAAAATTAGAGTATAATCGACTCAAAATATATTACATATTTAATAAAAAGAAAAAAAGCTGTGGTTAATTTAAAGCAATTGTTTTTTTTTGGTTTATTACAAAAAAAATGTATAGTTAAATGCGTAGTCATCGTGATCATTTTAAATTTAGAACGTCCGCTGTTAAACACAGGCCTCACCTCTATATTTCAAATATGACCGTAATATTCAAGTTGCAAATCCGTTCGGCTGCATCAATTACCTCTGTTCGTCCACGGATCTCCTCATTTGTTTAAATAGTTATATAAAATTTAATTTTAAGTTTTGGCCGTGTTATATACAGTATTGTTGTATCGATAAACCTGGAGAACAGAATAGACCAGAAGAAGACGAATTATAATGAATCTATTTAGAGCGGCTCCTAAGATTTCTTTGCTAAAAATATTTTTGATAAACTTGTACCTGTATACCTTTATGTTTGATAAAGGACCATTTAATTTTTTTTTGAGATATTTTAATGATAAGATCGAAATAAGGTGAAAACACCTGATGTTTACTTATGATTTTTTATCTTGTATCCAAGGTGATGATTATGGATAATCTTTCGTGTTTTAACATGGCTGACGATAAATACAGATATGTAATTTAATTAAAGTAACGCATTTAAAAATTATAATATAAAATTTGTTTAAGTACCGTCTCAATGATATATTTTTTTTAATTATAAGAAGGATTTTATAATGTTAAAATGCATAAACATTCGTCGAAGTTCAATGTTTATCTGATACACAATCCATTGTTTCACTATGAGGCTTCCCAGGCTTTTGTACTAAAAAAATTGCGTCGTTTTGTTCGTCCCGCCAACTTAATTTATTATGTAGTAACTTTATTGTCTATGCCGATCCGAAGCGCAATAATACTTTAAATTAATTTGCAATATTTTTGTTGAAATTTCATACAGCGGTGCATCGCTATCATTATCATTTCAGTCTCTTTCATATCAGTTCTGCTGGAGATAGGTCTCACCCATATATTTCTATTGGGACCGGTTGGAAGCGGGGTGCATCCAGCGCTTTTCCACCACCTTAACAAGGTCGTCTGTTCACCTGGTGGAAGGAAGTTTCAAGCTACGTTTCCCGGTTCATGGTCTCAACTGCAGAATCTTGAAATCATCTATATTATACATAGCTATTGGAACAAACAATCAATTAAATACTAAGCAACACTTTTTACGTGGTGACCTTTAGTTTTTGCGTCTAGAATACATATCGTGTTATGTCTGATATAATTTGATAATACCTAGCATCGACACGATTTTTATTATTGTCACGTCTTCATGTCGTCATTCTCGAACATTAATTTGAATTTTTAAAGTGTAACCTTGGTCGGAAGGGTTTCAACGGACTCGATGCGGGAAAACTGCGTTTGTTTGGTAAGAACCAGTTTTGAGTGGTATTCAATTTTGAGAATTAGGTCTAGTTTTACCAAAATGCGCTTTGTAAAACGTAAAAGTCTTTTTAATACTAGAATTAATTAATGTACAATAATGAAAGAAAAAGTCAAATTTGTTTGGCAAGGTTTTAAGTGATCTTATTACAAAAGATAATTAAGTTCGCTTTTAACTATGAGTTTTATTTATGATCTCGCGGACTACGCATTGACTAACACTTAAGTTTAGTATACTTTAACTTTAGCGAAGTCACTTCAAGCTATGCAGACGACGAAGGAGAAATAAAATCTAAAAATGAAAAGAAAAATGATACTACAGCCGCTTTTATATCTCTCAACTATACTGATTTTAGTTTCTATCTCCGAATACGTTGAATATAGAGTGACTTCCAGTTTTAACGTCATACCTTAATCGAGGACGGTAGACAGAGCGTTGCTTTTTTGTATCAACATAGCTCTCAGCAAACAAATTGATCTAGGGGGTAGATAAAAACAATTAAAAAATAAGACAGTATATAAATAAGAGAAATCATTTAAATTGATCGTTTAACATCATGAAGCGTGGATCAAAGTGGCGAGCCGTAACATAAATCAACATTCCAGCCCTTAAATAAATAATTGACTACATATTCCTGTTTTATCCTTGCCGTTCATTTATTTGAATGCATTAAATCTTTAAAATATTCCAAAACAACGTCTTTTATTCTTCCTCCCAATGGTGCAAATATAATACGAACGTTTTGTATTTCGTGGCAATTTGTTGTTGTCTTTTTTGACAATATTTTTATGGTAATATTTACGTATTTATTTAAAGAAGGTTTAAAAGTTAAAAAATTTTATTTGGACATTTTTGTGTGATTAACATAAATCTCTATATTATTAAGTATCTCTATAATATTAATTTTCTTGCGATATTTTTTATGGAAGTCGGAATAAAACGAAAGTTTTTTTTTCACGAATAAACGCTTTTGGCCGAGGAGTTAGCCTCGGTCACTAGCTTAGTCTAGATCAATTTGGTGTAACTGATCTTGCGTTATTTTGCAAATAATTTTGTCTTTTTGCAGTAATTAAGATGATGTTAGTTATTTCATTAAATAAGAGATGTCGTTGATATATCGCGACGCTTAGAATTAACACAACTACAGACGAAAGAGCAATATATAGTTTTAAGAAATACATGTTTCTAAATAAACTTATTTTTGTTTTTCCAGTTGATGAGTATATTGAGGGTCTCTTTAGCAAAGAGTCATACGACACTCCCTCGGATTCTGTGAAGGTGGAAGATTTAAAGATAACCTTACCAAAATGGTTCGACGAGGAGCTGTATAATAAGTAAGACATTGTTATTATAAGACGGAAGAATATCAAAGCGAAACTTTTCTTCCCTTGCAACGGGAGTAAAGCTTGGGACGATACTTTTAAAATAATTGAATATGATTATTAATTTCGGCATGGTTTTCATAAAACCATTGTAAAAAAATGGTTGTTACAAAATTTTGCAAAAATGAATAAAAAATAATAAATAAACATTATAGCCATTAAAATTATTGAAGAAAAAAATTACATCTTTAATATTATAGAAAAACAACTTAAACAGCAACCAAAATTTGTAATAACGAGACAATAGAAAATTTGATGCTAATCAGTACAGATTTACAAAAAAAGCCTTTATTTTTTACTGATGTTTGTTTACATGAAGCGTATGTGTTTTCATATCCTGTGTCTATAAGACATGTGTGTATAAGACAGATGCGATACGATGTTGTAATGAGATCACAATATTTTTTTTTATTTAATGGAATCAGGCGTTATTTTGCGGAAGACCATCCTAAGTAAGAAAAGGAGCAATATTTAGCCACTTCCGCACATGCAGTCGTAGTCGTGCAACAAAGTGCACCGCCAGCCAGCCCACTGATAAATGCGCATGCGGCAAACAATGCGAAGTACACAACTACCACCGTTAAATCACTCAATACGTGTTTCACCCCTCCACGGGGCATCTTTAGGAGTTATATTACACCGATTAGTGCAAAACACAGAGTCAGAAATCACAGTATTTTGTTTCTTTTTATCTGTAATAAACAAAACTAGATAACAATGAAAATATACCAAAATGTTTATATGATAACAGAATCAAAATATAAATATCTTTATATAAAATTATGTTAACATCACCCTTGTAAGAAGTCGTTTAATGATTGTAACGTTAAAAGTTATGTAGAATATTCTCGACTGTTTTAATCTTATTTTCAGGGGCAGAGATTTCTATAGGAGATTCAGTTTCGGGATTTCTATTTCGTTTTCCTCTGCGTTACTGGCTGTGTTCGCTGTGCCTACTATATTGGAAGTAATGGTGAATTCACGAAGATCAACCTCAAAATATACCGCGTACAAGCGATATTTATCTACTATCCTACATGGAGTTTCATGGTTTAAGCACGAATTAAAACCCGGTAGCCCGTAAGTATTTTTTACATAAATATCTTATACACTGAAAAGTGGAAATCCCTTCGATGTTGCATTAAATACATTATTGCGTATTTTATACATTTAACACTGTTCAATAAAAATAGTTTTAGCAAATTATCATAATATAATATTATAATAAACAGAGCTGTAACCTATGCAAGTTATGATTTATAAAACATTTTCTGTACAGTTAGTGTTATCAGTTCCCAAACAAAGCAGTCGCATTAGTACATTGACATCGCCTTTTAATCCGCTATTAATGTTGTTGCTTATCTAGAAGATAAGCAGCGAATTAGCATTAAGAACTTTCTTATTGTTTTGACTATTTGTGTCATTTTATTTATGACAAATTTTTTATCGTTTCTAAACGTTTTTTTAACTCCAAAAGGTTCCTCTACCGTTTCTTCTGCATTGCAAATTATTTTATTATGCTATAGCTGGGGTTCTCTCTAGACATTGCCACCGTTACACAAAGTGTTTCAAAATATGTGTAAAGTTTTAAAGCAGTGAATGTATATCTCATTTGCAATCAATTGATGTATCTAATACTTTGGTGTAATTATTGACAGAATAAATAGCGTAATCATAAGATAGTAACAAAAATCGTTTTCGAAATTTGGATTACTACATTTATTTGAATGTTGTTTACTATGTATGCAGACTTTGTACTGCCAGAAGTTATTGAGCTTTCGCATTCCAGAACAAAAAAATAATGTTTTCTATTTCAGAATGATCACTTTGTACGGGTTGATTGAAATTATATATAAAAACTTTATAGGAGTAAGGCTCATTTGTCAGTAAAAAATTCTAATAATGCTTGTTTTTCTTGCGTTGCTTTAATGGCTGACTATATTATACAGCAAAATGTTATTGTTATTCCAATTTGAATGACTTCTTTGCACTTACACAGACACGTTTGCCACGTATAACTATGTTGTTTAATCAATTTTGGACTAAAAATTAAATAAAACCGAATTCAGAATTTTTGAAACAAAATTTAAGATAGCAAAAGTGTTTTTTTTTGTCCAGTAATTCTTAGCATTATCGTTAGTCTTTCCTAGCGGCACTAACAGGAATCTCATAAACACTCAATAAAAGAATTCATCACCAATAAAATCTTATCTAAAAGTGCATATTGCTTATCTTCTGTATCAAATAAAGAGGAAGTTACATTGTTGTTAAATGCTTGCTTTGGCAGATCATGGAAATCATTACAAACTGCACGAAAGCGTCACCTGGTGACCGGGCGAGGTGTACGCCTGATGAACAAGGGATCGATCTCGCAACGTGACTTGGCCCTGACTCAGTTTTCTTTAATAGGCTTTGTTGTACTAAAACCCGACAAATTTGGCATCAGACAGCAACGGGAAGATGATTGGGACGCTTATAATCATATTTGGAAGGTTATTGGTTATATGATTGGTTTAGAAGACAGGTAAATATTACTTAATTTTCTATTTACATAGTTTAATCATTATCATTTCAGTCGTAATTTGAATACTGGATATATTCCCCCGTATATATCCAATAGGATTGCATTGCATCCAACGTCTACTAATTGCCACTTGCTTGCTTGGTTTCGGTTGAAGTTGATGCTGTTAGCTCGGGGCTTTTACAGCTTCAACAGAACTAAGCTCACGGTGCGGAAGGGTCCGTGAACTTAAAAATAAAACAGAAGCTGGACACACGCATTCCAGTTGTACGATGTCTTTCGCACGTTACTACGTGCCGCTTTACCCGAGTAGAGCTGTGTAGTGTTGATGTTGTGTATATTGCTTGGGACGGCAGCGTGGACCACTCGCAAGGAGCAAGGATGGATCCGGATCCAACCTCGGTTCGCCCGCGCTGTTCGCGGTTAGGGAGCGGGCGGCCGCTAAACTGCCACTACAACTTGCCAATTCGCAGAGCGATATCGGTTACTTTGGTTTGATATGATTTTGACTTTCGATTGATTATGATGATACCCCGTTAAGATTCAGTCTTCCTGTAAAATATAATAATAAACTATACGACAACGAAAGCAATTGGACAAAGGAAGAGCTACGAAAAACCATACTTGAAAGTAAAGATAGAGTAGAGGTCCTTTTTGACTACAGGTTTCGTTTGTCAGTGTTTGTAGATGACATGTCATAAAAAAATCTCCACCAGTAATGACAATCTAAAGTTTTATTTAAATTTGTTTAAAGCTAATTTAATTTTATTAAAGGTTCAACTTGTGTCGGAATAACATGGCGGAAACTCGACTGGTCTGCCAGCAGATACTGGACCGCGTCTACACGCCGTGCCTCGAGAACGTCCCGGAATATTATGAGCACATGTCTCGTGTGATGATAGAGGGTTTGTGGGCGGTGAGCTCTGGCATGGAGTATGGCAGCCTCATGTACATGGTTAAGAATTTGGCCAACGTCCCCGGGTACATCCTTACAGAAGCAGAGAGAATATCTTTGCAGACACGGATAAAGGAACAGTTGAATGGAAGACATGAAGATATCGGTAATGATATTTTATAATTACCAGACACGCACATTTTTAACGTTATTTTAAGCAGGACATGACGAACATATC
The DNA here is from genome assembly GCF_028537555.1 of Battus philenor. Lineage (NCBI taxonomy): Eukaryota > Metazoa > Arthropoda > Insecta > Lepidoptera > Papilionidae > Battus > Battus philenor. Next base: position 3,182,996 of record NW_027181686.1, read on the forward strand.
ATCAACAACAGTACATCTCACACTTTACATACACTGCCTTACGGTTTTAATAAATAGTCCTCAGCACTTGATCACGTTGACTTATTTATTCATATTCGGTGATATGGTGGAGTTTTTGTTCTACGGCTTTCACAGCTTCAACGTCAGACCTTGAATTAGCAGACTAAAATGTTGTTTTGGATTATATGGTGAAGTAATAAAGTATGATTTATTAGTTTATTAACTTCACTAGGTCGCTTTTCTTCATCATTTCTTTCGCAGAATATCCACTTTTAGGCCTACATTCTCAATAGCAGTAATTGAAAGCTGTGTCGTCTGTGAACCTTTTAGGTGGACATCGTTCGTTGTGCAAGCCCGTCTGCGGTCTCCGCTCCAGAACCTTAAGGCTTCAGCGACTATCTGTTCTGTTCCAATTCTTTGGACGTCCTACGTTGCGCTTGCCAGATATTTTTACGTATTACTGTTTATCTGGAGAAGTAGGTACTGCAGCACTCAGCTTACTAAAAGTAAAGACCTAGGAATTTATTGGGGTATTCTTTATCTTACCATACCCACAAAGCCCCATTTATAAATTTTCTTTTCTAATGTCAACGTGGCTCCCACAGTTTACCGTCATAAATTCCAAATCTAGTTGACACGTAAAAATTATACCACCGGTAAAATGTGTAACTAAAATTATTTAATTTTAATATTGTTATTTTTAAATTAACAATAAATCTATCATTATTTATAAATTTACAGTAAAATTACGCATAAAAAATAATCAATAAATATTAAGGAATTATTTTAATAATTTTAATTGAACTAATAGGCGTTTACCAAGTAAATGACCAGCCATATCTTAATGATATATTTAATTACAGGAATAGATTCAATGACTCTGTTACAAAAGCCAGCCATTGAATGTCAGCGGACTCCCAGACTGCTTTATCTGAAAGACTACGACAGCTTGGACAACGCGCCGGAGTATAAGAAATTGTCGACCGCAGCCAAATACAAAATGGCGATATTTTCCTTAATGTTTGCTTTTTACGACACGACCATCGGTCGATTGTTCTTAAACTGGTATTACACTTTATCTTTGCAAATAAGCGAATACTTTCCTTACGTAGCGTTCTTTTTGTACGGAATCAAGAATTCTTACGTCGATATTAACAAGGAGTCCCCCGTGGACGACGCTATTCCCAAACCCAACGCGTATTACTACCAGCCCCAGCCGCCCGAGCCTTGGTATGAGCAGATTTTGGCATTTTGGTAGTCAGTGATGATAAAGCGCAAAATAACCAACATTAAGTCTCGTGCGAAAGATATTCAAATAGTTATTAATATTTTTTAAACTTTCAAACAATTAAACTTTATTTTTTTTACTTTATTGTCTTGATGTAAAATGATAAAATATAAATAAATAATAAAAATACGAAGAGTTTTAATATATTTATTATTGGTTAACATAAGTTTTATGTAAATCATATATAACTTTTTGTTGTTCATTTTTTTTCTTAACACGAGTCTAGTAGCACAGGCCAATGCTACCAGTCACAGGAGTCAGAGTTCGGCGGCTTTAGTTCTTTTTTTTCTTTCTTTAACGGTCCCAGAGCGGACAATCTTTCCACCTAGTTACAGTAAAAATCCTTCAGCCTAAGCGCCTTCTGATTAGTCATTTTTTGTCATATGGTTACATAGTAGTATTCGACAGTGACAAGCAAAAAAGTTAATCTCTTACACAAGTAACTGTTTAGCTCTTAGCATGTCTATATCTCGCTGAAAGTGAAAATGGTAACAAGGCGGGTGGTTATGCCGGCGACTATCTGCAACATCAAATTATTAACAGTTTGTTAGAATTTGTAAAAACAATTATCCGCACGAAGACTAGACAGTGAAAGAAAAATAATCTATTTTATATTATTTGTATACAAATTAACATATAGTCTTCAGATTTTTATGTGTTTTGAATAAAACCGAAAATAAATCGGAAACGGGAATCGGGAATTGTACGTAAATGATGTTCTCGTATCCTAATTTAATAACAAAAGTAGTCTGATCTTCTTAGGAATTAACAGCCCAGCTAATGGTCATAGCCTGTTTAAGAATTTTCATTTCTGCCCATAGACGTTGGCAGGCGGGTTGGCAATCGCCGTGTGGTATTTTGGTACGCAGAGGACGCTGCTGCCCACCGTCCAGAAACTTCTTTTTGAACAGTGGGAATCCTATGTAATTAATGTACAAAGTGTGAATTATATAAGATTGTATTCTGGAAATCGATGCCGTAACCTACGATTGCAAGTATTGGTCATCTGTCAATGAGCTACCACTACTTATTTTGGAGATGATTTAGTATTATTTGAGAGATCGTTAATTAATGCCAATCTTGTGTACTGCGATATGAAAAAGCTATTAGATATATTTATCACTTATCAACATAATTTTAAATGATCCTAGAAATGATGCTTTAGAAGCCCGCTTTAGAAATGATTATATATCCGTTCTAGACAGGCCTTCAGCAATTTAAGGAAACATTTCTCTGTTATACCTTCCACTCCTACTTTTACCGCAAAAAAACTATTGATTTATTCTCAGTTATTACGATACACTGTAGTTTTTGAGCGTGCTCGTTTTGCTAAGAACACGGTCCAATATCTCAAAAATTTAATATGTTTGGTCTAAAAGGTTTCGACGCCATGTAAACTCTTTCTCTTATATATTCTTTTGTAAAAGAATTTTAAAATAAAAAACAATAACAAAAGAAATAAAAACAAAAAACAAAAATTGTGAACTAAATTGTGATACTAAAATAATGCGACGAAGGAAAAAAAGGATTGTGAATGAAATGAAAGAGTATACAAGAAAATGGAAAGAATTGAAGAAGAGTAGAAGAACTTGTACAGGATTACAGAAGAGAACGCTATAAAAAAATTACTGAAAATTATTTGGTACCAAAATCGTTTGTCATAGATTTATGGTAGGGGAACGACAGATACCTAAAAAGGGCGCCATTTATTAAAAATAAAACACTCTTTTCCATACGTTTGTAACTTAATGGTCTAATCTAGAGCTGTCTCCATAAAAGAATAAGAAATAAATGTGTTAAAATACGAAATTTAATTTATTTCGATGAGAGACATAAACAAATGTACAGATTATATCGGCTTTGTAGTTGTTTAGGTATCCACTTCACACATACAGTCGTAGAATTTCGAATACCGCGGTAGATGTATGTTGGTGTTTTACGTTAATTCTGTTATTGTAGTTTAAAATTCGCTCAAGAGCATGTTGTGAAATTAGTAGCTACCGTAGTCATTAGCGACCGACTAAGAGTACAAATGTTCAGCGGTATATACAGCGGGGCCTGGTAAAGAAGTTGTTTGAAGAACTTGTAGGCGTCCGGTAGAAGTAAATCATCAATAGCATTCTCCTCACGAAGCCAACGTCCAAGGAGAAGTTTAAGTTCATTAACCTTTTAAATAATAATATAGTTTATTGACTAGAGGCTCGAGTCCAAATAGTAAGCGATGTAGAAATTATAAGAAATGACAGATACGGTCACAGTTTTGACAGTACTCTTTTGGTAATGGTGAAACTGCGTGAAAAAGCACGCGGGCATGATAGAATTAGTAGTGGATACGAGGTGCACTTTCTAATTTTCTTTAAAATATTTAATGAACACTTAATTTCAAGTGTTTTCCTCCTAGTTAATTCACCAAACTGACTATTTTATTACTTTGAATACCTTGTGGGTCGGTCCTGAAAAACCGCGTGGACTTGAATAGATCAAACATATTTTTAACACAAGGAAATATATATTTTTTTAATTCGCCCGTATTCAGTGAATTTATTTAAAGCAAAAACTTACGAAAAATTACGACGTTCATCTAAATAACATAACATGTAATAAATCGTGACGTTTAGTTTAAAATAAAAATTAAAAATAAATCATTTAATTACTTACAGGGAAGGTAATAAAATTCAATTTTAAAATAGGATATCTGACTAAATGGGGAATAAATCCTAGCGATGTCCTGCTATCTGTATAAAGTTGGATAAATTAGGAAAGAGTGCCGTATAAAACATAAAAGTTAGGAAAACCTTTTATTAATTTAAACTAAGCGCACCTTATTTTGAGTCCTGTGACAAGGTTCGATTAAGAGTATAATTTCCTCAATGTGAACTAAACACCAAACTGAAATCATTATAATGTTAAGATTGAAAGTAAAGAATTTAATAGACCAAATTAAACATCACGATGTTTAAGGTGATAGAAAAACAATTAAAATCATACCGCATGAAACGATTGCTGTTATCATCATGTAGACAGAAGTGATCAGCGAATGGACGGAGCAAAGTAATAAACCAAAGATCATGCAGCCCTCGTTTCTATTCACATGGCGCGCTAGGTTGCACACAGACACGTATTCGCAGGTTGTGCGGCGAAACTTCTTATGTATAACACATGATTTTATCAATGCCTCTCTATCTGGAAATGTTAGAATAACAAATGAAAAGAGAATATTTAGAAAATATTCCATTTGACATTACGTAATATTATTTTATTTTTTTCATTTACCTTTAATCAATGTATAATACTAAATAGATGGTAAAGTCTATATACAGAAAAATATATATAACAACATTTTCATATTTAAAATTTTCGAAACTGCATTACACAATACAATATAAAATTAAAATTCCTCATAGTTAACACTAATAACGATAATAATTATAAATAAATCTTCTTTATATATTGGAAATAAACATTACGTAATTATCGCAATGCGTTTGAAACCTAACGATAATTAATACAATAAGGAATACAATCAATTATTGTTAATTATATATTGTTAATTATATCAATTATTGCTGGTTAGGTTAAGTAATATTTTTTATGGCCTTCCTTTCTGGGGACCTTTCGTTTCCACTTGTCCTGTGTTACGGACATTACGGACGTAAATAATTTTTCATTTTATTCTCTTATTCCACTTTCTCGTTTTATCCTTCACCATAATTATATATATATATAATTAAAAATACAATATTTTCTGCCAAATATATACCGTACAAGTAGGCCACAAAATAAATAATAAATCAAAAAATAAATTTAATATCACGATACAAATTATTCACTACAATGTGGTACAATACCTGAGCGTTGTCCTTTTATTGTAAAATGCACAATACCGTAGCTATCGTGCAAAAATTAAATCAAATAAAAAAAAAATCCTGATTTTGAAAGAAAACTTATGATGATTATTTACCATCCATATATAGCGTATAGTATAACATAATTATAATTTTTCTAACACATTTATACGCATGCCTACTTATCTTCTCTGCACCACTATGAGTTTACTGATGGAGAATGCCTGTATGATATTAATTGCGCCGTTAAACAATGTATGCAAATAGTAAATAATATATAAATTCTATAATAATATTAAGTTACAATAAAATATTTTTTGTTGTATTATTGCAGATATTAATACCTGGTGAGAAAATGGCACAAACGAAGAAGATCGTGGTTCAAAATTGGTCAGGTTTCACAGACTAGCAAACTCGGTCAAATTCGCTACATGGTGATGCTGTGTGTATGTTGGGATTGAAAGATCATTATTTATAATGAACTCTTCCCGCCGGGCAGAACCATCAATTCTATACTGCCAATAATTTTTGAAAATAAAATGTAAAAATAATTAAATGAATTAAGGTTCATAAATTCAGAAAATCGGTAAGCATACTGGGAATCATTGCTTATGAAAATTGTTTTACCTGGTAGCCCGTATCTATAAATATTATATTATATATCAAGGTGAACACAAATTCGGTGCAGGGTAAAATTTTGTATTACAAAAAATCATCTAACACCTTTAACCGCGATCTGCAACTCCTACTGATGTATCAAATAATATCAGATAATTTCTTGACACGAGTTGCGACCACCAGCGCCTGTTGGTTCACTATAAGATATTGCAAGTCAGAATTTGTCCGAATATTTACTGCTCACAATTTTATCTTAGTTAATTGAAACACGAAAATATGTAGTACATTGGTACTAAAGTGGTTTTTGTACATTGCGGTATTGGGTGCTTTTAAAAGCCATTAAATTATTTCATTTAAAGTAACGTCTTAATAAGTGCTATCTTGTAAAGAACAAAAGGTTCGAACATCTTTTGTCTGAAATTTCAGATAAGACTTAAAGCTATGGAATAATCTACCTATTATGCAATACGTTGTACTTTCCGTTAAGCAAAAATTAAAAAAGGAGAACACAAAGAAGTGAGCTGATAAACAAAATATGAACAACAAATAGTTAAAACATTGTTTTACAAGGTAATGCAATAAAGGGTGATCATCTGAGTTATATTATTTAAATGGTTTTGTTTAAAAACAGTCTAAAACAGCTTATATTTATCTATCTCTACCACCAAACGCAATACATCTAGTTAAACATTTAGGTGTGACATACAGGAATTTTCGATTGGGAATTAATTTGGTTTATATTATTACACCCATTAGCAAGTAAATACACGTTTGATTGTATCAAGAAATGAATAAAAAATATCGAAGGCCACATTTAATAACCATAAATATTAGACAAAGTTTACTGTAGTATTTAATGTGGATAATGTGAATATAAATACGCGTTTCTTTACACTGAGTGTTCAATAACATTCGTGCTCAAGCTGTTCAGACATAACACGTTTACAGTCAACGAAATATATTTTAGGACACATCAATTATAACGTTGTTATAATAGAAACATTTACATTATTATTAAAAGGAAATCTTAACATGGACAAGTCCGATACGGAGTCCTGTCCGGTGCGCGGCACTCTAGCGATAGTTTTGCGGATCTCCAAATTCCACGGCGCCGTTCCTTTACATCTGGAGCCGTGTGGTGACGGCTATATTGCTCGCGTATCTAAATCAGGAGCCTGTACTTGGATTTTCCTCGTGTTAATTTGTAAGTGTTAATGTGCCCATATTTTAACGGCCACTTTCTGAAAGGTAAACAATTTTGTCAACAACGTTGAATAACGATGACCACCTCGCTCCTTAGCCCCTGAGCCTCGTTGATGGTGAGCGTCCTTGAACCCATCTCTTTACCGTAACCTTGGCTAAAGAGTCTAACGGTCTGCGTGTGTGTCATATAGGGTGTGTCTTTAACGTATAGCAGGAAGTTCACCATCTCCTTGGACGAATATATTCCCTCGTATATTTCCTTTAGGATATACAAAAAAGGTTATTAGTATAATGAGATCCTTATTTATTCAAACATTTAATATCTTATTTATCATAAATAGTTGAAATATTGTTTTCAAAAGTCAAATTACTGCTTAAAAAATACGATACATAATACATAATAATCACACGTCGTAGACTAAAATGTATATGAAGTGAAAATAATTACGTCAAATCTTTCGCATAAGATTCCGAACCTGCTTCATGCGCAAGTTATTCAAATTATAGGCACTTTGTTGACCAAGCAAAAACGCTACGGGAAATTCAAGTTTCGGTTATTTGACCGCAAATGAAAATAATCATTGTGTTTTGACATTCTAGTAACTCGAATCATGTTAAGCAATGGTTAGCAAGAGATCAATCGTAAATTTATTGATTGTGATTTCGGAAACTGGGCGTCAACATGTGTTAGCGCGAAGCAATTTCTCGCTTAAATTCAGGCCGAATTCTCTTTAAAACGTACATGTTTTTACTTTTTTTAAAAACACGTTTCCATAGAATAATTTACATATTCTTCTTATTTTATTATACTCTTTGGAAGAATATACAAAAACTATTTTTTTTTATCAAAGACTCAAATTTTTTATGATTTTAGCTTTATTTACTATTTTACTAAAAATATTTAATTGCAATTTAACCCATTAATGTGAATTAATATAATTTCACGGTCAACAGCTGTAACAATTGGAGCTGGTTTAGTTATGGACTTGCACGTCTTCGGGACCAGCACAGCCATCAGAGTTAAGACTACGTCCTCTATGATCGTTTGGCTCAGTGATCTTGTTACTTTGTTCACAATAGCCGTTGTAGGCGTGATTCAAGGAGAGTCTCGGATGAAGAAAGCATTGAAGATACTAAACGCCATTAGAAAGGTTGGACAGTTAAATTTTGTTTTTAATCAATAAGTGTATAACTAAGACCACCGACGTAACTTTAATAATTACTCGTCTGAAGTCTCAGTGGGCGGGGCATATAGCTGGTGGTGATGGTCCTTAGGACCGAAAGGTTCTTCAGTGGCGACCACGAGCCGGTAGATGTGGCGTTCGGTTCACTGGATGCGGTCAGTGCAGGACCGATTATGGTGACGATTTTTAGAGCAGGAACATGCCTTATATAGGAATATGCCTTAGAATATGCCTGGATATATGGTGATGATGATATAAATATTGAGACAGCGTAGCAATTAATAGGTGATATGGCTGCCTCTTGGAAGAGTATTGCGCATATTAGTAATACATATCTTAATCACAATAGTACATTCGATAATGATAAAAAAACATAAGTAATCAGTACATAATTTTTATATTCATTAAAAACATATGTATATATTTAGTTAATACTATAAGTTAATATTATATCTTTTGATTTTGGTATTATTTTTACATAGTAATATTAGTAGAACATGGGTTTCTTTTTGTGCATTACCAGATGGCGTCGTGCATGCGTTGGTCATAGTGGGCATGATCGAATCTTAATATCGCTTTTGTTTTTACCACGCCGATTTCGGATTCGCGAGCCAGAATTACATGAAACTAGACATCATAAAGATTCTAAAGAAACAGCGGCAAACATTAGATAACTTTAATTAACCACATATGTATTTATAGGAGTGGCTGTGATGCGCTTGGAATATAGGTGACATCCGATTTAGTTAGGCAATGACCTTATGTCAAATATTCATAATTAATAAGTCGTTATCCTGAATATATTCCATTATTATTCAAAATTCTTCATTCCAATTTATTAATCTTCGATGGATTATATCTCACACTGCCGTCAAATTGAGTCTACCACACGTTCGGATGATAAATGCTTCTGATCTTAGAAGAACAAGCAAATGAAATACTTTTTTTTTAAATAATGATATTGTATAAACATTGAATTAGTCTGGACGCGAAAACATCACCTTCAAGGTGCGCTACATTCTATGAAAATTTTCTAAATATTTGCATCCTAATTAATCCGTAGCATACCAACGTTCTTTGACATTTTTCCTAAATCAAGAGAAAAGAAAGGCTTTCTGTACGTTTTCACGAGATCTTTCAGAAAGATTTACGATTAAATAAAGTAGAGTTTTAGGAAGGTTAATTTATTTTTGCTTCTAGTATTTACGTATTGTTTATCGCGCTTCCTGAAAAAATAAATAAGGTTTGAGTGGACAATATATTTTTTCAAAAGTTATAGTATTTTTTTTGCAGCAGCTATTCCTTCATTTCATTTTTTTATTGCCATAAAATGGTGTATAAAAAAAGTTATATAAATAGAATATATATACGATAAGTACATAATTTTTTATTGTGTTCCAGATTAGTGAAGACATAGGTTACGAGTATAGGAACCCAAAGGATAATTTATTTGGTGTACTTCTGATTGCGCTTCTAATTTACAGCTACGTTATAGTTTTTATGGATTGTACCCTGTATGTATTAGATGCTTATGTAAACAAGAGGCAGTGTGAGTAACGCATTCCATGTTACAATTACGATGTTAACTATATTTTTTGTACAAAAAAACATAGTTGCTTTCACAATGAAGCATAAGTCCCTTGGTCTATTTAAACCCACGTACACATGACCCATCTGATTATAGTTTCACGACTAAAAACAAATAATAACATACAAAAAAAAATAATTACTGGCTAAATGAAATTTATAAAATATGTATCAGGTTTTGTAAAAAAAAAACATTTTTTTTCTCTTTCTGTCGATGCTTTGCAATGATATAGGCTTGGGAAGAAATATTTAATAATGCATTGTATTTAACCATCCTCCTCTTACACTTATTTCTCTGTTTACAGTGGTGGTTGTATATCTTTACAGCTTCGTATATATTGGATATATTTTGACCTTATTAGTTACAATGCAAGTAACTTTTGTTGTTCTGAAGATACATGCCATAGTTAAAAGCATAAATATCAGTCTACAAAAGCTGATTGACTCACTCAAAGCAAAAGGTATATCGTTAGCAAGAGCAGATTCGAAAATCAAATTAATAATTTTTCGTGATAGTAATTATTTCTAAACTTAAAAAATGATTTTGATTTTCGAATTCGAGTTCGGCAATCTACTGATTGATTTATTCGATTTTCAAATATTTAAGTTGTATGTTAAACATTTTTTGACAGAGAAACACCCATCGCTGAGTTATAATTCATTACCGGGCGATAATATTCGATCAGCAACAATGAGAAACAAATGGATAAGTCAAACAGACGATGTTTCAGGTAAAAACATTAAAAGTTTATTCTAAGGATAGCAGCAACAGTTAAAATAAATTGACACAATATAGTGTAAAGAAGCAGTAGGTCCTTAGTTCTCTAAGTGTTCATTGTAGACCTTCAGGGACCCACAGGGGACTCGACGCGGATTTTCGTTGGCGTTTCAAAAAATAGGGGTTCACAATTCATAAATTGAAAACAATAAAAATTCAACTGCTTTCCATAGTGAAGAATTAAAATGGTGGCTTGATTTCACCTATCAATGCAGACAGACAATATTTGAGGAATACAAAAAGAATCTACCGCTTTTCTTTTTATCCTTTCACTCTGTATGGGAGTTTATTGTTGAGTTTGACCTACTTTACTTTTTTGACGCCCACTCTTCACATTTTCTGGTCCAATTTTGGGAATATGGCAGAAACATAGCTGCCAGGGGTCTTCCGAAACGAGCTTAATTTCGAAAGTTATCTCTATATGATAAAAAAGTCTCTTCTAGACTTACTTTTTGCTTAAGATCAGGGTTGAGCAACCTTTTTATTCAACAGGCTAATTTAAATTTCATAATTTTTTTTTGACGAGCCTCACATAAAGTAACACTTTTAATGTAAAATAAAAGCAAACAAGAAAATAACAGAAAATCGAAATTTTTAATCAATAATTTTGCCACTGTTTTTACAATACACGTTGATTAATATTATCTGGAAGAGGTAGCTACACGTCACTCAGTTTTGATCGGTGGTCATTTTTGATCAATTTCATGGTGGAAAATGATTTTTGCGAACATATGTACTTCCGAACAATAAAGAATTTTTCGTCAAAAGCGGAAATTTATCAGGGCTCTCAAAAGATTTATAAAAAAATCGATGTTTGCCGAGAAAAATATATTTTTTTTAATTCGATATTATTCTGCACATCTATTACTTCCATTTTAAACTCTTCTAGAACTAATTAATTTTATAACAATATATAGGTGGAAAAAGTCGACGATATTGATTCATTAATATTTAATATTTCAGTTTAAAAATACATCACATACATAACATTGTTGATTTTATTAGATTAAGGAGACATTGCGTATGCGGGTATTAATACGAGTTATATTAGTATTTTGCCATCAGGGAAGTAAATAAAAATAAAACGCCAAATGAGTTGCAATGCCCAAAATTCGAGCACAGCTCGACCTGACAAATTTGACGATATTTTTCCACCTTTTCATTAAGACTAAAGTAAGCAATCAAAGGGAATTAATGAAAAATGCGGGAAATAGAAAAATAAAACTTTCCTTCTTCTTTACAAAGAATAAATTAAAACAACCTCTAGCTGTCTGTCATTTGACGTAAATCAAACCCAAAAAATGAGTGTTCAGATGTATAATCATATAAAAAATGTCGTGTATAACACCCGACATTTCGTATAGCACAGAAATATAATACTTTTTATTGAATAGTTAATTATTACAGATATCTTAAAGACTACTAGGTTTTTGCAGCACTGTGCGATGAAAAGACTATATCTATAAAGCTGATCCCAGCCGATCTATGTCGTAAGTCCTTCTCTTGTGTCCAATGTGCCAAATCAAATGCCGGGTACTATACCGAACATAAATCACTATAATGACCAGTTCTAATTTGTTGCAAATCGTACATTATGAAGATATTTATTTATGAAGGTACACCTTTCGTTTGGATATTTTTACTACTGGACTGCGACAGTTTAATAAGTATTGAATAAAAACAATGTACATACATAACTTGACCTTTATTTCACAGCACGTGACTCGATTCGTCGTTTGTCTGACTCCTATATTCTGTTATACAAAGTCGTAGGAAATTTCAACGATGACAATGGATTATTACTTTTGATACTGTTAGCTTCCTATATTGGATACACGTTTATAACTAATTATTATATAATAAGGGATATATGCGCGCCAGGTATGTTATAAATACAGTTTACAAAAAGAATTCTGGAATAACTTTTCGATCCATGGTCTTGTTGTATAATCGAAAAGTTTCTTTTGTTATAAAATTTGAAGGGAATTAATGATATGATTGTTGTATTATTTGAACATAAAACTCCTGCACCAGTTAATGAAATAACCTTAAATGAGTGAATAATAAGAATGAACAGAAAATAGGAAAAAATGTTCATTCATTGATTCATTTGTTTGTCCATTCGTGACTTATATTTGCGAGCTATGAATAAAGTATTTTTTTTTTGGTCATGTACGTCGAATATTAAAATAATATTTCATTTTTCATAGATTTAATTAATAAATGGAAAAACGTGAGCAGTATATTGATTCCCGTGGAGTGGACAGTGCTTCGTTTCATAGAAATCTTTGCTGTGATTGAATCATTCCACCGAACACACGATGAGGTGCGTATTTATTGTACCACAACATTACTATAATGTTTTTTCAACGGACACTTTGCCGACACACAGTTAACAGGCCCGAGATCAAAGTTACAATTTGGCGAATTTTAAAAGAAATTAACATTTTTGCTTTTTACTATATCTCACGTAAATTTACGTGGAAAAAATGCCTTTGTGTACTCACCGGGAAAAGGAAAGAAGAATAAACAAGGTTAAGGACATTCACCAACTAAAACCTCTATCATGGTGGGATAGTCGAGCCCCGAAAAGCATATCTGGCAGCGACGGTTGCCCACACAACCCAAAGAACGGCGTGCTTGAACCTAACGCACTTGACACGGTCCCGGTCCCTCTGAATCCTTTGCAAATCAAGGAATACTAACAATACACGATAATTCTGAGGACACTCCTTTTCATACGTGACTCCTCCGCTGACAAGGCAGATGTACCCAAATCTGCTATGTAACTCATCTCGTATCGGCACTCTCGGTTCAGCTTTTAACTTCAAGCCACCTAGCTTAGCTTCACCGTAGGTGACAAGGCCTTTTCTACTGATCCTGACAAATTTTGTAAAACAATATTTTTAACTATATTTAAGACGTAGTTCGTAAGCTTTATAAAATAATGATCCTAATACAGATGAGCGCAACCCAAGTACTTCTGAGCAAGGCGATCTATTGCATGACTCCTGTTGGACAACCGATGTGCACCGAGCTGAATACGTTTTGCAAGCAAATTTTACTCTACAAGCCTTTATTCTCGCCGCTATCTATTTGTACACTACAAAGGTCACAGCTCGCTGGGGTAGGTATTATCAAATTAATGCAAACAATGGAGGCGCGCCTCTACCAACCTAAGTGCCAGACACGAACCATCAATGGTTCCATCGATTCTCTTTACTGTTCTTTAACTATCCATGCATTTCTTTGTGAGTAGAATCCAAACAGGAGGGGTAAATTAAAAACTTATGTGAAATCGCAGAAGTAGTCTGTGGAGAGTGATAGAAAAAACATGTTAATTATCCCTACCATCTTTTAATGTTCATAAACGAACGCAGACCTTAACCTTATAAGGAGATACACCATGCAGTGTTCCAGTCTAACATTGGCTTTGCAAAGAGCGCGATTAATTCGCACGGTTATAATTAGCAGTGGAGAGTTCCACGACAAAATCTCTATGATATATATATTAGTTCTCGACATTAATAGAGACATTTGTAGAGCTTTGTGTATATTGCTCCGATAGTTTGAATATTGCAGTATATATAGATAACGCTTAACAGTACCTAAACTCTTATTTTCGAAGAGCCAAACTAAATGCAAAATATAAACGTCATGTGCTGTACGATAGGGACAGAAAACGTTTTCACACAAGTCTGCCAACTTGACCTGTATTGGAGAGGGAGAGAGAGAGGCCAACCCCTCTCCTCCAAAACAAAAGCCTTTCCTAGCTAATAAGCTTCACCGGGGATGACCACACCACCTGCTACTGCCACCTGATAAAGCGAAAGAGATCTTCGATATGTCGTCTTTTGATTACACTATCGCAAGAATGTCCCCTGTATTAATTGTCTACGATAGAAAATTAAGTTGATGACATGTTTTCTGAGCATATGAAGAACAGTGTGACCACGTGAATATCGCTATCTATTCATATTAAGGATATACTTAATACTTTCGTTTCAAGAGAAAACGTGATAAGGACTATTTATCAGTGTTATGTTTTTATAACATTTCATTCTTTTACATGCGATCACAAAAATGTTCTCCAAGCATCTTAACATCCTTATGTACGTGAGTCTGTAGGAAAAAAGAAGTAATCAATACAAGGGTAACTGACGGTTAAAGTGTTGTGACTGAACATGCTACCTAATGTTAATCTAGTAATAATGTGATTACATAGAATTTTGCAACCTTAAATCTCATCTGTGTCGGTCCACTTAGTAAGGACCTACCTAGCTTACCTCTCCTGGCTTGTGGATGCCATTCAAGAACCTTTCGGCCCCAATCGGTTTGTTAAACAAGCCATTTGCAACCAACTACAAAACAAATTGAATCGCATTAGACAATGTCGCGGGATGTCGCTTGATGCGAGCGGCGCAAAACCGACCATTATGGAAATGCAGCCCATAGTCAGATGCTGTAAATGCTGATGAAATTTCATCTCGTGGAAGACACACAGTTGTACATTACCACGCTAGTCACCTTAAGACTATACGTCACGTGAGCCCAATAATGTCAAGAGTCTAGTTTACAATGTCTTTATGAACGTTATGGTTTCAGATAATCGCGGGCGTTATAACCTATATGATCATAATAATTCAGTATCGTCTAATTGAAGAGTGTAAGTAACAAGAAAGCATCTTTAAGTTGGAATTGCCGCTTTTAATTTAACATTTTGAAAATTCACGTAGCACCTCCGCTGTGTATAAAAATGTTATGTTAAAATTTAAAATATTAATCCATTAAATAAATCATTGTTATTTTTTGTCTACTACTATTTGGAATTTGTAAGAATATCTCATTGTATCACGTTTGCATTTTTGCACAATGCAATGCGACTTAATAAAATGTTTACATGATAAAAAAAGTTTATAATAACAACTAAGTATATATAAAAACAAAATATTTTCATTGAGAATATTACATAAATAATAATATAATGAGATACTTTAAAAATCACTCGTATAATTCAGTGGCTTTTTTGTTTTAAAGGACTTTCTATAAGATACAGCGTAGTTTAATTTTTACGGAAAAAAAAAAACTTTTTTTTGTATATTTTGTGACAGTCTATAAAGGCAATTTAAGGAAATTATGTTAAAAATGAAATTTGTTTATGCAAAAGTGTGTTTTATTCCCATTTTTTTGTTTATGGCACCGTTTTTGGGGCCTCTTGTAGCCTCCTATCGTTTATTAGTCGGAGGCATTTATTTATTTTTTGCACATGCACAAAAGTGTGTTATACATGAAGGCTCTTCGGGCCAATTTACTGTTCTTAGTTCTGTCTATTCCTATCCGTGGATTTAAGTGAGGAACAAATTTGCAATATCATTAATATTACACTTTGATTAATAATTGTAATTTAATTAGTAATAATTCTTACATACATTACACAATCGCTCCTGGAGAGCAATCCTCTCTAAGCCCATCGGACTTTCTTAAGTACTCCTTTTCATAGGTCCCGATCTTGGTGTATTTCAAAAAGTGTTGCTATATATTTTCCAGAAGTGCTTACATGCACATATGGATTTGTATATAAAGTAAATTTTGGTATAAAAATATTGTCTTTTTTAGAAGCTGAAAGGCATTAAACCACTCTCTTGTATATAATAGTTTTTAAGCGTGCATTTTGTTCATAGTCATAAAATACTTATTTGATTAAAATTAATAAATATATTGTTTTAATTGTGAAGTGTTTTAATTTTAATTTTTTCTTCTGCGCGTTGCATTGTGGTAACTTATATCGTTATGGTTACACCAACATAATAAATATAACGTAAATACTTACCTAATAGGCGATGGTGCCTCAGATATTGTATTTAACATTTGTCACAGATGACATTGTAACCAAGAGAGAATCTTTATGGTAGGTATTTCCTTTTCAAGAATTGCCTACAACATTTAAAGGAGAGAGAGAAGTGAAAGGAAGAATATGATTCTCCAGTTAACAAATATGTATTAATTATAATATAAATTTCTAATATACATTTAAATCTATATTTCTTCATATTATTGTTCTCTCTTTTCTACTTCCAGAAATGTTGATTCTGTTGAGAAAAGCCGGGCAAGAAATTAGATAATGACTCTTTTAAGCGATATTTTATGGATATTTTCATTATTTTATTTTCATTTTATTAAATTATTTATTTAACCTTTTTACAAAATTTGTAAAAGTGCACTTAATGCTTTTAGGCATTCTTTGCCAGTCACCCCAAGGTGGTGCCGATACAATTAGTAGGCAGGTGACCAAATGTTATATATAAAACCGTTTTTTAAGCATAAACTGGTTCTGTCATTGTTTGAGTCAAGGAATTGCAAGCGTGGAGTTAAAAGTTAATAAAGAGAGTTTATGAATCCCTTTGTCACGTATAAAACAGTATAATACTAGTACTAAATAATAATATGCTTTATTGACTAATCTTGCTCTAGCACAAACTTACAGATAAATTTTAAATTATTCACATATTTTGATTATAAATTTGTAACAGTCGGGTAGAACACTAGTATTTATTTGTCTGTTGTTTTGGCGTTGGTCCGAGAACAACATTAATCCAGCAGAGTCCCTTTCCGTCAGTCACGTCGGCGCACTCGGCTAAACGCACAATCAAGTATTTGACAATGGCTAGTACGGACTTAATAGGTCAGACCTATTGTAGTCGTGATTGTACTTCCCTTGCAACATAGAACTTTTCGAACGGTTTCAAGATGCCGAATAAGCGGGGATGTGGCACTGTTTCTAATAACTATTCTACAGATACGATGCATAGACTGTAAAAATAACTAATATATTCTGAATAACAATGAATCGTTTACTCATTAACACTTAGATTTATTTCTTGTATGCTAAAAAAATAAGTATCACCTCCTGTAACAATATTATTAGGGGTACCAGAAAGTATTGTCGGTACTGTCGACATATTTTAGAGAAAAACCAATTGATTTTTACCGCACTTGCATTGAAATTGTTTATACTAGATGGTAAAAGGATGTTGATGACGAAGGTGACTATATTGATGATCAGAAATAAACACTTGTTAAAAATGTTGTCGTGTGAATTTAACTTAAGAAAGCGACATTACTTCCGGTTCCCCTAATACATCAATGTGCAAAAGGTCTCGTCTAACGACCATCTTTTAAGGTTTAAGGTGCTCATGTACCTAATCGTTACCATTACCAAACTCAACGGCAATGGAATGCATTTCAAGCCTTCGTGCATTTATTTTAAGGAGTAGCATAAGTTAAAATGTGCCAATATAGGCGAGCTGAATCTGTTACTACTTTGAATTAAATCGTGCTCTTCTTACATGATCCGAAGTCAAAATTAACGCAAAATATTAAATAAATATACTACTAAAAGAATAGCTGATTTTCTTTCGAAACATGAATGTAATCATCTATCTATGTAAATATGACGGTATATTTGCCATCAGACTGAAATCTGCTTGTAGAATAAATAAACAATTGATTGATGTATGTTCAAACTTCGTGCCGGTCGTTTATTACCTTTTTATTTTAAATATCATTAATCAAATCGCTTGCCTTTATTTGTGTTTAGACATGCGTGTTAACGACAATATTTTTCATTACAGTCTTATAGTTCAGTTTCTCAAGTTCTTCACGTAATGTAGCTTATTAAATAAAAATGCAAACAAATTGCCACTATTTCTGTACAGTTCATAAGAAAATTCTTTGATAAATATAAATAATAATTCTAACCCGAACGTCTGTTAAAAAGTAAGCTCTTGAAACCGTAAACAAACACTAGTAAAGTGATCTTTACTTCACCATTTTCTACATTTCAAAAAATTGTTTCGGATATTAAAAGAATACAAAGAATTTTGAAAATTTTTGCCAATGTACTTTTAAATCACTGTTAAAAACTTTTGTTTTTAAATTATACAAAACATTAGAAAAACTCTATCGTCGTGGTTTTCGTTTTAGCCCAAAGACCCTTGCAATGCATAAACCTCCCCCAAAAGTATCTATGGGGGATACACTAATCGACATCTATTGCATGTACGATTTTATCCCATAAATCAACATAAATTCCAAATCGAGTGACAGAACAGATCTGTCAGCCTATTACAAAAGCAAATATATTTTATACACCCTGTGATGTTCTTTCTTTTAATACGTTAATTTGCTTATACTTCATTTTAGTTACCGTAAAAATCCTTCCTGGAGAAATGTTTTTCCTGAAATTGCAATTGAAAGTTGCTTCGCAATATATTTTTAATAACATATTATTTATGTGCCATGATTTAAAACCTAAACCAAAACGCCTAAATTTCGTCTTCAAAAAATTAACAAATCCTTCATGGGTGTGGGTGTACACATACGAGTACAATATAATAAAGTTCCATGAGATACTTAGACTTTCGTATTTTAGTTTTAAATCTAAATTTAAAAGTATATTATTAAATAAATTATATTGTAACATACGAGTTCTTCGTTTATCGAAATGTGTGGATCTTGGTTGTTGTTGGATGTGTTGACTCATTTACATGATTGATATTATAATATACATTGAAAAAAATTTTTTTTCGAGTTTCTGACCGGTTCATTTTAATAGATCCGTGCTGGTAGTAGCTAACTACTTGTAATGTTAAAATAATCAACGATTATAAAGTTCGTGTAAATGTCTACATGAATAAATATATTTTGAATTTGAATGCATATGAATTTGTAAACATACGTTAATTCATTTGGAATGGTTTAAAATTAAATAGCTCTTATTGTGAAACTATTTATTAAAAAAGAATGAACTACGTTGATTTACTAAGGGCATCTACAAAGACGGCATACCTATTTATCATAATAATAATTACGCAGTTTTTAAATACCACCTAACACCGCGGCACTCTAAAGCGATATCAAATACCGATGCTCGTTAGAACGATACAAAGTAGTGAGCGCATTATAAACATGTACAGGTTACATGGTCCACAGACGGCCATTGCGAGGCACAGGCCTTCCCCAAAAATATCTACAGGATAGAGAGGATATACCTTAATCACCACGCTTGGCAGACGGGTTAGCGATTGCAATGTAGTATTGTGATATGTACGAGACGCTGCTTCCTATCCTATGAAAACTTTTTCGTGAGCAGTGACAATTCTACGTAATTAATTTACAAAGGTGAACTATGTAACACTGTATCCCTAGTAGAATCAAACCCGCGACCTACGATCGCAAGTGTACCGTAAATAATTGTACACTGCAAACTACTCAACATACAACTTACATTATATATGATTGGTTATGGTCTTCAGTGTTAGGTGACCACTCAGCATAAAGTGATGGGGTGCAAACAAAGACAAGTAACGCCTTTATAGGCGTTGGAAAAAAAATTAGGAGTAATTGTTTGAAATTTGAAAACAATTCGTTCAAAATTTTGTTTTATCAAAATCTTTATGTAAAAAGGTGTAAAATCTTTACAGGAGTAAATGTATAACCCATTTGGTATCAATTATTTTATTGTATAAAAATCAATGGTTTCAGAATTAACGAATAAAGCAAAGAAAAAATGTTAAGAAAAAGCGTTTTTAAAATATGGATCACTACGTATTCTAATAAAATATTTTTTGTTTACAATATGTTGCAGAATTCGTACTACCTGGAGGTATTGACCTATCCCTTTCCAAAAGAAAAAGTTTTGAGTGACTCTTTATGCTACCACTGATATTACCGTATAAGATTTTTAATACTTTTTGTAATAAATTACGTTCACCGCTGTAAAACTTTTACATTTATAACCAATCATACTCTGTACAAAATAAGTCATAAGAAGCATGCCATGGTTTAAGGATAATGGATATTTCAATCAAAATACTTATTTTTTATTTCGCAATAAAAAATGTGTTACAATTTGTTGAAACTCCGACGGGCTTTCAGCATGAACATTGTGACCAGCGTCTTCCACGTACTTCAGCTCGGCCTTGGGAAAAAGCTTTTTTATCCCGTCAATGTCTGATGGTCTATAACAAATTTTTTTACCATTTAATATATCATTATTACATTAATGTAAAAAATCATTTATAAGCTAATTAATCCAAAATGAAAACATTAATAGAAGATTCTATAAATATTTTATTTAGATAAATAAATTTAGGTAAATCTATATAAAAACCTATATATATATTTCTTAGCACAAAACTTGACATCAACTTGTCCTTTTCTAATTTTTTATGTTTTCATAAAGGCACAAAGGATGTACTTATAAATTTTGCTAAGAAAATAGTGAAAAATCACTTTTCTTCTCTCATACAAACCTCACAATAAATTAAAATACCTTCCTATGACCAAATATTTGACGACGATTGTAACCGAAAAAATGTGTTAAAATGTAATCAAACAAAACTACTCTGCGCGGTAAAGCATTACAAAGAAGATATAATCACATTATTAAAGAGAAAAAAAAAAATTATATGTAGGCGTTCATAAAATTTTAAGAGTGCGAAGTCTCTTGAGCCCTCACAGGCACAGGGTAAATCTAAAATAATTCTTTCATCATTGGTACTACTGATATGCTTATATTTACCAATAATTACAAGTTCAAAAGCAATATAATGTATTCTGGTGTAACTGGGGTTTAGATGGTGAAACTGGTTTACCCCAAGGAGCGGGTAATAGCCTTAGTGATTATAGAACATGACGGCTTGACGGTCCACGTAAAGATTAAGATGAACAGCATTTTACGCTTTATCAGCTAAATCCTGGGCGAGTTATAAATGTCAAAGGGAATAGAACATAAATTATGAAATAAATCATAGGTCGTGAAAGTGCCTAAGTTCATTTCAACACTTTGTAAAACAATAATAAAATATTTCCTATATAAAAAAGGTTAAAATGAGTACTAACGGTATATAAGGTGATTCACCGCCGCCCACGAACAGAGTCGGACCATCATAGACCTTCCCAGATAAGTCCGGAAACGTGGCAATGTCCATAAAATGTTTACTTAATACATTAACATTGCACAACCATCCCACTGATTTGTCCGGTTTAACTCCAACATTCATCAGAACAAAACCGATGCTGTCCAAGTCGATTGCTTTAGATTCTAGTAATTTATCTTTAACGTGCGTCTTCGCACTATTCAAATTTGAAATTCCCTCAAATGATACAGTTTTCATTGCATTTAATAGATTAGGTATAAAATCATTAAGCGCTCCCGCAGTCGACACAGGCGATATGTCAACTACAACCAGACTTGATACTTTGGTAGGCTAAAACAAAACGTGTACGTATTAAATCAAATATAAGATGTAAAACTCTACATAAATTTAATTCTAAAAGCTAATTTATTGATCCTAAAATCTGATTTTAATTGATCCAAAACTAGTTTTTCAGTTCTTCTTCCTCCCGTCGTATTCATTCGTGACTCTTTTTGGAAACTTTGTGACGCACTATATTACCCCTCCTGTTCAGCGGCATGTATTGCCGATGATCTGACCAGCGTATCAAGCCGCGGCCTTGTGATCGCTCTTTCTATTTTTCCAGTGATCATAAGTTCGCAGTTTAAAGTTCCGGTACTAATTTTCTAGTTTATTTACTAAAATATTAACCTCAGTAAGTGCCAATACCATGCCGGTTCTTCCTCCCATACTGTGCCCAATTATATCTGCCTGTTTAATGTTTAGAGTATTCATAAGATTTGATACGTCAGATGCCAATTCAATGTATGTATGACTGTCGTGATGCGGACTCTCTCCATGATTACGGGCGTCTACAGCGACTACCACTTTGTCTATGGTCTCACCAATCTTCTTCGACATACTTTCCCAGTTCCTTTTGGATCCTAACAACCCATGCAGAACTATTACCGGCGTACTTCCAAGGCTCGTGCCTCCATGGATTTTATATGCTAAATTGACAGCTGATCTCGTAAGGTTTATTCTACATTTTATCTTCAATAATGTTTTGAAATTTACTCTGTACAACAAAGTAATCATTCCATTTCAAAACGTTTTATTTGGTGTATTTACATTATCATGAATTAGACATTTAGGACAGCACTATCAGTGTCACTAGAGTTAATTTTTATTGACAAAGGCCATTTGTAATGTGCCAGTATTATATTCGCAATGTAATTTTAATTCGTTAATTTTCCCGCCATATTGTACGGATTTTTGCATACGTAACGTCATGGTATAATTAAATAAATGCATGTTTTTTCATATTATTTAAGAAGTGGTATAATGATTTCAAGAAAACTCTTAGTGTCGTCTAGATGAAGATTGTGTCCGGTGTTGCGAATGTACGTGACCACTGATTTCGGAAAGAAATCACGTATTGAAGGCAGGTCGTCGGGTCTGTAATAATACATGAAAACGAAATATGATAACAAATCAATATAAATTACAATTCTAAATTTCTTTTGAATATAGATCCGAATACAAAAGGAGCAATTAGATTTTTACAGGTGTAACTTAAATAAACATTAATTTACCCTGATAAATTTTTAGATGCTTATGCCCCTATAGCCCCTATAGCCCTAAGTCATTTACTCATTTTACATGAGAACAAACTTCTTCTATACTATCATCCTCATTATCACCATCGTCGTCATTTCAGCCGTAAGACGTTCACTATTGGACATAGGCCTCCTCTAGAAATTTTCAATAGGATCGACTCGAAATGGCCTTCCTCCAACGTCTTTTAATGATCACGACATTTACGCACTTATGTTAAGGTCAATTACTTGGTAAAAACTTGGAGAAGATATGCATGAATAAGTAAAACACATACCGATTACATGAACTTCACATATTAACTCTTGATTTGAGCAGGTAACGCCTGATTCCATTAAATATCTTAGTTTGAAACAAAATTGATTTATTTCGCAAAGTAACGAATTATTTCATGAAATTTATCTACCAAAAATTTTAACAAACCACAAATTGCTTTACTTACGGTAAAAATTCAGATAACTGTCCACCGATAAATATTGTTGGTCCGTAATATATTTTCCCTTTTAAATTTTTCGGAAACGACACCACATAATGGAAATATTTTATTAAAACATCGAGATTGCAAGACCAGCCGACAATATTGTGAGTTTTTAAAACTATATTGGATAAAATCACGTCCACGGTTAGGTCGTCAAATTTAGAATTCTTCAGTATTTTCTTAGCTTCGCTTTTTGCAGTGACCAACGTTGAGCCGCTTTTAAATTTTATTTCTTTCATTGAAGTCAGAATCTCTGCGTACAGATCTTGAAACTGTTTCGGAGAGGAAGCGGGAGATATATCAATAATCATCATGCCGGCTACAGCTTCGGGCTAAAAATTATAAATAGTTTATTACTAAATTAAAATGTTACTCTAGACTACTGAGATTTGTTTTCCATCTTATATATAATCGTTTCTCACGTATGGTATATATGTTATACGTCCAATATAAGGAAAGTATCAGATTTTGATAATATTTCCAAGCGGTTCTCTTTCATGTCATCTTTAATGTCATCTTTTTATGTTGATATTTACGAGCGTAGCACTATTGATTGCCATATCGTACACTTCTCATATGCGAAAAAATGATCCTCGAATTCGTTGATGATCTATATATTACATCTAATCATTGTTTTCAACCTCTAAGGCTTCACAGCTTTTATTAGCCTCAACGGTTAATACGACCTAATACGGCCTTAACGGCTTCTATAACCCATAAAGCTGGAAAGGCAAACTGTATTTAAGACTTTTAAATCTAATACCAATATTAGCACCGCAAAAAATGTTATCATATTTTGCAACCAGATTTTTTAACGTAAATTTTGTATTGTAACTGACCAAAAATAATACAAACAAAAGAGCGTGACATTTTTTTGAGATGAGATACTCTTCGATAGCGGAAACTACTTATGCCGGACTCCTACCGGCTAAAACCTCATGGTTTCTGATACCCTTTACAAAAACTAAAGGAAAATCTTCGCATACTACCGTACTTTTAAATGGCAGAGGCCTAGTGTCTTTACGCCTTAGGGCAAAGCTGCAGCCCACTACTCGTTATTTACGTTAACACGTGAGAAGAATTCGCTCACGCGCCTCCCGCTTAGCCAGTACATGCTCGCAGCGAATCATCCAGAATCCGGCCCCAAGGTTAAGTATATATAACTCCTCCGATACTTGACATCTCCGGTTGCGGAAGAGGAGCTCTGAAAATCTTTTTCTCTCTATCGCTCTCTCTCTCGGCAGTGTACCATTCTAAAGTATATTTTATAATTCATCCTGTTATATGTACATAATGTTACTGAAGTCATATCTCATAGAAGATGCTGTTATTAAAAGCATAGTATAAAATAAAGACAACACTAATTTTTTTTTAGTATATAAGACCAACGCACATTTTACTTTACTTCTTCGACTCCAAGCAAACTTAATAAGCTACATTACATGCTAGCCTTACCCCGCTTCCTCGCTTTGTACCGCATTGTCTGTTATTGGTGTAATTTTTAACATGCCAAAAAAAATTCTGGTCAAGTTTTATACCTAAGCAAATCTTCTTTAACCACCCTTGCTGGAGGAATTTCGTAAAATTTTAGCTGACTTATACTCAGCAAATGAATGTTCATAGAAAGTTTTAAGTCTTTATGTCTAATGGTTCCAAAGATATTTTAACGAGTCAGTACGTGGTGATGATCTTTTAGGTATGTGTAAAACTTGCAAAAACTATCTTGTTCGTGAAAGTTATTAAATCTTAAAGGCATAGAAAATCTAGGTAAACTAATTAAAATAAATTACAATAAATAATGTTTTAAAAAAGGAAATTTCGTTCCACGCTACAGGAAATATATGCCGTTTTAAATTACCGCCAACAACGCCGTGCACATTGTGGCCTTGCCCCCAATCCCATGACCGAGGAAATAAGCTTTCTCAATGGATAACTTCTGTAACAGTTTCTGCAAGTCCGCCGTCATCTCTTCATAAGTATTCGATCTTGTATGAGGACTCTTGCCATGGTTTCTCAGATCGACTGTAATCACTGCTCTTTTTGATAAATTATTAATCGTCTTGCCAATACTGCTCCACTGTTTCTTGTTGCTTAGCAAATCGTGTAATATGATCAAAGGCGCATCGTCCTGTGTGGCTAGAACCGTATCCATTATCCTGTAGGATAAATTTACTGCACTTCTAACACAATGTTTGGAGCATTTAAATGTATTATTATTTAACCTGCTTAAATTTTGTCGCATGTAGGATTGATTAATTCTTGCCATAATTTTAAAATATACAATTTTGATAAATAAAAAAGTAAAGCAATTTATGTTCGAATCAGTAACATTCTACTAACTTTATATTATTGACGTATCCTTGACAGTAACAATATAAACAAATAATAACTGACGCAACCAAAATGTGATTGCCATGCATTTTGAGAAATGTTTTCTTATCCTATCGACTCAATTTATAAGTATACAGGCAAAATTTTCTATTGATTCGCTAATCGTCTCAAATGACAATTTTTTTTTATTTAATAACAATTATCGTGAATGGTTAATATAGAGTATGCTAACAGGTACTTGATATTTGTAATTAATAAACGGAAGATATATATTTTTTTTTGGAATACGATATCCTCAAGGTATACCCAAGAAGCTTGTGCGTTTTAGCTATTGGAATCCCTGCCATTTCTTTTCGAATATTTTTCGTTAATTCAAGTGCATACTATTAGCGGACGGAAATGAATTTCCACCAGAGAGCATATCAGAACTTCCTTCGATGAGCGTTAGAGAGAAAGATGAATGATCTAAGGTGTATTCACATATGTACAAAGCTTATTTACAGTTTACACGACCCTGACACAAAGGGCAACGACCATATCACGGAAGGCGGCCTAATACAAATCGGCGTTCAAATTTGAATTCGAACGCCCAAGAATGACTAAGCATAAAAGTATTGTGGTCGTAGGAGCCAGCAATACGAAGTGTACACGGTACTAGTGTTAACAGTTACAGAAAATAACACATGAAAAATTTTGTTTACCTTGACATTACATTGATGTACCATAAATTACCGTTTTTTTCGATTAGGTATTATTATTGTTAAACCTAACATATAGTATATAAACATTTTCATTAAAAGGCTATTCTAATTGTTGTCTTGCACCAAAATATTATTTCGGGAATTGTCTATCATTCATATGTGTATCGATATTAGATATGATTTATTTTTGTTTTGAATTTAATGCAATATCTCTGAATATAATGATATATTGGGAAAACAGAATATGATTTTTTTTACTGCGCCGGATTAAATTTTATTAGCAATTCTGTGTTGTTATAACTTCAAATGCAAATTCAAAAGTATTTTTTATAAAAAATACTTATTTTAATTATACAGCGTTAATTAAATATTAATTAAATATTAAATATTAATTAAAACTATGATAAGTTACACAATTACTTAAATTTTCACAAGGGTACCCAAATTATACGAAGCCTGTACCTTGAACATCAAAATTATTGGTAAAAAATGAGTTTCATAGCTTTTACAGTGTTGCTAGTATTACCGTATGTTTAAATAGATACAATAGATAGAGCGCTTATAATTTTAGCTACAGAGTGATCTTAATAGAGTTATAAACTATTTGTCTCTTCTAAGACCATACCA
The DNA here is from genome assembly GCF_028537555.1 of Battus philenor. NCBI lineage: Eukaryota > Metazoa > Arthropoda > Insecta > Lepidoptera > Papilionidae > Battus > Battus philenor. The sequence goes on from NW_027181686.1 coordinate 3,210,151, forward strand.
TTCCACCACAGTTATAATAGATAGACCATAATATTGACCATGGTCTTTATATCATTTCATTAATTTATACTCCGAGAACTATGTATTTATTCCTAATAGGAATTCAATCCTTATAGGATTATTTAAATTTACCACTTGCGTACGACAGAAGAGATGAATTTAATAGAAACAAGATTCAGATTGAGCTATAATGGCAGTTTTCGCCTTAAAAATCCGAGTGTTATAAACGCGCCCTAGTCTGAAAGGTGTAAAATAGTGATAATTTACATTTACCTGTGCATCCTAGCAAGTATACATCTGTACATACTAGAACAGTAATACTGTTATTACTGTTCTAGTAAGGAGAACAGTTGCTAGGCAAATTCCAGGACAAAAAAAAAGAAAGAAAGAGACAGAGAAAAGAGATCTCAAGGTGGCGATTGCAAATGCAGTGCAACGCGCAGGATTTAACTTATAAAACCTTGAATATTATAAGGTCAAGGTTTTATGATTACTTATAATAAATGTCATTATATTAAGCTGACAATTTATTTTGAATTTAACTTGTGTTTCTAGTCCGACCTTAGTTATTTTATAAAGCCTAAGATTTTCAGCGCGTGTGATAAACAGGCTTTGGCAGGTAACTAGTACAAAAAGTGTATAATAGAAGATTATGAAATATTTTCTTATTTATACGAAAATTCCAGCCTTTTTTTCAAAGTTTAGCCGAGAAACGCTCTCTGCAAGCCATCGGCCTCCCCCAAAAAACATGACGATCACCGATTTTGCGCTGCCCGCATCGAGCGACTCCCTGCGACCTTGCCTATGTCATTGTTCCGCGTGGTAAGGGATTTACCCACGTCGTGTCTACCGGCTCGTTAAAGTGAATCAAAGTTTAAGTTCAAGGGAATGTTTCGAGGTTTATTTACATTAACTTAAGCATATAAGTTACAATTTAGTCTATAACTTTATACCATCTTGTAGGTAATGGCACAAGCAATAGCCGTAGAAATTTTGGGAATTCTGATCGAAACGCGACAAATAGTTTTAGCAGTCACTACTTGATAATCTAACACTGCTTGAAGAATTATGAAAAGATCGAGGATGACGAGAACAGATGGAAATCTGAAGGTAGGATCAGGATTGTATCAGCGCAGGATCAGTGTTGTATGGCTAATGCATTATCTCTTTCCTGCCTTACTCTCGTAATTTTTGCTTAATCACTAAAGAAGAATGTGGTCTAAAAGTCGCATAAAATTCGATTAAGCATCTTCAATACGGAAATTTTAATATCAAAGATGCACCTCGTTCTAGTCATACTTACAGAAAAAATTAAAGAAATTAAAAAAAAAAAGAATCAAGATCGGCATTTCAATAATTACAACGTAGCAGAAGAATTAAAAATTAACCACAAAACATATATTTGGGTACCGCACGAGCCCACTGAAAGAAAGCTAACGACGTGTGTACTCATTTGTGATTCTTTATTGAGAGGTAATGGTAACTGGTGATGAAGCATTGGTAGTCAAGCGGCAGAGGCCTAAAACTTGCGATCGTTGATAGCGGTTTCGATTCCCGGGATACAGTCTTATATAATTCATACTTTTTGCATTAATTATATGAGATCACCACTGCTCACAGTTTTCCAGAGGATTGGTAGCAGCATCCTTTGCATATCATAGCCAACCCCCCTGCCAAGATCGGCGATTATGGTATACCTTGCCTTACCTCATCTATGTATTGCAGTGAGCGTCGATCGGCTAAAAATGAAGAGAGATGAAAAATGGAACACGTACGACAAGAACATGTGAAAAAGTTGTGGTCGATGATCTGTCAAGCTTCACAAACTGCGGCGAAACCAGAGTAAAGTTGCAGTAAGTTGATGCTGTGTGTGATGGGAATGGAAAGATATTTTGCTGTTTATTATGAGCTTTTATCGCCGGAGAGAACCATCCATTCGAAGATGGGAGACAAACATGGAAATAAGTCAATAGAAGAGCTACAAAGCAAAAGTTAAGATTGTTTAACTGGGAGATGATAATGCACCCACTTTAAAGGCCTAATCTGTCCACCTGTTTTAGTAATATTGAAAGATGACTGTGAAAACTACGTGTTTAAGTTTTTTGAACATAAGTCCTAACATTTTTATAGCAACTTTATGTCACTGTATATGAGATTGCAAAATGCAAACAAAGTGGCACCTATATAGTTAAATATACCTAAACTTTTAAAAAATATGTGAATAATTTCTGGACAAGCAGACGAATCGTAAGCAACACAATAAATTAACCTTGCAATGTCCTTCTCATTGAACAGTAAAAACAAATAATGTAAGCAATGATTCTCATTACGAAATTATAATCTATTTTAAATAAAACTTAATAGCAATGTAACAAAAAAGCATGGCATGTATTGCTGTTTTCGGAATATAACTGGCAAACAGATATACATTTTTTTTCTAATTTTATTATCTACGGGTACTATAACACTAGGTCATTTTCTTTCAGATTTTTATTTGAGTATATATGAAGTTATGAAACAAAAAAAAATATTTTGCTTTTTAATTGCTTTTTTTTGTTATTTTGTATATATTGCTTAACTATTAAAAATTATGCGAAGGTACTCAATATTTTTAGCTTTGAATTATTTAAAAATACATTGAGTTTTGTATTAAAAGTTTTAATGACCGTTGACAGCGATGATGGCTATATGCATACATATAACAAGACAAAATTTATCATTTTTCGCTAAATATATATCATTGGTATCTTAAAGAAAAATAGAAATGTTGTTTGTGACCACAATCAAACATTAATCTATCATATACAATTCGATTTATTTAAATAAATGCCATAATTACAACATACGATAAAATTTAAACGCCATGCCCTGTTTGTTTGTGTATGCATCAATATATATTTAAAATCCCTGTTTATCATTCAAACAATCTTATAACTTTCAAAAACACTACCAAAAAGTTAGTGTTTAATAAAAAAATTAATTTCTCTTGACGGGATAATACTTACAGAATAAAATATAGGAGTATACGTAACATAAACCGATTTGCTTACATGAACTTAAGTCTTTACTTATTAATAGCAATATGTTATAAAATTCATGCGGATGGTAACGAAGTGTATTAGACTTTGTAGTAAATGTATTAATATTAGACTTTGCCCCAACACGCTCTACTTAGACCAAACCGACAGACAGTTAGACCTTTAACCTGCAATTGAATTTGTATAGACAATATAAACTGAGTTTATACAGCCATTTTTTTTATAAATTACGCTTTGTATAAATTAGACTCAACCAAACACAAAATATATCAAATATCAATCATAATTATTAATACGAATCTATTAAAATTAAAAACAAGTATAAAATAAGGTTCAAAAATTTTTATATAACCTATATATAGCTAACCTAGTTTCTTTTATTAAATAACCTAGTTTCTTAGAAAACACATCAGTAGTCATTTTTGAAAAAAAGTGATTAATTTAATATTTCTCCTTAAACAATCAGGTATCGAAAATTCAATAAGTTATGGACACCGTTAATCATCCATACCTTAACAATTACTTGAAATAAATAAATGGTCAATCAAGTTTACAAAGTTGACCTTCACCAATAACTCCTGTAGGACACGAATCACTAATTATGACCAAAATAGGTATTACAACTGGTGTTTAACACAAAATAAAAAGTGATAATCGCTTAAGTGATATTCAGTTGTCTACCCCAATCATAAACATGCACCGAGACAAGAGAGAGCCATTAGCGCGGCACTGAGAAGTGTAATGACAAACGTAGAAAGTCCGGTCCATTTAACCCGCGTTCGGATACTTTCATTAATAATCAAACGTACGAAAAAGTTTTTTTGTATTAACTTACAAAACATACAAACAAAAATCTTGCACCTGGGTTAAGCTATGATAATCTGCAGCTCCTTAAAAAATAGGCCAAAACTGGAAGCACGATCCTACAAGCCGTAAATAAGATAGCCTCTAGGATGTGTACTGCGCCTATCATAGGACCTAAACTATAGAAAACTATCACATAAGATTCAAAATCGAACCAAATATTTATAACAAATAGTAATTTGATAGAGATTTACTGTTTGGAATTCTCGGGATTTCTCTATGAGATCAATTGAAATATGATATCCGTAAAACTTACATGGTCCAGCGGATTGGCAAGTATAAGTGGCGGCTAGTAACCAACACATGGCCGCTGAGGCTGTAAGGTACTAAAGCGTTAAGAGGGTAGACAACCTTTATTAACGCCGTCGGGAGATGCATAATGCAGACCGCTTCCAATCGGTATTGAGTTAGGCTATTCGGAGTGTTGTAAAGGTAGAGATATCTAAAAAACCGACCGAAGAGGTTGGAACGTTTATCATAAAAAGCAGTGTTACCATACATAGTTTTGAAATATAATATATGGGCTATGTTGGCAACATTTGTTCGCCTACGGAACTTCTCATTCTTGATTCGATAATTGATAAATTGGAGACAATTTAAAAGAAATTAAATTCAATAATTATCGATTTATAAAAAATCACATTTATACCCCGTAAAACGAACAATAAAAAATGCAATCATCGCTTGTTTTCCGTTCATTGTGTATACCGATAAGTGTTACTGACCCGTGCTTTACATACGCTACATATATTTAAATATCAAAGTAACATTAATTATTCACTTTTATTACAAGTCACTATTAACAAGTAATTTAACGAAATTTAAACTGCTTTTTTAAATTTTGGAATTGGTAATGGATTCAAGAATGTTCTTTGATTTTTTCAATAATAAATATACCTATAGTTTATAATAAATTAGCTGTGTCGTACGAGCTACACAAATTCGCAGTAGCGAATCCAACGTTCGATTATTCAAGCTCGTTCATATTTGGCTTGAATATGTTGTCGACATATCAGACAATTGACGTGGCAACCAATCTTATCCCAATTCTTAAAAAAGACGCCGTGTCGGTAGTTTGGCTCAGCTGCAAACAGCACGAACTCGCTAATTATGGATACCGGTTTGATAAAAGAAATTTAAGCATCCGACTTTCCAAGAGTTCTTTTCAATTTCCCAGATCTTGATATCAATAAATCAGAAATAAAATATGTAGCTTTGCGGCAAGATCATACACCGTCATGCCAGCAGAGAGATTCTACACTTCTACAGCATACTCTCTATACGAAATTATACTCGATATATGGAGCAATATTTCTTAGTGGTCCAGGAGAATACGCTGCAATCCACAAAAGACTTGACAGAGGTCTACATCAGCGTGGCAAAAAAATGGATTTCACATTTCGTAGGTGGGAATCCACGATAGAATATCTCCTTTCGATATGCAGATATTTTTTTTAAGAACCTCAGGGATTTTTACAGTGTCAAGACTTGCATAGCGCTGCTGCCGTCCATAACGCTTGTTCTGACGTGCAACATGACAGAAATGTAATTGCAGGGAATCCTTCGGAAATAACTATACTTTAAAAGTGATCTCACAAAAAACAAGCCTGGGAACGCTGCTGTAAACAATAAATAGTAACATTACGATATAACAAGTCATTTTTTAAATAGATAATTGTTAACAATCGAACTGAAGTTTGGACCTCCCGTGTATTCCAGAATTGACCTTTCAATTCTGGAGTACACGGGAGGATCATCCTTATAAACTCATCAACGCAGTCTTAGCTTCAGATCAAATTCGAGTGCCCTTGCATGAGTTAAAAGAAAAAAGTCCGACAATCCTTACACTACTTCATCAAAACCCATCTATTCATCTGATATTCATTGTGGTATAGTATTAATGATCTAAGTCCTTGAGGTTCTGGAAAGGAGAGCATGGACAGGCAAACGCAGCGTACGACGTTTACCCTGAATACCAGTTCCAATTGATCCTCTTGGAAAGTTATAATAGAAGTCTGTATCCAGCAGAAGACGTCTAATGGCTGAAATGTTGCATCAGAACAAAAACTGCGATTAAACTTATAAATCTTGCCCGACCTCTGTTTCTGAAGTCGGGGGATGATCCGTTGTTACCAAAATTTACCCAGTTTGACCATCATTATTATTGCCATAATCATCGTGTATTTGTATAAAACTGTGCGAGTTACTAGAAATGTAAATAATAAAAGCTTTTATTTAGTTTATAAATAACATCATTTCATTTTATAATATTAAGACACAACAAGCCTATTTCTGTACAAGTCTTCAAACTTAATCTGTACAGCGAAACTGACGAACTTTTATTAATTGTTTTTACTTATTTACTTTAAGTTAAGAATTAAATATTATTCTAGTGTATAAGTTAAAAAGAAAAAATGGACAACGGCAAAGAGCCGATGCTTTAGACCACAATACAATTAACCTTTACTTCACTCGAAATGTTGTTCTGAGAAAAAAAATAGTCTCACCTCACATAACTTAATATCTTAATGCCAAAACAATAGCAATACTATAATTTTATTATAACTGTTCATACTTACTTTTCAAGATTTTAGTTAATAACTAAATCAAAAATCAAAATCAAAGTTTTCTTTATGAGAATAAGATTGTTACAAGCACTTTCAAATCGTCAATTAACATAAAATGTCGGCATTGTCAGCTGTACAGGAAGCTACCACTGTTTCGGAAGGCTGTTCTGCTGAGAGAATATAGTTCAACAAGGATGTGACAATAATTAGCTTCCTGAGTAAGTATCAACAACATTTAATTACACATATTAATATTAGTATAATATTCTTGGATAGAATTATACACTTGTTTCAATGTTTTTTTTGTTAATATTGGTTTTAGATTTCTCCAGAGACCGATCTGAAATTCTTTGCGTAATTTTAAATTAACGTTTTTGATTACCATGTCTGCGGTTTCGACCTAATCATCGATCGCTTGATTCTTATCGAAAATATAACTTTTTGAATCGTTAACTACATTAATAATGAAGAACATAATACATATGATGGTGCAAAATATTAATAATAATGCTTTAAAAGGTTTATTATTAAATCAATTCTAAAATACGATTCAAATCACGAATATTATATACGTAAAATACAATTTTAAAATGCACCAATTTTCTACGCAAAATGCACAACAATGTGCATTTTATATAATGCACGCTTACTTTGTGCTCGCTTACCTGTGTGTACACTTTATATGTGTGATAAACCTCTTTGTACTGACTTAATATGGAAAACAAATATTAATGTTCACAATTATAAAATAAATTGCATGCACAGAAATAAATTTAAATTATAATTAAGTAATTATTATTAATTTCAATACTTGATGATTTATGAAAGTAACATTAGTAAATGTGTTATAAGCGCTTAATAATATGTATCATTTAACACCATTTAATTATAATTAGATACTGTTTTATGCAAAATGACTTAGTAAGTTGCGAGTCGCTTCGTTTACTTCCACCCAAAACCTCACGGTCCGCGTAAGAGCCAGCTGGTGTTCAATCTAGCGGAAAACTTGCAAGGACCACCACGTTCACAGGTATTTTAATCATTCAACATAATAAAACTTTTAAACGTATTTTTATCCATTCTAAAACGTTTGTGTTATCTATTATTCATTATAATGTTTCAATAAATTAATACGTGTGAATATACTGTTTGTGCAATATTTGTTTTAGTGAACTTTTAAAATAGTGGTAAGTTAAATTTATATTTAAAAAAATTTTTGCCGATTTTTTAACAATATTATTTTTCCCTAGTTTATGTTATCGGGCAATAAAGCATTCGTTTAAGTTTTTTAACTTTATTTTTTTTAATATTCATGTTGATTAATTCTTAATCTGTAATTTCTATTATCCCGCTTTTTAATAATATAAACTAAAATAAAATTATCCCTATTATATATAAAATAACTTTTTCACATTTCTTTTTATGTACTTTTATATATTTAATATTTTAAAATTTCATAGACTTTTCACTTACTAACGGCTTAAACAACTTTAACGAGATATGTCCCTTCTGTGGCGTTGTAGTTACGACTTTAGAAAAAATAACATAAAAATTAAAAGTCTAATATAAAACTTCAATTAAACACTAAAGATATATCCATGTAAATAGTTTCTATTTATAATAAGATATTGATCTATGTTAATAACCCGCTCATTACAGCGCAGACTGTTTTCTCCCGTAACTACCGCTTGAGTGTGCTTATTTGCCTCAATTTGCGATAGTCTGCACATCTCAATGTTACCACGAACATCTTGGATTCAGTCCAACTCTCTAGAGCTGTGGTTATAGTAAAAAAGGTCAATTACTGATTTATATTTCGTTATAAATACTTGAAACGTAGTATTCCGTAAAGTCGAAGATTTCCAGTTACGTTTTGGTTTCGTTTTGTGTTCGTAAAATGTTTTGTTGTGTGATCATATATATATATATATATATATATATATATATATATATATATATATATATATATATGGATTAAAAATGTTTAATTTTTATCAATATATAAATATGTTTTTGATCTAATCCGAATATTAAAGTCATTATCGTTAATTTCAATGTGAGATTTAATTATGGTAAGATTTATTGAGTCTTCATGCACTTTTTTATAATTTTTGGCTGCTAATCAATTTCACCTTTTACTGCTTTTTGATATAATATTACGTTTCAGATGTAGGACAGAACAACCGTTTATTTTTAACAAATATTTATCGACTTAATGATTATTAAATCTTCTATACTTTCATTTTTGATATTACAGCAGAAATCTTCTTCAGTCGATACGAGAGCAGTTTGATAACACCATGACTTTTGTATATCTCTCACAGTAACTTAAAATGCCACTCTACTGTCGTCAATCACTTACTATTATTATCTAATATACTACTGTCAAATTTTAGCATGCTAAGACATTTTATTTATGTTTCATAGCCATTAAAAGCAAGCCATTTTATTGCTACTGTTTGAAATGAATAAATATATAAGGAAAACTCTAGACTAAATGTATTCGTCTAGATTATCTTAGATCTACATTATGTTTAAAATTAAAATCTTATTCACAGATTTCTTTTAATGTACTCACATAATAATGGAGTTATCAAACAGTCCTCGTAACATGTTTTCTCGGGTTATGATATACAATAGGATTATGCTTCAAAACCCCCTTGATAATCATTTTTAAACCGCATGAGCCGCGAGATCTTTTAGATAGACGCACCAATAATAATAAACCATGTCTTAAAGCGCTCTTAAAAAAAATTCTAATTTTCTGCATCTGAAGCTAGCACAAACGTAACGGCAGATGCCATTATATTTACCGCATAAACGCTATGCAATTTGTCACCTCACATTTTCCAATGCTAAGCGATCGGCTTGTTAATTACTTTAGCAATTGAATTATGATAATATTAAGTTAATTTATCATACTTTCTTATGAAACGGTTTAAAATTAGACTTTTAAAAAATATTTTCAGCGTTCTTGAAACGTAAATAATTTTTCTGTGGACGTACGGACAGACTGTTACTGTCATTTGAAACGCGTCAATTACCGTTTCTATTTAAACTTATTTGTATCCCTCGTGTACTGTACGTCATTATCATTTCAATCGTAGGACTTCCACTGTTAGACATAGGTCTCCCCCATAGATTTACAATAGGATCGGTTGAAAGCTGCCAACATTAAGTGTCTTCCAACTACTTTTATACAGTCGTCTGCCCACCTTGAATACGACGTATGAAGCTTCGTTTGCTGCACGTTAATTTAAATTTGCTTCAAAAGTAGTTTTAATTTTGTTACCAATTTACATATATCGTCTTCCCTCTTACATCGTTGTCTCCATTACTGAATACAGAGTAATATTCATCTTCATTTTGCTGCGTCACCTGTTCTTACCTATCGCTATCATGAAGGCTCAATTGATAGTATAGACAACAATCTCTCGAACGTTTGACATCGAATTTTTCAATCACAGGTTGTTAGAAATTTTTTACCATTTTCCATGGTTAGCAACCCAAAAAATTCCAGGTCTAGGCCCAGGCAGATAGTAGAAACCTTGGTTTTGATTTATAAATCTATTTGGTGCGGAATACAGTCGAAAAAAATTCGCAGACGTTACAGATATATGTGTACAACGCAATTTATACAAGTATTCGATATTCTGATTATAAGCAAGTGACATTAATCGCGTGGTGTTATTGCAAATGTTACAACTGCAAACTATCGTTCATAAATATTTTCGCAAACTCAGAGGCACTACCCGTAAATCCTGTTTAATGTTGCGCACTCTTAAGAGAAAGTTCATACGCAGTGTCAAGTTCACTACGTAATAACATTCTTTTAGGCGCGTGCCCATCACTCGTGTTTTCCTCATAAATTTCTACTAGAAGAAAGCCAAAGAAAATCGAATGTTCAGCCGCTTGTGTCATTTTATTTTTGTTTAACCACATTTTTACAATTTCCTACATAGCCATTATAAAACATATATAAAATAACGTCAAGTCATGACAAATTGCGCATGCGTTGGTGAGTTCACATAATCTCAGTGCTCTTTTTGGTAATTGAAAACAATCATGTAACTGCAGTTCGCGATATTTAATTGGAATTAGCGGGCAATTGCGTCCTTATTTGCAATCTTTCGTGACTATTGCGGATTTTAATTGCTATGAACCGAATTACATGCTTATTTGCTTATTCAAATAATTCTCCATGTATATTGGAAATTATGTTTTGCTATCATCATCAGTATTATCATACGACGTCCACTGCTGGACATATATCGTCCCTAAATATATCTTATTGGACCGTTCCGTAACGGCAACTAGCGTCAAAAATGCAAGTGCAAAATTAAACAAGGAACATGTTTTTTGGTTAACTGTTTTGGATATGCATAAATATTTTTAAGGATAAGCGAAGTTTTTTAATGTTAATGCTGAACAGCTAAAAACCCTTTATAATGCTCTCAAAAAGGTAATATATTCTCAAAACGAAAACCTTTAAAATCGTCTAAAAAAATAAACTGAAAAAGTCGTAGAAGAAAAACTTTGTATCGAAAAATAACTTACAAGTCTCTCAATCTATTTGTAAATGAAATAAAAATTAAAAAAGCCATGTAATTACTCACGAGGAATAATGAATTTTTACTTGAATCCTAAGTTTTAATTTAAAAATATTTTTTACATTAAATTTATTTTCCGAAGACTATTCGCTTACATATTTATCCCACTTTTTCAAAATGGGACACGGGCAAACATATCACAATATCACAATATGCGCTAACTAGAAAACTTGAGAGGCAATTATAAATTAATCATATATGTAGGGGGCAGTTATTTATTTAATAATTAAATATATTAAAAAATATTTTTTCTCATTTCAGAGCTGCAGACATGGGCACCCTTTTAGGGAACGTCACCAACTATTATTACTACGTAAACAATGAACTAGCAGGTAAGAACTTTTATTGATTTCCATTCTATACTAATCAATATTAAAAAGCAATGACTTGTGACGGGTCGAAGGTCGAATACCTTTGTTCCAGTACAACACACTAATAGACTTAATACACTACGAGTACATTGTAATTGTCATATTAAAAAAAATCATTGAATTAATGTTAAGTAGCATTGTACTTTATTCATAACCAAAGATAAGATACGTTAAAGGGGTATAGCTTATTTGTTTGCAAAATGCTTTCCAACTTTTTAACACATTTCCAATCGCCTGGCTTAAAGGGATTATTCTAAAATACGATACTTTGATTTATTTTTTCTATAGGAATGCGAATGGCCAATAATTTCTGGCAATATAAAACCTGAAAGTAAAGATATTAAATATTATAATTACGATATGTTCTAATTCGAATTTTGAAAACGCTTTTTGTAACTATATTATCATTTTGCAATCTGACAATATTCAACACATTGACTTTTTTAAAGAATGTACAATACACTAATTGTCAGCAAATGAGCTATATATTCATTACTTAAACGTTTTACATATATTTTCAATCACCTGGTATAACGATGGCAATGTCTAAATAGGCCTCGGCTATAATTTCTACATTATTAAAAAAAAACTTTGCAATACAGAAGAAATAGTGTAGGAAACAATACATAGCCTTGTACACCGCTTTATAACACCCGCTTTATAGTTTAGAAACAGAGATAATACACTAGAAAAAATACAATAGAAAATAGAAAGAAAAATTGGAAACAATTGAAAATTTAATTTTTCGTTAATTTTTTTTTTTTTTTTGGAATGCTACAGACCTGTAACTTGGCAAAAAAATCTGCAGGAACAGATGGTAAATAATAATTAATTTTAATATGTAGTGATCCAAATTTTGTGAACGTTTTTTCTTAATTAACATTGTTAGTTAATTTAATGTTTCTGAAGCCATTGATTCTCGGACTGTATCGTATACCGCATATCAATTGGTAGAAAACAAGCTAGACGTTCACCCCTTAAACCAGTCACCTTTTATATAAGAAAGGACCAATATCTAGCCACCTCCGCACATGCAGTGGTTGTCGTGCATGAAAGTGCACCGCCCGCCAGCCCGCCCGTAAATGCGCATGCGACAGACAATGCCAACTACACAACCGGTGCACTTTCATGCACGACAACCACTGCATGTGCGGAGGTGGCTAGATATTGGTCCTTTCTTATTTAGGATGGACTTCCGCAATGTAACGCCTGAATCCATTAAACCTTTTATATACACGTAAAATAGTAATGACTTTTAGAAATTATGGAAAAGGCTTCAATGACTTTACCAGTGCGTAACAAAGTGTAGGTTATGGTATATCGTCTCACTCGCTGCTTGGCGAATATAGTCTTCTCAATTTCCCTAATCTTTGAATTTCTATTGTTTAAATATTTATTCAATATTAAAGTGCTTTCTATATTAAGCAAACACTACATCTTTAGGCTAATATATAAACACAATATCTAAACAGATATTGTGTTTATAAACATATCATAATGTAAGTATTCATATGATATTTAACAAGCGCTATGCAGAACAATACGGTATTGTACAATTTAGGAATTCATCATCTTTATCATTTCAGTAGTACGACATCCTCTGCTGGACATCAGGGTCTAATAGATTTCCAATAGGACTGGTTGGAAGCGGCCTGTATTCAATGCATTTAGACGTTCTTAACAAGATCGTCTGTCCACCTTCAGGAAGGATGTTCTACGATGCGGTCGCTGTTATGTGGTCCGTGCTCTAGTATCTCAAGGCCCCAGCGGCCATTAGTTCTACGCGCTTTCTGACCTATTTAAGCTTCTCAATACGCTTGGCTATGTCGGTTACATACCTCATCCCTAGAACGATCTCGTAGAGAAATCACGATTATACCCATCTCCGTGGTTTGTTGATTTATAGGCACTTTAAGAGTAGGCGTAAATTAACACTTATAAAACGTCATTATTTACCTGTTGACTTACAAGAGTTAAATTGTTTTAATAGAAAAAAAAAGAAATAATTGAGTATATTGCTTGCGCACAAGGTTGTTTATTAAAACTAACGTGTAGGTAATGATTTGTAACAAACAACATTATCACAAATTATTCAAACTAAAAGATTTATAAACAAAGATAGCTGGTGAGTCTCTTTTGAAAGGGTCCATTAAAATTTGTTAAGTTAAACGATAACCCGGCATCCACTTAGACGCGTCGAAAAAGCGAGTTATTCGGCTAGATTCGGTTTTGTCAATCGTCTTTGTTTAGCACAATTATGAAGTTGTAGCAGTAATTGTATCACTGCAAGTCATAGGCCTATAGACCGCCCCCAGAGATTTCCATGGATTGATATACCATAACCGCCACGCTTGGCAAGCAGGTTGGCGAACGCCGTATGGTATTTGGATACGCAGAAAACGATCCGACATGCGATCTACGTTTACAAGTCTCAATCCTTACTGCTGGGATACCATTATTCGACCACTATGTACCACTGCAATTGTAGAAGTACTGTGCAATAAAAACAACGCTCTAAAATACCGAACCCTAACGATCTTAGCCGTAAATCTTACTCTTCTGTCCTATGTGCCCAATTAAACGCCAGGTACTAAGGATTACATATTTTTAAATCCTGGGAAACATCGATATGTAACGCATAAGGAGAAAATAAGCCGAAGAGGCTTTTGTCATAACTTTATAGTTTAAACAATGTCCTTAGAAACTTTGTATGAAAAATATACCTACATATAATTGTATATAAACTTAAATACATACGAGTTTACACAAAGGTAGCAAACCTTGAATACATGTCACATTATATTTTGTTTATACTATTGTAAAATAACTAAAATGGATGTGTTCTTCTACACTGGACGTAATACTTGCTTATTGTTTGTTGATGTTGTTGCTGTTAACTGGAAGGCTTTTACAACTTCACCGGAGCTGAGTTCACGGAGCGGAAGAGTCCGTGAACTTAAAGGGACGATATATGCATGTATAAAGATCGATATTAGCTATAAATATAAAAGCTTTGAAGGGATCAATGTGTAGCTAATTTACTGTCAATTAACATATAGTTACGCCCTATCCAAAAATTGCTTTCAGAACAAATAATAATGTAATGCGTTTGAAAACTATTTTACGCTTATTTTATAATCGGATGTAATAAAATTATACTGCCCAAAGTTATTGGCCAGTCGTACGCAGAACACGCTCCTGCCCATCTACTGGAAACTTATTTGCGAACAGTGCACAAAGTGTGAATTATATAAGATAATATCCCGAGAATCGAACCCTCGACCCACGGTCGCAAAACTCAATTCTTTACCGCTAGGCTACCACTGCTCCACTTAGACTTTATTCACAACTATTTTCTTTATATCTATATACCACTGCTTGCGTTGTTTCTACTATAAAATTATTTAAAAAACTTTAAAGCTTATTCCAGGCAAACAAGCCACAGATTTACACGTTTAAATCTTTCAGAAGTATAACTAATAAGGGTGATAATATCTTATTTTAAATGTGTAGTTTATGTATTATATTACTATAAAGTTATTTTTGTGAAAGAAGTATTGTGAATAATATTTAATATGTATGTACATCGATATTCTACACATTTTGTACTTTATCACCTCCTAGTCTATTTTTTCTTTTTCACCACGTCCTTCCAAAGGCTGTGTGAAAGAAATCACCATTATAATCGATAACACCACCCTTTCTATTTTATTTCTTGCCTGTTTCATCTGATTACGTTTTAAATGTTGTTGATATACAAGAAACAATAAATACGTAATATTTTATCTAACAAAATGAAATTTCTTCTTACTACAATTATAATAATTGTACTGAACTACTGGTACTAAAAAATAATTTTTAAACTGCTCACCTTTAACACAATTTAATTTTATGATCATCACTTTGCCATATAGCATAGGCCTCTCACAAAGTCCGCCACGATGACCGGTCTTCTCCTGACCACGTCCAGAGACTTACCGTCACATTAACTATGTCGTCGATTCACCTAATGGAGCTACCTACGCCGCGTCTAGCGGCTTGTGGTCGCCACTCACACACTTATAAATGTAACTTGATTCATAAAAAATAAGCTTTCATTACATTACTAGCTGATCCCGCAAACGTTGTTTTGCTATGAATGTTATTTCAAGGAAAAATTAAAAAAAAAAAACAAATAAAAAATAAAGGTTGATCGTAGAGGGATGACAATTTAGGGTTGTGTGTATTTTTGTATGCTGTATCACAAAAAAAAATAAAACAAAAAATCTTGTCTAAAAAATAAATAAAAATCGGGATGGACCACCTTTATTATTTAGGGGGATGATAGATGTTGTCTGATTCTCCACCTTGGCCGATATGCGCGCTAAGATTCACTAAAATCGGTCGAGCCATTTCGGAGGAGTACAACCACGCACATCTTGACACGAGAATTTTATATATTTTATTAGATAAATTGACCGCTTGGAAACCAAAAGAAAAATAAAACAAAAGTTACTTTAGAGTGCTAAACTTATTTGATTTATGTCGTTTATTAAAGAGTTCCTACTACAAGATGTACATACATTACAAGACGAATAAAAATAAACAGTGTTAGGATGATTCTAATACGCCATTCTATATTAACGTCAAATTGTTGACTGCTAGAAACAGGCGTTTTAACTTTCTTGATTAGGACAGGAGAAGAAAAGCATAGTCTCTACTATTATTCTGGCAATTTTTCTATCTTTTTTCTCCATAACACCTTTTTCCATGCCTGTAATAAAATATGAAAAAAATTAATGATAGTCTATTGTTGTGCTTAGTGACGCATTTGACGATACATTTTTATTTATGTAGAAATAATACTTATAATGTTGTTAGTAATATTTGTATAAAGACCGTCATGATTTTAACGAAAAAGGTATTATGTATATGCCGTCTGAGAAACTAATTTGCTAGTATTTTCTTAATTGTTAAAATCACTTTCAAAATCATTACTTTTTTCTTCGGATGAAGAAGCTCCTAACTCTTTAATTGCTTAGGCGGACATTACTTAAAGTCAAAGCGCAAAAGCTCTTAAAAAGGAACCTCGGCTTGGACTACTACTCAAAATTCAAGTCAGTTTAACTTTAAGGTCCCATTTTTAAGAGAAGTCAACGAGCCGACCAGCACAGTATAAGACGTCCACCTAAATTGATTGACGTCCTTGTTAAGGTCGTCAAAAGACGCTGCATGCAAGCCACTTTCGATCAGCCCTGATAGAAATCTATAGGGGGAGCTTATGTCCAGGGGAGGACGGTATGAAATGATAATGATTATGATTTCTTGGCTATTTGGCCTTTACGATATAAAAACAATAACATAAGATGATCATCATTTCATAAAGTCAGTACTAGTAAAATCATTTCACAAATACACTTCACATTTAGCCATTAATAAATTGTATTAATAAATTGAGTAAACAGTTTATTTGTAAGTAACGTTAAAATGTTCGTAAACACATACTTTCTCTTTATACGCAACAGACATAACCTACCTCGCACATGAAGTAAACAAGTGTTACAGCATACGTATGAAAATTAAGAAGCACAAACATGTCCTATACGCCTAACTTTTAACCGTTAAAAATACCTAATTATTTTTAAAAGTACCCGATTGCTTTGAGATTGTTTACATAAACATTACCGATTTCAATTATTGTTCTGTATAAAATTACAAGAATTTTAACTGATTTTTGTTATGTCCAAAACGGCACAAATTAAAGAGAGAAACAAAAATTTCAAAGATTCTTAGTGTTAAAGTATTCTTTTATTAATAAAAACAAATGAACACAACGTAAATTCACGTTAACCACGACGAACCGAATAAAATATACTACAATTTTAACCATACATATTCTTTACCAGTAATTAAAGTTCCAGTCTGGATAACAAGCATGTATTTACCATGTTGTTCTTATGATTAAACTCTCCTTGTCCTATTTAATAATCTATTTATGCATACCGGTGTACCGTCTATTTATATGCCTCTGTAAAGAGATTCTCAGACGAATGAAAGTAATTCACATGTACCAGGTGGGTTGTCAGTTGAAGTAACAATGGGCAAACCACATAGCGCGCACAACAGAGAGCCGCTGGGGCCGAAAGGATCTTAAGTGGAGATCACGGACCTGCAAGCGCAGCGCAGATCGTCCGCCTACAAAATCAGCCTTAACAAGGTCGTCTGACCCGGTCAAGGTCATGATGATAACGATACCAATGATGATGATACGAATGATATCAATGAGAGAGAATTTAATCCTAAGTAGCATCTTCATTACTCAAAGCAACATTAAATTTATAATTTTTTGTAATAAAATATTGCCGAGTTGCCAAATCTGTTTATCATCTAATCCGGTGAAATATCTAAGGTAAAGGCATTAAAAGCAGAGGTTCAAAGTGATCCCGAGAGATTAATTATTATGAAGCAGGTTTACGTTTTTCATACTTCGACTCGGCTATAATCATCATGTTTCCGAATTTTGCGTTAAGTTCGAGGTTACTCATACTCTTCAGATTCTTCTCCCCTACTCTATAATATTTTTTTACTTTCTTCTTATCACAAATCTATATTTGGATTTCTCCATAGCATACGTGACTAATCATTGAGATCATCAGAGAATATTTGATTAAAAATTCCAGCGCACTCCACATCACGCAGTTTATTCGGTTGTTGACTGCATTATCTTTTTATTATTATTATTAATTCTTATTTGTATCCCTAGCGTTGTGTTTACAATATGTTTTTCGGTTTTAGTGAGCGCAGACTGTCGGGTGAGGGTTGCCGCTATTTGATACGGATCTTTCTTCTCCCAGCTACGTGTCGCGACAGCGTTTTATGATTATTTACAATTTTTCTTATGCGTAAATACAGTTAAAAGTTATACACATAAACAATACAATTTGTAGGTTTTACTCAATTATAAATTAACTGGTACATTATTTTACTTCAAGTCGCTGCCCACGCGCTACAGACCGTTAAATGCCTTAAGGTTTAGACTGCGTTATTTATAAGACGTTTTAAAAAAAATGGTTAAGGAGTATATTCTTGACAAATGATTATTCGTTTATTTGACAAGGTTTTTTTTCTTCTTTACTCTCTCGGTCATATGCGAACTTTAACCGACTTAATATATTTTTTGATCCTTGTTTTTGGTTTTAAATTTTTAATTTGTTTAGTAAAATTTTATCATACTTGAACGTAATATTGTATGTATCACCAATACATATAAATATATGTATATACATAAATCCACTATAAATATATGTATATACACACATCTAACCACACTGTATAAAGTGAACACTCTGAAACCATATCGCAATGTGTCAAGCCAATAATTTCTGGCAGTTCAAAGTTTACAGAGACATATAGTAAACAATAATTAATTTTAAAATGTAGTAATCCGAACTATGAAAATTATTTGTCTTACTATATTAGCAATATATAATATTAATAAGCAATAAATTAATGAAAAGCAAAAGATCTGTAATTTTAAGCTTTTACACCTATAACTAATCAATCTGTAGATGTATATAAGTAATGAGGAGATCTTTTTGATAATATATTTCTCGTAAATCTCATATAATGTTCAGTTTGACTACTACGGCTACTCAAACTCATTTTGTATCCATGCTGTAATTTTCTTAAACAGAGTGATAAGATATAAGTACGTAAAATAATCATTTTATAGTTTTAAAACTAATATTTATTAATGAAATGGTCTATGGTCTTTTATTGTTCGCTACAAAAATTTTTAAAGGAAAAGCGTGATATTGTAGTCTTTAAAAAATTACATTTCTTAAATTCATGTTACATGATACATAACTTAATTTTCAGACGCTCGCACAAACAAATTCTTATTGGTGTCAACCCCGCTGCCGATTCTGGTGATAATGTTCCTATACCATCGTTTCGTGAACTCCTGGGGTCCGGCGTTTATGGCCAACCGCCCGCCGTATCAACTGAAGAATGTGATTATTATATATAACATTGTTCAGATCGTGCTGTCTGGATTTCTGGCAATACAGGTACGTGTCTTAGTTGCGGTAGAGCCGAATATTTTAATGTAAATCATGCTTTAATTTGCTTAAGTCATGACCAGATGAATAAAATATTCGTAAGTATATTTACGTAAAATTATTTTAAAGTTAACCAAGTACACGACTTCAATGAGTTCCTAAAAGATTTATTAACCTTTTGGACTCTATTGACGCACATATGCCTTTGCTAAAAGTCATTGGCGTCGATTTACGCATTCAAACGACTGTCAATTTTTTTAATGAATATGCAGTTAATTTCTAGCCCACTTAATTCATTTGTTTGATTTAAAATTATTCTGTTTCACCAATGACTATGTACGTATTGAGACTGAAATGATGCGATTTTGTAAGGCGCTACCATCTACAAAACAATGTCTCCGGACACTCAAACGCCCCACTGTTGATTGAACGGCAATGATATATTAATAATTATTGATTTTTATATAAACAGTAACAACTGATAACAACGCTCTCTATAAACTAGAAACAAGAAAATATTTTTAATAAAAAAATACAACAGAAATGTGTTGTTACAGCATAAAATAATACTAAAAAATATTTAAACCATTATAACAAATAAAAAAAAGAAACTTTATTTTATTTACTATCATATTTCTTTCCCTTTAAAATCAGTTATCTATGTTATAGTAACCTATATATTGTTTTAGTAATGTCAAAATAAAAAAATAACACTCCCACCGCTTTTTCAAAAGTTAGCACATGTTGCGAGATCATTTCAAACAATGCAGCTATGGACAAAGATTTAACGGGCGAATGCTTGCTCGTAAAAATTATGAAACATTCAACGGCGACCTGTTGATATTTCGGAATAATGACTTGTGCATTGCTGGAAACATTTAGTATTTCAAAAAGTACATTACAAAACAAAACATAAAATATTAAAAAACAAAAGTCAAATGTAACCCTCCAACAGCTGCGCTTGCCACCTTAAATCCTGGTCGTCATCATCAGATCGCAACGAAGGCCGGTCTTGCACAGCCTGCATTCATTGACTTCCTGCAACCTTATTATGCTATTAATTCACTTACCAGGGGAACTACCCATGACGCTACCAGCTCTTGGTTGTCACTCGGGAACCTTATGGACCCAACGGTCGTCACGAGCAATGTGCTCCGCTAATTGCCACATTAGACTAACAATTATTCACGCTAGGTTGGTAACATTGGATCTTTTGCAAATCCTATGAAGCTTTACCTGAAATAATCAAGGTCAAAACTGACTAGCAATCAATGAAGAATGACACTCACAGATATTTTATAAGCAACTATTTTTTCTACTTTTTCAGTGTCTGACGTGGCTATATCTGCCGGGTTACTACAACATATGGTGTCAAAAGATAAACTACGACGACACGCCCATTGAAAGACTCATCATAGATCGAGTATGGCTCTACTACTTTATAAAAATTGTTGATTTACTGGACACTGTAAGTATCAAAGCTGTTATAAAAAGTCCTTACAAACGCAATGTTTTTCTCAAAACACTAATAGCTAAAATATTCAGTAGGTTGCAACCGAAGTAATATTTTAACCTCGGCAATGCATTACATTAATATTTTATTATGAATGCACTGCATATGCCGAGAGACGCCTTGTTAGATCTTAAAAGCGAATTCTTTACTTATTTCATAAAACTTAAACAATTTTGAAATAAAAGATTTGAAACATTTTTCGCACAAAATTAACATGTACATATCTATTCATGATAGCATGCTTGTTATTAAGTAACAATGAACAGTTGTCATTTTTCATGATAGCATGCTTGTTATTAAGTAACAATCAACAGATTTTTGTTCCTAATTTAAATATGTATTTTTTATGGTGTTTATGGATTGAATTTTTTTTGTCTGTACACTAATATAATTTTTTTTTAGTTATAAATTAAATTCTTTTTGATGATTATTAATACTTATGTAATATGAATTTCATTGTCACTCTTTTTGTATAGTTTTCTGGGAAAATATTTAGTTGTGGTATTTTATACAAATTTTAGTTGTTGAAAACGACATCAAATTTATCATAAATAACATGTATTTTAAAATCCATATTACTATATTTATTAAACAAAAACAACTCAGTTTTATTGCAAATATAATTAAATAGGCGCACAATGAAAATTTACTCCATACATACAAAGCGCATAAAAATTAAAATTGAAATTAGAAATACTTGCTCCTTGATAACAGACATGCAAGTTTATTACGGACTGGACCAAAGATGCTATCATCAGCAGATGTGTTAGACATGTCCAGCACAACTGACGGGTTTATTTCAAATGAAGAATGTCGTTCGCCTGTTTTTTTTTTTTGTTTTACATATGTACAGGGATTCGCGCTAGAATAAAAACTTCGTGTAAAAAAACATTTATTCTTATTGGTGACCCCGTTATAATTATAGTTATGTCTCGCACAACTGTTGGGTTTGAAGAATGTTCTTTTCGGACTCTGTTGGTTTTTTGTTGTTATAAAGTTTGTTATTAGCAGCTGCTCTTATGATTTCGCAAGTCGCTTATATAATTCTTGATTTCCAGCTAAGCAAAAGCTTACGTTGAAATTTTTAAGTAAACTCCATATAAAATAAGATCTTTTATAGATTAGTGATGAAAGAAAAAAATATATATTAAGGAGACGATGTCAAAAAAAGAGTTAAATGCATTAAACACGTATTAAAAACCATTTTTTTAGATAAAGATATTTGCTGGGGTCTTAAAAAAATTTCAGTCACCTACGATGCTATTTTTACCATCTTCTCGTAAGACTTCTAGAACGTTGAAAAAAATTTTTGAAAAATAAGAAAAGATCAGAAACAAAATGGCCATGGTATAAATAAATAATATCCGACATCACTTTACTTTGTTGTAGGTGTTCTTCATATTGCGTAAGAAGTTTTCACAGGTGTCATTCTTGCACGTTTACCATCATCTGGGAATGTGTTTGTTGGGATTCATTGGAACCAAATATGTACCAGGTAACACTATTAAACTATGAAACAGATTTTTTTCAATCGACTTATATTTCGATCGTTGATATTATTTAAATAGAAAACAACAATATATACAAAATAATTCTGATAGTCGTAGGAATCAGAAACACGTCTTACAAAATAAAAATATCTCTAAATTTATATTCAAAAGCGATATTTCACTTCGTACGACATCACTGTGTTTTATTAATAAAAAATTGTTTTAAAAAAATAATATTCTGACTATTTTTATTAAACTATGTGGGGTGTCAGTGAACAAAAGAAAATAAACTGGTATAAAAGAGGCTTCTAAAAACACGAACTATATTTATTTTTTCAATAAAAAGCACTATATGATGTTATGGACGTTAAAATATTTTGAGTGTGATATTCGAGAATAAGATATTTTATACAAATATAGCTATTTTGTACAAAAACCTTTTTGTCGTTTTACTTCACGGGTAAATTTTGATAAATTCGTGCATAGTTAGAGTTTATCCTTAACATCTTCTACAAACTTCTTGTTTTAGACTTTTTAGAAAATGATAGCATTGTTAGTTATATTGTTTTGACAATTATCTTTTTTTTACAGGTGGGCACGGTATAATGCTTGGCTTTATCAACTCGCTGGTCCATGCCTTCATGTATAGTTACTACCTGATATCAATAGTGCGTCCGCAATGGGTGAAGCAGTGGTGGAAAAAATACATTACACAGTTGCAAATTGTAAGTCATATCGTATGCATTTTGTAATATTTTTCTAATAACAACATAATTGTTCATATTACCTTGCTATAATTGCAAAATACCTTAAAACCTTACAGAACTTTTTGTACAACATTATTTTCATGTGAATCAAAATAAATTTTAGCGTTACGACAATAACAAAATATAGACAAGAAATGTATACATTGATGAGTTAAATTTTTTAGGACCGGCCGGGTAAAAAGTTACGATAAAAAAAATTCAAATTCTAAAATAGAACCCTTGACTAAACTTTTCTTTTACAATATCATCATTCTGTCAATCATTTCAAAAAGTTGGCGGCAAATTACAAATTACGTTTTAGTTACAATATGGATTTAACTCACTATCAAAGAACAACTGAGAATTTTTAATATAAGGTGAGGAATGATAGGGTCATTCTCCTTATAGTCCCGAAACCCGTACTGCGATTTATTTCCTAAAATAAAAGTAAAACTTGTGTAATGCGGTTTTAAAATACTGAAAATTTATCGGCTGCTTTCGACAAAACCGTAGAAAAAAATCTTAAGGGTTTTTTGTGGGCTCTCTGTTTCTCAATGATTTTTTAGGATAGATTGTCCAGGAAACTATTTAAAAAAAAGAACAAATACCTTATAAGTTGATACTAAGTTTAGTTTTTGGTGTTTTTTCAATGTCACCTCTAGTAATGGCTCAGAGTAAATGTGACACGCAGGATGTTATAATCGTCAAAGAGCGTGTACATGTTGAAATCTTCATTAAAAAAATTCCTGATTTTTTAATCTCTAAATTTTATTCAAAAATTCCGAAACCAGGACTTACTTTCTGTGACGTATGTTCAGAAACATGTATATGTACAAATTTAAGCGTATGAAAGCAACATATAACATAATTGACCGTAGCAAGATCTGCTTTCGTTCATTACAACTTTTAATTTATGTGTATGTAATGCACTTATAATTATAATAATTAACTTACTAATTATTAAATATAGTGCCACTGAAACCGTAGGGCGTCTGAAACGTTTTACGGAAAATGATTACCCAATTAGCATTTACGATTTCAACGAACAGGAACACAAACAGGCGCTGAGAGACATTAGCCTTAATCTTTATTTGAATATGAAATATAGTTTGAATATATGTACGATCGTTGTTCCATTCACCCTGCTCTTTGCGATACGGGCCTGGGTGACTAGTGAAGTAAGAATACATTTTTAAGAATATAAATTAATGGCATCAAACAGACAAAAAAACAAAGCTCGTAAACTAAAAAACATCGATAACCTAGGCTCAAGTCTCTACGTCTCTATTCAAGTAATTAATCTGGTCGGGAGACTACCAAGATCGTAAATCGCGTCAACAAAGACTCCATATATGGATAATGCGCGAGGGTCTGTGAGAAATTTTGTCTTGAGCTATTACTCGAAGCGCATTGAGAGTGCCGATTTGAAGGCGGTCAATATGACTGTACTGTGCCTTGATGAGTTTCTGTAGTCACGTTAAAAATCTAGATAGTTTTAATACTCAGAAATTAAAGCTTTTTAGCTTGCTTAATACCTTAATGCTTAATAGGGGTCTACGTTAGCGAAGCAAACACTCAAACTTCAGATAAAGATACCCAATGTTTAATAACACATATCGTATTTACTTCCAGTTGCAGTTCTTGCTACTCATTCTGCACTTCGGACATATCTTGTTCGAGCCGTCGTGTGGATATCCTTTGTGGGTGTCATTCCTGTTCCTGCCACACAATATCTTCATATTATACCTCTTCACAGACTTTTACATTAAAGCATACATACAAAAAAAGAAAAAAGAACATTAAATTTGTATTATGATAGTGAAATATATAGCTTTAAATTAAATTGTTTTTTTTTTATGAAATCTGAACATAACCTATGCCATACACTTTTTCATATTTTCCCCTTAAAAACATAAAAAATGCCAAACTTTAGTGTGCGTAAACTGCGAATGTTGCCATGTTTCCAAGCTTATTATCAAATCATATAAACATTGTAACATAACTTTGGCAAATGTACTTAGTTATTGTGTAATTGTCTTTGTATTAATTCGCTTTTTAGAAAGGCTATTTTAAAGAAAATAATATTCAAATTTAAAATATCTTTATTGACGTAGGCATTTTCACACACTTTTGTTAAAAATAACACTGACATACTAACATTATGAAAAGGTCAGTCTAGCGAGTCCGTGACTAAGCTTCCACGGGCTCGGAATGCTGATCTGCTGAGAAGGCGGTCAGTGCTCTTTTTTAATGGTGTGCCTTTTAAAATGTAGCGGTGCTTGACATATAAATTATAATATCAACCCTGCAAATGAATCATCTAAAACAAGTTCCACGCCTTTCGAAGAAATAAGCCTTCATATTCACAGCACAGTAAATACTTTTATTTCACTTTTAATACTCTTATAGAGTAGACTCTTATAGCATAGTTTCCACTAGACAACTTATCACTTCGATGGTTATCGCACGAGTGACCGAGCTCCCGACTCTAAAATCAAAACGCTCTTTCAACCCCCATCACTCTCAATTCTTTTACCGGAAGTTGTCACAAAAAAGTGACGGGAACGAGTAGTGTTGCCGTTTAAGAAAAATTAAACTACCTTCTAAAAAATTATTACAATAGATAATTTTCTTTTTTGATTACCAGAGCTTTCACTGATAAGTTAGTATTTTTGAGGCAAAGTCATTCGTTGCTTTAAAATTTTCAAATATTGTTGCTTATCGGCGAAATATGTTTGGAAAGGATGGCAAAAACCACAAATGTTTGACCGCAACAAGATAAGCTAACTTTGTTCACATGCGTTCGACTACAGCTATCAACACTCGCCTACATTGCATTTAATGACAAAACATCAAATTCGCAATAGAAAGTATAAATAAAAATCGTTATTCTATAAAAACCTAGAGACACGTATTTGTATTACCTGTCGTAATTAGTGAAACAGTAAAATGTAGACCAAGGAGTTTGAAACTATTATACTGTTCGATATCATACGCCAGACCCTCATAGCTAAATTACTTTTAAAAAACCACCACAATGCCTCTCACCTCTGCTCCACAGCTCTAGGTCGCGACTATAATCTAGGTGAATACTAGCCCAGGAGTCACGACTTCACAATTTTTGAACTGTTGTTAAAAAATATAGATTATGACTGTAATAGTAGCCTATTATATTTGTTTTGTTTTAAATTACGATAACTTAGTTTCTCCTCAAATAAACGTAATTAACGGACGTATACGTCGAATCTAAAGATAGTATAACAAAAATACATCAATAGTATATTTAAAGATAACGTAGCCGTAACGTCATTATTAAGATCATGTCAAGTTTATATAAAGTGTCAAGACGTATGATTATAAGTTATGTCCTAAACATAGGCATATATATAGGTATAAGTTGTGAAATGCAAAAATCTGATAAGCGCGTTATACTACATTTACCATTTACGACACCGGAACAAAATCAAGCGCTAAAAATTGGCAACAGAAATTGCTTTCAACATCATAATTTTAGCTATTGGACGTCCCTTGCAGGACGTAGGCCTCCCAATATATTTCTGATAACACCGGTGGTAACCGAGCATCCAGCGCCTTCCTTACAAAACTTAAATACAAAGATGGTTGAATGAAAAAAATCAGGAGAAAACAGATATTTTGAAAGATGTCAATGTTATTTATTGGGTTTCGTTGTCTTATCGGAATTTGTAGTTCTACTAGATTCTAGATGACAGAGCGCTGAGGGATTACCTCGACTTTAGTAATTAAGCTACCTCAGAAATGTCGGCTAAAGCCATTACATTTCTTAGTTCATTGAATCATAAGAACGCCAAGCTCTCCATGGAGCAACAAGGTAAGAGGGAAGACAACCCTTGTCTTGGTCACAAAGCAAGAGGACGCCGAGTTCCGAATTGATCTGTTGTTATAGAATAAAGCAACCTAGAACTTAAGTTTTATACATTCATATAAACAAATATTGACATAAAGTTTTCCAGTTATCTAAATGAAAAAATAACGTTATGAAAAATTCATATGATATTATTATATCATACAGTAAATTCGGTGGCAAAATTCGGAATTCAAATTAAAAATTTTCCATAACCGTTAAGCGGAGCTAGATATAACATGGTGCTTCTTCGTGATTTTTTCCCTGAAAAATTCGTAATTCGTGTTAGTGACACCCTCGGCTACTCACTTTACCGTTTCTTACCCCCATGGAATAATTTTTGTTGGGTTATCTGTAAGGTAAAGTTTACGAAATTAACACAGTGACGATCTCACGATTTAAAGAAAATATCGATACTTCTATCCCATGTTCACTTCTGCGAGTGGAACGAATAATCGAGGCCAGATTTTAAGTGTGCCCGATCTAATGAGCAGCATTTAAACGACTTTTCAAAATTATTATTAGATAAATTTTGCACAATTCTTAGTTTTAATTTTTATTGAATAAAACGAATAATTATAGTAGCTTTTTTTATTTAAATTTAAAATTCAAATTCTGCCACCGTAATGTTTTATATTTTACCACCATAATATATTACACATTAAGTATGTTTATATATTTTCCTTGTGTTCTAATAACTTGTAACATATTTGTAAACGTAGTCGGAATATCCTGTTGACTCTAATTATTCTTGTATTCTAAATCTTCACATCCTAAATCATTTGCAGTTATAATTTTAAATAAATGTATTGTTGATATAGCTTTGTTACATACTGAACTATATGAATACTAAAAGTGCGGTCCAACTATGCATATGCAAATTCAAATTTAAAATATCTTTTTGAAGGTATTTACACGTACTTTCGAATCGTCAATTTTTATGATCCCGTTTTTGCTGCCTCTCGTTCAATATATGCAATTTGCTCCGCTGACAGTAAACCCCGAGATGGGCTTGCGATGAAAGAAGATAAAAAGGCGAAAGTAGGTGATGTGATTATTTACTGTCAGTACGGAGTTACAAAATTTAAAGCATTGTTGGACAAAAAGAGAAGAGATAAACAAATTAAAAAATAATATGGAATACACAATAATGGAACTATGAACACAGAAAAAAAATTAAGCTCTAACTTATAGCTAAACGCTACTTAATATTGATGTTTTTATAATACTTATTCATTTGAAAAATTCCCCATGCCCTGTGAACATATCATACACCAGAACCGTGCACGGCTCAACAAAGCACGCGACAGGCCGAGACAGCGCCTGGGAAAAATTTCCTAGTTACCGGAGCCATCGTATCTTCCACATACATCTTATTCATCATTCGTCATCAATCCTAAACAATCGCTTGACATATGAACTTGGGCATCCCTCGTATTCCAGTCTCCTTTTACTCTTGAGGGCCGCGTCCTTGTCCAACCTCTCGATGCATTCCGTCCCCGCTTTTACCCAAGTTATATCACCGCTGCATAAATTGTTTAATTTTTATTATTATCTGTTGTTTTTGCAACATTTCCTTTTACTCGTATTTTTATTGGTTATTTTGTGAACAATGAAGTGTAAATAAGTTATTGAAATATAATAAGCATACGCGATAAGAGAAGTCTATATTTAGATAGTTTTCATAAACTATACTTAATTTTTTTTAAATCATCCTTCAAATACTAAATTAACAGTGTCTATATTTTTACATCGTAAATACTATAATTATAGTATTTTTTTAGTTTAGTATTTATCAACGCTTTCTTCTTAGTCATGGAACTATTTGCATCGTCCTTTTCTGCTAAAAATGTGGTAAAGAAACTTTTATAAAGTATATAATAACGCTATGAATTACACAACATTAGATACGATCTCTGTCTATCTCTGGTTTAAATACATAATTAAATCTAATATCTTATAACTAATTATTCTTACAATGAAAACTTTGTTATCAATACTCAATGATCACGATATACCTGGAATCATATGGCTTCTTCTTGTAAGCCGATAGACGCCCACTTTAAAGCATAGGCCGCCGCCAAAGATCATCACTGTGACCAGCCATGCGCTACTCGCATCCAGCAACTTTCAACGACCTTTAATACGTTGAAGGTTCACCTACTGAGGGCCGTGATCGCTCGAGAACCTCTCCGCCTCAACGATTATCGGCTGCACGATGTGCCACTCCCATTGCTACTTCAGACGAACAACTCTAAGAGCTTGGTTCTGCTGTGGATCTCCTCAGCGAAACTCCGCGCTTAACATTCTCCATTGCCCTCTTGGTGACCTTGGGTCTCTTCATAAGGCCCATCATTAACGACCACGTCTTGGATCCGTAAGTTTTCACCGGCAACACACACTGGCTGAAGACCTCCATTTTCAAGCATTGCAGTATTTTGGCTTAGATACTTTAATATTCCTTTCGCCGAGTAGAAATCAGCTAAGATCGGATTAAACGAAATTCCACTCGCAAGGGAATTAAGAATACTCATTAAGTTCACGAAGCTAGCTGTGGACTGCTAGTTCTTTATAACACACTTCAATGACATCAAATTCCTATTATGCATATACATATATATACCTATAATTCTTGTCGATAAATTCCTATAATGAACTTGTGTACTTTGTCACAAAAATAAAACAGTATAATCTCATTCATTCTTCCACGCCCTCTTGGTCGTTACTTCATTACTTAACCCTTTCCTTACCGCAGTCCGTTCCTCCAAAGTGACGCTACTGAACCGGGCATGTGCGCCGCGAAGTGTGCCCATTGCATGGCAGAAAGCCGATGTTCGAATTTCCTCATTTGTGTCACATATTTAAAGTATTTACCGGTATGTTAATTAAAAATAAAACGATAATTCTAAGTAATTTATTTGGCTTACTTATATTTTATATTTGGCATTACAAGATTGATACCGGTTAACTCCGGCGCTGGTAACGAAAGGGTTAAGGTCGTGATAATAGATTTTGTTAACTCCAAGCCTTGTTACATAAGGTGACTTATCGAAAAATACCCATAGCACATATTTCATACACGATTCCTAAATGATGCTATAAGACCATCTCAGGAAACCATTCCTGTTTTCTATTATTTTTAAGTTTGAACTGTTAGTAGCCCAGTTATTTGGACTAGGTTTTGTAAGGAAAACAAATGGTACGTTGATCAAAAAAAAACTTCGTTTACGGTTTTTTATCGTCGTATGATTTATGATATATCTATTATTAAGCGCTGCCAATTGTATTTTGTTAAAAAAATAAATACAAAAAATACTTCTGTACAATAATTTTCTGTTTAAAAATAATGTCTCTTTAAGATAAATAAACTTGTTCTTATTTCAGAAAGTAATATTTAAAAAGTATAATGTAAATAAAAAAAAATATTTTAACCATTAAACCGAAACGGGATATTACCGCAATGGTAACATGTATTCTCACACGATATTATCGCTTCCCCTCTGCGGTTTTGCACACCGTAAAATGTTGCACTCGAAACTAACGAGGCAAATGGTATAAAGTTCGACGCAAGGAAAATTTAATCATTACCACTTCACAGTAACTGTGAAGTGAGAACTTATTCAACTGTCGGGCATCAAAATTTCAATTTAAAAATGTCCGTCGTCAAAAGTATCGAGTTACTCTTCGATCGTCCCAACGAAACCCTCATAACACCGAAGGGGGAAGATAACGACTTGTTCCAACTCACAGAACAATATCTGGTAAGTTAACATTTCATTTAAAGATCATGATCTTCACTATTTGAAACGTAGGACACCCACAGGCCAAAGGTTCGCTATATATTTCCTATGGGACCAGTTGGATGACGAGGTCAAAAGGCGTAAACAAAAAGAAAGAAAAAAACATGTTACTTTTCTTTTTATATTATTACTAGCTGTACCCAGCCCGCATCGCAAAATTAATGAACACCTAAACCCCAAGGGGGTTGGTGGGTGTGGGTGAAAATTCGTAAAATATCTTCGCTGACTTCTATTCACAGAAAGAAGTCTTCCCGCAAAATTTCAAGTATCTGTTTCTTAGGTATCGTGATGGTATATATGCTAGAGTCCCTATATATTTACATAACATTGACTATATCGCTGCCTTCATTTTTATTTTTTTTTCATCATTTGGTGATAATACATAAATTAATCTAAAGTTAGACAGTAACTTTAAGATAACACGAAATCTTTGTATTAGGTCGTACATGTAGATGTCAATGCGGCATCTCTCTGCCATCACTTGACCGATGAGACAACCATTATCTTAAAAATAGCAGCATTGATTTCGTTTTCCAAAATACCACCACTCTCTTTCCATTTTTCCATATTATTTTACCACATAATGCAGAACTCGTCTTGTCATTTCAAGACAACAAAAGGTGGCTCCTTCAATTCTGCGAATGATCTTCTTGATATATTTATGTATAATAAAATTTGTCTTTATACACTAATAATATGATATACAGGATGGTTTGTTATGGGTATAACAGTTTTTAAGAGGGCTTTCCCATTACCCTGTACAAAGCGATGACTCTAAAATATTTTACATTAATTAACTTTTTTCTTTTATGACAGGCCAATATCAGCCTCCAAGTCTGCATAGATAGTCAGTTAACATTAATTAATTTTAATAAGTAATGCTCCGAATTTTATAAAGTGTTTTATTGGCTATATTATCATTACGTTATTTATTACTTGTGATATTATTGTGATTTTACATAAAGGTGTACCATACATTAATTGACAGCAAATGAGCTATAAATTATCACCGTTTTGAAGCTTTTACACCTATTTAACCTATCATTTTGCATATATTTTAATCATTATCGAAAACGCCGAAAAATATTACAATAAATATGTACCAACTAGAAAATTCCTTTTGATAACATATTAAAACAAAAATAATGTTCTTTTTAGCCTAAGGATTATGAAAACAATGGCATCGAGCTCAACAACCGCTTCGGTGACGATGCCACCAACAAGATCCCGTTGAAGGATTTAGCGCAATTGCCACAATTTACTAAGGCATCTCAGCTCCCTGCCGATGCTGACTTTTCCCTATTCCTGCCCAGACATCAGGAAATGGCTACTGAAGTAATTGATGCTTTGATGCGTGAGTATTGCGAACAATATCACCAAAATATGCTTTATATCCTTGAACGTATTTTATTTACATGGGATTCACATAAATCAACGTCAATCCGTAACCAAGTGCTAGAGCACGTAGTGATTTAAACTTGGAATATTAGTTAACAGGACTCATGTCTAATATTTTTAGTCATTGTCATTTAAATAGGTAAATGGACCATGTGATGTTCTTTCTAAAATTATGCTTATAAATCATTACTTTTCTAATTACTTTTCATTGTCATATTACCGTAAGCCTTCTGTAAATGACATACAGAAACATCATACTGCAACGCATATAAAAGTATTCAAATAACAATATTTCTCAAACCATGTATTTAACTTAAGGTTGGAAGACACTGGAAACCAACTGCTTTCTAGTTGACATTAGAAAACTCTGGGAAGGCCTATGTCCATCAGTGGATGTCGGCTGAAATGATGACGTACTAAGTCATTATTTCATTCAACTTTATCCAAGCACATTATAAAAAAATAGGTGTTTTAATTAATTTTGGGGGTAGCTACTACTTTCTCTGTTATTAGCGGAATTAGATAGATAGAAAGGGAAAAACTGTGTATGTAAGCAGTTTAATCCAAAATACATGATTGTTTTACGTATTTTTTAGGATTATAATATTCACATAACATTACATTGCAACACTGATGAATAAATAACGCGTATTTTGCAAATCAGTTTTTGTGATTAATTTAATCACATATGAGCATTCTTACAAAGTTGCATATTAAAAAAGAAAATTTGTTGTATTTCTTTCATGACAATAAATATCTGATGCTCTGTACTTAATTAATTCTGTAGTACATTAATGGGGATTAGAATAAGCTTACCATATGTGTACAAAAACATTTTTATTATATTATTAATTTAAATAGCTTAATTCATTAAACTTCTAAAATTAGATCTATTAACCCATTAGGTGTTCCTGAAAACGAGCTTCAGGACTTCCTGTCAACATGTGTGTATGCTAGAGTGAACTTAAACCCACAACTCTTTAACTACTGCTTCTCCGTTGCTCTAATGCACAGGTTAGTAAAGCATTCCCATTTCTGTAGATAGCTTATTCTTTAGAGTGATAAAATAGCAATAACTATTAAAAAATTCCAGGAATGACACCAGAAATGTGAAGATCCAAAACTTTGCAGAAACTTTCCCATCTAAATTCTTGAATTCTCAAGTTTTTGCACAGGCAAGGGAGTCAGCAGCTGTAGTCCCGAAAGGCACACCCGTAAGTACATTACTTCTCTTTACCACCACAACAGTTCTCACATTTTTTATCTGTCCCAGAACAGAGAACAGGCTTGTAGTTGGGTGTCCATGGACCTAGACTCTCATTAGAATAAAAATCCATTGGATATGTGCCATCTTCTTTTAACCATTTAGAATTACCTAAGGAAACAGAAAATTCATATGGTGTAAGCAAAGGCTTAGGAAATGCTGTTCCCCAGTCAATTGATAATCTAGGACAAGCAACTTGAACAAATGCATCTAATTCAAACATTGAAAGTTTACTGGGAAATATTTCTGACAACAATATTTTTACAAAGTTTTTGTCAGAGTTTAGTATTTGTTTTTCTAAATTAGCAAGAACTTTAGTGCTTCCCTGTCTTCCCAATGTACCCAATATGAGTCCAAATTTACTAGCACTCTCAGCTGTTTTCAATTGGTTATGCCTGTTTGTTTGCATCAGTTTATGCTCATAAATTTCTGAAGTAAATTTTTTTTCATATGGGTCATATTTATAAGCTGATACATTAGGATTTGCTATCATAATCGATTCCAAATGAAATCTACCATCACCTAAATAAATAATTACATCAGAGTCCACTTTTGGTGCTGTACATCCTAATATTTCACCAGGGGAGAGTGGTTTACACTGTGGAACTGTGACAATATAGTCTTCACCGCGTAAATTCCTTGCTACAGAATGTAATGTTGTAACAAATTGAATTGTGCTAACTATTGCTAAATGAGTTTTCTTTGGAAAATTTAACTTAATTGTTTCTAAAAAATGTGAAGGATCAATTTTTATATCCACAAATATATAAAGTACTTTTATATCACTCGTTTGGTCTATAGGTATTAAGCACGAATGACCGTAATGCACTAGTAAGTCCACCCCGAGTGCACGCGCAGTGAAGTCGTCAATACAGCAGGCTCCATAGGTCACGTCACCCATAATAACTGTATCTGCTTCAGTGAAAGTTTCAATGATGTCACAAAGAGTGGTCGCGAACATTGTCAAACCTGAAAGTTTATAAACTGTAAACACCATAAGTTCTCGAGCGTGTTTAACGAAATATGATAACTCAATAATTTACCTTCAGGTAGCTGTAGCGCGACTCTTTTCGCACCAAGAGATCGTATTCTCCATATGGTTTTGTGAATTTCGAAATTATAATTTTGTGGAAGAGATTCACATGCTCTGTTTAATAAAGGATCATTCAATAATTCGTCAGGAATTTTATTCACTGAACGTATCACAGGTTTAAAAGTTTTCCTTTGCCCTTCAGGCTTTGCCCGGACTACAACAACACCCGGGTTCTTTAATAAATCTTCCATTATTTAATATATCATAATTTATCTGGTTATATTGTATAAAATTCGGAGGTTGATTTATATAAACATAAACACGCGCGAATAATTTTTGTGGCCTACGTGACTTTTCGCAATTTTTCCGCTTCGTTATCCGAAAGTGATTTTAAGAAATTATCATTGTTAAGTAGACTCACTTTCAACTACAATACAGACAATTAAAACAAAATTATATTTAAGACAAAAAAATTACAAAACATTATTAGCCGCTTCATAAAACTCGTGTGTTTCAAGTTTGTTATTAGTTAATAAATATTTTCCTTGTTGGAAGTCAGCGTATAACGTAGCGTAAATGTTGTCATAAAGTTACAAACGCGATAATGACAGTACCAATATTACGTTCCTTTCCTCGATATATTGATTGACAATTGAAAAATGTAATATTTGTAAAATTTTAAAAAAATTGGTTTCAGCGCACTCCAATTATAATCCCAAGGGATTACACTGCAACGGATTTAGATGTAGAACATCGGTTAGCATACTTTAGAGAAGATATTGGTGTCAATTTACATCACTGGCATTGGCATCTTGTTTATCCATTCACAGCAAGCGATAGAAGAATTGTAGCGAAAGATCGTCGTGGCGAATTATTCTTTTATATGCACAATCAAATTATCGCTAGGTTTGTTATTTTTTGCCAATGTAACAATGTAACTTTTTTATTAAATTAAAAATATACAAACCTTTCTGTTTTAATTATAGATACAATGGCGAGCGTCTTAATAACTCATTGCCTAGAACGAAAAAATTCAGTAATTGGAGGGAGCCAATTCCTGAAGCTTACTTCCCGAAACTGGACAGTCTTACATCATCACGAGGTTGGCCACCGCGACAGGCCAACATGCGTTGGCAAGACCTGAACCGTCCAGTTGATGGGCTAAATGTTACCATTTCGGATATGGAACGTTGGAGGAGAAACGTTGAGGAGGCTATAGCTACTAATATGGTCCGACTGGTAAGACTTTAAAGAAAAAAAATTAATGAAGTAAAAGCTATTTTTATAAATACTACAATAATAATTTGTTAAAATTTAGCCCAACGGGTCGACGCAGACACTTGACATCGACACTTTAGGCAACATGGTGGAATCCAGTATGTTGTCTCCAAACAGAGAACTTTATGGCAGTCTTCACAACAATGGACATAGCTTTTCAGCCTATATGCATGATCCAAACCACCGATACCTTGTAAGAAATAAATATTATTTAATATTTTTTGCTTAGTTATTTTTAAATTCGGTTTCTATAATCTATATTGTGTCTATGGTGAAGAATACCGTTATATTCATTACTGGTATAAATTATCAAATATTTGGAAAAGGAACGAAAATTTTCGAACAACGAAAGTCATTGAAACTTTATAAGTTTAGATTATTCTTTTAATACGATAATGGTTAAACTTGGAAGCATTTATTTTACTATTATGTCATATTTTGCAGGAAACGTTTGGAGTCATCGCCGACGAAGCCACTACGATGCGCGATCCCTTCTTTTACCGTTGGCATGCATTTATCGATGATTTGTTCCAAAAATACAAAGAATCTGCAAATGTTCGTCGCTACACCCGTTCTGAGGTTTGGTAACATTTAATTGAAATAAATAGCTAATGGGGTTAATTTTTTCGATTTCCTAATTTGAAAGTGAGAACGATGACAAGCAGTATCGATTTTAGAGACAAAATTGACTAACGAATTATAAATTAATGAAATAGATGAAATTAAAATTCAAAGTAACGACTTTGTTTATCAATAACAAATTAGATTTTCAAACAGAAGAAACCAATCTTAACAAGTTCAAAACACACAAGTACAAAATTGTCGCTGTTTATACATGTCTCTGTCTGGTTCAGATGTTTGCATAAATCGTGTCCTGTATTTATGTTATTATTTCCGACGTTTATCCTGTTGCTTAATAATATTAAAACAAACAGGTAAATCTAAGAGGCTTAATGATATACTAACCACAATTCAAGGAAAATATTACCACAAAGAAAATCTATTTCTTTACACTACATTTGTTTTCAATGATTTTTACCAGACTAGCAAACTGAAACTTTCATTAAATTATTGACAACTAGACCTTGAGTTTTAACGACTACATGTATTTAGGAATCAAAATTTTAATAACTTAT
This sequence comes from Battus philenor, assembly GCF_028537555.1. Taxonomy (NCBI): domain Eukaryota; kingdom Metazoa; phylum Arthropoda; class Insecta; order Lepidoptera; family Papilionidae; genus Battus; species Battus philenor. The sequence goes on from NW_027181686.1 coordinate 3,247,181, forward strand.
AAGGTCTTTACTAAGACCAAAATCGACCGACGTAGCTCGATGAATTGCATTTTTGACGTGGTAATACGCGGGACGGATCGCTCGTGCAGCCGACAACTGTTGGGAGTACCGACAACATAGTCAATTTCATGGGAAGTCCCTGGATGCGGATAGCGTAAGACCGGTCATCGCTATCTTTGGGGGAGGGCTATACCTTGTAATGAGCCTTTAACAGCTGACACGACGATAATTATTTCTCATCGATAAGAATCATTTTGTTTATTTTAGTTGGAAAACCCTGGAGTGCAAGTGACGTCAGCGACGATCGAGAGCGCCGGTGGTCAAATGAACACTCTTAATACGTTCTGGATGATGAGCGACGTAGATCTTTCCCGCGGACTCGACTTCTCCGACAGAGGGCCGGTGTTCGCTCGATTCACTCACCTTAACCACAGACCTTTCCGCTATGTGTGAGTTTCATTTGTTTATTCATTTGACGAACAAATAAAAATTTACAACAACTGGACTTTAAGAAACAAAAACGTAACACATTAGGCAACCACAGACTATATAATAAACATACTTTAAGCGAGTGAAGACTGTAGATAGTTTGGTAGCGCTGAATTTTTTGGTTTATAATTTGATACTTTCAATAGGAGAAACTCAAATCGTCACTGTGTTGCAATTTTTAATCATTGTATTTGTATAATGTTCTCTGGTCAAAAAGTTTTTAATATATATATATATATATATACATAGTATTGACTATTTAACCAGGTTTACGTATTTATTTATAACAATTTTAACCATTAGAAATTTAATTCATTAGAATGAGTACTGTGTTTTAGTAAAGGTCGCGAGTTTTTGAGAATACAGGCATGTAGGAATCCACTCACAGGGCCTGCTATTAATCGTTATTTGTTTTCGAATGGTAGATTTTTTTCTTTTATTTATACTATTATATGGGATCTTTTAGTGACCGTTTGTGTACGTCATAAAAGAGTGCCAGAAGAGCCCGATAAGAATTAGGTTGAATTTCAGAATAACTACAAATTGATTAAATATTTTAATTATATTTTAGCATCAACGTGAACAACACCGGCAACGCTCGGCGTGCCACCGTTCGCATCTTCATTGCGCCAAAGTTCGACGAGCGCAACCTGGCATGGGCGCTTTCCGACCAACGCAAAATGTTCATCGAGATGGACAGATTCGTCGTTCCATGTTAGTAGCAATGCACTTTGAACTGATCTTATAAATAGAAATTGAACTCTCTCTTTCGACTTCTAAAATTAAATAATTTCTACGAGACAATAACGTATATTAGACAGGATGCCAACCTAAGACAGCGTACCATATAGAAGAGCTGCTGGAGTTTATTTCGCTACTCCCAGCGCTAATGGTTTCCGAAGCGGTAGTAGTAATATTAACTAGGATAAAGCAATCGATCAAGTTGAGGTTATAGAGCAAGGTTTACTAAGCGAATATTATCGATCAGATATCGAGCTGGTGGTACCTTACTACGTATAATGTCAAATTAATTATGTTTGTGTGTGTGTCATTGCTTGATAGAAGATATTTTTAATTTAAATGCATCTCTGTGTTTAAATTATTTCGAGTAGCCAACTAAATTACATTACACATTGAAGTACATCTTCACAAAATGTTCGAAGATGTAGTAAATATTTAATTTACTTCGCAGTGAACGCTGGCCAGAACACGATCATGCGCAACTCCAGCGAATCCTCCGTTACTATACCGTTTGAGCAGACCTTCCGTGACTTGAGCGCGAACGGACAGAACCCACGCCAGGGCAACCTCGTCGAGTTCAACTACTGCGGTTGTGGATGGCCGCAGCACATGTTGGTGCCGCGTGGCACGGAGGCAGGCGCCCCCTACCAGCTCTTCGTTATGCTGTCCAACTACGAACTGGATAAGGTAACAGTTTAGACCAGAGGTCCTTAGACTTTTTTTCTCGTAAAGTAATTTTAAAGTTCATCTGGTACACCTTTAGGCGGGGATGATCCTTTGCAGCTACATTTTTACCAAAGGTGGTCAAAGAAAAGAAGATCTAACTACAACCATCAATAGTAATTGAAAAAAATCGAAATTTATTGGTTAATTAACTTATTGTGCACTGAGTGGATGTCAAAAATGTTGTGAATAAGGAATATCCAAGTTATTACAAGTTACAGTCGCTGAGCTTTTTAAAATATTTTCTGCCGACACTAATAGATGAAGCCAAGCCAACATTTTAATTCTTCACTATCGGTAGCAGATATATTTTCGTGGACATCCCGCTTACGATTTGTAAACCCCCATTTTTTGTCACGCCAACGAAGACCTATGTCGAGTCTCCAGTAGACATCTGGGGACCGCCAAGATTACTTTGGGATCACACAAGCACCTACAAAGCTAATATGTGTGTATCACCATCGGCGTTATCATCATTTCCGACATAGGACGTCCAATGCTGGACATGGGCCTCTGCCATATATTTCCAATAAGGCCGGTTGGATAGGGGCTGAATCCATCGTCTTTCGAGGACCTTAAGAACGCGTTAATACAGCGAATCATCATTTTCCGTCGGCCTAATTCGGAAACCAATTAGACCGTTCTTAATTAACGCTGTGTTCAAAATTATGAGTGCAACTGGTCACCGTGAACATGATTTAATGTGAAAAGTAATTTTTATTATTTTTACAGTACGTATTTTTAAATTGTATTCATTTAATCTAGGTTAAAATACACATTATTTTTACTAGATCGAGCAACCTGGTGGTACAGAAATGAGTTGCAAGGAAGCTTCGAGCTTCTGCGGTTTGAGGGATAAGATGTATCCCGACCGCCGCGCGATGGGTTTCCCCTTCGACCGCCCCTCTGCAACCGCAAGCAGTATCGAGGACTTCATACTGCCGAACATGGCCCTGGTCGACGTCACCGTGCGTCTCCAGAACGTAACCGAACCCAACCCGAGGAACCCAAGCAATTAAATTCAATTTTTCTTTTTGTACTCGTATCTCATTTAAGCATGATTTTAAAAATGGAAGGCTGATTGATTAAGTCTTATGAATTTGTAAATATTGTACATAGTATTACAGAGCTATAACTAGATTAATTGACCCATATAGTTTAATAAAGTTTGCATACATCAAATAATACTTTTATTCTATTCTTTTATATATACACATCCGGAAAATAAAATTATAATAATAATAAAATGCTTATATTAGCATTGTAACATGGTTATTTATACGCCTACGGGAATATCATGGAGGGTACCCATAGTTCCACGGAGTGTCACGTTGTGACGACGTTTTGTCGCGGTGTCCTATTGCATTTTAGACGTTACTAAAAATACGTCAACTGTCAACAAGATGATTATTCTCTCTTCACTTAAACTGTGTGTTAACACGTTTAACTTCGAATGACAACTACAGTACAAACTAAATGTAACAGACAGAACTAAATGTAAACCCGGATGACCCGATCCGGTAAAATAGCAACATGTAGCGGCCCGAGCCGACGCTCCCCCGGAAGCCTTCGAGCTTTGTTAAAATATTTTAAAAAAGGTCTTAGACGCACTCTGCTCCTTGCCACCTCGTACCGGAGGAATCTGCTAATGACATTTGAGCAGCAATGAGACCAAGAAGAAAAAAACCTAAATGATGATGAAATATCAAACTTTATTTATTATAAACCACGTAAATTGCCAGATACAATGAAGAATATTACATGACAAATTTAAGTAACACGATAGTATGTATAGCGGAGTATTCATTCTATTTTTCAATTTTAGCAAATAACCGGATTCCGTTGAGGATTATAAATAGTCGTCTTGATAAAACTTACCTTGTTTAAAACTTAACTTTAGTTTACGAATTTCGACGTTTTCTTTACTATTATATCTATAAGTTTATTTTTGAGACAGACCACGCCTTCCCCTTTATGACTTGTTACACCTGTGCAAGCAAATCTTAATCACTTTCCAGCGCGCACTGAAAGCCACTGCATTTGTAAAAGCAAATGTATTCTTGATATAATTTTTTTTTTAGTTTTTGTATCTGTATTCTTGTTTTCGCGAAAGGGGTTGAAGTGATTTGAAGGAAATAGTCATTTACAAGTCAGGTGTTCCCCTAAATTAGGAGAACCTTAATTAATGCACTAATTGGTAATAGCTTTGCCACCAAACGTACTAATTTTTATGGCTTGGGGTTTGGCCTCCCCCACTCCTCTACCAAACCGCTTTGGAGCTCGTCAACGTTTGAAGAAGCCAGATTTCTGGCCCGAACCATTAGCTTTAATACGTCCCACAGATCCACAATTGCATTCATGTCTGAGCTAAACAGCAGTCCACCGTTTATATAGACTACGTTAAGGCTTACAAGAACAATACAAAAAACTATGATATTCACATGTACTACATAAACAACTAATATATTAATTCGTAACTTTGCTCCCGATCTCGCGCGGGGACGTAACGCATGGTGTACGGTGAGGGGTTAGTCTAACGCGCCGGCGCGAGATGCGTACCGACGAACTTTTATAAACTAGTACCGCACCGACATCGCGCGAAGTAATGTGTTATCGTGTCTGCACTGAGCTGGTACATCCTAACTTCGTTGGCGAACTATTGCTCATTGGTTATCTTACACGTACCAAGAAACAAGAGCCCGGCACTGACAGAGAGAATCCTTTTCGTAGAGCCGGTCTCGCGCCAGTACGTGATATTTTTTATTTTAATTACCTTTCATAGGCACATGGTCCCCTTATTTAATAACATTCGAATTCTTATTAAACAAATAAACAACAACAAAATAAATCTGATTTTTATATTGACACTGGCGGTGAAGCTGTTTGTATTTGGGTGCAGTTTGTATTGGGAAATGTTGGTAATAATAAAATGTAAAAGGGAAAAAAATTAAACTTGTTTCAAAATTTATAATTAAGTTAAATTTATTTAAATAAGTTAAATGTCAACAATTCTTTATTTTTTTACAGCTTAAACTAGGTGTACAACAAATAGAGACGAAATTTTATTACAACATTATAAAGTTCAAATCAAATAATTCATTTTTACCTGAAACGCTGTGATGATATACCTGTTAGACAAAAAAAACAAACTTTAAAATTTTAAAAAATATATACATGTAATAAAATTGGTAGAAGTAAATCAGACCTATCATTTATGGATATCACATTGTTATCAAAGTAACACATGTTTGGCTCGTGTTCATAATCATCATGTAATTTTATGTATTATAATCAAATTAATAATACAAATACAAAGGAATTAAAATATACATAGCAATAATTGTACTTTGAATAACGAACAACCAGATCATGCACCAAGTTAACAAAAAAATAATAATTGAACAAATTAAAAATAAATCTATTTTATCTATCCATAATCTAATTTAGAAGGTATTTATTAATCATTATTAAAAAGTTATTATTTACATACTGTTTATTATCAGAATGCATTATCGATATAGATGTAGATAAATGTCTACACTATTTATTTTCAAACAACTTATAATCTCCCAAGGTAAACACTGGTTTTTGTACATATTTTATGATGTTCATTCAGAGTTGAATTCCTGACTAAATAACTTTTCGAAATTTGACATAACTCATCAAGTACCCATTGAAAACTTGAACTTACAAGAGCAATACTTATTACCAATACTTCATTTTTACAAAAATGTAATTGTCATGTATGAATGGAAGACAAGTTTAAGAAGGATAATAACACTGGATCATCTAAATAGCAACAAAAAAGCAGACTTCTAAAAATTACATATTTACAAAAGAGCATGGAACATTCAATGAAAATGGTGGCAATTTTAAGACTCCCTGAGCAATTACTATGTTTTTCTGCAATTCATTATAACTTTTATATTTGTATATTGGTTTTATTACGTATATCTAACTTTCGTTTCTGCAATATTGAATTCATTAATACTTCTTTTTTTTTTTTCATATAAACAATTTTGCAATATTTTTTCGTAAGTAAAAAATTACTTAATTCTGAGGTATAAATTTTATTATCATAATTTGATCTGGCAATGTCAACTTACCGTAGAAATTACATGTCACGCAATTAATCTGAAACAGATGAAAAAAAAAACTATTATGATAAGTTTTTAAGATGAAAGTTTGTATGTGGTAAACAAAATTAATATCAGGCCTATCATAAAATATCATGTGTTTATCATATATTCACATTTCGGCTCGTGAATTCTCTCATCATGTACCTTTCGGACAATGTCTGTCCAAATAACCTCAAAGATAAGAATATAAAGATATGTGGTATTAGCAAACGATCGAGTCAATAATCTTATCTTGTTGAATAAATATCGTAGTATCGACTACTCTCGTTAAAAAGCTTGTTATAGCTTATTGATAAAGATTTTTATACTCGTTGATATAGCACGTGGTAAATACCATGAATCTAATATTGAATATCAAATGAAATTTACTTTGGATTCTAACTAAATACTATGATTGTAACTAATAAAACAATTCTAAATTAAACTATAATGAAAATGTACTTACAATATTAAAAATGAATTCCTTCAGTTAGTTCCGATGTTCACTACTCTAAAGCTCGTAACGAAAAGAGTGACGTATCCATCTTACAGTGGGTGCAAAAGACTTTAGATTGACATGCCATAGATAAAAATATTAGTGAAACAATAATTATTTAAAAGAATCGAAACGAATATAATTTTTATTTTGGATGTTGCTTCAACCTATTTCGTGTAAATAAATAATCGCTATTTGTTTCAATTCCAAACAGGATAAATTCAAAAGATAGTTTGAGACTGCGTTGACTCGTGGCTAATTAATTTCGGATTTGCCTTAAAATGTATTATTTCTCAGACATTTCTCTCGTCATGCTAATACCTATGTAACATTTTCGAAAAAGTTCTTTATTTCCTAATTTCTTCTAGTGGTTATTGTAAGTAATAATACTTTGCGAAAGATTGAGACCGAATTTTACATTCGAAATAACCAACGAGTGCACTATATAATTGCGATAAATAGAAAGATACCAATACATTCTTTATTGCACTAAAAATTAAAGTGGTCTTCGTGGATTGCTATAACAATAACCGATTTCATGAAAGTATTGAAATATGAACAAAACACATGAATAAATACGCAGTAGGCGTTCAAAGCAACTCTAAAATACAAAAATAAGTTTTAATATTCTGTAAAGTATTTAATTAGCCTCTTCATTTGTAATCGCAAGTTCAAATAGTATGGCGGCATAGACTAAGAGATAATGAAACGTGATGTATCTAATCAGAAATTATTTAATTGTTAGCAGTAACCTAAGTCTGGTTAGTGTACAGCGCTTTTTCTCCTCTAGTTAAACATTCAACACAAAAAATGGCAATTAGCTTCTAGAGAGCTTTTGTAGACAACGACATTTTCGGGTTAAAACTTTAGGCAAATGTAATTTCGTACATAACCTGAACCAAAAACGTCCTTTAAACTTCCTTTATTTAATAAAATAGTAAGTCTGGCCCAAGGACAACTGGCAAAATTTATAGCGTAGAACTAGAGCTTTTAATAGGATGGCTCACAACTTGTATCGATTGAACATAACTAAAATTATTTTTTTCTAAAATCGTTGACCAAGTTTTTTCCAAGCTTTTTCTCTCGAAGATATTTACGTTATATTATGGCTAAAACAATGACGCAAAGTAAACTAAGGAGAAGTTGAAGAAATCTCCGTAAATTGATCTCTCGTTAACTGGATATTTTAAAGGGTCCATAGAGACTTAGATACTTGGGCGCTCTTGACTGCAAAATAGGCTTAAGGCGACAAGTTCGTCTATTGACCACAAAATCAACAAAAAAATTAGAAATGTCCGCTGCCTATTATTAGAGTAAAGTCGATATTTCACTAGATGATATACGTAAGTTCGGTCCTTGTGCTTGCCCTACTAAGTACCATTTGTACAAAACAGCAACTTGCGCAGTGCCATGTATCGTGGAAGTGATGCTACACACCTTCCCTCCAATGTTTAAAAGCGTCACGTCCGTACTTTTATTTTCCCTTGAACCACGCCAACTCGCTCAAGTTATCTACAGATATAAGATCCAACAAGATCGCCTGTCCACCTAATGGGTGAATACTACGCTGCGCTTGCCTGTACATGATCTCCACTCTAAAGTTGTAAGGCTCCAGTAACCATCTATTTTATGCGTTAAGTCGTTTGTGCACTGCTACTTCAACTTGCTAGTCCATTGGGCTCTTGTTACATTTGTTCGTCTACGGATCTCCTTATTTCTAACCACGGCACTCTCCTTTGCTTGTTGGGCTTGTCAATGAGGAAAGAACATGTCTCTCACAATCCATACAAGTAAATAACATCGGAATGTCTGAAAACTACTGCGTTTTTCCACATATGAATAAATATACGGTACTTCTAACAAAATTGCAATTTTTTTTCATTTTTATATGTCTGTCCGTTTGTTCTGGCTAATCTCTGAAATGGCTGGACGAAATTGACGGGACTTATACTGGCAGGTAACTGATATAGTAATGAGTAACAGGCTACTTTTATTTAAAAAAAAATAAACGAACTTAATATTTAGTTTTTTGTTGAATTCCACACGGACGAAGTCGTTGCTGGAGTTTCTTTGTCCATCTATTTTTCCAGCGCTTACGTTTTCCATGTTCTTGCAATATTATCAAGCCGAAGTTCATCTATCCCAGGCATTCTGGAGTGGGAAAGCTAAATAGATTACGAGTGACAGCCCAAGCGAGTCTCCACATCCTACCCGTTGAAGCCGTACTCGAACATATTATAAACAAGCGGTTCGGTGCTTATACCAAGCCTATAAAGTATTGGGTTGGGGAATAAGTTAACTGCGTTTTTATATTTTCTATTATATTATAACGATTTGTTTTCTATTTAGCAAAGGGTAAGTATTCATTCGATAGAATTCTTTCTACTTTACAAAACTATGTTAATTTTATTTTGAGATAGTAAGTTATTTAATTTTTTATTAGTTAGAGTCTAAGAAACGTAATACCCTAGAGGTCAAAAATCAACATTTTCGACACCTACTATGTGTCGAGGTCAAAAAGCTGCTGAAGCAACCCGGAGCATTTACATTGTGTATGGTGGAGGTGTCATAGGCGAGTCTGCAGCACGGGAATGGTTTGAAAGTTCAAAAATGAGACTTTGACATCGATGCCTCCTCGGATGCCTCCTGCCATGAAGAACGTCTCGAATCACTTTTGAAAGAAACTATCGCCAAACCAGTCGCGAATTGGCGGAAAAATAAACTGCGGCCAAAAAACAATCCTAAATCACCTTCATTCAATGGGGTTTACCGAAAAATTGGGAGCCTAGGTGACTCATAAGCTCAACATAACGCCCACCATCGACCAACATGCGGTCATGTCATAAACAGCTTTTTTGTACCGAATCATCACAGATATGGTACCACGGTCAACAAGGAGTTCTACGCTACATAGCGTGAATGAGGCTATTCGACTGAAAAGACCTGACCGACATGGTCAAACTATACTCCTTGACGATAACGCTAACCTTGTACCTGCCACAGTTGAACCTTTATACTGTATCGCCCAATTACTAAGCTTTAAGTCGTGACGGATGCCACAATTCAAGTAAAAGATTAATAATTATAGTGTATACAGGCGACGGAATTCGAATAACCGCTGAAGTGCAATAGGATTGTATAACTTATGCGCCATGCGGCTGTAGGAACCCTTCATAACATTATTCCCACAGGTGTGTATATAGCATTGGAACTGTTAATACAAGTTGGCGTCTTTTTCAGTTTCGACAAAGCTTCAACTGATGCAATAAATGAATGATGCAACTAGCATTCGCTAAAAGTGTTCCGCGAGAAACAGTCATGTTATTTACTTCACTTAAGTCTTTCATTTTAATTACTATAGGAAACCTCTTTCGACATTTATGATATTCTATTTTATACAAGAGATCTACCACAACATTTAATGGATTCAGGCGTTACATTGCGGAAGTCCATCCTAAATAAGAAAGGACCAATATCTAGCCACCTCCGCACATGCAGTGGTTGTCGTGCATGAAAGTGCACCGCCCGCCAGCCCGCTCGTAAATGCGCATGCGACAGACAATGCCGACTACACAACCGCCACCGTAAATTCACTCTCTTCAAATGTAATTTTAGATTATCTCTAATCTTAAACCACCGGCGAGATTCCGCTTCTAACCAGACCTTCTGAGCCTTACGTATAGCCATATCAGCCGCATGGCTGACCGTGTTGGAACGGATATTAATATAACCCGGAACTACATTTAACCGCTTACACTGTTGGTTAAACCAAACGTTTTGAGCTGCCACCCGATGTAACTTAGTTAATTTGATGTATAACCTCGCCTGTTCAGCTAGGCATGCTGATCTTAAATATTTAATGGATTCAGGCGTTACATTGCGGAAGTCCATCCTAAATAAGAAAGGACCAATATCTAGCCACCTCCGCACATGCAGTGGTTGTACTACACAACCGCCACCGTAAATTCACTCATGAATTTACGGTGGCGGTTGTGTAGTTGGCATTGTCTGTCGCATGCGCATTTACGAGCGGGCTGGCGGGCGGTGCACTTTCATGCACGACAACCACTGCATGTGCGGAGGTGGCTAGATATTGGTCCTTTCTTATCTACCACAACATCATAATTATGAATTCAAAATTGTTCATTTGTTATTATTAATTCAATTATTGCCATAATCTGGCCAAAAGCTGCGTCTGCCTCTCGAAAAGTTTACGTTTCGACTGTAACCTCTGTACCGCGTGTTATGTAACTATACCTATAATGCTAACCCATAAATGTTTACAATAGCATTAAAAATAATTGAATCGTTATAACATTTAAGTATGTAGTGGCATCACGGCAACATCCTGTTCATTGACACTGAAAATTATACTTACTTGTTACTACAGATATCAAGCTACTTTTGAGCATTTATTCAAACAATCATCATTTCGATACTTATTGTTGTTTATTTATCTGGATCACTATAGTAATACAAATATTCTACTCGATTTGTTTCCCTGGTTTCGTGAAACACTTGAAGTCAAATATATATTAATGTAAACAAATAAACCATTCCCAAAGATCAATCAATACAAGACACGTAATATGAATACTACATTGAATACTTACAGACGTCGCCACGTAGCGTGGGGTGGGCCAGAACAGAATCTAGGTTTAATTGTGAAATTAAATGATAGCATATAACAATGAATAAATATAAAAACCTTTTTACGGCATCTGTTGTATTGATAATTCATTTTTTTAAATTTGTCAAGGAAATGTGTGACATGTTCTTGTATTACAAAAAAATATGAACTTTATCGTAAAACTTTAGTTCCTAAAAATTCACTTTTATAAAAATTATGATAACAATATCCCAATCATTAAATTGATAACACATAGCAATTAAAAAAATGGTCTTGACTTTGAAATATTAGGAAAATTCTCATATCCCATCAGTGGGAATATTCATAGGCAAATAATAATAATACCGTCGTGCCGCCTTTTCATTAATTTTTATTATCTAAAAATACTGATATCACAAATAAAAATAAACATTTATACTTACTTCCTAACTTGAATTATTTCAGATGATCATAAAAAACTAATTCTTTGATATTACATTTAAGAAGAGGGTTTTTTTTATTAAAACGTATATACATTCCAACTTTTAAAAACTGTAGAATATTAACATATTACTTGTAAAAAAAATTAGTGGTTTTTTATAGAACAAGCTTATGAAACAATGGTGAAAAATAAATGAGGAATTATACTCACGATGGTCTTTTTATTAAATAAAAAAAATACACTTTTCAGTTCTATAAGTACATCAACAATTTAGTAAACTTTTACCAAATCAACACTCCAGTCTAACCTGAGATCAGAATTAAATAAGACCGATGTGCTGTGCAATTTCTAACCATGTTTATGGCTGGTATTTAGAATGGTGTGGGGATTTATTTTCCTTAATATTCTCTTACGGAATAAGTCTGTTATAATCACCTTATTGATAAACTTATCTTATATCATAATTAATGTATTATACAAGAGTTATATAAAAGTAAATTATATTTTTACAATGTAGAAAAACCAGTTGACTAATTGTTACAGGCAGACCAATGTCAATGATGAATGCAATAAATAAAATTAATTAAACAACACATTGTGATAACTGGATCAGTTATGCTTGTAAGGGGTGGGCTTATCTATTCCTGGAAATTAACAAATAAACATTACTATCCTAAACACATTGAGAAACTAAATTTAAAAACCTTTTCTTAATTAGTTGAAATTTAAAGTATTCTATGCCTAAATACACATTCAATTACTTTTACTAAATGATATTAAGTGAGGATACAGATCTTTTATAAAATATAATCACAATTTGTGACATTCATGGAAAAAGAACAGGATTAGAGTTGTACAGTGAGAAGCATTAACAGTCGCAACAAAATACATATTTAGTTGGACATCTAATCAAGTAGCAAATTTTATACATAGAATTTACATCCTTAGCTATATTTGTAATTTGTGTTAAACCACAATTAAATTAACTTATGCAATCATTCACACTTACTTAACTAAATTGTCACTAAATCTTTGCTTCCCAAATTATTATATATTTAAATAAGTATGAATATAACTTAGGTCTATTTACACAATACTGCTTTATATCATGAAGGTGCATCACTGAAATGGGCTAAGTGTATTTTGGGTGTCAGGGGAACTTGAATGTTCATTCATTGTTAATGTTATTTACCTTTTGCTGTGATGGTTACATTTGTTTTGGGTTGTGGTATAATTGTTATCTCATCACTGATTTTTAATGGTTTGAGCAGAGGATCATTGTCTGCAGGCTTTCCAGGAATAGCAGCAGTCTTATTCTTGTCCATAACTCGTTTAGCAACCACACTGTGGGCAGAGTATACATGGTTCTCAAACTGTTTATACATTCCAAATGTGGCAGTGCAAACAGTACACTTGTATGATAAATGTGCTGGTTTTAGAGGCATGTTATGATCTCTAGACACATGGTTCAGTAGTTTCCACTGATATACTCGACCACACACAGGACACCTGCCAGCATCTTTACCCTTGTTTGCTGCTTCTTGCATAGAACTTGTTACCAAACCATGAGAACCCAATAAGTGCCTCTCAAGACCTTGATCGGTGAAAAACCTAAATTGACACTTCTGACAATTCAGTGGTGGTCTATTGTAAATCATTTTAGGATGTATTTTCACTTTGTGTATCCATTGCATATGATTTCTTAATTGTTCCAAGTCTTTAATATATCCATCACATATTTCACAAATAACAAATGTAGCCTTTGAGTTTTGTGGAATTTGGGAAGATGATGGTTGTGGTGCTCGGGGTAAAGGTGTTATGGATATTTTTGGAGTCGCTGATTGATGGTTTCCAGCTTGATTGTTTTGCATCATAGGATAATTACTAATAGTGGTTCCAGAAGGTGGGTTATTATGCATAATCATAACGCCACTGCGTAAAATTGGAACTCCTGAAACAGGTGGTCGAACAGGATTTGACATGGGTGGACGTCCTCGTGGGCGGCCAAGTACAGGCATTGTTGGTACAACATTAACATTTAGGGGGGGCCGTCCCAAATTATTAACACCAACTTGTGATCTACTGAAATTCTGTTGGTAAGGACCCACCATATTGTTTCGAGGTCTGTTTAACTTTGGTATTTTTGCTGGAGGTTCCCATTCAAGTGGAGGCGCTAAATTAAATTCGGGTTTAAACTTCTTTGCACAAGCAATAAGATGTCTTGCCAGCTTTGTTTTACTGTTGTCTTCAAAATGACAACTAGCACATTGCTGGTAAGCGGGGGCTCTTTCAAGCCTACCTCTAATATTGTGCTCAGCTTCCATGTGAAACAATATGTCATGAGGACTACGAATTTCAAATGGACATGTATTACATTTATAAATATTATGCCTCATATGTGGTGCTTCCAAATGATGAGCCATTATAAGCATGGACTCCGTCTTAAAACTACAAAACTCACATTTCTTTTGTTTGAGTGCATATGGTGCATTAGTTTTTTTACTGAACTCTAAATTCTGGGTGAGTGATACAATAGCAGATTCAGTAGCCTTAGTGCTTCGACCAGATTTTTTTTCCTTATACAATTTTCTATTTTGTTGCTTTAAAAGATCGCTTTGGACAAATTCTTGAACAAGATTAAGTCCTATGTTAATAAAAAATTGGCCAAGAGAACAGTCAAAATAACTATCACCTTTGCCCATAAGCCCTTTTGATATTATACTAATAGGATCTTTCATATCTCCATCATCTTTATCTTTAATAACTACTGTATCATCATCAGATATTGCATCCTCATCAGAATCACTAGAAGACTCCCCATCCCATGAATCATCATCGTCCATATTACCTCTTCTTCGTTTCTTCTTTTCTACTTTCTTTGCCTTTGCTATTTCTTCAACTTCCTTCCTGTTGTCTTTATCACTATCAATATCTTCATCTGATTCAGACTTGTCAGGTTTACTTTTCTCTCTTTTTCCACCATCTTTTTGTGCTTTCTCCTGATCTTCTTTTAGCTTAACTTCATCTAATTGCTTTCCAAGCTTATCAACAAATTCTCTAAATGGTTTAATTGAAGGTTTCTCATAAACATAAGGTACTATAAATGAAGGTGCTTCAACCACAAACATGTCATCAGTTAAAGAAGGCAAGATGTTAGGTTGAGGTGTGGCAGGTGAACTATTTTTAGATACACTTGTTTTACTACTGATTGGAGTAATAGTTGTACCGCGTGCAGCAATACTTTGACATAAGTTATGAGCATCAAAACTACTAGTAGACATTTTATTTTGCACTGGTGCAGTACTTTTACCTGATAATATGGAGTTGGTGTCTATAATAACAACGGTTGGTTCTTTACTGTCTCCTTCATTTGCATTATTTTGTTTAGTTGCAAGTTCAGCTAAGTTTTTAGTGTCACTAATCACAATTGGCTTTGTTTTTTGGGATTGATTAAGGGGATCCTCAATGGATACCTCTTCTATGTCAGACTCCTCACCACCATTCTCTACCGTTTCAGGACTTTTCTTTTTCTCCTCATCTCCATCTTTAGTACTTTGTTGTGATTCATCAGAACTATCATTGGTGTCTGTACTAGAACTTGAGGAATCATCATCATTAGTAACTACACATTCATCTTCATCACTTGTAATCTCATGCACTTCAGGGCTTGGTGAACCACCATTTTGACTTTGAGGTTCATTTTCATTTTCAGAGTCACTACTATCTTCTTTAGGTTGACTCCCTTGTGATGTGTCATCGTCACCTTCAGTACGATCGTCTGTGAAATCAAAATGAGTAATTTATTTTAGAATTAATTATATTAATTAATAACTACGACACATAATACGTCACGACATAACTAGTTTTTAAAAGAAATAACTTACAACCCTATAAACAATGAAGGAGGCTTGCCGGCAATAACGGAATTTCAATGTTATATTAAACGCGTAAACTCTTCTTTAATACTAACACTGAAGTATAGCTTAACCTAAAACTTACTCCAGTTAAGTGCTAACTAATAATCAATGATGGATATTAGGATGAAAACAAAATTTTTACTTATTGAATACTGACATTAAATCATGTGAAGTATGAACCGCCATATGGGATTCCATGGCATTGGTCCGAAAACATAATTCCATCATCTTCATAAAAATGATATAGTTTTCTCAAAACAGCTATTTAAATCTTAATATAATTGCATTAATTAAATACCTGTAGCTGTAGAAATAGACATATTCCCGAGCTTTTCGTATCAAAAATCAAAAAAATAGCACAATAGCACAGTAGCGGAAACCAAACCAAATCAAGCTGTCATTTTAAAAGGTTCTTTAAGTGTCATGTTCTGAAAACGACGAGACGCCGACATTATTTCTTATGATATTTCGTAGCTCTATGATTTATTTTAGTATCATATTTTATTAACAACATTTTCTGATTAAATAAAAAAAAATATTGAACACCGTTATATATGTTTCTGATGTCTTTTAGAAATCTCTTTGAAAATATTTTTTCTACAACATTAACAAATAAAAAACTTTGCATTTCAAAAATTCTAGCATTGGTTAAAAAACTAACAAGATTTAACGAAAAAATATTTAATGAAAAATCATAAAGAATTATTTTTTAAAAATTTTCAAGTTTAATTTGTTAATATTGAATCCACAACAAATGTTTTTACATTTTTAGATTGAAAAATAACCTCTTTATTTATAAAAAAAATATTATTAATACGTACATTATAGAAATTTAAATAGGCTTTTCTTGTAAATCGTGCAAATGAACTCGATTTTGGTAGATTACCATTTAAATCAAGTTCTAACAACAACGACTTCTCTGAATAAATTATTAATATTTAGTGAACTTTATTAATAATAATTTCTCCGGTTACATATTTTGGAATTACTTATAAATCACGCAATGAAAAGTACTGCAACAGGTATAATTAAAGAGTTTGAAATAGAAGTCGTTTATAACGTTTTCACTCCGTATTGACGGCTAGTGCGGTCACAATACTTTTATGTTAATTCTTGCGCGATTCGAAATTAAAATTTGAACGCGGATTTAAACTCAGAACGTCATCAATGATGTGGTCGCTGCCATCGCCGTTAGGGTCGTATGAGTTGTAAATACTCTTTGTACATATGAGAATAAACCTTCTTCGATCTTGTCGAAATCTTCTTATTGGCTATCTTCTCCATATATCTTCGTTGCCAACGTGTTCGGGTGGTAGATCATTACCACCCGCTTATCGCGTATATGTAAATGAAATAGCTAATATTCAAATTTGTACAAATACGGTAATAAATTTAGTGAAAACTTAAATTTTATAGTGCGATTATAGGATGTTTTTATAAAAAATCAATACTTCGAATAAATAAGTCTTTAAAGAAATTAAACAAAGAATAATTTAAATTATTCTTTAATAAAACATAACGAACCACTTAGAAAATTTATTCACACAAAAATCTTCTTGGCACTCTTTTCCTAAAGCGCCTTATAAAACGAATGAGTAAAACTTACGAATTACAGTTTGGCCGTAATAGTATCTAAAAAAAAATTTTCTCTAACATCGAATTATTATTAGAAAAATACACAAAAACCTTTGAAATAATTTTGTCTAAATAAACGAACAACGAAGTTATAACATAACTTTATAACACCATATGAAAAGAATAAAATGGAAAAAGATTTTTCAGGTTTCTTTACCTTAGATTTAGATTTTTAATGATATATTTGGTAGAAAATTTAAGAAACAGAGTATTTTTTGGACAAACTTTAATAACAAGTAATCTTTTGTATTTTAAAAGATAAGTAATGAACATCATACATGGTTTTTAAAATTTGGAATATTACATAGTAAAATTCATGTCAGACGTTAGAAGAGCTTGGGAAAACGTTACAAGTAGATGCGTCAACAGTGTCAAAACGTTTAAAAGCGTTAGGAATGATCCAAAAGCAAGGACGTTGGGTGCCGTATGAGTTGAAGCCGAGAGACTAGAGCGACGTTTTCTCATGTGTGAATTGTTGCTTCAACGACAAAAGAGAAAAGGTTTTCTGCACCGTATCGTCACTGGGCATGAAAAGTGGATTCACTACGACAATCCAAAGCGAAAAAAATCGTGGAATATGCCGGGCCACGCATCAACATCGTCGCCTAAACCAAATATCCATGGTTCTAAGCTTCTTCTCTGCATTTGGTGGGATCAGCGGGGCGTAATTTATTACGAGCCACTTAAACCTAATGAAACTATCACGAGAGCTCGCTATCGACTTCAGTTGATGCGTTTGAGTCGCGCTCTGAAAGAAAAGCGGCCACTATACGAGCAGAGACACGATAAAGTGATTTTATTACATGATAATGCTCGGCCACATGTGGCAAAACCAGTCAAAACTTACCTGGAAACACTTCAATGGGAAGTTCTACCCGATCCGCCGTATTCACCGGACATAACCCCCTCCGATTACCACTCGTTTCGGTCGATGGCGCACCGTTTAAGCGAGCAGCGCTTCCATTTTTTTGAAGAAGCCGAAAAATGGCTTGATTCATGGATAGCCTCGAAAGATGAGTCATTTTTCCGACGGGGGATTCAATTGCTACCAGAGAGATGGGAGAAAGTGGTCTCTAATGATGAACAATACTTTGAGTAATGTCATTGTAAGCATTGTATTTTAATAAATTTTTTTGAAAAAAAAAACAGCGAGAACTTATTCAAGGTCTTAATATAAAGGCTTTTTGCTGAAAAATGAACTATACATTCACACCTTTTACACCATTGTAATAAAATTCTATAAAATTTCCTTCATAAATATATATTAAAAGTGCCAAAAGATCAAAATGTTAAATAATGAAACACATTCAATAAAATTATTGACAAATTGTTAGATAAATATTTAATTTATTAACATTAATAAGTACATATCATAAATATTAGCAAAAAAATCATAATATGTAACAGTGTACTTAAAGTATAATAAAATTCAATTGTCTTCATGTGGATCTTCTTTGAATGTTTCAAGAGATACACTTTCATCAGGTTTTCTTATTAAACCCATACTCTCAGCAGCATCCAGACATTTCTGTGCAAGTTCAGAAGTTCTGTATAACTCAGGATCCTCTAATTTAGTCAAGGCCATTAATATTTCCATCACATCAGTTTCAAAAATTCTTACAGCAATGTCCTTATCACCAGAAACAATGTTGTATAACATGTAAGCTCCTCTGTATTGTATTTCTTTATCAGGATTTGCAAGTAAACATCTTAAACTCTCGAGCCATACTTGGCAGTCCAATAATTTTCTGCAGCAAATTTTACTCACTGATGTAAGGATGCATAAAGCACCTGCAGCTGCCTTCACTGTATCTGTATCCTCTTCTTGACAAAGTAAATACAAAAATTTGCATTTATCATTATTACCTTCATATGTCTTGATAACCTCTTCAGATTGCAATAAATTACAAATACATTGCGTGGCTGCTCTTTGCAGCATCACATGATCTTCAAACATGTATTGTTCAATCTTGGATAATCCACCTTCTTTGAGGATTCTGTTCCTTGTTGTCTCATTCATGCCAGCTAAGTTACAGAGGGCCATTAATGCCTCAAAATTTTCTAAAGCACTGCAGTCTGGATGTAATAAGGCAACCAGTGGTCTTACCACTTCCAAATTTCTTTGGCCTGGGAATGCTACTTCTGGGTTTATTGTGATTCCAATCCTAGAAAGTGCTTGTGCAGCTTGCTTTTTACCATTCGGTGTTCCTTCTAAAGCCATAGGTATTAATACTTTAGCTCCTCCTTGTTGAACAACAATCCCTCTTAATTCTTGAAGGCTACAGATAGCATTAAAAACTCTTGCAATTAATTCTTTGGAGTTATGACTTTCAGTTTTTGATAAAGCTACTAAACCTGATGTTACTCCAGCTTTGCAAAGAACTGTTAATCTTTTATTAACAAAATCAAGATCATCCAATTCATGTTGCTCAGGTATATGATGCTTTGCAAATTTAGCCAGTTCTAGCATTTCTGGCATGACTTCTTGCTTTTCATAAGCATTGCATAAATTAACTAAAGTAGTGACTACGCCATAAAGGCAAGACTGATCACCAGTTTTTGCTAATTCAATAAGGGATTGGATGGCCGCTTTATCTTCAACTAATTTTTCTTTAACATCTGCATCTAAAGTTAGATATGAAAGGCCTTCTGCGGCCCATTTCCTCATGTCATTCTCTTTTGCTGGATTAATTAGAAATTTCCTGCATGCTTCTGCAAGCTTTTTAGTAGATCCATCTGCAAATGGTCTTATAGAAGCATCATCACCGCCAAAACTACCTATTTTACATAAACCAACAAGAGCTCTGACTCTTACAGCATCATTTTTACTGGTGTATAACTTTTTTAAAATATCTACCCCTTTATTTATAATAGCTCTAGCTTTATCTTTCTTAGATGCAGCAGCTATCAAGCATTCACAGGCTACTTTCTGCTGTAATGTATCTTCAGTTTGTGCCATTACAAGAATCATCTCCATAATCCCTTCTTTAGAAATAACATAGTTTCCTACATCAAGAGGTCCTCTCAGAAGTGATGTAATGGCCACAGTTACCCTTACTTTTGATTCAAGATCGGGTGCCAAAAGTTTATCTCTTACAAAATCATCTACTTGGTTATTGAACCTTTCCCTTGCCTCATCATAATACATGTTTTCATATACTCTAGCAAGACACGCTGCTGCTATTGTAGCCGATGATGAAGTAATATTCATTGCAGATTCATATTTATATTCTTCCAGTTCACTACAAACTTCAAGTAAACGTTGAATACCTCTGATTTCTACAAACCTTTCTGCCCAGTTAATTGTGGTATAATGACAATTCCTCATAATTAATTCCATGATGGCATCTCTAGCCATTCCTGTTATGATGCGATTGGTTATTGAATAAGTTAAACAGGTAAGAAGTGTGTCAATTTCTGATTTGTACTTTTCACATAACTGTTGGTCAGGTTTCGTATCTTTTTTTGTGTCCATTCCTGAGAATGTATTTAATATAACTTGAAGACAGTACTGCGCTGCATTGACTCTCTCTTCAATATCACTATCAATTATTTCCAGAAACCAAGGTATGCCAACTACTTTAATAACATTAAGTGTTCGCTCAACACTTCTTTTACACAGCTGACTTATAACTCTCACACCATTAACATATATGTCTGGATTTTTCTCTATTTTCAACAACTGTTGGATTTTGTGAACAATACCTTTTTGAATCATTAAATCAGCAGCAACTGTTTCTTTAGCAAGTACCAGTAAGTTGCCCACAGCCTTCTGACGTTTTTCTTTCTCTTCACCAATTTCAAAGGCTACTTTAAACATTTGTTCTACTTTGTTACCAGTCTGAGCATTTATTCTTGCACGTTCTTGAACTACTGCATGTAAACGAGCCAGCAAAGGTTGTACAGCTTTATTTGTAGGATCCACAGTAAAAATAGCTTTTGCATCTCTATATGCTTCCTCAAATCTCTCTTCACTCTCCAAAGCTTGGGCACGTCGAAACAAAGCTTTGGGATCTTCAGGAATAATTTGCAAGGCTTCATCGCAATCCTTTATAACTTTGGCGTATTCTTTTATTTTGAGGTAGGCTGCTGCACGATTTTTTAAAAATGTTGCCCTTTTACGACTATCTTTTTCGGATAAATTGATAGCTTTGGTGTAAAGGGATAAGGCTTCTTGGTAATTCTCAGACTTAAATGCTTCATTACCTTTATTTTTATAATTTTCTGCTTCCTCGCTTATAACACCCATGTTTGTTTCCGATTGTAATTTACTTAGTTACAGTTGCGACCGGTAAAGCTTTTTATATATACGAAGAAGTTTCTGGTAAATCGTGGTACATTCTACCTCGTACATATGGTTGAAAATAGAACATTTATTTTTGTCTTGATCTCAAAATGGTTATATGAAATAAACACCTATATGCATTTCAAGTTGACTGTGACAGTGACGTTATAAACGTAGTTCGGTATTATATTAGAAATAATATTTCTCCTTGCTTCTTTACCATTTACTTAAGTAATTAAATTCTATGAGTTATATCCTTTTTAATTACTAATACTAATGTAACATAATAATCTTACATAATCCTAAATAATTATCGAAACGTCTTGTATATCTATTTAATTTTTAATGAAATTAAATTAATTACAATTCTTTAATAAACTTGGTTTTTTTGGTACTTATTTGATAAAAAGTTTTATTTTCAAATATTAATTTTAAAATATTAACATTCTTAAATTAACAACAGTCTGAGTATTTGGTAACACCAACAGTCCGCATAGTGTGACTTGCTTTGTAATAAGCAATAATTTTCAAATTGTTTTAATTTACTTAGTAAAATAAACAGGTTATAATGTCTGCAATTAGCTTATTAAACCCTAAAGCCGAATTCGCAAGAGCAGCTCAAGCTCTTGGTATAAACATAGCCGCTGCGAAAGGTATTCAAGATGTAATGAAAACTAACCTCGGTCCAAAGGGGACCATGAAAATGTAAGTTTCTGTTGAATTATTTAAAACTTTGTAATTTATCTAAGCTAAAGTAAACATTTTTTAACTATTTTCTTGCTTTAATTTAAAACCATATGCTATTTTGCACTTATTTAATGCGAAACGTAAATTCAACATTCATATGTTCTTGTACCATTACCATGCCGGGCTGTCATTTTGTTTTCTTTTCCGGAACAAAATTCTACTTAAATGAGGAAATAATTTTTTTAATACATGTTTTAATCTTCGTATATTTTTAATTCATCGAGCAGGTTGGTATCGGGTGCTGGTGATATAAAAATTACCAAGGATGGTAACGTATTATTACATGAGATGGAAATTCAGCATCCAACGGCTTCTCTCATTGCTCGCGCGTCGACAGCTCAAGATAATGCCACTGGTGATGGTACCACATCTACAGTGTTGCTTATTGGAGAATTGTTGAAGCAAGCTGAAATTTATATCAGTGAAGGTATGGTGTTTCATAAAAAAGAGGTATTGATCTATAAATTACTATGTTTATATATATTAGTATTTTATTATTCAATGTTTCTAGTTTTTTTTACTATGACCCAGGAAAAGGAATATTTGTACCTTATTTCAAGTGTATGAGCCCTATGGTTTCAAAGGTATTGTGATGAGTAGAAAGGGAGAAATAAATTATGAACATACTTATTAATAAAAAAATGTGAATTGCTTATAATTCCTACTTTAAATGTTTTTTGTTAAGTACAGATTACTAATGTAATTTATTTGCAGCTTCATTTTTGTAATGTCTAAATATTATATTTATTTAATAAGTTGAATAACATATTTTACCAACGTCCACTGTGTCCACTAGTAATATTTTCTAAATTAATTTATGTACAACATATAATAGTAAATAAAAACTAGATGTTTTATATAAGTTTATGACAAATAAAAAAAGATTTTTAAGACATTAAAATCCTCATGTTGTATTTGATGCAATAGATTATCAGTAAATAAAGAATATATCAGAATAATAAAAGAATAATATACTATTTGAAAATATCTAAGTATTTTCTTATTTAAACATATAATTCATGTTATGAATTTACAGGATTGCATCCGAGAATTCTCACAGAGGGTTTTCATGTTGCACGCAATAAGGCTTTAGAAGTGCTTGAGTCATTGAAAATGCCAATTGAAATTAAAAGAGAAAATTTATTAGATGTGGCACGAACTTCTTTAAAGACCAAGGTATGTTTAAACTTGTAGTTTCTGCATGTAACTAATAGCCATTGGAACTGAAAGGTTCACAAGCGGCAACTACAAGCTGGTCAGTGTGGCATGTGTGAGCCCTGTAGTAGGTGGCATGTTGATGATTTCTTTATTTACAGCTGTCTGTACAAAATTGCTCACAACTCATACTTCTTTCAAATAATTGTAATATTTGATCAACAATGTTTACAAATTTAATGGGTGTCATTATTGTGAAAATTTGCGAACTGTGGAGTTTGCAAATTCTCATTTCAGGTACATTATTCATGTACATGATGGCAGGTGGGAAATGGGTCTTTGAAGGGAGAAATGTGCTTAGGAAGAAGTGATTTAGAGCAGTCAACTTCCTGATTGTTTAATGATCTCTTAACAGCAAATATCTAGAAGCAACTATGCATTTAACCCTATGAACGTACATTGTCCTCATAGGCTGATAATTATAATTAGATTAGAACTTGTGAATGAACTTTGTTTTATGATGTTTTAAATCAAAAACTTTGATCATTTCATCACCATAAAATGTTAAAAAAACATCTTTTATTAATATTGTTAATGCTATATGTTGAATAAAATAATTATATTAAATAATAAAGGTTCTCAAATGGCAACCATAAGCTGGTAGATGCTGCGTGGAACTTTAACTATGTCACAGACTCACTAGATGGACCCACAACACATTTAAAGTTGCAGGATGTTGCTGGATGCAGGTAGTACAAGACTGGTTATTGTGGCACTTTTTGGGGGAGGCTTATGCCTTGCAGGGGGAGTCCATCGCCTGAAAAGAAGAATAAATAATTCAGAGACAGAGTTCTCTGTGATTTTATTTGTTAAAGTAGATATACTTTTAATTCTGATGTAAAAATCTTAATTTAATTAATGTTTTTTACAGGTTCATCCAGCCTTGGCTGATGTGCTAACAGATGCTTGTGTGGATGCAGTTCTTGCTATCCGTACTCCAGACAAGCCTGTTGATCTTCATATGATTGAACTTATGGAAATGAAGCACAAGACAGCCACCGAAACAACATTAATCAAAGGTTAAATATTACTTATTAACATGATAAAATGGTCAACAAAACTTTTTCATATGTAACAACCAAAATTTTAATAAATTTGATATGTTGACCTCCAAATGACACACATGAGTTAGTAAAGACAACATTGTCATAAGGTGTGGCTGAAAATATGTAAACTAATTTATATGTATGTGAGAGAGAATTTTGAGAAAAGTATAAAGTCCTATGTAGGTAATACAAAAATGGATAGTTTTAATCTATACAACATGGTCACAAACTTTGTTTTTCATACCTATACATAAATGGTAGAGCACAGATTATATTTTGCTAGTTCATTATAAAGGTAAATAAAAAAGTATTAAATACTTTTATATATTTTTTTATAATGTGATATAGAATAAAATTTTTATACACATAAACATTTAGCAGTGTAAGGTGGTAGAGTATTATTGTTTAAAAATAAAGTACCAGATGGACAATACACTTTTCAAATTTGTAATTGATGAGAAACAATAACTGCTATACAATATGTCACACTAATTTTTCGACTTGACAAAATGGGCTTGTCAAAGGCACTGGTGACTTCTTTTTTCAAATCCTCTCAACCAACTAAAATTATGTTACATTAATAAAACAAATTCTTTATTTTTGTAAAAGATGTTTGTTTTTTTTTAATTAAATATTCATAATTATTTTAGTACCGGTTTGAGTAATGTAAGCAAAAGAACAGTTCTAATGTAGTAATGTATATAGTAATTAGTTTAGCACAGTCTTTCTTCATAGTTGACATCACCCTCTCAACCTAGTTACTATTTTTTAGGCTATTTCATCTGATATAAATATTCTTCCAGATGATGAGTAATGAACGTGTTTAGTATGTACTTAATTTTGAGAGATTAAGAGATATTAAATGTTTATAGAGATTTCATAGTCAATAGATGAAAATTATTTGTTTTTGTGACAGGTCTGGTAATGGATCATGGAGCCCGTCACCCTGATATGCCAAAACGTGTAGAAAATGCTTACATTCTTACATGCAATGTTTCTCTTGAATATGAAAAGACAACAGTTAACTCAGGATTCTTCTACAAAACTGCTGAGGACAGGGAGAAACTGGTTGCTGCTGAGCGGGATTTCATTGATCAGAGGGTTAAGAAGGTAATGTATCTAAATATATATTTTTATATCAAAAAAGTACATACTATTTGTATGTACTTTGTATGTGTTTAGTGTTTTATGCCACTACATACATATGTATTACATAAAATTAAAGGTAGTTTTCTTTCAATATTATTGAAGTTTACTCATGTTTAAGTGCTGTGAATCAGATCATTACTAATTAAAAAGTCAAATGATGTAATGAACAGTGAAAGCAAACTTTTAATGGTACTCAATGGTTGTGTTCAACAATTTGTTTGGTTATGAATTGTGACTAGGCTAGCAGAAAATAATGATTTTTTGTGTTTTAATTACTTTATTTTATTAACACGTTCTATGCCGTGAAAAAAACGCAGTTTCCTATCCAGACCGTGTGGGTCAGTGATAGTTGACATATAGACTTTCAGTTCAAGCCGCATTAGTAAGTGATGACCGCGTTTTGCGAGGGTTTTCGTCCCGTTCTTACAGGCTTTTGGACAGTGTTGTCAAACTAAATCTCATATTAATTGATCCGCGTGGCCTTCTAGCTTTTCCATATCAAGTAGGTTTTTGAAAAATTTAAGAACTTAAAAACAAAAATAACAATTATCATACAATGAAATTTATCAAAAAAGTCATCCATATGTAATGGCTCCAATTCACTTTCGTTATAACCAAGTAATGTTTGAGTAAAAGATAAAAACATATAAGCAAAAAACAATTTAGTAAATTTTAAACAGGTTTATGATTTTTAATAGGCCTAAAGGGAAACTTTACTGACGGTCAGCACTGACTGCGTTGGCAGAGAAAGTGTTAAGGTGAAGAAACTAGCATAAGAATACAACTTAAATACCATAGTTAACTGCTATTTCAATATTTTTGGTGTTTAATTGCAGATTATTGCTTTAAAGAAAAAAGTATGTGACGGTACTGATAAGAACTTTGTGGTAATTAACCAGAAAGGAATTGACCCACTGTCCCTTGATGCTTTTGCAAAGGAGGGTATAATTGGGCTACGTAGAGCAAAGAGGCGTAACATGGAACGTTTGGCGCTCGCGTGCGGCGGCTCTGCTATGAACTCAGTAGATGACCTCTCTGAAGATTGCCTTGGATATGCAGGACTGGTTTATGAACATATCCTTGGGGAAGAAAAGTTTACTTTTGTAGAAGAGTGCAAAAATCCTCAGTCTGTTACAATCCTCATTAAGGGTCCTAATAAACATACTTTGACCCAAATAAAAGATGCAGTTCGTGATGGGCTCCGTGCCATAAATAATGCAATAGAAGACAAAGCTGTTATCCCAGGAGCAGGTGCATTTGAAATAAAAGCCAATTTAGAACTGCAAAAGTACAAGGATACTGTTAAAGGCAAGGCACGTCTAGGCATCCAGGCTTATGCCGAAGCCTTGCTTGTGATTCCAAAAATGCTTGCCGTCAACTCTGGTTATGACGCTCAAGATACTATTGTTAAGTTACAAGAGGAGTCCCGTTTAAGTCCAGACCCTATTGGCTTAGATTTAAGCACTGGAGAAGCAATCAAGCCTTCTGATTTGGGTATTTTGGACAATTATATTGTAAAGAAGCAAATACTTAACTCTTGTTCTGTTATCGCCAGTAACCTCCTTCTCGTGGATGAAATAATGAGAGCTGGTATGAGCAGCCTAAAGGGCTAATTGGGTTTAAAAGAGTCCACATTTTCAGTACTTCTAATTCTTTAATTTACTTTATTAACATAAGATTTCTGCATTTCATTTCTTTAGATAACTATGTAACTGTGCCTACATTATAAAAATTATTAAATGCTTTAATAACAAGGATTGTTTTCTTTATTCACATGATTCAAGTTGTTAGGACTCATATTTTTTTAATATTCAAGTACTGTAATTTAAATTTCATATTTAATATTACAAAATTTTAGGGATGACTCAAGCAAATATTTGTGAAGTGAACCATATGGCTGTTTGATACAGATTGTACATAATAACAATATTACAGGACTATTTTTATACTCGCGGGAAATACGTTGAAGGTTATTCACAGGGCCCGCGGGTTATCGATTTTGCAATAGGTGTCTTGCATTGAGAAAGATCCTCTCAACAACATTTCTACAATATTCCTTAAGCTTAACAAATAATGTCAAGATCCGATCTAACAATGGAGATTTACCTTTATAAGAGGCGTTATAAAAACGAATGTGTCTAAGATAAAAAGAAAATTTCAAAATTACTGTGGATCCAAACAAAATCTTGCAAATTTATAAGCAACACATCAAGTCTTATTTCGTCCGTTAGAACAAGCGTGGTGGATTGCAGCGGCGCTTTGCAAGTCTTGATAGAGCTATAGACTAAGCTATTACACTGAAAAAAAAAACAAGCATGTATGATACCGGGACGGGGCAGGTTTGTCCGGGCGCTCCGTTCCGTTAGAGTTTAAAGCTCATGTTCTTTTCTTCGGTCCACACTTTGCTACACTTTTTTAACATGAGGTAAAGCTGTTTCGGTATAACTATACCTATCTTATTCAGGTTGGCGTTGGTTTTTAGGACACCTCGTATACAAAGGCAGAAAAAAAACTAGCGATTTCTATTATTTTTTATTTCCACAACAAATATATTTATAATTGATTACATTAACACTGAATACAATAGAATTAAAACATAAATTACGATCACAAAAATATAAAAGATTTTTAAAATTTTGGTGTAATAAGCGATATGAGATAATTATATTAACCAAAATAATTTTAAAATAGTGAATTGACACAAAAATGTTTCTACTTAAAGCTAACGTCTGGATGTATGAGATAACACAGTGTTAAATGCATCTTCTTTTTTGAGAATAATTATTAAAGCACAGAGCAGAATAAATTACCTTAAAAAAACTATAAACATTTTCATAGTGCGTGAGTAATAATAGAAAAACAAAACAGTTATAATAAAGTTGCTTAAGAAATTAAATTTATGAACTCATTCCATATTAGGAAATGTCTAGTAGCCTAATTTTTATTACGGTCTAAGTGTGATAAAATATAAATAATAAAACAGATTACCTCTTTCTTGAGGAAGCTTAATTATTTATTATACTGGGGAACTGGGTCAATACCAGAAAAAGCAAAATAAGATTGAGTTCTCTACCTTACTATAATTGTTAATTCATACCAATCAGCGTTTGGATGATGTTAGGATTATTGTTATTGTTAAATTGTGATTGAAAAGTTTTGTGGACGGAGGTCGTGGAGGAACTGAAAAGGAAGGCCAAAGACCATAACACGAAAATAAACTCGATTTTATTGTATCACATAAAACATGTAACTAGTGCAACTTTTAAAAAAAGTAGGCATGTGTAACGTTATGTTAATCTATAAGTAAATAAAAACTTAATAATCAAACAACAATGCCTCCAAATTTAAATGATAAGATCAGCAAAAAAATTGAGATTACACGTACAGTAAGTTATCTTGTATGAAATATTAATGCTAATATCATAATTCGACGTAAAATGAACCTAGTGCCGCTTTGTTGCGGAAACCAGTTCGCTGAGACAACACAAGACGTGTTAATTTATATTCCTCCTGCAATTAGGTAATTTGTTTTGGCACAGACAGTAAAAATAATTTCAGAGTCGTTTACATTTTGAAAGTTAAGATTATTTTATAGGTAATAAAATTGTTTTTAAAACCATTTTTCAAACTATAAGATGCAGCTTTTTATAAAATAGATAGACAAAATTAATACTAGAACATGCACATGTCGACTTATTAGTTGGTAAGAAAGAGATAAAGATGTGTTTACATGCATTGTTTGCAAATTGCTGACGCATTCTCTTGCTTTTGTTGAATGCTTATGTAATCTATGGTGTTTCTTGAATAATTATGTCAAAGATATTGGACAATCAATAACGAAAAAATTTGGACCGTGAAAGCTATTATCTAAACAATTTCACACGTTCATATCATAAAAAGCTGCATGTGGACGCCTCCGTCAGTATTGCATGCTAGAATTGCAATGAAACAAACACTAACAATTCTTTTCGTGGAGTTTTACAAATAAAAATAATAATCAGACACATAAAAATAGATAAAAAATAATTATATACTGAATTGAATTTTCAAATTTTAGGTGCAACTTATAATTTGAGAAATACAGAAATATTTATTGTCCTTATTTGGACAGCTATACAACTAGTTGATTGTATCATATTTACTTAATATTCGAGACCAAACTTACAATTGACTAATGAATAATAAAATTAAAAGTGTTAATTTGTTGTATTGAATCAATATCGCCAACAACACACAGGTCAAAAAACTAAACTAAACAAAAATACTGTGTAAGAAACTTGGCGTTACTTACACAGTATTTTTGTTGATTAAGTGTATGTATTTAACATAGTTCCAATAGATAATTTTAAAGTATTTTGATAATTATCTTGTTTTCAGTTAAAAGTTACAACCTAATGAAAAAATTATAAATCTTTTGTTTTTAAACATTTTTTTGTATAAATTATATTTGTGATGTATTTTGTAATTATATTAATGTTGTTTTTTAGATGAAAATTACCTAATAAATTCTATTATTTTGAAAAGAAATCTCCATATACATATATATATTAGGGGAAGTATTGTTACTTTCTTAAGTTAATATGACACAACTACATTCTTAACAAGTTTTTATTTCTGATCAACAATATATTTATCTTCTATATCAACAACCTTTTGCCTTGGATTACCTTTGGATACAAATTTTCAAGGCTGGAGCCGTAAAAATCAATCGGTTGTCTGTAGAAAAATGTCGAAAGAAGCGACATTACTTTCTGGTCCCCCTAATATATATATACGAAAGCTAGAGCGAAAACATTTGTATAAATAAATATTTACAACTAATATTACATTGTTTCAAATTGTATGAAGGTGTAAAATTTGTAGATAATAGACATATAATTGTACACAAATTATACATTTAAAAAATAAAAATTATAAATAATCATTAGAACAATTACAGAGCATTTTAGTTTAAGAATTGAATGAGGATTAGTATACATTATTGACCTTACAATACACTAAATTAATTCTGTAGAACAATAAATATTCAAAACATTGTTAAATCTATTAAATCAAGTCAGTAAATGTACTTTTGTTTAATTAATTATTGGCATTAAATGCATGGAGGCTAATTTATAAATTATACATTTGTAGTCAATAATAAATTAAAGTGTAATATTGCCCCTTAATGAGTTTTAATAAAATATTTGGCAGTATAAACATAATATACTTATAGTATATTTGCAGGTATAAAAAACATATTCTTAATGTAACAAAATGTAAAATTTGTTCAAATAAAAATTATAGCCTGGGTAACCTTAACTAGGTTAAAGTATTTCTTAATAAAAACAGTATTTTACTAATAAATGCTAATGTACTTATGAATGTGTATTTTGCTTTAGAATTAGAAGAAAGAAAATGTTTAGTTATCCTGTTTTGCAGAAAGAGCAGCTCTTTCATTAACATCAATAATGGACATGTTGAGGGAAGCAACAATGGCATGAAGAACTGTAATGCCTGCCTTGACTACTGCCACAGGCATAGTTAACAGTGCAATTAACTTGAACAAACCAATCCCCAACACTGAAAATATTAACAACATTATTATAACAATTAGATAACATAATTAAAGACTGTCTCACATATTAGTTATGGACAATTATTATCTGGAGATAATTAACCCATTTGCATAATAAGCACATATATACATTAAATTTTTCCCATGACTACTATTTATATATATTTAAGTATAGATATGTATGTGTATATATATACACAACTTTGTTCTGCCTTGAAACCCCATATTTAAGTAATAATAACAAACTCCCTAACAGTCTAAAATCACACAGCACTGATATAGATATCTGTTGCATTGATGATTAGTTATTTTATTCACTTCAATCTGCTTTTTATTAATGATTAAATAATATTATCATACTGCATAAAGTTACTAATTAAAATCAGTGGCTTGAGCCTTTTTTTTAGTATTTCTATATGGTGAAAAATGGGTTAACATGAAGTTTAAATATTCAAAAGAGATAGAGGACACCAGCATATCTTAGGTTCAAAAATAAGAACCACTTTGTATTATTAGCATGGTCATTATCAGCAACATTTAATTTTGTAACAATTGCTCCTTCCGTAAATGTTTAATTAACATTTAAATGGACACAGTGATCCCTCAACCTATGAAAGCATGAATTTTAATCCAATCAGGTATTCAGGCAACACCTTTTGTATCTTGAAAACAGTTCAAGGCATTTTGAATCTGTTGGAAAACTAAGCTGTATACCAGCATATTACAATTAGTGTCCTTCTTGGATCAGTTGCTCAAATATTTGCTGTTAGATGTTTAGCAGTTTAAAGGGGTGAATGTATAGCACATTTGCTGTCAATTCATGCAATCTATTAAAAATTAATGATTTGAAAATTAAAAACTAAAGTAAGGCGTAAAAAAGTGATTTCAAATTTCTATAAATTAAAATTAATTATTTTTTATTATTTGTCCCTGCAGACTTAGTACTGTCAGCAGTTATTTTTCTGTCCTATTACAATAGACAAAAATTACATTAATGTAGCTTATATCAGTCATCACTTTTTACAGGATGATTGAAAATATGTGTAAAAGATCTAAAGCTATTTGCTGGCTAACCAATCATCCTGCTTTTATGTAGGCAGATAAATTTGAAAGATGCATTGGATTACTTTAAAGGCACAGTAATCTATAAAACGTTGGCAACCTATGATTTATTTAAAAAAAATAAAATGTACTCACCAGTAGGTCCAGCAAAGAAATGCATAACATAAAGGGCTGAGTAAAATGCTTCATTTCCAGCACACATGAAGAAGAGCACTGTTTTATTTGTGTAATACACATGCATTATTGGATTTTCAGCCATGTCAATAAATTTATGAGAAGCCTTCCCTTGCAGAGTACAAGTATGTAAATACATCCAGTGTCCAGTTATATCAATAACCATGGACAGTTGGAACCAAAATGTGTATCGAGGGTAGAATGTAGCAAGAGTCATCATGAGGCCCGCTGTTCCAGCACGATCAGTCAACTGGTCCAGTATAGCTCCAAACTTGGTACCTTATAAAATAAATGTATTACATATAATTCAAGTATAAGAGAGTAACATAGCACTAGGGCAAGTATTTTATGAAAATAATGGAAAAATTAATTATCTTACTGACAATTGATACACCATAGGACATTGTGATCAATCATCTGCTTACCGATATTTATGTAATTATAATAACATACTATATATTTATCGATTTGTTTATATTATTAAACTTGGCCTCATGGCAACCTTTATGAGAGGTTAACGCATTGCAGTGGGCATCTATCAGATGACATCAGTACTATATTATATGTTCATTTAGGGTTTTATTTTTACTTTATTGAAAGAACTTCAAAAACTTTCTTTAATATAGTGATATTGTTTTTAAAAGTGATTGTGATAAAAGGAGCACATCCACTGCCAGCTCTTACCTGCCGTGACAAAGTCATAGAAAATAATCATAAATTGTTTATGTGCTAGGTTTAATAACTTTTAAAGATTTCATTTCTCTTACATTGTTCTCTTTGTGGATAACAATGTCTAACATATATGTTAACACATGAACACATTTCCAAGATTACTGAATTTCAAAATAGTAACTTTGAAACTCAGTTATCAAATATAAGAAAAAAAATCTTGTCCAAGTTCTTGTTAAAGTCACTCTAAACAATCCTATTCTAAATATCCTAAATTAAAATGAAGTCTGCTGAAGTGCAGATTAGAAAAATGCTTTGAATTTTTGAATTAATTTTTATTGGACAGCTACATTTTTAGTTAATTGAAAAACATTAATTTTTGACTTCATTAATAAAAATATTTTCAATTTTTAATTGTTATTGTGGTGTGATTCTAAGGCACAGTCATGTTCTAACACTGTAACACACATAATCATAACCATTCAGTTAACTTATCATGTTGTCACACAAACTAGCTTAATTATATTAGTGAATGAATTTTTAGTTTATTTTTTATTAATTAAAATTACACAACCATTAGTTATTGATACCCCATTCCAATTATTTATAAAAATATTCATTATTATCCTCACTAGATATTCCTGTGTAAATATATTTTACATTCTTTGTGGCAAAACAACCACAGGGAGTTATCTTTGAACAACAAAAAGAAAAATATGTGTGAATATTTAGATGTACACCTACACTTTAAGTAACAGTTTAAAGATTTTACAATTTAAGTTTCATTTCTTTGTAATTATAATATTTATATGAATTGTAAGTAAATGATATAAGTACCTTTACTTGGTATGACTTTAAAATAAATTATAATTTAACTGTTAACAAAGATGCGTAATATTATAGTTGTTCAGATATGAACAACAAGACATATGTAGAGCGAAATTTTATCAAATATGTATACTCCGATAAGTGAATTATTATGTAAGAAAAATAAATCAAGGAGTTTTTATTTCAATTATATACTTAATTAAATTAGGACACCCATAATAGTATACATACTTTGGTTTAGGTATCTCGCAGCGTGCCCATCGACCGCGTCCAACAAAGCTGAAGTTATATAGCAAATACATGCTAGAACACAGTGCGTAGGCATATAATAAAAGGCAATAATAGCCAGAATGATTCTCGCAAATCCTGAAACATAATGTAAACAATGATGATATGTCTATATAAATCGATTACATGTAAAGATCATACATTGCTATTACCAATGATATTAGGAACGAAAAGAAATATATTTTCTTTTGTCTCAGCCATCGTTCAGATTTGATGCTGGTTGATTTAAAAGATTCTGGATCAAGTAATTGCACTAAGACTGATAAATTTATTAATAAAATTAACAGCTGAAAACCCACCGACGAATACGATTTCTTAAAAGTAACTGACAGGTGACGGGCACTTGATAGAAGAATTTGTCAAAAATATGAGTAAATTATCTTTAACGTTTGTAAGACAATAAACAAAATTATCTATAATACTAAGAAAAAGAACAAGTATTACTTATGAAATTATATCACCATTCTTTCTAAATATATTGAATAAAAACCAATTTTAAAAATGGGTTATTTATTAGATAAATCATTAATTTATAAACAATGAATATATTAAATATATTATAAAGAACGTATACAATACTGCCAGTGTAAATTTAAAATAAACTAGAAAATAAGTGGTGCTGGCAATCGAATAAGATTTTTTTAACAGTTAACATTTTTGTTTACGCCAGTAGAGGGCGTTTAAGCCTCGTAAAGTCACCATTGTTCATAAAATTGTAAAAATGTTAGGTGGAATCTGTCGAAAATGAGGAATTTGATTTTTCTGTTTCATAGAACTTTAGATGTGTAATAAATAAATTATTAGTCATAATGATTTAATTTTAAGATCGTGAAATCCTTGGAAAAGGGGAGAGAGTGAATTGAGTGCGTTAAAGTCATAAGACTTGTGTCATCTGTCTGATTGCTCTTCCTTCAAGATGGCTCCTCCACCGGAGTATGATAAGGAACCAAAAGCCCCCGATAAAAGTGTCACAAATATTTCTACAGACGACTCGAAAGTTTTATACAATTTAGTAAAAGACCAGCAAAATAATTCGGATCACAAGTCTTCGAATGCCGCCGCTAACGCTGATATCGAGGTAAGTTGACCCTTCTGCCATTTCATTAATTTATGGGGCTCTAAAGTTTTCCAGAAGTTTTAAGGACACTATGAATTTTTTATAGTGTATTATGGTGTGCGAGTGTTACTTTTAATAGAGTTTATAGCTTGTTTAGAGTGTGATCCGTTGTTGAAATCGCTCATGTGAAAATGGCGAAGGATAAATGTCAAATTTATGCATTTGTTCTTATACCTACAGCGCTAGACTATGAATATGCAATTTATTTTGTATGATTAATTATCGTTTACGGGCATCAATTTATTTTGAAATTAAATCTAAAAATTGTTTTTGGTCAGGTCGTACGAATTTAATTTTGAAGACAATACTAACAATAAATTTATTTATCACTTTGTTTAGTGGTCAAGTTGATTTTAGAAAATGAATCGTTATAATATTTTACGCATTTTATAAAAGTTTCGTAATCTTAAACCTGTTCCCCAATTATCACTTCAGTTGAAACCATCTTTCTTAAAGTCTTTAATTTTACTATGAATGAACTATATATTTTCGTTTACGTTAAATAATTTAATGCAGCAATATATTGCAGTTACATATTTGAATATTTTGATTACACTTTGATTGGTAGCAGCTAATTGCACAGGCTGCATATAGTTTTTAAGCATTGAAAACATTGGTTATTGACACAAAATGTTTATTATTACTCATTTTATAGTCATAAAATTATCACTAAAGTGTTACCATACAAAGATGATGCAATAACATTCATATTGACTGCAGTGGGTAGTTATCACTAATTTGATTTCTTCTTTATATACTATTACAATTTAAGACAAATGTATTGTTTGTTTGAATAGCTATACTAATTGTACAAATTGTTACCTGAAAATTGCTTTTATGTATAAGTCATGATTGACCTACAATTTGTAGGTATACTAACATTTCATTTGTACTTTTAATTTTCAAATTTTCACAATGATTATGTTAATCTAGTTAATCCATTAGTTTATCATTATCAACTAAAATGGTATTTGGTGACAATATTATTTGAGGTTTATACTACTTACTAGAAATCTAATACAGGGATATATAAGGTTAATCATCTAAAGAATACACCTTCATAATTTCAAAGTCAAGGTCAAAATAGCTTTATGATATGAGAACAGTGAATGTATTTTTAATTTTTAGCCTAAAATTAAGTTTATGTTAGTTAATAATGCACCACTTATGGAGAAAAACTAACAAGAAATACTGTAGAGTTTGTAATTTATTTTGTGAACATACGCAGATGTAGAGTAATATGCCTTACTTAAATGGTAACATGATTTCTTAATTTATAATTTAAGAAAAGAATCTTTTTTGTGTCTATTTATATAGAATACAAATAATAGAAATTTGTATGTCGCACAAACAATAATCATTACCATCCTTACTTATCCAAAATTTAAATACAAATGTGCTATAACAAACCAAAAGTACAATACAATGTGAAGTTGCATTTTAATTTCTTATCTCTGTTTAGAACTTTATCAGAAAAATATGTATCTAAAGTAACTTCAAAGAGTTATCTTAACTTGTTTTGTCATTACCACTATCAATACAGATTAGGCAGTTGTAAATAGTTACAACCACATGCGATGAATGATAAAAAGGATAAAATGATTATTGTTTTGTGATAAGCATACCATTGACTTTATTGATAAATAAACACTACTGAGAACATATATTTACTCATACAAAAGTATTTTCAATCACCATGTTTTCTTAATTACACTACTAGAAATTTGTTTCATTGTGGTTTCATAGACTACAAGATTTGCTTAATAATCATCATTTAATCAAAATATTTTGTGTTAAATATTTTTTCAATATTAAAATAATATACTTTAATCCAGTTGGCTGTGCAGTTTTCTTATTTGAATTCAAGTTACTTTTCTTAATGTACCCTACATTAAAAATCGTTTATAATTTTTTATTCCATTATAAGTACATTTTAAATTTTTATTGAAAATACCTACATTATCTAATGTTTTAATTTTTATATTACAATTTTTTTGAACACTGCCTTATAAATTCAAAGGGATTTTATGTGCTGAAGGAATAATATTTTTTTTATAACTGAACTAAAATAGATCAACACAGATTTCAAATTTACTTAAATTTTAAAGTTTGTTATTTTGAATTTATTCAGACTTTTTCAATCTTTGGATGCAATTAACTAATACTTACTTGTAGATCTAGTTGGATTCAAACTTGATTGTAGCTTCTCAGATTATTTTTGAGCTTTATCTGGAAGATAAATTTTATTAAATTAAAATCCAACTATAAGCATACTCATTCTAGACTCTATGTAAGAATGTATTATTGGATATTAGTATAAAGAGACAAGCAATTCTTTGAGCTATGTCAGTTACCTTGGTTCTTCTGTGTTATTCTCATTACTACTCTAATTATGTTATGGTAATGTTGGAGTTCTATAACTTGTATAAAGTGCTTCAATAAATAATAATAAAGAGGTTGTTCTCACAAAAATTATCCTAGTGTATTTCAGTATAATTCAAATTGCATTTAGTGTAAAATAAAACCCACTCCTATATTTATATAGACAATATTACTGTCTGCATACTTATTTTTATAGTCGCATTACTCATCTTTATAACAAACTTTGTGGAATATGCAGTAAAAATAATATTTTGTGTTTTCAAATTGGGTAGATTGTTAAAGTGGTAGTGAATGGGCCACAAAGAGCAAATAATAAATGATTGCAGTAACCTTAAGGTTCTGGGTTAGAGACCATAATGGGCAAGTGCAGAATAGGAAGTCTACCTAAAAGATGAATTGAAACTTGATCAACCAGTCTGGTATTAGAAATCTATAGAAGAACCACTATGTTGAGCAGATGGCGTCTTACGGCTGAAATTATTATTGTGATAAAATAATCAAATATGAAATACAAAATCATTACATGGACATTAATTATGATACATTGCAAAGAAAATCTTTTTGACATAAATAGAAACATTTTTAATCTTCAGTTTTACAGGTGGGAAGCCATAAACTATTTATTTTTATGTATTGTATCATGTATATGGCCCTCTTTTCAATACAAACACTATGCTCATGTCTCCTGCGTATTATCATATGAAAGGAAACCTTACGATATGATACTGTGACAATTAAATCTGTCAATTGTTGAAGTCCCTATTACAGACCTTTTCTTGTTTGATAAATCATAAACTATAGACCTCTTTGTAATTTGGCTTCTAGGGTTATGACAATTTATTATTTACAGATTTATTTTTCCATAATAACAAGTATTGATTTACTTTATTGTAATATATATTAATCAATAAAATTATATATATCACTTGCAAC
This sequence comes from Battus philenor, assembly GCF_028537555.1. NCBI lineage: Eukaryota > Metazoa > Arthropoda > Insecta > Lepidoptera > Papilionidae > Battus > Battus philenor. The sequence goes on from NW_027181686.1 coordinate 3,285,803, forward strand.
ATTTTTATGTTTGTGGCTGTTTGAGCTATGTTCATAAATCTCTTGTCCAATATGAAACAAATACAAATAAATAAATAAAAATGAAGCTTTATTTGCATAGGAAGATCGAATTAATCGATCGAAATAAATTATCGACAAATATAATTGACGATGTAATATAATAATTCGATAATAATAATTAAAATAGGTTTGTTAACATTTTAATGATAGGAAGAAATAAATACTTTTTAGATGTTTAGAGCTGCAATGTTACGAACAGTTTTGATATGAACTGGATTTAAAATAGACGGATGTTTTCCAGTGCGGGCTAAGTGCATACCGTTATATAGCCGCCGAAAAAGTTTAATGTTTACAACGGTGCATACACACAATAGCTATGCTTTGTGTTTTAAACATTTTGTACCGTGTCTTTATCGGTGGCTGGGTTCTGGTTTCGAAAGTGTGACGTTTATCTAAGGACGTAAGCCGTAACACGTCGGTCAGAATAATTGGATGGTTGCACAAACCGTAATACTAAAAACGCCGTGGTAATGACTTATAAAAAAAATAATCGACATGAGTAAAATTCTCACATATTGTACTATATGAAACTTATATAAAAATTATGCATTCAACTCACATTTTAATTACGAATGTGTAAAGGGATTTTTAACTAAGAATTCAGTAAGCATCACATGTATTATTATTTTATATAGGGTGATTGGCTATAAATGTTAAAGCATTAAAGCGTAAGTATAACACATTTGTCAACGAAATGCTTTAAATCTTTATCTACTTCTAATTACTTTTTTTAAAGTGAACATTCTGAAATATGTTGCCTTAATTTTTTTCTATTGGCATTTGACAGGCTGACAGATAATAAACAATAATAAATAAACAATAATATATGTAATAATCGCACCTTATAAAGTTCGTCGAATGCAGGCCTCTTCCAATTGGTCTATTGGAAGTCAATGGCGAACACCTATGTCCAGCTGTGGACATTTTACGTTTGACATAATGATATAGTAAACCGAACTTGAAAACGCCTTTTCTTATTATGTTATCGTAACGTCATTTATTATTTCTGGCGCCATTGGCTCATTTCAAGTTTTTAGACATATGAGCATTCAGCCTGTATACACTAAATAAACTTATCCCGTCTTTTTTATCTTAATGCATTACATTAAATTTACGCTCTGCTGCATGTTTAGTCCGACTATCGCAACATATCGAGCCAAGTTCGACCATCTAGAGTACTAGCGTCAAAATTTTAAACATGTATTGACAGCCTAATTCGAGACCCGCTGCCGAGGTCCGTTACGATCAGTTACCAAAAAGCTTTCGCCCAAACAACCTAAAAGTTGGCGGCATGGGCATCCAGAGAAATACCATGTAATATAAAGGTAACGGTAAAACTAAAGTTAAACCGGGTGATCCCGATCATATCAGTCGATAGACGCCCACCGCAAGGCACAAGTGTCTCCAAAGAATGCGACGACAACTGGTAAATTGGTATAAAGACCGGCACGAGTATAAAAATAGGTGTAGGCTAAACGCCTTCAGTATTCTGCCACTTCTGATCTGAAAACTGTAGATATTAATAATGCCAACAGGGCCTGGCACAGAAGAAAAGATGCGGACGATGCAGCAAGGTTAAAAAAAATCTTATTAGCACGTTCCGCGTGCCACGGCAATTTTTGAAGATATTCCATTTAGGCCGCGCGGGGCGTATACGACCCACACTTTAAAGGTTAAAAAAAAGTCGTCTAAGACGTATGCTTTACACTTTTTCAATACTGCAAAGCTACAATTAATGAGAATAACTTATAATTTTATAATGCATTACGCACGCGCATACGGAATTAGTGTATATTCGACCCTGCAATTCATTTTTTAAGAAACCTTTGTTTTTCAATGAGAATTACATATGGCCTAAACAGAAAGTGCAACGGGGGTTGTAAACGCCCCTCGTGGCATGGAATGTGTTACATTTGGTAATTATGTTTAAGTAATATTGTTGGAATTTAAATCTATCCTAGAGCATTCTGTCCAAGCGCCAACCAGCGGGTACAATGGCGCCGCGGTCGCCGGTGTAGGTTTACGTCGCGCCGCTGGTGCCGTGTGACGGTGTAACGGAAGCTCGTGCAGCCGCATTGTGGCCGCCGCACCTAGGGTTGTCAACTTTCATTGATATCCATTTCATATATCTATTCTATCATATCTAAAATTATACACAGTAAAATAACCTGCAACACGTTCCTGTATTTAGTACAGGAAATTCTAAGTTTTTTTTTTCATAATATTTCAGTTAAAATATTCATTATTATTGTGTCAGCCAATAGACTCCCACTTCACAGTTATTAGCCTTTCCCAAAAATAACGATGATCGGTCTTGCACTACCCTCATGAAGCGACTTGCCGCGACCTTGATGGGGTCCAACTAGTGGGTAATACCGACAATGCGTCTACTGGCACGTGCTCTTCACTCAGAACCTTTCGGCCCTAGCGGCCATTAAAATATTAAATAATTTAATTAATAATGTAATTTTTTGCCTGTTTAGTTATACAAAACATATGCGTCCGGTATAAATTTTGTGATGTTAAAATATAACCGCAACCTTACTTTGTGCTATCATTATTTTATGCACTGTTCAGGACTCATTATGTTATATATTCCTTTATAACATCATAATGATATCTACGGCGTTCGAACAATAAACATAGGCCTTAGAGCGTAAGAGGTCACTAGGACCTGTAGACGCTGGAAACACTTTAAACTTCAAACTGTAGTTCTCTGTGTAAACTTTTACTGGGAAAGTCTCTCTGGATATTCATAACAGTTACACAGGTAGTAATTTATTATACACATGGAGGCGAAATGTTTTATGCGAATTCGTATTTAAATACCGCCTTGAATTTTCGTTGGAACGTGGAAGCAGTTGCTCTGTCTCCACACAAAATCCTGCTCTGTTTTATGTAAACCCTAAAAAGCAACACCCTGACACTGCCTAAAGGATAGTAATAGCCCGAAACAGTTTAAAATAGCTAATATAGCTATTTTCAACACATGCAGTGTCACCTCCCAGCCAAACCATCTTAATTTTTTGTTTAGTGGTTAATAATGTAGGCTAGCGACATTAAGAAAATCCACACTCCTATTGATTTTTTTATATAATTTCATCGGTTGGTGGCAGTAGGGATCCGAATGGTTGTTTCTGCGACGTAACGTATTGCGAGTTTATCCGGGTCTTGCAACGGTCTGTGAGGCCTGACCGATCTTCGACCACGACCTTTTTCGTACCTTATTGTACGTGATACACTTTTCTTTAGCAGCTATCAATCTCTTCGAGAACGCTTCGGTTTCGTCAGTCTCAATAAAGAATCACTAATGTGTACGCGGTTGGAGGCTTTCTTTTAGTTCGGAGAAGCCACCAAAGCCTTGGTTTTATTGTACAAATGGCTATTAAAGTGCCTTAAGTTGTTATTATAGTTATGTTAAAAACTGAAAACCTACAGTGAACAAGTTAACTTGCACAAACTTGGCTTGTAGTAATAAAAAATATAAAGCAAGTAAGTACTTTATGGCGATCCCTATAATAAAAGTCCGCGGTACTTTCATCCGCATAACAATGTATGCCGTCAATAGACAATATCATTGATATTCAGCGTCTGCGATATCACCGAGCCGGGCGGCACGTCTCAACAAGTAAAAAAGGCAATCCAGGGACATAAATCTCCGAAGTTCGTAGTGATTTCTTCAGAATATCACTGTGCCAGACTTTGACATGGTTATATAATAAAAAAGCACAATTATCTTGGAGAAGATGGGAGGTAGTGAATATGAGCAAGTATTAATCGAATAAGGTAAATGTGCATAGCTATTATTAATATTAAACTTTATCATTTCAATTGCCGCTAAGTTCGCTTAGTTCTATTCTCTTACATCGAAGGTGGTGATCGTGTTTACGTTGCACAATTTGTTATTTACCCGATAATGACACGTCGATTTGTTGACATACGTGGAGCCATGACGAAGGCGTTACTACTTAATCATGGCATCGAAATAGACGCGCTAAATCATTTTGACACGGGCAAACGCGTCGACTTTGCCTCCAGTGATTCATTGAAACTGATCGGCTGCTAACACTAGATTTAAATTTAGTCTGCGCATCGTTCGCGCGATGTCGGGTTTAGCGCGAAATGTTTGCGCTAGTGTCGCCAGGCGCTGCCGTTTCTGCTGCGTCTTGCAGTCTGCCGTCATATATTTTTGATAATGATCTGTACAGTTATTTCTCATTGGCGCACTACTTTTCTGTAAAATAACAACCTTATTATTATATATTTAATCTGAAATATTACGAATCGAAGTTTTGAACGCTGCACAGAAAATTGTACAAACCAAGTTACGATATTAACGTGTGGACGTTATTAATTTATTTATTTTGTTATCCACAAATGATTTACAGTAGCAACACAGGTAACCATGAAGATAATACTAAAAGAAACTAAAATTAGTATCCGCTAATTTAAAGCAACTAGGGTTCCAAACGCGATATATTGAGATCACAAACTTTTTCAATATTAAATTTAAGTTAAAAGGAATTAATTCATACTCTAATTCAAGAGCCCAATTTAATAGAAACTAAAATCAGATTGTCCTTTACCTGTAAAGGCATCCTTAAACCGAACGTATGAGTTACCTAACTATTAACATTCAACGTGTTGTTGTTCAGCAATATGTATTGACACATTGATTTCTAGTGGTGTCAATACACATTGCAAGTATTTTCAATTAGTTTTATGTAATAAAATCTTACATATTAGAGTAGGCGAATATTACATATTAGACAGTTTCGTCGTCAACGTTGTCGTTTCAGCCCATAGATGCACACTGCAAGGCATAGCCCTCCTCCCAAGATATCTATAGGCGGATATTACATCATCGCCATGCTTGGCAGGCTGGTTGGCGACGGCAGTGTGGCATTATGGTACGCAGAGGACGCTGCCGCCATTCCTTATAAATAATTGTATTATTTTCCAATAGATTCTAACCTAAACGTGGATCTATTTGTTTAATTCCATAATGTCTGAAATTATGTTAAAATCTAAAGCCAAAACCACTCCACTTCAAGCAAAGCCGGCGTGAATGAACTGAGTCGTATATAAAAAATGTAGTAATAAATTTTAAATTCGTCTTTTGAGATGACAAATGGGTAGTATCCGTCGTTTTTTTGTTTACTGGTTACTCCATTGCGGGGGTTGCATGCGTCGCGGGCGAGGGCCGAGATCGGACGGCTCACTATTAACCGGCACGAAACAGCGAATCGCCAATTCGTTTTTGCGGAACATCGCCGCGACCCACATTGTAGGTAGCTGTACATAGCGTCTTGCTTTCATTCGTATACCGCTACGATTTTGTTGCTGTTGGAATTTTAAATTGTTTTTTTTTCCGTAACTTTAACCAATATCAAATATTTTCTTTACGGCCTTATTCATTTCATAGTTAGTATTTTCTTATTGTCAGACAGTGATTTTAACTACGACCGTTATATGGTACTGTTGTTACGTGCGCGAGTCCCAATCAGAAAGAGTTGATAATATCATAAAACACCTTAATGAGTTTAACTGAACAAGAAGGTACTGTATAATGATATCAACGTCATTATCATTTTTGTAGTAAGACGTCTATTGCTGAACATAGGTTCCAATAGGATCGGTTAAAAGCAGCTGGCATCCAGCGTTTTTCTAAGACCTCAACAAGTTAGGTCTGTTCACCTTGCAAAAAAATGTTCATTACTGTGATTGCTTGAACAAAGAAACGTAGTAATATACACTTTAAATTTAAAACGTTCATTAGTTGATAACGCTTGATAACGGGTTTATTTTGGCTATGACCGATTTAATTTTTTTATTCATTATTCTGTTTGATAAATTATTTTCACCACTTCGTGTGATTCATTGAAGTTAAAACTGGTTTTCGGAACTGCTGTAATGTAATGCGTATTAAAATATTAATTTTATTTCTCATTGCAAAAGTTGCAAGTTGATTTATAGCATACATAGTAAGCAAAATATGTCTTCAATACGTTTGAAAGTTATTGATCTTGGCGTATGGATCTCCGAAACTTGGCCTGGCTACATTCCAACGCTGCAGGTTGTCATAAAAACGTTTGGCGCATCGTTGCGCTATTTTACTTTCCGAACTTCGGGGAATCTAGTTTCGATAGCAAAATATTCTGGGTGCGATTTATTTTTACATTAGTCGTTAAGTTGGACGCGGTCTTAAGGTCCAATCGCATTTTATATGCATAACGTGATCATGCTGATGTGGGTATATGCTCCTATTGTACAATTGTGCTTTATTTTTGAACGATTATCACTTTTAATTATTATAATAACTAGCCAGAGCTGTGTACGCCAGCAATAGTCAACAAAAGTCACTTTAAATTTATGTTTTGCTGTTGGTGTGCCTATTTAAAATAAATGAAAAAATTAACTTTCTTACGGTCAACAGGTACCCCAGATGCTAAGTTTTTTTTAACTACAGAGCCATCATTATTTCAGCTGTATCACATCCACTGTTGGACATAGGGCCACTTTTTCAATTATCCAAGCATCGATAGAAAGTGACAACCATGCTGGCGGTTGTCCTGCTCTTTCCTGCTCCTTTTAACTTGAGCAGTTAAACTATTTGCCAGTTAATATTTACAACATCACCTTGTGTATGATCTCCTTATTCGATAGAGAGATAGTAATGTGTTAGTGTTGAAAATGGTTCACGTGTTTGGGTGTCACTCGAAATTGCTTCAACATTCCGAATCAAGCGTGGGCCGAACTTCGATTCTGGATGATATGACTGGTATCGATAATAATTTACAACTTTCTTTCTGCAACAGCGTGGTGCTGTGGAAATATTCTTACGCGTACAGCGGAGGGAAATGTAGAAATGAGTTTGTAAATCTCGGTAAACTATTGTTTATAACATGAAAAAATCACACAGACGCCTGTAACTCGCCTGGTGGATATTTATTACTTCCGTTTAATACCAGCTCGCTTGTCGGAAAATGTCACAAGCGATCTAGGTTTATAAGGTTAACATAGGAAACTAACGGCACGATGTAGGCGCGCGCTCCCGCGCCTATATTTAGATCTCACTTTCTATACGATTAATCAGCTTATAGAAAATACAATTTTCTTTAAATGTCATCAAGTTACAAGATTGCTTCTGCGTGCGTCAAATCTTAACCTTGTTACTGTGCTGATATATAGATTAGATTAGATGCTTAAAATTGTTCATCGTTTTATTTTTTGTATGCTTTATATATGTGTAACATTGTTATGATATTAAATTTTTAAAACCTTTGTTCCTTCTAAAATTAGCGACGAATCTCTATCCGTTAAAAATAATATACAAATTGCTTGCCCGACTAAAGAGTCGGGCAAGTAATTTGTATATTATTTTTTGACAAATTACATTACCAACCCTCACAAAGTGGATCGACTATATAGGCAAGGTCGTGGGTAGTCGCTGCATGCGGGAAGCGCAAGACTGATCATTTTCGTGTCCTTTTGTGAAAGCTCCTGCAGTGGTTGCCTCCCGGCTGACATAATGATAATGATACTGTAAATTAAAAAAAAATTATAGTAGTAATGAATTATGTTTCCCGAACGGAGACCTCTTTGATCGACAATGAAAATAATATGAAATAGTCAATCCGTATGATGCTTACACCCAACAAGTTCGCGAACTTTTACGTCATGATCTTTATAAGTTTAAATGTCTGTCACCACAGTACGGCAACGCAGCGCTCGGGGGAATCCCGGCTTGCTGTTTGATTACTGAATTAACGACTAATGAAAACGAGGCTTTATTTTAGTCACATTAAGATATAAATGGTACGCCTCCTTAACCCAGTCACGTTACTAACTATAGCGCGATGATACTTATGTTAATGGTCTTAGGATTATGTAAAGTGCCGTAATTAAGAATTTTAAAACGACGTTGGCATATATGGTGTTTGCTTATACATAGATATAAAAGCTATAACGGGTAAACAGCTTGAGTGAGTGTAGCATATTTGTTGCAAAATGCCAAAAACAAATGGTATCAGAAATAATTAAATATGTAATGTTAATTTCGTAAGAAATGTTGTTTTCAAAATTCGGATAACCTACAAAATTAATTATTGTTTAGGTAGATATATGTATCTCTTTTACTGCCAAAAGTCAGTTGCAATACAATAGAAAAAATAAATTAATATACCGTATTTCAAAATGATTAATTTAATCAGAGTTATTGGCAATGGGTGTAAAAGTTTTGAAAATTTTTATTGACCTATATATTCACCCCGTATTATAAAAATGACGCTTCTTCTACCGTACTCTTTTTAGTTTTTTTAAGGTGCTTAAGAAAATTACGAATGGTTGTTGTTTTTAGTATATATCGATAAAACCACTTATGTTTATATTTATGCTATCAAGGAAGATATAGCAGGTAATAAAACATGTTATTAATGTGACAGTAAAAAGTACGATTACTTATTGCTGAAGTGAATAGAGATATAAGAGGAGATAATTACTGTTTATATTCAATTTTATGGAGACTTAATAATTTTTATTTAACTATTAATAAGGACGTATTTTTAAAGTCAAAACCACAAATGTCATTTAATCAATAGCTCTACAAATGATCGATGTAAATATTTGTAAGTATAGCGTAAGAAACAACCTCGTGAACGACAACAAAAAGTCTAGCAGACGTTCTCATAAAAACTCGAAGTAGGCCAAGAGGACAAATGACTGCACTAAAATACACATGCAAGCTGCAAGATTAGAGGGAAGATAGGGTAGGTGTAAGAATACACACGCGGACAAAATACACGTTATGTAATTGTAGCTGACTTATTATAACCGAAATTTATTTATTTATTTAAAATTTTATTTTTGTATTTCGTTGGCCGGCCAAGGTGTACTAGTTACAACCTGAGTCGTTAACGTCCGTCTACATAAATAGCAAAATTACAGAGCAGATTAGAATACATACACGTAGATAAATATAAAATGAATAAATTTAACTATAACATTTTATTACCATATGCGTAACTAATGTTTTAATTCATTTATGTGTGTGTCAACGTGAAGTTTTGTTTAGTGTTTAAGTGTCTAAAGAATTGGCCAGAATTTGCTGTGTCAGTACAACTTTGCTTCGAGAATTGTTTTCGATTGGCTTAAAACAGCGTTTATTTTAATCATATTATATATATTTTTTTCGTCAAAAACTGAAACTATAGTGATTGACTAAAACTATAGTGTTTTTTTTAAACATACAACGTATTTACTTGTTTTGGTTGCAAATCTGTTAGTCCAGTAACTTTTCAAAAGCATCTTTTTTAATTTTTTTTTTTAACAAAGTACTGATAAAAACCGCGGTGATGTTAATCGACTCTTCTGACATGTCTTACTTACACGAACATTTGCCAACATTAATATTAAAATTCCACCTTTATTCGCTTAATATTGCGTGCCACAAGAAGTACTTAAAAAAATATATTTATATTTACAAAAATACTGTCAAGTTAAAACATTATCATAATAAACTCCTACCATTAATTTCATATAGATGAGAAGTCTACAGACAGTACGTGCACTTCAAATATCAATCCTCAGTTAATATCCTTGTAAAAGAAATAAAAACATGTTATCATCTTCACCATAATTTCAGTTGTAGCACGTCCATAGTTTCTCATAGGTTGTCCCAGGAGATTTCGAATAAGCCCGATTTCAAATACTCGGACACAGACATAGACTCTGTGTTTGGTACTAATCGGTGTAACGTAACTCTTGAAGATACCCCGTGGATCGGTGAAACACGTGTTGAGTAATTTGGCGGTGGCGGTTGTGTGATTCGCATTGTTTGCCTCATACGCATTTATCAACGGGCTGGCGGGCGGTGCATTTTATTGCACGACTACCACTGCATGTGCGGAAGTGGCTAAATATTGGTCCTTTTCTTACTAAGGGTCGTCTGTCCCCCTCACGGGTGGATATCGTACGCCGTACAATCTTAAAGACCGTTCCGCCGTATCTCCACATCAACTTTTCAATCCACTGGATTATGTTGGTTACTCGTCTCGTCTGCAGTTCTCCTTATTCCTGATTCGAAATGAAAATACAGTGGTTATAGATCAGGTAACAAACAAAATTTCTGATATCGTTAAATATAAATTCAAATGTGTATAATTTTACTGCTATACATACTCTACAGTGTTATGTTAAGAATATCCATAATACAAGTGTTGTGTGAAAAACAATTAACAAAGAATCAATTGTGTAGTAGTGTTAAAACAATTTTCAAAAATAAGTCTGAACGTTTTAATTTAATTAATAAAAATTAACACGCTGGCTTGAGTCAAATGTGAGAAGAAGCTCACTGCTTGTGACCTCAACGCTTCCACTTGTCGCGCCCTGAGTTCCATTGTTTTTTTAAAGGCACTTCATCGGATCTTTTCAACATATTTTTTTACGCAAGGACACATACTCCTTGTATATATTCTGTGTAAATTAATAAAAAAGAAAACTGCGTAAAAATTCTTGTTGTGTAAAAATTGCAATGAGAATTTTAATTAACATTAACCTGGATATATACTTTCATCATATTAATATACCATTAGAGATAATATATCTTTTTAACCTGTTTAATATACTATTTGAAACTCTGATAATACATTATGTGGTTCTCTTCATATTAAACGTGTTACCCAAAGACATTAAACTTATATTTAATACTGAGAGTATAGAATTGGCACTTTAAAATATTTTGTATAAGGTAGTTATAGAATTAAACATCCTTATGTCTTAATGGTCCTGCTCTATCATGCACAAGTCGATAACCGAAAAACAAATATATAAATCTTTAGTTATTTATGGGCGGATGATAGGATTTTAATATTATAAATAACATTATGCGTTTTTTATAAATTTACTTGTAGTAACAATGCAGTTAGTTAAATAAAAGTATGTAGGAAAAATTGTTACGACGATCGTGTTAAGTTCTAAGCTTCCACCAATTAATTTACCCAGTATTACTTAAAATCAAGCATAGAACGCGGTCCAAGCCGAAAGTGTGCCGGGAGTTAATTTGATTAGGCGTATACAAATCGATGTAGAGTTTATTTCATTAATTCCATTAGAGTACGGGCAGCGGCCGTGTCGCAATTAAAGGGCACGTGATATCGCAAACGTCACGTTGGTTTCTAGTTAATCGCGTCACGCCGTCCCACTGACGTCACCGCCTCCGGGACAACGGAAGCTGGCAGCTAGCACGGGTCACGGCCGGGACAGGAGGGCCCACGGAACATGCGTCGATCGAACGCCCTTGTCCATATAACGGCGACATTTATATATATTAGGCTACAAAATAACTGAACGCCTCCTCTTCCCTGGATTCCTATAGCTTATGTGCACGTTAGTAGATGTAGATGTAAATCAATCACTATGTTCATGGAATAGTGCTGTATTGGAAACAATTGAATAAACGCTCGTTGAGTAGTTATTTACATTTCTTACGGCACGGTATTGTAGGACACGGTTCATCTACCGCCGATTGATCCTTGGAATGCGTAGCACGCAATATTCAATCTTGTAACGCTGTAGAATATCATAGTAATGCTTGCGAGGAACCGTCTGATGGCAGGAACAAACTTCGCGTTACTAATACAGGGTAATTTGTTATAAGTGTAAATGATTTATAGTGTAAAGGTATAGCTCATTAGTTGTAAAATAAGTAATTGTTTCGGAAATAATATAAAATGTAATAACGTTTAAACAATTCGGACTACTACTATATATAAAAAATAATTATAGTTTACTGTCTGTTCGTGCAGACTTTGTGCTGCCAAAAGTTACTAGTCTGTCGCATTCCAATATAAAAAGTTAATTTATGTAAGATATTTCAGAGTAATCACTTTATACAGGATTGTCGGAAAGCTTTTACAACTACTTACCCCCAACTCCGCTAACCCTATTGAATAGCGATAGTTAAATAATAAAAACAATTTTTATTTATTGTTGTCGTCAGCCGTATGTATTATCATGAGTGGAAGTTGCGTCAATAAAGGTAAACCACAAAACTGATTAAAACCACAAAATTATCATTAACGTTTCTTTATTATAAAATTCATTTCAAATAACGGTTTCATAACAGTAATTATATTTTGTGGAATAAAGGCAAAATAAATGTTGTATAAATAGTCATATATTTTAAATTAGAAAGTGATACTTATTAAGCAAGCCAATAATAATACAAAAGTAATCCAAAAAGTAATGGCGAACCTAATGTCGAAGGCATTTTCTACCCTCTGATATTTCAGGGTTGTACGTTTAAGTTTTGCAATGCAAACGTCTGCGTAAGAACAAGTGTACGCGCTTATGGCTTCGGAACGTGAGTCGGAGTCTCAATAGCAGATATTGCAATAGCTACGGCGCGCTTAAACTAAAACATTGTAATGTAACGATATTGCGCTGTTGTTTAACGGGAGAAGTTAAATGATTCAATGAAGTTTACTATCTTAAATGGCAACTGATCGGACCTAGGTTCCAAATCGCGACAGCCTAAGTCGTGGTCCCTTTTCGGAGGTTCCTCGCCGTCCAATCTGGAACATCAAATAATGTGATAGTCCAAACAGAGTCTCCCGATAGAGCTCCCAAGTTTAGTTGTTTAAAGAAGTCTAGGCTTTAGTGCTTTGTTATCTCAAAACCGGTTCGGCTTTTAGAGTTGATAGGTCCGGCAGATAACATTGTTATAACAAAATATTATGCAGCCGCTTCTAATACAGACTAACCGCCAGTTCGTCTTATGATTAATTAAGGTGTAAGGGGAAAATGTATAGCTCTTTTGTCAGCAATAAAATTAAAAACTTTTTTCACCTATGTCAATTTACTATATAAAAGCACTCAGAAACTTTAGGAATGCGACAGGCCAATAACTACTGGCAGTACAAATTCTGCAGGGAAGGAATCGTAAACAATAATTATTTTTTATACAAATTAAAATTTAGAATTATTACATATTAATCAGAATTTTCTTACTGTATTCTCATTACATTATTTAATATTTTTGAAACAATAGATTTTTGGATATGGCTTTTAATATATATAAATTGAATCACATTTGTTTATAAGAAATCAAAATAAAACTGTTTCTGTTTTGATAGAAATTCCGATTCTTATTTCAAATATTGATAATTCTACGTTTAATTGAAAATTTTCAGAAAATTACTAATACTCTTTGGATATTTACTCGTGTAAAATAAAATTTTGTGTTGCTAATTTAAACTGTCTGTATGAATTAGAAAATCACTGAATGCTGTTTAAATTTAATTATGACTGTACGTAAGGATGCCGTGCAAACTCGATCATTTTAGCTTTGAATATTTAATGAGCCGGCTCAGCTTCGGCGCCGTAGCAGCCGTAGTACTGAATGAATATCTGAGTGCCAATTTAGCCCCGACGTGAATCTTGACGTTTTGTTGATCTCTGATCTTACTTGCGGCATGTTGTTAGGAAAGTTACTGTATTATTTTTGTGCGAATCTCCATTTTTTGTAAATACTCTCATCGTATCTTCCATCTCATCAGGAAATATGCTTCGTATTACCATAAAAAAAAAAAATAATTGTTATCAAAATAAAAAAAAAGGTTGCAGGTAATTAGTTGTAGATGTGAAAATATTGAAAGTGTGAATGTATAGATTGTTAGCTATCAATGTATGCTTCACTCTATCCCCAAATGAATAGTTTCAGAAATACTTAATTATGAAATAGTAATTTAGTTAGAATAAGCGTTTTAAAAATCGAGATAACATTTCAATAAAATTGCGTATTCTAATAAAAAAAATAATGTTACATATTTCAGTGTGATCATTTACAAACAAAATGGTTCGACAGCTTTTACACCTTTTATTAACCACTGTACACGGAATAGTGGCAGAAGTTATTACATTACTGACTAGAAGTTTCTTAGTAGTAGACATTTCTTACGGCACGGTATTGTAGGACACGTTCATCTACCGTTGAATGATCCTTGAAATGCGTAACACGCAATATTCAATCTTGTAACTCTGTAGAATATCATAGTAATGCTTGCGATGTACTGTTTGTTGTTAAGAATAAACGTCGCGGTGATAATAACGGGGTGATTTGTTATAGCTAGAAAAGCTTCAAAGGTGTGAATGTATAGCTCATTTGTCTACAATTCTTTGCGATATATTTTTTAGAAGAAAACTATTACAACTTTCAATATTTAGTAAATCTCATTCGGCGTAACACACATCAATTGACAGCATATGAGTTACATATTCACTCCTCTGAAGCTTTTACACATTTTACCAACCCACCTACATAATAACACAATACATCAAATTTAGAAAACTGTTCACGCTACAGTTGCATCAGTGTGAACATTTGCTGATTCGAATTGCAAATAATGGCATCTCGTGCGCCAATTTTTGCGTGTGAGTCAATCGTGGCGTAATTGTGCGTTGTGCCAAAAATGGAAATAATTCAAGTACAAAACAAAAGTATCGCGGGCAATAACTTCGCCTTGTGACCGTCGACCTTCAAGATAAAGATCACTCGAGTGTCAGAATATATTGACCTACATGGAACCTGCGCGCGTTTGAGTATTCGGATGAGTTGCTTTGCCGTTAATCCTTACCCGGCGGAACCCTTATTTAATCCTTTTTTAAAAATTACAATTCTTTCTAATAATATTATAAACTTAATTTAGACTATGGAAAAATTTCAAAGGGATAAATGTGTAGTTTTTTTGTCAGCAAAAAGTTTTAATGGTTTAACTCCTAATTCCAATCGTCCTCTTTAAAGTGATTACTCTTAAACTCTAGAAATGCGATAGGACCGACAGTAAACAATAATTAATTTTAATATGCAGTAACATGAATATTTAAAAAAGAAATAGTTCTTTGGTAGGTTCTTATTTATTATTTTAGAAACCATTTATTTTGGTATATGGTGTACCATACAGCCAGTTACCCTGACTTTACAACTGACAGCAAATGAGCTTTTCGTTTTAAGCTATAAATTTTTGAAGTATAAACTGCCACTTTAAAAACTTTTATACGTATAACGAAACACTTTGTATGGTTATCACCGATGCAAATAGCGATGGCAGCAACACCTAGAGATGATCTACAGATAAAACGTTCAGCAGTTTGCTGCGCATGTTCACGCCAAATATATCTGCAACATTGTGAACCAGTTATCATTTATATACAAGTTTGTCTAAAAATAACGAGACAAGATGGATAGATGACTTAAGGAATTCAAGTTATTCATTTTGCCAGCGGATTACGTTGCCTTAAATAATATATCTAATTTATTAAAAATTAAATTAATGTAACCATATACAGTATGTTTTGTTTACAATATGCCTTATAAGAAGGCACAAGGTCATATAAAGAGCAATGGAGAAAGCGAGGTCACTGCGAGATTAAATCAATAATGAGCAGAAGAATCAAGAGCACTAACATACTCGAAGAATTGTTTGAAGTGGCAGATGGCGGCGTAGCTCGGTCGTAGAACCGTTGGTCGTAGTACGTAGATGCGGTGTGGTTAAGCCTTCCATTCCTATATCTTGCATTGACGTGACACTGATGCTCTGTTAATATTATGATGATGTTATGTGCAAGGTGTACGTATCGCACTATGAAATGAGCCGATCAGAAGCCAATGCGGTTGAGTCTAAAACACAAAAATTGATAAAATTAATGTCTTTTGTAAAATTCTTGGTTTATTAATTTAATTAGAAAAGTTTATAAAGTTTGTTTTCGAGATGTAAACTCTGAGGATGTGTAATAAGAAACGCAAGTAATTATTGAAAATAATGACAGCATCTTAAACATTTTAGGACTTATACCTTTTTTGCAGCTGATAAAGATAAGAAATTTATGTAAAAATAGTATAATAACATTTATTGTCATAAGTTTTATGTTTATTTTTCATAACAAACATCATCTTCCGAGTTATTTAAATGTAAATCTTGATCTCCACGTGTTGTCCTTAGTGTCCTGTAAAAGTCGTGTTTAATTGGAGGTATATAATTCAATAAACACGTGGTCGTTTCCCTTGAAATTGTTCTGCCATTAGGATATAATATAGGTTGAGTTATTTCTTCAAAATTTAATGGCCTTCCTATTTCTTTTTTATATCAATGAATGACATGGCATCATCCTCGTCAAAATTATATTTGAACTTAATACTGCTTGGGTTTGACCTTTCCAATTTTATCGTATATTTTATGTCTCATGTTAATCCAATAGACTGTTAGTCCTTGTTGATTTTTTTTTCTGTTGGTAACAGCTTCTTCCAATGGTTTTGTACAAAGAAAATCTTGTGGATTCATTTCGATAACTCTGAAAGGGTTTTTCCTTTTATTATTTTTTTGCATAAGCTTACGTAATATTTTTGTGTTTTGACGCACATGCATAAAACTCAAACAGTTCTAATTGGAAGTAACAGTTACAGATCCTTTGAATTTCTTGTTTCACAGTGTTACCAACAAATATGGAAAGAAGGAGAATGATTTAAGTTTATATAAAAAAAAAAACATCGATAAAAGGTGAACTTATTCACAATGGCTTCTGAAATTACTATACAAATATTCAGAAGCTATTAAATATATTTATATAACTTGGAAAAAAGTAACCAACGAGTACATCCTGTAATAACTAAGAAGATTGTTATTTATTACATCAAAAATGGACTTAACCGCATTGGCTTCTGAGCGGCTCAAATGAATATTTGCAATAACAATTAAAATAATATGCGAGTGAATTCGCGGACATCCGCCAGTATTAAATAACGTGTAACGCTAGTTAGCTTCTTGACTAGACAGTTTGTCTGGCAAGTGCGAGTTGCTCTTGGCACTTCTCCACTACGCCATGTTACTGGCATACCGCAGTGGACCGATATTTTGTCACGTAAGTAGTCTCGATACGTGGAATGCAACTATGTTTTTTGTCATTCCATGTAATCAATAATAATTTGTGTTCATATCTCTAGACATTAGGTGTAAATATTATTTGCGCTTAGGTTTCTTATAACAAATAAGAAGTTTTTTCTTGTGTGCTCTCACTAATTTATGTTTACAATTATTACGAAATTAAAAATTCAAATTATAAATGCTATGTAAGTTTGGTGGCTTGCCAGTACAGAATGCGAGTTTCGTAGTAAATGAATGTCGTCATACTGTGAGGATGGATGAAATCAGTACAATTAGTAATGTTATAATTACAAAGGTGACGTTTGCTAGGTGTGAGAAGGAATATTATAAATAGCACACAAATTGTTGTGAAATTTGTGCTTCTAATTTTGTGAATTACAATGTTTTCATTCCAAATACATTCATACTGATTGTTAAAAAGGACTTAAGATATATTATAATTCTCCGGGTATTTACTCACGGACAGACAAATAAAAATCGACGCGATGAGAATATGAAAAATAAAAACTAACGACCAATTAAGTAAACAACCATTAATTCGAGTTTATACATAATTTTTGACAAAAGGACTCTTTAAAATAGAACAAACCCACGTGTTTGTTTCCATTAGGAGGAGGGGTGGTCTTGATCAATGCTATCATTAGCAGCACAAAGCCACTCCCGAATCCTTGATATTCTCGTTGTAAATATTACCTTTAGTAGTATGTATTTGTAGTATGTAATATAAATTAATCTCTTCATCTCCTTTCTTTTGGGCATCAAGAGAGATTCACGACATCCATACACGGTTGAAATTCCTTCAATCGGCGCTAAACGTTTGGTTTACTACTTTTAAAGTACAACAGCCGAAGAATGAAACAAACTACCGGCGTCGTTGTTTCCAGCTAGCTATAACTTGATCTTCAAGTCAAGAGTGAATAGGTATCGTCTAGGCAAGCGTGTCATCGCAGACCTCGTCATCACTTAACATCAGGCAAGACAGAGGTGAAAAATTTACAGCCCACGAAAACTCGTTTTAGATAAATATAAATTCCTTCTGACGCCAGCATAGGTACAAAACTAACTAGGGCAGAAACTCTCCATTTGCACTCCTTGTCCAACACATGACAAATATTGACATAAAATCCTCGACTTAGACATACTCTATGACTTCATTGGCAATCAAAAATAATCTTCAGTATCTTTGTCTTTCAGTATCATTCTTTACTTTAATTATAATTTTATTCTGATGTGTTTAATATTTTTTATTATTTTAGTTGTATTTGTACTTAAAATTAGTGACAATTAAAATTTAATTCTGTTACGTTTTAAATTATTTTTGTACATAACGAACAAATGTAATACACATTGCTTTTTTGTTAATTTATAAAACCTGTCGACAACATAAAGGCTATGTGTACGAGTTATATATACACAACACTTACCATTTGTGGCGAAATAAACGTTATTTTTCTTTAACTAAGCTATTTATCATCAGACGTTTGCCTACGCAGGCCGTGATCCAATTCAGCGGACTACGGTAGCCTTGATTCTAGTGATTCAGAGTCCAGTCGACTGTAACCAGATACAATGCTCTGCACTATTACAATTGTCCTAAAAGAAATTGGAACGTTCCGGTCTGTCTGCCCCGACTAGATTGATGCAGTGTCATCTCTTCGACATTTTATCAATATAAGAAACAAAAATAAAGACGTAACATCTTGATTTAGTTGTAAAAAGTATTAGTATAGTAAGCATTTATAATAAAGTTCCACGATATATCATACACGTTCCATTCTTTAGTTTTAAATCTTAAATTAGGTGTGCATTAATAAATAAATCTTATTATAGCATTCAAGAGTATTAGTGGATATTAATACGTGAAACTTGATTTGTTGACTCGTTTACATGATTGATACTATAATTTACACCAGAATTTTTTTAAAATTTAATTTAAAAAGGCCAACTTCTAAGTTTCGAGTCTACTTTTCTCAGCAGATCAGCATTCCGAGCCGGTGGTAGTTTACTTGTAGTAATTTTAAAATAATTTACAATGCACTCTGTGTAAATACCTGCTTAACTATACATTATTTGAATTTATTTCCGACGGCGTAAAATGTTTGTTAATAGCGATACTTTTAATAGCTGCAAACACTTAAGTAACAGTAGTGAGGCCGCAAACAAATACAGTCGCAAGTTATTCTTAATGCTCCACAAAAGCGAATAACCTACTTCTTTATATTTTCTAACAAGGCATAAATTTAATTGCAGAGAACATTAAATTTGTTTATAACAACTGTTTAACTGTTTTTTACAATTAGAAGTAAATTATCTCATTTGCACTTTAAATTAATTAGAATTTTATAATAATTAACAGTGCATGTGACTTGCATATGCCGTTAAGCTATGGGCATCGTTGCTTCGAGATAAATACAACAGTTCGGCTAAACTTGCGGCCTTGATATTTGTGTGTCGCCTCTGATAACCAATATCGGCTTCGGCCCCGTCAATTAACGCTTACCGTGTAATTGCGGTCGTGTCAAACCGAAAAAAACCGATAATCGACTCGACGTCTCGTGTCGTACTCGCGACAAGGTTTTTTTTTTTAATTTAAATATATGGTGCGCCTACACCGACAGGACGTTCACCTGGCATTCAGTGACGAAGCCTACAGACAACAATGAGATATTATCGAGGATTCAAAATGACAGATGTCCGCTGTAACCTATAGGTTCTGGAGACCATGGACCGGCAAGCGTAGTGTAGGAAGTTCATAATCCAACATTGATAGATGGACTTTTTAAAGTAGTTGGAAACGCAGGATGCAGGGAGGATCCAACCGATCTATTGATCGTCTATAGGGGAACGTGTCAGCTGATAAACACCCACAGCAAGGTCTTCCCCACAGATCGTCACAATCGCAATCTTGCGCTGCTCGTATCCAGCGATTTCCCGCGACATTGATGATATATACACAGTGAAAAAAATTGTAGGCGATAATTAAACGTTACGTTAAAACTAATTTAAAATTGAATCATATTAAAACACCTAGAAAGAAATGAAGATTCTGTCACGTTATGTAATAACATAAAAATTTTTCTATCTTATTAAACTGAGTGTATAAGAATTTAAGGTTTTTAAACTTAAAAAATAAATTTAACAGACTATTTATGCATTTATTTATTTTATTGGAGATAAACAGTAACAAAAAGGCAGTAAGAAAGTACAAACTTGAAGCTTAGAAATATAAAATTATTTACAATTGTTACTACTACTCACTAAGAACATTTAATGATTTATAGTCAAACAATGACAAAACAAATAAAAACATTACTAAACAGGGATCAAAGATCCAGCGCATTCTGCATATCACACAGCAATACTTACGAGTTACAGCAAGCCGTCAGGTTCTAATGAGGTTTAAATTGTATTGTGTGTACTCAATAATTTCGAACGAATTTAATAATATATAATATAATAATATTAATGCAAGATGTACAATTAAATTATTAAGTTAATACTTATATATATATTTTTTTTCAGAATAACAAGCACGTGGGGGCCCTGGATGACGGCCAGTTGCGTGCTTTGTTGGATGAGGCTATAGCATACAAGCGTCCCAAAGATCGTGAAGGCAAGAGCAGTCTTTTCAAGGTAGTCACGGTGTTACATAGATCACTTCGCGGCGTATATACCTATATTACTATATAAAGTATGTTAACGATATTCATCATAGCAACAACAAAAACGTCTTGGATTTATAATTTTTATTACGCATTTCATTCTCGACACTTCGTTCGAATCAAATAATCTACAACTTGAGGCAATGAAATGCTGAATTTAAGGAGTAATTGTTTTATTTTTTGATTATGAAATCTGGTAAATATAATAGCGATCGTTATTCAAAGGAACAATCTTCTGGTAAGCCTACCAGAAGACCGACGTCTTGTTTCGACGTGTTCCGACGTTTTGAAGAAAAATTTAGAACACAATATACTTTTTGTAATTTATTATTAAGAAAGCTTACAAACTAAAAATAATATGTCTGAGAAAAACATAAATATAATAGATTGGTAATAACAAGCTTCCATAGTTATATTATTTATGCGCTAATTTAAAAAGGGAATACAAACTTGAACAGGAAATCTGACATCACTAGGGAAATATTTTTAAAACAATAGTTTCAGTTTGAGCGCACTTACCGAATCAGTTATTTCAAAAAACTGTTTCGCTAAGAGCCGTCTTCCCTTGCCTGCTCTAGTGTAAAATATGTCAAGCTCCAAATGACGAAATTCATTGAATGCTTTCGCACTTCAAAAGAAGAACAAGTATTTGAGATATTACTTTTATAATATTTTTTATGTTTTTAATAATAGGTTACTGATTTTTATCTAGTATATAGTAACTAGGACGGTGAATTGATTGTAAAACAAATGGGGTTAGCAAAAAGCATTCGAGATGTCGGTTTAAAGCAGAGACACGCAGACTTTGAGAGTTTCTGTCAAACCCCCTGTACCAGATACGACTACCATAGTCTTAAAATTCGACAATAAAAATTATTAAATTTGACCATAATTTTGCTGCTGAGGTCCGATTACGAATTAATAGTTTCCAAAAAATAAAAGTTGCAATTGATAGGTTAATTAATTGACTGTGCTCTCAAAAAGTAAATAGTATAGTTTTTTGATATCTGCTCTGCTAAAAAAAAAAAACAAAACACAGTTACTTAATTTATTTAGAAAACTCCTTATTAAATTTTAATGCGCAGAAAATTCGTGTCTCGCAGCTCTCGAATTGTAAATTGTGATTTTTCCCATCCCGTTAAGTCTGCATCACAGTGGGGACGTCTAGTTTAAAGTGTGTCGGTTGTCGCAGGAGCTGCTGGAGGAGGTGGAGCAGGACGAGCAGGCGTGCGAGGCGGCGGCGCGCGGCGCGACGGGGCGGCGTGGCGCTCGCGGCGCTGCGGGGCACGGGCGGCGCGCGCTGCCGCACTCCAACTCGCTCCAGGACCTGATGGCCGCCGCGCTCGCCGCTGAGCCGCCCCGCCAGCGCGCGCACCCACACCCGCCTCCCGCTAGCGTGTCCACGCGCGCGCACCATGGCGGCAGCCTGCCTTCCGGCGTCGACACCTGTGAGCCCTGTTCACTACACACGTTTTTCGGCGTACGGTAGCCTTCGTCGTGCGACTGACGCACGTTGAGGCCGAAAGGTGTCACAGTAGCGACAACGCGCAAGGCGTGCCTTGTAGTTCCCGTTTAGAGGATGGCATGATGATGATGCTAGTTGTGTCTGGATCAATAA
The DNA here is from genome assembly GCF_028537555.1 of Battus philenor. Lineage (NCBI taxonomy): Eukaryota > Metazoa > Arthropoda > Insecta > Lepidoptera > Papilionidae > Battus > Battus philenor. The sequence continues at coordinate 3,308,080 of NW_027181686.1, forward strand.
CCTTGCCGACATAACTACCGACGAAAATTTTTTGAGCTTCTGCTACTTACACCGTGTTTGCCTCTCGGCGAGCCATGACTTTTCTTTTCTCTATGTCCATGTCTTCTCTTTTTTCTATTTTTTTTGTGGATATATACTATGCAAAGAAAATCTTTTATCTTAAAAGAATTCATGGCGAGAGCGTCCGTAGCAGAGTGCTGAAAACTTCACTCTGAGCGGCACTTAGACGTAGCTGTAGCTTTGCCGAGCCACTGTACAAGCTTGCACGTTTTCTTAATCTAATCTAGGGCTAATACGAGAAAACGTGCCCTGAACAATAAGCTTAAACCTCGATGTATTATTGGTGATAAACGCAGGTTGTAGGTGGTTGCCATTGATTCTATATTCCAAAATGTTTTCTAGCATTACACTATTAAATATAGTTCTGTTTGCTTGTCATACATGAATACCACCTTCTCGTGTCAGAGTTTTTTAAAATGAGCGTTAGAAAGTGTATAAATAAATATATGTTAATATAATAATAGCTAATGCGTGCTAGTGGGGGGAGGTCCTATTCTACACAGTGAGGTAGTGACGAGGTATAGAGCTACCCTAACTCTTACTCTACTCGCCGCCGAGCCCGTTAGGGGTCCGAGAGCGGCAATGAGTGTCAAGCACCCATGGGCAATGACATGCGTTCTAGGCATCTAAATAGGAGTAAATGTAAGTATCGTATTGTACACCGTACAGCGTTCATGTTGAGCGAGGAGCCGGCGCGCGGCGGCTACCTGGCGACGGTGCGGTGTGTCAACCCGCCGCCACTGGCAGAGCGGCGTGTGTCCGCCAGCGACGCCAACGCGCCCGCTGAACTCGAACACCTCAACAGGTCCATTTTTTATTATTATTGCATACAACACACGCACACATTTTTACATATTACTCTTATTTTAATATATCATACCAATGATCACAAGCGTCTGTCAGTGTTTACGGAAAGTAGTGTAGTAGGAAACTGAGACGTCGTTATTGTCGCTAGAAGGAGTAAGCCGATGTTTCCGGTGACATACACTGCGCGCGCGACGCTCGAGATCGGAAGCAGCAGCGTGTGCTCCGGGCGTGCGGTCACCACCACCACGCCGTCCAACCAGGTGCGTACACCGCCGGCAGTAAACTGGCGCTACGATGCACGCTTTTGCCCTAACAGGACTCTTCATCGCCATCAGATCACACCTCACACCCGGACCATCTCGTACAACCCCGACGCGGGTGTCCAGAAGACGATAAGCAATATGGAACCGAATACGAAGACCGAATCCGGTGGTGCAGAAACAAAAATGTACAAGTTCGACTATAACGAACATAGGAACCTACGCGGCCACGGCGAGCCACAGTCTCAGAGCGAGTGCAGTGCAAATAAATCAAATCAACATATACCCAGGAATAAAACAGGGAGGAGTTATGCAGAAGTTTGGACGAAGAACCTCAACAACTGGTATGAAGGTTTAAACAAATATATTGTTAACAAAGACATATTTCTTAATCGAAATATTAGGACTGAAAATATGCAATGTTTCAACAATTTAACATCCACCAAGCGTACAGATATAAAAAAACTTAGTACCTTTATTTACAGCGATAACAATAACAACAAGACGACAGATTTAAATCCATCGTCAGTCTCTCGACCGGCGCGGTTTGCCACTGATGCGACGGTGGAAATAAATACGAACGAAACAACTTCAAAAATTAGAGACTTTGAGGAAAACCCTAATTTAGACACGCCATCAGCCCCGTACAAAATCTGTATCGCGGAAGAAGATAGTATGTTAAGAATGAAGTATAAAGAGAGGGTAAACAATGACTTGGTAGTGCCAACTCAATCCGCACTCATTCATAAAAATATAAGGTCCACAACCATAGGTCATCAACAAGAAGATACTTTTAATCAAACTCAAAAATGCATCGATACAGAGGTTGAAGAAGACTGTACTAAAACCATCGTTGAGCGAGGCGAAACACAAAAAAATCAATCAGTTACGATTTTTGATGATTATGATGTCCGCGATGCCACCGATCAAAACTTAAGTTTCTTGGCAATTGAGGATATGTCGAAATTCAACATGGTTCTCAAATGCAACAGTAAAACGGAAATAAGTTTCCCGCAGAGTTCCCTCGACGTTAACAGTGTCACATCTTCATTATTTGTAAATAAACAACAAAAAATGGTTGATCCAGATCACACCATTACGGATCAAGTCACTGATGATCTATCAAAAGATGTCCAAGTGGAATTGAAGAATGAAAACAGTTGCGATACTTTAAGCGAGGAAAATGATAAATTGAGTGAAACAGTTTTTAACATAACAACGAAAAATTACAAAAAAGCGGACAGTGATGTAGGCTATACAGATAATGGTGAAACAGGAGCAAGTCATCATTTCGAGCGTTCCGACAACACCAATGCATCTTTAACACTATCGCCTATTTGCTATAATTCATCTTCTACTAACATAGCTTTTAAAACCGCTTCTTATATAAGTGATGCCGAGACTAAAGCTTCGGACACCGTCCTTAATGAAAGAATTACTCTATCAGAATCACCAACCGACCCTGATAAAGTGCAGCGAGTAACAAAGTCCAAAACCGATAAAAGGACTAAGAAAGCTCTTACCGTACTATTGTACGAAAATCTGTTTGAAAGAGCCGACAAGTTTATGTCGGTCGTTAAGGCGATAAACGAAAAAGAGGTAGGATTATCGATTTTTTGTTTGTAATGCAAGTTCGCGAGCTACTTCACTATTGGTGTGTTTCATTTTGCAGGTCGATTCCACAATACCGTTCAGTTGCATCACAACACCGGAGGTTGTGGCCAGTTGCAACACCACCTCGTCCACGGCCCAGTCCGTCGTCGCGATTGACCCCAAGGTGACACTTTCCACACATCTGTATGTAAGGCTGTACCCGATACGCTGCGCGCGCTGAGCTTTTTCTCACCTGCATACTTTTCTAATCCGCCCGGGTATCAGTTAATCTCTAATATTCATGTTGAATTCCGGTAAATAAAAAAATCGGAGTTTATTTACAACTACTTTTAAAATAAAAATGCCTTCATAAATTTACAATGATTTATAATGAAGTTATCGTCTTATCGTTATAAAACCTTGTAATGGAAACATGTCGGTGTTGCTAATTGTGATATTGATGTGTCATTTATTTTTAGGTTATTTCTACCGGATGTAATAGCGTTTCATATCGTTTATTTATAAATTTATATATATAGCTGTATAACTTATTTTTGGGACTTATTCTATAAACAAAGTTTATGCCCATTAAACGTCATTTCTTTGATTGTGCAAGGAAAATAAAGGGAATATTTAAACTAGTTTTAAGCAGGGACCACGTATCGAAACCAGGCTTTTATTAATGTCAAATGTTTTTATACCAGCTACTACGGTTAAAATAATTATAAATTTAAAGTCGTATATATACTACGCAATTACTTGATAAAACTTTTGCGGTAAAATTTATTCGTCGGTACTTTAACAGTCTTGGAGACTGATAAACTGGCTTTTTACGCAATGTTTAACAATCCGAAAATTATTTCGCGAATATATACACAAGAGGTTTGTTCAAAAAGTATCGCGAAATTGTTGTTTTCCCAATATCTATGTATTGAAAGACTTTTATGATTTTACATTATTAATTTGTCCTGTGCAAAATAATCTCCTTCGGGTATTATACACCGGTGTCGCCGTATTATCCAATCCTCGAAACGCTTTAAAAATTTTTTTTGCTACTTCAATGACATCTTGTCGGAATCGTGTTGTTCGCTTCTTTTTCACAATGCCGCCTTTGTATTTTTAACACGTTTACGCCGGCGCGGGCCATCGGAGGCTCGCACTAAGCTGTCTTAACGGGCGGCGTGGGCCACCGGTGACCCGCTTTCGATTGTATTCTGAATTATTAGACTATTAGACCCTGAGAATTAAAATAATGAAAATTTAAGGTTTATTCATTAAAACATTTATTTTTAATAATATTTATAATCTATCATGTATCAGAAACATAAGTTTTGTTAAATAACAAACATAATAACACAGTATTATACAAAAAATTCAAATACAGTTAAAATAACATAAAATCTATGATAGTTTTATTTATAACTTCATTATTTATTGCTTTTTGTGAAATTTGTAGAATCTTAAGAATAGATAGAAAACGGTCACGTCTCATTGCCTTTTTTATGCGTGCGTTCGCACTCGTGTCGTTCTTTGACCGATACAATCTAATTTCTGGATATTGCACAATACCCATAATAAGCAATATGCCAAAAAAATTATTTGCTATTTAACTTACACAATAAGACCTCGCTGTACTGCAGAGCATCAAACACCGTGTATGCAGGTCTGAACAGGAAATAACTACGTGCTATCAGATAAAGCGCGTTATTAATTTGAGCGCCGCCTCATAGCAAAACAGAATAAAATCGTCCCCGGCGTGAACGTGTTAAGTTTGGAAACTAGAAAAGGACACAGATACGATGGCTGGTGACATCATTATTGGTTTGCTTTGCCGAGAGTTTCTGACGGTTGGTGGAACACAAAAGAACTAACAACTTCATGATTCCATCTGTAGATAATAACAATTATGGTCATGTCAGCCGAAAGACAGCCACTGCAGGATTAAGCCCCCCCCCCACCCCTCCAAACATTACCACGATGACCGGTTTTTCTTTATCCGCATCCAGCTACTTGTGAATGTTTACACGATGCTGTTTTTGGACGGAATGGCATCTTCGATATGTTAAGTAGACTCTCAGCAACTTGTCTAACAGTGGTGCGACTGTTAGTGTCAACACTATAATATTTTCTTCACTACATCAATGTTTTACTTTTTTGTTGACGTGTCGGTCGTTAACGATTGCTCGAATCAAAAAAGTTGATAAGGTAATAAAAATAAAGTTAATAATTCTTTATTACATTTTTATAGAATAGGAAAAATCTTAGGCTAACCAAAATTGATTTCGGTCAAAAATTTTATTCAAAATGTTACTATTGTCGGTATGATATACTTATGCTGTCAAATACGATATGAATAACAATATTACGCTATAAAAAATCAGCAACTGAATGGAGATCGCCCACGGAAATTCAAATTTCGCATTACTTCTTGTACAGGCCTCGTACATTTAAAAACAATATGTTTCGGTGAAAATCCTTTACTCCTTTTTTTAAATAAATTAAATAAATAACTTATTTAGGTAACTTGTATATAGGTGAATATGTTAGATTTGACTAGCTTGCTCTATGTATACATCTGTTTATCTTCTACGACTCGTGGAGACGTAGAACATTATACGAAGGGACGTCCTGTACACGGGGTCGATTGCTTAAAGCTTGGTCTCTGTACGGATGGTATGACTTGGGTGCTGGTGGGGTGCAGCCGCTGCAGCTGGGCTCGTGCTACCGCGCGGTGTCGTGCCTGACGGGCGAGGAGCCGCCGCCCGACCCCGTGCCCCCCGCGCAACCCGCGCCTCCCGACGCGCCGCCCGCTACGCCTGCGCACCTGCTCGAACAGGTATCGCCACATTCCACCTAATGTCTATTATCTTAAAGCTGACGTTCCCATACTATTTTAATCATAGATCACTTTCAAAATTTACCTGATTCCAGTGGACCCCATACCATATTCCCAAACTGGACAAAAAATCAGATGATTAGATCTTTGGAAATTTGCGTTGCGGTTCAGCCCCAACCACGAATTAAGTTTTCAAAAAAAAAGTGAGAATTGTTTGGTGAATTAATTATTTGATTGTGTTACGAGTAATATCAAAAATGTAAATCGAGGATGGTAAAAATGGAACCAGTTTTTGGATGGGTCATTTTAATTAAAACAAGGAACCAATCAATTGTCACTTATTTCATTTACAATTTTCCCCGTTCGAATCAAAGCAGATTAATTTTCACGGATCATAGCTTACGAATTGTGAATTGCCATTTTTTGTGCTGTAGACCAGTGTGCAGTGGACCTGGACTACTTTGGGAACGAAAGGCCTTAAAAATTGGTTTGGTTGGACATACTGAGATTTAATCAAAATACTCCTCTCAGTTTCCGTTGCTCCCGGTCGCTGCATAGAGCGTCCGATATTGCAATCTTGATGTTGCCCTAACCCAGTGTAACAATTAAAATAAACGACCGAATTTCAATAAGCAGCACCATCAATTATCACTTTAAAGTGTGAAATTCAGTAACGCTAGAAAATAGCATTTACCTATTATAGAAAAACTACTTTGGATGATGACGTTTTACAATACATGTGATACGACCGAATTTTTTAGAACTATCCGGTTTAAATATAAAAAAAAAACGAAAAAAGAGTTTTTAACCTTTTCTCGTATGATAAAACGATCTCGTAAATTAAATTTCGCTTGACCGTTTGTGTTAAAATCACTTAAACCGTGACATTATATTGAAAATCGACGGTGGTGCCTCAAATATTTGACGTTGTCGCAGGTGACGAATCTAATCTGGGTCTATTATAACATTTAGATCCTGAAACCAAAAGAATCTTAACTGTGCACTTTGTCTTTAAAAATAATTTCGTAAAAAAAATGAAAGAGGATGACGTGTAGGGAAAAAGATGTTCGCCGCATTCTTTATCGGTTTGGTTACTATGCAATAACAGTTTTCGAAAACAAGAAATAGTTGGAAGCTTGTATTACAGTAGCATTTGTTTGCCTGTTGTTTTTGGAAAGTTCGAGAATAAAGTCCATAACAGTGTTCCTTGATCAGGATGTAAACGCTTAATGAACAACCGACTATTTGACTGTGGTAGGCATGGAACAGTTGGATCATCTTTACAGTCCCGACTTTACCCATGCGTCTTTCAATCACTTGTTTAAATAAATAAGATAAATCTCCGTAGAATATGTTTTTAAAACATTGTACGATGAGGATGATTGTCTAGTGAACTAAAAACTATAAATTATATATAATTGGGTAGTTTAATTCTTGGTGCAGTAAAAGCTCTTCATTCGCGGGGTATACGTTCCATAAATATGCCGTGAATACGGAATGGCAATTTATGTGGGATTATAAGGTGGGATACGTTCCTAGGTGACAAAATAAAAAAATGAAACAAGTTTTTAAATGCATTAGCAATTTGCCTCCTCAAAATAACACTTCGTTCCATAGCCGGATCAAAGAAATCTCAAAGCTCATTTGCCATTCTTAAACCTTCACTAAGATTTTTGAAATTAAATGTGACCTTTCCAGTGCTTATCGATAAAACCTCTTCTTTAATGTGCTGTAAATTTAACATTTTAATATAACTTTTTTCATTAGGCCATTTGATGGCAAAGTATGGATAACTATTGGAATCCTTTTATTATATGTATATATACTTATTAGATCCGCGATATAGTAAATTGGGTCGCATTTTTTTAATACGCAAATAGTGAAAACGCGAATGAATGAAGCGCGAATAAGGAGCTTTTACTGTATTTCAAAAGCATACCGTCTCACTTCTCGTATTGTTATTGTAAAGAGGCGCTGTCACAAGACTGTCATCTATTGCCTTCACTTGTCTGGAATAGCTAGATCAATGTTATCTAAGCTGTCATACAAAAATTAATTAAATAAACAAAGTTTTAGCTAATTCAAAAGATTGAACTAAATACAAACAAGCTGTCGAAAATTTTATCGATACGATGCTTAATCGTGCGTCGACGAAGCAACACTGACATGTTTATCATTATATGGATTAAAGTTAAAATAAATGTTTATCGTACTCATAAGTAAAAAAAAAAGAAGATTTATCCTTTTTAGCAGACCTCGCGCTTATAGAAAAGTATGCAAATGAAGAAAAGACATTTTTTTTCTTTTTCTCTTTATTGTAGATTATTATGTGATTTTTAACCATAACCAATAAGTTAAATTTTGTATTGTACATTTCATTATGACAGTAATAATAATAACAGTCGTTCTGTTGGTCACTTATTAGTAGTTTGTCATATATATTTTTAAATATAGTTCCAATTTTAATTACTATACAGCAACAAATCTTTAGTATTATACTTTTAAATTACTTGTTTCATTTATAAAATATGACTATAAGAAGATTTTTTGTATTAATGTAGAGACATTGATTTTCCATTCTTTGATAAATATCGCATTATTCTCTATCGATAATTCTCTTGAAAGCAACCTCGGTTTGCGATTAATATGTTGGCAAAACTTTTCATTCATTCATATGTAAATATTTTTAATAATTTATTGTCATTTACATATGTATAGAGTCAAATGATAATTGTTATAGCGCACAGAAGAAATAAGAAAGTTTTTCTTTAAGTATATGTAAGTATACCTGAATTGAAAGGGAATTGACATCTTCGGCTTGTACCAAGTGGATTTGTCTGACTATGACTTCACTTACCAGCGAGCTTCTGTTGCGAAGCAGTTGTTACATTGTTGTGAATGTTGCAAGCAGCCTCGCAGCGTGGTTTCTAGCAGCCTGAACGGACTGCCGCTGTCGAGGCCTGGGTACGGTTCCGGCGCGGGAGCTGCCACCTCTGCCACAACCTCCACCGACGACTGCAAGGTACTTCAATATAATTACAACTCGCGACCACCACTACAATATAATAATACCTGCCAAGAAAACAATGAATTTATGATTTCAATTTACTTGTTCGTTTATAAATTTGTAATTTACAGTAAGAATTTAATTCAAATTCATTATGTCTATAATTTCCTTAAAATTATTTTCATTTGCCTATTATGGGAATAAGTGAGTTTTTATTAGATGTGGGCTATAATAATGATTACAGAAATCATTAGACGAAAATGGCAACGCAGTACAAGGATTCAGCTCGCCTCTGTCCGGGTCTAGTCAACAAAAGAAACCACGGAGGAAGAAATCCTCCAAGAACGAGACCGTCATCAAGTCACAAGAGATCGACGGCTACCAGGGAAATAAGGATCTTAACGAAGTCTTACGCTTCATCGAATCAAACGCTGAGACCACGCGGGGGAACAAGGTGCGCGCCAAGCACAAGGACGACGACGACAAAGGCAAGAAGCGCTCTACGGAGAGGCGTAAGGACAAGGAGAATAAAATGAAACGCGCAACGTCCTTGGAGGAGTTGTCGCGCACCAAGCTCGAGGATCTGACGGACAAGCCGGCGCCGCGCGTCGAGCCCGCCAAGCCCGAACGACGCTCGTGGGGCGACGACGCGCGCGAGCCGCGTGATTTTTGTCCGGACGCCGTCGAGCTTACCGACTTCCAAACGGTTACTAAGAAACGCAAACCCAAGCGGCGCGCCGACGAACCTGAGCCGCAGCGACGCGCGCGCCCCCCGGCGCCTCCCTCTGACCGCAGCAACGACTCCAACGACGACATGGATTCGGTGCACTCGCTGCACTCGTTGCACTCGCTACCGCCGGACGCGCCACCCACGCGTCCCGCCCCGCCGCCACACGCCTCATACGCGGATATAGCGCGCACGCGGCACAACATACCCGACCTCATCGAGTCCTGCAACTTCTACGAGAGCGAAGTCAGCGCCGAGCCCAAGCGGACCGAGCCGCCGCCCACGACTGCGGTGCAAACCGGCGACGACTACCCCGCTCTAGAGACTCGTAAGAAGCGCGACAAGCCGCGCCCGCAGCGCAAGGAACGAGTCGAGGCGCCTCGGACCGGAGACTGTCCCGCGCCCGACGTGGTATCCGACCGGCGGCCGGCTGTCATCCTGTTGGACTGCGCGTCACAGCCGCGCGACATGGACGGCGTGACGTTCGGGTTTGACATCAACGAGCAGCTGGTGGGCGGCGGGCGGCGGCCACGTTGCGATTTGGTGCGCGACGCGTTGGAGGGTGCGGTGGCCGTAGCCGTGGCGGCAGGCGCCGGTGCCCTGCGCTACGTGCCTCCGCCCCATGCGCACGACGCCGCGCACCTGCACCAGATCGTGGACTACGTCGGAGCAGGTACGTCCACAAACTTCTTTATTGAAAAATCCACCATACCCCTGGTCGTACCAAACAGGTTCATGCGTAAAGCCAGAGGTGCGCCGTGATACGTAAGTAATGAATACCTGCATGCCGATCTGGAACTGTCAACATTTCCGTATCAATACATTGGCAGATCCTACCTGCAAACACATCCGGAATATTCAAACGCCGCCCTGTCGCGACACTTATACATATGCTCGTGCCAGAACGGTGATCGATGTACACAACGCGTGAAAAGTAACACCGCGCATCATCGCGGGTCTCATGGTCAAATGTTGTACATTGATGTCGTTTGTAGACGACGTCTGTACACGCAAGTTGTCGGGCGAAGGTCGTCTAATAACTTCTGGCTGTACAGTCCGCAGAGGCAGATGATGATACTAAACAATAATTAATTTTAATACATAGGACTACGAATTTAGATGACGCTTTTTTACAATATTAATTATTAACATTACGTTATTTAATATTTGACACTATTAACACGTGTGAATAAAATATGGTTTTATTTACGACGAGTCGTTTTGCAGCGTGGGAGGACGTGGTGCGTTGTGGCGGCGCCAAGGTGCGATACTTCAGCGAGTAAGGGGTGCGTCGCGCGGACGGACGCTGGAGCGCGACCTCCAAAGTGAAAGTGACAAGTGCACCCGTTGCAAACAGTCCCGCTATATAGTTAGGGCAATCGCTTACGGAGCTGCGTGGTCAAATTCAGAATCGCCGCTTATATTTTTATTATAGTGAAATAATTATTCGAGCACGTGGTGGTTTACGGCTATGTAAACGAAACTGTTCCTAGTGTGCGAGCGCGAACGTTCAGGGGACGTGCGCCGTTGAAATGTCAGTGCCGTCGGCGCGAAGGCGGCGGCCGCGCGACTCGACCGCTCGCAAGTCAGGTGTCCGTTAAATGTGATGACTGTGTAAATGTTCTCTCTAAGCGAATCCGACGCTTCGGTGGATCGTCTCACTCTTCTAACGTACGTAATGCTCCGGGCATCTTCGTTGGCGTTCTCGCTGTGATTTAAACTTCGTGTTTTCGCTTTGTATATAAGAGGACTAGAGCTTACGTGAGCATTTAATTATCACATATGCACCTATATAAAAAGTAAAAAAAAAATGAGATTGATGTGGTCCTAACAGGATTTAATTTGTCTGTGCGAGGGGCTTTATTTATTTGTTTCTGGACAAATGACTTGGTACACGGCCTTTGGGGTTTTGAAACATAACAGGAGATTTTATGCATTTCATTTCGAGTTTTTATAAACTGCCTTTAGAAGCTAGCTTATTTACTTGTGCCAAGAATCTCTATCTATGGAGACTCCATGAATGTGTGCAAAGTCCATGTCCCAGGTCATTGTTCCCCACAGGATGGCGCTGTATGTATCAGGCACATAATTATTTTGTTTTTGTTAATGTTTATTGTGCTTGAGTTTTGTTATTTAATCACATATAATTAATAGATTTTTTCTCTTACTAGCTATGCATCTTAATTTGTTATGTAATTTTTAAGTTTTACTATTGCAAACTGTACATAAAATATTAACATAAGTCCGGCGCACTGCATGGCTACACAGTGCTCGATAACCAAAAAACAAGCAAGTGTGCTCTTACAACAGAATTTTATTTAAATTGTGTTAAGCAAGAGATTGGAGGGATTCCACAAAAGGTTTTGCTATGTATTGTCCCTTGACTTTGAAACTATCAAAAAAAATTCACATGCCATTATGTACTAAATTCAAAAAATATACACAACCATGAGGAATAACGTTTTATAATGATTACTTCCACGCAACGTTTTGTAGCCTTAGAGGAACTTGGTTTTACAAGGCACATTACTCAGATGGTGCTTAAATACACAAGTGTCATATATACTCTGGCATTAATTTGACTTGAAGAGGAACAAACCTGTCCAGCTGTTCCACAACATTTTTTATTTCGAAACATTAGCTGATCTCTCACTTAATCCATAACAAATTCTGGTTATTTTACAAAAGCATACATGGCTCATAGGGAATGTTTTCTGATAGGACTTTGTTTTTATTATTGAAATAGCAATAGTTGATACTGCTGCATGGTCTTCCTGAACATTAACGTTATTCAATAAGTACAGTTTTAGCAAAAACATAGATTTATTTCTGATATAAACTTGCACTAATTTTGTGGCAGATGCTTGTGATCAGGGCCTGTGCTGCAAATGAAGAGTTGTTATGTACACAAATAGTAATTCAAAGCTAGTCGAGAAAATAATGAAAACTTCAGAATTTTAAAAATAAACCTAAAAATGTTTTCTTTTTAATGTAGGTACTGTTTATGTATTTGACGTATTTACTACGTTCTTATTGTTAATGCGTATACCGAGCTAATACTTGTCATAATATGGAGTGGATGACGTGAGTGGTTGCAAAGAGTCATTGTATCAATAGATCTTTTCTCACCTTAAATATTTATGACATTGACTCTATCATCATGTCACATTATTTTATAATAAATGTGTTTATATTTCTACATAGCTTACATGTAATGTGTTATCTGGTAATTGACTTTGCCTGATGGTTATTGAAACAATGAGACCTTTTTAAACTAAATTTATTTAAACATATTTCAGTTTACATAACATTTAAAATTGGCTCAAAACAACTGATTTATGTAAATAATGTACACTTGAGATTTTACTATATTATTGATATTAATGTTTTCTCATTCATTAACAAGTTTGAAATTTGATAGCTTGTACTGAAACGAAGCTCATATCAAAGGTATAGAAATATTATTTATTATTTCTTCTCCTTGTAATATATGTAAATAGGTTTGCAGAAGTAACTGGAATTTCTAAAGTTCATAGAGCATAATTGATAGTCCGTATGAGGTGAAACATGAGGTGTTGTGACACTGGGAACACATGTACCATCCTATCAACAAGTGAAAGGGACTGACTGACATTCTACAGGTTAAGTTATGAAGGAATATTAGGCAAATTGTTTTTGTTAAAAATTTCTTGCAGGTTGTTTTACATGCGAGTACAGTAATATAGGTCAATCTATGATGAATCTACTTGTTTACTATCATGTCAGATTTAATTTTAAAGTTTGGGTTAACATTCACTGCCGCAGCCTATATTGCCTGTTAAGCTGGGATAGTACGTGTTTGCACCGCAAAACTATAGAGCTCTACGCAGTGTCGTCACTGTTCTCTTGGTTCTATGTTTAAAAGCAATAAAAACATACTGCACGGACTCCTCTCCTCTAAACAAACTTGAAAACTTAAAAAGTTATGGAATATGATCAATATACAAGCAAAAACGTTTCATTAATTCCCGCAACTGAAGCGATAATAAAACATTAGGAAAACCTATCGGCAAATGTGTAAATGTATAAATAAAATTATGCTGATAGATAAGTTTACCAATTGTCCCGTTGTTTGATTAAATTAGCAACACTGCTAAATGTTATGTCCGAACAACCAAAACCATGCAGTTTATTCAGAAAATGAGACAATTGATTTGTATTATAATATGTATCAATATGAGGGATTATTTATCTGCTTACATCTAACTATGCTCTGCTACGTTTACTCTGTTGTCTTCTGTCTTTACCAGTACTTTGTGTTTATAACAATGTATACAACATACATACTTCTCAGATATTATATCCAAGGTTTCCCCGTTTTGAAAAGTTACGAGTATATTCGTTTATGTATTCTCCTATAATAATAATATAGTATAAAAAATATTTTTATATGTATCATTTGTAGACATAAAAGAACAGAGTAAATATTTAGTTATGGTTTAACTGTAAAAGATTTGTTTATACAAATAATGTAACCAACCGCATTACAGTTATGTACTTTTTCACTGTTTCCGTTTTCTTAATAAAATGTTGAAATTACAAGCAGTTGTTTTAATAATTTTATTTGAAATAGTTTACAAAGCGCATTCGAAGATTATAACAGAGATATTTATTGAAATAACACAATACATCCGGACCATATAAACATCATCATCATTGTCAGCTGCAAGGCATAGGGCTCCCCCTAAAGATTGCCACGATGACTTCCCGCGACCTTGACTGTCGCCGGGCCACCTAGTGTCGAGACCCTGCCCACGACGCGTCTACCAGCTCCAAATTGCCTAGGACTATTACAATACAAAGTAAAATGTTTAAATTGTAATTTTTTGTTATGTTTATATAGTTCTCCCCGGAATCTAGTTCTCCTGTATAATGAAAAAAAATTGCCACTATTATTAAACAAAACAAAAGCTTAAGAAAATTCAAATACAATACAAATTTCAGCAGCATGGCTAATCGCTCTTAATTTCTTCCAAGCTTTATCATTCAATACCCTGTTTTACGGACGGGGACGACATATTCCTAACGGCATAGATTAAAAGGAATTTTTACTATTAATCCCTCTCGGTCGTTTATCTGCATTGCTGAAGGTTGCGGTTTTCCTGGAAAACTTTGTTCAAGGATTCGACGAGTTTCCTCGTCAGGCCTCTATGACCCGTTTTTCTGAGTGCTTCCGTTATTAAGACCCGTTAGCACCCGCAGTCAGTCTTTCGGGAAAGTGATCGCTCTTAGTTTTCTTTTTTCCTTCTTTTCCTGTGATAACCAGTTTATAGAGACTAGTTTCCTTCGAGCTGTGGCCGAAGTAACCCAGACTTCGTTTGTAGCAGATAATGGAGAGCCTGGTCTTTGTACAGAGTTGAGAACAGATCGGTTGGTTCTCCTGGCAGTCCACGGTACGCTTATAATCAATCCGGCACCATATTTCAAGTGTCGATTAAGTATTAATTCATATAGAAAATAATTATTAATAGTACCATGAAGTCTTGTTGTCTTATTACTTTAAAAAAAAAACGCAATGCTAATTTTCTTGTACTTCACTGTGGACCTACTAAAGAATCTTTTTCATATAAAGATGGTCTATTTACTTAGTTACCACTCACTTAACTTCGTACATATGAAGCTTTAATCTACAATTGACACAGGGCTAAACCTTTCATTAACCAAGTTTATGCTTGTCATTAAAATAGTGTTTAATATGGTTGTTCATATATTATCTTCAATAATAATTCTTCAGAAAACTCTAGTGAACTAATGGCTTTAAATAACAGAAAAATCACTCGAAAGGAAAAATTGTTATTGCTACATGTATATTGGTGTGGTTAGTTGGTTAATGTGACATTAATAAGTGAAACTGCAGAATCTCCGACATATTTTATTCTCATAATCAACATTATACAGGTGTTACGGCTCATATTCAAACTTCCTTCTATTATTAATAAAAATATTAACAAATTATCTTACATACACTTGAAAATGTACAATTTGTTATACATCTTAAAAAATAGTCCAGACCTCTACAAGCCGATATCTAAGTGCAGTCTGCATTTAAGCTGCAATATTCTTTAATATAACAAAAAACACTTTGATATTAACTTGTCTGTTGTGACACTTATAATAAAGTTTCATACTCCCCGAGGGCAAATTTTGTTTTAATTGTGCAGCGAGAGAGCTCTAACATGTTTATTGCCATAACGGACGTCGACTCGCACATGTCATTGTTTTCCTCTTCGCAGTTTTAAATTGATTCAACAGTTACACATAAAACATAATAACTATGTGAGTTGTATTATAAAAACCTTGTTAAATAAATCCTTATATATTCTTTTAGTTTTAGTTGATCCATTATGTTTATAAGATAAATCAATTAAGGAACATCATAATGGAAATAAATTTAAATACCAGTGAGAAATTGTACCCTGGAATAAGACGTCACAAACAAACCTGTGTGATTTTTCCAGCACATGTTTTCTCGTAAGTAAATATTTTAGAATTATTAAACATCTTTATCGCCGGGCAGATTTTCTTTACAATCACATTAGAATAAGCTTCAAACTTTACGAAGTTAACAGCACCTGATAAACATTAAGAGTTCTATAATTTAAAATTACAATATTTTGTAATTAAATCTCATCAAATTATATTCTACACTTGCCTTCTGTGCATTCTAACCAATTTTTTTAAAAGGAAAGATATTCATTTAATATGCACTGAAGAGTGTATCATCGTTAAAAAAACCCCATAAAATCTTTATATGTACAATGTAAGTCTAAAGAAGCATATTATCTTTATTTGCGAGTTTACGCTTGATTATATCGAATATTCGTTGTTACTAGTTAAAGGTAGACAAATTTGGAATAGCCGCGAGTTCGAAAGGTCTGCTTAATTTAGGCCGTACTCGGCCCTGTCTTCTTAAATTGATTCTACATCAGTCAACAAATTTAAATTAATTTTCCCGGTTTTATTTGGATCTTATTCAATAACCATGGCAATTAATAATTAATAAATTTGCATATCTGTCATTACATTGAAATTTAGAATCATTTTCGCTTATAAGAAACCTATAACTACTTGCTTTAAGAAAGGTTCGCTAGCGTAGTATTTGGATTACAGCAAAATGTTAATAGAATTTAGATAATATAACAATAAATAGGCAAACCATCACAAAACTTGCTGGAATGAATACCCAAAATAAATGATTATTTACATGATTAATATGTATATACACGATTGCAGATGCTCACGAAAATATCTTTACAAACAAACATCTTGTATAAACGCGTAAAGAAACTTGTTATTGCCCTAAAAATATAAGAAAAAATATTTCACAGGCTGTACAGTAATGAAGAGGGAATAATGCGAAATATTATTAGTTTAACTGGTGTCGCCTGACGACTAAGTCAGACTGGAAACAACTGCCGACCCAGACTGCTCCATGACAACATAACATAATGCACAATTGTATATCATTTTACTAAAACACCAGATAGAGTACTTAGTTAACAATAAAATAAGGAATATATTTAATAATAAATCATTCTATATCCACTATAAATAATAAACTTTTAATTATAGCTTGGGTATTGAATACTTAAATGAGATTCAAAAATATGAAGGAACAATTATTCAATTATTAAATAAATAACACCAATTTTACAAAATTAATTGATTATTTGCTGTGTAAATTTAAAATATATTATTGCATTGAAACAAGAAATTGTTTGTAGACTAAATAAAAAATTTGTTTCCAGGCTGACTTTGTGCAGAAAAATATCAGAATTGCCTTTGACCTTTTGGGCTCTATGGACGCTTATACACGTTTGGCGATGGACGCAGACATACAATGACTAAAAACCATTGGAGTGGACACTTATGCGGCTGTAGACTTTTACGAGCAACTGAGATTCTCACTGGCTCTTCTCAGCAGATCAGCATTCCGAGCCGGTGATAGCTTACTACTCATAATGTTAAAGTAATTTATACGTGAGTGCACATAAACGCCTACTTATATAAAGATATATTGAATTTGAAAATTTCGACCAATATCCAATAAATTTTCTTTGGTTCTTTTATTGCCTTGCGGAGAGAATTTATTATAAGAAAATTTTATTGTTAAATATTAATTGACAATAATTTAAAATAACACTGTAATTATTTGAATAACCCCATGCAAAAAGATTACTACAATTTATAACTGTTCGCGACTTAAATACGGACTAAATATTATTTCTGCCACAGGTATTTAGAGCCCAAAAGGTTAACAAATGTAAGGTAATATGTAAGTTATGAGATGTTATTAGATGAGTTCTATTTGATCTTTTCATCAGTGGATTTTTTTTAATCCGTGTCATAATATAATAAATAACAGTATAATAAATATTTATCTAATGATTTCAGTGTTCGATTTCTGAAGTGTATAAGGAATAAAGACAAATTAAAGAATACTAAATCGCTGTGGGCAGCGCAAGATCGGTCATTGTGGCGATTTTTATGGAGACCTATGCCTTTAAGTGGGCGTATGTCGGCTGATATGATGATGATGAAATACCAGTGTTTGCAGGAATAGTCATGGCGCTAAGCTGGTGCGGCTGACTGCGTGCGCGACAACTCGGTTAAAAGATGTCGGGGCAGTCTGCCCAGTCAGCTCGCTGCTTGCACTCCCAGTAACGATGGTTGTAGAGGTGACGCAGGTGCGGCTGTCCAGGGGCAGCGGCACGCGTAAACCATAGTGGCCGCGGAGGCGCCGGTGCTGGAGCTCCGCTCGCTGCTGCCGCCTGCACATACAAATTAACAAATTATTCAATATACATTATCGAGATTACAACTCAAGTTGACGCTACCACATACTCAGGTGAAATTCCTCAGACCTAAGAACAGCATAACAAACTCAGACGTACATATTTTTTTAAAATAATGCAAAGCATTAAATTAATAAATTACTTCATTCCCATTCAGGTTATTATTATGGACGAATTATTAAGTCAATATACTTTTAATAATTAATAATATTTGAAACAATTTTAATGAATTTTTTGCTGTGAAGATGGCATATCTGCAACTTCAATGTTCATATTTGATCAGTTTAAAACAAAACAAATTTCTAACTATTGTCATCTTTTAACCACAAGACGTCCACAGCTGTACATAAGGCCTTCTCTTCAATTTCCCATTGGACTGGTTGGAAGCAACCTGCATCCAGAGTGTTTTGACGACTTTAAAACAGTAGTCTGTATAACCTGTGGCCATGTCTTGCGCTACATACTAGTAATGTGTGAATTAAATAAACACACAACATACATTATTTGTCAAGATATTCAAGTCTTTATATACTTCTGTATTCTAAATGTCATTTAGTCTGTTTTTGCTTATAGGTTTTAATCTAAATTGTAAATGAAGTCATTAACGCCAAGTACTTGTCTGTTCGCTATCAGAGGAACGAAAACTCTACATTGGTTATTTATTAATCAACTAGTTTGGAATTGATAAGGCTAGTTCTGAAGTTTCTATAAGTTTTTTTTATAATTAAAATTATATAAATTTTAAGAATGCTGTGTGTGGAGTGTTTTGCGCACCTCAGCGGCGGCCTCAAGCTCGCGGCGTGCGGCACGCTGCTTTTCTTCGAGGCGCAGCTTTTCCGCGTTGGCATCGTCCCACAGACCCTGCTCCATGAGGCGCTGGTCGGGGCGACGCCGAGAGTCCGTAGGCGCCACGCCCTCCTCCGGCTCGTTCAGCTGCGCCGCCAGCACCGTGAAGTTGTACCATCTATAACAAAAGTATCCAGACTTTTTTTTTTTCATAGCCCACATTTCAAATTTAGCCAATTCCAGTGGACAACCTTTCGTTACATTTCTATCATATTCCTGAAACTCCACAATATAACAAGATCACATCTAAGTACGAAAATTTGCATTGTAATGAATATGGAATATGTCTGTATAACAATTATGCAAGTTCAGTAATTGAGCTTCTTAAAATATTATCTGTCAGTAATGATACATGCAGAGAATATTAATGTCTGTAAGCAGGTAATATCTTAAAAAAATGATAATAGGTGGCTCATTATTCCCCTCAGTTAGTCACTTGTATAAACAATAAAAATATTAATTAATTGTAGAGCATATTATCTGATGACACTGACTTGTCCGAGTCAGGGGGCGCAGGTACGCGCTGCCAGGCGACGGTGAATTTGCCCGTCTTGCATACAGTGTTATCGGCTGAGGCGCTCGTCACCGCCGCCACCTCCACGCGGCTGTCCCAGTGCCCCTGCAGCACGTAGCGCGGCTGGAAAAGAACACGCGAGTTATACAACAATTCGTATAATAAAACTGTTTGTTAAATAATTTTTATTATGATTTACGATGCGATTATAATAAAGTTATTTATTTCACGACAATGTATTCCAAGTGTAGACAATTTCCAATATATAAAATAAAAGTGATAATACCTTGGGGTTTTCAAACTTGTTAATTACTGCCGTTCCAAAACAAAATTAATTTCTCAATTAATAATATATTGGTTTTAGAATGATATTAATATCATTCTAAATCTATTATAATAAATCACTGAGCGCTCTAGTATAAGGTAATATTTTTAAAAAAATTGAATATAAAATTAAATCCTGATGTTTATTGCAGCAACTTATTTTTTAAATAATGTGGCTCCTCAATAAGAGAAGATACCATATATATTTTTTTTTAATTTTAGGTGAAGTTTGTATTGAAGTTTCTATTTAATATTATTTTTAGTACAGTCCATACTAAATATGCACTCAATCAGAGTGCATATTTCAAACAGCTTTGAATAGTTGCAACATTGATTTTTAAATTTAATTTGTTGTCGTCGTTCACCTTTAGACTTCACTATAAAGCATAAGCCTCCCCCAGATATCTATGGGGGTATATAGCATGATTACCATGCTTGGCAAGAGGGTTAGTAATTGCTGTATGGTAATATAAAAAAGTGTGAATTATACAAGATTTTATACCGGGAAAAGACCTTGTGACTTACGATCACAAGTTTTAGTCTTCTTCCAGTGAACTATTACTACTCAATTTGTATTTTTATATATTTTGTATGTGGGGATTGAATTTTCATTGGACACATTTTTTTAGTAACAAAAAATTAATTGTTTTCTCTTTATAAATACTTATGTGATGTGGATTTCATTATTACATATTGAGATGGTTTTTGTGATGATAGTTTCTATATCTTACATGTCTTTTTAAGTTGTAAAAAATGTCCTCAAATTTATTTTTTATTTTTTTTGACAACTTTTTTTGCTCGCTTTTCTAAGGAATATATCTACTGTGTAAATAAATGTAGAATATATTTTTGAAAAACCAGCCTATCGTAAATAGAAAAAAGCACAACAGTCGGCAACGCTTCCCTACTATGAAATAATATATCTCACCACTCCTTGAGGATCCTTGATAACACCAGTGACTTTCCGCTGTGTGTCTTTACTGAAATAACCGTAGGGCAAATACTTGAGGTGCGCCACGTATCCCGCTGCCGGACCGGACTCCCCGATAATGTCCATGTCGCCGTGATTGTCAACCCACAACTTTCCAACGATAATGTTGTGCACCGTTGTTGTCACCTGAAATTTAATTTTTTCATGTATCTATCATAAGAGCGGTATGTTCAATTTCAGCCATGCTTGGCACGTGGGTTGGAGACTGCAGTTTTTTTACTTTGAATATGTTTGGGAGAGCCTTCTGAATATTTTTTATCCTTTAGCCAGTTCTTACAGCGTCTACTGAATTATATAACTATATACTACTACAGTGCTTGCTGATGAATGTCTTGTCCCAGATCAGCAAGAGATCCATCTCCAACATGGCCAATTACCTTGAGAAAGACTTTGTAGAATGCAGTAGGTTGGCTGGCTGCTTTTGAGCAGTTCTATTGTAAATCTTTGAGGAAGGCCTATGTTCAGCAGAGGAAATCCTAAGGCCGAAATAATGATGCATTAATCTTGATACACAGGTGACTGTGTCAAGATATATGAGTAACTTCTTATTCAAACTGTTTTTTATACTGTTTTCTCTTTCTTAGTTGTAATTGTGGCGGTCATTAATTGATATCATATTATTATAAAAATCCAGTGGGTGTACAGTGTGCTAGTGCCGGCCTTTGTGGGGCTTATGATATGAAGTGTGTTTGTGTGAGTGTATGTTTTGTCTTTCAATTTTATATTCTGGCTACTTGACAATCTCACCTTCCTCCAAGTATATTTATTGCCGGAGTTGAGGAACATTGCGGAGGCGCCACCCAGCGGTATCACCTGCAGGTACTTGCCGCGGAACTTAGTGGTCATCGTGAACTCCTGCCAGCACTGCCAACCCGACTGGCCCTCGCAGAACTGTGCCACCATTGGCGGATGATGTGACACCTGACAAATACCCAAAGTAATTGATGCATGTTCAAGCAAGCAATATAATTAATGAATAAAATATTATTTTCAGTTAATGATATAATATTATTACAGATATCTAATGTTATTACAGTAATAACATTCTGCTGATAGCAACTTTTTTTTTTTAAATACTTTCTCTACTTTTCTTAATAAATTAAAAATTTGGTAAAATACCTGTTCTGATATCGCCCTCCAACCTAAATCCGCCATTCTGTCGCATTCGTAAGTTTCACCAAGTAATGGGTTAAATGGTTTGTTTGTTCTGAAAATATTGTTTTATTTATTAAGGTTCACTTGCAGTTTTTACTACAAAGTTATGATAATAATTTAGAATAAATTACACTAGAAATTATAAGGAAATAAGCATAAACTAAATTAGAAATAAGGTAAAAAATGGACAATATTTATGTGTAGCAGAATGGTATAATGGTTCTCTATGAGAGTTTAACACAAGTCTTTAAATTCATATTAAAAAAATCAGTATTCATGAGGGGTACTATACACTAATATAGAATTCTAACGGTATATGAGAAGTCACACTAAAGGCATATAAGAAAAATAACCTGCAAGCTGTGGTAGCATAGGAGGAGACGGTGAAAGCTGCAACATATGCAAGCTGCTGAGCCGGATCCGTGAACATAGCCGCCTGGTCAAGTATTGAAGAGTATTCATAATCCTCCGTGAGCCTCTGAAGCATAGACAGAGGCTCACTGAAGTTTACGGGGATTGGAATCTTAGATAATTCCTTACCTGTAAAAGATAAAACAAAATAAAGTTTTTAAAAAAACATGTATGGGCTTTTTAATATTGAAACTTATTTAAATAGAAATTTTTAATGTTTTATTGCACATAGGTAAATATTGTTAGAGACCATATTTAGAACAATTTTTCCCATTTCATAGTAGTATATAAAAGTAATTGTTTTGATACTAACCTATACAATTTTTCATTATAGACCATAGACTAAGTGGATAGTTGGGTTTGTCAGGCACTCGTAAACGGCGCGGATGGCCTTCCACCATGCTTCCCGGAACTTGTGAGACATGAGGCTGGAACAATCAAACAGAGAAACATAGTCTATATGATTTTGTTGCCATTATAACAATTACTTTAAATTGTTTACAATGTGGTTAAATGAAATTTTTTAATCCTAAGTAATAATTGATTGTGTAGCATCCTTGGGGGTAACATCCTGAAGGGCTATCTATTTGAGAGGTGCCTCCCCGAGATCGCTGGCCATCATGAAGGGTCTACCTGAATTTCTCGAATTGAGTTAGCTTGAATGCAGCTAACCTAGACGCAAAATGAGCACAGTGTCAGTTGGTCACAAAAACCGGTCCCAATAGACAAGACAAGTTGGACACAGGATGGCAGACTATTTCTTAAATAATTTAAGCTTAATAACCAAATTACATAATCAGATGCTTATTTCACAACATATTTTCCTGAGAAATAATGAGACAGACTAATATAACTTCTGGCTGTATGAAGTTTGCAGGGACAGATGGTTAACAATTTTAAATATTAATCTTTATACATAGTAATCCAAATTTCGAAAACCCTTTTTCTTACTATATTAACATTATGCTTTTTATAATATCTAAAACCATTGATTTTTGGATAAGGTTTACACTATTCATTAGTTGAATAGAGTAATGTTCTAGCTATACATTCACCACTTTAAATCTATTATATCTACAGCACCAAATATCCAAACTCTTAATGATTAACCAATATTATAAATATCAAAAAATTCACTGACTTACCCATACTACTATGTTTTGTTCCTTATTGTCTGGTTGTTTGACAGTTGTGTCATTGTTAGCGTTTGCTTCCGTGCCTCCCATAATTTCGGCGCGTTCCTTATCTTCTACAAATATTACCTACAAAAAAATGTACAATTACACATTAAAAACACGGCAGTTAGCGCACATTGGTTCTATGATCACATTTTAATGATTTCACATTTTAACACTATGCCAGTTTTATTAATGGAATTTGTCATAAATGGATCAACACATAAGCCATACATAATCAGTGTAATTTCATTAAATTTTGTAGTTATCTCTTATATACTTTGTATGGGATCCAGGACATACCACATCTATCTAACAAATTATATAATTAAAATTATTAACAATTTAAACAAATGTAACAAATTACTTGAAATAAAAATGCTTTATTATAACTCTCATACAAAATTGCTATGAAACTAAAAATATTTGCTGAGAATATAAACCAACTGATATCATAATTATAGCCGTTCACTCTTGGATATATGCATCCTCCATAAATTCCTAATGGAACTGGTTGGATGCGGTCAGTATCCAGCTTCTTCCAACAACCTTAACAAGACCTGTCTACCTTGTAGATGGAAGTCTTACCATGAGCTTGCAAATCGGTGGTATGTTCTAAACACTATGTTTATAGTGGTAAATATAATAATTTAAGTACATTACAAAAAAGCAATTTACATTACCAGTGTGGCTTTTAATTTTTACATTTTCTACCTCATGACAATTACAATTTTCTAACACAACAGTACAATATTCATTCCTTTTGAGTTCATAAGCATTAAAAATCAAGTAACACCCAATTTAACATTTTCATAAAATATTTTGCAATCATGAGAACTGACCTGTTGTGTTTCTGTGACTGTTTCACCCTCAGATTCATCAGAGCTTTCCCCACTTTTAACTTTATTTTTCCTATTTACCTGCAATTTGAACAATGAGTTTCTAATGTGTGTACAAAGGTGTTTAAGAAGGGAAAAATCTAATATCAGTAAATATACATGCAGTTAATCACAATGCATACTGAATTTGTAGGAAGCATATTGGTTATAATGAGCTATTTAATTACAAATTGTAAAACACATACAGGCACTTTAATTACAAATGATGTCTTGTCATCCATTGCAGCAGGGACACCCTCTTCCATTGCATCAAAGAACTCATGGTCCTCATCCTCAGTTTCATTTCCTTGACTTGTACTATTCCCACCTGTAGATTAGACATTTTTTAACATGTTTTAAGAATAAAACAATCTACTATAAATCAGTAAAATTGAGGTAATTAACCCCTTGGGTACTGATTTAATTGAAAAAATACTTGCATGTGGTGTATTTGACATAATGGGACAGTGTATCACAAATTATGTTTACAGAAATACTATAATTGCTCTTTCTATCATGACCAATACAAGTTACATTGAAATGGACAGAATTGTGCCCAACCTCAAATAACATTATCCGCTACTAGGAAAAAACATGTAATTGATGTCTCTCTGACATCCAATGTACCCAAGAGTTTAATTTTTGGTTTGATATCTTAAACACATCCGCTCCTAGAGAAAAAATTAATGATGTCTCTCAGATGTCTTAGTACACAAAGGGTTAATGTTATGGGCAATCAAGGGTTGTTCTATGATGTATTTTATTGCCAGTTGGGTGTTTATTGCTGGGTGTATTGTATATTTGTTCATAAACACATTTTAAAAATCTTTGCCTAAATAGTTTTGAAGGTATAAAACCTTTTTTAATTTAAAAAAATATCTGTTTTAAACTACTGTTAATGATAAATAACCATTTGTATAGTTCAAATAGTACTATTTTTAAAGACTAAGCAAAACTTAAAACATCTTAACATCAACCAAATTTAAAACATATTTTGAAAGGAACATTGTAATCAAAATATGCCTTAATAAATCAAATAATACTTGAAGATTGTATACGCGTTACAACACATAGACTGAAATTAGTTGAGTAGTAATCAAATTTATATTCAATCTACATTAAGTCTGCGGTAAAAAAAATAATTACTTTAATTCTTGAATATATCAAATACAGTACCAACATATGTAAATTAACTATCTATAGCTATATACATAAGAATTAAACATGGTATCACTTTGGTTACTTCTTGATGGATAAAATTTATTGTAAATATAAGTAATCCATTCATAAAAATAATAACTCATATCTTGACCAGGTTAATCTGAAATTCAATCTTTTACATTAATTTTGTAAATCGAACATACATATTAATTTTTAAATAGATGGTTCTTAAAATAATGTTGACATAAATCAGAACATAGCTTTCTTTTGTTTGTACACCTTTACTCTTGTGAAATAATGTGTCAACAAAATTTATAGCAATGATTAGCAACAACTGTGCTATTGCTTACTTCTTTGTCACTGTACAATAAACTCTTTACAATTGTTTTATTTCTTTACAGAAAAATATCCTACTATGTAATATAATTATCCTGCGTGGAAAGTTACGGAAAACTTTTAAGCAGTACAGGACTTCCTTACAAAATGTTAGACTTATAATTTCAAGAAAGTGCAATTTTATTGCATCTACTTGATTCACTTACCATACATAATATATAGTAAATGGAACTTTACTATGTAAAATTCACTATTAATTCGCGTATAACTTACACAAGGCCAAGATCACTATAGACGCACAAAATACATATACTCCTATCATACCATCGGATACCGAAACTGCCAAAACGTAGACTTCGAACCATACGGACGTTAATTAAATAAACGAATACGTAACAACGATGAAACATCAATTATTACGATAGTTTTGAACACTGTAACAACCTTGAAATCATAAAAATAATTAGAAAAATATATTTGTCATACAAGTTTATTAGTACGTACCGACGTCACTCTTCACTTTAACATTTAATACACATTTTCGTTTATTGCACAATCGGCTGTAGAACTATAAATTTATTTTGTCAATAACAAAACAAGGCTATAGGTTTTTGTAAATCGCCCAGCTATTTATGACTGATTTGATTTCCGTCACCATGTCACCATCAAACCACTTCGCGTGCGTTTCGTTTCACGCGATAATATTCGTACTTTGTCGTGAATAATGTATTACAAATTTAATGGATAGTGGTAAAAAATTGGTATGTTTTAATAGTAGCATACTTTAAAAAGTAATAACGTGTTGGTTATCAATACTTTTGGTTTTAATGACAAGACCTATGAAAGAAAAAAAACTTCATGAAATAAAACATTATAAAGATACATAGTTAGCATTAGCATTAAAAAAAGGAACCTACCAATAAAATATGTTAACCTACAATTTCAAATAGTCAAATTATATAGATTTAAGTTTCACGACTTTTAGTTACGCTTACAGATAAAAATGAAATAAATACAAAAATACGTTTGATTAGGTAATAAATACTACTAGTAAGTTTTGTGGAATGGAGAAAATAATTATTTTCATGAAATCAATATTTTGTAATAACTAGCAGACGCATTATTATAACATTTTATAGATACGCCTATACATTTCTAACATTGCATCCGCGTTTACGGTTGCTTATCGGCGTTTCAAAACAGAACACTTACAAGGCCTAAGATTATAATCAATTTTTGAACTAGTACACAAAATTATAGTAAATATTTTAAGGGACGGCTCTAATTCGTGTAGCGCCCGTGTGCAATGAAACCCTGGCCTAGGCCTGACCCCCCCCCCCCCCCCGCTTATAAACTGCAGGTTTATAAATAATATAATAACAATCACAGCATCGGTCGATTTAAACTCGACTAATTGAATTATCATGCTTTAATTTCGTGATCTCGAAAGCAATGACATCAGTTGACCTCTAATCAAGCAAATCGTTGCTAAGATCCTTAAATTTTATATTTAACTTGTACAATATTCAAAAATATTGGTCGGGCAGATTTATACGTGCACTAAATACTTTCAAATGTTTATAAAATTTTACATTATTTTTAATATGTGTGAAATTATGAATTAAAATTTACGTTTTTTTTTACGTTTACGTAGAATTTTGTAAAATTCCGTAGGTCGTCTCTTAGCTTCCTATCCTTGCTACCTCAGCTCAATTTTACTCGATGAAAAAAATTACTCTTGCCAAATTTCAAGTCTTTAAGCTTTATTTCACGATGTCTGTGATGAGTCTGGCGGAAATTTTTTATGTATTGATGACATTGATGTAAAGAATATTTTTCTATTAATGGCGTGTTTACAAAGAAATATAGAGCCTTTTATATGTACTTGATGTTGTTTTGTCTAAAAGCAATGAATAAGAATATAGAATAATAATGATGAAAAGAATAATAATGAATAGAGACCAGTACTAAACATAAGGTAAAGTTACAGGTTTCCATGACGGCCGATTGGAAGTGGCCTGCTTCCAGCGTATTTCTACAACCTTCACAAGGTCGTCTACGCACCTTGTGCTCAGACGCAGTAGGCTACGCTACTAAAACCTTAGCGACCAACTGATTTACACACTACTTCCATATTCTGCTCCCACTACCTAAATTTACTAAAATTTACTTAATTTACTAAATTATTTTAGGTAATTCTTTCAACATGCCATAAGCACAGAATGGTCAGTATCATAATGTCCTGAATTATAAAAAAGTTTGGATGTTTAATTATTTCAATTTTAAGAACAACTTACGTGAAAAATTTTTCAAACCCAAACACCAGTCAGTACCGACCACCACTGTAATTAATATATCAAAGGAACTGCTCTAACCTGTGTGCGGCGTGCTCCGTGCCGTGACGGTTTTTTCCAAATTGTCATGCTGCCTCGCTAACTGTTCCACCACTTCTTGAAGCCGCATTTTCTGTTCCCGTTCGTGTTGCAGGGCTCGACTCATCCGAGCGCTAGACGCGGCTGCCGCGCTCATGAACTCCGAACACGCCTAAAGAAAAAAAAATTCCCGCCCTTTTCATCTCTAAATGTCAAACAAAAATTGCAATTAAATAGATTCAATTTGCACAATGATTATTGAGATATTTCTGTTACTGACTTAATATATATATATTTAAATCAATATATGTAGATATATATCATTATCAGTCATCACAAAATAGAACATAATTTTTATCAATTTTTGTACCAAATTTGTATATTTTCACTCAAAGGCTGAAACATTTTGTTTTAAAATTAAATTCTTTATGTGTAAGTATTGTTTGTCACATAAACTTCATGAAATTTTTTTTGGCTAAATACCACTTTTATTTTTATTACTGCTGATCACAACTCTAATCATAATATTCTAGCTTAGAATAACCTTCATAATCTTATAACTAATATATAACCACAGAAGTATCTCAATCCGGATTCAGTGAAGTCAGCTTTTGTGAACTCATTCAAGTGTGAGGTTTTTAGATGTCTGACAGAAAATTTTTCGGCAATCATGGATAAAGCGTCCAGTAAACAACTAGCTGTACATTGGCATTATTGCTATTCAGTTAAGAGTTAAAGAATACATTGGTTAATACCCTAAAATAAGTGAACTGAAACACACATGTTTTAAACAAACTTTAGTTTCACACAATAGTTCGGAATTACTTACATTCATCATAGCATTGCATGATATTCTGAAAAGTGTTGCTCTTTCGGAAACTTGTTTGGTTGTGTCACTGGGAGGTACTTCTAATTCAACTAGAGACCTTTGGAGTGTTGTTCCATGTCTTGCTACTAGTTCCGAACAAGTCCTTAAGTCATGAAAACGTGCAGCCAATTCTCTTGCTATGCCACCAGCATCCTCTGTCTCTCCTCCTTCACCTCCACCAACTGTCATAGGTCCTGCAGCTATTTGATCTTCATCATCATCGGATTCTTGCGCACGACTATGAATAAACCAATTAAGATATAATGTAATATTTTATCAGTTAGTTGTTGAAAAATTTAGAATCAATAAAGCTGTTGGAAAATCCATTATAAGAATAAATAGGAAAATTTACAGATAACAATGCTAAACATATATGGTAACAGGACAGCTCATCAGGGTATCTCAAGGAAGTACCCTGTTAGTGTTCTTACAGATCAAAATTTTAATAAATTCAGTAAGCTCAATATAAATTAATATATGCATAACAAGCTATAAGTAACAGCTTTAAATTTTTGTTTTAGCATAAATAAACTAACATTAGATAATTTAAAATAGCAAGATGTTTAGTTAATACTTTAAAGTAACATTACACTACAGTAAAAAGTAGAGAGTTAAAGTAACCCCCACCAATTTCCCAAAAACACTAATTACCAACTAACACTAACATAGCTTTTGCCTTAGCCAATTCCAATGCGGTAACCCAGCTCTGCCTCTCTACTTCATCATGGGCTCGAATATGGAATGTCTGCGTGCCTCCATTACTGATGACAAAAGTGCATGAGTCAGCCGTGTGAATAAGTGCACCCAATAGTGATATTGTCCCACGGCATGTATGTGCCATTTCTGCTTGATTTCTGAAACAAACATTGAAATTATACTAAAAAACATTTGGAAAAGTTTTTGACAAACAGTACAAAATTAAGTCAGAAACATCATTGTTAATGAAAAAGTATTATAATTAATTATAATTAACAAGAGTGAACTTAAATATGTCAAACAAACAATATAAAATATAGTATATAGTCAAATATAGTGATGAGTGAAAATATGAGTACAGACCAGCATTTATGTCTATACAATCATATGTACCATATGGGTCATTAAAGTTTTACACTGCAATCACCAAGACATAAGTATAGTAAACATGGTTTGGCACATTGAGTAGAAAAAAACAAAGATGTACACATAGAAGAAAATAAAGATTGTCTATATTCTGTTTTGTAGTGTTGTCGTTATCCAACTCTGACAACTTAGATTTTATCAGTAGTTTCTGTATATGACTGATTTATTTTACTACTTTGTCTATTCTTTACTATTAGAAACTTGTTTGTTTTTCGAATGTCCATTTGAAAGTCACCAAAAGTATGTGTATAGATCATTTGCTGTCAATTAATGTATAGTACATCCTATTCAAAAAAAACAATGGTTTAAAAAATCATAACTAATACAACAATAATGAAGTTACAAGAAACATTTTCAAAATTCGGATTATTTTACATTAAAAGTTGTTATGGTTTTTGTCTCAGCAGACTGCACTGCCAGGGGTTATTTCACTTTTTATTGTAAATAAATAAATTAATGTAACATATTTCAAAGTGATCTTTATTCAGGGATAATTGGAAACAGATGCGAAATCTTCAAAGCTTTCGATGAGCTTATGCATTCACCTGTTAAAGCTTTTACATGTGTAACAATCAACTTTGAAGTCCTTAAACTAACTAAAAAGATTCCTGACTAGAAATTTATGATACACCAATTGAAATGCCTAGTAGTATAATATGCATTAAATGTATGTCCCTGGTCAACTCAATAAAAACTATGTGCAATATATCTTCCAATTAAAAAGACTGACAATATTAAGGCACATTTACATTTTATTTAAATTATTGCTTGTAACAAATCATATCTATTTAATTTATAAATTGTTCCATTGATTTTTATAGATTTAATTACACATTACAAGTTGCAGGAATGGTAATATAATGCTTATATAATCACCATAGCTTTTGAAAGGGACTTGAAATATTTTTTTTATATTAACTAAGAAATGACTGATTAACTAATTAAGAAATGTTAATATAAATAATTAAATATAAAATATGAAGAATATCTTAATATATTATTAAAAAATTAAATTTTAGTAGTGCTTAATTACACAGTGATTTTCTTTAAAAATTACAATGACTATGAAATAATTATGCTTGAAGTTGTAACAATGGTAAAATATTTTTTAATAAGTATTTAAACATTTGGAATTAAATGATAAAAGCAAGAATAGGCCAGACTTGCTGATTAAGGAAACTTTCTGATTAAGAATGCAATTTTTATTTTACCATAGAGAGCAATTAATAGAATGCAAAAAAAAGTTTTAGCTAAAAATAGGAAATTTGTGTATTTCAAATAATTCATCTGTAATAAAGTTTGGGAATATTTCCTAGTAAGTCCTATGTTACAATAACATAACTTCATTAATGTCGTCGTTATCTAAGATTTGAAAGAATTTAAAACGCAAAATAATTTAATATACCTGTAATACGACAATAGTCCATTTGACAACACGAACCATCTTCGCTGATATCCTTTAAGATAATTAGTCCATTTAAAGAGCCATCCTGTCTTTTCAGGGTCCCCAGGTATTGGCTGACCCTTGGGAACGATAGCTTCCGACATTTTAAATATTAAATTCACTTAGACATACAAATCATAATATATTTCGACCGACCGAGCCACGTCTGTCATCCACCATAATCAGAAAGTCAGGATATTTGGAAGGGTTGCCGCCTAATGTTTTTAAATTACCACGTTTTATATGTATCTTTTGCAATACAGAACAAATTAACTTAATTTAGATTATTCTAATGGCAATTAATATTCCTTTATTAATGTGTAGTTTTAAATTATTTAGTTGTATTCCTTCATTATAATATTTGCAGAGAATCATATGCATGACGATCTAGCTACTATATAAGGGCTATTATGAAAAATTAAAAGAATTCATTTGAAGAAATATGGTCAAATTTCTATTCTGCAAAAGGTAATAAGTAAAATTAATGACTACACAAGTGGCTATTCATAATTTAAATAGTGTTTTTCAACCAAGAACTTATTTTCTAATTTTTCGTACGTTTTTTAATGAAGGAAAAATACTATGACTATAATATAATTTGCAGGATACATCGATGTATAAAAAGTGACTATTTATTTAAAAGTGAACAATTATCGTGCCGTTTATTAGTTAATGTCCTGTAATTAAATATTTATAAAATATCATACTCGTAATTTTAATATTGAAATATATATTCATTCATTCATAAACGACTTTTATGCCCTTGTAAGATAATATTTTTACCTCTTTTAAAATTTAAGACAATTTTAAAAAGATTGAGGTTATACAAAAACACTTTAATTATTAAAACTTATTAAAAAATTAATCTTTATTTAAGAAATAATTTGTTTTAAAAGTAAATAACTTAGTTAAAAATACCGAGCCATAAGCCTTCCCTCCACACAAAACATAAGTGTAATAAAAAAGTACTCATTCTGTATACATAAAAATGTTTGCATTTAGCCGCTACAACTTGAACAAGGTTGTTAATTTTTTTGTTCAAGGTAACTCCTTTCGCTTCGAAACAGTTAATAATTATACTTACTACTGTAAAATTTTTCAATGTTATAATTTTACTGTATGATTACATTTCTAATAACGATTAAACTCGCATTGTAATCACCTAAATATATATTTTTATAGATCGTGTTTTAATAAACAGAGTCATGGGAAGTTCATCTTCCAGATCATTTTCTCCCAATTGTGGACCAAACAAAAACGATAAAGAAAATCGTAAGTATGTTTTATGATTATTTAAAATAACATGTGTGTAAGTATATTCATTCATACTTGTGTTCTCTCTATTGCTCATCTTAATTTTTAAATAATGTTATTTTTGAGGCAAGAAAAGAATTTTGTAATTGTGTTTATGGTGTCTTTTTTATGTACATTTTTTTGTTATTTTTACATATTTTATTATAAAAATTAGGTAGGTTTAAGTTCGAGTCGTTCGATCGATTAGGGTTCAGTAAATTAAGTCTGGTGTGTATAAAAAGTAACGTTAAAGTTTTTAGCAGTGATGTCTTAGCCTATCATTTTAAATCAGGTAACGCATATGACATTGTTTGCCTTTCTGTTTGAAAAATTTATTCAAATTTATTTTTAAGTGTCAGAAGTTCATAAGTTTTTTAGATAATATACAAATAACTAAACCAAGTAATTTATTCAGAAAACGTTTTACAGTAAATTTATACATGGGCTTTAAAAATTTTTAATATACTTAGATGACCAGTGTTACTTTCACAAAATTATTACTAAATGAACTGTAGGGTGAGAGAGTATGATAATAATTTAGTTTTAACAAGTGTTTATTATTATTAACAAATACAATTATTTTCTATTCACTATTAATGCAAACACTTTATAAATAGTTTTTCTAGTACATTACCAAATTCTGCATTTAAGACAAATTTCACTGCTAAAGTAACATTGTGTAATAGTAATATTAGTAAGAGGTTGTCATATTCAGAGTATTAACTGTTTATATATTAAATAAAAAGAGCATTATTCACAGAATAAAATTCTAATTTGTTTAATAGGAGGAACTATTTCTCGCACTGAATCAAGCAAAGAATATGTGGAATCTGTTGTTTGTAAAGCAAATGATCTTAAGGAGAATGAGATGAAAGTGTTTGAAATAGGAGAAGAAGGCAAAGTGTTGCTTGTGAAACAGAAGGGTGAATTCAGTGCAGTTGGTACCAAATGTACCCATTATGGTGCACCTCTTGTGTCTGGTGCATTAGGAGATGGCAGAGTGCGTTGTCCCTGGCATGGTGCATGTTTCGATCTGAAAACTGGAGATATTGAGGACTTCCCAGGGTTTGACTCATTGCCGTGTTACCAGGTTACTGTAACTGAAAAGGGAGAAGTCAAGGTAAGTTTTCACCTAAAAAAATAGTTTTTTTACTAGTACAACAAACCACATTTTAAGTTCAGAAGATGGTTAAAAAGAAAAAGAGTTTTCTGTGTTGTATTTGTTTAATACCATAATATCATATATATAATTATATATATGACAAACATGTAAACTAGCTGCCTATTAATAACCTTGCCTCCTTCGCATAGCCCACACTGCCTCTTATATAATTTTATCAAATTTATTCTTAATCATTTTTAATATGCCAAAAAATATTAGAGCCCAGGGTATATACTTACTATTGCTATAGTTTCAAAATATTTCTTTTTTATGTGAAAGACCATCTCAACTTGCTTGAGACTTAGGCTTGGGGCTTGGACTTTTGAAAAATCCATTTTTAGTTGATCTCTTATTGGTGAGAGGAATAATCATTGGTTATGATATTTCAATTCTCTGAGCCTTATAGTTCCAAAGATATAGTGTTGAGAAAGTATATAAGCAAAAATCTCTTCTGTATACATTATATATATGTTTGTAGATAAATATTTACTTAAATAGAGATAGTTGTGATGAGAGTTTTGTCATTATTTAAATGAATAATGCTTTAATTACAATAAATTTTTGTAATGATTAGTTACTTAACATATTTTATTATGATGTTCTCATAAATTATTTTGATGTCTAACAACTTTAGTGCCATCTTAAAATAAAGGATTTGATTTGGGTCCATTAAAAATGGAGATCATGCAAGAGAGGTAGTTGTATTGATTAATTTAAAACTTTTGTAAATTTATTAATAATTCAATTTTTATATAGATGTTGTGATGATGATCTCATTTGCAAATCGTAAAGGGGGCCGGTGTATTTTTCGTATTGTAAGGCATCAGCTGTCATTATATGCCTGATTGGAGCAGTAGAATTAATAACCGGTGTTAATAATGTAACAAACCGTCTTTGGAGTCTAATGGTTTTCGAGTAAAGTACACGAGCGAGTAGACGCGGCGTAGGCAGACCTCCATCTCGTTGAATGTGTGCAACGCAGCACCTGTCATCGTGACCATCTTTGAGGGAGGCCTATGCCTTGTAGAGGGCATCCATCGGCTAATCTAATATATAAAATTCTCGTGTCACGGTGTTCGAACTTGAACTCCTCCTAAACGGCTTGACCGACTTTTACCAAATTTTATATGCGTATTCAGTAGATCTGAGAATCGGCTACTATCTATTTTTCATACCCCTAAGTGATAAGGGTGGTCCACCCCTAAATTTTTTTTTTAATTTTTTAGACAATTTTTTTGGTTTTTATTTTATTATGATACAGCATACAAAAATACATACAACCTTAAATTTTCACCCCTCTACGATCAACCCCTATTTTTTTTTGTTAATTAAAACCCTATTTTTTTTTGCAAAACAACGTTTGCGGGAACAGCTAGTATGATATAATATATTCAAATGTACACTATAACAATATTTTGGCTATTCAAAGGTGCTTTGCAAAGTATATAAGAATATAAGAATATTTATTTCATAGTTCAGTCTCTTGTTAAAGTGACTTGCAACTTCTATGCTGAAACAGCTATGCGTTCACTCTAATTAAAGTGTATATATCTCTAACCACTCACCCTGTACATCTATGTAAATGTATACACAAATGATATAAAAAATAAGTATATAGTAATAATAAATGTTGGTTCGTTATAATTGTCATAAAGTAGGGGAATGTATGGAAATTTATGGATTTGTAAATTTCCTCTTACGTATATAAATATTGTTAGGATCTTCGAAAGTCACTAGATGCAGGCCACGTTCAACAAGTCCTATTGGAAAATTATGTGGAGGTCTATGTCTGACAATGGACGCCTTACGAATTAAGTGATGATGACATATTTTTTTTTTAGAGTTTGCGAGTACTAATTGCGTTTTATTTATTTAATATTGTATATCGGGAATAGAACTCGGGACTTACGATCGCAAGTCCCAGTCCTCTGCCTCTGGGCTACCACTAATCAACTATTTCCTAAAATTAGACGACATTCCTAAATTGAACCGTCCTATATACATTTTTTTCCTAGACATTCAAACAGATTCAAACTTATGTCCTTAAAAACGAATTAAATAGTAAAATTACAATAATATAGCGCGCCTCAAGATGTATATTAAAATATAAATTGGAATCCGTATTCCTAATAAAAATTCAGAGAGAGCGATAGCGGAATGGCTTGCGTTCTCCGCCTTATACGAAAGGAATTTTAATGTCCTTAGAGATATTCATCTATTCCTTTTACTTACAGCTTCCCAATTTTTAATAGACGATAAGAAAAAACTCAACGCTCTCTTTTAAAAATAGTAATTTTTTCTAATATTATATCATCGTGATTATAACACCTATAGGACGTCCGATACATGTTCCTCCCGTGGATATCCAATAGGACTGTATTAAAAGGAGCCTGCATTTTTTTTTCACAAACCTAGTGTACATAGCTAGTGATGATTTTGGCCAAACAAGAAAAACATTTGGTATCCATTTTAATAATGCCATATCGAGTTTGCAGATAACGTCTTTCTTTTCT
The DNA here is from genome assembly GCF_028537555.1 of Battus philenor. Lineage (NCBI taxonomy): Eukaryota > Metazoa > Arthropoda > Insecta > Lepidoptera > Papilionidae > Battus > Battus philenor. The sequence goes on from NW_027181686.1 coordinate 3,344,769, forward strand.
AATTTTGTGTTTTGTATATGTATTGAGCAAAGATAGCCCGTCGGCGGAGGATTGAGAATTTTTAAGATTCGATTCCCGGGATAGTTTAAACAATTGTGCATAAACTATAGATTATTGCAATTGCCTGGTTGCATTGGTCTGTTCTTTCTGCTACACCTACTAGTTTCCTCATCAGTAACCATTGTATGTAACGCGCATCATCATCATCACCATCATCATATAAGCCTATAGACGCCTTCTACAAGGTATAGGCCTTCGCCAAGGGTCGCCACAATGACCGGTCTAGCGCTGCCCGCATTCAGCAACTTCCCGCGACCTTTACTTTATGGTTGGTCCACTTAGTTTGGGTCTTCCGGCTCGTGGTCGCCATTCGAACATGAATATGCGCAACTTCTTAAATTGACTTTATATTTAAGCTGTTATTTTTGGAAGGTGAACCTTATCTTTCCGTAAACTGTCAACTAGCACAGAAGGCGAGGTATCTTTTATGCATACCGCCAAGAATATAACATATAGTATATATGTATATAGTAATAAGCAATAAAGTTCAGTTATTATTACTCATTTTCGTATTGTGTTTTTACCGTATTCTACTTTCAAAGATAAACTACTAGGAATTCATTATCGTGTGACTAACGAATGGATAAGTTCCATATTACGTTATCCGCTTGCAGAAGGTTACATGTCACACACAAGTCAATACTTTCGCTAATGTTAGCTGGTTAAACTGACTATGGGAAATTCGTAGAAGCTTCTTACCATGATTTTATTCCTTCTTTTTACATCAATTTGTTAGCCATAGTATGCCTTAATTATACATTATTGGATGTACAAATGAACGTTGGAGGTAATGGTATGTGTAAGATAGAGCATAAAGTTCAATTGTCATGATTTTGACGTGGTAAATAGCAATAACATAGCGGTTTAGGATTCAGACTAAATTACCTTGTGTTTTGCGCCAAAGAAGTCATTAACAAAGGTTTTAATTTTAACACAAAATTATATAAGCAGTAAGTAAAATACTAGTGACATTATTTTAGATTTGTTCTACACATATACAAGATGTAATAAGACGCATAGAACAAAAGTGGTTCAGGGACGGTGGACTTTAGTAGCTATCCAGTTCACCTCCATGTATGTTCAGCAATTTCTTAACAACTTTTTTATAGATAATAAATATATACATAATAAATTTTAAACTTATACATAATAAATAGGCCTTTGCTCGTGAAATTTTTGTTTCAAACTACCTTAATGCCTTCTGATTTTACAGCAGTTAGTCATTGCTGTATATAAGTTTAAAATACATCATCTCAATGATGAATATTTATTTTAATTTCAACGCTAAATATGATGAGCTTTGAAATTAAAAAAAAATCACATATTTTTCTCCTACCTATCTTAAAAACGACTAGGGTTCACGTACCTAACATATTCTGGTAATTATGAGTATATACAACTATACGAGTATATACTCTTTCGGAGCATCGTACACTCAACTAAGAGCGTAACAAAGAATAGGATATACCGAAGCGAAACGCTGAACGTTGCAAGTGACAATTCTATCAGTGCCGCTAGTAAATAATTATACCTCCCAACAAAACTATCAAATATTCGTTTACCCGCAACAATTTTTTTTAATTAATATGGCATTAGAAAATATGTGTTTACCCCATAATAATCTTTTATCATAAAGCGGTATCACATCACGCACATACATATAAACCTTGCCCAAGTACACTCATATGTATTGGTTACACAGCATTTTTTAACAGTAACTGGCATACATACTTATTAGGAACATGTTTTTTTACAACTATTGAACTATAGACTCGCGGATCTGAGACCAGAGAGCTTAATCAATTTAAATTACTTTTTATGTCTATATATATTGTTAAAGGTTTTGCAATTTATTTTACTATAACAATTATATATTAGGTTTTTGTTGCTATAAAATTGGTAGTTGGTCTGTAGTAGTATACGACTAATCGTAGGTTCACGGTTCTATTCCCGGGATATAATCTTATATAATTCACACTTTATGCATTACTTATACGGGTTGGTTACTAGTCGTAAACAAGTATCCAGAAGATGGGCGGCAGCGGTCCCGAATCCGCCTGTCAAGTGGTGCGATTATGGAAAGTGACCTATAGATATTTTTGGTGGAGACATGCCTTGCACTGGGCTTCTATAGGTAGATATGGCGACTTCCACTGATAGATATAGGCCTCCCCCTTACATTTCAATTAATGTAAGAAGCAGCCTGCTTCTGGCGTCTTTCGACGACTTTAATAAAGAAGTCTGTGCACTCGCCGGCGTAAATAATGATGATGTTCTTTTCAATAGCAGTATAAAACAATTTTGTTATTAGATATGCATACTAATTTTTTAGCACTGTGTTTCTTGCGCAACTTAACGAAGTCAAATAGTACTTCTTATTTAGCAACCATATAAACACATTATCAATTTGCTCTAATTCGTTATTCTTTTGTCCCCTTTCGATAAAACCCGATTTGTTATCGTTAATATCTTGAAATGGAATGAACTGGTTAATACGTATAGTAATATCTGTATCGAATTTTTTATGACATTTGAATAAATAATGGGTGAATAATATTAATAATTATTAATAATGTATTGTCAAATTTGCGTAGAAAAGCCGTCTTTCAGAGCCTTAAGGCCGTCCTGCTTGCATTGTAATTAGAAAATAGTAATATAAGCTGCCATGTACATAACTATGTAAGAATTTTTTTATCGTTTATTTATTCATCAACATAGGATTTTTTGAAGTGACTGCTTGTAAAAGACGAAAAAAAAATGCTTCTGGCTTCCTTTTGATATTAGTGACCACTTGTGTACAAAAATAAACTCAAACGCTTTTTCGTGATTTCTTTTACAATATTTGCTTCATTATCGAAAATTGATAAAAATAAATATATAATATATATAAAATAAATTAACTAAGCGTACCGATGCGATTAGTTATCCTAAAATCATACAATACACCAATGTGACGCGGCCAACGCCGATGTATGTCGATTGTTCCTGATTCGTCATCTATGAATAAGCCCGAAACGCATTAGTGCGATAGCATTTTTAACATCTTTTGGCATTGACGTGCTTTTATGTTTAAACGCATATGAAACTAATTTATATAATTTTTAGTTTTTTTTTTAATGAGGTAATGCAACATTTCTTAATTTTTTTCATTAGTTGATCCCCTAGTTTGTTTCGATAGCGTACTTTTAATGTGCAACAAAAAGGACGATAATTTAAAAAAATAATATTTTCTTTAAAAAGTAATTCAAAATCAACACGAAAGTTCTTCCAACAATTTAAACATACATTTATAGGAGTAAAATCAAAAATTTGATGGCATGAACGATATGGCTTTTTATCAACACAAATGTACTTTATATTAGGCTTAATTGATTGTATCAATTCTTATGTCAGATTCCATCAAGTTACATCAGCAAGTGACTGTTATGTCCGGATACCTTCAGTGTAATGATCAATTAAGAATTGAGACGGGGAACAACCGATAACGGAATTTCCTATCATTATACCAGGGTCGCTGCTTTTAAATACCAAAAATAGTCCCGGCCGCGCCGTTAAACAATTCGCTAAGTCGTACTATCGCATTTGTACCGACTATCAGATAAGTAAGTAGAATTTAGTTACGTCATTAAATTTTAATTACTTTATGTTGCTTAGATGTTTTTAAAAAGCACGTAACTTTCGCGAAACCCTTGAGTGATCTCCACGGAACCCCGAGGCTTAATAAACGCTGGCATAATTCAAATAAATTATAAAATTATTAAATATAATTCTTAAGTACAAATGCACTGAAGCTCTTTACATCATTAAACAATTATATGGTTGATTAGGGTTTGAGATCGTGTCACGCGCCCTCGTTCTATGGAGTGTTCACAAAGAGCTGAAAAGTTTAACGGTCTTGCAATCTGGTGAAATACGTACTGTATGAAGAAAGGAAGAAATCTTTGTAAATACAAACTGGCAAACCACATTTGCTAAATACAACAAAAAAACTTTTTAAAATTAAATTGTAATAGTTTTTCATGAATTGCATATTTTAGAATCCGTTTGGAATTAAATAAATTAAAAATACTAAACCGATTTTGTAAATTTATTGTTTTTTTATTCAACCGTCACTAGAATTGCGCTCTTAAAGTAATTACGCTTGACCGGAGCGAAAATCTATACAAATTGCAAGTCAACTATTCAATGACTATTAGGATGACCGGAAAGTAATGTCATTTCACAAAAAAAACGATTGATTTTTATCACTCCGGCATTGAAAATTTGTATACTAGATGGCAAAAGGTTGTTGATAACGAAGTTGAATATATTATTGATTAGGAATAAAAAAAACTACAACTTTCCGGTCCCCCTTAATATATTATCTGTATTTGTTGACAAGGTTACGATCCCGTAGCTAACATTCCAACGTCTCATTCGGTTCTAGCGGACGAATGTGACGGCAAATAATGAATTGAAGGTCACGTTAGTACTTTTTCGTGTTCCAGACATAAGCGGAAGGTTACAACACCATGGTTAGATTTACGGTTAGATTAGATTACATTCGATAATGGGAATGCTGTACAGGATGATTGAAAATAGATGTAAAAGCATTAAATAGTGAACGTATACTCATTTGTCAGCAAAATGCTTTAACATTTTTACATTCAACCTGTATAACTTTCACTCTGAACTATGTTACATTGATTTTTGGGCGACGGGTGCGACGAGTCAATTACTTCCGGTATGACAGTGTGCAGAGAAGGTTGTAAACAATAATTAATTTTAATATATAGTAGTCTGAATTTTGACAAGGCTTGTTTGTACTATACTATCATTAAGTTACTTATTATTTCTAAAACCATTGATTTTTTTGATAAAGTTTATCGAACATTTATTGACAGCATATGTATAGCATTCACACCTTTAAAGCGTTTACATCTATATCCAACCATCCTGTATAACTAAAAAATAAAAAAAAACTTGACCAGATGACGGAGTAGTTTGCCAAAACCAACAAAACGAACATATGAATGTTTAAAAAAAAACCTTTCTCGTTTTACATGAAGGAAACAAACTATTTTAAAAATGTTATATATTTAATATAAATGTAGAGTAATAGAGAAACCTTGTGTATTAGTAGTAGTCGCTCTAAAGGAAACCGATTACATAACTTTATAACGATTACAAAAGAAAACAAATTTTGTAACCGACCTGTGGTTAGTTTGCGAGGTGACTTTCACATTTTAAAGGTTATAAAATCTTACAAGTTTACTCTAGGCTATTACTCTTTGGGGAAATATTTATAGTAGGAGTTGGGTCTGTTATATAGAGATAGTATATCTGGTATAGTATATATAACATCATGAAATAGTAATGTAAGAGTTCAGGAAGCTCCGAAACCTCTTCTCTTCCCAAAAACCGTATTGTTTGAAGACGAAGGTCTTTGACTAATGTTACCGATGACGACATACGGAACCGAGACGTGGTCACTTACGACAGGCCTCATAACAAAGCACAAGATCATCCAGAAAGCAATGGAGAGGGCTATGTTCGGAGTTTCGCTGCGAGATCGAATTAGAAGTAGGAGATCCGCAGAAGAACCACGATCACAGATATAGCTAAGAATTGCTCGTCCGTTCGTGATGGCCGTTGGGGCTGAAAGGCTCTCGACTGGCGACCACGAGCAGGTAAATGTGGCGTTGGTAGAATCCCCGTTAGGACCCCCACTGGACCGACGAGATAGTTATAGTCGCGTGAAGTCACTAGAAGCGGGCAACAAAGGTCATCGTGACGATAGGGGGAGGCCACTGCTTTGTAGAGGGGGTCCACCGGCTGAAAAGAAGAAGAAAGTAAAAATATAATTGGACTGCATTTTATAGTTAAGATAGCGAGAAGTGCAAGACCGTTCATCGAAGCTTTCTTTAGAGGAGGCTTATACCGTGCAGTGGCTGTCTATCGGCTGAACAAAAAATAATGTCAAAGTTCTGTTGAATAATCTAATACTCTGGCAATTAGAAAAAAAATACCTGTATTCTCAGACGAGGTTTATCGTAAAGTATGACAAACATTTTATTTCATTATTACTATAATACTTATCTAAGTAAGATAATTCAGAATGTTGGACTAGATTATCGTGCGGACCTTTGGGTTTTGAAGGGAACTGTTATCATAAACATTCAGCCTATAGATATGTAAAAATTTTAGTATTGCCAGTCACCTTAAAATTTAATTAGATATTCTATTTGAATACATAGTATCAGATGTATATTTAATATCACTTTTATGATAGAACACGTGCAAATAAAATAACCTTGAACTTCATAGAAAAGGCGTCTGAAGGTCACGAGCCAAAACGCAACACTATTGAAATATAAACTTCTGCGCAGCGTCGAAAGGATTGCGTCGTAGCCCGTAAACTAGTTTGGGAAAGTGATCACTTTTCTAAATTGAATCACAGATCCCAAAAGCCAAACTATATTAAAAACTTGTCTCTAAGTATCTCGTCTTGATACAAAATATTAACAATATAAAACTATGCAGTTGGTAAAGTGAGGTTACTTGCTATTGTTTTCTCATGAGTTAGCTGTATAAATAAGTAGAAAATTCCGTAAATATTAAGTGTAATTATCAGTAAAGTACGTAAATATATTATAAAAAAGTAAATTATAGTAAGCCAAATTTACGAAAACTAAATGAAAGACGGACGAACTTGTTCTTCTTTTTAATAAATGACTTTTGAACTTTTTAAATTAGGAGTGTAGAAATTACTACAATATTTCCTTATTAATATCGGAACTGTGGGAAATCGTTGTGGACAACTATTGTTAGATGAATGTTCTCCGTGTCTTGTTTTTAATATTAGCAAAGAAAACAAATGCTTCATTTCTGATCATTGACAATAAATTATCATCATTATTTTAGCTATAAGATGTCCACCGCTAGATTAAGGCCTTCCCCATAGATTTCTAATAGAACCGGAACAGGCCTGTTCCCAGCGTCGTCCAATAACCTTAATTAAAATTGATAACAGATGCTATTAAGTTAATGTATTATTTATTAATTTTACAATATCAAGTTCTCCGCTCATTTTCAAACGTATAAATCCTGTTCTAAAATAGCGCAGCAAAGTTAAAAATTAAGATAATAAAAAAATATTGAAGTGTATGAATTAGATACAATTAACGTCGTTTTAACTGAGTATATATCTGATATTTCATAAGAATGCCCTCGAGAATTCGGACACGTACGACGGCAGAATTAAAAATGACTAGTCATGTATGTTTTTATATTAGGTGGCCGGCCAAAGACTGATGTAACTTCTAATTTATATGTCCTTAAACATTAAGACGTGTCCACATTGTTGCTCTTATATATCGAGAATGAATAGCATTTTTTAAAAAATAGTGCTGAATAACTCTCTTTACATCAAGGCTTATAAAAATATTACTAAAATCACAATAAACTGTACAATGAGGCGTCACAAAACATAAAACGTGCTAACCAACCTAACGCCTATCGCTCACAAATTTGGGACAGAGTGAGCAGTTGGCGGTTTTTTAACACCTATAATATATATACATATATATGTATATATATACATATGTAATTATTACTATGTCCTATAAAGTGGCGTACCTAGGGGGGGGGGGCGGTCCACACCGGGCGGCACTTACCTTGGGGCGGCATTTTTTATATTTACTTATAGTTGTAAAAAGCAACTTATTCATTTCAAATTTATTTTCTTTCTTTAATAATAAATGATTATTATAAGTTTAATATTTGATTTATATAAATTATGATTAACTTTATGATTTCGAATATTATTCCTCGGTGTATATAAATGCATTTTAGTGTAAATTTTGGATTCTAATTCAAGAACAAGATAATATTTTTATTTTATTGTATTCATAAAATTCGTTGAATTCGTAAAAGGATCTTTACGACTTTGTTCGGCATTTTTTCCTAACTAAAATTTTTTGATGTCAGTATATAAATGTCATTTCTTTTGAAAAGTTTATATGATTACTTTGAAGTGATATATCAATATTATTTTAAATCAACAACCACTATTTGATTGACATATAATAGAAAGGGCGGCAAACTGGAGATCGCCCCGGCCGGCAAAAGTTCTAGGTACGCCACTGGTCCTATATAACACCACGGGCCAATGGAAAACCAGCGCCGCGGCTTTTCTGTGGTCCCATGCAGAATTTGCACATACCATAAAGTAACACGCGTCTACAAATATGCACATACACTTAATAAATTGATTTTCAAGTTCGTAAATTTCTTACATGTACAAATGATTAACATGTTCATCATCATAATTTCAAACGTTATCGCTTAAGGATTTATTGGTTTTTAAAAAAAAAACAGATATGTTAATCTCTCCTAAAATATCTACTACTAAAATGATCCTTATATATAATGCATAATGATGAATGACTGCAACATACCACTTAAACGTAAAAAGAGTACTACATTGAAAAGTAAATGCTTAGTGTTGTGTATGTTGCAGATCATAAAGTTTTTTCAATATATAAGTATAAATATGTATAAAAATTCTTAATTTTCCCTGCATTGTAGTGTTACCTGCAAAATATATGTTTTGTTTAAATTATAAATAAAAGTCATGCATTTAAGGGTTAAAATGCGCGCCTCTGAGAAGCTGATATAGACTATTTTGGAACTTCTAGTCGTAGTCGATAATGTTTGATAAATATCCATCGTGTCTCGTTCTACGATGATCATTGATAACAAATCATCATCATCATTTCAGTCGTAACATGTCACCGCTGGACGTAGACCTCCGCGCAAACTCAAAGACCGGTTGGAAGCAAGCTAACGAGTCTTCCAACGACCTTAACAATTAAATATTACATAACTTTTTTGAACGTTGATTCTAGATTATAATTGGGAAGACATTGGCTTCTGAAATAATAATTCAGAAGCCATGGACTCACAAATTTTGCACAGACGTTTATAAATATATATATATATTATTTTAATTATTAACAATTCAATCAATAATTTGGAACACAATCAAATTACAACAAATGATAAATAGATAATTTAAAAGTGGCGAGTGATATTTTAAAAGTAATCTTATCAGTGTTCAATATTTGAACGATTTGTGATATCATAACATAGCATTACGCTGCCCATCCTCTGGAAACTTATGTGCATTGGCAATCTTATATAATTAATGTACAAAGTATGAATTATATAAGATTGTACCCTGAAATACTACGAACCAGGGGCGGCTTTAGCACGTATAGCGCCCGTGTGCAATGGAACCTTGGCGCCCCTAGGCCTGACACCTAACTCGCGGCTATAACTATTAATTTTGTCGTCGTAACAAGAAAGTTTTTTTTCATATTCCAACAAGCTTTTTTTATAAGTAGGTATAGCTTACTATATGTTATTAGTTACGGCCTTTTTTATGACGGCAGAATAAGACTCATTGTTTTTATGCCTGTAGCACATCTCTGTTGCGAAACTAAGCGGCGAACCGCGATACATTCCAAGACGATGCTCTTAGCTATCTATCTCAGGGAGCGTGGCGGCGCTCATGTGCATTGCACACCCTGCACTATAGGTTAAGCCGCCCCTGCTACGACCATAAGTCTCGGTTCCATACCGCTGGGCTGCTATTGCTAAACTTACATATTTAGTTGACTATTTAGCGAGGTAAAAACTTAGATTCATCATTTTTTTAAAAAGAGTACATTAAGTGCTATACCATTATACATGGTAATTGGTTATAGATGTATAACCTTTAATAGGGGATGTATATGTAAAAACCCTATTTACAAAGCAATCGTTTCAGAAACAATATAAAACGTACAGGCTTACTACATATTAAAATTAATTATTAATTACTATATGTCCCTACAGCCTTTGCATTGTCAGTAATTATTATCCTGTCGCATCCAGATCGAGTTTTAGAGTGTTTACATGGTGTGATTGGAAAAAGATGTTAAAGCTTTGGGTTTTTGCTAACAAATGAACTATACAATAAACCCTTTAAAGATTTTACATTTGAAACCAATCACTCTGTATACATTATAGTTTAGAAATATTTATCGAATAGTTTACACCGACACGGGGTTATGAAATCAGCCGAATCATCGTTCATATATGATACAACAGTTTTTAAATGAAGCGGCCTTTTAAAATCTGTTGTATCATATATTACATATTTGTATACGCAGTTCATATGCCAACTGGCAATAAACGCCTAAAGATGGCCGCGTGATAAAGTGATAATAAAAAATAAGGAAATCAATGATTTGAAGAACTTTTGCAAATCATCTTTGTAAAGATTAGACTATCGACATCGCATTTGAAATTAACGAATGACATCTACAATTTTTTTTTATTTATCGCTTAGGTCGTGATTTCTAATATTCATATCTTTATTGTACGGATTTATAGGCACTATTGAATCGCCGAATATTTTTACATAAGTAGTAAGCATCCACCGGCTCTGAATTCTTATATGCTAAAAGGAACCGGCCATAAATCTTTTTAAAATAATTTTAACAATGTATCACGTATATTATATCAACCATGTAGATGAGTCTACAAAGCGAGTTCCACAAATTTTCATTAAACAAAACCCCTTTAATAAGATTTATTTAATGATATACTTTTAATTTTAGATTTAAAACTAACAAACGGAAGGTCCAAGAAATGTTGTGGAACTTTAAAGATGCATACACTTAGACTCGTCCAGCAAATGTTTCTATATTTGTGTATGCTATATTATCGAAGTAATTTGGCGACGTTATTGTGTTAATAGCACGTCGCGTTCATTGTTGACATACTCGGCTGCGGCTATAACGTAATAGTTAATAAAGGTGCAACGCTAACCACCACTGTACGACGATTTTCGGCTTATATATTACAAATATTGAACATTATCGCTTAGGGTTGGCCAAATGACAGGCAATGTTAATTACGTAGCGTTGAATACGATATTTTATACTTATACTGATTTAATTTATTATCTAATATTACAAGTATTTGCTTATCGTTGCTCTATTTACAGAATTGTTGTTCACCCTGGTAATTTTCCATCAGACTAACTAACAACTAACCTTTTCCTTTGTTCCGTTCGGGTAATCTTCGGAATAGACACGAGATGCAGGGGTATATTGTCCTCATTGATGTGAAAGGATAAGGTTATGTGGGAATCCTATCCACTAAAACCCACTCAATGGCCGCGTCCGTACCTTAGGCGGCCGCTGGGTCAGGCGAAGTACCGCGAAGTATTCGCGTTCCTGGCCTTCTCAGGTTCATTTTAAATAGACGGTGATGGCCCCCACCGTCAACATCCTTTTAAATTGACTTTTACGACTGAATGCGGATACCTAAGCCCTATTCTAACGAACCGAGGTTGAAAGGTTTGAACCTACAACAAACCTAAGCTTACCTAACCTATACAAATTCTATATACCTAAATTAATTTTAACAGTTATTTCATTGTACAAACATCATGGTGAACGATTTCTTTCCGTTGCTCGGTGATAATGAGAGCGTATATATGGTGATCAATTATTGGATTCCAAAAATTATGTAATAATTTTTTATACATATATAATCAACCCTGACCATAGTTTGTTAGCGTATTTGAGTTGTATTAATCTATATGACTCACACCTGAGTCGACGTCTAAATTTATACATGCAGTAATCTACTGCTGCATCTACATTGAACGTTTATGTAAATCTAAGTAACAGATGTATTATTTATTATATGTATTAACACTATAAAATTTTACGAAAACGTGTACTGTTTTTTTTTTGGCATTAGTGTTGCTATTAAAGTAACCTGACTATAGAGGAATCTTAGTATCTAGACCAGTGCTTCAAAGAGGTCCATATAGATGCCCAAGAGTCCATGGAAGACTCGACAGGGGTCCACGTTTGCATGACAAAAAAATAAGGATCCTCAATTCCTAATCGGGGGGTCTACGAAAATATTTCTGTCTTCGATAGTGAACAACTAAAATGTTGGCCTGACCTAACATATCAATGTTGGCAAATAATATTTCAAGAAGCTCAGCGGCTGATCACTTTTTTGATCGATTCACAGCACAATCAATTAGTTAAGCAATTAATTGTTACTACTAATGCGTGGATGAAACTCAGCGGCGACCCAAATTTCCATAGTTAGACCTAGTCTTCACATTTTTGTAGTTTTTATTAATTATTTACTTGAAACGTATCATGAAGTGAAGAAGTAGGAGTAAAAGCAGTAGATAACTTACAAGACCTTTAAAAAAACAATTTATGTAATATACCAGTATAATAATTTTCGGTGTTACAGGTGCGAGCAAAAATCAATGATTTAAAATCAAATAAGAGGACGAAGGAAATGGGACTGGCTTCGCCGTGTGATGAATCATCAGCAGTAATCATTGGCGGCGGCCCGTCGGGCGCCACGTGCGCCGAAACATTACGTAGTGAAGGTTTCAAGGGCCGTATCACTATTGTCGCTAAAGAGAACTACCTTCCTTACGATAGAGTCAAAGTATCGAAGATAACGACTCCTACAGATATAGAGAAACTACAAGCAAGAACCAATCAGTATTATCAGGACGCCAAGATTGACATCTTAAAAGGTGTTGAAGCTACTAAACTTGAGCCACAAGAGAAATTGGTTCATTTGAGCAACGGCACGAAGTTACGATACAGCTCGGTGTACTTGGCTACAGGGTCTAAACCACGAGTGCCCGACGTACCGGGTATAGATCTGAAAAATATATTTACCGTGAGAAATTATGAAGACTCGGTAAATATTCTGAAGGCTCTAGGCTCAGAAAAAGATAAGGATGTCGTCGTTCTCGGATTAAGTTTCATTGGGCTAGAGGCCGCGGCTTCCTGCTCGCAAGCAGCCAAATCGATGACTGTCGTCGGAAAAGATAGCGAACCGCTGGGACAGATATTCGGCCCCGAAATCGGCAGAAGTTTGAGAAAACTGTTCGAGGAGAAAAACGTTAAATTCCATTTCGGGACAACCATCGCCAAATGTAACGGTGAGAATGGAGCGATAAAGTCGGTTGAACTTGCAAATGGCACCACTGTTCCTGCGGACATGCTGATATTGGGCGTGGGAACTACGTTCTACACCGATTTTTTGAAAGATAGCGGCGTCGCGTTGCGGCCGAACGGCGCGGTTATTGTTTCCGACAAACTGGAGACGAACATCAGCAACGTGTTCGCCGGCGGCGACATCGCCTACGCGCCCGTGTTCGCCCACGACAACGAGCCCATGAGCATCGGCCACATTGGTCTCGCTCAGTACCACGGTAAAATCGCAGGCCTTAACATACTGAAAAGAGAGACCCCACTCAGAACAGTCCCTTACTTCTGGACGATGCTCTTCGGTAAGTCCATCAGATACGCCGGTTGTGGCAAGCCAGCAAGTACGCAAATAGAGGGCGACATAGAAGCCTTAAAATTTGTCATATTTTTCTTCGATAAATCAGATAAAGTAATAGCAGTGGCTTCATGTATGCGCGACCCGGTGGTATCACAATTCGCTGAACTTCTGTATCAAGGTAGATCTTTATGCAAGAAGGATCTTAAGGACGATCCTTTTGCGTGGACGAAGACTATTTACTAAGTTAAAGTATTTTGCCCATATCAGTATTAATTTTGGGGAAAAAATACAACCCACAAAAAAGAAGTACAATTTTTCAAGTATTGTATCATAGTTTTATCTTTATAAAATATTCATTTACTTACAGTTTAAAATTGGATACGAGTATATTCATTGTTTACCAGTGTGTATTTTAATTAAAAAATATTGTACTTACAATTTCGAAGTCATATGATGCTTTGAGATTTTTTTTTGCAAACTTGAAATTAGGTGATTAATATAGAAAAGTTGTTACAGTTATTCATTTAAGTGGAAAATATAAACTTTATTTAAAGTGCTAAAGCTTAATAAAAACTCCTTTAAAAGGTTATATTTCTTTTTTGTGATAAAGCTTGCATTAAGAATGTATAATTCAAATAGAGTTCTCGATATGGGAAAGTTATATACTGCTTGCATATTAAAAAATTAAGTGTACTAAAATACCTTTTAAAGGTATAACTTTGATTTAATCAATCGTCATCATGTCAATTGATGGACGACAAGTGCATAGCATTGGTCTCCCCAAAGATCGCCATGATGACTGGATGATGATAATTCAATATATATTAATCTGAAATAATTGTCTATACTTTTTCAAATACTATAGGTTACCACTAAATTATATTTTTAATATGCTAAAATTTTTTACTAAATCTTAAAATATTTATATATTAGTTTATCAAAATAACACAAAATACTACATGTCTATATGTTTTTGAATACAATAAAGTTATGTTTATATTTATGTGCCGAGTATCATTTACACTTTATGCACCTTTTTCTCCTTTGCAAAGTAAATATTACTTGAAACAAAGTCCTTTTCAAATTCTTAAATTTTGAAAGCAGATCGTGATACATTACCCATTGTATTACTAATCGTCGTCATCGCCATTGCAGCTTATAGATCCCTACTGCATGACCTGCACCAATATATCTATGGGGAGTGTATCATAATTGCCGCTCTTGGCAGGCAGGTTGGTGATCGGTATTATCTAAACAATACACTAATAATATTCTTGACTTTTGATTATTTATACTAGTAACTTGTGTCTATCATGTGCAGAATCCCTGAAGAAACCACCTTAATAGAAACTACAATCAAATTAAGCTCCCTTATAATGCATACTTCAACTTCTAACTACGGGGTTCCTAATGCATCCTGATATAACAATTCACAATTACTACAGTACTTAGAACAATAATGAAATTGAAAAAAACTGATATTATAATGTTCCTTATATGCTAAATAAATTACTGCAACTTTTCCCATTTTATAACAACTCAAAAGTTTTTAAACAATGAATACTCTAGCAAGTGCACCAAATTATGTTTTTGATTACATTAAATATTTATTATTTATTCTAAACCAGCAAGTTTTTACATTTTACTTTAATGTAGTATTTGCTAACTAATATATAATGTAACTACCATTCTGCAATGTAAATATTCAAATTACATAAAAATAAACTCAACAAAGAATCTTTGCTAATTATGTCTGCAAGGGGCTTAAGATTTCTGAAGTGCATGTCTGAATAGTTGCACTGAACGGCAATTTTAACTCTGTGCAAGACAATATTTTTTTAATATACTGTAAATCTTTAGCTCAAGTGGTTATCAACATTGCACAGATGTTTATTGTGTATGCTACATATGATATAGCACTTTTAACTACCTGTATTAGAGATGTTTCTAAACAGACTGGTTTTTATTGATGCTATTGTCAATACTGAAAAAATAATATCACCTATTATGGCACCTTTACCTTTACATCCTTCTCACAAAATGGTCAAGTGTTAGGATTACTGAGTTGATGAGTGTTGCTGATCTATTGGACCATCCTGGAACTTTTTTATCCCTAAATAAAGCATACAAACTCAGCATTAAAGCAGTTTTAATTGGTTACAATGTTTACATACTAAGATTTGGTGTGAACTACTGAAGTTCTTTCAATAGGCAACTAGAAACTAGATTAAGGATCTAGCCATAATACACAAAGTAGCCACTGCTGAGTTATGTCCAGATTGCATAACCAAAGGGATATATAGTAGATAGAAAAAATCTTACATACCTTCACCCCATCAAAACAATTATTGTGTAAATAATTTTATGTTGACATTGATGTTCTTTTCTACTGTTCTACTTTTCTACTGTTCTTGTCTTAAATATTGGAAGTATTTTAATTAAGCACGAATAATGGAAAAGAATGTATTTACATTTATTTTCTCAAATTACAAATAATAACACTAAAACTAATATAACTGTGAAATAATAATGAGGCTTTCATGCTTAATCCCAACTCTCTTTAACTCGAAGGTGTTTAAAACGTTCAAGTAAAGTCACATCCTCTTTGAACATCTTCCGCTGTTTTTCAATGATATCTGTCATCCTTTTTTCTGCTTTTCCCAGAGCTTTTGCATGACCCGAGCTCTCAGCCTAAAAGATACACAATTTTTATTTATAAATGAGATCTGTTTCTACTAAATTAGTTGCAACAAAATTGTAATATCGGGATTCTTGTCATAACTACATATTATAAATTGTTTTAATAATGAGAGAAAATGGTGTTGAATAATTTTATAATGCAATCAATGTTACTATTGATTAAGATCAATTAAAACGTAAATGTTGGTTCTAATGAACTTATATTAATATTATAAATTTATATAATAAAATTTAGTCATTTTTTTAATTTTTTTCATATATATTTGGCAAACAAATAAATACATATAATGTCGTCAAACTCTACACACGGTTTACTGACATAACTGTTTTATTTGTACTTTAAAATACCTTGCAGTTTTAATCTTTACCTCTGTTAAATAAGGAAATCTCAAATAAAACATATTCTGTTCCTCAATGGCAAAATCTTGTTGCAGACGACGAAGATGAAAAGGTTTTACTTGTCTGACCAACCGATCTTTCCCTCTAAATATGTGGCCATTCGGTAACCGATTTCGTCTAAATAATACTAAAGATAACTTCATTTTTGAGGTTTTCTCTTAGAATCTTCAGTTATAATAATCAAAGCGTGTTATAATAACAACAATGGTTATAGGTTAAAAGACTACAACAGTAAATAAGCTAAGCAGAAAATGTTCTAATCTATGAATATAGATTGTTATATAATCATAGACAAAATGCTATAAAATCTAGTATACTTATAAAAAATACACTAATGAGTGGTAATATATATATTTACTGCATTACAATTATACATAACTCATACAATTATCTTCTTTATTTTGAAAACATTTTCGGGTTCGGTATAAAATAACATGTTGATTATAGTTAATAATAAACATCACCTTAAAATATTAACAACAAACTTCGAATTTATAAATTAATAACCACAGTATTAGCTTATCATTTACGTAAATAAACAACAATTCTGTTTTTTCTCATTTAAAAATGCGTTTTATCCATTAGCATTAAGAGCTTTACCGGGTTTGAGGAGGCAGAGCGTTGTAGTCATTTATCGTAGACTTTTTTTTTATAGAAAAGAGCCCCGAAGTCTCCGTTAATAATCTCGGCTATTTATGGCTACTATTTTTTTTGCCAAGATTAGGAAGCCGCTATATTGTATTGAGCGTAATTCCCACGAGTTTGGCGCCGGAGAGAACTAGACTTCGATTTGATGGGCTGATATTATAAGATTGTCTTAATAGTTACTTCTAACCTCCTATTGAGATTTTCGCCCTAAAATTTAACAATAATTTAGTGAAAAATATTAGCAGTACGAATCATAAGCAAATTTGATTCGTTTATTACCTAAGCGAACAGTGTAATTTTTGAATTATGTTGTTGTCTATGATGATAAAAGTGATTTTATTTTTCCTGGAATAGATCATTGTCTATGGTGTATTATGGCTGTCGAGTCGATCGACTACTACCAAAGATCGTGTTCTTTATTAAAGTAAATAATTTCAGAAAAAATATTTTCTAATGTAAACTACTTAATTATTACATCTGAAGAACTAAGTATGGCTAAAAGGGGCTGAGGATTAATAATTATTTTGGAGCAGGTCTCGAATTTGGTAAGTGTATTATTATTGTTTGTAGCTTCCATAATTGTAGTCAACTTTCTTTTACTATATACTTTTAAATACTGTATATTACCTTTAAATTGTATCTTGATATTAAGAATAATATCATTCAATACAAACAAATAGAACATCTTCCGTCACAACATGAAGAGCGTTTCTTTTCGGGTACCCTTTCACTTCAAATTGTAAGATATTTTCGTGCTCTACTTATTTTGAAGGTGTTTTTTTTTTCAAATCCGCTGTTGCGACCTGACCACTTGACTTTGCCATCACAAATTTGTAACACACATAATTTACCTCTATTTTTAATCTTATAGTTTAGCATAATAAAATAGTTTTTTTTTATTAACATTTATTGATCCATTCAGGCAAAACCAAAGTTTTTATGTTCTTAAGGCAATCAATTATTTTATTTGATTTTTAAAATCTATTTCAATGAAAAGCTGTACAAAACATATATCCAAAATATGTTACTTAACTGCAACAATAGATTTTAAATGACAATATCAAATGACGTAAACTTAAACAATTTCTTTTGTCACTCAGTTGTTAATAAATGTACCAATCTTTAATTTATTAAAGAAATGTTATTGAATATAAATATATATATTCAATTACATTATTAATTGTAAGCTCTATTTAAAAGGTTTATGTTATTATTACATAGTGTTTATGAATAAATTCAATGAAGATTTATTAAAGATACATATATGAAATTAATAGACTTTTACAACAGTTGTCTTGATAACACTTATCAAAAAAAAATCCATCAGTATATATTATTCCTTTGTCTGACCTCTGGTCCTTTTATCTCCTAATATTACTATCTCAATGATGTTAATGTGAATCATAAGGTAGAGTTCTCATTTGTTTGTTTTGATGTGAGCAAATGTACATATCTGTTGTTTAACCCTTTTTCATTAACATGGAGATATCACGTTAAATAAATTGGCATAATTTTTGCAACTTGTCAAAGTTCTATAGGAATATATATATGGCTAGTCTATAGATTTAACAGTTTAAAAAATACACACGGCTAGATATTAAATAATGAATGAAATTGACATGATGATGTTGAATTTTAGTTTATAAGAATATTAACTTTGGAAAGTTTTTTTAAACTTAGCTGGTAAGTCATGCATAAAACTTACATACACAACAACATAACTCTAATAACTATGCAATGTGGTCATCAAATGGAAATATCTTCATTCATACATTTTAATATCTACACATCATTTACAATATTATATTAACACTTCATAGTATAAAATCATATGTTGTGTTTACCCTAATAATGCTGTGTATATAGCTGGAAATGCATCCTAGATTTAGATTCAGGACTTACTTTTCTACAATGTTATGTACCAAAAAGTATTCCAATAAAGTGAGATAAGAGTTAACAGTTATACTGTTTGAATAATGTATAAATTTAAAAACAAACCATATACTTTAGTAATGAATATGTCATAGCTGAGACTAGACAATGTCTGTTGAGTCAGCTAGTAACATTATAATTATAGATTTAAAATGTGTTGTAAATAGTTAAAAAGATCTAATTTTACCTAATCCTTATAGACAATTTCTTATTAGGTTCCAAAGTGAAATATAGGATTGTATACACATTGGTATTTGTAAATCAGAATGTAATGTGCCAAGTCACCAATTAAAATCTTAGCAAGAAACCCTATAACATTCTGTGTGACATTGGGCCTCTATGAGTCAGTGAGTTACAGTTCAGATGTTTCAAGTGCTTAGGTTTACTTCAGTTTGACGCGTAATTATCAGATTAAAATAAATGTTGAGATTGGCTAATGAGTATCACTTTTATATCTAAAAAAATCGTTGTTATAATTAATGATAGCTTTCCAACGTTACTTTTTCGTAAGCCGGGCGCAAATAAATAATGGCAAATATATATCATCATCGGGGCAAGATAGTGGGCTGTCTTGGTGACTGCAAGACAGATGTCCACCAAAGATTGCCACGATGAATGATCTTGCACTGCGTGCATCCGGCGACTTCCCGCGACCTTGACTATATCTTCGGTCCACCCAGCGGGAGCGTCTATTCGTGGTTTCTCAAGAACCTTTCGGATCCACGGCTGGTGACACAAGCTTAATGATATGTAATTTTTTCCGAATTTCTTACAAACATTAAGGGCTATCTGTTTGGGGCTAGAAAACAGAGTTCATTATTTTCCGGATTAATTCAAAACTTGTCAAAGAAATGTGAAAATTTAGAATTTAGTGAAACTGAAAAAGATGCAGTACGAATGTAACTTGCGGCGAAGAAAAGTTAGATTATAAACAAAAAATTGTTTTGCTCAAAAAGAATGCGCATTTTAATAGGATTGATTTAGCTCAGCACACACCCGGCCAACAGAAAAGCCGTGTCGTGTTAGAGGTGTTTTGTATTCATTAAAATTATGTTAATAATTTTGGTAACGCTCAGACATTTCATTTCGTTCAATGTTATTAACAAAAAAAAAAAAAAATTAAACAGATTTTTCATCAAAAATTTACACTAGTCACAATGGAATGTAATATAAGGCCGTCCTCGGTTAAACAAAGAAACGGTTCGTGCCGTGGTCGCATGAGCCTTTTAAGTGACTAAGTTATTATAAAGAGGTTTAGGTTAAACAGCGCCCGGCATCTTAAGTCCGGTGATCCAGTAAATGCTTCCTCAAGGCAAATAGTGACCACATTAACATCCATAGAAAAACAATTTGATTTTTCACCTTAGTTAATCGAGTTCAATCATTGGATCCGGTATTGGATCCCGTGAAATTGATAATTGCAATATTTTTATATCGAATTCCTCTGTGGAATCATGCGTGTCTTGAAGAAAAATTAATAGCAAATATTTGATTTGTTCATTAATAATCAAAAACATTCGATGAACTCGCTCGTGACCTAGGTTAGACGAAACTTCTCAGCATTGTATGAATTCACCTCACCGGGTCCATCGTGTGGTAGTGTGAGGGGTCAGGTATGATGTTCGGCGCCGGTCGACCCGCGTAGAAAATTAAGGATGGCTTAACTTCCTTGCAATGCCTATGCGTTCACCTTCACCGACCAGTTGTCCCGTACCTAACCAAAATTTTCAATGATCCTACTTATAATATTATAGAAGCGCGTTGCAGATAATAGCTGATATTGACTCTTGACAGGCCCAGTAGGAGCAGCAGCTTTTAGAGAGGCCTCGCTGTTATACCTCTCGCTCCTATTTCCGCAGCATGAAAATTCACTTTACCCAGATAACAGTATGTTCCATATTAATTCTATAATACAACGATTCTCATAGTAGTATAGGGATTTCATAACAAGATGATACCTCAGACCTCTACATCAAAATTTTTATAAGTTTTGTACATTCTTGCACGAACTTATCCACGCTCATTGACTCGTAGAGTTTTTCATCTTATACCAACTTGTTCACTTTTATCGACTTGGCGAGTTTTTTTAAGATTACCACAAAGATACTTCCTACTAAAATATTAGTCATTCTTATAATTGATTCACATAATATCTTACACGGTATCTTGAAAGTTTGTACGAATAAATAAATAAATCATAAAGGAGTCTATTTTTAAACCTTGTCGTACCCCGTAATCATTTTTATTGACCCCTTGGGAAATCGATACCAACCACTTTGGGAATCCCACCTACAGATAATACAAACAAACGGCACATTACCATCCACACAAGACTTGTACAAATATTATGTCACTTACTCCCATTCCGCCATTTGTTATGAGATGTATTGGTTATCGTAGTTTCACGAGTTTTTTTTACGTATCGTCATCTTATTAAACTGTACTCGATTAGTCGTAACGTGTTAATTGAATTGCGGTTCCCGAACATAACGTTGTGATATGTGTTAAATAAAATATTTTATGTAGACAATAAGATATTGAGAGATCCGCAGGAAAATCAAGGTCACTTGCGTAGCTCGAATTGCTCGTTTGAAATGGCAGAGAGTAGGTCACTTCTCTCGTGAAATTCATGACCTTTGGGGTCGAAAGTTCTCGAGTGGCGACCAAGAGCCGGTAGACTTGGTATGGGTAGGCCCTGGGCCCTGGGTGGATCGACGACATAGTCAAGGTCGCGGTAATCGTTGGACGCGAGCAGAGCGAGACAACTTTGCCTTGCAGTGAGTGTTTATGGGCTGAAAAGAAAAGGAAAGAATAAGAAAAATAAAACCTTGATACAAGTCATTGGTGAAGGTCCTAGGTGGACGAAAGAAACGATGTCTTTGAATATTTATTACCTTAATGGTTTTGAATAAATTATATATCAACATATCAACTATACTTATAGATTTTAAGCACAGTATTGTATTAGTAGTCTATATGCCAGGATTTACCTTGTAAATTGAAGGTTGAATTTTATTCGAATTTTTTCATTGATTTTACCGTTTTCTAAACATATTTTGTTGTATATAATTTACACAAACTGCTTTCGCTAGGTGTCCATTCAACCTACGACTAATACAATAAATGTTCATTTTTGCGAGATGTCTTGTTACAAATAACTTAAAAACAGAGTGACCAAATGTATGGTGCACCCTACTAATCAATGTTTTTAAAAATAATACTTAATGTAATGATAATATATTAATAAAAAGCGTGTTAAAATTTCATATAACTGTATATTAATATATTTTTTTAAGAATTATTGGCTTGCCTGTCGCATTCTTATGTGATTTAAAAAATAGTGTAACCTGATTTCACGACCACTTAATACAAGACGGAAACAGGTGTATAAGCTTTGTGCCACATACTTCTATAAAGCTCTAACATACTCTAAGTTGACTCAATAGTTTGAAGTTTGATGGTTCAATTTGTGACAGTATTTCAAAGTAGAACATCAACGAACGTTGTCATGTATGTCTCTATTGTTCCAGAGTGCTCCAGGCCTCGCCCGCCTCAAGCGCCAGCATCTCCACAGTTTGGTCACCGTGTGATTCGGCAGGATGGCGCAAGTCGGAGCTAATATGGAGTACCAAGAATACAAATGGGCTTACTCAATCATGGACTCCTCTAAGTAATTTAACATTTTATACATTAATTGTCAAATGAAATACTTAAATAGTATGATGTGAAAAAAAACTAATAACCGAAGCCGAGATACGCTCTTGGGCCTCGTTGCTTCAAATTGAAGAATGTCATTATAAAGAAGTTCAATCTGATTCTAGCTTGTATCGTATTGGGCTCTTACGGTATTCTTTGCATGATGTACCAAAGTGATCACTGTAAATCAAAGGATGCCAGAGTTTTTTTTTACATAGATCACTTTCAAAGTTTATTATCAAATATTTCTGACCATATTCCAACAACAAACAATCCAAAACCGAACCAAAATGTGAATATTGGGTCTAACTATGGAAATTTTCGTTGGGCGTTTCAAGTATGTATGAATAGTTTTAGAAAAAATAAGTTACAATATGGCTTTGCAAGCCTCGACGCATTGTACTGAATATGAAATAAGCAAGATTTTACAAGTAACTGTCGCGTAGTTTTTTAAAATATTATCTGCCTACATATAGAAGTCGCGCCAACATTTTAGTTCTACAATATCGAAAGCGACGAAAATGATTTTCGTGTGCCCTCTGCCTACGAATTGTAGACCCTCATTTTTTGTCACGCGTGGACTAGTAGTCTCCTGTGGACCATTGGGGTCAAGTGGATTACTTTAGGAATCAGTGCTGTAAATGATCCCGTGTGCTTAATAGTATAAATGGTCTTATAATCTACGTAGAATAGATTAGATGTTAGAATTCGGATTAATGTCAGAACGGCCCAAACTGAAGGAAATTAGGAGCTTGGTTACCGTATCCAAACCTCGATACGTTAACCATGCTAAATGTCTTAAAGACTGCCAGCTTTATCCTATAAGCTGTAAATGCTAGTTGGAAAATAGCATTTGTCAATGATGAATTTCTTTCTATTACATATCATATCGTAACAGTCAAAGGACATAGGTCTCCCTAAATTTCGGAAGCCGCCTACGTCTTCGGCGCCGACCTTGAGTAGGTCGTCCAATCCACTATGTAGTTGGCTGCCCCAGGATGCGCTTAACAGTCTAAGGTATATTCCAGTACCTTAAGACCCCAGCGGCCATCTGTTCTGCTATACAGCTTGCCCACTGCCATTTCACTCTGCCAATCATCTAGTACAATGTTATAAAAAAAATGTTATAAAAAAAATTGTATGTTTAAAATCAGCGCTTATATATAAAAAAGGACCGAGACTTTAGCGAAATGTAATTCTACTAAGAGTATGGCGTGACTACGGTGGACCTAGCTGTAGTTACAATAACATACGGCACATATGCATCCGATAGTTCTTAATATTAATTAAACCTTTAAAATACAACTTAATTTATATTCAGCAAACGTCGAACGTCGCCTGTGAAAGTGTTTTTCGAACTCTTTTCTCTGATTAAAATTCAGTCAATTTAGAGAACAGATCGCGGATGAATCCACTTAAATATTGCGAAAGAAGCCACGGTTTTTAATGGAAATATTCAACAAGTAAAAACTGTTATAACAAAAAGCCTTTGTAGTGCTTTGATTGTAAAACGACAACACAAAAACAGTTTTAGACATTCTTCCTGTTTATCTGTTTGCACATGTCGTGGCAAAATTATTCGACGGCTTCTGTTGCGGTTTCGTTATCAATATTTTTTATTTTCCTACAAAAATTCAAAGAAGTATCGTATAATATTTCTCGTGACTAAATTAAAAATAAAAACTTGATACACTTATGAAAAGATAGAGCTATAAATATTCGTCTCTCTTTTAAAATAAATCGAGTCTAATGTAGCAACTAAATAAATTCATTAATAATCAACGCTTTGAATAAACGACCTTACCAGGATATTAGATGCTTGAGAAAGTCCGTTATTTCTATTTGAATAGACTTGTTCTAGTTATAAAATTGTTATATTTAAATATACAATAATTTCCACAAACGTCTCCGTTTCCGGTATCCCACGTTCTGTTTCCCCACTAACGTTCCCAGATCTTGTTTAATATTTTTACTTTGCTGTAAAGAAGTACCGTACCGCCGGCCGATCTATAATGTAACTATCGTGTACCTCAAAGAGCATGTTTATTAAATATTCTCCTATATTAGCGTTGCGATGTCCCTTGCTCTATTGTAAAGCTAGCTATGAAATTCCTCTTTGTGTTTATGAAGAATCGATAGGATGTAAAATTTGTTTAAATTTGTTTTGATGAATTTAACGACTCAGAATTTGAATAAAATTGTAACATACAGGGCGATTGGTTATAAATGTATAAGCTTTATATGGGTGATTGTGTAGTTCATTGGCTGTCAATAAATGTATGGTACACCGTATCCAAAAATCATTGGTTTTAAAAATAATAAATAACTTGATAATCTAGTAAGAAAAAGCGTCAAAGAGACTGCTGGAAGCTGTTAGCCTGTCGAATGGCAATAGGAAAAATTAATAATGTAATGTATTTCAAAGTGACTACTGTAAACAGGATGATTGTAAATAGGTATAAAAACTTCAAGCTGATAAACGGACTATATGTTTCCTTTAAAACCTTTCCATGTATAACCAATCACCCTGGTGACAACTGATATACATCATAAAACGTATGATTTATGATATATCACTAAGGTAGGCCACGATTTGGATCCTGAACTTCCATCATATCCTGATGAGGAACATGTTATCGATGACAAAGAAATGAGATATTGAGTAAGAATATTAAAGTTTCACAGTAATATCTGAAATATTCTAAGCCCAGAATGAATGGATGAATGAATGTACCATCGTAGATCTCGTCATCGCTTAACGTTCACAAATAAGAAATAAATAAAGTGCACACATCTTTTTTTTGGTCTATACAATTCACCGTATAATTCTTAGAGACACATTGCAATGTGTATAAAACATTGTTTCCAGTCATTTTCCATTTATTTGACGAGTGTATTCCATATTTGGATCTTGTAACTAACGATTTTTTTTCCTTTACTTAAATAATACAAAATCCAGGGTATATACCTCCCCATGTATATATAAAAGTGAGAGGATAAAAACAGTATGTTAGTTTAAATATTACACTATTATATCTTAAACGTAATATAGCTTGTTTTTTATATAGTAATATAAATACGACTTATATATATATATATATATATATATATATATATGTGTGTATATATATATATATATATATATATGTCGTGTAGTATTCAAATAACTAGTTTGAATTTAAAACACGCCGTGAATCGTCAGTCAATTGATGTAACGTCGCACTAAGTGGCTTACACTGGCAGTTAGCTAGACAACGCATCTAATTGGAGAGGGCTGCATTGGCCATTATGTTTCATTAGGCGCCGTCCTCCCCTGCAAGTAGCTTACTCTACTTTTAATTAAGCTAGGTTCGTGGGTGCGAGAGCTTCGAGAGATGGCGCTAGAGAATAAAACAGTCCCACAACGCGTAGAACATATAGCCGCCGGTGCACTAAATTTTTAGAATTGAAACCACGGCGGTATAGAACGTCCACCCACAAGCTAGTCACACGATCTCTTGAAGGTCGTCGGAAGAAGCTATTTGACATATATTGGAGATGCCTAAGTCTAGCAGGGTAAGTCTTACGGCATAGATGGTGATGATGTTACTGAAGGACACCTGTGACCATAACAACTCTGCCAGAAATACACGGATAAGAGGAAGGGACCTGAGTAAAGATAAGCTATATGAAGATATACGTCCGCGGCTAGTAAAAAACCTTTTGTTCTAACACCGACGGTACAAAGTTCCAAAATGTGTATTTTTACTATGAAAAATAGTATATAAGATAATTGGTTATATGTGTAAAAGCTTTAAAACGGAAAATATTTATAGCTCATTTTTGGCAAGTAATGTATTTTGCGCCCTATTCAAAAATCAAAGGTTTCAGAAATAAATAACGTAATTATGATAACGTGCGTATTGTTTACCATTTGTCTATGCAGATTTTTACGTATGTAACATATTTCTGTGTGATCTCTTTATACAGAGTGGTTAGTAATAGGTGTAAAGGCTTTTTGCTGTCTGAACTATATATTTAGTTTTAAAGATTTTACATTCATGACCAATAAAACTTGTATATCGGTGTAAACATGTATGAACTTTAATAAGTAATACCTTGATTAAGATTTATTAAATAATTAGCGAATGTTTATACTCAAGTAGATATCTTATTGATTAGGGTTTCAGCATGTGTGATCTCAATGTTGCTCATCGTTTACGGAAGCTTTCGGTCCTTGAACATGGAGAGAGAGGCTCGCGAAAGAGCGGAGAGGGAGAGAGAAGCGACTTTACTCGGGGGTAAACCCGCACCCACCTCCTCGCCTAATAACAGTAAGTATTGTAAAAAGAAATACATTTCTTTATTTCTATTTCTCGATCTTCTATCTATTTCGAATGATTGATTGTAGGTGTAAAAGCTATAAATTTGTGAGAATCGTCGTTTCAGTCAATAGACCCCTACTGCTAGGCAAAAGCATGCCCCAAAGATATCTATGGACGGATATAGCATAATCGCTACGTTTGGCTTTATGGAGATCGCAATGTAGAATTATGGTTCGCAGGGAAGGCCGGCTGCTTATCTTCTGGTTACTTATTTGTGAGCAGTGGCAATCCCATATAATTAATGCACAAAGTGTTAATTGTGTACAAGACTTTTTCCCGTGAATTAAACCCGCGACCTACGATCGCAAGTCTTAATTATCTTCAGTGTAAGGGGTGCAATTTTCTATCAATTAATGTATGGTACACGCTATCAAAATTAATGATTATATAAGTAATAGGTAATTTAATGATAATATTGTAAGAAAAAGCCATTGTGAAATTCGTATCACTTCAAATTCTAATATATTATTATTCAGTATCTGTCCCCGCAGACTTTGTACTGCCAGAACTTATTGGCCTGACACATTCCAATAGAAAATTGAAAAAACTTAACATATTTCACAGTGATCGCTATGTATGGGTTGATTGGAAATAGGTTTAAAAGCTCTAAAACTTCTTGCTGACAAATGTACTATTCGTTTACCACTTTAAAGCTTTCATACCTGTAACCAAACACCTTTTATATTCTTCTTTTGTTCTTTATGAAACAATGATAATCAATAAGGTCGAATTTAATCGAAATCTTTAAAAAATATTTCAAGGTTTAACAAGAGGTTGTAGAAGTTTAAGAATTTTAATAGTATGTTGTATTGGTCTAATTCCAGATGTACAAACACTGAATACAATGCAAGCGTTATGCTTCCCGCTGGGCTCGTCCGTGGCGTTGCTTGTTATGTTTTTTTTCTTTGACTCCATGCAGACGCTCGTGGCTATATGCACTGCAAGTAAGTAATTTATTGTACACAGTATTCATTTATTAATTCATGTCAGTCGTTAGACGCCGCAAAGCTTAGGTCTCCTCCAAAATGACCGGTCTTGCACCAGCATACAGCGACGTCCTGCGACCTTCACTATTTCGTACATTACGTACATCCGACGAATTTAATATGGAATTCATCACACTCTCATCTCATTGGTTAGCAATAATAAGCAAAGCATGCGTTTACACGGCGACAAAATGTCAGTCTACTTCTGGCATGGTGGAGACCCGTTTCTTGCTCTTATATTGATTGGACCCGGTTTTCCGTACAATTTTGTGGTGGACGTAAAACCAAAAATTAATACAATGGACTATAACATGGAAGTAGTATGTAAAAATTTTATTATTAAAACAATCGTTTAAATGACACTAAGGGCTAAAATAAGTACATGACTTGAATGAAATATTTTTAATAAAATTAAAAACTACTTTCACAAGGGTTCAAAAATTTGTTAGCGGGATACGACAAAAAATTATCTGCTTTCGATAGTAAAGAACTGAAATGTTGACTAGTTTTCACCTATCAATGTAGTCAGAATATATTTAAAAAAGCTCTTCGACTGGTCGGAGCTTAGCCGCTTCGTAATTTTCCATAGATAGATCTTATTCTTTCTGGACATATAGAAGAAATTTAGCTGTCGGGAGTCAAAAGGAACTAGCTTTTGAAAGTGGTCCATGAGAAAAAAAATCTAGAATTTCTGTTACAATGTAATGAATGTTCATCTTGGTGTCCAGTAATCGCTTGTGCGGCGCTGGCGTTCCTGCTGACGCCGCTGTGCCAATACGTGGCGGGCAGCGCTGGTGTGGGAGCTTCGCGCGCTGCCTGCGGCCGATACTCGGCACCCGAGCTGGCGGCCGCGCTGCTGGCAGCCGGCATCGTCGCCGTCTGGGTGCTCACAGGACACTGGCTGCTCATGGATGGTGAGCTAACACATCATCATCACGATATATACGCATGGAACTAAAGATCGTTCTTAAAGACCTATATCTCTAATAATCACTTTAAAGAAAATCCTCTACTTCTAATGGTAAAGAATTTTATGTAGCTAAAGATGTGTGTGATCCAACATTATCATTATGAAAGACCACACCATTTTTTTTTATTAATTCCGGCCGTCTTTCCACAACTTCTTCCATCAATCTCATCAGTTGTTGAATGTAGAGATCCATATTGGTTCTGCAATGCCCTTCCAATCACACCATACACAAAACATTAATCAAAATATTGTGACTAAGTAAGGGACTAATATATAGCTACTTCCGCTAGTGCCAAACACCAAGTGACCTAGTCACTGGTCGGTCTAACATCTCCTGAGGATGCCCCGTGGAGAGGTGAAACACGTGTAGAGTAGATTAACGGTGGTAGTTGTGTTTCGCGATGTTTACTGCACGCGCATTTATCAGCGGGCTTTTTTCCTAAATTAAAAATGTTTAAACCATCTTTGTTATAGAAGTTTGTTGCCACTGCATCAGCATTATGTATTGCAATTTTAAAATTAAATTTTAAAATGTATTACATTTCTTCATTAGAGTTATTGATTTTTAGAGAGAAAAAAAAACAAATGAAAGATATTTTGACCAAAGTTTTATTAACTCGTTTCTATTTCTAAAAAGTAACTGTGTCATCAAAACCAGCAAGATATAAATAGCCAATGAGATTTTATTACAAGTCCTACCTAATGTGCAAGTGTTCTGTTTTTATAAAAAAGTTATAAAATTAAAGAACTGAGCAGACTGTTTGGTAGAGCCTCCATTAAAGTTTAGTAATGTTATTGGATTGCAGCCATGGGCATGGGGCTGTGTGTCACGTTCATCGCGCTCATCCGGCTGCCGTCGCTGAAGGTGTCCACTCTACTGCTCACAGGGCTACTTCTGTACGACGTTTTCTGGGTGTTCTTTTCTTCTTATATATTTACCACCAACGTCATGGTCAAAGTTGCCACCAGGTAAGATTACACTGCCTTATCAACCGTGTCGCTATTAAAAATTGCAACGCAAGTACTCTTGGAAGATTGCAACAAAATAATCGTTGTAAATATATAATTATTTCATTTAATATTTATGAATGGAAATAGTGTTTCAAATTTGTTTAGAGTGGAAATTTAGTTGAGATAAACTCTATGTTTAAACAAGCAAGCTCTTCTATCACATTTTAGGTGATAAAAGAATAATTTTATTTATACAGGTTTTATTTTTTTTATATAAAATCCTTTTTTTTATTAATCTTGCCTGTTTTTTACAATAATTTATACTACTTTCTGTTATATTTGCTGATAAAAAGTTTTTTTCTGCATGAGTGCTGCTTTCTTTTCCATTTCTAGCCTTTATTTTTTTTATTCGACCTTATCAGTTACAGAATACTATGAACATTAATATAAGCAAATTAGAAAGTACGTCAAAAATTAACATTGTATTCCAAACTGCATAATAATAGGAAAAACAGCAAAAGATGTTGGTGTTCTTTATTGAAAGTAGGCATTTACATGCGCTTTCGGAACTGATCTGTTAATAGGAGCTGGTGAGGAATTCAAATGTAGCTTTTTTAATAAAATTTTAAAACTCTCTTGGGTACATCATAATATGATTTACTTAAATGAGTCAATAAACCAAGTTCCACACATTTCAATCAACTAAAATCTATTGAACGCTATAATAAGATTTACTTAATAATATTCTTTTAATTTTAGATTTAAAATTGACTAAAAGAAAGTCTGGGATATCTTGTAATACCACAGGCTGAACTAAATAGGTTACTACTTAACAACAAAACATTATTTTAAGCAGCATCATGTGATTGTAGGCCGGCAGAGAACCCGATGAACGTGGTGGCACGGCGGCTGCAGCTGGGCGGCGCCATGCGCGACGCGCCCAAGCTTTCCCTGCCTGCTAAGCTGGTGTTCCCATCCATGCATCATCAGGGACACTTCTCTATGCTCGGTAAATATAATTCAATAATTGCTTTACTTTGCTTTTACCGGTTGAAGTGGCTAAGGCCTCCAACTAGGTAAACCAAAGATATAGTTTAAGTCGCGGGAAGTCACTGGATGCGGGCAGCGCCAGACCGGTCAACGCGACAATCTTTGGGAAGGTCTATGCTTTGCAGCATACCTCTATCTGCTAACATGATGTTGATAAAATGCTTGTTAAAACACGACATAATATACATATAATAATTACAGTCGTAGGATGTCTACTTGTGGACATAGACCTCCCCAATAGATTTTAGAATAGGACTGGTTGGAAAAAGCTTGAAATCAGTGTTTTTCTACTACATCAACAAGAACATATGTCCATCTCTAGGGTAAACGTCCCACGCTGCACTTTCCGATCTGTGGTATCCATTTCAGAGCATTAAGGCTCCAGTGACTATCTATTCTGGGCCTGTTAAGAAGCTAAATTTTAAATATATTGAGATGACATAAATGTTCAATCGTTTATTATACTTTATTTGCTGGAGGGGGTTAGATAAAATTCTTTCATGATGCTTTTGTAAGCAAATTTTGTGTACATCAACATTTGTAAGATTAATACGTGTTTACATACGATTACTCTATTTTGTTTAATAATTGGACTAACAATGCAGTTGTTTATATATTTTTATCACTTACTAGGTTTTGAATGAGAACCTATTTGATAATTAATAAAACTTACCATTGTGACACCAAATTACAGTTTTAACTGTTAATATAGAAACACAGTGTTGAGAAAGATTATATAGAATTGTTTTTTTTTGTCCAAAAGCACACCATTTGGTAATAGAAAATGGAATAATCTATGTAAAATAAAGAATGTTAATGAACACTGTGGACCAGTGTGCAAATGCTGTATGAAGCTTGTGGTGACCAGGTTAATGTTCCACAATCTAAGACAATCATTGTTAAATTTTGAAATATATATGTATCTAAATATTACTAAATTGATTATACTGGATGATACAAGATTTTTATCATAAAAAATTACTAGTTATTTTAAATATATTTACAGGTCTTGGCGACATAGTGATGCCGGGGCTGCTGCTATGTTTTGTGCTGCGCTATGATGCTTACAAGAAAGCTACGCTGGTGTGCCAAATGGGGCAGGTACCCGGCCCGCGGTCCATGGTATGTCACTACCTGGAGTTAATATAATTATATATATTGATTTAATATATATGGTTGGCCTGTAAAGCAAATAACTTCATTCAGTTAAAGCATCTTGAATAACTTGTTAAATATAAGAGTCTGCATATAATACTAGCATTTTGTAAATAATGGTAATGGTTATTATTTTTATGATATTTTTTCATAAATCATAATTTTATAGCTACAGATTTTTTAATAAACATGCTATCTGTTCATGTAATTGAGTCATCTATGAACTTAATCTATTACAAACATACAATATTAATGTAATGAATAATAACAAATTTTGTATAAAGTTAGAACCATAATCTTTGTTCAATGTTAAGTGTTGTTAATATCGCAATACAACCATTAGTTACAAAGTTGAGTTGTAAAGTAAATCATATTATATTTAGTAGAAAGTCACATAGATCAATGCAACAATGAAGCAAACAAAATCAAATCAAAAAAAATATCTTTTGAATAGTCTTAACCAAGCACCTTCTGAAAAGTCAAAAAGACATTGTTATTACATATATTTACAGTTACGTTTATTTACATGATGTTATTGGTCCCTTTTAAATGACTAATCACTGTGCTATTGGTGTCATTTTAGGGTTCCCGATTAACGTACTTCCATTGTTCGCTCCTGGGCTACTTCCTGGGCCTGTTGACCGCGACTGTTTCGGCCGAGGTTTTCAAAGCCGCACAACCGGCCTTGTTGTACCTCGTGCCGTTCACACTGCTGCCACTGCTCACCATGGCCTACGTCAAGGTATGAATCACTCTTTGCGAACCTTCAGTCGAAAGATATAATCCATTTAATCACAACATTATCCATTACATCAAAATTGCTTTAATCAACAAAGAATATTCATATTAGTCGCATTTTGATAGTGTATGACATGAATATTTGGTATATTTTATGTATAATATCATTTCGTAACTTAACAAAACATTTGTTTATTTTTAACCTTTTAAGTGCCATGAGGACCGCCGGCTACCTCACGATACCCAACAATAGGTGCCGTAAGAGCCGCCGGCTACCTCACAATTTTTCATCTGTACATCTAAGGAATATTATTTTTTTCCGACCCTCCTGTAATTATTAGCTTCATTAGGCACCTAGCAACTGGATCACGGGATGGTATACGATTTGCAGCATGTTTTAGAAGCGGTTACCATGGGTGCCAATGAGACCGCGGGCGGCCTCACTTTTTTATAACATAAAACTAGCTGTTCCCGCAAATGTTGTTTTGCAAAAAAAAATAGGGTTTTAATTAACAAAAAAAATAAGGGTTGATCGTAGAGGGGTGAAAATTTAAGGTTGTATGTATTTTTGTAAGCTGTACCATAATAAAATAAAAACCAAAAAAATTGTCTAAAAAATAAAATAAATAATTTAGGGGTGGACCACCCTTATCACTTAGGGGTATGAAAAATAGATAGTAGCCGATTCTCAGATCTACTGAATACGCATATAAAATTTGGTAAAAGTCGGTCAAACCGTTTAGGAGGAGTTCCATTTCGAACACCGTGACACGAGAATTTTATATATTAGATTTACATTAGAATATGTATATAGAAACCTTTCTTTGTATTGAATTCAAAATTTATTCATATTTCATAGCTGTCTTTGAAAACCTATCGTGTTTTCTGTGTTACAAAAACGTGACCCGCCGGCGACCTCATGGCACACCGAGTACTCTGTTGCCTTTAAAGGCCATGAAGGTCGCCGGCGGTCTCAGTACATAATGATATACATAATGTGTTATATTCATTCATAGAATGTAAAGATCCCAAATTTTCACATAAGGAAAGCCTACACTTGATATTTCCATTTGGCACCTGGTGAAGTCATGGCCAAAACAGCTTGGCAGTTAGAAGGTTAATACCTTCAAACTTACCAAAAGCAATACAAATATAAGTTTTCATTGGTTTCATAAATAATAAAATATGTTTGCCTATTGAGGGTATCCACAGCCTTATTTATGCTAGCTTATATGTAAACATTAAGAAAAGTATAAAAATTAAAAACGGATTGGCAATCACAGTGTGGTATTACGGTCAAAAATCCTATACCACAGGGATGCCACTGCTTAACTAAAAATATCTATATTAAATACCACTATACCTAAGGATATCTGTAGAGGAGTCACAACTGACACCAATGGAAAAAGGCAGAAAGAGTTAATAATAATGTATATGAATATTTATTTATATAAACATAATTATGTTATACAGGGTGATCTGAGAAGAATGTGGAGTGAGCCCTTCATAGCACCGAATGGCAAGTCAGGCGCGGACTTCGACGTGTGACCGCCTCACCACATGCAACCAACCGCTCCCTGCATCTATTAGCCGGTCGATTTTCCATCTTCCTTGGTGTAAACGTAACATATGGACTTTAGCGGCGGAACGGTCGACATTGTTGTCATAAATGTAACACTCGTAAACGTAAAATAACTACCACTTGATAACATGAAGATTAAAAATATTGTTCAACATGACGTACCTATCTATTGATCAATTCTTTGTGCGAAACAGATGTTGCTTAAATTGAACCTAGATAGATGTCTCATCTTAATGTCAAGTGTTTTAGAAATGTATTGTTTCACAAATGAGAATCACACTATATTGCAAGGAATGCAAATAAAATATAATCCAAATTAATGTTATATTACAAAATATTGTTTCTGATGTTTTTATCAGTAATCTATAGAAAAATATATTGTCATTTGTATTTGAGTCACAAGTGACGCGTTTTTAAATATTTAAGTGTTATAAATGCTAGTTCTACTAAGTTGAATTTAACATTTTTCAATTATTATTTCGGCGATAAAATACGTTTAGAGTTGATATTATTTACATGTTCCGCTGCTAAAGGAAGACAATGTTTATGAATACAATCCTGCATTTTGATGTTAAATACCTTCCAACTGTGTTTTCTTCAGTATAAATATGCATTATGTATGTAAAACTAAGAATATTTTAACGTCTGTACAAGTTAGTTTTGCCTTTATGCAAATTCATGTTTAAACTTCGGAGATGATAAGATTTAGCTTAGAAAATCGCTTTGTTTTTTAAACGTTAAGATGTGAAGTTACACAGGGTAACTTTAATGTTTCGATGTAAAAATGTTAAGAACCAGTGCACAGAAAAGTTTTTTTGTTTGTATATTAAATTACGGATTTAAAACCCTGGAATACTCAACCAATGTACAATGCTGCTTCTATTTTCTTGATCTCTTACGCCATTTTAAATTAATGAAAGTGGGAAAAATATTTTTTTTATGTCCAATGTATCTAGGTCAAATTTTAAATTATCAACAAGAAAGAAAATAAGTACAATTTTATATAAACATTACGAAATAAAAAGTCAACTTTTTGTGCTTATGTACTCTATTTTTGCTGGCAAAAATATTTTAGAAATGTATTTTCAATGATTGCGTAATTATTTTTGTATGATTTATCCGAAAAAGGAGCAGTATTGTAAAGCATGAAATGTGTTATACACTATTTTTAAAATCGTCGTCGCTCGCTACAGATAATATGGGTAGGCGAGAATTCTGTAGTAGCTAACCAGAAGCCTGAACAAAAGATCAGTGCCAAATTGAGAAGGCTTGTTTTGAAGTTCTCAAACTTTTTAAATTCTTTTTTTGTATCCAAACTTTTTCTTAAAGCTTTAAACCCCTGATCGCGCATACGAAATTTAAATTGCATAGTTAGATCTGAAGGCACTTACGATGGGCTTCTCAAGAAAGCTCAAGGTCATCTAGAGAGCAGTGGAAAGGGCTACGTTCGAAGTTTCGCTGCGAGATTGAATCTAAAATAAGGAGTTTCGCAGAAGAATCAAAGTAACCGACGTAGCTCAAAGAATTGCTCGTATGAAGTGGCAATGGGCGGAGCATATCGTATACAACCGATGGCTGTTGAGGTCGAAAGCTTCTCTTGTGATAACCACGAGGTTGTAGAAGCAGCGAGGGAAAGCCCACCACTAGATGGACTAGGTGAACCAATGACATGGTCTAGATCGCGGGAAGTAGCTGGATGAAGGCTATCGCCTTGCAATGGGTGTGTCTATAAGCTGAAAAGAAGAAGAAGTTAGATCTGTTAGCATAGCTGTGAATCTCAACATTTTATGACAATCGTATTCCCTGTTTTTGTGCTTTATGTGTTTGCTATAGTCTTTATTTTCTCTATGAACAACCATTTTCAAGATTGTTTTATAACTATGTTATCACTGCCTCTGACTGATGTTTTCAATCGAATTTTTTTCTATTTGTTGAAAGAAGTATTATAGTAAAAATATTAGCGTTTAGTGCATAGGAGATAAACAACTAATGGCTGTTGTTGCTGACAACTGGATTTGTTGTTGTAAATTATTTGAATTTAATGAAAGACGTTATGTTAGAATAAGAAAAAAAAATAATGTATTTAGTATGTGTGATTTGAGATTAACATTAACATTTTATATTAATTTTCGATATGATTTTTTTTACAACATAACTATTAATATTTAAGTTTAACTTGTAAATTTTATAATTACATTGAACAGTATTTCCTTGTAGAACAAAAGTGATATTATTTAATTGAGGCTTGTTTTTGTACATGAATGTTACAATTTCCCTGCACTATGGTACCTCTGGATACCAGATGCCGGCATTTGTGTATATAACATTTATTGGAATGATCAGATATATAAATAGATCTCCTTCTAGCGTCTCTATTAGTGAATGATACTAAAAGAAAAATAGAATTCATGTTCTTTATAAATTTGTGACTTTAAGAGTATTTTTTGGATACTTATATAAAGATTGTAAACAATTTTCCATTATTGTACATACATAAATAAAGTAAAAATGAATGTTATTATGATTCATATCACTATTCCATCCCATCACAACTCTTGAAAGTGTAAATATTTCTCACATGACATTCTACTTACCCTTAAAAATTTAAAGCATTTAATATTTTTATATGTATATGCGGTTTTCCCAATGATACCAAATAAAAATATTAGATGGTATATTTACAGCTTTTTATTTAAAAAAAATATGGGAAGTGTTTGTAGGTTTCCTACCTCCAGAACAACTCAAAATATAAGTGTTTTTGTATATGAATTAATGCCTGAGACATCACTTCATGGTTTTGATTGCAAAAAATAGTTTGATTGCAGCAAATAGTTAAATTTGTGAAATGATGTAATTTACTACATTAAATGAATTTTTTTTACTAAAATCTAGTATCAATAAATATTACACGAAAAAAAAACTGTCGCTGGATGCGGCAGCGTAAGATCGATCATCATTGTGATCTTTGGAGGGCCTAAGCCTTGCAGTGAATGCCTATTGATTGACACAATAATGAATTTATTAAGCTATGACTCAAGCCAGCACAGCAAGACCAGGTCACTATTTTGTCAACAAATATAGAAACTATGAGAGATAAGAGATGAAATCTAACCTAAGGAATATTCTTTAAATAAAAACATACCCATTGAAGCCATTTTATTATCAGAAATCGGATCTCTGGGTGTATATTTGCATAAAGGGTTGACTGGTAGAAAATGTTTAAAAAAAATCCTTATTCATCTGGGCGGAGTCAGATGACACTTCCTTGTGCACAGGTAGACTTTGATTATCTACTTATTAATAAGTCATTGAAGCTGCCTTCTTAATCTATTTGCCAAAAAGTTATTAATGTGCATCCAGTTTCCTCTAAAGGTCATTGAGAATCCATGGCATGAAACTGTTTACCTACAGAACAATTGGTCAATACCAATTGGAATTAGGTGAAAGTGCTCTTAACCTTTTACACCTAATTCCAATTACCAGACCTTTATAGAGATCACTTTGAAATACATTGCATAATTTTTTTTCTTAGAATATAACATGCCAAAAAATTTTGGACATAGAATCTTTGAGGATTATCCTTTGGATAGCAATTTGAATATGTAGTAATCTGAATTTTTACAGTCTTACTGTATTTAATATTTCCAAAACCACTGATATTTGGATAGATATACTATTGATTGACAGCAAATGAGCTACACATTCACCTCTTTAGAACAAAGTTTAAGCTTTTACTTCTTAGTCACCCCATAAGTGAATTACAAAGTAAATAAGTAAACAGACTTAAATATTTGCTACCATATTGTATACTGTAAAATTAATAGCTAAATAGGTAGAATAGTGAAATAATAAAATGTAATAATATACTGAATATTAGGATAATTTATTTATTATCTTGTACAGTTTTATTAGTGTCTCTTTTTTGAATAAATCGCAACTGTTTCTTCTTCATCCTTTTTAGTTTGGCAGTATTTGTAATTACTTGAACAATCTCCGATTTCTGCTTATTTTCGGCAGCTCGTTTTATGTTTTCACGCCGCCTCTCTCTACGCTGAATTTCTTTTTCTTTTATTTGTTCTAATATGCTTTTTGATAAGTCTTTTGTGCGTTTGAGTTCTAAACGAAGTGCGGTTTTCTTCTGGAAATCTGCTTTCAGCCCTTTCGTTTTATTTACAGAAGAAAATCTAAAAAAAAAGCATGAGGTTATTCAAAACAGATCCTATTTAAAAAATTGATACCTATTTCTTGTAATACTTTACCTTTCTTTTGTAGATTTCCAAAAGCGTCCAGATTTAGGCTTCCCTCTTATAACTTCTTTACTGTTATTTTTTTTTACAGGTTGTTCTTCAGTAAGCGATGTATCATTTTGTGTTTCGATTTGTTGACTTTTTCTTATAATTTCAATCAAAGTGCCGATTTTTTCATTACTTTCTAGTGCCATAGTTTATTAAAATGTACATAAATTTGAAATAAATATAAAAATTTATGTACAATAACGTTATTTATCTATTTGGATAGGGAATGACAGATACGAGAAAACACGTGTTTAAAACTACAGATAAATATAAAAATTGTTTTTGACGTAGCTTTAGATTTTTTAAAATAAATTATTTATTTCATAATAATGTAATTATATTTTCCATTATTATAAAAATTATATTTTCAACACAAATCAGAACTCTCCATCTTTATTAATGAAAAACTAAGTAAAATTATAAGAAAAATCCTGATTACGATTTCGCTTTCGCTTTACCTTTGTAGTTTATGGTGTGTAATTAAATAATTTCACAAAAATATATAGTGTTTTTTTTTCTACAGAGGTAATAAGCTCCTTTATACGACAAAGTTTTTATAAATATTATTATTAGTGGTGATAGACTAATATATTACCAAGCAATTACTTATTATTTATAAGAAATTATACCTGAATTGAACTTGCTAGGTCACCATAAGGAGCTACAGATTTTGCACCAACGTAGTGTTAGTAAATGAATTTTCGAGCTAAGTTCTTTAAATTCATTCAGCTATAATAAAAATAAACCTTTTAATGGTATTATTTTAAAATTTTAAAAATAATGGTTTATGAAATTTTTGATGCTAATAATAAGTAGTTATAGCAATTCTAGTATAAAACTTGAGTTGTTGCACATTTCTTGTTTGAGAAAAATTATACTCGTATTTTATGTAAAATTTATACTAAGCACGACTTTTGATATTTTACAAAATGTACTATTTCTGAGATTTATGTACTTCAATGCTAAAGAAAGTTGAATTCTTGTATCTGTAATAATAAATGTAAAACTTGTGGCTGTATGGATAATATTTTTTTGTTGTTCTTTTTGGTTTAATTTCCTATCAATTATCTGTCATTAAAAACATAAACTGTCATATCGAAAATGATCCAACTAATTGAAAACTGAAAAATAAGTAAATGATTCACTGTGCGATAACAAATATAAAGTATTATTATAGTACATAAATTTGTTTCTGTGTTGTGATAGTACAGAGATAAATTTGTATGTACAGCATATTAAATAACTAGGCTTATTGGTCTGAGTTAAAACACTCAGATTTTTTGGTTTAAAACTTATCGCAGAGACCGTCTTAACAATGCCGGTGAGTCAGTTTATAGAGGTATAATATTTATCA
The DNA here is from genome assembly GCF_028537555.1 of Battus philenor. Classification (NCBI taxonomy): domain Eukaryota; kingdom Metazoa; phylum Arthropoda; class Insecta; order Lepidoptera; family Papilionidae; genus Battus; species Battus philenor. The sequence goes on from NW_027181686.1 coordinate 3,385,020, forward strand.
ATGTAATGTAAAATCTTTATATGTCAACGTAATGTACAATAAATTCAATAATTTTAGGCATATCACTCTACTTTAGTGGATTATACGCAATCAGTAGGAAACTTGGCCCTGTTGCCGTTACGTACTACTTATCGAGGCCCCGCGCCCACAAATCCTAAGCTGGAATTGGATGTTATTGACGAAGCACTTAATTATTTTAAGGCTAATGTTTTCTTCAGATTTTATGAGATTAAGGTATTAAATAAAATTCCTTATTTTTGTAATATATACGTAGCGAAATTGACCCGTATTGTTGTTTACTTATTTTTTATTTACAGTCTGATGCTGATAGAGTTCTCATATACTTAACTCTGTATATCTCAGAATGTTTGAAAAAGCTTCAAAAGTGCTCCAATAAGAATCAGGGCCAGCAGGAAATGTATATGCTAGCTATATCAAAATTTGACATTCCTGGTGAGCCAGGTTTTCCTTTAAACTCAGTTTATGCTAAACCCACTAGTTCCCAAGAAGCAGGTAAGCATATTGTCATTTATTTCAGCAATATTTTCAAATTCTTTAATATAGTAGAATGTTTAAAAGACTAATATTTTAACTTTGAGATACCAAGTTTATTTCAAACTTTCCAAGAATCATGATTTTGTATAGTTTAGTTATCAAAGACTGACTTCCAGAATTTTATGTTTAATAATCATACTCTTTTTTTATAGATTTGATGAGACAATATTTGCAGCAATTAAGACATGAAACTGGAAACAGAGTATGTGAAAAGGTATGACTATCAAAGTATTCAATGTTAACTCGTGAGCAGTCCCACTGTTATAAAATTTACAACAAAATAAGTTTTTAGCTACCTGCTTTTGCTGAATTTTCAAAGGATTTATTTAATCTGTTCTCCCAAAAATAACATGTGCTAAGGAACAACTTATTTAGATTTTTATTTTAGAGTTTTAATTACATGATCAGCAGTAATTTTAGATAAGAATAGAATTTCCTCATCAATCAAATGTTTATTTCAAATAATATGCATTAATTGCAATAATTCAAATTTAGAAAATTCAGAGTCAGATCATTTCAACTAGTTCCTTAATACTAATATAATACTCTTATTTAATAATATTGTAATTATTGATAACACTCAAATTATTTTTAACAATATATTGCTATTTTTTAATTATATTTCAAGTTTTAAAAATATGCATATATAATTATTTATTTTGTTCCTTTACTACTTCTGGTCAGCAAGACAACATCTGAGGCAATATTATTTGATAAATTTGTTATTAAGGCCATGGACCCTCATCTATTTCATAATTTCATAGGATATCTACTGGCCTCCTCTAAAGATTTCCATAGGACCAGTTGGGAGCAGTCTACATCCAGCTTCTTCCAATGACCTTAACATTTTCATATGGCCACTTTGTCGACAAACACCTTACACTGCACCCGTGTCTTATTTTAAAAATGTTTTTCAGGTTTTTGCTACTGAAGATGGTAAGCCAAGCAAGTGGTGGCTCTGTTTTGCTAAAAGAAAATTCATGGACAAATCTCTCTCTGGGCCAGGACAGTAATTATAACAATGTATTACCTGTCATTATAATTTAATTATGCTAAAACATTGACATTTTTTGCATTTGTATCATTTTCAGTCATTATAATTCACCTTGTAAAATATTTTAAAATGTGTTCTAAATAAAAATCATTGAAAGTTATGAATTATACATATTTAGTGTGTATTATTTTTTACATTTTTCAACTTATTCCTTTAATTTTTAATGTACAATAAATAATTGAAAGTGAATTCAGTATAATTATTATTAATTTTATTAAAATTATGAAGCACTTGTGGATTATAATTAAACAGTGATCAATACTTTTTTTTCTTTACATAAAACTACAATCTAACTCCTATGTTAAATGAATTGATTATAGACCAAAACTGTGGATTAATTAATTTTGTGCCAACTCAAGGCTCTAACAATAACATGAAAATACAAGGTGCTGTGTAATAATCTTACATTGTATACATTTCTTAATTGCATGATAACAAAACACAGCCAAGAGATTAATAGTCAATAATATCATAATATCACCTTTTGACATTAAAATATTATGTTTTGTGAATATCATATAAATTCACAAATTTTCAACAAGTTCTCTTTTATAATGCATATACAAAATTTCATCATACATCTAAAGTTTAGAATATAGATTTCAAAAATAAGCTCAATTATGTACTATATATATTAATCATAAGAAGAGTGCTTTTCCAAATGATATAATTACATAATCATAATATAATTTCATGAATAGATAGAAATTTCAAAAATTTGATAAATAGTTGTAAATATGTTTCAAAAATTTGTTGTAAAAATTAGGTAAATGTTTACTTTAATTTATTATAATACTATACTCCATATTCTTTTAAAATTTGGCCAGCGATAACCAGCCTTTGTATCTCTGAGGTGCCTTCATATATCTCAGTTATTCTGGCATCACGGTAGTGCCTTTCTGCTGGCATATCTGATACATAACCCATACCTCCAAGAATCTAAAAAAAGCACACATTAAAAACCCTTTAGTCAAAGTTGCTTATTATATGTGATCATTAAAATCATTAACTGCCAGTTTAAAATTCAGTTTACATTAGTATGTAATGCACTAATTTAGTTTCTTTTTTAATGAATGTTATATTGAATTTAAATTTTCTTTAAAATGAAAACAATTAATTTCCAAACATCTTTACTGTAAACTTACTCTGAAAAAAGGTACTATGCCTTTTGGCATCCTTTGCTCAATTAATATCTTGAATAAAGAGAGATAAATTAACTGTCATTGCTATTTTATTATAAAATCATATACATTGACCTATGAGTGACACACTTGAAGGAGCCTAGTAGTATTTTTAATCACAAGTTTTAAAAATTAAGCAGGTTCTTATAGTCTATTTAGTAGTATTTTGCCTTTTTGACCCTGATAAATAATAATAATTGATAAGTAAATAAAAATGTTAATTAAGAATACTACTCATAAAAACTGCTGATTAACCAGGAAATATCACAAGTGAAATATGAGTTTTGTCAGGAAACTGAATATACCTCAGCTAAATCAACATACCTGGATACATTGATGTGATAAAAATGTTGCAGCTTCTGATGCTGCTAATTTAGCCATAGCAGCCTCCTTTGTATAAGGCTGTTTATTATCCTTCAGCCATGCTGCCCGCCAAGTAAGCAATCTTGCTGACTCTAATTGCAGGGCCATATCAGCCAGTTTATTTTGTATTGTTTGCAACTTTGAAATAGGTTTACCAAAGGCCACTCTCTTCGAAGCATATTCTACTGCCACATCAAGTGATGCCTGCAAATATTTCATAATTATAAAATGATTTCTCAAAATAAGTTATTGTCTTGTTTTCAGCCCATAGACACCAACTGCAAGGATATGCAAAAAAGTAAACAAAAAATATGTTAAGTGTAGAATAATGTCTTAAAAAAACTAGATACACAGAAATAGATATATCATTATTCCCAAAACATTGTCTGCCACATTCATGGAAATTTCATAATTTTGATCTTGATGTTCAGTTTACTGTGTGACCATACTTTACCATAATATGCTAATATATTATATGGTAAAGGGTAGTTACTGAAAAAAGTATATTTGTATTAATTTTTTCTATTATTTAAATGAAAGAATTTTTCAAATATATCAGACATTTATAGCTATTGCTAATGGTTTCAATGGTAAACAATTATGTATATTGTCTTAATAATTACCTGTGCTATACCCAAAGCCTGTGATGCAATCCCAATTCTTCCTGCATCTAATGTCATCATAGCTATCTTGAAACCTAGCCCCGGTTCTCCTAAGATACTATCTTTAGGTATCTCACAATCCTCAAATATAAGTGAACAAGTGGATGAACCTCTTATACCCAATTTATCTTCCTTTTTGCCTAACTCTAGACCTTTGATTGGTTTTGGCACAACAAAAGCAGAGATCCCTTTGTGTTTCAAGCTCTTATCAGTTGTGGCGAATACAACAGAGGCTTTGCTCTCATAACCATTCGTAATCCAACATTTAGTACCATTGAGAATCCATTTATCTCCAACAGCTTTAGCCATAGTTGATGCAGCCCCTGCATCTGAGCCATTCCCAGGCTCGGACAGAGCAAAACATCCAACAATATCTCCTATAGTCAAAAAAATAAAGAAGCTAAGCTAAGAAATATTAGGTTTTGTGTAAAAAAAATAACCTCCATTGTTAACTAACCTGCACAAAAAGGTGTTACAAACTCATTTTTTTGTTTATCAGTGCCCCAATGCACTAATGGACCAAGGTATAAAGAATTGTTTACAGACATAATTACTCCTGCTGAGGCACAACCTCGTGATATTTCTTCCAACGCGATAGCATATGCCAGATAGTCTAGTCCTGCACCGCCCAATGCTTCTGGAGTAGCGATTGCCATAAGACCCAAGTCACCCATTTTTTTAACAGCCTCAAGGGGGTACTCATGGTTTTTGTCATATTTCGCAGCATTCGGTTTTAGCTCCCCCTCGGCAAAATCCCGGCAGGTTTTATATAACATTTGATAAGTGTCTGGTAGTGCAGATAAAGAGGCAATACATCTAGTTTGCTTTGCAGTAGTCGAAACTGAAAAGAATTTATTCGGAATAACTTCATTGTTCAATGTTTATTGTATTTGTATTATACATCGTATAAAAATAAGCATTTTAATTAATGTGATATTTTATTATGCTTTACAACTATACTTTTTAAAACCTAAACTTTTAATATTAATTTATTATCGAAATAGTCAAGTTATAATACCATTAGTTTAATTTATATAACTTTAACAAATTCACCTGTAATTTAATCCAATTCACAGAGATTATAAATATTTTAAACTTTAATACTTACCGAAAAGGTGTACAGTTTTATTTAAAATATTCATCATTTTTATATAAAAAAACAATTGAAAATAATTTGAAGTTTGAACTTTGAATTACAAAGATTATTGAATGAACGGATTGTAATAAGCAATGTGGAGCGAAACCTCCCGATATTTTAAAACAGATCAAATATTAGTTCTCTATGTTCATTCTTTCCTTTTTTCAATCCTTTAACTGAGTATAAGAACGCTGTAATTTAAAACATTAATGATTGATGAATGATTTTGAGTAAAACAAATGAATCTTGAGTAATGAAAATATATTTTTTTACTGCCTAAATACAACATTTTTAATATATTTTTAAAAACAATCTATTATCGATTTTAAAAATCTTTATTGTTTTTGTTATTTTATATTTCTCAGTCTAATTTCAAATAGGTCATTTGAATATTTTAAGAAATGGATTATAGTTTTTAACAATGTACTTGTTCATCCGATAGTTTAAATTTTATGTGTTTTACGTACTTACGTATTAATATCTGAATTGCATTACTAGGTTTCATACCCATTTTAATTGACCAGAATAGACATACTTGATCAGAATAGACATATTATACTGTACTATACTATAAGAGACAGTTATGCCATTTTCAATAATATATTTTAATAAACAATGCTTTATTTGAATTATGACTTATGGATATATTTCATAAGAAAGGTAATAAAATTAACCATTGGTAAACTTTATCTGTACTAGTTTAGATTAATCAGTTGAAAATAATTTTGTTGTGTATTGTGTGTGTGTTTTTTAATATTAAAATACTAAATATTTTAAATTTTATGGCTATGTGACATGTTTTAAGATTTTTTTAATTGCTAAGATCGTACCCAATAATACCTTCGACCTATATCCATTTTCTCTTTTCTATCCAACGGGCTGGAGGGTGCCTATTTGTATAAACAGTTGTTAGAGTTTGTTCATGAAACCATTTGCTGAATCCTTTACACTCTGGCTTTCGCCATGGGCATAGCACCACTTCCGCGCTTCTAAAAGCGCCTGGCGACATTAGAGGATACTATGGTCAGTTTTGGTATTAGATGATTTCTCCAATCCTTTTAATGACTACACTCACGACATTCTTTTGTCTATACTTAGCCATCTTTTTAACTCTCCTATAGCATTTGATACGTTCTTTTCCTATCTACGAGAGCGTCAAAAATTGCGTATGTTGTATAATATATAATATGCGTATTAAAAATTCGTCGACAATGTGTTATAAACTCGATACTGGTGTTTTTCAAGGCGGGAAAGTTTGCCTGTTGATATTTTCTTCATTAAAAAATCTTATTATCCCAAATCTTCAGTCAGTGTTTATATTATCCATATGTCCATGATTTGCAATTTTGCTCCCAAAGAAGCATTGATAATAAAATCTTAGAAGCAGGATAGATAAAAAGGTATCTTACTCACATTAAGAGTTGATCGGACAGCTTTGGTCTATCTGTTAACCCGTCAAAAAGATAAGCCATGGTCGTGGGCATCCCAGTGTTGATTAGGAGATTTGATACCTCGACCGATTCATCTGTCGCCTATAGTAGTCATGGTGCCTTAATGTTAGGAACCTTGGTTTACATATAGTTCAATACATTGAATACATTGTCATGCTATTCACATTCAAGAGCAGTAATGCCTAAAGCAAGCAGCAAACGATTATTGTTTTTTCACAAAAAACTAACTATTCTTCAACAAACCTTGTCCATGTCGTTGCAGCTCTTCAGGCATTCGAAGCGATTTTGAAGTCGAGCTGAAAGTTTTGGATATGGATTGGTATTGGACGGAGCGTTGACCTCATCAGCCGCGATCTTTCCAGTTTAGCGTTCAGATTTAACGTGCTTCGTATAATTCGATCAGCATTTGAAATGGGGCATATTTAGTAACCAAGCGGCTGCAGTAGTAAGAGAAGTGTACCGGTAGTTTAAAGAGTTTGAACATGAAATGTCGTTTATTGAAGGGCTAATTCCAATTGGCTCGTTAGTTGCCTTTGCTGAACTTGATGGGGCAATGCTCAGTTGAGTACAGGTATGGAAGCATGAAGTAATAAAATGATATTGTACTCTGCTGGTGTCAATGACCTTGCTGAAAAAATACTTCTTTGTTGACATATGTGAAGTTCTTATATCCGTGTACTTGTTCATTACATCACTTCGGTTTAAATTGGTACAATATATAAGAGATATTACCAACAAAAGAAATGAAAGGAGCATTTTAAAGGTTTGCGCAATTCCATGTATATATATATATATATATATATAGGTGTTTAATATCGATTACTATTCACGGTGATAATTATACTACAAAGGAATACACATAAAAACTACAAGAAAGAAAAACCTTTTTAAATATGTTTTGTTGGTAAATATACTCACATCGTTATATTATCGTTAAGCACTCAATTGACAAAATAACATTATAATTATGGTAGTCACAAGTGTCTACATGTACAATTCAGTAGTTAATTTAAAACGAAATTTATAAATAATTATATATTTTTCAATGTTTAATTACTTACTCAAAATTGTAATCTTTAGCAAGCCTCCCCTAATTAAGAATATAAAAACTTCGTAAAGTAATGTATATTATCATGATATAACTACTACAACTTGAAACCGATGAAATAGACAGCATAGAACAAAAAGAAATTAAAGCCAAGGTTAATACTTTGACATGAAAACATTTCAAAGGCGTATATTTACGGACTTGCTGGAAACATAAATGACTAAATTAAAAGGCGAATATCTATACGAGACAAACATCGCGAAGAATGACAGTTCTAAACAGATTTTTGTCGCTTATTAACGAGATCTTTCATTAGTGTAATTTATGTAATTTTGACCATAACATTAATTTATCGATTTTGCAGGTAGTTGTAGCCCACTTGTCCAATCCAAAAATCTTTTCCTATATCAAAAAAAAATTAAACGAAGTGAAATTTGTATGCATTTTGTATCCCAAAATGTTTTTATAATTCGTGTAATAAAGTAAAAACGGGCCAAGTGTATTGAATTAAAAATAAAACAATAAATATCTTAGTCAATTTTTTATCCTTTATATTGTTGTACGGTGTAGTATTTTATTATTTTAATTAACGGCTCGTAGAGGACAGATTTAAAATAAATATATATTTATTTATTTTAAAGAAACCTTCCACATGGTCCCTATGGAAAATTACAACATTCTTTATACAATTCTCTAAAGCATGTTAATTATACATTAATATAGTATGAACATTTAATTAGCATAATAATTATGTATAATTATTATATTATTTATATATGATTATTATATTAATTATATTTCGATTTTATGTAACCGTCGGTTATGGTTATCTATGGTTATATTGTCAACATAATATACGAGAGTATCCCGAGTTAACCATAAGGAATACATGTTTTGTTTTGCCGCTCGTTCTGTGTTCGATGAAAATGCACTCGAATATAATGGCCTATTAAAAATTACGAATATTGCAATATAACCGAATTTCTCGAAAAATTAATTTCTGAAATAATTAATACCATTGTATACGGATGTTAATGAAATACCTTAGTCATTTTACAGTTTATTTTGTTACTTTTGTAAACATTAACTAGCAGTTTGGAATTGCACAATTACAACTAGACATGTGATGACAGCGCTTATAATCTGTAAAAATAAAAATGTTACAGATAAAAAAGTATATATATTTTCCTAAAAGTAAAGATTAAAATTAATAAAATTAACTTCAAGTCAAAATTTTAATGCAATTAGTAGAAAATTCTCTGTTTTAATGAAACCGTGCCATGCTTGCCATGCATTTGATGTGGTTAACGTTCTGTTGCAAACTGATTTTGTCTTTGTACAGCTTCATTCAAATTGAGCTCAAAGAAACAGACGTCCATGTGGTAAAAAAATATTCAGGATGAATGTATTCCACTTATATCTTATATCGATGATATTCGCACGATTAGGGACTATATGCTTATAGTAGTAAAAAGTGAATGGAGAGTTATGAAAGCTTGCGAAGCGAGGACTACTTAGTGGTCGGTGGAGCCACAGGCCTATCCTTACTGTGCGGTGTATTGTGCCTGTCGTAGGTCTGACGTGAGATGTTTATCGTACTGCGGAGAGAATTTAAAAAAAACGCTTTATAAGCAGTGGGAAGCGTACATTTGTTTATAGGTAGCTAGGATAGCGATCTGTGATAAATATTAGAATCCGGCTTTCTCTTCACTTCAACGTCCATTTATAAGTATAAAGCGATCGATGCTGAAAGGTAACTGACCCTGCATTGTATTCTACTGTCAGAATTAAAAATGTGTTCTTCAAATTTCACTTTCGTGAACAAGTGATTAGGACGGATGATTGCAGTGGAGGAGTCAACAATTAAAAAGAAATGTAGAGATGTAATCACATAGGTACATTTTAAAAACCTTTGCGAATAACAATTTTCGTAGTATTTCCCTTTTTATTCACTTATATTTTTATCATTGTCATATTTATTTAACCTTTGTACAACATAATGTAATGACAGATTTAATGCCTTATAGGCTTTCTCTACCAGTCATTCTTATTCTTACACAAAAAGTGTAATGTACTTTTCGACGTACATGGTTGTCCGATAAAAAAAAAAACGAAAAAAACATAACGCTGATTAGCCATTAAGGAAAAATATGAAGTCAACGTAAAAGTAAGAAAATGTGTCTTCACCGCACAAGTGCGACCAATGAAATAAGTTGTGCGTTTTCCAGTATTAACTTTAATCGGCAAATATAGTAAAAGTTTTTTATTTATTTAAAAATACATACGGCAGTAATAAATGATCTAGAGATCGTGCACATCCCCAATGGAGAGTACGTGGGTTTATTCAGCGTGAGGAATATGAGAAATTTGTCCAGTTCTGCCGACACTACTTTATCTGTTGCCGTTTTGTTTATTAGCGAACTGACCAGACTGCAGGTCCGATCAATCTACAAAAGTATTATTAGTGTATAAGATAGTTTATCTGTCATAAAAAGTTTTTAAGCAGTTAAGAAAGTGACAGAGATTTAAAGCGATTTTTATTAACTATATTATGTATACTTGAAAATAATGGAGGTGATTTATTAAGTTGTTGCTAACAAGAACGTGATTAAATGTACGAGTGCAATATAATCGTCCAGGATATCTAAAGTTGATATTAAGTTGCAACATGCATGTATAAACTACGGTCCAAAATAAAGTAATGTTTGAAGACGAAGTTTTTGACTGGTGTATGTTGCCGGTGATGGTTTATGAATCTGAAACGTGATCATTTACAATAGGGTAACAAGGCTCAAGGCCACCTAGACGCCAGGAATGATAGAACCGGTTGCAATGATGATGATATATAAAATACTCTTGTTACGTTCACCTCAGACTGCGTCTTGTTACACGGCTCCAGAACAAACACAATGTTGAAAGCGTGAAATATGCACCACGCAGTTTCCAATCCCAAATCTGTACTCCGATATTTTATGGTTACTGTAACGAATATATCATTTATATAAAACAATTATTATCACAGTTATCATGACATTATATTAACGGCAAAGACAAGAATAAAATGATGTTTTATGATATTTTGTAAATATTGAACTACTTTATTTAACTTTAATGTAACTTTTAAATAAAATTTATAATAATTGTCATACCAAAAACGAACAAAAATTATCCTAAATAAATGCATTCTTAAAATACTATTCGACTTGTTTGCAGTCTAAAAAATGTTACTTCTGTAATATGTTGTCGGATATGTAACTTTCAATATTATGTATAATACAGAATGATTCGTTATAGGTGTAAAAACTTTAAAGGAGTGAATGTAAAGCTCATTTATTAGTAGAAAGCTTTGTAACCCTATAAAGTGAATACTGTTATGAAATATAAAATTAATTTATTTTTTCTACTGGAATGCTAAAAGAAACTTCTAGATATATTATCTGCTGAACTAGATAGTAAATAATAATTAATTTTAATATGTAGTAATCCCAGTTTTAAGAAAGCTGTTTTTCATGTTCATTAATTAAAATATCATCATGAACATTTCTAGAATTATTGAATTTTTGAGAGGTTTATACCATATATTAATTGACAAAGAATGAGCTGTACACTGCCCCCTTTTAGAGCTTTTACACTTTAAACCAATTCCTTTGTATTTGACTATGGAATATTTTAAAAGTAGATACGTACGTAAAGACATAATCCAGTAATATGAATTTATAACCAAGTCGAGGAAGAACAATAACAGCATAAATAGAAACATGGTCCCGTTTCTGTCATTTATAATTTGTATCATGTTACATATTTCCAAATACGATCCCGATAGTATATGGAGTTTAAGGCAGGTCGCATGCGATTGCTGCTCAGCGTCTGTTACCAATTATTATTAATGTAATATTAATATTTAAAGTCACAGAGTGAACAAATAAATAACTATTAATGGTTGTTAAAAATAATGGTTGTTAAATGGCGGGATGATTTTGACCGCAAGAGACTATATGCTTAACTGCAGTATCTAGTATTCAAGTAAAATACTAGTACATATACAGAGCTTTCGGTGTATAAAGTCTGTAGATTACATCTTTCTTCTTTTGTTCTTGATATGACCGCGTGCGCAGATAAACCCTGATTACTAGTATGTTAAGATAAATAAAGCCTTATATATTCATTGATTGCTGGTGCCGCTACCTGCAATACAAACACACCCAGTACATTTAAACGCAGCACGGTCCTGCGACCGAGTCACGTAATCGACGACGTAATCACGCTACGAAGCGATGACAAAAAGATAAATATACCGTATACCGCATATCGTCATCGACGCCATTCAATAACTACCTAGAAAGAACGCCAACCCCAGATCAAAGGTATCTCAGGTTTCGGGGCATGGTTTCTTACTGAATCACTGCATTCTTACGACGACCAGACTAAACATATATCAATAAATATTATATTATTTTATTTAGTTTATATATATATAATAAATTCAATTGTTTTATTATGGTATAATTTTGGAGTTGAAATGTTATGTCAAATATCTTATTCGCGCGCTTTGTTTTTTTTAAAGTTGAATCTGAATCGCACTCCCGAGAACATATGATATTTAATCTGATACCATAGTTTATTTTCTTTCAGTCCAAAGCCGATTACCGATGCTAATAAAAGTATATTTAATTTTACCATATAATTTTATTCCTTGACTCGCAGCGAGTGAGTCTATAAGTAGATTGACTCCCGGGGGAACTCTTCTGGAGACTTGAGCGCCCGCTTTTATAAATAGCGGCAACTTAGTCAATGGTTTCACTGAAACAGAGGAAATGAAATAGACAAAAAGTACATATTTATTAAATTATTTATATGAATTACGTAATATTAAAAATAACAGGTGCAAAAAATTTAAAGAGATAATATGTATAGCTCATTTTTCAACAAAAATCTTTAAATATTTTGTTACTAATTTCCAAACATCTTTAATAAAATGAATATCTGAAATAAGTTACATTATTTTATTTTTCTTTTCGAATACAACATATAACACCTGGCATTACAGTCTTTAAGAACAAATAGTAAGAAATGATTCATTTAAATATTTAAATATGTAGTAATACGAATTGTGAACACGCTTTTTGTTTTTGGTACTATATTATCAATACGTTATTACTTCTATAACCATTGGTTTTTGATATGGTGTTCCATACATTAATTGATTCACCCCTTTAAAGTTTTTAAATCTATAACCAATCACTCTGTATATTATACGTTTACTGTATTTATATGTCAATTGAATTTCTGCTTGACAAAAATAACCTGCGGTTCGTAAGCCCCATGTGGCTTTTTGAATCATTAATTGTGGCTCGCGATAAATGTTACAGAGTTCGCTTTTGTGTAGATATGTATATATTAAAAAAAAAACTTGTATGATTCCATAATTGTTTCAAAATTTCTTTTAAATTACTGTGCTTTTAATATCAATACATAATCTGTACTTTTGTGAAAAAATATGCCTTTTGACATTCCTTTTAAATACGTGTTTATTTGCGGCTTCCAAAAAATGCCAAGTTCTGAGAAATGGGTTTGACTATCGAGGTGCACGGCTACCCTAGTATATAACTAGGTATCTTATATGTATATATATATATATATATATATATATATATATATATATATATATATATCCATGTAACGTCTAGCATTGCGTCTGGTACAGTCACTCGGTTCAGCTCGCGGATCGGAGATCCTGTACCGGCAAAGCTGTAACAGCTCCACAGGACTAATAGCGTTAATATCAAACAGAAATCAAAGTTTCAATTCCAATACGATATAGAACTTTTAATTATTACTGAAGCTCTCTACTACAGGTAGTATAATAACAAGTGTTGAACAAAGCACTTGACTAGCTACTTACCCTCTTTTTCGGTAAGATCTTTCAGCAATTGATGAAGGTTGGCATTTATAAAACGCAATCCATAATATGGGATTTGTATTAGGGTTAATAATTGTAGCTCCATTACAATAACAATAAAATATTCCACGTAGAAAGCTGCATACAAGTATAAAGGTGTCACTGAAATCATTTTATAATTGATTGTTAAATTTATGTCTTAAACAGCAGTGAGGTTACTATAAAGAAGAAATAAATGCTAATAAATGGTGATAAAAGTGTATCTGTGAATAATATTATCATTATTATCACATCAGCCGATAGACGCCTATTGAAACACATGCCTTGATTATATCAATGACTAAGAGCAATGGAGACAGCTATTGTCTGAGTTTGCTTTGAATTAGAAATGACGAGTTCTACAGAAGAACTAAAGTAACTGACGTAGCTCGAAGAACTGTTCGTCTGAAGTGGGTAAACCACTCTCTAACTATATTGTCGACATAGTTAAAAGTGAATACTATATAATGTTCTAAATTTAAAAAAAAAATTGTGTTAAAATTAAGCAACACCAGCTGCAATGATATAACACCAATATTTTTTATAACTATGTGTATTTGCGCGGTAGTAATCAATCAGATGAACTGTAAATATTAAATGATAATTGTTAGAGCAAGTGAACTCAAGATTAATTAATGAAATATAAAAATAAAATACATTACAGTCTTTGTTGTTATCCATACCGCTACGATAGAATTCTTGAAAATCCAAAACAAGTAGAATACACACTAGTGACATGATAGATAATAATGATATACAAATTTTATTTCCAGTTAAAATTGATTTCCCTTTGTAATTATTGTCTAATCTTATCTGAAAAACAAGGAACATTTCAGAAGAACATATGAGAAAAAATATTTAAAAAAAAAAACAATTTTATAGACATTAAATTTTTTACGAAAATTACAAATAACTTCGATAAAAATTATGTTTTTTTATTTATTTTTTAATACTCTTTATTGTACATAATAACCAAAAAAGTACAATGTGCGGTCTTATCATTCAAAGCAATTTCTTTCAGACCCCCTAAGTATGGATATAGAAAAAGGACAATACGTATATTTATACACAAACATGAAAATTCTTTTACTTATACAAATAATAAGTTCGTGTTAATTATAGACCAAGTTGGTGATAGCCCATCGGTAGAGAACTAAGACTTACGATTGCAGGTCGCGAGTGCGATTCTCGGGATACAATTCACACTTTGACCATTAATTATATTGGATTGTAAGTTTTTAGAGGATGGGCAGTGACCATATTACGACACTGCAATCGCGAACCCGCCTGTGAAGCGTGGCGATTATGGTACATCTCCCAAAGATATCTTTGGGACAGACCTATACTTTACAGTGCCCGGCAATGAGCTGAAAAGAGGACTATGACGATGGCATAATTATAAATATAACGATAAATAAAAACATCAATATATTGAGGTGAGTTCGGAAGGTTGTATAAGTTTTTAAGTTGATGGAAGAATGCGACATCTTTTTCAAAAGTTAAAATAGTTAGTAATAATGTCACCAGATCTTAAAGCAGACTTTGTTTTAAGTATTATATTTTCAATTAAAGATTAATAAAAGTACAAGCAGTATATATTTTATATATACCTTATTTTCAGATTGCAATAGTTGATAAATGCAAACAGTGCGCCTTGGTGCGTTGTAAACGCCGTCGCTTACTAGAATTACTACAATAGTTATATTGACAACCCACACCACGCTATTAACAGAAGACTGCAAGCGTAACGATTGACCTGGCTTCTGTGCTTCTGATAATATATCAACAGTCAATCCGATGTATATTAAAATGTCTGAAATGTATTACAATTAAATTTTCTTAAGCAGGAAGTGTTTACGTTTCCTTGCATTTTAATTGGGGCGCGATACATCGCAACTATTACAAATCGTTCTTAAACAGATTCGAGATATATATATTTTTTTTGATGATGTTAATGCAGTTAGCCTTAAGGCTTTTAAAACTTCGTCGGTATTGAGTTCACGGAGCGGAAAGGTCCGTGAACTAGATTTAAAAACTAAAAACTAAAGCTGGTGGGGCGTCTACCAGTTTCACGGGAATGCTCGCACGTTGCTAAGGCTCTTTGCGGTAGAGCTTTGACGGGTGTGTTGCTGGAGTGGGCTTGGGACGGCAGCGCGGACCACAGGCGAGCCGAAGAGGGATCCGGCACGCTGTTCGCGGTTAGAGAGCGGGCGGCCGCTCACGAAAAACGGGCGTTGTGGCGTGGTGGGTGATGTTTTGTTCTGTTGTAGAACGCGACGACCTGTGTAAAGTATTGGAGGTGCAGTGGTTGCTGATGTTACTGAGTGGTTTGCGCTTGCAGTATTGTGAGTGTCTGCAGGGGGTGCGGTGTGGCGAGTGTTCTGTGGGAACAAATAGTGTGTATTGTATGTATTTATTTATGCTCGTATATGTTGAAGTGAGATGATCTATCATTTTCGTCCAGATATTTCACTAAAGAAAACTACTTTTTTGTAAACTCGGCAGTAATTACAAAGTTCTATTTATCTTATTTAATGTTTACGGTTTCATCTCACATTTATTAAACCTTTAACAGCTGATAAGGAGTGATCACTTAAATCCTGAATTCGGAGTAAATAATTCTACATAAGATCTACCAGCAGTAAGAATTTAATCCTTTGGGTCATCGGAAACGGTCATTGGCCGGGTCAATGTGTCGATCTTTGAGGGAGGCCTATACCTTGCATTTAGCATCTATCGGTTGATATGATTATGATGAAGATTTACTCTAAAAGTTATTCAGATCTTGTGTATTAATTAATACAATGAGGCCGAGCCGAAGCTCTTAAGCAAATATTCGAAATTTATTTCAGTAAAGTGGTTTAGGAATTTACACTTTTGTGTCTTCAAATTCGATACCTAAAGCCAAACAGAGTTTCTCAATAAGAAAGTAGAATTAAAAAAATAGATTTCATTAGAGCTTTACTTTTGAAGTGCCAGGACTACAATGTGTTCTGCCTTGTGAGTTTTATAACACACGTGTATACGAAATGCATTTCAGTACCGATTAATACTGGTAATAGTTTTCGTCGTGACCGTCCACATTTTGACTTGCCTCTTCCGTATATTACTAATACAAACAATAAGAAGCAGACTGCGACTAATCTACCCACGACTTTCAAAAGATCCTCTTCATCTTTTGAGCGAAGTCTTTAACTGCGCTTGCCGGTTTATTAAGCTCTTGTGCAAGCATTTACAACTTAACCGGGTGTGAAATGGAAGAGCGGTGAAGGCGCTTACCCTAGACTCGGTCACTTATGTAATTCACATTTCTATTCGATTTGTCTTAAATTATCTTTAAAGTAAAATGTTTAAGGATATTAAAAAAAACTTACTTAGTGCTGTAATAAATATACGACTATAAATAATTAACGCGCGGGAGGAACGGACGTAATTGGAAGCTAATAGCACTGGAGCTATGCCAAGTATTCTTGATACTCTAACCAACAAACTTATAGCCTTTCGTTGTACTTTATCAGTATAAACCAAATCGTCATTTTTACACGTAGACTTTTTTGGATCCATTCTAAATTGTTTTTTTTTTTTTATCGCTGTGAGGTTTATAATTTTAATATTGTAATTTTCTAAATAGTCTTTATTTAAACGAAAAAGTGACAATAGAAAGCAATAAATTGTTAACAACTAATTTTTACTGACACACTTGTTTTGTCGCAAACAACGGTAATAGTTATAAAGTCATTAAATAGTCGAATGTATAATCGAAGTGTTCTTGTTTACTTACATAAACGTTATTTAAAGACAAGATAATAAGTTAAACTCAGGAAAAATTACAGGTACTTTCAGAATAATTTTCTTTTTAGTGATGTTAGTTGACCGAACTTTTTTTTTATTTTATCTATCTATACAAATGACTGTTAAAATTTAGGGTATCCGGTGGCAAAATTCGGATTTCAAACTCAAATTAAACAAAACAGCTCACATAAATAAATCATGACATCTCCCGTTTAAATATGTTACCATTAAGTAATCAAACAATATACTTAGTTTGTAATTTTATATATATGTTGGTCAAATCTCTGTATTTTAATACCTTTTTGCATTTTTTCAAATAACTGTTTTATTACGGCTCGCGAAAAATTATAAATTTTAAAAATAGGAGAGAGTATCTAGGAACGTGTTTTCCCAATTTCAGAAATTTTAAATAAATACTTTTTAATAGAAATCTGGGTATGTTACGACGGGGAGATTTTTAATGTTCTCACTAAAAATCTGTTCTAAGTGAACTAAGGTGCAAAATTTATTTTTATATATAAGAATAGGTCCGCGACCCATAGTGCTTGTTTCGTCGCTGAATATGATCCAGATGTTGATGTAACATATATGGAGTGTCCACCTAATTCAACTTGTATGACGCTTTCCAACTTCAGTCTTAAAAGAGTAGAAGACGAAACATAGATAAATATAATACTATAAAAGTAGCAATGCTCATAATAATTTTTAAAAGAGGGCTTTTAAAAATATTTATCATAATCTGATGAATATTTATAACGATCTGAGAACCTGGAATGAATATTGATTATTAATGGGGCAGATGGAAGAATAAGATAGACATATTACTACTCTAGTAGATGTAGCGTTACCCAAATCCCATCCGTATCCAATATTTTGAGCAGAACATGTTCCATTAATATGGTATAGTGTTAATAAAATTTTGTGAAAAATTTATACGGTATCATGCGAGATGTCAAAAACACTAAAACATATTAAAAAAAACATTAATAAAAAAACTTACCAAAAACATTAATCATTTGAATTTATTTTGTTGGTACAGATTTTAAAAAAATCATATAACACAGAAGCACATTTACATTTTGGGTAAATATTTCATAACGATAAGCTACTACTATAGCATAGACTTATAGAAAGATTTACATGGCTCTTGTAAACATAAATCAATGTATATCAGTCAGTGTATAAGTGTTTTGCTTGTTCATATCGCGCACAATAATATAGAAAGGTGAATAAGTTAGCACGATTTGACGACAAATTTCTAAAACATAAAGCACTTTTTCTTGCATTGCTTTTTGAGGTACATGTCATTAATGATAAGACAACCCGAATTTTTTTTTATTTTGTACCCAAATCCCATCCGTATCCAATATTTTGAGCAGAACATGTTCCATTAATATGGTATAGTGTTAATAAAATTTTGTGAAAAATTTATATGGTATCATGCGAGATGTCAAAAACACTAAAACATATTAAAAAAAAAACATTAATAAAAAAACCTACCAAAAACATTAATCATTTGAATTTATTTTATTGTTCCAGATTTTAAAAAAATCATATAACACAGAAGCACATTTACATTTTGGGTAAATATTTCATAACGATAAGCTACTACTATAGCATAGACTTATATAAAGATTTACATGGCTCTTGTAAACATAAATCAATGTATATCAGTCAGTGTATAAGTGTTTTGCTTGTTCATATCGCGCACAATAATATAGAAAGGTGAATAAGTTAGCACGATTTGACGACAAATTTCTAAAACATAAAGCATATACTTTTTCTTACATTGCTTTTTGAGGAACGTGTCATTAATGGTAACACGACCCGAATTTTTTTTATTTTGTAAAGGTATCTTTATATATTTCTGTGTTATGGTTATTACTTACAAAGTTGAAAAGTTACTCTTTATTACTGTTATCAGAAAACTAAATGAGAAGTGTTTTTGTTTATGAGCGCATAGGTGTTATAAGGCAATTGGATTAAAAAAAGCGCTTTCCGTGCGTTAGCAGAAGAAGAACTCGCACAAACCCTGCGCTAATTAAACAAAATAATGCCGATACCGCCTTGGAGACGTCTTGGAGAAGGCCGAGTATCTTGCCGACAGTCTGCAAATACAGTATATGCCATCCGCGCACTTTAACTACATTTATAAACCATAGAATCAGAGGTACCGAGAAAAACCGCCCTCCTCTCAGAGGGCGATCCACTGTCCGTAGTAACGGAGGAAGAAATCAAAGTTTTTCTATGATCTTAAGCCGAAGAGCCTGGAGCTAAAGGCAGCAATAAGGCATTGAAGGTCCTGCCCGGGCGAATAAGTTTGTTGGCAGACATTTTCAACGTTTTACTCGCCAGCTACTCTTTTCCGGGAGAGTGGAAAGGAGGAGAAGTTATCGGTATTCCGAAACCGGCCAAGCCCAAGGAGTGGCTTGGGGTGACCAACCAGCTGCAACCCCAGAGAATAACCCTGTTTCTACTAAAGGACTTCATGATGAGCCATGCCATCATTTGGGACGAGTAGTTCGGTTTCTGCTCAAAACACTCAAGTGTGCATCAAGTACACAGGCTGACAGAATATTTCTTGTCAGGTTTAGCGATAAAAAATACGATCGACCCTGGTGCACTCTTATTCAATATCGAGGAGGCGTTCAATAAAGTCTAGCAAGAGGGCCATATACGCAAGCTCTACGAACTCCAAGTGCCTAACAGCCGACAGCTTCTATCAGGAGTACTGCAATGCGTCGCCCTTTGCCCGCTACTACTCTCGATATTTACTAGTTGCATTCCCAGGGATCAAAAATTACCCTAGCTAAATAACATGGTCCTTGAAGCCACTACCCAAGCAAAGCAATCTGGTCCACATCTCCCTCTACGACCGACTAATCCGTTAAAGAAAACGGACAAGTACCTCGAAATCACACTCGACTACAAGATTACGACTGCTAATTTATTTGTACAGCAAACTAGCATTGAAATACAAAATTTTATCGTATAAGTCTTAAGTAAGGCTAATGATATTTTACGCGAGCGTCGCTTTCTACCACGTTAACAATAGCAAACTGAACCGCCTGCAAATCATCCAAAATCGCTTTGCCCGGAAAGCCACCAGCGTGAAGCCAAAATGTACCAAAGTAATATTGATATTCATAGCGATTTGAATCTTCCTATAATATCGCAGTGTTTCGGAAAGGCATTTAAAAGATACTTTGAAGACACTGAACACGAGTGTAAGAAGTATACACTGAACACGAGTGTAAGAACACGACACTAAGAAACTAATTGTCGCTACGGCTAATTACATACCTACGGTTAATCCTCCTAAAACAAAGCGTCGGCTACGCCACGTTTTACCACCACCGGACGTACTGACTCCGAAGAAAATCTAGCGCGGCTTCCCAAAAGAAAGGAGGGCTAATATGAGTCACATGGACTTGACACGCCCATGCAAGAGGGCCGCCAGAACGAAGAAATCCAAGAAAGAGGAAAATTTAAACGCTGAGAGCAATAGAAGCAATGCAAAACGACGACAACAGCTATGGGACGAGGACTGCTCCCCCCAATAACACTCAGAGATACAAAGAATAAGTGTACCCGAGTTTTTATTTAATTAATTTATTTTATATAACCAATTTGTGATTGTCTAAGAAAATCGCATTATTCAGCATAATACTTTATTGTTTTCTAAATTTTCCATATTATTAAATTACAAGCAAAATATAGATAGACCTTTGTCAACTTTATTGAACCATCCTTATATACCACATTAACGAAGTAAATATTTTAACTCTTTTATAGATTAAAAAGGGTTACAACGTTACGGATCGTTATTAAAAAGTTAATTTTTATTTGGGAACTTACCAAAATTAATTCAAACTTTCTTATTACCAAAATATTTGGATCGAGGAATATAAAAAAATTGCATTTGTCATTGACTCCTGTCATGTCAAACTATTAACCTATTTTTTATTTTCTTCCGTTATTCTTCAAAATAAAAATGCTTCTTGGTAAATTATGCCATAATAATGTGTTTCGATGTAGGCAAACATCTAATGCATTATATCAAATGGCAGTTCTTAGGCCGTTTTCTGCCGATTCAACCACTTCAGACACAGTAGATTTGGCTTATGCTTCTTACGAGAGTACAGCTAACGAAAATTGTTCTAAAACGCCTTTAGTTATTCTACATGGGCTTTTGGGATCTAAAAATAATTGGAATAGTATGAGCAAAGCTATACACCGAACAACGGGTAGAAAAGTGATAAGCATTGATGCTAGAAATCACGGCGACAGTTGCCACTCTTCCCAGCATACCTATATTCATATGGCTCACGATGTGATGAGACTTCTTAAGAAGTTAGGTTTATCAAAAGTATCCTTGCTAGGCCACAGTATGGGTGGCCGAACAGCTATGGTTCTGTCACTGTTATGTGTAAGTTGTACGTAATTTTCATCATCATTTTATACTTTATTATTTGTTTCTTTGATTCGCTTGTAATATTAATCAACTTCCTTTTTCACGATGCCTATTAAAAAAAAAATCTGAATTACCTATCCATGTTTATAACTGCTAACCTCTTACTTTGTTAATTTTACTTATAGGAATTTAATTTCTAACACGTTTTAGAAGTTGTCACCAATTTTTGTATTAATACATACATATTAAACTGTTTTTGCATTAGTTTTTGTTATTATCAATGTACTCATTCTTCATTTATTAAAAATCATCACAAATAATATTGTTTCAGTCTGATCTGGTATCCAGTCTTGTAGTAATTGACATTTCCCCAGTGAAAACAAGCCCACAAATTTTTTCAATGATCAATTTGTTTGATGCAATGGCAGGAGTATCCATCAGATCAGGGATTGCAATGTCTAAAGCCAGGAAATTAGCCGATGATCAACTAAAATCTATAATACCAGATATCAACTTAAGAAATTTTTTAATTACCAACTTAGTACAAACCAATTCAGGATCATATACATGGCGAGTAAATATACCAGCTTTGAAAGAAAACTTCCAGACACATATAGCTTCGTTTCCGAGTACACTAAAAGGCTTACAGTACTGTGGACCAAGTCTATTTGTTGGTGGATCACTTTCTGATTATATAGGGTGAGTTCAATTTAAAACATATCTATATAAAGGATATTTTATTGAAACACCTCTCAGTGCCTAAGTTGGTAACTTTAATATATTTTCGTTAAAGTCTAGGAAATCATACATTTATCACCGATTGTAGGTGATATTACAGAACAGTTAAAATCTAGAGTTATATTCCATTTTGTTTTTGTATCTTCTTCAATGAATATATGAAAGGCAATAAGTATGAAATACCACAAAAATTAAGCTATTTTAAGTATAGTACAGAAGCCAAAAAGAAATTAACATTATAAAAATTTACTTTTCATTTCTTGTGATAATTTTTAATATTATCTTTATGAACAAGATTTTAAAAGATTTGAATGTTAATAGAAAGATAATATATATAGACTTAAAAAATCTAAAATCATAAATCAATAATTTAACATTAAATTTGTATGAAGCTAATGCTTTCAAAATCTTTTTATTGTCAATTAATGTAAAGCATTTTGGAATTAATATTTTAACATATTTATTAAATTAAAAAATTAAGCCTTACCATGCTTAATCAAGTTTTTATTAACTTTCAGTAAGAATGACCTACAGGATATTAAGGAATACTTTCCCTTAGCAGATCTGATATTTGTAGAAGGAGCTGGACACTGGGTTCACAGTCAAAAACCAGAGAAGTTTCTTGAAATAGTTTGTAAATTCTTGAATGAAAAGTAGAAAAATTCATTACTAGTATGTGAATGCCTTCAATAGATGTGATTTTATCGAATAATCTGTTAAACTGTTATTTACTTTTATAATTTGTTTTTAAATTGTTAATTGTTATTAAAGATATGTAAATAAAGGAAATTGTATTTTATTCCCATTAAAAACTTAATATAGTCCAAGTATAATTACAAGAATGAGGCCTGGAATATTCCATTGAATACACCATACCTAATTAAAGTATTGTATTGGTAGAAGTATAATACCAGAAAGATATAATAAAAACTATCGAGTTATAAACAACGGACACTTCCTAATCATATTATCATGCCAGCTGTGCCGGGACGTCATACATATGGAATTTAACAAAAAATTATTTAGTTTTTTTTCGTTTGAGAATATTTTTAAAATAAAAGTAGCCTAAGCCGTATGTTACTACCAATAATAGGTAGCTAGACCTGCCAGTGTAATTCCCGTCAAAATTGGTCCCGCCATTTCAAAGATTAGTCAAAACAAACAGACAAACAAAAATTAAAAAAAAATTATAACATCGATACATGTATTGTATACATATTCGGATGCATATAGTAAATTTTTTTTTGATATTACAATGAGATACTCTAATTTTATTCATTTGTGTGTATAGAATGTATCACATTAAAGCCGTTGTAATTATTTATGAAAAGCTTGTTTATTATAATATTATTTATTATGAAATTTATATTATATATTTTACATTTTACATTTTCGATGCGATTCGGGTAAACAAAGCTTATATACTGGTAACACAAGTTTAGTCAATGTGTCATTTGTATGATCAAAATGTTATGACATTAATGTATGCTTCAATATTATTTAGCTATTTATTTAATCCTATTGTTCAGATTTAAACAATCAAAATGTCTTCTAGTAACGATGACTCAACGCCCGGAAAGGCGGCTTTACAAAATATGGCCTTATTAAAAAAAGAGAGTTCGGTATTTAAAGTCCCAAAAGTGCCTATTAAGAAAATTGTAAAAAAGTCCAAAGTTTTAGACGAAGAGGATTATGTTGAGGTAATGCAAAAGAAAAACGATTTTTAACAAACTGTAACTGTAAAGATATTTTTAATATATCTCAATGTTTTGAATTCATCAATAACGTTTTCTTCTTTTTCGTTATTTTCCAGTCCAAGTCAAATAATCATTATTCTTAAGTCGTATAAGTCACACATGTAACTTCATTCCAGCATAAATATAATTTATCAACGGGAGTTTAACTTTAATTGGAGTTTATTTATCTTCCAGGGCATTGCTAAAATTATTCAAAGAGATTTCTTTCCTGATCTGGAGAAATTAAAAGCTCAAAATGACTATTTAGAGGCGACAGAAAACAAAGATTATGCCAGACTTCAGGAGATTACAAGAAAATACAGTGGTAGTAGGCCACCTACAGAACCATGTAACTTTCTAAGATCTATAATTTTTAAATTTTGTTATGAAAGTTGTGGTTGAAATCCACCCCTTTCAATGTATATTTACATCTTTGCTCACTAAATAATCTAAATGTTTATGTACATGTTTGAAAATATTTTTCATATAGTAGTCTGAATTCAGTAAATTTAGAAATAGTCTTATGATTCATTAAATTGTCAAATTGTTATAAAATCCAGAAATATTGTACTATATAAATCACTACATTACATATTAATTTTTCACTTAATATAATTTTGGAAAAAAAAATTGGGGACATTTGTAAAGAACCATTAACATTTTTTAATGCTATCTATACATTCTATGGTGGTATATATTTAATTAGTTGTCCGACACCTGCTTTACAAACTTACTGAAATCCTCTCGATCTCTTGCTGCAGGAATTTTGTAAAATCTTAAAGAGACAATCAGAAATTTAAAACCTTTTCTTTATTTAGATTTGGTAGATTTTTAAAGTTATCAATTTTTTCTAGATAACTCACCAGCAACTTTTGATACTCCTGGTATGGAAAGGCCATATTCACCATCTGCACCAAATACACAACCAAAGGAACCTGAGGAGGAGCCCCAAAGAGAAAAGCTAAAAGATATAACAGAAAACCATTCTTTAGGTATGGTTTAAATGTGCATTTATCATAAAGTTTAATATCAAGAATAAATTTTGTAAGAACACTACTTGTATATCCCCTTACATATGTAACATAATCTTGTTATAATGTTGTCGTTTAAATATTTGTTAAAGGAAGCTGCATTACAACAGATGATTGTCTAAGGCATAATTTTATTCTGTTAAAAATGGTTATACCCAATCTAGATTTACATCTTTTTTTTTAATTGTGACAGTTTTATGAAAAAGTTGGCCAGCATATAATTTTGTAATGTTTAGTTTAAGAAAATGAAATAATGTACTTATTCATGTATTAACAAGAATGAATGTGTTTATATAATTTCCAAATATAATTTTTTATTAAAGTATTTGCACCATAAATTGTCCTTTTTGTAACAGAAACAATACATTTTTTCTTGCATTCTAAAACATTGAAAAGAGGTTTTTTATTGTTATTACAGATTCTTTCTTAGCAAAACACACTAGTGAGGATAATGCAAGTTATGAACGTGTTATATCACTAGAGGATAAAAAACGAGCTACAAAATTAGCTTCACAATTTGAGGCTGAAATTTCTTCTTCACAACTTGCTGATGCAGCATTAGCTCTACCATCTATAGAAGATCAAGCTGACCAGCGGGATCGGCCACATGAAGTAAGCATACATAATTTTATCAATGAATTGTTAAATGTGTCCAAAATTCATATAATTTTTGAACAATTAAATAATTATTTAAATGACACTGCAATTGTTGGCTATGGGGGCCGAAAAGGTCTCCTGTGGCAACCACAACCCATCAAACACAGCATTGGGAAGCCCCACTATCCACTACCACTTGCATTTGTCTTTTGTCTGCTGAGATGTACCTTATCCAAATTTTAAGTTTTAAAACATCGTAAATATTTGACCAGACCTTCTTTATTTACAGCTAGACACTTGGAAATATAAAGCAAAAAACTATATCATGTATGTTCCGCCGGGAGCAGAGTCTCAGAAACCGCCGCCTAAGCCAGAATTGCGCCATATAAATACAAGACTTCGGGCTCCACCTTTTGATCATATAAAAAACAAGGAAACTATAAGTGCTATTGCCAAGACACAGGTAAAGATATTATTCTAAAGATACTTTTTAACAGATGCTTTATACACTACCTCATATTTGTAAATTAGGTAATTATAGTATGCTTAACAAGACGTACCAGTGGGATAGGCGATATAGCCTGTAGAACAGATTGTCTCTAGGGCATGGTTGCGCAGACTTATAAAGACTAGGGGCCACTCGGGCAAATCATGAACTGGTACCGCCAGAAGTAAATATATATATAAAGTATTTTTTTTGGTTTTATTCTGGAATAGAATTCAATGTTTTTCGAATGTACGAGAGTATTATTTTTGCTATCGGCGGGCCAGCAGTATTCGACCGGCTGGCCGCAGTCTGTGCATCTAGCTCTAGAGCCTTTAGACTGTAGAGTGGAGGTCATGGATCCACAAGCGCAGTATAGAACGTAAACCCGTTAACAGATAACCTTGAAAACAAGCTGGATGCAGAACATTGGAATTCTGGAAGAGGCCCATTTCCTGCAGTGGACTTCCTAAAGCTGAAATGACAATGATGATAACAATTGACAGAAAATCTTGTTGATTATGTTTTTCAAAACATGTAAAATTTCTTTTAATTTCTGCAGGATGCAAGTATAACAGGAAAAATAGGAGTAGATGGTGTAAGCATTTCATCTGAAAAGCCACCAGGTGATTATTCATATGTAGCAACACCTTCTCCTCGGCCTGGTGACGGTCCTGATCAATCTCCACTTATGACATGGGGAGAGATTGAAGGAACCCCTTTTCGACTTGATGGTGGTGATACACCCCTGCCAGCGTAAGTGTTAAATGTTCTTATATATTGATGATAAATCAAAAGGTTATATATAGAACTGTTTACACTATTTACTTTATTAATTTTACGGCTTGCATTAAAATATAACACTTATTACAAAAAACTATAAGCTATATTTTTGAAGGTGACTGTTCCAAAACCAAAAATCACAAAAATTTTGATACAATACAAATATAAAAAATTATGGTTAATATTAAAAAAACGCACTAAATAAAAAAAAACCCCTAAGAAATAAATTAAATCAATGTCAAGGTTAAATTTACCTAACATTAAATATCAAATGTATGTTCTGTTTCCCATTATCATTCTTAATTATTTCATAAAAATTTTTCTTGAAGTATGTCATTGCTACTTTTAGGGTTGTTTATTTGGAGTGTGGGCGGAAATAACTTTCATTTTTTATTTAGGTACCCATATACAAGATTGGCAGGCCTAATGTAAATTAATGACAATACATTATGATTCATTAATTTGCTCGCAGGGTTGGTGCGGGGGCTGCATACCGGATGTTAGAGGGAGGTGTTCGTGAAAGGATTGCATTGCAACTAGCTGAACAAGTGGCCCGACGTAGACGTCCAACTACACCCAGGGTTTCTCCGCATACACCAAGGTACTTTTGCTACTTTATATGATTATCCCAATGACCACAAGAGCAATATTAATAGAGACAGACATTTTTTTACCTGATTTTCACTGCTGCCGTGGCATTTGCAAATTCCGCGAGTTCCTAAAACTTATGTTAATATAACGAAGCTCAGGAGCTCCTGAGGAATCGCCCCGGGTCGCTACGAACAAGAATTTCACTGAATAAGGACATCTTAAAGCCTTTTGATTGCTTAGAAAGACGCTCCAAGAAATAGGCTGTCACTGTCGCATAATTGTTTAGCATTCCACTAAAAGGCGCTAGAAAGTGCTGAGCCTTGACTTGATCAGTTACATCACCTAGCTTACATTACTGCTTATTGTTGGAAGGTTGTTTTATATTGTTGCGTTTGTCAAAATGGTAATGAATAAAAGTGATATGTTTCAATAAATTTATCAACTTTTATTGTGAAAAACTCAAAACTCTACTTAATCTCTTATAACGAATTTACAGTTTCCGGACGAATACGGAGCGCTTGGCAAGCATGTCGCCTGCAGCAAGAAAACTAGCAGCAAAACATCTTCTGTCACCTCGATTAAAGTTAACTCCTAATGATATGGGAATATTAGCTCATGGTTCCACACCAAAACGAGGGCCTACACAGCAAAAAAGACCAATAGTAGCAACACCAAACTCGAAAAAGCCGGCAACACCAGTTCATTCTACAAATGTTAATGCAAGCATAGGAAACAATACACTTACTGACAATCTTCTGCAAATTAATGTTGCAAAACGATCACGATTAAAAGCTCAAGATTTTTTTACAAACAGTTGATACAAAAGACAAGATTTTGTGAGAAAAATTGATGAGTTGTGGTTTGTTCAAGAAACCAAAATTACTTTTAAATCCTGTAAATAAAACTCACTTTTAAAGTACAATTGGCAGTTTGCAATTTTATCAACAATAAAGAATTGCATTATGTGTTCCTCTTGTTATTATTATTAAAATAATATTAATATAAGTTATATATTAATATAAAATAAAATATACAATTCATTATGTATTTTATATACAACACATTTACCCCACTTTAAACCAAATCTTATATACAATACATTAATTAAATCACATCTGCAATATTTTGTTCCAACATGGGGATTGGCTGTTGCTATTAATCTGAATTTCTTGCAAAGAACTCATAATAAAATAAAACATTATATAACTACCACTATCGCACACCAACCACACAATTATATCAAATAATTCAAATACTAAATTTAAAGCAACTTAACGCATTTGATACATGTACTTTAAATTCAATAATTTTCACATTAATTTTGTGAAAACACAGCATAGTTATAATTTAAGAGACATAATTATAGCAGACACAAATTACAATTAACTTATATCAGAACATGCTACGGAAAGAAAACTATATTGTAATGTTTATAAACAAAAAAAGTGTGTGTGTATATATATATATATATACACACTCATATATACATACATACATATGTATGTATCTACGCTGCATTCATTATGTATCTTATGCCATCAGCTACTACATAACGAGATAATGATACGTCTACATGAATTCGTCGTTTGCGAGGACGCGTTTCCTGGCAAGACTAGACTCGTGTGTTTGGACTGATTTCCTATTAACTGGCGATTGGATGTGTTCTTGCACGTTCTTGTTATTTTTGTTTAATCTGTGACTTTTTGAGATTGTTAGATAACGATTGCTAACATCGGAAAACCCGAAACAAAAATATTGGGATGCTAGTTACAACGATCGAAAAGTCGAAAAAGTCGCCGCTTGTAAGTGTATAAACTTTGTTGCAAAACGGCGGTTGAAAGAGTATTAACTTTGTCCGGCGAAAAAAGTATAGTTATGAATTAAAGCAAAAATGCCTACAGTGAAACAATGAAGATTGCGGCGACTTTCTCTCCCAATCATTCATTTTTTTGTTCCTCGTATTTATTAACTTGTTATTAAAATTCTAATTTTTGTAAGTAACGTTTGAATGTCTAGTTTATACTGCTTATCCATAACTTAAGCTTAATAGCGTCGACAAGAAAACCAGCAAGTATATACAACCTTGAACCTGGAAAAGAGAGGATTCGAGGAAAGCTTTTAGCAATCAGTAAAGAAAAATCCGATTGCGAGCAGCCAGGCCCCCATTTGTTTATTCATGATTCTGTTTACAAGATTCAGTTTTTGATCAGATACAGATTCAGATTGCTGCTACCCGCGACATTCAGTTAAGGGCCGTCCCAGTGCCCCTGACTTTGACGTTCATGCAGCCAATGAAAGCTCTATGAAAACATACGGTACCATTTTCATTTGTTTTAACTTAGGTTTTAGGCGTGACTTTCGTTGGAACTTCGCAGTTGCCTCGTGGGTAGTGCAATTATCTACTCGGATTTCTTAGCCAAATATCATCTTTTGCTGGATTATTGCAAGCGACTCCTGATTGACTGTCAGATAATTTGTCCACCACAGCTGTCGCTGCTTATGTTAATCAACATATTAATAAAATGATTCCTGTAGGTAGTTCAGTTTTAATAAAATCTTATCCGACTTCACAAAAATAACTAGACCGCTAGAACTCGTTAAGCATTCCTCCGTGCACCTCATACTCACAGACATACTAACAGATAGTTTGCCACCGCCGTCTTGCGCCTTTTAAATTGATAGCCTCAAGGGAAGAGTTTCAGAAAATGCTACCGTGTATCACGGCGTGTCCCACTAATATTCCGTGGACTTCGCCTTCACACCTGGCTAATGACGGCAGTGACGGCAACTATCTTCCATGTAGCGATTATTGCCATCTTAACGCTCGCACCTTTCCCGACCGGTGTCCCGTCCACCATAACGGAGTTTATAGCCGTCGTCTCGCAGGTTACTCCATTTTCAGCTAGTTAGTTAAAACTTATTAACAAATTCTTGTAGTATCTAACGATGTTTCCTAAGCCGCAATTATAACACTTTTTGGTCTTTACGAATTCCCGTATGTTGCATTCGGGTTGGGAAATTGACTCCGCAGATTTATTGGCGCGGTAAACATTTACCGGGGCCGCACAGTTACAAACACCTTTAAACGTTGCCCTAGCTGACTCTCACTTAAAGGGCCCAAAACCTTTTCCTTGGACCGATGACCTGAGTGCTTTTGGGGCATGCAAAGATCATCTGGCTAAAGCAACATTTTTTGCGTATTCGGTCCCTGATGCCGAATTCAGACTCTCCACGAATGCTTGCAAGATTTTGCATATTTACAAAAAAAAAGCTAAACAGCAACAGTCCATCTGGCCGGTTTATTACCGGGAGTTGATATGAGTTTATGAGACTGTGTTGCACTTCCGGTACATTTTGAAAGCACGTTGTGTAAAAATTTACACCTACCATAAATCTTTCATTTATGCCTTTTCCCAGAGGTGGGAGAAGCTGCCCTTCATACAACTGAACCATCGATCCTTCATTTGCCAATTTCTAATAAATATCTATATACAGGGGAAAGATAATTTAGTTGCAAATTGTCCGGCGGGGTGGCGATTAGTATCCAGGACAAATCCATTGCACTTGCCGAGGAATAGTCCTTAGACGCAGAGCTACTATCCGCTTCGTCTCTAAAATTGAAAAAATGTATACCATACCAGGTTCGTCATTTCCATCTTTTGCAATGTTTGAGGTAGCGATGACTTTTCCAGTGGAAAAAGTACCTAACTCCAATTTTCCATCGTCCGTTCTTTGAGGAAATCTATTACCTCAGTCACCCGGTAGCATAGGTTATTGCAAAGATTTATAAGGCCTAGCAATGATTGTCGAAAATAGGCGAGATCATGCCAGCACTATAGTTTTCAGGCACACGGTTGCTCCTCTCCAGCCCATCCAAGAGTTTCTACCATGTGTACATTGATATCGTTAGTCCTCTACCTTATAGTCAAGGGCAACAAGTCTCACAGCTGTAGACAGGTTTAGTCGCAAGAATGTGCTGAAACTCCTTTCCACAAACGACTCAACATGGAAATATCGACCTGTTCGATTTTCTTGTGGTTCTATGTAACCTACTCTAGGTATTACATTATACAAGTCAACATCAACTATTTTGATTTCATTAAATTTAAGCAGAAGACGATATCTCATAAGATAAAGATGACGGAACAAATCAAGTAACTTCTGTTGTAAAATTGAATACATTAGAAGAAAATACATTTATGATAATTAATTTTATAATTTTTAAAAATTTTATAATTAGAATAAGGAAAGAACTATTTTTTGGAATAATTTTGTATTAAAAGTTAATTTGATGAAAATGGTTTTTTTTTAGTCTGTACACTCTTATTCACTAAGGTCAAAAAGGTTATTTACGTCAATAAGAATTAGGTCTAAGACTGCAGTGAAAACTTAGCGCAATTTGCCGGCTTTTTTTCTCCGCTAAATAAAATAAGAATAATGGCTGCTAAATATAAGATTGTTATGATCCGCCACGGTGAAAGTGAATGGAATCAAAAAAATCTTTTCTGCGGCTGGTACGATGCTGACCTTAGCGACAAGGGTAAATTAAATCTATAATTATATCCTATTTGACTTGTGAAAATTATATATTTTAATTTGAACTTGTGTGTAGGTCGCGAAGAGGCTATTGCTGCCGGCAAAGCTTTAAAAGCCGAGGGCTACCAATTTGATATAGCCCATACATCAGTTTTAAAAAGAGCTCAAATTACTTTAAATTCAATCTTAAATGAAATCGGACAGCCTGAACTACCTGTACAGAAAACTTGGCGCTTAAACGAGAGACATTACGGTGGTCTCACTGGTCTCAATAAAGCGGAAACCGCTGCAAAATATGGGGAACAACAGGTATATTTTAATATTAATCAATTTTTTTCACTATAATAGTTTCTGTTTAAAAATTAATATAAATTTGTTACAGGTTCAAATCTGGCGACGAAGCTTTGATATTCCTCCTCCTCCAATGGAGAAAGATCATCCTTATTATGAAACTATTGTGAAGGATGCCCGATATGCTGGAGACCCCAAACCTGAGGAATTTCCTATGTTTGAGAGCTTAAAGCTTACAATTGAGAGAACACTTCCATACTGGAACAGTGTTATTGTTCCCCAGGTAAATTAGCAATTAAATACAATAATTTATATAATGAATACCTATGGTTTTTAAAAATTTAAAACAAATTGATTAAATTTTACTTATTTTTAGCTTACTTTGTAATATGCAAAAATAACTTTTTTGCATTTGCATTATCATCACAAAAAATCCTTTACAATGATATCTTTATTTTTTCAGATTAAAGAGGGAAAAAATATTATAATTGCTGCACATGGTAACAGTCTCAGAGGCATCGTGAAGCATTTAGATAGTAAGTAATACCTTACAATATATAAGGATTACCTAAAATATTGTATACTTTATTAGTATTATGTAATTCTTTATTATTTGTATTTTTAGTGCTTTAATTTAAGCTACATAATTAAATTAAAATATTTTTAATCATTCATTAGGTGCTAGTTTAATACAATCTTATATTAGTATTGTATAATATAGTATTAATATGTTTAACAATTTACTAAATTTTAAAAAATTGGTGAGATTTTTTTTAATCAATTGCTTTGTAACGTGTTACTTTAAATACTAATAACATGTTTTCATTATTCAGAGTGACAAGCAGTTAAAGTTTGCAGGTTCTAAATTTAAAAGCTTATTATTTTTTATACAGGACTGTTGTCCAAAATAAAAAAAAAAAAACAAAAGTTATACATTGTAGTAAAAAGCGTTATTTTAATTTTATGCTTGTTAATTTATAGAATTAATATGTAATTTTTACTTACAGATCTCAGTGATGCTGCTATAATGGAATTAAATCTGCCAACTGGTATTCCATTTGTGTATGAGTTAGATGAGAACATGAAACCGGTTGACTCCATGGTGTTTTTGGGTGATGAGGAAACAGTCAAAAAAGCTATGGCCGCTGTTGCTGCCCAGGGCAAAGCTAAGTAATTTGGCAAAGCAAAATAGCAAGACCACATGTACATGTAGATATCTACCTATTTATTGTTGCAAATTTACCAAATTGGATTATAATTGCATCATGATTATTCCAAAGAGATTAGTGTTTGTTGAATCTCCTACCAGTAGATTTAACACAAATGTCTCAAAACCTTAAATATTTTGGAAGTAAGTGGTATGCACAATACAAGTTTCTTTACAAATTATTACAGAGATGTCTTTTCTTCATGCATGCTAAAGAGTAAAAATAAACTGTTATTGCAAAAGTTCTCATTTTTTTATTTTACCCTAAAAATATTCTTTAATGTAAGTAAATGGAATCATTTAATATACAATCCAATAAAATAAATAACTCAAATTTATTGAAAGTAAAGAGTTGACTTATGCAGGACAAATGTTCCATCACAATGTACGTGATAGAAGATGCCAAAAATTGTTTAGTAAATTATGATAATTAGAAGCAATCCTAAAATAAAAAATAAAACTGATTTATCATCATAATGTGAGCAAATAAATGCCCTCTGCAACACAGGTATCCCTCCTCAGATTGCCATAGTGACATCCAACAACTTTTCATGACCTTGATAATGTTGTCAGTCCACTAAGTTGGAGGCCTGTCTATGCAGCTTCTACCAACCCATACATCCGACTGCAAACACTGGCAGTTGCATAAGTAATTATGTACATTTTGCCAACTATTTTTTACATTAGCCTCAAAATTGTTACATAAATAGTTTTAATATTATTATTATTAACTTATTATATTATTATTACTTTATTATTTAACATTATTATTGTTAGCCTTTTATGCCAAATAGGAAATAATTTTAGATGCTTAAAAATTATCATTTATTAACACAACTTAATATTCAATAAAGTGAAAACATTGGTAAACAAAAAGAGATCTTTTGATGTTTAAATTTCACTTACAGTTCTAGTTATCTATATTCATAACATTTGATTCTGTTTCTTTTAACTTTTTTTGACAACTTTTCGAAAACACCTTTTGCTTATTGTTACTAAGTGAAAATTTCTTTTGCTCCACAGGTTTAGCAATGTCTAAATCCATAGCCATATTATTTTTATTAACCTTTATACCTTTTTTAGGTTTCTGATCAAATCTGAAATCTTTAGGCAGCTTATGGATTTTCACACAATGGTCCAGACGTTCCTCGGGCGTCATAAATTTTTCTTTACATTCCTCAACATAGCAACTATACTGTAAAAAAATTATAATGATAATGAAAAATATTAATAAGTAAAATTTAATTATTTGTTTTAAGTGTTATATTTCTATTTAGTACTTACAGATGGTTTCTTAGTTGCCATCACTGCGAAAAAGGAGTCATGTTTTTCTTGAAGATGTAGATCAAGGTAATGTGGTGATGGTAGCATTTTTTTGCACTGACTACAAGCATATCTATGAGAAGCATTATAATGGTTCTCATATTCTAACAGAGAGCTCGCAGTAAAAGTACAGCCGGCGACATTGCATGATGTGGGTATGCTAAAAGCATAGATTTCTTTAGCAAAATATTTATTACCTCATGTAGTTAACACTCAACAAGACTTACAGGAAGTAACATACATTGTAAGTTATCTACATACATAATAGTATATAAAATTACTGAAAGAATAAAATAAATGGATAAGAAACGAAATTCGTGTATCATTATTTAAAAATGTGGTTCACTAAACTCTTAACCCTATTTCGACTAAAATTTTGATATAAATACCATCATATATAACTGACGCATTAAGTCAATTTACCTTATTTTACTTATTAAAATGTTTTTACCAAAAACACATTTTTCGTCAAAATAATACAAAGTGCTTACATTTCATGACATAGGTCCTCATCATCTACATCGTACACTCCGTACCTGGGCGGAGTTTTATCCCTAATAAAAAGTTCATCGTGAAGTTTTCGGTGGCCCACCCCATACGCTTCAAGTTTCCTTAAAATCACTTCTTTCAAGTCCATAATCAAGCGGCTACAAATGTTTTACACAACAAACTGCAAAATAACATTGTGGCGTTTATTTCAAATTCTCGCCTATAACATCATGTTTTCCGTATATCGCTTTATATTATAACTAAAAATACGTTAATTTTGCGAAAACATTAATCATTTATTAACCGACAACGTAAATTAATAGTTTTTAAATATGTAAATGTACAATAAGCAATTAGTATATAGTGTATAAAAATACTTAGACATCGGAAACTAGAGATAAGATTTAACTACTTTGGAAACAATAGATAGTATTTTATTGTTTGAATACCGCTAGTCTTAATCTTACGAAGACGTAATGTCGATACGTAGTTTGATTTCGAATAGTAACATGCTATAATGTAATGCAAACAGTGCTATACAATGACCCTGTGATATTAAAGGTCAGGACTAGTGAGTATAATTTCTCACAAACTCAATTCACTAGAATAAATGCAAAAATAAAACTTTTTAAACAGGCTTGTTTTTACAATAATCGTATGTGCCTAATATTTAAAAAAAACATGTTTCTTCGGTATTCCAGAGTTATTAAAGATATTTACTGCATGTATTTAAGATCTGCGCTGTCACGCCGTGTGGACAATTACTGATATTATTATGTTATAAATCAAGGTCAGCATAATAGTGATGTAAAGATTATTTACGTCAATATATTTAAATTCAAAACTTTTACAATATGTTATAAGTCAAAATTCGTAATTAATTACAAGAAACAAGAAAACACAGTTTGTAACAGTTTTAGAATGAAACAAAATAACTTGTTAACTTTTAGTCCTGCGTCTTTTACTTGTAGTCTAATGACTTTTGCCTGATTGTTATATTATATGTTAATATTTGATATTACAGATGAGTAAATTTACCAAATATTTGCTCGTATACCTGCTATTAGTATGACAAATCCTTAACAGAAAAGAGATAAACGAACTTATATAATAATTCGACTAAAACTCAACATATATTTACTTCTATTAGTTTTTATTTGGTGTAGTTCATCCGGTTCAGATATAGATTTGGTTTAGGCCTTTTTTTTAGTTTTTCTTTTGAATGACAACCTGTTTTAAAATAAAATACGTGGCTAAAGACGTCTGTTTGTTATAATAGAAGAACACGAAGGTTTCTCATACCGTAAAAGCTCGATCGAAGTATTATAGAATTGCAAGGCCCGAGTTCTGCGAAGTTGTTACCGCCAGCAAGTCTATTATCGCTCAACACTAATCCAGTATAATTAAACAAAAAATTAACGTATTAGCTGTAACAAATTGTACAAATCGTATTTGCATATATAAATATATTTATTTAAACGTATCATAAAACAATGTTAACCATCCACACATCACTATTGTAACCATTTTTCAGTTTTCTCAATGGTACTTCTTGACTTGATACGTTATTAGATATCAGTAGTATAATATAGTCTGTGGAACGGCTCATTGTTGTGTAAAGAGCATATTTATAATAAATTAAATAAAAAAAAAAACTTGTGTTAACGTGTGTAAGTAAATTTGCTCCTTGGTGAAATTGACAGTAATTGTACAGGTTTTTTAGTACAGCATAAAGTTATATGTTAAAGTCCAGAACTATGCACTGTTAAAATTATTTTGTGAATTTATTAGAGATAATTTGACGTTTATTATATGACTAGGTTCTACAGATTCTTAAAGTACTTTGCACAGAATTAAGAACCATGAGTGATTTACGTCAAAGAAAGGTAAAATTATATTATTAATTTAACCATATTTAGATTTTTATAAAGTCATTATTCGTTGGATTGTTGTAATAAACCGAATTTACATGTCGCAAATTAGGTTGTTATATTAATAATAAGAAAATACCTTTGCCTAGTTGACACAAGGTTGTATTTTCAATGCATGATTTAGATCGATGTTTACTATTATTAACCATAGTTTCATATTACTTAATCTTTCTCACAACGTAAGACGCATTAAATATCCAACTCAATAAAAACTATGTACTATTTTTTATCATTATTTATTACTCTTCGAATAAATTCATAGAAGTTAACCAACTTTTTGAATGAGTTTATAACTGTCAAACGGCCATGTGGAAAAAGTGGTTCCTCAGTTTACATTAACATTGTACCATAGAGATATTCGACTTAGCAGAACAGTGCTTAATATTTCGCATATGTAAAATAATAATAAATTTTCTACTTTGTAATTTTTTTTACTTATCTCATAATAATGTATTTTTTAAAATTATTAAAATTTTCTTGCGAATATATTTTTTTAAATCGGTAATGAAAACCAGGTAGTGCCTAAGCTAATATGTTAATAAGTACTAAGAAATTCTTTTCTTTGTAGGTAAAAGTTTATACCTAGTTAATTACCTTTTTATAATAAGGAAAGTTGGACCGTGGTTGGACATGCGAGTTATTTAATGTCACTTAATCATCTGGATTTTTGCCCATAAGATGGGCCAGTGTTCTCTATGTGTTTTCTTGTAGCGTTTATAAGCAGCAGCGATATTTTACGTTAAATGTGCAGATTGTTGGGATCCGAAGCTGCTATCTTCTGTCTTAATCCAGTTTTCAACAGTCAATTTAATAGATTACTAACTTTATGAAATTCTTTAAACTATCAAGGTTATATTCAATTTATAGTCTTGTATCAATGATCGACGCATGTATGAATGTTTAATGATAAGATTTTTGCGATTATTTATGTTCACATAAGTTTACAATAAAATTACATGAATTGCAGAACATGGTCGTTTTTATTTATATATATATGTTAAAGCAAAAGCTAGTCTTAATAACCTAGCTTATCACATATTTATCTGTCGCTGGCAAAAAATTACAACTACAGTCGGCACTATAAGAAGTGCTTATTTCAAATTTTGACATTGATAGGTGAAAATGTTTGAAGTTTGTTCGATGCCGCTTTTTAACACTGTTTTGTAGTTTAACGATGTAATAATATTAAAAAGAAAATTAAGAGTTATAGTCATAAGGCATTTTAGTATTAAATAAAGAGAATCTCAACATATACAGTTTATTAGAAATATGTTAAGGTTAAATTGAATTAATAATGCATCAGTATTTGTGTTTTTAAGTGATGATTAAGTATATAATTTACCATAGGTTGTGATGTTAATTTTATCCCGATATGGGAAAATTCAGTACTTACAGATATTTAGAGGTAAGAAATTTAAATATTTAGACGTCGTTTTACCTATTGACAATTAACTTCTAATATTATCATATAGATTCAGTTTACCACAACCACTTCATTATTTTTATAAATAAGTAACATTCATTAGTAGTATATGTGAATTGCACTAAATGATGATATGTAAATGCCACATTAATAATATTCTGAATTGATAATAGAAATAACATTACTGGGAAGTATATTCTAAGAATAATTAAAAGTTTATTTTCTAGTGTAAAGATGCTTATAATGGCAGATATATATTAAAGGATGTTGACATAACACTAGATTTTACCCAAACAGTTATTCAATAAAAAAGTGATGGATTTAATTTTGGGGTTATCCTAAAGAGGAGTAATACCTTATTTTATTATTTTATTTATGTGACTTGTAAAGACTGTGAGATAGATCGTATAAATATCTACCAGGCATATTAGGTAGTAATATTCCATTAAGGATTTTAATAAAAAAAAATTAAACCAAAATATTTTTTTGTTACAATGTAACAATGTTTTTGTTTAAATAATTAAAAAATATATCTGTTGACTAAAAATGGATGATATTATTTTCAATTATTTCATCATGAAATAAAGAGGAATATTTCTAGAAGTAATTGTTATTCCTTTTCCTTCAGTGCTACTTTTGCTTAGAGGGATCATCATCTATATTTCAGCCATAGTATGACACAGTTGGACATACAGAAAGACAGGTTACCTCAATAGTTAGAGTGTCTAGCATAGAAGGATAGCTACTATTCATTTTATAAACTTCTCTTTGCCTTTAGTATTGTGAAATAGTGCTTGAGGGATGTGACTTGTCCACTCTTCTAGGTACTTCACTATCACAATAGCATTCCATGTTCTGTAGTTATTGTTGAAAAGGTAAAAATAAATGTAACATCACTCTTAAACTAACTTATTTAAAATTTTAAAATTGATGAATGGTATATTCTGTATTAGCAAATCAAAACAAATAATATTTACACTGGCTTCCAGTGAGAATATTATATTGCTTGTATTGCTTGAAATATGGTTCTTATGATGTATATGTATTTTTTAAAATATAATTTTCTGTAGGTGTAGCATACATTGTATGCCAAAAGGTTTAGGCAATTGAAATAATTTAAACATAAAAGTAAAAGAACATTTACTTATTGAAACTTTAAATCATTTTAAATACTTTAACTTTGTTAAAATAAGTAATTTTGTGATATTTCTATTTAACTTTGCTGTTTTCTTCTGGATATATTTTTCATGTTTATAAATATATACAATTTTTATGATGATGGTAAGACATCCACTGCTGGACTTAGATCTATGCTAGATATATCCAGTATATATAATTTATACTCATTTTCAATTTGCTGGGGACATGATTTTTCAAAAAGAATGTCCCTGTGAAAGTCCAAGTATAAAAATTTTAAGTCTTTACTTAAAATAGTATTTACCATTGTTAATTTGCTACCGTTTACTAGTAACTAAGACAAGAATTGTTATGTTAATGACTATGAATAATTAATATTTTCAGTTAAAAGACAATACCTCAACACCACATATCAGTACAAGAAGTATATCTTTAAAACAGCCAAGGAGGTTAAAGAAAGTTTTTATTCTACTCATTGTATTAGCATTATGTGGAACATACTTAATGGGTAAGTCAATTTTAATTTTACTTTGTTTCCTAGCCAGTGTCTACTAATATAGAACAATAAAAGAATAACTTCCTTTTGATAAAACAAAATGTAACTGGATATGTACCCCATCAGTTTGAATAAAAGCCTAATCCAAACTTCCATCTTTGAGGAGCTCTTATATCCAAACACTTCATGA
Organism: Battus philenor; assembly: GCF_028537555.1. NCBI lineage: Eukaryota > Metazoa > Arthropoda > Insecta > Lepidoptera > Papilionidae > Battus > Battus philenor. The sequence goes on from NW_027181686.1 coordinate 3,425,599, forward strand.
AGTGTCCACACCATAAAGCCACCTAAAAACATGGTGGTGCTCCACTCATGTGATATAAGTAATGATAATTCTTGAGTCAACTTTAGTTAAGGTAAATAGACCTTTGTTTATTATCAGAGTGAAACATATGTTTTACTTGCTAAGCAATAGTATTTCCACAAAGATTGCTGCAATGACTGATTGCGTACTGCCAGCGTCCAGTGACTTTCCAACTTTGGTGATGTTTTTGGTCCACCTGGTGGACCCTGCATAGCAATCATATATAACTAGATTTAATTAAAATTTGTCACAGTACACTAGCTACAAATCTAGGTCACATAGTATTGTTAAATGCACTGCATAAGTATAGTGCTAGGTCTCTTGGTAATGTATCACTGCAGTGCATATATTAGCGCTCAATCAGTAATAAGTAAACCAAACAAGTAATTTTGGATTTATGGTACTATGCCGACTATAAGACAAGCTATGTACACTACACTTTGTCATCGTCGCCATTTGTACCCAACAGGTCTTAGAATCTACCCTGGATTGTATATCACAGTGGACGCTAATCCCTGAGCTCCTCTTAGTGCTAAAGCTGACCGAAATGGTAGTAGTATTATTGTCCACAAATAATAAAGGCTTGGTCCTCTCGGGCGCCCTTGTGTCGGAATTCTAAGCGGGTATAATCGGCGAGCTTAAGACTTTAAGGAGAAAGAACTCAGTGGTCTCGCAATCCGGTGAAATAGTAGACTGTACATTCCGAGCCGAGGCTTCTTTGGGACCTCTGAGCGATCACATTTCACTACCTTAAAAGTGGTCTTAGGCTTAGAGCCGGGGCCCAAATCCTATTGTCTTTTTTCTTGGTGGCCATCTCTTGGCAGAATAGTCCTGATTATGGGGTTTTTGTATGTTTTTGCTCCATCCCTGTAATTGACATTAAAATTTTATATTATTTAGTTTATACAGCAGTTTAGCATTAGTTCTTATGTAGTACATCAGGAAGAATATATAATAGATTAAAAGCATTATAATCACTACCATTCCTGGTTACTTGTGACTGACTTATTTAAATAATAAACCTTGAAAGTAATATTTCTTAACAATAATTTAGAATTTTAGTAAGATTTTAAAAATTGAAATTGTACAGTCATTTGTGTCTGTAATTTTTTTACAAAATTACTTGTTTTGATATATTATCTGAGTTGTTTTTCCTTGTCTATTAAATTTAAGTGTTGATAATAATGCTCCAAGCATATTATTTTTAAAATGTTAATTATGTTACTAATTTAAAATAATTGTTTGCAGCTGATAATAAAATATTAATGTTCTTCCGCTATGTATATAAATTCCATATATAGAGATATGAAAATATTGTTAGATAAGTATAACTGGAGTTAGAACATTCATGCTAAAAGAGCGAATTTTTATACAGAACTCTCTTAAATACCATATGAAACCTTGAAACTAACTATTAATCAAAAAAAGGAAGAAGAGTGTGAGTGAGTTAATATAAAAGAAATGAAATTGTCTATTGCATACTTTTTAAATAATTAACCATTTGTAAACTCTTCTTTAAAATTCACTTATCTCATTCACTTTCTTACTAAAGAGAAGTTATAATATATGTTAACTCTGTCTAGCAAATAAAGTATAATAGAGCAGGATGACAATCTACATATTCAATACAGATAGTCAATTTACTCCGCCTACCAGTCTTGGCTAGGCCCAGCAAAATCACCTACAAGTTTCTGTTCATGGCATCAATACAGGAAATTATTAAGATACAAAAGTATTGCTCTGGACCAAGCAGAAAACATACCTATTCTTATAAGTAATTGTTGTTTATTATTAAGACATTAAATCTATAGATCATCTGAAATACATATGCTTTTTGTACTGGATTTTAAAAGGCAAATTTATGACAGTAAGAATGCTAGACCTAAAAATTGGTATGCTTCTATGGGAGTAAATCCCTCTTATATAGATTTAGGTATTTCCTATGTAATTTCAATATGAAAATTATTTTGCACCGGTGCAGTAAGTTACAGTTGTGCAATAAAAGAAGATTCGTTACATCACTGACTTGTGTTAGGCAGAATGTAATATATCAGGGGTGACTAACTAGCGGTTGCCACATGCGCCTCTTTGAAGGATTATTTATGGCCGTCGATAAATGTCGTGATCTTTCTTTTCTTTTTTGTGTTTACTATAAATATTTAAAAAGTATAGCACTGTCATTCAACAAATTTAAATAATTACCATGAAAATTAAATAATTGTGTCCAATTTTCAATAATTTCTGTAACATTTTTATACGCTTTTGCATACCTTCCGAATTTAATAGCGGCTCGAAAAAATCACAAAATTTTAAAATGGTCCATACTATTATTGAATTTGGTCATCCCCTGTAAAAGATGCATATTTTTTTTTCTTAATGGCATCGGTATTTCTTTGGTTTTATTTTTAAGATCTTTTACTTTTATTATTTGAAATAATGGCCCAGGATTTTAGTTTATAGTGTATATAAGTATTACAGGCATTTTTTTTTCAAATACAAATCATTAAATGATAGGTATATGTACCTAACATTTTTTTGGAACAAAAGGACTGTCACTAAGAAAATTGGAATATAGTTATTGAATTTCGTAGACATATTATTAGCATCAAGCATTCATTGTAAAACTATTCGCACCATGAATAGTTATCTCGGGAAAAGTTTATATTTTATATTTATTGAATTGTCCGTGAATTTATTTTTGAATCTCCACTGACAGCATACGAGCAGTGGTAGCCCAGCGGCAGCAGACAGACTTGCGATAGTAGGTCGCGGGTTTGATTCGTGGTCTAATTCAAACTTTGTGCTTGCACAAATAATTACTTATGTCAGATTGCCACTGCTCACAAAGAAGTTTCCAGATGGGCCGCAGCGCCCTCTACATACCATAATACCACACTGCGATCGCCAACCCGCCTGCTATCTGTGGTGATTATGGTAAATAAGATATCTTTGGGGGAGGCCTATGCCTTGCAGTGGGTCGAAATGACAATTTGCTAGTAGAAATACATCGATTTTATTCTTTTTATGATCCACTCGCAGATTAAATGTCAGGTTTTATTATTGATCTAAACTTTGTGTGTTGAACGTTGATGTTATTATTTGTGTGTTATTCATACTTCAAACTAAATAACCAAAGTAATGTGGCGTTTGATTTTATGTTTCTAGTAAATTCTATTCATATGTAGTCATTTTAAATTGTGTGCTGCAACGGAATGATTGTGACTTTTTATGTTCCAATAATTCTTAAATGACATGTACGTTTGGTCACATTTTTCATTATTTAATCTGTTTGCGCGAACGCTGGCTAAGGTAGTGCAAAGAAAATGTCGAATGCAACGGTCGCGTCCCCAATGTTAACGATTTTCTTCGCAGGTAAAGTTCGATTTTATTTAATTTTATTCATAAACCAACTGCGTTTTTATATTATCACTAATTCTATAAATATTTAAACATATACTTCTTACATATTTTGGTAGCACAATAAGTTGGTATGTGTAGACAGGAGAACAAAATTAAAATAAATAAATTATTTAATCTAATCTAAAATGAATATTGCAGTAGTATGTTTGGAAAATATTTAAATATTGCTTTTAACAAGCTATTCTAGAGAGGAAGTCAAAAAATGAAAAAAAAAAAACCTACGTGAAATTATTTCACTGACATTGAGATTGACTTGATTATGTTATTATGTCTTTAATACATTCCATGCCACGTGGTGCGTATACGACCCCGCTGCACTATCGGTTCAGGTCATTTGCATTTCTCATTCAAAAACAAAGGATTCTTACAAAATTATTTGTAGGATCGAATATAGATAACTTTACATCACGTATGCGCGTGCGTAATGCATATTAAAATTTATAAGTTTTCTCGCTAGTTATAGCTTTGCAGAATTGAAAAAGTGTAAAGCATACGTCTTAAACGTATTTATTTTTTATTTTTAAAATGTAGGTCGTATATCGCCTTACGCGGCCTGAAAGGAAAATTTTCAAAAATTGCCGTGGCACGGAACGTGTTAATGGCATGACTCTGGGGCAATGAGGTTTTGACTATGAGATTAACATAGTAATAATATAATCATGACTAAACTTAATAGTTTTTTAAGAACGATTTAGAAATACAGAAGAATAAATCCGTCTTAGCAAATTTTATTTCATTCTTATCTCAATTTTATTTTTTGTTATATTCGCAATTTTATACAAGAAAGCACGTGATGCAAGCTAGTGCTTTATAGCAGAGTTAGTTTCGAACGATTTTATAATACAAAGATGTATGTTTTAAAAGACCATTTGGACAAACTGTCTTGTAAACTGATAGTATTGTTTTACGTGACCTGTTTAGCGATTAAGATTACCTTCCTTACCTTCTTTATGAAAGCAAAAAAAGAAAAGCAGTAAATAATTACTATTTTTGAATTTCCATGTATGTTTTCTCCTGGTTCGAGTTGACGCAGATTCGGGGAAGTCGGGTGCCTGGCAAGCTAGATCATTTAGGTTGATGCTCAATGGAGAAGACGAACTGTAATGCTACCGAAACCGCTGTACCGCAATTTAGGTGCGGGTGTGGCGAGACCGAGCGAGTATCGGCTACTTCATTCCATCAGTCACCTCACCGCGCTTCTCTAAAGTGCAGCACAGTGGATTCGGTGGCACTATAGGGTCCTCGAACGGTGGTAGCCAAGCCGTAGATAACTGGGACAGCGATTGTAGGTCGCGCGTTCGATTTCGGAGAGACAATTTTATGTAATTCACACTTTGTGCATTAATTATATAGAATTGCCACTGCTCACTAACAAGTTACTAGAGGATGGGCGGCAGTGGTGTCGCCAACGCGCCTATCAAGCGTGGCGGTTTTGGTGTATCCATCCATTGATATCTTTGGGGGAGGTCTATGCCTTGCAGTGGGCGTTTATCGGCTGAATCGATGATAAAGTCTTCAAGTAATCCTCTATTTGCCCCATTTCTTCAAACACGTTTAGTATTACTATGGTGAGCAGTGTCTCCATTTAGTCTGTTGATGATTTCGGATTTAAAATTTAAATTTTTTGAACTTACTATAGCATTCACAATTGTAGACTCTTTATTCTTAGAAACGTAATAGTGTTAGTTTATGACTAAGCCGTTATATGCACATAGATGACTAACGGGTGTATGTAGGAGTATTGAAAGGTGTAACTAGCTGTTATAAGTATTATTAGAAAATAAAACGCGTGTGTTTTCTCACTATTGAATAAACGCTGTACGACATCTTTTGTAAAGGTCTTGGTTGTTTTTGTAATAAAAATAACGTTAGCTTACTTTGCCTGAATTTCGTGAATATTTTCAATTATTAGCCGTAGCTGTGGGCAATGGAGAAATTATGTATAAATTGGAAAGATGAAACTCAGAGCGGGTTTACATTTCAAATAGCATAGGTATTAGATGCGCCTCTAAATTATAAAAGGTGGTCAGGATGCATCAGTGGCGTACCTAGGGGGGGGCGGTGGGTGCGGTCCGCACCGGGCGGCACTTACCTTGGGGCGGCATTTTTTATATTTACTTATAGTTGTAAAAAGAAACTTTTTCATTTCAAATTTATTTTCTTTCTTGAATAATAAATGATTATTATAAGTTTAATATTTGATTTATATAAATTATAATTACCTTTATGATTTCAAATATTATTCCTCGGTGTATATAAATGCATTTTAGTGTAAATTTTGGATTCTAATTCAAGAACAAGATAATAATTTTATTTTATTGTATTCATTAAAATTCGTTGAATTCGAAAAAGGATCTTTACGACTTTGTTCGGCAATTTTTCCTAACTAAAATTTTTTGATGTCAGTTTATAAATGTCATTTCTTTTGAAAAGCTTATATGATTACTTTGAAGTGATATATCAAAATTTTTTTAAACCAAAAACCACTATTTGATTGACATATAATAGAAGGGGCGGCAAACTGGAGATCGCACCGGGCGGCAAAAGTTCTAGGTACGCCACTGGGATGCATAGATTTTAGTGTGTAAAAACTCTCAAAAGGTCTGTCTTGCTTTACCTAAACCTACCCTGGTTTAGGTATAGACCACATGGTTCCGGGCGTAGGAAGGAAAATTTATAAAGGTGTTCAAACGTTTAAATGAATGCACAAATCTGTTGGTTACAACCGCAAATTAAGATTTAACAAAGCAAACACTGAAACATGATTTCGTCATCATATGCCTCGAATGCCATTTGAGTAGAAAGTCATTGTTCCGAGAATTGTATTGTTGAGACGTGTTTACGAAATTTAAAAACGAATGTTTCGTTTGAATTTTGTACTCAGTATGCGATGCTGTACAGGCTTTAAAAAAATATTGAGAGATTTCTTCCGGTTATATTTTATCATAATCATAATTTCAATTGCAGGGCGGACTGCTGAACATGGGTTTCTGCCATAGATTTTCAATAGGAGCGGCCTGTATCCGTTGTCTTCTAATGAACCTAAGAAGGTCGCCAGTCTATCTTTCTTTACCATCATCATATCGCTCGATAGAAGTTCGCTGTAAGGCATAGGCCTCTCCTATAGATCGCCATCATGTCCGGTCTCATATCATAATTTGCTCAAATTAAAAATCAAAACATAATTTGGTGTAATTAATACAGCTTCTATTTATAAATGTTGTGAATAGTTCACAACATTTATAAATACACTCATTTCCGTTGTCACGCAAGAACCCCATTAATAATCGATGTTATGGGCTATCGTAATGAAAATGCTTATATTGTTATACGTATTTACACCATGTGCTGTATTATTGATTATGATATATATAAGAGTTGAAGTGTCAAGTCTTAGTATATATTTTTAGTATTTAATTAGAATTAGTAATTACTTTAAATTGACTAATGTCAGTGAAATTCAAACAAGAGTCACGATGTCAAGTTTTGTTTAGTTAGTGATGGAGATAAACAAACATTGAGGAATATAAACACACACAGTCGCAATATCCGATGCTCAGAACTTTGAACATTGTCACGTTGAGTGTGTATGTTACGGGCTGCTTTTGTCGCGGCGTTGTATTGTTAGAGGCGGGAAACGATTGGCGCTGATTGGAAATTGTCGATCATTTTTTTGGTTTTCGTTTTTAACAGCAATGCGGTCCAACAAGCTATATTCAGTTTTTATGTATTGCATGAAATTATTTATTGAAGGTTTGTTCGCGGGGCAGACACAGTGGTTCGATGGGTTAGCGAAGAGCCTCGGGTACGAGAGCGTGTATCACTACGCTGTCATCATAGACGCTGGCTCCTCCGGGTCCAGGGTGCTGGCGTATAAGTTTAGAGTACCTTTTACAGGTAATTATACTTCTTTTTAAAGTATCCTTTTTTCCTTCGTATAAATACTAAAAATTTAAGATGTAGTTTACTAAAATAATGTTAAGCATAACATGGATGATATACACACCAGTAAGTCCATCCTCGACCAGCTTAAGATCAAGACTAGGCTCTACATATTATCAGCTAATTCGCATAGGTGAAATAACTTAGGACATGTGGGCGCTGATGCCTGGACACGACCTGATAATTGCACATACTATTAGGTTGTAGAAAAATAGACGGTAAAAGGCAAAGTGGGGGGTGATCATCTACCCGCGCTAGTCTGGTCAAATTAAATCAATAAATAGACTCTCCATTATTATTTCCTTGATGAAATAGTATAGATAGTATTGGATAGTAGTAGAGATAGTATTGGATCGGCTTGCTATGGATTCTTTAACACGACCTTCAGAAATGAAGAGACGACTGTGAAAGTTTGCTAAAAAAATCTATATTTTCAGTATTCGGGCAACCAAATTTAGACCTGGTAGAGGAATTTTTTGAACAGTCCAAACCGGGGCTGTCTTCGTATGCTGATGATCCTGAAAAGGTAAAGATGTTATTATTTCAGGTTGATAGTTGATTGTTCTTAAAACAGAGAACATGTATTGAAGTATAATTATTCAAGATTCGGCATTTTCAAGCGCTCTTGAGTCACAACGCTAAACGGCTATTATCGTAGGAGCCGATGTGACTCTAAATTGCGTCCGTCGAAGCAATCTAACAGCTGGGCTGCCTCTTAATACGGTGATATTGTAGTATGTTTTAAGTTAAGCCCTCTTTGTGCTTTGCCCTTCGAGTCAGCGGAATCTGCATATGCTTCTTGGGCACCATACAGCCTAACTGTTCATCCGTTCTGAATATAATTGCGTCTGAAGTATAGTATTTGTTTTCGGCACTATTGTTAGAGCTATCGAATTATGCGTTTATTGTCAATAACTGCATTCCTCCTGTACTTTAAATTTCTTTAGCGACATTTGAAAATTTTCTGCTTCAAAGTGCAATGTCGAAGTATTTTACAAAGCATTTTAAAACGTCCTAAAAAATTACCTTTCACTTCTTAAGTTTAAATGAGTGCTCTTAGAAAATCCATCATTATTAGTTAGTATTAACCTATAGTGTTTAGATTTAGTATATAGACATATTGCACGATGTAAGTGAACGCTTTAGAGGAGTTATTCTTAGAGCTATATCGAAAGAGTTTACATTGAATTTAAGTTTTGTTGCTTGCATTTATTAAATAAGTAAAGTTATTTCCAGGGCGCTGATACTATTGTACAGTTAATCAAGAAAGCGGAATTCCTCACACCCGTAGAGAAGAGGAGGTCGACCCCGCTTATAGTCCGCGCGACCGCCGGCTTGCGGCTGCTTCCCAAGGACAAAGCGCAGCAATTGCTCCAACATGTGTCCAAGGCCGTTGCCAAGTGAGTACAGATTCTGTGTTATGTAAAGGCTTTTAAGATAGGAATGTATAGCAGTTCTTTTCAGCCGATGGAAGCGTACTATGAGGCAAGGGTTTTGCTCAATAATTGCCACGATGGCAGGTCCAGTGCTGCACCTGCGTTCAGCGACTTCCGGCGACCTCAACCACTGCGTCTACGGGCTCGTGATTGCTACTCGGTTGAGGGATCGATGCGCCCCACCCACTGCCACTTAAGGCTGGCAATTACTAGAGCTACGTCAGTGATCTTGGTTCTTTTGCGGATCTCCTCATTTCTGATTCGATCTCGCAGCGAAAATTTTAACATAGCCGAGCAATGGAGAGACATTGCTCTGTGGGTGACCTTGAGCCTTCTTATCAGGCCCGTAGTAAGTGAGCACGTCTCGGATCCGTTGGTCATCACTGGCTGTATTTTGCATGAGAAGAAGTATAGAATGTACATTCTTACCTACGCTTCTTGTCTTCTCATTTTATGGTAAAAAGCTTTAAAATTTCTGTCCAATTTCCACCTAAGGTGATCCCATTGAAAGTGTTATATTAATTTATTTTTTCTATTAGAATGCGATAGGCTAATAGCCTGTGGCAGTACAAAGTCTGCAACAACAGATAGTAAACGATAAATAATCTTAATGTTAATCCGAATTTTGTAAATGATTTTCCTTACTGTATTATCATTATTATGTATATTATTTCTAAAACCATTGACTTTTGGATAGAGTGTACTAAACATTAATTAACAGTATGTGAGCTATACATTCAAAGCTTTTTCTATTTTAAAATAATTATATCGTTAATATGTATAATGACCATAGCCACAAATGTAAGTATACGTTACTGACAATTTTATTAATATTTCAGATTGGGATATGACATTGGTCCCAATTCAGTGCAGATAATGGACGGCGCGGACGAAGGCATATTTATTTGGTACACGGTCAATTTGTTGCACAGTGAGTATGTACTGTAGAATCTTGAAAACAAATTATTTGTTGGCCATTTTATTCAGTTTTGTTATTCTATATCAGTGCTGCGCAACCTTTTCTCAACTACGGCGCACTAATATGTTTCCTAGAATTTCGCAACACACCGAAAGCTAATTTCGAAAGACGAGTGAACGTGACGTGCCAATGTGTCTCAAATACAATATATTAGTATAATGGATAAATTGTAAAATTTCAATTTATTAATTTTTACCGCGGCACACTTGTATCAGACCCACGGCAAATCAGTGTGCCACGGCACACCGGTTGTGGAACACAGTTCCATATGACAAATTGGCCGTTCACTGCACTGGTAGTAAGTCAATGCTTGTAAATGGATTTCTTATTGAAAACTTAACACATTCTTCATGGCTCTAAGTGTACACATGCATATGAAAAAGATTTTCTTACTTTGCTTAGTTTATAAATTTTAAATTAAAAAAATTATATTAACAAATTCATATCATACCATTCAAAAGTTTTTATTTGATCGAAATATTTGGAACTATGTTGACCCATTTCATTATCGTTGTATAAGCCCATAGACACCCCACTGCAAGCCATGGCCTCCCACAAAGGTACCTAGGGGGGACATACCATAATTACCCCGGTTGTCAAAGTGTTGGCGATCGCAGTGTGATATTATATTACGTAGAGGGCGTTGCTGCCCATCCTCTGGAATCTTGTTTGTGTACAGTGGCAATCCCATATAATATGCACGTAGTGTAAATGATACAAGATTGTATTCCGGGAGTCGAACCTTGAAGTCTGAGCTTGCCACTGGACTATCGCTGCTTATGACTCGTGATGACTCATTTACATTGTTGATATTACAATGTACTGGTTAAATATTGTTAAAATTCCTTTGAAAAGAACAATAGTTGAATTTTTGCTGGCTCTTCTCAACAGATCAGTATTTCGAGCTAGTGGTAGCTTAACATATAATGTTAAAATAATCGACGATTTAAAATTGTGTGTAAATGTCTACTATTTTTTTTAAATATACGAAGTAGTAGTATTTGGCTATTTAAGATCGCTTTACTGGGAGTAAGATGTAATGTTTGTGAACGCTCTGCAGACTTGATGGACGGCGAGACCATGGCGGCACTGGACCTGGGTGGCGGTTCAACACAGATCACGTACCAGCTCAGCGACTCCGAGGCTCACGAGTTCCCGCTGGAGGACCGCCACGTGGTACCCGCTGGCAACAACATCACGCTCTACACGCATAGGTAAAACACGGACGTTACACCTGTTGAAATATTTTTTTTAAATCCTGATTGATATAACAAGTATGTTCACATAAAGAGACAAATATTCCTCTATTGGATATAATAGGAATTTTTTTTAAAATAAGTGTCAAAAGAGTGACTGTCAGTTTCTTTCCAGGTTCTTCTCGATGGAATATATCATTCCGAACATATATGTGTGTATACATGAGATACTGCCAGGTTTAATGTTTCTCAGCTCAATTGCTATCAATTAATGTATAGTACACCCTGTCATAAAATCAAAGGTTCTGGAAATAATAATGTGATTATAACATAGAAAAAGTGTTTTAAAATTTTGAACTTTATTACTATGTATTAAAATTAATTATTTTCTATTATCAGTCTGAGCAGACGAATGTCAAAAGTTATTAACTTGTCCTTAAGAAAAAAAATTGTAAGATTTTTCATAGTGTACACTTTATAGAGGGTGATTGTTTATAGTATAATATATATTTGCATATATATTAAATTTGAACGTACTATATGTTATGTAATGTTTTGACTTTTAGATATTTTTGATATTTAGCGAGGCCACCCTGCGGTTCGCGAGCCGTATGTGGCTCTCTGAAGGATTATTTGTGGCTCTTTATAAATGTAAACGAATTAGCTTTTCATTTTTCATTAATGGAAAATTTATTTTTAGTAGGAATATTTTGTATTTTCATTAATATAAAAAAAATACCACTAATTTTTAATTACTGCATTTGCATACGTTGAAAAAACTTTTATATTTGCGGCTCGCAAAAATTTTAAGATATTTTAAAATGGCTCCGACTATCAGACGGATTGGCCTCCCTTGGAATAGATATTTGTATCACTGTTTTATATTGTATACATTATAATCAATTTCTGATGAGACGGCTTAAATGTTTATGTTCATTTGACGGTATTTGTAGTTACCTGAAGCTGGGGCTGCTGGCGGCCCGGTATGGTATTTTCCGTCTCGAAGCCGGGGACAACAACACGAACGAGTTCACGTCGGTGTGCGTCGACCCCATCGTGCAGCGGGAGCCGTGGGTCTACGCTAACAAGCAGTATTTTGTCAGGTCAGTAACATTTATTTATTAACTGGCTGAATCAGCAAACTTAATTTAGCATAATAGTCAATCATCATCACCATCATCATGTCAAACAATAGACACACACTCACAATGAGTTTTAACATCAAGATTATAACTGTAGCTAGTGCTGTTGGGAATATAAATGCTACACTGATGTTGATACTGCTAGGATAGTGTATTTTAATTATTTCCACAGCATTCATCATCAATATTCTTATGATAATATATTTTATGTTTACAATAATTATAATAGATAATAAATAGGTACATCCATAGTGTAATTTTGCAAGGCACTGTGAAAAATTGGTTATACTAAAATTTCGACTGTCAAAAATTTCTAATTCATTTGTAATAATCGAAATCAGATTGTTTAGTACAATCACGCAAATAAAATTGACGGAAAGGGAAAATTTTTTAGTAAACAGATATTTAAATGACAAGAATTTTTTAAAAATTTTAAGAAGTTTCACCCTGCATCTTCTCTACAACTATAACACCTTGCAATGCAAAGTAAAGTGAAAAATAAAATATGTATTAGAATTAGAAAAATTTTGTTAATAAGGGTCCTGTTAAAGTTTACAATTTGATTGAATAATCTTAATATTGCAAAATTTAGGCCTCTAAATATCCTGACGATGAGCGGTCTGGCGCTGACCCGCATCCAGCGACCCGCCGCAGCTATCACTATGTCTTCGATCAGTGAATAATAGTAATAGTCAATGAATGATTAGATTTTAGAATTTCAAATTTACACAAAATTATTGCCATTCTTGTTTACACGGCTAGCCAAAAGTTTTGTGTGATGTTTTTTAAATGGTCACGCCGTACTCTCAATATTGTGGGAAGTTACTGGATACAACATACTGGCAACATATCGATTCTTGCGGCGATTTTTTAAGGGAAGCTTTTATGCCTTGCAATGATGTGAGTGTTTGTGTTCAGCGGCGCTGCTCGGCCTGAAGGAATGAAGCGCGAGGCTGCGTACGCGCGCTGCTACGAGCTGGTAACGCGCTACACGCTGCGCACGCTCGACTGGGAGCCGCGGCGCCCGCCGCGCGGCTCAGTCGCCGCCATGAGCTACTTCTATGACGTGGCTGCCGACGCCGGCATCATCGGTAAGCTCTTTTACGGCTAAATCCTCACAGGATTCTTTCGCTGGGGCCACTACAATACAATTATTAAAAAAATCACAAACTGAGTGTCTTGTTACTTCTTATTACTTACAACAACACCTTGAATGTGTGTTAGCTTAACTTGTTAATATCAGAGTTATCAGCAACTCTGTTCGTTTCTTCAGATACAATTCTTTTTTGATAGTTCTTGTATGAAATCACACTTGAATTGCTTTCATTTCATGTACGCCTTTTTACTTATTTTGTTAGCGAGAACTTAAACCCTTAGTGAACTACTCATCTTTTTTATTTAGATCATAGCCTATGGTATGCCTACGCGATGTGGAAAAACTGGGAGCATTTTTTAAGCGTATTGATATAAGATGGGGTATTTAATGATGAGATTATATTTGCGAAAGAATTGTTCACATACATTGTTTTTACGCAGACGTAATGCGCGGGGGCACTACCACGGTGGGTCAGTATCGTGCGAGTGCGTTACGTGCCTGCTCCAACGCCAACGTGGAGCAACCCTGGGCCTGCGGCGATCTCACCTACGTGGTCGCTCTACTGCACGACGCCTACAAGATACGCGAGCACGATAATGTATCTGTAAGTTATTTATATCTTTAGATTAATACAGCGTTACACCTATAAAATACCGAGGAGCTTTGACAATATACATTCATACCTATTACAAGTCACCACAGTTGGGCATCTAGTGCTAACGCTTCGTAAAGTGGTGGTAGTGTTACTAGTTAGGCAATAGCAACCGACCAAGTGGCGGTGAAGTCCTCTCGGGCGGCCTTCAGTTGCAATGCTAAACGGGTTTTAGTCGACGAGTGATATTCCAAAGGAGTCCGTAAACCCATTCATTCCAGCTGTATGTAATCAACTTAACACCGCGACCTTAACAGACTACTTAGGCTAAGCGCCATCTGAGCTCTGCGGAACCTGCAAATACCACTTGGACAGCAGGATGAGCCGGGTAAAAGAAAGTAAGACATGCCAGCGCAGTTATAATAAATAATTTATACTTTCAGCTGTTCAAGAAGGTGAACGGACACGAGGTTTCGTGGGCCCTGGGGCTCGCGTACACTACGGTGATGAACAGAATGGCGGCCGCGCCCGCTGCCTAACATTCTTCATTAAACCCTCTCATTAATATATACACCTCAACCGAACTATCCCGGCTTGGCATATATGTTTCACTCTTCAAAATTTTATCAAATGCTCAATAGTCGTACAAATTAAACAAACCTTTTATTTTTTGGACAGTTTATTACTTCTACAGTTATTTTTTCTATCTGTCTCGAAGTAAAGACCTTCATACACAAAAATAGTATATTCTAGCGAATTAGTTTAATGGCTCCTTTAGTAAATTACATTTTAATTAATAAACCAATTTTTTTAGATATCAATTTTTTTATGCATTATTTTGTATTTTATCTGTATTCTTCATTTACATATAGTATTCAATTGACATTCAATCTTAGTATTGGTTTTAAGCTTAAGCAGATTGCATATCATTAAGAAATGAAATCATTAATGGTTTAGTTTTTTGGTAAACAGTTAACAAATAATTTACGTTTCATGTAGTGAATTACGGACATAAATTGTTTTATTGACAATCTTCGGTTTTACACCTTCTTGCTGAAAAATAACACATCTATAGTAATATGATTTAAATTACAATGACCTTATTATTTTAATAAAATTGTAGTATTTTTAATTATAGGTATAGTTGCCTAAAATTTATTTAAATTTATCAATTGGGTTATAATAGGGTACACAAAAAAGGTTAGGGAATTTTTTGAACTTAAAATCTTACTTATAAATTTCAATATTTAAAACCAATTATAAGTTATTACCCGAGATTGTATCATCGGATGCACATTTGTCTTATGTTATTTTATGGCTTAGGGGTTATGGAGACGGCTTTAGTTTTTAGCCTTGTATACCAGCAGATTTAGTTTGTCGTCTCACTCACAAATTAGATTTTTTTTAAAAGTGTTTTTCTCTAGTAAGCCAACAAATTTGTTAAACATGTATTTTAGTATCCAATCTCTGATTATAGAGGGTAGAAGGATAAATTTGTATTATATTAATTAGCACAAGCGCAAAGAGTTTTACACAGTTTTATTTTATTTTATGCACATATTGTTTTAATTTTTATTGAAAAATGACATTATATTAAGTAACACTTTGTGATGGTATATTTTTTATATGAACATATCTCTAACAATATTTGTTTGACGTTATGTAAATATTTATTTATTACTTAAATCACTTGATAGGATTTTTATCAATGAAACATTACGCTTTCAAGAATATGATCAAGTTCACAGAGATTTATTGCGTTTATGAAATACAATATATAATAACAAATGTAATATGTTGTAACATATTTTGAATTAGCTCTGTTGTAACATTTACGTATCACTTTAATGCAACAGCGGTTAGACTATGTATTTGAAAATCGCATGTGTTGTGTTTTCGGAATTTAAAAATATGAGAAACTGCCAATTGGGAATAACGAATAAATGGAAATAAGAAATGGCGCCAAACTAATGTAAGTTTAGGTTAGGTAGGCGATAATGAAGCACGGAGCAGTTCTGACACCAGAGCACCAATGAATTTTTAATTGTATTGTCTATTACGAGTGATAACAATATATGGCTGTTATTATCGTAAACAATATTGCACTCATTTAACTTTATTATAAAGGTTGTATTCTACATTTGGTTTTAATTAATATTTTTATTATATTAATGTGGGTCGTCTTGTATTGAATGTTATTGAATATTTTTATGAGAATATTATTGTATTGTATTTATTATATTTAAATTTTTGACGCATTATTAAAATTTTGCAATAGCTTTCATTGCACCAGAACAATGTATGTAATGTATATTGATTTAAAGCATCGGTGTTATGTGTAAATTGTACAAAAATTTAATAAATGTTGATAAATAAGTAGTGTGTTCATTTCAACGAATAATTCGATTATCCTTAGGTTAATATATTTCAATTGTGTCATGTCTCAAAAATGTTTTGATACAAATTGCAAATAATCATTATTACTTATTGCTTGGTGTTACTGAAACATTTTGGGGAGAGACGTTGACAGCAACTAGCACTTTTAAAGCAATTACAGAATAATTGGATCCAAGATGGATGTAAAATCACTTGCGAAATTTATGAAGTCCTTGGACATCAAGTTATGTTATAAAATATAAATAATAAAAAAATGTAAAAATCTTTAAAAATTACATGTTAATTGTGGCGGCTGTTTTAACAGATTTTAACGTTAAGATAAACTTCATAGAACTACAGAAAAAAGATGATTTCCTATATTACTCAAATAATAATAGTCAAAATAAGTAAAAAAAAGGAAATAAAACAGTGTTTGCTTTTATTCTTTATTAAGAATCATTCAATTGTTACAATAATAATTAAAGTTATTCTAATCCACTTGTTATAATAACCTTGAATCATTTCAGTCTCCTAATATGATTAACGATTTATTCTATGCTTTGGTAAAAATAAATGAAATAAAAATTTCATCGTGATTCACACAATATATCGTGTTATTTTAATCAATGGCACTTTCTACGTTATTTTAAATAAAAAAAAACTACTGCCATCAGTAATTTACGCAAAAAGAGAGTTTTTTACGTTACGATTACGTTATATTAAGCAAACAATCAGTGTTACCGAAATATATTGATAGTTGGCAACATTTTATTATTACTTTACTAGGTCGACAGTTGAAATGTCAAACCTTCTATGCGAACGTTTTAACAATATTAAGCTAGACAATGTCAATGTCGAAACAATTACAGCCTTTGTTATGCCATTATAAAAAAAACCCTTCGTGATATTACAAAAAAGAGTATGAATGTTATTATATTTTACCATAGAAAATATCTTATATAAAATAAAGAAATTATTGCGTAACCAATATAAATAGCCTACCCTAAAACTTCAGTTTTAACAGCTATGTTTACTAATGTTTATTTACTTTAAGATTAAGTGTCTCTATAGTAATCTTGTGTTTTATGGGATATGTTACAATATCTTCATAAGACTACCCAACGGTTAATATAAATTCTACTTACAAGTGAATGGTTAGACGAAAGTTATTCATTTATAAATTAGAAATGTTGATGACAGACATGAAATATAAATATGATTTGTGAATAGAGTCGAGACAATGAAAATTTGGCCACTATACGTCATCGTCGTCTTCAGCAACACAATTTAGGATCATTAAATAGACAAGCTTAATGTAACAATCAATTATTTTTTTGATTTTAACATTAAAAAAGAACGACAAAAATTATTAGAACGGAATTGCACCAATATTACAAATTTTGGTGTAATTCCATTCTAATAATTACCACTGGCCAAATATACCAAAAAATTATCATTTGGTGGGAAAAATCGAAAACTATAAAACAGATAAAGCAAAATATATGTATACAATATGTATACATACACGATACAGATAATATAGGAGATAGAATAATATAGATAATGATACTCAGAATAAAAAGTGATAAATTTTGTAACATATCCCTTACGTCGAATTTTTTAAATCGCTTATTAATTCACAGAAATGTGAAATATTAGTATTAGTTTAGATAAATTTCATAAACGTGAAACATTATACCAAAGTTACTTAATATAAATTTTAATTTTACAATAATATTTACTACGTTCATACTGTTATGATTATAATTATTAATGAAACGTCTGTGCGCTTTCATCAGATTCTACATTTTACTATAAACTACTTATTCATGCAGAATTAATGTTAAAAAAGTTTTTTTTTTCAATTTTACTCCGGTAGATAGATAAAATGTCTAGAAAATGAACTCACTATATTTAGAAAGTGACTAGAGATGATAGAGAAAGTTCGATTTAATGACTTAATTAAAAATCTAGAAAAATCTTACATATTACTTTAACTTATTCATGAATTATGGGATAAGATTATTTATGTAAAAAGTTAACTTTGAAAAATGAAAACATGTATAAAAGAATACGTGAAACAATATATCCCACATTATTTCATAAAATTATTGCACTATGGTTTCTGGAGTAAATTGATAGTTTAAAATGATAATAGAATATGTTAGTATATTTTAAGCATTAAAAATGTGCGAATATACAATTAAAACAATTGCCAGCGCCTTAGATCGTTCTTGTTGTTCAGTTAAAAGAATTTATAAACATGGTTCTCCATAAAACAGTAGAAAGGTTTAGTAATTATAACAATTCTTATAACTTATTTTTACGGAATGTGTTTTTTTAATTCAAAGTATAATTTTAAAGTTACGTAAATAAATGTTTTTAAATGAAGAACTATTGGTAAACATGAACTTTTAACCAACTTTGCGAATACGAAAATTTATTACTTAAATGTATCTATATCTAAATGGAATTCTAATCTCACTTTTAATAAACAGAGATGCATGAGAGAGAAGCGAAATATTTATTCGTTTTCCTTTTCTGAAGTTACAGCTTTTTGTACCAGAACAGGTAGTGTTCGCCGTCTTCCACGAGGAGGTCGTCGACGCCTGAAAATCAAAACAGAAAAATCAATGTCATTACATAAATAGCACTGAACAAATTTATTCATTAGCTTGTTAAATAAATCTTTAGCCGCGATTCAAACCGCATCACAGTAATGCGTATTAGTACCTATGTACGATTTTTCTTTAAGCTGTGGAAATAATAATGTATGTTTGAACTAACCAACTGGAGCGACAAGTTGATTGCCGGGAGGGCTTGCTGGGTCGGGGACCTCCGGCAGGCGGTACAGCAGCCAGTAGTGGTATCCCATGGGTTCCTCCTTATGGCCAGCCAGGGTGTGAACGTAGTGGCCATTGGGCCACTCGCTTGCTTCAAACTTGAACTTAGGGTCCTGCTCCGCCGCCATTTGCATTACGTGATAAAACGATATGTTCCTGCAAATGTAATAAAAATAAAATTAAAAACTTTAAGAAATTAAAAAATACACACATTACCCTTTAGGAGTCGAGAACCATAAGAGTGAACGGGTTCTCAATCCTAATTGAAATGGAATACTGGCGTGATTGTGGAATAATTATTTTGGATAAAAATCTATACATTTTTTTACCATGTTTTACGTTTTTGATGAGGTGTTAATATATTCCGTACTCGCATAATCCCAATTTTATGGTATAAAAAGTCTCAAAATTTGAAATAAGTATTATTTCTGTTGTTTTTTATGAATGTCTGAAATTTGTCATGTTTAATTTTAATGGAATGATGAGATTTTACAACTGCTTCTCCTTACATATTTTGTCAGCTAATTGCTAACCCAGGAGTCACTACCGATGTCACACTTCAAACAAGAGAGAATAGTCATTTTGGACTTCGAGAAACGGCTAAAGTGCAACATGACTATAAATCATGCGCCGCGCGGTTGTTAATAACCTTTATGATAATATTTCCGCAGGTGTGAAAATAGTCATGAAATTTAGACAATTTATACGTCCCTTAATAGCATTCCGTATGGAACAGTAATACGGTTTATCTCAGATAACTAACATTTCAATTATAATATACAATCTCCCTCTACTCAGAACTCTTACCTGGGCGCCACCATGTAAAGCGTGTAGTTCTCGGTTACGTTGGTGCCAAGCCACAGCGTGTAGGTGAAGGATACGTTACGAGCGTCGGAGTCGTTGTGGTTGTGGCCAGATTGGTACGCCAGCTTTAGATTGCCGTCCCCACCGTTACTGTCTGAAAATCAAAGTAGCTTTATTATATAAGAAAATTAAAATAATTCATAATGGTCAGCTTAAAATAAAGTTTAAGTTAGTTCGTAACGCGCCACCTATTGAGAAGAACTAACAAGAAACTCAGTGGGGTTAGTAGTTTTTCGGATGATAGTTTTAATATTTTTTTTCTTACAAAACTAGAACAATACTTTTCAAACATCTCTATCGTGAAAAAACTCTAAAATAGTTATATGCCTTCTGGCAAAATCTTTCCTTAATAAATTTCTTGAACAACAAGGAGATAAAGAGATTTAGGATTAGAAATAGATTGACCGTCGTTTGATAATGTGCTATAAAATTGTGTACATTGACCGTATACATTAAATGGATGAGATACAGTGTTTTCGATTCTTAACCTTATAACTACTGATGCGCCGAATTTAATTTGCTTTTTTAAAAACGCGTCCATTTTATGCATAGCTGTGCGACCAGGGCGAGATATAAAAAGTATTTTATTAATGGTATGTACAAAATGTATATATGTATATTTAAATAACTACTGTAATATTTTTTCATAAATACACTTATACAGTTTTTATTGTTTTTTTATTTGTTTTTAATTAATGTATTCTTGTATAAATGTGCCAAATTTAGTTTGGACAAGGCGCTTAGAACTCTAGGCATTAGTAGCAATATTTATTATTGAAGGCATTTTGGCTTTAAGTAACAATACCGAGAGGCTCGTGGCGACTGTCCAGGAGTTTGTCGCTGCAGTGCGGCGGACGCACGGCTGCCAGGGAGGCGGGTGTGAGCGCTGCCACCGACGCGGCGGTCTTTGCCACGTCGCCCCAGCCACCGTCCGCTGCTTGCCGCTCCAATAGCCATTTCCTGGCCGCAGGAAGACTCCAATGCTGGTGGGCGCCGGGTCCACTGTCTGAATCTTCCAGAGCCTAGAACATTTATAGTTAATACGGCAGTTGAAAAAAATCGAAGACTATTAACTGTTGCGATTTCCTGTTTTGGTAAAACTCATTAAGTTTGAAACAACGAAACAATATTTTTTCTTATGTTTGGGCTTTGATAAGCAACTGCGAAAATTCAAGACTTTGATATAATGTATATTTAGATAAGTATCTATACATAATTTTAAGGGTTCCAATTTTCCTCATACACTACTGCGAGATTCGGAATTATGATTTTATCGAGAAGCACCTGACAAGAAATTCAATAGTAGTTCTTTGATCGTGCCTTTATTTTTCACGTGAAAATTAACATTATTCTAATTCAAAACTTATTTGTCTTCTATATAATCTTTAATACATTAAATCAATGTAATAATATCTTAATTTGTGCGTTACCATTATAAATTATAAGATAAGATTAAGATGTAGCCGAGATTTTAAAAACGAATATTTATTTTTGTTATTGAAAGATGTTGTATTTCTTTATTATTTGTTATTTACATATCAACGGGATTTCCCATGGCAAAAAGTCTTACTTTAGGGCCACTGATCTAAAGGTCTTCTCAGGAGCATCGCCGCGAGTTGTTAAATTATTTATTTTGAAAAATTAGGTCATCAAGCCCGAGAGCTTCGCGTACGTTCAATGGAGTTACTGGGCGCAAGAGCCTACAAGAGAGATTCTCGGTTTAGGTTATCTCCAAATGAAAATCATATTTGCACAAGTGCTTCGTAGGTATTCAAAGCGCTTTTTCGAAAGCAGTTGTATGCGAAAAATGGATATAGATTAAATTAGTTATAGGGTGGTCATAATAAAGCAATAATAAGTAATGTGTGCTCTTCCCAATAATTAGCAGGTGAGGGTCTGCACAGTCAGGGTCGCCCACTTGTCACTGAATCATGACCTATGCCATAAGACAGGACCACATATTAATTATACCTGCGAAAATATTTATAATTAACTATTATTAATAATTTTACTACATTAAGTTTAAGTGTAGCTTTTCGTCTACAGTATATTTTTGTATGTGTAATTGTGTGTGTGTCATTGTGATGTGAAATAAAATATTTAAATATCTATCTAGTAATATCTAAAATATCGGAAAGAAAGGAGACAACCTTAATAACAAAACTATTTTTCTTCATACTAGAATTGAATTACACGTTTAGAAGAGATTCATTATATTTCATTAAAATGAGAATTTCATGAAACAGAAAAAGATGGTTTACAAGTTATTGATATAGGTAAGATTCATTTTCAGTTATTAGTGATTTACTAATGAAACGACGTGCAATCATTTCAAAGGTATATTCGACATTAATTGCCTATTTGTTAATGTCTAAGGTCACCTGTATAGCTAAGGCTGTTGTCGTGAGGGATCCGAAGCTGCCATCAGGGTGCTGCTGTCGCGCCAGGCCGGCCATGGGGCGACGCACGAAGTGGATAAGGCTGCGGTGACGGTGGTCTTGTACCACGCAACGCAGCGCCAAGATCACCATTGATATCGTATCTATTACAAACGTTGCGTGTAATTTATGACTGTCCGTTTTTAGTTCTCATATTAAAAAACCAAGTACAATATCAGTTATATATGTATGGTTTCAATGTTATTGTTATTTTACATTTTAAATATTGTATTTAATTACTGATAACATTCCTTGTAATAAATATGTTGCCAGAGATAAATTAGGGTACAGAAACGTGATTACTAGGACACATTCTTTATTCTTTTTTATATTATATAATGGATGTTTTCTGAACAAAAAAAATTACCCAGGCTATGGTCTGCAGCAGCATTGGCGATATCCAGTAGTCGTCGGATATGTCGTCTGCGGACATGCGCGGCTGAAGAGCAGGCAGCGAGGGTAGCATAAGCGAATTCCAGGTCGTGAGGCGGTTCCCGGTGTAGCAGTGCCGCCACCAGGTCGCGGCCGTGGAACGAACGTGGATCCTTACACAGGGCGCCGAGTGCCAGCGTATAGGCAGCCAAGCGTCCAAGTGGGGGCGGTGACTCATGATGTCTGGCGAGAAGGAAAATAAAACATTAGCAATAATAAAAACTCCTTAGTTCAAAAAAAACCCATCTAAGAATATTCTCCTCATATTAAAATAGATTTAAAAAAAAATGGACCTGCAAACGCATCAACAATTTTTAAAAGTAATAATCAATATGAATAGGTGATCATTCTGAAACGCAACACGGATAATTAACATTAATTTTAAATCCAAATTTTGTAACTCTTTTTCTAATTATTATATTACGTTATACTATATATAATTATTTAAGGAACAATTGATTTCGGAAGGGGTGAACCGTACATTCACCACTTTAAAAATCCTATAAAATGTACAAGTTGGTTTTTCTCTTGTGGAGCTACATAGTTTTTAGCTGAGAATTTCTAAAGAAAAAAGTTTTATACGTAATTTTAAATAAGTTACTTTAAAATTATTTTAGTATATCAAAGTAACAATAACGGCTTACTCTTATTACTATTACAAAGTGTTTTGGGTATATTTTTCTTAGTAATACGAAGTATAAGAAGTAAAGTTTGAAAATAAGATGTTTCTAGCAAAAACCTGCTAAAAAATTCGTTAAACGGACTGTAAATTAACTTGAAAAAAGTTTTTTAGTTTTTTCGAAATAATGTGGAACAACGCGAACTAACTTGGACATCATCAGCAATATCTCAATCTCCATCTGTTTAGCCGATAGCTGCATCTCCAGACCTTGCTGCTCTATTTCCTTACCGGTGTTGTTGGCCAGCTAAAAGAATCAAACGATTATTTATCACACTACTCATCTAGTGAATTGTTTATTTAATGTTTTGCACATTACATTGCTTTGCAATTATTATATAAATTATGCATAATTAAAAAATTTAAAGTAAGTTTATTTTAATTATAAAAGAACTTTCTTAAACCCAATCGATGTAATTAAGAATGAGTTTCATGTATTTATAATATTAATAGCTATTTTTTTAATTTTATTTTTACTCGTTGAAGGAACTTAAAAAATAGTTGCATTTTAACAGACGACTTAAACATCAAGGGGTCAGTACAAGTTTCCGTTTGTAGCATGTACAGGATAAGGAACAAAGTCTCACAAGATACATATAAACATATACTCACATACACATGCATGTATACATACATGCATGTGGATACAATGAATAAATAAATAAAAGAAAAGTTGTTATTTTTATTATATTAGGTTAAACTTAATAACCGTATTTCCTAATGTTTTGTCCAATTTGTCCAATTAAATGCCGCATTATTTAGTAACTAAAAATGTTACATTATATATTATAACTGTTATATATACCACTGCTCATGTATATAGTTATAATCTATATATATGAGCAGTGGTAGCCCAGCGGTAGAATACCGATACTTGCGATCGTACGTCGCGAGTTCAACTCCCTCAATGCAATCTTTTATAATTTACGCTTTGTGCAATAAATTCATAGGTTTGCCACTGCTCACAACAACTGCGATCGCTACCGGCTTTTAAGGTAGATCTATGCATTGCAGTGGGCGTCTATGGGCGGAAACGACTCTAAAATATATATACATACATTCGGTTATATTTATATACATATATTCGGTAACATATCCTTGATGATCCAGGTGTTTTTTAATAACTATTTTGGTGTACATGAAAGCGTAAATAAATAAACTTATGTAAAACAGACTATGTAACAACAATTACCTGTAAGGTGAGCATCACGTGATGAGTGTCATTGCCCCAGCCCCAGTCGGGTTGGCGATGCTGCAGCAAGTATTGAAGAGCTTTCTGTATGGCTTGGCCTTCGTTCAGGGTCTCCGTTTCCCAAGCAACCGTGGTCGGGGGGAGCGTGGTGGTGGACGTAGTTGAGGCTCGAGTTGTTAGAGTAGTCGGTGCTTCGGTTTCTGTAAACATTGAAATTGGCCCGACACACAAAACATATGAATCTGTCAATTTCGTGGCATTAATTTTATTAATGAAAATGAAAAAAATATTTGTTATGATATTAACTTTCCGTACAATCAACTTATTGGTATGTTGTTTTGTTTTAAACAAAATTGTTTTGATTTGAAACTATCATTTTAGTTAGTTAATAAATAAAATATGTAAATTCTTGTTCACAAATGATTTTCATATTGTTTCTCAATAAAAGTGGATTTGACTCAGGTATCAACTTTCTACTCATCCTTCTATTCGTTTCAAAAGGATAATTTTAATATTTTTAGAAAAAAAAAATAATTCGGTATTTGGTAATAATTATTTTAAATTAAATAATAACTTCTGAAAGCAAGGTCAAAATATAATTTTTGTAGGTTTTTCTTGTTTCTTTTCTCTTGGTATTTTCATTAATTTACAAAAATCTGTTAATAAACAGTATTGTTAAAAAAGTATTCATAACAATAAATGTAATTACTATTGTAAGTAGCAAATAAACTTACCAGTTTGGGCGTAGGCGTTGGTGAGTAGAAGTAACTGCATCAAGATCATAGCGACGAGCTCGTACATCTTTACGCTGTCAACAAAAACAAATATTTTTTTGAATGCTGAAGGTTGTTTTAAATAAAAAAAAATATTGAAGGGTAATTTAGTATGTTTCCGAAACCAACTCGGATTGGCAGTGTTTGGAAAGCTTCGAAACCTTCTCGCCTAAAATACCGCAATGTCTGAAGGCGAAGCTTTTTAAGTGTGTTGCCGGTGATGACATACGGATCTAGAACGTGGGCGCTTACGACGGGCCTCATGTGACTCATGTGAGAGAACTATGCTCATAGTTTCGCTGCGAGATCGAATCAGAAATCAGAAGATCCGCAGAAGAATCAAGATCACGACGACGTGTCTCAAAGAATTACTCGTCTTAAGTGCGAGGCTGCAAGGCATAGGCTATCCAAAAGGTCACCGCGATAACGGGTTCTACGCTGCCCGCATCAAGCGACTTCCCACAAATTCGTCATCCACCTAGTGGGGGGCCTACTCACGACTCGTGGCCGATTCGAGAACCTTTCGGCTCCAGCGGCCATCGGTTGCACGAGCGATGTGCCTCGCCCACTGCCACTTTCAAAACAAAAGGGCAATATGTCAAATACCAACGGCCTCTCTGATCGCTGCCGGCGAGTTCTTCCACGATGGATAGTTTACCAAGGAAAACGAGCGGGCGATCAGTAGCTCATAGACATAGACATAGACATGGTTGGTAATTCAATGGAAAAGAATATTAAAATACACAGTATTTATTAACATATAAAAACATTTACAGCTATTTCATCGTTTAACGTTACGGCGTCAATTCGAGCTAATCGATCGCGGTTGGAAGAATAGTGCCGTGCTAATAAAATAGGCCTCGCCTTTAAATATTTAACAATTACGTACGCTTTGTGCACTTTTTTTGTGAAAAGTTTCTCGAAAATAATATTTCTGTGTGGATCACTAGGGAGTAACAAAGAAATTAAAAATGAAAATTTTCCAGAATTTAATTTAACTTTATTCTTATTAGCATTCTAAAACCGCCCATGTAGTAGGTAAACGGATCTGCGTTTGGAACATTTTCGTGAGATGTTTTTAATGACTTCAAGTTGAACTTTAAAAGCTGTTTAATAGTCTTCAATTAGTTTTTTACAGTCACAACAAAATAAAGGTTATTGCATGATGCAATAGTTATTTATAACACAAATTAATATTTCTCTTTAAATTATTATAATTGTACGGATTATTAAAAAATTTATCACGAGAGAATAGCTGTCACCTCAGTTGGAAACGATTTTAACTTTATTAAAATAGTGATTTTATTTTGAGCGTCCAGTCCGAAATTATACAAAATGAAATTCTAAAAGTACGGAATCCTATAAATAGGTTAATAAATAGAGCAGCGCATTTGTCAATAAAAGCTTCTTCACCTATTTCCAATCACACTGTTAAGTGACCATACTGATATAAGGAAAGGAAGTATAAGACTAAAGAAAGTCTGCAGGGACAGATAATAACAAGTAATTAATTTTAATTTGTGTAAATCCTAATTTAGAAAACTCTTTTTCTTACTACAGTAATATTATAAACCAACCAATTCTTATATTATTCATAACTATGAAGCTTTTTTTTACACTTGTAACCAATCCTTCTGTATATAGATAGGCATTTTAAACCTAATAGAAGTGGAGATTTTTTTTAGAAACAATGGATTTAGGATTATAAATGTTACAAACATACAATGTATTGATTAATTTATTAAGTGAAATTTAATGTATTTATTGTACTCGGCGTACAGAACGCCGGCGGAGTTCAATCCATCATGCGTCAGATCAAAAACGTATTGTTGAGCGCACCGGAATAGATTCCCTTTGTAACTCACTCAGAGTTCTCAACATCGAAGCTTTAATAAAGGCGAAACGTGAATAAAGTTACCTTTGAGGTAAATATACATATGCTTTTAATTTTGCTAAAATTCCATCTCATACATTGTGTTTGAGAAAAATGAGAGTTTTAATAACTGATATTATTATTTCATATGCATGTTTTCTGTCTATATATTTTTTAGCGCAATGAATCCACATATACATTAAATATTAACATATTTGTGTTGCACAAAAACTATTATGGCGCCCACGCAAGGCGTAGACCTTCTCTAAAGATATCTATGGGCAGATATATCATAATCGCCACGCTTGGCTATCGCGGTGTGTGGTATTATGGTACGCAAAGAACGCTGCTGATATTCTCTGAAAACTTGTTCGTGAGCAGTGGCAATCCTATGTAATTAATGCACAAAGTGTGAATTCTATAAGATTTTAATCGAACTCACGTTCTGCGATTGCAAGTCTTAGTACTCTACCGCTGGGCTACTGGTGCTCTTAATTATTCCAAAATTATATATTTATTAAATGTTGTGCAATATTAATAACAACAAACTTTTGCCATTTCATCAGAGTTCATTAATTCGGTTTTATTCTGTATTTTATTCCCTTGCTCACTCTTGTTATTGATAATGAGTAATTAAACTAGAAACTGAATCTAGAAACTTAACGGTGACTTAATTAAGACGATAAGATTTGTCTCTCTTATGTACACGAGACACCAGGACCTCTACAAATCCTTTAATTAAAAAGATATTGAAACAACATCAATATCTTTTAATATATAATTCGTTTCCTTCAAATGAATTCTGTGAAGTCTGTTATTGTTTTGTAATAAGTTGTAGAGGTTTCCTTCATTCAAATTGAAATGAAATACAGTTGTGTGAACACAACAAGAC
Source organism: Battus philenor (assembly GCF_028537555.1). Classification (NCBI taxonomy): domain Eukaryota; kingdom Metazoa; phylum Arthropoda; class Insecta; order Lepidoptera; family Papilionidae; genus Battus; species Battus philenor. The sequence goes on from NW_027181686.1 coordinate 3,453,803, forward strand.
ACCGACGCCGACGCCGACTTTAACACCACCATCAAAGGAGAAAAGCAGTAGCAACACAGCAAGTCCCTCGCAGCGCACCGACGCCGGGAGGCGGCAAATAGTATACTTTAAGAACACTTTATTAGCTCGAGCCCTGTAACCAACGAAGTTGTAAAAGCCCCACAAGGCTAACAACGGAAACACGATTCAGAATTCAGAGACAGTTGTGAGAAGAAAACCGTGTGGCTGCTCCATACTTATGTGGAATGCTTGTTTTGAAAGAAATAATTAGCTTACACACCTGCCGGACTTATAATGTAAATGGTTTCTAAAGTTGCACGGTCTGTGAATGGTGCGTTGTGTCTCGTTGTCCTGTTGAGGAGGCGTTACTCTAAGACCGACCACTGTGGCAGCCTTCTCGAAGGTGAGTCGTATATCAAATGATTTTTCTCTCTTAGTATAAAGTTGCCGTCGGCCAGGGTTCACTATTCAAAATTTGTGAGATTGTATATATTTTCAAGTGTATCAGTTACTATCAGCTGCTGTCTTTGATCAGAAAGCTTGCAGTCGAACCTCTTCCAATTTAGGATGTGCCCAAAAGAACCAGTTAGTTAGAGCGATTAACCAATCTAGTCTGAATAGAAATATTTTTTATTGTTTGCAATATCGACAATACTGGGCCAAAGCAATGTTGTAACGGCACATAAATGGTGAGCGAACCATAGTACCGAACCGTGTAGAAGGTTTGATGACCGAAAGTAACGACAAAGTAATGTGATACCGGTTGAATGAGGCCTATACTCAAACCTAGGTTCATATGGCGGAACATAAACTGACCATACTAACACTTGTAATAAGGTAGAGATAATAACACTACTCAAAATATTTGAAATGTAAAAAATGAGATAAGTGAATAATAAAATGTAAAAAATGAGATAAGAGTAATAAATGAGATAATGAAATGAACAGAAAGTGATACTGTGTGATCTCTGGAGTTTCATTAATTAGAAAACCATGTAAAAAATCATGAACCACTTAATACTGGTAAAAAATGGTTTATGATTTTACGTCTGAACGTAGGAGTATTGAATGAGCGTGTGGTTGTTAAAATATGTTGATATATAAATGATAAAAGTATATTCAAAAGCTAGTAAGCGGCCCCTAAACACCTGAGTATACTTCAAAGAGGTAATCCGGGGCAAGCGAGGCGGCTGGTGTGCGTCAGGGCGTCACAGCTTATTTTCCGTCTGTTGCGCTAATTGAAGAGGCGTCAGCGCAGCCGCCTGTAAAGCGTCGCTTTGCCTTGTTACCCGCCCTCACGTGCGACCGCCGGCATCTTGCTCGTAATTGCTTGTTTAATTAAATCACATTTATATACCAACTCGTTACTCTATGTAGCTCTATTAATAACATTTATTAAACGACCCTGGACACTTGAAAATTTTTAATGAATTTTTTTATCTTAAAAAAAAAACTTTTGTAATGATAAACGTTGTGTGATTCTTTGTTATTAAATATAGCAATCTTTATCCATGTCATGTAAACTGTTACAGGCTTATACTCGTCAAGATTTAAACCTTACTGATATAGTAATAAGTTCATAATTTTCGTTTTCTTAACTTTATTTATTCAGGCTGTTTGGTTATAGGTTGAACTCAAATTAATCGGTTATTTGTAATAGATTGCAAAGTGTGCACGTATAACATACATTTCACCAAAAAGTTTTAATGCTTTTACACCTATTTTGAATCACGTTTTCCAGCGATGTCTGAAAAATGTGTCATAAATTTATTTTTTAATATTATAAATTACAATTAAATAAGTTTTTTCCAGTAAGTCTGCAAGAACAGATAGTAAACTATAATTAATATAAATATGTACTAACGCGAATTTTGAGGACGCTTTTTCTTACTTTGCTATCGTTACGTTGTTTATTATATTTGAAATTATTAAATAAGTTGTACCGTATATTTATTTATAGCAAATGAGCTATATATTAACGTCTTCAACGCTTTTATTCCTATAACTATTCACCCTAAGAAAATTTAGGCGAAATGTTCTTAGTACTCAGCCACGGAAATCCACAAACTCCATGAAGACAAGGTACTGGTCCCAAAAACAAGTTGAAAAGCAAAAACAAACACATTCTAATCTAACAAAAATCTAAAAAACCTAATGAAAAATTTTACGGTTTTTCAGAGTTTTTTTTACCTTAATACTGGCGGCCCCACAAACCAGAACGCAATATTACGCAATTATAGTTCATTGGTACATTTTGGTGATTGTAATCATTTTATTTCGCAGAACATCTACCGCTGGTCATAGGACCGAAGCGACCAATAGCGTTATTGGGAGTAAAGATATTCTATTTTTAATTATAGCTGTGAGGTTTTCTTCCGGCTACGTAAACTTTTTCAGGATTTAATTATGTAAGTTATATCATATTAATCGAAGTCAAATTATAATTAACAAAAAAAGATGAATCCATTAGTGATTTATTAAATCTCCAGTTATTAGATTATCAATCGGAATACAATTATTTTCAAATAACAGTAAAATTGAATTACATCGAACAAAGAACTAAAAGGCTTTTATTCTAAATGGCAAGAAAGCATTGAGAGCAATCGAGAGAGGGATGGAATTTAAATAAGAGATATTTCGTTACAAGAACATTTTGAGTATTTCGAGTTAAAGGAATTAAGGCGATTTTTCGCTTTTATGTTATTGGATTGTAAATTTGGTTTTGTACCTTTTATTTTTAATGTTATCTTTTATGCTATTTTCAAATTAGCAAGTTTATATTATTTCTTAAATTCATGTTTTGCATGTTTTCAAGTGGTAGTTGTAAAGTTTGAAATAAGAAAATTTTTTATTTTTCTTGTACGTTTATCTTTATTGCTAAAGATCTCACCCTTCTTGGAAAGCCTTAGTCGAGGAAACGACGAGTTACCTCCTCAGGTATAGCGACCTGTGGAGCCAATTCGTTATTTCGAGGTGAGGCTACCACCCGCACAGAGTCCGCCCATCGGGTTGGTGATCGCCCTCTTGGTTTTATTTCTTCTGCTTTTTCTAGGTCCCATTGTTATATATATTACTCGGTTCATGTCATGTAAGGTATGTGTCAGTATAGGAATTACAATAAAACTATTAAAATTAATTTTTAATTAATATCGATATTATTTAATAACTCATTACGAGATCAAGCTTTTAAAATTTCATGAGTTGTGTTATTTAATTTATAGCTTTGTAATTAATTGGTCGCATCATCGAAAAATTGTTTTGTGCGGATTTATTTAATTATTATTATGCAAGAATACTTTCACTCAAGCCAAGATATGATATAAGATAAATCAAGAACGAAAAAATCCGTAGACTAGAGAAAGTAACTGGTATCGTTCAGTCGATTGACAAGTTTGCGAGGGAATACAGTTTAGGACTTCTAGCTACAGGAGCAGAGAGGACCCTAATGATGATCACCAAAACCCTATTTTTTCTTAGATGACAGCGAATACATTATTGTAATAAGTAATTTACATTTAAAAAATCCGGCATGGGTAATTGGAACTTAAAGTCACGTCACGTTAATTTCACAAATACATTATCTCAATTTTAATTTGCGGAATAGTTTTTAAAATGAAAAAGTGTAGAGAAAAGGGTAAAGCGATATGTAGGTAACTAATATGAGTTACTCATAAGAAGGCAGTGCGGCGCAGGCATGCGACACGTTTCCTTAGAGCGGTTGTTACTCTAAAATTTAAACATAGTGTTCACTTTACTCACTCTAACTTACTCACTCAATTTACGTTTAAACGCTTAGCCTGAATCTTTTAAAAGTAAGCTCAAGTGATCTTTCGGACAAAGTTGCTAAAGCTGTTGCATTTTTTAACCTTAGGCAGTCCACGGATGATTGAGCATAAGGTGGCTACCTAGGCTATAGCTACCACTCGAAACGCGTTTAGCATTTTAACTTACGAATGCCCAAGAGCGTGGAGTCTCGGTACAATCTGTTATTATTGAATTATAAAAATCATCATCATCATCAAATAGTACCAGCAGGAAGCTGGTTAAATCTAGCTTCTCCCGAAGACTTTAGCAAGGTTCGTGGTCTCCATTTCCAAACCTTAAGGCCAAAGCGACCATCAATTATGCGCGCTCCGTCCACTGCCATTACAACTTGCCAATCCAGCGTAACGGCACTACTAATTAATTTTCTTACATGTATATAAGATACTTCGTAATATGAAAATAGCATACGTTAACCTAAATAGGCGTTAATGAAAAATTTTCCGCCTCGTTTCTTTGTATTTAAGGACATGTAAATTTGTTTATAGAAGCGCCGCGTTTTGTTAAAGGTAAAATATGCATTACCCCGTCCCCAAGCTCCGAAACGCGAGTACTGAGAGACAATTTGCATTTTTATCAGTATTTCACACAAACCTTTATTGTACTCGCGTGCGGTTTTATTGGATGTATTATGCGTAATACTATGTTGTTATTTTGATATCAGTATTATTAATATGGTGAGAATGGAAGGACGCTTTATATTTTGAATTACTCGATTTTGTCAATGAAAGCTTTTTGAAGGCGTAACCGGCTAGAGTAGCATAGTTCTTTAACCGTAAACAGACGACCTTGATAGGGTCGTCGGAAGACGTGTGCATTCGGAAGACATGTCCAGGTGCGGACAACCTAAGACTGAAATGTTGGTAATGAACTAACGTACATATGTCATTTATCTTACACACTTTTTAGCTGTCTCTCATTTTCGCAGAAGAACCAAAGACATGGACGTTTATCGAAGAGTTACTTGTATAAAGTGGCAGTAGGCATACCGTTCGAGCAACACCGGTAGATATAGTCTCCCCATTGGGCGGACGGACGATATAGTAAAGGTCACGGGAAGTACTGGATGCGGACAGTGCGAGACTGATCATTGTGGTCATCATAGTGATCATTGGGTCATCTTTCACTAGTGACCGGTTTTTGTGGAGAGGCCTTGAAGTGATCGGCTTTCGGCTGACATGATGAAGAAGTATCAAGGGGAATAACTCATGTAATACGTAAATGTAATACGTTAGAAATAAAAAAATAGTTTTATCTCAATTTAGAGACACCAAAACACCGTTTAATTATTATACATTTGCTTCACTTAATTGTGGCAACAACGTACTTAATTCAATAATATAGACGATGGAATGTCCAGCTGAAATATTATGGCGGCTTATGAAAGCTCACTGCTACGTTGTATTCTAAATCGAGTTATAAGCTAAACGGTTTCAGAATGGTCTTATTACGTAATGAAAAAGCTTTAATTTTGTCTTTATTCTGAGTGGTAGTTTCATAAAATGATATTATACCTTTATTGAAAATAATGTTACGGTAAGTTCCCGATAAATCTTGAAACAAAGCATTTTATAACCTTTTTATCAAAAGGATATACAATGCAGGGCACCGGTATCTCTCACAGATTTCCAATGGGACTGAACTGCCTCTCTTACGGGCAATAAACTGCACTTGACGGTTAACTCTTCAAAAATTCATTAACAAAGTCGAGTTATCTAAACATGTATACCACCCTGCGTTTGCCAGTCTTTGTTCCTAATGACTCGAAAATTAGGGGCTGTTTTAGTAGTAAATCTTCAAGAAGACGTGTTGTGTAAGAAAAGTAATGAAAACTTTGTGTTTAAAAACTTTTTTCTTCTAATTTGCTAATTGTTATATGATATTAAAGACTGACGTCCGATTTCTCATTAATATGCAAATGAAAGGTTCGCAATTTTACACACATTGATGCCGGCCACGCCGCCGCCGCGGTCAACGGCTGCACGTTATAGATGAGCAGCCGTAAAACATGAATATTAATTGTTTCAACATGCTGGATATTGATATCACGTCGGCTGTTTTATATGTTACATTTGCATATTCATAAACAAAAAAATTCTTTAATAAGACGCTTTTGTTTGTGCGATCAAGCTCAAGTTCGAACTGTGATGGTAATTGCTTTCGCCAATTAAATTTTAGATTTTAATGACACGAGTATAAATCGTATTTAGCGGCCCATTTAGGATTTTAATATGAAGTTTAAGAATTCAAGAGTTCACTCATTTTTTTGCACTACACTAGTAATTGAGTGAAACCTATATTTGTTATATTTTGGTGTAGGTTACTTTTGTTAGGAATATTTTACTATTAATTCACACAATAACTAAGGCATCATAATTGGATTAACTGTCACATGTTATCTGTGCCACCCTCTAGTTGTCAGCATTAACGACGAAATAAAAATTTCTTTCGCATGCAAGTAATGTCGTCAACATAGAGATGGACGTTTGTCGTATGACATAATATCCGATGATATAAAGGGGACATTTCTCTAAATATTTTTCGTATTAATCTAATGTTTGTGTTCTAATTAGCTTATGTCCTACACCGATAACATTCGCACTTATGGTTATATAAAGTGTGAATAAGGATATACTAGTTTATTTTTTATAAATCACAATCAGGCCGTGATCAAATCAGAAAGGATAAATTTCAATTATCCCAGTAATTCGGCTGCACTGAGTGCTCAATAAAACATCTTTGCATAAGTGCTTCGTTCGCCGGAAACCATCACGAGAGGACCCGCGTTTATCTCCGAGACGTAAAGAAAATGAAGGAATAAAGCTAAGCCGTAGCTCTGGATACCGCCGAGGATGTGCGCCGTATTCAATTGTAGTAATTTAATGATGAATTATTTAAACACTTTTGTCTAAATTAAAAGACGAACACAATATGTTTCACAAGGTCATGCAAGTACAAAAATTATATTTAGTAATTTCATTGAGTAAACAATTACATAGAATAACTAACTAAAACAAAAGATTACAAGTTATGTCGATATTAATATTTAGCAAATTATTGTTATATATTACTTATATTATGATAATAAACTAATTAATACATTGAATAATTTTTAAAAAATTTGTGATGTATATAAGTGTTTCTAAAGAACATAAATTATAGTATGTTTTACGTTTATGAATTAAAAGATTATTTTATTTAAGAAGTAGTAGTAGTATTAAATATATTAACCAAGGAAGATATATTTCCTTCAACTCTTGCGAGTACGTCGTGGCTTGTGGTATAAGGAGGTTTATGTTGAAAGGCCGGTGACGAAAAAAAATTCTATCTAGTTTTGTAGATCATATCTAAAAGTACTGTCTAATTCTTCAGCCCTTGTAATAAATATTGGGGAAATTTTAAATACTTACAATTTAAAACTTCACTTAATAAGCAACGTCACTAAAATTCACCAAAGTTGTTGTGTAAAAAAACGTAAAATAAAATTATTTTAAATATGAAGTAACGTGTTTTCTTACAGTCTATACTGTTTTTCTCTTAATATCGGCAAAATTCCGCGGCGCGGCGTGCGACCCGACTGGCAGCTGTCTTCTCACTGAACGCTTATTTCATTTTACTCTTCTCAATGCTTTTATCGCAAGTGCTTTATAAAGATGAGTTATATCAAATAGAGGGACGTCAGGCACATCGGACGGCGCATCTGTCGGAGCAATGAATCCAATGCTCAAATTTGAATGCTTATATAACAAATAATTTTTATATTATAAAAGATGAACAAGAATCAAATGTTAAATAACACATCCTGGCCGTAATAATCAACATCATTTCAGCCGTAAGGCGTCCACCGCTAGACATAAGAGTCTTTAAATTTTTTTTAGTAGGATTGGTAGGAAGTGAAGTATCCGGCATCTTGCGACGACATAAATAAGGTTTTTTGTCCACCTTACAGACGAACTACGTTAAACTTGCTGGTCCGTGGTCTACAGAACCTTGAGGTCCCAAGGCCAATCTGTTCTTGTTATTGTTCCCTATTTGGCTTGCTTACTGCTATTTCAAGTTTGCCAATCTGCTGGACTATGTCGGTTACTTACTTTAGTCTTCGGACCTTATTCGATTTCGTATAAAAATCTCGTGCAAGGCCCATGACTAGTTGAACAACTGTAAACTTGATAATGAGGCCCGAAGGGACAGACCAAGTTTTACTGCCGTAAGATTCACTCGTTACTGACATTGGCAGCGGACCTTCATGTTAAGCACTATTTTGTAGTTTCACGAATGACGCTCAGCCGACATAGATTCGACGACTGAAGTTTTTCTCAAAGTAGGACTTCCTTATTTTGACTGATTAGTATGTACCATGATGCATGTTAATTGGAAATTTTAGGACAAACAGTAATGCTTGAAAAACCTTCGCGACATTGTCGAAAGCTACCGAGGACAATTAAATAAATTGCAGAAGCAAAAAGAAATCATCTTAACTTCTTATTTATTGCTGGGGTATCGACATTAATTACCCATATATTTGTCATTGTCAGACTGGTTATGACTTATAGAGCTTATTAGCTCAACAAAAGGTCAGATATAATTCAGACACAATAATATTTTTATAAGTGAACACTAATTTGCACACTAATGTAATAGATGTTTTCAACATTAATGCTAGAAAACGATTTTAAATAACTCTGATTATTCTGTACCAAGTAGAGGCTCTACCAGTGAATGAAAGGATGATAGAGTCATAGTCATAGCGACGAATCGGCATTTAAACTAATAACTGGGTTCAAATACTTGTAAGTATAGCTTGCTGTTAAATAACCTGTTTATCTGCAAGTCAATTTAACAGCTTTGTCGATATTGATGACAGAGAGAGTTCCATGGAAGATTATACATAAGTGCACCGAAGTTACTAGGTTTGCGAAAACTTACCTCGTATTGCCACGCACATACTCAAGGCCGTATTGTAATGAGCAGAGAGTATCACTTTCATTAAGCGAAGTTTTGTCCAATTTGTCTTTTGGTGTTTAAAAAAAGAACTAAATGAACAGTGTGTTTATAAATACATTGTCATTCACAGCCATGAAGTTTTCATATTTAGCTTGCGAAACGTGGCCTGAAAACATCACTTTGTTAATAAAAAAAGTAACAGAAAGAGTTCGTGTTTTAACGTGAAAACGTGTCGAGTGTCTGTTCAAATATTCATGAAAATAAACACGAGCGTACAACGACTGTGTGGTTTTCATGATTTCTGTTTTAATGAACGTGTTTATACAATGCGACAGAACATTCGTGTGGAGACAATGATATGCATATTACGCTTTTGTCCACTTTAACTTTTTAAATTGTAATTAACATTCAAGGCCGTTGATAATTTCTAATGTAGAAACATACGTTGCTATTCCGTCGCCAAATAAAGACTGTCACAACCTAATCTTGCATATGAAATGTAATCAATAGCAAGCAACAAATAGCAAATGCTCGATGCAATAAAGCCGACTATCTTATTATGAGATAGAGAAGTCTGTGTCCGGAATGGAGAGATCCGTGGACGAAGGTATTTCACATTACTTAGCGCATTGGCAAGTGGGAGTGGGCAGGCTTTGTAGCGCGCAGAATAGACGGGTTCTCCAATGGAGGTCACAAACTGGTAGGCTCAGCGTATGACTTTCATCCATAAGTTGGACAGACGACCTATTTGAGGTTGACCGTGAATGCAGGTTGCTTCCAACGTCCTAAGGGAAGTCTAGGGGGATAAAATATACCATGTCCAGTAATGGATGATGATGATGATATATAAAATATGTGTCTAATGTATGAATTCTTCTCGACCAGACTAGAAACAAAGTCAATACTTCCGTTCTCAGATGTAGTCATTCCTCAACTAGCCGAACACTCTGTTTTAAGAATACATATAAACTGAAACATTGGGCACCGCTTGTTGACTTATTATTGCTATAAAACATATATTCAGTTACATTAAACAGGGGTGCTGATAAAAAGTTATCAGTTCCAAAGTATTAACAAAAGTGGCAGAATACAGAAGACGCTCAGCCTAGACCATAGGTTCTTAACGGGTATGCGTTCTTCTTCGAAGCAGTAACAGCTCCAAAATGTAAGGATTAATTCTTAATATACGATTATTAATAGATAATAGACAGAGAGAAGCGTTGAAGTGTTTTTTTTTTCTAAAGACGAGGTCCTTGAGAAACGGTTGGGTGCTCATGTCCTAGACCTATTAACAGTTAGCTAGCGAGGACCGTTACATTATTTATAACAGATGAGAAGCCGTGAAGTGCCAAGGTCGCTTTGACGGACGCTTGATGGAGTCACAGAGTAAAAGGATCAGACGGAACCTTGACTTGGGTTATCATTCGAAACGTGTTTAGCATTTTGATCAGGAATTTCGATAGAGCCAATATCCAGAGACCCGTGGCTCATCATGATTATCACAGCAACATGGTGTTCATGGCTTGCATTCAGCGTCTACCGACGACCAAAAATTCTTCTGTTCGCCTGCGCTTGTGGATCTGTGGGTACCACTCTAGGACCTCCACCTTCTCTCGGCTCAGTCGTGCTCAGTTGTTTATTTATCGGTAATCCAATGAATGTACTTTTAATAACATATATTTCCTCAGCTTATATTACTATGACTTCGTTATAGAATTAGTCAAAATATAGCAAGTGTAATTAATAAAAGTTAAAATACGTTAGGTATGTAGATTCACATATTTTGTTTTATTTGTATTACACAATTTTTAGGCTAGGAATTATTTTGCGTTGCCGGGTGATCCAATAAAATTTGTTCAATTAGTCTAATGCTTTAATCGCCCAGCGAGCCGACCGTATCCCTGTGTATTATATTAACCTATTCACTTTCAAAATCAATATCACGCGTGTACGATTCGCAGAAACACAATACACTAATTCATACTTATACGAATTACTAATTTCGTAATGGAATATGAAATATTTAATTTCAATTTCGTATCAATGTCATCGTTGACACAGGGTTGTTGGCTATAGGTGTAAAAACTTTAAAAGGGTGGTGTTTCATAGCTTTTAGCAAAAAGCTTTAAAGACATCTATGTTCAATCACCTTGTGTAAAGTGATCACATTGAAACTTATTTAAGTTTCAATGTGATCACTTTTTATTGAAATACAATTGGCTAAAAACTTCTGGCCTTAGTTATAGGTGCTTAAAGTTTTTTGTGCGCAAATGGGCCACAATTTTACCACTTTAAAGTTTTTACTTCCACGTGACCAGTCACGTAATATATTACCTTTACTTTAGTGGACGACTGAAGTCTTTACAAATGGACGATTTTTTAAACTTTTTAATACATGTTTATAGTTTTTTTTTGGACTGATCTAAACAATGTTTTTAGTCATATAAATAACAATATAAATGTGGCAATCGTTGCGCTCTACGTTAGATCTACTTATTCCTTTCTCAGTTGATGGACGCCCATTGCAAGGCGTAGACGACGCCACTATGACCGGTCTTACGCTGCCCACATCCACCGACTTCCCATGACGTGAACTATGTCGTTGGTCCACCTAGTAGGGGGTCTGACCACTACACGTCTGTCGGCTCGGGGTCAACATTCGAGAACATTTCGGCTCCAACGGCCATCGGTTGCATGAGCGATGTGCCCCGCCCATTGTCACTTCAGACGAGTAATTCTTCGAGCTACGTCGGTGATCTGGGCTCTTCTGCCGATCTCCTCATTTCTAATTCGATCTCGCAACGGAACTCCGAACATAGCCCGTCTCTATTGCTTTTGGAGTGACCTTGAGCCATCTTATGAGGACCGATGTAAGTGACTACGTCTTGGACTTATACCTTTATATATCTTAGTAACTTTATAACTTCACTTTTTTGTTGGATATATAACTTAAGTGAAGAATTTTCGGTATTTTCGAATTACTTGGGTAAGTAACACCGTTACAACTTATTCGGTGCCAAACGTAACGTAAACATCACTAAAGGTAAATAGTAAAATCCTGTTTATACGTCACGATGCTCATGTCCCTGTATTAAATCCCTTTTATAATACCTCAATGTTATAGGCAAGCTATATTACTTTTAAAAATAAAAATATCTTAATTTAAGTAAGCATTTACACTTGTAAGTCATATATTTTTAATATTATGAAAAAATCAGTAAAGTTAGTTATCACCGGCTCGGAATTCTGACCTGCTGAGTAGAGCAGGCCGGAAACTCAAGAGTTACTGATTTTAAATAAAAATTAACAATGTTTGATACACATTATTACATTAACTCTGTTAATACGTCAACAAAACAAGTTTCACACATCAACTAAAAAAAATATTAAAGAAACTCTTAAATGCTATGATATTTACTCAATAACATATTATACTTTTAATCTTAAATTTAAAATTCAATTACTTAGATATACTATGTGTACGTATATGTAATAAAGTTATACAAAATATATACCTGATTGTACACTCAGACCCTTGAAGGATTTTTTGGCGAATTTAATTTGATGAAATTTGACTTTTAAATAATATGTAATTAAATATGTTTGAATTGCCAACTGTTAGAATACTAATTTTATAAAAATTTAACGACTCGAAAAAAAGACACCCCTTCATTTATTTAATATTTTTAAAATACACAAGCCTACACCTGTGTACCTGTTTATGTCATAACTTAAGTAGACGATTATTAATTTACACAAGTACAACAATCTCAGGCTAGTTCCACATACACTAAATACAGATAAAAAACTAAAAGCAAAAAAAAGTTATTACAAAAGTTAAATATTAACTAAATTTTAAAGTAAACTGTTTTCCTGAAAACCGCTACAAACTCGTTTTACGTCATTTGCCACTGCTGTCAAAGTGCAAGTCCACTACATCGCTGCTGCATCGAGTTTGCGCCCAGAACTGTTTCGAAAAGGAGCACAGGGAGAAGAGTTTAGCTTTATTCTATATTTTCTATATTCCTACCTATCTATTTCGTTTCACGATTACGTTTGTGCAATCAAGGTTGCAGTAATGCATCAGGTGCGACTGGCCTACAGTTTCTATTATCGACGAGGAATTGAATTTACGTTTTACAGATAAATAGTCACTGTTCGAGACGGCGACCATTTTTCAATGCGCAGTCACGTTAAGCCGCTAACCCGACTAGGGACAAGCAATTTCCCGCGGGTGCGGGTAACGGGGGCCACGCGGGGAGAGGGAGGGGGGCGTCTGGTTGTCGGGCACAGACGCCGGCGGCTTTCATTTATTAAGGATCCATTGTGTCTACGCGCAAGTTCTTTACAATATGCAGACGTCTGTAACAACGCGCTGATCGAAATGAAAGTATTAAAGCTGCCTCCGTACTCCTTATTTCAATTAAAAACGTATCGAAACATATGAATCTATATAAACGCCATCATACGTTAAGATTTGAATAATATTTGAGTAGTTTTTGTTTTTAAAACCGGAACTTGAAGTCTCAGTTTGAAGTCCTGTAAGCTTGAAGGATATTAAAACTTCAACAATGCCAAATTAATATTATTAAGTATTTATGTGAACTTAGGGGTACGATAAACATTTTGTTGTTGATCATTATCATTATCATTTCTACCTAAAGATGTCTACTGTTGAACTTCGACCTCCACCATAGATTTCTATTTGGATCAGTTGGAAGCAGTCTGCATCCAGTTTCTTCCGACGAACTTAACAAGTCCGTGACCTACGCTACTACGTCCGTAGTTTCAGCTATAGAACCTTAACAGTGGCCATCTGTTCTGCGTGCGATGCGACTTGACCTCAAGTCACTTCTGTCACTGTCACTTCTGTCACTGTCACTTCAAGGCTTCGTTGTTACTTTTAATAAAATATTAGGAAATAAATCTTTAACTTTTCATTTGCCATCAATTGTATGTCCTATCTGTTTAGCGGGATCGCATATGTGTAAGCCGTTGTAGCGATAACGTAGCTCTTGCTACGGTGATCATTTGATTACGTTACTAGTATGTTTTAAAAGCCCAAAATAAATTATTTGAAAGATACGAAAGTTGATAAAATTATTAAAAGTTTAATAAAATGTTGTAGTATTGTACATTTTTGCATAATAACAATGAGACCGGCTTATTAATACGTTTTAATTTCTAGTAATATACAATACATCATCATCCTCTTGCGAGCCGATAGACGCCCACTGGCATAGGAATAGGACTAAGAACATCACAATGATTAGCCTTGTGCTGTCCGTATCCTGTGATATCCAGCGATCTAGACTGTCGGTCATCGGTCTACTTAGTAAGGGGCTTAACCCTCGCGGCGCCTATCGGTTTGTAGTCGACACTCGAGAACTTTCGGCTCTTGCCACTACAGACGAAAAATGTAAACAATAATGTTACTATAATAAGCATTCAATATGTATAAAACGTCAAACCACGTAAACAATATTCATATGAGGCCTTCATACATATTAATGAAGTACATATTTGATTTTTCATCTTATCGTTTGTCTTGTGAAGAGAATAATGCAGTTGCAACATAGATAAATGCAGCGCCATGAATGCAATTTCATAAACCCATTTGCAAAAAAAATGTAAAGCTAGCTCTAATATAGTGGATCTTTTAGGAAAACCAAAGAAAGGAAAATTAATAATATTTGACCAAGTTTTAAATTTGTAATAAATTTATTATTATTGTCAACGAATTAAAAACGTTGAAAATTTAACGTTACCCATTAGTCTTCTATTATACAAGAACTCTTAACTTCAGAGATGTTAATAACAGAACTTAAAAAAGTTTATAGTTAAAAATTGTCAATGACTATTTGTAACTCGGCTTTTTATTATTCTGGCTTAAGTTTATTTCAATCGGTTCGCTCAATACATATTTTAATCGAAGTGGAGCAAAGTAATCTTTTAAATAAATCTACGCAGTTTCAGCATCGGTGTCGAGAGGCTCTCCGGGACAGCCGGGCCTCGTGTGCCGCGCTGTGCCGCAACTAAAAAATATCAAATAACATTTCATAGAATATTTTTAAACCGATATTTTATCTGCATAACGGTGAGGTAGAATACGGGAGCACACTTCTTTTGGTCTGTTTGTGAAATAAAATATTCTTGGAAATAATGTTGTTTTTTTAACAAAAAATAATTTACTTTTTAATAAATACTTTGCTGTTTTTAATGATGAATGCGAATATTAAAATACATTAAATATCAGTTCGATTAAAAATTAATTTAATAAAGCCGTAAAACTTAAACATTTATTTTATATCTCCTAATAGTATACGACCTACAACAGTAATAGTCATTAGTACGTAGTTCCGCTTTTACATATATATGTTAAATTCTATTATAATACTCGTACATAGAGTAGATATGTGCGTTTGTAGAAGAGCAGTACTTCATTCAAACGAAGTATTCAAACTTTCCAAAGCTTTGTAACTAAAGCATTGCATATTTAGTCGCGCTCGTTAAGAAATAGTTTGCTAAGGCAAAAGAGAGGACATTTACTTCTCTGCAAAGATTCGGAAGTTTAAATCACAGCATTTAAAATTCCGTTTCGGAGTCAAACATCTTTATAATGAAGTTTTAATTTTCCCTTGCATATTTACGTTATTCATAACCAATTTAATTGAGCTGCCAGTAGCCTGCCGCAAGTATTTAGATTAGCTAACTTCTAACATCATAAATAATTAATGATAAACAGAAAAATTATTATAGCAGTTGCCTTTTGAGAAGGCAGAATATAAGAGACTTTTTTTTATAATTAATGTCTAGATGACAGTGCTATTATCCAAATTTTGTTATATTAAATATTAAGTAACACGCCATCTGTTTATGATGTCTTAGTAGACACGTAATGACACTAGTAGCGCTTAAGACAGAGCATTTCTTGCGACCTTGATTATGTCGTCGTTTCAGCCCATAGACGCTCACTACAAGTTATAGCCCTCCTTTCTTGTTAGTAAATAATAATTTCATTTTTAAAGTATTCTACGTGTTATTTTGATAAATGTTGATGAACGAAGGATGACACGTTTACCAAGTGCGATTCGTTTGGTTTCACCCACTATATATACGTCCACTGCAAGGCATAAGCCTCCCCCAAATATATCATCGGGGCCATTTTCTATAACAGCTACGCTTGGCAGGCGGGTCGGCGATCGCAGTGCGGTAAGGTGGTACTCAGAGGTCGCTGCAGCCCATCCTCTAGAAACTTGTTTGTGAGCAATGGCGATCCTACATAAATAATGCACAAAGTGTGAATTACATAAAAGACAGTATTCCGGGAATCGAAAACGCGACCTTCGACGATCGCAAATCTCAGTTTTTTATTGTTGGGCAACGGCTGCTTGGTTCACCTTGTCTATCATATTAAAACCATAACATCATAATAAGCAAAATTTGTGCTGCAAAATATTGCTTGTGCGCATATACATGATATGATATATTCTCCTACCTTCAACTTATCTTTCAGTTTTTCTATCGAATATTTCAATGTGGCCTATTGTTTTAACTGGGGTGATTTGGTGAAAATTGTATACTAATATTTCTATTTAAATATGAACATTTTTTTCTATTTTTTGTATATGTTTTTTTCAAAATCCCATTTTTAATTAGGGTAATGTGTAGAAACGTCCGGTCATAAAATTAAATAACCAGGTCCCTTACTGAAAATTAGCGCTGTTGTACGGATCAAACTGTACTGCAGTACGTGGCTGAGTAAACGGTTTTGGTACTCTTAACTATAATATGCTGCCTGTAATAATTTTAAATTATGCCGTCAATAAATCTTCTTTCTTGCAAAGAACTTAATTGTTTGTTTTATATAAATTATGTTATGGTTATACAAAACCAATGAATAAATTATAAACATACTCGTATGTTTATAATTTATTCACTTTTTTGTTGATTGTAACCACTTCATGAGACCACCATTTCAGATCTTTGCGATACAAGCCTGCGAGTTTAGTACAAAGATAAAAACAAAAAATGATAAGCGTAAAAATGCGGTTAAACTATTTATTAATACATTTTCCATTTCTAATAATAGACCCTAGCAATCTGGAAACTTTCTAAATATATTTTACACTACTTTACTTTCTATATTTTACATTGGTTTCGTGGTAAGAATGGACTATCACGACACCATAAATCGGTCTTATGTAAGCGAGCTACACCAATAAATTTAAATATAGTCTAATAAACGTAGGAAATTTATTTAAGCTTCCGAGTCATTTGCGGGATATCGACCTGATTACTAAGTTTTGTCAGTTGATTGATCAGCTGCGAGCGCGTAATAAGATGGATTCCTTCAATCGCTCAACCTAGATCGAATTTCACATAAAGATTAAAAGCTGATATATGAATACATTATCTAGAGAAAATTTTTGTTCATTACGCAGACAATGTTATTGGTTTTTTTTAATAAAACAACAAGTTTGTAATAAAAAATAAAAATCTTATGTTGAAAATATTAACTTTTTTTTTAATAAATACTAATTTACTTTTTGTTTTCAATTAAAAAACGATAGTAAACTATAAGTGGCGGCGGGTCCGGATTCAATTAATAAAATTAAGAACAGCGAGATTCTAAAGAGCTTTGGATAAATTTACAAAGCGAGATTCTGCATTTTAAAATGAAACAGTATTACTTTAAAAGGGAATATTAAATGCGATCCTAACGAACCGAAGTAAAACTGAATCTTTACTAACACTTTAAAGTTTAATTTTAAGTAACTGGCTACTTCGTGAGATCGGTTATAATTATGCCTGCATTTCAAAAAGCAATAAAGAACTGTGCCTCTTTTGAGGTACAAGAATTATTTATTTGTTTCTCAAAAGATTATCGTAATTACTTACTGATAATAAATTTTAACCCGCATTAGTAAACAGTTACTTTGATACGAATGGGCATATCCAATCACCCTGGAATGATTAAAGATAATACTATGACAATGATTATTCAATGTGTTCATCGCAATCGAACTATAGAATATCAATAGCATTAATTTCTTTACAGTTTAGACATGATGTTTTCAGTTCAAAGCGCCTATTGAGTATGGTTGAACAATTATATTTCCTCCTCCCCCAAAGTTATTTATGAGGGGATATACTATAATCGCCATGTTTGGTAAGTAGGTTGGCGATCGCAGTGTGGTAATATGGTACGCAGAGGACGATCGACGCGCGTAAGAACTAGACGATATCGGTCATATTAATTAGTAAAATTGATATTAATGTGTAATATATGTATCTATTACCTACAGGCAAAACACCTTGTTATCTAATTACTCTAGACTTTACAAAAACAGCGGCATAATTGTAACTTCTCGGTGCAGAACAGCGAGGCGCTATTGTAATAAATAAGTATATAAATATTTATGCAGTATTTTTAACTGCAAAGTATTTGTGGTTTCTCATTTTCATTTTCTTTTATACATTTTTTGAAGTGTAAACCGCCACAAAGGATGAAAATGTAAAAAGCAATTCAGTGCCTATCAAGCTGCCAACGACAGATCTGTCGATAATTTTAAATGATTTTTATGTTTTCGCGTTGCTATTGTGCGAAGATGTTTATCGTACTTAAAATATTTTTTTGACAAAAAGCAATTCGTTTGAACAATATTTATTTTTTTTTATTTTTTCAAGGACTTTTTAAGGCGTAGGACGACCTTTCGGCTGTCTCCCCCGTAGATTAGGATTCCAATAGGATCGGCAAGAAATAGCCTGCAACCAGCGTCTTCCAACGACTTTATCCAGGTAGTTTGTTCATTTCATGGGTGAACTTCCAATCGTGCGCTTGCTGATCCATGGTCTACACTTCGGAACCATAAGGCCCCAGCGCCCACTTGTTCTGCGCGCTTTATGACGCGCTATAAGTGGCAGTGGCACCACTTCAAATTGCCACACCGGTGGGCTATGCCGGTCTTTTTGGTTCATCTACGTCTCTCATTCCTTTAATAAATTCAAAGTTACAATAAATACTTTTATCAAGACTATAGCTTCGAAATATTGCGGTAAGGTAGCAGCTGCGGCAAGGAAAGTTCCCGAGTTAGTTTAAATATCTGACGGAGCGTATTTCCCGCATCGGAATATTGGAGCGTATTGATACAGTTTAGTAACAATATGCTACCGTCTGTTGTCTTAAATTTTAAGTCGTTGTAATGTTTCCTGTTTAAACAGAATGTTCTCAGATACGGGGTCATGATGCGATAGGGGTCAGTGCACATAGATCGATTAAACATATCTGCCAGTACTTTGGTCTTTAAGCATATGGTTTCGAAGAATTTTGAAAAGAGAAATAAATAAAAATGACGCAAAATATTATCACAAACCATTGACTCAAAGTTGTATTGGTACCTAACCTGCGAAATACCATAATTGTTTTTTTTAACTATCGATTAACTGTTCCGGTGCCGACATCGCTTTGTAGGGACGAGCCGTAAACGGTGCCTGGGGCTGATGATTTACGTAACATGTTTAAGGAGGCTTCTTTGCAATTCATTAGCGTTCAATTCCGCCGACCAGACTCTTCTCCCTACTTTACAAAATTCATTATGATCTCACTAACGCTGCTGAAGTCTGTTTTAAAAATAAGGCGATATTCGCTCTTGACAGGCCGTAATCCTTCAGCAAGTTATAAAGAAACTACTCTGCCATATATAAATTCACTATGATTTAATGTCAATCGTAAGATTCTGTAATTTTTAATTAAATATAAAGCGACAACGTATACCATTAAGAAATTTGAAATATTTATCAGAGAAGTGGTCTAATGAATGCTCTATTTCGACGTCGCTATATATAAAATTTGAGAATTATTTAATTAAAATAATTATGCCATCACTTTAATTTGAACGGGCGGCCAAATTAATCGCGACATAAGGTGCGTCAAGTGAATCATCGTGTAAATGACGCGATCATTTATTAAATAAAATTAAATAAGACATCTACGCCAGGGGCTCCGGGGAAATCTTTTGTGGAGTGTGTTTACCGTGCATTTATGACTGTACTCTTCTAACAAGGGTTTATATTTAACACCTTTTTAATATAATAATAATATTAAAATGTATTTGTTATTTTAAAAGATTTTTGTTTTAAATTACAAAAATCTTTCATTTAGTTAGTTTAATTTATAAAAATTTTAAATAAGTAGGAGGGCATTGTCGCTGTCCAATGTATACTCCAATACCTAAGATTTTTATTTTTCGATCTGAATGTTACCAAACAGTTAACTGTAACATTGAAACTTTTGATTCTTTTTAACCTGTTCGTCTATTTTAGAAATTCTCAATGTGATCGATATCGTCCTCCAGGGGCCAAAGTCAGTTTTTCAGGGGCAGAGATAAACGAAAATTGATTCTCGTGGTCGACGAGGTTAAATCGACTCCTATTAATTAACTCAAGTCCTCATTACAAACTTTTGAAATGTTTGTAAGAACACAAGTTATATATAATTTTGTTAATATTAGTGTGCAAGGTATACGTCTTTTTTTAAAATTACAGCTTACTCAGGTGTTTCACGTAATTTTTTTAATACTTAATAATGACATTTTTAAAGCATTTTATTTGTTATTTTAATTTAAAAATTTTAATTAAAATTTTTTACGTTTACTAAATTCGTGCCGATTCGTTTCGTTTCAGCCCATAAATGCCAACTGCAATGTATAGTCCACCTCTAAAGGTATTTAGGGGTGAATATACTATAATCATCACCCTTTGTGAGCGGGTTGGCGATCGCTCTGTTGTATTTATGTCAAATTTGGATGGAAAAATTTAAGGACAAGTAATCAAGGCGAACGTGTTTGCACCATTTTTACTGATAATTTTTTTTCTAAAATTTTTCGAATGAAACCTTCTTTATTACCCATTTGTGCAATTACATTTTTATAATAAATATAACGATATATTTGGTAATGCTATAAATAAACGGTGCTAATAATCCATTCGCCCGATTGTAAGTAAATGCGATCCATTACAATGCGGTTTTAAAAATATTCAAATGAATATATGCAATAAGGATGTCATTTTAAAAGATATTTTATTTCGTTTGTTAGTTATGCTGCATGGCATTTATTTTATTATCAAAAATTATGAATTGAATTGTAATAAAATGTATTTTAAATGTAATTTATAGCTATGTATAAATCTACGAATGCTATATTAAGACTACAACGTAAATAAATGATATTTGATATAAAATTGAATAAACATTTATACATTCTTTAATGAAAAATGTAGGTCAAAAGTAAATTACACGTGATCTCTAAAATTCTGTCTTTCATTTTACAGCTCGTTACACAATTCAAACACACAAAACACACTTTTAATTTAGCCGAACATTCGCAAAAATCATGTTTTTAAACAGAGTCGCAATCAAACAGGGGTATATTAAATAAACTTCACTTTTTACTTTCCGCGCCATATTTTATGAAAATACATCGGTCTGGACAAACAGCCCCGGGGGAAATCTGGGAAAGTTGATGCGGAACGCAATAAACTTTCGCTGAGGGACGTCGATCGATTGCACTTCATAATATGTATATGATGAGTTTTTAGATCGCAGATTTTTGTACCGAAAAGTTACATCAGTGATTCGTGATCCGGCCTGGCTTTAGAAGAAATCATCTCAATGTTTGGTATCCTATATAGAACATAAAAAGTAACCGATATTCGCAATTCCATTGACCGGCGAAACGAACAGTCCTACAACGTTAAAAGCGACATCTAGTGAAAACCAGAGATAAAAAACTACACTGTCCTTGATTGACATTTTATATATATATTAACATTAACAAAATTGTTTATAAGAAAATTAAAAATAAACATTTTAATATATATGTTTATTATAGCATTAATGCATATACTAATAATATCCATGTGATCGGAATCTTGGCGACCACGAGTTAGTAGACGCGGCGTGGGTGGGCCCACCACCAGGTGGACCGACGACATAGTTAACGTCTCGGGAAGTCGCTGGATGCGGCAGCGCAGGACCAGTCGTCGTGACAATCTTTAGGGGAAGCCTATACCTCGCAGTGAGCATCCATCAGCTGAAAAGAAGACAAATTAAAAGAAACGCAAGTCCATGTGTCATTAGGCAGACCATATAGCTAAGGTCGTCGGAAGATGTTCGATGAAGGTCGCTTTACTGTCGTCTTATTGAAAATTATTAATCTATGGGTCAGCTCTATGATCGGCATTTTATGTCCTGACGGCTGAAATAATGGTGATAAGAGAAGCTTAAAGAAAGAACGTAAATAAGATAAACGTGTAATTCGTCATTCTCGTAAATTCATTTCTTATTATTATGTGTAACAAGATAAACAGGCCAATAAATTCGAACATGGCAATGTTTATACAATACAGACGTATAAGTGTTTGCATGCCCG
The DNA here is from genome assembly GCF_028537555.1 of Battus philenor. Classification (NCBI taxonomy): domain Eukaryota; kingdom Metazoa; phylum Arthropoda; class Insecta; order Lepidoptera; family Papilionidae; genus Battus; species Battus philenor. The sequence continues at coordinate 3,476,002 of NW_027181686.1, forward strand.
AGCAATGTACCCTGCCCTCCTCCCTTCAACGCGTTGGACTTGGCACCTGCACATCTTACATTTCGTTTGCTGGTCAGAGTTCTTCACTCCATAACCGTAAGGCTCCAACCTTCATTTGTTCCGCACGCATCCATTGAATGCTGAGAGCCGACGACTCAAAGGTGCTATAGTTGATTAAATTATTTGATTGTTATTGATCTCATATCAAATGTTTTAAAATAATAATAAATATAATACTGTTTTAATTTAGATCAGAAATGAAGTGATGCACAAGATGTATTTCTCAAAATCCTGTTAGCACCAGACTAGTATACAGATCGTGTTTATTTTAACACAATAAACGAAAACTGAAATTGCAATGTAAATTGTGGATAATCATATCACGTTGCAAATTCGGGATCGATGGCTGCGTGATATCTAACGATATTTAAATCGATCCGCAGATACCGGATTGATCTACATTCAGTATTGAGTCATGCACGGTTCATAACTCACAGCACGACCACCCGCAGCAGCGCGCTAGTTTATTCAAACTCATGAATTATTCCGCGGGATCGAATAATATTCAGGCGAAGAAACACCGACTGGTCGGACCATAGAGATTGATGTGTTATACTTTAAAAACTTTGCAGTATCTTTGATATTATAAAAATATGTTAGGGTACAAATATATAGGATGATTGGCTATAGGTGTGAAGACTATAAAAAGGTTCAATTATAGCTCATTTGCTGTCATTAATGTATGGTACAATATATATATAAACCAATGGTTATAGACATAATAACACAGTAAGAAAAAGTGTTTTCTGAATTCGGATTACTACATATTAAAATTATTTATTGTTTACCGTCTCTGCAGACTTGTGCCGAGACAATTTAATTAGCTGCTTTTTCATTAGTCCAGTATACTCCAGTTATATTTTGCAACGCCGCAACAAAAAAATGTAAGTAAAGAATATTTAGCAGAATGAACAAATAACAAACAACAAATATAAAGAAATAAATATAGTTTTATATACAAATATATATTGTGTGGGGTGATTGGTTCTATAACATATATATGTAAAATATACTTACATGTATTAAATATAATATACATCTATATGTCAAAGCTTTAAAGGGGTTAATGGTCCATCGAGTTACGATAAAAAATAATGTTTTAGTGTGATCACTTTATACAAAGCAATTAGAAATAGGTGCAATAGTTTTTAGGCTTTTTATTGTTAAATAAGCTATACATTCGTCTCTTTAAAGCATTTACAATTATAACCTATAAGCCTGTATTTTTATTAATTTTTTTACATATCACACATCATTCTGTTTTTTACATATTTTACATTATAACTTAAAGTTTAGTTTAAAATCAAAATTAGGCTCAATTCTACAGGCGCATTACGACTACCATAAAATATACGTATACCTCGGTTTTAATTGGTTTACCAGTTCTTATTTAACACCAAAATAACGTGAAGTAAAAATGACAGAGGGCGGGATTGGTAACTACGGACTAGCAAGTGCAGTGTAAGAGGTGTATCCACAAGGTAGACCGTGTTTTGGTCGTTGGAAGACGTTGGATGCAGCTTTAATATTAACCAGTCTTTTTGAAATTGTATGATGAAAGCCTATGTCCGGCAGTGAACAGCCTACGACTGAAATGATAACGGTGATGAAGGAAGCCGTCATAGGATTTGTGACTTTTAAATTCAGATAGTTTAGCGTTTCTTTGAAAAATAAATGAGTTTTCGTAAATACAATTCAGTTCAGTCACGCCGCTGGGAGAAAACGTTATTCACAGTTTACGAAGTTTATTTGAACGAAATTTCTAACCACATCGCTTTGTATTTATTTGTTCTTATTCGCTTCGAATATTCAAGGAAAAGTACACTTTAAAATGCTGTTTATTAAGTACTCTTTTTCTTTTAGTTCTCGGTTAAATGGTGCTCGCAATGCGGCCTGCATACCGTTTAATATAGTTTTTGTTTTTGTAAACTGGCAAATGGAGGCTACGGGCGTTTTAGATTTATATTTCTATTTGAAACGGAGGAAAATCTTAATTAAATTCGTTCTAATAATTGATTTTCTTAGTTATATTAAAAGATTATCACCTTACAAATCGATAATGATATTTATGGTAAAAAACTTCGACCGTTATTTTATTGACACTTACATTCTTGATAGCCAAAAAAAGTTGTTGATGCTCAACGCTGAGAAATGTTCAACAGCAAGTATAAAAAAGCTTAATGGAAAAAAATATGACTTTAAATTATGAGCAACTTAAATTTGATTTAGGAATAATATTTGTATGTACAATAGCATATATATAAAATAAATAAAATATTATCACTTATCTTATATAATGCCCATTAGCCTGTTTTTTTTTTGGGAAAATAAAATGTTATCAAGTATTTTACATAAGGTTTAGTCATCGCGGAATTAAGTAATCAAAATCGTAGACGAAATTCAACTCTTTGTCAACTAATTTATTCACGCACTATTTTTTAAATAATTAACGTGTGTGAATCTACTAATTTGGATGAATTTCAATCACGTTTGAGAGAAGTATTCATAAGGCTTGGCGTGCGAGTTGCTAGGCACACACAAGACGTGATCAGCGTTCAATGTTTTACATGAAATGCTGAATCATGTTTATCTTTACGAAAATGTTTAATTGGTAAATAAACACACACAGCGAGCGCTGGTAAGAGCCTTGCTTTGCATTTCTCTAAGGGAGTTAATCCTTAACGAAGGAACTCGACTAAAGTTGACAAAGCTCTCAAAATCGACAAACAGAAGTGGCAGGAGTCGGCCACAAATGTTTTGTTAGCGACGGCAGATGGATGAGGAAAATGTTAGATAAATATCCGCCTATGAAACTAATATATGAGGTGTCTTTTTCTTCATCGCCCATTTCTGAACTGGGTGAATAAAGGCTGTTATTGATGATTTTGAAATTAATTATTTCAAAGGAATCGAGTGACAATATGCGTGTCCTGTCTATTACATTATGATTTTGGTTAGAGGTCTAAAACGAATGTTCATGTTCTTCACATGATATCTGATTTATGTTATTAATCGAATAACAATTTTTAGGTTAAATATTGTACGACATAGCGCAGCGGATTTGCAAGTTGAAGTTGCAGTAGGCAGGTCACAAAACTCGTAGAACGGATGGCCGCGGGGCCTTAAGGTTCTGGAGTGGAAACCACAGACTGGCAAGCGCCACATAGGGACGTCCCACACACAAGGTACTCACCAGGTGGACAAAGTCATCTTTTTTAACACCGTCGGAAACACAGGGCGCAGGCCATTTCAAACCGATGTTACAGTATATCTATATGGAGACCTAAGCCCAGTTATAGACATCCTACCGATGAAATGATGATGAACTTTTTTTTTAAATTAAGAAATACTTTTACTTTAATAACATATACATGAAATGGCCCTGGATTTATATACGATTTAAACGTAGCAGGTGATAAACCGTTAAACTAATTCCAAACAGCCACGGGTAGAAACGAGGTATAAAAATAAAAATTCTCTGGCAAAGAATTGTATAGTGCTTTACCGCGGCGCGCTGAGTGAGGTTCCGAAGCGGTTGCGGTGCGGTTGTGATGCGGTCGCAGACTTCTAACGACCCTAATCAGATTGCGCCGGACGACGCGAGACGCCGCCGCTGATTTTTACCGAGACGATTTGATTAACTGCTTGTTCATTAGACCACTATTTATTCCAGTTACATTTTGCGACTCGGCAAGATAAAAATGTTAGTAAATAATGTTTGGTAAAATGAACAAACAACGAACAATGAATATGAAGAAATAAATGTAGCTCTATATACAAGTATAATTTGTACGGGGTGATTGGTTATAGATATAAAAGGTTTTAAGAGGGTGAATGTGTACTCAAAACGTCAACACGGTTCGCATTAAATCCTTTTTGATAAATTTAAAAAGAAAAGAATATAAAAGAACACGTCAAAATGTCGAAGCAAAATATGGGAAAATAAAAAGCAACCAACACATGAATTTCGGCTACCGTTCAAAATATACGAGATATGTATTTATATATTATATATACATATACATATATATAGATATAAATAGCGTTGGGCGAATTGAGTCACCGCATGTTAAAATTAATGCTCTCTCGCATTTCAATGAAAAAATATTATATCATATTTCAGAGCGATCACTTTATACAGGATTATTGGATATAGGCGTAAAAGCTTTAAAGCTTTTTGTTGACATTGTTATATATACTTTTACATTTTTTTATAAATCTTATACACCTATAACCGAGTATCTTTGTATAATAAATATAGAATACAGTTTTTTTTTACGAAAATGTACAACAAAAGTTAAAACTTTTTGTTTCGATGTGATAGCAAAAGTTACTCCAACGATAATTTCTCTTCCCCTGACAGGTAAGTTTTTCCATAATAAAGTTTGGAGAAACAAAAAGAAATGATCGAATAAGTTGATGGTACGTTAACTTAACATAGACTTAACTTTCATACTCGTGATAACATAGTGAGGATAAAGCGCGAGGCTTTGTTGTATATAAATCTGCGTAGGATCGACTTTGTGTTCTTCACCTTGGAATTTAAGACTGTTTATCGGTTTATTATTTACACCCTCTTACTTATGTCTTTACTCAGACAGTTTATAGAGAAAAAGATCTGCCGTTAATAATTTCACTCCCACAAAATGTCTGGTCAGCGTATAATAAATTTAAAAAAATTAATATACAAAATATTGAAAATAAATACTTTTACACAATAAAGAATTTACAATAAAGCTGGAAATAAATTCAACCACTATATTAATGACATTATCAAAGTGACCAAAAACTCAACCCGAGATTATTGTAGATTTCTCCGATCAGTGTGCGTTTGGAATCCGCATAGATTCGTTTTAAATTACAAAAAATGTATAATACAATAACTTTTGGAATTTAACACGAATTCAGTCTTTATATTATATCACTTAAAATTGTCGTATAATTGTCGTATATGCGTTTAGAACGCTTTTAGATGGAAGGAAGTTATTCTAGGCAAGCTCAATTTGTTTTTAGCTTATATTAAATTGGATGTACACTATAAATAACCCTTACTTGATTCGAACAAATTAATAAAGAGATATTAATTATAGATACTTTTATAAACTTTTTCATTCTTTCAAAATAATTTATTTCGACACAAGTGATGCTTTTTTCATAGAACGAGGAAATGTAATACCATACTTGCTGCATGACATTTTGAGCATATAGGATGCAGTGACTAAACTCGTGGGCTTCCTCGACAGCCCCTGTTAAGAGCGTTACGTATTAAATTCAACCGAATTGGAATAAAAACTGTCGAAAATATTTAGTTAATGTCATTGATTTATGGGACGAATAAATCAGTAAGGAAGCTGAATAATATAAATGATTTCTGGGAGACACCGCCTCATCCCCGCGCCACAGGTGCTAGCGAAAGATTTTTGTTTTCACTCAGATACGGATGTTTTCTCAAACGTGAAATGCTCTCCGAAAAATGCTATTATAAAGTTTCATTTCAATGAAAATATTATAAAGTGGAATGATAAAAATGATTTGAAATGTTTAATATTACATAAACTTATTTTATATAATTTATAAAGTGATTAGAAGGAAGGCGATAAGTAATATGCATTATTTGTAACTGTCATCAACTGTTAAAAATTTCCAATAGAAATGTTAGGAAGTGGCCTGCACCTAGCGTCTTTCGATTAAAATAAGGTCGTATTTCCATCTCTTGGGTGGACGTCCTAAGCTGCGCTTACCGGTTCGTGGCCTCTAAAACCTTAAGACTCAAGCGGTAAACTGTTTCGAGCGCTTTGTGGCCTGCCCACTTCTACTGCATTCTAATTTGCAGAGCTATGTCGGTTCTTTACGATCTGTGATAGTTGTGTTAGTTATATTGCGTCTTATACCGTATATCAATTTCGTTATTTCAAATTCTAGTTATTATACATATAGTAATGCGGCAATAGAAACCTTGGTAAAATCCACTAAGATGTTTCCTTTTAATATTTAACCTATTATGAAAATAACATAGATGATAATTCAGTAGAGTGCTACTGAATTGTCGCAGTACCACGTCTTGGTGTGTCAGCCGCTTAGTTCCGACAAGCAGCAGCAGTCAACGCAAAACTATATACTCTTTTTTCTTCGGTCCTTGCCTTCGTTTTTGTCAGTCACGGTACAGCGATTTCCGTACTACTATAAGAGAAGTAATATTTAAAATATCACGATTGTATATGCAACGCTAAAACTGGTCTAAAATTTAGTTAATCAATATATGTGTGATATAGTAGATATTCAGCAGATTTGTTGCGTTTTATCTTGCAAAGTTTTACCGCTAGTCCTTTTTTCACATTTACACTGGAAAATAAGGACACAGTTAACTACTTGTACGTTATCCTTGGCTGAATAAAGAATTACCGGAATCTAAGGGCTTTCTTAATTTTTACGTGTTAGATGTTTCCGCGTCGAGTTTACACTTACTTACAGTTTTTAATCAACTAGTGACCATCGTTATAAGGTTATAATGAAATTGACTTTCAATTTAGTTATTAGGTCAAATCAACTAAATTGAAATTAAAAAAGTTATTAATATCAGGCTGTACAATCATTTGAAGTGCTTATTTTTATAAGCACTTCAAATGATTGTACAGCCTCGTTTGCTTAACGGAGCATGCCACAGACGAGAGACTGATTAAAGACCCGGCCATACGCTCGGTTGGAGCCTTTGAGTCCAAATATAACACACTGATGGCTTTGAAAAATGTAATGGTTTTTTGAACATTTTTGTTTATTTTTAAATGAAATTTGTGTAAACGAATTAAAAATTTCTAATTTATTGATAGCTTGTTGCTTTTACAAGCGCAGCATAGGATGTTTTGGCATAAGGTGGACAGACGATCTTGTTAAGGTCGTCGAAAAAAGCTGAATGCAGGGGTTTCTAAAATTGTATTAGATCTATTTGGGAGAGGAGGCCTGTCTCGGCCGGTGGGCGTCCTGCGGTAGAAATGATGATGATAATGACGAAGTTTACAAACAGTTTTCTGGGTGAGAACATTTTTTTTGTTTTTGTTGAATTTGTGCGAAAAAAGTTTTTATTATGATTTTAAAGAATATGTAGTCAGTGAAATTTTTAGTTTAACTCCGGAATATGCAATTTGGCGAACACTACCCGTTACGTCTTTCCGTACGATGTTGTTGTAGTTAATTAATTTTATTTTCATAAATTAACCTCACAGCTTAAACACAACCTAAATGGATATTCCATTTAGGTTGTGTTTAAGTTAAGGTTTAATTTACGATTCGTGTATTGAAATAAAATTAAAGAGATTTATGCATAGAATCGCTACATATGAATTTATGTATGTACTTGATTTATTACCACTAAAAACTTATATCGTTACCTTTAAGAATTTCATCAGAAAACAAATGTCTATGTTCCATTCTATTTTATTAATTATATTTATAGCTCTGATCATGGAAACGATCATCTAGTCGAGGGAACTCTAACTAGCGTTTCTGTTATTCGCAACTTTATGTTTGTAAGTTAGATGTAACAAAACAAAGATCGATCAATTATTGTGCCTCAAAACCTGCAATAAATACTTGGGTCGTGTTAAATTACGTCTGACTTTTAATTTACAGTATCTAGCGTGCCTAATAAAAATAGAGTTGAATAAACACAGAGCACTGTCTCTGTTATGAACAGAAGTCTTTAATAAAAATAATCAAATGTTAACATATCATTGTTTAGTGGAAAACTTTGTTGTTGTAAAAGAAATACAACTAAAGTAATTTAAACACATAGCATATTGTAATTTACAAAACAATATTGCATTAACCGTCGGGGTATTCTTGTTATTTTCCAAATAAAAATGTAAGAAAATAGGTTAGTAAAAAACTGCGCTCTCTTAAAATCGATCGAAGCAAGCAATTAGTGCATGGCACAATCGCGCGGCGTAGATTGTTTTTCGACCCTTTTATGCTTCAACTTATTAAACTCCTTAAGCAAAATAATATAATAAATATATTGGTATGTGACAGGCCAATAAATTCTGATATTAAAAATTCTGTATCGACAGATGGTAAACAATAATAAATGTTTGTGATTTGCATTTATACAGGGTTTATCATATATTAATTGACAGCAAATGGTCTATACATTCACTTCATCATCAAGCTTATGTATATAATTAATTAACTTGTATGACAAAGTATTTTATTTATAATGTAGTTAACATGTTATTTAATTTATGACACAAATAACCTTTGTTTTTATATATTTAATGTACATAAAATGTACGTGTAAATTCTGGCAACTTTATAAGTTCGGAAGACCAATTTCTGCAAGAAACCGCGGCCGAATTAGTATCCGTCGTATTTTGCTGCGCGTCTTTTGTTGCGGTCGCATTAAACTCACTTTTATTACTTTCATATAAAATTTACGTCGCTTTAGAATAAAGAACTATTATTAAACTTGTAGTAAAATATTACGTACATTGTATATTAAAATGTTTATTAAAAGTGTTTGAGATGCACTAGATACACATCGTCGGTGAATTATATAACATTGTATCCCGGAAATCCAACCCGCGACCTACGATCGGCAGTCTCAGACCTCTACCGCTGGGATACCACTGTTAATCTTGCTATCATCATATCTGGTAACGCATGCAGCATAGCAGATAGTATATTGTAACGACTCGAGACAAGCTTACTGAGAGAGGCTTCGATTTCTTTCGATTTCGTTGGCATTTACAGATACAGAGAGATTTTGTTTTAATTTTGATAAAATAACAGAAAGATCCACGAAGAATTAAAAATATCATAATTTATTTGACTAAAATATGACACAGTTTTAGTTACAGTTCATTGTTAATGTGTAATTGGTGTGAACTACACACGTTATACTTTTAACTGATGGGAAGTACAGTCACGGGTTAAAGTATAAACACATATGTTTATACTTTATGTTTATATGTATATGCAATTTCGGGAACGTGACTTTGATCAGTGTGTTTATTAGTCACACTTAGTGCGGTTGTGCTGCGGTAGCTCAGCGGTAGAAGACTGAGACTTGTGATCATAGGCCGCGGATTCGATTTCCAGGGTACATGTTTTTGTAATTTAGACTTTATGCATCAAATATATAGGATTGCCACTGCTCACAAATAAGTTTCCAGAATATGAGCAGAAGTGTCCTCTGCGTACCACATTGCGATCGCCAACTCTCCTGCCAACTGTGGCAATTATGATAAATCCATCATAGATATTTTTTGAGGAGACGTATGCCTCTCATTGAGTGTCTATGATCTGAAACAACGACTATAAATCACACTTCACCTTTTTCAAGTGGTACGCAAGCTTTAAAGTTACTCTCAATAATTCGTTTAAGGTAATGGAAGGGGCTGAGGTTTGGGTGTATACACCCTAAAATCGAAATACTAAGCCTGTAATGAATGATAGGTCAAGTCGATATCTCCTGTTGGGGTCTTTGTCCCTAGTCACTTGATGAAATATCGCCTCCTAATTCACTAAAATAACTCACTAATTTATTTATCCAATAATACAACAATGATTTACGATGATAAAAAAAGAAACACATGTTGTGGAAATCTGTAAAGATTACTCATATTTACAACATAGATAAAAATCTCATGGTAAAGGCTATATTTATCATTGGCCTTCGTACATGCGAACTGATGAAACGACCTGAAAAATATGCACGGCTGAACTTCTGAGCGCGGTTACGCAGAACACAAGTTGCGTTTAAAACCACAGTCACTCTTATGCTTTGTCTGTTAATTTAACACGGTTTGTATTTCAAAATTAATACAAAATACCGTGACAGTCAAAATCAATTAAAATTTATTTTGGAAAATAAATAGTTTTGTTGTAAACTTATGAACATGTAAGTAACTTTATCAATTATCTACAGGATGTTTGGCTCAGTTCATTGATCAGCTATAAAGCTTTAAAGCTTTTACAGTTGTTTCCAATCAACCTGCATAAATTGATCACTCTAAAACTCTGATTTAATGCGACAAGTCAATAATTTTTTAAGACAAATTACAGTCTTTCAGGACAGACAGTAAACAATAACTAATGTTTGTTTTTATTAATCCGAACTACAAAAACGCTTTTTCTTACTATATTATCATTACGTTTTTTATTATTTTTGAAAAAGATGTTCTATAAACTAATTGAGAGCAAAAGAGCTGTATATTCACCCCTTTAAAGATTTACTCCTGCAACTAATCATCCTGTAAACACAACAAGTGGATGTACTGATTGGTCTCACTGTTGTTACATGATACAACCCTGTAAAATCATTAGTTATTACGAATATACATCTAATCTAAAGTCAAAGTATCGAGGATAGCTTTTCTTGTTTATCTGGGCCTGTAAAATGATGATACTAAAACTTTAGTCTTGTTTCATTTTATAATTCGAGTATAAATTGCTTGTAAATTTCAAAATTTTAAATGAATACTTAATAATTCTAATTAATATTCAAAGATCTTCTCCTGCGAACAAAGGACTCTGAAAGTTCCCCTTTCAACATGAAGATGCTAAAACCCGAGGATTTTTATCAGAGACATCTTTTATAATAGATGCGGTGTTCTTTACTCGTGATAACATCATTTTCGCTCTAAAATTAACATTGAAGAAGTTTTGTTTAATGCCATAAAATGATGAGATGGGAAAAGTTATTCGATGGAAAGTGAAACGTCTTGTCCACAACATGGCGGCATTACACAGGGATGTACAAAATTTAACAAACCTGTTTTCGCTGTCCATATTTGGATATAAGAAAAAGTATCTTATTAATCAGCTGAACGATACAATACTGACATTGCTTGTCTTAAGTGGCAGGGCATATTTCTCGTGCAATCGACGGTCGTTGGTGCCGAAAGGTTCTTGGTCACCATTTGGTACACGTGGCGTGGGCTCATACGTTAGCCCTCCATTAGAGGGATCAAAGGCATAGGCTAGGGTCGCGGGTTGTTGCTGAACGCGGACAGTGCAAAGCTGGTCATCGACAGCCAGCGATCTTTGGGGAAGGCCTAATGATGGTGACGATGATGACGAAATAATATATTTAATAAGTAACCAATATTGTTCAACATGTTAAAATTAAAAATAACATTTGTACAATTTATTTACAGTATTTCGTTTTATTGAAGATATGCGAGAACTACATTATAAATGAGCTTTAATATTACTGAATACCTTTGGGACAGCTTACGCGTAATCCGATTTCAGTTGCCTACATATATTTTTGACGGATCAATTTTATATTTCTGGCATTTTAAACGTTTAATTCTCATATCAAGTTTGTTTTACGAGTAGCAGTTTAAGGGAGATATAAAATGATTCCTATTTAGCCGTAAGACATGAAATTACTCGACTAACTTAAGTTTTTTGTGCTCGGGAAAATTCTTCTTTTTGTTTTTGTAGACATCCCTTGGATACGTCTTGAGTACAATGCTAGAAAAAACCCAGCTTGATAGAACGAAAATCAAATTTTGCTTCTAAATCATATTGATATATGATATATATAAAAATCATATTGATATCTATCAACTTGAAATGAAACTACGAACAATTCAAACAGGTTTTGGTATGAAATGAGCACGAAATAAACTGAAACAAGGTGTCTGAGCTTAATTCGTGCAATTATTTACAAAATTAATTATACAACCTCTTAAAATCCTTTATCACTGCGTAGTTGGATTTTTTGAACTTTTGTGAGACGAGTTCAAAGGCGGTGCTTTGATTTATTTTGCATTTTAAAATCTAGAATAATTTAACACTGTTATTAATAGACTTTAATAAGTATTAAAATTTAATTTCCCCGCAAGTGTTCATATTTTACTGGAAATAAAAGTATTTTTTATGACCCCGTATATTCACATAACTGTTAAATGAGACTAATTACTCGCTTAGAACTTGAACCTCCGTTGTGCTCAAAATTTAATAGTAACGAGTTAATTAGAGAAAGTTATGAACGCGTGACGATAAATCTGCTTATCGTCGTAATTGCAGCGCTCTGGGAGACAGTTGCCATTTTCCACTTAATGTGACATGTTCGTGATAAACCTAGTTTCTAGATTCACTGTGCGCATTGCTGTTTAATATAATGGGACCTTGGAGTGTATTTACCCAGTGATTAATATATGAAGCAGAGACACTTGAACCTATATATTTTAGCGCCCTATTGCTAACCTGCGTGTTCTGTCTGACTACACAGTTCGAGCCAAGAGAGAATAACCGTCTTGTTGACCGATGACGGATTTCGAGTAACGGCTTAAGTGCAACAGGAATATAACTCATGTGCTGCGTGACTGTAGGAAACCCAAATTCCCGCAGGTGTATAAATAACCATATAATATTGACAATATAACACGATCCCTATTGGGGGACGTTCGCAAACAGCGTGAGCAATTTGGGGGAGGATTCGAATCCTTCCTTGGATCGCCGAGTGGCCCATGTTGCCATCCCAAGCCGCAAACACAAAAATCACATTGCACACCTCTACAGGGGTAGAATTGTTTCCTACGTGCGAGTGTCTTAGTGTCACTGGAACGCGAGCGGCCGGTAATTTTTGTTTTTCAATAAGTTCACGGACCCTTCCGTTCCGTAAACTCAGCACCGATGAAGCTGTAAAAGCCCCCGGGCTAACAGCGTCAACTTTTATAGAAACAATAGTAGCGACAATACAAGCACTTCGTAATAGCATTCCATATGGAACAGTCACTTACATTTCAGTTAGAAAAAGAACCTCCCTCGTCTCCTAACGTTCTCTATTCTATACATATTTCTAGGTGAGAGTCGCTTCTCGAGGTTTCTTGCACCAAGTTACTTCATGGGGAATCCCTTTAAGTAACACAAAGGTTGGCCGCTACTCTATTTAATAAAACGGGTTTATAAATGTTTAATCTTTTTATGTGAATGATTAATAAACGACTTATTATTTCAGTTGTTTTAAGGTATTGAATAAAATGGCTTAAGAAAGTTTTTTTTTTTACATTATCGATGTATTTGTCATTTTTAAAATCATGACATAGCGCTTAGTATTAGCTTGATTTTATTAAGAAAATCCTGCAAGAAGACAGTTTTCAAAATTCCGTGTACATTGTACTGAACTTTGTAATGTACACAAATGTAAGCAAGGGACTTTTATGTGTGGTAGTTTTGTTACGTGACTCTCGTAGTACATGAGTCTACATGAGTCGAGTCGAACTGTCGAAAGGCCGAATACAGTCTGACTCTTTCTTTCCGCACGACCATTATAAAAGCTATCTTACATATGTTTGAAGGACAATAGCGTCCGACGTACGGCACTTCTCTTCGTTAGGGCTATCATTATGCGAACGTCTGGTATTCTTAACAATAGCATTGTTATGAAATATACCCATTTGTAGTCTTGATACACAGAATTAGGGTTTCAGTATGTAACACAATTTGTGCGGAAAAATGTGGCGTGGAAAAAAGAATACAATTTACCTATGCGAAGATATATATGTACAGACGCAAAATATACGTATTGCTTTATATAAATAAAATGTCATTGTGATATCAAATAAAAAAATGGTATCTTACTTGATATCTGAAATTACACAACTTATCTTTACTTATCTTAACGGTCAATCGTTAAGACGTAACAATGCATTTACATGTATCTCTCATTTGCGCGGTTCGGACGCGAATTTATGCTTAACTTGCGACTTGTGTTAATGTACTTATTTATATTTACACGTGTTTTTTTAATACCCGTGTTTCTCGCGCAGTAACGGTAAGTATGTTAAAAAAAAAGCAACAAAGAGATTGGAACAACATATTTTTAATATTAAGACACCTAAAAAATCACCGGCATCCGAGTGCATATTTCAATCATTGATTCATATGCCTCTTTCACTTGTGTTTAAATGTTTTTGAAAGTGAATTTTATTAACTGATGAATATAACATAGATATATTTTATTAACATTTATCGTCGTCGTAGTTTCAGTTCATAGATGCCCGCTGCAAAACATAGGCCTTCCCGAAAGATGTCTGTGAGGATTACCTTAAACGCCACACTTGGCAGGCGGGTTAGCGATCACAGTGTGGTATTATGGTATGTAGAGAATGCTGTTGTCCATTCTTTGGAAACTTGTCCATCATAATTAATGCACAAAGAGCGAATTATATGAGGTCGTATCCAGAGAGAGAATCGAACCCACGACTTATGATAGCAAGTCTTGGTCCCCTGCTGCTAGGTTACCACTACTCAAACTTATCATTTATCCGTAGGCATTTTATGGGACAATATAATAAATATATAGATATCTATTACTGTGCCATAAAACGGGAAGCACACTAAGATGTACCATAAATAAAATTTGTATCTTTCCAACCTAAACGTTTATCTTGAGAGTGCCGAACGTACATTATACGCCGTGACAAACGGGCAACCAAATCGACAATCAATAGGTCTTATCATTTCCACCCAATGTGTTGGAAGTCATTGATGATGACATTAGTATCAGGTCGTGCGTAAATGTTTCTTTGAATTATATTTAAATTACATTACAACGTTTATATATAAATCAATAAATAGATTCAAACAGCGGTCTTATTGCAAATGAGGAATTTAACAGACAACTGTTTGAAGGACTTAGTTACCAAGAAATAATAAAGCAGACGGTCATCTAGTTTTTAACGCTGTTTTTTTAAAAAAGCTAATTAGAATATGTTGCAACAAAAAGTTATAATACAAAATAATAGGTTTGATCAGTTATTTAGTTTTAACGATTTTTTCGAGATAGTTACAGACTAATTTCATTTTGATTTCAATTGTTTTAAAATATTTTTAAAGGAAATCAACTTAGAAGAAGTAAGAGTTTCTCTTTTGTTCTTCTTTGATCTGCGCAAGTGACAAATTTGAAATATTTTGAGTTGTTCATATGAGATTTTTCTTATTTAACTAAAAATAAATACATTTTTATAGTATTGCGAAAACTATTTATAATGATACTCGAAAAAAAATTAAGAATTATTTTACTCGTTTTCTCTTATGCGGACATTGTCCTCCGCATATATGACATTGTATATAAAATGTATCATGTATGTTGCCATGAACGCTTTCCTAGTACTTCTTTTAGGAATTAAAAAAAAATCTTTGTCTTAGTATAATCTTTGTAACCGACCGATGCTATGCGACATTAAGCAAGTAGTTAACTGCACGAGTTTGTAAGTAGCCGTTGCAAACAAGACTAGGTGGGCTTCACCGGACCTAATCCAATATGTCGGCGAACACAATGTGTAGACAACTAGTAATTGTTGTCCACATCATTCACTGGCAAATCATTAACAAAAAGATTTAAATGAATTCTTATTTATCTTTAGAATTTTAATAAATATTCTCTATAGAATCAACATTACAAATTTAACAATAACCTATGTTTAAAACTATTTAAATGTACGTTACATCAATATCTTGACATTTCAGGTGCCCATTCGTAAGAATAAACATTGATTTCTTTATTTTAAACACAAATTTTGTTCCAGAATGTGACATCATTCCCTTTACAACTAAAAGATCGAAAATGAATTCAAAATTTATATCAATTATTTCTCTTTCTAGCTTCCATTAGATGTCGGCGCTGTTTGCCTTATGGGCCTGTCAAAGCTTCGGCGGTCACAGGGCTTTTGCCCCGCGAATCCAATCCGCGAACTAAAACTCAAACTAAAATATTATAGGTAATCATAATAAAGTAATAAAAACCTTTTTTCAAAATTCGGATTACTACGCAATAAAGTTAATTATTGTATGCTATCTGATCGTGCAAAAACTTCTGCTGCCAGAAGTCATTGTTCTGTTGCAATAGAAAAATTAACGGTGACCACTTTATACAGATTAAATGAAAATAGTTAAAAAACCTTTAAAACTTTTTGCTGACAAATGATCTCACTTTCAATTTTTTAAAGGTTTTACATATAATCAATCACCCTGTACACGTGTTCACAAATGCACTACGTTTGTAAGAGTAATCTGCTTACCTACTGCACCAATTAAGAATTGTTCTCCGTTTTGTAAACAGCTTTATACAAGGTTTAGCACTGGCCATTTAGGTTTCCCAAAAAAGAAAAAAAGCTGTCTAGTGCGACGCTGCGAGCGAATCTTGTTTACGTAACGAGGTCTTCACTTTAAAGCAGTTCTTTAAAAACTATTTTACAACTCTACCATTTCGTGTTAAGAAACAATATTATAAACACAAATGAAAACGTTAATTTGAGAGATTAATAGCAAAAGGTGTGTCAAATCATGGATATACTGTTCGATAATAATTAAAACACCTAAGCATACATTGTACATCATTAAATACACAACTAAATTATATGCAGATA
Source organism: Battus philenor (assembly GCF_028537555.1). Classification (NCBI taxonomy): domain Eukaryota; kingdom Metazoa; phylum Arthropoda; class Insecta; order Lepidoptera; family Papilionidae; genus Battus; species Battus philenor. Next base: position 3,492,438 of record NW_027181686.1, read on the forward strand.
GTATAATGAAGTAAAGAGTTTTGTTTGTAAAGAACTTAAATTCTTTCAAATGAAAGTTTTTTGAGCAAGTTAAAATTATAATAATCGTACTTATTTAAAAACATAAGTATAAATCGAATGTTTATTTTGTCTATTGCCAATGAATAACGACTTAATTATTTTTTCAATATAATGTAAGGTTAAGCCTATATCCCACAGTGGACATTCTACGGCCGTAACATTGTAAGGATTTAATTTATTTTAATGAAATAAAAACGGCCTCTGGAGCCTTAAGTTTTTGAGGGGGGGGGGGGGCTATGTCCGGCGGTAGACGTCTAATGGCTGAAGTGATGAAAAGAAAAGAGGACCGTAGCAGCGAGTGCTCGTGTGGGACCTTTTTCTAATTTTGGATGGCAAAATGTTAGTGGTAGGTTTTTGCTAGACAAGTATATGTTCCTGGTGGAGACTATCTTAGAAAATATCGCCGCTGCGCCTGTATCTCTACTACTACATTACTAAAGATTAAATATCTAATCTAATCTCACTATTATTATATTGCATTACAAAATCCCTTTGTATCAAAATCCTTGTGCATCATGTAATGTTAAACAGCCGCGAGAAGTTTCACATTTCGGAGTCCATGTATCGGAAGGAGCAGTGACGACCCTGTTGTGATATTGGATGCAGGATGCTACCAACCGGTCATATTTCAAATATATGTGTTAATTCTAAGGCTGAAGTCATGATGGTAATGAATTGTTGTAGCTATGAAAAAATTCCCGATAATTCGACTATAGCAATTGATTAGGCCGATGATTGTGGCTTTTTCGGCAATAATGATAATGATGATGCAATGTTAAACGCTAACTGGTTTAAATTTTTTCATTCTTTCCATTATCTTTTATATTTAAAAAGGATGGTTAAGTTATAAGTATTCGTTTACCGTATACGCGTGGCTTAAATATCATATCCGTGTCTTAATATCATAGCGTTTTTGAAAAAACAAAGTCAATCAAAAAATGTGCAAATAATATTCAAATAAAATAAGATCAATAAATTCATACAAAATATTTTATTGCATTGCAGTAGATATAGTGGCGTGTTTAGACAATCTCGGGTAGCGGAGGATACATAGAAAGCGCTTTCGAGTGTGAAATATGTTTCCTTTAACATGTGCTTAAAGGCTGAATAAATCTTGTTACATTTTCTGTATTTCGCTTAAAGGCGGTTGGAGTGTGTGATTATTTATAACTTGTTTGTGCACACACTTTGAAGCAATTTATATACCAATAATATCGTAATACGATATATATACTAGATGATTGGATATAAGCTATAAAGGGGTGAATGTATAATTCAATTCAATCAAACTGTATAAAGAGAATACTCTGAAATATGTTACATTAATTTATTTTTACTTACGTAATGCGTCAGGCCAGTAACTTCATTAGGTTTTGAATATAGATAATAAACAATAATTAGTTTTAATTCGTAGCAATTCGAATTTATACTATATTATTGTTATTTATTATTACTGAAACATTTGATTTTTAGATAGGGTGTATCATACATTATTTTCAGCAAATGACATTCACTCTTTTAAGTTTCTAAATTCTATTACGTATAAATACCTTATATATAACTATAAATATTGTATATAGAAATGCTGTATTAAATTTTTATATGGATCGTCGTTGAGTTTTAACTGAGTTTCGTGAATATAAAACAGGAATCATACTAGCATGTGTACGTTAAACTTCTTTGTCATTGTTTCATTTTAAACGCCAGCTCACATCTGGCTTGCAACGTAAACTGCATGTCTGTGCTACACAGACGTTCAACCGAACGTGGTTTATAGGTCGCCTCGTACTCAACCGCACCCCAAGCCGGATGCGTAAACGAATCATTTTCAATGGGATATTTAATGAGAGAAACCTTTGCGAGAGTAACGCAAACATACGTGGATAAAATTATAAATTATGGCTCAAAGATGTAAAATATTAATAATTATTTTATAATATTTTTATTAAAAAATTAAGGTTTTTTTTATAATTTTATATCAGTTTTCTTTTATTACGTAATAAATTTCTGATCACAATTTAATTTTTTTTTTCAGTCTTTCCTAAAAATTGCCACGATTGATTTTTTTAATTTCTATAGCCATGTTCAAACCACAAAAAATGTCAATTATCACCAGGCCTTGTTCATGAAAAAAGTATTTGGTCGTAATATGTTTCATTAAATTTTAAATGAAATCCACGTGGTGCATCTACGGCAGTGGATCGTTTAAGTTTATCTTCGCTTCTCTTTGGCCGCCTAATGGATGGACGCATACCTGCAAGTACCAACATAACTTTAAATATTTCATCAAAGTTTACTTGAAGACGTTATTAATATTGCGGAGATATTTCCGAAGCCTTCCGTTATAGCTTCCAGGAAATTGAATTCGCTCGGATCTGCCTTTCCACTGAAATTGATTTTGTGCCTTTTTAGAACAACTCTATGGACTAAGTGGCTGAGTATAACTTGTTTCAGTCCATAGACACCTACTGCGAAACATAGACGACTCCTTAAGATATCTGTAATGTATACCACTATATATGATATATACCATAAACACCACGCTTGGTAGGTGGGTTGGCGATCGAAGTGTGGTATTATCACGCAGAGATCACTGCTGCCCATTCTCTGGAAACATATTTCTGAACAGTGGCAATGTTATATAATGAATGTACAAAGTGTGAATTACATAAGATCCCGGGAACGAACTCGCGACCTACGATCGTAAGTCTAAATTTTTAACGTTGAGCTATCACTGCTCTATTATTCTTATAGAAATAAAAAATATATATATATGTATGAAAATACGGGTAATTCCATTTTGAAGCACTATTCTAAAAGGCTAGAAGGTCGGTAAACTAATAACAAACTATAGTTTCATCCGTATCACCATTAAAACGAGAGATGTATGACGTAAGCAGTGTCCTAGACCGTTTTTTAAACAAGCCGATCCCATACACACTTCGGAGGTATTAGTTAACGATTAAAAACTACACCTATTCAAAGTTTTCGCATTCTCTAATTGAAAATATAAAATCAAAAATAAAATTTGCCAAATAGCCGTACCGTTATTACTCCTTATAGTTAACTATTTCTGTATTCGACGGATTTCATAGTGTTTGATTTGTATCCATTAATACCTAAGTATCTCAAGTAGACAGAAATGCTATCTAGTTTGTTCAAAGTTACCGAAGGATTTTGTTTCTATGCACTATACCGACCAAGCCTTAGTTGTTATGTAACAATGTTCTACGTATGTAACAGCTCGTATTTGTGAACGTCGCACCTGCGTCTAACACAAACCAGTAGTGAGCGAATATTATTGTACAAATGTGTACAGATATTACTACATTTACAGATTTAATACCTTGGAGCACAGAAAACGAATATTACTTACAGCAAAAAGATAACTGTACATGCGATGTCGCACAAGCAGAACAAAATATTATGCATGCACCACCAAATTTGTAGCTTTTTCTTCATAATTATAGAAGTTACAAATCTATCGCAAAGCGGTTAACCTTGTTAACCCACAGACTTCGACCGACGGCACGCTTTGATGTCGAGCGAAGTCGACTCCCTTAGAATAACTATCTTGTTTGACATGCGATTCGACTTCAAGAACGTCGCTGCAACGGACAACGCACTTTGAAGAACGTTGCTGAAACAGTATACCACGTTGACAAAGGTCACCACAACTAACAGCGTGCCATTCGATACGCCGCGCAATTTTCAAAAACCCCATATGATAATATTAACCATATAATTTTTACCACACAAGCATTGCCTAATAAGCAATTCTGTTTCTTTTTTGTGCTGTATTTCAGTTATGTTAGAGAATCTTTCAACTTAAGATTGTTAAAATAACATAACCAAGTTTCGTAAAAATGTTTATAGTGCCAGCCATATCACATACGTTTCTCCAGGTTTTTTTTTTTAAAAGATATAATTTTGTATGTAAACACAAGCCCTAAATGATGCTAATACAACAATAATCCATTTTTGCACATTATTTCAAAGCGGTCATGGTTTTATACAAAAACTGTTCTGTCCTCTTTTTAATTAATTATAATTAAAGTACTGATTAACCCACGCCGCCGAAATTGCGGTAAAAAGTTCAAAATATATTTTTGCGGTTCTAAGCCGTTATTAACAATAAATTTAAAAGAAAAATGAAATTCACGCCGAGTAACGTCCAGTTTTGCGTGCGATTGAACACTCAATCCTAATGAAAAAATACGTCTATTATAAATTTAAGTATTTTCGAGTTTATTTTTTATAAATTTAGTACCTACGTTTGCCATATGTAGCCTTTTTAATAACAATGAGGAAATAGAGGATTTTTTCTAAAGATACGTATCGTATACCGTGATTTTAATAGAGACGTATCCTGGAAAAAGATAGTTCTTATCTATAAAAGTATCAAGCTATGCCCTCTAGATCATTCGGACACCAGCCAATACCGTCGCGTATCGTACACTTGTCTTTATAATGATTACAAATTTGCAAAATTCCGGCAGCGCAAGGCCGATCGTCGTGGCGATCTTTGATCATTGGGGAGGCCTACGTCTTGCAGTGGGTGTCTATCTGCTGACATGATGATGTTATCTGTCTTACGTGTGAGTGTGTCATCCTTGTTAATATTGGTTAATATATTAATAAATAATAAATGCATAAAAAAGGAAAAATTGAAATATTGTTGAGCGCTTATGAATTTCGCACCCGATGCGAAGAAATAAACTTCGTTAATTTGTTTAATCTTTTCTAACATTACGCAAATTGGTTCCGAAACGACGGAGAAAGTGTTCTGCCCGCGCGTTTTAATTACTTCAATGGCAAAAGTTATAATTCAACTTTGAAAATAATCATGGCCTTTAAGCGTATTTTCATTTTGACACGTTGTACGGAGTGAATATTTACATAAGTACGCGAAGAGAATTTTAATTTGTGTTAACCGTAAATATTCATTTTGTTACTTTTGGTTACATTCTCACAGAAATAACTCAGTTTTGTGTTATCCCTCATTTTCTCCATTATAATTAACTCTCGGATAATAATAACCATACCGGTGCCGTTTGAGCTATCAATATAAAGTTATTTAGATTACCTTGGCCAGACTGACTTAACCTATGACACTTGAACCCCGGTTTACCTATTTATACGTATTCTAATAACTATATATATGTTCTAATAACTATATAATATATATATATATTTATATCTTTCCATTATATATATTAACTATAATCATTGGGATTTTAATAACACCAGTAAAATAGTTATCAAGTACGATAACATTAAAAGGTCCAGACAATAATTGTAAGGAGTTGACCATTTAAAGCATAATACAACAGAAGTGCGTGAAAGAAAAGTAGTTCTCAGATCAGCGTAGTATCCAATTGGGTAGACTTTCAACCCTCCTATTGAATACTTGAAGTTTATCACTGTTATGCAAGGTTTTTTATCAGTGGCAGCAATAAGTTATAATTCACCACGGAGTTTATTTTCCTATGACTACTCGAGGTGATGATAATTTAAATTATCGTATATGGTCAATGGAGATGTTATCATCAACACAAAAGGGGTGCGTGACTGCTTACCGAGAAACGAAGCCGTCACAGACCACACACTTTAAGCTAAAGTCCTTAACAGCCATTGGTAACACAATATTGCAGCAAGATTTTAGAAAAATCATATAAATATTGTATACAAACATTAACTTTGAAAATTCGGTAGTATAAAATAAGATTATTTTAAATACAACCATATTATATTATATATATTAATTAAAATTTGTATCATTTTTTACTTTTATATACATTAGCATTTTTATAATTTTGGAGATAGTCGGAAATTATAAAAAATAAAAATTTTGCTTAGTATATGTATAGTCTAGCGGACTGCTATGTAGAAGTAGTGGTGGATAGGCCACATAGTGGAACAGTTGGTCACTTAACCAATCATAGAATGTCTACCAACATGGTGGCGGATAGTAGACTTTTCTAAGGTCGGTTCCTGCCGGTGTTATAGGAAGGTTTTTGAACATAAAGGTCATCGTTATCCAAGTGACGGACAATGATCTTGAAATGTTTTTCTTATATGTCAATAATAGATACATATTATAACAGCAAAAGAAAATAATGAAACAGCCTTAAAACAGTTACGTATGTAATGAGTAGTTGTGGGAGTAATGCGCTCAGCAGGCATAATTGAACGCGGAACAAAGAGCACAAAAACAAAGCGTACTTACTCCTGCTCGTTAAAACGGCACGAACGACTTGCAGCGGCTTGCAGCCACTGTAGGTTACACGCAAGTATGGATAATATATATTACTTTTCATTACCTATGCATTTAAATTAGATTTTCAGAATAATATAGATTTATATCAACAAAATGAAAAATTTATGAAATATTTCAGTGATAGATCATATTAAACTAGTTACATGGGTAGTTATAACTACCCAAGTTCGAAAGTTGGATTAATGTTGTAGCAAACTTCAGGATTTATTAAATAATGGCTCATACGGCACGAAAAACTATTGGAGAAATTTCGCACGTAAGAATTCTTTCGCTTTTTTTGTGAATCAATTAGATAATTAAGCTGCATCTTTGTGAACCGATACCGTATTTTGAAAATCGTAAAACATAATCTTTTGCGCTCTTAAAATAAAACACGCATGACACTTTTAAGTTGGACCCTTTGTCATGAGGAAGGGATGAAGAAGTAGAGGGAGAAGAATATTTTTTTAAACACATTTATTAGAAGTCATTTAATTTTCTTGTCATACAAAGTTGATAATAGCGATAAAAGTAACGAAACTTATTTTTTTTTAAAAAAGTTTTCGTTCTATAAATTTATTTCAGACGTACAAGGAAAACAGGAGCAATGGCACCATTAAGCTAACTGCACCACAATTGGGTAATTTGTCCATTAGCGAGCATTTGGAGCTGTTGGCCCATCGCCAATTGCATGAATGTTGAAAATGTTAATAAATTAAATTCAATGATATTGCTATGTCCTTTCCATAGATGACTTTATGTATGAGCAACTAGTACGAGACGTAACATCTTTGGCTCATAGAAGCCACCTATTCCGGTTAAGGAATATTCATGATGCTCTCTTAGATCACAAAATGTGTCACCATAATATGAGTAATTTAAAGTATATTTATATATATAAAAATGTTTCACAATATATTCGTAAGGAGGTCAAGTATTAAAGATAGGTCAATGTAACTTCATTCATTATTTTCTAAACGAAATTATGGCACCGCAGACTAATTACAAACTTTTTTAATAACCTTTTTGAGCAAACGGTTTTCGACTCGCCCGAAAAACAACGCTACTCGAGGAGAAAGAGCGAAATTAAAATGTACAACCCACGCGATATTTTGTGAAATTCTGAAACGCCTGTAAAATATAGCGTAGCTTCAATTTTTTACACAAAAAGTTTCGCTTCCGTATCAAAAACAATAAATGCCCGAAACTCGCTAGCCTAATTAAAAAGTAGGTCACACTACGAACATTATTTTTCTTCTCGTCGTCTAGTGTCAACCGATTACAATTAGTATGCCTAAGAGTGACGCTTGTTTGTACCGAAACCAATATTTCTGTTTTTTTGGTTTTCTACATATCACTATAGAGAAATATATTCATCATGACTATAGAATTTTGTAAACATTTCTTTATGATGGTTTGGTATTTCTAGAGCAATATTGAGAGAAAAGAGAGATGTTTTACGTTTGTCATTTTCGTACACATTTTTTGCTGTTATTCTTCATTAATTCATATTTTTTATCAAACTTTGGGCGTCTTTTTCAAGATTTAATGGTATGTAATAAAATTTAGGTACCCTTTCACTCTGAAATTCATATTTATGTAACAGGATAACATAAAGAATGAGGGGCGCATATTCAACCGCTTCCCAAAGTTTCGGCCGACAGGCGTTCACTGCATAGAAATCAGGTGGAATTATGAATAGAGAGAGTTAGGGTGAAACTTTTTCCAAGCGAATCATATAGAGCACTTACAACGTAACACGTACACGTACATTGCTTTAATTTATTGCATTATTAACCAAAAACTTAGTTTTGTAAACTTAGTATTACACTTATTTCAATATTTTAAGAACATCTAAAACTGGGTGTGATTTGTGAATTGAATTTTTATTTTGAAGGATATAATAATAATTTAAATAAACCGAATATTAAATAAAACCAACGTCAAAGTTCGTTTAGCAGTCGTGTAAAAAAATTTAAGTATCGATTTTTTTATTTATACCTTATGTTAGTGTAACAAAAGGTATAAACACACTTTTGTGCATCCAGAAATAATTAAAAAGTTATAAGTAAGTTTCAATAAGTTTTTAAGCTTAGTATAGAACAATTTTACTGAAAGAACATAAGACATTTCTTATTAATAATAAGAATTATAGGATAATATCCTATAATTGCAAGATAAAGTAAAAAAAGGAAACTCTTAACCTACAAATAGCAAGCACGTAGCTAAGTACACGGGCACAGTACTGGTGGATTTGTATGTATGGTTGTAGCGCGTAGCTACGCCGTAGCCGTTGCTACGTCGAGTGGCACTTGGCTCCGAGTTACGCTTTCAGACTGGTAACTCGGAACGATGCATTTCGAGTGGTAGGCGGAAGGGCTGAGAGCTTTTTTCTTTTTCTCTTTCCTTGCTTTGTATTGACGTTTGTATCTTTACTTCCTCTGTGTGAAGACATTTTCACTTCGCTTGTTCGGTTATGTAAACATAGAGACAGAAATATTCAAAAAAATAATCGTTATTGTAAATTGAATTCATATATTATAGGATTTCGAGTCGCATTACCAGTTACATCAATGTAACATTTGAATTTATTTTATGTCGACGCTTCTGGACAAGTAGTGACTTTGTTCATATTAGATGACATCAACTTGCCTTTATATAGGAGGAAAACTATTTTTATTTGCTATTTATTAAAAGCTATAATAAATAAAACAGTATATTGGTAACAGTAATATAAGTATATATATATATATATATATATATATATATATATAAATACTTTGCTATATACTGAAAACGTACTACTAAAAAGGTGTATATCGTGTACTGTTTCCATGGTCATGATTTGAAAGGTAAAATATAACGCTTTTTAGTTTAAAAAAATACTCATTGGTTCAAAATTAGTGTTCTTTTCGAACCAGTAATCATTGGGTCAATAATAAACAAATAATCTTTCAGAGCTCAGGCTTAAAATCACGTATGGCCTAACTCTATATTATTTATATTTGAAACCAATTACAGTACTAATAACGCGTTATAAAAATTCATTATAAAAAGTGTCTGAATTAGGAACAAAATTTAATTCAAATAATAATCGTTAAAGGCGTTGGTATAATATTAAAAAATCTATTAAAATTATTAATTAATTCAAAATTTAAATAGATTTTTACATTATCTGTATAAAATAGTCGGACTAAAAGAGCGATGCGATTCGGAGGACGCACAATGTATACTCAATAAACGGAGGCCGCTAACGTCTCGGGGGCAGACAGACAATTCTCCCCGAGGGAAATTGCCTCTCCGTAGTCACGCCAGCTTAACGAGAATGCAGATTGGAAAATGACGAACGTATTAAGTAATTTACACGAATAGCTTCTGGTCCGCTTAAAATTACCTGTAACCTACCACACCGGAAAAACCCAAAATTATAATAAATGCTAATAAGATAATAAATTATTTATTATATCTGACAGTTGACGAGGGTCAATCTTCAAACTCTATCATTTCTAGTACAACATTATTGATAATATTAATACCATTACGTGCATAAACGAGGGGCCTTTATTATACAGAAACTTTAAAACCACGTGTGATAAAAGAATCAAAAATATTGTAAAATTAGTTTAGCTTTAAACGATTTTTTATCTGAACTCGACTTTGACCACCCAATGATATTTAGGGATCTGAATTACGACTGTTGTTATTGCAAGTTAAGTCGCTGATACCATGCGCATAAGGTGTACTATATATTTTAATTATCCATAATCATGTGTACGGTTAGTAGTAAAGAAAGATTTCGTATGCAAATTTTGATATTATCAGGACATATGGTGTTCGAGGTACATGTTACACATCTCGTGGATCTCATAATAATTAAAACCGAGCTTTCTACCATCTGCTTGCCCTGATTATTGGAGTTTTCTGATAGTCACTGAAAAAGTTAAAGACAATCTTCCAAGACGTCGTAGCCACATTAGTTAATCAGATCAAATACACTGGACACTTATTTCCAAAAATTATGTTTCATTCTACGATGTCTAAGATCTCTATCTCTTTCAACATCATTATTATTTTAGCCATAGCACGTCCACTGCCACACATCAGCTTCCTCTACAGATTTTTGGTAGAGCTAGTTCGGTGCAGCATCTTCCGACGAACTTAACAACGTTGCATGTTGACCATGTTGATGAACGTTCTACAATACGCCTACCAGTAGGGCTTATAATCATCTTCTTCCTTCTCTTTTCCTTTTATTTGAGGTCGGGTCTCCTTATCAATTTGCGCCAGGCCACTCTATCCTGAGTTGTCCCTGCATCAAGTTGAAGGGTTTCCAGTTCCTTTCTGATATTAGACCACCACGTAGCTTTTGGACGCCCTCTCTCTCTTGGGAATTCTGGGAGGCTTAAGGCAGTTTTTATCACGTGGTCATCTGGTTCTAGCCAGTAGGGCTTACAATACCGAACTAAAATCTGAATACCGTATTTGTATTGGTATTCGATATTTGAAATTTGAAATATCGGGATACCGGTATTATTAATAAAAAATATTTATGTTTTTATTTATCTCAGTTGTTATATTGACTTATTAACAAATAATATATGAAATCCAATAAATATTGCTCCGAAATGAGTAGATATTATTTATTCTATTACATACAGAATAAGTAGAAAAACGTGGACGCAAAAAATAAGTACATATTAAATTGTATATTATATTTTACATGTAAAAGGCCCGTATGGCATTATATAATCAAAGAAGCAAACAATATAATTAAATTGAGAGTATTTATGAAATAATATTAAATATCTTGCGTTTTTTATTAAAGTATGCTCTTTAAAACATAATCGTTTCATCATTAAGAGAGGACCGAATTTTCGTAAAATTTAAATTACATTTATATTGTGCATAAATTCAATTTTATCAACTATTATAATACCAAAATACCTGTATTTTTACATGAATATAAAGACATTTATATTATTATACCTATATTATACCGTTGTATATAAAGACATTTACTTTGCCTACAAGTAATCACCATAGCATTGGATTTCTTTAGCATGATATGTCCAAAGTATTTAGACTTGAGAAGGAATTGCATAGAGGCAAATCACCTCTCCTCTCCACGAAAAAAGGTCTGCGTCCCAATGGTGAATTTAACAAATTTGTCGGATAAATTTTACTTCGCATATAATGTTTTATAATAATTAATTATTGTAATTACAACGTGTGTGACGCTATGCTACTAGCCGATTTAAGCTTTGTGAAGCTGGATCGAAATTGAGCTCACGGCAACAGCGGTCCGCGACCAAAAAATTTACTTTGGATGATCGTGTTCCAGTTACGTTGAAGACGCTACATCAAGCAAGTTTCTTTGAGTTCATCACCACCATATGCCTCTACGATAGTTAACTACTAGTCCTTCAGCGCAGGAGATCAATTAACTATTATTTTATAACATTTTATTTTCAGTTATATAAATGTTAGTTCCATATTTTGCGCGTTGCCGCCCCACACAAAATGAGCGTCGATCGCAATGTACGAGTATTCGCAACTGCTCCCTTATGAAGATATATTGTCACGATCCATAACCGCTGATATTGTGTTAACGGTGATGGATAGTCTCGGTTTTTACGTTATGTAAAGATACTTATGATATCAGACGCATATACATAATACGTATATATATTCTGTCTTTACTATCTTCGTATACATGTTTAACTGATTAAACTTTCTGAAATTACATCATAATGCGAAGCTATCTCATACAATACTCCGCTTTCTTATTTTATATTAAATTGGCAAATAATTGGCTTTGTTTACCATTGAATATGTAGCCAATTATTTTTTTGTTTACTGTTTCACTCAGTTGTGTGTAAATCATTTATATTTGTGTCATTGATTACTTGTAAACAAGCACACATCAATTCTTAACTTAACCCGACTTATACTTTATGCACATATTACATATTTACAAGTTACGTGGGTTCGAGGGGATAGAGCTCAGGAGGCGCTGTAGAGGCGGTTAACAGAAATTTTAAGCTAAGACCTAAGCTAGCCAAGTTTGATGGCTCCAGGGAGAGTTTTTATTCGGGCCTCTATATACTACAGTTTCACCTGATTAGGAGGACACGGAGCTCATAGATTGCTTAGGTAGACGCTTCATATAATAAAAAAATCAATAAATCCTTTAGGGGCATAGGTGTACAGATATATAATAAAGTTCCACGAAACATTTTAGATTTTATGTTTCTTAGTTTTAAATTTAAAATTAAGTATATCGTATTACAGCATGTAGGAGTTTTTAGTTGATCGAAATGCGTGGAACTGGTTTGTTGAGTTCTTATACATATGTTATTATATACATGGCTGACATTATAATGTACACATTTTAAAGAGCAACTGTTGTATTTTTGGCTGGCTCAATAGATCAGCGGATTGAACAACTCAACAGATTGCTAGTTGTAACTTACTACTTATAAATTGTTACAATAATCGACCATTCAAAAGCGCACGTAAATGTCTACTTGAATAAGTATATTTTAAACTTTTTTTCAGTGACTAGGCTTTTGGACCCTCGCAAAGGTATCTAGGTTTAGGCTTTCATTTCTAAATAATACTCGTTTAGTACAATTCTAGTTGTTCCAACAATAAGTACAGACAAAACTATTAACTCACAGTAATATCGATATACATAATTTACTCGTGGTTAAATGAATACAAAATAAGAGAAAAGGATTTTTTGATATGTACAAGTAAAGTATATCTCTTAGAATAATTATTTTTATGTTAAAATTTTTGTTTAATGTCGTACTGTGTAAATTTTTGTCAAATATACCACTATACTTTATATCTCTATACAAATATTAGGTTTAAATGGAAACTAAATATTCCTATTTATTTTAAATACATGAATATTAACTTTTGAAAGACGCCATAACAAATGACAATACTAACCTAATGAGAAGACGTCTTTATCTTTTATGTTTCAGCGAGAACATTATTCCAATGAGTGCCACATTATTCAAATTTATAATGTTTATTCTTTGTAACAATAATGTAATTTCGAAATATATATTTTTAATGATGTTTGAAAATTTGTAAATATTCGTTTAACTTTTTCGCTCTATATCTTTTTATTTGATACTACATTAATTTTTAGTTAACTATTAATGAAAAAAACTTTTACACAGTTCAATCACTAATGAAACATGATTCCATAAATTTCATAAAACAATTGAAAAGTAATGCAGCACCCAAAATAGTTTTCCGGGTTTTAGTTCTGCTGGTATCATGCTCTTAAGACCTTTGATTTTTATATATAAGTTTTAAACAAAATTTCCAACGTTTTATGCTTACGTCTGCTTATTATCATTATCATGGATGAACACTTCGAGTATCCCATCACTTAATGCTACAACCTTTTAATTTTATAACAAGTTTACAATCTCTCATTTTATTTGACACGATGGAAATAAGATATATCCATCGCCTCAAATCAAATGGTGAGATTCGCCAGCCACATATGGTTCTTTGAAGAATTATTTGTGGTTTTCAATAAATTTACCTCTCTCGTATTCTCTTGAATCGAATACATTTATTTATGGATTACAATCCTTTTCATGTTATTATATTAATAAAAATTATCATCGTTCCATATATTACAAAATGTCTTTACATTACTAACGACAAATATAAAAGACTATAATTAAAATATAAGTCGATGCCGATCAAAAAACACTACCAGACTAGTTTTGTGAATCGTTTAATTCCACTTTAAAATTGTGGTGATGTCTAAACACCAGTCAACATTAACTAACCACCATCTCAAAAAAGTGCTATTACCAAATTTTGAAGATTTATCAAGAGAAGTAAAGTGTTTAAATTTAATACACGTGTAGGTGTAGTAGATTTTATTACTTTTTGGAAATTAGTAATTACTGTATAATAGTTACTTTGTTTATTGTGGCTGTCGAAAAATTTAGTTTTTAAAATATGGTTCGGACTATAATGGAGCTTGGCCACCCCTGGTATATAGAATAAGAATAATACACTGACATGTTTATAGCATATGTATCGTCGTCGTTTCAGCCTATAGACGCTCACTGCAAGGCATAGACCACTCCCAAAGATACCCATCCTTTGTTAACTTGATTGTGAGCAGTGGCAATCCAAAATTGTTAATGCACAAATCGTGATAATCCTATACAACTAATACTCGTAGTGTAAATTATATCATATTGTATTCTGGGAATCGAATACGATACCTACAATCGCAAGTCTTAGTACTCTACCGGTGGACTATCACTGCTTAATAGTCTATATATACAGAGTATTTACACGGATTGTGTTTATGAAAAATATTCATAAAAATTTGTTTTGGTAAAACAAGCGCGCCAGGTACTGTACGATTCGTTTTGGAGGTTGTAATTATTCTTTGACATGTTATTTTAATTTTTTGTTAGAAAGTCTTTCGTTCAACCAGACGTTTCATTATCTGCACGAGAATTGCAACTAAGAAAGAAAGATACGGTCGACCATCAAAAGAGCGCTGCACTTCAAATGCGCTTTGTATTTCTTTGATGCTTCTTATAAAAGATCTTTTAAATTAACTGCCTTTGTCTCCGCGGATCGTGTCGAGCTGCTCTCTGCATTGTTTGGTGTCTTTTGATGACCATTACCGCTAATGGAAACCATGGCAAACGGACTTGTTTAGACGACGATCATAATGTATTTATGTACCAAATTTGGCACGCTTAAGCAATTTAAGATAAAATGTTTTAAGAATATTATTTCGCAACATTACAGTTTTTGTAAAAAAGTAAGTCAGTGGCTAATTGAACTAATCTTTATTTATTGTATAAGTGTAAATATTTATATAAATAAAACTTTATGTTCTGTATAAATAACATACCTTTATTCTAAACTCTAACATCGTCAACGTCACGAAAATTGTTGAATACGAGCAGCGCATATCTTTTATAAGAAGACCAGTCACTGGTCTTGTGCTGCCCGCTTCCAGGGACTTCCCACGATGCGTGGCGGTTATAATTAAGTAGTTGACGCAGTACGCGGATTGGATTAGACTGACAATTGATTGCGAGCTACGGGATTCCCTTTCTGAATGGCCATCAATTGTTAGAATTCTTAAGGCACTTTGCGAAAATGGTGTTAGATTTTAATAATAAATTTCTTGATTATTATAACGGACATCGAAATGTTACATGTACAATGACATTAAATTGTAAACCCGAACATTGCAATGTGTATAAAGTTATGTATATTACGCTATCATGCCATAAACTAGAACTATGCCCAAGTTGCGCTAACTACGGGCGGCAAGCTGCCAGCGACTTTAGATTCATTCTCGTTCAGCATCACAACTTCTACGGCGGCCCGGCCTCTTGTTTCATTACACATTGTTCGCGTACTTTAGTTCCTAACTTATTCACATTAACATTTATTGTGTAGCACGGACACAATCTTAACCCAAAATATCCACTGGGTTAATAGTTGCTTCTCACCAAGACGGAAAAGCTGTAATTGAAAACTTGTAATTTAATTGTAATTACGTATGTATTCCTTTTTTGACGTAAAATTTAAAATTTGAAAAAAATCTATATAAGTATGTAATATATATTTATATCCTTTTGTTAACAAATAAAAAAAATGGTTTCTGTTTAAAAAAGACAAGGCAACAAGTATTCGGTGTCTATTTTGCACCTCAAGGGATCAAAACCATACTCAATAATACATAAATTATATAATTCGCAATGAAATAAATTAAACTATTTTTGATTTATTTTTACATTCTCCCGAAAGCATGGCGCATGAAATAATCACAAGCTAACATTGAAAATACTGTACAATACAATGTTTATCTTAAATCTAAGGAGACACAGTATTCATAACCACAACATAATTACCTTTTTTGAATATTTTATACTTCAATTTGAATATTTTCAATTATTCATTATTTTTATACCTTGTGAGATTCTTTGTAACAACCACGAGTTATTATCTTAATAAGAATTAAATAAAAATAACGCAGTTCGTACAAGAAAACTGTTTACTGTCAGATTAATATATTTTTAAATTTTAATAATAACACTTAATATTAAATATAGCGTAAATGAACTGATTTTATGCTTAAAACAATTAACACGATTAAACTATTTCATGCCAATGAAACTAGGGCAGCAAATTACCCTGTACCAACAATGAGCAGAACTAGGTATCCCATACCATTGTTCCCGGAGATCTGTTCATAGAGCTGCTGAACAATTGAGATGAATAACTGTCGCTGGCAGATAGCGCTCAACCATCGTCGGTACAGACAAGACTCGTCTACGTTGTGCTGAGACGTACTCTCGCAAAGCTTGAATAGCAAAGCAATCTTTAGTTGGACCTATATTTCAATATGGGTCAAACTCGCACACTTATCTAGTCATGTTCTTACTTTAGAGTATTATTTTGTTCTAAATATCTCTACCACTTATTTCACTGGCAATATAACAGGAAAGTGAAATCTATGGTTATTTAATCACTTATAGACTTACATAATAAAGATATACAGTACGAATTGGCAAGTAGGAATGGCTGTAAGTATGCCACATGGCGCGCAGAACAGATAGCTGTTGGGCCCTTAGGTTCATAGTGAGTTTATAAGGACAGGACGCACCCATAAGGCGGTCAGAGCTAAGAGCTTAAAGCTGCGGTGCACCGCAACAGTTGGTTTACCGAAAAATACTGACGGCTTTAATGAGCGGAATTAGTAATAACAATTTACGTAACCTTTTGAGATTGTCATAAAGTTTTGATGAATCAATTGTTAAATAGTTTTAAGCAATTTATATTTTCCTTTACTGCCTCGACGAAGGCTCAATGTTAACGGAAATATAAACAGCATGTAGCGCTTTATGAACAATGATAACTAAGCGATATAAAGAAAAACTTTGCATTAATTCTTTTAATTTATGAAACTTCATTATTATCTTGGCGGTGACGACGAATACAAGTCATGATTATTTAAACATTCCGAAATAATGATTACTTTAGTGTCTACTATATTTTTGCTTATGCAATCAATATATCAAGGATATTTAGGTAGCTTTGTTGTTAAACTGCTTTATTTTATGCCAAGTAGTGTTACCAACATTTGTTTGTGGATCACGTGGTAGGTGTCCGATTTGATGGAAAAATATTGCTCTTTATAGTCCCGGGGGAAATCTGTGCGAGATGATTCGGTGCGAGGTAAACCTTCGGTGCGAGTGGAGACGATTGATTAAACACAAAGTGGGGATAGCGGCTCGTCCGACGCTTGTTTATTTAATAAGTTATTTTTCTGTAAAAGTCGCTTAAAGAGAATTAAGCTGATCACGAATATTTACATGATTATCCACGCAAGATCACTTATCCTGACCATTCGGGTACGCAATGATATAAAAGCTAATAGAACCTATTTTTAATAATCAGATTGAGTTCCTTCAACTTAGATCTACAAAGATGCCAAACGCGCCCTGGTCTGAAAAAACCTATAAAAAACTCATAATGTGTACGTAATCTGTTTCGAGATACTTAGCACTAATAAGATAATATTAAACATAATATTTCAGGAACGTTGAATATTAATGCATAATTTTTTGAGATTATCTTTTCGAAAACTCCGTCAAATTTCACGAGAAGTTACGACTGTAATAACAGAATATTTCTGTGGTAAATCATATGTAAAATATGAACGCACGGATAAATACTTCATAAAAGTCATTCCAACCAAAGTAAAAAAGGGCTGATCGAAAGTTGTTTATATAAATATAACTAAACTTTGTGAACACTCAGAAATATAATATTATACTTTGTTTATTCAAATAAGTTATTGAAACTTAAGAATATTTTGCTGGAATAAACCTCCTTAAAACAGAGCTTTTATCATATATATTTACAGGGTGGTTGGTGTAAAAGCTATAAAGGGGTAAATGTAAAGTTTATTTTTCAGCAAAACTCTTTTGTTACCTATATCCGATCAACCTATATAAAGTGATTATTTTGAAATTATTGATAACTTCTAGCAGTACAAATTCTAAATGGACAGATAGTAACCAATAATTCACGTATTCAACGTAGCAATCGCATTTTTGAGAACACTTTTTATTATTATGTTATCATTACGTTATTTATTATTTCTGAAACTATTAGCCGCTTGTTTTATCTGTATACGTACATATATGAAAGCATGTTATTATGAATCTAATTTTTAATGGTCATTTGATAAAACAAAACACTTTTAATGAATCAATTGATTTCTACACAGTAAAGGCTTGTAAACATTAACTTCATCAAATTTAAATTTAATAAAAAGAGAGCTATTCTTCACCTCTCTCAGCTTTTCCATGTTTTGAACAATAAGGTACGTTGCTGTCCACCACATTCATAGTGTCATCCATCGCGATTGTGGCCTTCCTTGGGGCTCTCCTGGTCCCAAGATCACCATCCCAGCAGAAGCTTGCACTAATAATCTTGTTTCATTGTCCGTTGCCTGACCAGTCGAGCCTTACTCTTACTCTAAGGCTAATATCTAACTTTACTCTGATTTCTGTGCAACTTCTTTGTCTTTTATTGACCTAGAAATGTACTGAAGGAAATGACTGGCAATGCTAGTAGACATAAATACATCTAGTGTTATTCGTTTTTGGAGAATAAATACGGCACTATTTCGATTAAGTCATGTCATGCATCGTACGTTGAGATGTACATTTTCACGATACGTCACTGCATCGTAGTTGTGAACACGAGCTCTTCTAACATTTTTGTTTATCTATTTATTTCAGTTCAGAAAATCATAACCAATGATATATTTTTAATGCAGTATCTCGGGAAAAATATTTAAATTACAACAGTACGGTGTAGTTTATAGGGTTGTTTAGGTGTAGATTTTTAGTTCCGCATTGCTCCTTAAACAATAGGAACACAAGTCTGTGAAACGAACTAAATCCGTTATGGATCGTTTTTTATTTTTGACTTTACTGTCAATGTTAGCCAAATGGCATTTGCAGATTCCGCGGATTTAAGTCGGCAGAGCCCCGGGAGGGCCTCAGTTCGGACCGCTACTTACTGCTATTTTATCAGATTGGGAGGCAACCGAGTTCTCTGATCGCTTTGGTAGACGCTCCATTGAGTTACGGGCTCAAGGGCGCCCTCGAGACGTCCTCGGCTTGGGCTGTCATTCATCGATAAGTAAAAAAATAAGTAACGACGTTTTTTAATACAAAGAGATTGTGCCTCTACCGGTAACCGAACCTGAGACCTCTTATCGTAATCTATAATCATAGTACTTAACTACATTGTTATTGTTTATCGGGTTTACAAACAGTTGTTAAATAGAACAGTACACGTGCAATAACCTATAAAATATAAACTAAATATAAAACATAATAAGTTGTGAAATTTGCATACAATGAGGTGAATAGGTAAACGTGTAAAGTTGTTAATGAATTTCGAAAGATGTCGACAGTGGCGCATCTCTTAGCACATAATTGTGGAAGTTGGAGATATTAAACTTTATGGAAGACGGGGAAGACATGAATTATCTCCAAGCGCAGTCTTGCGATATAGTAGTTAACCTAAATACTAAAAATATGTAGAAAAGATTGCGAAACAAGTACAAATACTTTATTTATTTATTGTAAAACTACATCAATTCATATATATTATAAATTACATATTTATGTGCATCGTAAAGCATTCACGCATCAAATTTTCACTAGCAGTTACTATTCAATATGACGAATAGGTGCAATCTGATGCTTATAATATAATAAAAATATATAACTTGATATCAATTGATCATGGCAATACCCAAATTAAATTTAGCTTTACACGTTCTAACTTTTAATTTTAATTTAACCTGAAAGTGAAATTTAGAAAAGATTCTTGATGAAACTTACATGACATAAAATAATAGATAAAAAGGTTCCGTCGGTTGTTTAAATAAATACAACTTGTAATGTACCCCAGTTTTGTTATCGATAATACGGCTAAAGTTTTCGCATCCAAAATCACATTTTGCCTCCGGGCTTGTTATGTTTTCGTTAAGTTTATAAAACAAAAAGAAGTTTTCACTCGACATAACCATGTAAGAATAAAGTCTACAGATTGAAAAAACTTCTAATTTTGAAGGGAGGGTTATATGAAGGACACGTAATAATATATTGTTTATTCGATAACATACACGCACGTCAATATATATAGCTATGTGTGCTGAGACTCTTCGATATATTCACGCACACTAATCGTTGCGATAGTTTTATGTATGTAATTGTACAAATAGCAGACGGAGGTGTAAAAAAGGAACAGAGGAAAGCAATTTTTTTGCCACCTAAATGGCAGAAGTAAAATGCCGATGGATAAGATGTAGACAATTTCTGATCAATTGTATTGTAAAGTTTTAATATTTTCAATCCGTGTGGTGTTTATGTGAGAGCTCTCCATATTACGGGTGTAACGACTTTTTTAGACCCTATTTTTTATAGTTAATTTATTATTAATCTATTGAGTTCCGATGGAGAATTGTGTTCAGGCGCTGATGGATAAAAAGACGCTGTCGTTTTAGTTGGATATTTAAAAATGGCTTCGGCAATATACACGAAATATATAACTGACTATGATTTTCCTAGCAAATGAAGATTCTTCCTTATTCATGGATAGCTTTAGCTTGTTCAGAATTTCGGACTGTAACGGCATCCAACGCGTATCGCTTCGCTTGTGACCGCATTACCTAAGTGTTGCGTCTCAAGGTCATACGGTTATTTCGCGAATTCCCGTTTATGCGGCGTGTCGGATTCTCACTTACTACTGGCTGTTCCTTGTCCCAGGCGAAAGTCCTCGCGCTCGCTCTGATTGACAAGCTTTCTAGTATATGTTTAATCCAAGCGTTTTTGTCTTTCACTCACGCTATTTGATGAGCTTGAGCTTGAGATATATAGTACGATTCGTGTTCACAGTCAAACTTAAATGACTTTCCCATACGAAAGTTTTCCCATATGAAAATATTTCAAGACGTTATTACATAAGACGGTGCGCTGATAGTGTTGTTAGCGAGACAGTTATGTGCGAGCTCATTCATTATTCATGTGCCTTCTCCGCGCGCCGTTCCCAAAGTGTAAAGTAAGATGATGTTGAACAAAGTTTTTTTTTTGCCTTATAAACATACACTTGAAAGGAGATGCCAAAATATTATATGCGTTCAGGAAAAACACATATACGATGAGCACACATATATTATTTCGGAATAATGTGTGTGATTATAATTTTTATAGGACATGTTAAAATTTAATAATAATTTAATATATAACATCATTTTTAGATCTGATTTTTCTTTATTATAAGTTCATTCGCGTTAATAACTTATACTATTCGACGTAGCCACTCACATGATGAGAAAAAAATAACCTTCTTAATATCTTTCTCTAAGCTTCATAAAATTGATACAAACTCTTTGCCGGCAACTGGTTACGGTTTTACAATATATTCCAATGTAATGCATCTTAATTATCTTGTTATTAATTTAAGAAGATCGTTAAATAAAAACTTGTGAAAAATCTACAGTGTGAAACAACAGTGTGAATGATTTTTAACTCATAACAGAAGCCTGGGAATGACTTGCTCTTGTACTAAGTACTAAGTAAATTGTAAAAGAAACCTAAAAAGATATCCGTCAGAGTTTGTTGTGGACTCTTTTCAAAATAATGCACGTTTGGAACTCCAATAGTTTTAATTTGTAAAGCAGTTCAAATTTTAGCTTCAGATTATAGTTTCAATGAAATCGGTCATTTCTGGCATTCTTCCAATGACGTACATAAATAGTTACTTTAAATGATCCTGTGCGAAAAATAATAAAGATATAGTAACCGTTTAAAGGTATATTTATGAATACAGCATGTTATATGCTAGAAACATTTGAAATGGTGGGGCATGGCTTGTCCGGTGGACAACGATAATCCAGTACGTTCTTAACGCGATAAGACTGTAGTTTATTGCAACAGATTAAATTAAGATTTTAGATCGTTGGATGGACTAACTAAAGAAAATAAGCTAGGGTCAAAGGATTTAATATTTTTAAACACTGTTTATTAGAGATTGCCAACAATTTCATCACGATAAATCTGAAACCATAATGCTTATGGACTAAAATTTGGTAAAAATATTCCTATTACCAAGTAGAGGCCAACTTAGATCAAATTTTAAGAAATTTTGCTTGTAAGTGGTTTCAGGAAGCGTTCATTAAATTGCATATTTTTAATTATAGCTCTTACAGGTATAAAACTTGTCCAAAATTTTGTGTTGGCGTGGTAAAAAATACTAATAATGGATTTTATAAAATAACACCCACTTAGTTTGGGGACGCTGCTCCACATAAAATTGAACTTTTAACACCTCGCAAAACAAGAGGGGGACAGCTAGTACATAAAGGGAAAAAATGGTTTTAATTTCAAATAAAAAGAAATTTCTTTTTTACCAACACTGTCACAATAAACTTATGTTTATATAAATATTCCCTAGACAATATCGGGTAAAGGAAATTTCAGTGAATGATTCTTCACGGTTATATTCGTAGAAATACAGATTGCGTGCTCTAACCCACACAATGCCGACTCGTGCGTGTGGGGAGCGCTACAGATATTTAACGCTCGATTCTACTTCCAAGACGTCTTTCCTGACACAGGAGATTGTTTCCTACCCGGGATTCGTTCACCATCCGATAGAAATGTGAATAGACACGAACGCCATGTTTTTCCATTCTCATTTATAAATAAAACCTCTTTAACTTAATGATGTAACTAGTTAATTCGTTTTGAGATTATAACTTATTTATTTATTTAGATATCCTAAACAACAGACTAATTTTTATTTAACAAAATATAAACAGTAATAAATAAATAACACCAATTATGAAATACACGTAATTATTAATTTAAATTACAAAAGTAGACTCAAAAGAAAAACAAAAATGGAACACAGGATATAGTCAGATAGGTCGGAGTATGTTGAGTATATCTGGAGTGTGTGTTTGATTAACGATTTCAGCTATACAAAGTACATTTTAAGTAGTTTATATCGTATTTGTAAATTATACTACAGGTGATGTATAAAAAAATAAAAAGTAAAAGTAATAAAATAAACAGGACACATCAGTTTAAATAACTTTGTCGGCGCAGAATATTTTACACGCGAGCCTATTTAGAATTCATAAGCACGATGTAATTTGCATGTGTGTGAGCTGAACACGTACGCTATGCGTAAGCATGTGTGAGAAAAATGCGGACTCAGTTTAACTTTTATGTACAATACGTTTAGAAATAACGTGGAGGTAATTCAACAACTTATTTTTATAACACTCGTAAAACACAAATTCATCTCTCTTGCTTTTGAACACAAATTGAAATAATATGAGTAAATAATGTTTATTTCCTACACAATGTTGCCAGATAAGACAGAAAACTGTATTATTAGAGTAACACCTTTTGTCACTGTAATATTTTTGTATAATACATTTTATTTTATATGCTACAAGTAGATGTGTATATTTCTGAATGAATTTCTCGTTGAGTTTGTTCATTATTGTACTATAACTATATAGTTTATGTATTATAATAGCATGTAGTTATATGTTTATGTATATGTTATTTGTAATATATATGTGTGTATATACATTTTTTGCACCTATCATTTGTTGACCGCTCGCTCCATTTTTCCTTATTAACCAAGTTCATCCCATGTTTGTCCAGTAAAATCGCGTTTTGCGATAAGACTACCCATTGCACTACTCTTTTGGCCTATTACATGTGCTTTCTTTTAGGTTTATTAATGAAGAAAAAATAAATAAATAACATGTTCATAGATGCTTGATAAAAATATTTTTGAAATATTTATGAACAATTTTTTTGTAATATAGTTACCGTATTTACTATTTATTTTATTCATTTCCATCTTTGTTACAAGTAATATCGCTCCATTTAAAAGATTATTTCAATTTAATTTAAAGCGTTAATAATGCTGTGAACAAAGGCGTCAAGAAGTTTCGTCTGCAACAAAAAGACATTAAACTCAAAGTATTCGTAACTACAGTTCTGTTGAAATTTAAGCTCAGCAATATTTAATTCTATCTGAGAAGACATCATTAAATTCACTGGTTTTTGACTATGTAATTTTTTTCATTTTATTTATCTAGTAAAGTTAAATACTTTGTTTTTTATAAATGTTATTTATAAAAGTATCGCCTCGTGAGCTCTGCATTTTTGGGGTTTGCATGCAACCCGTACATATAAGAAAAAAAAGAACTCATGCGAAAGATCTAAATCTTCCATAACGGTCATCATTATTATTATTTCAGTCGTAAAATGTCGACTCAAGAGACTTCCAATATCATGGTAATGTTGCCAAGGTATCAATATTGAATTACAACTGATTAACGCTCTGTTACTGTCTACAGGGTAATTGGAAACAAGTGTAAGAGCTTTAAAGTTAGTTTAAAAAAATCCCGGGAATCAAACCCAAGACTTACGATCGCAAGTCTCAGTCTCCTACTTTTGAGCTACTACTTCTCGGAAGCCAACTGTTGAAAAAGTTGCCACGTGTAAACACATTTGAAAAATTATTTATGATTGTTTACGGCCATCACAATCATTTATCCCTTTAACTTACAAAAGTGCGGCTAAAAGACCAATTAGTCAGTTAATATCGTATTTGATAGAATAGGTGAACGAAGTGTTCGTGTGTACATGTATGTATATTTGTACAATAGGCATCAAGGATAAAGATTTTTATTGTTTCAAATGCTACTGACGTACACGTAAATAGAAAGCACATGCGAGGGTAGGAGACGCCCGTCCGGCCTGTAGCTATTCCGCGCAAAGGTAGAAGTGACCGTATTATTCAGGTCGTTTAATCAGGGCCCGACTGGCGCACAATAGGTTTTTTACAAAGCTTTGAAAAATAAATTGTGATGCTTTTTTTAATCCTTTGCTTCGACTGATAATCGTTGCTATGTAAAAATATACTCCACCTTTGTATTTACTGTATTTAAAATATTATTTTTAGCAGACATACATACACATTATATTTTTGTAAAATTTATATATTCGTAGGGTTAACTATTTTATAATGTAATACTTCTTATAACTTATAATTCATCCTGAAACTACTAAAATTTCAGAAAATATAAAGACTAGTAAAGAAAAAAAAAAGAGAAGTATCAAATGTAGGCAGTTCGCGATGGACTTCGCGCGTTTGCAATTCGCTTTGAACTTCAGACATTTGACAGTTCATACAATATTTCTTTTTATATTTCAATATATATTATATTACCATTTAACAACTGCATCGGTCAGCAGCTACCAATCATATATTTCATTTATTCATATGAAACTTAATCAATAAATAAAGTGGTCACTCTAAAAGATATTACAGTAATTAAGAAAAAGACCAATGTTTAGCCACTTCCGCACATGCAGTGGTAGTCGTGCACTCTAGAATCACTCTGTGTTTGGCACTAATCGGTGTAACATAGTTCCTGAAGATTCCCCGTGGAGGGGTGAAACACGTGTTGAGTGATTTGGTGGTGGCGGTTGTGTGATTCGCATTGTTTGCCGCATGCGCATTTATCAGTGAGCTGGCGGGCGGTGCATTTCATTGCACGACTACCACTGCATCTGCGGAAGTGGCTAAACATTGGTCCTTTTCTTACTTAGGATGAACTTCCGCGAAGTAACGCCTGATTCCATTAAATATTACAGTAATATTTTTATAGGGATTCGGTCAGTATAGGCCAATAACTTTTGGCAGTACAAAGTGTAACAGAGAAAATAAAGTTTGTATTTAAAAATACATCAATTGAAATAACTATTAGAATAGTTTAATTTACATTGTAATAGTAATTAGAAATAGCTACGCATTGCACAAGATTAATTGCGTGGAATATAGCTTGCTAAAGCCGTGGTATATCCAGGTCAATTGGTAAATGGATCACTTATATAACTACAGGTATATACAAATAAAATGAATGCAGACTATATTAATATTTTGTGTGTGCGATTATGCATTCTTGAGAAATATTTTCTTAACTTGTAAATTGTTGCTTAGCTTTGCTTAACAACAACACGCTTTTATATATAAATATTTAGATACATAATAAGTAATTGAATTTTGTGCTATAGTTTATTATTCGTTTTAACATAAATTAAAAGACTCGCCGATTAACCGACATATTATGTATGACTAATAAACTAAAACGGATCGGTTTTCCTGCGATAATATAAATACAAGAATAATAAATATATTTAATTTTAAAAATCTTTGATATAACGAGGCAACCTAAATAATTTGATGGATTTGTCTAATCTGATCTAAAAAGAGACTATATGTGCAATTGTACTAAGTGTTCCGTGAATTAGTTGAACTAAACCCTTTTGTTACGTATTGTTTTATATTAATTACATATACATGAGTAGTGGTACATTTCCCCATTGTTGATCCCGGGTTCGATTCTCAAAAGATTGTCTCATATATAATTCAAACTTTATGCATTAATTATATTAGATTGTCAATGCACACAAAAGAGATTCCAAAGGATAGGCAGCAGCGTCCTTTGCGTACCATAATACTACACTGCAAATCGCCTGCCTGCCTGCTAAGCGAGGATATTTTGAGGGATGCCCGTACATTGCAGTTGGCGTCTATGAGCTAAGACGACGACAATATATGATGATTTGGCGGATTCGAACCTCATGTTAACGTAAAGTTGAGTCAACTGATTATTATACCTTAGAGCTGAGAAGAACAGGCGAAAAATATTTAATAAACATAGAAACAGCCGTGAGGCATACATCGTTCAAAAGGCATGTAGAAACTCTTTGCATACAAATGTTCTATGACAATTTTTTTAAATCTAGCAACGGAAGCTTTCTAAATATTACATGAGATTGGTTTAAAGATTAACAAAGGTTAACTGAGCGAAGTCAAGTCATACGTATACAAAACTTGTTTTGTTTTCTGGTATTTACAATGAATTTTTGAACCTAACACAACGCCTAAACTGATATTACCACTGTCTATGTCTTAATCATCACTTCCTATAAGTATCAAAGATATGAAAAAATATTGTGGTACGGCTTTTAAGGCCTACAAAAAAAAATTGAGTGTTTATATAATCAACTTCAATAGGTTATCCTAATTAATTTAATGTAAAACACATGTGGCTTGATACAATACAAACTCGTAGTTGTTCTGCAGCTGTACCGTGACATTAATCTGGGGTCCTGACGTGGGTCGGCAGATAAACATCGGTAGCCGAGATTGTATCGCTGTAATTTACCCAAATATTTAATAGCTGTGAAATAATTTCGAGCTGAAAATATTAGATCCGCTTAGTGACGTTTTGTAAAGCAAATTCAGGCATAACGTCTGACTTCATTACAAGAAGATCGTTGTAAACGTCTTGCACAACTAACTATGCGCGAAAAGCCTTAAAATTCACATTTTTTTTCATTGAACGCGTTTACATTGCATAGATCTATTTTTTATTGTACATCATTTTTGAGAACATAAAATAATGTCTATAAACATTATTAACAATTAAATATTGTGTAGTGTAGAGTATGAATTTACCAAAAAAAACGAACAAGTTTGTCTTCACCTATATCTCCATCGAAGTCAAGGACTTTTTTGCTTTTCAAACTCAAGTTAACAAACGATCTTTTTGTCTTCTTCTAGTTTTTGGTAAATATTGCATAATCATTATAAATTCACTCTTTTTAAACTTTTTTCATTAAATTTTTTCAACTCTTTCATTCACATGAAATAAAACAAATTTTTAAGTGGGTATATCGCTACCAATTCACTTTATTTCTATATTCCAGACGTTTCTAGTAGTTCAGCTTTAGGACCTCCACCGCTGGACATAGGTCTGGATAGGGTGGGCCTAGGTCTGCAATCCAGTCTTCCGACGCCTTTAACAAGATCTGTCCACTTTGTAGATTAACCCATACTTAACCGAATATAGTGCAAGATCTTATGACAGCGTATGCTCATTTTGCTTAAATCGGACTGACGTCAATAACTTCAAGACACCTCAGAATGACTATGACTTGCGTACGTACAACCACCCTGTCCTACCCGTAGCTATGGTACTACAAACCACATGAAAATTGTGCATTGCATAGGCTCACCAAAGATCGCCACGAATATCGGTCACATTGCACTGCCCACATGCAGCGACTTTTCATAAAAGTTCTCGAATATAAATATTAAAGTTTACCGTCATATAATCCTTGGAAAATTTATTTTATCTCATGAGTAATATTCGCGAAAATCGAATAACTTATTATGTGAGCTACAACTGATAGTGACTGAGCGAGTTCATAGTAAGTGGTTTATTTACACCCACAATAGACCTCGTCATCATCAGGTGTAGACAACAGAAAGCTTAATAACGTAACCCCAGCCAGCTACAGCCCAGCCAAATGATTAATATATTTTCCACGTCAGCAATAATTGACTTGTTCTTTCTCTGTTTATGGTAACCTATAATTTCTGAAACACCAGTAATACTTCACGAGGAGAGCAGATGTTCACTTTCGTGGACTATCTGACGACCTTTATAACAATAATTAAATAAACAACCTATGTTCAGTAAGTAAGTACCTCATAATATAGTATTTTACCTATGGAGTAGATTTTTGAAGGTTCTTAATATTGTAGTCATTTTAAAAGGTTGGTTTTTGGTATTACGCTTAAAATTGTTTGTTAGCCAATAAAACTAAATTTATTGTAACAACTCGAACCCATTGTACTACTAAGATCTTACTTACATGTTACATTTCAAACCGTAAATTATGATTTGTTACGTAATACCGTAAATATGATTTATTACGTTATAAATCAAAATCAATATTAAAAAACAGAACCGGGGAGAAGTTTTTGAAAGTAAAAGGGAGCAGTTGTCGGTACGCACTCGGCGAGCATAATTGCATAACCCAGAACAAAGGATACAAAAACAAAGCGCACTTACTCTTGCTCATTAAAACGGCACGACCGGCTTGCAGCGGCTGCAGCAGCTTGCGCTACCGTGCATGCACGCTATACACATGCCTACCCGCGTAGAGTCATTTTTAATGCTATGATTTAGCTAACTTGTTTCATTATACTACTTAAAATCACTGATGTTTCCACTTATTTATAATAATATCTCTTGTATTAAATGCAACCTAGAGGAACTTGAGAATTTATGAAACTATCGGAAAAAATATACTAGGAACTTGCTATAATATCAGCAAGTTAATTATACAAGCGGATACAAAAAAATTAAAAAATTACGTTGAATAGTTCAGGTCTCTACGATGAATATAATTACGTTCATGGAAAGTTTGGAATGTTAAAGGTGCTTTAAATTCTTTATTCTTCTTTTCAGCCGACAGACGTGTGCTGTAAAGCATAGCCATCCCCCAAAGATTGCCACGTTGACCAGTCCTGCGCCATCCGCATCCAACAACTTCCTCCAAACTTTACTACGTTGCCGGTCCACCTAGTGTCTCGTAGCTTAGGTTAAGTAGATTGAAGAGGTTAAATAGGCTCGCGGTCGCAATTCGAGAACCTTTCAGTCCTAACGTTCATCACTTACACTGCCACTGCAAGCGAGCAATTCTTGGAGCTACGTCGGTGACCTTGATTCTTTTGCGAATCTCCTCATTTCTGATTCAATGTCGCAAGGAAACTCTGTCTAATGCTCTCTGGGTGACCTTGAGCCTCTGCAATTCTTTATAACTACTTACGGAATTTACATTATTTATTAAAATTAAATACGTCCTATGCCTGATTAAATGATGTTTTGGGTGATGACACTTGCACAAACTCAAAGAACATAGACAACCTGCACAGAAATCTAAAACAGAGTTACTACACTCGTTAGTAAACGATATGTCAAGCCGTGCCAATAAAATTTCTGGTTTTATTATAATTTTAAATCTAAATCTTTTATCACTATGGTTATATAGATACGAGTACACAATAACCCAATATAGGATAAAATTGAGTCTAAAAAAATCGTTTATATGCCGACTATTTTATTTGATGCAGAATAGATTATTTATTCACAAAGAACGGACAAAAAAAATGAACAAACAACAAAATTCCTCTCTGCGGAGCTTTTATTTAAATTTGCTAATATTCCAGAAGTACCAGGATAGCAGAGGCATGCTGCAGTTTAACTAACTCACGCGGCGCCATAATTGGGTAGTCTATTCATTAGTAAGTCCGGCCCGTTTGGCGCATGCCCAGCTCTTTGAACGCTAGAAACGCGATAGCTACTGTTCAATATACATCATTTTAATAAAGTTAAATATATGAGCCATAATGTGGTGAGATTATGAGGCCGTAGATGCAATTTTACTAAATTTATTATTATCTGATGTTCTGCTATAAATATCATCCACACTTATTGATATAATATCTAACGCACTCTTATGAATTATGACGCGCATAGCAATGAATATTTTTGAATTAATTCAATTAAGCAAAAAACAGAATGAAAATATTATAACTTAAAATATTAAAAATATCTTAGTTACTCGATATTTAATAAAATAAATAAAACACGTACTGAAAAATATTCGAGTTAATAAATTTGAAAGTAAAATATTTTTGGTCGGAAGTTTGTGAAATTTATAGAAGAGACAGCAGTAACGTTACATTATTTTTGGTAACAAATTTAATTCATAAATTTATCTATACAGTTCTGAACTCCAAGCAAATTACAAACTTTTGTAATAATCTTTTTTTAGAGCCGATAAAATCAACCTCGCCTAAAAAACTTTGCTACGGTGAAAAAGTGAAATAAAAATTGACGACGAAATATTCTCTAGAACTTTTTTTTAAATTTTGTTAAAATAGCTTCATACTTTTTAAAAGTTAACAAACCTCTGTAATATTTTAGTTTAATGAATTAATATTCATAACTTATGACCTAGTTTAAGTGCACATCTGAAAAGTAATAAAAAGCCATAGTAACATTTTACAGTTTTTATTTAATTTATCATTCACAATGTCTTTTTTTAATTATATATATTTTGTTTATTTTTACACTTAGTTTAGATATTATGCAGAAAATCTTCGAAATGTGACACGAGTTAAAATCTACTATAAACGTCAGTGACATTATCATTAACTATATTTAACGTTATGGTACAGTTATAAATTCTTAATTTTACCCAAATAGTACAGTTCTACTTTATAAATCATGAAGTATTTCAATAAATTTAGGTAACGTTTACACGCAGGTCCCTTTTGCTACAGGCGTTGGGGGTCGGGTCGGCCACCTATTTCTGTCGCCTAGCAATAATTCGTAGGCATTTCTGTTTTTCAGTTAGAATAGCAACGCTGCATCCAAAATTATTTTGCTTGTGTTATATATTTTATTGCAAAACCTATTTATTGTAACATTCTAACATTCTGAGCCTCATTGGCAATTTTACAGCCGCCAAAAGGCCATGGAAAGGGTGATGCTTTGAATTTTTCTACGAAATTGAATCGGTGGTGAGTTGATTCGTAGATGAACAAAAGTAACCGGACATAGACTAGTAGATTAAGTATATATATATATATATATATATATATATATATATATAGTATCATCACATAATGTAAGCCACGTAGTTAACTATTATTGATGTAAAAACAATTCACCCGAAACAACAAAAGCAGAGAAATTATCAGAATGCTCAATAACACAAGCTAGCTCTCAATACAGTTCACACAATGCGAAACGTAATCATTATTGAGATCCTCGCTTTTATATTCGCCTGGTATTTCTCCAATCACTCACACACGGACGAATATTTCTGCAAGAATCCGTTATTTTCGCTGTATTTTTGTTTGTACGAGGGGAAAGGGAGACCTAATTAATTAAAACGTGAAGCTTTATGGTCTCTTGGGATCTCTGCCTACATATTTCCATATTTGTCATGAATATTGTTTGTTACTTTTAACGGCCTTTTCATTAAAAAAAAATAAAAACTATGTTATATAAATGTTTTTTTAATAACCTACAGAATTGCGATTATTTACAGATGTAGTAGCAAAGTTATTTATTTATTATTATTAGGTTAAAAGTCGATGCTCAGAAAGATTCACTGAATTTTGACTCGCCAGTGAAAATAAAATATGTGCTTCAAAGCTATTTCTGTGTTCATGGCAATAGTTTTCTAAATGGAATATATTGTCTTTATAAAAGTCAATTTTATACAGCAACTATCATAAAAATAAAATGTACAGCGAGATATTCCACCGAGACTACAAAATTGTATCAAAATTGACGTAGAGTTCGTAACTGCTAAGGGAAACATGTATACAAACATTTACATATGTTGACAGATGCATATTTTCGTTTGGATATTACAAGTAAATAATATTATTAATAATTATCAAAGCCCGTCTAGTCGAGTACCACAGAATGAAGCGTTAGCTTAATATAGAAAGCACTTTTATATCACACAAATACCGAAATTAAGAGATGGAAAGATTTAATACTCTTATTAAACAATTCAATGAACTTATTTAACGTTTAAGTTATGGAATATATTTTCAATTAAAAATACGGTGTTGCTAATATGTTTTTAATTAATTAAATGTAATTATAATATTTTGTTTATTTTCGTATAGCACATGCCAACATAAAAACCTTCTCCATCATCTTAAATATACAAATATATATACGTTTAAAAATTCACTTCGGGTCAGAAAAATACATAAGATACCGCTAATGTTTAAGAACATTGGGCATTTTCATTGTATCTACAAAGTATGAGATAATCGAGAGAAGTGAACTAATTGGATGTTGACCCGTAAATTTTAATATTTTTTACGAATGCTGCAATTAAAAACACATCTTCATAACTCCATAGCTGGAAGAATCTGTATGTAATATACATTCCTTAATCAGAGCTCTCTCTAATACTGTCTCTATGGATCAAAACTAAATTTTCATTTATTTTGAAAAAAAAACTGTAAAAATAAAATCTATTGGAAACCAGAGTAAGTCATAGTACATCTATATTTGTAAAACTCAATATCTTTACTACAATTTTTAGATATATTTGAAATGATCTCTCTCACAACCTTTCATATTTTGGTTATTAAACTGTAGAACTATAATGTCTTTCAACAAGCATTTAAGGTAAATGTAAAAATAAACAAAATTTTTACGTAAAATTGTGAAATTTTCCTTTGTGAACAACTTTGGAGTTTTATTTCCCCCGAGGCGCAGTCGTTGTCTGCGCACCTACGGGGAATTTTTATTTCTATATAGGTGGACACGCTATTATGTCCCCTTGTGCGAAACATGATAAAGGTTATTTTAGCGCATCGTCCACGTATTATTATTAAAACATTTATTTCATATTTAACTATTTACTTTATATCGCAATATTTACTTATTGAAATATTAACTAAATCAACAATATGTCGGGATGTGTACGACCATTTGTAAAGACAGATGAAATAATTTGAAGTTGAATATGCGCGCTATAAACCCTGTCAGAAAATTTTGCGATTGTGTCCTTTAATTTTTTCTTTGAAATCGAATCCTGATCTTTGAAATATATTTAAATATGGCAGCTGAGTAAATGTTTGATAAGGTATAAATACAAAAACATACACACAAAAATAATATATATGTTCATGGCATATTAGTGTATAAAATGTTTATATTTATAAATGTTTCCCCTATATCAACGTCAAGGCGAAATCGGATTATATGGCAGTTAGTAGCTATCCATAGAAAGTTATTTCAATAAACTATTGCTTTATTTTGATGCGGTCAATTAAAAATCATCTTCAACCGTTTGTTCTTTACAAGAATAGTTACTTCGATAGTATAATAAAATAGGTAACAGATAACTATAACAAACGTTCTCTCTATTTCTGTGAATAATTATAGAAATAGAGAGAACCTTATACGGCATAAAATTAATTTACTTTTTACATAAAATATTTCTTTTATAATTTCTTTTGTTTGACTTATTGCTCAATTCCGGTTTGACGTTGATTTATGGGACACTCTGTAGATTGTATTAAAAAGTAAGACGATTCAACTGTAAACGATAAGAAGAGTACATTACTCTAATCTGAACGAAAAAAGTTGTGAACACAAGAACTTCCCTATCTAGATTTCCTTTTTCTGACAGCAGAATATTCCCACCATTTTACTAGAACATTCTCATTGTTATACCGTCTAAATTTCATTGCCAGTCATAAATAAAAGAGATTATCTTTTGTAAAAAGCTTTGATTCAGATTTAACGACCGGCCTTTACAGTCACATTAATTATTCTCGCATCAATAATTTATTATCATACATTATACGTCTTCGACAAAGATAGCGATATTTTCTCTAATTAAATATTTATCATGAATTCAGCCGTAGGATGTCTGGAGATAAATAGGTGTAATTGAACCGTAATCATAAAATGTTTTAAAAATATTTAAAGACGATAAAACAAAATAGATATAATCTTAGACGATTATCGATGATTTCATTAAAAATAAAATGTTTTTTGGTGACATTAAAATTTATTAATATCGCAAAAACGAGTAAAGAATAAATTATTATTTTAAGTGCGGAATATGTTCGTATACAAAACAAAATTATCAAATTTTTATTTACCATTTAAAACGCAGAGTGCTTAGCAAATATTTAAAATGTTTTCAAGTGCTCGATTCATATTAAAAGAGGACTAAATCGGAATGAATGTCAGATTAAGTCTCCGAAGCGATGCTAAGCGCATAATGATGGGGGAGGATTAAGAGGGTTTTGTACCACGCAACATTTAAACAGTGCCCGAACGCTTCATACGTATAAATTTAAACTTTAATATTTCCATCAGGACCGGTAAGAAAAAAATCCATCGCAAAATTATTAAATAGGCTTTCTATTACTAATTAATCTCACCTTTTCCAGTCTCGAATGCTGTCGTGTGCTTCTCAAATGTCACTAATTTTAAAATTAGAAAAAAGATTTAAATAAGAACACTACGGTGTTCTACGAAGGACGCGTTCGCCCCTGTTGGCAACCGCGCTGGGACTGAATTTCAGAGGGTGGCGATGCCCGACGGTAAGCACCCCACGGTGCAATGCCTATACTGCATTTATACAGCGCCTGCCTCGTTCCTATACCTTTAATTTCCTTTGCACTTATTGACCTTCTTCGCCTTAATTCGTGTCATTTTATCCAATTACACAAGATACGCTACACGACGTTGGAAAACATGTCTAATTTTTAACACGATACGATTTATATTCACTTGTGGTACTTGATAATGTAGTGTTTGCTAACAGGACATTGGGTTATTGTCTTCTCGACTAACCTGCAAAAGACTCCTACTTCGTCTGCACGTATTATTAACGACACCTGTTATTATTGCTTAAGTTATTTATTTCGATTTATACGTAATTATAAACAATTAAGAAATAATTTACGATTAAAACGCTTTTGTTTATATACAATTGAAACGATGGGAAGACGACCTCAAAAAAGAGGCTGGTTTAGAATGGATGAAAATAGCGAAGAAAAGAGGGAAAAATTAGAAGAGAAATTTGTCTAAGGATAAGGTGTTTATTGTAATTGTAATTGTTAAATATATATATAAATATGTGATATAAACTACTAGTAACTTAAAACAACTTAGTATAAGGACGATAAATTAACTGAAAATTATTTAGTACGAGTAAAATTGTGAACTGCAAAAGGCTTTTTTATTTTATTTTTATGTGTATATACAAGGTGATAGTTTACGGTTGTAAAAACTTTAAAAGTGTGATTTTATAGCTCATTTGTCGAAAAAAAAACTAAGCTTATATACCTAATTCCAATCACCATGTATATTTCTTAGCGAATGCGTCAAGCCATTAACTTCCGGCAGTACAAAGTCTAATATCAGATAGTAAATAATTATACATTTTAATATGTGCAAATATGTGCAATCTGGATTTTGAAAATGCTATTTACTGCTACGAGTATATTATAATTACGTTATTTATTATCACTAAAACCTATTTTTTAGAGTTATGACATTTAAATATGCAGTGATCGGAATTTTTCAAAGCGCTGTTTACTCTGTGTGTCATTTTTAAAACTCTTATTTTTGAATGTGGCGTATTATATATTAATTAACAACAAATGAGCTATACATTCACTCTTTAAAAGCTTGTACACCTATGGGCATTAACCTTATATGCATATACTTAGTCTTGCCGTAAATATTGTTACAAAGATTTTTTTTATTGTACGTGTACATTTTTTACTATAACAGTATGCTGTTTATAATACTCTAATATAAAACCATCAAAATAGTTTATTCGAAGTGGTCTCCATTGGCTGCAAAATATTCTTTTAAATCTTGAGGCCAGTTATTAATAGCAGCACGCACTGTTTTAGGGACTCCAAATTATTATGACGTTTAGAGCAAGCCTTACTCTCGAAAATGGCCATAAATCATAATACAGTGAATTAACAACAGGACTGGATGACGGCAAGTCTTCAGCTCTGATAAAGAACCGAGATTGGGTGGATCGAACTTTATGACTCGACGATAGTCTTGCTGAAAGGACCTTACTTGGTTACTGAAACTGTTGTTAAGGTGCCTAACTAACTTCTCAAGAATGGTATCTTTATGCACTTGTGCTCATGTTTTGCTACTTTTTCACAAAAATATGGTTCAATCACTCCTTCATTGCTAACATTTCATCAAACCATTACTAAAGTCGGTTAATCACCCACGTTGTACTCTGTTGACTAATTGGAAAACTTCTTTAGAGCTTTCAGTATAAATACAGTCATTCTGTTTGTAAATATTGCACGGTCGTAAAAATTTTTTCATGCGTTATCAACAACATTTTTCTGTAACCACTCTTTGCGTACGTGGTTCTAGAGATACCTTCATTTTCCGAGATAAAATCCTTTGCTTTCGGACATGATTTCTTTGAATTCTTCCCTTTACTCCTATGATCGCCTTTTTTGCTTAGGCTTTATTATTTTAACGGTTTTAGATTTATTTTGGGCAAGCATTCCACACTCAATAGACATAAAACTGTGTAAATATGTTTTTCATTTTACATTAAGGTTTAATACTAAACTGAAGGTATTTAATGCATAAGTATTAAAGATCATATAATTAATTCAGCAACTACTGTTTAAACACATGTTCATTTTTATGTGCTAAAAAGTAAGTAATTGAACATAAATCTATTGATTCTGAAAATATTTCAATTTTATCGTAAATTTATTTTATCTTGCTTCTCATATGTCGAGTTATTTTTTAGGTATTTTTATTTAAATAGTTTAACTTTTCCCTTGATAGTTTCAAAGAAACACAACAAAAAAAATTAATTTTACTGTCTACGAGTAGAAACATCTATCTGTATGTGTTAGCTTGCAGGAAGCATAGCTATTAAGCTAAGCTTCCTAGTTCCTAATGGAACTGCAGTTTCCAATAGTACATCGTAGGTTTGATACAGACTTATTCAAGTTGCAAAGAAAGAGCTAACAAAAATTTTGAAAATAAGTGACTTCCAACGTTACACATTATACTTAAATAGTGAGTCATTGTCTCTTTTAGAGTAGTGACAAAACTTAAACATAAATAGTCGGTCGAGTGCGATAATGTAGATTCTGAATCTGGATATATAACTAAAGGTTCATTTTCAAGTCCTTCTTATAAAGCAAAAATGTTAATTGTACTGTGCGTTCACGAGAGAACCCTCCTTATCACTGGCCAATACGGCCAGAATACTTTTTAATTAAATTATTCTTGCGCGATAGAAATGAAATTCGTGCTCTGATTTGAATTCGGATGGCGTCGGTGATATATTCGCTGCGATTGTAAATAATCTCTGCATATGTGTAATAAATACCACCTCGAACAAACCTGGCTGTTATTTTCTAACTTTTTTGCTACAATTTATTTTCATCGCCATCGAAATAGGAACGAAATCAGGCACGGGAGTAAAACTCATCTCTACCTGGTAAACGCGTATAGTACATTGTATAAAAACATTAAAAATTGCGCAGTTGTATTCAATACAATGTGTTGGAAATTTGTTCAGCGCGAGCGTATATATGCAAACAGAGCTGTCGTGACGGCGCGCTATCGCCCGTGATGAATGTTCGTAGCGAGAATCAGCCGTTCACAAATAGCATCCTTTTAATAATAAAAATAAACTTTTTCAACGGCTACATTTACATAGCGTTGCATATAAAAAAGTACATTTCTTTTGGTTCTTTTCGTGTAAGAATTACCATAATCGTTTTAACCCCTAGAAGTCCACTGCAAGACATAAGGCTTCGCCAAAGATATCTATGGGAGTATATACGATAATCGCCATGCTCGGCAGTCAGGTTGGCGATCGCAGTGTGATATCATAGCACGCAGGGGACGCTGCTGCCTGTTCTTTGGAAACTCATTTGTGAGTAGTGGCAATCCAATATCCTATTATATTTAATGTACAAAATGTAAATATATAAGATTGGATCCCGGAAATAGAATTCGTAAGCTTCAATCGAAAGTCTCAGTTGTTCTTCTAGCACTGGGCTATTACGATGACCGGTCCTGCGCTGCCCGCATCGAGCGAATTCCCGCGATTATAACTATGTCGTCGACCCACCTAGTGGAGAGGGCTACATATGTCCCACCCTCCGACCCGTGGTTGTCATTCAAGAACCTTTCAGCGCTACTGGCGATGGGTTTAATTTCTAGTTTACAGAACATGCCTTAATTATTTAAAAAAATATTCCGTTTTACCGAATATATGTGGTATAAAAGTAATGTTAGTGTAGCTGTTACACTTGAACTTTCATATTTTATCGCCATTTTCATGGAGTCTTTTTCTTTTTGTAGAGTCAAGTTGCTAATACTAATAAAATTAAAAGACTGTTGTTTGAAATAAATCCCATGACTGTTCCATATCCAGTCGCGACGCATTAGTCCTGTTACACTTTAGCCATAGTAGAAGACCGTCGTCGTCTGTTAACAAGACGATAGCTTCGTCTTTGCTTAAAGTGTGACATCAGTTGGCACTCACACACACACAGAATTGAAATTAACTTTTATAATTCAACACTTGACATTGCCTAAAGATGTGTATGTAACAAAATTTTTACATCGATATATCTTCCTAACGGGAAAACTCTTTTCGATCACTAGAACTTAATAGGAGAATCCTCTTCTTCTTGATAATATACTGGCGTTAATGGTTGAAACGTTAAAACGACATACGGGTGCGAAGTACAACGAGCGGTATATTTGATTGGTAAACCGGATGTTTAAATATTCTAACATTGTTGTAACTACTTAACAGATTTTGAATTTTAATACTCGCTATTATGAGTTAATTATTTAGACTAACTTAATTAATTCAAATATGGCAGATCTGTAGATAGAACAATACAAAAGTTAGAAATAAGGCCGAGCCGCTTACCAAATTCAATATTTAAGAAGATAGGTATAAAAATCTGTTGTAACAAATTTTTAATTTTTCAACAGTTTAAAAAAAGACAAATTATCATAGCACAATATAAAAGAAGGAGAAGAATTTAGAGCACGATATTGATGCCAGTGATACATATCCCTTGTTATAACGTACAGATGTTACAATGCGGTGCTATGAAGAATCACCACCTCTGCGTTAATCATTTTGTGATGGTATATTCCTTCAGCTCCGTTACATAATTACGGCAATTTTAAAACGGTTTTTAATATAATAGAACAGTAAAAAAAAGGCTGTTAAAAGAAATACGAATTGAAATTAAATTTAAACAACATCCAGATAGGTTTTCAAAAAAGACATGTCAACACGGTACGACCTAAATTCACTACTGGCAGTAGGTCTTTTGAAACATTATTAAAGGCCATGCCGTATCTATCGTGAAACAGTATTACGTAAAAATCACGGGATGTCGCCTATGCACATACATATCTGTAGATATAGTGTTGTGGTGGATTTTTAACAGGTTAGGTAGGAAATGGTAGAGACAACACCTAGCGAGCTGGAGCACAAAAATAAAAACGCTTGGATGAAAGATAGACACAGTTTATTTAAAAGTCATCCGCCTCTAACTTGTGATACACCAACGCCGTAATAAATTATTTGTCATGCGAATGAAATATTTTTTACATAAAAGTTTCACCACTCATTTGTACGCATTAAACATTGATTTAAAATTGATATAATATAGTCTTTAATTCCATATACCATCACAGCACTAAAGGTTTAATACAAATTCACAAACAACAACACATATGTCACTTGACGCCGTTCACTATTATTATATTTCATAATATTTGTCGGCGTGAGACGCGGTTTGACAACCGCCTACAAATCATACGCCGCGCGCCCTTACATTTTGCGCATGCGTAGACCGATGGATTGACAGATAAACGAAAGCATTTTGACAACTGCGATTATTTCGCTACAGTACTAAAGCACGAGAAGAAATACTGAAGGAGATAACCGTAAACAAGCCGTTACTATCAAATGTTCGCCGTACTCATATACAGAAAGATTCTTTATAGATGTAAAAGATTTAAATGGGTGAATGAATGTATAGCACATTTGTTAGCAAAAATCAAAAAAAAATTTAGTGATTTATATTTATTTCCAATCACTTTGTATATAGTGATCACACTGAAAACAATACATGTAAAAACGTCTAGAAGAACAAAGTCTGCAGGGACAGATAATAAACATTATTTATTTTAATATGTGGTAATCTGTATTTTGAAAACGATTTTTCTTACTATATTATCCCAACGTTATGTATTTCTAAAATCGTTGATTTTTGGATAGAGTGTACCATACATTAACTGACAGCATATAACCTCCACATTCACCAATTCAAAGCATGTTTGAGAATAAAAAAGAGTATTATTATAACGTTATTTATTATTTCTAAAACTTTATGTACCATAAAGTACTTGTCAAATACTGAGCTATATATTCACTCTTTTAAAGCTGTTATACCCTGTTATTACTGTATTTATCATCTATCTATCAATATATATTTAAAACATTCTTCCTGTTGCACGTTCGTGAGAGCCATGTGTGTCGCGAATTAAACTTGCATCAGTCGAAATCCGTCGGAGCCGCGCGCGGTGTGGTGGCAGTTTGCGACTCCTCCGCTAATTTATTTGGCTCCTCATACCGGATTGTGCGCTCTCGAATAGCGCTTAAACCAAATGCAGTTGAAGTATTCATACCACTACCACCAAAATCATTAAATGTAAAGCATGAAAAAGAGAATTGCTCGAAAGTAGAATGTGCGAAACTCGACGGCTGCCTATTATTATGATCATTATCATAATTTCAGCTATAGGATATCCTATGCTGAATTTAGGTCTCTCTCATTTTTTGAAGTGGCTTGCATCTAGCGTCTTCCGAAGGCCATGAGTAATCTGTCTACCTTAAGGGCGAACGTCATATACTGCGCTTTCCGGTCCTTACTCTCCACTCCTTAACACCCCAGTGGTCTTCAGTTCTACCTCATACATCATCTGCCCACTACCACTTTAACTTGGCAGTCCGATAGGCTATGCGCGGAGCTGTAGACTTCTTCAATACGTGGTAACATATCCATACACAGTACGGTACGGTACGGTACAAGTCACCATGACTCACATTATGACGTCTTTCGTCCATGCAATGTTAATAATATGGTCGCAATTTCTTCCACGTTTCATCCGGCTATGTACATGACAAGCTACGGTGTTGGCGGTGACGTCATTGACCGTTTCATACATTATCATACAAAATATAAAGAAGAGCGTATCATACTTCTTTAATTGCTTGAAGTTCCTATTACAGTCACTGTAAGTAGACAGACTCCTTTATGTTAGTTACCATTACTGATAATGTCTTTGACCCTCTCAATCTTCTCTCTGACTTCTCCATCGGACAACAAGATGCACGGATTCGGTATTAATTGTTAATAATTGAGCAGTGGTAGCCCAGCGGTTGATGACTAAGACTTGCGGTCATAGATCGCGGGTTCAGTTTCCGTGATCTCGGGTTCGATTAACACTTTGTGCGTTAATTATATAGGATCGCCACTGCTAATAAACACATTTGCAGAGGATGGGTAGCAGCGTCTTCTGCGTACTGTAATACCATAACGCGATTGCCAACCCGCCTGCCAAGTGAGGTGATTAAGGTATGTCCCCACATAGATATCTTTAGGGGAGGCCTAAACAATAAGTAACGTTGAACGGAACATGCTGTATGCAAGCCGCTTCTAATCATTTAAAAAATATAGTATATTGGAAGCGGAAACAGTGATAATAATATAATATTACAATAGCATATATTTCTTTAAAAAACCGAATATGTTATAAATGTAATAACTACCTAAAAGTCTACAAAGTGCACTCAGCCGGGAAAAATTTTGTGCATTTATTAAATGTCGATTGAAATTTACTGCGCAAATAGTACGGACAGGGCCTACTCGTAACCGATGTACTCACGAGGGGGAGTGCCTCTAGCCGCACTTTGTAAGGAAAATTTATTTTCTGCATTGTATGGGAAATAATGATAAATGCTCGTTTTGCCATATGTTATTTTAACTTTCAAATACATAAAAATATTTTCCTGAAAATTACCATAATTTATTTCTCTGTCATTGAAACTCGTCCCTTCGGTTGAGACCAAACTTCACTAATCTTCGTTTACCTTCTTTATTTTTTTCCGCTATTGTTATAATTTCGTTGCACCAAATATTTCTTGAGTGATTTCATCTATCTATTGGGCCTTTCCATGTTATCGCTTCTAGAGTACATATTTTGTCGTTGTATTTCAATGGACATCTTGTCCAACGCCACTTTGCGTCAATGCGTTTATTATCTTTTCTTTCTTACAAATTCAGTGTAAATCTCTTATTAAATATGCAATTAAAATATAGCGGTTATGTATTCATGAAAACTTATGCATATTTTATATTGATTCTCTGTTGATCGTCCCAAATAAATAAATAAAACACCGAAGCAAAAAAAAACTGTTGCTACTCTGGTTTTTAAAGCACAACATCCCACATGTAATGTCATGTCACAGCCCATTTATTTTACAGCTACGGCGGCGGTTAAGTGCACGTGAGTTCCGCTTTGATCCTTCAAACGTAACGCATAGTGTTTGCGTTTATTAAGAGGCTGATATATTTGCCGCGACTGTACCTACGTAGATAAACTATTATAATATTATATATTAATTTACAAGCTATTAATTAAATTGATTACATACATATTTATTAACGTTTTTTCTCTTATACACAGACACACACACACACACACACACACACACACATGTGTGTGTGAGTATGTGTGTGTACATGTGTATATACACTGTAATTCTTTTATACGTAATTAATTAACACCCACCTGTATACTTTTTTTTAAAGAACCTCTTATAACCTTTTACCATAGTGGTAGAGATCTTTAATTTTTTTTATTTTAATGCGTATTGTCCGACTGCTGAGTATGAAACTTACGCGCTGTCTACTGCACTACCGAAGCTCATTACCTTTGCAGCAATGCCTATAAGCCATTATATCAACCATTACCAACATATGTTGGTAGGGTTATAATTTATATGAAATAATCTTTACTATAAAACTATTATACTAAAACAGAAATGTTCGTATGTAACAATTTCAGTGTAATACATACAGACAATAAATAAGTATGCTCCTATATTTTGTAATTTTAGTAAAGCTCACAGACTAATAATAAATATTACATACATATGACCTTAACTTAGCTATTAGGTTGTTGATAAAAAGCTGCATTGTATATAGTATCAATATACGAACATAGCAACAGATAA
Source organism: Battus philenor (assembly GCF_028537555.1). NCBI lineage: Eukaryota > Metazoa > Arthropoda > Insecta > Lepidoptera > Papilionidae > Battus > Battus philenor. The sequence continues at coordinate 3,536,661 of NW_027181686.1, forward strand.
TAATAATAACTTTAAAATCCTAAAGATTAAAATAATTAATAAACAGACAACGGAGAGAATAAAACCTATTAAAACATAATTTATTACTTACATTTCTGATTGGTTTTTATAGTTCTCTTAAGAAAACAGTTCGAAAGACATAGTGTCGTTATTTGCTTGTCGATTTTACGCTTCACTATCAAACAGTTACTAGTGCAGAAAAATCAGTCTGATTGACATGAAACCTCTTTGAATTTATTTGCACTATGTAATGAAAGTATTTCAATGTCTTTTAGTTATTACGTCTGTAGTTGGTAATTGCAAATGGGACAAATAATAAAGACCGAAGGTTATGTTGTAAAAATATATATAAGAGATATTTAGTCAAGAATACTTTTATATCGTTTATTAGGCGGCCCGTTAAGCTTCCGCCGGGATCGTGATTAAGAAAAGTTCGGTTCTCGTTAAGAGCGATCTCTTTCCCTTGACGAACTCATCCGTGACTGCCTTGATTAATTTATAGATTCTATACTCCCGGTAGCGCTGGGTTTGCACATTAGACATCGATATGTAAAGTCGAATAAAATTAATAATTCTTTTTAAACCTTCTTTTGAAATTTTTTGAAACTTTTCTCCATATACTATAAGATAAATATTTGTGTAAATGCTTAATAGAACAAGAACCCTGTTATACCAGAGATCAACTAAAACCACGAAAATATTTTTGCCTTTATCACTATATGGCAAAGGAACACTGCCTCTCACGTGAAGTTACGTCTAGGTGAGAGATAAATATCCTCGTCTGCGGCTCAGCTATGGAGAATGCCATTTCCCATAGCCTCGTCTATTCACATCACAACAGTGCAATCCCTCTTAGTCGTTGAAAGTAGGTAGAGAAACATAATTAAATACATGACACTACTTTTTTTTCGAGGCTCCATCTCAGCTGCAAAAGCAGAGATAAGCTGTTACCCCGTAGTCTATCTTTTTCTTTTTAACCGATATACGCCCAATAAAAACCAGCCCCTCTCAGGGTATTGCACAACCTATCGAAACATTTATTAATAGAAAATAAATAATATGTTAATCCCTTTACGACTTTTTACACACTTAACCAATCATCCTGTATATAGTCGTTAACCGTCTTTTGTCATATGATAATAACCGCAGGTGTAGTAAAATACCGCTAAATGTGTAAATTAAAACTAAGTCTAGGACGGCAATTATAACATGTCAATAAAAGCATATGATTACCATTTCTGTGATAAAACTAGCAGGATCGTTATTGTAATTAAAACACGGCTTAAGAGTCTTGCCATTACTATGGACTAGACGTCACTGTGAATCCCTGACAGGCCGTCAAGATAAAACTTATCAATTAATAGTTTAACTGTAAGCACAGTAAAACTAATAAACCTCTTTATTTATTTATTTATTTAAATACTTCTTATACATAAGGTAGGTTTAATAAGTATATAAAATAAAATGGAAAGAAAAAAATTATATTAAAAATTATGACGACTATAATAAAACACCACTAATATGTTTGAATTTGTACTAATGACTACTACACTAATAATGATACAAATATAATATTATACCTGTATATACATGCACACATATATGTATATATAAATATATATCCACATATGCTATTTATAAATGTGATAAATAATAATTACTTCAATTATCATGATGATTCCGTCAGCGATGTCAAGTAAAAGCTTTCGAACCTATTTTTTAAATGCGCAATGATTCTTAATAATCCTAATATGGAGGGGGAGCGCATTTCAGAGAAGAATAGATTGTATTGCGAAGGAGGAGTTAGTAAAGTCATCATTATTATGAAGGACATTTGAGTGGATGATTTCTCGAGAAGCGAAGTGTTTTTATGTGTACTGGAAAACGGGCTGGAATTGAAATGATTATAGGAAGGTGAAGCGGGAGAAAGGAATAAAGAGAAAAGTGTAGTTTTACCTATTCGCTATGAATGTCATATGCTAAGAATATTTACAACATATAAATATCATTATTTACGTTTATATTCGACTCGCATGCGTTTCACAATGCGTTTCGCAAATACTGACAATGGCTTTGCTTAGTGATACCCATTGCACTATAGACATAAAATAGAATAATACGGAGATGTATAAATATAATTCAGAATTGAATTATGATTTGATTATAGTAAATAGTGGAGCCTTCGTTTTTCGAATTTTCGTCTAAAATGAAAAGAAAACTAAGAGAAAAAAGTCAAAATTTTGGCTTACTTACTTATTTTGGTTTCCTTGTGCATTTCTTTCTATAAGAAACTTCAGTGGAATCATCTCAGTCTCAGTCTTTCAACACTCGTAAGTAAACTCGGCTCAGACGTCTTTGCGATTAAAAAAGTTAGACAATTAATGGACCTTAATACAGCTCGACTCGTAAATTTTAGTTATTTTCATAGCGTTCTCTCTTACGGCATTTTAATATGGGACAGTGCCGCCGTTATTAATTCTACATTTATTTTACAGAATAGTGCTGTTCGGGGATATTTATAACTTAAAAGCTAAACATTCAATGTAAGATGTTTTTAAAGAATTCAGAAAAGTATTTTGTTTTGGTTGCTACGCAATACATTTTTAATGAAATATACTTATGCATTATAATTAAAGGACCGACTAGAAGCGGCTGTTATCCAGCATCTAAATTAATTTAATAAGTTAGAAAAACTATATGTTTGATGCTTAATTATATGAAGCAATCATTAATATAGGTTATCTTGATTTTTGGAAATTGATTTTTTTATAGATTTAATAGATTTAGACATCGATTTTATAGTTCATTGTAGAAAATAATTGTTACCTTGCAATATACAGGGTAAAACCGACTCGAAAATCCTTTTACATTAAAAGCAAAATTCATCAAAGTGATAATTTTCGATGGTTGAGCCGAATAAATTCCAAGTACATTAAATTACAATTATATTACACAAGTTTTTAAACATCTTAATCTCGGAAATTTACAGTAATACTTGTAGAGCAAAACAAGAAAATTATCATTAATCGAAACACAGAAGTTACCTTGATACTTCTGTTATCGAATGAAATAGATTTTGAACCGGTTCCGTTGCAAAAGTAAGTACAACGTATCATTTTAAACTTCATTTGCTGCATTTAACGCACAGAGTACAGAACGATTCTGCTCTCTTGATTGAAAAGGGAAAAAAATAATTTCGTATCTTTTTTTACTACAATTTTTATCGTTACTGCTTCGTATAAAGTGAAATAGTTCAGTGTAGTTTCTGAGTGATTATCAAGTTCTTTAAGTGAACCCAAATATCTCCCAAAAATCACCAACATATTAACACCATCAAGCGAAACAGTAAGTTACCTTTGTACCAGTCTCGACGTATTTATGTCGATTAATTACAAAGGTTACCAGAAAAATTATATAACAACAATTAATAACTATTTATTAAATGCAGTTTTTAAAAAAAAAACAATGGATAGAGTTTCTCCATGCTTTTTCTCCACAACTATATTTAACACCTTGCGAAGCAAAGTAATAATAAAATAATTCAAAAAAAATAAAAATATTAAAAGTTGACGACCGTTGTCGATAGTTCTATTGTTGAATAAACCTATTTTATTTTTTATCTTTTAATGATTCCCCGCTGAGTAAATTCGTCTTGAGTTGTTATATTGCCCTGGTATACCTTATTTATATTTAAATAAGTAATTACATGTAAACGGCACGTAATTAATTTTTCATAAAATTTTGGCTCATTCTGTGATTATTTACTTCATTTAGCGAAGTACTTCCGCAGTTAGTTACAAACTCCATCATATTTACGGAGCTATATAATAATTTTTATATTTTTTGGAGCTATATTATAATTTTTACATTTTTATTCATTTACATTTAATTTTCCGTATCCATTTTTTTTCACGACATTCACACACACACACGACACATTGCAACTTGTTTACATAATAAAGCGGGAAAAAGATAAACATAATTCAAAAATAGAATAGTCTGGTCGATTCGATTATGTGTATGTACAGATGTGACATGATCCGCTCCTCCTTAGTACCTCATTCTCTCATTTATTTCTCTACTGTTATCTTCATCCTGTTTTGATCTTTGATACTCGTTATGTGTAATCAAACTGATGTAAATTACTAACGAGAATGCTTTCCAGATGGAAAGATGGGTTAATAAGACTGCAGTGGTGACAGGTGCTAGCGTTGGGATCGGTGCAGCTGTCTGCGTGAGCATGGCAAACGCCGGTCTTCGCGTGGTGGGCTTGGCAAAAAGATCGGAACTTATAGATGTAAGCAAATATGCCAAAATAAAAGCACTAGAGTAATATAAAATTTTGGTACTATTTAAAGGACACTATTTCGGAACTCGATATCTAAAAAAACCTTCAGTGATTTAAAACATTTTTGCCACAAAAACGAATGTTTTAATATATTAATACATTTTTGATAAAAGTTCTCTACGATAAAAGTTTTACCGCCAGTCAGAAATAACAGCTTTTAGCCAGCATTAAAAAAAAACTTTTTTACTCAAAATTCATCATCATTATTTCTGCTGTAGGATGTCCATGGCTGGTTCATCCTCTATAGATTACCAATAAAAGCGGCCTGCATCCAACATCTGCCGACGATACACTGCGCTTGTCCATGATCCATGGTCTCCAATATAGAACTTTAAAGAATCCAGCGGCCTATAGTTCTGCATAAAGTAAAAAAATTGCAAATAAATAGCCTAAACTCAATATAACAGTTAAACAAGACCTGTAACAACCTTACGCAATTCCCTTTGCTATGTGGAAACAATCTATAACAGCCGGCGCTCAAGCCGGACTTTCTAATTTACTTAGTTTTATTACAATATCTTGTGGTTATAAAACTTTTTGCGGCTACTTCGTCTTAAAATACTATGACTAGGCTTTTGTATTGTGAGATACAGGCATGTTTCTTAACAATGTTAGTTCTGTGAAGTACAAAATTGAGTGCAAACCTCATATCATTTACACAAAAAAGCTAAAAGCGAAAAGACACCAGCGAAAAGACAGCGTACCAGGGTGAATCAAAAAGTTCTTAGAAGTGCATATATATGAAACCTTTTTGGATCAAGTTCGATATTCAAATTGAAGAGTGTCTATCACACTATATTTATGCAGACTGTCACTTGTTTTTGTCAGTTCGTTCGCATGTAATAAATTTTTTTGTGCAACGAGTTGCTAAAAAGTCAAAATTATGGATAAAAGTGAGTTACGTGCGGTGATAAAATATCTCAGTTTGAAAAAAATGTCTACGAAAGAAATTTTTTTGGACATTCAGCAGACATTAGGGGGTGATGCTGTATCCTATTCTATGGTTGCGTACTGGGTGGCTGAATTTAAAAGAGGTAGATCAAGCTGTAAAGATGACCCGCGTTCTGGGCGGCCTTCAACCTCCGTTACAGAAGAAAATGTCAAAAAGGTTGAGAATCTGGTTTTGGAAGACAGAAGAATGACTATAAAACATATAGCTGAGATCCTAAAGATATCTTTTGGTAGCGTTCAATCCATTTTAATTGATTCACTGGGGTTCAAAAAAGTGTCTGCAAGATGGGTGCCACGAATGTTAACCGACGAAAACAAAAAGCGACGTTTGGAAATTTCCAAGCGTAATCTCGAAATGTTCCAGCGTGATTCGGATAATTTTTGCCGTCGTCTTGTCACCATGGATGAAACGTGGGTCCACCATTTTGATCCTGAAACTAAAAGACAAAGCATGTCTTGGAAACGACCATCCTCTCCATCCATTAAGAAATTTCGAGTTGCTCCTACCGCTGGCAAAGTTATGGCCTCTGTGTTCTGGGATAGTGAAGGAATCCTTTTTATTGATTACATGCCAAAAGGCCAGACGATTACTGGACCCTATTATGCAAATTTAATCCCGAAAGTGCGTGAAGCGATTAAAGAAAAACGTCGTGGAAAACTGTCGTTGGGCGTGTTGTTCCTTCAAGATAACGCCCCTGCTCATCGATCGGAAGTTGCGCTCAACGCAATCCGCTGTGCTGGCTTCAATCTCCTTGACCACCCACCATATTCTCCGGACTTAGCCCCAAGTGATTTTCACTGATTTTCAAAATTAAAAGAGGAAATTCGTGGAACAAAATTTCACGATAATGACGCGGTTATAGCTGCCGTAGAGGACTATTTCGAGAGTCAAGAAAATATTTTTTTTCACAAGGAATAAGGAAGTTAGAAACGCGTTATTCTAAATGCATTGCATTGCAGGGAGATTATGTAGAAAAATAAAATATTATTATTTAAATCTTTGCATTTTTTAATATTGATTCCAAGAATTTTTTGATTCACCCTCGTATGTATACATGCAATTAAAAAAGTAATTGCCTACGTAATGGTTGGTATATTAGAGAAAAGAGTACAGCAAATTAACTAAATCAGTTTTATCATCATCATCCATTCAGCCATAAGACGTCCACTACTGGTAATAGGTTTACTCGTAAGTTACGAACAGGACCGGTTGGAAGTGGCCGTCATTCAGCGTCCAAATTAATCGAATTAGAATAGCTTATCTGTTTTTTTGATATTATTTTTTTTGTCATATGCTGTGAAATTGTTAATTATGAAAATTACTAAAATCTACTACAAACTTAAATTTTTAATACAAAAAGACTTGTGCCTGCCTTTTGCCATCACTCAAACGACAGCTGACAGACGCTCATTGTAAGGTTTACACTCCTCCAGTAATCGCCACGACGATCGGTCTTGCGATGATCACATCAAGCTTCCGCGACTTTAATAATGTCGTCAATCCACCTAGTAGGAGGGCACACATGTTACCGACATTGAAACCTTTTCCCATTTATTAAGATCCTCGCATGTGAGTCTGGTTTAGATGTTACCTTACCGCGCTCTACTTCAGAGAATATTCCTCCAGTTCTAAGCCGTCAGTGAACACTTTATCGTTTGGATAACATGCAGTGCAGTGAGCATCACAAACCAATTCTTAATAGGTTTCTTGCACAGCTCTGCTCTTGTTTAATATTTAATGGTGATGCTTTAAAATTTTGTTTATCTTTCTAGAAACTAAAAGCTCAAGTAACGGGATCGGGAAGTATTACATCAAGGAAATGCGATGTGAGTAAAGTAGATGAAATAAAAGATACTTTCAAGTGGGTGGAGGAGAATTTTGAAGGCATTGACGTCCTCATTAATAACGCCGGAGTATTATACTTTCATAAATTCATCAGCGGTGAGTACCGAGTGGAATTAAGGCGAATACTTTGAAAAATGAAAATTTGAAAATAGAATTTTTCTTCTATGTTCCTTTTTACTTCCATTAATAGTTTTTGTTGTTCCAGAACGTGCTTAGCCAAAATAGTTTTACAGGAAATTAGCTTAAAGGCACCTAATGAATATAGTTTTATCACCGTATTAGACTACTTGATGTTTGGCAGTACTCGGCTAGGTATGGCATATATACTCAACACAATACCAAACCGGAGTCAAAATGTAAAAGCCGTAGTGAAACCGGTCTTCTTAGCAATAAATAAACACTGAAATACTTTATTTGAAATCAATTATGATCTCTTAAAGACTTTAGTTGGTCTTAGATTAAAGCGGCTGCTAACATAAAAGTTCGGTTCACGCCTTTGATTTAGAAATTATACTAATCTTAAAAGGGATACCATAAAGAACAAATGCCAGATCTTCACCTCTCTGCAAATAAAACTTACAAACAATATATATTACAGATTCAGGTGACAATCAAATATCAGACGATGAAATATCAGCGGCAATAGACATTAATCTTAAGGCCGTGGTCCTTTGCGCAAAATACGCCATCGCCTCCATGAAGAAACGCGGCTTCGACGGACACATCATCAATGTCAATAGGTACTACCAAAAGGTCATCACCAGTGCATAAATTTAATAGCAAATATGAATAATTAGGGGAGTCTTGCATTAAATTAAAGTACAACCAGTACAGTAAATTAAACTTCTTTCCCTAGCTGTAAAAAAATTTCAAATTAATCATACTTAAATAAAATTGTCAATTTAAAACATCATAATGAAAATAAAATCACATAATTATTGAAGTCTTGCAGTGTACTCAACAGAAATATTTAATAATTATTATTTTTTTTCATTAATATTGTTGTTCATAATTGTTTATTATTAAGACATTAAGTGAGTACAAAAATAATCACTGTAAAATATGTTTATTTTTTTATATTGAGTCGCAACAGGCGTAATGAATTCGTCGATATGAAGTTTGTCGAAGAAGACATTTCAAAAAATTTATATAATTTATTTTAAAAACAATTGCTATTTCTTTATAACAGGTGTTTTAAAATAGTATCCTTATTTTTTTAATTTCGTATTATTCGTTTTAAATTTTTCAGTGAGCACATTTGTTATTTTTGGTAAAGTAATGAAATATGCTGTATGTATATTTTATTACATGCATTACATGCATATATTATTTTTAATAAAACTTAAGATGGAAATTAACACTTCTTGGTAACAGTCTTTGAATTAACAGGATCCAATAAAATTCCTGAATTTGTAGTATCAAATATAAATTTCACATGCTAATCCACAAAATTTTCAGGAAAATTTATGTTCAATCAAGTGCGAAAAAATGTCTGTTGAGATCAGATCGCATATCAACTATTTGTTTCAACTATTGGGATAAAAAAGCATCATCTTGCTTTGAATACCGTCAGTGCCCAGCTGAATTTTTGCTGCTATGTGAATAAACAGTGCACATTTTTTCTTTTATAACATAATTAACGACTTTTAAGTAAATATTTACAGCATAGCCGGTCATTATATCCCGGTCCGGTCAGGCTTCAACGTTTACCCTTGCACCAAATACGCCGTGGGAGCTTTCACCGAAACTCTGCTCGCTGAACTCGCAAGTTTCAACAACAAGATTAAAGTTACGGTAATTATTTGAATTAATAACCATTAATTATATCCTGGTCTTACTTGTATTTGCTTCTTACTGTTCGCAAACACCAGCAGTCTTCTCTTAGTTCACTATCGCTTCTACGCTCTAATTCGATGTTACTTTCATTTTTATTTCTGTTTCAATTTCGCGGAAAATCGTGAGCATAGCACTCTCTGTGGTCTGTTGAGCGACTGAGAACTTGTAATTGACATCCAGAGTGGGAGACCATATTTCAGGACCGTAAATGACTCTCTCGGTAGCACTCATTGGTCTCTATTCCTTTTATTTGTTATTGTGTGGTTAAGTGTGTTAGTGTGTGGTGACAAATGTTTATCTTTCTGCACTTTCCTACTCTCTCAAGAGCATACGAATTAGAAGGCAAACATGTCTAAAAAATATGAAGATTGAATAGAATCAGGCGTTACCTCGCGTAGGTCTATCCTAATTAAGAAAGGAACTAATATCTATCTGCGGTAAACAATGCGAAACACAACTACAACCGTTAATCTACTCTACACGTGTTTCACCCCTCTACGGGGCATCCTCAGCAGATGTTAGACCGACTAGTTCCGGTGACGTTTACCGCACGCGCAGTTATCAGCGGGCGGGCGGTGTAAATCATTGCATGACTACTGCTGCATTGGCGGAAGTAGCCAGATATTAGTTCCTTTCTCTTTCTTTCTCCCTGAGGCTTTTAATTAAATACTCTGTTTTCGAGAGACTTGTGTCAACGCAGTTACATAGTACAAGGCGAAAATAAATTAAAGAGGTTAATGATGTAAGAAAAATCACGGATTTTCATTATTTTCTTAATGCATTATATTCCAGAGCCTTTCCCCTGGACTGGTAAAAACAGACATGGCACTGCAGCATGGCAAAATAGATGCGCCGGCGCTACTGCCTGCAGACATCGCCGATACCATCGTCTACATACTATCGACGCCACCAAATGTTAACGTAAGCATGCCTTCAGTCTAAACTATTATATCGTAGCACATTGTTCCGGTGGAAGTATAACTTAGAAACTATTCAAACACGTTGACTTCTTTGTTCCTTATATTCTAATGACAGTTAAGATTCTCAAAAAGCCACATCACCCGTATTCGGGTGACAACAAGAATTCCCATCGATGATCAACTAGGCGACTACTCACAAAGAATTTCCTCACATATTTAAACGTAGATTCGTACAGAGTGGCCTGGCGAAGATTTTATTGTGAAAATACGTGGTAATCAACCCGTTATTAGTAACAAGTTAGTGGTGTTAAATATTTAGTAATGGTATTTTGACGTATAAGCATAAGCGCCCACTTCAAAGCATAGACATCCTTCAACGATATCCCTGAGAGGATATACCATAATCGCCGCGCTTAGCAGGAAGGTTGGCGATCACATTGTGGTTTTATGGTACAAAGAGAATGCTGCTGCCCTGAAAACTTGTTCGTGAGCAATGGCAATCTTATGTATTCTTATATATTAATGCACGAAGTGCAAATTATGCAAGTGTTTATCCCGGGAATCGAACTCTCTACCTACGATCGCAAGTCTCAGTCTTTTACCACTGGTCTACCACCGCTTAATATTTTCGATGTTTTCATTTAATTGTATTAAAATACGCATGATTAATAGATGTCACGCGGTTCATTTACACAGATCATAAAAATGTAAGACGATGGCCATTGAACATATTAATTATTCTACATAAAATTTTTAACAGTAACTATTTGCTTACATCATAACAAGAAAGAGCTAAAGCCTAATTGGATAGAAACTAGAATCAGATTAAGCTCCCTTATAATAACATTCGTCAGCTAAAATCTACTAGGATTTCAAATGCTCCCTGATCTAGAACACTTCCCAACAAACAAAGACGGGTTTTTGTGGACACTTATAATATCCTCAAAACAGCAGTTTAACAATTAAATCCCACGTTTTGTTATCACATAAAGATAACTCTATAATGTTTTTTTACAAGTTTTTGCCTTCTCTTAGTTTTCTCCTTCTTTTAGTTTATGCCTTCTTAAATTTATCACAAAATCAAAATGATTATACAATTACGGTTTTTATATCTGATCAATGAGGCGTGCACAACCTATTTATAAAAGTAAGGAGTTCCGACTACCGCACGGCGTATCGAATGGCACTCCGCTACTAGTTCTTACGTTTTAGGCACTTATAAAATAATAAAAAAGATTCCGTAACTCCATTTGAACTAAATACGCCCTCTCGACATGGACTCACGCGTAAACCTAGACGCACTAATTGTGACTGACTATCTCAACTTGCCCGACAATCGAGAGTCTCGATCGCTTTATGAAGAGAGGAAATGCGAAGGATCATCTGGCAACAACACGAGGAAGGCAGTATAGAGTATAGACTAAGAAATGGTAGCACCAACAGTAATGTTAAAAATTGAAAAAATTAGACATGGCGAAATATAAAATACTTAAATAACACGAAAAAGTGAATAGTTTAAAATTAAGTTACGAAATAGTTTAAGAAGGAACTTTAGTAAATTAGTCCTAACACAAGTAAATACTATGATACGCAAGAAAAAGAGCAAAAAACGGTAAATATTAATTGTAATAAGCAAAGGCATCGTGGGCTATATCGTCTGTGGGATAAAGACAAAAAAAAGTAACTCTGGGACGCGCGTGTGCACTGTACTGTAGACCACCTCTTCCGAAAAGCTAGCGTCTTTTCGGATGAGGTGGTCTACAGTACATGCAGGTCCCATTATACCAATCATATTGCAAATCTTTTGAGGAGGGCTATGTCCAACAGTGGAAGTCTTATGGCTGAAGTAATGATCGTGATGAAAACTGATCACTAAAATATCAATAAGGGTTTAATGCGAATGTCTTAATTTGTGTATAAATAGTATTTGCTGTCAATTAAGATAAAATAAATATTTAATTCAAACCTATTTCCAGATACGCGAGCTGACGATTGGATCGGTTGCAGAAAAGAAAGTTTGAGTTAGCACAAAAACCAAATAATATCCTTTTTAATTGCAATTAAATTTGTACTTTCACAATCTTTTTTGTTTTATTTTAAAAATGTAAAACTTGTTTTTTCTTTAGTGGAAAGCGATCTCTTGGTCATGGGGCCAATGCTCCCAGTATTTAATAATTTCTAACAATACCAGCTTTATCCAAACCAAAGTGGTCGTAAGTTATTTGTATTATTATTGTAATATTGTTAACGATTAACAAGATTTAGGCTATCAGCTACCAATGCATTATTTTATTACGAATTTAGAAGATGTTTCGAAGGCAAAATTGATGTTAACAAATAATTTTAATTAGTTTACAACTTAGATCTGTGAATAACTGATAAAGCCAGCCCAAACGGCAATGGGTGACGCGGGCGATATTACTCACCCACTACCACTCCAGACGAGCAGTTCTTAGAGCTACGCCGGTAATGTTGAGGTTCTTTTACAGACCTCCTCGTTTCATTTAGCCTACTTAATGCACTAGTATCATAGCACGTGTTTCATAGTGATAAGTTCCCATATTTTATTACATAGAATTTTACTGAACCTTCTTAAATACTATAACCTTTATAATTTTTATTCAGAGATATTATTTTTTTAATTATCAATTATTCGTTTTATTTCACACATAATATAAATTTTATCGATCACTTGTGTCCGTTAAATAAAATCATGCTCAAAAAATGTTTTTCTTTGTAAAATTAGTGCTTCATTTCATTTATAACATTTTTGTTAGACTTGTTTTATTCACAAATATCCACCCCACAGGCCTACAGGTCGTAATCTACAGTGAAATTTGTTATAGGTTTAAAAGCTTTGAAAAGGTGAGCGTATACCTCATATGCTAACAAAAAGCGAACCCTTTAGGTCCGAGCCCTCCGGACTAACGGTGAAAACACGTTAATAGAAATAAAAACAAAAACTCTTAAGTTAAACCATAGAGGATAATAATACCCCACAGCCTTGAGTAAGAGCGGCGCAACACAATACAAACACTGCACATCATCAGAAACAGTACAAGACGGTCGTCGTTTCTGTCCATAGATGCTCATTGGGAAGCATAGGCCTCCCTCAAAGATATCTATGGGGGGATATACCATAAACGCCACGCGTGACTGGCGGGTTGGTGATCCCCGTGTGATATCATGGTACGCAGAGAACCCTGCTGCCCATTCTCTGGAAAGTTGTTTGTGAGCGGTAGCAAACGTAGAAATAATGCATAAAGAGTTATGTAAGGTCGTTTATCGGGAATCGAATCCGCGAGCTACGAGCGCGAGCCTCAGTCCTCTATGGCTAGACTACAACTGTTCACTACTAGACGATCATGGTATAAATAATGTTTATATTAAAACAATATAATTCTCCTTTCAAATCAGCTGTTTGTATTATAGGTAGACAAAATTGTAGCATGAAGTAATAACAATAATAAATGTTTACACGTTCGTTACCACGCATGTAAGATTATTTACTTCATCAATATGCATGCCCACGTTGCGTTGACTATTCAAGGTAATTAATGTCTTAGTACCACACTGTACTGGGTTTACACTAGATTTTTCTTCTACCTCTATATTCTTAGTGTAAAAAAAAACAAGTAATTAATAATTATAACTTACTTATTCATATTTGTTTATTGATAGTGGTACGTATAAGATTACATTTTCTACTATGACTGTCACAAAACTCTAAATTTTTTTAAGTAACTTGCCGATCAAAGTCATGACATGATACGAAGTGCGTACAAGACCTTTTTACCGTCTTAGATGTGTTTACGGCGGCATGTCGTAGGGTGCACTTGACAAGACGCACACGAAATATTTAAGAACAAGCTTAACGTTTGTCTACCTCCCTCATCAAACTGATTAATACTGTCTTGACTAGCACTTGCTTGCACATTGTACGCCTTGTTAATTATTATTAAGTAATAATTTAAGTTTAGTAGTAAAATTAGTTACAAATAGACGATGATATCCATGGTTTCAAAACATAACAAATTGGTGACTTCGGCGTGATATGAATACGTAGTTTCCTGATCAGTAAAACCTCTGTTGTACGGACTTCAGATGAACGAAATAATATGGTCATTAGGCGAAACGATGCAACTGTATTGACAGTGAGAATATGACCAAACATTCAACACCTTGCTTCCCAATGTGGGAACACAGGCTCATCATGAAGAGAGTGGGTCTCCCATAATCCATGTGGACCGAACATGGATTAATGGATTTGTCTAAGGTTAAAGTAAACTGTCCTTATAGGTTAACCATTCGTTACCATTGACGTAATAATGCGATTAACATAAAGAGTGCCGTCACCACACTGCCGAGAATTTATACAGTGTCCTACCATCTAAAGTTGCGATTACATCAGAAAACACAACAACTGTTGGTATTTGTGAATAATTTGTGTAAAAATATCACCCTTAAAACTTTAGATATGTATTATATCAACTTACATACCGAACCTAAACCAATAAAAACTTAAGTTTATACTATTCGATTTAAGTTTAACCACATATACGGCCTCCAAAGTAAAAAAAAACACTTTCTTTACCATCTATGAAATAAAATAATATCAATTTTAGATATAAAATAATAAGCTCTCAGCCTCTTAATTTGCATAGGAGTCCAACACGCATTAATTATTTTGAATCAATAAATTTATGAATGTAAACATTTAATTATATATTGTTCGTGTAACAATGTATATTTCATGTTAAAAATCAAAATGTATCAGCGACGGCAGAATTCATTATGAATTGGTTCGCACGTGTTTATATATTTATGCTAGAAAAGCAAGTAATTTGCATCAGAGCTCACCATTTATTTATAATAGATTCAAAAGCTCATTACAATACTTCTTGAGTATTGTTATTCTAATACTAACTTATTTTACTAATTTAAACATGTAAACTTTATTATTTAACTTAATTATGTATAAAATATTCATCTAATGATGCATGTCCCACATATCTTAGTGTAAAGTAAAATTTTCTCGGAAACTGAAAAATTTTGTCTCCCTCTCAAAAAAAGATGCGCGGACGCTAGCAGTGATACAGTCGCTGCCATACTACTGTGATCAAAAAGTAAGGTGAATAAGTTTATAAAATATAAATTCTTTATTTATTCTTCCAAATTAATTTCATGTCCTTGAAAGTAAAAGCAAAAGTCTAATAAAATACTCTTTTGCCAACACCTTATCCAGTCCTGGAAACAATTGGAATAGCCTTCTTCCGGTCCTTCAAGACCTTCTATGATTCAGATTTCATCTCCTCAATCGATTCAAAACGGCGTCCCCGCATTGGCCTTTCGGGTTTGCTGTATACATCAATCTGGCTATTATCAGAAGTTGCATTGAGCGAAATCAAGCGAATACAGTGGTTGCAGAGCGATACGAGTCAATTTTTTGTCAAAAAAGTCGCAAAGTTCCATTTCAGTATGACATGGTGCATTATTGTGATCAAGGAACCAAGAGTTTTTCAACCATTTCTGTGTGGGCTGAGCCAAATGATATTTCAACACTATCAAGGAGGTCTATAGTTTTCAATGGACGATTTTCAAGCATCAAATCTATGATGGAAATCTATGGACTTCCTCCTCTTCATTAGACGTTTATGGTCGTTCAGAGCGCGGATCGTCTTCACCGCGTTCTCGACTCGCTTTGAACTCGTTATACCACTTATATACGTTGTTTTGTGCCATAGTTTGATCACCAAACGCCTTTCGTAACATTTATATACCCTTTTCCGTTTCGCCACAAAAATATCCGTTCCGCAAACAAAATTAGATGCAAGTTCTTTGCTCGACAAAATCGCCTATTGTAAAAATAGAAATTTTTTTTTGTTTTTTTTTGGTCGCTTTTGGTTGTTCACAAAAACAGGTGACAGTCTATTGAACCTTTTGTCAAATAGACGCTTGGCAAATTTTATAGACAGTCCTCCTAATTTAGGAAAAAAGTCTGTTCGCTTGAGAGTTTTAAATGGCAATTACCTTACTTTTTGATCCACGTATGTAATACACACCACCAACCACACGTGGCTTTCGGTTTCTGCCTCATTAAGAAAGGACAAATTCATGCACGATAAAAATTTGGTGCGTGCGTGATTAGGTCTCTTATTTTTAGGAGAATCGCGACAGCTACCTCAGTGCGCCCCTTGCTGTCCACAAAAGGTCGAGAGAGCGGCGCATCGCATTACAAACACTTCTCATTTTACTCTACAACATCTCAATAGCCAAGGCAGACATATTATTTTCCACTTCGGAACATACTAGCTACACTCAGTGGAATCATCGATCTTATTTAGAGCAAATGCCTGCATATGACCCTGTAGTTTCCGCTTAGCTTCATCGTCTGTAATTGGCCATTGTGATGATAAGCCAAGCTCTGTGCACAAGACCTTTGAGAGAAAGACATGTTTACGTAAGAACTTACTCATTAATCGTGGACAGCACGCTGCAAGCATCGACTATGTGAATGCTCATCACTAATGCTACGTTGCCTTGGTTCATCAACTGTTGGGACTGACCTCCATTAATACAACAGGTAAAAAAATTATAATCGGCTTTTATAAGACAAATTTTAAGAATCTGAGTGACACCACGTTTTTACCGATGTGCTCAATGCTGAAAGTTCTGCTGTCCTTTGTAAGACTCGATTAAAAGTCATTATCTTAGGAAAAGAAAACGGTTTTTATTGACACATTTTCTTTTTAACTTAAGTTCGTAGTTATAGCTTTTAGATATACAATGCAATTTTCTAAAGTGCCATAACTAGCTCAATAAGGGTAATTAACGACCTCATTTTAATAATTACGGTGGCCGGGCAAAATGAGCGCTTAACGACCCTCTATCCACAACCCTATTACAGAATCATTAGGTAATTAATCGTGTGTCATTTTCTGAAAATATCTACGTTCGTTTTAAAAATGAGTCGCCAACATTTTAGGTATAAAGTTAATGTTATTTTACGTCCTGCCTTATAAGACTGATCCGAAATCAGATTATATAGTTAAAATCTAAAAATACAAGGAGAAAGAAGAGATAGAAACACAAAGTACCACATTAATTAAATAAAGAGCAATGTAAATTTATACACAGAAACCTCAAACCCAATTTCCATTGATTTTTGTTATCATCTCTTAATGTATTGCTAGTTCAACATTCATATGATGATTTATTCAGTACGCAGATGGCAATTAATTCTGTTTCTTTCTTTTTAATTTTTAATAACTCGTAGAAACGAAGTAGAATTTTTTTCTTTCTAATTGATATACGTTATGAATATATATTGAAAAATTACATAATATAACATAAATATAATAAATAAAAGAAACAATATTTGGTAACACTTTCAAAGCTACTAAATATGAATGATAATTTTTGCGTTTATTGTTGATATGACTATATTTGTTGTTGATACTAGTCTTCATTTAGGAAAAATCAGAATCTTTGTTTAATAAAATGTTATTAATCTCTGTAAAATCATACTGTACATAAACGGAGAAAATAATTGAACAACATGCCACACAACTGAGTATCATACACGATGAAGGCTGTAGTAATTTTGGTTTTGGTATTAATAACGCTCTCACCGATAGAATGTAAAACGAAAAAGGTAAATGACGATAAAAATAAATCCACCACTACGACAACTACGACGGCTACGATGACTAAAGAGGACCAGGACGTCAGGAATGACATAGACCTCATAAACATTATGAAGGACTGCAACGAAACTTTTCGAATCGGAATGTGTAAGTACTTTATGAAATGTTTCCTTTTTTATTTTGGAATAGTGCAGAAAAATAGAGCATTCTAGCATTTACTTGAGGTAATTTCCTTTTGCGAGCAGTCGTTTATGCGTTCCCACGAAAAAGTGTTTATTCAAATTTAAATTAAAAAATTCTTTATTGAAGATAGAATGGATTATAGATCTTACATCAAAATGAGTTTTTTACCTGTTCGAATGACAAACGCTTTAGACCTGAAAAAAAAACAGGCGAAAAAAAACATCGTGATTTTTTTAATTATGTTAATTTGTTTAGCATTTTGATTTAGAAGGTTCTCCCCTGAGCTTGACAGTTGTTACCATATCACAATCCATGAGAGATGTCCTACTTAACATTGTATCAATAAATACTGTACAGTGCCTGCTGGATACACGACATAGTAAAGGTCGTCGGAAAACGAACAATCCAGGCAACTTTACTTATGGTCAATTAGTTTTGCTAATCTAAATAAACACATCTTCATAAAAAGCATCGATAACTCATTTTAATAATAAAAATGTTTTATAGCTTATTTGGAACAGCTTAACAGCAGCGGAAGTTTCCCCGACGAAACGGACAGAACTCCAAAGGTAAGCATTAATGGAAAATAAATGTGTATTGATATCTACTTAAAAGGAAATGTTCTAACCTTTTTGGTATGGCATTTTAATATAAGCCCAATTAAATTTTTATAAAAAAAAAATTTCAATTAGGAATGATGTTGGCAATACAATAAGAAATCTATCTGAAAATTCATAATTACCTTATATTCCGCCTACATCTATCAAGGGCACGCTTTCTCTTATAATTATTTTAATTTTTTTGTGTACGCAAAATTTATATTAAAAACTAACGATTACATAACTGTTCTGATCACAACAAAAGCTTTACTAAAAGTGATTATTTCGTACGAAGATGATTGTAATCTAGCAATATTAAAAGGGAGAAGGCATCATTCACACAAAGATACTTAACAAGAAAAATTATAATTATCTAAATAAATCGTAAACTGTATATATCTTCGTTTACTATTACGGCATTCATAATTTGTTTGCGCACTAAACATACATACATATGTGCATGTTTTACTTTCATGTAAAGGGAATAGAAGGACGCTGAATGCATAAATGTCAACAACATTACGCCGAATGTCAGCATTAATTCAGCCGTAGGGAGTAGCAATCGTTAAATATTAAAAAGATTATTCGATTCCATATTTACCAAACAATATTATACCTTGTACCTCATACCTTACGTAATGCTACAGTACAACTGCGTGAGAATTGATCACGTAATTTATAACCTCGAATCTTCAAATATCCAAACCAATAATTTCAAACTTATCTTTAAATAATCTGCCAAACTTTGTTATCGCTGCGTTACGGTTAAACGAGTTACATTATTATTTAATGGATAATGTTTAATTGCGGCCTTTAAAAAAAATAAGAAAATGACTATAAAATGATTTCATTATCATAATTTTAATCATATACGTTCATTGCGGAACACGGGACTCCATAGCTGTCCTAGGATCGAATAACAGCCGACATCCAACGACATTAATAAGGTTGTAGCAAAATAATCATTCGAGACCTTAGACCTTGGCTTGGACTGCTACTCAACATGTATTTTGTATTTTAACTTAATGGGGTTCGACATGGTCAGTTGTTATTTCAGAAAGCGTTAACGGGAGATGAATAAGTGGTAGAAAAAGCTCCAACAACGCTTTCGTCTATCGTAATCAAGGAGTGTCTCTTTTGTATAATTTTCTGATTGTACGCATCAAACTCAAAACATTATATAAACTGGTATTAGACTAGTGCAGCGTATTTTATAAGAAAGAAAAATGGAGATAATTTCAACCTCTTGGAAATTAACTGTGTATTATAAAATATTAAAACATTTAATTTCAGTGCTACATTCGTTGTGTATTAGAGACCAGCGGCGTAGCCTCAGATGAAGGACTATTTGACCCTCCTTTAGCTGCCGCACTTCTTATGCAAGTAAGGTCGAGCTTTGACAGTAATGAGCTCGAAGACTTCGCTACCAGCTGTATGGACAGGCGTAAGTATTATACTATAGGTACGATTGGTCATTATAGGTTATATAGGTTCTAGTGGCACCCATCAGTCGGTTGACGACTACATAATTTAGTTAGCAAAAAGTCGGTGGATGCGGATAGCGCATGACCAGTTATTATGGATTTTGAGAGAGGCCTGAGTCTTTCGGAGGGTATTTATCAGTTTATAAGCTAATGATGACTTAGCCCCAATCTCGTAAAACGGAATTAGAGAAAAAAAAAACTGCAATTATAGTATCGCTTTTCGACCTTAGTATTAAAATACATTCCACGTTTTTTATTCCTACACGGTGACAATATTAATCATATAAAGAATTTACCTAACACCAAAGTATTATATATTGTGTCAGTTCAACTGCAGAAACGGCTTATGTTCAGTTTGTTTTAGGAGAAATGAGTAGGGAAGAAAATCAATTGCTTATTCTAACAATCACGTGGTCAGTTCCTCCAATTCATTATCACTTAAAGTAAGACAAAGCTTATCTCTTGATTGGTATTTCTATTGATGGCGTATTTAATTCCAGAGGAAACCTGCAAATGTGAAAGATCTTACCAATTTATAAAGTGTATAATGGAGAAAGAAATAAACAAAATGCAAGACATATAACGATCAAATCCAAAATGGCGGCGATTATGGCTCTGACATTGACTGTGATCTGGCTCTTAAATATATAGTAGTATATTTGAGTTTAATTATAATTTTGTTGAACCTAATAAATGTAGATAAAGAGCATCATTATTCGTATTTTTATTTTTTAACGAGAGTTATCTCTTTGTGAATTGCGTCATAAAAAATTGAGTTAATTTCATTTTTGCACTTAAAAAGGCATAAAATGCTGTGGGATAATAAAACGATGAATTAGAAGAATTGACCATAACACCTTTAATTCTGTCTTAAAAATAAATACATAATGGACTAGTATAATAGCAGATCATTGTTTCGAAAGGCATTTGCTGATTAGACTTGAATAATGTTACAATCTGTTTACTCTAAAAACGGGTACTTCCGACCGAAGATGTTCTGCCACACGTCCGCTAGCCAGCCTGTTTGCGGTTCCCTGTTGGTTGACAACAAATATTAATTTTATATTAGTATTCCTTAACAATAAAATAGACACTGTGTAATATTTATATCAAATTATGTATAAAAAACTTACTGCTTTTTACAATTGTACATAGTGTTGATTTTTCTAACATCTCCACGACTGAGCCCATCTCTCTGACCTAATTTAACACCTCCAACCTATAGAAATTATAGAGTAATATTATAAACAGAATATTGAATAGTAACAAAGTACTGCTAAGTTTACTTATTGCTATCTTGCAATGAGACAGGTAGTAAGAATTACCGAACCGTTTCTAAGAAATAACAATGGAATGGAAGCGAATGTTGTACAGGATTGAATTGATTAAGCAGGAAATATAACTGAGCAATAGGTATTTAACTTCATCATTTTATCACTTTTATGATATCAAAGAAGTGTTATTTACACAGCAATTATTTACCTTGGGCTCGATAGTCTTTTTCGAGTTTTTAGAAAAGGCATACTCCGAGTAGTGCATCACGCTGTTATAGTCATAAGGCACACCATACCCGCTGGTATACTGGCTGTCTGACTTCTTGAAGTTATTCTCTGCTCCTGTTAACATAAGCTACTTATGATATCCTAGTATTATATTTAGCATTCGCAGGGCTTGTCCATAAAATTCTAAACTATCTGTTTTTCTTTAAAATAATCCCAGAAGCAAAAGTCCCGGGTATATATGTTATATCCGCCATATTCGCTGTGCCTGCATAGATTAGCAACTTTCTTTAGCCTCCAAAAGATCCGTTAACCAACAATTAGAACATTAAAGAGCAATAATGTTACAAATAATCTATTTCATTTACCAATATGTTTAGCATACCGACACACATCTATTACTCAAACTGCCATTTAATTTGTATACCATTAAAAAGGCAATCAATTGCCTGAAAGTATGCGATCCTAGTCACCTTTAAAGTACTACATCTTACCTTAATAAACTCATGTAGTTTGAAGAATACATAAAATACATTATTAAAAGGTATTTCCAAATTAATGGTACTAGTCTTCACCTGATTTGACGTTGTGGTAATTAACCGTGACGTAATCGTCTCGCTCGGGTCGGCTCTGTTCATGCGTGAAGCCTACTGCATGCAGGATCTCGTGTAGCACCGTTCCCTTCTTCGACATACAGCCTGGCCGCTGGAGGTTCACTTCCTGACTGCCCCCTTAATGCACGACCAAAAGTTATTCCAAAAGTCAAAGTCATGCTAACATCAAACGATGTAAAGTGAAATAAAAAATCAGGGGTTAGAAACATAAAATTTTGGGCAGTATTGCAATTGTATTAGTGACACCTGCAAGTTATTTGTTAAAAGGTATGAAGTACAAAATATTGCACAAAGATACCACGAAGCAAATACCGTTTAAACTAATAAAAATAAATAAAGAACATTGGACATAACAACAAAAGTTATATAAAAAGTATTAATAGGCCGTCCAAAACACTAACAGTTTTGAGGTTCATTCAAAATTGAAGATTTCATACGTCAATCAACAATTTAATTAAATTATATGAAATCTTTTTCTTTTCATTTTATTGTAATTCGGTTATATGTAATATTAGATATAAATATACCAATCCGGCCAACGCTGGACCAGCAGCCAGTGTTGCCACTTGTAAAAATAATGTAGTCCGACTGAGTCTTGCGGGGAACGAAACGAAGACACGTCAGGCGATGGTAGTCCGCGATTGCTTTCATTATCGTATCCCTGTCGTCCTGGTCTGTGGAATAGAAAAAATGTTCCTAAAAGTTCTGTCAACCTGGTTACCTATTTGCAATTCAAATATTTTACGTTCTTGCTTTTCAAAATTCATCATGTAAATGATGTTTTTAGTTAAGTGAATACTATAAGATGGTCAGACGATCTTGTTAAGTCTTTAGAAGACACTATGGGAAAAACCTTTATCCAGCAATGAATTTCCTACGGCTGAAATCATGACGTTATGATGATAATACACTCAAGAATGAAAATAGAATAATAGGTTTTCTTTTCTTGATAGAGTCATATATATCTCGTTAAACATTAAACTACTGAACTTAACAAATGCTGGAGCAATTGCTGCAAGTACTAAGTATAAATATAACATAAACATGGTGTAGAGATACCAATGTTTATATTATTATTAATGTATTTTTATCATTAAGCCATTGTTCACTGAAATCATTTAGTTAATTATTGTACTGTATATTTGTACAGACGTACATAAATAATCAGCAATAAGCTTGGAAATTAAATGAATGAACTTTGAATAAATAGAAAATGTAATGCCCGCGCTGACACTTCTGAGAAAATTCTTGAGCCTAGTGACTGCATTAAGCAAGCTTTAAAAAAAATATTCATTACAAATAGTCACCCCCATGACACGAAAGTTTTTGATAGACGCCATCTTCAATAATAGAAACGAAGTATTGTTTAATATTCTCTAAAGTTGAATCAGCTTTTTATTTAATAGGATACAGCGGGTAACAGGTTTATTTTTACAGTCTTTAGTCTATTTACAAAACCAAAATCCACAAACACTTACTGAATTGCCCGGCGACAACGTAAGGTATTATGCCATTCGGCCAACGCGAAGCCTTGTTGTTCATTCCGTTCCTGGTGTTAGCCGGCGGAATCAATATGTCACCTTGTCCGTAGTTACCCATTTCTTCCGGATTCATCAGCGATTCCTCGGTCCACATAGCTACAGCTTCCCCTTAAAGACATACCATTTAAACATCGTAAATTAAAGGGTTAAAACTGACTGTAAAAATGTTAAAACACTCGGTAACAAATGGGATACATTTTAATGTAACGATTTATGATGATGTACTGATATTCATATATGGCTGAAAAGAAAATTAAATTTCTAGTTACACCAAAGAACCCTCTATATCCAAGAACTTAACTTTTATTAGTTATATACAAAAATGCTAAAAAATATGGACTTTGGATTAATGAAATTTTATTTCTCCACTAAGGTTCTAGAATGGAAACCAAGGTACAGTGAAGGACACCCGCCTACGAAGTGGGCAGACGACCTTGTTAGGGTCATCGTATGACGTTGGATTCAGGCCGCTTCTAACCGTCCCCATATAAAACTATTATCAAACAGTGGATGGCCTTTGGCTGGAACGATGTTGATGGTGTGTTTGCGTTTCGAAAAGATTTCCATTTTTACGGAAGTTCTACAAAAATCATGAGTATGAAGAATATAATAAATTTTATATAACAACTTGACTGTTTCTACCTTATGTTTATCCTAACTACAACGATATAACGTAGCTTTTCTGCTTTAAAAGGCACAACTAATATTATCAGTTTTAATTTCTTACTGAAATTATTGGTTTAATCCGAATTCTAACCACTTTTAAGACTAAATCATACATACACCTACTTTTATATTATATTTTAGAGATGGTCTATTGTATGTCGGTCTATTGTTTAGGTTAGTTTAGTCTATTGGTGAGGTCTATTGGTATGATGTATATAGACTATGCGTCTAAAAATAAATAGGTATTGAATATTACTTAATGCTTCCAATATATTCAATGATATCTATATTTGCGAGAAAAATCACAAATGGCTCAAACGTACTCCGCAGCGACAAGTACAACTAAACAAAATGACAAATGACACAAGTTTTAGAAAACGTCAAATTAGAACAATTTAATTTTAAAAAATCTCCCGTTGCTTGATATTAAAAGATATGAACGTTGAATGCAACTCGGAATTAACAAGGAAGAATGAGGTGAACAAACAAACATATTTAAAAAAATTATAACATAAAATATAGCATTACTCACCACTACTATTTTCTGGAGTCCCGTAAGCAGCTGGACCTAAGCTAGATAGATCTATTTCACCATCACCCTCGTCTATTATATTATTATTATCAGTATCGTCAGGTGTCATTACATCTATATCTTTACTGTTAGTTGGCAAAGATTCTAAACTTGATATTAAAAGGAGCGATACAGTAAAATATAGTAAGAACATTTTAAAGGAGTTGGAGGAAATGAATTACTTTACTTATTTTATATGAAATAAAAATAATTCTAATGAAGAGTACCAGGCGATCAGAAAGCACCAATATGTCTGTGACAGGGATCCGACGCCCGTGTTTTATATAGAGGAGACGCGAGGACCTGTCATAGGGTAAACACACATAATAAATATTATCGGCGACAAGGTTCGTTACTCCTACTTCCTCATACAGGATGTGCAAATAAAAACGTAAGTGAACCGATAACGCGAGCCTTGGCTTGAGGAAAGAAAGTAATCAAATATGTAGTACAAAAAATATTATATTTTATGACGTCTTCTTTGGCAAGCCTAATATCGGAACTTGGTTGATTAAAAAATTAAGTTTCAACATCATCATTGTTATTTCAGCCGTTTAACGCCCATGTTAGTCATAGACCTCTCCAATAGATTTCCTATATGACCGGTTAGATGCCTGCATCCAACGTCGTCCGAAAACCGTAATAATGTCGTTTGTCGCTAGCGCTAGCAGATCTGTGGTCTGCACTCCCCAAGTACCAACCTTAACGCCCCATCGGCCATCAGTATCGGCTATAAGACCTACTTATTGCCACCTCGACCTGCCAATCCGCTAGCCCATTTGCCTATTGCTCAATGCTATTTCGATTTCGTAGAGAAATTCAGTGCATAGTCCTATCAATGGCTATAAACGTGACAATGCGGCCCAGAGTGGGAGACAAAATCGAGTGAGATGTACCGAAAAACAAAACTGTTGTAGACCTCAAATAGTCAGAAACACTTGACAAGCAGTGATTTATACACAGGACATAAGAAGGTTTTTCAACCGCGTTTTCGTTCTACCGAAATAAATTTAACTTACATTATCTAAGATTAGTTGTCAGTAATTTTAAGTTCTTAATACTAAACAGAGTAATACTTCCGAACGCAGGCAAACACAGAAAAAACATTTTAGATGGACACAAACTAATGAAAGAAGGTACACAAGTAATGCCAGATGAAAAAGTGTAATTTTAATATAATTTAATGTTAATCTATATGTATGTTTAGAATTTTTATATCAAACATTTATATATATACCGTTTCACGATTTCATGTTTCATAATAAGGATATAAATAAACTTAAAACATTCAAGCAGCTCATTTTTAAGTGTAACAATAAGATTTAATGCATAATTAAATAAAGATAAGGCACGGGTGTTACGTTTATTACGTTATTTTGCAACAGATGACATAGTTATCTAATTAGTTAATATTTTCACGAACCATTTGCGGACTTCCGTGTCCGTGCAGCCACAGTCGCAAAAATATTTTTCATTGATAAATTTATGTAAACAAGCAATCACCGCTATTTTTAAAAGCAGATTAATTTGAAGGATTCCTACACGTACAATAATTTGAAGTACAGATATTGGATAACTAGCGGTCATTTTAGATAAATGTGTTTTTCTACTTTAAAAGGAAACGCCTTTTTAAACTGTTTATGCTCTTATCGAGACAAATGTATAACATGCTGAATTCCTAATACATGAACTTATTTATTACTCCGGGAAGATATATTAAAACTAGTGTTTAAACATTATATTGTTTAGTGATGACTTTAAACATCACAAAACAGGACTTTTGTTCACAATACTATACATGACCCTTATGAAGCTAGTTATAGACTTTAACAATATAATATTGTCAGACAATATTTATATAATGAACTACTATTACCATTAGTCACGCTGTAACTTGAGAGCGACTAAATCGATGTCAATCATCTCTTTTCAATAAGTTTCCTAATACTCTTAGAAGGTTCTGATAAAAACAATTCCTGCTATTTGAATTGGCAAAGAATTGGAGTGTTGAAAATTTTGTTTTTTCATGACAGTTTTCGTGTAAGAAAACCATCAAAATTATTTATTTATGTAGAAAATAAAGAAGATTAAATAGAACTAACGTTATTGTATTGCAAAAGGTGTTGTAATAAACACAGTTTGACTTTTAAACACACTTTTCATTATGTGTTTGGAATTGATTATTCGTAGTTAAGAAAAGCAACTTCTATCGGGTCAGCTAATCATAAATAAAAATAGCCTAATGAATAGTAGAGCAGGTAAAATAAATAATAAAAGGTTAAGAACCATTTACTAGACCTATAATTATCTATCTCTTATTTCATTTCTTTTTCTTCTTGCTTCTTTCTGAGGCAACTGCGATCGAACCAATACTGATCGAAGTAAGTTAGATGTTTTTATTTATTATTGTTTTATATTTATAATATGTATTAAACCTTTTTTATTATAAGTATATATGTATATATGTGTGTGTTTTTATTATAAGTGTGTATGTATGTAATTTTAAGTATGTATGTCTATGTATGTTTATGTACGAGTATATTTATGTTCATTTGTTTGTGAATATGTATTTTTTTGTACACGTGAACTACCCTTTATAAGTACTTTAATCTTTTCCTTACTATGGTTGTCTGTAAGAGATTGCCTTGTGTGATAAGACCGCCCGTTGTATTTTTCTGTATATTATTGTAAAACTTATTAAATGTATCTTATCGTGTACAATAAAGAATATTAAATAAATAAATAAATAAAGTAAAATAAGGCAAGACGTTTTCAAGTATCCTCGCTTTAGTAGATCTAACCCTGTTCATTTTATCTATTATTGTATACAACGCCTCAAAATTAATAGAAATAATAAATGTTATTCTAAAGAACTGTAAGTAAAAAAGGAGAACATCTGGAAAAGAAAACATTACCATAAAGTGCATAAAGATAACCAGTGCAAGGCGCAATAGAATAAATTACCGTTAATGTCCATGTTCCGAAGTGAAAAAGGTATGTAAAAATATTCACAAAACGAAAGAAAGGAACCTAAAACGCCATTGTCAGAGATATCTGAAAGCAGCCTGCTGTGAAGCGTTTCCGCTCGTGACGATACAAACATGGCAAATGACAACGTATATATGTTCTTTAACAATATAACAACAATGCGCTGTCTGGTCAAGCAACAATCTCATTTATGTGTGAGCAAATGATGTGTTGCTCTAATAATAATGAATAGCTTATTATTATACATAATTTTGCCCAACACCATTTTGGAACTATCGCCTTAAAAATATGTCGTTAGCTTAGGTGATGCGCACGATGTGGCAATTGGGGCAGTGGATCCTGGTGAAAAAAATCAGACATGACCTATCAGGGTATCAGCGATGTCGGAATGGCAAGCCGTGACTTCCTTCTGCCAGATCGTCATCCTAAGGAAGTAGAGTAACAAGAGCGACAGAGAATAAATTCCGCTCAGACACTTCATTATCGTAGACACGTGTCTCGTGCAGCCCTCCGGAAAATGATGTTCATCTACCCGAAACGGGGCCGTCGAAGTCGCAGGTATTAAGGGTGAGGACAGGCCTTAACTGCGACAAGCTTCAACGATCCCAAACCATCGTGATAGCACAAATGGGTTTCAGGCGGAGCGTGAAATACACATACCTTGGTTGTGGTTCATGAAAATAACATAATGCGCATGATGACGGCAAAAAAAATTCCCAATAGATTTATCGGTGTCTCCCACACCAGCAACGACCACCTAGGGGGTCCTACTGGGTAAGTATAAGTACCTCTGGTCCCGCTGGCTAAGTAGAGTGGATGATTTTCCATAAAACAAAAAAAATTGTTTGATAAGTTGTTGAGTGTTGCATAAACTAGCGATTGGCGATATGCTTAAACGAAATTTTAACATAAAATCATCAGACGAGCAGAGCGTTCTTTTCATTGTACGTACTGTCATGTCCATGCGAGAAAGCAGAGCTACCAAGTTTCAGCAAAAAATATTACATTTAACTTATAAAATGATTGGAGTTACCTTTCAAAACGGAATATAATAATTCGATAATAACATCGTAACTAGCTTTTTCGAACACCTGGAAATCGGATTCGGTTATTATTACCGTTTTACAAGGTGTGAAGCGGTGGTGTTGAAGATGCTTACCGTAAACCGCTTTATGGTAACTAAGATTAAATACTTCCTTAGTCTTAATTTGACCCGTTACATTAAACATTCAGCTAGTCGAGCCCAAGGCTTCGGCTGTCCTCGATACATGCTTAGCATTCAGATTCAAAGGCACTCGATTTAGCCAGAACTCGACTAGGTCGTTTGCAATTCCCTGGCAAAAACAGTGGAAGGAACTCCAGCGACTCCTGTGTGTATGGTTGGAGAAAACCTGCCCAGTGCGTGGCGGTATCTTGTGTAAATTTGCAGCCGTCTTCGCCGATGCTTACGATTCCATTGTCTGGCTGCAATTTGTTTCAATATTTATTTTTTGGAAATGTATTTTTATATTTTTTCATGTGCATCCGTCGTGTACTGCTGTGGTTAGGCAGGAGCCATCTTACTTGCGTTTCTCGCACAAACAGAGAAGAATAAGCCGTAGTCTGTCGGCGAAGAAGCCCACCGAGACATAATTATTTCCTCATCGCGTAACATTCTACCGCGTACCTACCAGGTACCTACCAGTTAACAGGTCGCACTCATATTTTGAACTGTCTTCAACATACAGAGTGCAGATGAAAACAACAGTGCAGATACGCGGGGAATCCTGTGTCTGGTAATTATCGGGGCTTGGGATGCAGCGAAAGTACTGCAGCGCACTAGTTTTTAAGACTGTCGGCATTTCAGGCAGAAACTCTTTCTCAATTTTGACTGTTTCGTTTTCCAGGTGTTCAGCGTCGCTTTTCTAAACATACACTTAACGTGAGAAAGAAGCACCCCATTGTAGATAGATTTGGTCTTAAACTCCAGGGCTGCCTTCTTTGCCAGTCCTTTCATTCTCCTTCTTTTAATATATTAGTATTTAGAAGAATGAAATTGCAATAATATAATATTGAATAAGATACCGTAAATCAGCGCTGATTTATGTACAGGTTATGTTGTACTAACGTGAACAAAACGTAACTAATCAAGATAACGTGCTCAATTCAATAAAGCTTTATTGATAATAATATATTTTACAAATAAACCATAATATATTTAATTTATATAAGATAATATAAGGCAATAGTTATTACATAACAACAATAGTTACTATTATAATTGTACAATATAATTGAGAAAAAAGAATTCATAAATAGTTTGTTAATGAGCACGTCAGTACAAATTTTACAAATTCAAAATATCATTATTCAAGTCGACATTTAGATGCGCTTTTGAATCATCGTTTATTTTAACATAATAAGCAGTAAACGACTACCGGCTCTGAACTTCGGCCTGTTCAGAGCCAGCCAAAAACTCAATAAGTGTTCTTTTAAATGAAATTCAACAGTTTTTAATGTGTACATTATAACATCAATCATGTAAATAAGTCAACAATCCAAGTTCCACACATTCTATCATTGAAAACACTTCCAAAATCTGAAAAAAATTCGAAGTGGTACATTTGATTGATTAAAAGTGTAGTACATTCTGGAAATCGGATGGTGCATTGCGAAGTTCGCTTTGTGCTGCAAGATCTTAAGGCTTTTTAATAATAAAACATTTTTATGTAATAATTTTTAATTCCTCTCTTCGGGCCTCTATTCCCGGGATTTCTCTACGAGATCGAATCAAAAATAAGGAGATCCGTAGGCGAACTTAATGAACCGACATAACCCATCAGATTAGCAGGTTGAAGTGACTATAGGCAGGCCATATATTGCGCTGAACAGATGGCCGCTTGGACCTTGAGGTTCTGAAGTGAAGACAATGAACCGGGAAACGTAGCATAGGACGTCAACCCACAAAATAGACAGATCAAAGTTACCTGTTAAAGTCGCCGAAAAATGCTGGTTCTATTATAAATCTATGAGTTTGGCGTACGTCCGACTGCCTGTAGAGGAATTTTACGCTAAGCCAAGAAAAAAATTCTAGTCTCTAGTCTTTCCTTATTTCTTTTTTTTGGGACAGGGTGGGAAGTGACAGAGCGTTAAGGGAACATAACTTAGACATTAATTAAGATTGATCTGCCGAATAAGCATCAACTCGAGCCATCACCTTTTTTATTACTGAATTTGTATCCCACAATGCTTTTAGGTTACTTCTGTGGTCGTTGTGGAGTGACTAGATAAAGATCAGATTATTGGGAGATTCGACAGAAGCGTACAATGATAATAATACATATAGTAACATAATACAAATTTGTAGATCAATTACCCATTAATTGTCCATGTGGTAACGAATCGAGTAAGTTATCTACTCATTACCTAACATGGAGGCGGGTCAAACAACTTTTAATTACTAGTTACTAAAGTAGTATTGTCGTTAACCTAAGAAGTGTCGTAAAGTTGTTCAGATAAGGTGAGGAAATGGCTTGCCCGTATTACCCAAGTCCCATAAAAAAAGACAATTACATCAATTTTAATTACATTAGCGATTATTTGAAACACCGGTGTCTTAAACAGTGTGTTTTTAAATTGTCCACAATTTTAAACTAGAGACATAAATACGAATCATTATAGTAGAAAGAACGGAATTGAAAATATTTAATTCGCAAGATTCTATCTAGGTTTTAATAACAGCGACATCTATTTGTTGCACCCAACATTAGCGTGATAGTATTATCTGTATTCAGTATTTAATAACGCCATGTCTGCTAAAATTTTTGCTAGGGACTCCGTATACCGTTCGGTTTTAAAATGACAAACGAAAATGCGGTAATGTTCAGGCGTTAAACACCAAAAATAGCACAATGTAGTAGAATGTACTATTTGCCATTACTTGAATGCTCCACTTGCACCTTATGCACCTTATCAAAGGGTAATGATTTTCATAATAGCATTTTGATGTAAAGAATAATGCTTGTCACTTTGTTAAAATGGCATGCCACAGTTACCCAGTAATTTAATTACTAGCTGAAATAAAAAAAACTATAATAAGCAAGTTTTAAAAAACCTGCGTAATACGATTTATCATTTTTGTAATTGATGTAAGAATATAAAGCAATTTAGTAACACGCTAAACTGCCTGATGTCGTTAAATTCAACTTCCGAATGATTCAGTTGTATAATCTTTCCACGACTTTAACTATGTCCCTGGTCCACCTAGTGGGTGGCTAACCCACGCCGCGTCTATGGTCTCTAGGTCGTCACTCAAGGACCTTCTGGACCCGGAGAGGTGTGCCCCGCCCACTACTACTTCAGATGAACAATTCTTCGATCTAAGTTGGTCGGTGATCTTGGTCCTAATAAGTTGTTTTAGTTATAATTACTTCGTCGTCATCAATAATTACAAGAGAAAAAAAAGTCTAATCCATCCTCTAGCGTCACCGCGTTTAGGAAATATTGAATTGACGTCAATCCTGAAAAGAACCAAGCGATATCATTCTCTAGAACTAATCCAATACCAAAAGTAGGCAGGCAAAAAAAAGTATCGCGCCAACCAGGGCACCTTCTCCTTTTTTGACCGTCCTATCCCTTGGAAGTACTCTGTCAAATACCTCCGAGTCACTTTTGACTCCATACATCATTTTCACGATCATACATACTTAGAAACAAAGCCTCTCACATCCTTAACAGGCTTTACCCTCTAAGACCCTCTTACAGGAAACTTAACCACAGATCTAAAATCTTTACAAAACTTATACATACACTTAATTGGTGAGTGATAAAATATAATGGTGCATATAAATAAGTAAAACGTATTTCAGAATAACACTTTTTTATTAATAATTGAATCTTTTACAAAAATAAGGTTATTTACTTAATGCAATGAAAAACTTTTTAGATAATGTGAGTAATCAAAGCTAACACACTTTCTTTTAACTTTTTGGCAGGGGTATGAGGAAGAAGATGACCTTTACACTTTTTTCCATTTTTTTCACAAGAACCTTTTTTGTAGCGAACTGAAGAACTGAATATAAAAATTAATTTAGGAATTAGGTAGATTTCGTTGTAGGTTTTTGTGTTGAACGAATATATTTTAAATTGTGCAGATAAAACAGAAAAAATGTTAAGTATCTGTTGTAACCTACAAAAAAATTGTATTGTACTTTTGTTAATAAATGATTAGACAGATATTAACATTAAATTAGTTTTTCACGGTCATTAGTAATTTGAACGTTGTATTGTGATTGATAACTAGGGTTCAGTCTCTGCGCGCAGAATAAAGGGAATGGACGTGAGATGTTAAAATAAAACTTCAATGTTTAAATATGCAACTTCCTGTATTTCTAACATATTAGAACTTTATACACTACGTCATTTTATTTACATGAGCATTTTCGCTTCGCAATAATATTACAATTAAAATAAATTTCTCTCTTTATTATATTATTTTACAAATTTTATTCGAACTATATTAATTATTATTTATAGGCAAAGTGACAAAATACTCACACTTCAATGTTCCAAAAAATACTGTTTATATATATCTTTTTGAGTGAAATAATAATGTAAACTGCAATACAATTTTTATCAAAGCTTAGACATATCAAAATACTTCTTACTCTGCGTGCTAAATCAAGTTTAAATACCTAATGAAATTTTCAATAAACAGAACATTGTTTTACACAATTAAATAAAGATGAGAGCTATCCACAGCCAATGCAAAAAATATAAAAAATATTAGAAACTTATTTCCTTGTAAAAAGCGCTTTAATTACAAATTGTTACTAGGAGATTATATTCAGAAAGAGTATACCTATTGCGTAAATGAAGTCTTTGATTTTATCGCTTAGCGAAAAAGCCATCGACAATCTAATGAGGTAGCCGAGATAGAGCCGTTCAGACTTAGGCGCAATGTCGGGAACACGCTACCTACATCAAACATCGGTTCGCCTTTCAAATACACGTTATAAAATAAATGATATTGTGCGTCATAGTATAAAAATATAACATTTAGAAAAAGTTCGCTGTAGAATTTTAAGTACCTTTACCTACAGAAAATTCGACACTACGTGAACCATCTTTTACTTTCCTAATATATTTGAAAAGAAAAGGCTAATTGCAGTCTCCTAGAACAATGGCGTAAAATTTTGATTTGGAATAACTCTGCCAACCACTTTGCTAACTTCAATAGGAATTTATAATGAAATAAATAAAATAAATAATTTGCAATATTTTATAAAATGGACATCAGGAACATAATATATGTATTCAATCACTTTTAGAATCTAAGTATTTGTATTGCACAACAATTTAGGGAATTGTTTCAACGTCAAGTTCACATTCAAAATTGTAGTTAAAGCTCGTCTGGTGTGAACGAATTTACTCAACCGCGACATCGTATTCGTGATTTATTAAAACTACACACAACACTTTTTTTGGAAAAACTATCAACCAACAATTTCTATTGGCACATATTGCTTCACAGAGAACGTAGCAAACGTTGCTGCATTGTAACATTGTCGAGTTAACAAGATAACGTTCAAGACTGCAAAACTTAACAATTGCGGAAACAAGTGAGCTACAGTAAATTTTAACCTCCAATGTATGTATCTTAATTTAATATTACACGTTTCATTTCAGCCAAGCCAAAAAATGTCTTCAATAATCATTACATACAATATAGTTACTGTTAATATAAACCATATTTATCCAAAAGACAGATGTATAAACTCTCTATAGATAATGCAATAAAATATACGAAGATTAATGCACAAGTAGAAATTCTAGCTTAACTTGACTGAGTGAATACATCCATCATATATAATTAATAAAGTCAGGTAGGCACACTGTGAGGACGGCCGCACGGCCCGTACCAGCCCTGGAGAACAGTACAACGCTGCAGCTGTCGCGCGCCATCAATTCACGTCAAGTCGGTTCTTTATACCGCCTAAATTCAGACCCATCCGTTTATCTCCTCTCCCCTCTGTCACTAACAAATAGTGGCACTACATGCTGTACTACATGACCTCGGCGAAGGGATGGAAATAAACGATAAAGGACTCATTTCTGCAGGTCTTCTAGATCTCAAAGGGTAATCGCTTAAAGTTTACAACTAATATCATTGAAATTGTTAGGAAGCTCAACGGAATTTAAATGACGGCGTTTCAGCTCCCCGATCTTCACTAGTTCTGATCTCCTAGTGCTTGTTACCAGCTCATATCACATGATGCTCAAATTATCTATTTTCATTTCCGCGATACGAATAAGCCACATAATTTTTAATAACTAACTCTTTACAATTAATTTATTGACTTTATTTTTAACACACGATTATTAGAAATTGACAACACCTAAAGACGTCTTTGTACAGAGTTTCCAGTACTACAGTAGCTAACTGCACACATCACAGATATATAGAAAAAATAAACTTTATCTTGTTAATCTATACAATAACAAGTACACTTTAGTTCAAACCTATGCCTTTTACAAATGAATAGATTGCGCGGGAGCAATAACATCCCACAAAATTTTACTTAGGGTCAATATATAAGACTGTTATTCCAAATGGCGTGTGCATAACGGCAGAAAAAACACACAGGTTGATGGATCGATTCTCATTAGTTATTTTCTATTTTACTGGTCTTGTACGACACTGAAATCTAAATTTTCTGCCATTTCTTTATACATAATTTTGCTCCCTATAATTACTGTCGTTAATAAATAAATATTAAATAATATTTCACATCCATTCCGTTACTATTACATTATTGTATACAATCACAATATGGAATTTGTCACCTGTAGAAAAATATAAAGTGAATTGTACACTCGCAAGATAACGGTTTGGCCGATTATTAGAGAACGTCCACCACATTTGTCCATCACAATTTGTCACTTTGCTATCATCGTCCGACACAAATGTACAGTACTAAATGTAGACATTGTATAAATACTACCCAACACGGTCTTAACATAAGACGCGCATCCACTGCGATCCTCTCACACTAGCGTATTGACTCAACATCACACTGTATCTTTCAGATGCCCATGGTTCACGAGGAATGGTTGTATGTAACGTTGCGCGTGTATCCATCTGAGGTAGTAGGCGCGTGTTGAATTTCTTTTAACGTCTGTACTCCCAGCCCACACGTCATCCGTATTATCAAATTATTGCTCGTATTTTGGCAGTAAACGTAAGTTATTCTATTAAACATGAACAGGACATTAATACATTGTATGCGTTTATTCTTCCTCGACGGACGAAATGCTTCCTTCATAATAGCGATACTTAATATTTTAAATATGTATGCAATGAATAACAAATATCTCTATGTCTAATGTTGTCTAACCATATTGTTTAAACAAGCAGCATTCTTCACAATTTTTTTGCTTTATTTATTTGAAGTTATTTATTGTTTTTTTTTTATCCCCAATCAATACAAATTACGAGATTTGTTCTGATGAAGAATTAGAAGAATTTTTTTTTCTCTCTTAAGTCTCTTTTTTCTCAAA
Source organism: Battus philenor (assembly GCF_028537555.1). NCBI lineage: Eukaryota > Metazoa > Arthropoda > Insecta > Lepidoptera > Papilionidae > Battus > Battus philenor. Next base: position 3,572,891 of record NW_027181686.1, read on the forward strand.
ATTATTAGCAACAAAAGTCTTGAAGTACCAGGCGATAATAAGGCGCAGGACGGTTTGACATAGGCGACGCTCTCACGTAGAAGGTGCGGAAGGCGAGTGAGAGCTTGATACGACGACCACCGGCTTCACGATGGTTGTCGCGCTTAGGTATTGCGCACTCACCGTCAAAGGAGTTACACTACCCTTAACCATTTGGGTTTCTACCATCTGAAAATAAGCAATAAGTAAGGTTTTTTATGGTTCCTATTGTTTTACGCAGGACTACTGCCATCTTTACAAGGGAAAAAATTGCCATGGCCTTATTATGCAACATCGTTTCATCAGGTTTTTTTCGTAAAAAATAATATTTCAACAGCTTTTTAGAATACGAATATAATTAAAAAAGGGACAAATTAAAAAAAAAAAACATATATTATTGCTCTTAGGTGGAATTCATTAGGGCGGCAATCCCAAATAATTGAACTCTACACGTGCAAGCGAGCTGAAAGTCAAGGTTGGTGATACCGCAAGCGAGCAATTTGTACTGCAAGCGTACTTCTTTTATCTGTAACTATTTAATGAACTACCAAAAGTTTGAAAGATAGTTTTACGACAAATAACATTGGATAAACTTTAAGTGTTATTACTTGAATAATCTAACGAATGATGGACTATGCTTTTTTTACTTGCTTGCTTTTTATACTTATTAATATAGATTGGTCTAATTATATAATCATTTTTGATATAGTATCCACTTTGTAAGCAGAAATTAAAATTGATAACAGAATATGAAAAAGTATTTCTACAGTACTATCTGGCAAAAATTTTAAATTCTTTTTTTAATAATTAACATAACAGCTAAAAGATATCGTTATGAATTCCGCCGAACATAACTGTATCATTAAATGAACTATATGAACTGCTCATACATACTTATTAAATTAGTTGTAAATAAAATCACAATTTTAATACAAATTAAAAATATTTATTTTTTACATTTCTACTATTCCCAACTATTTTTTTTATAACAAACTTTCATAAAAATTTTAATCTTTAATTTTGTTAGTCAAATTATAATAATGATAAATCATAATAAATGAGAAAGAATTAAAGCAGCCGCTAATAAAACAGAATTTATTGCAATAAAAAACCAATGACGACCGTTAAGAATGTTTTTAACTCTAGATATACCTGACGTATCTACATATGATATCATTTATGATGATAGGTATTCCTGATAAATCTTTTGTATTTTCATAGCACAGTAATTTTAGCATTTTTTTAATTAATTTTATTTTATTTTATATATACTTTTGTGAAACGGATTTTATTACTTTTTTGTACGGTTTATTGAAAAAAAAAATTGAGTTTTTTCATCTTACACATATTAGACATTATTGAAAATATATGCAAATTTATCATATTACATCCATTTTTTTAAGTATTTTTAGGAAGTTTTTCTGAAGAATGCATGTACAACCGTGTAAAAAAAAGAGGTGTATTACAGAAAACGTCTTCGTGTACATTCTTTAACTGTATCAGTTTTATTTATATAAGGACATGGGAATAGTCAGTTACCTTGTGTGTAAGCGTATGCGTTTGCAACAGGTGAGCGGCTGGCTGCGACATCACCAGCGGGGCCAGCCCACTGACTACCACGCTGCCACCATCTGCAATTGTCAACATCATCTCTGTATACATTAACAAAGAATCATGCAATACTTTTATCAACTTCACCTAGGACAGAGGTTGGCAAAATAAAGCAAGTAAGATGCCAACTCATGAATATTTTTAATAGTGTTAAAAACTTAAAATAATTTATAGCCTACATTTATCCAAACTCTCGAAGACCAGTGTTGTAAGAAAATGTTTTATTCTTTTAATTTATTTACTTAAATAATAAGCGAATCTTTTTATATTTTTTTAAGTTGCTGTAGATAAACACTTTTCGCGCTCAAATGGTTGCCTGAACTAGAATAAGTCGAAGAAAGTTCAGGTTCACAAATTCACCTATCTTTATTTATAGTCAAGGATAGACAGAATGCTTACGTTTGCAAAGTGAACTTTGTTTCAATATATATAAGAGGAAGTTAAAAGCTGTCTAGCAATGTACCTGAAGAAGCAGGGGGCGGGGCCGCTATGCCATTCGCAACGTTTTCTTTTGGTATTCTGCTATTCTCAGATGACACAACCCCTACAAAAGAAAACATTATTCATTATACTATTCAAAAATAATTTTTACCATGAAAACCATTACAGTGGGACTAAGAAATGCAACATTTGCATATATTATTTTACCTGATTAGGAATTAAAAGATACCTTTCACAACCACAAACTGACATAGTTTGCACTAATGAAAAATCACTCACTAGATGTCACTAATTACTGCTGCAGACAATCAAAGCAAAAAAAATATTGTCGAATAGCTTTTATTCTTGTGATCATAATACAATATTTTTGAAATAACCAACCATATTAAATAAAATACATTTTAGCACTGAAAGCATTTAAAATACTTTTAATCTTCAGACTTAATTTTACAAAAAAAATGTAACAATTTGTCTTGATTTTCATTCTTCGGTCTAAATACGGTTACCATCAAGAGAAAAGTGGAGTGGTTATACTAAGCTTGTTTTGTACTTTCCGTTACCCAACAACCATGTCTTTGCTTTAGTTTTTGAAAATTGTAGTTTGTGGACCCCAATTCCGTAAGCTCAGTTCAAAAGCTATAAGAAAAGCCTTATGCTAACAGGATCCAGGCGCTATATAATTACCGTTGGTATGAACAGGTGCTTGCAGAACTCGCAGACCACCACCAGCGGACAGCAGTTGTAAGGCCGCCGGGCCTACCACGAGGCCGCCGCTGCCAACTACCTGTAATATTACAAATTTATAATAGATATAAGACAGGGCCTTTCATTTATGTTTTCATTCAAAGATCACAAATATGAAAATTGATCTAAGACGTGTATGTTTTTAGGTATATGTATGTTAAGGAAAAAGATAAAAAGAAATGGCCGACATTATAAATGATGAAGGATTTTTAATAATATGTTAATCCAAACAGCATTGACAATAAAATAAGATAACCGTGTGGTAAACACAAGTAAATATAAAGAACGCCATGATTCGAGATCCAAAATTTATTTGGTTTTAGGCAACTGTAAGAAAATAACGAAAAGTATTTTATAAAGGGATTATAAAATTAACTAAATATAACGATGTCGAGGACCGACTCCAGTGAAATTCACGACAGTAGAGTAACTGAACATAAAACTTACATTCGCTGTACCAACAACAGATGGCGTTACTTGTCTCTGCCATTCCTAAAATTACCGCCTTTTTCTATTACAAAATACACCCTTTACTAATCATAAACCGTTGTATCAAACATGAAAATTAAGTTACCTGTGAAATAGGTAAATGTATTTGAGCGGGATGCACCAATGTTGTGCTAAGTGTGTTGGTAACACTATTTTCGATGACCTGCCCATTCTGAAAAGTGCGAAAAAATACAAATTATTTCTAAACTTTTTAAAGAAACTAACTGAAATTTTAAATATTAATACCCTAACACAAATCGTTAATAATCCAAGACCATCAAACAATATGTTCCAAAAAGTTTACCCATACGATTCCAATTTAATAGCAGTTGTCACTTCTTATTAGATTTATATCAAAGTAGCTGAGTTAGATTGCAATCAAGTGCTAGTGCATGATGCTTTAAATCAACATTATTTTTATTGTTTAAATTGAGCAGAATGTGCTATGATTCAGTATAATTATTCTAGAAATAAAAGGTTACCTGCGTAGTAGATTCGGCTGGTGCAAGGGTGGTTAAAGTTAATGTGTTGTGCCTGTTGGCATAAGAAGTTCTGACGACCTGGAAAAATTATGTAAAACATAAAAATCAGAAAAAAGGTGTTTTTTTTTTAAAAAAAAAACTTACAAATATTTATTATCCTTATTTTACCTAATTAGAAATAAATGTTTGTGTGTGAAGAATATCTACTAAGCAATAGCTAAATATGCCTCCGACGTGTTTTTCATTAGATTAATCTACGATTAAAGAAACTCCTTAAAAAAAAACAACATTATACAAAATAAAAAAAAACTTTTATCTGTAACTTGGGCCACATAAACCCTAGGTTAAAATTAATTAATTAATCCTAATTCTAATCCGAGATTAGGTCAGCTCTAATTTCTAACGTAGTACTAGGCGAGCATACCTGCGAAGTAGTAGGCGTGATTTGTATCGGCAGCGTGCGCAACTTCGTACTCAAGTTCAAGCTGCGGGGGGGTGACGAATCCATTTGAGACACGGATCGCGGCGGAGATGTTGTTATCTGTTCGAAGAGGGTAGATTTCTTTGTTAAATTCAATTACTTGATAATATTAGATTAGAATCCAAGTTAAATAGTTAACAATAATACTTACACTAATTGGTATTCCTAAAACTTGACCGTTTACACTAGCATCCTCGTCAACATCATCTGAAATACACAATTCTTGTATTTAAAAACATGTTTCTAACAAAGATGTAGGTATTATGTCAGCGTTGTAAAATCGCTAAATTACTAAAAATCAGTTATTGCAGAATAATCGCATTATTTGTAACCACCTGTTTGTTGGAAAAAAGTTATTGACGAATATTTTAAGTTTTGTTGGGTGTTTTTTAAGTTGGTAATTTCGATTAACCAGCGGCACACTGAGTTGTCGCTTGGACCGTCGGGTATCAAAACATTCTTAAGCTGTTTAAGACGATTTTTCGAAATAGTGTTGTAATAGTATTTTTTTAATAACCGAAATTACATTGGTGAATTTGGCAAAGTATATCACTGTTTAAAAACACTATCGAAATAATTTCTCTGACATAAACAGAATAAACAGACTTTAAAGGGGTAAATCTTTGTCAAAGGCAATCCGTGAAGTTTTGACCCTAAACGACTTTCGCCAGTTTTCAGGGTTTTGTATAGTTTTTCTACGGAAGCCGCAAGTGAAACTTTGGTTTAAGTCAAACTATACAAGTATGACAATTAGTTAGTTATTCATTTATTAGAGCCATATATTACCTACCACATTCAAACTATTCAATTAAATACAAGACGTTAAAACTAAGGACATAAACATTATTTCATTAAAAAATTTTAAGATTAAAATTTAATAAAATTTTCCAGAAGAAGTTTATTATTTACATGAATCTCGAACACGTGTGTCTTGGTAGCTTGAAAAGATTTTTTTTTCATTATAAACAAAGTCAAAGGCGCCTAGCAGATCATATTATGTAGAAAAATCAATAATACTTTTTATTTTATAAAGTTACAAGTTTACAAAAACTTCTTCTGTTGTTTTATTTATTTACGTACGAGATGCATGTTTCTATTAAGCAAGCAAGTAGTGTTGTTAAATTTAATCCGCAATCAAAGCTAAATAACTCCGATTGAATGTACCAGGAGCGCATAAATCGTTCGAAGGGCAACGTACCGATGTTACGGGGCCGGGCGGTTGCTCGTACGGAAACCTCTCGCCTTAAAGCGGCAAGCCGTTGTTGCGCCGCAATCTTTTCGCGAGCTAATCTCTCCATCTCATGTTCGCATTCGCGCTCCTTGCGACGCAGTACCTGTGAACAATGTTCAAAACAATTCTAAATATAAACAAATGTCATGCAACAATTTTTACATGATTTTTTTCTTAAAGAATACCATCTTCCTCGGTTTATATTTATCTCTCCGCAAGGTTCATTTAACGATGGCATATAATTGCAATGAGCTAAAATTAATGTCAACATGACATCTAAAATTGGTTCACTGCAAAGTAAGAAAGATTTCATTTCCAGTTCAAAACTTATTTTTAAAAAGATTGGCTTACCGTAAAAAGTAAAGTAATTTGATTTAGTGTTATGAGAAACAATAAATTTATTATTGGATAATAAATTTATTGTTTCTCTTGCATAGTCTAGTGTCCATGACACATTAAAATATTTTTTGCATAAAAGGGTTGGATAGCGGCATTCATGCATCGTGCTCAAGAATCACTACATAATAAACGTGAAGTCGTGAGTTACGCTTTACATATGAAATGTAACTCGACCTAGTATCAAATGCGGCCTCCTAAAATCTCATGTGATTGTAATTTTTCAATATTTACGTTTCAAAATTACATTATAAACTATAACATAGTTAACATATTTAAAAAAAAACTTATTGGTAATTATTTAATTTCATTGACCGGATTATATATATCTCAATATATTCATCGTGATATCCTATGGACCATTGTTTATTTTATTTAAAAAAAAAATGTAAAATGAGCGCCGATTAACTTTCTGGCTGACTATAATAAAATACAATGGGCCGATTCAAAAATACGTGCCGACTTGAATAAACAAACTTTGAATATAAATTTGAGAGATATTGCAATTCATGATAGCGAAAATAAAATTACCTGAATATAGCGTATAGCAGAGCCTAGGATAGACAGATTGGAAGTCTTTTTGTCATCAGCTGTGGTAGGTAGCTGCCTCTTTAGTAACTCGAAGCACTCCTTGAGATGGGCACGACGGTTCTTCTCCAGTTTGTTATGGACTTCGCGAGTGCCGGCACGTGGCGCGCTGCCGCTGCTGCCACTACCACTGCTGCTAACCGATGGCGGGGAAGGAATTTGAGGGGGGCTGTTTGCGAAAAAAAAAACTTAATTTAGTGGATATATTTTAAAAAGCAGTATTATTATAACTGTATGATTTACAGACTGAACTACTGATTATTTGTTTATTCTAAAGCGACATGTAAATATGATAGTGAGAAAAGCTCAATTATCAATACCAACAGTGTGTTATTATGAAAAACGTAAGGATTGTTTTAACAAAAAATATATAATTCTTAAAATAAATTATTATTTTCAGTACTAGCCCTAAATATTAAGCGTTTGATTAAAATCGTCTGTTTTAATGTGTAAGATGTTGAGCACAATCGTCATTGTCATCATTTCAAAGGACGTCCACTGGTAGACATAGGTCTTAAAGAATAAAATCGGTTGGTTACCTGCACTTAGCGTAGCCGTATAAAATATTAATTTTTTACTCTGTTTTTCTTTTACCTTAATTTTCATACAATGACAAATATTCGTATCACAAAAAATATTATCTAATTACTGTTTAGTGAAATAATTACTTATTTCAATTAATATAACATTGGGAAACTACACGTTGTGTTTAATTAAAAAAATATTACATATATATATATTTAACAAAGATAACAAATTCCCACCAAAAGCTTATTTATGAGCGTAATGCAAATGATGATACGCATAGAGGCGGCGCATTAATGATGTATGCAGCGACAAGGCCCGATCTATCGGACGATGCATAATGACATCGGACAGATTGCATTAATATTCAATTCGCTTTTGTTAATATCCAAACCTTGACAGCAATTGGATGAAAATAAACGCAAACGAGATGCCTGGTACGTGTCAGGACGGTAGGCAAGGATAAATTTATTATTCCATTATGACCCCTTTCCATTCCTTTTCATATTGTTAACATTCTAGATCAATCTGATCAATTTAAAATTATGGATGAAAGTCACTAATGTGACAAAGACATATAAATATTTTTTTTGTTATTTATTTTTTTAACGTTTATACAATATCAACTTTGACTCCTATATTAGAAGAAAATTTTAATATTATTATATAAATAAACAAAATTTCAATCTTAATTATTCTGAACAACGAAAATCGATTTAAGAATTTGTCGTAAACGCAATCCGAACTAACAAAAAACATAAAACCAAAAAAAATCGCAATTAACTTACTTGTCCGTCGTCACTCAAATCCCCCAGCTGTTTCGTATACGGCAATTACTAGGAGATCATAAACTTGCAAAGCTTACCCATGACTGTTACTCGTAGTGCGCGGCCTGGAATGTTCTTGTACAAAATCGAGAAGCGGCGCGGAGGGAGGCACAGCGGTTGCGAGCACTGGGTCGGGCGCGACGGCGGGGACCGCGGGGACGACGGAGGGCACTGGCGTCGTAGAGCGCACCACGCCGTTGCTGCGCGCCGTCACCGACACTCCGGTTACAACTCGCACGGATACAGGCGATTTCGGCTCCTCCTCTGTAAACAAAGACGACATCAGAATGGCTTTTCCTTTGCGAAGCAACGACGTTCAGTAATCGTTTCTATATGTCAATAATTTGCGATTAAGCTCCCTCACACTCGCATTATAAACGTGGTCAGCACTTGTCAAAGCCGTGTCAACCGCTCGTCCGCGGCTGCAATCCCTGGCGGTAAAGTACCAGGCGAGCATAAAACAGCAGTCGTTCATAATAGGTAATGAATGAAATAGGCATACACTATAGAGTGAGAAGGAAAAACCGTTTGTATAACGATTCTTGAATAATGAACCTTAATCGTTTACATTAAGGCTTAATGTTACATACCAGTAAGTATTCAAGCACGCTTGCCTGATGAGCGAGACAATTCATAAACACGAGGTTTAAAAAGAGACAGCAAAGGAGGCGTGTTCTAAGTTTAGCAATGAGATGACGTCACAGCGTTCACTTTACAATTTTACGTTTAAGTTACATCTAAAATCAGCTGCTCCATAAAATCCTCCGGCGGGAGCTCTAATTTTATTTATAATAATGAGCGACCGGCAATATTAACTTTCTTAATTATTATATTCAGACATAAAACCCGTGTATGTTACACATTTAAACGTATACACTATATTGAATTGATTGCAGACGATATATCTATTGTATTTTAATAAAGTTACAGTTTGATGATAATGGAAGATAATTTTTCTTTTAAATCCTTCCCTTTTCATAAAAATGTGCCGCTTTTTAAGTTATCCCAAACGAGCAATAAAAATATTCTTTGCAATAATATAAAACATTTCTGTCCTCGTAGTAACATATCATCGTTGAAGTGTTTTCTAGTAAGATACATTGAGATTTACAAGACATAAGACCCGAGTAATACCGATATTTGTCCATAACAAAACTTTACAACTGATTTAAAAAACGATCATGTTTTAAACTTTAAGGATAAATCAAGTTCTGTTGTAATAATACAATATAGTTGAGAATATCCAAATGTCTCTACTATACGAAAAAAACTTTCAGACATTTTATACATACTTTGCCGCTTCAAGCTCAATTATCAATTCAATATATTTCGCGGTGAATGAAAAACAGCCAGCGATTAGCATTTGAAAGGAGTAAAACAAATATAATAAGAGAACATGATATCGGTGGTGGCAGAATAATTCATATTTTTGTATAAATTATACTAAATCTCAAAGTGCTTTAGTTACTAGGCTAGTCAACCCGTGACATTGACTAACAGATATCTGTACAAATGCTTATTTATATTATTATTGGATATATGATTTATGGAAAAATAAGGAGTACATGAAAGATCGGTTCAATATCGTGTAGTGATAATGATTTACTTGGAAAATATTTTTTTTATTAGCCTTTTTCAATAGCTAATTTCAATACCAAATTCTTTTTAAAAAAAAGTAGTTTTTGCACAAAGGACAGAGCTAATTCGGTAAGCAATTGCCGTTCTATAAAAAAATCCGATAATTAGTCGAAGTTCCACTGATACACAACGGACAAAATATAATGAATTTTTTTAAACTACTTTTTTTAAAATATAATGGAAAAACACTAATGTGTATGTATCTATAATAATTTTCTTTAAACGTATCTTAATCCTATCCGTAACTTTGTTGTAAGTTTCAAAGCATTCGTAAAGACACAAAAATAATAATATTAAATATCAAGACTGAATAGAATTTTTTTATTATTAGAATAACGAATTAGAATTTCATTTTAAAAATATTTCTTATTATATACTATTTTTACAAAAAGTATATAAAAAGGTTTAATTGAATACTTTCAAAAAACTTATATTGAACTTTATATTGAATTATCATTAAATATTGTTTTGTATCTTCTTTCTGGTCGTTTCTAGATCAAAAACATTCTCTGTGAAATAAGAAAAAAAAAATAAAGTAAAATGAACCAAAGGTACACGAGCTGTCTGACGCACGCTACCAGGATAACATAACTCGGAAAAGGTTGTTATGCAACAGGGGTGGGTCGCAACGTGCGTCACGAGTTTGCGGGGGTTTAGCCTGAAAACTACTGACCTGCGCAAATTGGCAGTAGCTTTTCCGCTAGTTCGATGAAATCAATTCATTCACTCATAAATAAGCTTTTTCTCAATTATTACACGATTATTTTCGTAACAATGCTGACGATAAAATTGCGTTTTTATTTTAAGATCGCGACGGTATACCATTTTTATTTTTCTCAAATATATTTTCTTTAACTGCTGCTGGTATGAATAGTTGAAAAAGCAAGCTGATTTTATAGCTTTTATAATAAATAACTTGTGTGATAAGACCGCCCATTGTACTTTTCTGTATATTATTGTAAAACTTATTATCGTGTATCATATATATATATGTATTATATATCTATGTATCTTATCGTGTACAATAAAGAATATTAAACAAAATAACTAGAAATCCAGTTTACATTTCGTGAATTATTCATTAGAACAACTGAAACAATTAAGATGTAAAATCAAGCTTACTGTTCACTAGAGTACATCTAGAGTTTTACAATATATTGTTCTTATTATTATTATATTTTTAAATACACAACTTTCTGAGAATTGGCTATGATGTATTCTCAGTTAACTGTTTCATGCTCCCACATTAAAAAAAGCTGCAAAGTTTACCATGAATACTCAGCATTTGCAAATACAGAACGCGTGACTATTTGGTTACTTTTCCCAAAGAATCATAAACGGCTCTTGTATTGTCATGCTCGCCTGGTAGAATTGCGCATGGCGGCGCGCGTATCCGACAGACGTTCTTACCAAACATGTTCCCACCATACCCCTCCCACACAAAGCGCGACGCCTGTGTAACTAACTGATAGATAAAACAGTGATTACTGCTGTAGTGATAATTTAGGCGTAAAGTACACCGTAAGCGTTATAGTTGCTACTTATTTACCGTTATTTAAAATGCAATAATTGTCATTAAATGCTTTTTTATACAAATACTATTCTATATTATTCCAATAATTCATTGAAAATTTTGTAGACTTTATACGTCCAAAATAAAAGCAATAAAAAGAAGTAAAAATCTTATGCATTGTCAATTAATAATTAAATTGCTTTTTCACCAGACATTGACTTCCATTGATAGACAAAAGTAGCATTAAAATAAATACAGATGGCATTGTTTACCAATGGTTATTGAGACAGAGCTAAGTTTTCAATAAATTTTCAATTTAAATGTCTATGCTCGCAATTGTTGTACAACATTGCTTATTTATTATATGTATAACGCTGTTTTTAATGTTATTTCATTTTAAAGTCCAACCGTTTTTAATCTGTAAAAATAGATAAAAAAGTAAACCGGTATTGTCTCTCATCGCAGCTCATCAGCTGTATTATTTTCGCATACTTATTTCTCTTATAAACAACAAATAGGCAAAAATGAATTATTAAAATTTACATTCAAAATGTTGTTTTTTTTGGTTTTCAGAAAAAAGGGAAAAGTTCGACGTTCACATATGCTCGATTTTATAGTCTGATAATGTTGTGGTTTGTGAAGTAATTTTATGCATGAAAATAAAATAATTTATTATCGATGATGTATCAAAATAAGTTAAATCGATGAAAATATTTATTGTATCATTAAAATGATCATATTGTTACTTGAATGTTGACGTATGTGAATTTATTATTAAAAATATAGGAGCGTGAATCCGCATGTTTGACACCTTGAAGTAAATGTCATCATGACAAATATTACGTATTTCGTTATAAATTCGTACGTTATCGGCGAAATTTGCTTACAACGGGGGACGAGCCGTCGTTGTTAGTATGAGTGGGGGGAGTTCGGGCGCCGGCCGCTGCGTCTACATGTGACAGGGTGAAGGGGGGGTAAGAAAGTGCGGGAGTGCCGGCGGTGTGGCGGGGGGAGCGTTGCTCGGCCTGACACGTGACAAGCAGTCACGCGGCCCGAACGCTCCCGAACGAGTTCGATGCAACCACAGCGAGGCGGGAAGGGTCAGACCGCGCCGTATTTTTGCAGCCTTCAGAACCGGCCGGCATGCGCTTTTGTGTTAAACCCGCAGTGCACAAAACTTATTTTAAACGTGCTACGCCAACGTATCGAAATAGTCAAGTGCCCGCGTCACCGCCGTCGCACACAGACTGTACATTCATTTATTATAAAAATTAGCTGTACTTGATTATGACACAGTCCAGTAATACAATCCAATACTCGTATCTATACAACATAATACATTAAGAGATAACTTCTGAAACGTTTTTAAATCTTTTACTACTGGAAAATGTTTAAATAGAGCCTGACTACCATCGTACATAACTGATACTTTCACCAAGCACCAAACAGTAGAGCACGAGTCATTGATTCTGGTTTGAAGGCGCCTTCTATTTAATGACTTAGTATAGTACCACACTAGTATGGTCGAACCAAATTACAATATTATGACGTACGCTACAATTTTAGCAAAATTTTATTTACCTTTAAAGTGTGATTAAAATTATTTTTCTGCAAAATCCAAAAAATTATTTAACATTTTATTTAATTGTATAGCTCTGATACGCGTGCGAGCTAACCCTTTAAAGTAGCAAAGGCAAATCTCAGCACAGAATTACAAAGGGTGTCACGATCGAATAACATGTCAGTGATTTTGTATGAAACAACACGGCTTACAGTCAACGGTTTTCCATGTTCAGACGTTCGGCGTTCAGAATTTATACGACCCACGAATCTTGATTTATTCAATATTCATTAAAAAGAGGTAATAGTAAGTTTATTAAGAACTACAATTCGGGATCACAGATCACGGGTTCGATAGCCGACTGACGTACAAGTGATGACGTACAAGAGATCGTGTAGGTGAATATCACAAAAACAAATATATTTTACTTTTCAGAGAAATTCCATTCAAGTAACACATGTAGATGTTTTTTCCAAATATGATCATTTTAAGTGACCACTTGCGTGCCTCATCAGAGCTATGGCAAAAGAACCCAATTTAATAGGAACTAGAATCATATTGAACTCTCCTATAAGGCATGCTACAACTTGAAGCTACGAGGGTTCCAAACGCACCATGTTCGGAAAAAGAGCCCAGTAAAAATTCAACCAAATTTTTTGTGGTCACTTTTGCAATATTCTTAATACACGGGTTAGTTATTCACTTCTAATCTCTATTAGAAATCATTCACGCTATAATAGTATTTTTTCCAAGTTTTGTTTAAGGTGCTTCTTAAATTTATTACAATTTAATTCAGATACACTATATAGGAGTGTGTTATAATACACAGTTGCCCACAAAAGAGTTACTGACTTTATGAAGCTTAAAGAAATGTATACATTTTTTTTTAATTTATTGAAATTTTATGTGCAAAAACCAGTTGGTCAATGACATTGTAATGCCTTATGTCTAACCAATATAGATAGCTATAAAGTGTATTTATTTTTCCAGTCAAAAAACCAAATGATATTTATTCTCGGCATAATTCTTTCGAGGCCAACGTGCCTTGGTGTCCTGTGTCGTTGACACCGTTCCCGAACCTTCTTCCGATTTCATTGCACATACATTATATGCGATTATGAAACGTGACATTCACACCGCTTCAATATCCACACCAACACATACGAATGCTATTATAAAAAATATCAAACATATGATTAAATTTTATTCACGAAGGCCAGATAGGCCAATACAATTTTATTCTAAATTTAACGCTTAAATCGTTTTGCCTACAAAAAAAACTTCTGGTGTAAATGAATTACTAAACATAATAATATGCGCTAATTTTCGTAATCGTATCACGTAATTTCTTTTAAAAGAGTATTGATAATTTTTTGTAATAATATGTGGCATGTTACGTTAGTTTAAAAATATATTTCGGTAGCAATGACGCAAACGGAGCGAGAATTGATAAACAATAGAAAACCTGGACCAAGCTTTTGAGATCTATAAAAACTCACATGATTGGTCTGCTAATGATTTTAACTCTATCTTTAATTACAAGTAAAATATACTTCTATACTTCCAATTATAACTCCTAGTAAACTAAACAACTTCTCAATATACATATCAAAGAAAATAACAACGTATCTTTATTTCATTGTATAGTACAAGTTTTTTCTATTTCTAACGGTTCAACAAATAATTTACAAAATACTAAATTTTAAAAATGGATTCATAATCTTAAAAAAAAAAAACACTAAACAATAATCACATTTCGGAACGTGATTTATGTTATCCGCATATTGACATTAACATCATTTCCGAATAAAATATGTAACGTACCGATTTTAAAGAAAAATACAGATAATATTTATGACACAAATTATGTTGTCTCTTTAAAGCATATTACACAATGTTAGAAAAATATAACAGACTAGCGCTTTTCCGGAACTGAGAGAGCTTTGCAGTATTAATTTTTTGCGAGCGGCTGTCAAGCAAGTGTCACTCTCAGTCCCCCAGCCGTATCTCTGCGTCAATAACCTTGCGTACAAGTAGGTGGGGATTTTTATACGTGCGCCGTTATTATGATACATTTTATCGGTTAACAAATGACAACCACGTGTAAGATACACGGCCTCCGATAAATTCTGCTCTCCTGGTAATGACTCGCTGTCCCATGAAATTAAAAACTATTTTATATATTATGTTGTACATATTCTTTCTTCTCTTCTTTGTTTTAAAAGCAAATCCTGTGTTAAAAGAAAATGAAATGTCGTCAATATAATACGGGGAATGAATAAATTATAAACGCAGAAATACTATTCAGAGGTCATCATATTATGAGGATTGCTGGTCTTATCGACGAATACACTCATTATATATATATATATATATATATATATATATATATATATATATATATATATATCGTACTAAGAAGGGTAGAATCAGTATAAAAAGACATAAAGCGTCATTGCGAGTAACAAGTAAAGTTTGGTATTGTGTAGTCAATACGCAGCCGGTACAAATAAAACCTTGAAACACTACGTGTTCAAAAACAAAAACAAGAAGATAACATTTAATGTTGTTGCGTATTTATCGTCTCATATAAAACATGCCTAACATGAACTATTAAAAAGTAATTTTATGAATAAACACCTCGTATCTATGTGAATCGCCTAATTTCAAACAATTAGTTAGTTACCTTGACCCGATGCGCAACAAAGGGATACGCAGTAATCTCATAAATACTATTGGAAGTTACAATTACAAGTTACGTAAACCTCTCTGTCGTCCATCTTTATTGGATAAAAAAAGACGATTGTGTTTGCGCATCGGACAGTTGGGAAGTTACATAAACACGACTGTGTAAAGATAAATCAATCAAAAGCAATTTCGGAACAACGATTCGTCGAATATAACTACATACATCCTGACAAACCTTACAAAACCACTAACTTATTACTCCTGTTTTGATTGTTTTAAGCGTTGTATATTCCTTATAGTAGACATTACAATAAGGAATATACACAGTAAATTATGTATATAAAAATGTATTTTTGTAATCAAATAGAAATTATCTTGTTGGTATATATTGATATCATTACTATCTAAATCTCTTCCATTTAAAACGCTTTTATATTAATGGCATATAGTTTTTTACGATGATTAAACCGTACGATAAGGAATATGAACACGCCTGCACACATCGACCTTCATAAGAAGAACACCTTGATGTCAACGGGCGTTTTCAGACACGAAGACGGAAGAAAAAACCGCAACACCGTACTTAGTTGGCAAAAGAACGCAGAATCGAGAAGCTTAACCAATATTTTTTGTGGGTTTGTTCTGAACCGTGTTTCTTTTCTTATTTCTATAATTCTACAAATCCGGTCAATGATTGATTAGTTTACTGTTCTATTGTAAGTCGCACATGATTTTGTAAACGTATATTAATTATGTAGAATGGCAACAGGGGGCAATTTTTGGTTTTATGTAAAGGAAATAATATATTTCTCCGGGTTGCGAATGTATTTCCATTTGTAGACTAAATAATGAATTTGGAAAGATGTCTAAATGTTTTGTAAAATCTCCAGAAATCACTTGTTTATGCTAGATTGATGACTAAAACATAAGTACGATGCGTAAATAACTAATAGACAGTGAAAGTAATTATTTTTTTTGCAATCAGCTTACCTAAATACTCCTTAATCCACTTCTTTTTTGGAGGAGGCCTGACTTTTTGATCTTCTTTTGTTTCCTCCTTCTTTACTGGGATCGGTTTGCATGTGGCTGCAGAGGGACTACCGTTTACAGGCACGCGGACGGCAGAAGGCACAGACGATATCACCGACTGCGGGAACCCAAATCCGTTTATCGAATGCCCGTGGGCGTGGAACGGCTTGAAAGTTTTGAGCGTAATTGGAATCGGCTCCACAATGCTTCCGAATTCTGTCTCCCTAGTATTTATAGCGATCGTGTGCAACGTGTCGGCGTAAAACGCTTCGCTCGGAGCTCCCATCGCGGCGAATAGTTCAGATTCAGCATTCGCTCGGTAGCTAGCAGTGACCAAATTCACTTTGGTGGTTTCCATGAGTATACCCATTCTATGGTAAAACAACTTTTCTAGTAATATATTTTAGATTTCCCCATTGCACTTTAAGGCGTCCTTGTCATTTTCATTAATAGTTTTAATAACTTTTTTCACAAACTTTTTGCTTATTATCTTCTATTCACTGATTATTCATTATTATTCCTAATTATTAAAAAAACACAATCAGCGGGTGCGTTTGCAACGGCAAATTTAAAGTTTTGAAGAAAGAAATTTAGGTAAGAAATGTAAATAAAAGTTTAATTGTGAAAGAGTTGTATAAGGCTTCTTTGACGAAGTCGCAAATGACGCAGGGAGTTTGACGCAACAAGGTTTAAAAGCCCTACAACAAAAAAATTGTAAAACTTCGAATGAAGCCTTTTTCAGTAAGTTGGCACTGATGACGATACTATTCTAAATACAACCAACCGAGTACTGAGCGGGTAAACCTATGAATTTGTGCGTAATGTTCCTACGGTATCAAACGATATGTATTTAATTTTATATATTATAAAGAACAATTCTTTAAGGAATATAATTTTTGGAATCAATAGAAAAACTGTAGTTTATATAAGATACGTTATTAGTGTAAGAGAGATCGATGTGTGAAAAAGATAGCAAAAGTTGGCTGATGTTGAAGGCCAGCGACACCGGTAGTGGCGCTCCGATGCGGGGCGTTCAACAAGTGTGAACAGAGAGTTGCGAACGCATGGCATGCACGACAGCTCGGCTGCTGGCACGTGCCCGCGCCCCCACCAGTCTGCAACACCTCCTACTGCGTCATGCCGTCTTAGTAATTCTGTCGGTTAAATTGGCAGACATACACCACAAAATCTACCTACCGGAAAAAAACTTGTCTCATAAATCTTTGCTCAATCTAAATACTTAACTATTAAAGTTTATTTTTATTGAACTAATAATTTGAAACAGGTTTGACACAAGAACGATTATAAACCTTCTTGTTTCTTAAACACCGGCTAATGTTGACTAACTTTAGCCATTAGTGACGCGCCGAATTCGAGCCAAGATCGATTACGTTATATTAAGAAAAATACAAAAAAAAAACTAGAACAGGTGGTTTGTGAGCCAGTACAGAAGTAGGCGACGTTATCAGCGCAGCGATAGAATATACACGTGCTAAGAGCAAGTGCACCAAACAATAGCGTCCGCCGCTTTAACGTACCAATTGTATAACACTAGCTTCGAAGATTCTAGAAATCGTGTGAAACGGTCACATTAATTAATTCTTAGAATTTTAGTTTCAGACAGTAAATTTAAGTATTAGAAATTTAAAGACGTCTTTTCGTCTGAATTATTATTATACACTTTATACTAATTTATACCAACTGCGCAAGAAATTTGACGTTTAAAATAAAAAAAAATTAGAAGCAATGGGTGGGATATAAAGGTGAAACGAAAACTTTCATATTACAAAGGGACAAATAGATAAACATCTAAGTGTACGGTGGAGATGTATGGCAGAGATCGATCATCTCAGGCGCGGAGACTTGGAGGCGCGTTTGATAAAACGTAAACGCATTACGTAAGCGATACGGTGGGCCGACACGTGTACAGCGCCGACTATATTTATATATATTATATAACTCTACGTAATGCCTAGACGCCATGACCGGTGGGTACGTCGCTTCTGTAATCCGAGATATGCGTTGATTGGATTTGTACCCATTGTTTCGGGTTCTACATAGGAACGAAAAATTACAAAGTCGTTATTGTTAACAAATAATATCAAGGGCGCTTTCGATACGAAAACTAGATACTAGAAAATAGAACTATTAATAAATATGTTTGAGATATGAGTTTTTAAAAAAAAGTTAATTTTATCCAGGTTAGTTGTTGTGTAATTGCATTTAATTTCGATAAAGACTTTTACAATTATATATTAAAACGTAAAACAGTATAAATAATGATCCGTAAAAGTATAGTATGATTTTGTTTTACTTTTAAAGCAAATCATATCCCATTACAATGGTACGAAATATTATATTATATTATACTTTAATGTTTTATTGCCAGTAAATATTTTTTAATATATACCATAATTACTAGTAATCTCTTAGTTACACGAGGTGCGGATATAATATTGAAGATGACCTTCGGTTAATATTCATCCCCGATAAGAAAATATCTAGTTTTTGTCATATACAGTGATTTATAAAACTACTACGTTTATACACACGCGCATATATGTATTAATTCTTATAATCATTTAATGTTTATACATAAGAGTTTTTTTATCGAAATTTAAAAAGGGATACATGTTGCTAAAAATTGCTAACATAAGTTGTACAGGCAAATACAAGGCAGTGTAATATCCCAAGGCTGGGAAGACTGTTTATGAGATTTGTTAAAAATAATACAATCCTTGGATGACACTTATAAAACAATTATTTAATTCAAAATCAACTATCAATCATATTGACAATTCCATATAACATTGACAGTGTAATTCATATAAGTGTTATAAAATTAATAATATTAATTTATATATATTAACAAAGATATCTCCATAAATAAAAACCGGTTTTAAATGTCTCGATAATTTAAATGGACTTGTTTAAATTTTCTCTAATGAAAAATATCACTTTTAAAATTTATAGCTCAATTGGAGATTGATATATCAAAGATGATCGATTAAATACAACAGGTGTAAATAAACATTTTATGGTAATAAATATAAAGGCAAAACAATATATTATGTAATTTTTAAAATAATTACACCGGGTTAAGCAAAGAAAGGTTATGTATGTAATATGCTTAGATACCGAAAAATTTATTGTCTAACAGAAAAATAAATTTAGTCCATATAAACTAATTGAAATAAATTTCACGGTGCATGGACTGTTTTTAATTCATAGAGTATTGTTTAATTATGTTCACGAGCAGAGATTATAAATATATACGTTTTTAGTATTATATGATACTTTGTCCAATACTATATCTATATAATTACACGAGAGGGGTGTTGTTGTATTAAATGTATAAAAGGTAATAAAATTGGGCTTATAATAAAGTTAAATTGAATTTATCTCACATGTCACATGAGTTATTTGTCAAAGATTTTATGTTCATAATATATATCACCCATATGTTATAATTACATAATATGAGATTACATTCAGATTATTGAAAGGCATATTAATCGAAAAACAGTTGTAACTAGAATCAAAATAAAATTAGTGTTCGATATCCATACGTAATATACATATATACTAAATAGCAATGAAATTTTTATTTATAAATGATGTATAAAGAATGATAAGACCGCTGAATGAATGTAAGAGCTAATGAACAAGACTACGTTGAACGTGATTGAAAGAACGGATCTATTTTGATAATACGAATTGCTTTGTGTATATCTCCTTGATTGATAATATTATCTTATTATCCTTTTAACTTCGATTTGAACGAAATATGTCTCAACGGGTGATTTGATTTAGTTATTTTTATTACCTTATACTTTGGAGAGGAACATTTTTACTAGTATATATATCACATAGTAATTATTGGTAATAAATTTCCAAAGCTATACTCTCATTCCTAGATGATTTTTGACATAACGAGGACAAGAGATTCTACTGCTCTAAGGATGTTGTAAAAGTGATCACAAAAAGCTCTCCATGTTTGTCGTGGGCTATTTTCATATCAGAGCGCTTTTGAATTAAAGGATGCAATTATAGTGAAGCACAATTTGATTCTAGTTTCTATGAAATTAGACTGGCAATGTTCTCGTGACGTACACGTACAAAAGTTACCATTGTAAATCATCCTAAGTAGATTATGATATGAATAAATAGTAGACGTAGAGAGACTTTAAGACTAGAGTGAATGGATCAAAATTCAGAGGTCGCATAGCTTTGAGATGGACAGATCAGGTGAAAGCGCTCACAGGGCGCACTTAATTACATACGAAGAGGCACGGAGGGGGAAAGGTGTGAGAAGGGTTTTTTTACCTTACATACACTGTTGCCCAAGTAACATTTGCAGATTCCGCGGACGCGAGAGAGCAGAGCGCAAAAGGCGTTTAGCATTATACCTTTTTTTTAAGGTAGCGGAGATCGAGAGTTCTTTATTTGTTTCACCGGATTGAGAGGTCGCTAAATTCTTAGAATGCTTATTCGGAAGCTTTGTGAAGTGACTAGGAGAAAGGGACACTCGAGAAGACCTCGGCTTGGACTGTCACTTGTCAATAAGGATAGAGCAGTGAAGACAATGTGACGGTTCGTATCTCACCAGTGGAAACATTATACACACATTACAAATATAACCGAAAAGCCAAACGTGATCGGTTTATTTAGTTGAATGTAACACGATATGTTGAAGACGCAGCAATTAATATAGGAAAAGTGACATTTCTTTATAATAGGATCAAGAATGGAATAAGTGGGCCACATGCTGCATACCTAACGGTATTGCACAATTGCGAAGACAAGTGTCATGTTTGCGCAACACCTACCGCGGCCTCTTGTCCACGCGCCGCGACAAATTAACCATTATTAAGAAGTTATTAATCTATTTTTTTTATATACATTTACAAATCACGAAAAAAAAAACGTTCGATGGACCGACGATACAGCAAAGGTCGCGAAAAATCGTGGCGATCTTTCGAAGAGTCTTATGCCTCGCAGTGAGCGTCTGTTTGCTAATATGATGATGACGTTTACAATATATTCAGACTTCGAGACTACACTAGGCTAAATGTACAAAGTAAATGTGTTCCATCTATACTATTTCTTTATTAGCATTTACTGATTCCGCAATCTTCGAGAAACGGCGCAGAAGGCACTTATCCTAAACTTTGTTTATGTAATTTAGCTCTAGGGCTACCTCGGGAACATCAGCTCGCTCAAGCCGCAATGTGAACTGTGTTTTATAACATTTATATAGAACTTTCATAATTGACAGTCATTTAACAATTGGCGTTGATTTATGGAATATCTAGTATATTATTTATACATATATTCCAAGAAGGAATTTCACATAAATATATATATTAAATCAAAATAATGAGTCAATGATACAACGTATTTAAAAAAATGCTTATAACAAAAGTAGAAAACAAAATTTATTTCCTTGTTATGTTCACAGCAATGTGCACAAAAATCGCCGTGCATATGTTAAAAGGGCGGTCTAACGGCTTATATAGTTAATAAAATTACTAGATTAAGGAAAATAGACAAGTACGTTTTGCGTGATATTGTAGTTAAGACGAGTGTATAGTAGCCGTTTTGTGCTGTTTTGTGTACTTAAGATAACGAGTGTACACGCTGTTTTGTGCTGAATCTTATATCGTTACAGTCATTTCGCCGAAATTATTCGTACGTCAATACTATTAAAAATGAGAAATTATTCTCAGCTATTTTACCTATAAAAAATAAATTAGAGGGACCGGAAATTAATGTGGCTTTCTTAAGTGAAATTCACACTACATTTTTAACAAGTTTTTATTTATAATCAACAATATATTCACCTTCGTTATCAACAACCTTTTGTCATCTAGTATACAAATTTTCAATGCCGGAGCGGTAACATTCAATCGGTTTTTCTGTAAAATATGTTGACAGAAACGACATTACTTTCCGGTCCCCCTAATATAGTAATTTTGCATGAAAACTAGTAAAATAAAAATGAACTGTCAAATACCTCTCCAAATGCAAAACTTGAATACACCAGCGCAATCAGTTTAGGTATTTTTATATTTTAGTATGTTCGTTTAGGCATGAAGGTATTTTTTTTAAATATCTATAGAGTTAATTAAAATATTTGTACCTAACTGTCAAATAACTTACATGAGTCGAAACAAAAGAAAAACATATGTTAGGATTAAGTCTTGCCGTGTATGAAATAAGTTTTCATTATAAAATACGTTTAAATAAAAAACTTTTAACTACGAAGTCTGCAGTGGCAAGTTGCTATAAATACAGACCCATATTAAACTAATAGTAATTTTGAAGTCTAATATGATTTAAAAAGAGGGTTCATTTAAACAAGAATTTCTTCCTCGCAACAAATTTTTATTCCGGAAAATTTTCGTATGTGTGAAACTGTGTCAAGGATAATCAATTTACAAAACACAAGTGTAGTCTGTACTACCATGAAATAATTCATACTAGACTGATTTTTTTAAACATAAAATGACACAAGTCGCAGCCTGACCTAACCTAATCGATGATGAATTCTTTGTCTCCGAGATTACTGGTTGGTTGATGTCGTTCAGAAATGAATTAATGATGAATGTGTCATTATCATATATATTAACTCATTTGCACTGACGTTTAAATATCAATAGTTATATAGTACGTTTGATTACGTAATATAAACTATGTTTATCGTATACTATGCATATTACAGCTTGTTGCTGACTGACTGCTGCACCCGAAGTAGTTTCTCCATTTTGAAACCATAATGGTCTCCTTTTAATTACAAAATCTTTCACAAGATCAAAAATTATGTCCAAACTTTTTCAATATTTAATTAAGACTTAAAATTTTAAAATTGTATTTAAAACAATCACATTGAGATTTTACACCAAATGATTTTTTTTACTAAATAAAAAGCCCTATGTAATTCAAGCGCACCGCAATAATGTGTTAATTAACAATTAACCACGGAACATAAACTCACCAACCATAAAATCGGAAGCAGGTGCGTTAAACTCTATCAGCTGAATCAGCTGTCTGATATTACAATAGAGCTATACCTACCTAATGTATGTTACGTAAAAAAATATCTACGAATTTACTCATCGTGTCAAGTACAACACGTGAAGGATGAATAGACATTCTAATTAGTCTGCATGGACCTCATTAATTCTGTACCGTCGACCATAAAGATAAAATTATAGCGAGTGATATAGCTTTCATACATGTATATGTACGTTGTCCCATAAACAAACATCATGCTGAAATCGAACGAAAGCCTTGTAGTGGCTAACACCTGAAAAATCTATCATGTGTTTTAAAAACATTTTCATGCAATTAAAAATGAAGTTAACAATGACCAAAATTTACATTTTCCTATTATTTTTAATGGGCATGTTACCATGATCATATGACATAAAATAAGACAGATAATGTGATTAGTTTGAAATAACATTTTTTTCAAATGCGCACAGATTATGAGACACTAAATTCAACCCTAACCTATCATTAAATAAAATATGCTATGTAAGGTTAATGATATATTTTTATAGTTTATCCACTACCTATATAATATAAAGAGCGATTGGTTACGTGTAAAAACTTTTAATGGGCGAAGGAAAGCTTATTTGCTGTCAATTAATTTATGGTACACCTTACCTAAAAATTTTAAGAAACAATAAGGAACGTTAGGATAATATATTAAGAAAAAGTTTTTAAAAATTGTGAGTGTTAAATATAAAAATTAAAAATGTCGTCCCAACGGCCTTTGTAATACTAAAGTTTAGCTTTAAGATGGCCGTTAAAAAAAACTTTTGCAACAATTACCAATCAATATATAAACTCCAAAAAGGAAATTTGACATGAAAGAATTTATCAAACAAAAATATTGATAAAATGACGTAATAAATTTTCACTGAAACTGTCGAGTTATTGACCAGGTATTTTATTTAAAATCCCGGGAATGTAATCGGTAGAGCGTATTATGAGGGCAATGCATCGCCCGTCAACTTTTGGTTTCAAAAATGTACGTATTTCGTAGCATTCAATGATTGTAAACATAAATTAGTTTAGATTGTTAAAATAGATTTTCCATTTAAATTATTAATCATTTTTGCTTTATATTAATAGGATAATACAAAGGACGATTGAAATACTCGAAAAGTTCGCAGGTGATTTTATGTAATCTGTACGCGATTTCATATTTTTTTAAAATCTGTAAGTCTCCCACATTTTTTTTAAATAATGAGAATTATTGAATTGTCAAGTCGTACGTTGAACGACTGTATTATTTTGTAAAAGTTTTTAACATTATTAATCAGAAATATTTTGCCAGTATAACAAATACATTAATATAATTTCTTTTCGTGTTCGGCAGCACGCGGGAATGATCATTCTGCGCATTACACATTGTTTATGTTTTGTGAGCATGACAAGGTATGTTTATCCTTGAATAACATTAAGTGTATTGCCTGCTTAATTACTGTTTTAATTTTCAATGGTATTTCTTGTGATAGATTGCAAATATTACGTTAAAAATATTATTCAAAACAATATATTATACGTTAAATCTTTTTAGCTTTCAAAATTTAAAAATATCAACTTATTTGTTACACATCTGACAGCACTAGACTTCAACCTAATATTACTTTTTAGTCATCAATACATTTAAAGAGAAAAAAAATTCAAAATTTTTCATAACCCGTCTCGACTGAGAGTGTAAAATCCGGGAGCTTACTCAACCTTTACTAGTCTGATTATCGACTGGGCACATACATATACATATAAATTTCATAAAAAATTTTTAAATTTTGATATTAGTTCACGATTTAACATTGAGGAAAACAAAGTGATCATAATAGCGGTGTCAATATTGATGACAATGAATTAAGTTTCATAAGATATAATAGTTAATAACCGATAAGACGATATTTTTAATATCTTTCGTGCTGTTGAAACTCAATAGTTTTACAAAATGTTTCAGACGATGTAAGAGTTTCTAATAACAAATATTTTACAGCAAATAGAGAAACTGATATCAAAGAATAAATATAACCGCTAAATTTATAATCAAAATAATAATTTGGACAAAAACAGGTACGGCCACGGTCTTTGTTATGACGGTTACGCAACATACGAGGTTCTCTGTTAATTACGAAATAAATGATTTACAATCCGCGTCCATTGTTAAACTTGAAATGACTATATGTTTCAATGGCTAGTCGCGGAACTAGAGCCTTATCTGGTTCCATTTGTTATCCGCGTCGAGGTGACGGCTTTATGGATATAGTCGACTGAGAGATGAACCATTCTAGGATATGTTAAGTTTCGATTTGCGTCCAAAAAGGTAAAAAGTCCAGACAAGGCAGGGCAGGGGCGGCGGAGGGCGGAGGGTCGCAGACATTCGCTAATTGTCGGCTGCAGCGGCGCGGCGCGCACGTGGGGCGCGGCGCGACGCAGGTGCCGGCGACCTCGCGCTATCTCGTCTCGCCGCCCGAGGTCGCGATGATAACGCACGCACGCTATTTCCGAACGGAGCCTGCCCGCCACCGACACCGTCGCAAACGCACCCGACACCGCCGCAAACGCACACGCGCCCGACGCGTCTCACACTGACCGACAGCTTGAAGCGACGCGACCGCCGGACTACAATACCGACCGACGTCGGAGCACTCCGCTCGACGACTGAGCGCACCGCTCTCCGTCTCGGAGGGCAGAAGAGGCGGGAGGCGCGCGACCTCCGGAACCCCGCGGCCCGCGCCAGTCAAACCGACCGACGAAATCGCAAGGCGGGGAGGGGAGGGAGCGCGGGTGGCGGCGGCGGCGTGCGGGGCAGCGGGGAGGCGAACGCACGCGGCCGAGCGCAACGCGCCGCTGCACCGTCCGCCTCAGCACTTTACATAACGCAGCACGGGGTGCGCGCTGCGCTCGCGAGCGAAACGAGGTCGCAGCGGCGCGCCGCGAACACCGGCTGAATTTTAACAGGCGCATAGGCCGCGGGTGATGAAACGGCGGCATGAGTGCGCCGGTGACGTGTCCGACAAGTTAGTCGGTCGCCGCCGGAGTCACTGAACCTCGACGCTGGCAAATAAGGTGAATGGAACGTTGCAACCGAATCGAGCGGCGCGGCCAACGGTGCGGACGTAGGAGGCGACCGAGTGGCGGACCGCGACGAGCCTCCCCGCGCGCCCCTTCTTCTGGCGACGCTTTTTAGCTTTCTAATAAATTGTGGGCAGA
The DNA here is from genome assembly GCF_028537555.1 of Battus philenor. Lineage (NCBI taxonomy): Eukaryota > Metazoa > Arthropoda > Insecta > Lepidoptera > Papilionidae > Battus > Battus philenor. The sequence goes on from NW_027181686.1 coordinate 3,599,401, forward strand.
ACGGATGACCTCAGTTCTCTTTACAACGCAAAATATTTTACACTCTGAACACCTCACAAAAACTCACGCACGAACTTCGCATTACATTTAAAAGTCGAACGGTATATCACCTCGTCGCTATCCGAATTCGGTGACAGCTATTTAAAACTATAATAAAACGAACGTAATAAACAGGACGTTAGGTTTATAGTAGAGCATTAAAGTGCTGATAAAGTGAAACTAAATTCGACGTCACAATGTAATGGGAGTAATTGGATTTCTCTGCTGCGTTTGCGATGTACGCGAACTCGCAGATCTAGCGCGCCTACGCAGAGAGCAACTGGCACGTGTTATCTTTATCTGTACAATTCATAATGTTTATGTCTACGGTAGAATATATGAGACTCGTTCATATATCGAACGTCTGTAGAATTTAATTCGAAACGCCAAGTTGTATAATAACTGAACAGGCACAAGCATTATATTTTTATTTGTGAAACCTAAAGGAACGTTATGAAAATGTATCGCATCGCGGAAAAGTTAAAAAAGGAGGGAGTGAACGTTATTCGGAGAGCGGCTAACAGGAACACATAAGTGTAGAGTGGCTGCAGGTTCCGATGGGGGCAGCGGGGAGGGACGACGCATGCGTGCGTCGGCTGACCTTGGCGCGGTGCAGCGTGCAGCCCGGGCCGCCGTCCACCCGCACGACCGCACAGGCACCTCCCCCGCTTCATGTGCCCCGTGTAACCACACCTGCCGGTTTAGCAGGTTGCGATGCGACCTAGCATCACGCCTAGATTCTATTTATGGAATGGTCAGATAATATGAAATCACATATTATGGCTCCTAAGTGCTGATATAGCTTAGAAAATACATTAATCTCTTTTTTCAGATAAGTAGATATTTCAAGTTAAACAATTAAATAAAGGTTTTAAAAGGTGGTCTCACATCTTTCTTTTTATTTTTTATTATTAAAACCAACATGTCGCTCGCTATTTAACAAAGCTATAATAAATACATTTAAAATATAAATTGATAAAGCTATGATTTCAACTTGCAATAAATTTAATGTAATAAAGCAATACAAAATCTCATTGTAATTCCTGCAATCAATATGAAACACAAAGCGACACGGGAGTCGAAGTGGAAATGCAAAGGGGGACTCCACCCACCGGATGTCGAGATAGGAGTCGGTATCGTGCGAAAGCTCCCTCATGCAGTCAGTGTTAGCGATAAAAGTAATGAATTCATTATACGCTACCGCATAACACTTCGAACCGGAGATCAAAGCTTTGTAAAAAGTGCCAATTACTTCGAGTTACCTAATGCTCTTTCAAACATAAAACTTCTACTAGGCTGACATGACCGAGTACAGGTGTTCTGGGGTACTAGGAACACTTAAAGATCGCGTTGAAGTCGTAAAAGCTCGTAAATATTTCGTTATTGTTAAGGCTTTATCAAAAATTGTAGAGTCGAACGTCTAGAATAAAATTTTCATTGCGGCAGGATACGTTAGTGATAGTAAGCCTCTGGTTACATGTCCTGGGAGCAGTGGTCTATTTACCCACGGTGAAGCTAAGATAACTTATATGCCGTCTCGAGGTGGCCGCTCTGGGAAAACTTGAGAAGTCCAAAGTTTACTTCAGTGGCTAGCATATGCTTCTACAGTGGAGGCGGAGTCGTGGAGAAAGTTCAGGATCGGTCCACTTACCCTCCAGCTAAATGCAGCAGCACCTACCTCCAGATTAAATGGGGTAGCAGTGTAGATGCGGCAACAGTCTGTCTATCGGACATGATAACCCTCCACTATCGATTTATGTTTTTCTTGGACCGGACTCTCACTTGTTTGGTTTAAAGTAGACAGGAAGAAAAGAACACCTAACCTAAGACCTTTTTTACCGAATTACGGTTGGCAAAGGGGCTAAAGCGCAAATCCGCCGCAGGCATCGGGGAAGTTCTTGAGAGTACTCACTTTCTCGGTATCCTTGGCCACTAAGTATTTTTTCGAAAATCAGTTGCCCCCATTAGACAAAGAGGCCGAGAAATTAGTTGCGTTAGACTTCAGTGCGCTTTTTTGCGAGTAGAAGAGGAGATTTTTTACCCTAGACCTACCCTAGAGTTTTGATGGTGTATAAGCTTTCCCGGGTCTTATAACAATGACAGAGGGACATTATGGGGATTCTATACAGACATAATCCTTGCCCTCATAATGACGAATAAAGGAAAATGTTCCTCAAGGAAAAAAAAAACAGTAAACTACGTGTTTTATTTTGGGTACTTCTCTGTTAAACTCCTAACCCGTGCCTTTAACAATGTTAAGAAAAGGTGTAATTCTATGTGAAAACAAAATAAAGTTTCTGCGATTAGGGCGGTTCGACGACTATAAAATATATTCATATTAAAAACATCAAGCAGGCGCATAATTTTGAATTGTCAATTAGTCCGTGAATAAGCTACACCGCTAAGCTCTTTTAAAATTAAATCTATGTTTGATGCATTTACAACAATAATTAATTAACACCACCAATATCTCAGTATTATCGATAAAAAATAACATTGAAATCATTGCGACTATTTCTTAAGGCGCATAATAATCAGGTTCCATCGAGACTTCCTGTATGGTTTCGGAAGCGTGCAACTGCTTCTAGGAATTGGTTCACCTTGTCAACGACGTGTGTGCGGAGAATTATTTGTGTTAACTACAACCGCATGGCTTCATACTTCTAAACGACAGAGGTAAAATATACTTCTTCTCTTTACTGTTTAGTCTAGAAATAGTATTATACACAGGGTGATCAGTTACTGGTGTAAGCCTTAAAGAACAAGATTACAGAAAAAATGAATAATGTAATGATAATATGAGTATAATATGAAGAACCGTTTTTGAAACATTAAATACAAATATTAATAATTGTTTGCTATTTTTTTCGCGCATATTTTGTACTGTCAGAAGTTTTTGGCCTGTTGCATTCCAATAGAAATATTTTGTATTGAAGATGATTGACGAACACTTTATGCCGGGTAATTGGTGTAAAAGCTTTTAAGGTTTTTACTGTCCAATTAAATGTGCCTTCGATAATTAAAAGTTTTAATTTCAATAACCTATCATTATGTATACATTGCCAAATTTAATATTGTAAAAATAACAAACATTTTAGACATCGAAATATGCTGCCAGACTGGCGAGTTTTATCCCTGAGTAGATAGAACTTAAGGGTAGTTTAAATGTTCTTCAATTTACAGGACCGATATCACCCCTGTATTCAAAAGTCTATAACGCTTGAGCATTAGCTTAATTAGAGATATAATTTACCAAATCGCACTATGTATAAGTGGGAACATTACAGAGCAATAACATAACGTGTTTACGGATAGCTTAGAGAACGTGGCTCAAATTACACGCGGAGCTATCGAGGCGACACGTGTAGTGATGTAGATGTGTACACGCTGTAAAAGCTATTGTGCAAAATGATAAAATGTATGTGTAAGCCACACGAGCCTTTTAAAACGTCAGCACGGTATAGAAATCTCTGGTTAGTGTCACGGTACATTAATGTTATGTACTAGGGTAACATAAATTGTTGAGATTTAAGAGGTCTCGCTAGCAATTTTTACGAAAATGCTTATATATTCTCATAAATTATAAAAAGGTAGCTAACATTTTTTTTTCACTTCCTCGAGTCTATATCAGAAGTAGTTCAAAATTTATAAATAGAATAAACTGTTATGAATTAAAAACCATGTAAACCAAAAAAAAATTATTCAATTTTTTTGGTTATATTTAATTAATTTGCTATCATTGTTAATAGCTCCGCCATCACTGACCTTTTTAAGTTTCTGCATTCTTAGTATTTGTGAAATTAGAACTAAAACAAATTGACTGATCCTATTACGAATGTAACAAGGAAAGAAGCATTGAACCTCTTTCGATATTATTAATAATACTCTGTTTATCTATTTATTACCTTTGTTTTATATCAATTTTTTTTTACATATATATAAAAAATGACGATGTCAGGATAATGCGCTGTTGTAAGAGACTTTAATTTTATCGTCTTGTTACCAAAAAAAGGAGCAATGTTTAACTATTTCATTGAAAGGTTCGATTATATCGAAAGTCAATTTACCGATATAAATGAAAACTGGATTTTGGGGTCGACGAAGTATTAATTATTAGATATATTATAAGTATATAGTATTATAAGTATTAATTATTAGAATTGAATCTAGTATTAATTAATGATATTAGAAATTGCACTTAGCGTATACTAAGCGTAAACAAAGGAGTCGTTTGAATTTAAAGAAGATTTAGGCCTACAACTCACCTATGTTGAATTGGAATTAGCTACATGGTAAAACGTCACCAGGTCCGACATCCCATTTTTTAATTTTTTATCTTTACTTCGCGATTCAATACTTTTTTTAAGAATTATATAATATAATATTCCTACCTGTGATATTTTTTTAAGTAATTTATTTATATATTATTAAATTATAACATTTGATATTTATTAAATTTGTAGTCCGATTGTTTTGTTAAATTTTTGATAAAATATTACGTCAAGTTCAATCAACCGCAAAGTTTTTAAATTGAAAAGTAATTTATTATGAATCTTTGCGAATAAAAGAAATTGGAGTTTGTAATATTAAAATAACCGCTTTTTCTACATCCATACGAATGTATTTACGGTGCATATACCAAAAGTACGTTTTTTTTTAAATGTTTGTCTGTCTGATTGTGCCGGCTAATCTCTGAAATGCCTCAACAGATTTTGACGGGACTTATATTGGCAGCTAGCTGATGTAAACAATAATTTAAGCTACTTTTATTTTAAAAAAAATCTAATTAAAAAATTAAACCAAACCTATTTTTTTAATTCCACGCGAACTCGCTGGCACAGGTATTACAACATAAACTAAAGAAGAAATTTTTAAAGGGATCGAATTTTAGAAAACCTCCTTTCTAAAATATTCAAAATATTTTGGCATCCATAGAAATTATTAGATTCATTTTCTGTGACGACCTCACGTCTACATTTTCATTAATTTAATAATTTTTTTTAGCTATTTGTTATGTTTTGAGTGAATAGAGATATAAAGGAATGGGAAGATCTGTTGAATAAAAATAATAGACATGGCTCAGCGGATTAGCAAGTTGAAGTGGCAATGAGCAGGTCTACATAGCGCACAGAAGAAATGGCCGCTGAGCTCTTAAGATTCCGGTGTGAATTCTCCCACCAGCACGCACAGCGTATCTTATAAGATCGTCGGAAGACGCTGTATACAGGCCGCTTACAACCACTTCTATAAGAAATCTATGGAGGAGATCTATGTGCAGCAGTTGAAGTCAAATGGACGGCTGAAATAATGAAGGTAATAAAGTGAATATATGTATTGACTTCATCATCAAGAGTTACATTTTAGTAATTATTATTTTTAATATTTTTTTGTAAAACTTCGCATTTGCGCTAGTCGCCGTTAAACTTGATGACATCTTATTAGCCATGTGATTGCATTAGAAACTACTGTTCTAATGCGACACCAATTCTTAAGTTACGGCAGTACTGTTTACCAATAGAGTCGGTTTTTTGTTTTGAAATATCTTAAATCTTATTGTTCGTTGGTGATCGTCTTCTCTAGGAGCTCCCTTAACTGTTATATATTCTTTCATACGAAGTAATTCCAATTTTAATGGATTTAATGCATAAGATGCACGCAAGACTCGTAGTTGGTATTAACGATAGGTTATATGTAAAAGACGCAAAACAAAAGCGTGTTGAACTTAGGCCAAACGTTTAATGCGTTAAAATACAAAAACATTCGGAATTTAGGCATGTAACGGTATATTACGGGCGTAGCGGTTGTCATCTAATGCATAGGCAAATCGTGAATACGCTTTGGTTTTCCAAATGGCTTCCTCCTAGCGCTGTATTTACAAGTCTAAGTTCGGTTTTCGTCGATGCGGATGTGGGATAGGATTTAAGAAATATTGAATATTTCAATGGAATATGTCGACGCTTTGAACGGAAGCGGATTATGTAAAATTGATTTGTACGAGGCGCACTCGGCGTCACTGACTTTTGAACTGGTGAATAGTGAATAAACATTAATTCCTCGCGAAGCGAGAGCATTCACTTTACGGTGACATCCATATACGATGAACATGACACGATGTGACCCCGGGTTTCGAAATTAAAAACCGTGTTTATGTCTTATCTAAATATCATACGCTACGTATTTTTAATTTCGCTAGTAAGCAATGTCACCGACGTACGTCGAACGATTGGTGAAATATTCTCAAATGGAGACCAAGAACAGGTAGACGGGGCATAGTTAGGCCCTTGTCGCTGTCGGGTAGTGCAGCAGCCATCGTGGTGATATTTGAAGGTGGCCTAACCCTTGCATTGGGTTTTTTTTGGCTGATATGATGATGATAAATTTCACTACTTAGGATGTCATTCACGTCGGAAGACGGTAATGGAGCGCACTATTTGATTGGAAAAAAATACCTGCCTCCTCATTACTTGGTCAAAGTTAATACTAGTAAATAAATACTAAAGATAATCTAAATAACGACAGGGATAACTAAATTACGTTTATTAAATATATACTACAACTTATAAAGTTATTAAATAATATGTACTGCAACAATTAACTGTTGTTATTAGAAAAAATGCAATCATGCAGTAATGTGTTAAGCCGACGTAATTAACATTTGAGTATATATAAAATATAGTACCGGCTAAAAACTATATACATTAAATTATTGGACTTGGACGGGCTTGACTAATGGATGACAAATTGCAGTTTCAATAACGCGCGGTGGCTTCCTTATTCGAATGGGTGAACGTCGTGTCACAAGAGACGCACGTAGCAATCGCTGGGCCTCCGCCCCGGCGGGGGCTCCGATTTAGTTTGTCATTTCAATTCCGTGCAACTAAACAATGAGTGGTGGAAATGTCGGCACGGCCGGCTCGGGAGCACGGCGCACGCGTCCTCAGAGCATTCGCAGGTGGCGAGGTCATACGATCCCTTTCACCGTTCTGTTCGCCGGGTACTCGCGCGGCCTTACGCGAGCCTTCGTGATGCACGATTTTTCGCTCGTTTTGTATAGTAAACAAAAAGATTCTTTACTGTATGGCAGCTAAATTTTCGGTAATACACCCAACTCTGTTTATACGATTTTTAAATAACGCGGTTCACCAATAACAATATATTAGCTTTTTTACGCGTTTTAATACGAATCCTGACAATTTTTTTTCTGATTTTGAGTGCTTAGAGAAACATATCTACGTTTCTGAAAGCTAGATACACTGTATAGATATATACAGCAACAAAGAACAATTGGGAGAATACAAAGTTCTTTAAACTAAACAGTTGCACTTGATATCTGCACACCTGTCGTATCTGCTGATGAAGGCATTTCGGTTCTTATAGACTGAATTTTGGCTGTACACTAATTTCATTTTATTTATTTGTTATAAAAATTAATTGCTTTCGTTTTATGAATACTTATGTAGTAATATGGATTTTATTGTTGTTCCTTTTTTACAGTTTTTAGAAAAGATATTTAAAGTTTCTGTATCATACACACATTCTTAAACTTGTTGAACATATACCCTAATTTATCATGTCATATGTTTTTTTACACGATTTTTTGCACACTTTTCTAAGATACGTATTTACCGTGTAAAAAGCGTTAGGTATAATTCCTATTGTTGACCGATAAATTTTTTTATGAAATTCTGTCGACTCGGAATGTCTTCCTCGTGACTTTTAAGTTTTTTTTAAATGTGAATTTAAGTATTTTCTTTCTTTATATTAATGTAAAATTTATGGACATTTTTACATAATCATTGTCAGTGCATCTCTACTTAAAGAATATATAACTGTTATTTATTAATATATTTTTGCAATAATAGATTAAAAACCTAATAAAAAGAATTCATACATACAAAATACTGCTCAAAATAATAAAATACTATACATGTTTTTTACCTAAAAAGAATTTTTTTTTTTGCAAATCGATTCCACCCATAACAGTTTTATAAATTAAATCGATTTAAAGCATTCAAGTTGTTATCGTCTGAGGATTACGCGTCAAATTGGCGTGGCAGCGCGGATAAGGCCAGTTATTTCAATATTACGGCACGCGTATGGCTACGGCGAATGCGAGTGGCTGCTCGCGTCCACTGATAAGTGTCGTGTAAACACGATAACACTGCTTACGGTCGGACCCGTTGCCTGCCGGTGATGCTATACTCTCTGCCTTACCACATATGTATAGCGTACGTTCGATTTTTAAATCTCAACGATTCCTTAAAGTTGCCAGTTTCCTACGTCATTTCTTAAATCGAACCAACTTTAAATTTGAAAAAAAAATCGTACACATTATGAAAATAAAAGCAGGCACGTGAATGTACTTTCCAGGTTTTTTGTCTTATAATAGTTGAATGGGGAGTCTAGTACTAAAAATAAGCGGCTCCTGTCTACCTCCCAAGTCTTTTCCTTTTGTTTCGTTGCGTGTTCTTTTGTTGGATGCAGATACAAGCCTGCATTGTCGTGTTGTAGCATTTTTTTTTCGCCGTGCCTCTACGTCGTTACTCTTTTCGCTGTAAAAGCTGTCTGTCTCGCCGCTATGTAAAATATGACGCAATGACATGTCAGTTCTAATTACTTTAAAATAATATCATCGAAACTTTGCAGAAACTGAAACTTTCTTGTTATTTACATTAATGTAAATCATAAATAAAATATTCACACGTCATTACTCTCGGTATGAAACAATGATACAAATACATTGTAAATACTATCAAAATGAAGAACAAAAGACAGATATACAAAACGTTTTCTGAGAAGTCTTATCCTGTTATTGAGTTCTCGTTGCGTACGTAGGTATAAATATGACGAAAAGATACGTGATGCCATTTACCGAGCCTATCTGCTTCGATAATGTACCGGGACGACGAGAACAACGCCTGACCGACGACACGACACCGTCGAGCGCTTGCACGTTACGCAACTGCGCCTTGTGCCAGTTTTAACTCATTTTTTTTAAACTATGTACTTTTAAAGTGTTTATGAATGCACCGAGCGGCGCGTACGATGCGTGTGCACATCGGCGGCCTGTCCCGCCCCGGAAAGCCGGTCGTCTTCACGGCACCGCACCCCCTCCCGCCCCGGCACACGCGTCGATCAGCTGACCGAACGCTCGTCCCGCGCCCGTGCGTCCGATGCGTCACACAAACCGCGAAAACAAATTCTAGCCGAAGCCTCTTCACATCGTACGCCGAGCCGCTCCACGCAGCCGATGTAGGAAAACACGCGAGGTGTAATAACAAGCGGCATCGCCCACGTACACGCAACAGGGCGGCGGCGAGCGCGCTACGCGGCCAAACAGCGTAAATCCAAATTACGCTTCACAAATCTTACCTTGTACGACAAGTACAACACTCGCGTCGTAAACGGAGCACTTCTTAAAAGTTATATAAAAGTTTACGAGAGTTACGAGTCGTTCGCCCGGCGAATTTTAAAAACATTCGCGCGGGGTTTTCGTCGCGTGCAACTAGAAACTAGATCATGGTTTCTGTTTAGGCGGCGGATAGCAGTCTATCGAAAATCACTTATCTTTCTCAAACTAAGCGGAGAAATGCCGTACGACGTTTACACGATGCCATCGGCGAAATTCGGGTTTCCTTTGTTTACGTGGGGCGGGGCGGACCGCGGGTGCGTGGCGTTCAAGGTCAAGAGCGGCGGGCGCGAGGTTAGGTTTTGCGACACGAGCAGCGAGCGCGGAAGGGCACCGGCGGGGCGCCGTGGGACTTACCGGTCTGGAGGCGACGCTCCTGGAGCTCGATGAAGCGCGCCGCCTCGAGCAGCGTGTCGAGGAGGCTCATGTTGAGGCGGCACGGCCGCGCGCTGTACGAGCGCGCCCGCTGTCACGCCGCGACTGGCCACGCGCGCCGCGCGCCGCTCACGTGGCCGCCGCGCCGCCCGCCCAATCGCAGCGCAGCGCGCCGGTCACGTGACCGGCACCACGCGCCAACCGCGCGCTGCCTGTGCGCGATCGATGCTGTTGCAGCGATCGAATGCACGCCGCTAGTGATGTACCGATCCCGCGAACAGCTGATTAGCTCGCTCCTTACTCATCACTCCGGTGCGAGTAACGAAACGGAGCTCCCGATAAATTAAGAACTATTATAGGCATATATTATTACATTACAAAACTAATTTACTAGATGTACATTACGCGAAAACAAGACAAAGTTTACACTGTTTTTTTTAAATAACTTTTTATTTGCCTTGTTTTCCTCTCGAGTTATATAAAATAATAATATTAATGTGTTTTTTACTTGGTTTTGTCTTCTTGACGTTCCTAATATGTCAGGTAAAAAGCAGACGATTTAAATTATCTGCTGATGCGATTCAGCCCACCTTATCAAGGAGTTACTAGTAACAGTTGCTGCCCTACGGTCGGCTCCCGCTGACGCGACCGCTCGCGCTTTGTTTATCTAATACTTTTGTTCCTCTCGCTCGCAGAGGTTCGGTCGGCGACTTCGGCGGCCGGCGTTCGCGTTTCGCCTACTTTTGTATACATCGGGCACAGCACGTGCGTCGCTCCACCCGACTTTCACTTCACCGGTTGCATTGCGCGCGGAATAAAAAAACTTACAACTAGTTAAAATTTCACTTAAATTTTGCACAGAATTCGCAACTTTCTTTAATAGTTTATCCTATTTTAATTTCAACCACATCCCTATAATATACAAGCAAGGCATGTTTAAAGAATTAAAATAGAAACACAGTCATTCAGTATTTGGTTCATAATTTATTACATTACCACCTTTACCCGGTAATCACTTTGTTTATTAATTACAAACTGATATTAATTGACTGCAATTCCACTAATTGTTAATATTTTCTTTGTAACACTAGAAACAAATATTTCGTTGGTTAGGTCGTTTATTACGAACACACAACTTCACATCTTTCATAAATTTAAAATCTTTACTAATTATCATTGATGGTATGGTACTGTTTTGTGAATAAAAACATTTCGAAAGTGATGTCATTCAAATTCCTTGGCTATTCTAAAGAAGTTTTTATATCCTACCGAGTATTAAAGTAAATAATTGGCATAGAATATGTTACAAATTTTTTAACAGTAAAAACATAGTTAAGTTACTTAAGGGTCATTGATTAGCTCATAGGAAAACAAGACTGTAAAAATAATAATAATTCATATGATCAGCGAAATTAAGACGTCTTTAATTAGGTTCTTAACTATCAATACTTTCATTCCGAAATTAAGTCAATTTTAAAATTAGAGTCAATACTATTTTTTTTGTTTTTTTTTTGGACTAAAAATAAAATATTAATAAAATCTTAGTACAAAAATTACTTAACATACAACCATAAATAAGAATTAATATAGTGGAAAGTACATAATGTCACAAAACAAATTATTTTTAATTTCTCGTAAGTAGTCATTAGTTAGTGTTTAAATATTATTTTGTGAACGAGTTCTGTCATAACGGTTCCTATATAATTTATTAAACAATCACGTATTAAAGATAGGCCATTTTCTTCTAAACGTCAACCAAAATGTTTTAATTTCTACTGAATAAATTCCGATAAAATAAATATCACAATTATTTTATTTAGAAATATATATATATATATATATATATGTATATATATATATATACATATATATAAATTAAGATTTATTTGAATTTTTGGATTACTATAATTCCATTAGGCTTTGTCTTTTTAAATAACATTAAAGGAAAAAAATAGACAAGAAAATATGTAACTGAAAGAGTGAGTAAGTCTTTATCATTATACAATAAAGCAGATAGATTATTAAATATATAAAATTATTGTGTTAGGTTATAACAAAATAAAATAACAATTTATTTTTTGAATTATAAGAGCTTCATTTTTGCTTTTTTCATTTTATTTACATCAAATTGAATACTATTGATGAATATTATATAAATAGCGTACTTAGAAAGGGTTTACTTACCCTCTACTAATATTGGATGTGATTAGATAGAATCTGTTCATATTAATTATTATCAATAAGTTTGAGTGTTGTGATCGTTGCGTGATCATAATTGTGTGCATGCGTTTAAAAAGGACAGACTGAGACATACAATTACATTAATTACAAAATTAATTACAGGAAAACAATTATTTATACATTTTAACAGCGTTATGTTATTTTAAATTAACGTGGCATATAAGTTCCTTAAGGTAGAACCCTCCCCCATCTCCCCTCACTGGATAGCTTGATGACATAGTCAAGGGCGGGGGAAGTCGTTGAATGAGGAAAGCGCCAGACTAGTTATCGTAGCGATTTTAAGCCTCCCGTCTTTGTCTTGCAGGGAACATCGACGATGATAATGTCTCTTGTCTGTGTGTGAACACAACTTTACCCAGTGCTTTTTCAAAATGGTATTAAGGCTATCTCTTAAAGGTCTCCCGATAACTTTAAAATGGTAATGAAATACTAAATAAGTTTTGTGTAAGAGTCTAAGCCGAGGTCTTCTCGGAGTGGCAATTGCGATGTTACGAATTTTATATACTTGAATTTTTATTTATTACTGTCCCGTTTAAGGGAAAAAAATATTAGAACCTTTACCTTGTAAAATATTTTATGCCAACTTTGTATAGTTTTTTACATTTACTTATCGTCCTCGTAGTTTTTTCAGTTTCAGTAGATGCGTCACTGGGTGATCAATGAAAATCGTTTCATGTGATTTACATCACCTTATGTTGAATAGTCACGTACCAAACGCGACCGCAACAAACTGTTTTTGTTTTTTGTGACTTCATGCACCTGTATATGTCTATTATTTATAATTATAAGTAAAATCTTTTTTTCCTTCTCTAATCGTGCTTCAGAAAAATAAATAAATATTAGGTCCCTTATTTGCCTTTAGACCTCCTACCGCCATTATGAAAAACTCTAGCTGCCATTAAGTCGTGGTACTGTACCCGAGTCTATAGCCTAAGCCAATACAGAGCTTTAATAGTCTCCTAATCTGGTGAAATTAATAATATACCAGTCCGAGTAGAGGCTTTTGAAGGACTCCTTAAGTTTACTGTAAATAAGTCCAGGCAAAGCGCTTTCAGCGGTTTCAAACTTGGTCAAGCTGTTAAAAAATATTATATGTGTTATATAGGGGCGCTGGTACAATAGCACTGGTAATTTAACCTTTTGTGTGCTTGACCCAAGACCGAATTGGTGTGAGGAAGCTTCTAATGGGCCTTAATTCAATGAATATACAAAATTATTTAAAAAGTTTCCTTGGATTTGTAGTAGATCTTAGTCATAAACACACAATAAGTTAACATTTCTTTACCATCAAAACCGATTTCATATATACAGGATGATGAGGTGATACTCATTAAATCTCAATAGGGGTGAATGTATGTGTAGATATATAGGTTGACAGCAAAGAACTACTGTCAACCTATGGATCTTACACCTTATTTAAAAAACTAATGGGTTTAAAAATAACAAATAACTTAATATAATAATAAAAGAAGAAAAAATTAAAAAATTAGTATCACTATATAAAAAAAAAAATTATCAAATAAAATATCACTATCTGTGCCTGCAGACTTAGTACTGTCAGAAGTTATTGGCCTGTCGCAATCTAATAATTTTTTTTTCTATAATAATCTCTTTATACAAGTGATTTAAAAACATGTATAAGCTTTAAAGTTTTTTCTAACAATTAAGCTATACAAGTACCCTTTTAAAGCTTTTTCACCTATTACCAATCATCCTGTATATCAGTCAGTCAGTAATTGATACTATATAATATAAAATAAATTGTTATCGTTTTATTTTGTAGCCTATTATTATTCACATCAAATCTAAGTTCATCATAGGTCCTCGTAGTTTAAACTGGAGTTTTATATAAATAAAATAACAAAATAATGATTATTACTTTTATTGTTTGATTAATGTTTTTATATTTGGCGTAAAACAGTAGGTTGCGGTTTTGAAAACACAGTTTTCATGTACCAACACGGACCGCAATACAATCATCTACAAAATATACACTAATTGTTAAAATGTGAACTGAATTATACAAACAATTATTGTTTGTCTTGATTTCTGTACGTGACAAAAAATAAAATAAATATATAGTACTTAGATCAAAAATGTTTGCGTATATTAACTTTATTTAAATATTATTTAATAAGGCGTTATTATATTTGCTATAATGGTTAAGCTGTTTCCTATATATTTAATTGTGTTTGATATTTAAAGAAATAATGCCTGGATAAATATTTTTTCAATAAGAGAACTAAACATAGGAGACAGTCCTATGATAAGGATGGTTCTAAAATTAGCCGAACCAAAAAAGAACATTCGGGATGCCTGTCAATTAAGGTTTAATAACTCGCGGGCTTCCAAAGAAGTAACGCAACTACGCTCACAATGGAGAATAAGGCAGAACTAAACAAACATATGCGACATAACGGTACTAGGGGTTAAAAGAGAGAGAGAAAGAGAGGGAGTGAAAGGCGAATAGACTCTCGATTTATTTTTATAACGGATGACTTTACTAAGACGAAATTAATAGGAACAACTGCATTTTTGCTATTTTTAATAATGATTTTATATGAACTTTATTTATTATGGGCAACCATTAAAAATATTTATAATTTTGTATTAATGAACATTTGGTGTATCAGATTTCTTTCATTATTTATTATTCTTTAACATACATACATATTACTCTTTAACATAAATTAAATGTTCCTTGTTTAATATAAATAACAAAATAGGAATAAAAATCTGTTGAAACTACAAATAATTTCATGGCAATTGGTTTATAACTCTGAAAATGGCCATTTATTTTTATTAAATTGGCTCTGTTACTTTGCTTCCATTGTAACGAAAGCCATGTTGTTCTCAAATTAATAACTCAAATATGCAAAACCACAGCAATGGTTTGTATATACAAAAATATATTTTTATTTAGTTTATACTTTTGTACCGCTGTACTTTTTCTACATACTATTTTCTAAGACAAATGTTAACATGTCTTCAACGTCTTTTATACAGACATATATATACATATGACTTGTGTATATTTTGTATTACATTCGCTTATATAACTCTGCTTCACAACAGGTTTGAGCTACAGAATCGAATATTAAAATCCACGGCTCAATGACCTCCAAATTATTCTAAAAATGTTATTAATTTGTTAAATGTGATCCAATAATATTTAAGAGTTTATTTCGATATTTTATTAATAAATCGAAATGAATAATTATATATCGTTAACATAGGGTATACATACTTTTTTCGGTTATTTGTTTAGTTAAAAACCTCAGTTAAGTGCACTCAGTTTAAACCATTCCAACGTAACCAGCGCATGAATACGATTCAAATAAATTTGCACCGCGTATCTGAGTTGTCAGTAGTCGTTTCACATAATTTAAATTAATTCTTACATTGCGTAGAATATATTAATTAAATTATTTATAAATAAAATCAATACTAGATGGAGATAATGTCTTTACAGTGCACCTTTTATATAGGAATTATAAACTTGGTTCAAGGAAAAATATGCGCTTCTTATATATTGTATTTATAAGTTAAATATACTTAATACAAAGTATGTATTGGATTGTAGATGTATGCACCTTATAGCTGGTTAAGCAAATAAAAAGTAAATTCACTAATAATCAAATTGTTTTCATTTCACAATTTTCATATGAACATTATTAATATGCAATCATTTCGAGTATTTCACATTTTATAACTTACGAAGTAAAAATTGTCTTTGGAAATATCAATTTATCTAATACATCAAAATTTAATGAAAATCTTAGAAATAGTTATTGCTTGCCATTGCTATTATAACCAGCTGCAAAGAAACATGGCGATTTCTTCTCTCTAGCATACGAAATAATATTAAATATCAATCAGATCTAAAACCTCACAGCGGTTATTAAAATTGTTTTAATTTGTGTATTAATTAAGAGAAGAAACCGCCTCTACCATAATACTAACACAAATTACTCACTAGATGTGTACCTTAATTAGTGAGAAAACAAATAACAACTTATCTAGACTAAATTTAATAATTCTTTGATCACACGAATAATGTGTTAATATAAAGGTATGGTACGCTTTTACTTATAACCTTAATTACCATATTGTACCAATAATATCACTAATGTACTGTTTATAAAAATGAAACTAATTCACGTTTTTACCAACGTGACGTAACTACTATACGCTTGATCGCGTTCACAATTGTTCTAAGTTCGTACAAATTCGATAATCAGTAATTCAGTGACTACAGTTTACGCGTGGAACTATGACTAACCTACATCACACTTGAGGGACGTGGGCTGCGAGTTGACGTGGCCGGCGGGCCGGTACACGATTTCTTCAGTGACGATGCTACCCTGGTACACATTCACTCCTGTAACATTAAAATTATTGTTAAACCTCAATTTACAAAATTAATAGATAAATATAATTATCAACCATTACAGCTGAAGGACGTACACTACCGAACATATGCCTGCCCCGAAGGACATATTTCCAATAGGACTAGTTTATATTCTGGAACTTAAGAAGGTCGTTAGTCAACCTTGCAGGTGGGATTCTTATGCTTTGCTTGCAGGTCCGTGGTCGCCATCTCCACAACCTTAAGGCCCCAGCATCTGTTCTGTAATCTATGTGGCCTGCTCACTGCTATATCAACTGTGGGTCTCATTGGCAAACTCAGTCATTCAATGACTCATGGAGACGGCTAGCTGAGATTAGCTATAAAATTGAAGGAGATTTAGACAGTCAAAGTGACGATAGATGGATCACGTACCGCTTAAAATAATAAAAAGCAGTAATATTAGGCAATGCAAATTAATATGTTAGATGTTACTGTTATTGTGTTGAAGTTGGACTGTGACTTGGTGGTATGAAAAACGATAATGGCTGCATGCTACGCGTGATGCTTGAAATCTACTTAAAACTTGTGAGATTATAGTGTGCACACAACAATATAACAAATTCTGATTAAAGTAAGATAATTAATTAAAAAATTAAATAATCTGAAGACTGCCGCTAACGTCTTTGTTGTTTTAGAGCGGATCAACGTCTCACTCTGACATCAAATTGCGTCAACACAAAGTTGTTCTTGAAAATAAAATTTCCACAACATTGCAACTGCAAAGTGCACTTTAGAGGTTGTTTTGTTCATTGTTGACATTTTATCTTTTAGCCCTCTCTGCAGCACTAATTTCATGTTTGAATTCAAAGTTGCAAATTTAGTGTATCAGCAACACACACATGCTTAAGATTTTATTTTTTATTTCATTGCGACGTCATTTATGAAAAGTTTTAAAAATAATAAATGAATTTTACACGATTTTGATAGCGCTGCACAAATGATATTTATAAATTTAAGTATATAAATCACGTAATGAACACAGATAACATAAATCTTACCAAAGGACCAGGAGATCAGACTACAAAGTAAGTGCGGCCAGAAGCAGCGACACGACGGCTATCGACTCAGGTTGCTGACGTACAGGCTCTTCAGCTCCGTCTTCGGCATGTTCTCGAACAAAGCGGCGCGGTTCTGACCTTCACCTTTCTTCACCCAGTGGCCGTATACTCGGAACGCGCACCCATCGATGACCTGCAATTAAAGAAAATTATATACTTTCATCATCATCGACTACTACTGGACATGTGCCTCTCCCATAGATTTCTAATAGGACCAGTCGATAGCAATCTATCATCTACGTCCAGCGTCTTCCTAGCTTAGCTTAGCGATCTTAACAAGGTCGTCTGTTCACCTTGAGGAGTCTTACGCTTTGTTTGCGGGTCCACCTGCTTTAATATGATTTTTTTTTGTCCGGTAAAGTTTACTATATTCGCTAAACAAGTTTTAATACCAAAAATATACGAACTATCTTTTCGATTCGTTATAACAAAGCAAGTATGCGTTTACATGAGATAAAATAGTTAGGATGCGTTCTCATGTCCTCGTTAAAAAAAAAAACAATTTTAATGTCTAAGTTGTATAATGTTTACTTGATTACCATTTAAAACATCACATTCAGGGTATCTATATTGCATCACAATTGTTGAGGTCCACTACAATCACCCGTTTCTTTCACTTGCTTACAAAAGTTAAGTTAAAAGATTAAATCTGTTAGGTGAATATCATCATTGTCATAAAAGGCAAAAGACGCTCACTTCAAGACATAATATTCTCTTAAGCGACCTTAAGTACGTCGCCGTTTCACCTAGCGGAGGATCTTTCTAACCCGTGTTTACCGGCTCATGGTTTCCCTTCTAGAACCTTCAAATAATTTGCCGAATACACTAAAATAAAATTATTTAATTTAGAAGTTACTTAAAATTTTATTTTGATTGGTCACTAACCTTTCTTAGCGCTCGCATTGTATAGGGATCACGTAGTGCATCGATAAGGGGCACGGCGCGTGCAGCTGTGTGGGGCAAGCGGCGCAAGCGTACCGCCGCACGCACCACCACGAATGCAAACCGTAGCTTGGCACGCGCGTTGAAACCTCCGGACTTAATAGCCTGTGCATATTTTCCTTATTATCAATAGCTCAAACACTGTTCGGTATAGTGTATAGATACATGCAACATGCAGCTAAGTTCATGCTACGAGGTGATTACAAAGTATAGGTAGTAAATGCATGTAGTATTAATATTTAGTATTTATTTTATAAAATTACAATTTTTTCTATACATTAACCTTTAATTAATTATTATCTATTGTAAAACTGTGTCAATGATGTCTGCCAACAATATTATCGGATAAGGTTTTATTGTATATTATTAGTAAGACCCACCTACAGCAGTACAATTTTAGTCGGAGTTTTTTGATTAAGTGTAATAGGAAATGTAGCCCGAAATATTAATTAGGTTTATTACTGGCCTATTTAAACACTACTTAACGGTTTAGAAATAAAAAACTTTGTGTAATTTACTACAGAAATTAGAGAATTGAGTTAATTTAATCTTCGGAGGTCAAATAGGTATTTAATGTAAAATGTGTACATGTAAACACGTGTTAGGTTTTGTATCTGATGTTCAATAGGCATTACCATAGTCAACTGATCAATCCTGGACATCTTTCGGCTGGTTCCGGACAGCGATTTCTTGAGCGGCGTCATGTCCTGGTCCCATAACTACCAGGAGCGAAGCACATTGTAGGAGTTTTATATTAACATTCCAGCAAAAGAAAATTAAATGAACCGACGGAAGTAGTGCACAAGCCTTAATAACAAAAAATAAAAAAATCTATTAATTTTTCGTAAAATAATAGATTATTCCATTGGTTCGTTTGCATATATGTTTTTTATGTTAGCCCATTCACTATTAGCATTTTTTTAAAAATAATTATAGAATCTAAATAAAGTTGACTGGGGTAACATAAAAGAAAATTAAGTTTAAGTCACAATAAGCTCTGTTGTGCTACATACACCGTAACTAGTGCATGTGAGACAAAACAAAAGCACATAAGCATATTTTTTTATCTATTAAGCGAAGCGTTGAACAAGAAATACACAAGAAAATAAAATGAAGAAAATCAGCAGCATAAATATAGTGGAAAAGCATGCGTTCAATTTCCATTAACGTTTTTGCGGAACAAAACATAGTATTTGATTTTGGTTTTTATTTATACTCCTATATTACATTGCCTTGTGACTAACTTAAGACGTTTGAAATTCTTAAAACAGATGGATTCCTTATTGCCCTTGCAGCAGATAGCTTCTTTTATGGGGTTAATTAATATTCTCCGGTTAAATTGAAATTATCGAATAACACAAATTTTTATACCAAGGCAACATGAAGCAGATAGATCCACTCACCACTGTATTAAAGAACGAGTGCATCAAAGCCTCGTGGACATCAATACGCTCGCTCGGCTCCACGACCAGCAACCGCCTAATAAGATCTTTCGGGTCCTCTGAAAAGTAATGAGCAAAATTTACGAATGATATTGTATGATATATTATTTATTTAATCTAACATATTTTATTTCATACAACAGAATAAGACAGTGGAAAAAATTTGCACCAAAAAATATATAAATTAAATTTACCCGAAATATCTGCCCACTCTGGACTGGTAAAGGAATACCTCCCCTCCATGATATTTCTTAACATCACCATTTGTTTTCGATGCCAAAATGGCGGACAGCCTACCAATCTGAAATCCCAGAAATAGATGGTTACACAAATAGTTTATTTATACATATATCTCTAGATGTTCTATAAATGAATGTCAAGCCGAAATTGAGTAAAGTGCCTACCTGGCCTATAACCGGGATTATGGATTTAGATTGAGTTATGAGACACTGTATATATAATATGTTTTTTTTTCTAACTGGAAATCAATTGCAATAAAATTATGAATGTTTGATAAATAAAACAATAAGATTTTGGCATGATCATGATACTCACAATGTAAACATGATAACTCCGCAAGCCCATCTGTAATTAAAAATAACATGTTAGGAATGTCTAAGAACTTTACAGAAAAAAAATATTATTAATTCTTGTGGTATTTTTATTGGTTAAACAGTCATGATCCAGTGCTTCTTTTAAGAGCGACTCATCATATCATCATGGTTACGGATAAAATAATTATTCTTCAAACATAATCCAAAATTTATCACCAGATGAATTTTTCCTTGCTACGAATTATACTTACATATCAACCTCCATGCCATAGCCAGGTGCGTCCTCGAACATGTTTGCTTTCAGAGTTTCTGGAGCGAGGTACCCAGGAGTACCACAAAGTTCTGAAACATTTAGCGCCAAATTCAGTTTTCAAGTCCAAAACAGATATCATATTGTGATCATATTATCCAAAACACAACTCTGTAATCATTACAAGGCAGTATTAATAAGTCATCTCATCGTAAATCTGTGTGAAACAAAAAAAAAATTGTGAACGTCGGGTGGTCACCACCGCGATGTCTATTTTTAACAAAAAGTACCACCGCAAGGTTTATAGTAGTCCCTTTTAGATGTATACATAGCATAGTTAAATTGGGGCGATGAATTTTGGTTATTTATATTAATTAGTAAATATGTATATTAGATAAAATATACATATACATATTGGTTTTTTATTACTTTTTAACTACAAACTTCTTATTTTGTGTATAATAAAAAATATTTTAAACCATTAATTTCTTTAAAAATTTAATGAATACCAGGACAACATAAATTTAGGGGTTTTTAAAAACCTTGCACGAGGCTCACGATAGACACAAAAGAAAAAGTAGCCTTTATAATAAAAGTACCAGGCGTAAAGCAACAGCGTAATAACATCAAGGTAATGAATGTATTGTGTTAAAACTGGAAGTAAGTCAAGTCGACATCGGTCTACTTGAACGCAGTAGAGCATGTTTCCACGCTGTATCATTCTTTGTTAGTGTTAAATACGGGCATTACTTAGTTTTGGAATATATATAACTAGGCTTAGGTCGATGTTTGATATACAAAATTTACGTCGAAAGTTTGATATACTGTATGCCTAATTCAAGATTTTAAATTGGGATTTATAATGGGCGACTGTATGTTCATTTTAGCTCATTAAGGTTCTTTAATAATAATAACCTGAGTAAAATATTTTTCAAGTTTTAAATATACCTATGTATAATTTCTTTCTTATTGAAGTTTGATATAGTTATTGTTGTATCTAATAATATAAACCGTTAGATGAACCTTGTTAAAAATGAAAAACACCTTTCGGATTTGTTTATAGTTGATTTACATGAGAAGTATTTTTTATCGATATATTAACCTATAGAGATGATCACTATCGTGCCAAATCAAATGCCGAGTACGACATGTAAAATATACGTTTTTAGAGGTTTCTTATAGGCTCTGACGTAATATTCGATAGATAAAATAAATGTTGGTCTTTTAAAAAAGTGATTTATTATGATTCTTTATAAAGCTTTTACACAGATTCAAGTCTAATTCTTTTTTATTATATTAAAGAATAAAGAAGGCACAAACTACGCATGATCTCATAAAATAATCGTATTATTTTAAATAACATATTTTTCAAACGGCAGTAAAGACAAAAAAAAATAATGTAGAAAATAACAAATCATTAATTTAGACGTGTCCGTAAAGTACATTCACGTGTTCAACTTGTATATTTATGTGATAATTTGAGTACAAACGAACGTTAAATTCTTTATCTATTTGTTTCCAATGACTCACCAAATAATTTCTCTCCATCCTTAAGCACCTTAGCGAAACCAAAGTCGGTGATCTTGACGTTGAGCTGGTCGTCCAGAAGGATGTTTTCTGGCTTCAGATCACGGTGGACGATGTTCTTGCTGTGCACATAGCGTACGCCTTCCAGCACCTGTCTGTAAATTAAAAAAATATATTTGAAACCTGTAACATACTGTAAGAGTCGCAATCACGAATAATATAGTTCAATAGTCTTTTTGATACAAAAAGGTTTTTAAAAACATAATAAAAATATATATTAGTCCAACTGTTAAATTAAATATTTGCTATGCAATTAATATGTTTGCTTTAAACTAAACACAATTTGTAAAAGATCTCTTTCGCAATTTCTTTAGACAGATTAAATATAATAAAAAATGATTTCCTATCTTTTAGAGCAAATTAATTTAAATACAGAAGTCATGACACAAAATGGTTATCGATTCGTAAACACCTTGCACTATTTAAAAGAGATTAAACATTGGTATATGACCGTCATAAACTTGATAATTTTTTTAACAAAAATATTAAATCAAAGTTTACCCAAAATTATTGATTATATTCTCCATATCTTTCTCACGTATGCTCACTGACATTATGTTACGTAAATAAAGAATTAAAACAACAATATTTAACAATTATCCACCAGGACCTCACAGCGGGCGAGAAGTTAAAACAATACTGGGTTCTCTTTGCGAAAATTTTGCACGATGTAGAACATCTCACGTACACGGGCCTTCAAGTTATGACGTCAAACCCGCTGAACGCTAAGTTTATCTACAGACTACGCAGCACAATCCCGTGGGTCAATGAATGCTCTGGACCTGTATACTAGATTTTACGTATTAATTAAGTAATTCAATATTTGCTGAATGACATGGGGTGCAGAAGTTCGGATGAGGTCAAGTATCTAACAAAACAAAACGGAATGATCTGTCTATTACACTTCATTACATGATATTTGTGCAAATCTGAATAACTAACAAGATTTCATGTTAATAAAATAAAAACATATTTCGCTGATTATATTATCTATTAACCAAGAGAAAATGTTCACACATTTAAGTTAGACAAATTGTTATATCATGATAGTGCATTTAATGAGGTAAATCAGAGAAGTCAAACGCACGCGCAAAGTGCATTTTCCAAACCCTGGACAAATGTATTGCCACGAACTTTTTTCACTTTCTTTTTTACTTACCATGAGATAATACTTTTTATTTTATAGTACCAGAAATCACAAAACGTACAAAACGTTAGAAAGTTTTTTTATTAATATAAAGTAATGACATATATGCTTTAGATCAAACATTTCAACTGTATCAAATAAGTGCGTGATTGAAATGAAGAAACTAAATCAATAATAGATTAGATCGATTGAAATCACGTAAATCGATTTAATTTCGCAACATCGACGATATAAAATAGGATATCAACACAGAATAAAATAACTGCAAAATCAGATAATAACTCAGGATACTCAAACTTCGAGAAGACCCCAGAAAACTTATCACTGACTTTTTTGGACGAAAGGTCATTTTGCCTCATTTGCGTATAAAGATTCTGCGAATTGGAATATTTTTCGGTCTGTAACTACATTGTTGTCTTACTGGCATTTTCCGATTCCGCGAGGTCGAGAGGGCCAAACAGGGAGGACATTTAGCCTAAACCTTATTTACTTAACTTAGCTATGGATTCTCAAACCCAGATTTGGTTGCTATTGACTGAATAATATTTTTATCACTTCAGACAATTTCAGAGGTGGGAACAGAAGTGCCTGAAGTGGCCATGGCATCGCCTATCTAGGATTCATCGGGGTTGTCTCTTCCTACACGTTCTTAACCGTTAGTGCTAGTAGCTAGTCTTATTGTCGCGCCGACCGGATGGTCGAGTGCATGTATCACTCTCAGAACACGACGTTTGAATGTTTCGCCGTATAAGTTTTTTCAGATAACGGCACTTACAATTAACGTATTTGGAAGCTATTAGAGGATGACGAATGAGAGTAATATAGGCATCTAACCTTTTTTAATAACTAAGCGCGTGAGCCTTGGAACGTTACATTCAGCGTCTTCCAAGGGCTTTTTAGAGGTAGTCTGTCCACCCTGTGGGCGAACGTTATACGCTGCACCTTTCAATATTGGAATCTTAAAGTTAAAACCAATGAATCAACAAAGTTTTATAACTATGAATTCGCAATTTACATTGATAGTTCACGACGTGATAAAAAAAAAATTTCTGCGTGCCCTATTAAAATCAAAAAGAGAAAACATTTGAAAATATGTCTATCTGCAGGTTTTTATTACTTGTATCTATTATTAATAATTGCAAATATTATGACATATAAAAATGCCTTTATTCGTTAATAGATTCAGATATATATATAACACTGCATGCTCGTGTCTGTCACAAAATAGACAGTGGATGCGTTAAGATAAAATAGACAAAAGATCGTGTAAGACTCATCGAGACGCCGCGTATTTAATTACAATATAAACAATCTTTGTTCGATTTTGAATGTTCATTTCCGCGTGCAACGCGTATTAACATGTAATACTTTGGTTTGTTTATATTGCAATTAATTTAACGAATTACCGATATAAAAAGGATTGGTTAATATGTTGCCAAGTTAAAACTTGACAAACTTGAGTGATTTTTTTCTTAAGTAATAATTTTCCTTAAGGATCGATGTCATAGAAAGAATATATTAAAAATATACAACTACATTTTCCTTATATAAACCGGAAAGTAAATAGAACATTTGTCGCTTGGGTACCGTATATTTGGATACCATAAGGCATTACAACGAAAACTTATATTTTGTGTGATTATTCACATGCTACTAAAGTCAAGGAATATACGTAATAGATAAAACCAAATTTATTTTTAAGTAATCGTTGTTTTTTATAAAACAAAGGGAAATAATTACTCTATATTAAACAAAAACCATTTAATAAATTGATCGGAGGGTATACCGTTATTTTCATTCTCGAAATTTGTCGGAACTGTTATCAAAAATTTTATGTCGTCAAATAAACATTTATAGGAATATGTATGATCTTTACATATTTTTAAATGCGTAAGTGTTTACATAGATAGTCTGTTCCCCGAAGCACTAATTGTCTCTCGTCATAACATCGACCTTTGGAGCAACGGCACGAGTGACTTCGAGACCGCCCGTTGTGTTGACGTCAAAACCCTTATCAATCCACTTATCGAGTATATTGAATGAGGAAATATTAGATAACAGTAATTCACGAATAATTGCTCAAGATATCGTGTTTATACGTAGCGTAATATCGATGGCTTTACTTATTTATATACATTATGTAAAATAGGTCATGCGGCAAAACAAAAAGATCAAGTAAAAAAAATAAATCTGTCTATCATCATCATATCAGCCGCAGGACATCCACTCATCCAATAGGACCGGGTCTACGCAGCCTACATCCAGAATCTTCCGACGACCTTAAAAAAGAGCGAAGCTATAGCTAAGACCAATAATAAAGTGTCACGAAATAAATCAGTCTAACCAAGCTGATCTAAGTTGACTACCGGTGAAAACTACAACAGAATCTAACCACAAGTTACATGATTATTACTTAAAACACCGAGTTAACGTTAAATAAGTTAAATTAAATTAAGACTGATAGTGTCAGTTGAATTTTGTAATTAAAAAAAATTAAAATAAGCAAGAACATCTATAACGAAATAGATTAATATCGATAAAACGAATGTAGGTCAATTTAAAAATAAAGACATCGGTTTTTACTCGAATTTTTTAATGGTTTAAAGGACTGCAAAAGGTTGTCCTATCTTAAACCTTATTTTTATACCGGTATAGCTACAAGCAACTTAGACGCTCGTTGTTCAGCGCTTACCGCAGCGTAACTAACCTTGAAAAAGCATCGCTCGGACAGACCCATCAATGGATATACGATACACAAAAACTCACCTATTTACACATCCGAGCTATTTATGTTTGTATGTTTGAGATTGTACTTGAAACTAACGTTTACTGCCCCACGTTCTATATTTAGTGAATGACGGCCACACCCAAGTTACTTGACAAACTTAACATTATTAGATGATATATGAAAACTATATTTAAAACGTAAAACACAAAAACCAACAATTTACTTTTAAATAAATCACATGTTTATTGTAAAATACGTTAAGAAAATTAAAACGGTAATTAGATAGATGACCGTCATTAAGAACGCCACGTCTGATTTGTCGCCTCCCCCGAAGATATCTATGGGGGGATATACCATAATAACTAAGCTTAGGAGGCGGCTTGTCTAACGCAATGTGGTATTACGGTATGCGTAGGGCACTCCTGCCCATGCTCTGGAAAATTGTTTGTGAGCAGTGACAATCTCTTATAATTAAGACATTAAGTGCGAATTATATAAGATTGTATCGAACACGCGGCCTAGTATCGCAAGTCCGAGTCCTCTACGGCTGGGCTACCACTAACCAAACCACAAAGGGTTAGTATCTGTAAATTTATTGGCACAATATGAAAGAGTATCTTTATTGTTAAAAAATACACGCGAACAATAATAGTGAACGTTTGGAAAGTGTTTCGCGTCGAATTCGCAAGCGATTTGTTTAAATGCGGTCTTGAATAAGGATTATGCCTGCTGTTGCTGTTTTAGATGCTTTCTATTAGAAAACACAGTCTGAAGGTTTGCTTACCGGTGCGCACGCACTGCCTTTCTATCAAGAGTTGCCCGCAAATTTGTTTTTAAAGAATGTATTATTGAATACAAACATGTATCGTTACGGGTTACATCACAAAACAATGCATTTAATCGTTGACTAATTGTTTCATATTGTAACCCGTAATTTGCAAATGTGAAATCAAACGTAACATTTAAAACCCGCTCAACTAATACGTCTATTTTTTTCATATTTTTTGGAAATATTTTTTGATACAAAAATTGCGACTGAAATAGCAATGTAATATCGTCATTTTTATTTTCTCACATAAACCATAGAGCACCTATATCTAGTAAACATTTGAAGACAGTCAAAATTAAAAAGGTGTGGTAAGATCACACATTGCCACACTTAAAGCTTATCAATGAAAAGAATCACAATATTGCTAAATTTTTCACACACTATTAAAAATAAAATAACTTTTTGTTAATAATAACAGTTTATAAAGTGATTGCGGTGAAATACGATTAAATAAATATTTTTTTCTTTACGCAGTATTCAAGAATTACGTGTGATTCTACTCTACTGTAATTGCCATTAAATTTCGTAACTTTGACGCAATTTTGGCGAAATTACCGAAAAGCGTAATTAACAGCGTTCAACTATTCTTAATTGTAATTTATTTTCAGAAAGATAACGTTGTATTAGGAGTAACAATTCAATAGCTGTAAAAGTCATCGGTTTTGTAACTTCAAAAGCTTCGTTTAATGTCATCGGAAGTTTCTGGAGGCAGGTCACTGCTAATCGGTCCTATTGGAAATTTATGGGGAAAGCTATAATGATGATGATGCTTCGTTTTTCTCGAAATTTAAGTGCGATAATATCTATAAATATTATTTTTTCCTACAAAACTTAATATAAGTAGGAATAAAAAAATTGATAATATTAGTACAAGGTCAACTGTAATGGATACGTTACCGCTAGATAATTGATACAGACGAAACGAGTCTGTGATATCTTCTCACTCCACTGAACGACGTACTCAGAGGTAAACATATAGTTATGTGACAAGCATTATCATAAGGCATTCATTTACATTACTAAACAATTAATGTAATATTTATGTCATCTTTAAATTGCATCCTTGATTATAGCTTACGTAATGTGAAATAGCAAATTGTTATGCTTTTGCGTTGCAGAATCTTGGATGAAATGAAACATTTTATGTCTGTTTACATTGCAAAAAAATACAAACAATTGACTTTATCACTTTTTTGTTATATTCAATAATATTTTTAGTCAATTTTATGAGAAACACAAAATAATCTTTTCCATTCCATCTAAAGGCTGTCTTGTAAGAAATTGCGGAATGCGATAACACCGCCGATTGTACTTCTGCATTGTTATTTGTTTCGGAATGTTTTTATGATACATTTATAAGATGTTTAATAGATCAATTAAAAGTAATGTTTTTACACTAATGTCACTAAAATAAATGTGAAAAATAATAATGTACTAAAGCTTTTATAATTATCAAAACTGCGAAAGTAAAAAACAAACGTATCTACAAACGCGGCGTTTCACAATTAATGCTATTTGCAGTAATTATGCTCAAAGGATCCCTCGGGAGCTACAGTTAGTCTTTTTTTTTATTTTAATTTTTACAAAATTTTCCTCTAACATAGTCAGAGCCTATATTTCTAAGTTACAATTTCTAGACGAAGGAGAGAAATCCTCAATAGGACGTCTGGGAATGGAGGGCCCAGGCAGTGTCAGACTGACTAAAACCCCCCTCCGTCGGCTCTGTTACAATTAAGTTTCTTAAAGTTATACATTTCCTTACTATCTAATATATCTATTGTTATTTTACGCTTATATAATAGTTATTCTTATTTGTACAACACTCATTATCTCTTATGCTATTAACAATGTATTCAGTTCGGGTCTTTACAGCTGTTTATTTCACCGTATTGAAAGAAATGTAAGCTCATAAGACCTCCCCGCATACGGTAATCGGCTAGTCACAAAGCGCTAGTTTTTATATGTTTATTATAAATATATGAATGGCGATTTGTACCGTGTGGTGAATTTATATACCTTAGGTTATTACAGATTTATTAGCGCCATACAGAGTGTAGAGGCAAGTGCCTTAGATAGGAGACATGAGCGACACGCTTAGAGAAGATCTAAAGAACTGAATGATCAGTTACTATAGCGAATATTTATTTTAGGAAAATTTCTACAGCTAGCATTACTGTTAACAAGCGTTAACGCTGGGAGTGTGCGTGGGTAATTGACAATTTTTCGAATGATTTTATTATCCTGTAGATGCGTAGTTGCGTCATTTTTTGGTACAAAAGTTATGTCAGAGATGTAACTTTTCTTCATAATGGGTACTGGGTCTGTTGCAATGCAGAGTCGACTTCCGGTAGCAAGTTTTAAGGACATCTCATTCGACTAGACTCGTCTCTATGCTTAAAGAAATTTTAAATGATCCTTTGGAACACAATTCTAGAAATGAGCTGGCGTTAGCTTTCAATAGGCCCAAATTCTTCAGGAAGATATAGAAATTACGATGTTATACATCTATCTTGACTACAATGAAGTCTCTAGTAATGTAAAAATTATTCTCACCTCATAATGTATCTGGTCTTCTTCTCGGAGAGCGTAACCACCGACGTGAGGTAGTCGAATAGTTCGCCGTTCTTGCACAGCTCGAACACCAGGAAGATGAACGTTTCAGACTCGAACACGTCTTGCAATTCGACTGTCAAAATACATTTTACTTTACTATACATATATTAAAATGTACAGGCTGATATTTAATCACGAATTGAGACATTGGTAGGTTTCTTTTCCATGACGAAAAGAATAAAGCTTCTTTTTTAATTTTGCTCATACTGCGGCCTACATGGTGTTGAGCCTTGAACCTCTTTTAAGGTGAATAAACCCGTGGTCTCACGGAGGAGCATTGGCTCGGGCCGCTACATAGGTCAATTTCACAGGATTAGGGGGCTGCCGAGTTCTAACATCGCTTAGATGCTCCATGAAGTCACTAGGGTCAAGGGACACCACTAAGAAATCTAGCCTTAGGCTGTCATTCTTCGATAATCGTTGATGCTGAGAAGAACATTAATAGTTATATAGTTTTATTGATAAAATACTGTAATGTATTTTCTTTACATCAATGATAAAATAGTGAAGCACAAAAAATATCACAATAATTATATTTTATGTGAAACGAAATTTTAAAATAGGAACCAATTTTTGATTAAATTCGTATTTTCATCTATTAACACACACATACACACACACTTTTATATATATATATTTATACATCCCTACTTACGACTGTACCGAATTCATTCGTCAATTTTATGTTTTTCGTCAGTTTTATAAAGTTTAACAATCAAAAAGAAATAACTAAACTAAATAACAATAGCTAAAACGGGAAATCTTGTATCGGGTTATCTAGCTTATATAACGATAATAAAAACAGTAAATTCAATATACTTGAGATTCAATACATAGTAATAAATGTAATGACATCATTATATACAATAATTATTATTGATAAGCTGATGTTGGTATCTTTACAAAAATTACAAAATTTTGTTTACAATTAAACTACTTCTATAGAAGATATGATAAATAAAAATAATTTGTGATAAACGTATAAACATATAATCAAGAAGCCCAAATGTTTTTAACAGCTAACGGAATTACGGATGTGTATGAGTTAAATTGTTGGCGAATTATGGAAAACACCTTTGAAAAACATAATATCGAAGTCCACAGCTGGATATGGCTTCTCCCGAGACTTCTAATATAACCGCTTGGATTGGATCCTACGTTTTCCGATGACCTCGACAAGGTCGTGTGCGATCTCCTCATTACCGATTCAATTATGTAGAGGAATGTCAGGTCGATAAAAGACGCTGGATGCAGGCTGAATTCAACCAATTCTACTGAAAATTAACGAGAGACACCCATATATATGTATATATATATATATATATATATATAAATATATATATATATATATAAATATGCACATTACAATCACCGCTTTCAGAGTTGAGGTAATTGAAATGTGACATATTATCGCAATATATCACTCAAGTTCGCACGCTACTAGTTGCCTGTATTTTTAGACTATTTTATTTGTGTAAGGGGGATGAATCACATCGAACATAACGAGAGAAAAACTTGACACGTTTAATATAGACACTTTTTCTTAGCATTTCGCGTACTCGCCTTAGTCATCGTTGTCATCTGCGGCCATCTTTACTGCGCGCTTTATAGCCTGCGCCGGGCGGTTACTTTCGTTAATCTATGAATACTTTTTTGTAGAGAAACCCGGGCATAGCTCTTTCGAGTCACTGTGAGCTTGCTTGACGCCCAGAATGAGAAACCGCGTTTCAGCATCGATATGGATGACATTCATCCCTTTACACTTATAACCTATCACCCTGTATATGAACAGTGGATTTCACGCGGTAGAGTCAGTACTCTACTCTCTCCTACTCTCTACTACTACTACTAGTCTCAGTAGACTTGCGACCGTAGGTCACGGGATCGATTTCCGGAATATAATCTTATCTAATTCACACATTGTATATTAATTACATAGGATTGCCATTGCTCACAAACAAATTTCACAAGATGAGCAGCGGCATCCTCAGCGCCCCATAATACTTCACGCCTGCCAGGTGTGCCGATTATGGTATATCCCCTGTCGATATCTGTGGGGGAGGCCTATTCCTCGCAGTGGGCATTAATGATGACGATGTTTGACGACAAAGACTCTTCATATAATAATTTGATCTTGATATTGAAAAATAGTGTAATTGCCACAATACATATAGCATGTACAAGTTGGTTAGGTTGTACATACTAATTGTTAGATAGTTACATAACTTTTATTCAAGTGAGAAAATAATGTTATGTAAATACATTACCATATATTTCTTCAAGAAACATTGTATATAGTAGAGTATTTTGTTATTCTAGACACTTATATACTATTCAAATTAATGACAAAAGAAACATTTCTGAAGGTGAGGACACAATTTTACATTGTGATAACGAAATGTGTCAATAATATACCACCCAAATATTCCTATGCAATTAGTTGAAAAGACCATCACAAATACAAATATACTACGATCTATTCTTGCTGGATGGTAGTTACTAGAAATAAAGCAAGTCTTGTAATAATAATGGTGAAGGTGCATTGTTTGAGATGCAATCTTTTTGTGGACTATTGCAATAAAGAACATAGTCTTTTCATATTGTGTAACCATATTTCTAGTTTATGTTTCTCATCATCAATGTAGAGCGAACATGTGGGTAAGATAGATAACTTATCCTTCATGTGCTAGTCAGATGATAATTGTGTATATTTAATAAACTCAATGCAAAATAATCTATTAGTTGATTTATTTAGTAACTTTAATGAACTATTAAAGCCACATACTTAATATATTTTCCAAAAAATAATGTCTGTTCCATAATCTTTACGATATATTACTGTAAACCAGCATGTACAATGACCTTATTATAATTATTTATCACTTATTCATGAATTATTAATGAAGTTACAACTTTTAATTTATGTGAGAACAAATAACATGATGATTATATAATATAACATTTTTAAGTATATATTAAAACTCTACAATGTGCTTCAAAGGGTACAAGTAATCGTCTGGTTTAACTATAAAAAGATGGACTCCAATATACGGGCCAGTAAAAACTAGAAGGCACTGGCAAAGGATTTCGTATTTCAAAAATTAGATAACCTTATTCAGATATATAATAAAAAGATATATAAATCAAGATATCAAAATCAGTATCATTTGAATATGACATTCCTATATACCTCTTGACAATGCAATACTAAGTATGTACTATATATCAAGTGATTTTTAAAACTAAAAACAGTTGATTCTAAATACATAAAAGTTGCTTTGAAGGATTAGAAGTGCATTTTGGTGTTTCATTTTAAAAGAAATAATTCAGCAATTTGTTGCTTAGCACAAAACTTAAGACTGGCTTGATATATAATTATATTTTCATTATGGCACAATAAAAATAATGCACACTAATTAATTACAATAATATTTATAATCTCATTATTTAATCATTGTTTTTCATAAGTTCAAGACTAAATCAACAAGTTGTACCAAATTTATTCTTAATCATGTCTCATAATATTTTTTTTCTTTTGATTATGACAAGCCAATAATTTTAGACAGTCCAAAGTTTGACACGGCAGTATAACAGTGATTTTCAGTTATGTTTGATTACACATGACACAAAATTTAAATTACACTGCAAGCTTTAAACAAGTTTTCATGATTCTCCTCTTACATTGACAGAAAAAAAAAATTAGGCTTGATCATCAATGGCTTTTTAACATAATAGAATTTTTAATCCATATTAAAAATGAGTACTCATTTTTATTGTAAAGCTGTTAAAAGTTTTTTAGTATCCCTGAAAAATTATTAATAACTCACTCACTAATGTAAGGATGTCCAGCCACCATTCTGAGGATTTGGATCTCTTGACGGGTGGCATCCCTCATAGTATGAGTATCCACACCATCTTGAGACTCTTGACTTAGATCTATAATTTTAGCAGCAAATTCATGGCCAGTTTCTTTTTCAATACATCTTCTCACTGTAGAGCTGATACCTCTGTAACAGAAAAAAGACCTTATTACAAATATTCAGTGGCTATATTTAAATATTTACCCTATCTACAACATACATAATGACTGACTTATAGGCATTTTCTACCGGCCAACTCAAGGTGGAGCAGGGATAGCTAGTAAATAGTAGTAAGCAAACTTTATTAAAGTATAGAAATAAACTAAACTATTTTATATGGACATAATCAGCAATTTTTTTTTATATTTATAGGTTGAGATAAAATAACTACCATGTGTGATAAATAATATAATTTGCAAACAAATTTAATGAAAAATTACATGGAGTATTTTCATTTGTGTCACTCAAAAATATATCACAGGGATAATAAGACCCCCACGAAAAGTTTATAATTATACAACACATTATTGATTTAGATCACACATGATAACATTTGTCTTTGGAGGTCAAACTGAAGTGCTACAGTATCAATCACTTAATCATTTTTATGATATTTTTACTCCCTTTAAGCACAGCAAAATAAATACAGCACAATCAACTTAATTAGAACTGATATAATCTTTTTAATATAATAAACTTACCTGCCAATGATTTCTTTTGGTTCGTATTTTGCATAAAATTCTTTAGCTGCATCTTTATCAGGTAAATTGTCATCATCCTCTTCTTTCGCCATATTTATAATATCCGCGGTTATGTTTTCAGCAAGCTAAACACTAGCAATAAGCGAAATCAATTTACAATGTCGAAAGGTTATTTAAACTGAAGGGACGGAAGTAGTCATTTTCAAATATTATTTTTAAAAATTTAATGGTAATCCTAATTACAATTACGGAACAATAGTTTCACCGCGTCTGTTGGACTTAATCCAATTTACTTTGTACATAAATAAAATATGTAGGTAAATGTAAAGGCCACAACGATATTAGATACTTGATCTGTGGAATTTCAAGTCAATGGGGATTAGGGTGGGGGTAAACCGGTACGCAAAATGTCAAGAGTTTTTGAGTACAGTGCCATCTTGCGACTAGAAGTTTATTGCGCTATAAATTATAAATGGTACTAATTTTTTTATTTCAAAATTTTAAAATCATACACTTATAAAATTTATCTAGGACTAAATGAAATTTTCATCCCTAATTCTAATATTTTTTTTAATAAATTAAGACAAAGTTTTACGTATAAATATAATAAAGATTTCTTAAATTTGTTTATAATAGTAAATAGAATGAATAATCGGAATATATGACATCCACTGAAAATATGTTGAATTGTCTGAAAATTAGTATCTCAACAAAAAATTATTAAAGTATGAGAAAACTTTCGAGTTAATTTTTCTCTCTGAACCTGATATTTTTTAACATTATATTAAATAATAATAGATTATGTGCTTACTAAAAATATGGTATGAATATCCAAATTTCAACAGCTGATTTTGTCTACGATATTTCTATAGTGCAGCTGAGCATTTATCTCTTTCGTTCCCGTAGGCGCCCGATCTTTTATTTCATTAATGTTGTTATGTGGTGTTTTCTCTTGTTGTTCTCTCGGAAAGTGTTGAGTTTAACAAAGATAAGAAAATTATGTCCAAGCTTTATCCGTGATTAGTATACCTCAATTCTAAAACATATTACTGGAATTCAACACTCGAGACAAATTCCGAGGTTCAGTAAACAGGTGAGAATAAATTACGCATTGAAATTAGATCTTAGTGACAGCTTTACTTGGTACATCTTTTTCTTATCACCTTGAATTGATTCTAACAAGATTTTTAAAGTAATTTACAATAATTTTACCTATGTAATTTTAATTTAAGTACTCTACTGACTTCCTACATCTAAGAAACAAGTTTTGTTGCCGCATATTTAATAAAAGATAGGTCCATAAAAAACATTTCTCAATTTTTAGACAGTAGATATTAACGGATATTTTCTATTTTTTTATTAATTGCTAACAAGTTATTTTTTTAAACATAAATGTAAAAAAGCTGTCTCAAATATGCTACTTACCTTTTATGATATGTTGTAAAAATAAATTTATCAACTTATCAAAAGGTGAAACAAACGTCAAAGATGTATTGTTTAAAAATGTTTGTGATTTTGCTTGTTATTTCTTGCATTTACAAGAGAAGATTATATAAACAACACACATTTTTTTAAAATAAATTGTCTCAATAAATATATTCAGGAATAAGAAAACATATTTTATCTTGTGGGGTGGTAAATAAATATAATTTTCAAATTCACACATCATCATATATATAGTTTATCTCTACAATATATATTTGTAAATCCAACCTTATTTAGTCTTGAAATTTTAATAATATTTTGTGAATTTGTTTAGTAAAAGTTTTGTGTATTGAATGTTTTTAGATTATGTTATCTCACTTGCCAAAGGTATGAATGGGGTTCTTCATGTAGTTTAATCTCTCTGTGTATAGGAGATAAAATGTGTCTTTATTATTCTATTTTTCTTTAAAGATGATTTTAAGCAATAATTAGATACATTAGGATACATTGAAACAATATGGTATGAAAGAAGTATCTGATTAAAGTTATAACTTGATGTTATTTTTTTTTATACACCAAATGTGATTATAACCTAAGTCATCATTGCATCAGTTACATAATTTTTATAAAATAAAATATTTCATGTACACTTAGTAAACTCTGTCCTTTAAATGTTAAGTCTCTGTATTGAAGAGTTCTAAAAACTATTTAAAATGATTCCTAGTAAATTAATAAACAGTCAAAGCTTATAGTTAAATTATTTCATTAAATTTAATTTATGCCAGGCAATGTAGAAGTTGTAATTTCTGAGTAATTGTTAAACCTTAAAATTATATGTAGATCAATAGAAGCCTTGTGAATATCAAGGAGCACTCAATATATTGGTCAAATTTAAAAAATTTAATCCATATTGGACCGGGTGTGAATTAGTTGAAATCATGTATGTATTCCTAGTATCATTGGTCCTGAAATATATCATCTTAATATAATGCGTAGACTTAATTGGATTATTCAGTCTTTCAAAATTATTTTTAAAATCAGATGCAATAACTGGCTGACGTAGCTAATCTAGCTGATTGTTTAATGTCATAAATTAATAACAGATGTCGCTAGCCACGTGTTATAAATACCAGGTCAATTTTTGGTCATACAAAAATAAATTTATTCAAAGAAGCGTACTGGCTTTATAAGTTATTAAAAATAACTTTAGCTAACAATTATATTTTTATGTTTAGAATCACTTACATAAGTAACTTTCTTTGTGTTGAACACTGGCTCGCATTATTATTATTAATAAATTAGCGGACTATAAATTCGAATGTGCTATTCGATTTCGTAGAGGTCACGACTCAAGGACGTCTGGTGTCGCGAACTGTCTCGCTCCGGGTTGTTAGCAATTGTGAAGCGCTCTACGAGCGATGATTTGATTGTTGGTTTAACGTGTCGTTGAAATAAAAACAATGCGCACAATAAAGCTCAGCTTTGAGGGGAGGTTAATAAAGGTTTTGTGAGGTTTTTGGGTTGGAAAAAAGTATTGTTTGGTTTCTGGTACGTTCGAGATTTTGCGTAGATACGTCGGTTAATTTTGTATTTATAAAATTTACATTTCAATTTGAGTGCTTTATTTTTCTAAGTAAATACATTTACGTAAACGAAGATACACTAACAAGATAATGTCGGACTTATTATTGCAGCTATTCATTATTACCATGCTTGTAAATCCTACCGCAAATTTCTCAATGAGGTCGACATATTTTTATGTAATCTTTAAACGATTAAGCAGAAAGTGCGTGAAATGCTTTTTAAAATCATGTAAAAGACAAAAGGTTTAGTTTATGAATGGTACGAAAGGCTTGTCTAATGTCACATACATTACATAGTTACTTTAAAAATGTTGAAATAATCTGTTTAATATTTTAGTAAATAAAT
The DNA here is from genome assembly GCF_028537555.1 of Battus philenor. NCBI lineage: Eukaryota > Metazoa > Arthropoda > Insecta > Lepidoptera > Papilionidae > Battus > Battus philenor. The sequence continues at coordinate 3,636,941 of NW_027181686.1, forward strand.
GAGATTCTCAGATGAGATTTTTCTGAGAGGATTCTCATAAATATCTTTATTGTATTTCTTTTTTTAACGGGACTTGGTAGGCGACATATTTACTGCTGAAGGTAAATGAAGATAATTAACATACTTTAAATTTGAATAACTTAATTACTTATTTTTCTAAATATCTTCGATCACCTTGTTGAGGAGATCTGCAAAGGAACTAAGGTCACTGACGTAACTTGAAAATTCTTTATTGAAGTAGCAATGGACATCCCGGCCGTGCTGACGGCTAAAAGGTTTTTGAGTGGAGGTGAAGTTCGAATGGCATTATTTGGCTGAGGCTTTTGCCTAGCAGTGGGCATCTATCATCCGACATTAAGATGATGATGATCTTCTTGAATATATTGTTAAAAATTCTTTATAGATTTAGCTATAAAATTACTGTCACCCTTATATACCAAACGAAATATATATATTTTACTCTATATAACTTTGCAAAAACCGTTACAGTTATTCATATGGCCCCCGTAACTACAATTTTCTTATAAAGAGAAAAAGTAAAGGGATCATTGTAGTAAAATTAATATTTTAATTTGCGTTCTTACTCTGAGTTATGTAACTGTGGATGGATAGGAGTATCCAGACTTGCTATATCTGTTTGAGCCGGTACTTCGCTTTGTAGGATACTAGCTCATGTGGATTCGCTGTGGTGCAGTCTTTGCGGGTACATTAAAACGTTTAAGCGAGGGTACGTTGATATAATGTAAGTAAAACGTTTACTTGTGTTCATGAGCAGTGTTAATACCTCATTGCTACCCGTGCCGTTGGTGACAGCGGTCGTGTACGCTCGTCGTAACTTTTAGTTCGTGTGCATTGCCCACTGTTCACGAATATAGGAGCTTCGGCGAGTATAGAGGTACAATTTATATTATTATCTTTAGCTAGGGTGTTCTAATATCTTGTATAAGGTTTTTAACAAGTTGTTACTAATTACTTACCAATTTATTCGTACATGTTCAAAATTTTTATAATAACGCAATGTAATAGCTTTGAAATTACAATGTATTTATAAGAAAACAAAGAAAAAATGTAATAGAACGATAGAGAAATTCCGAGGATATTGACTATAAATTGTTCCCGCCTTTACTTTACAATAAAGAAAAAAAAATTGTTAAACTTTTGGTTAATTTAAAAATCATGACATTTTGCCTATCCTTGTAAATTAGATCTAGTACATATTTTTAGGTTCATACTTAAAAAAAAATTGAAAATAAACTGTATTAATGTCGTTGTGAAGAAAAATAATAAATACCTTACAATACCTAGTCTGGCCATAAATACTGTTATAATTAAAAAGAAACAAAATATTATCTTTGAATTTGGAATCTGTTCTATTTATATGATTATTCATTATGTTCTTATTTTCGCGCCAATATATTGTAAAAAAATTGACTGACAGTCATTAAGTCCTGGTCTTAATCAAGTATTATAATTTACTGTCATTTTTAAGGCTTATTCTAAACGCCACGATAATTTAGTCTCTGAAGAGTCCCTGGCAGCGAAGAATTTTTCCATAGAGTGCGTGCTGCTATTGATACCTGGCCTCGAAGTTTAAAGGACGGTACTGCAGGCAATGGAGACCACTTCGAATAAGCTTTATTAATTTTAACGGTTTTATATTTTTATACTAAACGAGCACGGTAATAGGAATAAATGTTACGTAAATTGAAAAATATATATTTTCTTTGTAACCATAATTATGACAAGACTTAGTAAATATCATGCTTATACGGAAAAATATATTATGCTAAAGTTTAAAACAGTCGAAACCTACAAATTATGACAATTATATAATTGTATTAGAATATAGAAATCAGCTTGACTGTAAATTGCGTCCTTTGAATTGTGAGTAATAAAGTAAGCAATATTAATGCGACAAGTCCATAGGATCAGATTTATATACATTATTAATCTTCTGTTACCTGTTGAGGCGGTACATGTAAAAACTTTGCTTTAGTAAGATGCAGGTAGGTAAAATGAAACTGGGAGTTATTTGCCAAAGATATAAATAAATATATATTATTAAATCATCACAAGAGAGTGTACGTAATGTAGTAAGCACCAAGCATGAGTCCAATTTTAGCGAATGACCAGCGCAAAAGATAAATGTTTTAATTACTCGGAATAATACGACATGGATTTAAATTTCAGTCCCAGAGACCAAATGTGATGAAAAGTCTGTGAATATTGAACATTAACATGAAAATTGACCACGATATGGATCCTTGGGTGCTGCACATAGCTGAATAAAGGTTCCAAGTGTAACAGGGTTTAAATGTTCACATTGTTCACTTACAATATCTAGTCTATATTAATTGTACGCTAAACAAACAAGAGTTTTTTGTACCTTCGTTCTTTTGATATAATAATTACTTAATTGTTATGAGCATAATTCGCATAATTATAAAGTCTTTGAATTGTCTGAATTAAGATTTTAGATTTTCTAATAAGAAATAGACTGATCCATTTTTAATTTCGTATTTCTTTTCGCATAATTGAATTTATTACAGACGGCATCAAAAAAAAAAACAACCCGATTTTGTTGTTCCGAGAATGTTTTCGATTTCTAAAAGCAAAATTGTTAATTCGTTCTCTGAGTATTAGTGGTCTTTTTTATTAAATAAAATATTATACTAGGGCAAAAGTGTAAGTCGCCGGGGTCAAATAATACGGTCAATAAATAGTTTCATTTTAGGCACTTTAGCGAAGTTATTTAATGGATAGCATAAAATTAAGTTCACGTTATTTCGTAACGCGCTACCCACCGAGAAGAACTAACAAGAAATTTGTTTGTTTTGAACAATTTATTTTCAAATATCTTTATCATGAACATATTCCGAAAAAGAACAATATGACTTTTGGCAGAGCCTGTTGTTAGTAAATATCTTGAATTTACAAATTTATAAATTATCTATTATATTACTATTATTATAACTAATTAGGTAATAATATACTCGCTGACAAGGCAAATTTAGTAACGCGTAATAGTCAATGAAATTTCTGAATTTCAAATTTACACAAAATTACTAAGTTACATTTTTACCGCGATGCAATATTATTCCGGACGAAAACAAATGCAAAAACAATCATTAAAATAATTAGCCGGATTCCATAAATAGTTTAATAATAAAAATAAATAAATATTACTTGTGAATTTGGAATCTGTCATTTTTATATGATAGTTAATTGCGTTTTATTATTTTCGTGTAAATATATTGTAAAATACTTTGTGATATTAAGATGAAATGGGGCGATAAAGATAATAGAATCACTGTGATTGTATTACATAAAGAAGTGCAGTGCCAAATACAATTTTTAAAATTCTGTTTACGCTCGTTTGTTCGATGAAGCTTGTGAGAAACTGACCGTAAACGTAGTGTTCGTACGAAAGATGAGAAGCAATGAGGGTAAGAATTCGAAGGACGAAGATCTAGAACTTGCAGCCTATGAGAGACGTACTGGTGATTTTTTAACTGATTTAAAAAAGAATGTAGTGGTATAATAACTAATTAAGACACGCCACGCAGACGAAGGCCACAGTAAATTTAGTTTACGACAGAGAAAAAATTTACAACAGAGCAATATTAAAAGAAAAACCAAAATGACTGTATTTATGGTTAAAGCTCTAAAGAAGTTCCAAATTAGTCAACAGAGTACAAGTGGAAATTATCAGACTTCAGTAGTGAAGGTTTGATGGGATGTTCACTATAAAGGAGTGACAGACATATTTTTGCGGACAAGGTATCAAAACATCGGCACAAATGTATCAGGATACCATTCTTGAGATTCTTGAGAAGGTAGGTAAACACCTTAACTACACCGTTTTTAATAACCAAGGCTTAGAAACAAACGTTCCGGACTTCGACAGAGCTGAAGAATGGCAGTCATTGTGATCTTAACTCACTGGATTATGATTTAAGCTCAGTTTTAAAGAAGCCTTGATAATTTAGAGTCTTTTAACGATCCAAGCGATTGGCAGAGAAGAATTTTCTTGTAGAAAGAGTGCCTGCTGCTGTTGATAATTGGCCTCAATGTTTAAAAGACTGTCCCGCAGACAAAGGAGACCACTACGAATAAGCTTTATGTATTTTTAATAGTTTTATATCAATGAATTAAACTAACACACTGTTATAGTAATAAATGTAACGTTCAATAAAAAAAAAATATTGATTTAATTTGTAAAATTGTTTATGGCAAGATTAAGTAAATTATGTTTTCTATATTTATTTAAATATATAATGCACTGTAAAGAACAGTTAGACTTTGTCTTATTACTGTTTAAAATTAAAACAATCCATAGCGCATTATTTAAGACCGATACCACATGCTGCCGTTATCGTATTAACTTCGGTTACGCTAACAAATACTCTGCCTGTATTTATTAGCTTAACCGAAGTTAATATTATAATCCTATTTTCGTGACGGTATTTTGATGATGACTTAAAAAAAGGAAACTGCAGGCTTAAAAGTGATTTGAGACATTTTTGTCTACGTTAGAGATAGAAATTTAATTTTAACACGCTTTATGAAGTGTTAGATGCAATGCTTGTAACATAGTAGAATTTTTATCCGTTATGGTAACAATGATGCCGGTAGATTGTTCCACTCCTTGGCTGTACGCACTATGACAGTATTAGCAAAACGCTTAGTGCGGGTAGAAGGAATTTCAACCATGCACGGATATCGTGAATCTGTACGTCTTTTTGTCTGGTGGAAGAAAGATGGGGGAATTATTTAGTGTAATCGCGCTGAACACTCCTACATGTATTATTACATTACTATGCATTATTCAAAGAGTATGCGACATTTTTGTTTTTGCTAACTTGCAAAGATATAATTGATTACCATATTAGTACAATATAACATAGTTTTGTATAGGTTTAAATATCTTTTTATTATTTTAAATGTGATTAATTTGAGTTTAAAGTTGCCAGCATTGAGAATCTGTAATTTTATAGATAAAATAATATATATTTTTGTGCTATTACCCGTCCGTTACGAGCAGTAGCCTAGTGGTATATAACCGAGACTTATGATAGTAGATCGCGGGTTTGATATCCGTAATACAATTTTATATTATTCACATTTTGTGCATTAAATATGTAGGTTTGCCACTGCTCACAGCCAAGTTTTCAGAGGATGGGTAGTAGCGTTCTCAGCGTACAAAAATACCACACTGCGATCGCCAACCATCTGCCAATCGTGGCGATTATGGTATATCCCCCATAGATATCATCGGGGGAGGCCTATGCCTTGCAGTGGGAAACTATGGACCGAAACTACGACGACGACGAAAAAGTTACTATTTACGCAACCACGGAACTAGGGTAGATATAAAAAAAATTATCATTTAAAATTGTAAGTTTTTCATTTCACGTTTTTTATGATCGTCTTTTGGTACGACCGCGTTTCGCTTATGGGAACGCAACGACCGACAGTAACTCTTTTGAGTACTGGGTAATTATATTACTAGGTAAAACTTTAGTGTTTCCGTGTTTAAGGCCAGCCAAATAAGATATTTATGTGACTATATTACACGCCGTTGATTGATGACTGTTATAAATAATTATTAAGCACAGAAAACATTGAGTGTAGTTTGAGATTCGCAAGTTAAAATCGCAAGCTTAACATCATTATTAGTTCACGGTACCAAGTGTTGCGTCTGTCTGAGTCTAGTTCATACATATTCAATTGTCGGTATGAGCAGTCGGATGCACTTTGCGTATGTTCTCGTAACTAGACGTCTTACCTAAACCCACGGGGCTTCCATCTTCAAGTAAGGCATCCCTGAAGTGTATCCATGATACTTTGTTCTGATTTTGTCTTATTTGAGGTCGATACACATTATTTTTAATTTACGGTACTTATTAGAACGAATTCTAAAATAATTTTTACTTGCGTTTGACTATTATTAACTTTTATAAAATTTATTTAAATCCTATGCACACTTATATAGAAAATATATGTCTCATGAGGAGTTATGCGTCATTTAAATCGGATGTCTTGTTTTATCATAAACTTGTCATCCAAGAGACTCCGTATTGTTAAAAGTGATAAATGATCATTCATAGATATCACTTTATTTATTGATTTAATGTCAATAGATAACGAACATAAAAAACCTTTGTTGTGATTTATGTTATCATTATACTTTAAGGTAGACGACTGTTTTATCACACCCTAACTCTCCTTTTTTCGTTTAGATTGCTGCCAAATGTTTGATACTTACAGACAGATGTTTTAATCTACACTGTAAATATTTACTTTCCAATCTTTCAACTGTTTTTAGAGCCAACATCATAACTACACTACCGGTACTTTAACAAAGTCATAAAAAATAATTTAGACCTTAACCCATTTTGTACAAGGTTTTAAGCATACCAACACATTTAGCGATAAATGTTTATTTTTATAAGAGAAAGATAATACATGTTTTTAGACACTATGAACATGAATGTCCTGCCCTCAAATATTAAACATTATTTGTAATAACTAATTAATAACATAATGTATTTCATGTACTATATATCTTATTGTCACTGATTCACCTACGTTAAAACATCTATTTAACTAAAGCGCTTTGAGCGAATATAAAATTAACTCGCAGCGTACTTCGAGAAGTAGAATTTAGGTTTAGAGATGCGCCTCGGGCGGTGTTTGTTTTGCTTCCACGATTAAATTATTTAACTGCCTCGTGTTTTGTGTTTTACCGACATTTACTCGCAGTTATGTGCATACGTTATTGTGTTTTAGTTTATGCAAGTTGAAGCTATTCATACGAATATTCATATCAGAATTAACCACTGCAGCGGTCGACGTAACTCATAAAGTATAGGGACGACAACCTTTAATTGTTTTAGATAGAAACTTTTCCGAAGTGGCCTTCGTAGACTTGTTCACCCAGTGCTTACGCTTTCTAATGTTAGCCAGGCTTTGGCAACTAAGTTAAGGTTTAGCCCTCCTCTTTGTGTCTGAATGCTAAACGTGTTTTAAATAAAACTATGGAGTGTCCGCTCAAGCGATCTAAGAGCTCGGCGGCCTCTCAATTCGGTAACTAATACCTGGCCTCCCGAGGGTGCCCTCGAGCGTCCTGCTGTTTCGAACTGGCGGAATTTGTAAATGCTAGTAGGGTAACTGTCGCTGGCATTAACAGATTCGCTAAAAAAAATAATTTCAGCCGTGTAGCTTTAAGCTGTTAAAGAGTATTATTAACCAGCATATATGCTATGTAAATATATATTGCTAAGGAAAACTTTGCTAAAAATAAAATTAAATATAACGCCTTGAAGCACGTAAGAGCAATTATTATAAATAGTGTTTAAGGATGATTGCGGATTAGTTACGTATCATTGCCTTACGCTGCGAATCCGATAATAATCTTGTTACTGTGGAATAAATAATAATGACAAAAAACTTACAAACTGTTTCCTTTAATTTTAACCCAAGCTCTATAGACTAAAATTAAACAAATACATACTACGTACATAGTTCGACTTCACTCGACGGTTGCTTACCGAACAATTTTGTCGACTATTCGCCTCTAGCTTTAAAGATTACCGTGGAAAATGATCCTAACTCGCTTGCAATTTGCAAACTTAAATAACTTTCTCTGAACAGTTCGAAGTTTCTCCATTTAGCGAAAGGAATAAGTGGTACTTTCTTTCGGAAAATGTACTTCGGTGTAGGTACTGTCCTTATAGATAATACTATATATCTAAATGTAAATAAAATATATTTACTTTCTAAACTTCGTTGGAAGTTAAAAATGTTTGTTGTTTTTTTATGTTTATAGAAGACCTTATTACAGACGCACTCAAGGCTATGTATTAAAATTTTATATTAAATTGGGTAGACAACTTGATTTTGAAGCAAGCATAGATATTACAAACCGATATACACGGATTGCATTCATTGCATGTGATATAGATGGATAAATCGACATTTAGCTAAATATGTTTTCTTTTATATTTATCGCTACAAGCAGCATATTGTAAATTATGAGACATTACAAAATTTTCTGTTTTAAACTTGTTCTGGTAGACATTAATATTAAAAAAAGTTTACTTAATATTTTTGTCATTCTACCTTCATACTTTATGTAATGTCGTGATCTTTACTATAACCGTAAGCCGCCTGTCTATTGCTGGACATGGGTCTTTCCCATAGGTTTCTGTTTAGAATTGATCATTCAGTTTCTTCAGGCGATCTTAACAAGATCATTCCTCCACTTTGTAGGTAGACGTCTTACGTTTCTCTTCTTGTTCCGTTACCTTAAGATCCAACGGCCTTCAATTCTGCTTACAAATAGGCTTATCCATTAAAACTCCAACTTGTCAAAATACTGGGCTGTCTGTTAGTTTCGTTAGTCTACGAATTTCTTAATTCCTGATTTGGTCTCGCAGATAAATCCCGATCTTAGCCCTCATGGTTTGTGTGTTGCAATGTAAAGTATTTATTGACTCCATCGTCCATTGGTATTACGGCTTGCTGCAAATACTAGGTACAATTGTGCGACTATAGGACTATTATCTAGTTAATACCCATTAAGGACTCTGTGACGCATTGTCAAGTCACTTCTGGTTCTCATATAGCGTCACATGAATGCGTGGGAATCTGACTGTATTTTACTTAGCAGATTATGGTGTAGATTATACATGCACGTAAATAGCTGTGATGATGTACTTTTTATACTCTACGGTAAAGCCATCTGACGTTTATAATAACAATCGCATCTTTGCTTCGCTATATAGTTAAGCGTTGTTTAAACTAAATAAAAAAGTAACAAGGTAACAATAATATTTTAATAACAGTAATTGTGAAAATAATAACAATATAGAAAATAAATGTAGTAACTATTGCTACGTGATAAAAATAAGCATAGCAATCATATCTAATAGATTCGCAAAGTACACTATACACTGTTACTATTGATGCCTACCTTTGACCACTAAGTCACCCGATGGAAAACTATGATGTGGTTGAAAATGAAGCACGCAGACTGAGTACATACTGACTCTGACCCTGAAGAGACCCTAGTTATAATATTCGAGAAATAAGGAAGCCGGCAGGTCGTACCATACACGGACTGTGCGGATCAGAAACGTTGAATAGAAACGCTAGTAGGCTGACTTCTTACACGTTCTATAAAGAAATGGGAATGGTCAGATAAGGTCGTCAACTTCCACAGCGCATTCCCTAAAATGAGTCCTGTAAAAATTGACAGACTCACTATTCGCCGGTGATGCTCAAGGCTGGGACGTTTCTTATAAATTAACTCGTATCGAGAAATATAAAAAAGATGAATAAAAAGCGTGAAATTATACTCAAGTTGTGACGTGTCGAAAGAAAAAAGAGATTCATTTATATTTATATATATAATGACTTATAAGTGACATTATTTATATATATATTTACATATATATATATAAATTAATGTCACTTATAAGTCGAACACCACGCCCGTCTACCGAGTCAAGAGTTTCGAGCTGGTATTTAGGCGAGCCATACTAAAAATTGATTGATTATATAGCTTTGTACAGCTCATTTGCTGTCAATTAATGTAATGTACATCTTACCATAAATTCACTGGTTTAAGAATTGATAAATAACTTTAGGATAACATAAGACAAAGAACTTTTTAAATATTCGGATTACCACATATTAAAATCATTTATTGTTTACTATCTAGCCACATAGATTTAATTAGAAGTTATTGGCCTATAAAGTTTTAATAGAAAAAAATCGGTTTAGGATATACAGGGTGATTGGAAGTAAGTGTAAAAGCTTTAATAGTAAGTGGCATCCCTTTAAAGCTTTTACTTGGTCATACCAAGCAACCTGTTTGTTGGGCTCTCGTAAGTTAAGTTTGTGTTTTATTTATGTTGCATCAGTATTCATAGCCTAACGACAGAAATATTTTACACGAAATCATCATTTACTTTTGGAAACCTACTGTGTTTACATTATTGTTTTTAAAAACTTAACTCGTGAATATACATTGAACAATATGCAAAACATTTTTGTTTAATTTTTTATATACTTTGTATATTATGAATATTCTTAACTTTTAAGATTAGATGGTGTTAGTAATAAATGTAATTTTTTCGATTTTCAGGTAAGCATGTTCCTATGATCTATTTTGAAAACACAATCTCGACTGCAGCTTGGTTCAAAAAAGGTCAGTATCTGTAATCCATTTGTGAATCGAGTTTACTTAATAAAAGGTAAATAGTTATTATTTAGGTTTATGTTTTTTTAACGTTATTGCTTGATAAATGCCGACAGATTGTCTTTTTTGCTGTTTTTATAAACGTAATTACTAACTTAGCATTGGAGCGATGAAGGTTGTTGAAAGGAAGATTCTTCAGATAAATATGGTCATGGATTCACTTGAAGGTAGATTAGCTTATGTAACTATATTTATTTACTTAACTTTATGATCGTAAACGGGCAGATTTAATGAGATATGTTTTAGCCCCACTGCACCATTTAAAATTGACTTGGGTGACTCCAAGACAGTTTAGAATACGAATAAAAAGAACGTTTTTTTTTTAATAAAGCAGTTTAAAAATTATAAATATTGATTTTATCTATTTATCGCATATTTCTCTCTAATCTATTTCCGGATCATATTTTAGCTAGCCTGGTTTCATTTGTCTGTACGTAAATTAAAAAAAAAACGTACCGAGTTATAGAAGTTTTAGTTGCGAAAAAGGTGCGAATCAGAAGATATGAACTGAATATAATGTAGATAGATATTTTTAGGATTTTTAGAAAATGTACCTTTTTAGGATTTATTAAGTTTTCGTAGGGAAATGCAAATGAGTAATGGATTTGCTTAAAACATATTGTTAGTCCGAAAAATTAATTACCTAAAATGGAATGATCTGTGAACACAAAGGTATAAATCTTCTTTTATCGTCTTCGGAAGACTCTGGACACAGGCCGCTAATAACCGTCGTGGAAATGTATGGCGGAGATCAATGTTTATCAGATAGCTGAAATGATGATGATTAATTAAAAACTCTTCAGGTACATTTAAAATGTTTCACATTTCGCATAAAATTAAGTAAGTTCTGGATTTAATGTGATGTAATGGCTTAATTGGCAAGTGTCATGTTCCGACGTGTTTCTGTACATCTTAATTGCAGAAAAACTGGTCTGAACACTTCCCCCACCATATCTCAAACCACCTCGGCTATTGACGGACGTTTTGCCGCGTAAATTGTGGCGCTAAACAGCAATTTCAATGTAACATATAATTGTTTACGTTCGACTTTGCATGTGTGCGATAATGGTGTTTTTAAATGGTATAATTATTATGCAAGTCGATTGTGTAACACCGCCTTAATATTATATTGCATGTTAGTTCATAGTGAACACAAGGTTTATTTATAAAGTTCCGTAAGATGCATACAGATGCATTTGTAGGATACTCTCATTGTTTCATGTTTTTTTTTTATATAATTAGACTCTGTAGTGCTCTGATTTTTGACTTTAACGAACTTATAACTCACACTCGGTGTTCACGTATTTGCATGTATATCGTGATGCACTTTACAATGTACACAAAACTATGATGCATTTAAACTTATGTAATGTTTACAATACGCGAAGCCAAGCCGGACTCGCTGTCGAGTACCGGTACGGGGCTGGCTTCCTTTATGCCCTTAACGACACTCACAGCTGTCCCACAAACAAATGAGCCTCACTTCTTTTACATTCAAAATACCACTCGCCCTACATGTTAATCCTTCCTTCTAGTGCCATACATATTTTACCAATTTATACTAAAAATGCCAACATAAATAAGCATTTTTATAGATAATGAGTGATGATGATCAAGAGAGCGTTACAATACAACAATATTCATATTTTTTTCAACATTGTCCTCAGAATATTTTATATTATGATAAGAGAAACACAGAATTTGAATACTAAACATTTATTGATAATAAAAATACAAAAAATATGTGAAAAACAAACAAGATTTATTTACAAACCTGTTTTTATACGCAAACACCGTGCCGTCCTTTTTTACACAAATCATGTTGAATCATTTCACTACACTTCTGTTCTTACAGCTGCGATGTGGTAAACATCGTCTTAAATTTCGTCCTGGCAGTTTTTCCAAGCCAAGTCGATCTCGACGAAGTATGTAATTCAGCTTAATTCTTCCATCTGATCATTTTTTTCTAGTGCACTTATAACACTGGAAGTAATTTCCAGACTAGTGATTTTTGTATTATTGGTATTATGCTGATAAATTATATAAGAGCTTAATAGTAGCCAAAAGTGCGCTATCAAAAGGAGCGCTATCGCGTCGCTGGCATTTTTCACGTGTAGCGAGAGCAGCGCGACGGCGCTCCTTGGCACTAAAAGAGTTCAATAGTTGACATATATAGAATGATTGCCAATGTTATCTTTAAAGTGTCAAATTCATCGCGTGGTTATTTAATAGAATGTCATTTCTATCATGTTACTCCCATGTAAAATTCAACTCAACCTTGATGTTTAACATTACCATCTACTAGATGGGCGTAATTATTTTACCATGACAATACAACGGTCTAGCTCTCAACTTTGCATTTCACATTTCAAATTTCACTGTGCTTTATCGATTTATTTTGTTGTTTGAATATATATATAATTGATCGAACTTACAAGTTACAAGAATGTAATAATTCATGTGTAACTCAAAAGAAAGTTTAATTTGTTTGAGACAGTTGGCGCCTGAATGGTAAAACTTTTCTAAAATCAGAAAATAAGCTGTCTTAAAATTTTCCTGGGAAACTGACGGAAAAGAGCACTTTAGCAAAAATGTTTACGTTCCCAGTGTCATCACAATTATCATGTTTTTATGATTATAGATTTTTTAAATCTATATTAAAAGAAACAATGGTCAAAGTAACGGAGTAGTAAGAAACATGCGAGTTAATTTCAGCATATTGAAAATACTTACACCAAATAAACGAATAGTAAACAGTAATTACAAATAAGAGGCGACGCTGGCGTACCACCGCGGAGAGCGATGAAAACAGTTCCGTATCTAAGGTCAGCGACCTGCCCGTTCTATTTCTAACTTCACGAACGGGTCTCCTACGCAAATTGACCATATTTCCATTGCAACGCCTAGCTTTATTAATATTCCTTTGGCCAATAGCCTCACTCGTACCTCATAGAAGCCGCGCTGTAAATCGATCATGTTTATTATGCGAAAACACCTACTCTGCAGTGCAGCTTGGAAGTGCCGTACAAACATGCCGTACCCCTAAACTCTAGTAATATAAAATTTAATGGTAACTATTTTAATTTCATGTCAGACTTGCATGCGTTACAATTTTCTATTTTACGTGTTCACAAATTCAACCAAAAATAACACATTTGTTATATAACAAAACTAAACAAAGAGAGACGCTAAACCTAGTTTATATAGTAGAGATAACACTATAATAATATATAATATCAATATTATATAATACATAGTAATAGGTAACAACTGAGCAAACTTGCTTCCAATAAATTGTTACGTAAAATTCGACGACATATTTGTTTGTATATTTTAGTTCTACCGCCACTTTGTAATATTGATTTATTAGGGGGGACCGAAAAGTAATTTCGTTTCTGTGGACATATTTTACAGAAAAACCGATTGAATATTACCGCTCCGGCATTGAAAATTTGTATACTAGATGGCAAAAGGTTGTTGATAACGAAGGTGAATATATTGTTGATTAGAAATAAAAACTTGTTAAAAATGTAGTCGTGTGCAATTAACTTAAGAGAGCGACATTACTTTTCGGTCCCCTTAATATATAACTGTATATTTTTTGATAAACGATCATGTGATTTCTATATTGCTTCGGAGATATATAATTTACGGTAAATGGAGTTCAACATGTAATCAATTAAACTCACCTCAAAAAGACGAACTGTATTTAAAGCAGTGTTGTACTTAACTAATGTACTGCAATGCAGTTTTATTCATCTTTCTATATGTTGTATATATGCCCTATTCTGAGTCAAGGTGATATTTAATCCGAAATGGAATATGTCACATGTTTTAAATATATATTGTTATATTTACTTTAAAATCAATTCATAAATATAAGTGTGATTAAATAAATAATCACTTGGAGTGATTTGTAAAAAATATTACAAGTTAAGTCGGAAAGTACCGCTGCAAAAATTATATATATATATATATATATATATATATATATATATATATATATATATAATGCAGTAGATGGCTATATAAAAAATAGCTAAATAAAATTCATGATTTTCATAGTTTATAGTATTTATTATTGTATTTATAATATTATATTACACTGTATTTATTATGAGAATATATGCATATGTATGTATGTATAAGTATGTATGTTTATAAATATGTGTGTGTATGTATGTAAGTTTTGCCTATATGAACACGTTACCTACCCGTTATTTATACTTCTATTTCAATACTATGGTTGTCTGAAAGAAATTGCCACGTGATAAGACCGCCCATTGTACTTTTCCTTTGCTATTATGCACTTTTCTTATTTTAAGTATGTACAATAATGAGTATTAAGTAAAATTATTTACGCATCAGAAAATAGAAATAACAACATTGTGTATCAAAACACATAAAAATTAACGCTACCTTTTCGAAATAACCTTTTATTTATTATCTAAATTTCTAGTACATTATTCATAAGATATCGTCTGTCGGGTCAGATAGTGTTTTGAAAACTTAGTACCTATATCCCGTGACCTTGCGGGTCATAACATGATTAAAAACGCATTATAAATCACATTCAAAATTAGTTTTGCAGGATTTTTTTTTTAGTGAAACAAAGACAGGAAGGTCGGTACGGACGATCGCGTAATTTGATTGCTTATAACGACCGTCGGCTGATTTCAACCGCCGCGTACCATTTCACGCTTGGATAACAGCTCCTTGTGATTTATTGTGATTGTCTGAAATTTTATTATTTACTAGCCTTCCAAATTCGATGTCCTCGGAAAATTTAAGTCTAAACATAAAGCTCTTGGAAGGCGTAACTCATTTATAAATATAACCTTATTGATAATTTTTCACGTACATCCACAATGGGGACAGGTGACCTTTTTAAATTCTTTGGAAGACGTTAAGTTCAGGCCGTTTCCAAACGGTGATATTAGAAATCTTTGAAGTAAACCCATGCCCAGCAGTGGATGTCCTAACGACAGAAATTTTGATGTTTCTTCCTATAATTAAACAATTCAAAGTTAAATTAGCTACTTAGTAAGAAAATATATGTGATGATTTTAAATATCGAACAATACAATCTTGTTTATGTTTTGTAATATTTTATACCAATTAACTACGACAAATGATGTCCAGTGACGTTCATAGACCTATACCTACGTGGAGGGATTTGGTCTTGGCCACGAACTTCATTGTTACTTGTTGATATAGTTCTATTTAATAAATCACCGTTAAGCTACTAAAAGTGCTTACGGCGTTTCAAAAATATTATTCGGTAGTTAAGGTGATTTTGTAGATGAAAGTGTATTCGCTTAAATTTCAACCCGAAAACACTTCTTGTCTACGATACGACGTAACCATAGCGCGTTTTAATATACCACTGACGCCATCTATCAACTGACGCAATAAACTAATAATATACATATTTTATTAATTCTAATCGAATACGATGATGAATTATTATATTATTATTATTCGATCCGTGATCCGTTTTCTTAATACATTTTGTGCATTCAATTGTTTTTAATCTGTAAGTTGAATAAGTATGATTTAAAAATAAATTGTATGCAATTAGTGATTTCATTATTAAGAATGTATATATAAACAGAGACGCGTTATGTTATAAAATGAAAATAAACAAATATGTTTTACTTAAATTTAAAGGAAATCGTGTTTCACAATTTCCAAGATTAAAATGTAAACGTGAGATTGTAAACTTGTCTAACTTTTTTGTTTACTTTCGTAATTTATTTTTATTTTAGTCGTTGTGCCAGAAAACGGTGATCCGCGCTGACTTTTTAAGGATATATAGCCATAGTAAAGTTCAGTTTAGAAAATAATTTAAAAAATACAAGATGTCCTTTGACGAACTTATATTTTATATTAAAAGTCGATTAGGAAATATTCTTACGAACGACAATAAATATTTTCAAAAATATGCCTGCAAGTTGAAGTTATTGTTAGCGCCATTTCTTTTTTTTTTGCTTTAATTCAGCAAGTGTTGTCGGAGAGTTATAGAGGACTGCTTTTGAGATGTTTCAATAAAAAAATCGCAAGGCAATAGATTTGGACTTAATAGTGGTCAATGACACCCAGTCTTCGATATGACTATTTTAAAAACATTTCTGCTACGAGTTCCATACTGGTATTAGATGACAAGTGACCTGAGACAAGTGGCTCTTTTCTGATGGAAACAAACCATGAAGTTGTTGTTTAAGCTTTAGTTGCTAGAATTTAGTTAAAAATTGAAGCTTTGACTTAAACTTAACTGAATTTTAAAAGTACACTAATTGTAAAGCGTAAAGTAAATATACGCAACGTGGGTAGGCCACGCGGTAGGTAGACCGGCGACATAGTTAACATGTTGCTTGTCGTCGCTCGATGCGGGAAGCGCATGACTGGTCATCGTGATGATCTTTAGAGTAGGCCTATAAGCTTCCTAGGTATACGTTGCAGTGGGCATCTATCGACTGATATCATGAAGATAATAATGAAATGTATGCAGAACGCGTGTAACGTGATGCAATATTTGCATCCATTATAAAATGAAAAAAACATATGTTAAATTTATATTTATAGGGAATAAAACCTACGGGTTCAATGTTTTTTGTCTATGCCGCAAATACTTAGAAGTACAACTCGTGTCCAATATTTTATCGATATTAGTAAGGAGGATTTATTACTTAGTCAG
Organism: Battus philenor; assembly: GCF_028537555.1. NCBI lineage: Eukaryota > Metazoa > Arthropoda > Insecta > Lepidoptera > Papilionidae > Battus > Battus philenor. Next base: position 3,653,905 of record NW_027181686.1, read on the forward strand.
TTGGTACTTTATGAAGACGCGGACTGTACTATGTTCCACTTTGATAATATTTGCTTGATTTCTTTTGGTTGCTTAAAATAACTAGATACTTGTAAATTTACAATATTAAATTTTATTTAGCTGAGGTTCTTATGTCCCTTTTCCTTGTAACTGTATTTTACGTACTTATTCCTTAGCGGAAAATTGTACACGAAATGTATAAATGAAAAACGGACGTTGTTTTTTGACACATGTACAATAAAATAACAGCTAAACTAGATCAGTTTTGACCAATATTTAGGGCAAACAAATTTCGTTAAATTAATACATTAGTAATACATGCATGCTGCGTCCGGCTAAAGGAAAAGTATCGAATTTTACTTAATTGTAAATTTAAATTTTTTTTGGGTTTAAAAACATTGTCAAAATATTTAATATTATTATATGGATGTTTTTAAATACAAGCTACATTTCAAACTTTTGGCGCTTTAGTTAAATGTGGTCGTATGTATAGTACGCATTCTATATGTAAGAGATTTCTTTTCACGCATACCGCAGAAGTCGCATACAATAATAATTTTAAATATAGTTGTACCGAAATCGCTGTAGAAAAACGTGGTAAGGTGATCGAGTATAAAAGAGCACGACCGTCGCCGTTACAATCGTTCACAGCGGAGTAATGGAACGTAGCGCGCCATAGTTCCCCTCCGTTTCGCTGCGTGTATACTTAAGGCGCGGTACAGCGGTTTCGGTAGCACTATAATCGACGGGAGAAGTGGCAGTAGGTGGGGCGCAATGCTCGTGCAAACGTAGGCCGTTGGTCAGGACGTTCTCGAGTGGCGATCACGAGCCGGTATACGTGATGTAGGCAGGACCCCTACTAGGTGGTCCGATACTTAGTTAAGATCCCATGAAGTCAATCGCTGGAAGCGGAGAGCGCTAGACCGATTATTGTTTTTTTTTTAGTGGAGGCCTATGCTTCGAAGTGGAAGTCAATCGGCTGATAAGATTGTGCTGATGATAATCGAAAAGGGCGATAGCTTGCGGATTGTCATTATGATCTAGGACTGCATCTTTATGTATCTTTTATCACTGGTAAACGGATTCCCCGACCCACGTTTGGTTTACACCAACCAGTGATATTTATTTATAAATGTCAGGCCGACTACTCTCAAAAATAATTTTGAGTAGTACGACTTTATGTCGTCTTGAGGAAGCGTGAAGCCGTACATTGCGGCTTGTGTTTGTCCGTTACGTCCCACAGTTGCGAAATAACTCCCTTGCATGCGGGAAATGTTTTGGAAATCGCTTCCTTTGCGCTAACCACTGGCGTAAGGTTTTTGCAACGCTAATAATAAAACACGCTCGTTGTCACTTTTGTATTTTGTGTTTCCTGTGTTTTGTCTGTCACCTATAAAATGATATTAACAACAGACCGTTCACCTTAAATGATACGCTCTGCTTTTTGAGCAAAGTGCTCACTTCATCTCGACTTGACATAAATAGTTTATATGAAATTGTTTAATTGATGAAAATATAAATACGTTTAGTAAACTTAGTTCTTTTTATTTAAAAGTAAATGTGTGTAATTCAACAAAAAGCTTTTTTTAAGTAAGTAAATGGTGTATCGTTTCCGAGTGAATTTTTATAATGAATCTTTATAATAAATAAAAAAATGTTAAAAATTTTAACCTTAAATAAAGAGGGAAACAATGGTAAGAGTGAAGTGACCCTACTATAGTTTCTATAATGAAATAATGTTCATAAAAATAAAGTTAAAAATTAAAAACAATATTTGAACTGAATGTTTCATATACTTCCATTTTAGTTGAATTTAAACCGAAGTCAAAATGGTGCTGGGCATATATCTGTTCCCAGGAGAACAGAAACATGAAGGGACCTCGTGTTTCGATGATATAATTAATTTGCCGTGGGATGTTTTACATGCCCCAGGGACAGATGCCTTTCGTAGAAGACCCAGGGTGTCCACTAAACAACAAAGGACGATTGCCAAGGGCGTTAATGAATAGAATATTTATATAATCTCGCATTTCTCCTTGAGAGCCTTTTAATTTGTGTACATGTTATAAACTTCTGGTCAACCGAACGTGCTTAAAAAGGCGGCAGTAAGTCGGACTGCGGCGTATGTTAATGAATATGGTGTTTGAGTGAGCCGGGCGCGTTGCAGCGAATGCCTCCACGTACGTTCCAAGTATGGTTACATAACGAGTGTCATATGCACAGTATTTATATATTTATTTGATTATCGCTCAACTTGGTCATAAACACAAACGTCTTTACGCGCCTTAACTCTCGGATTAAACACAAATGCGATTATCCCAATCCATCTAATAAAACGCGACTTAATAATCGTTGACATGTAACATTGAAGGGCGACCTATACCATGATTGGTTTCATTGTAAAGAGAATAGTATTTTGGCATTATGTACCATGCAAAGAATTACCCTTTCAAAATACAAAAATTTGTGAGGTTGTGGTAAATATTTAGTAGATCAATTTTATGATATTATGAGGATGTACAATACTTTTTTATTGTTTTCTTTAAGAATACCTTTCCCAAAAATTTCACAAATGCGGTATTAATTGTGTGTACTTGATTGTCGTATACTAGTGGACTAAAGGTTGAGCTTGATGCAGCAGATAAAATGAAATATTAACACTTGGACCCATATGTTGGAAGGTGATAAATATGTTTCAATAAAATATAAAAATACCTTAAATTAAATTCATGTTTAAATATGTCCAGAATACGAGTATACTATTATCAACAGTAGGCTTCTCCATGTTTTTTTTTTATAATTAAACTAAAAAATCTGAATGCTTTATGAGATTCTTTGTAGCCTTCGTGGGCGGTGTTAAGGCAAGTGCACGTTCTGCAGTGTCGTAAGTCGGTCACTTGCTTGGAATTCGTAAAATAGTGAAAGCAAATACAGACAAACTCGTAACGATACCGGTCATTTGGAAACGCTCCAAGCATGCGTGTCCTCAACTTCATTTTCAACGTGCCTTGCGGAGAAATTAAAAAAAAAGTAGTCTAAACATTAATGTCGTACAAAAATAATTGAATATTATTAAAGGAGCGACAAGTCGCTGGTGCGCGCAACGCAAGACCAGTCATCGTATCAATCTTTGGGGAGACCTAATCCAATGCCCACTGAAATGCTTAGACCTCCCCCAAAGATGGAGACCTAATTAACTTAATTACTATGTAACGTATGTTGAGGTTTACTGTAAGTTGAAAATTTTTACTCTACAACTCATTTTGAATCGGTTAGCTATGATTTTTACTTTAAAACCCTACATTAAAATGATGAATAGTTATTCTATATTATTGTTTGGATTCTTTACATCCTACATTTAAGTGAAATAATTTTACTATTTATTATATTCCTAGGTATCGAAATTGTATTTTTTTTAATTCATTTAGGTGTGGTAAATGAATTAAATGAACAATTGAATGGAGAAGGATATGCTCGGAGTTTCGCTGCCAGTTCGAATGAGAAATGAGGAAATCCGCAGAAAAACCAAGATCAACGATGTAGCTCGAAGAAATGCTCGTCTGTAGTAGTAGTGGGCGCAGCATTTGGCTTCGTACAACCGATGGCTGTTGGGCCGGAAACATGTTTAAGGTCACGGTAAGTTGCTGGATGCGGGCTTTTCATCGCGGCGATCTTTGGGAGAGGCTTAAGCCATGATGTGGACGTCCATCGGCTGAAAAGAAGAAGAAAAAGAAATGAATTAAAAAATACTTAAGAAATAATTATTAATTTAAAACAAAGCGATGCCTTCTTTAATACTTTACTACCTACCTTCAATTTCCAATAATTACTTTAAAATATAAGCTCCATTTCTACGAATATTGTAATTATAACTCAATAATTTTATTATTTTTCTATTTATTTAAAACTACATTGAAATACAATTAAAAATAATAACCATGCACTAATTTCAAGTTCCCACGAATATCTGCATAACATTGACTAGGGTCACCGATTGTTTGTTCTTCGATGATTAATTAATTGCTGTCCTATATCTTACTGAAATATGTAAAAAGAATATGTCTATATGTTCCCCGTTGTGAGCTTTCAATTTAAAACATATGGACGTTAATATGCAGTTATTTCACGACACCAAATTAATATGTTCAATATATTAGGGTTGTTTTAATTATCTATAATTTAAATTTACGAAACATACTTCTAAAATGAAAACTACTTGCCCGGGTCTATGTTTGGTAGTTGTTAGCCTTTCTGCCTATTCAAGTTCTTGCTATTCATTTTACTTAACTGGCATATATCGCATAAATCGTGCAAAATTGTATTCAGTGTAGTTTTAACAAAAAAAAAACTCTATTCTTGTCAACGCGTTGCTTTTTGTAAGCCATCTCATTTGTCAGAGTTGTTCTCTAGCGTAATACAAAACCTTTGTTGTGCTTTAGCATAACATTAAACGCGACCATTGTCCGCCGTGAGATATTTTAATAATATCTAACAAGTATGGGTAGGTGTCTGCAAGTCGAGTGGGCAGCGAGCGAGTCTGTCCTTTATTTATTTCCGCTACCGAGCCCCGAGGGATACGTAAATCTCTTAGTGCATATTAAACTCACGGACGCTGCATCGTGAGCAGGCATGGCGATGCTCCATAACTCAACAATCCTCGGAGACTAAACATAATAAAACACTCGTGTATGTACCTTCATATACTATTGCTCACGTGATTATTACGCTTTACATGTTATATTTTTTGGATACGTAAAAAATCGAGCAGCTGCACCCAATCGGCCCCAATATGCGCATTTCCTGTATAAATAATAGGGGTTGCAGTATAAACACGCAACTCGTTTTTTATTGCGTATATTAAATGCATTTAAGTAGGTACACTCACCCCATGTTTGTTACGATATTTTAATCATATTTCACAGCAACAGTGGTATAAGTGTATAATTTGTAAAAAAAAAAGAAAAAATAAATTCAACGACTGTAAATGATATACAGCTAGCGTTAAGAGATTGTCAGTAGTTAATATAAGAACATCTAGTTTGCAGACTCGCAGATGTTATTATTAACTTTGTAAGATGACAACTGGCAAAAAAGACAAGTATGCCTAGACAAGATATTTATCACAAAGCTTTTGTGTTTTTTTCTTCCACTCAGTATTCTACGTGGTCTTAATGCGGTAAAATAGTAACATGTAGCGGCCCGAGCCGAGACTCCCTGGGGACTCCTGGAGCTTTGCTAGTTTTAAAAAGGTTTTGGGAGCACTTTGCGCGCTGACACCTCATATCCGCAAATGCTATTAAAAAACAGCATTTTATGAACAAAAGTAACAGACTTAGGCCATCGTAATGGCATTTTTAATGGGCAGTTCGGCCTGCTCACAAAGTAGTGTAGAATAGTTGGCCGCTGGAGCCAAGGAAGCCAAGGACCGGCAAACGTATTTTAGGAGCGTCCACCTTGTGCCTGAACAAATAAGCTAGTTATGGTCGTCAGCAGAAGTTGGTTGCAGACCACTTCTAATCTGTCCTATAGAATATAGAGAGAAGACCCAAGTCCTGCTGTCGCTGACATACGGTTAAAATGGTGATGATGGAGCGTTTAATTTTTTTTTTATTTAAAGTGACGAGACAACCATAGGGTTCATGCTAATGATAAATTGTATGTATCCATAACAGTGCGAAAGTATAAAGAATTTTGAAATTTAAATTATTTTGCTTTCGAAATAAGATAAACATTTTTCTCTTTTTAAATGAAATATATTTCCCGTAAGAAGCAACGTAGAATCATCATTATTTTTGACGACATAGTTTTTATGACGTGGGGTTGACTGACGTTTCCTACGAACCATACATAACCACTTCTAAATGCTAAACAAACCATCACACTAACAAGACATCTAGTCTCTTAATGCGAACCCAAAAGATGTTCAAACAAGCTACTAAGTAGTAAAAGGCCGACGCGAACACTTCAAACAATGCTCCGTAAATAAGGGACTTTTGAATGGGCTCGTAAAAACATTTGTACGTTGTATACGCACTTGTTACGCTCTTTGTAACATAACGAGCTATTCATGAGTTTAGATGTTTTGTGTACTTAACTTCCGTCCTCCATTTCATTTTACGTAATATCCCTTTTTTATTTTTACGTTTCAAATTGATAATAGAACTGACTGGTCACAGCTTTCAAAAGTTGTTTAGTTTTCACTTTATATTTTACGTATAGTTTCTTTGACTTTTCACCTAAGTCTTTTATTTAAAAAAAAACTATGTACATCGTAGTACACCTGTCTGTATGATAGTTCTAAAATACAATAAGCATTATCAAGTAACACCTTTAGATTTTTTATTGATATAAATTAATTTTGAAGTAATTTAGTTATCTTGTTTTAATTATTGTCTTTTTAAGATAAATTTTACCAGACGAAGCTAATTGTTTTTTGGATATTTATGTCATTGATGTGATTTTGAATAAACATAATTTTTATTGATTTTTTTTTACTTATTATGTGTTTTATTTGGGTAAGATAAATACGATTGGAAAAAATTACTCCCCCATAACGAGTGAAAAGGTTCTTCAGATAGACAAAGATGAGGGTCTTATGAAACCCAAACAAATCTATCTTAGCCTCCGCTGGGACGGAAATGCCTTCCATGTAAAAATGGTTTTGGTTTTTAGACGAAAAATTTTATTGTTTAGACGATTAGCTATATTAATGTATGAAAAATATTGAATTTGATCGGTTAAAGTATTTGACGAGGTGCCATATGTATAGCGTAATAATAATATTTTAATAATTTATATCTGCGTACAGTATTTGATAACACCGCTGATAGGGATAAAAGCCGAGCTTGGAATGTATTTAACTGCATTTGGCGCCGTCTAAAAATTATATCTGAAGATAAGAATACGATTGCATGAAACATGCGCCTGTTTTTTCGACTTATTTATTGTAATTATAAAATCTAATTGCGATAATTTTAAGTAACTTTAAGTAACCCCGGTTTGGCGGTTGTAAGCTCTCAGGTTTTAAAAAAATTAAAATCGTGTGACCTTTAAGCAGAAAAACAGTATCTCTTGTGCATGGGAGTCGGTAGTGAATTTACTAATTTTGACACTACGGGTAACCTTCTTGGAAAAAGCCCACCAACTAAAAACCTATTTCTTATAATTATTTTTTTTACGAAACGTGCGACATCGCATGACGGCGAACATCCTGTCCGTAACAGTGGCTGCTCATGGAGAATTTTTATTACAAAAACATTTACAATTGAGACTTAAGACGGTGCAACGGACTAGAATAGTATTTAGCTTTCTTTTTGAGTGCCCTTAAACCAGAACAAAAACCCTTTATTGTTGTATATGGGTTGGAAAAGCTATTCCTAGCATAGCATATCGTGAATGATATATCGATTCGAGACTGCTGCAGATAGAGCCCTCGAGTATTATTACACAAACGAGATCTAAATTAATCGCCCTTTGCGCTCTGCTTTCTCAAGCCCGCTGAATATTAAATGTCAATAACGCAACAATGATCTTCCGTCAAAAAATTCAAGCTGGATGCAAGCCGTTTTGAACCGGAAACCTACGTGGAAAGCCTATGTCCAGCTGTAGACGCCTTACCGCTAACTTAGTCCGTTGAGGCTTATAGCAACTAGTTACTTTATTATATATATATATATATATATATATATATATATATATATATATATATATATATATATATATATATTTACTTTTTAAGTATTAAAAATTATGTTGAATTAATATTAAATTCGTTAACAAATTATTAACATATTAAGTTATATATACTAAACAAATTTGACAACTACCGTTCTCAACTAGGGTACAGGTGTTTTTCAAGACCTTGTTAACACGATGTTGTACCATTATAACAACAAAATAATGATAGAGCGTTTTTAAAAACGCTTAGTATCCGTTTGGATAATTGTCTTAGTCGTATCTGTGAGCCTCCCAATTTAAATTAAATACCAGTTTTCCTTACTCTTTGCTTTGTAATAGTGACCCGACAAACGTTAGATATTTTCATCACAAGTATAAACAACAATTGCTCGTGATAGTGTCCGTACCGAACGAGTCCGCATACTAACACTCGTGAAGTGGTTATAATTAAGCGCGGCCGACCTCCGCGTGTGAAATGGTATTTTTGCCGAAGCATTGGACCGGCCTCGCTCCATAGCCGTTGATGCACTGATCGCCGTCCTTGACTTGGCTCCGATGCACTACTGTATATCGCAAGGCATAAGCGTCAGGCGAAACTATGTCGTTGCACGTTTTTCAATTTATTTACTACGATTCGTTTGTAATTATGACGTGAAGTGTTAGTTAGAAAATTTAATGATTATGAATCAATATATAAATGTTAATTAATAGATTTCTTCGTAAGCAGCTAACATAATATTAAGTATATGACCTATATATAATTTAGGTTTAATTATTTATTAAGAAAAGTTTTATTAAATCTGATTTATTTACAAACGAGTATGTAGGAAATATGAAAAATAAAATTCCTTATGATTTGTACCATACGTTCATAGCCCGAAGCGCCGCTATATCAGACGCCGTATCGTACGCGAGTCGCGGCTATTTTTATCCAGTCCAGTGGCGGCCATACTGCGGGCGGTCATGACTGCATGTTATTATGCGGCGAGAGACAAGTTTGTTTGTTATTGATGGCGTCACGACAGATGCCGTGACTCCTTCACACGACCTCCGATAGCTGTTTTGAACTTTTCGTAACGATAACATGTGATGTTTTGTACCGGTGCCTCTTGTCTCCGTTCTGTAATTCGATTCGCGCGATTCATTTTATAAATCGTCGCCTGTCGACTGACCGTTTTACTTTTATGCGACAGCTTTCTTTCATGGTATTGTCACCAATTGTTATTATTATTAAACTGATTTGTTTATTTACAAGATATTTGTTGAGTAAAAACTCGTTTTTCATTAACATTAACTTTCAAAGGTAAATTAATTAACAAAAAAAAATATAAATAAGCGGGGTAAACACAGTGGCCTTGGCCTGTTGAAATTTGGACTCGAGCTCCACCTTTCAGCAGTTTCTATACTTAAAGTATTAGTAGAGCCGGAAAGATTAGGAATTAGTTTGTAAATTTGTGTATACATGGCCTATCTTACTTTTTTACTTTTATTAATAATTTTGACTATACATTTATTTATAACTTAATAATGCAAAATATACAAATAAAATGGTAATAACACGCTGCGTTCATAGTTACAGACTAAGTGTTCATCAACAATCGTGTAAAAATAATGCTAATGTTAAAATCTAGATTTAATGGAACCACTACTAGTTACATTATGAGTCGAGGACATGAAAACTTTCATTTTATTTTGTAATAAAATAGAAATACATTGCTACTCACGCCAATTTCAATTTTGTTGTCAATAGATAATAAATATAGATTAAAACGACGCGAATCACGAAACTATTATATAATACTCACGGACCGGTACCAGGATGGCATAAATAAAAAGGGTTCGATTGTGTACTGTTTATCGTATTGTTTTCGACGCACACGTCAGCGTGCCGGGCAAGCTGTGCTGCCGGGCTATCGATCAGGCAGCACGTGGTCCGCCACGCGTTACCAGTATGGTTGCTTCACTAGCACGTTGTCTATTATAAACCCCGGCTTATTAAACACAACATTTATAATTATCTTGAGAATCCTTACGGAGGTTACGTTCGATTTGTACTATACATTAATTACAAGTAGGCATATTGGTTATAACTTTCTCGATGGAATCCTCTCTATTTATTTTACAATTTTAATGATAATTATATTTTTATATTACCGGATTTGTGATACAATAATGCGAAAAATATTGACACCGAATGTTATTTTTCATGGAAAATGAGACAGTAATTTGCAGAAATTTGTTTAATTTTTTAAAAGGTTGGTAACAAAAATATGTTTGGTTTTACTTGCTACCAAATCTACCTATTAACTTAATCAATATAAACTGCGCATGCGGTTCTTCAGTTAGCTGTCTGAATAACCAGAAAATATGCATTTTTTTCATGTGTGCATTTTGTTTATGTGGCCTCCTCGGGGCAGGACCTTGAGGGCGCTTAGTCTTAAACCTCGTTTTAAGCTAGCAAAGCTATAGGGCTCCATATGAAGCCACGGCACGGACAGCTATATACAACTATTTCGCAGGATCGAGGGTGCCTATTGACCAATAAAACTAATTAAATGTCTCAATATATTTAGGATACGTAGAAAAATTCATAGATGTGTTTTTTAAATTTTATTTTGTAATAAATTTTTATACTTAATATGTACTCGTATAGAGCAGAGCGTGACCCTGGCGTGTTATGTAAACGTCCTCCATTACTCGTTCTGTATAATTAAACATATGACGGCCACTTCAAGCAGTGAAGAAAATATATAAGACTGAAATTATCTTCACAAATAGCGATAGTGTTATCAGAATAATTTTCATGCACTCGATATGTAAACAATGATGACCTTCGTTCGTCCATAGCAGAGTATCTAATGTTATAATTTGTTTGTTACTAAATCACGTGATAAGTCAATTCGGTTCTGTGGCCTTGACAAAACTGAGTTATTTATTTTATGGTATATGTGACAAAACAAGCAATATGTGCACTTCATATAGTGCGACCAAAACTGCTGCCTAGTGCCATAGTGAAACTCAGCGAGGTGGGTATCACGGAAACAGAACAGAGCGCCCGATACTCTTCCCCGTCTCGCTGCGCGCATACTTAAGGCGCGGTATAGCAATGTCGGTAGCACTATAGTAATTAATATCTACTTATATGGACTTGCGCGTATCGTCCTAGTGTAATTTGTCCTAAAATTTTATTACCATCGTTAAAACGTAAGTTAGTTTTGTTTTGTAGTCGATTCAAAAGAACCTTAGTAAAGAAAATAATCAAATTACATGAAAATATAAGCAGTTAAGATTTTTGCTTTGGTATTATTGTGTAGAAGTAAAACATACCTGATTACTGGTATGTATATCAAACTATACGTCGCGTTTAACACTGTTTTTATTATTCCTTCAAGGATATTTACATTTTTAGTAGTAATCCATTTAGATGGGGTAGTACCGTGAAAGCTTTTTTAAATAAACAGAGTAGTATTTAAGTATTTTGTATGCCTGGTTAATGAGCCTAAGTATCCAATGAAATCAGGTACGAATGCAAATGTGGTGTATGTACATAATTTTTTATATATACTTCTAAACAAAATGTTATTGTCAACGTATATAATTTCAACGTGTACTCGTATAATGAACGGAATTTGGGTATATTCAATTACTGTTGAGCTTTAGTCTTTCCGGCATTTACAGCTTAGTCGAACTAAGAGTCACCGCGCACGGGCCACAGACCACAACCACAAAAGACTGTTGTATATTTATTGGAATTTTCCTATATTTCAAATACGCTTGTGTCTGGTAGCCGCAATACGCTTCAAATCGTCGACAGTATATGAATGTTTGTGGTTTTAACCATTGTTCCGTGTACCAACCATAAAAGCTTGCGGATCCTAGAATCTACGCTATCGCACGTGTCTAGATCTATGTTGTGAATTGCTCCCGGCGAGCGGTACATGGTCACACATGAAGGTGGTATGTTCTTAACCTTGTCAATTGGACAAGTGCGTCATCTGGTGCGTGCGTCTGGTGTCAAGCCCATCGGATGATATTAGCTTATGACGTAGTTCGCTTCCGACCTCGGAACGGGCACGTAATTAGCCTCGTTCACAGCCCGTGGGTTCAAATGCGGCATCATCATGTCTCACCCAGGAATTGCTATAATGGCCGGTTTTGCGCCACCTGCATCCAAAGACTTCTCGTGATCTTGATTATGTCGTTAGTCCACCAATAGCCGCAGGTCGCACGAGCCGTCCACTGCCACTTCAGACGGGCAATTCTATTCTATTCGTAAGCGACAACGAAATAATATACTACATTTCATATATACATTAACACTATCAGTCCTTGCGTGCATACTCGTTGATTTATATAAAATGAAAGTTAATTCGTCAATTCGTTTGTACTGGGGGCGTTTTATTTTCATATTTTCAGAACAATGAGCATGACCTTGGATCTTGTTGCAGGCGCTTATCGCCCGCAGAGTTCGTTGACTGCCAACGTGAATAAGTTTTCCTTCACATGGCGCTTTGTTTTACATTAATCGAATTCAATTTCCGTTTATCATGATAGCTTATACTATTTTCCTTCTTAAAAATAACTGTAGCTGTGGAATTTGTTTATACAAGGATCATAGTTAACTTAGTATACTTTGCAGCACGATTGTTTTCTATGAAATGCTCAATTTTCTACAGGCAATTTTCTGATATTCCTCACATAAAGTAATCAAGTGATCACTTTAAATGATTCTCTATGGAAAATAAAATGTATCAATCAATAAACATCATCATACTGGAAAATTATTAATTATACACATACTATTTGATTAAAGTATGTATATACTTACTTAGGTTGTCTAGACAAATACTAGCATCGCAATATATTTATTTCGTTCTAGCTGCCCCGACAGACTTCGTACATTTCAAAGTTAACAACAAAAACCAATAAAGGGTAGTTAAAGGTGACCACATAATTTATGGATTTTATTTGTTAATAATAAGCAACGATTAACTACGACATAAATTTTTCTATTTCATACATGAGAAGACTAGTAATGTGTAAAAATATTTATTGATATTTTTTGTTTTATTACTTCGTAATACGCCATTTTAATTTAATTGATTTTAAATGTGAAACAACCAAAGACAGGTGTTATAATGTATTGGAAAAATTGTATTCATATCATAAGATACTTCCTAGTGTCTTACAAAGATATGGAAAATAAAAAATAAACGAATTGGTCTAACCGTTCTCAAGATGTGCGCTTAGCAACATATTTAGTGAATTGTTTCTATTTTAATATCATCATTATCCAGCTGTAGACGGCACTGCTGGACATAGCCGGGGAACTCACAGATTTCCTAAAGGACCGGGAGGAAGCGGCCTCCACCTCCGTCCAACGTTTTCTTTCGATTTTAATAAGTTTATCCGTTCATCTTGTTGCTGGTCCGTGGTATCCACTCCTTGTAGTCCCAGCGGTCATCTGTTCTGCCCGTTATGTTGCCTGCTTGAAATACAAATTTCCTTCGAAACTACTAACCAATTAACATTGCTTCTATTAAATTTGCAATAAACTAAGAGAATTCACGTCCCTATTTATAGAAAAAATGATTGAAATATTTTACATAGAAAAGTAAAAGTGTATTTGATAAAACAGTAAAGTACTGCCGTCTTATGAAGCGATACGTAGGTCATGCAAGCGGCACGTCCATGTGGCGGCCAATTACGTGCGGCCGATAAGCTAGATCGCAATGCTTGCTGATAGCTACGAGGCGCCGTGAGCCAAATGCTCCGATATGTGCAAGTCTCAATGTCATTCTATAAACTGCTGATTATATACATTCAATTGAAATTAAAATTTTAAGGATGCTCAATGTCGGAGAGTAATGAAAAGAGCTATGCCCGAAACTACATTGTAAATTAGGGGATCCGCAGAAAAACCACGGGCACCGATATAGCTAGAATAATATTTTGTCAGAAGTGTTAATGGGCGTAGCCAACGTTTGTACAACTGATAGCCGTTCTTGAGTGGCGACCACAAGCCGGCGTAGATAGGGAACCCCCTACTAGATGGACGGACGATATAATCAATGTCACGATAAGTCACTGGAAGCGGGCAGAGCAAGACCGGTCAACGTGGCGGTGTGTGAAGCAGGTCTATGTCTAGTGGGCGTCTATTAGCTGAAATGATGAAGATGATGAATAGTTGAATATTACTACACTATGCTATGATATTGAGTCGGAATTTTGCAGACAAAATATATACATTTAAAAAAAAATACGAAAAATATGGTTATCAAAGAAACTGCAAGATGTAAAAGTCGTTTTAACATGTACCAGTTTGTCACTTTTACTTGCATATACAATTTCGAGTTGACTAAAATTATAAATTAATACTTCTTTTCCAAATGCGTAGATATAAAGTTTAAATCTACGTCATAAAATGAACTTACCCACGGCTTCCAGATTATATCTGTGCTTTTATCGCCCTTCTCATATTATGACAATAAAACTACACAATTATTTACTTAAAAATTACTGATAACACCAAAAATAGTGTTATACATAAACTAAAATTTTGCTATATGAAATATGCTATTATATAATTACTATTTCATAACGGCGATGCATACGTAAAATTTACGTTGACACCTCACTTTTATATTTATTGTTTGATTTAATTCAATTATGATAATTTATGTGCATGATGCTATTATTGAATTTAATTACACTCCTTATGTTTTGGAACGATTAGTAATTTTAGAGTAGTGGTAGCCAAGCTATAGAGTACTGAGACTTGCGATCGTAGCTCGCGGGTTATATTAAAAAAAAAAAAATTATAAATACTCTAACAATTTTTTGTATTTAAGAGGTTGTCCCTCTCTTCTAAGTTGCCGTGCCCTGTGGTCCTCGATTATGAGTGCAACAGATACTTTGACTCGTGCACCGGCAACAGTTGATTTGTTTATCGAATCAATCAGCGAATTCTTTAGAATAGATAAAACTAGATAACACTGAAATAACAATGTACATAGATTTCGTAACTTGATTAAAAGGTGAATAGGTTTGTTTTTTGCGTAGAGACCGAACTGCATAAACAGAGTGTTGCGGAAGTTTTACGTATTCCGGTTTGAAGGGCGCTGCACCTGGTGAAATAACTGAGCAAATTAGCCGTACCGTGTTGTTTCAAGGCGACTTGAACATTCATTTTGATATAACGCTTCTAATACAATTATCTGAATTACCTCCTAAACTTGTCAACTGTCAGTATTGTCAAAAACCATCAAATAATGTATATTTTTAGGCACAAATTAAATTGTATTTTTAATTTTTTTCATGTAACTTTTTACTGCTTTTACAGATAATAACGACATGTAAATTAAACTGAAGGTAGAAGCAGTTCTTTGTACGTCACGAAGTATTTATTTTAAATATTTTGACCTTGCTATTGTCTAAATTAACAGAGGAGTTACAGCGATAGAGGACAGAGACTTGGAATCGTGATTGGCGGGTTCGATTCCTGAGATACAATCTTACTTAATTCACATTTTGTGTTACACAAAAAATTAAAGATATGTCAAAATTATCACTTTATACGAATGATTGGATATAAGAGTATAAACTAAAGGTTTCTGCTGGCAAATGAATTACGTATATGTAATGCTCAACATCAGTAAATAAATACAATGATACTGAAACGGTAAAATTAAGGTTTACATAGACTTTCACTTTCCCAGCTTCGTAATATAATAGAGAAATCGATAAGTGGAAAAGGCGTGCGGACCCAGACGCGACGCGCCAACCCCCATCGGTTCAAGGTCAGCCCGCCATTTTGTCGGTTATGGCCGCCATGTTTACGCCGGCCGGCACGCGTGCATTTTGTTTATTTTGAATAAAATATTTCTGTTTATAGCCTGTAGTGTAGTATATTAGGTGTTTTTATTATCTTAGATAATTTTTCTTTCTCAATTCTTTCTTTCCCTTATGATTTTTATTCATTACACCTATCTTCACTAATATATCTCTGCACCGACCAAATGATTATTTGGTAGAAAAATCCTACGGTATTAAATAATCATCTATACATAATCATTTAAATGTTTAAATTATTTATTTAAACATTTAAAAACATTATTTTAAATAAACATTACTTATATTATCAATTGTTATAATTTAAGGAATATAATTAAATTCATTGAGATGCCTACCACGTTGTATTGACGCCGCTTACAAATTTAACGGTTTTAAGTGCCAAAACTCTCTACATTTAAATTTATTGCGACAATTCAAAAAAAAAAACTTTGTTTAGAATGAAAACACTTTTAATATTAAAAACGCTTTATTTAAAAACAAGTAAACCTGACCTAACCCAATGATGCGGTGGCGTTAATAAGAAAGTACCTATATTTGTTGTGAGTTACCCTTGTCATATTTGGGGATATGCCAAAATGTATGGAGCGTCCACCGAAGCGATCTAAGAGCTCGGTGGCCTTTCAATCCTGTGAAATAGTGGTATATAGCGGTTCGTGCAATGGCTTATTAATACACATAACAGACTATTCATATTATGTTTATTATAATTTTCAAATGCAGCTGACTTTGATGTGCATTTTTGTGTGATACACTCGAAGCCCTTTTATTTGATTGAGGTGTTGACAGCATATAATAACAAAGCACTTTATGAAGAAGAACCATTATGTAAATATATAACAAGTGCTTTTATGAAGTGTCATGTTATAAACTTTAGAGTGAAGTGCAGCTTTATGGTAAACTATGAAGAAAGTTACTGTTACGTTATTGAGCTACGTTCTCTATATGATAGATATTTAATACAATATAATATGCACCGCGATTGTCACCATGGCATGTGCCAATAATTGTTTTTTGATTGTTATATAATTCGAATAAAATTATATAACAATCAAAAATATTAAATAATAGAGTTATGTGCGTAACAAGTCACATTGTTTTTTTAATATTAAGGAAAGGATTTGTTTACACGGTAGAAAAATACAGGTGAGCAAAGTCGTTTACATTAATGAATTCCCTTGTATTATGAATTCACGGCTTTTTGATACCGCCACTTATTGCTGCCAATTGACTTAATTTTTTTCTGATAACAAATGTCGTTCCCATTGTCTTAATTGTTTATGAGCGCACGCATGAGTTGAAAATTATTTTCGAAAATACTTTGATCAGAATAAAAATAATATGTTGAAATTGTATTAAATGTACGAAATTAAAAAGACTTATTATAAAAATCACATTGCTCTGTCAAATTTCACTATCACTACGGTATATACCTGGGGTATATATGATAAATATACCCCAGGGTGCGATTAAAAATTATTATTTCTTTATGTAAGAAAAAATTCTTGCAAGATTTATTACGAAAACATTGATAATATATACATGACAGGGCTCGAGCAGAGATGCCACTGTGATAAGAATTTAAGAACGTATATCGTAAATTAGTTCCAAACATTTACTTCTTGGATAGTATTTTCACGTTTTGTATTACAATATTATCTTTAAATAAAGATTACGATACTAAAAGGAATCTATAAAGCCCAAATAGTACTAGAGGAATACATGATTACTACGTAAAGAAAGGAACAATTTCTAGGCTATAAAAGCATTTTACACTTTATTACGGTCGGTCCACAATATAATATGTGAAATTTTTGATGGTCGTTGTATGATTATAGTGTTACGGAAACCGCTGTGCCGCGTCTAAGGTATATGCGCGGCGAGACGGGAGGAGTGTCGGCCAATCCGTTCTGCCAGTTTGTTGTGAACGCTTGCGGCGGCGGCGTTCACGCTCTTTTTACCTCGGTCCCCGCCTTGCTGCGCTTACTTAGTCTGCAAGGGCTTTCGGAATGCTGAACACGTTTCGAGTGATGGCCCTAGGCGAGGTCTCTTTTCGGGGCCCCTGCGTGCAGTCACTCTATGAAATGTTCCTTTTAAGCGACTGAAGATTTTGGCTTTTTAATCCGATGAAATAGATCATGATGTTTGCTTTGAGTTATATGCAAAACGTTCAAGGCGCTTTCCTATCATGCTCAAGAAGATGAAGATGTTAATGTAAAAGAAAAAATAGTATGTACATATATGGAACCTGATTTTGAATAATCACTGTAAAAATACATGCTTAATTTTAATACTAAGACTAAAATTTATTATCGAATACAATTATAATATTTAAATTACTTATCGATATACATGTGTTTATTTTGTTCATTTAGTTATTTATAATGGTATACCTGGTAACAGTTACAATGTAGTTTTAAGGTTAATGTGGATCACGTAAATGCGTATGAGAATTACGTACAAGTAATTTCGGAATAATTGCGCTTAATTTAGAATAATTAATACCGCTTCTTTTCTGTAAATATAGTTCTTAAGTTCGTTCCGACGCTTGCCCTCTTAATCTTTGCTAATGAAATTAGCCATACAGTAAGACTAACAGAAATTATTTGTGAAATAATTGTAACTGTACGTATTATAGTTTGTACGAACTCTGTTTATCTGAACACTATATTAAGAAATGATTTGTAAATACAACGTCCAAGGAAAAGACGCTGCGATGTTGTTTGTCGCCGCTGAATACTAAACTATGGTGATGATGTTTGTGCAACTGTTCAACGGCCAGTTTCCTGTTACCCAACTGTTGTTGTACCACTTGTGTTTTCCAGCGCGTCATCTCGCGCCGCCGAAACAACTAGTAGGTGCGCCCTTGTCCTACAAAAACAGCTCGTCGCGCCTACGTGACCCGCTACGCGTAGATGAATATTCTACACCTTTCTCCCACTTATGTTGCCTTGGTACCAATACATTTCCACGTGTCATGGTATAGAATCTGGAACATTCTTTTAATTTCTATTATTATTACAACTTTTGATGTATTTAACAAACATTATTACTGTATCTGTATCAAAATAATATCTAAAGCAATAACAGTAAATTGTTTAGAGGTTTATGGGTACATCGAACATCGTAGCTTTGTATGTATAGTGTAGAAATATCTTGAAATGTACAATAAATTACATTTTGCAATGTATATTTGTTAAGCTCTTCATGATCACGTCTCGACTGGCATTGAAGCAAGCAAATGGGCATACACCACCGTTTCAATAATTGTAAGTTTTTATATGTTGTGTATATTTATACAATATTAATAGGTTGCATTGGTGAGAATTTTCCTTAAAGTTTATATAATAAGTTCATGGATAAATAAAAATAAAATTTTCTTTATATAATAACCTAAAATTAGTGTTGGTTTATTTTGGAGGCTACTTTTGTGTTGTAAACATTCCGGGGTATCGAAGCGTTTATATTGTATTTGTCTGAGCAGTTCCAAAAAAAAAGCATTTTTCTTTTAAACAGTTAAAAGACATATTCATATTAGTCGAAAATTTAAATGTATTTTTTAAGGATTTGGAACGAACCTATTAACACCGCAGCATTTTTATAATTGGCCAATAATATGTTCACATAACTAAAAACTCTTTTGTATCGTATTCACCTATTCGTATCGAATTTATATCTATTTGTAATTTATTAAACAGTTTCTTCCATTTTCCACTTAAACTATTTAGACGTAAAATATAGTGACAATTTATATACAAATGAAATTCCAACACTTCGCTCTTACATAGACCTGTCACTATCGTAAGTTAATGTTGTAATATTTTTTTTCTTAATGAAATATACTTTGCTTTATGACTTGCTTCTAACCCTGCGGAACGTTACACTCATATATTTGTCAAATATACGTTTATCTCACGAAACTGCATTTCACGAATTTTTACGCTAAAATTCTTTTCGCCTGTGCTGGCCATATTTAATATTATTAACGCTAAATCTACGGGTAGTAAAAAATTTAAACAAAAAAGCGCCACATAGCCAAGTGGATTGGCTAGTTAAAGTGGCAGGTAGGCTATGTAGCGTGCAGAACTGATGTCTGCCAGGGTCTTAAGATTCGGGACAGGTGACTACGAACTGACAAGCGCGGCGTGGGACGTCCCACCATAAGGCGGGCAGATGACCTTTTCAGGATTACCAAAACATGCTAGATACAAGCAGTTGTTGGTCTTATTTGAAATACACGAGGGCGGCTTACGGCCAGTAGTGATCTTCCTAAAGCTGATGATGTACAAAGTTTCAATCCATAATCCTCATAGTAAATTCGATAACTATCAGATATTCAGAAGATAAAAACAATTTTGGCGCATCTAATTTTAAATTTACACGAAAACAATGGCTTTATGCAACAAATCTCGTGAGATTGGGAACGAGCAGACAGAAATAAACGTACGAGGCACGAGGAATTTTATTGTTTTGAATTGTTAGTCACAGTCGGTGAATTTAATAACCTTTCATTTAACAAAGTGCAACGTTAAAGTTGTTTGTTATAATGTAATAACAAGAGCTGGATGCTTTAAGCGATAATATAGCTTTGAAATGAGTTGCTCTGCTACTGTATTTAACATACTTTATATAGTAAAAGTAATTAAAAATATATTTGAGTTTGTATTTAGCTTTTTAGGAGGGCTCGTTAGGAACCCTTGTAGTTTTAAGTTTAAGGATGCTTTTATGATGATTTCAATTGTCTTCCGTCATGCTCTTCCGACACTCTTATCATAAGATACACAAGTGGTCACAAGTGAATGATCTTATGTGGATAATGATATGAATAAATATGCGAAGTCCGCGGCCATTGCTCACAGCGCGTGGGAAACTTGAAAGTTGATTCACGAAAGTTGATTAATCTAGAGAAAATCCAAACATAAGACCCGAGAAAGCCACGGTTATATACGTGTGACCCTGGTTTTTAATTATTACTATATATTTGGTTATTTATGTGGTACAATGGTACTATTAAAATTTTATGTATATTGTTATTGAGAAAATAGCTTCTTTGTAAATTAAAGTAACCAGTAATATTACGTTTGTTCTCATCTCGAAATACAAAACAAAATTTTTCTCGAAGCATACTGCAAATTTTGAATATTTTAATGAAATATTTATTTCTTTTGTAATTGCTTTTCTAGTTATTCTCTTTGTGCACATAAAATAAATGTGTGAATGTGGTGACTTACGGCACCGAAACGTATTTTCTCACTTAGGGCCTTATTGACAAATATACTGTATATTTGAACCTTAAAGAGCCATGGAAAGGGCTTCTTTGAGATTTCTCTACGAGATCAGATATGAGAAAATTCGTAAACGAATAGTTACAGACATAACCCAGCGGATTGACGATTGTTGCTGGGACTATAAGGTTTTGCAAGAGGAAACCATGGATCAGCTAGCGCAGCATAAGAGCCACACACACATCGCCTCTCTTCCTTCGCCACATTCTTTGGTACCACAGTTAGCTACAATTTCAAATTTCTATCCTTATTTTATGTTTTTATTTCACATTTTACTTTTTTTTACATTTTTCCAACTTTATTTCTTTATCTAAATTCTTATTTTTATTTATTACCTCCTTTATAGTACTTAAGGAATTTGTGGGGGCGTTCTGTATTTTCCCATTAGAGAGGCGATGGTGCCACTTTCCACCCTTTCTTTCAGCTCCATCTTACACTCCCGAGATAGCTCGTTATAGCGTGCAGTACGGTACCTTCTTAAGGTTATCTGGAGATGCTGGATGCAAGCTAGACATTAATCGAATAGATTAGGAAAATGGTAACTTCTTCTAAATAAATTGATTTGGCATCCTTTATTGTTATGGCGTACGTTTGAGCATCGTACTAAGCTACGTAGTCAAAATAATGTCTAATAAATTATTAAAATATCGAAGGTTTACTGGTTTATTTATAAATACAGTGTATTTATTTAAATTGCGAAAATAATTTGTAGTCAAAATAGGTCATGGAAAGGTGAGCTGAAGTGAGAAAAATAACGCTTTTTACTTTGAGAATATAGATGCAGGGTTTTTAATAACTTGTATAATATATCAGTTAGGCTTATATTATTAAGTAACGGATCTTAGCCTCTTATTAGCAAAATTGGAACTAAAACACGACAATCAGCGTCTAATAATAATTAATAGATAATATTATGACATTATCTACATAGAATCATTTACAGTATTCATTTCTGTACGTCATGTGAAAGCCAGGAGGAGCCTAATTTGATTTAATTCCTCCTTTATGGCATCTGTCAACTTAAAGCTAGGATGGTTCCAAACGTGTCTTGATATGAAAAAAAGTCCGTAAAAATCTCGTTCAGGTTTTTTTCTTTGTGATCACTCACAATAACGGTAATACAGTTGTGGAGCAATTAATTCTCAAGCTATATTATCACTTGCTACGTTCACCATCAAATATAATTTTTTAAAATAGTCTGAAATGAAATGTATGCATAAGAAACGATTCCCGTGATACTATCAATATTTTTTATTGTATGCTATTTTAAATATCTGACACAAGGGCAAGTAACGCTAAAAGAATTTACCTTCAAGAGAACAATGGGTAAAAAACCTAAAACATTTTACAACGACAGCACGGCGTAAGTCAAGGACAGCTGGATCGTCGTTTGCATACAAAAATTTTCCCCGCGTTCATTTTTGTATCCATTTCATTGCAGCTTGTTTACGGAAGCGGGCGCGGATGTGCCAAATGCACCCGCCATGGCCTCCGATGGCCTCCGCGCGTTACTCATGCGTGCGGAAGATACTTACCCGTCTGTTGTATATATTTTTAACACAACTCCGATACATTTCGCTGCTCTAATTTAGACTCGACTCACAGTTCTGTTCCTCGAATACTAACACTGGAAAATCATATTTATACATTACTCCGACATACAGAATTCGTACAATCAAGTTATTCCTTTGTCGCAGTTAAATAAAAAAATGCAATGTCTCAGAGTGATCAATTTATTTAAAGGTTTAATTACTTTTAAGTTATCGGTTCTGTTGAAATTTAGAAGGCCCATGTCCAATCGTAGAATTTCTGCGGCTGAAATTATCATGTTAACGAGGTACTTTTAATTTCCGAGTGTTATACTAATGATTCAAGATAGTTTGATATTCCTTTTGTATTACTATACAATTATTTTACAAAAAAAAATTATTAGTGTTTGTTAATTGCGGCGAGTTTGTATTTACTTATAACAACATACATATTAGATGTGCAAAACATTGGTATCGTGCACGCAAAATGTGTCATATCTATTTTGGTCTCCCTGCTGACTTGTGAAATTTTTGTGCAGTCATGCTTTTGCAAGATTGCGTTTGTTAAATGAATACCTTTGGTATATATATAAAGAGAGCATCATTCACCATTGTAGTTCTTAGTGATATTTTTAAGCTGATGATGGTAAGTCTCTTACCATCTTATGTTTCAATTTGGTTCGCGCAATGGTGCGCAAAATTTCCTATCACAAATCTACGAAGTACAATTTAAACATTCGCAACACACCGCCACCCCTTTCTAGTACGAATATTAAGGAATTGATTAAAAGTAATGTTTAGTGTTTCCCTAATGTTAGTTGTTAGTATAGTCAGTAAAATATTTCTTTGATTTCGGCCCTTCTTCAAGTGTAGGACTCCTCTGGCTTATTCTTTATATCCCTGTCTTTTCAAAGAGCCCTTCCTTGCAATTTCGGAAATGTCTTGCTTTTTTGAGATCGGGAAATTTTTCTTTTCCCGATGAGAAATCTCCATTTTGTTGACAGAAACGTCCACCTGTGTTTATGACGCGCGATATGTCCCTCATCGCAACTTATCTAAGAACCTAATTGAGCTTTGTGATTTTAGTAATGTATCTCTTATCTTTGCATCAGATTTTTTGTGTTGGGATATTCTGTATATTTAAAATTATAAACAGGTAAACAAAATTTGTCTTCAAACTTTGTCATTACTATTTAATTCGATTGTATTTACGGTTAATGCATTTACTTCTTACATTTTTTTCTATTCGTATTAGATTACCTTTCATTCCATGGCTACAATTTGCTAGTTTCCATGTTCAGTTAATAACGACTGTACTAAAAGATTAATGCAAACAGAATTTTGCAATAAAATAATATTTAGTGATCGTTCAACTAGTAGAACTGTCTGATATTCAAGTTTTAACGAGCTCTCCGTCAATAAAGCTGTAGATAGGTTTGCGAGGGTAGTTTGTGAGCACAAGTTTTGTCCCGCTATCGACTTCGTCTGCCCTGATTCTCCATTATGTGACTAGATAAGATGAAATGGCGACCATTTGAATAATTTCTTGCATCAATCAATTGGCCTGGATTGAACATCGAGTGAGCGATTACTCTTTGATTATTATAATGTTGATTATTGATTGCTTAAGTGCGGGGCACGGGCGTGTGGTCTTACGAAGTTCCCTCTTGCGCGGTCAATATTGATAGAACGAGTTTTTTGTTGAAACGTTTCCAACGTGTAATACTTTTCTACAGTTAATTTTAAATGGCATGCGGCTCTGCGATGTATTTCTTGCGCATCATCGTTCAGAGTACTTATTACTTTCGACACCCACGGCGCGAGCTGAGGCGCTAATATTTGTAAACTTGGCAGCTCATGTTGATATATTTTATGTTTGGCGTAGTGCTAGTGCAATTTACTAGTTATTTTCGAAGTTTCATTTTTTTATATTGGAAAGCAAAGCAACTTTAGTTCGGCCCGTAACAGTGCATTGTTACTCAAAACTTTGTAATACAATATCCTGCCCTGCACTCGTTTGAGAAATGTTATATTAAGATGCAACTTTAGATAGGTTCGTTTAGGTTTAATTATAACTATATCAGATTAAAAAACAAGATGACCCTGCAGACTACGTACTGTTTTAGCTATGAATAATCAATTCAAATCTCAAAGCGAACTGTCA
Source organism: Battus philenor (assembly GCF_028537555.1). Classification (NCBI taxonomy): domain Eukaryota; kingdom Metazoa; phylum Arthropoda; class Insecta; order Lepidoptera; family Papilionidae; genus Battus; species Battus philenor. The sequence goes on from NW_027181686.1 coordinate 3,678,411, forward strand.
AAGTCGCGAATTGGCAAATGCATAAAGTTACAACAGTCATTATATTTTGGAAATTTTTGCAATTTGTTATGACCGCTACGTGGCCCGCCCGCTGCTATTTTAACACACTTTGCCAATCCGCTAGGCTATATCCATTACATTCATTAGTCCACAGATCTTCTCATTCTTCCGTGACTCTGAGCTACTGTGACCTTGCCAGTGATTCAAAGAGAGAGAAGTTTGAAACTCATCCCGTCGCAAGTCATCACTCTACAATGGTTTATATAAATAACTGCATTTTTATGTGATAATTTTCATATAAATTTTGATGATTCACATTACGATGTTTTTAATAATGAAATGAGTAATTTACGGAGAATTAATTTTGTCACACTAATCGAAGATAGAAAATAAGAATTTCGATAATAACTAATGATAAGTAATCAAAATTATTTTAGTGTACATCTTTAGTAAACTACTCACACAAAATGCTTTAAGGCTCTCCGTATCTAGAACACCAGTTTGTTCTGGAAATATAACTATAACTATTACTGTGATCATATGATTCTAACACAAACAGTAACTTTCTGCGCTCTGTCATTGTCAAACGGAACTAAGAAAGTTTTTAAATTTTATTTTTCTATTAAATAACTTATCCAAGACAAACATTTATAAGCAGTAGGTAATGTGAAATAAGCTAGGAAATTATTATAATTTTTTCAATATCTCATCTTACCTTGTTTTTAACTGGGAACAATTAGAATCATCATCTTAGAATTGTGATTTATATATTGTGTGCACGCTGGTTATGGGCAGCGCAAGTCCTGAGTGGCGAACCTTGGAGGAGGCTTAGGTCTTGCAGTGGGCGTCGTGATTATGATAAATGTGACATTTTTGCACAAATTTGAACAAATTAAATAAAAGTCAATTAACAACTAAATTTTAAGCTATATTGTTATTTTTAGAAATTAAAAATTTAGGTAGAAGCTATGAAAGGATTAAATCTAAAATAAAAGATTTCATTTCTTTTACGAGAAAAACTTAGTTTAAAATAATTTTTTCCAAGTGAAATTCTTTTAATGTTCTATTGAAGGCGGTCCCTCGTGGGCGGACACTCCGGCAAGTCGCTTTGGATTTCTTTTTAATGAATAATTCATTGTTTCCACCGCCACGTCCCACTTCCAATGCTCTTTATATTTAAACGCAGTTTTATAAGCTGGGAACGATGAAATCGATCTGTGAATCAATGATTCCAACAAGGCCATTGTCAGGTTCGTTTGTGAAAACTCTAATTCCGATGTTTATGTTTACTACCTTTGTTTTATAAAGCACTGTCGATTTCGTTTGAGAATTCGAATCATGTTTTGATGGTTAACGTATTTTTATTTTTGATTAAGTACGGATTTTTCTTTGTATAACGCTTTATTTACTTCTCATCATTATCGTGTCAGCCCATAGACACCCACTGCAAGGCATCGGCCTCACCCAATGAACACCATGATGACCGGTTTCGAGCTGCCCGCACACAACGTGCGTGCAATATATAAAACACTATGTTAATGTTCTAACTATTCATAAACAAAATCAATGTACTGCGGCGAAAGTTTACATTAATTTTCTAATGTATTTCCCTATAGCATAGTAATCGTAATCGCCACAACTTCCTATTTTGAATTCGACTTTTATATTATCGGAAAAAAACAAAGGTTTTTAAAGTTATTTTCTTTTTCATTACGAGAGATTATGTGCATAATTAATAAACCCATCACAATCCGCGACTGCGAGTACGTATATGATTATGGTAATGAATATGCTAATTGATAGTATAACACAATGTAGCAGACGTAAAAATGCAATTAAAACATGATAATTATTGTTATCAGTTATGCATTTAACCGTCGCTGCTCGACGCGAACACTTGTTGCCATAGCGACGTTCACATACCGCGTCGTTTTACAACACCGATAACAATTTGATGTCTAACCGCATTAAATTTATTTCCGATACAATTTACTACCGCAAAAATATGTTGGAATTCAATTTAAACACATTGCTGTTTCTCATCGATTTTGTTATGGTTGATTTTATTTTTACAGAAGGTAAGAACACGTTCTCAATTTTAACTTTTACTATTAGTTTCTCAATTTATGCAACCTTAAATAAAAAGACTAAGGTCTTGCTTAATGCTTAATATATCATTTTTTGATCTACTTTAGATTAAATAGTACATCATGAGCAAAATACAAGAAAAGCCAAATGTATCCGAAACTAGATTCAAATTAAGCTCCTTTGTAATGGGATCCTCGAGTAAGAGTGAATAGACCTGGCTTACAGTACTAGCCAGGTTTATAGAATACAGTTTCAAGAGTGAAAAGTACATAAGCTTAGCCTAAAGTCTCTTTAACCTCGGCCCAGCACTCTACATACTACAATTTTACCGAATCGATTTATCCACGAACTTATAATACATAACCACTAGAGTTTACTCGCTGTGCCTCAAGAAGTAGACAGCAAATTCATTTGGATTTTTTTGTGATGATTATATTTTGATAATGATAAAAAAACAGATTCGTGTATTTTTTTTAAAATTCGTACAAAATCTTTTGATGAATACTATGAAAAGAAGCTCTTGCGATAACAAAGATATTTAAGGATAAATTTGTTTCCTTTTACCAATATTTTTAAGGGTTTTATAGTTAACGTTTGAATCTACCCGGAATGAAAAAGAGAATAATAATAACGTGTGGTTAAAGCAATCACACGCTGACTTCACGAACTTTATGAAAACTTATTATTTCCTGTTAGACATTAAGAAGCTAGCAATAGTTAATTCCTCCTATTTATATTTCAGTGTCAAAATAAACAATAAATAATTGTATGTTAATGTTATTTAAAAAATTTAATGTTTCTTTTGTCGGATTTTGTAATAGCTCAGACGTCTCTTATTACATCGTCGAAAAAACCAAAAAGAACAATGAAACATATCAAACCGTGCAACTGTTTTTGCAAATCATTCAACTGTGCACGAGAGAATGCGAGCCAATCATTGCTGCGGTAAAAACTTGTATTGCCTTCGCAGCAGAAAAAGAAGCCGAAATACCTAACCTCGTAGATCGTCTGGTGTGAACGGCGTCCTATACAGATACATAATTGTAATTGAACATTGGCTCGAAGTGAAACGAGTTTTGCTTCGGGAATCATCAGGCGTAAACGCGCGGGTGAATCGCCGGCGTTTTTTGTCGCGTCGAAGCGGGCAGTTGAGGTGGCGCGAGTACGCACGCGCCCGCTGACGTTGCACTATTCACGCCGAGCCTCTAGTAGCGAGACGCGCGGTTCAGACGCCGCCGGCGCCCCTCGCCCTGCTCCCCGCGCCACCCGAACGTTGCGCCGCTACCCTGCCGCCTCGCCGGGGCTACCCCTCCGCCCCGCTCGACGCGACGCCTCCAGTTGCCTCGCAGCTGCCGCGCGCGTTCGTCGCATATTTTATGCGACACTGCCGCTTCTCTTTCATAATATGGATATACATCACATCCGCGCTCTCGTCATCATTCAGTTTCCATATTTGTGGTTTTGCGAAGTCTTCGACAAGTATAAATGGATTATATTGTAAAGTGATACGGGAGGCGATAACTTTTTTAAGGTCCGCATTGGAATTTATAGTATGTCGAACTGCGGCGCGCCGACGTGTTCGGCACATGGGTTTATAGTAATATGGTGCTAGCGGAAATTACGTCACAATACTAACATCTGTGCACAAAGTACAGCGAGAGTGTAATTTTTTTACATGCATGCAAGAAGTTTTCGTTTCATGTGCGCTAGTAAGCAGTGTACTTATTTTGCGGCATGGCGTACTCGTGGCGTCCACGACCACGTTACATTATGGCGGGCTTTTCCGAAGCGTCGCATTTCTGTGCAAATATACGGTGCGTTTATGTTCGAATATATATATATTTTTTTTATATTCGAATATTTTTATAGTAAATAAATCATCAGTATCGTGCCCTTAAAATGTTAAATAAATATCATGGTTGTGACCTCTAACTAAATAAATATTTGGTAAATACCCGAAATTAATGGTAGTAGTATCTTAAAATCAATTAGTTTTGTAATCGTTTTTTAAGTTGAGAATAAATAAACTACTCTTTGTTTAAAGTACATCGTTCGAGGTCGTTCACTACTTAAATACATTGGCTAAGATTCACGCAGACGATTGAATGAATTTAATAATTGTTTAATCTTAATTCAAGATTTAATTTATCAAAACTATTAACATCTGATAAAGTAAAATCCATAAAGTAAGTCTGAAAAGAAATTATGAGAATTCTAAACATGGACGTCAAAGGTTTTCATAAATGAATGCAACGTGGCTGTAGTAATCCAACACTAGTAATGACATGAAGGGCTCTGCAGGCGTGGCTTCGTACGTTCTTGTTGCTGACTTCCTGGTACTTGTGACGGAAAGTTGTCGAACATAATATCAGGTTTTGCTCTCTGCACAAGCGGTTGTTAATTTACATTAGTGGCTATTATTTATGATAACGGGGGGTCTGATTTGTCACGAAAACTTATATGGAAATTAAAAATTGTATATTATGTAGAAATAGTGTTTACTCTGGTTACCTACGAGTCGGTGTTGTAATGGATAATAGCGGTAACTTTTAGGCCGCTAGTCACACGGTTTTGATTTTTTAGTCAAATCATCCAATTATATCAGTGCTGTTTGTATGCGTGTTTTCCCATGGCGCTAGATATAATTTTTTGTCATCATTAATTAATTTCCCAAACAAATACATCGATTTCTTTAGATATCACTTACTTTAAGTTCCTAACATATCTTTATTATTCATAAAGTAATTTTATTCTCGTAAATATATGAAATAAAATTATTATATATTATATTTTCTGAAAACATTAGCAATAATATAGTGGGTATTTAACATATTTTATTTCAAAGCAATAGAGTAAGGACTATGACATTTATAATCTAAACGATATCGAAAATGATTTGATTACTCCGAATTGTTTCCCAAGCTTATATATTCAAGCAGGAGCATTGTCGCATTCGGTATAATGTTATGCAACGGGAAGCCGCCACGTGGCCCAATCCAGTACTTTGCGCATGTCTACAGGATCTATACCTAGTTGCCTTTATAGATGAATACTCTTTTATGAAGCGAATACGCACTTTTAATTCGGATTAATTCCATGTTATTAGAACATATTAAATTGTATGTCAATGCACCATTTATTTGAGGTATCATAATTGTTATAAAGTATGTTAATAACATTAGGCGATTTTCTTTCCTAGTTATGTATTATAATGTTTTAAACAAAATTTACGGTGTTAGATGCGACACAGTCGCCACGTGGCGGCATGGAGCACTGCGCAAGTCCCTACGTAGCCACAGCTGTGCTAAGAAAAATCGTTACCGGCAACCACGCACCTATTTCCCTACCACGTGTTTTGTTAAAAATTAAGTAAAAATATAACTTTCTAACAAACTTTATTTTGTACCGAAACTGTCGGTTAAAACCATATACAAACAAAAATATAAAAAAAAAAATTGTTGGTGCTCATTCTTGTTGTTTTAGTTGTAATCGTTGAAATAAAAAAATCCACATATGCTTAGAAGGACATTTACGTTTCTAATATTTTTATACTGCTGACATTATAAATAATCATTTATTTCATTACTTTCATATTAATAACATTTCGAATATTTTAAATAAAAATATAGCAGATTGGAATAAGAAAGAGACGACTACTCACTTTTTGGCATAGTTTTATAACCATCATTCAGAAGTTTGTTTTCGAACTTCTGTTGACATTTGTGGAGGACGATGACAGACAAGCACTCGATATCCAATTTTATAAAATTAATTTAGGTAATATAAAATTAGTTTAGTCTGCTCAATTAATTGATACAATATTTTTTTCACAGAACCTATCTATTGTTTCTAAAGATGTTAATGCTGTTAGTTCTAAGGCTTTTGCAGCTTCATCGGTACTGAGTTCACGGAGCGGAAGGGTCCGTGAACTAGAGCACAGAACCTATATCAGTTCTATCTCTACTACTGTTATACAATACCATTGTAATTGGTTTCTTTAAGTTTGTTAAGTATAAAAGTCGCGTAAAGATTTCAAATTAAAAAGTACAGGATAATTAATTTATATCATGACTATTTGATGTTGTTTCTACCAACTCTCTCTTACAGAGTAATGATCAAAGAATATTATTAACATTATTTTGAATTCACTCACTACGTTAAAAAAGTAATTAAAAAAAGACCTATTGAAACATTGGGTATTAAATGGATTTTGTATCTAAATCTGTTTTGATGTTACTAGTGAAAAATAGAAAGTACCAACCCTCTTGTAAAATTAGTACAATTCAATATAAACTTGGCTTCAGGACTTTAATAGATCTTAGACCTTATGAGCATTCACTTATTATAGTAAAAGTATGATTAAATGCATGCACATAGATTTCAGATAAGAAGATTAAAAATCAATCTAATTGCATTCAGTTTTTACCTACTAGAAGCACTTACAGGCCTTCGTCGAAATAATTGGACAACACGTTTTAGTACCAAAAACAAGTTAGAGGCAATGTTTAAATATCACCACGGTTTTCGCAGAACTCCGCACAAAACTCTCGAATGGAACCATGTTTTACTTCACCATTATGTCATATGGCGAGAATCCTTAAAACACTTACAGAAAAGCGTTGCAGCTTCTTAAATGGGCACAATCGGCTTAAATATCAGATATTATAAAAATGGCTGATACAGTAAGATGCTGAATAAAAATAAAGTCCTCTTTTTTCTCAGTTGCATGCCGGTTATTTTGACTCTACGAATATATTTTAAAATGGAATTTGCAACAATAAATTTTTATGTCAGTTATTCTGCCAAATACAATAGCATCCGTATCTTTCACGTGATATTCTCTAGTACCATGACTTGGCGGCGTTTAGGCACAGAAACTTGCCAAGTGCCACTTTCACTGCCATCGTATCCTGTTTAATCTCAAGTAATTTAAATTCTATAAGCGAACATAAATAGAATGGGATGTGATAATGTTTCTAGTGCCTGTTTTAAAAGAAATTGTTTTTATTTCAATATATTGTCCACATGGATCATAAAGACTGATTGGTTATGGATGTAAAAAGTATTGAAGGGTGTAAGTGAATAATTTTGTAAACAAAAAGTGTTAGAACATTTACACATATTTCCAATCACCCTGTATAAAATGATCACTCTTGAAACTATTGGAAAGCGTGCGACAGGCTAATAACTTTTGGCAGTAAAAAGTGCAGAAACAGATAGCAAACAATAATTATTTTGACATGTATTTTTATCAGAATTTTGAAAACGAATTTTTTACTTTATTGACATTAAGTTATTAGTTATTTCTGAAACTTTTGAGTTTTCGAAAGGATGTATTTTACATTAATTGACGGCAAATGAGCTATACATTCACCCGTTTAAAGCTTTTACACTTCTAACCAATCACCGACTAGATATGTTATTGATATAAAACTTGCTTTTAAGCTGTCTCAAAGATACAACCTTGTTCAGTCATTTGTACGACCTTGCTCATAGAAAAAGTCAGCGTGTGGCTGTGTTGTCGTCAGTAATGCAATTTTAACTGATAGCAAACTGTAAAAATAAAACACCTTTCGACCGTTCACAAAACAACTTTCATTCCAAATTCGTTGTTATTTTTAACGTAATTCATATAATTCCGGTGTAAGAATTATTACTGGTGATATTTAAATTATCTAAGTGCCGCGTATGTTTTACCCTTTTACTTAGTTCGTTTACATACCTCGTTAGTATTTCTCGCTTGTTGCATCGCGGAACTGTCTGGCCCTCGCGGAAGTCTTCTCGCATCAGACTTGAGTAACATGTATTTTATATAATTATTTTTTTATTTATAATTAATCATTTCCTTCCAACACGCGTTTCTCATGGTTTTGTGTTAGTAATAAACAGCTAAGAGCAGATATTATATGAATGAAGCTTCCGCAATGAAGCTTAACATTTGGTATATATTCGATCAGAAATTAAAGCCGTAAACTTACTTCGTAACCGAATGTTTGTCAACTTTATATAGTGACCACCTCATTAAATCAATAACTTTTTTGTAGAAATATCCGAGAGTACCAGGAGTACATAAGCGGGTGAAGGTCATGGTCGGCACATGGCGCCTATCCGCGGCGTCGCTCACATGACTTGTTTGTGAACGCTATGTGTTGCGCCGCCATTGGCTGGCTTTCGCGCCGCTAGACAAACAAGCGGCCGTGCACCTTGCCGATGCAAGTTGAATGCAGCTCGACTCCGCGTGTTATTTCATTTCGCCCTTGTTTTATCGGTTACATCGTTACATATTTGCTCTGTCGTAATTTGTATTCTTTGTACTGCAACCAGTTGATCAAGTCCACACGGTTTCGTACATATATGTCGCGACATGATCAACGGTAATTGTTTTCCGACATTAAGGTCGAACTAAAGTGACTGATTCGAGAGAGCGACCTTGTACTACTAACATTGTCCATTTCCTATCTTATTTTTATTTCTTAATTTACATATGCCTAACACCACAGTTCTTAAATAAGTGTGGCCGTTAATTTTATCTGGTTGTATGCATTAATTTGCGTAATACAATACGAAGATTAAAAAATTAACTATAAAAAAGTAATCTTGAGAAATGAGGACGTTCTATAGAGTCGTCCTCATTCGGATCTATGTTTAATAAAAAAATTAACATTATCATAAATTAAAGCCACGATTACAAAGAATTACTGGTAGTGGCTCTTTTATGGTCACGCAAATTGTTATTAACGACGACATTGCATTTTAAAAAGCATTACTTCTCAGCAGCGAAGCGGTATTAAACGGCCGAAAGGACAAAGGAAAAGACTTGTGTTGGCGACAGTGATCTAAATGGATTGATTCTCTTTGGATATAGCGCCTCGCATGATTCACGCAACATTTTTAAATTTAAGTTCTTTGTTCATTTATATAATCGCCAATATGTTCGATGAAGTAATTATGTGCGTCAATCGAATAAGTTCAGTGACTTGTTAAGTGCATTTTTAGTCGTTGAAAAGTCGCAGATCGCTGCATACGTTAAATCATAAATGTAGAAGTAAAAGGTAAAATAATTAAGTGTCATTATTAATTAAAAAAAATTAAAATAAAGCTTTTTTTTCAGAAATGTTGCAAATAATTCCGTTTATAATGTATTATAAAATTTCTTGCACAAACAAAATATTATTACAACTACGGTAATTATGGTTACGTGTGTATGATAGAATCTCGATTAATAGCCGAGTTTGAACACTTTCCTTTACGTTTGTTAAGTTCCAAACAACATACTGTTATCTTTACATCTATAACGAGGTCATGTTATGTTTATTAACTTATGACCATTTCATAATAATAAAATAATTAATATTTTATGACAAAGCAATAAAACCATATTAATTGTCTTCAGATATGAGCTATTAAGAGAAATGATAAATACATAACTGAACGGCAACAATAAGAAACTATTAAAACTGAATATCATTCAAGTACTGCACACGATCATTAAATGCAAAGAGAACTCATTGGCATTGTCATGAGTGATAATTACCAAGGCCACATGAGTAAAGTACATAATTTACGAAACATAAAAATGTAAATGCTATTTGAACACCCGTCGGATAGATCATCGGTGCGCTCACCACGCATTTAGGGATTAACTATTAAAATGATATCTTAACACGCAACTCGATCGATACCTTTCAATATGTCACTTCAAACGAACGTCCTTTTTACGCAAAGTTTATTAATACTTCTTCAGTCTTTGTTTTATAGTTAAATATCGGGAGCGACGGATTCACTTTTTCAAAAGCCGTTACTTAATTCATTCAAATTTTACAGTGTTTTGTACGTACAATATAACGTTGTTGTAACAACTCAATTGGAAGGTCGTAGTGGCGGAGACCTGACTCGGTTGTGGTCATCCTATGGCAACGCACGCGGTGTCGTGTTCGCCACGTCCTCGCGACATCATCGAATACGAACCTTGGCCTAGTACAGCTCGTGTAGCAAACCGTCTCTTGCTGCAGCTAATTTTAAAAATTCGTGCAGACCTTGCCTGTAACATCCGTGTTCATTTTTATTATTTTATCTACAGGAAAACTAAAATCGCCTGATATTTATTTTATTATATAATTTGTATCACGTATTATATACACGAAGAGACGATTGCTAGAAGAGACTAATTTGATAGAAACAAGAATAAAATTGAGTTCATATTTTAAATTGAAGCCCCACATAATTTAAATTGAACTGAGGTTTTCAAAAGCGCTTTGTCTGAGAAAAGCTCATAACAAACTTAGTTGCCTAAATTTGTTTTGTTTGTGTGATCACATTACTAATATCCATAACTATTGGACTTAGAACAATATATTACGGAGTTTTATAACAAGCTAAAAATCTTTTACATTGATATCAGGTTGTCTTTACAAGTTGTTTATAAAATATATGTAAAAATCAATTTGCAAATAAGTTGGGAGGTGAGTAGACGTCGTCTGCTGAACGGTTTTTTTGTTAAAATCGCAACCAGACTTTGAATGTAGTCAAGTTTTACTGCTTATTTTTGAATGTTTAAAAATGTCTGTTGCGAAATATTTTATGTCAGACCTTGCGGTTTTGTTTCCCAGCATAACGTTATTTCTATATGAAATTATTGTTATCAACATGTAAAAACCATAACATATTTATGTTTCCTAATGTTATATTTATTGTCATGTTTACACTACATCAGTTGTGGGGTATAATTTCTGCAGATTTCATTAAAAGAGACAGATGTACAAAAAAATTTAATAAGGTTTCTTCAGCTGGATAAAACACGACTTTAGATATGGCTTCTGGTTTTAAAAGTTCTTTGCTATAGCACATTCTATTTTCTCCCGGCGATGAAATGTCGACAAATGCGGACACAGATCTGCGCAGCGCGACTGTTTCCACATACAAGTGTCAACTTACGCGCACCCGTAATGCGAACCATTGCAAACATATCTCGACATTTATGAAACTCCCGTAACACTAAAATTGACTCTTTTGGTATTAAACATAAGACCTACGTTTGCGTTCGCTGTTACTGTACGTATTACAAAAGCAGTTGGTCGTAGGTAAGGTGAGAATGTTGGTGAACGGGCGACAGGCGGCTGTCTAGAATACATGTAATTCAATATACATCATATCGTCTATCTTTCTATTCACGACATAATCCCTCAATTTGTTCCTGTTTATTTTGACCGTTCCATGTTAGGTCAGGTTAAATTTGTTTCATCTTTATTGGTGTTCATTGCGTTAAAAAATAACATATTTTTAATTTCGTTTTAGTAATTTTAAATGTGTCTTATTATACACTGCGCTCGTCAATCTAACATGACATAGTGTCTTACATTAGCAGAGAAATTGTCACAGGCAAAGATGTCTTCAAACTGGTGTATAGTAAATATTTATGTACTCCTGGTGTTTGACTGCGAGTACTAGCGCCATTTTGGTGCCTTATACGGTTTGTACCAAAATAAACCACCTTATTTCTATAATCGGTACCTTGCTATGCCGTAATCGGTCAGGCTGGCCCTTCGTTGAACAATTTTGTTGCAGTTTAAGTTTGCTCTTTCAAGTTTGAAATAATAAGAGTGAGTACGAAATAAAAGCTTATTCTATAAAAAATAAAAAGAAAGCATTAGTCCAATTTCCGCATATGTTAAATCGATATTATTGTGTTCCGTGGTACTTTTTCTTCGTGACTTGATTTCGATACAATGCGCGCAATGTTAACTGGAATATCGTTTGAGTTACAGTTAACAACTAGTTTTCTCTTTCGTCACGACCAACACTGATGCATTTTATGTCACCACAAATAACGTAAAGAATTGTTTTATTGACGACTATAATTATTAAAGTAAGAATAAACGGGGAATAACATTTATATTGGATGATTACACAGAATTGCGTAAATAACGCAACCAGTTTAATATAAAAAGTTCATTACCCCTGGCACATTACACAATAAAATAGCATAATTATTATCGCGCTCTAGGTTATAGAACCGAGCTATAATTAGAGACGGACATCTTTTTCATACACGATTAAATATAATAGTTATTATTTATCTAGATGCATTAGATAATTATGACGTTTTCAATATATTTAAACATCGTAAAAAATATTCAATAAAACTTGTAGCACTAAAAGAATGTCACATTTAAAAAGTTACCAAATTTGTACACAATTACATTACATTCAATATCACTGATGAATCAACTCGTCTCTTGTACAATAAGTCACTAAATTTAAAAAAAAAATTGGGTTCTTCATGAAGCTCTTTTGATACGCAATTTGTCTACTAGACCGTATTAAAACTCACTATTTTTGTGGTTTAAAGGAAAAGTTTTACAAATAAATACTTGTTACCAGTGTAGGTTTCGCGTAGAATACCCGGGCGGCAGCAATGGTTAGGAGGCGTTGACCGCATTCTTACCGCCGATACCGCGCTGAAAGTGGAGCGGGCATCCGTTCCGTGTCTACTAGATTAGTGGTGCTACGATTATCAACACCCTGGCGCTCCCTTGTATATTCTGACACAATAGGTATAAAAACAGTTTTCACGATTCAACTAATTTTAACATAAGATACTTTACTCTTAGCTATGGATACTTTACATACTGAGAGTGGTGAATCTCCTTTTTCACCGTCAATGCGTAACGAACCAGCAATCCATCCGTATGTATACATCGGATAAAAGCAGACATACAAAGTATAAGGAACAAGGGAAGACAGAGCAGACTTATTCTTTTAAAGTTTAACTCATTTCTAATTAAACTATTCGTGTGGAATCCTTCTTCTTATTTCATTAATTATTTATCTATTTAATGTATAGCCTTTATTAGCCGGATTTTTAAAGTCGTTTTAGTATTTGTCCTTTATTTCTTTCCTGCAGGTCTATTCGCCAGTCGACAAAGATCCTGTCCATCCTTCTCCACTCCCATCATACAGTTTGCGACGCTTAGATTTTTTGTTCGGCGGAAGAGTCATAGTCTAGATCATGTTGGCTAGAAGGTATTGGAAAAGTGCCTATGGTTATAATGAACGCTAATAACAATGTTCTAATAAATTGTCCTTAATGTAAGTGTACAACAGAAACCAGCTAAAAGCCGCGGCGCCATTTAATACGGCAGATATTTGATACGACAAAGCACTAGGCGTCGGTCGAGCGACCCAATTAGTATGCCTACGGCGCGACTAAGTTACGTTTGACTTGTTAATTGTATTAAAGTGTCATTGAACGCCGGATTATAAAAACCTTCATTTGGTTGGTATAAATACATGTTCACCGAACGAATTACCATCGCAAATAATTTTCGTTCCTTTAGCTGCAGAATTTTCATATACCTATATAAAGAACTTGTCATAGAATTCTACAGCAGTGTTATTGAAACAAATTTATTTTGGATTATGCATAAAAAATCAAAACTGCCTATAGTTTATAACATTAAAGAAAACAAATTGTTTTGGTTTATTATATATTACTTTGATAGGCTAGAAGTTATAATGTGCTTACCAGATCATATGACAATTTAGTACAATATAAGGTTTGAAAGAGAATGTTTTCATGTAAACGAATTAAATATTACAGTACCTAATTATTGAGGTCTTTGTATATCTATACAAGAGTTTTTATGGAAGGGTACATAATAAAGGGATTTTACTTATCTGAATTACGCTCTACACAAATAAAAACTTCAAAAGTCTCCGAATAAATAGTACTTTATAACGTTTAAATTTTTGATATAAATAGTAAAATATGGATATGTACCTACTACCATGCAGCATCTCATATCAAATGTATAAACTAATGTTGTTTAGTAAAATGTCATTAATTCCTGTTCTCGTTGAGTAGCATTGTTTTATTATGTTATGGATACTTTCCTTGTACACTTTTAATTGCTAATAAGCAGATTTTTTTGTCATTGAAAGATGCACTTAGGCATTTACAGCGTCGCAGTTAGAGCCTTTACGTTATTTACTGTAGACTATCCAAAAAACTGACCTCTTGGGTCCTTATTCACTCATTTATTTATCTATTTCGATCTGGATCTATAATTTTACCTTATTGACATTTACAGAATTATGAAGAGGTAGAGCGTGGGAGACGTTTAGCCTAAATCAGCTTGGTTCGATAGCTCCCTTAGGAACAGCTCGGGCTGTAATTTCTTATGCAATATAGATTGGAGATTGCTTAAGCATGTCTAGGTTCTATAAAGTGTAAATTACCGCAGGACTCTCCAGGAAGAAACCTCAACCTGGGTTCTCGCTTGAATAGCGTTTTCATTTTGATTCGTGCACGAGAGAGCCAAAACCTCGTCAGTCGGTTGCTATAATCGGTTTATAATAAAACGCTATTATGTCATATATTAAAAAAAGGGAAAAAAGGGTGTAGGAATGATTTGATGTATTTTAGTACCAATATAATAAGGTGACGAAGCAGGTACAAAGTCGGTAGAACCTTTCGTTTGTTATATGAAAGTCGAGTAAATGCTTCGTAATGATACTTAAAATATAAGTGAACGTAAAATATAACGACTTACCTTTTTTAATTTAGTACGTGACGTCACTACAATCTCAAGAGATTGAAATTGGAGGTAAATTAGATCATAACCTAGTTTTGCGTTTAATTCTCGACTTTTGAACGTTGGAACGTAAACACGTGTTGTTGTATATTTATAGATTTAAATGTAAACCCTTTTACTCCGTTATTATTGCCACACGTTACCTATGTTAAGGCGAACTTTCGACGAAATATTACTACGATGAGTCGGGTTCTGTTTTGGGTGTAGACGATGCTTCGAGCAGAGAACATTCGAGAGTTAAAAACAACTGTCGAAACGCGGTCGATGAACTGCTTGCCTGGGAGTCTCGCCCGCGGTGCACGCCGGTTTTATTTGTTTTAATAATATTATGCGCAGTGTGCAAGAAAGAATCAACAATTAGTGAATGTATAAAGGTTCATCAAAAGCAATTAAAAGGCTATTGTCTTTTCGACTGTACCTAGTTACACAAATACTACTTAACCATTGATTTAGTTTTCCAGATAACAAAAAAAAATATTAATATTTGTGATTTTATTTGCTCGCCTTTTGATCTATCTAAAGATCTATCTGTTTTCAGATTGAAATTTTTGATTTGTATCTCTAACAACTTTAAGTAACATAAAAACTAGAGAAAGAAATACTAAAAAAGAAATACTTGATATTCTTGTTATTATCGTATTGAATTGTTTTCATAGATGGTAGATTTTACCAGTTTATTCATAATTCTTAACCATACAATAATAGATTCCTACAAAAAGAATTTACAAGAAAATGTTTACTAAAGTGCAGTCAGAACATAACATTATTGTTTTCTAATATTTACACCGTGCTTTTTGATGTTCCGCGATGTTAGTCTATCTGGCTTTATAGCTTCGTCGAACATACGCTATAGTTACTTAATATCTTTTTTTTTAAAACGCCAGGAATTTTCAATAACTAAGAAACTATAATTATTTATAGATTCAAATGTTTATAAAACTATTTAAATTTAACAGACTAATTGCTGAATAACAAAACGTTAACTTCTATTGACCAGTCCGTTCAAACTTAGCACCATGTTACTATATCAATATGTAATATTAGTACTAACAGGGAAGCTAATTTTAAATTTTTTCGATTGATACATAACTGTGAATTGTATTCAGTTTTATTTATAACCGTTCATAGCTTTTTGTACAGTAGTCTTGACTTTAGGGAGTTAGCTTGTTAGTTCCCCTGTTGTTCTAACTATGACCCTTCTCAGCAGATAACTGTACGATCGAATCCTGGTGCAAATGTGATTTTATACAAGTGTAGTGAATAACTTATTTATTATTTAAATAAGAATAAATAATTTATATTATTATATACTCGGTACACGATGGAACGTTACAAATATAAGGTGTACAATGTGCTTCCAACGACAGTGATTTAAACTAGTGCGTAGTGTCTGTGAGTTTGTCTTAGACTTTAAGCTATCCCGTACGTTTCGGAGTATGCTGATCAATACATTCCTTGACACGGAGGATTTCGTGCATCTCTACTACCCCGAGGATGAACCGGCGGCGCAGGGCTGCGGTGCCGGCGCCCGCTTGGCCTCCAAGTACCCGGCGAGACCACCGTCTCCCGACTACAAACAGGTAATTTAAAAAAAAACGGGAATAGAAACAAAGAACATAGGGCAAAAACAAATTCCAGTCTAAAAATTATTTAATTGAAATCTTTTGCATCATTTTAAAATAATGTAACTCCTATGAATGACTTAATTTTAATTTTTTTTTTTTGTTTGTGAAGAACAAAGATCTCGTAAAATATCCCTCAATGTCTGAAGACAAAGTGTTACCATCTACCACCAAGTGTTATTAGTGTTGACTGTAACGTGGTCTTACGTTTTGGACCCTCTGCGCAATTGATGGCCTTTGGGGTCAAGGTTTGGGAGTAGAGTCCTCGGACCTGCAAGCGCATCGTAGGACGTCCACCCACAACAGACATAGTTATGATCGTTGGAAAACGCTGGATGCTGACCGCTTCCAACCGGTCTTATTATAAATTTATGGGCGAGGCCTATATCCAGCATTCGAATTATGACGATGAAAGACAAAAAACTTCCAAAAAGACAAAGTGCGAGATTCGCTTGAGGTGCCATATAAAATTGTGTGCTTAATATAGCCGTACTAAAATAATATAAATGATCTACGATGTTTTAAAGACGCCTAAAAAGTTATTTTTTAAATTTATCTAGCCGTACGTACCTTTTAATAAAATTTGTCAAAATGTTCCTTAATTACTTCCTAAAAATAGCATTTGAGATGTTCCGTGTGTCATAGTTATTCCATGGTTCCTTGAAACTTATTAAATATTATGCTTGGTCCAATTTACGCAGAATGAGCTCACGGTATCCAACACCTACGTACGTTTCGTCTCATGCAGTACAGATCGTCGGGAACATATGAATAAAGTGAACTGCGTTGTAATGTCGCTCGGTTGCGGAAACCAGCCCTTTCAAACATGATAATAAACCGCTATATAGTTCGCTGGAACTTAGTTTTCGTTTAATGTATTTTAACTTTAAGCGGACAATAAAAATAGTTGTGCTTTAATTTTCTCTGATAACTTTGGTCATCAAATCTTCGCTTTAGGTATAGTGAATGGTTATTCATTAAATATACATTTAACATTTTATCCAGTAGACTGCAATTGTAATGATTTGTATAAAAACAGATCGGTTTTACATTTCATGTAACGTCTGCGGTGGAACTAACCGCACGGTTAGACATTCCTAGCGGCTGCGTCATTCATTCTTTCGAAACGGTGTTGTGTTAATGCCCGACAAGGCTAAACGCGGCGAAGCAGCAGCCAAAGGCGTGCGTGACGCGGACCTTCGCCCTTCCTCTCTCATTCACACCTAAAGGATAGCGACCCATAATACTTGTTCTCGACGCGTACTCGATTGAGATGTATTCGTTTTTTATTCAAATCCATCAGTGTAAAGGTCGCGTTGTATAGCGGATGTATGTGTTACCTGTTTTATAGCACAACACTCAAATCCAGTTATTGTGTTATATCTGGTTATGTTTACAATTCTGTTAATTAACAACAGCTGTGTTTTATTTGTATCTTATTGTACCTTATATATATTTCTTTTACGCAAAATTTAATAAAATATTTAAAATCTATTTTCCAATTTACACATAATTTTAAAATACAACTGGTTTGTTATATGGATTCTGTCGTTTTAGAGAACACATATATATAACATTATTTAAGTCTGTTTCAAGAGGACGACTAATTTGACTGCAATGACTATTTCTTCTACCAAGAAGTTGTTCTCAAGTATTATAGAGCTTTAAGTGAAGAGTTTGTATGGATAGTAGAGATTTAATGTTATTAGTAAATTATTAAGAAATAGTCATTAGGACCTATTTATTAATAAGTAATTATAAATAAGCATTGCTATGTACAGCAATTACCGGTGGAATACATATAATTCGTGCAGTACAAATTGCACCTTGGCGCGAAACGCTTGTGATAAACTGATAAAGGCTCATCTATCAAATTTTTATCAGCACGAGGTCGTACTTATCATTTTATTACGAAAATTGTTTCTTTTTATTGAAGATTTAACAATTCATATAACCAAGGAAAACTAGATATGTAAGACATCGGTAGCTAAAGTTAACATTTTTTTTTTACGAATGTACTTTTTTTTATTAAAAATTTATATATTTAATCGTGCTTTAATATGTAAATAAATTTACGACAGTAAGAGTTCAAATTATTCGTAATGACATTGATCTTTATATATACAAGAGCCTCAAAAATCATCGTAAAGCCGAAATTTGGTCACATGGCAGTGGCTAACTCCAGAGAATTAATGTATAATATACTTTGTGAAAATTAATTAATAATTTTTTAATGGTTTGACAAGTGTTATTTTTGTTGAAGATCGCATCACATGTAACATGAAAGTAATAAGTAAAATATATAATACAAGAGTAAAGTTTCGTAGAAACTGTAAAAGAATGAATCTCAAAAACTCGCAATAAATGTGGGTTTAATTTATTTCCGGTGTTAGCCGCTCTGTCTCTCGATTTTAGCCTGACATCGATTTATAGGTATGATGTGATATCTATGACATCGATATATGGATTATCCATCTACAACATGTGTAATTAGAATGAATTATCACGATTAACGTGTAAATGTTTGCCTATTGGGCGGCGTGTTAACTTCCACAGGTGGCCTCACGCGATGAGTTAATCTAATCATTGAGCAATGACGTAAATTGTAACACATGGTAGGGGAGGCCCGTCTGTAGTAATTGTACACAAGGTGTGACGTCGTCGCGTCCCATGAGTCAGCGACGAGGCACGCCGCTGGGGTTCGCAGCCTGTGAATGGTTATTGTTAACGTGAACACTCTCACATGGATTTTTAGCTTTATTGTGATAAAATAGATGTTTTTATAATTTAATCTCTTCACTAGCTACATCGAGAATTTATAAAAAAAATGTTATAGAAAATATCTTTCCACTTTTGAGAAACTTAATAATTAAATTGTTACATTTCTTTACGTTACAATATTATTATTTTAAAGGTATGTATACTTTTTAGTTTAGGATGTGGTAAAACAGAGGAAAATGCCGTTGAAAAGTAATCGAAGATTTGAAGTCGCTGCCAAAAAAATAGTTCGAAGTAGTGTGAGAATAGCGAAGGAAATTTATTACATTTAAAAAAGAACTTGAATAATAAGTGTGATTCCTTTGTAAAATTAACACTACATTGTTTTAATGAATTTGATGGCCTTCAAAAAAATTTTTTGTCGGAATTGAATATCTGATTTTTTTTTTGTTTTTCATGTTCCCAATTATTGTTTTTTACATAAAATTTCATGATAGCACAATGTACAGACATTTTATTAGAGATATCCATGTATTTTACGATAATACAAAGATTTAGCATGTTTAATCTTTGCATTATCGTTATTATGCTTTGTGGAATGTAGAAAATATGAAATAAAGCGGAAGGTAAAGCAGCAGTGGCCTTGAGACGGAGCCACGACGAACAACTTTCCCGTCAAGCGTGCACGGCGGATGACGTATGCCACTGGGCCAATTGCTGTAGATTAAATCTAATATTTACTTTATTTTACATTCCTGATACAACTGCTTACTATCATACATAATATTCAGACGTAAACCATAAGTTGTACATCACAAACAATGTTTCTTATGTTGAGAGTCGAGGTTTAGTCTCTTAGCAGTCTTACGCAGTAATAAACGTATATAAAATGTCTATTTGTCTTCTGAGCTGCGTTTAACTTTAGACGGCCGAAGTTTGTCGGACTAGTGTATCTAATGAACAAGCATTTAATAAGGTGTCAAAAAGATATTGCAGAGATCTTATTTGAATGTTCTTGCATAGGTAACTATAACAAAGATGTTATTAACGATTAAGTTTAAAATTATACATTTAGGACAGTTGAATAATGGCATATAACTTATGTAAATGTATTCATTAAAATACATCGACCAAGGCAGCACTTAAGCAACCATTGTAAATAAATTACTATTGTACTTTAAATACCCAATCCACAACCAAAATAAAATGCCACACATTACTGATAAAACGTCTGACCGTAATTGGCGTTATCACCACACGCATAGACGATAGTGGTCGAGGTACTCGGATATCAGAACAACACGTTGGTACGCAGGTACACGTCGACCTCAATACATGGCGCACAAGCAGATGATGCGCGTTATGCAATATGCGCCTTCGTCGCCGTCTTCGCGTTTCCGCTATTGACCAACGCTGGCGCTCTCTGCGCTCATGACGTCCTTGTAGTTGTGAAATTGCATCCAAAGGCCGTTGGAAAACTTTACTGCCTTAAATATTATTTCATGTTTTACCTACACTTACAAAAGAATGTCGTTACTATTTTTAATTCTTAATCAATGTCTAGTTTGACCCTACTGACGAATCATTAATGTACTTTAACATTATTATTATTTTTTCAGTTATAATGATACGAATGTGTAAAATAAAACTTCCACTCTCTAAGAGAAGAACATAAAGGATGACTTACAATAAATAAACAAAGGAGCATAGTTTCCTGATCATAGCATCCTGTGTCTCTGAACTGTGTAACATCCGAGCCATCGCGTGATCTTATCAAGTTGTTATTGTATCAAGCGCGAGAGAACCTGCGTCCGCCCCTCCGTCTCAACTTGTTAAGGCACGTAACACATCCTGTCCAGATAACGAATTCGTAACCGGACCACCCGGTTATAGCCAATTATCCTTCAACTGCAGCCGATTAATATGATTTGACAAATATATTGCATCTGGATCAGAAATGTTTGTTTAAAAATTTTTACTCAAATAAACAATAATTAAATAATGTTGTAATTAATGAAAGTAAAAATTAGGAGTCAATAGGAGCATTGAAAAGTATCGATGGCTTGAAAACTATAGATGTTAATTTTTTTTCTCTAAGGTTAATTCATACTAATTAAAAAAATGAATACGAAGAAATATGGAACAATTTTTTGTTTCGATTATTTTGCATATGGATCACACTAAATTTTCATCTAAAATATTTCATATCCAGGTATCCAGCAATAGTTCGCAACCAAAAGTGCTGCATAAGTTGGGCGAAGGGTGTGTCATGTGAATGACCTATCGCACAACAATGGATCGATCCATGTGATGCATCATCGCAACTGCCTTATATCAAACCTACGCTCATTCAATTATTAATCATTCTTAAACGAAGTCTAAGCGTTGCTTTTTTATATTCTATGATAATGTAACCTAATGTTTGATGGATGATATTCATTATTAACAAATTACTAAATCTGCTCCAAGTCCGGATAAAATAATTTTAAATTTGTATATACCGTCCGACTATGAAGTACGCGGAAAATAGGATCATTTTAATTCATAAAATTATACTTCCACTTGAACTCAATGAAATCGCACAAATGGATTCCTGGTACCTTGTTTGTTTTGAATCGATGTTCTTGTAATCACAAAAGTTTGTTTATTTTAAATAAAAAAATTGCTGTTTTGTTTTGATAGTGAGTTACAATGCACTACGATTTATTATAAATTTTTTATAAGGTTTCTTTGAAAACAACTTGGTAGGTAATAGAGAGATAAACCCTCTAATAAAATAAGTAAAGCAAGCTCTAATCACTTTACCAGAAACAGATTTATCATGTTATATTATTTACCCAATTAATCCCAGCTAAACTATTTTTTCCTTTTTTCACGTCAAAAATGGAAAACATATAAATTAAACTCCAAAGAGGTACTAGTTACTAGATTATTAATTATAATAATAAATATGTATTAATTAATTGGTGTTAAAGATCTTGTCAATGTCGCGGGAGGTCGCTGACAGCGTAACACCAGTCATCGTGGGGATTTTTGGGGGAAGCCTATGCGTTGGCAGTGCGCGTCTATCGGCACGGCACACGACGATGATAATTATGATTAAAGATCTTGACATGGAGCCACACCGAAGTGATTATTCATTTGGCTCTATTTAAGTTATATTAATATCTGAATGTTATACTTGGCCATAACTTTGTCGCACTATATAGGTTATTACACTATCAGTATTATTATCAGTATTAACTTATTATTACTAACTCGACTATTGTGTATACAATTTTATCTGCAACTGTAAACATCCTCGCGCACAAATAATTGTACTAATCCATTGCACATTGACCTGTGCTTAATCTCATGTTCAAGGTATACTGCCACTTTACTTTTCTTTCTCTCTTTACTGAGTTGTTTTTATTGCATAAATTTGTTTTGTTTGTACTCAGTTTTTACCTATTAACCGGGCTCAATGAAATTTTGGAAAGTATATACATTAATTTATTTTTACCTCATTTCTAATGATAATTATATCTCCACTAAAACGTAAAGACTATCGGGGAGGTATAATATCTCAATTATGATCAGAATTAATTAGTCTTAATGTACTAGAATAAATCATTAAAAAAGAGGCGCGGTCCAAACCTTCCGTTGCTTTTTAAGCTCATACGTACTCTTTATATAAGCTTAGAGGAATGATTTAGTTTGTTGGTTCCCCTTCCGAATGACTTATCCTGAAGAAGGCAACAAAATTAAAATTATACTTTAAGACTTACTAAATAGAGTGCACATTTGTTTTTATTTTAATAAATAACCACGATATAGATAAAATGTCCCAGCGCCAAAGCATCTTGAAGTAGCAGCGTGGGGTAACAATTTATATTAAGACTTTATGTGAGACGAGACATAGAAGGATTATGTGTTGTTTTCGTACATGACCCATTCATGTCATGCAATAAAGATTAGCTTAAATTTATATACTCCGCGCTCCGCATCAAATTTTCATTTTTTTTGTCCGGCGTGACATGACTCTCGCAGTGATTATGTACTATTAAGGACAATGTTTAATTTTTTTAAATTTTGTGATAACATCATTTTTATTGTTTCTAGTGTTAATAGCCTATATATTTAAAATTGACGGTTTAAGTTCGAGGTATTCTAATCTTTAATTTTTTTACACACTTTTTCAATCTTAATATTTACTGATTTTACCATTGCAGTATTCAGTGGGGGAAATCCCTCCACGATAGAGTGAAAAAATGCCACTTTTAGTCTAAATCTTTGGCGAGTAGTTGTAAATGAAATCTGTTTTATAACATCAGTTGATATAAATAACTTTGCGTCCCCACTTTGATCGTGATCTGATGGCGACCAACGTCACAATTTTTTTTTTGAAAGTTAACAAATACGGCGCGCGGGCGGTGAACGAACTCACGCCGAGTAGTTAACTCCAAGTCGCCGATAGTATGACGCAGTTAGTTATTTTTAAAGCGACAAAGGTTCCACAGCTTTCAACATGCATGGCCCGTTGCTCTTACGCTGGGTAGGCCAACAAGACGTTCTAACATTATTAAATGTGTACAAATTTATAAACACTAAACAATTGTATAAATGTAACAAGTTGGTAGACATTTGAGCTCGGTGTACTATAGAGGTGGTGGTGCTCGTGTTGCGACCACCCGCGACGTTATAGCCCGCGGTCCAATTGTACACCGGCTTTGTTACTGCTCTCCGTTTAGAGATCGCCCTGCTTTGTTTTTTGTTGTTCAATTGACTTCATTACGCGATAGTTTGGTTCGTTTATTTTATATTATTATGTTCGCACTTCAAAGTTCAGTTTTGTCATCATTGCTGTCATGTCCTCCTGGCACGTTTTGGTAAATGGTGCAGGAAATGTTTTAGTCATTCCTAAAAACACAATATACTGGCTCCCTTCTACCCGTATTACATTTTTTTGGTAATTTTTAACACGTCAAAATATGGTCTGGTCAAGTTTTAATACTTATAAGAAGTAAAGTTTAAGTCTAAAATATGCATTTTTAATTAACACCTTAAACATCTTTACGACCTCTATTCGGCGAAAGAAATATTCCTAACAAATATAAAATTGCTAAGCCTTAAGGTTCCAAAGAAATCGTAATGAATTAGTTCAAAGGTGAAAATCTCATATATATGTATCGATAAACATAGCGGTCATCAACAAAATTTGTAATTTCAACACTCATAAAAACTATATAACTGGCATTTAATTCCAAAGTATTTAATTCATGAAGCTTTATAAAATATTCAATGACATATAAGTGAAAAACGGTTGGTTTTATAAAATTCAAATAAGCGGTTTATTCCATAAATAGTGGTTACTTTAAATACTTATAATAACATAAAATAATAATAACTTAAAATATAAGGATTAATCATTCCATTCACCTCCTACATTTAAGTTAAACACTAGAGCAGAGCTCGTAAAGAGAGCCTGCCCACCCTGGGGCTTCGTTACCTTTAATGGCGAGCTCAGTCATGTCAACGCACTGAGATGGGGAACGTGCCCGGACCGTAGGCGGTTCGCCTACATCTTGATGAAATTGCTTTATTGCGTTGTTTAAAACTATACAAAAATTAATATTTACGCAATAATATTATAAACGATGCAATACTAAACTAAATGCAACCTTATTTGGTCAAGCTTGGATATTATTGTTTCAATTTGTGAGCAATAATTTTTATTGTTATATTATTACAGTTATTGGGTTAAAGAGATCTATAGCACTCAGCATTTGATTTGGCACTACAAAAAAGAGAGTTTATGACTTGATTCGATTTTGTTAAATGCATCTTTGTCTATCGAAATTTACAATCTGTGAAGTCAATAAAGGGAACGCGCTATTAAATCGTAACCAGTAAGACCTTTGCAGCGAGATCTTAGTTTTCTATTCGATGTGTCAAATCAAATGTCGTGTACTATACCGTCTTAAGGTGGACAGACGGCCTAGATTAGGTCGCCGAAAGATGCTAATTGCAGATGCTTTTCAAACGGTCTCATTGGAAATCCATGGGGCAGAGCCTATGGTTGAAATAATGATGCCGTTTTAAATCTTATGTAATAAATATCTCTCCCCAGTAATAAAACAAA
This sequence comes from Battus philenor, assembly GCF_028537555.1. Lineage (NCBI taxonomy): Eukaryota > Metazoa > Arthropoda > Insecta > Lepidoptera > Papilionidae > Battus > Battus philenor. Next base: position 3,703,553 of record NW_027181686.1, read on the forward strand.
CTCTTCAAAATTGATGACGCCCCAGTCCAGATTTAGGAGTTATGGATAAAAGAACGTTAAAATTTAAATATTTTATATAAAAAAAATTGAATGCTTAACTAAACTAATTGCATTGTTAATAGTCCTTGGTAGTCATTGCTTGGCATTTTTGTCTCTATTTCGAGGTATGAAGGTTTATTACCGTACAGCAGTTGCCAATAATCCTTTCATGTGCGCCTAGATGATATAAACGGACATCAAAATGATAGTGATAGATTTAATAAGCGTTCACAAGAAAGATTGACGATAACATAACTGCGGTCCTGGTACATGTAAATTACTTCGGATGCCGTGCTTACATCATTACACTGGAATGTTACGCCAATTACGATCCGGTTGGAAAGCGCGGTTTATTACTTGAGATGTTTATAAATAGGCGCTGTTAAGACATTTTTTAGATATAACGCTAACGTGTCATTCGGAAGTTTTTTTTTTTTTAATTTTAAGATTCGTACATCTTAAAATAAGGCATGGTATAGCGGTGCCGGTAGTACTATGTTACAATTAATGAATCATATACATATCTTTGTTTTGTATGTAAATTATTAGAGGCAAAGCTCATACACTGTCACGGTTTGTGCACGGACTATAGAATTACGCCATCATCATTACATGTTCATATTTTAGGACAAGAAATCAGCCAAATGTGAAGTTTCCTCTAAGTCTCGTGTAGTGGATAGCAACCTCCTCGTCGATAGAATAGACTGGTGTCCTAATAACGGGAACGCTACAGTTCCCATCGTCATTATTTTAGCCGTAGGACTATTGGATATAGACCTTCACCTACATAAAATGCACTCGGCGTTTTCTGACGACCTTACCAAAGTTAGCAGTCGTCGGGGTGGGCAGTAAGGTCTTAGATCTTAGATCTCTAGTAGCCCTCGCCTCCGCCGTTATTATGGCTGCTTCCGAAGCCAGGAATAACAGAGACAGAGCTGTTGACGACTAGAGCACCTCGTTTTTTTATGTTTATTTATTTAGGGTTAGTGACAATTATCGGCACGCTTGGCATGCGGGTTGATGAACGCAGTTATTTTTAGTTTCAAATAATTTCAGAAGATGCTGTTATTCGTCGTCCATGAATATTTCTTCGTGTAGCTCTCACGAAAACCAAGGAAGGCGAGAGTGGGGAATATGTGCTCTGTATGTACCACCGACCAAGAAGTTTAAGGAACTTCTTGGCTCTACGAGAGTCATAACAACGATGTGCATATTTATTAATTCAAACTAAGACCTGATCGTAATGTGTTTTTTTCATTCGTATATATTTGCGCAAATTACAGTAAATAATTATTTTGCCACACCCTACAAAATTCAGTCATAATTATATCTTTAATTTAAAATAATAAATTTTACTTTTCCTAACATCGATGCTCTCTTAGTCAACAAGATTGTAAAAAAAATTTTCTGGTAGTGAAATTTTGTGTTACCTCCTCACACAAACGCGTCTTTGTTTCCATCGTCATCATATCAGCCGATCACTACCTTCAGTTGTTAAGGCGTGCGAACGTTACTTGTTTATTTACTGTCGAAGTTCGGGGAGTCTTTATCATAAATAACTAAATATGCTTGCTGCCTGACGAATGCTCTTTATGTTTTCGGATAACTTGAACTTAATGTATGTAAAATATATTTAATAACAATAAAATTGGCTCGGGAAGTAATTAAAAACCTGATTAACTCATCCGTGTTGTTTTAAACATGAAAGAATAAGGTCAAATAAACCTGCGCTTAAATCATCTAACGTATAAATACAGTTTAACATTTCTATATGACGAAGTTAAAAGAAACATATAAACATTATACACATATTTTTGAAATACCAAGATATGAAGTATTGTGTAATTATGTAAGATTGGCAAGAAAGTGGAGCGTCAATAAGACTTATCGAAGGTTTGCTTTGTTGTCTGATAGACAAATGTAAATATATACGCATTCACGCATAGTAAACGTAGATATGAGAAGTTTGTGTCGTCATTTCAATTTAGTTACTAGAGATATGAAAAACGAATAATTGTCGGCATCAGAATAAATACCCTGAATGTGACTATTATTTATACAATTTTATTTGATGATAATTGTAACAATTGTTTCAAAAAACTGAAAGACAACAACAAACAAGAGGTAAAGTACCAAAAGGCATTTAAGGATATTTTATCAAAAAATGTAGAAATAATTCAAATAAATTTGTCCGTGAAAAATCCTTACTAGGAGTACAGAATTCCAAGGAGGAAATCGAGAGGTGCACACAAGAAACCCAATGAAGCAAATTCCTGCGGTGACCGGGCGCGCCGCACCGTGTGTGCGTATCTGACGAGCCGCATTACGATGCACGCTTGAGATTTTCCTTACTTTGTTCATATGGACGATGTATTTTCTTTTTAAATTCCTGCGTGTAATTATGTGTTTCACGCACACGTGCGCTGCAAACGCGTGTTTTATTGTATTATGTTATATAAACAATCCCAATAAATTTAAAAAAAATGCGGGAAATAAATTCATAAAAATCATATCTCCCATTAAAATGATTTCTATATAAAAGAATAACTTTACTTACATTAAATTTTAGATATTGTTCGACTAGTTTTTGGGTGAGTGGGGTTTACGAAACAAGCGGTTTGCTTGTTTCGTAAATGGACATCTTAAAAAATAAAGCTTATTAAATATTGTTTTTTACATTTTCAATGTACTGTGGTAGTAAGTTCAGTAGAGATATGGTCTTTTCGAGAAGATATTTTTCAGATAACCTTTAGTTGGAAGCTGTTTGTCGTCTATATCTACATATAGGTCATATGTATATTTACATATAAATTTACTTATGGGTACATAGAAAATAAGATGTGTGAAATAAATAACAATGCACACATTATTAAAAACTGATATGATATAATTAACTGACCTTTGGGACGACTCTTAATTTAGTTTAAGATTACCTAATTAACTAGTGATCTTATGTTGTAGGTATGTATATTTAACTACGAAAGTCGAATCTGTTGTTTTTTTTAAAGAAAGATAATTTTATTCGTTTGTAGTTTTGTGTAAACACTATTAATCTAACTTTAGAAAAAACTTCTTTACCGTTTTAAATTTATCCGAAGAAGCTTGTAATTAGCGAATTGATTTTATTTTATATCATATCTGTTCTTAGCTATCCAAATTATTATTACTCTACCAGCTTTACAAGAATGTTAATCAAAGGTTTCACTTTAACTCGTTGAACCCAATGTGATAAATCGAGTATTTCCATTAAGAGACCGCAGCACACCGGTGATCTGTCACTGAACCATTTAAGCCATGGAGGTCACCCGTGAGCCACGTATAAAGTTTATCGGAAACGTATTGCAAATATAAAACAAAACTCACATAGAAGTAAGCCGGCGTGGCTCTGTTGTCCAAATGGATGGCCTACTTTTCAAATGTAATAAGTTTTGGGATTTTTAAACGTATGTAATGATATATTTATAGAGAATTATTGTTCTTATTAATATTGATATAAATCTTTTCTTTTTTTTTAATTTAAGCACTCTTACCACACACAGATGGTAATAGGAATTGTGAAAAAAGTAGAAAAAAATATGAATTTTTTTATTTATTAACTAGTGATTAGTCGCCTATACTTTCGATCTTACTTCAGAATGTATGATAATAAAAAATAATGTTTTTTTTTGATAACGGGGCCGTGGGTCGCAAAGAAAACAACGTATCTACTACGTAGACTAAATATGAATAGGACGTGTATGTATAAAAATTGATTTACTAGGCGTTCATAAATAATCGGGTGTTTCTGTTAACAGGTGGCATCGTCATCGTCGGGCGACATGAGCGAGCGCGAGCGTTACCGCGCGCCGCCGCAGCCCGAGCCGCCGCCGCACCGCGTGCGCGCAGCCGACCTGTACCCGCGGCTGCGCGCGCACTACGACGAGCCCGGCCTCGACGCCGGCTTCGCGCCCATATGCGGCGAGTTCGTCAAGGTTACACTCTCATCCTTTATATACAAACCGTCTAATATAAACTTTCCATTTCCGCGCATGTGAATGTCGATTCGCTGCATTTTGTATAAAAGAAAAAATACCCATTATCATCATCATCATGTCAGCCGATAGAATCCCACTAGATAACTCTTCCATTAAGATCACCACGATGGTCGCTTACGCTGCGAGCATCCAGCAATTTCCTGTGACCTTGACTATATCGTCGGAGCAACTACTAGGCATCTACCGGCTCGTGGATGCCACCCAAGAATTTTCTGTGTCAATGGCTATGGTTTGCTCGAACGATTTGCACCGCCCACTTCCATTTCGGGCGAGCATTTCTTTGATTTACGTCGGTGATTCGATCACCAAGAGAAGATTCGACCATAGCCCTCTTCTCCATTGCTCTCTAGGTGACCTTGAGCGTTCTTATAAGGCCCATCAGATCAGATCAGATACCACGTCTCCGTAAGTCGTCACTGGCAACATATCTTTCGTCTTCAGATGATAATAACCATAATGTCAAAAACTTGTTATTTAGCACTTTCAACATTTAGTTTCATCTTGTATATTGGGCAAAGCTCGTTTTCATGTTGTTAGACATCAAAAATCCTTTCTTTCGTCTAACCGTATGAATTATTAAATTATTATCTAACACAAGCAACGCACTTGTCTGCTCCCGAAATATTGATTATATTTATTGTGACTGAATTTCCAAGACCCAGACTACAAGTTGATGGAACGCGAGTACATTCAGATTATTTGCTTTATTTATATTGTGCAATAATTGCTTAACAAGTTTAGGAGGCCGACGATATTATCAAGGTCGCGAGAAGTAGCTGAATGCGGGCAGCGCTGGACCGGCCATCGTGGCGATCATTAGGAGAGAACTATGTCTTGCAGTTGGCGTCTATTGACTGCCATGATGATTAGGAGATTTACTTTATAATTATTTACATCATGATAATAATAATTTTATTTTTTTTCTGGAAACACTGTCTTATCCAATAATTTTTTTCTATTTATTATTCTATGTGTAACGTTGAATGATGGAATTCTGTGACTTGTTTTGTACATGATTAATTGGAGCAAATCTTTAAAATATATCACTTTGCAAATGTAAGCGATAACCTTTAAAACCTACGCCGCTCCAACGCAATCGCGGCCAATAATGACTGGCGCTTTCCTCACTGTTTTGTCAATTATGCAAAAAGATTATTACAGAACGATTGCCGACACTTACAAAACGCTTTTCGGTAATTTTAACATTGGCGTGAAATACCAACTCTATGTTGTTCAACACGAGGAACACTGGCAATGACGAGTCCCATAGAGTAATCACAAGCTTCTCCCAATTTATATACACTGTATGTTATAAGTAGACTCATCATTATGATTGAAGCCGTAAGATGTCCACTGCTGGACTTGAACTTCCTCCACAAATTTACAACGGTACCGTTTGGGAGCGGCCTGCATTCACCGTCTTCCGACGTTGACCTAATTAATTAGATTAGTAAAAATAAACATCTAAATAATAAGTTTCATTATAAAAAGTTACAGCTTAAAAGGAATAAAAATTTGCAGAAATGGATACAGAATTACAGCAGCCATATTTTTTTGGGTTTTTATTAATAGAACAGTACAAGAAGTTAAAAACAAAACAGTAAAAATATATTTATCTATGTTCCAAAAGAGCAACTGCGAAAGACCTGTCTGGATATTATAAGACCAGGAGAGGCTATAAAAATCAGTTCATACTTAGCTCTTAGTTCATACTTAGCACTTAGCATGTATAACAATCGATAGCTAAGGATAGTTCAGAAACAGATTTTATGAGAATCACAATAGTACTGCCAGCTCTGGCAGTACACTGTTGTGATCTGTGTAATTTTGAGTTGCTTACGTTATACTTGCAACATTAATTTTTTTTTTCGACTGGTTTTTATATATGATTTCGTCTTGTGGACAAATAGTCCAACGTCAACTTTTTCTTAAAGGATCAATGAATATGTCTATAGAATGTTACTTATGTCAAGAATAACAAATTAATGCACGGTTGAATTTTAATTTCAAACATTCACTTATGTATTTTTGTTTGTGAAACCTATTTCAAGAGGTAAAAGTTATGTACTCTTCTTGTTTGCGTGACTATGATTATGTAGCAAGGAATCGAAATGTATTGGTTTATATAGAACCTTAAATAATAGAATGTTACGAAAGTTATAGACAGCCCTAGTCGCGGCGCATTATGCGACGGCACATGTTTAAGAAGGAAGGCAGCTGATGGCCCCTAAGGTCACCGGGTTGAATGCATTGGGTTGAACGAACTCGTGCTATTTATTCCGGCTTCGATGACAACGAATTTTTCAATCAATGTTATCGTAATGGGATACTTGGTAATATTCAAAAACTAAACATGTCTTCGATTTGATACCATGTCGTTAAATATGCATTATTGCAAAAATGAAGCTTTCTGTACTTCAAATTCAAAATGTCTATATTTAAATAAGAGTTTGCACGTACTTTAAAAACGTTAATTATTTTAACATAAATATGTTAAGTAAGCTACCACCGGCTCGGCGTGCTTGTTTGCTGAGAAGAGGTGACTAGAAACTCAACAGTTGCCTTTTATATGTACAATTTAAAAAGGTTTACATTATAATATCAACAACGTAAATAAGTCGACAAACCAAGTCCCACACATTTCGATCAACTAAAAACTGTTGAACGCTGTAATACTAAATATTTAATAACATATTTTTAATTTTAGATTTAAAACCAGCAAAAGGAAGGTCTAAAATATCTTGTGGATCTTTATTATATGCAGTGCAGTACACTCAGATACGGATGTAGGATTTGTTAACTTTTCGAAAAGTAAATTTAGGCGTTACGTGTTAATTTTTGTTTCTTGTATTTATGATGTCACCGTTTTTTATATAAATATTTAATATGTATTGAAAGACAACTGAGCAATTGCTACGGTTAAAATTGTATATTAAATATTACCTGCCTCACTTAAAATTGAAGAACATATTGAAAATAAATAACGTCTAACCGTTCCAAATACCAGGAGTGCATAACCATGAGGCGCTCTATCCGCAGTGGGTGGGGCGCTCGGCGGACGGTACCATCGCCATGTCCAACTACCGCCTGCACCTGCAGCCGCGGAGGCGCGGCGGGCCCAGCGCCTCCGTGCCGCTGCGTCTCATCGACGCGCTTGAGATCCGCGAACCGACCTGCCTGATCATACTGTGCAAGCACGGCCGTCAGCTCAAGTAAGTACATTTACGTCTGCTAAATCTTTTCGTAGCAAATATTGCCAACTATGATATTTCCAAAGCCATTATTAAAGAATGACAATGTTTTTGACACCATTGTTTCTCAAAGATTCTTTCTTTGGTCATAAATCAAACATAATGATTGGGATAACAAAACAGATAGCGCGTGAGTCTTATGAGCTTAGGTTTGATCATGGTGTGACCAGCAAACGCAACATTGATCTTCCATCCACAAGGTCGTCTGTCTACCTACCTTATTCTATCTACCTATTTTGTTATTGTCGTCGGAAGATGTTGGATGCAAACCGCTTTCAACCGGTCTTGCAAGAAATCTATGAAGATGACCTGTATCCAGCTGTGGACGTTCTACATCATCACTGATGATGATGATGATAGTTGAAAACCATAAGAAGCCTGCTGGATAGTAGCCACCGAATAAAACAGATGGGGCATTATAGAAAGGAATAAAACAGGTTAAAACGGTCGGCTAATACTAAATAATTATAATCAATAATAATGTAAATGCGAATAAATATCAAAATAAGAAAACAAATAAACAAATATACAAAATAAAAATATACAAATATACAAATAAACAAATAGACCTAAACTGTAGAACTGAGGACAGGATGTAAGGTGATGAATAAAATGAATAAAGATAAATGAATAACCAAATGTTAAAAGAGCGAAACAGGAGAAAGAAACTGTGCAGAAATAAAAAGAGAACTGAAAAAATTCTTGCCCCAACAAAACCCTGTTCCTGGGGGTGGAACGAGAGATACCCAATTGCGGGGACTAATAAAAAAATGATGAGATGGTAATGAAATATATTTTTGATAAACCTCCAAAATACATGTCATTTCGAATTTAAACTCGCAACACCAGGAATTACAAAACATCGAAATACAAGGAGTAAATATTAACAGGAATAGAAGAAACTAATCAGAAATTAAAAATGTGGATTCTATCCACAACAGTGTTATCAAGCGTAACCAAGTTTTTCTGCAGTATAGTATAATTGTATTAGTAAACACGGCACGCGATAGTAAACGCGTATAATGTAATTAACAGTTTTATTTTAAGTTTGCCAATAATTAGCTTGACAATTAACGTAGCAAATGATTAATGTTTGTATATTATTACGTAATTTATTACTACTGGTATTTTAGTTAATGCCGTGGTCTATTAGTTTGTCAACTTATTTGGATATGCTTTAATTTATAAAGCGAACCTATTTTCTATCTACGACAATTAATGTCCTGTGACATCAAAGACAGTACACGCGGCGTGGATAAAGGACCTCCACTGGTTGGACCGACGAAGTAGTTAAGGCCGCGGGAAGTCTGTTACTGCGGGCTGTCTATGACTGGTCATCATGGCAGTCTTCGAATTGGCCTATGCGTTGCAGTGGGCGTCCAGCGACTGACATGATAATGTTGAACCTGAAAACTCACCTACATGTTCAGTATTCATAGATTAAAAATAGCAGTAACTGCAAATATTTTTTTGTTTTCGAGGTCATATAACTATTTGTTTTAAAAATAATGAAGCCTAAGTTATTTTTTAAGATAACTCGGAACTAAAAAAAGCCATTTTTTTTTGTTCACCATCAGCACAAAATAATATATGTGGAAATATAACATAGTTCTAAATTCTATTCTACGATTTTAAATATGTATCTCTTGTGTAGATGCTTTGATATATCGTGCCTATTCAGTGCGTTTGCAGCTTTGGGTATATTGTTTTGCAACATATAATTATATAATTGTTATATATTAATATGTTAATATATCATAAATTAATACCATCTATATGAAAGCCGATCTTTAAGTAAAAAAATCTACATTTACTCGAAATTTTCCATGAAAATTGTAAAAAAAAAACAGATAATGAAAAATTGACAGAGGTACATAATAAAAAAAGTAATAAACTTACAGTACAGTGCATGACGACAGTATTGGAATTAAATAAACGTGTTTATTTAAATTCAAATTACGAGGAAAACGTGTGCAAGTCGATTACGTCGTTGCTGAGTGTAAATTGAGGCTATCGACTGATAAGTGACAGTCGAAGAAAGAGAGCTCGTAAAACATTCCATGAGCTATAAACAGATACTTTTGTGTGCTTTAATTAACCTTTACCATTTTGTCTTTTAATCTGTTTATTTATGAAAGCACTGTCCTAAATTTTTTGTTTATAAAAGTAATGTATCACATATTGGATTCTGATTTTTATATAGCACGTAGGCAAAGGTGTGTGATAAATATTGAAAGTGTCTTACTATTTGTCACATACGGGTCAAATTGAACTTTGTGTTTCTCCTCGCTATTGAAGCACAACCGAATTAAAATCAATGTGGACTTAATATGTCTCTTTTGACTTAATTTAAAATCGTGAGCAGCACTGTTTGCTTTAGCCTACTTGAACTACGATGTTACGTTTTTTTTTAGTTTGGTAATCTCACTATAGTGTTACCGAAAGCTAAGTACGGCGTCTTAGGAAACCGCGGCGAGGTGGGGCCAGAGGAAGATAGAGTATAAACGTCACCGCCGCGACGATTGACAATGGATTGACAATTCGGAGCAGCTGATACTCCCCCCGTCCCGTCTCGCGCATACCTATAGCGCGGTTCAGCTGTTTCGGTAGTACTACAATACGAGTGACGGTCCTTAAATCTAAACAACAACGCTTCGATTTATATCTGGAATACATTTCATCTGGAGCAGAGATCTTTCACGAATGCAAACAATTACCAGTGTGTGAATTCTTATTTTTTTTTTAATGAAAAAGAAATTCCCGTTTATAATACTTCTTTTTAAAATTTATTTAAGTTTTTCTCATTTTTGTGTTAAATATAAAGCGATATTGTATGACTTGCTATTTAAATAATAAACCAGCAATCTTATCACTGTGTTTTTTAATAGAAAATAAAAGTGCACATACAATTTATAACCGTTTCTAAGGAAGTTAGCATGAGATAAAACGACTGCAATAAAGAATGAATTGAAATTCCGAAACGTCATTTTAAATTTAAAAGTTATTTGTAACATTTTCAATCTAATTATATTTAGAGGCGTCAGCTAGCACCCAAGAAATTAAGACATCTAGGTCACATCTGCGATACTTTTTTTTTTATTTGAACAAGTGCCAATATTTTGTTCTTGGTTTGATTTATTATTGTATAAAATAAATGTCTTGTTGAAATATCTTAGTTAATATGAAAACATTTACATAATTGTTATTATAATTACTAAGGAAATTAAAAATGTGCTTATTCAAATTGTACCAATTCATTTATTGGTTTGGATTTTATTGTTGATATATTAAAGTAGCTTTAATTTTTCCGCTATGGAGACACAAGCTCCCCTTCAAGAACAAAACCCTGCAGGAACACTGGCGCAGATTGGCAAACGTGTCTTAAATTGCATGATGTCAAATTTTTAGTGGTTATCTTAAGATAGCGTATAGCGTGTAGCGTCTCATTTACACCACAGGATCCTAGACTTTTTTCTCGTAGACCTCTTTTAAAATTCAGGTTACATTATTATAAAAAATTAGATGAACATGAGATCTAACAATGGATGGACATTTGTGTTGCAACCGTTAATTAATAGTTTGTAGGCACACACACCAGAAGTCGTATTTAGGCACTTTCCAAGTCTCGACTCGTACTGACTACGGAATATAAAGTAAAAGTAGCTGAGTTTCATAAGATATTATCTGCCTACCTTGATGGATAGAGTCAAGGTACGAGTCAATTTAAGTAAACATAGACCCTCCTTAAGAATTGTAAGCCCACATTTTGTTTTGTCATGCCAATATAGACTGCCGTCGAGTCTCCCGTGAACCTTGACCACTTGGAACTACTTTATACTGAACACTTTATACTATTTATACGAAAAAAGTATATTTTTTAATAATATTTTCTTTTTAATTTTTAGGTGCGCGTTTACATCGTCGGAAATATGTATTGAGTGGTGGCGGAGATTGACGACGGGTCTCGCTCCTCTGACGTCACTCCAGGATACTTTTGCCGCTGCGTATGCCGCATGGGCGAAAGAACAACCGCCCTCTTCGGTGCATAGAGCCCTACTGAAGGCCTCGCACTCCCCCCAGATACATTGGTTCGGCGCAGAAGTGAGTGACCGTCTTGCATTTTATGTTTCCCTGGTAGTTAATTTGTACGATCATCATAGGCTCTGTAGTTAAAACAATAGAAATGTTTTATATATCAGAGAGATTATTACATGCAATGAACATGTAAATAATATGATTGTATATATGCAGTAAACAATGTCCATCGAAAGTATTTTTAAAATCATGTACGTGTAAATTATTGGCGTAGCCTCGTGTATATTTTTGTTTTAATAATTTTTATGTTGACACTGAACTGTACATAAACACGGTACTTCCAAGTGTAATACTATAATCGAGAGTAAATGGGTCGTCTAGAATTACATTTCCAATTTTATCACACCTTATTTCCGGTACAATAGTGTTACCGAAATCGCTATGTCGCGTCTTAGGTGCATGGTGAGAGGCGAGAGGTTGAAGGAGGAGAGGATCGACTGGTCTGTCAATGTTCGAGGCGACGGCCATGCTTTCTTTTTCTTTCACTGCCGCGCTATACTAAGGCAGCGAATTGCGGTTTCAGTAGCACTATTGTTCATATCCGATAATATATCTTCGTGACATGAAGTATTGCGGAAATTAGTTGAGCGGAACCGCTGTACCGCAAGTTAGAAAAGCGCACGTACCGAACTCTCAGTGCAACGGTTCCGGTAGCACTGTAACGACTTATTACATATGTGCATAGAAATGGATATTCCACATTACTCGCATAATGATTTAATGTATGAGTCGGTTAACGCTCTGTTTGCTGCCTGCTACGATTGTAAATATTTTGTTTACAGAAATTATGCTGTGACACAAATTCATCAATTTAATTACCACTAACATTGTTATTAAATATATACAAACAGTGAGCGATTTATGCAGATTACGTTTAATATTATCTTGTAATTACTCTACTTTTATGAAATAAAAATTTTGTTCAGTTTAGCAGTATTTCCTAATCGAAATCTAAGACTGTCCCGGAAACAAAATCCGCGACCTACGATTGCAATTCTCGGTCCGCTCTCTACCGCTAGGCTACCACTAACGCTATGAGTGCAGGAGATTTTTATGGGGCCGGTAGCAGGTCCAATGACAAATCAGGGTTCGCTCTATATTCATTAAAAATTATCTAGCCGTCTAAAATATTAACATGTTTAATAAGGCGGTAAAGAAACCCTATAGAAAGTCTTTGACAGTATTCAACGTTTTTGTTATGTTTATTTTTTAGTAAATTATTATTGATCTCGATCACCTGCTATGGCCTTGAGAAGCGCGACTAGAGAGAGAAAGAATTAATTTTTAATTTGTCATTCAGGATCATAATATCAGATAGACGCCCACTGCAAGGCATAGATAGGCTTTCCTCAAAGATCGCCTCTATCATCGGCCTTGAGCTAGCCCGCATCTAGCGACTTTCTTGTTGTCGGCCCTCCTAGTGACATTGTTATAATATTATGATATTGTGAATTTCAATTGATAACGGACATAAAGTTGGAAATTTTTTTTTTTAATGAACTTGCAATAGGGATGATGCATTCTATAAAATGTAAAGGCGATAGTTCGTAAAAGATTGAGAACCTATGGTTTACCTTATTCCAAATATTTTTATAAGTAATGCATAACTAGTTTATTAATATTTGAAACTGAAGAATAATATCTTTCGCAGCTGGAGAGGCTGGGCTTCACGACGAAGGGAGCGTGGCGAGTGTCGGCCGCTAACGTCGAATACAAGTTGTGCCCTTCCTACCCTCCGCTTATCGTGGTTCCTGCCTCCATCGGCGATGAGGACTTGGACTCCGTCGCTAGGTAAGTTCATATTTTCACGCTGGTTTGTCGAAAATCAACTTAGTCTATGTTACGCGTAGTTGGAGTGACTCGAGCACTTATGACCAATGTCAGGCTTTCTTATTCATTTTGTCTAATTGACGTCTAAGTCAAGTTACAACGACGTCTGTTTATTTTAAAAAAAGCATGGTGAAATTATAAATTGATGATTAGTACCACCTCGCCTTGAACGCAATAATTTACTTTATCACACTTGCGTACAGCTGCGTTGTAACGTCACATATGTGATGAATGCTTCGCAATTCTTGATTTTATGATGAGAAGAAGATCCGTAGACGAATGTAAGTAACCGTTTTAATATCCCAGCGGAATATGGTACATGGCTTTGGACATGGCTTGTTCACTGTCACTTGGACATATCCCGTATTCTACTGGGATATATCGGTTACTTACATTCGTCTACGGATCTTTTAAATTCTGATTTGATTTTGTAGAGAAATATATAATAGTATTCTCTCTATGGCTTGATGAGCGACAGAGCTTTTAAATAAGGCCCGAAGTGAGGAATCCTGTTTCAGTGATGTAAGTCATCACTGGTGAGCGAAGACCACGTTTGGACTCTTATCTGTCACCAAAAAGTAAAAAAAATTGGTACAATGAATAATTGTAGACTCTGTGTTTGGCACTAATCGTTGTAACATAACTCCTGAAGATGGGGCATCTTCAGGAGGTGGAGGGGTGAAACACGTGTTGAGTAATTTGGTGGTGGCGGTTGTGTGATTCGCATTGTTTGCCGCATACGCATTTATCAGCGGGCTGGCGGGCGGTGCATTTAATTGCACGACTACCACTGCATGTGCGGAAGTGGCTAAATATTGGTCCTTTTCTTACTTAAGTTATTTATGTAATGACAACATTCGATTTAGATTCCGATCGATGCGCCGCCTACCGGCTGTTGTTTGGCGACACCGCGGCAATGGCGCGGTGATCGCCCGCTCCTCGCAGCCGGAGGTGGGTTGGCTCGGTTGGCGCTCCAGCGAGGACGAGCGTCTTCTCGCCGCCTTCGTGGCCGCTTGCAACGCTGACCGCGGCACTCAGCCTCCTTCCACCAACAAGGTATGTGCCCCCAGGCATTCTTCACAATTTACTCATTGTATTTCCATTGGTATGCCTTCGTTTATAATGTTGCGTATGTAGATCTTATTTATTTCTTTACTATTTATTGTGTGTACATCAATACACGAGACAAACAAAAAATTACTTGTTATAGGCCAATTTTTTTTCGCAGAATGCCAAAAATGTCAAGAAATCTTATTAAGTAAGAATTTCATAAGCAATGAAAATAATCAGTGTGTAATGGTTGTCATTTGATAGCAACTGAAGCTGTTGATCGTTGACGCGCGTTCGTATGCGTCGGCGGTGACGAATCGGGCGCGTGGTGGCGGTTGCGAGTGTCAGCAGTACTACCCGGCCGCGGACATCCAGTTCATGTGCTTGCCCAACATCCACCACGTGCGCCACAGTTTCCAGCAGTTGCGTGCGCTCGTCGCCATGCCCGAGGACCAGGCCAAGTGAGTTCCTCATCGTGATCATCTGCATTATAAAATGTGCCTACCGTCATAATTAAATATTTAGAAATTTCTCCTCTTTTCCGCATACCAGGTATTTTAAACACAAAGTTTCTATTACTAAACCTTAAGGTATTACTTTAATGTAATTTGATATTACAACAAAAAGTAATGAAATCTCATTTTAGACAAAAAGTAAAAGAGAGAATCAATATAAATATTTAATAATTTTAATCAAAAATTTCCCACACATACTCAATATGCACATTCCATACACACGGTCAATACAATAAATTTCCCTCAGTTTAGTTTTTCTTGTTCTTATATGTCTACTTTCGTAATTTTCAATTTGAACTAATTTTGATGCTTTCTTCATAATTGTAGTTTGCCTATTAATGTTTATATTTTGTTATGGATGAATCGGTCAGCTGAGAGGGACCTCGAAATAAATAAATAAATATGTAATTTAAGCCGTAAGTTGTCTACTGCTAGGCATGACACTCCCATTGTGTGAATGTGTTTCTAAATGTGTTTTTATTGAAGATTGTGCTTTCATATTAGGGCTCTTAATGCAATCTCCTGTATACTTCCACTCCCATTACAAGGCAAAAATATCCCAACACACCATTTTCTAAAATAGTTTGTAATACTGATTTTATAAAAATCTGTTCTGTTTGTTTCATCATCATTTCAGCCATTGGACATTCGCTCCCCTTGTAAATTTTCAGTAGCAATGGTTAGAAGCTGTTTGCATTCAACGTTTATCGACGTTTTTAATATTAATGTAATAAATACTCGTATTTTACGTATAATATTACGACGTTTATTTTGGCAGCTGGTACAGCAACCTAGGGCGCACCCTATGGCCGCAGTACGTGTCGGGCGTTTGCCGGGCGGCGTACGTGGTTGCAGGCGCTGTGCAGTCGGGCCGACCAGTGCTGGTACACTGCTCCGACGGCTGGGACCGCACGCCGCAGATTGTGGCCGCAGCGCAGCTCGCCCTCGACCCCTACTACCGTACTGTCGAGGTATGCTTCCGCCTTATTTTACCTACCACCCGTCGAGAGAAGCTACGATTTATCTTAAATAAAATTAATTGCTTCATGGGCCCTAAGGTTCATAGGAAACAGACCAGAACACTTGGTGGTTACACTTGCGTCCTTAACGTTAATAGCTTCGGCACTTGGCGTTAGAAATGAAGGCCAAGAGAGTATTTACCCAGATTGTACCTTACAAAATGTCTTGCTGACTAGCATTAACCAAGTTTTATGTTTAGTTAGGGGTTAAGATTAATAATAGTAAAAATATATAGCTTTTAGTTAATTAATACGCAGCTGTGCGTATTATTGCACCCACTGGATTTACTACTCTTACAATTAATTATTAAAACATTATCCTTTAAACAGGGTTTCCAAATACTGATAGAGCGAGAGTGGCTCGACTTCGGGCACAAGTTTGCGGAACGCTGTGGACACCAATTTGGGGCAGAGGATCCCAATGAGCGGTCACCAATCTTCCTACAGTGGCTTGATGTTGTACATCAAATGATGCTCCAATATCCATGCAGTTTCGAGTTCAATGAGGCCTATTTGGTGAGTTATAAAGATGTTTTTTTAGTTATTGTGGATTTAAATTCGAAATAATCTTTTAGTATACAGACGTTTTTTAACGAGTCGCGACAAACTTCCAGTTCACTATGAAGTTGTTTCATGCCGGGATACATTCAGAGGAACCAATCAGTATTTAACAGAAATTATTACTTTTTTTTTTAAATAAATGATTCATTGTTTTGTTATGATTCTTGTTGAATTCATTATTGTACTAACGAATCAAGTTAACAGAGGTTAGAAAGGCACATTTTCCAATACAATTTGTAATGACGCGTGGTTAGGTTGACGGATAATAATAATTTTACGGCATTCTTAAATTGCAATTGACGAGAACGAGGCGGGCGGCTGTCCACTGCATCATTCTCGTAAAGTGTATAATTGTATACCTGTAACTTGCTTTTCAAAAACAACATGTCTCATTGTGGCAGAATGTACTATAAAAAAGTGCTTGTAATATTATTATTTATTACTGCTGTTCTGGTTCTGGAACTACGATCATGGACCGATAAGTACAAAAAGCGCTCTCTATAAGAATTAGTAGAACCTCCATGCACAAGGTAGACAGTTGATTTTTAAAGTCGACAGAAAACATGAATAATGTCTGCTTCCTGCCGATTCTATACGAAATCAGTGGGGAGTACATACAGTAGTGGATGTCTTACTCTGGTGGTGATAAACTGTTATTCACGAGAAATGATGTAATTGTTGCAGATAAAGCTGGCCACACACGTACACTCGTGCATGTTCGGCACGTTCCTGTGCAACACGCGTCGCGAGCGCATCGAATGTCGTGCGGACGGCGTAGCCCACGTGTGGCACCTGCTACGCGCACCCGCATACCGCAACCACCTCTACTCACCGCAGCAACACCATCAGGTTATACTCACTTGCCTATTTGGAAACAGCATAAATTTTGCACATGATTCGCCTTTCTTCATCACCTTGATTTTTAATATATTATTAATAAATATGTTTTTCACTACATTGTAAAAACAATAACATCAAATTGAAATTGGGAATGTGGGAAGGCATTCTCCTGTCGTGTCAACTGTCAGTTCTCTATAATTAATTGACAATGAAAATAAATACCTTCGGTTTTAGTCGTGATTACTTTATTTAATGTATTTAAGAACATTTTGATGATAAATAAATTACCAGTAAATAAAATAAAAACTAAACTTACATAATAAACATACTCATTAACCATTAATTGTATAATAATATTACTTACCAACTTTTTAAATTAGATTATTGTTGGTTGGTCTGATTTCTTTTCTCAAAAAGTCTGTTTTATTAACCTTTTGCATGTTGTGGTTGGCTCTCATTGAAATAGCAATTTGTATTGAATTTTTGATTGGTATTTATTTGCTTGAATTTTAATAAATAAAATGATTCCAACTACGAACTCAAGAATTATTATGAATAAATCGTGCCTTTATATATATATATATATATATATATATATATATATATATATATATATATATATATATATATATATATATATATATATATATATATATATATATATATTTAGTTCAATTCGAGATTGCTATTGCTTTTATAAGCTATCTTCCTTCCATACTAATGAAATAACTAAGGTCGAACGACTTGCCTTTTTATGAAGAATAAGTTATTTTGAGGAGCATAAGTGATAAAAGCTTCGGTCGTTGTTGGCAGGTGCTGTGGGCGGAGTGCAGCGTGCGCGCCATGCAGCCCTGGTGGGCGATGCTGTGCGGAGAACGCGAGCGCGAGCAGCAGGACCCGCCACATCTGGATCCTCCGCCTATGGATCCGCTGCCTCAAAATGGTGCGACACTCGTGCACACACCTAGACACATACCTACGCACACAAACACCCACACACACACACCCACGCGCACATGCATGCACGTACCCACGCACACACACGCGCGCGCGTTTGCACACGTTTTCTTTGTTCGTCGAGCATAGCTTTTTAAAATACCTTTTGTAAGCTAGCAAAAACAACAGAAATTTGTTTCGAGCATTACCAATTGTAAAAAAATAAAATAAAGATGATGTTTTTTATTTAAGGTTGTTTTAAGGAGTACACATTTATTTTTATTTATTACTCATTGTCTTTTTGGTTATTATATATTCTGATATAAAAATCTTTGTGGATGGATTTCCTGATGTGTTAGCCAACTGAAATCAAAACACGAACATGCCTAATCAAAAAAATAGAATAGATACTAATGTTTTCTACAGTTGTTTGTACATATTAATTGTTTTTAGGACTCATGACAAAAACAAGATCCTGCGAGAACTTGCTGAGTGATGGCGAAAAACAAACAACACGGAGGAGATGTAGTGATCCTAGTATTGCACCTGACGTTATGTAAGGATATTTTTTACGACTAGTATATATGACTTACAGCTGTAACTTACATGTCTGTAACATTTCTTGCCTATGTCAAATGGATTGTCATACTAAATAATTTCTTTGAAATTAAAATGAGCAAATTAATTCCGATATTTGTGTTACATGTTCCCTTTTCACCGAATTTGCTTCAAAGAAATTCATCATACTATTAATAGATTCTGTGTATCTATAAACAATCTCTAATGGACGCACAATTCTATTTCCGTCTTTCATTTTAAATTCAAATTGAAGTTTTGTACTACATATTCACATATAAAGCCTATATGTGTTGTATTTATAATTACAAATGTTAAGTTACATTGATTGTTAGTATTCTTTTAATCGTATACACAAGGTCTGAAGACGAAGATCTTTAACCATTGTATGTTGTTGGTGATGAGTTATAAATTTTTGAAACTTGGACATTTACGATGGAACTTTTGAAAAGCTTTGTGTCACCCATAGAGACAAAGCAAGGCTGGTCATCCAGGAGATCTTTAGAGAAGGTGGAAATCTTGTTGAGCATCTATCAGTTGACCATCTTCATATTAGACGATATCATCATCACTATACGCATGTAAGTTGATAAAAGTAATGATAAAATGTGATGTGTTTGCAGGAAGCTATCGTCACTGGTGGGACGCGACTGTCGCGGCATCGGTGCGTTGACTGACAGTTGCGTGGACGAACTCGTCGCGCCTCTGAACGCGCAGCCAGCTCCTCCTCCACGATCAGACTCGCCGCAACCATCTACGAGCCAAGTACCTATGATTATTAATTAAAAATATTGTCAGAAGTCTAGTCAGAAGTATCAAAGCTATTATCTTGTCTCAGTTCAATAAAAAAATATTTCAGAATGTTTCATTTGTTGATTTATTGTCTTATTAGTAAACAACAAATATTAAAATAATTTTTCCATTTCTCACACTGCAAGTTTTTCCTAACACACCTTCAAATGTTTGAGAGCTGGGGATGGTGGTTTTATTTCACTCTGTATTTTGTATAAGTATTGTTTATATTGCCTACTTCGTAATTTTTCTATATTTTGATTCCATGAGAACCTCTTTCGTAATAAAACGTGGATCGAAAATTTATATATTTATTCATATTATCATCTCCATAGGATGATTAATGGTGATCACTCATCTACTTTATCGGAAGAATGCCAGAAAAGCTCAAACTGACAGAAACTAGAGTCAGATTGAACTATGTATAGGCATACCTCATTTTAGAGCTATGAGAGTTTTAAAAGCTCCTTTAATATATATAAATGATTTTTTTTTAATTTATTACCAGATGATTTAGAGACATTACATGGGAGTTTATTGTAGTAGCATAAAAAGTTGCCTACTAAAAAGTTACTGAATTTATTATTAAGTCAAATTTGGACTATTTGTTGCCTAGTTGCCGAATAGGCCCTACCCAAGGTTTGAGATCAGTGACACCTTTCGCAATTAATGATCATTTCTATAATTTATTGTTTTTGTGGTTGTAGCAGGTGGTTCTGAACCCGGAGCACTTTAGCAAGCCGGCAAGCAGCGCGTCGTCATCGTTGGAGCGCGAGCTGGTTAGCGCGGTGGATAGCGCCGATTGCACGGACGGCTCGCCGCCCGCGCGCCCAACGCTGCCCACGCTGCCCACGCACGTTCTGCAGGTTTGTAGTGCCACAACAATAAACTCATCTTATATGACATCTTATTTAATTTTTTTAAAGGTAAAAATCTAGATAAGCACTAGATACCCTCGGGGGAAGAACAAGGTTTTGTGGTGTTCCTACCCACTAAAATACTCCCGGTGATCGTCCTCCGCATTGTTATGAGCCTCAGGACTTTGAATGAAAAATAATTAGAAAACAGAAAAGGCAACCATTTGGTGCGAGTGGTGCAACAAGAGTGAGTGGACGAAGTGGTTACATGCCGGGCGGTTAGCAAAATGCTGGGTGTGTTGGATAAGTTTCATGGACTGGATGTAACAGTAAGTTTGGAGGGGCCGCTAGATATACTGAACGCGCTAGTGTCCATCAGTTCTGTGCCAAGGCACGTTCTGGGGCGAAATCTCGATTTCTGGCGGCATCTTCGCTGTGCCGCACCAATACGGGAGCATTTTGTATACCTGTCCTCTTCGGGTTTAAGGGACATTGAAGGCCCTCATCCTCGACTTTCGTCTTTTTGGTCGATACGATAGGCATGCGATACCATAACTCTACTCTTACTTACTTACACATGCTAATACCCCCAGAACGGTGTAAGCGACGATCTGTTACAAAATGAGGTGCGGACACCCGAAGACGAGACACCTGACGAGCCAGCGGTCTTTGTCGGCGAACCCTACTCTGATTTGCTCTCTATGCCCGACGTGAGTGTATTTCAATGTTGTAACAACTCTTTTAAATTCAATAATTATAATGAAAATTAAACATTTAATATTTTATTTATGTATTAAACATTTATATTTTACTTATTAACCTTTTTTACTACTTGTGCAGTAGCAAACATAATGTCTTATAGACATTCTTTATAAGTCAACGTAAGGTGATGCAGGGATAATTAGTGGACATGTATATGTGTTATAGAAAGGTTAATTATATACTATAGGCTTTGGGTACATGATAAATACTACACTTGGTATCTAATTATGAATAAACACGTATGTAGGAGGATATAATATATTAATAAATTACACCAATGCATACCAATTTATTTATTATTCTTCCGCCAATAGGTCTCGAACATTCTCTTGAACATCAAACGATTTGATATTTTTTATTCCAAGAGTTAGTATATTTCAAAGCACAATTATTTGGACAAAAAGAAGAACGAACAAAATCAGATTTGTGACAAAGACAAAATGGTAGACAAAAAGATATTAGTGCCATTATTAACTACACATACTCTTTTATTAAAAGAAAAATAGGTTATTTAGAAGTGCGTTAAAAAATTATGTTACATAAAAAACTCTATTTATTAAAAAATATTTTTTTTGGGGGTTTGTTGTAAGAATGCAAAATTCTTGTAAACAGAATTGGGTTTACTTTTATTGTCGTTGCAGGCAGCAAGAGAGAGCGGTCGTACACGTAATATTAGCATAACGTGGAGGTCGATCTCGGAGTCCAGCAACCAATCGTCGACGGGCTTCGACATCGCGGGCACCCCGCCGGCCGCGCGCCCGGCGGACCGCCCCGCCGAGCACCCGGCTGAACACCCGACCGGGCCCGACGTTGACGTTATGGACAACCACAACTGCACAGAGGGCGACATAGAGAACCACAACGTGAATGGCGACCTGACGAGTCGCGACGACGCCGCTCTCACCAACGGCACGCTCAACGGACACGACGACATTTCCGCAAAGTTCATGCAAGTTGATTTGAACGGTTAGTTGATTTCATTAGTATGATTGTTAAAAGGTCGACAGCTAGTTCATTCAAATTAAAATTTAAAATATCTTTATTTAACTAGCCATTTACACCCACGTTTTAATCGTCAATTATTTTAATATTATATGTAATAAATGCAATTTAAAACAATATGACAATTTTGATAAATGACATATTGATAACAATTTTGATAAATGACATATTTGTATAATGTCAGTGAATAACATACTAGTGAATATGTCAACAAAGTTCCACTCGTTTAGATCAACTAAAAACTGTTGTATGCTATAATAAGATATATTTCATAATGTACTTTTAATTTAAGATTTATAACTGGTCTAGGATGGTGTAAGATATATTGTGGGACATCATTGCATATAACATTTAACAGTTGAACTGTTTACATATAAGCTACTATTTTTTCAGTAAGAAGTTAGAGGGGGCTAAACTATTTTATTATATATGAATTATAATGCATACATTGTAAAACACAATTGCCATTCTTAAAAAAATTAAAAGTAAAAGCATGAGGGCTCAAAGTCATTCTTGAGTCGAGACCTTTAGAAAGGTATTTGTACTCCAACCATTCTTATGTTTTTGTATGTATGTTCAATTAACAAGAAAGCCGACAAATCGGGAGTTTCCATTTTAGTACCAACTAAGATAAAGCGTAAAATATACGCCAAGAAGATTGTCCATCTTGAGACAATCAGGCTAGTGTTATTGTTGCATTACATAGAAACAATTTTTTGCTCGCTTTGTCGAGACTATTATCAAAGGAGAGAGATCGTTATAGCTTGGTACAACAGTAAACGTGAAACCAACTTCTTTATTATCAAATTTATGCACTTAGTGGTCTATTCTATTGTTATGGCCAATAAAGTATCCAGTTAGATTTAAACAATTTCATTGCATAAGTAAATGTTTCATTTAATACACTGCATTTAGTGCTTGATACTGAGACAGAGAAGTGGAAGTATGCTGCTTAGGTACTCGTTGCCAGGTTGTTGATAATCAGAACGATGTAAACGCTTTTCTCGAAATTCTGCTCCGCAATTGAAGAAAATTTCAGATTGGCATAAGTTCCGTCGACTATCTACGATGGTTTTTGTTATTTTCTGATGAAGCAACCCAGGGTCTATTTGTATATGTGTATTTGTGTCGCTATGTTCGCGGAACTACCATAAACTTCTTAAAGGAGACCTAAATTTGTTGTATACTCTATGACTATATCTTTTGAGTATGTATTTCGCATTTGACCATCCTCATGCTAGAGATCTGTACAAGAAGTAATTTCAGTCTTCTTCAAAATTCCAAATTTTTAGAAAGCTAGTTTGATGAATAACTTTCGGTGTACGGCTCATCTAACTGGAGAAAAGTGTGGTTAAGAGCGGGTGTCTTCAAAAAGAGCTTTTGGCGATAGAATACTATGATGTATATCGCGTATACAAATGTTGGACGGTCAGGTGGTGCGTCGTCGAGCGGCGCCAGTTCAGAGAGCGAGGGCGAAGGATCAGCGCGTGGGGCCGCCAGCCAGCTGACGCTGAGGCCCGCGTCGCCACGCCGCACCTGCTGCCGCTGTCCGCGCGGTACGCACGGCTCGCATCGCACATCTTGCACACCATACACCCATCCACATATGCACAAAAGCTAACGACCGCGTGCTTTTTCATACGTAGCTAATGTCAAGAGTAATGTGGCTGCCAATATCATTATCATCATGCCAGCCAAAGATTGCCACGATGACCAGTCTTGTGCTGCTTGCATCCATCGATTTACCGCGCCGTTGATATGTCATCGGTTAACCTGGCTTGTGATCGCCACTCAACAACCTTTCGACTCCAACGGGTATCGGTAGCACGTGCAATGGCCCGCCCACTGCCACTTCAGACGAACAATTCTACGATCTACTTCGGTGACCTTAGCTCTTCTGCGGATATTTTCATTTCTCTTCGACATTGCAGCGAAGCTTCGAACATATCCTTCTCCTTTGCTTTCTAAGTGACAATATATTTAGTGCATGTATGCGTGTTTGTGCAGGCGCGGAGAGCGAGCGCGCGGCGGCGTGCTGGTGCGGCGCGGGGGAAGCGGGCGAGGCGCGCGTGCGCTGCGTGTGCGGCGCTGCCCACGTGGCACACGATCCGCCCGACGGCCTGCCGCCTGCCGCCGACCCGCTGCAGGACCGCTTGCACCAGATCATACTTTACCAGAAGGTAATCACCCTTTGATACAATCAGGTCCGGTTTAATGGTTTACAAAACAAAATTCGGCATATTCATACGAGAATATAAAATAAAGAGGGATATTATCGACAAATTTAAAAATAGTGTAGAATGAAAAAACTTAGACCGACCAAAAACCATGCAGAAGAAGTAATATATACATAAGTAATTATAATCTTAGCACATACGCCTGACTAAACCTCTTTTGTAAATGTGCTCTTTACCTATAGGATATAGTATGTATGCGGTAACTCAAAAGTAGTATTTAAAATAAAATTTATATATTTCTATTCGCCACAGAAAGTGGTAGAAGAATTAAGCGGGCAGCTGCGAGAGGCGCGCGAGGCGCTGCGTCGTGCGACTCCGTTCGGCGTGCTGCCGCCTGCGCGAGCTTCGCCCTCCGCTCCCTCGCCCACTCAGGTAAGCAGCTGTTCACTTTATGGATTCATATATGATGTATGCATTATCACTTCCCAACCAAAATATCTTAACTTACGCTGAGTGGATAAAGATGTGTATAGTCTAGCGTTATTGTCTTGAAAGCCCCCTAACCCTTTTATTTATTAATTCTGCCTATTTTCTCACAGTTTACTGCTTTAACCTCTTCAGTTGTTTGCAGTAGGTATGTGTCAATAGTTCTACCCGGCGGTAAAAAATGACAATAAATAAATGTCTTTCCAATCCTACCAAACAATTAGCATTAGCATATTGTGAGATGACCGAAATTTTGTCTCGTTCTGTGAAACTTCTCCTATTTTAGACCACAAGCTTTATCGCACTTTCTTTTCGTACCTCATTTACTTTTCATCTGGCAATGAAAAGCGATTCTCCAAAATGATTCCATTTCTTCTCGTCTCAATAAAGATTCACAAATAAATACATGGTTCATTAGATTCCTTTCCGTGAGTTCTCGTGGTACCCAATAATGGAGTTTTTTGTATACCTATCTTTTTTAAGTGAGTCAAGACTGTTTTGTTGTCAATTTTTTTTCTGCTTTATCATGATCCACTTTCAAAAATGGCGGTCATAATATTTGTAACGGGGCGACCAGAGCAAGGGTATTTCTTTAATATCAAAATTCTCTAAAAAAATTGTAACATTTTTTTGCTACATGCATTGCATCTTCAAGTGTTTGAATAAAAAATATACTACTGGTTTCCTTTTATAAAAGGTAACCTTCGAAAATTACATCAAAATCAACCAGATACAAATAGTACAACCAAAGAGATTTTATTACACGTCTATACTTATTATTTAAAAAAATATTCTCCCCTCGACCTAATATAATAGCAACCCAAGATATCGAGATTCCATCCTCTTGCTATTTGAGCGACAGTAGAAGCAAAGCGTGGCTGCTTCCGAGTCTGGTTTGATAAATAATGCAATTGATCTTTGTTATTACGATGAGAATAAGTATTATTATAAATCTATTTAGGAAGTTTACATGTTTATTGATTCCTTTGATTATAGTTCGTTTAATTATTTTTTTAAAAGGGGTTTTAACTTAATCTCATAACGGAAAGTAGGTACCCGGTGAAGTTGTAATTAAGTAAACATTTGTAATGAAACAGATGGTGCAGAGCGGAAGTGTGAGCGCTAGCAGCAGCGCTGGCGGTAGCGCCGGTGGGAGTGCTCGCGGGAGCGCGGGCGGCAGTGGCGGTGGCAGCAGCAGCGGAAGCGCCTCCGAAGTGGAAGTGGGCGAGGAGGTGCGCGCGCAGTGGCTGCCCGACAGTGCCGCGCCGCGATGCCAGCACTGCCGCAACCACTTTTGGCTTGCGCGCCGCCGCCACCACTGCCGGTCAGTTTGCTACACACACACACACACACGCACGCACGTACGTTCGCACTCACACACACACACACCGCCTACCTACAACTAAACTGCACAGATGTATATGAGTGCCTTTGAATATTTTAAGCACTTTCCTTAAAGAAGATTGCGCACCTGGGGGAAACGTTTTGACATCAAGAGGTCTTTGTTTCTTAAAGTTGTAGGTCAGATGTTTCCTTTTACTTGCACCCACTTTTTAATCTTGAGGTTTTATTTCTTTTTATAACGTTGTATATAGTAAATTTTAGATGTTGTCACCTATAAAGGAACACAACAAAAATGCTATTCATACAGTAACTTTTATCACATTTTTAACTCGTATGTACTGCTATTGTACCAAAATAAAACAAAAAACATCATGTCACTCTCTTTTTGCAACCGCCCATATAAACAGAAAGAGTGAAAATCGTAATCATGTTATCATTCAGGTCACACACAAGGCAGCAATAAAAGACATTTCACTTATTTTTATAAAGTTAAACTAAGAAGTACACAGATTTAAGAATGAGTTAGTATTAAAAAAATACATACTCATTAATAGATATATAGCGCACACTTACATTGTTTTAACTATACTTGCGTAACTCTTCTTACATTGTCTTTAGAATAAATATTTCCTCAATACTATGACAGCATGCATTCAACGGTGAAGTTTTGTAGTAACTTGATGGTTTTAAAGAAATCAATATTTTTATTGTGGTCACAATATATTTGTGATAATATTTCGTAATACATATAATAAATAAAAAAATAAAATTCAAAAAGAACATTAAAAGTAAATTGACAGAAAATGCACATTATTCAATAAACTAATATTTAAATGACAAGAATCTTAGACAATGATATCGCCTGATAACTTTTTTTGGTTCTTCTCCACGAACTACAACACCCTGTTGCGCAGAGTCAAAAATAAAATAGAATTAAAAAAGTTGACGTCAATAGGAATCCTGATAAAGGTTCCAACGTTGAACAAACGAGTTTCATCTTTTTATTTGTTCACATTCGGTGATGTTGTGTTGTTTCGTGCAGGCAATGCGGCGGCATTTTCTGCGGGTCATGCTCGGAGATGCGGCCGTGGGGCGAGTGCGGCGCAGTGCGCGTGTGCCGGCGCTGCCGCGCGCTGCGGTGACCCGCCGCGCCCCCGGCGACGCCCCCACCGCCCGTCTCGCGGTCCGCTCCACTCTACGCCCAACAGTTCACCACTCTGCGCTGCTGAAGGTTCCTCGCGCATCAACTCATCAACAGACAGATCCAACAATAACCATTTAGTGCCCTGACATTTTAAATTTTCCATATCATTAACTTTCAATAGACAAACTATCTGTATTCAAAATACATTTCTAGAGTTCCTTGTCGGCTTTAACTGTCCATTAACGTACTCGCTAACGGTACCGTAACAACTGACTGTCATTTAACTCTAGATGTGATATTTTAATTACTACTTATACACTCTATAGTAAATACCGTAGAACATACAGATTTTAAAATCTCGTTTCGTGCGCTGATCATTATCTATATGTAACTCTCAACAATTTTGTTACGCAGAAGAACCTTTAGGAGACCAACTAATTCCGTATCAATTAACATTTCACAATTTGTACATAATACCTTAGGGCGTAGAAGTAATGACCGCGGAAATTCCAAACATAACATTAACAACTAGTCAAGCAGATTCAAACATTAACTTTAATCGTAATCCTATTCACGATAACCTAACATCTTACTTTTCTTTGAACTTGTTCAAAGAGAAGTTAGTGAAAAATTAAAATAAAACAATTGAAATCATGATTTTGTTTGCGTGAACGTTGCATCGACGATGGTGTGGCTTGTGTATACATTATCTGAATTGAAGCGTCCGCAACAAACATGCATTCCTCTTGTAATTTTAATTTAATTACTTAGGGAGGGTGGGTGGTGTGTTACGGAGGATGCACGTGGAGCGGCCGCAGCTCGGCCTCGAGTAGTTAGAGAATGGTACGGAATAGCGAATAGCGAATGTCGTCACACAAAGGCTGATTTCCAATTGTGAAAATTTTATTTCCGAATTGTATTAGAAGAAATACTAATATAAAGACTTGCAAGTCTGTAGAACAACACAGCTGCGTCCATTTCCAAACTTATGTACATGCCATTATAGACTGAAGCGCTAAGACATACGATCGAAATTAGCGTGCGCTGAAGTGACTTTAGATACATCAGGCTGTGTTGCCGTCCCGGTATTGATTTAAGGTTAAAACTCGCATATAGAATGTACTAACGTTGGTCCCGACGAGTGCTAAACATTGAAGACGAGACGATTTCATTTTGTATAGAAGCTGTTTTTTTTATTTTGTATCATAGTGTTACATTCGTTTTTCTTTTTGTATTAATATTATTTTGTACAGTGACGTTTTGTTTCACACTGGTCAGTCTTGTGTAGTGTTCGGAGTCCACGGCCATTGTTGCCGGTAACATTGGGTGCAGAGATGCATCGGGGCGATGTGATGTGCCGACTCTGGGTACTTTATGGATTTGTGATGCGAGCACTGGTGCGCCGCGCGTCGTGCGGTGCGTCAGCTGGGAGTGCGCGGGCGCTTTCTGCCGCAGCCCAAAGTCCAACCTCGATTTCTGTATTTTATTTGTGATATTGATGATAATTTTGTATAATGATTAAGAGTTTAAGATGTTGTTAGACGTTAAATTTTACTGGTGATTATTTAACGCCCCCGCGGTGCGCTCGTTGATTTGATGATTGTTGACTCTAAGGGAATATACGCTGGAAGCAATATTTGTACACCTGATATATATTTATACAGTATATACGAAGATAACTGACAAATCAGTGATATATAAATAGTATTGTATATTGACTTGTTTGTGATTACTAAGCAAATGTATTTTATATAAGTGACGGGTGGAGATCGACTGTGACGCACCCGTGTCGATGTGAAACGATGAGGAAATTATTTATATGTAAATGTGAATTAACAAATGAATAACACAAGTGAAGCATTATTGCACATCTCTCTTTAACTTAGCTCTCCGCAAAAGCAGCTGACATTATGTTCCATAATACAAAATTAGAATGTTTAGAATAGACCGGCGTAATAAAATCATATGTTTAGTAATAATTAACTAATACTTCTAAACCCGCCATACATCGAATACTAATTTGTTTTTTGCTTCGAGTAATGATATATTCTTAGAATTTAACACGAATCTTACCTTTTATATTAGTCGATTATAATTTTTTAGTTTGACATTTTAATTAAAGAACTAAACATAGAGGATTAAGATTTTTTTATTTTGAGGTTCGTTTAGAGGAGGACTGTGCCTTAGATACCTAAATTGGACTACTTTAAAAAAGCCTATAACTTAATTATTACGTTTTATTAGTGACATGAGTATCGTTCGCTCAGTCCCTCTGTACACGACTACATTATCACGAAAGCAAAGGCATTTGGTGCTGCGCATGTATTAGGTTTCTTTAAAACTAAACAACCGTGTTACAACGGTTACATAGGTCCATTATATTCCAGTGCCTAAACTTTCAACTGATATATATGTACATGTGTGTACACGACTTTATATACATTAGCTGAATGTTCAAGATTCGTGTTAAGTCCGCCCTGCAGTCGACCGCTTTGTGTATAAAATAATTTTGTAATTTATTCGTATACTGAGGGGATTGTTGTTTACTGCATATTTTATAACGTAAAGGAATCGCTCAGAGTAAGTTCCACTATCGAAGTGCAAACTTGTTTGTGACCAATGACTATTGACACAATGTGAAATAAAGCATATTTAGTTTTATGCTTGTTGTTGTTTTATTTATTAATATATACCGAAGTGGTGGGATGAATATGTAACTCTATTGAATATTTAATAGTGTTGTAAATTTGCATACAATATATACAAGAGCCAAAAATTTGTAAATACAAAGTTCAACGTGTTTGTAAGAAAATTGCAATTGCATATATTTTTTAACTCTCATATTTTCTTTAAATACTTTAATCAATATCTTTTAAATATTACCAAACCTGTTCCACAAAGAAAACAGTAAAGGTTAAGAAATAAAATATCGATCGGTTATATCTTTATAAATATTTTATTCAAATCATTTGATTCAGTCATAAACAATAGTAATGTTACATAACTAATTAGATACATATATACAATAATATTAACAGATATGTTTCAAACGACAATAGAGACTTCCTAAAATGTTTCCTACGTATTTAATATTCTATGGTAATGCATTTCGTCTTGAGGTACTCATTTAAAGCTTCTTGACCTGCAACAAAAGAAAGTTCAATTAGTAAAATGCAACCCTGGATTTGGTACTTCGTTAATGAAATAGATGCTTTTCGTCGTTTCAGCAGATAAAAACTCCCACTGCATGGCAAACACGCCTCCCCCAAAGATATCTATGGGGATATAATATCATAATCGCCAAGGTTGACAGGCGAGTTGGCGATCGCAGTTTATTATGGTACGCAGAGAACGCTGCTGTCAACCTCTGGAAACTTGTTTGTGGACAGTGGTTATCGTATTGCGCAGTGTGAACTGTTTAAAATTGTTTCATGGGAATCGAACCAACGAACTACGATCACAACTCTCAATTCTCTACCGACGGACTACCACTGCTCAATAAAGCTCTTAACCCTTAAATGCATAATGATTTAAAACTGCAACATACTACTTAAACGTAAAATGAGTACTACACTTAAGAGTAAATGCATAGTGTTGTATATGTGCAACAAAGGTTTTTTAAAAAGTAAGTATAAAAAATACTATATTCATTTTTTTCTTATTTTTCCCAGCATTTTAGTGTACCTACAGCAAGATAAACATTTTTTTTTAAAAGTATTAATAACAGTCATGCATTTAAGGGTTAAAGAGATTTATTTGGACTTTACAGTTTTGTTGACGTCGCCTGTACCTCGGGGGCAATGAAAACAGTACTGTGCAAGGATTAACTCTAGCCGATAACATATGCAGCGAGAAATCTCCCAGAAATATGTGGTTACTGACATAGTCGTTCGGGTTTGTGAACTAAAGTGGCAATGATGGTAATGATAACAGGGGAAAACATACGCTGATGATGATAAGACAATATAGGATGACTAACTACTTGTTTACTATTGTTATTTGAAAACGTAATAACGACACTTTTTATGCATTTTACAGTTTCACAGAGATATTTTCGTTAAAATGCAGTCACATGCGTGACTAAGTTCTTTTAAATATAAAATAAGGTCTTCGCCCTTCAATGGGCGGAATGTTGTAAGTAATTCCTGACGTGATAACTAGTGTCACAGATTAGTCGAATTCACTCGCAATACAAATCATTTGAAATCAACCGTATATTTGTATTTGTTAATACTAACAAAAGGTGCCGAGACCAAACTACAGTATTGTGTTGTACACTTTTTCAAAATTATAAGTAATGTAATATGAAAATAATGGTAACCACCATCTGTACTTTCAATCTTTTGTACCATTAACATTGCGAACATTTCTATGATATTGGAAGAACTTATGTCTAGCTTATGAGCTAATAATACGTCCCATCTAATTAAAGACATCAAATGTATATGTGTGTATACAATAATAATCAGACTGTGTAAAAAAGTCAATACACACCGAGATCTTTTCCGAAGCCGGACTGCTTGAAGCCGCCGAAGGGCGCAGCGACGTCGGTCTTGTTGTAGGTGTTGACGAACACGGTGCCCGCGTCCACGCGTTCAGCGAACGCGAGCGCCCGCGACAAGTCCCGCGTGAACACTCCGCTGGCCAGCCCGTACTCGCTCGCGTTCGCGCGACGGATCACATCGTCCATGTTCCTGTGTGGCAAACAAATATCAAAATGCATTCCTTGCTTCGAATAAAGAATATTAAATGCAAATAGAGCCAGTTCACAGTTAAAACCACAAAAGGCGGAGGTGAGATCAAATAAAATTAATAAAATTTACACATTCCAAATTATAGATACTAATACAATACATAGTGATAAAATACAAAGTGAATGGCCGATGTTAAAATATCTGGTTATATCTGCTACTTTTTTTTTTGTTTAGAAGGAAGTCTAGTGTACCGTACCCAAGATACCTCTATCCTCTCGGCGAAACTAGAGCTACATGAGATTCCCGCATACGAAAACAACCTTCCATTGAATACTTAGGCTTTCTCCAGTATCTATTGGGTAACGCACCGATATTGTGCCGGGGCACGACCCGAGGACAACCTGAACCTCGTCCGGTATCTTTACCACAATGCCAGGCTTCGTATATAATTTTATATCACATTAACGTAACCTTTGCTTTCTTATTATCATCATATCAGCTGTAAGACGTTCTGCTGGACACGTTTCCTCTTTAGATTTCTAAAAAACCGGGTGGTAGCGGTCTGCATCAAGTGTCTTACGCCGATCTTAATAAGGCTGTCTGTCCACACCTTGTAGTCTCCATTCTAGACCCTTAAGGCTCTAGCGGACATTAGCTTTGTACTCTATATGCCCACTGCAACTTGATTACGTCAATCAGCTGCGCTATGTCAATTACTTTGTTTGTCTTCGGATCTTCTCGCTCCTCCTCGAGTACAGCTCGCTCCTTGGTTTGTTGAGTGACTGTGAACTCGTATCTTCTACCAGCTTAAAGAGCATTAATATTTAACGAGGCATGTGGCTTACTTGCTGCTGAACTTGCTGATGATCATGATGGGGCCGAACGACTCCTCCTTAGCGATGAACATATGGTCGGCCACGTCCGTGAACACGGTCGGCATGAAGAAGTAGCCCGGTCGGTCCACGCGCTTGCCGCCGTAGACTAACTTGGCGCCTTCTTTTACGCCGCGTTCGCAAAACTGATTAAGCAAATACGTACAGATTTAATCATTTAATTGAAGGAAATCGCTCGAGCGACGTATTTTCTCTAAAATTTATGTAAAAGTGACTTTTTATATTATATTACTTAAGCAGAATTTTCACAGTAAGTAATAACTCTGAAAGTTCTTTGTAAATACTATTTAAAGGTTTATAGCGTTTTTAGTTGTTAAGAATTATTTATCTTATGTAATTCACTAAGATTTGTATGTTTTGCTCCTTAATGGTTTACCTTCAACGAACAGATTTATATTCTGATACCAAATTTCAAATAATAAATACCGGTTTTTTTATTTATTTTAAGGGAAACATATAACTACAGTAAAAAATAAAGTTAGGTAAAAATGAGCGTGCTCCAGAATTGAGCTGATGTTCAGGCATAAATCCTTCTGCAGGTTTTAGAGAGAAAATTGGTAATATTTTGTGGATATCGTTATAATGATGTTTGACAAAAGATGCAGCTATGTACCTCGATGAGCTTGTCCATATGCGCCTTGTGGTTCTGTGGTCCGTGCGCCGTGCCGCGGTGCAGCGGGTCGCCGATGGCCATCTTGCGCGTCTCCAGCAGCACGCGCCGCACGAACTCGTCGTGCACGCGCTCCTCCACAAACACGCGTCCAGCCGCGATGCAGTTCTCACCTTTATTGAAGAACACCGCCGCCATGCCCTGCATACGAAATTCGACTTTACACTACATTCACCAAAGTGTTAATGTACATTCACCCACTAAAAATTGTAACAGGGAAAGCGGCATTTATTTCAACGCCATGTGGTAGAAAAATTGGTGGCTTGGCATTGACAGGGTTTTAGATTCAACTAGAAAAATGAACGGCGATAATATTGCAAAACTCTACTCCTGGTGACTCGGCAGGCGGAAAATGGGGGACTGAGATGCTGAAGTAAATATATAATTATATATATATATATATATATATACTTCGCCATATACTATATCATATGCTCCTACTATGTATATATATATACATATACATATATACTAGAAGCGATTGAGGCAGCTGGTAGATAAAGTCGAAGATAGCACATTTGTAACAAAAACAAAGACTTTTCAAGTTATTTTCATCGCTACAGAGACTACCGTCACTACTTTCTCTCAAAACAGATGTCAAACGAACAAAATAAAACAATTCCAATACATTTTTCACTTGGAAGGTATTCTAGACCTGAAATAAAGATTACTGCTATACAGTTATGTAATATGTGGAGAAAAATATTATTATAAAATCAATGGATTTTCATTATAAACAGGTTATTTTTTTATTCTATATTAAGCCTTGTACAAAAGCTTGACATAAAAAAATGCTGATGCAGTATATAAATAACCAGACTGGTTAGTGTGAAATGGAAAAATATCTGTTTGTTGCAAATGGTGAGCAACCAATGGTAAACAACCACTAATTACTTCGTCCTTATATATTTTCCACAGTAATATGCAAATAATTTTTTAATTTTTATAATTATATGGAAAAATAATTCAAGACTTTAAAAATATGTGTCACAAGAATAAACGTATGTATTTTTTTAAAAAAAATCACCAAAACGTTTAAGTTAGTATAGCGATTATGGCGAGCTACTAACGTTCCTGACGGCCTTGTCCAGGTCGCAGTCCTCGAAGATGACGAGCGGCGACTTGCCGCCCAGCTCCAGCGACACCTTCTTTAAGTTGGACGCAGCGCATGATTTCATGATCGTTTGACCTGGCGCAAATCAGATTGTATATTTATTTTGTTGTACCATATTATTGATATAGATTGACTAGGTGTTCATTAGTTCAAAAAATCTTTGAAGTAATTTTAAAAATGTTTATTTTCGACAGAGATTCCCAAACCGGTATTTCTCATAGAACACTTTCAAAATAACTGGATTATGGAATATTCAGTGATTCAGAGAGAGATATCTAAGGGTCCAGGTTCAGGTAGCAGAGTGATGATGACACTTAGTCCAGACTCGCTTATAATAGGGACGTACCAATTTCGGTGCTGCCAGTAAAGCCGAGCTTCCTGACAAGCGGGTGGTCGGCGAGCGCCTGCCCGGTGACGGTGCCGCTACCCGGTAGGATGTTGATCACGCCGGCGGGGATGCCCGCGCGCGCAGACAGCTCCGCGAACTTCAACGCCGTCAGCGGACACACCTGTGGCCATACATATCACAATATATTATGTGATCAATACAAATATATGTCGGAGCGCTGTTTCGACGGCGCCGATAGATGTCGCTAATAGTAGATTGCCTTACACTATCTACAATCCCGGCTGTTTTGGAATTAATTAACTAATAATAATCATCGATCATGAAATATATTGTAAGATGTAAAAAGTGATATAAAGCGTAATTTTTACCACGACTATTATTTTTTTACAAAAAACTTGCTGTCTGGCTATTCGCGAACTTAATGAACGGTCCCTCAACCTTCCCAGTGTAATTCACTGTATTTTAAATAATTTTGAATCTGTTTGTGGACAAACGAAACATTATTATAGGCATGTTATGACGCAACCGTGAGAATACCAGCTTTATTAAAAACTTCTTGCAGAGAATCCCGCGCGTCCATCCAAAGAATAGGCCCGCACTGCCCTTTTTTAATTACAATTACATATTGATTCAATGTCTACCACGTTACTCTACAGTAATATACCATAGGACAATACGCAACGAAAAATTAACGAAATTGGCTGTATAAGCGTCCGTAAGCTGTCTGACGTTTCTAACAGCGTAAGCAGCGGAGTTTAGGCTACTAGCAAGAGAAGACAGATGGTTCCTATTGGAAACCTTAGCGGAAGACCTGTGTCCAGCAGTGGATGACCTATGACTCAAATGATGTTGATTCTAATAATAGGTTAAGTGTTGTAAATGGGGTTTCACTCACTGCGGCGGGCTTCATGACGACTGTGTTGCCCGCAGCGAGGCAGGCGGCCATCTTCCATGACAACATCATGAGAGGGTAGTTCCAGGGGGTGATTAGTGCGCATACGCCGATAGGTTCCTTCTTGGTGAGCGACAGGTTGCGGTTGGGACGCGCGTGGTTGATAGGGATGGTGGCGCCCTGGATTTTGTCGCACCAGCCGGCGAAGTACCGCCACGTATCAATGGACATGCCCACGTGTGTCTTCAGCGCTAGCGTGTACACCGCGCCCGAGTCTATTGACTCGATCGTCGCCAGCTCCTCCTTGTGCTGCTCCATCAAGTCCGCGAGTCTACAAGAGTAAGTACAAGGTAAACATATTGAAAGCTTATTTTGACATCAATCATTCTTACATAATTCTGTTAACCAAAATAAAAGTTTTATAGTTTCTGTAATAATTCTACTTTGAATTGTGCCCCGCTTTTTCAAAATCGTTTGTGTTTTATGTGTATTCCGATATATACACCAGATATATACATTAATGTAGCATTTTCATTTTTTGAGCCATATGACGTCTAATGCTGGATACAGTCCCCTTCTATAAGCGTCTGACGACCTTAACTATTTTTTCCGTCAACCTTGTCGATGGATGTTCGTCGTTGCGCTTGTCGGTCTTTTGTGTTTACTTCAAAACCGTAAAGCTCCAGCGGCTATCAGTTCTGAATGTGTTTACAATCGAAAGAGACATACTTTACTTCTTTCATTATATTATAATGTTAACCAGCACACCATGTACGCTATTTGTATGAGTAGAACAGAATTCCGCATACAGGATCTAATTAAACTTACTTGAACAGAAGTTGACCCCTCTCCCGCGCACTGATCTTTGACCACTCGCCTTCCTCGAAAGCGACCTTAGCAGCCTTAACCGCCTTGTCCACGTCGCTGACTGATGCGCTCTGCACCTTGCAGATAACCGACTCATCCGTGGGGTTGATCAACGTTAACACCTTCCCACTGTCGGAGTTCACGAACTCTCCGTTGATGAACAGCTGCGTGGGGAACTTGATCTTCATTTTGTTGACGTCCATCTCGACGCCGTCGTACACGATTTCCTTGGCAGCGGAGCCACCACGCGACTTCATCACCGCGACGTTGCAGAACTCTTCGAAGGTGGTGTTCATGTAGATGTCTTCGTTCTGTAGCTCGATTTGGGCCAGATCCTTCACCTCTTCGACCAGGCGCACCACATCCATAGAGCCGGCGCCCGAAGCGAAGAAGTCTGTGTCCTGCTCGATGTCGATACGTAGTATGGCTTTCCAGATGTCCCGTGCACCCTCCACGAACTGTTTCTCTTCCGCCGTCAGCTCCAACGAAACTTTGGACTCGTTCGCTTTGAAGAAGTTTTGTGCGTTGATCATTTTGCCGTTAACCTTCAATCTTTGGACGTTTAACTGTAAGAAAATGTTAGGTTAGTGCACATAATTCTTGGATATTACAACATTTGATAATGTGTGATATAGTTTTGATTGGATACTACAAATGAGCCCGGCTACGGTTTTTCTACAGACACGATGAGCAATCTATCATGTGGCTCTTATGAATGTTGAAAGAAGAGAAATGTAGTTGGTTTGGTATTCTAGAAAATTGAATCAAGACTATAGTCAACTTGAATTTATTTAATATGTGCCAGTAAAAGTAGATTCCACAACACGTTAGTTTGTTGCATAAGAGTAACTAACCATGACACCATCGTTGGCGGTGATCAGAAGTCCAGCCTCATGTATCACTGCTGGCTTATTTAACCCTGGTATTACTAGTTTGTCTCCTTCAGTCTCATACTCGGCCTGCCACAGAGAGGATCCGAAGAATTTGATCTCGACGTTCGTTTCACTGGCTTCGTCCACCCCTTCTCTGGTCTGCGGTTTGATGAAGGTTGTGGCACCAGGCGAGGAGTCTAAGCCGCGTATAAAATTGTGTAATGCCACGCCACCTTTGGTCCAGTCGATCTGAAATATTGTTTTTATTTAGTCGCCGAAAAAAATTAAAAAACGATTATCGAAGAAAAATTTCATCATCATCATCATTACAGCCTTAAGACATACTATGGTGATCCTTGGTCTCTACTCCAGAACCTTAAGACCCCGGTGACCTGCCAACTGCCACTTCAAACTGCCTATCCGCTTGGCTATATCAGTAAGTTTTATTCGTCTATCTCCTATCGATCTCCTAATGCGTGATTCAATAATCAATTTTCGTACAAGTACAGGATGTACCGATTTGTTATTTATATATCGTTCGCGATAAGAATATTCCGTTCCTAATTAAAATCAAGTGACGTAGTGACCAGTCGAAAGCGTTCTTTTTAACACAATGTAGTAATGAAATATTCGAAAAAATTGAATTGTTAATAGGCGTGGATAGGATGGACGGCATGATTTACTAAATTTTTTACGTGAACGATCTATAGACAAGTCTGGAGTTTAACGGCTGCTCGATTAAGTGCTGCCGGTGAAGAAACTAATGTGCAATAAGCATCAATCAGCATAAATAAGTATATACTTCATACAACGCCGGATAAACTGGCGGGCAAGTCAAGGCACTGACGACATTAGTATAAAATATATTTCTACAGTCATATGTTTCATCGCTTGTAAGTAAATAACTATTGTATAGGTGCAATTTTTATTGTGTACTTTTGATTTCTTACCTTTTTAACTATATTAATTACTAATAGTATTGTATATTCTTATATGAAACGATGCTAAATTTTGTTTAATCAGAATATATCTCACATTTACGTTAATAGCCATCTCAAATCCTGTAAAGTGATATACTGATAGCTTAATTTTTGATTTTTTAAAGTTTAATTGTGTCCTTGAGAAACTAAATTTTGGTAATACCTTGTACTTTTTTATGTTGCCAAATTTTAATTCAAATTTCGAATCTTAACAATTTTTTATTCAAATAGATGACGACACGAATAAAACCTGTTTGTAATTTATACAAACTGCTTGCATTTTGTGGCCTTGGAAAATGGAATGACATATTCGCATGGTGTTTGTAATATTCTACGAAAGATCGGAGTGAAATGCGATCATGTAATAGTGTGAGTTCGCTGACCTGATGTGTTTCTGGTTTGAACAGGGCCGGGTCGTAAGTGGCGCCTTCTTCAGTCTGTTGGATTCTGGGCGCTGAGCCGTTAGCTACCATATTTACTGATTCAGCGAGAGCTTTGATGCCTGAAATGTATTTTAATAATAGAAACGCAATTTTCAAAATAACCAAAGCAAAAATTTGGTAAAATATCTAGTCATTAGTTTACGAGTATATGCTTTTCAAAAGGTTAATGCACAATGTTAACTAATTAGATTCTGGACGAACTTCGAATAGAAAAGTCTCGAGTTTTTTAGTTGTTGACATTGGTATGTATATGTCCATTGCGTTACAAAATAGTTTGATTACTGAGCATCTATAACGACTCACTGGTGGTACAGACAGTTGTCGTTTGAATTCCGAAACTATGTTGTATTGAAAATTGATTGTTATTATTACCAAAACTATGTTAGTGACGTCGCCAAAGCTCCTATAATAATACTACTGAAACGATCTATCCGACTTTATATTTATATTTTTGATTAAAAAAATATTATATTTTTATTTATACTTACGTACTTTTATATTTTTGATAAAATTCAGTGTAGAACTACATACTTTTAGAATTGCATAGATTTTATTGAAAATGTCAAACAAATAGTAAGTATTAATATCTTTTAAAGTTTTGCATATATATATTCTTAAGCTAGAGATAAGCTTTGTTGGTACCTTCGGGATATAAGTACTTGTTGTACAGGGTGTCTACGGTGTCGTCGATGGTGGCGGGGAACGACTTCTGCAGGAGTATGGGGCCGGTGTCCAATCCGTCGTCCGCCCAGAAGATAGACAGGCCGCAAGTGGTGTCTCCCTCAATTAATGTCCTACGAATAAATATTTGTTTTAAACTTTAAGTATATGAACCTTTTGGTAGGTTTGGAAAGGACATGTCTAGAACAGCAAGAACTTAGTGTGTTTACCACTTCGATCAGCGTCTCCTTGGTTTTCTCCAGACATAAGAACATAAAGAAATGATTGCATTTCTTTATGCTAGACTCTTAATAGCATATTTAGTATTTATAAATTTAAGGTGAGTTTTATTTGACAAATATCAATAAAAAAGTAGTTTCTTTGTTTAGATGATAACACTAAGTTGTTTTAAAAAAATATCACTTATATCTGGCTATCGCTTTGAAATGGAATCAGAAATGAGGAGATCTGCTAAAGATCGAATGTCACCGAAGAAGCTAGGAGAATTGCTCGTTTGAAGGGGCAGTGGGTAAATCGCTTGTGCAACCAGCCGTTGGGAACGAAAGGTTCTCGCTTGACTACCATGAGCCGATACATGCGGTGTGGTAGGGCTTACACTAGGCACCGACGACATAATCAAGATCACAGGAAGTTGCTAGATGCGGGCAGCGCGAGCCATCCTTGCGAACTTTGTGGAAGGCGTATCTTGCAAAGGGCGTCTATCGGCTCACATGATTATTATGGCATGCGTATTAGTTTGTACAATTGC
Organism: Battus philenor; assembly: GCF_028537555.1. Lineage (NCBI taxonomy): Eukaryota > Metazoa > Arthropoda > Insecta > Lepidoptera > Papilionidae > Battus > Battus philenor. The sequence goes on from NW_027181686.1 coordinate 3,744,066, forward strand.
ATAGATCAAGTACATTAATCGATAAGGATCTATTTAAAAATATGCACACACACACATTGTGAATATGTTTTTTTGAAATATTAGTTCCCTTTTAATTATTCTATAATTTGTAATGAAACCTCTCGGTGTAAAGGCGTCCACGTATGGGTTGATATGATCCATAAATCGGTGACAAGAGTTATAAATAAAATAGCACATTGCATAAATAAACATAGTTGATGAGTGTTGTAAACATTTTTTGATATATTTGTGATAAAAGACTTACCAATTAATAGATGAAGCGCCCCTATGCCGAGGAAGGATGCTCGGGTGGTAGCAGATGCTCTGGTACTTCGGGTGCATGATCACCTCCATGGGGATGAATTGCGAACAGAAAGGCAGTACGTTGATGTCGGCGTTCACCTAAAATAAGGAAATGTACTAACTATTGACCTGTGTTATCATGCGTTATTGCGGGGAATCGATTTAGATACGCGGGCCGCACTCAGCGTTTGATGTCTAGTTCCTAACATTTAACCCTTTATGTCATACATGTAAACACGAGGTAATGTATAGTAAAGTAATATAGTACACGCTATCAAAAAATCAAAGTTTGAGAAATAATATATAACCTATAAAATACGGATTACTGAATAGGAAAATTAGTTATTATTTACTATCTATCCCTGCAAACTTTGCATTGCCAGAAGTTATTGGCATACCACATTCCAATAGAAAAATATAAATTAATGTAACAAATTTCATAGTGATCACTTTACACAGAATGTTTGAAAATAAGTGTTAAAACTTTAATAGTATCATATGGCAAATGAACTATACATTTACCTCTTAATACCCTTTTCACCTATTTCCAATGTCCACCTGTATACATACAAGGATAAGTTTCAATCTCTTTGTTATGGACATTCTTGTCATGCGAAACAAGCTACACCATGCCTTTTTATTGCGAGTGAATGGAAAAGTTTGCGTAAGTTTTTGTTCAATTATGACGTAGTTGCCTTCGTGATAGTAAATCAATATAAGGCTGGTGCGTTTTAACAAAGAAGATTGCATATAACATATTCAGTCTGGCCATAAATACTGTTATAATTAAAAACATACAAAGTATTACTTTAGAATTTGGAATCTAGCAATTTTATTTGATTGCTCATTGTGTTTCCTTAGTTTTGCGCCGATATATTGTAAAATATTTTATGATATTAAATTGGAATGGCGTGATAAAGAGAACTGAATCACTGTGATCGCATTACATGAAGGTAGGTATGGTGCCAAATATTTTTTTTTTAAAATCCACCATACGTTTGATATCAGTCAAATGAAAAAACTAGTTACGAAAAGAATTCGAAGAAGTCCTGTCCGAAAGAAAAAGATTTTATCTCGGGAGATGAATACAACAGATAGAACTATGTCACAGAAAGAACGCCTGCCATCGAAAACTGTCCTTAATGTTTAAATCGAAATGGGTGGATCTTATTGCCTGCAATAATAGTTTAGCAATAATAAAGGCACTCGAGAAGCCTGGCATGTATGTCATACGGTACTTTCAGATTTCTTACTTAAATGCCTATATATTGACAAATTGCCTTACAGTGTTTATGTGTAAAATATTATGTCATAGCGTATGATGTAACTAGATAATATGTATCAAAGTATTGTCAAGTTATTCCCGTGAGCACGTATACAAATTAGTTCTTTCTTTAACGGAAACAGTATAAAGTTAGAGTCCGCTATGATGTAAACAAATATCAATCTAATTAAAAACTTTTCGGCTTATTATTATTAAGTGTTAGAAAAAAATATCAAATTAAATGATTTGTTTATTAAATACTAGTTCCAAGTGTTTCGTATATGTAAAGTTTGGCCACATTCTATAGTTAACAGGCTTGCGAAATACATCAAATAATAATTAAAATATGTTTATACATTATCTATAAATAGAGCCTAATGTAAAAGTAAATTTATTCATCATGACTTGTCTTCCAACAATTAAGTAAAATTCCGTTAAACTCAAACAGAATTAAAATTTCTAACAGAGCAGACAGTTTTAGTACAGAGCAAAGGTTATCGCGTATATACGTGTATACGAAAAATGTGCTAAATCATTCAAACGTATGTTTCCTTTAGTGTATTGACAGAGTTCGTGTTTTTTTTGGAGTTTAGTCGTGAAAAATAAATTATAAGTAATAATATAAACAATATTACGTCTAGTATAGCAAGTCATCATAACAATGATTTTGTGGCAGATTCGGTAATTACATAGGCACGTATAGCCAATGGGCACGCCAAGGAGCTAATTCGCAAGTTTCATATCAACGGGTGGGAAGCTTCAGCTCTACTCTAATTAGCTGAGGCTTCAGACCAGCACAATAAAATTACTGTTTTTTTTACGAGTGGTCACTATTTTACTTACTGTAAATACTACAGATATTGCAACTGAACGTGGAAGATAGCATGAGGCATATAGTGTAGTTCTAGACCTCCCTTGAGAATCTCGGCTCAAACTGTTACTGGATTAGCAGGTCGCCGAGTTCGTAGATCGCTTGGACGAACGTTCTTGGAACGGCGTCAGAGTCCCTGAGACTTTAACTTAGGCTGTCACTCCATAGCATTCCGATTGAAGGTCGCCTAAGAGGTCCGAAAAATTACGGTGGTGCATGAAAACGATTCCATAGTTTTTATAACAGGAATCAAAATAAAACTGGAATTTAAAGCGATTGGAGTCCAACATAACTTTCACTTAAATTTATTTTGTTACAGAGTTACCAAAATTAAGCAGTGTTTACCAGGGATCAAACCTACGAACATAGGAATCCACACATGCATATTTCTTCCCATTTCGTTAGCGAGAAAATGAAAGGCAATTATAGGTGTAGATCTATCTGGTGTATATTTTAGATACTATTTACAATGAAATTTTTACCCGTTGAAATTGAATTTTAAATCGGCATTCGAATTTGAATTCGATCGAGTAAAAAATCAATACTAAAAAGTATCAAAGTATCTAGGTGACAGTAATATGGACCTTACTTACTCCTGTTTATCTATGACAAAATAAATACATTTTTAAAGCAGGTAGGAAATAACCAAAGGTTTCAGTAATGTTCAAAAATATAGACATTTAGCATATAGTTATAGCAGTAACGCTAAGACGCTAATTCGTTTAAACTTATTGACGCGGTGGATGCGATAAAAATTCGCAGATCATTCGATGTTATAACGTTATTTCCAAAATAATCGACGTATAATAGCAACCATCGTCGCTCCATAGGTTATCGTCGATAGGTGACGGATGTCGCCATAATCACAAGTTACATAATTAGCGCAGCCATATAATATTATATGTTCTATAAGTTTAATGTAAACAAAAATACAACTCTAGCTATATTCAAGATTTCGCGGGATTTAAAGAAAAACATGACATGCAAAGGTCGTTAAAGATAATTTAATAAAACGAGCCAATTTTGTGGCATTGTGTATAATTTAGTTTTTACATGCGTGGTTTGAATACATACAGGTTTCTATGGATAGCCTTAGACTTGTACATTAAATAATTTCATACTAATAAAGGCCTTATTCAACTGAAAATAATAGTCAGGCTACACTTTATAGAGGCTGTTTGGATATAGGTGTAAAAGTTTTAAAGGAGTGAATGTATAGTCCAGTATCATCATTATCGTATTAGCCGATAAACGCGCACTGCAAGAGGTAAGCCTGTAATAATGTGTAGCTCATATGCTGTCAATTAATATAAGTATCTGTCCAAAAATCAATGGTTCCAGAAATACTACGTAATATAATGACAAGAAGGTAACGAGAAGCGTTTTCCACATACGTATCATCCCATAAACGCCCACTGTGAGGCAAAGGTCTCCCCCAAAGATATCAATGGGGGATATACCACAATCGCAACACTTGTCTGATGGGTTGATAATCGCAGTGTGGTATTATGATCCGCAGAGAACGCTGATGCCCATCATTTTGAAATTTATTTGTGAGCATTGGCAACCCTATATAATTAATGCACAAATGTGAATCATTTAAGTTTGTATCACGGGAATTGATCCCGCGGCCTACAATCGCAAGTCTCAGTCCTTTATCGCTTGGCTGCCAATTCTCGCTACTGATTTCTACAATTACTACCTATTAAAATTATTGTTCATTATCCGTTCTGCCAAAAGGAGATTGTACTACAAGAAGTAATTGGCCTGCCGCATTCCAGTGGTTTTAGAGTGATCAAGTTTCTACACTTGTTATTTACCCTGTATATCTAAATTGTGGTCTAGGCCTATGTCCAGCAGTAGACATCCTATCGTTGTAAAGTTGATGATGATGATAAAATTGTAAATACGTTTAGTGAAACGTGTATAATTAAGAAGTATTTGTGGTAATCACAAGTCAGCCGTGTACTATGCAAGATAGTAGAGGTCGAAAGTGCAATTGGAAACCCAACTGTGTTCCAAATACACGGCCAGGATATTTAATCATATTTATTGCCGACATATTTATATCGTAGCAAATTGGAGCAACCTCCACCCGTTACAGACAAACATTTTAACCTACCTACAATATACATGTTGATAGAATATACACATAAAAGCTTTGAAGTCGTGAAGTTATATCTCATTTGCTGTCAATTAATACACGGCAAAACCCTTTAAAAAATCAATGGTTTCAGAAATAATAAGTAGTGTTATGATAATATAATACAAAAAGCGTTTACCAAGTCTTATTAGAACATATTAAAAATTGATTAATGATTTTTATCTGTCCCTGCGCACTTTGTACTGCCAGAAGTTATTGGTATGTCGAATTCCAATAGAAGAAAATAATTAATGTAAAATATTTTAGACTGATCACTTTAAGTTTCTTTGCTACAAAATGCTCTATAAATACACACTTTTTAAGCTTTTACACTTGTAAACAATCAGACTGTATTAAAATCGAGCATAAAAACTACCTAATGTACGTAATTTGCAATTCAGAATACAAAAGTGGCCAATTATATACGAAGTCAAAAGCCAGAAGTAGTTAATTATAAGACAGGCAACGGATACTTATTATTATTCGAATTAAATATAAAAATGACATAATGATGTCGAAATTTCGAGTCATAGTTTGCTTTATTGCTTAGAATAAGTTGAATAAACAGTATTGTTTTAAAAGTAGCCTGCATGGATATTAATAAAAACAACCCGAACTAAGACAATACCGAGTGAGTTGCTATTTTTTGGCTGTCAACTCTAGACTTGATATAAAAATCTTGCTGGTAAATATAGAGATAAAATAAAAACTATACATCCGAAGTCATTACATTTTTTTTGTAGACACTTAGAACCGGCAATTACGCATTCAGGCCAAACAATGCGCGAATCTACAAATTTGTATGCACGCAGTAAAATTGATGAAGCATTAATTTTGGTTTAAATAGTAAACAAAGTTCTAATTATTAAAAATATTACTTTGGTTAAATATTTTCATATGTATAAAAAAGTTTTTATGTACCTTTAACAACATATTATATAATATTTATACAATCATCATGTATTATTGGTGAACAAATTATAAATAAATAAAAAATAAATCAAAAACCATAGCTAAGTAAATCTATTTGAAGCCACCATGTTTTTCTTACGTTTTACGTGTACCCTGGATTTTCAATTAGCTGTAAAAGCCAAAGGGGCTAACAATACTAAACATCGATCTGATAGTGATTGTATACATATATTTTAATAACCAATAAAAAGGTTTGAAAACTAAACGGTGGTAAATTATAATATATTGAAAGTGAAACAACTTACTGTGAAATACGTAACATTAGATTGTATTGGATCGACACATCAATGGTCCAACAATTTTAGTAACAACTAATTGTTTGATTGATCGTTTAGTTTTGAATCCACTTACCGATTTATACTCCTCCAGTACTTCTGGAATAACCTTCCCCTTGACACGCCATGTCTTGTATTTAAATACCGGCTTTCCATATTGAGCGGCAATAGTAGCTGTTGAAGATAATGTTTGTATTAAAAGAAGAAGTAAAACGTATTTTATTGCAATAATATTTACATAATTGGACCACGCTGATTCTGAAATCTCTTTGTACGATCACCGTGCGAAAATTTACGTTGAAATTTGATACTGTATTTGTAAATGTTTCTTTATTTTTAAAATAAAAATTGCTTAAAAGTTAATACTACAACGTCAAACTTTTATTTCGCATTTGTCTACAGAGTATAGCTAGTATACAGAAACATTATTAAAATTGTTTTATTTATACTATGGTCCTTGAATTTATTATTGTCTTGTGTCCTAACATAACCAAACACACCCGTATAATAAAAGATGTTAAGTTATCAAGACATTATTCAAACGCACCATATAAATGACTTTATATTTCCATATCATATTATAGTAATAAAAAAGTAAATAAGGAAAACTTGGAAGTTTTACGAAATTATTATGTCATACGATCCCGGTATTACATATTACTCAATAGAAATAATAATACAAATATTACAAATAACTTATTATATAATATAATAATTTAACACGTTATACATAAATATTAAAAACACTGATTAAACTCGCAAATTGTCAAAATAATTAAGTAATAATGTGACAATGTCACCAATACTAAGATTTAAACCTAAAGTTTAGTAGTTAAACTACAACAATGAGCTAATAAATATATATATAGTTTATATTCACCGAGTGGGTCCTCTCTATTGCCTTTGTCGGGGACAGTGAAGACTCCGACCACCTCATGGCCATCCTTCTGCAACAATTTAAATACTTCCGCGGCGAACGTACTCTGCCCGATTATGGCGACGCGCAGCTGCTTCTTAGGCGTCTGAGAATAAAATACTTTCACTTTAGCACATCACTGTCTATCAACATAAATAATGCTTCGCCACATATGAGTGGACCGGAAAATAAGCAATAAATTAGGAGGACCTAATTAACACAGTTTTATTAAAAATAGTAGTCAAATTTAAATAAGTAATTTACATTTATTTAAAAATATTATACCTCATCGGGCACTGCTACGGGCGGCATTCTAAAATATTATAGAAACGCGAAGTGTTTGTTGCAGCCGCGCTGCCAGTCGACGGATTGCAAACGGACTAACTTGAATTCATCGACACGTTCGTATTTAACTAACCCTCTCTAACATCACCTCAACCTTGACATCACTTATCATTTCACTACACCGAGATATCGCAATTCATTGTTTTTCAAGAATCCGCCAAAACTGCGCCAAGTAATTTCAGTAAACTGATCAGTTATCGGCCGTGTTCCTGTGCGGCCAATAGCTTAAAACTATAATGTTAAATAAACGATTATGATTGGCCACTTTGAAAATGTCGCCCCAGAGGTTCACTTTGTTATCAGCTAATGGAGCTTCGTTATTTAATTTTTACAACTAAGTAAGACAAATACAGTAAAAATATCCACATACATTGTGGAAATTTGTGATATAATATAGGATTAGCATATAGGATTTCTTTATTTATTATATTAAAATAATTATTGCTTAATAAGCTGTTATAAAAATACATTTATAATTAATATGTATTATTTTAGTATTACAATATATGTTATATATTTAATACATTTTATAGTAGTTACATCTATTTTTAAGAAAACTTATTCATACTGGTCGACCAGCCTTTTTTAAAAAATACTATAAGGCGTTCTTTCTAACAGTTAGATTTCAAGAATTCGCCTTAGAATATAAGAAAAAGAAAATTTAACGGCAACATTTTTTTAAATTAAAATCCATTTACGAGGATTTTCGTGAGGATAGTATCGCTCCTATCTCACCAAGCATAACACACACATAACACATTCCTGAAAAACAGAATCTGCATAGTAAATTAAATCAATTAATTTGTACATATTATTGTTGTCCGGATTGCAACTATCAATTTTACGGGTTATTCCACGGTTGCCGAAAGATTTTTCTCTCTAGAAAGCGTAGACGTAATCGAGTACGGTTTTTTACGTCCTTATTCAAATTGGTGCAGCATTATATGATCAATTTTATCATGATTTGCAACATGCAACAAAATTTATATATTTTAATTAAAAGTAATATATTTTCTGCCACTGATTTTAAAAAATATATTTTTATTTAAAATATCACGTCAAAGAAAGGCCTGATCCAGACCAAAAAAAAAATATTTTTTTTTTTTATCCAAAAATTTTTAAACTTTTCTTGCACAAAATCTTAAGGTGTCGAAAATTATTTTGTGTTTTATATAGCAAAACGGGCGGGTAAATAATAAAAGCGCGCAGTTTTCGGCGCTTTTAATCCTCGATTTTGTCAAGCCTGCGATTTAGATTACATATTTATGTAAGTACTGCAACTAGATAGTTGCAAACAAATAGCAATCAAATTCATGTTTCTATTCATGGATTATAAATCTAAATAGGTATCTTTAATAAACTGGATTTTGTTAGGGACAATTTTTAATAATCCTTAATCATTAATAAAAAATATATTGCTTTATCGATTTTGTTTAACATTATGAAGTAGATAGTTAAGTAGCGGGTCGCACACGAATGTGTTTTTATTAGGACTATTGATAACGGCCAAACTGGATGACCGAACCAGATGAGAGCGGCTAGAAGCTGTATTTGTAAGTGACATTACTGAGCACAACATGACAGATAAGCATTTCTTATAAACAATTCATTTGTTTATTGTTTTAACGTTGTCTACGAGGAGATGTTATTATCAACATGTTACCTACTAGACAAATTAGAACAATATCTTCTAAGCACTATTTTAAGAAAGGTAATCCTACATATGTGGACATATAACAAACATATAACTTGTTAAGTTTGTCGGAAATTTTTCCTCGTAATGTTGTAATGTGTTTATCGTACTTTAATATAATAAACTCTTAATCCGGTTGGTTCTACTCGTTTTAAATTTCGAATATTACATGGAAATGTAAATATCAATTGACGGTTTAATTTTTTTTTAATGGAGGTAGAAGAAAGACAATTGCAGTTATTGTGATGAGTTATGGTTGAGGGTATATGAAGTTTTTTTATTGAGGGCTTCTATACAAGGTATTGGTTAGAGATATAAAAGCTTTAAAAGTATAAATGTATAGCTCATTTAACAACAAATACCATTAAAGTTTTTTAAACTTATTTGCTACTACCTCGTATAAAGTTATACAGAATGTACCACACATCCTTTTAAAGTTTTTTACACTTATAACCTATATAATGCAAAATTTAAAAGATGTAGCTAAAATCGAACCTTTGAATACTGTAAAGGGAGCCGTTGAACTTGTATGAATAACACAAAACTCGACCGCAAATAAAATTTGCTAGCCTTTCAATTGTGTTATTAAAATATGATAAACTTATTACATTAAAATCGGAACTGGCCTTCTCAGCAAGACATTTATTAAAAAAACTTAACTGCATACATTTTACGCATCCTTTTGAGATGTACTTTCATACGACCATAAATTTCGTTACATGCGGCGCCTTACAAATCATGTTAATAGCTGTGTATTACAGCATAGAGAAAGAAATGAATGCTGATTTTATCCGAATAAACAATCTCTAGGAAAACAACCTATTACTAGTAAATTTATATTTAGGTTTTAGACAGCTCCTTGTAATATATTCCCTACTAAACCAAATTTAAAATGATCCTTTCAATGCTAATTTGTAAGCTTGTTCGTGGTTTGTTGACCTAATGTTCGCTCTTGATGAATTCATTCCTAGTTATTTTATTGACTAGGTTAAAGCATTTCTTCACCGTAATTGTGTAAATTTTTGATATTTGTTTCCAATGGAATACTAAGTTCTATAAGGGCTACATGTTTAAGTATTCAAGGAAATAGTAATAAGTGTCGGGCTAGAATACATCACCGCCATGACCTCAGGGAACAGCTATTCGAAATTCAATCATCCTTGTCGGAGTCGGCTCAAGTATCACAAGGGTCGCTAACCCCTACATCATAAGAGATAGAAGCAATGATGGAGTTTCTCCCGTCTCTGCTTCTCCTGTCTCAGCGCTAAAGCCTTATTATAAAGTGGTAGTAACTTTAGCCAGGTAATAGCAACCGACCAAGTCGAGGTTCAGTAATCTCAGGAGTCGTCGATTGGGCCCAAGCCGAGGTCTCATCTTTGGGGCCCTTGTGCCTAGCCATTCCATGGAGCGCCCACTGAAGCGATCTAAGAACTCGGCTACCTCCCAATCCAGTAAAGTATTAGTAGTACTTAGCGGCCCAAACCGAAGCTCCCCATGGTTACGAACCTCTCTCGTTTAAAAGAGATTTTAAGCTAGATGCCCTCTTCGCCCAGCCGCCGCGCAAACATAAAGTGATCACTCCGAAATAAGTTTTGTTTACTGGAATGCGACAATAACTGTAGATAATATAAGGCTTGTTGGGTTAGCTAGTTATAGAATATCTTTAAGTTCTGTCCCTCATACATTGCTGTTTTTATATCGCGCAGCGATATAATTCACGAGAGTGATTAATCATTCATTCGTCATTTGTACACGGAAAGTAATTGTTCGTTATTTTATAGTTAACAAATGTATATATAAAATTCTATTAACCTCTATACATAAATTTTTGTACAGACAAATTTATAGTACGTTTAGAAGTTATAATGAAGAAATGCCGAATTGTACTCAAAATGTAGTGATGCTTGATATTTCGTAATGTATTAATTTTTTTAATTTAGTTTCCTAATCTAAGTATAAAATATTGGAAAAACCTTTTTTTTTCAAATAATTTATACTTTTATTTCAATTTACTGTTTTTCTAATATTTCAATTAAAAAGTTTAAAGATAAGTTGTTCGTGGCTTGTTTTATTATTGTTACGAGAGGGCTTTAATATTGTTATCCGTTTTATTCAGTTATTACAAGTTAGATATAAGCAAGCAATAATTATAGTCAGGCCTATGTAAGCCTACATACAATAGGCAAACAAATTAAATTGTATATTACATTAACGTAATGTAAACTTATGTTGTATATTGCTATTAACGTATCTATTTGAAATAAAAAAAAATAATATTTCTCTATATGTAATAGGTTATTATCCGAAGCAAGTAAAGAAATTAATGAAGTTTTTAAATTAACTAGTAAGGTTTTTAAATGTTAAAAAAAATAGTAAAAAAAAAGTAATGACAGTCAATTTTTTAAGTTTATTAGAAAATAGCTACTGACTTTAATACTGTTAAAGCATAATTGATCCTTTTTTTGAGTTTTATGTAGACGAAAAGGTCAAAAAAGAATCATGAATACGTGGCCTCTCGATTCTATGTATAATATTTGCATAGGTACAAAACGATGTGATTATTTTAAAACTTATTTCCATTATCATATTTTCGAAGTAAAGATTTAAGACAACTAACATCTGGGGAACACCATTTCACAGACTATAAATGAAAAACAGATCAAATAAAAACAAAACAGAATAACCAACCATGTAACATAAAGTTGGTATTACATACGTAAAAATGTGTCTCGGTAAAGAAAGTGGCGTCTACAAATATAACACTGAGTTACCAAACCTATGTTTCACAAAATACAGTTTGCCAACGGCTAATAGATATTAACGAAGTGAACTGGTTCAATCCGGTTCGATGCGTGCCTCTGCGGCCGCAGTGTGTTGTGCCAGTCACTTGACCCGCGATAAACGGATGAAATATTGCCCGCTCATAATGCCCGTATTATTATCCATTGGCAAATACTCTTTGTCAATTGACGGCTCCGACATTATTAGTTCGACGTGGTATATAACCAATCCGTTGAATTTGAAAATTGTAACAAAATATCTAAGGATTTATTTTTTTCAGTTAATCAGTTTTAAATGTTGAGAACAGTTCGTTTTTCAGACAATAGTTATTAAACTCTAAGTCTCTAGTCTGAATTCTGAAGACATCTATTAGAAGGCAAGTCATTATTAACATAAGAAGTAAAAAGTTGTAACGTCTCAAAAAAATTCATATACAACTGAATTATAATTTGTGCAAATTTAATTTTGTTTAATTAAAATTTGACGTATGTTTTCCCTGAAACCCTGACACTTTATTCTCTAACTTTTACGCCGAAAGTCTAGTGGCCCAACCTCATCTCCGATTTAATTAAAAAAAGTGTTCAATCTACTTTTCTCTATTTTTGAAGTATATTACAATTATTATAAGTACATTACATTGTATACATATAGTTTTTAGATATTTGTATTATAACTAATATTTGTATTTTTCATTACATTATTATGATAAATTTTACGTAATCTAATGTTATACATACTTTCTAATACGATTGTCTTAAAATGTCTGTTCTAAACTTATAAATTTAATTATAATAGTTTGCATTTGTAATGTATTAATATTATTATTAGGCTTCGAATATGCCAAAATATTGCCTTATTCATAACTTTTGATTTTTTAATTGCACTAAATTATTAAATACATAAGCGTAGGACAATTGCGAATTACATACATAAAACTTTTTCTTCCTCTTAGTAGTTTCCTGGCATGATCGTGGCCAATCGTGTCGGTCCTCGTTACCATTTTACCAAAGGATTTTCTGTTTCCGTAAAGTTTTATGAAACTGAGCTGCACGCGTTTGTAATTACGTCAGTCCGGCTAGTAGGGTATCGTTTTCTAGCCTTTTTACTTTCTACGTTGCAGACAGCAATAAGCTTCTACGTATTTTATGAGCTGCTCCGTGCAATGAGGCCGAAATACTTGAGGATTCTACGCAAGCAAAACTGTCGATAGTCGTGGACCTAATTTGAGTTCTTTGAGGATGGTTGAGTTAGAGCGGCGCACTGTCTACGGAATTATTAGCTTTCGCAGCCAACACCGCTTCTCGGATGCATCTATCCATTACCTTGTATGAGATGACTTAAGCGTCCAGGTTTCGCATGCGCACATAAATATGGAGAAGACAACGACACGAATTATTTCTCTTTAGTGTTGCCTTAATCCTTTGCACTATCTATATGTTATTATTTTAGCATCAAAATCTCCACTAGATTAGGGAACTCTGATAAATAAATTGGTGGACTAATTCGAAGTGTTGGAGTATGACTTCTTCAAATTCCTGCCCGATCCACGGACATCAGCGTAGTCTTGCTACGGGTCATACGAAGTCTAGACGCAGCGCTTACAACCTCTACTGTTTACAGAATTTCCACATATTGATAATCATTACCACCAATGATAGTAGCACTAAATCTTACACCTTTATTTCAGTCCGCGAAAACCATCATTATATGTTCTCCTGTTAGTTTGGACAATAGCGGTTAAAGAATACAACCATGCTTAATTCCGCGTTCCACTCTAAAGGGCGCAACAATGGTGTTATCTGTCTGGACATTGAAATGGCCGTCGGCATAAAGAATCTGGCTAAAGACGATCAGATGGTTTGGTATTCGCATTTCCTTTATAATCTGGAACATTCTTCTCCAGTTGATGTAATCAAAAACTTTGGCCTAATCTTGTAAAATATGAAGTATAGAGCCCTAAAAACATTAAATTCTCTTTGTTTTCCTTACGAACTGCCTGATATTTAATATATGCCTCACCAATAACCTAAAAAAATTATAGCTATTATTTTGATAAAAAGTCGTGTAACTTTAATATGTTCATAAAGCGTAGTTTGTTCAGGCGGTTACTTAGTTGAACCATATGATTACGTGTAAGTGACTTAACCGTACGAATGCATAGCGGGTGTAGGGGTGTGGAAGTACTATATGTACATATCGCATGCAGTAATTATTGAGACATTATTTGTTTCAATTGATAACATTTTTGTAAACTCAATGTTCAATATACACAATAAAGATACAGTGTTAGGGTTCCGTATTTTAACACGATTACGTAATATAGATGGCAGCGTAAGACCTCTTTTTACAAAATGGTACGACGATCTTGTCAAAGTCGTGAGAAGAGACTGGATATAGTCTGTTCTAGTGGCAATCTATCAATCTATGGGAGAAGCCTGCGTTCAGCGATGGATGTGCTACGGCTGAAATGGCGAAAATGATGACGATACTGAAGTGATATTATCATGAGTTACCCCTAGAAAGAACTTTGGTAATAATATTATTATCACGAAATAGAATTGTGAAACCAACAAATATAATATTGAAAAAACATGTTTCGCACTTTCATATGAAATGCTAAGGATTTTCCCCCTTTCATATTTTATATTTATATATTAATATATTGTATCATGTCCGAAATTAAGGTCTTAAGTTACTTGGAATATTTCAACTTTTAAAATTTACACTATTGAACAGTGGCGTAGCTATGGTATTTGGGGCCCGGGGCAGATTGGGGCTTGGTGCTCCCCCCCCCCCCCCTAAAGAGTCTAAATAATTTCAAAATTCAGAACAGAATGTAGTTAATATATATTTTTTTGGTTCAAAATAATAATAAATATAAATAAAATAACATTATATCTTAACAAAATTTATTGGGAAAATTTAAAAACGAACATTCCTCGCTTTTTGGCTTGCACAGTCATTAATCACATTTTCAAAATCAATAGTGTCGACTAGTTTATGTTCTATTGACATTATTGCAAGATTATTTAATCAATTTATCATTAAATAATCTTGCAATAATGTAATAATTTATTATTTTGTCATTTAGGGCCCTTTTAAAAAAACACTGTGTTTTGCGAATGAAAGGCTTATTAAACACTGTTTATATTATATTTTTGTAACTGTTTACTTTTTTTAATGTTCATATTATATTATTTAACAACTTTTTTAGCACAAAAATAGTAAAATTCGATATTATTTTTATGTTATTTACTTTAAACTATGGTTTTTATTTTTCTTTTAACATTTCATTATTCATCATTCAAAAAAAATAAAAAAAAATATTTTCAACTTTGGTGCCCCCCCTGCTTGTGGTGCCTGGTGCGGCCGCCCCGCTCGCCACCCCCTAGCTACGCCACTGCTATTGAATGTTACCATTTTAGTCTCATATTAGTAAAACGGTTTTGATTTCATACTACTAAAAACTTCCGCATACGGGACCCAAATGTATTGGATATATTTTTGCGTGTTTGTGATGATTCCAGGAGAGGTCAATCACTGTTTCGATTCAAGCTTCGATTGTTCAAACACCATTGTTTATGCCCGAGACAATACAGGCTACAGTGTTTTTAAAGAGACCGTCTGTTCTTAACAACGCGTAGTCTGTGACGATCGGCGCTTCATTTGGGGCGATATTTCAGTTATTTGATTGTATACAATCTTGTTGTGGTGATGGCCGGTTCGTTGTCTGTTTTAGTTGTAGCCCTGTTGCTAACCGAGGTAGCTACCGCATACAATATGACATTAAAATTTCCCATGTGGTGTAGTCTCGGCTTTAAAACGTGTACTTTTAATCTTAACCTCAAGTTTGATCTCTTCCGTTAAACGTTTGGTATGTGTTAACATCACCGTTTTTATATTTTACACAGATGTCTAATTTTGCTAGTAACGTTATCAGTATGACGGAAATTTAGAATTATTACGTGTAAACTGTTAATAGCCTTAATTTTTTACGTAACTAAAACATATACTAAATTGTGCCTATGCACTTAAAACAGATAGTAAATTTGATGCAATGTAATGAACGCCAAAAAACGGTTTGCTTGTAAAAAAATGTATCGTATTTTTTTTATTTTAAATTTCTGTTAACTTCCGTTAACCTTTCAAAATCTATGAAATATGTATACGTGAGATACTTTTAATAATGTCTTTAAGTATAACATCGCATTTTTAATTAAAATAGATTGAATTAGCATTTGAAATAAAAATATGTTATATTTGAATAAAATACGTTTCCTTCTGTACGAGACTATCTTCTCAATAGTTAAAAGTTTTTACTTTTGTTTAATGAATTTATAATTTTGTATTTGACATATAGTGACACATTTATAACATATAGAGTGGATCATACATCAACGTTATGCCGAAATTTAAGTATTATTTCATTTTGGGTTGTAGAGATTAACTCGCAAATTAATTAGAGAAATTTATGTAACTGGTTTTTAAAATGATTTTCTTTCAAATGATATTCATTGTAAGATCTTTTTAATTAATTTTCAGGAATTAACCACCACATGCTTTATCACCATTTTTAGACACCTATACATATTAAAAAATTCACTTCTGATGCTAACATCACGCTTATTACTTTTCACTTTTTGGGCGTCCTGTGATTAATTAATAATTATTTAGAGAATAAATATTAAAAGGTAGAAAGAAAACGTGTAATAAGGGATAATCAGCGTATTTTATTTAACATTAAATAAAAGCAAAATTTCAAAATTTTTGAATTATTGAGTGGGCATTATTAGAGAGGGACGTAAATGAAAAAATCACAAAACACCCACCCGCTGCATACACCCGCAACACTGCAAGCACTTGCCACATATTACCAGCGACCACTTCATCTGCGACACTTCGCACAGGACATCGCGTCATTCACATTAGAACATAACACTATTCACCACACCACAACACAAGGGGTGTTGTGGTGTGGTGACTTAGGAGGCGACCGCCCGCTCTGTAAGAAGATTGAATCCGGATCCATCCTTGGCTTACCTGTGGTCCGCGCTGCTGTTCCAAGCCGCAGACACAACATCAATACTATACAGCTCTACTCGGGTAGAGCGGTTTGCTATGTGTGAACGTCATCGTATAATTGGAATGCGTCTGTCCAGCTTCTGTGTTATTTTTAAGTTCACGGACCCTTCCGCTCCGTGAACTCAGTTCTGATGAAGCTGTAAAAATCCCGGGCTAACAGCATTAACTTCCACCAAAACCAAGCAGCAAGCAAGCACAAAATAACATGGTCCCTGACCCGTGTGATTTTGTTTTTATTTACATAAAATCGATTATCACCTACTTGCAATGAATGAATTGAAGTTTATTGTTATAGAAATCCATTATCCGGGCATCGAAGTTAGAGGATATGAATATGAAAGATTACCCACTAACAAAGTCATTAGGTTTCTCTCTTAATACAAAAATTGGTAAGAAGCTGGAAGACGCCATGTTCAATCAGGGTTACCTGGAGCAGTACCAGGAGGTGATGCGAGCAAGTCGTGAATCGTTCGAAAGCTTCGAACGTGACAAGGAAAGAAGACGTCGAAGAGGGAAAAATTCCTCGGAGGCGGACAGAGACGGTTTGTCTTTCTTTACTGTTAATACTTTATTGTTGTAGATATTAATGTGTACGTGTATGTGGGTATTTTTTGTGCCGGATGGTCGCTGTTACCCTATTAGCATTTACATATTCCACGGGTTTATGGAGGTAGGGCGCAAATGGCAAGCAAGTGTCAGTAGCAAGCAAATGTAGACCGTCAAGCTTTTAGATCGCATAAACGAACGCTCCATAGAGTGATTTCGCAAAGGGGATCTACAAGAGAAGACCTCGCTTTAGGCTGTCATTCAGAAAACGTTTGACATACAGACTCCACTGCGTCCAGGAGAGTTAACCCTGTTGATGACACTTTTATGCCATTTAAAATTTGTGGCGCAAATTTATTCAATATAAATTAAAAGCGCCTGTTATAATAATATCGCAATTGTTATGAACACAATTGCTAAATTATACAAATTACACAATTTTATAGTACACCGCATTTGATTTATATTTCTTTATCTTAGAATGAACACAACACAACGATGTAGAAGTAGTATTTAGCTGCTGTTCTGTGGAGTTGTTTTTTAAAAAAACAGGCATAAATATCAGAACCATATCATATAATATATTAATCGGATTTCAGGATAGTACACACCCTAAGGTATCCGTTAAAGATCCATATCGATCACAAACTTAAGTACTAGATACGATGGAGCAATTTACATTTCTAGATATGCAAGTACTATTGTAATGTAAAAGGAAATTACTCATACTGTCTTCCTTCTCTAGAGATTTTTCGTTTTTGGAACTGATAGTACTGGATTATATAGATAAGGCTTATCACTTACCACTAGTTGAATGAACTTCATAACTCTAGAATAAAAATATCTATCATATGACCGTTGTACGTTTGATCCGCAGGTATTGTAGAGCGTCGTCGTGGCGCGGGCCGGCTGCGTTCGGAGGTGGGACGCAGGAGGGCTCGCTCCCAGGCCTTGCGTAGAGATAAACTAAACACTCAAAGCCTCAGAAGTCACCTGGAACACTCCAAGCAATCGAGCGCCGTCGACCACCAACAACAATCTTCCAGATCTGCCTAGACTATTGCTTCTATCTGAAATAAAAACATTTTACTTTTAAATTATTCTTTATCTGTTGCGATAAAAATCTTTGATGAGTGTTGGTATAAACATTAACCATGCAACAATGCGCTTGCATCTAGATTGGTCTCCTGCTTTGTTAAAAACCACACCCATGTAACACATCTGATTAAAATTTTACCACACATTGCAGATGATCACTTAAAAAACCAAAATATATTGGTATGGCGATCTTGTTGATAGGTGAAACAAATATAGCTTTACTTATTTGACATACATATTCATCACACATATGTAAATAAGTTTAACACAATTAAAGGAGAAGTACGATTTTAAACCCACGAAATCTACAAATGTCATTCAGTCAGCATTAAGAGTCACAGAAAAAGTGTTGTAAGAACGAGTAAGCGTGAGACTGAGGCTGTCAAAATATATAGTTAAAACGAACGAATTGAATTTAATATTTTTTCTATTGAACTAACATTATTCCAGTGTACTGCACATTTTTATCATTCTAATTTTAAATATAAAATCAAGGCGACAACACTCCGAAGTGATTACAACATTTTTTTCACGGAAGTCACTACTATCTATAACAATTACACTGTCAACAAAATCCAAAAAAATAGCTGTAGCTACTAAAAAAAACTTATGATATCTAGTTGGATTTCAGCAAATGGCGGTATATGTGCATTGTCTTGCTGCAATTGTTTTCAAGTAGCAGTATCGAAATATTGCTATATTTACTTTAAAGGCGCTATATTTCTTTAAAGTTTTGACGCATTTTTGCAGGTTAGTCGCAAGATTTTGTTTGTATAGTCTTCATTATGTTTTAAATATAGTGTTACTTGTATTAAAAGGAATAGTATTGAGGTTTATGAACAAGATGATTAAATAATCTTTTTTAATTACGAATTATATTCATTTATTAAGGTGGACCATAATAAAACAATATAAAATAATTCATAATATCCTAATGCAGTTTGCTTTACAACTGAACTTGATTAATGTTCAAATCTATTTTATCGAACATTCCCCGGTCATGAGATGTCATGTCATGTTGCCATGAGTAGAGTGCCAAAAGGGACTAATTAGGTATCAACTAGAATCAGATTGAATTCCCCTTTAATGGCATCCTTCAACATAAACTTGTGAGGCTTCTAAACGCGCGTCTATGAAGAATCCATAGGAAACTCTGACGGGTTATTTACAATTATTTTTATAACGTCTTTAATGTTGTATTAAAAACATTACTAGTAAACTAATTCATTCCGTCTTTAAAATCACTTAAAATTCCTTCACACTATAATAGGATTTTGTTTATTTTTCAAATTTATTACATGATAATTTACAAACATTGTATGGAAATATAATGTAATACCGCACACAGATGCTTATAAAAGTTACATATATTCCTTATCGCTTAGCACGACTTTTCTCTTAACCTTGTCTATTAGTGTTATTAGGTATAAAGACAACGGACAGGAGATCGGATATATACATATATATAGGTGCCACTAAATTTTAGTTTTTACATTACTAAAAATAGTGAAACTTGTGTCTTGACAATCAAATGTTTTCAATATCAAAACGTAACCTTAAATTTAACAACACTTATAAATGCGGCCATATTTGATATCTGCGGTTAAATTAATAAAGAACAAATCTTCCTAACGCTTTATGTTTTGCAAAACATTTTTGATTTTATTCAAGCTTACTCGACGATAGTTTCAACAGTCGCTACTGAGAACGTCCCTCACGCGGATCATCTGGGGTGAATAAGACCACTAGTTGAACTCGTTAAACTAATCAATAGTGGTACGATATTAAGCTTTATTACCCAAAGTTACCCGAAGCTCACCATAACTTTGTCGCTAACTGACCGCAAAGATAATCCCAAAAAATCATGCAAAATAAATTTCACTAGTAGAATCCATAATAACGCTAAAAAGTAATTTTTGTTTTATTTCCATATTTATGAAAAAAATGACAATATAATGTACGTGAAAAGAATCACAACATTGGAATTTTAAAATTACTTTTAAACTGCCCTTTTAAAATTTGCAATATCATCAACGTTTAACGTTTATTAAAATTTGGTGTTAATTTGATTCTTTAGTCTGTGAATGACGCGCGGATTAGCATGCGCGAAGCACGAGTTTGCGTATGTGAGGATGGATTTTATTACAGCCTTACAGAGTGTCATTTTATTTGATAGTGGCATTTTACTATTTTTTGGCAATGGACAGAGGCGGCGGAGTACCAAGGCCACCTTTTTTCGCGCGCGTGATGTCTATGTCAAAACAACCTTATCACTATCGGAAAATGAACTTTGAACGACGTAATTTCTACACAGTAAGCATACTTCTATGACGTCATTATCTCCATTGCAAATTTATGGTGTTGTGAGACGTTAAATGACAGCATATTTCTTAAAAGTCTTATCAAATAAATAACAAAAGTTAGAAATGGTAAAGGGACCGAGATATTTGAGAAAATCAGATGATACTAAGGGATTATATTTAAGACCAAGGACAATCGGACATTACGGCATTTGTATGATAACATAATATGTATTTTTGTCCATGAAATCTTTTGATAAAAATTTAAATTGCTTATGTTATCAATAGAGCTAGCGATGATTGACGGGTATAGATTATAAATTTATAATATCAAACATAAAATTCTATTTTTGTTCTACAAACTATGGTGAAGTTTCACAAAAAGCTTATCTATTAAATCAGAGCCTTTGTATGTCAGTTACTTTGGCATTAAATTAAGAAAATTCAGAGGAACAAAAGTTCGGATTATTTGATACAATCTTAGATACGCATATAATACGCTAAATAACTACTAATACGATAAAACAGCTGTACAATAAGGTATTACAATAGATAAATAAAATCAAGTTATCGAGGTAAAGATTACGTGGGCTTATATTTAATCTTCATCAATAGTGTTAAGCTTGACGTATTAATTTTTTTCTCAAAATATGTTACGAGTAAAAAACATAAAAATTAGCTATAAAGAGCAAAAATAAAAAAAAAACACATCAAATTAGGAGTGAGTAAATCCGTAGATAAACGAATGTGACCGACATTGCCCGGTGAATTAGCAAGTTGTAATGGTGTTTGGCGGGCTACGCCTGAACTGATGTCTCTTGGAGCGTTGAGGTTCTAGAGTGGCTTCCACGTGCCTGTACGTAGCGTAAATTGCCTGCCCTAAAGGTGACGACATTGGTAAGGTTGTCAGAATACCCTGGGAGCAGATCGCTTCCAACAGGTCCTATCGGAATTCTCTTGAGGAGCCTCACGGACGCTGAGAACTCATCATCTGAGATGAAAAAATGATGAAAAGATACTAGGAATAGAACTTTTACGTTTTATCCTTAGCGTTATGTTGATTTTCCAACTTTAAAACTTGACGTGCGATCAATTGCATTTTTTTTAGAACGTTTTCACAGAGTTAAATGAAATAACTTTTTTTTAATATCATCCGGTTTCGTAAAAGGTGGCAGAGCGCTGAAGGCCAGTGGCTCTGTGTATTAATTTCAAGGGTTACCTTGACTTAGGCTGCGACACTATTTTATTTTCCAACGTTTTTTTTAAATAAATATGTAATATCGGAATGTTGTAGTATTAAATACATTCCAATGAAAGAATTAAACCGTATTTTAAAAGTTTTTGTTTTATTAAATGGATATTAATTATATTTATATACAATTGTGATTCAGAATTTAACAAAAGTTTTTCCTCAACAGCACGATGACACAAAACTTGACAGTAGTTAAAGGTAACTCCCCGACGCGTGTTCCAGTAATTCATTCGACACTGTTTCCATTGCCCCGTGAAAACGGCGTATGGATTAAATTATTTTCGTGTTCAAAAATACTTTTGAAAAATGAAAATTTGATTTAATGTATAATTACGGATTTTAATACACTGAACTCAATAAAGTTTAGTATAAATGTTAAAAATGATAAATATACTTATTAAGATAAATTGACAATTAAGTAGTTTATTTAATTTCTGAAACGATTAAAAAAACATATTTGTATAAGACATCATCATCATCATAGCAGCCGCTAAACGCCCACAACAAGGCTTAGGCCATCCTCAAAGATCACGACGATGACTGGTCTTGCGCTGCCAACATCCAGCTACTTCTTTCGACCTTAACAATACTCAAAAAACTAATAAATTTTATTCAAAAAATTTTCCATCCATTCATCCATTTTTATTCAAAAAAGGAAATTAAAGCAATTACATATTGCTAATTATCAGAATTGCGATTCGATTTCTTTTCATTTATTAATTTGTTCTTATTTCTTCTTATCCATCATGTTCTTTCTTTTTATCCATCAAAATGGACTTTATTTAAATGAAAGCCTATTTAGACAATCACAAATTATGACATTTTAAGAAGTTGTTGTAAAATAAATTTCAGACGTTACACCTTTGCACCTTCGTAAAGAGTGTGCTCACAACAGAATAGGACCCAAGACAAAAGGTTAAAAGCCGGTTAAAAGAATTTTAGTTAAGTTAATAAACTTGGAATATAGCAGTCGCGCAAGTCCTAGCTACCTCCTCATGTATATGTGCATAGGACAAGGGAGGTAGACAAACATCAAACTAGGAAACAATAAAATGTAATTAACACTTATAAACGTGTTTTTTTTTGTTTTGCCCGGAAAAAGAAAAACTAGGAGGACATCATTTTCGCATTACATTAATTGAGTGTCTAAAATTGTTACCAGGAGATTTATCTGTTCTCAAAAATCTCGTGTGCGTCTTGTTTTTTTATTGAATATCCCTGCAAAATTCAGACAAATTTAATAAATTTTTGTTTTTCTTTGTTGATCTAGCAGAACGAACACGTAAATCATTTCAGAATTGATAAGAACTATACCGAGCGATTGTTCGCTGTTCGCGATGTATGTAAACGGACTTTTTTGATAACTAGTAAAGATATCATCCCGCGTCATGTATATATGTAAAATATATATCAATAGCGAGACGAGCTGTGATTATTTACAACTAAACCACCAAACAAGTAGTACGATGACTCGAGGCACTCTGTTTATTCTGTATTGCCTATTTGCGGTTTCGTTGCAGGTTAGTCGAACTGTGCTTCTGTATCTAATCAATAGTATTCCTTAATTTTTTATAGCCTTTTTTTAGTCACATTAACTTTCAATTTTTCGTCTATTCCAACTCTTAGTGATTTTAAATAATTGTCACAAGTATATATTTTTTTAGTCACATATATAAATAATGTATCATTGACACAATAGAGTATCACGAAATGCGCTATAAATTTAAGAGTTAAACCACGCCTGGGCCTGGCAATTTAATTGAGAAAGAGAGTCTTAAGTTTTTTACTCCCTGAATATGCAAAGCAGTTAACAAGTTAATATGGCTGCAGATAACGCACTGTGATCGAACTTAGATATCCTCTTCATAGAGAGCGAACTAACAGGACAATTATATTTGAAGTGATGCTCTATATTATGTAGATAAAACTACTGTAATGTCTTTATTATGCTCACGCCTTAGTCTACAGGCTTTTATTTTACTTGTATTTAAGAAACTTTTATTCGTTTTTTCATTTTAATGTCATACGTAAAATGTTTTATTTGAAGCAAATTATATCACATTAAGTGTAAATATCCGTATCACAGAGTCAAGTGGATACTGCGCAAATGCGCAGTGTAATTTCGTATTTATATTTATGTTAACTGACGCGTCTCCTCAGTTGCGAACAGCATGCAGTTCAGTGTGGAAGAAATTGTTGTATTTAATGCAATGTTTATACTTACGTGAAGCATTCTTTGTAATATAATTTTGTAGTGTGTATTTGAAATCCATTAACCAGTGAACAATGCGTCTGTCTGTGTTTGTGTGGTTACTTTGTTTTGTTTATTATTCCGAACAGGTAACTATTTATAATATGTGACGTAGAGATCAAAGCCCTATGAAGTGTTATCAATACTTGCTTTTTATTTACATTAGCTAATTTAATTTAATTATTTGTTATTAAATTTAAATTTATTTAAGGTTTATATTTTTTTATTTTAATAAGTAAAATGTTGTTCATTAATATAAAAAAGATAAAGTACAAAAATGATGTAAGTATAAGCTCAATATATAGTCGTCGTTATGGGAACTCCATGCAAAGTTGCATTAAGTAGTTCAACTTTCATTCGGAACATTTATATTGATTAGTATTGATCTTTTGACCTCGGATACAAATGTATTAAGGTTAGGATTTTAATACACTATCAAGCATATACTACATATGCTTCATTTAACATAACTAGATTATGTATTTACTCATAACTAGAATTAAACATAGATGGCAACATTGTATCAACAAATTGTCTTATCGTAGAAGTGTTTAGTCTGTCTATATTTACTCTAAGAATAAATACTCATACAAAAGATAATTTACTATGTCATTAGAAGATTTACCATTATTAACTAACGTCTTACAGTGCCTCCTATAGTCTTCTAATCTATATGAATTAGGTTAGATTTTAGTGTACACTCAACTACAGAAGACATTTGTGACGCCAAATATTTATTCATTATTTTATTAATATTAATGATTGGCATTTAATAGAAATAATATAAAATCCCTGAAGATATAATAGTGATGTCTTACAGATCAGACTTATTGTTGTTTTCAAGAATACTGGAACGTGTACCAATACAACTTACTGTTCCTTGAGAAATAAATATGCCTAAAGCTCACAAAACTAAACAATTAATATAATCTAGTCAACGAAATAACTAGGAATAAATTAATAGTAAATTTTTACGCGGTGTTGTTAGGACCGTGAGTTACAACAATGTGATCTAAAGCAATAAGCATTTTATTTTTGGATCGGGTCTCCAAAGTAGCATTTGTCATTAAAAATAATAATAGCAAAGAGGCTTTCTGATCCATGCTAATCGTAAATCGCGATAATCGACCAGTCACCCGCACGTTGAATACATATAAGTCTCCGTAAACGTCACCTTTTTTAAACGTATGGAACGTATAAAAAAGGTGACTTAAAAGAAAATAATCAATATTTATTGTATTTATTTAAGCCATATCAGCGTAGTTTTCGTAAATACAACAAACTTATTTTGTTTAATACCGGCGACCGTTTCGTGGAACCCCTTTCATTGTGACGGAATGCATAAAAACATTCCAATTAAAACGTCACATGCGCAAGCGGTGAATCCCCGTTAATTTTATTCATGTATTTATATTAGTATCGTTATAAGACTATAACCGTGATTACGCGTGTACGTCATAAAAAATATAGGAAGAACCCAATTTGATAAAAACTAGAATCGATTAGTTTTCACTTATTTATAGACACCAACGTAATACAAAATCAGATGAAGACACTGTTATAACACCTGCATATTACTTTGTGTAAGGAACTGTCCTCTAATATGTGAACTCTATATGTGAACAATTTAGCATAACAATAATTATCTGTGCAGAAATCAACGCCTCAAGATGACAGCTACGTGGCCGCGGTCGTGGAGTACGAGGTCAGAGCTAACATCGAGACCAACGTCCAGAACTACGTAAAGCTTGTTAAAGAAGCCGCCGATCAGGTACGTAATAGGGATTGTCTGATATATTGTGTAATCTAGACGTATTTTTGTATAAACGAATTCTAATAAAATCTCCTGAACAACAAAATAATATAATTGGGACTGGTATATTACCTATGCCCGAAAAATTTATAGAATATTGTGAGAACATAGTATTGATATCCAATTCAAATTTTGTAAATATTATTTTTTTTTTGAAAAATAATTACAATTAATAAAGTTATTAATCTCATCAAGATTAATATTCCCCCACAAGTTCCAAAATATACTGATTTAGATATTGATAAAAATATTCTCGGAAAGACCTTAACAAATACGGAACTGAATACTAACATCCCACATATAACTATGTGCGGAACTTATTATTCAATAATAAAAATGATTGTATTTTTATTCTCACTTTTGTTATTCTTAATACAAAGAGTAAATCTGGCAGCAACCGGAAAAGTTACAGCGACCTCTTCGAAGTCCATGTAACAATACTTCTTCCATACAAATTAGAATAAACCTTGGAGTGTCCATTTAATGATAATTCTTATCCTTAGGAATATTGTCCGAAGTTTACTCTATAGGAGGAGATGTCAAAGTACCGATTAAATCCCTTAAGCAACTGAAATTTACCAATTACCCAGAATATATATTTTCGTTAATAGACAAACCCGTAGGTCGTTTCGTAACAGAGAACTACAAAAATTGTACATTATTTTTTAAAACTGTAACTACATTTTATATGCAAAGAAGTAATTATTGTTTATTATAAATATTTACCAGTAATTAGACTAACCGGAACAGTTTTACCGTTCGTTAGATACAGATTACTGCTATAAGCTGCACAGTTCCGATTGGAACTATCTTTTAAGTGTATATTAGTCTGTCATTATTATTCATCTATATTTATAGTACAGCTATTATATAAGTACTAGATATCACTTGCTTGCTTAGCGTCGAATGCGCTACCTTTTGTAGGTATAATTTCAAAACGACTAAAAAACATTGTCGCTTAGTTTTTTATACACGTCGCATCAATATAAATCGCTTTACGGGTGGACTTTTATTTAAATTACATTTTTAGTTGACGTCTATTAAGCGAACGTATCTCCAAACTTCAAGTCTCTGTGCCATATAGTTCCAGAAACATCGTGTATAATCGGTATATAGGCAGAAATCTCTATAAATAGATTGATAAATTTCGTTTCTGCGACGATGGATATGATATGATAAAGATCTTTACCATGTGACTAGTAATGTACACTTGTAGACATTATACACAGTAAATACAAGCATGTGAATAACATTTAATAAGTGATTTTGTTTAATTTTTTACTTTATAAATTTTGATAACATAAGTTTTTTAAGTAATGCTATTCTGATTTTTATTCACGGTTGTAATAAATAAAAGTGTAAGATATAAAATCAATGATTCTAATTCAAACAAAAAATAAATGAAATGTATATTCCACATACGTAAATAAGACTCAAAATCTAATCAATGCATGAGACTCAACATATCACACAGCTGATTGTTTGTTGTTTGACAGAATATATATATTCTTTTATTCATTTTTTTATATTGTAAACCAAACCAATGCTCCTTAAATAATAACAATTCTCATGAGTGAATAATATGTCATTGGTGGCGAACATGAACCTGTAGACGCCGCATAAGTAATTCCCCTACTGGGTGAACCAACAACAGATAAGTCGCCGAATACAGGCAACAGAAAACCGGTAATCGTTATCGATGGTAGAGATGAAAGAAAATTATAGCGAAACTATCAACGTCGATAAAAAACGCGTTTCCTGTTTTCACAAAATTTTATTATTTATTTCATAAAGTTACTTTTTTTTGTGCTTAGATATTAGTATCGTAATAAGTTGGCCAACTGAAAATAAAACGGAACGAAACGGTAAAGTCCCTTAAGACTCTTCTATAGAGTATTTTATGGTTTAGTAGTTATTTTATGTGCAAAAAATAATAAACACTCTTATTATTATTTTAGATATGAATAACTTTCAAACATTGATTCTTGATTAATTAAAATAGAGAGGAACCGTAAGACGTGCACTGTTGTACATAGGCCTCTCTCGTTGGAAAAAGCCAGCATCCACTGCCTTCCGACGACTTTGATAAGATCCTATGACCGCCTTGTGGGTGAACGACGTATGGGGCGCATTCCGGTCACTGATCTTCATATCAGAACCACAGATGCAGCTGTAGTTGGAAGAACTTTCATTAAACGGAATAACTTTGTACTATTCCCTTTACTCTCTTGATGGCATTTATTTGATAATAGTATAATAGTAATAATGACCTTGATTTTTTTTATTTTTAGAATGCGGACGTAATCGTCTTTCCGGAAATGACACTAACTCGAGGAGCGCGTCGTGTGGTGGTACCCATTTACGGAGCGCTGAAAGATTCACCTGTTCCCGCTCTCAGACCTGATTTATACGATGCGGTAATTTTTTTTTATATTACATGGTGTAAACCAAATGTTCATCTGTTAAAGTGTTACGTCTTACCATAAAATGATCTTATGATATAAATGATGATAAAATGTATCTTTGACGTCCGTGCCTTGCAATGGACGGTCAGCTGAAAAAAGAAACTTTTTAAATCCATTATGTGATAATTCAGAGAGATTACACGAAAGTGTGTTATAAAACGGAATACAGTTGAATATGCAGCAATGTATATATTATAATATTTATTTTTAGATTTTGGTTTCAATATCGGAAGCCGCTCGCCAGCACCAGATCTATGTGGTAATAAACCTGCAAGAGCTGATGGACTGCAACAACGCCCCGGGAGAGTACTGTCCGGAGCAAAAGAAGTATCAGTTCAACACTAACGTTGTTTTCGACAGGACTGGTGCCGTTATAGATAGGTAGATCTACTATTATACTATACTGATACTACTCGATAGTTTTTTAGTTCTTAATAATAACACCCATTTTTTAACACGGTAATTTTTTACACGAATTTAAAATGGCGCGGTTCACCAATAAGAATAAACACATTTTTTACCGGAATTTTTCATTCTTCAAATCAAACGACAGCAATGCTAAATATTAGTATATCTGACATATTTACTAATCATAGCATTTTTTGGTTCATTAATAAACATGTACGCTTGTTATCAGGTAGCGACAAATAGTTACAAACTTGATTTTTATTTTTAATTTCAATATGTATTTTTACTAAATTACACAAATTCTCTCCCACACACCACACACGTTTTATAAATACCTATGTAATAAAGATTTCTTTATATTTTTTTCGAACCTTTTTAGTGGAAAGAGAGTTTAAGCGTTTTTTCATTTTACGCGTATTTTTAAAACTGTAGAATATGTCCCCAAATTTACCACGTGCCACACGTATTTTTTTCACAATTTTGTATGAATGTATTTATATTGTAAGCAAAATTAGGTGTATTAGCTTTTTTTTATTATTGATATTTTAAATTTCAGATATCGCAAGATAAACCTGTTCGGCGAGTTCACACGCACGCCGGCGCTAAAGCCTGACCTGGGCGTTTTCACCACGGATTTCGGCGTCACCTTCGGCCACTTTATCTGCTTCGACCTGATGTTCCAAGTGCCAGCCGCGCAAGTGGTGGAGAAGAACAACATCACTGACGTTATCTTTAGCACAATGTGGTTCTCTGAGATGCCATATCTGACTGGTTAGTGGAACGCTGATAAAATTTATATCATCATCATTATTTGCTGTAAGACGTCCATACATGCTATATATAGGCCTGCCCTCAGGTTTGTTGAAGAACCGGTTGGGAGCGGCCTGCATTCACCGTCTTCCGAAAAAGAATCAACAAACTCAGACTTTTTGTGATCTTTTTCACAAAGTTTAGTGGAATCATTTCACATGATTTAGCAGAACGATTTATTCACAAGTTTTATTATCTTTCAAAACTTCT
This sequence comes from Battus philenor, assembly GCF_028537555.1. Lineage (NCBI taxonomy): Eukaryota > Metazoa > Arthropoda > Insecta > Lepidoptera > Papilionidae > Battus > Battus philenor. The sequence continues at coordinate 3,773,864 of NW_027181686.1, forward strand.
ATTGAATTTTCATAAGTTTTTTTTTTAATAAACATGTTAATTTATTATACAATGATTCAGAGACATTTCACTACACTGTATAGCAATATTGTACACAGTTTCTTACAGAGAGTTATTAATTGTATGAAGTCTATAGAAAAGTAACAAGCTTATGTTTATTTCCATCGCTAGTTTTATGTGCAAAGTTGTGGTTTTTACATTTAATAATATTTTCACATAAGATGATAGGATATAAGTGTAAAAAGATTGTAAAAATAAAATAAAAAGGTGTAAAAAGGAGTGAATGTTTAGGTCATTTTCTGTCTAGTTATGTATGGTACACTATTCCAAATACCAATGGTTTCCTATAAACAATGATCCTGTATATTGACTGTATTATCATATTTTTTTCTATACAAATCGTTTCGTAAAGAGGCGTTGTGAAGGCGTTAACTCTTATGTTAAAAATTGTACGAAGCTAAAGAAGAGCGCTGTCTCTTCTGTATCATAAAAATTATATGGATATCAACAGCATCACTTTGAAAGTAATCCATAGAACATAATCGTTTTGTTTTTTTTTATTTCGAGTGCAAGGACAGAATAATTATATTTATATTTATCAGCGATTCCTATTAAAAGTGTTAACTTACATTTCAGCTACGGAAATCCAGGAAGCTTACGCCTACTCCATGAATGTAAACTTTTTAGCGGCCGGTGCCAACAACGTGGGATTGGGAAGTGCAGGTAATATTTTTCGCCTTACATCCGGATTGATAGATTGACAAGTTGGTGAATGAGTATTACTTTGTTGCAGTTAGCATATACTAATTACACATATAACTTAAGCATTTAATTTTCATCTTCATATACAAGGGAACGGAGAAATATTGTATTATCAGACCTTTCACAATGGAGCTTTTATGTCAAAAGTGGTATTTCTAGGCAAAAGTTCCACTGTGATTCTTCTATTACAAAATTAGAGAAAATCTATTTCTACAACAGAATAAGCCCGCTATAGATATGATATGTAGTGACAACTAGGGATAGTATCATTATTAATATGTCAATGTCAATATATGTCGTCCATAATCCATATGGATTAACTTCAAATGAACCTGGTTAATATATTTACGATTTCTATTGTTCCAGGATCTGGTATATATTCCGGACGTGCAGGTTCTTTGATCAGCGTCATGCCTGGAGTCCCAACGACCCGCTTGCTGGTATCTAGAGTGCCGAAAATCCCTGGAGAGGTGAAATTCCGTTTTTATTAGTAATTTATAATGTATATAACAATATCAGTCATATTGTTTGATATTCAATTTCACAAATGTACCTAATTAAGGTCGTAGAACAATTCATTCCTCAATTTTGTTATTACTTGAAATCCTTTGTACAGTAATGGCTTTTTACTGCTTTTGTTTGATAATTTTTTTTAATTAGTTACACATGAAACTTGAACTACGATTTCAATGTAAAGAGATTAGAGTATTTAGGTTCTCGGCCGTTTTTCCAAAAAAAATGTACTGGTTATTTGTAATCTTATCGAAAAAAAAATTATCTCGACCCAGGTCAAAGAGCCCTTCCCAGGTCCGATTAGCGATGACCCAAAGTCAGTGGACAATCTTGTGCTGATCAGCGACCCTTCACTGCCGTCCCACGTCAGCCGTCAGCTGGTGGAGGGTGCTCAGGAGTTCATCCTCACTACTAATGAGGTGTCATGCAAGTTCCGCGTCAAGCTCCGACTCAGCGATAGTGAACAGGTAAATGGACGCTTATATTTATTTTTATACGTATTGTAACAAATCATTGAAAATATGGTAACGAAGTTTAGTTGCCTTTATCACTTTATTACTGCATGATTATAAAATGCGAGTCATAAATGCATGAGAAACATTTTATAAAATCCGCATACGGTCTTTTAACATAATATCCAGGCTAGAGGATATGACTTATAAATTGTTTAGCTTACATGACACCTGTAGCAGCAAGCATGATTTTTTAATGTGGAATTTATATAATTACTATATGAACATGTGTTGATTTTTTTAATTAATTCGACTCAATCAAGCCATGCCTTTTCGGGCGACTACATATCTAACGAACGCTGGTCAATCGACTACTACCGTCATCAAACAGAACCGTTGAAGTTACCGCGTCCCGACGTGTGAATGTCATTTTAAACTAACACCACTGTCTCATGTAAGAGAAACAGTTTTTTATGTGCGAATTTTTTCTTATCGGAAAACTATCAAATATCGGAAATAAGGTACTTTGTGAAAAACCTTATTTATTGTATTGTCATCAGCATGTTTTTGTTATTGCTTTGTAGTGCATTAACACATGCTAGGCAATACCAGCGGTGAGTACCATTTATGTATTTTTAAATGTCACCCATCGCTTGTTTTCACTGTTGCTTTTAGAATCACTTTTGTAATTAGAACATCGTCATATTCAATTGAGGACAAGGAAAATTTTATTTCTCAACTATAACTTTAATGCATAATATAACAATAGACATACGGATAGATAATTTATGTTATTGTTAAAAATCAAGATTATATAATAAAAATGTCATTGATATATCATCTTAAATAGATATAGTAAGATTACAAATAAGGAGATTTTTACAGTTATTGAAGTACTTGTTGAGATACGTAGATTTTCCTCTTTGAAAAAGACCGTGTATAAGTAACACTGTTTCTGTTTTCCTCTTCTTTGTAACTTGTAACTTTATATGCACTAACAATAAACTTTCATGTTATATCCCATAATTATTATTAACGTAATTTGTAATAATAACACCAATTACCAAACAAAAAGTAAACAAAAAGTATTAAACAAAAAGTATCAAAATATTGGACTACAATATACATGACGAAGCTTAAAAGTGTATTGCACCAACTACTGTAAAAGATATTTATGGAAAACCCTGACCGTGTTTGTTGTGGGTTCTTCCCTGATTTTGTCGCATTCGGAACCTTCGTATATTTATTTTTAATGGAATGATGACAACTATTATTGCCTATAATAAGGTATCAATACAGTACTAGTTTATTTTTAATTGGGCTTTTTCAAAATTATTCTTTTGGCGCGTACATGTGGTCACAACATACAACTTCCACCATCCTCGTTTTGATTACCCTGCTTATCTGGTCGTCCATTTTATTTTATAAAATCTGTAATGTCTGTATGTACTGTTGTCACCCTAACCAATATTGACTTTATAACGTAAATTCCAGGGTCCTTATTACAGAGCACTTGCGAAAGATAGTTTCAATGTATATGCCCGGCAAACGATGGGAGTCGCGGCTTGTTCGTTGACGGCGTGCAAAAATAACACCATAGAGTCTTGCCCGTACAGGTAATTATCATTTTTTGACAAAGAACTACTTTTCAGGGTAATTAGGAAGTACTAAAAAGCGGCAGATGGCCGTTGGGGACAGATCAATTTGGAAGTTGATGAGGGAGGCCTACGTCCAACTGTGGATGTCCAATGACTATAATGATGACGATGAACTTAAAAACCATATTTAACAATAAAATGACCACTGTGCGCATAAAATATGATTACGTTAAACTTGAAAAATACCAAGAAATAAATGCACATTATGAAAACGCAGAAGTACAAATTAAATAAAACAAACCATAACCTCTTATCAAATCGAGTCGTAATAAAAGAACAAAACCTAAGAATAGCAATATGGTACAAAATAACTACTAACTAATTGTTTATTAGATTAACTGAAATAACTAAAAAAGTGTTAAATGGCCTCAGAGGCTTCAATGGTCTGGAGTGTAGACCATAGACTTGCAAGCGCACCGAACGACTTCCTCCTAAAAGATGAACAAACGATCCTGTTAAGGAGGTCGATTAACGTGGGATGCAGACCGTTTCCAAACGGTCCTGTTGGATGTCGAAGATGGCTAGCGTTGGACGTCCAATGGCTATCATGATGATGAACTTTCCTTTTCGCAAACCAAAGTTACTTTTTGATTAAAATACGGTTTATTAACGACTAAAACAGAGAGCCGTTTGCAGTTTAAAGAAAGACGAATAAAATATATTTAAAGCCCATAAAATCTCGATGATCAATGTTTTAAAATATTATTAATTTTAATGAAAAAAAAACTAAAAATAATGGGTCGCATCTTATTGTCAATTGAATTTTATCTTTGAAAACTGAATAAAAAAAGAACTAATTTTTTAAAAAAATTTCTGTACGTTACTTATTAAGGAGATTCAAATAGATCATTAAAGTTCAAGTGAAGAGGTTACTTTAGATAGAAAATTTGTATATAAAAGAATACGAAACACCGACTGGTTTCAGGGAAAAAAGGCAAATCATCGGCATTTGCAAATGACTCATAAATTAGTCATGGTGCCGAATCAAATAGCTTCATCACGGTTCTGTGTTGTGATAGCAATTGATCTTGATAATGCATGTCAATATTATATTAAGTTGTCAATAAGTATTGATAACTTAATACTATGTTAGATTGCAAAAAGAGTAATTTATTATAAGTTAGGTTGAGTTTAATGTTTAATTTTGTAATCTTACAGATTCAAAAATAAGGATAGTGCGGAGATAGAAGAACTTGAAATAGAGATGACAACACATCGCTTACATTACAACAGCACGCTTCAGTGCAGTGACATTGTATATTACCCAGTTTCAATGCGAAATGATAAAGTTCCTGTCCGACCGAAAAATTTCACCTTTGTTGTAGACTCCAAGGTCGATTCACAGAACGTCCCCTCGAGTGACAATAACATCGACGCAAATCTAAATCGAAAGGAACGTATTACCTATAAATTAAATGCACCACAGACAGGCCTCGTTGCGTTTGGTGTGTGGGGAAGAATATTCAATAGGGACGTTGGGTACCATAAGGAACCTACAGAAGATGACTTGCGGAATTATATGGAGATTGAAGACTGGATATTTAAAATTGATAAAAAGCATAAAGCGACTATTTAAACTGATAGAAGATATTAATTCTGTTGTGGCAGTCATTCGTTTAATTAAATACTATGGTTTTTTTTTGATTTTTTTATTGAATTCGATAACTTAAAATCTGAACAAAACTACATTACGTTATTTCCTGTTTTTTGTAAAATATATAACGTTTAATTTGAAAGTATGCATTTTATTTTAATGCATGTCCCGTCAACCCGCAATGCGTATTTTCTAAAATTCGTTCTTAGTTGATCAGCAAGCGCGGGTGTAGAACGTCCGCCCAAAAGGTGAACAAAGGACATTTTTTGAAGACGGTAGATGCCTATTGTAAAACTACGATGCCCTTCTGAAAATCTAAGGCTCTGTGTCCGGCAATGGAACGCCTATGGCTGAAATGATGGTTATGATGACGAAACTTTATTGTCCCGGATACATCGATGAGTAAGTACATAGATGCAATTTACATTACAATCTGTGCTGTAAAATTCTGTCGAGTATTCGCAAGACAGATTTGTTACCAGTCGATAAAGAACTAACCATTAGTCATAACAAATCGAAGTTAATTTTTAGCAATGATGACGTCGTTGAAAACATTTAGTAATTGTAATGTATTAACGTTACTTTTAAAATAGATATATAATACATAAAAATCTTTCACGAATGAACAAAAATATTCTTTCGAGGATTCTTCGACTGTTTCTCGAATTGTGATTTAAATTATTTATTACAAAAAATGATCTCAAGTAATAATTATTGTGAGGTTTCAGTAACCAAAATTCTGATGTCAAGCCTGACAAACCAGGTAATTCTTAAGCTGTTGAAGTACAAATTGAATAAAAAATAATGAAGTACATATATTTTATGATTACGAGTAATACAAATTTGCACAGCGTACGGAACTAATTAACGTAATGAATAAACTCACCGCATCGCTTGCTTATTTGTTTACTGTTCGTTAAAAAATCCGTTTGCGCTGTTTTCTTAAATATCAGAACATTGTTCTTACCTTACATCCACTAAAGTAATTCATTTAATTATAGGGGTTATCGTTCAAAATGTCGGTGGACGCGCATATTAATTTAAACTATTGGGGAAGTCGAATTTATTTCGATACGTGTTTGCGAAATAGTGATTTTAGCACATCTTTACGCATTTCTAGCATCAATATCCATTCAATCAACATCAATTCAGAAAATTCAATTTGTTTATATATCTGAGTCTACATAACGTCATCATTAGTATAGTTACTTTAGATCCTTACAATGCTTGACTCGTTTGCTTTATCTCCAAATGTTACCGTATAAACTTTAGTAGCTATTGAATTGCGAAAAATAAAAACAACAATTAATGTTAATATGTAGTAATCCGAATTTTAAAACGCTTATTCTTTCTGTATTATTATTGCGTTAAATAATATTTCTAAAAACCATTGCTTTTAATGGGGTGTACCATATATTAATTGATAAAATGAGAAAAAAAAACCTTTAAAGGGATGAATGTGTAGCATTCATCCCTTTAAAGGTTTTACACCTTTAACCCAATCACACTGTATAACCAATTGCCCTCTTCTTCATGTCCCTCACCTCCATCCAACCTTTGTCTGGTAGAGTTCACTTCGAGCGATAAGACCGTCTCTTGTACCGTATGAATTGTTTCTTTTTGTTTTTTCCACTATTTATTGTGTATGGTGTACAAAAAAGTATTAATAAATAAATAAGTATGTAAACCAGTAGAATATATTTTTATTTTTAATACTCTCATAACTTTTAGTGCTCTACGTGTATTGCGAGCTACCTTGTATTGGAATTTACACTTTTGTTTTCCAGCACTACACATACATGGCGGCCGCGTTCACCGGGGTGCGTAGCTTTAGTGGGATGGCGACGGGCGGCAACAGAATCTGCTCAGTGGTGGCCTGCACTGGCGACACCATAGAGACTTGTGGCAAAAGGTTATACACACTGCAAATTACGTACATTTATAATTTAGAGCATAGGTTACGACCTTTTATAGGCTAGTCCATTTACTATCAAATAGAATAACGACATCTTTTACGAAATAATCTTTAAGAGTAGAAAGCTTTTCTATGTTAACCGAAATGAAACATCATTGTGCGAAATAGCCGTACGGCTGTCTCAACGGAGTCACCATCATTGTCATGTCAGCAGATAAAGGCCCACTCCTAGGCATAGGCTTCCTCCAAAGATAGTCACAGATATAGATCTAGTACTGCCTGCAATTAGTTACTTTTCGCGACTTGCACTACGTTGTCGGTCCACCTAGTGGGCGGCCTACCAGCTCGTTGACGGAAAAGCTTGCTGAACATTATCTGAGATCATATACCTAAGACGAGGACAAGAATACGGAAAATAATCCATTCTATGTTAAATGACGAATTTTTAAATTTAAAGGTATATTAATTAAATTAGCGTTGCTTTGTTAATTTTTGTACAGTTATGGCATATAGTACATATTAAAAAAGTACAGTGTTACCAATTTGAATGATAGCGTAAAAAAACAAAAACGAAACGTAGTAATATATCTTTTACAGCCTCAGTTCTTCACAAAACTGTCTGTTACAGGTTCTCTAATTATACAGCTAATGCAACCGGAATATTCGAAGAGTTAAGCATAACAGCGGCGGTTCCTACTCCAAAAATTGACAAAATACTACGTGCATCTGACTCTGTTTTCTACCCTGTGTCATTAGATACATCGATAATGCCTTTGAGACCGCAACAGTATACATATGAAATCAAGATATTAGACAATGAAACATCTAATTACAGTTTTAAATTGAATAACATTACATCAAACGTTTACAGCTTTGCCGTATGGGGCAGAGTGTTCATTGATGACGGACAGAATCCGACACCGCCCCTTCGTTATAATAATTCGGCTTCTAGTAATGCATTAAATATAATACATGCCTACATGTCTGTACTTTTGATTTTTTCTTTATTCCTCGTACTGCGCTAAATTTACTGAAACATTACTAAGATTAGCATGAAGTCCACCAAAAATTTAATAAACTATTGTTAAATACTTAAATTGCTTTTTTTTGAATGTCTCGGAATATACTAAAACAATGTTTTTGCTCCAGGCCGGTTTTAAAATTTTTTTATTAGTCATTAAACCAATGTTGATCTCTTTTGCAAATGTACCCAAGTCATTTTTATAAACTTCTTTAAAATAAATTGTTAATGAAACATTTTTTTTCTTTTATTTTCCACTTCGACATTATTGTTTATTTGCGTAATCAGTAGGTTATTTGTAATTCATAAAAATATTTCTAAACTTGCTATATAGTTTGAACTATGAGAATCTGTTTTGATCTTCATGTAAAACATTTAAATAAAAAAGTTCGTAATTTAAAGAAGATTCAAGCTTTTTACTGATTAAGTACATTGGTAACTAACACCATATTACAAATACGTCGAACTTTAAGGATTTGTGGTGTAGTTTAACAAGTTAGGTAGGCAATGTTAGAGACAACACCTAGCGAGCTGGAGCACAAAAATTAAAATGCTTGGATGTAAGATAGACATAGTTTATTTAAAAGTCATCTGCCTACAACTTCAGATACACCAACGCCGTAATAAATTATTTGCAATACGAATGAAATAATTTTTACATAAAACTTTCACCACTCGTTTGTACATATTAAACATTGATTCAAAATTGATATAAGATAGGCTCTTACTTTCATATTCCATCAAGCACTAAAGATTTAATACAAATTCATAAACAACAACACATATATCAGTTGACGCCGTTCGCATTATATTTCATATTTTTCGGCGCAAGACACGGTTTTGACAACCGCCTACCAATCATACGCCGCGCGTGCTTAGATTTTGCGCATGCGCAGACCGATAGATTGACAGATAGGCGAAAGCATTTTGACAACTGTGATTATTTCGCTACATATTGAATAAATAAGACTAGGTTCGTATAACATATACGATCAAGAAGTTTTTAATTAGTTGAGACAAATCTTCCGTAAACAAACATATTACTTCGTAAACTATGTAATTCGTGGACGATTACTTACTCGCTGGTCTGATCACGTCAAGTCTATAATGTCTTATTTTAACTGCTTCAAAGTAAACAGAGTACTATACAAACAGCTTTGTGATCATTTCCATCAAGGCAATTCAAGACGGATACGGTCTTCAGTAATAAAGAACTGTAAATTAAATTATTCCATAGATAGATCACGACGCTATGATACTTATGGTAAGTCATAAAATGTCCAATATGGCAATGTTTACTTATTATTGTACGTGTTACTTCAAAGCATGTTATATTAATTTTTTATTCAATTAGTGTGAACCATAGAGGTTATGTTGGAGAGTTATGCTACGAGATCTTCATGCTGTAAGATCGTTTTATATAGGAATGAGTAGATTCGTTATGAAATTACACCGTACCGACATAGACCAGCGCATTGGCAAGTTAAAATGATGGAAACAGGCCACATTGGGCGCAGAACGCTGAACAGTTGGCGGCTCAAGTTTTAAGGTTCTAGAGTGGAGACCACTGTACGACTATCACGGTGTAAGACGTCCTCGTACAAGGTGGAAAGACGACATTGTTAAAGCCGTCGAAAGGCGCTGGATGCAGGACACTTCCAAGCGGTCCTTTTAGGAGTCACTGTGAGAGGCCTGTGTATAGCATTGGACATGTTACGGCAAAAATGATGACAATGATGAAACTAATGTTCACCTAGCCCAGAGTTCCCCAAACTTTTTTGTGTCGGAGACCTCTTGCCATGTGTTTCCGTGTTGGGTAGACCCCTTACTTACCTGATATTGATTTCCTGTAAATTTCTAACTGTAGTGAAGTTTAGTGTATGTTCAAAATGTATTGCGACTACAAAGCGAATTCCAACATCTTACAACTTACACAATTTTATAAACATATATAATAATTTTTTTACTTCATAAGTACTTTTATAAATAATGTAAATGGTTTGATATTATTAGATAGTATGATGTAAGTAAATAGGTACTATCAGTGTATGTGTTGAGATCCACTATCGTGGACCCTCATTTTCATTTCATGGATCCCCAGTTTTTTTTTCGCTGACGTAGACCCCTTGCAGGTTGTCATAGACCCCTAGGGGTCGATATAGACCACTTTGGGAATCACTGACCAAGCCTAATGTTTATGCATACAAACTGTGTTTAATCATTTTTAAACACGGATGATTTTAAACTGTGAGATTAAAAAATAAATACTGTTAAAAAAGTTTAGATGACAATGAAATCCAGAAATACTTTTATTAATGATACCATATTTAATAATAATAACAAATAATTATAAGCTAAAATATCATTTAACAATAACCTCGTCCATTAAAAGTATTATATTTCTTGATCGATTGATTTCATTATAAGCAATATTTCACAATAATAGAAATCGCGTTTATTTTTATTGAAAGCCGAGTAATGTAAGTAACATAATATTGCGTAATCTATAAACTCCATACTTCATTTGTGATAAAAAAAACCCTTTATCAATTATTTGCACACGTAGAGATAAACTAAAAGAAACATTTTTGTTATATATATATTAAAATATCTATTATCCTCAAGTTCCTTTTACCGATTAGATATCAGCTTAGAATGGAAATTTTTACGAAATTTCACCCACATGTGGGATGAGGGGACGTTTATTTTAAAAGGCATAATATCAAAAATAGGTTATATAAGTATAAAACTTAACGGGATTTTTTTTTGTGCATGCTAAAAACTACAAAAAAAAACGTTGACTTCTTTACATTTACAAAATTTCGTACTAAATATAAGCATAAATAGCAATTGTAGCCTAGCAGTTGAAGATTGAGACTGGCGATCGTAGATCGCAGGGTTGATTTCCGGGGTTTCAATCTCATCTAATAATTCACATTTTGTGCGTAATTTATATAGGCATGCCACTGCTCTCCAACAAGTTTCCAGAGAGTGGGCAGTTGCGTCCTCTGTAATACCACACTTCGATTGCCAGCCTAGCGATTTTACACAGTTGCATTTATATTATTTACTAATATTTCTTCCGGAGTGAAGCGGTATGGCATAATTGCACTATTACTAAGGTTAATTCTTTTTAATGAATTAATATAACGAAATTAACATAAACAAGGTAACAAAAACATTAGTTTTTTTTACCTAGCTGACCCAGCTGCGCAAGTGAAATTTGCAGATTCCGCAGGTGTGAGAGGACAATGTACAGTTCACTCAGTTTGAAACCTTTTTTAGCTCCTCGGGGCTTCGGTTCTACGTACTACAATTTCATCGAATTGGAAGGCCATCCAGCTCATAGATCGCTTACAATGACCTCCCGTGAATCGAGCGGGAGGGGACCTCGGCTAGGGCCGTCACTCGTCGATAATAAAACAATGGATGAGTTGAAATTATTGTATACATAGATATTATTAGCGTTTTTTTTATAATTTTCGTATATAACTGTTAATTAAACTTTTTATTTTAAAGTGTACAAAACTTAATCTGGGTACAGTTATAAAGAAAATTTAAAGTAATGTAATAAATTAATTAATACTAATAAATTATTGAATAAAATTTCCAAATTATACTGTTAATATGTATAAATTTTAGCTGTATTTACCCATTCTTATGGGTAAAATTGTGTAAGAAAAATTGTAAATAACTATTAAACTGATCTGAACAAAAACTGCTAGTGACGGAACGCAAAATCATGCGGAAGATCTTGGGACCAGCGAGAACTCAAGACGGATCTTGGAGGCTTCGAAAGAATGCCGAAATTGAGACTTTAATAGCACAGCCAAATATCATTGGCGAATATAAAGCTCAACGAATCCGCTGGCTCGGTCACTTGGAGCGAATGGGATCGGACCGGAGCGTGAAGATAGCGTACCTGGAAAAGCCGAGGGGTCGAAGACCAGGGGGTAGACCAAGGTATCGATGAATCGATCATGTTGAGGCAGACTTGCGCGAATTGAATGTCAACCAATGGCAGACGATGGCGCAAGACAGAGGAAAGTGGAAGTCTCTCGCTTCGGAGGCCAAGACCCACTTTGGGTCACTGAAAACGCTGTCGGGACAGCGACAGACTGTACAGCTGGGAGAAGAAAGATCCGTATCAAATAGCAGCAACCCACTCTCAACTGTCTGCGTTTAGTAAAAGTGTATTTATAAATTAATAAATATGATATGTTATATTTGATATTGAATTTCCTTATTATTATTTTTTAAATATATGTACTAGTCTTTCGTTAAAAAATATCATGTTATTTTTAGCTTGTAAACACCAGACAAACGGTTTACTATATTAGAGGTTATTACGTAATTGTAAACATAAGCACGTTACTGTTACGAGATAACAATCGTCTGCAGCTTCTATTTACACGTGTTTATAAAATCGTGCAAACATTTCTTGTCACGACACTAGTTACTCATTTACTTTATACCGAACGCGTCGTGTTTCTACTTACGGGCCATATATGTTTGTGTGATAAAAAAAATAAAAAAAATCAGAATGGCTGAATCGAATCAGCTGAGACGTGTGCTAGTTGTCTACACGGGCGGGACTTTTGGAATGTTAAAAAATGAAAAAGGAGGTTAGTGAAATACAACAATACATTTTTAATTATTACATATTCGTAATAAAATTTATAGTAAGGATTTTGGAGACCTTAAGCAATGTTTGTTTGCCTCCTGTTTAAAATTTATTAAGAAATATCATGATACATAATTTTCTTTACGTATTAATTTTTTATATAATATTGTATTTTGGAATTCATACGATGTGTTTTTTAAATAATTATTTCGACAAACTGTATGAAGCAAACTTAACATAAAAAGTTCACAAATCCGTAAAAGTTTTAAGGACTGAGACCTTCCTTATCCTGATTTTAAATGTAAAATTAAAACAATATAATTAATTAAGCTTATTTAAGCATTTAAGATTTTTTAGCTAATCGAAATATGCGGTACGTGGTCCATTGACTCATTTTCAGGGTTAATATTTATAAACAGAACATTATTAAATTTCATTAAAAAAAGGCTACTAATGAATTTCTGGCTGGCCCTTTTCAGCTGGTTTGCATTCCGGGCCGGTTACGGCTTATTTGCGGATTGCTTACACTGACCTTTCTATTAAAATATTTAACGATTCAAAAGTGTGTTTAAATGCCTATTTAAAAAGAGAAATTTTAAATATGAATTTAAAAGACGGCGTAGATTGAGAAAACTACTTTCATATCCAGGAAGTCACCGGTATCTTGGCTAGGTTTCATCTAAGAAAGTTTATTCCATCGAGATCTGGTCACTTTTGTAACCCCTACAGCACGGACAACAAGACCATTGCAATACAGATATCCTGAAACATTTATGTGATACTATAACAATATCTGTACAATTTCAAAGACGTTGACGTGGTAACCTATTTAAGACTGTTTTTTTTCTTCTTTATTTTACAAAAGGATATTACAGAAAATTTTAAACAATAGGCAAATAAATAAAGTACAGGATTCGGTCATCAAGCGACAACAGGTGTTGAAAAAGTATCCACATCAATATAACTGGTTATTTATAATACATAAACCGGATTAGTTTATATACGATTGTAATGCATAAACTATACAGTTAAAATAAAATATATACAAGTGTCTAGTCATAAGAAGAAGTATAAAACTACTTGTCAGTCATTCTAATATACAAAATACTACAACGACCAAATCCTAATGTCTATTCACAGCTGTTTTGGAAGATGTTGGAATAATGCAAATAAATATGAATAAATTTTAGTTCTGGTGCCGCAGAAGAATATAGAGAAAGTTATAAGAAAACTACCACAGTTGCACGATAATGAATATTGGAATCAACATTTGGCTAACTCGGATTTAAAGGAATATCTTGCAATACCTGGTACGTACTTGATAATGCTTCCTCCTTATATTGTTCCTATTAATGCATCGATCCCAACTGATAGTCAACTGTATAGCGCCGTATACAAAGCCGTCAAATTTAGTTCGGACTTAATTTGCTTTCTCATTATTTCAGCCATTTGAAGTTTAGTGCTTGACATAGCTCTCTCCCATGTATTTACTAAACTACGCGGCCTGCGTCCATTAGCGTATTCCGTCGGCCATGAGATGGTCGCTGCGATTTCCAGTCGATGGTCTCCAGAACCTTAAAATACCAACGGTTCCTCTTAGAAGGAATATATAGTCAATTAATCAATACTTTGCAGAATGACGTTATGAGGCCACACGCAGAAAAGAGAGAACAATCGTCTTGTTCACAGACATTCGCCGTGCGACAGTGAGAGTCATTCCTTATATTATTCCCGAACGTCTATAAATTGCCAATTTGAAACTGTCATGCGGTTTCTTGACAAGAGTGTTTCATTTCTGTTAGAATAAAGAACTTCTCTTTACTCTGACATTACTTTCGGCGTAACTAGGTTGTTGTTGATTGAAACTTGTGGGTTAGCTTTTTACAACTTACTAAGCTCGATGGCTCTATCAGGAACATCACCTGGAGCTTATAATTTATTTCACTGAATTGGTAGATTCCTCTATGGAGGAATCTACCTGGGTTCTTACCCGCGTCCACGGGGGCCCCACCACACTCGAAAATTTATTTTTCTAATAAGCCGTGCAACCTTTTCCGTTCAACGGAATTGTTTTATCGAACGAAACCACAATTGTTGTGTATTCTTTATTCCAAATAGTTCTTGAATTATTTGGCTAATGACTAAAAGCCTAAGGTAAAGAATAACAACAATAAAGCAATTACTTATTTTACCCAAATTATACGTTAATATCGTACATATTATTTTTGGCTCAAGATATTGCGCTTAATTTCTTTCCTACGCTAATTCTTATATTTACACTTTGTCCACGTGTTGTATTCTAATCTTTTGCAAATGATCATGTGATATTGATTTGCAATCTGAACGGTGGCCTTGACCAATTAAATTTAATATCTTGCAGATGGCAAGGACACGGAACTGAAAATATTGTACAAGATACATGAATATGACGAACTAAAAGATTCTTCAGACTTCACAATAGAAGATTGGCTAAAAATGGTCCGAGATATAAAGGTGAATTTATTTAAATAATACACAAATGTAATCATACCACATTTAATGTTTAATTGTGATTCTAAAACATGAAAAATACACAGTGCGTTTTTTATAAGAATTATGGATTAAGTTAATCATAATTGTACGTCCAATCAAAATTATCATAAACTTTATCTCAAGGGTTCTAAGGTTATCATTAGTGGATGTATGTGAAAATATAATTATCTGTCAGACCTCTTTATCCGATTACTAATGTCGAATGTAGGTTACAGTGGTTCCCTGCAATTGGTATATCACAAACATATTCATTTTAAAAACTATATCAATTTTTAAACTTCTTGTTTTTTAATAGCAGGCAAGCAGTCATTAGGTACTATTGGGCAACCAGATATATGGTCAAGTCGCATTTTCATCCGTGAAAACAACTGTAACTGTTTTACGACGACAAAAAATGTCTTAATGTAGTAGAAAAGAACACACGTCAAAAGAGTATATTCTTAGACATCCTATAACAAACTTTATCTACGACAAAATTAACGATGTATTAATTTCAGAGATACTATCACGATTACGATGGATTCGTGGTTCTGCACGGCACTGACACGACAGCATATGGTGCTTCAGCATTGTCCTTCATGTTGGAGGTACTTGGAAAAACGGTCGTGCTAACAGGAGCCCAGGTTAGATTCTTTCAAAATGAAATCAAGTATTCACGAGCTGTTAATCCTGGCGTGGGTAGGCTCCCCACAAAGATGAACGACAAGTAGCGCCGAACCGGTAATCGTGGCGATGTTTGAGGAAAGCCTATGCGTCGTAGTGGACAAAGTATAGGCTACCCTCAAAGGAGTAAGTTGTATTGATTCTCGATTTAATTTGACATTTTACGGGAAAACATACATATCGTGAAGCGATTTATACATAATCGAGATGGGAAGATTATAAAGGAGATGGACTGTCTATTTCCTAAGCGGGGTGTAACTTTTCCATCATTATAGAAACCTTACTTTATACTTTTTTTGCACTATTGACAAGGCAATTATTCCACGAACATCTGGTATACAATTCAATCTAATAAAAAATATATTGTAAACTATGACGTAAGGCAATGTTTTTGTTTACGAATTAATAAAGATAAAGAAGAACTAAGGTACTTGGCCGAAATGATCATATTAAAATAGGTTGTTATAGCACTAATGGGAGATGGAATCATTCTCTCTGTCACCATACAACTTAACACTGACGTAACTGATAAATTACATTTTATGCTGAATGCTTTCTTTTGAAACAGATTACATTTTGCCCTACAGTTTTGCTGAATACAGTAATAAAATTTTTACAACAAATAATTTTTATATCTTTATATTTTCCCCCTTATTATGTTGCCATAGTTCAAAGCCTCTTCTCAGTGAGGAAAACGGCCCGTAATCTATGCTACGGGTCTAGTGGTGGATTTCATATCTTTCAGATTTTTTTTGCTAAAAACCTTCCAGATTTTTTGCGAATCGTTGTACCGTATATTAGTAAACATAAAGTAGGTATATTATTTATAAAAAGCTAATATATAATATCCTCAACTTTAAGACTATACTATTTAAGTATGCTTCACCGATATATAATATCGAAATATATTTTAATTGATCTATTTAGGTAATGCAAATTAGTTTAAAACACGTTTATTACCCAAAAACACTTTAAGCTTTAAATATGTTAGCACTGACTTTGACGTATGTGTAAATACCGTATAGTAACAGGAAACGCACATTACCTTATATATAAAGATGATGGAACTTTTTCTCCAGGTGCCGATATTTCAGCCGCGGAGCGACGGGAATAATAACTTCCTTTGTGCGGTGCTAATCGCCGCTACGCAGTACATACCCGAAGTGACAGTGTTCTTTGGAAGCCAGCTCTTCAGAGGGTGCCGGTAAGATCTTAGTCGTGTTTCTGGACAAAGCAGTCGGCGCGTGTATTGTTTGACCTTTGCAATACTCGTTTGCCCGTTTTACCTTGAAGACTTTCTACACTTGCTCTCGCGATCCTAACAGGCTATCTTTGAATCTAAGTTTTTAACTTTTTTTCTATACAATTCTCATCATATCGTCATCGTTCTTTGTTCTTGAGTTCCCAGAGAATAGCTTTAACATTAGTTCACCGCTTTCCATTTTATCTATCGAAACTTTGTAAATATGAAGACCTGGTGTACCATTTATTTCTAAGAACTTTAAATACTTTTAAAATGCGAATGGTAACACTTCAAGAACGATCACATTATAATAATAAGTGATATTTAAATATACCAATACATTATCACACTTAGTTATGTATGCATCACACACTTTACGCGTCACCCATCTCGAGGTGAGTGCAAATTGTCGTCCCATTATAATTTTAATTTCATTAGCTGCGATAATCTTAAATAATAATACGGTAAAAATTACACCATTCATCATTATCATCATATCGGCCGATAGATGCAAGTATGTATAGCTAATTTAATGTCCCTATAACGTATAATACACCCTGTCCAAAAATTATTCTGCCAGAAATTACCGCCGTCGCGTTCGGATAAAAAATATTGAAGTAACTTATTTCAGAGTAATTACTTAAAACAGGGTAACAGGAAATAAGTGTAAAGGATTTAAAAAAATTTTGCTGACAAATGAGCTATATAAAGCTTTTATGTCTATAGCCATTCATTCAACCTACATAAACTTAGATAATAGTATTTAGCTAGAAGTTCGGAACATTTTTTTTAAAAAAAAACTTTAATTAATTTCAGCGTAAAGAAAGTTTCAAACATAAAAATTTACGGCTTTGAATCACCGAATTATCCGCCATTGCTCGAGGCAAAGACAACGCTGGAGATAGATCCAAAGATGCTTCTCCATACGCGTGGCACAGTGCCCGACATTTGCCGAATCCACGACGAATTGTCCGCCAAGGTCTACCTGCTCAAGGTTGTCCCCACGATAACCCCTGAAATGATAAGAGCAGTGTTCAATGGAATGGAAGGTTGGTGCTATCATTGTTTATCATGTATAATTATGTAAATATTATAAAATATTCAATAATCATTTTTATTGTATTTGTAATATGTAATGCTAAACGACGGAAAGATAGAGATAATGATGACATGTATACATATAGTTAGAGAATAACTTAATAATAGATATATTTATTTATTGATTTTGTATTATTTCTTATTGATTGATTATCGACATTTGTAGATATTTAGCAAGTTTGTCGTGAATCAGGAGATCCAATAATATTTCCGCCAAAAAAGTGACTATACATTATTTATTATTACATTAAGTAATGTTATAAAATTACTTTTGTAGTCGGCTGCTATCGTAATTTTAAAGAAACATCCTAAAACTGTTTGATTATCCAAACGAATAAGATTTTATGTCCGTCATAATTATAGATATGACATAAAGAGATGGTCGACATAGTGGACAGATGACTTAGTTAAGATTGTCGTAAGAAGCTAGAAGTAGACCACTTCCAATATATTTTATTGGATATCTATGAAGGATACATATGTCCTGTAGTGAGTATCCTATGTCTGAAACGAAGATGATCTATCGTAAGCGATAATTAAAAATATTTGCTTATCACAAGGTAAACTTCCTGATCATTTCCAGGCGTCGTGTTAGAGACGTACGGCAACGGGAACATTCCGATCAAGCGCAAGGAGATCTACCGCGAAATCGAACGCGCCGTCAAGAACAACGTGCTGGTGGTGAACGTGACGCAATGCATCAACGGCACCGTCTTGGGCAAGGCTATTTATGAGACTGGACTCGTGAGAATTTCCTTTTATTATATTACCTATATTAATAAAAATGAATGGATGGTGTTGGGTTATCAAAAAAATAATTGATTATTAGCGACATCACAAAGTCTTTCAAACCACCGAAGCGTTCAAATTTCGCAAGACGCTACGCTGTTAGTCGTAACTAAAAATATTATTCAAAATTATATAATACGTATTTGAAGTGTGTTGCAATTTTAAAAATAATAACCAAAAATATTTAATATAAACCTAATATTTATTACGCTTAATAAAACGCTGCTAGTCTTTTCCTACATTAGTTGAACGCGCTCTAGTTATGCCCGTGGGGGGTTGTATTGGCCGCTTCGTTCATATTGTGAAAGCTTATGGCACGGTACAGCTACTTCTGTAGCGCTATAAGCGGGCTCTATCAGTAAGGAATTTTTTTATTTCTTTATCGTTAGGATACAAGAAATGTTCTTAACGAGATTAAAATTAAAAAAGGAAAGGAGTAATACTAATAATAGTCCAAAGACATATATTACCTAGGAGGAAGTTTTATGGATTGACTGGGTCCAAGGACCCTGAAAAGAGACCTCAAGTTTGGCAGTCATTTAAAATGCGTTTAGAATTTTGATTTCCGAGAGCTCTAAAATTAGGCTCGTTCTGTATATGCTATCTAAATATATTTATAATGTAAGTTGTGTGATGATGTCTATGTTAGTTGCTGTTGGAGTGCGGCGTCATACCCGCGTTCGACATGACGCCCGAAGCGGCCTGGGCTAAGCTGTCCTACGTGCTTACTAAGACAGAGTTAAGTTACGCGGAAAAAATCGAGGTATGTAATCATCATTACCATTTTCTGCTGTACTTACAGGGAGTACAACATAAAGACAATTTCACTTTTATATATTTATGTATAAATTGTTTAAGTTACGAGTCTTATCCATTTGTCTAGCAGATTTTTTTCTATAAAAATACTTGTGACTTTGCTAACATACCATACTTTTGGACTTCTGACGGAAAATTATTAAGATAGATTTTTAATGAGGTTTAGTCTGAACTCCTTTTGCACTCTGGCCCCTCAATTTAGCCGAATATGTAAATTCCAATAATATAATACTCAGTCATGTAATAGTTAAAACATTTTATGAAAATTTGGTGGTTTTTTTTTTAAATAAGACTTAATTTTTAATAAAAATATTTTTTGATGAGATTTTAACAAAACTTCTTAACATACATTAAAAGAAGTAGCACGCTTACTTGACACTTTTTCCTGTAATATTTAACAAGTGTCATCCCTCTACCGCCGTGCTACCACTTCTTATATCATTGCTAATATGAGCTGGCTATATCACTCAATACCCAAAAAAATTGCAATAATTTTGTATATCAAAATTATTAACGTCCTTTTCGTTTATCTCTGAACTATAATTTTTTTCCAGTTAATGAAGACCAATATTCGCGGAGAATTACACAATCCAGCGCATTCAACGAAATAACGTCACCATGAAGATGATCGACGAGTAGCCTTGAAGATGACAAGTGCTGTGCTCATAGCATAGAACCAATGATATTATTTAGCATATGTTAATATATAGTTAAGAATATATTATCTATATAATAGTATTATAATTAAAATAAAGAGAAAATTTGTTGATATTTCTGGATATAACTGCCCATAAGCAACTGTCAGGTTTATTATGAATCACTGAAAATACTTCAACATCCACGGAGTCTATTGTGTAAAATATAAATCATTTTATATATCACTATTGGCGATTAATATTTAGGCAATGTGTAAATAAAATAATTCTATTAATATTCACGTTCTTTTTTGGATAAAAGAATGAGTCTAAAAGAAAAGTAAAAACAGAAGAGAAATATTTTCAAAATACAAATGCTCGTTTTGTATCCAGTGTTCTTTTCGAGTCAAGCGAGCGCCTTTGATCCTCAGATCAACGTTACCGTTGTAACATTACCGCAATAGCTGAAAACGATGGTCTTTTACTACTGTGTGTTGCCGATGATGTACGGATCCGAGACGTGAATGCTTACGACGGGTCGTACAAGGCTCAGGGTGACCGAAAGAGCAGTGGAGAAAGTTATGGTCCAAGATTCCTTGCGAGATCGAATCAGAAATGAGAAGAGCCTCAGAAGAAGCAAGATTACCAGTGTAACTCGAAGAATTGCTCGTTTGAAGTGGTAGTGGGCGGGAATATTTTTTGCACCCGATGGCATTTGCTGCCAAAAGGTTTTCCAGTGGCAACCACGAGCTGGTAGTGGCAACGTGGATAGGCCCCCACTACATGATGTAATAAAGGTGCGAGCAGTGCAACACCGGTCATCGTGGCGATATAATATTATGGTGATAATGATAATTAATTCAGTATTATAATTATACTGTTGTAGCTGCCACACTACAATTTGCACACCTATCGCATAACTATTAACTCGCGGGCCTCGACTTACAGCGCGTTTTGTGCGTAGACTCCCTTTTGCAACCCGTCTTGTTTGACATGCGATTCACCTTTAAAACGCCGCAACGTACGACGCTCTTAGACAAATGCTATGTGCCAATTGATACGATATGCGTCTGTTGGCATCCATTGTTATTATTCCCGTGCTTGTATAACAAGACATAGAAAAATATTCCAGATGGAATACAGGATGTTTCATTTCAGGATAGCGTACCTGTCTACACCAATACCTCACTTTTGGTGGTGATTACGTTTCAAAAAAACACGTCGCTAATTGAAACGCCGAAAAGTGAATTAAGATATTCTAAAGCAAACCATGTAAAGATCGAAGATAGGTTCCAGGGTTACGAATATACTACTTTTTAAAAAGAAAATTGAACAAAGTAAGCATTTACAAAACAAAAATAATATAAAATTTTATTACATACATTTAAAAAACCAAAAAAATGTATTCAATTAAAACAAAATAAACTATTCAATTAATTTATGAAAAACTAAATTAAAATTGATAAAAAATGAAAAGTGTTGCCATGTTTTAGAAAAAAAGAGAAAATTAAAAAAATATTAAAGACACGAACCAAAAACAACGCAACCTCGAAAATCTAACGCTTGAAAATCTAATCTTCACTGTGCACAGTGAAAATTAGTACTAATTAAGCAGCAACCCAACTTCGAAAAAAAACACGGAACGAAACGACGCAAAGCGAGGTATTGGTGTATTCCTTATTCCTATTAGTATCATATTTTGCTCCAACTCGTACTAGTTATTTCGTAAACAAATAAATTAAAAATATTAAGATAATATTTATAGCTACATTTTTTAAAATTGAATAACAAAGCAATACTAATAGTTTATCTGCGTCTCGGAAACAGGAGTGCACTCTGGCACTCTGCGAGTAGTAACAACTCATCGAATTATTGATGGTGCTAATGAATTGAAAAATACTTTGACTTCAGCACGATTCAATAGTTTATAACTGGAGCATCTTGTTAGTGCATGCAGGGCATCTTCATACAATTAAAACAGAAGAAAAAGTACAAAATACATTTACTGATGTTAAAAAAACCGATACGCATATTATTTAGTATATTGAAGCATTCGAGATATAGCTTTAAGCTAAAAATAAGAAGTAACGACAATGTAATTTTAGAACTAGACCAGAAACGTGAAATGTTGAAGACCGTCAAGACGAGAAAATGATTTTACCTGAGTCTCATGGTAAGGCACAATAAATATGAACCCACTTGCTAAAATTAACCGATTTGGCAAACACTTTTGCATTATCCTAATTCGGTTAATAGAAAAGTCATATTTACATAACGGAATGAAATCGAATTAAGAATGCTGCTCCTACATATCGCCTCATACAATGTATTAAAATATGTTGAATTATTTACCAACCTAACAACTCGAAACCACTATTACAATTTTTTTTTACTTGTCCATGTGGTTAAAATTTCTAAAATAAACAGTTTGAACCATTAATATTGATACGTATAACAATATCTACATCTTTTAGTCTTCGCACCGCAAATGGCGACAGATCTCAACATCTACGCACCATATGTGGCCTTAAACCTTGTACATTGGGTTAAGGAGTCGGCAAACTTGACAGAGAGGTTCCCTATTCTAACTGAAAAGATGGTGTGTAACATAAACCACATGGCTGTTTCAGACGGAATGCGGTATTGGCAAAATTGCTTGGCTATATATGTGTATATAATATCATAAAGAGTTCCCACAGTAGCGCGACGTATGAATGGCTCGTTGTGGCGAAGTTAGTCGACGTACGTTGTAGGTCAACCAGACTATTGTTGACTTTAAATGCCTATTCGGTCGGGACTCGCGGGATAACTATTAAGCAATTATATTTATCGAGCTGTGGTAGTCCAGCGGTAGAGAACGGTGACATGCGATCGTAGACTGCAGGTTTGATTCCCCCGGGGTACAATATTATCTAATTCATACTTTGTGCATTGATTATATAGGATTGTCACTGCTCACAAAGAAGTTTCCAGATGATGGGCAGCAGTATCTTCTGCGTACCATAATACCACACAGCGATCGCCCACCCGCCTGCCTAAAGGGGCGATTTCGGTTTATCGCCCCATAGATATTATTGGGAGAAACCTATGCATTGCAGTGGGCATCTATGGGTTGAAACGACGAATTGTATTTAGCTTTAAATGGGGCAGCTGCAAGGGCCATTATATATTTAATTGTATTATGTAATTTTTTTAACGCTATTTTTTTTAAATGCGACTACCTTTAATACTTAAATAAACTTACATATAGGTCTGGGAATATAAATGTTTCATTAATTTACATTTACTTTTCAAGACTATTCGATACACAAATTAAGATTCCAAAATAAATTTCGCTTAGAGTAAAAGGCTACTTTGTAATAAATGTACGTTTACCTAAACGCATATTTATTTCGAAGTAGCCTCTAGCTCTGTTATTAATACCTATTAATAAGAGATTGTTGACTGCTTTATAGTCAGCCTACCTGTGTCTCATGCAAAATGTTCTTTTTGTAAGTGTAAAAGTGAAGTTGTCACTCTCTATTCCAAAAAGGTTTGACTGTTAGAGTTTACGATTTTTTTCTCAACAGGCCATTTCCCGAATGAGTGCTGATAGTAAAATATAAAGAAGTGTGAAATTCTGTTTGAATCAGTTTACAGTAATAAATTAGTTTGACGTGTTTCCGAAACTATTTAAATATGCGTCATGAATTGCTGCAAAGGGAACACAATTGAAATTGCCAAGTAGTAAAGTTCCAAGTTTTATCTGACAAGAAATTGACAAAATTGAGTTAATACTGCGGACACTATGTTCTTGTTCGTGAAGTGATCATCTTACATCGAAATATTTATCAAAAATTATATATAAGCTTGTTAGTTTAATATATTTAATTGAGAATATCATTTTTTTACCTCGTCATTTTTCGAGAGCTAATTTTGACTAAAGCTGAAACATGCTTATATGATATGAATTACACGGATCCATCGGATAAAGCTTATAATATAGGATAGTATTATAATAAGGGTCGTTGGCAGATCCACCACACTGGACCGACGACTTAGTTGACGTCGCAGACTGTTGCTGGATACGGGTAGCGAAAGACCGTTCATGGTGGGTCAGGCCTATGTCTTGGGCAGAGGCTGTCTATCGAGAGAAGAAAAAATGGGAATAATTCTACAGCGCTATGTTACAACTTATAGAGTGATGTCATGTGTCCACCACGTGACTGACGACATGTTTAAGGTCGCAGCCAGTTGCTGAATGCGGGCAGAGCAAGAGCGGTCGTCATGGCTATTTTTGGGAAAAGTCAAGCTTGCAGTGGGAATCTATCTGCTGTTATGATTACGATGATGTTAAACTGCCAATCATGCGTGTATATATTGTACTTTTGAAAAACATTATCACCAGTATAAAAGTTACAGAAATGCTTTTGATGTTTTAAGATTTTTTTGCGGACAAAGTACATGTACGTACGGTAAATATGAACGCTATTGAACGTTACGGTCTGCATAACTTAATCTAAATAAGAACGAAATCCGCAAATTATAAACAAATAAAGAACTAACTAAACTTAGTATCTTTACAAATAATATACAGAAATATAAGATACAATAAGGATATAATCAAAAACTAACATAGAAACAAAAACAAGGTTAGGTCTTTATAAGAAATGTACATCAGATGCCAATTATAAGAAAACATCTTTTCGGAAAATATCTATCATACCTTATATTTTTAACTTCCTTAGGTAAAACCTGAAAAGGTATCTAAATATTGTATATAGTACTATCTAATTATAGTACATTAGTGTATGATAGTATGTTTGGGTTACTACGGTGCTTCAAATCTATGTCATTAAGAGAAGTTCGAAGAGAACCCGTATTTATTTCTTGATATTATTCGTTCTGATATGATCATAAATATCAATATTTAAAATTGCCAAAAAAAAACCAAATAAACTTACCATACTATGTACATCATGATGTATCTGTGTTAATCGCGTGATACTCTTTGAAAATAATTTAGTTAATTGATGAATTAATGATTTATTTTCTCATGACGCCATGAATTGCATCTAATTTTGATTTATTATTTTACTATTCTATTAAATATATTAATCAACTTTTATAATTTTATAATGCAAAGAAAAACCGTTTTAATAATATTTTAGGTATCTAGTTTTTTATAGCGCTGTCTATGATATTTTCATTAGAATATTCCTTTAGAATAGCGTACTTAATTTTTCTCACAATTCCAAGTATACAATTTGTCATATATACGCTTTTGGTATTTCTTTTTAATCAAGCAAAAACAATCTCTCAGCGAAGCATTTCTTCATTTATCAAACAGCTCGGCCTCACAAAATATTGTCTTTTGTTTCTCTTTTTTATGTATGAACATATAAAAACATTTGAAATTGGAATATTTCTTTTAAACAAAAGTAACAGCACTTTCACCTAATGTTAAATCAATGGATGTCATCAAAAGAGACTTGGTTTATTTGTTGGTGTCATTTTATTAACCACAATTGGTTAAATCCAAATAAGTTCCATTTTGCTTGAGTTCTTCTAAGACTACCTTCTGTTAAAATATTCCATCAATATATTGGCCGGACAATATCTCTCTTCAGAAATCTAATGATAGATATTTTTGCAGACAATAAAATCAACTTTAAAATCTTGAGTTCCTCAATGCAGATAGAATGTACGTAGTTCGAGTGTGATATTATATTGAGAATATTACTGCGTAACATATACTTGTGCATGCTCTTGTGGCAATATATATTTTCACATACATTATTTATATATTTGTATATATATACATATAATAAGATCACTGTAGATTAAATATTCAAAACAATGACAAAAGATAAAAATATATGTTTATGTATGTATGTCGTGTACACGTTAACTACTCATTATTTATACTTCTACCTTTTTCATACTATGGTTGTCTGTAAGAAATTGTCTTATCTGATAAGACCGCACATTGAGCTCTTTTATTTATTATTACGAAACTATTTCAATGTACCCTAGCGTGTACAATAAAAGAATATTAAATAAATAAAATAAAGTACTAACATATTCGCTAATTATCCATGTCTATCGTTGCAATGTTCTAAATTGTCAGCTTGTTTGAATTCCGTCCTAATCACTAGTATTCACTGGAATAAATTACAGTGATAAACTTTTATCAAACATTTGTATTTTTTATCTTTTCATCGAGGAGGAGAAATCGAGACTGTTCACAATCCTTGAAATGAAACACTGCTGTGTGAGGTAAGCCGTATAGCTTTTACAACATGGCCGTTATTACATACAGAGGAAATATCATCCACACAGTTTTGTTTCTCTCCTCCTCCTCCGACGGCGTTTCTCGAAGTGCATTGTCCATTGGGACGTCTTGAATGCGAATCCCATGTCAAACAAGACGATTGTTCAAAGGGAGTCAGTCGACTTCGCTCAAAGCGTGCCCGCCGGTTAACAGTTGTTCGATGTGTTACATCTAGTGATACTATTGCTATATTTTTATTTTGTTTTGTATTGTTTTCTTTTTGTATTTTCTTATCATTGGTTATGCATCTTAGTGTGTAAGATTTATATTAACCTAATTTGTGACATCTGTAAAAAAACTAATTTAATTATATAAATTAAAAAATATATATGAAAAAAGAAAACAAATATATTTCAGTTGATTATTTATTCAAACTTTCAATAAACAATAATTATACAATAGGATAACATGAAAATAACGTGTTCTTAACAAGAAAATAAGTGATTAAAAAACGAATGTAAATTATTATGTAAACAATTTTTTTCAAAAATTAATTTACTCAAGATATGCTAACGTAAAAAAGTTAAATTTGTACTAAAGGCCGTAAACGTTGATATAATCTTATTAAATTACATTACTCTATAGACAAAATCGATACGTATCTTGTCCGCCTTAAGCCAATAACATGAAACTCCATTCGCCTATTAGTGATTAAACATGAATATTTCTTACTTGTAATAATACTTTTCAATTTATTAGTTTTTGTAAACATATTTTTTTTAAATATCAATACTAGTTAGATTCGATTTTGAACACAAAATTTATATAATATTTTTAACAGAAATTAAAGGCTGGTGTTTTGTAATTTTATGTCATCATTATCTTCATAATTTCAGTCATCTACTGCTTGTCATAAATAGGTCTCCCTCCTTGATTTATAATAGGAATGGCATAAATGTATCCAGCAGCTCCCTTAATTTGAGGTATACGTATCTTTTAATACCATATTTAACTCTTAAGTCATCTCTTAATAGAGCTTTGTTTGTTATTGGAGTAAAATCCTAACATCGATGCTGGATTAATGAAAACTTTCGATTTTCGACGTCGTCCGCATCTGCTATAATTGTTCCTGTGTACAAAATTTAAATGTCAATGTTTTATTATTTTGCGCACAATATTACATACGTTAACATGGAGCTACTAAATATACAGATTACAAACAGATGTGGTAAACAGACAAAAGCAAGTCATAATGTAACAATTAATAATGAACCTTTTGATGGGTGTTAATGAGAGATTCAAAGTTGCTATGCCTGCGTTTTCCGACGACCTTCGTAAGGTTGTCTGTTCACCTTGAGGCTTGGAGGTTGCCTATCCATGATCGCCACTCCTAAATCTTAACGCCGCAGGGTCATTACTATATAGGCTATATGCTTCAACTATGCCTTGTTACGAGAGCCAAAACCCAACTAAAGGTGGACCTCTTTTATGGACTATATAATCTATAAAACCTCTAATAGCGGATCAGATTCGAACATTATAACATCGCAATAAAAACCAGAGGTATTATGAGTCCTCTGGCCTTGAAGATTATTTTTTGCACAGACATATAAGCACTAAGTACGCATAACACATTCGTCGCACGTCGTTGTCCGTAAGACGTACTCACTTCTTGACGTTCCAGCAAGTCAATCCAACGGTGAGACAAATTGGCACTACCGCACGCAGTATCTCCATACTTTTCACTGTTGCATTTTGAACACATTAAATATTATATTTAATAATAATGAAAAAAAAATCATTTTTAAGTATTAAGCGTAAAAACCGTTGTTTATGATAGTAATACTAAAATGAAATTTAGTTCCAATTTTGCAACATTTAATAAAGAAACATTTTAATCATATTAATTTTTAAAATAACTTCTAATTTCACGTTTAACTGTAAAACAATTTGATTGCGGTGCTAACTAAAATAAAATTTTATTTTATAAAAAAAGATGCTTAACACCAAAGATATACATTGTTTTTAATAGTTCAACTCTCGTAAAATAGATCGCAAATACTAATAATAATTCTGTTCAGTTTTAACGTAACTCAAAAACAATCCACCGCCATCAAGCGCCGCGGCGCTACTGCCTTGATGTCTCCAGTCTATTTTTTTTTATTTCTGGATGTGACAGAAAAAACTGTTTTGAGTTTATATTATTTAATTCGTGTTGGTACACATTCAGCGGGGTACTTTATTGACATTTTTTTTCTAATTTACTTTGTACAAAAATAGATGTTTCTAATTTTACAATAATAATAATGTATATTGCATGTAATTTTTAAAAACACTTTTAAGCGAAAAATGAAAAAAACAACAACAAAAAATCGTCATTCCTAGCGAGACTCGTACAGCAATTAATTGTTATAAACTGTTTTATATTAAAACCTTCTTGAAGAGAAGATTATTTACTTTTACTACTATTTTTTTTAATAAGTAACTCATAGGTATAGTAAAAATAATTTTAATTTCAATTCATATTTATATACGCCATTAGCGGGTGGAGGTGAGTTACTGCCAGAACACGTTGGCTGGAAAGATGATAGCCACAAGTGATCGTAAAAGATAGAAGTATTCACATAAACACGACCCTAACACAACGGCAGCGACCACATCACTGATGGCATCTGAATTCAAATCGGCGTTCGAATTTCAATTCAAACGCTCCAGATGATTTTACATAAAAGTGTTGTGGCTGTAGTGGCCACTACTTTGCTGGCCAACAATACGGATCGTGAACGTTACATACAGATACAGAATAAAATATATAAAGTAACATTTATCGTAAAGCTCCTATGTTGTCAATGAATGTAAGATGAATACGATAATCAATGGTTACAGAAAGTAAAAATAACATCATTACGTTAACACTATAATATATTAAGGAATAGCATTTTCAAAATACGAATTCTAACAATTTCAACTTCTGGCAAGACAGATAGTAAACCAAATTAAAATAAATTTGGTTTACTATCTGTCTTGCCAGAAGTTAGTGGCCTGTCTCATTTTAATATAGATCCAAAACACTATGACCACTTTATACAGAATGATTGAAAATAGGTTTAAAAGGTTTAATACTTTTATGCTGATAAATAAGCTTTTCATTTATCCCTTGGAAATTTTTACACCACCCTGTATATGCTTGAAGAAAGAAATAAATAGTACCAAATATTTGTTTTTTTTTTAATGTTCGTAGTAAAAACAAAAGAAAAATAATTATGTATAAACAAGTCAATTAATATAATCAGAATGCAATTAAAAAAAAATTATTTCGCATTATCTCACCTAAATGACAATACGCAAATCATGTCTCCCTATTGAAGTCGATCAGTCTTATTCACACTGATCATGTGATGAGAAGTATTCAATAATTTTAATACCAGTTTATGTATTAATAAACTTGTATAATTTATTTTTTGTGGTATTTAATTATCATATCATGGATTTAACAGGTATTTATTTTTTGAATTATGCATTGTATTAATATTACATACCTCATTTGACGTCTTTGTTTAGGATTGATAGGATTAAAAATGTAATTTCACTTCTTAATCAAGAACGTAGTATGAAGTACAACAGCTACTTCGTGTTTCTCATAAAAAGCTTATAGGCGCATTACTCAACAGATATTTTATACCAGCGAAACTTGCTAACTTTATAAATTTAATAGAGCGAGCCATATAATATTTATTCTGTTTTAATTAGTTATAAACGTGTATATAGGTGTTTATAACCAAGATGACAAAATAAAAAAAAACTTATATATTAATAAAACTTTTTTAAAATTAACTCTTTTTGCTTTCGGGTTGTATTGTAATACGTGGCCCTAAAATAATGTTATGTTGTGCGGGGCTAAAACAGGCTGGCTTTCTTCACGCCCCTCGTGACTTCCAAATCTATCCCTAAAACAAAAGACTCCCAACCACGCATCCTACAGGTTTAGATATAAGCTAGCATAATTATGCCCAACGATAGACAAACATAATTATTTTTTTCATTTTATACTTTGTTAAATTAAACCTGTATTATTTAGGCTTGCGTATTTTAAATAACTAACTAGATGACTTCCTCCCGCCTCGGATGGCCTGCACTACCTTTTAAAGGTGTAATTTCATAAAATCTATTTCTGTTATTTATATAATGCCAAAGAAAATCTGGGTAAGTGGACCTACAAAAAGAATGAAAATATGTATTTTTTTAGAACGTCCCCTAAAGTCCTTGCTGTTAGATTTTTAAATAAAATCCGTTCTATGCTGATATGTTTTTAACAAAAATGATATTCTTACTAAACTTTAATTCTCCATAGATATCGGGATGAGCCAGTAATGAGCTACATAGGTATCCTCTACCTCTTTTTTATGTATAGATAAATTATGAACAACAATATTAATAACTAATTATAAGAATATTAACCCGTACACAGTGTAACAGTACAACACCCGTAATCAGTACTTTACGTTCGATAAGACTTTATTAAGCTTCCGTTATTGAAAATTGTAAACAACCAACATATATTGTTTGTATTATTTCACACAAACAAGTTGAATGAGTACTACGATACTGTCAATGAAATAATAAGAAATATTTTCATAGTGAATTAGTGTGAATTGGTGGTAAGAGTGATAGGTATAATAGAGCAATTGCTCTATAGCCCATCGGAGGATTTAATCTTGTCAAAAGCGTTTATTTTTTCTAAAACAACATTGGTCAATTATACAAAATTGGTAAGGTAGTGACAGGTCGATCAATGTGAACGGCAATGCATTACGAAGAAGTCTCCTTGGACCTGTTAAACGGTTTTTTAACTCAAGCACGGTACCTACGTTGCTTGTGGTTGACGACCCGTCGAGTTGTAGAAAGACAGTCCACCTGGCATATCTCTCTACAACGCGATTGATCCAGGACCCGCAAGGTGAATCAATGTAATGATAAGAAATTACTTACCTACTAAAATACTAAGTTATATAAATTCTCTAAAACAATAACGAGATGTTTACATGAAATCAAACTTTGTTTTCTCATGTCTATATGACTTTTATTATTAAAACGTAAATTTATATTAAAATACGGTAAATTTTAACTTATATGTAAACATTTTTGTAAAACGTTATTATTCACCAATCGCTCAAACTCTTTACAATTTTGAATTAGTATACATTGACTTAAAGATCACAGTAATTCAATTAAAAATGTCCACAAGAGAATGCATATTACCGTTTTGCTTAGTAAATAGCAAAACTTTGTAGGATATTGTAATACGGGAGAATAATTCTATCAAAATATGATCAGGTGTTTTATCAGAAGCTCTTTAATATTTTAAAAGTAATGTTCAAATATTAAAATAATATTTTTTTTAAACGTCTATTTGCGATCGATGAACCTATTATTAGATGTTATAAAATTATGAACCGAGTAAGGAGGGTACAGGTCAAACAGCATGTATTATATAAATTCTAAAACTATTTAATTACTACTATTATCTGTTACTATCTCATTACTATTATATTATTAATGTATAGTCTATCGGTTGTGGACAATAAGATTTACATGAATAATATAATATTGATATTGCCCACAAACGGTGAAGAACATAGGCACATAGAAGAATATATGTTGCACATCTGTGGTCTTTGAATAAAAACACCGTTAAAACATAACAGATCAACTCGCTCGGAGTTCACAAGGAGACTTTAAATTTACTATCAAGCCTGGCTTGTTTCCTTCATCATGTCAGCTAATAGACGGCTACTGCCAGGCGTAGGCCTCCCCAAAGATCGCGCTGATGCCTTGCACTGCCCGCGTCTAGAGACTTCCCGCGACCTTAACTATGTGGTCGATCCAGCTCGTCGCCACTCGAGTCACTTGTGTCTTTGCAGTGATAGTATAATCTTAAGAAATTTATAGTTTCCTTTGTTAATTCTAGTGGATGAGTATATAGAAGGTCTCTTAAGCAAAGAGGCATACGACATACCTTCGGATTCTGTGAAGGTGGACGATTTGAAGACGACTCTACCAAAATGGTTCGATGAGGAGCTGTATAATAGGTGAGAGAATATTATTTTAAGACAGAACAATAACTACTACCCCTCCCCTATAGATTTCCAGTGGAACCGTTAGGAAGCGGACTGCACTCAGCCATAATGGTACCGGCGCATAGAATAGCGCCTACCCCTTTTGCTCTGAAAGCCGTAGGAGCCGGATAACGGAAAAATATCTTTCAAAGATTTAAAAGAAAAACCTGTAATATATCAAGTCCGTTTAGCATTATTAACTAAAATATAAATTAGTGCAAGCTTGTGTTAACTTGTAAAGAAGTAATAACATGAATATATGCAGACCACATAGCATGTAGAACTTGTAGCTGCTTGGGCGTTGAGGTTGGAGTGGAGATAACTAACCGGCAAGGTTTAGCTTATTAAGGTCGTCAAAAAATGCTGAATGCAAGCTGCTTGCTGCCGGTCCTATTGAAAATCTAGAGGGTGGGAAGGAGGGTCTGTCCAACCAAACGATGATGAAGAAATATTTTATTTCTATAAGTTCCGATGGAAAAGCTCCAATATTACTTATTATTAAAGGTTAATAAATACACAAACTCGTGCATTGTAAACAGAGGCCAGACTTTATTTCTATCATTCTTTAATAACACAACACTGCTACAAGTTATTTGATGATTGTAATGTTAAAAAAATGTATGAACGCTTGTCGATTTCAATTCTGATATTTATTTCAGGGGAAGAGATTTCTATCGGAGATACAGCTACGGATTTACGAATACATTTTTCATTGGGTTAGTCGCAATATTCGCTGTACCGAGTGTAGTAGAAGTTTTGTTGAATACCCAAAGGTCAACCACCAAGTACACCGCTTACAAACGATATCTGATGACCACTTTGCGAACAACTTCTTTATTTAAGCACGAATTAAAGCCTGGTAGTCCGTGAGTATTTTTTATAGAAATATTTATTTTGTCCTCTTTATGTTACACTGTACTTAATATACTTGAAAATTTTAATACTGGTCAATATGATGTAGAAAAGATTATTTAAAATACAGGAAGTGATTTCCTCGACACTAACATCAGTAACATAATTATAATTTACAACAAACTTTAAATACAAAACAGGTACGGAGAGTACGTCTTAGATAATAACGTCTTTAGCGATTTGTGCGCGTCGGCGGTTCAAGCAGCGAGCCTCAACAACTATTTTTTAACAATGAAATGATTTTACAACACCTACTGCCACTCCAGTTTGATCGATACAATTCCGAGCTTAACAGTGGATGCTAAGAATAAATAAATATAAACAAAGTTAATAAACGTACGCTTTGGCAGATCATGGAGATCCTTCGGAGCTATACGAAAGCGACACCTCATGGCTGTACAGGGTGCAAGCATAAAGAACAAGAAGATGATCTCACAACGTGATTTGGCCCTCACTCAATTTGCTTTATTTGGTTTTGTTCTACTAAAACCCGATAAGTTTGGCATCAGACAACAACGGGAAGGTGATTGGGACGCTTATCATCACGTTTGGAAGGTTTTTGGTCATATGGTTGGCATAAAAGACAGGTAAATTTTATTAAATATTTAGATAAACATTCGTAAATAATAACACCGTTTTTTACATTGCATAATTCTCGTTAGTATCGCAATATTTATTAAATGCATCAATAATGTTTTCCAATATACCTTTTTTGTTGCATTCCTACATGCAAAATAACATTAGAAAAACACAGATAGTAATCTGATCTGAATAGTAATCGATGAAGCTGAGGGTCGATTTTCTAAGGCACATTGAAATCGAAATTTGAAATACAGCCCAATCTGTGGTCCCCTCTCGATGGCTCCCTAATCACTCCATGAAACGGCATAGGCTTCCTTCAAAGATCACCACGATGACCGATTTAATGCTGACCACATTTAGCGATTTCCTCCTTGACTTTATATAGATTCATTATTCTTTTTCTTTTCTTCCGATAGACGACCACTGCAAATTTTAGGCCTTCCCCAAATAATTCTACGATGATCAGTAAATTTTCCAAAGTGAACTTAATTTTAATAAAGGTTCAACTTGTGCCGAAACGATATCACGGAGACTCGTCAGGCCTGCAAGCAGATACTGGATCGGGTCTACACGCCGTTGCTCGAAAACGTCCCGGAGTACTTCGAGCACCTGTCGCACATGATGATTGAGGGTTTGTGGGCGGTGAACTCTAATATGGAGCATGGCAGCCTCGTGTACGCCACCAAGAACTTAGCAAACGTCCCTGGGTACATCCTTACAGAAGCAGAGAGAATCACTTTGCAGACACGGATAAAGGAGCAGTTGAACGGAAGGCATGAGGATACCGGTAATGATCCTAATGACCACAGAAGCACATGTTAAACTTTTTTTAATAGGATAACAATAAGCAAACTGTGTAAATATGAGTGTTATCACACATTTTACCATTATAACATACGCAGCTTTGCTCAAAGTTTTGGAACTCCAAATAATTTATTTAGTGATATACCCTGCAATTTTCTCTGTAGCTTTCACAGGTTCATCGAACTCAGGGCTGTCAGATCCATAATCTGGATGAAAATTGTTTCAAATCACCTTTTGTCCTTTGCAACGCGGTCTTTCTCAAGTTTTTAGAAAGCCAAACCTTTAGCTTATTCCATATTCGGAGATGTTTACTACCGCTTACTGCTTGTACACCTTTTATTTTTACTTTACTGCTGAAATGCCAGTTTGAGATACGATTTGAGAAATTTCATTGTTGTTGCGGAATACTGTTCAGATGCAGTAATAGATTTTGCAGTGGTCACCGTCTACATGGCTGCTGAAACATACCAGCGGTGGAAATGTGTTAAATATGAACGACCCTTCGCAGTGTAACTTTTAAATTAGCTATAATAAATTGAAGTAATAAATGGGCAGTCCACCAAACCTTCAAAATAGAAAAATCATATTTTGTAAATGCCAGAAAGTGAAGCTTTGAACTAAGCGTTCACCTCATATTTGTTGTCATGCTTTACATAATAATAATTAAATTACAGGCGTTGATTCCATGGCTCTGGTACCAAAGCCGGGCTTCGAATGCCAGAGGACTCCCAGACTCCTTTACTTGAAAAACTACGATAGTTTGGACAACGCACCGGAGTACAGGAAATTGACTACAGCAGCTAAATACAAGATGGCCATATTCTCAATAATGATAACTTTTTACGGCACAACCATCGGTCGGTTTTTGTTAAACTGGTATTTGTGTTTTTCTTTGAAAATGAGCGAATATTTTCCTTACGTAGCCTTCTTTTTGTATGGAATCAAGAATGCGTACGTCGATGTTAACAAGGAGTCTCCTACGGACGACAGTTTGCCAAAACCCAACGCGTATTATTATCAGCCACAACCGCCCGAACCATGGTATAAAAGGATTTTGGCATTTTGGTAGGCAATTCTCTAAGATCGAAAAATAACTTATTTTTATATGAGGTATGGAATTTTACAGTATAACTTTTCCTTTAATTAATAATAAATTTTATACACAATCGATACAAGAGGAAAAGTAAAAAAAAACCTATTTTTAAAATTACCATCTAATTTTTTATCATATACTTATTTTTATCATTAATTAATTTTTATTTATTGCATTAATTTTTAACATTTATTGCAATACTGTGCAGTAAGGAAAATATATACTTAGTCTTGCCATATATTGTTATAAAGAAAAACAACATTTTTAACATTTAGTTATGTTAATTTAATACATTAATATAAAACCCATAAGTTTATTTAAAGTGATCTCCATTACCTTCATCAATAGCTGCACGCACTTTTGCTACGGGAAAATTCTTCAAAGCCTAATGTATGGATTGTTTTGGGAACTCCAAATTATCATAGCGTTTAGAGCAAGCTTTACTTTTTAAAATTAACCATAAAACATAATCTTGTGGATTAAGATGAGAAACTACGTTACGGCCAGTCTTCAGCTCTGATGAAGTCCGGGACGTTCGTTTCTAGCCAAGATTGGTTGGATCGTGCTCATGACTCAGCCCCGAGTCTTAATAAAAACAAGAATAACCAGGTTATTGAACATGGTGTTGTTACCGGGCTTAACAACCTTCTCAAGAATGTTGTGATGACACATTTGTGCCGATGTTTTAATATGTTTTTCACAAAAATATATCACAGTCACTCGTTCATAGCTATCACCCCACAAAACCAACACTGAAGTCGGATAATGCCCACATCGTAATCAGTTGATAAGTTGAAAAGCTTCTAGCATAGTTTTATCATTCATGTAATTTCGTTTTATAATACATAATTTTTTCTGTAGAACTGGTTTTGATTTTACCTCATTATACTTTTTTAAATTAAGTCATTATCAGTTAAGAAATTACCAGTGCATCTCTTATAGGCTGCAAGTCCTAAGTCATCTTTTTAAAAAAGCGACAATGTGCAATGTCTAGGTGCTACCTTTATCTCCCAAGACAAATTGTTTACTTTCGGATAGGATTTCTTAGAATTTTCTCTCTTGCTGCTTAGATTGCCTTTTTCGTAAGAACACCACGAATACATTGAACCTAGAATAGCCCGGTACATAGACAATTGACAAATACCAAGCGTATGGAACACTTTAAAAATTGTGTCTTGTACCCTACCTTCTTTATTTAATGCAACCACAGCGATTCAATTCTCTTTATCAACCCACTCCATACATATTACCAAATATTTTTCTCGAAAATTCAAAATCTCTTTTTGCAAGTACGCATTCAAAAAAATTTGAATCGTCGATTATCTTAATATTATGTCATTCATCGTCATTCATCGTCATTCATCGTCATTGGCACTAAACACTTATCTGTTAGGAAAACATCAACAATTGTTTTTGTAAAAGAAATTTAACGATATTTCATGTGTACCTATTAATATCAATCATGTAAATTAGACAACAAACAAAGTTGCGAATATTTCGATCATTCAGCTCTTTTCTGATAAATAAGTATAAAATTATTATCAGCGACACTGCCTTATAATAGGACACCGTATACTAGTCGTTAATAATTATATATAATACCTTTGTAATTGCAACGACGGCCGAACTGTGTTTACCTGCCAGTGTTGAGAGATGAGGGTTCCACTGAAACTTCTTATCAAAGGATAGCCAAGAACACCATTCAGACAGTCAGCTCTAACATTTGATTGATAATAAGTATGCCACAATTTTGAATTTTTATATTAGGACGTGAAAAGTCAATGCACTTGGTTTTCTTATCATTTAAGTGTAAAATAATAATTTCAAAACAACAAAGAAAACGTGACAACACACTGTTTATTTCATTATGATTACTCCTATTACGGTCGACTTTAAAAATAAGTGAAGTATCATCAGCAAAAACAATAATAAAAAATAAAATAAAACAATAATAAATTAAACAGAACTTTAAAAAACAACTTCCAGTCATTAACATAAAATAAACACAATGAACAATCATACAAAATGACAGATTCCAAATTCAAAAACAATAACTAGTTTATTAATAATAATAGTGTTTATGGTCATACTAAGTAAAAAAATAACCTTAATGTTTATTTTGATCCTAATCTGTAATAATTAATTACATTTATCGTATTCGAAAATTATGTATAACGGATCTTCCTTGATCAGGTGTAGGATTCATTCATCTCTTTCCACTTCAGTCTGTTTTGATGATAATATTAGATATTAGCAAATATGATAACAACTCGACATGATATTTTAACATTTTTAATTATAACATTACAAAATACACCATGTACAACATAGTAAATTAACATTTATCTTTATTTTAAAACATAATTTTAAAAACGTTGCAATAGTACAGTTGTAACTGCTTAGGCTGTATTAATCTTATATGGATCTTACTTCACGAATTTGTAATAGACCCCAAAACTTTGAGTGTCTTGACCAAACATGAAGTAGATTTTTTTCTTATATTTAATCTTAATTAAAATGAAATACGGCAGTGCTGCAATAATAAATATATGTTTAGCTAAATTTCTACTAATAAATTTCTAATTACTTACTTAGCATCTTATAAAAATTTCTGAAAAAAAAATGCGAAACACAGAACAAAGCATGTCCTTTTGTTCACTTATCCACCAAATTACAACAATAATTTTACATTTT
The DNA here is from genome assembly GCF_028537555.1 of Battus philenor. Classification (NCBI taxonomy): domain Eukaryota; kingdom Metazoa; phylum Arthropoda; class Insecta; order Lepidoptera; family Papilionidae; genus Battus; species Battus philenor. Next base: position 3,812,633 of record NW_027181686.1, read on the forward strand.
TTTTCTTCTACGTAATATTTAAAGAAGGGAAGCTAATAACAATATTTCAAAAGACCAGGAGTGGTCGTTTGATAAATGAAGGAATCCAACGTCGACAAATTGTTTTCACTTGATTAAAAAGAAACGATTTATGACCTATAAAAATTAACAAAATGTTTATTAGTTTTTAAACGCAATAAAGTTAAGTATAACAAGTTCTTTTTCCAAGTTTGTAAAGAAATATTTATAAGAAAAACACCAATATAAAGTTTTTAATTACCAACAACATCAAAAATACCATAAACAGGCGACATCAGACAAAAAAAAAACTCTAAACTGGCTACTCATTTACATGTATATTATAGTATTAATAGTTATGTAATATTGTCAATAAGAAGGATTTTGATAGCAAAAAAATATTTACAATTCATATATTTTATTAAGTAAACATTTTTCTTAATTTCTTTGTATTGTGCTAAAAAGCAGATGTAACTTGCAAGTCGCTTATCATAAAAAATACTTATTTAATGGTTCAACAATAAGAAATTTTTAATTAAATTGATGACAAATTAACAACTTTTTTACACTGAGCATCTCCTTCAAGAATTTCCAAGCGGTAAAGCGGCACTAGTTTTGATTATTACTAGTTTAGATTTAATTTATTACTAGTTTAGATTATTACTAGTTTAGATTTAAAGATGTTTTCTTGTTACTACTTACATTCTTCAATAAGATGATACTGCAGGATTATGATCATATAGGTTACAATGCCCGCGATTATCTGAAACCATCGCCTCCATATAAATACATTAGAAACGAGTATCCTGAAGCTACCTAAAGTAACCTCCAGTGTGCCTTAAGGTAAATAGCTCGATATATAAACAGATATATTATTTTTTGGGATTCACGTACATAAGTACAATTACTGAAAATTAATAAAGATATAACACAGATAAACAATCCTTGTGACGTTTGCTTTTGACGCGAACGTACTAAAACACCGCGTATAGTACACATTCACTAATTAAAATTCGAGTGCCGGTCTGGCGCAAAAATCAGGGAGGAAACCATAGCCTCCCTGATAAGCGACGAAAAAAGCAAAGAACAGTTCCTCATACTGTGTAAAAAAATAATAAGTATTGTAATAGAGAAAAATAAAAGCCAATAAAAATGTAAAAACAAGAATGGAAAATAATGTAAAACAAATCAACATATCCCTATAAAGAAACAAAATAATAAAAATGAAAGAGTCACAATAATAGTAGAATATAAGTAAAAAATGTGATATACAGCAATAATAGAATATAAGAAAATGTAACAGTAATGAGGAATGAATGAAAGGCGATACAGAGCGAAAGGGAAAGATAATGGAATTGTGAAAAGAAAGAAATGATTGAAAGATAATATGAAGTATAAAAGAAGAGAATGAAAATAACAAAATGTCTGTGAATAAGTAAATAAATGTAAATAAAAAGTCCCTGTCCCACACCGGATAGGGGATACGAGAGGCTCCCAATAACGGGGGCCATTAAAAATAAAAAAAACCATGCTCACACTGTTCTTTCTATGCTTACAGTAAAATTTTCTAACATATTTTTTTCTCGTAGGCAATTAGTACAAGGGACAGTCTTGTAACGGTGTAATAAAAATGTTATGCTTCTTTTATCAGAAGTACTGTAACGCGTTCAAAGTGTCAGCGATGGCTTAGGTCGGGAACTCCGTCTATTGAAGACATTGGTTCATTTTTCAGTTAATCGCTCTTTCCGGCGCTGGTCTCGTCAATCAGGGTTAAGTTTCTGAACTCGAGGAGACATTTGTTAAAGAAGAGAAGGTTCAAACTGGCAAACCTATGTGAAAACGTTTTCTGACCCTAACGTACAGCAAATGCTGGTAGTACTCGGAATTTAATTTGGCACTTCGATTACAAGAGTTTCGGATTTGCAAAGTGAACTCTGTTCAATACAGACTAAACTCTATTATAAAACTCTATCATAAAATAACATATCTCTATATCCAATTTCGGGTACATTCTTCTCTTTCTAATACTTATTCTAAAATGCACGCAAAATAATCTTGCTCTTAGCAAAATCAATGTTAGATTGGTAGTGGACATAATTTATTCCTTTACAAGGCTTCAGTTTCCGTTTTTGAATGAAGAAAATATGATAGAGTTGATATAGATGTTCTAATTCTCTCATAATCTCCACAGACTACTTCTTATTTTTTATTGACACAAAGTAATATATGACTAGATGAATAACAAAAAAGCGTTGCTATCAAACCACTAAAGGCTCGCAGCTGACCCTAGGGTTACTTAAGGCGTCTTCATGGATGGCAATAATTTGACAATACCTACCGTGGCAAGTTGTGATCTTTGTAGCGAACAAATAGACAGCGGCGAAAATGAAGGCTTGTAAAGTAAAATTTGCTTGCAAAACGTATCCAGTTCAGTGCACATCCGTTGTCCGGCAGGAGTCATGATGTAGATCGCCTTGCTCAAAAGAACTTGTGTTGTACTCATCTGTATTAGAATTATTCTTTCATACAACTTATAGAGTTATATGTATGATATCATAAAGGGTATTCTTTAACAAGATTTATTTAAAACATACGAAACATCTTCTCATCTAATATCCCTCAATGCGTTAAGACGAAAGTCTACAGCGAATGTATGATAACAGAGATGACTTACGTCACAGAAACTTGCGGTGGGTTTGTCATTGCATTTCCCTAACATAAACTAAAAAAAAATTTTCGTTGTAGTCATAAACTATAATTTTGGGGTATACTTAAATGCGAATGCTTAATCTATTAAATATCTCCAAAATATCATTTCTATCTCAAGTCGATTGTGTGTCGACCGAAATTCCGTCATCAAAACACGATCATAATGTCACGGTAAGTACTCACCTCGTCGTGTGTTCGGTGGAATGATTCAATCATAGCCAAGATTTCTATAAAACGAAGCACCGTCCACACCACCGGAATCAATATCCTGGTCACGTACATCCATTTATTAATTAAATCTATAAAAAAATTGTTATTAAATAAACCAAAATTATACATATTAAAATTATTTTAGTATCCAAAATCGGCAAGCTAAAATATATTTGTATCATTCGTGGCGCGCTATTTCAAATTTTTTCAAACCGTGTTAGACGTACCTGGTAAACATATATCCCTTATCAAATAATAATTAGTTATAAATGTGTACCCAATATAGGACGCTAACAGCATCAAAAGCAATAATCCATTGTCATCGTTGAAATTTCCTACGACTTTGTATAGCAGAATATAGGAGTCAGATAAACGACGAATCGAGTCACGTGCTGTAAAATAAAGGTTATACATATGAAAGACGAGAGAAAGTCGGTCCCAAATAACTACAGAATGGATTATTTTTATCAAGAAAAGATGAAAAAAATGGAGTGTGACATCATGAAAGTTGCGGAAAATTCATGGTCAAGTCCAGTCAGAGATAGAGAACTCTGAAATTAGATGGAGGAGGCATAAGTCGCTTCAGGCGACACTTAACTTGATAACGATTGTTGACGATTGACGTAAATTTTAAAAAAAACTTTTTATTTATTACAAATACTAGAAACATAAAATATCAAATTATTGTATTCGTTATGAATGATATGTTTAATAAATATATATGTATATTGTTTTTATACTATTACAATGAACAAAACAAAACAGACATAATTGCAAAACTTATTGAGATGCCGCAGTTTAATAGAAAAAATTATTCAAACAAAACGTAAATCTGAGATTTTATTTCTTAAATTAATATCTTCATAATAAAATTTTTTTTAAAAAAAATGTTTTATTTCGTACACTGAAAGAAATTATTAATTATGAGTAATAATTTTATAAAAGGTAGTTTTATTTTTCTTAAATGGCAACAGTACTCGACCCCGTCACTCTTTTGTGACAACTTCCGGTAAAAGGATTAAGAGTGGTGGGGCTGAAACAGCGTTTTGTAGTCGGGCACTCAGTCACTCGTTCAATAACCATCGAAGTGATAAGTTGTCTAATGGAAATTATATTAGTTGGCCTATGAGAGTATTAAAAGTAGAATAAAAGTATTCACTGTTCTGTGATTTGGAGTTTTTTCTGATATATGTGATTTTATTTCTATAATACCATAAAGGCTCATTTGGCAGAAGAGGAAGACTGACAAAGGTTAGCTGGGTCCAGATCTAGAGCATTGCTTTATCACACAGTGCTTAGAAGGCCTGGTATAAAAACATCGGTAAAACCGGTTGTAACAACTATAAAAATTTAACAAAAATGGGATCTGCTAAATTTTTAAAGTAATCTTGCAGAAAAGAAAACTGTGAACTTCAGATATAGAGAAACTTCTTAGCTGCCCATTTACCACGGTAACATATTATTATAGATATTGTAACTAAGATTGTCAACAATTTGTCTTAACTAATGCTATTTTCTAAAAATAATAAATAAATGTTTCTTACCTGAATCATCATCTAATTGATCAATCCATTTTTTCGTATATGTTGCCGGTGGAATTACACTAACGCACAGTAATGAATTTTTTATTTGCGTTGGCTTTTTATCTGTAAAAAGTGTTTAGTGTAAAATCAAGGTATTTAAAAAACGAAATTTAATTAGAACACTGCTCTATTTTATTTTTGATTTTCAATTTCAATTTTGCTAACAATATACCTTGTGCTTTTAGTAGATCAATCAACCTTTGTAGAGCTATATTTATACTTTTAACTGTTGCATAGATCGCCAGAATAACAAAAGTTACTTGCATTATAAGTAATAAGGTTAAAATGTATCCACTATATAGCAAGCAGTAAAGACATACAACCGCCACTGTAATTACAGAAATTAGTATCAAAATAAGATGGTCAAATACTATGTCATCGACAGAAAACGGATATTTTTTAGAGGAAATATGCTATATAATTTATGCGTTATGAAATAATGTAAACTTAATTTTAATCTGACCATTAAAGATGATTGTGATAATCTTATATGATAAAGCTATTTTGATATTCACCATGACTTTGACAGATGTCGTTCGGCAAGGATTACAAAATTAAATTAAAAATGTAGAACACTGCACAGGCTATGGTTATAGATATAAAATTTTTAAAGGGGTAAATATAAAGCTCATTTGTTAGCAAAATCCTTTAAAGGTTTGGAACCTATTTCTAATCCTGGAACCCTTTTTTGATAACGACAGGTCAATGACTTCTAGCAGTACAAAGTCTGCAAGGACAGATAGTAATCAATAAATAATTTTAACGCGTGCTGGTAGTAATCCGAATTTCGAAAACGCTTTTTATTACTACATTATCATTATGTTATTTATTATTTCTGAAACCATTGACTTTTGGATGAGGTGCACCATATATTAATTGACAACAGATGAGCCTCTTTAAAACTTATTCATAACCATTCTCCATGTCTAATTAACTATAATTTTATCATTTAAAATGAGAATGTTTAAGATATATAATATAATACATCAATTAACGCAGTTGTAACATAAAATGCATTACTTACTCTGTCTCTTGTTCACATAGGCATCTAATACATACACGCCATAATCTATAAACACGATAACATAGGCATAAATCAGAAGCGCAATGAAAAGTATACCAAATAAACTATCCCTTGGGTTCTTGTACTTATAGCCTATGTCTTCACTAATCTGGAACATAATAAAAACTATATTCTCAGGATACAGATCATATCATTTTTAGGCATACTGCTGTTGTGTAATGCAGCTGCAATAAAGACAATTTTGTCCAGCAGAAAAGAGCTAGCTTTTCGAGCTGTTAAACTTAAATCATTATAATTTTAATTGTTGTTTCTCAATATGTGTATAAAAATGTATTGTATGTTAGAAGAAGTTAGTGTGATACGCACTGTAAATACTAGAAACTAAAACAAATTTCGTTGTACTCGACTATATCTTTGAATAGCTAAATAATACGCTTTTACAATAAGATGCCTATATATATAATACCCTTTTTACAAATTTTTACTAGTCATTTTTACTAGTTATATGTTTGTACTAAAATATAAAAGTTTGATCTTACAGACGGTACTCTTGAGGAATAAGAACTTGTGTTACTAATATGACCACACTTTTATTCTATTATTAATTCATCCACTGTACCTCGCCACTCACATATAAAAGCAAAGTAAAACTGTCCAACCTTTTCGATACCTTTCAGTATCTTCAATGTTTTTTTCATCCGTGTCTCTCCTTGGATTACGCCTATAACCGCTATCGCGAACAAAGTTCCAAGATCACTGAGCCAAACAATCAGAGCGGACGTAGTCTTAACCCTGATAGCTGCGTGGGTTCCGAAGACGTGCAAGTCCATTACTAAACCGACTCCTATTGTTCCTACTGTAGACAGTAAAATTGTATTAATTCACATTAAATGTTTTATTTGTAATACCAAATATTTCAAATTGCTCAAGAACTGAAAGACTGTGACTTTGTTCCATGCAAATATAATTGTCAAACGAAGTTGGAGCGATTTCGCAAGTAAATTCCATGTGTGCCTAACTTACTAATTAAAGCAAGAAGAATCCAAGTACAAGGTCCTGGTTTAGACGCGCGAGCAATGTAGCCGTCACCACGCGGCTTCAAATGCAATGGAGCAGCGCCGTGGTATTTCGAGATTTGCAAGACCATCGCCAGAGTGCCGCTCACCGGACAAGACTCCTTATCGGATTTGTCCATACTAAAATTTTATTTAAAAAAAGGTATATTCGTTTTTATTACAACAAATTTATATATTTAAAACTTACGTACTCGAAAATGTCTTTCGTAGACTTTAAACATGTTAAACCGGAAGAGCTTTAGAGGCATTATTATTTTTCAAAACTCAATTGGTTAGGCAGACGTATAGTAACGCATTATTATATTTACATTATCCACTTTTAATTGTACAATAAATCATGGATACTAATGGTAGCATTCGTAATGTTTTACTCATTTCTTGATGCTATCACCTGCTAATGGAAGTAAAAACAGAAACCAAAATATATTCATAATAAATTATTTTTGTATGTTAGTCTCAATTTCATTTCATTATTATATCAACAAAACTCGTACATCGGTTCATACAGTGGTAGAGATAGATAAATAGAATCTATTTCAGATTTTTTTTGATAAAATACAAAAACATTAAAGTAATATAACTGACAATTATTCAATTTTATTGCTAACTTGTTAACACTGTGATTCCTATATCCACCACCAAGCAGTCCTGTGCAAATGTTATTGCAGGCGCCGTAGCTATTACTTTATTTACTGGATTAAGTTAACACCAGAGAATGCATAACTTATATCAATGGTTAGTAACAATGTGGTAAGGATACGTTTACACGATGACAAAATATCAATTTTTATTTGTCATCTATGGGTACGCACGCGTTGTGTTTGCTGTGATTTTTCCTTTATTCTTGGCGTATTTTTAAAAAGAAATTATTTATATTGTAGGGGTTGTAGAACTCAAAATGAATATCGTAGGTCATATCGTGTAAGCATTGATTGAAAATTTTATTTTCAATGTGAGACACCTGAAAACTGACAGTTAATAAAAAATTATTACTTATGCACCTTTCAATAAAGTAGTCATGTGTAAAAGCATCTTTATATTTATTTACAATAATTGACGCTTCTTCGAATTATCTGTCCCTTTTGTCGAAAGAGCGCTATATTAACTAAATGCGATGGATATAGTATTACTGAGTCAAAACTATGTACAACGTCATGTTTGAAAAAATCGTACGTAGATAGAGAACTGACCATACTTTTATATTTTAAAGGTACGTAATTAACTACCGAGTTAACAGTGCGTCGAATCACTTGTAATCACGTGATCATTTCGCTCATCTCGATAAAATAAAAAGCTGGTCTCGTCATTGATTTATATAAAGGAAATTCATACAAGTTTTATTGACTTTATTTATTACTAGTATACATAAACTGTAAAATGTATTATTTATATTATATATGCATGTCTGTGTGAATTTGGGTGCATGGGTACATGTATTTATCTTTTTAAATATGTTATGCTATAATAATATTTTAAACTATCTCGTACAATGTACACTTTGGATACCGACTATAGATGTAAGGCCGGTTTAAAACGAATTAAACCAATCGGTTTAAAACGAAAAAAACCGTTTAAAACCGAAAAAACCCATTTTTTTCGATTTTAAACGTTTAGTGTTGACGACTATGTTTTTCTTAAATATAAACACATTATCTATTCCAAGCGTAGACATTACCTAGCTAAGTTGAAAAACTATTATCTAGTTAACTATATTGGTTATTTTGAAAAGATTTATCAATCAGTTTCATTCGGTTTAAAACCAAACCCACACACTTGCACTTCTCACGCGGAGAGACGACAAGATGCAACGTTGCCAGCTCGCTTACTCCACACCACACACACACATACATAGCGTGTTGCGTGCGGACATGTCAGTGTTACCAGTATTGTAAAAAAATGTACAAATTTGGATTCAATATAAAGGTACTCGTACCAAATATGCCAAACATTACTAAATAACTAAAATGTAATGAGCTGTTATACAATTAGATTATTAGATACCCGACTTTTTCTTGAAAGTAATAAAAAAAACTGGCTAATCTTACACAGTCCACTCGACAACATGATGATCATACAGTCAAGAAAGTCATGAAAATTTATGAGGCGCCACTATCTTTGTAAAACTGACTGACATTTCTGTCCTAAAATTAAATATGGCAACACTTTATTTCTTTTCATGACTTTCTTGACAGACTGTAACTGGCCTGCCTACCTACCTTGTGACGTTATCAGGGTAAAGGGACTTTATTGTCGATTTTGAGATGTCAGTATTTTCGAATTCTACTCGTGATTCTCCATTGAATTATGTACTTTTCAATACACATTTCTCTTTTTTCTTTATGATTTAGGTACATATTTTAATCTATTGTATGTAATATTATTTCTTTATAATTATAGTACTTTATATGTAATATACTTACCTACATAGGTATAAACTGCATAGGTAACTAACACAAGACCAAGTATTGTCGATAATGATGTGTAAAAACACTGTTCTTATATTTTAGTAGGCGAGTTTTAAACCGTTTAAAAAGATTTATTTGGAGTTTTAAACCGCCACTTTTGGATTTAAACGTTTTAAATCGGCTTTTTTACATCTATAATACCGACTATTGATTCTTCTTCTGTTTGCATACTATAGCAGTAATCAATTGTAACAAATTGAGTGATTAGACCGCCCAGTGTATTTTTTTAAAGTGCGAGTATAATAAATCTATAGTATCATTCTGGCGGTGCGTGCACAATAAAGGGTAATGAATAGACCATTAAATAAATGATTTTAGGACAACAACAAATCTTATAATTGAACTAGTTTACCACTGCATCCTTTTTTGTGTTTATTTCAAAGTTCCTTTAAAGCCATGTTGAACGTCGCGTTCCTCTGGTGTACCGATACTTGAGAAGTGGAAAAGAAGTCCACACTTAACCATGTGAAATTCTTAAATTGCATTTGTCCTTGACTAAAAAAAATATTCAAGTAATTTACACAAACTGTGCAGATATTTGAAAGTAAACCCGCGTACTAAGTCAACCCTGCGACCCAACCCAAGTCAAGTCCCAACCCATCACTAGTCAATTATAAATCGATGCCTTACTTAGTAACAACTGTTTGTTGTTCAATACATACTTTGCTTATCAGATCACTTCTTTGTGTTCTACTTTATTGTAAAATTTAATAAGCATGTTGCATTTACACAATTTGTTGCTTAATGGAAAATACATTGAAACATATCGCCTAATCTGTGAATACATTTCAAACTATAAAGAATAATAAAAAAAAAATAATGCACCCATTGTTATTCCCGCGTAATGTATGTGTATGACACAAGTTTAATAATGTACTAGGTTTTTTCATAGTTTTGATCCTTATCATAAATTCCTGACACAAGCTATTCGAGCCATTGTTCCTTCGCGAGGTAGCATCTTATTAAATTATGATAATTTTAATAAAACCTAATATCATTTGTGACTCTTAAAGCACTTAACAACGCAGCATGCAAAATCGACTTTTAATACCGATGTTTAATTTATTTAGTACCTAAATTTACTAAGCTTTTCTTTTCGCTGCCAAAAAGTGCCCGTTTACACTATTTCCATACTTCTGGAGTGCTCCTGTACCTTTGGCAGACCACCTTGAGCTCCTGAGATTAACTCTTACCGCGACGCTCAACAATGAAATATACCTTAAGTCTAAGGCTAAGTTAGCTTGTAAAAAGCTCAGTGTATTGAATAAGGTCAGGCGTTATTTTACAACGCACCAAGCACAGGTCCGGACATGTGTGGAATATTGCTGCCACCATTGGGGTGGGCTGGGTACATAGCAGCTCAAATCTCTTGATTCGGAAGAACAGCGTGAAACGCTCTATTAGCCGTGTTGGCAGTCCAACGTGGAAAAAAAGAGTTAAATAAAAATAACTAAAAATACCAACATAAAATTTAGAGCAGTAATTATTTTGGATAAATTCTGACTTGTACTATCTTCATGGGAATCATTGGGCGCTAGTTATACCACTGTATCTTGATTTATAATGTCATATATCCTTATAGTATCATATTACAAACTAATCTATTACTTCTACAGAAACTTATTTTTTAAAAAAATCTCACAGTACCGCGTTTTACACTATGCAATATTTTCATTATAGTTACAAAATTTTAGAATCAGTGAATCCCAATTAAAAAATAATTAAAACTTTTAAATTTGGTTACAACAAATTAAAAAAAAAAGTTTGTAAAATGAAAAAAATACCGAAAATGAAATTGGGGGAGCCATGTTGTTTTTACTTCAAATCGGCCGACTTTTTGGAATAGCACCAGTGCGTATTGAGAAACGTGGATCGAAACATTTCATCAGATACTCGTGTTCATATATGTACCTCGGATCAACTTTTGTTACGGTTGTTAGTAAGTGAAGTTTTATTTTATTTTATTTATTTTATTTGGTATTATTAACTTAACCGGGTTTTATTCACACAGCGCTGAACCACGCAGGCCAGACCATTTTACACTATCTGAACGTGAGGGCTTCTCCATTAGGAACCTAAGCTCGGTTAGATTAGTCATTTTACCAGATTTAATCTTTTCTGAATATATAATCTTAAATTTACAAAACGTCAAGGTTGCAATGAGGTGATGTAAGACAAATTATTATGTAGCAATTTGTGATTGTTTTTCTTTAGCCGTTCATTTATTCCTTGTCTCAAACTCACATAAAAATATTTTGTCATTTTCAGGTATAATATGTCTAATCGGTTTGATATGGGACTTTGTTGTAAAGTATGCAGAGGGTGTGCTGCGCATCGGTACAATTTCAACTCTTCTGTGGTTCTTAAATCATGGCCATAATTTAACCATTGCCCTATTAAGTGCATTTGGAGCTAACGGTCGGATCCGACGTTTGATTGAAAAATTGAAGAATATGAAAACGATTTGCATTACACTACATATGAACCACTATGACATAAACCATATTGTAATACTATGCATATGGTCACAGAACGTTATTTTGATTCACAGGTTTGGTGTCGTTTTTTGTCTCCTAGGTCAGCCCGCCATGGATTAACCAAACTTAAAGTCTCACTTTTTGTGGTATCCCTGATAACGAGTTTAACATTATATATACATTGAAGATTTTAGCACTGGAATAAGTGTGGAAAAAAACTCTAGTAGTATGTGATAATACCGTGTACCCATGTACCGTCGTTCCCGGCTGAGCAACACATATGATTTCCATACGGAACTGTTCAATTTTAGCTCGTACTTGATTTTAGTACTCATTTTTCATTAGCGGCGTTGGTTTTAGTAAAAGCGGCAGAGTTGTAATAATACTTAATTCTGTATAGTTGTAGCGTAAAAAGCATCGCTTTATTTAAGATTTGATTTGCTGCAGGGTCAACGGAATGGTTATGCCAGATAGAAGTCTAAAGTCCGATTGTAATATCAACATCTTTTATGTTTTTCACACAACATATGTAAGATATCTATTGCCAGAAATTACCATAGAATTCCAAGAGAGAAACTGGTTGGCACCAGTTTATGAGCATCCAGCAAGCGGCTTACATCCAACATACATTATTACGCTTTGATATCGTACAATAGCGTAGTCTTAATTACGCTAGCTTTGTGTCGCCAAAGGTAGAGCTGTGGCTCCATGAGCGTCACATTTCTTAATGCACGTGAAACGGATTAACCCCGAAATGGGCGCCAAAACAACTTTATAGGGATGCGTATCCCGCTGACTAGAGATTTGGATTTGTTGTAGGAATGTTAGATGTACTTACAAATTTTTGTGATACAAATACAACGTCGCGTACATGAGTTACTCGTATCATATCGAGTATGCAGTATACGCATTATGTCATCAAATTATTTCATTTACTGAACGAGAAGATCAAATTCTTTTTTAAACTCAAAAAAGTAATATTGTTATTTACGCATATATAGTTTTAATTATAATACCATACTTTCAGATAGAAAAAAATAATGAGAACGACGGAGAATAAAATTACTTTTATCGTTTGCAATTTGTCGACACTTGTTTGCGGCGAGTGCTTGGTTTTTTATATTTCAATATGCAGTGCATTAATACATGATCGTACGCAATGTAAGTTTTTAATCTTGTTTTAGTCCGTTGGAATGCCAATTTACTTTATGAAAAAGCGACAAGGCCGTGATCCGTCCCGGGATCCTATGAGGATTGATAGATATCACACATTATTTTAATCTTGTGTCTCGGGATATGTTGGTTTTCTTCCTATATTTTTTATTTAACTTACGTAAGCAGTGGTTATTTTGTACAAAGTGTCTGCGACCTGCCAAGGACTACAGTTCGTTCGCTGTAATAATGCAGTTAATCTTTATTGGCCGTTGCGTTCAAAAGTATGCTTTCAACTTAACACTGAGTTTGACATTCTTATTAGAAACATGGTGACTGGTTATACGGCGTGGCTAGGCTGACGGACAATTACGATTCATATAATTATTATTGTAAATGGACCGATGTCTACCGTTGTTAAGTATTAATAGATATGTGAGATATTTATTACTCTTAGTCAAAGAAGGAAATTAATACAGGAATCGTTCGTTTACATCTGTATATTTCGTACACCTGTCATGGTTGTGATTGATGAATCTGTCATAAACAACAGATTGTCGCCGGAACCTTTATGTTCTGGAGTAGTGTCTACGAAACGGCAAACGCAGTTGTCAACTTTTTTTTTAATTTTGATCTTGTCGTCTGTTGAATGTTCTCTTCGTCCGTAACGAGTAAAGTTATAACCATTTTCTTAAAAATTGGCTTCCCGTGATCGTCACGATGTCGTCGGTCCACCTAGTGGGGGCTCCTCGCCAACCGGCTTGTCGACATTTGAGTTTTTTTTTGCCTTAAGGTTCGTCCGGCACAGACGGTCAATATTTGGTTTCGTACAAGGAATGTTTATTTTAATTTCTCTTTAAAAAAAATTGCATTGATAAATAATCGTTTTTGTCTTCTTTGATTAGGTAATGTAATTATAATTGCACATATTACTTAATCAGAATTGTTTATTCGTCCCGTTTATTTTTTTAATTATTTCGTGGTACATACAATCATAAATATATTATTATCATTAAAGACCAGAGTCATAAATATATATATATATATAAATATATATATATATATATATAAATATATATATATATATATATATATATATATAATAATTTGATTCAAATTTAAAATGACTGACCAGTATTGAATAACCAGCAGCTAAAATAATGAGAAGTGTTGTCATCAATTATTTACTAAATTTTAAAAAATAACCAAGAGAAGTAAATTGAAAGTCCTGAATTTTAAGTGTTTTATACCTACGTAAGTATTTTCTTAATAAATATAATTATTTAAATAATTTGGAAGTACGTTTTTGCATATCTTTTAAACATGAATTTAATAGCAGCTCGTGAAAACTTTCAAACTTAGAAAAATGGCCTTCTTGAGGGAAAAAAAATAGAATGAGGAATGCAATCTAAATGTACATTTTATTCGATTATACACTCAAATATATACAGAAAGAATTAAAAAATAAAAATCAATTTTAATTTATTTTAATTCAAATAATGTTTTTTTTTTTAAAGTCTTAAAAGCGATACCGGCATACATAATTATTAACTAATACTAAACATAAAATAAAAACAGATTGCAGTCTTTCATGATTATAAATATGACATTACAAAACTAATTATGCTGTAAGCTTTTATATTTAATAAGAAGATGATTTATAATGTCTTCTGTGATTGTAATTTGGTGGCAGGCGACAATCAAACTACGAAGAGTTTCATAGCGGTGCAAAGCCGTCGCATTTCCAACGACAATCAACTTGTGTTTGGCGCGAGTGACGCTGACTGCCAAACGACGTTGATCATTTAAGATTTCTTCTTCCTAAAAATATGTTATTATTTATATTAATTTCACTATTACACCAGTAAGTAAACATTACAATATTTATTTACTAAAAGAATTTGCAGGATGCGTTGTTTTGAAATTTAGCACATGTGGGTTAAAGGAACAGATGTAGAGTCACATTAGTTTGTGTCATTGGTCAAAATGGCGCTATCAATATAAAAAAAATGTCCTCTTCATTGTTTACTTAAAATCAACCTTGAATAGACTACATATTTAATTATTTAGATACATCAGCAATACACATAATAGTTCTATTGTGTTAATTCATAGGTGACAAAACATTTAAAATTTAACATAAAACTTTAAATACAAAAATTCAAGAACAGAAAAGTGGTCGCACGTTAGAAGAAACATCCGGCTTACTACTTTAGAAATCTAAATAGCTCCTAATGTGAAAGTGTCTACTTCAGCATCCAATCTTCTTCAAGGAAGTGTATAAAAATATTCAATTAAAAAATCTGTTATAGATAAATTGAGTTATTGGTTTATTCAAGTAGTCGCAAGTCTCAGTCCTCTGACACTGTAATACAACTGCTCAAACCTATTGAATATTACATTAATAATAGCCAAGATTTTATACTATCATTACAGTGATATCATAGATAAAAGCAATGTATATTTTCAGATTTACAAAATATTAAAATCTAATATCCCAAAAATACCTTGGAAGTCTTATAAAATATCCTTCTTAGATATTACCAATATTCTGGAAATCAAGTGGTGTAGAAGTTGCTATTGTGATCTCGGTATAATATTAAACAAATATATAATTTGAAATATACAATTGGGTAATTTTGACTGAAATATTTAATGTTGAATGCCAAATAATAATCGAATTATTTTATATTTAATGTCATATCTATGTACTACTTAGTAAAAATAGCCCCAATGGTGAGATTCTTTTTTTAATAAGTTTTCCCTCTGGTAGTTAATTAATTCATGTATTTTACGTGTGTGTATGTGTATTTATATGTACTAAGTGTATAATATTTTAAAATATATAGTAAGTTTCCTCTATTGTCTATCATGACCAACCAAAGATTGTCTGGTAGCGATAACCCCTAAAGATCAGTCCGCCTGTTGTACCATCTTTGCATATATTGTTAAGTTTATTGTTCAATCCAAATTAAATAAAATAGAAATAAGATAAGTAAGTTACCTTTACTTTTTTATCCTTCTGACCCTCGTCCTTCTTGGTGCAAGAGTAAATGATAACGGATTTGTCCTTGCCTTGAAATTGATCAACCGTACTGGCCTCTACGTTTACATATGCAAGTGTGCGACGAAGCAGTGACACTTGGTCTCTATATGGTGCGATTACTCCTATATCTGTAGCACAAACGTTGCCCTGTAAAAACACAAGGCTTTTTAATATGATATTTTATTTGACATACAAAAATATTTAACAGCTTATATCCTCATCGGCCATGGACGTAGCTCGAAGAATTGCTCGTCTGAAGTGACAGTGGCACATAGTGCAACGATGTGGTTAGTGGACACTACGGTCCGTTAGACGCGGCGTGAGTAAGCCCCTTACTAAGTAGACTGATGACATAGTTATAATCGCGAGAAGTCGCTGCATGTCGACGATAAGTGCTACCAAAACCGCTGTGCCGCGCCTTTCGTATCCGCACGGCGAGACAGGGGAGGTGGGAGAGAAGTAACGACCGCTACGGTTTCGTTTAATAAAACCCCTGAAGGAACTATATTTATCCACAAAAAAATTCAAAGCCTATGTTAAGGCAATATTGGTTAATAAAGCCTACTATTGTAATATCTAGGAGATATAGATGCTTGGGATCAATGTCATGATGATTTTCACATATCAAATAGACTATTTATAACTGAAAATATTTGTTAAATTCTAGTTAAATGAGTTTCTCTCGATTGAATCAACGAACCTGGCAGTACATAAATATGCATGTATGAATACATATTTAAATCTTCGGTAAATCAATGTTTGACTTTTCTAAAATTTTAAGCAAAGGCCATTTAAAAAATAAATATTAGTTTCACAGTTCTGTTCCATCAGTTCAACGTTCATGGCGACAGCACTTATGCTTTTTTCCGGCCACCACCACGCCGCGCTTTCTTAAGGTGCGGTACAGCGGATCTCAGTCTAATAACATTCTTACCTCTATCATTGCCTCAATAATAGCTAAAACTAGACAAGCCTCCTCCCAATTACTAATTGTTTTCTTGTTTTCTTCTTTTAGCGTATTGGTCTCCAGATTAATAAAAATGGCCGCATGCTCTGGGCTACAAGCGGCGAATAACCAAGGCGTGTTGGAGTGTAAGTGTGATATTTTCTGTAATATTAAACATAATTATCTAAATGGAATGACACAATATATTTAATGGAGATTATGCCTCATGGCAACATTGATACTAAAAATGCAAACATTTTTATTTATTTATCTACTCTTTTAAAAACTTGTGCATTGACGGACTCAAGGATCTATAGGCATATTTATTAAAAAGTCTATCAATCAACTAACCTAGAAGTTTTAAATAAGACTATCATAGCGCAGTCTTTCGACGTTGCTTCAGGTTAACGCATGGATCGTTAATACTAAGTTATTTATCATAAACTTAATGATGTCGCAACTAATGATTAGATTCTCACATTATTGTCACCGGTTATGAGATATTGGATTTTATAGTGTATGTCTGACTGCGTCCAAAGATCAATGAACATTGCTATACTTGGAGTTTCGTATAAATGAGAATATTTGTAGAACCAAGGTCACCGACGTAGCTCGAAGAATTGCTTGTATAAAATGGCAGTAGCTGGGACATATAGCTCGTGCAACGGATGGCTGCAGGGGCCGAAAGGTAAAGTGGTGACCACGTGCAGATGTACACGGCGTGAATAGGCCCCCACTGGGTAGAACGACGACATAGTTAAGGACGCGGGCAGTACTAGACTGATCATATGGCGATATTTGAGGGACGTCTATGCCTTGCAGTGAGCGAATTTTACACAATAAATAATAAAGACGAGCTCTATTACAATAGAGGCTCGTCATTATTTATCTACACTCGCACTAAATTACGTACTTTATTTTATCTTACCGCCTACCAGCTGCAGTGAAGGACGCAATAAAGCGAAGCCTTAATTATCGCAACTTCTTGATCTCGCGCCGTCAGCCCCGACTAGCTCGTTCATAGAATTCGTCTTTTGTTCAGATATTTAGGCGGCCATCACAAAATAATAATAATTTATTGCTTACTTGTACATCGATATTTAAAGTGGCTTCAGCTATCGCCTGATTTGCGCATTTTAACCGATCATTGTATGCAATTTTGTTAGCCAAGTCTACCAATGCTTGGTTCATACGGTACTGTAGTCTAAGTGTTGATGTTGCTTCCTCACTCATTAATCTATGGAATAAGCTTTCTTCCATTCCTAATTGCCTGAAATGGAGAATTTTAACAATATAAATATTATGCAACCATTTTGCGTTTGTTTTGTGTGGTTATGTGTGCTATAAACCATGGAGGTAAATAATATGTAATTTACCTTTTCTTGGGCCTGTGCAGCAAAGACAGAAAAAAAATTAATAATTGTATACATAACTGTTAATGAATTTTATGTTATATAGATTCACACAAGGCAAATAGTACATAAGAACTACTTTTTATTTATATAATTACTATTTTAACGTTTGTAATGGACTTAAAGCCTCTAGGCATACTCTACCAGGCAATCCATAGTAGTATCAAAAATCCTAGACATAAAAAATACAATGAAAAATACTTTTTCTGCTTCTACCCTCTTAATCCTGATAAATTCACATCATTTATAAAAATATTTTTCGAGTTGTAACTCAAAAAATTATACATTTATAATCGCTACCATATAAGGATAAATCCTTACATGGTAAATTTTGCTTAATTAAAAAAAACCGATAGAGTAACTTTTGACAATATCACAGTAAGTTCATCTTAGATTTAACATTTTACATGACTTTATAAATGCATTTGCTATTATGCTGATCATGTATGAGACCAAAGAGATAGTATTACAAAGGAAATTTATTATACATGACATGCTAGTGAGGTAAGAAGAAAAGACAACCTTGCAGCATTTCTCCTGACGACGGGTGGCAGCTGCTCTGGATCGCCGACCATAACAAAGCGCTTCGCGGCAAACAAAGGACGTAGCACGGTGCACTGCAACACCTGTTTGCATTGAAATATACACATATATTCTACTATCTAGAGTAGGTCGCATAAAGGTAGTATTATGCAGAAATAATTATGTGAATTTGATTTTAGGCAAGAACAGTAATTGTTTTGACTTATTAAAAAGTTAATCATGATAATTATTAAAAAAAAATACTACGGTTTAACACTATAAATAAATATCACACTTTTTATTAAACATTATCAAAAATTAAAATAAATAATTTTAATATATATTTATGTAATAAACTTCTGTTGTACATTATTAAAATTACCGTTTTGACTTATTTTTTTTATCAAAATCAATTAACAGGTGGCTCTGATTCGTTCCACATTTTAACAAGTCAATTACTGTTATTGTCAAAAAACAAACAGCGGTCATGATTATTTTGGCATAATATCTAATAGTATCGATACAATTACAATCTTTTAGGACCGTAAAATTTGTTAATAAAATTTGGAGACTCTGAGATAATTTTATTTAGAAAGTTTTAGTAAAATTACAGCCACCAAAGGTAGTGCGGGCAGCTTATACGCTATTCTTTTTCTTCTATTATAATGATTTATCATCATCGCCACTTCCGGCATAGGGCGTCTACTGCTGAACATAGAATAGACATCCTCCAATTCCAAAGTTACTGGTTGGAAGCGGCCTCTCCTTAGCCATATCTTACGACAATCTTAACAAGGCTGTCTGTCTACATTGTGGTTAGACGTCCTGCGATGCGCTGGTCATTCCACGGTTTCTACTCCAGAACCTTAAGGTCTACCTACTGTTACTTTAACATGTCAATCTGGGGGCCTATGTAATTTTTGTTGTCATTTATCCTCAATATCATCTCAGCTGATAGACGCCCATTGCAAGACAGCCCTCCAAAGACCTCCACTTTGACCGATCTAACATTGCCCGTATCCAGGTAATCCCCGCGACGTTAACCTAGGTGGGAGGCCCACCCACGAGATTACCAGTACCGATAAAGTTATAAGTTGACAATATAATTGTAGTTACTTGCGTCGCCTCGTCTACGATACACACGTCGAAGGTCGTCCGCGCCATCATTGCATGTGCGGCTCCAAGACAAGTCACACCCACAACTTCCTGTAATAAAGAAAAAGTAACATTCATAATCAACCAGTACGTTTTACTATTAAATATAATATATTAAATATATAAGTAAGGCAAAAATGCACTATTTTTATTTGAGTTACCTCATATACAAAACGCAAAAACATGAGATGCGTATTACGTTAATTTAACCAGATTAATGAGTTCTTGAAGTTGACTCTTGAGTTGAGTCTTTTGAAGCATAGAAACAATCTTATAAGGAAGATTAATAAAATTAAACATTATCAAACTATACACTATAAATGTTGTACAGGTATAACTATCATATTAGCTGTAAGACAATATTTGAAAGCTTTTTTTATTGTTTTAATTATTGAAATGGAATTAAGTTTTAGTACTAGCATTAATAACGGTAAAATAGTATTTTAATAATATAACATATTGTTTGAACGAAATAACTTTTACTTTACTAACTACCAAATAGGCATTGATTCTCTTGATATAATAAAAATTGCGTGGTACACTACAAAACCCGCTGTACCGCCATTTAGGTAGGCGCGGTGAGATGGGAGAAATATCGTTCTGTACATGATCTTCTCTGCCCCCTCTGCTGCCCATCACCTCGTTGCACTTTCATAAGTCGCAATGGAGCAATTCCGGTCGCACGGTAATTCAATATTAAATATGTTACCATAGAATCATAAAGCTTCGAAAGTTGTTCCGGATTTTCACAGGAGGCCGTTAATTTTTCTTCGCAGCGATGCAGCAGACTGGACGCGACGCGGGAAGATGAGCCCAAACGCATCACGCGTATTGATTCTGGAAGTCTATATTTACACATAATTTTTTTTAATAATTCCATCAGATTGTCAAGCAACAATCATGTATATTATAATGATATCAAAAATTAAAAGTTATTATACAATATTTTTCTCTTATATTTTCTATTTCATCTAAAAGAACTTAACACAAACCTGCACAGTAGCGTGTCAACGGCAGAATGCGTGTGAGCGGTCACAAGGACGCGCTGCTTCAAAGAGACCAGCATTTGTATGAGAATGCTTATAGTCTGCGTTTTACCTGTCAAAAAGATTTTACAGTTTCAAATTATTTTCAAAATGAAAGGAAAAATTTTTTTTTACGATACATAATTAATATTTTAGAATAAAAAATATAACCTCAATTTGTAACTGGAAGCAATGTAACTAATATCTATGCTTTCCAAAAAGGCTTTAATAAACACTTTCGAAAGCTCTAGACATTGAAATAATGTTATGTATTGTTACTGGTTTCAATTTACTCCACATACTACCCCCAGCTTCGGAACATTGACTTGATAGTTTTACGACGGTAATTTCCCAATTTTTTTTTTATATATATATCTTCTATTTGTCATATAAAAATCAGAGCGATACTAATCCAAGATAATTTTTCTTTTATTAAAGACAACATTGATCAACAAAGCATTTATATTAATTTTGATAAATAAAGCTTTATTGATCAATCCTGTCTTAACATAAGCTTTGATTTACTAATAGATATACAAGTACTGTCGCCGTCGAAACAAAAATGTGGAGATCCACAGAAGAACTAAAGTCACCGAAGTGGCAGTGGGCGGGCACATCGTTCGTACAACAGATGGCCGTTGGGGACAAAAGGTTTTTGAATAGTGACCACAAGGGAGTAGACGCGAAGGGTGCGCCCCCCATTAGCTGGATCGGCGACATCGTCAAAGACGCGTAGTCGCTGGACGCGGGCAGCGCAAAATCCGTCATCATGACGATATTAAATACAAACAATTACAATATTACGTGACCAATTACAATTGTAATGACGGGCGACCTCAAGAAGCTTCAGATTGACAAAAAAACGAAGAGTATCTGATACCTGTGCCCGGCAGGCCTTGGAGCAACGCATAATCCTTAGCGGCGAGCGCTTTGAACACAGCTCTCTGTTGTTCTATGTTAAGCGAACGCATCAACTTGGCGCCGAGGCGGTGAAGTTCCCTTGGCATTTTCTCCACGAACGATGGCGGTTCCTTGTCTATTATTATCCTGCAAAGTACATAATCAAATTACAATATTATTTACGAAGGTTATTACGTCCTAAAATAAGCATAATGTATATCTAATGGTAAATTGTACATTTGCCGGTAGGCAAGGCGTTAGTAGGCTCCCCAAGACCCAATACACCACAAGACTGATCATCATGGTGATTATAGTGAATAATGAGGCTGAAGTGATGATGATGACACTACATTGTGTCCGCTGAGTTTCTTATTAGTTCTTGCCAGTAGGTGGCGCGTTATGACCCATAATAAACTTAATTTTAAGCTGAAGATTATAAATTATTGTAATGATGTCATATAATAAAGCTACTTTGCATTAGACTTTGGTAGACAGGGCAAACTAAAAAAAAACCAAATTTAAGCAAGACGCCATTATTATATTATACCGATATTCCTCATTGCCTTAAGATGTAGCTATATAATCAATTGTGTTACCAGCGATAACTTACGTCACTAAAGCGACCTCTTATTTCAGGCTTCTTAGGAGAGGGTTATTTCTCTATGTAATCGAAAAATAAAAGTAGCCGAAAAAGCTTATTAGATTAACACGTTCAAGTGACAATAGCAGAACTTTAAAGTTCGAAAGACCACAGACTGGCAAGCGCAGCATAGAACGTCCAACCACATTGTGAAAAAACCTTCTTTCTTCTTCTTGTTAATTTAATACTCTTCATTGTACACGGTAGAAAATATATACATAGTTGTATAACAGGAAAGAAAATGTAGAACAGCTGTAGCCAGTCGATTAGAATTGAAACTTGCGATTGTAGGTTGCAAGTTCAATTCTTAGTATACAATAGTATATAATTGATATTTTGTGCATTAATTGTATACAAACAAACTGCTTACAAACAAACTTCCAATGCATGGACAGCAGTGTCGTATATCCCCCTAATAAATATCTTTGGAGTAAGCTTATGCCTTGCAGTGGGAATCCATGGATTGTAGCGAAGACGAAAGAAAAAATACAATGGGTGGTCTAATTACTCAAGGAAATTTACTGGATTGCACTTGCTTCAAAGAAAATAAACAAAGAGAGAAACTAAAAAAAAAATAATTAATGGAATAAATATTTCGAACTATTTTATTAATGATACATAGTGACTTAACAAGTCTTATATTTAGCAATAACGCATTCCACAATCGAACGGCCTGTGTGGTAAAAGACTTGGCCATGAACGATGAAGAAAACGCTTGCATTTTTAATCTAAGATCCATTGGTTATCTTAACGACTTTAATACGTATTATTAGGTCTTGTTATGGTTGTCGGAATACGATGTTCACAGGTCGCTTGCAACCCTACGTCCTATTGGAAATTAAGTAACCATTCTATTGCACAGCAATGGACGCCCTTCGTCTGAAATGATGATGACATCGAAGAGTTCACATTTCTAGATTTAATTAAATTCATATTTAAAGAGTTAACAAAAAAACACAATTCTGGATTAAATCGTTAAGTTATATGTACGCTTAATTACCTTCTCAGCGAATGGGCGCGTTCACTGTCTTCTATGAGGATTCCTAAATTGGTGAGGTTCTGCACTGTGCCGGCGTACGACTCGTAAGCGTCTATGTGGTACAATGTGTCGCTGCTCTGACGAACGCTTAAATCTCTGAAATGTTTGTATTTATAATAGTAATATCTCATTATTCTGATTGAATAATAAATGTTAGAAATCAAAAAGCACATGAAATTAGTAGTTTACGCTTCGAGATCGATGCAGAAACCAGGAGATCCGAAAAACAACCACGTTCACCGGTACCTCGAATCTTCTCGCCTGAATAAACACTAAGCAAGGCACATCACATTGCAATCGATGGCTATCGGAGCCCAAAGATTTTCGCGTGGCGACCACATGCCAGCAGACACGGTGAAGGGTAGGGCAACCCAATAAGTGGACACCGGTTGTCGTGACGATCTCCAGAGAGGACCTATGGCTTCCAGTGGGCTTCTGATGTAAGGATGATGAGAAATAAATAACAGCGTAGCACAGTGGTAATCACCGAGAAAGGTTATCTATAATAATTCAAAGTCATTTTATCATCTGTGCTTGCTCACTTAGAACCAGTTCACCGAGCTATATCTTGTCTTAGTTATAAATGATCATTTCGAAACTGAACAAGCGAAAAAGGCACTTAAAAAGTATAAGGTATATTGTAATCTTTTTGATGCGAATCATTATTCATTATATTTTCTGGTAGTTACGAAATATCGTGTATGTTGCTCAAAATTATCTTTTATGGAATATTTTGTAATTTAAATAAAATTTTAAAATATTAATCCTTACACATTTTCTTAAATAAAATCTAACAATATCTAAAAGAGAAATGTACACATTAGTCATTATTTTATTTACCTCTCCAGTAATATTTTGATGTTCTTATCACTTGCCATCATCACCACACCCGCGGCCAGCCACGGACGGTTCTCTATACCGACTATTGAAAAATCACCTTCTTGTGGACCACTGGGTTTGTTACAGCTGGGTAGTTCTAGAATAAAAGTTTTTTTTTTATTAAAAATCAGTAAATATTATAAATGTAGTAAAATTTCTTAATTCACTAATTGAAATGAAATGCCACATAAATATCAATTTTAAAAGTAACATAAAAAACGGTTTGAACTGATTTTACTGCGGTAGCCTAGTAGTTAAAAACTGTTATTTACAATATAAGCTCAGTCATAATTTGTTCGATTTAGAATACTATAATTACAATATTTTACCAATTACAAATATGTTAAAGTGCTACCGAAACCGCTGTACCGCTATTTTTGAAATATTAATTTACGTCAATAGTCCCTTTTCGCATGGAACAATATGTCTTTTGAACAGATACGTAATTATCCTAAAAATAATTTAAGAATTTAAACTTACCATTAGAACAATCTTGTCGATCAAAAATATGCAAATATCTATGACCGGATGGTTCCACTAGGTTTAATTTCAGATTTCCAGCACATGTTCCGCGTTTTATTCTGAAAAATAGAATAACACGACATGAAATCGACATTAAACAAACGATATTAAAAATTAAATTTGGTATCTTTTTTAAAAAAAGATTATTTCTGTGTGCTATTTGTCATTAAAAAAATATTTTTTGTCATGATTTGGTCTGTAGCCCAGGACGCATTTGCAAATTCCGTGGGTGCGACGAAGCAAGGTGATTAAAGTGATTAGCCTAAAACCTCTTTCAATAGCAAAGCCCGAGTCCTATCTGGGAAGCTTCGACTCGGGCCACTACATACTCACCAAATTGATCGGCCGACAAGCTCTTAGATCGCTCCGCTCCATGGACTAACTGGGCTTGGCTTGGGCTGTCACTCACCACAACTACTCGTTTAGTAAGTAAGAAAGGGGCTAATATATAGCTACTTCCGCTATGCAGAAGTAGTCGTGCAATGAAGTGCACGGCCCGCCAGATCGCTGATAAATGCGCATACGGTAAACAATGCGAAACACCACTACCACCGTTATTTCACATCCTCAGGAGTAATTTCACACCGACCAGTGTCAAACACTGAGATGCACTTCATTGCACGCATACTTATATATCACTACTGCATAGTGGAAGTAGCTATACATTAGTCCCTTTCTTACTTAGGATGGACTTCCGCAAAATAACGCCTGAGTCTATTAGATACCCGTTTAGTATTTCGATGCAAGGCCAACCCTCGACTTGGTAGGTTGCTATTACCTAGCTAACATTACTACCAGTTCGGAAAACGTTAGCACTGGGAGAATGGGCGGAAGAAACTCCCGCAAAGCTTCTGTTTACAAGGATCTGTTATATAGTATTACTTATAATTTTATATTTTATAATGATCTATAATGGATCACTTCTAATAATATTGAGTTTCTATTAATAAAATGTTGTCATATACCTAACATTCCTTGTGTCACTTTAAGGCTGGCAAATTTGAAATGCCAACAAGCAAACTGTCAATAAATAAATGGAACTGTAAAAGTGATTTAAATATAGCATTTTCAACATACCGTTTCTCCACACTGACAGTCCACAAGGCATGCAGAGGAGATGAAGTCAAATGCACTTTCTCCTCCAGTTTTAACAGATGTACCCAATGCAGGAAGTACTCTATGTGCTTAGGAGACAGATGCCCCAAAGCCTCTCCACGTAGCTTTGAAAGTGGATGAGAATCTGATACTTTAGGACCGTCTGTATGCCTGGTGAATTTAAACAACATATATTATTTTTATGGTGTAATTGTGATGAGCAGTGGCACACCAGCGACAGAGGGTTTAATTCCCGGGATACAATGTTAAATAAATCAAGATTGCCACTGCTTACAAACAAGTATCCAAAGGACGGGCAGCAGAGTCCTCTGAGTACCATATAACCATATCGTTAACCCGCCTATTAAGCGTGGCAATTATGGGATGTCCCGCCATATATATCTTTTGGGGAGGCCTATGCTTTGCAGTGGGCGTCTATGGGCTGCAACGACGACGACTGTTAATCTTTACACCAGGCTCGAGGTCCTGAATCGCAAGGATCATAGTGGCTACAAGTATCTGTGTATTATGAGTATGTGTGAATGTGTACTAGTATGCCGGAGGGGTGGAGGGGGTACGATATCCATATACCCTATATATCTGATTAATCATTCAGTTCCATCATATGTTTGTCGTTTTTGTAACTTTAACAATATGTTTATTAAGACAAATTTTCTCTAATTGATTAATCAATTTATGAGAAAAGACTATCGCCGGCATTTTAGTTTACATAAAGACCTTATTACATCTATTAACATTTAATAAGCTACTTAAACATGTGGATGGCGAATATTATTGTTTTGTTCTATTACGAGTCATGCTTAAATATTCTTTCCGACGGGAGTAGTAACGCTACCTAGTTGGCGCTGGAGCAATCGTGGAGGCGGTACCGTTAGTGAGCCTTGAAGCTTTTCACAGAGGCAGTACTGCGCTCTAGTTTGTGTTAGAGCTTTTCATAGGAGCAGTGTCTGGGCCAAAATCAAATGATGGCGTTATAAAAAACCTTAATTTATCTAAACATTTTATTAGGACAAGATTGTGCTTTAAAAGGCTATGGTATATTTGTTCTGTAAATTTGGTGACAGGTCTGGTTGTGGTTGTAGGAAAAGTGGAGGGTAAGTGACCAAGAGTGCGATGGGATCCGATGGGCGGACTCTGTGCTCACTCACAGGACTCACAGTAAAGGAAACACTCAGAAAAGCAGGTCATAGAGACCTTTTGAGAAAAAAGAAGAAATGTGGTGGCAATTCATAAAAGTTTGGAAACTTGTGCTTTAAACAAGGAATAACCTGCTAAGCTACAAAATACGTAATTCATTTTGATCATGACCACGAACTGGCAACCCCAGTTTAGGACGTCCATCAACAAAGTGGACAGACGACCAAGTCATCGGAAGACGCTAGAAGCAGATCACTTCCAACCTGTACCTGCACCTTAGCAGTAGACGATTTTCAGCTGATATGATGATGAAGAATTTTGATCATATACTTTTACTTACCAGAGATGTAATGAGCATATGGTGAGATAAGGACATTTAGAACACACGGATTCGCGGTGTATGGGTTCCGGTAGATTTTGAAACTTGTCATCAACGTCGGAATCGTCAACTGTAAATAATTAAAAATATTCATTATAATCCAGCTTTTATCAAATCATGGACGTAGCTCAAAAATTTGCTCATCTAAAGTGGCTAGTGACACATGACTCGTACATCCGACGGACCGGCTCCAAGCCGAAGGGTTCTCGAGTGGCGACCACGTGCCGGTAGAAGGGACGTGAGTAGGCCCTCCACTAGGTGAACTTATATTAATAAGTCCCAGAATATTTTCATTTAATAGTCCAAAACGTCTACATGACTGACAATTTGAATTAGGAATAGTGTATTGGATATTAAGACATCTATTTCAAAAAGGTATTGCTAATAGTCGTACGGTCAATAAAAAACTTAATTCGAGTACAATAACTTGATACTTACCATTTTTTCCTTCCGGTGAAGTTAAATACTGTACAAGTTGATTTCTTAACATGACTAGGTCTCTTCGTTCGGGATATCCACAGCTGACTTCACGGAGCTCTATTCTCTCTCTTAAAGTAAAATTTTTTTGTTTATATATTTGTTTATTTATAGAAATCCTAATATCTAAAATGTAAAATGGATACTTACTTTAAATACAGAAGCAGTCCACGCTGCAGTGAAGTCGTAGGGTTTTCATCTCGCAGTAAACTTAGCATCATACCATATAATACAAGTTGACCGCGATGTTCAACTGACACTGAGGCCCTTCCGCTCTTTAACTCCAGTGGCACCATTTCTCGACGTTTACCTTCACACAAAAAATATACATGGTGTCCCATAAAGCAATGTCAAGTGAAAATCAGGTGATAGGTCAGGTAAAGCAAACTACTAGCCTATTTTTGGCCTACAATATATGGCAATGTAAACATGTACTATAAAATATATGCTTAATAAATTAAGACGAGTGCTATTAATATAAATAGACTTGAAAAATGATAAATATTTGACTGAGACTACCACTGCCCTTGTTCATTATCATCACCATCATCCAACATTTCAAACAATGCACATTCTACAGCCTACCTCATAGATTCCGCTCTTATTTTTTATCATAATTAATAAAAAGGGCAATTTCTGCATCAGTGATAATGACCTAACCAGTCAATCTTTGTTGTTTACCACTTGGCAAATGATACGTTTTGTAATGCTTAATCATTTTACAAGTGATGATGTCCTAAAATATAGTAGCCGAACAAGGTAAGGTTTAGTTCTATCTCAAACATCTCCAAATCAGAAAGCTATTTCTAAAAGCTCGATCCAAAGCGGTTGTGCCTAAATAGTCCACTGAGCATCAGCCCGAGCAAGGTCCAGTAGTGTTCCAAACCTGAGGAACATATAATGTAAGAAACATAGCTGTGGTTCTTAAAGAAGGACTTGAATATAATTAGCACAAAGGAGATTTAAGCTTAGAACTCTCAACACAATGCCTCCTAACCTTTTGTCACAACAAGAAAATAAAATTTCTGCACCCAATATTTATTAAGAAATGTTTAGCAATAAAGATAAACGATGTTGGTATCCAGTATTTGCCAGAGATGTGACATAAGTGAAATAATTTAATAAAATTTACTTAAAATGTACAATAAATAATATAAAAAATAAAGATTGCAAATTTTTAGGATATGCTATAATTTTAAATTAAAAACTTACCATTAAATTCATGAACTGTTACTTCCAATGTAGCATCAATTTTCCCTTTCAATCCTAATTTAGGACAACAGAGATTCTCTTCTATGTCCAGTACCTTGTTTATGTGCCCAGACCAATTCTTCTGTTGTTTTTGCTAAAAATAAATATTTAAATCATAATCAAAGATTGCATATTAAGATACATACAAGTTTTATCATAGATACTGATTGTTTACTAATTGATATATTAACAAAAGAAATTATTTTCAGAGCCTCTGTTTTCTAACAAGCAAGAAAAGATTGTTGTCCCACTCACACATACCACTTTAGTTATCTATCTCATTCACTCTCATTTCTACCCTGTGACATTTTCTCTGCAATATTATAATTATAACAATCAATAATTCCACCCTGTGTACAACATTGTGACTTACCCTTTTGTATTTTTTAAAAATATTTTATACTGATTCTTTGTAATTATTAATTTGTAACTATTTGCTTTCCTTAAAGTAAATAAATAAAAATAGCTTTCTCTTTGATCATAACATTCCTTCATACCAGATATTTAACTTTTTACTTTAAGTAGATCTTACCATGTCTTTATCAGCCATGTAAGTGTGCATAAATTCACTAAGAGGCTTTATATACATTTCCATGTTTGATTGTGCCTCATCTTCACGTAATCCCGCGTCAAATAACATTTGCGTAGACTCTTTGATGATTTTTCTTGTTTCACAGCGCAGCTGCTCAACTGACATAATATGCGCAGTTAGTGCTTTTTGTACTAATTCATGTATAAGAATACCAATAGTCATCTGAAATAATATTGCTTAATTATTATTTGAGCAACAAAGTGCACCAGTTTAAAGGTAATCACCGTCATCATCGTCATTATTATTTTGACCATAGAATGTCAACTACTGAATACATATACATTATACTAAAAGAATAAAGTAATAGATTCCAATAAGACCGACAATGACAACCTTAACAAGGTTGTCTGACCACTTCATGGATGACATCCTATCCTGCCATTGCTGGTCATGCTGGTCTCTTACAGAACCTTAAGCCCCTAGCAGTCATATGTTCTGCCTTCTTTATGATCTGGCTACTTGAGCTTTGTAATATTAATACAATATTAAGGCCTTGATTGATTAACAAAGTCTATTGTTATATAAAATTATGTAGGTTATAAACATGCCAGACAAGTAGATAATTTATAAGTGGAAAAAATTGTAAAATGGCATTAAAAGAGTAACTATAGAGTTTAGATAGTGAAAGAATCAACATTCTGAA
The DNA here is from genome assembly GCF_028537555.1 of Battus philenor. Classification (NCBI taxonomy): domain Eukaryota; kingdom Metazoa; phylum Arthropoda; class Insecta; order Lepidoptera; family Papilionidae; genus Battus; species Battus philenor. Next base: position 3,843,007 of record NW_027181686.1, read on the forward strand.
CCTGAAAGTAGTCTTTTTCTAAATACTTACTTATATTAGCAAAAACTATTTAAAACAGTAAATAACTATTTGATTGTTTCATTAATAGTATAATCATTGGACATTAGATTGCTTTGTTGAGACAAACAACAACATTTTTGTATTCTATCACTTAAACAATAATATGTTTAGCAAAATATTAAACATCAAAACAAATTAAAGAAGTTGTATAATAATGCTACAAATTGTAACACAAACTTACAGCAATGTTAGCAGAGTCTATTCCTCGCCAACGCTCCTGTAATACAGCTTTTCTTTGACAAAATACTCCAGCTACCACACTTGTGGATGACAGCAAATAATCTGGTCTGAACACAATAAGACCAGCAGTGTTATTTATTACAAATTGACCCAAAGAGTTTCTTGTAGCTAGTATACTGACAACATCACCTTTTTGTAAACTTAAACATAGCCTGTATGAAGAGAAAAAGATATGCAAAATAAATATATAATTGATAACAATTTAATACCCACTATTTTATATGGCATATTAGGTTGAGGAGAAATCTTGTAATAAAGATTAGCATTCATCATTAGCCTTCATCAGACAGTCCTCTGATAGCTTGGTGGTGACGAATGAATAGTGATTTCCAATACATAAATCAATGGGGTGGTATTTTAACATTGTGGCGCTATCGGCATCATGCAACTTTCCACTAACTTAAGTATTGCATTTATCCACCTAATGGGCCCACATATCAACGCTGAATACACCAGTTCTTCACCACTCAAGAAACTTTTGATTCTTACAGACATTAGTTGTATAAGCAGTGAACCCACCGCCTCTTCAATCAAACTATTCTTTGAGCTTCATTGGTGATTTTCGTTTTTTCATTGATCTCCATTGTTAACACTATGATCATTTATGTAATTTCAATTACAAAATTATGACAATTTTCATTTCAAATAATTGTAATAGTAATTAAAAGATGCTTACCAAATTCCTTCAACAAGACATGTAGCAGTTAAGTTATCACTCTTTAATTTTAATTCCTGCATGTTTTTTATGTGTACCACAGACATGATTTCACAGCGCTGAATCACAGTCAAATCTAAATTATCTTCTATATCCTGAATTAATAGAAGTATACATTATTATGTAAACATGACATTATATGTAGGTGAGATTAAAAAAAATACCTCATGAAAATTATCAATTTCCCATTCATCTTCAAATATATCAATCATTTCATTTCCACATGTTTGCAATGATTTTGAAGTTTTACAAGGTTTTGTGGGAGAATTTTGTAATTTATTTGACTTATGCTCACTATTGAGGCTGCCATTAGTTGAAACTGTAACAAACAATTGTTAAATCATTATTTTACTCATAATAACTTAAATCAGTTGTTTCATTGTTACAATCCATCTTATAATAAGTTGTTTATTATTCTTTACCTGTTACATAGAAATTTAGAGTATTTATTTTAATTAACATACAAATATAAACATGATTTAAATATATATTAAATTGAGAATGTCAATAAAAATCTAAATGCATTACAAACAGAAATGAGTGTTCTATTAAAAATTAAATACAGAAGTATTCATGTGATTTGTGAATGGAGCATGTGGAGTTAATTCACCAACAAACATTAAAATAAAATATAGATGTGGCATTTCATTACGATTTATATGAAGCATTAGTATACTTCACCACTGGAATCATAAGGCCAAAAGTAATAAAACATGTTTATTTTTCATCGAAAAGATAAAAGTGAAATAAAAAAGTCAGGCACCTTCACAAAACTCCTCAGGAACATTATTGAATTGTAAAGCTTGTTTTGGCAATTCAACCTCTGTTATATTTTTTTCTTTCTTATTATCATCACATACATTTTGCGATAGACTATTTTTATTGCTTGTGTTGTTATTTACAAGGGTTCTATTTCTATCCAGCACATCTGAATTGTCATATAAATATTCATGGCTTTGTGCATTATTAATAGTTTGTGCAATATCTACCTGTAGATGTTCAGAACTAATTTGTGTCCTAGTCTCATTGTTTTCTTTATTAAATAAGCTACATTCACTAATATTGATTCCATTACTTATTGTTTTAGATTTCTTAGGTATTTGTTTAGATGGACTCTTTTCACTGTCTGATATGTTTAATTCTTCAATAATAGACAAAGTATTTAATGGTGAAATTGCTTTACGTTTATTAGCATAAAATTCTGATGTTGTGAGAACCACATTATGAGTTTTGGCTGGAGAAGTAGATTTTTGTGATCCATTCGCATCCGAATTTTTAAAAAAACTTGTTATCACTTTTTGATTCTTTGCTGTAACTGGGTTCTGAAAAGAGAGATTTTACTTTTAGAGTTCAATAATGCAAATTGTAGAGGAAAACTAAATCGAAAACGTTATCGCTACCTTTTTTAAACTTAATCGCTTTGGCATATTTAATATAAGTCTACGAAATTAAATAAGTTAATGTTCACAGTCATGAAAACAGCTATTTACAAAATTCAGTAGAATATGAAATAATGGACATTAACGTCCAAAACAATCTTTCCCGCGCGCTTTAGGGCAGGTGTCAAATCTTAAATAATGACAATGACTGAAGCTTAAAGTAAAAGGTAATATAAATTTATGTTAAAAAACTCGAGGTAAAAAAACGTTTTAATGTATTATTTTCAAACAGTAATAATTTATACATCAAATTACCTTAAAGTAATCACTAAGCTAACAGTTACTATTAATACTCTAAGCAACTGGATTTAATAATTATTGAATTATGTGTGTATAACCCAATCTACATTTTTAACAGACCCAATAGTACACTTTTTTGCTATTCTAAAACATGAGTTTTTTTTTACAATGGAAGGGCTTTGGCAAATTGGAAATGGCAAAATGCTGTTGGCACCTTTTTTTACTAAACTTACAAGGCATGGTTCGACGTGAAAGGCGTCCGATAGAGCCAAACCTTGAGTTGGTCGATTACTATTATCTGATCAATAGCACTATTTTCACTTTGGAAAACGTTGAAATAAGGAAAGTAACGGAAGGGATCTCAGCAACGCTCCTGTCTAATTTTTGAATTTATGAAGCCACCATTCGACGCGCGCTGTTTTTTTAGGATCGGGCTCCCACTGCTACCTAATTAGCATTTCTAGATTCCGCGAGTTAAGGTCCTGCTGTTGAAGTGCGCGATGAAGGTGATAACGAGTTATGGTCATCCGGAGTTGGTTGGCATCTTCATTATCTAAATATTTTACTCGATTACAGGGTCGTCGAACTCTCATGTCTCTCGAGAGAAACCTTCATATAGTAACTCATGGAAATTAGTAGCGATCTCGGCTTAAATTAAAAATCAATGTATTCGGGATTTTTATTCGAGGATACCCAAAAGGACCGAACTACAGTTCGATCGATTGCTGTTATCGGGAAAATTTGTAACACATTCGGACCCCGAAGGAAAACATTGGCGATCGGTGTAAAAGTGGCTGAAAAATTACTAAATAATTGAAAAAGTAACGTCCCCGTACAACTTACTGTTTTAAATTGATAAACGATTTTGATAACATATGTAAATACTTGCAGTAATTATAGAGGGTGCCACAACAATAAAATGTCAAAAAAAAAACAATAAAATATCTTAAAGACTTTGACATTGACAGTAGCCGTTATTTTCGTTGCTGGTGGATGTGTTGATTTTAGGGTTATGTTTAATTTATTTTTGGATCATAAGTTTGTAGATACAAAGAAAAGTCATGTCCAAAAGACCAGAACATCAGGCTCCTCCTGAACTTGTACGTTACTTTTTTTTTACTCTAAATTTATGAAATTTTTGCGTTGTAATAGTTTTTTTGTTTTCAGTTTTATAATGAAGATGAAGCTAGAAAATATACACAAAAGTGAGTTTCCAAGCCTAAATATTTATGCAATTATTAATGAATAAACTTTATTAATTGTATGCAAATCTTTTTTAGCTCTCGGATTATCGACATACAAGCACAAATGACAGAGCGATGTATAGAACTATTAGTCTTACCCGAGGATACACCTTGTCTGTTGTTAGACATAGGATGTGGTTCTGGTCTATCAGGCACGGTGTTGGAAGAAAATGGGCATTTATGGATTGGTCTTGACATATCTCCTGCTATGTTAGGTAAAGTCATTTAACCATGTGTTCTCTTTCTTCTTTGTTCTATCATAAACTATAACATTTATATTCGTCATCATCATCATCGGCGTCTATCGACTGATATGAGTCGATAGACGCCCACTGGAAGGCATAGTCCTTCCTCAAAGATTACAATTGTAACTGATCTTGCAATACTTACTCCCAGCAACTTTCTACAACCTTATTATTGTTGATAATTGTATTAGTGTGCTTTTATTTCAGATGTGGCTTTAGAGCGTGAAACTGAAGGCGACTTAGTACTTGCTGATATGGGTGATGGTGTTCCATTTAAACCAGGAAGTTTTGATGGTGCTGTTTCTGTGTCAGCATTACAATGGCTATTCAATGCAGACAAGAAATTTCATCAGCCAGTTAAAAGACTTTATAAATTCTTTAGTTCACTGTATGCATCACTGGTAATTATTTTCAAATTTATTTATTTATAAAAGTACACCTGCAATAAATGCATTAAAATAGAACGCTTGAGCATTGTAACAATTAAAAATTCTTACACACCAATAACAATATTTACAATATTTATGATGTACAACAAAATTATTAAATAATGGAGCTTTGATCTTGCTGGCTAAAGAAAATCTTTAAAAATTTTCAAGATTTTTGAAAGCAAGATTGTTTAATTTTTAAATATTATAAAATCTAAATAGTATTATATTTTTGAATTAAGCTTCAACAATATCCTATTATTTCTTATTTTTTTTTTATGTAACTGTTGCTTTCAGTCAAGATCAGCAAGAGCTGTGTTCCAATTCTACCCAGAAAATGAGAGCCAGCTAGAACTTCTAACATCACAGGCAATGAAAGCAGGTTTCTATGGAGGTGTTGTTGTGGATTATCCAAATTCAGCTAAAGCAAAGAAGTTCTTTTTGGTGCTTATGACTGGGGGGTCTGCACCTTTGCCCAAGGCCTTGGGTAAATTTTCAAAATTATTATGTTCTAAAAAAGGTGTATTAGACACCAATTACAGAAAAATCATTATTGCTTAAGGGACTACTATATTGATCCAAGTGACATTGGCATCTTTTGTGTTTATTCTTTAACATTCTATCCACCACATTTTAAACTATCAAAGAACCTAAAAGTTTTTGAGGGGTTGGCTAATTCGTTTATGGAATTAATAGAGCAATGATGATTAGGCTTATGCTTAGTATTTTAGTGCAGTAGTGTTTTTTTTTATTGAAAACACACTTCTCAATATTCAAATACTACAAAGAATCTAGGATATGCAATCTCGACTCAGCATTTTCACAATGATTTTACTGAAAAAGTATGCTGTCCTTAGCCACAATTTAATAATGCTTACACATTCTTTGAGATAAAAAGTAATATGCATAATTCCTACTAAATTATATCTTGTGAGGTGATTCTTGTGAAACATCTAATTTATAGATTCACATTTAGACTAGTCAATGATAAGAATCATTCTCTCCAGAATTATAAAAGCTGCATCTCAGTAATTCGTTAAAGCAACTATAATGTTAAACTTTGTAGGTGTAGATGAAGAGGACAGCCTTCAAATAAAATATGAAAAACGCGAAGCTTCAAAACGCGCCAGAGGTAAACCCCTTAAAAATACTAAAGCTTGGCTCTTGGAAAAGAAGGAACGAAGGCGAAAACAAGGCAAAGAAACTAAACCTGACACAAAGTATACAGGGAGAAAAAGAAGTGGAAGGTTTTAAAATAATTTATTATAATTTGTTAATTTTAAGTATTAAAACAGTTTATTAAATCTTTTCTTTTTCTATTTTATATTTCCATACTGTATCAACTCCATGCCCTATTGTCTCTATTGGTGTCATATTTGGCAATGGAAATCTACAAGCAACTACAACAGTTCCACTACTTGCTTCTTGTAATAATTTATTTTCAAAATCTTGCATCATCTGTTCAACACCAAAAATAACTACATTATTGTATGGTTCAAGATTAAATGTCCATAGATTTTTCCTGTAAAATTTTGTATTCTGATGCTTATTCAATAAAGCAGAGATTCTTGAATAATAAACAAGTATAGAGTTCAGTTCAACTCCTTCCGCTTGAAATCCTAATTTGGCAGCAGTAAATACTATTCTACCGTCGCCAGATCCTACATCTAACAATCTTCCACTACGACCAACCAAAGCCTTTGTAACTCCAGCCAATTGCTCTGTTGTAGCCGGTACATAAGGTAAACATACTTTTCTAAGTGCTGGGGATACAAAAGGTATACATACAAGACTAACCCCGATTGCTAGCCCACCTGTTCCATATATTAAATATTTCCCTTTAGATGATAATTTTCTAGACGTCGAAGTTTCTGAATTTAGTAGACTGATATCCATTTTATATTATACATAAAATGTATCGTATCTATAATGATGTTATTTAAAAATTTGGACAAACATGATGTAACCTCAATTACATCCAGCATGTCAAAACGACAGGTGACAAATTTTAAACGACTGTCATTTCTACCCTATGGTAGATTAAAATAATTCTATAAGGTGTTGAAAAGACTTTACTTAATTCTTTCAAGTAAAATTTATATCAACATCTATGATATAGATTTTATTTTAGATATTCCTCATTATTCATAATAAAGTACAGTTTAAAAATTGAAAAAAATCTAGTTACTTATTTATCCGATGGTTTCTAAAGTGATAACAAATGCTATTAAGTTTGATTTGTCTGAAAATGTCAACAAATTAAATATAAAAAAATCAATAATTGTAACCGTGTTTAAGGAACAGTATAAATCAAATACATATATTATGTCAGAAATTATGGAACTCAAAATGGACTGAAATATTTACAATTGAATTCCATAATGAGTTATTTATTTATCCATAGTATCAAAAGTAGTTCAACATCATTTTTAAATATGTAATTAATAATACAGTGCCTAAATACGAAGATCTATGACCAATGTGTATTACCAATGATAAATTACGGCACAGAATTGTGATCTTACTGAGCCTCATGCAATAGGCTTGGTGTAATTTTCTTACCTGTTATTATTCATATTAGCAGACAGTCATTTTTAGAAGCTCGCAATCTAGCAAAAGCATGAGTAGTAGTAGAAGTAGAGTGAAGAGAATCTAATCATTTTCTCTGTTACTTCTTTATACAGATACTATAACATGGATGGTTGATGGAGATTACACGATATGGACATAACATTAGCTGTACAAAAAAGAGAACAAAACAGTAATTGAGTTTCACATTTCAATATCTTTACATATTGTTGAATACAACCTAAGAGCTTTGTTTTAGTGACTGGTTAACCAAGCTGAGCTCTGAAAAGAATTCCTAGAATTTTTTATGTGGTATCAAATAATTTAAAAATTATTTACAAAATAGATTTTTATAATATGTTTCATAAGCTAGGAAAATATAGCTTTATAATGGCCCTTAACCTTATTTCGTATGATTTATTATTTCCCTTTTTATAACATTTTGTCTTTTAATTACAAAAGTACAGTTTATTTGAGCTAAAGCCGTTTGTATATAAGATTATAATTTATCTAAATATATTATACGAATTTTAAATAGATTATCAATAATAAATCTATTTAGAAAAAAAAATTCAATTTAATCTAAGTTAATGGGATTTTAGGAATCTGGATAATGGCGGCTGGTGTTCATGACATATTGACGTTCTGAATAACAGTTCAAATCGTTTTAGATCAAATACTCAATTTTCTGTAATTATATTATTTTTGAACAAAATGACGGCGTTCGAGGAATTTGGTGTACTTCCTGAATTGGGGAAAGCGATCGACGAAATGGATTGGATGTTACCTACAGATGTTCAAGCCGAAGCAATACCTTTAATCTTGGGAGGCGGCGATGTCCTTATGGCCGCTGAAACCGGCAGCGGAAAAACCGGCGCTTTTTGTTTGCCTATCTTACAAATCGTATGGGAAACATTAAAAGATATTCAAGAAGGAAAAACTAGTAAAGTAATACAGCAAACGTCCCTAGAATGGACGTTGTCGTTTTTCGATAGAACAGAAGCTTTAGCCGTAACACCAGATGGTTTGAGATGCCAATCTCGTGATTCGAAAGATTGGCACGGCTGCAGAACTACTAAGGGTGTGCACTCCAAAGGTGCATATTACTATGAAGCTACAGTAACAGATGAAGGTCTGTGTCGTATTGGCTGGTCTACACAGGCAGTAAGTTTATTACTACATTTATGTGTACCAACTAAACCTCATTAGTATATTCATTTAAATTAATACAAGCTATAAGTAAACTGATATGAAACTTTCAAAGAATTTATAATTCAACAATATAAATCTTACAGCTTGAGTAAAAATATATATAAAAGTATTAATACATATATTATAACTAAACAAAAAATTTTATTTTAGTTTTAAACTTATTTTTTATAAATTTGTGTGAATTTGTTATGGATTCAACTTCTTTACTTCTTGAGCTGAACTTGACATTTTAGAAAGAAGTTTATATAACTTGAATTGGATGTTATGCAATAGTAAATGAAAATTATATTGCACAACAGTTTAATTTAATTACATTGACATTTTAGCTTTTTACATAGCTATTGGTGATTCATGAAATAGCTTATAAATCAAAGGAAACATAGATGTTGCCCAAATTAAATTATTTCTGATAATTAATAACATATTGCTCTCTATATATCTCTCATATTATTAATTGATATAACCAATCATGTCTTTTTATATGAAATAATATTACAATAATTATTTTTGGAGGAACTTTAATGAAGTTTTTGATTCATGTTTAAGAAATGGTTCATGAATTTCTAAGTCTTTCATCACGATGATAATTAAATGTACATTTATTAAAGGCAAGACTGGATCTTGGTACTGACAGACTGGGTTTTGGATATGGTGGAACTGGAAAAAAATCAAATGCTAAACAGTTTGATGATTATGGAGGAGCATTTGGAAAAAATGATGTAATAGGTAAATATTTTCAAATTTCCTTTTATTAAAACAGAAAAGTTCATCTATGTAGTTATAATAATTAAAAAAAAATTCAAGTGTGTCTAAATTGATTACCTTTTTTTGCAGCCAAAATATATAAAATATGTTAAGTACAAATCTTTGATTAATTTTCAATAGATTTTATCAAGTAAAATCTCTTGAATGCTATAATAAGATCTTCTTAATTATACTTTTAATTGAAGATATTAAACTGAGAAAAAGAAAGTCTATATTTTGTGATATTTTATTATATATGTGTACAGTCAGACCCATGGATAAATTGTTAACTTTTTAAAATGAGATGTTAGAATTTATTTTTCCAACTTGTATTTATCATGTGTTTGTCACTATTTTTATAAAAATTAAATCAATTTTGGCATATTAATAAAAATGATAAAATGAAAATTTCTCTCAGAGGATATTTATTTCTTCAGTCAAAAATAGCCACCACAGCTCCTTGTAAAATAAATATAAAATTAATTTTGGTGGCACAGACAGACAGATAATAAACAGTATAATAAAATTATATCAAAATAACTTAGATAAATGAGTTAAGTCAAAGATGATTTATAATATTATGTATAAAATGTTTAAATCAATATTTGTTACAGGCTGTATGTTAAATCTCAACAATGGAGAAATTCGGTTCTCAAAGAATGGTGAAGATCTTGGTGTTGCATTTAAACTAGATCAATCACGTAAATCGGACTGTTATTTTCCTGCAGTGGTGTTAAAGAATGCTGAAATGAGCTTTAACTTTGGTACTATGCCTTTTAAGGTAAATTATTAACTCTTGTCTTTACACTAAAGACAGGTATGAGATAACAATGGTATTAATTGACAGTTACAATTATTTTTTTGTAGTTTGCACCACCAAAAGACTATGTTGCAATTTGCCAAGCACCAAAAGAGAATGTAAAACATAATATAGTGTCGGCAAGCGCTGCTGCTGAAAGCAAGCCAGTTAATAATGCTCCCCAAGCCATCATCATTGAGGTATGATTCATTTTGAAATTACTATGACATTTATAATTTGTATAATTAATCAGTGAAAAATTTGATAAAAGCAGCAAGGTACCCTTGGTCTACCACCCTGAAGAAAGTTTTTTACTTAAAGTCAAGCTTTTGCTTAGTGACCTTTGTCCAGTCAAATAAATAAAGTGCCTTTGTGAGTTCCCCTTAAGACAGGCATCAAGCTACACTCCTCAATATGGTCATTTTCGAAGCTGTTAATGACAATATATAATATAAACAACTTTTGTCAATGAAAGAAAATATGAATGATAAAAAAACTAGTTTGATTCACCTTAGTTCATCGTAATTTTAAATTTCTATAAATATTTATTACACATTATAATTTTTTTGAAACAATGTAATGCTTTCCAGGGTTTTGAATTACAAGATCATATGCATAACAGTGGGACTGTTCATAATATATGCCACTTATTATTTCACTTTTCTTAATCTCATTCCCATTCATTGTCCTCCGCCCTCTAAGAGGGACAAGGGCTTGAAATAATGTGTAATCCTGCAAAAATGATCTGAAATTTAAAAAAAAAAAACAAATTAATAATTTCTTGGATTAATAAATAGTATGTACAAATACATTCAATATATTATACTCTGAGATATCAATTATTGTTATTGAAGTATTTTAAAGGTGTTTGTCAATGTTTCTTGTCTTGAAGGAGCATGTATTTATAAATGGCTCCTTATTAATACCTGTTTTTTTCTATATAAATCTTAACTTGTAAATTTTTTATCAAAAAATAATTCATTGTAATTACACACAAATTAATTAACATAAATGTATCTCGCCATGTTTTAGCCGTCACGAGAGTTAGCCGAACAAACATGTAATCAAATTACGAAATTCAAAAAACACTTGGACAATCCTAAAATAAGGGAGTTGCTTGTAGTTGGTGGCGTTAATGTGAAAGACCAAATAAATCAACTCAATGCAGGTATTGATATTGTTGTGGGTACGCCGGGAAGACTCGAAGATCTCATTCAAGGAGGTAAGAATTATGTATATGACAACAAAATTATATCAAAGTATTAACATGTAGAACATATATGTACAAAATTAAACAAAATATTTTAAGCGGAAACTGTAATGTCCCTCCCCATGCAATGTAGGGCGAACTATAAAAAAATACTATTAACATGTATGACCAACATGTGCTTGTTGGAGAAATACAATTATGTTAATTATATGCCAGAAATCATCATCATCATGTCAGTCAATAGATGCCCATTGCAAGATATAGGCGTCACCTAAAGATCTCCATGATCAATAGTATTGCACTGCCATATCCACCTTCACTATGTCATTGCTTTATTTAGTGGGGAGCCTCCTGTCAGTGTCATTAACAATGCTAATTTTCTGTTTCCAGGTTACCTAGCTCTAACACACTGCAGATTCTTTGTTCTGGATGAAGCAGATGGTTTGTTGAAGGCGGGATATGGAGAACTTATTGAACGCTTGCATCGTCAAATACCAAAAATAACCACAGATGGCCGGCGCCTTCAGATGGTGGTGTGTTCTGCAACACTTCACGCGTTTGAAGTTAAGAAAATGGCGGTATGAATTCACTTTTAATTTTGACATTCACTATATATGTCAGAAAATGTATAATAGATAAAAAGATGTTAACAAATATAAACAATTTTAAATAGGTTTTTAAATAAGTTTATAATATCAACTTAATAGGGTCTGAGTAAGATTTTTTATATTTTGTCATTAAATTACTTATTTTTTATTGAGTTAAGATTATTAACACATGCACATAGTGTACATAAGATGTAATAGAAAACAAATCTAGGTAAAAGCACTTTGATTCCTACTAAGGATGATTTACTGAAATTAAAGAATAGAAAGAATTAGCCGACTGCTTAGAGGTCACTTAAAAATCTAAAGTTATTACAATAAAATTTAAAATTAAGCATAACACATTACTGTGTATATTATTATTATTATTTCAGCCATATGTTCACTGCTGCACATAGGCCTCTCCCATAAATTTCTAATGGACCCAGATGGAGACGGCTAGCATCTAGCGTCTTCCAAACCCTAGACGTCTTCAAGACCCTAATAAAGATGTCTGTCCAGTGGCCATCTGATGAACTATCTAGATGAAAAGGTTGTCTTATTAATGTGATTAGCCCTTTGTATTAAAGTCGAATTAAGTTGAGGAAAAATATAATTTAAACTTATTCATTACATACATACTTATTCATTCTCTATGCAACTAGGAAAAACTGATGCATTTCCCTACGTGGGTCGACCTGAAGGGAGAGGATGCGGTTCCAGAGACCGTGCATCACGTGGTAGTGAACGTTGACCCACAAAAGGACCGCTCATGGGAAACAGTGCGCAAGTAATAATATTTATTAAGGCAACATTATTTGTGCTTAAGAAACATTTTAAATATTACACATTTTCACTTTGTTTTTTAAATAGACTAAACTTTCTTTTATCGAGTGTTTAGTTTGTTTTATTAAAGCTAAAAAAGTTTTTGTACCGGTGGCTGTGTTAGACAATACTGAAAAAAGGATTAGATTGGATACAAAGATTACATTATATTTAGCATTGTTTCTGGACTTTCTTCCACCACTACTTCTCCCAACTCTAACATTTTTAGAACTGGTAATCATGTAAGCCAGATAATGTCAATCAACCATGTCAAGGTTTTTTTACTACTACTGACTATAGCTAACGCTCATACAAAAGTGGTTAAATATTCATAATTAAATTTTCGCCGCCTTTCACTTTCAGACTTTTTTAAACGATAGACGCCCACTGCAGGCTAAGACCTCCCTCATTGATGGCCACGATGATCGGTCTTCCGCTGCCCACGTTTAGCGACTTTCCGCGACCACAACTATGTCGCCGGTCCACCTAGTGGGGGGGACTCACTTCGTCTACCGATCATCAACGAGAACCTTTCATCTTCAACAGCTATCAACTGCTGGATGTGCTCCACCTAGTGCTACTTTATTGATTACTTAAATTAATTTAATGTTAAATATTTACAACCAGGCCAATACAAACGGACGGCGTCCACGCGAAGGACAATGTGCGCGGCGGCAACACCACACCGGAAACCCTGTCCGAGGCCGTCAAGATTTTAAAAGGAGAATATTGTGTTCGTGCAATAAGAGAACATAAAATGGACAGGTAAGATAAATTTTACTTGTCAATACACATGTATTTAGTTTACAAAAGGAACTAGCATCAGATAGATTACAAAAAATTATCAAATTGTGCCTTACAATTTTTATTTGTGTTAAATAAAGTCTGATAAAAGCAACCTATTTAGCAGTAACTCAGCCTTCTTGCGCTTCGATGGTAGAACTGCTATAAAAGACTATCTACTAAGGTGCCACTTGGTCCATTTCCATTTAGGACGTAAAGAACCAATAGTATCACTCTGTTTACAACGAGTGATGATTATTATATATTATTATACCCATTACACTTATAATCCGACAATAGCGATCAGTAGCGTAGCTATGGTATTTGGGGCCTGGGGCATATTGGGGCTTGGTGCCCCCCCCCCCCTAAAGAGTCTAAATTCTTATTATATATTTTTCACATTTTGGTACAATTTTTTTATTTTTTGCCCATAAAATAGCAAAAAATCCGAAGCTCAATTTCGTTTTTTTCTTTAAAATATTAAAGAAATCAAAATAATTATTTTTTCTTAAAGGGACATGATCCTCACCCTTTTTGTATAAAACAATAATGTGTTTCAAAAATTTTTTGAACCCTTTATAAACCCATCTTTGTGGTTTATACATTGAGCGAGAGGATCATGTCCTTAAATGTCGAACACATATATATCTTCTTGTACATTTCCTGAACACAGATATGTGTTTTGTGATTTAGGGCCCTTTTAAAAAACACTATTTGTTTTGTGAATGAAAGGCTTAAACACTGTGTAAATTATAATTAGCAACCCGTTTACTTTTTTTAATGTTCATATTATTTAACAACTTTTTTAGCACAAAAATATTAAAATTCGATATTATTTTTATGTTATTTACTTTAAATTATGGTTTTCATTTTTCTTTTAACATTTCATTATTCATCATTCAAAAAAAAAAATTCAAAAAAATTATTTTCAACTTTGGTGCCCCCCTCTGCTTGTGGTGCCTGGTGCGGCCGCCCCGCTCGCCACCCCCTAGCTACGCCACTGCTAGCAATCAATCAAGCTGATCGGTCTCTTTCAGTACCTTTAAACAGAAATAAAAATACAACAAATCGAAATTAAAATGTTTCGAGTGACAGCTGGTACTATATAAGCCTTTATACAGAAAATAACATTAAAATTTTGTTGAATTGTATATGTGAACTTTTTGTGTGTAAATTGATTTACTATAAATAAATACAGTCAACTTTCTTCTGTTCGCCTGTTGTTGGCAAAGGTCTCGTCCGTCTCCTTCCATTCCATTGTTTTGTGCCAATTTTGACCATAAACTTCCTGCTGTCATTTTTATTTCACCCTCCCATCGTATTAATTGCCAGCCTCTGTTTCTTTTCCCATTCCTGGGGTACCATGATTGTTCAACTCCACTTTTTCTAAGCCTCTGTAGATATGCTCAGTCCATTGCCATTTCAGTTTTTTTAATTTTGTTTTGACTTCCGACAACTGGTACTACGCTTGAGCTTAGTCATTTCACTCCAGCATCTTTCTATACGATCAGGTGGAATTGATGTATAGGCCTGAGTCGAGATTTCTGAGTAAAGTAATTTTTAGATTGATAGATTAGAACTTTAGCGGCTTCTCATTACGATGGAATATATAAAACGACGTTTAGTTTCAAAATTCATTTAACAACTTAACTTTTAAACTACATTTGTGAAAACAAAAAAAACAATTCTATAATATCAAGACAAATGTCGAATGACATCGGCAGATCGAGACAAATAACTTGACCGGCTATTATACGCTATAAACAGGCATAGAATTGAGAAAGCTGTAACAAAACTAGAGCGGTCTCTGGTCTTATCCATCATTCATTCATTCATCCATGTCAGATACCTACTGCAAGACCTTGTTGCGGAAAGTTATTGAATGCGGGCAGCGCAAGACCTGTCATCATCGTGACAATCTTTGAGAAAAGGAGAAGAATAACTACAAATAGTGCACGGACTGTCACACAGCGTGAGACGTTCACCCACCAGGTGGTCAGACGACCTTGTTAAGACCGTCGAAAGAAGGTCCCTTTGGAAAACTGTGAGACAGTTCTATGTCCAGCAACTTCATATGACTGAAATAATGATGATATAGATGAAAAAGTATTAGAATATTTAAATAAGTATTAAAATATATGTAATCGTTAAAATATTTTTTTTTAATTCGCAGGGCGATTATTTTCTGCCGCACTAAACTGGATTGCGACAACCTGGAGCGTTACTTACGCAGCTTCGGTAACGAGTTCTCGTGCGTGTGCTTGCACGGGGACCGCAAACCTGCCGAGAGGAAGGCTAACTTGGAGAAGTTCAAACAAGCTCAAGTCAAGTTCCTCATTTGTACCGACGTGGCGGCTAGAGGCATTGATATCTCAGGATTGCCTTTCAGTCAGTATTTTATTATTACAATTATTTATTCACGGTTTTTACAATTTCTGTAATGGCGGGCTTAATGTCTTATAAGCATTCTCTGCCAATCAACCTAAAATCATGCATAGATAATCAGTATTTAGGTGCCTAAATGTTACATAAAAGTTGATTAGTTATATGAACATATAATTACTTATAAACACGTACATATATACACATATATTTTCCTACAATTTTACAATATTTAATATGAGTAAACATTGATTAGACATATGTTACACATAAATCGTTATTTTGTTGGACGTCCAATGTTGTACAAAGGCCGCCTCCATAGATTTCCAACAAGATTGGGAACGGCATATCCAGCGTTTTCATATGACTCTAGCAAGGGTCGACGCTTGCCGATCTAGCCATCTGTTCTGTGTGCTGTGTGAACCAAAAACCATCGTCCTAGTTCGAAGAATTACTCGTCTGAAATGGCAGTGGGCAAAGCATATCACACGTCACTCATCACAACGGGGTCGGAAAGTTCTCGGTTGGCGACCACGAGCCTCTAGACACGGCGGGGGTAAGCCTCCCATTAGGTGGATCAACGACATAGTGAAGGTTTCGGAAAGTCGCAGGATATGGTCACCATGGCGATCTTTAATATATGCCTTGTAGTGAATGTTTGTTGGCTGACATTAATGAATGAAATAATTAATCCTTTCAGTGATCAATGTAACCCTGCCAGACGAGAAGTCCAACTATGTGCATCGCATTGGTCGCGTAGGACGCGCTGAACGAATGGGACTTGCCATCAGCCTTGTCTCTACTGTGCCAGAGAAGGTAATGTTTGCAATAGGCTATAGCAACATGTACATCTATTATTTCAGACTATCTTAACAAGGTCTGTTTACCTGTAAAAGTACTTTTATTAAGGCGTCAACAGCTTATGGTTGGTGTACTAAATGATCACTGCCACTTTTATTTTGTAATCCGCAGGGCTAGGTCCAGTTGAGAGTAGTTTTATTGAGATTCAAAATTAACATATCAACTCACAGACGCCCACTCCAAGGCACAGGTCTACCTCGATCTCTATGATGATATGACTTACGCTGTCTTGATCTAACTAGTGGAGGATTTACCTATGTTGCTTTAACAATTTCTTGCCGCAAGAACCTTCCACATGCCTTAACAAAAATATTAAAAATATTATTCTTAGCAACAAATTTGGCGGTGCATTTTTATTTATATTGAACTTTTTGATTACCCACCCAGGTGTGGTATCACGGGGAGTGGTGCCATTCGCGAGGTCGTAACTGCTGGAATACAAATCTAATTGACGACAGGCCGAAGGGATGCTGCATGTGGTATAATGAACCACAGGTATAGTTATTTCCTATATTTATTTATTAAGAAAAGCACACCAAAAACCGATGTTTTAAAATGGCATTAAATTAACTATTACGCTTAATAATATTTGAAAACCTATAGCTCCTGCTTGTTAGTAGGTTTGAACAACATTCACAATATTTATAATATATATAACTAATAGGACAAAGTACGCTGAGTTCTAAAAATTATAAACATACATAAATTTATACACCATATAATACAAAACAAAATTAATAATAATATTATTAATAAATAATAATATTATACCACATTACCTAGCAAAACAAACAGCTTTGCAACAGCAATATACACTAATTGATTAGTGTTGTTATTAAGACTTATTGTTTGATTTTTAGCACTATCTACAGAAAGCTTTTACTTTATAGTTGACTTTAATGTGTGTGTATATATATATATGTAGTGTTGTTATTGATTCTTGTTAATTAAAAGCATACTATTAAATAAGTCTTATTCCAATCGAAATATCTGGAACATTAAAAAAAATGTTAAATATAATTTTACAAGATCAACTATTGCGATTCTGGCAGTTTCTTAGCAAATCAGCATTAAGAGTCTAATGTTAAAATAATCGACAGTTCCAAAGTGCATGTAAATGTCTACTTGAATAAATTTTGAACGCCTTTTCAGTATCTGGCCGACATTGAAGATCATTTAAACATAACCATTCAACAAGTTGAACGTGATATGAAAGTACCTTGTAACGAGTTTGACGGTAAAGTCGTTTATGGAGAAAAGCGAAAGCAAGTTGGCACTGGCTATCAAGTACGTATTCAACTTTAATAAGTTATGCAAAAGAAACACTATTTTGTCACAGTGGCGTCCTTGCTTATACACTTACTTTATTTAATTATAAATTCAAATTAATAATTATGACGAGCCATAACTTTATTGATTGGTCTGTTAAATTACATAAAAAAATATTTCCTCTTTTTAATAATGGTTAATTTTAACATTTTAGGATCACGTATCGCAGATGGCGCCAGTAGTGCGTTCACTTCAAGAGCTCGAGTCTCAGGCACAGCTGTACTATCTCAAGATGCATCACAATGTAGCTGTTGCTTAAAAGATCCTATAAACTAAATAATAATTTATTAACTAAGTCAGTTATGCGAATGTAAGTCTTATAAAATAAATGGCATACATTGAAAATTAGTAGTTCTTTTAATTAAAAAAGAAAACGCCATTAACACGGTCTTAGCTCGCCAATATGAACGGGCTTGTCAGTCTGATCTCATCCATGGACTTGTCGCAACCTAAACTTTATCATCGGTCCACCTAATTGGGGCCTTCCCATGCCGCCTATCAGTTTTGATCTAAGAGAAACTTAATTTTTCATAATTCAAAAAAACTCAATTTAATAGGTTTTTTTTTTATAATAATAACATATGTACTACCACGTTGGTTGCAACGCACCATAATAGCGATGCCAATGCACTATATCGCGAAAAAATAACGATGGTTACTGATTCGTCGCGTTTCGCGATTATATCGGTGCGGACTTGTGACAGCGTCGCTATAAAGTCACCTTTGAGGCGTTAAATTTATTCATTTATAATATGCATAACGAATCAAATAAAACGCAAAAAAATATGAAGGGTTTTATTTCACGCAACTCTCATCACTACTACTTAACTATGAGGGCAGTGCATGGCAGCCCTTGTTTGAAAATAAATTATTAAGTCTCGTTAGGAGTCTACATAGGAGATAGCCTATTGCAATACTGTTGCCATTGTTAAAAAGTACTACGGCTATTTATTTTCGTTTCGTTATCAAAATGTAACAATAGATATAAACGATTGCAAAAATTCTGATAAAAAAACTAAACATTGCTTTGGTTACAAAAATAGATATATCTTGTGAACCTGATGGAGGATACAAAATTCGTTTTAACAATATTGGTGTCTTTCACCTACACTCAATTTAAAGCAAATTGACGCCTTTTCTTAATAAAAGAATTAATTGGGTTATTTAGCGCAACCAACAATTAAACAGAACAAGACGTACAACCTTTATAATTAGTAAATATTGCTGTGACGATTTTACTCTAAATTTATTTATTATATTGAGATTGTCGCACACTTAAAACTTTTCGTACATACAGCCCATGGGATAATGATTTAGCTATATCTAAGCATTTTAAGGCACTATTTTATTTCTTTTCTATGAATATATCGTAAGCGTTTTGGAAATATACCGTTAAATAAATTTTATTACTACACTTTTAACTCGATGTGTAGTACGAAGTGGATATTATACATTAAAAAATTTTGACTCGATTTCTTCTTTAAAAAAACTACGTGTGCGACAACCTTTGGAGGTAAACGGAACTAAAAAACGTGCAAACACTATCGAACATTGAGTAAAGATAAAAACGTGATATACAACAATACAATATCTTTCTACTTCTTTTAACAAAATGCAAAGCACACAATGCATTAATTCTCTATTTAATGTATTAACTTAATTGATACATGTGTAATTTTTTACACAAGTCTTAATATTACACCTTTAACCATTTGTATATAGTCATTAAGCTGTTAGAACTCATGTGATGCCTTAGTTTAAGGATTTAGGAACTAGAAAAGAAAAAAAAAATCGTTGCTTAACTCGGTCGGTACATCTATATAACTCCTCAATTTACATTGAAAAATTGTGCAGATTAAATATTAACCGATGTTAAACGACACATGTAATTATTCTAAGATTCAGCAACAACATTACCTGAAAGTTATTACCGAAGATAAGCGCAAACGTTTAAATTTTCTAATAATACGAGGAAGATTAATCAGTCAATACAATTTAAACTATACTTTGAAAATAGATTACGACGCTATGATTTAGCAAACTACATCCTTTTTACTTATTTTTATAATTTGTATCTATAAACTATTATTATATCATAAGCTTTAACAATGGACAAACATGTTTTTTATTCCATTTCATTAACAATGTTTACTATTCATATATTATTTTTATTTGGTGATCACTGCAAATCCACAAGCAGCTTATTCTAAAAATATATACCAACATATAAAAATGTATCAACTTTAAATACTATCCTACAATAATTCGTGAGCATTCTTAGTATAAATGTTAATGTTAAATAGTTTTATTTCATATACTTAACATTTAAAAAAAAATCTAAAGGAACATTATTGTATTATTTTGATAATTTTCGATTGGCACAATGGATAAACATTTCGTTTTAAAAAAAAAGTCTAATTAAATTAACATAGTTTTTTCAATACCTCTTTCCATACACCACTTTACACTAATTATAATATTGAGTTAAAATAAAGTTTGTCCATTTTTAAGTTTATACCGAGAATGCTCAAACGAACATTTTTTTAAAACACTGCTAAATTTTTTTTCACATATGTTTATCAACATAGACTTGCAAATGGACTCAATGAACTAGAGATTTTTATAGCAAGTTTTTTTTTTAATTCTTCCTTTAAATATCACTTATAAAAAGTGAATGTATAATTAAAGGCTTTTACGAATGATAAATTTAAAACAATGATGAAATATTACAACCTCATTCCTGAGCGAAAATGAATTGTATTTGAGTTTTGATCTCATATCGGTGGGCAGACTTGACAATTGATGTAAAAACATTCTCTAATCATGTTGTTTTTGTATTAACGTTGTATTAAACCAACATGAATGTACCACCCATGAGCGACTCTTACAACAATCATTCAAATTCACTAAAAATATACACAAGATTACAAATAAGCTATTCGAGTTTGCGTTCTACAGTTAGTGATTTTAAATATTATTTGTTAATGATAAAAATCATGTCAATATGCTTGTCTTACCTTAATTTAAACAAGTTAAAACATCAAACATGTTAATGTTACTAATATCAGTATACATAATAACTACTAATAAAATATGGACATATATTACTTTATGTCTAAAAACCCAGCTTATTTTTTATAGAGAAAAATAAAGTTGTGCGCAAACATGCTTACAATTCATCAACAGCTTACAAATAACCATATGAGTTTATGGACTGCCTCATCTGGTGTTTATTGCTTTGTTTATATATCAACCACAGACAATATTGACAACATTTAAATATAAAGCGGTATTAAATTTCATTGACTTTAGTATGCAATAATTGAAATTTATACAGCATAGTTTTATGTAAACTTTTTATACAAATACTATTTCGAGAGATTGAGATATCAAAAAGTGCCCCAAAAGCAGGCAGTGATGCTAAGACATAAATCAATTTCATATTAGGAATTCATTGATGCTCTTAAAAAATTCTTTAAAATGATCATAATTTGCTTTCATGGTAAAATTGGGTATGTACACAACAACAAGAATATTTTGTCTCTTTTTGTAGCACAAACAAACTGAAATTGTAATATCAACACAATAGACTAACAGTAATGTTTGTGTTAAGAAATCTAATATTGGATTTTATATATCTTGTCTATATTATGCCTCTTTGCTTGTTTGCAGGACACATTTTTCGTAAGACAAATTAATTTACATCACTACCCCTAGAAAGACATTATGAATGTATAACAAAATTGCTGTAATATATTAGTTCAGTATTTATGAAATTTTTGATAAATACATTCTGAATCATAGGCACAGAACATATTAATTTTATGAACTCAACAATTTGGTATTTAATCAAATACATTCGTTAAATCTTGAATAGATCAATTTTAATATGCTTTTCCTAAATATGACTTTTGCCAGATATCACATTTGCTACTTTCAAAATGTTATCACTATTATTTGTGAATATTCAATTTCCTTAAGGTAGAATTGATCATGTCCGCAAAGTTAATTTTTCAAGCAATAACAGCATTAAGATTAAATAATAATGTTAGGCCACTTGTTTTACAATTTAAAAATAAATACTTTTGTTCAAAACCATAACAATTATTACTAAATAAATTTCATGATAAGTTAATGTTATGATATAACGTTAGGGGGTCCAATTGAGATTCCCAGAGCGACACCTGCAAAAGAATATTATGTTAATATGCTATTTTATAATATACAATACTATTGTCAAGCGAAAACTAGTATTTTAATATTGTTTCAACATTTAATTCATGGAGAAGGTCCAAATAATCATAGCTAAACATTCAAAGTAATATTTATTGTACAAACCATACTGAAACTAAAATGAAAAATTTATTGGTGCAAGCAATATAGGTGTATTTTAATCTGTAACAATTCTCTAAAATTTAGAGTTAAGGCACAATCTTTAAACATACATCAAAAGCAGTTTATAATCATGGTTAAATCAAATGCAAAATTTGTTTAACTGAAATAAGTTTGTCAAGCACCCTGTTGTTTTGAGTAGTATTATTTACTCTCAGGTACACATGTTCATTTGCCAAAAACGTAGTACGTAAGCAGTTGAGGATCCAAAGGCAAATCGGAAGATTAAGATGATAACCATCATATTTACCTATTATCAATAATCTTATATTTTACAATAATTAGTAGCAGAAAACACTTTACCCACGTCAAAGTGCAAGCCATGGATGATGTCTAAGGGATTCCCGGGAACGGTCCCCATAGTCATATGTAAGTTCATCTCCTGGGGCTATGTCATGAGCTGCAAGAAGTACGAGCCTCGGTCCGTCCACCCATACTGCCTTAGTCAGGAGGTTGCCGTTACGTGAGTGGTTCACTAACCGCCCCAGACGGCCAGTTTCCGCCGTTGCGTCGATACTGAAATTATTTAATTGATACAGAGATAAAATTACGATTCCTTTTGCAGTCCTGTGACATTCTAGTATGTAACAGCTCGAGCCGTAGCTCCCCAGAGACCACAAAGAAAATCGATTTTATCAGATGTTCGGAATTCTTCTCCGAGGTCGAATTAGGAGTGAGGAGATCCAAAGACGAAAAAAGTGACTAACATAGCCAAGCAGGTTAGAAAGTTGAAGTAGAAGGACACATATAACCGCTGGGATCTAACACGATAAATGCCATGAGACAACTCAAGTATTTCTATATAGAACATGCAGCTCACCAGTTAGTATTCTTTCACTGAACCATTTGAAACTTGGGGGTCACCCAAAAGCTCTGTATAATGTTAATTGGAAGTCACTTAATGAAACTATCAAACAAATTGCAGTGTGTCTAAAAATACATAGAAAAAGTAACTCCTTTTTATTTTCTGTATTATTTGTACACTGCACATTTTATATAGACTTTACAATGTAAAATTCAATTGATTGATTTCCTGAGTTTAGCTTGGCCCGAATAGAATAATACACTATGCTCACTAGCTGAAGTCTGGATCGGCCGGAAAATAAACAGATGTCCTTATTAAGGTTGTCTGAAGTCTAGATGCAGGCTGCTTCCAACTGGACTTATTAGAAATCTAATGGAGAGGCTAGCGTCCAGCGGTGAACGTCCTCTGGCTGAAATGATGAATTATTAATTGACTCTTTAAAAAATTGTTTAAAACCATCTCACCAATACTGTTGGTCGCCATGCCTGAAGTAGTACATGTAACAGCCGGCTTCTGGATCCTGTGCGTAGCGTTGTTCACGTTCTCGAGCCTCTGCGACGCCCACGAGCTCGCCCGCATACTCAACAACAAACTGTCCACGTCCAAATGCTCGCGTAGCTATTACACCGCGACCTTTCGCATCAAAATATGCTACCTGTTTTTAAATGAGAATAAGATTAAATATATATCCCACATATATATTTACACCCAATTCTTTTTTACACTACAGATACTTTCATGAAAAAAGCGTGCAAAACTTCGTATATAAAAATGCATGCGACATGGGGTAAATTTGGTCATATATTCCACTTTAAAAAAATCGTGCAAGATGAAAAAAATAAACTTTTTTCAATAAAAAAAACGCGCCGTTCCCAAAAAAAAGGTATAATAAGTAAAGGCGTATTAAATAAGTATTTATAAAAAAAGCAGATTCAATTTTGTTACCAAAAAAATAATTACTGTACAATGAAAATTCAATCCATAATTACACAACTTAAAAATTCAAATTTTGAATTATTTTTAGATAAGTTTTTGTAAGATACTGTCAAAATTAGAATTAGAGACATTTTATAGGGTGTGTAAAAAGAGAGTTGTATGCAAAATTTTATCAGCAGCATAAATTAATATCAAGACAAAATTAGGCAAAATTGAAGCAAATAATAAAGAACCAACAAAACCAGAAACAAAACTGAGACTATATAAGACAACTAAACTGATGGTACCTGGCTTTTGATTAGGTAGTGCATAAATATCTTTTATTATACAACTCTAAAAGTATCCGGGTATGTATGCATAGTTATTATACAGCTATCACTATTACACAGGACATGAAGAAAACATATGAAAAACAAAAGATATAGAGGGTAGTCAAATAGCACAGGACCAAGAATGATTTAATAACTAAATAGCAATTAAAAAGGAAAATCCACAAAATATAAAATTATTTCTTTTAAAAAAAATTATGTTTGTTTGCACAATAACAACAAATCTTTACTTTCTATTTTTTTTTACATTTTCATGTTAACATGACATACAAATTTTAATTAATTTTCTTTGGTTAACTACCCTGCTTCTTCATAAAATTCTGGCTTAAAGTCTATTAAACTTTTATATTAAATAAAAATTTTAACTTTTATATTAAATTAATTTCTATATTCTAATTTCAACATTTACAGTCCTGCAAAAATCATACACAGGGGACAGATATGTAAACCACACATGTGGTTTCTAAAGGATGTGCCATATAGCAGCCAACGAAACAATGAATTTCCTGCAAACCATTTAATTTTTAATCACACAATTTCAGGAAATATTAATAGTTAACTTTGAAATGTCCTATGGTGTAATTAAACAAAAAAGACCTACCTTTTTCCAAATTTTAATTGTTGATTCTTGTTGATTATTTTGAATTAAAAGAAAATTCATGATGTAAAAAATTCTTTAAAATGAACAATTTCACACAGCAAATGTTCACTTATAATTAAAACAAATGAATATTTATATTATATAAAGTTAAAGGAAGAATTGCTTTATTTTTTTAATGTGTATTTGTTTTCTGCAATGCCTATCTACCTACCCTACCTATCTACCTATCTTATATTTTGTATATACCAATGTTGAGTGACAAGCTTCTACTTAGTTACTATGGTCTAAAATATTAAAACACTTAAAATGTATACATATAAAATAGATTTTTAGCTTGGTGCCCATCTCATTACAAAATCTCTAAAACCATAAAACTTAGAGACTTGAAATTTAGTAGCAATATTTCTCTTAATAAGTAGAGATCAGCCAAGAACAGATTTTACGAAATTCCACTCACATGGCAGTTGAGGGTGTTCATGAGAAATGCATATTTTCAAATTACAACTCTAATAGTTATAAAACTTTGATATGTAATTATCCCTTTGTGGACAGAAAAAGATCCCTATAATAATCAATCTAACCAAATAATAACCTAAGCAGAAAAGCATTTTTTTTAAGAAAGGAGTCTGATTTTTAAAAATTATAGGTGAACATTGCTATGTTTTCTATATTATCTCATACTTCATAATTATTAAATTTACCTGCAAGCCATCTTCCCTTTGTTCTCTTACAGCTTTTTCTAAGTCTCGCATTTTCTCTGCCATTACACATTTTGATGTTTTCCTAACACTACGTCTTACTGGAAAATATTCTGTTAATTTATGATTTGTTTGTCCATTGACAGGTTTTGTTTCTACTTTAACAGTCTTATTAATAGCTAGTAATGCAGGTGTTGGTTCCG
Organism: Battus philenor; assembly: GCF_028537555.1. Classification (NCBI taxonomy): domain Eukaryota; kingdom Metazoa; phylum Arthropoda; class Insecta; order Lepidoptera; family Papilionidae; genus Battus; species Battus philenor. The sequence continues at coordinate 3,868,879 of NW_027181686.1, forward strand.
CTCTGGGGCTTTTTTCTTCTTTGAAATACTCAGTTAGTTTATGACTTTCATTAGCTTTGGCTGCAGCTCTTGAGGCACGAGATCGTATTGTATTGCCATTTGTCATGTTGACAAAACTATTATTGCTGCTCTTCAGTGGCTTAGACTTTTCAGGAATCTTCTTCAAAGGTGCATCAGTCAGAAAGCCTTTATTTTCAGTCCTTTTCGGTGAGGCAGCAATAATTCTATAAACACAATAATTAAGAATTGACAGATTTGAACGTATTACAAATTCAATTAATAATATAACATCTGCACAATACCTGCGCTTTCTATAATTGCGTACAGGTCTTGCCAACTTCTCTTCACATAGTTCAATACGGTGAGGCGTTTTGACAGCCTCTTGAGTGCGAGTCACTAAGCTGTGGGCTGAAAATTACAAACTTTCTAAAATATTATTATCTTATTAAAAATCCTATAAGGGATGTTTGGCCATGGACATAGACCTTCACCATAGACAGAGGCTGAAATACTGATCAATTACTTGTTAAAACTAATTCTTTATGTATTTTAGTTAAAATGTGAGTGAATTATACAGAATATAAATCATACATTTCTAAAAGAAAATTTAAAACGACTCCTATAAAACTTTTTTAAGATTTGTCTTGAGTTGATGATTTGTCTATAATTTGCCGCCATAACCACAATATCTTTATTAACACATTACGGGCTAAGCCAAGAACAAAATTTTATAAATTATGGGAAAAAGAGGTAGACCAACGTTAACATGTGGTTAACATTTGAAGTTATGTGAAGAGGGTACACAATGAAAATATGTTTAGGATTTTATCCACTAATTCTCAACCGCCGATGTACTTAATATTACAAATTTTACTAACCTCGAACCATTTCCACTTAAACTTATTATTCTTTACCAATAAATCATGGAATATCATCGGTTAACTAGTTTACCTAACCTGAGACAAACAAAACGACCAACTAGTCTTTCATTAGTAATGTTTTGTAATAGACCTTGTCATAGCAGATCTAACAATTATAGTTATTAAATTATGTATAATATTAACAAAAATAATGTCACGACTTGGACATTTTATACATTAAAAAAATACTTTTTTTCTTATTCTACACTTGCGCTCTTACTAAAATACTTAAAAACCACCTTTGCATTGCTTGCTTTCTAAGACGTCAAAACTTATCATACTCAGAAAATGGACGCTTTTATTCATAGATAAAATCCTCTATTTTGTCTCTGCCTGTACACGTACGTTCCAATTTATATTCAGTAAAAGTTAATACCAATAAAATATTTTTCTGCAATTTATTTTTTATATTATTTTCGCAAATACTAGCATTAGTTATGCAACAAAAGTAATAAAAAATCTGAAGCGATGTAACTTACATTGACAGAGTGAGACGATAGCATTCACGTGCGCGATTCTTTGATAATAATTGATTTAAATTTAATTATTAATGATTTTTCAATGCAAGAAAATTTTTTTATTGATTGTAAAACTCAATCTTGACTTGATATAAGATAATAAAAATCTCTAATAAAAGTCTCTAATTGAGTCCCCATGGGTATTAATTTATTTTGTCTATTAAAAACAAAACGCAACAATTTTTTGCTAGTGTTTTTTGTTAAAAAATATGATATAAATTTTCTTTGAGTTCAATATCCTTATGACATGATGCTAACGCTAATGAACATTATACTCTTACAGAGCTTAACAATGACATTAATTCAAATTGAGAAAAGTAAACATTTTGATTAATAATAAGTCGTAAAAGTTTATGAACTACTAATATAACGTACACTAAAGGTATATTTGAAAGTTAATGTGCTTACGAGATAACGAACATAATTTTCTAAAGCGTTTAATTAATAACTTAAGGTTTTATGAAATATTTTTACCTGTCGTTCCTAAAATGAGTGCTAAAAAACCTTGTTATATTTGGGATCCTTCTTTAATAAATCAATGTGATCGTTTACAAGCTGTTCCAGATAGAGTAAGTTTTTATTATGTATTTGTGACAGTCACGTTGAAAAATTAAATTGCTAAATATGTTCTTAGGCTTCCCTGGTACATAATCTTATAACAGCGTATGGGATTAACAATCATTTGCAAGTTGTCCGCTCCATTCCGGCTACTTATGATGATCTAAAAAAGTTCCATTCTGAGCTATATTTGGATCATTTGAAATGTTTAAAAGAAATTGAAGAAGACTACATAGCTAGTAGCCAAGATGAAGAATATGGAATTGGTAAAACTTCAATTTTACTCTATATCTTTTAAAAGTTAAAGTTGGCAGATTACAAATTATTATCTTTTAAATTTTAGTGTATGACTGTCCACCTATATCTAACATATATGAGTTAGTATCCAACATAGCAGGAGGGTCAATCACCGCAGCTAAATGCCTTTTGCTTGGCATCTCTAACATTGCTATAAATTGGTGTGGTGGATGGCATCACGCCCATAGGTAACTTCATTTTATTTGAATAAACTAAATTTGCAAACCAATGTATAATATTTCAGAAACACACTATTTCCTATTTTTATAGATATATTTAAAAGGTAGAATCAGAACTTTTTACTAATTTTGATGTTTATGTTAAGTATTTTAACTCTTTTATATTGCATGTAATATACACCAATAATAATTAAAAAGTATTGTTTGATGCCCAAAAACTGTTGATGGTGGTGCATATTAGTTAAACAAAATTCTTTTTTAAAATTTCTCTACATAAAAAAAAGTTTTATCTTTTAAAAAAAGAATATGATATACACATCTTTTATGCATTGTTCATACATATTTTATAAAGAAAACTGAATAAAAAACTGAATAATTTGTTTTAGGTCTAGAGCAGAAGGATTTTGTTATGTAAATGACATAGTGTTAGCTATTGAAAAGTTAAGAGAGAAGTTTCAGAAAGTTTTATACATAGATTTGGATGTACATCATGGTAAAATATTGGATAAAAATATAATTAAATCATGTTTTAATTAAAGATAACAATCAACATTTTTATTTTATTTTGACAAAGTTTAATAAGCACAAAAATTAGTTGATAGTTTTATAAAGATTCATTTGAGGACAAAACTGAAATGAAAATTCACAAAATTTTTCTTTGTTGTGTGCATTAACAAATTCATTACCTTTTTACAGGAAATGGTGTAGAAGACGCTTATAAATTGTGTGACTCTGTGTTCACTTTGTCATTTCATAAATATGAACCAGGTTTTTATCCAGGATCAGGTGGTATCGATGATGGAAATGTGATGGGAAAAACTAACATTTGCAATTTTCCACTTAATGCATTCTACTCTGATAAAAGTTTAGATTTAGCATTTGGAAAGTAAGTAATTAATGTGTAGGCCATTATAATTCGACATTTGCAAATTCTATAAAAACAAACTAATCATTAATTAAAGTTTGATAAACCAAAATAAATTTGCTATAATGCCACCAAAACCTCTGCATTGTGCCTTAAGAAAAAGCAGTGTCAGGGGCTGAGAAAAAAATATAACATGAATTTACTGTTAGGACCTTTCTGTATATTCAAGTCGAAACAATACAAAGAATGGCTTATTTTGAAAAATAAAATGGGTTTAGTTTGCAAGTGTTAGGTTAGTGTGATCTCATCTGTATCTCTAATCTCATATCAAATAAAGTTAATGAAAAACTGTAACATGCATTTAGAGCCCTGAATAAAATGCTGTAATTATTATATAGTCTTCAATGGAATATTATTATATTACACTTTTTTTTAATCTGCATTGTCCTAAGTATATGAATTTTATATATTTATGCACACAAAATCCTCAAAATTATTTCAGAGTGTTTCCAGAGATTTTTTCAAAATTTTTACCTGATGCAATAGTCATGCAATGTGGTGCTGATGCATTGGTAGGTGACCCCCATGGTGGTGCATGCCTTACAGAACAAGGTTACATAATGTGTTTACAAAAGGTTCTAGCGGAAAATAAACCTGTAATACTCTTAGGAGGTGGTATGTATTACTTCATCATTATAATGTTTCCTCAAGTTGTCTATTAATGTTTTGCTACTTCATTATATAACATTCTTTCGATATTTATAGATAGAGAATATGTATTCAATATTTTCTTTAAAAAAATATTTCAGGTGGATATAACCATCCAAATGCTGCAAAACTCTGGGTCACACTAACATCTGTAGCAGCTGGAATAAAATTAGATGAAAATATACCTGAACATGATGATTGGCTGCAATATGGACCTCATTACTTATTGTCTATACAACCTAGCCTAACAAAAGATTTAAATACAGATGATTATTTAAATAAATGTGTTAAAAAAATAAAATGTAATTAAGTCAGTGATAACTATCCTGTTATTCATATTTGTATTTATTCCACTTTGTTAACATGTTTTAATATTGTATTACAGACAATTTAGAATCTACAAATGATGAAAAAAATTGCCATTTGCCAACAAAAAGAAGAAAGGATAATATAAATTCCTTTACTGTGAATAGTAAAGAGAGCATAAAAGCAGATAATACACAAATTTTAAGGAACAAGAGTTTAAATATAGAAAACAGATTAAAAATATGTAAGGAACAAAGTGAACACATGAATGATAAAATTGTTTGTGATGTTTATGAATTTCTTGGCTAAGTGAAATAAAAAAGTTAAATAAGTGGTGTTTAAATTAAAAATGTTTCCAATACACCTTGAAATTATGAAGAATTTTTTTAGACAAATTAAAACAAAAGCTTTACTAGAAAAAAATGTATTTAGGTTTCTCTTTCACAGTTAACAGGATTGTTGAAGTTTATATGAATTATGAATAACATGTTTGACTGTTCTGGACTGTTTCTTTTACTCAGAAATATAATATGAGCCATTGTAAAAGTCATAATACCATATTTCAATAATCAAAGGCTACAACTTTGCATGGTATAGCCAGATTTATGTTGTTCATAAAAATAATGTTTTATTTTTATAATGATCTTTATTAAGCACAACTTGAAAATAAATTAATATAATAGGTTTTGAAGCTATAAACTGAAATCAAAATAAAATATCCAATGATGCTAAGACTGATTATTCTATTTGTTCACACTTATGACCACAGATATAAGCTACTTTAATCATGGGAACTATATACAGTTATTCTTCACAGAATATATTGGACCAAAATCTGTTATATCAATTAAATTGAAATAATATTGCATTTTTGAAGTTTCTCTGCTATACTAATATAAATAAAAAAAATCAACCTAAGGAATTCTTAACTCTCTCATATCAATATTAAAAAATCTTAAATGACCACCAAATAGAAACTAAGCTAAGATTTTAAGCTTTTATATTTGGCCAATATGAAGTTGCATCTTTAAAAGTTACTTACAAAGGTGCATTTGTTGCAAGCAGTGATTCAGAAAAATCATTACCTAGGTTTATAAAGCCTTATCTTTACAGCAGTGAAGTATTTTCTTGAATACATTAGTTGACTTGAGATGGAAAAATTACATTCCATTGATAATATAAATGCACAAGTAATAAATTAACACATTGCTAATAATACCATTCACTGTTGTAAAGCTAAAGACATTTTCACTGGGCAATTTTAATCAGAAGGTCGTTTTTCACTATGTTTTTTAGTAAACTCTTCGGCATTCTTTGTGAACTTTTTTCTGTCTTTTAAAAATTCCTCAGCAAGTTCAGCACGTAAAGGATGTTCTGGCTCTGGATCATTCACAAGGGCAACTAAAGCTTGGATAACTGAAAATAAATATTGCATCTTATTGGCTAATCATGAGTATATGTTCATAAGCATGAGGGACATAAACATAAATCCCAAGAAAGTTTTTTTTTTTTAAATGTAAATTTTGACCTGTATTAATAAATAAAATTATTGACAACTTTCCTATAAAAACTAATGTAGAATAATTATTATTTAAATATTACAAATTATTTAAATATTACAAAACAGTACTAGAACATTAAACCAGTTTTAGATCTGCTAATTAAGAATTGTATTTTTTAAATCTTATTTGATTTACACAGAAACAAATGTTCTATTTTTTACTAATTTGCTTTTAGTTATTGAGATCCTTATTTAAAAGCCCATGCAATAGTTTTATGTAATCACAAATAACTGTCTACTTTACCTTGATCAGTCTTAGTAGCAGGTTTCCAATTTTCAGCACTTATAATAGGTAGACAAACTTGACCTTTCTCATCAATATTAGGATGGTAAATTTTTGTTTTGAAACTAATTTTTGGAGGTTTAAATGGATATTCAGCTGGGAAATTAATTTCAATACGAAACGCGCCCTTGTTGTATGGGGGGTTGTCCTGTAAATTGGTTCATATTTAGTATATACACAATATTAGAATAATATTAATGTTTAATATTTATCACAAAATAAGTGCACTTACTGGAACAATCAAGCCCTGCCATGTTAGAATATTAGATTCATCGACTTGAATGTCTCTAAATGATTTCAGTCCAGATTGTCTAATGTCGTTTAGTTCCTATAAATTAAACAAATAACAATGTTATTACACTCTACAATGGCAAATCATTAAAAAAATTTAATACCGTTATTAGGTATAAAACTAATGGCAATTGATGATTGCAATATAACAAAAGTTACGATTAAATTAAAATAAGACAATGTTACTTTCGATGTCTATATCTTACCTTTTGAAGTCTTCTCGTAGCAGCCATTTTAATTACACCTTATTAAAATATAGTAATGAGTGCGGATAGTATTCAAGAAATTTACTAATTATCGGCAGTAAATTCAATCTGAACCAACAACATAATTCGTATATCAAAAAATATGACTCAGTAAAATGTCAGAGTATAATATTCCCTTCTCATCCGCTCTACCGCAGATTCAATATAATGAGATATATCAAATTTGCGTTTGGTTTTTGTAATTACAAATGAATTTTATAATAAAAATGTTTATATTTAAATATTTAAGTAAAGTTTATTTATAATTGTTGTTTATCGGTTGCATCAGCTATAAAATTTCTGAAAAACTATAATGTGAAAATAATAAATATTTACAGACATCAGCATCAGTTTGCAGGGTTGCTATTGATTTCATTCGGTGTTTAAGGTATTTAATATTTTTTTTATCCTAGTGAGGTAAAGTTTTTATCGCTTAGATAAATTACAGAATTAAATTATACATCAAATAGTACAGTTTTCCTCATCTTTAATGTTGTTTAATTATAGAGACAGCGATAGAAGAGCAAATAACTGATAAAATAATTAAAACCTATATTCATCATTGTTAGATGTATAAACTTTAATTCATCAATCTTCGTAAAATTCTTATTGATATATATTCAATAACATCATGGGTATTATAATGTTTCCTTCCGAGATACAATCCGATCTCAAAAAAAGGATAGGGCCTTAAATCCAATGCACGTAGCCAGTCCAGATATATCCAAAAACCTCCGAGATGAGACAAGTCTATAATAAGACGGTTTCTTATTGTCTTGCCCTACTATTTGTTAGTAACCAATGGTACCAATAACATAAATTTCATAACATGCTATTGTTGAGAATTTAACTGTTGTCTTAAGGTCTGTAACTGCTTGACGGGTCTTACAACTTAAATGCCACAATAGTTAGCTGGGAATTATTGGGATGCTCGGAAGGTGATTTCGTTTCTTCGACAGTGGATTTTATTGTATTTTTGACCCAAAGTTCACACGTAAGCCGCATGATGATTATAAGTATTGAGAGGTGATATAGCAAGGCTTGTTTGCAAAAATTTTTATTGATTTTACGCAGTAGTTTTTGGTTGGTGCCCTTTTAAATAAGGAGAGCAATAAGCAGCATTTTCATCATATTTTACTTTTTCACTATAGAAAAGGTAAAAAAAACTGTTTAAACCAAAAATAAATTAATCGATGTATATGGAGATGTGTTGATAATACGCCAGTGCCAGTACTGGTTTGCAAAATTTTGATGTTGAAGGTGCACACGTTTTGGAAGGCCGGTTGAAGCTGGCAAAGGCGTAAAGGTAAAAATTGATGATAATCAGCGAATCACGTGAGATCGGCGAGAGGATGAATTTATCGAATTCAGCTATTTATAACCACCTGAAAGGCCTGGGTTTAACTTCGAAACTAGATATGTGGGTTTCCCACGGGGTGTTCTCACGGAGAGAAATGTGTCGTCGCGTTGACGTCGGTAAGTCGCTACTACGTCTAACGTCACGAAAATGATCCATTTTTAAAGCTCATCATTACTTGGGACAAAAATGGGTTGTATATAAAAATGTCAAAAGCAAGTGATCATCCATCAAAAAAATTTGTTTGTTGGGAATTTAAAGGAGTCATTTCATAAAAGTTGTTTTTTGAACTTTTACCGAATAACGTAACAATTAATTCGGAAATCTACTATCAACAGGTGGATAAACCGAATGATGCATTTCAACAGAAAAGGCCAGAATTAATTAACAGAAATGGTTACCACCAAGATAATGTAGGACCACATACAAGTTTGGTCACTCGCCAAAAGCTTTTACAGCTTGAATTGGAAGGCACACTCACCGTATTCACCAGATATGGCGGCTTTATATTATTATTTATTTTGGTCACTGCAAAATTTTTTGGACGGTAAAACTTGTACCTCAAATGAACACGTCAAAATCACTTAGATTCGTTTTTTGCCAGCAAAGACCAAAATTTTTGTTAGCGTGGAGTCGTCATGCTACTACCAGAAATTTGGCAATAGGTGTTGAATCAGAATGATCAACAAATAATTTAAAATATTTATTCATTATTATATTAATATTTTTATTTTCCTCAAAAAAAAAAAACTAAATCACTTTCAACTGAACAACCAAATAGTTAAGATTGATATCGGTAGCGGTCACCTGAACTGTCATAATTTATCAGCCGCTTGTAAACCCGCAAATCGCTACGGTCGTCGCAGGCATATAAACAGTCATGTAACTTTGTCAAATACAAGCCTGCAAAAGTTTCATATGTATCAGTCATGCAGTCTACTTCACAAAATTCTTTTATTTAATTTCGGAGTTAGTCTACACCTGTTGTCTATTCCTAAAATATTTTCAACAATTATATTAGCATCCACCAGATACTGGTAAATAAAGCCTAGGTGTTAAGAATATTACAGTGAACTCAATCACTTCATATATTATTAAATTGGCCATTCGAGATTAAAATTTCATGTAGCTTAACCATATAGATTTTTTGTATAAATAAGCAATATTTGTTAATGGTCTGTATTACTGCTGATGACAAAAAATATTATACCTAAATATATTCACACAGAAAATGGGCCCAAATAGACTAATTTAATAATGCATAGTGCAAAAACGGTAATAAATTTTGTGACAATTTTATTTTCAGTGATACAGTACAAATAATATACTATGCGGGAGATCGTATCGCAATTTAACTACACAGTAGAAATAAATAAAATTACCACTTGAACGAAACTAGAATGTTTAAATTAGAGAATTTTGAAAATGTTGAGTTGTTAAGAATGTTGAAAATTTAAGGTAAATCGTAGTACAAAATCACGGGTAGAAATATTTATTTTTTAAAGCAATTGAAAATCAAAGAATAAGTTTTATTTATTTTGCGACGGTTGCAACAGTAATCACTGTTTAAGGGGTTAGAAGGTGTATTTAATTAACCACATGTTTGATAAGTGATACTGTTGCAACCGTCGCATACTAAATGGGGTATGTAGATTGTGTGGCAAATTGTATTAGATTTGTAATCAGTCGTCATGAGCACGCTCATCATCACGACGGCGGTTGCGTTGGCGACGGCCCCAACCGTCTCTGGGGCGTTCCCTTTGACGACCCTCTCCGCGTCCAGTACCTCCTCGCTGGAAGAAGGACCCTTGCTTCTCGAAGATCCGTTCGTTCGAGTCTACTAGATTACCGACCTGTGTACAATTAACAAATAAATTTAATGAAAACATTTAATTATGAATAATAATTCGTGTATTTTTTTTTTAAAGTTACTGTATTTATCACTTTAATATTATAAAGTGTAGTTAAGGCACAAGCTCATTCATAGTAACTTATTTTACCTCAATTTAATGATGCTTTATTATTGAATATGTTATTAATAACATTATAGTCACTAATAGCCAACTTAGATTAGCTTGGCTGCATTGACTTACCTCAAAACAAAAGGAATCAAAAGCCTTTATTTAAGCAACTAAGCAAGTAATGATTATAACTTGCTTATTAATTAACAATTATTAAGGTTTTTTCATTACAAGGTTATTCAATAGCTTTATTCACATTAAAGAAATAATAAGATTACCTTATCGGCTAGCTGCAGCGCCAGCGCTTGCATCCTAGTAGGCTCAGAACGATGCAATATAGCGCATTCGCTTGGATCGTCGAGAGATGCTAATAATTCCTCGTTAATAATCATCTTGGAGACCAGAGAATGTACACGTTGACGAGGCAGTTCGAACATGTCAGCTAGTGAACGTAGAGATAGCGACGCGTACACGTGAGCGTATGTGAACAGATAAGTCCGCAGTGATTCCTCACGAATGAGGCGACCGAGCATGGCACGAACATTATCCGCACCGACCATTAAATCCCATACCTGTATAACAGAAAACAAATAGTTATATAGTTGGACTATCACAAACTAATTATTATTTAAGGCCCTAAGGATGCGCATATATGCGTCCGAAGGGTCATCAAACGAAAGTTGCCGTTGTGGACAAAGGACGCAGATGATATATGCGTCCGACTCTAAATCATCGGCGTGCAATTAACACATTGTTGACTGGTCACAAGTCAACTCGTGATGGCTTTTTTTTGCATCACTGTTGGCGATCATGCAGTACAATTGTTGGTCACTATAATGCAAGCTGTTTCTTATAAGAGCCGCCAAATCTTTAGTAGTAAAAAATATTTAATATCTAAAAAAATAAATAAAACGATTACGGAACGTAACGAAGAATCTTTCAAAGAATTATACGCAGATGCTTTACCTGATTGTCCGTGTGATTATGAATCAAATTGTGGTAACTGTGAAAATGAAACTGCATAGGAAGAGAACGACTCTGATATTAGGCAACCAAAATTTTAAAAAAATAATATAGCATAACGACGATTTGAAAGAAGAGTAGAACGTACGTGATATTACACCAAACTTACAGTATTATTTAAACATTTCTGATGCAACTATTATGATGCTTCGATAATCAGTAGGGTAACAACGGCTGTATTTCTTGATATAGGTGTTTTGGACTTAGTAGTTACGCAGATCAATTTGTATTATTTTCAAATGAAAGAGTTACATAAAATTTATGCACAAATGGTTAACTGGCCGGTGACCAGTAAGAAAATTAAACAACGGCTTTATTTCTTGATATAGGTGTTTTGGACTTAGTAGTTACGCAGATCAATTTGTATTATTTTCAAATGAAAGAGTTACATAAAATTTATGCACAAATGGTTAACTGGCCGGTGATCAGTAAGAAAATTAAAAAAAAAAACTTTTACTATCAAAAAATAACACTCTTTAATTACAACCGTGTGGAAAAAATGCATCCTAAATACTCAGTTCACAGTAGTCTAAAAGCAGTGGCGTAGCTAGGGGGTGGCGAGCGGGGCGGCCGCACCAGGCACCACAAGCAGGGGGGGGCACCAAAGTTGAAAATAATTTTTTTAATTTTTTTTTTTGAATGATGAATAATGAAATGTTAAAAGAAAAATGGAAACCATAATTTAAAGTAAATAACATAAAAAGAATATCAAATTTTACTATTTTTGTGCTAAAAAAGTTGTTAAATAATATGAACATTAAAAAAAGTAAATGGTTACAAAAATATAATATACACAGTGTTTAAGCTTTTTATTCGCAAAACACAAAGTGTTTTTTAAAAGGGCCCTAAATGACAAAAAAAATATTACATTATTGCAAGATTATTTAATGATAAATAGGTTAAATAATCTTGCAATAATGTCAATAGAACATGAACTAGTCGACACTATTGATTTAGAAAATGTGATTAATGACTTTGCAGGCCAAAAAGCGAGGAATGTTCGTTTTAAATTTTCCCAATAAATTTTATTAACATTTAATGTTATTTTTTATATACTTATTATTATTTTGAACCAAAAAATATATATATATTAACTACATTCTGTTCTGAATTTTGAAATTATTTAGACTCTTTAGGGGGGGGGGGGGGCACCAAGCCCCAATCTGCCCCAGGCCCTAAATACCATAGCTACGCCACTGCCTAAAAGTATTCCATCCCCAGTGAAGGTTTACAATGTAGTGAAATTTTTTTCTATGTATATATTTTGTCAACTACAAATATTTGTGGCTATTTCAATAGACATTTTACTATCAATTATTGAAACTGTATTCATCATAGGCTATAGAATACTCTAATAATTGAAAAAATCTTTACCTTTGCATTCATTTTCTCATTAACAATGAAGTTGAGACACGCCCGCCAATCACCACGACGCATTGCTCTAGCGGCAGCTACTGCATGTTCACGCATAGACTCCGGAGGACCAACCAATGCCTGCCTTTCACTTGCCCGCAAATTTTGATAAAACGTTTTACTGATCATACGCCTGCGCGCATCAAATTCATGGGCTGCCATGTACGGAATTTCAATCAACATGGCGGATACCAAATACACACATTCCAGAAGTTCTAGATTAATATGCATATGGAAGGGCATCTGTCTCTGTTTTTCAATCTTCTCTTGCTCTTTGGAACGCTCATGCTGACGTTGAGGCAGTAGACCTTGGGCGAGTAACTCTTTCGGTTTACCAGTCATCATCAGCTCTGCCAAGCATCCGTGCGCTTCCTTTACATTGCCACGACGAAAAGCGCATAGACCTAAATTAGCCATTGTACGATTATATAAAATCTGTGTGCTCGGGTCAGAATGCTGGACGGTCTCTTGCAAGTGTGACATAAGCAATAAGTCCCGAGCTTGGAACCAGTTATCGTGCAAAGCATGATGATATATATGCGACAGGATGGCACGAGTCCTTAAGCGATCAGTTTCGTCGTGTGCGTAAATGTATTTGCACAGGCGTTCCATTTTTTTAATTGTTGTCTCTTCTCCTGGAGTCAAATCTTTTCGCATGGCGCGCGTATCAAATTTATAGTACAAATGGTCGATTTTCCGCAGATAGGCGCGGCAAACTTCCTGCGGTGATCCATCGCGTTCAACCACTTGACAAACCCGGTCGATGAGAGCAGACACCCGAACTTCATCTTTCAATCTCTCCACATACTCATTAGAGTGAGGATCACACTCTTTCAGCAGCTTAGTAAACTCGTCATCTAGACGTTCTAGAGCTGTCAATACACAACCACGTACACGGAAAGGTGGTGTAACAAGTTCCTCATTTTCCTCAGTAATGGTCTCACTAAGAACCATGTCTTCATGGGCCAGAAGTATAGTAACCATATGGTCCACATTTTCAACTAACCTGGACCAATACTCTGGTTTCATGGCATCGGATACCTTAGGATTGTAATCAAATAACGCGGCAACGGTAGCAGCACGAAGTTTAAGTTGAAGCGCATCACCTAAGTTGTGCTGTTGGGCGACTGTACGCAATTCATGAAGTAGCTCAAGTTGGGCGCGGCGGTCAGTACGTTTTCGGCCACGAGCTGCACTGATTTCACCCAACTTTTTCACGACCAAAGCTGCGTCTATATCACTATCCTGTGAAGAAACATTTTTTTATAGCTTTGCAGTATTTATTTTAAAGTGCATGTGAAATTAAAAATAATATTTATTGCCAAGTTAGCCCAATGTAATTAACATTTAGAGACATTATTAAAATATACACTACTTTACAGGTTCACGCCGGCACCTATTTGCAGTTACAGATTTGCGTACAAATCTACGTCGCGCTTCACCTGGCAGCGCAAGTTACTCGCTTGTTCAGACCTGCACACGCGTCTTATTTTGCTCAATAGTACAGTGGGTGCTTATTTTTCAAGTTGTGTAACTCGTGCAGTTTTTGTACCCTGATCGATTTCCGCCAGTGAGAGGTGGTTAGAATATTTAAAAAAAAATTCCTTGTAAATGCCCATAGCATGGATATGGAAATAAGTGATTCGTCTGATGAATGTATAAATAGAAGTAGGAGAAGCGTATCAAGATTACGGATACTTTCTTCCTCTTCAGACAAAGATTTTATTAACTTAAACAATGAAGTTATCGAAGGTTCCACGGAGGAAGATTTCGTATCTGAATCAGAGAAAGATTATCAGGATGAAGAATAGCAGGAAGTAAAAGAAAGAACTACAATACTAAATGAGTATTTGGAAGAAGAGAGACACAGACTGACAGAAAAAACGCGCACCACCAGTGGTACAAGCCGCCCAAGGGGACAGTCTAGTGCGAGCCACCAGCGGTACGCGCCGACGTGAACGTGTTAATTAAAGTTCATAATTTAATGAAACTGAACAATAGTTTATACAAACCTTCGCAAACATTTTAGGTTTATCTGAAGTGGCAGCACCTTTTCTCACAGTTTCCCATTCACCTCCATCATCTGTTTGATCTCTTTTGCTGATCTTTCCTGCTTCTCTTTCGCGTCTTTCTTTTCTAGCTCGACGCCTGTCTCTCTTTTTATCTTCATCTTTCTCAGTTGTTCTCTTAAAGAACATTTCCTTCAAAGTAGTTGCGCCTTTCGCTTCGTCATCGGAACTAGAGCTCGAATCAGAATAGCTTGAACCCCAATCCATGGAGTCGGAGGATTCGTCATCTTGGGGCGGCGGGCGGCGTGGTGGTTCAGGCGACCGTCGTACTCTAACTTTTTCCTTGACCTTGTCTTCGTCATCGGAATCATCAGATGAAGAGGTATCTGAATATAAATGGGTAAGTTTAAATAATTATCCCCATCCACCAGGTAGGTACTACATTATCACATACTTTGTTTTGTTCATTTCTACTTGTGGGATTCTAATTAATACAAACTAAGAAGCAATAGTCTTTGAGTGTATGCTTTATAAGAAGTTATGTCATAAAATATAAAAAGTAATTGAAAGGCTTTTAAAAACATTTCATTTTTTACTTTGAACCATAATGCATTATTTATTTAATGATATGTTTCTAAAATACTTTTGAAAGTAAGAGTAAGAGAAGTAAGAAAGCTAAAACCTCAATATAAAAAAAAATGTTCCTTTTTAATAGTTCTATAAAAAAATAATATGAATAAATTAATAGCGATCTTTTATAAATGAAATTTTGCTTTCAATAATGACTCATGGGGAGTGGGCATCTTAAAAAATCAGTGTGGTAGTAAGAATAAAGAAGATTAAAAAGTATTGGAATAATGTAATCTATTTTATACAGGTAAAATGTATAGAAAAGATTAGAATTTTGCATGAAAGATTTATGTATACATATTGCTTTGAATGTTCTATTTCTTGTTCTTTGATTTATACATATATTCCAATTATACATATTTTTAGTCTAATTATCAATATTTGTAATTCCATTTAGGTAAATTTTTAATATTATGTGTATGTAAATATGCAAGTCATTAACTTTCAACACATGGTTTTCTTAATTTTTAAGTTTTTTGCAAAGGTCATGTATGAATTTCAATTTTCATTTTTTTTTTAGGAGATATGCATACTGATATTTGGTGAATACCATTGTTTGATGTGGCTTAAATTCAATGATGAGTTTTAAGCTTTCTTGTGTTGTTGAATTTTACATTACTATAATCATACAAAATTACTATATCTTCTATCATGTTTCATTGTGCCCTAGGACAGATGCCTCCATCCAACGCAAATTTACTAAGAATGCCAAAAAAAAGTCTTACCTTTTCGTTCATCATCATCATCGGGCAAATCAGGATTTTCACGAAATTTAGTTATCTCTGCATCAAAATCTTTTTCATATTTTCTTAGCTTTTGACGTAACGACGTGAGAGCTTTGCTGTTGCCCTTTGATAGTGCTTTTCTACCATCTCGATCAGCCCAAGCCCCAGCAACCCAGTCATCGAGTTCAACCATTGCTCTGATAAAGAAACGGGGAGCAATTCCATTCTCTTCCTTTTGTACTACAGGTGCAGCACGCGTGTATGCCCTTTGTAATTCCTCGAACGAAGCTAAGGCGGACGAAAAATCTTTGATTTTGCGGTGATTCCGTAGTGAATGGATTATACCTTCCAATTCTTCATACCGTTTTTCTTTCATCGACCGAACCACACGCTTCGTTTCTTCTTCGTCATCACTAAACTGTAGAACAATTTAGGTTTTTATAACTGTATTAGAAATAAATTCATATCTGAATTTTTAAACTAAGTTATAAGTTTCAGCTTACTGATTCTACTCTAGATAATATAGGTAAGGTTGCTGTTGCCATAAGGTTGCTGTTAACCTTATTAACCCATAACTGTGACATTCTCATTTAATAGTGCCTAAAGTTTTGTGTCACCAGAATCAAGCCATGATGAGTATATCATCAAACACAGTAAGTTATGCTGGTATTGGATATAAAGGTTGGGTTTATTTAAGAAAATTGAAATTTTTTTTACTAATATTTACTTCTTTAGTTAATGTAATTCATTACATATGTATATATATTCAATTAAATATTGTTTGTATAAAAGAAAAGATTCATATTTTTGCTTGCTCACAAGTTAGATTTCCAGTTTATAAATCCACTTTTTGACTTTTGACTCTGTTAAACAATTTTCTAGTTCTTTGTATTATACCAGTATAGCCACAAATATTCCAAACATCATGAAATTTGTGGATATATTTAGTTTTTCTCAAAAATTGTAATTTAAATAGCTGGTTACTGATTTATACTATTAAAATTACAGTAACTTTTTATAATTAACTGGTTAATAATTTGCAATGATATTGTAAATATATTCTAGTGCTCTTTCTTTCCACACTTATCATGCAGATAACAAGTCCAGATTTTTCATTTTAAGCATATTTAGATGCTGCTGCCTGTCCATCATCTATGAATATTTTTCCTTTAGCTCTTATGAGAACCGGTACCACAGGTGCCGTTTTTGAATTCTTTGCATTGATTTTTTACTAAATATTTTGTAGTGACACTAGTTTAACTATAGTAAAAATTAAATGAATACTTGACAGTGTTTGATGATCAAAACAATGTTACTTTTAGAAATTTTAAAAAGAGTAAACATTAAAGTTTTATTATCAACTTAAAACAGATAAATAATTGCACAAAACTTACACAAAAAAGTTTTATGTAAACGGAGATTGCTATCTCATTAATATATTGTGTTGCAAAATGTTTACAATTATTCATTAAGCCATTTAGGACATACACTACTGGATATAAGCCTCTCCTTCTACATTTCCAATAGGACTGGTAAGAAGCAGCCAGCATCCAGTATCTTTCTACTTCTCGATGAAAATTACGTAAATTTTTAGTAAGTTATTATTTAATAATTAACAATAGTCTACAAATGCAGAATGTAGTTAGACTAACAGGCCACAGAATTAGCAATGAGGTTCATTTCAAGTTATTAGGGAGAGTAAATAAATACAGGATAATTTTCATTATTAACATTTTTACTTTAATTGAACTTTGAATAAAGGAATCTGTTATAATCAAAACTTACGGTGTAGACGGGCGCTGGGGCACGAACTATCTGTTCCTCCTCACTCGAGCTTTCAGACTCGGAATCCGTTCCAGTCGCGAAGAACCGACTCATGATTGCCTCTTACAGTAACTGCAAATATTAAACACAAAATACTATTAAGAATTTAATAACTTAAAGAAATAAATGCATAATCAATTAAACGAAGGAGAGGTTAGAATTTTAAACGTATAAATATAATACGGGTTACATTAAATATACCTTCAAATAACAAATATTCCGGTTAATACTCTTATATTGCCTGAATTCCAACTTAGATACATGAAAAATGTATGTAAATTATAAGTATAGGAAAGCCCACATGCCCACGAAGCACTCCACACGTCAAAGAAACAGCTATCAACAGATAAAATTGCGGTGTGTCTATGAATATGTTGCGGAGTGTTTAACAATTTCAGCTAAAAAAAATATATTTTATTTGATTATAAATTCGTATTATTATACTTCCTAATCAAAGTTTAATATGACATTTAAATAAACTATGTACTCTTCTAGTATTTAAGGGAACACATGATTTCTTAATAGAATAATATTATATATGTGTGAGAAAATTAATGTAATGTCAGGTTTAATTTTAAAAAATCTTGCAGTTCTTTTATTAAGATATATGCTGGATTTTAAAACGCAATGTTGATGCAAATAAAATGTTCAATATCAGCAAAAAGCCATGTAGTTTAATATTTTTGCAGATGTAGAAAATCGATTCCCGTTCTCAGGCCGTCATTGGCGGCTGCTCCAGAAACTTTGCCCAACTTGTTTTTTAAGTATCTTCAACTACAGAGGGAGTTTGTTAAGTCAGTTAATATCTATGTTCTTGGTGTTTAGCGTCTTTAGTCAAATTTTTCTAACCTAGCAGCCAACAACAAATTTCTGGCAGATACTATTTGAAAAGCTATATTTTTTACTTGGATTCTTTTATAGGCATGTTTAGATGACAATTCCGAATTGAGAGAACATTGAGTTTATTAAATCGTATAGTTATCGATTCTTAGTTGTTCTTAACATCATAACATTATAGTTGTAATCGGGTAACATTGAAGCGCGACATTCGCAGATGCCCATGTTATTGTAGCATGAAGAATATGATGCTATTTAAAAATATTATTTCGAAAATGTATACATTTACTTTTAATATTGTACCGAACCAACAGTGAAAAGATCGCGAATTTGATGTCAAAATGGAGCTAGCGACATTAATTTTACCTAAGAATGTGTGCCGAACTTGTCTTACTGAAGCTGATTCTACAACATTAATGAGTGTACAAGATTTAATCGAACATGAGATGAATAAAATCAAACTTATTGACATACTGATATTTTTAAATTGTGTTGAAGTAAGTATAGCCTTAATACATTGGTATTTATAATTTACCATAATTTTAACTTATGTATTTTAATTCCAGAACAACGATGAAGAAAATTGGCCCCAAGGAATGTGCCCGTCGTGTGTATATACAGCTTTGATTTCTTATAATTTTAAATTAAGCTGCTTGAAAGCGAACATAACTTTGTCGCAAATATTTAATGTACAATCTACAAGTCTACAAAGGTCTGGCATAGATTCCATTGATATAAATGTTGTTTATCAAGACCACGAGTATGATACTCCACTTTTTAATAGTCATCCAGTTCTTGATTTTGAATCAAATATGCCTGCTAATAAAGAACTGACTCCTTTGCCTCCTGTCACTGAAATAACGTCTACAGAGCATCCACCACGAAAAGAAAGTGAAAAGAAATATACATGCTCTCAGTGTTCTAAATCATTTACTAGAATTTATGGATTACGGTATCACATGGCCAAACATCGGGATTTTCGGAGATTTTTATGTCCAAAATGTGGAAAAAGATTTCATATGGCTAATGGATTAAGACAACACTTAATATCCCATAAAGAGACTCCACAGTTTAAATGTGGATTTTGCAATAAGACTTATAAATCAAGACAATCTTTGAAGGAACATTTTAGAGTAGCTCATTCAAGCAATCGTAAATTGTTTGTGTGTGTCACTTGTAATGAAAAATTTACTGCGAAATCCACTTTGATGATGCATATTAAAAGACATACTGGTGAAAAGCAGTACTCTTGTCCAGAATGTCCAAAAACTTATACTAGAGCTTCATATTTGAGAGTTCATAGTTTAAAACATTTAGGGCAAGAACGACCAAGGCCCTATAAATGTAAAATAAGAGATTGCAGTAGAAGCTTTTCAACCAAACATTCCTTATCTGTACATGTTGCACATGCCCACTCATCTGATAGACCTCATAAATGTGATTTGTGCTTTAAAGGATTTGCTACATCATCTGGATTAAAGATACACAAAGAGTCTCATGCAAATAAAGAGGTTGGCTGTGAAGTTTGTGGTAAAAAGCTAGCTAATAAAAGGGTCTTGCAAAAACACATGAGAGTGCATAATGTTAATGATGATCTTATTTTAGAAACTGTTGTAGACTTTTTTAATGAGTAATTTAGAGTTAAGTGGCAATTGGCTGAATTATTTTTACAAAACTTTCATTATTTCTTCTCTAATTTTTTATTTAAAATCCCAGTTAGCAATATATTTTGTAATATTTCTGTAATTATCTTGACACAATATAGTATTCTCATATTTTTGTGTTTAAAAATACACAAATTATAATACTAGTGAAATATTATTTTATATTTATTTAATTTCCTTTTAAGTTGAAATCACACTCAATTAATTTTTATATCTAGAAAAGAAGTGTTGAGTACTAAGATGACTTTTTTACTGACCTGTACTAAAACAATTTCAAATTAAATTATGTACCCCATATTTCTCTAATTATAAAAATGTAATCTTAGGACTGCTTGTTAATATAAAGGATTTTTCAATATACCTGTGATTAAATTATTGGGTAGTTGTGGTTTTTCAATAAAAACATGTGATACTTTTCAAATCTGTAGCTTATAAAATCTGTGTTAATGTATCTTAGTGGAAATCTTTTTTTTTTCTTTGAGATATCATGACAAAATATGAATAACAAACCATTTGCATGACGAGTGCAGTGAATAATCATTGTTGAATATCATCACACAATAACCTATCTAAATTTTTAAATTCTAAAGTCAACAGTGGTGCAAATTGATGGGTTGCAAAGTATGGACTAGAAATTATTAGTGTTATTAATTAATTACTATTCTTGGTTAATTTGACCATTGGAGAATTTTTCTTTCCTAGGATTTTTCGTCTTGTTTTAACAGGTCAATTATAATGTACAGGTAGAAAACATGTAATTCTTATTACCATTTAATCATTTACTGGCCACATAGTAAAATATTTTTTCATGTCTTATTGTTTATTCTAATGAAGTGGGTATTATTGTAGTGTCCTATAGCAATAACTAAAGATTGAGTTTTGTGAAATAAATGTTGGAAACCAGAGCCAATTACTATAGACCATTTTCAAATATTGTGTCAATATATATATATATATATATATATATATTAATTCTACAAGATAAGCAAACTTTGACAGGAAATATTTTATATAAGATTTTTAAATGATAAACCATAAATAATGTTATGATCCAATGTGAACATATTTCCACTTAAAACAATTCATGTCAAACTTCTAAACATCTATTGGTTTTGGTATTTACAATTTCTGAGTAATTAATAAGATTTTTTGTTAATTATTTTCATTTATGAATGTTTGTGCATTGTTTCATTTTTTTTATTTTGTGAGTGTACCCAATAGTAATAAAGTTTCTTCTAAACTTTTAAATTGTTTCAAATTTACAGACTACACTATTTTCTGTGATTCACTTTGGATGAAGATTATTTTTATGCATGGTCTTTTATTGCCAATTGAATTGAATACCCACAAAATAACATGTTATAATCCAAAGATTTAATGCTTCTCAATCATGTGATTTCACCAGCCTAAATAAAAGAACTTATTGATATAAGAAAAAACTAGGGGTAGATCATACATGTCGGACAATCAATAAGTCTCCGAGCTTCCTACAGCTTAGGGTATATGTTATGTGACTGCCAATTCATGTGACTCGATCTGAAAACTAATAAGGGACACACAATTACCTAAAACCATGGACTTATGCTTTTAGATGAAAGTGAGAGATCACAATATCAATTCCGAAAATGTATTTGTTTACTAATAATGCTTATATTACAAATAAAAATTACATTCTTTAAGAATTGGATGCTCAGGATAGAACAATATAAAGGAAAATTAATTTTAATAAATCCATATCAATTAATTTTCCTATCATTTGCTTATCTAAAGATGCAATGTTCTCATAAATAACATATCTGCTGTACATAAATACAGTATAGTAGTTGATTTATGTAAACATTTCTTCAATGGTCGTTTATTCCAATTATGTGATAACAATGTTAATACATGTGGAATTCATGCTACTATGACTAATTAACTCAACATGTAACAATTATTTTTTGAATGAAATGTATCTTGGCAATTAAATTTATCTACAATGTGATTAATACAATGATAACGTTAAAAATGTTATTATAATACAATACAACAGAATAGGGAATAAAGCATTTTATTATTTTTAAACAGAAAAATTTATATTTCCCCTAGACATAATGAAATAAAATAAAAGTACCCATTGAACTGCAGACAAAGAAAGGAAATTATACAACATGTAGTATTTAAATGTTATGAATATAAAAAAATATTATGAATACATATGTACATCAGGAATGATATTGCTTAATTGTATCATACAAAATGATTAAATTACATTTAATAGGGTTTTACTCATATTTTAAGAAGTATTGCACAATGTATTATTTTCCTAAAATTTTGTTCATTTGCTTATTTTGTTTTCCAATTTTAATATCAGCATCTTCTACTTTGTCTTGTATTGTGTCTATTAATCTATTTTGTGTGTCAATCTCTTCACCAAGTGCACTGCCGAGCCCTTTTAATCGAGTTATGTGTTGAACCATCTCATCTAAGTTTGCATCCAACATATCATTAATGCGCTGGCTGTCTGAAATTGGCGCTTGCATCTGTTCTTGGTTTAATCCCCGTAGTCTTGCCGAAGGATGACTGTTAAAGCGCTCTTCAGAACTAATAGGAGGAATATTACCAAGAGTGTCCTCTAATTTACTGCTGGTTCCAGGTCTAGAGCTGCGGCTATCTGGTGATATTTGACTTCTAGGTGGTGTTTGATCTGACTTTCCAGAAATATAATTCTTTAATCCGTAGAAAACTGATTTAATCCCGTTTAGATGTTTTTGACTGTAATGTAGATTTGTATTTATTTCATCTAATCTTTTGTTGGTATTCTCAAGTTGTTCACGCTGTCTCACCAATTCTTCAGCTGTGGCAATTCCAATCTGTTCAGAATCTCGAAGGAGGCCGACACTTCTTATTGACGAGTCAAGGGTACGCTGTTCGATTTCTTTTTGTCTTTGTAACATCGCTTGTCTTTGTTTTTCAAGTTCGGCCATATGCCCGCCATATTGAGTATTTACAGTGTTTTGTTGAGGTTGAGGTAATCTTGCTCTATAACTTTGGACGAATGTGTCATTATCAACGTCGTCGTCTTCAAACAAGTTTCCTGTGTTACTGATATACCTGTGGTCCGACATTTACGTCATATATTTATAGCTTTTAAAAAATAGTTAGATGCTATATGAAAATAGCAGACGACACAAAAACTATCCTTTTGTTACAATAATGAGATTGAAAAGTTGTCGTAATTACGTATGAAAACGGAGAAAGGGATATCACAATCTCATTATAATTACAATTCACTACCACCCATTTTCCTGACGTTAAATTTAATAGTGCTGCCAGTGCATAATCTATTATTACTTGTAAATTGTAATCTGAAATAAACATTTTTATCCTTTGAAAATTACTATTACAATATTTATATATTATTATTACACAGTATGTACATACTTTTATTATTAAATGATATTAATTATTAAATAATTTTAATTAAAATTGTGTCATCATTAAAACTATGTAATCACAATCTTTTTGTTCGGTGTTTATCTTGTTATGAACGAAATAATGTCTCACTGTAAAATAAAATTAGTGAATTTAAACATACAATAAATTCGTGTAAATATTTGCATAAAAGATGTTTTATGTATTGTCTGTTTTACCAATTTGTCAGTTTTTCAGGGTTTTGACAGTCCTTGATGTTTTGAAAGTATTTACTATTATTTATTATTATAGAAGTACCCGTAACATCCTTTCAAGATGATGACTGGCAAAGGTACTCTAATATTAATAATCAAGATTGTGATTTATGTCTAAATTGCTGAATGTTTATTACAGTTATGGCTGAAACTGAGGAACAGAGCAGAATCCGCTTTCAAGTTGAACTTGAATTCGTACAATGTTTAGCAAATCCAAATTACATTCATTGTAAGTACTTATTTATTTATTTATTTTAATAACATCTGGAGGATTTACATTAGTCTTGTTAGAAGTGATTGATGTTAGTAAAATGATGTAAAATTGTTGTTTTCACTTAAAATATAAATTATGATTTATGAGAAATTATATGCAACCTAAAATTTGGAAAGAGAATACGAGCAGAAGCTTTGTATATTTAATTTACACAATTATATATATTAAAAGAAATGTGCTAACTAAGTACTTACACATGTTCAATTACAAACAGATGAGTAGATGTTAAACATAAAAAAAATGTAAAAGTAAGTTTCAGTTTTTGGAAATGAAAATTGTTTTTCAAATCAAATTTTTGTTTAATTTATGTATAACTCATATAGTGGTCATACATTGAATAAGTATTTATCATATATCCATTAGTTTTAGCACAGAGAGGTTACTTGAAGGAACAGACATTTGTTAATTACCTAAGATATCTGCAGTATTGGAGGGAACCGGAATATGCCCGTTATCTAAAGTATCCAATGTGCCTGCATTTTCTAGAACTATTACAACATGAGGCTTTTAGGAGAGAATGTGTTTCAGCTCAGGTAATAATTTTATTCATTCTTAGAAAATATTAGTATTATTGTATAGCTAAAACCTTGCACACTAGATTCTTGCCAAGAATTTGTAAATATTATTTATTAATAATTCAGTTTAAAAATATTATAATGTATTTCTTACTTAAATATTTTTTATTTGTACTTTTTTATGAATACAATGTCCTGAAATCCATTCTTGGCAATTTTTAACATGTCCAAAAATAATCTGGCCAAGATGTATGCCTATAAGACATAGATATTATTTATTTCATGAATTCCCCCTCCACTTCCTTGTGGGTGGAAGAGGAATTCATTCTTCACTGACCTGTTCTCAGCAAAATGTATATTTTATACCTGAAGATGTAAATATATGAAGATTCTACATATGTGGAAATCTCTAAGATATTTATATACATATGTATATATATATATATATATATGTATATATATATATATATATATATACATATGTATATATATGTGTGTGTATGTAAATAAGTGTTTATCTAGTACTTTAATAAAGGTTTTTAGAAAATTTTCATATAGGAATATTAAAAGCAGGAGTAATTTCTTCCAAACCTGTAAAGTGGTTCTGCCGAAGTAATTTTTAAAATTTGTTGCAGGTGTGTAAGTTTATGGATGATCAAGCAATACTACTATGGCAGCATTATACAAGGCGACGTACAAGAACTCTTCAGCCACCAGATGCACCGGCACCACCTGCGCCTCCTGGGACTAATCAACAGGCACCTCCCCGACAACAGTTATGAACTAGTATATTTAAGGAACTGTTTTTGCTAAATCATAAAATGGAGAATTAAGATTTTATTGTTTTTCATTGTTAGGCAAAAATGAGTGAGTTTTTTAATTATAATTTTGATAAGTTACAAGAGAAACTACTGCGACACATATTAGTTTTATGTACTCCCCGCATAGATTTAATACCAGAAAATGTACAACTTATCTGATTGGTATAAATTTATATCTGTGAGTAAAAAAATGTTGTTTTTTCTTATTTGAAACAAAGAACTCAATTTGTAATTAATCATCATTCGCTTTCATGCTTTTGAAAGAGACTGACTGCTTTAACTCTTGTCAATGGTCCAACAATTTGGAATTGTAGTATGTAGTGGCGGTTAAGTAAGTTGTGGGTCCCCAAAACAGCTCTTAAGTTTTGCTAACATAAAAGAAGTTGTTGGCTAAGCACCCTTTACGTCCTGCCCCCTTGAACCCACAGAATCTGCAAATGCTGCTTAGGCAGCTGTGTAGGCTCGGACAAAAAAATATTAGTCATGACCTTCCAGATATTAAATGTAGTTTTCAATTTACTTTTTATTCATATGTATTCCAGAAATTTAGTACAGTAAAAGCTCTTCCTTCATTCACATTTACACAATTCACAGCCAAAATTTTGACCAATTCCTATTTTC
The DNA here is from genome assembly GCF_028537555.1 of Battus philenor. NCBI lineage: Eukaryota > Metazoa > Arthropoda > Insecta > Lepidoptera > Papilionidae > Battus > Battus philenor. Next base: position 3,894,952 of record NW_027181686.1, read on the forward strand.
ACCACTAGAAATTTCTTCATTTACCGATCTAATAAGTACATACATAATAATAAAAGGATTTCAATAGGTATCTAACCCAATAAGCCTTTGTAAAAGACATTAATGGACTAATAAAAAAGTAAAATAGTGTAATTTGTCTGAAACTGACTTTTAAGAAATGTTAAAATCACAGCCCATTGAAGAAGAGGCTTCAACAAGTATTGGTAATGTGACATTTAATTTGAAAAATCTTAGAGAAGGATTAAGAATGACTAATGAGCCTTACAATTTCTTTATGAACATTGATGTCGTAACAATGTAACGTCTGTAGCACAGTCATATTTTTGAGGCAAATTGATAATTCGACTGTTGTAGATCAGTCTGAAATGAATGGGCTTTTAAAATCTGCCAAGCAAGAGAAAATTACAATATTCTTCAAATCATTGTTCAAGCCTTAAAATGATTAATCAAAATGTTTAAACACTTGAATTAAATTGATTTTTTACATATTTGTTTTTAATTGGTCACCAAGGAATGTATCCCCTATAATTTTATAAATATCACCATTTGGTATTCGCCGCATATTTATGAAACGTATACCCCGCGAATAAAGAGCTTTTACTGTATAGCAGAAATATTGGATTTGGCTTTTTTGGAAAATATGTGTTGATATATTAAAAAATTGTTCTTTTACAAGTATCCTTATAAAATTAGCATTTAAGAAAAATTGTTACTGAAATTGGATGTAAAATAGTAATTACGTACATGAAGACTGAATTTACTTGTTTTATTACCTGAAATCCTAAAAAATGATTGTATGCGTGAATGTCTTTAAAATTATAAAATACCTAACCTATAACAATAAATAAATTTTTTTGGTTAATTCATTTGAGATATTTGGTGCTAGAACATTTCAGATTTGTACAATTCGAGAGGTATATGAATCTGTTTTTGATTTAATGCTATTATCAGGCGAACTTGTTATTTATGGTTTCAATTAAAATGCAAAATTATTAGAATTTTTGGGCTATAAATTGGTAATGTATTAGTTTAATGTAGGTCTTCTCAGATCAGATTATTCCTATTTTTGTCATCATATATTTTTTAAATTGAAGGATACTATTCTAGCAAACTGGATTTGTTTCTAGTTTTAATAAATTAAGCTTTTTATTTTTTTCTTATGACTTATTTGAAGGGTCAAAATGGTTAATAATATCAACAAATGAATTCTTAGGTTAAAGGTCGGGAAAGACCAAAGGATTGTAAAAATATTGAAGAATGGTAAAAAAGTACTAAAGATGAATAATAATAAATTAGTTGTAGAATATAATAAAATGTAAGATATACGAGTCAAAGCACAAAACTAGGAAACAATAACGTGATAAATAATCAGTGATTCTTCGGGAATGGAGTATAAGCATAAATGATGATGGTTGAATAATAACAATGCTTGTGGAATGAAAGATTTTACGATGGACGAAGGAAAGGAAAAGCATGAAAGATACTGTAAAAGAAAACAGAAAACATCCGAAAAAAGAAGATATAAAAATATGCGAAACTGTAAATTCCATGTCCTACAACAACCAGGGGGAACGATAAAAAAAGCGTAAGTTGTCCTTGTTAACAACGTTTGTTCTGAATGGTCCTGTTGGAAATGTATATATGGATAAATGATAGAGCAGGCCTATGTCCAGCAGTGGTCGTCTTTCTGTCGAAATGATGAATTCCTAGTGTTAAGTAAATACCGGTTTTAGAATAGACTAAATGAGTCTAGGTTTTTCAAAGACAAAAAGTTCCACCACCATTTAATTAAGTGTAATTTAATTTAGATATTTTATTACAATTTTTCTATTTCAAAAAGGGATGGGTTGGTTTTCGTCGTCTTGCCATACATAATGCTCGCAGTGTCAGGAAGTAAAGTATCTCTACAACACTCATTATACTAAATCCCATACATAGCCCCAATAAACCTCCAGTGTTTGCTGTGGAAGAGAATTGTTGAACATTTAATGCAGTTTCTATCAATGTCTAATTGTTTCGCTACTGATTTGAAACTGTATAGATTTGTTTTGTATTTAAAATATTAAATGATGCACTCAAAATAAATAAATCACATCTTGAAAGGAGTAGTAAGTAGTAGTAATTTTAATAGCAAAAATCTTTGCTCACATAGAAATTCCGTAAGTCCGAATATTTCTCCTTTAGTAAATCTCATGAAGGTGTTGTCTTCAAAATAAAAGTGGACAAGTAACATATTTTCCCTGAAATGAATAAGAAATATTAAGAAAAAATTATACAAGACCCGATAAAAAGTATATTATTAAATAAATTTTATTATAGAATTCAACAGTTTTTAGTTGATATAAATGCATAGATCTTGGTTTTTTGACATATTTACGTAGTTAATATTTTATTGTGTACATAAAACGTTATTAAATTTGATTTAAAAAAGCAACTGTTTAATTTCTGGCCGGTTCTGCTCAACAGGTCAGCATTCCGAGTCGGTGGTTGTGTAGTAAATGTTAATGTAATTGTCGATTCAAAAGCACGTGTAAACGCATACATGAAAGAAGGTATCTTGAATGTTATAGAATACTAGCTGATCCCGCAAACGTTGTTTTGCAAAAAAAAAAATTGATATTTTAATTTATAAATAAAAAATAAGGGTTGGTCGTAGAGGGGTGAAAATTTATGGTTGTATGTATTCTTGTATGCTGTATCATAAAAAAATAAAAACAAAAAATTTCGTTAAAATTTTTTTTTAAAGTGTGAACAACCTTTATCACTTAGGGGTATAGAAAATAGATAGTAGCCGATTCTCAGACCTACTGAATACGCATATTAAGTTTGGTAAAAATCAGTCAAGCCGTTTCAGAGGAGTTCAAGTTCGAACACCGTGACACGAGAATTTTATATATTAGATGTTCAATTTGTACAGGTTTAATATATTTACGTGAAATAATTGGGTGTCCTGTTGCTCAGTAGAGAGGAGTATTGCCCGATGAGCGCCTTGTTGAGCGGCGCAGTGCTGAGCCGTTCGAAGTACGCGATCTCGTTGCAGGCTGGCAGGCATTCGCCGCATGTCGCTTCTCTTGCTTTTATAAACATGCATATTTATATATTTTTGTAAACTTCGTTTAATAAGAGTTAAGAAAGTGCTCTTATATTCGCTTATTTGTAAACGATTGTAAGGGACAGATAAAATATACTAGTGAGCGTTAACAATTGTAAATGTAAAGACGTGTTTACATAGTTTTAAATTACGATTGACATATGATTCACATATGTAATTTTTGGTTGTAAATTATTGTCTTATCGTTTGATAAATTAAATGCCATCTTAATCACTTTATCGCTGAGTTTGCACATGTGCTAGCCATTTTTATTTAAGAAACACAAAAATGACATATCAAACAAGAATTAATAAAAGAACAGATTTAATAGTCCAGTCGTAGCTTTGAGTTAAAAGATACCGTTATAGTGGTGCTTAATCTAATGCTAGTTTTCTTCAATTTATTTATAAAAAAACTCGTTCGTTTAATTTATATAACGTTAAAGCAACCACAAAAAAACAGTCAGTGTGTGTTATGGTCTCAACTGATATTACGGCACGTTTAGAACCCACTAAGCTTTAAGTTGACGGATGCCATTTCAGAGGAGCTCAATCTAATTTTAGTTACTGTCAATTTGCGCTCTTACATATTTTTTACTCATAGCGCACTCAAGTTTTCACTTTAAATAATTCTTTATTATCCACAAAAGATAATATGATAATGAATGCATTAATAAAAAATATAAACGTTCACGTAGATTTAAAAAATGTCAAAGTACATATCTAATAATCGTCAAAGAGGAATAATGATTACGACGTTGCACATCTGTTTTATCATAAAATAATTAATTTATGAAAAGAATATAAGCCTGTATTAAATGATTACCTCATTTAATACAGGCTTATAATCTTATAATAAGATGTTTGTCTAAATCGGGATAATGTATTAGGACCTTGAATAAGTTCTCGCTGTTTTTTTTTCAAAAAAAAATTATTTAAAATACAATGCTTACAGTGACATTACTCAAAGTATTGTTCATCATTAGAGACCATTTTCTCCCATATCTCTAGTAGCAATTGAATCCCCCGTCGGAAAAATGACTCATCTTTCGAGGCAATTCATGAATCAAGCCATTTTTCGGCTTCTTCAAAAAAATGGAAGCGCTGCTCGCTTAAACCGTGCGCCATCGACCGAAACAAGTGGTAATGGTCCGGTGAATACGGCGGGTGGGGTAGAACTTCCCATTGAAGTGTTTCCAGGTAAGTTTTGACCACATGCGGCCGAGCATTATCATGTAATAAATTTACTTTGTCGTGTCTCTGCTCGTATAGTGGCCGCTTTTCTTTCAGAGCGCGACTCAAACGCATCAACTGAAGTCGATAGCGAGCTCCCGTGATAGTTTTATTAGATTTAAGCAGCTCATAATAAATTACGCCCCTCTGATCCCACCAAATGCAGAGAAGAAGCTTAGAACCATGGATATTTGGTTTAGGCGACGATGTTGATGCGTGACAACGTCGCTCTACGTCTCTCGGCTTCAACTCATACGGCACCCAATGTCCTTGCTTTTGGATCATTCCTAATGCTTTTAAACGTTTTTAAACTGACGCATCTACTTGTAACGTTTTCCCAAGCTCTACTAACGTCTGACATGGATCTTCTTCAAGCAATGCCTCCAATTCTTTGTCTTCAAATTTTGTCGGTGCTCCAGAACGCTCTTTGTCTTTAAGGTCAAAATCATTACTTTTGAAGCACCTAAACCAGTCTCTGCACGTTGTATTCGACAAAGCATTGTCACCATATGTCTCAACGAGAATTCTGTGTGCTTTTGCTGCAGATTTTTTCTGAATAAAGCAGTGCAATAAAATTCCCCGCATTTCCCCTTTTGTGCCAAATAAAGTGTTTTTTATTTGGCACAAAAGTACACATTTTCACAAAAGGCAAATAAATATGTAGTTGACACTACACTACAAGCAAGCGCCGCCGAGAAGAACATCGGCTTGGCGACAGCCCAATATATATCTTATACATCTTCATCTTAGATATATATATTAAACAATTCGATTTGCGAGCGCCCGAGAAAGTCAAAACTCAGTTCGCTCGGTGATAGTCTGACTAAGCTATACTTAGATTTACCTTACATTAATTTCGCCATTACACGAGTAGTAAAAAGAGTGAATAAAAGGATATATAAATGAAAAAAAAAACATTCACAACACCTGCCTTAAAACCGATACTTTGCAAAGGTTCGTTTTTTTTCAACATAATATTAAAACTCAATTGTTATTATTATAGATATAATAATGCGACGTAATAATGCGATTTTTAACTCACTTTTACCTCTTTGGGCACTCAGTTTAATTTTAGAATAACATTTAGCATCTGCTTTTCCACATATACGTGTTGTCTTGTTCTCTGAAAGAAACGTAAATAGCATAATTCTATTTTTTTTATTTGTTATTTTTGGTGGTATATAAAGTTTTAATATTCGACCTGTCGGTAGTTTATCATTTATTAAATATTATCATCATATGTTAGGACTTTTAAGGTTTTCATTAATTCTAAATTTCCCTAAAGAAGTCGGTAAAGATAGTAATGAAAAAATTAACTGAGGAATTCTTAATAAATTTTTCTAAATTATAAAGATATATAAATAAAATTATTAAATAATTATATTAAAATTATTGCTAATAAGTCATAACTTGTTGATGCTGTAAAGTGACTCAGTCTTACTTTATAGCCACAGCCCTCAGTGAAAAAATTCATGAAATGCTACGTAAGTATTTTTTAATTTGAAAATATCAGTAGCCTCGCATGAACAAAGAAAGAAAGCGAGAAAAAAGGAAACAAATTTTTTTTTGCTATTGGGCGGTAACAGTTTTTTAATTTAACAACAGAGCTAAATGCTCATAAATAAAAAAAATAATATAATGCTCATAAATAAAAATAAATAAATAAAATGCTTATAAATAAAAAATAAACGAAAATGAAAATTAAAAAATATTTTTTACATGTGATTTTAAAATGTAAGAGCGATAGATGTTTCGTCACAAGAATTCCGAGATGGTGTAAACCTGCAAAATAACAAACAATAAATTGCTAGGCGCAAATTTTCACCCAGCCTGTGTTTTAGAGAAACGTCAAATCAAAAAAAATGTGCTGATTTACGCGGGTAATATAAAACTATTAGAACAAGCAGTAGAAAAGAAGGCGTTCTATTTCTATGAACTTCTGGCTTGACTTGACACTGCTTTTCAAAACAGTTTGATTGAATCGAATTTGAAACTCCATAACTGCTATTTACTTACTCGGCATATAATATAAAACACATTTGCACAGATCCAACATAGACCTTGCTTCGCATTCCATTTCACAATTTCGCAATGTGTAAGTTCTGTAAAATAAATCAAACGTCAAGGTATCGATGGACTGTAATTATTTACAGTGCATTTAGTTAGCAAAAGAATTAAAGACTTATTCCTTTGCTTTTTATATCCATATAATTATATACAAAAATGAATATTGGATTCATCATCATCACCATCATCATATCAGCCAATAGACGCCGACTGCAAGGCATAGACTTCTTCAATTTTTAAATATACTAATTTGTTGCATTATTAAGTAGCTGAAATTAAAAAAGATTTATTGTGTATTAAAAAAAAGTTGTGTCAACCATCACCAAAATTTTTTTAATCTGTAATTTTGGTTCAAATACCTGTAAAACACTAATTCTGTTTCACTCGAGAAAAGGCAGAGCCTTTTATTTACGTCAATATATTTTAAACTTGGCTGGGCGTCCAATATTCTTGGTTGTATGGCTGCCCTTGCTTCTATACCAGGGCCGTAGATTTCCCCTATTTTTGCAATATTTGGCGTTTCCGTCGGATTGTGTAAGAGTATCTAAAAAAATATTCTATAAATAAAAGTAAAACTAGTTTAACGTTATTTCCAAACTTCACTACATAATCGTAACTATACTCGCCAAACAGTAAATATCTAACTTTCGTAAGCAAATTAAAATGGACAGAAAAATTGTAGTGGGAGGCAGTTATCGCTAATAAATGAAAAGGTAGGTTTACATGTGGCTACTCCTTTAAAGATGTGAAAAAAACCCATAATGTATTTTTAGCATCGTCTCAGTTTCATCTGAGTTTACCGTCGAGATCATCAATGGAATTAATCCAAAACGCGCAAAGTTATAAAATAAACAGGAAGCACCAAAATAAAAGCGATAGAAAGATAAATGTAAACGTATCCTTAGCTCATTCGTCGTTTCATCAAGCAATTAAAAAGGTTTTGTAATTTCTATTATTAAATTTGTATCACAATATGGTTCACATTTCAGAATTTTGGTAGTTTGTCAGTGAACAAGTTTTATTTCAAGTTAATGATCATATTTAAAATTATATGTATATATTTTTAATTACACAAACTCGAATTATCAAAGATAAAATTTACCTTAAATCCCATGCTTTTGGTAGAAGCGCAATAATATTCAGCTATATTCGCATCCAAGATCAGAGTTAGGCCGTGATTTGTACCAATGCCTATTAAAAATATAAAACTAAGTAATGAAAATAGATAGTGAACTACTATTTACGTGGAATAAGTTATTTATCATATGACACCTGTTATATAATTTACCATTCATCTATCGCGCGAATTAGTACGCGAATAATAACCTATTGTTTTACGCGATCGAATTTGCGACAAGTGAAAAGAAATATAGTTAGTTAGGCTTCTCATATTTTTAGCTATAATTAACAAAAATTTTGAGCTTAATTGTTAAATAAAATTGTAAGTCATTCCATCATTATATGCATAATAATATATAAACAAATTTACAAAATCAATAATTACCTTTTGGTTTCCAAGGAAACCCGTCGGGTGGGGCATCAGAAGGATAACCTCCTTCAGGAGTCCAGTCCACAGATGGTGACGGAAATGTCAAGTTCATATCGTTTAAGTCTCTACTGTAAAGTAAAAGAAGAGAAGTTAATAGTAAAAGACGAAAAGGTAAAGTATTTAGTGTATCAACAATAAAAGGGAAATCATTTTTAATATTTCGTCCAAAATACCTACCGCTTTTGTATTATGATAATGGGACAAGGATGTATTTATGCACTTACGTTCGTAAAGATTTTTAGCATACCTATTTTAACAATTAATTTTGCCCCAATGGAACTTTTACGCTGAGTTTTACTATGGTAATAATTCAAATATAAGACGAGAGAACGTTAACTTTGATGGAGTCTGAAAATTTGGAGCAAACATATTTTTATTTTACACGTAGTATTGTAGTGTATATATATGAAGTCCCATGAATTAGCTTACATAAAATTTAAAAAAAAACATATATTAATAGATTATTACGTCTGGACCTACAGATTATACAGATAGAGGTGCGATACATTTACACAACTCTAAGTTTAATCTGCTATCGACGGCCGTTGGGCCCGAAAGGTTTTCGAGCGGTGACCACAAGCCAGTAGACGCGGCGTGGTTATGCCCTCCACTAGGTGGATCGTCGACATAATCAAGGTCGCGAGCATCGTGGCGATCTTTAGGGAAAGCCAATGCCAGAAGCCATGGAGGTCATTTCAATGTCATGATGATGATGACGATCAAACTGAATCTCATCAAAATTTATTCTTTATACATACGGATTTCGAAACATGTTGTCACGATGAACGACGTTAAACGTACAGCAGAGTCCCTCATCAGTTAGCTGTGCATTAAACAAATCCTGGCAGTTCATGTTTTTTGAATTCCATAGGCACATTGCGAGCATTTCGTTGCACGGTTGTGTTACCTAGAAATATATCTTAGCTTAATAATCTTTAACTTAATCGGAATTAAATTTTGTCAGCGCTCTCCAGGTTATGGGGATCTTTGCATGACCTTTTTTACCGTTTCCCGCGTCTCCAAAGTACATACTTATGTACTTAGTAACAGTACCTACACTTAGAGAAGGTTAGTTGGATCGACAATATCGTGCGAGAAGTCAGTTTACTCCTTTTTAACTTTTTTAAAAAAAAAATCTAAAGTAGGTGTTATTTCATTATTTGAAAACAACAGTAATATTAATTTCCTAATTTTAATGGTTCAGTAGTATAAAGATTGGTTTAAAAATATTGAATGTATGTTATGATTTGTATTTTACTCAATACTAACATTTATTAGAAAGGATCGTGTATAATCCCAGTTAGCGCTATCTGCTATGTCGTCTTCGAAAATATCTGCGTCTTTCTGTGTCGAACATAAACTGTCCAACAATTTTTTGTCTAAGGAACTTCTGAAATTTTAAGTTACTTATTTTTAATATCAAATAAAACATTTTAAATTGTACACTTTTTTTCGAAAATTATAAGCGTTATAGTAATACTAACCCTGAGTTAATGTATCGTTCAGCTACAGACTTCTTTGCTTGGTTAACGTTACAAATAGTCAGTGCCGGGAAAGGCAAGTCTTGCAGATGCATGTTCTCCGGGTTGATAGTCACTATCATCGGCGATAAACGCCATTTGTTATACACATTAAGTATAAAGAATGCAGCGCATATAAGAGAGGAGCAAAATGCTACTAACCAGAAAAATCTGGAAAGTAAGAAAATGCTTAAATATTTACAACATTAATTATATAATTGAGATTGCCCTAAAAGAATAAGAAATACAAAAAAAATATTCATTCGCACTTATGTCTGCATTAATAGCGAGAATATATATACGCTTAATAATGATATGTAACACGATTTGAGAAAAATGTAAATAAAAAAAAGGTTTCATGATGCATCAAAAAATTTTTTTTTTCTTATCGTAGATTATACTCTACTGTAAATTATACAAAGTATTGTGTTAATTAATCTGTAAAAACTTAACGGAGAGTACCAATTTTTTACTAATTTTTAGATAGAAATATTTATTTTTAATTTTTTTTATGTGTGCTGCTAATAAAATAATTAGTAATTAAAATTATAATAACTTTTTAATAAAATAAACAGTACCAGTTTTCTCAATTGTAATCGATGATTAAATATAAATGAAGAGTTTAGTATAGAATAAAAGTAATGAAATAAAGATTTTTTACCGTAAACATATGACACATTTTTCAATAAATTATCAAACCTTTCACACCATGTCAACTTTTTGTCTCCGATATATCTAAGACCGTGTAGCGTCGAAGTGTGTAAATACTCCCTGAGGTCCTTATGAAAGGGAACATAGCCTTGCACTGGTTTTTCCTGTCGTAGAAAGTCGCTATTTAGTTAAATAGGATCAATTAAAAATAAGATTATTTAAAAAAGTTAGATTTGAGTATTATAAAATGAATTCAGCTCCAAAAACAATAATTATTAAAATATTATTACTAATATTAAAAAAAAACAATAAAATTACTATTATATATAAATAGGTTTTGCATAATCCTAACTAATGAAATAAATATGTCCGTGATTAAAGAATGCTAACATTATTACTGTTTACAATTTTCGTGTCCCATTCGTACCAAGGCGAAGTTTCAACACGCGTTTGGCTCGTCCAATAGCAATCCTAAAAAAGTAAAATGACAGACATACAGGATGAACTTTCAAAGATTAATGTAAAGCTCATTTGCAGTCAATTAATGTATGGTACACGCTATGCAAAAATCAAAGGTTTCAGATATAATAAAAATCGTAAGGATAACATGGTAAGAAAAAAGTTTGCTTAATTTGGATTAATACGTTTTAAAATTAATTATTGTTTATTATCTATCCATGCAGAATAAGTGATGAATAGTTACAATAAAAATAAATTAGTGTCATATATTTCAGTGTGATCACTTTACCGAGGGTGTTTGCTTATGAGGCACGAAGTGAGATCACGTTTCAAGGGTACATATACATATATAGGTATAAAATCTTAAAACCTTTTTGTTGACTACTGAGCTATAAATTTACTTCTTTAAAGCGAAATCATATAGAAGAAAAAGCTTTTTATTGTAAAATAATTAAAAGTGAAATAGCAGGATATGAAAGTAAATAAGTTTTGTGATAAATCAATGAAGTAATTATAACCGTGCGGTCTGGATGGAATATCAAAAAAACTACACAATTGTTTATATTATTTACCTTTGTAAAAGCTGCTTCAGAAATAATTTTACGAGGTCGTATTCCCATTTCCTTTGTTTGGTACATCGTTACAATAAAATTGTTCGACGTTCAATTCGCTTTGTATATTTACAATAGATCTTTCATCAAGTAAATTTCTTACGCCGTGGACAAAGCATAAGCGCTAACGACAAAGTGATTGAGGTTTTACAAATTGGACTTCTGTAACGTAATTCAGCATGGCCAGTGTTTTACTACCGATCGTCTGATTGCCCTAATCTAATGATAGATCGTACCGGCGCCGCCTTCACTGTTTGATCACAAAATTACACATTTTCCAGTTGATTGTAATTCCTCTACTACTTATTTAAGTAACATTTGTTTTTTTTAATATATATTTAATCTAATTATTTTCTAAATATAAAATTTTAACTTCAGTTTTAAATCGCATAAAATTACGTTTCTCTTAACACTTGTGTATTTCGGATATTTAAGGTAATTTCGCGTGTTTTATATCCAGCGTATTTTCTAAATTATCAACATTGGATTCAGGCTACTCATATCTATTGATAAGTACTCATTAAAGGGTGTTGGCGAGCCTATTTATATTTCCAGTATTTGTTATTACATAGTTATCCGTCGTTTCATCAGGACCGCCATGTCATGTTAAGGGTTTGTTGTTTTATAACTAATTAATTTAAATGCTTCTTATACGAACGTAGTGGACATAGCGGACAATTTTTTTTTCCTTGACTAGTTGACGATCGTTGATTTACGTGTTTTATATTTATTTCATATATTTAGTCTTAGTTATTAACGTAATGAAATATTCTAATTAACTGATGAAATAACATTTTACATGTAGGATGAAAGTCAAACAATTCATTTTGTCATTTTGTCATAAACAAAATGTTCCGATGTACATAATTTTTTAAAATATTTAAGCAAATGGTAAGAAGTTATGAGTTACATATTTTTTATTTGATAATTGGAATTTTACAATCTACCGCTTGTAAACACTGTGGAATAGTAAGTAAACACATTGGCTTTTCCATTGGTGAACGCAACTCGAAGAACTCTGCAATAATCGATGGACACGTTCTTTTCATGATACGTACTAAAGCACAAATACATTTTTTTTAATTTTAAAAGAAAACAAGAGTTTTATTTCGATTTTATATTATTCGTATATAATGCATACATACAATAATTAATATGTACAAAATTGTTTGTTTGATAGAAATTTATAAAAGTAACAAAAAAAGCCAGAGAGAAAGAAAAGGCTGACGCACTTGCACTTTGAAAAGTTTCTAAATGAAGACTAAGAGATCGAAGGAAGAAAGTAGAGGGCACCTCGACGTAATTCTAGTGCGTCATCATTTCACTACCAACGTGAGCGACGGGCTAGAGCTGCGTCCAGAGCCCGGAAAAGGGGAAAGAGGAAAAGAGGAAGAGTTTTCACCAGTGCTGCTGGGGAGCGTGAGCGGGGGCGGCGTGGGCGACCTGTGCGTGGGCTGCGAGGTGGGCAGCACGCGCCGCTGCTACTTCAGGGGTCTCCAGGATGCCGTTGCCGTTTTGCGCTAGTCTGATCTGAGCGGGAGGGCCTTGCCATGAGGGAGCACCGTTCCACTGGGAGGCGGGGGCGTTCCACTGTTGGTGGGATGGGGCATTCCACTGCTGAGAGGGTCCGGCGGGCTTGGCAGCGGAGAGAGCAGCCAAGTGAGCGGCACGGGCCTGGGCTACTTCGGGAGTCTCAGCGACAGGTGCGGGGCCGGCGTTCCATGTGGGAGTAGCAGGAGCGCTGTTCCACTGTTGAGCAGGGGCACCGTTCCATGAGGAGGCGGCCGGGGCACCGTTCCAGCTGCGCTGTTCACCGTGTTGCCAGTACTCTTCGTTGTCCCAACGGGGATCGTAGGAGCCATCGTCTTGTGGGTTTGGGTTGTTCTGTGACGCTTGCTGCAACGCGGCTATGTGTGCAGCGCGTGCCTGTGCCACTTCAGGTGTTTCCAGGATGTTGCGGCCGTCCTGGGACAGGGCGATGTTGGCGGGAGGACCGTTCCATCCGGAAGCATGAGCTCCGCACGCCAACGCCAAGCAAGCTACTACGATCTGTGTACAAAAAGACATATTACAATTAAAATGTAGTTGTGTGTATATGCGAGTACGGTCACTGTAGCGATCTTTGAGGAAGGCCTATGTCTTGCAGAGTGCTGACATGATGATAAAAATGTACATAAATTAATATCAGTTTATACCAGTTAACTGGTACGACCTCGTGAGCGCTATTACAACTTAACCCGACTTCGTTAACAATTTATCATTCAAACTTATCGATATTGCAGCTGTTGGTATTCTAGGCTTGCTCATTATATTACTCTACGACCGCATAACATTTTATGTTAATTCTTGTGTTTGTTGGTAACTTATATTTGCTTGAAGTAAGTATAAGTTTTTAAATAATACGTTTCAAATAAGTAAGTTAAGTAAGTAAGTAAATAAAATGAGGATTTATTACTTTTTAAAGTTTGGCTTATATGTCTTTTTACGAGTAGCAAATATAATATTGTATTCAAAAATAATCATAAATGTTCCACACTATCTGCATACTAAAAAGAAATATAGTATTACATTAATTACGAATTTGATTTCATATAAGACCTGGACTCTATCCATTTTATTATGTCTGATGATTTTTATTATTTATACTATCAAATCAAGTGACAAGCCATAATAGTTTTAAATTATATCTATGAAAAAAAAAAACAGTCAAGGAAATGTAGAAGTTAATAGAGTCTCGAAAAGAATGTAATTAATGTATGTAATATTCCACCTTGTATTGACTTATCATGATATCACTGGAAATATAAAGCATAGTCTTGAAATTTTGTAGAAACATTTATTTCGCCAAACAGAGGTCAACCAAGAAACGAATTTCCATTCGCGAGCGAAGTTGATGGGGTCTATTAAATACGGGAAGCGAACGAGGGATATCTGGTATTAAATAACGTAAAAGTTATTAGTTTCTAGTGTAGGTCAAATGTTTCTGACTCAAGTTTTAAAGAAACGTGAGAAAAATAACTATTGCACATTTTGTTTCGTATAGAATTATAATGTAATGTGTTACAAATAGATTAATAAATGTGTAAACTGGAAATTAAACAAGATGAGTGAATAAGTAAATAATTTATAGCGAGCCTAAGTTCAGAATCACGTAACGATGTCAGGGCTTGCGGTCTCGTTGGCCGAGCGTGGTCGCTTAGCCCCAGGTCAGACGGCTTAGTGTAATATAGTCGTGTTGTTAATACCTCATTCTGTATTTATGCTTTGAGTTTTATCAAATGATTCATCAATGCGGTCAAATAATAACATTTGCAACTATTTTGACAGATATTGCCATTAATTTACATTTGGAATGATTCAAATTAAAAAAAAATTGGAATGTATATACGCATTAACATAAAAATTATGAAGAAACCTATTTACTATTCTTTCATGGCGAGATGTTGAAAATTGTTCGTGTGAAGTTATTTTTATAATAGTTAATAAATTCAGTTAAGTAATTAAATTGTGGACGTAGCTCTTTGTTTTAGACATAAATTGGATTTGTTCATTTAATATATTCATCGCACTTACTTAAAGTCAAAGTTACAAAATTTTTGATAAGATCAGGCATGCGTTTTCAATGCCGAGAAACGTAATCGCCCTTGATTTTTGCTGTTTATGTCTTTTCTTATACAAATTAAAATGCTGTTTTAGAATTAAAATGTACCATTCACTGGCAACATTAATAACATATGCTTTAATTGCCTGCGACAAAAAATATAAGAAAATATACATTACCTTATTGTTCTGGTATGTATAATTTATTAGAATTAAACTAACCAATCAAAGCAATAAGTGAACGGCTTCAAGGCCCGAAGGTCCCTTGAAGGTCATGTAGCAGGAAGCCAGCTTTCCGGACCTGCCCACCGTCACATTCATCGACTTGTTACCCTCGCTTGTCAATTTGACATTTGCTTTTCTACTTTTTAATCAACTTCAACTACACACTAACAATATTAAAGATTCCCTTTGTTGTGTTATTTGACATTTAAATATTATTATTCTATAAATTTAAAATGTATACTTATTTTCATAATTTTCCTTTGTTTTCCTTGTATCATTTATAGACACACAAAGCAGTTGTTTTATTGACATGTATTAATTATTGTGGGACGTTGCGTGGGTGTGCCCTTCTAAAAAGGCGTATTATGGAATGCAGACAAAAACCCTTAGTGAGCGGCGAGGTAAGCGACACTAATAACCGCATCTAATAATTTGACCTCCTGCTAATTTGTTGAGTTTTGCGGCTTCTACATTACATGAATATGAAGATAAATAATATTTTTAATTTGAGATTTTATTCATGTTACGATATATCAACCCCATTGTTAATATTATAGATGTGCAAACTTAAGCTATTTAACAATCACTGCGGAGACAAGATGCCAGTGTGCGAAATAGTTTAGCCCCTTTATATTATAGGTTTTCATAATACATTTTGCGCGGTATAGATTAAATTTCAGATAGCTCGACAGTGAGACTCTCTTTTAATTAAAATTTTTGAATGTTTCATTATTCGTTCATAACTACAATAATGGATGTAACAATCACATTATTCGTTACCGCATTGCTTGGGAAAATAAAAGATAAAATATTACGTAAAAGGTATGATAAACACTGGTCTTGTTTACATTGTACTTTAATAGAGCAGCGCAATGTGAAGCATAATGGGTGATAGCAGTCTGCATTCACCGCACTATATTTGGTGCGTCGAGTGCATGTCGAGTTTTGCACTCGCCATTGACATTTCAATCTTGACTTTATTAATGATAAATAAACTCACCAATCGACATGGAAACAGATCACACAGAGAAAAAAAAGTTTCTTTTTTGATACTATTGGGACTTGATTTTAATAAACCTTTTAAGTTTTAAATGTATAATTGTGTAAAATCTGTTAATTATAGGGCTGTCACAATTTATAGAAATGTGTCAATAAGATGTTATGTATTTTATTCGGATTAGCGTTACAAGAAAATGATAAGTAACTGCACTGATTTTTGTTCTGTTTTAGGAGTGTTTAAACTTTTCATAAAATTATAGTTTCGAATAATCTAGAACTGTAACATAAATATATGACGTGATAATGTAATTAAAATTGTGATTGTTTAAGGCAACAGATAATTAGAGAATCATTACTTGATACATAGATTATGTACAGGCATGTAACAAATCTAAAAAAAATTGGTAAATTGGAGATAAAGGCTGTCATAAAAAATGGTTTAAGTAAATAAATGGTGAGATAAGTAAGTATTAACGCTCTAATTATACGTCCACGCCGGACAACTTTCAGCGGCATTGACTCACGTAGGAAACGTAAAGCGAGTTTGATTTGTGGAGTTATTCATAGTGTACATTTAACCTTGCCACGCAAAACAATCTAGTTTTTGTTGATAAATGCTGCGTAACCCTACAGCAGGCCTATATTCAAAAACGCCTGTTTTCTGATAATGTTTTAAAATTTTAATGCTATATGTTTTTGATAAAATTGTGTAGCGTTTACGCTACGTATTGCTAGCCACTACAACGACAATGCAATATTAAATAGTTTTTGTGAATTGAAATTTGAACGCCGATTTGAATTCGGACACCATTAGACATATGGTCGCTGCCTATTCGTTTAGATCGAAATTGCGGGACAAAGAAATGCTCGGGTTGTAACTTATTTCCACCCGCTAAACACATATTCCACCAAGAAGTGGCAAATATGTGCTCGGGTGGTAGTTCACCGCTAATCACGTTTAATTGTATAAATGTTTTTTTTTATTATATTCAGATTACGTAGCATTTAAGTAGCATTCTTTAGTAATCTTCATTGTAAAGTCGTGTTAAAAATATAAGGAAATCGTTGGATCTAGTGCAAATTTTATGAACACGCTGATAATGACCTGGAAGTCGCGTGTTCGACATGCGCGTGCTCAACCGGCAAATTCTCAATTTTCGTCATAGTAGGCCTAGTTATTCATGTTTCGCCTATTAAATTATTTCTTATCGTTTATAGTTGAATTTTACCAACTTGCGTTTGTGTGTTATTGCGTGAAATGACCTTAATATGTTAATTCACTGCAATAAAATGTAAGACTAAGTCAAATTTTATAATTATAAATAATGACTGTGTGTATGTATAGACAAAGTCTTTGTAATATAAACTTTAAATACTCTTTGTTTCCTTACGTTGAAAGAAATTGCGAATGGGAAAGAAATGTAATATGTACTAAATCGTGCATGTAACAATCCGCACTATATCTACATTAGAGATTTCAACCTGTACTCCTCTCTTTGAGAGAAAACTATTGGACTTTTTTTGAAAAACAGTAGAATTATAATTACAAGTAATATAAAAAATTGAAAATTGTGGTGTTAATTTTAAAATTTTGTCAGATATTTGACAGATATGTTACATAAGAGATGGATTTCCACCTATGTAATGACTAATCTTTGGAACTATTAGACTTAGGGACTTGAAATATAACAGGAACATTCGTTTTACCAAATACCGCAAGAAAGGATTATATGAAATTTTATTAAAAATTCATTCATTGATTACGCGAAGTGATCGAGAGACTGTACATATGTGATAAATACAATCTATGTTATCAATTTAAAAGGATTTAAAAATGTGTCAGAAGTAGATTATAGTAGAAGTAAGTGAAATTGTAATTTCGCGGTTTGTGTAAGATTTGTTAGCGCCCCAAAAGATGTATAGCTTGAATGTAGACAAAGTCATTTCTTTGGGACCATATGACAGTTTCGTCAAAACATAACGAAATATTATTTGAGAAATATTACTGTCTAGTATTTTAAAGAAAATAAAATGATTAAAAAGTACTTACCATGGATTTCATTTTTGAAAGAAGTTAAGCACAGAGGTGAAAGATAGAAAAGTGAAGTTTTTTAATATAAGATTTGTTTGTATAGCGCTGATGGAAGACTAGAGTCTTCCAGGATTCGCTATGTTGGGAGTGCAACTTGCGTCTGTGCTAAATGAGGGCGGTTGCTGGTATTTATACTCGGCGCCTGCGCAGAGGGGGTGCGGTGGTCTGGTCGACTTCTGAGCGTGAAAGTACTTGGGCACGCCGTTGATCGTAGCGAATATCATAGTACACATTTCAATGGCACTCAGTGTTTTTTGGATCATTTCTGTGTGTGATTTAACAGTCGATGTTTGTTCTCTGTTTTTTTTTTAATTATTTGAAATTGTGATATTATTTAGAATTTCCGTAATTATAACCATTTCGGCACGTTTCCTTAATTTATTGAGTTTATTGATTAATATCATGAAGTTTACTCTGATTCAGTATATAATCTACGTTTATTAACTATAAAAAAAAAAATTATGATTATTTTAAATATCGTTTAAGTGTGGGATTAATTGCAAATAATTTTACGAATACATCAAATTTCTTTAAGTGGAATTATTCAAAATAAATATAAACAGCCATGTGACTTATTCTATTCGACATGGAATTATTTCAACGTTTATATTATTGAACTCTTCAGTATTATTAACTTTACTACGCTACTCCCTTAAGTTTAGTGCACTAACTAGTAATAATTGAGGAATTTTTATTATTTGGAGAAGTGGAAAATCTGTGTATACAATTAACTTTCTTTGAAGATAGGGAGATAAAAATTATTTTTGAAATGATTTATGACGTCGATTTACGACTCCTATTTTATTTTAGATAATAAGAACTAGATTACTGTATTCTTATATATTTATTAATCGTATTTGTTTCTATGTAACCACGTTACATACGTTACATACGTTACTTTAGTGATAGTTTTTTGATACAGAAACGTGTATCAAAACGACAACGTATATAATTAGGGTTAAGGGTAACTTAAGCTTTGCAAATATTTTTACTCACGAACAAGAAAAAGTTGTGTATTAATTGTGAAAAGTTTATTAATTGAATTCAAACATACACATATTCATACACATATTATTCATATAAAAATCATATGTATTAAGTTGTATATTATGTGTGTAATATAACATAAATTTACACCAAAAATTGTTTTTTTTTTTTATTTAAGAATATAGGAACTTTAACTAATTAAGTAAGTGCCATTTTCGTATTCACTACGATTACAAATTTCTTTTTTATTGAATTTTGTCATAGAAAGTTTCGGGACTGTTAACTATTTTTTGTTTAAATTATTTATTAACTTATTATTATTAAATAGGTCAATTACCAACTGTTATTATCTTTAATAAAATATAATAATCCTTCCGCAAGTGCAGAAAAGTTTAAACAATAGATACTTAGATCAATATGTAGAAACAAATTAATTACGGAAATCTTTGAAAAGGATAAAATGTGTTTATATAACATCGAAATATTTCAATTTGTATTTGTAACTAATGGTATAAAGCATAATGTAATGTGTGTGATAAACAGTGTATTAGTTTAATTATAATTTTCTGACATAAACAAGTTCCTCTACCTTATTGGCTTTTGTTAGAAAATTTGGTAAAGTGATATATCCGAATAATTGACAGGAAGTTGTTAAAGGACAAGGTTTAAAGGAGGTACCGGAAAACTGCCTGAGGCATTTAAACATTTGGTGGTTGTTCGTTTACGTTGAAATTCTATAAAGAATGAACATATATAACAAAGCAGACGCTAGTTTTGCCTATTTTTTAATGTTAGTGCATAATAGTGAATTATACAGTTTGATTTAGACCTTTTAGGTAGACACTGTTGTCACGTTTAATTTTACGTTGTCATGGTATTGAAATAAAACCGTCAATTGAAATATATTACGTAATATAAAAACACCATTTTATTTTAACGTAGCTTGTTAACATTATAATTTAAAAAAATGTTTAAATATTATACTATGCGATTTTCTTATAATAAAATAAAAAAAATCATTTTATGTTTTATAATTAACATCATGTAATAGCTTAATCAGAATGATCAGATAATTGAAAGTGAATATATATTTAGGTTTGATGTAAGTGTGAAGCTTTTGCAGGGTTGTTGTAGTTTCATCAGACTCGGGGCTCGCGGATCCAGAAACTGTTAAAAAGTGATAGAAAAATAAATCATCATTAACTGTTATATTCTTGTAGGTTTACTAAGTATAAATGCTAATGTATTTGATATGATTAAATTATTTATTAATCTAACCTTTTCTGAGATCTGTTTTCTTTTTATATTGTTGACGGTAAAAGCTAATAGACATTATATAAGCAATATAAAAAGGGGTCAATTGATATTTTTGAAAACAGCTACAAATATACAAAGTAAAAATAGTAAAGATGTAAGTATTAACTCCATAAGTATTAGAGATTTTTCACATTGGAACAGTTATGTTTATTCTCTATTTGTCAGAGACTAAACTAGAAATAATTATCATTAATCGAGCGGTAGGGCGTCTACAGCAGGATATCTTTATCTTCTTCTTTTCAGACGATAGACTCCCACTGCTATGCATAGATCTCCCACAGAGACCTTGACGATGACTGGTCCTGCGCTGTCCACATTCAAAGACTTTCCGCGACCTTTACTATATCGTAGGTTCACCTAGGCCACCCAGCCTACCAACGCCGCATCCACCACAGCGCATAGTTACAGCGGGTTAAAGGGCTTCCCTATAGATTTTCAACAGGACCGGTTGAAAACTGTCCATTTTACAATTGGACACCGAGGTTGTGTCCCTCTAGAAGGTTTCTAGTATGAAAGCTTATTAAAAAAGTTAGGCTAAGCACCCTACCTCCTCTTACCCACTGAAGTAGTTGGAAGTATTTGGAAGTTGATTATTTGCGATAAGATATTATGTCAAGGGCTAGCTTTTTTGTCATTGACAAATGCTGTTTGCTTGTTGCGTTTACAATAATAATCAAGGTCTCTTTAAAAAATTAACCTTGTACGCATGTTCCGTTACATTAATTATTTTTCTGGAACACCCGTGCATGTCTTCGTTTTTTCTTGATGGCAATGAAAATGAAAGTCGGTGTAATATACGTTATGTATATTATTTTTATATTGAGACTATACGTTAGAATATATTAAACTTTAAAAAGTATTGTTTGCTCGCGTAACGCTGTAGGTTATTTAGGCAAACGCTCCATTGATTGACATGCTACTGAAACCGCTGTACCGCGCCTTAGGCGTACGGGCGGCGTGACGAGGCGTGCGGGAGGAAGTATAGTTCGCTTCTTTCTGTCAACGTTAGCGTCGGTGGCGCTCATGCTCTTTTTACCACGGTACACCACACTGCGCATTTCTAAGACGTGGTATGACTGTTTTGCAGCACTATAGAGGCTAGGGATTCCGGGAGGCTACCTTAGTTGGCTAGTGAATTGCGTCAAGCCTCCTGATTCGAGGGTATCCGATATGACCGAATCTCGGCTAAATTGTTTGTTATTAAAGGAGTCTTATTATTATTCGTTGTTATAGACATTGCTTTATTTTGTAATATAACATAAGATTATATAGTAGTATATAGTCTTTTGTTATTGATAATATGTATCAATAGTAATATTGAAATATGACAAAGACGCTGGGACCTTGTGTCGTCAGAAGACGCCGGATACTGCTTCCTACCTGTCCTATTGTAAATATATAGTGGATGCTTAAGTCCAGCTGTTCTATACCTGACATAATGATGATGATGATAATGTAAGATGATTTGGAGCGGTTGTAGTGCACCCACTGTAGTTCCTATGTTTCTTTTAATGCACATATTATATTGCTGTTAATTTGAAACTGTAAATATTTAAAAAACTTTAAATTTCAACAACGGTTCTTATTGTTTGATTAAATAAAGTTTAAAGTCAGCAATGAAAAATGTTTTAAATAAAAATTAATAAATAAAAAATTTTTTGTAAATTATTTTAGTGATAATTCTGACAAACATAACTGCCATCTTATACACTCGTAATTTTCCTTACTTCCCCGTTACGGTTGATTCTGTATCGTATTTGCGCGATCTTTTTACTGTGCAAAAATTAAAGATTTCCTTATAAAGATGACATTGCAACGCCAACGCATTGTCGTCGATAATGTACCGTCTTGTTACATATTTCATCTCCGGCTTTCACGCATAATGACCATACAAGAGGTGCTAATATCTCTTACGTACTTCTCTCGGTTAATTTATATGTGTTGTTCTTATGAATTTGTTTAAATGGATTCGGGGAAATGAATTTTCGATATTTATTATCATACGTTTTTTTTAACCTGTAATATAAGGCTATCTTGTGAATACATATTAGTATAGTTGTAATTTTAAATACTTTTAACTGTATTAAAATTTTTGTAGTAAAACCTTTTTTTTGTTGTAGTAAAGGAAAAAAACAGTATAACATAAATATTGTACGTAAACAGATATAAAAAAATATATAAAATGGACAAAAATGCAGAACAGATGGCCGAAAGGTTCATGTTGAAGGTTCTGGAGCAAGTGCAGCGTAGAACGCCTATCAGCCTTGACGACAGACGACCGTATTAAGTTAGTGGGGAAACGCTGTATCCAGGCCGTTTTTACCGGGCCATTGAATCTCTATCCGGGAGGCCTGTCTAGCCGTAGACTTCTTATAGTTGAAATCATGATGACGATGAGGCAAAAAATCACCTACCACAGACGGTGGTATCGCAAACAGTGACCTCTTCCTTATGTATATAAATATTATACAGGTTGATAGGTTATAACTTAGAAAGCTGTAAAGGGGTGTGTGTTTACTTCATTTCGTGTCAATTTATGTATTTATTAAAATAAATTATATTATTATATGACACACCCTACCTAAAAATCAAAAGTTTCGGAGATTTTTACTAATGTGATGATAATACACTAAAAGAAATCTTTTTAAAAATTCAAATCAAGCTTATTATGTGTCCTTGCTGAATCTGTGCTGCCAGAAGTTATTAGCCTGTTGCATTCCAATAGAAGAAATAAATTAATCTAAAATAAATGAACTTTTTGCTGACAAATACATTCATCCCTTTAAAGCTTTTAAATTTATAACTAATTATCCCGTATATGAACGCAAAAGAAAATAATAGTTTTTTCGTATTTCATGTTTATATGATGATTCATAGAGTGAGAAAGCGGAAGGTACTTGAGTTACCTGATCATTGGATTTCAGGTGCTATATGCAGTGTTGCATATACACGAAATAAATCTAAACTATAGAAATTTTCATAATTCAAAAATTTGACAGTAGAACGTATCGATGACGTAAGGCTTCACCTTTGATGAATTTGTCATTTTTAAGGTCTAAAATGGAATTCAGTTTATAATTGGTAATTTGAACAACAAGATAAAGTGCTTGTAATAAATATGAGATAAATTTATTAATATTTGAACCTGTTTTAAAAACTTGATCAGAAATGTTGCAGTACTAACTGTCCGGACGTGTAAAAGCTGATAATTTTTAAACATTTCTAGGTCATAGCACCATGTATCGGTTTGAAGGTCTGATGGTAATGATATTTAAAGGAAAGGTGTTTTGGCTTAAATGCAATTCAACATCGAATTGCACGCTTACATAAGAGGTCGTAGAATTGGAAGTCGATTTACTGGTTGGAACGCTTCATAAAAAAGTTTTCAGTATTTTCTTTTCGAAAAAAAAAACATGTAAAAAGCGCGGCAATGAATGAATCAATTGCCAACGTAATTTTTTGAAAAAAGCACTGGTAAAACCTGTTTAATGCTTACGTGTTTCTTTGTTAAATGTTGGTTGTTGTTGGTTGGATTCTTCTTTCATCATCTAGTCTTTTATGGTAACAAACAGATATTATTCGTGTAAATAGACGTTAAGTTTAATTGTTATAACAAACGTTTTATTCTAAGTAAAACATAAATTCAGGCTTCATTTGGTGTGATTCTTCTTCTTTTCAGCCGATAGACGCCCACTACAACGCTTAGGCCTCTCCCAAAATCGTCACGATGACGGTTCTTGTGATGTCCGCTTTCTGCTTCTTCTCGCGATAATTCCTTAAATAAAACTGGATAGAAAGCTTGTATTTTAAAATTATTTACTTAAGTTTTAATTTATGTTGCATTTCGCATAAGTTATGTATTGTACTTTGTATGGTAGAGTTATGTATCACGTCCGCCTACGTACGACACGCGCTGCGGTGGCCTATGATCGAAACGATCTTATCTTATAAATTTATCGGCGTTCAGGAAGTTTGGCAAATATTTTATTAAACTGATTCTATTTTCAATTAAATTTGTCCACTTCGTTATTCATCATCATATCAGTTGAATAATACGCGCTGCAATGTCCACGATGATGATGTCCGGTCTTGCGCTACCTGCATCCAGCGATCTTAATAATGTCCTCGGTCAACCTACGCCTGGTCTACCGCCTCATGGTCGCTTAGCGAGAACCTTTCGTTCTCAACTGCCGCCTGTTGCACGAGCGATATGACCCGCCCATTGCCTTCAGATGAGCAATTCTTCGAGCTACGTCTACGTATTAATTCGGTTCTACTGTGGATCTCCTTTTGTGATTAGATTTTGCAGCGAAGCTTCGCGCATAATCCTCTCCCAATAGATAGCAATCTCTGTGGGTGATCTTGAGTCTTCTTATAAGGCGCATCGTAAGCGACCATGTTTCTGATCCGTACGTCATTCCCGGCTTCAGGTATTTTGGTATTTTAGATGAGAAGATGTGATGTCCTTTCACTGTTTGTTAATTGAAGGTTTTCAAATGACCTACAATTAATTTATTTATGAAGAAAATAAACCAACATTTTAAGTTTGTTTTTTTATTCACAAAAGACGTAATACACAAAGGCATGCCAGTGTCACCTCTTAATGCAGGGACGGACTTGAACGGTGATAATTTAAAAAGTAATAAAATCCTTCATTACTGCGTGTCACCCTGCTGCCATTACGACAATGGTCACTGTTTTCTGAATTAATTCATGACAATTACGTTGCAATTTTGGTATAGTGCAATTTATTTCATTGCATTTTGTTAATACGTTGCCGGTATCGATTAAATTGAATGGTAAATTTAACAATTTTCTGGTTAATTACATCTTTCACAATAGCCGACTAATTATGTGTTTAATTAAAAAATAACCTCAACTTAGTAAGTAATAAGTAGATGATGTATTATAAGATTTGAAACTTATCTGGTAGAGTCGACACATACGTGGTAATTAGGCAATCAGACTCGTAAGGAGTTTAGAGCAGTCAGTTAATTTGAAAATCGAATACTATTATAAAATTATGAAGATTTTTAATAGAATTTGGTTTTGTAAATTTAACTTTATTCTCGCGCAGCTAACAAATTTCGAATCTCGAAGAGAAACAGAATAATATTTTAATTTATATATAATTTTTTTTTATGTGATTGTGAATTAGCGGCAATTATTAAATAGATCGTAATGGCGTAGCTCATAACTTGTAACTATATTAGTACTCAAATACGAAAAACTAAATAAACGTTGTACTTAGATAAATAAATTAAAAATAAAATATATTTTTATCATAAATAAAAACTGAAAATTGAACGCGAGAGAGAGACAGAGAGAGATTGTTGTGATGTATTTGCTTGCTTTTTTTCTGATTATTATAATAATTTGTGTAAAAACGTAAATACATTGAGAACTTTTGAATGGATTTTATTTATGATTTAATTCTTACAAAAATAATTAATAATTGAAAACAATTTATTTACAACTTACAACATTATACGTGCTATAAGTCATACTTGTTATCCTTTAAAAAACCTAGCAGTAATGAAATATCCTTAATTAAAAATTAACAGGAAACCGATGTAGCAAAATAACATCAATAGAAAGTATAATTAGACGCCTATGTTAATAACCACTGCATTGTTCGATTGAATCGGATAGCAGTCAATTAAACTGAACCACCTGATTGGCCGTGTGTTCGTGAAAAGTAGGCCAAGTGCGAATACTGGACTGGCCGGTGTTTGACATCGGGGAATCTGCATCGCTGGCTGCGCAGAGGTCATTTGGGATAAAATCTTATATACAGTTGTATTTAATATATTTTTTAGGCCGCGTTGACAAGAGAAATGAAGCATTTGATAAACAATTAATTAATTGTGATACAAAAATGTAAGAAATCCAATACTCGTGATATTTGAGAGGTGAAGGTTATCCTTAAGGTAAAGGAGGAAAATAAAAATGGATGAATGTGTAAGATCATGTGAATTGTGAAGACCAGATGAATGATTTAAAGAAGACTGAAAGAGGAGTAACTATAGTAGAATAAAAAGGCGGATGTAAAATAATTAATTAAAAATTGTAAGTTCCTTATCCCTTAACGAGATAGTGGAGAACGAGAGGCCTCTTTAAAAAGCTAATACTTGCTCAATACACAGCTGCTCAAGAGCCCTCTGCCTATATACATATAAATAAACTACATACGAAATATTTTTCGTCCGATATCCCTCAGTGATTTATATGAAAGTTTACGCCCAATGTATGTGACCAGTGATTATTATTTATTCACGGCATTGAAACATCGTCTGTCAATATTTCTCATTGGTAAGCTTTTTTATATAAAGAAAGCTATGCCCGGATTTCTCTGCAATGAAGTGATTAATAGTAACCAACATAGCACAACAAGTTGACAAGTTTAAGTAACAGTGATCAGGCCACATAGCGGCCACATAGGGCCTTAAGGTTCTGGAGTAGAGGTCACGGAGCGACAAACATAGCAAAGACCGTCCATTAGACGGACAGGAGACTTTGTTAAAATCATGAGGAGATGCTAGATGCTGGCCGCATCCAACTTATCCTATTGGAAATCTGTGGGGGCCGCCTATACTGAACATATTAAATCCATCGTCATTTTTATTAAACCCGTAGGATGTGTACAACTGGACATACGCCTCCTTCATAGATTTCCTAAAAGACCGCTTGGAAGCGGCTAAAATATTATCAAAATTCGTAAAATAAAACTAATACACCAAGTTTAAAATATTTCAATAAATCACGCGTTTCAATCATTTTTTTTCTCAACTGAAAGATAATGAAAATCGTAAAAATCTAATACTGTTAAAAACCGGTAAACATTCATAATGAAATAAAGATGTGTTTGCGCCGCTTTTTATAGGAGTTAATGGGATTATTTAATTTTAATGTTTATTATTATGCCGTTAATAAATATAATATTTAAAACAGATCAATACACAGAGTCATAAAAATGCTATTGAATTCCAAAATAATGTTTAAGGAACAAAATTTGTTTAAAATACACCTTTTCTTGAACAGATCGAATCAGCAAATGGAGGTCGATATTTAATTATTTGCGAGCACGAAAACGAATTTAGAGTATTGCACTAACTGCAAATGCTCTGCGTAATCCGTTTGTAAATTTAAACTGACAAATAAAGCGCAGACATTCAATGGCTGCCTAATGCAATTGCGCTTTGTTATAAAAAACATTCATGATTTTATCGCGATCAATGATTATCTTGTTAAATAAATATTTGTTTAAGAATATAAGAACAAAATTATAAATGCACATTTATGTTATTATTCCAATAGTTTTTATTAAAACGCTGTCACATTTACTTTTATATGGTTTAGTGGCATTTTTACTTAATTAAATTTATAATAGTTACTTATTGAAACTGCAATAAACCAATAAACTTTTTATGTTAAAATTATTGTAACTTTCTTAATAATGTTTTATTTTATAGTGCATATAATTAGACTTAAAAAAATATTGAAAAAAAGTTTTTGTTTTTTTATTAAATTTTTGTTTATAAATAAGTCAGTGTGTTTTTCTGTGGAAAATGTTTTCTATCTAATACTTAGACTGAACGAACGTCATTATCAAACTTTAAAATAAAACATTTAAAATTTTTTAATGCGAAATATATTTTTTTCTACTACTAGGTTAAAAAACTTATTCCGATATAATTGTTTTACTAACAAAAACTTTTAAACTTACTTAAGCGGATAAATAAATATATAAATGCGGAGCCAAGCTGATACATTTATTAAAAATACTTTAAAATTGGTGAAGAATGTAATAATCCATTAAGTGTTATAGTGAAGTAATGTACTACAGCGACCTCTTTGAAAGAAATGGTAATTAACCGCTTTGGTTTGGCGTTACCTAAAACTACTCTGCTTAGAATTACTTTTCACAAAAAAGAAACATATACATGTACATTTTTCTGGCCGTGTATGACATGTACATTCTCGTGCTTACTTTCTATACTTTTTATAGATCCATCATTTATTTGAAATGTATAGTTATCAAAGCAAGTACCTTACCTACGATTCTATAACTATTGCACAAATGTGTAGTCTTTTAAATAACAAATTCTTGCGTAGAACCTTCCTGCTTATCATCAGAAATTTGAGAGCTATTAATAACAACTTGAATTTGGAGTAATGTCTAAAACCCACCCATATAATAAGTATACCGTATTATGATGTAACTGAAATCAGTCAAACGTTTATCTTCAATAGGAAGTAATGTAAGAAGTAATTATACATTGCGGTAAGGCGTTAATTATTTGTTTATCTATGACAATTAGTATATATTATCCGATATGAAACTGTAAAGTATCTTTTAGTTATAGATATAAGTTATAATTAAGGCACAATCTTGATGTTTGGTGAAATATTAAACTAAGTACAACAGGTATCGTTATTTTGTATTTTACTATTTAGTTGTAGGCTTTCCGCTAGGTGGAATGACGACATATGGTGGTCGACGACGAGATAGTGAGCAGTCGCTGGGTCTGGGTGGAGCCAGATCGGATATGGCGATCTTTGAGGGTATCCGACATTATATGTATTGCAGCGAGCGTCTATCGGCTGTCATGGTGATGATGATGACTATTTAATGACACTTTTAATCACGGTTACAGTATTCACTTAGGTGAACAGCGAATTTCGAAAATTAGTGTACTACATTGTTTTAAAATACGAGAAGATGTATACTAATTAATTTGACTAAGTCCACCTTTTTGTAGTCCTATCGAATCTTACCCAAGTGTTAAAGTATTAGGATAAACCTGCAGCCTTATTTGTTATCATAAAGACGCGAACAGAAACAGTTTACGCGCCATCGTGGAGCCATTACATATAGACGGCCGATTATCTCGATTCCGTTGCCAAAGCCTAGTTATGGAATTCCGAGGAGAGCGAGGCATAACCCCTTTTATCTAGGTCTCCGGTTGCAGATGAGAGGCTCTGACGTTACTAAGCACACCCACACCCTCCTTCAACACAGAAACCAAAATAAATCTTGACCTACCAGATAATAAATTATCAGAAATTATGATTCCTCAGGATATTATTATCATCATGATCATGGCTGGTATGTTTCCCATGTATGTTTTTGACGATCTTGAAAAGGTTATCTGTCTACCTAGTGGGTAAACATTAAACCTCCAGCGGTCATCTATTTTTTCCGCTATGTTTTTTGGCCACTGACTCTTCAAATTGCTATTCCACTGAGCTATGTCCATATGTTACTTTCGTTCGTCGACAGATCATTTCAATCTTAATTCGATGTTGTAGAGAAATCTCCAGCCCTCGCTATGGATCCTTGATTGACTGTTAACAAATACAACAAATAACATCGATGATCTTTTATTACCCAATAAATACATAAAACTAAAATTTCATGAAAATCTGTCGTTGCTTCTTTGTGTACTTCACACCTTTCATTAAATCTATTCAAACTTTATCAATGAACGTAAAGTAAGTAATGTTACCGAAGCATGTCAGATCGAAGACGTTTATTTATTGTTTTTTTTCCTTGCAACTACTATTCGAACGCGGTCAGCCTACACTACACCTCATTACCCTTCCGAATAACATATTTATAGTAATACAAAACTACATAAACATAATTTCAACTATAAAACTATATATTTATATACATATATATACACCGAAATATATAATACTATATATTTCGGTGCACTTTACTATAAAGGGTTGTGAAGGAACGCATTTTTAAATAAATACATAAATACGATATTGACAATATAACATACTTTTAATTTAGAGAAAATGGTAGTTTTTTATTCGTCTTCTTTTGTTTCTAATAAAACACATATACCGCGTGTAAACATTTACTTTGCAACCTTTCATAGAAGTGTTTAGACACATTTTATACGTAACAATTTTATTTCAACAGACTACTTTGGTTAATCACCTTACACTCGTACTGCGAAAGTCACGTAAATTAAAAAACTTTCGTTATACAATGCTGCTTAGCGTATATTAAAATGATAATGTTAAAGTTCGAAAGCATTGTATAACTCACATTGTTGTAATTATCGGGTTTACAAGGTGATTGTTTAAACCAACAAGTTAGGCACGCGCGACCTTGTTGCGTTTTTCATGTGCATAGTTCGTGCTTCCGATTTAAACTAAATTCGGACCTTACTTTTAATTGTAGAATAAATTAGAGTAAACAGTTAAAACTTAATTATAATCTGTTTTTGTTTAAAAACAAACAACAACTTTCATAGCGACATTGGTGATATGGAAAGTTTCAGAACTGGCTATTAAAAACAACAATAAAAATTATTAACAAAGATAAACCAAAATTTGGCCTTGGAATTACGAAAATAGTAAACGTTGGGTTGAACACTAGCATTTGTTTGCTTATTGTTTTCAAGTTGGTTCGAGGATAATGTCCACGCAGCGCTCACGGAGTCCTTCTTAATCAGGATTGTACATCAGCGCACTGGAACAAAAAGAACATAAATATTTCACTATGGCTGGTATGATATTGTTGGGTTATCTCTCTTCAATCTTCAACTTTGTCAGGTTTGGCTTTCGATTACGATTTCAAGATGTCAAAGGAGTGCTCGCAACATTCTAAACGCCGTAAAAAATAAGTCAAAGGGGAGGAGGCACACTGCTTATCATAATGGTTTTATAAGATAACATGACACATATTGTCAAGGAGACTATTTCAATGAAACCTCCCGTAGTAATAAATATAAAGCTAGAAAATATTTAATAGTTACGTTTATTAACGAAGACATACAATGTTGTAATATGTCCCTTACTCGATTTTAAATTAATAAATTCTTTATTTCAAAGTTGTTAGACGCTAATTTAAAATGTTGTTTTTATTTATTGACACCTTAGGGACAAGGATTTGCGGTTAACATGCAACCTGATTTCGTGCTATTGGGTTGATTAACTAAACCGCATTATGCTCCAATTTCCGAGGCGAAAGGATTCACGAAGTGCCGCATTGAGTTATTATGTCTGTTTAAATAATATGTTGTTTAAATACCTAAAAATTTTTTCATCATGTCAGCTGATAAAAGTCCACACAAGGCATAGGTCTTCCCCTAAAATCGCCATGATGAACGGTCTTGCGCTGCCCGCCTCCACGGACTTCACGATTATATCGTCAGTCTACTTAGTGGAGGGCCTGTCCACGCCTCATCAGTCGGTTCGTTGTTACCATTTGAGAACCTTTTGACTTCAATAGCCGACCTTTGTACGTATGATGTGTTGTATGTAACGATTTACGCTATTTTATCATCTATTTTTATGAGGTTTCCACTTATGTACTAATTCATTTTCATATCTCGGGTATCATTGTTTTATTTTTCAAAAGAATTGTATTGTAAAATGAGAAAGATTTAATTTGGCTATATTCGACCAGTGCTGGACGCTGTTAGCCGTTCTGTTTACATCTTCGTCGAAGTCAATTTCAGTATGCAAAATAACAAATATTTATGACAAATTTACATTTAAACAATGTCGCTGTATATTAAAACTAAATATGTACTTATTATTTAAATAAGTATTCTAGTGAATTTTACTATAAATCATTAATAGCGTTTCTAGGCAAAAATTAAAATAAAATTAGCATCTGTATTATAATACTTTTGTATACTATTGTACTTGAACTTGAAATTTTTATTAGCGTGATGATAGTCAAAAATTTAATCAATATGCAGATTATACAGAGCATCTTTGTTCAAATATTTAATTAATAGTAATTTAGTGTATCGTCACTTATTCGTTTATCGATATAATTATAATATAATGTATTATTTAGGAATAGGTTATTCAGTAACATCATCACGTAAGTAACAATGTTGTACAGTCGTGTATAAGTTTGTATGTACCAAAAGTTATCGACGTCCGCCAACAAGGTGACCAAAAGACTTTGAATACAGGTTAGTTACAACCACTCCTAATGGAAATTTGTAGTAGAAGCCTACCTTAAGAATTGGATGATCTATAACTGAAATGATGACGTCAAAAGTGAAAACGGGCTCTGGTAATGAAAGATTCTGGCTTACATTTTTGTATAGTATTCATTAACGTTCAGCTGTAAGACGTTCATTGCAAGAAATAGGCTTCTCCCTCTGTCTGCTTTATCGGTAGACGACTTACGTTGCGCTTGCCGGTCCGTGGTCTTCCCTCCAGAATCTAAAGACCCTTGAAGCCATCTGTTATGCGATCTATGGAGCCTATCCACTGTAGCTTCAGCTTGTTAATTAACCTTTTCGGGGCTATTTTGCTTACTTACTTTCGTTTACAGATGTTCTCATTTCTTCTCGATAGAATAAAAAACCAGCATTGTATGATATGTAGCAAATTAGGACCGATAATACTATGTATAGATAAATATTTAAATAATCATTATATGAATGTTTTAATGTTTTGGAAATACTGAATGAAGTGTAATCGAAAGTATAAACAATCGTTTTATTTCTGATTCCATCTCGTTGAGAATTTGTACTACAATACGTGTGTTAGTACCATATTGTTTAAACTAACTACATATATGTATACTGTAAAAAACCTCAAGACACCGCCTGTTTACGGTATAAAAATGCATTATATTCCTTACACAATTGCAATATGCATACGGACTAGGTTCGGTACATGCCCATATGATCTCAAGGTCGGCGGGCCAGCCGTGACACAGCGATACGGGAAGTCAATTCGGCGAGTGATATGCACCCTTTGCGATTCGAGAAAGCGTTCGCTTTTAGATGTATTGCGTACAAATGCATGTTACGTGACCGACTACAAGGGCGCCGGGTCAGTTGTGTGCGGCTGAGTTGTTGCTTGAACTAGTTTTTCTTGTGATTTTGTTAATATCCGGCTTATGGACATAGACTTAGGTCGAAGGCGTTTGTTGTAAATGAAATTTCTAGATCTTTGCTTGTACACCTTTGTTTGTTGAACTGCGTCATTAAATTTTTTGTTAGAAGTCTATTTCGAGCTTTGTTCCGTAAATGGTACTTATTAACGCAAGAATAATATAAAGTAAATGAGGTTTAACTTTGTTGCCGGAAACATTGCTTCAATCATATCAAAAGGAAAAACTTAAATAACGACCGTATTAATTTTATAATAATTAATATCAAGTAAATAATAAAAAATAGTATCAAGTACAAATTTATAAAAATAATCAACTGTAAAGGTGCACGTCAGCTGTGAAAACTGAAAAAAATTCTTACGTTGTAGACGTGGATCAGCGCGTTAACATAAACCTAATCGTTGTTTAAAATATCTTTGAAAATATCCTTAGAGGATACTTCGGCAAATGTATTATGTTTACTATTTCACAGCCTTTTATGATGTTAAATAATATGACAATATCTGTTCCGATATTTATTTTTTGGTTGGAAAATATTTCTGATAATTTATTGCCGCTTGTATTGATTATTAAGATATTTATAAAGAATAGAAACAACGTCCTGACTATATAATTGTATGTATTATTTTAATAGAATATATGAAAATATATACAAAACTGTGTTATAAATTTTTAAACATAAATAATGTTGATTGAATGGGTTATTTAAATTGTCATTTCAATTTATCTAAGTAATGTCTTAAAGAGTCTTGTAGCAACCTTACTTTATTTATTGTACTTTCTTTAAAACTATTTTGCTTTGGAAATTTATTTGTCTACATTATACAAAAAATAATGTATCAATCAATTTTAAAACAATTGTATTTTGTTACAAATAACCTCAAACTGTTTTCTTAGCACACTATGCAAACTGTTACTTCTTGAATATGTAATTCGCTTATTTACACTTTTTCGTGTAAACAAAGGCAAAAGTTCTTGATAAAATATCTACAGCGTTAGTTAATGCATGTATCGTGGCGGACATGCCTTAATATGCCAGTATAATTTTCCAAAGCACTTAAGACGTTAAGTCTCAATCGCTACTTGATGTCGGAGCGCGTTGATGTCGAAAACAGGCGGCTATGCGTGTAACTTGAACTTGGTTGGACGTGAGCTGTGGAATGTCAACCGCCTTCTATAAAGAGTCAAGTGTGAAAGGTACTGTGTCACTGAGCGGCTTGGATCCGACCTGCTTTGAGCTTGACGTTCGTTTGATAGACGCAAATTATATTATTAGGTTATATTATAGGCTTCAAAATTAAGAACGGTCTGCATTCAAATTGATAGGAAAATTAAAATCACTCTGTTCTGAAATATATAGAACCGAAAATAAGCAGAAATTCTACGCATGTGACTAATAAGCTAACACTCGACTCATTTTAACATAGTTCATATGTTCACTGATTGCCATGGCAAATATTGACGTATGCAATAATAACGTATTTTATTTTTTTCAACATAAACATATACACAAACATTTGCATACATACGCTGGTAATTTGATTAATTATGGTAAGTCAATGCACCCTCTCACGTAACACCATGGAAAGCTAGGAGAGGCAGAAAACCAGCGTTAGTGGGAACTACAGTTGATGGTCACAAATTAAGCCTTTATCTTTGTTTTATCGTAAATATAACAATCTATTATTATTGTAAGCGTTTTATAATAATGTAATAAATAGGGAGTAGGCCCCCACCACACCCAACATAGATGAACCGATAATAAAGTCAAGATCGTGGAAAGTCGTTGTATACGGGCAAAACAAGACCGCGAACTTTGGGGGAGGCCTGGACGAGAAGGGAAAAAAAGTCTATGTTTTTCATTAAGCATCTATCGGTTGACATGGTGATGGTGAATAATTTTTTTATTTCTTTTATTTTTATTTACAATCACACTAATCTCTATTGCAATTAAATAAATACAAATAAAATTTTTAATTAAATCCGTCCTTAGTAATGTTACGTATACATTTGATTTATATATTTTGTTATCCAAATGTAATTTAATGTATACTGTAAAATATTACAATTAGAAAATTTTTATGAATAATGACGGTTCTAGCCCTGCTATGCAAATATTTCTGAAAAGCGATTTATTTAAGCAGGTGTTATTTTACAACTAGAGTTTCGCAGACCATAAGGGCTATTAACCATAAGGCTAATAGTAGATAATTATAGTTTAATGCTAATAATAAGTTCACATCGTAATCAAAATTTGCTACAAGCGAGTCGAATTAAAAATAACATTCTAATATATTTATTACATTTTCCAATATATTCTAGTTATTCGAAAATACATGATTATGGAAGGTTTTGAAAATGGAATATTATGCAGAGTCGAGTCCGCGATCCTAATTTCGAAATATGAGTCTATGTTTCTAACTTGGACATTTTATAGTTATATAAAATAAATAGTTTCATAATATAAATAAGATTATTAGTTATCAGTGTTAGAGTTTTAAAGGAGTGAATGTATAGCTCATTTCCTGCGAAATAATGTACGGTAAGTCTTATCCAAATATCAATGGTTACAGAATTAATAAACAAAATTATGATAATATAAGATTATTGTTTACTATCTGATCATACAAAATTTGTACTGCCAGAAATTATTGAGTCATTCCGATAGAAAAAAATAGATTATTATATCATCATTCAGAGCATCACTTTATTAGTTGATCGCAAATAGGTAAGAAGCTTTAAAGCCATTTTTCGGACCCTTTAAAACTTACACTTATTTTCAATAACGCTTTATAAAAAATAACTTTTACGAGAAATTTTCGTTCGTCCATGAAGTAAATTTAATAATTTTTCTGCAAAACGATTTCCGGTCAAAACATTACAGTTAATCTTACATTCACCAAAGTTTCAAGAAACCGGCACATGTAACTTAAAATATTGCACCTTGATAAAGTTTCATATCCTGTTCCACGTCGAGACAACTCACATTCTTTGATAATTCATGCTTTTGTTATCATTCTTATGATCAATAAGCAATATTGTACACAAAGCTATAATGATAACTTTGTTAATCAAATTTGAACTATAAACCGCTAACTTAAATTATCTAAGTTGATTAATATTTCAACGTGTGTAATTTATGTAATTTATTCAATAATAAATTAATCACAGGGCTTCATATGACCACAACCTATTAAGGGCCTGACCATCGGGTATCAAAGTCATGATATAATATATTTAATGCCTAACATATAATTCTTACTATATATATCTCTGAACTTGACACACCCCGCTTTTGGTCTAAATAGATTTATGATCTGGTCGCTTAAAAACAAGACCTAACGGCGACATTGGTAAAGGAAAGTTGTATAACTTACAAAGTGATAAATTGCTTAAGTACAAGAACCAAACATTAAAATTATATCTCAAATTATTGAATTAACGGTATTTTGTTTAATAAAATCTGGTCAGGGACCTTTGTCAAATATGAAAATTTTCGTTCACTTAAATATAGCGAAAATGAAACCTTTCCAAAACTTACTGTTTATAATCATACATAGGCAAAAATCAGTATGATCACATAGTAAGGTCGGTTATATTTTTGTCAATTTTCTAATTACATACAGGCTGATTGATTATAACTCTATTCACAAAAATGCGAATGTATAGCTAATTTACTGTCAATTAATATATAATAGTTTTAATTAAGACTGGCTATCATGACGTTCTTTAGAGGTGGCCTATGCCCTTGCACTGTGTGTCTATGGAATGATACGATGATGATCATGGTGAATGTATAGTATGCCTTATCCAAAAACTAATGGGTAGAAAAATTATAAATGACATAAGTAAGAAAAAGCGTTTTTTTTAATTCTGACTTGTACATATAAAATTAATTGTTATATTATCTGTCTCTACAGAATTTGTAGTGCCAGAAGTCGCAGATCAGTCGCAATTGAAGACAAAAATTAGTTGATATAACATATTTCAGAGTCATCACTCTATACGGTATGTTTGGAAAAAGGTTTAAAATCTTTAAAGCATTTTGGTGATAAATGAGCTATACATACATCTCGTAAAAGATTTTACACACAACCAATCATCCTTGACTTGAAATTTAATATTAATTTTGCTATTGCCAAGTAAAAATCAGTATGATAAGCCAATAATTTAATTGGCTTGTCGTATTCCAAACCAAATAAAAAATAAATGACTTTTTTAAAAATGATCACTTTATAAGGGTTCATTCGAAATAAGTATACAATCCTGGTGTACAAATTAATATAGTTTACACTGTAAGATTTCAGAGGATGGTTAACAGAATCCTTTGCGTTCCATAATACCACACTGCGACCGCCAACCCGCCTGCTAAGCGTGGTGAATATTACCCTATACTATATTTATTTAAAATAGAGACTTGAAATTTAGGACGAATATTTTATGCCGGGTGGATGTCAATTAAGAACGAAAAAAACCATGGTTAAATTTGTTAATTAGCCAGTATTTTTTTGGTCATGTTAAAACTTACCAAGAATATTTTATGCGTACCATGCAAACGATTGAAGGACAGCTAGTTAAAGCGGGGTATACATAAATAAATGATCTTTCTATTTAATATTATGATGTAATTGCCTTACCTCGTCTAACTATTTTCGAAATAGAATTATTGATGCAATGTTAAAGATCAATACAACGTCATGAAGAGTTCTTTTTACTTTATATGTAATTTAATTTAATGCCGTGTAGGCATTCTCTAGCAGTCAGCCTAAATCTTTTCGTAATTAACCGTATCAGAATATATAAATTGAGCAGAATTTGATAACGTAAAATGAAAAGAGGTTAAGGTATAATAATTACTAGTTACCGGTGAATAACATTTATAATCAACGTGTCAACATGGCATCCAATTTTGAAATATTCTTGGCTGCCTTATTACTCCTCCATATTTTAGAAACTGTAATTATAAAATGACGAAGGAGAAGTAACTTGAATATTAGACTTGATTAGGAAGTTGTTTAAGATAAGTTATTTGTATAAAATTTATTTTTATAAATGTGCAGCGTTTTCGTTCCATTTTGCTGGCTATTACGGCCACTAGTTTTTTTTTACCCGCGGGCTCCCGAGGTAGTCTCGGCTAGTGCCGCTAAATACTACTACTTTACGGAATTGGAAGGTCATCTAGCTCTTAGATAGTTTCGGTGAACGCTCCATTGAGTAACATGGCTTAAAGACCCCCACAAGGGGATCTCGTCTCGACTTGTCACTGGTTGATGTTACTCGCTAACTCGAACCTCGGCTAGCGTGGCTAATATCACTACTGCCACTTTGGAAAGCATTAGCGCATAAAGAAGTGGCGTAAGAACTCCAGCAATTCTTCTATTGAGCATGATCCGGCGTTGGCAAAGGGGAAACCACGTATACTGCTCATCGAAGAAGGTGTGGGGTGTACCTGCACTGTGGTGTGATAACTCGCCTCCACCCGCTTATCGTTTAAATATATATATATATATATATATATATATATATATATATACATATATATATTTATATATACATACACATACACACACACACACACACATATATATATATATATATCGATATTTACAGAAGAATGTTAAATGTTTAAAATATATGATTAATTAAGAAAAGTATTTAATGTTTGTAACATAATATTATACTTGCAATACTCTCAAAAATTTTTGGCTAATAGTCTTTATTAAACCTCCATAGTTGCCAAATTCAATATTATAAACAAGGATAGTATCAATATTATAAATCAAAAACGCAACCATATGTCTAACATAATTAAAAATAATGCTGATGGTAATTAAGACTTATGTAAATTTTTATCACATGAGCCGGTCTTTCTAATATGCAAATAAAAGTGTTGGTTATATAACCTTTACGTGTTATGTTACTATTTAAATTGTTATTAACTAATAATTTAAATTTTCATATTTATTTTTACTAACCCGTAACTACGGGATAGTTAAAAAATAAATATGAAAATCGAGGATTAATTTAAACTTAACAATAAACTTCATTGTTAACTACGCACTCTGCCGTTTGTCTGGGATTTCAATGAAATATTATTTAGTAACATAAAATAAATTTAAATTTAGAGTTTTAAGATAGAGTTGCCAGTATAGAGAATTGGTAATTTAAAAGATAAGGACCCAATATTTATTTTTTGTAAATTACGATCATGATATTAAATTATTTATAAAATAATCAAAACAAATTAAAAATATATTTTATATTGTGACGGTGGAAACCGAACATTCATATATGTTATGCAAAAGTTTAACTCCAAATCTGTCGTCAATGCCTAGTCGAATAACTAGACTTTGCAAAAATATACGGATAAATTCTTAGGTGCAAGATTTATTTTATTATGTTTTTTTAATTTACTAATTCTGGCATCAATAGTGCTAATAGGTGAGAGCCATGAAAAAGGAGGATTTTAGTTGCGGGCTGATTAAACGGAGCAGCCGAAACTATCCCCCTTTCGTCGCATGCATACCTAAGACGCGGTACAGCAGTTTCGGTAGCTCTAGCCTATGGATAGTAGTGAAATGTACAAGATAAGAAAACGTGCTGTTGCTTCGGATTTAGCGTTGGTAGTATTGGTAGTAATAATTTATAGAAAAATTGTCACTTAGCATAACATAAGTTTAAGTGTATAGTTTATAAGGTGTAATGTATTCTTAACTCATATCGATTACTACTGACTAGGTCAGCTCACCACATAGCTTTTAAGAGTTGAGCAAATTTGTCTCGTTTATTGGTTAAAATGAATTCAAAAACTAGATACTTTTAAATATACGTTTTATAATATAATTTCTCCTTTATACTATACGTTCATTTTCGTCTTTATCATGTCCTAATTAAGAAAGGACCAATATTTGTGGCTAAATATTGGTCCTTTCTTATTTAGGATGGACTTCCGCAATGTAACGCCTGAATCCATTAAATATTTATCATGTCCGTCGATAGACGCTTACTTGAAGGCATAGGTCTCCACCAAAGACTGCCTCGATGTCTGGTCTCGCATTGACTGACTTCCCGCGACCTTGACTATGTGGTTGGTCTACCTAGTGGGGTATCTAACCACGCTGCGTCTGCCGGCTCGTGATCGCCTCTCATCTACGAGCAATTCTTCGACCTATGTCATAGATCTTGGTTCTTCGGTGGATCTTTTCTGATTCGATCACACAGTATGTTACAACATAATAAATTATCAATAATTCAATACAAAGTAACTACCGAACTTAAATATTTTTATTATAAAAATCAATATAGACATCATACGTATCAGAATAACAGTAGACTGTTTGTGTCCGTTAGGAATAAAATTTGAAATGATTTTCGTCTAAAAGACCTTAAAAGTCGCACATAATTCTCTAGTTAGAAATAGGTCTCAATATACATCATTTACGTTCGCGCCTTTCATGAACAGGTGCTAATAAGGCAAAATCATAGACTTGTAATTTGCCTTTACGGTGTCAATGTTATACATTATAATTTAATATTCCATATGGTCTTTTATAACTCAATTTAGGATCGAGTTTTTATTATAAAACAATAAACGAAAAGTGGGTAATAAATCAACTGATATGTAATTCTAAAGTGATCGTCTTTTGTAGAATAATGAGGCTTAATAGTCTTGGAGAACGTCAAATAAGGCTGCGTTAGAATACAAATCGCATTGTCTGTTTCTGTCTAGTTACTTTGTAATGTGTTTGACAAATTTAAATTAATGGTTAAACGAAAATAAAAATACAATTACGAGTTACAAAATCTTGAATTGATACACATGTCCAATACTTTCGAACCCATATCGTTTTCGTTGCAGTAAAAAAATATTACCTTTTTGTAAATTTTAATATTCATTGATGTATTTCTAAACACATTAAAGCATGTTTCTGAATAATACGAGCTTTACCAGCTTAAAAATGACTATTGCTTATATAGTTTAGGTACATATAAAATCGTATCTATTGTAATATACGGGTTGATTTATTATAGATGTAAAAGTTTTAAACAGGTATGTGTTGTGTAACTCATTTGCTGACAATTAATATATGGCGCACCCTGTCCAAAAATCAATTGTTTTGAAAATAATAGATAATGTAATAATAATACAGAAGAGGTTTTATCTTAATTACGATTATTACATATTTAAAATTTATAATTATTTATTCCTTGTCTCTGCAAACTTTTTACTGCCATAAGTTATTGGAAAGAAATAAAAACTAATGTAACATATTTCACGATCACTTTACACTGGGTGATTGGGAACAGGCGAAAAAGTTTTTAAATTTTTAAACTTTAAAGCTTTATACCAATTCTTAATAAATATCTTAAAAACATTAAGTTTATACGCTGTGTTCATTTGTAATAATTTTGGTGAGAATTGGAATTTTCGGATTTGGATTGGATGTCCGTGTTTTTTGAGTTTTGAGTATAGTTCCAGGAACCTTATGCAGAAATTGGTCATCTTCCATTGGATATTCGAATATTGGTATTATTTTAATTTGCTCAAAAGATCGATATTGGATATAACAAAAACGAAACACAATCAGTAACTAAGATTTGTAATATCTCTTACAGATTTCGTTCACAGCGCAATTAGAGACGATATAACGTCTTGACTATTGAAAGTAACCGAAAGTTTAATACTGGAGATTATATATTGAGCAGCAATAAGTGCTTCTGTAGGTTGATTAACCAACAATTGTAGGTTAGTAAATGCAAAGCAACGTAATAACAGTTCTTTTGGACATGGCGAGGTCGGTCCCATAATTAGATAGTAATAAATAAAATTGTATAAACATTTTTCTTTGCTCTTTATGGTTTAGGCGCCATTAATACATTTTGTTTCGTATGTTATTAACTTAATTTTGTTTTAGTCTTAACTTTTGATTATGGATTACTACGAAAAATGACATTTACTTTTTATTTTATAACTTAACAATATTATCACTATCGATCCATCCTTTCCCATATGACTTCCACTGCGAGATATTGGCTTCCCTCGAACTACACTGCGTTTGTTGGATCGTAGTTTCTACTCCAGACCCTGTCCATTGCTATTTAAACTCGCCAATTGGCTGGTTTACGGATTTTCTAATTTCTGATTCGATTTTAATGAGAAATGCCGGATATAACTCATATAACTGCAAATATCTTTTATTAAGTATACATATAAAATATATATTTATACTTAATTAAAGAAAATATAGGTCAGTAAACTTAATCATTTTGCTAAAATTATCTTTCATTAAGATTAGAAATTTCCAGAGAAAAGACAATTTAAGCATATGTTTATTTTCTTCAATTATATTATTTTTTTGTTACAGGAAGACGTACATGAGCATGAGCAGTGGTTGCTCATCGGCAGAGGACAGAAATTTGCGATTGTAGATTGCTGGTTCGATTCTCTGGATACCTTATGTAATTACACTTTCTGAATTAATTATTAAGGCTTGCCACTGTTCACAAACAAGTATCTAGGAGATGAGTAACAGCGTTTTCTGCGTACCATAATATAATACTCTAATAATCGCCTGCCAAGCGTAGCGATTATGGTATGTTCCCCCATAGATATCTTTAGGGCAGACCTATGCCTAGAGCGCCTCTGTGTACTAAAATGACGAAATACGTACATAATGTATCATCATGTTCATTCAGTTATAGACATATATATCTCCTCCGTGGATATTCAATAGCACCGTTAGAAAGCGACTTGCATCCAGCATTTTCAAACAAACTTGTTAAGGTCGTTTATCCACAGTATATATACGTTTATGTGATGTAAAATGTTCGGTCTAATTTTTTTATTGCAATGCGAATACGTGACTTTGAACTAAAACATGGCAAGGTCTGCAAAACATTTGGCGACAGATGTTTCATCGTGTAATAGGCGGTAGGCGAATGTTTTGATAGTTGCCATTAACATTACTCATGAATTCGCTGTAATGATTTTGTGTAGTATTTTGTCTCATTGAGATTGTCACATTGAGGTATTTAAGAATGTAATACTTTGTTTTAGTGAGTACGTATAAATTTAAAATACTGCAAGGACGAATTACATAAAACATTGAAAGCATTACTCACGCGTGAGAAATGCTTCAAACAACTGCAGGAATGGTAAGGCACGCAGCATTGAGTGGCTAAATTTCGAATGTGTACGTAATGCGATTACACCACGTGAAGTCGGAGGTCGGGCGTTGATGTTAAACAATTTGTTGAAATGAGTTTTTGATTTTTTATTAATTTACATGTTTTACTTTACATTTCTTTATTTTGATTTAATTTATGAAGCGTATACTGCTGTTATTAAAAATATTTTTATTTAATAACTCACCGATAATCCGTTTCATCAAAAATATTTAAGCATTTGTAATACTTTAATGATTTTTATTTTGGAAAAAACATAATTTTTTTTTATTTCTATAACTTCAGATTTACAGTAAACTTATTAAAACACTCTACACTAAGCCTGATCAA
The DNA here is from genome assembly GCF_028537555.1 of Battus philenor. Classification (NCBI taxonomy): domain Eukaryota; kingdom Metazoa; phylum Arthropoda; class Insecta; order Lepidoptera; family Papilionidae; genus Battus; species Battus philenor. The sequence continues at coordinate 3,938,753 of NW_027181686.1, forward strand.
TAGTAAATTACAAGTAACATTTTTACTACTGTACAATGTTAGATACTCCTGGAAGAAGATAAAAAAAGATTCGGCCTGCAATATTAAATATTTACCGGATGTTTTTCATAATTTTTGCAGTGTGTATGACTAATTTATCAGTTATTTTGTGATGCTTTTATTGGCTTCTCAATGTTTTAGGTTGTATTTTTTTGCATTTTATTAAATTTGTTATATGTATAAGTCTTTATATATAAGCTGATTCGTATTATTATTCGGCCTTAAGACAATGGTATAGCAAATACACGTTATTAGGTATCTAAATTCAAGAATGGAACTTCTCTAAGACGTTCTAGAAGTACCTTAATAATATTATGTAAGTAGAAACGAAATAAAATATTATCAAAAATGAAAATTGGTTACATTATAAAATATCGGGTATTGTATCGAAAATTTTAAATAGTTTGCCTTACAAACCCATGTCCAAGTTTAAGACAGTTTTCTCTATACTCTCTTATCTCTATACCCGCAAGACTTATTATGACTACTATATGTCAACATCCATCACTATCCCTTCTACTTAATGATATATTTTAAATAACATAAAAAAGGTTTTATGCAAGTACGCTTTTATTTATTCGCGTCAGGATTTTAATATTCATGGCTTTATAGTTTATGAAGTTGCTTTGTTTAAAAGGTTACAATAAAATCGCTTCAGAAATCAGATAACGGCTGGGAGTGTGAACGACAATAAGTTTTATCTTTAACGCACATGGAAGGAATGCCGGTGAGTGAGCCAAGTAATGTACTTATCAACGGATTTATGTGCAAAGAGGTTATATTTTGAAAGCAATGACATTCCAAATGTGAATTTATGTTCGCTGTTGACTGTTATTACATCATTATTTACTTTTATGCAATTAATATTTTTTTTGAATGATAACGTAAATTACAATAAGTAATATGTTTGAGATCTATTCGCAGCAGTAATTACAGAATTATTTATGTAGATACTTTTGCTATGCAAGTACTATTTTAATACGTGTTTATAAATAATTATATAATAAGTATAGTTTTTACTACGTATATGTAGTATATGTTCATATAAATAATTAACCTTTATATAACAATTATAGATCTGCCTGCTAATTATCTCTGCACTAACTTGGGTTGTTTGATACAAAATGCTTAAAGGCATACTGTATTAGGTAATGGTAAAGTCCACAACTACACAAATTATCAAAAGGGAAATAAATAATAGATAAGTTATATACAAATTAAAATTCATAATATCTATAGGGCGTATAAACTATAAAGGGGTAAACGAGTAGCTCATTTATCATTCAACGTTTAACAGAAAATCATTTAACAGTAAACTTAAAATTTTTGGCACTTATTTCAAATCATTCTTCTTAATTTTTTTTCTTTTTTTTTCGTTTACAATCGAACATCAGGACATTAACTTCTGGCTGTACAAAGTTTACAGAGATAGATTGTAAGCAGTAATAATTAAATATGTAGTGTGATACGAATTTCAAAAATGTATTTTTCTTTCTTTATTATCATAATGTTATTTGTAATTTCTGAAACCATTGATTTACGAATAGAGTGTTCTATATATTAATTGAGGTGTCCATATATAATTTTACTTAACTTTTAAGCTTTTCTGCTTTAGCCAATCATCCTGTATATTATATTTGTTCGGAACTATTTGAATTTAATTTCTAGCAGAGGTCTATAAGAAAGTAAAGAGCGAGAAAAAATTGCGACGTTTATGTATAATTTATATAAAAAGATAAAAGATTTTAACATCTAGAAGTAGATGTTATGATAATTTTCTAAAAATTGCAATATGCTCTATTTAATTCCCTAATAAATGAGTTTTTTTAAATATAATTTGTATTTTTAAAATATAATATAATTAAGTATGTTACAACCGCTGAAAGTATGATTGCGAATATATTTGTAATATACAAGGGGCATTTCAGTTTTATTAAAAAAAATTGATGTCAGGAGCATCTATGTGAAACAATAACTATTTTAATCAAAATGCTATTAATATTGTAGAGTTATCTATCTGATTACATAGTTACAAAAATCAATAAAAAAAAGATTAGATTATATTCAAAATTATTTTCTCGGTATTTATTGCTTAAGGTTTGTGGTATGATTAATAATGATGATAAATTATGTTTAATAATAAAAAGTTTTTGGCTACAGTTTGATATTCTACAATCTTGGGTGTTGAATCAAAGTATTGAACAATAGCGATGTACATAAGGATAGCACTAGAAATAATGACAAGCTTGTGATACCTTTCTCTATGCTTCATAAAATTTGTAATTCTTTTGCGGGCAATTGTGTGCGGTGTTGCAATAAACTCCTATGTAATGTCACCTAATTATCATGTAAGAAATTAAGAAGTTTTTGAAATAAAAACTTGAAAAAAATCCTATTGTAGTGAGAAATATTTGTATGTTATAATAAAGAATATACACTACTCTTTTTAGATTACAGTGCGATTAGGACTCTCATAGTTTTAAGTTGAAGGAGGCTATTATAGAGAAATTCAGTGTGTTTTTAATTTTTAACAGGTCAGGCTCTTCTGGCATTTTCCACATGACGTTCACAAGTGGTCATAGTAAATGATCCTGAGCGGATAGTTATAGAAATGAATCAATAAATCATGTTCAATAGTGAGGCCTTGGTATTCCTTTGAACATACAATCAGTCTCTTCGGTATTTAAAGATGGCTTAAAAATATCCTACACCCGTATAAAGACTAAAAGGCGGTGACCTAAACAATGAACAACTAAATATAGATCAGATTATTGAAGGACAACCAGGCTGGGAACAAGGAAATGAGAAGTCCCATTTTATTTAAACACATATCAGGCAGATTTGCTGATGCAATCCGACAATATTTAATGATGTTTATATGTTGATCCGACATTATTAATGCATGGAATGGAGAAGTTTATTACGAATTAAGCCAGTTTACTACTAACTTACAGTAAGGCTTTGTTTTGAAATCAAAATTTTATAATTGTGAATTGTTTTATATAATTAACACCAAGAGAACATTGGTTTGGTATGAGTTGAGAACAAAAAGTTTGTTTTTAAATTATTGTTTCTAACCGATTGTAAGGTATAAAAATAAAATACATATGTTGACAATAGATAATATTTCGGGAACGTTATTTTCAGTTACTACACCAGTGTTTCTCAACCTTTTTTTATTCCATGCCCACACCAAGAGAACATTGGTTTGGTATGAGTTGGGAACAAAAAGTTTGTTTTTAAATTTTTGTTTCTAACCGACTGTAAGGTATAAAAATAAAATACATATGTTGACAATAGATAATATTTCGGGAACGTTATTTTCAGTTACTACACCAGTGTTTCTCAACCTGTTTTAATTCCATGCCCCACCTAAGCGTTTTTAAAGTTTTTACGTAGTTTTCTATACATACATACATATTTTTATATATTAAATCGTAAGGGTTCATTTCGTGTTGAGTTCATTTTGGAATTGCCCCCTTGACAATCAAGCCCCAATCAATTAGCTAGATTAGTTAGTTTAATTAGATTAGCTCCCACTTTGAGAAACACTGCACTATACGAAATATCTGCATATGCAGCCTGAGGTTTTAGTGAATCAGGTGTAAAATCGAATATAGCGTGATTACACATGTAATGTATAATACATGCCCACTACCCGTTACATGTCCTTCTAATTTCATACTGTGGTTATCTGTAATAAATTGCCTCTGTGACGCCCATTACACTTTTATATTTATTACAAATTTGGATATTCGTTTCTATTGCGTGTACAAAAAAGAGAATTAAACTAAAAAATAAAGGCCGTATCCGAAGCTCCTGTGAAGAACTCTGGTTTAGTTAAAGTTAAGAGTTTTAAATTAAATGCTTTTTGCGCTCTATCACCTCAAATCCGATGAAGTTGTAAATTCCAGCGAACATATAGCGTTAGTTAATTCCGAAAAAAGTTAATTTAATTTGGTTTTTGTTATATAATATTTTATCAACGATTCGACGATCATTATTTTAGCCGTAGGACATCCGTTGCTCAACCAACATAAGCTACTCCTATAGGTTTCCAAAAGGATCAGTTGTAAGGACCAGCCCAAAGTCGTCTGTCTACTTTGTGAGGGGACGTTCTACAATATTTTACGATATGCTTGCCGGTCCACGGTCTCCACTTTAAAATCTTAAGGTCCTATTAGTAGTACCTATAAGTTGTGGCACGGCAGTATAGTTCAATTTTCCAAACGTGGGCTATGTCACATACTTTCATTCTTCTACAGATTGTATCATTCCCGGTTGGATTGAGTTGAAAAATTCCGAGTATAGTCCTCCATTTGACTAGTGGTCATATGACTGTGATTTTTCGATGAGACTTAGATTATTTAATAGCAAATTCAAGAAATCTGTTAAGCACAGGCTCTGCCAAAAGGAATATTACTTTATTTCAGACTATGTTCTGGATAAAGATGTTAAGAAAATTAATTGTTCTAATCTTAAAGAAAAAATATGTTTTTTAATATAATCAACAAAAAAAAATGACTGACCGCACTGAGTTTAAGGTTAGTTAAAATAACAAGGTGCGATAAGATCGATATAAACCCCTTATAATAAAGCTGTTTTATCTTTTTGACATTGATTTTTGTATTAGTTATGGGGACTTAAATTTAAAATATAGTATTTTTAATTAATTACTACATTTCAGGAATGGTACACGATAATACGATATTATTTGTTTTCGTTAATATATTTATAAGTTTTGGATTCTTTTTATCAGTATCAGGATTGCACTTCTGATATGAAATACTGTCAATGTCTTGTCATACACTTTATTGATTATCAAGAACGGAATGAATAATCATTAAAAACAGACAAGTCAACCATACCCGTTGACATTGTGAATTTTTTATGTGTACATTAAAGGGTACAGCGCCTTGGCACTTATTACTTATATCTTACCTAATTCAAATAAAAAAATATCATCAATGCAGCTATTGCCATATAACACTGTTCAGCGTGTTCTAACATTGTGAGAAAAAAATAGCTGTATTCTTGGCAACAACATGTTTATGTTATTATGATGAAATTGTTGTACAGCTGTATCCACTTATAATGATGTTTTTGATTACAATATATTAATAATTTTTATCCGAATTTTGAAAACTATATATATAGTATATAGGTATAGATATTTATGGTTTTTTATTGCCTTAATATCTGTCCCTCCAGACTTTATATTGCCGGAATTTATTGGCCAGTCGCATTCCAATAGAAAATTAATCAATATAATATATTTTAGAGTGATCACTTTATATAGGTTGGAAAAGGAAAATAAGTATAAAAGAAATAAGTATAAAAGATTTAAAGATTATTATCATTAGTTAGCATGAAATTCATGCGACAATCACCTATTTAAAGCTACATCTGTAACTAATCGTTCTTTATGAAGATGTTATATACACAATTATAAAATGCATTTGTACCTAAATTTTATTTTATAATAAAATATAATTATTACCATTGTAGTCCCCTGAAACGAGAAGTTTTTCTTTAGTTCTTTTTGCAGCCGATAGAAGCCCTTTGCAAGGCATAGGTCTTGCACAAAGATATCGAAGGGAGGATATACCACAGTCGTCACGTATTGTATTATGGTATGCAGAGAACAATGCTGCCCATCTTCTAGAAACATATTTGCAAGCAGGGGCAATCTAATGGGAATTGAACCCGCGATCTTCGGGCTGCCTCTACTCCAATCTATAACTAATACAATTAAGGAGTTTATGCTTCACAAACAGCCATATTACCCATAATATATCGATATAATAATATGCAATTCGTAAAAAATTGCCATGAGGAAGTTGGTAAAATAAATATTTGCCATTACTAAAATTTTTATTGCTAGTTTCGTTATTATGAAAAGAGAAGACTTATAGAAATTAATTATTCTTAAAGTTCCTAATTGCAATTAAAATGTGTTTTTTATTCATCATCAAATGAACAAAACGTATATACATTTTAATTAACACTTTCGAATATTTTTAGTTATATTTATAGTTTTTGATTAAACAATTGTTTTGCCGTAAGAATTATAAGTTGGCTTATTATACAATACAATTTTACATATTCGTGTTTCGGCAGGCCTTCATCCGTGTGACACAAACTCGAGCCAAATTCTTTTGCAATAAGGCAATACCCAAAAATAGTTATACAGTACTGCAATCACCGGATACTTATACATAAGTAATGTATCGAAATAAATATGTACGTGTGTATAATGATCAGATACCCGTTATTCAGATATATACGTTGTTACCTAAAGAAGAGTGGGCTAATTATGAAAAATATTTTGTAAACAAAAAGGCATAGTGAATGGGGGGTGAGATAGATAATTACAATTTACATAGAGGACTTTGAAAATTTTTTTTTTATTATCTTACTATATGTTTTGTTTGCTTTAATCGACATTTAAAATTTGACTGCCATATAGGTATAGGTATAGGTATTTAAATTTATTTTATGTGGGAAAAAAATGTTATTTTACTATTATTCACTTCGTGATAATAAAAATTATACGAAATGTTGGAGCCGACCATGAGTATTGGGCTTTTCGCAATAGTTTTGGGGTTTCTTTTCATTTAAATAGACTTATATAAGAAAACAAAAAGAAAGAAACAAAAGTAAGAAACAAACAAAAAGAAATATTTAACACACTTTGTCAGTACGTAAGTAAATATTTTGTTTAGCTTTAGCTCGTTTAAAAATCCATGACCCTTGACGTTGAGTTAGAACAAGGAAATTCATGTTATAATTTAAATACAATAAGCGTATAGAGAATATCGTGCCGAATATGCGTCTCGAAACATTTCGTCGAATTTCGGAGGTGTCAAGCGCAGAGTGGAAACCGGAGCGCGTGCGTTGTTACACAACGGTCACGAGTAACGCGGTTAATGTTTGTTATAGTTAAATTTTAACAATTTCACACAATGCCGCTCTAAATGGGAGATTAACGTACTAGTTAAAAAATTTTAATTAGGTATTTACTTTGCTAACTTAAAACAATAGTTATGAACTACGAGTTTAAATTGTAGTTTACGTAGCGACTTGAAATAAAATAATGTAGCAGCTAATATATGATTAAATATTCCAAATTGTATTGTTGATATATATAAATTTTAGCTGTATTGATCCATAAGAAAAAATTGTGTAAGAAAAATTGTAAAAAATTATAAAACTCTGTCGTGCCTCGCAGCTGGGAGAAAAAAGATCCGTATCAAATAGCGGCAACCCTGTCCCAACTGTCTGCGTTTAGTTTAAGCGAAAAATAAATATTGTAAAAAAAACACTAGCGATACAAATTAGAATTAATAAAAAAAAAGTTTACGTATTTTTAGACAATTATATTATAGTAATTCATACGGTAAAGGGAGAAACAGAAATAGACAGGTGTGATATTAGATTATGAACATTAAGTTTCTAAATCGGCACTGACCGAAAGTAAACGATATAGTCAAGCGGATTGGCATGTTGAAGTAGACAGACCAAGTAGTGCGCAGAACAGATGGCAACTGCGATACTGCGTAGGACACGCTGAGCTTGCCGATCCGTGGTCAGTTATTTTCTATTAAGGCAGTTCGAAAAAAGTGTTATTTATACATGTATAGTAATACAAGTTATATACATGATTGAATCAGCAATGAGGACGTCCGTAGATATGAGTATACACAGCTCAGAGGACGGGGAAGTAGAAGTGGCAATGATCAGGCCACAGGTTAAGATCACGTTAAGACGTCTTTGTAAGTTTTTCAGAAGATACTGGATATAGGTTGCATTCTGTCGATCCTGTAATAAATTTATTGGAAGAGGCCTAGGTATAAAAACGACATTGAATTAAAAACGATATTTCGTCCACTTACTTGACCATCATGGTGAAGGTAGTTTACGTAGACCCTATCTAAGTCTCAGCAGCGATACTCATAGTTTATAAACCATACATACCAGTTTCAAGAAAGTAATGTTTAATATTATATTTCACTATATAAATATCTTTCAGTATGATCAATATTACTTTTCGGTAAGGATTTCTTAAGCAACTTCGGTCATTCAATTTTAACTATAAATTTGTTATATATCTCTAGTCTCTTGTTATATTATGGACAGATTGTTAAGACATTTATTAATTTTTTTTTCTTATACACAAGACTCTTAGAAAAATACAAGGCTTTTTCCACAATATCCAGTAAGTATTGGTGCTTGTAAGTAAGAATGCATTAATTAATTAAATAAATATTTATATACGAATATATTTTTTTTTGTTCCAGCACTTATATGTCACTTTCAAAATATTTTTTTCTCCGCCATTTGTTAACAAAGACGTTATTATTATATTCCACTTTGTGGCAGAAGTTGAGTTGTAAGCCTTATTTCTTATAAACCAGGTTACTAGGATTCTCTGTAGTAAAAAATGTTAGTTAATTTTCATCGCTTTGTATAGACATTAATCAACTAATTACCAACGAGATGTAAATATTAAAAGTGGAACAATACTGTTAGATAATTTGAATCAGTACTATAACATTTGCAGTCTCTTAATGGATATGCAAACATTCCGTGACCATGATGCTGCGTCATAATCGATTATCCGTAAAATTATTTATTCATGCATATAGTTGACATTCTCTTCCTTACGCCAAATGAAGATAAAATCAGAGAAAAGGTCAGTTTAAGTCCGATAAAGGGTTGTCAACATTACCTAAAAGATTATAAAAGTATGCGGAAAAGATTATAGAAGAATGCTACATCCATTAAAAATGTTAAGAAAGTGAAAAATTCCTTAGATTTCCAGAGCATACATATTCTAATAGTATATGTACGAGCTATAATTTGATATTTCCAAATATTTTTATTATTATATTATTATTATTGACGTTGTGATTAGTGGGTTAGCAAATTAATATGGCGGTTGGTCAAACTATAAAGCGCATAGAACATGTGGGGACCCAAGGGCCTGAAGTTTTAAAGTGTTGACCGTTCCAAAGATCCGATGACCACCGAGGACGATGACAGAAGGAAGACGAAGATATCAGATGGAGGCCGCTTACAACCCGGTTCTCCTTTTGGAAAATTGAATGTGGTCAAATATATTTCAACAATGTAACAAATCTTCTTTCACGCTTAAGAGATGCCGTGTAAATAAAAACATATTTTATTTACCGTTCGTAAGCTGGTGTCCAAATTAATACGCGGCATATAGATGTCGCAGAAAAATTTATAGCGAGAGAAGGCTGAAATAGCAAATACTAATTATTATGATTTATTTTTTGGTGGGTCGATATCAGACACATGCGTTACAAGGACAATGAAAGGGTTATGCAGGACTTTTACCGTATAAAAACCCATAGTTTTCTTTTGACACCTGATATTCAATGTACCTAATGATTTTGCGTACAACCGTAGTTTAAATGACGGTGCCATGTCTCTTGACTTAGGAAATTGTTCCTAAACATCTCTTGCAGAATTATCCGTAGGCTAAGGGTGGGCTTCTTTTACCTTTCGACATGTGTGTATCAGAAATGAGAGGCTGTGTATCATTATTTATCACGTGTTCCGGGACCATACCCAGTGTGTCTTCCTTGGAGATGCTCTGAAACATTATTTACTACATCTTTCTGGACCATTACCTATTATGTCTTTCTAAGAGAAACTGAACTATTACCACATTTTCCTCTAAACCACTAGTTACCTAATCTTCTTGGTCGGCTCGCTATCACCACCGACTTACATGTCTTTGACCGCTGATGACAAGTTTTAAATTTTTACGTTTTAGGTCTTTAATTCATGTGATATACATGGATAATACTACATGGGATATATTTCTAAAGACTAATTATTATCATATTAGACAACGTATCATTTACCAATTATTGTTTTATAACTTTTCAATTATGATATGAACGATTAAATTTACTTTATATGACGCATCATCTAAAAGATTTATGTTAGGGAAAGTTTGAAAAATCCATTCTTAATTTAAGTAGGGCACTGGTGTATAAAAATATTTTTGATTGGAAAAAGTATACACGGAAATTAAAATTTAAAATTTAATTATTCTTCTAAATACTTAGTACATTATTATAATTTGCATAACAAACGGTCAAATTTAACTAAGTTAACTGATGAAAATGATTTAAAGTGCAAGTAGTTTTCGTAATCAGTTAATGTAACTAACAGAGTTCATCGTTCTTTATCAGATGTTGCACACGTAGTTCAAGCGTCTTTTTTGCATTAATCAAGCCATCTAAATAAACTAATTATACTATAATTAAGGTTACCGCTGTCATATTAATTTTGTCTAGTCGTTGCAGCCAAAACTTAGCGATGGCGTAATTTTTCTTGAAATTCTTTATAATATTCGTGACCAGTTTTAATTTTTGCATGTGGAATTTATTTTAATATTCGTGCCGTATTATTCAAGCCTTTTAAAAAGGCGTATTATATAGGGATATACAATAGTAAAAATAATTTAAAAAAACATTGTGTTTGTTGCACAGTAATAGATATGTAATATAATATTTATAGTTCTTGTTTACTTTTTGTACAGATCTTTAAAGTTTTAATTATCACTGTATTTGTTTTGCTGGGCATAGACCAACTACAGAATATACTATAATTAATATAAAGCAGGAATTTACCTATAACATAAGATAACAAAACTAGAGTATATTTGTGTCTGAAAAAATACCAATTTAAAAATTGGGACTGGCGTTAAAAATTGCGTCTTTACTCGCTGTCCCCACAGGCTTCGCTTGACCCGCGCTGCTTTTATGAATTGTGATTTCATAAAATTCATTCAAGGTAATTTTACTCTAGCAAAAAAAAATATTCTTGCCAAGTTTTATACCTATAAGAGATATAGATTGAAAATATGCATGCAATGAACTTTTAAACTTCCTTGCGGATGAATTTATATACAATTCGTTCATAGCTAATCTGTACTTGGAAAAAGAAATAATTTTACCAAATTTCAAGTCTCTAAGTCTTATTGTTCCCAAGATATAGTGATGAGTCAGTACATAGGTGAACAACTCTTTTGTATGATATATGTGGTTGTATAACATGTATGGTTGATTTTTTAATAAAAATATGTTAAAAAATATATGGTGTACGTAGTTTTTTTTTATAAAAAGACGTATATAAAGCAAAGCTAACAAGAGAGATTTACGGCGCCGAGTGTCGGTAATCGGATTAAAGACGCGTAAATCTTCGACTTCATCACGTTCCGAGCTGCTCGACTGAAATGACAAAGATAGGAATAGTAGGCCGCGTAGAAACAGTAACTAGATTGATTTATTTATCTTACTGTTGCTACGCAATGGTTGTTTTGTTTATTTATTTATATACAAGTTACTTCGACAGACTACTATCAAAATTGTGTGACAGTTTGTAAGATTTTTTTTCAATGATTACTTTATTTATATATAAAGGTTTCTGCACAAACCTCTGGAGCGCCCTATAGGAAATGAGGACAGGCTGTTATAGATTGCTTACGAAATGATTTTTAGGTTACAGATCTGGCTTATTATTGTCCCATCGTTCGCATAGACAAACGTCTAAAGGCGGCGCGTTTGAATATACTTGGAGACAAAGACATTACAAAGAATAATATTTTATTTATTTCTTTCTTATTTTATTCCGATGAAATTGTCAAAAGTATGATAACTATTTTCAATAAATTTTAAACTTACATTTTTATATTTACGTTATGCTGTAACTTAATCGAACTTACTTTAACTTAAACCCTTTAAAATATTCAGAGAATACCTTCCACTTAATTTACTTTTTATTTTTTAATGAATTATACTTGAAACGGTCAGAATTAATTGGAAAAATAACATCGTAATTTTCCATATGACTGATTGCTATCTTCAAGATGGGTGTGATAAAAATCAAAGTTATGTCCATTGTCCATGCATAATACATTGCTATACTTGAAAGCTGTGAGTATCGATTGCGTCATGAAGATAAATAACAAAAAGTTACTGGTTTTTCTTTTAGGCTTTAGTCTTAAATTAATTATTATTATTCAAATTAATTAGTTTTAAATTCTTTGTCGAATGTCATTTTAGTGACAACACAACAATTTAAAATGTAAAAATTTTGGTTTTGGCACACATGTTATATCATGTCATATCGTGTCATATCATGTCATATCATATCAAATCGTGTCATATCGTGTCATATTGTATCATACCGTGTCTTATCGTGTCATATCATGTCAAATCATTTCAATAAATACTAGGTAATCTTTTATTGAATCCCATCATCAGTCCATGGTGTCGAAATATGATCTTCCGAATACTATGTTATTCAACATCATTATTTCAGCTGCAGGATGTCCACCACTCCACCGAAGCCTCCCTATAAAGTTCAATAGAACTGGTTGAAAGCGGACTACATCCGACGACTTTAACATGGTTGTCTGTCCATGTGAGCGTGGAAGGCCATGTGGCCTATCTACTACCACTTCAATTGGGCAATTATTATTGTTGTAATAGAAATTTGATCTATGGTGTAGGCATCATCATTTCGACCATAGGACACTCGCTGCTGAATGCGGATCACTCAAAAATTTTCTAAATGGCAAGACCATTGGGAATCGACGTACATATTTGTGTGCGCGCGTTAGTTGATAGACGAGCGCTGCTAGGCATAGGCCTCTTCAGAAGATTGGCATAGTAGCTGGTCTTACACTGCCCGTATCCAGCGACTTCTCAAATCTTGATGATGTCGTCTGTTCACGTACCAGGGGGCCTTCCCACGCTGTGTAGGTATAGTAATATCCCGGAGGGCTTCGTAAGTATTTTTCTCGAGCGTGAAATAAATACAATAACTAGCCTCGTAGAATGACGAAATGATGAAATATAAAAACTGTGTAGTGCTGAATCCAATTATTTGTAACGATATTTACGTATAAAAACTGGGCGACGCTTTTTAAAGTTCAACGCCTCCGCTTTTGTCCTCCAAAACGTTTATGTTTTTTGTTTTCCTACGATTTCCGCATTGTTCGGACACATTTTTATAATTTATTTGTGTTATTTCTTCGATATTTAGATCGACGGCTTTTAATATCACGAAAAGCTGTTATGTACATTGTAATTTCTCAGTTTATAGGTCTCTGTGACAAATGTAGTCATTGCTATCTTTCGAATAAAAAAATCAGGAAAAGTATAAATGCTTACTCGTCAAGTAAATGTTTTTAAATGTTGTTTGCATTATTATTTGATTAAATTTTTTTTAAGCGCACTATATTTTTGTCTCAGTTTAAGTGCAGTAATAAACTTGTCAATAGTCAAATAAGTGAACGGAAACTTTCTTTATAATATGTAATAAATTTATGAATTATTTAAATCATTCTTTTTAACTATAATCATAAATAAATTGTCTGCTTGTATTATCCGTAGACCGCGTTTGTCAGGTGATATAACGATTTTAAAATATTTTTTAGTTATAAAACAAAATAAATGTTTAAAAATTCTCTTCATTTAAAAAAAGTAGAGATAGAATATTCGGAATAAAGTTTAGTTATATTTACGGACAAAAAGTTTGGAAGCAGCTTTTGTCGCGAAATACGCGATTTTTCGGTCGCGTGGTTAGTGCAATTAAATGTATTAAATCTCTTTTGTCACCCTGCCAATGTGTTATCGCTATGTGAGTTTTACTTTTTTATGACAGATTATGTCAAAATGGAAAAAAAGATGATGGCCGGATTTTTATTCGGGAATACGAAATGTTATTCGAAAGACCGGATTTTTATTCGGGAAGACGATGAGAGTATTTTTCAGAATGAAAACGACATGCGTTGGTGAGGTATATGTGATGGCGTACGGATTGCGCACGTGCAAAAGAGAATACGACATGCGCTGGTGAGGCATGTGTTGGTGCACGGAGTGTGCGCGTGTGGAGAAACTAACACGCGTTGGTGAAATATGTGTTGGTGCACGGAGTGTGCGCGTGTGGAGAAACTAACACGTGTTGGTGAAATATGTGTTGGCGCACGGAGTGCGCGTGTGAGTAGTGCAAAGGTGGAGTCGTGTTGTGCTGTGACCGATTGGTAAAACAGTCACAGGCCTCATGTGGTAAGATTCTTGCACGATGACGATGGGTTAGTACTTACCCTTGGCCCGGGTAAGTTGCACAAATTATTGGTAGATTGATTGTTATTATGAGATAATGTATATCGAGAGATAGATTAAAGACCATGTTGAGATGATGTTTGTTGTGGCGGGTCTGCAGGGGCGAGTGTGGAGAACTCTTCCGGATCAGTGATCCGGCCTGGTTTGATGATTGCCTAAGACGACGGGCCTACCTGATTTACACGGGAGCCGTGCTCGGGTTTCTGGGACTCCTGGGTAGGACTGGGTGTCCTATGTAGAGGTCGATGTGCTTGAGACAGTGGGTCCACCTTAACATGGAAGCCGTGCCTGGGTTTCTAGGACTTCTGGGTGGATCTGGGTGTTTCACTATCGGTGTTACTCTGTAGTGATGTGAATTTGTGTGTGTGTCTACATTGTGTCTACATTGGCTGGAGCGTAGTTGGCAGCGGGCGTGCCCGTCCTGTGGGGGCCGTGCACCGTTTGGTGACCCCCGGGTACGACCGTGTGTCAGTGCAGGTTTGGTTACATGTTTACGTGTGTTGGGTCTCGATTTCTCGGTATACATCAAAGTGCCTTTGTTGCCAAATTTATTTTCTATTCGAACCTAAAGTTGATATGCGAAGCAGATTGATTGTAGATTACACTATTTATGACTGTAGTCTTGGTGTAGTGTTCTTGTATAGTGTAATATATATATAGTATGGCGGCGACAGCTTTAAGAAGTGATAAAATATAAATTAACAAAATGGGTACTTTCCATCCCCCTTCTTGATAGAAGTTCAAAGTTTTCGAATGTGCTTTCATAATCAGCGAACTTTTTCATTGTCATTTCAGTAGCAGAACATTCAATGTTGAACATATGCATTGTCTTAATATAGGTTGGAAGCCTGCATCCAGTTTCTTTCGACAACCTTAATTAAGTTGTCTGTCCACCTTGGCGGTGGACGTTCTATGCTGCGCTTGCCTGTCTGTAATCTATAGTAGAGCCTTGAATTCCCAGTTGTCATATTTTTTAACGCTACGTTTGTTGCCCACTCTCACTTTAACCTGCCAAAGCGAAGGGTTCTATCGGCTAATTTCATTCATGATAGATGATATATATATCATGAACGAAATTAGCTGATACTATACTTCTACTTTCATACGTCTCGTCATTCCTAAGGCAATTATAAAAGGAAAATTATAATTATTAGCTAAATATGTATCCGGAATGCGATCTCTGCTCATGCGTCCCAGGTTCTTCTAGTAGGAACATAAATATATCTCTAAAAGGACAAAAATAAGCAAAATTAAACAGCAGTTAATAATAGTATTGCATTTATTAGTACATTTTACAGACAAAAGTAATTACACACTATGGCAAGAGTGAAACTTTTATTATTGTTACAACTAAGGCAAAAAATGGACATTCAGCGATAAGGTACGAAATAAATTACTACATTTAAAATAATAATCACAAATTATAGTTATAAAATCTAGAAGCGTATGCTCTCAATTTCAATAGCTTCATAATATTTTTTTAACAGCACGATGTTGTTTTTATAAATTAAAACTAATTTATAAATAAGTACCTATTTTTTACATCGATTTAACGTATACGCATAAATAAAGCCGTGTGAACCTAATTATACTTAAAAACAATGTATAATTAAGGCGTCATTTATACAAATATTTTGTTCATAGCCGGATATGTTATACTAAAGTAAAAAATATAGGAATATTAAAAGTAACCTAAATTTTTGATAGATAAATAATTCAGCATTAATCATTTATTCGATGGAAAATCAAGTGTAGTGTAAGTTGGTCGTGTCCGTGGTACCGGAGGCCTTCGGGTTCGAGGATGAGTTTTACCTCCTTCAGTGGAAGCTTTAATTCCACTTTCTCCTTCTTCAGGTAAGTATGGTGTACGTGGATTGAGCACTAATGCTTTATAGGATGAGTGTGAATCTGCTATGCTTCTCCCGTCACCTTCATCTCTTCTTGATAGCTCAGAAAATGGTGAAACAGATCTTTTTTCTATTCCGCTCGGACCCGGTGTTTCTTCTTTGGGTTTTAACTCATAAACATTTTCTTCCTTACGTTTGGGTTCAACATCTTTTTTAAATTTAGCCTGACGCTCGATAATTTCGGCGGTTGTTAGATCTGAACCCTGTACGTCAGTTTCTAGGGGCGGAGCTGAAAGCCACGGCCTTGATGTATTATTACTACACCATCTTTCTTCAGTCTCGCTTGGGTCACCTAAAAGGCCGAGTTTCTCCAAGTTTTGTAAAAGCAAGTTTTCACTTGAACTTGCGGCGCGCATTTCAGTTTTCGATTCTTCTGCTAACAATAGTTCAGCTAAAGGCGGTGCAAGACCTAAACCAATGTTTCTTTCGTGATATACTTCGGAAATTGTCGGAGTTAGTTCTCCACTCATGTGTCGAACCTGCGCCATTGAGTCTCTACTGCTCGTACCCATTTTTGGTCGAGGAACTCTCTTTGATGTCGAGGGTTGATTCATTGACTGATCAGTTTTTTCTTCTTCAGTTCTTCTTGGCTGTGCTGACGCTAGATCATAGAAAGCATCTAAATATCTTGTGTGAGAATGTTCTGGGCGTCTGCGTAAGACGGTGTCGTGACCTGAACTTTCCCAATCCGAGTCATCGGTCGAAGGTGGCCTTCTTGTGTAAAGAGTTCTGATCTTCGTTTGATGAGCTAATGCTAGCGATACATCCCTTTGGGGTGCTGTTGATGTTGATGGTGGAGCGGCAGGTGGTGATGGAGTAAACGCTGCGTCACTTTCTCCGCGATATCTCGGCGGAGGCGGTGCTGGTGGTGGGGCAGTTCTTCCGTCAGGTTCTCCACGACCAACTTCTGTATTAGATGTAGAACCTCGCACGTACATCGTAAAGGCTCCACCACAAGATCCTAATGGTAGAGGAGGTGGCGGTACAGAAGACACGCTCTCTTCTGTAACAAAAATAAATTTGAAAACATTATTAATTATTGGTTAATTCTAGACGAGCATATTTTATGTACACTTTGTTGAATATGTTGTAATTTCAATTATTTTTTTAAAAAAAATTGAAAAGCTATTTATCATATTTTAGTAGTCTTTCCTTCTATTGTTTCCATATTAGTCTGCTATAAAGTATTGATCGGAAAATCTAATAACAAAGCAAATATACATGTCAAAAAAATTGACTAAAAATATTTTTGCAATTGTTTATATTTACAGCTATAGCATCATCATTATCACCTCAGCCATAGAATGTCCACTGCTGGACTATATCTAGCCTCCCCCATTTATTTCTAATAGAGTCGATTGGAAGCGGCCTTCATCTAGCCTCTTCCAACAACTTTGAGAAGGTCAAACTTGTGGGCGGCGTTCTATGCTGCACAAGGTCAAGGTCCCAGTGGCTTTCTGTTTTGCGTGCCATGTGGACTGTCCGCTGCCATTTCAACTTGCCGATCCGCATGGTTGTGTCGCAAATAGCATAGATACCATAGGCTTATTAAATATTATATTTGAAACCGTTTTAATTTTATTATTGATTATTTTTTATAAAACTTACGTCGGTGTTGTCGTGGAGGTGGTTCGCCATCGGAGTGCGGCTCCAAGTCCCCGTCATCGATAGATGCCAACGATTCTACGCTCGAGCTCGATTCCAAGCTGAGACTTCGGGGAGCTTCTTGTGTATCTATAAAAGAAAATTATTTCAATTAACAATTAAATATAAAGGCAATTAATTTTTAATATTTTAATTTTACCAGTTATGTCAAATCAACCATCAAGTTTACTATAAATATATACCAAAACAGTATGGTAATTCTTAAAACTATTGCATAAGTTAAAAATGGATTGAAATATTATAATTTTAATTAGGTACATTTAAAACAGTTTTCTTATTTAAATATATTATTGTTTTTAATTAATGCTTACCAAAGAGTGCAAGCAAGGCTTGCAAGACGAATTGTATGTGGCGTCTATTCGCAGTTTTTCCTGTGCGTAGAGTGACTTCATCTTGGCCCACTTCTGCCAAATCGAAGCCTAATGATGCTAGAAGTTCATGGCAGCCGTTTACTCGCCAAAGTCTGTGTACAAATATACAAGATATCAGATTAATCGAAGAATTTAAAATTCAATAATACGTTATATTTATTTGTTTATTTATTTATTATGAATAATACGTATGCTAGATAATCTATTGTTTATGGATGTTTGTATTTTTGATTAGAAGTGATCATTATAATTTATTATCGGACGATATTAAAACTAGCGCTCTATCAACTGTTATTTTGCAAGTTGAAGTGCTTTCACACAAACTAATTTTTGAAAATCTTTAATATTATTTTTTTTCGTTATCGTATTTAAACAGCAATCAGGAATAAAATAATGAATGAAGATGCATGTAAACGCATCTTTATCCCTTTAAGACCAACCAATAAGTTGAGTTGTGCCTTTCAAATTTATTAACTGTGATAATGTAATAAAGTCATCAATAGGTAGATTTTAAATATAAATGATACGAACCTGACGTTTACAGCAACTTCAATGGTGTCACCATCAGAGTTTTTCACAGAGAACTGAGAAATAACAGATCGGATAACACCAATAATTTCATCGGCCACGTCTCCGTTTGATATGAGTTTCGAAAGTGCTTGAAGTGTCGTAGGTGTTAATCCTGAAATATTATTTCGTTTTAACAATTAAATCGGACGATATGCAGAGTGTAGGTGTACAAGCTTGTGACAACCTGCCCAAAAATTAATGGTTTCCGTAATGGATAGCCTAAGGATAGCTTAGTAAAAAAGCGTTTCTAAAATTTGAATTACTAAATATTATAAATAATTATTGCCAGAAGTATTAGCTAAGGCGATTGTAAATAGGCGTAAAAGTTTAAAAGGTTTTAGCTGATATTACATAAAGCATAAAATGTATCATCCTGTATATTCATGAATATTTTTTTGAATTAGTATTGGAATATATAACATATAAATATATAATATAGTATTTATCTATTTGGATATAGATATTGTCGCACCTAGAAGAGCTTGTAAACTGGCAGAACATTGAGTCAGACGTTCTTCAGGATCACTTTGAGGGAAGAAAACGCTTGACGGTATGCCATTCGCAGCGGGTTCGAACCTGTAAACAGATTTATTTATATTAAAACAAAATGTCGGATGTGTCAGTCTGTTCGTTAAACATCGACATTATTACATTACATCGACTAGACCACAAATTTCAGTTGTTAGTTATTAGCAATCAAATTATTATGAAACGCAGCGATAACCTTAATGTTGTATAATATATATAAATGATTTTGTAACAGTAAGAATGTTCTTATAGTATATGACGAGCAAACCGGGGTACGTGAGTTGTTCCCGCCCCTTTAATATTTTTTTGCGGCCTGCTAAGAATTTCGAAAACTGAATTTATTGTATCGACTTTTTCCCAAGAATATTTCGTAATAATTTTTTTGCACCTTTAATTGTAATATTAAATGTAATTAACAAAATTAATTCATTTTTGACGAGGTAGTCTAACAGTAACTTGTTCAAGCATACATTACGAAACGCGACGCTTCTGCGCGATTCTTTTGTGAAAAGCGTAAAAGTAAATTTTATTTCGTTTAAAAATTTTAAATTTTGTAATTCTAATATTTATTATAAATATAGTTTTGTGGATTATTAATAAGTGTTACTTTATGTGCGGCTCGCCAAATAATTTCAGAGTTTAAATTGGCCCGCTGAGTAAAAAGGTTGTTCTCACTGTTATAGCCAATACGTTATTATAAATATATAGATTCGTGTATTATAAATATTTTATACCTGAAACCAACGCTCATCAACAGTTCCCTCCATCCTGTAGCTGTTCCAGCTTTGTTCTCGATACTCTTCTGTGTCGTGTACATCGCATTCTTCTGTCCTCTCACTATTCTCTGTAGAGATTTCTCTACCAAGTGCAGACAGACTCGTAGTGCATCTCTAAAAATTAACATCAGTTATACATTTTTTTTTACAAGAAATTATGAAGATATAAATTTTATATTTTTATTGTATCCGTACGATTATATCCTCTAACACGGTAAAAATAATTTTTAATCATGATCGTTATCATTTCAAGACATCTACTGTTGGACATAGGGATCTTTCATAGATTTTCAATAGGGACAGTTTAAATCGACCTACATAAAGAGTCTGTCCAACGTATGGGCAGACGTTCTTTACTGCACTGGCTGCGATCCCACTGTGGTCACCACTTCAGAATCTTAAGGCTCGAGAACGTATTTGTATATACAAGTTTTGTAAAGCATCGAAGACGTTTAGTCGAATTTACTTTACAATAACTAGCCATGAGATTTCCCGTGGAAGCTTCGGCTTCGTTTAAAAAGATAGAAAAGGTAGTGAGTTTACCTGCATTTATCCGGAGCGGCGAGTAGCTCGCATAGCGCTTGTCCCATGAGCGCGACCTTGTTGCTGAGGCGAACGTTGGCGCCCAACAAAGCCAACCCCGCCCAGTGCGCTGGATGCGCGAAGTGCTTCGTGTGTCGCACAGTCTGCATCGCGTCGCCCAGGGCTCTGTGATACACGAGTAGTACAACTTAGAGCATTAATTCGCAAAGTAGTACAGGTAATCAGACGCTAAAGGCAGAGAAGTACAATTAGGGAAGGAATCGTTGGTAGAATGTTGCTTCTTCTTTGGTTAAGCAAGCTTTGTATTTCGCGATAAAAATATACTGTACACGTAGTTTTTTTTAAATACCATTTAATTTTAAAGTCATTGATGATTCAAAAGTGCATGTAAGTCCTTATTTGAATTAAGATATTTTTAATTTTAACATCGTAAAGATTTTTAGGCACAGAAGATTTTGATGTACTCGAGATGTGGTGTGAAAAGAAACTAGTCGTCGGCAATGTAGGGAGTAAAAGGGCCAGATGATGGTCAATTAGTAGCTGGTCTGATGCAGTTAGCGTGCAACACAACACTGCATGGCTTCTATACATTCACAACATAGAAAACTTAAAAAAGAATAGTAAGTGAGACTGATATGTTTGGCCACGTCTCTCAGTAATGAAAATTTACTTTGTTTGGGCGAGTATTTAAATGCATTTTGTTCCTACGTAAAATGGAAACAAAATCTTACTTGGCCACGCGGCTGCCCTGCAGTAACGCTGAATAGAGCGCGCGATAAAGGATCTTGGTGGCAGTGTCTTGCGGCGCGGGACAGAGTGCGAGCAGTACAGCATGCGCGCCGGCAGCCAGTAGCGCCCGGCATAGACGAGATACTCCCCCGCCCGCTGCCGCCACCCCTGCATCCCCTTCAGATGCCTCGCAAAGCGCTGCGCTTGACGGAGCGCATGATATCACCACCTAGAAAGAAAACCCACTTCAATTACCATCTTATACCTCTAATAAATAGAATTTTGCATTTTAATAAATTACCGTTATTATCATTCGATATCCAAAAATATTAACACCCATAAAAAATACAAATATATGTTTTTTTTTTTTTTAATTATATGTTCTAATTATTTCTTCTGACAATCTAAGCCTTTCGAGGGGATTCAGGACGAAACACACATAGAACACACATAGAAGAAACATACATAGGATTCGATGGCGGCTAAATTCCTAGAATAATTATAATCATTTAACAGGGTGACCGTTAGGACTGACCCGCTGCTTGATTGGTTTCTATTAAAAAGTTATTCGCTGTTAATGCGGTATACAAACATCGCCATCATCATTTCAACTGTAGGGCATTTACTGCTGAACATGTGGCTCCCATAACTTTCAAATAAGACCGCTGGAAATCAACGTTCACCTAGCACCTTCCGACGACTTTTTTACGACAAGATATTATCAAGGCAGATAATATGTATAGATAAAAGTTGATTGATTGTTACATATGTGCTTACCAATCGAGCTGTTATTTTCATATTCATTATTTCCGATGCTGTCAGCATAAATTCTGACGCCGGTGGAAGTTCCTCATTGCTAGGTGGTAGTTCGGAGTCTATAAAAAAATATTGTATTAATTTTATCTCTATAAACATTACAAGTACAAACACGGACGTAAATATTAAAATAATTTTTTTTCGATCAATCATGAGACCTTCAACATTTGAAATAGAAGGATCAATAAAATATAATTGTAACGAAAGAAATACATTGTTAAGATAAAGTTCTTTAGTTTATGAAATAAGATATATCCATTTCTATTAGATTTGATATTTAAGGATAGAAGATAAGATATTAATACAGAAATAAGAAAAAGATTAGACTAAACATAAGCGAAATGTAAAAATGTTGGTATAGTTTTTTTACATACTTTCTTCTTCATTTTCAGTAGAAACATCAACAGCACCACTCCCAACGCTTGTGTTAAGGAGACGCTTAGCCTGGGAGTCAACCTGTAATATTTTTTCAGAATTGTTATTTGTAGAATAGTCTTTTTGGCTTTAATAATGGTCGAGGAAAACTGTGGATTTGTTGATTTGTATAACGTTCAATTTAACCTACCATGATTCTTAATTTATTTATTTAAAATTAAGATATGTAATTCCAGTGTCGCTATCAGTTGTATGCGCAAATAACAGTGTTACAGTCGACAGCACATTAATAAAAAAAATGAAAGTTAAAAATTGTATTATCACATACGTAATTAGTATGTATTTATTCGTTAACGTGTTTGTGTATAATAAGTGTATAAGAGTTGTACAAAATGTGCGCAGTGTCATTATATCTTTTAAAAAAGTTTCTTTATATATATATATATATATATATATATATATACAATTGAATATCTAGTGATAAGATCTATCTGTTTATGAACTTACAACTTCTCCTGGACTCAGTATGATGCCGGGTGTCTTCCAGCACACGTGAGTGGCGAAATGGACGCATTCAGCTTGCGGCAGCTGAGCCAGTACAGCTTCCTTTGAAGCCTACGATAAAAGTTGGAATAAGTTATACAGCATGGCATAGGTCTTCCCCAAATATGGCCACAATGACCGCTCTTACGCTGACTCAGCGACTCCCTTTAGTTTAACTTGTAAAGTAAAACATAAAGAAATTATTGTATTTCTTTACTTTATCATAGAATTATTAATATATTTATAATTCTATTATACCCGTTTTCTTTTAGTTAAACTTATGATTTTGAATTTGATATCTAAGAAATATACTTTTGTATAATATTTTTACAAAGTTAGATAAATATCATGAAGAATAGAACATTTTTTAAATAATAAATGAACATATTTTCAGTGTTATTACCATTTTTTGTTCTTGAAAGGAAATTGTGACATATTAAAAGCATATTTTTTATATAATATACTCAAATATATGATAGACATTGGCCAGCGGTTTGGCAAATTGAACAGATAGCCATAGAGGTCTCAAGGTACTGGAGTGAAGACCACAGGTCTCCAAACGCAGCATCGTACGTCCACCGTTAACGAAGAACAGCTTTAAGATCTGGATGCAAGCTTCCAACCGATCTTTTCCAGATCTGACGGGAAGGCTTATATCTAGTAGTGAACGTTCTGCGGTTGTTCTAATGATAAAAACATTTGTCATAAATATGTATGTATGTATATCAAAGATGTCTTCATTGATGATTCCGATTTACCTGGTAGTCAGTGAGCGGAGTGACACGCAGCATATCTGCCACCAGTTCGGCCTCTTTAAGCTGTGTATGAGCGCTAGCCCAACGAGTGCCGCCCACGCGTGGGCCACCCACCACCAAGCACCGCATGCCTGTTTCTGCAGCGTTAGCTGACGACGAAGCTGTAAAGAAAGAAATATAAATAAAAAAAATAATCAAAAAAATGTCCAAATATTTTGAATTTTAGACATAAACCATTGTTCTCTTTAAATAACAAAATTTCGAAAAGTGCTCACCGTGGTCGCGATCGAGGCGTGTGTGGCGCGGGTGTCGGAGGGGACGTAGCGCGGGCGCGGCGAGCAGCGCGTATCGCTCGCACAGCGGCTCCGCGTCGCCTGCAGCTCGCAGCGCGCCCCACGGACACGCGTACAGAGCACCTTCAACACCCACTACCAGCTCGCGCCGTCCGCCACAACCGCGCCGCCCGTGCATCGCTACAATCATAATATTATACATTACTTGGAACTTATCATGTTTAATCCTCTAGTCATTACCCGCGTATAGTGAAGGCGTTCAAGGGGAGAGGTCGTATCTCTCCCGACCAACGAGTAGACGTTGCATCATTTATTTTATCCTAAAGTGAACACTTGATAGAAACTAGATTCACAACAAACTCAGACCCAACGTGTTTTTTAAAATTGTTTATTTTTTTAAATGTATCATTGACTTTATTGACGCGATAAACTTAAATTTTTGTTGTAATTATTGCGCTAATTCATTTTAATTTACTTGTAGTTTTTTTTTAATAAATTAATGTTTAGATACTTTTTTTATATACTCATAAATACAAAGATAAAGGTTGTCATGTTAATAATATTATTAAAGTGAATAAATTATAATTTACTAGCATTTAATTTAAAGCATAATTATGGTTTGGGCTGGAGATTATGTACTTGTATATGTCTTTTGCACGTTCCCTTTTAAGCTTTTATACTTATAACAAATCTATGTATAGATATAGATTCTATATAGATTGGTAATAGGTAGGAATACATAACTCATTTGTCAGCAGAAATCTTTACTGCCTTCACACTTTTTTTAAATCAACCTAGTTAGAGTGACCGTTCTGAAATATGTTACAATAATTTATTATTTGTATTAAAATGCGACAGGCCAATATCTTCTGGCGGTACAGTCTGCGGGGACAGATAGAAAACAATATTTAATTTTAATATGTTGTAATAAATTATGAAAATAATTTAGATAGATACATATACCATACCTGAAAGCATATGGGTTAAACGTTTACCCTTTTAAAGTTTTTGCACTTATAAGCAGTAACTTAAATATTTTTACAATTTTATATAAAAGTAAGAAAAATATACGTTATGTTTTGATGTGTGCGTGTCTAAATTAAATAAATATAAGTACACAAACCATGATTGTTGTTGCATGATGCTGGCAGGAGATCTTCGAAAGGAGCGATGAGCATCTGATAAAGCATGTTTAGACACGGCGGGCCCTGCCATGCGGGCTGCTTCTTACGGGGACCGTGTGCACTTGACCTTTTGAGCACAGACGATTGATTTGTTTCGGTAATTTAAAAAAATGTGATGAAAAAGTGATTTAAACAATAATATATTGTAGATTAATTTACCTACAATGTCATTTTTCTTGTAATTTTTCAAGTTTACGAAATGATCAACTAAGGTTAAAGCTAAAATTTTTCATTAAAATTTTATAATAAACTTCAATTAAACGTACAACCACAAATCAACACGCTCCGACGTTCGCGTCCAACGATGATGATTAACTTCGTTATTATAAACTGCGTGCCATTCGATATGCCGCGCGATTGTATAAACCCTTTATAATATTATTTCTATGGGTATATAAATGTAATTTCAAAGTCAAAACACGCGTTGTTTGGAATAGCCATGTTATTACTTCAAACAAAAGTGTTACATTTTATTTAAATAGAACCTTTTTTCTCCTCATACACACCTTGTGGATCCTTGCAAGCTGGCTACGGAGCCGGCGACTGACCCTCCCACCGAGCCCACACTGAACAACGAGCTCAGTGAGTAGTTAGACGAATTCAGAAGGTGATTGCGTGACACCTGTGAATAAAAAAATATATTTACAACTTCATTGCTCACACTTGTATAGTAAACATAGTAATCGAATCGCTCTTGCAAATATGCCTATGCACGCAAATGAAGAAAACAGATGATTGTGTTAAGCCACAATTGTAAATAAATTTAAAGATGCGATGGGACTACTTTTTTAAAAGATGTCGTTAGTGAGATATACCATAGATTAAATTAGTTTCTTTAAATATTACACCATGTGAACTTCTTCCCGAGTCATTTCAATTCTGCCAGTTTCGCTGTTACCTCGAACTGGTGCTCACATTCATATAAATTCTTCTTATTATTTTCAGCTGCTGAACGTCCACTGCAGGGCCTAGGCCGCCCTCTAAATATCGTTGCAATGACCGGCTTTGCGCCGCCCATATCCAGTGACTTCTCCGTGACCTTAATTATGTCGTGGGCCCACCTAATGTGTGGCCTACCCACGTCGCGTCTCCCGTCTTGTGATCGTCACTCGAGTACGTTTCGGCCCTAATGACCACACGAGCGAAATTTATCAGCTGGCCATAATTAATATATGTAAATAATTAGCGATATTGCAGATTCATCATGTAAGCCGATAGACGCCTACTGCAAGACATAGCCCCCCCCCCCAAAGATCGTCTCGATGGGTGTTAACAAAATAATGCATCTTATTATAGTAAATTTAAATAAACCGATGATAAGACAACTACGACGTCTTGTTATAATAAGATAAATACTATTTATGTTTGTGCAAAGATGTAATATAGTAGTGTAACTGAAGAAAACGTAACATGCGTACCATTCTAGCAAGACCTGTGTTAGGTCTCTCGTCAGGCTCCCATTGGTCCTCTTCATTTCTCCGTTCGGCAGTCTTCAGCCACGCCGACCACTCGCCAATGTATCGCTCCAGCTTGCCCAATGAACCTTTTTAAACATTTTAATTTTTTATTTTATTGTGGTAAAAGAAACTAACCGTAAATAATAACCGATGGTTGTCTAGAAGAATTTGCCATTTTTACTTCATCTTTGGACAATTTCCTATGATTAATTTTCATATTATGTGTTGGAAAAAAAAGAAAAGAGTAAATAAGTAATTAACATAATTTTAGTGGCAGCTGGAAGCAGTTTATCGTTTATTTTGACTTAATATCTATTGATATTAGAAAATCTAAAAATATTTTGAAACCAATGTAAACATATTGTACTAAAATTAATGTTGTTTTGTATTTAGATTAACTTTCTAGAAATGGTCACGATTCCCCATGTCGAGGTATACGATGCTAGGAAAAGGACACCTGGAGCCAATCTCCTAAACTGCTGTAAAGAATCAAGATGATAATAAAAATGATCTTTTTAGATATTGCTAAAAGCTGATTGCCCGTTAGCATTTAAAAATTCATGGGGGACTCGAGAACCTTTTGGCACCAACGGCCATCAGTTGCGCGAGTGATGTGCTCCGACCACTGCCACTTTTAAAGAGCAATTCTTGAGCTACGTCAGTGACTTTGGTTCCTGTGGATCTTCTCATTTCTGATCATTATTCTCTGGATGACTTTGAGCCTATTATAATGGATTCCCATTCGAGGTTGCAAAAAAGGACAACATCGGTCGCTATTATTTGATTTTAAAAGAAGTCTAAAAAAATAGAAATATTAACCCACGAAGGACTAATTCGCAGGTCTATTAAACGCCTAGTGTAAGCGTTTTTTGCTTATTTCGTTTCTAAGTTTGTGCAGGACAGGGCCTATATTATTTCTTCAATACGATATACTTACTCGCGCTCGGTTGTAAATCATCAGGGCTGATATCCGGTAAACTGTTGTCGCTATCTTCGTTCTGATCTAAGAGCGACACTTGATGGAATCGTAGGATGCCTAGAAATAAATGAAACAGTTTAAAAATAAAACAATTGAATATATAATAGCCTTATGTACCTATTTGTAACTAAAGACATTTAAACTTAAAACACCAAACAGCTATGAGTTCTATTTGTTTTATGAGTTGTATTTGTTTGTTTTATATTGAGTATATCCTGAAGATAATGAGTCTACAAATATACGTTTTTTATACTAAATTCACTCTGGATATTTGTGTTAATGGCAAGTAAATTGTTTCTTTTACGCATATAAAGCACATACTTATTAAACTTTGGAGATAGACGGATGAAAAAAGGAACAATGAAGGTAAAAGTATAGATTAGTGGTAAATAGAATCATTTAATTTACCTTTATGTGGTTGAAGTAACCACGCGTAAAGTTTTCCGGCGGCCAAGCTATAGTAAAGTACAGGGGCTTTCTGTTTGTTGACTACTTCCAAGATTTGTTCCACGTTGGACGGACTCCACAATTCTGTTCTTTCTTTGCTAGCTTCTTCATTAAGGTTTCTGAAAAGAAAAATATTGAAAGGGGTTTAAATAATAACCTATTTTTATATTTTTCAGATCAAATTTCTTAAATCTGATAGCGACTGATTTATTATATTACAGAAGCTAATTATGATTGTCATTAGTAAGATTAAATAGATGTGAATAGTATTATATAATGTTGGTTTGAACACATTTTTGTTTTAAAATTGCCCATAAGGTTTGAGATATGCTTCGATGAAGATCTATGCGTTCATCAGGTGATACGATGACGGTTATAGAATAAAAATTTAAATTAAACTTTTGTCAATTTATCGAACTTGAAACATAACGATATAGTCCTGCAAAAATATCTATGTCAGTATATATAATATATCTATATGATAAATAGCATAATCATCACGCTTGGCAGGCGGGTTCGTGATTACAGTGTGCTATTTTTGTGCGCAGAAGATACTTTTGCCCATCCTTTGGAAATTTGTTGGTTAGCGGTTTCAATCCCATAAAACTAATGTGCACTGTGAATTGTATAAGATTGTATCTCTGGAATCGAACTCTAGACCTACGATCGCAAGTCTTTTACTGCTGGGCTACCAGTGCTCAAAACATACGTAACTGATAACTATGAATTACCTTTGTGCAGTGTGAAGTTCCAAATTTGCTTGGTTCAAAGCACCCGGTTGTCTATCGGTCAGTATGTCAAGGGAACGGCATCGACCACGCTCCGCTACCACTAAAGCTTCAGGGTGTCGGCCTAGTTCTATAAAGGAAAAATACTGTTTAACATCCATCAATATACATTAAAATTTCAAATTCAAAATATTCTTTACATGGCATTCACAAGTCCATTTGATTCGTCAATTATTTTTAGATTACAAGTAATATGCTAACACCGGTTGAACTCAACAGTTTGCCTTTTTAATGTAATTTAACAATATTAGATGTCATTATAATATAATAGCAACCACTTAAATAAGTCAACAAACCAAGTTCCATACATTTAGATTAACTAGAAAGCTTGAATGCTATAGTAGCATTAATATAATAATATGCTTTAATTTTCGATTTAAAACTAAGAAAAGGAAGGTCTATGATATCTAGTGGAACTTTGCTATGTATGATTAAACGTAGATTTAAGAAGTATTATAAATAAAAAATATCCCTTTTGTGCCAACTCGCATAAATATTACTTATTAAAAGTTTAACTAACCGACAAACACTCGCTGTAACGCATGCTGTGTTGATGTGTAGAGAGCGGCTGTCTTTCTGTCCCGATGTTTGTCATTACCGGATTCTAATACAGTGAGAGCCGCTTGCAGCTGTTCCTTTGCTTCCTCCAGTTCTCCAGATGCCCATAGAGCAAAGCCGAGACGATGACGAACTTTTGCCTTTTAATTAAAAAAAAAAAGTTTCAAATCATTGTAAACTATGTTTGAACACTACTTTAAGAATCTTGTGTATTATTTTAGATCTTATTAAATGACGCTGTTAAGGAAAATCCTTTGTTTTAAATTAGCTCTTTGTGACTTTCCTGTGTAAGTATTGTTATGTATAGGTGCATAGATTTGCGGCTAGAATGATGAAATGTAATGTAAAGAGTGTTAGATAAACTTTCAAAGCGCTGAATCTGTTCATTTACATTTTACAGGTATTCGTCAAAGTTTATCTTATCTTTTTAAAAATGATATTTTTGTGTCACGTTTTAAATACGACTCTCTATAAATATATAATTTACATTAATTGAATTAAAAAGATTCTAGATAATTTAATCGGTATTCAAAATGTATCCAAATGTATCCAAAGACATTACCTCTTCATCAGCTTCGGATAATCCTTCCGTTGCAGCCAAGGCTTGCCTTAAGTATGACACAGCACTACCACACGCGCCCATGGCCAAATGAGATCGTCCCAAGTCTGCCAAAGCATTAGCTCGTCCTCTGGTATCTCCTATTTTTTAGAAAGTCAAATTCAATATTAATTTTTTTCTACGTTAAAATAGATTTGGAAAAACTAACGGCTTATATTAATAATGTTTATAGTTTTCACAAATATAAAATCAGTCAATACTTAGTTAAACAGTCGGTACTATAAATGCACAATTCTATTATTTACAAATCTTTTAAAAATTCCATCAACACTGATTTGACAATGATCAGAGAAAAAATAAAGAGGATGAATAATTGACAAATGGTCAAAATAAAAACAAACGTAGTGATAATTAAAGAATTTTGATTTTGACTTAGAAATCCACCTACTTCTCTTGGACACATCAGTTTATTTAGAGAACATCCTATATTCAAAGTAAATATCTCAAAACTGAGGTCACCGACGTAGATCGTTCGAAGGGGTCTTTAGTGGGCGGGGCATATCACGACACTCGTGCTACTGATGGCCGTTGGGGCCAACAGGTTCTCGAGTACCATGAACCGGTAGAGGCGGCTCTGGGTCGGTCCCCTTTCCAGGTTGACAGACATACTTAAGATCAAGGGAAGTCGTTGGAGTTATCGGTAATCGTGGCGATCTTTGAGGGAGGCCTATGCCTTGCAGAGAGCGTTTTTCGGCTGATATGATGTAATTGCCGTCTTACCTGCCGCTGTAGCATGCCGGAGACGAGATTCATGCCAGCGGGCTGCCTCGGCGTGTGCCCCCATAGATGCATGAGCGGTACCCAAACCGCCGCAGGCGCGTGCCTGTGACACAATTGAAATCTAGGTAATTCTAAAGTAAAGCGATAGTGTTTTCTTTGAGATTTTTAATTTAGTCATAGCAACACCATAAGCGCTACTCCATCGATGGTATTGATGTATCAACAGTGTTTATTAAGCAATAATATGAAATTTAGTCGGAGTTATTTAGGGTAAAACAGGGTAATGGGGGTCACTTAAGCGAGAACTCAAATAAAAATTAATTATATAACAAAATATTTATTGCAACCGCCTTTAAATATAATATAACTAATATACTATCAATTGAGATCAGTTTCAATCACTTTGGCAATCAACTTTGAAAATTATTCAAGTTTAAAAAAAAACAGATTTGACTCCCATTGCACCGATATGAGGGTAATGGTGGTCACCCTGGGGGCAATCAGAGTCAATGAAAATCTAGCACATATCACAGACATAACCTTGAGCTGAGTCCCACCCAGTGCATTCCGCGTGAGCCCATAGACCACATGAGGTACATCTGAACCATATCTCATTGTTTCTGCCGAAATCGTTGCATACTGGGCACTTGTTTCCCACATCTTTTAGGTCATCATCCTCATCATGCTGGCACAAATCGTTAGTACCAACATCAGATACAGAGGTTTCATTAGATTTTTGAAGTATTTGACGCTTTACCTTTTCAGGAGTCTTCTTCACTACTTTACTTTTTTTCTTTTTTTCCCTGACCTTTACCTTTCCATTTCTTATTTTCTTTCTGTGTTTCTCCTTTTTTCTTTTCTTTCTTATTTTCTTTTTCTACAAGGTTTTCTTTCAATGGCGTTGAAGTTAAAAGTGTTGCATGTTGTTTTTTTCGGCATTGTCTTGTATTAATAATACGTGTCTTCTCTGGTAACTTGATTAAATCATGCAATGTAATTTGACTTGAAGTGCTAGGATCTGATGAGTTAATCGCAGACACTGACTGTTTTGGTGTGCTCGGTACTATGGGATGAAATTCTTTTGATGTGCTCGGAACTGGTGATTATGATTCTTTCGATACATGATCATTCGTGGGAAATGGGAGTCACCCGACTCTCATTACCCACTTCTACACAAATTAGAAAAAAAATGAATGAAAATAAAACTGTAACATATTAACACGCTAAGAACTGCACATCACAATTTTGAACGTCTAACTAAGCACGTGTGAATGTCTTAATCGTATACTGCTAATTATTCGACACTTACCTTTTAATTTACATTGACGAAAAATTAGATCAGCGGAGCGAAAAAACAAAATACAGCCGTATCTCAGAAGTGCGGGCGCCAACTGGTGTGAGACTTTCAAGGCAACGCCTGGGGGCCAGGGCAGGGTAGAGGACCTCATTTACGAGTCGCTCTCGTGTACTGTT
This sequence comes from Battus philenor, assembly GCF_028537555.1. Taxonomy (NCBI): domain Eukaryota; kingdom Metazoa; phylum Arthropoda; class Insecta; order Lepidoptera; family Papilionidae; genus Battus; species Battus philenor. The sequence continues at coordinate 3,971,059 of NW_027181686.1, forward strand.
TTGTGGATGTGTGGGTGATTCTCATTACCCACTGACTCTCATTACCCTACTCTCCCCTACCGATGGCAGTGAACCAATTGTCTTTTACCTCTATTGCGCATTGATTGTTAAGTTGTCCTATAATGTTATGGAATTTTGTGCTGTCGGTTTATATCTCAGAAAGTATAAACCACACCTCCATCTGTGCAAACCATAATAGGAATTCTTCGGGCCAAAATGGTGGCGGGCAAATTTCGTTCTCGCACAGCGAACTGGTATAAGTGAGCTTGCCGATTGTCAACAAGTCCAACAATAAAACATATGAATGAATGGCACCTGGAGATGCGTGAGTCCAAGGCGGTGTGCGAGCTCCAACTCGGCTCGATGATGACGAACCGCGGCCGCATGTTCACCACGTGCCTGCTGTGCCACACCCAGGGAGTGCCACGCCTCCGCCTCCATAATCTGGTTGTTCAGTTCCCTAAACACAAAACTCTATATATCACGGACACTAATCGATTATACTCTGCATCGTATTCGCCTATTGCCCAGTTATCGATGATATAAAAAATAAATCTAAAAACAAAGTCACAGCCTGGAATTAGATTGATGACTCTTAAGTAATATTTTTTAATTATCATGTAATATTATAAGTATCTACTTTAGCAATACAGATTTTCATAAGAAGAATAAAAATGTTTATTCAAAAGGTATTTACTGCAATCAATCAATCATTTGCAAAGATTTCGAGAATATGACAACTTTATAAATTGAGTAGTTAATTTTTAGTTGTTTTTAAAAGTTCGCTATAGTTGTGTAATGTTCGGTTTTATGTTTTAGTCTTGTGTAGTAGTATTCCTATTCCATAATTGTTAACCCGCAAGTTTCGACCGAAAGCGTGTTTTAAACCACAGGAAACTCTTAAGGAACGCCACCGCAATGGACGGCCAGCTTTTTAAATTAATTATTAATCTATTACTAATCAAATATATGTGATTAAATATCAGCCCAATGATTGTTACTTGCTTTAGACGTAGGGTATAAATTACTGTATACGTAGACCTGCTCCATATATTTCTTATAAGACCGGTTGGAACAGGCCTGCATCCAGAGTCTACCAACGATCTTAAGAAGTTCAACTATTCACTTTGTAGGTGGACGTCTTATGTAGCTCTTGTTGGTTCGTTGCTTCAAGACACATAAAGCCTGAGAGGCAATCTGTTCTATGTGCTATGTGATCTGTCCACCATCACTTAAAACCGCTAGGTTACACGTTCGTAATGGTCTCCTCTTTTCTGAAATTTCGAGTATAGCCCTCTATATAGCTCATTGCCGAATTATAACAGTACCATGCCTAGAGAGACCAAAAATGTATCGATAACAGTTTGCATTAATTTTATTGATAAAAGTGATGTTAATATATTCCTCTTACTTTGCAATATTCTTCTGATGCTCCAGGCAAGAAACCGCTTGTTCCATATTGTTAAGAGCGATGTGCAACGCGCCCAGCTCTCCGTAAGCCTGCGCTTTTGCCTCAGGTACTCCTAGCTCGTGAGATACGACGAGGCGTTTCTCAAGACAGACTAAAGCTTGTTGTAGATTGCCCACAGATCTGAAATGTCCAAAAAAATATGTATTGTATTTCTTGCTATGATGTCATCATTATATAAGCAAGCATTATAACCTTATTTTTAACGCAAGCTGTGTTTCCTTATAAGTCGGTTTGTCAAGATATTACGAAGTAGAGTATGATGTAATACGGTGGAAACTGTCTGACTGGTTGTAAATAAAAATATATTTCAATTATTAAAATAAAATTATCTTATAAAAAATCAAATGTAGCTAGGTTGAGAGTCAATGATGATTCGCAGCAATTTTATCGCAAACAGTATGTAATTATTTATTTCAGTAATGAGATAATATATGAATACATACTTGTGACTGAGCCCCAGACCGCGGTAAGCTCTCTCCTGTTCCCTTGCGTTGTCTAGCTTAAGAGCTGAGGCTAGGTGCTGCTCGTGGTACTTGATGGCCTCATCGGGGTCGCCCAGCGCGTCGTAGCAATCGCCCAGGGAACCCAGGGCACGTGCCTTGTCTAGCTGGCACGTTGGAGTGTTCACGCGCTCGAGGATTGCCAATTGCTAAACATAGTCGTAATTTATAGGGTTATATTCTTATGACCTAAATTAATAGTGTTTCAAAATTCAAATATTATAAGAGCTTTCTTTTAGCTGTATGTTATTATCGTAGATCTGAGATTATTAAAACTCATTTGAGTAAAGACTCGTTTTCTACAATAAACCACCCTCTAGTCAAATGATTTAAAAATAACTTACTAATTTGAAAAGGTAATTATTATTGTGGTAACTAATTGGAGTCGATTTGTAGATTTTGTCGATCCTTAAGATAGTTTTATGTCGAACCCGTAAGATCGATTTCGACTCTTTGCAAATTGATCACTTTAAAAATCCATTTTATTAATTTAACATAAGAGAACAGTTTACAAATTTTGTTTTGCCACTAATTTTTTTACAGATTATATAAACAAATAATAAATTTAAATGATAATAAAGTATTAATTGTTATCTGTGTAAATATTATGAAAAATATATTATAATCTGGAATTTGGATGCACATTTTCATTATGAAAAGTTTCAAAGAGTTCCACGCGTCACTCGTCGATTTGCATGCCGGGAATTTTTCAATATAAAAGTGTTTTCCATACTAAGCTAACCTTTCTACTTACGAGGATATTAAATATTCTTACCTGTTCCAAATATCCTATAGCGTCTTCATAATGTCCCATGTTCAATTTCGCGATTCCGAGATTGCCATATGCTTGCGCTTCCAGGGCACAGTCTTGGAGTTCTTGTGCTCGTTCCAGCTGCTCCTGTGAAATATCAAGAGAGGCTAGCAAACTTTACCTCATCTCTGTTTATATCTATACCACATTCGGTGAACAGGCTTAGGTGAGCATCAAACAAAGGCTGAAACGATGCTTGAAAAGAAACCAAAAGATGCTCTTGTGTTTATTTTTTTAAAGTCGATTAGTAACATTATAATTTATTTTAATATAACTCGAAAATCAATTAACGAAAATGTTTAATTGTTTTATCACTGTCCAGTTACCATGAGTTATTTTTCTTTGAGAGATATTAAAATACATACAACTATGGCCTAATTTTTAATAAATATAGCATTTCATTTAAATCGTATTAAAAATTATTACTACATACAACTTCAACGGATTTCGTTGACAAAACATTAAAGTTTTTTTTCAATAATACAGAAGACATTGGCAAAATATTGGTCCTTTCTTATTGAAGACATCGGCGTTAGGAACACAATACAGATTGTTCTCTCCAACAAAATCACGAGCAAGAAAGGAGCAATATGCCCAAGTCACACAGATGCAACACAATGGGCAATAGTAGTAGGAAAAGGGAAAATTTTTTGTGGCTGGCGAAACTGTGATAGTGGCCCAAGGATAACAGCGTCAACTTCCGACAGAAACTAGAGAATAACGTATGAAAACGTGTACTAGTGTAGTTTACATACCCTATAACACCTGGCGGCATGCGAATAGTGTCCCAGCGCCATGTGCACGGCGCCGAGGTGAGAATGAGCTCGTGCTTCGCCTGCAGCGTCGCCTGCCTCTTGACGGAGAGTTAGTTCCTGCAGTAACATACGTACCTAAATTATTACATACATATATACAACATATTTATTTATTTTTGTATAATCAATTGTTAAAAATGTTCCAAATACTTCCAATGCAAGCTTAAATAAAATAGAGTATAACTATTGATCAATATCGTATAAAAAATATAAAGAACCCATAACTAACCACACAGGTCAAACATGAGAAGTAAATAATAATAATCGAAAACTTTTGATTTCTATAATATTTAACAAAGTAGACCGTTAGTTGATTTAACTATATGTAACACAGTTTAACCCTTAACGGCCGAGAGCTTTTTTTGTAATACTCGCCCATAGCACGACGGAAAATTAGGTGAAATTCTAAAACGCTTATAAGGATGAAAACTTAAACTAAACTGATTAAAATGATTTATTTAGATATGAATTCAATATATTTACTTGATTTATAATGTTATAAATAAAATTAATTTTTATAATTTTTAAAAGTATGATACTTTTCGAAGCAATCTCCAATGTGTAGTGATGGATTCGTAGGACATGTTGAACAATATGTGCACCACATCACTACCAGAACTGCTATTATCATCGGAGTTATATTCACATTGAGGAAGTTCTTCACGAACACTTTTCATATCTATATTTACTAAATCAAACATCCACTCGTCTTCACTGCTGTTATTTTCATAATATTCGTCTTTATGTATTTTTTCCATGATATATTATTTGAAATTTTAATTATGTTTATTTATTTTTAAAATAAAAATAAACTAAACCTTATTATAATAGAAATACTCGAAAATTGGAAGACGTCAATATATTATATATACACGTTGTAAGCTTCTAAATCGCAAACTACACTGAATATCAATGCGACACATCTGTTGTGAAAATTGCACAATATTATGAAATAAAATTACATAAAACGTTATATTACGGTAAATATTTCTTGTCAATGCATGATCAACAAACCAGGGATGTACTAAATTGCAAGATTTCTTAAAGAAAAATACAGTGATGATAAATAAATGAAATAAAAACTAAATTCTTTTCATGTCCCCGTAGCGGGGCCTTTCGTTTTCTATGGCATAAGTACTATGTCCCCTCAGCGGGGCCTTTCGGCCGTTAAGGGTTAATAATAACAATTTTTTCTCTAATATATTTTTAAATATAGATGTGAAAAAAAAAATCGAATATTTATAACGATTTGGCTCAGATAGCTATTTATTATTTATTAATATTCAGCAGTATGATGATGATGTATTGATGCGATATAGCTAAGGCTGGCACATCATATAGATAGAGAGCCTTGTATTTTGTACGCAAAACTTACTAATCATCGAGTTTATCTAGAAAGCATTCATCGACGGAATTCAAACTTTTCAGCAATAACAATTTATATTAAATATCGTCATTTTAGACCCTCAATACGAACTAACGTTCAATATATTTAGTTATCCAGGTTTTTTTTTTTTGTCCTCATCTGCAACCTATTGAAATAGGTAACCATTTAATATATAGTCTATTTATACTCGCTTCATTATAAATACTTATGCATGTAATGGAGCATAATCTAGATTTTTACTTAATAGTCTGTGAATCTTTACTTGAAATGAACAAAATAATATTGTGCATAATTACGAGTAGAACACAATGTTCAGAGAATAAAATTGTTTGTCGAGTAAATACACATACAAACTTCCGCATTGTTTTAGTAGCAATATAGTTTAAAAACAACGCTTTGCGAGTTAAACCAAACACACTTTATAGTAAACATTTTACTGCTTACTTAGCACCCTTTACCAACAAAATAAATACACTTTTACTAGGGCTAGTATAGACGATGGTCCAAATAGAGCACCTTGATGTTGTAAGTAAAAAATATTAAACTTTACTTAAAAAAAATACTTTAAAAGGAAAACTTTGGGTTTACCTGGGTATGATGTCCTAGCGCAGCGTCGAGTCTTCTCTGCAGACGCCTGGCGAGACCCAGCGCCCCACAAGCGGCTGCTTCCAATGAACGGTCTCGTGCCTAGAATATAATATTAAGATGATTTCGCAAATACGGTTTATTGCAAAAACATACATGTCAATTAAAATTGTTTATTTTTAACGAATTCTCCTTTACCCTAAACTGTTGTAGAGAACGGATATATAACTTACACCGAATTCGCCAGGCAAAGTTAATGTAGTGCTCTTTCAACACTTTTGTAGTCAAGTAAAAAGGACGGGTGATCGTAGTGGACGTAAACAATTGTAAAGAAAGTTAGAGACTGGTTTACACATGACTACTATTTAAATGATATTCAAGCAATAAAATATGTATTTTTCTATCATTATCATCTCGGTTTACGAAAAATGTCTCCCCGATTTCTGTTACCGGACTTTCTGGTATTTGCTGACAAAGTCACAGAATAAATATTATTTTATTTTATACTTTATTGTACACCATAGATAATAACTAAAAATAAAATGAATAATTTATATTGAGGCGGTGTTATCGGTCGAGGCGATCTCTACCAGACAATCTTTGTAGGTTACCGAAATAGGCATCTATTATCAAACATGGCATCAACATCATCGCCGTAAGACGTCTACAATACTGAATAATAGCCTCACCCAGATATTTTGTATAGAACATGGCATGTCAGCGTTTTAATATCAATCAATTCAAAATACTCCAAACCATACTCTAAGCACAAAAAATAAACACAAGAGAACGCGTTCACACCATGAAAACAACAAATGCATGTAAACTTTCGTTTGTTATTTATGACTCTTTATTAAGATACGGGTATCTGGTGTCCAGCAGTGGACGTGTGAAATCTGAAATTATGAATCAGATGTACATGTTCTTTATTGAAAAGCACTCTAGAAACAATGTCGTTCATGTGAATTATATGTCGTTCGTGGAAGAAATTAGTGACAATAAACCTTTCTTACCTCTCTAGCGAACCTGAGTTGTCGTTGATACATTTTTACAGCCTCCTCTACGTCACCCATCTTAATTAAAACGTCTCCAATGTTGCCCAAAGCCCTAAACTTTCCTTGCAGATGTTGCGTCATGTGGGCAATCGCTAGAAAGTATTTTTGGCATTCAAGCGCAGTTTCTAAGTTGCCAAGTGCCAGATGCGCCAAGCCGAGGTTGCAATACGCTCTACCCATGTTCATTTTGTCTTGCAGATCTTTGGCCAGAGATAAGTCTTGATCGTAATATCTGAAATAAAATACGCAAAATTATTCTGTAAATTTTTCAAAAATCTAATTGTTTCAATCGATATGGCAAATTTGAGTTGATTTTATTTTGTTATACATTTTTTTTTTCATTTAGACTGTTTTTAGCCAACCGTTTACTTCTATGCCAAAGTCACAAGTTTGAATTCGTCATTCTTGTACATCGTACGTGTATATTGGAGTAAGAAACTATTTAGAAACGATATGAAATATAAATGGTAATAAGACAAATATATCAAAGTAAATAGTAATAAACCGAGTATAGACACATGAGATACTGAAAACGCAGGAATAAAAAAATTAAAATAAATAAATATATATTTTAAAGGAAGCTGTAAAGTGTATTATACTTATATATATGAGCAGTGGTAGTCTAGCTATAAGGACTGGGACTTGATATAGTGGGTCGCGGGTTTAGTTCCTGGGATATAGTCTTATATAATTCACATTAATTATATAGGATTGCCTCTGCTTACAAACAAATTTGCAGAAATTTCGATCAGCGTCCTCTGCGTACTATAATACTGTACTGCGATTGCTAACCCGCCTACCTAACGCAGATGTCTAATATTATATTTATGCTACATCCCTAAAATAATTAAGAAAGTTTTCGCTTTCGAAACATTACATATAACAGCTGAGCTGGGTTGTGTAACCAAATACAGTTCAATAATAGTTTGTATATGTAGCAATGTCCCTTATTTCAAATATAATAGGAACAATACAAAAACCTAAGATGCGACAGTAGTAAGTGTAGATAACAGTGGAATATAAATCACCGATATAATTACCTTACAGCCTCTCTATAATTTCCTAAACAATAATGCGCATATCCAAGGAAATGACACGCCTTCGCCTCAGCGGTGACGTCACCGAGCTCCTGGGAGAGCATCAGATGCTGTTCGTAGTAAGGCACAGCCTGCGCGAACTCTCCTCGTGATGATAAACAGTTGCCCAAGTTGAGTAAAGCACATGCTTCACCTGCTGCGTCTTTCAACTCGCGAGCAATACCTGAAATTAATTGAGGTTATGTTAAAAATAGTCTATAGAGTCCATTAAATCCATTATGGTCTTTAGAATTTAAAGCTCCTTTAAGGTTTAAAAAACTTCAAAGTTTTTACACCTTTTCCCAATCAGCCTTTATGAAGTGATCACCTTGAAATATGTATAGGCAATAACTTCTAGCAATACAAAGTAGGAAACAGCGAATAAATAATAATTAATTATTACTTATTAACAACGGTACATTATTGATTATCGTGGTTATATTGAATTTCTTTTTTGAGATACAGCACAGAAACAATTATTTTGTCCAGAGCTTCTTAACAGTGTATGAAAGCGAGCTTCTCTTATAATTGTAAGTAATTGATAGTTATTAAAATATCATTTCATGTAATAAGATAAGCCGCAAGCTATCTAAAATATCAAAATAAAATAAAACGTCAAACCTAACTTTTTCTAATAAAATTTATTTTATTTATACTTTGTTTTATTTGATACACAAAGTTCTCAGGTAAAAATGTCATAATATTTTCGATTGGAGATATTTGTTTGGTGACTTATTTTTAACATACATTATTATCATACTGAAGATTGCCATGATGACTGTTCAACGACTTCTTGCAACTGACCTGTCTTTTGTTAATAGTATTACATAATTTTAATTTTGTTAGGTATTTTATGTAACTTACCTAGATGTGCCCTATAATGAAATAGTGCCATATCGTGAGCCCCCAAAGCTTGGTACGCCACCGCCAGGTTTCCATGAGTCGATGCTTCAGAACTTCTGTCGTGGACTTCCTTCGATATGGTCAGTTCTTGCTTGTGATATTTGATGGCTTGCTCGTAAAAACCGGCCGCTGAATACGCGTTGCCAATATTGCCGTACGCTCGACCCATTCCTGCTTTGTCCTGATGGTTACAAAATATTAAGATCGTGATACGAGAGAAAGCAATATATAATTTTTTTATGCTGTCTTTATGTGTATTAACTTTATCAATAAATTATCTATTCCCGTATTTCAACAGAGATGAGGTTAGATCAATGTGAGAATATCTGATTAAAAGTTGCACCTTCAGTACTTAAAGCACCTTTGAATTAAGTTGATCTTAAATAAGAACAATAAGTTTAGATGAGCCTTTGTCCTATCTAAGTAATGATCGAAAAGACGAAAGGAAACATGTTTTTGGTCTGTATTATATTGTGTAATAAAATATGTAAAGTAGCAAATAAAGAAGGGGGCTTCTACGAGGGAGGTATTATGAAGTTGCCGTCTAGATGGAAACAGATTATCGAACAAAACGGCGCATATTTGAACTAAATCCGATCACTGTAACACTTTTTATAAAGTATTGAATAAAGAGCAAAAAAACGGAAGGGAGATATTTGACAACCTATTATACACAAGATATTAATCACCACAGTTTAAGCATGTGTGATGAAATCAAGGCAAACAAACCTGCAATTGTCTTGCAATAGATAAATGAGCCTGATGCAGTTTCAGTGCAGCGTCGTGTTCACCTAGAAGTTGGTAGACGATGCCTAAGTTTGAGCACGCTCTGCCTTCACCCACCTGAAATAAATACAAAAAAAAACCACTTAGATTCACTATGCCAAGATTTTTGCAAATATAGCCAACTTGGTATAGTATCTGGCATTTGATTTGGCGCGTCAAAATATCATTTGCAGGTAATTTTTATCTTTTATTAATATAAAAGAATATTAACTACTCTATGTACAATAAGAGCATAATCTGGTCGGAGTTTCTACCAAATTGCGCCCTTCTGTCATTTTTGTCATAACATACATAACCTATATTTATGTTAACCTATATATACATCATTCAGTCAAGATTTTTAAAATATCGAAGTCAAATATAAGGTATGTTTTAGACACTTAAACTTAAATATGAACTATGCGTAAATAAAGTAGTTAAAACAAAAACTATATGTTACGAACTGTTTAATCAAATGCCCAATAGTATACTACTAACTAGCCTATTCTTCCATATTTGAGAGTGTGATAATTAAATGTTTAATTGAAACTGATATAATTATTAAGAGTATTTTCAATATTTGTTATATAGTTCTTAGATTTCCTTCTAGTCTGTTATCAATCATAGTATGTACTATTATTTGCTGCAATAAATCAGAATACGTACCTTGTCTCTAGCCGCTAACGCAACGTCTAACTGTCTTTCGTGCCACTTTTTAGCTTGTGCGTAGTCGCCGGCGCATCTAAAATAAAATATATACGTTTTGATGCAAATTTTTTTAACTCATTTCAATTTATTATTTTATTACCATTTTATCATCATCATCATTTCAACCGTCCAATGTGTACTGCTGGTCTTAGGCTTCTTAATTCGATAGAATTTAAGGATTCTATAACAAACTACCAAGCGGCGTGGTTAATTTACATCTCAGTGAAATTTAAAAAAAAACTTTAAGAATAGGCTATCCCAAAATGAATATTACTTTATTTAGGAGTATGTTTACTATAAAGATATATCGCTCTAATTTATAAAAAAAAAAAAACAATTTTTTTTGTCAATACAATCATCAAAAAAAAATTACAAATGCCACGGAGTTTCTTGTCGGTTCTTTTAAGAGATGGTGCCTTACGAATTAACGTTTATTGTAATGATCATATTTTAATTTTGACTTTGGCTGACTTCGACATATTTAACAACAATCAACTTTACCCATAATCATAAATATTTTTTTTGTTTTTACTTTCACTTATTGATGACGGTCCCTCTGTGTAATTTTTTGATTATTATCTTAAGTTTTTATTTATGTACGATGTTTATAATTTTTTGTTCAGCGAATCGACGCCTACTGCAATGAATAGGCATTCCCCTAAGATCGACACGAAGACCTAATAGATAAATAATTCCATTACCTTGCCGCATGTCCTAATCCAGCATACGCCCTGGCCTCGATAGCCCTGTCACCTAGATTCTGTGCTATTCTTAAAACGTTTTCATGGTAAGCAATTGCTTGCGAGAAATTACGCCTGTAGTGGTAAGATGATCCAAGGTTCGAATACGCCCTCGCTTCTTCTACCTGAAAGTAATATATCAATTTTATCATACGTAAACAGAGTAACATAACATATTAACGTTCGAAGTTATGGGTGGATAGATATTTTATGAATTCTATTTTATCTTACAATTTTAGGAGATCCTGCAGCCTAAAATAATTAATAGTTAAACTTAAGTCGGCTTCTAATTTGCTGGTTATATGTTTCCACATAATATTATCTTTATAAGCGATTGTGGGTACATTCAAAAGTAACACCAGGTCGATCACTAAGCATTAAATTATGAAGACGACGACGCTTACAAAATAATACAAAAACCGACAATATTAAAATAAAGCGAGTAAATAAAATTAAAAAAATTATGAACGTAGAGATACAAGTACAGTTACAGCTCAATATATTGTCGTCAACTTGTTCAGTGTGAAATAAAAAAATAATTTACTAATTTTGCGCCTCACTGTCACAAACTACTAGCGCTGAAACGACATCAATGAATTAAGATATAAAAATAAATCTTGCAGTCGACTTTAAACACGATGTTTTCTAATTAAAGCTCGATTTAAATATTTACATAGTTTACTAATTACAAAAACGAGAGTCTCCACGACAGCTAAATCGTATTGATTGAAGTAAATAATCAGGTAATAAAATGTTATCCCCCTATTAATATAAACTTGCAATAAATGTCGAGTATTGTTATTGTCCCGGGGGCATCAAGTAGATAAATCGTTACAACGAGCGAGATTCCAAGAAATAGACATTTTCACGTTTCTCTAATTGGCAACCATTTGCATAATGTGTAGATTGGCTGAATCGATTAGAAGTTACAATTAAATCCTATGCTACAGAAGATTAGACAAGACCCCACTGACGACTCCGAAGCTATCAAGACTGCGTTTACTAGAACTTTAAAAGCCAATTCAATTTTATCGAATGCAATTAAATTCAATGGTATTTTTTTATTGTCACCTCGTTAAAAGATATTAGTTGAAACATTGTACGTACAGCAAAACATTGAAAAATTTTATCTTCATCCACATCTTTAGACAATTTAAATCTTATATTAACTAAATAAGTTTTGTTTCGAAAGTTAATGAATTATCAATATTGTCAAATAACGTTACAAATAAGTCATGGAGGCACTGTACTTATGTAATTTAAGACAACGTGTTATGGAAATCTACATGGCACATCTACGTCCATCAGAATGAAGATTTTTATAGAGCGTATTTATTCTTTCGAGTTATGTTTGAGTTAGTATTTAAACCTTATTAGATCAAATATTGATATTCTTAATCTGTATCAATAATAAGTAAAATAAAGTTTTATTTATACTTGTTTTCGATAGATAAGATATTGACTTGGCGTCCGTTGGCAAAATTTTTGTTTAGATTCATCAAATGCCAGTCGGAGAAATTTCCGTCAAAATACTATCACAGTATTCTCAAACGCTAGGATGTTTTATGTAGCAGATTTGCTTTATTACAGTCAAGTTCTAGGATTAAATGTAGAAATAGGCGGAGTACCTGATCGCCCTGTCGCCTCGCCAGTCGCAGGTGCTGTGTGTGGCAGTCCACAGCGGAGTCGAACTCTCCCATCGCGAGATACACAGCGCCAACGTTTCCAATCTCCCTTGCCTCCTGAAGACGGTCACCCATCTGTTTCACCAGTTGCACACATTGCTTGTGGCTTGCCAATGCGTTTGGGTAATCCCCGATAGCAGTGTACACGTGACCTAAGGACGTAAGAGCCGCTGCAGCAGCTTGTGTATCCTGAAAAAAAAAATTATTTCGTTTTGAATTCTTCTTGAGACAGTTGGTTAGTTTGTAATAACAAAGCTTAAGTTATACGTGAAAATTGAACAATGGTGGCTCAGCGGTATGGATTGAGATTTGCGATCGTTGGTCGCGAGTTCCATTCCCGGAATATAATCTTATTTCTTTCATGCCCTTTGCATTCATTACATAGGATTGCCAATGCTCACAAGTATGTTCCAAGAGGATGAACAGCAGCGTCCTCTGCGTACCATAATACCATAAACGAGGAAATGATAACTATTGCCTTATCGACTATTAAAATCAACATTGAATGTTTTTGTGGTTTCTTTTTACACCTATTATTAAATAAAACTTTATGGTGATCGGTTATGGGTGGAAAAGCTTAAAAGGGTTGAATGTATAGCTAATTTGCTGTCAATTAATGTGCGGTACACCTTATCCAAAATTAAATTCATTGAGAAGTAATAAATTGTGTAATTATAATAAAGTACATATTAGAATCAATAATTGTTAACCATCTGTCACACAGATTTTTTACAGTCAGAAGTTATTGGCGTAGCGCATTCCAATTGACAAAAATAATTATAACAGTTTTAAGCGTGTTCACTTTGTACTCGGTGATAGGAAATAGACGTTAATTTCATAGATCCCATCAAAGCTTTACACCTTATATAAGCCATTTAAAATTTTGACACTTGAAAATTTTATTGAAATGATTTCAATTTTTGACACAAATTTAACAATTTCTGTACGAAACGTACCAATATAAAGCTTATTTTTTAAAACTATGTTCCTTGATGCATTAGGGAAGTAAGAACGTTTAATAATTATTTATATTTAAATTAAAAAAGTGTCTAATTTTTAGGCAATTGTGAAAATAAATATACTTCATTTTATTTGTGTTCGTATCTAAAAGATCAGTCCGCTTTATCTGCGTAGATGATGTAATACTTGGTTTTAAACTTTTGCAATTTAAACATTAATAGCCAAGTGTATATGTTTTATTACAGTGTATTTAAGTAGTGGAATTCTAACGCAGCGTTGGTGGCCATTCGTTATTCATAGGCCGTTGTGTTTACACCAAGATTTTGCAGTATCGACGCTTCATGTATTTGCGTTTTATTAATATAAATAAGCAATGTTTACGTTTATAACGATATCAAACTTTTATATTATATTTCTTGTAATATTTAATTGGACTGAATACGCATCTTCCGAAGGCGTAATATTATTTAATAACAAAAGTTTATCATAAAACACTAACATTACAAGCGGTTAATAAAGATAAGAACGGAACAGGACACTAAACAAATTATTCTCGAGATATCTAAGTGCCATTTAAGTAGAAGTAAGTTGCCGAAGGAAATTTCATAGGCTACATATCATTATATATCTAGTATATTATCAGTACGAGTTACGTTGCACTATAATAATAAGAAAATTATACGCATGTAATGTTTATTTTATCTGTATAAATAAAAATACATCGCTAAATGTGTTGCTAGGAGCAAAACGTAATATAAGGCATTACATATTTTTTAATTTTGTTATATTACTCGGAGAAAACTTTGGAATTAACCATATACAATTTTAAGAGGATCCTTTTTGTAATCTGTATGCTCATTTGTTAATTTTTCAAAAAAATATAATAAATATAACTAAAATGAAAATATAGTCACTTCATCATTTAAGCTTAGCAGTGCACGAAATGTTAAACTTATTTTTGTACGTAATCGGCAATTATTATTAATCGATAAATAAAATGATCACTTTGAAATGAGTTTCAACGATTTTTTTCAATTGCAACCAGGCCAATAAATGTTGATTTGTTTTTTGTGACAATAAATGTTAATTTCTTTTGGGTACGATTTTTTTATATATAATAGATGCCTTTACCAAATACTTAAGTCTTTTTACAATTTGTTTAAAAAATCTTTTCTGAAATTTGCCTAGTTACTCCACGAGTCCGCCTAAGCGATCTAAATGCTGGGCGGCCTCACAATCCCGAGCCAAGGATGTGGAGTTCTTGATCTTTGTTACTTTAACAGAGGTTTTTAGAACTTAAGGATCTGTTTTGTACAGTTCGTAAACTATGAATATGCGCATGTGGAGCATGCACAAAGATCAGGTTGGGTAGGTTGTTGGATAGGTCGGGAAAAAATTATTTTTGTATCATAAAGATCGGGTTTACTTTTTAGGTCGGGAAAAAAGTATTTTTGTATATTGTATTCTATTTGTATCTGGTTGGTTTATATGTCATTAAAAAGGTAATACTAGAAAAAAGAATTAAAGTAACATTTTGAATTATGCTATCATTTGTTTTTCATTCTGTCAAAACGAGTGAATTTAAAAAATAAATTTGAAACATTGTTCAAAAAGTCATCGAACAAAATGACACCGGTATAATATCTTTAAATGTAAATAAATTTTGAAAAGTATGTCTTGGATATACATGTAAAATACGATGGATTTTTTTTCTCAACATTATATGTCGTTATGGGCTTAACTACCGAATTATAATATATTGCTTTATTGGCAAAGGACGGAAAGGAAGTCGTCGCGTACTAACTCGACCAACGAGAATACTGAAGCTGAATTTCCTGTCAAGAATGACACCTAAATGTGTTACTTAGTCGTCGCTTGGTCATTAGTGAAATGAGTCATGGTAAAACACCAAACTTTTTAAATGGTTTGATTACTGTTTTAATGAATATTTAAATTTATAAGGTCTTGTTTGTCACCAGACAAAACACTGTAAATAAACGATAGAGAATTAAAAACAGTTGAAATTAAAATGTCCTTATTTAAAGTGAGAGAAGTGTCTCGATGTTTCCTCTCGCTTTTGACCACTTAACTGGTTAATAACTTTTTATAGATCGTTCTCGGAAACGCTCTCCCGGCGATATCGTAAATCCTCAATGGACATTTATGCTATACACTCATCGAAAAAGCCCTCTTTTATTGCTCCACGAGATAATACCAAGATTTGTGTTCATACGAATTGAATAGACACAATTTATTCCTCGACTTATCAATTTTATGTCCTACTAAATAGTATTTAAGTGATAAAAATTATTCATTTTTAGTATCGATCTGTAGAAGATAAATTGATGTACGCATAAATATATTCCGATTGAGCGAGTCTTTACTTCATGAAGTATTGGGTTTATTTATTGTTTACTTTAGTTTTTATATGATTTTAGACGAAATATATATTACACAAATAATTCTTGTTTTATAGATTATTGAGTGGCATAAATTGGAATGTTTGGTTGAGCTATTTCAACTAATTTTGTTTTTAAATGATTTAAGTTAACAGCTTAAATTTCGGAGCCAAGTGGCATTAAACTTTATTTGTTTTATCTTAGCTCCGCATATTGAGAACAAACAAAGTTAAAGAGCAAATAAAAGTATATTAGAATGCGACGTATCCTTTCCACTGAAAAGAAAAAGTCGACCAGGAAAAAAAAACAATTACGTTAGACCAGAAAGCAAAAATCATTGTGTAATGAGCTAAGGTGCATATCGATGTCATTAAAAGTCCGTAATATTTCATTTCTTGATGCCAAAAAAAAAATATTACTTAACCTGCAAAAATTAAAAATTGAAATATTCAAATTATACCATTAAAAAAATTAATATTTTATTTTTAAAAGTTAAGTGGTTTATTAAATATATTTATCATCTTCATCATCACTACAGTCGATAGATGCTTATTGCATAGCATAGGCCGTAACCAAAGATCGCCACGATGACCGGTTTAGGTATTCTAAAAAAAAAATACGGACAGATGTTACTTGTCATTAAAGAAAGGGAGAATATTTATTAGAAAATGTATTTTATAAAACATTCAAAAAGAATGTTAGCTAATTGAATTTTATTTAAGTACTCGGCAACTTTACAATCTTAGTTCTATAGTGGAAAAGCTGTGGCGATTTCAAATTACTAGGGACAAGTTTTGTCGATATTATCAAGAACTAAATGCCAGTTAAAAGGGGCAGCTCTAAAAGTTCACTCGGTCAGCCCGCAACAATCTGGCTAATTAAGTATGTGCAACATGAAACGATAGCGCTGTGATTTACATATTCAGCCGACCTCCTCGCTACGTTCTCCGCTCGCCGTCGCCCGGGACATTTGTCACTCCGGGAAACGTTGGACGGCCTGCCATCCCGAATACCTCTAACACACAAGTGAAAGGATGCCTACTGATAAGATAATCGGTATTGATGGCGCTTTAAAGAATACAATTTAAGTAAATAGAAAACGGATTTGAGTAATTTAGGATGGAATCAATTTCGACGCAGAAACGTTTTTAAACCTTTCTAACATAAGCCCTTTTTACAGATAATAAATGTTAAAAATAAAAAAAAAAGTTTGTAATTGCTATTTTTAAAGTAATATATGTATACAGGATGATTGGATGCATGTGCAAAAGCTTTAAAGGGTTGAATGTATAGCTAATTTGCTGTCAATTAATTATAAAAAAATTAATGGTTTAAGAAATTATAAATAACTTAATAACAATAGTATACTAAGAAAGAGCGTTTTTATAATTCGGCTTACTACAAATTGTAATTGATAATTGTTTAGTATCTGTCTATGTAGACTGTATTGGAAGACCATACTGAAAAACCATAAAGACCATAAAGACCATGACCATAAAGAAAAAAAAATGTAAAGAAAAAAAAAACATAACATATTACCAAGGTACAGTGTAATCACTTTATACAGTGTTTTAGAAATAGGTATAGAAGATTTGTATATTTTTGCCGACAAAATACCTTCACCCCTTAAAGCTTTCATACCTATAACTAATATCGATTTAAAGCGAATAACAAAACTAAAACTAATTGGCACTTTAAATAAAACTAAGCATGATTTAAGGAGAGGATTTTTTACTGAATTGAAATAAAACACTCTGTGATTTTTACTTATATTAAAGTATATAATTTATATTATATTTAAATGATTACAAATTATAAATATTAATATATTATATAATTTTATATGAATATTTATAATATCGAATTATCCTCATATAATTATGATGATAATTTGTAATTCAAATTCTTGACGATTGGACAATTGTGAATTTGTACATAAAGTTGCACTTATATAATATAGACCGAGTTTGTACCAAGGGTCAGTCTTCATTACCAAATTCCTAAATTATCATTGTGACCTGCGTAGTATCGCTGATCATTTTTCGTTTTTTCTTGCTTGACCTTACCTTTTAAAGGACAGCAAAAGATCAAGTGTTATATGTCTAGTGCTGTTAATCTATTATTTTATGTTTTAAACCAACGAGTTTAAGTTGCCGCAGTTGAAATTGATCGTAGTCTTGTATACGAACAATATACAAGGTGATTGGTTATAATTATATACATATATATATATATATACATATATATGTTTAAATAAATATGTATAATTATAAAGTTAATATGTAGACTATGATTAGTATAGTATATAATATATAGTATATAGTTGTAGCTCATTTGTCAGATCACCCTGTATAAAGTGATCACGTTGAAACTATTAAAATAAACCACAACCAACTTCTGGCAATAATAAATGATTTAAATATGTAGTAATTCGAATTTTAAAAAATCTTTTTTACTATACTATCTGGAACCATTAATTTTTAGTGTTTGATAGGATGTATTATAAATTATTGAGAGCAAATGAGACTCTATATTCAGGATAAATTTAAAAATGGTCATATTTTTTCAAACAATAGAATACGGTTATTGTCGTTTAAGTCACCTGATCAAGAAGTTAATGCTTCACAAATCAATAGTCACATAATTGATAAGCATGTAAGATCTGGTTAGATGAATAGTATATCATTCGTAAATAATCGCCTCTAAATATCAAGATAAAAGTATGTTACACAGGCAATCATCAAAAACAATTGCCCAATAAAAACAAAAAAAAAATTAGGACGTGACAGTACCTCTCGTTGTTTCTTTAAACGCGTCGTTTTCTAAACAAGATTCAATATAAAGATAGAGTTAATGGCCAGTACGTATAAATTAGCTGCTTAAGGCCCGTCCGGACGCCGTTGTCCATTAATAAACTTCAATAGTTGCGACCGGGTGGTATGGATATCTTCCATTTCACGTCCCTTCGGTATTTGCGACTTGTGAATATGCATTTTTTACCAAGCCTCCATACTATTGCAAGAATGTAAACGGGAATTAAGAATAAGTGCTTTTTTAATCTTAGTTTCAAGTTTAATTTGTTGTTGTAAGATTAAACAAGCAGTTAATTTGCAACGTTAAATAAATTTATTTTTAAACTCCATTTTGAGATATGCAACTTCGTACGAGTTTTTTTGAATTGTATTCAGATATACTTTGTTGCGAATAGCTTATAAGGTTTTACGTACCTATGGTTTTATACAAATGAATTTTAATTTACTCGCAGAAATTCTTTTCGTTTTTATTTTATTTTATTTCCTACTTCTATAACTACTGCTTCCAAAAATATTGGTATAATTAACATTAAGTTTTCGTTTATTAATTAGAAAATGGAAATCAAAATATGAAATTTAAATTCAGTTTTAATTACTTCGCCTTTTTTATTACTCTAATAATATTTGGTGGTAGGCAGCACCAGAAACAATCCAGGTTTATATTTGTATAATCAGATTTAAAACGAGTTTAACTATGTCAAGTAAAAGAGGTCAAGTCTCTGTTTGGAGTAGCAGTCGTCGCCGTTTCAGCTTATTATTATTTAGACGATCACTGCAAGGCATAGGTTGGCGATCGGAGTGTGGTATTATGGTATGCAGAGGATACTTGTTTATGAGCAGTGACAATCCTATATAAATAATGCACCTAATGTTAGTTATATAATATTGTAATGCGAGAATCGAACCCGCAACCTACGATTATAAGTCTCAGTGTTTACCGCTGAACTACCATTTCTCAGTAACACTAGTAGTCACGAGTATATGAATTTAAGTTCGTCGTTAATATATTTTCTTCGTAATGTTTAGTAATTATTTAATAAAATTTGAAATAAAAAAAGAAAACATATTATAAGATGTAAAGAGTTATTTATATTATGGAGTTGAGAACGCAATATCCGCGTAACTAGAACAGAAGACAAGCTAATTTATGATCATAGACAGAAGCATAATTATGATTTACACTGGCTCTCAAGATCCAGACTGGTTTGCAGGGCGATCGTATTAGATACGTAGATGAGTGAAATTAAATATGTATAAGGCTATGCTACTACATTCCTATATTACTCTTACGTAAGAGCATTATGTAATATCTTCTTTATGGACTTTTTCGTTAGTTGGGCGCGAATGGATTTAGTGATTTCGGTGGAAATCTTCTGAATGTTCAGGAAACCCTAACCCTTAGGAGAGGTCAGGATTCTATGTTATTTCTACCAACTCAAACAAGTTCGGAGGTTGCCCTCTGCTCTGCGAGACGATCCCGGTATCCCCAAGTAAAGGATTACCTGTAGTCCCTCGTGTAGTACTATTTTGGTTAGCCTGTTCGAGGGTACATGTTGTTTACGCTACCGCTGAAAAACCTAACTAAAATTAGGCAGTTATTTTAATTTACTAATATTAAAACAAAGTCCTCTTCAAATTTATTCATATTGAGAACGATTTTCTTTCAATCTACATTTTTACATTTGTCTTTCAATTAACCATTATTATCATTTCTACTAATTTATTTAAATATTTTTGCCAAGCTCCAACATTCCAACTGCGCGCGATATAGGCGCTAATCGTGGAAAGGTGTTTTTTAGTTTTTAAAGCATTTTGTTTGTCAATATGTTTTGGTTGGGTGATAAGGTTTTCCGTCACCAATAAGCGATTAGGTGAAAATTTCATAGTGGCAAAATCGCGTACAAGACTCGGAAGTATTATTCTTACCCTATACATAAGCTTTTACCCAAATTTTGGTTTACTTTACTCTTAAATTCAGGATTAATCGACCGTGGTAACTAAGTGGTGCTGTAAATAACTTTATTAATTGATCGACCAAGGTTTACATACAAAGTTGTCAATCCTAAAACATCCCCTAATGATAATCCGTTACAATCACTAAAATTATACTCCTCGACGAATCATCGTCATCATCAACACCTGCAGGACGTCCTCTGCTGAACATAGGCTTCGGCCATCCTCTGACGAACTTAACAAGATTGTCTGTACATCTTGTATGAACGTCATGTTCGAAATGATATTCAAGTAGATATCTAACAGTGCAAATATTAAAAGTTAGACATAATTGTATTTTATCCGTTACTGGCTGTCCCGACAGACATCGCTAGTAAAAGTTATTAGCCAATCATAGTCCAAATTTTCTTTCTTAGTAACCATTCACGTGCCTTACGCATGTATGTAAAATAAATAGCTTAATTGGTCTAGTCGTTCGCGAATTTTGCAATTAGCAATACATTTTGCGATTCGATTACAGAGATTTACAATTATAAAATTCAATTGCAATCAAAAGCCCAATTTGCAACTTGCATGTTGATGTGACAGTCATAAATACCTTTATCTGTCATAAATATGCATATATATGTTTATCAGATAAAGATATTTAAGGTATATACACACGTTAATTTCTTAGTATGTAACAAATAGAAATAACAAATAAAAGTCATTGACTTGAATTCGGTACTGAACTGCGTGTATATTATTGTATCGTAAAATGCTTATGTAACTAACATTAACCTTTCATAATATAAGAATATACAACGGCAATATTTTAAAGGGATAAAATATTGGTGTTCAGCGGAAATCCTGAAAAGGGTTAAGGTAATGTTCGGGCGTAAATTTGCGGCGTTCGGTGTGGCGCCGGGCGTTTGCTTCGACATTACTTTGATATATCGATTCACCTTTGAATACATTACACCAATAATTTACCGGTTGCTGGTCTTTTAATGTATGTACGTAATTATATCGGAGGGTAATAAATCTATGTTATCTGCATTAACACCGATGTAATTATGAGATAGAAGTCTGTGAGCTATTTTCGTATGGTGTAAGTTGCACAGGCGTTGGTTATTTTTTTTTTAAGAAAAGAACAACTTTTATAATGTTTAAAATTATTGAAGGCATTTGTGTGTTAAATGTTTATACGTCGTAATTATTTCAGCTATTAGAACATCCACATGGCATCATAAATTTCCAATAGGATCGATTGGAAGCGCCTGCACTTTCATTTACCTCCAACGTTTATTTATTATGCTAAAATAATTTCCGCTTCCTGATATTTATATCAGTTTTCTGTAATAGTTAAGTCTTATTGTGTACCGGAGATTACGAAATGAATTATGGGTCTACCTGATAATATCGATTTGTAGCGTTTTGCTAACTTTTAGCTTGTTCCCTACTCAAAATTTATTCTACGAAATCTTGGACAGTATATCTGCCGCTTATTCCTTTATTAAAGTGCGACAGTAATTCTGGTAGTTACTGTGCACGTATAGAATAATGTTTATAAATTTTTGTGTGTAGAAAGAAAGAAACTAATGATGCTACATCACTATATTTTTTTTTGGCATGAATCTATCATGTATATATACATATATATACGTCACTGAGATGTAGATGTCCTTTTCTGTTTTGATATCCTCAGGGTTGAAGCTTTTAAGAGGTGTTCGTTCATGTTGCCTTTTATCTATTTCTCTACTAGTTTGTAGTTGGTTGATGTCATCAGGTTTTATGTGGCCACAATTATTGTATGCTAATGGAATTTTTAAAATAATTATATATTAAAACAATATCATTCCTGATGTTTATAAGAGATTGTAAGAAATTTAAAAGTGTGTATTTAATTTTTTTTAAATTATACTAGTGTTTTTAAATCTGTTTGTTTTGAGAGATATTGAAAAGCTTAAATCGAGGGGCCACCGGTGAAAAGAAAATTATAAGATTCTGTTTTACAGTATGAAAATACAAATTTTCAGTGACTTGAATGGTTCTGCATATCGTGGTTTAATTAATTTTAAGATACTAAAACTAAATTTTCTGGATGCAGTTTATTTATCCTTTTAATGCCTATTTTTAAGTTCTAAGATTTCCTTCAAAGTTTAGCACTCTTTATAATAAATATGGGTATTAAATTAAAGATACACTTTAGCATTTTTTTAAATTACTTATTGCCAGTAGAATAATAGTAATGTAACTAAAATGTAAAAACTTGAATATTATTATTTTATCATTAATTGTACGTGCCTTTTCTTATTATTACGTAAGGAGAGCCTTTTAATACTGTTTTTTCGCGTTTTATTCATTAATGAACTATTTAGAAATAAGTTAGCGCAATTATGGCTATCGTTGTGTATGCCTACAATCACTTACATTTAAGCTAATAGACGATAGCTAAATTCTACGCAACTATTGTAAACCTATATATAATATTTTGCTGCTGGCGAATGAGTAAATAAATTAGAAGGGCTCTCAAGAATTTTGATCCAATGAATGCGCAGTTTATCTAAGTTTGAAAACCGCTGAACTGTAGTAAGATAAGTATATACTCTGAGGCGGATTTCCTTTAAAAACCTGAAGTCATTCTCCATTACTAGATCGTGGAGCGAGGTGATTACTAACTCGCGTTCTCACATTACGGGCGAATTCCGACGCCTGCATTTCGCGGTTATTTTGAATCGACCACCGCGTTTTTGTTGCCAGCCGTTCGCGCGTAACTGGTAAAGTAAATACTTTTTACGACTATTTGTTCGTCGCAGTACTGCTCGGGTGGATGCGACACTGGAGTTATAGCCGCTGGGTTTTTTTTTTAATTTACTTTAATCAAAATATATGTAAGCCATATGTACGCATGGCCAGTATTTAGTTTTTTTTTTGTTAATATTTTAATCGTTTTCTTCTTTATCGTATCAACCGATAGATGCTCACTGCAAGACTTAAGTTTCCTCACACGATTGGTATATTTATGTATATATCAAGCATTGTTAAATTTTATTTGAGAGGAGTTGCCCCTAAATTTCTGGCTGGTTTTCCTCAGTAGATCACCACTCCGAGGCGAAAGCGTACTTACTACTTATAATGTTAAAATAATTGATGATTCGAAGATACCTGTCAATGTCTACTTGAATAAAGATATTTTTATTTAATTTTAAGTTGACTATTTTATTACATTCAAACAATTCACCATATAACCAATACGTCTACAATGTTTTATGTTGTAGATTACGTGTTTTACACATACAATTTAAAGAGCCCATCTTTATACGACTCTGTTTTAAGCGACATTGCACACAAACCTCCTAAGACCATTAAATTGCTTTGAATATTTCGAATAGCAACGAAAGCGTTGGGAACTCTCGTAAGAGCTGTACAGAATTATTTTTAATGTGTAAACGTGAGGCCCGAGATGTTTATTTGCCGGTCAGATCTGGCCGCTTAAAAAGTTCAAAAGAAACAAAGAATTTCGGATCTTTGGTGTGCGCTGAAATTAAGTTATCTGATTGTGGGATGTACACGACTTACTGTTCTGAAACTGTTCGTGTAAACTACATGCTATTTTTTTTAATGTAAAAATTAAGATGTGTGTAATATGTCATATATACGAGTACATAAAAGATTTCAACCTATATACTGACTCATCACGATATCTCTCAAATCATAAGGCTTACTGACATTTGGTTAGAATAATTTATTTGTTAAGTTAAAGTCATCATAAAAAAAATCACGAAATTCTAGACGATATGCACCTGCTTCGGGAGTTACAGAGCCTTTAATTACTTTTTTTTTTATTTTATTTACGTATTGCGTCAAAATTAGTAATGAGTAAAATACAAGTAACCAGTCCATTACACACACCATAAAATATTACAGTAATATCTGCGTACATAAATTAAAGGTAAGGATATTTTGACATAAACCTTGGGCAAATCCGTTGCAATTTGCTCGCTATACTGGGCTAGCCAGCGTGAGCTTAACTATTTCACTTGTTCTGCACGTAGGCGGCAAAGGCCCTTCCTCAATACCCCGCTGCACCGCTGACTGCCTTTGTCAAGGAGAACGAGCTTACTTTAAGGACCTTAATTGTTATTAAACCTCTTTTCGCACTCGAAATGTTAAACGTACATTATATATATCACTATTAAACTACGGATAGATCTGTAAAATCATCTAATTTAAAATGTGTATAATTCATAAATCCAACGTAAAAAGAAGAAAAGTGAGAATTATAAAAGAAGATTTCAAAAGAAAAAACAATAACACAAACAATATCCTTTGTACAAATAATAAAAAGTGTGCTTTTCTTTGCACACATACTTGTCAGTTCGTCATTAAAACAATCTTCAATAGAACAAACATGCAGATTAGATTTATTTTGAGGTAATTATAATTATCATCATCATCATTATCGTCGTAGGATGTCCACTGCCCCTTATATATCTTAAAGGACCGGTTAGAAGTAACCTTCATCCATTGTATTGTATTTCGAATTTCTTAACAAGATCGTTTAACCACCTTGTGAGTGGACGACGTGCACTAGTCGGTCCGCAGTCTCTACTCCAGTCTTACTCCAGGCCTCAGTGGCTAAGTGGTCTGCTTGCGAACTCTCTAGGTTATGTTGATTACTTTCATTGTTCTACGGATCTCTCCACTCACTCTCGTAGAGACATCTCAAACATTGACCCATAGCTTATTTAGCGACTTAGAGCTAACCAACGAGGCTTGAAGGGAGCTTATGCTGTTAGATAAAGATACTAGAGATCCTTAAATTAAATATTTTGTAAAGAGGACAAGAATTTTATCGTTAGTGTACTAATTACGCATCAGTTTTAGGTAGTTTAAAATTTTTAACATTCGTCGCCATCGTTTGAAACTCTATGAGGGATATCCCATTATCACTACGCTTTGCTGGCGGGTTGGCGATCGCAGTGGCGTATTATGGTATGCAGAGCACGTTGCTGTCCATCCTCTAGAAACTTGTTTGTGAGCAGTGGCAATCCCATATATAAATGCACAAAGTATGAATTATATAAGATTGTATTTCGGGAATCGAACCTGTGACTTACGATCGCGAGTCCTCTGCCACAAGTCTACCTGCTCTTTTTGTATGTTAACATTATTTATTATTAATGTAAAGATTTTAATCACAAAATATCTTGATATCATTGCTTATGGCGGTGTTTATATTTCAATATAAGTTCTATCTCCTTAACAACTAATGATAAATCAACGATAGCAACCAATTAGCTGTATCTATGTCCAGGCGGACAATTCCGTTTGGCCGCGTATGTAAAAACGTTAGATAAAGCTAATTGCGATCTGTCCGCAGCCCTTTCCAGTTTCAACGGAAGCTATGCACGCGATCGGCAAGTCCAAAATGCGGAATATAGCTTTATAGCTGCATTAGTTGTTAAAATTAACTTTTAAATATTGCTGTAAAAATTCAAACAACCTTAAAAGAAATATTTGACTAGTGTCTTCATTTCGGGCCGTGGAGAGTGCTGTGTTCGGAAATTCTCTACGAGATCTAATCAGCAATGCGTAGACTAGGGGTGTCAAACACATAACTAACTTAAGCCAAAAAAACAATATTTAACTTTCGGAGGAGCGCAAAAGAAATTATGTTTGTAGATACAAATATATTTTATCTTGACTAGTACATTGTAATAAACATATAGAAAGTTTGATAATAATTTTCGTCCTGATACTTGAAATCTCTTTTTTGATACTAACCTTCCTATTTAGAGAAATATTGGTCGAAACTAAATACTTTAAAAATGACCCAACGGATATATTGACTGCATCACAAATATATTCATTTCGGCCTGCATATTGCCCGGGGGTGGCAAGTATGGTACCCCTGGCGTAGACTAACCAAAATAACCGATATATCGCAGACGATTGGCGAGTTGAAGTGGCCGTGGACATGCCATTTAACGCGCAGAATAGACTTCCGCTGGGAACCTTAAGCTCAGGAGTGTACATCACGGCGCGTCCAAAGTAGGACGTCCACCAATAGGGTAGACATGATCGTCGGAGGATGCATGACGCTTCCTTCTAGTCATGTCATAAATCTGATGTCCAGTAGTGGGAATGCTATGGCTGAATAAATTTCATTAAAAGATATTTTTTCACATTAATTTACACTTTGAACTATTTATAGTGATCACTTCTGCTTTGCGATCATAATTACTACCGAGAAAGCTACAAAAGCCTAATTTGACAGAAAATAAAATTCATACTCAATGAACCTACAACAAACTCAGTCGACTTTTTCTTTGTATTCACCTTCATAAAGATTTTTAAAGTATTAACAGCACTTGAGTAGTACTTTATACCTTGGTAGGATTATTATGCCAGTTATGTTTGCAGCAGTACGTATGTGTGATGATTCAACAGAATATTTACTATTAGAAACGTTCAGAAATGTAATAAAAATGAAAATATGTAGAGGCGAATTGTTCTTGTAACCTTGAACTTGAGAATTGTTATTTGATTTGTGACTCATGCTGTCGAACCGTCATTCCTTTTGTTAATATTATGGCACAGCGCCAATGAGGAATGAGTCAAAACTTTTTTCAATTTTTATAGAATATTTAACCTGTGTCAACACAAAACAAAGATGTTTATTTTAATTCATTTATTAACATTGTTATGCAAATAAAATCATTTACAGTGACTACTTGTGAACGTTATGGGAGGAATGTCGGTAGAGTCAAATTTCAAAGAAATTAAAATTAGATTCTCTCCTGTATTAGCATTTTTCAACGTGACGGTACCAGGTTTCTAAACACGCATTGATTTGAGAAAAGCCTACAACATATTCAGTCGGGTTTCGTAGAACAATTCATGCACAAGCCTTAACACTTAAAATCAGTCATATTGAAATACAGGCGCAAAACTTAAAGCTCCGTTTTGGACACTGTGCAACTCAACAGAACACATTTGAATGACATGTTCATTAAAAAACCTTTTTTCTATTCTTAAATGGTTTTATTTAAACTATATGATGAATATTGTATTTTTATCTAAAAGATTCAGCGTTACCTTTCGGAAGTCTATCCTAACTAAGAAAGGGACTAATATATAGCTACTTCCGCTATGCAGCAGTAGTAGTGCAATGGAGTGCATCGAGTTTTTGGCACTCGGTTTTTAGCATTGGTCGGTGTAGCATTTCCTGAGGATGCCCCGTGGAGGGGTGAAACACGTATAGAGTGAATTAACGGTGGTAGTTGTGTTTCGCATTGTTTACCGCACACGTATTTATCAGCGGGCTGGCGGGCGGTGCATTTCACTGCACGACTACTGCTTCATAGCGGAAGTAGCTATGTATTAGTCCCTTTCTTAGATTGAATGTTTAATTAAGTTCAAAAAAATAAATCCGCAACCAGATACCTTGTATTTACTACTTGACAATTCAGAGACATTCCATGAATATTTATATTAAAATTGTACAAAGTGGCCCACAAATGAGTTACTAATTTTAAGAAGCTGATGGGTTAGTAAATAAAAGATGTACAATATAAAATTTACATTCGTCAATATATTTGTGTCTACTTTTAATACATTACTATTAAATTAGAGATGTATATTGTGTACGAGTTAAAAAATTAATGACTTACCATCGACTATTTCGATAGTAAATTAGAGTGGTGTCGGTATTTTCTGAGACTTATAACATCTGGTTAATGTGAAGAGATCTTTCTAATTAGTCAATGGGCGTGGCTAAGGTGAGAAATAAGCCACTATTCTTTAATGTAAATAGACTAGTAAATTAGAGTTTAAATGTAACGTACCTTGCATTTCATAGCTAACACGAGTTGATAACGATGTGCAGTCAGTGCGTCCTTGTAAGAACCTTGGCTGAAGTACGCAGCCCCGAGGTTTCCATGAGCGCGACACTCGCCGGCCGTATCGCCCAAAGACTTGGCAACCGCCAGGTCCTGCTGCATGTAGTTGATGGCTGCATCCAACTGGCTCAGCGCCCAATGAGCTGATGACAGCGCGCTAAATACGGAACCCCTGCAAGCAATAGCTTAGAGAGAAATTCAAGTCGAAACGTCTTCTTTGCAAGAGTCGTCGACACGATCGAAATCATTGTTTCCGCAAATAAAAAGCACGAGCAATGCGTTTGGATATTATGAAAAAAATTGGCTATTATACATTACGTGACAATTTCGTAAAAGACAAGCAAGTCGTAAAGATTATGTTTCGAAAATCAATTAAGTCAGGTTTGGTGTATAGTAATACGTCGGAGAAAAATTTCTTTCATAAATATGAAAAATTATATGTCTCGATTTTTCATGTAAAATTACATAAAAAATCGAGACATAACTTCAAACTTAATTTACAATTAACTTAAGTATAAAGGTGCGATATTTTGCTCTTAAATAGTTACTTCTGATGAAAAAAACACTTGACAAGTAGTTTTGGGTTTTAATCAGACCTTGCCCAAAATTTCAGAAGGAACTTAAATGGCTGGAAATCCGAATGTGTAAGGTTATGGGTAAATGGCGGATGCATTATCACCTAGCCAAACTCTATTTATTTTTACTGAGTGTCTAAAGATGTTTGTGGTCTAGCCACAAAAGTACTTTTAAAATTATTTTATTAAAACTTCATACTATTTTATATTTACCATAAGGTTTTTTAAGCTCTATACATTTACAGTAACTCCAATTTTTGAAAAAGTAATGAACATTTATATTTCGCTTAGTAGAGTGTACCCTTATACATCACAAAATGAAATATACAAAACGAATATAAAGTATAACATATAGTTGTAAACAATAGCATATGCAATAAACATAAACAGTAGTTACAAGAGGTATATAATAACTTACAAGATTGATTAAAAAATATTAAAAAACTAGAAGAGATTTGTGATGATGTACATTTATAAAGGATACCACATTATCATGCACTGTCACCTAAGTACCGGCACGGAATGTTGTCAACACGCTCATTTGTGAAGGAATAATGTACACGTACAAATTTTGACTCCAGGAACAAAAAGTGAAATGACAAAGGGACCGCCCGCGGCTACCTCGTGCGTCCGGTTCTCGCCCGTACGTAAATAGCGTGTGGCGATTAAAGACTGAAGATAAATATTTTAATTTGCGCCCGAGTTAATGAATCACTCGCGCTGTGTAATTTGACGTAGCACTCGGCACCTCGTCGTGACGTTGTGTTATATTTTTATTACAATTCCATTACGCCTCTAGTTCTGATTACATATTTTAGTCGAAAAAGTTATGTGTTAAAAAGATTAAAAAAATATTTGTTTTTTCGAATTCAATTTGCTAAACATATTCGAAAAAACATTGATTAATTTACACTTAAATATGTTTTTAAATATAATATTATTCCCAATTTTCTCCATGCGCTACAGCCAAGTTCCGAATGTTGATTCAATCAGAAAGTCCAGGCAAGAAACTCGATAGCTACTCTTTTAATGCCAATTTTGCAATATATTCCTGTTAAAAATCTTCTATTTGTCATGTGTTTCAGCTAGAAGTTAACAGTGTTACAGCCATAACGATACAAGCAATAATAATAATCCGATAATCATCATTTTAGCCGTAGAACATTCGCTGCCGGGTATAAAACTCCCCCTTAGAATTGTAATATGACCGGAAGGAATCAAACTGCATCTGGTGTCATCCGACTACTTTAATAAAGTCAAGAAAAGATGGTACCGGGGTACAAAAAAATCCCCTACCTCCCCCGTGGTTACCGTAAGAGGTGGCTAAGTGTAATATATTCACGGATGACAGGTTACAACATCTCCCGAACATATTTGAATTAAAAAACTTCATTCGTCAGCTACGGTGCCAAGCGTGACAAGAATCAACTCACTAAAAACATAACTCTCAAAATTGACTCTTCTTTTATTTTAAAAAAGTATATTCAAACAAAAACTACCAATTTTTACCGAATTAAACTTATACATATTTAAATAAATTGTTACATATTTAAAGAAACTAAAAGTAAGTGATCAAATGAGGATAAATAATAAGCTTTGAATCCGGAATGGGGAAGTTTGTAAAAGCTCGAAAGTAACTGATATCACTCAAACCCAGCCGATTGGTAAGTTCAAGTGGCTTTAAGCATGAAACAGCGCGCAAAACAGCCTCAGAGACCTTAAGGTTCTGGAGTGGAAACCACGGGCAAGCGCAGCGTAGGCCTCCATCCACAAAGTGTTCGGACTAATAATCTTGCTAAAATCGTTGTAACACACTGGATTCACCGCACACAACGATCTCGTAGCAAATCTATGCGAGGACTGTATTCAGCTCTATACATCCTACGACAAAATTTATTTTAATGAAAATGGCCTTATTAATAGAGCGAAAACATGTAAGCCACTAATCTCAAAAAAACTTAAATTAAACTCACTAATCGTTGACATAACGCAGTATAGTTATCTACTATGCGTATATCAGGTAGGTGTTTTGTACAGTGAAAAGATTTTATCTGTGGAACAGACGATTCCGTGGCGAGAGTACGACAATAGCTCACCCAGCTTCTCAGTTACAATTATCTTATTTATCCGTGTTACTTCTTTTATTGCTTATCATCAGTCAACAACTATCTCATATCGATAACAATCGAAAAAATAAATGTCTCTTTAATATTCTCTCGAGTGGGTATAGGGACGTATCGATAGCGATTCGATCCATCATGGTGCGATAAGATCTGGTCGAGGTGTGGGTTTCGTCGCGTCTCGGGTTTGATTCGCCGGCCATTCGATGCGACAGTTTTGGGACTCGGCCCCGCGTTAAATGCTTTAAATGGGAGCTTATTTAAAATGCTTCTTATGTATGTGCCACACATATAAACGAAGCACTTTAGTTCGATATCGTGACACGTACAGAGTTAAGAGTCGATAATTATTTAAAATTTTCATCGCCAACCCAAGCCAAGCCTTTAAATCATACTTCGCAATTTGTGTTTTCTGTACGTAATT
Source organism: Battus philenor (assembly GCF_028537555.1). NCBI lineage: Eukaryota > Metazoa > Arthropoda > Insecta > Lepidoptera > Papilionidae > Battus > Battus philenor. The sequence continues at coordinate 4,002,690 of NW_027181686.1, forward strand.
ATAATAATGTAATGGGAATGTTATTTTGTTTTATATTTCTTACAAGTACATACATACATACATTACATACGTTACCTGTTATAACTAAAAAAATAGTTAAATAATTACCATAAATAGTTGTTTTATTGCATATGACCATTAAACAACATTTTATTATGGATAACATTTATAAGCAACAAAAAACCATATTTATAGTAATTATAAATCACATAATATTTAGACAATGGTAAGAAGAAAAAAGAAGAAAGGACGCAAGAAAGAAGTGTAGTAAAAAATTATGGCAAAAGACAATAATAAAAATATTATTTCACATGTAATTATATATTTTTTGTTTTGCTCAGCGACCTGCCAGTATCTTTTGGTAATATGTAGTTTTTTTAGTCAGTTTTATTTTTATTTAATTCCGTAAAAACAAAAATTACAGATAAATTTATGCATTGTGCAAATCGCGTTAGTACAACTGTGGACGGAAAATAAACTATAAACCCCTGTGCCCAGATAAAAATTAACTTATGGACACTAGAGGTACATCAATTAATTCCATCAGGAAATATACCAGTCCAAAATATATAACGCCAATGCAGTGCGTGAATTGTGTAAATTATTTTGTATTATTATAAGTGTGAGTTTAAGAGTATGTGAGGAATGTTGTTGAATAGAAATGTTGATGAATTTACAGTTACAGTCTAGCAGATTTTTGGAAAGAAGATCATGTAATGATATGTATTAATAAAGGTAACCTCAGGGTTTTAATTCCAAACTGTATGACGTATGGGGTCTTAATTCTATTTGCGTATGTAAAAAAAAATAGTTTTTTAAATGGTCCAGGTGAAGTGAAGTGAATGAAGGCGGGACCATCTGAACATTTTTATTAATACATATATAATCCGGCGTGAACGTAGTTTCGAAGTGTAACAGAGAGGTCAAAGAGGTTTTATTTAATGGGATTACTGTGTCAATGAGACTTTGGAAGCGATTTTTATCTGTATTATTAAACAGCGATTTTATCTTTATTTTTGTGTATATTTATTGTGCGTATGACATTTTTAAGGAAAAAAATTGTTTTTGTTAATAACCATACAAAAACTTAATAGTTGTTCTTAGTAGGCGGCGCATTGCGACCTATAATAAACTTAATTTTAAGTTGACGATTATTAATGACTGTAATGATCTTATATAATGAAGCTATTTTGACTTTTACTTATATATGATTTTATTATATTATTAATTATATTAAAGATTTTTATTTAACACTTTATAACACCTGGAGTTTAATAAGATATGTCCTAAACGTATTAAAAATTCGGATATGAACATTTTATTAATACAATTAGTTTTAACTATCCTTTGTTGCTAATTTAGTTAAAACAAAAGAAAACAACATTTTTATTTTCTCATACAAAAATCCCTTAGATAATCGTAAATTCAATGCGTCAATCAAGAAATCAAGGATGCAATTAATGGAGATTCGAAGGTCAGCAGTTCAATTCCCGGAATACAATTTATATAATTCACACTTTGTGCATTAATTATATAGCATCGCCATTGCTCACGAAAGAAGTTTTTAGAGGACGGACAGCAGCGCCTTTTGCGTGCGATAATAATACACTTTATCATTTATTCATTCATACTGCCTTGCCTATTCCTTGCAGTGGGCGTATATGGGCTGAAAAGTGAAATTTTACTTCATCATATTCATTTCAATTATAAAATGTCCATTCCTGAACGTAGTCCAGAAAGCGTGGCAATTGTGATATGTCCCCCCAAAGATATATTTGGACAAGACCTATGCCTTGCAGTGGGCGACAGAAGAAAATATAATCATATTACATCATAGTAATAAGTGCTGTGTTTTATTACGATATTAAATCTATGAATAAAGTAAACACTCAAACATGTTTTTTGTATAATGACCGCAACTTGTTTTTTTACGAGACTGCATGTAAATTATTATAGGTACTTACGGGGTACGATAGCCAATGACCCAAAGTTACTAATAATCTAACCTACCTTTTTTATATTTGGATTCTATATATATATGGATTATATCTTATTTAATTGAACAAATTACAAAACTACGTTCGATTTTAATACATACTGTCTACAATTTTTTGCACACGGCTAATGGTTAAATAGATATAATAATAGTACATAGCTTATTAAATTACATGAAATTCTTCCATAATTAGATGTAACGAATTTATAATGCAACTACATAACGATTATAAAGCTGTTCAGATATAAATAAATAACAACCCCAATTATCGCTGGAGAGTTTCACTTCCTAAATGCAAATGCCGCACGCTATGCTTGCCAGGTAACCAAATATTCAACCCCTTATCGGACTTGCTTCTTTACGACGCTATTAGGCGCACCGTTAATGACCCCATAGTTCCACAGGACTTGCGCCTGGCAGCCTGTAATATCTCTTAGTTAGCGATCAATGAGAGAGGCTTGTAACATAGATAACATTATACTTGCCCAATGAATAGTCATCTCAACGACATCAACAGCTATTATGTACTTAGCGTACGCGATTTACACTAGATTGTTATATCGTTAAAATTAAAAGCGTACGCAATTTTTTAAATTTATTATACTTAACATTTAATGTACTTTTATGAACTTCACATTCTGTCTTGTTACTACTACATCTGTATACGTAAATTGTAAATCATTAATGAAAATATTTCTTTACGGAATTAAATCTGAAATGAGATTTTTTGACGAAATTACGTAATCGACAGAGCCTAGCAAAATGACAGACTATATGAGGCACATAACAGTTATCCGCCAAGACATTTAGGTTCCGGAGTGTGGATAAGAACGTATACTCAATACGAAATACCGTGTTTGTTTGTGTTTGTCACCTCTATACGTAAGACACCTACATAACTGACTTCTACATATTCATTCTGGAATGAACATCACGAATCGGCAAACGCAGGAGAACAAAATGTGGATCACCTTATCAATGTCGTCGGGGGACGCTGGATTCGTTTCCTGTAGGTCTTATCAAAAATTTATGGAGAACTTTGTCCAAGTGAGGACACCTGGCTGCAATTATGATGACGATGAAATTTGGTGGATTCTGACGTGGCTTCTCAACTGCTAGCTAGCAACAACGATTGACGAAAACAGTAGGATTAATTACAATTTTCTTTACAATATTTGCATATGATTGGATTATACATACGCTTGAGACTTTTTAATGCGTAATATAAAGTAGGATAAGTAGTGACTGAGTGTGTATTGCGAGCATTTATATTTCAGGCCGTGAAACTTTTTGTATCGTTCAAATTTTAAGATAGTTTGGCTAATTATAAAATTCGATTCGCTCGGCTCGCATCAGTTTGAATTATACGAGTATTGTTCATCGAAAATATATCGTGCGGAAAGCGGCAAAGTTTCATTATCCCGCGTTAAGACCTCACAAAAAGTAAAACGCTTCTTATAAGACACTTGCCATAAAGCTCGGATAATTGATGGCTTAATTATATTGATTTATATTCGCATACGGCGCGGTATGCAGTATTTAATACTTTACACTTCGATTCACACCTCGAATCGTGCGCCGTGCACCAGGGATGCTAAACGCCGGTTCTTGTACTTGATTATTATTATTAATGTGCGGGCAATTACTGCTTTTATAGACTATCGTTTAAAGCTAATACTTAGACACTACCTTATACTACGAGTTAAGTTTTTAAGCATTACCTTTCGTAAAAATTTTACAACTTTGTAAAAGTCTCATATATTATTGTAAATATTTAATTTGCGATTTTCATTTTTTAATGACGTAGAATCGTTTGCTTTATTGGCATATATAGTTTTCTTTGATTAGAGTAGGCAGATCTGAGGAGAGATCTTTTTTACTAAGTTCACTAACGATGAACCATGGCCAGATGAAAAACCTGAGAAAGTCCTGAGAAAGAACCTTGGTGTATGTCACTCAATATTTTTTACGTATTCCGATTCATATGATTCTGTATCCAAGATGGTCGATCCTTAATCTGTCAATTGCCTAGAGACGTATCTGCCCGCAACCAAGTAGACTACACATTATGTCAAATTACCTTAAAAATACAGTTTAAAATCTTTAAAAAAAATGTTTCAGTCATCATTTAAAAAAAAATTGCTCCCGTCACTGACAGGCACTATGTTGCATACATCCTAGGAAACCAACCAAAGGCTAACGAAAGGTTATGTTCCAAGTGTTACTTTACGGAGCAGAATCATCCGCGGTTAAAGAGAGAGAACGAATCTTTATTAATCTTCATTTCAACCATAGAATATCCACTGTTGGACATAGACATCCAACAGCGGATATTTCCGAATATTCCGATAATGTGATTTCAGCATTGCATTAATTTCTCCAATCTCCAAATGCTCAAGATTTAGTGAAGTCTTTTGGCAAACATTCAGAGTCAAATTTATAAAGTTTTGGCCACGAAATGCGAAAGACAGACGGAAGTGGAAGTGAGTTGGCCATAAGTCGCTCAGAACAGTTGGCCGTAGGAGTCTGTAGGATCTGGAGCAGAATCCATGAAATATTATACATATTGTAGAATGTGGTGGAATAGAGTGGAAATCTATGGAATCATCAGAACACGCCCGATGCAAGCCGCTTCCAAATGGTCTTATTGGGAGTCTAAGGGTTAACCTTTGTGCAGTAGTGGAAGTCCTATGACTCAGAGATTTGTACTCGTAACTTTGTAGCTTAGTGTTACGTTGCAATAAAAAAAGAAAAATAGACACGTTTAGGCGCTGTACTTTGTGTTTGCAAGCCCTGTTCTAAAGCGCTAATAGGAAGAAGACAAACGGCCCCCAGATATCCAGCTTCATTAATGGCGTAGCGTTATTATTTTTAATCACCGACCGTATGTAACGAGTTGACAGTGGAATAATTTATATGTACTTAAGGCTACGGTTATCTCTGGCGGAATTTGGACCTTTTGATTTATAATAAGCGAAGTTGGAAAATAAAGCAGCGGCGTTCGTTTTTCGGTTATTCGTATGTACATATGTACGAGGATTTGATGGATCGACGTACAGAGGGATATAAAAATGTAATGGGGTAGCGATAAAAATTAAACGTTACGGAGAGTTCTGCTGCATGTATTAAAATAAAAGTTTTTATTTGCGAAACATTGTCTAGAAGTATGTTTGATACTTATCTTTTTTGTGTTAATATTCGCACTGGAAGGTATCTGAAAGGTTCGTTTAGTGGGAGGCTTACCCACGCCGCGTCTTCTGGCGTGGTGGTCGCTACTTGAGAATCTGTCGGCCACAATGAGCGACGTCGATAACCTTGGTTCTTTGATCTCTCAGAAAAAATCCGAGCATAGCAATCTCCGTTGCTCTTTGGGTGATAGATTGGTAAATGATCACGTCTCGGAGCCGTACGTTATTACACACTAATCAAATACATTTGTCGTCACGCATAGCGGTATGTATTACATTGACGACTTATAAATACCTCCAGTGGAGAATTTTTGGAATGTCCTTGGCGGGAATACATTTGTTATAAAAATGAGCGGCATGAAGTAATCCCTACAAATTCCACATTACTTTATATAACGAAGTGTTTTCTGTTTGAAAGTCAATCTTGGTCATACCAAAGAATTAAAATATGTAACAAAAATAATGTAATGACATTGAATTAATAAATAATAATTAAATCAAAAATAATAAAATTAATTATGAATAATTAATCAAATTGAGGTAGCAACCGATACATCGGTGATTTTTAAAGAAGTAATGAAGGTAGATATACGATGTAATAAAGTAATAAAAAAGTAATAAAATGAATAAATTTGCTTCAGAGATTTATATTCAAAGTGACAGACCTGTAAATGTTTTCTAGTATGTGCGCGCATCATAATTGAATCAACGATAGAGCGGTTTTATTTTTATAATATGTATGAGTTTTTTTTAAATGTCATCGTCATCATTTTAGCTGCAAGCCATCCTTTGCTCGACATGGGCAACTTCCAACTGAAGTCGCTAATTCGAAAATAATGATTATAATCGAAAATAATAATGAACATTTTAAAATATACTACAAAGCCGTGTATGTACTCCACGTAGTGTTAAAAAACTTTAAAAGTCAATTAAATGGTTTTAACAATTCTTGTAATTTGTTTTCATTTGTGTGCAACAAATGAAACGCTTGCACGCAATATGTCGGAACGAACAACGGTAATGCTGAATTATTAGAACGATCAGTGCAGGTTTTTGTTCTTTCTTTAGACGCTCACTTTAAGGCACAGGCGTTTCCCAAAGATTATATGGGAAGATATATATGGGAAGATATACCATAATCGCCCCGCCTGGCAGATCGGGTTGGCGATCGCAGTGTGGTATTATGGTACGCAAAGGTAGTGGCTGTCCATTCTCTGGAAACTTGTTCGTGAGAAGTGGAAATTCCATATAATTAATGCACATAGTGTGAATTATATAAAATTGTATCCCGGGAATTGAACCTACGACTTAAAATTGCAAGTCTCAGTCCTTTACCGCTGAGCTACTACTCGTTGGCTCATGTTTGCTGATTACTTGTTGACATTTACTGCTTCGCTGTGTTTGATGTGGCAGACGTTTAGAGGTTCTTAAAATAACTAATCGCGAGAGCTCTCCTGGACATCGGCGTTATTGCATTAATTGTTTTATTGGATTAAAAAGTCTCTACAAAGTGACTGGGGCCAGCCGAGAGATAGTTATTGTTTATTACAAAATTCAGATAGTTTTACCTGAGTTTAAGGGAACAAGATCCGATCCTTAAGGCAGCTTCCAAAACTGTCACAGCTGCTTGATACTGCCCCGCAGCTAGAAGCTCTTGTCCTACGACCTGAAAATATCATTTTTTGTAGTTTTTAAAGTACTAGTGAGTAATCCTATTAACTTCCTACTAGAGTTGAAAAAAAGTCGTTAGAACGCTTTCTTCCGCTTCATCACCATCATCGTTTCAGCCAGAGAACATACATAGCTATGCATAGAACTCCCCGACAGATTTTCTAAAGGACGGTTGGAACCGACTTGCATCTAGCGTCTTCTGATGACTTTAGCAAGATCGTGAGTGCACCTTGATGATGAACTACGCTCCAGAACCGTAAGGTCCTAGCGGCAATCCGCTCTGCGCGCTTTGTGACCTGCACACTGCCACTTAAACTTGTCAATTCATTAGGTTGTGTTTGTTACTTTCATTCGAACACGGATGATATTTCTGATTCGATCTCGTAGGGAAATGTCGAACACAGCTCTCTCCAGGGTTTCTCAGCTTGCGTACTTTAATATTAATGTTACCTATGAGTATAAACGTAATATCAAACCTATCTTATCACTTTTAATTTTATCTTGTCTAAAAGCATTTAATTTTGAAAGTTTTATGTTTATTTTATTAACGTGAATTAATAGTCAAACATTAATTGTGCATTTCTTAAAAAAAGAGGGTTTTAACGTCTTCAATATCTCTGTAATTGAATTTACGGCCACTTTAATTCTTTATTACTCGACCCATTAGCTACAAAGTGCGCAAAGTACATATCGAATTGGACTCTTTGTGGAGCCGGCCTTAGATTATTTGGACACATCAATATGATGTCATTTGCCGAGTTGATCTCACCGTAATAATACTCAGATGCGAATTTGAGTATCATTTGCCTTCACAAAAAAACGGAGTCGAATTTTTGAAGAACCCTTCTTTTGTCGCTTTGATCGAAGCCGTAAAACATTTAAGAAAGATTCAGACATTTCTCTGTGTGATATTTAGAGAACACCCACGCTGTGAACTAATCGACAATATTATTTATATAAACCGAAAGTAAACAATAGTAATAAATAAGTAAATAATAAACTAGAAAGAAACTATCACATTTTAATGAACTTTTATAAGCTATATAATGGATTGTAGTTGACTAATTATTTTTTTAAATGCAAAGTTAACCAAGCTAAGATGTGTGTTAATGTTCATAAAGGTCCAAATATTTACAAGAATAATAAGAATTAATCAATTTAAAATTGTCTCCATTATTTAAAAAAAAATTGCTTTCAACATTTTGTAGCCAGTGTACACAATGATTAGTTATATGAAAGCTTTTAAAGGTAAATGAATAGCTTAAAAAAAATAAGCAAAAAAAAAACTTTTAAGCTTAAACACCTATTTCCAATCATTAATTTTTCTATTTGAATCCGACAGGCCATAACTTCTGGCAGTACAAAATTTGTAGTGACAGATAGTAAATAATGGGACAGTTTAGATATTTATCATCCCATATCCCATATCGTTATTTAAGCGAAATATTTCAGAAAATATTGATGATAAATAACCTATAAACAAATATAAAATAAAAATAAAAAGTTAGTTATAGAAAAATATTAGCTACTAACATTTTAATTAGAATAATTTAAATGTTAGTAGCTAATATTAGGTAAATAATTTTATTCTTAATCAGTTTTTTTCATTTTTTTTATTAGTTACAGCATAATGTTCTTGCTTCATGAGTTTTGATATCACTCCATAATAAATGAAATAAAATAGTAATAACGGTGACATTACATTATGTCTTGGGGTCTTGGGATATTTATTTCACAAAAATAAAACTACAACAAACAAATCTGTGCAAAAGCTAGACGGTATTAAAAGGACGGCAATTATTAGCATATAATGTTGATAGCACGGATTATCTACAGACAGCCTTTATAATATGCGGCGCAAAAAGATTATACGTTAGTAAAAAATAAATTAATTCTTTCGTTTTTGCCCGCGTCCTGGAATTAAGTAGCCATTGGAATTTATTGTTCCTATAATAACATAGTAGATTGTGATTACTTTTTTAAATAAAAGTAATAAAAATGGACGGAAATTATTTTATTTAAAGATTTCTGGAAGGACATTTAGTTTCTTATTTGATGCAATCTGAGGTCGTTTTCTTCATCTAAGACGCCATTTTGACCATTCACGTCTACGTTGCCGATCAACTGTCGCCCAGATTGTATGTAAATGTGTGGGTCGAGAGAGTATTTATGGCTCTTTGATCACTCAGTCCCATTGTCCGAACATTTAATGCCGCCAAAAAATGCCCAGACAGCGTATCCGACAGAAGGGCCGCGGTGCGTATGCAAATTTATCCCGGCGTATGTATGCGGTCCTTAAAGTCGCTAGCCGAGTCCCGCATACCGAGATATTCGATTATCATTTAAGGTCCACTTTTAATAGCGTTGAACTTTTTTTTTGCCGAGTCATGCGAAAAGTAATTGATAAATGCAAAAAAATCTACAACATTATCTACTCATCGACAGTTGGCACGTGAAATGAAGCACTCGAACTGGTTCAATAAATAATTTAAATCAAAAGTAGTGTAATTTATATTAATTAGTTAGATAATGTAATCTTCATACTTATTTATTATTTTCGGAAAGACACCGCTACATTAAATAATAATTAGAGAACATAAAATGGCAAGGACGTTTAAAAGTTATGGCAAATATAAAAAGGATACAAAGTTATGCTTTCGGTATCAAAGAACAAACAAAAACAAATCTGTTATTTATAGATTTCTTCAAAATAATATCAACGTTAATCTTCAAAAAATATAGAAAATAGATTTTAGAAATAACAGAATAAAATCAAATGTAGCTTAAAAATCAAAGAGTATTTAATTTATCAATGATATATATTTAATTCATAATTTACAAATCAGCTTCTGTCAAAAAATATACTATTTTTTTAGATATACTTGCTTTTAATAGGTTCATTTCATGTAATAATAAGTTCATAGAAGTATGGTAGTGGTTTTATAATTTTTAATATTTTGTTAACTCCTTTTGTATCAACTTTTGTGTTTGAATCAAATGCGCAATAATTCTAATGAAATGTACAAGTGCATTCACGTAAAAAAATCGTTTCGTTGTCTTTCAGCTTAGCCGATAAATGGATGAAAGAAGTTTTCTTATGAAACCGATCAATGTGTTTTAAAGCTTTCTAATTTTCTATGATCGAATTGATTCTTAGGTGTGGTCACCCCAGACGCCCAGCTTCAGGGCTTTGTAATATTTTTAATGTTTCCGCTTGCCCGTAATAACGAAAATAATATAAGATAAAACACATATATGTCCACTACTTTTTGTTGCTGGGATATTGCAGTAACGTTCATCGACATTTAAATATATCAAAAGCGTTATACCATTTTCAACAGTATTCTACACCCAACTCTTTTTAAATCACCTTTTTTACGTGATTTTGAACTAACGGGGTTAATAAATAAAAATAATTAATTTTTTTTCATGACTTTTTCATTCATAGAACATTTTTTTGTTTTACTTTTTTTTAAAAATTTACAACACATCACAATCTTTTTAATTCGATTTTTTTCTCTCTTTTCTTAGGAACGTATCTACTATGTAAAAAAAGAGTTACCTATTTTAGGAAGCGATTGTACTATAGTAGCGATCGTATTTACAATGATGAGAGTAAAACAATTCCGGCCAAACAATAAGCGAGGATCGTCAAGTTTCCGGCGGTGGAGGCAGCGGTATTATTTCGGCATCGAGCACCACGTCCGGGCTAGGGATATCAGATGGCATTCAGCCGGGATGCTGACGGCTGTTTAAATATCGTTAAATTCGACAGCCCGACGTCTGCCTCGCGATGCACATTATTTCCGACCAATTTATTTATCCGAACCATTTAAATAAGGCGACTGTATTTACAATTTAATTTAAAGTATACGTACTTTGATTTACTGCGATATAGTTTTTTATCTCATTTTAAAGGGTTTTAATATTTTAACAAATACATTGATAAAACTTTAGGTATATAATATTTTTAAAGTGATGAATTATTGTGTGTTGTGTGTATAACTCCACTGTATCCACATCCACTTGTAATGACGGTGTTCACCGTAGTCTATTTTGTGTCCACCTTCGTTATCAAGAACCTTTTGCCATCTAGTATACAAATTTCAATGCCGAAGCGGTAAAAATAAATTAGTTTTTCTGTTAGATACATCGACAGAAACGACATTACTTTCCGGTCCCCCTAATAAATAAATATTTTTGTTTATTCTATAACCGTTCATTCGTTACATTATATCAAAGACAAAGACTTTGTCAAATTCTGTACAAAGATATACACATATATATATACTTTAGGAATGTGATGCTACAGAAAAAAGTTAAAGTCAGCATCATACTAATTTATCCGTTCTCTTGAAGCTCAAGACCAAGTAATGACTTTTGTAAATCGTTCATAATTGATTCATTTTAATGAATGAATCAAGTACACATCCTTACAGAATTGTCTTTGAACCTTTGCATGCGGAGGAGATCATTGTTTGACGGTTAGAATGACCACCATTCTAATAGTAAAGAATGCATAATCTGGGGGTCATGATTTAGATCACTCTTTCTGGCACTTGTTGCAATGGCGAGCCTTTCTTAATGTTTTGTAAGCATTTTCTAGCAGTTAATCTAGAATGACGTCTGCAACCGTAAGTTGGCAGATGCGGCATGGTCAGGTTCCCCAATAGGTGCACTGACGTTAGATATATAATATTTGTTCATATCAAAATCGTATTAAAGAAATTTTAGCATACCGATATCAGAACAAAAGGTGATTGATCTAACTTCATCGCCTCCAGTTGTCGGAATGTGGGTTCGAGTGTGTTTCGTAGCGGTGACTTGAGGGAGGCTTCAACCAACGCAGCCAAGAGTTGACGAGAAGTGGGTTCGACGCCCAGGCCTGAACTGAAGGCAGCCAGGGCTTCGCCGTGCCGTCCCAGGCATTGTAAAGCCACACCTGGTCAACAAAAAAGATATATACATTAATATTATAAATAGTAAGGTACATACTTGGTCGTAATTATATTAATAATGGTAAATTATTGTATAAGAACATAGGTGCGTCGGCGTTGTAAAATCATTTATTGTTAAATAATTAAACGGTGGAAGTAACCATATTTTTTTGTTAGGAGCATATGCATGGCAGTCTTTGGAGGAGGCCTATGCTTTGGCTTCAATTGGCCAAAATGATGATGGTGGTAGTGACATCACGGATAAAATGAGATCCAGAGTTGCCATGATCAATAGGTTAACAGAAGTAACCGTTATAGCACAGCAAATTCACTTATTAAAATTACGAAAGACCTGTACTGCTAGGCATAAAACATTCATATAGATTTGTAAAAGTTTCTGTTGGAAGCGTCCAACATCTTCTGATACCCTTAACAAGGTGTGCACTTGCGGTTGGACGTGCTCTGCGCTTGTCAGTTTATTGTTGCCACTGCAGAAATCCCCAGCGGCCTGTGGTTCTGCGCGGTATGTGATCATTGCCAGTTCATCTTGCCAGTCCGCTTGGTTATATGGATTATTTTCACACGTCTACAGATCTCATCATTCTTACTTCAATTTTGTGGGTGAAAACCCGGGTATATACATGGATTGTTAAGTGAATATGAGCTTGCCGAATAGACCTGAAGTGTGTTACCAGTGATGACTTATGAAATTGAGAACATGCTAAAAAACATAAGTCGTAGACTTTCGTCTTAAGGCACTGAGGGATATCGAACGAGATTGTGTTCCGTGGTTTCCCGAACTCTAATATAAAAATCGAATTGTACAGTTTTTTTGTCATAAGATAAGATAAATCACAGTAAACATTGGTTCGATTGCATTTAGAAATAGGCGAATCATTATTAATTGAGTGTTAAAACACATCTACTTGTATGATACACGCAATAAGGTAAGTGAAAGGACGGTCGTTGACAGTCGTAATAGAAAAGCGGAAATATCACAGCGCTATAATGATCGCATGCTATTTCTGAATTGTTCCATCTGAACGCTATTCAAAGCATCGCTTATTTGCTATTCGCTTTCGAAATTGAATTTATTTCCTCGTTTTCATTATTTTCCTCTTTAACACTTTTTAGTATTAAGATACGTTAAATGCTATACGTACAAAACTTACTGTTGAACATATTTGACATTTGCACACTCGTATTATGAATGCAATTAAGCAACATATTGTAAAATTATAACATATCACCACGAGTTCTATAATTCAGAGAGCTCTATTTATGTACTGTTATGTATTTCACTAATAATTTTAACAGTAAAATCATAAACTACCGGTAATATGTATTAAGGTAATATTATTAATATCTATAAAAATAATTAAAGAGAGACATGAGATTTTTTTGGCTTTTGTTCTTTGCGGGGTTACGAGACAATATTAAATCGTAGAAAAGATTTTGAATGCAATGGGCCAAATTTTTTTTGTATATTATAAACATAACTGTTTTCTTAGTTCGTGTGCATACAGGATGATTGCAAATAGACGTAATTGATGTAGACGATTTAATGTTTGGAACAACTTATCCAAAAATCAATGGTTTTAGAGATAACAAAGTTTTGTTTTATAAACTAAGAAATCTTATTTTATAAAGAAGTAAACAAAAGTGGCGTTGGGTCGGATATCTGGCAGGATACAAACGAAATGTAAAAGATAGACTCTACAACATCGAAACGAGGAAGAGGTCGCCCAAGTAATAGATGGAGCGACAAAATGCTACAATATTGCTACAATAGCCGGAAAGGAGTGGAAGAGAAATAAAAAAGGGAGGTTCGGACTGAGCTGGTAGGGGCCTAAATCTAATACGGTATTCTAATAACAGAGCGCCATGTGATATGTTTAATTTTTAACAAAATCTTTTTAGTTGGCAGGAAATACATATATTATGTATATGTTTAATATTATTTTTATTTATACAATCTCATAAAAGATTTACGAAGTTAATTTACATTATTTATAGGCGGTATAAATAGTAAATAATAATATTTATATACTTTACCCTGTCTGTAGTAAGCCTTAGGCCAGTTTGGGCAAAGTTCCCGCGCCCGCGTCGCATCTTGAAGAGCCGCCGCAAACTGCCCTTGTTTCAATCGAGCTGCAGATCTATGGTAGAAATAATAAAAATAAAAATTGTTTGTTAAATAATAAATATATAATATTGTTAAAAAAAGAATAACTTTCACTAAAAAGTTGCGTATATTTTTGCGAAAATAAATATTTTAATATTTGTGGTAAGTCGGTAGTACATCTGGTAATAAAAACGGTCCAATGATTTGTAATTTTTTTTCGTAAGTGGTTGAGAAAAGAGTTTCTCCGCATTTTGTATGAAAACACGAGATATATTTTTATTTATAAGTTTATTTACATTTAACTATAGTGTATAGTTGAGTAATGTAAACTATGGTGGAAATCATGATGATAACGATGTAATTCCTGCCATGTATTTATTTGAATTATAAGACTTATAATAATAAAAGTATTTTAGCAGTTCTTTCTTGATCACAAGGTTAGCTGCCAGGTTAGCACATTTACATAAAGGAATAAAAATAAAATGTAATCGTAAGTATGAAAGTAAAAATATAAAATAAAAAGTTAAAAAAAACTATGTATTGTTATTAATGTAATATCTGTGATAGAAATAAAAATTATATCGTAAGAATAAGAAATATCGTGATAAGCTGTGACAAAAACCCTGTACTGTGATAATTGAGGCGATGCAAAGAATAAATTAAATTAAGAATAAATGAGAATGTAAGATTTTGTGATGTATGATAGTAAACGAATGCATGATAATATGAAGATTGATAGAAGAGAATGACGAAAAAAAGAAATGTGAAAAAATTATTAAGGACAAAAGAGTTTTATTTTTAAAATAAAATAGGGTGTATGAGAGGTTCCCAATAACAGAGGCCATATATAAAAAACCTGACACGGCCTAAAGAAATCTAAAGAGACCAAAAATGGTAGAGAACCTGAAGCTGCCAGGTCAGGGTTAGAAAGCTGATGATTTGTCACCTACCAGATAAGTCCTATTTATTTTTTCTGATCGGTTAGTGTGTGGTCTACTTGTAATTGTGAAAGACCACACCAAATAATATAATACAATAATATTACTGTAAATAATATTTTATTATTAGTATATACATATTTGCTAAAACTTTTTGCCCTACCTAATAGTATAACGAAAAAAAAATATTTTAATAATAGGATCATAGGTGATTAGCAAACATAACATACATTATTATACGTAATTGTGATTATATCTATCACTACATGTTATAGAAACGTGTTTTTAGTGTTTAGAATGATGATATACAAAAAATTCATGTATGAAAGATAAAAAGCAACGGAAACGGAAAAGAGACGGCTGTACCAAAAAAACCTATTAATGCCAACTCGTGGGGTCGTTTATCTTTATTTAGTAATGATAGACAACCGTCGATGAAATCGATTAAATATAACATTTTGAGTTACAACAGTATGTTACATTGTAATGTCGTAAACTATAATGTATATATTATATGTATTTCTGTACTTTGAAATATAATTTATTTTTGGAACACTTAAGCTACTCATGTTATAATCCACAAAGGATCATACAGTAATCATTTGTGTACCTCATGGTATTAATACGTACTAGACGAATCCGATTTGACAGTAACACGAATCAGATGCGAGCAGTGGTAGCTCAGCGGTAGAGGACTGAGAAATGTAATTATAGGTCGCAGGTTCACTTTTCGGGATGCAATCTTATATAATACACACTTTGTGCATTCATTGTATTGATCAAAAGTTTCCTGAGGATGGGTGCGTCCTCTGCGTACCATAATACCAAACTGTGTTCCCCCATAGAGATCTTTTAGGGAGGCCTATGCCTTGCAGTCAGCATCTATAGAATGAAACAACGACGAATCAGATAGAGCTACCCTGTAATGACATTCTTTAACTTACTAGGTCTTCAAACACTCTGATCAGAGAAGAGCCCACAACAAACACAGATGGGGTTTTTTGTGGTCACATTTAGAATATTCATAATACAATAGTAGGGCAATTCATTTACAAGCTATATTAAGCCATAATATTTCTTCACAATATAATAGTTTTTTTTACATTTATGTTTAAGTAATTAAAATTATAACATGATAATTAAGCGATATAATGTATATAGTGTACTGTAAAGCCATACATAGTTGCTTACAAAATATGTTAGTTACTGTTTAAGTGAGTGCTAAAAAAGGGTAATTTCATCTCTATTTCTAGTGTTAACATTATGTGCATCGTGCATCTATATTTACACGACTGCTCTAGTAATTAGATGGTTGAACTTGGAAAATGTATCTCATTATCCAAGAACGGCACCCATCAGCCAGGTATACAATAACTTTTACACCGAACAGTACCAATTACTATTTGTCAGTAGTAATAACCATCACAGCGGTAAACTAAACGACTTCTTGTACAATAAACTTACTGTTTCAATGTTCAAATGAACAGGTATTGTGCTGAACGATGACACTAATAATTATCGAAAATTTGCTAGAGTCAGCGATAAAATAGCTTTAGTATTAATTTACTTGGAACTAACTAACGTAAAAAGGAGTATGTTAGCGGTTGAAGGAGTGATATTCATCATTTCAGCGGTAAGACATTCACCCACAGGGTGGACAGATGATCTGGTTAAGGTGTCCCTCTACAATAGGAATAGATGGAAGCGGTCTTCATTTAGGATGTGCCGATGCCTGGGTGGACGTCTTACGCTACGTTTGCCAGTCCTTGGTTTCGACTCCAGAATCTCAACGCCACAGCGGTCAACGGTATACAATATTTATAACGGTAACATTAATTTTTTTATCAAACACACAATTACACTACTAAATTTTAGAATTGAAATTAATTTAAAAAATTCTTTCAAGTACAAGACTAGGTTTGTAACGGAATTGATTTTTATACCTATTAATCAATTTTAATACAATTTTGCAAAAAATTAGCACGAGGGAGAATACAATTTTCAAATAATACCTATAGTGTGCTTATGCTATGTCATACTAAGTTTGCCTCAGTTGCTTCGTGAACGTAAACAGCCCTTCAACTCCACTTGCGAATGGAATTTCGTAAAATACTTTTAATCTTAACTGACCTCGATATTGCGAAATGAATATTCTTACCATATTTCAGGTCTCTAAGCCTCATAATTTCAGAGATATCGTGATGAGTCGGTACTCATGTAGAAATCTCTTAAACATAGATAGATTTCGACTTATATTTGCCTATATCATACAGTATGAATAGCAATGTGAATTGTGTTCCTTACCTATTACTGTACAAGATGTGGTTAGCGGGATCTAACGTTAAGGCGTCTGTGTATAGGGCCACAGCCGTCGAGAAGTCCCCAGCTTGGCACGCAGCATTGGATGCGCGCACTTTCTCTACGAAGAGAGCTCTAGAAGCGGCCCCCAAGGACGCAGAGCCTGTTGGCTCCACCTGCGAATAAAATTGAGTTAAATATTAAAATATTTCATTTCTTTCTTGGTATAAAGATTCTCTTATTATAAACAAAAGTAAAGAAACGATGATAATAATAGAGTATATTTTATTTAACAACATTCATATGTTATATTTGATTTATGTTTGTTTTAAAATTTAACAAGTCAAGCTGTTACTAATTTTATATACAAAAACATGCAGTTTTTTATTTGCAATTGTTTCATAAATTACCCTCGTTTATAAACATTAGCTATGAAGTAGTAAAAACGGTAAATGCTTCAGCGCCAAGCGTTATTCCAGTGTGTAGAGCAACCCTAACATAGTAAGTTTACCGTAGCACAGTAGTAAGGGCGCAGATTTATCTTCGCGGGTTCGATTCCCAGGATATAGTGTTACATAATACACATTTGTGCATCAATTTAATAGAATTTCATGCACAATGCTACATATGGTAATGTTAATTTTTGACTGCATCTTGATATTTTTCTATTATTTTTAAGGTTTTTTTATAGTCGCTTAAGTGTTTTTTTTTTTAATTCCCACGAATTATTATTTTTCCCGTAACTGTTAAGTTTTTATCTGGAATGATAACCCTTGTTAACCTTTCTCGTATAAATAAAATTAGAAAAAAAATGCACATAAATTGACAAGTAGTTTTCGAGTATTTTGCTTACAGTGAGTTAGGCGATTCATTTTTACTCATATAGTAGATTGAGCAACAAGCAATGCTGTTACGTTACATACCTCATTTATTGTAACACATTCTCATTACCAGCAAGCGGTGCGTATTCAAACACCGTAACATTCTTGCTGGCTACAATTAGCTTCAAAGTTTTCGGGCAATAAAAGTTTTGATTTTAATTGGATCGGACGTTTACGATCGTGTTGATTTAGTATTTTATTATTTTATTTACGTTTTCATAACCGAAACCAGAGATAAACCTGGTGATAGAGAGCTTGAGAATAAAAATTATATCTGTTTTTGATATAGTTATAAGAGATTAAATGTAGGGTCGTTAATGCACTTATTGTGTAGTAAAGTCTCATTTATAAAGTCGATGATAGTTTTACATTAATTATTTTTATATAAAAAGGACGTCAAAAATTAAATAATTCGTTTTATTTATTTAACGAAATGCTTACTAACGAAATATCAGTTTCTTTTGACAATTAGATTCTTATAAGCATTCAATTACTTATAAATGAAAATGTATACAAAATTTCTATACATTTCGTTTACATTAAAAACACGAAAAGGCCTCTATTCCGTATCCATTTTCCGAGAAACTATAACAAAAGGTTTCATAAATATTTACAAATCAAAATGTCCTGTGTCCCCATAACAAAGGCATAAAGGGCCACAGGACTCGGCTCATAATAAGTAGGCAATAAAAAGACAATGTCGACGTGCTACTGAATTCCGAAGCCCTTAAAAACCGGTCGTGATTGACTTCTGTACATGCTATGGTCTCTACATTTTTTATACCATATTCCTAGTGATTCCGACTCCGATGACAACTTTAATGTCAACAGATAACAAACGTTTGATATCTCTGTGAAACTACATGACGATTGTCATAAAATTTATGAAAGGTAAAAAGAAAAGCTGGATTGAGGTCTTAAAAGTTCTGCGGTTTTCACACTTAAACACACAGATGCGTTTGGACTGGTTTTGAATTACGGTTAAACACCTAGTAGTCACTAAAATGCGGGAGTGTAAAATCTCACGGAGAAATTACCAGCAATTACCGTTACCAAGTGTTAATTAAGAATTTACACTTTAAAATACCGAAATAGTTTATAAAATAATTAAATGAATGAAGCTTTCTTGGTAGGTTCCGACTTCTATTGCATTTGCTCTACGATTTCTGTTTACGGTTTTTAAACAGATAAATATATGATAAATATACAGATAGTAAATAACATTTTTGTCTATATATGTTTCTATATATTGTTATAGGTGAAAAGCTGTAAAAGGGTGAACACGTAGCAAATTTGCCAGCAAAAAGTTATAAAGTACTTACACTTATTTCTAATCATCCTGTATAAAGTTTTCACTCTGATTTAAGTTACAATAATTTATTTTTTCCATCGGAATGCGAACGTCTGATAACTTCCTATAGTATAGTCTGTAGAGATTGTAAGTAAACAATAATTAATTTATTAATTAAAGCAGTAATCGGAATGTTGAAAACGCTTTTTCTTGATATTACGCTATTTATTAATTGACGGCGAATGAGTTATACTCGTATATATCTTTTAAAACTTTTACATCTACGACTGATCACCCTGTATAATAAAAAACAAAGTATACAGCCTTTGGTAGTTGTTTATCTTTCACTTATTTTTGACTTAATTTATATACAATACAATTTTACATTATAATAACATAAGTTCCCGGAGGATTGGCAGCAGCGTGTTCTGCGTACCATAATACTAAACTGCGATCGCCAACTCACTTGCCAAGTGTGGCGATTATGGTGTTTCTCCCCACAGATATTTGAGTGAGACCTATGCCTTGCATTGGGCATCTATAAGTTGAATCGACGAATTAGTTATTTTTAAACTTAGAAAATACGTCTTTTCAAAACCTCGATAATCATATAAATATAGCTAAAATATTAACAGAATTGTTCATTATAAAATCATATTAGAATATGGCTGTGAATTATCATAGAAAATAAGCACAGGACGTGCACTGCTGGATAAAGGCCTCCCCCATAGATTGTAATAGGATCAGTTGAAAGCGGCATACATCCAGCGTGTTCCTTTTTGTACACCAAAACTTAAGTTTTATGTTATATAAACTCACATACACACGCACGTAGACACACACACACATATATATATATATATATATGTGTGTGTGTGTGTGTCTACGTGCGTCCGTATGCCATGTAATCCGTATGCAATAGGCAATCCATCTTTCAACAGCCTGAGCTCAGTAAATGCAAGAAAAAAATAAATGGTAGGGAAAACATCCTAGTTAAATAAGAATTTTTACAAAAATATTTTTTGTTATGTATTATTTAGTTAATATATATCTTTAATATTTATTAGGTCCAAATATGAAAATATAATTATTCCACAACCGTCTTAATTTAAAAGTACATTTAATTGAGGCAAAAGTAATAATAATGAAGGTTTTTGACTTACTATTAAATCTCACGTGGGAATACCTAGCATCTATTCCTCGATTAAATCATCAAAGGACCCGTACATATTAATAACTATGCGACTGTGTTAGCAGTTCATAGTACCACAGCTACCGAAACTAAGACCAAGTAGTATTGTAGGCGTATTTTAAACAGGTGAATGTATTCCCTCATTTAGTATCAATTAATGTACAGTAGATTCTGTACGAAATCACAGTTACAGAAATAATAATATAACGGTGTTAAAGGAAGAAAAATCTTTTTCAATTTTCAAATAACTACACATATTACAAATAATTATCGATTACTTTCTTTCCCTGCAGACACTACTGACAGAAGTTGTTGGCCGGTAGCATCCTTACAGATAAAGTAAATTTAAGAAACATACTTCGAAGTGATCACTTTATGTAAAACGATGTTGTGTAGGTGTAATAGATTTAAATATTTTTCCTGACCAATGAGCCGAGTTAAGCCGGTAAGAACCGAGTTTACCGATATAGCTCGAAGAATTGCTTGTCTGAACAAGCAGCATGCGCGGCACATCGTTTGTTCAACCGATGGCGGTTGCGGTCGGAAGGTTCTCGAGTTGCCACCACGAGTTGGTAGCTATGGTGTGGGTAGGTCCCCTAGTAGATGGACTGATGACATACTTAATGTCCTGGGAAGTTGCTGGATGCGGGCAGAGCAAGACCAGTCATTATGGCTATCTTTGGAGGAGGACTATGCCTTGCAGTAGGCGTCTGTTGGCTGAAAAGACGAAGAGCTATAGATTTCTCCTTTTTACAGCTTTCAACCTGTAGTCAATCTTCGTATAGCAACTTTTGTATTAGTTAATACATTAATTTAAAAAAGTAAAGTTATGAAATTCCAATATAAATTTCTTGTCCCAAAGGTAAACTTGGAATTGAACTTTATTGTATAACATTATCTTTAAACGTTTTAGTAATATGTGTTGCACTTGGATGGATTTTCAGCCAGCTTTATTCGAGCCGCTCAGCACAAAATATAAGGACTTACAGAGCTATTATATTTTATTTTAATGCATGCAAAGTGTAAAGTTATTCATTTGGTATAACCACTACATATTTGGATCTTATGCTCGTATGGAAACACAAGCGCACCAAATATGGAATACGTTTATCCGTATTAAGCATAGAACCCTAAAATAAAGCTTCGATTTAAAATTTTAAAAGGCGTTAGGCGTTACCACCTGCGCTATCTAGCGGACCGCATCGGAAACGAGACTATTTTTTTTCACGAACCGCATTCTCTTACCATACCATTAAACATCCAATCTCATGACTGCACATCTTACGCGCTGTACATCGTCGCGTCGCATTATCCTGTCTCGGACGTCCGCTACGAGTAACAACGTAATGTATTGCGTGAGAGTTTAAGATGTTGCGTTAGTGTTTTTGTGTTGGTTTATAAATAAGCGATAAATATGGCCTTTTACCTTCAACCTGCCTTTTCGCTTTTAATATTCTTGCTTAAAAATTTTAGGTTCTTTATATTTATTAAATACGTTACAAAAATGTAATAACTTTCGTTGTGAGATATTTTATCTTTCGATTGACTTTTAAAGCTTCTTAGGAAAATCGATTATGTTGAAAGGAATTTGAGTAATGTACTGAGCTTTCTTGGCAACTGCGACGAATATAAGATGGCTTTACTTTAACATGTTTATTCAGAGTTATCGATTATATGTGTAAAAGCTTTAAAGTGTGGTATCCAAGAAGGTTAAGGTTACAGAATTAATAAAAAACATATATATAATATTGCAAGGAAAAGTATCTATTTTAATTAGGATTATTATACATTAAAATTAATTATTGTCCACTATTCGTCCCTGCGACTTTGTAGTGTCAGAAGTTATTAACAAGTCGCAGCTTTGAAGCTTTTTATTGACAAATGATCTACACAGTTACCCCTTTAACCAATAAGGTAAAGTGCTCATATTATTCTATTGTACACTCATTTATAAAATTGTTTGTGTCAAAACTTAACGATTGTTATTCATATTGTCTCTTAGGGTAATATTTTTAACTCTAACACTGGAGTAGTTTTTGTCTAAATATCATACGTAAGTGTCATATATCAAGTATCAAGTTAATATTTTAATGCTAATGTAATAATTCAGATACTATAAAAAGAACTTATAGGGAAAAATACTAGTAAGTTATAAACTGTTAGTACTAGAAATGAAGATAAGATTATACCTTTGTCTAGTATACTTATTAGCAACTTTTTGTAGGTAACGATGTACGTTGTTATAATACAATTTCATGTAATGCCTTTGATATTATGATGCCTACTATTATATAATAAAATTTAAGAAGTTCACTAAAAAAATTATAATTATTTC
Organism: Battus philenor; assembly: GCF_028537555.1. Lineage (NCBI taxonomy): Eukaryota > Metazoa > Arthropoda > Insecta > Lepidoptera > Papilionidae > Battus > Battus philenor. Next base: position 4,025,542 of record NW_027181686.1, read on the forward strand.
AAGTAGTAATAGATCTCGAAAACAAATTGCTTTAACTAAGTTTTTAAGCTTTTTTTAAGATCACGGCGCGTTTGGAATCTAAGCTATAAGTCGAATGATGCTATGATAAGGGATCTAATGATTTTAGTTTTTATCAAACTGGGCTCTTCTGGTATTTTTCTTACAGCAAGTGGTCACTGTAAATGATCGTAAATGGATAATCAATTGAATAATTAAAAAATAAGGAAACATAATGAGCTTCGATGCTTTTTTCTGTTCCATGTTAAAATTAAACCATCAATGCTTGTTCGAAATTAACACTGTAGGTATTTTACAGACAAAATTTCACCATGGCTCCGATTGTCTGCAATTACTCACAAGTTTCGGAGCGTAAACGCAGCGATGTTGCCGCGGCCGGAATGCGTTTGATTGGCCATGTCGCACTTGTTCGCCGGACTTACAAATTGTCGCTTGTTCGCTCTCGTTGTGAAGGTGAGACAATTGCTGAATGTGGAAATTGCTACAAATTGAACCTTTCGCCACCACGCTTTCTATTGTTTTATGTTTCAGAAGTAAAATTTATGCTTACAATTCTTCTGTTGATTACAAATTTGTCATGATCATGATTATTTCAATAATATGACGACTTCCACTTCTGGGTATAGATCTACTCTATAGATTTGTAACATGTCCCTTTGAAAGCAGAACGAAATAAGGCTCTTCAGTTGAAAGTCAACACACAGGTGAAATATATCTATATTTTTGTTATGTATATTCTTCTCTATCATTAAGTTTATCTATAATGTTCATTGGGTTTCAAAAATGTTAAATATGTCATTATTTTAGAGTCGTCTTCATTTACAAAAACATTCAATTGAGACTTAAGTCAAATTGACTTAGTTTATCAATCATATAGGTTTTTTACTGACCGATTTAAATCTTAATTCTTAAAAGTAAACGCACCAATGATATATTAAGAAATAGGCAACTGTGTTGGTAGTTTATAGTTCTACTGCCGACACAAACATAAAATAATTAATATTGTGTATTATATACATAGCATCTACTGTAACGATTAAACTAAAAAAATAAAAAAGTGAATTTTTATACTGCCAATGTATTTTTTTAAAGAAAAATTAACAAAAATGAACAACCTTTTTTTTTAAATAGTGCTGCTTATCCATCCGCCTCCAGTACTTGAGAAAGCTGTGGAACCCGCAGGATCACTCCTTAACCTGCCAGTTGCTCAAGTTGGTCTGCCAATGCCTGCATCGGTGCCCATGATCTTTTTACGTCGGTGTCCATCTCGTTGCGTTTACCCTAGGTACTGTTTACCGTTTACCCTAGTACAGTGGTTTCGGTAGCAAAGTGTACCACTACTAAATTTTTGTCGACATTGAATTGTTTTTCTTTTATAATATATATAAAAGCGTATTCGTTAATTGCAGTAATGTTGACATGACCTTTAATAAAAATGTCTTTTACACACGCGATGTTACAAGACAAAATTTCAATACACGAACGTTCACCTGCATTTATTGTGGTAACTGCGCTTTGAGCATAGTCCTTAATACTGCCTGATTGTTTCGGTCATCTTGAAAAATGACGGACATAATGGCCCCTTATTCGCTTTATTAAAATTTCGTTTAAAGAGGCGCCTGATAACCTCGGAGAGCGATGCATTGGGTAATTATTTTTTCTTTGAACGATCTTCAATTTATCTCTCCGAGTTGCTGTGCGAAGATTTTGAGCGTCCAGTAACTTTTTAAATACAGTTTAGGGTCTAGTACCAGTATTTTGTTTTTAATTTAACTTTGCTCACATGGTTATCTTAAAGAAATATCTATAATGCGCTTTTTTTAATTAACTTTTAACATGGCCGAACCGCGGTCAGTATATAAGTAAGCGATATATGCAGGTAAATGTTAATAGTGCAAGTGAAAACAAATGGAATATTGTGCGTCAACAAAAAATGCAAATAGACAACTAAAACTTCGAATTGGGCCTCGAACCCTCTCAGGTACGTTAAAAAAAAAACGAAAAACATGGCGTCGTCGGGCGTCCTTTGTCTATTTTTTTCCCGCCTATTTTCTCATTGTGTGCACCTTGGGATAATTACGAGATTCTTACCTGCAGAGTATAAAACAATTAACGTGTGGGCTCCGAGACAAATCACACAATATTTGAGACCGGATTTCTGTAATTTTTGATGGTTTTGTTGAAAGCTGTTCTGGTACACGTGAATGAAAAATGTTATGGGAATCAATGTTACACACGCTATTCGTTATGGTTTCGAGCAAATTATTGAAGACGTAACTACATAAAAGAGCGTATAAAATTATTTCTTTGTAATGAAATAAGGAGGCCAGTAATATTTTAAGAAATCTTGTGAGGCTTGCGGCGACAGCCAATTATACATCAAAAATCTTCATGTTTTTAACTTCCGCACATCTGTCCATTTTGGCCTGCGGCTCGTGTCGCATCACGACCGCATACTTATTTACACAAACCAGCCGAATCGAGAATGCAGACATGTTAAATAGAATATAATGAATTGGACACGGTTTTAAATTTGATGAGATAATTTCTGCAATCTATTGCAATTGCAATATATTCCAAGAATTCTTGTATCATTATAATCTTATGAGTTATGCTTGCTAATTAGAGGTATATAAAATTAATAATTAATACAAAGTTATGATTGTACAGGATTCAGAATAGCTATGGTCCTTGGAAGAGGCCTATGCCTTGCAGTGGTTATCTATGGGCTGATATGATGATGGTGATGAACTAGGTAAACGTACTCATGCAAAAATTTTAGGGTTTGTTCTATGTTAAATCGTAGTTTGTTTTAAATTAAAAAAATAACTAGATTGTATTAATGACAGCGACTGTATCATTCGCCTAAATTGTTTATTTAATGTGTTGGTTGAAACAGGAAAGTTTCTTTCATATTACAGTTTTTTGTTTGGGCACGCGGTGCGATCGGAATGCGCTCGTGACAATCAGTTTCGCGCGTAATCATCGTCAGCCATGTTGTTTTTGCTTTTAAAATGATAGCCTAGAGGCGACATTCAATATTATACCTCGCTTCTGTATTAAATATTTGACTTAGAAATAACTTCTTATGATTTTCATTTATTACAAATATTTATGATAAGTAATTTAAAAATCTTTATACATAAACAATATATTTTTAGGGCAACAAGCCTAGGAAATACGTTGTTTATAAACAGATGATTTATGATATACTAAAATAGTTACAAAATTTATTGTATACTATCTAAATCCTAAAGTTATTATTAGTTCTGATAAGGGTATCGTAAATATTTTTGGAGGAATTTGAAATTATTCATGGAGAAATAGAAACATTAAAAAATTACCGATTTTAGTAAAATCCACAAATTTTCTGTGTCTTATTTATTTAACACAGAAAATCTTAATCGGATCAATAAAAATATTTCGTGTTTAAAATTGTTTACGTAATAGGCCAGAAGTAATAACCAAAAACAATTTCAAATTAAAATTGTTATATCTTTGGCTTTACATCGTAGTTAATGAGAGTATAATATTTAGTTAGAAATTCTTAAAAATTAGATTATATATGTTACTTTGATAATTGTGAAACTGGTCAAGAATAAGGAAGGCGTTATATTCTAAGCATCGTCTAAGATTTATGAAGGAACTGGTTTAATGAAATTTTATTTGCCTTTATAAGTAAGCTTCATTTATTTTTTGTGTTCACTCGAATTAGTTTTACGATCAATTAAACTTTAATGAGGTTTCCTTAGCCATAACTATAAACTAATTCGTGGATATTTTCGAATCAAATTTGTTTCTTCTTCCATTTAATTATATTCAGTCTGTTATTACGCCGAACATTATCGCGGATTAAGTGTTCTTTTTTTTATTCTGTGCCTTTGCAGACCAGGCAGGGAGGGCGGGGCAGACAACTTGTATTTTATAGCTGACCAGTTTAATGTGGCCACCGTGGTTTGAAATTCTTTGAATTCAAATCACGAGGATACGGTTTAAGAGAGGTCACGTTTAAACGGTTACGCTGCGACCGTGCACCGTATGAAAAAGCAAACAAAAGTCTAAAACCTCGAAAATTACATTATTCCGGTCCCTTTTCGAATGGCGCAATCAACCGCACATAAAGTTCATAATAGCAATCGTGTACTCGAAGATAATCCCTCGCAATTGTTCATATGAAGTCGCCGTCATAAACATGCCGACGTCGTATGTAATTTGCGCCTATTTATGAAATAAAAAGTTGATGCAAAAATTATGACATTAGTCAGCATAAAGCTAATGTTGCATTAAAAGAAAATTAAGACTTTATGTTCGTCTTATAAATGAAACATATTTAATTGCAGAAATATCAGAGCAATTGTTGTGTTTCTGGCCTCTCTTCTCAGCAGATTAGCATTACGAGCCGATGGTAGCTCACTCACAGACTGACTACATAGAACTATTTATAACGTTAAAAATAATTGACGTTGAAGCATAATGCGTGTGCATAATGCTTGAATAAGGATATCTACGATTTTTCAAATTTCTATTTTATATTTCCGACAAATAAATCTTTATAACTCAACAGGCTGGGCACAAAAAGTTATTCAATTATAAATTTAAACGATTTTTAATATTATTAGTAAATCAATTTGTTTTATAGTAAATATTTGTAAATTATTGCATTTAAAGTTTACTGTATTTTAGCTTGTACAATAATAAAATATCATATAAATTATGTAACATATCTTTGTAAAAAAATATATAATTACAAGGGATACTCTACATTTTGATTTTTTCATGAAGTAGAGGTTAGAAAATAATCTGGACGATCACAATTCCTGTGCACACTTACAGTCAGATGTTATAAAACAAAAAAAAATGGCACCCGTTTTCATCGCAAAAACCTTTATAATTGTAATTGTAAATAAAATAAAGAATGTCCATGTTTGACTTACAACGAATATAAGTTTTTATAGCCTACAAACCCACAGAGAGATAAAACCGTAAATAAATATTTTGTATACGAAATTTACGACATTCCTTTTTAATTGGTATGTAAACAATAAAAAAACTCTTTAAGGGGTTTATTAAAAAGCAAACAAATTGCTGTTACGGGTTTTCTTTGAAATATTGTGTATTTAATACGTGAGTGTTCCACCGAATTTACGAGTAATTCCTTTAGTGTCATTAATATTTATATATGTTTAGTTATAGCGCAGGTTTATTGTATTCAAAACTCTTTATTGTACATGTAACACCAAAGAGACAAATATAAAGTAATCTCTCACTCAACTTCCATTGGAGTGTCAAATGTAGGTTCTGAAACATGAATTTAGGTTTTAGTTCACGGACACTACCGCTCCGTGAACTCAGATCAGACGAAGCTGTAAAAGCCTCAGGGCTAACAGCAATAACATCTTCGAAACGGTAAAAAGTACAATGGACATGTATGTAAAACAGAAGGATATATAGCGGGTAGTTGATATTGTACGAGTTACTTTTAAATATGATAAGTATATAATGTATTTTAAAAAAGAAGTACATATAATAATTTATTTATAATTATATATGCGTTTATAGTACACTAGGTCTCCCCAACCCGCTTCGCGTGGTTTAAAGGTTAACGAATATACGAGTATATATATATATATATATTCCTTATGGCTCTGGAGATGTAGTAATGAGTCAGTATGTAGTCGAAAATTAATCATATATGTATACATATATACTTATAATTTTATACTAATAACAAATACATTAAATTGCTTTATGGCCATTTTGTTTTTAGCTCGCCACGTTATTGTTCAAATTACAGAGTGTGAAATGATTGGAGAATCGAACTCGGTCCTTTGTCGGCGCGCCTTCCCGATACGGAGACCGCAGTCGCCGCAGATGTGTTTGCGACCGCAGGCTGAGTTCCTGCTATTAAGGCATTTCTATTGCGCGCTGTATATTCAATAATGCTTTCCGCTTTTGAAAATATTATACTTTTTCCATACTAACGGAGTAATGGTTAAGTATCGTGACAAATATAGTCGCTGTAAAACAAATATTTGATAAGTGGAATTTAATAAAACTGCATGATGTGAATATGAGTCTACTCCATGTTGGTATAATAAATGTATCAGACCTGAGAAGAACTGCCAAAATAAACTAAGCGGGGCTGTTTATTATTTGAATATAAAATAATATATTAAATTAATATTGAAAAGCTTGCAGAATTCAGTGATTCCCAGGGCAACCGTTCGTTGCGAAATCGAATAAAAAATGAGGAGAGATGAAATACGAAAGCAATCAATCGACAGCTCAGCGGAATGGAAGTGCCTGGCTACATAGCGAGCAGAACAGATGAATGCTACAGCCTTACGATTCTGAAGTGGAAACCACAGACTGGAAAGCGCAGTGTAGGATGTTCACTTACACTGTGTACAGACTGCCTTAGTGAGATTGTTAGATGGTGCTGGATGCAAGCTGCTTCCAACCGATTCTTTTGGAAATCTATGAGCGAGGACTATGTCCACCGGTGGATTTCATGCGGCAGAAACGATGACGTTCAGTAGTTTCAAAAAAGTATTGCATGTAGAGTTTGTTTTAGGAAGCATAACCCACGTTTATTTTAACTCACATAGTAGGATTTTTGAATCATTGCCTAACAAAATATTTGGTAATAAAACTGGTCTAATACAAATTTGTTATATATGTAAAAGCTTTCAAGGCATGAATGTGTAGCTCATTTGTAAGTAATACAAATAAGTACCATATTATCATTACATAATTTATTAGGACATTATTAGACCTTTATATTCAATTTTAAAGCTTTTACTTTTATAATCAAACACTTTGTATACAAATACATATTTATGATTGAAAATGAACGATAATTTTTTGATTTCAGAACAACACTTTTTTTTAATAATGGCAAACAATATAACCAGTAACATATGTATCCGCATGTTCATTATTGTAAACGAGAACTTGATTTAAAATAATGAACATGCGGATACAAATTCTATAAATTAAAAAAAAATCTTTATACTTTCTCTCTTTTATTTTTATGAAGAAACTCCAGCTTTATATGGTTTTTAATGGTTGTTAAGTAATAATTGGCAATATTAATTAGTTGTATGCCGCCGCTATATGTCTTTTATAGCCCGTTTGTGAAAGTTGGTCAAGCTAGACACAATTTCCTGCTCATACATCGGTAGCTGATTACATAAATTTACTTTACTATAAAATATCAAATGGTAGATCAACGAAGTCTCGTTATTTAAAGGCGGTGAACACGTCTTATGATTCAGATATCGTTTGATCAAATATAATGAATTGAGCACATACTTTTTGGTAATCATTTTGGACACGGAGCGATGTGGAAGTCAATATTTCCCACGTCTCCCGCTGCATTAGCCGCTCTTATACACGGAAATGATCTGTCAATTAGTACCTTGATAGTCTCATATAAAAAATAAAACTTAAGAAATTTATGGCTAATATCCTGAGCATGTAATAAATTGTAACTTCTTTATTTATAATTATATTTTAGCAAGGGTTTCTTCTGCTAATCCTTCTTCTAGAACTAACGCTTTCCAAAGTGCTTAGCTTAGCTTTTCAAGTTTTCTTAATAAAAAAGTGTCAGGTCAATCTGAGGTTCTCTAAGGCACACTCGATTACTCAAATACTATATGTAATTCGAGTGGCCGTTCAAGCTGAGGTACCCGCTTGTGTGTCCTTGCGGCAAATCACTTAGGTGCACGCTGACCTAAGCAACCTTACCTGAGGTTCCCGAGGTAATCCTCGAATGGTAAATGTGAAGATGTGTAATAGGTATATATTATACTCTATATTTATACATATATGTTATATATATATATACCTTATAGAAAGAGAGGTAAGATATAAATATTTAATGGATTCAGGCGTTACATTGCGGAAGTCCATCCTAAATAAGAAAGGACCAATATCTAGCCACCTCCGCACATGCAGTGGTTGTCGTGCATGAAAGTGCACCGCCCGCCAGCGTTTTCGTGCGTGTTTCACTTGCTAAACATCGAGTCAAACTAGCACTAATCTGTGTAACAACTCCTGAAGATGCCCCGTGGAGGGGTGAAACACGTGTTGAGTGAATTTACGGTGGCGGTTGTGTAGTTGGCATTGTCTGTCGCATGCGCATTTACGAGCGGGCTGGCGGGCAGTGCCCTTTCATGCACGACAACCACTGCATGTGCGGAGGTGGCTAGATATTGGTCCTTTCTTATTTAAGATATAAATAATCTATAGTCTTTTGGCGAAAGTGCCCGTGAGCTTTAAGATTAAGGAACGAGTTACTCTTCTTATTTATATGTATACAAACTAAAATCACCTTTTCAGTAACAACTATCAGGACATTTGTTATTATAAATTTGTTCGAATTCATTTTGTTGATCAATAACTTCCGAAGACATCCTTTTTAATTATCTTTTCAGTTGAAGAAAAATATATCAATCGCTTAAAGATTTAACTCTAGGAATCGTAAATATTTGAAAACATAAGGCATAGATTTAACTTGAACTAAGTCAGTTATTAGTCGGTAGTAATGCGTTGGCTGTAGGCAAGGACTACAGGATACTAGCGTAAACTGAGCAAATTGTACACTCAGTATAGACACCTCGTCGTTCTTGAAATATGACGTATTGTAGCGTCGCGGAAAGCGTTCAACAATCGCCACTAAAACTGAACTTAAGCTGTCATGGCAACACCGTCCTCTAACAACCGGCTAGTGGTATTACCAGCATTGTTTCAAACTCACTTCTTTTTCGCAAACAACTAATTATTTACCCTTATAGCCTTGAGCATTTTAAAATAGAGAACCTCTTCGTGTATAACGCACTTAAAACTTGCCCAAGAGTTTTTATTTTATAGTTAAAAACATAAATATTGTTTTTTATCTACTGATTTCATTCCCGATTAGTTTGTAAAGAAATATCGAGTACAGCCCTCTTCATAGCTCATTGTGTGACTGTGAAATTTCTAACAAAGCCGAAGACAGAGACTATATTTTAATGCCGTAGGTATAGTCACTAGGTGGACCAAAAATTATTCAAGGTCATGGGAAGTCTCTGGATGCGGATAACGAAGAACCAGTCATCGGGATCGAGATGGCTTGCAGTAGGCGTCTATCGGCAGGCATGGTGGTGATGGTGAAATCATGGAGTTGCCGAGATCCAAAGACGAACGAAAGAATCCACGCAGGCCAACGAATAAGCACGTCAAGTGACTTGTAGAAGCCTCATAACAAGTACAATTGATGGTCACTACGGCATTAAAGTACCTTTTTAAGGACGTCAGAAGACAGTGGATTCAGGCCGCTTCCAATTGGACTTAATAGAAATCTTCTGGCAAAGCTTATGTCCAGCAGTATATAACTTACGGCTGGAATAATCATGGATAAAGATGGTTTTTTCTCAGGAGCACATTAATCATTAGTCATTGGTAAATTGATAAAACCCTACGTATACTGTTGTCGGACATCATTTTAAGTTTCATTATAGCTTAATATTATATATAATCAAACGAATAAAAAGCGAAGGGCACTTTAATCCGATGATAATTCGTGGATGTTTGAATCGCACACGTCAGAGTGCGTTAGTTTAAATTTCTATTTATCTTATCGCATTAATGAAACCTGATTTATAATCGCTTTCGAACCCTGCGAGTGTTATAACCGGTTACAATTTACTAGACACGGTTTTACACTTACACGTGTAAACTAAAACGTAATGAGACGGATAAAAACTTAATCTAATACAAAGAATACATAAATAAATCAAAATTTTGTTTGTTAAATATGATTACTATGTGATGGTCTTAAATTAATTTTTATAGGTATAATTATTGATGAAGCTAATTAGTTTTAATCAAAGGAACTCTTGTCTGTTGCTAAAATGTTTTAGACGGATTATTACTTATTGCGACTAAATTTTTTGGTAAAGGAGCCACAGCTAACTGTGTTGTTACAGAAGTATAATTAAACTATAAATTATATATAATATAATAAAATAAAAATAATAAAATAATATAATTAATTTTATTAATTAATTGCAGAAGAGGCCCAGGTACAGTGGTTTTTAAGGAAATCTCTAAAAAAATTATGTTAGCAATGGAATTACTTTTACTATCTTCAATTGAACTATTATTCACCGAGCAAAGTTTAAAACAAAGCTCTATCGATTGTCCCATTTACTCGACTCGCCCACGGATTTTATTTATATATCAAAGCGTTTTAACGTAAGCTATCCATTTAGCCCTGGCCTCCCCAGTGCTCTTGTTAAAGGTAATAGGATTAAATATTAAAAAAAATATATACTATCGAGAGAAAGATACACATTTACTGATTGTATATCTTTCGTTACGGAGGACCTCAAGGATTCATGCCTATGGTGATATACATGATAACTGTCTGTATGCGGAATAATTGACAAACGCATTGCCTTTTATTTAAAAAAAAAAACGTGTAACCTACTGCGTCGACATTTAAATTAAAGTTTTTTTTTTTTAATTTAGACGCTTATTATCTTGTAACATATACGCATATACAACTATATTACAATGTCGTAATATTGTGAGAATCATAAGCAATGTTAAGTAACAGTTAACGCAGGATCTTTATATGGCCCCCTTTATTGAGGACGTCTCGAACACTCCTATCTGATTTTGGGACAGGGCGTTTATATTTATAATAATTCTTTTCACGTTATCTTTTATTTCTTTACTGGTAATCATTACTCATAAGATTTCTCTTTAATCATCTTATGTTTTACAATTTATCTAACATTTCTTTCCAGAATTTTTCAAACATCGTCTCTCTTCTTTCGCCCCGTTCCTCAATTATCACAGGTTATATATCGCAGATTATTATTTTTGCTTATATTAGTACAAAGCTGTTTATTTCCTTGTGTAATAAACGTTATCACATTTTAACACGGTGCAAGATTTTGAATTTGCTTTATTATTTCTATTTTACATATTTTATTCTTATTTTGTTTACAGATTTTTGTTTTACTTTCATTTTCATTACTTCCTATTATTATTATATGTTTAATTCCTTACCAGACCTGTTTTATATATCAGTTTTGTTCCTTTTAATCTCGTTCTCGACTATTGCCTTGCAGAATTTAAGGAATGCAGGCTATCTTCAACGTCATTTATTAGTGAGGCGATGCTGTCCTCACTCTTTTTTCTCAACTGAAATTCAGAGTTTTACCAAGGTTCGTTCGAATGTGGAACAGTCGGCTATCAGAAGCACCACGGTGTGGTGTACCCTATTCACAAAAGCACACGGGATTCTGTTTGAGCTTAAATAGGTGAAGGTACTCGGAAAATCCCTTCTGCTCCGTGAAGGTTAAGACCAAAACATAGCATGTTAGCTTATAACGAACAGGTAGCAGGCAGTCGCTAGATGCGGGCAGCGCAAGACAGGTCATCGTGGTAATCTTTAGAAGAGGCTTGAAGTCCTGTAGTGGGCGTCTATAGGCTCATATAATGATGAAAACCCATATACATAAGTTATGGTATTTGACACGAGATTTTTATTTTAAGCAGAAGGGTATGATCACATATACCGTTCGTTGTTTTAAAAGGTTAATTACATACATTATAATATCGCGTAATATCGACAGCCGTCAGTTATGAAACTGAATAATTTTCCTCGCAATTCGAGTGCTTTGGCGTTGTAATTACAACAAGGTGAAATGCGTCGAAAATAATTGTAAGTTGTATGTATACAGGATGATTGGATAAAGGTGTAAAATGTTTAAAGATGGCAAATTAATGGTTTAAGTAATGTAACAAATAACATAATAGTAATACAATATGAAAAAACATTTTCAAAATTAGTAACACTTATTTTTAAAATTAATAATTATTTCTTCACTGTCCCCGCAGACTTTATACAACAAGAAATTATTGACCTATGGTACTCCAATAGAAAAAATAACGATTCATATAGGGAAGTAAGAAATAAATGTAAAAAATTTACATCTTTTTGATGACAAATATGCTATACATTCATCGTGTAACTAATTACTCTGTATATAGATTTAAAAGACTTGACTAACTAATGGATTATGAATATATATTTTCTTATTTTTATCTTCAAGTGTTTAATTAGATTCTTGCGTCGTTTTACGTTTATTGCAGCTTTTCCATGACAAACGCAGTGTTGAAGCATTTCGCAAGCGTTGTTAAGTGGTTGTTTCGGTACTGCAAAAACAAGTCTCCGTAAACAAATATGAAAGGTGCTACAGCCTTAAAAACATTGTGGCTCCTACATCTGTTATATAGCAACGACAGTTTACATATACTACATACAGGACGATTGGTTATAGGTGCAAAAGAAAAAGGGGTGAATGTATACCTAATTCGTTAACAAAAAGTTTTAAAGATTATAATGTGACTACTTTGATATATTTATCATTAATTTGTTATTTCTACTGAAATGCGTCAGGACAATAGCTTATGGCAGTACAAAGTCTGCGGGGATAGGTAATAAGAATTAAATAATTTTTATTCTAAAATCATTTTTATCATTTAACTTGATTGACAGCCAGAAAGAGATGGTTAATTCTTCATTTTTGCTGAGTCTATTTGGAAACCATTGCAGTATCTACTTGTCAAGGCAAGATCGAGTAATCATTTTATAATAACAATGGCGAGCTACGGGGAGAGCTATGGTCGGAGCTTCTCCGTGAGAACGGATCGGAAATGATTGTAGTGTAGTAGAGTGGTTTCGCAAAGGGAATCTATCGGCTAATATGGTGATGATGATGAACCTTTGAGCTGTAGTTTGGTCCTCTCACCACTGAGATAAAGTACTAGGTGTATATCGAGTTGTAGCTTTAGGCTATAGAAAGCCTTCACCGGCAGCAGACGGGAGTTGCCCATATTAGATAATAAGTAATGATTAATTTTATATTATTATTATTATTTATTATTATTTAAACCGAAATTTTATTATACTTTTTTGTATTATATAATCATTACATTGTATGATACATTAATCGACGTAAATGAGCTTTATATATAACCCTTTAAACCTTTAAAAACCTACAACCTTCTATCGAAATGTTACTGATGGTAAACGATGAAAATTTTAAAGTAATGTATTTTTAAAAGCTACGATATTATCCATAATAAAGAGATAAAAGACGCGTACATAGTTCGCACATTGGTGGATGTTCACCGAGAGCTGTTAATGAACTACAATAGATGCCTTCATGTTGCCCCTCACGTACCGTATTGCTGTACATATATTAATGTTATAAAAGGGAGATGCAATCAATTTTTTTATTGCAAAAACAATCGCTATTCAGTTAATAGTGCCTCTTAAGTATCGCATAATAAAATTTTATATGAACTGCTAGTGGCTCATGGCTGGTGCCATAAAAATCGTCGAGTATTTTGTTTACTTTTTGTACAATTAGTCATGTCTTTTGTATTTTCTCTTATAATTATTTAATGTTCAGTTTTATTATTAAAAAGAGTAATTTTGTTATGACTTACTTTGTTAAATAGCCTCAGTCTTTGAATAATTTAATTTTTCAAAGAAAAAAAATTTCGTTTCTCAATTCAAATGCTGTTTTCTATGAATTGTCTTCGTGTTTTGTCTCTTATATTTTGGTTGTTATTCCAAAATATACTCGAATCTAAAGACATAAGAACTTAATTAAAACAACACCGGTGGTCATATTAGCTTTCAATACAACGGTTGAATGTATTCAATCTACATTTTAACATCATTTGTATTTCGAATTTCGAACGGATTTGTATCAGGCGTGCGTCTGTCGAGTCATGGTGAAGCCGCCAGACCATTCGACTCGCTGCGTTTTCGTATCATACACGCTACTCTCGTCATTACAGCAATGTATTACAGAACATATTGCTTTAAAGAATAACAATAAAAAAACATATGGATTTGTGCGTCGCAATTGATTCTTTTATAAGGGCTTTAATAATTATTCTCAGAACACAATGAACGCTATTTTGAGAATACAATAAAATAAATAGTTAATATAAGCAAACATCGTTTTATTTTAAACTAAAAAGTAATTATCAACTATCTAGGAGCCTATTGGTTAAGTAGCTAAGATTATATTTTGACTTTAAATTCTTGCTTTAAAACGGCGTAGAAAAACATTGTGGGGAAACCGGTATATTTATTTACTAAATTATTAAAAGATTAACACAGACATTTAACAATAAAATTGTACATAAATGAGAAAACGTTGAAAAAATTTTCATTAAAAAATACAAAATTTATAATATCAGTATCGTAAATATATAAATTTGTTGCCTATTTATTCTTTAGCAAAATTTGCAAATTCTGAAAAATTAAATATTTACAATACTTTGTCATAAATTCTGAACATATGACTTTCGATAATTCGCACAGCCCCGTTGAACATGAGAAGATCCTTTAGACGAGATCTTTTCATATTTATATATTGAACTGAAAAATACTAAATTAAAATAATAAATAAACAACTGAGCAGTTGTAGTCCAGCGGCAGAGGACTGGGGTTTGCGATTGCAGCTCACATGTTGGATCATGATTTAATCTTATATAAATCTGTTCATTAATTATATGAGATTGCCACTGCCTACAAACAAGCTGCCAGAGGATTGGCAACAACGTCCTCTGCATGCCTGCCTGTCCTCTGTATGCCTGCCTGTCCTCTGTATGATACTTCGTTTGCCTACCCGCCTGCATAGCGTGGTGAATATGGTATGCCCCCCCCCCCCGCCCTATAGATATCTTTGGGGAAGGCCTATGCCTTGTAATGGGCGTCAATCTATAGTTTAAAATGATGATAACAAATCAATTGTAATAGCTGCTAATAGGATCAATGAACCTTCTGTTAAGCTTTACAATTATCAGAATAGCTGCTTTATTGCTACTTTGTTATATTACATATGGATTATTTAACTCATCTTGTAACTGTGTAACGTTGATTGAATGTTCATCTTAGAGTTCATCAGTATTGAATGGAGCGCAAATAAAAACATGTCCTTTGAATTGCTATACTTGGCCAGTCTTGTCGCGTAATTAAGTATTATTTTGTGTTATTTGTTCCTCGGATTTACTGTTTAACTTATCAAAAGCTATATGAACAAGCGACGAAAATTCATTTAAATTAAACGACCTCATTAAATTTAGCAAATGTACCAACATCTGTTTACATTTATGACGGTAGTATCCTGTAGGGCTATTAACCTCGGTTCACCAAGGTTCTCCTCAGGACCGCCGGCGATAAGAAGGTTTGAGATTTCTCCGAGAGTTGCGACATGAGTGCAATGCTTGCTTAGGTTCGGAATCCAACTTGCGGAGACAAGACAATAATTCCGCTTGACATAGACCTAACTCGTATGTTTTCTGTACGATCGGTTGGAAATTTGTACAGCGTCTAGTAGCTTCCTTAGCAAAGTCGTCTATCTGTTTTATGAATGGACGTTCTACACTGCTGGCCCCTGATCTCCTTTCAAAAAACTTTAAGGCCCCGGCGGCATTTTGAATAAGGCAGTGTTTCCCAAAATGTGGTCCACCGGGCAGGTATTTGATTGTTAGGGGGAGAGGGGGGGGGGAAGCAATACCAATATCGACGAGTTTACCTCTTTAGCTTTAATATAAAAATTATTGCTTTCATATTATTTATTTATGTCGGGGCCGTAAGAGTTTTAGAAAGACTTAGGGGGGGGTGCACAAAAAATTTTGATACAATATGTAACACAGGTAAAAGGTGTAGCAGAAACAAATGAATTCTAACACCAAAATCCTATGAATATAGAGAATACTAGATTGTAGCTACTAGCTCTTTTCAATATGGTTATGAACATGGTAGCTATTAATATTAACTCGAAAATACCATTTTTGTCTCGGATAATGCTTTCGGCTGGTAAGTTGAGAAATAGGAACCAGTTGAGAGCTTATCTTATCGCTGCTCGCTCCCCGAAACCCACCAAATTATCGCCTCGATGGTGGTTTCCGTTCCCACATTCGGCCGATGTCGTTTTATGGTAATAAGAGCTCTCAACATGCAAGTGAACCCAGTGACGTCAGCTAGTTGAGACCGAGTCAATCGGAACACGATTTTGAGTGGCGTGAAAGAGATAAAGGAGATTAGAACTTAGGTTATTTTTTAAAATACATTACAATTTATTAAACATTAAATGTGTCTTTTGTCATTTACAAATGCTGTTACGGCATTTACAACTTCACGCAGTTTGGTTTGACATAGCGTAAAAGCGCTTAGCATAGACTTTATAACAGCAAACTCAGTTAGAATTCTTCCTCGGCGAGATACCTCGGCGAAGAATGTGATTTTGCTTATTTCACCGATATGAAAATTGCATTGTGTTCGCAGAATTATTTAAAATAAATTAATTCACACAAAACACAAAAAAATATTTTTTCGTTAACGATATTGTTCACTTACATTTTAAATGATTTTAATTACATATATTAAGTTTACTTAGCGTTCTAGATTTTTATAAAAATAAAAAGAAAAAGAAAAGGCTCTTAAAGTATACGATCAAACCATTCTTTTATATTTTAAAAGCTTTTTATCAGTAAACGGAAATACGCAATAAGAATAATCTTTAAGGCTTTATAATACTCATTAGCTAATGAACGAGAGCCTTAATGCTTGCGGTTTACAACCCGCCATTTTCCTTTCAATGATTGATTCGTTGTAAAAACCGGTGAAGGCATCACTAGACTACTTGTAACCAACGCTATTAATCTAGACTTTGTAACAAAAAGTAATAAGCCCATCACTTTTTATCGTTTCCGAACTTTGCCACACACGACGAAATCGCAAGTTCTAGGATGTTAACACGTATGTACTATGCGATGTGCATATGTAATCTATGTATGATGTAACAATTGTTCATATGTTTTCAACTTTTCAACTTACTCTATGAGTTTTAAGTGCAAACATATATTATCAAGAATAAAATATAGCTTACCATATAAACACAGACATATTATACAAAAAATCATATCATCGTGGTCACCATCATTTCTGCCGTAAGACGTCCTCCATTGTTGGACCTAGGAACTTTCTTTTTTTTTTCAAACTTTTTTTACGTTACAGTTGTAAAAAATGTTAGTTTATACCAGTCTTAACAACATCATCATCATCATTTAAGCCGTAAGGCATCCACTGATGGTCATAGATCTCCCTGAAAGATTTCCAATAGGACCGATTGGAAGCGATCTTCATCCGGCGTCATCCCTCTGCTTAAGAAATTCTTAAAAAGGTCTGACCGCCTTGTCCACTTAAAAACAATATCCCAACAATCATCTGTTCTGCACCCTTGTGCCGATCCAACAAATATATACACTTTGCTAATTTATTCAGATTATTTATGTGAAAAAAAAAGTGTGTACATTTACAAAATATACGGGTTGATTGGTTATAGAAGTAAACGCTTGAAAAAGATGTGAGTGTATAGCAGAAAGTAGCATTTGTCAATAAATATCATTAAAGCTTTTACACATATTTTCAATAACCCTTTAGAAGGTTATCACTCTGAAATATGTCACATTAATCGATATTTTCTGTTGGAATGCAACAGAAACGTAATTGTTGGCAGTAAATAGTTTGCACGGAGAGATTGTAAATAACATTTCATTTTAATAATCCTTAATAGGAAATTTTGAAAAGGCTTTGTACGCATTACGTAGTTTTTTTTCTGAAATCATTATTTTTGTAGCATACATTTGAAAGCAATTGAACCCTTGAAATCACTTTGTATCTTAACTGCCAACATCTAAACTTACAACTGTAAAATGCAGAAAGGGATTACTAAGAGAAACATAACAAGCATAAATAAATATGATTATTTAAAATAACGGATTCCTTACCTAGAACTATCATTGGAGCAATGTATTATTAAGTTAACTATAAATTTTATTTTCTATTATATCGTAAATATGAATTTACGATCACTTTTTACAAGGAACGAGCTCAGTTATGGAAACCACTATTGTAATAAATCTTTGTAACGGTAAATAATTGATTTCAGAAATATGTTAAATTATTGGCGTATGTTGCTATTATTTTGCGGTGTACAGTTAAACACGTTACGGAACATGTGTCCGTTCGCACCTCTTTTTGTAAAATTGAATCCACGTGGTAATATGAACATTTTATTTTCAATTACATTGTTTTGCATACAGTATAATAAGATACCATATCTCGGCGAAAACATAGTGCAAAAAATATTTATAGTAAAATAATAAACTATAACAAATGTAAAATACAGAATTGATGTAATATGTAAGTAGTGAAAATTATAAAATTTTGAGGTTTTGTAGTAGCAACCGATTCGATTTTTAAATTTAAATGTTTTTGTAACGGGCTTCTAAAATACTGTTGATAGGACTGTTAAGAAGGGTTTGTTTTAGATCGGTGAAGTTGAAAGCCCAATCATTGCAAGGAGAACTCCTAAAACCCGCTTCGCGGGACAACCTCGAGCTTCGTGCTCAGCTTACTACAACACAGACCTGCCTTCCGCAAGGCGAATCCATGAAATTAGAATATATTACGCTTTAAGTTGTTAAGCGTTGGATATGTAAATATCATACAAATAAATGAATATACTATAAAATACAAATATTATCAAATAGGAACGCACAAGAGAAGATTGTCCAAATGTCACACGATTCGACGTTTGAGTTTGCAGATCGTACAGCAAAGCGTAAATTATTGGTATCATGGTATCTGTTATCGAACTAAAGCAACCGAAGTAGCCCAGTGGATTGGCTTCTTATGGCAGTAAATAGGCCATATAGCGCATAGAACAGATGGTCTCCAGATCCTTAAGTTCTGTTGTGGAGACCACAGACCGGCAAGTGCCATCTTGGTCTTCCGCCCACAAGTTGGACAGACGAACTTATTGAGGTCAGAAGACGAAGGATACAGACCGCTTCAAACCGGTCTTATTGAAAATCTGTGACGGCGGTTGATGTGCAGTTATACACATCCTTCAGTTTAAATGATGATGATGATATTGTAACGAGGGAGAATAACGTACTATCACTTTTCTTGTATCTTGTAATTTAATCGTTAATTAATTTCTGAGGTAATTTATTACAAATAATTATATAAATACTAGAATAATGATACAATAATTTTTATTGGGACTTCGTTTGAAAATTTATGACAACTATATACTTTTTAATTCGTTTTAATAAAAAATGGCTAGATGTAAATAGCCCGAGGTTGTGTGCTATTTCCTAAATAGAATCTACAATTGTGCAGCGGCAAAACTATTAATGTCCATTGGTCTTGGTCAACAGATGCAACTGTCACTTTTGATGTAGCAGTTAGTGGTAGCGATGATTGCATTTGCATTGTGCTATTTAAATAAGCTTATTAAGCTAAACCAGTGTGCTATTTGTGATTTATAATCAGTTTCTACAACGCTTAAATATACATTAGCTAAGCAAATCTTACCTCCGAAAAATCGCGTTGCGACATCGCTTTTTCTATGTCCCTCTAAAGCGTATCTGAAAAAAAAATAACATTCTTATTTTAAAACTTAATTGTAAACTATAATTAAACATATAGCGTTTGTTTCTTTATATTGCGTATTGAGAAATTTGTAAGCTGTATGTATATGTAACTACGTCTATGTTCATATTTATGTCGTTAACTAGATATTCTTTTTTGGGAGAGATTTCGTGAAAGTGATGGAAATTTGTCACAGGAAACTAAGAAAACAAGCGTTATTTGATTTGACCACAAATGACAATGAGCGCGGGTTCTAGCGTAGAGTTTACTGTGAGTGTATATTCAACCAATTATATGACGTATTAATTAGCTTCATATTTTATCATGTTATTCTAGCCCATAAGAGCCCACTGTAAGGCATAGATTTTCACCAATCACCACGATGACCGATCTTGCGTTGTCCGTGTCCAGCGACTTTCCGCGGCTTTGCTGTGGCTCCGGGCCACCTAGTGCTGCGTCTACAACCACGAGGTCACAACTCGAGACTATTTCATTTCAACTTTATAGTGGGATAACATCATGGCTCGTTTTTTATAGTGTCACTATCATACATATATAGGTATATGTATAACAATCTTATTGTTACTGAATAAACGTATATTTAGTGACAGCCCAAGCCGCGGTTTTTTCTTGCGGTATGTATACATCAACTTCAGATTAGGAGATTTCAAATCTTGCCGGTTACGAGGGATTAGCAAAAGCGTGGTGTCCAGCACGAAGAACCCTGGGAAGCCTTATGCCCAAGTACAAAATACTATGCTACCAACTAAACATCTTACGACTTAAGTGTTAACAAGAAAACTTTGTTCCGCTAAACGTTAAAGGTAACTGCTAGTAGTTATCGGTAAAAAATGACTAGAAGATATTCGCAGGGAATTCGTCGCGGGAACTATTCGCGTATGAAGAGCACAGAATGTCGTACCATACACGTTCATAACTGTAATTTATCCTCTTGTATGATAGCTAGATAAAAAGCGCCGCTACCGAGCTGGGCACAGGAAATTCTTAAGTTCATAACGATCGCCGCGGCCGCAGATAAGATTGAAATGTCGAGTATGAGCGTGAGTAATTATGTATGTTTCCGTATGTGTGCGAATGTGCGAATGTGTGCCGTCGTGTTCTAAGTCGTACGCTTTATTGCAGAGTCGCTGCTCTGATGATGAGAAACGTGTTCGCGATTAAATGAATTTACGCAGAGGTAGTCAATAGTTTGTTTGTCTGTGCTTGCCAAATATCCATGCGCTATGATCTTCGGTGTTCTAACGAATACAATGACCGTGGATAACTGTTGCGAGTTTGCTTATTAATTATATTAAAATATCATTAAAAAATTCAATTTTTGGCATAATATTCCCATATATCATTAACAATGTTGAAATGTTTTTGAAAATATGTAGAGTTACAGAATATTTTCCGGTGTAATAATACAAAATTTTGAAAGAGAATGATCACTATCATCATTATGTTAGCTTGATAGCCGGTTGGAAGACGCCATCATCCAGCATTCAATCTTTTTGGACTATTTTAATAAGCTTGTGTGTACTGATATGTTTGCCAATCTGCAGTTTCCAATTCAGAATCTTAAGGTTTGACCATTATGTTCGTGTTCTGCACGATGTGTTGCTTGCCAGATGTCATTTCAACTTGCTAACACAGTGGGCAGTTTTACTTTTGTTAGTCTATGGATCTTCTCTCCCAGATTCAAACGTGTGAAGAACTAAGCATATCTCTAGCTACAGCTCGTTGTGCCACTGTAAGCTTGTAATGTAAGTAATTTAGAGATGTTCTATACCTCTATGGATAAAAAGATTTGTTATTAATTCAAATTTTGTAGGTAAAGGAAAAGTCATAGAATGTTCTAAAAAGTTAAAAAAATAAATAAATGAGGCGTAGACAATAATACCTCGGTAGCAAATTACTCTGTCTTTTATAATGTGTACAACATGGAATAGTTTTCCCAAGAAGTAGAAAAGTGTGTTGGTGTACCAGGCAATTGCGTTTTATAAATGGACTTTCTAGCTACACTTAATACGAAGAAGGATTTATGATAAAAGTGTTAAGCGTTTATTTTTTATGATAAAAATATTGTCTGGAAATAAACTTAATTTCTTTATTAATGGAGTCTAGCTTCCTTGTAATATCTTGTTTTGAAACATATCGGTTTGTTAAGTACTATCAGCATAGATTTCTGTGTAAATTTTTATTTTGAGATGGTAAGCTTTTATAACTGTCGTATGAAATTAAATTTAGGAATTGGTATTGAGAATACATTATTAAAAATCTCGAATAATGCCATATTATCATATGTAAAGCGTACTAACTTGGTAAACGTCTTTTCGGTGTAATATAAACACATTACTGTGTATATAGTTTAGGGAAATTACCCACGAGTTTTTTTTTTTTGATTTCTCAATTTAATATAATAGTTGAAAAGACTCAAGTAACATTTTTAAATACATTTAACAAAAAAATTAAAATTCACGAATAGCGTGAGTTGGCCTTAATATAAAAGAGAAAATATTTCAACACACAATTCTTCCATTAATTACCTATTCTTTCTAAATTCAAATATTACGCAGCTTTTGTTCACGTGTTATATAAATAAATATTAATATTTATGAGTTACACGATTTGAATAAAGTTTTTTTTTTATATTACGAACTGTCAAGAGATTTGAAACGTGTTGAAAATCTTTCGTGACAAAATAAGAGAACATTTATAAACAAGACATGTAAATTAAAAATGCGATTGACCATTAGCAAGGTCACGTCAGCGCATCGTGCCTGCGACGAGGTATCGTCAAATCAATTTGCACACGGTACTTTCATCATTTTTTATTTTGCTAAATTAATTATATGAGAAGTATACGGGCACAGATTAATAATATTCCAGCAACTCTGTTTACAAAATGAATACGAAGAATTTTAATTAAAATTGGTAATCATAAAATTACAGTACAGTAAATGTTGAGAGAAATTTAATTATGTTATTTATAGCTGTTATATCGTAGAAAATGATAATACAATAACGTGTAAACGTTCGGAATTGAAATGACGAACTGCGTTTCGATTTGTTCAAGTAGCAAATTTCTCTTGCGCAACAGATGCAATTCGCATTAGCTGGCTATAAAACACTCATTGCGATCATTCACCCGGCTGCGGACAGAGCGAAACCGGCGTCCGCTCGCTAGATAAATCGTAACACAACTCATTTTCCACCTGACTCCCCAACGGTTCTCCGAACGTAAGTAGATTGCGTGTTCATGAAGCTATCTCGACACATACCTTTCATAAAGGGCACTACAGACGCGACTATTATTTCTTAAAATTTATTATTTCTTTAATTTCCTTTAAATATATATATTACATTCGTGTCAAATAATAATATTTTTTTTTACTTAAACACAATAACCTTACACATTTTGTGCCCTATAGTCCAACTAATAGTACAAGATAATATAAAATGGAGATTAATATTGTTATTAACAACTAAACTTCTTTTGACGTAAATGTTAATAGTAAGATTAGATCGGTTGGCAGCTGTTTACATCCAGCTAACCTTCATCTAACCCTCTCAACGTTCTACACTGTGTTTGCCAGTCAGTGGTCTCCAGTCCAGAATCTTAACCCAGCGGCTTACTGCTATTTCAACTTGCAATCCGATTGGCTAAGTTCGTTGCTTTTATTCGTCTATGGACTTTGTTATTTCTAATTCGTTTATTAATCATTAATTATGTATATTTAATTATAAATTTCAGGAAAGATTTTAAAAGCCAACTTGGCGACTGTAACTTTTTAGATGACGGTGACGAAATGATACTAACCTATATTAGTATAAATTAAAAAAAAACCTTCATAAACTTTAATAAACATGATAATTTAAGATCGTTTATTCGGGTGTACAAAAACTAATAACTTGATGCGTCGGTTTTTTACGGAAAGAACTTTCGAGATTCAGGAATTTTGGTATTGACAAATTCGATGTTTCAAATATTGTTCGTTATTAGTTAAGGTCGAATATACTGCATACTACTCATTCTCTTAGAACTTATTTATACATATTCACTTCGGCTACATAAATACAAATATTTAACTGATTTTATACCTACAAGATAGGTAATTCATTTATTATTTTTCACCTTCCCCTATTAATTTCTATATTACCCTTACATGAAATTAGTTGCAAATTCCAGATTTTTAATATATGGTTTTAGAAGCCGTCTCCATGATTTATTAGTTCAAAATAAAATACCAGTACCAAATACATATCCAGTTATCTAACGAAAAACTAAATAAAAAGTTATTTAGATAAACAGGTGTAAAATTCATAACACTTTTTAAATAAATAGCTATCTGCTACCCGCTTCGCACCTACTCCACCATCTAAGAACGCCCTCTCTTCTCTCACTCTGTCTCTCTCTTGCGGGAGTAAACCTGACTTATACTCATAAAAAGAATATTCCTATAAAATTTCAAGTCTCTAAGCCTTATAGTGATGAGGTGAAAACCTCCTATTTTTTTTCTATAAGAGGATCTTATAATAAATAAGATATAGGTAAAATCAGAAATTATTTTAACAAAAAATAATGTTGAAGTAAATTTTGGCATACAGTAAGTGCCTCTTATTGGCGTGTCCTCACCGGGTCTGAGTGTCATGTTTTGCATTCGTGAATGGCTATGCAAATATCATCAGTCTCTTTAGAGAAAAGTTATGTTTACGTTTGCTGCTAAATATATAAACAGCGGTATTAAATATTTGTAAGATCTTATACAACGCTGTGGAGCTTATAATGAAACCATTAACGTAATATATTAGACTTATTTATTATTATCACGAGGCAGCCTTAATAGAGTTAGTAAATTTGAAATATAATCGACCATAATTTTTAGTGACAACATTGGAGACAATATTTAATACTCTTAAGTAAAGCTTACAGATTGATACAACTTTGTAGTAAATGAAAATTTATTTTCCATTGGTTGATAAAAATTTAATCACATATATATTTTCCCCAATATGGTTTCTTAAAAAATGTATTATAATTATAAAATTAATAGTTATAAAATAGCTAGCTGGGACGTGGGGCCTGGAATCTAAATAATATATTTTAATTAATTTTTTGATTAAATAATTATTTTAATGACAAGCCTATCGCTATTAACACTTATTGGAAAGTACATAAATTAAGTGAGCGATATATGTAAACCAATAATGATATAATGCAATTTATAACATTAATATAGGTTATATTAAAAAAATGGGTATAAGAGTAAGTATGTAAGTAAATTACGATTATTAATTATTTAACATATGTTCAAACTTAAATATAAAATAAAGCGCAGTTATGGAATTTGGTTCAAATTGTAAATTATCAATGCTAAAAAATTAATAAAACTGTGGTAATGAAACGTATATATAACATAACATGTTACGCGAAAAGTTGATAAGACTTATGTTTTTCTAAAACTTTTGTCTGGAAGTTTGAGTCTATTTTTCGGAAGCGATATAAGAACTATTTAAGACAACGTTTATTCATAGAGCAAAAGTCATATGCCACGCCTCGTTTAACATTATTTTTCTGCGAATACAATTACATCAAAATGAAAAAAAGGAAAACGCCGTCTTCTTTTTCTTTTTAGCAAATAAATGCTCACTGCAAGGCATAAGTCTCCTCCAAGATCGCCACGATAACCGCTCTTTCGCTGCCCGCATCCAGTGATCTTCTGCGACCCTGACCATGTCGTTGGTCTACCTTGTGGGGGGTCTACCCCACGCCGCATCGACCGGTTCGTGGTCGTCGCTCGAGAACCTTTTGGCCCAACGGTGGCTGCGTGAGCGATGACACTATACCGACTGCCACTCTAGACAAACAATTTTTCAAGCTACATCGATAACTGGTTCTCCTACGAATCTCTTTATATCTAATTCGATCTCGGAGCGAATTTCCGAGGATAGCTCTGTCCATTGCTCTTTGGGTGAACTTGAGTGCCCTTATAAGGCCGATAGTAAGCGACCGTGCAAAACGGATGGAAGGTTTAAATTGTTTGTAGAGATGGTGCGTATTTAACAATTAAAAAGTTACATTTAATTGAATAATTATTACGTACTTATAACACTTTTAATGTATCGACGGTGTACATTAAAGCATTTTAAAATTAAAATTTAAAGCATTTAGTAGTTTAGATCAAGGCTCAAACAATTATTACAAAAAACACAGAAAACAGCACAATAAGGAGACAAACGATAAAACATGCTAACCAACCCAACGCCCATCGCTCGAATTTTGGACGTAATGAGTGGGTGTCGTTCTGTTTTTCATACATATATATGTATCTGATTATTACTTGTACTTTAGTTACATTATTAATGTGACACGACCGTGCGTGCTTAAAACCATAGTTTTATGGAAGATCAGGGCACCACGGTACGTTTGCGGTCTCCTGCTGAATAGGTCCGCTTGCACACATACACAAAAACCAGACAACACACACACACACACACACACACACGGTTATTATTCCCTTCAGAACAACTAAGAATTCTTGATATGTGACTCTCTATTTGTAATTAGTTTTTGTTGTATAATTAGATTATATTTATTTTTTGTTTTTGTGTGTCTAAGTTATATTACCGTTGTTATTGTGTGCAATAAATATATTATTAATATAAATATTAATAGGAAGGAGTGTTTTTTGATGCAACCAATAAAGTATAATTTGTTGGTGCGTCGCTGTAAAGACCGGTGAGTTAATCTTCTAGTTATTATGAAAAAGCACGAGGGTTCTAGCGAACATGACACGAACGTAGTTACATAACTGTAAAGTGGAGACAGTTATCTTTAATAAGCTCGTTCTCCGGGGACAAGACACATTGTTTAATGACACTATAATAATAATCATACAGAATTCTTTTGAAATTTGGCGGTAAACGCTTTGGGCCACCTGTTTTTTTTTTATAATAACGCTACACATATTAGAATCAAACTACTCATATTTTGTATGTATTATAAAATTCGTTATCTCTCTATTGCCAGTCTATAAGCAACCTTACATATTAAATTAATTTTTAATTAGTAGTTATAATTTTATTACAAAGGTCAATCACCTTTTAATGAACTGATATATCATCACGTTGGCGCCATATACAATAAAATATTTAATAATTTTTTGAACTATATTTGGCGAAACGTATTAGTGGTCATCATCATCACCAGTTCAGTCGCAGGACATTTTTGTGGGCAGACTGCAATTAAAATTATTTTCTATATACAGGTTATTCGGTTGTAAGTATCAAATACTTTTCGCCGTTAAGTCAATGCACCATGTAAGACGAGTTTATTTATACGAAATTTTACGCAAAAATTCCACAATTTCATTTCATTCATAGGTTGGATGTAGCCTGCTTCCTTCATCTTCCTAAAACTTTAACCAGATCATCTGTCCTTCTTGTGGATTGACCATCTACGTGCCTTCATTGTCTCCATTCTAGATCCTCAAGGTCCCAGTGGAAATTTGTTCTATACTCTATGCGGGCGGCCTACTATCAACATTTAACATTCGCTTGACTATGTCTATGTACATATCCTCATATTACTGATATAACCTCGCTGAAAAATCCCCAGTCATCTCAGTCTCGTTGAGGGACTGCGAGCTGATCACTGAAGTAAGAGACCATGTTTCAGAATAGTACAAATTGTACAATGTAATAAAATTGAAAATATATATTAAAACTGTTTCACAGCTCTAAGACAGCCAGAGAGTCTAGATAAGCTGGTAGTCAAAGGAAAGGTAGAGGGAATGAGACTAAGATGGCGATTAATCAACCCAATGGGCGGGTTCAGTGCGGGTGGTGACTCACAGTGAAGTAAGCGTTAAAAAAGGCAGGTTGTATAGACCTGTGGAGGCTACTAGATCAAACCTCGGTCAAGGCTTTCAAGAAAGGGTGCTAACTGCTGCAATGAAGATAAACGACCAAGAAGGAGAAAGCTTCACTAATACTACAGTTAGATTATCGTGACTGTTTGATAAATCGCGGATAGCCGATCGTGTGTGCGCTTGCACGCAAATGCATTTTCGTCGGGATTTTCAATTATTACAAGCGAGAATTATGATTATTGCCGCAACTATTTATACGCCGGCAAATATTCGCGGAAGTCGCCGAGACGTTGTTTACGATCGTTGACATATGCGCATCTTTCCTGTTCCAAGTCCCCGCTGCCAATACTTATTTACTATGTAACTTTTACTGCTCGGGTCGTCCAGAACGTAAGTTTTAAAATTTTGAAATAATATTTCAAACTGTCAACAATATACGTCGCTTTTTTCTGTATATAAACGTCATTATTTACTAAATTATAATTTGACGAAAATATATACAAAAACGTTACTTCCAATTTTCAAGATCTCTCTCTTTCTCTATAGCTAATACTAACTAACCACGCTTCGCGATTTCCTGAATATGTCTCCTTGACTACAATTTCGTAAACTCTGTTCTTAATTGACCTTTTCTCGGCGAAATAAATATTTTTTTACTATTGTTTACCGATAAGATGTCTCCAAACTTTATGGTTGCAAAGATATCGTGATGAGTCAGTATATAGGTAGAAATTCTGATACAGGTCGGTTGATAATAGGTGTAAAAGCTTTTTCTATTGAAATTCGACTGGAATAGCGAACAATATTAAATTAGTTTTAACATGTAGTAATCCGAATTAAATAAATGCTTTTTCTATCTATATGATAATTATGTTTTTTTTTTTAATATTCTGAAACCATTATTTTAGGGTAAGATGTACATACAATAATTGACTGCAAATGTGCTACTCATTTATACATCTAAAGTTCTTATAACCAGTCACGCTGTAAATATAGATATACTACATGCAAAGATTAGAAAGTAATAATAAAAATATAAGAACTATGTGTTGTATAGGTGTTCAATTATAAATACATTTTCAATTTGCAAAACTAAAATTAAACATCTCTTATAAAACAGCGAAGCTTTTAAATGATATGTAAAATATATAACTCGTTAGATTTAATACTTTGCGTTTCATTCGTTTTCCAATTTCCTGTACGACGCACGTGAGTCTAATCATGCACGCATCTACACACGCACACTTCTAAGTAAAAACATGCGACTATATTTAGTTGAATAATTTTTGCTTAGCATGAATTTACCTTGTTTTTTTAGGCAAATTAATTTATTAGCTAATTATGTCATTTGTAATGCTATTACGTCAATTAAACCACTTTTGATTTTTTTTAATACTATTATTTCTGTTAAGAGAAAAATAGCATACTACTACAAAAGAAATAGTCTCTATGAAAACAATTGGTGATTCTTATACTTATAATTCTGTACAGAAATGTAGTTGTGCTATCTCGTTAATCATATTTGCAACATATTATGAAGACATCTTTCAACTTCGGCTTTCTTGAACAAGTTTTCCTTACAGATATTTATATGGACTACAGCAAAGACTTCAAAGAAAATTTGTCACTGGGAATTATCGTAAAAATAGATGAGTTTCTTATTTTAAATTTGTACCGAAATTTGGGTGTGGTTCATTTAGTTAAAAATTCTTTGTTTTATTCAAAAATATAAGATATAGGTTACGTGAATGTATTATTTGTGTATGTGATAATGATGTATCATAAGTCCTGCATTAAACACGTTTGTCAAAGTGATGACAAAAATACCTGTCATGGTTTTGGGTTCTTCTCAGTTCAGAACGTGCTAGGTACATTCATAGCTTTATTTTAAGTTGACGGATATTTTGATAGGGTTCTTAAATTGATAGTAGTTTCTATTAAATTAGCACTATTATACACAGGTTTTTTAAAGTACATAAGTGTTAAATTTTATGTGTGTGCATAGTGAAGTAAATAAATGAACTTTAAGCTCACAGCCATGAAATGCTCGAGCAAAAAGTTCAGTAGCAATATATACAACAGGCGTTTAAGCTCTATATAATACTGTTTATTGATAATTATAATAATGATTGTATTTTAAATATGCTCTATGAACAGAAACATGTAATATTGACGACAATAGAAAAAAATAGAAAAAATATAAAAATTATAAAAAAAGGTACTTCTCTCATTATATGTGTAAGTGGTAAAGGATTCATAGTAAAAATAAAGTGTATTATCATCATTACAGTCATATGACGTCCTCTGCTGGACATAAATGTTCTCCATAGATTCACACAAAAGGACTAGTTGGTAATGGATAGCATCTAGCATTTTGCATCTATGTTTATAAGATCGCCTGTGCATCTGAAGCTGCGATTGCCTTGAGGCCCTAGCGGTCATCAGTTCTCCTCGCAATATAACTTGCCCATTATCACTTCAACTTACCAATCTGCTAGATTATGTTAATTGTTCTAGAAAATATATACGTTTTATAATAATTAAGAAAAAAAATACAATGGACGGTATTATCACAAGAAATTAAGTTTAAATAAGTTATTAAATTAGGTATAGTAATATTTTGAATATGTAGAGCCAATTTTAAATCTATGGAACATAAGCTTTCGAACATTACATTCGTCATAGGCAGTTAGTCATCTTTAAATATTCCTGTAGATGTTTGCGCAAATATCCAACGAGGTGGTTTGCTGGAGGACTGTCATAAATAGAGCGTATTGCTCGATTTAGAAATGTAAATATGAATCTGAAACCGGTCATACGGCTCTGTACTACCGCACTAAGTATTAGGTAACAATAGTTTATGAAATATATAAATGTGGCTGTGGCAATGTCAATACTATCTCTCTAACGTATTACACTGTAACCAGTAGAACTTGATCAGTCTTAGCGAGGATCGTAATCCTATTGGATGTTACGACAACACGTTTCAAATCTCATCCGGTTTTATTCACTGTGATTTAACTTTTGTGTGATATAAAGCTAGAGAGGATTAGGAAAATCGAGGGCAAGGAAGAATAATGTCTGTGCTTGCATTGCCAATGGTACAAGTTATTAGAATCTTTCGCAAGTATAAAACCTTTGGTCTAGTCACCCCTGAAGGCGGCTCCGTAGACAAGTCTCTTTTTTAAGACAGTCTGTAGACAAGTTGAAGCGGAACAAATTGCCGCTAAGGCCTTAATATTCTGGAGTGTAGCACAGACCGACAAACGTAGAACGACCTGAACGTATATATATATATATACATATATATATATATATGTGTGTGTATGTTTGTGTGTGTGTGTGTGTAATAAACAATACGTTATACTGGACAATATCTCAGAGTAATATTGTCGAAATATAAAAAACATAAATCAACGGCAGGTAGTTACTTACGGTTAAAGTAATCGTATCTCTTTTTATACGTTTTCGTAAATGGTGAAATCATACCTTGTTTATTTTTAGAGAATTAAAAGAACATATATTACTATAACACATTAAAAAAGGGAAATAAATTGTCATCGTAATGGGTACAGAACATATTTACATAACCATTTATGTAGACATTTTATTGGACTGATACAGTTAAAAAACCTTTTATTTCATTTCTTTATCGTGAGGTGGTATCTTTCGAAACATTATTTTAATTTTTTTTGTAAGTAGATATTTGAAATTTTATGTTACTTTATTATTATTATATAGCATTATATACAGTACAAAGTTGCAGGGGCATCAGAACCGATCAGATCATGACCACGAACACTCTGTAAAGATCACGACTGAGAAGAAAAAGAAAATATACCTAACGTTTACTTGAATAGAATTAAGGTAATGAATATGATTATTAATATAGTAATGCAATTAATAGTATAATTTGAATACACGTTAATGCTTTTAAAAGGAGAAAAT
This sequence comes from Battus philenor, assembly GCF_028537555.1. Classification (NCBI taxonomy): domain Eukaryota; kingdom Metazoa; phylum Arthropoda; class Insecta; order Lepidoptera; family Papilionidae; genus Battus; species Battus philenor. The sequence goes on from NW_027181686.1 coordinate 4,056,907, forward strand.
TCTGTTAATCAAATGAAAAGTTGCAGTGACTTAGTGTTTGAAAATAGAGATTAAATATCGTAACACACTATGAATTGTTTGACATCAACACTGCCGAAAATTAGCGGTAGAAAATATTGTGAAGAAACCAGTATTTCAGGATAAGAAATCAATATATTTGTGTCAACCGTACTCACCCGACGGATAATAATGGCCTTCCGGTTATATTATATATATACCTTGTATTTCCACAAGATATCTTTGACGAAATATGTCAAACTTTGTTGGCTACTTGCATGATTGATATGTATACATCAAACTTTGTTAAATTTAATTTAAAAAGAGCATGTGTTAAGTTTTTTGGCGGCGATCTCAGCAGATCAGCATTCGGTGCCGGCGGTACCTTTCTACTTATAATATGCGTGTAAATGCGTACTTCAATAGAGATATTATAAATTTGAATTTAATAATTTGTCCTCCTCAGAATGTACTTTCGACCCTGTCGTTAAAATATGATCGATAATGTAATAGGTAAACAAAATAAGTTTTGTAGTAAAATTTACGTTGCTTCAACAACATTGTAAAAAGAATCAAGTCAAATTAATAATGTGGTGTTATCACATAGAATCAAGTTGAGCGATTTGTACCAAAATTCGAGCACGTCCTCGCCTAAAGCTGTGCTCCTTATACAGTAGCCAGGTGGCGCTGGATCGAACTATAAACGCCGTCCCTATATCATTACGCGCACGAGATCTGACGTGAGCGGGGTAATCAAGCGCTGGCCGGGCTTAGGCGAGTCCATTGTTGCACTAAAACCTTCATACCTACGTAAACTTGCCCGCCAGCGATAATTCGCTTTTTTATAAAGAGCCGTAAATGACCACTTCATTCAGCTAATGTGAAGTAATTTTAAAAACTCGATCGATAAAAATACATTTATAACCTCGCAAATAAAATTATATTTTTATATCAAACCTGATTCTGCTATCAATATATGTGCAAATATAGGGTAATAGGTTATAATTGTAAAAATATTAAAAAGGTTAATGTATAATGTACAGTTAATTTGCTATTAATCATTGTATAGAACATTCTAAATAAAATCAAGTTTTGGAAATAATAAATAACGTAATTATAATACATGTAGTAATAAAAAGCGTTTTCAATATATAGATTACTCTATATTATAAATAATTGTTGTTTACTTGATTGCTGTAGAATTTTTTCTTTCAGAATTTATTCGCCTACCGCAATGGTAATAGATAAAATAAATAAATACATGTTTCTGATAGATCACTTATATACATGGCGATGGGAAATAGGAAAAAGCTTATTGCTAAGAAATGAATGAGCAAACAGCTTGTATTTAGATTTCCTCTTATTTACAGACTCTTCACGACATCTCTGGAACTATGAGGTTAAGAGAATTCAAATCTGGTTGAAATATTTCTTTTTCTATGTACAAATCAGCTAAGGATTTTATGAAAGTTCGAGAAGCAGGCGGGTGACAGCTCTATATAAAATAGTTAAAGTTAAAACAAAACAGCATCATGGTAATTAATAACAGTTTCATGATGTCTACTTCGTTGTAAAATTTTTAATTTTTCAATTGGCTTATACTGGTTACGATTATTTTATTATAAATATAAAAAGTTCGAAAAGATGTCCAAAGGTGATCTTTAAGTCCACAAAGTTCTCTATCAATCCAATATTGCGGTGAGACCACATTGTATATGTCGAGCAAAATAAAAGTGTGTGTGCTATTAAAGTTCACTTCATCATATAGACGCCCACTGCAAGGCATAGGCCTCCCTCAAAGAGATTTATAAGGGGATATACTATAATCGCCATGTTTGGCAAGCGGGTAGGCGATCGTAGTGTGATATTATTGTACGCATAGGACAGTTTTTATGAGCAGAGGTAAACCTTTATATTTAATATACGAAGTATGAATTGTATAAGATTATATCCCAGTAATCGAATCCTGGACCTACGATTGCAAGGCTGTCTCCTTCAGCTGGGATACTGCTGTACTATTAAAGCTGAAACTGTGAAATAGTTTTTTTTATATTTAGATGCCGGCGCGTTAGTAACAGCAGGTAAGAAGAAAAATCTTAGAGTGAAAGCCGCGTATACTAGAGGTTTGGTGGGAGTTTCTATTTATATGAAACGGAAACCTCTGGTGAATGAAGAAAGCTGACGATTAGTATGGCTAATATTAATTTATAGACGAATATAGACTTATGATGATAATAATTGATAAATTTATATTAAAGGTTTAAAACTTTTTATGCATATACGTATATAAACATTTACGGTTTTCAGATACACAAGCCGGCGTTTGATAAAGTGGTAAATGTGTATGACTAACAGCGCTTAATACAGAATAGAATGCAGAATATATATGTTTTAAATAGCTGTTACGACTTTCATCGCTACTATTTTGTAATTTCTGTCACATTGCGTTGAAAGAATATAGCCACTGGGTATAAAAGCAAGCCTTAAGAAAAGTATTTTCCATTTTGTTAATAAAACGTGTCCGAAGGTATTGGAGTCGCGTGCGACGGCCGCGGGCAAAAGCGCCGTGTGATGGAGCGACCCCGCCCGCCGATACAAACAGAAATAAATTCCGCAGCTACTTGTTACAAACAGATGAGATTACTTAGCATAATAATGAGCAAAGTGATATGAAACAGCCCTTTAATTCTTGTCAGTTTACTAACCAGCCAGTCGCGCTGTTCAGTCGCTTATTCGATGCACATTCAACTATGTTTATCTTTTTATTTCAACTGTATGGTGTGCTCTTTCTTTGTGAATAAATACAACAAACGTTTACAGAGATTAACATAAATATTTTCGCTCGCGCCTCAACTTCATGGAGGTTTTTCCCTTTATATTCTTACTTCATTTTAACGTCTGTTTTTTATCTTAATGGAGAAAGTCGTTTAATGTAATGATTATTTTCTATTACAACAAGTAATGGGTACAAGACTTGGTACAGTGAATTTTAAATCAGTCAACAAATATAAGATATAAATGATATTTCATAAATCGTGATTTACATTTTTAGCGTAAATATAACTTATTTAGACCCCTATAGATTGAACTAACGACATAGTCAAAGTCGCTGAATGTAGGCAGCACAATACTGGCCATCGTGGCAAGATTTGGCGAGACCTATGCCTTACAATGGACGTCTATTGACTGACATTAGGATGACAAAGAAAATAAATTATGAATATTTGATTAAAAATATGTTCACCACATATTTCTGTCTTACAGTGGTATGCTACATGGATGAGAACGGGAGTATTCTTTAAGAAGGATAAATAATAGGTTATATATTTATTTTATTCAGGCAGAGGTAACATAGGGTAATATAAAAAAATATACTCTAATTTTTCAAACTCTTATACCAAAGCAATTTCTTAATTCTTAATAAATACATTTATAAATTTCAGCAGATTTCACCAGATCAGTAGTAGTAATAGTAAAGATAAAAATGAATCATCTGTTCGTGGTTGATATTAAGTGGTCGTAAATTACCAAAGGCTAAGAAATACGTTCTACCTAATCTTAGCACCTTTTTTATCCTTTTTTTATCGCTGTGCAATGGTAACTCAACAATAGAGGACTTTTTGACTTACGTTCATAGGTCGCAAGTTGGATTCCCGGTATACATATTCGGTATACATATTATATAATTCACACTCTGTGCATTAATTATATGGGATTGATAATGCTCACAAACAAGTTTTCAGAGGATAGATAGCAGCGTCTTTCATCATAATAATATGATCGCCAATCCAGGCGGGTTTTATCGGTATTGACAGACGCCAAGCGTAGTAATTATGATATATCCTGCAAAAAATCTTTGGGAAAGCCTATACTCTACGCCCACTTCAACAACATCGACCTTGGCATCGATCATCACGGGACAAAGGTTGACATGCCTCAGGTATAAGTGCATTCATCCATTTAAAGCTTTTTGCCACTACCCAGTACAGTATAAAATTAGTCTACATTTTTCGTAAATCTCACATTTTCTAAGACAATATTTTCATTTATTTATTAAGATACCTGGGTTTCGAAATTTAGCAAATACAAAAGCAAGTAAACAAAGCGAAGCTTAGCTTTGTTGCAGACTGCCGTTGACGCCGCTTTGTCACGTACCGACGTTACGAACGGCCCGACCTTGGTTTTGTATTAATACCAGTGGGCAAAAAAACGTGGGCGTTATCACATTATTGTGTTTTTAACTAAAAGTTTCTTTGTAACAAACTCCAAGGTCAAATACTGATCTTAGACGAGATCCAAAGTGGAACGTATAATGAGATACCTTTTGAACATTTCTAAACGATGCCAGAGGCTTTGCTAAAGGCTCCTGTGGTCCGCTGATACGTACATAAATAATAACTTGGAGTAAGTCGGAATGCAATAAGTCTGACGTGTTTAACCGTGTAATACAGAGTATAGGTTATTGTATTTATTAACCTATTACACACATATAAAATTATTATACATATATAAAATTCTCGTGACACAGTTAGTTGCCATACTCATCTGAAACGGCTGGACCTATTTTTATATCATTTATATATTCCTCACGTTTGAGAAACGTAACTAAACTACTTTTCCATGTCCGTAAGTAATAAGGATGGCCCAACTCAAAAATGTTTTTTTTAAATATTTAATCCAATTTTTTTAAGCAAAACATGCAACCCTAAATTATCACCTTTTTATTAGGAACCCTATTTTAATAGTTATTAATACATCATTAATTTCCCACTTTTGGCGGTTGATAATTGATTACTAATACACACTATAGCGTTGGGGGATTAATATTGATTTTAGTCTTATTGTGGTAATTGGTTATATATAGAGCTTTCATATTTAAATTATAAGAAATAAAAATAATAATGATTACGCTCACTGCATCTCCTGCTATAAAATGTAAATATGTGTATATATATATATATATATATATATATATATATATATATATATATATATATATATATACATATTTATATTTATATGTATATATGTGGGTATATATATACCGTGTGTGATTAATGTGACTACTAACTCAACTGAACTGCGCTATTGAGCTCTTTTAAATTAGTAGTCACAAAGCAATTAAACTCTTATTTATATATACGGGAGATGATTGATTTTAGGTTTAAAATTTACAGCGGTGATAATTGTTTAGGTCATTCGTCACTAAAATGATTGAAATATTTTGTATCGTCCTGTTTAAAATGATAATTCTGAAATATTTTGGTTATCTTTTTTTCTTTTGGAAAGCGAAAGTCCGTAGCTTCTGGTAGTAATCCGAATTTGGAAAACGCTTCTTCTTACTGTATTATCATTACTTTATTTACTATTTCTATAACTATTGTAATTAAATAGGGTACCGTGTAATAAATAACAGAAGATGAGTTATACATTCACTCCTTCAAAGCTTTTGCTATAACCTACCATGGAGTATAGAAACATCACGGAAGAATTATAATATTTCACTACGACAATCAACGCGACAACGTTTTTGAACTCCGGTTAAAATATGAGGTAACTATTTAGCGCTTGACACCTAAATGATCTTGGAAAACATTTTATATTTGCCTCATATCAATGCCCATGTTTGCTAGACGGTAAATCCCCTGTCAGACTCTACCAAGCGCAACCCAACTTCGATGTTAAGATGCGTAAAATCATTGAGATTATTGTGACCATGTTTATAATTCATTAAACTAGTTGTAAATAGCAGCACGAGATGGAGCTCTATCATCTATAGCTTACCGAAGTTTGTCCTGACTTTACGATCGAACCGAAACAAAATTTGAAAAATTCATACATGACAGCAATTTATGACGGAATTTTGAAAAATGATGTACCTTACATGATTCCGTCATTTAATGAAGTGAAATGGTCATTTTTAAAACTGTACTTACTAGTCAATTTTGTTTTTTTTTTTTAACATTTAAAACAAGAGCACGAAGAAAGTAAAAAAGTGGTGTAAATTTTTCTGTTGTAATATTATTTAGTACATAGGACAGTATACATAAATTGTCTTATATAAAACTTTAATATAGTTTTGTATGTTACAACTCGAAAGTACATATTTTCTTTAAATAATAGCGTTACCGCCGTTCATATTGTGGTAATAAAATATAAAAGAATTATATTTATAATAGTTATTTATAGCAAAAAATCAATTTTGTTTAAGACTTCACGCATTATTTGTTATTATAAATTTAGTTATATAACAAACATCCATAAATTATCGACATAATTGCTTTTAAGCATCGTGAACTTTTTTAAATAAAGAAAGTGATTATGGTTTGTGGTATATGTTTTTTGCAGTGCTGTCTGGTTTGGTTTTACAATGTATTATAGTGTTTCGGATTGTAGAGCCAATTAAATAAGGATGGTGACTTAAATTAGATTAAGTTAACGCTTTTCCCGTGGCTGTTTTATGATATAGAATCTAATTTAAAAGTTGTTTAGTTTGTATAACCAAACCGTATGTATAACCAAAAAGTTCTAATGATATTGGCGGGAAAAATATAAATGTACTCAAGGAGTTGATGTCTTTTCTATGGGGCACTTATAAACGAATTGATTTCTTAAAAATTTTAACGAAACATTTGTTTTACGATTATGATAGAGTTTCTATTTGTTCTATTTTGACATTAGCTTAACATTTAAAGGTTTAGTAATACTTGAAACTTAGGTACTACTTACAAATCAAATGGTAAATTAATATATTGATTGAATTATTATACGCTACGAAACAAATTTAACTTAATAAGTAATAAATTTAAACACAGTTTTTTTTGCTTGAAAAATATGATGTTAATAAGATTTCGATGTTACAGCTATATTACATAGTCGAATATAATGTTACACAGATGTATTTATGATAAATCAGCGATAACTCGTTTATAACGCTTCAAACAACTTTCTAGTCCACCGCCTCTATATGGGCTCGCTACATTATCAGAACGAATAGACAAATTACGAATTATACGAGAAAATAAATAAATAGTGAATAACATACTGTGAAAAGTTTAATATTAGATGTATATATTATCCAACATAAGCACGTTGAGTAGAATCACACGCCAGAAAGTATTTCTTTTCACAAACACACGCACACAAACCCTTCATTACATGCACACAACTAAAGATAGGCGTGTGGAATAACTTCTATAGTATAACTTACCATCACGGCCTTTGATTTAAGCCAATTATAAACCCATTTCTTGGTTTCGAACACGCTTATTACACTCCGTCTAACAAACAAAAAATATCTATCGCTGCCACATTACATAGACACTAACTTACATAGCGATATTTTACGAATAATTGATCATAAAATCACTTTGAAACACTTAATAATAACACTATTTAATTCAGTTTATTGTCATCCGATACATTCTAAGGTCGAAAATTATTAAGTTAAAGTTTAGTTTCTTCTGGTTGAAGTATGCACGCGCAAGCGCAGCCTTAATCCGACTGACTGCCGGTTACATGTCTTGCCAGATATTGTTATATGTTAGACCCGCAAAAGCCTTAAACGAGTTACCTGATCGTACTAAATATTCTACTTAAATTTTTATATTTCATTACGTAAAATCGAGAAGTTATTATTTATTCTATGGTTAAACGTACATATTATAAGCTTAAATTGTATATGTATAATTAATATTTTTACTTCCAGGCTAACGCGAAGTTTATTTATTTGATTTATTGTGGTATATACATTTATTGTTCGTACATAAATAAATGTGTGAATATTAGTAAGTATATATATCATTAAGTATATACATGTATTTGTATTTTTGCGTACATTATATAATTATAATATTGAAGTATCTCATACAATATACACGTCGGGTGGTCGAAGTGTACATTTTAATTTTCTCCTTCCTCTGTTTTCATGTAATTGTATAAGAAAAAGCTTCGAGCATAAGAACTACCATTTATTTTTTTGTGTTATCATAAAGCTGTTTTCTAACATTAACTTTCCAATAAAGAGATTAAATTAAATTAAAACAAATTGCTTTCCTTCAATTTAAAAAAAAACTTTACATGTAAGTATCATGTGACCAATAGATAATTATAAAAAAACATCCTTTTCTATTAAGATATGTGGCATGTTACTTATAACATAAAATAAAACTGATACCTAGTGCGACATTATAGTAATAAAATACCATCGTTAGGATGTCGTTATATATAATAATTCAGAATAGTTGTAAAAGCAATAAAGGGGTGAATATAACATGTAGATAATTTGCTGTTTCGGAAATAATAAATAATGTAAAAATAAAAAGCATATTCAAATTTCGGACTACATTTTAAAACTAATTATTATTTACACCGAGTCCCTGTAGACCTTATACCGCTAGAAAAAGGTGTTGATTACAAATACGCTTTATATTGACTCCTTTAAAGTTTTTTTACTTATAACAAATCACTCTGCATAATATCTATTATAATATCTTAACGCTAATAAGAAAATTAGTATTTTTAATAAAGTCGTGATCAAAAATTACTAAAACTGAAGTTGGCTCCGCTTTCTGGCAACAATTTCTTAGCCGCCATTGTCGTCGGAATGAATAAAAAGATCTGTCTTCTCACTCGACACGCCGGAATGCGACCCGCTATCACCTTGAAGGCCGAAAGCTGGCAGCAGACGCTTCAATGAAAACAAGAGCTTTTAAGCTCATTAGATATGCGTGCTTTGGTTAAGTGTTAAATAATATTTAATGAAATATGATTTATGAATGTCGGAAAGTCTGAAAAGATGTTCGGACATATATTGTTTCAATAGGAGCGTATATACATAACAGATCATGTTCCTTATATTTTTGTACATCAAAACACGTAGCGAGAAATTGTAAAAGACTGCCAGGCAAAAGAAAGAATCTTTCACATTTAATTTATGAGTAAAGACGATTGAAAATACGTTTGTTAGGAAAGCTTGGGAAGCAAACCGAACATAAAATTACTTTTATATAAATAATTTAATGTTTCTTTTAAGAATAGAACAAATAAGAATCTATATTTGTGACATAAATCATTAAAACATATAATTAATGATAATATGCACGTATTTAAAGAATATAGAGTAACTTATTTATCTGCGTTATCAGATGAAGCGGCAAAGAAATTTTTGATTCCAAAACACTTTCTATCGTTAAAGCTAGCGAACGCGTCGAAAAATAAAACCAGCGTAATGCTTCGTACATATTTATGTATTTATTTCAACAGTTCTCTTCAATTAGAAATATAACAAAAGACGGATTTAAAATGCCTAAAAGGTATATCAATAAAAGATCGTAAAAATTTGAGCAAAGTAAACAAAGAGTTAGAGGTCACATAAAATAAAGGAAAAAAACTTTGTTTTTCGAATCAGAATACTATTATATTAAGAATTGACTAAAAATTATCCAATTTTTATTAGAGAGTTTGGCTACAAAAAGGCACATAGGTCGTGTGTGCAATCGATGGCCGTTGGGGTGGAAAGGTTTTCAAGTATCAGTCACTAGACGATAGACGAGCCGAGGATAGGCCGAATGTGGACCGATGATATAGTTAAGATTGCGGAAAGTTGCTGGATGCAACGCCAGGTCGTGGCTATCTTTGGCCTGTAGATGCCTATCGGCTAAAATGATGATGAAGATTAACGCCTGATCTAAAAAAAAATAAACAGAATTTTATTAATAGTCTGTCGTATGAAAGGTAGCAGATTTACAAAGTTGTGAAGAGAATGATGTAAACGATTTATAAAAAGAATGTGTAAAATAATAGTTTAATACTGAAAAAACAATTAGTGTAAAGGCACTTGAGCCTATACGACAATAGGAAACATTTTCAAAGTTAAGAAAACAAAAAATGAAGCGAAGTAGCTTAATCAAAAGGGTCTTTATGTAAATCACCTTATTCAATAATCAAAATTACAAGAGATTAAGCTACAGTTCAAGAGAAGTAGTAGCCTCGCAGTACATGACTGAGATCAACAGCGTGGGCGGACCATGGTTGGATCCGGATCCCTCTACGGCCCGCCTGTGGTGCACGCTGCCGTCCCAACCTGCAAACACACTTCAGCAACACACCCTACTAAGCTCTACTGTGAGAAGCTTTAAGAACGTGCGGCCGTCCCCGTGCAACTGGTAGGCGCCCTATCAGCTTTAGTTTTTAATTTTTAAATCTAGTTCACGGACCCTTCCGCTCCGTGAACTCAGTACCGACGAAGCTGTAAAAGCTTTAGGGCTAACAGCATTAACATCATCAGAAACTATACATTACAGAACTGAGATTTACGATAGTAGGTCGCGAGTTCGATTTCTGGCATACACTCTCTTAAAATTCAAACTTTGTGATTTAATTATTTAACATTGCCACTGCTCTCTAACAAGTTTTAAGAGTATAAGCAGCAATGTTTTTTGCGTACAATAATACTACGCTGTAATCACCAACCAGCCTGCCAAGAGGTCTATGCCTTGGAGTGGGCATCTATGGGCTGATAAGACGAACTATTATTTAGTTTTCATAATAACACCTTTTAAATTCCCCACAAAACTAGTGATTCGGAAGCACACAGCGTATTACTAGTATTACCTGCTTTATATCTTATTGTCATTATATTATCCGTTGTTTAAAAAAACAATATGCCTTAGCTGATTCCAATTTGGAAGTATTAATTACATTCATTCCGCTTGAGAGGTAATTGGCTTTAACTACGACTACCTGTTGTCTCGTGCCTTACTAATATCTACCAGATTCGATATGTCAATTATATAGATGATACGTGTAAAGGCTTTAAAGGGATGAAATGAAAATCTTATTTGCGGACAATGTTTGGTACACCTTGCATAGATTGAAAACGTTTCCAAAAACACTTTGATATTGAGTTTTTAATCCATAATAACACCTGCATAAGGTTTGAGCCTCTAATAGCACTAAACTGTACATGTGAGTGATCGGAGCTGGAAGAGAAATGCGATTTCTCGAATAGTCCTGGGATGTTGGCTGCGGTCTGGGGGCGTTTGGTGATGGCGTCGGTGGCGATACCAAAAGTGTAAACGCAGGTGTCGTCTGCAAACAAGGCTAAGGGAGCACCCTTGACAGGAAGGATGTCATTGGTGTAGAGGGTTTATAGAACTGACCCAAGGACCGAACCGGACTTGATCAAAAGCAGACAACAAACAACAACCGTTAATAACTCAGATAGTCCGTAATATACATACGAGATGGTACGGCATGCCATCATTGTATAGCTTGTATATGAGTCCATTAAGCCAGACCTTTCGAACGTATTAGCCACGTCGAGAAGATGGCCCCCGTGTAGGTTCGTTATATTCGCTTGCCGTGTATGTGTTCCGTAATACGGTACACTTAATAAGTGTAGGAGTGATCGGCGCAAAAACCAAAACGTTTAAGGATAGGGAGTTCTTTAGTGTCCATGAGCCTCCTAATTCAAGCGAGCATAAATCTTTGGTATATTTTCCAAAAAGTCTTTAAGAGACTAATGAGTCAAAAGAACGTGTAAAATTCTTGTTAATAGCATAACAACGTGAGACCTTTTTTTTTAAAAATGTCACAATTTTGTTCTTTAAACTAGATCACACTTATTTAATTATCTATATTCGTATTAAGTATTGTAATAGAAAATTATTGCATTTTTATCTTCAGCTTCTAATTAGGATATTTGGCATATCTAATTCTCTTTGCAACAAAAAATTACCCAGGATGATTTGAATGTCACATTACTAACTTTTAATACATAACCTTCTATACTGCTTCATGTCAGCAAAAAGATAGAACAGCTAGAATTCTACATTTATTCATTCACTAACAACAGCCAATAGAATGCCCACTGGAAGGCATAGACCTACCATAGAGGTCGCCACAATGACCGCTCGTGCGCTGCCCGAATCCATCAAATGCGATATCTGCATACTAGTTTAGATTATTACAATGTGATGGTAGTAGGGTAGTTGGTGATAAAATTTATATTCATACAAAATGTATTTGTCTTTAAAACTAATTACAGTAACTATATTACAGTATTTCCTTCGGTTGAAGTTAAAGGAATGAGAACTACGAGCCGGTAGACGCAATCGCAAAGTCTTTGAAAGCCATCTTTGAGCAATGCCTTTTGTTTGCTATGGGCGTCTACCAGCTGACATGATGATGATTATGCCCTTCAGGTATTAAATTGCAAATTTGTATAAGCGTATTGATTAAAAATTATTACAGGCGCAATCATACTATTTTATTGTCACTGTCTTTTCAAATCTACGTTTCTTAACGTACATAATAATTCATAACTTATGTAAAAATGTAAATATGCGAGTATCTCGGTAAACATTATTTTAAATGTATAATTTAAGACAGGAAACTGAAATCGGTGTCGGTGAAATCTGGATTTCCTTGAACGTTAAGATACCAGATGTAAACATAATTTCAAATGTTACAGTACTTAAAAATCGAGAAAATGAATTTTCTTGTTATAATTGTCCATTTTTTTTTAAAACGGTCAAAACTTGACAGTCAAATTCCTATAAAAGCTTTGTAACTGTCATAATTCAAACAGTTTATTGGTTGCTTAGCAACTGTCACCTTTTGTTGTTTCAACGTGACGTTAACTTGACGAATGTTTTGTTATGAACACATTAAAGTTAGTTGAAGTGTTATGTGATATAGTTGTATCATTTTCGTGACGATAACCAATTTCGCTTCCATAAGGAAAGGAAGTAAAATTTACGTAGATTAATTAATCAACTGACCTCATACGGCCCAGTTGCGCGACGTTTAGGCGCCCACGCGAAGTGAAATAAACGACCCAATCATTGCAAACTAAGGTCGAATTATTCTCAGTATAACGTGTTCGATTTCGTGGCAATTTGTATGTGCAGTGAAGCGAACAGGTGAGTAAATATTGATTTTATTAGATATGAGTCACTTTGATTTGCTTGTTGTACTTTATTGTCATGGCAAGCTAAGGAAATATAAAGACATATATATTGAAACGTCTGTTGAATATTTTATGAAAAGTAATAATAATTATAATATAAATATAGAAACTGATAAAGTTCAACGATATTTGTTTAATACTTAGAAATATTGTAATTTCAAATATACAAGCTTAACAGTATACCCACAAAATATTTTAAAATGCAGACTATTATTATTATATGTAGTTTTAGATGACAGAAATATATATTTTTATTCTACATTAGCTGTATGATAAAATAATTGTAGTTAAATTAAAAACATTTTATACAAATGTCTGTTTATAATTATTGTACTTTGTTAATTTTTATGAGTATGAAACACCAATGAAGTAATAAACATATAATATTTTATGTAAATTTTTCGTATTATGGATACTGAATATAAATTTAGACCATTCATGATAAATTAAAAATTATAAATGTGTTTTTTTTTTTCAGAATATGTCTCGACCTAAACCACAGTGGCAATTGCAAGCATTGGCAGCACAAAGGCGTGACAATGAATTGCGGCGTGCTGAAGAGTTGCGAAAAGTAGCTAACTACTATGAGTCTAATACCAACAAGACCAAACACCATGAACAATGGACTACAGAAGGCTACTATGAGAGAGCTAATAAAGAAGCCGAGATACTTAACCAAAAAAAAATTAGGGCAGCGTGAGTAGTTTTTACATTTTAAAATTTTATACAATTATATATGTATTAATTACAGTTAAATTTACTTTGTTAAATTATTATATTTTTTGGAGCAGTGCTAACCTAGTGGTAGAGGGCTAAGACTTGTGATTGTAGGCCGGGATACAATCTTATATAATTTATACTTTGTGCATTAACTATATAGGATTGCTACAGCTCATAAACAAGTTTACAGAGGATGGGCAGACGCGTCCTCTGCATAGCTTAATGCCACACCGCGATGACCAACCCACCTGTCTGCTTGCAGTGAGCGTCTATGGGCTGATACTTCGAATTTTACTTCATTATCATCATCATTTCAAATATAAGATAACCATAAGACTGCTGGAAATAGGCCTCCCAAATAGTTTTCCAGAAGGATTGTTTAGAAGCAACTTGCGTACAATGTCTTCCAAAAATGTTAACAAAGTTGTTAGTCTATCTTATGAACCTATCTATTACATATCTGTTTATCCTAGATTGCATATACTGGTCTGTGATCTCCACTATAGAACCTTAAGACCCCAGCGGCTATCTGTTTTGCGTGCATTTTGTCTGTCAAATGCCAATCTATTGGGCTGTGTCTAATTAAGGTAATTTTATTTAAATTTCTTATAATTATACTTCAGTTGTATGATTTTGACAGAAAACTGGAAGAGAGACGTAAAAAGTTAGAACAATTATTATACCAGGAGAATTTGCAGTATCAGCAAGAGTTGAAAAAGTTGGCCTCTCAGCCAAAACTGTTTAAAAATGGGTAAGCTATTGTAAATTTTTATTAACAATGTTAAGTAACAACAAAAATTGTAAAAATATATGATACTAATAGCAGGACACATGGCAGTATCAGTATCTAACTATGAATTCAAAATAATTAAATAGCCGAAGCTATGAGTAACATTTTGACATTATTTAATTTGTTCTATTATTTTTGAAAATGGCAGCTTGCTTTATTTTTTTTTTGCTTTCTTATGATTGGTAGAATATATGTTTTAAAAAGTAATTTATTTCTGATACAAAATCATAACTTTGTATTTTTTAATTATGAAAATGTATAAATTGTCATATTTATTTTATTTTATTATCATTTAATCAAAATAAGTAAAGAACTAACGTAAGTTTTCCGAATATAATAAATAAATGAACATGGTTAACTAATTACAAGTACATGTTACATTTTATATTGCCAACTGCATTTCATCTCTTTCGAGTTTTAATATTGTATTGTATTTTAATTTCAGACGTATTATCATTATGCACATACAACACATTATTTCACCATTTCATATCCAATTCCATATCCAATGATTGGTTATAGGTGTAAAAGCTTTGAATGGGCTAAAGTAGAGATCATTTGCTGTCGACCAATATTTGGTATTCCACATTAAAAATGGTTTCAGATATAATAAATAATGTACTGACTGAACAGAGTAAAAGAAGTGCTTTTAAAAATTCTAATTACTATATATTATAATTATTTATTGTTTACTATCTGTCTCTGAGGCTGTATGTACTGTCAATAGTTTTTAGCCTGAAACATTCTAAATAAATTAAAAAATTAATGACCTATATTTAGGTGATCACTTTGTACAGGCTGTTAGCAAATAAGAAAATCTTTTTCTTACAAACTGCACATTGACTAGTTTAAAGCCTATTACACCTGTAACCAATCCCTCTCTATTGACATAATGATTGTTTTTTACTCAGTTCATATCTCAATAAAGTACCTACATCAACTCTAAAAGAGATCAACCAAGGTATCATGGAAAAGGAAGAGCAGCTAAGAAGACATGAAGCAGAACTTCGTCTTCATCATGCATGGAGATTGAGACAGCCTGAACTGCGTGCCGCAAACACATATGTTACTAATGGAAAACTGAAGTCTGCTTGGTATGTTTTACTTACTTATTGACTTACAATGTAAAGAGGAATAAGATTTTACTTATTTCTTTTTTTAATTTAAATAAAAGCTTTTTTTTAAATTTTATTAAAAACATGTTTAAAATGATTGTTGATAAATATTACTCATAATTATTATTTATTATCCGAGTGCTGTAATTAATACCATAAGTATGTATAATATTTTACTAAAGCATTATATAAATAACATACTAGTGTTCTAATGTAATTATCACTCATTTTGGAAATAAATGAGAGCCGTATGTTCAGCTGTGAACATCCTATAACTATATTAATGATTCGGAATACAATATTATCTCATATATTTATCATTCATAGATAAATTTTGTACTTATGTTTAAAAAATGCAAGAATAAGTATTGCAAAATCTTTTCTATAATTTTTTTTAATGTTTCATTTCATTTGCGTTTGTTTATCAATGGTAAAAAGAAAAGGCTAAAATGTTCTTTTATTGAATTTCTCTAGTCTAATATACCAAATCAGTAATGTGACCAGTAGACGAAAATGACTGACATAGCCTTTAGGATGGGTATGTTGAAGTGGCAGGGGTCAAGCCTGCAGTTGAATTGTTACTATGATTGAAATGATCATTTAAATTTATTCAGAGGGTAAAACTTACTATTTCATGCATTTTTTTGTTCATGTTTGATTATATTTGCATACGTGTAGATAAACGGATTTTTCTTTAAATTTCATTTAATTCATAATGTATTTTAAGGATGGAACAAATAGTAGAAAAAGAGTTGCAGAAAAAGAAGGACGAAGAAGAGACTCGAAAATGTTTGCAGGAGAGGGACGAAGCTCTTCGCAGGCAGATTAAGATGGAGGAAGAGAGATTAAAGGAGAAGGAGCAGCAAATGAAGGTGTTTTTCATAATTATTTCTGCTGTAGAACGTTCACTGTTGGTCATAACTTCCTAATAGGACCGGTTAGAAGTGGCGTGCACCCACCGTCTTCCAATGACCTTAAAAAGGTCGTGTATGCACTGCATTTACTAGTCTGTGGTTTCTACTCTAGAACCTTAAAAACCTAACAGTCTGTCCTGTTAGCTGCTTACCTCCCTACTGCCACTTCAATTTGCAGTGTAAATCCGCTATGCTATGTCGGTTACGTGTTCATCATAGCTTTGGATGGCTTAGGGATTTAAAATTTGGTAGAAATACTCCTTTCCCAGAAGAGATCAGCTAAGGTTTTACAAAATGACACCGTTGTGCTTGAATGAATGATTTAAATGGTTTGATGAAAGCACCCTGTTCGTAAAAAAATTATTTTCTGACATCCTTTATATGTATAAAACATGGCCAGTACATTGTGTTGCATTGTTAACAATTACCAAGAATAAATTTAATGAAATTATAATTATAAAAGTGCAGCCAATGCGGAACGAGCTGAGGACAGCTAGTAAAATATGCAATATTAGTACTCAGGTCGTTTATAAGACCAAGAAAATTTAAATAATGAGATAAATTGTATATATTTATAGGAGCTCCGTGAAAGTCTGGAAGGTCAGATAGCAGAGCTAAGTGAGAAAGAGACGGTGGTTAAAAAGCTCAGGAAACAAGAAGAGAAGGAGAGGTTAATACTTGACGAGTTGCGTTTTATATCCGATGAGAGGGAGAAGGAACACGCGCGTTTGAAGTCAGAACGGGACACAATTATTGTTAACATGGGATTACATAAGTACAATTTGAAAAGGAAAGTGATAGAAGTAACGAAAGAGATAGAGTTAGATCTAAATATGTTAAAGAAAATACAGAGAGCCGTGATCAAAGTAAGTCTTTGTAAATTGGTAATAATTTCAAGTTAACAATACAGGATGATGATTGGAAATAAGTATAAAAACTTTAAAAGTATACCTAATTTGCTGATAAATGGTTTCAGAAATAATAACGTAAAAAATGCGTTATAAAATTTCTGCTTACTAAATATTCAAATTAATTATTATTTAATTTGCCCATAAAAACTGTACCATTAGAAAAATTAAATTTTTTATACATGTATAAGAGTGATCACTTAATATAGGTTGATTGGAAAAGTAGTAAAAGCATTAAACCTTTTTACGAACAAAGAAGTTATACCTAACCACCTTGAAAGCTTTTTCACAACCAATCTCACTGCAAACAAAGTCTATTAATAAGATAAGTTGTTATAGTTTTATAATGTTTTTTTTCTGTAAGACATGTTATATGCTGTTCTTAGGTAAATGAAGAAAACAACTATTTTAGGAGTCCACCTGCTCAAAAGGAAGTAGTTTGTCACCTCGCTCGCACAATCATATTATCCCTCTCATTCAGCAATTCGCATCCTAGATTTTTTTCGACACAAACATTCTTTCCATATTACACCAACACTTCTAATAATGGTTATTAGGCACAAGGATATAAATCTCTGGTTATAGTGGAGATTTTTTGTTACATTTCAGGATATAATCGCTGAACAGGAGAAATGCACAAGCTATAAGAGGATCATCGATGCGGCTCTCCAAGAGTTAGAAGAGTGCAGGGAGAAGGAGCGACAGAGACAGAAGAACATAGAGGCGATGTACGACGGCGAAGCAAGGCAGATTAATGAAAAACAGGACAAAGTAAAATGCATATTTAAAAAAAAACACACGTCATTTTTCAGCATTTTATTAATTCACTATTCGGGTATCGGGTTCATCGCGTTGTAGCGAGAAAATTAGACGACCCGCGTAGCAGGCTTAAAGAAGCCTACTCTTCCTACCTGTATTAGAATAGCAGAAAAATAAACCAAAAACTCAAAACTTGATTATGTTTACAGATATATTACGGTAATATAGAATTGTAAATATAGTTAGCGGTAGTAGTAGAGGACAATGCGACAATCTCAAAATATTCTTCTTTCTTATCTTTTAGACAATCTGGATAAACTAGGAAAAATAAAGCAGGCGATCATCAAGTATTAGAAGGGTTTGGAACTCTAAGGGGTTAGAATTTATTGAAAATTTTAAAATGTATTACTTTTTAATAAATATCTAGTTACACCTAATCTACTCCCATCTACCCCGGGACAAGCTATTAATAACAGTGCAGCGTGGGAGACAGTACAGTATATGTAGGGAAATAATAAAAAAGTTCCTAATGGAGATAACATTCTCCCTCACAAAGCGCAGAGGGCGATCTGCCGGGGGTTTTAGTGGGTAGGAATCCCTTATAACTCTGCCCTCCTCCAGAGGCAGGGTCACTTGAACATCCTGAAGATTTCTCCCCTGAAACCAGAAAAAATCTACTCCCAACTGATTATTTGGAAATAGTTGTAATCTATCTACCTGACTGTATCTTCAGGGTTAGTTCTCAATAGGTGCACACTTCAACTTTCAACAGAGATGTTGATGTTGAGGTGGACCGACGATATAGTTGAGATCACGGGAACTCGCTGGATACGAGCAGTGCAAAACCTGTCATTGTGGTGGTCTTTACGCGGGCAGTGCCCAGCTGTGGTCATTTATCGGCTGGAATGATGATGGTTATTTAACATCGACATTCCTTGGATCAAATTATTTTATGATACGTTACGTCCTCTAATCTGTACTAAGTTTTCGTAGTTCATTGCATCTTGTACTCTCCAGTGTCGGTATATTAAGATACCAGCAATCGTATGTAATTTAGTAACAAAAGTCCTCTTTTTTAAACAAACAGCTCTGGGCTAAAGAACGCGAGGCACGTTCGATACTGATGAAGGAAGTGATTTTGACGCTGCAGAAGCAACTAGAGGATAAGATAGAAGCCGGAAGAGAGCTGCAGAGGGCTAACGTGCTGGAAAGAGAAAGCATCTTGCAAGACATGGAGGACTTCCATAAACAAGTCCGCGCTAAAGAGCGCGATACGCAGGTTAGTTTTGCGAAGAGAATTTATGAGGATATTTAGAAATATGGTTTACGCTCTATATTACTGGCCACTACCGCCAACATACTTTTTTTTGTTTAATAATTCGAATGCCGATTTGAATTCGCATTCTTCCTCGCCTTTAAGGAGGAACAAATATGTGCTCGGGGGGAAAATTTACCTCCATCGGCTTTTCGCTCATATTGGTGATTCTGACGTGATGATGGAACAGGTACGTGCTCGGGTGGCAATTTCTCAGGTCTTAACCACGGCACAGTTGGTTGCCATTATCCGATTGCCGTACAAACATTTTTTGTACAAGGTATACACTGTATTAAAATCACTGAATCTTATATTATGTTAAGGCAAGATTGGTAAAGCGTATATATGTATTAAAGATGATATAATTAATAAACGTACCTTTGATTAGTATCATCCAGATTTTAAGGTGACAAATGTAAATTTATAATAGAGAAAAAATTGTAATATTGGCAATAAAAGAGTAACTATCGAGTTTCGTATTAGTTTCTTTTTGATGGCATAGATATTCTGAACCTGGCGATTGTATGTGGATAAAATTGGTGATATTGCTATGTATAAATACAAATTTAAATGTCCATTATATCAATGAATTAAGATTTCGAAAGTGTTAACATTTTCGCATTAATGACATGATTTTTTTTTATATTGAAGAAAATGATTTTCGTTTTAACGTAAAAGCGGCAAAAAAAGACGTTGAAGATGCTGCCGAGGCTGCGTGTTTCGATCTTTTTCAGTATGATTGTAGATAAGGTTACGTGATATTAAAACCTACTGGCCAGCCCTATTATCATTTCAGTCGCAGCACATCGATTAGACTCAGGCCTTCTCAATAGGATTTCCAATAGGACTAGTTGAAAGCGATCTGCAATCAAGGGAGTCAAATGCTCGGATCGGTCTTGGCGAAAGCCCGTTTTAATCTTTCGCCATTTTAATATGTCGTCCAGTCTTTATTTTCGGATCATCATAAAATAACATGAAATTTTATACAACACAACGTCTAAAGACTTGATAATACCAAACGTAAGGTTTTTAAAGAATGAACGTTTTAAAAATGGTATATAGGTATATGTTTTTACATGAATTAATTCTGTTTACTTATTTTTTATATCCGTTCCTCTTCAATGCTACATATATTATTTTTCTATTATTGTTGCTTCTTGCGCACTATACAATTTTTTTCATTTATCACTTACATTTAATATGCGCATTGCCTTTCATACTTCATCACAGCTTTCAAGAAATGCTGTTTGCCTATTGGCATATGATGTGGCAGAGGACTAAAGGCGTTTATCCTAGATCTCTAGAGCTATGGGTGCTCCAGGTTCAAAGCTGAGATCACTACTACACGTATTATACAGAAGTCGTTTCTATTTTACAGTTGAAGAACACAGAGTACTCGACGATAGCAGCGCTGCAGTCGCAGCTGAATAGCTTAAAGGTGCAAAAAGAGCATCTTGACGAGGCGGCAGAGCGGGAGGCGGATATCCGCGCAGCAATTGATCACGAGCGAAATCTGCGTACAGAGATCGCCCGCATGCAAAGAGCGGGCAATGCCCAGGCCTGGTCTTGATTAAGCACAGAAAAAAGTATATTAATTGTCCCCAAAATATGTCTAATTTTTATATTTATTTCTTGCAAAGAGTTATTATATCGCACAACCAGCCTTCAACAGTAGTAAATAAATTGTCATTAAAGATTCGTTTACATTTGACTACTTTTTTAAAAAGTATTCAAGAAAATAAGTTAGGTAGAAAAAAATACCTTCATTTATAGTCACTTTTTGACAAAAACTGCTGTCTCAATTTAACTAGAAATTAGAATTTAAATAGAAAATAGTTCAAAGCAACTAAAGTTGCTGAGTAAAGATAACCAATCAACAACGAAAAAGTAGACGTCCGCACCTTGTAAAGATGCGTTTACTCAAAAACGTCTGATGCGTGTAAATGCATTTTTCATCGTCATCATCATGTCGGCCGATAGACGCCGACTGCATCCGATGGTTTTAATCCACTTAACAGGGCTCCCACCCACTCCGAGTTTACCGGCTGTCGGGGTATTAAATTATATTTTTTGTAGTAACTCTGTTCAGTGAATATAGTTTGGTGATTTCTTATTGCAACTCTTGAGTCCCTAATATTAAGTATACATTATAAATGCTTGAGATTTTTTAACAATTGAATATGCGTCAAATATTGTAAAAGCATAATTTTATTGTAAATGAAATGATGGAGTTTGTCAAGTATAAATTTAAGTGTATGGTTTTTGTTATAAGATAAAAAGCTGTTAAGGTCACTATAGAGAAATTGCACAAAGACAAGGAAGTACGGATTAGTATAACGAACACAAATCTTTGTATTTATTTTAGTAAATAGATATTTATTCCGTTATGCAATATATTTTTCTGCTAAAAATTGTGATATGTCTTATAATAAATACATACGCTGTTTGTATAAAATAGCGACTCTAAATAGTAGTTTCAACATATACATATGCTGTGATCTTTCCAAATATCTATTCAGAGTTAGGCGTTGCCTTGTACCAACAATATTTTTGTATTAATTAAGCTTGATAAATAAACATATTTTTAAAATTATGGTGTTTTTTTTCAAAAAAGTAAATTTCGTTTTATCATAATAATCGAAAAAGCATCTCTTACGTATCTTATCTATATTACAATAAATTATTGACCTTTAATTTTTAATAAAGAGAAAGTATATATGAAAAAAAATATGGAAATCGTTTATTATTTTTATTAACATTATAAAATTATTTTTTTATTTATATTGTGGACCTAAAGTAAACGTAAAGATTGGGATGAAATGAAATTGACTAAAAGAAACTGAAAATGGCTGAAAGTGCCATCTCTTGATGACTTTTATCGCTAAAATTTGAATTAAAAATTTCATATTTTGAAAAGAATTTTATGTTAAAAGAAGCCTTATATTTAATTAATAAAAGCAAAAACTTCCACAGTCAATATTATAATATTTCTGTTGTTTTCAAAGCAGCATTATTGATAAATTAGATTAAAACATGAAAGGATCATCAAAATAAAAGCACTATTGCCCAAATATCGACAATATTTAGAGTATTTGTCACTTTACCACCTATTTTTATTATTAACGTCGCTGGATAGTATTTTAAGTACTAATAGTGAATAAAAAAGTAAGTGGTAATAGCGCCATCTTTATTTCATAATACAAAAGTTAATAAAAACGATTGGCATGAAGTTGTTTGCGTTTGCACACAATGCCGTTGCAGTGCGTGCATGACTATCTTTCGGTTCATAATATAATATTTAAACTTCGCAAGATATTTAAAGCGCGTGTCAAAATTTACTCCTAGGTATAAGATTCAAGAAGAGTCAAAATAGGTATATGACGCTATAATATGAAGTCACGGTATCTTGAGGTTTTTATTTATATCAAGAGTTCCTATCTCGACGGAAGTACCTAGCAATATTCTCATTTGAAATATGTGTTTTAAAATTTTAAAAGTCTCGCTTTTCTTGATTGGAATCAAATATTTTTTCACGACGATCTAGGGCTTGTTAAATTTAATAAATTTGCTTATGTAGTTTTATATCCTGAGTTTTATGACCTGACTTACACTGTTACCCGAGAAGCATTCGCACATTCTGGGGGTTCGAAGGGATGGCGCTTAAACTAAAACCTCTTAAACAGAACTTAAGGGCTTCCTGACTAATCTTGACTCTAGCCTCTACATACTACAGTTTCGTCGGATTGGGAGACTGCAAAGCTCTTGGATCACTTAGACAGACTCTCCATGGAATGACCAAGGTCAAGGACCCTCTCTACGGTATCTCGCCTTGTGCTCGTCTATAATACTCGTTTAATATTTCAACTTAAAGGCACCAGAGGACGCCAAACCTGAATTTGGTCACTTGTTATTACTACTTGAAGTCCTATACTACTATTGTTACTATATACGTTAGTTACCTATATATTGTTAAGTTGTAAACTTTAACTTGCGACAGGTTTTTAACTTAAAAAGATCGTAGACCGGGTTAGTAATGGGAATAATTATAACATGTAGACAATTCAGCAGTGCAGAACCACCATCGATTCCGCAAAGTATTCGAAGTGTCAAGAACAATAATAATAAACTGCGATGTAATCAGTTATAAATTATCGCCACGTATTAAAATAATGAAATTAGCACGCCAACATAAATGATGATAATAAAATACATTAATATAAGTTTCGTATAATTGTACAGGTTTAAATATGCTTGTCTATTTCAGGAGACCAAAGCCTTAGCTATAATTATATTAGCCTATAAGGTTAGTAAATAAATATATAAAAAACTTAATAATAATAGAGTATGACATAAACAATCAATGTTAAATTAATTTCAAACAAGATCATGTAAGGCAATGGAGAATTTCATGCTTTCATTAAAATGGTATAATAATTAAAATATATATTTTAATTTTCTAAAATGTTTAAACATTCTTTATTCGAGAGCACTTCTAAAGCCATTAAAATGTCCAAATCGGAAATCTATGCATTAAATTGATTGTAGGTGATGCACGTTTTTGCAATATAGTCATTCTCATCTGGAAAATCTTCTTTTTTGAATCTATTCCAATTTATATTATAAAAAAAACTGTTTTCTTATAACGTACATAACTGCTGAATTTCAATTTTTCTGCAGATTTTGCACCAATTTTTCATACCAGATTTTTAACATTTTGAAAAGGCAAGTGCAGAATAGAATAAAATGGAAAAGATGGAATATTATAATGCCGTTTTTAGTTATCACAATAAGTGATTTCTGTTTAATATACTTTAAATGAATGTCGAGGTAGTCAAAGCGGTAGAGGACTGAGACTTGCAATCCTAGTTCGCGGGTTCGATTTCTGGGATACAATCTTACATAACTCACAGTTCATTAATTGTAAAGGATCTATAATTGCATGCTTTATTTTTCTTACTCTTAAGGGGTGGTCGTTAATACAGCCCCCCCGTTCCGTAATAGATAATTCGATGTAAAGAAAAACACTGGCCGGATGGTTAAACTTATAATATAATATCACAGAACGAGAAATCTAAATCTGAGTTACAAGTATTTTCTTTGTTGAACAGCGGTTGAAGCGACACGTCCGCTCGGTAGCGCGGCTCGACAGAGAGAGGGCGAGATGTATCGAGAGTAAGAAGGGGCATGCAAAAACAGTGTTCATAGATAATAAACTTGGGTGCGTTCTAATGAACGCCACACTCTTTTTAGATTTTTCAGTGAATTTTTACAGATAAGATGCGCCGAGGCACCTAATGATTTTTTTAAATCATTATGGTCTAAGCACTGGAGATTGGCTCTCTGGGCCACCATCAAATAGAAATAGAAAACTCATTGAGCGAAAATTATATCCGAGTTGGAATCCGAGTCTCTCCATGGAATGTCTGGCTAAACGATCCACTAGCTTGGTGGCGCCCTAACCAAGCGTACTATCTAGTCGAGGTTCACGTCCTACAGTTTAAATAATCATGATGTCGTGAGAGCATTATTAGCGATCCTTGTGGTTATCGACTTACGCTTGAAACAAACACAATTCTTGACCTATAGATTTAAAACAGCGGACCACGTCGTCATGGATGGTATTTGCCATACATATTAAGTATAGTGTTTATTGTCAATTATTAAACTTTAATAAATGTTAAATATATTTTTCTATCAATTATTGTAATAAGTTAATCACGAATAACTGACAATATTTTTTGTACGTTTGTACGTTATTGTTTCTGCTCCGCACTCTATTTTTCTCGATATCAGTGTACAACTTCATCCTTTTCATTTGTACGAGGCTTTTCTCAATTCAGAAGGTTGTGACCTTCCCCCTATTATTTCTCGAAAGATGTGACGCCGTCGATAATAGTCTGGCTAATGATGCTACCACCTACATGGCGTCGTTCATAGATTTGTCAAGTGGTGCTGTTATTAACGAACCACCATTTTGAACTGCGTCAACGTGTTCTTTTGACTGAACAATTAAACTATAGTTAATCCACCTTTAATTGCATGTTTCAGTTTTCTTGCTCTTTTTAAATTATTTCGTGCATTTTGAGCTGAGGCACCTAATAATTTATGTTAATCATGTTGGACTAAGCACTGACGATGAATAGAAATGCAAAACTCATATTGAGTGACAATTATATCTGGGTTGCTGTTTTGGGGTCCATGTGCACAATCTTTCCATGGAATTTCCAGCCACTAGCTTGGTGGCCTTCTAACCCGATGTATTATCTAGTCGAGATTTATGGGAGAACCCTCGAACTTAGACAAAGTAAAAAAAAAATGAAAGATCTATGTCTTTATAATATCTATACGCAGTCTGCTATCTTACCTGTTGAAGCTGAAAAAAGACATACATTCATACATGTGTTATAAAGACATACATTTGTTAGAAAACGACTCTACTTTGGTAATTTTCGCAATTTGTTCTAATTTTTTTGTCTTTACTTATTATACAGGGTGGTTGGTTATAGGTGTAAAAGTTTTAAAGGGTGAAAATATAGGTCTTTATACATCAAAAAGCTTTAAAGTTTTTACCCTATTTAGCTATTTTTTTTTGGTATTAGTTTTAAATTGTTAACATATTGAAGCATATTTTTAAAAAAGTATTGCAAACAAAACATACTTCAGAGTTTCGTTACTCAATACTGTTGTTAATATTTCTATATAAACAGTGATAAGTCATTTAGTTCACTAAGAAACAGGCACACGTCGTTGTCGAACCAATATCCGGTGTTTGCAAAAATATAACTAAGATATTGCGTAGAAACTGCCGTCTGTTAATTCTTGATGAACAAAGCATATTTTTTTTACGATCTTAGTTTCTATAATGTTTAGAGTTACAAAGCAGTTTTTATACGAAAAATTTATAAGTAAAGTAATTGTATTTTAAAATGCTTTATTTATAATCGAGAAGGTGTACCAAGTGTTAACGAAGTTTCATTAATCCGAATTTCGTTCGTGTGGTAAGTTCAGTCAAGAAGTCTTTCCCAAAAGTAGGGACAGATTTAGACAAGACATAGAGGTTGATTGATTATAAGTATAAAAGCTTTGAAGGGGCGAATTTATAGCCTATTTGACAATTAATGTTGGGTATCCTTTCCAATTGTCCATAACTTTAGAAATGATAAATAATATAGGGATAATATAGTATGAAAATAGTTATCAAAATTCGGATTACAATATTTCAAAATTAATTATTGTTTATTATTTTTTCCTACAAACTTTTTACTGCAAGAAAGTTGTTTAGATAGATAATTTACAGTTGCATGCAAATAGAAAAAAATAATTAATTGAATACATTTAAGAGTGATCACTATATAAAGCTTTATAGGTTATATGTGTTAAAGTTTACATTAAAACATTTAAAGCTTTTGCGCCTATAACCAATAATCTTGTATAAGAGATTTTTCCCTTTGTACTGAATTAACACGATATCTCTAAAACTATAAGTTGAATTTTGGGAGGAATTTTCCTCTGCCAAATAGAGGTCAGCTAAAAACATAGCTAAATTCCACTCGAAAGGTCGAGTGGGTGTTCCTTAAAAAAGTTTATTTACATACTGCAGTTCTTACAGATATAAAATTAGCCTGAATTGTTTTTAGGCAAGTTAAAAATAACCAATAATGGATTTTATGTTATTACACCAAAAAGCAGTTCGGCTCACGAGGCGCGGACGGAGAACAGGTAGTGATCAATATAAATATCCTTCTTACGCATTACATTAATAACTTTTGATTATTATTCGTAACGAATATCATATACATGTTAATCACAAAATGTAGGTACCGTACGTCTTACATTCTGACCTAATTTGCTACATAATTGCACATTATTATTTTTATAATATACACACCAAATTATTTATCTGAAAAAAATTAGAAACTCTATTAACATAATTTAGCTATAAATTTGCCACGTAAAAGCTACGTATATAATCGCTGTTAATCTTTGCTGAATTTGCAACTTTCGGAACAGACGTTTTGAAGTAGCTGTAGTAATATACCCTGAAGAAATACGGATTAGAGGTGCTCGCACGTCTTTCTGGTTACTCGTATTAATATGATTAACATGCAATTTTTTTAAATACAAAATTTGCGTATACACTTCTATATTACGCTAAGCATTATACACCGATACATATATATACACATACATATACACACACATATATATATGTATGTATATATATATACTATCAAATAGCAAGAAATGAGCTTTCATTTATTATAAATAGATTATGAAAATGTGTATTACAATCGTAGTGGTTCGGAAAAGAATACGTATAATTAAATAGAGACGAATGAAATATCGATTATCGACGTTATTATTTTTGCTGAGTACGTAACAAGAGCCATGGATGCGTGATGTTGGCGATGAGAGATGTCGGATAGCGACGGCGTCGTCGTTTCGAATAAAGGAGTAAGAAAAAGGCGAAGGCGGCGGCTCACACGGTCCACACGCCCCCGGTCAAAACATCGCCCCGCCGCGGCTAGAGACGCAACCGAAAAATCCGGGCTCTATAATTACGTTCGGCTACCCGCTACCCGCTGCCCGATCTACCGGCGAGGCAATTTAAATTTACTGCGAACGCCGCACGTGTCCCACAAAATGAAATCCCACTACCGCGCACTACGCACAAAAAAAGCTCGCAGAGCATACACCGGTGGCGCCTCCCCTCGTTCGCTAGTGGCTCGCTCCTCGACCACGCCTGCCCTCAACCGCTACCGAAGCCTTCTCACTCACCCCAACAGGCTCTGCATATAGCCGTCGCTCCTGCGTTTGTGTCACACCAAAAAAGCTTTAGCACTTTGTTTAGTACGCGTTTGGACAGCGCGCGCGTCGGTCGGGCAATTGCTCCGCGCGGTCGTCGCGGTGTGTCAAGTGCAGTGCCGTGTAGAGGTGCCGAAGTGGCGGGTTTCCTTGCCTCGGGACGGGGGGCCCATGCCCCCTTCCACCAGCACCACATTGGTAAAAGTCAGTGTCGGTTTGCACGAAACTAAAGATATCTATTGCCTGACGTTGTGGCCCGAACTGTGTGTGTGTATGCGATGCCGACGTATGGAGGTTGTTTTGGTTGCTTCTTTATTTGTTTCATATGTTTATTATTTATTTGTATGTTTTTTTAACTGCTTCTATCGTTTCTGGTACAACCAACAAGAGATCCATGAGTTCTGGGCACTTTCATTTATTTAATTTTTTTAATATTTACCACCGACCAATTTTTATTACATCACATGATTACATCTTTATAAAAGAACTATTAACTGGACAAAAGTATTATGGCAATTATAAAACTAAACTGTTTATTTTTTTATGCAATATTATTAAAAAAACGTAGTCAAATTTGTAGCAACACTCATACATGTCTGAGAAAGTTATATTTTTACTAAATAAATAGCTGTTTTACATTTTGTACAGTTTAAAAACAATTACACGTATTAAAGAAGATAAATAATAATTTACAGTTAGGCCTAAAAGATAACTTAGGCCTAAACTTGCAGAATATCTAGACGTTACTTAGTTATCTTGACATTTCAGTACATTTACCAACTAATACTCTTAGGATACATACCAAGGTAGTGATTATAAGTTTAAACATTATATACTAACTTGATAATTTTAATTATTTTGTTTATAGTTTTTCTATTATTACATCTGTAATTAGTATAATAGTTACATAGTAAAGGTAATATTCGTGTTAAAACTTTTTCTAAATTCAAGGTTACAGAAATGTACCGATTATATGTTTAATTTTTTTTGTAGGTTCCAGTTTTATTACAAAAGTTTAATTTAAAAGATTATTTTTAATTTTTCAAAGGAAAGTTTGTGATAAAAACATACGGTTTTGATGGATTTAATATTGTATACGTTAAAGTATATAAACAACACCGAAATATACATGCAAATATTAAAAACAAAGGCAGTACAATTTAAATTTAATACACGGAATTTTTAATGTCTTATAAAAGGAGCTTTTTGAATCAGATATATTAACGACGTTATATCTTTAATTACATTATGTATATATAAAGCAAACATGACAAGTATACGTTAGTTAAATAGTTTTTATAAGTGTTATTGGAAGCATCTTGGATTCAGTAGAGAACTAAGTATTTGGAGTTAATAACTTTAAATTAATACGGTATAAAAGTGGCATGGAGCGGTTCGAGCGATTTTTTTTTGACCAGACACTTATTGCTGTCTCTATCGAGGCGGTAGGGTGTAGAGATCACTAAGACCCCATTTTAAGCTGGAAGGCCCCGAGGCGAGCCTCGATTTAGGCCACCACATGCTACTAGTTTACCGATTTGAGAGAGCTTTAAGCTCTAAGATCGCTTTATCAGGCGTTCCAAGAAGTGATTAGGTTCAAGGGCCTCCACGAAGGCATTTCAGTTTGGTCTGTCACTTGATAACCCTCGATCCAGGACTACTAAGGAAGCTCTAGAATTTTTCAAGCGAAAACCCGGTTTAGGCTAAATTCTGTTATCTAAAATCCGCGGAATTTGGAAGTATCCAATAAGGCTATATTGATCACTAATATATACATAAAACAAACTTTGTACTATTCCAAACATTTATTAATTAAATTACGCATAGAGTCAAACAAACTAATTGTATCTAAAAAAGGAACGTATAACTTTTGAAAAGAACGGTGCTCTTATTTGATGGTCAAAAATTCTATCCTTATCACGTTAACTCCAAGGATTTTCAAATACAAAGTCACGGACAGTATTACGGCAATTTTAAATTTATTTATTAATAATTACGTCTCCTTAGCCTAATTCACTAGAGAAATCAGGAAACTACAACATTATACGGAATATTATAACTAAACTGTTACTTAAAATTAATCAACACTTTACCCTGTTCAAAAATCATGGTTTCAGGTATAATAATAAATAGCGTAATAATAATATAGTAAAAAAAACTGTTTACAAAACTCGTATTCATATTAATTACTGTTTGCTATCTGTCCCTGTACACTATGTACTGCTATAAGTTATGGGCCAGTCGCATCCCTAAAAAATAAAGAGTGAACACCTATGTGTCCAGTATGATTTAATATAGTTGTAAAACCTCTAAAGCCTTTTGTTGACAAATGACCTATACATTTGCCTCTTTGAAGCTTCAAAATCATTCTATATGTGGTAGTGATATCAATCAACATAGCTGTCAAGGTTGGTAGCATTAGTTAGTTAAATAAAAGTTTTGTTACATAAATTATGTTGGCTGTACCGTTATATGTAAAGCTGATATAATTAAACATACGTATTGTTACTCCTAACTGGTCGTTAATAATAAAATAAAATCTTTGCAACCTTAAAAAGACTAAGGCTTATGCGGATTAAAAAACAACACAATGTTAATTTACTAAGAACAAGGTTCTTACCTTTTTTTAATTCTTAAACAAAGTGTTTGTTGTTTTTGTTACAGAAGTTTTAATAAGAAACAATGAGACTCTCTTTTAGACTTGCCAATTTCTTTACTCGAGTTATTTTTTTAGATGAAAAATTATTGTCTTAACTCACATAATACGTTCATAGAATTTGTTTGTGGAAAGTGGTTACCTAATCTTAAAGAAACCTATTGTTGTCACAAGGACTGCACAAGGCGGGCTTTGTGCACATTCTGTGAATATAATGAAGGCCTTAAATCACTTACTTTTTCTGATAAATTTTCTTATTCGCTAATGATTTATTTATATCATTGTACATAGTACAATTTAGATAATATACAGGTAGTATTATGTCTTAATGTTTACAAATATAAATTAATATAGTAAAAACTTTATATGTGTATAAAAACTAAGACATTTTTTGAAATTTACTGTGTAATTTGAAAGCTTATGTAAAATGAATGTATCTTTAAATATTTTCTTGGAATAAATTTTAACTCGAAGGAGATCTCTTAGGAGGTCTATTTAAATAACTTTTTGTAGGTCACTTTATGTATTTTTGAAAGCTTAATTAGATGACTCTTTACAGGTTTGTTTAGATGTCTTTTAATGGTCTATGTCTCTACCTACTATGGTCTAATCCTCTTAACAGTAATACGGGCTTACGGGAGTCTTCAGGAACCTGAACGTGGGCCGCTATACTATTTATTTCAACAGATTAGATATAAATAACTTTATCTATTAACTTGAAGTTTACATAACGGTTTTCTTTTTAAATTATATTTGTAAGGATACTGCAAACCGAATCTAACTACATTTGGTAACCGATCAAAGCATTCTATTTAGCTATTGTGTTCGGAAATTGTTTGCCTTGGTCACTGTGAACTTGACGTTCTATTTTGCCCGGCGGACAATGATAGTTCATTGCATTATTAACGCCAAAGGACTGTACTTCAAGAGTCAATCAGTAAACCATTGCCGTTTTTTGATTTGAACGGTGCAGTAGTTGATAGAACGATAGTGCCGGAGTTTCTACTTTAAAACCAATCGAAGCAGTCTAAAGACTTAGTAGCTTCAAAATTGAATATAATAAATTAATTAATTCAACATTTTTATGTATAAATTTGTATTTTTTTTTTTTGTGACCCCCGTTATTGGGGGCCTCTCGTACCCCTATCTGGTTTAGGACAGGGACCTTTTTTACATATATTATTCACATAAGTTTTTTATTTCCATGATCATCTGTCATTCATCTTATTATCTTTCATTCTTTTCTGTCTATCATGTTACATTTCTATTCTTTTATGCCCTTTTACTCAATTCCTCTTTCTTTCGTCCTCTTATTTTTTACAAATCTTATTTACTAGGTAAGTTAATCACAGTTGTTTACTTATAAAAATTTGTATATTAGGATATTTTATTCTACTTACTGGTATCTGTATTAACTTATGCAAATTGGTATAAATGCAACACGGGTACAAATAATGAGGGGGTGAATATATAGTTCACTTGAAGGCAAAAAGCTTTAAAGTTTTTAAAACGAACTATACATTTTTCTCTTACTCTGTAATATGTTACATTAATATATATTTTCATTTGGAATATGTGATGTCCAATAAGTCCTGAAGTGCAAATTCCGAAAGGAAAATAGCAAACAGTAATTAATTTCAATAAGTATTAAACCGAATATTGCGACCCAACGTCTTTCTCTCTCGTTTTGTTACTATATTATCATTACGCTATTGATTATTTCTGAAAGCATTTGAATAGAGTGTACCATACATTAATTAACAGTAAATGAAATATATTTACCCCTTAAAAACACTCACACATATATAACTAACCCGGTACAATGTTAACATGCAAATCATGTGTCTATGAAAAAAATAATGTCATTATTCTTTCGACATATTTATGTGCACAAATTATATATCTAGATTATTTTACTCTGCTCGCTGGTTTTTGTATTTACTTATATTTTTAGCATGAAACATATCTTAAACTAATATTACAAATATTCTACGGGATTTTTGCAATATATACGTATATTGCAAAGTACATATAACGATTGTGGTTTACCGATATTTTCAAAAAAAAATTCCATTACATACAAAACTTGTGTTACCTTTATTTTTGAGATTCACTAATTGTTTTAATGATTATTATTATTTTCATAAAGTACGTTATAGTTCAGTTAAAGTAAGAGAATATTCATACGATTAACCATAGACAAAGCTAAAAAGTTGTTTATGGTATAATGTATTTGCGCCGACATTGTATAACGTCATCTGTCGGAACGTCTTGCTTATTAGCAAGCCCGGATCCTCAGTGTCCATGTAAATTGGTTCAGCGGTTACTGGTTAATTGGAAGACAAACATACATTACACAACAGGTTAAAATGTAATTTAATAACCGCCTGTCGTTTAAATATGCGTATGGGAAAGTTATTAGCAGGTTTTTATTAACAGCCTGACAACTTTGTTGTTTTTATAATCTATTATTGTGTATCCGTTCGGATAGTCGCACAGCAACCGTGCGACTATCCGAACTGTATAGCATTTTTTATATAGCTTTGGAGTAATCATTTTTTTTATAAAATTATTCACATTAAACGGCACAGACAAAACGGAATAAGATGTTGTAACTAATTTTTAATAATAAACAAATATAATACTTGAGGCACGTCACCAAACAACGCCTATAGTTTTACACGTTAGTAGAGGCATTGTAAAATTTCAATCCTAAGACTACATGTCTATTCGGAAAGGAGGTATTTGGATTACTTGCTAAAATTTATCTATAAAATATATTAAAAAGTACTACATCACGTATGGAATTAGTTTTGCTAGTAATAGACCAGTTTCCGCAAGTTTCCTGCTGTTTTACAGACTTAGAGACGGTAGTCCACATTACATCGGGCGATCCGGACTCGTCCTGGTGCAGAGTGTAAGTCGGACAACCCAACGAATCTCGTTCATAGTACCTCTGATTTTGTATAAGGCGAAATCACACACAACTTTTTTAAAAATTCTTTGTGCGCTATTGTTCGTAATTTATTTTGTAATATTAAGTATTTTTCTCAGTACAATTTAAACTACTAATATTTTCAAAAACGGAATTAATTTTTACATTTTAATGTTGTCTACCATTATTCATTTATCTAGATCAAATTACTCAATAAAATGTTGAATGAATGAATCCTATTCAAGACTTACTATTATTGTGTATACTTTATTATAATTTACTGAGTTTATCTACAATACAACGGGCGCCCGGTTGACCGACGACATAGTCGCTGGATGTGGACAGCGGAAGACCTGTCATCGTGACGATCTTTGGGGGAGGCTTAGGTCTTGCAGTATGCTTCTATCAACAGATATGATGATAATGATGATGAAGAATCTTCAATAAATTTTTATTTGCAACTGTGGCGTAATATTAAAATAATAAAGTATAATCTGTGCTACAGACTGCTCGATGTGTCGGAGCGTAGTGACTGAAATGGTGCGCGACAAATTGGAGGGACCCATTCGAATATGGAATATTTAACAACCGCCGTGACCTTCATAAATTTGTCCAATAACTGTCAAAAGTATAGTTTAAAAAAGGCGTTAGTTGAGATAGGATCCCCGTTAGCTTCACACGCTCGGTTTCATCACTAACGAAGTGCTGGAATGAGACAAAACTAAAATCAAACTTTTAAAAATTAGATTCAAGTCATATCTGTGCAAAGCATTTTGTTTTTCAGATTAAATTACTTTGCCTTTTACTATTATATAAACAATTGCCATCTAAAGGGAAGCGTATTATTTTCCAGTTTTTCAAACCTTTCCAAACGTATATTTTTTATTATGTTTGTGCGTAAAAGTATTTTAATTCTGCGAGCAGTGTTTCTAATTTTACATGCAGTTGTTTGTTTCAAATTTAAATAACAAATAGCTTAAGCTTTCGCACAGAGCTCACTTTAGAGGCCAGAACGAAAATAATTTGCATCACATCATTTGTTCGATATTAAAAGCTTTCATGAATATTTCATATTAATATTTAGACTTCTTTGGACAGGACTTTTGATAGTATAATCTTAAAGTGGTATTTGCAAATTAAAGTGTTTCAAGCCGGTAGGAGCAGAGGGCACCTAGCCTGAGACCGCTTTTAGGGTAGCGAAGCTCGATAGCTACTTCTTCTGCGGTCGTTCCATGGAGTCCTGAGGCTTAACCACCCTCACCGGGAGGCTGTAACTAATCGATAATATCGGTTTTAAGACCTATCACCCTGAAACAACATGAACATCATTCCTTCGTATGAGACTCAGACGTTTTATATATACGATACCTGCAATAATCCACCATGTATTGCCATACACAACGTTTGTTTGCAATAAAGATTCGGTATAGGTTTTTTGATAGTTTTAATTACCGTTTACACACCGTGTGCATCTGTTTAGGAATGGACCTTAGATTTTTACCGCTTTTAACATTTAGATGTATATATTGTATATATGTATAGTAGTTAAAACTTATTCTGTTAATAAAAGATTATATTTTTCCTGGAAAATATATTTCCGGTGGAACAAATTATCAGCCGGGTACTATGTTAGTATTATAATATACTTGAAACATTAGAATTATCATACAAACAATTATAAGTACATACTTCATCATCATATTAAGATAGACACCCATGCAAGACATAGACCTCTCCCAAACATCACCACGACAACGGGTTTAGCGTTGCCCGCATTTTGCAGCGACTTTTCTAATTTTACATTAAGTATACGTACATAATACGTAGTTATACACAAAAACAAAAACTTAAAAAAAAAAAACTCCACTATAAAGGTTTTTCAGTGATAATAAAGATGTGAGTGAATTGTTCAAATACTATATTAAGTACGTTTGTCCTGTTGTGGGATCTTTCTGGATTTAGGCATGTAACCATTGTTCTAAATTAACCTTAAAAAAACTATTTACTGTTGAGAAGAT
Source organism: Battus philenor (assembly GCF_028537555.1). Lineage (NCBI taxonomy): Eukaryota > Metazoa > Arthropoda > Insecta > Lepidoptera > Papilionidae > Battus > Battus philenor. The sequence goes on from NW_027181686.1 coordinate 4,092,812, forward strand.
AAATAAATACGGTCAGTTTGAAAATACTGTAGATTCTAAGTTGAATATAATACATAAATAGTATACGCCTAACAAGTGAGTATGACGGCGGACGACGGTAGACATGGCGTGGATAGGCACTTCCTAGGTGGACTAATGTCATAGTCAAAGTTGAGGGAAATCGCGATCGCTAGATGCGAATAAAGCAAAACCGATCATCGTTTAGGAGAGGCCTATGCCTTGGAGTGGTTATCTATGGGCTCCTTAACATCTATAAGTAGTCAATATTAATAATAACAACTTTAAGAGAAATTACGCTTGACGTCAAAAATAACGTATACGATTTTGGCATGAAATAGTTAAGCATTTTCAAGATTTAAGCCGTCGGCTGTAAACAACGCAGGCCACATTTCCTAGTGCACTATGTACGGTACGCTGTAATAACATATGCTAATAAAATTTTATTTCACATAACCTTTATCGATCGTAAAAACCAAATCCCATTATGTTCCAAGCTAGCTACCGAGTTTATGATAAAGCGAGGTATTGTGTGTACGTAGCTATGTACAAACATAACTACTAGTTCCATCTTAGCCTAGATCAAATGTACTTTTCTATACAGACTGCGAACTCTTTCCCTCGATCGGAGTGAGATGAAACAGATATAAAACAGAGAATGAAAGAGGTTTTATGCTCTTTTAAGAGGTTGGCACATTGCAATGAATGTAATTTACGCTGTTTCTTGGAAGTTGAACGTAAATGTTAAATTGTTTAAAATTACTGGACAAGCAGCGTGATTGTCCAATTAAATTCCTTTATTACATTACCTGTTCAGTTAGATTAATCTATTTAATACTTTAAAATTTATATATATTTTCAAATTTTTGAATACCATAATATAGGACGTATCAGCGGACCGGAAAAGAATTAAGGCACAAATGCTTTAAAAAAATATAGTGTTGTAAAAAATGTTGCGCACGCCGTGATGTAAAGACGCACAAAAAAGTCCAACCTCGACTAGCGTATGATTAAGACTAGACTATCTACAACTTGCTACCAATGAGTCCTTAGTCTCACAGACAATCAGATAATTAAGAAAAACTATTGATTGTAAGGAAAGAATACGGTAACAAACCTCATGGGCGATCACCTACTCGTTGATCGGATAAAGTCAATTCTGACTAATGACTGAACTTCCGTTAATTACTACAGCCCTAAGGAAAGCAAAGGATAGTATAGTATACAAAGAGTTTGTCAACGACTCCATTTAGGCGTTACAAAACTGTCCCAGATTTCAGAAATGAAGAGACAACTGAGGAATAATATCGGAAATAGGGATATTTAGTTTGTCTTATACTTATCTCAGCACTATAATTTTTTAATTTTATAGTTGCTAAAATAAATTAAAAATAATTATATGGAAACAGAACATATTATATATGTAATCATGAATATTTAAATTAAAAATAAAAATTTAAAAAGATAGAGACATTAATTGAATTATAAAGTTAAAAATAATTTTACATCTAAATACCAACGTTAACATGTCGCATTTCCGGCGAGTACGCTTTAAAAATGGCGCGAAGTTTTTGAATTTCCGCTCCAGTCGAATGATAGCTTTGTTCTAAAAAGTTCACAAATTATGCAAAGATTAAAATTTACAATCAGTTATAACTAAATGAAAACGTAAATTGTTAATTACAACATAAATTTTTAACGATAAAGATCTAAAATGATGGCAAATAAAGATGTAAAGGAAGCTAGAAATAGACATGGCAGCTATTAGTGCGTTTAAAACCCGGAAAAATATTATTTATAGTTCCGATTAAAGAAGGGAATCCATAAAATTATAAAGTTAATTATTTAAGAAAAATTACAATTTGTATAGTGAATATTATTCGCAAGAGTTGAAATATATTTACTATAATAGCTCTAGCTTTCAAATCTCGAAGTATTTTAAAATAAGTGATAGTATGACTTAACATATAAATTAGGTTATGTATAAGAAAGTTTGATAAGCAGTGATAGAGGACAGAGACTTGTGATAGGGGGGAAGGGGGGACATAATCTAAATAAATCGCTCTTTGCGCATTAATTATATGGGATTGCCACTGATCATAAACAATTCTCCAGAGAATGAGTAGAAGTGCCTTCTACGTACCATAATACCACACTGCGATATACCCAATAGATATATCCTTTAATTCCTTGGATTCGCTTTAGTGAAATATTAATTGTCCATAAATATGTGGCTTTAAACAATAATTCGTTTTAATATGTAGTAATTTGAATTCAGAAAACATTTTTTTTTACTATGCTGCTGCTATCATAACGTTATTTATTATTTTTGTCATTTTGGATAGAAAGAAACTTATATTAAATGGCAGCAAATGACTTATGCATTCACCCTTTTAAAGAATTTGTAATTATAATAAAATCACTATTTATAAATGAGACTGCAAATATTAATATTTGAATTTTTTTGATAGCAAAGCTCTGTTGGGAAGGTTTTTTTGCTATTGCCTCAATTAAGTAAGGAAATTTGGTCTTAAATCAGTTGACTTAAATGGCGGTCTACACACACATCCTTTTCTTTTTGCCTATGTACTGAATATGGTGTTTTTGCAGGACGCGGGGAAGCAGGCGGCGCGATGGCGTGCGCCGGCTGCGAGAAACCGATCCTGGACAAGTTCCTCCTGCACGTGCTGGAACGCGCGTGGCATGCAGCTTGCGTGCGCTGCGCAGATTGCCGCGCTCCCCTGGCAGACAAGTGCTACTCCCGCGACAACAAGCTCTTCTGCAGGAATGACTTTTTCAGGTCAGTCCAACACCTTTATCTATTATACATTTTATTCCTCACTTTGTATCATTCCAAGTCATCGTTTGACTACATCATAAGAAGAGTGCCAGGAGAGTTCAAAGTCCTCGAAACTAGTATAAAGTTGAGCTTACAGGACGGGTTCGATTTCGGCAATTTCCTAATTATGTAAAATGTATAAAATAACATATGTTTATTAGTTTTATTTTATTATATATTTTACATATTTACAATTAATGACAACGTATAAAATAAGTGCAATATGATATTCTTAAAAACTAGTACAATGCCAGTGTAGTATGTTGATATATTCTAGTCTAAGGCAGGATGTTTGGTCACTTCTCGTCGAAGCTAGATAGACACTTACAACCAGTTTTTAATAATCATATCTTTCCTTACTAGACTAATGTGCAATAACATCCGTGTTGCACAGTTATGTATTTTGATATGTTAGCGACTGACTGGGTCGAATTAAACCTCTTTGTTTTTTTTTATACTTTTTTTGTTCTGGTAGCCTATTGTGACGCTTCATTTTACTATTACCTAGTTTTGTAAAATCATATTTAAATTACCACCATCCTTTGAATTTATTTAATCTGTTTATACATTCTTCACGCCCACCAACATATATTTAAACTCTCAAGCCTCTTTTTGACGATGGTCAGTTCTTTTACATTTTTCACATTTGCCTTATTTCTTCAGGTCATAGTTTCAATGTTGTCTATTTGTCAGTGTGATCATTGCACAGCCGGTCCGCTCCGTGGCCGCCGATGACAGGACACCTGTTGCTAATGGGCGAATTATTCATTTCTTAACCACGGTCTAAGTGTTTAATCGTCTACGTTAACTTACCTGTTAATGACAAGACCGGACTTTTTATCGCATTATTACTCGTATTTGTTTATTTTTTTTACAAAAACTGCCAGGCACTACGGCTTTGGCGTTCGTAATAAAAGAAAAAGTTTTACGTATTTTTTATCCGTCATGAATTATTGATTTTATCTGAATGGCGTAATATGAAATAAAGATTTGACAGGTGGATAATCTTTGCGCTGCCGTGTTCATATATGTAAGTTACACTAATTAGTCATAATTGCTATCATAATTTCAGCCGTAAAACGTTCACTGTTGGACATAGACTCTGCCTTTTTAGTTAATAACTTCTTAATGTTGGTTATGGTTTTTTGTGTATATTACGCTCGGGATTTTCCTATCCAAATATGAATCCGTAGTAGAACGAAAATAACCGACATGATTTAGCAGATTGTTGGAAAGCGCATTGTAGCATTTTCACCTACAAAGTAGACGTCTGTATCAAGGCCGTTGGAAGACGTTAGTTGCTGATCGCTTCCAACCGTTCATATTGAGAATCTGCTGGGAGGCCTACGTCCAGCAGAAAATGTCCAAAAGCTGAAATGACGACGCTGGTTGATTTTTGTGTTTATTTCTCTACTACTGGATATAAGATTCCTCTCGGAGGAAAGTTACAGATGAAATATCACATTTTTTTGATTATTTTTCTTACATAAACTGGGTAGAATTATGCGTGTTACTTTAATTTTACTTCTTTCTCTTTTTTACTTTTTTAGAATAATTGTAGAAGAATAGACTTATTTATTTATTAGTATAGCAATATATCTGTGATTATTTTTAATTTTATTTTATTTATTGACAAGGAACCACAACATGCGTTAAGAAAAAATAAAATTAAAATTAAAATCAGATCAGTAATAAATATTGTGTATAAATATAATTTAAAAAGTTAATAGATAATAATAATTTTCTAATTTACTTTTTAATTATTTATTTATTATTATTAATAGATAACAAACATCATCAATAAGATCTAAAACATTTGGTTTGGACGAAGATAAGGAACCAAGGTATATGCTCAAACTATTTATTTATTTTCGTTGACAGTTGGTTACACAGAGGACGATGATGATTTTGAAATAGAATAGCTGTCCGTTTAAATTTCTCCCTCGGGGCCACCCGTCGGCTACTGTCGTGCCTCGCCGTCATTATGTTTTTAAAGAAGCCACAACGTTTGATTGTCTAATCATATGGCGCTTTGAAACAACAAAAAGCGTAATCTTTGTCGCAGGTCAGGTAGCGCCGGAAAACGGTTCACTTACGACTTCCGCCGTCTTGATGGTTTAATTTTGGCTGTTTTTAGAGTTCCACTATTAAAAGTATTTATATTTGTTTTACATTGCAAAATGCTTTAAGACACCGTTTGATTTTAGCTGGTACAATATTTATATACTTGTAAAGAATTTCCCAACAAAGAAGTAAAAGATGTGAGGTAAAACATTGTATATATATATATTTACAATGTTTTATGTGTGTATATATATATATATATATTCACACATATATATATACATACTCGTATATATCGCTTTTATCTATTGTATATTCTTCTTTATACTTCTGATTAGTTTCTTCATTACGAAGAAGATCATGTCTGTCATAAAAAGCTTTAACAGAATCGATAACGACCTCTCTTCGTGCTATCTTGTCTTCTGTTTTCCTCGTGGCAGTAGTAAAATATACAACCTAAGGACAACTTGATCAGACAAGCGGGTTTTCCGCTTGGTTTGTTAGCGACAATTTCTTTATCAAAATTATTGGTTAGGTGCGTTAAATAACTTGAGACAACACATGTTATTAGTATAATTTAACTAGTTTTTCTCATTGTCGTATTTAAAGTTGCAAATAAGCATATAAAGTTAAGAGCCCATACTTAATTTACTTCAACAATATCATCTTTTCAGCTGTAAAGCTTCCTCTGCTGGAAATAGGCTTCTCCCAAAGATTTCTAAAGTTGTATGTCGTCTACCTTGTATGTAAACTGCCTTTACCAGTAGGTGGTCTCCGTATACTCACTTACCAGAATAGAATATGTTGTTCTAATCAATGAATTTTTTTTAAATGAATCTAAGTCGAATACAGAACCCTCAATACAAACGCATCGAATATATTTTGACCAATTACATGACGTAATCTGAAGAGTTAATTCAGTGACATTTTGTGTTTTTAAATCATAGCCGAACGGAAATAACATTACTATTTCCGTTGAATGACGCTGCAAAAAGGTGGTCATTAGATTTTTTTATTACTACGGTTATATTGAAATGCTTCTTATAGCGAATTGTTTTCTTAAAAATAACTATCCTATTTACCTCAACTTTTGAAACTTAACTCTTTAAAAATACATCAGATTTTTAATATTGTTATCAATAGAAAATTAAATCTTTTTTTTTAAATTTAATATGTTATGTCTGAATGATGATTGGTTAAAGATATAAAACCTGAAATATGCTATAGATGCAAACAGCTTATCACATACATATTTAAATATCCTTTACAAAGTGATTACTCGCTCACTGAATTTTTTTTTATCAGAATGCTAATAACTTTTTTCAGTACGAAACAATGATTAATTTTAATATATAGTAACCGTAATCAAGAAAACTGTGATTCTCACAATATTATCATAACTTTATTTATTATTATATATGAAACCATTGATTTTTTTAAAGCGTATATAAAAATAAAAAATAATTAATAAGCTATACATATTTAACTCCTAAAACATTATATTGGTGATTGACAGTGTAATGTACTTTCAAAACAAGAGTTTCGAGAATCTTCTTATATTTGACAAATTGCGTAATAACGTGATCAGAGATCAAGAAGACAACTTTCGTCAGTAGGTCGTTATTTATACTCGCTTACTAGCATCTTATATTTGTTCATCCTTAATAATAATTTTTTTTAATATCAGGTATATACCAAATATTTGGTTTTTCATCAATTTCGAACAATCATATGTCAAAGTATATTTAGAATATCTTTTATAAACTAAAAGAAACCATCACCAAAAAATTGAAGTCATCATTATCCGGATTAAATCAAAACCACTCAAAGCATTTTGGCACAAATTTAGATGATTAATAGAAAGTTTGCCAACTCCAAAGCGTATCGGAAATAGAGAAAAGTACAATCTGTGGTTTGTATTATGTATATGACATGAAATGAACTCTTGATTTTGGCACTGAATTAGCGGCGTATTCCTAATAATGTAAGTTTGAAATAACTTGTAGAGCAGTATTACCTCGTATTTTTTTTTAAAAAAATAGATGTATTATTTATAAGAAAATCAACTTCATATTTTAGCTATTTTGTTCACAACAAATAAAATTTTTTACTTACAGATTTTCGTTTTTTTTTTTTTAGTAAATTGACATCTGTCAATCGGTTTGTTATAAGCCTGTGACATATGTTATATACCTGTTTGCAATAACCAGTACCGTCACTGACGACAACATAAATATTTATTTTACTTTTTCCTTGAATATTAGACGTTACATGAGTTATGACATTTAAAAATTGTTTATAGTTACGTGTATAGTTTATCAATAAGATAATTTTGTATTTAGGCTAACAATAACATATAGTAACAGAAATTTTCCCTCTTAAATTTAAGAAATAACGTTTCTATTATATTTATCTACTTTTGCATTAATATAATATTGCAGTACACAGTTGTTTTAACCTACGAAACCATATACTCAATCCTTTTCATTGATATTTGTAATCCGTCGTCATACTATGAAGTGCGAATATCTAAATAAATAATATCCCTTGTTTTGGCTCATAGAAGCTCACCGCAACTTATTTGTGAGCAGTAGCAATCCTGTATAGCTTAGTGTGCATTATATAACCTTGCGTCCCTGGAATCGAACCCGCGACATGTGATCGCAAGTCTCGGTCTTCTATCGTTTAGCTACAACTGCTCGTGGTAATAAATAATATTACTTATGACATATAACAAGTCTAGTCTTGTCTTGTCTCTGCGCTAGGTCTATGGTTTCCGCAATCAAGCGGCACTGAGCTTTTTGCGTCGGGTGATATATAACATATATGATATATATATATATATGATATTACATCGTTGAAAAATCAAATTTGGAAGCTACTCCCAAGCCATAGCGAGAAAGCAGACCAAATAAATAAATTTTAAAAGAAACGAATAATCTTTTTCAATTGTACAAGTTTTGTGTACAAATTGAAAAAGGTCACATACCTAGAGATACATAAAAGACTAAATATATATTTTTTTTATCGATGTTCCAAATTCGAAACGGTTGCTACTAAATTCTTTTTTACAAATTATTTTTAATCAGTGACATAACAAGACAGGCGACTTGTTGCCTGCATTTACGGCAAAGTCAACCTAATATATAATTCATACGGCCTTCGCCGTTTATGTTAATTTCTTTGCCAATAATTCAAAACGATGATAAAAATAATATCATGTATTCGTTGCAAACATGTTTTTATATTTTTTTAAATAAACATTAATACGTATATGTATATATCGATCAAAATTCTAATCCCAATAAAAAAATGTTGAATTTTTCAAAACTTTGGAAAAAAAATGGGTGCCAAAGATTTTTAAAAGCCTTTTGCTGAAAATTGAGCTATATGTTTATTCCTTTGTAGCTTATAGCTATATATTAATCAAACAGCCTGTTTAGTAAAATACGCATTATTATAAAAAATGTATGATTATTTTTATAAGAGTCAATAATATTTTATCTATTACGAACTAAACAGTTAATAATTCTTTATATTCAATTACCACTATATCAGTAGGTCAATACCAAATATAATATCACAAAACTATAATGTTTTATATCAAGATCAAATGGTTTTGTTAATTATTAATCGCCTATTAACACTAATAATTATATATAACAACTATTAATATAAAATGTAATCGATTACTGTACGAAATGTTTCAATCGCGTGTCAACTAACCAAATGTGGCATGATCGTTTGACATAACAATCGAATGTTTTAATCGATAATAACATGTCTAATATCGACTTTGGTATTGACCTAAAAACGATGGATTAAGTACATCATTCACGAACGTACCGTTGGCGACCGCCTCATTCCACATCCGATAATCGACAAAAACAGTTACCGACGTCGTGTTCGTTAAGCTCGCTACTACACTACCGACGTGTAATCACTAGGGATGTAGAATGTTTACGATTATTTAGATTAAAAAAAAATATTTTTTGTCATTCTTAATTCAAAATGCAAAACATCATTATTCAAGTAGGCATTTACATCTACTTTTGAATCGACAATAGTAGTAAGCTACCATCGGCTCGGAATGCTGATCTACTGAGAAGAATCGATTAGAAACTGAACAGATGCCCTTTTTAAATGAGATTTCACAATGATTTTATTTAATACTATGATATCAATCATATAAATGAGTCAACTTACCAAGTTCCACAAATTTCGATTAACTAAAAACTCTTGAATGCTGGAATACTGCTTTGGAAGTAAGATATTATAGAGCTGCAGCAAATTTGTTATTTTATTATATATATGCCGCTCGGTGACTGCTAATTATTAGACTGTGCATTTGTCTGAACTAAACAATTACATGAGTTGCTAATATGTTCGATTTCATTCTTGCTAATATAGGAGTAACTGGTAATAGGTTTAAAAGCTTTATAGAGTGAAAGTATAGCTTCTTAGCTGTTTATTAATGTACATTAATACAATACGATCTATTAAAATCCACGCTTTCAAAAATAATAAATAACGCTATTTTAATGAATTAAGAAAAATGTGTTTTTAAAACTCCAATTACTATATATTTAAAACAATTATTATTTACTATCTGTCTCTGCGGACTGTATAATTCCAGAAGTCATTAATTTGATCGAAAATAGACGAAAAAGCTTTAAAGCTTTTCCTATAAATGTATTACTTTCTTACGTTTAAAGCTAAAGCCAAACTACGAATCATTAAAGAACATGGCGAACACGTCAATTATTAAGTCAATTATCAATATTCCGATTACAAATCCAAGATCGTACGTTGATATACATTATTAGCTTTTTCAAAATACTCGACTGAACTAGACATATAGATTATAATAAATCTTTTACATAAATAACCAATCACTCCTATATGCACAGTAATAAGAGTAATCTGTAAAATATTATCGATATGTAAAGACTGATCTTCCCTAGAGCTAAGACGTGTCGAATCTTTTCCATAGCGCTTTAATTTTCGAGCGTTTGCATATATTTAACGCCATAACTCATCGATTCATTGTGAGGCAATTATTGACCCTAATGACTCCGACGCCGCATATTTCAATCCATCGATATTCTGATGGGTTGTCGATAACACGTTTTGGAAGTGATATCTAAATTATATTTATGATTAATATTTTAACTCGGGACCTGACATAAAATTTGTCTTCGATTCGTTTCCAAGCTGCAAGCCGGACTCGATTTGTAAGAGGTGTGCGACTCTAACAATTTAGATTATTTTTATAGAACCATCGCATCCGTGTTACGTCGCCGCTCACAATGTTCGCTTGGCCAAAATCAACATTATAATATGCATAATCAAAGAATGTCATTTTCTGTTCATTACTGATTTATTTTCCATTTCCGTGTTCGATGTTAGCGGTCATAGGTGAAGAGGTTACTGGCAGGCGTTGAACAACCTAACTATTCAATTTACAACATTTTTAAGAAGAATTAGAATGTTCCATGACACACATATAAATTATTTTATAACGCGAATTATTATTTACAATGACTTGTTTTTGCAAAAAAAGTTCATACACTTAATGGTAAACAAAATACACACGATTTTTGGTTGTCAAATTGTATTTAAGCATTTGAGTAAGTTCGATTTGTATTTACGTTATTGCAGGGTTAATGAGATGTACGATTATGCTTAAATTTGACGACTGAATGCACATTAAAACGTAGTTGTAATTACGTGTTTTTAAACTCAAAGCATCCCATGCCGTTACCTTACGTTTATTATAACACATATATACATATATTACATATATACATTAAAAGCATTCTATCAAAATACATTGATATCGATACTAATTACATTTTGAGTTCTAATATATAGAATGGAAAAGTATGTCAGTTATATACTAGGAATCCGAGTAGGTTTTGGTGAGGATTTTGTTAATAATTAATGTTAAAGATGTTTTCCACCTTATCGGATTAGTTGTAAATTCTAGATTGAATTTCGGATTTTTCGATAATTCGAATCACATGATTTTAAAATCGCCTTTATAATTCTACAGGAATATATACAAAAAATATGATTAAATTAAATAATACAATAGAACATATATCAGGAGTTGCCAAGGTCATTAGTAAGTGTCACTTTTAAAAATTTGTATTTTTCCGCAATCCCCTATTATATTCATATTAAATACGAAGTTATGAAAAGAGTATTAAAAATTACGTTAATTATTTTTATTGATAATGTATAATAAGCGATACGAAATAAGTGTATTAAATTTAAATATTAAACATATTTCTTTTTAGCACTTTTTAGTAATTCTTTTAGATGCTGGTTAGTTAATACTGGCCAGTTGTTGGTTTTCACGACAGTAATTATTTTTAAATATAATGACATAAAAATGAAAAGGAAGCTCGGGTACATTTATCGAGTTTCACAAATATTTCTTCAAAGAGCCGCAAGTGACTCGTGAGCCACAGGTTGGCCCCTCCTGACATATATAAAAAAAACTAGCATTGATAAAATGATTTCTAGAACAGTCTTTATATTAAATACATTATATTTCGCTAACCGACTTTTGTGTCACACCGTTGATAATTGTAAATAATTTAATGCAGTTAAATCTTATAAGCTGTAGCCTCTCAGTTAAATATGTTTTGCAAGTGCCTCATCTTAGAAAGATTAGCGATCTCTCGGCAATTTACCTGCCCTTCACCATTCAAGGTGCTTCGGATACCGTTTGTTTCATCATAACACAAGGATACTTAATAATTTTCAAATGTGCGATACAAAACATCATGTAATGTCCTTCAATTATCATATAATAAATTTTAGAAGTTTATTAAACAAAAATTTGTAAAAAGCTCCTAATATATTGTGAAGAATTTTTAAGAGATAACAAATCTTGGGAATTAATTGTTATAACTACTGTATTAAGAATATTGTAAAAGTGACCACAAAAAAAAACTCGTCTGAGTTTATTGTGAGTTCCTCTCAGATCAAAACAGGTTTCTAATCCTAGTAGCTTTAAGTTGAAAGATGTCATTATAGGTGAACTGAATCTGGTTTTAGTTTCAATTTAAATCGGATCTTATGACATTTTTTCATGAAATACACAAATGTGCATAATAATAATTGTATAACAATTTAATAAAAATAATAATTAAAAAAAATTAAAGGGTAGACTTCCGTCAAGAATATATTAGGGGGACCGGAAAGTAATGATGCTTCCTTAAGTTGAATTCACACGACTACATTTCTAACATTTTTTTATTTCTAATCAACAATATATTCAACTTCGTTATAGCTGCGGAAGCGGTAAAAATCAATCAGTTTTTCTGTAAAATATGTCGACATAAACGACATTACTTTCCAGTCCCCCTGATACTAAGTTTTGTAAAATTATTTAAACATCGTTTGTTTTTTTCTTATATTTTGCAAGCAATCATAAACTTTAAAGTTTATTTAATAAAATTAAGATTTACTCTGCAGCTTCCAAAAAATTCGAACTCTCGGTGAAAGTGAAAAATAAAGTCGTAATGTGGGACCTGCGATAATTAGATGGGATTAATTTTTATGATAGTCGAGCGGCGGGGCCCAAATCTTAACAGATTTATTTTACAATAACTGTCGATCGGTTCGCGGCAGTCAGGTGTTTAACGGATCTACTACTTTCGAATATGGAATTGAGAATTTAACTTTTAAATGTGCAAATCTCTTGTTTTCGGCGAAGTTCTTTTTTACTTCCTCCTTTCTCTATGCTTTAAAGGAATCAACACAAGTTTTTAAATTTATTCATACAATTTTCCCATAAATCAACGTCAGTACTTTATCTGGTCTTAGGACAGGTATTGGCTAACTACTGAAAATTAATTAAAAATTCTTATCGCGTATTTAAAAAAATGTATTTAAAAACAAATACACAAACTGTGATGTCCTTTTAATATAATACCAAATGTCTTAAGACTTTTCTATTTTTTAACGTTCATTATACCATAAGTAGCTCGACTGTAAACGTCATACAAAATTGACCTGATTTTATTTAATACTGTAAAACATTACTTCATCTATATTTAACTGACATTTTAAACGGTATATTTTTTAATTAAGTTTCATGGGGTAGCTATCTGCTCTGTGACCTGATTTCGGACTGACTTTGATTTCTGGGATTACAGAAAGTAAGACAATTTCTGTAAAAGATCGACAAATGAAATGTAACTTTTACAAAACCCTTGCTCTATAAACAGAGAAACGACATTTTAGTTTATAATTTCAAGTGTTGTTTTCTTTACAATGTTTATGTCTTAATAACCTAAATTATCAAAAAAAAAAACTAAACGGTTGGTGGTACACTATATTTTACCTCCTAATTTAAAACTTTCAAATACTTCTTATTGACAATTATCACCTGTTGTCACAAAATACGTTAAAATAAAAATATTTTTATTATAATTAAAATTTAATATTCTGAAGAAGATACAACTGCTTTATGTTAATTTTCTAATACTTTTAATAACGAAAAATATCAATTTACATAGGTATTTAATTACCTGTTATGTACTACGTACATTAACGAAGAAAATTTCGATACTAAAACTAATTTAAGCTGATAAATAGATAAAACATCAGGCGTTTGAATGTTGAATAACTGTATGTACATACTGATTTCGTCTTTATTTCACAGGCGTTATGGTACGAAATGCAGCGGCTGCGGGCACGGCATTTCTCCGTCAGACCTGGTACGAAAGGCTAGGGAGAAGGTGTTCCATCTTAACTGCTTCACGTGTCTCGTCTGCCGGAAGCAGCTGTCAACCGGCGAAGAGCTATATGTGCTGGACGACAACAAGTTCATCTGCAAAGAAGATTATTTGGCGGGAAAAGCGCCAACGCAGCATTGTAAGTATTTTTTTAATATCTATCTATGTTGCGAATAAACATTTAGGATCTTTGTTCTCATAGCGCTTGACATAGTTTGACCCTCGAAGTCCATGCGAGTCGACGGAGGTCTACGACGGCGTACCTATCAAATGTTGGCATCACCTATCGATTTTGCCAATATTTGTAGTTGATAACATTTTAACATCATGTTTATTTCGGAGAAGAAAAAACTGTTCTTGTTTAAATTTAAGCAACTGTTTCCATTATAAATATATTTTGGTTTTAAATACATCGTCAGTTGGTTAATAAAATTTTCGAATAGTGAAATTAGTTTTTAACTGAAGTGCGAAGTAATGGTTGCGTCATGTGACAACGCTGTATATAGGTGTTATAAAAATAGGATCTGTCAACAGCTAGATTGCTTTAAAATTGCATTGCTCTTGTTCGTGCCATTATTTACGTAAGTCCAATCAAACAACATACGCCATCACGTTCGCAATAGAAGGTGGAGTTGCTACACGAAAAAAATAAATGAGCTCTTTTATTGTCCTCACCTCGGTCCGGACCCAATCGTTTTCGAATAATTAGTTTTCTAAAACACGACCAAAAGCCCCCTTCGATATTCGAACGTGACATGTGAGAATTGCATTCACAGATTAAAAAAGAGTTTTTATTGTTTAAGAATGTATCGCTGTAACAATAAAATTCTCGGAGCGCCCATTTTGAAATCGGATTTTTCGATCAATAGGAACCGTAACCGAATCGAGGAGAGAAAAAGGAATAAAACGGCTGAGGAAAAAAGCCAACTGAATTACACATTAGCCACGTCTGCACGCGGTAGTGTCGTAGACATCTTTTTTATTCTTTACGACGCATTGTCGTAGGCGATGCCTCGTCGCGCGCTACAAAAACTCATAGCTCATGATAGACCCGTGAATTGGAGTAAATTTGAATATACTTTATATCATAAACATATTTCGATTTAAAATCCGGCTTTCTTCTCAAAAGCTGCTTTCTTCTCGATGAAAAAATAAATTAAATTGCAGTATGTACAGGTTGATTGAAAATTGGTAGTAAAAGCGTTAAAGAGATATGGATCATTTGCTGACATTTGAGCTTTTATTACTAAATTAACTCATTGTCTGGCAGTACAAAATGTCTGCAATTTTAAAATGCTTCTTCTTACTGTATTATTCTTAGGTTATTTATTATTTTTGGAACCATTGATTTTTGACTAAATGAGCTGATATATTAACAAAATGTGCTATAAATTTACTCTTTTACAACAGTTACATCTATTTCCATTTATTCTGTATATAGATATCTTAGTTCAAGAACCTATTTTAACGCCGTAATTAAAATAAATTTTTATATAGTTAAAAATATGAAATTCAGTTCTATTTTATATCGTTGCCTCATTAAAAGCGGGGCAGTTATTCCGCAAGCGATATTTGCCGTATTATTCCAGTCTAACAATGTCTAAACACAATTACCCAACGCAAACACGCGACGCCGCGGGCGTGCACATGTTGTGGGCACACTCGGGCAAACAATACAACCCTATAGCGCCTCCGGATTCATTTGTTACCTTTCTGCAATCGTTCTTTGCAGTTTATTAGATGCTGTTTCAAAACAACAGCTTTCTATATGAAAAGGCTTTTACCTTGACTAAACCATAAATACGTCAAAACTGTAGTAGTTTTCACATAGTTGTTTATTTGTAGATATCGTGAATACAAAGGCTCTGAAGAGATAACGATTACTGTTATCCATTTCGAATAAAACTTACATATAGTATATCGGATGATTGATTTTTCATGAAAAAATTTTAGGACATTGAATTGAATTGTGTTTGCTAATTAGGCCCGAAGAATACTCTAAATATGGGATTTTACATTTTAAAACTGAACTCAGAAAAAACTCGTGTACAACTCTCTGAAATGTATGAATAAATTAAAGATCGCTTATTAATAATCTCTTTAAAATAACATGTATAACTATTACACTGTTTCCTTAAAATTAAACAAACACATTATCAGTCGTACAATAAATTTTACTTATAATATTTACATGGTATTATTTATAGGTATAAAAGGTTTAGTGTGTAACAGCTGTAGCATTCAATGTATTCCATTTATTAGAAAAATGCTATAAAGCACCTAATTTCAATTACTCCGTATTAAGTGGTCATACAGGTCAATAATTGTTAGTTGTACAAAGTCTGAAGAGAGAGATAGTAAACAATTATTAATTTTAATACATTGTAATTCGAATTTTGTAAACAATTTTAATATTTCGGAACGATTGATTTTTAAAAAGCTATGGCAGATATTAATTGACAGCGATTCATTTACATTTAATTTATAACTAATCACTCTACATGAAAAAAGTTAGAAACAGAGATGTATAACAGTAGGTTACACACGTAAAAAAATCTGTTGTAAATACCTAAATTTTAAATTTAGTTACTATCGATATTTCATCAATAAAGAACATTTAGCAAAAAAGCCGATGTATAAAAACGTTTTGTTCTTTTCCCATGTTTTCTTGTGCAAAGTGCACAGTCCGTGTTCCTCATTAACATTTATGATGAAGATTAATATGATTTATTTACAGACGGAATATCCGACCAGCGCCTCATTTGCATGCGTTCAAATTTAACACGAAGATAAGAATGTTTCGTCATCTCCGATATTCTTTAATACTGGCTGGATAGAAATTCACGTTCCATTAACATTTCTTTTATTATATATAAATTAATTTAATATTAATTATAACAGTAGTCCGGTCATTAAATGCTTCTGTAAATCTTAACATATCTTTAGCATTTTTTAAAATGTTTTCCATAACGTTTTGTTATTACGTTTATCGACAATAAAATCACAAATTTAAATACAATTATATTAAAACTAAAATAATAAGTTCCTTTGCCTGTTCTTCTCAGGTTTATTGAATTTATGCTCCGAAATAGTGGTAGATTAAACTTTATGTCAAAAAGAGATCTAATTCAACCTTTTTGTTAGTTTAATGAAAATTTAGTCAACATGAATTTGTATAAAAGTTTATGGGCAAATTTTGCACACTTAAGCGCTTTATTAAATATCCGCGGTTATAACTTTAGTTATATGACTTATTCAAAAATTATTTCAAATAAAAAAATTAGAAAAATGAATATTCGATGCGAGCCTAATAGTGTAAATGATAAAATATTTAAAAAGAAACAGGTACATACTAACACAGCTTTTCGTGAAGCACAGCTTTGATAGAAGATATCAAAAGCAGTATATAGCAGTATATATTTTAAATAAAAAATATTTTTTAAGCTTTAAGATTAACAAACTACTGTCATTACAATTTTCTCGATTTTTTTTTAAATATAAATAATGGTAGCTTGATATGAATGTCGGAATATTTTCCCCTCCGATCGACGCGGATGTGTGTTATTGATACAGCAACAAGAAATCACTTCCACTGGCTGCTTTAAGCCCCTGGACGAGGAGATTAGGCCGGGAGCTGCAACCCGGGTAG
This sequence comes from Battus philenor, assembly GCF_028537555.1. Classification (NCBI taxonomy): domain Eukaryota; kingdom Metazoa; phylum Arthropoda; class Insecta; order Lepidoptera; family Papilionidae; genus Battus; species Battus philenor. The sequence goes on from NW_027181686.1 coordinate 4,110,114, forward strand.
GGGATAAGGAGCTTACGCGGTTATTGATACCGTTAATTCAGTTATGCTAAGTTTTTGCTGAGGCACACCTTTTTTTGTATTAGTTTAAGGTTTTAGTTTTTTGACTACAAATAATTGAATACTTTAAAAGTATTATACAAGCTTTTATATTACCTTAATTAATTCTCTGCTACGTCCTATCATTGGATATTCTATCCAGCTACGACATTAGATTCTTTTTTTTTGCTAAATTTCAAACATTAAATTTGTCTATATATAACAATACTTAAAAAAGAAAATACAGGATGATTTACAAAGGCTTTAATGGTGTGAATGTATAGTTCATTCGCTGTCAATTGATGTATGCAACCTAATTGAATTTCGACCGTTTTAGATGTAATAAATAACATAATGATGATAAATTCCTCTAAAAAATTCGGAAAACTACGTATAAAAAGAATATTATTTACCATCTGCCCTTGAAGACTTGGAACTTTCAGACCTTGCTTGCCGGATTCGCATAGAAAAATATAGTTATAATAACATATTTCAGAGGGTAAGCTTTTAACCTATAGCCAATCACCATGTATTCCATAATTTGATTCAATTGCTAAACAAATTTGTTATTGAAAAATACGGATCAATTTAGGATGTAATACTTATAGATGTAGAAATTCGGCTGTGTATTTATATGGATATCTATTATGTAGCTATTTCTATCGTTAACTTGTACAACCAAAGGTTTATCGCAAAGGGGCAGGCAAGCGCGGGCCCCTAGAGTGTGTCGCCTGATAACGCTTATCAATCAGACGCACCCGCGCAGGGTTAAGATGTACGACGTCATTTATTACTTCTTGTCTACCCCTCTTTTCTATTTTATTTTATTTCCTACTACTTACCTTTTTTTTACCTTTTTTTTACTTACTTACCTATAAACTATTATCTATCACTTATCAATAATTTCGATTAAGAGCGTTTATCTTAACTACTTCTTTAATTTTATTAAGTTTTGACAGTAACCATGACAGTAGTCATAATCTAATTTCTTTGGTAAGCTGGCTTTTCGCCAGTTTGTTTACCAAAAAAAAACTGTTTATTACTATTATGTCAATTTCAAAAATACCTTACTGTACTGTACCCTGTGTATTTTTAAAAGTATTAGACTTTTAACATTATTTTTACCCCATTGAGTAGGACCCTTTGTACATATAAGCGTGATCCGTGCTTCTGGCTGTTTACCCAACGGCCGTCAGGGAGCGGTGATATGTTTTTGTATGGTACGTCACGCTCTGACGCGCTCACCGCTGGGTTTACCGAAGAGTTCGCATAAAGTTATCTATAAATTATTTTTTTATTGCCTGTTATTTACTATACGATTTTTTTTCAATTAAAACTATAAAAAAATCTTTAGTGCCAGTATGCATTTTTAGATCATATATCATAAATAATAAAAAAATTATACCAGGTGACATTAGCTGCTTGGTAAGATTAGCACAGGGTCTAGAGTGGAGAACAAAGGCAGGCACAGCGTAAGACTTCCACCAAGAAGGTTGACAGAAACAGACACGACCCAAAAATAAATGATTCATAAATAATAAATGACGTAATATAGTAAGAAAAACGTTTTCAAAATTCGAATTATAATAACTTAATTTTAAAAAATTAATTGTTGTTAAAAATCTGTCCCTGCTGACTTTGACCCTGCTGACAAAAAAAAATTAAGGTACCATATGGAATATCGAAATATATATATATATAGTTATTGGAAATAGGTGTAAAACAATAATATCTTTTTGCTGATAAATGAACTATAAATTCATCCATTTAAAGCTTTTAAACCTATAATTTATAACCCTGTATATTTTTTGCAATTTAAGAAAAATTATGTTCTTGTAATTAAAGTTTTTTACAGGGTTAATATGCCACTGTTAGTCTAAACTTGTATTTATAAAACAAATCTAGACAATGTATTATTTTACTTTAGATATTCACGAACTACGACAAACACGAATGACGGGCGAACGCAAAAAAAAAAAAACATAAAACGTTGAATTACAGACGTAAACAGAACCTCGCGACCGTGTCACCGAGAATTAATGGGATTTCAACTCTATCCCCCTCGTAACTGGGACTTCGTTGCGCCTGAGTTATAGCTATGTACAGTCACGTAGAGAAAGCACGGACGGCGTGGAATGGAGGAGAGTGATAGAATCCCATTTCGCCCACACCCCCGCCCCCCGGCACCCGGGGGTGATAGGGGGCCGTTACCCGCGATTCTGCATCCGACGGACCGATCCAGTTAATAAGACTGGCAGGGACGCTTTTTGAAACTCTCTTGAATATTAATTCCTGTCTTTTCTAAAATATCACCTTCATCTTTAATTCTTTGAGGATTTCTAGGTCAGGGAATATGATTTACTCTTCTTTTATTTACTTTATTTATCTATTAATAAACTACTTTTAAACAAAATCTAACAACCCGTTTTTGTACTGAATAGAAGTAGGTTTGATTCTTAATGTCAAAATTTAAACATTCAAGTCTATATATATAAAATTAAATCCTTATATCTCTTGATCACGCCATCCATAACTCGAGAACGACTTTACCGATTTAATATTTTACAAGTTTCTGAATAATTTATTAAAGCTTCTAACAGAAAAATTACAATTTCCGGTGCGGCATGAATTTGTTGAGTTGTTGGTCTTTATGGCAATGCAAAGGTTTTGTAATAACGTTATTTTTCATTGATTTTGTTTCGGGTTGGTTATTCACAGCTAAGACTGGACGACGTTTGAGAGACTGCGTTTCACTGCCGTAAGCTATCACTGATAACACACATTGGTTGTAGACTATGGTCTTATTGCCAACTGTAGCATACTCACTTTATTTCAGTCATAATCAATATTAAAACTATAGGAAATAAATCAAGAAAATATGTCATCAAAACCGGGTCATGCAATAAGTCGCGGAGTACTTCCCTTTAAGTTCACGGACCCTTCCGCTCCATGAACTCAGCTCCGGTGAAGCTGTAAAAGCCCTCGGGCTAACAGCAACAACATCAACCGAGAATAAGTAAGGAATACTTCCTTTTAGTTGTATGCTTTTAACAGAGAAGTCGTGTCAATTCAATCTCTTCGGGATAGTTCATACGCAAACATTCTGCGTTGATTCTCTTAGTTGTAATGATAAGGATGTGCAGAGATAAAGCCTGGGTACCTGATAGAATATTTCCACTAGCCGGAGCTTACCACGGTGATAATCTATTACTGAAGTGCCGTTCTGGTATTCTGGGCAGCGCACGTAGCGGCCACTGCGATTCCGTCCAATGTCTGACCATTAATTTTTATTTATCGTTAAAACGATCGATAGGTAGCCCGCTCGTAAAATGGACGCAGTAAACGTTTACGTTTGAGCTTTTATGATGTTTTAATGCAGCGTTTTTGAAAGCTCTCGAGACGTGAGTTTCTATTTTATACGGAGCCGTAGAATAAAATTATAGGTAGTAAAATATGAAGAGGCGCTCACCGCCATCGCTGTTCTCCGTGATAATTAAACGAATGGTTATTAAAACAAAGATATTTGCATTTTCAAGTTTTATTTTACAAGAATTCTGTAGGGTATGTAATCAAAAAAATTCATACTTAACGTCTTTTAAAATTATTAAAAACAATCCTTGTGATTGTAAGTAATTTAACGTAAATTTAAACATACCTACTGATAGATATTACGTTCTTAATACAAATGCTTAAACCTCCAAAATTATATCTCACCTTTTTGATTTCTATATATTAAACAGATAGTGCTACTTTCGGAGGTAATCCGTGGCCGAACAAAAATAACGGACATTCCCAAAGGACAACCAAGTTGAAGTTAAAGTGGGAAGGCACATAGCGAGCAGAACAGCGGTTTTAGGTTCTAGAATGGAGACCACGGATCGGCAAACAGCAGCGTAGGATGTCCAGCAACCAGGTGGAAAGATGACTTTGTTAAGGTCTTTGGAAGACACTGAATCTATGAAAGAGGTCAAACATTGTAAATCTACGCTGTATATACAATAGAGGTCACAGATTTAAATATGTATATGACCAAAAAAATTCAACAGCTTCTCACAATTTTTGGCTTTTGTTGTGTTCGGTTCAAGTTATTCTCCAATGGTGCCATTTTCATAATAAAAGTACTTTGGTATATCGGATTTTCGACACAGTTGTTTCTGTTAAGATTGCGTTTGAAAATAAATGCATTGCTTACGGAAGTTTCAGGTGCAAATCGAATGCGGCGATCACGTATGAAATAAAAAATATAATCGATCAGGAGCGTACCCCGAAGGCAAATTATCGATAATCGAGCGACTAACCAAATAGCCGGTGTCGATGCAAGTTATCGACTATAATCGTTATAATCGCTAGCTCGGCGATTGTTGCCGCTCGCCATTACGGGACGTGCGCGGCGTTTTGAAATGGAACTAATCGTTTTGACCTCCCTTCATCTGACTGTCCTAACATGCACCCTCGTGTAGCGCCTCTATAACAGATCTGTCTAAACTGGTCGGTACCCAATTTTTTTGTGTACGCTTATTATTGAAATTATAATTTATTAGCCGTAATTGTCGGCGACGTATCGAGGGTTAAATTCGGCTTTTAGCGTAATTAGGACGGTTTGACTTTTGGAGAGGTTTATTAGTAATTGCTAGTTGTCGAAACGCCGGCCGCCGTTCCGGTGGACGGGTATCGCGGTTTTTTACGCGTTACTCCATGAGGATAAATATTATCCACTATTAAATTCAAAAATTACCAACAGACAAAGGTTGCCAGTAACGTAATCGTGAAATATAAATATTAAGGACATAATTTTAATTAAATTTCTCGTTTAAATTAAGACTACGAAAAGGAATACTAGCCGCAACGATATCAAACTGTGTAAAAAAACTATTTGCACCGCCCTTACATTTGATTAAAATTCTCAAATTGTTATGAACATATGCCCAAATTATTACTCCAAAATTTTACTAGAAAAATAATAATTGAAATAAATAAATATAAAGAAAAAATTAGAATAGGTTTTAAAAAATTAACATACGTTTTTGTCAATCGATCAAGGTTTTTTTTTAATTTTTAAACTAAGAACTATGCAAAGAATTAATCAAGTCAATTTATCAATGAAATAATTTTCATATAAGATTAATCAAATTTACTATCTCGTTATTAAACTAAATTTCTGAAGTAATAAAACATATAGTCTCATTAGGTTACCAAAAGCTAGACAAAATAAATAAGAAAAGAAAAGTTTCATTCATTTAAATAAATCAAATTCTAATCCGTAGCTGTTTCCATTTTCAAATAATTATTTTTCCTTTTTCGCGCGAGCATTGTGCGCGTGTAAATGGCGTGAAATTGACGGGTGGTCAGTGTTTGCTGACCACTGGCGGCGTACGATATCACCGGTTCAGTGCGAGCTCCGAAAGTTCATTAAACCGCTGTGATGTTGCTGTACTTACTAATTTTACGACTCCGCATAATGGATGCGGTACTTGTTTTCGATACTGGCACAAACATGATTTTTTTTTAAACAAGCACAATTTCTAAATATCATGCATAATTTGTAACGAAATGAAAAAAAATTAAAATACGAATACAATATCAAGATTAAATACTATCTTTATAGGTAATGTAATAAATACCTACAAATGAATTTCATCATCATCACTATTGGACATTGGCGACAATCATAAATTTTCTATAAGAACGGTACGATGCGCCTTGTATGATTTTCCGATGACCATAACATAGCCAATTGTCTACCTTGTGGTTTTCCTAGGGAACGCTTGCCGGTTCACCTTGTCAAATGAAACCCCAGCCGGATCTGTTCTGCACGCTGTGTGAACTTTTCACTACCAATTCAACGCTGGGCAATCACGGTTGCTTTCGTTCGTCTACGGAACACAAATGACACAATTAAATTAAAAATGCCTCAATTTATTTTGATTATTACTTGCTTTGAAAAGTATTTTTTTGTCTCACTAAGCTAACGTTATGGATTCAAATTACGGCTTAAGTAAACTAGTCTCTACGAAAATGTGTTACAAAATCAATAAATAAAAGACAAATAAATGTATCGACAGGTAAAATATGAAATAATTTTGACTAACTCGGTTAATAAAAAAGTAACTTAATTACGCTAATAAATATAGTGTTAAAAGTGCTTGCACCAATCTCATAACATTAGATTTAGATGCAAACCTTTCAGTCGACAGCGCAGGAAATATATATTTCCTTATCTACCCTAACAGGGCCTGTTGGATGATTGAGAGGGTCCGGAGGGAGTTTCGGGAGTCTTACAGATAAAACATGAAACTTATTACTTATATTAAAATTAAATGGAATTTAATAATATTTGTACCGTTTTTACGATTTTTTCGTTTATTTGTGGTTGAGTGAGTGAGTTTTAATTAATCTGCAAAAACGAATGTCAGATTCGGGAACTAAAGCATCATTTGGACGATCATTTTAATTTTGGTTAGGTGAAGAGAGAAGTCTGATTGGTAAAGGTGAACGACAATCCAAGGGATCTCTTTAAATTATCCTCGTAGACTTCCGCGGTCTCTGTCTTTAAAAGGCAATGGACCCGTACAGTGAATCTATGAAACGCTGAGAAATCACATATCACATATCACAATCAGAAATCATTTATTAGATTGCCAGCGAGGTAGAAACATTACTTATAACGGTTTTAATTGTTTGTATTATTAGTCACTCGTCATAATAAGAGTTATATGAAGCTATCGAATATTTAGACGCATTTATGTATAAAGATATGGATTTTTCGCAGTACACAAAGCATTTGTATGAAATAAAAATCCTAGAACGCGAATAGACTATTGAATCGGATAACTGCTTGTGAGCAGATAGAAAACTCTAGAAATAATTCTAATATTTAGGTATTTATGGTATATTTATTGACGTATGGACGTTAAATGCATGGAATGCGGAGAAGTTACACCTCTTGTAACGTTTAAGATAATTCATTGGTTCATTTAGAAGAACTTTTTTCTATTAAGTCTAATTTATATCGCTAGTGTTTTTTTTTTACAATATTTATTTTTCGTTTAAACTAAACGCTGACAGTTGGGAGAGGGTTGCCGCTGTTTGATACGGATCTTTCTTCTCACAGCTGCGAGGCACGACAGCGTTTTATAATTTTTTACAATTTTTCTTACACAATTTTCTCTTATGGGTAAAAACAGCTAAAATTTATACATATTAACAATACAATTTGGAATACTCTATTTAAAAGAACTAGTGCAAGTCATTAAGTTTTATTTGGAATTTTTGGAAAAATTACCGACAGAATTTTGTTGTAGAAGAAAATTGGTAGGCGATTTTTTTAATGCATATATCATATATCAGCCGATTGACGCTCTCTAGGCGCCGCAAAGTATAGGCTTCCCCTGAATGTCTCCAAGATGACCGGTCTTGTGCTGCGTGCATCCATGGATTTTTCTTGCTCATAATTATGTCGTCGATCCATTTAGTGGAGGCCCACCCTCGCCGCGTCTACAGACCCGTGGACTTACTGGCGTCTGTTGCACGAACATGTGCGCCGCCTATTGCGAGTTAAAGTTTACAGTGGTACAAAGTCATGTACCGACTAATCTCGACTAGGTGAGATTAGTATTTTTCTGATATTACTAATTGAAAATCAATGAATTGTTAAATATACTCGTTTCATTTACATTATTTAAATTCAATGAGTTATAATGTATAAAATAATTCTGATTATCCAGTGTAGCTAGACTGGCGCGTGCGAAGGACCAATACTAAGAGCGAGGTCCCTTAAACTGGTCACCCTCTGTCCGGACAGGGACCAATGTCGATTATTCATTGGTCCCAAAGTCATTACCGTCCGTGTAATGAGCGAACGCCGTTTGAATTCAAATCGCTGGACTATGCTACGTTATAACAGCTGATTGGATGCTAATAGGAAAATGATACAATAATTACGCTGGAATTGATGGGTTTTTACTATGTAATATCAGTAAAATGCTAAATATATAATATGAGGGATAATTTATTGTTTGTAGATTAAATTAAATTGAAAAATATATATATATATATATTAGGCTTCTATTACCACTGTAAGCAAAATCGGCATTGATTACCAATGTATGTATGTTTGTTGTACGATGGACCTTAAAGTTTCCGAGTGGAGACAACGAATCGGCAAGTGCAGTGCGGGATGTCCACGCACAAGGTGAACTGACTGACGGTCTTGTTCAAAGTCGTGGATTGAAGGCTGAAGGCCTTGAAGATTGAAGGCCATTTCAACCAGACCTCTTGGAAATCTATATACTTCGCGACCTCGACTTTTTCGTTGCTATAGCTGATAGGAGGCGTACCCACGCCGCATTCTTCTTCGTTCTAATCAATACACATCATAGTTACGTAACTTTTTCTTTCCACAATTGCATAATTCAAAGCCTACAACAGCGGGTCCTAGTTGCAATTAGATAGCACGATTACTTAGACATCCAATGAGTCTTTAGTAGTTTTAAACGAAATATTTCATAGAAAACTGATATCGTGTAGAGGGGATATTCCGTGACCTCCTCAAAGTCTAGACCTCACGTCACTGGTTTTTTTCAGTGTTTTTTTCAGTTTATCAGTGGATAATACAAGAGCCGTTAATTTTATTATTAAACTGTCGACATTCGCAACAAAATGTCTGTTATTCCATGAGCGTTATGCCTGCCCGTTTTCTCGAATTTGCCGTTAAATGGTATTTTGTTTTGTATTTCTTATGCAATGATTTTTTAAAATTCGCTCGAACTAATGGTCCACCCTGTATAAAGCGTTATTTCAATCGAACATGTGGAGGTCATTGATCCCATGTCGTTAAATCGTGAATATCAAACTTCCCAGAAGCGCCATAACTTGACCGCTGAGCCGCAAATGACACGCGATACTCAATCCAACGCTTGTTCACTCAAAATGCCCCATTCATACAAAACATATGCCAACAAACCGACCGTGGCATTATGCAAGTTAACCTTAACACTTTAATAGCCTGAATCGGGAATCGAAGCCGCGACGCCTCATTACACACAGCTTCCTTACCGACCACAAGGCAAACCAAACGCAACCTTGTAACATGAATATTAAGATTCAACTTTCCCTGATCATTTCATTAAGACTTAATTGGTTCACTCATTACATAAACAACGCATGTAATCGAAGTAAATAAATGAAATTAAACTTAGTTACATGCAAACAAGGTTAATAATGCAATGTAATTAAAAAATTTCGAAACGTTCGCAATGAATCGAAAGGTTTCTATTTCTAAGAGCCTTATCAAATTGCAAAGTTTACTGCTTCTTAGGGAGCGCCTGTAAAGGCATGCACTGAAACGATATTTGCACGGACCATTAGACCTACTAGCGGTGTTAGATCCTAACTCAACACTTGAAACTGGATACAACTTTTAGTTAATAATCATTCTATTCTCGGAGTTTCGCTGCGAAATAGAATCAAAAATGAGTAGGTCCGCTAAAGAGCTAATATCACCGTCATAGCTCATAGAATTGTTTGTATTAAGTGCCTGTGGGCAAGGCACATCGCTCTTGTAACCGATAGCCGTTTTGGCTGAAGGGTTCTCGAATCGCGAACACGAGCCCGTAATCGCAGCGCTAGCTAGCCGGTCGATGGCGATCTTTGGTGAAGGTCTACGTCTTGCAATGACCATCCATTGGCTGAAAGAATGAGTGACTCTAGTTATTCTAAAGATCTAATCACATTTTTTCATTAAAGACGAACATTGTTGCTTGTTATTATTTACAATTTTACCGCTTTTGAGGTGGTAGTGTTCAGAAAGTTTTCCAGATACTTATATTCTATAACCTATACAGATAAAAATATTTCATCACCGTTTCAGTCGTAAGCCGTTCGCTATTGGACATAAGCCATCTCCATAGATGTTCGATAGGATTTTTTGTAAACGGCCTGCATCTATTTTTCGATGACTTTGACAAAATCATTTGTACACCTTGTGAAAAGTCGTCTGACTGTGAGAAAAGTGTCTGCTGCGCTTGCCGAACTGATGTCGCCCTTCTGAGCTTTAAGGTCATGGCGGCGATCCGTTCTGTGGCCTATTCACTGCCTCTTCAATTTGCCAATCCGTTGGGCTATGTAGGTTACATTCGCTATTCTAGAGATCTAAATGTTCCTGCCTAACTAATCATAATAATTCTATTTCCAAAAAAATAGAATTATTATGATTAGTTACGGTAGTTTTATATCCTTGCTGTGCTAGATTCTTAAAGAGTCTATGATTCTACATTGTTAGCAGAGTAAAACTACAAAATATATTATACCATTGCATTTATTTATTTATTGAAATAAGAATTATTGTAGGCAAAACCGGACATTTATGGTATAGTCGTAATATTTAGAATCTAGAATTCCGTGCGCATTTGTGGTATATAAAACTTTTGTTTAGAAACCGGGGACGACGTTTATAATTTATGATAGGGCAACTACTGGATTATAACAGTTTTATATGAAAACTTTCGTGAACGAGTGTTTTACTGAATGAATTTTTGTATTGTATTCCGGAAGGAACAGATTCATTATATAGGCTGATGTAAAACTTCTATTTTTTCACAATAATTTTTTTTACTCGTAATCATAATGGCTGTGAAATGTCTTCAGCCTATTGATCATAAGTGCATTGAGTGATTAGATTAAATATGTATTATTTAGAAAATAAAATAAAATATATCAGTTTCTACAATAAAGTTATGATTGTTTTTTTTTTATTAATAAAGATTTGACATAATAATCTATGTATACTTTTAGTCTCTAAATAATATTTTTATGACCTCAAGTTACGTCAAACGAGTTTCATTTCAGCGTTATAATAGCAATATTTTCTGAGTGCGAACGAAATACGCTGTGAAATGCGTCAATTGTTCATTGGCTTCCGATTCTGGCCTCCTTGGGTTTATTGTTTTCAAAACTTTATGGCCACTAAATCACTGTATTCTGCGAACGACTAAACATGCCAGTTTGACAGCTGATGTGATCCTTTTGATGGGGTCCATTTACGTTTAAATCGTTCCGAGAAGAAATCGAACGCTAAAATCACCTAATCATCTCTCAATAGATCTAAACATGTATGTAAATAAATAGGAACAACAAGAACGCCGCCGCCTCGATGCGAAATAAAACAAAAAAGTTATTCAAAAATCGAACGGCGGGAACGAAACATCTATAGACAATAATGGAAAGGAACAAAGAAGTAAAAAAGCGGGAAGAAACCTGTCGACGCCATGTTGTGTGGCACTCGGCCTTCACGCCTCGGCCGCTGAAGATTATCTTTCGAAAAAAGAACCGAACGGGAGGCACTTCCAGTCAATAACAAAAGGTTTACACGCGTGCGCGTTTCACGGTATAAGCGCCTCTACTGCTACTGTCTAAGGATTATAACAGCGTGGATGGCCTTGCACTAATGTTCTTTTGTTTCGGCCGTCTCGGGTGAAAAGAAAGAGCGTCGTCACTGCGCCTGCGCCGTCGCTGATGACCTGTCAATTCAGTCGTGTACGTCGGCTGTTGGGAAAAAAGTGACATTAGAGTTGGCCATCTATTATTTTGACTTTAAGTGGGGAGATGGAGCTGAGATTGATCGTGTTTGGCTCGGCCCTTTTAATTATAGTGCATTCAGGTTTTATGTAAGGTTTCTACTGTTCGGTAGACGTATCATTAAATAGTTTTTACATTAACTCCTATATATGAGATCCTGTTTTATAACTTCAATGTGTCTTTATCTATTTACAGAACCAGATATTATAACAGCGATAACATCTCAAAAAATATGTAATTATATCTGATCTTTAAAATTAAATAGTAATATCAATTGAAAGACGGTACTAAAATTTTTGTATACACAATTCCTTGTAATAAATCAACCGATTTTATTTAAGATAGTTTATCAGTTTGAATTACAAATGGCGAAAGAAAAGATCTGGCATACACATCTTATGCCTCAATCTGCGTAGGATCAGCGTGGAGGATCCTTCCCTCCTTTTCAGAGAAGGCTTTGTTATGAACCCGCAGTGGGAACAATATTTAGCCATAACTTCTTGACAGTTGTATGCTCTTGTCGGAGTAGACCTGATCACGGGGATTGCATACTCTTGTTACAAATTCTCTTTACTTTTCCTCTCTAAGGCATTTTGAACGCATGGGTTTATCTAGCCTGATTCTTCCATCGCAGAATTTTTGCGATCTTCGGAATTTTATTTCTCTGAAACTCTTGCTATAACTTTTTCTTTCATAATTTCACAATTTCATCATAATTTCTACAAGCCTCCTAGTAGAATTACAATAGGACCGATTGGAAATGACTTGTATCCAGCCAAGGTATTTCAAAATTTGAGAATCTCAGGAAAACGTTGCTTGATCTTGACGCCACAAAGAATTGAGATTAGTGCGTTATGTACGATATCTTCAAAATTTTTCTTCATCATCACATTTCTAAAGCATCTATTTACTTTGATTCTTTCTCATCCAATCACCATCATCAAGGAACGATATATACTAGAAACACTAAACAAAGATCTAATCTATAAAACCGGGGAGTTTTTATACAAGCCATCTAAATTACCTGAGCTATTTCGCCGTTGATTTGAACCTGACTGGATGTGTTCAATTAGGCACGGTGTGTGTTGCGCGTGCGCCGGTTTCTTATCTCATTGTGCGATTTCGCATGCCCATATATAGTAGTCGAGTCGCCTCCTATACACATTGATCATAATCATAAATCATTCAATATATTCTTTATTTTATGAATTACAAAGATATTAGTTTACAAGGGAGTATTTAGATTGATTGTGTTTTAGGTCTAAAAGCTTCAATGAGCTATTTACTGATAAATCAAAATTCCCTTGCTTCGCAGGCGGTTCGGCAATCCTAGTGTGGTAATATGTTACGCAGAGAACGTTGCCCATCCTCTGGAATTTTGTTTATGAGCAGTGGCAATCCTATATAATTAATGCAAAAAGGGTTTATATAAGGTTGAATCTCGGGAATCGCGAATCTCAGTCCTTATTTCTGGGCTACAACTGCTCACACATCAAAGTTAGATGTGCTATTAATTATGATGAATTATGGATAATGCCTTTCTACTGATCATCAAATATTAAACAAGTGCTAGCTCTATGAAAGACAGCCCTGAAATACGGCGGGTACCCAACTTGAAAGTCTCAAGCTTTGCGTATAAATAAAAATTCTTTGTAACTTATTAAAAAAATGAAGTTGTTATCGGCGCGTTAATAACGAAGGCAATCAATGCCTTGCAAGGCAAACTCAACCCGTCCACCATTAGCGTCAGCCATATCATTATGTGACAACTTGTTCGGCCATGTTTTATTTATTCTGCGATTACGCGCGGATCTGTTTTTGTTTTCATTTACTACAGCAGTTGTTTATGATCTTGATGCCTGCGCACATTTGTCTATACCATAATCTAGGTCTAGACTAGTCTAGGCCATAATATTTTTTCACTTGATTTGACGCTTTAAATGTTTTGTAAAGTTCAAGAGAAATAATTTCAGATTCTCATAATTTTAAAACAACTTTATGGATTTCATTCATATTTCAATTTTTTTTACATATTTTCCCTTAGAACAACTATCAGTTGATATATTTGTAATATCCATAGAAAGATCATTATAATACTAGTTAAGTGTTTGTGACATCTATCGTTAAATTCCACGTTTTACACGTGGTTAATACTATCGCCTGTTCACGTGTGAAAAAAGCATCAACGCAATTTATTGATGCACTTGAAAATATAATTAATAATATTGTATTTATGAAGTAACTTTTTAATGCATTAATGTTTGTTTATTATTCATAAATAAGACACAACTTCGGTCGATCACAACATGTAATTTTTCGTAAACTTTTTAAATATTTTATTCTTTCGTTTTTCAACTCGATCTCATTTATAAATAATTTTAATTATTAATCTATATTTTGTATTAAATGATTTTATTTAACTGCCAACCGTAAATGACGGCTGTTGAGGTCGAAAGGTTCTCGAGTCATCCCAAGCCGTCACATAGTCAAAGTCGAGGGAAACTCTAGATGCGGGCAGCGTGATACCGGTCATTGTGGGAATATTTAAAGTGGACCTATGCCTTCCAGTGGACGTCTATCTACTGACCTGATGATGATATGATTTCATTTTAATTTAATTTACAATCCTGTCGATATATTTTAAATATTGTAGTGTTCACTAATTATTGAACTATATCATTTATTAGTGGAAACTTTATTACATTTTATATATAAGTCTTGTCTTTTCTTATTATTTTCAGTCGCATAAATAAAAAAAAGTATAATACAGTCAAAGGTAAAAGATATAGAAAGAAATAAAATGAAGCCACCGCAAGCAATACGCAGGCGCAATCACGGAGGGTCACGATCTGCGGTCACGTAGCTCCCTCTGCGCATTATATTATTTACTCCTTACTTTCTACGTTACTTCGGATTAAAGCATCCCATTACAGTACCAAATGAAATCAAGAAACAATCATACTCAAATTACACCTATATTTTTCGAAACTTCTGGTGAAAGAAATAAGAAAAAAAACCTAATAACCTATGAAAATAGAAATTAGCATCTTTAGCTGAAAGTTGTTTCATTTTTACTGCGAAAAATAGCTAAACTAATATTAAATTATTGACGGAGATTGAAATTGGCCTAAGCATATGAAACGAGGTATGTCCATATGGAAACAAGATACATAAATTACGTAATATCTATAAATACAAATAAAATTGGAGTATCTGTATGTAATATTAAAATAACCGCTTTTTACTACACGCACATGAACATATATACGGTACATATACCAAAACTATTATTTATAATTTTTGTCCGTCTATCTGTTTGTTCCGGCTAATCTCTGAAATGTGTGTACCAGTTTTGAGGGTACTTATATGGGAAGGTAACTGATATAATAAAGGATAATTAGGGTTACTTTTATTTCAGAAAAATTCTTAAACAAAAAAAAAATAACTAAATACTTTTTTTGTTAAATTCCAAGTGGACGGAATAGCAGGCACAGTTATTTAAAAATAAATATATTACTGTTTATGTTATAAATATAAATGCATATCATATTTAATAATAGTGTCGCACGATTTGTTGCAATAGCTGCTATTTTTACGTACGCAAACACTGATAATAAAGCTAACTTTCATATTTTATTTTAGTTACATTTTAGCATTCTCGTAAGTTATGTGAATGTTATATTTTAAACATCATTTCTAGATTAAATCGTTAAATTTATTAATTAATAAATAATACATATTATTTTATTATTATTATATTATCTTTGCAAACGATCGTTACTATATTATACTTGGATATAACAATATCAATTTTGTAGCTCTATGCTATAATTGTTAAAGATTAGCGAACAGTAGCAAACGCAGTACAATGTATGACGAATCGCAGAAAGCAACACATGCTATTATTTCTAAAAAAATAACGTTATTAGCTATAACTGCTAAGCGATCGGTTACAGCGAGCCTGTTCATAGAACACACAGCAGCCTCGTTACGGGGTCATAGAATTCGCTGCGGCGCATAAAAAAATAATTTAACGCTGATTCTTCACAGCTATCTGATGGATTGCCCACTAATTTGTCCAAGCGCTGCACATACCTTTGTGTTGGATCTAGCTTGGTGCTCCTAATGATGGGATCTGACGCTGACATATTGTTACCGTTCGAATGTACCATACGCTATTTATTATCTTCCCTTTGTTTATTTTGGACAACGGAATTAAGGAGCTCGCGGGTCGTTTGTCGTGACCCGTACTTTATCATTTCTCTGCTCATTGAAAGTAATGGGATCCGTTACTTTTTTTTTAATAAATAAAACAATATAGTTGATTGCGATGATTGCCAGTGAGTGTGTACATTCTTCGTGTATACATTATTGATTTTTTGGGCGATTGGTCTTGTGTATGTCTACACGATTAAGCAATGTAGCAATTTTTGCTGATAGATTTATTTTATCAATATTTTCATAGGTATTTATTTTAAATATAGATAAATGTTATATGTGTGTGTATTGTATTTTTATAATTTAGGTATAATACATATCAATATACTTACAGTGTACTTACTGTAGTCACATAAGGTTCTTCTCAGAGTGACGTTGAGGGCCGTAATCCTCTCGATGTTTTTTCATTAATTATTTATGAGTTGTGGCGTTGTCTTACAATCAACCTATGTGTCGTCTGTCGAAAACCGCAGTTATTCTTTTGCTCAAAATGCATTTGCAGATTCCGCAGATGAATCTAGAATAAATTTGTAATGCGTTAATTTCATCTTAAAAAGCTTAAAATATCAGCAAAGGCTTGAATATACGCAAATAAAGGTTTTAAATCATATCTTTCCTTTAAATTCTTCTTCTTTTCTTATTTTAAATTAATTGAATATTATTAATTAAAACTTGTATAGCATTTAAGGGTTTTTAGATCATTACAGGTTGTGGAAATTGGTTTGATGTCTTATATACAGGATTTGTATAATAGTGTATATGTATGTACATCAAACATTGTTAAATTTAATTTTGAAAGAGCAATTCTTTAGTTTCTCGCCGGTTCTTCTCAGCTGATCAATACTCCGGTGATAGCTAATTACTTATAATGTTAAAATAATTGACGATTCTTTACGAATGAGTGCCTGTAACTGTCGATTTTGAATTAGAATTGATTGTAGATTTAGACAGACAACTACAAAAATGTCCTAAAATCACGAACAACTTAAAATATAAAATGCTATTATTTTATTATTACTACTTCATCAGCATCCTTTCAGCCGCAGGATGTCCGCAGCAGGACCTTGATTTCCTCCATAATAGTACTAATTTGAGTATTAATAACTCAAATTTAATAATGCGTTTTGTTAAATACTATTTAAGAATTACACTACTGATTTCTTATGTCATATAATTTAGACGATTTTGTGATATCGGTGTATATTTTAAGTTGTGATAGAAATAAATAGCAAAAAAAGCGTTATAGGGAGATTAAAAAAGAAACTTTTTTTCATTCGTTGTCTGTCCACAACGGGGCGCGAATGAAACCATGTGGAAAGCACAACTCACGGCGAGCGACTACCTCCTGCCGCTACCCCGGAGATTCGGCTACCTTTGTTGTTATATTGTTGCGTCATCGACAATATGTCAGGAACCATAGATAATTATACTAAGCATAAAGTCAAATTTAATTCAAAGTTTAGTCAATTCTACGTGTTCAATAATATATGTGGTATTTTTATTCAATTGGATTTACCAATTAGACGAGTGTTTTGTTCTGAAACGTTGCTGGAGTTTCTATCGGTTTTTTTTCTTTTAATGCTATTCGAACAAGTAGTAATGTTAGTGTAAGAAGTTCAACTAATATTTCAATTATTATAAAATAGCAACCGATTGCACAGAAATTTTGTATTCTCGAGCATTTTGTTTTCTCGAATACTTATTCGAGAGCAAATTGGAATTCTTTATGCGTTTCGTATGACAGGTTATTAGGTTAGTTCTCAAGCCGCCGGGTTTGCATTTGCTAAGCATTTGTCGATATTATAAAAGAAAAACCCAATCCTCTTTCTGGTTGTTGTCTAAGTTGTCGTGTTAAAAGTAAAAGCACATATTACTGCGTTACATTAGAATCAATCTGCACAAATTAAAAGAATAATCCACACAACTATGGTTACTATTTTTTTAACGATCTTTATTAGTATACTCGTATGTAACATATGACTGTATTAACATTTATTTTTGTCTCAGAGATCAAAAGCTTATTATGCAAAATTTAAAATTTGTTAGGTAATCAGAATAAAGGACATTTAGCCGCCACCACTGAATAAAATGACAATCACCAATATCAATTTTATCGGTTTTTATATATATACAAGTTCCAATACACCTTGTCAATTTTTTCTATAAATTTCTGCCTGAAATGGCGGAAAAGAAAAGTTATCTTTTTTTTTCTCAACAAGCAAACAAGAACAAAAAGGTTATAACATGTAAGTAAAAACTCTTTTTCGAAATGCAAAGAATAGATACAATTATTTTTCAAATTATACAAAGATTATAATTTTAAGTGTAACAATTTTTGAGATATAACCAATATTTAGTTTTTCCGTCTTTTCTGAAATCCTTATTATTTTATTCAGCCGGAGCGGCGATATGTTAATTTTAGGATGGATTTGTAATAAGTCGCAATATTTGCGTATTCAATGTGAATATTTTTGCCGAAGTTGTACATAGATAAGAAATATAAGTTTTCCGTGTATTCTTATTTAGTAAAATCATCGGGGAATGAAATCTATATGTCTCTTCTATAGCTATAAAGTAAACGCAATTGAGATCGATCATTTTATGTAGTGTAGCAAAATTTTTTATTATAAAGAACATTATGGTTTGAACGTGTAATAATCATTCAATAATACAACCCATTAATAAATAGAAAAAGGATTGCTTATGTCTAACGTTTTGTTAAAATTTGTGACGTTAAATACAATTTGTCACACGCATATGTTCCTTTTACGTTAATAAATTGTGATAATTCACCTCAACTGGGATAAATTAAATTCTACAATAAAGAAGAGTTATTTATAGACAAGAAATTTTGCCGTAATTTGATATTTTCGAAATACTAGGGTAGCTATTTACTAAATATGAAATTACTAGTATAATTGCAACGAGTCAACATACATGTATACATTATCCTTAACCAACGGTATCTAGCGTTCGCTTCGGAGTAAGCATGTTAAGCACTCAACGGAATTTAATTCGAACCGCGGCATGCGACAAATTCCATGCAAATTGATATAGCCGCGGTTTCGGCACAAAAAAGTACCCTTGAAAAATGTTCACAAAGGCCCAGATTTCCCACAGTGACGTTTCAGCGTCTCGGTCATACCAATATGAGTTGTACCTATATCGCTTGTACCTATACCGCTTGTACCTATACAGGCATGCACGCGTCCGCACGCACGCTCCCGGCGCAACGTCGATAAAAGAGGGCGTGGACCTTGCCGTACGGACCGCCAATCGTAGCCCTGCGTCCCACGTGTGCGTACACCACCCTTCCGTGTGTGTCGGTCGACGCGTGTGTGCGTACAACGCGTCCGTGTGCGCCGTGGGCGTGGGCCCCGCGCCGGCTACCGGCTCCACAAAGAGTTCCCATATCTTTTATGTTCTTAGATCCTTATCTCGCGGTTTCTTATTTTACATTTAAGATGGTGGCCGAATTAACGGTCGGACCCATAAACACGCTATAACAAACTTTAATGTGCCTGTAACACAAAATATCCTGTGATTTTTATTGCTCACACAGCACTAATACGCTCTTATAGATCCGCCGATAGACGTCTGTTAAGGTTTTGGCATGTTGAATGGATTATCAATCGATATTATGTCGGAAAACAAAATCCAATATCTTTATAAATAAAAGTAAATTTAAATGAAAAATGCGTTCGATACCTACAATTCCATTTATCATTTATCGTCGCAAATATGTAACGTTCAAGTTATGAACAAGGAATATATATTTATTTCTTTGCGATTATTTGTAGCATACAAAATCGAATATAATTAAGGCACGATTTAAATAATAAAGTAATTAAAATTGTAATGTAGGGAATCCATGGAAATAATTTACGAATGTCAAAGAAAATGAATGTTTCGCGTTCAAAACTCAGCGACAATAAAAGGCTGTTTTGCCGCCAAAATTCGATTAGGGCCGTGGAGTGGGACAAAGGAAGTCGTTTATTTGGGGGGCGGTTTTAAATTGATTTCAGGAGGGGGCCGTGCGTCTAGTTGACGGTTCAGGGGACGCTGTTTACGCGGATGTATTCTCTGAAAACTCGGGGTTTCGGATAATATTTTTAATTTCAATTGACTCCTAGGAATTCTAAGCAATTTAAGTGGCCATACTCGGTATTTCTCTACTAGATTGAATCAAGAATAAACAAACTATTAGTAGATGAATGAAAATTACCGACATATGGTGATTGATCACTGACCCGCAAACGCAGTAACGTCCACCCACATAGTGGACACTCACAGTCTTATTGTTAGTCGAGTAATAGATATTCTACGGTTGAAACGAATATGATGACGAAAATCGAATTTCGAGAACTTAAGGCTTTCAAATCGATTTGACGAGTCGCCTGAGGAGAATATGTGTCTTTTATAGTTTTTTTACAAAAACTACTTGTCGTTCGTAGTTACCGATAAAACGGCTTATTCGTGTTATCACTTCGCAGGTACGCAATCTGGGCACTTATTCCGATCACTGATAATAATAGCTGATTATTATTCATCGATAGCTTGTTTCACTTGTAAAACAGGGTGCTACCCACAAAATATCTGTATCGCTTTCGCTCCGTACTCGATCGCTCTCCGAAGCCCTAAAGTAAACAGTGGAAGCACCGTAGAAGTGTGTGCAAAGCGCAAAACAGAGGGCGAGTGAGTGCTCTTCATGCCCGGACGTTTTACCCTCGAGTGTTTGCCCGGGCGTTAGGTCGCTCAAGGCCCGTACACTTCCCCTCTATCGTAAGACAATTACCTTCAAACCGAAATTCACACGATTATTTTCTACTTACAGAATTATTTATTTATTTTATTTTACAATTTTAGAAAAATGTACAGACTAATTATAAATAATTGGTGAAACGACGATGTAGTTACCTATAGAAAAGTCGCTAGATGTCGGCAGAGTAAGACCGGTGATCGTAGCCATTTTTAGGGGTGGCCTATGTGCAGTGAACGTCTATCAGCTGATATGATGATAGTACCAATGACGCGAGTTGATAACGAGATGAATAAATAAATAAATATACATAAAACATCGTTGTAAATTCCTGTCGTCACTTTCACGTCAATTGGTCTCGGCTTTTTACAGTCTTACGGTCTTTCTACCTGTAATGATTACATGAGATATTTCGTTTTTAAAAATATTATTCTTATACTTCCATGTTAAGTTCGTAATATGTAGTGTCTTCACGATCTTGACGCATTCTACTCGTAATTACAATTCTCTTCGTAACATTGTCTTATTTTTTAAAACTAGAGTCAAAATGATTGCAAAGGGTGTTTTTTGATCTTTTTTTAGCTTTTGAAGAATAGAGAAGGTAGTAGTGAGTTAAATGTCTGCAATAATCTCGCCCGGCACCACATTTCTATGACAATGCATTTATGGTCTCTCTTTATTTAATAAAAAACGGACCTAAACTAATTACCGTTAAATCATCAACATTATAACCATTTTAACCGCAGGAAGTCCACAGCTGCGAATACACCTTTCCTTAGATTTACAATCACGTTGATTTGAAACTGCCTACAATCAGCGCTTTTACAATGTAGATAGCCTTATGTTGTGTTCTCCTTGGAACTGGATGTTTATACCGAGTTTTTAGGATCGATGTCTCCAAAAATTTAAAGCCCCATCGGCTACCTGTTCTGTGGGACATGCTATAGTTTAGTAAAGAAAAATGTAACTTTAATTTTTATTCAAAATTATAATATATATAAGTTGCGTCGATCGTTGATCTGAATAAATTCGATTAATTTTGAATGTACACAAAAATAAAAGTAACGAAAAATATCGGCTTTACTACGGTAGCCTTAAACGTTTTCACACGGCTTGAAATGACACCCGCGTTACAATTATCATAATAACCTCAGCAAACTGATTTAATTTTTCCGTAATACCGCAAAGCTTGAAAAAGTTTGTTATTAAATTATTAAAAAAAAAAGAAAGACCGTCGTCCAAGCTTGTAAATTTAGTTAACTTTTATGAATATAACTTCATAAAAATCGACACCAAAGAAAAGTACTTACAGTGGTTTTTGAACAAAAAAATTTCCACCTTATTATTAACCACATATATTATAAAAGAAGACACTATAGGTATAACTAATTTAACATGTATTCGTGTTATGAAATTGTTATTTATCCCTATCACTCACCTTAGTTACATTAGAAAGCTGTGTTCACATTTACCAGTTGTAGTAAGCGTTTTAAAAATAAATATCTAAACTAATATACGATTATTAGTTTATAAACACCATTAGATTATAACCTTTGTGCTGTTAGGGTAGTGTTTTGTTTTGCTAACTATACTAGCGTCAAGAAGTCAGTCAGCAATTTCAAGGTTCTCTCGGCAGTTGCTTTGAACTTATAATGAACTTTCCCCGGATCCCCAGCAATGACTTGCAGTATTTCTTGTGAACGCAAGAGGGCGGATCGGGAAAGTTACGGGATTAATAAGTCATGTTTTCTTGGTAGCGCGATGTTGTGATACTATTTCTTATTTTAGATTTGTTTAGCTAATGTTGTTTATACAATCATAAAGTGTTACTTATTACCTTTTTTATTTTTAATGGCTATATTCGATTAGCGCTGGAAGCTGTTAGCAGTTTTAGCTTTTACAGCTTCTTCGGACTGCGGGCTCGCGAATCAGAAATCCGCAAGCTATTAATAAAAAAAAACCAACGTCAGATGCATCGCTTGACGTATTTTATTGAATAATTGTCATACACTCAGAGAAAGGTGTGACATTTTCAATGATGTATTTTAAAACCTTTTTTAAAAAACAAATGAGGTGTTTGTATTAAAAATTTATAAAAGACGTGCTTTCTCAAAAAGACACTATTCAACTGGCAGTGACATGCTGCAACGAAACACAGTCTTCATCACTATCATTGTTTTAGCCGAATGGTGTAGACTGTTGGCACAAGCCTCCCACGTAGATTTTCTTCTTTTGGAAACGGCCGGAACCGGAATCATTAATAAGTCCGCGTGTTCTGATTATGTGTGTATATGTCCTACACTACGTTTCCTCTAGAAAATCCTCTACAATAAATACTAAAATGTTTATATCAAAAACTAAATTAATTAGCAAATTATAAAATACTTGTGTCAAAAGACACCGTACTTTTTTACCTATATTTGATTGCTTATTTTCATCTAGAACAGAACAGATAAATTGATAAACACGTGTGTGTATGTAATCTTGTGTGCGCACACAAACGAGTGTGTGTGCGCACACAAGATTACATCATCTGAAATAACGGTTAAGCAATAAGAGTGAATTTAAGGAGTATATTGAAAGGGCCGGGGGGCGCGGGGTACGACAGACGCCTGGGGCAGCATCAGGGCGTGTAGGCGAGTGCTAACATCTGTCAGGGGTGAGATCAAGCTATCCGCAACGCGCTCGTTTAGACCGTAAAATTAAATTAAAATCAGTATTAAATATGAACCTATATGCTTATAATAATCACATTTCTGAAATACATAGGCGTAGAGAATTTATGCCCATTACAGCATGTTTATTTTTTTTACGATAATTATTTTTTTGGATATAAATAAATACATCATGTAAAACATATTACA
Source organism: Battus philenor (assembly GCF_028537555.1). Lineage (NCBI taxonomy): Eukaryota > Metazoa > Arthropoda > Insecta > Lepidoptera > Papilionidae > Battus > Battus philenor. Next base: position 4,133,565 of record NW_027181686.1, read on the forward strand.
AAATATTTAAACAATATACCTATGAAATAAATGCATATATATATATATATATATATATATATATATATATATATATATATATATATGGTTAATGCTATGTATACATAAACTTTTACAAAGCATTAACCATGGACAACATAATTAATTAACAACCTTTTATATATTTATATTTGTATAAAAAAGAATTATTACACTTTTATATAAAATATGCTCTTATAAATTCAATACTTTCTCTTGTGTATCATAATGTATATGTATGTACAGTATAGTTGGTAAGAAGTGTAAAATGAATGTATTGCTTATTTGTCAATAAAAAGCTTTAAAGTATATTTACAATTAACCTGTTTAAAGTGATCACTGTGAAATATGTTACATTAATTTACTTTTATACTAGAATGCGATAGATTAATACCTTTTGGCAGGACGACATCTACATGGAGAAATAGTAATCAATAATTAATTTGAATACATAGTAATTTTAATTTTATGTATGGTATCCTTCTACATTATTACGTTATTTATTATTTATAAAACCATTGATTTTTGGATAGAGTGTATAATGTATTAATAGACAGCAATTGAAGCTATACATTGCAAGCTTTATATATCTTACACCTATAACCAAAAACTGTATTTTTCATTGTCAGTGTCATTTTATGAGTTAATACTTATTAAAAAATCTCCAAATAGAAAATTTATAGCATCTATGTAAAATAAATAGTTTTTTGCCTTCTATAACGTTATTACAATCATAACTGATTATGCAATTGGTTGAAGAGCATTCAAGTAACCTCTTGGGTTACTCTACGCAAATAATTCATGCCGCCTACCCCAATGTTTATTCCGTAATGTTGAAATGGTTCATTTGACCCCTACTTTTTGTTTTTAGCCATAAAAAAATATATTCTAATATTCTCATTGTGGTTTCCGCAACTAAGCGATAATGCGCTTATTTTGTTTCATGATATCTCATAATATATATAATATACAATTTATTTAAATGTTTTCTACTTTCTTATACATGTGATTAAAAAATACAAAATAATATTATCAAGGAAATTATATATTTTGTAGTTATTTTGACTATACAAATTGTTTTATCTGAGACTGCCGTAAGAGACATCGGTATATGGAAATAAAATCAATTCGCAACGATAAAAAGAGTTCGCTTTTATTCGAAAATACTGAGTAGGGGACTCACTACCCCATATCAACCATAAGTAATTGTTTTTGCGGCTAATTCTTTCTCTTTCAATTCTTTTGGGGGAGTCGCTTTCTAAAATTGCATTTTTATTGCGTTAAGCGTTCGAAGGGTCCAAGCTATTGCTTTTTGATAAGTTAATTTTAGAAGAGATGCACTGAATGAGAACTAGAATGAGATGAGTTGCACTAATATAGATAAAATATAATAAATTTTTGCTGGAGTTTTAAATATACTTTATAAAATTAGTAAGTTTTGTGAGCAACGTTTTGTTGTGTACGGTTTTACAACACACTCTCATTTAGTGTATCTATATTGTAATAAATTTAGGAAGTTCATTAAACAAATACTTTTTAAAAATTATTACACTGTGAAGGATTTTTAAGTGATAGTAGAGTTTGAGAGTTAAAAGCTATATTATATTATTGCTATTTAACTAGTGTATTTAGAATATTGTAAAAGTAAAAACAAAAAAAATTGAGTCCGTACTTGTGACTTTTTTCAGATAAGGACGCGTATTGATCACTCGTAGCATTAAATTGAAAAATGCCTTGTAGGGGAATTCAATTTGATTTTAATATCTGCTTCAAACGAGTTTCGTCTCATGGTGTACACGAGTGATAACTTTAAATGTTATTATGTGGATAAAAATTTCAATTTATTATTGGCGAGTTATGAGAAAATAGAAAAATTATCATATAGTTCCAATCCAGTAAAAGTAATACGTACCAGGGCTAAAACTTCTTAGGGAACCCTTTTAAGTTTAGTTACGCAAAAACAAGGTTTAGAAAACTTACCCCGTCAAAATGGAGAATTCTGTAAATTTTAATACAGAAATAGTGTATCATAAAAATTACGAAAATTATTTTAATCTTCAATTTAAACTTTTTAATGATTTTTTGATGTCATCTACAAGGTGGATAAGGCGATCTTGTTGGTTATTGCAATAAGCAGGATGCTGGTTGCTTTCAACCAGTCTTAACAGAAATCTACGGGAGAGGATTTTCAACAACAGTAGGTGTTTTACGTCTGAAATAATGATGATGATTTTATGGTTTGAAACTTACCTTTTTAGAAGTGCCTTGTGACTGGAGAAAATATATGTACCATCTACCTAAGAAACCTAAAAAATCTAACATCTCTTAGTTAAAAATAATATATATGTTAATGATAAGTTTATGGCGTCCCCAAGCTCTGAAATTAATAATGATATTTTCACTAAGTGCATTGATAGCTCTACAATCTGTGAAAAATTTAAATGCAAGACGACAAAAAAAATTAAAAGTTTAGACCAATTATAACTGCGAACGAGATTTTTTTTAACGCAGGAGTCATAAAACAAAAAATGCTTATTGCCTATCTAGTAAGGGTTTGTTTCTTATTAAATTTCTCTTCCACAGCAGATTCGCTGCTAGGCTCAGGGTCTGATGAAGAAGAAGAAGATGAATCGAGAGCTGCGAACAACTCGAGCAGTCCAGCGCATGCGCCGCATCCCGCGTTGCATTCAGACCTATCCCACAATGGAGACACAAAGCCCCACGAAGATTCTGAAGACCAAGTGAGTTGAAACTTAAATGTTTTTAATATAATTAGAATTTCATGCGCAGTTACATCCATATTGATATATTGATTGTGATTTACAAATTGCAAATTATTTACGCAGTTAGTTGTATTTACTGGTCAAAGTTAATAAAGTATAAACAAAATCGCTGTACCATCTTAAGAATTACCGTATAAAGTTAGTATTGAAGTGTAAGAACACAATGTCTTGATAAAAATCACAAGATCATAATCACAGGAGTACAATTAAAAAATAATTTGTTTAGTTGTAAATGTTTTTATTTTCTTGTGCAGCAATGAGTGCTCAGCGGTAGAGGACTAAGACTACCGATCGGGTTCAATTCCCGGGATACAAAAATATATAAATTACACTTTGTGCATTAATAATATAGGATTGCCACTGCTCACAAACAAGTTGACAGAAGCTGGACAGCAGCATGTTCGCGTACCATAATACCATACTATAACCCCCCCATAGATATCGTTGTGGAGGCCTATGCTGTACATTGGGCGTCTATGGGCTGAAATTACTATACATCACGTAAAATATTTAAGATATGTTAATCAGTGGATCATGCGTTGATACCTTCAGTAATATATTTATTTAGGTTTCCCATTATCGCTTACTGACGTTTATCTTAATGTCTAAATTTTCAATTAGGGGTTGTGATATAATAAATTAATAACCAATTAAACTTAATTATTTTTTTCTGACATACATTTCTTCAATTCCTAGTTTCAATTATTTTTATTATTAAAAACGCGTCGCGTGTGTTGCGTGCGTTGTATATATTGGTTACAAACTTTCTTTTGTTTAAAATTTACTTCATAACTCTTTCTTTACATTTACCGTCAGTTATATGTCATTATTACTTTATAACGAATTTTTGTATAGCTTTCTACAAGTATACTATACTTAACGTAACGTAACTTTCTACAAGTATAGTATACTCATTTGAGAAATTGGAATTATAATCAAACATAAATATGTTTGATTACAATTTAAATTCTTGACTGTTATATTGGCGTATACTAGGATATTAAAATTTGACCACCGAGAGTCACAGATCGAACCATCTGACCACATTGTCGCATTCAGGTTTATGTGCTCCTCTCCCAGGGTTCGTTGGACGGGGACCCTGAGACCAGAGACTCGCAAGCCGAGAACAAGTCTCCCGATGACGGCAACGGTGGCTCCAAACGGCGGGGTCCAAGAACGACTATAAAAGCAAAGCAGTTAGAGATACTGAAATCAGCTTTCTCTCAAACTCCGAAACCTACACGGCATATACGGGAGCAGCTTGCAAAGGAGACAGGACTCCCCATGAGGGTTATACAGGTTAGTAAAAACTAAAAGTAGAAATAGAAATAGAAAAATGCTTTATTCAAAAAATCTTTTAAACATAGTTGAACAGTTTACATAAATAATATTAACGATTGAATAAAATAAACGGACAGTTATAAGCTATATCTTTATTATAAGGAGATTATTTATTGGTAATACAATATTTAGTATTGTGTCTTCTTAGTGTCAAAAGGAGCATTCATCGGAGCATCTATGGTGGCGCTACCGAAATTTAATGGTTTGCTATCTTGTTGTCTCTTTCGACGTCGATAGCCCTGCGGGCTGTTACAGCTTCTTCGAAAGTAACTTTGAATAATATATTGAAAATACGGACTTTGAATGAGCTTTAAACAGAATTCGATTATTTATATTGTTTTCCTCCTAATTGAATATGAATTGAGAAGAGCACATACTAACTTTGTCCGGTTTTTGTTATTTTTTTATTATTAGGATCGATGTTCCAAAGGCATTTTCGTCCGTTCCTTTGTTTTACATTTACGTATATTATTTCCGAATTTTTGTTATATTATTGCATGTTACAATGTTTAAGTAAAAAAGTCTTTTAATATATCTTAACGACGCCATAACGATGTCCAGTTTTTAAGATTACGTTTCATGCGACTACTTCTTCATTCCTACTCGTTATATGGTTTTCTGTGATTAATTATATTATTTATAATAACATTTAATTCATCCAATCCTAAAATATAGTAGGATGTACCGGCCCGTGCCGAGGTTTCTAAAGTCCTTGAGCTTTATTACTTATAAAAGAGGTTTAAGCTAAATGCCATCTGCGCCCTGGCCCTTTGAAATGCACATACGCAGCATTGTAGTCAAGTAACAAAAAAAATTATTACCATTTTATTATAACAAAAATCTAAACAAATTTATAAACTATTATTAATATTAACGTCGAAGCTTGCCGTTTATGAGGTTTGCCAAAAAGTTTATTTGTAAAAGAGTACACACTTGACACACTACCATTCAATTTTGACAAAATACATTGCACATTTACGTCTTTATTTTTAAGCATTAAAAGCAGAGAAAAATAAGAAAAACTTTAACAGATAAAACAGTTTTCCTCTTATGTATTTATCTATATACAAAAAATCATCACCACAAAACAGTGTGATAATTTCTGTTAGCGTAATTTTATTGCGTCAAAATTGATTTACTGGCGATAATAACAACAAGGTGTGTACTTAACAGAAGTTACCAAAAAAATCAAGTTATTTTTCCTCAAGGTCTGTTTGGCTAATAGACAATTTATTGAAGTACAATTTTTTAAGTATTAAATGTCGCCTATGAGATATATGCCATCGAAAAGACTTTTAAGAACTTAATAAGTAAATGTTTTCGCAAATTGCAAGTGACATATTTATCGTGATCATTATAGACAATTTATTTCCAAAATGAAATAGAAATTTTTAATGTTTTGTTATTTAGGACGATAAATTATCGTTATTTCATTTCATTTCTAGCGAAATAATTTATAAATTCGTTTAACATTAAATGTTAAAACACTCTTGCTAAGTGAAAAAATAAAATAGTGTTAATAGCATTACGTAATATGAAATTAGAATAAAACTTTTTAAATATGTTTTTTCTTATTTTAAATGTTATTTACAGACAAAATTCTAAACTGATTTAGAAAGTAGGTAGTCCAGAGATTCTAATATTTCATAGATAATCCGTATCCGATCGCCTGGGCCGTAAATATTAGGACTTGCTGTAAAAACATTAAGCAGAGCAAAAGACTGAATTCACCGCAAACTTTACAATTTAAAACAGTTTTTTTTTACATTAAACAATTTGTTAATATTTGTATGTTAACATACATAATTTTTTTCGTGGAAATTTCCTTTCTTTTATAGAAGTAATATTTTGAAATGTATCGAATTTGTTTTTTCGATTCCCACAATTTGATTGATAAAAAAAACGAATTTTAAATATCTCAAAATATAATTTTTCTATTCTTTTTCTTAATGTAACCTTTTTAATGTCATCAAAACCAGCCAGATAAAAACTACTTTTCTTAACAGACTTTTTTCCCCGACATGTTATTTAGACAAAAAAGCAATGTTTTAATTTTGCAAGAATGGTAATAAATTCGACTTGATTTTTTTAAATTATGTTCGTTCCTAGCAGTCCCCGGTAAGTATCGATCAATTCTCACCAAGAAAGTCTCCGTAATAAAACTTATATTAAATAAACCAATATGTATAAATTTGTTACGTTCAAAGAAAATATTTCAAAATTATAAAACGACAACAATATAATCTACTTATAATTCCAGCGTTAAATTGTTTGCAGCAAAACTTCCAATTCATCACACGTTATAAGGCATTCGCGCGGTAACCGTAACAAATTGTCAATACTCCATCATGGCGTCCCAATCGTTCGCAAATTGAATAACGCGCGCTTTCGTCCGGGAACGCTGTTGACATGACAAATAATCTAATTAACGGGCGCATGGCAACTTCGAATACGCTATAGTACGTTGTTACTGATGGATATTACATTTTTTTATTTAGAGTTATAGGTTTCTACTTTAAAAGGTTGAATATCATTGACAGCAAATGTCACAAATGCGAATGTACTGTCTGTCAATTAATGTTATTAAAACGTAATAATGTAATAATAAAAAAAAGTACAAAACAAAGAAAAGGTAATCTTAAGTAATATAATGTATAACTTACTTAAAAATAAATATTTTCAGATAAAAATTAAATTTACTACATATTAAAATTAATTATTGTTATTCGCCCCTACCGATTTTGTATTGCCATTGCAAGTTTCAGAGTGATCACATTACATAAGTTGTTGTATGATTAGAGAGAAGTGCATAAGATTTTAAGCTTTTTGCTGCTAAGTGAGCTTTACATTGACGTCTTAAAAGTTTTTAATCAATAACTTCATACTATCAATCACATTTATAACGAAAAATATTGATATAGCTTCACAATAAAAATAAAAATAAAAACAAAAAAAAAACAAGATAAAACTATGAATCTATATCCAACCTCTTCTCGATAAAATCATCATTCTGAACCGGGCAGAAGAAGTATATATATATATATATATATATATATATATATATATATATATATATATATATGTGTCTATGTGTATGCATTATATCAACGTATAGAGTTTTCAAAAATCTTTAAGCTTTAAATCTTTAGCAAAAGCCTATTCGAAAGAAATTTTTTCATCGCGTAATTATGCGATTGACAATAAAAATTGCAACAATTGATGTTGAAAATTATATATTTTAAAAAGCAACTGATGAATTTCTTGAAAAATCCTACACGTGAACCCTCGCAATTTTTCACACCGCCGGTAACAGATGTCTGCTGGTTTCGACGGCCGGTCTGTCTGTCGGTCACGCTTTTTGCCCAGCTTCCTCTTTGTTACACTTTTTGCTTCGCCGCCTCTCCGAAAGAAACAAAATGTTTTTACCTACGAATAGCGGTCTATTTGTAGTTCATACAGACATTTATTAATCACTAGTGTGTTACTCGCTGGTTTAATAACGTTTTATTAATGGCCGTTAATTTAACATGGCCAATTACTCTACGAAGCTTTAGAAAAAAAATATGATTCCTTTTTCGAATTCAAAATCATAGAAATTTACAATGCTTAAATTCAAATTTATAATCTGTAGAAATAGGACCTTTATACTTGGAAGAAACGAATCCACTCATACATTTAGGAGATTTAGTCGATAAATAGCCTTCCCCAAAGATATCCATGAAAAGATATACCATAATCGCCACGCTGGCGGGCGGGTTGCAGATTGCAGTGTGGTATTATGGTACGCACAGGATGCTACTGCCCACCCTCTGGAAACTTGTTTATGAGCAGTAGCAATTCTATATAATTAACGCACAAAGCATAAATTGTATAGGATTGTGCTCTCAGTAAATCAATAGTCATAATTTCAGAAGACAAAATTATTTGAAGTTATGTTACAGCTAACGTGGAATATCATAATTTCAGCATAATTTTTTATCTAAAATATAATTTGTTCTCTATGTAAAATATTTTACGAAAATAAATATTGCATTTAACAATGCGACGCCGATGTTAATCTTTTAATTGTTACAAAATGTGAAATTTCGTAAAGAACAAACAAAACATAGTTGTGGTTAAGGTAAATCACAACAATGTGTGGGCGGTGAACGAAGGGCAAATATTTACTATTGTGTAACATAATGCCTCACCAACAATGTCGAGTATGTTAAGTGGGTTCATAAACAACATTTTTTTGACGCCATCAGTCAAGTCCCGCCAGATAGCGCGTGTCAAATGTTTGTGCCACCACATGTGGCGTTGAATAACTGTTAACTAACTTTTTGTCCGTGCACTACGGACTTAACTAGTTAGCACCGGTTCGTGTGAATGCAACTGCGATTGAAGGAGCCGACTGTCGAGTTTTAGCTCGCCAGATGGCATAAATCGATTTTCTATGGTTTTTCTTTTCAAATCAATAATCTACCATATTTATTTCACATTTAAAACAAACCAACGTTCAGAGCCAAACACTTAGCTTTAAATTGAAGAAATTCGTCGTCCTAATCATTGCTTGCAATGTTTATTGGCACACGAGAACAGTATTAAACTAAACAGTTCCATAGTATCCATTTTGGTAAGCCACATCAAATTTTTTTTTTTTGGTAAATAGGAATACTTGACTTACAAATCACAAACATATTTAAAAACATGAGTAGATTCTGACATTTATAGTTATTGTCAAAAACTGTTTACAATTCTGTATATTAACCATTTCACCGGATTTTATACAAATTCTGGCTAGTTATGCTACACATCCAAAAAAGGAATTTCTTAATAAGGAGTAAACAGCAAAAAATAACGGAGAGAAATATCTGTACTCGTCTAAACGTCACTCCACTTCATCGCGGTGTCGTTGGAGCGCGAAACAAGAAAAAAAAAACGGAGATATTTTAATAAGTTCATATATCGTAATTTCTGACGGCCGAGCCGTCGACGCGCGTCGTCCTTATTGTCTCATATTTTATTTTGACAGCTTGTGCAATGGCTGTCAACATGACAACGTAATATTAATTTTCTAAATAAAATTTGTGTACTTCTATTTTTAGTCTATCATCGCTTCATTTATCGCTTCTATTTTTAGTTTATCATCGCTATTTGATAACAATGGATATAAAGTATGACATTGAAATATTCAATAAAATCCTGTAATTTTAAAAGAATGTCGTAGCAAATTTTTAGTATTCGCAACACTAGCTAACCATATACAGTCTTTCTATACAAAAATACAGTATGACTAGCTATAAGTTTAAAAGTTTAGTTTAAAATCTTTAATAATAGCAAGAATTGTTCGCAAAAAGCTTTTACACCTATTTCCTATCATTTGCATAAAGTGATCGCTTTGAAATATGTTACATTAATTTATGTTTTCTATGTTAATGCTGCAGGACAGATTGTAAACAATAATTAATTTTAATACGATACTTATTATTTCTCTAACAATAGAATTTTTGGATAGGATATATCGTACGATTTAAATATTTTACATCTATAACCAGTCACCCTGTATTGCAAACATTTTGACTAAAATAGTTAAAATGTAGAATTTTCCAATTAAAAGTTCGTTTGACAATCACGCATATTTAGTTGTGATATATAAAGTTAAGAAAGTAATATATTACTTTACCTTTTAATGGACTGACCTACAAGCTTATATTCAATATTAAAATCATTATTTGAATAAAATAAATTGACTTGTACTGAATTGATTCAACTAGGTCAGTTCAGAATCAGGTTTTTATTCAAAAATTGTTTGTTCGAACTAGGATGGACCTCACTTCGCTGAACTCACCTCCAAAAGAATCAACTAGCAAAGATATTAAATATATGATTATAGATATTTGTTTATTTATTATTAGATATTATATTTTTATTCGACTATACGTAACGTATTTATTGTTGCATTTATCAATAATATACATACACTAAGATAGTCATCACAAGGAAAAATGAAAATAAAATTTCAAGACATTTACTAATAACTTTAAGATCTCTTTAAAAGTACGTAGAAATTATTATTTTTATTAAATTATTTCAGCAATCATATGCACTTAAGTAAAATCGAAAAAATAGATAGTTCCTTAAATTTGCGTCTATTTGTACTGTTTTATGAATCTTGACGTATCCTAAGGATACATCCATTACATTCATATAATTACTAGCTACATCTCTTATTAGCATTTATAATTGAAAACATGGCTATTAATCATATCTAATTGATAGTTAAAACAATATGCTGCCGTTCTTATTTGCGATGATGATTTTACTGCGAATATTTAAAATGTTTTTCGTTCAACCGGTTGTAATTTTTAATTTGAAATTCAAATGTATCTCTTATCGGAGTCTTGTTATTTAATATAAAAGTAGATACTTCTTTTGTAATGTTCTTATAATACTTCTGTTATCGTCAAAATTATAAAACGAAAATATAATTATTAGCATTATAATCAATATTGAAAATTACGTAGAGTTTAAACGCCTGTTGTATATATTTCTACTGAATTTTTTATTTGCGTATTTCAAATTCGTGAGATTAATTTATTTAATTTTTAATACACCTAGGATAACTTACAGTGATCACTCGTGTACTTTAAAAAAAAGTAGTTGAGTAGTAGATTGCCAGAAAAATTTAATTTGATGGAAATTAGAATCAGATCGAACTCGTCTATAATGGCATATTTAATCTTGATACTATAAGGTTTCTAAACGCGCGCTGTTTCGAGAGAAGAGCTCACCAAAAACTCAGACGGTTACTCTATTTATGGTAACTTTTACGAAAGTTCCGTGATGACGCAAAAGCCGTAATGCAGGAGCTTATGAGTGCAATTTTTTATTTTATTTTTTCCAATACTTTAAGAAGCAATGAGGGACTATGTTAGACTACTTATGTTAACCTAAGCTAGTAACAGACACCAAAGATCTAGCCAGAAGCTAAAATTACCAAAACTCTGTATACCGCGGAAAATTCTTTTAAAAATTCTTCTGACAGTTATCCAAATAACTTATATACAATAATATAATTATAATAATAATACAATTAGTTTTATTATAATTAATATAATTATAATAGTGTCTAAGGTGGACGCCAGGGACTGAAAAGCGCAGTAGGACGTTCACAAAGACAGAGAACGAAAAAACCGAAAGGTTGAAAGCGCCCCAGCTTTGTTAAAGTCGTCAAAAGAATCTGGTTGCATCTATCTTGCGTTCAGAAATGGAGGTTATCCGGTCGAAATATAGTTATCATTATGAAGTTGTTATTTTATGCCACTTTGGTATCTGTTACTTGCGAAATCCACGATGATTTTTACTTCACAGTCGACCATTGCTTCTATCTGTATTACGAGCGATGAGAAACTCTAAGCTTGTATGTAATAACCAGCCTGTGGCTCAAAACCGAATGCCGGATAGAAAAAAGGATAGAGAAGGCCACTATCGCCTCTATTTTGATAGAGAAATAAGGCAGAAAAACCTTCCTCAACTTCTGCAGACCAGTAGCCAGAACAGTAATAAATAGGAACAAATGATAAGATAAACAGTGCAATCCAAAAATGTATATTAGAACTAATTATAACAGAAATAAATTAAATCTGTAAATACTAATATTAAAAATAAGAGAAATAAAAGAACTGTGATATATAGGTAAAAAATATAAAATAACTAAAAAAGCCGTGATATATATAAATTGTATTAACAAACTAAACTGCAGTAATTGAGGATGAACGAAAGGATATTAGAGCGGAAGAGAAAAATTGACTGAATTATGGAATGAAGAACAGAATGATAGAGATTGTGTAGATGAAAGAAAAGTATGAAAATAATAAAAAGGAAGTGAAAAATTTAATAAAGAGAGTAAATCCCAAAAAAATAGAGTGTGGAACGAAAAAAAAAAACCAACCTGTGACGCTCACAGGCTCTTGGACTATAAAAATTGTCAGTATCAAACATCAATTATTAAGATGGAAAGCAGGTTCTATAATGTACATCAAACAATGTTTTTTTTTAAACATATTGTAATAAAAGTGACGTGGTATGTCAAACATTAGTTATAATTTCGAGAAAGTTATTCCCACACGGAAGCCTCACTTGATTTATTGCGACGCGATAAAAAAATGTTTGTCAGCTTAGTCGCGAACGTGTTATTATGTCACTGCCGGTCGTTGTGGTGACGCGTCCTGATTAATGACCTAACGCTATAAAGTCTGTGGTAATCAAATGGCTAGTCTTATCTATGGTCAATACACCTATTAGCGTTAATTAGATTTTTGACCTATTAATTTGTGTCTCATCAACTATACCTAACTGAATCGTGAATAATGTTCTTTTTCAATAATTCAAACGGAAGATAATAATTATTGTATCTGTCGTTCTTTTATCTCTTTTATTAGACTTCTGTTTATTATACACCTTCCTGAATTCTCCTCATTATATCTCAGTACCCTTTATGTTTACAAAAAACCTCAACAAAGTTTGAACAAATTTAATGTTATTTATGTCAAACTAATGCGTTAAATAGGTATTCAGTTCTTTCACGTTATTTGATCACCAAATAAACTAATAACATACAACAAGTAACGATTTCTTCACTTAAAATTATTTTGTACATGATGGTATATATTACCCTAAAAATATTCATGTTAATGTAAAAATCATTCATAAAGTTTTGAGAAAATATAAAGAAAGAGATTAAAAGAATTGAGCGGGTGTGTTGCCCCAGCGGGATGCTGAGACTTGCGATCATAGGTCAAGGGTTTGATTTCAGGGATACAATATTATATAAATCACACTTTTTCCATTTCTTATATGTGATTATTTCACTGTTCACATACAAGTTTACAGGAGATGTGCAGCAGCATTTTCTGCGTACCATATTAATATACTGCGATCATCAACCCGCCTGCCAGGCGTGGCGATTACGGTATATAATCTATAGATATGTTTGAGGGAGATGAATACGTATATTTAAATATTTATGTTTCTTTATTTATTTTTAAGCATATAATATCTTTAATAATAATAATACTGTCAATATTAACTAAATTAACTATAGATATACAGAATACATATGTATTAAATTAAGGAATAATACAAATAAACATAAAGTTGCCAAACCAGTCAGAGCCTGTATTGAAAAACAATTACATCAATAAAACATTGTCGTGAATTAGTGAGCGTCAATTTTAATATTTATGTTAGGGTATCTATGTGTGTATGTTAGTGTGTGTGTTTGTAAGAGTTAAATTTTGGTCTAATTATTGCATGCAGTTTGCGTCAAAAAAGAAGAAGGTGAATGTAATGTTAATGAAGAATTCTAGTGATATTTTTGGTCTAGACTAATTAGTAGTATAGACTATGAAATACATTAATAATTACACTTATATGCTCAAGTGTGCGTGTTTATACGTTCACACGCGTAATATTACCATAATGGTAGTACTATTTCTTCGGAGTCCACACAGGGCAGGTCAATTAAGCGACCGAGGCGACGTCAATGCCGAGATGAGCGTTGAATGAGCAGTACTCTGCCGGTCGCACGACCATATCTCATGTTTTAATATCCGTCGGCGACTTTGACTTGCCCCAAATACTATAACTTGTACGAGTTACGACGTCTGCGTTTTGCCGCCGCGGCTTTACAGCCGGTGTTGCCAGTTATGCGTTATTCCACCCAATTTTCTTTTCATCTCGTAATAAATTCATTTCGTGTTATTATATTTATACAAATGTCTATTAATGCATCTAAATCGTGTGGAGTGAGATCGTTTCTCAGATGTTTTTCCCTCAAGTTCCGTTGCATAACGTATGTTAATACTAAAGAAGCAAATATTAATGACTAACGAAATAAGTCGTTTCCCATCGAACGTTCTCGGCGTCAGTGTCATTGAACGTGAAATGTATTCAATGTTTTCGATAACGATAATCGCCCGACCAAATCCGTAAGCGTCGAGTCCGCATTTCATCCAGAGTCGATGTGATTACAATAAATTCGTAATTTTAATCGTTATTATTGAAACAACGGCGCGGGATGTGTAAGAGGCGAACAATAAAATAGTTGTTTTACAGCTGCATTTTGGCGGGAAACTCGTAAAATACGCGGCGGTGTAGCTCGCCGGGTGACGTTTAGTGCGCGCGAGCCGAGTGCACGCAGTGAAAAGGTCCCGCTGGCTTGCGACCGCTATGCTCGATTTGATGACAAACCGACTCGTGCGTAACCTTTTTTTATTTAAATTATTCGATATTTGCGTCATGTAATTTAATTATTTATATACAGATAACCATTCATTTCACACCGCGATCACCTGTACCCAAAAAACATATTAAAATTAGCGACAAAAAACTATACTAAAGAATAAAATGAGAAAAAGATTACTAGCTAATTAAAATATACCAGTAAGTACATTTATTTGATTATTTACCCTTTTCACAAGTTCGGTAATTACAAAAACTCATAAGGCAACCCAAATAGATATAATTGATATGTGCGGCAGTAGTGTGAAATAGGTCATGATGCTGTGACAAAAGTAGAAGTAGGCGAAACACTAATTGTCAATGACCTAAACTGTCACTGGCTAATCAGTTTATTTATATTGTTACTACCGTCATCTCTTACTAAGGGGCTTTTAGGCAAGCCCACAGTCGCTCAATGAGCAGCGGCCTATGCTGGGGTGTTTCTCTACGAGATGATGAAAGAATAGATCCGAAGAAAAACGAAATCATACCTATCTTGCCGAAGCATATCACTCAGATATGCAATTTTATGTAATTTGATGGTTTAGGCTTGGGTACGTATGATTTACATATTAGCTTATGTCTACTTGACGTGCTACGGCGGAAATGATGAATCTTACTGATTACTTTTATTTTTTTTATTACTGTTGTAAATTTTCGGGTTTATAATCGGGCTTGAAAATTCAAAATTCAAAATATGTTGTCGATTACGTCTCTTGTTAAAGTCAAATTCAGTCTGCTACTTGTACAGTTGAAATGTCTCACACCTGAGAAGAAAAGGCGAAGAAAACTCGCTATATAAATACACATTAAAAATATCCTAAAGGCGGACACGTTATTCTTTTTCTGAGAAGTTATATATTTTATTTATTGTATAGTAACCGTTTTTGTTAAAAAGTTTTAGGTACACAAAATTTGTTATTGCTTCTTGTATTTATATTTAAATTTTGAATGTAGATTATATATCTTTTATGTTAGCTACTGTACAAGAGAACGTAATCTTATGTTTAACTACATTACGCTATATAGTTGAAGTTAACATGATTTATTAGATATCGGACAGAAGCACCTTGCCGAGGCGTTCGGCAGGTGCGGCTTAACAAAGAACCTTGACGAAAGCAATAAATTATTAATTATGATAAAGAGCCTCGTCATACAATAACCGAATGCGTTTGCTGAAATTACAAAAAAAAAATGTACGAAAGAAATTTTCGAGAACGGCGCCTAAAATCCTTTGTCTAGCGGACGTCCCGCGGAGAATGCGGCGTGTTCTAAAGCGAGGCAACTCCGTCGACTAGCCGCGCAGGGACAAAAGGTCCCCGGACAAAAAATGACATCATTTATTTTATTGCTCCGGGTGAGAATGTGCTACATTAATATCGCGTAGGCCTTAATGTTCCAATCGCCCTAGGCTCGCCATCGGTCAACGTGACCGTTCCGTTATAAATTTCATCCGTCGTTCCATTAAGGTGTTGTGTTTTTGCGCACTGCAGCCATTTGATGCGCCTCTCTGTGTGGTGGCGGTGAGATGAATTACGTCCTCCTATTTCGGTATTGCAATTAATGGTTTCGTTCATATAATAATTGTAATATTACATTACATTTGTATTTTTATATACATTAATATATTTAGAGTGAGAAGTCATCATTCCTAGAAAAAATCTTTAGTACCTAGAAAAATATTTCTGAGAAATAAAATTACTTAGTTATGATAACTATAACTTAATATCTAAATAAAAGAATAACACTCCTTAGGCTATTACATTAATATTTCTTTCTGTATCGATTTGCTCTAACTAGTGTGTCTTTTCATTATAAGTTTAGTTGAAAGGTTTTTATAATTATTTATTTCTTGCAAAAGTAATTTTTTGACCAGTCTTTCGGGCACGATATTTGAATAAAAGACGAATTTTGAGTCTATTAATTAATACAGTTAGTTAATTTTCAGAAGAGTTTGAATCAGTTATTAAAACAATATGCCTTACAGGCACATGTTAATGTTTATTGTATAAAACACAAATCTTATTTTTATTCAATGTCTAGTGTCTTTTGTGAGATCTCTTCTATACATGCGGCTCCTATTTGATAGAAAAATCCAAGTTTTATAAAAACTATAACCAGAGTGATATATTCACAACGCGCTGTGATATGAGAAGAGCACACAACAAACTAATTTTTTTTGTAATGACTTTCAAAATATCAAACAAGTTGAAATATCGCAGTAGCTTCATTATTGCTTAAAAATCCTTACTACAATAGGATTTAAAAAAAATATTTTTTAACTACCACATAATCAGCTCTTTTGCATATTCAAAAGTTTTCACATATGTACCTCAGTAAATAGTATTTATTCGTTTATTTACTCTTTATTGTACAAGCAAGCTGGAAATAACAATACTAGGTGATGAATAAAAGCAAAAGATGAAGTATTGAAGAAAGGTCCCTCTTATTTCAAACGGCGATTTTTCCAAACTATTATTTGATTTACTTGGTTAATAAGGACGAATCTATTCGAATTTTTTAACATAATTTTTAGTATAGTTCAGTTGTTTGCGCGTATATTTTTTCTTACGACATACGATAGGGAAACTCAATCAATATATTGGTTCGATATTTTCATTTTTACATGCGCTTGCGCCAGACGTCATCCATCATGGCGGTCGCTGACACTACTATGATTTATTATCATACACGTTCTTAGGGCAGCTTCCACTACTGTCGGAGATTCATTACGTTACTGTCGATTACTTTAGATTTCTTAGTCTACTTTAATTATATACTACAATATAAGATACTTGCAAATGAACAACAACATTCTTATCGGATACATCTTTAATTTTTTATAATATTTATTTATTTACTTACACTGATTTCTTTTTCTTAGTTCTAAATTTAAAAATAACTAAATATAAAAATATTACTAAATAAATCTTACATTAGCACCAAAGAGTTTTTAGTTGATTGAAATGTAACCTTAATGGAACTTGGTTTATTATCTCATTTACATGGCTAATATCACAATGTGTACATCAAACTTTGCTTCATTTCGTTTTAAAAGAGCAATTGTTAAGTTTTTGGTCGGCTCTTCTCAGCAGATAAGCATTCCGGGCCTTTGGTAGCTTACTAAAATATTTATGTTAAAATAATTAACGATTCAAAAGTGCGTATGCCTTACTGAATATATACTTAAAATTTGATTTTGAATTGATTCGTCTTTTAACTTATCTTCGCTACTTTTTAAGGTCGACAATGTTTCTTACAATATTATTTATTCCATCAAATTCGCGTAGTTTAAAATAATTAATATTAAATCACAATATTGCATCTGTGACAATCAATATGTAAGAATACGTGTGTTTATTTTAGATTCAACTTATTTATAAAGAATCATTGTATTCATCAAAATTTCATTACAAATTTATAAATAATATCGTAACTTATTTATCGCCTTTTTAATGTAAAAGATGTAACATTACTGTTTATCTTTGCACTACACTCACTCATATTTTTTTCTTATTTATTTTGCATACGATTTGCATACCGACTATCTAATTGCTGTTTAGTTTATTGCAAAACTGTTTTCAAAAAATGGTTAAACGAAAGTGATATGGGAAATGAGAAGTTTAAGGTATGACTTGTATGCTTTTCATTGAGTTCATTGTCCTATTTTAGGTTTCTGGGGTATTTCTCGGCTGCATAGGCACGTAACAGCCGGTTTTCACGGTTTACGATTCTAGAGACGTGACTATATCGATATAAACGCGGCGTTTGATTGTCGGTTTTCTGGTTTTTTCACCGGAAAATGGAGTAACGTTTGGTACGTGAGCACTTTGGGGTTCGGGTGCTCTAAACTTTTACGGCTATTAATATAAGATCCGTTCGTACACCGCTGCTCCTTTATTTCTATAGTAAAATAAATATCCTTGTATGCATATTTGTACAGAATAGTTAAAATGGTATTATTTCAATTTGTAAAGGACATCGTAACACCTAAACTAGTTAGGGAATATAATATGTTATTTCGTTTCAGACCCTCGGTAGTACTATTTTGGTTATTGATAAAATATGCATGAATCTTTAATCGATCCATTTAAATAGAGATTTCTCGTACGCCTTAGTCCTTCAGTTTTGTACTTTACCTATAAATACGTAATGTAGAGTTCGTAAGTTAACGCTTCTTTTGAAAACTACCAATGATGATTGAAAGAAAAAGGTGGCATAAGATGGCCGGAAAAACTGGTGTAATATATATTCAATATTATAATACGTGTGATTTAAAGATATACTTTTTTTTGAAGTTTTTGGTAGTTTGTTTGAAATGTTTTTTTTCATTGCGATGCGATTTTCAAAAAAGGAATGTGCGCGAGGTATTTTTTTTTTATTAACGAAACAGCTTTGAATTGAAAGCATTCATGGTAGTGTCACGGTCACAGTTGACGGAGCGGCGACGATTCCGCCTGGTCACCACCTCAACCTCGACCGCCATTCACTTCCTGTATTGTCTCTTCCGTGAATTGTAGAAAACGAAGATCGTCAAAACATTAGTGAAACACTAATTAAACCTTTTTAATTAATAATCAAACTAAAAATTTTTATTACACATTGTGGTAATAGACATACATATACTCATTTGTCAATACAAAACTTTAAAGCTACATCACTATTTCGAATCAGCCTGTAGAAAGTGATGACTCTGAAAACATTAATTTATTCTTTCTATTATAATACTGATTTCTGGCAATTTTAAATTTTCTTATCGATTTTATTACCATTTTCTTGTCTTTGCGTTATTTATTATTTCTGTAACAATTGACTTCTTAAAAAGGTATAGTATTAAGATTTAGTTTATAACAAATGTGCGTATAGATTCACCGCTACAAAGCTTTTGCATCTATAACCTATTATACTGTATTTTTAAAAGCTCGTAAAATTAAATATATTTTTATTAGTTAATTTTATAAACACAAAACCAGTCGGAACATGTATAGAGACCCTGTGTCTGATTTTCCAAAATTCATAAATTAAAATTAAACATACAAATTCGAATACGTGTAAAAAATAATGGTACAGAGAAATGGTAGTCCAGCGGTAGAGGACTGATATTTGCTATCGTAGGTTGATACTATCTTATATAATTCACACTCTACATTATTTATATGGCATAGCCACTGTCCACAAAGAAGTTTCCAGAGCAGCTGGTTCCTCTGCGTAACATAGTACGAACCGTTAACTCCAACTCGCCTGCTAATCGTGGCGATTACGGTATAATTCTGCATAGATATCCTTAGGGGAGGTCTATACCTTACAGGGGAAATGATGAAGACAAAATAACAACAAATTCAATTACGTAAATAAACTGATAATATACATAAAAAATAATTTCTGGCATTGTTATTTAATGAATGTTTACTTGACATTTACACAAAAGTATTTCTTTATCACGTCAAAAATAAATATAAGTCAAAGTATACTTTATTAAAAAATTAAAACAAGACAAAGAAAAATGATTTTACATTAAATTTAGGCACAAAAATCTCGAGTTGTACACGCAGACTCGATTGTTGGCTTATTTATATATTCGTTTGTAATGTATGTTTAAGTCTTCTTATGTTATCTATTATAAAATTTAATTTTAGATCTTTTAACCATATGAAAATGATGATATTGCGGTAAACTATAGCTGATTTTGCAATTTTTTTTTAACTATAAAATAACCTACTCTTTTTAAAATTATTTATGTGTTATGTTTATTTTAATATATTTTTATTTATATTATTAGTTTTACTGCATTACTTACCTTGGCAGGGATAATTAAGCTTTATTGCCGTCGCTACATAAATTTATTGCTTTTTAATAGCACCTAATTGCTATAACATTAGCAGTTGCGTATGCGCGGCCCTAACAGGACAATAAAAATTATATTATAGCTGTCTTATTTAACTGTAAATATATTACTAAGAGTAAATAAGGATTCACTCGGATAATTTAATCTATATGTTAATAATTGTATCGTGTTTCTGTGTAATATATGTATAATTGTGCATTTTGTATAGTGTCGTTGTCAAACTAACATCTGCTATATTTAATTTAAACGCTGCTATATAACTAAGCATTATATGGTCAAATATGGTTGTTAAACAATTAAACTGTTTACATCAAAAATATTCGAAATCTTTAAGCTATTTTTATTCAGTATCTCAAAAAAAAAGTGGAAAATTGATATTAGTTTAGGAATGGTGATAGACAATATAACAACTGCCTTTTTCAAATATTTTACAGTATTGCAAATTTGATACAATGTCGTTCTCCAGCGTATGTACAAGCTCCTGATAAGCTATCTCAAGTCGTAAAAAAATAAATAAAACCCTTGTGCTAAATGAGTTCAGATAAGAGCCGCCATTTTGAAAAGCGTGCCCAATGGTTAGGAACGTACGCAACCGGCGAGCGGAGTGTTATCAGTTCGATTTATGAATACCCCACGCTGATTGGCGGAACAATCGGCTGCGTTCGAAATACCGCGTTATCTGTAATTTAAAAACAAAAACCTGTTATAAAGGGAAATGGTTCATGATTTTATAGTTTATTAAATATAAAAAACAGCATAGAAAGTTTTAAGAAATTAAAGTAAGCGAGTACACGTATTTCTGTCAGATAATTTTCCGGGGAAATAGTCAAGGTCGCGGAAAGTCGCTCGATACGGCGCAATATTAATCATCATGGCTATCTTTTAGGGGAGGCCCATGCTATCAGCTGACAAGATGATGAAGATGATGATTACTTAGAATGCCATTGAGACGGACGCCAACACATTGCTTATTTTTACCTCCGAACAATATATTTAGCTTTAAAACACAAGAAAAATCAATAAACGCACTATCATATATCTAAAAGTATAATAAGAGAGAAGAGACTGTGCAACAATAGTATTTAAAGTAAGTTAAAATGTAAGCATTAGAAGCAAACCACTAATATTCTTGATATCAAAGATTACCTAAATTACTTTGTTGCTTGACACCAGTATGTATCAAATTTAGAGGCAATAGTAAAAAATCGAAATGTGTAAGTTTTTAAAGCGAGCAACACTAAAATAACAGTCAATCATTAATGTCGTAAGCCATGTCGGCGCGGCGTACATCCAATTAACTAAAATAAGACAAGATACAAATTGAATACACTCCGCTGCACGGTAAATTTAACAGCGAACGTACAGAACGCACTGATTTAGTTTTTAATGACATGTGCTGCCATCTTCGTCACAAAAAAGAAACAATTATTTTTTTACACCGTTTAAAGTGGAAACAGTTTTATCATTGTGATAAAAGTTCCTGTGGTCAATGAATCAAAATTCCAATAATTCTTTATTCAAAATACGGTAGACAGACAGACTACTTCTATAGTTGATGTCAAATTGAATCTATCACCTATTCGATAGAGACGCCTCTGAGCAGAGATGAAAAGGCGAAAAAGAGGCAAGACAATTTTTAATAAGATTAAAATATATATTTTCATAAAAAATAAATGGGCTAGGAGCGAAAACATTATTTCTGAAATGTGCTATTTTCTTTGAATTAATTTACATTTTAGTAACCATTAGAACAGAAACGTTCTTTGATATTTTATTTAAATCAAACACTGGAAGCTTTCTAAATATTTTCATTGATCCTATTGTTAAAGCATATATATCCCCCATACAAAGATTTGCTAATTCAATAAAGTCAGCCGTAGGTACATTTTTTTTAATTCTGTTATTTATATTGTATATATCACAGTGCAAAACTGTCGTTGCAGAAATCTTTAAAAGATTTACTTCAGGTTCTTTGAGGTAGCTAGTTAATTACTTCCGACATTTTTATGATCATCATCAACATCACCGTTAGCCGATAGACACTCACCGTAAAATGTAGAGTCCTGTAAAGTATCGCCATGATGACTGGTTTTACAGTGAACGTATCTAGATGTCCCGCGACCTTGACTTAGTGAAATAATATGTACCTATGTACAAAGAATCCTTTACTGTTGCAGTATTTATTATATAGTATGAATATAATTCAATTCAATTTAAAAAAAAAACACGGGCTAAGAAGATAGATTGAATTTTAAAACATTAGGCACAGATTCGTGCGGAAATAACTTCTTGCAGTTACGCCAATTGCGCGTAGATGGTGCATGACTCGCGCGGTGTGGCCTCGTCTCAACGTCGTTTTACTTTTTACCTTATTTGCATCGCCGTTCGGTTTGATTGATGTTTTTTTACGTAACACGCGCGATATTGCATTTGTTTATGCGTTCATAATTAGCATACTTCGCGAATGACTATTTTCAAATCTATACCATTTTTCCTTCATTTCATAACGTTTCTGAAGATGTTTATTTATTTATTTTAAATAAGCGTGTTATAGTAATATAACTTAAGTGTACTATGGCTTAATTTAACAACAAACGGAACTAAACACCTTTGCCTTTTGTAGGCGTACACAGCCGTGGGTAAGCCTCTTATTAGGTCGACTGTTGACATAGTTAAACTCACGGGTAGTCGCTGAATACAGGTAGAGAGGGTAAGACCGGTCATCGTGCCGATATTTGGGGGAGACTTATGTTTTGCAGTGGGCGCCTATCTAATATGGACGATGACAGCCATGCAATTAATTACGCTAACTTATATCTAGATGTGATGGGATTGTAAATTAAAAAAAAAAACATAACAATATGTTTACAATCAGGCGACTTTGATAAATACTTAAAATATAATTTACGACTACCTTCATTAGTATTCCGCGAACATAACACCGCTAGGGTGCCCGAAAATCGCGTCCGTGCAGTCATATGGCGCACGACGCTGATCTTTATGGCCGTACGAAAAATGAAAATTAAAAAAATACGGTCAGCACAACTGTTCGATACTGTATTATAGTCGGTTATATTGTGCGCCCCCGTGGGGAGCCGACCGCCTGCGGAGGCGCTCTGAATCCAAATTACTAGCTCACCTTACTCGGTTCACATACACGACACGGCTCGTACTATCGTCTAGTCTAGATTACTTAGTCCTTTGATCGTCTTACAGATTAATTAATTTTAGACAGATCCCTCCGGTCTATTATCTATGGATAATTTAGTACAGCTTTGTTGTAATCCATATCTATAAGAAGACATTGGGGGAACCTGAAAGTCGTTTCTGTAGACATATTTTACAGAGAAAGCGATTGATTTTTTCTTTCTTTTTTTTCTCTCTTTGTATACTAGATGGCAAAAGGTTGTTGATAACAAAGGTGAATATATTGTCGTCGTGTGAATTTAACTTAAGAAAGCGACATTACTTTCCGGTCCCCCTAATATATACGATATACAAAATCTTGGCAACTAAAATCTATTTACGAAAAACAAATGCTGGGGTAATGTTTACAATATTTACAAAAAATAAATACTGAGATAATTTTTAAAAATGTAATCAATAACGCAATGATAATATAGAAAGTAAAAACATTTTCCAAATTGGTACCTCTTCATATTAAAACTAATTATTATTTACTATCTGTACCGATGGCGGTACATACCTTTAGACAGAGATCTGTATACCAGTATGCATTATCGGTTATGGTTATCCGTAACGTAATGTCGACTCATTAGCGGTAGGGGGCGCCTCGGCCGCAGGTAAACGAGTTTATTTATACTGAGGGCGAGGAGAACAATGTCCACGGCCGGCACTTATTAATCATCTTTTATTCTTTGCCGCAGGGTGATTCTGCAATATTACGCAAAAATAAAAAATATGGTCTGAATTCAGAGTGTGTGTTCAAAATATACCTGTTCTCGAGATTCCTCTAGAAAATCAAATCAGGAATGACAAAGTTCAACGACAAACGACAGATTTAAAGATGTCGATAAAAAATTAATTTGTCTTAAAATTGTAAACAAGGAATATTGCTGACGTGCCTCGTAGCTGGGAGAAGTAAGATCCGTATCAAATAGTGGCAACCTTCTCCCAAATGTCTGGATTTAGTGAAAGAGAAAAAAATATTGTAAAAAAACTAGCGTTACAAATTAGAATTATTAATAAAATATATGCAGAAATATTACAGACACATAATACCCTAGATATATAAATCAACATTTCTTCACCTTCAAACTTGTTCCTGTACTCAAAAAGTTTTTTTTTTTAATCACCTTGCGAAAATACATATCTATTTACTTCCAATTTATTTATCAAACTTTTATACCTTGCTACACAATAAATATTGACGAATGGTAACATTTATGTTAAAATAAAAGTTGCACGATCTAATACAAATTGTATAAAGATCTTTGTAGTACTTTCCGAATTTTTATTTTAAGGATCATAACGATCTAATAAAACCCGCATCAAACCATCATACCTTAACCATCGAATAACATTTACGTGTTAAGATTTCACAAATTTTATGGGCTTAATATTCAGATCAAAGAATGGACCTTCACAGCAGTGGACTTATGAATTATAGTGTTTAACACCACAAGGCTTGTTCGTACGGACTCCCCGCAGCGTAGTGCCGTCCGGAACGGCTCTGGTGTATCGTCACCCTTAACGATTGGCTTAGCAGTGTTATATATTAATCCATACTATAAACGTACGCAAGTCTAGCTTCTTGTATTACAGTACTTTAACTACAGTTACATTTTATAGTATATTGGTAGACGTTTATAAATAATTACATTGTAAATCAATGATATTTGTAGTAAATCTGCGTGCTCGCAAGTTTGTTACGAAAGGTATTGATGTTTCCCCGATACATAAAACAGTATAATTTACATTTATGACATATCGCTGAGGACTTAACGATTATACTTTGAAATATAAATAACAAAATTTGTGATGAATTGAAATGACGCGTAAATCAAAATTTATTGCCATATTAATAAAACAAATAACTTTTTAATAACACAATTCTATGTTTAAAACTTCTTGCACTTTTAATGAATGTTTAAAAAAAAACTTGGCCGCGTTCAACCCAAACGTTTTAATAGCCACAGATTATGTTTACAATTTTTTTTCCTCCGACAATTTTTTATTGAAGACATCGTCTATGAGTGCTGTGATTAAGTAATAAACGTTATAATTTTGAACATAAAATAACGGAACATGACAATTTGGAACGTTTAACGTTATCGAAATGGTCGACGTAGAAAACTAACTATCGACTTGGCCCCTTTCGCGCCAAGTTCTTAATTTAAATTTACTTGAAAGTCAACATTTGAAGTAATGTGTAAACAAAGATATACGTAAAATGAAATGCATCTACAATACTAACTAAGAGTATTTGTTCCTTGGACGCATTATAGAAAATGTTTTAGGAGAGCCGACAGCCATTAGGACATATAATAAAAAAAATTACAATTGTTATTCTTAACTTAATTTATATTTCACTTTTGTGTTTTTTTTTTGCTAATCCCTTGTATTCATTAAGAAGGGTTGCCGAGATAAATATTAAATATCTCATCGACAAATTCTGAAGTTTATAAGAATTTCAGGTTTTAATAAAATCATACTATATAATCTTTACGTTATTTTTTATTTTTGAAATTTTTATTAGATAGCGTATCAAATTTTTTTACGCTGCAAGACATAGGCCTACCTCAAAGATCGCGATGATGAATCGGACTCCCTCTGCCTGCATTCAGCGACTTTCTAGAACCTTTAATATGTCGTCAGTCCAACAAGAGGAGAGTCTATCCACGCCACGTTTACCGTCACGTGGTCACCACTTGAGAACCTTTTGTCCTTCTCACCCACTGCCACTTCTGATGAGCAATTCTTTGAGCTAAGTGACTTTGATTCTTCTGCGGATCTCCTCATTTCTGATTCTACCTCCAAGCTAAACTTCGAGCTTATTCCTGTCCAATGCTCTTTAACCTTGAGGTTTTATAGGATGGAGTGTATAAATATTAATTAACAGTAAATGAGTTAAAATGTATAGATGCACTCCTTGAGAGCTTCTCTACAGCTAATCAGTCTGTAACAGTAAATGAGTAGAAGAAGTTAATCCGTCTTTATGTACTTGTAACAATATTTATAGATCATTATATGATCATGTGTGAACTTAGAAAGAAAAGACATATTTTATTTGTAATGCCCAGTAGTGTCGCTATAAGCGGTAAATCATAAACATTACCTGTACCGGAGAAAGCTCTTCGCTCGCAGTCACTGACGTTAAGACGTAATGTTTTCACGAGCACTAAAATTTATTAGCAATAATTCTATTCTCTATTCACTGATAGCAAAACAAGTCTCTGGTATTTTATATTTTTTATTTATTTAAGAAACCGATAAATTGTAATACACGGTATATTAAAACATGTAATGTTGTTATTTTAATAAAAAAGAAAACATAAAAACTAAGCTATGATAATGATTATAATTTACGTATTATTTGAAATTGTTAACACGCCCCATTTTTATCTATATACACAATAATATTTGTGGTTAGGTCTCACTGAACCTGCCCACTTAGTCAGGCGAAAAGTATAAGAGATATATTTTCAAAATAGGAATTTTTCTATAAATACCCCGCCTTATCAACCTTTGTAATTTTACGAAATCCCACCCTCAAGGAAGAAAATTCTGACCTATACTTAGGTAAAGGTATTTTTCTACCAACTTCCAAGTATTTAAGCCTTATGGTTTCAGCGATATGTTAGTGTGTATACATTATACGTATGTATAATTTGATTTATTATATCATCTGATATATACAGTACGTATATATAAAATTATATATTAATTTAAGATCTCAAAATTTGTACACACTGATTTAAGCTTAGTTACTGAAGTAAATATTCGTTTGACAACTTTTAGAATTTAATCTATTAATCGATATAAATCGAATCGATACCATCAGTTACTCCCGCGTAGCACAAGTCCCGTGGCGGTCGTCCCTTTGACGCAGCCGACGCACCCACGCACACATTTGCACAGAACGCATAATTTGTTGAACCGATCTGATTCATCTAACGGTATATACATAACTAACTATCCCTTGCCCGATTCGTGAGCCTGGACTGCACGTTATGGTTGAAATTTCTTTAAAGCTCTTCTACCAAGATGACGAATGAAGATTTTTAGCACGCCAAAAAAATACATACTAAGTTAAGTAATAAGGCCTAAGTTTTCAACCTATCAGAGGTATAGTTTTAAAATGTACGTATTTTAGAAACTTCGCCATAACACCTTGCCAGTGGAATTTTATAAAGTCCGTTCGTATCTGATCTCTACGCAATAAAAAAATATTTCCATCAAATTTTAAGTTGTTTAACTTTATGGAACCAGAGATGTAATGAGTATTTACATAGTGGGAATCTCATATACAGTTAGAATTTATAACAATCATATTAATATTTTACAATTATCTATAGGACATACACAGATGAATATACACAGTGGATTTTTGAGTTTATCGGTCACATAATCAGAAAAGATGGTGGGAGAAGGACATATGAGAAAAATATTTTATGAATTGTGAAGCTGGTGGATGGCAATAACAATATCATAGTGATAATGTAACAATGTACGATTTTTTTTCCAAAAAGGGTTATGATCTTCAGTAGTGAAATTTATGTCAGATCCTCGGAGAAGGGAAAATAATTATCTTAAAAATATTGTCCCGTAAAAATAATAATAATTATGTGAATGAGGTTGTCAATTGAAGGTTTTGCAAAAACTAAAAGCAATTTCACGATAGAGTACATAATGACAACTTTATTTGCTTTGTAAACGGCGCAATAGTGTAATTATATACAGATTTAGTCATCAATGATTGAACTGAAAGGAGGATTGCTTACTTTTTTGTCCTTGGATGTATGTAATTAAGTTGTTACCTAACAAAATTGTCTTAAATTAAAAAAGTAAACAGTTTGACCGTCAAATAGTTAAATTAAACAACACTATTAAATAAATATTTAAAAAAATTATTGTACATTTGAAAAGTAATTTGCGTAATTATTATAAATATTGGTCATTCATGAAAACAATTAATAAATAAAATGGTCTTGTATGAACTCGCCTGTATTAATCCATATTCGCTTACCTTACAGGTTCGAAAAGATAGCCATGGATTCTGTCCAAAAATTTGCTCCTGTATTAGATCAACGATCAGCATTGTAACTAATACAGAAATCAAGATTTTCAATAATTGTTTATTTAGCTTTTGTGTATATTGCGGGTAGGTGAATAAATGAAAAAGTATGGATCAGACCGCGTTTGAAATATTTTAAATAGGTGAACTTACTGTGATTTTGAAGGGATAAACAATCCAAGATAGAAGAAATAGAAAAATTGAAAAAAAAAAATTGTTTTGTCATATTTATGGCTTGTCGTAGTACGTATATACATAAATAATTATCATTATCGTAAAATCATCCGATAGACAACTGTACTGCGAGATTTAGGCCTCCCCCAAACAGCAACTTCCCGCGACCTTGAATATGTCGTTGCATTTAGTGGTGAGGTATCCACAAAATATCCATACCAGAAAAATTAGTTTGTTTCAAATTATTGGCACGTATTTAGCTTATATACTGTTCAAAACACATTCGACAATGACACAAATTCCGCCACTGTAAGTGCAGTTTTTCAATAGCGTGTCACTGTCGAAGCATTGTCCCCGGATAATAATGGCGCTGCCACACGAGATGGGATAACGCGCGGTCGTTAAAGCTCTCAGATTAGCTGCGCAGGCGCACGCGACGCCGCCCTAACGCGCCGTGAACGTAACGACCGTCTGAATATGATTTTATAATTGTGCCATTTTCAAATTGCCCGACATGGAAAATACTCCATGCTTATTACCTCCGTTCCTTCAGATTGGCGAAGCTTCCACCATGAAAAAAGACGAGATTACTATAGGATGAAAAGCGGTTTCGGTGTAGAATTTTAAAGCGAATTCGCGTGTTTTTCGGTTGTTATTTTCAATACGCGCAGAGTACGCCTAGAAACCATTACCGTCGGCGCTTCTTAATGTCACGGTCGTACATGTATTTACGTGTTATTAATTTTGACGCTCCGGAATTTTTTTTCGCGTGTTTTTAAAATTCGAACACTTTAACATTTTAAAATTTTAACGGTTTTCTGTGGTAGCTAAAATACTGCGTTTTTTAAGTTTTTAAATAAATAACAAAAAAATAATTGTTAGATATATTACACGCTGTGTTGCGCTATGCGTGCCCCGTTCCAGCTTTTGTGGGCGTAAATTCCTTTCTTAGAGATTTCCAACATGCGAAAAAATATTCTGGCTAAGTTTTATAACCATAAGAGCAATAGTTAGAAAACATGCATTTTTTTAATGAACGCCACCACAACTCTCTTGAAGGTAGTGTTTCATGTAATCCTTTCTTAGATAATCATTTTGCTAGATATTCCTAAATGTTCCTAAATGGTAAAAGTTCCTAACAAATTTCAAGTTTTCTGGTTCCTGAGATATTCTGTTAAGTCAGGACATAGTTATAAATCTCTTATATTTTAGATAGATTGCCACACCTTGCATTAATTATGAAATGTTTTCGTTAAAATACTGATTACTAATTCTTTTTCATTATATATTGAATAATATTGAATATTCTATTGATCGAAAATTTAAACATAACATGGTCGGAGTGGTACCATATCTGATAAAAATCAATCTAACAATTTAAAAATTAGTAGTTTTAGAAAGGAAAAGGACACGGCGCGTTGCAATGTGAAACACTTGTGATATTTCATTGCCGTCGCGGTCCAAATACAATTACAATGTAAGTGCGAAATATAAACCAATACGCGACGTGCAAACACACTCTTTCAGCGACCGCAAAACTCGGGCGGCGGAGTAAATGCAATATAAAACTTTGCACCGACAAAGTGACGCGATTTCCCAATGCCCGACGTTGTGTTACTTTTACGGAGCTCTCATTCGGTTTTATTGTGCGGTTACGATTGCCGCACTATATAGATACGTACGACCTTCTTTTTATAACCTCATTCGATTAGGTGCTACAGAAATTCATTGTCTCTTTTAAAGGTACCGACCATGTTGCATGTTCTAGACATTTTATAGTCCACGCGGTCTAGAAATTCAAAATAAATGTTTATCGTTAACGAGAAATTGCTTTCTCAAGCGTACTGCGATCTATGTACTTTATTTGGTGAATTATAAAATTTTAAATTTGAATTTTTTCATTTATTCATAATGGTTTACACATAGGTTGGATCATTTATAGAGACTGGTTAACCCATGAGAAAAATGCAAGTAAAACCTTATTTAAAATAAACTAGAATGAAATTGAACTCCCCTATAGTGGCATACTCGAAGTTAAAGCTGCTGGGGTTCCATATGCTTTCTGATATTAAAAGAGTCCACAGCGAACTCAGACTAGTTTCTTTTTTACTATAGTAGATCTTTAGTCTACTTCAAAACTGGTTTCTGCGTCTCCTCAAAAGACCAGTTAACGGATTTCAAAAATAAACTCTAGTGTATAAGTTTTTTTAAATAATAAAACCTCTTTTATTTTAGTATTAAGGATTTTTGTGTCTTAATAACCTCGTCTCTTTACTTTGTGGGGTACTACGCTACGCTAGCCGGTACGTGACCACTACTCTAGAATCTTAAGGCGCCAACGGCTGTTTATTCTGCGCTCTATGAGGTCTGCCCGCTGCCACTTCAACTAGCAAATCCGCCAGGCTATGTCTGCTACTTTCGTTCGTCTACGGATTTTCTCATTTCTGATTCGATTGATAAAAATCTACGCAGTATCTAAGATGTCACATGTCGTGAACCGCAGACTGCTCTAGGTTTATGTGGTTCATGGCCGAACCAAAGATGTAAACAATATCAACAGATGCAGCGCGTTGCAGCTATCAAAATTATTAGACAAATTGCTCATAGAATTGAATTTCGAAATTCCATAGAATTTAATTTTCAGGCGAGAGCAAAATAGACGTTTTGTTGGTTTTAATTTCATGTTTGAGAAAGTATGGTAATATGAACCTGTAAATTATAAAATAAAATTTAGATTTCATATAAATATAAATATATAAAAAGAAAATTAATTTTTTTGTGTAGGAATTTGTTGTGGACTCTTCTCAGTACATTATATAAATGTCTTGAATTTTTAGAGTTGCTTAGCATAGCCAATAAAAGAATCAATATTTGTGTTTTTGTTTCATAAACCGATAGAATTATATAAATACTCAAGTTACACATTTTTTACACAGGTCTGGTTCCAAAACAAGCGATCAAAGGAGCGTCGGCTGAAACAACTAACCTCAATGGGCAGAGGTCCGTTCTTCGGATCTTCGCGCAAGATGCGGGGATTCCCGATGAACCTCTCACCAGGGGGGCTGGAAGAGGGCCCACCGGGGTTTCCTTACTTCGCGACAGCAGATGGCAAGTTCGAGTTTGGCTATGGCCCGCCGTTCCACCATGATGCACCATTCTTCCACCCGCCACCAGCAATGCCATTCAACCAGCCAGGTTGGTACACTTAACTTGTATCTCTTTGAAAGCTATTGTTAGCTTGTGTACTTTCTATTCGTATAATGTGATCTAAATAACATTCTAAGTTAAGGCTCCCCAGGAAAGTTACTTTTTAGGTTGACATTTGTATCGGCTGAGATGATGATGAAGTGTCCTGAGCTCTGCCTCTTCAACTATAAAAGCCAATGAGCCTGATAAGAATTTCATTTAAATAGAGTAATTGTTGAGTTTCAAGCCGGCTCTTCCCAGCAAATCAGCATTTCCAGCCGCTGGTAGCTTACTATTTATAATGTTAAAATAGTTGACGATACATTAGTGCGCTTAAATGCTTACTTGAATAAAAATATATTTTGAGTTTAAATTTAAACGCGTAGTAACGGGAGCAGGTCGTTTCGCAGGCGGTATGGAGTCGCTGCCAGGCGGCGAGTTCCCCGAACAGTTCCCACCGCCGGAGCACCTGGTTCTCCCGCGGCCCTCGTCGCCCGAGTTTACTTTCGGTGACGCCCCGCCTCCCCTGCACCCCGAGGGTCTCGTCTGGTAGCTGAAGCCGGAGCCGCGAGACTTCCACGACTGATGCGGCTCAACGGTATACAAAGTGGACTTTTCTAACGGTGTTCTTATCTAAACGAAAGAGACGTTTTAACAAATTTTAAATTTCGAACGCAGTGTTTTGTGTTGCGATGTTTTATTTTTTGTCATCTATCAGTGGTGCAGTGTGTACTTAAAATCATTCCGGACTTCAACAAATCAACAAAAATTTAATCTCATAATTTCCGAAAGTGCATTTTTCTGTGTCGAATTTAATAAAATTTATATTTGTGTTAATAATATTCTTAATTGATGTATGTGTAATATTAGTAGTTAAAGAATTTCATTATAAAATAATTTTTTTGTATTCTCTTCACGTGTATAGTGTACAGAAATAGTATTCTTTCCGTCAGCTAGAATTCATTTAAAATAATTTATTTACATGTAGAATTACTGTTTTGGTTCCTATTTTAAGATAGATGTGTAACGCATTTTATGTATTTATTGTTAATTTCTAATTAGCACCTTTTGAGATAAGGTTTTATGTAAGTGGTATGAAAAAGTCTTGAAAAGGTTTTATTGTTGTATATATGTTTTGTAAATAGAATATAGCCTGTAAACATCTTTGGATACAGGTCGGTCTCCTAAAGTGAGGTAATTTGTATATAGAGGGGAAATAAATGTATAATATATAGATGTATACTATATTATTACTATAAATATCAAGGCATAGTCGATAACAAAATACATCAATCGCTTTTTTCTTTTTATATAATTTGTGGTACAATACGCAATAACTTTTTAACGTTTAGTTTAAAATCTTTTACGTCTGTATTTACATTACGAGGGAAATTAAAAAAGTAAATGTTTTTTTAGATGAGAGTAAAGTTGACAACATTGTAATCACCACGTTTTTAATTTTCTGACAAGTTTCGAAAAAAGAACATACATAGTTTTTAATTTTTCTATGACGTTTCAGGCACGAACTTGCTTATTGAAATCATAATTAGCAAATAAATGTTAAAAGTAGCGTTGTATTAAATAAATATTGAAAAAGTGACTTTTAATTTTATTTAATATTTTTTTATCTATTTTGGCCCGTTTTCCTATTTTTCCTTTTTTAAAAATTAAGTACTTATATATCTTAAATATTATTTTGGAGTGATCAATTTCATTTGTAACATTTTTATATTTTGGAAAAATAAAAGTAAACCTTATTTAATAATTACATTTTTGGAGACACGTAGTTAAATTTTATTGTGATTCCATTTGTAAATAAGACGTTTCGTGCGGTTATGCATGATGAATGATTTCTTTCAACAGAATATATTAGTATGTGCGCCGATTTAAGTGTTAATATCCAGTGCACAATGTTGTCTGTCTGTATTTAGGTAATAACAAATATAATGGAATTGTCTGTAAGAATAAACTCTATTCGATTTATTTGGTTATTTCATTTTATTTCATCTCCAATTATTAGAGATTTTCGCTGAAACTCATTTTCAATTCGATCTACTAATATTTACGATATATTTTTAAATATCACATGTCGTGAACCGCAGACTGCTCTAGGTTTGTGTGGTTCATGTGGGAACCAAAGATGTAAAAAATATCAACAGCTGCAGCGCGATGCAGCTATCAAAATTATTAGGCTCATAAAATTGAATTTCGAGATCCCATGAAATTTAATTTTCAGGCGAAAACAAAATAGACGTTTTGCTGGATGTTGTAGGAAGTATGAATCCGTAAATTATAAAATAAAATTTAGATTTAGAAGACATATAAATTTAGGAAAAAGAAATTAATTTTTCGGAGTGGCAAAGTAGTGAACATCAAATTTCGTGTGATAACACAAAGATAATTAAAAACAACGAGTGATAACAAGATTATATAGTATTCGCCGAAGAAGTTCATTTTTGTTTTTTTTTTTTTTTTAATCGCGCATTTATTAACAAATGGCGGATGGCAGAAGCAGTTGACTGACGTGTGCATAAACAGTTACCATTAAATTTAAAAATACGTGACACTATATATACACAGCTACTTTTGTTTGTTACTCAATTTTTTTTCTTAATTTCATATGTTTACAAATGTTTAAGAAATAATCCTTAGTCAATGTTTCCTTTGTAGCGTGGCGTAATAAAAATTTTAATTATAATAACCGATATCAGCTCAAAAACAGGCCAAGGTAACCAGAAACAATTAACTTAAGAACAAGAGAATGTGTTCGAACAACAATTTTATCCCATATGAACGCAGTCTTTGTTTATTATTAGTGATTATTAATTTAATGGTTAATAAAAGCTTACCGACTTATTATAATTTGGCATGTTTAGATAAGACAAAGAATAAAATGAAATTTTTTCGTTAATAACAGGATTTCACAGATAACTATGGAAATATAAATTGATTTAAAGATTATAGTAACATTAAAAAAGAAAAATCGGAATACTTTTATAGAGCGTTTTTGATAGATTTTATTAAACTTTCCTCATAGCAAAGACAGAATGCCTGTCGGACATTCTTATCTGACCGTGCTAACAAAGTATTCATTGCACAGAATTTTTTTCTATATATTTAATATTCTTAAAAACAAGTCAACATCCAGATGGAATGACAGATTGTTAAATGTACTGCTCAAACAAATTGAACCTTGCCTAAAATTCATTGATATTAATAGTATAATAATAACGGACGCTTTCTTAAACTACTTTAGAAATCGGAGTAGAGATAAATGCTTCCAAACAATTCTGGACAGACAATCGTGCGGTTTTGCAACGCTTGCGAAAAAGAAATATTTCCCTTTGGAGTACAGGCGGATGCCAGCCAGCCGTGCCAAAGACATAAAATTATATCTTTTGCAGCGGTAGTCAGGTGATTATATCTGAAAATTGTCTAGTCTTGAAGTCTAAATATCACAGAAACTTAGCCTGAAGTTTGTCAATTTTGTATTTTGTCGCTAGTACAATATTTCTAAACAAAACTTTATATAAACCACTGTGTACTTTAATCTTAAATTTTTGTTACAAAAGTGTACTACAAGTTTTTCTATAAAGACTCATTATCCACGTACAAGAATCCTTAAATATAGGCATCATTATTTAGTTCTAAATATCGGAACCAGAGTGATATCTACCTAGACGTCTTATTACATGAGACCAGTTTAGTCGAAACATTTTAGCTACTAGAACTATGTGTATTATTTTAAAATAATAAAAGCCTAGGCGTTTATATCTTATTATTTATAAAACTTAACAAATATAGAAAGAACGTAAAGTTCGGTAGACTTTTTATGGAATTTTCTATCTTATCATGTCGAATATTTGAAACTAGTAATATGGAAACAATAGCAACGAATTAGTTATGTTATAACATAAAACAAACGTCATACTTACAAACATCCCGAGTTCTGATGAAAAAAGGAATAGTTTATCTTTTACCCAGTGGCAAAACAACGATTCAAAAAAAGTTCGTGATAGCTTGCTAGATGCGGGCACAGTAATATCGGTCATCTTCTTCAACTTTATGGCTAAAAACTTAACCTATGGAGCAAAAAGACTTCCTTTTTAAAACGATTCCATAAAATCTCAAAGAAAAATTGTGATAAAAACTAAAATGGATTTTTTCACAAATAAATAGAGATTTCTAGTTTCAAAGAATCTAATGGCATCTAAGTAAAAAAAAGGTATTTGCACGTTGGCATTTATCGAATTTAGTTCAGAAAGCTTAAATCTCACTACAATCAGCTCCCTTGAAAGCCTCTACTCGGCTGTTACAATTTTTATTTCAGAATCAGAAGGCTGCATAGCTCTAAATTTGCTTTGGTGCACTCTCCATGGGCATCTGGCAACTGGACTTTTCTGGACGTTCCTGGCTAGCTGGTTGGCTGGCTGGTTCCTGGTTTCCTGTTACTAGAAAAGCGACAAAAAAGTAGTCACATTTTACACAATTTTTCATTGGAATGATTTTTTCATTTTCATGTCATAATATCGACTATAAAATCCACAGAATAGCTTCGTCCAGCTATGTTCAACGTTTAAAATAAAATAATTCAACATGACATTGCATTGTAAGAGAACATTAATCTACATATTCTCTGAACTCCACCGCAAGTGATACATGAACATTTTATTTAGAATAATAGCATTCAGACATGCAAAAAATAACCACTCAGCTATCTATATTATATACAATAATTCTTGAAAATTGTAATACTGTTATTAATTTGTCCTTGCAAAGCGTAATCAATATATATCAATATATAATTTAAACGCTACCATTGCCTTAATAAAAAGGAAATAAAAATTTAATCATTTAAAACACTTTATAAAGTATTTCCGGTTCTATGAAAATTTTATAATCACAAGCATTAAAACGGAGTAACAAAATTTATTAGAGTTGAAGTAACAACCTAAAATATTCATAAGATTTTTTTTTTAATATTAAAATATATTTTTAACGTAACATTACTTTAATTTGTATTCAAATAATAATTGGTTAAATTTATATAAGAAATAGGTACCACTCAGTAGAACGACGACATAGACAAGGTGAGAAGTCATCGTGGAGATATTTGGGTTAAGCATATGGCTACCGGTGGGCATCTATCGGCTGACATCACGATGGAAATAATATCTTTTCCAATGCTTCTATAGTCGAACATTTATTTAGAGTCTTTGGCTAAACTAAATTTCTGTATGAATAAATATTTTAAAAAGGAATTTCAAATCAATTATAAATTCATCGCTTACGTATACCTTTCAAAATAGTTAATTTTTTCCTTAAAATGAATCTTTTCAGCAGTGTATATAGATGATAGACCACTTTGTTAAGCTCGTCTTATGGCTACAACGATAATAATGACAATGATACGAAGAAAAGAAACTTTGATACCAACACGAAAATCTTGTGCAAGACACGTACGTATCTATTTCAATACAAAACATGACACAGTTTTTAAAAGTTGTATTTATTTAATACTCACAATATATAATATAGGAATACCTACATAAATAGCGGTATCATGTCTGTAAATTTAATCCGTCGATACAAGATCTTCAATAATCATCAACAGCATCATCAATAATCAAACATCAATATTAAAAGGTAAAATATGCGCTAATTATTGTAGTTCATGTCAACCTAGCATTATATTCCATCGTATCTCAGTGATTTCTGATCAAGAATTAGCTTTGATATCTCTTGATCAGGAATTGTTTCTGATTAGCAGTGCTAAGAAGTTCAGTTGCGATCTAAAGATATCGACGTAGCTCTCATAATCTAAAAACTGAAATTGCTGTACGACGACCACATTGGTTGTGCAGGTAAAGGTAGATGGGTTAGAAATTTTTTCGAGTACAGGTGTGTGATTGGCAAAATGAAGTGGGCAGTGGGCAGACCACATAATACGCAGAACAGATATTCCCTGGAGTCTTAAGGTTTTCAAGAGACCATGAACGGATAAGAAAAGCGTAGGACTTTCGTATATCAGGTGCACAGGCAATCTTGTTAAAGTTACATAAAGAATAAAAATAAAGTATTATTGTATCAAAATAAAGCAATTACATAAAAAGCAAAAGAAAACAATGTAATGTGATCATGTGTAATGTCATCAATGTCATGTAACATCTGTGATAGAAATAAAAATTGAATCGTTAGATTAAGAAATATTGTGATAAACTGTGATAAAAATCCTGTACTGTAATCGAGGAAAGGATGAGAAGCAATGCAAAGTATGAAATTAAGAAAAATGAACAATAAGATCGATAGAAGGGAATGCTAATAAAAATAAATGTGAAAATATTTATTAAACACAAAAAAGTCCTATACTCGAAAATAAGATATGGTGTGCGAGAGGTCCCGAAAAGCGGGAACCATAAAAAACATTGTTAAGGTCGATGGAAGACGCTGGATGCAGGCCACTTTCAACCGGTTCTATTGGACATATAGATATATGTCCAGCCGTGGACGTCTGTACGGCTTATATAATAGTGATGAGGAGCGATAGAACAGGCCATGTCTAGTTTATGATCTTGTATATATTCGTGGAATGAAAATCGTTGCGTGAAAATTAGAAAACAAATATGAAATTCGAAGTAAAACAAAATAAAACTCATTTGGTATCAGGCGAACACATTCGCGACGGAATGTCTCATAACTGACGATATCAGACCCACCTCACCCTCTCAGCACATAAAGGAAAATTGGAATTGGGAGAAGGGCAAAGAACACGTGGCGTTTCACACGATCGAATTAACCGTGCGGTTCCACGATGGTTCGCTCGTAATTGAATGCGGTGTTTGAATATAATCAGCGTTTGTGCGTTTACGTGTGGAGACGTATTAACTTGTCTGGTTTATGTAAATTTAGATCGAGATCATTGTTTGGATATCGCGTGATAAAGAACGCTGCCTATGTTACATCAAACACAAACAACTCGTAATACTTAAATAACTTACATAACGACGTCAACATGGATGATAAAGCATAAGACTTCGAATCCCTAATACATCTGCAAACAGTAGTTGTCTCCTTAGCTTTAGCTAAATCGCTTTAATATGTAAGAGAAAGTAACTTGAAATTTTTTGGTATACGAAATCAATTTTATTTTTTTATTGTCATTATATTACTAACATTCTATGCTGCCAGTGTTATACTATATCAACTCTGGTTCATATTCGCTTAGCTATATTTTATAAAAAAATAAGTGTCAAAACATCGTATCAAACAAGAAACCGTTTGAAATGTTAAAATATTACATTGATATATGATGTATACAGGGTTTTTCTATAGGGCAACGTGGCACAGACGAAATTTCGACGATATCGATAAATTACCTAAAAATAAAAAAAATTAAAACATTAAGCACTAAAAAAAATTAAAAATCTTTTTTGGTAATAATAATTTTTTTTGTATGTAATAATATAATTTTATTATATTAATACATACAAAAAATATATAATAATAACAAATAACAAAAAATGTATTGGGTTAATATCGTTTTATTTTCTTTCCAAAAATATTATGTTTTTGTAAAAAAAAAGATTGTTATATTTCCTAAGTACACATACTATTACTATACACTGCACATACATACTATTTATATTGTTTTAAATAAGTTAAATAAATAAAAAATAAGACATCACTCAAATGTCTGATGTGTACACTTTTTTTTAGTTGATTCTGAGAATTCTAAACTTTCTTTATTATTCTCTCTCTCTCTCTCTCTCTATATATATATATGTATGTATGTATGTATATTTATATATATTATTTTATATTCATTAAAAACGAAACAAAATTTTTAATTATTTATTTCATTGTCTTTTGCGCAAATCTGACAATAGTTTTACAACTATACCCATTATTGTATTAAACTATAAGACTTTTTTTAAAACGTTTCTGTCCTAGTCTCCTTTCCATCTAATGAATAAACATTTATAAAAATATAATTAGATACACGTGGAAAAACTACCAGTTTTTTTTTATATTTCACACAGTTTAAGGTTAACGCTGTTATAATTATTCCGCACATCAAGTCGTAAGTAGTAGATTTCTGGGTCCTGTGCAATGTGTTACGACTCAAAGTGACTATCGAAAACGACCGCTACAGGACACTGGTAGATTGTCCAAAATTTTTACAAATATAGGACAGTTCCAATATTAATTATAAGTACGCGGGAACACGAGAAAAATAAAAGTCAATATTCACTATTATTATTGTTGTTGTGTTTATGGCGGCACTTATTTTGACGCTGTATGTTAGAAAAAGGAAGTAGTCCGACACTGACAAGGCGTCTGATGGAACTAGATAACAGACTAAAACTTGAGAGAAGATTGTAAAACTCCTCTTATGGTGACCCGATCCCTAATGATTACTTATGTTCGAACCAGATTAGCTTATTTAACGAAGTCACATATTAAACTTAAAAGTTTGCAGGTTTATGTACATATTTATCACATTATTTATTACAATTTTCTTCTTTCTACATACGATTCACCTTATACAACTAAAACTATATTTATTTTGACGCTATATAATTGACCATACAAATCTATCATTAATAATGTAAAAATAAATTCACTGTAGGTTTTTTTTATTTGTTTTTACGTACTCGGAAAATCGGGATACACATATTTTTTTCCACTCAATTTCATATCGTAATTTTTTACCGCGTTACTTCATTCTCGTTGCTTTATATTTACCGTTAGGTCGTCCATATTTAATATGGTACTAAAAAGCATTACGTGTACCGACCATGTGACGGCTATCGCGGCCTAGATGCTTGAACCATGCCAGATAGATACACGGTGTATTATATTCATGACTTTGCACACAGCCTTTCCGGAGCCAAAATTTGTCTGTGTATAAAGACGATATTCTTAAGACAGTTTCGTCACCCTACTTTGCCTTTTGGAAAACTTCGATGTTTCATAGATGAGGTTACTTAAGGTTTTAAGTTTTGCTTCCTATACATCAAAGTCGTTCTTTTAATCTCTTCAACTAACCTCACTGATACCATCTTTTCGATCGTTTTAAGCGTTCCCAAGAGAGGAGTCTTCCATTCAATATGAAGCGCTGTCAACGTTAGATCACGTCTTTTTTATACTATGTGGCCCCGCTATAAAAGCAACCACAGGTGAAAAGAATTAAGATTTCGATATGATATTTATTTGTGTCATTCACGATATTAAAATTTTAATATAAGGGATACATGTTATTTTTACTATATGTTTCTTGAAAAGTTTAATTTTCATTAATGATACTGAATTATGTATTAATTAATAATAAAACAATTTCCTTTATGTCGACTTCATGGTCACCCTTTTCATCGATGGCCGTATCGAATGCTGATTGATTGGATATCGCCTCACAACTTCTACTATTTAGGTTCGTGTTTTTGGTTTAATATTTGCTACTAACACGTAACAACCTACACAATCCTTCACTTTGATACTCATTACTAATAAGTTTAGACATTTATTCAGTGTCTTCAGTTTAGATGTCTTTTTTAAGGTTAACGGTTATTGTTTAGCGTGTATGCATTATCTAATATGCATAGTGATTGGTTATAGGTGTAAAAGCTTTATATGAAGCTTACTTACTTGTCAGCAAAAAACTGTGCTTTTTTCAATCATCCTTTATACACATTTTCAATTATCCTTTATAAAGTGAGCCCTGACATAATGTTATATTAATATATTAATTTCTACACCTCCACTTCGCCACGCTTTAATCAAGCGCGGTACAGCGGTAACAGTCACACTATTAGTCAACGGGCTAACTATCATTTATTTTTTTACATTGTTCTTAATACAGCGTTTTAATGGAACTGTACATTGTTTGTGATTCTCGAGTGAAAAACACGAGCCGGCAGTCCACGGCGTCCCACTTGGTGGAACAATGTCATGGTCAAAGTCGCTGGGTACAGGGAGCGTAAGACCGATCGTTGCTTCTATGGGTGAGACCTATGCTTTGTAGTGAGCGTCTATCTGTTGATATAGTGATGATCGCTTCTGATTGTCATACTAGCTCGATAATTTTATAACGTACAAAAAAAAACAATTTTTAAAATCGGAATAAAATTAACAATGACTTTTGCCATTAACTTTAACAAAATATATACAGAGTATAAGTATAAAACTATTTTCTTTTACTATCTGATCATTCATTGATTATGAGATTATTATTTATGTTGCAATTTAAACTGATGATAGCATTGCCAAGGTGCACTGTAAACATTGAAGAAGCGTCCCCACAACAAATAACAAATAAACACGATTCCAAAACCGAGTGTCCATTAATTAGTGCGATTGTTGTCCGGGGGAAAGTACACACGGACTCATACATATTTCAGCCGCTAACTAACATAGAGCACGCAACACCGACCGCTTGTAACATCTGATAAGCCGCAATAACGTAATAACGACTATTTTTAGTCTCACAGTTAATTTGGTGACACGCCGTAAAAATAAATTAAAGGTTGTATTATATCAACTGATGTAGTTCTAATATAAAAGGCATTCTACAGTAACCTTTGATTATGACTGATACACAAAAAGCGAACATTTTTAAACAGGGTGATCATAATTTAGAAGAATATCAATATGACCATTATTATGATTCTTGACCAGTGTCCAAACATTACCGTGTTCCGCTTCGAAGGCCATTGTAACTTGTAGAGTTACTTCTTGAATTGTACTGGTTTTTTTTTTAATTTGAGACATTTTCGGCAATTAATATTTATATTTTTAAAAAGAAAAGGCACTGTTGCCTTAGTAGCATTTAAAGATTATAAGAGAAAGAGGTAGCAGAGAATTAAGAAAGATTAATCTTAGCCTAGTTTTTAATAAACTTGAAAGCTTTAGAAAGCTCTGTTCGAACCGAGTACCATCAGGTCTCCTACCTACGAGTCTCTATTTTTTTTTAAAAAATGAAGGCATTGATGTAATTTGTATACGTTTGCGTATATAAAGCATTGTTGTCAATAAACTTTTTCATGCAATTTGACGAAAAGATTACAGTGAAATTATAGATCTGACAGACCTATTTAAACTGGTCGATTTCCCTTCTAAATTACTGCATTTATTGGATCAAGAGGTACATCGGAAGATGCTTCATGCCGGCCGCTTCTTATTAGTCTTATTACAAAAATAAATATCTATAAGGCTGGTGTCTATGTACAGCAGAGGACATTGTTTAGCAGAAGTAATGATGATGATGATAGACTGCAAAAGTTTACCTCTGTAGAAGATTCCTAGTGTATTCATGTAATTACTAAAAATTAAAATTTATTATTTTTCTGTAATTTAAAGGTATTATCAACTCTATGTGAGTGCAACACACGTGTGTCGGCTGACATTTGCGTGCACGCGCCCCATTGGTCAGCTGCCAGTGATCTTTGCCGCCGACACTGAGTTCCATACTTTTACATTATTTATAGTAATCGATGCTAAGGTTAGATTTAGGTACTGGCGTCGACGA
The DNA here is from genome assembly GCF_028537555.1 of Battus philenor. Classification (NCBI taxonomy): domain Eukaryota; kingdom Metazoa; phylum Arthropoda; class Insecta; order Lepidoptera; family Papilionidae; genus Battus; species Battus philenor. Next base: position 4,176,956 of record NW_027181686.1, read on the forward strand.
TAACTATTTTTTATTTTTTTTACTGTGTCAATTGACGCAATCGAACAATTTTATGGCACGCTTTAGGGTATATTTACATCTAGTTATAGCCCGTCTGCTTCCCGGGTATGGTATGTATATATATATATGTATGTATATATTTAAGCAATAGTTTGAAACGTACTACGTAACTACTTGTATGTGAAATTTTGTAAAATCCGTACTTTTCTATCGTCTACTCGGCAAAAGAAATATATGTTTGAAATTGCAAGTCTCTAAGCCTTATAGTTCCTGAAATACAAGTTTAATCACGGAGTGCAATCACAAATGACCTTTAGACGTTGGTTTGTTCGTGTATAAGGGCTTTTATATTTTATTTTAATTGCTTTAGAATATTATTATAACGATAATTATTTATTGTTACTAACCTTTCCAAACACTGTTAAGAAGATTTTTACTTTCCCTTTAAACACAAATACATCTATAGATGCGGTAAAAAATAGTTTACACTTTTATCGCTCTTGCTTCGCCACCTTAAAATTAATTTTAGGCTAAGGAACCTCTGCATCCTGCTCACTTGCACCCGTGTAATCTGCAAATGCTACTTGGGCGTGTAAGTCAGGTAAAAAAAATCACACATATTATACACGCTAGATGACGCAACAGACTTTGGCTGTATCCCGAATGTAACCGGCCTGTCGTATTCCAATAGAAAAAATAACTGTAACATATTCCGGAGTGATCACATATTGTTAGATTAAATGTCAAAAATAAATTACGTTTTTGTGATCGATGAATACTGACCGATGCAGCTGTTAAATAACATTATAAATTTGTTGCATGGACTGACAAACGAGCGAGGTTCATGACGAACTGTCACATGCGCTAAGTTCATGGTGAACTGTCAAATGCCTGAAGTTCCTGATGAACTGTCAAGTGCGCAAATTATGAGAGGTTATATTAGGTTATATTTTAATTGTTTTCATACCCAAGTTTTAAAAAAAAGCATCATGTAACTATAGTATACATATAATAGCACAACTACTTATAGCCGCTTTTTTGCAGTATCACTGAAAATGTGATTTGAACCTAATTCACTCTACGAAACAGGCTTTGCATAATATAGGATATTTTATTAAGCAGTAAGTTTTATTCTTATTCTGTGTTGGAAAAATAATATTATTAAAACCATAATTTTCTGTTTTTTTTAAGTATCCATAAGAATGGTCTCGGTGTATAAGAAAATTTTACACCAAAATTAATGAAATAGGTTTAGTCGTTCTACAGTATGAGAGCATGATTAAGGGATATCAGGACTCGTTTTTATAGATATTGATTTAATTTTATAATTTAGTAAACAACACAGCAGTAAAAAAGTAAAATTATGAAGGATTAGCTTTAATTTTGAAACCTATAGTTACTAATTAAAATACTATATGTGTGTAGTTACTAATCCTCGCGTTTAGAACATTTGCAATTTTCGTGTGTAACCATCATTAGACTGTGTATAAGTTTTATTGGCTAATTATATGCAAAATTACCAATGCGTCTATAATCGCACCTAAGTAAAACGTATAAAGTTCTTTTTTACGTTAATAAGTGAAGTTTAGGTAATCATGGGAATTGTGTGTTTTAAACCAAGAGCTATAAAGTCTCATTTAAATAACAAATTAGTCCGTAGCAAAATATATAAAACTTGATGACAAATGAATTGATGTCGGTCCGTTAGTACTGTTTGCGTGTTATATTTACAGTGTTTGTTTTATCGATGGGTTGTACCTTTAGTCTGCTGTCGGCTCATGTACCCCTCACTTGCTTTACACTAACTAATGTATTACTATATGATACTATACTTTACGAAAGATATTGATAAATCCTGAAATTTATGCTACCCTCAGCCGATGGACACCCATTGCATAAGGTCTCCCTTAAAAATCGCCACGGTGATGAGTAATCAATATTATTAAATAAATATAAAATATAAATGTGCAATATTCCTCAGCGCCTTGAGGCGAACACCCACAACTAAAATGTGTCCCCAAAAACATCACTGAAACATGGTCTCCCATCGAGTCTTATAGACAATCTCATAATCGCTCAATGAACCATGCTATGCTTATAATTTCTTTATGAAATCGAATCAAGAATGAAGAGATCCGTAGGCGAATGTATGCATCCGACATAGCCTAGTGGATTGGCAAGTTTAAGTGGCAGAGCCTTTTGAAGTGGAGACCATGGATCGGGACGCGGAGCGTAGAATGTCCTCTAATAAGATAGACAGACGATTTTGTATAGGTCATTGGGAGACGCTCGACATAGTCCTACTGGAAATCTATGATGACGACGGTGATGTAAAAATCCTTTATCTACAATTTGAAACGATAATTAAATCTAGTTTTCGTACTGATTCGTGGATCTTTAATGTCATATAATCTAAAAAAATTTATGAATCTGTATCACGAGTTTAAATCTGTCGATTGTGCTCTAAATATACTGTAAATGATTACTGAAGAGGCATTAGTCTAATTGTAGTTAAGAATGTATTTTTTTTTTCATTTTATCGAGGTCTAGACCATAAAAAGAATACACGACTTTAAAAAACACTGCATATGTAAAAATAAAAAATATAGGAATGTTAATCTTCATCGTTTACGCGACATATTAAAATGTGTTGTTATTTATTAGGCTACATACAAATAAAGATACTACACGAAGAGAAATGTTACTATTTCAATTATTTTTTTTTGTCAGTTTTCCCGATAAGTCTTGCCATACAGATACACGTGTTTTAAATTATGAGTAATTGTGTTTCGAACGCCGTTCACTTAAGTCCCTAGCTTTTGTGTCAGCATATGTAGGCATCAATAGCCTGCTACTTCTTAAGATTGGTAATGGAAGTCGTTGAAAGCCAAGAAAAAGACCAGAGACAACAATAAAATTCTGGGGAGATAAGTACAAGTAAGTTATGCCTATTACTGGAAACTTATCTAATATTTTTCCGGCGAATAATATCGTACTCACTCTTTTAATTACACTTATGAGAATTCCGTTTCCTTCATTTTACACCAAAAAATCCCAAAAAAAAAAATCACAGAGTGTAATTTTATCTGTAAAAGGCGAATTCGACAGAAACAGAAAAAGCCCACGATAGCATAATACGGGTTTTTTCGGTGGTGGCGATGATATATTAATGAGTGGGTATGTGTTTGTAGTGTGTGTGCGTGTGTGTGTAAATATGAGTGACTAAGAGTGACGAGAACACTTCATATTAAACAAAAGATATCTCAATTCTCTTAAGGATTTCTAGGTATAAAGTATTCAATAAAATTTAGAAATATAGTGATAAAAGACTTTTGTATTCATAGATCGCGGGATCTAATCTCCGAAAGAATATTTTTCTTTATACATATTTTAAAATTCATCACTGATCACAAACCACGAAAAAATCATCGTGAAACTATGACTTATGATCAAAACACTTGGCTGTTTGTATAAAGTGGGAAAATAAATAAATATTACACCGCTAATGACAAACTATATGCTATCGATTAAAACTTTTTTTATAATCTTTACCTTTAGGCTGAGGTTTCCATGTTTGGATATGTCAACACTATTGTAACCATCATAAATATGTGTCATTACAATTCAAAAATGATTAGGAAGGCAAGACGCTATTATACAAAAATGTTCAGCCGATCCCGAGTTAGGTTCCGACTAAATAGATTGCACGGTGCCAACACCGTACGACAAATCTTTAATTATGAAACTGGCAATGTATGCAAAACTAATGATTTTTATAAAGAAAATCTATTATCACAGTAAACAATATTAAGACATAAAAATTAATTTATATTATCTGTACAATATAATGTTTCATTTGCCTAGTTTCCACCTGCCTCGTGGAGGTCAAAATTAAAAAAAAGAACATCTAAAACAAGTCCGCCCGAAAGAAATGCCACAGAGTAAAATTAATTATTGTTTTTTTTTCGTACCCTTCGAGAATGTTATAGCAGAAATTATTTGGTGTTTAGCCGCTAGGGGGCGTTTCGAGACGTGATTAATATACTTTTATGGAAAACGTTAATGACTTGGTCGGCCACTGATTCCTGTTTTCGGTGAGTAGACGCGGCTCGGGCAAGTTCTTTGTTGATGTAAGCTTTTTGCTACTAGAGCCATACAACAAGTCAATGTACTCTATTTATATCGAGAGCTCACCGCAACGATAATACAATTACATTACATCGGTTCTCAGTATAATTTAGAATATCATCTACAGGATGATTAGTTAGGTGTAAGATATTTTAAGGGCTGAATTTATAGGTCATTTGTCAGTAAAATTTTTCTCACCTATTTTCAACACTCTGTATAAAGTGATCGCTCTGAAATATATCACATTAATTAGCTCGTAGACGCGGAGTGGGTATGCCCCCAACTAGGAGAACCGACATAGTACAAGTCGCGGGAAGTCTGTAGATGCAGGCAGCGCAAGACCGGTCGTGACGATTTATGGGGAAGCATATGTCTTGCTTGGGCTTCGAACGATGATGACGATAATGATGAAGATGATGAATTATTTTTCTATCGGTATGCAATTGACTTCATAACTTCTTGTAGTACAAACTCTAGAGAAACAAATAGTAAACGATAATTAATTTTAATATATAAACCGCATTTTTGTTAACGCCTTTTTTGTTTTTATTATTTGACAGTTAATAAATTATACATCAATCCTTACAAAGCTTTTATATTTATAAGCAAACAACCTGTATATATTTTCTAGCAGCTTCATTTTACGTTTTTGTTGAAGTAAAACAGAGGCGGCGTCAGAAGTTCCGGTAGCGTTTTTCGCTATAAGTAATTTTTAAGTTTAGATAGCAAAGCATTGAAGTTATTTAACTGCGTCAATTCAATCGTGCATTACACACGAAGTTAATCAAACGGGTTATTCGTCTGGTCCTCCTATATTATTAAAATAATGCTTTAATGATACGTTCCTTTATCCAACACGTTAATGGAATTCGATAATTTTAAAAAATCTTTTTGCAAAACATGTAACAAACATGTATTTATTTATAACAACATATAAACATGTATTTTTCGCTAGATTTGAATACAAACTGCATATGTTTTCTCTCTTTTCTCTCTGTTTGATCATTTAAAAATTAATTACTTTCATTTAATATTCGTATATTATTTTACTTCGAAATAACGTAAACAACAAAGGTAAGTTCTCAGGCGCAAGGCACTGTGTGATTACTGTTTGTTAGTTTGAACTATTGCTCATTAAGACTTCACTTCAAAATAGATTTACTTTTTCAGGAATTCGAAGACTGAACTATCTTGACTGGTAAAAATAATGACATACACAATGTATGGAATTTATTTTTCCGCGCTTCTATGGTACTAAAATCCTGCATTTTCGATAGTTATTGTTAAACGTGCAGAGCATTTTTGAGAGTACATTTAACGAGTAGTAGCTCTGTGGTAGAGGATTGAGGATCGTAGGTCACAGGTTCAATTTCCAGGATACGGTGATATATATTTCAAATTTTGTGCATTAATTATATATGATTGTCACTGTGGACAAAGAAGTTGCCAGAGGATGGACTGTAGTTATCCGCGTACCTTAATATTATAATGTGATCGCTAACTCGCCTTCCAAGTGTGACGTTTATATATTCCCCCATAAATGTCTATGGGGCCTATGCCTTGCAATAGGCATCCATGCGCTGAAACGACCATGCCTATCATTCAATCACGTTCGTCTAATAAAATAATACGCAATAGCGTCACACATGTTTTTTTTTTAATTTATTTACTTTTAAGAATGGATTTACACCGTCGTCTTTTTGTCGATAGGCTATTAGGCGATAAGTAAACATACACAGCCTCTGTTGGTATCATGTTAATAATTCCCAGTCCATTTGTGGACATGTTTAATGATCAAAATATTATTTTTCAATGAAGCAGTCGAGTGAAGTCCAAAGTGCAGACGTAAAAAATAAAAGCAAACAGTTTATATGGGAACATTTCGGCGTAGGAGCAGTTGCGAGGCAATCATTGTGCGGCCGTGGATAACGCGCCACGCCTCCGGTCTCGCCTTTCGTATTCCGCTTAATCTGTCATTGTCTGGACCATTCCACGAGGAAAAAATATGTTTGATAATTTTTACGAGCTCTGTTTTTTATTTATGTTTACTTGTTTTTTTTTTTAAAAAAAAAACCCAACGACTACGGTAGCCTTTACTCTCCCGTAAAATAATTCCTTCCACCTTATATGTAGGTACGTATTATCGTAATGAGTAATAAAATGCAAATGAATTTAAGAATAGATACCATTTTAGAACACATAGCTTTCTTTGGTCTGGTTTACACTGCTGTCCAAGTGGCATTCGCAGATTCCGCGGTTTCAAAAGGGACAAGGTCCAGAAGGCGCTTAGCCTAAAACTGTTACGTTAGCAAAGATTGAGGGTCACCTAGGATACCCTGGGATTCTACGTAGTACAGTTTGACCGGATTGACAGGCAGCCAAGTTCAAGGGGACCTCGGCCTGGGCAACCACTGGCCGATAACACTTGTTCAATATTGCGTCCCGAGGGCGGGTATTGCATGATAATTTAATGACGTTACACGTGATTTTATTGTACTAATTTACGAGGTCTATAAAAGATATATGAAGCTTGATTTCTAATGCTATTTCCATTCTTAGATTTATTAATATTCTTAATATACGTCATAATTTTCTATTGACATACTTTTTTCTAGTAGTAGAAAAGAACTGTTTGTTCTAATTATAATGTGAGAGATATTATATATTACACGAACAGCTCTCTTCTGTGGCAAATAAAATTTAATTAGTATATCAATATTAACAGAGATTTTCGAATAAGCTAATGCTTTTTACATTTTCACCATCGACAGTAATTACCAACAGACGAGAGTGGTAAGCAGACGTTTATGTTGTTTCAACCCATAGACGCCCACTGCTTGGGACAGGCCTTCCATAAAGATAAAAGGGGGATATACCATAATCGCCACGCAGGCGAGTTGGCGATTGCAGTGCGGTATTACGTTAGGCGGAGGACGCTCCTGCCCATCCTCTAGAAACTTGTTTATAAACAGTGGCAATACTACACAATTAATGCAAGAAGTGCAAATTTATTAGATAATATCCCGAGAAACGAACAAACGACCTACTTTCGCAAGTTTCAGTTCTCTACCTAAGTCCTACAACCGTAAACCTTCATCTATAACTTAAAAAGAAAGATAGGTATAGTAATAAGTTTTCTCCGTGTTCAAAGTTCTCTTTTACTCTCACTATATTTTCATTAAGCTCTAATTAAGAAGGCTTGTGTACGTAATAGTTATCTAGTTCGCAGACCCTTCCGCTCCGTGAACTCAGTACCGATGAAGCTGTAAAAGCCTTAGGGCCTTAACATCTTCAGAAACTATAGAACAAAAGACGTAATAGTTTGTACAAGACAAAATCCTGTTAACAAGGAAAGCGTTTTTTTCAAGTTCTTAGCATTAAGAAGCTATTCATTCGTAGAGTACTTCTAGAATTTGAAAGAGTAATTTATTCAATTGCTTAATTTAAATACTTAGATATTTGCTATAACAGTGCTTAAAGCCCCAACTGTACGCTCGACTCTTCAGCTTCCATATGTAGCCTAATCTAAGTAAACGTTAATAACTGTTGAGAACCATGAAAAAGTATTATCTAAGACTTTTTCCTTTTTTTTTCAGCCGATATACGCCCACTGCAAGCCATAATCCTTTTCCAAAGTTCGCCACGATCACCACAACCGGCGACTACTCGTGACCTTTACTGTCTTGGTTGCACCTAGTGGGGGAGGCTTCCGGCTCGTGGTCGCCACTCAAGCACCCTACTTCTTGAGTGGCCACCATGAGCATGTCCATGTCCCTTCCACTACCAATTCAAACGAGCAATTCTTCAAGCTACGTCTGTCACCTTGGTTCTTCTGCGTAACTTCTCATTTTCGAATCGATCTGGCAGCGAAGCTTCAAGCATAGCTCCCTCCATTGCTCTCTGGGTAATCTTGAATTCAGGAAACATGCATTGATCAAAGACCTTCGTCTTCAGAAATTGCGATATTTTGGACTAGAAGATAAAAATACTATCATAGAAGAACCGGTCCTACTTACGTCAAAAAATTTTATGGAAAACTTGAAGTAGCTATAACATTGTAATCTTTTAAAAATCATTTTTAAACTAAGGAATATATTTGAAAAAATAATATGCTTTTATTTGGATTTATCAATTACCTCACGTACAGTTTCTTGTTATATATTACTATTGTAATTCTTGTAACAGGGAAATTGAATATTATTATTCAAAACATTTAAAACATAAATATTGTGTAAATTCTCTTAATTATAACTTACACGCACTATCCGTAATTATTCCGATATGCTTGCGTTCGTTACATATATTTCTAAATATATTCATAATAAAGTTGATGAACAAATATTTGGTGGCAGAAATAGACAATACATATATTATTTTATTTAGTATTATTTAATTTAAATTTCGTTTATTCAAAATTGGAACTTTTAACAGAATTCTTTTTGATCGTCAACTTATTGTCTATTATTTTTTTAATATATTATTCAGGTATATAGGTCTTAAAATTCTGAAGTGATGAAACGTGGTCTCCCATTTTGGGACTTATTGACAAGTTCATAATCACTCAACGAGCCACGGAGAGAGTTACATTAGAGATCGCTTTGTGAGAGCGAATCAGAAATCCTTTTATGTACTAAAGCAACCGACATGGACCAACGGATCGGCAACTTGAAGTTCCGGCAAACTCAGCGTAGAGCATCCACTTAATAGTAGGCAGTTTCAACTTTTAGGGCCCTCGCAAGTCGCTGGGTCCAGACTGCCTGCCAGACTTATTAGAAATCGAAACGGGTCGATTATGTCCACCAGTGCACGTACCACAGCTGAAATGATGATAATAAATTACAACATCCAAATGAAACCTGAACAAAATCAGTTTAATATACGCTACTGAATTTACGAATTACATATAATTACGCATACTATCACGTATTGAGAGATAGAATAATTTCCAACGAATAATTTAGCAGACAAACAAAACCGCAATGATAAGTTGAACTACGAGCTCAAAAATCTTAATATTCATATTGCCGGCACGCCGGCGGCGTCTCGCAGGAATTATAACAAAACAAAAACTAACCTCATTTCAAATTTATACCGCAAAAAGGAAAAACAACTACCACCACTATAACAAGATCTCTATATATTTGTATTTAAATAGTATCTACAGATCGTAATAAAATGGACGCACATTCGAAACAATACCGAGGAACCTGGTTGGATGTCCGCAACGCGAATATATTTGTTCGTATGTCATTAAGGCATACGGACAGACAAGCCGCAAACAAGATATGTAAATGATATGAATGTGCCTTCGGGACATGTGTGATTCTTGTAACGTTGCCTTTTTTGTTAAAACTTCAACGTGATGCCCGAGCACCTAAGCTTGCTTAAATAGTAAAAAAAGGTTAAAGATGTAATCGTAAATGTAAACCTTATAATGGCATAAGTTTTTAAATACATAATCTGAATCTTTTGAACATATTTACTCGCTTCTTTACATTATTTTTCAAAGATACATTTATTTGCGCGAATGTTTAGTTCAACTCGTTTTAAAGATAAAGGTGCGTAGATCAGGGTCGATGAATTATCATCTTTATTATTTATACATGTTAAAAAATTAGAGAATCATAGTCGTCATTCAGCTACGCTCCTTGAACAATTAGATTCCATTAAATTAGAAAGCGGTGTTCACATTAACTAGTTAAAGAAAGTGCTTACGTACTTTACTTATGTTATTATTTACTTAGGCTCATCTATATTGATTACTTATGTACGTCATGTAATTGATAGAAAATATTTTTTTTATTTGGCTCCACTCTAGATTACTAACTTTTTAATAATTAAGATTTTAATTAATACTATAGGCGCACTAGAGTCCAATACGTATTTTTTTGTTATTATTTTGACATCCTTCAACTCTTAAAGTAAAAGTACTAAACGCGCCTTGATGAAACATACTTAGATGAGTTTATTAGTGATCACTTTTACAAATATTCTTATTATAAAGTCGTCGGAGCAATTTTTTCCTAAGCTTTAGTATTACAAAAAATCATTTACACTGAAATAAGACCCGGTTTAGTTTTTTTTTATTTAACACGTGATAACTTATAAACATTATTCGTAAATATATTTTGAAACCCAACACAATTACAAAGGACTTACTAATTTCGTGGAGCCTGGAGAAAGGTAAATCTTTATATATAGTGCGAGCATTATGCATAAATAAAATTTCAACAAAATACAAAAGATTATTGGTCTACCATTAATAAAATTAAAAACACGTATATCAAAGATAATTTGACGAAGAAAGCTTATTATTCAAACGAATATTCAAATGATATAAATTTTTGTCAGTGATGCCGTCTGATAATTTTTATTTTATTTACGCGATCAAATAGATAAAGCGTATATGTGTAAATCTGTGTTAAACTTTATTAAAATATTTGTTGTTGTGAGGTTTGTTTCTGCTACTTCTTCACAACTATAGCACCTTACGAAGCACTATGGAGTCAAAAATAAAATACATTAAAAATATAAATAGATAAGTTGATGATTAATAAAAGTTTTGTTAAAAATTTCCTATGTTGAATAAACTTATTTTATATTTACCTTTACCATATTACATAAACTTATATATCGCATTATTTATATATTTTTTTACTCTTTTTACGATTTGTGTTGTGGCGGATTTTTTTTTTTTAAGAATTTCATGACAGTCAATCTAAAGAGACGCAGAGATTATTAATGAGCATGTGTATAATAAAAAAATAAACTAAAATCTAAATTAATTAATTATAGAAGATATGAAGATATACATAATACGTAATTAGTGATTTATGACGATGCTTCTGCGAATAGATCTTGAACCTTCTTTTTGAAAACATATTGATGTATTGACTCTGGAATTCCAAGAGGATATTTATTCCAAAGCAGAAGGCTTTGGATGGGAAATAATAATAAACGAAGTCAGATTTTTGAGGAGAATAAAATAGTAAAAGACTATCTGACGACCAAACATTTCTCTTCTCTTATTGTTTGTGTCAAGGAATTGTATGGAGTTAAGTAGAAAAGCGAAATGTTAGACATATGTGATGAATAGAGACTAATTTAAGTACGCAGGTTTTTCCACAAGCGGATGGGTAACTATGTGAGATCTGATCGACGTGAAAAGTCGAGGTTGTACTTCTTTATTCTTGTTTAAATTAAATCTAATGCAGTTAAATAGAGTTATATCACATAAAAATTATATATTGTCTACATATTTTATAGTAATTTCTTTTTGCTGAAACTTTTCTTTTTTAAAGGTCTTGCATTTAATTCAAATTTTATTTTTGTTAATCTTTATTTCAATATTCCTATTATGTTACAAGCAAAATATATTTAAAGGAAATGTAATTATATATATACATTTTAAATAATTGTATGTATATACTCATATACATACGCACTCACATACAAATCTTACATAATGTAGAGGGAAGAGTTTATTTATTATAATTAATAAGTAAATGAAATCGAATGGACGCAATTAAAAACCTTCGTTCGTGTAGTAGCCGCATGGTGTGGGCGGGCGAAGCTCCCAGTTAATGTATGGCCGAATTTTGCTTTGGGCGCTTAAGGTTTACGCCTTACTGCATGCTCACGGAAAAAAACCATAACCGCATAAATTAAAACTTATTCTAATGACTTTTTGATATACCACCAACTGATAGAAATCAAATGAATAATATGCTTTATTGAACGAAGTTTTAAAAATTAATGCTTACAAATGGGAGAAGAAACTTATGTGAAGACAATATGAACTGATTTAGTCTTAGCTATTTAATCTATAAATCTATATCAGTTAACTGTTGCCTTAAAAGATAACAAAACACGCTTTATTACATAATCTGTAATGAGTACGTTTCAAAATCGCTACATCTACCATCTAACCTAAGAACAAGTTTTCTATAGAGGCTCAAGTTTGAAGTAAAATGTCTTAAACGAAATGAATGTATAACTCATTTATCGGCAATAAGCTAAAAAACAACTTTGAAAACACGAGGATGATTGTAAATAGAATCATCCTTTAAAAATGATCATTCCATGTAACATTAATTTATGTTTTCTGTTAGTATGCGACTGGCCTATAACTTTTAGTCCTACATAGTCTTCAGGGATAGAATGTAAGCAAAAATTAAAATTAATATAATAATCCGAATTTAAAAAACGCTTTTTCTTACTATATATTATGTTATTTAGTAATTGTGAAACTATTGATTTTATGGACAGAGTGTACCATACGTTAATAGATAGCTTCAACGCTTTTACACTTAGACGTATAATTACTAAACATTTATAAATATAATATTTTAGATTGCTATCGCTATTCAAGTGTCCTTTTCACAAGAGTTTTAATGTACAAATAGTGATGTAAATAATTTTAGGTGAGTAATAAAGATAAGATTGTTATACCTGTTTTTACGCCATTTCAAATTAGGACCGTTTTATTCAGATTAAGAATTATGTACGGTTTTACAATACACTCCCATGTAATGTTTCTAAATTATCACGTAATGAATTTAAGAACTTCAATAAAGCAGATTTAGTTAAAAAGTCTTAAGGATATTAATTGATAATGATTAGAAAATAATTTCTCTATTACTATATGAATGAATTGCGATCTCTGATTGATCTGATCGATTGTTGATCCCTGGTTCGATTCCCTGGATAATGTCTTATATAATTCAAACTTGTGTATTAATTTTATAGGATTGCCACTGCTCACAAACAAGCTTTCAGAGGCAGCCTACCCTGCATACGATAATACCATACCGCGGTCGCTAACACGCCTGCCAAGCGTGGCGATTTTGATATATCCCTCATTGATATCTTTGGGGGAGGCCTATGGCTAGCAGTGGGCGTCTATAAGTTGAAACGACTACGACGACTGTTTTAAAGATATAGTAAAGGTGACCACAAAAAACACGTTCGCGTTTGTTGTGGACTCTTTTCAATTAAGGACGCATTAGGCAACTTGGTAGCTTTAGTTTTAGGGATGCTATTATAAGGGAGCTCAATCTGATTCTATTTTATATAAAATTGAACTCTTCTGTCATTTTAAGAAAAGTGAACACTGTAAATGATCACTTGATTGTGACACATTTTTCTTGCATTTGTTATGACTTTCATTTATCTTTTTGTGATGATATTGTCTTATTGTTCCCACATTTTTTTGCAATGTTTTGAACACGATTCCGAATTCAAACACGAATGTGCCCTTTGGTTTTAAATTTTGAATATTTTACATGAAATGATTCTATAATAATGTAAATGAATATAAGTATAAAACGCTAACACAGGCCGTATTCCCGTTAGTCTAGAAGTAGCCAGATGTGCGGGCGTGGGTGCATGGGTGCCGCAAGCGGGGGCGGGTCGGAACGAGCGAAGCGGTAGCGAGCTAAGCCTCGAGGCACTGCTATTATACCACGGCATCATACAATAACTTGTTATAAAAATATTTCATTTAGATCAATTTGGTTTTTATGACTTTTATTGATTTAATTTTTGTATTTATCTATAGTCACATAAGTACCTCGTTAAGGTTAAGGACGATAGATACGGGTGGCTTCTAATCGTTCTTACCAGAAATCTACAAAAGAAGTTTAAATCTAGCTGTGGAAATCCAAAGGCTGAAATGATAACGATCATTTATCTAAAGAACTGTAGTAAGCTGGCTATAATTACAGCATCATGATCCCGATCTTGAATCATGTATCTCTTTCCTGACTTTTAAGGTCGACCTGTATTGCTTTGCATTGATTTTCTTATCTTGCTTTAGCACTTTCTTCTGTTGTATTAATTATTAACAAATATAACAGTAAATAATGCAGTACTATAATACAGAACTGTAGTGTTAACTTTAATTATGAGACTTTTGAACTTCTACGGGGCAGCAGGGGATATATACAACATGGGACCTATATTCCTTTGGCTGAATAGATGATAATAATAATGAAACTAAATTCACTTCGGTATTATGTATTGAGAATGCTTTCAAAGAAAAATAAGGTGTTAAAAATGAAATTTATAAAAAATGACCAATGTTAAATATCAATAAAGTAAAATGAAACCTTAAAAAAAACTGTAGTTGCAAATGAATTTTCATTAACAATGAGTGTAAGTAAAATATATGGTATTCAACATATAAAAGGTGTAGATATTTTTAAAGACCTAAATAAACCTAAATAGCCTTAAAAGCATACAATTTGAATACGCCGCGAGCGATGAAGCTCGCTACCGGATAAAAACCGCTCCCGCTGGCTGCGGGCAGTCGGGCCACACCCTTAGCTCGCACCACTGTAATTATACAATTGATCACCATGGTTTTAACATCTTGAGATTATGTAAAGTGTAAGGTAAAGCTCGAAACCAAACCGTCTTCGGTGAAATTATTATTTTAAAATGTAGACATTATAATAAATCACATAGTAAACTTAGGCTATGATTTCAAACAAAACTATACAACCCAGCAGATTGGCAAGTTAAAAGAGCAGTAGGCAGGTCACTGGGGTTTTAAGGTTCTGGAGTGGAGTTCAAGGCCCGGTAAGCACAGCGCGGGACCTCCACTTACAAGGTGGACAGTCGTTTTTGTTAAGATCTTCGGAAGACACTAAATGTAGGTCGCTTCTAGCCGCTTCTACTGGAAATGTATGGAGGAAACCGAGGTCAAGCAGCGATCCAACGACAAATAATAATGTTGAAATGTATACAAACACAAGTTAGTGTATTTCTTATACTATATAAGTTAGTCGAAACAAAATAATCTATCTTGTTCTGGACTTCATTGGTTTTATTTGCTTTGCTTAATCTTTACCTAATCGTCTTCATTATCTAACACTACACACCAGTCTAAAATGTTATTTCGATTTAATTTACTTTGCGTCACAGGCCTTACATACTCTAGTGTTAAACTGTTAATTGTACGTTATGTACGATTCCTTTTATGGGAATAAAAAATAAATGAAAGACAATTGTACAATACAAGTGTGCTGTATCCAATCACTTTGGTTCTGTTAAGAACAGATAGGTTTTAAATGCAAGTTTATTTTTCATATTAGTCATGATAAAGAAGTAAAAAGTAAAATGAGCTTTTTTAATTATCGATTCCGTTTACCGCTCTAAAAATTCTATCTAGCTGAAGCCGCCACGAGCGACGCGCGAACCCACATGGAGGCGCGTTTCTTTTTTCTCTTGCCTCACCTTTCTTTCCCACAGACCCCGCCCCGAGAGAACTGCTTGGTCATCGAAGCCTTTCAATTTTTTATACGGTATAAAATTTAATCACACTTTAATCTACTGTTTCAATAGGTCGAGAGGTTTTTGTGGTGAGTTTCTATTGGTTCTATTATCGGCTTTCGTCATGTGACTTCTGTCCGCGCGTTATCTCCGGCGCCAGTCATCGACGATCTGTGTTACGGAACGAACGGCAAAGCAAACAGGGTCGCCAACGGCAAAGGGAGAGGAACGAGTCGCTTTCATTTTATTTAACAATCAGATATTGGTTACAAGTAATTTGTTTACAAATCGATGGATGTCTACCATCGATTCACTACTATAACGCATTCTTTAGAACACTACAATATTTCTAATCGAGATGAAATATAGGAAGGAAATAGAAAGGAAATAAAAAGAAAAAGAAAGGAAATATATATTCACAGTGCAGGAACAAGATAGTTTAATAGACGACCTTGTCAAGGGCGTTGGAAGACGCTGGATACAGACCGCTTCGTCCTCTGTCCAGCAGTGGACGTTGCATGACGTCGCACGAGCGACTGAAACGATAATTATAATAAAATTGCTGAAGACAAAAAGATTTTCCATTCGTGAAGTAAATTGTATAATCCTCAAAAGATTACTAGCCTGATAACATGAGTAATCTGAAAATAATATAGCAAATATACACTATAAAATCAGTATAGTATTTATATAAAAACCATATGTTTACATCACCTAATTAACTTTTTTGTAATATTTCGTCATCTGCCCATTAATTATCTGAGCACCACCTTAAGTTGACTGATAGAGAATGCCTGGACATTAAGTCTGCCTGTAAAAATGGGTAATAAATAAATACATTTTTTTTGTAATTTTGCTGTTGTACTCTGAATAATTGTCTTTCTACTACTAGAGATTACATGTAAAATTAACTTATATCTCCATCTAACGGCTGACACTTTGATGCTGAAATTTAATGACTTATGAATGCTTGAGTATAATGCTGAGCATCTCCTGGACGAGGAAACAAATGAACAATCCGATTTTCAATGAAAACAAAGTGACAACGAGACCTTCATCATTTTTCGTAATTCATAGATCTGGAGTATTTTGATCAAATTGCCAGCAAACACGGAGGGAACCTCAAGAAGCTTGTCATCACAGGCAAGATCGTAGGTAAAAGATCACGAGGTAGAATCTCAATGCGACGAATCGATTAAATCCGTCCCATTCTAGGCAACAAAGTTTACAATGACATAAAAATGTGATCAAAAATAAAGTCAATTTTATTTAAAATGTAGTTTCTTTATTTATTCTTCCAAATAAATTTCATCCCATTCAACGTAATCCTCGTTCGATAAAACGCACTTTTGCCAATGCTTTCTCTAGTCCTCTTAACAGTCGAAATAGATATCACTCGGTATTGCCTTAAAAACCTTCTTCGATTCTGTTTTTAACATAACAATCGTGTCAAAACGGCGTCTCTGTAATGGCCTTTTGAGTTTGCTGATTAGCCAGAAGTCTCACGAAGCCGAATCAGGCGTCTACAATGCGGAACGATATGAGTTTTTGACGCTTTCTTCAAAAAAACGTGTGATTTTGGCACCAATCGAGACTTGACGCATTTGAAGTACAAAATATCCTTTAAAATCGTTTCAGCAGAAACAAATAACATTCTATTTTTTGACAAACTGACGCTTGGCCCGGGAGTTTTAAATAACAATTTCACTTAACTTTTCTATCATAGAATACATATACCCGACAATCGAAAATGACACCGGTGGCGCAGGTTCGTCGAGGAGAGAATGATCCTTAAGATTACAACGACGCAAGGAGAAGAGTTAATATATACAAGATACTCTTACAAATCTTCTCGCGATCCAGCCTTAACCTAGTGTTAGACCTGTATTCTAAAGAAACTGTAATAATGAAGTAAATAAAAATAAATAGAAAGATAACAATGTATTTACTTATATTATAAAGGTCTTGTTAAAGTTACCAAACATTACGTCAACTTTTACTCTTTGCAATAAAATGACTTAGTTTATAGAACGATTGGTTACAGATGTAAAAATTTTAAAGGTGTGAATTTATAGCGCGCAACGCTTTTGATGTTAATAAACGTATGGTGTACCATATCCAAAATTAGTACTTTCTGTAAAATACAAATGACGTGATGATAATTTAGTAAGTAAATGCGTTTTCAAAAGTCAAATTGTTACCTTTTAATTTTTACGACTACAAACTAAAGCAAAAAAGCATTTGACCTCTGTCTCTCCTGATGTTAAGTGGTGACGAGATAAAAGAATAAATTAGTCACAGTTTACTATTCGTTCCTGCAAATTTTGTGCTGCCAAAAATTATTGACTATCACACTGCTATAGGGTTACATAGTTTACACATATACACTTTGTACAGGATGATTTGAAATAGGTGTAAAAGCTTTTCTAATGAACTATACATTCACCACTTTTAAGTTTTTACATCCGGTAAGTTAGTAATAAATTATAATTTTACACTAAGATCTTAAATAAGTTCGCTAAAACATGACTTACAAATTATGAGTTCAGAATATTCAGAAGTAGAAAGCATATCTCTCGTGATATGTCCAGGAAGCCGCCTCTCATAATTATAAGTTAGGGATTCGTGTCCGCCCCAGAGAGACTTCGCATTAAAAGCCAAGATATGACGTCACCATTCTAATAGTATTGCCTAGATTAGTATCTATACGAAGGGAAGAAACGCTCGTTTCTTATTTCAAATGTTGCAATATGCCAAGCAATTATTTAGTTTTTTGTTATAAAATACAATGTTGGCAAGTCATTACTGTCTTCATTTATCTTTATCGTGACGTACTACGAAATTGTTTTCCATACATAGCAACAATGATAATATTGTTGTACAGTTTTTAAAAGAATTTAAATGCACATTTTCCTAGCCAAAGTGTAAACACTTCTCTAATCATATTTTAAACTGTTTGTGCCCTGCTAGGTCTACGAACATATTGAATGTCCCCGTAACCTCTCAAATTCTTAAAATACATTCTTAGATAATCTCTATTTGGTCAAATGTACATTCTCACAAAATTTCACGACTGTAAACGTTATGATTCTCGAGATATAGTGATGAGTCATTACTTTGATGAAAATCTTTTTTAATATATTTATTCATAATTGCAGCCGTACGTTAACTGTTGGAGATATGCCTAACCAATGGATTTCCAATAAGACCGGTTGGACGCGACCTGCATCTTTCTCCCGTATTGCACGTATACGCTTATACATGTTGGTAAAATAGTAGAAAAATCATCCGACATGATTTTTTAAAATCACGTTTATTTTGAACATTTCTATCTTCTTCTATCTCTATATTTTTTTTTTCATTTATTATTTCACGTAGTGTTTATGTATTATAATAGTAGGAAAAACTATGTATCCGATTTCAGATTTTCGAATTTTAGATCATTGACTTCCTCTAAGAAATTATTAATTTTATTGCACTCGTATATTAATTTTCTTCGATGTTAATTCAGAGTTATTAGTTATAGATGTTAAAAAACTAAATAGTGTTTGCTGTCGATAAATGTACCGTTAACCCATTCGAAAAAAATAATGGTTACAGACATAATCAATAATGTAATTATTATAAAGTAAGAAATAGAGTTCATAATTCGTATTTCGAAATATTAAAATTAATTATTGTTCATCATCTGTTCCTGCAGAGTACTGCCAGAAGCTGCCAGTCATATTCCAGTTGAAAAAATAAATTAATGAAAGATATTTCAGAATTATCACTTTAAACATGGTGATTCGAAATAAATAACAAAGCTATGAAACTTTTTGCTGTCAGAGCTCTATATTTATCTCTCTATGTGCGCTATTATTGCAATACGCACTACTTAATGCCTGCCTTTTGTTTAGTTTATCGTGTTCGAAATTGTGAGTGTGAAAGGCGCTTAACTTATCTAAAGATAAAAATGGCAATAGCGTGCTATTTTAATTTTTGTGCAGCGATTTATGGCCCATCCCTAGTGCTGCAGTAATCTGAGAACATGGAAGACGCGGGGTCGGCAAGGAGCTCGCTACCCAGCCTACCCTACAATTACTGCTGCCGTGCGTGTACCGCCCACCGGCAATCCATGCGCACTCTTCGTTTTTCAAAGTCGTGTACCGGTTTTATGTATACAGACCATTTATTTCGTTTCGAATTATATCTCGATAGGATCTATGGAACGATCTACCATTTATAAACAGAGCTTTATCTTTTTTACATTTTAAATTCTGGCAAATGGAGTGTTTATTATCTTACGACTTTACCGTAGGTAATATGATTATTTGCATGATATACCTCTAAAAAAGATTGAGAATTCAGTTTGTTCGATTAAATTAAATTAAAAAATATATTTCTATAACATAAGTCATAACCACGAAGGTCTATGATCAATGTAATAGACCACTGGTCATAGGCCTTGGTTTTTTTTCGGACCGCATTAGCAAACTTACTGTCGGTTAACAAACCATAGAGAGAATTGTGCTCGACATATTTCTAAGAGGTCGAATCATTAATGAAGAGATCTGTAGATCAACAAAAGTAATCTAAATAGCAAAGAATGGCAAGTTGGAGTTGCGATGGTCAGGCCACATAACGCGCAGAACAGATGGACGCTGGGATCGAAGTTTCTGGAGACTCCGTGACGACAAGCCTAGAATAATATTTTCTATGATGAATAGAGGATGTTGTTAAGGCAAATGAATGCAAAACGGTTCCAATCGGTCTTATTGAAAATCTATGAGGATGGTCTAAGTTCACCTATGGGCGTAACGTGTCTGAATTCATGATAATAGTAATAAAGGTGTTGAAATAACGAAATTTGAAAATCTAATACATCAAACGAGGACTTTAAAATATTAAGCAGAAAATAGCATTAATGTGATCTTCAAACGATTTTCGTAGTTATAGTTATGTTAACTGAAAGATTAACAAATGTTGCAACCAAAACTGATAGATGTGGTTTTATATTTTATTTTGACACAAGTTTTCAAGAAAACTAACTAGACGACAGTCGCGTGATTCGGTAGGGAGGGCTCAATGCCAAAAAAACTTGTCTCTTCAAACTTTCTTTTGTTTCTACATTTATAGCTGGCTATGCAATAGACGTAATAGATTACTCGGCCGGGAAAAGAGTCCGTTTTTATTAATAGTCTTCATGAAATGCAATCATTTTTATATTTTGTATCGTAAAATGAATATTAATACACGTTGAATTGTCAGGAAGACAATTTTTTTTCACAAGACAACAACAAAGAATTTTTAAATTTAACTGCACAAAAATCACTAAACTTCGCTATTAAACATAAAAAAGTACTTTTTTATTGCAACTGCGGTAAAGGCACTTATAACCAGGGTATTTATTCAAAATCTATATTCGTTGTCGTCGTCGTTTCGGCCCATAGAGGCTACCTGCAAGGCTCAGGCCTCCCCCCAATATATCTATGGAACTGTATATCATAATTGCCTCGTTAGGCAGGCGAGTTGGCATTAAGTATGGACTAATAAAATAATATTTTAATTTTCTTAATAAAAACTTTATTACAATTATATTTCGGACAATACCTGATTCGCACTATCTTCAGTTATACAAAGTTATATCCATATTATAACAGGAGTAACAGGGTAACAATTACAGTTAGTAAATAGAAATACTAATACTCGTATATTTGGTATATCGGTAATTAACATCGATTTTTCAAGCCGCGGTAACAGGTAATGTTACAATAAATAATTTATGAATCGAGAATCCGAGTTTATAACATTTAACCTTTGAATTTGTATTACGTAATGTATGTCGGACTTATATGTTTATTATTAAATTAGTGCCGCCTTTAAAAACGTTGGTAGCGTTTTAAAACGGTTGGTTTTCAATTGTCATTTTATTGTACAATAAACAGTAAATTAATTAGACAGATAAATGTCACTGAACACGGGCCGCCGAAAATTTCACAATCCATTAGGTGATATAAATCAGTTACTTTGGTTCGTGTACGGATTTCCTTCCCGTGTCGATCTCGTAGAGAAATCTCAAGCATGGCTCTCTCTATATTTAATATGAAATACCTCTTAGTGACCCATAAAAACATTGGTATTAGATATTGTTTTTTCGTATAGTTCTTTAGTATATATTACTTATCCATGGAGCCCTAAGTCCAGCTGTGAACTTCTTACGGCTGACACGACGATGGTGATACTATAGCATTATAACAATTGAAGTTTTTAACCTTATTTAAAGTTAAAAAATTGTAATACTTGTTGTTGAAGAAAATATATTAAAAAAAAAATCTCTAGACGTGTAGTCCAGTATCATTACGATTATAAAAAGCGAGCGCCTACCGGACCCTTCACACGACCTATCCGTAATTAAAATATAAGACAAAAAAAATATTTCATGAATGAACTCGGCCCGAGATAGCCTCTCTCATGTTTATTAAAATCTTTGCCGGGATCGCGGGTTCGGTTCCCGTCCGGACATGATTTATGTGCCAAAGGAGCCCGGACCCCGCCTCCATTCATTTGTTTTTTAAGGGCCACTCACTCGCCGGGCTTGTGGTTGTGTTGCTCGCTTTTCTGATAACTCTGATTAGTTTCTACGCGGGATTAATCGAACGGCGGGCATCAGTAGACTCGTTATTTAGCTGTTATTATTTTAAATTTACAATTATCACTGTCACATTGTTTTGGCGATCGCTTTTGCGAGAGTATGCAGTACACTTACTTCTGCCCCAATGCTCTCTCGGGCACCGTTAAACCGTATTTCAAGAGATGAGACCGAGGGCCTATACCCAGTTTCACCGTTGAGCATTTCCGAAACTGTAACATGAACATTTCTAAAGAGAGTGTGATGCTTCTGAATAGTGTTGGTGATGTTACATTTTTTATCCTATTTATGTTGTCTTAGTAACTTGATATTGATCGTATTTCGAAATAGAGTCCCTTGTAAAAAATGATTTTGAATTATCACGCAATAACTTTTAAATACGTTTTTAACTGAAAAGTGAATTAGCATTCACATCTCTCTGTAAATCTAAATGATAAAAAATATAGTTTTAGAGCTCATTGCGAACTCTACTGCGATCGAATGACATTTTTGGAGTCGAAAGATTTTACATAAAACTAAACACTTCTGGCATTATCATCATGATGATATATGCACCAGTAATCAATGTAAAAAAAATTAATGGACAATTTACATGGAAGTCTACACGTAAATCATAATATTCAGTCAGAAATACTGAAATAATCCAAAAAAAATATCGTTATTTTACAAGGCACAAGCGTGTTCCTAAGATATCTATGGTGGGATATACCATAATCGCCACGCTTGGTAGGTGGGTTCGCGATAGAAGTGTGCTGTTATGGTACCCAGACGCTACTACTTTTCCTCTGGAAACTTGTTTGTGAGCAGTAGCATTCCTTCATAATTAATACACAAAGTGTGAATTAGGTATAAGGCTGTATTCCGGGAAACGAACCCGCGACCTACGATCGCAAGTCACAGTGCTCTACCGCAGCGCAATCACAGCTCGAAAAAAAACCCATTTATTTAGTTATGTACGTATAAACATACACATCCTGTTAAAATTCATAACTAATACATTTTAAAAAAGACTGAAATAATAATCATTATAACCTAAATCTTAACTTTTTTGTTATTTACTCTTTAGTTGATTTACATGTTTTGAAATATATTTTCGCACATTTTCCGCTTAATTACGGGTTGTAGGGGCTAAATTTTTAAAGAAATAAATGGAAAGCATATCCGTTCGCAAAAGAATTTGAACCTTTTACACGATTTAGGGTCACCTGTATAATGTTGTCACTCTGAAAAACGTTACATTATTTTTTACCTATTAGAATACGACAGTCCAATAACTTCTGACAGTACAGCCTGCAGTGATAAATCGCCGACATCGTTTCAGCCCATAGAATTATGCATGGCAGTGGCCTCCCCCAAAAATATCTCTGCACCAGGATTAACGATTGCAGTATGGTATTATAGTATGAAGAAGAAACTGAAGCTTTCCTCTGGAAACTTGTTTGTGAAGTGTGGGGATTCTTTATAATTAATGCACAAAGTATGAATTGTATATAAGATTGCATCCCAGGAATCGAACCCGCGATCGTATGTCCTCACCGATAATCAACTTAAATATGTAGTTATTCGAATATTGAAAACACTTTTTCTTCCTATGTTATTATTACATGATTTATTATTTCTGAAAACATTGATTATTGAATAGAGTGTACCGTACATTAATTGACAGCAAATATGCTATACATTTATTATTTCAAAGCGTTTACACCGGTATATAACTAAGCATCCTTTATTTTACCAAATTTCTTGAAAATATGTTACCCTGTCTTCGAAATTTCTTATAGTAATTACAAGTAAGAAGGAAAAATTAATACTTACAATAGTTTGTCAGACAAAATCTAATAGAATACGTCCTTTGATCTTGTATTAAAGAAAGGAAAAGTTATTTGTCAAGTGGAGGTCAATCAAAGTAATTGTAAATAACTTTGTAGAAAAAGACGAAGTCGGGGTAAATTTATCAAATGTTCAATGTTTTCATATTGTGACTAAAATATAGCTTTCATTTATTTATATAATTTTTTTACAGTTTATGTAATGGCGAACTTAAAATCGTTTGTCGTTTTAGCCCGTAGACGCCTACTACAAGGCATAGGCCTCTCTCAGAGACATTTATGGGGGATATACCATCATCGCCACGGTTGGCAGGCGCGTTGGCGATCGCAGTGTGGTATTATGTTACGCAGTTACTACTGCTGCCCATTCTCTGGAAACTTGTTTGTGAGGTGGCAATTCTATATAATTAATGCACAAAGTGTGAATTATGTAAGATTTTATCCCTGGAATCGAACTCGCTAGCTACGATCGCAAGTCCCAATCTACTACCACTGAGCTACCACTGCTCGGGCTAGACTAAATGCCTGCTTAATCTAAATTGTTGCAGAGATAAATATGTAATCCAAAATACTATATATAAATGATAAATCTTATAATTATTATCTAATTACTTAGAATCTCATAAATATGATATAGACAAATGATACCTACGAATATACATATGTGTCTTGTGGCAAAAACAACACGAAGTCCAGAGTAAAAATGTGTATTTCATTCGAGCTGCGCCTATATTTATACCGCCGTTTATAAGGAATTATATTTTTGTGGAAATCCCCTTTTCGATGCGCCGAAGACGATAACTTAATGTGCATATGCAGGAGCAACATGTATAATATTTAATATACAATTAGAAAGAAGATACATTCATTTTTCCGCCAATTAGCATCCGGTCTTTACCCTTATTTTTAAACTTAGAACAATCTGTTGACCCTCTCATTCTGAGAAGAAATTAATTTCAAAATAGTAAAACTTTTTGGGAAGTAATAAAAGAATGAACGAAGTCGGATCATACCTATATTTATTTATATCCAAAGGTGATTTTATTTATCACTACTCTTAAAAATGAAAGTTTATTTTACTGAAGATTACTACCTACAAATACTATAATAGACGAGGAACATGTAACATCTTAAAAATGATAAACTGGCGTGAACATTATTGTGTTAGTGTGCGGGCAGCGACCGCATGTTTTTATGCGATGTATAAATTCGTCTGTCGGCGAGTCGGTCGGCGCGTCCGTCGGCCCGCAAACCGCAGCCGCCTTTGTTGCGCCGACGCAAATATTGTGAGAAACTCATCCGTGATCACCTTAACGCTAAATTGTAACAAACGCTAATGTGGGCCTGGGAACCAAGCTGTAGCTCCAAAACGACAAATCGTCACAATGTTGCTTTGTAACCTACACAGTAAGCTCATAAAACTATGTCGCTTTAGTTTCTATCGAATTATTCTCTTATAGCATACTTAATAGTATTACATTTTATTTATTAACATCTGACAATTCATACATAATAGTATGTAAACATTAACAGATTAACAAATTGTCAATTACGTCAATTGTAACTGTCATTTATGAAGTATACATCATTATAAATACATATTAAAACACGATAGCTGACTTAAAGAAGTTAAAAAACGAGACGAAACAAATGATAGTGTATTACAGTGCGCACGAAGCGGGTATGCTAATGAGTATTGAGTGTTCTTCTCGTGGTGAACATAAGTGATAAATATATGATAAAAAGTGGAAAATAATATTAATAAATAAATATTGAAAATTCATAGAGAGCAATGGAAGATATGTTCAGAGCTTTGCTGCGAAATCGAATCAAGAATGAGAACGTGAAGAGACGTAGACGGATCAAGGCTATCGCTGACATGATGATGTAGATTAATTCATTGCAGGTCTTCTGAGATCAGAACATGTATTTTACGTTACAGTTTTCCATTAAAAGTAAGCTCAATCTTATTATACTTTGTACCAAATTAAAAACATCCAGCATTTTCTACGGGATGTACAAAAATAGTACAAAATAGGTAATAAAATATTAATACAATAAATGATAATCCAGTTCTGCTAATCGAAAACAGAATCATGATGCATTTTGAATCAAAAGAGCCTTCCCTATTATTAATTCTACCAGTGGAAGTTACCAAGACCGAAACGATGGTAATGATCAATAACAAACAATATAAATTTGACCTCCCGCGATTAGAGTACCTCTAACTAAATTATGACGTAAGGGCTCATTTTCTATTTATAGTCTGTTTATAGTATCACCGAGTGGCAGAGCACTTAAGACTCTTGCCCTAGATTTCTACAATAACTAAACTAGACAGCCCTTAAGAAGTCTGTTATACATATTTGCTCCACGGTGTAACTGGTTGCCAGGATCCTCGAGAAAGATCCAGGGCTGTCACTCGGTGTGAAGTTGCCCAGGAGAGTCAAACTAATAAAACTATCGAATGAATTATGTTCCGGCTGTCACGTTAATGATTTCATCTTACTATTTTTAGGGCTGGTTTTTCATTGCTGCCTTAGTGGTATTTACAGATTCCGCCGAAAGGAGATCGAGAATGCAGAGGACGCGAAGCTCAGAGATTCAATTCAGACCATTACTTGCCACTGTTTCCCCTTATCGACCTTAGTTTATCTACTACTTAGCTTTTGTTGGGGAATTTAATTCTTAGGTAGAAAGATAAGCATCCGTTTAAATATGACCCTTGTAAACATTTTTTACAACTAATTTATTTGGCAATTGGTTGCTATTATTGGATTATCACCGCTACACTTTAATGATTAAAAATCCATAAATTGATCACTTGTATATTTACAGTTATATTTTACTTCACTTAAACTAAAAGTAAAAGAGAATATATCATTGCCATCTATATATAAATCTGATTTTGCTGAGAGAAAATATGAAAACCAGTCCTTTCGTACATACGTAGTATAATAAACAAGTAATTATATACCCACAATTTAACAAACCATTAATTAAAGCTAAGCTTTGTTCAAACTGCTAAAAGCCATAAACTACGGAGAAATATAATTTACCATAGTGAAAAGTACGTACTATATACATACCAAACTATTTATAATACTTTTATATTTTTTTAGTCACCATTTGTAATCTCTTCCGACTACTAGTAGAGTCTTTTAATCTAAGTTAATATATTTTTTCAGATTCTGTACTTTTACTTAAATTTTATAAAAAACTTACGCCTAATTTATTTTCTTAATACTCGGCGTTTTAACTTTAGCCTAATTTACATTAAATTTTATATTGTACTGTTTATTTTCTCTTACATTTAAAAACATTTATGTTCTAATTTATTTACATCTTCGTTGTACATGTACTCTATTAGTTTTATAATGTATTACCAACTGTTTAAATGAAATTATTGTTACACAGAAACCTTTATAGAAGAGCGAAGTCTCCTACAAAAAAAAATATTTTGCTGTAAAGGAATCTTCATAATTAAGAGTTGATTATACCAAAATTTTATAAAAAAAAAAAAAAAAAAAACAAACAAAATACAGTAATAAATAATCATCGTTTATTACAAGGTATCATAAAGTAATCAAATAATACAATATCTAGTAAAACTAACGAAACGTAGAGTAAAAGTGTAAAATTTGCTTACTCTTTGGGCAGATCAAAAAAGTGGTACGCATCAGTTGGTACGCGACGCGGCGTGATGTGCCGCACCACTAGCGCACCGCTGCGGATTTCACTTTCGATTGGTTTTAGTGTTTCAGGACAAACGTCTGTAATCTAGAAAAATGACGAAGAATGAATAATTCTTACAGCATCTATGTCACAATTCTTAATTAACTGCCAATTATAATTAGTTTAACAACCAATGAACCTATTATCTCTGCTATTCAGAGTTTGAGGTTTTCGACCTAAATATAGCGTCCTTTGCTCTTAAAAATACGGAATAGGATCATGCATTACCGTATTCCTATATTTAATGCAACGTTCCCTTTAAATTGTGTCACACTTTAATATAAAATTACTAAATATTTCTCTTATAACAGTAATCGCTGCACTAAAAGTATTTTTTCGGTTTATTTATTATAATTATATTAACGTTTTGCAATCATGTAATAAGTCTTTATAAGTCATAACCATTTTGATACAGTTTAATTCTTTTTATTAATTTTTTTGATCCATCAGCGACAGTTACAAAAATATTATTGTGAAACATTTTAAGTGAATATAGCTACAAAACATCATATATATATGTATATATATATACATATACAAGACAGACATTAATCTTAGGAAACGTAGATGATGACTGACTAGGCAGACTCGCTGATATTAGGTTTGAAGTTCTTTATACCCACCTCGAGTACCGAGTGAGAACGAAAAGAGATTTTGACATATAAGGCCATAAATTTGAGATATTAAATACTAAAATTTTGACTTCTGAGGATTTTTAGAATAACCCGTCTACGTATAAAATTTCTGCATATATCTGAAACACAACTATTCTTTTTTTTTTAATAATACTTCTTTTGTTTTTAAAGATATCATCTATTATAAATCTCTAGTTTCGGGTTTGAATCTACAGCTAAGATACTTCGTACCTTTAGTAGAAGACGGTTAATAGTCGAATCGATACGTTCATAGAAAGATTCGAGTATTACTAAAGTTTAAATAAAACTCTTATCAATGGATGAAACATCTTGTGTACTCAAGCTAGAATCGAGCTAGAAATGTTACGTTACGTATTAAAGTTTGGCTGTCAATTTTGAATTTAAGACATGGCTCCGACGACAGATAACTTAATACCTAACTTGTATATACAAGGTGATTGGTTATAGGAGTAAAAGTTTAAAGATTTCACACCTTTTTCCAATCACCCTATATAAAGCAATAACTCTTAAACAGGCTACAAACATTTTTTCTATTAAAAAATAATTTATGGCATTATATAGTTTGCAGCGACATATAGTAAACGATAATTAAATCTAATATAAATAATTTTTTTGCAGTATATTATTAATAACACTAATTATTATTTCTGAAACTATTACATTTCGGATAGGGTGTACTATTCATTAATTTGTATTAAATGAGATATACATTCTTTAAACAATTCCTATAACTAATCACCCTATATACATAAAATATTTACACGTTTATGACTCGTCATGATATCTGTGGTATCATAATTGCTTTGAAACTTGATATGAAGTAATTTTTTTTTTTTTGTAGAAATGAGGTCAGTTAAGAAGGTTACAAAATTTACGTTCCTATTTAAATATATTCCATATGTGAAAGATACGGGACAGCCAGTATCATATAAGAATTAATAAATGTCAAATTAAAAATAATTCGTAAATGACGTTAGTGTTTCTCTTTTTGTTTTCCGTTGATTTTATTTGAAATTTTATTTCTATTGTTTCGGTCGATCGGCCATAATGACATAATGGCCGACGGTCCGTTCCCGCGCAATTACTCGGCACACGATCGATTATTGTGATCAATACGGGGGTTAGATGGCGGTTCGCTGCCAATTTTACATCACTTTTTTTCATATAATTTCGTTACAAATAATGTGGTGGAGATAGAATCGATAACTTTATCACCGACAGATGGTCTTTTTTGAATATTTATTTTTGTAATTTTTTTTTAAATAATTCCTTAAGTAAAGCTACTTACTGATGTCACGTCGTGTTAAAAATTTAAATGATCATTATTACTTTAACTTTGAAATTTTTACAGATCTTATTGAGATTATTAGTTTTGTCTTAATCATAAGTAAGCTCTCACTTTCATCTTTAAGGTTTCCATTATAACGATTTCTAAGTCTTTCTAATTAGCCGCCCCGGAGACAAGATTATGATATGATATGATAAATATTATCATAGTTAACTTTAACAGTCTTAAAATAATTATTATTTCTTATTTCACATATAAAAAGTTATAGCTTTGTTAGCTATTTCACATTTAAAAAGCTATTTATTGTAGATTGCTCAGATATTGTAGATATTTGTAGACGATCAGGACGACTTAAAATTTAAGAATAGACTAGGATTATACGAATTGTAATCATCGAATACCTATATGATCAACGGTAACCCAACGGTAGAGAACTAAGATTTTCAATCGTCGATCACGGTTTCGTTTCTAAGGATATAATCTTATATACTTTTCACACTATGTGCTTTAATTTTATAGGACTACCACTGCTCATAAACAAGTTTTCAGAGGATGGCCACCATTGTCTTCTACGTAGCACAATACGTCTTTGAAGATAATGTTATATCCCCCATAGATATTTTTGGGGCGGCCTGTACCTTTCAGTAGAAGTGTTTCGGTAGGAAAGAAAAGAATAAAAGAGAACACGTATAACATTTTTAGCAAAGTAACGTAACATATAAACACTTTCACGACATTGTTCTTACTGTAGTTTAAATTATTGATTGCATTCTTTGCGGTCTAAAAATCAAAATCAATTTTTTTTTCTGCTTGAGCGGAGTACTACAGTCTTTAATCGTATGAAATACTGAAAATGAGTTTGAACCAAATGCTGACGTCACTTGACATAACACTTCGCCACTTATTTAAAACTTCGTTCAATAAAACCAAGGCTTATCTTTAGTATTATGGAACGCAGCCTGTAATAAGTGGCGCAGTATAATGAAGACGAAGATTATAGTTTCCAGAGGACCTCAACACTCTGATAACGTTTCACTGATCATACTTTTGATTGATAATATTTTTAACCTTCGATTGGTTTTTATTATAGAAAAAAAAATTATAGATTATGAAAATAAAAACGTTATTCAATAGATATTGTAGTTATATTTGGTCATGTTTTATTAAAAACTATTTTTTTCATTTATTACATTAGGATAGTTTACATGATCGCAAATTATATTTATCGATATCGTCTGACACAGCACTAACGTATCGACCGAGTATCGACTCGGCCGCCGACATGGATCGACAATTTCGTAAATTGTCCGCCGATTAGCGGCCGATTACGACTATTACCGACAGACGGACACCCGAGCCGGCCCGATTAAAATAATCGGCAACCGATAAAAACCGATAAAATAGTCCCGCTTTATCGGTGGTAGTCATTTTTTGTACACACGCCTCGGGGATGTCGGACCAACCTTGCCTAATTTCCTGGCGTCTCAAAATCAACTAATCGTTTTGCTGACTCAAAATGCAAACATGTATTTTTAAAATATTTTTTATTACTAAAACATGAAAGGAAAAGGCCTCCGCCTGACAAAACAGTAACGTGGTGTAATACCACGTATACGCTCGTACTTTGGAGAAGATAAAAGTTATTACTAAAGTAATCACCTTTAAATAAAACTTAGTAATGCTCAATCAATATCCAATTCTTACAGTATACTCCTGTGTCATTATCATTTCAGATCTGGATCCCGTTCTAATAGATTTATAGCAGGACCGGTTGAAAGGAGCCTGCAACTAGCATCTATCAATGACCTTAACAAAATCGACAGTCCGTCTTATGGATGCATATGCGCTGCGCTTGCCGGTCTGTGGCCTCCACATCAGACCCTTAAGACCCCAGTGAACTCCCTACTGCCAATTCAACTTGCCAATTCGCTGGGCTATCTCGATAACTGTAGGTTCCAAATCGAACATCTCTTTCCTGATTTCTATAGCCATCTCTAAGAATTTTTCTAATGTAGGCACTGTTAAAAATGTCTATGTTACAACAAGCTTTATTAATTATATTCTTGCTCTCACTGATGTGAATCGAGCTGTGTCTGTGTAAGTGAATAGAAATAGCCTCTCTCTTATATTTATTTGTAACCTTCTATTCGTGACAAACAGAAGCAATGAAGCCAAAGTCGATGAAATATCTATTGTAACTCAAACAAATATTTAGCTAGTACTACGTTATGCTTAAATACTAACATTATAATCGACCATAGCTATGTCAATAGTACGGGTTATGTAAATTGACTTGAATTGAAATTAATTCAAGTGTATGTGTAATTGTCTCGTGTGGTGTAAAGAAAGAACATTAATTTGTAATAACTCACCCAAATCCGCAAATGAGTGGTCGTAAGTTGCACAAATGTTTACGACATTTAATCTTCTAGGTCACGGGACTGTCGACTGGTCAAACAATACAGCCAGCGCATTCCTCACAAATTGCGTTCAGGTGGCAGGCGCGTGGTAGCTCCGGTGGTCATGCTATTTAGTTTTTGTAGTCTGTAATTTTATAAATTGTTGCCGGACAATTAGAAAGTAAGTCCGATATGAGCTAACCACCGCGGGCGAACGGAATCGCGCGTGATTCGTACGTCCCTAGAGATATTTGATTATAGATTTTATATTCTCTCATTACTATAGTTACATTTTATCATACGCAGTTGTTAACTTTTTAACTAACTGCTCTGAAAGACTGCTTGCAGTCAAATATGAGCCTGTCGAAGGCTAATAAAATAAATTAAACATAATATAACTACCAATGAGGACTTTAGTTAGCGATTTAATGTCTTAAAAATAAACAAAGATTACTTACAAATCGGCTAGACAACCTTCGAGAAACTACGAAATATTTTCTCTTCCAATGTCCTTCAGTGCTTTAGGACTAAGTTCTACGACATCTAAAGTTTAAGTTACCAGTGATGACAGAGAAACATAGTCTCTTATTTTGAGCCTAATCGGCAAGCAGGGAAGACCATAGATGAACGAGTCAGAGTCCAGCGAATAAGCAAGTGGTGTGGTACATGGGCAGACAAAACATCGCGCGGAACAGAAAGCTGGTCCTTATGGTACTGGAATGAAAATCACGGATCAATAAGCGCTACGTAATATCTACAAGGTGGACGGACAGACGCCGTTATTAAAGTCATCGGGAGTCAACCTACTTCCACTCGACGTGGTTCAATTTCGTATACTGCAAGACTGTAACACTTATATAATTAGCCAAAGATAGTTCTAAGACGCCTTGTAGAGGAAAATAAAATGGTTGTCTTCTCTATTTTCTTTGCAGTTTTGTTACTTACCTCGTGCCTTAACAAAAAAAAATAGTACTTGTAGTATATAAAAATTCGTAGAACCGTTTTCGAGTTTTGTACTTGAGTAAATATTTACTTGCTATTAATATATATTTCTAGTACGTATGCTTTCAAAGATGCTTATAAAGTCGACCGTCAAGCTGTATATGACTGCGCAGTGACAAGTTCAAATAGCTTCTGGATTAAGTTCTAATTTGCCGACCTCATAGCGCGATGAATAGATTATAGTTTGTGCCTTAACGTCCAGGTGTTGACAACACTGATCGGTACGGCCTAGGATATCCATCCAAAAGCTTCTTAGCCATCCATGACCTTCTTAGCGATCCTACTGGAAATCTTCGGAGGAAGCTTATGTCCACCTTTAAACGTATTACAACTGATAAGACGCTGCTGATCAAGCAGTGATATACTAGCATTAGTGATGATAAGATTGTCACATAATAATGAATGTCAAAATTCTGAAACACGTTGTATAGTAGTGTTTAAGACCTGTTAGTTCAGAACGGGGAATTCCAGTTTATCATTAGTTTATAGTGTAAAAAGAAAAACAAAGTTTCAGTTAATAAAACACACTCATCCATCCGTCCACTTTTTTTCCGAAATTAAATCTATACTCAATAACCCCGGAAAATGCTTGCGAAGCTATGTCAGTGACATGGGACATCATTTCTCGATATATTTTTTTGCAAACGGTATTTAAATGCTCCATGTATTTACATACTAAAGGTACATATACATACAGCGCCCCCCAAAGACTCGTCAAAGCCTATCCTAATTTAAACAGGGCTGTTTGAGCCCCGAGTGGTCACATCGGGGAAAACGTTCGGTTAATTATTAATTAGAAAGGTTATTAATTTAAAATATACCAGTTCTTTAATCATAAATTTTATGTAATAAACATTGGAAACAGATTTAAAGTATGACTAATGTAGCAGCTACTTCGCTGATGCAACTGAGGTACGGTATCGCTGATTGCTTTTAAAATTGAAAAAAGGCAATAATTGAATTACAATTAAATATAAATATATATATATATATATATATATATATATATATATATATATATATATATATATATATATATATATATATATATATATATATATGTATATATATATATATACATACATATATATATATATATATATAAGGATATTCATATCAATATAATGGGTGTAAATTTCACCTCTTCACTTCTTTAACAATAAATTATTTTTATTCAATAATATAAGTTATTCGCAATTACTCAGTATTGTAAATATAAAAATTAGTATATATAACATCAATATTACTTAGTGAAACTAATTGTTATAAGAGTTTACAGTATATGGCAGTTTAAAAAAAATAAAAATAGTTGTAAATAAAAAAATGTATCAAATTGTTGAACATTTCTTTTTCCTTAAACTCTCCATGGATTTGTAGATATGTATGTCGCTGATCTATATGCTAGTATTATATAAATACTTTAATTAAGTGAGCTATGTTATAACCATATAACTATAGTAATTCTTGATTTTAAAGTACGTATCAACGTCGCTGTCACACAAGCCATGCCCCACCGCGAACTCATTTCAGGGTTGAGCGAGCACCCGTCCACCTCGACGCAGCCGCTGCGGTAACTCGAACAACCTAACTTCACACATTGTATATACCTTCGCCTGATCGAAGACAACCCTACCACTTCATTTCATGTACTATAATTAATGACCCATTTAGTATAAACGAATTTTGCTAAACGATTCGTAAGGTCGAAAAATAGCATAAAAAATATTAGTCAGTTGTAATTTAGTCGCCTTTTTAGATCTTTTGATTTGCACAAATATACGTTAACACAAATTAGTGTTTATCTAATTTTGGTGCGGGCTGTCTTTATTTTGGGGGCGGTGGCAATGGTAACGGAGAGGGAATAATGAGGGTAGAATTCATGCTGCAGAAACCAACGCAGAAAATTACTATATTGATAAGGTATTTGTGGATAGAAATTACTAACGTTCCTTCCAGAGAGAAGCATCTCGTAAGGACCTTATTTTACTAAAAAAAAATATTTATTAAAGCAGAAACTAACAAATTCTCATACAAATAAATGCTTAGTCTCCTTTGTTATGTAGTTATGTATGAGCAGTTCTTTTCTATAACCTTCTTCCATCTTTCAGCAACTTAGAGCCACTTATAGCTTGGCGGGTAGAAGTTTTAGGGATTCCTATATCATTGAAAATACTATGTACTTCTCAACATCTTTCTATCAGAGGAAAAAATATTGTTATTTAAAATGAGATATTTGTTTAATGAATAAATTAGAAGCTACGGTGTTCTATGAAAATGATCGCCGAGGTTGCGAAATCCAATTTGATTCAAAAAATCGAAATACTCACTGTGATAAAAGTTTCTGGAAAATGATTTACGCACAAATGACTTAACAAGCTATGGCAAGAGCTCTGAAATCTATGCTCAAGAAATGAGGAGACCCATAAACCAATAGAAGATAAGCAAGTGGCAAGTGATATTACAAACAAAAAATATGACTGCTCAGGCCTCGAGGTGAAAAGACAGCGTTGTAAAGGTAGTTGGTTGATGTGAATACTGGACATTTTCCACCTAAGGTATTCCTTTAACGCATTAGACGTTCCACGGCAGAAATGATGATATTTCTAAATCTATATGTAAATAAAAGCTATCTATCTGAATAATATTTATATAGATGAAGAGTGGAATTCAACGGCAAATTATATATAGCTGAAGAGCTGTCCAAGACAAACGCTGCGGTGGGCGCGGTCGGGCAATTTGTTTTGTTCCCCACGGTTGCGATACGAGCCGATGTAAAACACGACGTCCCGGGCAAAGCTATCCGCGACCGCAAACTTTTTTGACGGCGCTGTCGCTATTTACGTGTTCCGACGCGAGCACGGAAATTTACGATACACGGCTATTTTAACTGAACCACTATTTTGCTATAAAACATGGACATTAGTATCCTACCATGCCGCGGTTTACAAATTTGTAGAAGCTTACTTAGCAAATTGTTGTAGACCGTCGAAGATGTTCTTTAAAATACAGTAGGCGTTTGCGTATTGTCACTAAAATGTATAGAAAGTTCTGGAATAACCTTGAAAACAGGAATTGAATATTAAATTGTCATGGCTAAAACTAAATTCTACCTACCCATAAAAGAGACCTCATTGAATGACGAAAGTCTGGGTTATACGGAGTAATCTCTAAGGATGTCATTTATATAGAATAATGTCTACGCCGCGGTTGCCAATCCGTGCTATCGAGAACAGGCCCTAGTGGCCATATTATGCGCACTATATAGCCTGACACTGCCACTTCAACTTGCCAATCGACAGGGCTACGTCATTTACTTTCATTACTCTAAGGATCGTATGTGGACAATGTCTACTATTCTACTCAGGAGTTGCTCTTGTAGTGATATGATATATTTTGACATTATATCGAAATTCTATTTACAGCCGAATGCTTAAATTTCCTGCTAAGTCCTTTTCCAAACTCCTTTCCCCGACCTACCCCCTAACTTGGGAAACTAAAGTCTAGCCATAAATCTAGCAGCAACATATAGTTTAGATAAGTTTTAACACGTACATGAACTATGTTTACTTATCCGTGTCATCATCATCATCATTTTAGCCCTTGGACGTCCACAGCTGGACATAAACCTCCTCTATAGATTTCTAATTAGATAAGCTGGAAGCGGACTGAATCTAGCGCTTTTGACTAACTTTAACAAGGTCATCTGTTCGCCTTATTCTATGCTGGTCCCTAAACCATAATGATTATGTTACATCTACAAGACAAAACAGTTATTATATTTAGTTAGCAATTTTAATGAAAGTGTTCGTGATCTTGAAGGGTTAAAACGTTCCATCTATTTGAACACCGAGTGATGCGGAGTGCGCTTCACATTTTGCAACAATTTGACAGAATTTAATCGCCGCGGGTAGCCCTGGCCCTCCGTTAGGGTTGTCGACCGGCTCCCGCTGGGTTATTCTATAACGCATATGTCGTCTGCAGGATGTGCTCTAAATTGTATTTAAAGGTGAAATTGTTTTCGATTTTGATCCCATTATGCAGATGGAATATATTTGTTAGTATCAAAATGTCATCACTTATTTTTATTGAAGATAAACCTTGATATTCGGTGCAGGTAGAGATCTCCGCTCACGCGGTAGACGGATGATTTCGTTAAAGTCTTCGCTGGATGCAGGCCGCTTCGAACTTGTTGTATTGAATATGTATGGAGGAAGCCCATGTCCAGTTGTGGACGTCCTCCGGCTGAATCGATAATGATGATTTGACAAAATGTATACTTCAAAGAATCAAGCTCTATACTACTACTGTATTACACTCTTTCTTTATGTAACACATTATATAACCAAAGTGCTATCACTTCCAAAATTTTTTTTCTAACTCACTATTGAAAAAAAAACTTTTTTGATTAATACTTAACATAGTCACTCCTCACAAATTGTTAATGAAAACTCTTTTTTGATATATTGCAGTAAGATATAATAAGACGTTTAACAACTATTAAACTAATCATCATTTCAATCGTAAGATGTTCACTTCTGACTATATAGATATAGAGCCTCTATATAAAGACCAGTCCAAAAAGACCAGTTGGTAGCGACCTGCATTCAGGGTCTTCCAACGTGCCCAATATGTCCCTATGTAGGCTGTGTTTGCTCGTCCGTAGTTTCCACTTGCGAACCTTAAGGCTCCAGCGGCTATCTGTACTGCGATGTATGTGGGCTTGGTACTGATGCTTCAACTAGCCAATCCGCTTTACTATATGAGTTATTTTCGTTCAGATATTCAATGTTCAATACTTCCAATGGCCTTCGTTGTATTAGGAAGTAGTTATAACACTAATGCTAACTTTTATGATTGAAAGATTCTCCCAAAAAACTATTTTTGCTTTAAAAGTATACAAACTAAAAAAGCTGTTCGTGCAGCAAATGTTTTAACTTAACATAACTATAAATACAGATCAACGTAAAATTGTTCAAAAAGTTAATTCCTTGTTGTCTATAGATAACCGCAATTCATACGGCCATATTATTAACCGTTTATAAACAATGTTATTACACGGCGAATAATCGATGTTTTGAAACAAAAAACTCGATGAAGCCTGACCATGCAGGTTGTTTATTAGGGTTACCATGATGTAAACGAATAAAAACATTTCTACAGAAATTTTGTAATTTTTTTAGTTAATATTTTATCAAAGATCTATTGATCCCATTAGCTATAGAATAGTAGATAGAATATTTGAAGACCAAGGTCTGTGACGTGATCACTTACCACGGGCCTCATATAAAGGCAAGATCACCCAGAGAGTAATAGAGAGAGTTATTCTCGGAGTTTCGTTGCGAGATCGAACCAGGAATGAGAAGTTCCACAGAGTTAAGGTTACGGGAAGTTACTGGATGCGGTCAACGCAGGATTGGTAATAATGAAGATCTTTAAGGGATGCCCACGCCTGGCAGTGGGAATCCATCGGCTGAAAATAATCATAAGATAGTATATATAGCTTTGTTGTTAAAGATATAAGGTTTCTTATGCTAAAGGCAGTAGAGGAAATATTTTAAGATACAGACATCGCTTAACATTATTATGGACAGCTCAAGAAAAAGCCCTTTTCGAAATCAATGAACATTAAAATGAGAAAAAAGCCGGAGAAGTGTCTCTATAAAAACAGCTCCCATGTCGTCGACTACTCTGATGCTTATACGTGTAAAAAGATGTCGTCGACGGTTTTGCCTGGATTTCTTACATTCATGTTACTGAATAATCTAGATAATAACATATGAAATAGTTCTAGTAGGCACACGGTGACGTTTTAGCTTTAGTTTCGATTTTATCCGTAATGGAAATTAATATTATTTAATTAAATTTGTTACAGTCTTTATAATCTCAAACGTATAGTCGCACTACTATATAATAACATAATATGAGCAATTTAAACGATTATCATAGACCGGAAGTTGTTCGCAGGAAGCGTTGTGGGCGTTACGTGCATCCTGACGTATCGAAAACTGCGGTCAAACCACATTTTTTTGTCTAGACACAATAACGCAACACCTTTCGCGGATTATCTCTTAATAACATTTGTAATCGAAATGAAATAAACGATTCTAATATATCCTTCAAGATAGGTGATAAATTATTATGGTTGCAATGTTAATCTACATTTATTATTTATTAGCCGGTACTAAAAGAAATTTTATTTTATTGGCTATCATTATCAAGTCAGACTACAGACGCCCAGTGTCAAGTACAGGTCTCCCCCAAAGATCTCCACGCTGCTCGCATCCGTCGACTTCCCGTGACCTTGAGCATGTCGCCTATCTACCTTGTTTGGGAACTACTACAGCTCAAACCACTCGAAAAACTTCCTGCTTACTGCTACCAAAACTGTTGTACCACGTATTAAGTATGTATCATATGAAATATAAAAAATATAAAACATCTCGTGTAATTGTATATTTTGTATAAGAAGAATTGAACATAAATTTCTGTCATATAAAAAAAACAACATTGATTATTTACTAAAATTTGTCGTATTTTTTATTTGTTGTATTTGTCCGGTAGACACTCTTAGCCTTAAATTATTATATCAGAAGAGCTATGCTAAAATGTTCGTGAGAACTAACACAAGAGGTCTAAAAATTACAAATATTATTATTCTAAATCTTATATTTATATTTCCATATCTAGGATGGGAGGTTCTCATTAGTTAATTATTTCATTTTATGTTATATAAACATCACCATAATTATCATCATTTCAGGTACAAGACCACCGATGGACACAGGGCTTCCTTATAGAATTCGGAACTTTCTCCGACGACCTTAACAAAGTCATGTTTTCACTTTGTAGCTGTCCTATTCGTGTCATTTTAAACTTATAAATTCACTAAGCTATGTCATGTAAATATATTAGTTCGTTTACGGATATCCTTTCCTGATTCTATCTCATAGGGAAATCCCAAGCTCAGTCATGACTTGCCAAATCGCAATTAATTTGTAAGCTGTTCTTGAATACGAAATAAATAACTAAATATCCGTTTAACACCCCGTGGTTATTTATGTGTCCATCGTATTAAACTATCACTTGATTGCTATGTTCGTCTCTACACATCCTTATATTAAAATAGTTACGTTATCAAGGCTTAAAATGATAAACGTAATTATAATTTTGCGCTGGATTTTGAGTTAGAAATTAGTATTGCATACTGCAAAATTGTAATCGAGATATTTCATTCAATGATAACCTTTATAAATTACTTAAAACCACACTGATTTAAGTTCCATAAAGTAAACAAAAAGGTACCCTTTTTCATAGCAATGAAAACGTGAAAGAACGGTTTATTAACAAATTCATTTAACAATCACGAAAACATTTATTTATTTCTT
Organism: Battus philenor; assembly: GCF_028537555.1. Taxonomy (NCBI): domain Eukaryota; kingdom Metazoa; phylum Arthropoda; class Insecta; order Lepidoptera; family Papilionidae; genus Battus; species Battus philenor. The sequence continues at coordinate 4,217,283 of NW_027181686.1, forward strand.
GACAGTTCCTTCCAGTACAATATATAATTATATTGAACACCTCAATTTGTCCACATTACATTGTATTTAAGAATCTCGTGCTTTTTATACATAAATCATTTATGCTATTAAAACCCATCACGCGAATCACACACTCTTTAATTATGAAAAGATAATTACACATTTTTTCGCTTCCAATGTCTTTAGTAAACATATGTATGTACACTTGTGTATAAAAGGCGCACGTGACGCTGGAACGAATTTCACGCGTTATACGCTAAGTTGAGCGAGAAGTTCGGGGTGATAATCACGACGCTTTACTTTGTGATTGTACTTTTAAACTAACGTCAAATGATTTTTAGTGCTATAGAAAGTATGTAATATTTCAAATTACTTTCACAGTAGCTAACAGACGAAGAATAGTTAAATTAATAATTTGATGGTACTTTATAAATTAGTAAAAAGCATTAAAAAAACCTTCCGGACAGCTGTTGTGACTTGTAGCTACTACAGTAGGGTCTACGAGTCTACTCACGCGGCGTAGGTAGGCCTACTACTAGGCTGAAAATATAGTTAAAGTCTCGGGAAGAATGACCTTTGGGGGAGGCATACGCCTACAGTGGGCGCATCGTCTTATATGATAATAATCTGGTGCTATTTATCACAGTGATATTCTTAATCAGCTTTATCTATCAGTTCCACGTGGATTGCCCCGGTATTCTGTTCACAAGTCCTTTCACGAACTATACTTTCATAGTTTGAAAATACAGAATGTATAATCTGTACGCTAATTTGCCGGGTTTCGCCATCTACTGTAAATGCAAATTCTAAAAAAAAAAAACAATGACGCATTCGCATGATATAATTGGATTTTTTTTAATTGGTAATGTATTATTGTACATGTGTATAATAATTAGATCTTAATCATATTTGATTATTTAAATAATTAATAAAATATATAAACAAAGATGTTGCTAGGTTCATAACAATAAACTATTTACGCCCTATCTTCAATTCAATAACGTACTAGAGCAAGATAATGTGTTGTTGTACCTGTATATAAATTGTATCTTTTTTTAGTTATGACCTTTGTTATTATGTTACATTGCCTTTTTCATTTTTTATAATAAGTTTTAGTGTATAATAAAATGTATATAAAAATTACATCTACCTGCATGTCAGACTCTGAGGTTAAGAGAATATTTAAAAGGTCACAAACCCGTCAACAAGTCTTTTGATATGATACAAGGTAAAAGTAACGACTTGTAACGCGTTATTATATTGCCAGCTTATCATATTTCGCTTTCGATATTTGTCCAAATCCTGCAATTTCAACTCTCTGATACAATGTAATTAGTCAGTGGTATATAAGCTTTAAACTTATTACTCATTTATCAGCAAAAAGCTTCTGCACCGATTTCCAATTACCCTGTATAAAGTGATCACTATGTAACTTAGAAATGCGACAGGCTATTAACTTCTTGCAGTATTGTCTGTGGATACGGATGCTAAACAATATTTAATTTTAAATGTGGTAATTCTATTTATTATCTCTGAAACTATTGATTTGGTTAAGGTTTACCTTACATAAATAAACAGCAAATGAGCTATAAAATCACCCTTTTAAAACTTTTGACACCTTTAACCAATTATGATCAGTGACAGAGTGCTGTGTATTACAAATTAAAAAAAAAGGTATTTTAGTTATTTTTTATCATTTCATTTCTTGGAAGTTATTACGACTATAACTTATAAATCTTCCTGTAATTTTGCCTTTGTCTAATACATGAACACCATTCGATACAACCATTTGAGTACATAAAATAATATTTTCTCTTTATTTTCACGTAGAACAATCTAGAACGCCTAGTTAGAGTGCTGTACCTGACCACAATCTGTACGTGAAATAGGATGCGAACAATTTCTCTTTGCCATAACCAATTTTATTCAATTTTTAATCGAGCTACCGCGCCGGGCGCGTCGGCCAATAACTCGAATTATAGAGTCGGCTGATTGCATCACTGTCCATACGAGACGCGCTCCGACCGTCCGATCTTCCATCTAATCAGTAAGAAGCAATCTGATAAACCTAGCATATGGAAATCCAAACGATAAAGTACTTTCGTATGGATTCCCTACGAAGAATATCATCTTAAAATATCATCACCTATATTAAAAAGCAGCAGTGTGAAATATATTTCACAATCTATGTCTATTAAATTTCTAAAGTGTATTTCCTCAAAAAAAAGTTTAGGTTGTACTTCATCATCCTTATTATCATTTTAGACGATAGACGTCCGCTGCAAGGCCTTATAAAGCCCCTCTCAAAGGCTTTCCAGTCAAGGGGCCATGCCGCATCTACCAGCTCGTGGTCGTCACTCGAGAATCTTGACTTTAAAGTACTTAGTTTTGTTATATATTTACATTTATATATATACATATATATATATATGTATGTGTGTATATATATATATATATGTGTATATATATATATATATGTATATATATATAAATACATCAAATTAATTGTGTTTTTAATTTAGTATTAATTTATTATTAAGTAGTAGTAGCTTCGTAGATAAAATCAGTTTACAATATAAATAATGATGTAAAATATCGATAAAAACTAACCTAATCAACCACATTAAACTGAAGGATGTGTGACCATGACAGTCTACACTTAGCTCAGAAATCATGAGACTGAGAAACATTATATTAATCATTATATAAACTATATTAAATCAAATCAAGGAAAGATATTTTTTATAAACTAACTTTTAAACACAGGTCACATTAAAAAATACTGTAATAAAAAACATAACTTTAACATCCAATTATAACAATTTTCTGAAATATATTACCACACTTCAATTAAAATATGACCGATGTAAAGCGACATCCAGAGATTGTGTAAGTTTAGGTTTTTATAATAAGACTGAAACGTACCATACGTTTTTGTAATAGTTACACGAGTGTATTTCACAATGAAAATATAAAATCAACGAATAGCGTAATCGTAAATTATTAATTTTACTTTTATCTTATTTATAAGTAGAAGTAAGGATTGCAATGTAGCTCATATTTTAAAACTACAATTTTTTGTTATGTAAAAAAAAACAGATGGTACAACGATCTATGTCAACAAGCTTAATTTACGATTTCTGAGGTTCTGAGGTTTTCATCTAAGGTTTTTATTCTTTTCAACCGATGGACGCCCACTGGAAGCCTCATACTCTGCCCGTATCCAACGACTTCTCACGATCTTAACAATGTCGTCGGTTAACCTGGTGGGGTCTACCCACACCACGTCTGCTGGGTCGTGGCCGCTACTCGAGAAATTTTAGGCCCCAACGGCCATCGGTCGCACGAGCGATATGCCACGCCCATTGCCACTTCAGATGAGCAATTCTTCGAACTGCATCAGTGATCTTAGTTCTTCTTTGGATCACACGATGAATGGTCACCAATTTTAATTTGTTATCGCGGCGAAACTTCGAGCATAGCCCAATGATATAAATGTTAAACTCCGCCAATTCTATTTTGAAATTTAAAAAAAAAGTACTAATTATTTCGTCGTGTGTGTAACAGAATCACTGAAATGGAATGGAATTTCGAAATCCTAGTCAATCTGTAGCAAAACTGTAACGGCTAAGGATTAAGTAAAGAAAAACAAAACATGGATCATAAAGCACGGGGCAAGGGACAGCGTTAGCTACAAAAAAAAAAAACAGGGGAACACGTGCGCCTCCAGATAATTTCACATCCGATTGAACCGATCGCGTGGCTCTAATGTCCCCGTTGCATTTGACGCGCCACCAGTGGGGGGACGTGTCTAACGCAACAGGCATTTCCGATGCTGTTTACCATTGTCTTTATAATGTTATAAACAAATATAGCGTTTAGTCTATTTGCCAGATATGTCATGAAATTGTATTATCACATTATTCATCACTATCATAATTATTTCATCCGTGGAAATTTAACAGTAATTACAGAAAAGACCTTTCAAATTATTACACATTTATTCTTGTTTTCAAATAATGATTTTATGTTCTTGTTTTAATTAAAAGGAAAGATCAAATAATGATTTTATGTTCTTGTTTTAATTAAAAGGAAAGATTAAAACGTAAACTACAGAAACTAAATGGATACATAAATAACGTTAAAGAACTGTACGAATATCATAAAGGGTCAGAGTAGGTAATCTTCTGAAAATCTCACACACACTGGACACTGTATTTGTATTGATTACCTTAGCCAAGCAATAGCAGTCGACCAAACCGAGACTCGGCCCTTTTAGGCATCCTGTACTAGGAATTGTATACATGTTCTGAATGACAGCAACACCCGAGGATCGTTCTCGGGACCCTTGGAACAGGTCACCCCATTGAAAAAAGGCATCGTAGCTTCCACATCGACATGTATTTAACTGTAAAATAGTATATAATATGTTGACTGTAATATAAAATAGATTCGTATTCAGGACAACAGGTGCTCTGTCTCTGTGTGTGTACGTGCGCAATGAACGCCTTCATATAGACCGGGAACCTGCAATTTTGGTCCAATTCTTTAAAAAGGCGACCGGCAAAGCGGCCTAAAAGAACAGGACGAACTTAAATTGGTAAAGGAGTCCTAACACTTAGCTCATGGTTGCACAGACTTATTAAGACTAGGGGCCACTCGGGCAAATTATGAACTGATGGCGAGCCGGCCCTCTAAAAGTATAGGTAATAATTTTTTTTTGGCTTTATTCTGGAAAAGAATTCAATATTTTTCGAATGTACGAGAGTATTATTTTTGTGTCGGCGGGCCACCAGTATTCGACCGGCGGGCCGCGGCCTATGCATCCATGACTTCGCTTCTTTAAATATGTTTTTAAAATGGTGGAAAAACCACAGAACAACCAGCACTACCTCATAACATAAAAATGACCAAAGATTTAGAACCTCTATAAAGAATAAGAGAAAGGTTAGAACGCCGCATTATCATAATTTCAACAATAGAACATCCACTGTTAGATATGGCTATCGGCCATTGCTATAGAACCGTCATCACACATCTTAGCAAGGTCGTCTGATGACTTATTGAGGAACGTTCTGCGCCGCGCTTGCTGTTCCGTGGTCTCTACAAGCGAACCTTAAGTCTCTTTGTTTATTTTATAAACTTTCACAGTTGCTTGGCTGTGTGAATAATGCTTCTGAGCTTCTTGTTTTAGAGAATTTTAAATTAATTTGATTAATGTTCGAGATATCTATAATTTAGTTTTATTTCGATTGAGATTTGCAAAACTAAAACGGATAAAAATTCCACTAGTTATTATTGAATTAAGAGAAATATACGAAGCGCAGTCAACAAAAAATGACATTCGCAGGTCACGAGGTTCAACCTCCAACCTTTCGAGTTAAAACAAAAAGGGTCGAGCGACCGTCGGGCATGATATGGGATGACATGAGCGCTGTTTGTGCGGTGTTCGCCAAATAACAATTTTATCCTCTCCGAAAGCTTTTACATCATACGATATTTATTTTGCAAAAATCGAGTACCTCCTTCCGTTTGAACTTTAAAGAGAAATATTGAATTGCAGTGATAATAATAATAATATATTTATTGTACACACAATAACTTGAAAAATAAAATTCAGTTGTTAATTTAAAATCAAAATTAGCGTGTTCCTGTACACGTTAATTTAGGTTATAAGTTTATTAATTTGTAATATATTTAATGCCCTAAAACTTTAAAGAAAACAAGTTACTACACTAATAATAAATACCTACATTATTTTTTACGTCGACGTACGCAAATGGACAGCGTAAAAGATGTTTTATGGGTAAAAAAGTTAAAAAAGTATATTGTGTCGATGGACTGTGCTGAATTTTGTGTACTCTTCTCTGATATGACAAGTTTGAGATTATAATTATGATAACTATTATAAATAGCTTAAGGTATATCAGCTCCAACGTGATCGTGTCGTAGCCGTCACGTCAATACTAAACGATTTTATTATACCAAATACGTACACCCGGTTTTATAATTTAAAGTTTTAATTTTTTAATCTAAGTTTATCATGCTTTCATACGTATAAGCTTTAACTTTGTTTAGCGCGGATGAAATATGAAACGTATCGAAATACGCGTACGCAAGTTTATTACGATAATAATAGAACGGAGTTGATCCGGGAAAATCATATGTTAAAAAACCATTAGTATAACATTATGCTTAATGCTCTGGGTTCAAAATAATAGATCTAGCTTAATGGCATCACAAAATATAATCTGCAATCGAAGAAATATTTCTTACTTTCTTACTTTAAGAATTTTACAGATGCATTGGAATAGTTTAACTAACTCTCTTATCACAGTGTAAACATAGTTTTGAAAGATTTAATCGTTAAAGAAGGATAGACGGCGATGCATGGAAATTAGGAATTGAACTTAGGAATGTCATAGAATGAGAAAATAAGTGTAAGACGAAAGTAGGAAAGGTATGAGATTGATAAGTACGACCAATGAGTATTGTAAAAACAATTGTAAAAAATTATTATCAAAGGTGAACTTCCTTAATAATTATAGGAGAACGAACGAAAGGCCTAAATAAAGGGGTTCTAAAAAACAATGCTTTTCCGACAACGACATTAGAATTCAGATCCTTTTTAAAAATTCCTTGCCTAGTAATCCTTCCAAATACTCCTGTTACAAAGACTAAAGATGAAATATACTTTTATCCACCACAATAATAACGTTTACACAAATATAATACGTCTTACAATATCACATTATACCTTTTTCGAGGCTTTATAACATGATAATTGAAACCCATTGGTCGGCATTTATGTGCAATAATACAATACACACGCACATAACAACCCGTTGTCATATAATAAATTTAAAAAGTTTACTTTAGTTAACTTTTAAAAACGCTTCCAAACAATCTTAGACCAGTGTCAAAATATTTTAAATGATAATTAAGTAAGTGAATACATTATTATACTACTGTATTAAAAGTATTATGTAAGTGACCACAAAAAAACTGTCTGACTTTGTCGTAGGCTCTTCTCAGATCTTGTAGCTTTAACTTGAAAGAATCCGTTATATGTTATTTGTTATATTAATCTTATTTTAGTTTTTATGAAATTGGGTTCTAGCATTCTCCTTATGACGTATTCAAGTGGTCACTGTTAATGCTTCTAAGTGGATAATAACATAAATAAATTTATAAAGAAATATAATATCCACTATTACGACGAACTTGCATCGATAAAAACACCAAAGGTGTTCCGTCAAATACAGGTTGTATTTATTTAATTAACTCGATAGTATATATGTGAAGCCTCCAGGGCTGCACACGCAATTCGTTTTAGGAAGACTAACATTTCCTTTTAAATCAAAATAACTCTCCTCCATGGAAAAGTACTCCAGAACGCAAAGTGTATTTACCTTCAATATCTCTAAATCCAACTCTGACCAAGAACTCACTGAGTCCACAATACTAGATTGTACGAAGTAAAGCAAAACAGCGCCTAACAAATTACTCTTTTTCATTTTCTTAAGCAGATTTTGCCATTTGATACCCCGCCAAATGAAAACCGTCCGTCCCTGCAACTGCGTGTCGAATACACATAGTTAAGGAAGTTGGTAGCACAGTTGAACATTATACAGATACTGCTATTCTATCGACTACCTCTCAAGCAGGCTCAGGCTTATTCAGAGCGATCACTATAGACCATGTCAGTATGGTCCAATTTGCCGCACTGTAGGTAACCAAAGGCGAGAAACAGCCTAATTTTCAGTTTAATTTTTTAAAGGTATAAACAAAAGCTTCTTTATTCCCATTCTTTACAAAAAAGTAACTACTACCACTAACTAACAAACTATATTACTGTACATATGCCCAAGTATTTATATGTCCATGTTGCAAAGTATGAAATAACTTATGATTGTTCAGACATTTTTTTTAATCAACCCATTTGAAAATTGCAGCCAATATAGCTTTTCTACCACTAATCAGAAAAGCGAAATCTTTACTGCATTGCTTTTCATATGTAAAAAATATCATTGAAATTTTTGGGCTAAGGAGACGTAATATATCTATCAGTTACAATAAAATGTGTGTTATGCACAACCTACCTAAGGTGTACCCATTTTGATATAAAAAAGATATAAGAATAAAACAGTAAATGCCGTGAACATTGATTCTCCGACCATATCTCTGTCACAATTGTCACTCGTTGATTTTCTCACATTAGAAGCAACTTATCAGTGTTAATATCGAAATTAGAATTCCCCCGCGCCTGGTTAGCATAATGCAATCTGTCATGATGACATACATGCGTAATGTTCTTGTTAATGTCAAAGTATATTGCAACTGGTAAGTTTAATATTTTTACCTACAGTATATGTGTCTCTGAGAAGACAAAGTAATCGAATATAAATCTTTTTCTAATTATAAAACTTATTCCCTTACTAACTACCTATGACTACACAACAAAAAACCTTTGAAGAAATCGTGCTATGTTAACTACGACGGTCGTCAGCGGTGTGAGTTGCTACGATTACTGTGTATCGAGAGCGGTTTAAGCCTCATCGGACTAGCGCTTGGAGCTGTGGCCTTATGGTAGCCTTTCTTCCACTTTTTCGGTGTTTAAAAGTTCTCAAAGCTTTTCCTGGCTATGTGACCAACAATCTCAAATATCTGCTTTGTGCTTATAGTAGGAAAGCGAATAGTTAGTTTCAACAGTATTAATACTTTGGTTCTATGAGCAGGAATTCGTAACTTTTCCCTCCTGCAGCATACGTCAACCATGTAATCAGTTTTTCTTAAGGAATATGAAGAACCATCCAGAAACCAGCGTAATGGTCCTGATGGAAATGTTCCTATTAGTCTGGTTTTCTTTATTAAGGATTGCAAAGTACAATTTTTATGATGGGCAACTACAATATGCGCCCATTTAACCATATTTTTTTTTTGAAAATAAAAATCTTGTCATCTATAAATCAATTTACTTACATATCTTATTCTAATTTTAAATATTAGTAGGTATATTATTTATTAATAATTTATTTATTTATTAATGTTATCATTTCGCAATAAAAAGTGTTAAAACCATAGCAGAGTGTAGTCTATGGGGCGACGCGGATCGATCCATCAGCGGTGTATGCCCGCGCCTGCAAACTTGGCTGTCACGTGGCACTGCCAGTCCGCGCATGGCCGACTCCCCGCCCCGCCAACCTCACGAGACATATCGCCGATTGTGTATTAAATGTGACGCATATTTGTAATCACATCGGTCCTCTATGGAAGGCTTATTTTTCGGCACTTCAACGGATAATACAATTCATTATCATATATACAGCTTCAAATAAATATTGATATATGTTGGAAAAATAGCCGTAATACTCTTTTAAAAGAGTGTGCGATGTCAGTTTCGAAATCACTAATGCCAGTTATTTCAGAAAATCTTCTTATGTCCAACTAATAGTGTGACAACATTTTCAGCGATCAATAAAACAAACCTCTTGTGCCGTTGTTTAAAGCAACCATCAAGCAATCTATATTCGACCACACACAATAATTAATCTTATACAAATACGAGGTTTTACGTCGCCTTCATACCGTCATATAATATTTAATTATTCGTCGCGTTCAGTGCATATTATGTAAATATTTTTGTAAATTTCTTGTTCGATATTTATTGGATGCATATTCGCTAATAGCGTAACTACTGAGAACTGGCAACCTGTTATTTTCCTTTAATTAAAGGTTGTAAGATACTTGCTACGCTTAGCATGCGAATTGGCGAGCACAGTTTTTTTTACTCTGATGTGTTCAGGAGATGTTGTTGCTTATCTTCATAAATGTTTTTCCTCTTACGGCCACCATGGGAAGAGAGAATTGTGACTATTGTACAAGCCGGTACCACCACAACAAAGAGCCTTGTTGACAAGCACGGTCGCTCAACGAACAATTCACATTCGATATTTCTTTACAAGATCGAATTAGAAAAGTGGAGATCTGTAGACGAAAGAAATCGATACAAACCATCGAACTGATTAGACATCGGGCAGGTCATATATCACGCCGAACAAACAGGGAAATCTATGTCCTGCAGATGATGATGACTATACATACAAAAGAGAAATCTACTAAGGCTTCATTTCCGTTTATTAAATTTAGGGAACAATGCTTCTTAAAATTGTAACCCACATCTATGTTTGATATCTCAATTTGACATAATATGTCATCGCAACTGTTAACCATAAACTCTGGTATATATCAAATTATAGAAAGTCACTATACAGTTACACGAATATCTATAAACTGCAATATTTTTATTTGTATATATACTGAGTCTGAAAATATCAAGGTGTAAAAAGAAAATTAATATATTAAAATAAATATACTAAAAAATTAAAAACTGTTTATTTTCTAATACAACCTTTTAATTTTAGAATAAATTCGAGTAGTGTAAATTGACATAAAATGATACACGAATCCAAGAACAAGGCATCTAAAAAGTATTTATTTATTCATAGCAAACTTACCAACAGTAAAAAAATATTTAATATGTTTGCCTATTATAGCCGTACTGAATTCGGACCATAACTATGCTAGTTCATATTTAAACGTTAATAAATGTATAAAACAGAACAGCTATCGGCTCTTTAAATTTTAGTAAAACAAGACACGAACGATCTTGTTAAATGATAAATAGCCAAAATTTTGTAATTTCGCTACAGAGATATTACAGAAAAAAAGGTTAATAATTTATCAAAAGTACTTTAGGATTCCTAACAAAACCGCTTTACTCGATAATTTTGCCAATTACTCCATACAGTGCATTGAGTGTGACAAATCAAAACAACTGACTTAGTAAAAGAGCCCTCTAAAACATTAAGCGGTGCCGGATGATCGCACAAGGTTATAGAGTAACGGTGTAAGTGATAAGTTTTAGCGTTTTTAAATCACTGTCTAAAACGTGCCAAGTTTTGTTACTTTTTCCAACCCATTCTAACCCTTTATTGAACCTATAAATATTATTCATAAAAATACAGGGTGGTACAAACTTGCACTCATTAATTGAGATATGACGTGAAACGATTCGAATTGACAATATTGTCTTTAAATTAAAACACGGAAAACTGAGCTTCCTTTAAGGTTTTTTCTATAGTGACCCCCGATTTTGCGGCCTTTCGTTCCCCCTACTTTGTGTAGGGTAAGAGTATTACAATATCGGGTTAAATATTTTTTTAGTTATAATAAATTTGGTTTGTTTTTCTCCTTATTTTCCTTATCTACATTCCTTGTTAAATTTGGTTCTTATCACAGCATTACATTATATATTTTTTCTTTAAGGTTAGTTAAAAGATATGTGACTCCTTTTCCTCTTTATTTAAATAAACTATTCATCTTCTTTTAACCACATAAATAGGGAAACTTATGTTTTTCAAACTATTATATTAGTATTAAATCTTTCGAATAGATTTTACCAAGCATTTTTGAAACCTCAAGACATTGAAATAATGTACGTATGTATTTATATATCAGACATATTATTATTGGTTCTATTTTTCTCTATATATTACTGCCAGGCTTAGAACGCTGGTTCAATGGAGAAGAGCGTGGCAAGAAGCTATATATTTAGCGACAGTTAAACAATTTTCTCATGTTATTGTTTGTTTCCAATATAATTTATAAAACAGTAATATGCTTTATTTATCACTATTTCCTTAACGCACCTTTTTTTTGGAGGATATGTGTAAAATTACTTCAGAGATTTTATCACAGAAGCGTAAAGAAAAAATTTTGAAATCGCTACCGCTTATGAATTTTTTCGTTCCCGTAAACGATAACGTCTCTACCGTTGCGTAGGTTGCGTGAAATGTAAATTTTTGCTATTCATTGCGGTCGGCGGGCGACTGTTTTTCTGACACTCGCGCCTTTCAACTGGGGTCTGGCCCTTTTGCTAGGGTCGAAGTACAATCACAAAGAAAAGTATTTTCTATGTTAATAACGCGTCTTATAATTTTTTCCCATAACATTTGAGTATCAATTTTTGTTCAGCTACTCTGTTTATTTTTTTCATCTGTTTTGTTGTGAATAAATGAAGAAAAAAACATTTTCTTAGACATTGCAATTACAGCGAAGAAATAATTATAATAAATGTTCTCTCATTAAATACAATTTAAGGTGGAGATATTTCCCCTTTATTTTTATGTTTTCCGATTTATTAATAAATAAATAAATAATAAATGGCAAAAATAAAAATAATAAATGGCATTTGCGTTAAGATAGTCGTTTTTTCTTCTTCCGCTTATTTCATGTAACTTTTTTTCATGAATTAATACAGGGTATAATTAATTAAATAACATTCGATGCATAAATTAACATAATATAATACAGCGAGGAATAAACTTTTCAAAAAGAGTCAAGATCCTCAGTTATTATATACGTGTATCATGATGTATATCATGATTTACGACGTAAAGCCGGAGAAGGTATGCATTATATGACAAGAATGTACCTAAAGTCATTTGTGCGCGACGGTACATCATCAGATGTGCAAGCAGTGCACACCTAACGCATTCCGAGCGAGCCTCAACAAATTGCTCACTGCCCTGCCAGGGGGCAACGCCTCCGGGACAAACGCCGACCCTCTGTCGTGTCAAGAAACATTTTGTTAACATTTCCTAAGAAAATTTTAAACGTTTTGGAGATATTTTAATTAAGTAATTTTTAAAAAGAACGAAGGTAATTTAATAGTCTCGTAAAGAACTTAGAAACGATGCTATGTAGGTCTTTGATAACATAGTGATTAGATAAGTTGCGGTATTTTCGGGTAGAGCACAGTTGAATGAACATATGACGTATAAAACGCTTTGAAATGGTAATGAAACTTATTATAACGACAGGCATGTCTCAGATGTTACGCTCAATATTAATATATCTTTTGTAGACAACGGTGTGCAATATTACAATACACTCCATTGTAATATGTCTAAATTGTATTATAAATTTAAAAAAAAATTGTGAACAGTTGTTGCCTAGTGGTAGAGGACTGAAACTTGCGATTGTAAGTCGCGAGTTTAATTCGCGGGATGCAAGCTTATGTAATTCATACATTACATTAATTACAGAATTGCCACAACCTATAAAAAGAATCAAAAAAGAACATATATATCGGTATATCGTCCCATATATACCTTTGAGGTAGACCCCTGATTTACTGTGGGCGTCTATATGGACTGAAATGCCGACGACGACAAAAATTTAAGAAAGATTTTTAAAAAAAAATTTATATCAGTGTAAAGGATTTTTAAATAATAAAATAAATAAGGAATAAATTGATTTAACATTAAATATGGTCACTTTTAAAATATGCTAAATATATTATTATTAAAATTATCACAAGAAACAACTGCCTTAGTTCTGGACTTTTCGCTGAGTGCGTGTTTGAAACGGAACCATCGTAGCGTTAAGTTGAAAGATGCCATTATAAGCAGCCTATCATCAAAAACCAACAATCAATCTGCAACAATACATTATTATTTTCATGATATATTCTAACGATTTCAAATGCATAGTAATATAAACAAATAGAACAAACTATCCGACTAATAAGTGACACCCATTAGCCCATACTGACCTGTGTGGTAGGTAAGGGTCTGAACTCTCTTTGAGAGATAGCTGTGTAAAGTTATAGCTATCACTATATACTACAAATATGTCATCTAGTAACTAAAAGTAAATACCGCATTATAAATTACTAATTAACATAAAATGAAAATTCATCTCATAAAGCAAGCATCAAAATGTTCTACTTCACACTTCATTTAATTCTTCATAATCTAAATAATTTATACAGTCAAGAAGCAATGAACTGGCAACATGGCTGACAAAATCGATAAATGATGAGAGATGAGAGGTCACGAGCTACGATCTGAATTTAAAAACCATTGTAAAATGACCTCTGCTGAATGAAGGAATGAACTGAGAATTCAATGCTTCGTGGGAATCTGATTGAAAGGACTGTTTAAGGTGCACTGGTCTAAGTTTAAGTAAAAGGAATTAAAGTGGGCAGAAGGAAAAGAAATTTCTTTCAAAACAATGGCATTTATATCCAATCGGTTGACGACAAAAATAGAAGCCTTACATTTATTGCACTGGACAATCTGCCCAGCTTCTTGACTAGCGAACTTATAACCCTGATTAGGACCAATTTTTTAAAGCCTTTTTGGGGACCTTTCGTACTCCCTTGTCTTATTTGGAACAGGACCTAATACATGACATAATTCTTTTTATTTTTTTTATTTCTTTACTCTTATGTTATTCGCTATATGATCTAACTTTCATTCTTTAATTCTCTAGCATTCGTTTGCTTTTCTTTCACGCATCACCTTTCTTCTTCACCTAGTTCCCCAAATATCATCGGTTTAGGTAATTATCACATTTTTTCCCTTTTATCTTTATTTTTATGCTATACTATTTCGTATTGTTGTTTCTTATACTTATATCATACATCTTATCATATTTTATCACAGATACTATTTTCGATTTATTTACATAGCTTCTATTTTATTTACATCTCCCTATTCTGTTTGTGATTCATATTTTTTTTGTTTTGGTTACCTCCTAAATATTTAATTACTTATCCGACCTGTTTGATTTAAAATTGAATAGAAAATTCATACATACATTAACAATCGAATGCTTTTTTGGCAGCAGTGCAAGGTAGGCCAAAAAAGTGCACCAGTTGCAACATATAAAGTACAAGCCGTTTAGCCACTATAAAAAAATGATATATGAATAAAACATAAACAGCTCTCTCTACGATACATATATATAAACTATTATAAAATCATAATTATGACTGTAAACTTTGTTTAAAATAAATTTTTCATAGACATCAAAAGACAGCACGCGTAAATCTAACCTTAAACGTTTATTTTCGGTTTATAAAATAAAATTGATGGAAGCAACGGACGCCATAACCCGCTGCAATTAAAAATGACTTAACAGCGAGAGATATTTCAAATTGCCACAATAACCATAGATTCCCATAGAAATTGCCACGCGACATCTTTGGATACGCCTATGCTTGCCTATGCTTATCAAAAAATAAAACCGTATCGATCGCAAACAGTCATTAAAGGAATTTAGGCTCTAATGCATTGAGTTAAAACCTCAAATTGATCTGAGCGGCTTTATTAACAGGGAGCGACGAAGAAACAAGCATAAAATAGATAAATAAGATTGTCCGTAGGTGTGTAGAATTGCGAACAAATAATATTTGTGGGGCGTGTTCGCCGCGTGGCCGCAGTTAGCCGGGCTTTCCCGTGACTGCTGCAATTAGAGAGACGCCTAATGTTATAATAATTTCACTACTTGCATACTTAATATTAATATTATGCCAATGTATATGTTTAATAATACTTATGGTCTAAATAAACACAAACAGGCCGTTACGTTTTACGGATTTTTAAAAATTAAAAAAAAATACCAGAAATCTCTGCCTACCCAAGCTTAGCTTAGTACATCGCTGAGACAACCTGTAACGACTAAATTATCGAGAAACAAGTTTATGCTACAAGTAATGCGATTTTGAAATTCGCACGACTCTTTGGCACACCCGTGTGTTTAAATAAACCATGATGTAAAATTAAATATTACTATATGCGTTCAGCTTTCTAATATTCTCTCATCTAGGTCACAAACCTCCTGAAGGAACTATGATGTTGTTCTAAAATCGTTTTGTAAATATTAAACTGTAGTGTGAATATACGTTTAGTATTTTTGAACCTATAATTACATTTATCTGTTTCTACACGATATTTTTTTTTAATTAGCGCTCTACTACAACCTCAACGAAAACGCCGAGGGCTAACAGCTTTAATAATTAGCATAAAAATTCCAACTAGATATTAACTATACATTTACTTTTTAAGACGCCTTCTAGACTGCACACATCCATAGTGTTACTTATAACCTAATCGAAGATAGTCACAACAAGCGATACATCTAGATGTTTTATATTACTTTGTGACGCTAAGTATAATTTTGTATGTCTTAAGCTTACTAATACTGAATTATAATGTGCAAGCAATCTACAAGCATTATTAGTCCAGCGGTAAAGACCGAGACTTGCAATCGTAGGTCGCGGGTTCGATTTCCTGAATAAAATATTACCTAATTCACACTTTACGCTTTAATTATATGGAATTACCCCTATTCACAAATAAGTTTCTATAAAATGGGCAACCGCGTCCTCTGCGTACCATAATCCCATACTGCGATCGCCAACCCGCTTACCAAACGTGATGATAATGGTATAACGCCCCATACTACTCTTTGGGGGAGGCATATGCCTTGCATATCTTATCCTTGTGTGGGCTTGAACGAAGAATTAATCAAAAATCTGACATAGTTAATTACTAAATGTCTAAAAGCACACCTCATATAGGTCTACAGAAGCAATCTACGGGAACATAAAAACCTAAAGATTTGCGAGTAACTGTATCGCTAAACAAGATTAAACACAAACTTAACCTCTCTAAATCATTTAACCACTGACTTTACTCCTAGTGCCAATTATAACAGAAGTTTATCTCCTTTCGTTCTCATTGTTTTTTGTTACCAGCGTTCTTTATTTGCTATCTAAGCGTATTTTTAATTATCTAATTCAAAGTTTTTTTATTCGCTACATCAACTCTTATAGTGTAAATATAGAACCAAATGGTTTATTTCATGTTGATCTACCTTTTAAAAATTGTCTCTCTCCTTCTTAATCATATTAAGTAAAGAGTTAAAAATAAAGTTTAATAATAGTATCAAAACATATAGGTTCGTTATGTTTCCGGTAGTTTATTAACAAATTGAATTTAGTAAAATAATACTAAAATTAATTTGTAATACTACATGTTAAAAGGGTCAATTACAATAATTTGTTTGCTTTCTCTACACCATCGACTCTACTGCTCCAAATACGTCAATATTAAATTTAAATAAATCGTACTTTTACTCAGTAAAAGTGAAATTAATTGACTTCTCGAAACGAATCGAAAGGCGGTTTAGGTAACGATCGACATAGCAAGTGTTAATTACATTACATTAAGAACCTAAATTGGAGAAATTAAAAATACAAGTGACAATTTCAATTAATGAGGACAATTGGGTCAGAACAGATATCAATATACAAGTTTACGTTCATTTCCATGTTGTATCCTATACATTGGTCTGCTCTTACTTTATCATGCTATCATCAAACTCATCATCTGCTGGAAATCATAGCTATAGAACTTTCACATAGGCCTCCGCAAAAGATTTCCAATAAAACCAATTTGTAGCGAAACTAACCCAATGTCTTCCGACACCCTTAATAAATTTATTTTCCCACCTTGTAAGTGAACTACCTACGATCCATTTGCCGGTCCGTGGTCTTTAATACAAAACCTTTAGATTCCAGCGTTCATTTCCTTCGTCCGCTATAAGACCTGTTCACTATTATTTCAACATACCAATTTTGAATGAATTTTGTCTACCACTCATTATAAGAGACAATATTTATTTATTCATTTTACAGTTAAATGTCGCAAATTAAAATAAATCGTAAACCCATTGCATTAACTTTAATTTTTTAACATGTTTGCCTTATTTATTGATATATATACATATATATATATATATATATATATATATATATATATATATATATATATATATATATATATATGTAACCCTGTTAACCAAATCACATCACGTAATGTAAAGAAGCCTCGCAGCGCCTCAATCGCCCGCTATCCCGCGCTTCACGAAACCATTATAAATAGGAAAACCACAAAAAACCTCACGAAATTAGTTCCCGATGACAGTTCAAAAATATATGTACACTAGTACCTCTGCCGCTGGATTTGCTCGCTTCTTTTTTATTGTTCGATTGTATTTCGTGCTCAAACGTATCGTGTCACTGGTATTTCTTGGTCTGCTTGGTATTTCTCTTAATGAGATAATTAGAAATAAATAGACCCTTGGACGAACGATGGTTACCACATAACCAAGCGGGTAGGCAAGTTGAAATGGCGGAGGGCAGACCTCATAGCACACACAACAGACAGCTTGGGCATCAGCCTTTAAGTTTATGGAGTGGAGAAGATAGGCCAGCAAACCAAGGATCGGCCGTTCGTCTACAAGGTGGCCCGACGACCTCGATAAAGTCGTCAGAAGACACTGTATGCAGACCGCTTCCAACAGGGCCAGTTGAAAATCCTAAAACTGAAATTTTGACGGTCTAAATCAGCATTTAGCATTTTTTTGTATATAAAATACGTAGATGATAAATATTATAAAATATTATTCGGTTGACTTAAAAATTGTCGAACGTACAGACAAACAGATACAATGTTGTATATATGAATGTAGGTTTCGAGGTGCATTACAAAAAAAAGATAGGTCGTAGCGCCACGCCGAACGTGCGGGGCCTTTTTACGCAGCGGGGCCTCTTGACTTTCGGCACTAAATTTCCGTGTGGCATATTTATTTATTTCGGCCTCGACCCGAGATTATTTTCTACTAGAGTTTTATGATAATCGCGGTTGTATAACGGCTAATGAATTAGGTGTAGTCGCTGTTAATGTGACAACGAGATGCCGCTCTCAAGTTATGCGCTGCGAGCTTCGACCCGCCATCACAGCGTCACACGTCACACCGTGGTCTTTTGATAACCATCTAGTTTTGCACCTTCCAACTGTTTACGGCTTAATTATTGCGTTTAATAGCTCACAAATGTTTTAATAAGTGCTCTATCTCTTCATCGATTTATAAAAATAAGACAAACGTGAAATAAGTTACGTTTAACAAAATTAGATACATTTTTAATTCTTACTAGTTGCCTCAACCGACTTCGTATTATTAACTTCGTAATGTCAATGACCTATAAAAGTCTAAAGTATAAATAAATAGTGACATTTTCATTTATTGACTTTTTAAATTACAACGAATACTTTCGATTATTTTTTTCCATTTCATAGAATGTGAGATTTTAGTAATAATGTTTATATATATTTATTATGATGCGTATAGTACGTGATACTTTTAATAAGCTCTTTTCGTTTTGATTGACTTTAAAAGTTTGACAGTTATTAATAAATGTTTTATTTTACTGTGCGGCTTGTATAGGAAAAGGAAGGAGTTGATTTCACTGTATCCGTCGTTATTTGTACTTTTTTTTCTCCATAAGAACCTTTAAAAATCTTCTTACGTTAAATTTGAAAAAATGCAAATTTTTCAAGATATTTCGATTTTTATTAATTTGGAACAAAGATTATTATGTGCTCTTTAGGTATTTATACATGTTACATATCTTCACGGAGTGATCTTTTCTTTTGCCACTTGTAATATGGGAAATTAATTTCAAGAATATAAAATATTTTCGTATTGTTTGAATCTAAAAATGAACTGTCAATATCTGACCAGATTAAAGCAGGTAATCGAAAATACGCATCTTTAACTACCCAATAACAAGAGAATTTTCGCAAAATTTTAATGTAATAAAATCAGAAAACCTTTTAAATAAATCACTTGTAGTCAACAATAAGCCAACATAACTGAAGTTCGTGCCATGTATTACTACTACCTATAAATACAATATTAAGAATACGTTACGTATACATTCACAATTTCCCTTAGAACTCGCAGTCACATACAAGCGCCGCCTGGCCGCTCTAAAAAAATCTTACTGATCTTAAATATATTAAGTTCTATGAATGTCCTTGGAATAAAATCATATGTCAAGAAGAATGGATCCACATTGCTAACGAATACAGTTTGATGGACAACGTTTCGGGGCCAAGCGACTTGGTGGCACCATTAATCATCCACGGACGTCAGTGATGGCTGAAGATGGATAACTTCTAGTACCCCGGGCGGTGGATCCTGCCCGGGGCAGATAATATCGGGACCGGGATTAGACCCTTTTGTTAGGGCAATCGGGTGTTAATTTGCACCATATTAATTTTTAATGCGGGTTGCGGTTAACTTCGTTCTGCTTCAGTAGCTATCAACGGTCGGATTATATTATTTAAATAGATATTACTTCTGTTTGTATTTCATACGAGCGAACTATAAGTTACATTCTCAAATTAAACCATTGCAAAGAGTACACTCTTCATATACTCAATTAATCGGAGCCTCGTTGGCAAGCTCACAATTGCTTGGGATTTCTCTACTAATTCAAATCAAAAATGAGGGGATCCGTAGGAAGTAACTGACATAGCCAAGCGGGTTGACAAGTCTTAGTGTTAGACAGGCTATATAGCGCGCAGAACAAATTGCCGCGGGATCCTTAAGGTTTTGGAGTGAAGAACACGGATCGGCAAGCGTCACATAGGATGTCCACTCACAAGTTGGACAGACGACCTTGTTAAGGCTGAAAGAGGCTGGGAGTTGCCCGCTTCCAACTTATCATAATGAATAGCTTTGGGGGAGGACTATATCCAGTAGTAGACATCTTACAGGTGATGCCGAAGTAAAAGTTAGTATCGTAACTACTACTGTACCGATAGAATCTTGATCTGACATTAGCAAATTCCCGAATATTAGTTCGACTTAGCTTCAAAAGCTGTGTGCTGGATTACGATCTCAAAATGGCGATACATCACAGGAACGCAGCGATCATAATAGTTCTTAAAAGAAAGCCTCAAAACTGCCGTATTTATGGAATGTTGTGTATCAAGCAAAAAAAGCTTGTGGGCTACCGTTTAATGACAGAATATAAATGACAATAATAATAGTTCCTAATTATTATTAATTTTATTTCCACATTATCAGAATTAAAATTAAACTTACAAAACATTCTACACCGGGCAAAGCCAATCTTGTTAATAACTTTTTAAACTGGTGAGTAGACACTAGAGTAATAAACGTAGGGAAACAATACTGAAAAGAGATAAAAAAAACAAAAGGCAACTTAAACGGCTTCAATATTATAGTTCTGAATGAATACTTTTCATGAAAATTTCGCTGTGTGTCCAATTTAGTTGATGATCCTATTGTGGTATTGTGGTATATCCTCTGGAAACTTGTTAGTGAGCTGTGATAAACCCATATAATTAATACACAAAGTGTGAATTATACAATATTTTGAAATAGTAAGAATTTTGAATTGTGTTGAAATTGTTAAAAAATAGGGTTTCATTTACCTGCGAGCAACGTTTATTTAGGTCGCTATTTTTAACTGACTTTCATTTTCACTTTCTTTACGTTTTTTATAGTATATTGCATCATCCTTATTGTTAATTGGTAGAGAATGACTTCGGTATTAAGTTCGCTGTTAAACTTTGTATAGGAAGTGTATATATAAATAAATATTTTCTGTGCTTTATCACGTTAAAAAAGATGAAGACATAAATGTCTACAAACAAAAATTTGTAAATAAAGCAAAAAGAGACAAAAAATGTGGTAACAACTAAGCTTTCTGTAAATTAAAAACTACGCATTACAACGTTGATATTACCAAATATTGTAAAATCTTATTAATAAACCATTGATATCACAGATTCATATATTAAAAAAAAACATATATTCAAAACATATTACTTGATAAAATGGATGTAGTATTTCCAGATCAAACATTATTATGGTAAAGAAAATACAAGATTGTATATTCTTTGAATATTACACAGTACACCTTAAATTCGGTAAACTTCGCGCTTGCTCACAGACGTTCCAACGTTAAGGTACGCGAATGAAGATATATGTTCCGAAGAACACTAATTACCTATACAAATACTTGAAAGTAAGACAATAAATCCCTTACATTCACACCGAGGCATGTGTTGCATTACCACAAAAATTCGATTTTTTACGAACGAGTGACTTTGCGGTGAGTTTACTAAAGCTTACTAAGGACGTTTTTAGGCCGTTTAGAGATCGAACGTACGACCATATGTTACGACTGCTACATAGCGGAAGTAGCTATATATTAGTTATTTTCTTACTTAGGATGGACTTCCGCAAAGTAGAAATAAATGTAAGAACTCGCGTTGGTCGATCGAACAGATAAATAAAAATAAGAGAGTAATAAACACGAACATTAATTGTAAAACAAAATCTAAATACAAATATAATTTACCCTATGTGAAGGTCTCTGTCATTTAGCGGCAGACGATTTTAGGTGACAAAGAAAATAAAAAACAACCGCAATGTATACCCCCCCCCCCCCCCCCCGCAAGATCACCATGCCATCCACTTCCCACGACCTTGACTAAATCGTTGGCCCATCTAGGGGCGAGCTTACCCACACCGCGTCTACTGGCTTCTGGTCACCACTCAGTTGGACGCACGAGCGATGAACCCACCCATTGCTAATGAACTCCTCATTTCTGATCGGTCAGAATAGTCTGTTCGGTGAAGGTTCAACCAATACGTTACAAGGAGGTCTTCCTAAACTTGCTACGCTGGTCGTCAGCTCCGAGGATCGTATTTAGACCTCGGCATAGAAAGTTCAGAAGTTGCTTCTCATCAATGTTACCTATATTACAATTTTAGTTCATTTTCCGAGGGGAAATCTACCCGTGTTTTATGGATAACTTATTCTCTGGATAGAAGACAGGATTATGTACGATTCCGTTATGATAAACCGGGTCAGTGATCATCCCAAGTAATTTTAAAATGACTCCGGGGTTTTACACAGAAGGCAACATAGAATGATGATCATATACCATTCGTATGAAGAATAAAAAACAATTGAACAATATTACTTATTATATTTTCTTTTATCGTTTATGTAACGTTATTAACACAAAAGGCATCGTCTTCATCACTTCAAATATGCGATATAAAAGGGGCCTCCTCCATTAATTCCCAATGGGACCGGTAGGAATCAACCATCATTCAGAGTCTTCCGATGGCCCTTAAAAGATCGTTTTTCCGAACCTCGACAGTGGGCGACCAGCGCTATATCAATTACTTTCATTCGTCTACGGATCTCGTCAATTCTAATTCGATCTCATGGAAATATTCTTAGCATACCTGTCTCCATTGCCCATGGAGCGACTGTGAGTTTCCCGGACTCCATTCCTTAAAGCTCCAGCGGCTATCTGTTCTGCTATGTGGCATGTCTATCGCCATTTCAATTTGCCAACTCAGTGGGGTATGTCAGTTTTTTTGTTTGTTAAGGGATCTCGTCATTCCGGATTCGTTATCTTTGAGAAATCCCGAACATTACCTTATCCATGGCTATCAAAATATGTATCCATAACCGTACCAAGCCATTGTTCAGGTATCTTAAATAAGAATGTGTACCACCAAATATCACAAGGTACATTATAGCACCTACTTTAAAAATTTCTGATATCCACGCTGTCTTACTATTATTACTTGAATAAAAGCTGGATATTTTTATAGTACTTTAAATATTTTTACAACGTACCGGGTTTTGTTCGTCAACGCGCGGTAGTGGTAACGCGGACATAATAAAGCCGACGATCACAAAAAAATAAGCCATAAATTATATAATTTATGTCCCGACCGAACGGGCCAACGCAACACACGTAATCTCATAATGGGAGGCTGTCTCTTTACCGCACGCCGCTTCCTAGCCATTAAAACAGTCTAGATAGTAAACGTCGGAGTAAACTAAACTAAATATTCCCATTTTAAATGCTTAATCGTTTTTCGAAGGCAACCTTCACTTATTTTATGTATTGTGCGCTCCGAGTGGGGGCCCGATTTGCATACGCTACAAGTTCCGTTGAATGTTTACAAGTTGCTTACGATCCGTTTGTCATTGCCGACGCAAAGCGGTGTTGCGTGATTATAAAATCATTGTAAGAGCACATTAGTGTTGCATGTAAATGAATTATCGATCCCTAGAAGGTCTCTGTGAACATCGCGTATAATAAGAGTTTTAAAAAATGTGTTGTATTTCGAGACTTAAGCCTTCTGTTATTACGAATAAATTCTGAAAGCAAAAAAAAAGTTATAAAGAAGCATAAAACCCTTTATAAGTTTTATTTTAAAGATTACTTAAACATATTTGTGTGTATAAACAGGAAAACCTCCTTTTCATGTTTAAAGTTTACTCGGGTTTTTTATTCACAGCGTACATACACCAACCACTAACAATCACCAGTTAATATATACAGTTTTCAACTACTACAAGGTACAAGCTGGCTCTAAATAGTTCTAATTTTAGTGTCATTTTTTAACTATAATGGAGATGTCGCACTTGTATATGTCATTTTAGATATTTCCATATTCAAACATGTCAATTATTGTTTAGTATCTACTATCTATGGATAATGAGCGTGCAGTAGCTTTTCAGTTTTTCTTTGTACTTTTTAGTTTTTCAGTTTTTTTAGAATTATTTATAAATATTGTCTGTTTTCCAGTTTGCCGCTTAGTTTTATCCCAGCGGTGGAGGACTGGGACTTGCGATTGTAGATCGTGAGTTCGATTCCCGGGATACAATCTTATATAATCAAAACTTTCTACATCATTTAAATGGAATTGACAATGCTCACATGATTCACACTTTGTTTATTTATTAAATAGGATTGCTGTGGCTCACCAACAAGTTTCCAGCGAATGTGCAGCAGCGTCCTCTGCGTACCTGCATACCATAATAAATAATAAAATAACCACACTGCGATCGCCAAGCCGCCTGCCATGCATGGCGATTATGGTAAATATACCATATGAGAGAATACCCCAAAGATATCTTTGGGGAAGACTTATTCCTTGCTGGTACCATCAATCGGCTGTAAAGATGTTTGCCTCATAGCGCGCAGAACTGTTAGCCGCTGGAGCCTTTAGGTTCTCAACTGGAGACAAGCAATCAGCAAGCTCAGAATAATATATGTCCAGTCCACCCACGAAGTAGACAGTTAACGTTGTCGAGGTTATCGAAAAAAACTGGACTCAGGCCGGTTCCAACCGTCTTACATATCCAGGAGTCGATGTCATACGGTTGAAACGAAGATGATGTTGAATTAAAACGGTGAAGCAGGTGATGATTAAGCGATGAAAGCACACAGCAATCTTTTACATTTGGGTGTTTTTTTAATAGATTTTGAATTTAATTTGTTAATACAGAACAAAAATGTGTTTGTTTAATTTAAAATAAATTAAAGTTAGGAGTTCTAAACTAAAATGTCAGTAATTTGACTACAATCTGCCAATACTGAGAATTAATATGTTCGTAGTTAATGATTTAATATTATAAATTATATATTAACACGGTAGTTTACACAATTATAAAAAAATGCAATTGACGAGCATATTGAGTAATCTTTAGTTATATAATTAGCAATGAAAAACCGTGTTTCTTTCTTTCCAAACTTATAATAGACATTTTCAAATTGCTTATACCTCGACGTAATTGTTAAGCTATTCCCTTAGCGCCTGTAACAATAGCATTAAATATTTACGCGCCTAATGGGAAGCCCATTCAGCGAATTAGCTGAATAAACTTGTAACGTTTAAGTTATAATAACTCTGTGAGGAAAACGTTCAATTTCTAAAATACATTGTCGACACTTACTCGCATATTATTGTATGATCCTTTGCACTTAAACTATGCCTGGTGAACTTGTAACAATATTCAATATTTTCATTTGAGTGTAATTTAAAATATATGTTATTAATAAAGCAGATTCTAGACATGATTTTTAACTTTCTCAACTCTGTACTTAGAATCACGACTATTTATTTTAGAATAATATTCTGATCAATCAAAGCTAAGACATTAGTTGATGTGTAAAAAACAGCAAAAATTTTTTAGTTAGGTCATACTAGATGTCGCTAATATTTACATCATTTGTGTGTCAAATTTCATAAATTCCGTTATTGCCACGTCCCCTCAACTTTATTGCGAGTAGAATTTCAAAGATATTGTTCACAACAGACGATGATGAATCAGTACATAGGTGGATATCTCTAACACCGGGTGATTTGTCATTTTTTTGATTGATTAGATAATTTTTCACGAAATGTTCTGCCCTCTCTCCTCTTTGAAGCTTTTACAACTATCTTCAATCATTCTGTGTAAATTGACAACTGAACAGTGTGGGACAGATAGTAAACAATAATAAATTTTATAAAGTCATCATCTTTTTAGCTCATAGACACTCTATAAGGCATAGGTCCCCCTCAAAGATATTAATAGCGAGATATATCATAATCACCGCGCTTGGTTAGCGGGTGGACGATTGCAGTGTGGTATATTAGTCCTTTCCGTTAGGATAGAAGTGTTCATGTTTAATAAGTAGTAATTCTAAATTTATTATTTCTGAAACCATTGATTTTTGCTCACTCTCGCACTATACGTTAATTAAAAGGAAATGAGCAATAAATTCACTTCTTTAAAGCTTATTTTTAAAGCATCTATTTCCTTTCATCCCTGTGTATGACTAATGTGCAGTTTCGGTTTAGTAGACTTTATTCACCGAGAGCGATATAGCTGCTTAAACGTTGGGTACAGCCAGAACTGTCGACGTTCGTTCAATAAGTACCTGAACTACCTCTTACGTACACCCGATTACCGCAATATAACACTTTCACTTCAACGCTTCAGTTTACCACTTCTTCTTTCTTACTGACTTTCATCACTGCCTTCCTCTTCCTCTCTTATCAGATCACAAATTACATTATTCTCTTCCGAAGGTCACTTTCATAGTCGCAGAAGTAGTTCAGCGCATCAGCTGCGTTTCTGACAGTAGATCAGCCAGCAACCTATATTTAATAACTTTTTGAATACCTTGCGAAGCATTTGATAGTCTGAAGTGTTATATATATATTTATATAATAATATAATAGTAAAACAGCAAATGATATAAAAATACACTTATTGTTTCGATGACTATTTATTAAAATAAAAAATTAAAGAAAGGATCAAGTCAAGGTATCCTTCAGATGTTAGAAAACATTCTTCCAAACGTCACAGAATGTTTTCAATAACTTGCCTGCATGTTTAAGCTATTATTGGAACTACCGTTATTTCTTCTCAAACGTTTTGCTTTAATTCAATCATAATTTTTGAAGAGTTACTGAAGACTTTTGAGATGTCGTCATTAAATTAAAGAGCGACAAATTTTAACTTCATAGTGGCAATTTGAGTGACTCTTCTTTACTATTTTTATTGGGAACATTTCTAGTACGACCTGCTCGATGGCATTAAATATGTGACACGACTTACTTTGCGCCTACGAATTACTAAAAAGTTCAAATGATATCCACAATTTTTTACTGATAATCCGTCTCCTTAGTTATGGGTTTGTTTTGTTACATTACGCCTAACCTAAACCTCCTTTTTAGTAACTATGCTCAAGGGATCCAAAATCTCATGACCCAAAGCTACTAGTCAGTATCTTACTGGATTGTAAGGTCGCACTTTGATTGCGAGCATGCGCTCCAGAGTAAGCACGCAAGGGCACACTCTCTCTCTCTCTCTCTCTGTTGTGTGCGTGGCAGTGCTGGTGTATATGGTACATCGCCTGAAGTGTATGAGAATGAAAAGACGGTTTTTACCGAAACCGCTGAACCGTGTTTTAGAAAAAAAAGCCTGAGCTGACACCGCGAACTTTGACTTCGACGGAACAGAGCGTCTGATACTTCCCTATGTCTCACCGCGCACATATCTAAATCGTGGTACAGCGGTAGAGCACAATTTCTTGATATCAAACAGAAAGCATATTACGTCATATATAAAGGTAACAAAGATTTAACAATACAAACAGTGATTTTAAATCTATTTATTGAGGAAATGATCGTCGCCGTTCTTGTCTACGGTACAAGCGGGGTGGCCTTCCCCAAATCCAAGCTCAGCTACGGTAGATGCAATATCCGATCGGGACGGGGATACATTTCGACTTCGCGACGACAAAGTTATCACGCCAGTCTGACAGTCCATCACCACCAAGAATCTTCCATTTGCAACCAGTTTCATATTAAATTTTATGAGCGGCACTGCCTTTCGTAGCGGAGGTATGTCTAAAAATAGTAAAACTTATTAATTAAAATTGATAAGAAAATCATCAAAGAAGTAAAGAATTCTTTTGCTTAGAGTTCTGCTGCAAGATCGAATCAAAAATGAAGAGATCCGCAGAAGAACCAAGATCATGGACGCAGCTTGAAAAATTCTCGTCTGAAATAGCAGTGGGCGGGGCACATAGCTCGACGGCTATTAGGGCCGAAATGTCCTCGAGCAGCGACCACGAGCCGATCGCCGCGGCGTGGGTTGGTCTCCCACTAGATGGACCGACAACATAGTTAAGCGCGAAGTCACTGACTGCGGGTAGCGCACGACGGGCCATCATGGGGTTCTATAAGGGAACCTTATACCTTGCTGCGGACGTCCATCGGCTGAAAAGAAGACGAAGAAGTAATTTTTAAGCGATGACTTAGTAATTGTTTTATCTACAGTATAAACGACATTTATAAAAATGATAAAAAAACATAGTATCAACTGTATATGTAGTGAGCTCTTCTCAGACCAGGACAATTTTGAAATCCATGTAGTTTTGTTTTATTTTGAAAGATGTCGTTAGGGGTGCTTATTTTGACTGTAATTTCTAAATGAATACGCTTTTCTCAGATTCTTCTCATAACGAACTCGTGATCACAGTAAATGATCCTAAATGTATAATAATATAGATAAAAGAATATAAGCTCATGAAACATTTTGAAGTTATAGCTATAGATCTATTAATATACTTGTAGGGGCAAGTAATCTTAAGAGGCAATCGAGGCGTTGTGCAAAATAAACAGTAAACGTCATAAAGTAAATCACAGAGCTACATGTGAACGCTCTCGTCATTGAATGATTCCAAGAAATTTTAGTAAGTTCAGTAAAGAGAATTGGTAAACTCACTGCCATCACGGATGACATTTGGAACACCTATAAAGCTCCCAGCTGGCCCCTGGTCAGTGAAAAGGAGCATTTCGTGACGCGATGTGCCAATGGTCAGCAACAATGCCGCAGCGTTCCAGTTCGGTTGATATTCCAAATATTCGTTCATGTCCGACCACACTCGATGAATTATCTGTATTCAAAATATAAAGCATCTATTTTAGTTGATCATCATTATATTAGCCATAGAACCACACTCCAGTTCCACTGCTGGACATAAACCTCCTTCAGAGTCTTATAATAGGACAGCATCATTCAGCATCTTTTGACAACCTTAACAAACTCATCAGTCCATATTGGGGGTAGACGTTTGACGCTGCACTTGCCAGACTGTAGTTTCCTCTTCAGAAATATAACAACCCAGTGACTATCTGTTCTGCGCGCTATGTAGCTAGCCTACCGCTACTTCAACTTGCTAATCCACTTCGCGAAGTTAGTTTTAAATATAAGTATTTTATTTGAAACGAACACGAGTAAATACAGGTACAGCAGACTAGCCGCTGCGAGATAGGCTTGTGTTTCTGCGCTGATTAGACTCAGTCGCCGGTCAACCAAAAAGCCACTCCTTGTTGGGGCAATACAACAAAGGTGTATTCGCGGTAGAAAAAGCTGTTATACAGGTGGCTACTAGCTAAAATCAAATATATGAGAATAGCTTGCGCTCGACTACAGTTGTGTTAAAAATTATTACAGCATATTACACATTATTATGGTTCTTTTTATGATTCAAAAACGAGAACTATAAGAGACAAATAGTAATAATTCTATTCGTGTAAACATAATTGTATCCATTAAATCATAGGTTTACAATAAACCTTCTCTTTCTAGTTATTTATGATTTTACACCATTATCTATGCAAGAATGCGTATCGCGATACAAAACTAGCTGATATATAAAAGAATTAGCTTAAATTAAATTTTTATTTAATGTTTTGACGGCTTTTCAGTCTGAATGTTTAACTTAACAGCCTAAACCGAGGTCTTAATTCTGACTAGCAAAAAATATTTTTCAATGACAGAAAAACGACTCAATAGATGCAGAATTTTAAGGAACTCGCTTACAGCCTATTTGTGTTAATAATCAAAAAAGACTTATGTACCTCTTTAGTAACATTCCTGTAGACAATGTCCAAACATTTGGAACCGAACTTCATGTTCCAAGTGTAGTAAATGCGCCAAGGCCTGCCGACAACGAGTTCGGGTTCAAAAAACGGATTCCTCGCAAACATTTTGCACGATTCTAAGTTCTCGCGGTGCTTTTTACAAGTCTCCACGTCCTTTCCAGACAGCAACTTGAATACGCTGAATAATAGTAGCAAGGATACAACACCCATGACGGCCATTTTTGCAATAATGCTCGCGTCCACCAACAGTCATTTATAAAGACTGGCATAAGTAAATATAAATGCGCATCGACGGCTGATGTTTTGATGTTTTGAATCCATTGTTTTGAGAGCGCACAATACATATTAGTAAAGCGTGTGACGAACGATTGCCTTAAACGATTCTAAAAATATTGCGTCCAAATATTTTAAATGCCTAATAAATATTTTCAATATTCGTACAATTGGTAATGATCAAAGCTAGGTTAGTATTTTTTTTGCAAATTAATGTAGCAGAGGACACGCACACGCAGAATATGTAGATGAACATATATGGCCGATGGCCTTGAGATTCTGAAGTAGAGACCAAGGATCAGCAAGCGTAGCGTACGACATCCATCTTCAAGGTAAATAGACGAACTTTTAATATTTAATGGAATCAGGCGTTACTTCGCGGAAATCCATCCTAAGTAAGAAAAGGACCAATATTTAGCCACTTCCGTACATGCAGTGGTAGTTGTGCAATGAAATGCACCGCCCGCCAGCCCGCTGATAAATGCGTATGCGAGAGTTAACTCTGTGTTTGGCACTAATCGGTGTAACATAACTCCTGAAGATGCCCCGTGGAGGGGTGAAACACGTGTTGAGTGATTTGGTGGTGGCGGTTGTGTGATTCGCATTGTTTGCCGCATACGCATTTATCAGCGGGCTGGCGGGCGGTGCATTTCATTGCACGACTACCACTGCATGTGCGGAAGTGGCTAAATATTGGTCCTTTTCTTACTTAGAACTTTTTAATGTTGTAGGAAGATGCTTGATGCAGGCTGCTTTTAAACGGTCTTACTGAAATTCGAAAGTCTATGTCCAGCAGTGTGCTTCCTTTTTTTTATTTACTATCATAAAGTGAAGTTTCCATTTTATAAAGAACATAGTGCAGGATTTATATGTGTGCCCTCAGAGTTGACAATGTAAAAAAAGATAATAAAATCATTTAAATTGAGCTAAACTATGTCAACGGGTAAAATAAAACAATCTTCTATTTGAAATGGCATTAGGAGTTTTGAATATATGCATTCAAATTTGATATTATTTAAGAATTTATTTAAAAAGTAATAGTAGTAGTTAATATTTAAAGTGAACAATTCTTTAATAGAATATACGCTTAGGCTGTTTTATCAGTCAAAGAACCTTGTATAAAAGTCCATTTAAAACTAAACTTCCGTGACTTTAACGTGACTGACCAACGCAGGAGAACTGTCGCCTACAACGGCCACCAGTTCAGTCGGGCATTCTTAGGCTATCTTGAAGTAGTTAATACAAACTGAATGACTACCTAACCTTTATGCATAGGTCTCTAAAAGCCTATAATAAGTCGATGTTTTAAAGAAGTTCATGAACTCTGTAACTTTGAATAATTTTGCGCTAAATTGTTAATACCAACTGGCCATCTGTATTTGTATGCTCCACAAAAAACAACAAAAACAATTCTTTTTTTGAAATTGAAGATATCCCTATATACAGTTAATAACAATTTGTGCGTAACTTAATACATTATAGAATTATATAAAGCGTATTTCAGTAGATAACGAATAATAAAACAAAATGTAAGGTGATAGAAATCAAAGGAGCTGTATATTAGATTATAGGCAATATACACATTTCAAACGAAGCAATTCAGGTATCCATTTTTCCATTTCATGAATCCAATTTTGCAGAATTTAGATTCGGCGCGGTAGTTTTGTGCGGCAACGTGATACTTAACATGCGTTTCGATGCGGCGGTTAATTTGGTGTGCTAGTGATGTGAATACGCCCTTACACTAAAAACTATAAACTTTTTTTAACACGCCTTTACATAAATATGTTATAAAATATTAATTAAACATGCTGCTAAAAATGCTACTTACTTCCTAAAAATGTTAATTTGTACAAATGAATAAAAATAAAGTTATATGTTTCAACTTTGTATGAAACTAATATATTTATGACATGTACAAATTATTGATGAGTTATAAAAAATATGCATTCCTTTAATTTTAGGTAATAACTATTGTTTTAAGCAATTATTATAACTAAGATTTTGAATAAGTAAATTTCCTAAATTAGGTGCATAAAACTAACTCGTTTTTTTTTATTTTCTCAACGTTATTAGCATGTTATAGCGTTTGTTATAGCGTGCTAGTAATGTTATAACATTAAGTCTATACACCACTAATCGCGCTGTGGGCGTATTCTGTTCAAGCCACCGATGCGTATCTTCGGAATAGGTGGAATTGGTGGGTGGAATATTATTACCAGTCGTTATGTTCAGTGACAGAGCGCAAGGCTGGCCGTAATAACTGTGCCGCCCAACGCTACAGGCCTCAATTAAAAATAAAACAACAACGATTAAAAAATAGCTTTTATTTTTCACGCTGTTGCAAGCTTCAAATAAAATTACATCCGTAAGTAGTTATCTTATGTAAACAAGGAAGAATAGTGAAACATTTCTGTGTCAAAATTAATTAATGATAAGAATCACTAGTTAGATACGACTGGTACGCTTAAATCAAATACAAATACCGATAAAAAGTCAATTTTCTTTAATTTATTTCTTAATTATTATTTCTAGTTTCTTCAGTAATAGCCAATTTTTAATAAATAAATCAAAATTTAATATCATTTCGTAAAATAGTAATAAACAATATTTAATGTAGAATTAAAATGCGCATGCTTATCCATAGTTTTCAGAGGTTGTCCTATAAACTTCCTAAATATTTATTTAACTCTTAAATTATTATTATACAATACTTCTACAGCAGCACCTGTCAGTGTTTTCACAACCCACTTATCACACATCCTCCCCAGTCAGTCATAAAACTACATACGTATACCTCACAAGATCAGAGTATCATGTAGAGTTCTCGACCTCTACATGATACTATTTTACTTTGTTACCTTAAAAGAGGTCTTAGGTTGGACGCCTTCTGCGCCCTGCAACTTCATACCCACGGAATCTGCAAATACCATTTAGATAGCAGTGAGAGTCCAGACAAAAAAACAACATCTCCATGAAACATCACACTCAAACTCGAATACGATGCACCAAAGTCGAGCAGCTCACAGCTTCCAGGACAGCCTTTCCCGCCCTTAACTCTGCGAACAGCGAGGGCGATCCAAGCTAAGACTCGCATCGCACCTTCAATCAACGACTAACCCTCGCTTTAAACTCCTTTAGCATACTTACACATATTACACTATACGCCCACACGCGTATAGTCCTTCGTACGAACGTTTTTGTACAACTGGCGAAATCAGGTTATACTCATTTTATTAAGTTCGTGGACCCTTTAGTTCCGCAAATACTGCAAAAGCCTGCAAACTAGAATTAACATCAATAGATACAATATATCCTTACTTCCAGGCAACTACAATCATATTATATATCAATTTTAAGAAGTTGTAACTTGTAGTTACTAAACTAATAGCGCGTCATTTCAAACCATATGATGTGCACATATATGACTAAATAGGATGTGGTCCCAATAATGCGATGTTAACCGCTCGTAGTTAGACCTTTATCAGGAATCCTCGAAACACAATGCTCAGGCGTTTAGAAGCAAAGAACGACATGCATAAGGCCGCAGGAAGTCTTGATCCTGTCGATTTTTAGGGAAGACTTTTGTCTTTTGTGACTTAAGACGGAGCACCGTCACTTCTATCCACATGAAGCTATAAATGACTACAGGCAAACACCATTTGTCAAATAACAAGATTTTGATTTTATTTTTTACATTAAAATTTTAGACTTGAACAACCGTCGGCTGACAATAAACATATCATATAATTTATTATATCTTCTCGCACAAGCTATAAAAAATCCTTTAAAAGGCTTTATCTCGACGTTTATAACTATAACAGAGGCTTTTTATAATTTATGTACTCGGGGGACCAGCAAACGTATCTTAACAATTTATTTGAAACTCGCACGCTAAAAAACATTTCTCTCCTATGCACGTATAAGGTACATAGTTAAATTATTCTAATTAAAAAAGTACTGATTTAATTTCAAAAATGTCTATTTTGTAAGCTTTTAAAATATAGGGTGATTGGTGATAAGGATGAAAATTTTAAAAGCTTGTACAGTTATTTCCATTTGACGTGTCGAGCGATCACTCTAAAATATGTTACATTTTTTTTCTTTTATACTGCGATAGGATTATAATTTCTGGCAGTACAGTCTGCAGGGACAGGCAGTGAACAATAATTAATATTTAGGCGTATTAATCCGAATTCTAAAACGCTTTGTCTTAATATACTGTCATTACGTTATTTATTATTTCTGCATTTGATCTTTGGTTAGATTGAATCATATATTAGTTGATAGCAAATTAGCTATACATTCACCCCTTTGAAGGTACACCAATAGTCAATCAAGCCGAATTTACGTTAAACAAATAATGGTCTGTTAAATAAGTTAAATAAGAATTATTTAGCTCTCTGAAAGAATGAATAAAAAACTTTGAAAATTATACGTTATTTTGATTTATTTTACAAACTTCTTATTCATATTACTTTTGATACGTTTATGTTTTTGTTTATTTATGAGCATTTGCAGAACAAGAAAAATTAACCGTGAATATTATAAGAAACTTTTTGTTTACTTACCTAATTTACATTATATTAGGAGTATTATTATATCAAAAAATTTATGTATTTCAAAATAATAATTTATTAGTCAATGATATTATGATTTAAATGTTTCAAAAAAACATATTTAGTGTATATTAACATTGTTAGCTTTGTTAATTTAAATAAACTATTTATGATATTTATACGAGTTTATATATACCTACATTTTCAAGTCGAATATCCTTCATTCCAAAATCGAAGGTCAATATGTTTTACCAGTGATGATTTACGGCACTGACACCTAGCATTTCATTCCGGGTCTCATTGGCAAGCTCACAGTTGCTCTACATATCAAGCTATGGAGAGAGCTATGCTCTGTAGTTCTTTACCAGATCGATTCAACAATGATGAGTTCCGTATATACCAGACTTTCATTATATATATACCGACATAGCTCAAGAAAGAAGATGCAAGAAAGCCGCCTGCTTTCAACCGATCTGTGACGAAATCAGTGACGAAGTTAAATGTCCTACAGATGAAAAAAAATGACAACCATTATTATTTAACCATTGACTTAAACAATCTGAAACATATTTTAATTATAACTAAAATGTACAATACTCATTATAAATGTTATTCCCAAAAATATCTAATATTTCAATACTAGTTAGTGTCATTCTTTAAATAACATCATAATTTCTTTTTGAAAACTAATATTTGAAGGCGTAAATCTGATAAAGCCGAAAACATAATAATATTTATGCCATTGCCTTAAAGGTAATGCATTGAAATAAGAACAGTAGTAGGGGTCGATTAGTTAGCGGTAACCAAACCATAGACGTCCCCTCGGTCAGGTGGACCAAAGCGAGGGCTGTCACGCGCAGCCGAGCGACTCGCCGCATCATCGTGCCACGAGCCAGGGCTGCCACTCTTAACCAAAACATACTAGCATTTCCTTTACTTTTATGCCATTATTTTTTGCACTTACAAATAAAACATAATTCCAGACATATATATTAAAGATATTTATGTTAATAAACTATATATCCAATCAGTCCACATCAAGGATGAGCAAGAGGCGCCATGCGGGACGCATGCGGTTCTTTAAACATGTTCATGCAGCCCGCCTAGCATTTCGAAAATTGAATTTATTTTATTGACTTGCTTCTTTCAACATATTATTATAATATAACAACATATTATTATATAATAAAGTGGTATTACATCTAAACCGAAATAATATGTTTGTGATGAGTTACTCGCACAGAGACATGTTCAAATATGCAATACGAACGCGACTCGTCGGCTCAATTTTTTGTATTGAATTTGTGGGTAAAAACTTTTCTATTTCTTTTTTTATTTTATTTTTTATTATAAACAAAATTTTGTAGATTATTAATAAGTGTTACTTTATGTGCGGTCAGCAAGACAATTTTAAAATTAAAATTGGCCAATTTGCTTTGATTAACATGGTTGCTCACAAGGGTGAGAGAGACCAAGGGGTCTACACTAAAGAATTAGAAAAATCTCTTAAGTACGATTTTTTCTAATATTTATAACAAACAGTATAACCATATTAATCCATCCATTCATATTTATCATATTTCTAAAGAATTTATTGCATATCTATATTTATAATCCATAACTATTACAAAAACCTTTATTAATGTCCTTAAGATCCATAGATGAGCTAAATTAAACGACATAAATCAGCGGATAGCAAATCGAAGTGAGTGAGTATACCAAATAGAACGAAAAACGGATGGCCGCAGGGGCCTTAAAGTTCTGAGTGAAGACAGCAAAGGACACACATTGTAAAAGTTGTCGTTTGACCCCGGGGCCCACTTCCAACTGGTCCTTTTGTAATAGTATGGGGGAGGCCTATATCCAGCAGTAGACGGCGTAGGATGTTAAAATATTGATGATAATAAAAATTAGAATTTAATTAAATAACGAATAAATTACTAACATATAAAGTTTATTTGACAGCCCTGAATAAGCCAGAGCGCAGTGAAGCAACATCGATCAAGAGGTCTCGCACAGACCCGAAGCGCCGAAGGTATTGACGATATTAATGGTTTGAGGGGCTTACTTAATGTGTACAAGTATCACATCCTTCATTCAAGTGGCAGCACCTAATAAAAACTAATTAGCAATACTTCGACCAACACTGTTTGTGTGTGCTATAGATAAAATGCTGATGTAATAAGCTTTTCGGCAGCCATGGTAGCCGGTAGACGCGACGTAGATAGTATCCCCTCTCCCAAAGTGGATCGACGACATGATCAAGTTCAGCGCAAAATCAATCACCAAGGCGGTCTTTTGATGTGGTCTTTGTCTTGCAGTGGGTGTCTATCGGATGATAAGCTGATAATGGTACATATTTTGGTCACGAGCCCAAACTCTATAACGGTACGAACTGTTATCGTTTTATAAGTTGTGTAGGCTATGCAAGAATCCACTCTCTCTCTCTCTTTCTCTAACTCCACTAACTCTACGCGGTAGCACGGTGGCGCGTAAGTTAATTCTGCACGAGTCTTTATGATAACGTCTGAAAAACTACATCTCTTTCCAAATTCTTAATTAAAATTATAACACCTTTTTATAAAATGACAAGAAATAAAAGTTATTTTTTGTTCGTTTGCGGTTTATTTTTGATAACTGGTCATAGGTAAAGCGTTTTAACCTCTGTCTCGCCTGATTTTAAGCGATGACGAGAATAACGATGGTAAATGTTTGTCTAGATGATACTTAAAGGCTTAAGATATATATTGTTTTGTTCTATATTTACATCCATGTTAACTTGTAATTTTTTTCAATATAATTTTGTTGTATCCTTACTATAGTTGTCTGTAAGAAATTGCCTCGTATGATAAGACCGCCTATTGTACTTTTTTGTTTATTATTATGAAACTACTTAAATGTATCCTAGCGTGTAAAATATAGAATATGAAATTGAAACATCATTTAAAAAATAACCTTTTTTATCATCAGCACTTTATCAGCCTTCTCCAAAGATCGCCACGATCACCGGTCACGCATCCAGCGATTTAAAAGTTAAAAAGACGTCGTGGCACTAGGCCGGCGCATCTGAAATTACAATTGTGTGCGAAATCGATCCCCTAGTTTTGATAAAGAACGTAAAAGAAAATTGTGTAGTTTTAGCCAGTAAAATTCTGGCATGGCCTTTTCATTGCTCTTGCAACAGAAGCATTTTATTTTGTTTCAGGGAAAAGTCTTCCAATGAAGCATTTTCCCTGAAACAAAATAAAAAGTGTGCCAGTTACCTTCACATTTATGTTAGGAGACAGCCGTGCTTTGAGTGGCCGGGATTAGGATAGAAAATTGCGAAATGATAACTTAAATATTTGCACGGGACGAGATTGATGTCATTTCTTTCAATGCATGTTCGTGATATTGTGTTTGTTTGTACAATTCTCTCTCCATAATGCTTTATTTGTTCGACATCGAATATTGTCAATTGGTTATAGATATGGTTTAAATAACTACTTGTATCATAAATCTAAAGGAACACAGCATGCATTACGTAGAAAAATAGACGACAAATAAATGTCTTATAATGCAACTATTATAACTTTTTTATAAGATTTTACATTGCGTGTAAGACCAATCTGTGTAAATAATAGTTGATCACTTTGAAAGATGTTTTATTATTTATTTTATTTTGACCCCGTTTTTGAGGCCTTGACCCCTTTCTTGGGAAGGCTTATTTTCATGCTCATCTCTTATACTTCACATTATCTGTCTTTTATCATCTTAAGTCCTCTATAAAGTTTAAACGAAAAAGAAAGATAATAATGTTTAATCTTTGTAAAAGGATTTTTTTCTTCTTTTCAGCCGACGGAAGCCCACTGCAAGGTTTAACCCTCCCTCAAAGCGATCCACGATTACCGGTCATGAGTTGCCCACATTCAGTTTCTACCCGCGATCTTAACTACATCAGTCCACTTAGTGCAGAGCCTAACTACGTCTACAGGCTCGTGGTCGCCACTGAAGAACCTTTTGGCGCCACCGGCTATCGGTTGCACGAGCGATGTGACCTGCCTACTGCCACTTTAATCGAGCAATTCTTCGAGCTACATCGGTGATTTTAGTTCTTCTAGGAATCTCCTCATTTCTGAATCGATTTCGTAGCGATAGTCCGTATATAGCCCTCTCCATTGCTCTGGGTCACCTTGAGCCTAAAATAGGAATATCACAGTACAGTTCATTACAGGAATCACATACTTTAATTTAGATTTCTTTTTATACACTTTCTGTAAACGCATTATTTTATTTACAATTTTTGAAGTATACCTGTTTCGGTATACTTATTTTTACAATTTCTATTTTTGATTAATGGTCTAACCCAACCTCTTTATTTCGAATCTTATTCCTATTTATTGCGTATTTTATTATTTGCGATTGGTCTGTAATTTTTAATAATATTATATATTTTAGCAAGTTTGTAAATAAATGTTTTAAGAGAAAGGATAGCGGATGAACGCGGGTCTGTTACTGATTAATGATTGTAAATTATCTTTTAGGTTTATTCCTCTTTGTGTATACCGGTAACCTTTCGATGTTTTTCTGCAGTGTTTGTGAACAGTGAACATTTTTTTGATTCACAACCGGAATCGAACTTACTATATTTCATCTGACAATAGTAAGTCTCGTGGTTATTATTACTACTCAAAATACGAATACGGCTTAAATTTAGATTTAATAATTGAAGAAAACAAAAATGAATTTCCATTTTGTATTGGCATGTTTATATGATTACTAAGTACTTTTGATATAATTTCGTCAGCTCTAAATTTTTATAAATTGTCAATTATTTACCTTCGTAAATGTCCGTATCTGTTTTGTTAAGGGCCCTAAATGTAGTCGTGGAGTCAAAGGGGTAAAGATATAGCTGATTTGGCAGCAAAAATCTTTAATGCTTTGACACCTATTATCAATCATCTTTTATTAAAAACCTACTCATAACATTTTATATTAATTTATGATTTTATCATATTGCGATAGGTCAATAACTTCTC
Organism: Battus philenor; assembly: GCF_028537555.1. NCBI lineage: Eukaryota > Metazoa > Arthropoda > Insecta > Lepidoptera > Papilionidae > Battus > Battus philenor. The sequence goes on from NW_027181686.1 coordinate 4,257,130, forward strand.
GCAGTATAAAGTCTACACGGGCAGAAAGTTAACAGTAATAAATTTTAAAGCATAGTAATTGGAATTTTAAAAACGCTTTGCAATACTTTATTATCATTATATTATTGATTATCTATCTATTATATATATATATATATATATATATATATATATATATATTATTTATATTGGATATCATTAATTGACAGCAAATGAGTACAGTATAAATACAAGTCACCTTTAAAGCTTTTACATCTATATGCAATCACGCGCGCTTATTCAATTTTCTACAATCCATAAATGTTATACTATACGATTTAGAGTGAAGTTCTTTAATTTATCGCCACATTTTGCATTATCCCTATTTTAAACAGAGGAGGTCCAGTGGCTACCACTTTCGTGATGTCCTATGCAACGTTTTGGCTTTAATTCGTAATTATTTCAGAATATTTTTTTGTTTGAATTTTTAAGCGTACTATCTTATTCAACAATATTACTTATATAACACACAAATAACATAGCTTAACCAACGAGCGGGTGAAGTGTGTGTTGTTTTCATTTCAAAGGACAGGGTTCCTATCTCAGCAACACGAACAAACGTTCAATTCCGTACACCGAGTGAGTATAAAAGAGTTTTTCCAAACAACAGGGGTTTTCCTGCGGCAGTCAAGCCCGAACAAAGGCGTTTCACAAAGGCGGCTGGCATGGCCGAAATTGAATAAGTTAGTTGAGCAAATGCTGTGACGGTTTGTCGGTTTCATTTTTTTTTTTAATTACACGAACAACTTTGATTGGAATATGAATAGTTTTTCATTTTTTCTTTCATAAAAATGACAAAAAACGAAATGGTATTCAAATATTAAATTATTAAACACATAAATGAAATATTACTTTGCTGTATACATTTGACATTGTTGTTAAGAATACATTATTTTAGATGTATACAACACTTACAATATTTAATAAGTACAACATCAAATAAATAAGGAAAGCAGCTTAGGATCTATAAACATGTACCGTATAATTCACTTTGATAGATAATAATTAAATATCTATATTAGGCGCAAAAATGTAATCATCTACATTTTGAATAAAATATTATTTGATACACAGGATATCTAGATATCTAAATATCAAACATTCTTATTTTCCAGATGTAAACAGATTACGTGTATAAATTCATATTTACTTTATATAATTTGAGATAGATTTTATTCATCTTTTTTATAAGTTGTCTAATACTTTTAAGATTATTCTTTTCGAAAAAAAATACAAACTCACAAAAAAATTTTAGGAACTTTGATCACTATGGAAACTGCGCATTAGACAGTTCACTATATAGTTCGTTCGTTTGACATTTCGCTCTGAACTTCGCGCGTTTGACAAATCATGCGCTGCAAACTTAATTATTACTAATTAAAGCAAATAAGTGTGCTAATAAGTGATAAATAATTTACGGCAATTTTTTTTTCTATTGAAATTTGACATGCCAATAACTTCAGGCAGCCAAATTCTAACAGGAAAGTTAATCGTTAATGAAATGAAAATGTTATTTAAATATGTTACTTAAATTCATTGTTATAACCTAAAAAGCTATAAACCTTGGAACCTTATAAAAGGTTCTATATATACCAATTCGATTATGAAATAGTATAAACTATTTCATAATCGAATTGTTATATATAGAATATTTTTGACTTAGCCTTACTAACAATGTAGTAGATCCATACACTTAACAAATTTCTCGGATTGTGCATTCGAATTTGAATTCGAACGTAGATTTGAATTTCGATGCCGATAGTGATGTGACTGCTGTCATTGCATTCGGGTTGATTTTGAGGAAGATAGACTTGATAGTTAACCTTCGTCTGCTACTCGTGTGTACTCCGTGATCTCACCCTTAAGAAAGTACACTTACATGCACATATGAGAATTCACCTCCACTGCTAAACGTTTGTACCTTTTTTGAAATAAGATTTTATTAAATTTAATCATTTTGACAAGAATAAAAACAAATGAAGAATAGCTAGAAGCAGAAATTTACTAACTTGTTTCTGTTTTAAAAATATAATATTTTTAATGTCGTCCAAAACTGCCAGATACTAGTTTCAACAGTATACATTTATGGCTTTCTGAATATATAAATATATGTTCTGAGAGCAATAAGGTTTTATGGTGTCGAAAAATAACCAATATTAGGTACTGTTAATCAGTTATAATATTAAATATTGTATCATTTTAGATAAGATATTTTTACATTGCTAAAGTTTGTTTGGCCTGTACTTGCGTAGTTGTTTGCGTCGCGAGGTTTAAGTAAAAAACAAAAAACTTCTGCGTATTTGTTGCAAAATAACAAAGTCATCTAAACCACACACTAATAGGATCAGTGATAACAGTACCACAAAATCCGCTTTATGTCTTTATATGAAAAGTTGGACCGTGGAGCTGAAACAATCATCATTTATTCTGTTATATTAGAGCTTGCATTGGAGTGATAGCACTTTCGCTTCGACTTTTACTCTCACTACGTATAAGTTGGGAAAACATTTTCGCCTACGTAGTTCCGTACCCTCCTATAATCCTCTACCTGCTGAGATATACCGTACTTACCCCGCGCGGCCACTATCATCCATACCTACCGTCTACATCCCGTCACAAAACGTTACATAGTAATTTACACGACACTGCAAACTTAACTTTATGCTATTGTCATGCAATTCAGATTACCTAGATAGTTGTTTTTACTTATGACATTTAAAACTGAAACATCGTCTCCCCACCAAGCGTCTCTCGCGCCCTGCCTCATGCATTTAAATTGCTTCATTACAGAACTAGACGACGGGGCACAGGGCTGTCTGCAGGGAAAACTCTGTGATTTGAGATCGGCGTGAAACTTTCGCCTAAATTACCAATGACTGACGCACCTGAGAGAGATAACGTATTTTAAATAAGATTTTGTGTAAAATACATTTCTCTATGAAATAATTAGTTTTTAACCTCATTCATTCATTCCATTATTTATAAACCTTTCATTTAAGATCGCGGATATCACTGAATGCTGTCTGTGCAAGACCGATCATCATGGCGATTCTTGGAAGTAGCCTATGCCATGGTGTGGGTGTTTATTGACTGACGTGATGGTGATGGTGATGATGATTATATTTTAAAAAATATACAGCTTAATATTAATTTGCTCTTGGTCAAACAAAAATATGTCCAGGAAGGATTGTGAAGCGATTTTTGATGAAGCAGACAATCAGCCTTAATAGATTGAAGGATCATTTTCATCTCAAAAGGTTATTATATTAAAAAAAAATTAAAAAAAGTATTCTCTATAATGTTAAGTTAAAATTACCATATTTAATCATTATTAATGATATACACCGGTCATAAATTTGTTATAGCATATATGTTATAATTTTTTACTTTTAAATTAGAAGTAGCTCTAGGCTTCGTTTAAATTTTGGAAAAAAACATGCGCTACCTTATCTTATCTTTCAACATAACATAAACGATGAATTTAACTTAAGTAATTTTTACACTAATCCCCGTTTATAACACTATGGATTAGTTCCGCGTTATAGAAAACAAATGAACAAATCAAAGAATCCCGTATGAAAACTCGTAACTATAGTACCGCGTTGTAGGAGGGAACACAATAGGCTGTTTATTATTTCTACTGTTGCAACATGACAAAGAGACAGAAGAACCGACCCATAATTAGCATGTAAGCTTGAAAATAAACTTGTTGGACTGTTGAAGTTTTATTTTCCGTCCTTCCAATATATCTCCAAATCATACTCGAGAGATATAAGTCTGATTAAGGACATGTACACGTTAAATTTGTAGATTTAATTTCTTCCATATCAAAAAAAATACTGGGAATAAACAGACAATAAAGATAATCAAATCTTAGTTGTCTTTAAATTTTAATGGTTTTCAATGGGTGCCGCAAATCACTAAAGTCATTATTCAATCAAACGCAGGAATATAAATTTTAAATAAATCACTATCTCATCGTTTCAGCACAAACGCCCATTGCATAGCTCCATAGGTATAGGTCTCCCTCAAATATATCTACGGAAGGATATACCATAATCGCCACGCTTGGTAGGCAAGTTGGCGATCGCAGTGTGGTATTACGGTACGCAAAGAACATTGCAGCCCATTCTCTAGAAACTTGTTTGTAGACAGTGGCAATCCTATATAATTAATACAAACAAATCAAGGAAAACAAATGAATCAAACCCGCGACCTATGATCGTGTCTCAGTCCTCTACCACTGCCCCACTGCTCATTAAACCGTTAACCGTCTTAACCCTGTGACGTTCACTGCTTCTAAAAATTGCATCCTTTGCTTCGCTGTTACCAAGACTGCTACATCTTCAAGAAATATGGTACCTGTCCGGGTCTAGGGTCTAGTGTTTTCGTCTATCATACCAGGGATACGTGCTTATGATAGCTACACTTAACATGTAAGTTGGCCTGCGCAGTTTATTTATTTAAAGGTATCCGCGATAAGCTGCCTATCATCCACGAATATTTTCTCTCTTACTCTGGCTCTAACAACAACTACGAGAGAAAAGAGTCGTGGCCGTTCTATAAATATACCACTGTATTCACAAATTATGTACATCTATCGAAGTTAAACTCGCGACCTGAAATGATAAATTACGCACCGGCCAGCTATTTTGAATTGACTCTTTTTAATTTATTTATAACTATGAGTAATTACAGATATCAACTTTAATAGTAAACGACAAATATACTCAATATCCTTATCTGGAAGAATAATGCAGATATCTTCTACGGCATTATTGTAATTATAGGCTACAATTATCCCAAACATTTTTGACATTGATTCCTATATATTACATACGAAAGCTCTTAGCCGCTATTGTTTATTTATAATTATTATCATTATAATTTTAACTATAGAACCTTCACTGTAGAAATCGGAATGTACGAAATTCCACCCAAAATACGTTGAGAGGGCATTTATTAAAAAATGCGTATTTTCAGACTAGAGCCTATATTGGTATATAACGTTGGTCAAAACATTTGTATAGCGTGTAAAAATTTAGCAATAAAGGATTTGAATAAATTACATTAAAAAAGCACAGGGACTATCATAAATTAAGAAATCATTTTCTAATATCACATGTGTCTATTTATAATCACAGGTCAAAACGGAAGGAAGGATGTGTAATAAAAACAAAGTTAAATAGTATAATTAATAAATATTTTAGTCAGTGGGTGGCAACCCTACAACGGGATGAGAGGGCGCCCGCTCCTATCTGCGCGCCGATCATTAGTCGCCGGCAGTGGGCAGACGCAACATTTTGCATGCCGGTAGCACCGTGTTCCGCCTGCTAAGTAACTTATCTAACGAATTTACCAGCCATCGCCAATTCTCACTTCAATTATATCTTAACTGCATAAACTTTTTGCAAAAGAAAATTTCTACGGAACTAAAAAAAATCCCAGAGATAACACGTAGTATAGATAATGAAAGATTGAGCAGTGATAGCTCAGTAGTAAGAACTGGGACTTACGATCTTAAGCCGCGGGTTCTATTCCCTGCATACAATTTTAAGCAATTTACACTTAGCGCGTTAATTATACAAGATTGCCACTGCTTGCGCTATCAAATTTGATTTTCAGAAGATGAAAGGCAGCGCCACACTGCGATCGCCAATTCAATTGCCAAGCGTGTCGCTTATGATATATCCTCATAGCAGCATAAGCATTCATGGGAGAGGCCTATGCCATGTAGTGAGCTTCTTTCGGCTGAAATATAGATAATATAACAGATAGGCGCTCCCTGGCATCTAAAATATAGGCTAGATCATAGAGACTAGAAAAAACACTATGTAATAGCATGCACTTGGAGTGTTTTACAACGCGTAGTAAAAGCTATCTAATTAATACATAATACAGGTTATAATGATATTGTTATGAAATAACATTAGGTATGTTTTAGGTACGATGAAGGCGTTAATTTAGTACGGATTTTATCAGCAACTTACGGCTCTTTGTCATGCTTCTTATTTATTATGTGTAAAAGGAACATTAAAAAAACGTTTTGAATTACGGAAGTCGCAGAATGCGTGCAGCGCAAGACCGGTCAACGTGGCGATCTTTGATGGAGGCTTTAACATTGCAGTGGACGTCTATTAGCTAAAAAGAAGAAGAAAACGTTTTGTAGATTTATAAGATTAAATTTTGTAAATTGTCATTTTTAACTTTTCTGTGACCTTATGGTATTAGAGCGCAGACATTGTGACAAGCGCAACGTGGGATGTCATTCTAGAAGGTTGCGAGACAACCTTGTAAATGTCGTCAGAAGTTCTAGATGCAGAGTGCTTCCTGAAATTTATGGGGGAGGTAAATATCCGGTGGACTTCTTACGGCTAAAATACATACATAACTATCCTTTACCTTATACTAAAAAAATATTAGAAATAAGTAAACACCTTAAATACTTAACCACGTAAATATGTCTTTTGTAATATAAAGGAGACTTAAAAAGTTGTTGGACATAAAAGAGCAGTTAAATGTATTAACTATACAATGCCGTCAAGTCGTCCATACTTCCTAAACAAAAAGCGACGGACGCCACATTTTACAATAGACGATACAAATACTAATAATAACCTTTCACTCCCGCGCAGACGTACCAGCCGGCCTGTCAACAATTTGCCAATTTCCCGCCAATTCAATGCTAAAAGAATATAAACTCGGCTATCAATAACGCTGCTCACAGACCATCCAATCCGCGTAGGTGTCATATTACGGCGCGCTTTGTGATCCGCCTAGTCCTGTTTACAAACAAAATAACGGCTTGTCATAATCTGTTTTCGAAAGCGCCTTTTCTATTTTCGGTCTAGCAACCTCGTTTGATTTGTTTTTTTTTTTCGCCCAACAGCTTTGAAAAAGGTATGGATTTCAACGCCTCTTTGTTGGTTTATCTGTGTATTGAATAAAAGGTGTTTCTAAGGAAAGGGAAGGTAAAGCCGTACATAAGATTATCTGCGAATAATTCGCACGTTTGTGTGGTCCTTACCTACACTGACAAGTGACAGTTTTGAGGGCTTTGAAATACTTTTCGAGCGGCACTTCTTCGAAATTTGCCTAAACCTTGCTTTTGTTTTCACGTAGATAGCGAAAGTCAAGCTACATAAATCGTTTTTGCTTTTACTCATTTATTATTTTTAACACAATAATAGTAATGTCGTTGACATCTAAATTACACATCTTGTTACACCTTCCTTCGAAACAAACACAATAATTAAAGTTTGGTTCGACTAATTAATGATTTGTATAGAGAACTTTCACTGCTGGAATCGTTTTGTAATCAAAAACGATACAGAACTATATAAAGGGGTGTACTGTTTAAACAGAAGAACAAGGAAGATAATAATAAAAATGTAATGTAAATAAGTCTTATTTGTTTAAATGCAATTTTTACCTGTCCCAAAAAAATAGTATGTTATTTGTGGGCTGTATACCTGTACGCAATACACTTCCATGTTATATGTCTAAAATATTTTGTAATAAATTCATTAAACAAATATTTATAATAATCCTATTAAAGCGTGAAAGATTTTCAGTGTACTATATTAGGAATATAGTAAAAGTGACCACAAAATAGCTTGGAACAGTGGTATACCAGAGATACAAGACTGAGGATTGCGATCGTAGGTTGCGGGTTTGATTGCCGGGATACAATCTTTTATAATTCACACTAATGCGTTAGTTATATTGGATATCCACTGTTCATAAACCAATTTCTAGAAGATGGGTAGCAGCGACTTCTGCGTTCTATAATACCAAACGACGATTGCTAACCCGCCTGCCAAGAGCGACGATTATAGTTCATCCCCCACGACGACCACAAAAAAAGACCCATCTGTGTTTGCTATGGGCTCTTCTCAGATCAGAACAGAACAGCGTCTGGAACCCTCGAAACTTAACGAAGTTGAAGGATCGCTTCTTTCATTCTTCTCATGACGTTCATAATAACATACAAAATAAATAATAAAGAATATGATTTTACAGTAATTCTAGAATATTTCTCTTACTTTATAAATCTCTAGCGCACATATATGTCACTAATTTATGCACATATTTTCTAAGAATATTATTCTTAATGAATTCAAAAATTTTATCAATATACAAAACAAATAGTTTCGTAATATTGCCTTATCAAAACAATTGAAGATTGCTCTAAAAAGAGTTAGTCATATCAGTTACAATATATATAAAAGATTTCCAATTACTGACTCATCACATTTGAGGAATCATGGGGCCGAAATACTTAATACTTGGTAAGAATAATTCTTTTATCGTGTAGAAGTCCGCTCAGAACAAATTTTACGAAATTCTATCTGCAATTGGAGTCAAGGTGGCGTTCATTAAAAAATGCCTATTTTCAAATTAAGTCTTATTTATAATTCCAGTATTACACTGCCAAAAAATATACAAATCTTGACTAAAAATTATTAAGAATGGATTTAAAAAAAGGGAAGCGAGCGGAAGACAGCTACTTATACATAAAACTTGTAGAATTCCAAAAAAAAAACTTCAAAACGTTAAAAATAATATCATCTAAGGTGCAAATCAAAAACAAATAAAGTACCTACAGATATTTTTTCACAATTACTTTACGACGCGAAACCTCAAGCGTCAAATGCCAAACTTAAAAGCCACCGCAACTTTGAACATAATACAAACTTATTATTATACTTGTAGTATTGACTATACGGAATAAAATAGCTTGACATTTTGTTGATAATAAGAATGCAAGAGTTTGTGTTTTGTACAAGCGCAGGTGATAATACGATATAGAATGGTGTTGTTCTTATTTATATATTGCGTAGAGTTCAAATTAGCGTAGCTTTTAGTTGGGGGACTCATGTGGTGTTTGCCCGTAGGCGTGCGCGCGACGAAGCGTGAACGCTTGCGCGGTACACGAGGGTCCGTCGGTTTATTTTTTTCTTAATCCTGGTTAGGATTAGGTTAAAGCCCTTTTGATTGGCAGCCGACGTCAGCCGCGACTGGCGGGCTTTTAGACGTGCAACGCCGCGTCCTGCTCGGATTTTAGCAACGTTTATATTCTTTCAGTTTTAGCCTTTTTATAAATTCTTTGTAATCCTTACGCTATTTTAAATTTACTAATATTATATCAAAACTAAATTTATAGACTGCCAGACGATTTAATTGGATAGAGCTAAGCCCGTGATTTATTTACTAGGTCGTTTCAGGAAAGAAGACATTCGTAGACGAAGTAACCTGTTTAGCCTAGCGCATTACCGAGTTGAAGTGGCAGTGGAAAGGCCTCATATCGCATAGAACATATGTTCACTGGAGATTTAAGGTTCTGGAGTGGAGATCCCGGGCCGGTAAGCGCAGCGTAGAAAGTCCACCTACAAAGGGGACAATCAGAAGATGCTGGATGACTGCCGCTTCCAACCGGACCTTTTCTCTTTGGGAGAGACTTATGGCCAGCTGTGGACGTCTAACAACTAAATGGATGATGTGGAAGATCTAATTACTAATTCTTTTTATAAGCAAAATATCAATAAACCAATAAACCTATGTATTTGTAATAACACATCTGTATCGTTTATGAGGAACCTAACCTAACAATTGTAAAATGATTATCGTTTTCTATGTTTTTTTAGAGTCGTTTAGAGTTGGTTTAAATAGGATGTTATGTTTATTCAACGTTTAATATTAACTGATCGTTTTGTAACACTTGTTTGATGTGTAATGTAAGTCACAATAAATGAAAAAAATTACTGGCAACAAATTCAATGCAATGTTGAATGTTACGAAAGTTTCTGAAATTACGATTACTTACTAAGACTTACTACTTTTTTTTTGGTTTACTTGTTTTATATAAATTGTTATCATTCATTTTATATAGTATCATATATTTCATATAATTTATTTTGAAATATCGTTAAAAAAAAAACTTTTAAAAAAATAAAAAAAATTGAATGATAATAAACTTTAGAGCAGCGGTAGTCTAGACTGGGACTTGAGATCGTAGCTCGATTCCCGGATACAATCTCATATAATTCACACTTTGTGCTATAATTATATGGGATTTCCACGGCTCACAAACAAATTTTCCAGGGATGAGCAGCAGCGTCCTCTACATATCATAATACTACTCCAGGCGTGGCGATTATGGTTTATGTTATGCTCAGTTGCTATGTTCTATGTTAGGTTACGGTTAAGGTTCCTTTATAGCTTCCACAGCTTAGTTCGTGGTCTCCATTGCAGAACCTTAATGCCCTAGCTGCCCACTGCCACTTACCAGTCCACTGTTGGCTATGGCCGGTCGTATACGTATCTCCTCATTCCTCCCCGAAGAGAATCTCAGTACAGTTTTGCATATAAATTTTATTAGTAAATTTATTTTTATTTTTAATAATTCTATTTCAAACCTAAGGTTAAATTCACATCTAAGGATCTTATATTAACTACTGGACTAAATAAACCTATCAACATGTCTTAAAGTGATAGACAATAGACATTCGCACAATGTCCTTATAAATCCTAGTTCATATATAAAGTCTTTAATATTAGGTTGTTCCCGCCAAATGAAGGCGTAGTCGTTTTAACTCCAAAGCCGGGCCTGGGCAACCTTCGGCGGGTGTTAGCGTGCCGCTCCCACGGCTACCCGTGTTGCTGACACGCCGTGATGGGGATTACGATACCCATCGCCAGGGCTACGTCGCAGTACCCTTCTTGTCAAACTTATATCTGTCATGTGTAATATTTTGAAACTTCGTTACATTTAATTTCATGACCACTTTAGCGATCATTTCTTCGTAAACAACTTTTACACCTATTTCCCTTTATACTATTTAAATTGATCACTCTTAAATATTTTATATTTTCTTCTATTAGAGAGCGTCAGGCCAATAACTTCTGGCAGTACAAAGTCTGCAGCAATAGATAGGTAACAATAATTATTTTGATATATAGTATTTTTTAAACGCTTTTCTTTGTTATATTATTGTTAAATTATTTAATATTTCTAAAACCATTGATTTTTGGATGGAGTCTTTCATGACAATAACCAATTATCATGTATAATATGGGTAAACACAATACATCCGCGCTGTCCTATACAAATTTAAACTTAGAAGTCATAGAGTAAATAGACAATTATAGCGAAAACCAATACGTAGCCTTCTTATCTTGTTGATAAAATAATTGATACACGACATAGTATTTAAATTATTTTTTAAATTACTATTGTAAAAAATACATAATCTATTTAAGGAGTTAATAATTTGTTATAATCGCAAATGTTGAAATTCAACTTCTTAAAACTAAAGTCATTACATAACGTACATTGTTTTTCTTTGTTCAATTTATCTCCTTATTCTTTAACCCTGAACAATAAAAAACCTGAAAACTGACATAACCTCTCGATTTTCCTATTCTGATTTGCAGCGAATGCTTTAATTTACTATTGTACTTTTAATGGCAGGAGCCTAGTGCCTCATCTTATATGAGAGCTGCAATTACAGCCCGTTACCTTGAAAATGCGAGCAAAACTAGCTTGCCTACCAAAGTGGGGCTACGATATAAATGCAGATCACCCCGATTTCGCTACCAAAGCCTTCTTATGAAAGATGGAGGAGGTAGTGCTATAACCTCCTCCTACGTCCAGCTATGAATGAGAAGCTCTAGTATTCTTTATCTTTCTCCCAGAGCATCCTCTTTCTGCAACAGAATATTAACGTCCAGTATTACAACGAGCTTCCATGTAGTGTCTCTAAATTAGCACGCAATAAATTTAAGAAATTCTTAAATCATTATTTAGGTGATAATGAAGCTTGGAAAAGAATTTCTCTACTTCTATTTTTAAATTTACTTTTTATTTAGTATTCTTCATTGTAAACGCTAGACTATAAATAGTTTTATAAAAATAAAAAAGTACAATGGGCTTTCTTATCATACAAGAAAATATGTTACAGACAACCATAATTACTATCTAGCAATAATAGTAACGACCAATCTATTTTAAGAATATATAAGTGTCGTTTATTGTGGGCTCTTTCTATATCAGGACGCGTTATGGACCCCATTGAATCTCAATTTGTTTCCAATTTCTATCAAATTGGGTAATTCATCTCATGATGGACACATGTGCTCACTGTAAATGTTCCTGTATAGATAGTAATATAAATAAATAAATGAATACTGGTACGACCAGACCATGTAGATTTTCATATGAATATTATACCGCTTGAGAAATTTATAATCTAAAGCATAAGCGTGCGCTTGCAGGCCATCCTTTTCTCATAAAACTATCAATTTGTTAATTAAATAGTTTTACGTGCACACATAAAAATTTACGACGGTGCTGCAGCTATAGTCGCTTGAAGCAGCGGCCGTCGATGCGATAATGAACGACTATTACAATGATTACGTTCTAGAAATTAATTTTCAAACTTGATGAACAAGGTAAATTCAATTTATGATTCGTTTAACTTGCAGCGAGTTTATTGCAATGAAGTTTAATGAAAATTTTTAACAAAGTGTAACTATATATATATTTTTATAAATAGTTTCGTTATCAAGCTACATTAATCATTTCCTGGAATTTTCTATTTTTTATTACTTACTGATCTGAGATGAATCTCAGCCTGGTCGTTCCAAGATGTCAATCGTCTATTTAACCTTGCATATCAGTGACGATCGATTAATTATACTCGTTTCCAGCGTCAAAGGTTTCTCCAAAGTCACTTAAGAGCTTAACAGCCTTCTTCCACCTTGCATTGCATCATTCACTTTTAAGGATCCTGACACTTTTCGTAAAATTTCTCGCTTACGTCATCTATGGTGGTCTTCGGTGTATATTGCTTGAACTATTTACAAGACTTTAGCGTAGAATATACTCTATAACTTCAGACAGTTACGGTTCGATGCCACTTCGCTGGCCGTCGAACTTTTCATGATATTACTAAAGGCGATGGTAATGAGTAGAGGGGAGAGTAAGTAAAATCCCGTCAAACACTTTCGTTCAGCGAATTGTCATTAGTGTAATTAAAATTCTTGACCTACTAAAGAGCATATGCTCAAGCGACCTAAAATTTCATCGAATTTCGAATCTGGTGAGCATCCTTAGAAAGCCTTTGAGCTAAGCTCCTCAGAGATTTAAGTTAAATGCCGTTAGTACTGTAAGCCATAAAGAGATCCGTAGACGAACGAAAGTACCCTATGTGATCCAGCGAATATGCAATTTCAAGTGGTGGGAGGCATACCGCATTGCGCGCAATAAATGACCGTTGGAGCTTTAAGGTTCTAGAGTGGTGATTAGAGACCGGCAAGCGCAGTAAAGGGTATCCACCCACGAGGTAGACAGGTGACCTTGTTAAGGTCATCGAAAGATACCAAATTTGTGTCGCAGTCATATGTCCAGGTGTCGACTTCCTATGGCTGAAATATTCATGGTGATAAATATAAAATGTACATTATTAGCTATTAAAAACGTATTTTTCTTTTTATATACAATATTTACTAATGGACTACATAGGTCCTTCTTGTATGTTTTTCTTAGTGATTTCCTAATGACTGAATGTCGTAACCAAACCCTCTTCGAATTTATCAACGGTAGTTTCCATTCTTTTCCGTACCAATGTTTTGAGATTATTTGAATGGCGTTAGAATTCTGAAGCCTCCATGCATTCAAGGCCGTTGATTTACCTGACAGCCGCCTGAAGCTCGGAGTTGCTGCTCATCTAACACCACCCAGGGAGCACGTATAGGGTGTTAGAGGTAATCTGCAAACGCGAGTACACAGAAGGGCGGAGGGCATCCCCCATAAGTATAGGTTATCTTAAAAATCTTCGCAGCATTTACTCCGCAAAGAACATACGCAAAAGTACATATAAAATACGACGAGTCAAATCAAATTAATACTAAAACGTTTGTCAGCCCTGGCCAGAATGTCAGTTACTCTCGACAGTGACAATTCATTCAACTACCTGCGCGCGCGTTTAATCCGAATGACACATGAGACTGACCATAGAGTAATCTTTGTAATAATGTAATAAAACAGACTAGACAAAAGATTCTCTTTTATTTTGGTACCCATTCATAACTAAATACATGACCTAAGAAATACGTAAACTTCTTCGTGAATCTCAACATATATAATTTCATTCATTGCATGAATTTGAATTAGATAATAACTTATTTATTTTTTAATCTAATAACTTATTTAATTATTTCAAATCATTCAGATGTCTGTTGCTATCTATTCTTTGACATGTACTCTAATGACATATTGAAGTATTAAATGGTATATCTAGATGATTATAAATAGTACAATATGTATATACTGACCAATATCCCTCACTGCCTTCTGAAAAAAGTCTACTACAATTTCGTTTTGACAGTAATTACTTACAGCACTGAAACTCACTATCATAAGCAAGATCACAGTCGCTTAAGGAGCCATGGAGAAGTTCAGTAATCAATAAGAGATTCGTTGAGAGGCAATGAACGAGAATTATCTACAAGATAGACCGAGAAATAAGGAAACCCGTACAAAAAAAGTATGCACATACACAGGGGATTCGCAGCTTGAAGTGGCAGAGAAGAGTGGCAGGAAGCGTGCTGTACAGATGGAAACTAGAGAATTAGGTTCTGAATTGGAGACCACGGATAGGCAAGCAGAGTGTGGCACGTCCGCCTAAAGCGTCTTCCAATATTAATATCATTGCAAGACGAATTTGGCTAAAAAATTATATAATATTTAATCTTTATGTAACTTGTTAATACATAAACGTATTATTTAAAATTTCTTTCGTTCAGTTTTTTCACGGGCAAGAATATTTTCAACGTTTTAGACTGAAGTAGTCAAGGGACATGTCTGCCTACCCTCGACCGAATAGAAAGATCATAACCATTTAAATTCGATAACCTCATTCTCTAGAGTACCTATTGAGGTACACATTTTTTAACATGACCTGCGTAACTCTACATTTGCGATCCTCATGAAATTTTAGTCTTGTTTGCTATAGTTGTATAAACCGTAAAAGTTAACAGCATTAAATAACACATAATATGAATCTTCTTACTACTACTACTACATCAGTCTGCGCTACCATTTTCTAGATTTTTCTCCTTTGAAACATTCACTTCAAGGAGAGTTGCACAGCGGTATTGCTCACTTTTGAAACAGCGCCAGTCCAGCGAATATGTAATGTAAATAAATACTATGAAGGAAGTGTTTTAAAAACACTACTAACTTACCCCGAGTATTAAAGTGCTTTTAGTATCTCGAGTAGCAATTAGCTTTAGTATTTCTAGTATGTCTCGGTTTTTTAACTGACGCAGTTGAAATGAGTAATTGATATAATGATTATACTTCAGATAAGCGACCGGAAGCGCAGACAATGGCACATCAGTTGACATTAGTTTCCAGATCCAGCGTCCAGGACAAGATTACGAGGTTTCCCAGAGCTTAGTGCAAGATTATCACGCACTTGCTTTTGTAACGCCAGCGTTTATTCGTTTTTGGAACTTCAAATATCTCTGCTCATTTTTAAATCTTTATGCTATTTTTTTGTAATGTGTACATATTAAATACATATAATGAATTTTGCACTAATATTATTTTAATATTCATTATAGTTGAATGTATAAATTTATTGTCAACTAGCCGTCCCGATAACCTTGTGATGCCTGATGTTACGGGACTGTAAGATTCCTATAGAAAAAATAAATTACGTAAGGTATTTCAGAGAGATCACTTTTATTATTAACAAAATTTGTAGTAATATCTTAATTTCTTTAAACCATAAATTTTTACGGATCCTGCTATTGAAACGAAACTTTAAACTTGTAAAGCGCGACGTTCATAATGTTGTCTCATATGAGCAAATTTTTTATGAAAAATGAGAAAATTTTTAATGACTATTGACTTGAAGCTAATAGCATGAAACTTGAAAATTTTCAGATAAAATTATAAAAAATCTATCTATCTTTCGTCCAATTTTATAATTTTTTTACCATTAAATTTTTGTGCATTGTATTAGAAGACATACATAAAAGAGTTCAATCGGTAAATTCGTTCTTATATTATCATGAAATAAAAAAAAATAATAAACCTTTTGAGTAGAAATTATTGTCTTAAAATAGTTGTGAAAGTGGTCCAAATAATTCTTAATTATTATGATGGTCAAGCTATATATGTATTGAAAGGAATAATTGTGTATATGTAATAATTGTGTATATATGACGTCCAGCCAGCCAGCCTACCTGCCAGCAGATACGATGGACAGACGACATTGTAAGACCATAGATGAAACCGCTTCCCGTTGATGCTATTGGCAATTTACCGGAGTGGACTATATCCAGGAGTAAGCATCCTATAACTGAATACTTGTTATTTTCATTGCGTAATATTTTATACAACTTTGTACTTGAAAACAAATCTACTCTCTACAATATACTTTATAGTGGTTAATGTAATAAATATAAAAATTATATTTTTACGCTTCGTTAATTTATATTTAAAAACAATATACAATTTCTTAATATATAGATGCTGTACTTAATATCTTTTGATATAAATTTATATTAACCCTTTTTGCGGAGCTTCCAGCGTTCAGTCAGTATAGTGCGTTGTAAAGATTTAAATCTCTCAGGCGGACGAAACAGCTTATGTTACGGACTCCTTCGTCACATAATCGCTTTTTTGTATTTAAATTCTGGCGATTTGAATACAATGTCGCTACTGCTATCGAGTCCGCAACTACATGGGATGGGCGAGACAACCCATTCAAAATCCTCTCAAGCAAAATTAATCTTCATAGCATTAGTATTAAGAATATTAATATCATATACCTTAAGTTGTACATAAGTCTAGTTAAAATGTGAACACGTTTTATTATTTTTCACACCGTTGAAAACGTTGATTGTTCATATTAAGTCAATTCAAACGTAATTCTTTTCAATTTGAAAAATATACTAGACCATCGATTACTTATCCATTATTTCTTTCTTTTCTCTTTCTAACAAAAGTGCAATTTAAGTTAGTTTGATGTTTTTTTTATTATTACATTTATAATTATGTATTATAATGCATTTATACATGAAAAACTATATGTATGTTTATATATATATGCATATTTTGTGCATATATACATGTTAACTACCCGTTGCTTATCCCTCTTCTATTTACAACCTATGGTTGTCAAGAAGAAAATGCCTAGTGTGATAAGATCACTCATTGTACTTTACTACTAAGCATATATGTATATATTTTGTAACGTGTACAATAAAGTGTATTAAATTAAATTAATACTTTGCTCAAAGATATAAGTGCATCTGGAGGTATTTGATTCAAGAATCGATTTTAAAGTGGTATTTTCCTAAAATTTTAAATTGTTGAGTGTAAACTGACTAGACGAACTGAAAACTTTATTACTACATACATCGATATAATAGCAATATATTTACACTATCTATATTTATGGAGGAGGCTTTTGTTCAATAGTGGACGTCATATAAACGTGATTTTGATACATTTTAAAAAGATTAAACAAACAGGACATTTACAGAATGATAAATTTACTCTATCTTTGTCATCGGTATAACTTAACAGATTTTTGTAAGTCAAAACATTCTGTAAAGCACTGCGTTTGTGCTCCTAGAATTGTAACATATGATTGGCAAACTTATAATTTTTAAAAATTATTATTATAAGTACGCTAATAAGAAGTTTAGTACAACGATGTGTTAATAATAAATAAAATTATACGGAGCTTTAAGCTAAATCTGTAAAAGATGTTATCTACACATAAACACTCATTTATGACCGCAAATAATAAATGTCATTCATCTCATCCCAAAAAAAAACTCGGTAAAATAACACGAAACCATAGAAATCGGCTTACAACCATCGACCTCACACGTCTCGGTTTCCAGAAAACGCCAGGGTTCTCGAAAAAATGAACATTTGAATACAGTAGCCCAGGTGCTCTAACAGTTTATTCGTTTTTTTTTTCATAAGCGAAGGTGTCACAGATCTTTATCAAGCGGACGGATTTAACGATGTCATAAGGAGCAGTCAACTCTTGTTTTTTTTTTCTCCTTTTTACCATTCGTGTTATTTTCTCGTCAAGCCCGTCACGTCGAATTAAGTAAATCCTTTTAGTCTTGATCCACTGGTCCGTGCGACCGTGCGACGGTTTCGTGTGAGTGTGCGTAGTTTTTTTATGATTATGTTAGTGTGGAGGACCGTTTTAATGTATTTCCGCACTTGCACTTTTTAAAGCTAACGCTTATTCATGGTCACCGCTCAGCATTTCTGCGTTAAGTGATATCGCGAGGTGTAAGGGGAAATGGTTTCGCTTCATGAATAGCACATTTTCAATGTGCCTCATTTATCACATTTGTTATATAAGGTCTGACGGAATGTAATGACTCCTGCGTACCCTATAATTAGGCAGATGACATCTATAGTGTTTCCAGTAGAATCTGTCTTAAACTTCTCACTTCTCTTTGCTATGACTTTCACTTCTACTAGTATTGTATAGTATATTGCAATGACTTTCACTTCTACTAGTATTGTGTAGTATATTGCAATGACTTTCACTTCTACTAGTATTGTGTAGTATATTGCAGAGACTTTCAATTCTACTATTATGACAGCTAGGTTAATGTTTCCCTTGCGGGTTCCAATAACTTACTTTTGTCTGTCTTTGGTCAGGAACCCCAAGTGAAGAATCCAATTCCATTTGCAGTTAAAGCTATCAGTGGATTATATATTCATAGCTCATCTCCAGGAGGTCAACGATGGAGTTATTATCAAGTCTGATTTCTCTAAGTATTTGGTGGAAGCACCAATTAGCGAAGAATTCGATAGGACACCTAGTTCGTTCTCACCATATTCTTAGGATACAACGTCGCGTTCTTATAAAACATATCTTACTTTAAGTGAATGAATTATCTTCAGCTTAACGTGCTGGAAGTTAAGTAAAGGCCGACATTGCTTTGATAATCAAACGATTTTCTTTCCAGTTACACCAGTTTTTGACAAGAGCCTATGGTGTTGTGTCTTGGATATAAGATCTCATTAACTTAGTTTTCACTGTATTTATTGTAAGATCGGCAATTAAAAGGCGTCAAACCCCATTTTGGATTGTATGTCAATGCGTCTGTGGTTCACAGGAATTTGGCGTACTTCATGTTTTCTAAAACCTCTGCCAGTTATCACTCGATGCCGCGTCACTGAGCATCAACCTTTTTCATGGTACCAGGGGCAATGACAAGGAGTAAAGGGAAGAATAATCAATCCAGTCGAATATCTACACGTCCACCGAAATTAAGGCACGTTCCCATATTTTAAGTTATATATTTTGTACAAACTTAATACAAGGAATATAGAGTTATTAAATATAATATGATGTACAAAGTAAAGAAACAGGCTACACAAGTTATAATTATTCATTATTTTAGTATATTCTGCTAACTGATACACATTTCCAACCTTCCAGTCAATGAGAAACGAGAGCGAAGGAAAAGATTAGCAAAGAATAAGTGATAGCGGTCCCAGACTATGGATAAATGAAGTTATTTTCTGAAAAGCAAATGATAGTGACACATAGTGACTATTTATTCCTCATTAGCGAGGCGCGTGGTTAAAAGTATGTGTAAACTAGATTACCTGTATGCAATAATGAAAATAAATAATGAAAATTTTGTAGTCTCTTACTGAAGAAACCAAGTACTAGCCTTATCTGGAAGCAACTACTATTTTAATGGTTGGAATAGACACATATGAGAAATATTGTAGTACCTCTAAAGATATCTCCTGTATTACTAAAAGAACTTTGCGTTCAACAAATTTATGATGAATTTATATACGATGAAAGTAGGAACGAGAGGCATAACAGCGGAATCTCTATAATCTGCTATAAGATTTAGACCTGTTAACAGTAAAAAACAGCGTATTACTAAACTAGTTTCTAAATCAGAATAATTAAAATTTAGTTATGTAAGGACAGAAGTCTAGGCATTCAAGGTGAACGCATCTTATTTTAAGTAGGCCTCCCTAAACCTCTCACAACACAAGACCTCATCGGCCTCAACCTCTCCTTACAACGCGACAGACCCGGCACCCGCAAGGTGAGTCCTTGATATGCTGAGAAGTTACATCTTCGACTTACATTGGAGTAAATATCACTAAATACAATGTAAAAACAAACACCATACCAGATTTTTCATAAATCAATACGATTATGACTCATAAATGATTTATCATTAATTTAAAAAGGTCGACAAATCTGGGAACATTTGTCAATGCAAACAAGCAATTAAACATTCGTGTTGTATGGACGAGCCCTTACAAGTGTCACTTGACAAAGGAGCCATTTAATTCGAAGCCCCGGTGCCGGGTGACAAATTGTATCATCGGCCGGGTAAAAATGCACCGCGGCCATTTTAAACTACCAGTTACACAACGCGCCCTCTCTTTTATCGCTCAACCAGCCCTTCAAGTCTTCACGTCATCTTTTTCTTTAAACACCGGGTACATTAATTGATTTATTTATGTTTAAGTGAAAGTGTAAAATTAATTTATTGTCATTTATTATTTTCGGAAATCTTACAGATAAATTAAAAAATAACACGAGGTCTTAAGTCTGGGAAAGTCATTAAAAAGTTTTTTCAAATAGATAATCATAAATACGTATATTTTACAAATTCCGCCAACGCAGACTTGTCACTTAAGAAACAAAAAAAGGATAGAGTTTATAAATGATAAAGCAAAAATAAATGTAGTTGAAACCTGAAAAAGTGTTTAATTTGACCTATGAAATAAATCTGTTTAGTATCATAATTGTAATAATTATTAAAAATTATTGTGATATTGTTCTACATTGGATTAGAATTAGCTGCCAGCTTATACAACTTCGTCTGGCGTTCTAAAATTAAAAAATATAACTACCGTTGCCTCGGCGCCTGTTGCCTGAGATATATAAGAACAATATAAACTGACGTTTTCACGTCAATGAATTTCATACAAAATCAATTTTGTTTGCGTCGTGTTTTGAGATAGTCTATTCTCTCATCTAAATGTTGGCGTTATTTATTGTTCGGCTAGCACTGTTACTATAAAATATCCGACAGACATTCCATCTTAGCTTTGAATTTGTTAAGTGAAAGTTTTATTTATCAAAAGCATGATATCAAAACATTCCAATTTCTTCTTTAAATTTTACTATGTTTTGTTAACTATAAATTATATTTTCATTCCATCCGTGGAAGAAGCTTGTTATTTTCGTGATTATTTCATTTTATATTTTGACATTTTTAAAAATTCCCAATTGTAATTAATCCATAAAACATCCCTGAACATTAATTGCATTAAATAAAAAAAAGATTTTCTTTACAATAAAAAAGTGCAAAGCGTGTTTAGAGATCTTTTCTCTCACGTTTTACTTCGATTTACAAAACTTTTTATATAGGTATTGAATTTAATTATTTAAGTTTTAGTATTAATTAAGTTTTTCTTTTAATTCGAACAGCACAAATATGAAGTCGTGTGGTTTTTTTATGCTAGGAAATATCAAAAAATTGTAACACAGGTTTGTAATATAAAATGAATGTAAAAGTTGTGTAAATATATTTATTTGCCTATCACACAAAACTTTTTACTTCGTAAAGAAGTAAACTGCATAATGTGTTAAACTGTCCATCTTTAGAATATTAGTTGCTGCAACTATTATGCCTACTAAGTATTTTACTTCTAAACTATTTTAGCCTGCGACTTTTAATAATTTTCATCATAACCATCATGGTAGCTGCTGATAGACTGCCACTACACGGCATGGGCCTTCTCCAGAGATAGCAACGACAACTTGCGAAGCCAGTATCCAACGATTTCCCACTACCTTGACTTTGTCTACGATTCACGTAAAGTGGTCATGGTCGCCACTCGTTAACCATTAGACCCAACGCACAGATTCCACGAGCTATGTCCACCCCCCCCCCCCCTGCCACTTCAGACAAGCTCTAATAATTTTTTTATAAGGTTTAATTTCTAATTTTCTATTAAAAATTAAGACGGTACATTCAAAATTTATGTAAAAAACGTAAATTTAAATAATAGGAAAATACAAAATACTAAAATATGTTACCATGTTTTGGTGCACAAATATACAATTAAAATGTAAATGGACCATCAACATTATTCATCGCGGCTACCCCGGCGAACAATGGGCGGCAGACAACTCGGGGAGAGCTCGCCAAATCTAATCGTACATCATCCGCGCCGCATCTGTGCCGCTATCAAACGAACGTTTATAAAGTCGCCGGTGTCGACCAACAGAGCAGTTGGTGCCCTCGAGTTGACGACCCCTGCCTTTAGACGTACACACGGATGCCTATTCGGTCTTTAAACGCCACGTCTTTTTACATAGTCTTAAAGACTATTTTACATTACAGCGACATATATCAATAATCTGCAATAATATTTTTACTAATTATTAAAGTTTATTTTGTCATATTCTGTTTTAAAGCGGCTTTTTGTTTTCAGTTAAATTGTTTTTATTATTGTTTTGTTAGAGTATTTGTGTGTAAAAAATAAATGTTTATCTATCATAGATGCTTAATTAATGATCATTGATTTTTAATTATGTCTTTATCACTCTAAACAGCGTTTTTGTAACTTTTTTATTTCCTAATAACCGTCCGTGTATTTTCAAAAACACTCATCGCCAAGGGATTTGGAAATTAAATGACGATTTCAACGCATAACAACATTCTAGCGAAAAAAAATTGCTACGAACCAAATGGGTAGCTTATCGCAGCGGATTTGAAATTAAAATATTTTATTATATACTTTTCTACCAAAACTAATACATTTATGTTAGTTATTTTAAAAATAAATAAGAAATAGTTATGCAGTTTACTTTAATATGCTGTTACTACAATATTGCAATGTATTAAAAATCAGTGTTTCGCCCATTGAGTAATTTTTTTTACTGAATCATGACCCATTTGACAATCTTGCGGCATACACACTATATATATATTATTTATAAGTGTTTATTTTAGCACATTCTGTAATGAGCTAAATTGTTGAGTTTAATTTTTTCTGTTTCTGATTGTTTTATATGTGTAATTGTGTGTGTCGTTATGGTGCGAAAGATATGTTTACATTCCTGCCTTATTTAAATCGAAGGTTGTTGCAATTGAATAAAAAAAAACTTATTTACATGTTGATTTTGTTACAAATTGCGATGTGTGAAATATGATTTAAACAAATTATCACTTTCAATAACGGAATTGTAATAAAATTTACGTAAAATGTAACTTGTCGAAACGACAAAAAATTCTTTTGTACGAGGCCTCGTCCCGAGCAACCCTTCATATCGCGGTAAAAAGACCCATCGTGTCACAATAGATAGAGTTAAAAAGACACCCCCATTGTACGGCTTCTTAACCCTCGACTAAATGGTTACAATTTGGATGCCAAAATTATATTTGTAATGGTTTTTTTGTTAACAATCGAACTGAGCTTTCATGGAAGGTTACAATGAGATGAAGGGAATTCGAAGAATGAATATACGTAACGCACATTTTATTTTGCAAACTGCCATCTCAGGTTTAGTGTTGTTAGTAATTCAAATTTAAAATATCTTTGTTCAAAAAGGCACATTCACTTTCGAATCGAATCGAATATAAATAAGTTACCACCAGTCAGGAAAGCTGATCTCCTGCGAAGTGCCGATCAATAACTCAACAGTTGCTCTTTTTTAATTAAATTTAATAATATTTGATGTATTCATAATAATGTTAAACTTGAAAGTGTAAAAATGTCAGAGAGTGAGAGTAAATAAAGAAAGTTCCAAATATTTCGATCAACTAAAATCTCTTGAATGTTACAATAAGATTTATTTAATAATGCGCTTTTATATTTAGACTACTACTACTATACTAGCCGAAATAGATACAAAAATTGTACTGTATTTAAAACAGTAAATTTCTTTCGACTAGAAAAAAAAATATCTTCAAATAAGCTGGTATTCGTGGCAGCCAAAGATCGCTACGATGACTGGTCGTGCGCTGACCGCAACCTTCACTATGCTATCGGTTCGCCTGGTGAAGGACTTACCCTTGTCACGTCTACCGACACGTGGTCACTTCTCGACTCAGATATGAAGCAGTAATGTTAATTTAAATGTGTTCTTATAACATAAAAATAATTTGATAAAAAGTGATATTAAACAATGATGTATCGATATTTCGAATGTCAACATAGCGAATTGTCCGCGTATAAGCAACGGGCTCTGAGGCAATTTTATTGGCAGTTGCGACGTGTAATCTGTTATACAAAACGTATCGATGTCTGGACAGTTGTCGGCGCGCAAACCGCCCCCGGGGGTGTGCTCAGCCGGAAGACTTGCCCGCACGCCGTATGGCGTGTTGGATGAGCCCGTTGCATTGTGGATATCTCCTATTAATTTTTAGAGATCATACAAGGGTACTTAATGGTAGGAGATTGTTTCATAAGTGGATTCAAAACGTACAACATTCTGTTAAATTCTATTGTTATATTCTTCAAAATTATCGTTATACAGGGTGATTACAAACGTAAAAGCTTAATGTATTTTTCAATTGTCAATTTTAACACCTATTTTCAATCACTCTGTGTAAAGTGATCACATTAAAAAATGTGTAATATTATTTCTTTTTTCATAAGAATACATTAGACCAATAACTTCTAGCTGTAAAAAATCTGCAAAGACAGATTGTAAACAATAATTAATTTCAATTTATGGTTATCAAAATTTTGAAGACGTTTTTTCTTGCTATATTACTATTACGTTATTTATTATCTTTGAATCCATTGACTTTTGTGTAGGATCTAACATATATAAATACAAAGAAAATGTTTAATAAATTCATCCGATTAAAGTTTGAACGCTTGTAATCTGTGTATAATCGTCGATGTGATTACTTTATAAAAGCGCGTATTTATAGAATTTTGAAAATGGAATATATTACATACACATATTTTGATAACACCTGATTGTGAAATATAACAACATACCAATTGCAAAAAAAGATACATTATTATGGGGAGAATACGTATCTCATAATAATAGAATTTTTTTAAAATTGTTGAAATTAGACAAATTTTTGTGTCGATCAGTCATAGGGCGACAAACTAGTGGCACAAGCAGAGTTATCGGTTGGACAGCCGTTGCGTTCAGATCTCTAAACACTTAATATGCTGTTAGTTAAATAAATTAATATCCGAAACTGATAAAACTAATATTTGGTGCGATCATAAAACTTATGTTACGGAAGCTATTTCTTTGACGTACATGTATATTTAGCTATAAGAAATTATTCTTAAAACTTAAAAACGACATGTAGATTATAAATAATTTTATTATCTATAACACTAAAGTAAACATAAATAATATCCTGCAAGAGACGCTATGGAGAAAAATAAAGATAAAATAAATTTATAACTATCTATGCCCCACAGTTAGCGTATGTCAGCTGATGTTATGATTGTGAAAATGATTTAATTTCTTCATCTTCGTCTTAACTTCAGATTCTGGGATTCAGTTTCGAAGGAGCCGACTGAAATGGTATACGTTTTCCCCGTTTCACTTTGTTCTTACATCTAAAAAAACTGCAGCCTGCATGTTTCTTTACGACATTTA
The DNA here is from genome assembly GCF_028537555.1 of Battus philenor. Lineage (NCBI taxonomy): Eukaryota > Metazoa > Arthropoda > Insecta > Lepidoptera > Papilionidae > Battus > Battus philenor. The sequence goes on from NW_027181686.1 coordinate 4,282,833, forward strand.
TTCACGGCAGTTTTTGCTAAATCTGTTATAAAAATTGCTTATTCTCTTAACGATACAACATTATTTCCTTATGAAATTCATAATGAATCACAATTGATGTTTTAAACTAAGGCTACTTGAGAACAAAAGTTACGCATTCCTAATATTTTTAATACTGTAGTGGATTTTATTAAAAAGTTACACTATTTCCCATATTTTTTTTAATATATTCGCTAATATACAATATTAGACATACAATATATAAAATATATAGTATACAATTAGGACCATAGTGCAAAATGCGGCTTAAATATAGCTCACATACTATAAGACATATGAGTAATACAAAATATTTATAGTAGAAATATTTCTATAAGAATCGCCAAAATTTAGAGTGTTACAAATATTATATTCCAAATTTAAACTAACTCGTCATCCGCCCTCCTGATTGGCGGACAGATAAGGCGGTGTACAGAGGGGGTGGCAATTGTTAAAAATCTGCCAGTATCAAGATACCGGCCGTAGGGTGTGGACGCAGCCAGCATCCACAGATAAGCAATGCACACTGGGGAGACTTTTAGAGCGGAATCGACTTTATCGCGCATAAATAGCGCGAATGGGTTTTTAAATTTGATAAATGGCTTTAGTTAAACATGGAGTATGTTAGAAGTGTAAGAGTGGCCAATCATTTCAAAACTGAATATCATGTATTATTAACTAAAACTAAATTATTTTAATTTTGAAGTTACTTTCTAATCTAAATTCTTTCATTAAAAAATAAAAACAAATCGATACATTAATAATACAAAACATCGAAAATAATACGAAAAAAAATATTTATGTACCTCCAATACGCACGTCAACGGCATACATAACTTTACATTCGTTTTATTTTAAAAGGTACTTAATAAATTTGCTTGCCTTTTGAAGGCGTACATAGCCCTGGTCATAATTATGGTGCCTTATATCTAAACGTCTATTACATAGAAGTCTTAACAAGTGTTTAAAACAGAAAACAATATTAATCAGCTCTCGAAATGATAATAAACCAATACACCAATCTATTGTATGGTAAATTAATTATAACCTATATTTTATAATTTCGTTAAAGTGATATTATAGGAATCCAAAACTATTTTTAGTATTATTTTAGTAGCTACAGATCATTGTTTAATAAACTTAGTCACGCTCCCACGCACATCAATTGAATTATAAAACCGTGTTTACATTAAACAATTGAAACCTTCAGAAAATGCAACTGAGTCTTTTTACCAAATAAAATATATACTTCACTTATTGGTAAGGGGTATGGCTAAGCTGTATCACAACGATGAGTTTTTGATCAATAGATTGAGAGAGAGAAACAAATAAATACTTGTTACGAGAAATTCTTTGAATAATTACTATATCTTACTATATCTTTTTGTATAAAGAATAGATATATTACATATCTATTCTTTATACAAAAAAAATCTAAGCAGTATCCTTAAATTTAGAATATTTCGTATAAAGCTATATGTTTTTTGCAGTAGGTATTAAATATGTAAAACCTTTTTTGTTTTTTACTCTAACAACCCTATATTGTGCGCATTTCTTCGATACAAGATTAATATTACAGAGTACAAAAGAAGAAATTAATGTGACAACATAGCCTTTGGACACGGTGCCGCTAGTTTCCTCACAATGTTTTCTTAGTGTACCGTGGCCTTGTTATATAATTGGGAACCTAGCGTCTCGAAGTTGATCAGTTTAGCCGGGCTCATCTTAGTTGACTACCGTTGACGATAATGAGATGCCTAAGTTTACACTCTTCGACAAATGATATAATTGTTGGTTTTTTGTAATACATAATATGAATTTAAAAATATAAATAAGATTAATTTTAAAAAAACATCAAGCGTTACGCTACGTAATTAAAATTATTCCTAAGTGTTCGACTTAAAATTCAGACGCCGTTTTGAAATCGAACTCTAATAGTGATACGGTCGCTCCCATTGTGTTAGTGCCTAAATTGAAAATTAATAAATAGTCATTGTATAAATGTAAATACTCTGACTTCGAACCTCCGTCACAGTCCTCGACGAACAAATTCGTACTCTAGTGATTACTCACCTCCGCCCGCAGATCGTGAATAAATGTAATCATAATCACCCTGATTTCTGCGAATCCTGCGAGATTAGTGCAAAAGTCAACGGTAATAAGTAAGTAAAAATTACTTACAAGGAAATTCTTCAGACTTCTTCATTCTTTTTCAGACTTAAATTATGTAAATTTACATAGACATATGTTGATGGACATAGTTATGTTAAAATTTAGTTAAAGCATCGAGCTTAAATGAGCAATGGCCTTAACCGTAAGTAATAGCACAACTAGCTCCTAAGTAGATAAGCCATGATAGTGTCGTTTGAAATAAATAACCTTTAATCTCATACAATCTATAATCGTAATATGTGCAACTCCTTCTAGGCTACTAATGTACAATTCCCTTATCCTCCGGTTTATGACAAATTATAATGCACGAACTAATTTTCAGTTCCAATCCGACCCTGCGTCTGACTCATTAGAATGCCTCTGTCTACACGTCAATCATGTTGAACTAGAAATAACTAACGTGTGATTGATTAATGATAATCTAATGATGCTTCATTCACAACGCTGTCTTACTTGCTCGCGTACTCTTATAACTAAACATGTATGTATATGTATATATATATAAGCCATTCCTCGCTCGCTTAACATGATATACAAAGCAAATATGCATTTTAACGAATACCCCATCAAGCCTACAGGTATCTATAAATATAGATTCCACGGGACACTCTACACCATGCTTTCACAGACTTATTAAGACTAGGGGCCAATCGGGCAAATCATGAACTGATGGCAGGCCGGCCGCCAGAAGTATAGGTAATTAATTTTTTTTTGGTTTTATTCTGGAATAGAATTCAATATTTTCGAATGTATGAGAGTATTATTTTGCTGTCGGCGGGCAACCAGTATTCGACTGGCAGGCCGCGGTCTATGCATTCATGCTCTACACGTTTTAAGTAACTAACCATAAAGGCCCCCAGTAGTCTCGGACGTCCACTGTTGGAAGTAGGCTTCTTCTAAAAATTTGTAATAAGACCAGATTAAGGTCGTTACATAGTATGGGGGGGATTCGCCGAGCTCAAAGATCGCTTGGGCGTTTTATAAAGTGACTTGACGTAAACGTCCTTGAGAAGGCAGCTCGGGGTGGACAGCCTTTAAATATAAGTTTAATGTTCCGAATCAAGAGTAATCAGTAGCAGAACCTCTATTTGGTCGATGTCCTGATTACCATTATTAACACATTGAAAATAATTAGCGCCGGAAAAAGAGGCTGATGAAACTTCAGAACGCTTCTAAGTTTTAAGGATTTCTCCTATTAGTTCGCTGCTTTTTAAATGCTTACGATCTTGTTGTTGTAGTTTTTGTCTAGCTACGGATTGACTTTAGTTTTTCTTGAACTGATTTTTCTTTCAATGGCCCCTTCTTTTGGGGGTTCCTCGTCTTAAATCTTTGACAGGGACTTTTGTTTCAAACAATTTTCAGTTTTTTTATATGCGTTCTCATCTGTTAACAGTCACGGCGTTATGATGTACCTGTTATTGACCGAACGGTATTTATCAATGAAGGCGCATTCTGCAAGACAGCGGAAGCGGTTATTTTTTGAAAAATGATTGACAGTTACTAGTAACCTTGTTAGCACAAAGAATATTATTTAAAAAAAATGTGGGGCCTCTAATAAAAACTTCTCAATAAAGTTTGAGACCATTAAAAAATTAAATCTGTTTAATAAGCGTGCATTACTAACTAAAGTATATATCAGCAAAGGCGCTGTTACGTATAGAATCATATCTGTGTGATTAGTTAAAAAAAATAAAGCTCTGGAGGTATAGGGTGGGGCATAAAATTTGCACTTTTGAAACATGTGTAGAAATAAAAATGCAAATACTATTTTGTTTATGATTTATTTACCGTAATAATCATTTATTAAAATTTATTTTTTAAAAATTACATCGTCGAGATGTGCTCCGTCTCGCCGTTGGCACTCCTGTAATCGACTACGTAAACTTTGGAAAACTCGTTGACACATGCTGCGAGGAATCGCGGCTGTCTCCTCGTGGATGTTTTCTTTTAATTGGGATATGGTCGTCGGTTTATTAAGGTATACTCGACTCTTCAGATATCCCCACAAGAAAAAATCGCAAGGTGTAAGGTCCGGGCTTCTGGGAGGCCATGGGATATCACCTCTGCGAGAAATCAATTTGTCAAAAACTCTCGCAACATCTTCACGTATTCCACTGAGTTCACAGTTTTGCAAAAATTTTTGGCCCACCCTGTATCAAAAGGCTATTCAAACCTAATAGTTCTTCATCAACAATTACTCGTCGAATTAATCAACTGTTATCGTAAGTTACCGGATATGCCCTAGAGGCACTTGTCTATAATTTACGAAGAAAAGGTTTTTATAAATGTCTACATAACAAAACTAGTCATCGACAATACATTGTAATGCGCATCATAGGTAATTTTCACGTTAAGGACATTAGGCGCGACCGAGGGCACGGGCCCTCCGTCATAAATCCGAATGGAACATTAAAACACCGCCCATTAAGCGAAGGAATTGCCCTAAAATGCCTCAAACATGTGTCCAACAGCGACCTGTCATCGGGGTTACCGGCACAATGCGCCACAATAGTTTCAAATTATAATTTTTCTGTTGTTGGCAACACTGCGACAGACGCGCGCCGCGGGGCGCCGGCACGCCTTCCCTTGTTGCCGATTTGTTCGGTACACGACTCATTTATAGATTAGTCTGGTTTGAAGCAATCGTAACATAAAATGCCTACGGAGGTTTTGCATCCCAGAGATTGAAACACCATAATATAAATTGAGATCGATCACATGATCAATGCTAATAAACCTTTACTTCGTTGTATGGTAACTGCAAATAATTGTATACTGTATAATATATAAACCATAAACTGTTTTAACGCAATTTGTTTTTAAAGCCATTGAGCTACATTACCTCCAACAGAAACGCAAGGAAACTGGCTGCTTCCAATTCTTATAAATACCTTTACAACTCCTATTACATATGTATGGGGAGGTAATGTAAAACAGACGACGTCCGATGGCTGAAATAATGACGACGATCATGCGTTTACTTTAACATTAGATTTTATTTTATTTAAATATGAAAGTCACATTTTGGCTAAGCATTTTGGATTGATTAATGAAAAGAAAATTAAATAGAAAAAAGACCAATGCAATTTTATCAATTCATCTGTTTATTTTTTAAAGCTGTACAATAATTGTTTTGTTCTGATTAGTTTGTTTTATGAAAGTATTACGAAAACTATTTTATGTTTTTCTTTTAAGCTATTCAATTTTTTCCAATAAATGTTTTTAATTTACTGCTACTATTTTATTTTAAAAGTAAATTTATTTTGATGAACTTAACATTAGAATAAATTTACTTTTACAAGCGTAACGTCGCGTCTGTCATTACATAATCTTTGACAACATTAATATAACAAGGCGTAGAATGCTCACCGCCAGAAGGGTACTGGGGCACTCTGTTTTATGCCAATAATTAGGGCTCTTTACAGTAATAGCAGGACAAACTGTAATCCTTAATCATACTAACGACTACTGCGGTCACAGGCGTAACCGAAAGGTTAAGGGATTGTAATAATTAACATTCGTAAATGACAAAACTAATAAAATGTTTATTTATTTTCATACATACATTTACATACATTTGCCTGTAACACTGTGAAACACGTCTACATTGATCACCTTAGAACGTCTCATTAAATCTATTGAAAGCTCTATGTTTAGCAATTTTATCCATTGGTTGTAGACAAATGATTGACTGAAATGGATGGTAAGAAATGTACGAGAAGCCGTATGTTTAGCTATTTACGACTGATTGTAATAATATAGATTGTAAAGTATCATGCGCACGATCTCTTACCAATGATAGACAGGTAACCTTAAGAAAGATACTCGATGCAGGCTGCTTCTACGACTAGATCTATGTCCAGCAGAATTAACAACTGATTGTAGAGACTGCAGAGGATAAAAGACCACCTACCTGCTGGTATGATCATGCTAAATCAGTAACTGAACTCTCTATAGCTACTACCGCAAGGAAAGCATAAGGTAAGATAATATGATGATGAATTGTCGTTTTCATTTTTTGTAAATTCAGTCGTCATACATGCGGGGGAAGTAAAGCATAACGCGGGGATTCAGCTTACGGTAGACCCTCCTCGACCTCGTCGCGTCATAATCCTCACTGCTGAGGTTCGTGACCCCTCCATGGGGAAGGTTTCTTACAAGAGATAAAACACGGGAAAAAACGTTGCGTAGTATCATCATAAAATAACAGCCAATCAGCTCTATATACTGTTATCAACGGGTATCGCTTGCGATTTCTATGGCATGCGTTAATAGAAATCTCCCGCATCTCGGATTCAATTTAACGAAGAATAAAAATAAGCCATATAGTCCTATATTTATATTTCTATTCTCTATGAATTTGATGTTTTTTTAATATAACTTACAACAACAGTAATATAACTTATAGAAGTAGGCACCCTTCGTTGTGTCCCCGATGAAGAACCATTACTTACACGGTAACCTGTGCTGTATTTTATTTGATGTGTACAGTTGGAGTACTTAAATAATTAAATAAACCTTTCAGTAAACTTTTAGTTTAAATATAATTTTCAAACTGTCATTCGTGTTTAGACCTCGTTTTTATTTAATTACGGAATGTTCTTAGTTGTTTTATTGGCTTTTACAATTTCAACGAATTCAAGGTGGAATAATATTGAGTGTGCTAAGCATATTCCTCTTCATTTCGGCTTTTCATTCTCGGCTTTCTCGGCTTGGGTTATCGTTCGAAACCCATTTAGCACTATGATCTGAGATCGCCAGGGACCGCAGACAGACCGACAAATACAAAATAATTCCTTACAAAATATCGTACGATTATAATCATTAGTCGGTCCATTTTTAAAATTCTCTGTAATAAATTATATTTCAATCAGCATCTTTTCTTGTTCTCTTCTTTAATACAAAAATCGTAAACAGCCAGCCCAATCCAGTCAACTCCATTTAAAAGGACATCAACCATCATCACATCGCACTAAAGATTAAATCATAATAAATAATAGAATTAAACTTGAAAAAATTTATTTTTTGTATAACCCTGTTTGCAATTGAATTATTTTCAATTACCTCTCAAACGTCATTCAGTTAGGACCCCAAGCGCGCTAACAGCTGTGGCATCGCTGTACTTCGGATAAACATTATTTCGAAGATATATCAGATTGGAAAAAACAAAACTTCCCTTTTAAATGAACTATATATATAACATAAATATAATAAAAAATGTAAAAATCACTACAAAAGTAGTTTTGTAGTAGTATTTTTTATTTAAATTTGTATAAAATCTGAAACTTTCCACCGAACACCAATGTATAGGGTGAATCCATGAACATATTTTTAAATCTATTCGATAAATTATTATGAAGTTAATTTTGGCGGATAAAAATACATTAAAAACGACAGATTCCCTCCTTCAACTACTATTGATTTATTTTTAAAATACTGTCAATTTAATAGTACCAAAATAAGCTCGATTCAAACACTGGAAAATATTTTTCACTATTATATAATGTGTATTATGTATCTATAGTCAAATGTCAAATGTTTTAGGACAACAAAACTATAAAAAAGGCGGAAAACACATTTTAACGTATTTTTTTTTAAACATTGTTTAAGTAATCTCTGGATTTTAACAGCACTTATTCCTCAGAATTCCTTATTGTGGCGGGCCGGAAAATATAATAGGGGACCATCTTTGACTTTAATTTTCTTATTTATATATAATATATTATCTATCAAAATTTTTGTCCAAATTAGCGTAAAAACTGATTTTAGTAATCATGTGGACAAAACAACAAATATTTAAAACTGTACATTGTTTGTTTTTGAACTTACTTCTGAACATTTTTTTAGGAACGGATTCTCACTGCTGCCCAAATAGCAATTACTAATTTCGTGGGTTAGATGTGAGGGCGTAGACGCCGCCTAGCCTTTGTTGGCGGAAGCCTTCGGGCCACTACATAGTACTATTATACCATATTGGAAGACCTCCGAACTCTTAGATCGCTTTGACGGCTGTTCCATGGAATGATTACACCCAGGGGGCTTCACGAGAGAACCTCGTCTTGGGTTGACACTTGTCGATAATACCCGCTTAGTATTCAAGCGGAGGTTCTTCCCTGTCGGGTGCCCTTGTGTCATCCCGCGAGGGCTGAATCTTGGCTTGTTTGGTTGCTATTGTCGAGCCAATAAAACTACTACCAATTCGGAAAGCATTTGCGTTGGGAAAAGTAGTGGCTGAAGAAACTTTAGCAACTGTTCTATCAAGTGTTATTCAGGGTTGGCATCCACTGTGATATATGATCCGGCGTCGTTTCTAACAATCAAGGAATTTGTTTGTCGTGCGGCAAAGTCAAAGTAAATATTTTTTTATCGGAACTGAAGTCCTGTAATTACCTATGAAGAAACCTTCAAATTATATTTCCAATAAAAATAAAAACAAGATGTTAAGTAAACATTACAACTTTATGCACTTACGACAGTACTGAATGTAGGGGTGTGTATAGAACTATTATCAGCAAACTGTACACAGTGGGATACAGTTACAGCCCCGGACAAGCGGCATCGAGTGCTCTACAGATACATTGCAACATGTGCCCCATAATTTTTATAACACCCTTCAACTTAAAGAGGGCTTCAAGTACATGCTACCATGCTGCTAGAGAGGTCTGCCTATGAGAATAATTCAAAAACACAATTACTTCATTTATTTCCTTGATAATGATGAGTTTCATATAGTTTGTTTTCTTTATATGTACTTAAACCATCACAATTTAAGCCATAGTACGAGCCACAGATCAGTTCGCAACTCTCCATGATTTCTTGCATAAAACATAAAAATACTATAAAGTATAAATTAATTAAGGTATTCACAAGATAGTAAGTGGCTATTACAAAATGATTCCTCCAGTATAGCCTTGAAAAAATTGTTCGACAAAGTTCCACGAATTTCAATAGTGTGAAAATAAAAACCTAATACACTGAGATTGCACCGCGAAACCGAACCAACAAAATTTTCAACAGCATCATATTGCATTACACCTTTAATTTTAATGATAACTTAATTCTATTTTTTTAATATCACTGACGCAGCGCAGGGTTCATGCTCTATGCTGATGGCCACTACAGCCAGAATACTTGTGTGAAATTATTCTTGTGCGATCAAACTGGAAACCGAACTAATTTGAGTTCGGACGCCACCAGTGATGTAAACACTACCATCATATTTGAGTCGAAACTGGAAATTGTAAAAAGTCTTTGTAAACGAAAATATACCATTTGGATCAAACCTTGACTATCATCTTCCTCCTGGTAACTCGCCTTCGCCGACTTACCTCGTTTATTGGTGACCCCGATGCGACATGAACATTTCACTTTCATTCTATAAGAATTATTTTTATAAGAATTTTGTCGATGCACGTTAAAAAATATCGCAAATGTTTTACAAACATGTATTAATGTTTTGTAATTTAATAGTAAAACCGTCGCAATAGACTACTTAAGATAAACTATAGAGTCGATGTGAAAATAATTTTGCTTTCGAGTTTTCTATGGTACCGTTTTATTTTATTTTGTTTTATATTATTTGGGATTATTAATAATTTCAATCTTTAATAACATTAGCAAAAATAATCTCATTAATCTGAATGAAATTACTTAATAAATTCAATGAAAGAGAATGCCACCGGATAAAAAATATATATTAATACAAAGATAATTTTTTAACTTATGTTTTACTTCTTTTAATTTTATCTTAGGACCTAACGAATAGGTTTGTATTAAAGAGGTGATCATTATATGCTTTCCTAATATTACAAAGTAGAACGCCGGCATTGTCACTTTTTTTACATGACTTGCACTGCTGCACAAATTGCATTTACAGGTTCCGTGGATGCGACCAGTATTAATTCTGTACTGTTGAAGAACGAATTTAAAATTAAATTAGTATGGGTACGTGCGTACATACATGCAAACAAACATACATTAATACGTAATTAATGTATGTTTGTTCGTATGTTCTTTATAGAGACGTAAACTATTCAGACTATGCTCTTTAACAAAGTTATTGTACATGAGCCTACGAAGGTTTCTAAATTGGTATGAGCGTTTTACAACAGATGGCGCCACTGTATTTTAATGATTTTAAATAAATCGCCGTGACAGTTCATGCTGATTTGATGTTTTTCCTTCAAATTTACTTTAGTTGATGGCGTAGCTACGTGCGCAGTGTAAAGCTAGTGCGATATAAAAATCGCTGACATCTTTCTTAAAGATTAGAAGTTAACAGTATGTAATTATTTACATCGTATCCATTCATTGTACGATCATTGAACAACATTCGATGCCGAACAAAGCAAACATTGTGTAGATAGAATTGTACAAACAAGCAGAGTATCGCGAATACCCATTGATACAGTTCCGCATCAATTTCATCCCGTGCAAATATTTAAGTTATCATTTCGCAATTTGCTATTCAAATCCCGGACATTCCCGGGCCGTGCGATGATCTATACACATAAAGATTATATTTAAACGTATCCAAACTTATACAAACATTTAAAATCCACTTCCATAGTATATTCATTTATTTTTTATTTTCAAAACTATTTAATAATTAATTTTCAACATTAAAGCAATTTATTACTCAGTTTCGACGTATACTGGATGATTGAATATTTGCTATCAATAAATGTATGGTGTAACCTGTCCAACAACCAATGGTTTCAGAATTAATAAACAATATAATGATAAAATAGTAAGAAAAGACATTTTCATAACTCGGATTACTACATTCAAAAAATAATTATTGTTCACGATATGTCCCTGCAAAATTTATCCCGCCAGAAGTTTTCAGATGGATACATTCAAATAAAAAAAATAATGTAATGGAATTTCGATCATAGGTCGCGGGAACTCCTTTACACTTTGTGCATTAATTATAAACGATTGACCAGTGGTAGCCCAGAGGTTGTGAACTGAGACTTGTGATTGTAGATATTTAATGGAATCAGGCGTTACCTCGCGGAAGTCCGTCCTAAGTCACTCTGACTCACTCTGTGTTTGGCACTAATCGGTGTAACATAACTCCTGAAGATGTCCCGTGGAGGGGTGAAACACGTGTTGAGTAATTTGGCGGTGGCGGTTGTGTGATTCGCATTGTTTGCCGCATACGCATTTATCAGCGGGCTGGCGGGCGGTGCACTTTATTGCACGACTACCACTGCATGTGCGGAAGTGGCTAAATATTGGGTCCTTTTCTTACTTGCGATCGTAGGTCGCGGGTTCAATTCCCGGGATACAGTCTTGTATAATTCACAATTTGTAATTAATTATATCGAATTGCCACTACTCACAAACAAGTTTCCTGAGGATGGGCAGCAGCGCCCTCTACGCAACATAATACCACATTGCGCTAACCTGCCTGCCAAGCGTGGTGATTATAATATATCCACCATAGACATCTTTGAGGGAGTTCTGTGTCTTGCTGTGAACATTTTAGGCAGAAAAGACGACTTCGTGATCTCTTTAAACAGGGCTATAGGAAATATGTGAAAATTCTATGATTTTTTTCCTGACAAACTTGCTATTCCTTTTTCTCTTAAAAGCTTTTACACCAAAAATCCTGTATATATTTTAATACACAATTCCAAACGTTTAAACCAAGACAACGTAATAGTTTTGGAAACCTACAAAAAATTATTTAAAAAAGTATTTTCGTTGTTCATTTTATAGTGAAAACTTTTGTCTCTTACAAATAAATAGATGGTAATATAAATCTAGTCGGGGTAGTGGTGTATGGCGACTATAAATAAAAGTATAGATCTATTAATCGATAATATTTGTACATAACCAAATTCTCAGAATCCACACTTTGTAATGCAAAAGTACCAAAAAAGTATATAATCACTTAAACACGATGTGATTTCCTCGTTCCCCCATGAATACGTGATGAATCCGCCTACAGCCGGCGGCCCGGGAGATGCCTCATCTATATGCAAGGGTCAGACGCTCAATTCCGTGCAATATTTGTAAACATCAAGTAAAACAGCGAAGTCAGCAGATTCTGTATTTGTTTTCTCGATTAGCTCATTTGCATGATGTTGTTCGCGATGTAAGAAAAACTAGGGCGAGGAAAAATATTTCCTACTTTATCAATAAATATAAGATATGTTAAATACACGCCATTTTCTTTAGGTACCCTTTTGTCATTTTGCTGGTATACACTTATTAATATTTATAATCCAATTTTTGCAATACCTAGACAAGGAGTTTTGACTACTCTTTCTTAATATTAATCTAATCTCAAGAATCCCGAGAGTGATAATCTGATAATAGGAGGTCAGGTCTATTTGAAAGCATCGTTTCAGCCCATAGGATCATTCGTCCATAGGGTAGTTAGATAACCATCTTAAAATCGTTGGAAGACGCTGGATGCAGACCGCAATCGATGTCCTATGGCTAAAATGGTGATGATGACGAATCTTGAAGCTTATTGTAAAATTTCGAGGACACGAAATTGTGCGCCGATTTTAAAGTACGCGTACTTACTCGAACGACTGTCAACTATAAATATATACTTCTTTCATATAAAATACACCTTATTTAGTTAAACATAATAACCAACGTAACAAAATAAAATCCAGTAAATCTTTATTGATTACCAATGAATCCATTAAAACCACCCTCAAGTATCCCCTTTTCAATATCCAGAACAAAGCTGATAATTACCATTGAAAACGCAGTTTTTTTTTCACATTCTACCAAAAATTTTTGACGCGACAAAGGAAACATGACGCCGATGTCAAGAAATCACCATAATTTTGCACCCAGCAGCCACACCCCTTAGGGAACTTAATCAGAATACTGCCGCTCATATTTCTGTTTCCGATACGATATACTATAACGTTTGAGCACAGATTATCCAATCAGTTAAGATAAGAGCCGTGCTTTTTTATCTGGCGTGTTACTGAATAAACTAAAACGCCAATATTTGAGCAAAGGACTTTGTTATCTAAGTTAGTGGAGTAAGGGCGTGTTTTCTGTGTGTAAGGAGGATGGAATTGGTCGTTTTTAAAGCGACGTTCGTAGGTTGTCGTGTGTCGGACGCGCGCACGTCGGCCACGTGGCTGGGATTAGGCCGTGCATTCACGTCGAACGCACAAAGGCGCGGGTTGGCGGGCGAGACGTCAATTGTGTGCGGCTTGGGGGAGAAAATTCGGTAAGTTAGGTTGGATTTAAATTATAAATGCGAAATACTAGCGCTTCTATTTGCATATCCCACGAGCGCATCGCATTCTTATTTCCACTTTTAAACTTGAATGATTTCATAACTCTCTCATACGTTTTTTATAATATTTGAATTAAATTTAAATCTATGATATTAAACTTTTGTAAAGAAAAGAAAATACTATGACTTTACATAGTCTATATATATGTAATGATTGATTAGAGGCATGAAAGCATTAAAAGAGTTTCAATCACTCCGTGTAAACTCTGAAACTTTTACTTTTCATTTAATTTTCTATTCATATTTTTAATTTTAATATTAATGATTTTTGAATAAAGTAATTGTACCGTAAATTGAGCAGTTGAGCAGTGGTAGCCCGGCGGTAGAGAATTGTGACTTGCGATCATAGGTCGCGAGTTCGATTCGCGGGATACAATCTTATACAATTAATCATTAATTACATGGAATTGCCACTGCTCACAAACAAGTCTCCAGAGGATGGACAGCAGCGTCCTCTGCGTACCATAATACCGCACTGCGATCGCCAACCCGTCTACCAAGCGTGGCGATTATGGTATATCCCTTCGTAGATATCTTTATAGGAGGCCTATGCCTTGCAGCAGCGTCTAAAAGCACGGCTAATGAGCTAATGATCTTCATCGCTTTAAACCTTTTACGCCTATAACGAATTACCCTGTATGTAACAATCTAATCTATGTTCATATTAAAAATTATAAGAAAAATAGCGCTGTACTTATGTATTTTCTGTTCTGTTCTTTTAGTTCAGGTAAATAATATAGATGAGTTTGTTATACTTTTCACTCAGCTTCATAAAATAAGTGTTTAGTGAGCAAATTTGTACGGATATACATATACGCATGTAATGTCCTCTGAATTATAACATAGTTTAGGAAGGTTATCAAATGAAAACTTGTGAAATAATCCTATTATAATGTAAAGGATTTTTAAATGATTATAAAGCTTGGGAACAAATTGGTGTACACAAAACCAGTCGGTTTTAGGTCGAAGGAATCTCAATCTGATTCTAGGTTCGATCAAATTCGCCTCTTCTAGCATTTTTCTCGTGACTTCCTATGTGGACACATTAATAAAAAATATTTTTTTTTTTATTCTACAGTATACTGCTTATTTTTAATTCTGGAGTAGAAACTATGGGCCGCCAAGCCCTAGGTAAGACGTCCACCCCCAAGGTAGACAAATGACCTTGTTACGGTCGCTGGATACAGGCAGCTTTCCAGCAATGAACAACCTACAAGTAAAATAATTTTGATGTGAATAAAAAAGGAATCCCATTATGTATTATTATTCCTCAGGCAGGCATAATTATGTTGTTTTACAGATAATGTGGACAATTGTATATGTTATAATATTATATTAGCTAGTGCATAGTGCTATAGGAATACCTTGAGCCACACGAGGCTATGTTGCTTCTTGGCTTGGCTCTTATATGACATTTTTAGTTATTTCATAAACAGAGTCATCTTTCAGAGTCGTCTGAAGTGACAGTAGGCGGGGCACATGGCTCGTGCAACCGATGGTCATTGGGGCTGAAAGATTCTCGAATGGTGACCACGAGCCGGTACACGCGGCGCTGGTAGCCCCCCACCCCCATTAGGTGGACTGATGACGTAGTTAAAGACGCGAGAAGTCGCTCGCACATGGCAAAACCGGTCATCGTGGCGATCACTAAGGGAGGCATGTGAAAAAGAAAAATAAAAGTCATTGTCATAGTGATTTCAGCCACAGAACGTTCTCTGCGTGTTCCAACGACCCAAACAAAGTCGTCTGTCCACCACGTAGGCCGACCATCTTCGCTGCGTGTGCTGCTCCGTTGTTTCAACCCCAGAAAATTAAAGTCCCAGCGGTCATCGGTAACTTAACAGTTCATATGTAACATTCATCTTGTCAACCGAGTAAATGTTTAAGTTTGAGATAATATGAATGAATTTTTATTTTTAGTTGTTTGTTTAGCTCCTTTGAACGAGTTATTTGACTACTGATATTAGCAACATTTAATTAAATTAATGCATCTGTTAATACTGACCAAACTATAAAAATGACATAATTACATTTTAAGAGCTATCCGATACTAGGTATGCTTAGGTGTGAATTCATGTCGATGCACGCTTTTAAAAGCATTAAGTAAAAAATAAATGAAGAGTAAACAGAGGCGACAGCGCGCGTGTAAACAAGGAGAGGGCGCGAGGGTAGCGGGGGAGGACAAATAAATCAGGACTAGATCGTGCCCAGGGACATTGTCTCCTGAGACCGGAGTACAGCGATGAATGAAGAAGTTGATACGGTACTTTGCAATTGCGTTGATTAGTTATGATACCTAATATTATAATATATGTAAATAATATAATAAATAGTAAGTAAAAACCAGCGGCTCTAGATTTTCGCCTGTCGCAGTCCAAAAGAAAAATTAAATGAATGAATAGTTTTTCACAATATATAGTAATTAACAATTCTCTTAAGCTTTGTACTCGGCAATACATATTTATTTATAGATAAAATAAAAATTTCTTTAAGTTAACCATATATCAACGGGAAATATTATCGACGAATAAATCTAATTAATAAGTTTTAAGTCGACTATGTCTAAATAAATCTAAATAAAGCATTGTATTTCTATAAAACAATAAAATAAGTTATACCGCATCCAATATTAATAAGTCTATGACACCGGCGCAGTGTTGAACACCAGCGCGGTCTCTCGAGACCGGAGGCGCATATTGAACTCATTTCATTATGTACATACGATTACTGCGATACGGAGACACGTCCTATGTGTACAGATGTCCCCGTCGCATTGTGGTGACCCTTGTTAACACAGTTTTATTCGAGTTTTGATTACCCCTTTTTAATGTTTTACTAACCTGAATCATTCACCAACTTGATTGACAATTAAAGTGTACTATTTCATCGAAAGTGTTATATTCAAATTGTTTAATTATACAGAGTGATTGGTTAAAGGTATAAAGGCGTGATTGTATGGCTCATTTGAAATCAAGTGATCACTGTGAAAAGTATTATATTAATTTATTTTTTTTCTCTTGAAATTCGACAGGCGTAAAAACGTTTTTTTTAGGTAGCTAGGCTCGAGGGCTATCACGGGAGCTCAGGCCGCTACATAGTACTAAATTACTGTAAAGAGTGATAATTACAAGAATAAATAAACTTTTCTTCTACAAAAGCACACTTTTACATAAAAAAGCGATATTTATATTATACTGTATCAACGCAACCTTAGTACGAGAGACTAAAAATGGGGCGATAAGAAAACAAAGCAACCTGTTGGTTTAGTGCAAAAAAATTCTTGTTCTCAGCTATTATCTTTTATAATTTATTCATTTCTGAAGGTCTTGTCGGTATTGAGACGACTTAAAGAAATCTCTCTATACTCTCTCGACAATCCTTAATCTTTCTATATCTCTTTCTATACTATCCTACCCTTTGCTTTCTTCATAGCAACAGTAATAGAGAAGTCTGTTTTTGAATTAACTTGACCCAACCAGCGGGCACACGATCGTCCTCTTGGTCTTTTTCCGTCTATTTTCAATTTAAGGAATTTGTCAAAGATATCTAGTTGTATGAGGGCCAATGTGGCCAAAATAATTTAAGACTCGTTGTTGAAATGCGACATAGGGCAACTGTTGAGTTTCTTGCCGGCGCTTCACACATCAATCACACACAATAATAATACTTACAATTTTTATAGTTTAATATATTTCACGATTTAAAATGCGTGCTTACTTGAATATACGTACTTTGAATTTAAAGAGGCCCCGGACTAAATATTGAGTTGTAAATATTGTCAGTTTAAAAGTTTATCGAAAAATTCTTTTTTAGCGTTTTCGAACCTTGTCGAAATAACAATAGTATAAATTAAATGTGGCAACATTAATAGCAGCCAGTAGAGGGCACACCCGGCCCGTCCGGGGACCTCTGGACCTCTGAAACTGTTAATCATAACCAGCAGGCCGAGGGAGCGGCGACAGCCCTCTATTATTTATACTTGCCGGTGAAATCATGTTACCATTAACACAATGTACTTTAGCCCCCTTACGAGTCAACGAAATAAAATACAAATAACAAATGCCTTCGCAGATATCATCTAATACTTCGCTGTTATTACAACTAGAAGATGCTAACATATGTATGATATAATAGTCAAGTGTATTTAGATAGCTATGAAGCAAGTATAACTTATTTTTAATACAAGAGTATTGCCACTGCCTTTTGTGGGTGTCCATACATTTTTTTAAACCTATAAAAACTATAATTAGAAAATATGCATTTTGTAATGAATTTCATAAAATTTATCAGTGTCTTAAATTTAAACTAATTTTAAAAAGTAAACTATAATTTTTAAAATGGTATCAAAATATCACTTCGACTAGATTGTCTGACGGCTAATTGTACTTCGATATGATGTCGGTATATCGAAAACATGTAAAAGGAAGTCAATGTTATGTGACATCTCAAATTTTAAGTTTTTGTGCAAAGCCTATGTATGACGTCTTTACTTTTCGCCATCGATAGGTTATTTATCGCAAACCTAAGGTTAAATAGATGAATTAGAGAACGATACACCGCCAGTGACAGATCCTCCATCGGTTTACAATATTAACGAGCCGGGCGCCGGTATCGCTGGTGCTTATGATAAGAGTAATGTATTATTTACTGCGGCGGGGCCGTCGGGTCGGCGGTTCGTTACCCGGTTCACTGGGCCATAATAACTTCGGGGAATACCCGGCACATCGCTACTAACACCCGCCGACGATGATACACACGGCTCGCAAACGTGCACCGTTTTATTCCCTTTTTTGTCCTTGAGGAGGAAATCTTTCGGATTTTTAAGATACCCTATCTACCCCCTACCTCTGAATAAACGATAAGCTTATATGGAATGCCAACCCACTTAAACTTTTTCGATATTCGACTCCGATATCTCAATTAGAAACTTTTTTGTTATACTAGTTAGCCTGTATCTTAGTACGGGTTGTTCAGTCTACCTCTAAAGCTCTCGTGGTCGATAGTTCGAGACCAGGACCCGCCATAGTCCGCCTCACAGTTGCTGAAGCATTGTTTTATTACATAATTTAACTAAATTACCGTCATTATATTTATTTAGAATCCTTTTCTGAAACATACACTAATTAGGACAATCATGTTCAAGAATAAAAAAATTATTCACCAAATAAGCTAAATGCTAAACTCAAAAACAGCTCGATCAATTCAGCCAATTTATTCTCATATTTCCTTGAGGCTCTTTTGAGAGAAAAAATTAAAAATAGGCACGGATAATTATAAAACCCACGCTATTCTTTTTTCATATAAAGTACAGATTTAAACGAAACAATTGGGCTTTGGTGTCAAACATTTGTTATCAAACAAAACCAAAAAATGCGTATGAAACAGATTTTTCATAATAAAGAAAACATAACCACATTATATATAAGTATAACGATAAAACCTATTTTTGTAAGTAGTAGTCGTTTATTATTGAGATATTAAATAAATAACAAAGATTTCTCGTAAAACTTCGCTGAAAGTAATAACTCTGAAACGTATAAAAGTTATAACAAACATTTTTCCATAATTGACAACCAAGAACGAAGTTAATAAAACCTTATTAATAAACTACATTACAACGAAAAATTTAAATATGTGTAGCGTTTACGCTCAGTAATACTGGCCACTACAGCCACAATATTTTTATGTTAAATCACTATTGTTCGTTCGAATTCAGAATCGAACCCCGATTCATATTTGGACACCATAAGTAATTTTGGTCGCGAATATCCGCTATGGAAGGGATCATGTCTTTTGTTTTTACTGAGTGGGGTTTCCCTATGATTCAGTTACCAATTTCTGCACAAACGCAGTACGTAGTAGGCAACTAAAGCAGCGTTTATACTGATAATTCCCGTTTATCACAGTGTTCATAAACGAATCAAAAATCATTAAAAGATCCTGGAAATATCGTTGCGTGATAGTGTTTCGACAGACCATTAAATTTTGAAAGTATATGGTTTTTTCGACCCGCAAGCTTACAAAATTCTAGTTACTAGATCTAAATTAGACTTCTTCTTCTTTGTTCCAGTCGATAGACATCCACTACAAGGCATAGGCCTACTCTATATATCACCACGATTCCAGCGACCATGAACATGTTGCTTGTTTCTATACTTCAAATATAATATATTTAATCGGCTCACTAGCATCGGTCGTACGTAGTGCAGCAGGCCGTAGGTCCGTCGCTACATCCATCACGCGATTCCGCGACACATGCGTCGATTACAACTCCGCTCACCTCCTATTTGGCACACTTTATTACGTCGCGCGCACGCTTTGCTCAGTCAAAGCGATTCACAAAACGAAGGGTGATTCTCTGATACAACGACTACGTAGCCACAAAAACCCCACTTACCAGCCACGTTTTCTTTTACTGCCTATAGAAACGTAGCTGGAGTTTCTTCCGCTACTACACCTCAAAGCGCTAGTAAATTCTTTCCGTAGTTGTTTTGTATGGGAAATGAACAGTTGTTTTCAATTGTTTCTTATAAAATAATTTAGGAACTTATTTTTTCATATTCTATTCTAATGTAGGTTTTTGTTTTTAGTTTCATCTTTTTGTAATTGTTTTGTAAGTGTAATAGTGTTTGTTAAGTTGTTGTTTGTTTGTTGTGTAATAGTGCTTGTGACTCCATAGATCGTCCACCTAAGCCTACAGAGACTAAGACAGAGAAACCAGATATCTAAGAGCTTATACATAAAACGTAATACATTACGTATCCTGTGTGTATTATATTATTAATAATAGTATCAAACATTATTAGTTCATTTTCAACAAATGGCTACATCTTTGTTGTTCAGACAATATGATGCACCAAATACCTTTTCTTTTTTGGATCAATTGACACTCGTGTTTAGTACACATCATATAAATCTTTTCCAATTCATCCAAAAGTATTGTAATAAATGCGATAGCGGAATGCGATAAGACCGCCGCTTGCACTTGTATTGTTATCGTAATTTTTCTATGTTATGTTAATAAGATGTACAAATAAATAAAAGAATTTATAATTAATTAATAAAGTAAGAAATAAAATATAACGCTAATTATTTTTAAATGTACTATATACTTTGCCCCAAAATTTTCAACTGGTTTATGCAATGCAATGAAACTAGTAGTCAAAATTAACATAATATTTTTGCAAAAAACAAAACAATAAATTCGAATAAAAAACGAATTCAAAAGATTTTTTTATAGAATTTTATTACGATATTTAAAACGACAGTATTTAAAATCGACAGTTTCATAAATACAAGTAGGTGCATATTACGCAATTGTTTAAATAAATTTCGTTTCATTCATACTTAAGCTAGTGTGAACAAAAACTCGTTCAAAGTAATGTTATCTTAATTGAAAATATTGTATAAAAATATAAATATCGAACCCAGGTCAGAGTGAACTCTCGTGAAACCAATCGCAGGTGAGATTAGCCGCACGCGACCACCGGACAAACGTAACCGAAATGAAACGTCCTTATGAATTAGACGGTCGAATATCAACACGCACCACGAAGCCCTCCAGTTATAATGACGAGCAGATTCAAGTTGCCTGATTACGATACAATCGCACTGACTTGGAAATTAGATTGTAATTTTGACGCATTATTTTTGGTCTTATTTAGAGTTTCCAAAACCTTTTTTTTTCCATTTAGCAATTTCAGCTGGTTCCGGTGTACTCTCTCCAACTATTTTTCTACCATATTTTCAAAAATATCTTATTGTCTAGAATCATTTTTAGAATAAGTTCTTCACGTGCTACATTCCCAAAACTCG
This sequence comes from Battus philenor, assembly GCF_028537555.1. Lineage (NCBI taxonomy): Eukaryota > Metazoa > Arthropoda > Insecta > Lepidoptera > Papilionidae > Battus > Battus philenor. Next base: position 4,304,119 of record NW_027181686.1, read on the forward strand.
ATAAAAATGTAAAGACTAGATCTAACTAAGTAATGAGTAAGAATTACCCTTCGCTTATTAGTATTTATATTGGCTAAGAACCTACCAAATTCATGTAAGATTGCAAGCACACACACCATAAATCGTATTTCGTACCTTGACACATCTGAACAAGCAACAACGCCAAAGGCGCTTTGCAAGTCTCGACACGTTGTACTGAATATGAAATATGCAACGCTCTACATGTTACAGTCGCTGAGCTTCTTAAAATATTATCTGTCTATATTTGTAGATAAAGTCAAGCTAATATTTTAATTCTTCAACATCGAAAGCAGATAAACTGTTGTGGAAATTAAAAAATTGTGGTTAGGTTAAAAGTTAAGTGGACTAATTATGAACCCAATTTTTTCGTCATGACAATGTAGATCCCTTCTAGTCTCTCGCAGACTCCTGAGCATTTTGGCAACGAAAAGGGTATAGACTATTTATTACTACTTAACCCTTCCCTCTGTAAGAGTATTTTTCTACTTTTTTACGAGATTGTATCAGGAAGTGGACATATGTGGACGAAAAAAGTAAGTAAGAAGTTAAAGTAATAGAACCTATGCCACACAGAGCATAATAGATAACCGCTGGAGCCTTAAAGCACTGAAATGGAGACCACGGACTGGCAAGCGTACCGTAGGACGTTCGCAAAGTGAATAGATGGCCTTGTAAAGGTCGTCAGAAGACGATTTATGAGGACCTCTTCCAGCCGATCTTATTGTAAACGTATACCCTATATATCCGGCAACGAACGCCTTGTGGCTGATATGATGATTATGTTGATGAAGGCCTTTGAATTGATATGGAGTGACAGCACTAGCCGATTTCCTCTAATGTTACGCGTATCTAGTCCCATGGAGCATCCTTCCAAATAACTTAAGTGATCGGTGCCTTACTAATCTGGTGATAATATATGTAGAGACTCGAATACCAAGGCCCTCGAGCGGTCACGCGAACTTAGTTACTATGCCTATGTCCAGCAATGAACGTCCTATGGTTGAAACGATGATGAGAAAAACTATGAAAAATGAAAGCTTACAAGGTCAAAAATAATTTAACGATGGTGAACTTTGTATTCGTCTATCTACCCTACATTTAAATAAATGGTTGTGTGAGACGGCACAGCAGTATGCAAGCGTTGGGCGCGGAGGCAAGGCGGGTGCGTGAGCGGCACGGCCGCAGCGTGGCTGCCGTGGCTGCCGTGGCTCGCGTGCACGCCACTCAACACAGCGAGGCTTTATCGGACTCTCGCAAACACAACTTTAAAGGACCTTTTTAATTTTGTGATCTGATGTAAAAGTTTTAAAGAGGTAAATTTTCAGCTCATTTGCTATAAACTAATGTACAGTAGTTATAACTTACAAAAATCAATAGTATCAGAAATAATAAAAAAAATTACAATAATATAGAATTAAAAATTACAATAACTTTGTAATGATAGATGTAATCGGTTTGTCGCTATTCGGTAAAAAAATAATGTAACAGTGTTAATGTATACAAGTATATGTGCAAGTTTATTATACTCTGAAATGTATAGCACATTTTAATTTTATCGTGTACACCCAAAACTGCCCTCTCCTTAAAATATTTCATCGCCATCCAAAAGTTGCCTGATAGAGTTCGCCTGGAGCGATAAGACCGCCTCTTGGCCCTCTATACAAATTTTCTATTTTTAGCCATTATCTATGCTATTTTGTTACATTTCCTTTTTGGTGTATTTTTATAGCTATTTAGTGTATATCTGTGATTCAGAGTGATCTCTTTAATCTTGGTGATGGGAAATAGATGTAAAACTTTTTGCTGACATATGGGAAATACATTGATCCCTTCAAAGCTTTTCACTAATAACCAATAACCTTGTATAATATATATATTTAATATTAAAAATACGTTAATGTCACGGGTACAGATATTAATAATAAGAATACTATTTAAATACAAAAAGATTTCTGAAATTTAAACTTTTCGTGACTTCTGGTGTGTGGGTTGCCGCTGAGAGAATGATCAACAAATACACTATACGACACATTATGGTGGGAAATAGGCACCGCGACTGATGGTAATTCAATCTGATTGTAGTTCCTATAAAATTGAACTCTTCTGGACTTCCCATGATTTACAAAAGTACAAATATATAATTCTATGTAGATAGTATATGAATAAAGAACGCAAAATATGGTACGTTCAAATATACTGTAACAAATAGAACTTTTGCTCCTTTTCCTCGTGACTGTACTGCAAGCAGCTGCTAGACATACGTCACTTGTCAACGGCGACGCGAGAATCAGCGGTTAGCGGCATCGCGTGCGGCGAGCAGCGCGTTCGAATCCGATCGATATCTACCCTCCGAGCCCCGGCCGCACTCGACTAGCGGAAATCTTCAAAGCTAATCTTTGTAGACATTTCAATGATTTTTATTCATGCTAATATTATTTACAAATAATCATCATCGTGTAAGCCGATAGACGCCGCTGTAAGGCATTGGCTTCCCGCAAAGATCGTCACAACAATCACACCAAACCTACGCTGCCAACATTGACTATGTCATCAGTCCTAAGTGGACTTTTAAGGCCAACCCCTAACGAGTCAACCGACTCTTGATCACTGCTCGCGAACCTTTCAGAGTAATAATAGTATAAATTGAAGAAACGATTAATAAAGTTGCGTACGTTGACATATTTCTATTTTTCAGAATCTTTCAGAGCAAGTTCTTGTCATTTTTTTTCTACTACTCTGTGACACACACATGTCCTCAAATCCTATTTATAATCAAGAAAGTTGAAGTGGCAGTAGACTGGCCACATAGCTCGGAGAACAGAAAGCCGCTAGATCTTTAGATTTTGGAGTGGAGACAACACAACGGCAAGTGCGGCGTAGATCGTCCGCTCACAAGGTGAACAGACAAAACTATTCAATAGACGCAGGAGCTTTCAACCGATCATATTTTAAATCTATGGAGGATGATTAATACCAAACGTGATCCTAAGCCTAAAATGAGAATGAAGTCATCATTGTCCGCCGACTTAGCCACGCTCTTTAACTAATGCGTTCATCATTTGCCGATGCTTTCGAAATTAGTTGTCACTGTTAAATAGATTTTTAAATTTGAACGTTATGATTGCATAATGAGCATAGCTAGGCCGGCGGACAATTGTAATTCGAGGCTATCTTAAGGCAAACGGACAATAATCGTAACTATTAATTTGAGTGAATATCAACATAAACATTCAGTATCATTTAATTTACATTAAATTGTATTAATAAATAATTAATATAAACTGGGGTTGTAGGTTTTACAGTATCAAAAATAGGTGGTTTTATTTTTCCGCATTACTCGTCTCTGTTCTTTTCTGTGGTTATTCTTGTCCTATTACAAAAATATCTCGCGTTCCATTTTTATTTCTCAATATATTCAAAAGACACAGCCACATGTTTTACTTCATATGGATTGCATATATTACATAACATTAAATCACATTATCTATGTGTACCACCTATGTCCAGCAGTGGATGTCGTATGAAGATGACATTATTTTATGTTAATGATAGTATGGTGTATATGGGCATAATGACGGTATGGATGGAGGGGATGGTATGAATGGAATGGTGGATGTAATGACATATTTAAATAATGAATTCATAATATTATAAAAACAGACGCGATTTTATAATCACAGTAAATGTTATGATTGTAAAATTCATCTGATATAGACAGAGATTGATGAAAACCTTTAGTATGGCATTTTCTTCCATACAACCATAGCCATACAAAAGAAGTATAAATAACGGGTAGTTAATGTGTACAAAACAAACATAAGTGTTTGAACACGTATACATGTTTATTACATTTTATTCATTTATACATATGTCTATAGCATATTTACTTTTAATAAATAAGGTATACATTTTATAAGTAACAATAACAAATAGAAACATAAAACTGACATTGATCGCACTTACCTCAGAGTGAATAAAAAAACTGAGAAAGAAAATAAAATGAATTAAAGGATAAACAATCATAGGTCTAGTAATCCTTTAACCATTTTCTTAAAAATAGATAGTGACATAGCACGCCTTATATTCAGCGGTGAATCATTCCATCCAATCTTTTGCTAATGTTAACACTTGACGTACGGAGCTACATGAATAACATTACATTTCACCACACCCTAAGCCTTGTAAAAACTTGTTATCTCCTCATTTTCTATTTGAGTTACTTTCCTTCTGTCACGACCCCTCTGTAGACCACAAACCCCGAGGTCGGTAAAATGTGAAACAAATATATTTGCTCTCATTTATATTCTATTGCTTCTGGGGACGTCAATTGCCTTCATGCTATTAATTACGCTAACATCTGTCCACATGCTCTGATGTACTAACAGTTTTATTACACAAATCGGTAGTTTTGGTAGAAATATTGCTTACTTACTTGACATTAAGTATGTAATTGTTGTTAATTTTATTTCTTTATACAGGGACAAATCCTCACATGTTTTTTTATGTTGTTTGCTAGTAATAATGATTAATTTATGAAACTTAATAGACTTTAACAAAATAATTGTTAATTGTAATATTTGTCAAATTAAATCTAAAAATTTGTTTTATAGCAAATGGAACTTGATTTATAACGTAATTTGTAATCTTCGTGAACTGGTCTACTTTTTTCTTTGATTGATTTGTTGTTCATAACAAAAAAAATTGTAGGAATTTTTGTTTTAATTTAATTTTAATTTGAATTTTAGTTTTCGTAAATAAAGAACATGCCTGATGTTGTTATTTAACAGTATGTAACGTATATTTTTGCGACTGCTATTTTTTTTTCATAATCATTTTCGTACTCCCCAATTTCTTCTTTTCAGTCGTGCACTCTTGTCACACTGGTTGTGGTCGTGCCCTGGTCGGGTTTGGTGCCCCCGCTGCTCTCGTTAAGCGTCGCCATGAAAGATCTGATCATGTTTTTCCAAGTTAAACCTTAAACATATCAATAGTTTTAAATTACATGTAGCTGTGTATGTTATTTGTCAGTACATATATTATAAATTTTGATTAACAGTTAGTGATAAATTAAATAAAGATTTAAGATTAAAGAGATAAAAATGTGTTTCTAAAATATAAAATCTGTGTAATCTAAAATTTGCATGATCAATTAAGCATTTTTTCTTTAAATTTTTGTTACAGTGACCAAGAAAAGTATTTATAGATAGCAAAATGAAAAAAAAATGCGAAGTAACCGGTAAAAACTTTCTCCTACAACATAACCATACGAAACCTACGAGTATATCGGCACACTTGTCATTGTCTGTCAAACATTTGACGACAATCAAAACTAAAGTCGAAATATTAAGATCTATCTTATACCATAAAGCAATGAAATGAATACATAATCACATTATTATTAAAGTCTTGCAATGTACTACATAGACAACTTATTTTTTAGAGTAACCGTTGTTTATTATTATAACATTAAGTCAAAAAAATTAATTACTCCCAAAAGTTTTATTTAATCTTTATATTTATCATCATCATCTATTTACAAATGACTTTAACCTTCGTTTAGACTTCATACACTTACACAGGCCATCTTTTAAATTTGCCTTATGATCAGTGAATTTTATGATTTAATAATTTATAAACGTTTGTTCACAATAGCTCACTAAAAAGTGTGACGTAATTAATATACTTCCGATATATTATGTACTTCATAAATATTTAAAATTCATCAGACTGATTCTAGGTTAATTTTTCTTAAGTTTCTAAATTTAATTATCTAAAACTAAACTGTTTTATTATTTTTGAAAACAAAATGATCTAATTGTATTAGTATTTGTATATATCTGTTTAAACTGTTACATAAATATTTATTTATCGTCATAATTAAAATGTATTTAGAATTATAAAATCATAAACTGTTTATCTCACGGGATAATAACATTATATTCACTTATTTTTTATTTTATGTAACAAAAAGAATGAAATTAACAAATGTCATATATTTATAATCTGTATAGGAGATGTGAAATACTTTAGCAATTTAGTGGATTTATTCACAAAATATTTATCCTTTGTTTTCCTGATTCATCTCGATTTATGAATCCAGATCGTAAATTGCTCGGATTGGCTCCGATTTGGCCGCGTGTTACTAGGGAAAATAGACTAGATAATAGTTCGGGTAGTTATTGCTAAAAGAATCACAAATTCTAGTGTATACTATACTTAAATTTTTTTTTAAATAAGTCATCTGTCTTATGTTGTTTATTTGGATATGTTTTATTTCATTTCAACTATACCGTTTAATAAAACAGATTTTTTTGTTTAAAAAACAAACCATTGAAACATTTGTAAGACATATTCGTTGAGGGATTCGTACGATTTATTATGGGGACATAAATCTCTCATATCTTTTATTAACAACAACAATGATTAGTGCCTTCTAAATAAACAAGACTGTTCACGCTACCACTTTCATTTTTAAATGCAAAAAATTAATCGAAACGCAGTTTCTCGGTGAAGTTACTAATAAAAAAATTAAAAAAAAGTAGTAGACCCATTTTGACAGTTTGAAAATTTCGTCCAATGCAACCATATGTACATATTCACCATCATCACTAACTCATTTTGAGCAATCACCCTGTATAAAGTGATTACTTTGAATAATCTTTTAATATGTAGTTATGTAAAATTACGTTATTTGTTATTAATGTAAACATTAATTCTTGGATATAGTATACCATGTATTAATTGATAGTAAATGGCAAATTTTTTTCCTCCTTTTATATCTGCAATACCCTTGTTTAAGTATAAAGTATTTTACTAGCGATGTACATAAATACTAATTGTAACAATAAATGTAAACGTATTTATTGAATTGAATTAAATATCTATGGAAATAGCAGCTTCAAAGAAAATTATTATTATTTTATTACTGCTACTAAACCAAAGCATTGAAGAAAATATATTAGCATACCTAACCTTTTAGCATGTGTGTATTTAGAATATTTTAATGAGAATTCGATGAGGCCTACGAAAGTTTACCGCTACGTACATTGGACGTCAGTAGTAAAGCTTTCCTGTCTTTCAGAAATGAAAATAAAGAAATGTGCACTATTTGAATTGTTCGACAACAAATCCCCGCGAGGCGGGCGCCTCTCGTTTGTTGGCACCGTTCACACTAACGACCGCGTTCGTATATTCCATCCCGCTCGCACTTATTGCTTTCCCATCAGTCCCAACGACGCTCCAACCGAAGACACGTTTATTTTTCATTTCTTAAAGGGGCGAAGAAAATAATTTTCTGTGAGCTTTGAACCCGCGTTGAGGAAAAAATGGGATATTTCTAAAATGTAATTGGATTCTCGACTAATCTCGACGCCTCTTGCGTCTTATGAGGGGACGCGGTGAAATAGAAATATCTACCTACTGGTAACGACATTTTGGATAATTATATATACGTTCATAATATATTGAACTTTAAATAACAAGATATTTCACAACTGCTCAGTAAAATTTTAAAAATACAATTATCACACACTATTCTTTTGACAAGAAAACTTTTTCTTTTGCAACTAATGTATGAAAGAGATAATTTAAGCGCTTTAATGCCATCATACTGTTTTTACATTTGAAAAGATTTACTTTCACCAGGAAGGCAGCCTGTATATGCCTAAATCAGTATTTTATTTATAAATTACTTCACTGTTAACAACTGTATACATACACACACTTATATATATATATATATATATATATATATATATATATATATATATAATACTATATATATATATATATAATACTATATAGATATATATATATAATACTATATATATATATATATATATTTATATATATATATATATACTATATATTCACATACCTTTGGAAATAATATCAAGGATTCTCACAGCTACGCGGGTTGTTGTGATGTATTTTTTCAATCCGTTTCTTGTTGCAATTTAGGCGTTAATAGCTAACGGTGGAAGCCTAGCGCACCTAATAGTACCATTCTTATTTTAAAATAAACTCCTTATTTTTAAAACACAGTTTTCGTTTCTGAATACGACTCGAACAATGTTTACGATCATCAGCGAATCTGGATTAAGAAAATTCCTCACCTGCAAACTTTAAGTTTGCAAAACGTTTTGCCTGTGAAGGTTAGAAAGGCTAAATCTCAGCCAGTTTTAAAAGGCTATTAAAGCTTCAGTACTTATCACTATAGTTGTGTACTTCTGACTAACTTCTGGATATACATATTTACATATATAACACTGGAAATATCAATATAAATATGTATTTGTATTACAGTCCTATGTAGTTTTTATTTATGGTACATGTGTTAAGTAATTGTTTTTTGATATGTAAATATCAGAGATATATACATTATATGTTTGTACAAATGAAGGTCGTTGTGGCCGAAAAGTCAGTGGTTGCGGGTAGCTTGCCGTACAGTATCTATCAGCTCACATGATGATGATGATGACACATCAAATCCCTTCTATCACTTGATGATCGCCCGCTCCATTTCTGAAAACCATGTCCATTTAATAGTTGTCTGCAAAAATCGTCATTTGTGATAAAACCTTTTGTACTTCATCTTTTGCATATTAAACACAATTTAAATTTTCATATTTTAATGTACTATAAAGAGTATTGATTAATAAAATGCAGCCTGGTGATACGTATTGTTAGTTTTACATAAGGGAATATATACCTTCCCATACTAATGTGGCAAGTTTGGATCACACCTTCGCGGATTCATTAAAGTTTACCATCCAATGACCAGGGAGACTTAGAAAGTGAACACTAATTAGTACGCCTTTCTCAACTCTTTTCTGCGGATCTGGTCTTTAGCTCCTCCGCCAAAGCCGACACATTCCCGGTGCGACTAATTAGTCACAGAGGGCGTGGAAAACGATGCAACGTTATACAGACACTCCTCTCCCTCAACGAATACTTTCCCTCTGTGAAAAAGGAGGCAGAGGCATCCACCCGATTATCTTAAAAGAATTAAATGATCCTACACCAGGCGGTCTCGGGTCAGCTAAAAGAAGCCTTTTTTTACATCCAGGAAATGTTTTCGAACATCCGTTGCCTTATGAAGGCACAAGGACGTTATGTTAAGCTAAAACCTCCACGAAGATCCTCCATCTTTACTTTATGGCATGGCTTCAAATATCCACCCAGTCTCAGAAAAATCGCCATTTTCTCACCTGAGTAAAAATCCGCCAAAACAGCGCGATTTAATTCTCGACCGAAAAGGAAAACAACGAAATTAAATTAATATTTATGGACAAACTTTTTCAAATTTGTAATTCACATATGTATTTATGAATACACTAAAAGTTATAGGTCTAAAAAATATTTAATGACATTCAGAAGAAACTTTCAATAGTAGTTGTAGTATACAAACAATACAAAAATCATATCATATAGAGACTATAAGATTTAAGTCGTAAAATTAGAGTAGAATGATCTAGATCATTGTACTAATGTACATCAGAAACATAAAGAATATTAAAATGCTAGATGGCATAAATTTTGAAATTGACGCTTAATAGAAATTAAATTATCTATGTATATACTTATTCAAAGAACGTTCTGCACGCCTCGATACTTCACAATACAAAATTAAATGAAAAACAATTCATTTCAGTTTGTTCCGAAATAATTATTTGAAGTTGTTTTATACCTTGCATGGCAGCAAAGTTAATTTCTTCAAAATTTTTCAAGATTTCTATAAAACTATGAAAATTAAGCAAAACATGGTGATGGATGTTCCTAAAACACCTAAAAATTAAGATCACCGAACTATAAATGCAGAAAAATATATAAAATTGCGCCATCTGTTCTTTATTACTAAAAATTCAAACACTGTTCACACGACTGTAATACAATTCTCAATTCGACTGTAATAAATTTCCATATTTGTCGTATAGAGGGCGTTGTTACTAAACTATGTGCCCTGTAAAAGAAAAACCTTTGTAGATTTATAGATTTTTTAAAATCATCCGATCCACAATCAGCTTTGATTAGGCTCGATATTTTTTCTTTAGATTAAAGAAGATGATGGAAATTTGAATCTCATAATCATCGCAATTGAAAAGCAGCAGGAAAAATTAGGACTTGGCTGGTCTTTCTATACCAGAAATTTTAAAACGACCAACCATAATATTAACCGACACTTATTTTGTGAACATAATTTTAAAACTAGTAATTTTTAACCACGTTAACCATAAAAGCGTTTTGCGCAAATCTATTATCATTCGATATAATTACTATTTTATTTATATCACTATATTTTTATTAGCAAATATATGCTAACATATTGGCGAACTTTATAAGTGTTGGAAATGATTTTTCCAGTTATACTTATGTGTATATAACACGTCCGATATACTCATTTTCGAAAATATAAAATCTGTTGAATAAATATTCATTTTTAAGAAGTTATTGGTATCAATAGCTGTAAATTAATATTCTGATATTGCCATTAAATTCTATTTAGGCGATACTAAAGAAATTAGGAAAACCTGTTCGTTTGTCTAAATGAAACAAAAATTTAATATTATAATTGAAGACATTTATCATAACATATTTAATTAAATTATTTGTTTGGTAGGACTTATAAACAGGCTCAAGGTCACCCAGACATCAATGGACAGTAATGCTCAGTTTCAGAAACAGAAATGCGGCGATCCGTAGAACCAACATCACCAACGTAGCTCTGGATTACTTGTCTGTCCTTAGGGACGAAGGGTTCTAAAGTGGCGACCTCTAAGTGGACCAACGACATTGTTAAAATCAAGAAAGTCAGTGATGCAGACAGCCCTAGACAGGTCATCGTGATGATCTTTGTGGGAGGCTTACACCTTGCTATGAGCTGACATAATGATAATCATTTACTTAATTAAAAAATTTAATAAGATTGGTAGAATTTCCAGTTATGGGTCAAGCAAAAAAAACCTTGGTATGATTTTCCGGAACAAATGTGTAAGCAAATACAACCAAAAGACGTTTTCAATGTAAATATTTATTTCAAATACTATAAGTGCTTATGGTAACCAATGATACAATGTCACGATTCTTATCGCATCAAATTTACATAACATAGCTTAGTCATACTCGGCCGTTCCCGACATAATATCACCATCTGTTACAAAGAATCGTCACCCTACGCGAGCCCGTACAAAAATCTCTGTTCCAAAAGTCCCTCGCATAAGGCATCTTAAAAAACTAAATAATATCTATGTTTTACTAAGAGTAAATTTTGTTAATAATCACCACACACTCGTCTATCTGTGGTGAGTAAAGATTGTATTATAAATGTTTCGATTTTAAAATAACTATACACAGAGGCACACAATGCTTAGTTCTAAATCATTTAAAAGCCTAAAATTCAAGACATACTCCTGAATTGTATAACTCGACGTAACTAATTAATATTTAATACAAAACCTCAGCAGCTCTCAAATGTAGGAAAACATGAAGTATCAAATAAAATTTATTGAGATTTTTTTGGTTATTTTTAAAATGTCAAATCAGTACTAATGAATGTAGATGTACAGAAAAACTTAGTTAATACATCTCCAGTTAACTTTGTAAAATGTTTTTTTAATAATTTCAATAACAATAAAACAGTGACGATTGAATAATACTAATGTATTTATATTAAAATCTACACATGTATGAAAAATCAATTATATGTATATAATGTTAAGTTTTGTGTGCTTCGTTATAAAATAATACACTTAATAATACGTATAATTTCTCTAATCTATCTCTACTAGGCGGCCCTCCTCTCATTCCACTACCCAAGTCTGTACTCTTATACACTACTTACATTGTCCGCTTACACAGGCTGCTTCCATCTGTTTCATTCAAAAACTAGGGTAATCCTCCTAATTTCCAATGTTAACTTCTGCTTTTGTAACCTACGTAATGAAACATGAAATTACAATTCTATACTATTTTATTAATGTTTTCACGGATCATGACTTACAATTATAATTCATAATCGAGGATGAGGCACCTATTACCGCGGTATGTAATATCTGCATTTATTACCGATGCATCTGATACGAAGGTATTTAATGCAAATTTTGTGTACCGTGGTAATAAGTGCTTATATTTAATTTATGCTGTAAATGAATAGTCGATTTTGAAATTCGCATTAAATACTATTTTTCATCGATCAAAACCTTAGCAGAGGTCATTAAGAACTTTCCAAACAAATTTTTTTCATCAGCTATACACACTTTTAACGAAAAATTTTACTTGCAATGTTATTAGGGACATTGAACAACAAGCTGTAGTTCAAACAAGCTGTGGTAGCAAACAGGTCTTTCCTTATTAACTCTTATTTCAGAAAAGAAACTAAATGATTAAACCATCATAAGCGCTTCTTCAAAGATTTAGTAAAAGGAATTAACATAAATATTTATTATTCTTCTATATTTCGATTAAAATTCATTAAATTCCTTTGTAAACAAAGAAAATAAATTGTAGATTTCCTTTTAAACTACTAGTTGTTAATTGAACTAATCTTTTGCATTAACTTGATTTTTCTATCACCACATTTATTTTTCCCTTTTCTGTAAAGCTTCGACACTGTCTATAAATTTTAAAGTAGTATGCTAGAACTTAAATTTTGAGGAAAAAGCTTAATATTTAAAATAACAAAAACAAAAATTCTTGAATTTTATCTTGTCCTCATGTTTATTGTGTGTATATTTGTCAATATAAATAAAAATTCTAAGACTTTACGGTTTGGAAAAGAAAATCAGTTTCAAATAATAACAAATGAAATAAATATCTATGCAACAACAGCACACAAATAAAATTATAAAGGTTTAATAAGCATTGATTGTGCGGAAGAAAATACTGTGCAGAAACAAAAATCACTTGCGACATATTGTTGCAAATAAAACTTAAACATAAAAACTAATTATTTTTGGCGTAACTAAAGTAACTTGACTATGTCCACAAAACTAAAATACCGTTAGTCCGTGTATGGGGCATTAAAAATACCGGCACGTACACACTAGGGCTTTCAGCGGATATTGCAATCTAAATAACCACAAAATACTTAATACTAGATATAGATCACAAATACACCAAACTATTTACAAATGTTAGTAGTCTCGTCCATCACTTAACTCCCTTTGAATACATATCCCCTCCAACAGAGCTATGAATTAAGATAGATGTAAACTAAGAAGTTTAAATGTGAACACAATGAACGATCTAGTGATATAACAGTTTATGTGTTTTGTATATTTACAAAGACAATTCAGTTTGCAATGTTCAAAATTTAAAATCACACAATCTTGGCACAATTACTGAATAATAAAGAGATTTCAAATGTCCAATTAGTCTCAATACTAATGTTGGGTCAACAAAAAAATATTTATTTCCAAATATGCTCAAGTTCTCTAGTATATAATTTGTCTGTCTGTAAAATAGATGTGTATATTTACATTTTATTACCTTCCATTTACTTTATAAAGTTAATATTAATACCCTTTTTAGTATCGCATATACAAAAGGTAAACAATAAGTGTGAAATTAGACTTTGAAAAAGTCATTTCTATTGTTGTTTTGGTCTAACAATTAAAAATATTTTTTGAAGTCATTATTCAGCAACGTTTTGTTTACCTTTCGCTTATACTGTTACAAAGAGCATAAAATCTTAATTTTCCTACTGGGACAATTATCACATCTCCAACTAGAATCAAACACCAAGACCATATCACACATTAAGACTTAACATTTATAAACATGACCACATTGGCTGATGTGTGATTTTATAGCAAATGATTAATATATGTAATTAATATTTATGAGAAAATAGAATTAAAACTATACCTATATGCATTTTCCCTTCTTAACTTTAAATGGTAATTTAATGATGTTACATCTAGTGTTAAGTAAATTAAAAATTCACATATAGATAAAGAGTGTATTGCAGAATGCTCTTTGTTGCTATGGTATGTTTTGTTAACATATTTGGACTATTTCAATAGAGATATATCAACTTCAATGTTGTATACTCAAGTCAGTAGCAGCTTAATGACGAAGGTTTGCTAAATCTTATCTATGTTACCTGTCACTCATCAGTGAAACCACCTCATGGATGATCTGATATTTGGTTTAATATAGTCATAGTTAAATTGTAGTACATACAATTAACTTTTATCATTCAAAACGTTACTCCTCAAGGAGCTTTACATTTTAATAATAATGTTTTTTTTTTATATTGTATCACTAACAATATTACAGGATAGGCTTACAAGTCTTTCTTTAAATATCTACAATGTATGTTGATAGCATAGAAAAAAAAAATGATATGTCGTGTGAACATACGTCATTAGTAACAGTCCAAAACTTTTTTTAAATTATAAAACATTAGATTTTATTTTGTTATTACAATACTTATTACCCTGATTTTTAACGAGCCTTGCGAAAACTTTAAGGAACCTCTAAAGGCCAACTTAAAAGGGGAGTGTGTAAGTTAACTTTTAATTTTGTTCAACTACACTGACTACACATGGGACTAGAACTACTGTCCAAATGAATGAGCACAAATAACTCCAAAATCCATGGTATGTAGATCCTATGCCACCAACACACACTACACAGTAACACTGCACTACATCCACGAAGTCCGCGAGCGTTATTCGCACGCCACTGCTTCCTCCTCGGAGGTACCCTCGGATCAGGTGTTCCTAAGCTCCACTAACTTGACATCCTTCACATGCAGATTATGTTTGGATTTGGCGGCGAATTTGATCACTGCCTGTGTCGAGACCAGCGGCACGTGTCGAAGGTCTAGTCTGTAGACAAAGCGAGTTATCAATTAATGTAACACAAAAACTGACTAAACAGCAATGAAATCACCTGAGCTATGAGTTGGAAATAGCAGTGTCCTAAGGGTGCTTGAGCTAAACCTCGTTTCTAGTATCTAAGGGATCCCTTGCAGTCCCGGGTACTCCGGTTGTTAAAGTACTGAGACAAAAGCAAAGGTAAATCCTTATTTCAACATTGAACATCCACTGATTAACATGCCTTCAACAGTGTCTTCAAATGACTTTCATAAGTAGTTTGTCCATCTTTTGGGTAATCATCCTCAAGTTCCGCTTGCCAGTATGTACTCCTATCCATCCAGAACTATGAGTACTCAGTAGCCATCTCTTTTGTGCGCTATGACTATAGAGGGCCCACTGCCACTTGCCCATCCGCTAGACTATGTCGGCTACTTTAGTTCATCTATGGATCACATCCTTACATTCTTTACTTCGCCGTAGCTACGGCTTTTATATTAATTGTGTCACTGTTGTTTCTTATAGTTATTTATTCCAACACTACCGAGTGTTCGTTCATTCAACCGGTAAAAACCATAAACGTTCGT
The DNA here is from genome assembly GCF_028537555.1 of Battus philenor. NCBI lineage: Eukaryota > Metazoa > Arthropoda > Insecta > Lepidoptera > Papilionidae > Battus > Battus philenor. The sequence continues at coordinate 4,319,546 of NW_027181686.1, forward strand.
TCAAATGATAGTGCAATCTACTCCAATGGCACCATCATGGCGCAATCTTTCGGTTCCGATATTATTCTTGGTTAAGCCATAGATCATTTATGCCAATTTATTTGAAATTATCGTAATTATAATGTAACTAATGATTGGATTCTCACATTATTTTAACCGGTCTATCTACTACGAGCGCCATCTAGCGGTTTCGTCAAAAGTGAAACTGTTCAGCGTTTATGTTAATTCTAATAAAAGAATTGAGATTATCTTACCGGATGAGGTTGGGGCACCTGGCGAGGTGGTCGAGCGCAGCTTCAGTAAGCAGTCGGCAGCCGGCGAGTGAAAGCCGCTGTAGCGAGTGGTGTGCCAACTGCGCAGCGCCCGCGTCCGTCAGCCGCGCACAAGACGACGCGTCCAGCTCGCACAATTTTGGTAGAGCCTGTGCACAAGTAAATCAATAGTTATTAAATATTAACTGCTTGCTTTGTCAAGATCGTAGAAAAGGGCTGGATTAAAGTCGTTTCTTCATGTCGCTTCTCACCGGGTTGGTTTTGGCAACCAAGCGGGATTGCGCTCATACATCGAATTCAAAACGGTCATATGGGAAATCCAGAGAGAAAGCTTATATCCAACAATATACGTCCTATTATTTTTATTTTATTTTTTTCATTATCCTGACACTATGAACTAAGTTAGAAAAGGACTAATATATAGCTACTTCCCCTATGTAGCAGTAGTCGTGCAATGAAGTGCACCGCCCGCCAGTCCGCTGATAAATGCGCACGCGGCAGACAAAGCGAATTACATAACTGCCACGTTAATTCACTCAACACGTGTTTCACCCCTCCACGAGGCATCCTCACACCGATTAGTGCCAAAGACCGAGTACTAATCGGCACTAATTGCTAATAAAATTACACGACTACTGCTACATAACAGAAGTAGCTATACATTAGTCCTTTAATTACTTAGGATGGACTTCCGCAAAGTAACGCCTGAATCTATTAGACACTATGAACTGTCAAGTCTTTCACAGTCATCAATCAATCTGTCACAGTCAAATTAAAAGAATAAACAACATGTAAGAGTGATTGCTGTCAGATGTTGGACATACATAGCAAAACTTTTTTTACAAATAATAATAAAAAATTTCAGACGAATTTTTAAATTTTATGCTGGGTAATACATTTTGCGATTAATTTTTATTTGCACGCATTTATTGAAAAAGTTTAACAGTTCTTCATAAAGATGTTTGCTTCGTGATACATAATATGCTTATAATGTAACAATAATATCGTGTAAGATCTTTTTCTTTTTTTTTGGCTTAAAATTTACTTTTAGTGAAAATATAACGATTTTTTATGTTAAGTTGTGGATTATTTCACTGAATTAAATCAATTGTTTTTAGCCGTTTATTTTTCATTATTGCGCCCGACAATGTACCTATCATTAACTAGACTATTCTACAAAAAGAAAAAGATAATGACCTGCACGACGTAGCGCATGGCTACATCGGTGATATCAGTGCCGGGCAGGCGCAGTATGGCGAGGGCAGCGAGGCGGGAAGGCTCGGCGCCGGTGCGAGCACCACCACCAGGCCGGGACGTCTCGGGCGGTGCCAGCACACCGCGCAGTTTCGCGTCGTCTAGCGCCCGCGCGAACGACAAGTCCAGTGACGTCAGCGGAGGACAAGCCGGCGAACGCAAGGCCAGCGCGGCTTCGGCAGGAGACCCAGCTAGCGACAGCGAGCGTAGCGTCGGGAGACGTGCCAACAACCTATAAACAATTACCAATATAAGGGTAAAATGTGGACATTATTAGCAAACAAAACTTTACTCGACGATCGTAAAGTATCGTTTAGACGTACTCAAGAAAACCGACATGGCGTTGGCAATATAGAACGTTCACTCTCTAAGGTGAACAGACAGCCTTTATTTTTGTTATTGGAAGATGTTTAATGCTGGTCATTTCCAACTAGTGTAGTTGGAATTCTATGAGGGGAAATATCCAGTAGCTGATGTTATACAGCTGATATGACGATATTTTAAGGGTACTGATAACATGGTCTACCTAATAAAGGAGCTATGATACCGTAAACTGATAAACTAACTTACTGTGTACATGTCAAAGATGAAAGTTAAATATAAACACTGAAAAAGATTGCTATAACTCACTTTCATTATTTTACAAACAAACATTATAATTAAATTGAAATGAAAAAATAATTGAAAATCTTTTAAGTATTAAAAAATAAATGTTAATAGGCTATGCTTTATTTAATTTCAATATACTTTCATTAACAATGAAGACAAAAACTGCGCTTTTAACAGTGCTTTCATTTAGCTATTAAATGCATATCGTCTTCGGCCAAAACCCTGTTGCCAAACGTCTAGTTACGATTATTAGAGTTAAATTAACATTTATTGACAATAATTATACCGTTAAATAATCGTTTCTTTGTTTTAACTGTTAAAGACGTCCTTTCATCAATAGTCGAAACTAGATCTTAGGAATAGGCGACTATATGTATTTACGGTTTAAATGCAAACAATTAAGAAGCTCGATCTTACCAAGCAAGCTGTCTCCTGGCCAAGTGACACCATTCGAGGCCAAGGGAGAGCGGCTGCCGGCGGACGATGCCGGCGAGCTGAGCCGCTGATACTCTTACTTGCACGAAAGACATGTTGCGCCACAATGACGGATCCATCTGTATTACAAATAATAAAAATTATATTTCAATATGAGTATGAGCAGGGCATTTACTTGAAAATAAGTCATAGAGTTCTCCATGGCTACACAAGATTTTACATTATGTATCAACACCATGAGACATAAGATGGTATGTCCCATTATTCCAGATGTATCACTAGGCTAAGGATCATTCAAACTTAAATAAATTAAATTTTCATATATATTTTTAAGGATATTATTTAAACATCCAGTCATACTTTGCAAACATAAACAAGATGTATATATGTATGTCGTATACAATACTAAATGCATTAAAATCTTTGCATTTCATGCTTTATGCTAAAAAGTAATATGTATGAATAGTGAATATACATTGATATAACTGGAGAACTTAAAAACAAAGGTAGAATATTTGTAGTATATGTACACAAATTTGAAGCGTAAGCTTACTTTATGTTTGCAGAGAATGAATTTTATCGTCGAAATAAATTACGGCATACGATAAAATTGCGTATGGGCGGAATACAGCAAACCAAATGAAGTATACAGAGAGACGCCCCGGAATTATATGAAGCGACGAAATAGTAGCAATAGCTGGAAAGAAATGAAGAATAAGAAAGAGACACGGAAGTTTGAATTGAGCTGGACGAAATCTATACTCAGTACTGGTCGCATTGACAGAATACAAAATGTAGATAATTTTAATGAAAAAATGTTAAATTGTTGCAATAATCATCACCATCATAACAGCCAATAGACGCTCATCGTAAGCCATAGCTCTCGACAATGTGATCTCTACGACCTTCACTATGTCGTCGTTCCACCTGGGGTGGGGGAGGGGGGATATCTCATCCACATCTTACCATGTTGCGGCCGAAATGTTCAACCTAGTTGGTATAAAGCAAGGTAATAATATCGTGTATTACTTACAGAATAGTCTGCCCATGCCTTGCAGACAAGAGCGCAATTGGCCAGCTCGTGCGGAGTAAGTTTAGCAAACACGCAGAGCATCGCCTCGCGGTCCAGCCAAGGCGAGCCTGCCACGTTGGGGCACGGCGAGTAGCCGGCTGGCCGCACCGGGTATAGCGGCTTCTTCATTACCTGCACATTAAAAGGCTCATATAAACTTTGGATCGATGTATACATGGGGGTTGGTGTAAAAGCTTCTGTGAATATATCAATTAGTTGCTGTTGATCTAATCAATATATGGGATCAATATATGGATGAGATGTACCATAAATTAGGATTGCGCATACATTCAAATTATTCATTGTTTACTATCTGTCCATGCAAACTTTGCACCGTGAAGAGTCTTTGACCTGTCACACTCTAGTAGAGACAATGAATTAATGTAACACATTTTAAAGTGATCACAATGTACAGAGTGATTGGTAATAGGTGTAAAAGCTTTTTGTTGATAAATGTAAACCCAGACAATCATTTTAAATATAATTTCTGAATTTCAAAAATAATTTCTGTCACACATTTAATTTCAACATTTAGCACTCGTGCATGAGTGCTTTGCAATCTTTTTATTTTCAAAATATTTTTAATATAATAAGTGTCCAATACATTTTATTATCACTTAAATCTCCACACTAAAATATGGATTCTAAGAGTTTTTGTTTAATAAACTTCATAAATTCATTATATGACACTTCGAGACATTACATGGGAATGTATTGTAAAATCATACACAGTTACCCTCCAGAGCTTTAAATTTTATGAAGCCTAGACTAGTAAATCACAACAACAATTATGTTCTAATATATTATTTGTATACCTAAGACTATAGAATTGATCGAAATAGCATATATTTGTGTTGGACATGCATACTCTATTACAACTATATCCGAAAAAATTATAATAATGCAAAAAAAAAAGTGTCAACAATTATTTGTGTTCTAAGGATACAGCTGTAAACGACTTCATAATAAATAACACACCTTAGAGGAATGTAAATATGTAATTATATATGTTAGGAGTTATTAAAAAAATACATAGTCTGGTTGAGTGTTATGTGCATATATTCTTCTCACATTTGAAGCATTTATAATTCAAACAAGCGGTAGGCTTAACTTTACATCAAAATCCATTGTAAGTTGAATAAATAATTATTGAATTTAAATATAAAATACTATAAGTTTTGGAGTACCTTAGCAGTGTGATGTGTTAACTGCAGCGCCAGATGCGCCCTGAGAGCTTGTTTCTTTGGAGCTTCATCCTCATGGCTGGAGCGTCGCTTCTTGGCTGTCGGCTCCCAGTTCTCTTCTGCGACGCCTTCACCGGTTTCCTCGCGCTTTATCTCTGCAAAACCAACAATGTGTAAAAATTCTTGCACAAAATTCCTCTCAGTCATTTCCTCATTTCGGGAGGTTTCCATCTATTTCCGTATGATTTGTATGTAACCTTTTGTGGAACAATGTGCAACATGTTACACTCTTTAGGTTATCCATTGTGTCCATACCACCAATAACAAAAAGGAACAAATTATGAAAAATTGCGACAACATAAGACATTTCACAAATTTCTCGCGTTAACAGATACTATTATTTTGTAGTTCAGGTATGTGATAACATTTATTATCAATGTTGTTACCAAAAGCTAAGGCCAGGTTACTTAAACATATAGACGGCAACATATATTTACAATAAATAACTTCTTGCTTGTTCCATGACGTTCACTGGTGGACATATGCCAATATAGATTTGGAAGTGGCCTACACATTGACATCTTTCCACCTAGTGGGTGGTCGTTCTTTGATGCCATTGTCACTTCAACTTGCCAATCTGCTGAGCGTTGTGGTCGAGTAATACATAGGAAACATTGCTTCACAAAAAATTGAATTAACTTAAAAACTAACATCATTGTAGGATATTACTCACCATCTTCCGATTTAATATTTAAAACTTCGTTTTTGCCTTCATTGTCAGACCCTGCCTCTGATTTTACAGGCACTGGAGGCGGAGGCGGTGGTAATTTGTTCTGTAAATAGTTAATAGGTATTGAATACTCTTATTTATAATATATCAGGTAAATATAATTTTGATCATATGATAGACTCCTTGGTCGTTTATCTGAATTCTTGAGCCTCAACAAGAATAAACCTTAAACATCTTGTTGTTTATAACTATACCATTAAAAAGTTTCTTTTTTGAATGCCGCAATTTCATCCTAATTTTATTGCTTTAAACAAACTCACGTGCCCATGAAATTCCTCACACACTAAATTGTATTAAAATTAAATTAAATTTCTATATCAAAAATATACTAAATCAGAGAGAAGTAATGACTGACATTATACGATCATCATCAGCGCCTTCCGACGACCTTAACAAGATGGTCTGTGTGGCTCATCCACTACGCTATATCGGTTACTTTCGTTAGTCTACGGATCTCCTCATTCCTGATTTGATCTCCTTGAGAAATCTCGGGCTTAGTCCTCTTCATGGCTCAATGAACAACTGTGAGCTCGCCAGTGAGGAAATTTTTTGGTTTAAGGATATGCCATTTCACGAGAAATTTAATAATGACCTTAACAACCTAACCTCCATTGCTTTAATCTTAGCAAAATAAAAAATAATCAAGTATTAAGTTTACTGACTTGTAAGTTATGATGTTGTCCGAGCTGGCTGACATCCGACCCCACGCTCATGCGCCGTAGGTCCGAAGATTTCTGGCGCGCGCGGAAGTGTCGCGGCTGTGCAATAAAAACATATTTCACAAAACTTTTTTAAATGTTAATTACAAAATATTATTTTCACATCAGCAAGTAATAAAAAAGATACACATTTATTTAATAAGCTGTAAATTAGCTTTTGAAACATACTGAAGCAACAAGAGTTATTAATAAGCAAAAAAAGATGAATGACAATTTTTAAAAAGTTAAAGTGCTGCGTCTCCAAATTATAAGAAAGGAAATATTGTTTATTTCGCAATCGCTACATACTATACATAACATAACAAAAAACTATATAAAATGCAGGTAGTCGCAGTTACGACTACATTAAGTGATAACTCTATGTCATAATATTGTAAAAACTTCCTAAAATGTCAAACCAGCTTCTGCCTTCAGTAATAAGGCCACAAACTGATGCAAGATGATCGAAATGAATACAATAAACGGAACTGTCGATTACGTGCACAAAATAACGCGAACAACAAGTCGCTTGGTTGCGTCGCAGGTATACGCTACTTACGTTTATGTGTCATAATATTTACAATTAAAAATCCCAAAAACTATGTTTTATGGAGGTACAACACTGAACTAAATGCCATAGTAAAGCTTAAAAACAAAAGTTGCATGATATTATTTCATCTCGTGGACCAGTGAGTGCTGTTATTGTAATGTTGAAATAATTTATACATAAATGTGCAATGTAACAAACCTTGTAATCATGATTAAGTCCCATGGTGGTACAAGTGGGACATTCCCAAGAGTTGGGCAGGTCCTCATTAAGCTGGCCGCCAGGCGGTACGCAGCCAGGATGCACGATGCTGTAGCAAACAGAGCACTCACGAAGAGACGACGGTCCGTTCCGTCCTGTTAATCGAAATGATAAGTCAGGGAAGTGCGGCTATAAAAGACGCCATTTTATTTATAACAGCTAAAAAGAAGAAAATATTTTAATATTGCAAAATTAAAAATCACAGGTTAACAATTTGAATTCCATGTATTTGTATGCTTATTTATCTAGATATTTTCTTCTGTTAAGATCAAAACTGGTTTCAGTGCCTCACTAATATAATAAATGAAAAATAAGAAATATTTTTGGGATCTCTACCTGCAAATAAGCAAGTGAGATTTTTTGTCTCACTCACACAAGCAGGTATAAATCTAATTGTCTCACTGGTCTATCAGCTCTTTCTATATTTTAATTAGTTTTGATAGAAATGTTTAAATGATAAGCAACATTTAAATTTTAGGTAAATATGTATACACACATCCTCTCAATTATTTCTTTTTATACTATCATACTATTTGGCCAAGTCAAAATACATCAATTTAATTTTAGTGACTCAAACACTATATATGGAACAACCAATTACTTCTATCGCTCTAAATGATCGAAATTCCATATATATTCGTGTAGGTATTTACATGCGCGTTGGAATCGTAGATTATCAGCACACGTTGACCAGTCTTATGAAATACCTTATGATATCAATAAAAATAATTGGAAAAAAGTGTTTGGTAAAGTGTTAGTAAAATAACAAAAACACCCTGCTGTGACTTAGTACAGTAAGCAATTACCCGAGTTACCCTTGGCTTGTGGCGCGACGGGCGTTTGCATCCAGCCGTCCAGGTGGCACACCGCGCAAGAAGCTGTCACAGGCAACATTGGCTGAAATAAAAGTTTTCTATTAATATATTTTTTTCAGTGTTTAACCTATACATAACGTTTAATCCTTAATCATTTCCAGAAGAACAAAATTGTCACGCTGTTTTTTGTAATTGTGACCAAAAAGTTGAAATTTTTAAAAATTTCAGGTTGTTCAATTATTTTAAAGTTAAGTAGAATTTCATTTAATTTAAATCTATAGATCATAATTAATATCTTAACGATATCTTTACAAAATAAATTGAGAGTAAAGCGATAGTATTCTTTATCTTCCGAGCTAGTCAAAAAATTGTTACAGCAAGGTATTAAGATATTATCGCTTCTAGGCCTCTTCTCAAGATCGCCACGTGAACCAGACTTGCGCTGGCCCCATCCAACGACTTACCGCGAGCTTGAATATGTCGAAGCTCCAAGCATAGCATATTCTTAATATATGCACTATTACGTGTATAATTTGAGTTTTTGAATAAGTATTTTTAAATTATTGAATATAATTGACCTTAACGGTACCAAGAGTTCACTTACTTGCAAGCACTGGCGCATAACGCACGTCTGTTTGGCGCGTCCCAGTCCACCGAATTTGACCATGTCATGACAAAAGACGCACTCCCCACAGTCGGTGCGTTGGCATGCTTCACATTTCTTGCATCTGAAATTAAAGTCAGTTAATATTTTTTCTGTGAATCTATTATTATTGTAGGACCTTATATCACCCTATGTATAAAAATTATTTAATAAAAATTGGTATAATTAGGAAATTTACGAAATTAAAGTTTTTACGGGGGGAATTTCGAAAAAATTTGCTGTGTTCAATGACATAGGTATGACTGGCTTCAATAAAAAAATGCAAATGTCAGTTTGTTTCAACAATGGGTCATTTTGGTAATGAGGTTGATATTTGTAGGAGTAGTTTACCTAGTGCGGCGACGACGAGGCGCAGAGTTCGCGTGTTCTGGGCGGGGGCGCGCGGGAGGACCGCGGTGGCCTCCGCCTCGCCCTCCGCGTCCGCTGGAGTGTCGGCGCTCCGACGATGTCACCTCGTCCGGACCTGTATTTACACGTTAATGAAATTCTTATACAAATATTTTTGTCTTTAGAACTAGGTGTATCGACAGGCGACATTGACGGGGGAGGGGGGTCTAGCAAAACGACTATCACTGTTAAAATAACTCAATGCCAATAATCCCAGGTATCCCAGAAAGTGTAACAGTGGTGTGACAAAGAGAAGCTATGTCTTTAGAAGAATGAAATTTTAGTTAGCATATTCTATGAACATCTGAACAGCGCTACAGTTAGGCCTATTAAGCTGTTGCATGCAAATACCTTTAACTAGTCACTGTGATGACATCACACTGTTAACTTTTTATTTAGTAATGATTTGATTGGTTAGGCTAGGCCAGCCGACAATGATATTTCTCAAATTTTTCCGTTATTGCTAGGTTCTTCTATTATTATTCTACATATATAAAGATTGTTTTAGATGAGTAAAAGGACAGATATAAATTACAAATAAATAAAATTTGCCAGATTACCTTTGAGCACAGGGACCCCGGTGACGGCAAGATGCTGTTTGTCGTGTCTGTGCTGTTCCACAAGGGTGCGTACGTCGCGTACCAGTGCGATGGGGTCCGATAATAGTTCAGGAACTGACTTGCGAGCTGCAGGCAGCTGGTGGAGGTACATTACTATCGCCTGCAAATGATGAAACACTTTTTGTAAGACATTATTGAATGCTTTACTCAATGACACATTATCATACATACTTCTCATTGATAATTTGCTTGGAAATAGATTTAAATTCAAACAAGTAGAGACAAATAAAATATTTTAATCAGATGCAATATCAGATAGACATAGACACTTAATACTATGCATTCTTACATGGGCAACTCCCATCTACTGCTGGTGCTGGCTATCTTTAGCCCAACACTACAACTAGAATTCTTCTTAAGTATTCTACCACAAGGGTGAGAGGATCATACTACGGCTCGACGGTTCATCATCATCACCATGTCAGCCGATACTCCCTATGCAGTACATACTCATTTCCGATCCAATCTCCTCTCCAATAGCCCTCCCTCCCCATAGCTCGCTCGATGTTATAATAAAATGATTATTCAATCTTGTTTTCACGCAGATGCCGCAATGTTTTCCTAATAGACTCGGCAACAACGAATAATTAGCTACCTCTTTTTATCTGTCAATGATGTCAAGTTTAGTGATTAAAAAATGATTTAACCTTGAGGCCGTGTAACTCGTTCTGTGTGAGATGCACGTGTTCTTTGGGAGGGGAGAGTGGCGTCAGGAGTCCCCCCTCCAGCGCCAGGTGAGTCCTGCCCAGCAGGGCGTTCACGTAACGATCCAACACGTACCACAGCATTTCCGTGAAGAAAGGATACCGGAACTTCTGTGGCACCTGGAATTAACAAATTAAATATTTTTAATCTTATTAAACAGCTTAATCAAAACAAAAGAAATGTCCATTAGATAGTTAGAAACAGTTATATTTTATTTTCGCCATTTCAGCTGATTAACGCCCACTACAAGGTATAGGCCTCCACCAAAGATGTTCATGATGACTGGTTTTGCTGTCTGTATCCAGCAAATTCCCGCGATCTGTTTTGTTGTCAGTCCACCTAGCGGAGGGCCTACTCACGTCGCGTTTACAGGCTCAAAGTCGCCAGTCAAAGATCTTTTGGCAAAAAGTCGTAATTTTAATAAGCAAAGTGCCCCCGCTGTGCACTGACACTGCAGACGAGCAGTTTCTTGACCAACAACGACTAGGTTCTTCTGCGTATCTCCTCAAAATTTAATCAATAAATTTAAAAAAAATCAGTCATATACTTTACAACATTTTGTTCACAACTATAATTTCTTGCAAAAAGTCAGTTGCTCACTAATTTACCTTAGTAACATCTTCGACTTGTGCGATTTTCAATTGTTTCTCAATGCCAAACTGATGCAAGAAATTGCCGCCAAAAACAAGGGAATCACTCGGCGTGTACACCGCGTGTATCCATCCCGTGGGAATGAAAAATGTGTGCCCGGATTGCAACTGGAATTAAAATAAAAACTTTTGTAAATACAAAATGCTCATAATTTGTGTGTACATAAACATTTTTTAACTTTTCGAAGCTCATGTCGACTATTTTGTTTTCCATAAGTAGATATTTTTTTCAAACATGATTTATTTTGGATCCTATAACTTATAGCACATAGCAAACGAGCTAAGTGTAATCAAATATTAATTAGATAAAAATAATGTCTAGAATTACTCACATGAACACGAATACATTTTTCAACTGTATCTCCGAAGAATACGTCAGACTGTTTTCCGGAGAGAACCCACTTCTCGTACAATTGCAAATTTTTCTCGGTAGGAGGAATCAGCCAGAACACTTTTGCACCTGAATTGTGAATTATATAAGAATAAACTATATACTTTATAAAACTATTAACACCTTGCCAGAGCAATTTTTGAATATTTACCGTTCCGACCGCGTGGGGCGTGTATGACCCACACTTTAAAAATAAAAAAGTCGTTTAAGACGTATGCTTTTTACACTTTTTCAATACTGCATAGCTATAATTAGACGGAAAAAGTCATAAATTTTAATATGCATGACGTATGCGCATACGTGATGTGAAATTATCAATATTCGACCTTACAATTCATTTTTTAAGAATCCTTAGTTGTTCAATGAGAATGGCCCTGATGATGAAATGACCTGAACAGAAAGTGCAGCAGGGCTCGTATACGCCCCACGTGGCATGGACTGTATTAAGGGGCCCATACATTCAAAACCTTTCATGATCCAAGTTATGCCTCACAGGAAAGAAACATTGTATTTTCGTTGACAAACTAAACAAACATTGATTTATTTTATTCAATATTGTTAAAACGTGAACTTTTTATCAAATTTTACGAATACTAACAGAAATCAACATCTTATCACGCAAAATTTGTACAACAACACGACAAAAAGGAAATCAGATGAAATAGGCAAATTTAAGTACAAAGGGCTTATTGCAAACGGCGATTTCTTACAGATAACCATTGGATGAAGTGATATTTAACTGACAGTCAAGAATTTAACACAAAAAGACTTAAAAATATAAGTACTTTTCTAATTTATACTATTACACTATATATAATAATAAATAGCAAGTTGAATATTACATATATATTTAAATACCCCTCTTACCTCTTAAAATGTGATACCAGACTGAAGTTCCTCCAAAATCAATATGAAAGTCAGTGTAGCAACCCTTCACGGACATTAGGCAATACTTCTGTACCTTCGGATACATCATGTCGTCCAGAGCGTTAGTGGACTCGGTCTGGAAATAGTGTTCTTATTAACTTATCTATACCTATTTTATTATCCCATTAGCTTATGTAACGTGTATACTTTATGTTAAGAATATTCACTGTAATATTGTTTATACTACAAGTTGACAAGACATATGGAATTTACACGTTGGTAAAGGAATGTTAATACCCATACACTGCAAAGCTTTACAGTGGAATGCGTAATTATTATAGTGCTACCTAAAGCGCTGTACCACGCTGTTAGGAAATCGCGGAGAGGTGATGATGGCTGAGGATAAGGAGAATGACCGCTGCTAACGCGAGAATTGCTGGCGAACTGTACGGCACGACCAATACCAATACTCTATTAGTTTTCCCGCAATCATACCCAAGGCACGGTACAGTGATTTCGGTAGCACTTTAATTACAGTATCCTTATAATCCAACACAGTTTGCGATCTATTTTGCTTGGTAGGCGATGTGTGTTGGAATAGTACACAAAGTTTGTAAAATTTTACAAGAGACAACCGGTACATTCCAAAAAAATTAGCACTATTCGCGTCCCAACTTGTGAAAACCACCAAAACTCTCACTTTGATAGCCCATCATGTACAAACTTTTTGTACAAACGAGTGATTTACAATTATATCTCTACTGCAAGAATTTTTACATTATTCATTGGTGTATCAATATCTATCTTATCGTATCTTCAGGTAGTATTAATGTTGCCAAGCAATTGCTTAAGGTTTTACATTGTTCATCCCTTTAAGACTGTTACACCTTTAACCAATCATCTTGTATAAATGGAAAACAACTTTTGTTATTTACCCCTTTTACAATTTTTGTAATTTATTTTAGTATATTTTTCACAAAGAAAGAATCAAAATGATCTGTTAATCGAGTGTTAAATGAACAATTATCACATGGTGAATGTTGAAATGGTCCATGTCCATGGTCGTTTCAAGTTTGTACTGTGTTGTAACATTTTGCCGGAAATGTTCGGTGCGTATTTTTGATTCGTAACCAACAAGCACTTTATTCGTTCGATTTCATGTTGTCTTTAAAACCCCATGATAATGGGTGTTTTCATTAATTTTTCAAACGATCGCCCACTGCAAGGCATAGGCCTGCCACAAAGATTGCTCCAATCCTGCGCTGCTCGCATTCAATAATTTCCACCACGTGAAGATCCTACCTGGTTCTTCTGTGCGCTCAAGCAAATCAAATCAACATTTAACTATAACAGACTCCTCCAACGTATTGCTTGTACTGCCCACTACTAACCTGTTGATCCTTCAAGTGCCGCGGCCACACGGTGTCTACCCAGTCGATGAGGCGCACAATCCTGGGCGCCTGCACATAATTCTCCAGGCGCGTATGCGAGAACTCCAAAGAGATCACGTTCAGAAGACGTTCCTTGTTAGCGTCATCGTAATATCGTTGCCAATCCTACGAACAAATAAAAAAAACGTTTAATTATTTTAACTTGCATTTATATTACATGTTTTAAATTTTAATCTGTGAGATGATAACACTGCTAGATAAGCTTATAGAACAGTTATAGATGTAAAGGCTTTAAAGATTTGAATGGGAAAAACGTATGAAACATTTTAATCATTTGCTTTCAATTAACGACAAGGTACACCCACGTAAAAATCAATGATTTCAGAAATAATAAATTACGCAATGATATCATGGTAAGAACAAGTGTTTTCAAAATTACGAATACTATATATTAAAATTAATTATTGTCTACTATCTGTCCCTACAGAATTTTTACTGCCAGAAGTTATTGACGTGTTGCATTTATATAGATAACAAATAATGCGACGTATTTCAAAGTGGATCGTAAATAGCTGTAAAAGCTCTAAAGTTACAAAAATCTATATATTCAATCCTTTAAAGCTTTTACGCCTATACCCAAATCACTTAAATCAACCACTGGTAAAAGTATTTAAAGGTTAAAGTATTACACTACATGTAAAATCAGCATTAATTACGTTGTATTTCACTAACAATGGTCACATTGCTCACTCAGTGAAAGACAAAACTTGTCTGTATATATGTGGAGTAACACTAACTTATTTATAATTATAATAATTTCATTAAAATTGGCGTATATCATAATTATTTAAATATATACCGATTTCAACGTGTTTAAAATATTATATAGTAAATTTAAAAGTTCTTTAAAACTAAAACTTTGAAAATTCTTTAAAACATTTCAATGTAAAGGATAATAAAGTTTTAAAATTTATCGCTGTGTGATATTAAAGAGATTGTTAAAGCGACCAAAAATAAAGCCGTCGAAGTTTTGTGGGTTCATCTGAAACTATCGTAACTTTTGAGTTTGAATACAATCATGGACGAACTAAAGTTGATCAGTTTCTACCTAATTATGCTTTCCTGGCATTGTTTTGCGTAAAATACAAATTAAAAATATATATTTTAGTCATTCACACACACTTTTAAATTTTAATTATTTTAACATTATAAAAATATCAGTGTATGTAATCTGTGACTATGCCACCATTGGCTCGGGATGCTAATCCGCTGAAAGAAGATCCGACAAGAAACTAAACATTTGCTCTTTTTAAACGAATTTCGACAAAATTTCTCTCTACTCCTTATAAGTCGACACACCAATTTCTACAAATTTCGAATAACTAAAATCTCTTGAATACTATAATGAGATTTTTTTTAATAATATACTTTAAATTTAATATTTAAAAGTCATATATAGACGATTTAAGATATCTCTCATTGTAAATAATTCTAAGGAAATAATATGAATAGATGAATATTACGTATTGTGTCGTGTCGGTCGGTTGTGTAGAACCACTCGAAAGCTAAAATACGTTAACACTACGGCTTTTAACGACAAAACAATTGGAACAGCCGGTATCACAAGCCCTCTGATCTCATTTGTAATAGCACTAGCGATAACCCATCGATATGCCCGCTATACTAAAAGTTTCTTTGCGTTGACACTACTAAACATGGAAGCTAAGGGATAAAGGCTTGCAAAGGGTAAGTTTTCAAACACAAAAATAAGACTTCAAGTAGACTAGGTTTGACAAAGACACTTCACATTAGAGAAAGCTTATTTAAGAGTAGACATCTTGGAGTACTATGTAAGTCCAACTTACATAGTACTACAGGCGCGCAAGGAGAATTAATGTATAGTTTTATAATTTCAATCGTACATTATAATTTCAATCGGACAATAAATAGAATCGTAATATTATCAATTTAAGACTATTTATATCAAAAGTCCTAATTTTACGATACTTACATTCATAAAATGATAATCAATCTTTTTGTATTGATAAAGTCACAGCGACATATCATATCACGACATTAAAAATGCTTATCCTATTAATCTATTTGCGAGGCATATATCTAGTAATGGTTATCCTATCCCATCAAAAATGTTAAAAATTAAGACACTAATTTAGTAAGGCGTTAATAGTCGGTTGCCTGTTTTTCGCACATACAAAAACATAATTTGGTATTTATAGGAAATAAATTATTGTGAGTCAATAGAGATCTTGATTTTAGCCATAGGCTTCTATAGATTTCAAATTGGATCGGCGACTTGAATCCCGGGGTCTTCCAACATCCTAGCCAGGCCGTCCGTCATATTGTGAGTAGACTTCCAAAACCATTCCAGTGGCCATCTGTTCTGCACGCTAAGTGGCTTGTGTGTATGTAATTATTGTAAATAGTCACCATCATGGAACTTTGATTGTAAGGAAAGAATCTCAATATTCTGCTATCGGAGTATCCTAACCCACAAAGCATAGGAGAAAGTAAATTGAATAATCAGCGAGGTAATTAAAAAGGTTAATCCTGTTTTAAAAAAAAAAGTCCAAACAAAATTGTTAATATCCTTCATCAATGTGTAAGATTTCCCAAAATAAGAAAAAAATATATAAATCGGACGGAACAAGTTCCGTTTACTACAATATAAGCACTAATTACAGGATTGGCAATTCGCCATACTTTGTTACGCTTGTATTTACGTTCAAGTTTTATTAATAGAAAATTACTATTTTCAATATTTATTTAATAACTTCAGAAAACTTGCCGTAAAATTAATTCATAAGAGAATATAAATATAAGAAGACTATTTAAAAGTGTTTACAAATATACCATATCCTATTTTCGTATAATTAATGTTTTTTTTTAATAAATTACATAAATTGGTACTATTAAAATTATGGCATATAAAATTGTGGGTGTGGCAAGGTTTGTTGGGCGTGCATATGATACTGCGTAATTACTTTAGAAATGTGCACAAACACATATACAGCGTATTTAACTCTAAAATTAACAACACTGCGTATGTTTAGGCATCTGTAATTTAAAAGATTCTTGCTCCGTTGTAAGACATTTAATAATTGTTAAGTAAATTACTCTGAAATATGTTCATTATTTTTTCGGTTGGATAGCGATAGATTAATAACTTCTGGTAGTACAAAGTCTGCAAAAGTAGTCAAAAGATAGTAAACAACAATCAATTATAAAATAGAATGTACAAAATTTTGAAAACGCCTTTTTATACAATGTCACTATTGAGATTTCTGATAGTATTTATTTTGTGACGGGTTGTACCAGGAATTATTCGAAACTCAGTGACGGTGTACATTTAACCCTTTAAAGCTTTTTGACCTATAACCAATCAACGTACACCTTACATAAGAATATCTGACGTTCACGTACGCAAAAGATGTTAATTAAAGATGAAAATAAAATGAAGCTTCAAATAACATAAAAGTAGTATTGTTAGCAGTGTGATAAAGTTCTGTTGTAAAACGATACGAAAAGGCAGCTACAATGCGAACACAATAACGATAGCGTCTGTCCCTACGACAGAGCATGAAAATCCCGCTTTAAAAGCAGCGAATGGTGTACGTGGGTGTATGGGCGCTCGCCAACTGAACGCAGCGGTGCCGGCAACCTTCCGCCGCAAATGTTTGCGCAGATGTTGGCACACAGTTTTGCGCAAACGCGTGAAGTAAGCTCCGTGTCGCGAAGTGCCACCGCAAAGCGGCAAACGACAGTGTTCCGTTGGCATAGCCAGACGTCACACAGCCGGTTCGCAGATCGGGAGCGAATTTTACAAACCTCGATGCGGTCTACGAATTACTTAGCACCCATAATGCATAATAAATATACTATATTATACTTCATAGAATTCATTACTGATCTATTCTATGTCGATAAACCCGATTAAAACAACATATTTATTTTGAAGACTTTAATAGACCGTTTATTTTCGTCTTAAAAGTATGCAACTCAAGCTGAATTAGTGCAATAAACCAGGCAAGCATTTCTTTCCGTTACAAAAAACAGTATCTCGCACTTGCTTGATATAATTTCATAGAATGTTAAACAAAGAAACGTGGTCAATATACAAACACACATAAACAAGCCCTGCGACATTGATCAAGTTATAGTGTATTCTGGATAAAAACAAAACAGTAATTCACATTGTTCACTGATTGCCACATGCCTACAAAAGAGCTTTTCACGAACTTTGAAATATGGCACAGACCTCCCACGGCGTCGTCACTCCTTTAAATACATTGTTACAAACGCAACGCTGCACTACACTAATAAAAATTATTGATAAGTTTAAATGGATTAATAGAAAAAAATAATGTTATATTGCTCATACCTGTATTAAAATAATATTACACCAGCAATTTGTAAGTAAAAAGTTTTATAAACAAATAATTTTAAAGAATTTTATAAACTAAGGAATCAATGAGAAAACTAGCGGTGTTATGTAAAGGATAATTGTAAAGCTTTTGCTTCGCATCTGTCAGCTTTAAAACTTTTACACCCATTTTCAACCATCCTATATAAAGTGGCCACTCTGAAATATATTACACTAATTTATTTTTTCTATTGGAATGCGATAGGCCAATAAGTTTTATCGGTACAAAGTCCGCTGAGAAAGATAGTAAACAATAATTATTTTAAAATGTGTAAATCTTTATTTCGAAAAGGCTTTTTCTTGTTATATAAACAGTAAATTGTTTATTTTTTCTGAAACCATTGATTTTTGTTAATACGGTAAATAACAGTGAATGAGGTGTACATTCACCTCTTTAAGGTTTTTACACATATAACTAAAAGAATAAAAGCATGTTTTTAAAGTAAAGGTTGCGCCGGACAGACATTCACACTTACGCAATTAAAAATAAATCAAGTAAGACACTAGCGGAGGATGATTTGTTGTACCTTTTGACTTAAAACATTATTTCAAATTGATAAGAATTTAGTCAATGAATGTTAGTCTTTGATACCATATGCCTTTTTAGGCCCCTTCCGTGGGAACCCCTCGTACCCCCCTATTTATTGTGGACTTTATTTAACACTTTTTCGCGCTCTTCTATTGCTCCTGCTATGATCTGTCAATCCTTTATTTCCTTTCTTCCTGCAATTCTTCTTTCTTTCCCTTTTATATCCATTTTTCCTTTTATTCGATACCATTCTTTCTTCTCCTCATACCTTAACTATTACAATTTCTTTGTTTTTATTCTGTATCACAATATTGATCTATTCTCGGTATACATTTTTATATGTATTATTTTATTTACTTGCCTATTTTTACAATTTTATTCACAATTTTTTTTGTTTTAGCTCATTTTTAGGAACGTTAGTTTTGCTTCCTAGTCTTTGATTAGCGAGGCCATAGAGTACTCGCTAACCTTTCTGCCTAACCGGCATTCGGGGTCGACCCGGAGTCCTTCGAATGCGGGACAGTGGGCTACCAGATGGATCACAGACTGGACCACGCCCGGTTCACAGAAGCACGAGGGGTCCTCCTTGAGCTTAAACCGGTGAAGGTACTCGGAGAACCCTCTACCACAAGCCTTAGTTTTTCTTAATAAAAACAACCTCGCTTTGGATAGAAAATGTTTAGATTATTTCTAAATTTTTTATAATTAGACTAACAGTAAAATATCTTGAAACGTTCACAGAATGCCTATATATATATACACATGTGTGTGTGTTATTTTTCCTCTCTTTAATTTCTCTCATACTGTCGTAAATTGTTGAAGAGCATAGTACAGTGTTTTCGAAAATAGAATTCAAATTCAAAATATCTTCATTTAAGTAGTAATCTACCATCGGCTCGGAAAGCTGATCTGCTAAGGCCAGAAGCTCAACAGTTGCGCTTATCAATGAAATTTAACAACTTTGATGAGTAAATTAAACCAAGGACGACGCATTTTGTTTAACGAAAAACTCCTGAATCCTATAAACATTTATTTAACAATGAACTGTCAATTTTAGATTTAAAAAGAAATCAAAGGTATAAGACATCTTGTCGAACTTTATTTCATATTAGTGTACACTCAGACCAATGAAGAATTTGTTAACTTTTTAAGATCAAATTTAGATGTTACGAGCCTTTATTTTTATCTCTTGTATTTATCAAGACAGAGTTTTGCTAAAATATCTTGTTCATCGAGCTCAATGCGGGATAGTTCAATGTTATTATATACATGCAACCCTACCGTGTAACAGGAAGGTTAGATAATATACACGGTAATTAGCGGAAACTTTGAATGCAATCTGCCGTGAGCCTATAAAAGCTTGCAAGTTTAATATTAAAACGTTTTACTTTGTATATTCTGCCACATGACGTATATATTCCTTCTACAAAACCACAACTAAAATAGTTTTAAAATCGCTACCTACCACAATGCAAACAATGAAGCTATTTTACAAATAAATATCTATCTACATCCCTGATGATTGTTTATGAGTATAAAAGCTTTTAAAAGGAGAATGTAAACCTCATTATTCAACTTTAAAGCTTTCTCAGCTTGTCATCGTAAACACTATCAGGCAATTTGAAGCGACTTGGCGAGATTGACGCTTTTAATCATCTGTTAACAGATACAAATTAATTAATACAGATTAAATAGATTGTTGTTGGAAGACGGTGGTTGCATGCCGCTTCCAACTGGATCCATTGGAAATCTGTGAAGGAGGTTTATGTGCAGCATTGTACATTCTGCAGCTAAATGATGAAGTAGTCTGTCCACGTTGTTTTTATATTCAGGAAGAGAAAACTTAATTCATATACACATTTTTAGGAAACCTCCTAATTATGTAACATTTTGGTGTTAGAGCCAAAGTGAAGTCTATTCGTCGCAGAGGTCATTGAACTAATTCGTTGTTCCGTTCAAATGTTTT
The DNA here is from genome assembly GCF_028537555.1 of Battus philenor. NCBI lineage: Eukaryota > Metazoa > Arthropoda > Insecta > Lepidoptera > Papilionidae > Battus > Battus philenor. Next base: position 4,340,094 of record NW_027181686.1, read on the forward strand.
GAAAGCGCTTATTATATTAAGAGACCGCGGTACTTTTAATTGCATGAGTGTTAATGTTTGTATCAATGTATTCTAGGTAGAAAATGAACACGGATGAAAACAAAGTCTGCAAAAAGGTATAAATAACATATTTAAGTCACAAGTTGTTAAGTTAGAAGTGGGCATGGTGGAGTAACCACAACACCGATTTTTAGGGGGCGGCCGCCCGCTATCTAACCGCAAACAGCGTGGGCGAACCGAGGTTGAAGGATCCATCCTTGGCTCCCCTGTGGTCCACGCTGCCGTCCCAAGCCGCATATACACAGCTCCAATTGGGTAAAGTGGTTTACTACATGCGAACGTCATGCAACTGGAATTCTTCTATCCAGCTTCTGTCTTATTTTTAAGTTCACGGACTCCCGCTCCGTGAACTCAGTTCCGATGAAGCTGTAAAAGCCCCCAGTCTAACAGCATCAACTTCAACCGAAACCAAACTTAGTGTAGTAAAAGAACAGACGGTGTACTCAGTTTTGGGTACGTCTTTATTTTATAAGAATATGAAGTGTCGAGAAAAAGAGTATCCATCTATTGGATAACCAAGCAAAGAGGCCTGTCCATTACAAGACAATAACTATCGTAGTTTAGAAATTACCCCGTCTTCCGTAACGTCTAACACCTAGCATTGAAGTCAGGAGTGTAAATCATATTTTATTAAAAAATAAGAAATTTACGAGCCGCGGTGGTACCGATTAGTATCCCCTAACCGTAGTTGCCATAAGAGCCGGCTAAAGGAGAAATATAAATATTCTCAAACAATGGACAGCAGCATCTCCCGAACACATGCAAAGCGTAGCGAGAATTGGCATGTAGCCCCTTATATGAGAAAGGAATAAAAATATTTAATTTTGCGTCAGATTTCGTTGCCATGATACAAAATCGTATCTCATAATTGACCAATGACATTACAAGCTAAGCCGCCCTACGAGAACACAATAATGACCTCGCATTATAACTTACTGCGTACCAATTTGAAAAATTAATTATTATTCATAGATTTGAGTGTTGTTACACTTTTATTTGTGAAAATTACTGTTTACTAGTTGTTATTTATAACTTCACCGAGATTTAAGGTGCCAAAATATTAATGGCGCTAGACTAAATCTGTTTACAGAGACTAAGCTCGAGGGATGTATAATAGGGAAGCCGTTAAACTCTTAGCTCATTTACACGTATGCTCGAAGGACGAATTGATATAAAAATAGGGATTTTAAATACTAAATCTTTGTAGTTCAGTAGCTGTGAAGCGTGGTACTTACCTTCATTGTCATCTCAATATTCTTCTGCGTGTTGACGTCCATCACGTCGAGCAGCCGTCGTGAACCGACGCACATACGCACGTCGTTCACCGTGAAGTTACTCGTGGGCACCCTGCAAATTGCATCCATTTATTATATACTTTTATGACGCAAACCTTACTTAGCCTGATATCTATTTAAACGGAATCATCTTATAAGGTGTATAAAAATGTATTGCATGTTCACAAAAATTAACAATTTTCCCAGAAACTGTGACATAAACAATATACCAGATAACATATACCAGAAGCAAAAACAAATTATTTGTACTTAAATATGTTAGTAGCTAAGAGTTAGCAGTAAATCTTTCTATGAGCAATGTACACGCTTTTACAATATAGAGAAAACGCACATAAAGCTTCCATTGCTATATTTAAAAAAAATCGTCACAGAAACTTTTTGTGCTAAGGGTTACTATACTGTAAATGACTTCATAGAAGATAACACAGTTTGGAAATAATCCGTTCGTCTCTGGGCTTATATCAATGTTAATTAAATTAAGTAAATTTGAATTATTTAAAAAAAACAGTACTGCCGAGTTTCTTTCGCCTGTTCTTCTTACGTCTGTGGCATTTTATACAAACAGGTGATAGACTCAACTCGATAACAAGAGATGTAATCCGTTATATGTTGATAAAGAATTGTTTAATTTGAATTTGAGTGGAACATTCGAATTCGAACAAGCAATAAAGTTTAAATAAAATCGCTATCTATTAATTAACACGTTGAACGCCGTGTGATAATTCCAGTATTTTCGTAAAGGCCTCGCGGCTCGCCGGTGACCCATCTATCATTGAACCATTTAAGCCGTGGGGGTCGACCGTAAGCTAATATAGTTCATCGGAAACATTGTCTACAAGCCACATATGTTAAATGTCGTAGTCTTTATTTCGTCTGTTAAGCTATCAATAAAAGTTTTTTGAGCGTGATATATATAATTAGTAATATGGTATATCCATGCAGCAACTATAAACTGGTTATAGCCCTCCACGGGGGCAGGGGGGGCGTTTCATCGCCCTCGCGCCGTCTGCAACAGCAACACATCGCCGCATGTTTTGTGTGAGACGCGTAACAGGTCTAAGTGCCAATGATAGGGAATAATTGAGCTTAGTCTTTTTAGCGACGCATTACCATAGCAACCGCGAATGGCAATCTCATTAGTGAACGTACTTTATCTTTGTTGTCAAACCAATATCTACTGCGTGCAAACAGTACAACATATAGATATCGCATTGAAACAGTTTCATTTTTAATTTAAAAATGCACATACTTCATTAAGGACTCCCTTTTACTATGCAAGCCTTAAAATTACATAGACTTTTTACGTAACAGACTTCGTAAAGCCTAAAATAATTGGCCTGTCGCAATGCAATAGAAAAGTGAAAAACAAAACGTTAATTTTTAATAGTAAACAACGATTATTTAAAAAATAAGTGATTTTTAAGAACACTGCACGACTTTAATTTAATACTTTTTATTATACACGTTAAAACATGTATACATAGTTGCATAACAGTAAAGACTAAGTACAATGGGCGATTTTACAACACGAGCCAATTTTTTTTTTCAAATAACCATAGTTAATTTATAGGAGAACAAGTATCGGGTAGTTAACCTGTACTATAAAAAACATTCAAATATACATACACATACATAACAATATACATACAAATATACTTATACATACATACATTTATTCTCATAGACTTATAATAAATATATTATATTACAAATACAATAAAAATATAAACATTAAATTAATTTACGTCGCACTTGCGTCAGAGAGAGTAAAGTAACAAAAAAGAAAAAAGCTGAATTAATGAGCAAGTAATCAATGGTCGAGTAAATATTAATTTCTTAAGTAATTAAGTAAAAAACGCGAACAGCGGTAGCCCAACGGTAGATGACAGTCTTGCGATCGTAGGTCGCGATTTCGATTCTCGAGACAGTCTTTTATAATTCACACTTTGTCCATTAATTATATAGGCTTGCCATTGCGCGCAGTAACAAGTTTGCAGAGGATGGGCCGATTAGCGTCCTCTGCATAACAAAATAATACAATGCGACCCCAACTCGCCTTCCAAACGTAGCGATTACGATATGTCCCGCCTTAGATATCTTTGGGAGAGGCCTATTCCTTGCAGTGGGCGTCTATGGGCTGAAACGACGGCAACAGATTATGGTTTTATGATTTACATGTAGATATCCATGTAATATGTTCATCTATTTATATTTTTTTACTTTTTATACGCGTTGAATCATTTTCATTGATCGCTCGTATATGAGATGATATTTTCAAATTTATTGTTCATAATTTTGATTATTTACTTACTACCACGCCTTGTTTTAACCCTTATAGGGACAAGTGTATCAATTTACTATTATGGTCGCAATTTTCCTATTTTTTCTCTTTTCATAAAAACTTCCTCGTGATAAGAAATTTATATACAAAAAAATAGTCGCCTTCATTGACTTTCGAGCATACCAAATTCGGCGATGAATATTAATTTATATAGAAGCTGGATATGATTAGTAAATTAGTTATTAGTCAAAATATTAAAATCTAAAACTACAAATAACACAACACAGTTTGCCAATGATGTGATGTAAAAGTATACTAAAGGTATTCTGCGAAGGAGGATTGTAGAAATATTTAAAACTATAAGTTAATTACGTATTTAAATCAAGTATAGTGTGGTTGTCACAGGTGTAAAAGCTGTAAAAGAGTGAATGTGTAAATCATTCGCAGTCAATTAACGTATGCTACACTCTTTCCAAAGTCAATGGTTTCAGAAACGATAAATAACTTAATGATAATATAGTAAAAAGGTTTTGAAAATTCAATATACGGCTTGTTGAAATGTGTTATTGTTTACGGTTTATTCTTCCCCTATAGACTTTCTAATACCAGGAGTTAATGCCAATAGAGTTTCAGAGTGAATACTTTACACGGGTGATTCTTAGGTGCAAAACTGTTGAAGCTTTTTACATAAAAACCACATACCATATAGCCGTGTACGTTAGTTTGACAAGGCGATTAGATACAAAACCAATAAATAGTTCGCTTTAATAAAACAGTTTATATATCCCAAACCAAGTGCGGTGAGGTTGCGGCGCTATTGACAAAGTGATTTATGTAAGCTATCGCTGCTTATCCTTTACACGGACGCTTTAACCCACGGAGGGATAATAAACTTGATGGCTGTCCTTTTAACCTATTACGTCCTAAAACTAGGATAAAATTTTCGGGTGAGACAGATGTAAATTTTTTCGTTTAATCTGTTCAAATAAATAATGATGTTATGTCAGTTTATAGACTATTATTTTGGGTTGTTTATGTGTTAATTTTTACTAAATTAAATAATTGGTCTTAAGAAATACGACAAAAATAAAAATATAACAATAATATTTCTTTAATCGCCCATTGAGGACGCTTCATAATAACCAAGCACAAGGACGACAGGGGTGTCTGTTGACTGTGAGGTTAAATTTAATTGAATCATTAATACTACATCACACAGTAACAAAACGTAAGCGTTAAATTCATCATCATCATTTTCGCCAGAGGCCATTTGTTATTGGTCAGAAGAAGCGACCTGCGTCCAGCGTCTATCGACCTTAACTAGATAGTCTGCCCACCTCGCGAATTGACATCAAATGATGCGCTTGCCAGTCCATTGTCTCCGCTTCACAACCTGAAGGCCTCAACGCCATCAGTCCTACGCGCTACTTCAGCCTGCCTATCTACTAGGCTATGTCACTTATTTTCGTTCGACTACGGATGTTCTCATTCCTGATTGGATATCGTAGAGAAAACCCGGACATAGCCTTCTTCATAGTTCGTTGAATGACTGAAAGCTTGCAATATGAGGCCCAGAGTGAGAGGCCATGTTTCATTGCCATCACTTACGTACATATTAATCGTAGACTATTTGTCTTAAGGCACTTTTGGCAAGGGATATTGGAAGAGAACATGTTTCGAAGTTTCCACACGCACCCATCCGAGTATGACTTACTTATTTTGTTAGATTATCGAACTAAATATTAATATACTTTTGATAAATTTATAGATATTTTTCATTTTCCTATCAAAATAAGGTTACTCACAAAATATACAATAAAACTAAAACTGGTTAGGGTCATTGCACGTAAAACAGATTCATAAAAACAATGCAATCCTATTGTATTTACCCGAGCATGTTCCCACTGTTGGAACAAAGTCGTACTTAGAAGTACCCACCATACTGAATTTTCAAAAGAAAATAAATAAAATATTACAACTCATTTAATAATATATTTTTCGTAAACAAATATGTAAAACACTATCATAATTAATAACGTTTAAATTACGATACAGTGTACCATAAAACTGAGATTTAAGTAAGGAACTTCACTAAATGAACCTACCATAAAGCCCTTTTGTTTAATTTTTTTTTATTTACCTTTTACCCTTTACCTTGACATTATATTTTCAAGTGACTAACAAAAGACTGTACAGGTGTAGGGTTATAGATGTAAAAGCTTTAAAGGGTGTAGGGCATTTGTTCTCAATTATTGTATGATACCTCCTATCCAAAGTTAATATTTACAAAAATAACAAATAACGTTAAATAATTGTCTGACCTTGCTGATTTTGTACTGCTGGGATAATTATGTAACATATCTCAAAGTGATCTCACCCCCTTTAAAGCTTTTACACCTATAGCCAATCATCTCATGTATACTAAATACATATTATAGGCGATATTTTCTTACTGAATTGCTTACTGATTAAATAACAAAGAACTAAATATATCACGTGGCTAAAAAAAAAGATTTGTTTCTAGAAAGTATAAACAGCTTCATTCGGTTTAGTTATTTGTTATTACTATGCATAATTAAGCACCAAGCCGCTCTGAAAACGAGTGGAATTTTACGGCCTCCCTCGCCCTCTCTCCGATTTGTCCCGTCAGTGGAAAAATCTTTAATTCTCTCGTTATAATACAGCAAGCGGGGAGTCCCGACATGCGACCAAAAAGCCAATGAAATTCATCGTTTGATGTAACGCAAGCGTGGCGCGGCGACTCAGTTCACGAGTGTGAACTGTCTTTATGCGGGATAATATCGAGAAAATAATTCACAAGCGCGATCAACTAATGGGTAAAACTTTTGATCATCGGAAAATCAAAACCGAAAGCTAGTGATGATTTCACAATAGCCGAAGCAATGTAACCGCCGACTGCGCGAATAGCTTTCAAAAAAGGATCACTATCCTAAGTAACGAGAAATAAATATATATAGATAGATAGAATGCGATATCGACTAATGAAAACTTGCTACTAATGATTCCAATAACGTGCGCGAACAGAAATCTCCTGCACCCTAAATGCGACTTCTATCGACGTATGTTTATGTACAAGAAAGCAGAGCAACCCATAAGATCTGACAAAAAAGACGAATCACAAAATAAAAAAAGGAATACCAGCTACCTAAATCATCACTCGAAACAATAATGTATTTGAATACACTTCAAGACTAAAGTTTACGATCAATTGGTTTTACCAGTGGATAGTTTGCGGCAGTGAAACGTGGTTTCCTCACAGGCCTCGTTAACAAGTTCAGTCTCAATGTACCATGGATAAGGCTATGCTCTAAATCTCACTAAGAAATCGAATCTTAAATGTGGAGATACGTAGACGAAACGAAAGTAAGTTGAAGTGACGGCAGGCAAATAGCGCGCAGGAGAAATGGTCACTGGGGCTTACTGGGGCTTTCTGGTACTGTCTTAGATTTTAGTGACTGACAAATACCATAGACTGATAAACGCAACGTACAACGTCCATCCACAAGGTGGACAAATTTCCTAGTTAAGCTTGTCAGGATACGCTGGACGCAGGCCTCTTTCATTATTTATATATCCGCGTGTACTAAATACATCTCTATCTCCGTTTACTTTTTAACAACCTGATGATTCATACGTATTGTGTTAATATTTAGCAAACAAAGTGAATCGGGGGTTATCTCATACGTTATAATACACTTAAACATTAACGAATACTAACTTTTATCCCATATCTCATGCAATTTACAAGTAGATTATAAATCTATTTTCGTAATAATGAATTTCCTCAAACCTACGCACAACCTCCCACTCGTTCTGACGGGGTAACCTTTCCCCTCTTTTATATTGAATAAATCTGTTTTGTTTAATAATAGTTAACACGGGCGATTTGAGGAACTTGTATTGTTCCACGTGTTACAAATTGAATATTATAGGGTAGACACGTAATAACACCAGATTGTTGCTGACTAATTATCCAGAGTAATAAAGACTGACAGCATGAAGTCTAAGTTGTTTCAAGACGTTATTACGCTGAGAGTCAAATAAAAAGATTTTTTTTTAAATTGTAGTGTATGAAAATTGTGTTTTGTTGTACTAAAATCGTGGTTAATCGAAATTGTGTTTTATTCAAATGGTATTGATTTAAAAGTGTGTTGTAATGAACAAAATTATACTGATATCGGCAAAGCTGACATAGTACAGTCTTTCAAAAATACTATCTCAGAATGATTTTTTTCCCAAACATAATTTCTAGGACAAGGAAACCTTTCTCTTCGCCCAATAATTTGTGTAATTATGTTTAAACATTGAAGACTTTGAAAACTTTAAACCTATTATTTTTAAAACTATTTCATAAACAATCACATAATGTTCAAAGGCTTGCTGAAGCTTAATCAACGATGGCGGTCGCGTTTAAACAAAAAGCTCAAATCAAAATTATTATTCGGGCAATGTTTCACCTATCAGGAGGTAACATATTTCAAAGAGAAAATACGAACCGTAGAGCACTATCCATGTGCGGACGGATGGTTTGTTTATGAGCAGCGGTAATATTATACGTGGCGATTCAGAGATGTGAAAGTTTTAAATCAGTGAATTATAAGTCATTTGCTGTTAATTAACATATGGTACATCCTCTCCAAAAAATAATTATTTTAGAAACAATAATAAAACAGGAAAAAGCGTTATAAAGAATTCGTCCTTGCGGACTGTATTGCTAAAATTTATTGGCCTGTCGCATTTCAGTCGAAAAAACAAATATTCGAAAAATATTTCAATGTATGAACTTTATACACGGTAATAGGAAATAGGTGTAAACGCTTAAAAAACCTTTTTTTCACAAACGAGCTCACCTCGATTCGTCCCTAACCACCTGAATTTACCCTTTTTACACCTTTGAACTTCTACACCTATAAATATTCACCCTGTAGAATTCATAAAAAATACGGTATTAGGAATAGAACCTGGGTGACAAGATCGAGGCTACCAGTAATTTTCTAGATTATTTTAAATATACAGCGAATTAGACAACCACTTATTAAACCTTACAGTTAAATAAATTTTGTTAATTTAAATAAAATACTATTTAAATGCGATGATAACTAGAAATGGAGAAGCAATCATAAAGTATAGATACAGTGACACACAATTCATTAGTTATGCGGCAATAATCATTCAAACATCAACATTAGGATCCGAATAGAAACATTGGTTGTGTAATGGCCGCGTTATTAAACTTGCGGAAGTTTCTATGGCCTCTGCAATCCCTTAATTTAGAAATGGTAAAAGTAAATAACGTTTTTCGCAAACACTGATGTGAAATTCTATTGAGCAATCAAATGTGCAATACAAGTATATTTTATTGAAAGCAATCGAAGAAAAAACAAACATTCAAATATTAATTATAAAACCACAGATGAATAGTATAAGTGAGCAATGCGATATTAAAATAATAATAAAAACTGTATACCGTTTCAGGATCATGTTATAGTGCCTAACATACACGTTTTAACAACTTTGTATTTTTCGGTAATCAATTAATTAAATATAACACAATAACATCATTATTTCAGTCGAAAGACAGCCATAGCTAATCATAGACTTCCCCTACAGATTTCTAATAGCACCGGTTGGAGGCGGCTTGGATACGTCATCCAACGGTCTTAACAAAATAGTCCATCCTTGAAGGTGGACGTCCTATACTGCACTTGCCGGTCTATGGTCTCCACTCCAGAAAGTACCTGCTCATTGCCACTTCAACTTGCCAATCCACTGGGCTATGTCGGATGTTATCATACCCTTGTTCGCCTATGGATCTCCTCTGTCCTGACGCATTCTCGTAGAGAAATTTTAAGCCTAGCCACGTGTGCTTGCCAACGAGGCTAATATGAAAAAACGAAGTTTCACTGCCGTAAGTGATGACTTACCGGTGATGATCGGTAACACACATTAGTCATAGATTTTTACTTTTGTCTTAAAACCTTGAGGAATAATGGACACAAGATTTTAAAATGTTACATTATAAAATATCATTTAATAAATAAAATCAAACACAAATTTAACAGAATTACAACAAATAAACATTTAAAATATCATATCGCATCTTACACTTTTGAGAGTAATAGAAACTTAAAATATTTATAAAACACATAAAAACGAAAATAAAAATTAGATTAACATACACATAATACATGCATATTTACAACAATTATTTAACTTGACATTTATATAAAACAAAATATTTATGTTAATTATTTAAAGTATGAAATAAAAATATAATGCCCCAAATAGTAAAAGATTACTTAGTAAAAAAACTGTACAACTATTGATATATACGATAAATTAAAAAAAATATAATAAACAAATATCGTATCTTGAATCATAATAATAAATATATCTTCACCTTACAGTTGTGAAGTGTACAAAATAGTAAACTTTTGTAAGTGCCTGGTTTACTGTGAGTTGTCAGTCAAGGAAATAATCATGCTGAAATAAGTTTACTTTTTTTCTTTCTATTGGACTGCGACAGGACAATGACTTGAGAGTACGAAATCTTAAACAAAATTCAATTAAAATCTTTGTGTTGCAATAACTATGATTTTTTGTTATAAGATATACTTAATGTCCTCACAATGTTGGTGGCAATATCATGTAACCACTACTGTTCTTACAAGAAGGACCTAACTTCACAAAATCTGAGTTTAAATTGCATTCTGTCAGGTAAGAGAGCGAAATGGAACAAGTGATTGCACTCGTTATTATTGCTAAACGAATAAATATATCTACCCTTACACGTAGACTGTCTTGCTTACAATAATACGTTCGTCTGCAGAATAAACAGCGTACAAACGAAAAACATTCTTATCACGCGTAACACAAGATGCTTTATCGTATTTACGTTAAAAGTTGTTGATGTCGATGTAAATTGAACGCAGTGTGACTCAAAGGTACGTTAGCTATCGATAATACGAGTCAAGACGAGGCTCGGCGGGAGAGGATCGATTAGTTACTTACATTTCTGGACTATAACGCTTATTGAAACATTTTCTTTTTAATTATTGTTATGCTTATACTGATTGATTATTGGGATAAAAACTTAAAACAGGGGTGAATGTATAATTCATTTACTGTTAATTAATGTATGGTACACTCTATCCAAAAATCAAAGGTATGCAATATAATAAATAACCATTATAAGGTAGATAATATAATCAGAAAAGGCATTTTCAAAATTCGGATCACTGCATATTAAAATTTGTTATCGTTTACTATCAATTTCGGCTGGCTTTTTACTGCTAGAACTTATTGACTTATCGCATTAAAGTAGAAAAAATAAATTAATGTAACTTATTTCATAGTTTTCACCTTATACAGGGCGATTGGAAAAAGGTGTAAAAGCTTTCTGCTGAGTAATAATGAGCTACACGTTCCACAACCAAAACTTATAGAGCTGTATATGTGTGCATGTCAGACTTGTTTACATTGTCGTGTAAACACTTATTTGATTGAAATTTTCATTAAAATAAACCGGACCTATATTTTTCGCAATCTTAATGTCATTTCAAGCATAGAACGTCCACAGCTGGACCCTGCCTCCATTATAGATTTCCAACAGGGCCGGTTAGAAGCGGCCTGCAGCCAGCAACATGTGTGCGCGGTTAGGATGTATAGATGTAGAAGGTTACGACGCATTTTACAGTTTCGTCTGAAAATGAATCGCCCAACTGAAGTGGTTCTGGTACCTGATTATATATTGACGAACATTTGACAAACATAATTGGCCTTTAGACAATATTGAAGTGACATTATGAAGATATTTTATAGATAATGATTAATATTTCTTTCGTGCACAATGATATGTCAATATCATTTCATTAATAACATTCCTTTGTATGAAATACCCATATTGAATTAAATAAACTTCAGTCATTTATTATACAAACATAAGCTACCCTAGCCTTTTTACACATTTTTAATTAAAGAGGTTTGCGACTGGCAGTAATGACAATAATGTCACTACGGTAATGTGCCACTCGACCAATATTATGTTCGGACACGATATAGATATACATATATACTGTGTGATTGGGGATGAATGTATAGCTCCTTTGTCCGCAAAAACTTTAAAAATTTTATATCTATTTTCAATCGTCCTGTGTATAGTAGTTACAATATTTAATTTAATTGGAATACGATAGACCAATAACTTATGGCTTTACTAAGTCTGCACTGGTACGGTTTACAGATAAGCATCATTATTTTAATATGTAATAATTTAAATTTTGAAAATGCTTTTATCATTACTTTATTTATTTCTGAAAACATTGATTTTTAGACAGGATATACGACTGTAATAATTATTTAAATGCATAAGAGGAATAAATCCACACCTTAAAAGCTATTACACCTATAGCCAATTACTCTATTGTTTAAAAAAAAAAACAATATTTAACAATTACAACGCCAATTTTTAAGTTAATTATTTCTATAACAAAGCGTATAACAATATGCAATACGCGAAAGCTTCAACTGAAGTAAAGCTATGCAGGGCAAAAGGTAACAACATGTACACAGATATTGATCCCATGACTGAGCAAACATCAAACGTTGTACAATCCCCACTATACGTCGGTAGTAAACCATAAAGTATAATTGTGAACTGGGAGTATTTAAATAGATATAAAGGCTTTTTAGACACTGAAACGTGAAAGAGAGATATCGACAACAATAGATATGAAATATAAGTTAGTGTTTAAAACATCTCACAATCAATACTAAATAAATATATCTTCTCGTACAATATTCATAAGTACCTAAAGGAGGTCGATAACCAATGTGTGTTTACTACTCGTATAATGCCTTTTGGTACTAAAATGTGGTTTCTCACGGGCTTCATCGTCGCTTCTCAAGCCTTGGAGAGGGCTATGACTCGAGATTTCTATGCAATATCGAATCAGGAATAAGGAGATCCAAACAAAAGTAACCACCTTAACCCAGGGGAATTAAGCAGCGCTGGGAGCCTTAAGGTTCTGGAGCGGAGACCATGGACCGGCAGGGTGGTCCGTATCTACTACTAAAGTCGGCACTTGTCGTTGTGATAGGGTCTATCTCCTTGCAAACAGTTGCCGATGCGAGTGAACAGTGATGAAACTATTATAAAGGCAAATCAAATAAAGAAAATAAGTCAAACACGTTAAAATAAATACCACGGATCTATTCGTAGCTTAAAAGCGTTACATATATGGTAATTCTTGCAATCTATACATTGTGATTTTTAACATGTCAAAAATTATTCTGGCTAAGTTTTATACTTGTTAGGGATTAGTTCGCAAAAGTTGTTTTTTTTTTTTTCAAGAAAACCCCTTAACAGCGTTTGCGCGCGAAATTTCGTAAAATACGTTCTTAGCCGACCCCCTACTTGGCGCACGGATTATTCTAACCAAATTTTAGATCTTTAACGATTGTAGTTCCAGTGATATTATGATGAGTCAATATGTACAGCTGTAATATCTTTAATAAATGAGCTTATACTTATACAATACATATTACATCAAAATTATGTTAAGATTTCACTTAATATTCATTCGACTAGGATTACCCGTTCACGCGTTGTTGTGTTATGCATTTAGTTAAAAATCTCAACAAAAACGCAGTTTTGATACATCAATTATAAAGTAAGATAAAGTATTTTTAAAAACCTCTTTTTCTTCGAGTACAGATAGACAAAACATCATTTTTATATGATAGTAATACTCTTCCTAATCAACTTCCATTTGGAGTGCTAAATGTGTTTCGAATGACTGCCTTACTGATTAGTTGCCTACACAAATCCGAAGCTGCTAATGCCAAGGGCCAGCGAAATAGTCCGTAAAAAAAGTCTTTTTTTTAAACACTGACGACATATATTTAATCTGATTTTAAAAATATACTTTTGTGACGTTTACAAATTGGAAAAGAAAGATACTAAAGGAAAACTAACTTAAGTTTGCAAACTACATCGTTTGTAGCGCTAAATGATGACTTGATACTCCGAAAAAACAGAACACATCTCATTAAGCCTCTGAAAAAATAATCTGCAATATTTATGAGCTCTCCCTAGCTTTGTTTCAGCAATACGCGGCGTAAAAATACCAGGAAACATTTTTATTTCACGTGTGTTTGTTAAGAAATTGAAATTAACTTTATTGCTCATCACAGCTCCGTTAATATAAATACTGTAAAGCTACTTTTTTCCCCCCTTCAACTTGTTGTAATCCGAAATACAGTAGTGATATTTTCAGGAGAAACTACATTAAATTGCACCAGAATTTGTACTCTCTCAAAGTACTCTTAATTAAAACAATGAACAAATATATGAACGTTGTTCTTGCTGCAGTTAATTGAGAGCCTTTTTCAAAATTATTTTTTACAACTTCGTTTTAAAAGTATATACAAAAATAGTATTACTTATTTTAAAGTAATTCTCTTTCAGCTGTAGTTACAAAAGTCGTACAATTAATTCAATAAAGTGTTTGTGACACAAGTTATGACCTGACTAGGTACATATAACATAGGATCAACTCATTTGCATACTCGTTGTACGTGCAAGCGGCCGAAAACAGAAAAGGCACATCGTGAATAACGATCAACGAAACAAGTCCGAGTTTAAAAGCAATAAAAGATAAACAAAAACAAAAGATCTAAATAAAACTTCAGGAGAGCTCGGAAAGCCGGCACCTTAATCTTGTAATTGGGGCATAGTGTCAAAGTAAAACAATGGCCGGTCCCTTATCACCAATATAACGCCCGAAATTGTACGTACAAACTACTTCGAGAATTTTAAATACGCGCAATTTAATGCATCGGTTATTTTAAAATTGATGGTGCTTTTCCTTCCTATCTATCCCCACAGACGATAATATATAAATTAGTTTAAAATATATAACCGAACAATTCTTTTTGATATTTTTTTAATTGATGAATAACATTTTAAAAGTATTATGTGTGTGTATGTATATATATAAACTTTTCCAGACTCAAACAAGTCCAAAAACACAAAAAACATTAATATTAGTCCAGTCGTTCTTGAGTAATAAACCGTGTAACTAAAGCTACAATACTTTGTATTCAGTATATAATGTCTTTAGATGTAACGTATACAGATAAACAATTCTTAAGCAAAACAACAACGTAACAGTTGTTGTTTCTCCTGAAATGATTTATTTCTATCAAATTTCATGAGTTTTCAATGAATTCTATATCCATAAACATCTGCAGAAGTATTCTCTGCACACAGAAATGTATAATTCATAAATCGACATGCATGTTGGCGCAACGTACGTGGCAGTTTGTCTGATCCCTAAAAGCTGCCTGCATAATCTAGTCTTTTTGAGACAAAAACAAAAGCAATATCATATCGAGGACGCTGAGCTAAAACTTTGATATACATATATGTAACGTATTTTTGTATTACACTAAATTTTGCCTCCAAAAAATTTATGTACAATAAATGAAACAGTTTAAATACTTCGCATTAGAAATTTGCTTTATTGTTATTCCTGTCCATATATCAGATATTCTTGCCCTGTGATGTAGAAATTGTTAAGATTAATGAATTGTTTTCTTGATATTAAGCTTTCGTTTATTTATAAATGGCAAACTTTACGTAACAAATTGAAAATTAACATCAAGAAAATAAACTACAATCCATCAAAAAGTAATAACTAAGTGATCTAAAAAGAAATACCATCAAAACACCTACAATGGATAGTGTATTTGTTCCTTTTGGCTTTATAGTACGTCCACACAAACAAAGTTTCAAAATTAACTTATTTTACAAACATAATTTAGCCGTCAAAAATATGTACTAGAACTACATAAATGTAATTAACCATGTGTAGTAATATATTAAATAATTTATCATTTTAATTTGGTTTTTAAAAGAAATAAAATGGTAAAGAGCGCTTATAGAGAATATTTCAGAGGAAATTTAACAGCATAGTAAAATAAATTACAGTTCACGAACCACTCTGTTCCCGCAAACCCATTTCGACGAAGCTGTAACAGCCCCGCAAGGCTATCAGCGCCGACTTCAACAGAAAAGAGAGTAAAAGAAAATATTTGAATAACGTAAATTAACGTATGTAGGGTTTAACCGATTATTAGGCGGTTAAACGTTTCGTTTTACGACAATTAATCGTGAAATTAAGTGCATGTGTAATATCAGACAATGACACTAAAGCCATGCGAAAGGCTCTGACCTTATATCTTTAATGGGAAACCGGAAAACTGTAACGCTGACGGCAGAAATAAGTCTGCTACCCACCCCGACGACCTCATGGAAAAGTGACCAGTAATAAATGCAAATACGAAGTCTGTAATCATTAAACATATAATTAAAACTATCGTGTTACTTCCGTTGACAGCTAGAGATTTTTATATGAGATATAAGGCATAGTGTAAACATATGCACTATGTATATGTAAATCATTTTGCTACAGGCTGTGCACTCATATATCACACACGTATAGTAAGCGAGTAATGCGATATCCATTAACCTAACGCCATCATGAGCTTAACAAAGCATACTATATTGTTTTATTCACAACGTAATGTCAAATATCATCATCCTTTTTAGCATAGAACGTTCACTATTGGACGCAAGCCTATTCTTTAGATATCCAATATTGGCAATAGGCCTGCATCTAGCATCTTTTTGACGACCTTAACAAGGCTGTCTGTTCACCTTGTGGGTGGACATTCTTCACTGCCCTTGCCAACCCGTGACCCGCGTTTTGCGGGCTATAAAAGAAAAAATAAAAAATCAAATAAAAACATTCACTCATCTAGTCGATAAAGCGAAACGACGAAAAATATTTCCTGAGTTGTTTATTATTCGAAAATATTATTTTTAAATAAAACAGCCACAAAAGCTTTTATGACATTGCATTATATATGTCCTACAAAGCCTCGATTTAGTCAGACTACTTTTAAATATCAATCCGACTAGTGCGTTTATAAGTTAACTAATAAAAAAAAATAAAATTGTTTGAAATTATAATATACAAAATGATTTACATTAAAAAATAATGTTTGATTGCGTAAATAAATTAAACTGAAAGCGATTAGAACATAGTTATTATTGTACATTGCTGAGAGAACTCTGTCGAAGGTTACTTCAAACTTTTCAATAAATTATTTCCATCGTTTCTTTGTAATTCATTTATAGCTTTATTTGAGGTTGAATTTATAGCGTTATTCGCAGGCGAACAATCAACGTGTATATGGGTATTTAGTCTTGCCATAAATATTGTTACAAAATAAAAAAAAATAATTGTACCTAACATTTCTCAGTATTTTCATTTAATACGTTAATATAACCCATTAAAAACATATAAAGCTTATTCAAAGTATTCTCCAATAGCTGCAATACAGTCCTTTAAATGTTGGGGCCAATTATCAATTGCAGCAACATTTCCTCTGAGGAAATTCTTCACTATCAATAGTATGCTTTTCTTTGGAGACTAAATTATTATGGCGTTTACGAGTATAGTTTACGAGTATACTCTCTAAAACTGACAATAAATTATAATCCAGTGGATTAACATCAGGCCTTAATGGCTGTCAGTCTTCAGCTCTGATGAAATCCGGAATTTTTATTTCTAACCAAACTTGGTTGGATCGAGCTTCATGCGCCGAGTCCTGCTGGAAGGACCGTTCTTGCTCTACTACCTTCTTAACAATGGTATCTCGATACACTTGTGCCGATATTTTGATACATTTTACATAATAATAAGACTCAGTCACCCCTCCAAACCATCACTGAAGTCGAATAATTTCTACGTTGCACCCTGTTGACTAATTGGGATGTTTTTTTTATAGCTTTCAGTATAAATATGGACATTTTGCTTTTTAAAATATTGTCCAATTATGGAGATTTCATCATCAGTAAACAATCTTTCTCTGTGACCACCTTTTTTGAACCGCTAAAGTTGTTTTTATTTTATCACCCTATTTTTTTTAATTATTTGCTGCAACGCTGTAGTCCTAATTCATCTTTTAAAATGTGCAACATAGTTCCAGGTGCTATCTTCATCTCCCAAGATCAAATCTTTTGCGTTTTACAGGATTTCTTTCCCTTACAGCTTTAATCGTTCTTTTTCGTACAAACACTACGGCCAGATAGGCTAGATCTTCAGTCACAAACAGAGATTTCATTGTGCCTATCAATAGCCCGGTACACAAACACTTGACTAAGCTTATGGAAGAATTTGAAAATTGTATTTGGCACCATACTTGCTTTATGTAATGCAATCACAGCGATTTAGTTCTCTTTATCACCCCATTCCATTTTAATATCACAATACAATGCCATTATTAAACAAAACAGATTCCAAATTAAAAAGTAATTATTTGTAATTTTTTATGGCCAGACTAAGTATACAACGAACAGTTTTTATCCGTCTATTACTCGTGAATTCTCCTGATACGCCTTTTTTAAATATAAAGTTAAAAAGACAAGATTTAAACGGTACAACAGTATTTTTCATTAACTACAAATATTGTTTACTTTTTAGTACTAACAGTCTCGCCAGGTTCAAGGTGGCAGAGCGCCGAGTTTAGCCAAGACTTTATTAAGGCAACTAAACTCCTCTCTCCTCCCCTACATAAATCCGTGGTATAAGCATATTGTTAAACTTTTTTAAAACGTGTTGTTGTGGAGTTTTTTCCTGCATTTTTCCACAACATCATAATATGTTGCGAGGCTTAGTCTTAAATAAAATAAATTAAAAATAACAAAGAGTTGACGACCGATAAGAGTCCTGTTAAATGTTCCGATATTGAATAAATTAATTTTATCTTTATCTACAAGAGCCGACAGGAGAACCTTGGCCTTGGCTATCACTTAACGTCGACACGAAGAAGCCTCCCCCCCCCCCTCGACTTAGCAATCCAAATTCCACTTGTCCGAACCTGAAGTAAATAGTAGCAGGCTAAGGTCGTCGGAAAACGTTAATGCAAGCCGCTTACAAATGGTATTGTAGGAAACTTATTCGGGACGCCTATGTTCAGTAGTGGACGTATACTAAAATAGAAGCTTGATTAAATAATATTATGTAACGTGATAAAAACTGTGGGCCTCACAAACCGATGCTTTGTCATTAGTACCCATGCTATTATGATGTTTTACGTGCATTTTGATTCATAATACACTACGCTGAACTTTTGTGGACAACTATGTACCGTATTATATAATACACTCCCATGTCATAATCATACCAGCCTGCAGACCTCTCCCAAAGATCGTCACGATGACTGGTCTTGCGCAGCCTGCATCCAGCGACTTCCTGTTACATTAACCATGTCGCAGGTCTACCTAGTGTGAAGCCTAGCCACGTCGCGACACATCCATGTAATGCCTCTTTATTAACTTCAAACTAAATCCGATTAGTATGAAGGATTGTAAAGTGATAATAAAGCTGGGGGATGAATTGCTTCAACTGTTGTAATATGGACATCGTAACTGACCACAAAAAAGACCCGTCTAAGTCTGTGTGCAACACTCAAATAACGGCGCGTTTATGACATTTAATGACCCTAAGTGGTATAAATAAAAATATATATACAACACTCGCTTAAAATCGAGCTAATGTCGGCTTATACCTGCGTACATGTAAACCTCTAGTTAAATACGTAACAATATCTTATCCAAAAATGTTTATTGTATTATGTAATACATGCATATTTCTGTCGTATTTATAAGAGTAAATATTTAGCACATCTATCAGCAAAAAGCTTTAAAGCTTTTACATCTAATTCAAATTATCCTGTTAATAGTGATCAAACAGAAATATAATACATTTTATATTGTTTACTGAAACATTTTACATATGTTGTATTATATCTATTGTAATGCGATAGGCCAATAACTTCCGACAGTACAAAGTCCGTTAGAACGGTAGTGAGACTCTTTTTCTTACTATACTATCATAACATTACTTATTATTTCCAAAACCATTTGTTATAGGCTTGTACCATATACTGATTGACTCGGTTACATCACCTCTTCAAAGCTTTTACGCCTATAACGAATCATTATTCTTATGTAATAGTTATAATATGCGTGTAATATAATAAAAATAAACAAAGATTTTGTGGCATTATTGAAATGTTTATTTTCCGTGAAACGATTAGTGTTACCAATTTTGGACGCAAAATGAAAATAACGTCGCGTAACATATGTACGTACATCCTAAACTGCCCTCTTCTTCATGTCTCTCACATCAATCCAAAAGTTGTCTGGTAGAGATCATCGCCTCTTATACAACTTTTTTTTCCCTCTATTTATCTATGTTGCACAATTTTTTTGAATAAACGAATAGAAATAAATAACGTCGCTTAGTTGCTGCGACCTGCCTGTTGAAACAGTAGGAACGCTGCTGCCAATCAATTGGTTGTGAGCAAAAGCAATCCTGTATAATTACTGGACGAAGTGTAAATTATATAAGTAAGAAAAGGACCAATATTTAGCCACTTCCACACATGCAGTGGTAAGTCGTGCAACAAAGTGCACCGCCCGCCAACCCGCTGACAAATGCGCATGCGGCAAACAATGCGAATTACACAACTGCCACTGTCAAATCACTCAACACATGTTTCACCCTTCCACGGGGCATCTTCAGGAGTTATGTTACACCGATTAGTGCCAAACACAGAGTCTTACTAGGCGGAAGTGGCTAAATATTGTTCCTTTCTTACTTAGGATGGACTTCCGCAAGGTAACACCGGACCGAACCCCCCGACCTACTAATCCTAATTCAGTGTTATAACAAAATGCAAATATACACTTTTCTTTAACCAAGTTTTGCAAAATAAGGTTGATAAAATTTGTATCATTGCATTTTTGTAAACAGTTACATAAAAAGGGCAGCAATGCAAATATCACAAAGCATTTGGTACACCAGTTACACAATGTAAATTTAGCAAAAAAAAAAAAAACTAATAGTAACGAATCCGCCGAGCGTCGCCAGGAAAACCATTTTAAATATGCCGGTTATAGGCAGTTAACTAATTGCAGTTCGACGAAGAACTACTGCAACAACACTGACCTGGTTATATGTACACAATATAAAGATTCAACTGTCTCCCATATATAACAACCTTTTAATTTTATTTCCAAGATACTTAATAAAACATCAATTATTATAACGATTAAGAAGAGATATTTCTTTATATTTATTTAAACCTGTATTGTACACTTTCAACTTCCTAACACGGACATTGTAACAAAGGATATTCTATTTTTGAGCGTGAGGTTCAATATTTAACTTCCTATTTTAAAAAACCGCTGCGACTATTAATGTTTCCATTAATATCCGAGAGCGTTCCGTAGAAAAACTGTTAACGCGATATATAAATTGATTAAAAATAGGTGTAAAAGCTTTGTTTTTTTTTGTGAAAGACCCCGATTATGAGTAAAAATGAAAGAATTGAATATTTATCTTATTTTTATTTCAATCGCACGGTCTCCTAAAATGACATTAAACAAAAAGTAATGCCGGTCGTTAAAGCCGATAGATAAAAGTAAATTCTCTGAGAAGTTATATATGTGAACAATTTTAATACAGATACCACAAAACAAGTTTTTTTTTTAGAACGTAATAATGATAACTAGGGAGACTTTTATACCTTTGTAGAATTTGGGACACTTTTTATATTTTTATAATTATATTGAAAAAATTAAACGAATTAAAAATGATAGATTATCACAATTCTACATTCGAAACTTTTTTGATGTTTGAAGTAATTTATACACATAGATTTGGGAATTATTTAAAAATATACGAATAAAAAAATTTTCAAGAAAGGTAATTTTTTTCTTCGTAAACGGGGTTTTAAGTTAAAAATTAAATCTTTGATATCTCTGAAATAATCAATTTTTGGGTAGTGTGTCTTTAAAGCTTTTGTGCCTATTTACAATCAGCCTTTAAATTTGTGATTATTTACTTTCTCTTATATACATTAGATAGTACATTTTTTTCTAAATAAATTTAATATTAAGTTTCGATTTAATCAAGTTAAAATATGCGCACAGCTACAAATGAGCCTGAAACTACTTAAAAAGTAATATGCCGTGCGTGTACGACGTGCCCACGTGTTATTGACACAACTTTCAAAACGCAATTAACAATAGTTCACAAAGTTGCCACATGGGAATAGAATTTATATTAGCGTACGCAGCCGTATAAGTATTACGTCGCCTGCTTGACACTTTAGTGTTACATGGAAATATGACTATAATTTATATTATCATTATTATTTCAGGCGTAGGAGATCCACTGGTGATCGGTTGGAAGCGACCAGAATTCAGAGGCTTCCGTCGACCTCAACACGATCACCTGCTCAGGTTGTGGGTGGACGCCCTACGCTGCCCTTGTCTATCCGTAGTCTCCAATCCAGAATCTTAAGGCCCAACAACCATCAGTTCTGCGCGTTATCTAGCCTGCCTACTGCCCCTTCCACTTGCAATATTGTCAGGTACATTTAGTTAGTATACGGATCTCACTTCAAGCACTCATGCGGCTGTAAGCTTAACATGAACTAAGTGACCACATTTCTAACCCACAAGTCATCACTTAAAACACCTTGGTTGCAGACGTTTATCTTGAGACAGTAAAAGATATTACAAGAAAAAATCTTTCGTAGTTACCCCAACTGTATTCAGCCGAGTTGTATTTGACGATTGAACTCTTTACTTTTTTGACTTATCTAGTTTGTTTGCCTCAGGTGTGTGAACAAGTCAACATAATTATATATATTAATAAGAAACTAGGCGAAAAATGCTCTACAAGATGTCAATGCAATGAACGACAATCCTCGGAAGAAGGTGACCTAAGTGACCATGACCGGACGGCGGCGCAAAACACTGAACTGAATCTGAATTGAAGTAGAAAAAGCCGACAATAACGCTAGAAACAAAGGCTGAAAAGTTTATTACCGTACATTCCCAGTGTTTACTTAATGTTGCGAATTTACGTCTTTTGTTAGCTCACTTAATATTTTTAGCAGCTATATTCTTCTATATACTGCGATATGTTTTGTTCTAAATTTGTCCCACTTTTGCCAGTAACTAATTAATTTAATAATTAAATTACAATACTAACTTAAATCCATTTTATAATTACGGCTGTGGTAAAATGATTTATTTGCATATATATGTGCGTGTATGTTAAATATTATATATAAACATATAAATACATATATATATATACACACACACAAATATTACGTCAGAGCTGAGGTTCCCAGACACTTTTTCTCTCATAGACCATAAAAATATTATTTCCCTACGTTAATAGATAGTCCAAATAACGTTTTAGTTCTACACTATGAAAAGCGTATTATTCAGTGAAATTTTCGTAGACTGCCCCTTATGGGTTATGAAACATTTTTTCTAACTTTAAACCATTTTGGGAACTAAGTCTAAAGGAATGCCTCGAAACTTGAAACTTACAAAGGTAAAAGAAAACTATTGATATTTTAACTTATTGGTTTTATAGCTATATGAGTATTATTATTAAATACTAAATACTGATACATAATTACGACAACTAATAAAAAAAATTAATTCTTTATAAATTGAAATGTAAGATTTATGCAAAATAAAATTCTTTTTAATAATATACATAATCTATTTTAACAAGTTAAATAAACATTAACATGGCCTACTATATAATCTGGCAAACTTGATGTACGCTATTTGCATTTCGATAAAAATGGCAGGTAAGTAACTGGCCACGTTGTTGCTTAAAATATTATAACTATATGTAGTTTCAAAACGTAAAATAAAGTCACTGGGATTATTCAATTTAATAATACAAACTATCACTATTTGATTTAATTTAAGACAATATGTCGCCAAAAATAATTATCAATAAATATTTTATTGACGAACTTGAAATTTTTTTAAGAAATTAACTGATTATAACTATTAATCGGGCCGAAAGCAAACCCGGGAAAATAAAAAAGCACAAGTAATGACATCACGTGAAAATTTTAATGTAAATTTAAACACAGTAATGATTCAAAATCTATTATTAATAAGGATATAGATCATATAATAGCAAACCTAACAAAAGAAAGTACTTGTCCTTGTATAAGAAAGAAACCTATGAGATTTGAAAATGGTCTACATTATTATTGTTAACTAGAATTTGAAGTTAATAATACCACGTGGAGAACTGGAGCTTAGCTCCTATAACGGAATTATAAGCAACAATTGTTTTCGTTTTCTCGCTTCGTAGACATGTACGTGCCTGCAGAGAAAACATCGCCTTGACAAATAACCAATTGGAACATTTCACCAAAACAAATACGTTTGTGTTCGACATCGTAATTATTAACTTCGTAATCACATTTAGGTCAAGAACGGAAGATTCTGATAAATAGGTAAATTCTTTATATACACTCAAGAACGTGATATATACGCGCGAGAAATTTATTCATAATTTTCTTACAAAAATATGTGTATATTGTTACTTAAAAATCTAAATATATATATACAATATTTCCATTTAATCTAATATATCTTCACACCTAAAAATTTTAGTATATTTTATAATAAATGGTCTTACTGTTTGTAGCATTAATAAAGTCCATAACACAGAACACTTACCTCAAACCCAATCCAGTTTTTTCCTTGAACAGCAACGGAGTAGTGAAACCATTTTTCTGCATATAGGATATGGTAAGTTCAGATCCATGCATCTCAAGCACTGCTCCAGTATGTTCAAATCTGGGACTTTCAAGCTTATCAGCAAGAGAGAAACCTCGTCCCCCTTCAGCCTCATCATCTCCAAGAGCCCATTCATCGGAGTAAAGTTTCCGTTGCTTGCGCTCCCGCTGTTAAGTAAAATAATTACTTTTACATATTTTTTAACTTTAAAAAGTCACTACACAAGCAATTTCAAGTGTTATATCATCATAGACTGTTTTAACTATTAATACCATTACATTAATCATGTTGGTGTCATTTACAACATTATTACCATTTAGAGCCATGGATATTATTAACTTTTTATAATGTTATTATTAATTAAATATTCATAAACTATCATAAAATAAATAATTTATATTTGTAAAGTAGTTTGTATGTGATTTAATTTAATTTAGAATTGATGTAATTACATTTTTATAATATGATGTAATGACTTAGTAGTGGTGTTTTTTAAAATTGTTTATTTAAGAGTATCATTTAAAAGTATCACTTTAATGTTAACATAATAAAATGACTCCTTGTATAAATGGAAAATACATTTTAAATACAAAATGTCTGTTTTTTAAAACTGCAAACAACTTGTTATCTATAAAAGTTAGTTCAATAAAATCAGGTTATATCTTTTTACATGCAAGGCAAACAAAAAGCAAGAGTAAGAACGCAAAGTAACTTCAACCATCGATATATAAAACTTTTAATAATAAAGTAGCCTATTGGCAGCCTTTGTAAACAAAGAATGTGTCGATTGGGTATAGAGCGGCTGAAATAATCATCGTTGTGGCATATTTTAGGCGATCACTCTCGTTCAAACAATAATTGTTCGACAGAAGATTAGTTAAGTAATAAAGTAGATTAGAGTGATGGTCGACGTGTGGTCGCAGTGCGCACGCCCCTGGCCGCCTGCCCTCCGCCAGCCCGCGGGAGGGAAACGCCTTCGTCCCTACCAGATGCCCGCTAGGTATGCTCCAACATTGACGTCTCCTACGCGCGCGCCGCTAAGCGGGCCACTCTTTATCATCGCCGCTATATCACAATGCCGCGATCTCCGGAACTATTATAGATTTTGACACCTTCTCGCATGCGCGAATGCATACGGCCGCCGCGTTTTGAACTCGCTCGCGGCGTAATCGCAAAAAAATTAAGTCCGATGACCCTCACAAATGATCGTCATGTTGATTCCACGGCTTTTAACATAACTTATATCACATTCCCGAAACTTTCATAAATCGATACACGATGCAGCGATGCACCATTTCATGTTTACGTGATCCCAGATAAAGCCACCATGGCGTCACCCGGGACTAAATACGTAAAAATGTAACAATAAACACTCACCAGTTGCCTCGGCACTTGTTTTTTGTTGTTCGGCAGTGTTTCCGACATGTTTCTGTAAGTCAGAAACACTGCACCGCGAATTTTACACTATTTTACGTAAATATTTTACACGGAGCACGAGAAAAAGCAACGCAATCCACCATTTGCAACAGTCGACACTGCTGCCAACATCGAAGCGAACGATCACTCTGGCTACCTACGTGAAGTTGGCGACGCTGTGCGCGACCTATTGGTTCATTTGTGAAATGAGATGGCGGGAAAGTTCAAAACATCGATATAGACATGCAGGATATAATAATAAGTGAACAATAACCTTTTAACGTAATAAATTGCTTATATTAACAATAAAAAAAACTTGATCTTTAGAAATATTTTTCGCCATTATTAAAAATACCATTATCATTAAGTGTTTTAGTGACTAAATAATGAAAACCGTCAATACTATTTCAATTTGAAAGAATATTGGACTATTGTTCCAAAATTAAATTACATATGTATTAAATAAATGTGTTTTATAATATTATATTTGTAATATTTGCAGAGCATCTTTTAATTTTATAATTTACTATCTCGCCTTGCCATAAATACTTTAAAAAAATAAATAATTATAGTACATAAAACATTATAATACTGTAATTTATTATGCAACATTAACTAAAAGATATTTCGTGTTATTTATTCAGTACTTTTATGTATTTGATGATTAAAATACTACTTTGTCAACCATAACAAGAAATATGTCTAAATATTTTCTAATATATTATACCAGAATAGTATTTTTTTCTCGTTTCAAATTACAGACATTATGACATAAAAATTGCTTTTGCACTTTTAAAAAAAACATTTTAGAAGTATAATGATTTTACATAAAATGTTCTTGTACATTTTAATTTATAGCAGAAATTTGTATTTTAAAAGTTTCCAAAAATAAAACCGAATCCCCATGGAATGACAGTAACTATGTAAACTTTTCTTTAAATAATGATTAATCACTGATGGTTGAATGTACCGCAAATGAGGAATAGGATTCGTTTCACATCACATTCTATGCATATTATTTATATGTACATAATACATTTCGAAATCCTTGTAAATAACGTTCTTTTACTCCAAAGCAAGTTTTATATAACCATTATCTTTAATAACGTAATAATATAAACTCTGTCGTATATTATTGCACACTGGTTTATTTTCTAAAATAAAACATAAGCATATCATAAAACTTTAATTTCTGTAGTTTGGTAGGAGAAAGCTATTGCAAATAAAAAAACAACAATGGCAGATTGTAATCCTGACATATTTTTCTATGAATAATAAATATATTTTATTACAAGTAACATTTTATTCGTACATTTAATATTCTTTCACTTGTATATTTAACATACAAATTACAATTTTAAAAACTGTATTAAAAGTCAGTTCAGCAAAAATAGCCTCTGAATTAGGCGTTTAAGGTTGATTCTTAGATTATCGGTCTATCGGTGTTCACTTGTTGAGTCTTCTTTGATTTAACTAGACTTTAATGTTAAGTAAGTTTGGTATCCAAATTGACAAAGAATTAATTTGTAAATAAATTTTGTAATTTGATTTTAACAACAATTAATTAAAGTTCAAATTTTATTTCCAATATTTGGTAATAATCAAATATAAAAGTTAATAACGTATATTTATTTTTTTAATTGTTTACTAAAAAAAAGTAAGTCAGGCCAACACATGTTATGGTAATCGTTATAACGAAAAGCAAAATTATAAATAAATTATTAAATATTTATGTTATATCATAAGATTAAGATCTATAACGTAAAATAACCTTAGTTAATTAATAGTGAAATATATTTTATTGCGATTTGTAATAAGTCAACAGTTATAATCGCAAATAGAATGTTATACTTATTCATTTTTAGCATGCCAATAGCAATTCATAGTATAAATTTAGTTTCATTTAACAAAGTACAAAATTAAAAATGTTTGTCTATTGTAGGAGTAAATAACCCTGGATAATAATGGTAACCTATATCCAAATGTTAATAACTGCATAAAACGGAAAACAATATTAATTGGCTATATTATTGATATATGATATTTGTTCGTCAGTACTATGTCTTAAAATAATGCATGTGGATATAAACGTAAAATCGTGTACCTTTTAAATATAATACTTTTAGAATTAAAACTACTACGTACTATCTATTAGTGCTAATATAAACACTTTCGAATTGTTCTGCAGAAATGATGATATAGATATTTATTTTTAATACAGCTTATCAAGCAATAGGTTATAACAATGAGCTACTGCTATATAAGTCTTTAATGATTCATAGTCATGTTTGTTCTACAGTGTGATACTAGATGGCGTTTGAATATAAATAGAAAATAATTGCCAGCATGTATTTACGGTTTAGTATTATAATAAATTTATATTGTATTTATTGTTGATTATAATATAATGATCTGTTAGATTATAATAAATTTATTGTGTTATTTTAATCATAATATTTTTAATGTTTACTCGCATAACATTTCTGGTATACGTATATATGTGTCTGTTAACTACCTGGACTAGTTTAAGTTTAATTTTTAGAAAGGTTTTATTTTGCTGGAAATTGAAACCTTATTAATATATTCATGCCTTGGAATACAACGTTTTATTTATATTAAAAAAAAAAAACAAATTATTTCTTTGGTTAATAATAACAAAAAGAGGACGCATTTACGACGGGATAACATTTCAGACAGTGTCTACCGAACGCTAAAGACATAGTCTTTAGTTCTTATGTTGATCATATCTCTTAATTCTAAATAAGTAACATTAAAGTTTTCGGACTAATTTTTATGAACCTGTGATTTTGACTTTATTATGGAGTCTCTCCACATGATAGACCTTAGAAACAAAATTTAACACTATGAGCCAATAAATTTTTATTATAAGTGTTAGAATACCATAAACTAACAGTCAGTTATATATTGACAAATTTTTGGTAAGCTCCAATAAATATTAAATACTTATTTATGGCAACTTTATTAGATTTAAATTTGTTGCAATTTATCAAATAAGTAGTTTCATGTTGTATCTATCATCTTTAGATGTTTTAAAATTGTTGACTCCCACTACTTTTTCTACAAAAGATTAACTGGTCATTCATGGGCCGGATTTTACTGATATATATCAAAGTTTCACAAAATATCTCGGTCCTTGCTTTTATTCTTTTATATTTAAATTTATAAGGATGTTATCAAATAAATCTTATACCATTGAAGATATTTTAGTTAATCGAAATATCTGGCATTTGAATAGTTCATTTGCAGAGTTGACGTTATAATGATAACTATATTGAAATACATCAAACATAGTTGAATTTCATGTTATGAGCATGGATCGTTCACTGAAGCGATCTAAGAGCTCAACTACTTTAATAGAAGTATTAAGCTAGGCGCACTCAGCCTCCCACCTCAAACCCCCAGTCTGGTTTAAAAAAAAATAAAAAGAGCAACTGCTGAATTTCTGCCCGACTCTCAGCAGACCTGAATAACGAGCTGGTGGTAGTTTACATAAGAAATGGCTACTTTTTATAATGTAAAAAATATTTGAAGAGACCAAAATGCGTCCAAATGCCAACTTAAATAAAAATATTACGAATTTGAATTTAAATAAAGTTTTTTTCTTTTGACTTGTGACAACAGTATAATATATAAGAATTTACTTTAATAATATATTTCTATTGAAATTAATAGCCAATGCAACAAAAAAATTATTCGACAAATTGACTCTAATTATTTTTCCATTCATACCTTAGGATAAGGAATCTGTTTATGGACAGCAAAATAGAATTTTTTAAATTTTGTGTATAAATCATAAATACTACGTTTTTCTTTTTTCACGCACTATACATTAAATAGAGGCAAAAGTTGTCGAACATTTCCCTTTCAAACAAGAATAAATTGTATATATATCATACATGTAATCTCATTATTACTATCAGGTTTTTCCAATGATAAAGTGATCATTGATACGTTTTATTTTTATCTGTGTTTTTCTATTAAACTGCGATAAATCATAACTTATGACAGCAAAAAATTAATTGGGGGCAAGTAAAAGACGAGAAAAACACTGGTTCAAATTAACTTTTTTTATTAACAATAACAAATAATCTTTATTTCAATCACAACTAAAATAAAAGCAAAGTTATAACGGTTACTATAGGTTAAAATAATTTAAGTTAGAAATATTGTGTTGGATTATTTTTACTTAAAAACTATAAAAGTTTTAATTTTTCATCAACGTTCTCGCATAATATTAACCATTCGGATACGAACATGGGTATTATATTCAATTATTTCTGTTATAACATAATTTAGTGTGTAGAATTTAAAACTTGTATAATTTGTTACAAAATAAATATGTACCTGATTGTTATTAATTTTTTTACATTAAATATTAACCTAAAAACGAAACAGCTAGTTTGTTATTTTAACTAAAAAGATAAATTTTAAAGTAAATTATCATGAATTCAAACTTAAATTTGATGATTGAATGACACGCATTTTTATATTAATTTTGATAAAATATTTTAATCTTCACACAGAGATACAATGTAACATGATTTGCTACAAAATATATATTTATTACTACAAAATTAGCACATTTAATCATTATTAGTTTTTTAGTTTTATATTTATTAAATAAAGTCTCTATTGAAATCGTTGTTAAATTAAAAATTAATCTACATGCTATGTTTTTGTAACAATTTAAAAATAATATATAAAATTATTTTACATCTCTGAGTGTTATTCTATAATATTTTAAAACAGGATCTTCAATGACACATTCGCTGTCTATAACCCCATTTTCTTCAATGAACTCTGTGTGTTTATTTAGCCAATCCATATAGAGTTTCAAATATCTGTCTCCGGGGTCGACATCTGTATGACCCAAGCAGAACATCCTGTAAGCGTCTTCTCCATACTTTCCTATCCCACATAAATCACTAGCTCTTCGCCACTTTGACGACACGAATTGGTAGCTGAGTTTCCAAATCATATGTCCACGTTTCCTCAGTCCAAGATTATCAAAAAACCTTTCCAATGACGTTGGATTATCATTTAAAACGTCATAAGGTGTCGGATATTCTTCGAAGAAACTTTTAATATAGCGCCTGGCTGTTTTAGCAGAGGTTTTAGTTAAAAATATTGTTGCTACTAACATCGCCCAGGGGTTCTGGGAGAATTCCTCTTCGATTACGTAATGCGGTGACGTAGGCATATTACGAACTGTGATATTAAAAAAAGGCTGTATATTCAAAGGCTCAGGTCCATCTAAAGTTAATTGATCGATATTTAATAGATCTGAATCAATTGATGTCTGACTTAAATCTTGGGAAGAATCGTGACTGGAATTTGAAGTGGATGCTAACAATTTATCTGAACTTATTTCGTTGATGTTTAAATCGCTCTCTTCTTTGAAGAACCTGCTGATGCAATTGTCTTTGTCATCCATTGCAGGTGACCCTGAAAACAATATTATTGAATCATTAATACATGTGACAGATGTAGTTAAGGACAAAAATATTGGCAACAAGCTGCTTCCGGCCGATCCTTTAAGGTATGTATGCCCAGAAGCGAATGTCCTGCAGCTGAAATTATGTCGATAATAAAATTACGCAGTTTTGTCAGTTTTTTACGCTTTATACAATAAAGTGACAATATTTATATAACTTTATGATAAGTACGTTTTCTCGGTACAATGATTTATAAGTGATTAAATACGAGTGTAGTATCATTTTTACTAGCTATTACTGAACATTGTAACTTATTGAGCATTGTTAGCCTAGCGGTATAGTACTGAGACTTACGAACGTAGGTCTTAACACTTTGTGCATAAATTCTATAGGATTTTATATTACCACTCGTAAACAAGTTTCCAGAGTATGGGCAGCTGTGTTCTCTGCTTACCATAATTCATTACTGCGATCTTAAACCGGCTTACTAAGAGTGGCGATTATGCTAAATCCCCCAAAGATAACTCTAGTGGAGAGCTATGACTTGCAATGATCGTCTATGGGCTAAAACGTCGACTGGACAAAGGCCGCATCGATAGATTTTTAATAGGACAGGTTGGAATCGGCTTGCGTCCAGGGTGTATCAATAATTTTTATCTTGACGGTATCCTGTTTTGTGTACCTTAAATATAAATGAATTTCCTGAATGCCACATGATTCTTAATAAAAATTATGTTTAATCACTTTCTCTTTCTGTTAAAATTAGTGCTGATAATCGTGCGGGTTGTCACAGCTTCGTCAAAATGAGTATTCATAAGCAGAATGGTCTACGAATTATAGAAAATAAAAATCAGTTCGTTGCACCAGTTCACCGAAGACTTTTCCACGAAGGTAGGTTATAGTCTACCCCTGTGTAAAAGTATACAAAAGGAAAGTATGGAAAAGTATACCCCGTGTAGTATCTAGTTCACGGACCCTTCCGCTCCATGAACTCAGTACCGACGAAGCTGTAAAAGCCTTAGGGCTATCAGCATTAACATCCTCAGAAACAATATACAAAACGTAGGTGTATAACGTAATGAGTGAAGTGTGGTGTGCGAAACGAGACTACTCGGTGGTCGTGGCTTGGTGCGAACGCTTTCTTTCTCATCCACGCTTGTACGCGGGTAAGGTGGACGCGGCCAGCGGGTTCCTATATGCGTGAGTTGTCAATGCCATAGTGCATCGCACTCGCCGGAGATCCGATGTTGGTTGTGAATCATAGCGGGGATATGAAAAGGGAAATTTATTTAAATGTCGCTTTAAACGCGCGGAGAAGCGCCGAGTGCTCTACGATCATCATAAAGTGTTCCGTCGGAACGGAAGCTGCGTGAAGTTTGGCGGCTAAAATATTTACCACGTTGAGACATTTTTTTGTCAGGAATTTAGCAAGGGCTTTAAGCTCCTCGGAATCCTCCGGGCTTCTCTGTGAATGGGATGATGATGAGATCTGGCTTGGGTCTTGGTGGTGGAATTACCGAAGGGTTATGTTTCATCACTATCATCATTTTATTCGCAGTAGTCCGAAAGGATTCAACCATAAATTTTCAATATGACCGACTGGTAGCGGCCTGCTTTAAATTATTTTTGAATTTACACCAATATATAAATTATTTACTTATCTATAATATTAAACTATAAATTTGTGTAAAGAATACATAATAGGTAATTACTATGTAAAAATAGCATATACAGAATGATAAATTTTGGGCACCATTTTGGGTTGACTGGTAGAGATTGCCCAGAGGTATTAAGTCCACCTATGCAAAAGATGTTAAAATGGTGAATTAATATATAAATATATAGCTGTGCATATACCTTTTCATGTACTTCAATTGCAATTGAAGTGAACGTCGACGAGAAAAACAAAGAGTTATCTATATTATATATATTAAATGCAGAAATAAAATGAACAAAATTGCACCACAAATGACCATTCCGAAAATATAAATTTAAAAATACCTATTATTTTAATGACTTTTCTATCAAGTGGAATTAAATTTGAGTCTGAACAGATGGTCGAAAGAATCCAATTATTATGCAAATTAAGAAACTGCGCCGTATTCTGAACTCGAGAATAACTTGTAGATAATTGTTTCTCAATTCGTTAATAACTGTTAATAACTTTTGCTAATCAAATGTGGGATTTCCGATGAATAAGATGTTGACGTGAAACTAAGGAATCATTTTGGTTGAGATCACGTTTTCATAATTGTGGGTTCCAACCTATGACATACATGTATAGTATACAGAACTGCGATGTACGATACTAATATAAATTCTAGGATAGAAAAGTTTTTATTATAACTTTTGCATTTTAAATAAACCTTCATATTCCTCAAATCTAAATAAGAAATCTATTCTATCATATTATAATTATAGTTAGCATAGGTTTACGTGCAGCGGGACAGTGACAGTGACGGAGCATATAGTGTATTTTCCTCGGAAGAAGAAACTTTTGATTTTTTTTTTAATGACCTTATCTATTGAGGACCTCTCGTATACCTATTTTATTTAGCACAGGGTCTATTTTATTTTTTCAATAATTTTTTCACATTTTTTTTGTTTTTATTTCCGTACTCTTCTAATATTATTCTACTCTATCTTTCCTCTTCTTTCATTGGGACTTTAGGTTAAGGGGACAAAAGACCTTCTTGTAGTTGTCGTGGAAGATACTGAAGGCTTTCTACCGGTCGCATTGTAATAAACATTAATATCAGACTTGTGCAGTAAAAATTATGATAAATTACAAATTCGCGTATTGTATCGCAGATCTTAAGTTTTTTTAATGTCAGCACAAACGTTGTATATAATCTCAATTATTTAAAAGCGCATCTTTAAACATAGCAAAACCGTGCGATTTGCAATGAATAACTCGTTTTTAACTATGGGTAATCCCGGAACATCAATAACTGGTTTCTATACGAAAGGGTCGGCATATATGAGCAGAACAAGATAATGGAGATTTTTAAGCAACTGTGGACAGTATTTCTAAACTTTCTTGTTACACATTTAAGATCATTAAAAAAAGTTATAAAAATATTATAGTGTAACGAATTTTTAAGTGATAAGACAACTTTAAATTAAATGCTCAACTAGTGTATTAATGATATTGTAAAAGTGACCACAAAAAAGCCGTCTGATTAGGACGTATTTAGAACCGTCGCAGTTTTAGTTTGAAGGATGTCTTTATAAACAAATTCAATCTTGCATTTTTCTTAGAGGTCTACAAGTTGTAGAGAGAGTAGATCCTACTAGATATCAATGTGAATAAATGAAACATAAATAGCAGATTATTCTTCTTGTTTTACGTACTGATGGTAAAAATAACCGGAAACCCAATTAGTGTTAACGAGGATATTGTCAGGGGGTAAGGCATCTTTGTTTCATAGGGGTAAGGACTCCCAAAACATTTTAGATAGAAGCATTGTTGGAGTTTTTCTGACACTTTGGAAACCAACTGGTATCGTCGAAAACAAGGTTGAAGTGTATAACCGGATACTCCAATCCCATTGGATCCCATTCTAGATAGAAGCCTTGATGGAGTTTATGTTAATCAGGTAATAGCAACAGACGTCGACGTTCGGCCGTGTAGTGCACCCTTGAAACAGAATGTTAAACACGTTTTGAGTGACTAACGAAGCCGTAGTTATTGTAAGGGTTATTGTGCCCAGTCAGTCTGTAGAGCGCCTGCCTTAACGATCTAACAACTTATAGGTCTCCCGATTCGGTAAGATATCATCGCATCT
Source organism: Battus philenor (assembly GCF_028537555.1). Lineage (NCBI taxonomy): Eukaryota > Metazoa > Arthropoda > Insecta > Lepidoptera > Papilionidae > Battus > Battus philenor. Next base: position 4,375,121 of record NW_027181686.1, read on the forward strand.
ACTCGTTATATGGAAAAAATAGTTTTCGAAGCTCTGGCCAGAAATAGCAGCTTAATGCATCCAGACAATGAAGATGGTCAAACGAATAACACAGGTCTCACCCCGGTTGCAACCGAGCTGGTGTAAAGCCAATTAAACTAGCATAAAATTAGAATTACAAAACAATCAGAAGTATTATAAGTTGTCGGTAGATATATTTTAATAGTGTGATAAATGATATCTATTTAAAGGATATATGGCACACTCAAAAAATAACTTATAAATAGCATAAATCTTTTGAAATGTATAAAATAGAACTAAATTAGAAATAGGATAGAATAAGTTTCTATAAGACTTTCCATTCAAGCAATGGAAAGCAAATACACAATGGAATTAAAAGGAGTTGACATAGCAAATAAGTACAATATATAGAATAAGTATTATGATGTGTGTAGAATAAGTATTATGTGAATAAGACCTAGGATTTGGACGTTCAGAAACTAAAACATGAATAAATAGAATTAAGTTTTAAAAATTATAAATTCAAATAGTCTAAAAAAGACTGCTACTAGGCACACGAGGTTTCAGATGACGAAGACAAAAAAAGATTCGGCACTACAACAGTATGTAGCGGCACAAGCTAAAGCAATCAAGGGAGATTTCGAGCTTGGCTACTAATAAACAAGGTTCAGGCTTAGCGATATAAGCGCCTTACCCCCGTCTATTCACTGTCTACACAAATAACAAATTCATTAACCTTTTATTGGCTGAAAAGGTAAAAACATGGCGCTTGTCAGTGTCGGATAACAATTTTTTTGAAATGATAAATGAAATTTTATTGTTTATGGTCCTGTGGTATGTAGTATATCCAAATCAAGCGATTTTAAACTGTGTTTTTAAGGTAATTTGATATAATGTAGCTTACTTCGTTTCGGGCTTATCTAACCCAGTGGTCTTCAGGCCTTGTGGGCATATATGTCCAAGGGCAGTTGACATGATAAACCAGTGTTAGTACAATAAAAAAATCTTATGCCAAGACGCATTGTAATAACTTCATCACAATCATAAACTAATCGAACGATTTAAACTGTAAAATCAATAAACTTAAATAATAAAACGTGACCAATATAAAGATATATATCTCCATCTAATACTTTATAGTACATATAAAACTACATTTCATTATAAATGGAAAATTTATAATGATGAACACGTTATGTAATAACATGTATAAAACCATCTTGATTATTACAGACGCTGTTTTCTTTAAACATCGTACTATTGATGGTCTCCATTATTTCAAGAATCCGTATATCTACCTCGAACCTTAATCAATTAAATGACAACAAATTAAAAAGGTTAATGTATAGTTCACGGACCCTACCGCTCGCTACTTCGATGAAGCTGGAAAAGACTTAGGGCTAGCAACATCAATGACACAATATAAAATGTTTAAATAAAACAGGCGGCCGTTCGAACCGAAAGATTCTTGAGGGGCGACCACAAACCGGTACCCATACTGCGTGTATGGGTAGGCCGATTGGGGAATCGGTAGACCGATGATATAGTTATGGTCGCGTTCGCTGAATGCAAGCACTGAGAGACCGGTCATGGTGGCGATCTTTGTGGAACGCCTTGCATTGGGCGTCTTTCTGTTGATATGATGACGAAATTAAAATGATTCGTCCGAAATTTCTGGAAGATCTGCTTCAACTGATCAAAGTGAACAAGGCTTTCTTTCTTTTTTTTTTCTTGTCTTTTTTTCTTCAATTTGTTTGGTCAAAGGACAAGGCTAAGCATAGTGAAATCGATGACTATAATTTAAATAAAGATTTTTCATTAAGCTTACCTTAATTTACGTTATTAAAAAGAAATCATACTATTATAAACAAATAGCATCTTCGAAGTAAACTACGATGATTGAAATCGATACAGGATGATTGGATACAGATATAAAAGGTTTAAAGGGGTGAACGTATATCTCATTTCATAGTTGATTTCAGAAATAATAAATAACGTAATGATAATATAGCAAGAAAAAGAAAGCGTTATTACAATTCAGATGACTTCATATTAAATTATTGTTTATTATCTGTCCATGTATAATTTGTACTGCCAGAAATTACTGGCCTGTTGCGTTGCAATAGAATTTCCGAATGATCACTTTATACAGATGATTAAAAATGAAAATAGATGTAACCTCTTTAGTTTTAAAACTAATAACCAATCATCCTTTTTATTAAACAAATAGCTTATAAATATAATAATTAATTAACCCTTTATACCCTAATAAAACCCTTTACACTAATAATTAAGTATAGTTCGTAACATTACGAATGTTAATAATTCTATTAATACTTTTGAATCGACAATTATTATAATTTCTTTAGCTTTGTTCGGCATTGACTGGAGATAAGTAGCAAATTATTACATGCACACTTACACTGCTTCCTCTCCTCTATAAATAACAGGATGTGCAATGTACAAAACGGCATTAGTCGTGGCAGTGGCGTGCAGAGAACACGGCAATAGCTCTATGGTAATAACGGAGTTGTGTGTCACGCAAGTGACCATAAACTCGTTTATTATTACACAGATCGTACGGCTCACCTTCTTAATTGCCTAATTAAACGCTGGTAATATATTCATTGCTTGATTTGCAATGAATCTATTCTTATTTTAAATAAGAATCAATTCTAAAAATACATTTAATGCCTACTAAGTAGGAAATAATAATATAAAAAATTGAAATAACGATAATAAATATTTAACATCTAAAAAATTTCTTGAAACTATTGAAATTTTTGAGACATTCACCGCGTATATTGTTTAAACAAAAATATAATAAACAAAAATTTGTATTGGTTGAAATGAACACGAAAAATTTGCATTTTTATCATCATCATTAATTGAACCGTGAGAGGTCACAGCTGGGAAGCCTATGCCTCCCCTGTATATTTCTAAAAGAACCGGTTGGAATCGACCTGCATCCTACGTCATCATTTAAACCTTAGGGCGTCCACTACTGGATATAAACATGATAAATTTTCAAAAGGACCGGTTGGAAGCGGCCTGGGTCAATCGTCTCAACGTTGTCTGACCAATTCACTTTACTTTATTAATTTTATATCATACGTTGTGATGCCACAATCACCGGTCTTAGTCCGTATTCAGTCATCCCGCAATCTTAGCTATGTGTTTGGTGCAACTGACGAGGAGTCTGTTTATGTCGCGTTTATCGACCCGTGGTCGCCACTCTTGAACCTTTCGACTCCAAAGACCAGTTGCACGAGCGATGTGTCCTTGCCACCATCACTTCTTCATGCTACATAATACATATTTTTAAAAAAATTATGTAGTTCTATATGGTAAATTCGTTATTGGGCATTATTGTTATTATGCATAGAATCGATAGTTCTAATAGATGAGCAAAAATATGGTAATTTTCAAATATCTTTGAGGAAAATAAATCGAGTGAAAATAATTGACCAGTCAGCAACAAGTCAAACTTGTTTCTAATATCGTGGATACAGTTAGCAGTTAAAGTCTAATCGAGTTTTAGTTTTGCTTTTATTTTTGACATATCTGTTTGCTTGTTGGTATTTACACCTTCTACTTAGTGTTACCCCTTTATAGTAAGTAAATTCGAAAGCACATCGGCTTAGTCCGTTATATTGTTTATTCGACAAGATTGTAATGCCCCCAAATTCTTATCTCGATTTGACAAACGATCTATAAAAGTGGAGACGCTTACTATTTAAGAGTAAGTGTGACGGTTTTACACAACACCCTGCTACTCACATAGTATTACTAGAAATATCCGTTTAAAAATTAATCTTCAGTGTTTGACGCATAAGAAATATTATTTCTCATAAAGATAAATAAACAAAAATAAGTTGAGTTTAAAGTATTTATCCTCAAGAATATTTTTCGTGCAGCTCTTATGAGGAATTAAATCTATCATACAGATGTGAACACAGAAGATTTCGCCGCTTATAAGATAGCTATAGGATTTCCCGCCATTTTTACCCAATATAAACACAGTAATGATGTCCGATATGCTTTCTGGAGCAGTTTCTTGGTTCGATTTTAAATGCGTTAAGATAAATACCACGTTTACGTGTCACGTGTATGTAGTATTCTATAAATACAAAAAAAAAACTATTATCTGTTAATTGCTTTAATAAGAGTTCGATACACATACCATAAAAGCTATTAATCTTTGTTTATGTTACTCCGATTGTTATTATTATTATAACGATAAGTCGTTATAAGATATATTTCATAACTAGCTTGCCTGGCGAACTTCGCCTAACAGTCATAAATATAAAGTCAATTTTCAAATTTATACAAAATTTTCAAGTTAAATTTTTTAGTGATATGTTTTTATTTGACTACTATCAAGTTTCAATACTAATTATCCTCATCCGGATGAAGACAAATCTAAAGACATAAAAGTCTAAAATATTGGTGTAGCCGTTTGAAAGTATCCAATAGTGTCAATAACACGAATATGTTCAATATATAGAGATATTATATAAAAATAATTAACGCAGATAAGATGGGTATGCGCAAATAATATTTAGCTTACATAGCACCTACTTTTTTTATTTATTGCTGTCAGATCAGGTAAAGCCGGGGGGAAGAAGGGAGGGAACAAAGAAGGCAAGACCTACCGTAAATAGATCCTTGCTCTTGGGTGGATGTACTTATTACTTAATATCTTTGTAAAAACAATTTTTTACTTCTCAACACAAGTTATTTTAATTTTTATAAACGTCATCTTTACATGGTATTCAGAAGATTAATTGGCAGTCTTATATATCGTTATAAGGAAAACAATGTCAGGTATATATGAATCAAAAACAAAAACATGTTTTCATGCAATAGACTCACACATATTTATATGTGCTATGCATAAATAGGGGAATTCCAATATCCAAACAGTTAACAACAAATAATCACAGTTTATACCAGGGGTGACCAAGCAAGGTTCAGTCCTAGTCATTTTTTAAAATTTTTAAAATTTTCGGAACCGCAATTTAAAACGTTTTAAAAGGTCTGCAAAAAGGCATTAAGATTTTTTAAATGAATTATAATTAAGAACAAAACACGGGTATTCCTTACAAAACACTAAATTGCACTTAGTCCTTTAATATTATTATTTATTGTCAATAAATTATATTATATACTATTTCTTAAAAACATAATACAAAAATAAAAAAGGAATTCGGGTACATTTATTGAAAAAGCCGCTTGTGGCTTGCAAACCGCAGATTAGCCACCCTTGATCTTTACTGTATATGTTTAAGTATGTTACCACATAAACCTTTTTTTTCATTTTTTCTATGTATTCCTGAATAAGATGCGGCACGGCCTGATATAATTGAATAAAACAATAAAGAAATAATATTATTAATAACCAGCCCAACCTCCTTTTTTATTTTTATGAGGAATATCACATGGGATATACATCGGTTTCAAAGACAACGAAACGTTTATGCTGGACTTATATCGCCAAAAACTTCATGTTCTTCTTTAACGCCTTGCCATCACTACGGTAAAGCCTTTGTAGACTATAGTTTGATCAGGGTGATCTAGTGCCTCAAAGTCTTAGGATAAAGCTATTTATGCACGCGTTTTTATGAGGGACTAAGTCATATGTGCAGTGGATAATATAATCTAATGAAATTGTAGTATCTAGCAGCTTCGCGACCTTAAAAAAGGTTTTAGGCTAAACGCCTTCAGCGCCCTGCCTATTCGTACCGGCAAAATCTGCAAATACCACTTAGGAAAAAGTACAAATCAGGTACAAAAACAAAGCCTCCGAATCCACCACCAAGACCTTGTTATGGATGTTGAAGAAGAGCGTTGTACAATATTCTCCGACGTCCAGGTGTCTGGCGGTAAATAAATTGCCATTGACAAATTACAGCGGAAACGAGACCTTTCATATGATGACGTAACTATGGCTGGCTGCGTCAAATGTTTTATAAAACAAGAACTACCGGTTTTTGTATTTCAGGCTTACGTACGTAAACGTAAACAATGTTACTCGTTAAATATCAATCTGATATTTTTTCCAGAGAGTATTTACACTCAATTTCATAATATCTGCAATAAATATCAACACACATGCAATTTTAAATTCTCAATTATTTTATCATTATAAGTAAATAAATATAATTCGATACTTCCTTTGCTTTAAGATTGGTTGATGGTGACATTTTTCGAGAAACGTTGTATAGAATTCATACGGTGTTTCGGTATTGACACAAGAAATAATTTACAAATATAAATTCAAAATATTTTATATTATTTTCATATTATAAATAGTAATCTATCACCGGTTAGGGACACTAATTGGCTGAGAATAGCCGATCAGAATCTCAACAGTTGCCTTTGTTTAATAGAAATATAATAAAAAAGTTTCTTTTGACAGTTGTAAACAAATATTATTCAATACATCCTTTGCTTTAAGATTGGTTGGTGTTGGAGTTTTCTTGAGAAATGTTGTATAGATATCTTCGGAGTTGCGGTAACGACGCAAGAAATAATGCACTAATATTATAAAGAATATTAAATAAAAAATAAAAAAACAGTTGCACTTTTTAAATGAAATTTATCAATGTTTATTGCGTACATTATAATATTAATCATGTAAATGAGTCAAATAGTGTTGTCGGTCTACCTAGTGAGCACGAGAGATAGTTAAGGAGACGGGAAGTGGATGGATACGGGCAACGCATATCGGTCATCGTGGCGATCTTTGAAGGAATCCTACGCCTTGCGGCAGGCATTAGTTGGCTGAAAAAGTAAGTAAGAAAGAAAGAAAATACGTCAATAACCCCAAGTTCCACACACTGTTGCCTTATTAGCATTTACAGATTCCGCGGACTTGATGGTCAGAGCCTGGAAGACGCTACGCCTAAATTTTGTTTACGTATCTTGGTACGAAAGCTTTCTTAGGAATCTTACCTCGGCCGGTTAGATGCAATACTTAAGGGATTGGAATTATTCCAAACTTTATCGTATTGCATTTAACATTGGCTTTGCTAACCGTAGTCTTGGACATATTACGTATACATAAAACCTTCTCCTGTAAAATAATTAAAAGTATGGCAAACAAAATATTTTTATCCACTACAGTTTGCTTATGCTTAGTCACTTAGATCCGAAACTTTAAAGCTCTATCAGACATCGGTTCTGCTCGCTACGTATCTTGCTCTCTGCCACGTAAACTATCTATATATATCTATATCATATATCTATATATATACTATATATTTAATAGTCTTCGATTCATAAATATAATGAAAGTGTACAATTGTATGGAATTTATTTTATAACATAGGTGGTACTATTTTCTTAAAGCATACGACTGTACAATGGTAATAATTTATATTTCGTAAACATTGCATCACTGGGTTAATATGCCTAAAAAGAAAGATGAATGTTGAACAAACCATTTTCTCATTAAAAAATTGCACTGAGTGTCCAGTTCCTGGGTCGTACTGCAGCTTTACATTTATTTAAAATAAATTATTGTAAAATTACAATGTTCCATATTCAAATAATCTTCTAAATGAGGTCGAACTCTTCGTGTAAAAACGGGTATATGTAAAACATCTTTTGTATATTGTACAGATATTAGTAATTTGTTGAGTAAGTATGGTTTTGTTTGCAATAAAAATTGTACAGAATTATTTAGTATCTGTCAATTTTCTCGTAAAAACTGCTTTGATACACCTTTCGTTTTTTCACATTACACAAATTTATTATTTTGACTGTTAATTGTAAATATTAAAAACCGTATCCATTAACAATTACTTATTTTAGCCAAAAGAAACCTTAATCCATTAGCACTAAAGCTATCTTTTGAATACAGAATACAATTTATTCAATGTCATTAATAAAAACGTCAATTACAGACCAAAAAAACGTTTTCAATGTATGTTTGTGTACTTTGCACCTTAACGAATTTATACAGAGTAGTTATTAGTAGCAAAAACACAGTTATACACAGTTGTTTTTGTTGCTATGTATTTACCGTATTTCAAGTACTGTATGTGTCTATACAGGGTGATTGGTTAAAGGTGTAAAAGGTAAGTGGTAGCTTGTCCGCCAAAAGCTTTAAAGCACCTATTTCCAAACATCCTGTACAAATGGAACACTACTAAATATATCGTATTATAATGTTTTTTTCTATCGGAATACGACAGTTCACTATAGATACAAAATATCAACATTTTTTTTTAATTTTATAAGCGGTTTGTCTTATACGTATATTATACGTTATTTGTTATTTCTGTAACTATTTATTTTTGAATAAGGTGTACTATACACCCTTTAAATTTTTTTACACGTATGACCAATCAGCCTGTAGATAGTTGCATGTACTAGCTTAGCCTATAGCTTTGTCCGGATGCGTACGGTCCATAACCTTTGTGCGATCTTGTCGATTGTATTAGTACTTGTTAACGAATTATCTTGTTCAATGCACTAAGATCTCCCTTGCGTTTCCGATGCTTGCGATACAGATAGTTTAATATTTCCGTTGCGTTTTTGTCATTAACAAATGTTGTTTGTCCGCAAAATTTTGTGTCATAACTAAACGTACAGTTTACAGTAACTAAGAAAACTGCAAAAGCCTATCGTGCAGTAGTGACAGTGCAGTCTTAGAAAAAAGTAGTTCGAAGGTACCATCAAGGGCATGGTTGCACTGACTTTAAGACTAGGGGTCACTCGGGCAAATCATGAACTGATGGAATTGACACAAATGATGAATTATTTATACTTCTGGCGGGCCGGCCGCCAGAAGTATAAGTAATAAAGAATTGATAATAATTCGAATTCAATATTTTTCAAATGTACGAGAGTATTATTTTTGTTGATGGCGGGCCACCAGTATTCGACCGGCGGGCCGCGGTCTGTGCATCCATGATCAAGGGTCTCACCTCGGGACGTTATATTTATTTTATCATATTGGGCCGTTGACATGCTCCAAGATCGCTTTGGAGGTCGCTTCATGAAACACCTTTAAAGAGAGAGTTAACCTCAGCACTAGCTGTCCCACTTTAAATATTTTGTTTCGAGGATGTCCGAGACGGCTGAATTTCGAAAAGTTTCTGTTATCTGCTTTTCGGGTATTTGTCAAGAATTTTTAAAAAAAATATATTAAATATATCTTTATTCAAACCGGCATTTACATACACTTTTGTATCGTCGATTATTTTAACATAATATGTAGTAAGCAACCACGTGCTCGGATGTTAATCTGCTCAGAAGAGACAGACAGAAATTCAACAGTTGCCCCTTTTTTAATGAAAGTTAAAAATAAGTCAACAAAGTTCCACACATTTCGATCCACTAAAAACTCTTGAATGCTAGCAGTAGTAGTTTTACTACCACTTTGGCTAACGACAACGTGACCTTTTTAAATCATTAGGATTAATGAGTTAAAATTCTATAATGAAGGATCATCGTCATTAATTTCTAATAATTTAATTTTTATTTTTTCAATAATTTACAATAATGTTTATTTAATGGTGAAAAACAATATCCGTGCATTTATATAAATTACATAAACGTAAATGAAATAATGATTTTTAAAAGTAATATAACAAGTAAACAAAACTTGCACCAAAGGCAAAAAGTAGAAACTGTATGGACAAATATTATTAGATACATACTTCGGTTTACGACTAGTTCGTGATGAAGATTTCTCGACAGATATTGTATGAAATTCTTACAATGTTGCGGTACCGACACTACAAATATTTTGATTAATTTTATATTATAAGAAGTAAAGCTACCGCCGTTTCGGAATGCTGTTCTGCTGAGAAGTGACGGCAAGGAGCATAGGAGTTAATTCTTTTAAATGAAATTTAACAACTTTTAATGTATGTTATTATATTAGTCATGTAAATTACTCAACAAAGTTTCATACTTTTAGATCAACCAAAAACTCTTAAAATTCATTTAATAAGGTACTTCTAATTTTAGAATTAATACCGAAAAAAGAAGGTCTAAGGTATGTAACTTAATTACATATGCGTATATAAAGACACATGAAGAGTTTGAACTATAAATATCTATTTCTATCCATTAGGTCAAATAAATGATGTAACTCTAGTGTAAAATCTAGTGAGAGACCTCGTGATTACTTACTTTTAAGAGGTTTATACTAAGCCATCAGAGCTCCACCACTTTAGATCGGTGAAGCTATGAATGTCAAAGGCAAAGAATATCTGTCGATAAAAAAAAAGTTGTGTTGAAAGAGGGGCGGAGTGGCTAAAATTCCATACAACACGCGGCACACATTAGAAACAAGCCTATTTTGATTATAAATGACAACGTGTTTTATTGAATGAAGTGGATAAAGATATTAGGTTTATTTAGTAATAAACATAAACTAAAATTCACATACATAGCGTCATGTATATTACATGTATTAAGCGGATACATTATTTTAAAAATCGATCTAGTGCTAGAGCTGATAAAAACAATTAAAATATTTTGTAAATTTAGCCAAAACTACCGCATCAAATCCATATCTTCAAACATTAACCTACCTTTGTTATGCCGGTTGACTTTTAAGCGGACTCAAACAATGCGTTGATGAATAACCCGCACCATTGTCTCATTGTTAACTTCTCCGCTAGGGGATCCGTGTCTAAATCAGCTGGTGTCACACTCGAGCGAATTTATGTGCGAACACACGCTGTTCCTTATTCTTAGTGGCCAGCATTCGAGCGTTTATTGCGAAAGGCTGCATCGCCGCGAGAGCACGTGCGAGGCGCGCGACTTGTCGTAAAAAAAAATAATAAAACAAACTATAAAACTTCAGCGTGAAGCGATTACGGTTTCGATTTGTTTTGTGACGGCATAGAGTTTTCGTAGTTGTTTACAAAACGATTCGCGGGTGGAAGTCGCCGGTGCGTTGTGTCATGTCGAATATACAGTTTGGTTTGCATTAAACGGAAATCACTTTGATGCAGACGAGCTTGGAATTGTTCACATTTTCTGGAAGAAATCGGAACGACAGTGACATTGCATACTACGGAATGACCGTCGCGAAATGTCAAACTACTTCCGATGAATTAAATTGGTAAGAATATTATACATTTATACGATCTATACAGACACAAAATACAATTGATTTGAATACCTGACGTTCTACTGAGACAGCATTTTTGACCGAATTCGTATTTAACGGGTTGTTATCAAGTACCGATGAATAGTTACAAGATTGATTTTTATTCTTAATTTAAATTTGGATTTTTTACATGTTTTGTACTTATGAATTTTTATAAATACTTATATAATATCGATTTTGTTATAACTTCTTTTGCATTATTTTTTTGCGAGAGAGAGGTTTTTCTACACTGTTTTTAGTTGTGTAGAATATGCCTAAATTTACCATAAATCATACTTTTCTATCTACAGTGGTAAAAATGAGTTGGGTGTTATTATAAACACCTATTTTGTATTCAATTAGAAGACTTTACTACTATAAATGTTTAAAAACAATAAACAAGAAATTTCAAGGACTGCAAGATATGGTAACGAATCTAAACGGCCTATAATACTGTGCTCGCGTTTCCTGGCTAATCACCTCGTTAATCAGTGCTACTCTTGTTAAGGTAAAGCGTGTTTAAATAAATTTAAATCTGCGAAACTCGTAGCATTTAAAGATAGTTTAAACTAGCCTCCGACAGAAACGCTTTCACACTTCCTTAGTTAAATCATTCGGTATGCGGATAGAACTTGTTCCGCACTCTTACTACAATTATTTTTTTTCTTATTAAAGGAAATAAACCGTTATTTCCTTTTTTTTAAAAGTACATATGTGTATGAAACAATTATCGTGAATTTAATATATTCTCTGGTTCTCTTCATCATTATCATGTTAGCTGATAGACGCCCACTACAAGGCCACCCCTAAAGATATTCACGATGACCGGTCATTGCCCGCATTCAACGACTTCCTGCTATGTTTGTTGTTCCATCTAGTGGGGGGCGTGCCCACGCCATTGGTCCCCTTGCCTCTACTAAAGTTTTAAACGATTCATAACTTTTATTATCTTATATATTAGACACTAAAATTTAAGAATAGATGTTGCGTTAACTATGTTTTAGGAATAACCCAAGTTTTCTTTTCTCATGTAAATTATTCAGTAAGATTGGTGTATTTTCCAAATTGTAAACCACTTAAAATAAATCACTGAGAAGTCGTTAGAATTCTGTTTATGAATTACGGTACGTATAAAACAGAACTAATTACCGCTTGAGCCTTAAGATTCTGGAATGACGTCACACAATCTTACGATCGCAGCACAGGACGTCCATCTACAAAGTGGACAGACGACCTTGTTTAAGCCCTCGGAAGGTGCTTCTGATTCGATCCAGATGTCCAGTCGTAGGCGTCTTTCATATGAAATAATGATGATGACGTATGCAAACCTAACGGAATATTACGAAATTTTTAATACGATCCTTTTAATAAAAACTTATTATCAATGAATAAGTTGGTTCATTAATCAGACATGCAGGAAAATATATTTTATTGGTCTGTCAAAACATATTAATATGTTTTGATGAAATAGCATAGATCATGTTAAATTTGCTAACAATTTAATTTAACCTGTTTTGCACATAGCCTTCGTTAATTTTAGATCGGGTAGACAAAATTCATTTCAATATTTTCGGAATCGACGTAAATGTACACAATATAAAAAATAATGATACATAATAATAATTGCCCTTTAATTAATCTTGAAACAATTATTTACTTACATACAAATTAAACGAAATATTCGTATGAACTTCGTACAAGAATAAAATAAAATGTGAGAAATTTACAATGTAATACGAGTATTGTTACAAAATACGATATTAATACTTTGAATATACACTTTTAAATATATAAAATGATTGATGATATTATTACAACTGCACAAATATACAAAGATGACTTTTTGACCTGTCAATACCAGTCTTTCATTGAAATATTTAAGTCAATAAAAATGTTGACTGTTGCTTCTTAATACATGAATGGAGAAAGTGCATCAATAGAAAGTGTTCTTCAACTTGACGATAATAAGAGATGTAATCTTAGTTAAAAAAAGAATTTTTGAATTTGCATATAACACCCAAAAAAAAAAACGATTAAGCTATTAAAGATTAACAACTTGTTCGAAACTACAAAGTAAAGTCGAAAAGTGTCAGTGACTGCTATATTCCATATGTCATTTTGTATCGATTGACATGAAAATCTGTATAACGAGCTCACAGAATTTATTCGCAATATAAAACTTCAATGAAAGTTAAAATTGTCTGCTTATGTAATTATTTATCTTACCTATATCATTATTATTTACGCGTTATTTAAACAACTTCAAATCAATCTTGGAATTAAACCGAAGTCTAAAAGTTTTTACTAAATTTCGTCGATGTTAGAATGCTTTAGAAATCAGAAAAGAAACATTCGTAAGTAGGCACATTTATGTTACGACTTCACCGATTCACATAATTAAAATTCACTCCAACAGTGTGATAACGTCTTTAACTACTGTGTGTATGCAGAATTCAAAGGACACTACTGTGTACAAGTAGTAACTTGGCAGAAGAAATAGGTACCTTATAGGCGTCATGCCAGCGGTACCTGCCATTAATGATAATTTTCAACAGAGTCAGCTATTTCCATGGAGCATCCGCCTAAACTGTTCGGCCTGATCCAGTGAAATACCTAATGTAAACTTTAAGACTTTTTTTTATTTAAATGTTTTTACATTTATCACATATTATTCAAACTCTTGTGTTTAAATATTAGATTTAATAGCAATAACGTTTTATCAAGCAGCTCAATGAGCTTATTATTGTGAAGTTTATAGATAAGGACATCTGTTTATCCTTTTTTTATAATGTAATAATCTAACAGAACAGCAGATTTTAATTAACTTACTACTAACGTTTATTTAGTGTGAGATTATACTCAATTACCCACTCCGGAGTGGGTATCTCGGACCTGCGCAGTGGAGGACTTCTTCCCACAAGGTGGACAGACCTGGTTAGGGTCGTTGAAAAATACTGAATACAGGAACCTATGTCCGACTGTGCATTTTCTACTGCTACAATTATAACAATGGTGACACGGAGAAGCAGACATTGTGTTAATGATAAATTTGCATAATGCATCGTGATCGTCGACCATGCACACGTCAATATACCCTTGAGTTTTATATCAAAATAAGTTTAGGCTGAGTTCCTTCTATGCCACCCACTTTAAACTTGGTAATAATGTTAATTGCTAACAAACAACAGAACATCCACGAGAAAAATCAAGCCTGGAGATATATAGAGATATATACTGATTCTGATAAATAGGTTCTTTGCTGTAACATTTTTATCGCTTAATGGCTTTTCTTATGTTAAAAACTAAGCTACATTGGTTGGTTTATCTTATAAAAGATACACATTATTTATATCCATCAAGATATTATACATCATATACTTTTTTTTCTGACGCTTCTATGTTGCCATTTTACATTACAACAACGTATCCGTAAGTGCGATTAAAAAATTTGAACTTCTCTTTTGGACCGGACTACAATGCCTCAATGCCATTTATATTTTTCGTTAGTTTGTAGGGGCAGAACAAAGAACGCAGATATCGCATAAACTAACAAAGCTAAACCGCTCCTTTGGAAAATCCAGGTTTAGTAACACTGCAGGCTCGACGAATTCTTAAAGGCGTTTAAGGGAGTGATCATGGCTTGGGGTTCACTCAAAGTGATTCCGTACCAATGATGACCGAATTCAGACTTGATCGTCTTCTCTTACCTGGCTAACATTTGACATCGAGTGTTAGCGCTGGGAGAACTGACGGAAGAAGCTCCAGCAATGATTCTATCTAGTATAAGAGGTTGTAAATGGGTGAGATGACCGCTTCATATGTGCCGACCTCGTCAACGAGGCATGTCAAAAAGTAAATGTGTATTGGCCACATAAAGTTAGTTTATAGAAGAGACTTGTCTCTCAAATACGTTCTTAAGAACTCATATCTAATGAGGATATCTAGTCACATGTGTGTTGACATTTACAATTTCACTGTAGTTTATGGCTGAAGGCGGCTGTCTAGTCTATAACCTTCTAGGCATTCTCCAAGTATCAGATAAGTAAGTTAGCGCGGGCGTTATATCCGTTGTTTCATTGGATTTGATCATCTTATGATATACCTGTTTCTTTCCTATGTTTTCTTGTACCGCTTTAATGCAGCGGCAATGTTGCATAACAGTTTGCGAAAGACTGTAGAGAACCTTTATGAAAACCTATATATAATAAAAAAATTACGAGATAGGAAACCTTTTTTCAACTTAACGGCTTTTCGTTAACACAAGGCGAGGCGGTTTTACGATCGGTTAGTGCAAAGATAAGAATGTTTTACGCCTTAAAAACATAATTTTATATGTTGTTTCTAAGCATATGGCTGATTACTTTGAGTCACTCTGTGTTAAACATGAGATGTACTACACAACAATACAGTTCAAGCGACCATGAAATTATTATATACGACCGTGAAAAATAAAAATATAAATTTTACAACTCGATTTTTAGTTTTTTTTTATTTCACTACTTCTACTATCTTTATTTGATTTTAAATATTTGAAAGAATAACACTAACTGTAAATGAAATAAGTGTGTTCGATTTCTAGCTTTTCTAATACACTACACCTTAAACCTATTATCGTCATCATCACCATCTCTGTAACAGGACGTTCGCTGCTGCTCATTGGCCTCCCCTTTAGGTGTATTCAAGAAATCAAAATTAGCTTGCACCCGCTATTAGGCTTCCTGAAGTGTCTCATTCATTTGAAGATCACTTATGTACGATTTCATAATAAACTACCAAAGAACGTGGTAATTTATTTCTAAGTAAATTCAAGTAATTTATTAAGCACAGGCTGTGCCAAAAGGCATGTTACTCTTTTTCAGAGTATATTTTTGATAAAGATGTGAGGAAATTAATTGCTCTTATTTTAAAGATAAAACAAATTAACGCCGTCATCGAAAAAAATAAAAACTCTTGACTTTCGTTTTTTCAATAGGAAACGCGTTACGAACCATTTTAAGTTGACAATTATAGATGATTGTAATGGTCTTATTTAATAAAACTATTTTGACTTTGTACAATAGAATGTGGCCTGTATACAGCGTCTTAACAAGGTCGCTTGTCTACCTCGTGGATGGATATCCTGCATTGCCCTTGCCAGTCCGGTCTATAATAGTTCGTGGACCACTTTTTCCGCGAATTGATTTCGATTCATTTCGAGCAAGGCTATCAACAGAAAGAAGAGATTCCTATCCACGCTCTCTACTCCATAACATTATGATCCCAACTGCCATCTGTTCTGCGCGCTATAAGACACAAGCTAATATATCTGTTGGATATTCCAATATTTTAATATATTACATTATCTTATCTTGTTCATCTATTTAAAATTATCTTACACGTAGACTTCTAATAATATATTGTAATACATAATAAGAATACATATAATAATATATACGAATAAAGAAAATACTGTAACATTATAACAATATTGAAGGTAATTTAAAAGATTAAAAAAAAACTGTCACGTCACTGTTTTAAACTGCGATAAAGTCCGGACCATCGCACATATATTAATTAAATTCATAATAAAAAGTATAAAAAAATATCCATGTATACCTGATTTACTTTTTATACACAAGTGTAGACCACTACCACAATACTACCTGTATATTTTTTACTTCAAGTCCACCAAACTATGATTAATTCCTCGTAAAGTTATTATAATTACCTTAGGAAGAGAGACAACTTTGTTATGGTCGACGGAAGACGCTGATTAAAAGCAGTTTCCTTCCAGTCTTATTGGGAACCCATGGAGGGATTAATGCTCAGCAGTGCTATAAACATTTTGATATTTTACTATTTTTATTCTAAAATTGGAATATGAATATGTCATATTGATTATACATTCTAATAAAAATGCTTAAAATATTAACGCATAATTCGAATGATCACAACAAACAAAATAATTTAGATATATAATAGATTATAAAAACGTGATATTTTTGGCAAAACAAATTTCAGGGAACGGATTTCCTCAAAAATTTTATATGCTCCACATGAAAACAGTTAAGACTTAAATAAAATAAATCTTAAATTTAAAATGCATAAAACAATACTTCTTTTTCACTACATCGAAACGTAAGTAGATAGAAGGTCGTTGATTTAAAAACGCGGAGGTTACAGACGTCAAAATAACGTGTTTAAAAAAAAACCTTACAAAAACTATTAATAGATATATAATCTGTAAAAGGTCATGGAGGTTATACTTGCGTTAATCGTAGATCATAGCTTACCTTATGATTTCGTAGCTGGGGATGATGAAACTTAAATGTAACTAATGATTTTTTATATAGTGAAACCAAAAACTAATCTTTGTTCACTAGAAAAAAAATTACGTAATAATTATTCTTGCACTTTGTACTATCGCTATTAACTTCGAGATCACATTCGCGATGAATATGCTCGGGAATTCACTACGAAACGAATCAGGAATGAGAAGATTCGTATATATAGTAAGAATATACCCGTATGTTGGTTACTTTCTTTTGCCCAGCGGATTGGCAAGTTAAATTGGTAGTGTGCTGTCCACAAAAAGCGAAAAACAGCCGCCTGAGTCTTAAATTTCTGAAGTTGAGATCACGGGCTGGCAAGCGTAGCGTAGAATGTCCACGCGAAAGGTGGACAGATGACGTATACAAGGTCCTGTAGGAAATTTATAAGGTTGGCCTCCTACGGCTGAAATAACGACGATGATCCAAAAGTAACGTATGTATGTTTCATAGTATTGAGACGTTCAAGATGGATTGACATAAAGGCTGACTCACTAACTTAATCCAAGACACATCATCAATTCAATCTGATAAAAACTAAACAAAAAAATAACAAATATTTTCTTAGAATTAGATTCTGTTCAATGGCAAAAAGCACTTAACGTGTAACGAATTTGACAGAAAAAAAAGTAATGATGAGTAGGTAGTGAACAAAAAAACTTATACGAGTAAATCACGTCATTCGGTCAAAATTACACAGCATCTTATAGTAATCGAGCACCGACAAATTTCTTAGAACAATTTTTACTAAATATAAAAAATTTAAAAGCATTACGAGATACTAATGTATACGCAATCACTAAATCTTTAACAATCCAAAACAGTTATTATTTATACAGGTTACTTGGAAATAGGCGGCAAAGATTCACTGACGTTTACTCATTTGCTGTTTATCATTGTATCTACACTTCGTGTACTAAATGTATTTATGTATATTTATACATGAAACCAAAAAATCAATGTTTTTAGAAATAATAAACAACGTAAAAAAAACTTTTTTCGAAATTCGGATCATTAGATATTAAAATTAATTATTACCATCTGTCTGTTCAGACGTTGTACAGTCTGAAGTTATTAGCGTGTAACATTCTTATAAAAATAGATTAATGTAATATATTTCAAAGCGATATCTTTAGACAGGGTGATTGTGAATAGGTATAAAAGCTTTAAAGCTATATCACTCTAGACAGCCTAGCCACTCCTCTGAAGCTCACCCACCATTGAATTGTTCTTAATTAGGAAGTGTTCAATCACCGGTTAAAGGCATATTTTGTAATGCTTAGTCACAACTACGAAACGATAGGGCTAACAGCGAAGAAATCTAACAGAAACTGAAGATGGTCTTATCACATAATTTTGTCTTTAAAAAAATTGTAGAGCGTGTGGTATTTTTTAATCTACCAGATGTAAGGTAATGTAGGGATTTCATTTTCAGATGTGTAGTTAGGGGCGTTAAGAGAGACAGCCCTCACTGTCATTACCTTATTTTAAGGGCCACGTATCACAGTAGAGTTTATTTTGTTTTTAGTTATGTTATTATATACTTTTATGTACATTGTCGTCTTGGCTTTATATTTACTTAATTTCAATCATTAGAAGCCATTAATTTATTTTAATTAATTAAGATATCATAACTTTTTTGCACATCATATACAATAAATAGACGAAAAAAAAAACAATTCATATGGTACAAAAAGCAGTCTTATCGCTCGAGGCGATTTCTACAAGACAACTTTTGGATGGAGATGAGAGACTTGAAGGAGAGGGCAGTTTAGGGTATATCCAAATACATACATTACTATACAACTTACATATTGTATACACAATTTGTTTTAATGTTATATATGAACCTTGCATATTGTCAGAATTAAATATACATATAACGTATATAATTTAAAATTATTAATGTGAATCATGTTTCTTTTTTAAATAGGAAAAAACACGTTTCTAGCATGTCGTTGACATATAACTATATGTTAAAATGTTATATGTTTAAATAAAAAATAATATATTTTGTAAAATGAAATAACCACCCAAGAGCTGCAGTAGCGCAACGGTAAAGGACTGAGGTTGGATTCCCGGAATACATTCTTATAAATTTCACACTTTGTGTATTAATAATATATGATGGCCATTGCTCACAAACAAGTTTCCAGAGGATGGGCAGAAGTGTCCTATACGCATACCATACCTCACTGCGATCGCCAACCCGCCTGCCAAGCATGGCGATCATGATATATCACTCCGAGGCATATGCCTCACTTAAAGACTTAAGCCTTGCAGTGAGCTTCTAAGGGCTGGAACGAAGTAAATTTCAAAATCAAGTAATCATCACTTTGTTATATACAAGACTGCGTTTATTGAAAACATAGTATTTTTATTAAATTAGATACAGATATTATATACAAAGGTTAAATTACATAGTAACGCGCGTAACTACACGCATTAGTATATTATCGACCGCCGCACTTAAATGCGTCAGGTAATTAAATTCCATACAATTATTCAATTCACCTCGGAGATGTTATGGAAAATTAATTCTTTGAGTTGCTGACATGAAAGTTTTTTCCTAATCTACACTTTGCACAGCGTTTATTGTAAGGGTATCATTGACCAGCCTTTTGTAGTCTCCTGCTATTTATCAATAAGGAGTTCTTTAAGATTTCGGGAAAGCTATTACTTGATATCGCATTCGGAGAGTGAAGTATTTTTTTCGCTATACATTTTATTATTCAGTAAAATGCATATAGCTCCGATAAAGTGTTTGATAGTCCGTAATTTGGTGTAAGTTCAGTGTGATTTCGAGCAGTGGTAGACCAGTGGTGAGGACGTATTTGCGATTGTAGATTGCGGGATCGACTCCCAAAATACAATCTTACGTAATTCGCATTCCGTGCACTTTTTGTCACTGCTTATAAATAAGTTTCCAGAGTATGGGCAGCAGAGTCCTTTGCGACCCGTAACACCATACTGCGATCACCGGACGCGCCTGCCATTCGTGGAAATTATTGTATTTCTCCCCATAAATATCTTTGGAGGAGAACATGCCTTGTGTCTACGGGATGATACGACGATGAAAGAATTAACTGTTTTCTATATGCTGAAGTCAAACATTAAAGCGCTATTTAATAAAGAAGAAAAGATAAAAGAATAGTCTATTATATAACAGAAAGTTCCTATATCAGAGTATAATATATATATATTTATGTATTTTATAATTTCTTCTTTTCGTTTATCTGAAAAGAGATAGATTACCTTACGAAAGTACAGATAAGATTTTTTATTTTTTTTATTTTTAATGGCCCCCGCTACTGGAGGCCTCTCGTACCCCTAATTAGTTCGGATCAGGGTCTTTGTTTACAAATAGGTTTTTCAGATTTTTCATCTTTATTCTTCACTCACTGTCATACTACTCAATGTCTTGTATTCTTACCTTATTTCCATCACAATTTTTTCATTTTGTTCTTTCATTACTTCTTGCTTTCATCGCCTTCCTTGCATCATCTTATTACTCTTAGGTGGCTAGGTACATTTTTCTTTGGGGTTGTGCCTTATTAATATTATACTTTGTTATTTTTATATGAAATTTCTATCGGAAGCGACAAGGGCCTGTCTTGACCACACTAGTTTGAACGCGGTCCAGGTGGACACGGATTCTGGTATACGATGAGATATTTATATACTCTTGTTCGAGAGCAACGACAAAACTGTTCCTGCTTGTCCGCATATAGACTTCGAATTGGTTACAATTTTTACAATATGCGTAATGGCGGATTTCATACCCAATGTGGTGCAGACATAATTAGTACAGGTGTATAAATGCTATACATCTTTATTTATTTCTATTGAAGCCGCTTCCAGTCTTTTTGAACATCACGATGACAATGACAATCTAAAAGGATTTCAACACTAATTTTTTAATATACAAAAAATCTTATTCGATTATAAAGTTCGCCTTTGTGAATTGTATAAGAAGTGTATATTAAATAAATAAACAGCGCACTTAGCACCGCAACGTGAAGCCTTTGAAATATTTTTTAACTCTAAGTTTTATAAAAAGATATCATAACATTTTGATATTAATTGCTATGGAAATAACAGTTTTGTAATGTAGCATCTGGAAACGGTTATTGGAAATTTCCTTCGAACCGCCAACCTTAGTCAAAACATTACCGTGGTATGTGTGGGCGTTACACAAAACATTACGTCTGCTGTGCGATCAATTATTGTTTTCGTATAAGTAGCCTATGTATGCAGTTGGCATTGCTTCTTCTTTATAAAAGAAGACAGAGACAGTTACAAAAAAAGATGTAACTTTTTATTAAGTGACTACAATATATCGTTAATACAGCCAACAGAAGCCAATGTAAAGCACTTCGTTTGGCAGGTATGCCATCACAGAGTAGTGTTATGGTTTTATTGTTCGCAGAGGATGTTGCTGACCATCCTCTGGAAACTTGTTTGTGGGCAGTGGCAATCTTTAATAATTATAGCACAAAGTGTGAATTACATAAGATTGTATGCTGGGAATCCAACCGGCGACCTAGATTCGCAAGCTAGGTTACCAATACACGCTATATCGTATCGGTATAGATAAAAATAAATAATAAAAGGATTTATGAGAATTAATTATATTTGATTCCTACCAATTCTAATCCTACCGAGGCTAATCAAGAAAAAAATTAAACCAGCAAGAGGATTTCAGAAAACGTTCATAGATTAAATCATATTTTCATACTAATGACCAAGATTTACACCCTTATAGATACCCTTATAAATCTTGTCCAGAATATTTTTCGGCATGTTAAAAATTACTAAGAATATTTTTATCTAATTACGTCCGCATAAAACAGTGCGGACCATGCGCAGCTTGCTGGGGACGGCTAGTTACTTATAAATCATTTCGGAGAATATGGAATAATTATTATTCTAAAAATATATACTATCGTATTTTCCTGGATAGCACAGAGTTGTGAGTTTAAAAAACCTTGTTCTCCTAATTGACTGATGGACACGTTTATTTTGTGATAAATGTAAATTATGAAGACGTTACGCGAAATAACATGAGATCGTAAAGGACATGTTTAAAAAACAATAATAATACTCTACACACTGATACGAATGGAGTTCGCCTTTACTTTAAACCAGTGGTGTAAAACTCGCGGCCCGCTTGTTGCATGCGGCACCTATTGAACGTTTTTGCGACCTGATCTATATATCCGAAGAGGAATTTTGTCTCGAAATGGTAAAGGGCGTAAAATGTAATTTAACTTTATATATATATTTATTACATTATACTAGTCAAAATAAAAATACGTTTCTAGAAAGATTGATTTTTTGTGGCCCACCTATAGTCAAGCATTGTTTTTTTGGTCCAAGGTAGCTATCGAGTTTAACAACCCTGCTTTAAACAATAGATTTTCGCACCATTCTCTTTGGCAGTGTACACAATGATAGCACACCTGTTTAAGTTTACACAAAAGAATATTTAAAAAATAATAGAATGATATTCGGGCTTTTTGACACGAAATATGACTAATAAAACCAAATTGAGGAGTCTTTCTGTTTATTGCTAATTATATTTATGGTTGATCCGTCTTTGAGGCGAAGTACCTCGGACCTCAAAACGTCGCGGTAAGGCGCTGAACGCGGGCAGTGCCATACCGATCTTCACGGCGATATTTGAGGGACGCCTTGCAGCCCAAGCCGTCACATCATGGAACGTCCACTCAGGCGACGCGAGATCTTGAGAAAAATAATAGCCTATGCGAAGATTTTTATTTGATCCCTCGAGCATAGTTAACAAAAAGTGGTTTCTTTTTATTTTCTCTTGTATTCTATAGCGTCGGTGCCTTTGTTTTTACAATTATATTTTTTTATTCCAGAACTTTATTTACTCACGTGCGTGCCAGTATTTACTAGATCTCCTAAAGTATTTCTTAACTTAAATCTTAGGTTCTTAAATCACTGAATCGTTCTGAGCCACTAAAAAGGGACTAAAAAGAGGTTTAGACGAAGTCCACACAAGTCGAAGCGGTACAACTCTATGAGTAATAAAATCATTAATGTGTTATAATAATGCGCGCACCACTGTTTAATGTTTAACGAATTGATAAATTATATCTACCTCATGCCAAGTCCTATGAATCATAAGGACTGGAATGCATATATCTATCTATCAGCCTAAATACGATGAATAGTTATCTATAAGTTTAATAAACAGATATATAAAGCATCTAAAAAATATTTAAATAAAAGGTTTTGCCGAACTTCCAGATATCAATCAAGCCTTGTGTTATTTTATAACATATTTAATTACTTTCTAAGTAGGATAACTTTTCATCACATCAAACTTTTTTTATAGTGAATTGTTATCTAAAGAAACTATTCTGTTGGTAACATTAAAAGAGTACTCGTGAAATCTTTGTGTGTTTTTCATGCCAGGTAAGAAATGTACTGCACTAAAAATATGTTTGAGTTCATGTTCAAAATTGACACATAGTACATTGGTTAATTTTTATACCTAAAATTTTCTAAACTATCTCGAGTTTAAAGCTGTATATCTTATTAATTTTATGCTAGCACAAAACAAATTTAGTTGGTTTTTTGTAATTCTTATTTATTATGATAAAAAAGAATTACAAAACTCACTCACAAACTCGGATGACACAACTGCCGGTTTTTATTTTTTCTGATTTGATATTATTTTACGATAGTGATCTTATCAAAGGTTGTAATAAAGCACGCTTCCCGTTTGATAAAACTAATAAATTTATCCAATGCCACCACATCAGTAGCCGGAAGAGTGATTCACTCAAGAGCTGATGAGATCGTTCTCGCATGTAACGCAAGGTGCAACTAGATGTTAATTAACGGAATTGATTGCATCTACGGCTGCATTAAATTGGACCCTCGTCCAGTTTCAGTCACGGCTTAATTAACCCCGCGTGGGCTTGATAGTCCATATTAGGTGTCCATATATACGTTCTGGGAATATATACATATGTTAAAGAATGTTTTACCGGGTCAAAAACGATATAGAGTATTAGTCCTAATACTCTATGCAAAAACAAGATGTGTTTTTAATTACTTAAACATTCCACGCGTTAAAAAAAAAAACTTTATACATTTTGGTGACTAGAAACCCTGGCAACATAAGCGAATAGCGTAATAGTTCCTGGAGGTACGTACCATTTATTAGAGAAGCTCTATGTGGGTTCTAATATGCCAAGCATTTTATTTATCGACTGTAGTTATAGTGCTTTTAAAAAAGCATTAGGTTTTAGGTAGCTAGACTCATAGCTATATTCTTTCATATTACCGAATTGTTAAGCCGTCGAGCGCTTGAATTGTCACTCGAGATGCATTTAGCATTCCGAGTAAAGGGCGCAAGAGAGCCAAACATCGACTTCAACAGTTGTTACTACCTGACTAACATTACAACAACTTCAAGTAGTGTCAATTTTGGGAGAATTAAAAAGTCTACAATAAATCATGATCAACGTAAATAACAATTGAAAAAAATGTACATAATTGAGTTACACAAATTTAAAATATTGTTATGCGATACACATATTAACATAATTTTTCGTGTAACATAGATAACGTAACGAAAACCATTTTAAATTATAATATAGAGTTGCGGGTACACTGTGACCTAAATTCACACACCGTATCGTTCATTTCGCTAGACGGCCAATACATCATTCGGACTAGAATAAACAACTTAGGACAAGCCACAGATATCACGAGCTACAGAACTTTGCAATAGTATTATAACGTATCTGTGGAAATTATAATCTATGTAAATAAAAATTTGTACCGAAATTTCTTTATCATCGTCATCGTCTACCAAAGATTGCCACGATGACAGGTCTTGTATTACCCGTATCCAGCGACTTCCGAGGACCTTGACTATGTCGTCATTCCGCCTAGAGGGCTTATTCACGCCAGGAAAGGTGTTGCTAAGCAAAAAACTCGAGAACGGCTTTCCATCTCATTAGTAATTTTTCAGTAAAGTTCTTATAGTTAATAATGGAAAAATTACAACAACAATTGTAAAAGCATAAACTTTTCTTTTTCCACTAAGCCACAGATTAAAAATCCTAGGAACACGGCTTCCTGTCAAATATTTTATGTCAATAGAAGCTAAAATAAGTTTTGTAAAGGGTAAATCTTGCTATTTTATCTATTATTATACATTCAATATGGTTTTATATTAACTCATTAAAGCGATATATTAGGGGGACCGGAAAGTAATATCGCTTCTTAAGATAAAATCACAGGACTATATTTTAACAAGGTTTTTATTTCTAAACAACAATATATTCACCTTCGTTATCAACAACCTTTTGCCATCTAGTATACAAATTTTCAATGTCGGAGCGATAAAAATCAATCGGTTTTTCTGTAAAATATATCGACAGAAACGTCATTACTTTCTAGTCCCTCTAATATAATGTGATCACTCTGAAACATATTATATTTTTTTATTGGATATTTTTATCTATTGGACTGCGAAAGACCAGTAACTATTAACAGTATAAAATCTGTCGGGTCAGCTAAACGTTTATAAATACATTATAGCTGTATTGAATACAAAAGGTTAACTTAAATAACCTTATCTGTTTATTAAGATCTTATATAATTGAATGTCATGTAAATAATTTATTTGATTTTAATTCTTTCTCAATAACATATTGATTAACAAAGCTTCCGTAATATTAATATTTAAATGAAGAGCGCAACATGGCTATTCAAAGTCAGATTAGACAGGCTATGAGTCACGGCAATAATAATGCAAAATTATATGTTTTCGTTGCACTATGTCACGACGATGCGAACAATTATTACATAACAACTGACAGTGCATCCAACATGTAATGGATTACGAACGATTTATAAAAATAGTAAGTTTTATGTAAGACATAACTGAGCGTATGTCGATAATATTGATATTAATGCGCATGTTTTAACACTGTTAAATAGCAGTTCCTAGGAATTTATAGCATAATGTTATTTTTATACAAAGCGATGAGGCTACCAGGATGTGATGATGCACGTGACCTTGTACCGACTATTGGCCGATATTTGACCGATAACGAACAGCCTTCTTCTGAAGAACCTTTATATAATATGATTTATTTATTTTAATATTTTAATAAATTAACGTTAATGACTATAGCTAAAACAAAATTGTTTTTTTTTTATTTTGTCATCTACAGTCACAAAAACCATGCAATTTCATCATCTTCATCATTTCAACCGTAAGAAGTACTCTGCTGGATATAGGCGTCAACCGAAAATTTCTAATAACTCCTATTGGGAGCTACCTGTATACAGTCTTAGACCTTAGCAAGGTTGTCTGTCCATGTTTTAGATAAATGTCCTATGTCTATTTTGCTGTTTCGTGGTCCCTGTGCAACTTCAGTGACGATCTGTCGGTCACTAGACTGTTAGCCAAAAGTCTGTCGATATAATCTCCAGAGCACTGTGTTTGGCACTAATCGGTGTAAGATAACTGCTAAGGATGTCCCGTGGAGGGGTGAAACACGTGTTGAGTGATTTAACGGTGGTAGTTGTGTAATTCGCATTGTTTGCCGCATGCGCATTTATCGGCGGGCTGGCGGGCGGTGCACTTTGTTGCACGACTACCACTGTATATGCGGAAGTGGCTAAATATTGGTCATTTTTTTAAATCTGTTCAGACACGAAGTGATTATCGGAATGGTCATGGGAACTCTTATTGATCGCCAACTTATTTTTTTACTCTATTCTGCTTCGCAAGGTGTTATAGTTGTAGAAAAGAAGCAAGAAGTAACTCCACTTTTATTTTAACATTACAAGTATTAAGTTACCACCCGCTTGGAACGCGGATCTATTGAGACGAACTGGCCAGAAACTAAGCAGTTACTCAATTAAAAAAATAGCTATTATCATATGTAGATTATAATGATAATAATATAAATGTGTCAACAAATCAAATTCCACATTTTGATCAACTAAAAACTCTTGAATGATATAATAAGAATTATTTAATATGAAAAGGTCTGAGATAATATGGAACTATATTATATATGAATACACCCAGAAGGATGAACAATTTGTTAAATTTTTTAAAACGAAATTATTGCATTTCGAGTTTATTTTTATTTCTTGTATGTGTCATCTGTTTATTTTTTAAATGAGGTCTTAAATAATAACGCTTAAATAACATGTTAATAATATGTTATAAAAAATAGATAACAGTAATGAAGAATACATGAGAAGACCGCGATGCAAATAACTAACGTATCTGATTCAATAAGTAAAGGTTGACGACAATGAAATACGTACGAAGATTGTTCAAGCAGCTGCCAACACAACGGGATCTAGTTCGTCACTAGAAAGCGGCACAGGGCCACTTACAACAGCCCTTCCGCATAAAAACGAACGCGATTGTGAAGTTAACTGTATTACACGAGCGTAAGCGACAAATTTGTGTAACAACGTCGATAATGAAAGCTAATAAAGGCAAAAAGTTTACCTTAATGACGCGAAATATTAAATAAAGCCTAGTACACATGTGCATATGGTTTTCAATCATTTTTCTCATGACGTTCAGTGTATTAAAGTGTTTACTATAAATCATTTAGACATATATGTGGGATGTAATTTGAAAACAAAATTAGTTTCAAAAATAATTTAAATATTTATTAAATAATCATCCTCAGATACAGACACACGTTATATTGTCTTTACACTATGATGTCATCTTCAAACAAAAGTTACCACAGTCAAAAATATGGTTAACTAAAATATAACCTAAGCCACAAATATATAAATAATTTTAATAGATAACTAAACAAACAAGGGGTTAACCTATAGATATGATATACGGCTTACCTACTATATCGTATCACGGAGCATATACTCGTCAAGGGAACGGAGACATCCAACTAAGGCGACGCATGACTAAAGCGTTCGACAAAGTCTGTCATAATAAACTCGTTTACAAGCTGTATACATGCCGGTATGCCAGACCGTCTTGTATACATAACATTGAACTTCCTGAGAGGTCGAATGTTTCAGTATCGGTTTGTGCGAGAGTGGTCCAGGGATCGATCCTCAGACCGATTCACGCTCTACACCGACGACATAGTGTCATCCGTGTAGAGTTTGCCATATTCGCAGAAGACACCCGCCTTTGCACGTCTGTTATCGCCACCGGCGCCATCGCCAAACTCTTACGCAACACAACCAATGTACGAAGACCATGGTCTTACTAATAGAGGATCAAAATTAATTCCTCCAAAAGTGCTTCAATGCTCTTTTTAAAGCGCAGACGCTTCTCTCTACCAGCTCAATTCACACTCATCGATAGTCCAGTTCTACGGCTGACTCAAACCCGTTATCTAAGTGTCGTCCTGAATGTCAAATTCTCTTAAAAAGTCCGCGAAAAAAACTGTCCCCGGCCGCCTTTGTCCATCATTAAACAGCGGGTGTAAAATGTCGCAGAAGAAAGACATTAAAAAACATTCAAACGCCACACCGTCCTAAAACCGAGGCACGTACTGCTGTTTCCGGACGACGCGACGACAATAAGGCAAGCCACGTATAAGGCACACTGTCATCGTCGCTATTCGATGACCAAACGGTATCGTCGGAAACGAAGCCGGATTTTTTATCACCGACGACGTCAACCCCCGATCATATTAGATAAACACATTGCTGGAGTTTTTTCCAACTTTTTTTCTTCCAGCATTAACGCTTTCCGAAGCGATACTTTATCAAAGAGTGGCAGCTCTAGCAGAGGTTCTCTCATGTGCGCTCTTCAGCGTAGTCATTCCATGGAGCGTCAGTCGAAACGATCTAACAGATCGGTGGCCTCATAATCCGGTGAAACAGTAGTATTTGGTGGCGGCCTGTGCAGAGGTTCCTGCGAGAGCTTCACTACCTTCTGCACCCTTCCGCCTCGCGCAGACAGCGATAAGAGTCCGATTTAAAAAAATCGCCCACTACAATATGACGTTACAAGCTTATTTTTATTTTGTATTTCGATTCAAGAACTGATGTACAGTAACGAAATTAACGTAGTTGTCTAAACTAACTATATTATATTATTTTCACACGATTTTCTTTCTTTTTCTTACAGCCTTTTTTCAATCTGTAAGACAATAAATCTCATGAGCTAAGTAATTTCACTATATAGTATTCTTCAGAGTTAATAGTCGAAAACATGTCATTGGTTATTTTTTCATTTAGTTTCATTTACTAACTGCAATCATCTGTATCTTTAACTTGCTTATATGTATTTAAAAAGTATTATATTATATTTATACAAAGAATGTATCGTACCTTTTACAAAATAGACTTACGACGTATAAAATTGAAAATGTATCGATGTATGTTCGATTTAAAAAATTATGAACGTTCTCCCAAAAATGTCCCGATGAATGAGAATTCCTTTAGGAACTTAAAAATCTTAGCTTTATTTAAGTATTTATTTTTAAATTTGATGATACAGATATAACGCGCGGAGCAGTAGCCCTTGAGTGATGTCTCGAGCTTATTTACTGTCAAGTAATAACTTCTAATAATTTTTGTTGATTGTGGAAGGGAGGGGGGGGGGTTATATTTTGGCCATCATTTAGGTTAAAAAATTATAGGTGGGATTCCTACCTACTAATACCCCATCGCTAGTCGCAGTCAGTAGCTTTAACGGGGCACTAGAAATGGTGACATCCTCAGGTTTTGCTTCATTTGGAGGATTGAGGCTCCCCACCTTCAAGCTAAATTCTTCTTCAAACTCTTCACTTATTTCAGTCACCTTTTACGACATACGTTATTTTAAGAAATCCGGACAATCTAAAGAGTTGAGTGTAAAGAGGGCTAAGCTAAGCAGCAATCAGCGCAACATTTATACACGATGCTGTAATGCCAACGGGCAAAAAACAATTGATAGTTAGAAATTAAATATTAACGCAATAAGTTTTGTTTCGGCGTCCGCTGAGCCCTTGGGTCGTTTTAACCGAAACTCTACGAACTATAACTGCCTATATTCGAATGTTGATGCGCGCTGTTAGCCGTTTTGGCTTTTACAGCTTCATCAGACTCAGGGCTAATAAGCTAAAAATAACGAACTATAGGAGACCTCGAGAAGGAACCGCGGCCTTGAGTTGTCACTCAATATGCGTTTAGTATTCTCATTCAACTTTGACTTGGTCTATTTCTGTGGAATATCTGATTCTACTTCAGAAAAAGTTTGCGCTGGGAAAAGTTGTAGTTAAAACGCCATCAACGCTTCCTACTACAAACGGAGAAAACTTGTCTAGTACGTGTCAATATCCATTGCATGTTTGTGGTTGTTTCTATCAACGAAGCGTGCATGGTATTGTCTGACTGTGATATGAATGATACGAATTTTTGTTGTGAGGTAGTCCAAAGGGGCATATACCGTATTATTTGACAGAACTATTAAGCTAATAGAAATCCATTCATCGCATACTAAGCAATTAAATTCCAGTCAACTACCTGCCTACTATGTCTCTATTCAAATTTCGGTTCACATAATTTCATCAAAACGCGCCAATGACATAATATTAAAAAGATAACAGGTTCCTGGTATTCTATTATTACGTACACATATCTCATTATACCCTCTATTCACATTCATTAAGCAGGGATGCGACAGAGCGTAGTCTGCTCAATGATTACTGTATAATACATACTTATGCATTAATTCTGCTCTTCATACTTCCGCATAACAGATATACCCATATTTTACTTTTTTTTACTTACAAATTAACATTGCTTTTAATCTTACGGCGTTGGCCTAGATCTTCAGTTCATATAATCATGATTTTTGAAACCATTGACTTTTGAATGGCAGTGTACCATACATTAATTGATAGCAAATGAGCATTCACGCTTTTAACGCTTTTACACCTTTTAGAGATCATCCTGTATATTATACAGCATAGACATAACATGAGTTGCCTAACCTTGCCAAAGCTCTCAATATAACATGTGATAAGATTTTGAGGTTTTGTTGCAGGGTGGTGGGTGATGTAATTAGACATAACAAAACCATGTAACAGGAAGTGTGACAAGGGATGTGGGAGGCAATGTGTAAATGTAATATGGATGAATGCTGCATGTACAATGTATATTGAATGACAGAAAATATGAAGAATGAAAGAGTGAATAAAGAGAGATATTGTGAAGGATGAGAGTGGGGAAAAAAGTAGAAGGGTGAATATCCCTGTCCCAAAAACACAATGGGGAAAGATTATTCTTAAAATAAACAAAAAACGTTTTAGGATAAAACCAATACTCGGAGGCAAAAATATAAGAATGGATCACAGAAGACTTGTAAAGCAATACAGTGTATTATTATTTTTTTGTATTAGGTTTCTAGCTAATAACCACCACAATCCCTATTTCTGATACCTGTTCTTACAACCAGAGAAATGCCTTGTTTGCTTTTATATCTACTAAGGAAGGAATCTTTAATCATCTGTGAGATTCTTTAATACATATCTTTAAAATCAAGAATTATGTAAGAACCAGTGTTGTGTTATTATATTCGATAACAAAATGACCTCTAGACTTGTAGATGTGCAATAGCGTCCAACATGAGACACAATACAAACATTGTTTTAAAAAAATCTTACATAATTATTATTGACCTAAAAACCATTTAAAACATCTTTTCTTATACATACATACATGATTCTAGTATAATAATAGTACAGTGTAAACAATAAGAAGGCCCTTTGTACTTTTACTTAGATATTTATATATTTTATAATGTGTCTAATAAAGAGTATTAAACAAATAAATATACAACTAAATTTTAAAATTAATTGTTTAATTTTTACATGTTTTCTTTCAAATTCTCCAAAGAATCAATTAGAATGAATCATGCATCATTCTACAAGATTTTCAAAAGTCAGATGAGTCAATGAAAGCACCACATCTATGCAAG
Source organism: Battus philenor (assembly GCF_028537555.1). Classification (NCBI taxonomy): domain Eukaryota; kingdom Metazoa; phylum Arthropoda; class Insecta; order Lepidoptera; family Papilionidae; genus Battus; species Battus philenor. Next base: position 4,407,513 of record NW_027181686.1, read on the forward strand.
TTACTGAACTAATGAACCATACTATTATTTTATGTCTTAAGGCTGTGAGAGAAAACATATTCAATAGAAATTTTTTTCATATTTTAACTAACTCAACATAATGGTCATCATTAACCATTGTAAGAAAATTCTGCTTGACTATTTATCCTCTTTTTTTATCTCGCCTAACTTACAAGAATGGCTAATAAAAGATAGGCTTTTATGTTTACTTAGAGTAACATGTGTCCTTTTTATTACTATTACTATTGTATACACAAGCTCAATGTATTGAAAAAATATTTACCCAAAAAAAATTGCAAATGTTTCTTTATTATTCAACAACTTAGTCTGTGAATTACGACTTAATAATTTAAATTTATTTTAATAATTGCTTCAAACAATGTTTAATTATTACTTAAGTTGTGTTTAACTGAATTAATAAGTTAATTTCCATGTCAATTACATATTTGTATCTGTAAATTTGTAAATAGAATTTAAATAAAAAAGTATCAAGAACTTTATAATAAAAAAATTTAAATCTTGTTGATGCAACTTTATATTAAAATATATATTTAAGTAAATTTAGTATCTATTCAAAACATAGTATTATTAAAGTTTGACAAAAATATAAGAGATGAAATCATCATTTCAGCTGTAGAAGTTATCTTTATACATATAAAATTAAAATCAGAGTGTAAGTCCATCGTTATTATTTGGAATTAGACAAATTAAAAGTTATTTAGGTGAAATCTTAAGCCTTAGAAATAAATTATTTAATTTATTTTTATTACTCTATGTACAGTAAATATGTAATTGATGTTGTCAAAATGATTCCAGGTTTGAAAAATCAATTATTAATGTGTGTACTAAAGCTACGATATTAATTTCGGAATTTTTTTTGTTATAAAAATTTTATTACCAAGCAGGGATTGACGAACAAAATATGTAAAATTTCACAACACAACTAAACGCAAACGTAATGCTTTAACTAAGAAAATACTTACCACCTTCTTTATCACGGATTATTATCAGTAAAACATACACATTCCCAGTGGTACAATAAACTTTGTGTTTATTTTAAAGCTACTAGAAGCAACAATCGTTTTGTAAATTCAAACTTCTGCACAAAACGACTCATTTAAATTCGCTCAAACCGTGACAGCTGACATTAGTTGACATGTTTTGTAAACAAAACTGACATTTAAGATGTGGAAGTGATAACGATGGCTGGCATAAGGCTGACATAAGGCTAAACTATACATTATTATACAGTAAATGAAGCCCATAGAAAATATATAGAAATTTAAATAGAAGTTACATAGAATTTTAACACTATTCTCACGGCTAAATTTCAATAAATATTATGATTACAACAAAGATTATACTGTTACTATTGGTATTAAAGGCAACATGTAAAAAATTGTTAAGAGATATTTTGTCTTTACATTTTATTTATATTAGCAGGAAGTTAGGTGTTTACTTTACAATAATAAATACTGCTCTTATTCCACTTCATTTTTAAAAGTTACTTAGAACTATGAAGATCAAAGCTATGTACTGCACCGGATCTGTGTTCATCATTGAGATATATGACGTTAGTATTATTAGTCTCGTAATTTCTATATTTCAAAAAAAAACATTTATGTTTGCACTCTACGTTAGATGCTGCCATGATAACTTCCAATTAGTTTTCTTAACGAATAAGATATGACATGAGACATCTTACTACCAAAAAATTCTAATTACTTTCATTTTTGATGTTTTACGTTTGTAGTTTATTTATAATACATAGTTATTAAGAAAATTTTAAAATATTGTTTATTTATCTAGGTTATTTTTTTATTTTTTCTTTCTTTTCAGATAAAACTGATATGATCAAAAAATGATTTTTCTACCCTGCAACAACATGTTGGATATACCTGATAATGTAAGTATCGTTTTTATTTCCACGAAGTCCATAACCTGGAATTGCCATAGTGTTTAATATTAGATTTGGAGAGAAGAGAGTAAACTTTCTCTATCACTATGGTACATAACCTTTTTTTCGCAACGCCATATTAAAACTGGGCCCTTTATCACAAAAATAAATGAATTAAAAATAGGTAAAAACTCCTTAGGTTTTTAACTATAATATTACAAAACATGTTGAATTAAACAACTATGACCACATCCATTACTAATACACTAACATTGTTTATTTATTTACAAAGGCATGTCAATACCGTAAACATTTATATTCTGTTAACAACAATCATAACATGTCATTTTTAACTAGCATATATATTGATTATTCATATACAAAACATTCATATAAAGTTAATTATTATTATTACATAAGTAAATTATTAATTAAGTATTATTACATAAGTAAATTAACTACAATTATAATTCTATCTAGAATAGCACTTATAGAATATAAATCAGACATGTAGCTGTTACACTTGAAGTTAAATACATATGTTACCTTCCAAATTACGGACAAACAAGTTCGAAGAGAAGAAAGTATAATCGTGTTTTTGACGACAGACTAAATAACGCCTAGAGTACAATAGGATGACGTCAACAAATGTTGCCAGAACGGGCCACTCGTACTGCATCGCCCAACAACAGGAATCCTTCGTGATATTATTTCCGCATGTGTATAAATATCTATGTAATTTTTTCGAAACAAGTATTTCGTAATAGCGTTTCGTCTGGAAGTCGTGTGATTTAATTCTCACAAGTGTTTCATTTCTCTTTAAGAAATAGGTCTGTACAACTAAACTCAAAATTATAATTAGGAATAAAGTCAAATATAAAGATTACTACTTAAATTGTCATTAAGATTATTAATTTTTGTATTTAAACTTACGTTTCGAACACTAATCAATGTCCGTGTACGCTAGTAATTGTTTAATTTAAATTTTCTTAATTACTAAAAAAATTAAAAATAAAATGATAATGGTTCGAAATAAATTAACACTAGATGAGTCAATAACTAAGGTTCGGCTGTCCTTAGGTTGAGTATAACTGGTCTGCCTTCAGGTAGACATTCGTTTTTAGCTAAGGTAAATAGAGTAGGTGTACAGGTCGCCTAGGTTAGAGAACAGCTAATCTGCCCTCTAAGCAAACGATGCATTCTAACACATATATTTAGGTTAAGGACAAAATACCTAACCCTTCCGTAATAAAGCCGATGCTTGGCCGATGCCAAGCCACACGATTTCATCTACCACTATCGAAGTTGCTAGATTATTGCACGAAAGAAATCAAGAAGCCTTTAAAGTCACAGTTATAAGTCACTTGCAATCATTACTACATTCATCACCACTCATCATTTCAGCTGTGGGATATCCACAGCTGGACATGGGACTAGCCCATAGATTTTCAGCAAGACCGGTTGGCCTGCATCTGGCGGCTTCCGACAACAACCTATCCGTGTTTTATGATATAAAAAACTTTCAAAAGAAGAGTACATATGTTACATCTAAAGAACAGCGCGCAATAAAATCAACAGTTCATAGAACTCTCTTATAAATTACACATTTGCTCAAACGTTAGCACCAAACAGTGCAGTTTACGAAATTATAAAACACAAAAGAGAAATCAGATGTCGATGTAGGTCATACAAACAAACAGGTGACTGCCGAGCTGAATGTACGTTAGAAGCAGCGTTATCTTCAAAGTTCAAACATTAACTCAAGCGTTTATCGTATCTCTTAATTGTACCTACAAACCTTTGACAAGGGTTGACAAAATAGGAAATAAACTGATATAAAACATTACTTGCATTATAACTTAAAACAAAAAAGAATGGTGGTAAAAATGTATGAATAGATATGTGTAAATAAAATATGTGTTAAAAATATGATATGCTTACATAAACATTACCGATTTTCTCAAGAATTGTATATAATGTTTAAAAACCAGAAACTTTTTACACGTAAGACTCGACTTCTTCGTGTTAGTAAATATTTTTATGGGTGATGTATACGCTTTCACAACAGTATCCTAGACAATGTTTAGAGAGCTCCTGGACTTTCCAAAATAGTCAAAAACGAAAGAGTCACATCAGATGGGCAATTAAACTACTGGACCTAACAAATTAATAATTACTGGAGCTATCTAAACATACCATCTTATATCACGAATTCAAAGCGCAATGATAACACTCTACGAAAATTGCAATTAATACTAAAAACTCTACTGAAAATTGGTCAGGTCAAACTACTATTCTTAGCATTAGCTTTATTTCTTAGCATACAATCTGAATAATTTCATTTGAATTAGACTTGGCTAAGATCGCCGAAAGACGCTTGATGCAGGTCACTTCAAAAAAGTCTTATTTTAAGTCTATGGAGAAGACATATACAACTGTGAACGTCTTGATGAACTGAAATGATGACTTGCTTCTACCACAAAACATATTTAATCCACATTTTATTATGTCTAAAATATTAATTTTTACACTGTTTCTCTTCTTTAGTATGTTAATTATTGAAGAATTGTGAATTTGCACAGATAACTATTAAATGATCCTTCACACACGATAACGTCAACATTAACACAACTAAGATCAACTAATTTACTAAACCAAACTCCTACGTATCTATAAATATCTCCTATATCCATAGATGATACATCCCGAATCCCAATGATATCTACTTCAAATTTGGCTATGGATTTTAGATTAATCAATAGCTATAAACAAATCGAGGAGAATTTCTTTATTATATAAGTTTAATTACTCCATTGTATTCAAGCACCGTGTTAATTTATCTCAACCCTGTAACTAACTAAGCATTAAGAATTATATACGCGCGTATTGGTTAGGCGCGCAAAACATTAGTATAGCACGAAAACCAATTCCTTGTAGACGATTCAGAATTCCTATTAGATATGATTGTCTCGATACACTTAAATTTTTCCAACACGTGATAATGGCCATAACATAGTGTCTTACGATTCATCTGACCGTGAATTTATAATTAGCTGGAAGTGAATAGTGACAGTTTCGTGGAAAAACAAAAAGGTGAGAAAAGACTAATTCGTTTAGAGTACAATACCGGTCATTCTTATTTTAAATGTGTCTTGAATTTATGGAGCATTTTGCATTTACATCACTTAAAGCATTAAATAAATTATCTTTAACATTTGGTTATATCATAAGTTTTTTAGAGAATAAATCAATTTCTTCGCTACTTTTTCTATTCCTGTACGTAGTAAGTATTTCGAGCTTTTATGTGTAAGTAACATAAATGCTAAGTTATTCAAGTAAAAATAGTCCCTGAGTTCCATTCATAGCTAACTAAGCACGCGCGGTTAGAACGAACCAGAAATAGTGTTGTAAATTTTGAGAAACGACGGATAATTTATACCCTACTTAAACCTTACTTTTTACTTAACATTACTTATTACTTAACATTATTATTGGGGAGTAGTAGTCAAATAACAATGTTATAATTATGTAGGGGCGAACCAATAGACATTCCTTTTTTGTTTAATTATTTATTATCTCAGGTCATTTTACTAAAGGCTTATTTTATACGATTTGTCATTTTATTTTTACGATAGCACACTTTTAATGTCTTATATTTAAAATTTAGGCATATATTATTACATACAATTTAACATTAAATTAAACATTTCTACCAGGGATAGCCAGTATACGGTTCGCGAACCACTTGCTGCTTTTTGAAGGACCTTTAGTCGCTCTCGATAAATGTACCTGAGTTTCTTTTTTATTTATGTGCTACTTTTTTTCCAAAAAATATTGTCTTTTCCTGTGTCTAAATGTGTTTTAATGTAAAGTCAACAAATATGAATATTAATAGACTAAGTGCAACAGTGTTTAGTGACGAATACACATATTTTGTTCTTTTATTTACGTTTTCAATAAATACATTTTCTTTAAGCAAATTAATACCTTTTTGCAAACTTTTAAAAAACTTATATAAATGCGGCTCAGGAGATATTTTAAATTTTAAAAAATGTTATTTATTTTTTTATTATTATTATAAGACTTGTACATAAGTCGATTACCTTATATCGGAATATTTACATTTCATTATAAATATTCTTAAAATTACAAAAATATCACCTGTTATGAAAATCGTTGTCTATTTTTATTGACATTTTTTAGTATTTTGTGTAAAAAATGAAGTTTTTTCGCATTTTTTTTTGGTGTCATATTATTTTTAATTCCATTATGTCATATAGATTAAAGATCTGAAATCAAGTACTTCTATTAGTATTGCAACGGTTTTGTACATACATATTTTATTTTAGGACACTATTATAGAATTAAGTAAGAATATGACACAAATAATATGTTATTATTATAGGTTAACAATAATGACGCACAAATGATGAATATAAAAAATAAAAATAAACAACGGCTAAATTTCATCTCAAAAAATTAAAAAATGATTTATAGGTCTGGCTGTACGCGTATATAATAAAGTTTCACAAGATGACTTAGAACTTTCTTTTCTTAGTTTTAATTTTAAAAGTAAAGGTATATTATTAATTAAATCTTACTATAGATTTCAAGAGTTTCTTGTTTGTTTAGTTGATCGAAACATTTGGAACTTGGTTCGTGATTGATATAACAATGTGCACATGCAAAATTGTTAAATCTCATTTAAATGAGCAACGGTATAGTTACTTACTGGCTCTTTTAACAGATTAACCTTCCAAGCCAGTTCCTTGAAACGTTAAAATGATTGACGATTCAAAAGCGCATGTAAGTGCCAGATTGAATAAAGATATTTTGAAAAAAAAAATTGTGTACATATTCACAGGTAATAAAAAATACAGAAAATATGAGCACAAGGGTCATGTGAAGCTAATTCCTATAAAGTCAGTCCATACTTAAAATTAAGGTTAATAAAATATCACATACCACAATTTTTCAAATACAAAATTTCATAAGTGAAATATATCATTTTTTTTAAATAACTAGAATTAAAAAGAAATAGTTGTGATGTTACATTAAAGTGTAAAAGATTATACGTAGTTTATGGTACGAGTACTTGCTAAAGAATATGTTAGTGAATCAGTGGTCTGAGTGATATAGTAGCTAATTACATACACTTAAAGCATGTATACTTTGGCAAATGCATTTTCTTATCTACAAATGTTCACGCCGGTGACAGATACAAAACAAATGGTTCGCCTTTGTTTTATACTATTTAAATTTGTTTAACATTTGATTGATGTCATTGCGACTTGATAAAACTGTTTAACTTTTACAACAATACTTCTCTCATTGTTTTTAAAACATTGTGAAAAACTTTTATTGACTTAATTTATACAGTTTAAATATTGCGTTCCGAGTTGTCTTCTGTGCTAGATGTAAACCTGTGTTACAAAAAAGAATGAAATCCTTTCTTGATACCAGTTTCAAAATCGTCTTTGTCGTCGTTTCAGACCATAGACGCCCATTACAATGCATGGACCTCCTTCAAATATATCTATGGGGGATAAACCATAATCGCCACGCTTGGTAGATGGTTTGGCGATCGTAGTTTACCAAACTATGTTAACCAGAGGACACTACCGCGTATTCTCTGAAAACTTATTTATAAGCAGTGAGAATCCTGTATTGGTAAATTCATTTACAAAGTATTAATGTATCCCGGGAATTGAACCCGCGCTCTACGAATGCAAGTCACAGTCCTATACTGTTGGACTACCACAGCGTAGTACAAAATATAATAATAAGATATCTCTCATATTTAACAAAACGTAAACACGACATTTTGTCGACACTATAATAGAAAAATATTTTTTTAGAATTAGTTTCTTATATCTTTAACGAAAGTTCTTTTATCGAAAATATTATAAAATACAGACAAGCTAATGAAAGACGCTATAGAAAGACGTAACTGAAATTGGATAAAATATATTGAATAAAAACTGTTGGTCTTGTCATTTATGGTATGAATATAATTAAAATGTTTAAACAGATGGTTACAAAATATGTTTTATTTATATGATTCTTTATTCAAAAGCTAACTTTGTTCCCAAGCGGTATCTTAAAGTTTGAATACCGAAAAAATAACAAAAACGTACTGTATGCACTCAAAGCATGCCTCTATTAAATTAATAATACAAGATTCTTTATAGGTATAATTATTTAGCGCAAAATATGTAACATGGTCACACAATATGTACTCTTAAAATGATGTATTTCTGAGGGAACATGATGATCGTTAGCTGATAGACACTCACTGCAAGGCAAAAGCCTATTCTAAATGACGATGAAGATCTTGAGCTGTATCGCATCTAGACTTCCCGCGACCTTGACTATGTCAGCAGTCCATCTTATTGGGGGCCTACCCACCCCTGCGTCTACCGAAACTTGGTAACCGTACAAAAACTTTCGGCCCAAAAGGTAGTCAGTCGCACAAGCGATACGCCTCGCCTACACTAACTTCATACGAAGAATTCTTTGAGCCACGTCTGTGGCTTAGATTCTTTTGCGAATCTTCTTATATCTGGTTCGATTTCAGAGCGAAGCTTCCAGATGTTAATTTAGTACATAATATTAAATTTTGACGGTTTGAGACTTGCTAGAAGAAGCGTCGATTTTCCCGAATAATTTAGCCTATTTAACACTGAAACGTATTTTATAATAATAAGTCAAAAATATGTTGTCGTAATTTGTAGATGTTTTTAATAAACGCGTTAATTAATTTCATGGTCATTTTTAACAAAAACTGTTCTGTTTATATAATACAACGTTAGTTATATTATGTGCAAAAATTAGTATCTATAGCATAAGTGAGAATTTTAAGAAACGATCATAATAAATAAAGAAATGCGTCATCGTTTATCCGTATGGGATCCGGCCACGATTACAAAATGGAATCAATTCCGTTGTCATGTCGAATTAGGAACTAAATTGTAAGTAGTTAATTAGAATTTCCTTTGTATTACAACTTGTTGTTTATTACTTTTGTCTTTACATATAACTTTGTTAGTGGTATTCTATTTTTCCATAGCCAAAGCAATTGAGATTTAAAAATAATTCTAATTTTCTTGCTCTGTAACGAACTTATCAACAGAAAATGTATAAGTTAAGAAGCAGTTATTTTAATTTCGTTTGATAAATAAAATGGGCTCTCTCGAGCACCCTGGAGGTTAGACGCTACACGCTTACTTAGTTCTCCTAAAATAAAAAGTATAATACTATTTAAATCTTATTATAACTTTCAAGAGTTTTTAGTTGATCAAATTGTACGGAACTAGTTTAGTAGACTCATTTACATGGTTAATAATATAATGTATACATTAAAACATGTTAAATTTCATCACAAAAGAACAATTGATGAGTTTCTGGTCTGCTCTTTTCAGTTGATCACCATTCTCATTGATTAATTTACACACGGAGTGACTACACTGACCTTATTATAATGCTAAAAATAATTAAAGTTTTAAAAGTGTAAGTAAACGCATGAAATAAAATGTTTTGAATTTAATTGACAGCCTAAGCCGAGGTCCCATATCAAAGGCCTTGCGCCAGGTCACTCCATGGAGAGTTTTCCCAAGCAAACTAAAAGCTTAGCAGTCCAGGATTGAAAATCGTTTGTAGCGATCCGCGCCTACCCTTCCCAGGATTTTGCTACCATAAAATGTGGTCAAATCTACGTGTCCCCTGCATTTTGTCCCCTCAATTGGCAAGTTCTAGTAGTAGTAGTAGTAAAACTGGCAAGTTCTAGTAACAACCAATTCTGAGTGTTAAAAGCCTTAAATAACTGTACGCTTCGTGCCAAATGTCTAATCTTAAACGAACGTTTTTTCTCGTTCGGAACATTCATTTTAAAAAAAAGTTGATATTCATGTTAAGAAATATAAACTATTGTCCTAGTCGGAAACCTTCAACGTTTATTATTAAGGTCTTTTAAATAAAAAATAAAATGCTCTTCTAACGTATTAGGGATGTTACTAATGAAGTTTATTGTGATCTCTTCTTATATTAGGGCTCTTTTGGAACACTCGCAGCTTTAATATTTCAATATAAGCCTGTTCAATCTATTCTTAGTTTCTATCAAATTGGCTTCTTCTAGCATTGTTTCCATGACGAACACATGTATTCAATGTAAATGATGCAATGTCGATAATAATATGAACAAATAAATGCGTATATATTGTGAATATAACTGTGATCCTAGCACCTGCTGTTTATTAGCCGCCTTTAGTTGTTGAAATACAATAGGCCAGCAAGGCAATCCATTTTAAATTCTATGTATAATTTCGAACCTAACTGATCCGATATTATGGTGGTATAGTGGAAACTAATTATTCTAATAATGTCGAATTCCCGCCAGGCAACTTAAGAGTCGATAGTAACCATAATCGACAAATAGAAAAGCTCCAGAGCTCCAGAGTCATTGTGGATATTTGATGTAATTTCTATATAATATAACAAAAGGCGGCCATCGTAACCATTTCAGTACCACGTCCACTGCTGGATATAGGTCTCCCCTATAAATATCTAATAAGACCAGTTGAAAGCGGTCAGCAACCAGCGTCTTCTGACAACCTTCATGAGGCCGTCTGTCTAACTGGGTGAACTGGGTATATTATATACATATATATATATATTCCTTAAAATGGAATCCAAAGTGAAATAACTTCTCTCACTTGTTTGTAAATAATTAAATACGATGAGATCATTGGCTTAGTAAAAGACCGCTTCCAATGAAATATTTATAACTTAAAATGTAATCGTTTTTATTAACTTCAATAAAGATATTTTCCTTGAAAAAGACATATTGTATCACGCAGCTTAATTATACGCGTTGGATGTCTTTGAATATGTTTTTATTGCGATGTACGTTCTGATTATTACTGTTTATGGCCTTTTAAGTTTACACGTTATTCCTTACACGAAAACATTTAAAAAATGTATAGTTTATAAAGATTTGTGAACATGGTGCTCATTTATGATAAGACAAGTAAACATCATCATCATAATTTCAGCTGTAGGACGTTCATAGCCAGGCTTAGACCTCCCTATTAAATTTTCAATAGGCCCTCCTGCAGCGTCTTCCTTAACAAGGACATTTGTACACCTTGTGGATGGACATCCTGCGCTGTGCTTTCCGGTCTGTGGTCTTTACTCCAGAATCTTAAGGCCTAGCAGAAAATTTTCTTCAGGTTGCAAATCTTATAGACAATGTCGGTTACGTTCCAGTAGTATGAGATATCGTATGACAATAACACACACTTAATTAAAATAATTAAAGAATTACAAATCACAATCATATATAAGTAAATATTAGTGATACAAAACTATTTTTCTACAAGTCTTTTTAACACAGCTGTGCTTATTATAAACATAACAATTTACGTAATTACTGAAAGGCCCCAAATATTATATTTAATAAGCAGACGTCACCAAACATGACAAATCTCCGTTTTTCCTAAAACATACATAGTTTAGGAGGGGTTTATTTTTACTAAAACAATTATATTACTTCATCAAATTTAAAATTCATTGACAATGACGTCAAAATGTCACTTCTGTCATGTGTTTGTCGGCCAACTTCCGTCGTTTAAATGGCTGTCGGAATAATGTCAGAGAACCTAAAAAATATGTTACGACGAGACAGGAAAACCAAGCATCAGATAATTTGAACAAGGGATTTCCATCCTTTTTGGCATCAGATTGTAAGTTCCCTTCTGTTTTAATATTCAGAACATGTCACGGGTAATTTTAAGATCAATGTACTGTAATTCTATATAACAATATTTTTCCCGCTATTAAAGTGAAATAAAATCGGCAAGGAATATACAACTCCCAAGTGACCATAGCCACTAATAGCCTATTGTCCATAAAGAGGTAATAGATTTGAAATATTTATGGTTGTTCAACACAAGACAAAAGATAAATTGATTGATAAATGTCTTAATATTCTATTAAAGAATACGCTATTACATATATGACTTATGATCTTATTGTGATAGAGAAGTTATTTATTTCTATGGCGCTTAACAAAGTAATAATTTACAAAGTAAAAGGTTTTCATATGCTTAAATATTATATCTGTATAAATTATCCTTTTCATGTACAATTAAAACAAAAAATTAAGTCCTTCTTTGTTCTTTGGATGAAGTTTTGATTTCCTCATCTGCATTTTTTTAGCGAGAACAAATTACGTAAAAATTAGTAATCATATGAAGAAAGGTGGAGATTGTGAGAGATGACAGAGGCTGGTAGACAGAGTCTCAGTTCTTCTAATTTATCAATCTCGGTTAATATACAGCGTAATTGGTAATGGCTGTAAAAGCTTTTTTTAATCACTGCATAAAACGATCACTAAAAGTCCATTGGAACGTAACAGGCCAGATGTAAACAATGATTAATTTTAATTTGTAGTAATCCGCTTTTTCTTACTCTATATAAAAGCCAAGTAATAATTGTAAGCATATGAACTATTCATTCACCGTTTTACACCTATAACCAATCACACTATATAAATTAGTCGATATAAAATACAGTAGCAATCGACTACCGAAAAACGGAGTTACTTTATCAGCAAGGGAAAATTTGACAGTTTTGGGGCTTCTTTAGCAGCGTGCCAAAATATGGTGTACTCGTTCTGTACACGTGGTACAGAACGAGTTTCACAAAAGGTGAATAAGAGGTAAGAAGAACAAAAAGAACAACAACCTCTGTTACATTTGCAGATGTGACTTAATTCTACCGCCATTATGCTTATTGGTTTTGTTGCATCACTTGTAAAAATTGGATTTGTGGAATGTGTAACAAAGGCTCAACCAATCGTATCTATGAATGTATAGTGTGAGAGGATACAGGATAATAAAATATATTATTAGTTTTGCCATTATTCTTCTTTTAATTTTTTATTAAAAGTTGATTGTAATAATTGTGATACCTCTTATACAAGTGCAATAAAAACATTACTTATTCAAACTCATATTTATGCTTAGTTATAATACTTAAGTAGTTTTTAAGTAACCAATGCAATTACGTAATGCATAATGTAAGAATGCGCCGGGTTTTTACTGAACAAATAAATGGGAACATGTATAGTGACCGATTATTTTTTTATATTAATGCAACTATCAATCCTCAGAACTTGTTACAGAATTATAAAATTTTTATGTCACCTTTGTCAAATGGTAATACTATAGCGAATCCCTTTTAATAATTTATGTATGTTTCGTTTTCCGTTAGTTTTGTAAACCTATATCTATTAATATTAATGACAAAATAATCGTTTTATATAATATACATTATTTTATTGATATATCACTTTAAAAATAAAACTATATGTCGCAATAAATTATGTTATTTTTTCTTCTCTTCTGTCGTCTCTTTACATCTGAAGATAGTGTCCATATTGCAACGCCTTTAAAATAATTATCAATGCCAAACTCTTTCCATATAATCCTATGTTCTGCTTACCTTAAGTCAACAATACTAGGGAGTCCAGTGACTAATTTGACTTGTTATGCGGGTAAGTGATCGCCCACGTGTTCTTTTACCGTCCGATTTCCCCAATAGCAATAATTTGTGGAAATTTTCTGGATGTACGAGGGCGATGTGGCCAAAATAACATAGTATTCAATGGAAACATATATAAAATGCCTAATTAAGGAATATTTGTTCGTCTAATAACTTAAATGTTACCTAAAAATAATATATTATTTTGTACATTTAATTCATCCAGTAAAAAGATATTTTGTAAAATGCATGCAGCATAATTTAATTTGTTTTCATACTTAATACTTACACATTTATTTGTATATAATTATAAATAGTGTTACATAGATTCAACGATAACCTATGTCTAGCAAATGGAAAATCTAATAGAAAATATATCATCGGTGCAAACACGTCACTTGCGGTAAAACATCTCAAATGTCGACTATTTTATATTGTCGATTGCAGCGTAGGACAGACAGTTGTTATTTTCCATTTGTTGCGGGAGCTAGTGCGGTCGCTCGAAATGTCAATTTTCCCGCCGACCGTCGCGGGACATTACAAATCATTGCCATGATCCTGAATGACATTACAATTTTTTTAAACTTTATGGGTTAAAATATAAAACGTGTTTTAATGGTGTGGTACCGATTATTTTGTGAATAATTATAAAATAAAACTACGACAGAAATCATAATGAAACAGGTATAATTTTTAGTGTGTTTAAAAAAATATTTCTAAGATAACCAATACAATTTTTAAATGACAATACATATGATACCTATTAAAATTAAAATCAGTTTACCTGGAACTATTTTCCATAAGAATTTATAATATTTTCTACATCGGAAATTATTCCGCAGTTAATGATAAAACTTAAAAATAATGTTTATTCTTAACTTTTGAAATTATGAATTAAGAAACCGTTTATTCATTTATAGATAGCGGCGCATAAAAAAATTCCTGGCATAAAAACCTATTTTTTACTATATAAATAAGCCTTATCAGTTATATAAATAAATAGATAACACTTTAACATCAGTATGTACAAAAGATATTAACATAACTTAAAATTTTTATTACTACATATAGTGTAAAACTAAGCGGTCTTATCTTTAAGAGTGATCTCTTCCAGACTACAAGAATAAGAATGAATTATATAAGTATAAAAAGGTAGTGCGTTTGTAACTAAAATAAATTGACAGTAAAGAAGACTTCATTACAAATAATAACCTTAATAATAATAACATTAAATTAATATCGGCAATCGGTCGTTAAATATTTTCAGTTTATCTTCCGACAAATGCCTCATCTAAAGCATATCAGCTACATTTTAAATTTAAAAATATAACAGGTTAATACTGTAAATAACTAAATAAATACGTATAGAAAAAATAAGTGGTAATGTTGTAAATAGATTGTTACTAAAACATTTTAAGTTGATTTCCTACATTAATACAACACAATTTACTTGTAGTCGGCATTCTATTCGGATGACCAGATTTTTTGTTTTATTATAGCAGGGTAATATTTATATAAAAAAGTAAATGAATCTATTTCCCTTGGCGACGTAATAATTATAAATAGACTTTAACGACAACATTTAATTTTTCTTAAAATTTCGTAATACATTGCAAATTTGGTTTAAGAAAAAATTATAAAATTCCACAGAAACTTAAACTTTCAGAAAAATTTAATGAATAAAAAGATAAAAAATTCAGAAAATGTTTTATTCGTTATATTTAATGAAACTACGCATTTGACAGTTCGTCAAGAGCTTCGCGCGTTTGACAGTTTGCTTTGAACTTCGCGCGTTTGACAGTTTGGTTTAAGTTTTTAATTGATTACTCATAGCTAAGACAAAATCTTTGTCTGGAGACTAGTAATGAAGACGTTTATTGATTTTCTTTTTGTTTTTTTGATGTTGGACCAGATAATACTTTTTTTTATTTAACATACAATTTTCTTTTGTTATTTTTAATTACATGTTGTTGAGCAGTGATAGCCCAGCTACAGAGGACTGAGATTTGCGATCGTATGTCGCGAGTACGATTCTCAGCATACAAACTGAAATACATCTACTTTGTGAATTAATTATATACTCTGTTGCGTCTTCTGCGTACCAGAACACTACACTGCGATCGCGAACCCGCCTGCTATATATGATATCTTTGGAGGCCTATGCCTTGCAGAGGGCGTTGCGATGGGGTTAAAGACGACGATAACAACGCATGTTGTAGTTAGTGCCGCATTATATATTTAGTATATTATACTATTTTCTTTACATACTATTTACCGCTCAAATCAATCAACCGCTCGAATCAATAGATTAATAAAAAAAAAGAAAAATTAACAGTTACAGCGAGCAATTCAATTAAGAAACGCATTTATTTCGCGATTTACTCTAGAAATATGTCTGACACTATCTTTTTAAGTGACAAAGTATTAGACATTGAAGTTCAATCCCAATCTATGATTTTATTTTTAAAAAACAGAATAGGAACTAGTGTAAATTTTTTTCGTAGCACTAGTTAATAAAAAACAATTGCTTTAATGTTTTTTTAATAGCATATCAAGTCTTGCATAGGGTGTCCAGTGGTAGATTTATGTTTTCATAATTTAATTTAAAATGTAATATTTGTCACATAGCTTTAATAAAAATTTTGATCGATAAAATAGAAATGTATATTTCGGTTTTTAAATAACATGTCCTACGGCACTACTTGCAGTAAACTTGATTCAGAGGAGCTGATTTCTTAACTAATATTTTCTTATAAATTCAAATCCATTTTCTTCCAATTCCAACAACACCACCTTCCCCCCTCAACTTTTATTACATTTTTACATAATCGTGTTTAAAAACATAAATCTGCCACCAGACAACCTGTATATTATAGTATCCAAAATAAATAATTAGAAAATGGATTTTAAAAAGATTAGTTGCTCTAATTTTAAATCTTATGAACTGACGAATCGGGACTTCAATACTTGCGTGTTTAAAAAACGAATTCAAAAGGTAGAAGTATTTTTTAATAAATACTGATATTCTTTGACTTTTTCTTGTATTATATAACTACGAATTTTAGTTTTTGTCATTAATATTTGTATTAAGTTCAAAAAACTACGCAGTACATCCATCATCAACAATTTAGCAAATATGCGTAACTGTTAATAATTATAAATGAATTGCGTAATATGTTTTCGTAATATCGTGAAAGAGCACAAAACGTATTCAATGGTAACCCATCTTTGCAGTGGTTAGTCTCAGTTGTAATTTCAGTAATTATACGTAGTTACGTAACTTACGTTATGAGTAACGAAGCGCAGTTTCAGAGCCCACTTGTTTATACAGAATTTAAAACACAATCCAAGAAGCACTTGATACCGCGGTATGCAAAATCGGCATTAATTATCTCGGCCAATTATTCGGCACGTACATTTTTTTAGAGATTTTCATATCATTTTATTTGGACGCGGTGGTGGATTAATTTTATATTTATTGCAAAAAAAGTGCTGTTCGAGCTAACTTAAAAGCTAGAGATTCCCTGAGAAATTATCAAGAAAATTAGTATTCTAACGGATGTTTCTCAATACTTATTTAATAACATATTATTTATGCATCATAGTTTAAAATCCTCTTTAAAAAAATAAAATAGTAGACACGCGATAAATACAATAAAATAAAATAATTTTACCTTCAACAATTTAATGAATTATTCATGGGTCCATATATAATAAAGTTCCACAAGATACCTTAGCCCTTCTTTGTCTTAGTTTTAAAACTAAAATTAAAAGTATATCATTCTATTTCATTATAGCATTTAAGAGTTTCTGGTAGATCAAGAAGCGTGGAACTCGGCGTATTAACTCATTTACATGGTTGATATTATAATGTACACATCAAATATTGTTCAATGGTTAAATTTCATTTAAAAAGAGCGATTGCTGAATTTTTGGCCGGCAATAGATCAGCGTTTGGCCGGCAATAGATATATAGAGCGTTCCAAGTCGGTGGTAGCTTATTACTTATTAAGTTAAAATAATCGATGATTCAAAAGCTCTAGTAGTTATCTACTTAAATAAAAATATTCTAAATTGAATTTGAATTTAACAATGAATAATACTACATCGTTTCGTTTTCTTTTATTCATTCCTTTTTTAGACTTTGATTTTATTTTAATTCAATGTCATATCTAATAGCACAAATTTATTCCCAAGTGGTTTGTTTCTTCTGCTCTAAAAATGAATTAAAATAAAATACAAGTCAAAAATTGTTAAATGTTAAATTTCACTAAAAAAAGCAGCTGTTGAGTTTCGGGCAAGGTTTTCTCAGCAGATCAGCAATCCCACAAAAACAAAGAAATTTTGTATCTAAATTTTAAAATTCTGACACGCACTATTTTCTATCGACTTTCGTAAGCTAGAAGTCCCATCCACTGTTATAGATATACATAATGATTAATTATGGTTCTAAAAGCTTTGGAGAAGTGAATGTTCAGCTTTTCTGCTGTTGTTTATGTATGGTATCGAAATATAAACGGTTTCAAAAATAATGAAGGGCTTAATGACTCATTTTTCAAAAAAGTACATATAAAACTAATTATCGTTTACTTTATCCGTGTAGACGGTAAAGCTAGAAGTTATTAGTTTTTATAAAGTAGTTTCAGAGTGAACATTTTAAAGCTTTTTGCTGACTAATGTGCTATATATTCACCTTTTTAAAACTTTTCTACAAAAAATAAATTACCCACTTTATGTGATTTAATACCTATTAAATTGTTAATTATTCTATTTCTCCGTAAGTTAGTCGTCTATTCTCCGAGAGGAAGTAATCTTGTTTAGTCCCTTACGTTTGTGCACGGACGTGGAAGCCATTTATCATAGGTTACCCTAATCTATCCTTGATAAACTAATACTGAAATATCATTTCCAACTATAAAGTGAAGACAAAAACTAAATAATTATTATTTTGGCAGAAACTTATTCATAATTTATTCAATTTTATCATTATTTAATCTTTTACACAAACAAGAGTCAAATAAAGATATTTGCAAAAAACAAGAAAATTTTAGTTTCCAAATTTATAAAATTACAACGTAGAAGTAAAATAATATAAACAAACTTTGACTTCATTATTTTGAATAATAATAATGGCGCCATTATCGTACAAAGGAAAAAGTGCGTCTTAGAGTGACATAACGTCCGAGTGGACTGTCAAAGACTGAGGCAAGCGACATCTCTATCTTCTTCTGGTAACCCGACTTTATTTCAAATATAGAATATGGAACTGCGCATCGTTTGCCTTTATTTTCATTATGACTCCTTAACTCAGCAAATTTATTTCGTATTTTTCAAAGCGAAAACTTCAGCTTCATCATCATCCTAGCCCAAGGACACCTACTGCAATGCATAGGTTTCCGTTGCCCACATCCAGTGACCTTTCGTGACTCTGACTATATCCTACCCACGCCATGTTTCGTGGTCGCTACTAGAGAACCTTTCGACTCCGACATCAAAAATCACTGCATGACTTTCAGAAATAGATGAAGGAGCCTCCAACCGGTATAGATTTATACATCTTTTAATACGCTCTATTTCATCATCATCAGGATTATATCATCAGATAGAAGTCCACTACGAGATTTAGGCCTGTCCGAATATCGCCATGGTGACGTTCTATTTATCTTATTTTATTTTGAAACAAAACTACTATCATACGCCACATGATATCCATTACAACTCGACGGTAAATAGAAAACGTTTTCTGAATATATAACTGAAAATAAAGAATAAACGGAGGTATTTGATTGACATGTGCGAGGACAACACCTGCAAATACACAGATTGATATAACGTGAAGTGAATTGAAATTTGTTTATTTATTTATCGACGGCTGGCTTGTAAAACTATATTTTTTAAACTATTAAAAATTATATCCCAGACGTATTCGAGTAACATAAAATAATTTTACAGCCTAAGTTTAATGGCCATCGTGCCCACGCTGCCTCGAGAATGCCATTGTCAATGTTGCACATTAAACGTTCTCAACAATCAGGGAAATGACGGAGAGGCACGCGTTTTTCCCACATTCAGCGCTCATGTCACGGATCGTTTACGACTAGTGTTTTAACTTTTTTTTTGTTATTTTACTGCTTTGTCATCTAGCAGTTTTAAAATGCATTATTTAACTTGTATTAACGTGAATGACGTATTACTTTATATTAAATATTTTTCTGTCTCTATCTTTGAGTTTCTGGCCGGCTGTTCTCAGCAAAAATGCCTCACTAGCCGGTGGTAGCTTACAGTGTTAAAATAATTTAATAAAATTGAATATAGATACTTTGAACTTGAATTTATTTATTTATACATTTTAATAACACAAAAATAAATTAACATTAAATTCTAATAACACAGAAAAAGTTTTACACTTCAAAATACAATACCATGTTCATTTGATAAATATTCATGAATGTTTGTTATTCGCGACTGCGTGATAATCACCTTAAAATTATATGGTTAAAAAAGGTCTGCATTTTGAATTTATTTTAATTAAAACTTCCTACGTACTAATTATATTTCTTACGGTGTTTTAATGAACAAAAATCACTGCTTAATATTTAGTTAAAATTAAAAAAAAACATCATTAAATAAACAATCCTTTAATAAACTAACATGGCCGTTTTTTTCTATTTACAACTGACTTTATAAAACATAACTCTTTGAATTTTTTTTTGAATCTTTAATAAAAAAAATACAAGCCATAATCCCTATTTAATTAATTTTGACGTATTTAATTTTGTTTTTTAACTCGTAAATAATTACTATTCAAATTAATCGTAGAATCCGAACCATCTTAGACACCAACATCCCTCCATGACATCAAGTAGTCATGGTCACGCTGGGCGATTCCCTCTCCCTTTTCATAATAATCGTATTTAATTAACGGCCCCTCAAGGAGGTACTCACTCAAATAATTTAGAAGAACCGAACCTCGACGCCTCCAACGGTTGCTAGGAACAGTCTAAAGTACAGAAACAAATAAAGTTTTCGATCTTTACAGGTATCAGAAGCTAGCTACGTAACGAGCGTGGAAGACGCGAGTCGCGTCGACCAATGCACGCAGACCCCGAGCGGGAAGGCGCGGCCACGAACTCTGCAAAGGTACCACACTACCGACCACATCTACGAGAGATCGCACAAAGCTCACCGTCACAGGCACGAGCTCAGGCCTAAGAGCCTCGGCCTCAGTGATTCATACCCTTGTTTCGGCAAGCCACCGAGCTATGAAAGCGGAACTACACCCAAGTAAGGATATCTGATATCTGATATTGATTATAATGTGACTAACACGACATGGGAAATGGATGTCAACGGTAGGTTCTTTGAATCGATAAAAAGTTTTCCTTTTATTTTACTTCTTTTTTAACACGTGTGAAGCGAAGTGAGAGAATGTATTTCGGATTACAATTTGATTTCGACGTTCCGCTTTCAGAGAAATCTGTACACGCTTATCAGGATTCACTTAAAAGCAAAGCTATATTTCTTTTAACAGATTGAAATGTTTTTAAGTAAAAATAAATAAATACTAACATAGTCTCCATGTAACACAACTTTTAATAAATATAAGTTGAAAAATGTTTTTGAAAGGCACAGTCATATAATGTTACAGAAGACGTTACTCTTTTATAAAATAAATCTTTTATATAACCTCTACCGCCCCTATTAATCTACTTTTTTCATAGTATCTGATGGTTATGATAAAAAGCGATATAATGTAAATCACATTTTTGAAAATCGTTAACAAAAAGGTTGAAATGTCGAAGTAACCCACCCCATATCTGCATCGAGTACATAGTTAATTTGAATCACTTTTATGGAATGTAACAACACATAATTCATAATAATTTTAAACCACTTCATGTAAATTTAGCATCATCTTAGTAGTTTAAATGTATTTTAACACTTTAATAATAAACAAAGGTTTTTTTATTGTAGCTTAGAATATAAATAGTAACAGTTAAACGTCTTTCAATTTTTTTTTTAAATTTCCATTGATTATCGACTACATTTAAATCTAATTTGGACATCTACTATAAAGAATGTAATGTTGGTTAATTCTATGAGCCACATTCATTAGCAAGAATAATTTCTAAAATTTAAATACTCATTAAGATACACGATATTCTTTTTTTAGCCCGTAGTTAGCCACTACATGGGCTTTCCCTAATAATGTCTATCGGGGGAAAATACCATAATCGCCCCCCTTTAGCAAGTGGACTTGCGATCGCAGTGTGGTATTATTTTACGCAAAGCACGCTACTGACTGTCCTCTGGAAACTTGTTTATGAGCAGTGGCGATCCTTTATAACTAAAGCACAAAGTATGAATTAGTTAAGATCATATCCCGGGAATCAATCCCGCGACCTACTATTGCAAGTCATAGACATCTACCGCTGAGCTACCATTGCTTGAAATTACACTAAACTTACTGCTATACGAAGTTATGGACAACTAAATATTATACGTTATCGGAGCGATATATGTATATGTTACTGAATATTAAAAAATATTCATATGTATGTGAAATGGAGCGTTATAGCATGCGTGAATAGGAACGTCAGATCGTGCAAGCGAGAGGGGTGAAAGAGGAAGGGAGACAGACGATAGTTGAACGACGATGGAGCTTGCGCAGTTTAAGTTAGGAGTTCTTTTTTTAAAATCCCTGCATCCCGATTTCCACATATATTTTAGAAGCATATGCATGCATTATATATTGACATTAAAAGTTACGAACAAAAGTATACTGCTAAATATACGTGAAATAAAAGATTTTTTGTTTTCTGTTTATTTTTCATAAGTTTCTAGCGGGCTGTTCTCAGCAAATCATTATTATGGACAATGGAGGCATATTATCTATAACGTTAAAATAATTGACTATTCAAAAGTGCGTGTAAATGCCTGCTCGATTAAAGATATTTTAAACTGGAACGGGATGAAATAACAATGTTTATTATTTTTTTAAAAAACTATAGTTATGGTTCAATCGACAGCATTTCGTAATTTACATACGAAGTTGCCCTTAGATATTGGTATGCATTGTCACAGCAGAAGTTACTCGCTATACATACTTTAACAACGAAGTACCATTTTAGTTTAATTACACCGCGATATTACAAGTTCAGCTCAAACAATCAAATCTAAAATGTTTATACGACAAATAAAAACATTCAAGAAACCATTTTCTATTTATATAATGATGTTTTCTTTCTTATACAAATTCATGTAAACCATAGAAAATTGGCGGAAGTCTCTGTACATGTGAACAGCAATTAACCTTGTTTTTATGTTTGCTAGCGATGTTTCCTATTCTTGATAGGGAATAGAACCAAAAACAAGTAGCAATCTCGACTTGAAAACAAAGTGTGATAAGAAATAAAATATACTTTTTTTAATCTACGTCCTATTTTTTTTTTAATTTATAATTTACGGCCAACCAAAAATATTAACATAAATATATGCGAATATTACTCTTGCTGCCAGATCGAATCAGAAATGACGTATCTCGAAGAATTGCTTGTCTGAAGTAGCAGTGGGCACACGCCCAACATTTATTCATTTGCCAATAGTTATTGAGGAAGAAAGGTTCTCGAATAGTGACCACAAGTCTTTAGACCCGGGTTATTTTTCGCTATGGGGGCTATAAAGGCAGGTTAATTAGTTATCTGTTAATAAAAATAACATTTCGCTGTCTCTACTTATACAAAAGAAGGTGTAGTGTTGTCTCACTCGCGCATTCGAATCTTGGGATTTTTCCACTAGTAAAGTGCTTTCTGTAATAAGCTAACGCTTTAATCTTGGACGGACTTATTTCTGAAGCGTCACAGTTATATATGTAGATGGACTTCAATACTTACTACCAAACGTTATTCCTACTGTTTTAATTATAATATTTAGGTTTGATTTACAAAATTACGAATAAAACATCTTAGTAAAAATGTATCGAATATTAAAAAAATAATCGATGTTATAAATTTTTCTATTTATTGTCGGATTGCATATAATCAGATAAATATATGGATACTTAACATAAAATGAGGAAAATGAACAAATAGAAACATATGTATAAAACAGGTTAGAATAACAACGATGTACAGGATATTACCACGATTAAATATTATGGTAAAGCACTCGGCACGAGTACATTTCCTCGTTACCGTAGGAAAAACTCAGAAAACCCGTATCGTTACCAATTTGCATAACAATGTACTTGAAAATCTCATAGAAATATTGACAAACAAAATTCAAAGCCGTGCACTTATTTAATGAGATGTTTTCTATAAACGAATTCACAACGGTATTTCCTATTCTATAACTGGCCATCGTAACGAGTGTATTAAATCTAAAAACTCCTTTGTTCAATGCCCTAGCTTGTTTTTTATTTTTTTGGAAAATCATTGGATACATGCAGCGCAAGACCAATCATTATGATGATATTTGGTGGAAGCCTATACCTTACAGTGGTATCAGCTGATAATGATAATGTTTTTATTCGAAGTCAACTTTGGTACTGCAAATATAAATCATAGTTGTTTCTTATTATAACTTTTATAAAACTGTAACTCATAATGATAAATGAATTAAAAAATACTTAATTACTTTTGAGAGAACGGTAAATAGATTGTCCATGTCCTTTATAAACGAAGGATACTATCGAGCGCATTTCAAAATGGGCTCTTCTTGTATTCTTCCCATAACGTGGTCACTGTAATTGATCACGACAGAGCAAGAGGACTGGTAGTAGCAAGAGGAGTAATATACATAAATAAATAAAATAAACATTAACGTATATGTAAAGTATGCTTTTCATATTATAATAGATTTATAATTATACCCCAACTCCTGTTTTATACGGTTTTACACGCATTTGAATTGACGCGGTTCAGCTTTAAAAGTAAATACACCTTTTTGTACGAATCGTTAATTCTAACACGAATTCCTAAAAAAAAATTAGTTCTAATTTTTATAGTGCTAGAAAGTGATCTTTACGGCAACAAAATACATTAGGGAGAATACCATAACACCCATTTTCGTTTTTTTTTTACCTAACTTGCTCAGCTACCCAAATCGCATTTGCAGATTCCACGGATGCGAGGTGCCCTTCACTTAGCCTAACACCTCTTTTAAGATAGCGAAGCTCGAGGGCTCCCTGGAAAGCCTCGGCTCAGGCCGCTACATACCACAATTTCACCAGATTGAAAGGCGGCCAAGTTATTAAATCGCTTTGATGAACGCTCATTGCTTCGTTCCATGGGCTTATTAGGTTTACGGTCCCCCGTTTAGCTAATATACGTTACTACCACTATGAAAAACAATAGCACTGGGAGAAGAAGTTACCGAAGAGCCAATTTTGATATTATCCGTAATAAACATGCCCGCTTGTTATAAAGTAGCTATGAGTAGTTGGAAAACTGATTTTTATTTGTATTTTTAAATATGCTTTTTTGTAATAAAGATGTCTTGTTTCGGTTTAAAAAAACCTATATAATACGAATGTTTTAATCTTTAATTTTAGATTATAGTTTCATTTATGTTTGGACAAGTCATTTCTTTTGTGACAATATTCGCCATTACAACATTCAAAAATCATTAGGGAAGCAAGACGATAATTTGCATAATCGTTTAGTCGCTTCCGACAAAGTTCCCAGAGACAAAATAGATTGCACTGTGCCTACATCGAAAACAGGACTGTATTTATTACATCGTTTACACGATTTTTGTGAAAATATTTAGAGTTTTCTTATCTTTCGCGAATTTTTAAAGTTGTGGAACATGTCCCCAAATTTACCATACGTCACAAATTTTTAAGGAACATATTTACCGTCTAAAAAAAGTTGGATGTATTAAAAAAATTGCCGTAAGTCGGATTGGTGTAATATTTTCCACACGCACAATATTTTTCTACAAATTTATAGTATCCTTACTGTTTAACTAACTAGCAACACTGAAGTAAAGATGCAAATTACAATTATAAGTAACACGATAACGAACATGAGTGAATAAGTGTAAAGTTCGAATTGGCCGTTCGAAATGAA
Organism: Battus philenor; assembly: GCF_028537555.1. NCBI lineage: Eukaryota > Metazoa > Arthropoda > Insecta > Lepidoptera > Papilionidae > Battus > Battus philenor. The sequence goes on from NW_027181686.1 coordinate 4,433,022, forward strand.
CCACTCAAGAATACGTGAACAGTACACTTGTTAACATTATTAGCATATATAATAACAATACAGCTATATGTTTTGTAATTACTCACCAATTAATTTGTGTAAAATGTGAATCTAATCCCTTAAAACTTTTAATGTAATTATAGAAAACTAATTAAATGAACCTGCTACGATAAATATTCGTTAAGGAAACGAGACGAAATGACAGAACTTGATAATATTGTAACAAAAAGCGGTAATGCTAGCCAAGGTCGCTGGAAGTCATTGGATGCGAGCAGCACAGGAGCGGTCATAGTGGTGATTATGGCCATACAGCGAGCGTTTATCGGCCGAAATGATGATGGTGATGAAAAAGCAGTGTATCAATAATCAGAATAAGATCTACAAAATATATTTTTAGATGTTGATAATTATTTTTTTCCTCGTAACATCTTTTTTTTGTGGTCTGTTTTACCAGGAAACTTTTTCCCGTTCATTTAACGCGGGTGTCATCGTCATTATTATTAACCCAAATATAGCTTTTTCAAAAATTTACTATTTAAGTACCAAGCAGTGTCGCGAAACTTGTTTAAGATGACTTTAGACATCTAGCGAAGCATGTCAGGCACATGTTAAGCCAGTGTTTACTGATCTTTGATAATTCATGTCAGTTGCGGTCAGTATTCGTGCCCGTATGTCGTGTGTCGTATGGGATCACTATCATCTGTCACTGCGTACAATTTACGACTAGCGCTATTATTCGAGCAAGTTTAATTAGAAACATTAGTGTAATACACCGACGGTATCATATCCTGAGATGAGATTAGAAAACGATGCAGTGTTCGCACATAGAAATTTTAAAAGTATTTTATTCTTTAAGAATATACAAGGTTTAGAACGTTTTTCACCTCAACACATATGTCACATGTTTGTTTTTCAAAGATGTTCATTTATTCACATTATGGTCCCTCCATTTATGTCCAATTATGTACTTCATGAGAAGAATGACAAAAAAGCCGAATTTAATAGAGACACAAATCACATTAAACTATCTTGAACTACTGACTATTGGCATGTATCAACTTAAAAGTAAAGAAGGTTCTAAATACAGCCTGATCTGAGAAAAGCCCACAACAAACTAAAACTGTGATGTGGAAAAACGTTTAAAAAACAAACTTTCACATATAGCGGCTTTTTTTATAGCAATATTATTACAAAACAGTTTTTTTAGGTCTCTTGTACAATATCCTTGATACAGTAATAGAGTAATTCATTCTCAATCTTTATTAACAGTTAAAAATTCCTTATTTTTTTGTTTTTATCTTGAATTTCCTTAACCTATTACAAATATCAAAGTATTTAATCCCTTTCTACCATGCGGACATGCAAATATATATCTATTCGCTAGCAAATCGCAAATTCAAATAGTAAAGTTAGTGAACGAACTGCAAAATTAGGGCTTAAATATCCAGCAAAAACCCAGGCTATAGTCACTGGTAATCCCTGGATATTCAATATTAATTAACTGAACTTCTCATAGTTCACTATAATAGCTATACTATTTCTTTTGAGATCTAGAACTTAACGCGAGGGTTCCAGTTGCTTAAATTAAGTCGTAATATATTATTTACTCAATTTTTTATACCTTATGCAACGGCGGAGATAACTACCACGAAGGTCTGAAAAACATACTGAGAAATTTATTGATTGTATAATACTTTAAGCAACCTTTATATATATATAGAAAAACACTCAAACTAAATACAACTGCTTAACAATTCCTTCTTATAATCACAACAACTTTTCTATTGCAATGCGACAAGCTTATACATTCTGACAGTACTACCTGCGGAGACATATAGTAAACAATTATTAATTTTGAGGCTCGACTACAAAACATAAATATATATGTATAAAAATAAAAAGAGGCTAACTATCCGTGTCGATGAATAAATAATAAATAGAAATTATAATAAATTATAAACAAAAATTGTTAATAAAGAAATTAATAAATATATGTTCCGAAATAAGAAAAAATGTAAATTGGAATGTAGACGGAAAAAGAAGATCAGAACGTGAATAATAAAAGATTTTGTAAAGGATATGAGGTAAATAGATAAGAGGAAAGAAAGGAGAAAGAGCTATAAAAAATATTTACACCCGCATTATAACGTTCCCGCCCCAAACAAAGCTAGAAAAACGAGAAAAAAATACATTATCCTCTGGTTCATTTTCTTTCTTCGTTTAAGTCTACTTTCTAAATATTTCCTTAAGATGATAGTGGTACTTCGTAATTAGAGAAGTTTAACTATTTTAATATTTTTGGTGTTCCCGACCACGCATTGCTGTATTATGCATCTAATTAAAAATCTAAATAAAAAACAATTTTGATACCTAAAACATGAATTGTAAAAAAAAACTACGTCAATCCCGGAAATTATACACAATAAATTACCAAATTTTACACGGCGATTGGATGTATGATTTTTGAATCCATCGACAGATACACATTCATTTTTATATATAAAGGTTATATTTAAATCTGACAAATGTCAATGACTTCAAAATAAATAAATATATAAATTTTATCTGTTTTATATGGTGGGATATTTTTCTCTCTTCACCTTCATATCTCAAAAACCGGTTCCACTTCCTGAGTCACATTCACGCTCGGTGTTAATGATCGATAGAGAAACTTTAATAAGAATTTCTCAAACATATAATAAATTTCCTAGACAAATCTTTTACTGTTTAGGCTATGCGCTTGTGATATCAGTTATCCGAGTCATTGAGAAAGGCCATATCAATCTTTTTTGAAAAGGCTAATAATGGTTCACTTACACTGTAATATTTTATCATCATACACATCTTATAACCTAATATAATACATATATATTGTATTTCGACTGTGTATAAACCAAGCATTGTCATAGTATTTTTTTATATATACAGGATGATCGGTTAAAAGTTAAAAAGCTTTAAACAGATGAATACATAGCTCGTATCCAAAAAAAACTTTTAAATATTTACTTTTATACCTATTTCCAATATCCCTGTATAAGTAACCACTCTGATAAATTTTTCATCAATTTTTAAATGCGACAGGATATTAATTTCTGGCAGTACAAAGACTAAAATTACAGATAGCAAACAATAATTAATTTTAATATTTAATTCGAATTTTAGATACTTTTTGACCAACTAATGATATTTGGATAGAATTGTTTTTATGTTACAACAAATGAGCTGTACATTCCGATCACTAAAGCTTTTACCTCTATAACCAACTAACCTGTATTTAAATATTTATTTATCTCTGGTTTTCAACCCTTTTTATCCGTTGCGTTTCCAAGCTCCTGCTATGAAAAGGACAGTACCGCCTCACTGATAGATAGCGACGAAGACAGGCTTGCCTCCTTCAATTGTTGCAGAGTAATTGAGTACGTAATTAATAGGAATAAAGGTGAAAATAGTACAGATCGTGTAAGAAATTAAAGGAATAGAAAAAAAAACGCTAATGTGAAATAAAAAAGCTAAAATAAACAAAACAAACCTATGTTAATACGCAAAAATTGTTTAATTATTAAAGTAAATGAGTATTTTTATTAAGGATGTTATATATTATAGTTAGACTATAATGCCCTGTCCCATAAATATTGTATAATAGATAGGAGAGAGGGAGAGGCCCCCTCTAGCGGAGGCCGTTAAAATAATAAAAAAAACCTTTTTATCATTTGATGATTGCCTGCTCTGTTTTTCCTTGGTAAAAGTCAATCAATTGTTTGTCTAGAAAAGTTCGCCGTTTGCTATATGACCATCGTTTGTACTTCTTTTGCCTATTGCATATTAATTTTTTTTTTGTCCGAAAGTACAATAAGAAGTTAATAAACAATGTGTACGTATGCAATAAAAGCAAGTTTTTCAGTAAAAAAAACTTGACTACTATTGAAAGTACGAGAAAAATCACTGTCGCAGCAATTATCTTTGTATTCATTGACAGCTGTTTATCTCAGAGGCTTCATCCGCGTATTTTAATTACATAAACTTGTTATAATCTATGTAATTAAATTTGTAGTACATAGTCAGCCATATTTATAATATGACATCCGTTTCTTTTTGTTATTATTTACAATTTTCGATTTGCGATTTTCACATCTAGCGACTTTCCGCAACCTTAACTAAATCGTTGGTCTTGCTAGATGCGGTCTACTCACACCACGTCTTCAGATGCCACTTGTAAACCTTTCACCCTAGTCATCATCATGTCAACAAACTAGGAATACAGTTTGACGATATCGTACGTACGTTCTTATACCAAATATGTAGGAATTTAAAAAAAAAATTAAAAAATAAAGAATTGAAAAAATAAAGCCGATAAACGCCCACAGCAAGACATAGGCCTCCCCCAAAGACCTTGAGAACCGGTCTTGTATGCCTCCAGTGACAATAACCTGTAACTAATAACCCGTATAAGTTGCGACTTCGTGGCATTTCACAATAAAATTATTTCACTGATGCTGTCTATACTCCTGATTAAGGAAAGGACCAATATTTAGCCACTTCCGCACATGCAGCGGCAGTCGTGAAACAAAGTACACCGCCCGCCAGCCCGCTGATAAATGCGTATGCGGCAAACAATGCGAATTACACAACTGTCACCGTTAAACCGGGGCATCTTCAGGAGTATGTGTTACACTGTGTGTTTGGCACTAATCGGTGTAACATATGCAAAAGTGACTAAATATTGGTCTTTTTCTTACTTAGGATGGACTTCCGCAAGGTAACGCCTGATTCCATTGAATATACTCCTGATGGTTGCGTAAAAAGATCAGTGAGGACAGCATCGCCTCATAAATTATCAGTCATCAAGACAGGCCGGCGTTCCTCAAATGCTGCAGGGCAATAGTTGAGGACACAATGGAAATAAACAAAACCGATAAATAAAACAGATCGGGTTAATAATTAAATAAGTAGGTGGTAATCAAAAAAAAATATGAAACACTAACAAAATAGAGAGACATAAATAAAACAGAAGTAATAGAAAAAAAAATTGAAAATCGTATCTGCTATATGTGTAATGAAAAACTGATAAATGAGAATACAAAATAGTATAAAATTAAAGCTAATAGCGAATAAAGTGTAATAATTACATAAATCTGATATTCAAGGAACGAGGTGAAGGTAGAGAGGCAATGCATGAAAGGAAATTATAATATATATGATAGTGTGTATAGGAATGCTAGAGCATTATAGAATGAAAGTAGAGAAAAGTTAGACCATATGACGAATAACATAAGAGTGAAGAAATAAAAAGGTTGTAAAGAATTATTGAAAAAAATGTTAATGCCGTCTCAAAATCAATTAGGGGAGTACAAGAGGTCCCCAATAGAGGCCATAAAAAAAACGCCCGGACGGAACCACAGTTTGCAGAATTACATCAGCGACAAAAGTACTAACAACACAAATACGGCGCCTACTAAAGTTTCATATTCAGTACCAAATAAAAAGTCACGTTTTTTATGTTTATTTATACAAATGAACTTCGCATTCTTCATTTCATTTTTATTTGTCCCCAGGTTCAAGGTAAGCGTGACAGACAGTCCGACAATTTCGATTAGCCCGCCCCACAGTCTGGATTACGTGTGCCAGAAGAGTGGTGGCAGTCCCAACGGTAGCGTGACACCCAACGGAATGCTATCCAGCAAGTCGACGGCTACCACCGTGCTGTTGAGCCCTGGGTACCTTCAAAGCCCCTGTCAGTGCAGTCAATCTATAAAGGTTAGTTTATCACCGCCTTACAGACGTACATTTTTACTACTTTTACGAAATAAGCTGTTAGGTATTATTACTAATAAGGACGCAAATTTTACTAAAACCGCTAGTAACTTTCATACTACAAAATTGAATGACGATATTGTATTTTTTTCATGTCCGAATCCCAGTATTCACTATCAAATCTTTTTTTTTCTGTTAACTAAAGTAGGCGGGAAGCAATTCGAAACACAATTTATGTAATTTAATCATTGTTTTTGTCGACTTGTAACACTGCGTATTAGTCAGGTGAAACATCAATTTATTCTTATAGGTATGTGCCAAAAATAGTGTTTTTATTGAACACAAAATTATTTCCTTAAAAGATTTCCTTTGTATTGAAAGTTGAGTGGTATCTGAACGATCTATATCACATAAACAGGAGGTCACACGTCTATTAACAATGTTGCTAATATGAGATGATGAACTCTCCTTAGTTACACTAATTTACCGGTTTCACCGAAAATATCATGGTTATCATTATTTTAGACATGGACAGAATTTGTTGGATACGGCTTACATCCAACGTCTTCCGACGTCCAGAACATGGTCTTCTATACACGTAGAACGTCGCCAATCTGTTATTTCTACACCAGATTTTTCAGTTTGGCCATATTTTCTGCGCGTTATAACTTACCCACTACCATGGGGATTTATTAGTTAGTTACATATGTAATAAATCCAAAGAAATATAAAGTCCGCAGGCAGGGCCATATCAAATCAGGTGAAAAGAAAATAATAGTGTTTGGTGATAAAAAAAAAAAAAAAGTTTTTGAGAACTAGATGTACCGACGACATAGTAAAGGTCGAGGAAAGTCTCTGGATGCGGGCAGCAGATGACCGGTCATCCATCCGCCAAAAAGAAGAAGAAAGAAAGAATGCTTTTAGCTACCTAATATTACTTATGAAATTAGACTCATGGAACCAAAAGCTGTTGGGGCCGAAAGGATCTCATGTGGCGACCAAGAAGTGTGCGTAGGAAAACCGTCGATATAGTTAAGGTCGCGAAGAATCGTTGAACGCCGACAGCGCTAATGCAGTTATTGTGGCGATGTATGAGGGAGGTTTGTGCCTTGCGGTGGGCGTCTTCCCACTGACATCATAATGATGATAAATAACAATAATTACGGATTTCAGAGTGTGAGTGAAGTAGCGCTTACTATGCCCGCTGCGGCCGCCGGGTGGAACGAGGAGACGCCGGCGCATGCCTCCGACGGGCTGTCATGGCGGCGCCTGCACATGTCTCGCGCCAAGCTTAAAGCCACCGCCACCACTTCGGAACTGTTATCAGGTTAGTTAATGCATCCACACAAAGGATTAACTTTAATCTTTTGGGCTCTAAATATTCATGGCCAAAAGAAACCGAGGTATGGTGCGGCATGTACTAGACTGAACTGAGCATTTAGGGTGTAAATAATAATAATTATAGTAATCTTTTTCCTGGGTGTTAAATAATTAAATATGTGATTAAAATTGTTTATCTCTTATGGTTAGTGTCAGTGCATGCGCTGATTTCTTTTGAAATTGAAGAAAATGAGAAATTGAAATATATTTAGTAAGAAAAGAACTAATATATAGCTACTTATGCTTCCGTTAAGCGGAAGTAGCTATATATTAGTCCTTCTCTTACTTAGAATGGACTTTCGCGAAGTAATGCCTGAATCGATTAGATATGAAATATATTTGAAACAGAACAATTTAAAATTAGTTTTTCGTTTCATTTTTAACAAAAATTGCATATTGATCGAAGATATCGAGATGCATGGGCCTTTAGTCTTTAGAAAAAAAATATCATAGTGCAGAATGTTGTGTTGACCAGAAAATTAAAAGAAAATCTAAATAATAATCACCTAATGTAAAATGTGCATACATAACATGAATAATAATCAAAATTTTTAAGTGAACTTGGGTACATAAGATGGTTATACGCTTGGTATGATTTCTGATATTGTGAATTGTTATTGTTATAATGTTTTATTTAAAGTTAAATTTGAGTTTTTTGAATGTACAATTCGAAATTTGAATATGAACAATGGAAACACGACTTTGTTAAGGTCGTCGGAGGACGCTTAAATGATGAAGATGACGATAAGCTCATTAACTCCATCACCTTATCAACGATATAGATCCAAAATTAAATGCAAATTGGACACTATAGCAAGCATTGTACTGCGTAATATGCAATGAACTTACTTTCTTAATTATTCCTGGACAAATTCTTATAATAATGAAGTCATTTTGTCGTTTTTAGACATAACCTAACATGCATATGATTATACTGTTTTGCTCTTGTGAGACAATAATAGCAACCGACCAAGCCGAGGTTTATCCAACAGCGACGCCATTATCGACGAGTGACAACCAAAGCCGAGGTTCTTTTGAAAAGGTCCTTGAGCTTAGACCAAGTCAGGTCGAAAAATCTAAGGCCATATTATAGATTTTAACACACTTTTAATGGTAATATTAATATAAAAGAATGATGTACCACTACACCAACGTAGAATTATTTCAGTTGTAATACTTTTTATTACATACGTAAAATAAGATTTGTGTTTTCGCCAGTTTTATAATTACCGATAACGTATTCCACAACCAAACAGCATGTTCAAAATAATATTCATGACCAAATCTTGATACAGAATGCCTCGGGATATTTAATCCCAGATTTTCAGATGAATTCAAGTACTTGTCATGTATGTCATGGAGAAATTAGATTTAGATTTTAAATAATAAGTAGCATTAGTATTAACCCATTGGGTGTAAATTTTTTTCTTTATTGTTAGACATATTTCTTACAGAACATATACACTTAGAAATTTTTTAACAATAATTATCAAAGATGTCTATTTCACAAAGTAATTCTTCAACGAATTCGGTTTGTATTTGTATTAAAAAAGGAATATTGTGAATTATATTTATTATTTTATTTATCTTCCTTGTCTTTTTGTTTATAACACATAATGTAAGTATAAAATTTTGGCTATAATTAATTTAATATGCTATAGATTGTTCATATTATGTTTTATTTTTATTAAGAGAGCTGTTTAATACTGTTTTATTTTGTTATTTAAATTTTCATATAAGGTAGCATAATTAGGGCCAGGGCTGGGTACGCCTTCACTTTCTTTTCATCCGGGAGACGCCCACTTTATGGCCTAAGACTCCCTCAAAATCGATCTTGCGCTGACCGTATCCAGCAAATTCCAGCCACCGTTACTATGTCATAGGTAGGCAACCTCGCTACGGCTATCGGTTGCACGGGCGATGTGGCTCATCTACTGCGACTTCAGACAGGCAATTCTTCGAGCCACGTCGGTGACCTTGGTTCTTCTGCGAATTACCTCATTTCCGATTCCGACAGCGAAATTCCGAGCATAACACTCTTCTTTAGCTTAAGCTTTCGGCAATAAGAAAACTTATGTATTGCCGTTGGCGTACTTATTTAAATATATACCTGGCTCGTCGGCGAAGAATTCATTGCATCCTGGGGATTTTTTAACAAACAGTACATTTTCTACTGAATAGATTAATAAGCCGTCATTGATAAATGTTATTTTATATTATAGGTTTCGCGATGGTAGCCATGGTAGAACTACAAATCAACGAGCCCACCAACGTGCCCGAATGGCTGTTCGTAATGTTCGCTGTCTGCACGACGGTGTTGGTAGCCGTCCACATATTCGCCCTCATGATCTCCACGTACCTGCTACCGAACATCGACGCGGTCAGCAAGATGGAGACGCCTGGCGGTCCTACAAGAGCACTCAGGGATTCCCCGCACGAACGGATGCGAGGCTTCATTGAGCTCGCATGGGCGTTTAGCACCGTTTTAGGTCAGTTGTGTTTGCAATCATTAAAATATTTAATGATATAGAGGGCCTGATAGTATATGCTATTGTTTAGGAAATAAATGCCGGTGACGCTAGGGGCGTTATGAAATGAATCCCCGAATGAAACCCCGTACCTAGTTGCGAGACAAGTACGCGTGTTTCTGCACGACTCGATGACAATGAGAAAAGCCGTGTACACTGCACACCGTCATCGTCGCCGTTCGATAACCAAACGGTCTCATTGTAAACGAGGCAGAATCGTTTATTACAAGGAACGCCAAGGTAGAAGCGGTGTTGAACTCGTTTCTCACTTCTTCCGTAATGTTAGCCAAGCAATAGCAACCCACCGGGTGGAGGTTGGACCTTTACGAGGAAGCTTGTGTCGGAATGCTGAACAGATACTATTGACGACTGCCAGTCCAGGACGAGATCACACGTGGGGGTCTTTGAGTGTAATTACTCCAACTCACTCGTAAGGAGACTACAGCGATTACTATTGTCCACCCACAAGGACAGATAATCTTCCTAAGATCCTCGGATAACGCTGAAAACAGTTCGCTTTCCACCAATCCTATTGAAAATCTTTAGGAGATCTATGTCTAGCGGAAAACGTCTAACATCTGAAAATATGATGACGAATGATCCATTTAAATAATGGTTTTATTTTATGGTCAGAAAAATTCCCGACGCTTTTTAATCTTTTCTAATCTTCATTTGTGGATAATTGACCTGAGTTTACTTATTTTATTAATACACTATTAATGAACGAATAATGTTGCGTTTTATTAAAATATTTGTTTAATTTAATAAAATAAATTAATCATTTTTTTAAACATTCAAGGACTCTTTCTATTTCTGGTGGAGATCGCGATTCTCTGCTGGGTGAAGTTCTGGGACTACTCGTTCGCTGCTGCTACAGCTGCAACGGTGATCGTCATACCAGGTAATCAAACTTGTATAATATACAGGTTTCATATTCGTTGTTCTAATGCGATGACGTCAACAAATACGACTCTCGCTAATACGTCCAATTAAATATACTCGCTTCAACACTATATCAGCAGACAGACGCCCACTACATGACATAGACCTTCCACACAGATAGACATAATGACCGGTTTTGGGTTCCCGCGTCTATATAGTCCAATTAGTGGTCCAACTAGCCATAACGGCCGAGTGCTGCGCAAACGATGTACTCTGTCCACTGGGCAGAAATTTATGTGTGAATCTCCACATTTCTGATTCAATTTCGTAGCGAAACACCGAGCGAAGCCCCATCCATTGATCTCTGGGTGACCTTGAGCCTTCTTGTAAGGCCCATTGTTAACGACCACGTCTTATATATACTGTGTGAATCATTAAATATAATTTAATTATAAAATTACAAACTTTTATTAGTCTTTTAGTACAGATTATATTCGTGGATACTTTTTGGGATCAGGGAGTTTAAAGTAAAATGGAGTTCTCTTCTCTAACATTTTTCGAAAAAGAATCAACATTATGATAAGTTCTAAATGCAATTTTTCAAACACTACATATCAAAGAAATAACCAAAGTTAATAATTTAACATTCATTTATTTTAATTTACATGAAGCTGGTATTAATGATCAGAACAATATACGAAAATTTTTGGTTTACACAATATATATTGATCTAATTTTAACCTGTTTGTTTCAGTTCTTATAGTGTTCGTCGCCTTCGCAATTCATTTCTATCACTCTCTCGTGGTGCAGAAGTGCGAAACCTCCGTGCAGGATATCGAGCAACTGGAAACCATGAAGAGAGAACTCGACACCGCCACGGTCAAGGTCAACATGTTTTAAAAACACGACATTCGATAGTCAATTTAATATCGATTAAATAAATCAAAGTGTGTCAATAAATATACATGTCCCCTATTTACATAAAATAATTCCTGACAAAAACAAAATAAGCTCCCAAGACATGCTCAATTCAGTTGTTTATCTTATCTATTGAATTTATCATACATAGGGAACAAAAATAAAAAATATCGAAAACATCTATAAACTAAATATATAATAAATTTATTCGCTGTAATCAATTTCAGACGCTCTGTTTAACAATAGACGAATTCGAAAAATCTCAAATTGAAGAGATTTCGTCATAATTAATAGTTGCGTAGGTTTATTCGAATATTCTTCCTCATATTCAGTTAAATATTTGTCAAATAAAGAGCTTTTTCAACATTAGCGTCACTATACAGAAAATTATTCATCTAAATATATATTGTTTTTCACAATACATAGAGTCCCTTGTTGTTCCATCGATGTTGCCAAATGACTCATTCATTTGGCAACCTAAAATGTTTTTAGTTACATGTATTATGCATACGCATTTATAATTTACTCAAAATTACTTAATTCATAAGCAGTATATAACGAGTCGTGTGTAAATATGGGGATATGTAAATTAATAAATCGATAGTCTAGCTTATTAAAAACGAAAAGTTTTTTCGACTAAAGCGCGAAGTATAAAATGTAAACAAAATGGCTTTAGTTGAAGCGAATAATGTATTAATTAAGAAATTAACGAAATAGTAACGTTATATTATTACGATTCTCATTGTATATAAATAATTATTAATAGAATTTTATTGATTTAGTGCTTACGTTATAAAAATTGCGATAATACTATAATATATTTCAAAATTATGTTGCACATAATATAAAAGTTGACAGGTAATGTATTTTTAATCAGCTGTCTAAAAGAAAAGTGTTAATAAAGCTAAAGTTATCTGTGCCAACTGTATATTAAAATGAAAATGAAGAATGCATGTAATTTCAACTGTTAACATTTCGTGTAGTACATTCGTAAATTATCAATAAAATTATTCTAATAATTATTCTAAACATTAAAGAGGTATTTTAAAAACAAATTAAATATAAAAAGTGATCGTTTATAAGTAAATAGATAAACATAAAATAACTTGGTCTGTACTAAACTGATTTGATTATTTTTCACATAGAAATTTTCAAACAATTCACTTTTAACAAGAGTTTTTATGTATTTAACCCACAAATATGTTCAAAGCAATGGTAGTAATGGGACAAATGTGGTTAAAGACAACCAACTGTACCAGATTAATTTGATTTTTCAGTAATCCAAACACAAAGATGAAAATGTTGAGTTTTAGCACATTTTACTGTTCATATAAAAGTTAATTTATTTATTTATTTTTTAGAAATAACATTAAAAGGAACTGTTTGATAAACCTAGTGTTATGAGAATCATACGTCTCGATTTCGATATAAAAAGTTGTACGGCAGCAATAACATAAAATGTGCAAATTATTTAAAATTTAAAATTGTGTATCCCAAATTTATGGCTAGAATCTACGTATTGAGATCTTTACAACACGATGAGTATGAATTTTAAAACTATTACATTAATATTAAAGAAGAATTTTTTTAACAAAATATTTTTGGGTCTTATAGTTCACTCAAGTTCATGAAAAAATTTAGTGAAATTTATTATTTATTGAATTATTTAAATAAAATAAGTATTGTTAATATTCTCAAGTTCATGAAAAATATTGTTAAAGGTATTATTTATTGAATTATTTATTTTTATTGGAATAATATTAGAATTGTGTATTTTGACCATTAGCCCATACGGATGCATAAGCTTCTATAAGGAGTAATGTTTTCCATATTTAAATAAACAACGTAAGTGTGGACAAAAACAGGCTAAATTAATTTATTGCAATATTTGCTTTACTTAGTTCCACATAGAGTATTTATTTTGGGCTTTTAACAAATTCTTTGTGATACAGTTAATATTACATTTAATGCTTTTTGCATAACTGAATAAATAATCTTCGTAAACAAAAAGTCATTCACTCGAATATGAACCAGTGACAACTCTCAATCAGTATTGTTAAAATTAAGTTGATTGGACTCGAATTCTCATATTGTTATATTCATTGTTAAAATGTAAGATATTAAATAAAGAATCAACATAAAATTTATTACACATTTAGTGTCATTTATTTCTTTACCATCGTATTTAAAAACAAACCTGTCTAGTATAGCAAAAGTTTAATTTAATTGAAATGGATCAGTGAATGCAACTATACCGGCACATTAATAAAATACATTTCATAATTGAGTTCTTAACACAATTACATAGAGGATACATTGACATATGAAGATATATTTAGTACTTTATTGTTTTCAGTTCTAAGTATTAATGAAAACTATACCATAAGAATCTTATTGCGTTTTCGTTTGATACATTGCCATTTTCATAGTTTACTGTTTCAACTAGTGTACATGAAAATATTGTTGAACGATCCTCTGTCACTCCTCCCAGTGTGTTATTGCCACTTGAACCTATATATTTTCTCGACCGCTTACTAACCCACATGTTCCGAACGACTCCAAAATAATCATCTTGTTGAAAGACTACAGACTTTGCGAAACGGCTGAAGTGCATTAAAACGATAACTTTTGCGTCGCTCGACTAGGGTATTATTATCGCAGGTGAATAAAAAACTATGTAAAAATCATTCCGTAATGGCGTTCCGTATGGTGCAGTCATGCTATCTACTCAGTCTTTTATTTCATTTAGAATATAGAACCTCTCTGTTCTCCTTCTGTTCTCTCCTCCTAAAAACGCTAATGCTTTCTAAAGACGTAACAACAGTTGCCCCAAAACAGTAACGGATTAAGACGACATTCGGTCGGAAAGTGCGGAGGAAGTCCGACTTGCCACCGCGGCTGCCGATCTGGAAATGTATACCTACAGCAGCCGCATAGAGGATAAGGTGGGTGCGGCGTTCTGCGTCATGCGGGACGCTGCAGAGTTGCATACTAAGAAACTCAAGTTGGGCGACGCAACTTCTGCACTGTATACCAAGCAGAGCTGCTGGCTCTAGCGGAAGCATCAGGGTACGCGGCCAGCGGGTCCGCGCAGACATGCGCCATAATGAGCTACTCGAGGTCCGCCCTCGAAACTGTCGCAAGACTGGACACCCTCCATCCTTTAGCGTTAAGAGTGAAGGAAAATATTATGGAAGTGAGAGAAAATGGGGAGGATGTAAGATTATACTGGGTGAAAGCGCACGCGGGGATGGAGGGGAATGAGAGGGCGGATCAGTTGGCCAAGGACGCGGCCCTAAAGAGTAAAAGAAGACCGGAATACGAGAGATGCCCCGTTTCATTCGTCAAGTGACAATTGAGACTGGAGTCGCTCGACGAATGGAACAGGAGGTATATGGAAGGAACAACGGCTTCATTGACGAGGATATTTTTCCCGGACGCCATTTCAGTCTACCGCGTGCTCCGCAGTGTCGAGGTGGACGCGGTCTCGGCCTAGCTCTTCACGGGGCACGGGTGATTTTCTGAGCACCTCCACAGGTTCAAGCCCAAGGAGGACCCCTCGTGCTTCTGTGAACCGGGCGTGGACCAGACTGTGATCCACCTTGTGGCCCAGTATACCGCATTCGGGGAACTCCGGTTCGACTCCGAGTGCCGGTCTGGTGTGAAAATCAGGGAGGAATCAATAGCCTCCCTGATAAGAGAAGAAAAAACCAAAGAAGAGTTCCTCCTACTCTGTAGAAAAATAATAAGTATAATAATAGATAGAAATAAAAGCTAATAAAAATGTAAACAACAAAAATCAAAAAAAAATAATGTAAAACCAAGTGATATTGTAATAATCCTATATAGAAATAAAATAATAAAAATGTAAAAGTAATGAGGGAAGTATGAAAGGCGTTACAGAGCGAAAGGGAAAGACAGAAGAATTGTGGCAAGAATGAACGAAAGATCATACGATGTATGAAAGACGATAATGAAAATAAAAAATATGTGAAAAAATTAAATAATATTGAAAAGTCCCTGTCCCACTCAAGATAGGGGGTACAAGAGGCTCACAATAGCATGGGCCATAAAAAAAACCCAGATCCCTTCATGGACTTCTGGTCATACCATGGAACATCTGTTCGATTAACATGTCATTTCGCCATAAGACTTACACCGCTGGAAGTAGACCTCCTCCATAGATTTTAATTAGGCTGTTAGGACAGGTCTTTTATTCAGTGTCTTCTGATAATATTAAAAAGGTCATCTCTCTATCTTGATAATGCGCTGGGCTTGCCAGTTCGTGGTCTCCATTTCAGAAGCTTAAGTCCAAAACAGATTAAAAATTAGCCTAAAAAAGGTTAATTAGCTGAGGTAGGTCAGTTATCTTCTTTCATATATGGATCTCTTCATTTCCGATTTTGTCTATGAATCCAATA
Source organism: Battus philenor (assembly GCF_028537555.1). Classification (NCBI taxonomy): domain Eukaryota; kingdom Metazoa; phylum Arthropoda; class Insecta; order Lepidoptera; family Papilionidae; genus Battus; species Battus philenor. Next base: position 4,448,902 of record NW_027181686.1, read on the forward strand.
ATACAATCACTGAACTATTAAATCGCCTTTGATGAATTAACTAAAATAAACACAATAATCGCTGCTAAATTTACTTCTTTATTTTTTTAAAAAATGAAGATACAAACTACAATATTCACTTATAGATTTTTGATTATGGTTATAAATACTTAAGTTAACCATTATTAATACACTATAGTCTTAAAAATGTATTTCGTAAACTTATCAATAGCTATACAATAATAACATGTTAAAATGTGTTACACAAAAAAAAATGATTGGGAAAGGTATGCAGAGAATAATTGATAATTACAATGGCATGAAAAAAATTTGGGGTTCAAAATTAGTAAGTGAAAGTCCACGAAAATTTATCTGCTTCGATAGAGAAAAACTATAATGTTGGCTTGACTTCACCTGTCAATGTAGGCAAATAATACTTTAACAAATAATGATGGTTACAAAAGTAGAGTTGGATGGAATCAATTGTTTGATTGACCAACTACTTTTTTGACCAGTGGCGTAGCTATGGTGTTTGGGGCCTGGGGCAGATTGGGGACTGGTGCCCCCCCACCCCTAAAGAGTCTAAATTCTTTATTTATATATTTTTCACATTTTGGTACAATTTTTTGCCTATAAAATAGTAAAATCAATTTTGTTTGCTCAATTTTGTTTTTTTTCTTTAAAATATTAAAAAAATCAAAATTATTTTTTTTCTTAAAGGGACATGATCCTCGCCCTTTTTGTATAAAACAAAAATGTGTTTCCAGAATTTTTTGAACCCTTTATGAACTCATCTTTGTGGTTTATACATTAGGGGAGAGAATCATGTCTTTAAATGTTGAACACATATATATCTTCTTGTACATTTCATGAACACAGATATGTGTTTTGTGATTTAGGGCCCTTTTAAAAAACACTTTATGTGTTTTACGAATAAAAGGCTTAAACACTGTGTATATTATAATTTGTAACCGTTTACTTTTTTTTAATGTTCATATTATTTAACAACTTTTTTAGCACAAAAATAGTAAAATTCGATATTCTTTTTATGTTAACTTACTTTAAATTATGGTTTTCATTTTTCTTTTAACATTTCATTATTCATCATACAAAAAAAAATTCAAAAAAAAAATATTTTCAACTTTGGTGCCCCCCCCTGCTTGTGGTGCCTGGTGCGGCCGCCCCGCTCGCCACCCCCTAGCTACGCCACTGTTTTTGACACACACGATTAATTAATTAAGCAATCAAATTGAAAACTATTAATTCGTGGAATTTTTAACATCATAAATTTCTATAGATCCAATCTACAACCCTTTTTTTGAGTTGTGGGAATATGGTAGAAATTTAGCTGCAGGGATTCCACCAGAACCAGCAAAATTTTTAAAGTATTTTTTGAGAAAAATCTGGAAACCTCGGATCTAAACCGTAAAGTAAACTGTATATAACATATTCTGTAATGCTAAACCAAACATAAAAAATATTTTAAAGTCTAAATCTCGGCACACGTCCAAAAAAAGTTTGGGAACCTCTGATCTCACACAATTTATTGGTCAATGGCCTATGTTAAAAATATGTTAAAATCAACTTATGCTAAAAACAAATTCCTTTAAGAGGACACACAACAGTCTCACAATTTTCTTAAATTTACAAGAGTTTTTCAAATCTCAAATATTTTACATTACGATACTGCTATTGTAAAAATTCTATACAAGAATATGAATGGCCAATTTACAGCAAGTAATAATTTTAAGCAAAGAATGAATTAATCAGCATTACAAAATGATATCAACTTACAAATTAGGTTTTTTTTTACTTTTATTACAATTTACTAATACTAACATTTAAGACTCCTGTGTTTACAAACATATTCTTGTTCATTGTTTTGACAACAAAACTTATTAATTGAAAATAAAAACGTGTGTATTTTAATACCATAAATAAATTTTTGAGGATTATTGAGAAACAACATATGGTAGACCATATTACAATTAGTTGTGCTAGAAGTCTGAACATTAAGTACATATAAGGGCAGAAACGCTTCAGTCAACTTGGATCACTTTAATTCACAATTTGTTATAGAATTTATTAGTGTCATTGTTATGTGGACCTATTTTGTATGTTTTGTGAAGGTCAAAATATAATTTACAAATAGCTACCTTTACATATAACATTTGCCACTAGTTCGTTTTGATATGACAAATTGTGTAGAGAAGGAATCTCTTTTATGGCATGATAATTTTTTGTATACTATGGAATAAAAATTTAATTTTTGAAATGTTTATAAACTTAATATTTTAATATAGGTAAATATATGTAAACAAATAATTCAGATGTTACCCTCATAATGATTTCTTTCTATCTTAAAAATATTGGTTCCCAGAGTGGTCCAGGTGGAACCCCAGGTATTCCTTAAGAGTGAGGAAAAAATGGGGGTTCACAATTAAAAGTGGGAGTCCAAGGTAGTTTATCTGGTTTCAATAGTGAAGAACTAAAAAGTAGGCAGATAAAATTTTACAAAACTCTGAGATGGTTACTTATAGTTGGATCTAATCTTCATAATTTTAATCAAATTTTAGTTATATGGTAGAATTGGAGCTGGATGGAATCACCTGTGCGAGTAAAATTATAGAAGCAATCTATTAGAGAAAGTACGGTCTAGCTTTGTTTTAATAATAATCGCTAATAAGGGCTTCAATGTATGACAACAGCCTGCAATCCAATGCAAAAAATGTGCACCAACATGTGGATCTTGTCATTGTGACATAAGATTATGTCCAATTAATACTTTAATTTTACACTCTTGAAATGCCTGTGATTTTAAATTTATCAATTTACAAAATGTGCATAAACTTATATTTTTAATACAAAAATCAAACCTGATTCTGTCATACAAACTATGGAAAATAGTGAGAAAGAAGTTAATAATGAGAAATGTAATTAATAACCTAAACCCTTGAATCAAAGAGGTTCCGGAAATCCCTCGGGGTCCATCTGGAAGCTTAATGACTCAATGGAGGATTATGTAGCGGTAACAAAACAGGTTAAAAATATTGCCTCACGATTCATAAGCGAGAGTCCTTGAAAATTTATCTTGCTTTCAATGAAGAACTAAATTTTTTCCTTGACTTCACCTGTCAATGAAGGTAGATAATATTTTAAGAAGCTCAGCAACTGTTACTTATAAAACTTACATTATCTATATTACAGTTTTTTTTAAATATGGTAGAAATATTGCTGCAGTGGACCACCAGAACCAATAAATTATTTAAAATGATCTATGATAAAAAAAAATTGGAAAACCTCTGATCTAAACACTAAAGTAAACCTATATAACATATTCTTTAATGCTAAGCAAAACATAAAAAACGACTTAAAGTCTGAATCTCAAAATATTACTACAATTTGGCACTTAGGATGTCTCGATTTCCATGCCAGTAAGGTCATGTGGAACCAACACCCCATTTCTTTTCTTCGGCTCTTCTTGATCTTTGTCCTCAACTTCCTTAATTTTACCTAAAATATGTTCCTTAGGTTTCCACAATACTAACGACATATGAGGTTTTTCTATCCTGCAAAAAAAATTAATATTCATATATAAATATAATGAAAATTACATTAAAAAGGTCTTTCACAGTGTAATACTAATGTGGATTGTCAACTGCCCTTGTAACATTTTACATTGTTCATGTAATGTAGAATTCTTTTTTTATAATTTTTTGTCCACAGTACCTTTAATTTAGATAAGATTTTATTTGATTTGCTTCTAAAACAAGGACAACAGAGAAAAGTCAAATCCTGTAAAAATTCTTAAAACCTTTAAACATGATTACAAAAAAGGTTTTTAGACCGAGGGTCTTCAACTTCCTGCCAGCTACAATAGGCAGAAACTGTAATAGCCACTAAGATGAAAAGTGACTTTTCTGTATAAAAATAATATTTTAGTAATCATGTTATAATATGTAATAAAAGTTATAAACCCATAACCCCTTATAAATCCATACCCTAGTCATCACCATAATTTCAGCAACAGAATGTGTCCTATATATAGGCTCCCTCATAGATTTCCTACAGGACCTATTGTTAGACACCTTTATGCAACATCTTCCAATGTCCTACACTACGCTCAGCAAGATATGACTTCCACATTATATGTATATCATCCTCATTATACCGAATAGACACATACTGCTAGACACATCCTCCTAAATATGGCCACTATGTCCAGTCTTGTGCTGCCTGTATTCAGCATATTCCCAAAACCTAAGTGTGTTATCTACCCAGCGAGGGGGCCTATATAATATGAATATATAGTAAATAAATATTAACTTGAACCATTCTAATGAAAAACACCAGTCTAAATGGAATTATACTAGAATCTACCTGCAGAATATCAAAAGATTTCAAATCATAAAAATTGTAGGAAATACAGATTAATATTAATGAATAGAAAGATAATTGATATTTAAGCTGTTGTTATATTTAACCCTTTTAGTGCCGCGAGCTGATATATCTGCTCCATCTACACTGGCGAGAAGTACCAGAGCCGATTAATCAGCCTGCGCTTCACAGCACATTACTATTTGCATTGCGGAAGAACTTATTTCAAAATAAATTGGTAATACATTATAAATGATCTAATTTAATTATGACAGAATTTTAGTTTTTCATTTTAACTCTGTGGAAGACGACTAAATATGGAGGTACCGAAATCTAACATAAACACCGATGCCTCTCTAACAACGTACAAGCTGCGGTGTCATTTGCTGTGGCTTTGGGCTCTTGTCAAACCATTTCTTCATAATAATTAGTCCATATAAAATTATGATAAAAAGATCACTATTTGTATAAGCAAATACATTGTGTAAGACAGAGCTCAACTTTCACAAATTTTATGAATATTTATACCTCTTCCATTTACATAATTTTTAATGCATAAAGAAAAACTAGTCAATGTTTTGTTCTCTACTTCATCCAAAGTACATTGCTTTTTGAATCATGTAAATATTGTTTCTTCTTAGGTTTTTATGAGCATTTTCCCAAACCCTAATAAAACTATGAAATACAACTAGTTATTCATGAATAGGCACATCTTTTTCACCTGACACTGAAAGGGTTAAATATAGCTGCGTTAAACCAAAATTATTTCTTTTATTCAATGTAGAAACTCACTACAATCCCCTCTTCAAGTTGTTAATTAGTGATTACTGTTTTTATATAAAACAAGCTAGCTTAAGACAACATTTTTTTAATATTAAATTATGAGAGTTTGTGAGATTTCTCAAGGAGTAGGGTTGGCTTAATTAAAGTCATTCATGGCATGTAATGTGCGCAATGTGGCTTAGTTGCATAAACCGGCATGATCAGGTACAACATGGCAAGAGTTTTTTTGATATTTAAAATGTGTCATGCTTAACGACTTGCAAGCCGGGCAAATTCATTGCTTTTCTTCCTTTACCAAAAGAAACAATGGGGAGAAAAAATGTTTTTAATATGTTTAGCACTCTTTAATGTATCAAGCATGGACATTTTAAAATTGTTTACATTTAATTAAGTACCTATAAAGTTTATACAAAACTAGTGAATATGATCAATCTGCTTTAAATAATCTAGATTGATTTTGAATACATTTTTATGTATTACATCCTGATATACCTATACGACCAGGAATTTTAAATTACACTGCAGTTTGTACAGAAAAAGAAGAGTTGGTTTTCTGTTTTTCAATATTACTGCATTTTTTTCTAACCTTCCCTTATCCTTATCCCCAATCAAAAATAAGAAAAGAAAAATGAATTTACCAAAATATTCATGAGTCTTGTACATAGCAAACAAAATTCTTATAATATATATATAATTGCATTAACTACTACAATGAATGAAAATGTGTCACAAAAAGACTTGGAAACATTACAAAATTCTGTTTACCTTTCTATTAAAGATGGAGGTAACAACGGTTCTTCTTGCAATCTTTTAAGCTCTTCCGATAGCACTATTTTGTGGCCTTTGAGCTTTTCACTAATGGACATTGCTGTATCCATTCCAACATCCATATTTTCCTCTGCAGGTGTTGCCAAGGAATGAGCAGTATAATCTGACGAAATGTGAAGTCCACTTAAATGTGCTGCCATTTTTTCCTCTGTTATCAGTTGTTTTGCTGGTCTAAAATACATTATATAGTTATTTACTTCACAATTCAAAAGTCACCAAATGTAAAAATTTATATTAAGAAATGTAAAAACCATAAACTTGTAATGTTTGATCATTCTCACTACTTACATTACTGGTTCAACATCCAAACTTTTTCGTTTACAGTGTAAAACTGGGGCAACTTTTGGTTCCAACATAGGTGTCTGTGCCGTGAATTGAACTAATTGAGGAGGTGAAGTCATGCCCCAAGGAATACCCTGAACGTTCCATGGAACTCCAGATGGAGCAGGCATAGTATGAGCCTCTTGTCCAGGCCGATGATATGGCACCCCCGAAGACATTGTTTGCTGGGAAAATAACTGTTTTACAAGTTCGTCTGATTGCCCGTATTGATACGAATATCTATAAACATCCATTTTAGAACGGCTTTCGTCACACTTGCACTGTTTTATTTTCTATCAAAACGACACCACAAACAATAACAATTATTGACACTTCCAATGTAATCCACAGAGATGCTCATAGAAGAATGACAACAGATATAATGAATATGTGGACTTGTCGAGAATATTCTGGAAATTTATAACTGTTTTTAATAAATGTGATTGTGAATAACGAAATTATAAAAAACAATTAGTCCTATCAGAGACTTCAGCTATCACTATTTTAATATTAAATAAATGTTTAAATCAATATTTTTACCGTGATCTATTCGAATAATCACTTTTAATAAATGGTTTATATGTCATTTCAAAACATAATAATAAAGTAATAACTTTACTTATAAAGCTGAAACATTGGAGATTATATGATATATCAATATATTTCAGTAAAGTAGTACACAAAATGTAAATAAAATATAGATTGGGTTCTTTACATATGAAACAATTTTTAATACCTGAAAAAGAAAATAACTTAGTTTATGCTTATTTTAAATGAAATTATAATGAAGTACATACCTCATTAGCATTTGATTAAAGAAAAGTCTTAAAATGCGTGTATTTTTATTTAAGTGATTTTAGCCAAGTGTAAACTTCTTTATTTTGCTATTTAGAAAGTAGTTAATGTTGCTATCATTCAATAAATTGAGTATTTCGATTACAAGAGTAAATTTATTTTATGAATACCTTAAGGTAAAATACAGTTTGTAAAATTAAAAATACATTGTATAGACTTATTAATAATTATATCATAATGAAATATTAATTAAGTTATTTTTGAACCTATTTCTAGTTAATTTCGATTAATATATACAAAAAGGTAAAAACTTTTGGGTGAATAAAATCGATTTACTTTGCGTTAGTCTCACACATCTCTATATGTCAATGTTTTTTAAAAGAATCTTCAGAATTAATAACGCAACCTCAGATTGGTGTTATGTTTCGCCAACCTTTCACTTTTTTTAATAACTACGCATTTTTAGAAGCTTTCCTGCAATAGTTTGTAAAAAGTGTAGTTCAAGCATTAGATATAACATAATACTTAATTATTTTATATTAAAGATGGATTGTTAAATCGATACAAAAATGGGATTGGATTTTGATGTTTTGGAATTTTGTAAGAAATTGCGACAAAATAGGCCACCGCCCTATCAATGTCCTCTGGAAAAATGTGATAAAGTTTATAAAAGCTTATGCGGACTGCAATACCATCTTGTCAATTACGATCACGATAATCCAACGCCGGCGACTCCCACAGTAGTCCGGAATATATGCCGGAAAAAAGGAAGAGCTAGAGCTGCTGTACCCACCGGTGATATCGCTCTTCAGAGTCCTCCAAAAGAAGCGTTAACATTTGCCGAAGCTCAAAAAGTTGTTCAGTTTGAAATTGATGGCAAGATAAGTAGGATACCTATCGATCAACCACTGCCTATTATTTCGTTGGAAGAATGGGAGAAAAAGAATGCAGAACTTGATAAGCCTCTACCCGTCGTAGAGCCACCGCCGGAGCCCCAAGTTAAATTGCCAGAAGCTAGCTTCAGGGTATTTTATTGCTATCCTATAAAAATACATTTGTTTTAAATTAAAAACCTGTAATTTTGTCGTAACTACGTAGGTTTTATTTTTTATTATGTATTTTATTTTTTATTATGCACACAGTTCATTTGCATCTTAAACATAAATATACTTATGCATTTAACAATACTTAAATCAATATGTAAACATAGGATGCTAGCTTACAATATTGTAGATTTCCAATATTAAAGTTATAAAACAAACATTTCCTGATAAGAAAAAAAAATCTCTGGATTTTTGCTGGAATTGAATTCTATTTATGAACTTGTTTGGTGATAACATAACTATACATTTTAATGAAATTAAAATTTTGCATGAAACATTCCTATAGTACATGGGATACATTTTCATCCAAAGTTCATTGGTTAATTATTCTATAGCTATATTAAGGATTTTCATTAATAACTTTCAGCTTATCCCAGATTACAATGAAAGAGTATGTGATGCACCTCCTCGGCCTAATGCCTACATTCGCTTCATAGAAAAGTCAGCAGAAGAGTTAGATGGAGAAGTGGAGTATGATGTTGATGAAGAAGATACAGCATGGCTCGCCATTATTAATAAGAGTAGAGCCAAACAAGGTCTACCTCCGGTTTCAGTTGACACACTTGAGCTACTTATGGATAGGTTGGAAAAGGAATCATACTTTCAGGTACAATAAATTGTCATGATATCACACTATAATAGTTTATCGACAAAAAAATTGTACAAATAATAATTTAAAATCATGTCATGATGTCTGAATAGTATGAGTAGATTGATCGGTTTATTTTCACTCTTGATGTTATGTTGTTGACCTATAACATAGTTTTAAAACCTTTGAAGTACTTATGCTTTGTTGCCAAAAAAAAAACAATGTTCCCTTGTCTTGCTTTGTCTGGTTGGTCCACAAGCAAAACTATTGTGCTTACTTTCTGTTGGTATTACCCAACTCCTCAAGAATTTCTAATACAACCTTGTAACTGGGGATCTTGGATAGGCCGCCCAGAGAACCGAGGTGGGTGGCACTGTAGAATAGGGTTTGATATCTACAATGAAGCAGTATGTAAGCAACAGCTTCCTCCTCTTTCAAGCATGCCATGTACAAAAGCCTGTCCTAACACCTAAAGTAAACTTCAATGGCCACTTTTCCAAAAAAAAAATTGACCAAACATTTTCTAGGTCTAAATAAAATATTTGAATATTATTTAGGTTTTTCATAAAACCTTCTGTTTGCTTTTGAACCAGCTGTCATACTCTATGAAAAGCTTTAACCTATTAGCCGTTTATGTCACTACCATTGGGAAACTATACCATAGAAAATTGTAAACTTGCGACATGTATTTCAGTCAGTTAATATTTTATTTGAATATCCAATATTAGGTCTGATATTGAAATTAAAATTTAATTGAAAATTAAAGATCCTAGAAGGACAATGAGTGAGATATCTGCCTATTTGTGCAAGTGAAATGACAATTGTACACCTGCTTAGGTGCAAGTAGGTACTGTAAACTTTAGTTTTTCTATTACAAGTTTATCAAAGCTGCCTTCAAAATCTCATGCCTAACAAATAACTTTAGCTAAACATGCAAAGCTATATCTGATCTCTGAATATGTTATACATTATATCAAAATTTTCAATTTTATATGAATATTATTATTAATATTTTAGGCAACACAAAGTGGACAGCAAACAGCTGCCACAGTAGATGAGGATGCAGTGTGTTGTATTTGTATGGATGGGGAGTGTCAGAACACAAATGTTATACTTTTTTGTGACATGTGTAATCTGGCAGTACATCAGGATTGTTACGGAGTAAGTAAATAGTTCATAAGTGGTAGCTTAAAAAGGGAACCTAAAATCCTCCAAGTGTACCAACATCTCTGATGAAAGACTCAGACTACCCCTTCACACTTTCATAGAGCAGGTATGAAGGATGTACTGGTTAGGAACAATTACACAAGATATCCTGGTGGAATTAAGATTGTATAATATTAATTGGGCAGTTCAAAATGGTATTATATAAATAGATAGGATACTTACTTTTTATGTAAACACTAACATGCTAAAACCTGAACAAAAAAATCGGAAATAATAATTGTAAATGTAAAATAAAGGCATGGATATTAATGTCTGTGGAACATGATCCTAAAATAAAAAAAAAATTATAAGATAGGAAGCTTATAAGGTTTCTTATATGAAATAGGGCTTAAGTCAATGAGAAATTAATTAAATAGGTAAAGATAACTCAAACAATTAGCAATACAATAATGCTAAATGGCATCCATTAGATTTTATTAATAGATGGCACACAAATAATTGAGACAATAAATCTAAAGTTTAAGACAAGATCTGGAGTTAAAGCAATGTATAGTACTTGGTGATAAGTATTGCACATCATCCTTTGGAAAGAGACAATCAGCTAATTTCGACTTCGTAGAACATTATCTCTGTCCCACACTACCTATGTGATGTTTTGTTAGACATGCATTTATTGCAGGATATTGTAATTTAGTAAACAAGAAAATAAGAGCCGAAGTGACCCAGTGGCAGAGGACTGAGACTTGTATATTCCAGGTTTGACTACCAGGATAGAATCTTACATATAATTCACACTGTGACCCATTAATGATATAGGATTGCCACTGCTCACAAACAAGCTTACAGAGGATGGGCAGCAGCATCCTTTGGGTACCAAAATACCAATTACACTGCAATCTCCAACCGGCCTCCCAAGCTGATAATTACATATATTGGAAGACTCCTTTGCGCCGCCTTTGGGCTAAAATAACAAACTAGGAACACAATTAAGGAAGTAAAAACTGTAAATAAGATAGATAGTCTCTGCCACTAGGGTAGAAGTGTATGTAAAAAAAAAACCTATACACCTATGTTATGATCTATTATAAAAGAGGAATTGAACGGGTATACCATAATAAGTAAATATCATATAGAACTTAATATAAATGTAAACTTTAACAGACTTTAATTATTGTTTACTAGGTGCCATATATTCCGGAAGGGCAGTGGTTGTGCAGAAGATGTCTACAGTCACCTTCACGTCTTGTAAATTGTGTCCTATGTCCTAACACAGGAGGTAACTATATTATAAATAAACATTATTTTTTTGAAAATAATACAATATGTTATTGCCGTGAAGTAGTATTAACTTGTTCACTATCAAGAGGTCATTGAGAAAACTTCTATCGCAGCTCTACATTATTTGTGATAAGGCAACAATTGCCATAGATTTTACGTATTTAGTCCATTACAAAATAATAAAACAAATTAGTATATAGATGTCAATGACATCGCACATGTTAATTATTTAATAAGAAAAAGTTTTAAGACATAATCAGCACATGTAATGATGGCCATAAATCTAAGTCAAAATGAAACCCAATGATGTAGCTTACATCAATCATCAAATTAAATTAACAGTTCCTTTGTAAATTCTTAAAATTATCGCCAAGCGCTTTCAAAATCGGACCATTGCAGTATAATAATAATAAAAAGCAAAGACTAATTAAGAAAATACTTATTTAAGTCACTGTGACTTAAATAAGTATTTTTATATATACATTTCATAATTCTAGTTCCCTATTATTTAAAGTGAATAGCGGTGGCATAGCAGTAGAGGACTGAAACTTTCTTATGCAAGTCGGGGGTTCAATTCCCTGCACATAAATTTATACAATTCTAACAATATGCATTAATTATATAGAATTGCCCCTGCTCACAAGAGATGTGGTGTATGGTATAAACCCTATAAATATCTGTGGGGTAGGCCTTGCATCACCAATCAACCAATCTTGGGCATCCATAGATTAAAACTTTGTTTTTCATTCATTTTCTGGGGTTATGTACATTTTCATCAATAGGTCAATATGTGTAACTTTCATTTAAGGAACCATCCTGTGTGCAATGGTTGGAAGCACACAAGTATTCGATGCAATGCATAGATCCAATGCAAAGTTCTAGGGTCTACAAATTATTTGTATTAGCTATGATGGGATGTTTCATTTGCAAGATCCCCACTGGTTAGATGCTACCAAACAAATAGTACAAGCATTATGTTTGTGTTTAACAGTCTACATAGCTAGTGAAACTAGAAGACTAAAAAACAGAGTAGACAAAACTTAATAATTCAATTTTTTTTTATTGTTTAAGGTGCCTTTAAGCAAACAGATCAAGGTACTTGGGCGCATGTTGTTTGCGCTCTTTGGATACCTGAAGTTCGTTTTGCAAATACTGTATTCTTAGAACCAATTGGTAAGTCTTACTAATATTTTCCAAGTTAATTATTAGTTTATAATATATTTATGTTATTGTTAATTATTAACTTTGTATAGTGATAGTCATAAACATAGTTTTCTCTTGTATGCTATTATAATGAAAAAAAATATGGGTTATAATATCATATTCACGACATAATAATGGAAGAGTCGTGTTAAACGATAAGAAATACATGATTAAAAACAATGACTACAAAGTACTTCAACATTTACAACAGTTTAAAATAAATGCTGTTTTCCGTTTCACAAAATTTTCAATTCAGTGAAATAAATAACGTAATAGCTCAACTAGAGGCTCTTGAAGGCCATCTTGAAAAGGTGATCTTAATCTTAGTAAAAACAGGTCAGGGCTAAGACTGAAAATGACCTTAAAGTGTTTGTAAAAGATGCAAAGAACGTTTGCAAGTGACAAAAAGTACCTAAATTTATTATTGAATGTTTGAAAAGAAGAATACTATGTGAATTGTTTTACTAGATTGTCGTATGTGTGAGACACTTGTGTTGTTTTTAAGAAATTGAATGCTTAAATAGAAACAGAACATCAGCTTTACAAGAAATAAATATAAAATTGTAACAATTAAATTTCATCTTAAAAAATTTAACAAATCCTTCATGGATATGGGTGTACATACACATATAATAAAGTTCCTTCCTTTACTTAACGTCGAAAGTTAAAAGCATGTTGTTAAATAAATCTTATTATAACATTCAAGGAGTTTTTAGTTGAACGAAATGTGTGGTACTTGTTTTGATGACATATTTATATGGTTGATATTATAATGTACACATATTTTTAACACTAAAATGGTATATTTAGGGTCAAAGGGTCAAAATGACCCATTTGAGTTCATCTTATTGATTTTGCAAATTTATATATCATGACTTTTTGTTACTAATCAATCTACAGCTATTTACACTAATTAAATTTAATTTTTATTTCCTTCCTAAGAAACTTATTTCATACATTCAAGCAGGAAACAAAGTCGGATCATTTGACCTATTATGGTAGGAATAAGTACTTAATAAGTGTTGGTATGATTAGTGTTAAAGTTTATTTAAAACATATACTGCTGGGTTTCTGGCCGGTTCATCTCAACAGATCAGCGTTCCGACCCGGTGGTATCGTAATACTTATAATTTCAATATAATTGATGATTCAAAAGTGCATGTTAATGTCTACTTTAATAAAGATATTTTGAATTTTAAACATATATAGTGAATCATTTACATCAGTTTTCTTTTCACTTATAATAACATTATAGCAAAAGTATACAATCATGGTTTTAATTAAACGTTGATTTCTTTATTTAGCAATTAAAATTCAAAGACAGCTGTGTACAATTCGCAAATATATTTAATTTTGTAGTTTGTTATATGGAACTAATATAATTTATGTTATGTATTGCTGTTGGTGTGTCTAAATATATATAATATAAGTCTGAACACCCCTTTTTTATAGCCTTCGTTTTCATGGGCCTCTCGTACTATCCCTGTCTTGGGTCCACAGGGATATTATAACAAAACTCTTCCACTCTGTATTTGGCACTAATCGGTGTAACATAACTCCTGAAGATACCCCGTGGAGGGGTGAAACACGTGTTGAGTAATTTAACGGTGGTAGTTGTGTAATTCGCATTGTTTGCCGCATGCGCATTTATCAGCGGGCTGGCAGGCGGTGCACTTTATTGCACGACTACGACTGCATGGGCGGAAGTAGCTATATATTGGTCCTTTTTTTACTTAGGATGGACATCCGCAAAATAACGCCTGATTCCATTAAATATACGTCATGTTTTGGACAGATTCAATCGAGATGATCCCTGCTGCGCGGTGGAAGCTCCAGTGTATGGTGTGCAAGCAACGAGGCGCCGGTGCGTGCATACAGTGCCACAAGAGCAACTGTTACTCCGCTTTTCATGTCACCTGTGCCCAGCAGGCTGGGTAAGATGTTGCATATTAAATCTACATTAGATTCATCATCATAATGTCAGCGACATTCCGTGACCTTGTTAAAGTTGCTGGAAGACACAGGATGCAAATCGCTTTTTCTGTTCTTTTGTAAGTCTATGATGTATGCTAGACATATTCTAGTATTGGACATCCTGTGACTAAAACGATGAAGATGGTTGATTTTATATACTATGTGATAGAAAATTTTTATTTACGTATCTCATAAATGGATAAAGAATCCACTGAAACATAGCTTTAAGTACCATACCATAGTTGCTATTGAAATAGGTTATTAAAAATTATTACTTATGCTGGTTTAGCTCATCTTAAGGTCTATTCCAAGTGATTATAATTTATGTATTTATATAAAGATATATATGTATTAATATACACATATATATATATATACAATGTTTAATTTATATTATCCGTGGAAAATGTGGCCGAGAGATGCCACTTCAATGTTGTTGCCTTGCCAAAATGAGTTCTCGTTCATTTACAAAATTAACAAATAAATACAATATAAAGCCATGACTAACCCAAATATACTATATTATTTCACTTGAATTGTTAGAAAATTTATGTTACGTTCTTTATTATGCTTTTACATAAGAAAAATTCTTAAATTATCCCGATTTGTAATAGCTTTTATGTTACTTTATCACATTTATTTTCTGTTTATCTCAGGTTGTATATGAAGATGGAGGCGGCAGGTAGTGGGCGGGACCCCAGCCAGCCGGTACAAGTCGCCAAGATGGCTTACTGTGACGCACATACTCCTGCTCATATATTGCAGGTATGATTAAAATTTAAAGTGCAGTGGGCGGGGCACATGGCTCATGCAGTTGACGTACTTTGAGTTCGAAAGGTTCTCAAGTGTAGCCACCACGAGCTGGTAGACAAGGTGGGTACGCTCCCCACTAGGTAGACTGATGACATAGTCAATGTAGCGAGACGTCACTGGATGCGGGCTGCGCAAGACATATCACCGTGGTAATCTTTGCGGAGGCCTAAACTGCTCGTGTGGTCGTCTATCTATTGATATTATAATGATGGTTAATAATTTATGACGTTTTTAACGTTTTAAAATCTACATGTTGAAATGAATGTAATATTTTAAATTGAAAGTAATACTAATCACTATATTTTGTTATTAACACTTAATTATATTTACACTATTATCTTACATTATGAATATTTGAATTAAGTTAGTACTAGAAAATGCTCAGGATATTTCTTTGTTTGTCTGGTCTTGCTCTAATATTGAGTGTACTTGTTGAATGAAATCATTAGTTTATGTCTAACCTGTGGCTGGATTTTGAGGCAACAATGGCACGAATAGAGGAAATTCAAGCGCAAAAATATATATAAAACATTCAAGTCAAACAGAGAACATGAAGTTGATAATACCTGTTCATTCTGTCATATTTATGAAGAAATATTTCACTGTTCTTAATGTCAGTTATGGAAGAAATTGTAAGTAATATGCACTTAATTGCTGTTAGCTTTTAAAAAAATGGTAAAAGAGCACCAACACGCACTTAACAGATCAGCGTTCCGAGCTGCATCTTACGACTTAAAGAGTTTAAATAATTGACGATTTAAAAATGTATGTAAATGCCTACTTGAATATAAAGATAAAATATCTTTGTTTATTAAATATTATAATTATTTTTATATTTAAAACCTTACAATCAATTATTTTTATATTAGGAACGGCGAGCCCAAGAATCTGAGGGTGATACAAAGTCAGCGGATCTATCTGCAATGAGACAGAAAGGCAGGGAAAAGATCAAACAGGTTTGTAAACAGCAAGTCGCTATTTATCAACAAAAAATTTAAAATTACTTAGGAAAATCCTTCCATACATAGTCATTACAATTTTGGTAAGCTTACCAAAAGTTAAAAATAAGTACTGACGTATTTTGTACTCAATGCTTATTTTTTGCAAGTCCTCTGGAGACTTGACGGGGGTCTACATTGGCGTGACAAAAGAATGGAAGTATACAATTCGTAAGCGGGGAGATCCACGTAAATTTATCTCAATCCTTTCAATGTAGGTGGATAATATTTTAACAAGCTCAGCGACGTTTGCATATAAAAACTTGTTTTGATTAGCCAACTTAATTATTTAATTAATTAACAATTTTCTTTCTTTTGTTTTGTCATAGTTAGATCTAATCTTCACATTTTTGGTTATGTTTTGAGAATATGGTATAAATGTAGAAAGTAGTGGCTTATGGACCTCTTATGCAAACAATTGTATATCAGGCACGACGAGTACTGGCACGGGCAAGAACTTGGGCCCCTGTGGTGTTGGTGCCCACACTTCGAGCTGAGCGCGTGGCAGACGTGGCAGCCCTACTCCGCGGGCCAGCCGCCGCACGTGCCCACCTGATGAAGCGCCTCCTCGCCTACTGGACCCTCAAGCGTCACGCCAGGAACGGAGTACCCCTGCTGAGAAGATTGCAGAGCCTCGCTACACATCACGGTAACTTATTTCCAATTATTTCAAAACTTCGCCACACGCTGTAAGACTCGGCTGCCATTAAATAATCACATTATGACATCTTAGGTCTGTGTGAATATTACTCATGAAATAAAACTAATTTTTAATTTTTAAAAAAATTTACTTAGTATGGATACATCTTATAATAACGTCTTTTCTTGTCTGGTTTTGTATCAGCGGGTTGGTATTAGCAACCAAGCGACGGCAACTTAATTCGTGTCTGGTATAACATTAATCATGGCTTGATCCAACTCCTCGAGAAGTCCTAGTAGACCCTTGATATCGCCGGCGATCCCCTCTTTCTCTCTCCCCGCGTAAAGGTTCTGGTGTGAGGATAATAGAAGTGCAAAGTTTTCATTCACAAGGTGGCCAGAGGACCTTGTCGAGATCTTCGGATGACGCTGGATGCAAGCCGATTTTAACTGTTCCTATTGCAAATCTTTTCTTGGGATGGGGGGGGGGGTTGTCTATTAGTGGTCCTTCTACGTTAAATTATGTACAATCTATTTACGTATATATTCTTTCACGCTCACGGCGTTACGAGTGCTTTTTATCATATATGGTCATAGATAGGATAATGTCAATATGACTATGTTGGAATTGATATAACCAGTTTAAAATTAGTTTTATTTCATATATAGTTACAATTAGAATGCTACCATACATTGCTGTTAGTCATCATTTTGACTCATCCTAACGTTTACTTTTTAGGTAATACTATAATTATATCATTCAAATAAAATCCATGATATATTTAGTACTTACTAAAAAATATAGCTTAAGACAAGTAGTTCTTTGTTTTTTTTAACCCCAAAGCGATGAGAAGAGTAGGGCGTGATGGTAAGTGATATGCCGTGCACGACATTGCGGTGCTACCCAAGGCATTGGACCGCCCAATCCTACGTAGCACCGCGAGTGCGCTCGCCGCTTTGAAACAAAATGGTAAGTCTCTTTGCCGAAGTATTTTACAATAATTCCATGATGAAGGGGACATCAAAATAAATTTAAAGTGAACATTGCAGGTAGCAGGGGCATACAGGATGGCACGGTCAATGTGCGTGAATTATGCAACCAATTGAAATATTGGCAACGGATACGACAAGATTTGGAAAGAGCTAGGTGAGATGGAGGGTTAGCACTTTTTAAAAATCGTTTGACAACACGAAATGTCTCCGGATA
The DNA here is from genome assembly GCF_028537555.1 of Battus philenor. Classification (NCBI taxonomy): domain Eukaryota; kingdom Metazoa; phylum Arthropoda; class Insecta; order Lepidoptera; family Papilionidae; genus Battus; species Battus philenor. The sequence goes on from NW_027181686.1 coordinate 4,466,956, forward strand.
ACGGTAGACTTTAAAGTCGGGTATATAGACAGATGAGTATTTATTGCACACTACAATAACACATACAAAACAATTAAAAGATAAAAACCAACACCAAAAATAGAATATGACAAAAATACTTATTATTAATAATAATTTTGCAGGTATAAATGATATGTGTTGCAGTAGATTGAAATGGGTCATGATTCAGTCTCAATCACTGCCCTATGGAAAGAACAGTATACATGTGTGCATACAGCTTTTGGGAACTAAGAACCACATTCTGAAGCGCGTTTTAAATGCGTGTTTGGTATTAAAGTCTCAGCGGTGGAGGAATGGTATTATATGTGTGATGTGGACCGGTCTAGACACAAACACATATGCTTTTTCCACCGAACAGCTGGTAGCAGAGTCATGTTTAAACATCAGTGTTCCCATTTTTTACTACTGCAAGAAGTCAATCGTATCTGCTAAAATATTATTTATAGTTATTTAACTTAAATTTATACCTCATGAATTGTATTGTAGTGCGTAATAATTTTTTATGTTATAACTTAGAAATTATTTGCATTGCAGGTTGCTGTGCGAGCTGGTACGCAAGCGGGAGCGCTTGAAGGCAGAGTACACGCGCGTGTGGGAGCGCTGCGTGCTGCACTCGCTGCGGCCCGAGCGCGCTGCGCTGCACAAGTTGCTGCGCTTGCTGCGACAGCGCGACTCCAGCGACGTGTTCACTGAGCCCGTGGACCTGCAGGAGGCGAGTGTTATTTTGTTAAAACGTGTTGAGTTGAAGGAGTTACCTTCGATTAGAATACCGTATCAGGCTAATTAGCGCAAAGAACAGATGATTGCTGGGGGCTTAAAGCTCTGGAGTAGAAACCACGAAGTGGCAAGCATAGCTTAGAACATCAATCAACTAGGTGAACAGAAGACCTTGTCGGAAGACGTTGAGCAACTACATGCTTCCAATCAGCTTTTTATAAAATCTTTGGGGGGGGGGGCGGCTATGTAATATGTGAAGTAATGGATGTCCTTCAGCTGGTGATGATGATGAATTTCGATTCTGATTTGGTATTTATATCTCTAATCATAATTTAACGATTCGCAAGAAGGTCAGTGATGGTATATAGACTCATGTGTCTGTCATTCAAAAATAAACCAAACCCAAGTTTTTTTAATACATGAAAATTATTAATTTTCAGTAAAGTCTCATCAAGTCATCTTTTGGTATTGAAACACAATTTAATTAAATGTTTTTGTTTACCCAGGTTCCGGACTATAGCTCAGTTGTAAAGCATCCTATGGACCTCAGCACTATGGGTAAAAAACTCGATCGAGGCGCTTACAAGACCATAGACGACGTGGAAGCTGACTTCCAATTGATGATCGACAACTGTTTGACGTACAACAATAAAGACACTGTTTTCTATAAGTAAGTTTATTATCATCAAATTATCGATAAGTAGAAAATAGTATAATACATTTATTTATTTAATTATAAAGGGCTGGTGTTAAAATGCGGGAACAATGTTTGCCGATCTTTCGACAAGCGAGAAGAGATGTGAGAGATGCAGGGATGGAGGAATTAGCCGGGAAGGGCGACATAGCGGTTGCTCCAGAGGTTCCAACTCCAGCCGTGGCCACCGGGATCTCAGAGCGAAGTGTGCGAGCACGCAGCCGAGCAAAACGTTCTAGCAGCGAAAGTGACCACACTGCAGGTAAACATTCTACTCAAACCCAATTAAAGCTTGCAATCAAGATATAGCTCTATCCACCTACGCTACTAATAACAACTTGGGCAAAGCCAAAGAAGGAAGGCAAGCTGCCCAAGGTCACCAGAATCCAAGCCAGGTCTCTATCCACAGCTGAAGAGCAAAAGCACTCGCTCAATATCGGTCTAAAATATACCTAGAAAAAGTATCTATTTTACCCGCCAAACTCCGCGCAGCCATCGGTCTAACGAAGCACTTTATGGTGTTTAATAAATTCCACCCGTGGGTGTCTTCCCTGCTACGGTACACAATGCACATCGCGCAAAAAGATTTTTTTTTAAAGAAAAGTTTCGCAATTTGTACATACTTTTTATTCAAACAGACACGAGAAGTGAACGCGGCGTTTCCATGGCTCGCAGCGAGAGACGCGCGTCCAGTGCCCACAGACCCTCCGACGAGGATACGGTATGTTTTTTTTTTGGTATTTTTAAAAAAAAAAACGAAATTCTCAACATTCGAATAAGTATTTATTCGCGCTTTGAAATCGTCAATTATTTTATCATTATATGTAGTAAGCTACCACCGGCTCAGAATGCTAACCTGCTGAGAAGAAAGGGCCAAAAATTCAACAGCTTTTTTCAAATTAAATTTAACAATGTTATTTAAATATACATTATAATATTAACATTCTAAATGAACCGACAAACATTCCACACATTTCGATTAGACAAAATTTCTTGAATGCTATAATAAAATTTATTAAGTAATGTACATTTATTTCTAAATTTAAGATTATCAAAGGAAGGTCTAAAATCTAGTTTAATTTACCATATTAATGCTGTATGTACTGGAACTAATCGTAACTCCAGCGTGTGTTGTTGTCGTAATAAAAATCATTACAAAGTATCTAAAAACCATATATCACCAATCATAAGTTATGAATCAAAATAAGATTCGTAGAATGAGTCCTTGACGAATTAAGAACTACAATATAATATTCTTTCTCATAATATATGGTCCTGCAGCCTACGAAGTCAAAGTTAAAATAGCTTTATTACATGAGATTATTAGAATATATAAATAATAATAATTTAATTGAATATATAAATTATAGAGATTATTAAAATTAAGCTTGCGTAAGTGCGTAACGTACGACCTACTGAGAACTGACAAGAAACTTTATGGAGTTTGTAATTTTTTTTCTCGCGGTTATTATGTCTTGGGTCCCCCTAGTGGGGAGTCTATCTACGCTCGTGGTCGCCATTCGAGAACCTTTCCAACCATCTGTCGAACTAAAGGCCATCGGTTGCATAAGCAATGTGCCCCGCCCACTGCCACTTTAGACGAGCAATGGCTTCGAGCTACGCTAGTAACTTTCGTTCTTCAAAACGAAACTCTGAGCATAGATAGCTACCTCCATTGCTCTTTGGGTGACCTAGAGCCTTAATATAAGGCCGAATCCATAAGTTGTCGCAGGCAACACATAATGTCCATTAAACTCAAATATTTTTGTACAAATCTGCAGCGAGAAGAATCACCTTCAGCTTCCTCTGCGAAAGCGAACAAGAACTGGTGGCGGGGGCGTGGTCGTGGCAGAGGGAGACGCGGACGGAGAGGTAGGGGACGCAGTAGCGTTGCCTCCGTCCGTACGCAACAAGACAATGGTAAGAAAGATTTAATAAGTAAATAATCAAATAAAAACTGCATTTTTTTTACAGATCTGCAACCTACAGTTATTTTATTAATTGTCTTTGATAACTAATTAAAATTAAAAAAAAAACAATCTTTTTATCGAAATTTAAATAAAAAATCTGATTTAAAAGAAAATATGTCGTGATAGATTTTCATGTATCATTTAATTATCAACGCATTTAATTTATATTTATTGCAGAGACACCAACATCGGATTCCGAAACCCCAGTGATTACTAGAAAAAGCATGGAGCGCACACAGAAGCTGGTCACACCGGAGAAATCTCCCGTGAAACAACCTGAGACAGCACCAAGTAATTTAACAACTGTTACTTTTGCTATAATCTAATGTCATAGGCATCTCCATCGTGATAGAAATTTGACAGAGTTCTTTATATTCCTTCTCAAACTAACGGGTAACCACAAAATGTCATTGTGGAAATCTTTGATTGAAACCTATGTCCTGCAGCGGGCATTAATCGGCTCGCATGATGATGAACCGCAAAATTTTATTTATTATTTGTATAATTCGCAAATGTAAAACAAATTTCTTAACAGTGTTATTTCATTTTTTGGTTCTTTTTAATAATAGTGTGATATAATGTTTTCATTCTTTTAAGACCAGTCTAATATAATTTATTTGTTTTTTTTTTTTTAATTACAGTCTAATTTTATTTCTTGGATCTCTTAAGAACAAACTAATTTCGTTTATCCGTTCTTTTGAAAACTGTGTAATCTGTTTTCTTTGTTTCTTCAAGAACAGTTTAATTTCATTTATTCATTCTTTTCATTATAGCCTTAATTGATTCTTTCATGTTTTAAGAACAGTCTAATCTAATTCCTTCGTTTTTTTAAGAACATCTAATTTTATTTCATAATTATTTTAAAAACACTCTAATTACATTCCTTTGTTCATTTAAGAACGTTCTGATTTTATCTTTTGTGAAACTTAGCACAAAGTTCACCACGCTTAGAGATTCCTAGAACGAAAGTCTTTGCATAATATGAAAGAAAAATCTCTCGAGGATTATGAATATTAAATAAAATTATTTTCTTAATGTACATATATCTTACTAATATTAGTAACAGATGTAAACAGATACATTCTGTTTATGACTACCGTAAATCTTTTTTAAATTCTAAATTCAGTGATGTGTTTATTTCAATTCCAGGTCTTGGACTTCTAAGTGGCCTCAGGAAACCAACATTATTGGTAACACCATCTACAATCGCAACACCACCGAAAAGTTTTGGTTCTGATGGTAAGTGATAAATACCATAGACAACCTATAAAATAAATGTAATTTTTTTATTAAAATTTAGGATTTTATGTACACATACATTTACTTTTTAATAAAAAAAATATTTTAAAATTTTTGGTATTTCTATTGAAAGCCATTTCTCATAAAAAATTTATTACTATAATTTATTTCTTTTTCTTTCTATATACATGTGATTGTATGTTTAAGTATGTATGCTTGTTTGTTTGTTTAACGTGTACAACGTTAACTATCCATTATTTATACTTATATTGTCTCCATACTAAGTTTGTAAGATATTGCCTCGTGTGATAAGACCGCTCATAGTACTTTATTGTTTATTATTGTGAAACTATTTAAATATGTCTTAGTGTGTACAACAAAAAACATTAAATAAAAAAGTAAAAAAGGACATACAGTGAATTTTACACTTTTATTTAATCATCTGGTCTTGGTCCGCCCGCATCCAGCGACTTTGACTATGTTGCTTAGTCTAGTGTTTTATCTTCCCACCAATATTTCTAAAATATGTAGCAAAGATGTACTATTAAAAAGTACTAGTTTTATAATGAAGTTTTATTCCAGCATCACTGCCTACTTTATCGGCGAGTCTAGGCCGTTCGAATCTCAATACGTCACCACGTAAAAAGGGGCGTGGCAGACCAAGGAAGCATGATAAGGACAAATCCGCCTCGTCTCCAGATTTATTTAGGTAAGTTTTGTTTTAAATTCTTGTCCGAAGCTTTCCTATATTATATTATTTATCCAATTTGTAATATTTATTATGATGTCCACTATTGCACATATGCATCTCCAATGGTAGAAACTAGAATCAATATGAGCTCCCCTATAATGACGTTAACAGGTTTATAAACTTGCTCCGAGAAGAGGCCAAGACCAACTCAGCGGAGGTTTTTTTGTGATCACTTCCACAAGTATCGTTAGTCCAGCAGTTAAAATAAATAATATCCATTACACTGTAATAGGTATATCTAATAGATTCAGACGTTAATTTGCGGAAATCCATCCTAAGTAAGAAAAGGACTAATATATAGCTACTTCCGCTATGTACCATAGACGTGCAATAAAGTGCACTTTATTGCACGACTACTGCTATATGGCGGAAGCATCTTTATATTAGTCCTTTTCTTACTGTAATAAGCTACTTCTTTACGAGTATATGTTTCATTAACTTCTTTGCATGATCAGCTATCTAACAAACTTTAAATTGAACGAAATTATTGGTTTGTCGCATTCCAATTGAAAAAATAAATTAGTCAATTTTTTATTGATAAATGCTTACTGATGCAGCTTACAAAACTACAATATAAATTATGCATGTAAACTATCTCACGAACGGAGTTAGTTCATAATAGCAAACTGTTAAGCTCACGAAGTTCAAAGCTATCTTTCAAATATTTAGAGAATCAGAAAAATTTCCTATTATTATTTTCTTAAAGAAGCTTTCATAATATAAGGAACTTTTTTCAAGTTACAACATGACCAAGGGAAAATGAGATTCATTTTATAGGCAACTCAAAAGCTTTGTCAAAGCATACACTATACGGTATTTCCTTTGTAGGCAACAAAAGAATTGCTGCTTTAAGAAAGCCTAATGAAAAATTAATTATAAAATTTAATAGCATTAAACATACATAATATATTATATTGTTGGTATATTTCGTTCAGATCTGTTCCGGGCGAAGGTAAAAACGTGTCGACACCGGTCCCTGCTTCTTTCCTGCAGTATAGAGGACCTCCTGGTGAGGTGGGGTCTGACAGCGATTTGGCGTTATCTAGGTAAATGCTTTGCTAATAGACAAAACATTTATAATATAATTTTAAAGAATGTTAATGTACTGTAATAATTAGCTGCCTTGATAGAAATTATACATACAGTCAAAAGTTACTGGCCAGTCGCAGTACAAAAAACATTTCAGAATAAACATTGTAAAAGTTTTATTTAATTTTTTATAAAAATTATACGAATTATGATAGCACAGTGCTAGTAGTAAATTCAAGAGACAAATATTTTTTTTATTATTATTAATGAGCTGCTTTGATAAAGCTCGTACTGTACAAACTTAGTATGATGCATTTTATAAAAATATTAATATTTTATAAGAGTTATCACTATATTTATTGATGAATATCTTAATATTAGTCAATAACAAATAAATATTACTCACAAAATTAAATTTTTGTTTCATGCACAGCAAAATTTCAACAATTTTATGTTTGCATAGTAACCTCGTAATAAATAAGTTTACTCCAATGCTCCCAATTTTTAATTTTTTTGTCTTATAAGAATATTCCTTGTGACTTAAGCAAAATATGAAACTTTATAAATATGAAACTGTTTATGCTTAGCAATACATTTGGCAATTAATATCTTTTTACATACATTAAATAATTTTAAACACATGTCATTATAATTACTTTAGTATTCCACAAATGTTCTTATTTTAAAACATTTATAGGAAATAAATAAAAAGATAATTACAAAAGGAAAAACAAAAGTATATGGTGCACACATACCGAGCCAAAGTGGTATAGTTTTTAAAGTTATGTTGTAAAATTTTCCTTTGCTAGTTTTTTTAAGACTTTATAAATGGCACAGATCCTCCAGCAGCAGCTCGGTATGGTCGCAATCCTGTTCGTCCTGCACGCACTACGACGACGACGACAACGCTTCGGATCGTTCCTGTTCATTTAGTTCTAGTGATGGGTAATATATGTTTTCTTATTGTCGACAAGTGACAGCTTAATCCTTGTGCATAGTCATGAATTGAAAAACTCGGCGACCTCCCAATCTGGTGAAATGTAGTTCTATATAGTGGTTACAATATTTCATTGTAGTTGCTAGTAAATGAGGTTCTAGGTGAACCTACGAGCTCCTATGGAAACTACAAATATTTTAATATTTTTGTCAAAATCAATTTATATTTTAAAAGATGATACACACAGGATCTTCCGAAAATATATAGATAAATGTAGTAGAGCCTATATTAAATTATAATTCCTATACGCCATTATCTCTCATGACCACACACAACCAGCTTTTAAATAACATTACGGACATATCAAATTAATAAAATAGTAATTTTCATACCTTCCAAATTAAATCCATTTCAAATTAAATACTACAATTAATTTTTGTAACAGTTTAAAAAGAGCATTTTATAGCAATTGATAGATAGCTTCTATTTTTATCATCTGTAAACTCTTGACGCTCTTTTTTATTTAATCTTGCCGTAAGTTTACAGGAATTAATTAATAAATAAATTTAGATCCAGTTACAATGAAACTTTGGAGTCGGCCATGGAGGGCGCCAGCGGTGGTGAGCGTAGGCGGCGACCCCGTCGCAATGCCGCTGAGCATTCGGACAACGAACCGCCAGCCACGCCCAGCAAGGTATGTAGACATTCATGCACACACGCACACGCTCGCGCTTACTCGCACTCACGTATCCACGAACACTTGCGCATACACACACACACACACACACTCACACTTACTCACGCATATACTCTCCCACACACATGGATACTTTCTCTCGCTCTCTCTCTCTCACAGATACACACGTATACTCTCATATATACACGCAAGCACGCATATTCTCTATCTCTGCCATATGTATATGAAGACACTATACATGAAGACTTATACATGAAGACGCGCGCAGGTATATTCTATAACAGTATTTGCCTCCAGAAAGACATTCTTAATATACATACGCACACCCAAATAAACACGCACAATTATTATATAACTATTTTTTAAATTTGTATTGCAACTCACTCTTATCAAGTTCATAACGAAATAGAATGTTTAGCAGTTATCGGTAATCGGAATAAGAGGAGCTATTTAAGGATGAAAAAATTATGTATTGATATGGACATTCCAGGAGTTCGAAAATTAAAACTCGGGAAAGTTAGTGACAATGTGTCAGGTGACAGCTATGCTATTTTAGTTGTATTGGTACACTTATCTGTTGTAAAAGACAAATAAAATAGCTGTCATTTATAGTGTAGGCATATTATGTTTTCACGATGTAAGCAGAAGAAATCGCAATTCAAAATGTGGTAAGTTAAATAAGCAGTAAAAGTCATTAATGTAATAATATTGTAGATTATTAATTTATAATTGCTATGTGCAATTTATGTAATATATTTTTTTTAATTTGTTACACAATCTGTTCAACAGGGAAGAGGTACAAGGTCTTCCACTTCAAAGACACCTGTTAAAAATACACCAACAACAACACAATTGGAGCCACTGCAACTTGTATGGGCTAAATGCAGGTTAGTTGTTATTGCTATTCTTGAGAATACCATACAATTAATATTATCTCAGATTGTGTAATGACCTTTACATAGCAATTACAAGTACAAATAAGTACAATAGAAATACATATAGCTAATTACAAGTAAAAATTAGTTCAATAGAATTTATTTCGATATGTAAAAGGTTTTAAGGGCATAAATTTACGATATTATAAAGAAAAACCATATCATAATTGTTTGAATGTGTTTTTTTTTAATAAACAATGAGGAAATAAATTTTTCAATTTTGTGTTCAGTTTCTTCTCTATAACTTTGTTTAAAAGGCAGTAATAATATGATTGTATTTATACACTTTATAGGGGCTATCCTTGGTATCCAGCTCTGATCATCGATCCAAAAATTCCGAAAGGTTTCATATACAATGGCGTCCCCTTGCCAGTACCGCCACAAGATGTTTTGAATTTAAAGAAAAATCACTCCCATGAACCAGTGCTGTATTTAGTTCTTTTCTTTGACGTCAAACGAACTTGGCAATGGTTGCCACCTAATAAGTTAGAAGTACTAGGTATGGACAAGAGCGTTGATCAAGCAAAACTGGTCGAATCAAGGAAACCTACAGAAAGGAAAGCAGTAAAGAAGGCATATGGCGACGCCATGCAGTTCAGGAAACAAGTGGATGGAGAGGATAAATGACAAAGGTTTAGATACAGGTCCCGGAGATCAATGAGAGGTAGGACCTTCACATTTGGCAATTTCTCTACAATGCGAATAAGGACACCGGTGGAAACTACAGATTCCAGTGACTAAATCTTAGATTGTATACTTAATCTGTGGCCATTGATAAAATATGTCACTTAGCTAAAGCTCCATTCCTTGGGATATTATAGGAGATTACATGGGCAAGACACATGGCTGGCATTATTATCAAACTAATTTTCATATGACCAGTAGAAGATTTATAAAGGGAAAATTTGTAAGGCTAAAGCCTTTTCCCTCTAATCAAACAATTTTTTATAACAAAATTAAGTTAAATTGTTTCCTTTGTGTTTGGTGAAGATCTATGCCTTGCAGTGGGCGTCGACCGGCTGACATGAATGAATGAATGATGATCGTTACGATATCTTAGCCTGCTCCTTCCACTCGTGTGACACTAAGCAGTTCTCTGCAAAAGTATTTAATGAATGGCCCCTCTGCACTAACCACACATTTAATATTATGATGAGTAAGTTAAATCAATTACTTAGGCGATATTCTCACACTTTCTATTTTGTTATAAGTATTCTATTAACACTATTTACTTGTATAACCTTTGGTTTACTGTATATACATATTTGAAACTCAAAATATCATGCAAAAATAATCTTCGATCATTAACAAGGATCAATTATTGAGATGCATATGCACTTTACTATATCACTTAAAAACCATTGTGGCAGCTTCAGGAAGGTCCATCTTAGAACTCAAGCTATTGCATAGTAATATTTGTGAAACAATTTCATTAATTTTTCGGCCTTGATAATATGTATTGTCTAAAATTATCAATTGCGTTAATTACCTATAGTAAAAAAAATTATAAATTTTATATTTGAGTACATCTTAATAAATGTAAAATAGAAAAAAAATTACATGACAAGAAATAATTTAATATTAATTCCCGCTAGAATCTCATCAATGTAATATTTATGGATACTTGATGAAAATAATGAGAAATTGTAACTAAAGTTTAATTAATGAGATTAATTAGTATTTAGAAGTAAGAATTTCTGAAAATTGGGTCAACTGCAAACAAAATTGATGAAGCCAATAGGAAGCTATTACAAATATCATATCAGATTTCTAGGAATATTCTTCCAGTGTATTGTATAATTGACCTCTCTATTCGTATTTTATTACGTAAATATATAATCAAAAATATTTGTAAATTTAAATGATCCTAGTGTCACATGAATATTGTCATATAATTAGCTACATATATGTAAGTATTTACTAGACTTTATTCGCCGAAGAAAGTTAATATAGAGGTCTTTCAACTACACTGTAAAGCAAACAATAGTTACAAATAATTGTAGTAGGTTTAAACAATTGTAAAAAAAAATCCAATAATGCTCTAAAATATGAAAACTTTTTGAGGACGTCAATAACGGTTAGTTCTCAAATAAAAGAAAAAATCTTATTAACAGATAATTAAGATTAATAAAAAAAAATCTCCTTGAAATCTTAAGTCAATGAAACCAGCCGTTGCATTTTTTACCATGAACATCTTTACATAGACTGATGAATAAAAAAGGAACAGTTTTTAGATATTATATCCGACGAATGGAGTATTTACTAGTAAAGATAAATATCCATTCTTTAATACTATAACAGACTATTTATGCAATATACATAACTTTTTAGATATGTTCTTATATCATATAAATCAGTGTCTAAATTATGTAGTTTTACTGTTTCGAAATCTTTATATTCATATTATATTAAATTTCCAATTATATATCTAATCTATCTTGATTGTACTACTGAAAATTAGCGATAAATATGTAAGTTAAAAATAATTCATACGACTTGATTATTTTATTATTAATTTTCTGAATACCCTTTTTAGATCAATCTTTGGTTTCCCTTATGGAATGTCGATAATGCAGAGACAACTTCACAGCAAGCAATACTATCACTTATCCATTTAAAATCCAGCTTATCTTAGTGTCACCTAATAAAATTGTTATACCACATTAATTTAAGTTATTTATTTAGGTTGGATTAAGATCAATAATGTCAACCGACATCTTTAATATTTAATCAATGTGTCAATTTTTTTAGGCGGTTTGGCTTAAAAGTATTACCTTTTTACTTAGGATGTTGTTTTGTAAAACTAGGTTCTAGGATAAATCCTGTTTTATAAAAAATTAAATCAATTATAATATTTTCGCAACAGCACTACAATAACCATTATTGTCTATGCAATAAAAAAGAATAATAAAATAATTTCCATACTACAAAAATGAAAATTTATAAGGCATGCAACACAATACTAACCCCAGATATGCATGTCCGTCATCTTTTATTTTTCATCCAATCAGTGCACAGATGTGATTATGGACGCCTTTATTTTTGACCGCAAAACCGCCTCTATGAATATTTTTAATGTAATTGCTACCAATAGAATTAAGATAAAGAAATGAAAAGCATAAAGGCGGCTTTACCTAAACAATGAATGTAAACAATTTAGTGTTTTTTTTTTTCTTATTATTTGTTGAAAATATATCATTGTAAATTATAATGTACTTTTATTTCAAATTTAAAGATCGCTGGTAATGGTTATGTCAATGTTTTTTTAACACCTGTACTAGTATGTCTAGTCTTCAATATCAAATTGACATATTGGTTTAATTCAGTTTTATTCAGTCTTGTTTCTCATGAGTATGTAGGAAGGCCAATTTAGATCCACCTGGCGAAACTAGGTTTACCCCGACATACTAGGAACCCTCTCATATTGGTTATTACTAAAAATGATTAACCAGGACTAAGGATGTACGTTTTATTAAATCATTCATTTATTTAACACTTTTACTAGATTGTAGGGATGGAATAAGGAATATTTTGATTACAGGAAAACTATGTGCGTTGCCTGGAATATTTGTCTTGAAATCTCAGAGCATATCTTAAATGAAAGTTTTATTTAACAGACTATTATACATTTATTTTACATATCATAGTTCAAAGTCTAATAACAATTTTTCTAGTAATGCTGATCCCAAAGATAAACTTTGCCTGGCCGTGGAATTGAAACAGCTGCTCCCTTCGGTTCTCTGAAAATAGAACAACATAAAAGATAAATACTAAATATTTTATGCTGTTGTAGTAATTCTACCTAGTCTAGGCTATAAATTCTGTTACTGGCTGTTTACATACAATAAAAAAAAACATTAATTTGAATTTTGGACATTAGCTTCCATGATAAAAAAATAGACCTCTTTACTGCCATTATTGCATGTTTTTTGTTAAGAAATTATTTGTTTTGATGGAGTGGGCCACTAAAGAAAATAAGATTGCAGATGTAGCACTGTACAAAGTAGGTAAGGTTGCAAAATAGGAGAGAAAACTTCGGCAAAAGTGTGTCAAGATACCATGTTATGAGCGGTAGTTAAACCACTAAACAAAACCTTATTCAAAAACGAAGTGCGGACAGCAGCCCCAGGTCATAAGGCGGGCACTACCTAAATTTGGCTTGAGCAACATGTTCCTGACATCATAAAGGCTGATTATTGGCCTTCAGCTAGTCTGAACTTTAACCCTTTGGACTATAAATTGTGGTCTATGCTAGAGGACATGGTCTGATCTAAGTGTCACAAAAGAAATCTTTGGAGGCAGCAGTGACCAAGTTTCCAATAAAAACTGTTCGTAAATCCATTGATGCATGGCCTGACTGTTTAAAAGTGTGTATTATAGCATAGGGTGGACACCGAATAACTCTTTTAGTATGTTAACATATCTTTTTCACTCTACATAATCACACGTAAAACTTGAAAATAAAACTGTTTTTTTAGAAATTTTCTTTCTTTCTTTGCAACAGAACTTATGTTTAGACTTAACTTATCTGTAAGACTGCAAATCTATAAGAGAATTTTATGACCAGCAGAAGACATCCTGCAGCTAAAATGATGACAGTGAATAATTTTGTACTATCAATAACCAGAGATATTACAGAGTCATCTCATGTGGTGGTTCCATATACACATTTACCTCTCAAGTCACTTCCTCCAAAACTACCAGGGAGACTATGCTTCATATGGAGCTATATATTATGTCAATATGTTGTGTAGATCCATGAATTTACTACACAAAACTATGAATAATTACATCAAAAACATTTAAATTTGATGGTATACAGAGAAATACTAAATATATTGTGGAAGAATTAAGTATCCACTTAATTTTGCAGAGATTTGAGATCTTTTATGCAATTAAAATTTGGTAGCTGCAGTACTGGTGCATGTAAAGCACAATGAGAAATACTATCTGTTTAATATTACAAAGAGAAGAAGCTCACCTCATGTTTAACAAAATTTAATTCTTGCATCAAAATAGCTCTATAATAATCTCAGATATAGTAATAGTACTGCAATACATGTTATACAATCATGTTTAGACCATTTTGTTACTGAAAGGCACCTTGGCAAAACAAGCACAGAGCAGCAACAAACTATAGATGAAAATATTTTGCCATAGCTAATATGCTGCACAACAAGAACATTACCAAATGGTTGAGCGCAGGTGAAAAAATTATAACAGTTTTAACTTTAAAGAATGACTGTTGGTCAAGTACATTTACATAGAGAACAGACTACTTGATCCATTTTCAAAGGCATAGTGGAGCAAATGGTTGAGACTTACATGCCATAAAGGTTGCTATTGCAACTATGGCATGACATATTGCAAAAGTTTGCCTATTATTACTTATTAAGTGTGCATTCATTTTTCCTATATGAAGAGTACTATAGTTGTTATAATTCTAGAACAGTCAGGATTTAATATCTTACATTCAAAAGTGCTAAGAACTAATTATACATTTTAAAAGCCTGTGTAGACCTCTATTGCTTATTTATATATGGCTGTTGATATAGGTTAAATGAAAAAAGAAAAATTCATTATTACATACCCTTTCTCAGAGCCATCAGAGAGTAACTTTTGTGTAATATCTAAAGGTGGTTTCACTTCTCGTCGTCCGTCGCGTGTATAGTAATAGTTATGGGCATGCCTGGAAAAGTTATGAACTTTCAGTTGTTTGATGTAATTAAGAAATCTGCAGTGGCAGTAACACATTAAATGTAATTTATTTAACAAATACAATATATAATTTCATGGCGAGTTTATTTTAATAATAGAAATATTTAAGAAGTATTTAAAAAGGTAAACAAGTATTTATTTGGCAATGTGTCAATATTTATACGTATAATGAAAAAAATATATAAATTAGAAAACTGAAGTACTTGTGAGCGACTCCATCAGGAATTTCAGGTGGTGGTTGAGTTCTAGCAGACAATAAGGGTTGGAACCGGAGAGCCTTTCCATGTTTTCTCTAGAAAATACAAATATTGTTTAGAACCTAACGTTTATTACGTAACACTGTAAATATTAAAAATAATACCTACACCTAAAAGGATGTCCCTGAAAGCCTGAAGAACTGGTGATATATCACGAAATACGACTTTACCTTTACTCATGCTTATATGATATCCTCAGAAATGTAAGATCAAAACACTTAAATTTTCTGGTCGTATGACATTGACAGCTATATTACACAGATTATACCTTCGTGTTAAGTTCACGCTATACCGCACTTTATATTTAAATGAACTTAAATATCTAAATATATAAATTTGAAGGCACCATCATAATTTCAGCCACGTCCGCTATTGAACATAGATCTTTCTCAAATATTTCCAATAGGATCGCTTGAAAGCGGGTAGTATCTATCCCTAAATACATTTTTATTAACTAGTTGTACAATATTCGAAACTATTTCATCTACATTTTTTTAAAAATTTTCACTATAACTAGCAGGTCAGGTTGGATTTTTGCAATTTGTTTTCTTGTTTTCTTTCTGTTTTTTATTATTTTTATATTTCATATGCTACCTTCTTTTTAAATACGCTAGGATTTTCAATCTATAAAATATTAATTGGACGTTGATATTCTTTTGGACAAGTTTCAAATTCAAAAATAAAATATTGAGCAATGTCTGTAATGCTAAAATTTAGTATTTTAAATAAATTTAATAGCAAACGTTTGTTAAACAAAGTGAGTTAAATTTTTTTATGCTATTTTGTAAATTTATGTCTTGTATTAGCTAAATTTGTTACAAGTTTTTTTATGATGTCATAAAATGAGAATATATATATGAGAGAATGAGTATAGTATTAAAATTCTTTGCAGGGTGCTTATGATGTATGGCTAAGATGTGACAATTCCTCAAAAATAGTTAATTTTCCAGATTTCCACCAGATATTTGTAAAGTAAAATCTTCATTTTACATATATTCATAAGAATACAACTCGAAAACCTTTTTTTTTATATTTTAGGAATAAAGATTAGGATTGAGAACATTCCTAATTGAAATGAAACACTGTCGTGTTCACTACACTAGATGATTATTCCGTACAGAATGCTTGAATTAACAAAATTGGATGGATATTTATACATGATTTACTGACATATCGCGACTTGCCAACGCGCGGTTCTATTGTGGCGGTTTTGATCAAAGGACATCACTTATTGTGACAGCGTTCTTAAAGCCGAGTCACATGGTCAAGGATCGCGGGATAACAATTGTGCGTTTGTATGTATGTAACTACAAACGTGGCCGCTACAATTTCATTTATATTCTAGCCTATTCTTAGAAATGTGTTTACATTTTAAAAACTAAGTCTTGCGTTGATTTTGTATCGGTAGGAACAACTTATCGTTCTTGGCCAAGTGTCCCATCATACAACCACTAACAATAAAAGGAAGCAATCTAAGTCCATTACGGAGGGTTCTCTATCCTAAATAAATCAAATAACGGTTCCACAAAGATTACTTGTATTGACAAAATTACATGGCTATTTACACATCTGCGGAAATAAAATCATTAAGGTTCTTGACAGTTGCGCATGTGGACAGTTGTTGCGACTTTTGTCAAAGCGGAGTCAAAGTAGAAGTCAATCATTCGTCACGCGATTATGAGAACCCTTCGTGATATTATTCCCGCAAGTGTATAATAGGTGTTGAGAAGTAGTAGCCCAGCGGTCGAAGACTGAGACTTGGGATCGTACATCGGGTTCGATTTCTGGCATACTATCTTATATAATTCACACTTTGCCCATTAATTATCCAGAATTACCACTGCTCAAAATAACTTTCAGAGGATACGCAGCAGCGTCATCTGCGTACCTTAATACCATACTGCGATCGCCAACTCGCTTACCAAGCTTGGCGATTATTATATATCTCCCCAGAGATATGTGAGTGCGACCTATACTTTGCAGTGGGCGTCTATAGGCTGAAATAATGACGACAAGGTGTATAATTGGCCATGTAATTCCTTCACAACAGGCATTTCGGATTAAAAATCCACGTGATTTACTTTACCAAATAGTTTCATTTCATTTAGGATTGAGTTGATTCCTAAAGTTAAATAATTATGACCTTTCTCTTTAATTTGTTTTGTAATCGCTTCCATTATTTTTTAATTATGATCGAAGAACGAAGGTAAAGATATTTTTCGTGGTACTATCGTCGTACGTCGTAATATTTCAGGCAACTCCAGAAAGACGTACTAAGAAGTTTTAGAGTACCTAAACCATCGGTCCAAAGCGAGTCCATCTTAGCCGGTGATCCAAAACCTGTAAGATCTTGTGACGTAGGAAGGTAAAACAGCCTTTTCATTAATTAGTCGAGTATTAGTACTAAATGTAGCAAGTCATTTTATCCTGCTTCAAAAGGCATGCATGTTAGGGCCATCTGCACCTTTTTGAAGTCGCGCCGACTGGCCCGTTCGTGGAATTCGTCCCATTCCCCGCAGTTTCCTTGGTTTTAAATATTTCGGTCGTTACAGTGATTGTATGCGATTTTTAAATCAACAAATTTTTAAATTGTATAATATAGTGGCTCTCGAAATTGCTGAACCGTGTCTCAGTGTGGCAAGGTAAGAGTCAAGGTAATAAGATTACAAACGCCGCTGTCGCGGGTGTTGACGGCGGTCTGGTGGAGCGGAATGGCCGATAGTCACCCCCTTATCTCGTCGCCCATATCTAAGAGAGTACAGCAGTTATAATAGCAATATTGACAATAGAAAAAGATTTCTAATGTGTTTTTTTTATTTCCGTTTTATATTATCAGTTTTCACATTGTTTCAGATATGCTGTACCAAAAAAATGGGAACAGAATTCAATCATCATAAAAAAGATATAAAATTACACAATTGTTTTTTTTATTAATTTAAACGGATCAAATTATATTGTGATAAAATCACAGATAATACTAAACATTTATCTACATTGTTAAATAAAAATCAAGTTTAAAAAAAACAAGTTTTATTATTCCATTTCAAGTAACATTTCAATTTAAATCTGTCATTAAGTGTGACATAACTGTACCCTGGTAAAGAGGAGCGTCATAAACCCTGCTGCCTTTCTCAAATGAATTTTGAAAACGACAAAAAATATATATCATCCATTTAATATGAAGCAAATCAATTGTTAAATCAAATTAATCTAAGACTTAATTTGCTTTTCACGTTTTTAATGACATTAATGCATAAATAAAATAAAAGGAATCAAATGCAGTACCTACTTTAAAATGTTTGTAGCATGAAAAATTCTCGATATATGTTAACCAGGAAAATGAACTAAATGGTAGTAATAAATAACTAGTAGTAGTAATTTATCACATGTTTTGTATTCATTAAGGTCGGATTTTACATTACATTCATCATAAATTAGCGCTGGAAAATGCACATCTAATAAGTAATTACTTAAAGATAATCATTGCAGTAATGAAATCGGAAAAACCCTCTACAAAGCGTGTTACGACATCTTTTATAACAAAAATGATTAAGTTACATTTTATACTACATGTAAAGTAATCTTTTAAACTTTTGTACGATTATTTAATGCTACAACTATAAATCTCTTTTACTTGCTTACAAAATCGCAGTTGAAAGAGATATTAATTTAATTGAAATTAAAAAAAATATAACGAGTGACAACTCGAGATGTAGTTTACGTTGTTAACAAACATTGATTTTGTCTACATTTTTTAAACAATTATGACTAAAGTTACATATTTAAGTAATACGTTTTAATTTTTTTCTAATAATTACATACACGTTCTGTTCAAGTTTATTATTGTTTTTCAAGAAAAACAGATAATCGATGACGATTTCAGACATACAAAAAACTTTATTTAATCTGTGATACATTTCTGATACACTTTGAAAATTACAATTACAAAGTATTTTTACCTGAATTGAATGTAATTTATATATATGTCTTGTCTTTGCAGAGCCTTATTTGTTAATGTGGATTCTGTATTGTTTCTGAAGATGTTAATGCTGTTAGTCCTAAGGCTTTTACAGCTTCTTCGGTACTGAGTTCACGGAGCAGAAGGGTCTCTGAGCTAGATAATGTATATTCTTCTACCGCGCGGTGCTCCTTTTATACGTTTACGTGCAACTGGCGCCACCTATCGACGTAGGCCGAGACTAGAGAGTTCCAACATAATACTTTTTAACACAATTCTCTTAAGTTTAGATTAACACAAGCGAAATTTAAAAAAAAAACGTTAATTTTACAGTTTTGTGATTTTACCTCTTTAAAAAAACCTCGAGCAGTTTTCAACAAGTTTTATTGGCTTAAAAAAGAATCATATTATTTATATCATGTAATAATAATAAATAATATACAAAGGTATTATATTAGAACAAAAACATACAACGCTAGAAACTTTTCTAGATTTTGTTAGATTTTGTGACAAGGACGGTTGGCAGTTCTAAGCTTATTATAAATCTAAAATCAAATTAACACAAACAACATTAAATATACGACTAGAGCGAAAACATATACAATATGTTTACTAATTAGTGCATTACAACCAAGTGCATTTTAAAATTAGGCCGACATTTGAACTCTATGTTAATTTTTCGTTGAATTATTATTACATTTCTTTACTATGCTGCTCATTTACCGTTTATAAGTCTAGGAACATACATTTACTAAAAATTGGTATCAACTTATTATGTAAATAAATTAATTTGCTGATAATAAAGATTTTCTAGTAACTTTTATTATCTTAATACTTTTAAATACCACTACTTACATAGTCACGCTATAAAAACATAACCTTAAACCTCACATAAATGTCACATGACCGTTGTGAATATTTTACGAAATATTTAAATTAATTTCTCTTATTTAAGCTTTACTTTTAAATAATTTTTGAAGTAAAATCGATTAAGTTTTAAAACAAAGCATTCGATTTTATTATGTTATAATTGAAAGTGTGGTTTTATTATGACAAATTGTCAAAAATGTCTTTGACATGTCCCGATTGTTCATTGACACTATACGTATTTATTACATTCTGAAATGTAAATATATACATAGCCAAAAATTACGTAATTATTTTTTAAGTTGACAATTATATAATTAAATCATCATTATCATCATATCAGCCGATAGAAGACCACTGCAAAGCCTGCTCTAAAGATCTCCAAAATTACCAGTCATGCGCTACCCGCATACAACTTCCTGTGACCTATGTCATCAGTGCATCAAGTAGGGGGGTGTCTACCTACACCTCGTCTACCGGCTTGTGGTCACCACTCGAGAGCCTTTCGGCACCAACGGCCATCGGTTGCACAAGCGATGTGCACCGCCCACAACCACTTTAAATGAACAAAATAAAACGCATCAGGTAATCCATCATTTGATTATAACAATTTAACTAACAAACTCAACCATAAGCAATTATTACGTAAAAAAAAATAGCTAACAAGAATTTCGTTTAGTATGCAATGGTAAATAATATTTTCTAACGATAACATAATAAATAAATTTATATACAGGGTGATTGGAAATAGGTGTTGTAATGTACACTGTTCGCAGGTGAATCTAATTACGTCTCGCTTGCTACATCGTCTTTGCACGGCATCGTTGTACAACACAATGTATTTCCCTGTTGTATTTCATGTGATTGTGGTTATGCTGATAGCCGATTTAAGATTAATAGCTTCATCTAAATTGAGTTCACGGAAAAAGCGGTCCGTGAAATAAAAAAACACTTGACGAATGTATTCCAGTTAAAACAATGACGTTACACCGTGCAGGTGTATAGTGTAGTGAATGGAGTATTATGCAAAGTGCGAAGTGAGAACTACTCGATGTTCGAGGGAGATACGGACCTCTTTTGACCACCCTTCTTTGAACGTGGGCGAGGCGGACGCGGTCGCCGTCGTCGTGAATACGAAAGTATTTGGGATGTGTATCATAGCGAAGAGCTTGAAGAAGAATTTATTTAAATTTCGCTTTCAAAGCAGCGGGGTTCTGTTTCCGACGGAAAATGCCAATACTTAATCGTGATCTCTCCGTGAATAAAAAGAAATATACTTTAGATTACACACTGAAACCAATGTACAAGCACAGTGTGGTGAAAGAACTAGTTATACAAGCATACGCGTTTAGCAGGTGGTTGAAAACTCTTCACAAATTAGCACAAATACTAAGACGATAGTACATTGCTGACAGCCTCCGAATTCAAATCATCGTTCAAAATTATTTAAAACGGAGTATCGAAGTCGTAGTGGCCAGCGAGCATTCTTTAATAAACGCTAAATATGTGATGATGATCAAACCACAAAAAATACTGTTTGTCATAACCTCAAAAGTTAAGTAGCAGCAGTGTCAAGATAACAAGATACACAACGCGACCATAAGCAGTTGCGTACATTGAGTCAACACAGAGAGCAATGGACGAGCCAGAGGTTTTGCGTTAGCCGCTGCTTTGATCACCGATTTAGCGTTGCGTGTTTAAAGAAAGACTTTTCGATTGAGAGTGATTTAATTTCGAAAAATGACTTCTATTTATATGTGCAAATAAGGGCGCTCCATTTGGCGTCCTTCGCGCACACTTTAAGAAGGAAGCGCCGCATAAAACGCGCGTTCCCGTACACCACTCGAACCATCTGGTGGCCCAAGCGGCCGACTACGAACCAGAACAAAACTCATTAACAAAAAAGCGTAGGCCACGCCAAGCAATGCCGGACTAGGACGCACCGACCCCGAAAGGTATCAAAAGACGCCCCCCAAACAGACCAAGGGGAGCCCCATGAAGAAGGTCACACACAAAGTGACAAGACACGCGCAAGCAAGAGGGCGCACCGAATAGCAACTGCCAGGAGACAGAAGCAAGAAGAACAACACAACAAGACACTGACGACGACTCCAGCACCACCATCGAAGGAGAAAAGCAGTAACACAGCAAGTCTCTCGCAGCGCACCGAAGCGCCGGGAGGTGGCGAATAGTATAGAGTAGAAAAAAAATTTATTAGGCCTGAGATCGACGAAGTTGTAAAAGCCCCACAAGGCTAACAACGGAAACAACAACCAGAATACGTTCTGGGAAGCCGGTCCTCAGTAGCTATCGAACGGCGTGTGCGCGTGGAGCTGTCACAGAGGCAATACCTGCTCTCTAACGCCCTGCTCCGTGACAGGTGGACCCGCCCGTTCTACAGGTGGCAGGGACCTTAACCGGTCATGGTCTTTTTAACAAACATCTATTTACGTTAGGCGTTGCGGACAGTCCTTTGTGTAGAGCATATCTGGAAGAGGACGAGACTGCTGTTCACGTAATACTTCGGAGTAAGGGAGTAGCACCCTATAAGGCTAACCATCTGAGATCGCCGATGTGCCTCTCCGAGATCGCTGGCAACATCAAGGATACGATTTGATTTCGAAGGGAGTTGGGTTAGTTCGATTAAGAAGATCACATGACCACGGTTCAAAACACGCGCACTGCCCCTTAGTTGCGGAAACCAGCCCGCTGTGACAAGACAAGACAATGTGAAATATAAAATTATTTGATAAAAATATATAACTTCGAAAAAAAAGGCTCCTCATTAGCGGCTTGTGTTATTTATAACTCGAGCCAACAGACAGAAACAGTCATAATTATATACATACATACACTGTAACTTATGTAAGAAAATATTTTTAATTAAAACTCTTTGAAAAAAAAAACTAATTCCTTAAGATTTTACACCTATAACCAATCATCTGTATAACTAAAAAATAAACTTAATAGAAACACTATTATGTGTGGTAACGAGTTTTGTATTACTTATATATAAATTCCACTCTCTATTATTAAATTCTCTCACCCACATAATTTTTAATATAAAGAATGTGTTGTTGCAACTATGACATAATAATTTAAAATTAACCACAATACTTATAAGAAACAGAGGACATTTTACCAAATTATTATTAAGTACAAGATTTCTTTAAAATAAAATACGGAGCAATGTTAATTGTTTCAATTATAATCAAACTAACTAATAAATATAGCTGTTTACACATTGATATTTCTAAGGAATATAAGTAAACAATTAAAAAAATTAGAAATTACCTTGGAAAAAATGACTAGCTCTATAC
Organism: Battus philenor; assembly: GCF_028537555.1. NCBI lineage: Eukaryota > Metazoa > Arthropoda > Insecta > Lepidoptera > Papilionidae > Battus > Battus philenor. Next base: position 4,490,066 of record NW_027181686.1, read on the forward strand.
TTTAGTATTGTTTAAGTACTCTATGCTGCAAGGTACTTAGTATTTTATTATCATCAATATGTATATAAAATAGTTAATCTGACGTGCCAAACCATATGCTGGATACTGTAATAATCTCAAATAACAATAAATTACGATTCTAATGTCTGCACCCATAATTTTTTAATCAACTAAACAATAAAAATAATTAAAGCTTCTAAACCTACAATTAACTAAATTTCCTAATAAAAGCTCATGCAGAGTTACCAAAATATTTTAATACTGACAATAAAACCCAAATCTTTATTATTAAGATAGCTAGGTTACTTTTGTACTGTCCGTGACATTGTATCTCTTCTTGTACAATTCTATCTTATTAAATATCTTAGTTTTAACTATATCTAACCTTCTGTACATATCTTGAGTGAACGGATCGAAGTCTCGATGTTTTTTTTTTCGTCTATAAATGCCTTCTTTGTTTAACAATGCGCAATTCATGTCGTTCTGTTTGGAAATAATAAGATATTAAATTAAATTAATTTTCTTCATAATATTATTAGTAAAAACCTAATATAACCAAACATGATGTAGTATTTACACTAATAACATTTATATATTAAGAATATTAACACATAGACTATCTATAAACCTTCCTTTGGCCATAAAGGCCGCTTGTCAGTGTCGAGAACATTTTTTTTTTAATGAAGAATGACAAATTATTGTTTATGATTCTGTAGTTTATCCAAAAGCAAGCGATATTCAATTATATTTTTAAGGTTATTTGATATAATATAGCCTACTTCGTTTCGATCAGATCTGATCCGTAGGCACCGGGGCATTGCGGGCAGACATGTCTATAGGCAGTTACAGGTTAAAGAAATTTTCAGCAATTGTACTATCGAATTCAAATTCAAATATTAATATAATAAAAAGCTGAGTATATCATAACTGGCCAGTAACTCGACCGTTGGATCTTTTATTAACGAAATTTAACAATATGCGATGTATACATTATAGTATCTACTATGTTAACGAGTCAATAAACGAAGTCCCACAATTTCAATCAACAAAAAACTCTAAATGAATGCTATTATAAGATTTATTTAGTAGTAGCTGTCCCCGCGACTTTATCCGCGTGCAATATTAATTTAAAAATAATTAAAATAACGGTAGGCTACCTTTATTTTAATTATAGTTACTCCTTATTACATCATCTACCTGCCAGTATAAGTCTGGTCAAAATAGGTCCAGCCATTTCAGAGATTAGCCGGAACAAACAGACAGACAATAATTTAAAAAAATGTAATTTTGGTATACATACCATATATACACCTAAATTCATATGCATGTAGTGTATAAAAGTGGTTATTTTAGTAATACAAACAGACGCTCCAATTTTAATTACTTATGATTAATATACTTTCATATTTTAGATTTAAAACAATGAAAAGTCTAAGCTTGTAGAAATTAATTATTAATGCATATACACTGTTACCATAACGGTCAGAGACTTTAGAGTTTGAAAATAAGGAAGAATATTTATTTTATTAAGTACAGGGTATATAAGAACAGATTGAATGGCTAGGGACAGTTTTGTATAATATTAATAATGAAACTAAAAGAACTGTTGTATATATTTACCTCTGTAATGGTATAATTTAAAAAATTCAATATTCCTTGTAGTGTATTTTTTGTTTCTTGTAGTAATGTCTCATAAAACACCATGTATATTGGTCCTGGAAACTTGGTTAACCACAAGTTATGCAAAGACTCCCATGCTTTTAATTGTGATGAAACATAAGTGGACCAATCTGTAACAAAAATATACTTATTTGGTATTAAAGAAATATTAAAAATATACTTATTGTATTATCTTTTTTTGTTAAAAAGAAGGTCGGTCAGATAGTTGAAACTTCCTGTATTCTAATGCTCTCCAAGTAAAGTTAAATGCTACCTTCACAGAGAAAGAAGTTAGTACCAAACCGAAAGTAAAATATAGTGTCTCTGTGCACCAAATCATATTACTTTATACAATAAACACTAAACACAAGTTACCAAAGGAGCTGATAAAATGTTTGCTCTGAATATGTTTTCTTCAAAAATAAAAATAGTTTCAGAAGGTCATAACATTTTTCTTTTAATAATCAATTACAAGTAATTATGAAATATATCTCAAGTGTTATGGTGACATTATGAATATAGTACTCTACAATATTTTGTATTACAAAACTTTGGATACCTCTACTGTCATGGGTATGCTATATTATTTATAATGAAGTTGATAAAGAATTAGCAATGTATGTATACTCGAAGCTTTGTTGCGAAATTCAATCAGAAGAACTCCACAGAAAAACTCTGAAGTGGGAGTAGACAGGGCACATGGTACAACCCACGTTCTGACCGACGGCTGTCGGGTATAAAAGGTTCTCGAAAAGGGATCACGAACCAATGGACGCAGCGTGGTTAAGCCTCCCACTAGGTAGAACAATGACAAGGTTGCGGGAAGTTGCTTCATGTGAGTAGCGCATGACTGCTCATCCCGCCGGTTTTTCCTTAGGCCTGTGCCTTGCAGTGGTCGCCTATTGGCTCACGCAATGATGAAGAACCAATAGATAGACACACATGAAATACTAAGGCAGAGAAAGTCATCTTAAATTAAAAGTTTTACAAACCAGTTCTCCTATGCTCCCGTGACCTTTTCTTAAAAGCAGATTTGGGGGCTGTCCCAATATGACCTTTATGTAACCTATTGAAATCTGCCTGAAACAAATAAACTAAAGATTGAGATATAAAAAAAAATAATAAGTATTTGTAATATGACATATACATAGATGTATTGGTATTATAAATTGGCAATAGCAACAATGACAAAATAATTAAATTGAATTCTAGAACACAGATAAGATATTTACCATTTAGTGGAAAAAGCTGAAAGCTATTTAAAACATTGTCAGGATCACAGTGACTGCAACTAAAAAAAAAAGCTGTTTGAATAATAAGCATGCGGGAATATATTAACAATTAGTCAAAGAGGTTTTAATTGAGTTTCAATGGCTGAAGAAGCTGGCTTTTTTAGTGATTATTTCCTCGGAAGTGTCTATTTAGGGCATTACATTAGTTATTTTACTGGTTTGGGAAGGTGCCAAGATCTTAGGTCACTTGTGTGGACAATCCATGGGATGAAACGGCCTAAACGCCTTACACTTCAGTTTAAGTGTTTTTGACTGATTAAAAGTCAGAAGAGTATGGAAGATCAGATTTTAACAAAAATGTTCACATTTGCTCTTCAAATAACTACTCAATTTCTTTAAAATTTTAGTAAAATAAACACATGCTTTTTAACATCATTTATAAAACATTTTTACATGTAATAAGATCCTGTGAAGCAAAGTGGACTTTATCAGCTATTATTTATATTATAACAAAATTTAGAGGAATAACCAATATAGTGACAGTTACATTGAATAATGGAAAAGATAAATTTACCAATATTGCATCTCGAGGATTTCTTATTAACAAAATGGCCGATTTAAATTTATCAGTCTCAAGAGGTGGAGCTTCATGTGTTTTTACAACTAGCACTGTACCATCAGTGACATTTTCAGCAGGAAATCCATGCACACGAAGCCCATAATCCATGTATATTGAACCAGTCACAATACCTGGAAGTATGTTTATTTTTTATTGTTTATAATTTTGATTATATCCTACAACTGTTTACATTTAGAGGTGATTTACATAAGTGTAATAATTTTTTATAGGCTAATTCTTTATCCACAATATAGAGACAAAAAGCATAACCCAAACATTGCAGCACTAAATATTAATAGCAATTGAATGTATAATTGGCCAAGTTGAATACCTCTCTTTATATGAAAAAAAAAACAAAATCAACTTATCCAAAATTATTCTCCTGAAAACTTCTACAAAATTTCTTGTACATAACTTGCCACTGTTAAGATGCACAATATTACAATTTTTATATTTAACCTTATTAACCCTTTGCACTCGAGACTGTTTTCGCCTGGAACTACCAGCAACTCGGATTATTTAGCTGTGCTTTTGGTGAATTTCTTACCTATAACTTAAAATGATTACACACATAGTCTTTTTCCAAGTTAAAGAGCCAAGTTTGCCATATCAAATACGGCGGTAGCGTCCTGTTTTGTAGCTTTGTTCTAGTTAGTTACTTGTTTTTTTAACTATTTCATTTATGAGTTTGTGAGAAAAACAGAACAGTTTGAAAAAAAAACCAATGGCTCTTTCGTCTGTGTGGGTATATGCGGACCTCCAGGAGGGCCTTCGGCTATGAATGGTATTCTTGAGGGTATCTCTTCAGATTCTGTACAACTAATCCATTCAGAATTGTCAAATTGTGGGTCTTCTGCAGTATCACTGTCGCTTTCACTAGTAATTTACAACATTTATCTCAGTAATGAATTAATTTTTATCAGTTGCAGCATAACTTAGGTATTTATTGATTTAGCAGAGTGTTTAATTTGCTGCTGGAAACTTTAATATCTGAGCTAATACCAAAAAAACTTACCAGTTACTTGTTGCAAAAGATATCTCAGCCACGTGTTACCACTGCCAGGATAGGACACAAGTGCGACAGCATACGGTAAAGGTGGTGAACGCAGGCGTAACTCTTTACACCAATTAACACTAGGTGCTTGACGTAAGCCCAAATGGCTCATATAATTGTTACCGTAATAAGCACTTTTTACGCCGTGTAAAGGACTTAACATGAACATAATAATAGAAAAATACAATATGACTACAGTGGCAGCAAGCAAGAATATAGATCTTCGAGACATAATAAAGTTATGAACTTCGTTAAAATTTATTTCAATCAAAATTTATTTCAAGTTCATGATTTAAAATAAATTCACGTTATTTAACACTAGTCCTATTTCCTTTCACATCAAGTTTGAAACAACAATGGTATACATAAATAAATATAAGAATCTTCAATTACAACTCATAATTAGGCAAATATTTAGTAATAACAGAAAATTGTGACATATTTTGATGGACGTAATTTGACGGCGATTAATGACAGATAAGTTTTGTTGACTTAGAAGCAAATCATGAATTCATTTAAAATTTGCAGTTATTTTTAAACTTATATTTGCTGGATACTTTCTTCTAATAAATGACTCTTTTATTATTACCACAAGGACTATAAGCCATACAAGATAAACACATTGCGAGCATTCTAATTATTTTTTCGTGTTAAAATTAATATAAAATAGAAACACTACACAAGGTTATTTTACAATATTACGCTAGTATAGTTACTCTATGACAATATGTTTTAACACGTTCTTTCATTTATGTCACATTTTGTTCTTTTTAATAATAGTCAAAGTTGCCGTGATCAATAATCAAGTACCTTCGCCGTATCTTTAAAAGTTTGATTAATTGTTGTTTATCTGCCAACAGCGTTTGACTTTTTCACTGCCGGTAGTTGAATAGATATATAAACACAATTTTTGTATTCGTCTCGTTCCATGTGTACATAATTTTTTTCTCTCAATCATTGACTTACTGGTATGGCCGATTTAATGAATGTTGATAATGGGCAAGCCATTATAAATTTTTTGAAAGCCAACGTTCCAAAATCTGTTGTCGAAACTGTAGAATCAGAATTAAAAAAGGATTTTGTGTTTGCAAAGAAAAAGGGAAAAAACCTAAAAAGGAAACGCAACTCAAAGAAATGCAAAACTTTAACCAGAAAGGAGAAAAGGGCTTTAGGATTTTATGTTATACCAAAGAATGGTGTCAAATATACCGATGTAATACCAATGAATGAGATATGGGTTGAATATATTAGTGAATTACTTGAGCTTGATAAGCCTGTGCCAGAATGTAACAGCAAGGGTTGGGAGCAATTTACACAAACTTTATATAGAGCAGACTTTCACGGAAGCATTTTAGAAGTTGTCAGATCAAAATGTCCAAGTTATGTAGGAAAAAAAGGAATTTGTATTATGGATACTAGAAACACATTTAAAATTGTTTCAATAAATAATATAGTTACAACAATACCTAAACGTGAATGTGTTTTTGATATGTATATATGTGATATAAAGGTAACTTTGTTTGGAAAACACTTGTGTGTAAGACCTGCGGAGAGGTCAACCAAAAAAGTTAAAAGTGTTATGCATCCTGATTTATAGTTCTTTACTGTATAATATATTAAAACTTTTTACTTGTCAATTGTTATAGTATTAAAAAAAATGACTAGTAGATGTAAAAACTTGTTTCCTATTACTTATTTCCCTGCACAATTACATTAAAATGTCACCAAATGGTCAATAAAGTTAAAAAATCTAATCAGTTAATAATGTACTCAAATTTTTTTTTTAAATTTAACTTGATTCATTCTTGAATATATTTGAGAACTTGTGTAATAGGTGATTACATTTTATTTGGTTGAAATTGTACCCAAAAAAATGGACTGGCTTAAGAATAATTTTTTTTTTATTTAGACTAGAGGTCTGGTTACTTTTTTTCATAGACCATTTAAAAATATATCTGGTTCTGATGCAGTTGCACTGGTTCTCTGCGCCCACATTTTTACCATATTCCCAAATATGTGAAGATCACAAATACATAGTTTTTGATAAAAGGAAGGCTTGATTGGTTAATTAATTGGTGTGCTGAATGGATGCTAAAAATGTAATGTTCTATTGCAGATGTTTGCAAATCTTGGCAAATACTAAATATGGAATAAGCAAAATTTTACAAGTAACAGTTGCTGAACTTCTGAAATATCTGCCAGTGAAGTCAAACCAGACATTTTTTGTCACACCAACAGAGACTTGTTAAGATTAAGTCATCTCTGGATCCTTGTGGATCACTTTGGAACTAAAAATTACACCATTTACAGGGATATGAATTTCAAGAAGTTTGTGGGTGGCTAAATTTATTGTCTATTCAATTTTATTTAAAAAAAAAACACAACATACAAAGATCAATAGTTTTCTCTTTTTATTTCACACATGTACAACTTCAGGAGTAGTAACTTTGCAATTTTTCGAGTTTAATGCATAAAAGTGACATGAAGTTAGCCCAGGGTTATTAATTTTCAGCACGTTAATGAAACGATTTTTTTACGTTTGTGACTTTAACAAATACTTTTTAACCGCGCTAACCAAAGAAAAGTTAAAGATGATTAGGCTTGTAGCCACTATATTTGAACCTACATATATTATCGTCCAATAGCCGGCGAGTCCTGACCAGCGCCTGAATAATCTTGTTAGCAGACGACGAACCTTAAGTATTGGCTACAGCTCATGCTCCGTGAGCCCTCAGTGCGAAGAATCTATAAAAGCCAGAAAGTGTAATAGTACTCAGCAACAATTGAATGTAGTATACTCCACGCGACTGTAGAAAATCTTCATGATCTTATTTCCGCAGGTGTATACATAGGCATGTATTTTTAAATATGAAGTACTCCGAAATGGCTTTCCATATGGAACAGTCATGTGTACTTTACACAACAATGTGACATTTCATTAAAAATAAAGAATCTCTCTTAATTCCTAAGATCTCTACTCCTAAAAGTTGTTACAATCATCGTTGAAAAGGGCTGCTGAAAACATAAATTTTCTAGACTATCTCGCACTCATTGCGTGGCTATAGTATGCGATAGTAAGTCACCGAAGTATCTTCCCTTGGACTGTCATTTAATACGCGATTAGCATTGATATTTGAGAATGCTCAAGAGAGATAAACCTGGATTTAATCCGTTATAGTTGTAGGGCCGTTACTTAACTAATATATGAATTTATATTAATAGTAATATTAAAATTCTGATATACTTGGCAGAATGTTTATAGCTATTGTTCCGATTTAAAAAAAATATGTTCTGTCAAATTTGATAGTTATTTTTTATATATATTATTTATGATATGATTTAAAATATTTTCTTCGGAAAATTCTTATGAATAAAAATTAAGTGTGCAATTAGTAGCAAAGATTATGGCATCGAAAGATCGCGAAGAATCAGCTGTATTAGCATATGACAGTTTTTTGAAAAAAGATTACACGTCCGCATTACAATATTTAAATGAATTGGAAAATCTGGTTACACACAATAATCTTATGAAGAGAGTGCAACATAATAAAGCGGTAGTTGAATTTTATGCATCTGACCTTAAAGATATAGATAAATACAAAAAGAACATAACCCTGTTAACAGGCTTGATATATCCAGATATAGAAATGAAAGAATTAAATTTACCATTCACCCTCTACAATTATGCTGTACTGCTTTACCATTCACGATATTATTACCAATGCACGGTTATTCTCGAGAAATTATTATCGAATAAAAATATTAAAGATGTTAAACTATATCAACAAATTGTTCTTTTGCTAATGGAGGCCACACTATGCCGACGTACATATGATAAAACATTAGATGTGGCAAAAACGTACGGAGAATCCTTAAAATCTAATAATGAGCTTTGTAATCTTTTTGAAAGGCTTGTTAGCAGAGCACAATTGTTTTTGGGCCAAAAAATAACTTTGAAACCTGATTGTATTGAAAATATTTTCATAATAGCCCAACAACAGTATTTGAATGGCGATGTGAAAGAGGCAGCAAACACTTTGGGACAGTACAAGACACTAAAGTACAACTATGACTTAAAAACTCAAGGGGAGGATATATGGGCAGCTATCAACAATAATCTTGGCGTAATTTATTTGTCAATTAAAAAACCATTTTTGGCGTCAAAGTATTTTCAGCATGCTGTAAAAGAACATTTTAGAGCTATGGAAAATGAAGATAATGAGCGTTTAATAGTTTGCAAAGACCGACCTCTCTATGTGTACAACTTAGGACTAGCTTTGCTTGCAGCCAATAACTCAGAAGGCGCTTTTGAATGTCTTGTGGAAGCTGCCCGACATTATCCTAACAACCCACGTATTTGGTTACATTTAGCTGAATGTTGTGTAAAAAAATGTTGTAATGAAGAAGCACAACAGTTTACTGTCAAAAAACTTGGTAGTGGTCCTCACACAAGAATATTATTAGCTAGAGAAAAACAAGAAAAATATTCATCATCTGGGGAGTCATTTGCAATCCCATCTTTATCACTAGAATTTGCAGCGCTTTGTTTAAAGAATGCAATTACACTGCTCCCTAATCAAGATGTACCAACAGATATCACAGCACCTCATATACAAGCTCCTCCGGGGCCTCCAATTAGTTGGAAACAACGGTGTGATTTAAAAAATTCAATACTTGTTCTTCAAAGTTTTGTGCTGTTGCATTTACAGGATCCGCTGTCAGCATTAGCCAGTGCTAATGATTTGTTGACTCAGACAGATGTTGCAAGCAGTCATAAAGCTTGGGCTCACATATATGCAGCAGAAGCATTAATAAATTTAGACAAAATATCAGATGCAGTAGAACATTTACATCCTCCAATGATACATGATCTTGTGTCAGTACTACCATATCAAATGCGTGACATGATAGCTGTTTCAGTTTGGGCAAAAGCAGCAGTATGTCACATACTCAAAGGTGACTTGGTAACGGCCAGAAAGATATTATTACAAATAAATTCGCCACGAGTTTTACCTTTGCAGATGTATTTAGAAATTTGCACAGGCAATATTGAAAACTGCCATTCTATATTAAGAAAGCTAAGATTTACTAACTTATCTCAATAAGCACTGTTTAAATAATTCAATAAATGATTTTTCTAATTATATTATTTATTAATCCCTTTTCACATTTTATTTCATTAAAGCTTTCGGAACTTCTATTGTTTTTAATTATGCTTTCTTTTTGTGTAATAATAAGTAATAAGGCATTTTCTTATTGTTTTTTAAAAACTTTCTTGTCAAGTTCTCAGCTGAATGAACATTCAGAACCTAGCAATAATTTAAGTATAAATATAGATTAAAATTCATGTCATGTAATTGACCTGACTGTTCGAAAGTTATTAGCACAGCTTATTTGTTTTATAGTTGTTTGTTTGACTGTTATTACACATTCTTATCATAAATCTTATTGTAGCACACTTTTCCATAGACTATACTTTGTTATCTCAGCATATTTTGTCTTTGATTGGTTACAAGGTTTTTAACTTCAGAGGATTGTTGTTACTGCAATTGCAACAAGAACCGTGTCATAGAGATCAAAGTTTTTTTGGTTAATTATACTTATTACCTGTTAATCGATTCAATAATTTTATTATATTTAAGCAAAAAGATTAAAGAATTTCTTACATAATAAGAATCGAGGAGATAAGATATAGTGCTTTATAAATAAACTGTAGTTATTAAAATGTTCGTGAAGGTTCCTACGGTGAAAATGAGTAATGGTTTTGAAATACCATTAGTTGGTTTAGGAACATATGCGGTGAGTATAATTATTCATTTTTGGTGCTTGAAGAATAATGGTGTATTTTAAATGTAGTTATATTCTTGATAAAGTGTAAATTTAATCTTTGCACTTCATTCCTGTGGCTCGTTTTAGTAATCATAAGTTAAAGTTCAAATTAGTTTATCGGACATTTAATTTAATAGCGTCAAGCTAAACCGGGGCAATATCGACAAGCAGTTGAATGGGCCTTGGACGCCGGCTACCGGCATATAGACACTGCGTCTTGCTATAACAATGAGGAAGAAGTCGGTGAGGGGATCAATAACAAAATTAAGCAGGGCTCAGTTAAAAGAGAGGATCTTTTCGTTACCACCAAGGTTTGTATTATAATTATTTTCAAATTTTATAGAAAAAAAGGAGGAAAAACAGTTCTATCATATTTAAGAGCAAATCATTTCTTAACTCTGATTTTCAGTGCTCATAAACTTTTTATTGACATAATTTCTTATAATTTTGTATAATTTATGAGATACGGAAAAAACTGTATAAAATTTGTAAAGAAAAACAACTCATTATTATTCTTTAATATTAAGTTTAACAATTTTGACCATTACTAATAAATGACATTAGTTTTTGTAATGGATTTGAGGTTTATTTAGAGTTCTGTTTGACCTTTATGACATAACTTATTTCTTTAGTCAAAAATTATATTTAGCAGAATAAGTTGAATTGGATTTTATTCTAATTTCGTTTTCCAGCTATGGAATGATCAACATGCTGAGAAAGCTGTAGTACCTGCACTAAAAGAGTCTCTAGCTAGGCTCAATCTGGATTATGTTGATTTGTATCTTATTCATTGGCCAATGTCTATAAAGGTATGTGTATTATAATAGCAAAACATGACCTTCTAAACCTGAAGATTAATTTTTTATTAAAAAAACATAACATTTTTGAAATTGCACATTAACAATTTGTGTATAAAAATTTTCATATGAATGTATAATACACATTATTTTAAATAATTACTAAGAAAATTAAAAAAAAATTATCTTTAAAACATCAGTGTTTAATATTAAAAAAAAATTGTTAAAAACGAATGAAAGAATGCACAGTAACATCCTAATGATAAAATGATATATATACACCTCACTTTTATAGTTTATAAAAATAATTGATTAATATTTTTGTCAGGCAAATGGAGAAGACGAAGAAATAGAGCATGCAGAGACATGGAGAGGAATGGAGCAAGTCATAGAACTTGGCATGGCTCGGTCTATAGGCATATCCAACTTTAATGAACAGCAGATACAGAAATTACTTGAAACTGCAAAAATTAAACCTGTTGTCAACCAGTTTGAGGTTCTATATTTATTGCTGAGGTGTCAATAATTTAAAAATAATAGAGTTCATGCCTATATTTATAATAGCTCACTAATGTTTCCTTTTTTAGATAAATCCAAATTTTACTGCACATGGCTTGGTTGATTATTGCAAAAAAATGTCCATAATTCCCGTGGCATATACTCCATTGGGATTAATTTCGGACGCCAGACCTGAATTTCAAGGCGTGGATGTTATTAAAACTGATCCAAAACTGGGACAAATTGCCGAGAAATATCACAAAAGTCGTGCGCAGATTGCATTGCGTTATCTGGTTAGTATCTAGTAAACAAGTCAATTAAAATTTTTTAATAATTATTAGAACTGCTCATATGAAGTTTTAAAGGGCAGTGCATATGGCTTGTGCAACTGACGGCTGTTGGGGCCAAAAGGTTCTCAACTGGCAACCAGAAGCCCATAGATGCCTTGGCTTCACCCCCAGAAGGTCAAGGACCGACGAAATAGTCAAGGTTGTTAAGATATTTCATGATTTTGTTGTGTATAATAATATCAAAAATGTATTTTTTTTGCAGACACAACGTGGTATTCCTGTGTTACCCAAATCATTTACAAAGTCGAGAATTGAAGAAAACTTAAATATATTTGATTTCAATTTAACAGATGAGGAAATGAAGACAGTTGATAGTTACAATATTGATCACAGATGTGTGCCAGGGTTGTCATTTGTAAATTATAAAAATTTCCCATTTTAGACGGACCATGCTTAATTTTACCCCATTAACAAATACTTTTATTCTAATCATTTCCTCAATATTTTTTAGTCATTAATGTATGGTAATTTGAAGAGCCTGCAGGTACCTATTGTAACAGCGGTTAAGGTGTTGCTCAAAGGTTAAGTGGTCACTTGACACGGCCAGTGTACTTGATTTCGATTTTTCTAGGGCACTGAATATGAAATACCTGTCCCCAGTGTAACCTTGAATTAAAAACCTAACTGTACGAAAAGAAATTCTCATTTTAAATTGAAATAAAGTAATCTTATCTATTTAATTTTTGAAAATTCAAAAGCAAGTAAAATCTTCACAATTTGTGTTCTCCTACTTTTTTTTATTTATTTAATTTACAATATGATCTTAGTATGAGTGTTAAACTAATTAAAGGTCTCTTAGCACAAAGCGTTAAGTCCATGGATAAGATTTTAAAAAAAGCTTACATTGGAATCGGTACAATGTGATTGGGTTCACAGGCCCGGAAATTGATTACGTAAAGCTATTGTGATATTTAAAAAGTGTAGTCTTGTTAAATATTGACTTAATTCTTAAAGCCAATTAATTATCGAAGATAATTAATCACAATAAATTATTTATTCACTAGAAGCATGGCTTCAAATATTACAATGGTTAATGTGATAATATTTAATAATTTTTATATGAATAAATGTTTAAAAATTAGAAGTGTTCGGAAATAAAGTTTATTGTAATGAGTGTTTTTATTGTTTAATATCTGTTTTAATTAATATTTAATAACATAATTTTTTGGAGGTAAAATAAAGTAAAAGAAACACGGCACTTAAATTGTTCGACAATTTTATTTAAATAAAACAAAATATAAATATGATAACATTCATAGCATATTCATACAAAATTATTAAGTTATAAAATACACTGTATTCAAAATTAAATATGGAATGTTGGTTAAGATCTCTGATGTTATGAATGGAATAACTGGTTAAATAATTTAAATTGTAAAATAAATTTATTTTGAAATTAAATACAAATATTAAAAAAATTTACCATTTATTTTATGTGTTAATACATAACAAAAGAGATCTTAACTGAAACCTGTTGAATAGAAAAATGCACATTTTAAAAGCAAGTTTGTGTATAAATGATTCCATTCTACAACTAAATCACAACTGATAAAGACTATGGAATGAAGAAGTGGTGAATAGAAAACCTGTGTCTACTTGTTTATAAAATTATACTAAACACAGCCCACCGTCACGTTTTTCGTTAACTTAATTTTTAAGATGGCAATATATTTTTAGATTGATTTGAAGACAACATCTTTTCAATAAGTTATTGTATCAAGATGATCTCTCATTTTCTGAAAATGTAACTAAAATAAAAATTGGCCATTTGAATTACTTTTCATTCACAAATTAAAAATATAGTCACAATATTCCTGCACAGATATTTTCCTATTGGATATTTTTGTCCAGTTAACATCTTGTTTTTTTTTTAACAAATTTACCAGTATATAGTTTTAGCAACTAAATAAAATTATACAAAGTCAACATTGATTATGGTTAGACCAAAATAAATATAATTGATTGTAATGAATTAAAAATAAATATTCAAAATACTCGTAATAAAAATCACATTAGACCCAGCTAATAAATAAACAATAAAAAAATATTATTGTAATAACATAAATACATAGCAACGACAAAAACAATAGTAAGCAGACCTTACAAAAATATATTTTTGACATATGTAACACTGATTTGTTCTTAATTCTAAAAATTTTATAAAACAAAAATTTTCAAGCGCAGCACACACAAACGTTTGTACAAAAATTATGACAAGTAACTAAATACAGACATGTTTAGCAACTTATAAACGGCCGTTACAATTCTTTTTAATAATTCAATCAATTAAAATAATGAATATTAAAAATGTTGTTTACAATATTCTCGTCATTTTATTCCACCGCAAGAATGGAACCGTATAGTTTTTCGCATATATTCACTTAAGCAGTACATTTGTACTGAAGCATTTATGTATCACCCGTTTATAAATTCCACACCCTGTACCAAGGAACTTCACTTCCATACGTAGTTGAACATGTCCATGATACTGTCGTATATAGTGAATGTGATAGCGACGTCGAAAACGACGCGACTCAGACGGGGCACAGTACCTTTGTAGAAGGCAAGCGGTCCTTCGTGCTTCCATGTTTTGATGAAGCAATCCCATGTGTTCTTGTATTTCGCGGCCTCCAGGCCTTGCATACGCGTTTTAACGACGTCAATTGGCGTGTTACCGAATACCGACGCAGCTCCTGCAGATAACACAAATCATATTTTTTATATTCCATATCATTATGACCATTGCATATATGAAGGACTTTAAGACAACGCATTCAGAACGGTTTTACACACATTATTCATCGGAAAGTTGATTTTTTTTTAAGATCGTCATTTCTTTATTTTGTTTATGCGGCTGAGTATAGCTTCGTCAGTACAGAGTTCGCAGAACGAAAGGGTTCGCGAACTTATCATAAATTTTATTAGGCAGATAAGACGCCAGTTGATCGGATACATTTGTACGATTAACTGTACGGGTGTAGGTGGTTAGTGTGCGAGAGATGTAAAAGTGAGATCGAGGATGGTTGCGGACCCTCCACCGACCGCCTTTGCTGTACGAAGATGGCCGTTTCCATTAGTTAAAGTTTTCGGGCATTTGAGACGGTAACGCGCTTTAGACGCTTAACTTGTAATAACCATATGTAGGTCACTCTTTTTAAAGCCTTCCGACGGAGTTTTACAAAAGCATGACTTTATTTTATTGGAATGGCGCTTAGTATAAGACCAACAGTAAGGTAGCGAAGCTTGGCTCGGGCCGCTACATGCTACTATTTCACAGATTTCGAGTGTCACTTAAAGTGCTACCGAAACCGCTGTACCGCGCCTTAGGCATGTGCTCGGCAGGACGGGAAGGAGCATAGGCCACTCTGTTTCTTGAGTGGACGATTCAACGCTCGCAGCGGTAGCGCTCATATTCTAGTTTATATTTACCCCCACATCGACTTGCTTTTTTAAAACGCGGTAGTGGTTTCGACAGCATTAGCACATTTAACATTCCAATTTGAGCGTGCTCCATATAACCGAACAATGCCTCAATTTATTGCAATAGAACTAATATACTATACGAAATAGTTTAACATTTTATTAATTACGAGTATAATAAGTAGTACGCTAGTGAACGCTATCAGATAGTTGTAAAGTGACTAAATTGTTTTTTTTTTCGAAAATTTATTTACTGGTATTTACATAAGAAGTATTTAGGAGTGATAGTATTTTTATATAAAAACGTGCTATGTCATCTTTGCCGCCGTTATAAATATGATTTTATTGATTATAACACTTTTAATATAAAAATTTCAAACGTCTTGAGATAACTCAATACTGACAATTGATTCTGTGCTATATTTATATAGAGCGCTGCTAGCTTCTGACTTTTACAGCTTCGTCGGACTCAAGGGTTGCGGGATTGAAATACTTGAAATGATAAATAAAACAACCTACACTAAATGTGATTCCTGACGTATTTACGCCATCCTCATTCTGTGCCGTTAGCGCAACGCTATTTTTTTTACTTACCAACAAACAAGTTTCATCACTTTTTATGCGTCTACCCTCAAAATTTTTTAATAATCAAGCGTTGTGTATCTACTACTATAAAATACTATACAATTTCTTAAATTTAAATAAAAAAACTTTTTTCTTATTTTGGTACATTTATGACTAAATAAATCCACAAATAAGTTTTCGCAATTAAAATGAAATTAAACTTCTCTATTTAAATATAATATGCTTCCATATCAAAGATAATATATCGTTATTAGTTTACCCTAGCTTCACAAGACGAGTTCTGAATTAATTCCAGTTGCAATAAATAACTCCATTGACCTAGTTCAATTGTTATCGGAAGAAACCTAAAGACTTATAGGTCGTCACAAATATAACGATAACGGAATTTTTGAATCATTTAAGGTTTTCTTTCTACAACACGGTAGTTATATTGTTTCCGTAATTTTCAATTATATGTCCCCCGTATAACGCGGTGGTCTGTAACGTTATTTTTCTGTACTGTGAAATTTATAGCGATTTGTACTTTTTATAATTAAGTTTATTCTTCTTGTAAAATTAAATAAATTAAATTTTAATCATCCTTTAAATAAAAAAAATATGTAAATTATATGTACGCAGTGTTATACGGGTTTAAGATAGTACATTATCGTATAATGTTCGTAAGGCGCGTTTTCCTATAACGCGTAACTAATCTACAGTGTAGAGGGGATTGCTATATGATGTAATTTCTTTCGCAAATTACAATTTCATTAGTGTAATCGACGAGTAGATTTAAAAACTACATTCCGTAGATTTTTAAAAAAATACCGGATATATTTTGTAATGTTTGACTTATGGTAAATGACACAGACTTGCGACATTAGTTCGCGGGTTCGATTCCCTTGAATACAATGTAACGTATTTCATACTTTGTGTATTAATTATATAGGAGTGCCAATGCTTATTTACAAGTATCCAGAAGATAGGTAGAAGCGTTCTCTGCATATCATTATACCTCACTGTGATCGCCGACACGCCTGCCAAGTGTGGTGATTATGGCTAATCCCCTCATAGATATCTTTCGAAAAGACCTATACCTTGCAGTGGTCGTCTATGGGCTGACAAGACAGTTTGTAATAAGTTGACCACATTTCGTTTTTACATCACATTCACTAACATGTTACCAAGTGAAATACAGTCTAAAAGTAAATGATATGACTTGCGCGTTATAATTTAAATCAAGATATAGATAAGATTCAAATTAAGAATTATTCATAAATCTTTTTTTAAATTCAAAGAAAATTCTATCTATTCTGGAACTCGTTATGTTAAAAAAGGTGCTTTAAATTTTAGTTGGCAACATTGATATTATATATTTTTATTTTATCACCTGCAACACCGCCGAACAGTCCTACGATGTACTTCGGCACCGGCTTGTCACGATCACCGCCTTTGTACCAGTCCCTCAGCGATTCCATTACGAAGAATCTGATGGCTTGGTTGCTACCCTGCTTCATGATGGTTGCCGTCACTCCCTTGTATACTCCGCCAATACCTAGAACAAAGAGTTATAAATGTTCATACAACTATTCATTACTATGTCATCCTTATACGGTATAGACCTCTGAAGGCCACAATGATCAAGACTTCCCGCAACTTTAACTGTGTCAACGGTCTACCACCTGGTTGAAGACCTACCTACGTCTGCCGGTTCAAGGTTACCACTCGCAATCCTTTCGGCACCAACGGCTTTTGATTGTCCGATGTTCCCCGGCCCATTTTGTCCCTTCAAAAGAGCAATTCCTTGAGCTACGTAAGTAACATTGTACTGCGGATCTGATCATTTCCGATCGATCCCGCAACGTAGACACGAGCATAGCCTTGGTTACCTTAGTTTCGAGCATACCACTCTCCATTATTCTCTGAGTGAACTTGAACCATAAGTAAGAAAAGGACCAATATTTAGCCACTTCCGCATATGCAGTGGTAGTCGTGCAACAAAGTGCACCGCCCGCCAGTCCGCTGATAAATGCGTGTTTCACCCTTCCACGGGGCATCCATACACATTGTGTAACATAACTACTAAAGATGAGTGAAACTGATGACGTGTTGAGTGATTTGACGGTGGCAGTTGTGTAATTCGCATTATTTGCCGCATACGCATTTATCAGCGGGCTGGTGGGCGGTGCAATTTGTCACTTTGTTTGGCCTTAGCAAATCTGTCTTCATTCTGGGTGACTGGTGATAGGGTGACACTGAAACTTGTTAGAACTGGCCAATTAAAAAAGAACTCTATCTAATCTTTTCACGTTCTGTCGGAGATGATCCCAAGGTCATCATAATCATTTCAGCCGTAGGTTGTCCACTGCTGGACTTAGGTCTTCCCCGAAGATTTCCAAAAGGATCTGAAGGAAGTGGCCTGTATTGTCTTAAACATTTACTGTAATTTAAATTAATGTACATTGAGCGAAAGTAAATGTAAAAATATATTACAACGTAGACATGTTAATTGGTTATAGACGTAAAAAGTTTAAAGCTCATTGTCAACACAAAGGTTCAAAACATTCTGTATAAGGTGTAGGTTATGTTAATTTATTTTTTCCATTGGAATGCGACAGGCCAATAATTTCGGTATAAATTCAACAGGGACAGATAGTAAACTATAGTAAACTTTAATTTGTAGTATTAAGAATTTTTAAAACATTACAATATTCATTATTTCTGAAAACAATTGAATTTAAATATTGTGTACCAAACATTAATTGGTAGCGTAAATGAACTATACATTCACCAGTTTAAAACTTTTACACCTATAACCAATCAACCTGTGTAGTTAACTTTATTTTGGCATAATTATATTAGAAGCAAAACCTTGAATCGGTGAGTTTTGTAAGAGTTAAAGATATAAGATATCATAGCTATCCTCATCGCTGTATAAAAATAATCAGTATGGCGTAACTGCGGCCGCGGTTTTTATAGATAAATTCGTCGCGTGCGGCCGAATCAAGTACACCTTCGACTATCTCTACATTTCTCGGTGTACGCGCTAACAAATATATTCTGTATTAATTCTATAGCTAAGTACCAAACAGTTGCTATTTTTTGTTAGAATTATAAATAGTGATCAAAAATTGAATTCTGGACAGATAATATACATATACAGGATAATAATTGTAAAAGTTTTCAAGTAGTAAATACATAGGTAATTTCCTGTCATTGTATGGTGTACTCTATTCAACGATCGATATTATAATCAATTATTATTTACTATTTACTCTTGTGACTTGTACTGCCAGAAATTATTGGCCGGTTCTTCTTCACTTTATAAGGGCTGCTGCTTGGAAACAGGTGTCCGGTGGTAGAATTCGGATTTCAAATTAAAATTTTTCTGTAAGGTGGTAGGCGGGGGACGGGAGACTAGCTTCGTTATTCTTCTTACGGGTTTTTTAATCACCATATCACATTGGTCAGAACAACAACGCGTTCGCGATCGAAGCGTATTTAAAAGCTAATGGTTCTTCGAAAATTTTGTTCTCGGTACAATTTTATTACAACCAGAACAAAACTGCGAAAATATTCGATGATTACATGATGCTCCAAGTGAAGATCTGATTAGTTTGTCGGTGCGGCAGTCTCGAACAACAAGTTCAACAACAAGCAACCTTCGGCGGGCTCTAGCCGAATGCCAAGGATAAATGTAAATATGGAACTTCTCAAGAAGAAAGTCAAGACCACTGTGCGTTGAATAATGAAGAATGATCTTTAATATCGTACTATAATATGTACTATAGCTGGTTCAAACTTACCTTCCTCCCGCACGATAGTTCTAACGCCGTGGAAGAATCCTTTAAACCTCGGTTTCTCCATGCGCATGTCGTTTATGAATTTGACTTTGACGGTCTCCATGGGAGTGACAGCGAACACCGCCTCCGCGACGCCGGCTGCCAACCCACACGCCAGCTTACCCGTGGTCGTCAAAGTGCCACTGTCTGTTACCATGTACAGTTTAGCTTGTTCAAATACGCCAAATCTGTGAAATAAACGTTAAAGATTGCTATTAAACAGACGATCTTGTTAAAGCCGTCTGCCCAACTTACAGGTAGACGTCGAACAATACGTTTGCTAATCCGTGGTCTCCTCTCTTGATCATAACGAAAATATCAAAAGTAAGATAATCTTGTAAACCACAAATCTTTATGAAAGAACATAGACTCCTGCTAAGGATGGTACAAAAGGTCAATGTAAAAAAATACAATTAAACGAACAAGATGATTAGATAGCTAGTATACACACTAGTAATTAACGTTTAAAGGAATTACTCTGCCATTACACTAATATATTCCATAATATATAAATTTAAATGTAATTTCACTTTATTGCCATATTGTATAATATACATATGATATATGTAATTTGTATCAATTCATCATCATCTTTATTTCAACGGTAGAATGTCCACAGCTGACCATATTTTTTAGCGATTATAGACAAAGCATTTGACCTCTCTTTCACGTAAAGCGGTGAGGTCTACAATGGTACAAACATGTCTATAAGAAACTTATTTACTCTTAGCTTGGCTCTTAAGTTATAGTTAAGTGAAGTATGGGAAGGAATGAGAGATGTGAAGGTAATTAGAGGAAAGAGTGGAAGACATTGAGGAGGACGAAGGATGAGTATTGAAATTACTTAAAATTATGAGGAAAAATTATAATGTAAATATAGACCCCGTCCACTTATGACAACGATTGAACGAGAGGCCCTAAAAACGGGGTTAAAAAAAAGTTATTTTTGGCTGGACACAACGAGACCTGAAGTTGTTTTACTCCTTGGCTGTTCGCACTATAAAAGTAGAGATGTGCATAATATATATTTAGGCCTCCATCATGGATTCCAATAAGATTGATCTTAGTAAGAACGTCTGTCAATTTTTCTGGTGGACGTAATAAGCTGTGCATAACGGTCTGTGGTCTCTACTCCCAAACCATAAGGCCGCAGAAGCTATCTGTTCTAGGCACCATCTGATGTATGATGAGCATTTATGGCCAATGGCTGTTACTTACTACTGTTAGCAAGTCGCGTTCCTACCCACACGACCAACAGTGGTCGTGAAAATTATTCTTGGCAGGCTCATTAAGTTATTAAATAAAGTTAAGAGTTCTCATTAAAAGTGAAAAAAACCGGTGAAACTCGTAAATTCCCGCAGTGAGAACAATTTAGGATTTTTTTGTTTATTCATCGTTTATTTATTACTATCTTGAATATTGAAATATTGTCATGTTTAAGATCTCAAAGCACAAAGTATAGTGTTGATATAAGAGGGTCTCTCGGGACCCTTGTCTCGTTATATTATGTTATATGGCAAAGGTGGCCAGCTCCTTGATAGTGCGAGCTTTTTTTCAAAATTTAAAATGTTTTGCGAGGCGCAATCGAATACGCATTTAAAACACTCAAAAGAATGTTTTTTTACATAAATATTATTTATTGAAATTATTCAAACAAAAGTACAAAATATGTGTATTGAAGTTAGATATAATGGCAGACGTATATAACAATACTGCTAATAATACATAAATTGCGTTACTGCTTAAGATGAATTATTCACACCAGTAATTTGTTTTGATTTCCCAGCAGCTGACTTAGTCCATATAAATGTAAATATTGAAATAATTCGACTATCAATTGTAGCCAAAAAATAAACGTTCAAAGAGCCGCATGTGGCTTGCGAGCCGCAGTTTGGCCACCCCTGTTGCATAGTATTCTAAAAAAAGTCATATGTGCATTGAATATAGAACGTCTATGAGGAAGTTTCTAAAACTATTCATTGTCAATTTATACGGATAGAACGTACCATTCTTAAAAGAACAAATAGTTTTATCGCCGTTAAAGAAAAATTAATGCCTTTAAAAGCGTGTTTTGCACGCCGCTCGAATATAAAAATTAAGTGGACTGCGCTTAAACTCATTCCGAACGGGATTAAATATATAGTGTTGGCAATAATTTAATTTGCGGTTAAAACCCAGCAAATCGAGTGAGAGGTGTCCCCGCATGTGGCTACTGTAGTCGGTCAATCTAGAATTACTACGTGATTATTGAAACGCAATAATATTAATTCAAATCATTTACTTTTCACGTTGGACGCTTGTGGAACAAGTTGCCTAAAGAATAGAGCTGTCAATAAGTCGTCAGCGGCAATTTGTATTTTCAGATGATGAGAAATAAATCCGACGTGTGATATTTTAGGAAGGGTCGAATAAGGTCTCCCAGACAGCAATTGAGAGATTACAACAAATGTGTCATTGTTCGGCAAATTGATAACCAATAACATTTTCCATTCCCTAACTACCTACTATTACCAACGTAACTGTAGCGAAAAAAACCTTCAAAAAAATGGCGAACGGCGTCAAGTGACGTATGTGTTACTGTTTATGGATTTGTATTAAATCTTTAGTGCTGTGATGGTATATGCAATTAAATACTATCATATATCAATTTTGTATCAATGTTTAATATTTATAAATGAGTGGTGAAAGTTTTATATAAAAATTATTTCATTCGCATGACAAATAATTTATTGCGGCGTTGGTGTATCTGAAGTCGTAGGCGGATGACTTTTAAAATAAATTGTCTATCTTTCATCCAAGCAGTTCAATTTTAACTTTTGTGCTCCAGCTCATTAGGTGTTGTCTCTAATATTGCCTACCGAACCTGTTAAAATCCACCACATAACTCTAATACAGTTTTTGTTTGAGCATTTAGTCCAGTATTATTATTTATTTATATTATTATTTATTTTTGTACGAACGCGCAAAACTAATCTAAATAGAATTAGTAGAAGGAAAATACCAAATAAATAATAACAAATTTTCCTGCCGACGGGATATACCGATGTCGTATGCAATTTAATAAAATCAAAACATGGTATACCATTATTAAGATTTGAACTACGTTACTTATATTGAATATTTATACTCTATAGAGATCTCGATCTCGAGAGGCGACCACGACCCGGTACAAGAGGCGCGGAAAGAGTCCACAGATTGAATTTTAGAGGGAGTCCGTCGGAGTTACATCAATTACTTCTCTCATCTCTTTTCTTCCATACGCTAACGAGACGCATATATTCTCGACATTCACGTATGGTTAAAATCCCTTCAACCCACACCAATCGTTTTAATACTTATATATTATAGTTTTTTATAGTGCGAACAGAAACCTCCTTATCAACCAGCGTTGTTTCCAACTAACTATAACTTGGCAGTCTTCAAGTCAAGAGTGAATAGGTTTCTTCTAGGCAAGCACGTAGCATCGTAGACCTCGTCATCAATTAACATCAAGATAAAGGACAAATGCTTTGCCTATAGTCGATAAAATAAGTAGCTGGATGCGAGCAGCGCAAAAGCGGCCATTGTGTGGATCTTCAGAGAAGGCAAGGCATGGGCTTTGCAGATGATAGGTATAAAGCACCTTCAAAGATTAGTGGGCGTCTATCGGCTGACATTATGATGATGATTGAGATGGAGCCACTCAATATTTTTTATTTAAAAAAAGGTTTTTATAGAAATCTGGCACTACATTTAAATACCAGCGTTATGAATCAGTCGCATTTCAAAGAAACGCTATAGATCAAATTTCTAACACGCTTTCAAAATACAAGAAACCTATTTTGCAAGTTTTTCGGTCACATTGCCGGTGACAACTTGCAAAAATTTTTGATTACTGGAATGAGAGATACTCGTAGATGGCAATTAGGAGGCTGTAGTTCCATGCACTGGTCTGTTCAGGTTCGAACCCCGCTCGATACAGCAGTATCCGAAGTAATATATCGTCGAATATTAGGACGTATGGCGAACTGCTCTCTGTCATTTTAACTTGCCAATATTATGTAAGTATCGATAATGATATAGTTTAACAAACTGAACTTACAACATTTAATATAGGCAAAGACAAATACGTATGTATACTCTTCACTATTTGTGCGCCATATTTGGGAATATATTACATTTCTTTCCAATCGTGACGGCCATCAAGTATTATGTAGTCATTGTAGACTTCATAACACTTGAAGGTCAATTTATGTAGATTCATTCAATCATTATTATAAATTATCGAACAAGACACGTAAACATTTTGATTATAAATAATATTATTACAAAAAAGGTTTTTTTATGAACAATAAAAAAAAATTATAATCAGTATACGATTTTTTGGTTTTTGATATAAGAATATGCGTATTACGTTTGAGAATAAAAATATTTTTAATCGATTTTGGAAATTTAATTTTTTAACGATTTTTTTAGAGATGTGGGTTGGTAGGTTTTACTATAGCGAAAAAGACTTAGTGGTAATGAAGCCTGGAAATACTATGGATTAAGGATATTTATAAAAGCGATCACAAAAAAGGCCCAATTTGTTATGCGTTCAGACAACGCGTGTTTGGAATCATCGTAGTTTCATTTTAAGTCGAAGGAAGCCATTATTTCATTCTACTTCTATCAAATTGGGCTCCTCCAGCATTATTCTCATGAGGCATACATATGATCATTAAATGATCTACATAGATAATTATATTAATGAATCAAAACTGTATTAAACGGGTTATGTTAACCACATGTTGTAAAAAAAAATTGTTGTTTCTTTTCAAACTACGTTCACCATTATCTATTTACATTAACAACAATAATATTCAATAACGTCACGTGAACACATTTAATATTCCGAGCGATTATAGCATATTAAAAAAATAAGATTCATTCATATAGCTCACGCTATATAGCTATGCTAGCTATATGCTAAAAATTGATCGTTTGAATTGTAAACAAGCGTGTCAAATTGCAAATATGCCCGCTATGTCATTGAGGAATTATCACAAGGCACGAGGTTCGCGAGGTATGACATAACGGACCTTCGTTATCGGTCATTAGTGCGTGCGTGTGTGCCACTATGCCGTGTCGTGAGGCGAACTGATTGTCGTATCTAAGCGTACTAAATATTCCTAATACTTTGTTCTTCTTAATATTCGTATAGCGTTATTTACAATTTTCATTTCAGCCGTAGGTCGCCCACTGATGGGCTTCATACGTGGATTTTTATCAGGACCGGTTAGAAGCGGTCTGCGTTCACCGTTTTTTGACAAGCTTATCAAGGTCTGTCCACCTTGAGGGACATCTTACGCTGTGCTTGCCGGTTTGTGGTCTACGATCCAGAAACTTAAAACCCCAACGAACATTTGTTCGCTATATGAGATTCAGATCTCTTCATCCTCATTTGATCTCGTATAGAAAAGTCCAAGCATAGTACGTTATTTTCCCTCGATGTTCGATTTCCTCTTTGCGGTATTTGATCTCGTAGATATATTTTAGATTCGCTTTGATTTAATCTTTATAATGTTTATTTAAATTTATATATCGAGTCAACGTAGACTTCTACGATACATGTATAACAAATCCTTTTATTTGTATATTAGGACACAATAAAAGAAATTTAACATCTTTTTAAACCGGATTGTTATTGCTGCACAGATTCCTTGGGTTTTAGGTGGTACTGCGAAGAGAGCGCCTAGCCTTAGATCTCTTATATCAAGTAAAGCTCCTGAGAACCTTTGGCTAGGGCCGCTACAAACTACTATTAAACCGGATTGAAAATTTTTCTAATTATTTCATTTGTATTGCTTTAAATGTCAAATAAATAAATTTTGTAAATGAAAATTACTGGTCGATGGAGGTGTTAACCGACAATATAAATTTGCAGCGCGTGTTATATCTTCCGCAATTTTCTTTCTTTTTTCTCATAAAAATTTCTACAAAGTATTAGGATATATACATATATATTTGAGTCGACTTTCTCTATTTAAATTATATTAATTGCTGTATGCTGGAGTCACGGATGCGGAAGAAAGAAAACATATGTCAATTTTTTTAACAATGTAAATAGTAATCTAGGAATACCAATATGCTGAGAAGAGCAGGCCAGAAACTTTACAGTTACCATATATAAATGAAATTTAAAAATGTTTGATATTTACTAAATAATATCATGCTTGCAAATAAAACAACGTAGTTTCAAACATTTCGATGATCTATATATTCTTGAAAGTTATAATAAAATCTATTAATAACACAGTTTTGATCTTAGATTCAAAACTAAGAAAAGGAAAGTATAATTTATGTTGTTAAAACTTCATTATATATACGTAAACTCAGACGCATAAAGGATTGGTGAACATTTTGAACACCAAATTGGCCCTAGTGTGCGCCACTAATTTATATATAAGTATATATGTTTTGGCATGTAAACAATATGTTACTAATGTGTTAACTTTTTACTAATCATAGTATTTATTTCGTGAAACATGTGTCAAATATGCTGTGTTAACAAAAGAAAATGAATAGTCCAATTAAACCTTAAACTTTTTAATAGAAACAGATAGATACACTGGCCAGTGTTATAAGAGAACAAATTTAGCGTCTTATACTATGTACAATGAATTAGGTTTACTGTTAAATTCACTGCACTATAAATCATATTACTATCTTTCATCACGCAGTGGTAACTTCAATCATGATAGTCTGATAGGACTGACGTCACTGTACGATCACTAAATCTGAAATGCGTAGTCATTTTGTTAATGCTTGATGATTTTTAATCTTTAGTACTGAGGACTTAAAATAATCGTCGTTATTAGATGCCTACATGACGGGGCATTCGAGATCGTGTAAACCGTACATTAAAAATTGGTGGAAAGAACTTTAAATGTTGTGCATGTATACGTCACATAGTTAACCCTTTCGTTACCCGTGCCGGAATTAGCCGGCTTCCACTGGACACGCCGATTATTCCAGTGCTGCATTTAGGTGGTATCCACTTGCCGTCCCTTATATTTCATTGTTATTGAATTCCTCTAAGGGTACAATCATTTTATTGAATGTGCTTTTACACAAAAACAGTTTTTCGAAAGTATAGTATGTATTTGAAAACTAATATTTAAAATATAAAAAGTATCACCGCAATAGGGTAAGCTTGACCGAAAGACATTTTACTTTCAATTTATAAATAATTAGGAATTAATCGAAGTAGAAGGTGCGTTGTTTGCAATGCAAATGGCAAAAGACGGAAATCTAAATATGAACGCAAAAATTGTAATGTGGGCTTATGTGTAGATCCCCGTTTTAAGATTTATCACAGTCAAATAAATTACTAAGAATTATCCTAACTTCCACTTTTAATTAATACACCAGTACAATATATATTTATTCACTTTCAAATATTCTACATCTTTTCAGCCGGTAACCCCCCCGCCCCCCGCAAGATATAGTCTTCCCCCAAAGATCGCTACAATGTCCGGTCTTAACGGTCGACTTTCAATAAGGTGTTAGGTTAGGTGTTTACAAAATATATAAACACGTATTTACTCATCCTACAATAAACAATTCTACTAAAATACGCGATTTTATAAATGGGGCACATTGAAATATGTAAAATTGTACGTTTTATTAGCTATGCAAATTTATTTCCATATGCCACCATATCCGACATCCGTAACTACCAGCGAGTGTTAAATTTGAATTAATCGAAATAAACAGTGCATATTTAAGACGCGAGTTTACTATAGTGCTACCGAAACCGCAACTTAAGTATGCGCGCAGCGAGACGAGGAGGGAAGGGAGTGTTGGCCGCTGTCTTCGATCAGTCAACAGAACTGGTGCACTTTTTCCTCGGCCCTCTCCTCCCTGCGTTTTTTAAAGGAGCGGTGCAGCGGTTTGAGTAGCACTTGCAGACTATTGCCTATATAGTGATATAAGAATGTATTATGATTCTCTTTTATACAAGAAAGATGTGTTTTTTTTTATTTTAGCAAAAGTCAAATAGAAATAGCAATAAAAAAACAACCATTATTTTTTAAAACTTAAAATTTTTATCTATGAAGAAGCGAAGAAGCAAAGAGATTCATTCTAGTGCACTCTAGAAGATAAGAAGTGTTCAAGTTTATAAGAATGTCAAGTGGAAGTTTTTGGAGTCACTTATTAATATTTTTAATTCGTACTTGTGAGCATCAACAAGGCATACAAAGGCTGTTTATGTGACTACGTACATAACACTTTCAAGGGTGTACTTCATCGGCACAGAAGTGCTTACTTAAGATTGTTTTAGCGAAAACATATGTCCCTTTATACAAAATGATTATTAATTAATAATGTAAGACAGCAAGAAAAAGCGTTTTAAATAAATTGATATTCACTATCTGTCTCTAGAGATTTTGTATAATACTACCTTAAATATTTGGCCTGTCGCAATCCTATTGGAAATAAAAGATTGGAATTAGACGTATTCATTCATACCCGTACAGCTTTTACAAATCACCATGTATATGTGTGTCAATAAAAATTTGCATATATTTTTACTATCTATTATTTGTTAAATTTATAGTTAAGTATAGACAATATATATTGTAAGTATATTTGTATGATATTGTAATTAAATATTTTATTATAAATGTGACACGGCTACTCAAATATCCGACATAGAAGAATGACAGGAACACGGATTGCTATATATTAAAAATAATTATTGTTTACTATCGTCCGTGAATACTTTTTTTTTTGCATTGACAGAAATTTTTGATCTGTTGCATTCCAATAGAAAAAAAAATATTATTGAACCATATTTCAGAATGATCACTTTATACAGGTGATGGGAAATAACTACGTCTTTAAATTTTTTTACTACTACAATGAATATTGATTTCAAAATGAATCTACAAGTACATAAACATATTAAACTTTAGTTTTGTTTATTTATGAGTGTTACCTACATTTTGTTATAACATAATAAAAATTGACAAGTTTTGGGGTACCCAAATGGCAATGCGGACGAATGTTTACACAAACACATTCCTACCACGAGTGATGACGAAATTGGAACACGCTTTTGAAATGGTCGCAGCTACGACGTCATCGTTTTGTTTACACTTAGTGTTATGTAAACGTAGTCTTTATGTCTCAATGGGCTTACCGTATCACGTGTCGCGAGGAATAATTGCCGGTAATATGTCCCGGAGTCTCCGGGTGTTGGGTTAACGCGTTGAAGTGTGAACGCGATGGAAGACAATTTAAAGAATTATACTTGACTACTCGTACGGACAGTCAATTGACTCCCAGGAGCGAAGCTTACGGATAGTCAATTGACTTTCGGTGTAGTGAATTATTATAATATATTAATTATATCAAAATTTAGCTTTCTGATTAATTAATAACATGTAATCACTGAATTTACAAAGAATAATTTTAGTTATTTTAATTTAAAAATATTTAAAGCCACGGAGGGCTATGCTCGGGATTTCTCCAAACGATCAAATCAGAAATAAGATCGGTAGAGAATTGAAAATAACCGATACAGTTCGCCGGATTATTAAGATATATTACGATTATTATATAAATTAAATTGATATACAAGTATAGATGTTGTTATGACTATCTTCTAGACATAGGTCTAAAATCTCGACTTCGACTATTATATCATTGGTCGCGTGGGTCAAAAGTATGGACACGTATTATTTATTGTTTAATTTCTTTTCTTAAAATAAATTTTTTCTAAAGCACAATATATTGATAATTGTTACGTTGGTAAATAGTGCGACAAATTCGACAATAGAAAATTAATATAAATAATATTTAAATTACCTGACCGCTGACTTCGGTATAGATCCGTATAATAAAACACTAAGTCCTCTGTAAAGTCCGAAGAAGCCATGTCCCTTAACAGTCTTCTTCACGCAATCGAATATACCCGTGTATTTTTTGGTGCCACCTGAAATAAGAATATATGATTTAAAACTAAAAATAAACGAAAACAGATCTTAATCTAAAAATATTTTCGTCTGTCTAAATAAAAAAAAATGTTATAAATGTATCTATACATATTTAAACTAAGAATTCAATTAATAACGACGATGTTTACTTTAAAAGTATTGCGATGTTCGTTAGTTTATGTTCGTGAAAGATAATTTAATTGATCATTTGTTGCGTATATCTATTTTTAAAATATGGAAACTTTTAGAGAGTTTTATAATCTAAGATAAAAAAAAAACTAAGTGTACTTGATTCCGATAGAAGATAATGTGTTTGTATCGGACAGTTTTCACAATCATAAAGCGTTTAATCGGCTCGCATCACTTCGATGGCAACAAAGTAGACATGAAAATGTTTTTGAGAAAATTCTTTTAAACTAAAAAGGGAGTTTATGTCAACTTGATCCACAAGTTTGTTTTAAATAATAAAATAGTTAAAAAAACCCTGCCACGAAGTTTTTCGTCTAAAAACACAACGTCGTTATTTCTAGATAAATAATTTAAATTTCTAAATTTGTTATAGAATCATTATAAGTGGTTATCTAATATATAAAATTCTCGTGTCACGGTGTTCGAACTTGAACTTCTCTGAAACGGCTCGACTGATTTTTACCAAATTTAATGTGCGTATTCAGTAGGTCTGAGAATCGGCTACTATCTATTTTCTATACCCCTAAGTGATAAAGGTTGTTCACACTAAAAAATTTTTTTTTATTTTTTTAACGAAATTTTTAGTTTTTATTTTTTTATGATACAGCATTCAAGAATACATACAACCATAAATTTTCACCCCTCTACAATCAACCCTTATTTTTTATTTATAAATTAAAATATCATTTTTTTTGCAAAACAACGTTTGCGGGATCAGTTAGTTTTAATATAATAGACAATTTATTAGTAATCGATTTCTTATGAAGCATTTACAAAATAGCGGTTATACGAGAATAGCTATTTTGTAAATATTAGATTTTACCTTTCCGTTATCGACGTAACAGGAAAAAAATCGATGTCATTTTATAAATAACGATATACGAGAGACTAAAGTTACTGTGACGTGAATTTAAAATTTTGATTAAATGAAGATAAATCGTAATTATAAAATCAAACCTAAACTAAATTAATGTTTTTAATAAAAAAATGTTACGACTTATTTTACGTCACAAAAATGTCAATTTGATCTTTTCCAAGTTTGATGGTTGTTAATGAAAATTTGTATAATCTTTTACCACTTGTTTACTACAAAAGAGAATAATCACATTCTTGTGACGTGAGAACAATAAGTAGGAAGAAACTGGTGATTACAAAACAAACCAACAGATATACTATTGTAATGTTAAAATGTCATAATGCTATGCAAAAGTAAACACATTGCACAAAAAATAAAATTAGCGATAAAATAAGAAATAAGGTACTGAGTTTGTAAGTCATTTTAAATTTGTTAATAATCATATTTCTTTTTTTATAATACATAAACAACAATAGTTTTTTTATCATGCTACAGAGGCCACCACAACTAACCTTATGTTAATGAAGAAGAACACAATTGCTTTTTTTTAAATTAATTATTTTAAAATACAATCTACAATAACATTCAAAGTTACACGAGTGAAATTATTTTAAAACTAATTATGTTGAGTAGCCTCTTAAATACTTTATGTATGGTGTAAAAGCTGTATATGATTTTGGAGTACAAAGAATAATTATTTATTTTTTAATAATAAATCAGAATAAGTTTCTTAATTATTAATCAATTTTAGACCATCTTTAGAATACAAATATATGCAATGTTATAAAATTTTAAATTCTTCAGAATATGCTGTATGGTGCAAGTTTGCATCATAAGTTTTTATTTGTATTATGTACTTAATATAACACATATTCTATTAAACATATATTATTTAATAACTACAACCAAATTGTCACTTAAGTTTTACAACAAAATATTGCTTAACTTTTGTCTTTGTATATTTTAATATAAGAATAACATGATTATAGTAAGCTGTAACAAGTAGGCATTTTGTTTTATCTTATCAATTCTAATAAGCTGTGAATGCAAATAAGACAATTTCACATTGCAATAGTTACAGTGTAAAAACAACTTTATACAAGCCACAATAAAGCCCAAATAAGTATTGTTAACCAAGTAGATTCTAGTTAGAATTATTTGAAATTAATAATTTTTAGGTCGTTATTTTTTGCCTCTAGTAGACTGAATATAGAATACACTAATTGAAAGTTTAACATATAGAATTTGATTATTTTTTTTAAACATTTATATTTAATTGTGTTGATCTCCTACATTTGGACTTTAAACTACGAAAAAATAAAACTTAATTTAAATGTGTAATTGCAGATTATCATTATTTTTCCATGCTAAGATCAAAGTTCACTCTATCACGCATTTGAATTTGCTACCTATATGTAAGAAGTTTTAATCATTCTAACCTCGAATTCTAAAACTTATTTTTGATAGGAGTAAAATTCAACGTAAGATAAAATGAAACAATTGTTCTATTATGCAAATTAATCCTTGATAGATCTTTTTTTTTTTAAATAAAACTAACTTGTCTACTCTATGATAGTATATAATTAAAACAAATAATGGTGAAATACTAAATAATTAATAATTTAATGAAACTGTTGATGAATCAAAATTTTCTTATGGTACATTTTTAAAATTATACTGACCTTTTTCGTCTAACTGCAATTGGGTTTTAACATATTCGGTAGGGAATGTAATACAAATTTCAATGCCACCAGTTATTCCGCCGGCTACTACGCCTTTTAAACCAATGGAACCTGAACCTCCCGCCGCAGCCGCTGCTCCTGTCTCAGTCATCCATGGTCTAGAGAAGGGATTTTTAAAGTTTCCTGCTTTAGGAGACATTTTACTAAGTATTCGGCACGGGTCGTAAATACGACTGCGGCGAGACGAACACCTCCCCCTCTCGTAGCAAAACACAAACTGTTAGGTATTCATTCAATTCCTTAAAAATTTCGTTTCATTCTCTCTCATTGCCATTCATCCATTCATCTATTTGAATTTGCCAGCGGTAAATAAGTTTATGAAAAGAAATCTGTAGTTTGTAATACTCCTCACGACATGATATCTACAAAATCGAATTACTTAGTAGTTTTCCTAAAGCAGCGAAAATGTTTTTGATATTTTGAAATAATTTTGACTAACTTATAAACAAGACTAAAATAAAGTATTTTCTTTAAAAACGAAATGTTTTGGTTCTATTTTCTTGCAAACATCGATTTCTATGACTATAATTATGTGCAAGAATTTTAATTAAATTACGGAATATAAAATAAATCATATTGAAAAATCACTGAGGTAAAAAATAATAATTTTTTTTAATGGCCTAACGTGGCGGACTACGTAAAGTAAATATAACGCTTTGTTCACAATGCAATCATTTTTAAATATTTAATTTTACTGAAATCCGTTATTTTGTAATAATTTTTTTTTAAATTTTTACTACCATTTTGAGTAGGCTTTCCTTTGTAGAATTTGACGCGACTGTTAAGATCAAAGCGTCATTCTTGATGCAAAATATAGTTGTCTATGATTATGCTTTAGATCGTTTTGGGTTATATGTTAAACAGAAGTGTTAGTGTTTTTATTATTTTACAGGAATAACGATCGAGGTTTATTTTACTAGGAATTGTATTAAAAATCATTCAAAATGGCTCTAAGAACGTACGGCGATAAGCCGATAAGTTTTCAAATTGAAGAAGGTGGAGAATTTTACTGTGTTGGATCCGAAGTAAGTAAATTTATATTCACTTTGATGACAGACCTTTCTTGCAGAAGCTTCTTTAAATGTGTCTTTGATGTCAAACAGTAATATGTAATATTTCTATTTGGGTTTAAGGGCGCCATAGCCAGTGCAATGTTGGCCTAACAATTATTGCCTTGTCTTAAAATGACTGGGCTAAAACCATCTTACCTCTTTATTTTATGACCTAAAAGGTACTTGCGATTGATAATAACACAAGTGTTTATTATAGTAGTAATATATTTGTTTATTTAATAGGTTGGTAATTATTTGAGGCTGTTTCGGGGTTCCCTGTACAAAAAGTACCCTGGCATGGCCAGGAGGACTTTGACTAATGAAGAGAGAAAACGACTAATTGACAATGGCTTAGGACCCCATGTGCTATCCAGCTCTGTATCATTATTGAAAGCGTCTGAAGTAGAAGATATAATTGAAGGGAATGATGATAAGTAAGTTAGAAGTAATCGTGATTATATTTTTAGTTTAAAATTACTTATTTTACTTTCAGAACATTAAAAAGAAATATTTTTCAATGTATTGTTAAAGCTTGAATAAACATTACAGTTTTATTTCTTGGTTTAAAATATAAATACTATGATGATTAAATTACCTTCTAGCCATGTAAGATACATGTAATATAAAAAGACACTGTCAATTATTAAAATGATGTGAAATTTTGTCTTGTGATTTGCAATTTATAGATACAAAGCAGTTTCGGTTAGTCAAGAGTTGGCTACACCAAGAGAAAGTAAAAGTAAGAAGCCACACAATCCTTCATGGCTGCCTGTTATGCCTAATTCTTCTCATTTAGATGCAGTACCTCAGGCAACACAGATTAGCCGAACTAGAGTACACAATAAAAAGGTTTGATATTAATTTTATTTATAAACTTGCTGATGCTCCAACCTGCTTTGCAAACTTCATGTACACCTTTTCAACCTGCAGGTTGAATTTTGTAAAATTTATTCTTAGCTCAACTCTATTAGGCAAAATGAATATTTCTATTAATTTCAAGTATCTACAACTATGGTTCCAGCAATATGATGGTGGGTCAGTATATAGGAATAAATCTCATATATAATAAAGTTATATATGAGATTAAATGATTTCTGGTAGTACTAGAGAGAGCAAAATTAAAAAGAGAAAAAGGAATGATTGTGTTTAATACAAACTATTTGATCCAGATGACTTTATACTGTTGAAATTAACTGGCTTGCTCCTTTTAGTAATTAAAATATTTATGTTTGAATCATCATTGTTTCTGCCCATAAATGACCACTGCAGGGTATATACCTCCCCCAAAAATATCTATGGGGGATATCCCATAATTACTGTGCCTGGCAGGTGGGTTGGCAATCAGTGTTGTATTATGATACTCAGAGGATGTTACTGTCCATCCATTGAATATTTGTTTGAGAGCTGTGGCAATCTTATGTATTAAATGCACAAAGTGTCAATTATATAAGATTGTATCTTGGGAATGAAACTCGTAACCTAAGCAAGTCTTAGTCCTATACTGCTGGGCTACCATTGCACAATCAAGCATTTATTATATTATTAGATTTATTTAATATTATTGTATTTTATATTTGTTAATTTTATGTTTTAGTAAACAATAATTACATACAAATACATTTTCTATTTTGTATAGTGCAACACTTTGTATATGCAATATTTTTTGTTATATTGCATCTTAAAGCATGATTTCTTAGGATTGAGCAAATGTTTGACACCTTACCGTTGACTGGACTTAGATTCTATAATTTGCTCTGTGGTTTAATTTTAATTTACATAGATAAATTTTGCAACATTATTTTTAGGTGCGCACATTTCCTCTCTGTTTTGATGACACTGACATGACTGCTATGTTAGAAAATGCATCACAAAAACAAATCCTGGTTCCGATTCGTCTTGACATGGAGATTGAGGGGCAGAAACTAAGAGACACATTCACTTGGAATAAAAATGGTAACTTTATAAAAAAACTATTTTTTCTTTATTTTTGTTACATGCTTCCAATGATGTTCATAGTTGTATGACCTTTTATAGCTTTGTTGAAGTTAGAGCTTCTTGATTCCAAATATGAATCATATGAAGAAAAGATGTTATTTTAGACATGAATTATTTCTATTTCATAGACATGTAAATTCTTAGCATTCCGTGGATTCTCCATGAATGAAGGAAGACCAATTACAGTGCAGGCTTATAATTCATATAGCTTTAAGGAGGCTTTGAAATGATCCTAACAATGTTGCTTTAGAGCTTTGTTCCAAAAATAGGCTGTTTATTCTTCATTGGCCTAAATCCTTTAGCCAGTAAAGATTTCACTATTATGCCTCTTACTTTTTCCTTCATCACTTACAAATTCACCATGATTTTATTCCTAGTTATTTAATTGACTTGGTCTTAGTATTTATCTGGGTGTATTAGATTTTTTGAATTTTAATTTAATCTTAGAGATCCTGAAAAGTACTAGTCGTATTTACGCCGTGATAAATGTATCGGATGTATCTGTTTTAAAAAAGTAAATGTGTGGTTGGGCTAAATATCTATTTTTTTGTTTTGGGTTTAGTTTTTGTGCCACAAAAATTTTTTTGTGAGATATGAATAATTTTGCAATTTCAGAGTCAATCATTACCCCGGAGCAGTTTGCCGAAGTTTTGTGTGATGATCTTGAGTTGAACACTGTTACGTTCATACCAGCAATAGCGTCATCTATTCGTCAACAGATTGAAGCATTTCCGAGTGAGCCCCCCGCTATACTTGAAGAGCAATCAGATCAAAGAGTTATTATAAAACTGAACATACATGTTGGTAATACCTCACTAGTTGATCAGGTAATTATTTATTTCATAATTCTTTGTAGAATTTTTTTTTTGTAAATAAGTCAAAAACTAGTATACACATGTCTCTATTGCGAAAATAAGTGAAGTCACTATGGTATTGATTTTTGTTGTTATTAAATCGTTATTTGCTATTTGTTCTTTTTGGCTATGCTATCTAACTGTTAAGTTAATTAAACCAAATTTTCTGTGCTATTTCTAAGCATTAACTGTCACTAAAAACATGCTGCATGGATCAGAAATATAACAAATGTTATTAGTAACTTAGCCTAATTTTTATGCAGTGGAGGGAAGAGCGATAGGTTTTAAAGCAAAAACACTCCATAACTTGCTAAAGGATTTTTGTTTGAAAAGAGTGAATAACAGGTTATTTCTGAAATGAGCTTTCACAACAGTATTGGTAGGTTTATTTAAAATTTGGCTAGGCAGGGAGAGGAGTCTAGTCGGTAAGCTACAAGCAATGTGGGTGCAGGATCCTCTCCTTAAAACAATATGGGCCCATCACCCCCAAGGTGAATCCATGGAATACTGAGAAGTCACAACTTTTTATTTTTGTACTTGTGCATGCTATTAATAGAGAAATTAATGATAATATGATAATGAAAAGCATTATCTCATGGCTTAAAATCTGTTTGTTATTCACTTCTTTTTAAGGTTGAATGGGATATGTCCGAGAAAGAGAATAACCCTGAACAATTTGCAATGAAACTTTGTGCTGAGTTGGGATTAGGAGGCGAATTTGTTACTGGTATAGCTTACAGTGTTCGTGGACAGCTAGGATGGCACCAAAGAACTTACGCTTTCAGTGAAGCACCCCTACCTGTTGTTGAGGTAATTAGTATGGTCCACTACAAATTATGATTAATACAAATATGCAATTTATTTATACATATGTTTTCTCATATGACTATATGACTGTATTAAAAAATAGTAATAAATTAATTCAGCCAAAGGATGCAGCCCATTGCTACTAAATAATTTGCCTATCCATAAAGCAAAGGCTTAAATCAATTATGCTTTAAACATTTTCAAAATCGTTATAAGAATTTGAGTCATATTGTTGTAATTTACAAGTTCAAAAGTTACAACTTATTAATTAATCAGATTAAGAAGCCATTGTAAGAAAAGTTAATTGACTGCATTGTGTTAAAGCATCAAGGTTGCGAAGTAAAGATCATGGACAGGTAACATAGTACAGGACTCAGAACCTGGGCCTGGTAAAACGACCTTGTTAAAGTTTCCCGAAGTTACAGGCTGCTTCAAATTGGTCCTGTTAGAAATTTATGATGAAAGACTATATGCAGCATCTTACAATGATGATTAAAAATACTTGACATTTTAGATTTATAGTTATATGATATCTTTACTTAAAAATTATTAAATTCATTTCAGACTCCATACCGCCAGCCGTCGGAAGCAGATCAATGGGCTCCATATCTTGAAACACTCACCAATGCGGAGATGGAGAAGAAAATTCGTGACCAGGATCGAAATACGAGACGAATGCGGCGCCTGGCCAACACCACGCCTGGTTGGTAAATATGTACCGAATTGGGTTACTTGCAATATCCACCTTATTTTATTTTGGTGCTCAAGAAGTCAGTAAATATAAAAAAAGTTACAGTAATGTTTATTAGCCAATTCTCTATTTAAATAATCACTTTTCGTGTATTTATATTTAAAGAAAAGTATACGACAACGATTTTTTATACACGGGTGGGTGATTGGAAAATAGGTGTACAGGTTTTAAGCCTTAATGTATAGCTCATTTAATCTCAATTAATATATGGTAAACCTTATCCAAAATTCAATGGTTTTAGAAATTATTATGTAATGATAATGTAGTAAAAAGCGTATTTTGAATTAATTATTATTAATTATCTGTCCCTGTAGAATCTATAAGTTCAGAAGCTATACAGCATGTTTAGAAATAGGTTTAAAGGTTTTGCTGACAAATGAGCTGTTCATTCACCCCTAAAGATTTAAACTTTTACACTTATAAAATATCTCCCCATGTATAAATTTTTGTACTTATTAAAAATTGAGCATACACAAGTATAAAAAATAGTATTAAATTATTAGTTGATTACAAAAAAAATTTGTGAGCTTAGATTTTTAGAATTTTTATCAATATAACCAGAAATCTGATATTTGGATATATTTTTACCTGAAGTTATTTTTTGGAAATCAAATTTAGATTTATTAGTATGTGTAGTTTGGCATCTCACTCATACATCCAGGTATATTTATCCATCTCATGTATTACCCCATACCATACACATTCAGAACAACTCGTCTAATTTGGTTAAAAAATATTCAATCAAATATCAAATCTCTGTTTATAACCTTAAAAACATTCATACAATGGACTTAATTTGTTTTTGGATGTATATTGCAATACAAAGAGAATAAATTATGCAATCAATATGGAATACTGGCAAATATATTTAAGTAATTTTCATTATTATGGAAATGTTTTGAGAGATGATCTATTAAAATTTATTACGAAAAAGTGGTGTATTATTCAGTACACTATTAAATCTGAAAAACTACCAATTTATTAAAATAGTAGTATATAGTAATGGCCGGAGCTGAGACTCCTCCAGAAGCCCTTGAGTTTTGCAATTTTAAACGAGTTTCAAAGGCTAGGCACGATCTACGCCATCCCACCTCAAAACCCATCCCACCTGTGGAATCTGCCATTTAAGCAGCAGTGACAGTCGGGACAAAAAAAACACTACTGGTCGACTATTTGAAATTGTTTTACTCAATATTTTTCTCATCATAAGTTTGAATTTGATAACAATTTAAGACTATGATATCAATTAATAAATATTTTTTACTTAGATTAAGAGGGTGGCTACAAATATAAGTTTATTCATAATATATATGTCTTCAAATGGTGACCTCGTAAAATAATCTTTTCGGATTTAATAGTGTATGGTGAATTTGTAGTCACATTTATCAACATTTATATAGACTGTTTGGAGTATACATTATTACAATTATATATGTTTAGGCATGCATGGCTATAAATATTTGGGTCAATTGAAATTAACATGGAACTGGTTTGCTCATTTTATTAATTATGTTTTTTTTTTGTACGGTAAGTAGGTTATTTAATTGCGGGATTTTATTTAGGACATATACTGCTATAGATGCATCAAATTTTTATAGTATTCACATATTTTACACTTATTTAAGGTCTCTTCAAGCAGTATCAAAATTTACATTGTTCTTTCCTCATATAAACTGAGTTAAAATACATAAAAGAATGACATTAAATTTTTCAATCAAGTTTAAAAAATATATTTAGAGTAAACGAGTTATAATTATAATTGTTGAAATCAACTGCCAACTTCTCTTAAGTAGAAAAAAAATATATTTGCATTTATGACGTAAGTCATTTTGTTTATGTAGTTCAATATTGACAATATGGGTTAAGGAAGATAATGTACTTTAGGTTTTCCAGGGGAAAAGTAAACATATTTCAATTAATTTATCCTTAGTAATTTTCTCCTTGAATATTTCTTAAAAGTACAGTGGATTATTTGAATTGAATTTTGATTCATTTCATAATTGGCTTGTATATTTAAATTTTATTTAAAACTAATATCATGTACTTAATATTTTTCTTTTGTTTGATAGTTGATTTTATAGGATCCTTTATCAAATTGCAGATACTTAGTTATATCAATAATAATAATGTTTAATTTTTTACAATTGATTGGTAATGAAAATATTTTTTTTGATAATTTATTTATTTCGTTTACGCATAAATTTATTTTATAATTTATAGATTTTGGGCGTCATGAAAAAGTCACGTTCAAAGATAATAAGTACAATGAATTTGTTATGTAATTAATAAGTAGTCAATTCTTGTCAATGCATGGAAAAATAATGGTCAGTGGTTGTGTTGCTTGGGTCTAGAATAGTAGGCCTCTTAAAGCTGCCGGAGTTGGACAACAATGATATTTGAGTATATTTTTAAAGACTTATTTTTTAAATAATAATAGTTGTGATATAGCCTTTTATTCCTTAAACAGTTTCAGTTTCAAACAGCAATTTGTTTATTAAATGCTTTAAGCTAGGTGCGCCTTATAACATAGGCTTCCTTCAACAACTTTTATTGGAGGTCTACTATCTCTTGCATAGGGTACAAACATTTTTAATGCCTTTTAATATTTATTCCCATCAAAGATTTTTTTTTAATATCATGTAAAGTTTAGAAGACTGATGATCAAATCAAAATAATATTTTAATTGCATGTTTCGTGGGGACCCTGTATGATTATATAAAAATCTATTATTTTTTCACGCATGTCACAAATAAGAGAATGTAGTTAAAAGTAAGTGGACTGTTAAATTTTTATCACATTAAAGAGTTTTCCAAAATTTCTCGATTTTGTTTCATTTTAATACCATTCATTCATTAAATTTTTCTGCTAAGCAATGAGTGATTAAATTGACACAATCTGCTTACCGTCAACACTTTATTATATTTAATATAAATAATGATTTGTAATTTTAAAATATTTATTTTGGAATCATAAATAAAGCGATTTGATGTTTTTTTATATAAATTGGAATTTAAGAAGTTTTTGACTAAGTAATAATAATTCTTTATATATGTTTAATTTGTAATTTTTATATTAAATTTGGAAGCATTGTCATTTTACATAGTTATTTTTAATCTGGAGACACCGCATCGGAAGTTTGATTATCTCCTTTTTGGTAACAGATGTGTCGTTGAGTCGGGCCGTCAACAGGCTGATCCGTGCCGACGAGGCCCTCTTCCAGAACACGCCCGAAAAGAGGAGGAAAAAGATTTAATCGCCCAACCCTTGCCCGGATACTCAATGCTATTTCTCTGCTAAACCTTAAGAATTAATACTTATATTACACTATGTTAATTTCCACTGTATAAGTTAGCTTACACTATATTCATGTTTAAATAATTTGAATTAAGGTACTAAAAGTCAAGTGACACTAATATGAAAATGGAACTGTAGGATGTTATATGTGTAAATTGCTAATATCTATGTCCGCCATTTTGAAATAACAAAGCTTACATTGAATTTATTTCGTTTTTTATATTTGATGAGTAAAACAAAAGAAATCTTTAGTTTCACTCCTGGTATCTGTAAATGTATAGATTAATCATAAACATTTCAAAGATGATGAAATAATCTTTTTAATTTTTTGCTTATAATTACTTGAAAAGATTTTAATGTAAGTTTTTTAATTACATGGACTTATATTAAAATAAATATATCGATAATAAATATTGGTCCCCCAGAAAGCATTGTTAAACTTACCAATTTAGGATAGTCGTAATAAAAATAGCATCATCTATTTTATTATTAAAGTCCTACGACAAAAATATCATATTCATTATTGGTTCTATGTTATTTTCTTGAACGAAATCTCTAACCATTGTGACTATGAAATTAAATAACCACAATTAAATGTTATAAAGTAGTCTATCAAACCTATTTGTGTAGTTAAATGTGTAGATGTGACATATTCGATGTTACCTATTTAAAATAAACGAAATGTAACTTGTGAAGTATTGAGTTATGAGTTAATGAATTCATTTTTAGCATAGTTGTTTAGCTGTGATATAATAAACAGCTGTTTAATCTTTATATACAAGCATTTCTTTTCTGGTTGTTATCTCAAGGAAGCTTTTTTTATAATTATATGAGTTCGACTAAAATCTGCCGAGTTAAGATTACTTGATGATGTTAAATGTAAGTCAAAACGTGATCAGTCCATTTCGAAGGTCGACAG
Organism: Battus philenor; assembly: GCF_028537555.1. Lineage (NCBI taxonomy): Eukaryota > Metazoa > Arthropoda > Insecta > Lepidoptera > Papilionidae > Battus > Battus philenor. Next base: position 4,532,351 of record NW_027181686.1, read on the forward strand.
GCGTCATCTAAAAAAAAATGAAGAAAAAATTAAAAATAACGCAAAACTTTACTTTTGTAAAAACACTTAGGAAATAATTAGAGGTTGTAAAATTTTTAGTCTGTTTTAGTTGATTTTTCAACAATTAAAAAAATTCTTCAGAAGACATTCATTTTAAAAATTATAATTTAAACGTAAGTTTTGGAACGTTAGATGAAAAAATTTTTGCTGGAAATAAGAAGTCAAAAGAGACAAATGGCTCCCGCGCCAAGGTTTATGGTTTTCCAATTCATACAAGAGATTATTCCATAAAAATAATTTACTTGTTTAATCTTAGATTCGCTTAAATGTCTTGAATCTCTATTAACTTTACGGCATATTTGACATAAGATAAAGTTATTACTTTTGGAATTGTTTTTTATTTTTCCTTACATCATCAGGTGACCTTGAACGAGCGTATTTTAAGTAGATATTTAGTAGCTGCAGTCTGGTGAAGTATTGTAGAAGAAAAATAATATTTTTTGCTAAGAGATTCTTTGGCAAGACATCCATCCGGGTTACCAACGCTGAGGATGTTTCCTCCTCTAAACTAGAGCGTACCCAATCTGTTAACCGGACCAGCCGTATAGATACGCCTAACGTAAACGGTAATGTCTAATGACGTATGATAGACGAGTATATCGATAAAAGATTACATGAAACGAATTATTAACAATGTAAGGCCCTGTCCAAAACCAGTTAAGGGTGTACGAGAGATCCCTAATAACAGGGGCCAAAACGTAAACACTAGCGCGTACGGGAAGGACCTATGAATACGTCCTTGAAATATATGTTGTTCCCTGGGACAGGTAGAGTGCATAACTGCTTGGAACAAAGGTAAGCTTCATCGATGTATGTCTCTACATGAGATTAACACAAGGGAGAGGTCAGTATCATTTTGTTATTGAAAGTGGTTGACGTATTCTTAGTAAGCAGCGACGAGAACGTAATACAACTACTTAATTTCGTATTCTACTTAATTTATTTATATTTTTTTATTTTTGGATTACTTATAATATTAAACCTTTATATTTTTAAAATTTTTTGAGTATCCATCAAAAATAAATGAAAGCGAAGATGAAATCTATGTACCGGCAAGTACTAAAGGAAGATTCATGAGGAGATGAGAGTCCGTTGTTTCAGACGTTTCATAGTAATTTTGACTACAACAAGGAATTTAGAGAAACTGATAGTGAAGATGGTATAGAAATTAATCTAGTTGATCGTAAAAAATAAAGTCAAGTACTAATGTACTGACATGTCTTAATGTAAAAGTTCGCGCCCGTTGCAATGTGCGTTATTCAAAAGACAACGCCCCGATTAACAGGCTATCAGTGCATTCCGATTGGAATGATACTTGAAAATATTGACATATTACATTGAATTGTTACAGGCAAGCAACAACTGCCAAGTAACAATGAATAAGCGTAATAAGAATACCACTGTTCATAATGTGCATAGCAATAATATTACGGTTAGCGGTAACCCAGTGGTTAGAGGACAGACCTGCGATTATGGGTTCATTCAATTTTTTTATTATTAATTCAATTTTTGCATTAGTTATATGGGATTGCCATTGCACACAAGTTTCCAGAGGATGGATAATAGTGGTTTGCGTACCATAATACCAAATAGTGATCGGCATCCCGCCTGCCAAGCGTGGCGATTATGGCGCATTACTCTGCTTTAACAGCGATCTTTTGCTTTTTGTTTTGTACCAATTTTGGAGAAGTAATTAAAGTAATGTAAGATATGTCAAAGACTAGATGTGTGCCGCTTCATATCAGTCCTATTGGATATCTATCCGGGAGACCTATGTCCAGCAGTGGACTTCCTTCGGCTGAAATGAAGATGGATTTATGAGTTAAATAAACCATTTTTTAGTTTGGTCAAAAGGCACAAAGAGGAAGTTTAAGGTCAACAAGATTTAAAAAAACATTTTCACGCGAGCAGTGAAATTTAATACTAATTTAAACAATATTTTTAGTTACTCTAATCCAGTAATTCCCAAAGTGGTCTATATCGACGCCTAGGGGTCTATGACAACCTGCAAGGGGCGTCAGCAAAAAAAAATTTGGGGATTCATGAAATGAAAATGGGGGGTCCACGATAGTGGATCTCAACACATACACTCATAGTACCTATTTACTTACATCATACCATCTAATAATAATAAAACATTTACATTATTTATAAAAGTACCTATGAAGTAAAAAAATTATTATATATGTTTATAAAATTATGTAAGTTGTAGGATGTTGGTATTCGCTTTGTAGTCGCAAAACATTTTGAACATTTTGAAAACCTGAAAGTCGCAGTCTCCAATCTCGTCATACCTAGTGGAAAGGGGGTTACCAATCTCCTAACGAAAAAAAGAAAAAGACTGGATATCATTGGCCGAGGAGATTTAAGATTAACCTTTACAAAATTGACGCCAAATGTTGATAATTTATTATTAAAGCATCAGGCCCACCCTTCTCACTAAAAATATTGACTAATTGCTTATGTTATTTTATTTATAGTTTATTTTATGTTTATTTAATGGTACGTATATTTTACATAACAGATATAAAATTTTATTTTGTGTAGTTTTAATTTAAATTCAATTAATAAATATATAAATTAACATGTGTTTTTACTTTAGGTTTTTAACACTAAACTTCACTACGGTTAGAAATTTACAGGAAATCAATATCAGGTAAGTTGGGGGTCTACCCAACACGGAAAAACATGGCAAGGGGTCTACGACACAAAAAAGTTTGGGGAACTCTGTTCTAATCCATTACTCTTTCTTTATCTTGTTCTTTACTTTATCTTGACAGCTTGGCTGTCGCAAAGGTTAGAAGGACTGTTGACAGCTTATATGGGAAATCGTTTTCTGCTTCGGTGCAACGAAACTAGGATAGTACTTCGATTTTGACTTGAATAATGTTACATAAATCCATAATAAAATCGAATAGATTGCTATTTTTAATGCAAGTCGTGTGTCTACAAATAGTGCGCGTGAAAGAGTGCCGTTAGATACTTCCCATATTTAGGAGAAATGGCCGGGTAATGTGGTATCAACTAGCAAATGTTTTCAGGTAGAATTGAGAAAATTCACTTATAATATACAAGAAGTTTTATATATGTATGTTGTTTGAGTTTTTAACTATATAAAGAGAGATTGGTTATAGATTGAAAAGAATTAAAAGGGGTGAATGTATAGTTTATTTTTTGTCAATTATCGTATGGTACACCCAAGTCAAAAATCAATGGTTTTATAAATAATAACGTTTTGATAATAAAGTAAGAAAAAGCGCTTTTAAAGTCAGGATTAGTACATATTTGAATTAATTAATAACACTTTTCAGAGTGGTAACTTTATACAAGATGATAGAAAATAAGTATAAAAACTATATATATTCATTTTTTAGTCGTTACCATGGCTGCTAACTCCACTAAGAATAACCGAGCCGAATTGAACCCGGTTTTTAGGTGACCATCAGCGCCGGATAAGGAGGCGGGTAAGTCAGGCGACTGTCCCAGGCTAAAATATAAAAATAAAATAATTTTGTTTTATTATCTGACACATGTGCATAACGAATAGCATATTCGTAATTTTTTTTTCAAAGTGTTTCATAACAAGCGATACAACATATGGAAGTTATGTTCCATCGCTTGCAAGTAAATAATCATTGTATCAGTTTTTTAAATAAATAAATTTTTACCCAGTTTTTTATTGTGTAATTTGAATTTATAAACTTTAAAAATAAAACTAGCTGTGAAGAACATTGCGATGTAATGATTTGATGATGATTTCATACCGATGACGAGTTGTAAGATGATGAAAAATAAATAAAACTGTCTGATAGTAAGACCGTAACAATGAAGTGCCGAAAATAAACACAAGGAGGTGTAATGAAAAATTGAGCTTATACTCAGAGAATAGGTAATAACACTATCAATACAGACAGAATAACACAGAAGCAGGTGTAAGTTGTCTCTTCTTAAAGTAGTCAAAGATCACCTTTAAACTCAAGATCATTAACATTTCCCAAAGCACACTCTAGAATTAAAGGAACTGTGGAAGTAAAGGTTCTTTACTTGAACAGAAACGAAAGATTGTGTTGTGTAGTAAATCGCTATGCAGTTCCATACGGTATGCATGAATTTATTACAATTGCATTTGATGTATTTGCAGTTGCACTGCTAGCCGATTTATGCTTTGTGCAGCTTCATCGAAATCGATTCCGAGGCAAAAGGAAGAAAGTTCTATGGTTATTTATACACCCGCGAGATGATATCATAAAGTGTTTCGACAGCTGCACTACATATGAATGGTCTATTGTAATAAGGTTTATCCAGTGTCCTGTGTTCTTAAAAGCGAGTCGAAAGTTATTGAGACAGTTGTTTTCACTGCGCTCATAGCATAAAGTCGGATAGGACTTGTGTGCTAACAATTGTGCGATTGCATTTAGCTTCCAAAGTTGACATCTCCCTTTTTTAACCAATAACTTCAACCAATAAATTCATGTACGACTCCGAACTTCATAGATATAATTTATATTATATCTATGAAACTTAACCCCGATGATTGTTACAGTAAAGCTGTAGAAATTATGAAGGATATATCGCAGTGCGAGAATAAATACGTTTTAAATTATTTATACCTAATACAAGTATATAGTTTATTATCGCCCAATTGCAAACCCATGAGTTTCTACTGATGACACGCTTCAAGCGAAGAGAGAATAATCGTCTTGTCTATAGACGAACAACTACAAGCTATTCGTGTTATGTTGCTTTTTGACAACAGAAGACGGATTGATAACAGCCTCCGCTACAAGCCACTTATAAGCTGCGTGACTGATGGGACCTTCGTGATATTATTATAGCAGGTGTAAGTTGTCACCACAAGCATTGCGTAATTTGTAAATAATGATAAAACGCTGTCGTGACTCGCAGCTGAGAGAAGAAAGATCTGTATCAAATAGCGGCAACCCTCTCCCAACTGTCTGCTTTAAGTAAAAACGAAAAAAATTGTAATAAAAGACACTAGCGGTACAAATTAGAATTAATAACAAAAAAGCATTGCGCAGTAGGGTTTCGTCAGGAACAGTCAAGAGGCTAATTTCATACAAGGCATTCGAGAGAGTGATTTAGGCCCGTAGATCTCCTTTAGAAAAAGGCATAAATATATCAATATGCAGTCACACAATATATTAATGATAATATTTTGTACGCTTACAATAACTATAATGTAATCAAAAAAATAGCGGACGTCCATAATGTATGTACGCAGAACCATGAAGAACTGACTGTATCAAAGTTTTGAGTGCAAAAAGTCTCTAATTCATTTGTAATAAACGGAATAAGATTTTTTAATAAAATGTAGGCCAAATTATTGAACTAAATATAAATTGACGGAAAAAGTTTATTATTTAATAAAAGAATATTTAAATGGTAAGAATCCTTGGCAGTGATGTCGCCTGATTATTTAGATTTCATTTAGGCTATATCTGACTGAAACTTTATCAAAAGATGTGTTGTTGTGGAGTTTCTTCCTAGTTCTTCTCTACAACTATAACACCTTGCAAAACAGAGTATAGTCAAAAGTAAAATATTTTAAGAAAATTAATACATAATTAGTTGGCGATCCATAAGCGTTCCGTTAAGTTTCAATGTTGTATAAACGGATTTTCCTTTTATTTTTATCTCATTCATTTATTATTCCGTAATAAATCCGCAAAACATTATTGGACTACCATTTATAAAATTCAAAACGTATATTAAAAGTAAATTGTCGGAAACACCATGATTTTTGTTATGTTGAAACTGTGAATTTAGATGACGTATTACATATAACCATTAGGGTTAGATGCGAAATGTTTTTTCTGTAACTGCTTGTGCTATTTACAATTGAAATTTGTAGCTGCCACTTGATTCATATTTCATCGACCGCTTGCAAACCCGTAAGTCCCAATCGACGTCAATATAATCGTCTTGTTGACACAAAGCGAGCAATAACTAGTCTGCCGTACGCCTGTGGGAACTTTCCATGATAATATTCTCGCAGGTGTATGAATGGCCATGTAACTGAAAAATATAAAAATTCCGTTATGGTGTTCCCCATGTAACACTGACGCGGTCTACTCAAGAATCTGCCATTTAATTTAGGACTAGACAGCCTTTTCCAAAGGTACTCTACTCCTGAAAAATTTCCTAATACTTTTTTTAACTTTGCACCACAAACAATTAATTCTCAAAAAGCTGTGACATTCTGTGTAACGTTTTCCACGTTATCTTAACAAATCCCTGGAGATGCACACAAATAGTGTCGTATAAGATTTATAGGCCCGCTTTAGACGTTAAGATGTGAAGACAATTTAAGTTTTCTCGTGAAAAACATGTTACACGCATGCGCGAACTCAGCCAATGTTGCGCCTCGTGCTTGACGGCTGTTTGAAGATAAAACCAGTGCTGGGCATGTATCGATAGTTCATTATCGACAAAAAATATTTCTCATATCTAATACATAAATATTAAATTAAATTTAAAAAACTGTTATCGCATCATATCACAGGTTAAAGTTAGAGATATAAATCAATCATAATAAAAGAGACGTCGATCAATTTAAGGTTCGAATCCTGAAACAACTACGCAAAAATGTCTTATACGTCACAGGAATTAAAGATTCATGAGATTGTGAAAATTACTGTATATAAATGTTAATATATATGTACTGTAAAACACCAAGTATGAAGTGAAAAAATGTTTATAAAGCTTATAAACCAGAATAGCAGTTAAATTTAAGCATGCAGAGCGAAAAAGTTCATAAATATAGGGATATTCCATTTTTTGCCAATAAAGTTATAACGGACAATAAAGTCGACGTGTCGCACGGCCCTAATGGGAGATTTCAGTGCCTTTCAGTGCGATAAAATGTTCGGAGGAGGCGGTGGAAAGCGCTCGGGCTGTTCCTCTCCCGCCAACGCGATTTTCAAAACTGCAATCATTAAAAAAAAGTATATGTTTTTGCGCAGCGTTCAAAAATCTTCATTTTTCTTCTATTTAATGTTCGTTCATAAACAATAAACTTGTGAAAAATTATTTCGTGTATTTTATTTTAAAATAATGTGTAAGTGGAAGTTTTCCGGAAATTTACTTTAGTTTAAATTTTATTTCCTAATTTTGTGAATTAGTGAAAAGTTATGGTGCGTTCGGGTTTTATTTTAATTAATAAGGTAAGTTATAGATAACTTTCATTTTTAAATGAAAAAAAAATGTTTTTATTTTTTTATTTTACATTGAGAATGCTGAAGCGGTCCAAGTGGCAATATTACGATTGATACAAAATACGTTAAAAGTTCAAAGTAGATAAGAAGCATGTTATAAACGAAAGTAGGAAAGTTTAATTAGTGCGACATCATCTTAACTTTCTTCAAAGTCAACTAATTCAAATGTTAGCGTTTATATTGCATATTATTTAATAAAATAAATTGAATATCCACAATTCCTGATTATTTTGCGACTTATGTAATATGTTTAAGATCTTTTTCACATTTTTACAGAACGATGGCTTATATATGTAAAAGCTTTAAAAAAGTGCATGTATACCTCATTTGTAAGCAAAAAGCTTTTACAGCTATTTTAATGGCCCTACAGAAATTGATCGTTCTGAAAAATGTTACATTAATTTTTTTTTTCGAATACGATAGGCCACTAACTTCTGGCAGTACAAAGTCTGAAAGGACAGATAGTTAATTTTTATATATAGTAATCTGAATCTAATAAACGCTTTTTCTTGCTGTATTATCTTTACGCTATGTATCATTTTTATAACCAATTACCCAGTATACATATTTGACGGCCAAAATGATTGCTACAATTTAAGTTTTTTCATCACTTTTTAAATTAAAATTTTTGCCAACTTTCTTATACTTACTGCTGGAAATAGATCTTTCTGGATGTTTTCCACGATATGCTGGCCTCGGCTCTTCTCGGAAAAAGGGAACTTGATCTCAATGGATGTCTACGGTCAATCTACATCAGTCCCAGTAGAAATGGCATTAAAACGCTTCGAAAGCCATTTAAAATAAGAGTACAAATCTTTACCAACATTTTGTTCACCTGGCGATGATAAAAATGTCTTCGCAGCAGTTCTTGGTTAAGTTAATTGATGACATAAAACTATTCATTATAAACTATTTTAAAATATTAGTTGTATAAAATTAAATTTTACTGCATGAGCAATGTATGTAAAAGGATAGATATATAAAAATACCAAACATTATTGTTTGCTTGCCTATGCGAACTATAAAGGTTTATATGTATTCACATTGTAAAATGTATATTCGTACAACATCTGGAACTACAAAATCTTTTTATATTAATTGTTTATAAAAAGATGATAACATGAATAATAATCAACCTGAAATTGAGATTATATTGCGCTATGGCTGACAACTAGAGAAATTCAGATAAAATATTAATTACTCCTTTGTATATTATACGCACACTCTTAATTATACTTACTCATTTATTATACTCTTAATTATTATGTTACAAATTTAAGAAGCTAAAAATCCTGTTACGGCATGAAGGAATTTTCAAGTGACAATAAAGTCTGGAATAAAGAGACCATAAAAAATACATGTATGTGTTCAAACAATGTATATGTTGTGGGCTTTAAATTTTTCGTTGCTTTACATTGAACGATAGGATATAATAACAATTATAGGGGACTGAAATCTCATTCTAGTTTCTATCTAATAAAGTCCTTGGTGTATTATTTTTAGGAAGTACACGAATGTTCTAGTGATTTATATTGATAAACCGCAAAACTTTTTGGTGGCATAGGTTGCTATGTGACTGAGCATTGGAGCTCCCAAAGGAGACTTCGACTTGTTGGTGTGGTACTTAAGAGGACTGAAACGGTTTTTCAGTAGATTAAAAGGTTTTGATACTTTTAATAAAATACAATATTACATGAATCTGACTGTTAGGGATAGACGAATGAAGATAACTGATATAGCCTAGCGAATTGACAAGTTCAAGTTGTAGTTGTCAAGCCATAGCACGAAGAACATATGGCCATTGGGTTCTTATGAATCTGGAATGGACGCCACCGACCGGCAAGCGTAGCGTAGGGCGTTAACTCATAACGTCCATAGACGATCTCGAATAAGTAAAGGAATGTGATAAAGATTATAAAATAAGGAAATAAACAGCATATTAAAAATGTAAAGCCCTGTCCAAAACTGTATATGGGTGTACGAGGGAAAAAAAATTTTATATTTCATTAACAGCATCACATCGTCAGTGATCTCGGAAGTAGTTGGAAGACGCTGAATGCAGGCCACTTCCAACTAGTCCCATTGAAATATTATGTAGGGGAGGCCTATATAAAACAGTGAAAGTTCAGTAGCTGAAATAATGGTGACGATGAACTGTTTTTGTGAATGAATCCCTGCGTCGGAACCCAAATATTTTGTTTCTAATAAGACGTAACAATAATAAAAGCTTAACTTCATGAGTAGGCACTGCAAATGATTTAACGTTTAAGTTAATATTGATTAGAACTAAATGTCTTGTCCTGAATAACTAATTTATCGTCAGCTCTAAGCCAAAATTCGAGTGTCGGCCAAATAACGCACTAAGCCAACTACATTGAGCAATAGTAGCATCCGTCTTACTTAGCCAATGGCTTTAGTCAATTGGCTTTCGCAATAATATATAACTAGTGGCTTGGATAAGTAACATAGCTGACGTTCAGGGATACATTACAATTTAAAATTTTTAAATATAGATAATAATAATAAAAAAAAATTATTTTAGAATCGAGTGAGTCCATAGAATATAAGTAAGTTAGTAACAAAATTTATTAAAGGCTATATTAGTTTTGGATGAGTATGTCATATACATAATAACTTTTACGAAAAATAAAGTGTTTGAAAAATTTACATTCGGCCAATTTTTTAATATGTGGAGTCTATAGATAGATTCAAATCGATTTAAATAAATAAGGTAGTGAAAGAAAATCTTGTGAGGATGGGCCAATTCTCGGACTAAAAGTCCGAAAGGAATTCAATACCGTTTAAGCCCACGTGTTGGATTACTGAGTAACTAAAAAGGCTTTGTATCAACATCGGAATTTTTAGGAGGTTAATAACTTGTACGATATACAGGCTGATTGGCTACAAGTTGAAAAGCTTTAAAGGAGTGATTATATACATTTGCTGTCAAAAAGTTACACTCAAAAATCGATTGTTTTAAAAAATATAATATAACGTAAGTAAGCAAAAGGGTTGTCAATATTTAATTCACTATTTATTAAAATGAATTATTGTTTACTATCTGCCCCTGCGGACACTGTACTGCCAGAAGCTATTGGTCTGTCGAATTCCAATCAAAAAAGTAATAAATATGATGTATAAGTATGTACGAGTGATCACAATACAGGTAGGTTGGAAATTGGTGTAAAACTTTCAAGCTTTTTGCTGACAAATGAGCTACATATTCAACCTTTTATAACTTTTACACCTATATTCACCCTGTATAGATTTCTCCAAAAATTATAATCGTATGTATTATATATAATATATAAACTTACAGTGAGTTATTATTATTTTTTGGTATTGTATAAAGCAACACAATTGTAACCTATTTGGCACGTTTGTAAGCTTTGATTCGTCTACGCAATGGATTCTGTGCTCTTGATTTGAGTTATTTGTGTGTACTAAAAAATAACTGATGCGTAATACTTTTTATACGAATAATAATAACGAATAGTGTCCATTTTTATAATACTGTTCAAATTCACTGAGAAACAAATGATCCGACACCATTGATTTCGGTTTGAGAACACTGAATTTACATAATAAATAACAAAACTTCAATAAAATTTATGGTTCATTTAGCTTCTGTACTCGTAACAAAAAGTTTCTGGATTACTATTCATCGTCAGCGTAACCATTTCAGCCGTCAGCGAAACCATTTCAGCCAAAAGACGACCTCCGCATGACATAGGCTTACCCCAAAGATTTGAGATTGAGAGATAGAAAGCGACCTGCCATAATCGTCTCAATACTTATCTTAACGGTTAATAAAAAGAGTTTAAGTAGAATTGTCATACTTATTCTATCTTAAAGGATATTTACTTTTTTAAATCTAACGGGACAAAAGAAAAAAAATGATTCGATCAACGATATAAAAGTTATTTTGTCACACCGTAAATTAACTCGGTGTATAAGATAAGAAAAAAAAATTAAGTCCAATTCTTTTGGACACGGTAGAAATGTTCCGCGTAAGCGTTTACATTATAGAAAATTTGTGATAACTTTAAAAATCATGTAAGATGGAAAAAAAAACAGATATTTTCACAAAACCTCGTGCAAAAAAATTATATATTATATTAGTACTTTTAAAACCGAAAAAATATTATTTTTGTATAAAAAATATTGTGTTCAGTCAGAATTCAATTCATTAGTAAAAAATACATCAAAATTCAGAATTAAAATTAATTTTGCTACTTTATCGTTGCTCGTTAACAAGAATACACATTTATTATGAACTGAACCGAACATGCTATCATCAGAACATAGCACAGATGTTTAATACAATTGTTGAGCTTGAAGAATTTCGTATTCTTACTATCAAAATAACTCTTTTTTATAATTTCGTGTAAAAAGTGTGTTTATTTATAAAAATAATAACCAATAATGGTGAACCATATTATTTCAAAATCTTGTAAAAAAGACCATGTGAAAAGGAGTCGAGTGTAGTTTAGTTACAAAAAATATTTTCATTTAATTTTAGTATAGTGACCGGACTTGTTTTAGGGGTTTTAGTAATTTATTCTTTTAAAAACCATGCCAAGTTTCATTACAATTCGATTATTTATTATCATCATCATTATTTCAGTAGCTTGACCCTTACTTGAAGGCCTTTGCGGCGACGTCTACCTCCAATGGTCGCCGTGATGACCGGTCTTGCGCCGCCTGCATACAGCGACTTTAATTATGTCGATAGTTGACTAAGTGGGAGGTCTACCCAAGCCGCGTCAACTAACTCGTGGTCGCGCCACTCGAGAATCTTTCAGCTCCAAAGGCCGTCGGATTATGATATTTCAGCATATTTAGCACAATTATAAATGGGGTTTAGTGTTGATCAATTTTACTTGTTAGTAATCTAAAAACATTTGTTACAACGCTTATTAGTTAGTATATTAGAGGTTTGGTTTTCTATTACGAGGGTTATGTATCTAGCTTAGCACGTGCAGACTACATGTTTCATGGCATTTGTTCGACAGTGGTTGTTATACCCGGTACGGCTCTAGTCCTGGGTGTTAAATGTCGTGTTATTGTTGTTTATGGCTTCGACGCTAGAGGGATTCCTTGTTACTGTCAGTACACGATGTAATACGAGCAACTTCGAAGAAAAGAATACGGTGTTTGTAAATTTTATAAGATCGTTCTTAAAGCTCATGTGGAAAGGATCTGATTGCTTTATTGTGAAAGATTGTAAGTTTAGGCTAATCACATAATACGACATAGAACATTTGAAAAAGTTTATTCATATATTTACAAAATTGGTGTTTTTTAATGTTAAGAAAGATGAGAAATGAATTGCTCTAACTACTACATTTACGATACTTGTGATAATGATGAACCCGAAAAAAAAAACTGTGTTGTAATATGTTCTATTGAAACTTTCACAGCTTTAAGTTAAGGTATGTTATGGTGGAGGTCAAAATGATGCTAGTTTTAAAAGATTGTTTTTTTTTTATCACTTAAACTGGTTCAAAGTGGAAAGGATAAACATTGTAAATAGACACAAGAGGTTACCGGATTTTCGCGCATACCGTACTCTCGGAAAGCAGAATTATGTAGCATCAGTGTGAACAGTTAACATACATTGTCGTTTAAGCCCATAAACGCCCACTTCAACGCATAGGCTTTCCCTAAACATATCTATCTGGGAATATACCATTATCGACGTTCTTGGCAGACGGGCTGGCGATCGCAGTGTAGTATTATGGTCCGCAGCGGACGCATATAATGGGATATAATTTATTGAGCTTAATAAAGAGATAAAACATTTAAACGCACGATACTCGAGTAATTGTCTATTGTCTGTTATACTTTTTCGCCGGTTAATTTCACGACGTTCGGGGTTTATTATGCATTAAAGATATTCTTTTGTCCTAACTTACTCGCAGATTAATTAAGCTAACAATAATCTTTATAAATACTTCAACGTTTTGGACATATTAGTAGTACGACAAACAACCTGAAAAAGCTAATGATTACCGACAAAGAAGAGAGCAAAAGCATACATGAACGCAGCTCAAGGGTTTCATCAGATCCACATTACATTGAACACCATGGTGTGGTGGAACAAAAGGATTCTTTATCGAAAGCAACTCTTTAGTTATATAGCTGGGACAGTGATAAGTCGATGGCACAGCGGATTGGCTAGTTGAATTGGCAGTGTATAGGACACATAGAGCGCGGAGGAGATGGCTGCAGACGTCATAAGTTAACGATAGGAGTCCACAGATCACCAAGTGCATGATGTCCACCGACTAGGTGAATAAGCTTTATTAAGGTCGTCAGAAGACGCTGGATGCAGGCGACTTCCAACTGGTTCTATTGGATATCTAAGGGAAAGGCCTATGTTCAACAGACGAAATCCAACCGCCTGAATTATGACGATAGATACAGTATAACGCGAGTATAGGTAATGAAATATTTTATAACTTTGAGGATTTACGTAAAGTCGACGATCACGTTAAAAATTGTATCCCTTAATGTCATTCCGTCGTGAGGAGTAAATATTTGTACATTTGTGCGTATTATTGTAACCTAATTTAGTTTCATTCATATAAGACTTGCGTATGTCATGAGAAGATAAATGTACGAAATGCGATATTGCCTTTTGTGATTTTGTATATTGTTATTGCCCCTGCATTGCCCTTACGCGTTCAAATCATCCTCCGGTCTTATTGGATAGGGGTTGCTTTATAATCGACGAGGCACCGACGCGTCGAACTATTATTTTAATTCGAATACCGAAGCGTTATGTCTAAATGAAATTGTTTTTTATGTAGATATGTCTAAATATATTTTTAGAACAATTTGACTTTAGATCAATGTTTTCGGAGTTAAAATCCATGACTTATATATTTTAAATTTCGGGAGTAGGTTGTTAATGAGTATATAAGATCAGATAAATATCATTTAAGGTTTAAGCTATGTTTGATGTTTAATGGAATGCATTTTTTTATGACGGATGATCACTATTGTGAATTCTCCGTCAGCCAAAGCTCGGGCCAGTACTTACAAATTTATTTGGAACAAACTGAGATTTCACAAAGCTGGGGCGGACGCCTCAAGGAGTGACCTTGTAGGACCCTCGGGAAGTTAAGAAGCTATCACTGAATACGATCTTAGCATTCCGATTAAAGGACGCCCGAGGGCTGAACCTTAAGCAGGTTGATTACTGTTGCCTGGCTAACATTGCTGTCACTTCTTAGCTTCACCGTGAGTAAAGAGGTTACGGCTACAAAGTCTCATCTACCGCTACAGAAAAGAACCATTTCTGGGGAGCAGTGACTAAGGCCTATTTTAAGTTGTAATTTGTAATTTAAATCATAACATCACCGATTTTATGTGGTGTTCGTCATAATATAAAAAGTATAAGGTTTTAATTAGTGACAAGGGTTGGTTCAATAGTAACAAATAATAATTATTTTATTGCAAAAATATTAATATCAATTACTTCTATATGCTCGATGTCGAATTGTGTAAAGTTAATTTTTAAATTTTTTTTGTGTGATTTTTAATCAATTTTTTAAATACGTTCTACATTCAAAAACAAAAACAATAACAACGAGAAGTTTAAACTCATAGATTGTTAAAAATATTATATTTCATTTCAAATAGAGTGCAAATTTTGTTTTCAATTATTTAAAGCAAAAATAACTTACAGTTTACCAAGGCTATGTACTACGAACGGGATAAACGCAAATTTTTCGGAACAAACCGTTTTTATATGTAAATGAGAGGACTTATGGGTTATGAGGGCCAATTTCAGTAAACCCATAATGTCCTACACGCAATCCCGTAAACACCGAGATGTTCGCATTTTATTGCTGTGTAATAAAGGCACGCGACTAATTGCATCCAAAGCAATTACGCTTCAAGCGGCATTGGATGCCTCCTTAAGGTTGTTTTCATTTAGATTGATGTGGTGGAATTTTCTTATTACGAGAGGTCAGGAACACCTGAGCGTTTTATAAAAGAACTGGCGTAATTTAAATGTTCATTTAAATTTAATTTGCTATCGGAACTGTGACCTTACAGTTGCTTGAAGTGAATCGATTTTGTAAGAGTTAATCCGGTGATTAATTAGTTTTTCCGAGTTAGGTTGTGCCGCTCGTTTGTTAAATTAACTAAAATTTTGTTTTTTATATTATTTTTTAAATGCTGTACAAAAAGTTGTTATATAACTGAATGCTTTATTTACTTCATCATCGTCATAATTTCAGGCGTAAGTCCACTATTGGAGAAAGTCTTAGAGACTTCCAAGCATCTGGCATCGCCTTGCTATGACATGAACAAAGTCGTCTTTCCACCTTATATTAGGGGGACCGGAAAGTAATGTCGCTTTCTTAAGTTAAAATCACACGACTACATTTTTACATATACAACAATATACAATAATATATTCACCTTCGTTATCAACAACCTTTTGTCATTTAGTATACAGCGTCTTCTAAGTACGTAAGCTACCAAATGACAGTCAAATATCGACATGCGCAGAAACGGCATTACTTTTCGCTCTTTCTTTCTCTCTGAACCTTAAAACCTCAGCGGCCAACTGTTCTGCGCGTCTTGTGGCATGCCCACTGCTACTGAAACTTTCCAATTATCTATGTCCATTATTTTCGTTAGTATACGAATCTTTTCTTTCCAGATTCGATCTAGAGAAACATAGCTCTGTCCATGACTCGTTGAGCGAATGTGAACTTGCCAATGAGACACAGATTGAGAAAAAACGTTTAAGCGTTATAAATGATCTCATTTCAACATATATTGGTCTCCTTTCGTCTTGAAGCCCTGAAAGATATTAGACGTGATGATGTTTTGTAGTTTACCGAATGCTACTTAACCAAGTTGGACTCGATGATGGACCTCTCTAAATTAATTTATTCACATCCTTAACAATGTCGCCTGTCTACTTTGTACAAATTTATGCCGCAATGTAAATCCTTTTTACTTTCTAATTAAAATTTTTAGTAGGGAACTAGCAAAACAGAATAATGTTTATTATAGAAGGAGACTGGATCTCTATATAATATCAGGGTTTGTTTACAGCTAAGCCAGGAATGAAATGAAACTCATTTTTTATTAATTTTTTCGTTACTATTGCACTATTTCAATCATTAAAAATCTTTTAGTTTTGATCTATCCTGACCATGACACTATAAAACTTTAAATAGGTGGATGTATAGCTTATTACTGAGCAAAAAGCAATTTAAATTATTATTGAATTTTCGACGCCAATAATTTAACTATGCAGACCAGTATTAAAATATGGGCAGATAGACGATATAAAATGAAAAATGGAAAGCATGCAACATAATGAAACATGTGCCAATAGTACATTAACATGTCGCTAGGTAACGTCAGCACAATTTGCGCAGAGATAGTTACTTCCTGATTAAAGACCTTGTATAATGTAGCGTAACGGCATATTGAGGTTGCACCAAATTAAATTGTAGGTGAGCGGGAAAATTTGCTCCGTACAAAGGAAGCGAATAGAGCTTTACCGTACTCGACAACATTTCCGATATAAACGTAACTATTACTAGACTTGATTTATTTTCCTCAATTTATATAAAATTTAACTTAGGTAATTGAAAATGTCTAAACAAATACTAACAAGTCATACAACTTCTAATTTACATACTACATACGCGATCTGATATAAGCGGCCTATATCCAGCACACCCGCTATATGTGCGCTATCCAGCCTGCCTACTACAACCTCAACTTGCTAATCCGAACATATCATGGCTCCTCGGCTGTGAGTTTATTCAGATCAGACCACGTTTCATTCTCGTAAGAATTATTATGATAAGGAACACATCATAGATTTTTATGTTAAGGGATAGTGAAGTAGAATATGTTCCGTAGTTAAATATAAATATTCCTATTACACTCACGCTTAGTAAATGTGCTTGTCAAGTTAAAATAAAAATACTTGCAAAATTTTAAAAAAGCAATCACGTGTAAAAGCATCTTTAAGATTCCTTATAATTGTTGGCGCCCACTACAATCTATTCTTTTCTCTAGCTTACTATGTTAACTCTCTTCGAAGCGTACGTTTGTTTCTACCTAGACGGCATTTTATAAAATTACTTAGACATGTTTTAAATTATTTGTTTAGTGGTAATATTAGGTGCATCTATCTTGTGATATTGATTTACATTAGGTGGATATCATTATGTGACAGCGTTTATGTGTGTGTTTTTAAGTTGAGATATAAATAATTAAATAAAAAGTTATAAATTCTCTAGTAGTCTATATAATGCTGGCTTCTAAAGAGACTGGCTGAATTTTATTTAATAATTTATTTGACATTATATACAAAGAGACTCAAGTAAATTTGCATTCTAGATCTAATATTATACGATAAAATTGATTTCCGAACGCTTTCTAATGCTGCCCAGCAATCCGGTGTGCTAATATTTATGTTTACTCTGCACGATTTGAATTTCTCGACACAGATATTCCGCGATGTGTGACGTAGGTCGACGCCTTTTCCAATTTTAACACACGATGTCAAAATTCATTGGATTCGCCCCGTGAGCTATAACAATATACGCATTTTACTTAACTGAACGCTGTGAAACCGATAGAACGTATTAATACTGTTTGACAAATTGGAAAAGACATTTAATAACATAAAAATTTACCGTAAAAGATTATTCTAGGATTGACTAATCGACTCAAAAATATATTTATATTATGAAAGTAAAATTAGTAGAAAATACACTTTCTTATTCAGGGTGATTGGAAATAGGTGTAAAAGCTTTAAAGCTTTTCGCTGAAGAATAAGCTACACATTCATCTCAATTATATTTTAACCGATAAAATTTTTATTTTGGACTAAGTTTTAATCACAACACTGTGGTTCGAAATTGTCATCAGATGAATAAAAACCAGTGCCTTACTCACTTTGGGACTCTCTTTTTTAGCGTCATTCACATATACTCGCGTGATTTTTTTAGTTCAGTTGAATAGTTGGGCAGTTGAGGCCTACAACCTCTCTGTCTCGTTCGAGGCCTTCATTCATAGACTTTCCTTCGTCATATACTCCACTGATATGTTCGGGCCATCGCCATTTTAATTTGTTGATTTTGAAAGTTTATTTTATCGACTATAAACAAAGCATTTGACTCTGTCTGGATTGATATCAGCGAACTACAATTATTTCGTTTCGATTTCGTAGATAAATGTCAAGCTTAGAACGAATTGTATATTCGTATATTAAGAAGACAAGAACATAGCTTTTACAACGTTTGATGATTTTTTTTAGAACAAAATTTTAAATGTCATCATTAAGATGGAGATTCCTCTATGACCAAAAAGTAGCACCTGTGTTAAACATATAAAGAAGTTGCTATTAAATATATATATATACACAAAGTGTATCTAGTTAAATATCGGTTGCAATTTTTATTCATAATTCGACAATAGAAACTACGATATTATTGGTTGTAGAGAAAGTATATCTATAAGTAGTAAGTGATCGGATTAACTCTAGTCAATTTTTCGTATCTCTATACTACTAACCTGAAGAACACGATGTCTTAAGACGAAGGTTTACGACCAATGTGTGTTTCCAGTGATGACTTGATAAAACTTCCACAAAATAGTCAGAAAATATTATCAAGGTCGTTGAAATACACTGAAAACGCCGCTTTTAACCAGACATATTTATTATCTGTGGAGGAGGCCTTTGTCTATAAGGATAGGATGACATGGAAAGCGTTCATCATCGATTTCGACCAGGTGTTTTAAAAAGGATACGACTTTCAGTAATGAAGAAACGATTAAGAAGGAATAATCGCAGTCGCCTGCTATCTCAACTCCATCGGAATTACTGAAATAACTATTTTAATGTGATATAATATTCCGAAATAAAACGTGTTTAAGGCAATCTTTTAAATCTCGGAATCGTACGTTACAAAGGTGTTTGAAGAGTGCTCGTTTATTCGTCGACGCTCACGTGAAACCTTTTCTTCACTTAACCTTGGAAAATATCAAACAACTTTTAAAACGCTGCTGTTTTCTTTTGACAATTCCCCCCTGATTTTAACTCTAACAATTACTCAATTGTAAAACATATGAAGTTATTCTTTTGTAAATGACATTTAAAAAGATGTAGTATCCGTGCGTAATATCATGCAATTAACGTATAAATTATTGAAAGGTTTTTGAAAACTCTGCATTAATTGTTGCACGGATGCATCATTTATGAAAGGGCGGTTTAATGGTCGGGTGCATAATACTTAATTGGCGGATGAAAAACGAGGCGTGGACGATCTAGATGCATTTTAATTGTTCGTCTATTTTTATTCCAATTACTCCGTTTCAACGCTTCTTCTCGATGAATATTGAGACAAATGTACTAATGAAACTGGCGATGACGCAATCTAATTCTTTACGTTATTTTAGTTTAAATAAATAAAATTACTTCGTCTAGTGGTTCACTGTTATGAGTTATAATTACGATTGCAGCGGGTTTAAGACTCAATAGGCCTACAATCATTTAATAATAACTACACATTTATTAATATTTAGACGTATTGTTGTAATATTGTAAATAAACTTTAATTTAACTTATTACTACAGCACACGTGAGTTTAAATTTGAAATGTACTGGCTGATGACTGATAAAGAAAGAAAGAAATAATGTGCTACTTCAATTTTAAACTATGAAAATCAAATTATAATATATTTGCACCAAGCCTGTTTTCCATCAGAAATTATGCGTTAAACAAATGATATGACTCTTTAATTCTCTAAAAACCTAATTATGTATACAATTAAACTGGTATTTCTCGTGCGAAAATCTTATCTCGCAATAATACCATCTTAATTATCGAAGGAAAGGAAATAAAAAAAATGTTTTATGCATACTGTCAAAATACAAATAAAAAAACTATAAATATAAAATAAAAATAAAATAATATTCGCAAATTGTTTATAGTAATAATAAGTTCATTTGAAATATTTAAAATTGATCATCAGCATTTTTTCCACACGCCACACGTCGTTCTTTGACGAGCCTAGAGACCCGCTGCAAGACGGAGGTCTCCCTCAAAAATTGCCACAACAAAAATTCTTGCCTATTCGTACCAGCAATTTAATGACATAAATATCGGTCTAAACTACGTAATAAAATAAATAATTATTCATTAGAAACTAAATTTAATTTATTTTATTTAGCATATCGAAACTTTAAAATGGACCCTAAATTTCATAAGTCATGCTGTTCAATTAAAATTTTGTTTAAATAATAATTATTTAGTTTTATTTATTGAATTGTAAAGAGTCACGAGTATTGTATAGATAAACAAAGTCAATTCTGGCTGAAACAACAGCAAATTCTACTCGCGAAGTTCATAGATTTGTGAATCTTGTTATAACTTACTTTGTTACCCCATACTTTCCATTTCTCAGAATAAAATGATCAAGTTTTTTTTCTATTCTTCACTAGGTTCGTCTATTATACATTTATTAGCAAGATTTTGTACTAAAAATACGATTATAAAATAGCAAAGAAGGCTCATACTTCACACTCTAACTATCACGATTTATACAACACAAGTTTTTTCTAAACATCTGAACTCCTTGTTTACTTTTTTATAAATCTGATATCAACTTTAAATCTTCCAACACTGCGTAAGTATTGCTACCTACCATGGGTGAAGCATCTATTCAAAAATGTAAACTGAATATATATACATGTATATTAGTCACCTCATAAAAAGAGTTGGAATTTCAGTCATATTTAGTAATTTGTATGCTGACCGTACCATTTCTCCTGGGGTCGTTTTTAATGGCCGTTCTAATATTGTTTCCAATCTAGACGTAATTGCGTAATTGCGCAGTGAAGAACGTGAAGAACACGTCTTTGTGTCGTTCCGTCGTATGACTTCATACCATCGATCACGATTATTGGCGACACTCAAAGCACCGTACACCGCAGTCTCCTCTGTGGTGCGATGTGATCCAACCAGCGTATAGTGATGGATCCACATAATCTTTTGTCCTTTTCTTTGCTAGTGATCATCAGCTTCGCCATAATGTAGGCTTTGGGCCAATGTGCCCAAAAATGTTAAAGCATAACTTTTTGAGTGTTGCATACGTGTTGATGCCGTTATGCTATTCTAATATACATAATAATTTAAAAAAAAGAATATAATTAGTTCGTCATATACACGAACCTCATGTCTTTAACTGAAGAAAAAGATGATTCTAGTCTTTTTGCGTACTTTGACATTGCGGTCATTACGTCACCGATTTATTGCATTTTAAAACCTTTGTATGAAACTCAATTTTTCGCGTTTTTTAAATTTGTTTATTTATTTTGTATATAACTCTTTTCCGAAAGTATGATTTTACTATACAGGTATATTACCCTACACAAATCCAATGTCATTTGACGGATGTCGCTTAATTTTCGGACTTTGGTCGTACAAATTTTTCCTTATTTTTATTTTCAGAAGCACCGGTGATATCGAGAGTTATATAGCAATTTTTTTACCTTACAGTATTTATTTCTGAACCCCACATTGTCCATGTAGTGTTAATACTCATCGTTACTGTTTCCTCATTATTAGACTTTCAAAAATAGGATTGACACATTTATGGTTTTTAAACCTATCAGAATGTAACGACCCCGCTAACGTTTCTCCAGACTGTCACTAATCTGCGCCATTAAGTCCCAGCAAAGGATTGATGATGTGCAATAATTCTACGTGTAACAGACGATAAATGTAACGTATTTGCAGAGGTTTCCTTCTCTTTATCTTGTTCTTTTCTATAATATTTTGTAAATTATACTAACATTATTGCTTGAACGAGATGTTCCCAGATTTATTTCTTATATACCATTTACAAATTAGCTAAATTTCAATCATAATCCCAAAACTCCTCTAAATGTGTAGATTGGATTTAACTATGGAAATTTAAAAGTCAAAAAATGATTTTATTTCTTCACTATCAATATCAAAACATTTTGTGTCGCCATCGTAGATTTTCGGTCTTCCGTGCTACGTACACTTTCGATCTCGGAGGTCCTCTTTAACCACTTTGGTATTTAAAGTATTACTTTTTTCAAAAAAGTAAAAAAGAGTCGGCATTGTCGTCAGCTTTTTAAGCTTTACTAGAATAATTTGAAAAAAAAAAACAAACCCACTCAGCAGGAGTTTGAAGAGATTGCTAAGATCTATGAGCTTGATGTCCTTCAAATCCGGCGTAATAAATAATATAACGGTTCGCACCGATTCTCTTAAGGCCTAGAGTTTTTTTGTAAAGACTGATTACATTACATATTCAGAACTCCGTCATACTAAAACTTCTGAAACCGTAAATACTAGATATATATGGCAATAATAGTGAAGCTTAATGAGAGCTAAATAAAATTAACCAGATTAAAAACGGTGCATTGTGCAAATAAAATAAAATCTTTTTTCGGTTCATTGGGAAGTGTAAATTTACAATAAGGTTTTTGTTGTAATAATGCACAGCTGAAAATATTGATTAAAAAAATATTGACCTGCTACAGTCCCGTAGAAAAAAAAAAATATATATATATAATAATTTTTTTCTATTATATATATGTATATATATATGTATATATCTATTAATATATATATTTATATATACTATTATAATATAGTATACTACTATATATAGTAACGGTCACATACTTGTATGCATATCTGGTAAAGATTAATAATTGATTTTATTTTAGTATTTATATTTTCGACAGCTGGAATGATGTCCAGCTATCGAAAATATAAATAATAAAATAACATTTATTCATAAAGATAACGAATATTTATATAAATAATTAATAAATAAAATGATTTCTATATTTATTACGACCTCGTAGAGTATATTCTTCACTTTATTAAGCTATGTAGCTACGTTTATAGATTAATTGAACAATTTTACTATCCGTAATGGGGACGAAGTTCATTTTAGAAATAATGATTTGAGAAATATTAGTAGCTAACTACGGCAATTGCCTTCGTCAAGCTACTTTTCTACGAACTTATCGAGGTTCGCGTTTTTAAACATAGAAAATAATATTCTGAGAAATATTAATTAACGTTAAGAACTATTGATTTTGAACAGGATGTACTTATACATTAATTGACAGGTTTTACACTCAAAACTAATCATTCTGTATACTTTGTTTATCTTTACATAACACATTAACGATTGTGATGAGCATAGCTTACATAGTGATTTAATAACATTAATCATATGCGAAACTAAATGGGTTTGTTTATAACTTTTGGTTTAACACAATCCTTTAAACATTTCGACCAGTTATCTATAGTCATGCAATCTCTTTATGGGATATCTTCAATGACAACGTCATACTCTAAAAACTGGCCATAATTCAACAACTAACGAATTAAGATCAGGACTAGATAACGGCTAACATTAAACTCCGATGAAGTCTAAAACCTTAGTTTACAACGTAGTTTGGGAGGATCGAGCTTTATGATCTTGCCGAAGTGAGTATTCTAGATTATGAAACAATGTTGTTAAAAGACTTAATCGTCGTCTTCGGAATCATATATTTATATACTAGTATTGATACTAGAAAGATTAATCCAATATTGAAATGTATTTTATTTTAATAACATAAATTTTATTTATGGCCTTTGGCAATGAGCTAACCGACAGCAGATGAGGGAGAATGGATCACGAGTAGCGAACACCAGTTGATGACGCATCGTGGATAGGCTCTCCTAAGCTGGATTGACGACATAGTCAAGGTCGCGAGAGGTCTGGATGTAGGCGGCGCAGGTCCAGTCATCGCGACGACCTTAGGGCCAGGCTCATGCTTCGGCCTAAGCGAAATTAATAAAAAGAAAATTAGCATTTATTCTTTATAGTCATTTGAATTACAATTAAGAAACAAACGTAAATGAATAACATGAAAATTCCTATTAGCGACGAAAGTTTCACAGGGACATATAAGTGCATAACGAAAATGAAATAATAATTAAATTGAAAAAGTTAAATGGAAGTTAAATGGATTTACGCAGCAAGATAAATGACAATCTCTACTATTATTCTACTTTCATAATAATACTAATGGAACAAATATTATGTTTAAGTACAAGTGTGACAAACAGCAGGTTATTCTGTGCACTCTATATAACGAGGTTATGGAATTCTAAAATTTTAAAGCCTGCCTCGTTATGGAATGAGCTGCCAGAACGAATTAGATGCGCTAAATCGCTGATAGTATTTATATAGTTATTAAAAATGGTAAAAGAGTACTTCCTTCGCCTTTAAAATAGGATATTACGTAGCATCTCTTAATTATTCGTATTTATGTAGTAGCTTTCCCATACAAATATTTATATATATAGCTGTTTATGTGTATATATGTATATGTAAGTATTCTAGTATATATGTGTATAGTAATGTATGTATTTATATATATATGTATTTGTATGTACGTACACCCTAAGCTGCCCTCTCCTTCACGCTATTCATCTCGATCCTAAGGTATAGATCGCCTCGAGCGATAAGACCTCTTCTTGTACCATTATATCAATTGTTTCTTCTTTTTTTCCTTTAATTATTGTCTATGGTGTAAAAAAAAGTATTAATAAACCAATAAATAAATAAAACCAGGATCTGAATTTGGTTTGTTTGAAATAAAAAAAAATAGTAAAATAATTTAATAAACAGGCTAGTCAAGTTTCATTGTTTTGAGACCTCTTTTTTAAAAGTTATACAAGACCCTATTTTTATTATTTAACTTATTAAGAGTGGAGAGACCCCAAGTCTCTGTCAGCCTAAGCAGCGATTCCCCCATGCCTAACTCAGAACTGCCTCTATTACTTACCGATTTCCCTCGCGTTGTTCAGATGTTTTTTTTCGAAAGAACGTCGGGTGTTTACACTGTCCTTCAGACAGCTTACTCTTCAAAGAGAAGTCTAAGAAATAGTTATTATCTCTTGTTTAGCCTGCACATTAATATGCAATAGGCCATCTGCTGTGTATATAACCAGCTTAATACCTTAAACATGATTATCATAAACAATTATTTATATAAAATGGCTGAAGTAAAATAATTGTACAAACTATTAGCTGTCTTAAATATGTCATGTTTCGATCTTGAAAATATAATTTCCACGATTTCCATTTAGACATTGCATATTTTCTTCGATTATTCTTAAACGTATGTGTATCTTTTAGTTTCATCTTCGAATATGATTTGTTTAATTTTAACGAATACATCTTTAATACGCAATGATATAATAGATCATTTAACACCCTAAGCTTTGTCATCACTTAAATTTCTTTTAATCATTTTAATTTTTTTTGTAAATTTTTATTCCTAATGCGTTTTAGTTTACATTGCCTATAAGAGGTTCGTAGATAAACGAAAGTGATCGACAAAGTCCAGCGGATTCACAATTTGAAGTGACAGTGGTCAGGCCACATAGTGAGCAAAATAGATAGCCGCTGTGGCCTTAAGGTTGTAGGATGGAGACATGGGTTGTAGAATGGGCCCGCAACCACAGTGTGGGACGTCCCTTCACAAGGTGAACAGACGACTCTGCTAAAGCCGTTGGAAGAAGCTGATTACAGGCCGCTTTCTATTCCTTTTTTTTGGCCCTATTGAAAATTCAAGGGAAAGGCCTATGTCCAGAATATAATTTTGTTTAAGTTTATAGCCTACTTGAATCTACTTGATAATTAACTTAAGACCTGAGATACATTAACAGTCTATTAATTAATATGCCTTTCTACCGTATCAATATAATTACATATATTAAGGTATAGTTTAAGGATTCAATCTCTATCGTAAATGATGTAAACTGAATTCTACTAGGTATAAAGGTGATAACATAATTATATAGTGCGTTATACATAACAATGTTACATATTTGCTTAATATCAATTAGAAAAGGAAAAGTTAACGCTTCGTATATGTACAATATTAATGTATTATATTTAATACTATGTTTTACAATATTATAACAATGAAACCAACAAATTATTGTACAAACCTTCAATACATTCTATTTCTGATACATGACAAAGACAAAGTGAAAACCTAATAATCAACTTAAAATTAAGCTTAGATTAGTTCGCATCGTTACTGGGAAGAACTGACAAGAATCTACGTGGCGTCTGTATTTTTTTTTTCATGATTGTCTCAACATTTTTTCCTAAAAATCTTAATATAAATAATACTCTGAAATCTTTCTGACAAAATATGCTTCTTGGAAGAGCCCATGCTTAATTTTTTTTTGAATTTTCAAAGATATAAATTTAC
The DNA here is from genome assembly GCF_028537555.1 of Battus philenor. Lineage (NCBI taxonomy): Eukaryota > Metazoa > Arthropoda > Insecta > Lepidoptera > Papilionidae > Battus > Battus philenor. The sequence continues at coordinate 4,558,970 of NW_027181686.1, forward strand.
ACTCTCGTTTGGCAATTTATAATATCGTATATATTGACTTGCAAATGAGTGATACACTCTATGGAGCGTGGGTAGAGGAGAGTGGGTATACCATTTCTATTCTTAGATTATTGTGATGGATATCACTATTTCTGCCAAAATTACTAAGATTTTTATGTACATACATTAGGTTGTAAGTATATTGTGAGTGCAGTGTGACTATGTTAATATCTTTGAATTTATCACAAAGTGCCTCTAGATTTTTTTACCAAACACCTGGTAAATTCATCTAGATGTCTATAAGAAACGTAACTGAATAAGGAATTTTTGAATTTCAAAACATGAATTTAATTAATGTTTATCATTATAAATTTATACTTTTTAATTTTTAAAGTATTCAATGTAATAAGTTAAAATTTAACGCTTTACATTAGGCGTGAGATCTACGAAAGGTGTAATTTTAATTAAAGTATTTTAAACACTTCCAAAATGATAATTAGAACGTGTAAATAAACTCACTTAAGTTAATTGCTCGTCGGTTTTACACTTTCACGGCAAAAGTAGGAGCTCTTGAATTTCTTTTTTAAATTCCGGAGAGCCGTTGTGTGAAAGAGAATGCGAAAATGTTTTCCTCTTCGCCGTACAATAGTTTCACTTCTCCAGTAAAATATCGTGGGACACGAGAGATGTTTAATCAAACGCTAAAGGTTGGATAGGCTCGGGGAAACACAGCTGCGCCCGACTGTCTTTGACGCTTCCAATGATGAAGTTTTTTTGTCTTTCTATAGTATTGTGCTCGTTTACTCTAAATAATATATCGCGGAAATATAAAGACAGCTATTAATTACTTATATTTTTACCAATTATATACAGGATGTTTGGTTTTAGTTGCATAAACTTTAAAGTAATGAATTTGATGATGAAGATGAAGCTTTGCTGGCAAAAGTAAAAAATCATTTCACACCTATTTCCAATCACCACGTTTAAAGCGATCGCTTTGAAATATGATACATTAATTTATTTTTTCTATTGGAATGCCACAGGCGAATAACATCTGTTAGTCTGCAAGAACAAATAGTAAAAGATACTTAATTTTACATTTTTTAATCTGTTACATGACCTTGACGTATTCGCGGTGATTTACTGCCAACATTCATTTGTCCTGGCCTAGCAGTGACGTTCTTAATAATCCTGCATGCAATACTTAATAATTGACGAGGCACAAATTGAGGAAGGCATTTTCATAGTTTTAATAAAAAGTGTCAAAAAAGACCACGGGGTTCTAGTCTGGTAGGCTACCAATAAAGATTTTCTTGAAAACAGATAACCAAATAAGACTTTTTTATAATAATTGATCGTTATTTAATTATGCAATTCATATTACTTACATTAATATAAAAAATGTGTATAAATTACTATCTCTATCTTGTCACCTAAATGTCATTTGATTTTTATATCTGTTAACCAACTGTCAGTCGATCTATTGATGGAATGTCAGATTGCAAAGAATTAAAATATTTTAAATGGATTCAATCATGGTTCGGTCAAGTACACTTTTATTTAAAATTCCATTACTTATTTGTTCGCGCAAAGGATCTAAGTTGAGTCAACCTTTTATTTATTTATTTTGTTATATTGAAAATGAAACGTCTATATCTTTTGTTGCAACGAATGCTTCAATCCTTGCCTAATGTAGCAGATGTTAATTAAAAATGAACCGTTGTCGGCGCGGTGTAGACCGCACATAATGTCGCATTGTGGGAGTAATTGCAGCGGCCACAGTTGCGGTTCCACATTCAATCACCGCCCGGAATTCTGCACCGATAGGATGTCTCGTTAAACAATTATAAATAATTTTATAATTAACTGTGCTATTGTTTTGACAGCCATCTGTCAAACAATAAATAACTTTTTTGTGGGCAACATTGTGTGGTATAATTTGCACAAATACTCTCTCATGTAGTGTCTTTAAATTACCTTGAAATAAATTTAGCAAGGTTAAAAACTTCTTTAAAAAATCTAATTACATTGAATCATTCTTTGTATAATAATAAAGCTTAGGAATTAATTCTTCTACTACTGTCTTAGGGATGTTGTAAAAGTGACAACAACAAAACCCGCCTGTATTTGTTTTGGGCTCTTCTCTGAGCGGGTTTGGAACACTCGTTGCTTTTAGATTCTCAATCTGATTCCAGTTTCTGCCTAATTGGGTTCTTCTTGCCTTCTTCTTATTATTTATATAAGTGGTCACTATAAATGATCCCATATAAATAATAGGAAGAATAAATAAACAAATGGGAAGATACCTTTCGTATATTATTGGATAATGTATATTAATTAACATAGCATTCATCCGTCTCCACTTTTGCGAGACAATTGAAGGAACAGATAATTGTAGTAGGCGTCAATCTTTGGAAAGGAAGTTTAAAATACATACATATGCCTGTTTTTTAAAGACGTGCATGTAAGAATTAATTTTAAAGTTTTATATTGTCTTATCGGTTGACGAAATTACTCCCTCGTTCTTTTGTGCCAGGGTATATTACAACTGTTATATAATATGTAATTGAACGATTGGAGACATCTGCATCCAGCGTCTTCAACGTCTGTCAACGACGTGGGGGAACGTTCTTTGCTGCGCTTGCTTGTCCGTGGTCTTCACTCCAGGATCTTAATGCCCTATGGGCTATCTTCCCCCCGCCCCCTCGACAATACGCAAGGCTATGCCGGTTACTTCGTCTACAGATCATCTTAATTTTGATTCGATCTCGTGGAGAAAGCACTCAGAGTGCAACAAACAGAGCGCTATCCGGAGTTTTGCTGCAAGATCGAATGACAAGTAAGGAGATCCGCAGAATAACCAACGTCACCGACGTAGATTGAAGAATAGTTCGTCTGAAGTGCAATAGGCAGGTCACATAGTTCGTGCAATCAATGGGTGTTGTGGCCAATAGGTTTGTGAGTGGCGACCACAAGCTGGAGTGTAGATAAGCCGTCTAATAAATGGACCGACGATATAGATAAGCTCGTGGAAAGTCTTTGGATGTGAGCTGCGCAAGACCTGTTATCGTGGCGATATTTGGGAGAGAATTATGGATTGCAGTGGGCGTCTATCGGCTGAAAAGAAGTAAACTTTTGATGGATAGATATATTTTCTGTAACATATAATAATTTTGATTGAATAATAAAAAGTGTGGTTTGATTAATCAAAAAATAAACTTTAATGCACTGATAATAATGATATTAAAAACAAAACATTGGAAGTAATAAAATTAATTCAAAAATCTTAGTTTGATCAAAAGCGGTTATATTACATATCAAATAAATATTCGTGTTCAAAACATGAAACTCATAATTTTAATGCTTGACTGGATGCGAGCTCTTGTTGATATGGTAGTAACATTTCACTTTGAACTTAAGCCAAGTTTTGTATGGATATACAAAGATACCACCACACTGTGAAATGTTATCTTTTTTACAAACCTATTTATCTACTGCAAGAAAATACCCGATGCATTCGAAACGTGCCAAATTATATAATTTTATACGTTAGAGCCATGTTGTTTGATTTATGTTCCACTAAGTCCGCGTCTGTTGTTTGTTATTGAATTCGAACTCGGAAATTATTAACAAATTCACTGCTATTCGCTGGAGTTATTGATTCCATTATATTTTATTAGTAGCTTCAACTACACAACAACCACTACTAACTTCTACACGCTTGTAAATTTTATATAAATATAGGTTTAAATAGGTTCAGCTAAATGCTACTTATACATTTCCGGATGCATATAAATCCAGAGAAATAATTGTGTTTATGTCAATTAAAAATAAACAAGTATTCTCTTACTGTGCCTCATTGGCAAGCTTACAATAGAACCATTGACAGAATGTTATGTTCCTGGAGAAGGGATTTATTTACGAGATCGAACCAGGAATGGATAATTCCGTAGATGAGAGCAAATTAGTATGCGGTTCACATAGCGTGTAGAAAAGATATCCGTTAGAATTTTAAGGTTTTAAGTAGTATAGGAATTTTAAATACAAGGTGGACGTATGGCCTTGTAAAGATCTAAGGATGATACTTCTTTAGGATCCTTCCAACAAGTCCTACAAGAAATCTACTCGATTCTAGATTTCTTCTAAAGGCCTAGCCTATATTCAGGAGTGGGCAGACTAAGGCTTAAATGATAATGTAAATAAAATATATAATTAGACAAGCATTAATTAAATGATAATTATTGTGATGTTAAAGTAGTATCGGTTTTTTTGGGACCGGACTTTCACTGCTGCTCAATTGGGCTGTCAATTGAGATGAGATGGCATTTGCAGTTTCCGCGGGTTCAAGGCGGCAAGACGCAGACTGGCTATATTCGAATGTTGATGCGCGCTGTTAGCCTTTATGGCTTTTACAGCTTCATCGGACTCAGGGCTCGCAGATCCGAAATCCGCGAACTAATGAACTAAAAAATAAAAGTCTACGTCAGATGCGTCGCCTGACGTATTGTATTAGCTAATTGTAACCTAGTCGGTTAGAGCTAGTTTTCGGTTCGGAGTAAAGTGTGATCCTTTCCTCCGAAGTCTTTTAACTGAATAGATATCGTAGCTGGGAGAGTATCGGTTGCAGTCGTAGTTTTTTAAGGTTCTGGAGTAAAGACCATGAACTCGCCTCTCCTCTGTTAAAATAGCGAAGTACGAGGACTTCTGTGAAAGCCACGACTCGAACCGCTACGTTTCACCGGATTGATCGTGTTTCATTGTTCTATTCTCTTCAAATATTCGCAGTTATTGTGTTTATAGAGGTTTTCCTCGCATTTCTAGTTGTAACGTCTCACGTACTTTCTCCTTGTAATATGAACCTAGTTTAATCTTAGATTTAATTTCGTAAAAATACAATAAAATTTGTACATGGTGAGTTTGAGAGAAGTGACAAATGATCGTATATTTTTAACAGTAACTAATTTTCAGTGACAAGTAGAATTAATCCGTGCTCGCGAACAAGCACCGTCGCCGCCACTGTTCATTTAAATTAATCGTTTGTTTTGTCTGAAGCCTCTCAGAAAATAAGCAAGACGTGACGAAATATAAATACTTGCGCTTATCTTTGTCGTTATAAGTCGTTGTTTTATTATAAATATTTAAAACTTTCCTGTTATTTTCACATCATCATCATTACCATTTCAGCTGTAGGACGTCCACTGCCCGAAGATATGCCTCCCCTATGGGTTTCGATAAATTTAACAAGGTCGTATGTCCATTGTGTGGCTGGACTTTAATCAATCGCTCAATGTATTGTGTTATGAACGGATCTGTCAGTGACTTTATACGCTGCGATAGACACAGGAAAGCCTTTTGATAAGTCCTTATCTTACCAAAACATTGACAGTTAATTAAGTAGCAGGTGTTAAAATAAATTTAGTTGCGAGAAGCATTTACTTAAAGGAGTCGAAGGATTTCTCTAGCATCCACTGAACTCTTTTGACGTCGACGTTTAAAATTTCATTACCTGTATAGATATTTTATTTTTTACTTAAGTAGACTTTTAGGAGAAAGGTATATTATTATCGGTATGTAAGGTTTGAATGTTAATATTTTGTTTTTCCAATATAATGTTTCTCACTAATGAAAGAGAGATAATGTGTAGGATAACTTTTTGCTACTATTTCTTTTATGTTTAACGTAAAATACACTAAAAGATTGATCCACATAAAATACAGGAATTTGTTTTTGTTAACATGTCTTTAAATCAAGTATGCTTAAGATTATCTATAGTTTCCTTTCATAGTATAGTTACAACAAGGCAAGGGCTCAAAAGTGATGAACCCTACTGATTTTATTTCTCCGACATATGTATGAAGATGTGCTCTGATATAATAAAAAAGATTTTTTTTGATTACATTGAATGAGGAAAGGGGCGATTCGGACACGGTGGATAATAGCCTAGAGGATTGACAAGTTGAAGCAGTAGCAATCTTGCTAACACGCAGAACTGATCACCACTGGAGCTTTGAGGTTTTTTTTATATAATGGCCCTGGCTATCGGGGACCTCTCGTTCCAACTCCTATTTTGTTCGGAACAGGGTTGTGTTGGGGCAATAATTTTTTCTGTTCTCTTTTTCTTTTACAGTTTCTTTTCTCTTGTTTCGCTCTTTAACATTTGCTCTATTACATTTTTCATTTATATTTATTTCTTTTATTCGTCGCCTTCCATCCTATTCTCAGTCACTACAGTCTAGGTCTATTTTATTGTTACAATGTATTACACTTTTACTTAGATTATTTATATATGTATTTCTACAGTTTTATCTTTAATTTCTTTCATTTAATATTTTATTTACATTCTGTTTTGTTTTCTTATTTTATATCTATTCACATTTACATTATTATTTATAATTAGCCGACCGTTTTAACCTAAGTTTTATTTATTTGTATGATGTTTTCTACGACCCTCTTGCAGATACTGGGGAAGGGTGTTCTGCTTTCATCATCAGCAATTATGGAGGCAATTCTCGCCTCTTCAATCTTGGAGCTTTAAGGTTCTGAACAGGAGACCATGGACTGGAAAACGCTCCTCCTCGTTGGTGGATGGACTATATTAAGGTCGTTGAAAGAAGATGAATACCAGTCGTTTTCTTCCGGTCCTTTTCAAAATTTATAGGGGAGGCTGTGTGTGTGAGGCAATGGATGCCCTATGCTTAAAATTATAATGATGATGACGATAATAAAAGAAACTTGCTAAAGTTAGTTTACATGTATTAAGGAGATTTTTATTTTTTAAGAAAAGAGGAAGGAAATCTGTATTAATAGAGCAGTTATTTTAAAAGCTGAGAAATCACTGATTCAAAAAGATTAATCTTAGTTTTTTTTTTAGTTTAGTCTTCTCTTGCTTATCTGTATTGATTTAGATAATATTTTTATAGAAAGCCGCCGCAGGATTATTAATTATCAAAAATTTCTTTAAATTGGGCACGAGAACCTGCCTAGAATTTTGTGCTCGGATGAAATAAAACACGGAATGTTTCACTTCGGGCATATTTGCATATTCAATTCCATCTAAATCCTTCACGTCGTGCCGCGGTTGTGTAATAGGAAAACAAATTTACGATTTTAGTAGCAGATTTTGTGACGATAATAACATAATGTTTCACAACCTTAAAAAATTATGATTTTAAATTTACGTCTGTAAAATAGCAATCTTTACATATCGGAATGTATCTAGTGTGTTCATCTAAGAATATTATAGTTTCGTTATCAGCTAATCAATATGGTTAGTTTAATAATATAAATGTAATAAGAAACGATACTCTTCAAACTGAAATGAAGTGATTTTTCCACAACCCCAAAAGTAATTCTAAACCTATCAAATTTTAAAGTCGATTGCTGGCCGGTTTGAATTACGTCTTTTGTGTCGTTGGGTGCGGATAGGATCTCTTCCGCAGAAATAGTACTAAAACAAAAATTTAAGCTGTTAAATGTAGCTGAATTTGTTGTTTTAAATTGTTAATACTATCTTTTCACCTACTAATATTATATGAACTCTCTGAGAATAACCTAGTTAATTGCTATTATAAATAACTTTAGGTATTTATTATGTCCAGACACGAACATACTTAATAAAAAGAAAAAAAATTATAAGAAAACTGTAGCCTAAATACATAATGAATTCTCTTGTTCAATAAAGTCACAATTGATTTTTACAACGCCTAAGTTTATTAGGCATCAGTGAATGGCGACATAGATTGCCTTCGATTCTTACAATCAAGTACGATTGTGACAAATTGAGTGACGTGTCAATGCAAGGTTTCCTAAATTATATTCTGAGGCGTTTTTCTGTTGTATTTTAGAAATAATAAAAATTGATTTGACTAGAATCTCTAAATAAATTTATTAAATTAGATTTATCTAAATTCATTTTATTTTAATCGTGGTTAATTAATATTTTTGAATTTAATTTTCTATAAAAATAATTGTAGTAAAGAAGAAATATTAAATCCATAATTTAAGGGTTCAAATCGTTGAAGTATGAAAACCACTTGTGCTAAAATGTAATTATTAATAAGTATTGTGTGAAGAGTTCGGTTTTGATATAACATTTAATATATAATACAATTTGAATCCAACATAATGTCGTTATTTCCGGAGAGGAGAGAACATTATACATAGAAGGTTTCCTAACCGAATTCATGTATAATAAAATTCAGAGTAATCTTAGTTTTAAAACATCACAACGTATATACCTGAGATCATAAATTTAAATATTCTCGAATAATAAGACCTAGTATATGGTTATTTACGTAATTTGTTTATATTACGTTTTAGCAAAAAAGCTACGTTTCTGTGCTTCGCTGTAACGAGATTGACTTCAAATAGCAAGTTTTTTCCTTACCAAAGGCAACTTCATTAATACTGTATTTACTTCAAAGAAATTGATCACGTCAAGGGAGATGGCATGAATTACCTTTTATCCTTACCTTTCATCTCTTTTATCTTGTGTAAATATGTTTAGAAATTTTAACATGTTTTTACCGGGAAATAGTTTACTACTTTTTACTAAATATATACTTGTAATTATATTTTAATGGATTCTTCTCTATAGCCCCATTTGGTAGAACAAATAAATTTGAAAATGAGTAAGATTTATGTCTAGAATTGCATGCATGTAATGAAGATGAAATTCTTAGCGATTTTCCACTCGAATTTGAGTCTTCTGTCTGGATTAATTATGATCACATGTTATTATTACATACGCAAATAAATTGTAAGGTTTAAATCACTTTTGATTAACGACCTAAATTCATGTGTTCAAACGAGAATGCGTGGAAAATGTTTCAAAGAATATTTTTCTAATAAATACCATCCAAACTTTTATCTCAAATGTTAATGCAATTCTGGAAATGGATTTTAAATTTTGCGATGCTAATGAAATCGACAGGTTAGACATGTTTCAATAAAATGGATGACTTTTGAAATTAATTAAAATTTCGTGAGTTTATTACATTTAATGTTCTTATTTTTATTTTTTTAAGTTGATCAAGGAAGAGTCCACAATTATATTTCTGATTGTTTTTTTGTCCAACACCAACATGGTCAAAATAATTTAATATTTTTTGTATTACTATTGATTTAAAGAGACTTGTCTTCTTTCATTCAATGCCATCGTCGTTTCAGCCCATAGACACTCACTGCAAGGTATAGTCTTCCCCCAAAGATATCGATGTTATGATATATCGTAATCGCCACGCTTGGTTGGTGCCAGACCAGTGTGGTATGCAGTACGCAGAGGACGCTGCTGTCCATCCTCTGAAAAATTATTTGTGAGTAGTGGCAATCCTATTTAATTGATGGACAAAATGTGTCAATGATATAGGTTTGCATCCTGGGAATCGATCTTGCGACTTACTCAGTCATCTACCGCTGTTCATTGCTATAGTTTAAGTTAAATTTTAATTATAACTCTGTTAGCACAAATATAAACCCGTGTGGTTTCTTGTGCTCTCTTCTAAAAAAAAATTATTTTTTTATATTTTTAATAAATAATGAAAATGTATTTTAGACTATAAACACTGAAATTTAGTAAATACTTCTATTGTCCAAAAGCAGTCAAACTGAATGCAATTCTGAAAGATATGACTAATGTGTAAAGAAATTTGATTAAAATTATTTTTCAACTTTTTATATTTAACTTATAGTTACATAACAAGTTATTAGTAAATATAAACAAAAAATCGAAGTAATTGCGTGATTGTTCAGGTAAGTGTTTTTTATTTAAATTAAAAAGCAGTGAAACTGCTTTGCGTCAGTAAAATATTGTTAAAAATCTTGTTATATACGTCATAATAAGGGCTATAAAATATATAAATTTTTATTGGGCTGCGAGGGGCAAGAAATATAGAAACTGCCATATTTATTTACGTACTTATCTTATACTTTGTGTATTGGTAAAGAATGTTTTTTATGTAGCTTTTACTTATTCTTCGAAGCTTCCCTATGTCTGAAGGTCTTGGCCAAGCCTGTCAGATTCTGCTGCCATCTATTCCCAGGCTCTTCCATTTTGTTAAAGTTTTATGGAGCGATGCATGGTGGGGATGCAATGTCGACAATGTCGACCACTGATTATCCGAGCTACTCCGTGCAATGTGGTGGTAATAGAGTATTCTACGTAAGCAAATTGTGAATAGCCGAGTCTTTATTTAGAGCTCTTTAAGAGTAAACGAATTAGTGCGACGCTCTGTCCACGGGTATTTTAATATTCGGCGCCAACGCCAGATCTAGTCAAGGCTTCGCACGTGTACGAAAATATTGAACCTAAACATAAACTCACTTTTTCTTTTAAAATTTATCCTTTTAACCAATTTTTATGTTAAAAATAGTTTACTTAGATTTTTTCCTCAAAACATAAGGTAAAGGCTGGGGTTAAAACAATTTGAACTTACAACTTTCGAAAAATAGCGTGCCTCCAAAAAACGAGAAACACAAAAGGTGTTTAATGATTTCTTTATTATTTCAAAAGTTGTACGGGTATTACAACAATTTCAATGGTTATTGGTTTGGTTATACAGTTTTTGAAAATTAAGTGTCGAAAAATTTTCCATCATAATAAAAGCTTGGTTAATGTAATAACGAAAGCTTGGTTTAGAACTGTTTGTCTTCGATCCTTGTTTACTCAGGCGCTTAGTATTCAATGCATGTGCGATTACAAAGCATCGCTTTAGCAGAGAAACAATATAAATGCCCCTGTAACATTGCAATACATACTGGATAATCCATTGAGATTATGTATCACACTTAATGTAACAAAAAATATTTTTTAGTTTCTCACACAAATAAGTTTCAAACCGGCATTGCCGTCACCTGGTAATTTAATCAGAGCTTCTTACCCTCAGTTGGAATCACGGATGTTGAAAAATATTCTCTGCCTCGTCCTTCTTCAACTCTTTTATTATTCATAAGATTCGGCAAGGGGAGATCTACAGAGCCTATGTTAAGGTATTGCTATGTATAGGTATTGCGTTGTACAGTTCTGCGCACATTTTATGAGAAATAAGTTATTCCAGGTTTAGTTTAATTGGTGGTAAAATGAAAAATGAAATCAAAGATTCACGATAAATACAAGAAATTAAAATAAACTCGTAACACTGAAATATTGTTTTCAAAAATAAAAAATCCTTCACGCTTTCATAATTTATTACTCATTATGAATTACCACAATATTTCTTAAGTCTTCCTTTTCTTAGTTTTAAATGTAAGCAAGCATTGTGTGTCATTAAATAAATATTATTATAGCATTCTATCGTTTTTAGGGTATCGAAAAGAGTGAAACTTAGTTTGTTAACTCATTACATGGGTTGATATTGTAATGTAGGGATTAACCTTTGTCAAATGTCCTTTGAAAAGAGTAACTATTGGCTTTCTAGCCGGTTCTTATTCATGTACTGTCTACACTTACCTTTTTAAAATGTTCAAAATATTTAACGATCTAAAATTGCTTGCAAATGTCTACTTGAAAAAAGATATTTCAATTTGATGACTGGAAAACCACGGATCTGGGATCAAAATGGACATCATAGCTCTATTCTAAAGTACACGACATGACTTTTAGAATAAAAAGCTTTAACAATAGCCGTTGTAATATGTTAGTAGAAGAAGCTTCCAGACGTCCAGAATAAAAATGACTTTGCCCCCACAACGTAAGAAATATCGAATGTGGAATATCAAACAGGAAAAAGGGCATTCATCAAATAAATTGTTCATCCTGCTCTTAACAAAACGGTGCCTCGAAGGAAGGCTTAAAATTAAAAATTCACATCCTATTGCATTTACAATTTGTGTTTTAAAAATAACAGCATCAAATTATATTGAAAGATATATTATACAATAAAAAGATATAAAATACTTCACTTTTTTAATTACTTTTAAAAACCTTTTGCTTTTAGCTTACATATTATAAATGAAACGAACATAAAACAGAACCACAATTGGTTTCAATAAAATGAAATATATGAAATTAAATTTGTTACAAAGCAACATGCACCGCAGTACAAATATGACGTATATTTAATTAAACCAGTCGAGGGTCGAGATTGAAAACGTCGTTCCCTAAAGTATCGTGCTCTTGGCCGTCGATCGGTAAGGTTACACACCGACTTGTTTCAATCTCTAGTTGATTATGAAATGTTTTACAAATAGATGTACAGGATGATTGGTAATAAAAGTAAAAACTTTAAAATCGAATTTTTAAGTATGTTTCCAAATATGTATAAACTGATCACTGTGAAATATTATACTTATATTTAGTGGGTCGTCCCATCGAGTGAATCGACGATGTAGTCAAGGTAAAGAGAAATGACCCTCTAGGACTTATGCCTAGTTGTGGGCGTCTATCGTTGACATGATGATAATAACGATGATGGATTTATTTATTATATATGAATGTGACATAGTAATAATTTCTAGATGTATAAAGTCTACAGGGAAATATAGTAAACCATAATTAATTTTAACATTTAATCATCATGTTAATTGTTACTTCAGAAACCATTAATTAATGCTATACATTCACCCCTTTAAACCTTTACACCTATAATCAATCATCCTGTGTCAATATATCACGTGATCATCATATATACAGAGTGATGTATATCTGACACTTGTACGTACTTAAATCTATATATAGAAGAAATCCATAGTAATTTTTAATGAGTTATAACCATGCTGGCATTACCAACAATTTTGATTTCTATGGATCTTATATTTTGAGAACATTTGGTCTATGGTTTCCCTAAATTGCATAAAAATAATTTTCTTTTTAACTAACGTATAACCTTTTAAAGACCTTGTTATCGTCGTAAAACGTTGAAAGCAGGCCGCTTTGAATCGGTCTTATTGGAAATCTTTGAAGAAGGCTTATGTCAAGCATTGGGCGTCACCTATAATAATGTGGTTGTTCATTTAACAGTTATAATAATTGGACTGTATAAGATATTAAGTAGTAAATATATTTTGTTTGTTATCAAAAAATGCTATTTAGTTTGTTTATATGGTTGATTTTGGCTTGTGCCTATTTTGCAAATAAAGAGTGGTGTCTTTTTAATTGGAACGTTAACAAATGTATTTTATAAGTATTAACTGATGTGAAGTCGATACAAAATTACATGAAAAACAATTTTTTTTTAACCAGAATTGTAAGTTCGTTGATGGGTCACGATTTAAATATTTTCATGTTTTATTCAGGTAGATTTTGCATATTAATTTAATATTTTCGATAGAGCAGTTTTAAATGTTGTTTTAAAAGTTGTTTATGTCGGTCGTATCGTAAAAATGTAATTTAAAAACCTTTTTTGGTTAAACAAACTGCAGTGCATGCGGTAAAAACATATATACTCTTTAAATTTTCGAAACATCAATTTATAAATCACGAATCTGTGTACAATGAATCCTTATTTCTCTTAATCAAACTGTATCTTGAGATCGACTATACCAATTTCTTTCATTTTTTTATATTTTCTAATACTATGAGCGAGACTTATATTATAAAAAAAATTGCAATTTGTATTGTGGCTTGCATTTACAATATCAATAAAAAAAATCGCAAGGACAGTCGTTTAGTGTTTACGGGCTTCAATCTTGAAAATAATTTTATTCACAATGCCTATTGTATAATATCTGTCGGGTACAGGCATTGTACAATAGGCAGATTTGAAAATCATGTTGGAAGATTAACAAAATTATTTGTTTACGCACCAGAAAATACTAACAGTGCTGCGTGTCACAAACCACTCCAGCAAACACTCTATTTCTGAAATAACTCCTTTTAATTTAGTTAGGTTATGATTGATTATTCATAGCTAAGATGGATCGACTTCCGCCCTGACATCTAGTTTAAAATAAAACAATAAACATTGACAATTTCTTTAATGGAATCAGGCGTTACCTTGCGGAAGTCCATCCTAAGTAAGAAAAGGAGCAATATTTAGCCACTTCCGCACATGCAGTGGTAGTCGTGCAACAAAGTGCACTGCCCGCCAGCTCGCTGATAAATGCGTATGCGGCAAACAATGCGAATTACACAACTGCTACCGTCAAATCACTCATGACGTGTTGGTATCTTCAGGAGTTATGTTACACCGATTAGTGCCATATGCTCACCCTGTTTGGCACTAACTGGTGCACTTTGTGGCACGACTATCACTGCATGAGCGGAAGTGGCTAAATATTGGTCCTTTTCTTACATTGACAGTTTCCTTTAACATAGTGTATATATATATAAATATATATATATATATAAATATATATATATAAATATATATATATATATATATATATATATATATATATATATATATATATATATATAGTGTCTATAGTGACATCCAGGATTGTAGATTGTAAGTGTAAAAAGAGTAAATGTATTTGCTACCAATTAATATACGGTACACACTATCTATTATCTATGGTTTCATAAATAATAAATAACGTATTACTAATATGCAAGAACAAGTGTTTTCAAAATTCATTACTGCATATTAAAATTAATAATTAGTTTACTATCTATCCCTGTACAATTTGTACTGATAGAAGTTATTGACCGGTACATTCCAATAGAAACAAATAATTTCATTTAAAATTTTTTAGAGTGACTTTATACGGTTGATTATAAATAGTTATAAATGCTTTTAAAGCTTTTCGCTGAGCTATACACAATGAACTATACATTCACCCTATTAAGGCTTTTACACCTATAATTAATCAATCTGTATACAAATTGTTTCGAAACTGGATACTAGTTCACATATGAGTAAGTTTAGTGAACAAGTTTGGAGAAAGTGAAGCAGTTCAACACGCAGCGAAGTAATAACGCGCGGTTATTCTCCGACCACATGATTCGACGAGCTTACGTTAGTGAACAAGGAGAAACTTCGCCAAAAGCTCCCACAAACAGGACTCCTAACGCCTTCGGTAATAGGGTTGTTGCATACTGTTGATTGTGATTAACAATATATTGTTCCTTTTATTTGATTTACGTATATATACACTATTCCTAAAAGTTACTGGATGTTATGTCCATCAATGGAATATATAGTTAAAATTATATATTTAACCTGGTACTTGAATTAGTATTTCCGAAATATCTTTAGCCGGATATGTGTATCATCTGTTATAGACGCAATGAGTTTTCACTGTTCTATACATAATAACCAGTCCAGCCGTTTGTCAAACGTGCCAAATCAAATACCTGGAACTAAATTTCTATTTAGAAAATATTAGAAAGGTTACTTTTAAAAAGGTTCCACAGTAAATAATAAACATTGAAATTCTAACAAAATTGTATTACATGATTACAAGCAATTTCTATTTAAAATAAAGCAAAATTTAGTAAAATTATCTTCCTGTGTCGCAATCAATATATAATTAAAATTAAATATACACATTCATCCTCACATCGCCATCATTATCATTTCAATTGTAGAAAGTCCACTGATGGATATAGCTTTGCTCCATAGATTTCCAATAAGACCGGTTATAAGCGGCCAGTATTCAGCGTTCGTCGACGGCTTTAATAGGGTAATTTAGACACCTAGGGAAGAACATCTTACGCTGCGTTTGTCGTTCCGTGGATTCTATTCCAGAACTTCAAGATTTCAGCGGCTCTCAGCGTTATGTGGTCACTGACTCTTGAATTTAGTAATTCGTGTAGGTTACTTTCTCACCGGTTTGATTTCGTAAAGAAATCCTCAGCATAGCTCTCTTCCATAATGGAAAATAAAGAACGCCGCTACAATTTTTTCAAATATTGTTATACAATAAAGTAAAGTAAGAAAGTAAAAAATTAAAATGAGACATAATAAAAAATAAATAATAATTTAATATAAGAAAAAGAGGCGACATGTGTAAGGATTGTGAATAAAACAAAAGACATGATATAGTAAAAGAACTTGTGAACGATCATAGAAGAGAACGCTAATAAAAAATGTAGTGAAAATTATTTGAATCAAAAGTTCCTGTCATAAATTTCAGATATAAGACCGAAAGATCCCCAAAAAGAGGACCATTAAATAATAAAACATAGCACTTCTGTTGGGACGTTAAATAGCTATTTATACTCGCTAATGAGACCGAAAGTGAGAGACCACGTTTTTGTTCCGTAAATCATCACAGGAAACACACTTTAGTCGTAGACCTTCCTCCTAAAGTACCTACGGATGTTGATCGAGAATGTATTCCGTAGTCTCTCAAACACTGTCACAATCAACTCTTATATATGCAAATATATACATAGATGGTTTCCCGTAACAGTTTTTATTAAATTTTGTAAGCTGTAACTTTTGTAAGTCGATTAACTTGTACATGTATTTGCATGTAATGTTTTCCAAAACAGAATTACTAACGATTGAAAGATATATTACATGAAGGCCGTAAGATTATAAGACAGAGGTTTTAAAAACATCCTTTTTATACCATTTTTTACCAGGTTTACACTGCTGATCAAGTGATATTTTCAGATTTTGCGAGTCCGAGGTTGCAGACCATAGAGGGCGCTTAGCTTTATCCTTTTTTAAGGTAACGAAACGTAAGACCATTATACATCTGGATGTGCCAGACGTGAAAAATGATGAATTTTTTATAGGTACCGGGACCTACAATCATGGAATTAGAATCCAGAAGAATCCATGTACAGAACTTCAATATGCACGTACCAAAGCACTCGTGTGGTTCTGTAAACCTCTTTTGTATGACTCGGAGACTGAATGACACGTGGATTTGCATGTGGGATGAATGAGCTTCGTATGTAAAAACGAGAGGAGAGAGAGAAATGTCACTTTGACAGAGATGTTTTATTCCGGCTGTTTAAAAACAGATAGGAAGCCGAAAACGGAGGCTGTCTTTTTGAGCATTGGCGAGATATGCACTGAAATTTAGTTTGTCATCATAACATATCAATAGATAATAAATTTGTCATGAAAGCTTTGTCATTAATCTATATATTCCAGAGGTAATTTAAGTGAAAGGGTGTTTTACTTACACCAATTTGTTTAAAGTTATTTAACGTTCGATAAATAGGAACGCTAAGTTTGTACGGGCCATGAAATTTAACACGATAAATAACGAAGTCAAATTTGATCGTAGCATATGTGAGTCTAATGTAAATGTAGCATTCCTAACAGTGTTATCTATTGTTTATATCATCGAGGAAAAATATTTTAGGTCACATAAAATTATAATATGTCTTAAGAAATATGTCTGCCTGTAAACTCTTCTCCGATAAGAGACACTGTAATCAAGAGCGTATAATATTTGCTCTGTGCGAACACTAATGTCTCAATAAACTATCGCTCCAGTCACAAAGTATTTTTATCGTTGCTTATAAAAGTACATTGTTTGAGTTTTATGCCGATGTTTATTTCCCTGCTCGAAATTTCGTCCAACATCGTATACATTGCGTGTAAAATTTGTTTTATCATGGAGTAACAGTTACGCTATAAATGCTAGATATACATTTACAAAAATTATGGGTCTTGAAAAATTTTAACACTTTTATTAAAATAATTATAATGGAAATAAACATAATTAGTCGCCTATGACCACGGAGGAAGTTGAAGCTAAGCAATCGGCTTAAAAGATGTAAGAAAACTATTTTCATTAAGGTCCCAAGTAGTAGGAAATACCGTAAGCATAAAACGCGCAGTGCAAAACCGTCAACCATGGTCATTGCGAGGATTCGCCTTATGCCCATATCTATACCGGGTGTAACATGACCAGGAGATCAAACGTGACCCTAGGGTGAGGGACCTCAATAGTTATCCATTTCACCGCCATGTGTTTTTAGTAATTTTAAATGATTCCGCATATATTTCAGAAGCCGTATTTTGTTTTTCATTTTCCGATTGTATATTTTTCCGACTGCATCGTAACTGTTAGGTCTAGGCTCGTGGTTTTTGCCTCAAATTAACTGAATACTAGGCCTTTTGCAACATGTAACCACTGTTAGCCATTGTTGTAAATCTTTTTTTAAATAATATTCAGATGAAATTTTTGAGCTCTTAATTTGACAGGCGATAGAATAGAAATCACATCACATAAAATATAGCTTTATGTAAAATTAATCTCTCTTTCCCATCCATCATCTCTATTTCCATCTTACGTTTGAAAATTTTTCAATAAATATATGATATCGTGGCCGTTTTATCCCATAAACTCCGACTGCAGGGCTTAGGCCTCCCATAAAGATGTCTATGGTGGATTTATATTATTCGCCACGCTTGGCAGGTGGATTGGCGATCGCGGTATGATATAATGGCAGAGGACGTTGCTGTCCACCCTTCGTCAACTTGCTTGTGAGCAGTAGCAATGTTATATAATTAATGCACAAAGTGTGAATTATATAATGTTCTACCCCGGAGATCGAACCCGCTTTCTACTACTGCAAATCTCAATCCTCTACATCCGGGCTACAACTGCTTTAATATATGATTTAAACCAAATTTTTAATAATGTACGTATTGAAATTTTGAACTTTTGTCGGCTCGCTGCATACGTATTATTTATTAAACACAAAATTAATTAATTTTATCTCAAATTTAATCAAAAAATTAAAAAATCAATCTTTATAAGTTACATTGATTATTTTATTATTGCAATAAGCCAGATCTATAATTTTTGGCAGTACAAAATTTATATGGACAGATAGTATGTAATAAAAATATAATATAGGCCACAGATTAATGTTAAAGATTGAGAACGAGTTTCAGATTTCTAATACGGAATAAAGCGAAGTAATATTCTTGTAATTCTTTGGGATAATGGTACAATAAATACAATATTTGTTACAAAATACTTAATTATTAGTTAACTTTCATTGAAAACAAACAATTAGTTATGGTCTTATCTTGCCTTATCTCGGCGAGCTTGTTTTCGCAGCCAATAAATAGCACTGCGCTTATTTCTTTGCTTATTCTTAATGAAGTCCACTCCTCGAGAAATCCTAGCCTAGACTCTTGATCTAAGATTGGCAGCCCTAATCGCTTATGGTGCAATGGTTTTCTGTAAAAGCGTGATTCCTTATTAAATTTACCGATCTATAACACATAATCTATTTATAAAATAGTCAGCAAGCTCGCTGTATAATTTTGCTTATTATAAAAAACATTTGTATTCTGTTCTGAGACTAGAAAGTTTATAACAAGAAGCTGCGAACGGAAACGAAACAAAACTAATAAGCGTGAAAAGTTTTCGATTAATATCGTATTGACTCTACTAACGATTTAAGAAACTTTCGACCATTTTATCTCTTAAGTTAATATTAAAATATATATTTAGCTCTTAAACGAAACATAAAACTGTTAATAAGAAAAATTTAAACGCTTGTATACATGAATTTCAATATTGCTTTAGTTGTCTTTTACAGAACAAATGTGTTCGAATAAACAGTAGTATTTATGGAAAAGGATCAATATTTAGCCACTTCCGCACATGCAGTAGTAGTCGCGACAAAGTACACCGCTCGCCAGCCCGCTGATAAATGCGTATGCGGCAAACAATGCGAATCACACAACTGCCACCGCCAAATCACTCAACGCGTGTTTCACCCCTCCACGAGGCTACTTCAGGAGTTATGTTACACCGATTAGTGCCAAACACAGAGTCAAACATCATCTAGAGTGCAATAGAGAGGACTATGTTCAGAGCTTCGCTGCGGGATCGAATTAAAAGTAAGGAGAATGAAAGTCACCGACGTAGCTTGGAGAATTACTTGTCTAAAGTGGCAAAGAGTGCGGCACATCGCTCGTGCAATGATTGTCGAGTGGCCTTCACGATCCGGTAGACTCAGAATGGATAGTCCCTTTACTAGTTGACTGAGGATATAGTCAGGGTCGCGGATACGAGGAGATCGGTTGCCGTGGTATTCTTTGTCGGAGCCCTTTGCCTTGTAGGAGACATCTATCGGGTAACATTATAATGAAGTTCTACATTACCTACAATAACGTATTCGCGCATTAGCTTGTGAAACACAACTTTGGTTACGCTTTTTGCTTTTTCTCTGTATATGTTGCGGTCACGGAGCGGAAGAGTCCCTGAACTTAAATTTTGTTACGCAATTGTAACCTCATTCATTGTCAATTTTACCATTAAAATACATGTTTGTTTTTTTTTTAATCTGTATACAAGATGAAATGTTTTAAAGCTTTATTTGAGAATATATAGCTCACTTCTTAATCACCTATGTAAGGTGATCAAACTGAAATATGCTCATTAATTATACGAACTATCAGTAATTTCAGGCTGTAAAAATCTGCAGGGACAGATAGTAAACAATAATTGTAAACAGATAGTAATCCAAATTCTGAACTTTTTTTTACTGTATTAACATTATGTTATTTCTGAATTCATTATTTTTGATAGGGTGTACAATATATCATATGATAGCAAATAAGTATTGACATGCCAATAGGACGGCATTAATCCCTTTAAAGCTTGTTTCCCTTTAACCAATCTGTCAAACAACAACTGTGTAACAAAATCTGTATGTCAAAAACCGAATAAAAATATCAATGAATATTACACACGATTTTATATAGAGATGTTATGCAGAGGTAGCTTACCCAGCCATTCCTTCTGTGGTTGTGTAACATTTCATAACTTTGAGTAATGTTATTAAAAGGAAAACAGGATCGTATAGGTTTCTTAGAAGGATATTATCGTGAAGGGTATCACTTTAATACACTTTAATAATATTCAATTAAAAAACTCTATCTTACATTTTTAATTATACGTACATTATTTTACATGTATTAATTTTAAATATAGCAATTGGCTTTGGATCTTAAAATTTGCTATTGGATACCTATAAGTATATAAGTTTAAACTCGGGAAAGTTTATACGTAAATTGACGGAAAAAATAATGTTAACTAAAACTAAGGTTTCGACTGCAAAGTCTTTAATTCATTTGTAATAGAATCAGATTTTTTAATAAACTGCCGCAAAACATTATTGGACTACCGTTTACAAAATTCAAAATGCATATAAAAATAAATTAACGAAAAGTGCTTATTATTCAATAATGGAACAATTAAATGACAAGATTCCTTGGCAATAAAGTCGCTTGATTATTTTGATTTCATTTAGACTATATCTGATAAAGTTTATTTGTATAAATCAGTATTTTTATATTTTATTATGAGATGTTTTTGTAGATTATCTTCTAGCTTTTTCTCCGCAATTATAACATCTTACTAAACAGAGTTAAAAATAAAATAGGTTAAAAAGACAAATAGATAATAAGTAGACGATCAATTAGAGTTCTGTTAAAAGTTCCAATGTTAAATAAATTAACTTTATCTTTTTTATCTTTTATAACAATAATGACTGATGTGGATATGATGTGTTTTAAGTTGGACTTAAAGGTCCTAAGAGGTCACCGTTAAGAGAAATAGAAGTAGCAATACGAGGTTATTGATATCACAATCGTAATCCAAAGTCAAATATTAATTTTTTATTATTTTTGTCTTTCGGGGCGTAAAGTCGTAAATATTCAGCCAATGTGATATATTTGTCTGAGATTTTTTAAGTGCGATTTCATTTTTGCCGAAGCCACTGCGATATTTTGGTGACTACAGCACACTTTTAATACAAAACCCTTTTGGATAATCTGATTTCAAATTTAACATCGTCGCAATGTATTCAGAGATCCTAACGTTAGGTTCGAGCAACAACTGTCCTTTATTTGCACTGTCGGTACGTTGTTATTATACCTACCAATAAGACTTACAAATATTCTTCCACTCTCAACAATTGCTTATTACCAACTACAGGATTAATTTATTCTTCATGTGCAGTACGAAAATCATTCAATGAACTCCCTAATTACTCCGATTTTATCATATCTTACACTAGAACGGACATGGTAAACGGTAATTTTTACCTTGTCGTTTTAGCCCATAGGCATCCATTGCTATACTATATTAATGTGTGACATGATAATTCTAACCTCTTTTTACCGAGTAAAGTTTAAAAAAAATCTTGTTACAATTAATGATTACATTTTCTCATGATTGTCAACGGTATTATATAAATGCTACATAATAACAAAAACTTTTAAGCAGTGGAGAGAGCTGAGTGGTTCTGTAAGAAAATAGTTTATCTTTGTAAAAAAAAAATATAGATCATGCATATACCATAATATTCCTTACATACGAGGAAGTAAAAAACAGAGGTATTATATTATAAATTGAATTGTATTATATTACATAGCCAGCACAAATGCGATGTTACGTGAGATTTTGTTACAAAATCATTAGTCATACCGTTGTGTGCAGGACGTATTTCTTTCTACTGAATTAACGACTTCGTCGTCCATAAAACATAAAGTGATGACTTTATGAGCGAAAAAGTTATGAAGTTTTTAGCTACGCTGATCAAGGCTACAAGAAATTATTCTAAAATCAAAAGGAAAACTAATTGGAAAAGTTTTTTCTTTGATTCATTTTTGATATAGTCTTTTTTACAAATGTACAGTTTGATTTTTTAAGCGACGAACTGTGCCAGATCTTCCGAGTATTTAATTGGAAGTTGTAAGTTTAAATGTTTTTTCTTATTAAAATAAAAATAAAAATAAGAGTTAGTCTTCAAAGTTTTCTTAATTTTGTTAGAAAAATTAAAATGTCTTTTAATGTTAAAAACATTACTATATACGTTACGTATATAAAAAATTATAGTTATAGCTTTAAGTTGCATGAAACTAAAGTTAATAGTTATCTATTCTAAACTATACAGGATGATTTATATTAAAAAAATATTTTTAAAATGTGGATTGGTACAAACATATCAAAATGATATTATTGTTTACTATCTGTCCCAATAGAGTTCGTACTGTCACCAATCATCTTCTACACTAGGTTTACAGAAATAAAGTGTGATAATGAGCACACAGTTAAAATCACGCAATTCTTGTCTTCATCGTCATCTTTTCACCTGTAGGACATCTCCAGCAGTGGACATAGGCGCCTCTACCATAGACTTTAATTAGGACTGCGTTTGGTCAGCATGCAGCGTATTCCAACAAACTAAACAAGGTTGTCTGTCCGCCTTGTGGGTCAACGACTTACGCTATGCTTGTCGTAGTCACTACCCCGTAAACTTAAGGCTCAATCAGCCTTTTGTTCTTCGCGTAATGTTGCCTGCTCACTTTCACTTTAACATACACTTAAACAAGGTAAGTGTTGACATTAAAATAGCTTGTAATAAATACGTTTGTAAAAGTTTTCTCTTTTTTTCTTCTTTCTCTAAGGTTTACAAGTTTTTACTATAACTTTTATTACTATAACAAAATGTTATTACTATAACCTTTTATAATAACAGGATATTTTTAATCAGCAGGAAAGTTAACCTCTGCAAATTGATAAAAAAAATATATATTTAATCATGATACCATTCAATACAACGCAAGTGTGAAATCAAGGCAAGTTCGCAATTTTCCTTTAAAAAATATATTTTTTATTATGTGTTATATTGTGTAGTTGAAAACTAACTTTACCAAAGTTTCAAATGCAGAGAGTCTCTAATTCATTTGTAATAAACAGAATAAAAGTAATCTTACTCATTTGTATGAATCACATTTTTATAAAATGTCGCAAAACATTATTGGACTGCCAGTTACAAAATTTAAAACGCATATTAAAATGAATTGACGGTAAAAGATTACTATTCAATAAATAAATATTTAAATGATAAGAATCCTTGGCAGTGATGTTGCCTAATTATTTTAATTTATTTAGGTTATATCTGATCAAGTGTATTTGTATAAACTTTATTAAGAAATGTGTTATTGTAGTTTCTTCCTGCTTCTTTTCCACGACTATTATAACTTGCGAAACAGAGTAGAATAAGAAAAAAGATTAAAAAATAAATAAATAATAAAGATAAGAGTTCTGTTAAAAGTACCAATGTTGAATAAACAAATTTTATAATGCATATGTATCTAAAATATTTATATTTTTGTTTACAAGAAAACATTGAAACCACACATATGTGCCGCAAAAATTGTAGGAAAGTAGGTCAGTTAGAAAATAAAACGCCAGAATGAGATAACGTTACGAGAAATTGGTTCGGTTACATCGACAAGCTTTGACAAGCCGATTTGTAAGCAAACGTTTGTTTTTGTATTGCAGTCAGATGTCTATGTCAAAACTGCCTCAGATATAAAAAAATGTATTTATTCAGGTTTCTCTCTTGATTTACTAGTATCGACCTATATCTACAAACATATAAATAATATATAACAAAGTAAAAATCGAGAGAGTTATGCTCGAAGTTTCGCTGCGAAATCGAGTTAGAAGTGAAGATATCCATGGAAGAACCAAGATTACCGACGTAGCTCGAAGAGTTGCTCGTTGGAAAAGTCAGTGGGAGGTGCACATTGTTTGTGCAACCAACGGCTTTTTAGGCCGAAAGGTTATCGCGTGGCGTGGGTTTGATTCTCATTAGTTGGACCGACTACATGGTTAGAGGCGTCCTTTAGGCGAGGTCTTTGTTTAGCAGCGGGCATCCATCAGCTGAAAAGAAGAACGTAGAAGTCTTAAGTTGAACAAGGTGAACAGACAACCTTGTGTAGATCGTTAGAAGACATTGGATCAAGGCCGCTTCTAACCGGTCCTATTGGGAATCTATGGAGGAGGCCTAGGTTCAACAGCAGAAATCCCATGGACAAATGATGACGTCGATGATGTTAGAAGATATTTCTGGTTTTTATGCAACCAAAATTTTGTTAGTCTATTCAACTGTATAACTAACGACTGCAAAAAAATTCAAACTACTACATATCAAGTACTATAGTGCTTCCAAAATCGCTATACCGCGCCTTAGGATAGCGGGAGAATATGTTGCTCCGTTTTGTCATTCCGCCGTCAACGCTCGCTGCGGCAGTGTTCGTAGTTATCATTGTGTAAAAATTTTGTTAGTTTAACAACTTTTTGCAATGGAGAACCGATATTTTTAACTTAATTTTGTAGAAGTTACATTGATATACATAAAGATTGGTTACAGTGTGAAAAATCATAGTTCATTTACAGTCAAGTAAAGTTATACATCATTTAAAAACCGATGATTTCAGAAATAATGTCACGATAATATAATTTTAAAACCCTTTTAAAAATACGATTATTTACTACATATTAGAATTAATTATTGTTTACATGCGTTCCTGCGGACTCTGTACTGCCAGAAGTTATTGGCCTGACACAGTACATTAGAAGTAATTAAATTAAAATAACATTATACAGGCTGATTTTTATTGGTGTTAAAGTTTAAAGCTTTCTGCTGACAAATGAGCAATATACTAACTACATAAAAGCTTTTACACCTATAAACAATCCCCATGTGTATGTTTATTATAAACTAAAATTGAAAAGTTTGCAACAAGCAAGCCATTTTATATTGCGGTGTTTAGTATCCTTAGCTTCGCTGTTTATCTGAAAAGGTCTGTTTGTGCACTTGCTTCCGTTACCAGGAGTGGTGAGTTTGTTTTGTCGCTCATTACTCGCCAGTTGCATAACTTTTATTTGGTAAATAATGTTTGTTTTTATAGAATAATATTCAGTTGAATGTAAGTATTTTCCTTGTTTGCAACATTTTTGTTTCATTTCCTATTAATATATATTTTATTTATTTATCATTTTTATTTTGCGGAAGTCCATTCTAAGTAAGAAAGGGACCAATATTTAGCCACTTCCGCACATGCAGTAGTAGTCGTGCAACAAAGTGCACCGCCCGCCAGCCCGCTGATAAATGCGTATGCGGCAAACAATGCGAATTACACAACTGCCACCGTCAAATCACTCAACACGTGTTTCACCCTTCCACGAGGCATCTTCAGGAGTTTTGTTACACTGATTAGTGACTCTGTGTTTGGCACGTTGTTTTAAGAACTTATGATAAAAAAGAAGCGTGTTGCGGACGTAACATAATATATGACGTCTATAAAATATGTTAACTATACTATACAACAATCTCCTTTATGGAAATGTTTAAACCTCATCAATGTGACGTCAAATTGACATAACTTAATCATTCTATGGATTTCCCGTGCGGGAGCTAGGTTCATCGCGTTAAACAGAGAACTGGTAACGATGCTTGGGGCTAACACCTTCAGCAGATTTAAGGACACTTCCTTACAATGCATTGGTGTTTACCATTCTTTACAGAAAGGACTTGATGTTTGTTCCTTACGCCTGCAGTAGGTTGTAGATGATTCATTCGTCATGTCACACCTCTTATTCCTATCTCCATCTCATAAAAAATCATTAAAAGTATATATAAAACCTATTATTTCGTTGACGTGGTTGCTGGTAATAATTAGTACAATATTTTCAGAAAAAATTTCAAATTTGGAAAGTCGTTAGCATAAAACAGACATATACGTGTCAATTTTTTTTTGCATATTTTGATTCGGCCAGTTTTAATCTCATGAAAGGTTTTTTTGTAATCGTCGTAATTTTAAATTGTTTTATACGTATAACTAATTTAGAATGAATGTATAAAAATCGTCGCCACATTATGCTCGTTATATAATATACAGTCTGCTAGAACAAATAGTAAACGTTTTTTGACCAAATTATTTTTACGTTATTTAATATTTCTGAACCCATTGATTTTGGAAAGGGTGTATTTTACATTAATTCGCAGCAAATTAATTATTTATACACCTCTTTAACCTTTTACGCCTGTATTATAATCAATGACCCAGTACAATTAGTAAAATCGAAAAAGTATACCTATGTATGAAGAATGCTTCCGTATTGTTACCATTCTTTTAAATAAATCTTTTCAATCATTCATTCAATGTAAATTATACTTTCATTTTATTCCGGTTATGTATAAAAACAAAATACCTATCAATGATGTAGAATTACAGAAAAATAATCACACACAGAGCGGAAAAAAATATCTTAAAGTAGAAATTTTACGTACATGAAACTGTAACATTCCGTGTGACTCTACACAGAATGTTAGATGTTTTCTTTCTTTTTAGGTTTATTTTCGTTACGTTTTACGTTTGAACGTAAAAGGTCAAATTCAATATGTGTGGACATGTTTAACTCTATTGCGAGTGACTTTAGGAATACAAATAGATTTTCCTGACTAAAAAATTCACGAAAACTATGTAGAGAAATTTGTCAAAACCTAAATTTAGTTGATGCGATGATGGACGATTCAGACAAGATATCTATGTGGCGATGTATCGTAATCGCATGCTTGAAGAACCTATGATAATTGCCAACATAACGGGTAAAATCGAAATATTAATAAAAAAAAACATAAGGGAAAAGGAAAATGATAAGAAACTATTATCATTTTAAAAATCGACTAAAATGAAATGTAGATAATAAGGAAACAAAAGAATATTAATAAATTTTTATATAATTCTTTTTATAAATATTAATATTCAGGGAAGGCAATAAAATATAAAAAACAAAATTACGCAAACAAAAATAAAAGAAAACGTAAATGTAGGAGCCTGCAGAAAAGGCGAATGAGGCGATGTACGAAAGAAAAAGAAAGAAAAGAAATACAATATAATGTGAAATGAAAAAATATTAATTGTATGAATAGTTCCTGCTTTACCAGTCCAGATCGAGGTCCCCAAATATATAAATATATATATATATATATACATACATATATTTATATATATATATATATATATATATATATATATATGTATACATATTTAATTACAATATATAGATATATAATTATGCACGCATAACGTCAATCCCGGAAGTCGAACCCGTGAGCTGCGTTTGCAAGTTTCAGTCTTTTACTGCAGAGCTACCAGTGTCTAGCGATGATAGTAATGAGTCGATTTTATTGATGATTTCTATAAAAATGTTATGTATAACAATAATGAAGAAGCTAGTTTTTGAGATTTAATATAAAAATTATTAGTCGTTTCTTACTGAACGTATATAATTGTTAATGTGCCTCAACTATAACAAATTCTAATGAAATTTTTATTTACTAAGTAGAATGAAAAGAGACGAATATTTTCGAAACTCGAAGTATTAAGAGGTAATATAGTTTAGAAATTCCGTGAAGTTATTACCGATGTGAAGATCATCTCATGAGAAAAGTGATCTAATGTAAGCTTTCTGAATCGTTTACAATAACATTTTTAACATACAAATTTTGAAGAGCTATTTATTAATCTTGATCTATTAATAGCAATAGCATATATTATTAGGAGATATTGAAGAATAGATGCAAGCAGTTTGTTAGTTTTTTCGCAGTGTCGCAAAAATTGGTTGATTTATTTTTCCCCATCATTCGTCTTCTTTCTGTTCCGTGTTCTCATTCCACTACACATGCGTCCTGCCTTACACCCTTTCTGTTTTCCAATTTAATCAAAAGTTGAGTGTTTTATTGTGTCAACATTGTTTTTTATTTCACAAGGAAAACTTAGTGAAATTCACTGCATAATTTTTTTGGCAATTGAAGTTGTAAAGTCTATTTATACTTACACGTGTTTTTTATAATGATAATATTCTTACCATGTAGCAAAGTAGCTGAAGTTACTATGATTTTATGATTAAGTAACTTCAGCTACTTTGCTACATGGAAAGAATATTAGTTATAATAGGCATCAGCCTATGGTGACCATATGAGAAACTAGATCCTTTCTGCTAACGATTTAAAACAATATCTTTTCGAGCCTCCGAAAATTTGATTCCGATCTTTTCAATAGGTGCTTAGATAGGAACCATCTGCAAAAGACGGTACTATAATATTGGTATCTAGAAAAGGATGTGCATTTTCAAACGTATAATTTCTGACAAAAAACTCTGAAACTGTAACATAAATTGGACTAGTTCTAAGCGTCATTTATTTATACTAAAGTCAGCGGTATCTATGCAACACTTTATTGATTTTTTTGTTTATTTATTATTATTAAGGAGAGTTATAATTTTTAATAATTGTTAACGTGACCCTGAGTTTATGTCAATGCTATCAGAGTTCACATTGAATAATAAAGAAGATACATGAAAGTTAAATAGTAGGTAGTTAAGAACGCAAGTAATAATAACAGAAATTAGTGAAATAGAACAAGCCTCTGTTTATAGTGGTATGAGTTATGAGCATTTAACTTATTTTCGTATATCGTTTCACACAGTTACATTTCAGTTCTCTTTATAATCAATATTGTTTGATCGACTAGGCTATTACAGACACTTTTCAATCGTCAATCAACATAAAATGTTAGCATTGTTATCCCTACAGGTAGGTCCGGCTCGGAAAGTAATTTTGCTGAGAAGAGCCGGCGTAAAACTCAACAGTTGTTCTTTAAAAATATAATTTTATAAAAAGGGCTTCACTATAATTAGCTTCTTGAGTGAGCATCAACAATGTTAAAGTCTATATAATTTCATTACAATAACACCTTGCCACATTGAGTGGACGAGAAAAAAAGTTAAAAAGAGAACGACAATTGAGATACTTTTTATTGAGCTCTAATGAAATCATTGTCCAAAATATTCTTTAAACCTGCTTTGATTTTATCAATAAATCATTTATTAATAGGTGAATTTGAAGTTCTGTTCGCGTAATAACCCTGAATACCGTCAGAAGTTAAAGCTGTCTGTTCGACTTTCATTGATGCGATCAGTTCTTTTGCTTGGGTTCCATACTACACTAAAACAATATCATGGTATATACAGAATGATTAGTAATAGTTACTAAAGCATCTTAAGGGTATCATATTTGCAAGTAAAGCTTTTACACGCATTTATAATCAACATGTATACATTGATCTCTCTGAAATATGTTAAATCAATTTATTAGTAGTGTCAAACCATACGTGCATGTATTTCTTCTCTTCTTCGTTCGAAAAGAACATGAAAGCCAGTTATGATGATGTGGTGATACATGCAACTGAGAGAGACTATGTACTTACAAAGGCTTTTTTAATTGTGATTGATACAAACATAAATTGAGTAGTGGTAGTTCAACTGTAGAGCACTGAGACTTAGGATCGTAGGTCGTGGGTTTAATTCCCGGTATACAATCTTATGTGTCTATTATCTTTTAGCTTCACACTTTGTGCATTAATTAAATGGGTTTGCCTTTACTCAAAAGCAGCGTCATCTGCGTACCATTATATTATACTGGTACAATATGTTGTGTATGAAAATATAAAAACAAATTTAAGTAGGAACAGTTGTACTCGTATACACCTAACTCTTTGTAATCCAATTAGTAAACTCAATGATAAAATACGATGTTGTAAAAGATATGAAAAGAACAACGGCGAAAGATAACACTAAGGGCATTAAGCGTTTATTGCTTTAGATAATGTCAGGTATTCTACTTTCTTTGTGACTTCAGGTTATATCTTTTACCTTTAATAAAAACTTATGACGCCTTGATGACAAAGGCTGATATATAAACATGCACATAAACTATGTGAAGAATGATAAGAATATTGTAATAGCTATTATTATAGTAAATTTTAGAAAATATACATGCTTTTATAATTTACTAGTTGTCCTAAGAAATAGTGCTGCCATTTATTGACTAGTCACATTCCAATAGAAAAAATAAATTGTTCATAGTTCATAAAGTGTTTAATTTGAATGTTAAATAAATAAATACATTTTGCGATCGAAACATACTGTTCGATGTATCTGTTAAGCGACAATATAAATTTCTAACGCGTCGCTATTTTTTCTGAAATTTTAAATGTAATTGCGCATTTTTCTTTGCTATTAGAAGTTTCTACAAAGTATTAGGATATTTATAAATGACGTTGAATGAAACCGATATAGTCAGTCTTTGGTCATGGCGTGATTGAGAAAATAATGATTATTATATTTTACAATCTATTAAGATTTTTTTTATAAACACGTATATACATATATTACACTCGTATGTTAAAAGTAATCTAATAATAGATTGAGGTTCCTTCGTCCCTTGCATCAAATCTCTCAATGTGACATCCACCAAACTGGCATAAGACTTCAGAAGGCTATTAATCTGAAGAAATAAATAATGTAACGAGCGGTGCCAAGGCTCCGAGTCAATTTAAAGGTGTGCCACAACAGATGAAGCTATAAATATACTTCTTAACTGGCAAGCAAATAGTGGATACTATCTACTACAACATTATCATTATTATTTCAGTCGTAAGCACGCCTACAGCTCGACCTATAGATCTGTGGATCTCCAAGTCTTCTATTGATTTACAAAAACAACGGTTGAAAGGGGCCTGCATATAGATTGAACAACGACCTTGACAAGGTTACCTCTCCATCTTGTGTTTTGGCTGTGGATGTCCTGCGCTGCGCTTGCTATCCGTAATCTCTCCGAAACCTAAGGGCTCTAACAAACATGTGTTCTGAGTAATAAGTTGCTTTCGCTGATGTTATTCAAACTTGCCAAACCGCTATGTTGGTTACTTTTGTCAATCTACGGATCTCCTCAACCTTGATTCAATCTAATAGGGTTATCCCTTTGAGCTTGATCAAAAAGTAGTTTCTGGGAATAAAAATACGGTATAACTTATTACACGGTAGATGTATAGTTTATTAATTATTATCGTGTCACTGGTGTATGTCATGAGGATAATATCAAAAGAACCCAATGAAAGAATTTAATATTATGGATTTATTTTGCCGATTCATATATTTGTGGTAGAGGAGATGTATGGCTTATTTGAACACGCAGATTTGTACTTGGTTCATTTTTATACTAGCAAGAGTTTTCTAATGTAAATTAGTTTCTATTTTTCTTTTCATACAATGTTTCTTTTGTTTAATTGCAAACTGAATCTGTTGGTATTACGTGTATTCAATAATGTTAAAAACAGTTACGATATATAGCTCACAACTAATTTTATTTAAAAAATACTCGTTTTATACACTCTAATTTTTATTAAATTTATTTATTAATAAATCTTCTGTTTGTCTAATAATTGCTTTAATTATGATTGAAAAATCGCAAATGTTTTTAAGATGCAAAATAGTTGTTACGTATAATTCGGACATTTGATATAACTTAAATACTATGTATGTTTGACTGCTATTATAATGAATATAATTTCATCTTTTTACAAACTTTTATAGTTGTTATTACTATTAAAAAAATTATTGTGACGCATTTATTATTTGCCATTTTCGTTAAAAATGTAACACCTTTGTAAGATATCATAGAATAAAATGTATCTGTTAAGTCAGACTGATTCATCATCAGCATATCAGCTTACGAACACCGACTGCAAGGTACAGGCATCCTCCAAAGTTGGCCACGAAGACCGGACTTACGTTGCCCGAATCCAACGACATTCCGTGACCGTAACAATCTCGTCTAACCGCCAAATAGGAGGCGTACCCACGATTATTTAGACTAAAAATTGCGTTTATTAAAGTAAAAAAAATTTAAAATAAATGTGGATAGAGTTGTCATCTTTTATTTTTAAATAACATTAGTAGCCTCGGGAGTGTAATTAATTCCATTGACATTGTCAGTTATGTTTTAATATTAATAGCATTCCGAAAATTAATGAAAATGAGCATGCAGGTTTTAATATGGTTTTACAAAGCCGTCGTCACTACATTTAATTGACGTCAAAATAATTAAAAAATTACAAATATTCTTTTGCTTTAATAAAATTTTTGTGCTTTACGAACAATATGATTTACATTATAACCTGAATTAATACGGTAGGTTACTAAAAATGCTATGCCATTGTGAATGCTCTTACAATAAGTATATTGTACAGATAACAAATTTATTTATATATTATTAAATATTAATAAAATTAAAAAATATATGAATTAATTAATCGTTTTTATAATGCTGAAATTAATATAAAAAATAATAATTGAGTGAAGTACAGAGGAGATTTTTTTACTAACTTTCAAATGTCATTAATTTGTAAATAATAATATTAATAGCCTTTATTTATTTGGTACAAAGACATTTGTGAACATGGGTACGATTGATTGTTACTGTTATTAGAGGAAATAATTAAGAATAAAAAAAAATAACATGCATGTTGTGAAATTATATAAATTGAATCGAAGCAAGAATGCCGGGAGTTTAATTACTGTGTTTATAGAAGCTAACAGTGGGTTCGAAGTCAACATTCTTCGTATGTTACATAATCACACAACCATTTATTTAAACGTGGGCGTTAAGGAAGATGTCCGTTGCTGTTGATTGCTACAGTGAAGATATTAAGACGATCTTACTTTTAATGCAATACATCTTTGATTTTAATTAAATAACTGTAATATATTTAAACTTTACAGCTTGTGAAATTATCAATGATAAATAGGCCTCGCGCAAATATCGCGCACAAGAGACACATTATTGATAAAAAAAAAATATAATCAATAATGTGTCTCTCACTCTGGACATGATTGACAAGTTCGCAGTTGTCCAACGAGCCAAGTAGACGGCTATGTTTAGAACCTCTTTACTTGGTAAAATCAGAAATGAATAGATTCGTAAACTAACGAAAAAAACTTGACATAGCCCAGCAGATTGACAAGTTAAAGTGGGCAATCCCTATAAGGCTTTGAGGTCCTGAAGTGGAGATTACAGACTGGTAGGCGCAGCGTGGGACGCCCACCCATGGGTCGTCCGATGACGCTTGATACAGGTCGCTTCGAACTAGTCCTAATATTGGATATAAATGGGGGAGAATTATATACCAGTAGCAGACTTCTTACGGCTAATATGATGATGAAGATGATGATGATGACATCGATTCAACACAAACATTAACATCATGTTGTCACTAGTAATTTTTACAGTTCATTATTCTGATATTTTATTTCAGTCGGATGTTAACCCATAGGTACATAAACTTTTTAATGGTCGATATTTTTTATTACTGTTTTTCAAGTAAAAAGTTTTACGTCAATTTTTATGAGCAACGAATTCTTGACTTGCATTTTGTATCACAGTCTTTTGTTCTTGTGTAGAGTTTTCCAATAAGGGATAAAAATATAGGCAGCAGGGGTAGGGCGGTGTGGGTAGATCGTTATTTCTTCGAACTCGCCTACCTTTTCAATGCGATGTCCAACCGGTTTAATATCTTTAGGATAATTTTCGCGCTCATTCACGGAGTTCACAGAGACCTTTTTTATTGTACTCAGATTTTCCTCATAGAAAGTAGCTAAATGTTAGTCGTACTTAACATGTTGTAATAAAATTTCCTTGTATTGTTATTAATAATGTGTGGAAAAAATATGAGAAATGAAAATAAAATTACGAAAATATATTTTTTATTTATTTATAAATAAGACTAACTGATATAGGTGACAGCAGATTTGTTAACGGAGAAAATTACCAATAGCTGATTGTGTGATTTACTTGAAACCTCATATCAAACATATAGTAATTCACATGTAATACAGTATCTTAAGCAGTGGTAGCCAAGCGGTACAGGACTGAGACACGGAATGATTGGTCACGGATTCGATTCCTTTAATACAATCTTATGTAACTTGTTCATAAATTATACAGGATTATTACTGCTCACACACAAATTTACAGAGGATAAGCAGCAGCGTCTTCTCCGTACCATAATACCACATTGCGATCATGAATCCGGCTTCTAAGCGTGGCGATAATGGTATATCTTTCAAAGAAATTGAGTCTAAGCTTTAAAGTAAGCGACAACGGGCTGAAACGACAGTACCCTAATAAAAATTAGCAATGAAAGGAGTTTTCTTTTGCTTGGTTTTGGAGTGATAATAACCGACTAACAGCGTCACGAACGTCCACATGGACAAAAGATCTTTTTAAGATTGGAAGAAGCTGGATATAAGCCGTATCATGTCTTATTGGAGATCTATGGTGAAAGTCTATATCCAGCAGTTGTTTTTATATCATACGTCTTAAATGATGGAGTCAAAGAATTATCAATACAAATCACAGTCTGTCACTGCCTAAATAGCTTTCTAAAATACTATCATAATAAGTATATAAGTAAACTAGAATGTATTTTATTTTAATACCGGCTTTAAAATATTATCCTGGTGATACCGTCTCGCCGTCAATTGACGCCTTCCTGCGGCTTCTAAGCCCGTCATTTAATCGTATTACAAGACCTCACTAGAGTAGTTCACGCTGGTTAACGTTATTGATTATAACTTGTGATCTATGCCAATATTTAAATTGAATATGTCATTGCTAATTAGACTTAATACAAAATAGATCTATGTAATGGCCTACTCCTTAATAAATGAAATTATACATAATTTCATATACGTTTTCACTTAGGAATTTATGTTGCCTTTCCGTGCGTAGTACAGTATCATGATAAGACAAAGCAAAGCGCTTATCTTTTTACGCTAATTAAAGTAAACAGAGAGGATTTCGCCTCTAAATCCCTCAGCTAATTACTAGAAAATTTGTGCAGATTATTATAATTATTTTATGCATAAGTAACTGTTAAGAATTTACTATCTATTTATACAATATAGAAATAAAACTGCGAAAAACGTGAGTAAAGTTGTCTCTAGTTTTTAAACTTCATTTTTGCTTTAATTTAATCAATTTAAATATTTTAATACTTTTCAAAGTGATAAAGTAAGAGAGAGGGATAGAGAGTGGGAGAGAGAGAAGGAGAGAGATAAAGAGAGAAGGAGAGAGAGAAAAAGAGTTATTCTTCTTCTGTTATAGAAAACTTGAACCCTTTAGGCACATAATCTTTATGTCTGCCGTAGGACGTTCACCGTTAGACAAAAGCCTTTCTTACAGATTTCCAAAGGATCTGGATTCTTTTCTTTTTAATTTTATTCGTGCTGTGTATTTTATCAATTAAATGGTATTCTTTTATTGTCACATACAAATATTGTACCTATTCATGAAAATTTCGTGGCTTATAAATTTAATATTAAGTAATGAAGTATATTCAAAAAAATATTACATGAACATTAAAAATATTCTTAACAACAATATTCATATTGTGTTATCAATCGTACGAAACTGAATGCTTTTTTTGGATTTATAAACTCGTTCCTCCTGCTTTGTTTGGAGCAAGGATGTTCCAATGCGGGTATAAATATTTTTTTTATTATTTATTTCTATTACTCTCTTTTATTTCCTCACAAATTCCTTCCCTCTGTTACTCAGATTCTTCACCGATTACACAGGTTGGAAGTAGACTGTATCAAGCGTTTATTGACGAACTTAACAAGGTCGTCTGTACACCAAGCGGGTGGACTGTCCCAGGTTACGCTTGGCGGTCCTTGGTCTTCACTACAGAACCTAAATCTCCCAGCGATCATCTTATCATTTATTTACACTTTTTTGTATGGCATAGATAATAAATAAAGGGAAAAAAAGGAAACAATTAATATAGTACAAGAAGCGGTCTTATCACTCGAGGCGATCTCTACCAGACAAACATGCTAACAAAAGAAAAACCCTAATTTTTTAATTTCTGAGTTCTCATATGAAGGACTGTGTAAAGCCCTGTATATTATAAACAGTCTTGAAATTAAAAGCAGATAATCTAGAACCATATATTAGATGAAAATTCTCAATCGCTCGGTTATTTTAAAGGGAAACTGTAAAATCATTAACAAAAATACTGTGTCTATAACTGTTTAACCCTACAATTTGTCGAGATTTGGTCCGAGTATGAATTAAATTTATACGTGTTCAGATGCTCTGTACACATGTTGTATAATTAATGTTCCACACAGAGATAATATATTTTCGTAAAAAATATTTGCAGTAAAATGTTTATTTTTTAATAATCTCTTGTAACCTACCTGCCTTTATTTGTAACCAGTATTAACAATATAAATTGACATCAAAGTTATTTGTATTTATTTCACGTGAATGTATATTATTTCATACATTTACTCACTTTATTTTTGATTAAAACTAATAACAAATTGAGTTTTGAGCGGTATAACGACATATCCCAACTCAAATTAAGGCTAAGAGAGTTCTCTGGCTAGAGAAGAATCCACAATATTTTTTAACACATTTATCATTAATCAATATTGTTTTGTCTTCTATAGCTGTTAGTTTTTCTACATATTTTTTAATTTCTCTCTATTTATTTACGCTTTCAAGTAAATCGTGATAATGAATAGTACTTATAATAAGACAAGTAGTATAAAAATAAAATATTTAATAAAAATAGTTAAACAAAAGGTCGGAGAATCCCTCGAAACGTTCACTACCAGTGAACCTTTAAAAGGAGATGATAGACATAGAAGAAAAGAAGAGGTTAGGGCGTGAATAATTGCAATAAAAATACTACAGACAGAATACAGAATACATAAGAATATAACACTTATATTATCATATTCTGAATGATAATAAGTTATGTATAATGGTAACATGACGGTCTTGTAGCGTTCATGTAAGATCGCTTAATATTGCTGGTCACTGCGGCCACAATACTTATTTGTTTTAAATCATATTTGCAAATTCAAATTCAAACGTCGGTTTGAATTCGAACACTGTCAGTAACGTGACCGCTGTCATTGCATTTTGGTTGTTTTTGAGGAGTAAATACATGTTCGTTTGGTAGCTCACCTCCACCCGTTAAAAGCGTATAGTTTATTTAAGATGTTAAATTAATTTATAAATGAATAATTTTAGTTTAGGTTAAGGGTGATTTAAAAGGCGTTTGTTTGCTAACAAGTAACCATATCAAAGTATTGATTCTTAAATGTTTCATGAAACAGGATAAAATTCGAAGCGCTGTTTATTGGTCAGACTTTATAGGGGTGTTTTGATGTCGGTCAGAGAAATGTAATTTACTCTTGGGAATGATGAAGTTTAACACTCTATTTTATCGTTGGATTTTCGTCACAATGTAATTTCTTGGCTATAAATTTGTATCCATCAATAGAGTAAAATTTTTGTCTAGATTGTGTCTTTAAAAATTACGCAATAGATTAATAATTAACTTCTTATATATTTGTGAAGTGTGTGATTGGTCGTTGGTGTAAAATCTTTAAAGGGGTGGATGTATTGCTCGTTTACTGTCAAAATTAATGAATGTACATCCTATAGGATGATCATTCTATAAGATAATTATCTTCTATATAAGAATAATTTCAGAAATCATAAATCATGACGTTATTTATGATGATAACATAGTATGAAAAAGCGTTTTAGAAATTTAGATTGGTTTTTGTAAAAATAATTTCTTGTTTATTTGTTTGCAGGGAGGGATAGAGACTTTGCCAGAAGTTGTTAGCCAGTTGCATTCCAATAGTAAAAAATGTATTAATATAACGTATTTCAGAGTGAACGCTTTATACATATTGCAAATAGGTGTAAAAACTCGAAAAATTTTTGGTGACAAATGGCTATTCATTTGCCCCTTTAAAGCTATTACATTTCTGACTAATCAAATAGATATCATATTTAATATTGTATGTTGATTAAGCTTCTTGCCAGGTTCTGATTCTTTTAGAACACTTATGGCTGGAAACATATATACGTTCTACACAAACGCTTTTATATTTTAGATATGTTTTTGTTGTGTACAATGTTTTTTTTACAATGTTTTATATTTTAGATATGTTTTTGTTGTGTACAATGTTTTTTTAAATTTTATAATGTTGATAATACCATTGCATTAAGGTAAATATTAATGACATACTTATCAACAATTCTTTAGCTTTTGTAACTTTAAAAAAGTGAAAAAAGAATTAACAGACGGTGATTGAAATGACCCTTTGTGAAGTTATTGATACATTTTCAAGATGTGCAATAGAAGTAGTACAAACAGTGGTCTCGTCGCAAATGGCGATTTCTTTCTCTCAACCATTGGAAGGACCCTTTACTAAAAATATATAAAGCTGGCGGTCTTAAAGTGATATAATAAAGTTATTGAGTATTCGCTGTACATTAAAAATATTTGTTATACGTGTTATTATCATCATATCAACTTGTAAACACCCCTTGCAAGGCATAGGTTTTCTCCAAATAACTTAGCTTTACCTTACTTTTAACTATGTCGTTTTACTTAACTTTAACTATGTCGTCGATCAACCACTCTAGAGCCTCACGACACCAACGGCTGGTTGCACGAGCCATGTGACCCATACTTAATAGATAATATAAATTATGGATAAAACTTAGAAGTAATATGAATAATGTATGAGTTCAGTTTGTCCTGTTACAATAGTTGTCAGACATTGAACGTTTTAATATTCTTGCATTTCAAACGATAGTACCACGGACTTCGTTGAGAGGAAACTCATGTTTAATGCACGGGTAACTTTAAGGTAGGTGACACTTCCAACTGAAAACTTTGAGTGCAAGCTTCCACAAAAGGCCAATCGGAGAGACGTAACAGACTCTGCGAACAATGAAGTAGTTAGTTTATTGTTTTCCGCAGCTATGAATTCGGCTATAGTTCGAATTTGCATGTAAATTTTTTTAGAGTTATACAAATGCAGATCTAGAATTTCTAGCTTTGGTTGAAACCCAAATCTGATAAAAATATAAAGAAGCCATTGCAATCACTTGTTATGTTTTGATTGTATGTTATGATTTATGAAGTATCCTAAATTCCTAAGGAGGCCTACATCCAACACTGAACGTCCTATGGCTAAAATGATGATTATGATAGAATATTCTAGTGCTTTTCTAGTATGCTTCTAAATCACTCCTTCCCACACGCACTTGTACAAACAACACATATAAATAAACGCAGTTTTTTATTGTTTTTTGTTTTAACTATAATCTTTTTATTGGTAAATATTTTAATTAAAATTGTTTTCCTAAAACTGGTCTGTACCTAGCACAAGAGTGAAGGGATTAAACAAATTTTGTATTAAAAATATTTAATGAAACATTATGATTTCTCGCAGATTATATGAAGATAGATGACCTGTCATAATATTTACGATATCAACAGTCACTGTTTCACTGTTATCCTTAAAATAAAATATTCCTAATGTGTCTGACTCGACATTTGCCGCTTCTAATATTTTCCATTGCCTTTGGTCTTGTGTGACTCGAAGAAATTCAATTTGGACTTCCCATAAAATTTTGTCTTCCCCGATTTCGCTTCGTCGTTGCTTGGGTCTTTGTGTATTTTTATTATTGCCTTGTTAATTATTAATTGTCTCGTATGGGTTTTTTTCACACTTACCATATTTTTCTTATTCATATGACGGTTAGTGTATCCTGTAAGATAATAATACTAGTTTTACAAGAATTATGATAAGTTGTACGAGCATCAGTAGCGTGTAAGGAATATGGTTTACGATCATTTGGCATGGGTTTGATTTTCGAAAAGTAGTACATTGTGTGTTCAATAAATATCATCTTCATTGCTAGCAACCAATAAAGGAAAACATGAGATAATTGCCGGGACATAAGTATTCTATTTCGAAGAGATGGCTTGTCTTCCAATATATAAAAATAACGGAAATTGTTTTCTAAAAGATTATTCGAATTATTTTCTTATTGTTATCGCTGGAAGTTACTAGGTACGGGCAGCGCAAGATCGGTTATCGTGTCGATCTTTGGTGGAGTCCTATGCCTTGCGGTGATCCTCTATCGGTTGATATGATGATTTTAAATATTACTTAATTAAATTTAAAATTAAATACACAATTTAGAGAAATAAATGTAATATTCTTCTTTATTTTATCGGAATAAACAAACCGTTAGGAATTCCTGGCTTAGCGAAGGATCGTTGCTATTGCAGATCGAATAACTAAAATTTCACATGCCAACGAGGTACGTCCACGTTATCCTGTTACATGTTTACCAATAAATCAATTTACGTCCCGCCGTTCGTAAACAAGGCTCGCTCCAGTAAATACGTCGTATCTATTTGACTAGACGCCAACGAAATTATTTGACGGATTTCTAACCCCGAATATCGTAAAGAGTGAACACTTAATAATATGAGTGCAATGTTCATGGCATATTCATTAGTTTCTTTTGTTGCTTTAAGTCAAAGCCTTTTGTGTAACTGTGTACAATTGGTAATAGTTTTTATTATTGCGAACACCGGTTCACTGGATTAAAAATTTGTCTATTAATATTTTCGAATGTTTGTAGTAGTGCACTATAACAGATCAAGGTATATAAAAACAAGATATTAGAGCATGTAACGTCTTCTAACGACCTAAACAAGGTTACCACTCTGGAACTTTAAGAGGAAAGGAAGGCGATGCATGGAAGATGTTTGTAAAAGAAATCAGATTTTGTAAAGGAAAAAAGGAATGTATAGGGTAATTGAGAAGGAAGGAAGAAGAATGTGATGTAAAAATATTAATGAAAAACCATTTTTACCTCATGTAACGTCCTGCAATAACATGGAGCGAGAATCGGAAGGCTCCAATAACGTGGTCATAAAAAACTTAATAAGCCTGCGATCCTGTGTGCCGCGTGCTGTCACTGTTTCATCAACTGGCCAATCCACTGGGTTATCGGTTCTCGTTTGTCTACGGATATGCTAATATATGATGCGATCTTCAAAAAAAATCCCGAGTATAGTTTTGCCTATATCTCGTCTGCGATTTTTCGATCATGAACTATTCTGTCTTACACTATACTTTAATAATTACGTTTTTCTTCTCACGGGACACGGGGGATTCTCTGAGTACCTTCATAGGTTTAAGCTCAAAGAAGATCCCTCGTGCTTCTGTGAACCGGGCGTGGACTAGACCGTGATCCACCTGGTAGCCGAATGCCCCGCATTCGGAGGGCTCCCAATCGACACCGAGTGCCGGTTGGGGAAAAAGATTAAGGAGGCGACCATCGCCTCCATCATGATAGAACAAGAAAGAGAATCCTTTCTAAAGCTCTGCAGGTTGGTGGCAAAAAGTGTGATAAATTAAAATATATGAGTAAAACAGGGAAGAAAAAATGGGAACGAAAAGTAATTATATCAGGAAAAGTGAAAATGTAAAAAAGAACAATACTGTAATCGTGATAAATTTAAGAACTGTGATATGTACAATTAGAACTGTGATATATGTAAAGAAAGTGAAAAATTTAAAGCAGAAAATAAAATCCCTGTTCTCACATAAATAGGGGTGGAACGAGAAAAAAAACCCATGACTCCGGGTGCTTTGAATTATTTTGTTACATTAAATGACAGTACTACATTTTCGCCATGATTGTCACATTTTGATAACCACATTCCATAAGCCCGATAGATCAATACTCTCTAATATTTTTCAATGTTTTCAGCGTCCAATTATTCAGCTCCAATTTGCATTTCGCAAATACTTGACTACCGAAGATATAATTCCAAAAAATATATTTTTGAATCTTGTATTTCATTTACAAAACACGGGATGATTTGTTGGAATGAAAGTATTTCAAAATTTTCCACTTCATAAAATTCTTGGTATAGATAATATGTAGATTTAGATTATATGAACATTAATCTTCATCAATTCCAATTTAGATTATATGAACATTAATCTTGTTGTTGTCATTTAATTTGTGTAAGTGAAAAATAACTTTAATTGATTATACAACTTTGATTGAAAACAGGGTTGTTTTGATTTACTGTATTGCATTTGAAGAATCTTTATTTATTATTTACACCAAATCTAAATAATTTAGATTATAACTTAGATTATCATTTGTTATTGCAAAAAATATACATGTATAATCAATAATTTACGTTTATCTAATTTCAACACTATAAATACAATAACAACAAAAATAATATTCATAATTATTTTAATCGTAAGACGTGTCCACAGTTGGACATACAAAAGCCCTAGAGACTTTGATTCGGTTTGAAGTTGCCTTCATTCAGTGTTTTAAGATGACTAATGAGGTGGACATCATACGCTGCGCTTACCGATTTGTGGTCTCCGTTCCAGACCCTAAAATCACCGGAGGCTATTTATTTTGCACGCTACGTGGTAACTGCTACTTTTACTTGCCAATTTGCTGAACTATATCGGTTATTTTCATCGCACTGTTTCTGATTCGATCCTAGGCATAGTTTTTTTTCGTTGCTAGTTGCGACTGTGAGTTTATAACTAAAACAAACTATCAGCCTTATACTTAAGGGCTAAAGTTTAAGTTAAGGCATATCCGTTTTCTATCTATCAATATTTTAAAAAGAAATAAAATTAGGAGG
The DNA here is from genome assembly GCF_028537555.1 of Battus philenor. NCBI lineage: Eukaryota > Metazoa > Arthropoda > Insecta > Lepidoptera > Papilionidae > Battus > Battus philenor. The sequence continues at coordinate 4,602,046 of NW_027181686.1, forward strand.
CTGTTTGACTGTTTCAAATTAAACCTTTTTAATTAATCTGTTGCGTTTTTTAAATTTATCAACTTTTCGGGCTGTAAAATTTGCGGTTCAATTCTTGTTCGGTACATTTTTCACATTTTCCAGCGTCCCGCGAGATTACCTCCGACGGTTGCACCACGGAAATAGATTATTTGTTATTGATTGAGTTGTTCGGTAAGCCGCCTCCAGGCGAAAATAACAACTCATTTCATGTTATTTACGGTTCGATATCCGTCAATTTGTTGCAATGGTAAACAACGATTGCAATCGTATTTTTCTTTACATTTTTAAAAATAGTTCGAATTTCGAATTTTAATTGTTATAAAGAAGAACCTAATATAAGTATAATATTAATAATAGGTGTATAATAAAAAGTACTTTCTCTAGTGGCGACCATGAACTGCTGCTTGGGAAACTCCGCCCTAAAAGTGGATCTACGACATAGTCAAGATCGAAGGAAGTCTCACACGATAATAATGATGTAAACCTACATATAATAATGATGTAATACACTACTACTGGAATGATATAAATTATTACGTTCGTATTGTAATTTTGAAAATGTAATATATGTCATATAGGGTCAATTTATTTATTTTAAGATATATTTAGTATATTTTTTCATTCCGTTATAAAATAATTAAATTCATGTTTGATCTCTATATTTCCTTATTAACATAAATGGTTGTATGGTTCTCTGGAAGAAATGCGTGCGATAAGAATGACTTGTATATTTAATTTTTGTGTTGTAATATTTGACTTCTTTTTATGTCATACTGATATACAATTATTAGTAAATAAATAAGCATACAAACACACATATATACGTACATGAAGAAAATTCCAATTGGAACTAACGAATACATGTTTAGTGTAGTTTTTTGACTACTTTTATAGTTTAAATAATTATAATTGTATTGTCGTCGACCTCATCGTTCCAGCCAATATACAACTATTGCAAAGAATAGGTTTACCCCAAAGATATCTTAAGGAGATATACCACAATTGCCACGCTTGGCAGTCAGGTTGGCGATCGCATTGTGGTATTATGTCACGTAGAGAATGCCCATCTCTTGGAAACATATTTTGAGCAGTGGCAGCCTTATTAATACACAAAGTGTGAATTATTTTATACTGTATCTCGGGAATAGACCTACGCTCTGTCACTACCACTGCTTCGTATTGCACAGAGTAAATATGCTTTTAAACAAGATCAGTTTCGGTGATTTATTTATTTTGGGTCAACAAGTTTTAGTGTCCTTGTACACTGAACTGACCGCGGCAAAGATGAGTAATGAATATATAACTTTCGTAATTTATTGGTAAAACGTGACAGCGATGGGGCGTGCAGCTCGGAAATATGTTTTGAGTACAGACATAAATTAAACTAAATTACGGGCTTAAGATGCTGTTTCGCTTTAGATAACGATTAAACAATGCTAATTGTATTATATAAATTAAACTCGTATTCAATTAAGTTTTTGCAGTTAGCTGCGATAACAGAAGAGCGGGTTAAGCACGTACGTGTTTTACGCAAGTTTTCACATAAATCATAATAAATATTAATTTACAGTTATGTTATTTCAATTATATAAAACAACGATGTTCGAAAACTAATAAAATCGTGTTATAACTAAATACTGTCGGAACAAAACTTTAATGCGAATACAAAGTATTTTGTTGTTAATTCTAGTGGGTTGCTAGCTGGTTAATTAAACCTTGATATGTACTCGATAATTTCTAAATTATTTTAATTTTAAGCCTCAGGGTCCGGAAAACAAGATATTCCTCCCTGATGGGTGGATTTTGTTTTGGATTTTGTTTTGTTGCGATAACGGTTGTAAGTTGTTTTTAATTGACTTTATTCAGTGGATTAGTAACTTAAAGTGCTAGTGATTATGCCACATAGCGCGTAGATATGGAAGCCTTAAGAGTCTGGACAAGAGAATCTGGAAGGACAACTGGCCAGTGGCGTAGCTAGGCGGTGGCGAGCGGGGCGGCCGCACCAGGCACCACAAGCAGGGGGGCACCAAAGTTGAAAATATGTTTTTTTTTAATTTTTTTTTGGATGATGAATAATGAAATGTTAAAAGAAAAATGAAAACCATAATTTAAAGTAAATAACATAAAAAGAATATCGAATTGTACTATTTTTGTGCTAAAAAAGTTGTAAATAATATGAACATAAAAAAAAAGTGAACGGTTACAAATAATAATATATACAGAGTTTAAGCTTTTCATTCGCAAAACACATAAAGTGTTTTTTAAAAAGGCTCTAAATCACAAAAACACATATCTGTGTTCAAGAAATGTACATGAAGATATATATGTGTTCAACATTTAAGGACATGATCCTCTCCCTTAATGTATAAACCACAAAGATGGGTTCATAAAGGGTTCAATAAATTAACCAAAACCCGCTGGACCGCAAGAGGAGATGCTGTTAGATTGGTAAAAACCAACTTCATGAAGATATTAGAATCACTTGAAATTTTGACATGTAGGAATGAAAGTACCGATACAAGGGCTACTGCAGGGGGTTTATTGGTTTCTCTTCAATCTTTCACTTTTTTGGCTTATCTTGGATTTTGGGAACCAATTTTAAGGGAAATTAATGACGCACAATCGTATATGCAAAAGAAAGGGTTAAGTGTTAGGGAGTGGGCTATGAAATTTAAAGCTTTAAGTTGTTTCCTCACAGATTCAATAGAAAATATAACTGATTCTTGTTTGACTTTTGCTGAAAATATATCTTCTGAATTAGGAATTTCAACGGAACAACCTAGATGAATTTCTAGAAATAAGAAAACTTCTAGAAGAGAGTTAGTAATGAAAATATAACTTACAAGAACAAATTAAGGCGTGAAATAAGTACATGTGTGGGAAAGATAAAACAAGAAATATTAACATGATTCGCACAGTTGCACCAAGTAGTTGGCAAATTTGGATTTCTTTCACCGTCTCAATTATTAAATAACCAATTTGATATTGATCTTTGTGATGCACCTGATGACATAGACAAAGCAGAAATTTAATTGAAAGAAAGAGACTTCAGAATTTCGTGGAAACTTCACCTTGTTAAGACACTTTGAAAACAGAAGGACCACTATAACTCTTGAATTTCATACATAAACATCAGCTGTCAGATTTTGTGCCTAATATTGTAATACTAAGCTAAGGATTTTTTTAACTCTCGGAGTAAGTGTAGCCACATCCGAAAGAAGTTTCTCAAAACTTAAATTAATTAAAAACTACTTAACATCAACAATGTCACATAATAGATTAAATAATCTTGCATTAATGTAAATAGAACATGAACTAGTCGACACTATTGATTTTAAAAATGTGATTAATGACTTTGCAGGCCAAAAAGCGAGGAATGTTCGTTTTTAAATTTTCCAAATAAATTTTATTAATATCTAATGTTATTTTATACATATTTATTATTATTTTAAACCAAAAAACTACATTCTGTTCTGAATTTTGAAATTATTTAGACTCTTTAGGAGGGGGGGGGGGGCACCAAGCCCCAATCTGCCCCAGGCCCCAAATACCATAGCTACGCCACTGCAACTGGCGTAGAACGTCTGCCTGCCAAGGTGTATAGAATACCATCGTCTCGTTGATGAACAGTCAAGATAGTCGCCGAACCTTCCTGGAGTAATGCAGAAAGGTTATTGAAGACTGTATAGAGAGGAAAATCTGCCGGAACCGTGATAGAGGTAGTATTAAGAATATTAAGGAAATAAAAAAGTAGAAATTAATAAAAACGTATATTATAAAATAAATGCATAATGTATAAGAAAGTAAAATGACAAAAATGTAAGAACAATAATGTAATACCTATAAAATTCAGTGAAGGAAAGCGACGAAAGTGAGGTGAGGTATAAACGGAACAAAGAATAAAAAGGAATGAAAGAATTTTTGACGAATAAAAGATGAAAGATTAATTGTTATTAAGATGAGGATATAAATAATAGAATTCTGTGAAGAAAGTATTATTGTTATAATATTTATTGGAATCAGGCGTTATTTTGCGGAAGTCCATCCTAAGTAAGGAAAGGACCAATATTTAGCCACTTCCGCACATGTAGTGGTAGTCGTGCAGCGCCCGCCAGCCCGCTGATAAATGAGCATGCGGCAAACAATGCGAATTACACAACTACCACCGTTAAACCACTCAACACGTGTTTCACCCCTCCACGGGGCATCTTCAGGAGTTATGTTACACCGATTAGTGCAAAACACAGAGTGGAAGAGTGTTGTTATAATATCCCTGTGGACCCAAGACAGGGATATTACGAGAGGCCCATAAAAACGAGGGCTGTAAAAAAGTGGTGTTCAGACTTATTAATAACATCAGAAGATTGTTGCAGACTGTTTTCAAATTTATGGGGGAGGTTTATTTTCAGCACTGTATTAGACGCCCTACTGCTGAAGTGATGGGTGATTATACATTACTAATTCGATCTCGTTTTGAAATCTTATCATCCATATAACTTTATCCGTGGCTCGTCATTTTTATGAATAATAAACTACCTTGCCTCTTCTTGCTTGTCAATGGCAATGATCTCCCTTCGATCGGTATTAGAATAATGCAATACGAAATTCGTGACACACTTCCCCGTATTTTGTTTTACGAGTCGCCAAGTCAATTAGACTCGTGGATGTTATGCGTAGTTTAATGAAATTGGTTTCGAGCACGCTCCGAGCTCTTCCTGTTCAGAAAATATTTTACAGTTAATATTTGCGTTAAATATGATAATTATAAATTGTTAAATGACTTGTTTTCAAACTCGACAAAGAATTTCAATTATTCTTAAATAGTTGATGATCTTTAAAAATGAGTACAATAGCCAGAATAAAAAACCGATAAAAATAAACTTTGTAAATTGTTAAAAGAAACGTACAAGTTTTTTTAATTTTAAATTATCGTTTGTGAATAATTTGCGAAAGAGTTTTCAAAATTTGCTTTATAATTAAATATTAAAGTTAATTATTGTTTATTATCACTTCCTGCAGACTTTGTACTGCTGGAAACTTTTGGCTTGTCGCATTTTAGGAAAAAAATAAAGTAACATATTTCAGAGGGCCACTTTATACAGGGTGTTTCGAAATAGCTGTTGAAGTCTTAAAGCTTTTTGTTGACAAATGAACTATACACCTATAACCAATAATCCAGTATTCAAGACAATCCCCTTTAAGACAGACCTGCCATGATCCAGGTAAATTTAATCGTTAGGTATGACAAAAAAACTGCAAAAATGGTATAGTGTCGCAGTTAGCAATAAGATTGGGTTTCATCGTTAAGGATTCGGGTCAAGTATCGTCACAGCAGGCTGATGTTTATTCAGCGAGCCAATCGCACCACGTCCAAATACTCAGTTACATTTTCTAACGCAGCCAAATTTTCCTTTCTTGTTTTTTGACTATAATTGTCTTTGAAAAGAAAAGAACACGAAATAAAATATAGTAATTATTCGTGCCCGTGTTTATTAGAACAAATGAAAAACGATGTGGAAGCAATTTCCTCAATTTACCTTTATTATCTTGTTACAAGATTGCTAATCAAACCTCTGAAAAATGAAATTTTCACACTTGTATAAATAGAAAAAGGTAAGATCTTCGTGTGATCTGTAATATAGAATATATAAATAAATATATTACCTGAGACACGGTACTAATGTACCGGTTCCTTTTCCTTTTCAATTGAGATAAAGAAGTAAAAAGATTTATAGTTTTAGAGTTTCTCTTGACAAAAGAGAAAAAGAAGAAAGGCATGGTTTTTTTGACCCTGAAAAATTTGTAGTTTATTTTTATATTATACGGGGATGGATGATGGAAGTCCTCCTCTATGTGATCAGGGTCTCGGGAAGTCGATTGATACAGGTAGTGTAAGACCGGGCCTTGTGTCTTATGTGGAAGTCCATTGCCTTGCAGTGGGCGTCTCCATCTAAACATACAATTTTCTAATAGTAACCAAGTAAATATGTAACAGTGCTCGCCTGGCGGTAGAGGATTGATACTTGCGACCGTAGTTCGAGGATTCGATTCTCCGGATACAATGTCATGTATTTCACACTTTGTGAATTAGTTATAGGTAGCCACTGCTCTTAAACAAGTTATCTTTGAGGGAGGGCTATGAATTGCAGTAGTCGTCTACGGGCCGAAATGATGAGGACTACGGTTAAAATTACTGAAAAAGCCAAAACGGCTAACAGCACGCATCAACATTAGAATATAGCCTATAGCCTAAAATTTTTGCCGTTTTTTTGAAAGTGGCATAAGTCACTTTTAAAAAGAAATCGAGTTAATGGCAACACTAAATACAATTGATTGATCTTTTCATTTTTAAAAAAACATCACGACTTAAAAGCAAAGTGACATGCCACAAATTTACCGTTTTATTTAAATTGTAAGTATTAAAAAAAATAAACTTTCCTATTAACGTCTATGTTCAAGAATAATTATTATTAAAGTCACTTATCGGGTAAAATTGGACATGTTAGAAGGTCTTATTTCTCGATGGAAGCGCTCTCTAAAAATTTATAAGAAAATCCAGCCGTCGTAATGGGCTCTTAAGTGGAGGTGTCCCGAGAACATTTCTGGAATAAATGATGTAGTGTCTATAAAATAAAAATTAACTAGATTAAAAACGGTACATTGTGCAAATGAAATAAAATCTTTTTTCGGTTCATTGGGAAGTGTAAATTTACAATAAGGTTTTTCGTTGTAATAATGCACAGCTGAAAATATTAACTAAAAGATTATAGACCTGCCGTAGTCCCGTAGAAAAAATAAATTTAAATAACTCAATTCAAAAATAATAAACGATTACATACAAATATATATATATATATATATATATATATATATATATATGTGTACATGTATATATTTACATATGTACATATATATAAATTTATGTATTTACATATATATTGATATATCTGTTTCCTACTTTACATGACATTGACATTTTCTATTCGGTTACATGTTTACATGCATTGGGCAAAAAAATGTTCTAAAAAAGAAAAGTCAAAAGTCTCACCAAAAGAACCTTCCTTGTTCTATAGAAAAGATATAAGTTAAATTATTGATTAAATTGCTCGAGTTGTTGTCGAGTATTCGCCTAGCAATGCGTTCGTCGATTACTTTTTTATTTATATAGATCAATAAAAAGCTGCACATTCTTTAAATATTATTGTAATTAATGTTTATTAAACATTCGATGGCCTTTAGGGTGGAAAGATTCACGAGAAGCGATCCCTTTAGGCTTACCGAAGACATATTGGCGGGAGATCATTTATTATTTTATCTTTTATTACTAGGCAATGTACCACTAGCAGGGCCGACGACATAATTAAGGTCGCGGGAAATCGCTGGATGCTAGTAGCGCAAGACTGGTTCATTGTAGCCTTATTTGGCCTAGGCCATGCAGTAGGCGTCTATTGGCTGACATGATAGTGAAGTCCCTGATGGCATTCCCGTGACAACTATTTCCCTATCGAACGTTAAAGTGTAAGAATTATTTTGTTACTGTCTAAATAGGCCCAGGTATACATATCTTGTCACGGAGGAGCACGTAGGTGAATGTACTGCCTATCCTTATTATGTGTCATTAACCATTAAGTGATTGTCATGTGTGTCTTTGTGTTTGAAAAAAATCCTTTTATACAATATGCAAGGTTTTCAAAAGTTAAAATTGAAAGAAAGACTTTTTACGAATTATTCCGCGACATTAATAGTGAACATTTCATTGCGTCGGAAGCAGACACCGTTTCATGAAATTTGAGCAAATTGCGAATTAACCATTCAGTGGCATCTTGGTGCAACGCTAAATTAAAATGAAATTTAGCTTCCATTTCCACGTAATGTTGAATAAATTAGGAAGGGGAATAAGTCATTTTGCAAATAGAATAAATAAACTTGATAGCCATTGAGAAATTTTATACATAAAATTTGTATTGTTCAACATAATAATAAAAAATGAAAATATTTAAATGTATTCTGGCGTGTGCAATAAAAAAATATTAAAGAAATAAAATAATTATTAATTACAACACAAATTATATGTATAAAACGGTCTTACTACACGAGGCAATCTCTTTCAGATAACCATAGTATAGAAAATGTAGAAGTGTGAATAATGGGTAGTTAACGTATACAAAACATACATACATATGTAAAAACATGTATATTTATAATAAATAAGATATAATACATATTACAGTATAATGCATATTATAAAAGTAATACAATAATAAATAAAACCAACAAACTAATTTGGATCGCACTTGCCTAAGAAAGAATAAAGAAACAGAGGAAGAAAAAGAAGTATATAAAACACATAAAATGTTAAATAAATTTGTCATTTTCTTTGGCGTTCAGTCTCAACGCAGTGACGTCATGGAACTTGGAACAATAAATTAACTTCAAATCAATAATCATTTATGTACAGGACATGTAATCAATACATGACACGTTACTATCGCTAATAATGTTTGATATTTCATAATATCCGTTTAATTACAAAATTCCGCACACGATAACACAACACATTAAATTTATGGTTATTAGGTTTTCCGTGTGTTCAAATCTCGCACCGGCGGTCAATAATAATTTAGATAAAGTTTAATAAAGTAAATAAATAATATTTTTTGCTGTTTGTTTAGTTTGTATAATGAATGTTATGTCGGTTATAACATTGAATATGAAAATAATTGTGAACATTATTGTACGTGAAAGTGTTGTAAAGATATACTTAAATATGTATACTTGCAGTCAATCGTAAGAATAACGCCAAAAAATTACAAAAATAAGTGTTTAAAAATGAAATTAAAACTAGGATATGAACTAATTAAAAAAATGAGATCTAAATATAATAATTTCAATTAAAATATCCAAATGAAAAAAAGTTTAAGAATTTGTACGTCTTAAGCATGTTGATACATTATGATCCCAATGTTTTTTTCATAATTTTATTATATAAAGATTAAATTCTTTGCTAGAGATGTCGTGTAAAATTTAAGACGAATTTTGCAGTAAATGACGTCATCGGGTTATCGAGGCCTCTGTTAAGGTACTTAGGCGTCCGCGGCGAAGCCTGCTTCCTAAGCCTCATCTCGAACGGTATGTTAGTTATTTTCCCGCGGAGGCTTTATGAGGTTTCGCGAGGACCCCTGAATTAGACCGATTGTTACTATCGTATTATAAATTGATTGTGACTATTTCTTATTTCTTCTAATAATATTTATTTTTACCATAAGACCTCCATTGCTGGCCTCTCCCATATTTACAATAATATTAACTGAAAGGTGTCTGCGTCCAGCGTTTTCTAACGACATACCGCTTACTTATTTTAAAATGCATCAATTCGATACGAAGTTACCAAAAACGGATAGCTATAGGAAAACATCCTTAATTAATAACTTTGTTAATCTAATATACCGTTGAAAGTTTTGGGCATAATATTAATTAACTCATGATAAAACTTTTGCAATTAGATGGTAACTTTTTCCGTTGCGATAGCATCACTTACTGATGTATTTGTATTATTGTTTTTCAAGTCTTCCATAGAATGGTCACATTTTTATTTTCTTATTATACATTCTGTATTAAACTTGTGAATAATAAAAAACGAGTATACTTCAGAATTAAGTAAATGTTTAATTTTTTGATTGCGTACTTATCTAGTTTTTGCTAATTATGTTCAGCAATATAATTTTAAAAATATCCATAATCTAAAGATTATTAAATTCAATGTTCTGATTATAGATTTGAATATATTAGTAGACCGGAAAAGTCGCTTTCTTAAGTTAAATTCACACGACTACATTTTAACCAGTTTTTATTTCTAATCAAAAATAAACTCACCTTCGTTATCAACAATCTTTTGTCATATAGTATATAAATTTTCAATGTCGGAGCGGTAATTTCAGTCGGTTTTTCTGTAAAATATGTCGACGGAAACGACATTACTTTCCGGTCCCCTAATATATTTATTCACGTTTGATATTGGCTATTATGGAATATTTTCTTATATTTAATGAATGATACTCTGGAATTAATAAGTTTCTACACAGAGAAGGTAAAGGTTTCGCAGAAAGGTTGAAAAGTATTTTTCGAACGGGCGAGTGACACCTGATTGAGCGTAGGTAGAAATCCCGAAAATAGATTATTATGTTAATTTATCTATTAGTATACCGTTACATTTCGTCTTGTCAAAAGTGATTGACCAAATAAAAAAATATAACGTATTTTAGAGAGTGATAACTTTATTTATCGATTTAATGGCTTAATAATAAACAACTGTCAACAACAAAAATAATATTCTCATTTTAGTAGGTTAATCTTTATCTGATTACAAACTAAAAATTATTTTTTTGGATTTGATAAATTTCAAGTTTTACAGCTGTTTTAAGTGAGTCTATGGTTTGTATAAGAAAATTAGTGTTTGTAACTATTCATTTTTTATTTTTAGGCCAACCTCCGTGCCTTAATAAAAATACAAACCTAAAAATTTTCTTGTTGGTAGATTTTTACTCATATTACGTATTGAATTATTCGCAAGTTCTTTTAATATTTATTTTTATTACTAGTAATATTATACCATTGATATATTAGATCATATGTAAAATAACAGTGTTCATTGCACAGGGTCAAGGCTTTTGTATACCAGATGTGCACAGATCGCTCTCGGCCTATGCGACACGATCTTAAACTTTGTAAACTGCTCATGCTTGTAGAATACTTAAGGCGCTTCTCCGCATCCAGTATTAAGTTTTAACTCCAGAATTGTAGAAGTTGAGTTCTTTATTCAGAATTTTTCTAACGATATTGAGTTAAGTTAACAGAATCTTTTAAGTAGTAACTTTGATAGACTCTCGTGCAACCTCAAAAGCACCAAAGCTCAATATTAAACTATGTTAGCAACTTGCTAACAATAATAAGTCAGTCCTCTAGCACTGGGCTACCATTGTTTGTTCAAAACCCTGCTTAGCATAGTTAAAGACTGTAAGAGGCTATTTCATAAGAAATACTAACCAAAACACCAGAACAATTTTGGTAGTACTAAATTGTTTTAATTGCTTTTTGTTTAAAACTATTTTATTGTTTAATCCTTTAAGTATGCAAAACAAGCCTTATTTAGCGATATATTCACACCACAAGCAATGCTACAGCTGCGCTAGTACCGCAGTGCTGCGTTAAGCTAAATAATAGCCTTAATAATTGTTCACTATAATTAGTACTCGGCTTAAAGTTTAAAAGTTACTGTTGAAGCTATCTACTGTATCAAACGTTTTTCTCCTGTTTCAACTTTAATTATGTAATTGTAGAGTTGTTTTAATGAAATTGTAGAGTTAGAGTTGTTTTATCGCTAAAATAGCAATTCATCTATGTAACAGTTAAAACGTGTTGTCAATATAATGAAATAACGTATCAGATTGTTTCGCAGTGGTTGATCTTCTTGGCTTTAGCGAATGCATTTTTATTTTTTATCAGACGCTAAAAGGTGAGAAATAATTATACTCATGAAATTTGACAAGTATATGCGTTTGGAACGCAAATGAATAAAATTTTGAATTTTAAAATATTAGCAATGTAGGTAGAACGTATCACTTTTAGATTCCAACATCTCATTTTAGGACAATCACAACGAGTGGCCTCTATGGAGAAAACAAATTATGTTAGAATCAATATCAGTAAAGCATATTACTTTTAACACTAGAAAAACGGGAGCAGTCATTTTACATTCTGCATTTGAATAGCTTGCTTTTTTCAAAACTATTATAGTAATCTTACTTATAATTAACAGCTTTTAATATTGTACTCAGAACCATAAAAATAAACAATCAAAATAATCCTAATTTCATTGTTTACTTTTAAAAACACCGATGTACTGTCAAAGAGCGCCGGTCTTTTGACTGCTAATATCTAAGTAATGTATATATTTACAATATGGTGGTCCTTCTGTAAACATATGAATACTTTTTTCTTATTTGCCAGTCACGATCGAAACATACTAGATACTATTCATGCTATTTAAATTACCGCAAAAAGGAGTCGGAAGCGATGAACGAACTCAGAAGATCACTCGTAATATGAATCTAAATATTTAGAACTTAAAATAATTATTTTCCGTTGTTCTTAGACCTGGTACCGCTAGCAACCATATGACATATAACCACGATTTATAATGTGGTGATCGTAGCAGAGGTAAAGGTGGCTATTTGTTTTCCAATACTACACACTAACAGAATCATATTGATATAGTTGTATACAGGCTAGAGACAGCACAATATAGCGCCTCAAACGGAAACAATGCGATGTGGTTGCCTGGTTAGACAGAACATTATAACAGAGCAAGGAGGTCCTATATCTTTTACAATAAGAAATTTTAAAGGATATAGCTGATCAGATGGCAATAATGTATGGCCTCAAAGCAACATCTTCGAAGATGGATGGCAGGAACAAACTCTTACATCACATATAAGAAATTGACTGGAATTAACATAAACGGAGTAAAAGTCATTAAGGATTTAGCGAGTGCACTTACGAGATTCTCAAATTGATGCAGAACTTGCCGGTTTAGAACCTATGCTTTCGTTTTCTCATTCTTTGCCATAGCTCGTTCACGAGAATCTGATAAAACAGGTGTTTTATTTTAGTAAATGTTAAAGAAACTTATAAATTATACAACTACTGTAAAAAGAAGATTTGAGGTTCCTGTAATATTATTAAAGCTCTCAAATATAAATATTGTGACTAAATTATTACGTGGCATATAATTTATTTTATTAGTAGTTAACTATTTGAAGTTAATAATTTTTTAGTCAGTCATTTGACCATCCGTCGCCTTTACATGTAGTTAAATTTATTATAGCCATATTTTTAATTATTTCTTAAGCTTATAGCATTATCTTCATTATGCATATTATATACGAGAAATTGCTTCAAATTACAAATATTTAGGTGTTTACAACAAAATTCTAATAATACACAGTCTTGGAGAATCTTCTTTTATTCGATTGTCAGCGTAACGTCTTGAGAGATTTGAATGTTTCGGTGGTATAAGCGCTACACTGTTTGAGTAAAACTCATATTCAAATATAATATTTATCCCCTTTTGAAAATGCAAAATATCTATACTAATTTAGAATTAGTAGTTTCAGAGTGTTCTCTTAGATAGCGGAGTAAGAAAATATTTTGTTAATGAGGTCGCAATCCGGAAACATTTTAGATGGGGTAAGAGTAAGCCGGCTGGAGCGAAGCCAACATCGGTCGCATCTGTATCGCTTGATTAACGAGCTGCTTGATCATGACTTTTTACAGTTTTATCGAACATCTCGGATTTACAAGCCGCTGGCTTCCGGAATTCTTTTACTCGCAGAAAGATTGCGTTTATACATTAGGGTTGATAAAGATAAATTTAACTTATTTTGAGGTCATGTATTTTAATGCTCATAACAGCTAAAGTTTGATCTACTTTCTTACAAAGAAACAGGAGTTACCTAAATGAATTATAGTAATAATCGTAACCCGGATGAGCAAGTTGAAATGATGGTTGGCAGACCACATAGCGCTCTAAATGGTTGATGGTGCCTTGAGATTTTAAAGTGGAGACGACGAACATGCAAATTCTGCGTGGGATATCTATTCACAATGTGAACAGAAGACGTAGCTAAGATCGTCGGAAGACGCGAAATTTAGTCTTCTTGGCTTATTTACTTTCGTTCTTCTCAAAATCCTCAACTTTCTTGATACTATCTTGTAGAAAAATCACTAGTACAGCCCTTTCACAGTGTGCGCCTTTTGGCAATTAAATACCGTGACCGGCATGGCAAACTAACTAAACCATTAATCTACCGCTGCTCCTTTTTTTAAAAACTTAATAGTTTTGTCAAAACATTACTGAATCAGGAGTTTTATAAAGTTACCTTGTGGTCTGTGGAATATGCGGCCAAAATAGCATAGATTTATAGGTAACATATTGTGGAAATACTATTATTGAACTTACTTTTGAGCAGTTATCAGCAATTTGCTAATAAAAGATAGCATTTACATAGGATCTTATAGATGCTTGCTAGCAAGCTTTTAATTTTCTCGTCGAATAAAGGGCAGCGGAGTTTGTATAAATACTTCATAAGTTACCTATCGTCTATAGTTTAAGGCGTTAAGTATAAAAGGAATGATTCGCTGAATTTTTTATTTCAAATGTTATGGTTGCGAACATTGTGTTGGTTAGGGTGTACAATAACAACAATTGGATGCCTTCTATCATAATTCATATTAAACATATAGATAATCCAAACATAAACGCGGGTGGCTCTAATCGTATTGCAGAACCGTACCTAGATGCAGTACGTCTACGTATATTTAATGCACTGGTCGTTTATGGTCCTTATACAAGGTATCTGGTGGCTTACATAAAAAATGAAATTTTGACTAAAAATTTACAAATGCATTTAACGATAGAAAAAAGCGGATTTTATTTACAAAAGAATATATTATCTAAATATCTTCTATTGAGTTGCATACACTGTTCGAAACGAAGCCTTGAGTTCTGCACCTTACGCAGCAGTGAGCATGCGATGCTCACTCGACCAATGCAATATTTTGCTTGAGAAATCTGCACGGTCAGTAATTACAACGGCAACATCTCCTCAGCACTTTTGACTATAATTTTGAATATTCATAATTAAACGCATAAATCTACCTCAAGACACCTGTAGATGAGATAAAATTTAATTGTAATCCTCGTATTTCATGTTTGGGAAATTGTTATACAAGAACTACTTTTGATTTAATTTGATCAATTTGAAGTCATTTTTCTTTTGTAGTGCAAAAGCGATGAGAGGGATTACAGTGTAAGAAAATTTAAAAAAAAGGATCTACTAAATTTTAAAACAGGGATTGATTATTTAATTGCCCTTTTTTCATTTGATTAAATGTAAGTATTTGGACGTGAAACAAGCAACTTCATATTAAGCTCTAAATTGCATTGCGGTGCATTTGTTGCACGACTACCACTGATATTGGTCCTTTTTTTGCTTAAGCTCTAAACAGTTTTATTTAACGTAATACTGCATTTGCGTTTATCTTAGACAATTAGATAATAAAAAACTTCTTATTATTAAAATTAAAATTCTAGTATTCTGTGATATATGATTGTAGAAGAATCACACTTCTTACACGATCCGCCTCACGAAACTGTCCTTGACACAGCCTAAATCGTAATCGATCACTCCGCTCGTGATATCCCTTCGGCGAATGGACGAAAAAGCCTTGCCCTAAGCGCGCTCGCTCGACATATATAATCTCATAAGCAGTCTCCATCAATAACTGTCATTACTCGGCGTATACATAACCTTGAAGCTATTCCTTGCACAACTAACAATCGGTTGCGCTTCGCAGTTGGTAACTGTGCAATAGAGATTGATTGTTATCATGGCATTTCATTAAAATAAATGCAGATGCCCTGCTGCATATGATATTGTTTTATTAAACTATCTAGAATTTACCTTAAAGTTGATCATTTTACAGGCACATTCTTTATCACAAAACGATTACTACTAACAAAAGCTTACAGCAGTATCAATGCAAGTTTTAAATTAATATTTTAAGTAAAAATGCAGGCATTCACGTGCGCTTACATTGTCAATTATTTTAACATTATAAAAAGTGAGTGTAGTCAGCTATCACCTGCTTGGAATGCTGATCTGCTGAAACAAGCCAGTCAGAAACTCATTTTTGTACTTTTTAAAATCATCGACTTTTGATTTTAGCGATCCCGCAAAGAAGTCAACAAACCAAGTTTCACACAACACACAATTTCGATTAACCAAACACTATTGAATTTTATTAGATTTATTAAATAATATAATTTTAATTCTAGATATTAAATTAAGGTAAGGAATGTATACGACATATGGAACTTTTTACATATGCGTACACTCAAAACCATAAAGGATTTGTTCTTAAAGACTTAATTTGAGCGTTAGTTTATTTTGGTTTCTTGTATTTATCGCGTCTCTGTCAATATTTTGATGTAAATAGTTAACACTTGGCGTATAAATAATATCTTAAGAAACATGTATTATTAAGTGCAAAGAAGGATAAGTACTTATTTTCCTATTCATTACAATTCTTGAAAGCAGAATTATGAAATTGTTATGGTTTTGTAACAACCAACAGTAAAAAATGAAATATGTATCGATGTTTTTAGCATTTTAATTGTTATCACGATCGTACCAAACGCAAAGGTTAAAGGTGGTAATCCTGCAGGTCTATTATATATATAAATATGCCTATTAGTCTATTATATATATAAATAATATTTAACAAATATCTTCAGAAATTTGTTCTAAATCAGGGTTGTATTAGAAATTTATTTTAATTCTCGTGGATTAAGTATTTGACGTAAATGGAAAATCTATTTTCAGCACGGCTATAACAAGGCCGGATTATTTTTATTGCTCAAATCTCAGACTTTATTGCGAAACGCGTTTTACAAGCGAACAAGATGTTAGGTATTTGTTTAAAATCACAAAATTTAAATATTCTCTCTACCTGTGTTATTTTTTTAAATTTAACTTCCGTTATGAGTTCTCACACTATGTTTTACTATTGAGGATTTTAATTATTTTATAAATTCGCTTTTATACAGGGTGATTGGCTATAGGTGTAAATCGTTAAATAGATATTTATCTATCACAAGCTATACATTTGTATAGCTCGTTTGGCCTTTTATATCTGTTTCGAATTATCCTGTTTAAATGATAACTTCTGATAATTTATTCGAATACGACAGGCTAACAATTTCTGGCAATACAAAGTCTGCAGCGACAGATAGTAACTAGTATTTCGAATTTTGAAAACGCTTTTTCTTCTTCTTTCACAAAGACGCCTAATGCAATGCATAGGTCTCCCTCAAAGACATCTATAAGGGGATGTACCATAACGCCATGCTTGGTACGTGGGTTGGCAACCGCAGTGTGGTATTATGGTACACAGAGTACGCTTGTGCCATTCTTGTGAACAGTGGCAATCCTATGTATTTAATACACAAAATGTGAATTATGTTAGATTTTATTTCGGGTTTTCAACGAATGGGCAAAGTTCGCATTGTATATTTGTTATTTTTAATTCTATAATTGTCGTCGTCGTTTCAGCTGGTAGACGCCCATTGTAAGGCATAGGCCTCCACAACAGATATCTATGAGAGATATATCATAATTACCACGTTACTACGCTACGTGGTATTATGGTACACAGAGGACGCTGCTGCCAATCCTCTGGAAACTTGTTTGTGCAGCGATAATTCTATATTAATTAATGCACAATGAGATTTATATAAAACTGTGTCCCGAGAATCGATTCCGCGAAATTAAGCGTTAGATAGGGTGTATTATTGTATGAATAATTGAAAACAAATGAGTTATACTTTCACCTTTTAAAGCCTTTAGATCTACAAGTTACTATTAAATCTCATTAAATCGCATTATATTCTTGTCGTCAAATACGAACATTTAATGATTTTATAAAGGAGACACGAGAATATACTTAACATCAAGTTATTCAGAAACCTTTGTCACGGCTAGATATTCTTTAAAAAACATAAAACACAAACTTCATTTACATCACTCTGGCATTCACTATAAATCCAGGCTGTTAGTTTGTGCCCGGAATAAGTAATGTATTGTATACGTAACATTTTGCATTTGTTTTGAAAAGCGCTATTTCTTCCATCCTTCGATCTAGACGACTATACAATTGAATTTAATTTAAAATTAGATTTAACTGTTACGAAAACAAACGTAATTATTATAAAAAAGGTGATTTAATTTTATTTTTAATTGAAAAAAGATCGGGAAAGAAATTCGTGGTTAACATGACATAGTATAAATAGTTTAAATAGTAAATAAAGACTTTCAAAATCAAATTGAAAAGTTATTCATACGTCATATGATGGACTACATCTCCCACTGGCGTTAGGTTGAGCCTATTCAACTTGTTCGAATGAAATGTTGCAGACCTGAGAAGAAAAGTCTCTATTATTTGAAATTATATATTTGATAAACATTGATGAAAATTTAAAACCTTTTTTTAATGGCCTCCGCTATTGGGGGCAACTCGTACACCTAGGAGTGTACCACCATTCAATCCACAGGGTCATGTTCTTCTTTTTCTTTCTCTCCTTACATTGTTCAAAATTCTTTCAATCGTCATATATTTTTCGACACAATATCTTAAACGCTCGGAAAAATATCCGCTTTGTCGAAGCTGTTGTTCCTTCCACATACCTTCTATTCCATTCGTCGAGCGACTTCAATACCAGTTGTCGCTTAACGATTGAAACAGGGCATGTATCGTAGTCTGGCCAAAATGTTTATCATATTTTCGTATTTTTAAAGAATTTTACTCTGACGTGCGTTCGCCTCGGGAGCTGGGCGGGCCAAAAAAATGTAAAACCCTGCATAAGAGTTTTTGGCCATTGTTTTTTAATTGTGCAATGGAAGCTTTTTGAGAATTTTTAGGCATTCTATTGGAAAGGCGTTTAAATTGTCCAAAGAAACATTTGCTAGCGTGATGAATGACTTCGGTATGAATTTGTTTTCGATTCTGGTGTGTATGTATACATTGTGTATGTCACAATTCCAGTTCACATTCGTTAATACACGAATTGAGAAGCAAAATTAACATTTTAATTTCTTTAGTTTTTTTCTTTTAAAGCATTACGACTTATTGTTAATAATAAAGAAAGAAATAGTATTTTTCATTATTGTCTTAGCTTAAAAGTAAGATACGTAAGATATTACAAAAGTACTAATAATGGGGACCCTTACTCAGCTACGTACCGTTACTTTTTGTATTTCTTTGGTAGACCGTTATTTTCTAATCGCAAAACAAGGTAGAAATTCGTGGATAAAATACATAAACGTAAAATTTAAATAAATAACTAAGAACTTATAATAAATAAATCCACGGAAAAAGCTTATAAAAATAGGTATAATTAAGTTATAAGAATCTTTGGCTTTGATTTCGCCTGATTATTTTGATTTCATTTAGACTATATCTGGTATAGTGTATATGTTTGGATTTGTTCTAAACTTTACTAACATGTGTTGTTGCGGAGTTTCTTCTTGCTTTCTCTCCACAACTATAACACGCTACAAAGCAGAGTAGAGTCTAAAATCAAATAGATTAAAAAATATATAGATCAAAAGAATCAATAAGGGTTAAAAAGGTATATAACAGAACATTACCGATGAGAATATATCTGCTTTGTTAATGGTGAAGTCGAAAAAGCAACTGAGATATAATAATGCCAATGACATTACATTAGAATGACGAATATTGATGTATAATAAAAGTTAATGTGTTATTAACTAATGATTTAGATTTTTATTAAATAGAAACAACTTCTACTCACTGTATATTTGAATACTCTAAATTGTTTTATAAATGTTATTTACTATATATTTTAATATTTTCGTGTAAAATTTAATAATTCGATTTTCAAACCTTTTCTATCACTCAATGACCGGCCGGGCTGTTCTTCCGTGGTAGCTAAGTATATCTAAAAAAGTTTAATAAAGTAATCGCTGTTTGCGATAAGACCGTCGTTAGTGCTTATAATTTTTTTTGGTTATTTTAAAAATTATATTCGAAAAGTAAATGAATGAATAACAAATATTAAGAAGTTAATATATGGTTCGATTGTAATACTAACAAAATATTTATTTATTCTTTTTACACATTGCATAATGTTGGACTTAATGCCATACGCCAACATATAGTGCTCCAGAGATAACAAACAGGCGGGTGCGTGAATGTCATAGAAAAAAATTGTAATTTTGTATAGCATATATTGCTACATATATAATGCTATATATTATGATCAATGCTATATTTATTTTCTCAAAACTAATAAAGTAAGATGAAACCAGTGTAATTAATTTTGATACTGTAAATTGGCGAGTTAATTGCTTTAAAGCCTATTTAGAGATAACTGTGTCCATTGGTTACTTGGCAATGATTCAAATAGTTGTTAAAACTTTTTTCTTTTTATTATACTCTTAATTTTGTTTGCCAACAGGAATTCGTGTTTTTTGGTAAATGGCAATTTTTGTCTTCATTTATATGACGTTAACCAATTGAGATAAAACTTAACGTGTAAGTAATGTTACTATTTTGTGTAAGACATAATTATGTTTAACAATATGTCATACATTTCTTTTAGCAGTAATTTATTCTTGTTTACAGTGTTCAGCTTAACGTATTTCGAACTGTAAATGTTTGCAGGCTTAGTTCGTTGCATACAAAACGTTCCATTGCTTTGTATGTGTTTAGTTATAATGGCCTTTTGTTAAAGTAACAGGGAATATACATATATGTATGACGACAAATTTCATTCATAATAAGCAACTGTGTACAATCCGAGCCGGTGGTCTGACTACACGGACATTTTCATAATGTTAAAAATAGTTGACAATTCAAAACTACGTGTAACTAGTTATGTGAATATATAATAGTACACAATATCAGTGAATACAGATAGACAGAAGTTAGAAGAATATCAGAACTCATTATTCAAGACCTGAATGTCAAAGAGAATATGCCACGCTCTTTTCCAACTCCATAACATGTCATGCGAAATCTGTGATGATAAATAGTAAATATATTATATTTACGTGACTTTAACATATTGAGAACGAAATGATTCCGTTTGCATTTCATTATAAAGAATAGAGAGAGTTCCCTCTTTACTTTAAGCTCTCAAGGCTAAAGGCTAGCTGGTAAATCTCCTGTAGTGTGGGTAAGCGTTCCGTAATTGCGCTTTACTGGGCGGCGCTATAAATATTTTGAAGGCTTTTTCCATCAATTTACTTTCTCCTTTTATTACTTATAATCTTATTTGTAGAATATTAATAGATAAAATTTAATCTACTCTCTATGCTAAAGTATAAAGCAGAAGTCTTGTTCATTGATCAGCTAAGTTTTATTATCATTAGTTCGTAGTCTTCTAAACTGAATCTTGTTATTAGGCGTGCCTCGTACATATACCCCCTGTTAATTATATATACTGTTCTACTATATTTAATTATACAGCCTTATACTCTTATTAATATTGTAGAGCGCTCTTACGCGTGACTTTGACAGACGATGATCAAAGGTACTTTGTGAATATTTTGATAATTTTTTGATGATATATAAACATTGTGATAGGTTTAAAGATTGGTGATAGTCGCGGTACGCGGAATCAAGTCGGACTTGTAATCGGGTTGAGCCTGGTACAGGGCCGCTTTCTCTGCGCGCCCAGCGACACCCATATCTGTCGCTTTAACAATAGAGTCCGACATCTGTTAAATTTAATACACCAAGCGCTCTACAATATTTAATATATTACTTTCAATAATAAATCTTCAAATTTTTGATGATTTCGCTACGCTCGTGTATATGTAGTATAATATAATACATTTGTATATTAAAGCTAAATCGAGGTTTTGGCATGTTCACCGTATCAAGTGCTATTTAGCGCAAATCCAGCGACTGTTTGGCACAAATTCAAGCAAACGTGCGGATAAATCTGGTTGCATTTGCTGTACTTACAATCATATATTATTATACACTTGTAAATGTTTAAAATAACAAATCTTATTTGTATATTTGATATAAATTCATCATTATTATTACTGCTTACTCATTATATTTCCAACAGGATCGGAAGTTCTTAACGAGGTAGTCTGTCCGTCAACCTTACGGGTGGGCGTCTTGCGTTGCACTTTCAGGGTTGTAATCTCCACTCCAAAAGCAAAAATGAAGATGATAAAACAATGAACTTTTCAAAATGAAAACTAGCATCAGCAATTCGGCTGCAGGCGTTAATATAAGATATAAAGACCAGAACTTAGATTGCCTTGTTACAGTATCGATGTAATTTTTATATAAAATATCTGTAATTTTTATATTCTATATCTTTCTCGTATAAAAGTCGATAATTTAGTAATGCCATTTGTGTTGATTTTAATTATAATTCTTTAGGAATACGAATAAAATTGGACTGCCTGTTTGTAATTTTAAAATAACCGCTTTTTACTACACATTTATAAACGGCACATATACCAGAATTATATTTTGTTTAATTTTTGTTTGTGTGTCTTTCTTCTTGTTCCGACTAGTCTCTGAAACTGTCTGAAATCGATTTTGTAAAATTCCACGTGCACGAGGTCACGGGCATAGTTAGTTATAAATAATAATTTCGTATTACTAAAATTAGCTAAAATATTTTAAGCGAAATTTAGACAAAAATCTTTGACCTCGTTTCTAAGATAATCCCGTTTTAAAAAAGCAATCGTCTACAATTAATAACGTTGATTGTTTCTCTGGAGTACAAAAAATGGAGATCTGCTAATAAAATCAGGAAAAAAGAATTGAGTAGTGATTCATCCTCATTATTTTCTTCTTTAAATCATTTAAGTGCATTGGAAAATGAAGCTATGACAGTTTTTTTGTATTTTGGGTTTACTTTCATAAATATTGTAAATACCGTAATAAGAGTAATATATTTATCTTCACATCTACTTAACATTTATATGGAAGAATTTTGAATGTGATTTTAATAGAGTATTGGTAGTTCCGCGGTAAAGGAATTAGATTTGCGACTGTAGAATGCGACTTCGATTTCCAAGATATAATCTTAAATAATTCACACTTTGTGTATTAATCATTTAAGATTGCTTCTGTTCGCAAACAATTTTCCAGAAGATGGGCAGCTGCATCCCCTGCGTCCCGTAATACCACACTGCGATTGTGAACCTATCTGCCAAGCGGGGCATATATGGTATACACCCCACAGATGTTTTCAGGGAAGTCCGATGCCTAGTAGTGGCTGTAACGATGACTTTTGAACATGGCAAAGTTGTATCTGTGTAAGTAGAGCAAAAAGAAATTTTGTTGTTGTGATTGTACTGCGTTGAATATAGTTCTTAAAAAAGTTCAAAACCTGATTTGCCCTTCACACATCGGACTACAGGCTAACATTACGTATGATTTGAAACGAGGGTACACTTTAGTACTTCTCACAGTTAAGTCATGTCACTGCCAGACGACACCGCAGTCGATATCGCACGAGATTAGAATCTCACATTGGTAAAATATAAAATTATACATATAGATAAAGTCAATAAAGTTTTATTTATCAACAATTTTGTCTTGAACAGTAAAGTGCCACATGTTTCAAATGCACTGAACCATTGAATTTATAGCAAACAAAATCTTACGATCGAATAATTTCACGATATCCAATTGTTAGTTTGCCACCCGGATTCCCCGATTTGGCTCAACGAGATTACTTTTTAGGGAACTACATTGAAGATAAATTCTATACAGTGTCGATCAATACGAATGTACGACTAAAACTTGAAAAGCGATTAACGAAATATACCGCTTAAAGGTGACCTTTTTTTATTTAATTTAACCCTTTACTTGAACTAAAAATAGCTATAGGCACATATTTAGTTCAAAAACATCTATGCTCGATTCTGACAATAACTAACGAGCGGCAGAACACCTGGCGAAGGGCCGGACAAATGCTTCGCTTTCAGAGGGTTGGCCAATTTGTCTGTCGGTCGCTGAAATACGCGCCGACACTTCCACGTCGCAGCGCGTGTCACACTCGTGTGATAAATGTTAGTGTGTGGAAAAGATGACGGGCTATCTGTACTGCATAATACAGCGATCCAGTTTCAAGCACTGTTTCGAATTCCTAATGCTCATACTTGACGAACTGAATTATTACAATATTTTTAATAGAGCAGTGCAATGAAACTTGCTCGTATATAAAACTATTTCAACAATGTTATTCTATTCCCTTACTATTATTAACAATGTCTTAGTTAAAAATGATGGTGTTATAATCATCAAAAAAAAACTTCTTCTCCATATTAATGACATTATTTTTTTCTAGTTTTGTGTTTTGACTTTTGTATCTTATATTTTATTATATTCTACAACTAATTTATTATTATTCATCTTTAGTACGTTTTCATCTATTCTTAATTATTTTTACATTCCTTTGGTCTTACCCGATACTTTATTAATTTTAATACTTATGATCTAATTGTTTTTCTGTCAGTTACTTTATTATTTTTCTGCAGTACTTCAGAAATTATTGGCGACATTCATCGCCGCCCAAAAGGGAGGCAGTAAAATATCCTATTACAGTATTACGATTCTGACAGTAATAACAAACTTCAAATAGTATTTTTTTTTAAATCAATTGTACTGACTTTATCTTAAGGCAATTTGTAAAATGTTTACTGTAGACTCTTCGCAGTAAAGAGCGAGCTTGTAACTCTCTTAGCCATGTATTTTAATTTGAAAAAAGGAAAGCTCAATTTAATTCCGGCTTGTATCAAATTAGGTTTGTCTGGAAATCTTCTCACGGTGTACATTAGTATTCATAAATTATATAAAAGCGGATAACAATATAAATAAACAAACAAATGAAGTAAGTAAGTAAGTAAGGGTTCCACTGTTAGACCATTTATAAATACTTTTAAAAAGAAATAGAGAAAATATAACAACAGCAATAGCATTTTATTGAATGTATTTTATTTTCTTTTGTCACGTATATGATGACATTGTTTCGTTGGATAAAAGATACGCGCATATTAAATTTCGTTTTAACTCGTAATACACGTTAAATTTATGATATATTAAATTATATATGAAATTAATTATCATACTGTTGTTTGAATGATGTAAGTTTTTGTGATATAAAATGCACAGTATTTAAAATAGGTGCTTATTTTTTAAAACAAAAATTAATTTGACCTATTAGTTATTTATTTTATATAAGAGATCGATTATCCTCTGTAGTCAACCCCCGGTCCGACAAAAGGCTTCACCCAAATGTCAGCACAGAACTGAAATCTGTCTCCAACGAGATTTAAGCGTTTATTTTCTATAGCTCTGTGGGATTTATGATCGTTTAGAGGGACCGGTAGCGTTTTGTGTTGAACACTTGACTTTTATAAGTGATTTATTAAATGTGATTTTCAATTTTATGCACCTTTGCAATTCAACAATATTTTAAGAATTTGTAAGAGTTACTACTAATTTATTTATTTTGTAGGAGCAATGCCCCTACAATTTAAAATTCTTAATTGAATACGCTAGAAAATATATACATAATTGAATAATGGTAAAGAAAAGTATAATGGGCGGTTTTATAACACGAGGCAAATAACATAATAACAATAATTTATATTAATAATGTAATAACAATCGCGATCAGGGACAACGAACACTGATATTAAATGACGATAATGCATTATGATCTTGTTATAGTGTCAATTATTTATTTAAAATATATAGTGATATCTATGAACTACTATTAGCAAGTAGCTATTGTATACAACGTATACGATTTTATGACAAACTAATAAGCGACGCGGTAAATTTATCTCTTAGTAAAATTCAAGAAATTTATTAAATATGGCTTTGCCTTTGGCACGTTACTCTATTTCAGAGTATGTCCATGATAAAGAATAATATTAGATAATAAGAATAAATTTGGAAATAAATTGTTCTTATTTTAAGGAACAAAAAAATACAAAATACTGAGTTTTTTTGAGTTCTTCTCAGCAGGTGGCGCTTTACGAACTAACGTAAACTTAATTTTGAGCTAACATTTATAAATGATTGTAATGATCTTATATAATAAGACTATTTTGACTTTGTCTTTTATTACTAGTAAAAAAAGAATAAAGACCGCTTTGGCAAGTGGAAAATTCTGTTATGTATTCCAGACACGACCAAATAAGAAAACCTATTAATATAAATAATGATTCTGTGTTACACATTAAAGAACTAAAAAAGTATTATTGCTCTTATGCATCGGTTTCTTTACTTAATAAAATGGACAAAGAAATTGGATTCGAGTTTCAATTTTATTGAACAATACGTTCAACCGATGTAAGTGACACATCCAATCTGTAAATGCGATTCAAAGCAGAAACGAAAGATCTCTTTCTGCACTTTTGCCGTCTTAGTAGATACCTAGACGTCATCATGGAAAAATATTCTATTAGTAAGAATTTTATAAAACTTTATTAATATTCGCAGATTTAAATAGTGACCAAATAACAATAATATTAAATATTTTATTTATTTAATATTATTGCTGATGAAACTGAACTGTGCTTGTCTCGTTTTAATATCATATAAATAACAGCGTGACTTCCAATTTACCTGCACGGCCAACTAATTATGGTCATTTCGATCTTTCGATCGAAGGTGTAAACTTTATGATAATATTCTCATAAATGGGTATGTTTATATATGTATGTATATACGTATGTATACCCTAAACTGCCCTCTCCTTCATGTCTCTCATCTTCATCCAAAGGTTGTCTACTAGAGATCGCCTCGAGCGATAAGACCGCCTCTTGTACCATAAGAATTGTTTTTTTTTATCTCTATTTATTATCTATGGTGTATAAAAAAGTGTTAAAAATAATAAATAATTTTATTAACCACAGTTTAAGAACCTAAGCATAATTACTTCGATCCATAATGATGATTTTCTTTTCGTATCCCATTTTCTTCGTAACTTAGTTCCTATGTTTTTATTACTAGTTGTGTTTACTTTACGTGTAATTCAGTTTCTTATTGATACTCTTAAAGTGTCCACCCCTTGTTGTTGTTATTTTTGGCCGTCATGACTACAATACTATTTATTATTGAATTATTTTTGCGCAAACGAATTTAAATTTGAACGCTGACATGAATTTGGAAGCCATCAGTGATGTAGTCGCCGCCATTGCGCTTGGATCGTATTCTTTAATTGTATACTCAGGCATGCATTTTAACACACACCCTCGTCGCTTTCAAGAAGGAACGTATTCGGGTGATATTTCACTTCCATTCGCAAATCTATTGCTGTATTAGTTACATATTGTTTGCAGTTTATGTAATCGACTGGTTTAGTCGGAAATTAAAAAATAAAATGTTGTATACATCAAAATATTATAATAACTCAAAGCAAATTATCATAATTCAAGTAAAATAATGCTTGTAAGACGTTTTTGAAGCGTATAGTTTGTCCAAATGTATAAACAAGTTTGTTACAATGATTAAGATTGATTTTTCCACATTTATTAAAATTGCCTAACAGTTAATACTTAAAAAATAGTTATGTTCGTGTAGTGTCGGCGTCATTCACCTGTCCAAAAGATTACAGTTACTCTGCGACCCCGATATTTCAACGTGTTAAGCTAGTATCTCAAGCTTTGACAAATTGTTGATGCAATGTTGACTTCATGAATTGTGGTAACAAAATATGACAAAATTATGCCATAAAGTCAATTCTTTTATTTTTATTACTATATTTGTCGATTGTTATTGTCACATTGCTTTAGGACCATTTACTGGTTTCCTCTCTACGTTTATCTTTATTCATATCAAGTGTCGCCCTTCGAGAATCGAACTGACGATTCTTAACATCGTAGTCCCTAAATAAGACTACAATACGGTTCAGAGTTTTAGTTATATATACATGATGAAACGACAGTTCTACTAAAACGTCTATTGTTTTATATTTATATAAAGGAACATAGAAAGTTGTTATAAAAAAAAAAATTAAACAGTTGCGTAAAAAATGGCAAAAATAACAATTTTCTTTCCTCTTGCAAATAACAGATTATTCTAGGCCTTTGTTCTTATATTTTAATCAGTAATCGTAAATCAAAACCAAAAATAGTTTAAATGTTAAAAGACTTAAAATGTAGTAAACAATGTACATTTTTGGCATACACTCTACTTTAACAATTTTTAAAGTATTTAATAAACTGGAGCAAAAATTAGTTCTCAAGCTTAAAAATACGTGATAAATATACTATTTATTATAATAAACTAACTACTCCGATAGACGACTGTCCAAAGTTGGTCAGTCTTAGTTTAATAAATAAAAAAAAAAGTAAATATACAATTAAAAAGTATTTCGGAGTAAGCACTTAGTTTATTGCATTAATAAAGTTTTAGCGATCACTTCTAAAATAAGTTTTTTGTTGCTCCTTCTCACGAAGGCTAGCCACCATTAGAGCAATCTTAGTTTTTGACATCGCAGCTCTGAAGATCGAATGGTTGTTTTTTCAAAACATTGGCGTAAGTTCTTCAGCTGAGATATTCGTCTGCTCTTTCCGCGTATCTTAGCCTGTACTACAAGTTCCTGTAGCTCTTATTTTAAATTTATCATCATGTGGCCCAAATAGTGCATCTTGCCTGCTTTTTTTGTATAAAGCACTTCTGATTTTTTTATGTTCATTAATAATAATTTCCATAATATTTTAGTAATATCTTGATGTGTAAATAAGTAAGCGTGTCTTTATTTAATCTGTGGTTTCTCACGCATTTTATAATTCTTTTTCTTACTAAAACATTCAACTTTACTTAACAAAATATGATAAATAAATAGAAAAAATTAATACAAACAGAGCCTCTAAGTCGCAGTTTTCGGTCGCACAAATTTTGGCTTCAGTTTTCACTTCGCAATACAGTAAACGAACTATTTATAATTGGATAGATAAAAACCTAAATTTTCCTGCAGCCCGATACAGTTGTTTGATAGGTTATCCTATTTCTTATTAATGGAAAACGAAACTATTCTGTTGCGAATGTACATAAACAAAAGCAGGGTTCCTTGCTGCTTTGTATTCATTGTTATTCTGAGAAAACGGAAGATAGTAACTCAAGCCTCGCTATCTTTGAGTAAATTGGTACAGGTCGCAATGGTGATATTCGATTACTTCGATGTTTTTTTCAATTTAGATATTGATTACGTTCGAAGGAAATGTTTATTTTTTTATAAACAAAATGAAACAGGAGACTGCCAGTCAGCTATGATTTTAATCAGTGGTGTATTCGATTTATAAATTTCAATTTAAATTTGTAAGAAAATCTGCAAGCTTTGTTACTTTTCGGCGTGACCTTGTTGAACAGAATAGAAAAACAGATTACAGATAAATCTGGAAGAATTGCTTATTTAAAGTGGCAGTGTGTGGGGCATATAGCTTTTGCATTGGCATCACCCTGTAGATGCGTCGTGTTCAGGCCCCCCACTAGATGGACAGATGACATTGTTAAGTTATATTATCCTTGTTAATAATTTATCATTGTTAAGTAAGTTCAATTGGATGACAGCTGCATAAGATCGGTCATTGCGGCGATTTATAGGGGAGGCCTATACATTGCAGTGAGCGTCTGTCGATATATGATGATAAGGATGACTACGTCGTGAAATCGTTTTTTTTTAAGTTATTGATGAAGAAAAATATGTAATAATGTATGTAATGTAAATAATGACGCACCAAGGACAAAAAGGCCGAGGCAAAAAAATAAGAATTGTCGCTTTTACCATCAAAGTGTTTGGATCGCTTAAGAGGTTTTACGCTGTTAATCTTATAAAAGAAACTCAAAATTTCTAAATAAGCACATATTAAGAAACGAAAATTAAACCTCTTTCGCTAAACGGATTTTAAATCGTGGACGTAAATGAGAAACGGGGCGATATCCATATATCACGCGAAGTTCGTTAAGCTCTCTACGTGACCCGTCACAAATGTAAGCGACTGTTATTTTTGAATGTAACTATCTGGAAAAAAGCAAATGAAATAAAAATGGCAATCCGATTTTAGAACTCTTACTGTTAGCCATCGGATACACGTTACAATTATTTAATGAATGAAGGAATGAAAAATATTATTAACTGAGTTAACTTTTCCAAGGTAACTATCATTTTAAGTTTCATATTAAATAGATAATACTTTGAAAGTCAATAAAAGACGGATGCTGAACCCTATTCTCAGTTCTAATGTGAATTTCTTGATTCCATTCAGGCCACGCCCCGCGACATATACAATTATGAAGTCGTGTTCATGTTGATTAGTTGAAGTGAGCCCTCCTTCATCATTGTCTTTATTTCAGCCGAGGCATATACGTGGGTCACTGTTAGATATAAACCTTTCCATTCAGAATATTCCCCCCAGAATATGAAGACTTCAGCGGCTGTCTGTTCTGCGCGCTATGTGCCATTTCAACCTGTCAATTTCCTGGCTTGAGTCTCTTATTTTTGTTCGTCTATATGAATTTAATTTGATCCCATGACACAATTATGAGTCATTATTTTTTAAAGCGGTTACATTATATTGTTCTATTAATAACGTTCCCAATATTTCGGTACAAGCTTGCTCTTCAGCTACAGGTTATCCCGCATGCGTATCTATTGGATTAAGATCGAAGTAAGATAAGATATTTTATATAGACATGAATAAATCAGTTTATAATATTTTCGGTATTCAATTATTTCTCTGTTTAAAAGTTTATTGCATTATTAAAAAAAACTGCTCATTTTTTCCATCCGTCTGTGAAACTTTGTTTTCCAGTGCCGCATTTTTGCAACCGCAATATTTTACATGTTTGAAAAAAGTTATACTGCCACTAGCGTCGGGCAGTATCAAATTTATATAAATAAAAATAAATAAAAAATTGTAAAGAGTGAGAATAAAAAAGACTAGGAAATAAATATACCTAAATAAAACATTTTTGTTTTCCCATATCAACTAAAAGGTAATTTAAAACCTTTGTCTTTTATAGACAAACATTTTAAGACAATCAAAATATTGTGCATAATATGACTTCGACTTCATAATACACATTGTATCGAAAACATGAACTTTGATAGAAGTGTAAATGTTTTAAAAAGGTGAATGTTGTGCAAATGAGTCCGAAAGCAGTACACCTATTTTTAATCACTCTGTATAAACTGAGCACTCTGAAAATTTGAATTATTAATTAATTTTTTCTATGGAAATTCGATTTGAAAATAACTTCTTGTAGTAAAGTATCTGTAGGGACAGATAGTAAATAATAATTAAATTTAATAGGCCGTATTCCTATTTTTAAAAACGGATTTCTTACTACAATTAATATTATGTTTATTGTTTCCGAAATCATATATCATTTATTCGAAACAATGTACTATATATTAATCGTCAACAAATGAGCCATACATTCACTTCTTTAAAAATTTTACACCTATAACTAATGCAGTATGATTTATATCTAATAATCATAAAAATGCGATGTCTTGTAATGTACGAAATAGTAAACTTACTTTTCTACTTAATTGCCGTTATAACTATTTAAGGTTTATTGGGGCAGCAACATATTAATAATTTTATTAGATAGACCTAGAACAAGCTATAATCACAGATAAACGTAGAATTTTATTTTCAAAGTATCTTTATTCAAGTAGGCGCCATACATGCGCCATGCATGCGCTTTTGAATAGTCGATTATTTTAACGTTATAAGTAGTAAGCTGCTACCGAACCGGAATGCTAATCGACTAAGAAGAGTCGGTCAGAAACTCAACAGTCCCTTTTTTTTAATGAAATATAACAATTTTGATGTGTACATTATTAAAGAAACCATGTAAATGAGTCAACAAAATAAGTTTCACACAATTCGATTAACTAAAAATTCTTGAATGCTATAATACGATTTATTTAATATCAGATTTATAATTTTTGTCTTAAAATTGTGAAAAGAAAGGACTAAGATATTTTGTGGAACATTTTAATAAATGTATACGATCAGACCCATGAAGTCTGTTATATATAGATAAGAGTTTTTAGTTTGTTTTTATTAAAGATTTTTAATTATAATATTAAACATTTCTGATATTATAATCAATTATTTATTTGTTAATATATATGTTATACAACGTATTTAATTTAAAACTCCCTGTGTGCTGTTAAAAATACGGCACAGATTTCGGATAAAAGGAAACCATTTATCCGAAGTATTCTACTCGTAAGACCCGGGTCACATCTGGGAAGATTCCGGTACGAGGTCGTAGATTTTGATATATCTTAAATATAAGTCACCATATTTACTTCATGTATACGTACAGATATGTTTTGACTATGTATTACTTATTTATTTATATTCAAAGAAAAGTTAGGTATACAACATTATGCGGAGATTTGCATAGAGATAAAGTTTCCCATATTTGTTGCGGGTTCGATAAAAGTTTAAAATAAGGAATTACTTTTTTGTTTATAATCCGTAGAAGAACGAAAATAACAGAGCCCAGGCTTTTGAATTTGAATTAGTAGTGAGAGGGCCAAATAGCGCGTAGAAAAGATGACACCTGGGTTCTTGGTGAATCATCTACTCATATTTGGACTAACGAACTCTTAACGTCATCCGAAGACGCTAATTGCAGGCCGCTTATAACCAGTCTATTTGGAAATCTATGGAGGAGGCATTTATCTAGCAATGAACGTCCTTCGTCTAAAATAGTGATGATGAATATACTATCAATGATTGTAGCTTAACATCTGACGTAAAAATGCGATTATTTTTCCGCAAAAGTTGATAAAACCAGATTAGCAATGTTAATAAGGATAACGTTTCCGGAATTAAATGACACTGATTTTTTTTATTTGTCACGGATATATTACATTACAGACAACAGTGGTAGCCTAGCGGTAAGGACTGAGACTTGTTAGCGTAGGTCGCGGGTTTGATTCCCGAGATACTATTTTAAATAATTCACACTTTGTGCTTTAATTATATAGGGTTGTCACTACTCACAAATAAGTTTTCAGAGGATGGTCAGCAGCGTCCTTTGCGTACCATAATAAAACACTCTGATCGTCAATCCACCTGCCAAGCGTGGTTATTATGGTTTATATCCCCATAGATATCCTTCGGGAAGGCCCAAGCCTTGTTATAGACGTCTAAGGGTGCAAAAGCAATGACGATGACGACATTACAGATGAATATTTCAACGGTTTAATTGGTTTAACTATTGCTTCTATATTGAAGATCTCAGATAACTACGTTGTTTCAAAAGTGCGTTATATTCCATTATCGAAAACTAAGATGAAATAGCTAAGATTTTACTCAATGTCCATTAAGATACCAAAAAGTAAAGTTTTGCTGTGGAACAAACTGTTATTGCATTGCGAGGCATCAATAAAACAATTTCTTCTTAGGTCTTTCACCTCAATCTCGACGGGTATTTCTATAAGAGAGACGCGAACTTAAATATAGACGAAGTTGTATTATTTTGTAAGTTTAAGAAGTTATATGTTTAGTAACAGATCTTATATCTTTGAACATTAAGATTCGACTTTCGACCTTACGGTAAACTTCTTTAGTTTCTTTAGTTTAGTTAGTAAATACTTCTATGGGCAATGTATACACTTTTATAATAGGATCCTAGATAAAATTGTGTCAAAAAATTGTGAAAAACGTTTTCGTATTTATGGTTACTACATTCTAAATTACTTCATAGAAGACACTCTTTTTGAGTAATAAGTTTATCTCCAGCCTATTTCAATATGGCGCTATGGTAACTGAGCAAACTGAACATGTAGCCCAGCGTTTGAGTGCTGAGGTTTGCTATCGTAGGTCGTTTCTATAATTCATACTTTGTGTATTAATCATATAGGATTGCCAACTAGCCTGCTAAGCGTGGCGATTATAGATCTACTTATTCGAGATTCTTTATTCTCCACAGAATTTTAGGGAGGGCCTACGCTTTGCAGTGAGCGTCTATAGGCTTAAACGATGACAATTTAAAAAAAATATTTAGTTCCGCTGGGACTCGTTTAGTGATTCTTCTTAGGCCTGAGGAATTTATTATCGGAACTGATTTTAGAATTTACTTGTCCTTAATGAGCGATATATCATATTTTAATTTTAGTTTCAATTTACAATTCTTTAATTAAATGTTATTATGTTTGTTTAACATTTTTATGTTTTTATTTAATGTTTACGGTGTCTATAATATTTATTCAAACTGATATGGCTACATTTACTTATACATAGGTATATGTGTATAACCATATACTAAGGTAAAAACCGTTAAGTTTCTTTTGCCTGTTTTGTCTTGTCTGGCACATTTATTATCCGAAGAAATGGTAGAATCAACTTGATGTCAACAAGAGATGTAATTCGCTATACGAAGAATTTTGGAATTTGAATTGCAATAGTAAATCTTTTGCTGGTTAGGTAGTGAATTTTCATTTTGCAGTGTGAACAGAACGCGGAGGCAAATAGACGTTCCCCGGTGAGACGTTAAGTGGACATTAATTAAGCGTTCCTGTGCAGGTAATCTGCTAAAATGTCACCCCTAACTACTTTACGACAGCTGAGCAAAGTGCAACGTCCTTTCCGCGGCCCGAGATTGTTTGCTAATATTGTATTAATATCTAGAAAGAACATCGTAAACATTTAGTTATGAAGTTTGTTCTTCTTTTGATACACCATTTATTAATTTCAACATGCCTTAAAAATCATTAAGGTACATATTTTGCATCTTTTTATCATTTTAAATTTGTTTCTCTACTGGTTAATCTTTTAGGAGTTGCATAGACAAATAAATACCTGATGACACGAAAAAAACTAAGATATTTTAAATAAATCTAACTTAACACTTATTATGTACATACTTAACTATCAAATAAGCAAATACGAAATGCATATAAGCCAAAATTATAGGAAATATAAATATTTATTTTAATCACAACGCCAGCTAACATTCAGATAACTTCGACAAACTATTAGATGATCGCGTTTGCGGTCATCTAATCAAGCCGAGCTAAGCAAATTGGATTCTTCAATACTACTGCTCATCGGAAAGCAGGGGATAAAATCACATGAAAGAGCTTATCGTTGACTCCGTCAAGGCATTTTAGGAAGGACACGGCCTTTAGAAACGAAGAACCATTTAAAAACACCTATATTCAGAGCGTAACATAGTTGTAAAATGTATGTGGACACGTGAAGAAAAATATTAGGAGATTAAAATAGAAAAATCAACTAAAAAGGATAAAATTAATATGACTTTGTTTATTAGTAAGTGCATGACCCTATTATCTTGTCAAGCAAAATCATTCGAACTTTTACTACGATTGCGTACCGATTTTTGTTCATATTATATACGAGAAGAGCTTAACAGACGGAACTGATTTGCTCGAATGTTTATTATTATTTATTGTAATGTCCAATAACGGTTACGATTTATTGTAACTTGAAAAGACCAGTGTCACCATGTTTTTTTTTTCAATAATAACATTGACTATACTTTCTTTATACTAAAAATTATTCCTTTGAGAGGCCATAAATATGGAATTAATTGAATTTCTCCAGGGGACAAGGGCCTTACTTGCATTTGAAATAGTTTTTTTTTATGTTTCGTTTGAGTCCAAAATTTATGAGACCGCTTTTTCAAAGGTATGCTATTGTTCAAAAATAAAGTTAACTTTGACCTGAGATACATGGAATTATTTTACCATAACCTCTTAATTACTTTCTCGTAGCGTCTATAATATGTAGTGTTTGCGTAACGTAGAGAAGGAAAATTTTTCCAATTACTCAACACTTGTAGTTAAGGCTACGGTTACCGGCGGGTATGTGTTTCCATGAAGCTTTTACTCCAGGGAGGTTCTATTTATTTTCAGTTTTCTTTGTAAGAAAATGTATTTACTTATTGGAATAGAATATTAAGTTACTTATTTTCAGTTTTCCAATCATTTTTATACAATAAAAATTAAAACTATGTACTGGAAATAAGTAATATTTAATTTCCTTTTTTATTTTTGTATACTTTATGTTTACGCTACCATCATCGTCATAAGCCTCTCTTTGAGATCACCACGACGATGTGATGACCACAAGAAGGTAGATGCGACGTAAATGGACACTCCACTACGTGTACCTACGTCATGATAAAGGTAACGGAAAGTCGCTGGATGGGGACAGTTCAAGACCGGTCATCGTACCAATCTTTGGTGGGAGATTATGCCTTGCAGAGGAAGGTAATAGGAAGAATTTTCTTTCTCGTTTTTTGTTATCTTTATAAAGGTAGTTTAAATAATGTCACGTAATATACCTTACATTAGCTATAAAAACTTATTTTAGATGCTAAATTAGTCTAAAAAAGATCTAACAACACCAAAGGTATGTAAAGAATAAAATAGCAAATTACTTTAAACTGTGTCTCTTTTTAAATTTTCCTTCGGTTAAACAGTATTCTCTACCTAAAGTCTAGTTAATTCCACGAGTTCAATTGTACAACCGTCTGAGCACGGCTGCCTCTATAGAAGTGCAAGATAAAGCTAGAAGAAACTCTATAAAAAGTTTTCAAAGCTCTGAAATTTTCTTAATACTTCCTTCGGATGTTTTTAATTTTTAAACTATTATAAAGTTTTATTTAGTTTGTTTATAATTAGAGTTTCTAAAAGCTGACATTTTTTTTTAAAATTAAGTTTAAATAGTAAGTTCGTTGGAAGACGCTAAATGCGTGCTACTTCCTATCGGTTCTACTGGAAATAAGTCCTAGAGGAGGTCCATTGGTAAAATGTTTATATGTAAAGAAGTAATAAGGAAAAGTTACAATTTTTTAATAGTAACTAAGTATGGAGCAGTTGTAGGTCGCCAGTAGAGGAATGAGACTTGCGATCAGTATTTCAATCTCGACGAATATCACTGTAAGAGAGATGCTGACAGATGTAGACGAAGTAGCATTATTTTGTTTAAGAAGTTAGATATTTAGTTGAAAAATCTTTTTCCTTGAAGATAAAGATTCGACTTTTGACCTAAGGGTTCCAGACCTAAGTGTTACAGTTAATAAATATTTTTATGGGCCATTTATATACTTTTACAATAGGATCATAAATAATGTGTACTAACCTATTTACAGATTTAAAAAAATTTGTCAAAGAACGCTTGTGTGTTTAAGGTTACAAATTATGATAGCAAGTCTCAACTTGCTGTCATAAATCGCGGGTTCGATTCTGGGGATACAATATTAAATAATTCATACTTTGTACATTAATAACATAGGATTGCCTCTGCTTACAAACAAGTTTCCAGATGATCCTTTGCTTATTATAATACCAAACTGCGATTAACAATTCGCCTGCTAAGTCTGGCGATTATGGTATAGCCCACTCATATTTTTCTGGGAAGTTTATGTGCTGAAATGAAGATGAACTAAGTATACATGAAACCAGTTTGGTTTATATTTATGCTACTAGAGTTGACTTTGAATAAAATAGTCTAATTTAAAATTTATAATGAGAACAAGCCTCCGTCTAGAGACGCAGTAGAAGTTAAATAGAAGTTATAGTCTTACAGATTTTACAGTTTATTTTGAACCAATAAATCGAGTTCAATAACGTTCGGTTTTCAATTATCGTGATGTTAATGGATAACCCATGAAAGTAAATACACGCGCCCTTAGATAAGCGTCGATGATGTTGGAACCCGTGGATTTCGACTGTTGTTTTAGGATTAATATAGCCTGGTGAAGTTAAGCCACTGATAAATATATCTCTACTAAAACAAGCTAAACACCTTTATCAAAAATATACTTAGTATTTAGAGTCAATATACGTAAATTAGTTATCGTCTCTATTATAAGATATTCTTGAAGATACGTCTTCTGTAAAAAGTTGCATCGAATTTATCTCTGCTCAGTTCTTTTGGTTTAAATCTACTTCCATCCGCTTGTTGATTGATCTATCTGAAAGCCAGGGTTTAGAGTCCTTTCCAAGAAGTCTTCTTATTAAAGCCTTTATGCAGACATCGCTCGATTTGCGCGGTATATCTGGGAAACGTAGTTTATATGTAAGAATAAATATATTCTCTCAAATGGAAGCTTATTTTGAATTCCGAGTTGTAATGTCGCTAAACATTCAATTAGTTACTTATTTATAGGGCTGCCTCAAAGTACAATATCAGAAAGTATTATTTATACTATTATAGATAAACCCTATCCAAAAATCAATGATTTTTTGAAATAAAAACCTAAAAAAGTAATATTAAAAGAAGCAAGAAAAATTGTTTTTAAAATTCGCATTTAAATTGAGAAAATTAACAATTGTTATATTTCGTGGCGATCAATGTTTTCAGGTTGATTTGAATTAGGCGTAAAAGTTTTAAAGTTTTTTGCTGATTAATGACCAATGAAAATATGATGATACATTAATAAAAATAAACAGTAAAAAATCCCGGACTAGCTGCCTAAATTTGAATTCTAAATAATGTTCAATCTATATGTATACGGAAGTTAAGTTTAATTATACACATTTATTAATCAAACTAGTGTTTTAATAACTGCAAATTCTTTTGAAAATATTGCAAAATTAGAACGTATTATTTTTTCAAATCCAAGATGTTTGGTTTATGCATTGTATATAATAAATATAGTATATAACAGGGATGGTGAAGCACCTAGTTAGTTCAAGAAATTTTTCAAAATTTCTTATTTTTTGCTAGTCCATTGATATGCTATATCAGGGGTATCCAAACTCCTAAATGGATCGAATAATTTATCAACAATTGTAATTTTTCGGGTGCCATCATTGAAACTATATTAAAAACTAAAATTATAATTAAACTAAAATTATATAAATTATATTGACGTGTTAAACACCTATAAACACATATAATATAACAACATATAAAATGTTTTATGTTATGTATATTAAATATTAAACTCATTTCTTTTACTTCTTTTGATAATTCTTTAAAATTTAGAGAATAATTGGTGATGGCAAATCTCTCTTATTTTTTCAGATTCTGATTAGTTAATACTGTTCGGTGTTTAAACCTTACGGTATAATTTTCAAAATTAAAATAGCACAAAAATGAAAAGTTAACTCGGGTACATTTATCATGGGCCACAATTTACCTTTAAAGAGCCTGTTGTGACTCGCGAGCCCTGGTTGGCCGCTCCTGGCATATAAAAACTTTACGAAAGTTCCTATAACGGAAACTTGTGAAAAACTTCTATTATTGCGTGAAAGATTTTTCAAGAGTTAATCAAGCTTCGCAATGAATTAAAATACTATTATATTAAAGATGTAACAGCGACCATAAAAAGCTCGTCTAAGTTTGTTATAGGCTCTTCTCAGAACAGATTCGTTTGGAACCCGTCGTAGTTTTAAGATGATTATTCTAGCTTCTGCCAAATTAAGCTCTTCTGGCATTGTAACCATGACGTACACTGTAAAAGATCCTAATAGAATATCACATAAAGATATTTCGTGTTTCGATTTTTTTTCTGTGAAAATTATTATAATTAATGAATAAATATAATAGTAATTTTTACAAATCTGCACAACAGCCGCATGTTAATTTTATATTTATACATTTTTGTAGTTGCATCATTACTCTTGAGCGGTGGTAGCCCATCAGTAGAGGACTGAGAGGACTTCGATTCTCGGAATATAATGTGAAATAATTCACACTTTGTGTATTAATCATACGGGGTTGCTACTGCTCACAAGCAAGTTTATAAAGGAATGGCATCAGCGTCGTTTACTTACCATTATATCACAATGCGGTAGCCAACTTACGATTATATATATAGATATAAATATATATATAGATATAAATATTTTGGGCAGAGGCCTATACCTTTCAGTAAGCGTCTATTAGCTGTAACGAACTTGATGTTGAAAATACTTCATTACTCTTTAATATAAAGGCAGTTCGTTTATATAGCCTAGTGAGCTAAGGTAGGTATTTTAATTAGTCATTAGTGTATATACGTAAACTGAATACCGTGTGTTACGATAAACTCCGAGACAACAATCGAGCAAGCTTGCGAGGAGATAAGATCCTCGAATTAATTACGCCCGCATTAGCTGCCGTGTCGGAACTCGGGGGCTAAGAAAGTTCCTTAGAAGCTTATAACTCCTCTCACGCGGCTTATGAACAATGTGATAATTACATACAATAATGTATAACAGTTATTAATACTGAAAATAGCCCTTTACATTTTTTTTAGGTAAAAACCAAGTGTTATATTGTTTATATACATAGAATAAATTACAGTGTCCAATTGTAAATGTGACCAATTTGAAAGAAACTAGAATCAGATTGAGCTGCCCAAAATGGCATCGTGCAAGATCGTTTAGGCGAGTTCTTTTGTGGTCATTTTTACAATATCCTGGTCGACGAGACGGCCTCCCGTGTATCCCGCGTATAGGGGAGCTGGACACGTGTCTGACCCAAACGATTCTCAGAGCACCTGTACAGATTTAAGCTCCAAAAGAGTCTCTCATGCATCTATTATCCAGCGGTGGACGACCGTGGTGCACACAATTACTTACTGTACCGTTTATGAAAGACTTACAGTGGCTTGTGAATTGCATCGCTTTCCTTTTGGAGTAGAAGGAGAACCGCCATACTTTCTAGAGCTTTTCTTACAGGGCGGTGGGTGATTTAATAAAGCGTAACATAACCGTACAAAGAGAGATGTAACGAGGGATGGGAGACGATGAGTTAATGTAATGTTGGTTAATATTGTGAGAATGGTAGAAAATATGAAGAATGAAAGAGGAATGGTAGAAATTGTGAAGGATGAGGGAGAGAGAGAAGGTGAAAATAGTAACGCATAAATCTCTGACTGGGGCAAAGAGTATAAAAAATCTCTTAAATTGTAATAAAGAAATTTATTTCCGAGCTTTATTATCAATTACAAAATCAAAAAATCTTATATGTTAACGAATAGAAACGACATTACTTTCCGGTCCCCCTAATAATTAGTATAGTATATTTTCTGATGTAAGTTTATGATTGTTTAGTAAAATGTTTACAACTCTGTTTTTATAATAACAAACAATAAACCTTACACAAACAGAATTTGTCTAACTTTTTAATAGACGAGGAGATTGAGTCCAGCACCTATACGAGTGAACGCTAACTGGCTAAATAATAAAAGACTTTTCACTTTTCAACAGCGTTAAGCCTCTAGAGTAGGTTATTTTAGGATAAATTGCCGGTTCCAGAGCCATGCAGGCGATTAAAAATTGTTTTAATGGTCTTTATAAATAGCTGGATATTTGTTTGTTGAATAAACGTTGTCGAATAGGAATAAGTATTTAAGAACTCGCTAATAACAGAATTAAAAAAAATATGATGTTTACTAAAGATAGAGGCGAATGCATTGACTTGGAGTGAATTTTATGTTATTTAATTGGTCATCATCATTTTATTCATAGGGTGACCGTTACTGGACATAACTATATTTGTAATATAGCCGTTTGGAAGTACCCTATATAAACTTTCTTCCAATGAGCTTAAGGAAATCGTCTCTCTACCTTGTGGGTGGATATCGTTCGCTGCTTTTGTTGGGACGTGATTTTTCCTCCAGAAACTAAAGCCCCGGCGTCCATGTGTTCTGCGCGCCATGTGGCCTGCCCATTGTCACTCAGACGTTCTAATTAGCTGAGCTATGTTACTTTCGTTCGTTTACGCATCTCTTCATTCTTATTTCGACCTAATTACATAAAAAATAAGCAAGAAATTAAAAATAATCGCCGAGTCTTTACTACATATATTGATATAACATAAAAAATTGAATTTTAAAAATTTAAAATAAAAACACAACTATCTAATGTTAAATAAAAAAATAAATATTCGTTTTACCATTGTAAGTTAAAAATGCGATTCAAAAAGAATTCTGCGACGACATCGTTTGATCATAGCTTTGAATTTCCGCTTTTCGTTCGCTGGAGGAGAATAAGTTTTCTCATCTTAAACCACTTACTCTGCAATTCAGAAAAGCGCTCAAATTGATTGAAATCAACTATGCATTTATTGTTTTGTTTTAAAGAAGTTTAACAACCTCTTCAATACTAATAACCTTTTTAGTATGTATTTAATGTAAGTACGGTTTCTAGTTACAAGTCGGTATATAAGCGACAATAGAGTCTTCGCCCATAAGAGTATCAGTAAATTTAAGTGAAATAGTGATGTATATAACATAAGCACTAGATATAGAAACAAGCTTGTTAACACGTTCACTGCGGGCCCAATTTTGAAGAACTTTCAGCTGGTGCGGCTGAGGTCGAATCAGCCTCAAGCTGAACTTCCTAGTAGTGCGGTTGAGGCCTTTTCTGCCTCATGTTCATCAATATTTTTTTACAATATTGAGTCAATGCTTCGCAGACATAAAGAAAGCTATATTTGTCTTTGTCATACCTCATACGGTTGAGTGTAAACAGCCGCCGCACTAGAGAGAAAACACGAGTTTTACGCGCCGCACCAGTGCAAAGTTTACCATGAGGCTGAATCGACCTCAAGCCGCAGTGAACGTGTTAAACCCTAAATAATAATTGAGTATTTTAAGAAGTCTTGAAAAAGATTGCGCGTCGGTGGAAACATTTTGAAATTAAGAGATCTTTTGGTTTGTAAAGTCGCAAGCCGGATGTTTCCTTTTACGTGCTATCATTTTTCTCTTCAATATTTTTTCAGTTAATTTATTTTGATTCGATGTGATCTGATCTTTATGCAGTGTATTGCATCTAGAAAGCAACACATAATAGAACCATTATTTTAGCGGTAACTTTTAATGTAATTTTTAATTTATGTGTACTACCGGTGAACTTGAATAAAAAAACATAAATAAATAAATATCTTTCTCAATTCTTTATAAAATTAGCCACTCTCTAATGGACAACTATATATGCACGACATTGTGACGTGTTTTGTCTCTAAATAATCCTATAAGAAACTTAAGAAGTTCTTTAAACAAACATTTTTCAAAGATCCTTTTATAGTATGAAATAATTTTTTAGTGATAGTTTTTTTTATTTTTAAATCATTGGGAATGCATTGCTCGTCTCTATATTGTAAAAGTGTCTACAAAAACGGTGTGAGTTTGAATATATTGTATACAGAAAGTACAACAAAAGAGGTTTTATTACAAGTATACACATACTTTTTGCGAAAAACATTTCCTTCCATTATTTTTTTCCAGTTTACAAAAGCCGCGATTAATGTTATGGCTGGAGTAATAATTAACCAAATAAAACATGACAAAATGGTTTCATACTCGAGTAACCATTTTAAGTGAATTTTGTATAAATAAATTCATATGAGTTGATACTAGAAGTCATTGCATGTGTTGAACTCTACCATGATAGATACCTGTACCATGATATATATCAAAAAGATTATTTTATCTTTAATAAATAAAAATAACAAAAAGTTTTTCTCTATTCCCGAAGCTTGATCGAGACCGTGACGAATGCCCGGATGTATTTTAACGGTGCTAAAGCCATTCTGAATCTCCATTGTTGCAATAAAACGAATACTTTTAATGGATGTATATATTATGAATTCGTTGTTAAAACCATATTATTTAAACTTTTTAAAAACTCTGAAAGCTCCGTGGAGTTAGAACTATTGTTTTTTAGTAAATTTTTTTATTAATACTTTTTGATATGTTTTTTAAATAGAAAGTGATGAAAACTAAAGACCATACCACGATGTACGTAATACAGCCCATTTGCAATAGAGCAATACCACATAATATTAGAATTTAACATTCTGTGTAGCAACATATCACCAAGATATGTATGTTTCATTGCAACAGATTTTTGGCATTTATGAATACATAAAGGAACTCAAAAATAAATTTTGTAAACTGAATAAATTAACTACACTTGGTTTTGTTGTCTTACTTAGTATTATTGTGTTAGAAAATACTACTCTGCTTTATCTATATTAATATGATAGCATTTATCCTGTGTACGATAAAATAATAATTTTTAATATAAAAGTTACAGACATATTTGTGTGTGTATGTAAATTCTTAAATACAGCCTTAGACACCCAGGTGGTGTCTACTCGGACGTGATTTTGTATTTGTGATTTACCATTTTAATAAAGTTGTAGCAATGAGAACAGATAAATGTAGCAAACGAGAAGAAATAAAAAAATATACTAGAAGGTTGTTTTAAATTTACATGTCCTCGATGTACTATTTCATAACAATGGTCATTATTTCAGCCCATTGCAAGACACTTTCCAAAGATTACCTCGGTGACCAGTTTTACGCTGCACGTATCCAGCTACTTATCACGATGTTGACTATGTTGTATTTATATATGCATTAGTTACTTATACAAAAATATTACAAATCTACGTATATTGATTTATCATAGAAGTATAATAAATAAACGAAATTAAAAATAGTAAATGGCGTAAATTTGAAAAATCGTCCATATATCCAACAAATACATTATCTTTCCACAACAGTAGACTGTCGGATATTGATAAAACCTGTTCGGATAAGAGGATAGAATGCGCACAGAACCTTTTATCGGCGTTCGTGACAAATAAAATAAAAATTCAGTGTCATTCGTTCATTTTGGAACACATTATCTTTATTAACATCATTAACCTGGTTTTACAAAAAACTTTTTAAGGATATACGGTTGCTTTTTCAGTTTTTGCATTAAATGTTATATGTCCTACGACTGAAATCATAATCATGGTTTCAGCCGTAGGATATATAGCCCGTTCCCCATCGTTTCCTTATAAGACTGGTAGAAAGCTGCATGACTTTATCATAGGCGGCTGTAGGCTGGCTGTGGGCGGATGTCGTACTCTGCCCTTGCCGGACCACTGTCTCCACTGAAGAACCTTAAGGTCGCTTTAGCCACCGGTTCCCCCTGCTATGTGGCCTGTCCAATATCATTACAACTTCCCAATCTGCTTGGCTATGAATGTTCCTTTCGTTCATCTACGGATATAGATTCCTTGCATACTAATTCACTTGTAATGCTGTAAAATATAATAGCTAAATTAAAACTTCTTTTGGAAGATAATTCATTAAAAACGTCTTTATTTGTCTGTTAGATAATTATCAAAGCAGAAT
This sequence comes from Battus philenor, assembly GCF_028537555.1. Lineage (NCBI taxonomy): Eukaryota > Metazoa > Arthropoda > Insecta > Lepidoptera > Papilionidae > Battus > Battus philenor. Next base: position 4,646,824 of record NW_027181686.1, read on the forward strand.
ACTTTTTTTTTATGACTGAACGCAGAAACACAGATTGATTCCTTTGCGGTTATACGTCGTGTGCTAATGAATAGTTTCACTTGTTTGTTTTTTATGCTACAGGAAGTGGAATAGTTTGCCGATCATTGTTTTTGCCCAAATCTGACGTGGATTCTCATAAGGAAAGAGTAAACAGGTAACTCTAAGTCCAGATATTGGATTATAATTTAAAATAAATAAATATTTTAATGTTGAAGATTAACAGATCTAGGTACGCCATTTACAATTTTTTATTAATATATAGTAATGGTGTAATTTATTTGAAAATAATACAAGCGTCCTCTTATAAATTGGTTATAAATACTCAATTAAGACGCCGCAACCAAATTGACTGTGTACAATTTTTCGTTGCGAAAATATTGTAAAAAAATTTCTATCGTTTTTGTTTGAATTATACCTTAGAGCAGTGGTAGTCCAGCTACAAAAGGACTAAAAGACAAAACCAATAAAGATCCTTAATCTTATATTAATCGGTTTATCAATAAGTGAGTTAAACATTAATATCCAATAGAATATATAAACGATAATATATTTTTTTATTTCTGATTGCAGTCTTAGATTTAAAATTTGAATTAACGTATTCGGATCGTGAGTAAAAAATATGTAAATATCGTGTTTCATAATAACTTTAATGAAATGTAAAACTGTTAAAATGAAAAATATATAAAGAAAATTTATTGCTAAATATTTAGCCGTGTTATATACCAACGCGAAACGGGGAAGCACATAATGAATCGAGCAACCCTTAACGATCATTAATCATCGTTTGTCAAGTCGTGTAGGGCTTGCTCGGAGTGCCTCCAATCCCGTTTTTTTTTTAAAAAATATTCGACAAGGCCGTTTTATACGTTTAAATAGATGAAGGTTTATATATCGCTTATCTTTATCTGGAAATTTACTTGGTAAATTTTATCATTAAAAATCATTCTGTCGAAATATTTTACAGAAGAACCGATTGATTTTACCGCTCCAGCATTGAAAATTTGTATACTAGATGGCCAAAGGTTGTTGATAACTAAAGTGAATATATTGTTAATAAGAAATAAAAACTTGTTAAAAATGTAATCGTGTGATTTTAACTCAAGAAAGCGACATTAGTTTCCAGTCCCTCTAATATCTTTTATTTTACTAGCTGAACCAACAGATTTTGTAGAAGTTATTGACTTGTAGCATTTAAATAAATAAAGTAAATTAACTTATTTCAGAGTTATCAATTTTTTAATTAATTAAAAAATAAATAAAAACTTTTTGTTATCTATGATCTATTCAGCTGTTATATGACAAATATGCATGTTCAAAACCAGTACATTCGCTGAATTTTCTGAATCCAAGTTCTTAAGAAGTCTTACATTTTCTCACTTCTATGAAGACTTACAAAAGAAAGATGCATAAAATATGTAGTCGTTCTCGTGTTATGGTATCACAAAAGAAAAAAAAAACAATAGTTACCTCTTTATACAACATATGTAGATTAATACTAGCACATTTATCTCTGATAAAATAGCCAAAAATTTTTTAAAATTATATAGGTAATTAATTGTGAACGTCTGTGTATCCCAATGTTTTATTGAAACCCATTAAAACAATATGACGTCCATCTTCTGCCGCACACTTTCTTCGGACAATTCATTATCTCATCCTAGATTCGAGATGATTACATATTAAAAGAATTTTCTTTCATTAAAAATAAGATTAAGAAAAAAAAATTCAAGAATTCATTCCAAAGAGTTCAAAAATAGTATTTTCAAAAGACAGGTACTTTATTTATATTTAGTGATATACAAAATATTTCCCAACCATTAATTGATTTTCTCTATTTTTTTTTTGAATCAACGCCCAGAAACGGAAGGGAGAGTTTAAGTGGCGTGGGTAGTAAAACCTCTTTGGTCCTAAATAAACGGACGAGAATATTTGTTCATTAGCATCAGTCCTTATAACGTGATACTATCATGAAAGTTTCGAGGTCGAAATACGAATGTAATGATTAGTTGGAAATTATGAAATGTCAAAAAATGTTACTCTTAATTCTCCCATAAAATGATTAGTTTTTATATACCATTAATGGTATTATAAATTGCTTATATATGATGGAATAATAAAAATTCGTTAGCCAAGTAATTTTCTTATTTTTATTATGCATATTTAATGTGATTTTAAAAAATAATTTAAAATTATTAAAAATTAAACTTTTAATGTATAACAGTAATTATAACTCATTATTACAATATGTATTAAAGGTTCGAAATCCGAAAGGAAAATTAATGTTTGATTTTATGATGGTATACTGTCAGATTTATTCGGAGCAGCAAATACAGGGTGATTGATTATACATGTGAAAGCTTTAAAGGGGAAAATATATAGCCTATTGGATGTCAATTAATATATGGTACGCCCTTACCAAAAATAATGCTATCAGATATATATAACGTATATATAACGTAAACATAATATAGAGACTCTGTGTTTGGCACTAATCGGCGTAACATAACTCCTGAAGATGCCCCGTGGAGGGGTGAAACACATGTTGAGTAATTTGGTGGTGGCGGTTGTGTGATTCGCTTTGTTTGCCGCATGCGCATTTATCAGCGGGCTGGCGGGCGGTGCATTTCATTGCACGACTACCGCTGCATGTGCGGAAGTGGCTAGACATTGGTCCTTTTCTTACTTGGGATGGACTTCCGCGAGGTGACGCCTGACTCCATTAAACATAATATAGTAAGGAAAAGTGTTTTCGTAATTATGATTACTACATATATGGTCTAGCAATAGTCTGTATAAATAACTATAAGATAATTATGTACCAACTAACCAAAATAATTTATTTGCAAATATTAATTTACGTATTCCAGATAATTTTAATTTTAAATTCTCTTCCCTTGACTCCTTCAGTTCCGCCGGTTAGTCCTACAAAAAATGTTTTAACTTCGCTATTGCTGAACACAATTCATTATCTTCTTATTTTCAGCCGATAAAGCTACTGCAAGGCATCATGAGTGGGAGACTAAACTAAGATCGCCACGCTTGTCTTACGCTACCCGCATCTAGCGACTTTTCATGACCTTGACTGTCTCATTGGTTCACCTAATAAAAGTTAAATAAACGAATGGACAAAATTCGCATTGTATATTTGTCACCTTTAATTCAAGAATCGTCGTCGTCGTTTCATCTGATAGACGCCCATTGCACGACAAAGGCCTCCCCAACAGATATCTATGAGAGATATATCATAATTACCACGCTATTTAGGCGATTTGCCGATTGTAATGCGGTATTAGGATACACAGAGGACGCTGCTGCCCATCCTCTGGAAACATGTTTTAGCAGTGACAATTTTTAAATTTTTATTAATGCAGTAAGAATTATATAAAATTGTGTCCTGGGAATTGAACCAGCGACATTAGATCACAAGTATCAGTCCTCGGCCGCTGGGCTACCACTACATAAAAATGTACCCAATACACTCTTAATATATACACTCCGTATACTCTGTTCCATTAGTATTTATCTAAAATATTAGTTTTATTTGAATTAATAATGTGTACTTCCTAATTGACGCATTGTTTTTAATTAATAATTTATTTATATTATTATCAACATAGTATCATTTATAGCAATCACTTGTGTACGTTATCAGAAAAATGCCAGAAGAGCATAATTTGTTTGTAATAAGATATTAAGAGACATTCATATGAATGTTTTGTTAATATCGTACACAGTTCTCCACAAAAGAGTTACGAAGTTACCAAAGTCAAGAGAAAAGTATAACAAACTTATCTTTATTTTCTGTTATGACCTTAAATATATCGGTGTTTTTCTTAATATCTATACATGTTCTTATACACGTTATCTGGTCTATACGCGTATATATATCATAGTTTTTATTCTGTTATATATGAATTGTCAGTAGTGCCTTAAAGTTTTTAATGTTATTTTTTATTTGTTTCCAGGTACGTTCGTGTTTCTCCGGTTACAATTAACTACTACGTAAATTTAAGGTTAACTAAAATGTTCAATAAGGTTATACACAAATCTGTCAATTTGTAATTTTTTTTAAATGAGACTTTTATTTATAAATATTTTAAAGAGATTATTTAATTACATACATTAGTTAAAAAAGTATCAAAATAAATGTTATAATACAAATATAAGACGGTTGAGTCAAAAATTCTTTATAATATTTAGGATTTAATATTTCATCAACCTTTATGTAGGTTATACAAACTCTCGTTTCATATCAATAGGGGTGGTATCATTAATCACAAGCCGAATGCGACCCTCGTTTGTAAAGAAAATTAACTCTTTAGATATTTTATATCGAGAGTATTATGTTTTGTGTAAGTTGTTTACCTTAGATAATGGATAAAGTGATTTGTTAACAATTTCGTAAATAAATTATACATTGAAAAATGTTGTATATTTCAAATGTCTTCCAAGTTGGAAAAAGGTTTTTGCTTTGTTATGAAATTATTCATGACTTTTCTGATAAAGTCGTCGGCTTATCGAGGAGGCGGAGGTACAATTTTAATCTACCATTATGAGTCGTTATTGCCGGATATTTCAAAGCGTCTTGGTTTTAATATAAAAATAATAATAATATGTAGTTCAATTTTTCTCTCACATTTAATGAGTTGCCAGTTTTTTGACTTTGTGTTCCATTTTATGATAATTAGCATGTAGACGAGGTTCATGGCCTCGTCATTTCAGACCTTGGACATCTGCTGCTGGACATACGTCTCTTACTTATATTTCGAATAGGATTAGTTGAAAGCTTTCCTCATCGTAAAAGGCTCATTTCTCTACCTTGGTGGATGCGAAAGGTTGAATGTGCCGGTGCTTGGTGTCTACTCCAGAACCTTACGACCATATCGGCCATCTGTCTTGCGCACTACCGCATATTGCCTCTTGCAGTTTCTGCAATTTCAACTTGCTTATTGTCGTGCTACGTAAGTTACCCCACAATAACAATATTAAAAGGTCAATTAAAACTTTTTTTTTGTTATGCGCTAAATATCGATGGTATAAATGTTTAAAGTCCTACAATTATCAAACATGAACAAATGTGTAAGTGGTACCAATCGGTACCTTTTACTAATGCTGAATATATATTTTTTAAGTAACTTTACCGGAAAATACTTGGCGATTTAAATATGAGACATACATTGAAGATTACTTTTATAATTCTACGTTTCTTGTCCATATTTTTTCTTACCTTACCAATTAGATATCAATAATAATTCCTAGCCTAATTTTTATATTTTTACTAGTTAAATTCACGAAATGATTGTGTAAAGACAGGGAAGTGTTAATTTTATGAAAATAATATTACAATTAAATAATTTAGAGTCATTGTCTAGACAAAGACGGCTGATTTTAGATATGCACTTTTCATAATTATGCTTACTGTATAACACGTGAGAAAATAACGTAGGTTCACAGCTCTAGAATATATGTACTTAAACTTTGTCATATATAGCTTGTATGGTATACTTCAAAGGTATGGAAGAGTAAGAAGGTGTAGAACATCTTAGTACAGTGTTCATTAGTGCTGCGATAAGAGACTTCATGTTGGCTGTAGAGGTGCTCATGCAAGCGTCCTCCGACACATTCCTTCATAACAAAGATGCTTACGAAAGCTTGCCTATGTAGAAAAATAAATTTAATTATTTCTTTTATATTTTTCCTATAAACCTGTTTATATTTATTTTAAGGAGTCCATTTCATGATCATGATGGATTATATTTTTTTATTATATATATATATATATATATATTAAGATACTTTTATTTCGATGTTGTTCTATTATTGTTAATATTTTCTGAGAAATGAGATGTTAACAACTGATGACTGTGTCATTTTGCTTTGAATTAAAAAAGATATATAAAGTTTCATAAACTGCACCAATTTAATAATATAGTGGTAGGTATAAAAATATTCAAGTTCAAGTCATTTATTGACGGTTTTCACTTTTCATGTAATGGGGGATTATACTACAGAAAAATGTGTTCTGACAAATATATACTTTTTATTATCTTCTTAAGAATAAATTTAATTCACTTATTTTAATTATATCGTCAAGGTAATATCAAGATCTTTGGGATCATTGTTTAGTGACTAAAAATTTTCAAAATACACCCGCAATTTTATGCTATTGGAACTGCTGGCATTTCATTTTCAATATTATGCCTTCATTCAGCAAGTGTTTTCGGACAGTTACAGAACACTGCTCTTGTGAAGTGACCATAGCAAATCACAGGGCAATAAATCGGCGTTTCGTGGTGGCCTCTCAATGTCTTTTTATGGAAACATTTCTCGTATGACCTCTATGCCGGGCTTATTGAGATATTGAAACTTCTGTTGCAAGATTTTATTTAAAGAACAAAAGTGAACTTTAATAGGGCTCACCCTTTAGTTACGATATTAAGTAATAAAAGCGATAAAGCCTTCATTCACAAGTCACTAATAATCTTTAACCTCATGAATAAAATAGGATCACAGGGATTATCCTATAGACCCTTTTAAATTTGACAAATAATTTACTGGGACGTAAGATCATATATCTCAAAGTATCGGGAGGGTATTATGAGGGGGTTTGTACTTTAAAACTTGGCGTCACCAAATTAATGACCAAAGCAGTGGTTAGCGACTGCTATGGTTTATTACTTTATGTATAAATACATGGTCAATTAGGTTAACAATTTATGATCATTTATGTAAAACACTACACTCCTCAAATCTGAGTCTAATTACATCTAAGACAAGTAAAAAGTGTAAATTTCTTTGTTGTTCTGTCAAAAAGGGAATGATGTCTAAAAAATATTTGATCTTTTACCTATATTTATTAAAGGAATTCATTAAAAACTTTGTTTTTCTGTAAAATATGAATATAAATAGTAAGATTTGTCAAATTCATATTATTTCTTATTTTGCTTCCAGAACTTCACTCCCTTTGTTAAAACTTTTAATGCTTAGTGCATTGAAATCTCAGTTTTTGCCCGAAAAGGAATAGACACTTATCAAGCGGAAAATTTTAGATTTAATTTCTATGTCATTTCAATGAACATTTTGGCAATTGTTTTGTTGGCAGCTTTATATAAAAAAATATTTTAAACAGATATTCACTACAACCATCCATTTAAACAGAATGACTGATCTACTTTGTTCATCATAATGTCACACATCTTTAGTGTTATAGCTTTAGTTTAACCGTTCATTTCTATGTAGAATCTATTTTTAAAACAGCTTCTTTAAATAAATAAATTGATGTTGAGTCTATAAAACTATGCGATTGCTAAATTTAGTCCATGACATTGTCAAAATAAAGCATCATGTTTGTAAAAATACTCATCAGAATTATACATATCTGTTGGAAATCATTTCTCTTTTAGAGAAATTCTTTATAAAACGTAGCGGAGATTATGAAATGTTACGTTTTTTATTGGTTCGTAATTTCGTTTTTAAAACCATTCAAAATGAATCGTTCACGCTACAAAGGGAATGTACCTGATTTTAAATTGCCTACTTTAAGCAAACGTGTTATTATATTATTTTTATGATCTGGCCGATTTTTTAGTGAAGAACATTTATAACGGTAAACATTATTCATCGCAACTTGGTCTTGGCAAACTTATTTGTACTAATTATTGCTTTATTAGTGTTGTTTTTCAGGTAGTCAGGTAGAGTAACACTCGAATCTTATTTGGTTGTTTGTTGTTTACTCGATTGAAATGTTTGTCCACTTGTTTATCGGTCTTAAATGATTATTGTTTGCACTGCAAAGCATGTGCTTCCTCCAAAGATATCTATGAGGGGATATACCATAATCTTTTGTGTTTGGCTATCGTAGTGTGGTATTATGGTACGAAGACAACGCCACTGCCCATACACCGAATACTAGTTTGTCAAAGGCAATTCTCTATAATTAATGTATAAAGTGTGAATTATATAAGATAGTATCCCCAGAATCCAAACTGTGATCTACAGTCGCAAGTCTCAATCTCTTACCGCTGGGTTGCCACTGCTGAACTGATTACAATAATAAAAAAAAGAAATATAAATGTTAGAGACCGTTTTATAAAAATTTTACCGAAATGTAAAGAAGTCTTTGTGAGGGTGTGCGATCTTCAGAGACTATGAGGAAGACAAGGGCCACTAGAGACGACATGTCGTCTTAACACTAATGAACACTATTCTTGGTTCAAACGTTTTTGCATACGTTTCTTATTTCTTATTATGGCAGCTGACAACCGTTTCTTCGAAAGCAATCGATGTCTAGGGTACAATGTTTACGTGATAATATATTAACTTTAATACGGGTACAGTCTATGCTATGCGGAGAATATATTCATGATGGATTTCACAATGGTATTTTCCAATATACGTTTAATTTAAGTTTTGTGGAGTTTGCTAACATGATTAATAATTTTATTAAAACAAATAAAACTTGCAAAAGTATAATATTTTCAACCTCTATATATTTTATAAAGGATCTAATAAACTCGGGGCAAAATTATACACTTATTTAAATTTTACATTTAATTAAAAATGTAGTACCAAAAGCCGGACATTAAATTTAACACGTCGGAAATGTATTTTGGCGAAAATATTAATCTTTTATAAACATAATCGGATCGAATTACTCTACGTAGATATTGAATTTCCAGACCTTTACATGTACACACCGTGGTTGGTTATAAGTGTATATGTTTTAAATCAGAGAATATCGAAACCGTAATCAAAAACCTAAGTTTTCAGAAATAATAAATAAAGCAAGTAAGAAAAAGTATTTTCAATATTCGGATTACTATATAATATATTAAAATTGTTCATAGGTTACTACCTGTCCTTGCAGATTTAGTAACGCCAAAAGCTATTGTCCTGTCACATTCAAATACAAAAATACATATAACAGAGTGACTATCTTATACAGTATGTTTCAAAATAGATGTAAAGCTTTTTGTTCACTAATTATCTATACATTTACCCCTTAAAAGCTTTTAAACCTATAATTAATCACTCTGTATAGAGTAGTTAAAACCGAAAGATATTTCCAAAATACAAAAAAAAATAATGCTAGATATTATTTATAACATTTAATATTATAAACTTTATAATCTTTGTCATTGTTTCTAGTGTCATGGCTTTAAATAGATTCAATATAGATCATACAATATGAAAATTGGTGACAGATACAAAAGGCTACTAGTGTTCTACGAAAAAAAAATTGTAGATTATTTATATTAGTTCGTTTCCTTTACCACAGTAAAATAAAAACAAAACTTACAAACGCTGATTGACGCTTGAATTATCGTTTCTTTGTATCAATACTCGAGTTCATTCCTTGTATATCTATGTGAATAAATTACAATGATAAATATTTTATCTTACGCATTTACTTGAAAGAATTGCTTGAAATGGCGAATGGTCAGCAAAATTAAATATTTGATAAATGGCGTAATTTCTGTATGCGTAACGAAAAGGGGTTAAACCATCTGTAAAATGATAACATTGAACACATAACATTTTGTACTTACACACGTTTATATGACTTATTGTGTAATTTCAAATCATCTCGAAGCATAAGATGTGTTTAAAAAAGTAATGTAACATTTCATATTTACGTTTTATTATTTTTATTCAAACATCATTAAAGGAAAAAAATTCTTTTGTTTTAAATTTGTATGCTGTATTTAGAATATAAGTATAAAGACAAGTACAGTTTGTGTACAAGACAAAGCTTTTGTGTTAAGAGTTCGTTTGATGGTAAAGCGTTCTTCAGACACCTTGTAACATCTTTATAGGAGTATCCTCTTATTTACGACTTTGATGTTTTATATTTTTTAAAGAATTTTTTTCTTTATTCATTTCGAGTAAATATATTCCATTCTTTTACGCTTTTGAATCCTGGACAATACGGACGGCAGACCGAAGAACACATATCGTAGACTAGCAGGAAAACCGAAAGATCTGTTTTCGATCAACTTCGTATAAAGACCAGGCTCCCTACCATCCATTAGAGAAGGGCTGCTTCGCCTACATAACACGGAGGCAACCAGATAGTCACCATAAGCTGATTGTTGTAGGAAAAGTAAAAGGACAAACACCAAGAGGGCTATCACGATAATGGAAGCACTTATAAAAGCAGGCCATAGAGACCTGTGGAAGCCCTCGTCGATTCCTAGATCAAGGCTTTCTAGGAAGGATGTGACATTTAGCAATGAAGATAGACGACTAAGAAGTAGAAAATATTAAAACATGTAAAAGAGTATAAACGAAGAGAGATAGAGTGTAAAAGAATTTAACTTAAGAAAGCGGCCTTACTTTCCGGTCCCTCTAATATATGGGGTCCTATGACCAGCAGTACGCGTTCTACGGCTGAAAAACTGAATATTAATAATATTATAAAAATCTTTCTTTTCAGGATATCTAATGTTGATAGTAAAATTGTTAGTTACCGTTTCCATGTTATGGCTCTTGACATTGATTTTTGTTTTTTACCAACTACGCAACATGTTTCAATTGCAGCTTAATATGAAAAACTATCAAGTCGTAGGGTAATAAATGTAAATGCATCTAAAGAACGTCGACAGAGACAAACTGATATTTAACTCTTATGTAAACGCATCTTTAGCTCCTCATCACTAACTAGCTTAACTTTTTAAGCTATCTGTAAGAGTAGGTGTCAACAGACGCCCGACAGGCATAGGTCTCTCAATTAAAGATGGCCGCCAAGACCGGTCTTACGCTGCACCGTCCAGCGACTTCCTTTTATGATATCAATACATATAAAGGTATATCACACCCTTAAAAATAACGTATTATTTAAAAACAAGCAAACTAACCATAGATAATGTACATACATGTTCAAATATATGAGCTTAAATGATGCGCACATACCCGTTGGAAGAGCGATAAAATTACATTTCCTTTCAATACTGCCATGATATTCAGAGTAAGTGGACGTCTGACTTGTACGGGGGAAAATTTAATTTTCTTGAAATAGCGGGAGTTCTCATTGCGATTACATAGTCGTGGCGTTGACTGCGCTTGACAATCTCATTACAATCGCGTACGTAATTGCATTGGACATTTATTATTTTACCTGAGGTTTTGAAATAATAAATCTTGTATACCATTGCCTCAGTGCTGTGAGTGTATTGTATTATCATACGTTACGCTTAGAAAGTGCTTTACACGCTTCAATAAAAAATACAGCTAAGTTCAAATCGTAACAAATACACAAAAGCGCGACTTGTATACTTTAAAACTCTTCTGTCATATATTGAAAGTATATGGGAGAAACTTATCTTCAGTGGTGTTAGATGTATATGATGATTGGTTTTAAATGTAAAAACATTAAAGAGCTGAGATTATAGTTTTATTTGTTGTCATTTAATGTAAGGTATATCCTATAAATTATCCATAAATCAATGGTAACAAAAATATTAAATAACGTAATAAATTATTGACAGTAAGAAAATACATTGTCAAAATTATTACTTTATTACTATCTCTTACAATAATTATTGTTTACTGTCCCTGCAAACTGTACTGCAGTCTGTCTGTAAATCTATTTGAGTGCATTGTATACACTTTTGCAATGGGATTGCTGACTATGTTAGGAAAGCTATATGGGATATATTTAAGTAAAATTGCTAGGTTATTTTATAAAAGATAGCACAACTTGGGAATGATGGATGGGTGGAGTTTCAGGTTATATCAATGTTAATTAAAAATTCATTTTCTCTTTTAAAAATTATAGACACGTTAAGTTTCTTTCGCTTGTTTTTCTTACGCCTGTGGCATATATTTTTCGGAATGCTTGTGAACTGATTTTGTCGATGCGTCTTGTGATGAATGTAAAATAATTGATTTTGAATATCGAAATATTCTATCAAAAAATCATGATTTAATACATTACTTATAATAATTTCTGGACATTGATTAGGATATGCTCAAACAATAATAATGTTAATCGGATTTCAAAGTTTAGAGTAACAACTTCATAACTATTAAGTAATTAATTAAAGTTTCTATAAGTTACCGGTGAGCCGTGGTTGCCGAGCGGTAGAAGACTAATACTTACGATAGTAGGTCTCGGATTCGATTTTCGGGATACATCATAATTCACACTTTATGCATTAATTATGTAGGATTGCTATTACTCACAAACAAGTTTTAGAGAAAGGGGAGTAGCGTCCTCTGTGTACCACAAAACGACATTGCGATCATAAAATCGTCTGCCAAACGTGGCGATAAGTTACTAAATAAAGTTCTATAAATATAATAACTGTTTTTTTAGTAAAACGTCTACAGTTTTAAAATACACTAAATCTTACTGGAGTGTAATGTTATTCATAAGTTGTAATATACTTAATTGTAGACCGAACTCAAACTTTAGTAATTATAATTTAAATGTGTTTGATTTGGGATGTTCTTAAGAGAAGGGAGAGAAGGGCTGTTGTAAGCGAGTCAACTAATTACGGTTGTGGTACCCACCTAACGACATGGAAACCATTGATATGTACATAGATAATGTACGACCTCTTTATATATTTTTGAACCAGATTCATTATTTAATTTCCTGCTTTGAATATTATTGGTGCCGGGTCTTTTTTGTAGGTGGCCTGACCTGATTATATCTCTTCTATACTGGTGTACATAATATAATACTACGTAAGTATATTATATTTCATTTTGAATTATTACTTTTGGCGCAAGTATTTCTCAGGTACACTGGTATAGGATAGTTCCTACCATCTCTACCCATATTTGCTGCAAGGGCCGACTAAAGAAAAAATATTCACAGGCGATGGGCTGCAGTATTTCCTAAAAATATTTGAAATAAAAAAAAATGTGCTTACTAAATCACATGCCCAGCTAGGCTAAAAATCGAATATTGGGGGTATGGATAAAGTTCGAATTGAAAATCTGCGGAAGAGACCTATTAATCTGTAAAGGAAACATATTTAGCCATAGGACAACCTGCAGTGACGTTCTTCTAAATTACAATATTAGACAAACACCTTAAAGTAAGGAGCGCGATTTTGTTACCAACATCTATTGAAGTATTGTTTTGTAATGAGTAGGCTATATAAGATATATATGTATAGGCTTTGCGTGACTTTTAGGTTAACTCGCCAGGAAGATTCATCTCCAGTAATATTATAGCATGTAGAGTCAGAAACAAAGATATGCGGAAACAGAGGGCGTAAAGCTTTCAGCGGCTCTCTTCATTCCGGTGATTTCGTTTGTGAAGCGCTTGCTATGAATTTACATTTCGTTCAATAGAAAGGCTCGTCTTTACTCTGCTATAGCGACTTTGTTGCTTTGTGCATTTTGAATATTTTACACCGTTCGATGACTCATTCTTTTGACGATTTATTTTTATTTAAAAAAAATAAGTTTTGACTTTTAAAAATCAACTTTTATCTGATATGCATATTAGTTTTTAAAACATTTTTGAAAATTAGAATTAGTTTAATTTGAACTCAATATTGTTGAGTTAATTAATTGTTTGTAGCGTTCACCCTTTAAATTGCTGGCAACTATGATCACAATAATGTTGTGTCAAAAAAAATCGAATTTGAATTGGAACGCCTTCAGTGATGATCGCTGCCGTTGCTTTAGGGGTGTAAATGGTAAATACTCTCTGTACATATGCGAATACACTTTTTTCGATCACTTTTAGTTATCATCTTCGTTGCCAAAGCGCTCGGATGGTAAATTACTTCCACCCGCTAAACGCCTATATTTTATCGAAGGAAGGTCGCCGCCCGCTTATCGCGTATAAGCTACAAGAAATGGATATTTATAATGTACGAATAACCTTAAATTAAGAATCTAGGAATAATTACTTCTGTTATTGATTTTGTTAGGGTTATCGGAACACTCTAGATGCAGGAGGATTCCCATCGGCCTTTTACAAATCTATGAGGGAGATTTATGGCGACGTAATTTCATAAAATTTGATTTTCACGCATGTAACAGCGTAACTTAGTTCTCATTTATATTTTAGTGTCCACTTCTAGAAAAAAAGTCGTTCGTGCAGTTCAGTTTCCAATATATACATTCTTTATTTATAGTATGAACCACATAAAAACGTATGACTCTTAAAATGACTTTAACTAGCTGTTTAATAGTTATTTTCTCAAATCATACCTTTAGACTCAATTTACCCCGCATTCACTGCTAACTAGAATCAAATTAAAAATAAAACTTTTAGAAAAATTATCTTATTTCAAATATTTTTTAATTCTTATTATAAAAGTAATATAAGAGAGTCACAAGGTTTGTATTGTGAAAAATACATCAGAGAGTTCGCAGTAAATCGTCGGTTTTCATTGATGATTCTGTTATTTTGTTACTAAGGAAAATGTGAGCGACTTAGCAACGAACATATGTACTATATACATAGACATTTGCACAGTAATTCAAAAATTTTTGGCTATATATATATATATATATATATATATATATATAAATATGTGTTATATAGTTGATTTGATATAAATCAACTTCATATTTAACGTAAAACCATGGCTAACATTTTGATAACACCTAAAATATGTATATCTTAGTTGAAAAAGCGTTAAACAATAAAGTAGTTAACTTTTGTTATTGTTTGTGTATTGTAGCACCCATAGCGAGTGTATAAAATTGTTCACACCTTTTGTTTGAATAATTCGTGAAGTACCGAAAGAGTTTTTATATCCATCGCTTAAAAACTGGCCGGATAAGTGATTATCTTTTAATAGGCCCGTTGCCAAAGCTTGTAAATTGCAAGTAATGTGTGCCTTTGACTACGTAAAGAATGACGGTCGGGTGAAATTCTCGCTGTTGTAATTTTGCGGAAATTTTTAGGAAAAAATGCATTTAGTTGAACGTTATGACACATTTTGTAGCTTGTTCTTTTTTCGCTAATTAGTTTTTTTTGTTACTATTTTTTTAATAATATCTCGATTTTTTCTCGGGGTTGACGGCATCCAGTAATTAAATAAGCAATATCATAGATTTTGTTGTATCGGCTTCGGTTCCAGGGAGGCGATATTCTTAATGTATATTAAATAAGATCACCATTGCGCATAAATGGTAGACGAAAACGACACGAAGAAACTGGTGTATAACCAAAATAAACACAATGATACGAATTTCACATCCACATAATTCCCATGGGAATACGCGATTTGTTGCGGTCAATACATCCAATGCTCACATCCTATATATATATATATATATATATATATATACTACAACTCCAATAAAAAACAAAAATAAATGTAATTCTTAATGATTGAAATAAAAAAGGTACTGCCTTTTTATTTCAATCATGGCTGCTCTATAGGTCTTAAAGCCCAATGTAATTTTAAGCACGTAGGATTTCTACATTGTAGATGTCCCTTA
This sequence comes from Battus philenor, assembly GCF_028537555.1. NCBI lineage: Eukaryota > Metazoa > Arthropoda > Insecta > Lepidoptera > Papilionidae > Battus > Battus philenor. The sequence goes on from NW_027181686.1 coordinate 4,662,262, forward strand.
AATTCAAATATGGAATGTTTTTCAATTAAATCTAATTTTGAGCTGATTGCATAGCGGTTTATTTTTACTTTTAAATTGTAGTATCCACGGTCAAGGGCAGAACTGATTAAATTTTCGATTTTATTAATTGCAGTACTGTTGTTTCAGTTCCATAAAGCCTTACCCATTAGTTTAGAATAAATTGCACAACCAATAATAAGCAAACACAAAATGAAAACAATACAGATACAAAATAAATATAAGGTTAAAAATGGACAATACGATAGCACGATGGAAGGATACAATGTTAAATTAATGCTGTGTGAGACTATAGTTTAAGCTTGAATTCTGGTAGGAAGACAATTCAGAATATTAGATTAAAAGCTATGTATACAGTTAAAACGTCGGACGTTCAACGGTGCATTTTTGACATGGAAATTCCGAGACTGATGACCATAAACCAGCTTTGTGCTGCTCTCACTGCATTGGGTCTATAAAATTCACAACTTGCGGTTAATTTTTTCTATATTTTAATTAAAAGTTTTAAATGTATAGAATTTCTTCACTTAATTGACTTAATTTGACTATCATCATCGTCGTCGTTTGAGTCTATAGACACAAACTGCAAGGCATCGGACTCAAAGATATTTTAATTAATGCACAAAATTTTGTATCCCGAGAATGGAACCCGTGACCTATAAGTTTTATTCCTCAACCTCTGGGTTGCTTTTTGACAATAAGAAAAACAAAGAAATGGCTCTGATATCTTTTGTTTCTTTTCGGAAAATACAAACTTTTTAAAGTCATAAAAGCCTAACCTAAGCCTAGCCTAACTTTTTGTTTATTGTTTTTAATCTACACAGAATTAGTTCAAAGTTATAATAACCAAATACATAACTCTAAAAATACAGTAATTAAAATTAAAAATAAATCGCAATGTAATCCATGAAATTACAAATTTTATTACACGAAAATTATTTGTGTAAATTTTAGATATTACTATGTAGTATTTTTTGTTTTCAGTACATAAGTATGTTTAGTCAAGGAAGGCGGATTTTTAAAAGAATACAATTGAATAGGAAGTGTCGGAGATACAAATCTGCTCGAAACCACTAAGTGTTATTCACCGCAGCACTCTCTTGTTGTGTCAATGGAGAAAGCACTTTTGTTTGTCTCACCACGCTCCAATGAAGCGAGATTTAACTTACAGGATGTTCAAATAAACCGTTCGCTTCAGCCTCTTGTAAACAAATAGACACGTACAAAAACAATATTCTTAAAGTTAAGCATGTACGGAGTTTAATTTAGATGTTTTATAATTTTTAATTGCAAAAATGTTATAAGCATTCTCTGGGAATCAAAGAGATATAGTTAATAATTGTGCTGCTTAATCTTATATTATTATAATAGATAAAAGAATGTTGAAAACATACTCTTTAAAGCATTAAATGTATATTTGAAATTTTAAGCTCCAAATTTATGGAGACAAAATAAAAATAAAGTTCTTTCGGGAACGAAATAACTTACAACGAAGTTATTTGATTTTATCAAATATAAAATTTTAACTGATGCAAAGAGTGAAGATCATTGAAATAATAGCTCGATTTGGCTCTTATGAAATTGTTTGTTTCAGTAATGGTTTTTCGAGAAAAAAACATTATACACTGTGGGTAAGCCTCACCAACAAATCCATCATCCATTAACTTAAGATTAAGATTGGACTCTCCACAATGTGTTACCGACGAGTCCTTTATTATTTAGGCCATATCACTATGTATGTTAGCAAAGGTAATTTCGTCTGGTTTCATGGAAAGTGTACGGTAAAAGCCAAAGGAATGATCACCTACCGGCTGGTCTAGTTAAGTCAAGTCAATTACGATCGTATACCCCGAGACGGGCTATCGAAAAAATAGCACGGCGCGAGGGAAGATCACGTGGCAATTCTTGAGCGAGAGATACTGCGGTCCCCCGTATAGCGCAGAGGGCGATCACCGGGGGGGGGGGAGGGTAGTGGAATCCCACATACCCTTGTCCCCCCAGAGGAGGGGCGTCTTGAACGTCCGGAAGATTTCTCCCACGAAACCAAAAAAAAGTCAATTACTATACTCACTCTTACTATTGCTGTGATGAAAGCAGAGGATAGGATGGTATATGTAGCTTTGTGAATAAAATAACGTAAGGCTAAATATTTCTTTAATCAAATATTTAAAGGTTTTAAAATTTCCCTCTGTAAGCTATTCGAATAGTCAAAGAGAAAGCAGTGTACGGCGCAATACCTTTCAACTCGCCTTCAATAGTATTTCATATTTCCTTTTCGACAGGTATGATTTATTCAATAGTTTCGATAATAACGCATTGCAAGCTAAATGACGCGTGGAGCCTTTGTAAACGTTTACAAGTTGAAAAGTTACGGCTGTGGCGATATTTCATGTTGAAACATTTTTCTTTTATTCTAAATACTTCATGTTTTGTCTATTTAGTTAATTTTTATATGTTATTAATGCATGTCGAAGGTTTGATAGTAAGTGATGTGTTATGATATGATGGTAAGTTGTGTGTGGTTGTGAGTGCGTGATGGTAATTGTTTTTGTATAACAATCTTTAAAGACATATGTTACGAAGTGCAAGGTGCACTGTGTAACATATGTCTTGTATAGTGGTCCAGTAGCCGTGTCAAAAATAAATAAAAGTTATAATATAATTTTTGCAAAGACGTATTCATCAATCCTAAACCTTATGGATTTGTTTACATTTAATGTTTGACTCCAAATTTGTTTAAAAGTAATCTACGTTGGAGGAGTTAGTACGGTAGTAGAGATGGAAAAAATAGTAGGCCTGCGTTTTCGTTCTCTGACAGCTTTTGTAACAAAATACTATCTTACAAATAATTTGTATACAACTTTGATTGTAACATTGAAGAGACGTAATTTTGTTTTACTGAAATATTAGGTGATTTTATAAAAAAACAATATTATGAACTTCTGTATTCTTCTTTGAAATATCATAAAAATTATCTAAACTATTGTAATTTTTAAGGTTTAACATTTCAAGATTCATTTAGATGTCTTACTAATCAATAAGAATGATTAAAACGGGTCTACGTAACGAAAACGTCATGTTTTTATGTATAAAAAAGCATAAAAGCGCAATGTAAAACCAGACTGGAAATACAATTTAATATTTTTTAATTTAACAACGCGGTCTGTTCTTTACTTTTGTAGTGAATCTGATACAATAAAGAAAAGTTCTGATATATCTTGGGAGCACAATTGCATGTCATCTGCGATGACAGCAATATTCTTTCGTCTAAGTTTCTCCCGTGACAGTTATATTTGTCCATGACTTATTCAACAAAGTTATTTTCTATAACGTTTATCTACTGTAAAATATTTTTAATAACATTGCTAATATGTTTAATTTTAATCTAACATTTACTTTCTGGGTTTATTATCGACCAATGTTTTGCATTATAGACCTTAATTAGATTTTTATGTATGTTGCTATAGATTAAAATTAACATTTTAAAATATTTTGTTGTTCTAGGCATTAAAAACGATAGGACCCGTTCGTTTAAAAGACTCTTTTAGGTTCTCTTAAAATCTCTTATGCTGTAAATAGAGAACACGTTTGTTTCAAAGTTAAGTGATACAAGAAAATATCAACTAGTATGAAGAAACTGAATGTCTGTTTTAGATTTACACTGTAAAATTTTAAACTGTAAAATTAATGAAAAAATAAGAATCACGATGAGAAAGTTTTTTTTTTTTAAATATGGATTTATATGAACAGCTCTAATGATTACATAGCAATACTATCAGTGCATTTTTTTTTAATAGCATATCCTATTCGACACCATGCCTTAGTTCATCATTTTTCCGGTAAATGTAAGTCTCATTTGCCTCGCAGGTTTAACAGTACCGGAGTCTAGAAAAAAATCAGTAACTTTATTTCTTACAATAACTCTGTTGAGAAGTTCAAACTGTAACGACAGCTATAAGAAACCTCTCGCAACCATAACTATTATTAAAATGACAGATACTATTGTTGAAATATAATTCTATGGAAAAAAATAGAAAATTGCATACACAGTTTGTGAGCAATTACGGGTTGCAATTTAATTCACATGTTTGACAGTTCGGATGTTGGAAACTGTGACTTCGCGGCCAGTATTTATCGATGATAAAATAAAATAAGTTATTAACATTTAATTACTTATTAAAGCAACCATTTTCATAAATGCTAAATGTATTTTTTTCCTCTGGAATATGACAAGCAAACTTCTCGCACTACAGTCTGTTGGTATCGCTTCTTATTAATAAAGTTAACAATCATTGCTTCCTCGTAATAGTTCGAGGTATTACATTTTAATTTTAATAAGTTTTACAATGTCTTTGATATATGTTTTTAAATTGTCACTTATATTTGAAACCTTCAACTATTGAATAATTTAGGACAGTCTTACGGTTTAGTAATTTTCTGCAACGCACTTCTTTGCAAAAATATTCTATATCACAATAAAGATAAAAGTTAGCCTAAAAACGTCTCAAGTTGTATTGTTAACTGTCAATGCGTCCGTATCATAAATACCGTAGGTGCAATATGACATTTTGCTGCTATGTAAACGCATTCTTACCTCGTTATTACTGTATAAGATAGGTTACTGCATATTCTGGTACCTAATATGGAAGAGCGGCGAGGTGAGCGCTGTAAGCGTTGAAGGTGGCCTCTTCATTCAGTTGACTGAATACTCCCTTCCGTCTTGCTGCACGCATATATAAGGCGTGGTATAGTTGTATTACATACACGTTTTCTTTTGCTTTGTTATAATGAATGGCAAGCAAAATCCTATAATATATAAAAAAAATTATTATACTTATATTATTTTAGAAAACAATATTACAAACAAAGCAGTTATATATAGCTGCCTGGTGAATAAATTTCATTAATAAATCAACAAGGATTATGTTGTAATTTTGGGAATTAAAAAAAATCTTTTTCAACATAATATTCTTTCAGATCAATATGTTTAGTCCCGCGTTTTAAAATTTTTTTGTCTTTTCCAAATAATAGGTTTTTTTTTTTAAAAATATGTGTGTCTTGAATAGGTTTTTGTTTAGGTTATAACCAGCTTTGTTTATAATAACTAAATAAAATGAAATCGTTATTATTTTTACTATGGTAAGAACAATTTCGTTAATAATTTAAAAAATTATTCCATCAATCAGAATATAAGACTATATTGCATAAGACGTAGTAACACATGAGTATTTAAATGACGCTTTTACAAGAAGCAGTCTAGATGTGTTCCACTGCGACGCTTTGTTCCGTTCTCAATGGCAGCACTACTCGTATTGAGATAGTGAATTTTGTAGGCTAATGACACACATTGTTATTGAAAGGGCGTATCACTTAAGGCCACTTTCATATTGTTACTTTGCAATTTAAAAGGAGTTTTTATGCTGATAAAAGGATTTGAGTATATTATATACTGGTAGTCATAATGTTTATATATATAATAATTATATATCGTCAACAGAGTGGTAACACAAACACCACAATAATAAGTGCCTGCCTCATGCAGGGTGTCTGGGCGCCGATTTCTCGTTGGTCGTCGTTTCAGTGCAGTAAACATCTAGGGAGATATATCCTAATTGTATTTTAAGTAATAATAAAGATATAGTATCGAGTTCACTAGAACAGTATTAAGAATGTCGTAAAAGTGATAACAATAAAATAAGTTTTTAATAAAATAAGTTTGAGTTTTTTTCAGGCTGTTCTCAGATCAAGGCTCGTATGGAACCATTGTTGTTCATAGTTAAACTATGGCATTCAAGAGGTGCACAATTTTATTATAATTGGTAAAAACTAAGATATTTATATCCTTATTAGATTCTGCTAATTATCTCCTTAAGATAACCTAGGAGATAATAATATGGATAAATATATTACATGTAAATATTTAATTGTTTCATTTTCATTTTCTTTTTTTTACCTTCGCTTCTGCACCGTAATGGTGGAAATACTGGCAATAATAAAGATTATAAGTCAGTATTTGTCGCTTACGTGGTGTTACAATCATTCTCTACATTTGATAATGAAAACAATATATTTCCAAAACATTGAAACCTGTGAAAGAATTTTCAATACGCACTGGGCTCTTGTGATGGATATGGCCTTCAGAGAAGAGACTTCTGGCACGAAAATTACTAATATAGAGAGAAACAAATCATAAATAATTGAAACGCTAAACTAATATTAAACTCAGATATTTTAAAAGATTAGAAAGCTTTTGGATGTAACTACTTAATTTGAACGATAAGCCGCTTACACTATAAGTCCTATAAGGGGTATAATGGCCTTCGAATTACGCAGATTTTAAGTAATGCAACCGCTTTCGTTTTCTTCATCTGAGTCATAACACGATTAGAATAATTCTTTTGAGAATTACAAATATAAGGGTCTGAAATGGGTCGTCCAAATCGGCAAAACTTTTTTTTAATATATTTGTTAAGGCGCAAGTTACAAATATGGAGAAAATAAGCATTTTTTACATCATTTTTATTTGCATTTAATACATTTTAAATTTACGCATATAATTGGAATGTATTCATCATAGATGCGCTCAATATTGTATTTAAATTAAATTGAATAGACAAATATGTTGTTAATCACAAAACTCGGGAACGTAGTGTTGAATTATTATTTTTTTATATTTTTGCTAAGACGTACACCTACGAAACTTATATCCCAAAGAGGAAATCCACTAAAGTCTATAATGTTATTCAGTAACTTACTTATTTACTTTAAACAATTACGAATAATTTATTTATTGTTCGTTAATATTATTCAATATAATGGTTATATGATTTCCAATAATGTTTTTTAAATTGAATTTCAAATAAAGGTAAAGGAGTTCTAAACGCATCCTGATCTGTAAATCACGAGTGGAAGTCAAGGTATCAGGGAATCAGAAGTCATATAGTACTTAGCCATTAGTCATTTGTGCGAGTAATACGTGGAATTTATGATATTTCTCATATATACCTCCGTTCGAAAAATATTTCATATCCATTTACTTCGGACGGACGCTTTAACTCGTGGATTGAATGCCTGATCAGTAGCTGTTACGACGGCATACCTTCAAGGAAACTCGCTTATGCCGACTAGAAATTTTGCGTTTCGCTTCATTTGGCCGCTTCCGATCCTTTTACGGAATACACGATCACGGATGCCTTTTGAAAGATACACGGCCTTTCAATCATAACAAGTTATATTGAAAATAAGAATTTTATGCTGTTCTATTCAAATGCTGATGTAGGCCATTGTCCAAATTTATGGAGAAGACCTATCTATATCCGGCAGTGTTCAGTCCTATGACTGTAATATTGATGATGATGATGAAACCAGTTTATTGTATTCCAGTTTCCATAGTAGTAGCAATGTCATCCAGATTATAGCAATCGACCGAGTCATGATTAAGCTCGTTCGGGTGCGTTGAGACGATTGTCGACAGCCTACTAATTTGTTTACTATTTACTATTTATACGTCAAAGTAAAGAAGTCTAACTATTATTTAAAGGTTCGTAATATAGCGACAGCAATCAAGGAATCACTGATAATGGAACGGAGAGTATCGTATTCCTGGGTCTCGTTAATCAGCTGCTCTATAGAGAAAAACTTTTCCAGAATACTCTTCGGCAAATTCAAATAGCTATGTAGGAGCTGCTTTGCACATATAGGAACTTTTTAGATGTCACGTATGCCTCCCAACATACGACATAATCTTTTCAATCATACTAGAATAATATTATTATTATATTATTATTCAGTCACCAATCAGGAGTAGTTATTCATTACCGACCGAGCTTTCTGTTTTAAGGACACTTACAAGCGGAGAAGAGAGTTCTGATCAGAAAAAGTTTCGGTTGGTAGCAATGGCTCAAAGATTCTAACCACGTTAGAATAATAGGAACAAAGAAGAAAAGAAATTAGATACGTGACGCCATCCTCATGTCGTAGTCGGTATTTTTCACAATATAAACGGTGTAAACTACAAAGTTGATGAAGATGCGATAGACAGATTTATCGAAAAATCAGTGTGGTGACTTTCTCCCTTAATACTGAATGTTCAATACCTAACGCCACTTCTTCACGCGCGCAATTTGAAGACACCCGACTCGCATTGGAAATAACAAGCAGTTCGATTTTATTATGGATCTATGTAACCTCAATTATTCTAGTTTCTTTACAATAAAGCAGAAGACAATATCCCATAAGCAGTATCTGCTTCTGTAGTGTGTAATTGAAAGCAATCTTAAGATTTTGTTATATCATTGAAACGGTCATGGTGGGCTTAAAAGAACTTCTATATACATAAAACTGTCAGACTTGTAAATTATAAAAGAAAAGTTTTAGGTTATTGAACCTCCTTCGATGATCCTTTGCTACAAAACATACATCTAATTATATTTAATAATGTTGCAAAGTATCAGTGCAAATATTAAAAAATACCTACAATAATCCATTTGTTTCAAAAGCTATGTCTAGCCGGAGAAGCTATACAATTGAACGAATTTATGCAATTACATGCTTAAATGTTACACTTATTGTGAAAAATAAAATTATAATTCAGAAGCAACAGCTTATTATCACTTTACGTAAATTACAAGGAATAATTAAAATAACATAAGACGTCAATTGTGTACTGATTTAACCAATTACTTTAGTCATGTGTGTAATTAAATAAGTACTTATAAGGTAGCTGTAAGTTTTTTGAATGACTTACTATGAAAATAATCTGGCTACTAACATGTATATTCATTCATCTATATGTATACCGCTAAGCAAAAGAGGTTCTTTGTCAAAGTCAGGAATAAATACTTGTATTAATAAGTTGTCGTGTGGTTTCTAACTGTTCCAATTGTTAATTTATTCGTACATTCCAAAAACATTTAGACCCAAAATCATGTATGCGAGTCCCTTGCGTCAATGAAAGCCGCACATAGCACATAGGAATTACACATTAAAAACTGTAACAAGTAAAAGAAATTATTATTAAAAAATATATAATATTTTTTTTAAATTGGATACACGTAGAAAACAATAATATAAAAAAAAATCCTTAACATATTTCAAGTTGGCTGACTGTAAATGCCAAAAACGTATTAAAATGAGTGAATTTGTCGTATCGATAAAAGCAAAGGATCATTCATAAACACAAAGAAGGTTGGACCGCAGCAATCTCCTGGTTCGTTTAACGCTTTACTCGTTTGCCAAGCCCGGCTGGTGTCTACAGTAACGATCTAGTTAAACGCACGTTACGTCCAACGTAAAGCCCGCTTTAACAAGTTGTGTTTAAAACGCCTACACATAAAAGATTATACAAGAAACATTTAGGCATATAGTTTTATTGGGCTCTTGTAAGCTTTTTTTAATACATATGCATTTATAAATATAGAAAACGTAAAAGACAACACGTAGAACATACTTTAGTGTACATGCTAGGATACATTTAAATAGTTTCATAATAATAAACAAAAGAGTTCAAAAGGTGGTCTTATCACAAAAGGAAATCTCTTACAGGCAACCATAGTATGGAAAAGGTAGAAGTACAAATAATGGGTAGTTGGCGTGTGCAAAACATACATATACGCAAACAAACTTACATACAATTAAACATACATTTGTATATAACTTATATACTTATTATAAATAAGGTACAATGTATAAAACGATATAATGCATATTATAAATATAATATAATAGGAAATAAAAAACATGAAACTGATTTGGATCGCACTTGTCCCAGAAAGAATTAAGAAACAAAGGAATATATAGAAATGAATTAACAGATAAATAATCATAGGTCTAGAAAATAGTTCTAAACCGTTTTCTTAAAAATAGCGGTAAGTCATTCTACAATCGAACGGCCTCTGTGATAAAAGATTTGGCCATAAAGGACGAAGAATACGACGGCATTCAATTCCAGAGTCTCTGAGGATCTTAAAGACCTCTCATGTGTATCATGAACTAATAAGTCTAGTATTAAAAATAAAGAAATTCTTGTCTTTCCTTTCAGATCTTCCACTGCTGGAAATAGGCTTCTCCCATACATTTCCAATAGAACCAAAAGAGTTGTAAGTGGCGTGTATCCACTTTACTTCTTATCTAAAGTCATTAATCAGAATACCATGAGATAAATCGAAGAAAATTATCATACAAAAATTTAATAGTTATATGTTTGCAAGAGGATCCGATTTTTAAGTGATAATAAATCACGATAATGAATTTCTGTCCTGATATATTAAGGATATATTAAAATGACAAAAAAAAAACCTGACTTTTAGGTGGCCCTTCACAAATTGGTGTGCATTTGAAAACTTGTCTTTAAGATGTAAGATGCCATTACAAGGGAGCTTAATAAGATTCTAGTTTCAATTATATTAAAATTATCTGACATCCATCTCATGACATACATTACTGGTCACTGTAAATAATACTATATGGATAATAACAAGACAAATCGTACTCATTGGCGTTCTTAATACAAAAATTATAATTATGTAATTGTTACCGATTATTTCCTCTCGGGGTCCAGTTGCGCTATGCTCGAATTATTTACGATCCCGGTCCGGTCCAATATCTAGTGTAACAGACATTTAGTTAATTTTATGTAAATACGAAAAAAGGTGATCGGATAATTTAAGATTGTAATTGTATTTCTAATGTAAATAGCTTTAAACAGATAACTGAATAAATTTAATATAGTGAATAAAAATTCAACTAATAGTTAATGTAACTTGAATATCAAGTTAAAATTGAAATATCGAGAGATCAGTGTGAAAAATCTTATGCATGTCTAACGTAATAGTGAGTACGCTTCAATTTTTTGATTAACGGATTTAGGTTTGAAATAAGTTTGAAATTGATTGCTTTATAAATGTTTCTCAAAGGAATACGGGCCTCGTTACAACCGGTGTTGGTGCTTCGAATCCTTGTAAATTCTATATTCTTAGAGATTAAAACGTTGGTCATTTTGAAAAAGGTTCTGCAGTAAACATTGGTATTGCACAAGTGAATATTGTAAGAAGAATAGAGGGAGAACAAAGATTAATATTGTTGGTTTAGTTTAAAACTAATACACGCAGGATTTTATTATCCATCTTTCAACATAAAGGAACAAGGGTTTCAAGAACGCCTTTATCTGAGAAGAGCCTAGTACAAACTCAGTTGATTTTTTTTGTTTAATAATTTTCCATTCACAACCTCCATAATTAAGTTTTAAAATTTATCGAAATTAATTTGCCGGAAATTATCCAAAGTTTTTATATACAATTTTCATTGTCGACATAGATCTTAAATTTTTTTAAAATTAAAAAACCGGCATCTTTATTTATTTATTTACTTTATTGGAGATAAACAGTAACTAAAGGCAGTAAGAAAGTACAAACTTAGAAGCTAAGAACTATAAAATTAATTACAATTGTTACCTTATAACTAACTCACTAAGAACATTTAATTATTTATAGTCAAACAATGATAAAACAAATAAAAACATTACTAAACAGGGATCAAAGATCCAGCGCATTCTGCATGTCACACCGCAATAATTACAAGTCACAGCAAGCCGTCACGTTCCAATGAGGTTTAAATTGTATTGTGTGTAATCAATAATTTCGAACGAAATTGTCTTTTAAAGGATACGAGTTTCATCATTTCATCGTTCGAATTTCGAATACGACAAAGTCAAGTTGCAAGTAAAATGTATATTTCCACAGTTCTCGTGACTTGACGGGCGGTTGTGATATTGCTGTAATGCCCCACTTTGAACCTGGGCCAAATTGCGTCCGGGTGCATTGCAATATTTTAGTGTATACGGGATATTTTTTTTTACAATTTCCGTTTATACTTGATCTATTAGGGAAAACGTGCCAAAATCGGTTGTCTTTTATTATGGAGATAAAGTCAAAAGTTTAAGGAGTTCTTTTGTTTAGTATTGTTAAAAATTAATAATGTATTTTCGGATTTATAGAGAAATTTTTAAAATGTAGGTATTACAGAACTTACGGATATTATTTGATACCTAAGGAGAATGTTTTATGTACAGACTAGTTTTTAGTATAAACCTATTCAGACAGGATAAAGGCTGTACTAAAACATACATCTTCTCGGCCGTTTCTTCGTTTCCGATGTATATGTTCTTTTTTATAACGCTTTGTCGAAATCAGTGATGAGCCCTTTACACAACATCGTGTCTCCTGTTTTCCTAAGGGCAGTAATGATAGAGACACCAGTTATTAACATGATTTATTCAAACCGACTGGTATGTGAGGGGCTACGATGTCTTTTACCGTCTACTTTCTTTACGATCTGTAGTTTAATAATGTATTTTGAAAAGCAGTTTGAAAAGATATAAGAGAAGCATAAGAGAAGAAGATATAAGAGAAGCATTACATAATGCAGTTTGAAAAGAGCAATACCGTTTGACAGTCGCTTGTATAAGCCGTTCAGATGGCATTGCCGCTCAGGTAAGCCCACAGCTAAGAAGTAGCAAACAAAAGTATACGTTTTTATAGATTATAATTGTTATTGCAACTGATACATTGATCAGTGGTAGCCCACCAGTAGAGAACTGAGACTCGCGATCGTATGTCGCAGGTTCGATTCTCGAGATATAATCTTATATAATTCAAACTAAACTAAAAAATGTGTGTATTAATTGTATGGTATTGCCACATACAAACAAATATTCGGTAGATAGGCAGCAGCATCCTCTTCGTACAATAACATCACACTGCGATCGCCAACTCGCCTACCAAGTGTAGCGATTATAGACATCTCTAGGAGAGGTTAAAGCCTTGTGGGCGTTTATGAGCTAAAAAATCTACTGATATAATTGGTCTAATTAAACGTAATATCTGTTCCAAGATATCAGGGAGGCGTTGCGTGGGAGTTTGTACTTAACCTAAAAGGAAGGGCGTAAGACGTTGTATTAAATGAAAAGCCTACGTATCTTTATTTGATATAACATCTATTTTTAACTATTTTCCTTTATTTGTACTAAACTGTAGTTCTACTTTTGAATATTCAATTTTAATTATGATCATTTCCGCCATCGGATATGCACTGCTAGACGTAGATGTAAGACCATCTGGCGTTTTGCGACGAGCTTTATTGACTTATTGACCTCATTTGTCCGCCTTTTGAGTCGTCATCCTTAGTAAAAACATTTTAATTTTATGTACATTAAAATATCATAATAAAATTAATATTTTTTATTGCAAGTTTTCATCATGTTTTGCATTTATAATTATGTTGCATATATATTTATACTTATGCATGTTCCAAATTCGAAATCAAAATATCGTTATGAAAGTGGGCATTTACATGTAATTTTAAATTATCGATAATTTTAGCATTATAAGCTGCCATGGGTTAGGAAATCTGATCTGCATAAAAGAGTCGACCAGAAACTCATCAGTTGCTATTTTTAAATGAAATTTAACAATGTTTAATGTATATATTATTACACCAGTGAAAAAAATGACTCACCAAATCAAGTTTCACACTTTTCTGATAATTGAAAATCTTTAGAATGCTATGATAAGATTTATAAAATTACATACTCTTATTTTAGATTAAAGGTAAGTTCAGTAAAGGTCGTGGTCAAATCTGTCGATCATTTTTCTCCAGGCTTTTCAACAGAAAATTTCATCATCAATCATCATCAATTTCAATTACAACTTATAAATACAACAGTATTTATTAGATGTAAAGAGTATATTACGTTTATTAGATTGAAAATATAGTAATAAATAAATCAATCGGTATATCTAAAAAACTTTATTTTGAAGTTTATATTATGTTTATAATCTATGTACACTAATAATTCACCAAGGCGAGAGATTTATAAATTGCCTCATTTATAGTCTATATTTCAATAACGGATATTTTCTTCCATTTAAATATTAAATAAAAATAAGGATGTTTTAATAAGCCAACATGAATAAATAAATTAGCGCTGTTCATATAATGTTCTTTTATTTATCAGTTATGAAAAATTAATTTAAAATACAAATTCTGCCCTCGGACACTCTATAAATTGAACTTATCTTTTAAATATTTGCGAGAATCTCCGACGGGATATATGGCTAATTTATTAGCATACAGTAGATACCGCAGATATCTTTACCTGCGGTCAAGATGTGGTCAGGTATGTTCGTATGTTCGTATGTCTGTAACGTTCATTAGGTAAATATTCCACTTCTATTAAGATGATGAATTCCGCTACATTAGATAAATTGCGTTCAAGTTTACATGTTTAACACGCTATCGCTTTTATGTTCAAATATTTAGCATATTATGTTTGGACTTGATAACTATTGCTTTATCCAGTATGGATAGAATCCGCGAACTTATCTGCGGTGTTCGAGCCAAGGTGCTGCGAAAATAACTCTCCTTTCGTTTTAGGAAACCCCGTGAAAACTTTGATTTTATTTCAGCCATAAGATGTCCACGACTGGACGAAGACCGTATACTAAAAGATCAGTTGGAGGCTGCCTGCATGTATCGTTTTCTGACGATCTTAACAGGGTTGTTTGTATATCAAAAGAGTAGGCGTTGTGAAGAGAGTTTTAGTAGGTAGTAATCACACACACTTTGTGTTCCATCGAAAATTATGTACCGGATATTTATTGTCGAAAAAACGGTGATATTGATTGTTGATTTAAAATGGAGCGACCATGTTTATTAGCATCATGTTAGTCAATAGATGCTAGCTGTTAGATACAGCCCCCTCCCCCCACACAAAGATCACCTCTATCATCAATCTTGCGATGCTTGCAAGAAGCGACTTTCCACGACATTGACTACGTCGTCAGTCTGTCTAGTCGGGGCTCCACTCACGTCACGTCTATTGGCTTGTGGTTGCCATTCGAGAACTAGGATGCATATCTTTGATCTATTAGTTCACTGTTTCAGTTTCTTAATTGGTTTTAAAGAGGTTATTAAGAGGGTGATAAACTCGCAGTCTGGTTTACACGGATTTATTTAGTTGATTTCGAATATCCTTACTTGTAAGTTTTAATATTTACCAGTACTAGGACAATATACTTACGCTTTACTCTACATGCTTAGCAACTAAAATACTAATCACTCACAATCATTCACTATATTCTGTAAGTGGTAGTACAATATCATTCGTTCACGTATTTTGTTTTTCTACTTCGTAGTGAGAAAAATAAAACAGTTATCCGCATATCCGCTCGTATACAACGTATAGAGACCATTTACAATGACGATAGTCTCAAATATAACGGTAGCGAATATCCACCATCAGCACCCGGAATCGACTTCCAAATTTGAATTCGAGCGAACAATAATAAATTAAAATTAATATGTAGTTTAGACTAGTGAATTTTTAAATGGAGCGTTATCACTCTTACGCTACAACTCATAGACTTTCTAGAAGTTCTAGAAGGAAAGAAGAAACTGATGATTGGACAAGCTAAGTTTCTGCTTGTTTGATGTTCGACATAAACACAGCAGCAAGTCCTTTTTTTACTAATGATAATCGTCTCCCCTACTCAAATATTCAACAAAAACATTCTTCAATCTCCTTACGAAACTTTCTTTCACTGTGAATGACCTCTCAGTGCACTGAAAGTCGTTGGAAGACACTGAATGCAGGCTGCTTCCAACTGGAACTTTTGGAAATAAACGAGTAGGCCTAAGTCCAGGGCGGTTGAAATGACGATAACCTCTGTTCCATTACAGTAAATGCTGGATCATAAGTCAATTATGTGTTAATTGTAATACAAAAAAAATATTCTCGTGTGAAGAGATTGTAAATGCGGCTCATGATAGCAGAGTGTATTCAGTTTCCGCCAACAATGTTGCGGCCCAATTATCCACATTGTAAACTGCGGACTGAAATTGTATGCCTTTGTTGTATCGCAATTCTGCTGATTTTGGCAAAGCGAGAAAATTGTACTTCTTTAAAATTAAAACAAAAACTGTATTCTACTTGAAATTCTGCATATAACATATATTTAGTTTTAAAATTATATTTAGTTTTAAAATTACAAAGCCAAAATTAACTTTTCTTAAAATTAGTATTTAATTCAATATTTTTGAAGATGTAGGTTACATGTTATTTGTGGACGAAAGTGTAACATTTGTTGGTTTCCAAACGATTGGTCTAAAGTTATGTATAATCTACCGAATGTCTCTATTCACAAATATCTTTATTCTCTCTAAGAGCTTGCAGTCGCCTATAAAGTTTCTATGGTAATGCAACCATACTTTGTCTCTAGTTTTAAGTTTCCGCATGAAGCGGAAAATTTTTGCAATAAAAACGGAATCCAAAATTTTTGGATTTATTCACACTACCACGTAAATTCTATTTTATGTATAACAATGAAATGTAACTGAAGTGTAACTGGGTTTAAATATTAAAGTTTTCTGTTATAACTAAAAATAGAGTTAAATATATTTATTCTGATCTTTATTTGTAAATGAGCACATAGAAAAAAAAATTAGCCACTAAAGTACAATTGTGTTTAACTACTGTTGCTTGACGCCACAATAAAGTGCTATAATATATGCTATTTATTAAACTAATAGGTTAAATATTGTAGTTATATTTATTTAACTTCTGGGTCGGTGTGGGTGAAATGATGGTGATAACATTGATCTTTTGAAACAAGCCAAGTTCGTACTTTAATTGTAAAATACGGAAATAACACACAACAATCAAAAATCAAAAATTACAATATTCCAAAAATATGGCGCAAAAACGAATCATCACATGTATTCTTATCTATAATGTATTTTACTCACATTAATACCTACAGAACAAAATTTTTCAACCTTATTCTGTTATAGATGTACGATGAATCAAATTTAATTATCTTACCACGTCTCTTCAGGAGTATTTGGACACGTAAAAATGTACAAAAATTCTTTTTCCTTTACGGCAGATCACGTGACCCTTTATACAAGTAAAATCCTAAATACAGAAACCCTAAATGCAAAGAGAAATTTTGCTACATAGCTAATAGAGATATTGTTACGAGCTTTGGTAGGATTAATCAAGATTATATACGGATTACAATTAGATGATAGATTTCCCACAGGACCAGTTGGAAGTAGCCTCCAGTATATTCCGATGACCTTAACAAGGTCGTATTATCGTAGTACCGTCGTTCTGGGCTGCGCTTGTTTCTACGTGCTCATACGGGCCCGGCGGTTTTCTACATTTATCGACATGTGCTAGCCCAAGCAAAGCTGAAGTCCTCTCAAGAGGGCCTTCAGGCATTCTTCACTATATAGTAGAATGTAGTGGTTCAAGCCGGGGCTCTCCTAGGATGCCCTTTGCGCCCTGCTTCATCGAACTGCAAATAACTCTTTCAAATAACTCTCCCAGATATGCTATGTATCACATATTTGCACGCCCTAAATAGAAACAATGCTTAATTGGAAAGCCGACGCTGGGCACAGCAGTTTGTCACCGACGCAAAGTAATTGCATAAGATCACGTTCGTGTTTCAGTAACCGATATACGTCGATACCCATGAACGTAAATACCCGCACTTCTAGATACGATAACTGGAAAATTCTAGAAAAAAGGTATATTGATTTTTAAACTGTTAATCATTTAATTTATGTCTACCAATATAAATGAAAGTAAAACGTCAAATTGTGAAGAGAATTTTTTTTTATTGCGATGACAAAATTAAAATTTGGCTTTGCTTTTCCAATACAAATTATAAAGTAAGTTAAACATGTATTATATTATATATATGTAAAAGGTGTGTTGGCATAAAAAATATGTATAAAAATATCGCGTACCGTAAAGTATTTTAAGTTTGAAAATATAACCACGTTATTAATAAGGTTTTGCAATGTACAAATAAGATTATTTTGTTTTATAATCAGTGTAAAATAAAGTCTATTTATATATATTTACGCATATTATGTATATATATATATATATATATATATATATATATATATATAATTGATTGTTTGAACTCTACATGTACAACTATTTATTAAATAATAAAATAACGAATTATCACCTCATTCTTAGTAGCTTTTCTCTAAAAATCTATTGTTAGGCTATAAGGACACATAATAGGTCTAGTATCTTTAGGCTAGCTTTGTATTTTTTCAGTACACAACATTAGATCTTTTAGCGATAATTCTGCTTAATGTATAGTTTAATTACATTCAACCGAAGGAAATTGTATGTAGTTTGTCAAGCCAAGAGCTCTAAGAAGATAGATGTCCATTTAGATAATAGTTAATGGTTAATGTTGCTTTGTATATATTAAAGAGAAAGGAGGTCTGGGTTGGAATATCGTTTAAGCTAGGCACAGTTTTAAACCTTGTGTTACAAAGAATCCATTCATTGAGTTCTCGATTTCATGTTAGTTACTGCACCTTTCTGTACTGTACTACCAAACAGGCGTTTTATGATCAACCTCATTTGTTTATTCATTTATTTGCAAATCATATCAATAACATACACGCTTAAAGAATATTAATAATGAATATCTGACAAGGATCCAATTGTATTGGGCAGATTTCGGTAAATTATAAAATATTTCGTCAAATGTTTTTACTGCCGATAGACGAAATTTCTATAACTAATGTATGTTACAAGTCATAAACTACAATAAAGAAACTAGGTCTCTCACTCCTGGTCTCCCATTTCACCCGTAGTACGTCTACCGTTTGGACATAGCAAAGGCCAAGATTTTCAATAGGACTGGATGAAAACGACCGTGCATTTAGCGTTATCCGTCCACCCTGTGCGTATATGTCCCTCGTTGCACTTGCATGTCTGTGGTCTTCACTTCAGAATTTTAAAACTTCTGCGGCTATTTGTTATGAGTGTCAGAGTAATTGATGGTCAAAAAGTTTGACATTTTGTTGACTGAAATGTATATATGTACAAATTATATGTGTATATATATACATGTGTAATATTTTTTCTCACAATAATGTACCTTCTGAATACAGCATCAAACAAAGGTAATCTACTATTGTTATGTACAAGATTTTGTGTAATGGTCAGTGTTTTTACTTTCATCGGACGGTATTTCCATATTATGCGCGGACACGGTGATTGACAGATTCTGCGAAAGGTTACGCGGTAGTAATCTGTCATGTCTGACCAGTGTTGAGTTTACATATCGGATTTATGATCTAATGTATTAGTTTACTTTCGATATTTTTTTCGGATTTTTTAACTTGCTTCAAATGGAATGTAAATAAAAAGGCACCAATAATATTAAGCAAACATGTATATATGTTTATGTACATATGTACATTAAATTAATGACTTGACGTTTCGAAGGCATATAGTTTAGCATTTAGAAAAAAAAATATATTTATACCATACAGATGCATCTTATTTTTTCTACATTGATCCTGAACATTTACTTCGGCTAAGTCAATTAAATAGTTGGGAATAAATACAAAGCAAATTTGTGTGGAGGTGATGATGATGATGGAAGTAGGAGTAACCTGGAAGCCAGCTGAAGATTTATTACAGTTAAGCGCTAATATCATGACACTTCTGGAACGTACTCCTAAAGCAGCATTGATAAATAAAATTTTGGTAGGTAGAGACAGGGGTTTGGTTGGTGAAAGTGAGCGCGAAAGGAATGCTAGGAGGCGTTAAACATTGTGTTAACATAAACAAGAAATGTGAAAAAGCTGCGTAACTATCTTTATCATGAATCCAACACAGATATGATAAAACATTTCAATATAAAGATACTTAAATGTTATATTCCCACAGAAGGAAACAGCAAATGCTAAAACTACTTCCTTCCGAGACTATTAAGTTCTCGAAATTACATGCACAGTGCGGCAACAAATTACGCGATAGTGTCCGTGTGCATTTAATTTAAGCTAGTTTTGGTCGGAGATTACTCGCTTCTGTCCCAAAGGTAACGTGCTTCTGGTTTGTAGACGTGCCGGTTCAGAGATTCAAGGATCATTGCGGTTATTCTAATATACTGGTTACATAATCAACAATTTCATCAACTCCCTTTTAAAGTGAACGTTAAATTAAGGTAACTTTTCTTGTCTTAAATATTTATACGTAACTTAAGTAGGTACATAACTAAGTAAGAATAGTAACATCATTAATCCACAGTAAAAGTATGAAGATAATCTTTGCCAAAGATGTTGACTATCGAATGATAATGATCATCATCATTTCACAGTTCAACGTCTTCTGCTGGACATAGGTGTCACTCATAGATTTTCAATAAGACTGGTTTGAAACAGCCTGGTACCACCTGATACCTGGTACCAGCGTTTTACAGCTAACGTATCACCTTTTCCAGTCATTATCATTCAACTTGTGGTTAGATATCCTACTCTGCGCCTGCCAGTCCGTGGTTTCTACCACTGAACGTTAAGGTAAAGAATGATAAACGGACCAAAAAATTGTTGTCGATTCACTATTTTTTTCTAATATTATTGTAGCTAGGTAAAACTTTACATACAATTCAATGTCTGAAGACGAAGATATTTGACCAGAGTGTATTTCTAGTGATGACATATGAATCCGAGACGTTGCCGACACAAATTTGTAAACTTCTCTTTGTTCAAATTTAATTTGACATTGATATGGCAAAGATATCTTTGGAGGAGGCAATGCCGTGCAGTCGGCGTTTGTCAGCTGACATGAATAAATAAATGAATTAATAATAAAGCGAGGAGGAAGGGAAGGCAGCGTATTGAATTATCAACACTTCTCTTCCTTCACGACTCCGTGTCACCTGAGTTCGTAGTTCAAGTAGGTTCAGTGTGCCTACTTAATTCTTGTAACCCAAGTACCTTTTTTAGTTTCTATACTACAATCTCTATATTTTTATTAAAAATCGTGTTAGTTACTATATTCATAGCTGAAAATGTTGTAAACATTTTAAAAGATTTCTGTGTTTGGATTTTCTCTTATCTTGGATATTAATTATAAAAATATAATATTTTTCAGTTAAAATAACTTTAATAAAAACTTTACACAGAAACATCAGTTAAGTCGTGTAAAAATTAAACATAATAAATGAAATTTTCTAGGTCTTCTATTTATTTAAAAAATACATATCAGAAGCTATCTTCTTCGTAAATTTAATTCTCAATGCATCTAAAAAAGTATACTAGAGATATTATAAATTTTGCTACAGTAAGCCGCTGAATTTAAATACATTATGTTTTATTCAGACCGGTTTTACATATTAATATGTAAGTACCTCCTTACATATGAGTGGGTCATTGCGTTACTTTTTGTTTCGCATAAGAATTGTGGACACCATTTGCATATCATATACACTTGAAGTATTCTTTTTCTAGTTAAATTTCTGTTGCAAACTACCTCAATTAACCAGACATAAATATTTATTTACAAAAATACAAGAAACAGATACATCAATATGGTACAATATATGAGTTATAAAAAAACATTCTGATGCAACTGCTTATTTAATGTTTATACAACATTTACAATATTTGTAATAAAAATATATTAACTACACATAATACTATTATAGTAATTTAACTTATCAAAGTAGACACAAAAACCAGTTATAATAAATAGGCACACTGTTCATGTACATTCTTTAATTGTTCCGAACGAAATGATATGTGTATGCGTATGTGTTGTGTTTTGGTGTATATATGTAAGCGAACCTAATCAGCACGGGACAGCGGACGCTCCGACACGCTGATCTTCCTTAGGCCAATGCTATTTATTACGTATGTACAAAAGCAGATAGAGATCTAGTCATTATACATTGCCGTGATCGTAAATACTCTGCCAAGACCAAACGATTATGAAGAGGAGATGGATACGGTAGTCTTTGGAACAACCTAAAGAACCGTAGTTAATAAAATAAATCGGTATGGTTATAAGGAGTCAAAGTAAACAGAAGAAGGCGGTGCTACATACTACATATTTATTCTTTTATTTGGTACCGTCAACAGAGAATACAATCAAGTACACATAATTTCACATTATTACAATTGTTTCATTTTCTCCGCATCTTCAATTATAGGTGGACACAATATGTCCTAACCAGATCTTAAATTAGACTTAAATTACAATGTAATAAAATTAAATTATTTTATTATAAATGATATTAACCGCGAGGTACTCGTCTGGCGACGACGAGGCGGTAGAAACGGCGTGGGTAGCCCTCCCTCTTTGATGGGCTGACACCATAATCACGATCGCGGGAATTCGCAGGTTGCGGGCAGCGTAAGTCTGCTTGCCTATTGGCCGATATAAATAAATGAGCTATAAATATTTGCTGCTTATTAAATTATAATCGTATTGTTACGAGAATCGCTTACATTAAGGTCAACAATCTGTTTGTCAATTTGTGTACAGGATGTTTGGTTATAGATGTAAAACTTTAAAAAATGAAATGTACCGCTTATTAGTCAGGAAAAAGATTTAAAGGTTTTACATCTATTTCCAATCACCCTGTTTTTAGTGATCGCTTTTTTTTTCTATTGTAATGCGAGAGGCAAGGGCTTCTGCCAATAAAAATTTGCAGGAACATATAGAAATAATTTATTTTAATATGTAGTAATCCGTTATTTATTATTTCTGAAACATTTGTTTTTTGGATAGGATGTATTATTGTAATTGTACTATATAAACAACCCTTTAAAGCTTTTATATCTATTGTTTTTCAACCAATCACCCTTTGTAACAAACGTGTTTTTAAAGCAGGAAAAATAAATATTTCAAACTTTCTGAAACCTGTTTTTTCCTGTAATTTCTTTGTGTATATTTGTATATTAAAATTGTGCCCAAAAACATTTAACTGAAAAATATAGGTATCCTTTCTGAAAAATCAGTATTGGTTTTCCATCGACTCGATTAAAACTTGACGTTTTCGAGTAAAGAGTATTTAATTTCCGCTTTGGATATCTGAGTAATTGTATCTATAACACCAGTTTTCCCGAAAATTAAATATGAAAGTAAAATTTGTTATCCGGATAATAAAAGAATCCTATAATCTATAGTCCAGCGAATGAATGTCTATCAAACACTTACAGAAATCTTTTCTAACCATTTCTCTTTTTTAATATTCATTTGCTATGTAAAATACGTTCAAATCACTATGTTCGGACTAATCAAATTAGAACCAGTTAACTCAAGGCTTAATTTATTACGTACATTCACTTAATTTGATATGGATCCGGTACGTAAAACGGAGCTTAACATTTGAAAGCTGGAACTTTTAACATACTTAATTTCATTTACGTACTATTTCGTTCGTTTCCTTCTACTTTCACAGCGATTTTTTGTAAAGTAATTAAATACTATTATATAACCGTCAAAGTCTTCATCATAATTACAGCCACAAAATATCCACTGCAGGAGATAGGGCTCTACCAAAGACTTCAATAGCACCGGTAAGTCGCGGCCTGTAGCGTCTTCAAACGAACTTAAGACGCTTTTTTTTTCTTTTTTAAAATATTCTTTCCCCGTCTTGTTTTCGGGACAGGGATTTATAACTTCCCGTTTTAACCCTTTTTCTTTGATCCTGCACAACTTCCCTCTTTATTCCATATTTCATCCTTAATATTTTTAATCAATCAGCATACATTAAACATACAGCATTCACTCATATTACATTTACTCATTGCTTCCATCCTTCTCCACACTTCCTTTTACACGGTTTTGTTATGCCTAAATACGTCACCCACCATCCTGCAACAAAACCGCGAGAAAGTGTGGATTGATACAGTTGACTATCTGCCTAATGGGTGGACATCCTTCTCTGCACTTTACAGTTCATGGTCTGCACTCTAGAAGTTCCATCGGACATCTATTCTGCACGTTATGTGGCTTAGACATTGCGACTTCAACTTGTCAATTCGCTGGATCGTATCGATTACTTTAGTTCGTCTACGAATCTCCCCATTGATGTGATCTCGTGAGTAATAGCCATGCCCTGAGCATAGTGCTCGCCATGGCCCGTTGAGCGATTGGTACTTTTCAAATTAGACCCAGAGTGAGAGACGACATTTCAGAGCCATAAGATACGTGAGATTAAAGAATTCAATACTTCGTTAAGGAATAAAACTTTATATTATTACTAATAAATCATTTATTTAATTTTCAGCTCTTTTGGACGATGTGTATTCACTTAACTTTGACGCCTAGTATGCTTTAATAAAAATCTTGAAGGCCTGTCATATTTTAATACTTGGTGAAACTGGTATACACATATCAAAAGTATTCGTAATATTACTTATTTTGTTCGAGGGTTACATATAAAGTTTAAGATGAATTCTGATTCTGCAAACTTAAGTAAAAGACCGCTTTGGTAAAAGAGTGAGAGTCTTTCGTGCCATCAAATATTTGTGTCCAAATAGAGTACGAAGGCCTCTTAGAATTTTTACTGTTTCTATTTGAAATCAATTTAGGCTTTTTAAGCATTCTTCTCACAACCTATACATGTTATCACTGTAAATGATCCCGTGTGAATAAGAATATAAATATTTGTACATATAAACAAAATTCTGGGTAATATCGCCATATTGTAATGTTGTTGTTCATGATATCGCATGTCTTTATAAATATGTTGCGTCTTCGTTGTATGACAAAATCAAGTTTAAAGTGAGATGTTACATAGCTAGAGAAATGCTTTGAAAGCTTTGTTTTAATTTAGAAATTCCAATTAAGAAAGAAACGATAAATATAGAGGGGGGGGGGGTTATATTTTATCGCGGAAGCTTACGACGTAAAACTTTTTCATTAGATTAACGACATTGTCCCTTATACCGGTCACAATGGGCGGTCTGTCATTGAGGCTATACAGATAGGCATACCGGAGATAGCACGTAATAACGTTCCGGATATCTTATCAATGTCTATCCTTTCGCTCTATCTTTTCGCTTCACCGATTTCTTTTTTCGGATCAGTTAATTGGTTCGAATAACATAAGTAAATGTTTCAGATATATTTTTAAAGTTAATTTTGTTTTTAGTTTTTTTTAATTTTATGCGTTAGGACATATATTATATTAGTTGCCTAGCTTTAGGCGATCTAGAAACATCGCAAATTTTATATTACATTTATTATAAATTCTGTCTTAGTTGATAATAATATTGTGATAATATAAATGTCTTGTCCAAACTCAAGAGAGCATATTAAACATACGCTCTTTTCTTTTATTTTCCTGTTTCCTTATTTTCTTATTGTTTTTCCTGTATTTTAGTAGTCTCCTTAGTGTTTTATCACTATCCCCAATAAGGTTGCGAACATCTTTAACTTCGTCTTTGTAATTTAAATTTGATTCAGCAATTACCATTGCGCGCAGGTCATAAAACAACATACACTAACTTGTGAAATGGTTCTCAGACTTCATTATGTCAATTTGTTTCATTCTGTTATACAGCATTTCATTGCGCACATTGTGCAGGATCATGAATAGCTTTGAAATCAAAAAGTTTCATCTTCAAATATCAACATGCTATAGAGATGAATACATGTTGACTTTTCATAATGTGTTTCGTTTTCATTTCTCGTTTCTCAATCTTACATCTAAAAATATTTTAAAAGTTATGCTCTCATAAGCAACATTCGTTTTACATATACAAACCATGATGAATGGAGTAAACAAAAATTATGTTTAACGAACTAATTTAACGTTATATTTAATTTTTTATGATGCAAAGCATTTATATATATAGCATATAACACACACACACACATCTATATATTACACTGATATAAAAAGTTTCACAATTAATGAACTCTCAAAATATATATTTTAAAAAAGAGAATGAAATTAAAAGTTCTTTACTTGTTACTTATGATACTAAACTATGACATAACACAGCCAAGCAAGTCGAGCTGATGAAATTTATTTTAACCGTCGGTTTGTAAAGCTCTATAAACAGAATCACACCGTATCATTTCATTGCAATATGCACCCTTTTTCGATCAATATATAAAGTGGTGTTCATAAGCCGGTAGACGCAGCGTGAGTAGGTCGCCATTGACTTGGCCGATATAGTCAGGGAAAGTAGCTTAATACTGGCAGAGGTTGGCCGGTCGTTGTAGCGACATTTGAGGAAGGCTAATACCTTGTACTAGACATCATCCGCTATATTTTTAATAGTCATTTATATAAAAGATATCTTAGATAACTTAATGAACAAAAATTTAAAGTACATTTGATTTTTCTCTATATTCATTTAAAACGAACGAAATAAATTGGTCCCTAAGGATTTTACTGCAGTAGTATTGTGCGGTGTCTTCATATATACGTAACTGGCATCGTTAAGGATTCGGGTCAGTTAACGTCACGTTGGGCTACTGTTTATTCAACAAGCGATTGTACGAAAATAAATGTTTCGTAGTCTGCTACACTTTAATTCGCCTCTTTCTACGATAAAACATCTGGTTTTGTACTTTATTCATGAAGTTTATACAGTGTAAATGGTTATAGATGTAAAAGGTTTGAAGGGGTACATATTCAGTACTAATATGGGACTTTTTATCCAACAATCAACGTTTTCAGTACTAATAAATAACTATATATTAATATTAATTATTTTTGACTATCTGTTTGTGCAGATTTTGTACTGCGAAAATTTAAGTTTGCCGCATTACAATAAACAATTAGCTAATATAATATAGTGAATTGAAATTGGTAAAACCTTTTTTAAAGCTTTTATTCAATTAAAGTGAGGAATGGTTTTATTGCTTGTGATACATGAGGAACAATATGTTATTAATATGTAGGATAAATAAAAATATGATGTTAAAAACGATAAGAAAGAATGAAATAAAACAGGTTGATAAATTGAAAAACTTTAAACAGCATTCGTCATCTCTCTTTAGTCCGATTTCTATCGCTTCTTAACATTTACGGATAGCCGCATAAATCAACGTCAAGCCAAATTTGTGAGATGCGACAGGTAGCGAGTAAACCAAGATAATGAAAAAAATGTCGCGTGTATTCAAAATTATTGCTTTAAAGGTCTGACCTAAAAGCGGCAACCTATCACCGATAAATGTCAATCTCCAATTGAACTGGAATAATATTTTAGCTCTGAAAGAAGCTTTCTGAACTTCACATTAAATGTCGAAGATTTCTCCGCGGCACGCATAAACAAATTTAAGGTAACAAATCTGAAAAGTAATAAATATACTCAACTATAAAATACCACAGATTAAGAAGTTTGGAAGAAATTGATATTGTCATAATATTTATAAAGTGTAAAAATAATCATTTTATTACGTAGTAAAATATATTTTTCATTCTCTCTGAAATGACCAATATTTATTTTCTTATTTTATGTTTATGGCACACCAACAACGTCAACATAAAAATATACAAAAACATTTTTTTTTATATTATGATTTAGTATAAATTTACAATAACAATACAACTTTACAATAAAACTTTTTTTGTAACAGAATTTATACGTAAAACAAAAAATTGTTAATAAGTACGTGTTATTATAAAATCCTGAAAGTCTTTAATTGAACAAATATAAACATACGTGACAAATATTTGAAATAAGCAAGATGGCGTGGCAAGTTTTCCCGGAGCACTAATATCGAATTTCATTACATTCCGCTGAGAGCAGACTTCATTTTACAAAATCCGAGCAAATTGCGGATTAACCATTCAGTGCCATCTTACTGCAGCATTGAATTAAATTAAATTTAAATTAAGTTTCCATTTTCAGTTAATATAAGTGTTTTATTTGTAGACGAAGTGCTAGATTATCGGCTTTTCATTTACTAAAAAGGGTAATATAAATATAAAATTAATTTCAATGTTTTTTTATAAAATATTTCATGTTTTGAATTGTGAATATACATGATTAATATTTCCTATATTATATTGAAAATATAACATAAATACAAATAATCATGACAAATATAATGTTGTATATCAGAAAGATTTTTTCCAACTCAAACAATAACTCATTTATAAATATTTGTAATTATTTTCGCACATTCTTATCTTTTACTATCAATATAAGTAAATATATATGTAAAGTGCCCATTTGTGAATTTCGTGAGAAAAATATATCACAGCCCGATTGGGGACAAATTAGAATCAAAATTGAACTGTACTGTAATAGCAATTTTCATTTTAACGCTACGAGGATTCCAAACACAACCTGATAGATAGCCAACAACAGACATCGTTTTATTTTTTGATTACTTGTACAGTATCCTTAATACACTAGTAGAGTAATTCATTCTTTTAGTTTTATTATCACGTAAAAATCCTTCACGGTATTATGAGATTTTTTTAACATTTTGTTTATTAAACTTCTTTAATTTATTACATAAGAATATATAGACATTACATGGGTGCATAATGTAATTGATCAATGGTAGCCTAGTGGTAGAGGATTAAGACATGTGATCGTAGGTCGCGGGTTCGATTCCTGAGATATCTTCCTCCCTTCCTTTTAGCCGATGGACGTCCTCTGCAAGGCATAGGCCACCCCCAAAAATCGCTACGATGACCGGTCCTGCGCTGCTCGCATTCAGCGAATTCTCGCGACTTTAATAATGACTTTAATAACTCAACTCGTCGGTCTACCTAGTGGGGGCCCACCCACGATACGTCTACCACTCGAGAACCTTTCAGCCTCAACGGTCATCGCTTGCCCGAACGATGTACTCCGCCCACTGCCATTTCCTGGTTCTTCTGCGGATCTCATTTTTGATTCGATCTCGATATAATGAACTAATTCATAATTTGTGTACTAGTTCTATAGGATTGCTATCGCTCTCTTTTGCGTACCATAGTACACCGTGATCGCCAACTCGCATGCCAAACGCGGCGATTACGGTATATCTCGCCGTAGGTATTCTTAGGAGAGGTGTTTGTCTTGTAGCAGAGTTCTATGATTTAAAACGACGACGGTGATATTATAATCCCATACACAGTTGCCGACAAAAGAATTACTAGTTCTATGAAACCTACGGAAACAATGTTATTTGTATTTCTCGTTTTCTTGTTTATGTACATCGCTATTTTTATCACAATCATTTAGCACTTAATTTAAAATAAATGAAAAAATGATATTTGATATGTAGTGTAATAAATAAATACAGGTTAAGTAAATTATCTGTATAAGATTGGAGGGTTCAGATTTTCATCAACTATGTATTATTTTATACGTAAAGAACAGAATATCAAAGCTTCAAAACTCTGGAGGGAACGAACAAAATTTTTGAATAATTCATGTATAAAAGCAATAAATCCGATTACCTAGTTTATTACGATGTTTGTAGTTTCCCGCGGTTGAATTTAGTTATTAAAACATCAAGAGGGCAAAGTAAAGGAAGCCTGTAAATTGTGATAGCGGTTTTATAAAAGACAAACCACATATAGACTGTAATACGTGATAGTTTAAATTAGGTATCGTTTGCTGTACACGAGCCGGGATGTAAAGGCAATCGAGCAGCGAAATATGATGTTGCCTTCTGAAACATTGTTAAACAACCGTTACTCTGCATCTGTTAGCGTAAAAAATGGCAACCCACACATCTGAATATCTTTATTTATCGATCTGTAGTATCGTAGACCAGGCGTGAGCAACCTTTCTAATCAACGGGTCACTTAAATTTTAATTTTATTTTAGCAGGCTGCACAATATGTAATATCTTTTAATAATTTACAAATTTTTGACTGTATATGTTAAAAATGAATATCTAATCGGAATTTTAATGCAAAATAAAAACAAATAACCAAAAACGAATAAACTTGAAATTTGGAATAACAAATTTGTCACTATTTTTTTAGGTACAAGCTGATAAATATATTCTGGCTAGGAATTGATGAGGTAACTATGCGTCACTCTGTCTCGATCGGTGGTCATTTTTGATTAATGTCATCGTGGAAAGTATTTTTTTAAGAGCAATCGTATTTTTAACACAGACATCATTTTTTATCAAAAGCGAAAGTTTCTCAGAGATAACTCACATAAATTAATAAAAAATCGATGTTCAATGTTAAAATTATATTTTTTAAATCTGTATTATTCTGCATGTCAATCACTTCCAATTAAAAGTCTTCGGGAATTAATTGATGAAATAGCAATATGTTGATCGGAGAATATTGACGAAATAAATTCAATTTTAGAAATGCTTGCTATATTAATATATTTAACGGGTCGCAAGCGGGCCGCGTGTTGCTCATTCCTGATCTAGGCGGTAAAACATTACACATTTTATGTGAAATCGAACAGCTAAACTATGAAATCTGCCATCAACTCTATATTTACGTTTCGCTTCTTCATGAAGCAAGATTTTGTGGGAGTGAGCTTTTTAAAAATAGTTCCGCTATCAAGCTAACATTACTACCACTTTATTAAGCGTTATTGTTGGAAGATTAAAAATTTGAAGATTGATCAATAAAGAATATTAATATGTAAAACATTGTATGAGATAAGTAAGCCTTAGATTAGTACCAGGCTGATTTTAATGTGACAAATGTAACACTGATTATATGACAAAATATACAAACAAATTACAAGAGTAACTATCGAATTTCTTGCCTGCTTATTCATGAAAGACGCTAGATTCCAAATCTTGCAGTGGTGTATGGAAAAATTTAAACGATTGGTTTGTTTGTTGGTGTTGTTTATCACCAATGATTGATTGGTATAAATATATACGTAAATGTACGCTAAGTAAATGCTTAATCGATAATATGTTTCAATGTTTCGTTAATGAAGGTATTGGAGAAAACATTGTAAAAACCTTTATACATAATTGAAGTAAAATTGGCTGGACGGGCCATATCACTAATATCTGTTCTTACCAACAATTACAGCGTGGTCCTGACTTGCCGCGAAGTTATGTTTTCTGCTGAGTGACGAACATAGTTCTTATTATTAGAGATATTAATATACATATATATATATATATATATATATATATATATATATATATATATATATATATACGTACATGTATTTATTAACAAAACATTTTTTTATCGTCAAAGTTGAAATAAAATATAATATAATAATAACCTTGTATTGTAGATAGCCGCTGGCGAATTAAGGTTCTGAAGTGGACAGCGCGGCGTAGGACGTTCACCCAAAAGATGACCAGACGATCTTGTTAAGGTCGCTGGTAAAAGTTTAATGAAAGCCGCTCCCAACCGATACTACTGAAAAGCTATGAGGCCCATGTCCCACGGTGGAGAACCTATGGCTGAAACAGTGATGATGAAAGTAGTGTTTCAATTTATAAAACATCTATCGTAATGCATTCATTAGATTAAAAACGTAGCTCGCAGCATGGAAGTTAGTCATGTTTTTCTATTTTTATTCTTTACTGTATACACAAAGGATAATCCATTACACAAAAAAGGAGAAAACACATGAGCGGGATTAACTCTGTAATATGTTTCTTCGAGCTAATTCATTTAATAGATTAACATTAGAAAAGCACAAAGTTTCAAGCTATTTTTTTCTTGTTTTGCAAAAATATGTTACTTGTTTAATAAATTTACGTTATGTTATAAGTAAATAAAATAAAATCATTTAAAAGTAAACATTAAAATAACTTTTAATTACAAATTTTCCTTAGATAGTTTCTCCAGTATAATGTAATATCGTGTGTCGTGAAATATTCACCCAAGTTTTCGCGCAATTGTTTTTCCCCAAAAATGGTACGCGACTAAAATTAAACTGGTTTTCAAAAAAATATCGGGAAAAATTTGCAGAAGTTCAGGTTCACATAGACTAGTGATTGTTTAGGTGTGGGTGTAAGTTTTAAAAGATATGGATTTAATGATAATATTTTTAAGTAGTTCATTTTCATGATAATTTAAAGCAAGTCCAAATTTTTATTTTAGAGACTATGTATAGACGTTGTTTCAGCCCATAGATGGCCACTGCAAGGTAATACCATAATCGCCACGCTTGGCAGACGGTCTGGTGATCGCAGTGTGGTACACAGAGGATGCTGCTGCCCGTCTTCTGGAAACTTGTTTGTGAGCAGTGGCAATTCTATGTAATTAATGCACTAGTATGAGTAGGTCAAGTGAACTATTACTGCTTTATTAAACCGTCATTTAAATTTGAAGAATGAAAAGACAAAAACCGTCGTCCATTGATTCGAGAGAAAACGTACCAGAAGTGAAAAATTGGTTTTAATGGATCCGGCGAATCACATTCTTTTAAAGGATATAATAAAAACCATAACCTAATGTGAAGTATAAAAAGTTTAGGTAGTTTTATATAGGTAACTGTTTGCATTGTTAGAGGTTTGTTCTGTTTTCAAATTGACCTTTTATTAATATTTCTTTTAAAAAAAGAGTTTGCAGAATTTGTTAATTAATTTATAATATTATATCAAAATAGTTGTAAATGTGAAAAACAGCATTGACCAAAAGTATAATTATAATTATAATATATTGTGCCTAAATTTTCTTTTATAAATTGTTTCAATATTCATTACTATAATTAGTTGCCAGTAAACAGGAGAGCAATATATAATTACGAAAAGATAAAAGAACACAAATATTTTCATTTTTATAGTTAAACATAAAAAAAAAACAAATACACGAATTATTTAAAACACTTAAAATGTCTATTTTATTTATTCTCTCACTTGAAAGATAACATAAAAAGTTGTACCAACATTAATAAAAAAAAAACACTGTAGTAAATACGCACCGATATTCGGTTTCTTATTTTAATGTAGCTTGAATATCGTCTTGTTGCACCATGTGTGCAAACAATAAGCTTTTGGATGGAAGCCTTGAGCTAACCGGGTCCACTAAAGATGTCGCAAGAACTGACTGCCCTTGTATTGCTCGGTCGATGTAACATCGCAGCTGCGGCCTGGGATGAGAATCCACAAACCAACGGAACGACGATGCTTACAATTAGGCATTGCCGGAAGTTCGAGGCAACGAGTTTTAATTGAAGACTTGAAGATGTACAAACTACACTAATATCGTATTGAACACCGCAGTTTATTTTTTATTGGTGATAATACTATTAGAATATAGTATGTTATGCATAATCTACAAATTAAAATAAAGGTGACGCGAGCAGGATACAGTGTGATTAGGTTACATTAGGGTTATAATTGTAAAAGCTTCAAAAACAGTGAACGCCTCATACCTCAGTTGCTAGCAAAGTTTGTTTTAAATTAACTTATTTTTTTAGGGAAAACAAGGATTAACTTCGAGGTGCTACAAAATAATTGTTAAAAAAATTAGTCTGCGTAGATTTAGAAAATTATTCCATTTTAATAAATAGTGACTACGTGAAAATAATATACTACTTCTGAAATAACATACAAAACTAAACTTTTATGCGACGAAAATGTAATTTATCTTGTATTATAATTACCTATTCTATAATTTAATATGAAAAAGTTTTATAGATACGTCAGTCAAAACTTCTTGTAATTATAAAGTGTCAAAGATTATTTAGATAGGCTTAAAAATTTTTGAGAGTTAGCTTAGCGGTAGACTTGCGATATTAGGTCGTGGGTTCGACTCCCGGGGTACAATCTTATATAATTTTATCACACTTTGATTTAATTATATAAGGTTGCCACTGCCCACAACAAGTTTCTAGAGGATGAAATGCAGCGTTCTCTGCATGCCATAATACACTACGATCACCAACCAGGCAGTCAAGCGTGGTGAATATCGTGTATCCACGATATCTTTGAGTGAGGCTTAAGCATTGCAGAGAGCGTCTAATGGTTAAATCGAACTGATTTTGACATTATTTAAATCGTATCAAATATTTATTTATATTTGTACGCCTAAAATTTAGATGTAAAATTATATTGAAAATATTAATATATACATACATATGATACTGTTAAAATTAAAAAAATTAAAATGTGGGTATACGATATGAAGTCAAATATAAAAAATAACGTCAAATTTTTAAGTCAATATTGTAAAGCTCTACGCGCTTAGGACATTGAACCCTCTGATAGACTGTCTGAGTCTGCAGACTAAGTTAGGCGTTGACGGACACCCACGGGCTGTCTAGAACATCTTTGTTAGAACTGGCAACTTGCCTACACGATAATAATCTTTTAGTTTTTTTTTATTTTAACAAAGACATAGGGTATCGATAAAAGTTCACATACATGGTGATTGGTTGTAGGTGAAGCTTTAAACATCAGCAAAAAAACTTAGAGTTTAAACACTTATTTCTGATCATCTTGTATAAAGTAAAAATTAAAAAATGTGTAATGTTAATTTATATTTTCTATTGGAATGCGATGGGCGCATAATTCCGGTTAATATATTCACAGGGACGGATAGTAAAAAATAATTTTAATATAAATTAAACTAAATTTTGAAAACGCTTTTTCTTATTTTATTGTACTGACGTTATTCATTATTTCTAAAACCCCTCATTATTGGATAGTGTCTACCATAGATTAATTGACAGTAAATGAATTATACACCCTCCTCTATAAATCTTTATACCTATAATTGATCCTCCAGTACAATGCCCGTCTTTGGCAAGTTAACTGCATCAAAGCACAACAAAAATTGGCACCGCGTCAAATTGTTTTTGTAGTTGCGACATTAATACAATGTGTCGCTGGTTTTAAGCCGTGAACATAAGCCGTTCATAAATCATCGAAGGACAATCCTCAAGTATAGTCGAGAGATTAAAGTTTTGGTGCGAAATGATAAGCCGAGTCCACACACACACAGAAAAATCAGAGCCGAATATTGTATTGGGACTAGGAAAACTTTTCTTATTCTAGAAGCTTCTTAAAGCACACACATATAAGATGAAATCCATGATGGTTTGTTTCATTTCATAAAAACATGTATATATAATTTATAGGCAGGAGTTATTTATTAGTGTTAGCAGTCATAATTTTAAGCTCACTTCGCTCAATGAACGACAGCGGAGCTATGCTCGAGATTTCTCGGATCAGGAATGAGAATTTTGGAGAAGAACGAATGTAACGCTGGGGCTTTTAGGTTTTGGAGTGGAGATCACGAGCCGGCAAGTTGAGCGTGGAACAACCAACCACAAAGTAGATAGGTGACTTTGTTAAGGAAGATGCAGACGCAGACTGCTTTTATATTAACCCTATTAGAAATCTTTGGGTTATATTCGAATGTTGATACGCGCTGTTAGCCATTTTGGCTTTTACAACTTCATTGGACTCAGGGCTCGCGGATCCGAAATCCGCGAGCTAATAAACGAAAAAAAAATCTACGTCAGATGCTTCACCTGACGTTTTTTATTAGCAAATTGTTACCTAGTCGGTTTTCGGAGAAAAGTGTGATCCCTTCCTCAGAAAACACATGGTAGATAGGTGACTTTGTTAAGGAAGATGCAGACGCGAACTGCTTCTTATTAACCCTATTAGAAATCTTTGGGGAAGATCTATTCTTAGTAGTGAACGCCTTACGGCTGAAATGATGATAATGATGATTTAGTAAAGTTCTAGTGATGAGAAAAGATTGTAAATAACATAATAAATAAATAATTCATTTTTCTAGACTTAGAAAAAAAGTTACTTTAAACGACAATCGAACTAGTAATCAAAATTAATTTTTTTTATTATTGACGATATTGTTTAAATAACTTAAGCAGTTGAGATTTTAGGATGTAAAGAGACACTATGGCCGTCGTGTAAAGGAGGACAGTAATTAAATGATCAATTAACCCAGGCCTAGGCAATCTAAATTTTTGTAAAACTATAGTTGGTAAGAAAGAGTTATTTCTGGACAATGCCGTATTAGTGAAATAACTAGAATTATTAAAGAAACACTCTAATGTTACTTTTTTATTTGATTGGTATAATAGCTTTTTACTGTCTCAGTTTGAAAGCGTATCATAGAAAATATTAATATACTATTTTTGTGATTGACGTCAAATATCTGGCAGCTAGTGAATGGTCTCGTTTTTACTCTTTGGTTGATGTCATGATGATAGGTTTACGATTTTCTTCGCAATGTTAATATGCAATGCTTAAATGCACTTAAATGCATATATATATATATATATATATATATATATATATATATATATATATATATATATATATATCACTCTTATTATATATATATATATTATTATATATATATATATATATATCACTCTTATTATATATATATATTATTATATATATATATATATATATATATATATATCACTCTTTCTATATAAAACTCTTTCTCATAATTATTTATTAAAAAACTTATGTTGTAGACATACAACATAATGCATTTACTTTTAAGTGCAGTACTCATTATACGTTTAAGTGGTATGTTACAGTTTTTCATCATTATGCATTTAAGGGATATGAATCTTTCTTACATTTATAACAAAAATGGAAATTTAGCCGTCCCGAAATTTTATGTTCAAAAAGACATTTGGCGACAAATAATCATTAATCTAAATACAGTGTCCCAAAGATATATTATTTGAAATAACAGTAATAAAACTAAAATAACACTGGCATGTTTTTAGAAATATCATACAAAAAATGGTTATGTGTTTTGTGTATTACTTGTTTAGATGAGAGAAATTTCCATTTTTTGTCTATGACTCGTAAAAACTTTTCCCTGTTAGTAAATATTATTTATTATTATAATTGTAAGGGTTCGAGGAGGCTTATTTGGCAACACTTTTTGTTGTTTTAATGTTTTGATAAAAGTTGGTTAAACATTTTTCCGACTAGTGATCTATTTAGTATCCTTACGGATCTCCCGTAGTCGTGTTCCCCTACGAGACACGGGGCCTTCGGAGTCACTAATGTTAATCGTTTAACTACCACTAACTTTAATGATTTGGAGGTGGATGGATCGGCGTGGTCTCGAATCATCGTAATAGCACCACGCGGCTTTCACGGGTAACGTCAACTAAGTATTCCTTAGATCAGGCTGTCCATGGCACAGGGGGATGCAGAAAATAATGTCTAATAAATCAAAGTCTATCTTACCACGTAGAAGGCGATAAGCGCGGGAGTTTCGGAAAACATACGCACGAAGAACTGTGTACACGCTTTTTTAATTTTACGTACTTCAATCATTTTATTATTTTTACACTTGGTGTAATGGACATAATTCCTTACAGGTTATTTCTACCAGTCAACCTAGAATGGAGAAGAGATAAAAAGCAGGAAGTTTTATAAATATGAAATACAAAAATGTAACCGTATACTATGTATATATCATAGCTACTTTATCTATTATATTATGACTAATTAACATATAAATAAGAGGATATATACGTAATTTACATATATACGTATGCTATACATTACACTTATGTTACGTCGATATTTCCGCTGAAATATTCGAAACTTTTTTTAGGCGTAAAACTTTCAAACCCTCTCACATATTTCAATTCCGAAAGGAAGAAACAAGAAAAGCACGAATGAACGAAGACAGATTTGAGAGAACAAAGAAGTAAAAGATTTAGAAGCTGTTGCCTAGTCATTACACTATTTTCTTTATGTTATAAGTACTCAAAATATATTTGACTTTATGTAATAACATAGCATTAAACAAGTGAATATATAAAAATGGTCATAATACGATGCTTCTACAACATAATAGTTGATATACAATGGCTAACACTGCCCTGGATCCATGCCAACAGCGCTATGTGATTCGTTTGATTGATGAGCGTATGTGGCTTCATCATTGGGTTTTCAATTATTTCTACTCTTCAATAGTATTATATACATTGTACATCCGACATGAAGACATGATTATAAGCTGTTTTTTATTTAAATAATTTTTACAATATTTGTTACTTTTATCCAAAGGCACCTTAATAAAAGTATTATAATAATATTTACAAAAAGTAAATTCCAAATAGAATCGTGATCTTGGTGTATCAGTGGTTTGTATGAATAACTATAATTATTATGAAAAAGTGTTATTAAGTCGTTGTTTTATATTGTATCGTCATTATGTCAACTGATGATAGATGCCTATTGCAAGGCATATATCCTCACAGATCACCACGATGACTGTCAAAATTTAAATCAAACATTCTACATATTTTTTTTATAATTACAGAATATGAATATTTGAATATTGAAAATACTTTTAAAGCTAGAAAATCTACAGGTACAATTCAAAAGAATAATCCGTTTGACATCATGGCAGGTTAAAAAAATACTTGATAATATACATAGATATATAATATAGTTATTAAGAAAAAAACTGACTATAGACATCGTTAGCGTTTTAAGAACGGCCTTAAATTAACGAAGTTTGTTAATAAGAATTCTTCTCTCAGTTCTTTAATAACCCATTTATTACTCACTTAGATAACTTCGGTGAAATTATTAGTATCTATATAATAAATAGAACTTCTAAAAAGGGTGAGAGGTAGTTCCTTAGCAATGTTTTATTTACAAAGCATTGACTTTACGTAGCTTGTAAAAATACAGAAGAACCTTAGGAAGCAAATCGTGTTATTAAATTTACAGTTTTTGCTGTTAACATTAGGCTCTTTGTAAGTATGTTTTATTAATGTCGAAATTTAACCCAAACTAACGAAGATACATTATAATGTAGTTTCATCAAGATGTTTGGAGGGAGGCGATAGACACAAACCGTAAGGATATGCCTTCTACCAGATTACACGGTAATGATGACTAAGATCTCAATAGATAGTTATTGTCTCATAACCAAAAGCAAAGTGATCATAAAAAAACGCCTTGTCTTTTTAACATTATCGTTTGCTCGTCTTAGTGTCCTATTTTAGTTTGTTATTCTAGCAGTACTGAATAACATATCGTTTTCATGATTATGATTATAATATCAGCCGAGAGGTGATCATTGTAAAGCATAAGCGTCCCCCAAACATCGCCACGATAAGTATGTACAACAAAATAACCCAGAATTGTTTTAGCT
Organism: Battus philenor; assembly: GCF_028537555.1. Taxonomy (NCBI): domain Eukaryota; kingdom Metazoa; phylum Arthropoda; class Insecta; order Lepidoptera; family Papilionidae; genus Battus; species Battus philenor. The sequence continues at coordinate 4,701,153 of NW_027181686.1, forward strand.
ACTATCAAAACGGGCTGTCCTGGTTTTCTTCTCATAACGTAACCAGATGGTCGCTATATATATCCAAAGTGGATAATTATTTTATATAATGAATAAATACATTGTAGACCGTTGCTAGTGACAGGCAGAGAAGTGGTAGCATGGCAAAGGTCTTGTGATTGTTGGATCGCAGATTTGATTCTCGGGAACGATGTTATATAATTTACACTTTGTGATTTATATAGGGTTACCACTGCTCACAAACAAGTGATCAGAGAATGGGCTGCAGCGTCTTTTGCGTACCATTATACCACACGATCGTTAACCCGCCTGCCAAGCATGGCGTCCACGGTATATCCTACCACACAGGAGTCGACGACTGAATGAAGGTCACGGGAAGATGCTAGATGCATAGCAAGATTATTAGCCGGTTATTGTGCCGATTTTTGGGGTAGGCTTATGTTTTGCAGTGGGTAGCAATAGGTGCCTATTGCCTGACATGAATTAATGAAACTATAAATATGAACACTACATGTACACCTCATTCACTACACTGTACACCTACATGGATACAATTCCTCTTCGTGCGTGCGTCTTCATTGTAACTGGACTGTAACCTGTAACTTATATACTCAGCGCAAATTTTTCACTAAACAGACTCACTTCAGATGAAGCTATATAAAACCTAAATCGGCTAGTAGCATAACTTCAAACCTATCAAATGCAAATACAAATTGTAATATAAGTTTACTGAAATGAAGGACGGAATATTGCCGTCGTAATAACTCAGTATAAGCAGGAACTTTTATAAAACTTTTACTCCGTCTTTGATGAATTTATCAAAGAAGAGGTAAACTGCAATATGTCTCAGTACAAAACCACTTTAGTTTATTTTATTTCTTTGACAGATTAAAAATTCTTTTTACGACTAGTAAACGAGGAAACAAAATAAATTCTAACGAAAAAATTTCAACTTGATTATGAAAACTTAATGTTTTACACTATCTTAATATTATAATTTCAATAACTTATTGCGACAATATTTTTAAAACTGTCGCCTATTCTGCTAAAACATCGAACCATTTAATTGTATTTTATTTAGCTCTTTACATATTTTTTAAACGTGTAAAGAAGTTTTAATATTATTTTTGGACCTGTCAAATTAAATGCCGATTACTATTGCACTATCCTTGTAATTCTAACTACTAGATTTTTGACTTCATAACTATGTAAATTGTGCAATCCAGGATAATAAAAACGTTTAATTTCTAAAAACCAGGTAAAGTGCACCTATGTGTTGAGTTGACTCTGTGTTTGGCACTAATCGGTGTAACATTACTCCTGAGAATGCCCCGTGGAGGGGTGAAGCACGTGTTGAGTGATTTAACGGTGGTAGTTATGTAATTCAGATTGTTTGCCGCATGCGCATTTATCAGCGAGCTGGCGGGCGGTGCACGTTATTGCACGACTACTGCTGTATTGGCGGAAGTAGCTATATATTGGTCCTTTTTTTTACTTAGGATGGACTTCCGCAAAATAACACCTGAATCCATTAGATATAATGCACATGTCATTGAATAATTTATTTTTTATTTAATGTGGACCAGCATAATTCAGATTTATTAGGAAATATAGTAGAATATTCAAAATTAACGCAGTACTAATAATTGAACAATTATTTTGTATAAATTATATTGTTATATCTAGTACGAAAGGTGGAAACGTTATAAATTTCCGTGTCACCTTCTCATCTTCCGAGAGTCGTAAAACACTGGGAAATGTTAACAAAAACTTTAACAATTGATCGTACTATGTGCACAAAGTTAAATTTTATTTTATTGTTAAGTGAGCATTTTGAATAAGACATTTGTTGTCGCTGGAAGGTGGAATATCAGTCAGTTGTCGGCAACGAGTTGAAATCTGTCCGGGACGAGATTTAAACGTATATTCCAGACATCGCCGCCGGATTTATGACCGCTTACAGATTGCAAGCGTTTCAAGTTGTATCCGTCGACATTATTCAGGTAATCGTTTCAGTAAGAGAAGCTAATATTTTCTAGTATTATTATATTAAATAATACCTTTTGGACTTTAGTTTAATTTTCCAATATATAAGGTTCACTGCTATTTCAATGTCGATTTTAATTTGCCAGTATAAATTAATTGCTAATCAAATTATTTTTTACGCAATTAATGATGATGTGCTAAATAACCGAGTCAATGACCTTTTGATTAACCAAGTTCATACAGTCACATCTATGCTGTCATATAGGTAGATAGGCATATTTTATAGTGTTACATATTTAAATTTAAGACGGTTTCAAGTTCTTCTTAACAAAGCTCTTAAGTGCAGCAGTCTATCAATCATTAATATCTTTTCAGCCATAGGACAATTATTAGTCCACAAAGATCGTGAACAACAAATTTCCTATAAAATCGATTTTTTGTTGCTCCTGTTTTCGGGAGCCTCTCTTATTTTATATAATAAGATAGGCATATTTTATAGTGTTACATATTTAAATTTAAGACGGTTTCAAGTTCTTCTTAACAAAGTGCAGCAGTCTATCAATCATTAATATCTTTTCAGCCATAGGACAATTATTAGTCCACAAAGATCGCGAACAACAAATTTCCTATAAAATCGATTTTTTTGTTGCTCCTGTTTTCGGGAGCCTCTCTTATTTTATATAATAAGATAGGCATATTTTATAGTGCTATATATTTAAATTTAAGACGGTTTCAAGTTCTTCTTAACAAAGCTCTTAAGTGCAGCAGTCTATCAATCATTAATATCTTTCAGCCATAGGACAATTATTAGTCCACATAGACCGTAAACAACAAATTTCGTATAAAATCGATTTTTTTGTAGCCCCTGTTTTCGGGAGCCTCTCTTATTTTTGAGAACAGCACTTTTGTTTACGCAAAAATTATTTTCACATTTCTTTTCACTGTCATTATCTTCTCTCGATCTTCAGATAATCTTAAATTTTCATTTATTCTTAATTTCCTTCTGTGGATCGCCTCTACTCGATTATCGCAGTACAGGGTTTTTGTCACAGTCTATCACAATATTTCTTATTCTAACGATTTAATTTTTATCTATTACAGATGTTAGATTTATCAGAGTACATTTGTCTCTTTTGACGTTGTTTGCATTTAATTTTTTTGCCATTTTGGTATTAACAATTATAAATATTTTTTTTTTCTATAAGACTGCTTGGAAGCGGATTGCAACCAGCATCTTCCGACCATCATTACAAGGTTGTTTGTGTATCTTTGTGATGGGGGTCATGCGCTACATTTGTCGGTTCATGGTCTCTACAACAGAATTTTAGTGCCCGCGACTTTGTTTTGCGCGCTATGTGGCCTACATACTGCTAGCTGTATTTTACAATGCGTGAGATACTTTTACATTCCTGATACGATCTCATAGAAAAATCTCGAACATATATATCTCCACTCTCTCCTACGCTAGTTACTTGACTGTGTGCCGAAGTGAAAAACCACGTTATATCAATATTTACTTTCATTTGTATTAAAATCCTCATTATTTACATTCACATAAGCAGAAGTATATTTCAATCATAGAAATTAACCGTACTTATGTACATAAAACTTTGCTCCGTATTTATTTAAGAGGAATATACTCTACACTGTTTTATTTTAATAAAATAATACCCTAATACGTCTAAAGCTACGTCACAACTAAAGCTTATCTGTATGCTTCGACAATAAAGGAGCTTACCTATCCAAGATAACCCCACAAATATATCAGCTGAAACCTGTTGCAACTCGGACAGTGAGAAAAATAAAACTACAAACAGGTAATCCTAGTTTGCCAAGAATAAACGGGATGTCGGACGTTTTAAAGAACTTGCGCGAGGTTGTTGCTATCATCGCTTTGAGATCATCATATCATTCAAAAGATGATCATAATTAACTGAATAAAATATATGAAATTACTAGCATTAGCCACACATGTACCATTAAATATTCATTATAATACAAAATAAATTAAGTATTGTATTTAAAAATAATTAAGCTTTATATCTTGTTACTGGGATTGTTCTATGTATTAACTGTAATCATCTAAACAATTACCGTTTGTAATACAATGAGCTGTTAATAGGAGATTTGTCCCATGACAGTTCTATATTTGGATAACGATGTTTTTAATAAATAAAAATAGTAAGTCCGTTGACCAAACTTCAGATTGACATTAAATTTGCTTAATTTAGAACAGATCGATAAGAGATTTACATTATTAGAGTAATTTCAGCTATCACATGTCCACAGCTGGACATAGGCCTCCTATATTAATTTTCAACAAGACCGGCTGGAAGTTGCAGGCAACTATCCACGCGTGTGTACATACTTTTACATTAATTTTGCCTATCTAGTGATAAAATAAAATTTCAATACTCTGAGAGTATGGGATTTTAAAAGCAACGTGCCATCCTCATTAAAGGTTGTTCTGTTTTTTTTTTTTAATTCAAAGATTATTCCTGTAATGCCTAAACGTAATTATACAATACAAAATTATAGATAATATCATCACAGCTTGTATATCAGAAGCTCGTAAATCTACACGCTAATATAATTAATTGCTTTGGATAATATTTAAAAAAAAAAATGTTATTTATGTACGCGTTACGTAATTTAAAATGAGTTCCTAAATTAGAAATTACTTTATAAATTACGTAACAATAAAAAATAACAATAAATTTCTCGAACTCCGTGACGTAATCTATAATTCGAATATCGAAGCAACATTCGATATTCCAAATATGAATTTATCAAAACACGTTCTTTAAATGATTTTAAGAAAGAATTCTGAATGTTATAAATAAATGATTTTGTTGAATAAAAATATATATATTTTTATAAATGTAACAGTTGTTAATATTTGCTTGACGATATGTGTATTAGATTAATTAACTAAAACGTTATATTGGAGTTTTTGATACAATAGACATAACTTCCTTTTAATAATACTTTGTAAAAACTTGTAAACGTTTAAATTAAGAACTAATTTTATATAAAATTCTTTTTTTCCACTAATGTTGCGTTATGTGGAAAAAAAATAATTCATATTTTTCTTCACTATATATTCTTTGAATCTACACAGTAAACACAAAGCCCGTCATATGTCCTTCCTAGAGCCTGGCTTTTATATTGGTCTTAGTAGTTAAGACTTAAAATGCTTTTTGTATTGAATCGTTCCTCAATGTAATAGAAATAAAAGAATTTCTCGTAGCCATGGCTCACCTCAAGGGAGAATGAAAGTTAGCTCGCAATGAGAACAGTATTTTTCCTTAAATTAAGTTTGTATTCTACGTATAATAAAACTAAAACCTTTTTATATTTCTTAACCTACAGTACATAGCGTACGTAGCTTAATATTGATAAATAGACAATTGAATGTTTGATATTTATCCAATACAGTGTGTTATATAATTATATTTACATTAAAAATAATTGTAGTAAGTTAAGGTCTACATGTGTAGTTAAACCCCTATGATACAGACCCGCAAGCAAGAACCTAAACGGACCTTTGATCCGATGACCCAATTTCAACTTCCTTTTTGACCCGAATAATCCGGTAATCTTATATTATTTGTTACAAATACATATTACTAATATTCAACAAAAGATGACACAAGAAAATATTAAAAATTAAAAATTTGTCTTTTAAATTAATTATATAATGCAAATAGAAAGTAACATTTTAACAAATACTGATGCAACATTGATGTTTGGGACATGAATGAGACAGCTGATTCATCGTACTCAAGCGTAATATGTCATTAAGTTATTATTTTTCTTAAATATTTTTCTTCAATCAGAGTTTATCATACATCCTTTTTTTTCTAATTATCCTATTAATATTTACGAAGATATAAATAAATAAATAATTATGAAAGTGTACCATGACAAGAAGTTGATAATTTTTTTTAAGGAATTATATTATGTGGCATAAAAATAAATTTGAAAAAAAAAAGAGTACTGTCGTTACAATATTGATTATATTTATTAATATCAATATCAATTATCTACATAGGATCATTTACAGTGATGTGACATTTTTAAAGTTAGACACATACTAGACTGATGGACTAGGATAAATCATAAACATCCACACCGTTATGATTTCAGTCGTATGACGTTCACTGCAAGACAGAGGCATCCTTAAAAGATTACCGAAAGGAACGTTTGGAAGCAGCATGAATCTAGCGTCTTCCGTTGATTTAAACAAGATCGCCTATCATATGGATATCCTATGCTGCATTTGTAGGTTATATTTGTGGTCTTCACATCTCAAGGCCCCAGCGGCCGCCTGTTCTGTTCACAATGTGGCCTATCGACTGCCATTTCGACTTGCCAGTCTATAAACCTATGTCTACAAATTGCTTCATTCTTGATTATTGTAAAGAACGTAAACTAATGAAATTACTTTGATGATAATAGTTGAAAAATAAATTAAAATAAATTAAATAAAATAAATAAATTACCTTTTTTAAGAATCAGTGTCATATTTAATCTAGCAAATGTTAATGTATTTTTCACGGTCTAGATTTTCAGAAAGTTTACAGGTAACATTCGCACCGAAAAAAAAGCATACCAGCCTTGTTATAAAATAATACAAATGAATACAGATATGCCTTGAAAAATATGTTAATTAAAGATAACTAAAAAATCCCGATTGTAATAAACCCTGCTTATCATTATGACTAATTACTGAAGAACGGATATTTTATGTATAAAACATTGAAAAATTTCTCTTGTCAGAAAAACAACCCGTCAATTTCTTATCTGGATGAACAACGCTGTAGCTAACGTGATTAAGGCTTTAAATCAAATAGTTATTTTAAAATAAGTAGCAAAGGTTTTAAGGATCAAGCCTCAGAACCTTCGTTAAAACATAGATAGCTTCCTATTAGATTTATGTGTAATACTGGAATCCTTTCACTGTTTAACTACATTTAATTTCTACAGACTTCATTTTATTATTTAAATTTACCCATTAAATTCTAGTCTAGAATAATATCCATTTCTATAAAAGAAATTTCCTAATATGCCACACAGTGCCTTAGTCATTTACTTTATATACTTTTTGTCTGTAGAATGAGTTACCTATGTTGATCAGTAGATCAAAATTGGACTTTTAAAATGCTCGTAAATTGGCATTGTTTTTCATTGTCTTGGAATTGTATTTTCCTATTTCAATACCTGCGATATTTTTAAATTTCTTTTTCGTTTGAATATATTTTTATGTAATATTTGGTACATGTTTATTATAATCAATTTCGTTATAAATTTAAATTCAAACAGTGGTGGTCCAGCAGTAGAGAACAGGAACATACGATCGTAGGTCTTGGGTTCGATACCCAGGATACAGACTTATATTATTCATACTTTATGCATTATATTTATATAGTATTGTCACTGCTCACAAACAAGTTTCTAGAAGAAGGACAGCAGCGCCCATTATGTATCATAATACCATACTGCTTTCGGCAACCCACTTACCGATCGCGGCGATTATGGTTTACCCCCATAGATTTCTTTAAGAAAGGCCTATGCATGCTTTGCAGTAGACATCTATGGGCTGAAATTAAGTCAACGAAATTCTAAATTAATAGGTAAATATAAGTTTATATATTATATTTTTCTTCGTATCAACCAACCATTCTCCATTGAATTCAAAATCTTTTACAATCCAACCAAAAGTTGCCCATATGTAATTGCATACTGTTTTAAAACCGTTATTGTTCTTTAATGTTGTTATAGTATTGTTAGTATTTTATGTTTATAAATGTCACGGGCTGAAAGTCCTGTTAACGTGCACATACAAAAATTCTAAAATTCCGGAACTTTAAAGAAATATTAAATGTAAGATATTTTACAACAGCAGACTTCTCATTGATTCTTTAAAAGTGGTTTCGGGCCTTTGCCGCTTCAATCGCTGAAGCGTTTGCTTGTTATTATCTTTTTTTTGTTAGTGAAATTCATTTTTGCTTAATGATTATTTTTTTTTAACGCCTGAAATCGTAATTGTATATCGCTCATATGTATAACAAAATGAAAAAGACTAGCAGGAAAGAGAAAGGTGAGAAAAAGAAAATGAATGGTGGGCTAATGATGTAACTCACTTAGCAGGGAAATACTTGTTGACCCAAGTAAGAGAAAGAGACGCATGGTAGAAGTTGGAGGAGGCCTTCACCCAAACAGGGACCACATCCCGAAATAACCAATAAATCACTTACTAATAATTAATCATATGTAGTAGTAGAAGTATTAATATCTTACTTATATTTCAGTTCTAAAATAAGGATATGGAAATAAAAGACTTTTCTTATAGGTTCAATAAAAAGTTATTAAATAGTACTAACATTAAAGTAAAGTGAAAAATTGTGTAATATTTACATTAGTTCACAAGTTAACTCAGAGAAGCTACGAGTGAGAGATTAGATTTCGGTCGATTATGCCTGGAAAAATCGTATTATTAATGTAATCAAATACTAAAAGAGCAAACGCTATTAAATTTCATCTCCCGAGCCTCTTCAAAAATACTTGAAAATAAAAAGGCTTTGATTGAAAAGTAAAGATCAAAGATTTAATGCGAAAGAAATATATTATCTTCGAGTTAAGAGCGTCTCGGTGGCTTCATGAAATATTCAGTAACCTGAATTACGCATGAAGAACGCTGAAAAATTACTTGATGTTTTGTACTTATTTCTATTAAAATAGTGATTAAGGCTGGCAGTAATTTCTGCGAGTGAAATAATTTTATATTTCTATACCCTTAAATGTAATTTTTTTTCAATGGAAACTCGTAATTTTACGTGTAATATTGAAATAAATTGTTCTTTTATGAAAATCGATTATAATACAAACAACGGTAATTTAACACGGTAAGCGCTATATTAAGGGTAATGTAAATTTAATCAGCATTAAATTGATATGAGACAAGCACTAAACTTCTCCCCGTCTATTTTTTAAACGAAACAGTAGTAATACGTATTACATTACTGAAAGGTTATGCCCACGCAACTAACATATATAAAACTTCTATTTTGTATTTAAAAACCCTAGGTAGTATTATAATAGCGATATGTATTCCAGGCAACTAACACACATTACATGTTGAAATATAAAGTTTATGGCAATGCATTACAAATTGGAAAAAATCAATGAAGCAAAACGGGTTGGAAAAATTAAACGTTAGAGTATTACACGGGAATATAGATTTAAGAACACTATCGAAAATCTGTGGGATAAATAACTAATGAAATTAAAATCGAACGAAGATTCTTGAACAGCTCCCGAGGGATATATAAACCGAGTATCGGGCTAAAGTCGGCGGGCAGTTAGCTCGAGTGATCCGGTAAGAAAAAAAGGTGGCATAGTGTGGTAAAGTCAAGTGAAGAAAAGTAAACATAAGTGTTCAATAACTTAGGACGGTAAGCAGAACGTAAGAGATTTGCGTCGAGTTACTCTTCTATCGAGTGTCGACTGATCGTTATGAAACGCAGCTCATTAGCCTTTTCCTTGTGTTCTCAGCATCGATCTGTTCAGATAGCAGAGCGTTTGTCCTATCTCGAACCTAAAGCCCGTAACAATATCGATAGCTGTCAGTAAACTTAATAAGAGAGCCATGGAGAGGGCTATGGCAGAGTTTCTATAGAAAATTGAATCAGGAACAAAGAGATCCGTAGGCGAACGAAAGTAAACCCAGCGGATAGCCAAGTTGTAGTGACAGTGGGTAGACGTTCACTAGATGAATCGACAGACAACCTGGTCTATATTCGTAGATTCATAGGCCTATATTCATCATCGAACGTCCTAAAGATGTTAAAAAAAAATTGTTAATCTTTCAGGAGTTTTAGTAACTTGCGTTTCGAATATTATTTTAGACGATATATCTGTTTTTATTTTATGAACATTTTAATGAACAGCTTAGCTCTTTTTAAAAATGTACTTCTTTAGAAAAGTTTTAAGTTAACTTAAATGCAACTCTGATATTTTAAAGTGGATTCAGCGAATGCTTTTCCTTGTCGCGTTGATCCATTTATACTTTTTGTATACATCCGAGCTCCACATTTTGCTTTGTTTCAATGCTAAATTATTTATCACTTTTTGACTGCTAGAACTTTTGAAATAAAATTTATATGGAGAGTGACTGATCTAATACGTGACACGTAATAATGGGTCGTTTACGCAAATACGATGCTATGATCCAATCTACATTTGACACCTTTATGCAGGTGACTGTGAAAGACCACCCGTTCATATGTTCCTTCTTGATGTAAGAACGAAAGCCAGGTGTAATCGAGGTCGTGTATATGCTACGCTAATAGCGTTATAATTCAAATTGGCGTTCGAAATTGAATTTAACGCCTCAGAATCTACACTTATATGTATTGTGAGCGTGTTGACCTGTTATACGGAGCGTACTCGTGTGAACGCTACAATAGTATACAGCATCATACATATAGAATACAATCGGGATGACGTGAAGTGTCGGCGTAAACTAGTGGGAGGATGTCACGACCTTTAGTATTGCGAAGAATTATAATTTTCCACTCCGATGTCTCGTTTCAAACGAAACAAAATATTACAAGAACTTTCAATGTATTGGCACGGATCGCAAAGATTTTCGTGCTTGTTTTCGCCCTGTTATACTAAAAAATTGTCTATATTCTTGGAACATCGCGGGGGTTGTATTGTGAAAGTACAATACGTTCCAAGAATTCGTTGAAGCTCAAAGACTATTTTGTATAAACTCACACGACGATGTTAACATTTTTCCAAGTAAATATTGAATGAAGCTTAATACGCCATTGTAGATGGTTTGCACGTAAATTCTACCATTAGCATTGATATTTCTGATAAAATGAAAATTAGTTATTTATATGAATACAAAATATAATATACATATTTATAATATACTTATATGCCATAAACATATATATGTATGTTTATATATATATCTTGTATATGTATATCTTGTATAGGTTAACTACCCATTATTTCTATTTCTACTGTTTCCATAGTATGGTTGTCTGCAAGAGATTGCCTTGTGTGATAAAACCGCCCATTGTACTTGTTTGTATATTATTATGAAACTACTTAAATGTATTCTAGCGTGTGTAATAAACAATATAAAAAATATGTACGAATTATTGTTTTATAAGCAGAAAGTGTATAGCAAGAAGTGCATCAGTAATTGGTTTAAAACCACACACTAAAACAAAAACTACGTAAAAGCAGGAAACCTTTTTATACAAAACAAAAATAAAATGTTTAATCTTGTAATTGGATGTATATAGTTTTCCTAGACACGAAAAACGTTATGCAGTGTATGTAGAGTGTAAGACAAGGCATGTTTTAGCCACAGGGCTATTTTGTAAAAAAATCGCTGTTAATACCTAATTTGTTCGAATAATACATTGTATATTTGCTTACCATGTTTTCCTTTAAATAATTCTTTTTAACACTACTTTTCACACCTAGTGTAGGCAATACTTAATACCGAGTATTTAACAAATAAATTATTTGCAGATCGTGTGAATAATATTATGTATTTTTCTGTAATATCATTGTACTTAAAAAAACTTGGCTATAATTAGTTTAACATATATTTTTCTTGTTTTGTTGTATTTTTATTAAGGGAGTCGTTTAATATCATTTTTACATTTTAATCAGTTAATTACATTTAAACATAAGCAAGGATAATTATGTCCAGGGTTTTGTACGTCTACAAAAGGCAAACATATTCAACTTTGTACAATGTTATACGAAACTAATGTAAGCATATTAAGCACATTATGTTTTGTTGTACGCGTGCTATTTTAAAATAATTCATAAGATGTAAATTAATACATTATCAATCTCGTATGTAATGTTATATGTAACGAGTTCCCTTCGTCTTTTTTATTTCAATTTCCTTTATTAAAGTTTTAATATTAATTAAACCGTCCAATAATGTTTAGAAGTTATGGCCACACAAAGTTATATTCTGTACGTACTTCACTTGCAAAATTTTTAATTTATACTAGGTAATACCAACATTGGGCTATCATACGCCTATGTAGGTTTTGTCAAACTTGCGAGTATCTCTAATTCACTAACGTGACTCAAAGAATTGCTCATCTGAAGTGGCAATAAGCGAAAGACATCGTTCGTATAACTGAAGGCCGTCGCGGTGAAAAGGTTTTCGGGAGGCAACCACAAGCTGGGTGGCGTGGGTAAGCCAGGTGGACCGACGACATAGTCACAGTACTGAAGATTCGTTGGATACGGGCCGCGCCAGACCGGTCGAATTTATGATCTTCGTAAGCGGTGTAACTCGCAGTGGAGGTTTATTGGAGGACATGATAATGATGATGATTTGTTATGTATTTTACCCTTCAGGTAAACCTTAGTTTAACGAACACAAGATATGAGTATTAAGTAAGCATTTGAAGTTCAATAATATCTTTTATGTGTTTGATTGAATTGACAGTTGATTTTATCTATTAGATTAATCATCATTTTAAATAATTTTTTTTCTTTCTTTCACTCATAATTATTTTTTTAGTTATATGGTAGGTTACGTATTCTAGTTATATTATAAATCAGTTTGGATATTCGTGTGTTAACCAGAACTAACTAATCCTGTAAGCCTTTCTTTTAGCCGCAGTAAAAATATAATTTAGCCAAGTAATTAAATTTTGTCTATTTTGTTACATTTGAGTAGCCAAAGTGTTTCATACAAATTTTGTTTCTGAATAGTTTTTATTTAATTCATTTATTGTATTTCTTTATGAAATAGAGCTAAGTAGGTACAGTCAGCATAACAAAACTTCCGTATTCTCTAGCCAATACCGATTTAAGGATGAACAATAAATTTTCAGTTATTCGACGGGTTTAACCGAGAGTATGTGAAATATAGCTTTATACTTTCTGAAATCTCGAAGATAAAATTTTCTCTACTTTTTATAAATCACTATCTTCTTTTAATTTTTCTTATGCTCATATATCATATAAATGTTTCAAGGCTAACAACTACAATTTATTTAATACAAAACTTTTTGCTGTGCTTACTTCATAAAAACACGCACTTTCGACTATGTAATTTGTAAAGACATAATTCATGTTTTATTTATAAAAAAAGTATTAAACAATCCTTATGGAAATGAAACAAAAATTTTCCAGGCGCATCTAAATTAGGAGGGCGTTATTTACACGTAGCCGTCGTAGTGGTTTTAGCCCATAGACGCCCACTGCAAGGCCTAGGCTTCCCCCAAAGATGTGGGGATATATCTTAATCGCCACACTTGGTAGGCGGGTTGGTGATGGCTACGTGATAATATGGTGCGCTGAAAACACTGTGCAAACGCTGTTCATCCTATGAAAACTTGTTTGTGATCAGTGGCAATGCTATATAATTATTGTCAAAATTGTGAATTATCTAAAATTGTATCCCGAGAATCGAACCCGCGACCTACAATCGCAAGTCTCAGTCCTCTATCGCTGGGCTACCATTGCTCATTTATAAATAGATATTGTTTTATTTCTACAGCTTCTCAAATTATAATAAAACCCATTGTAACCTGAACTAAACACAGTCTGTTTCGTAAAGTAAACATTTGAAATAAAACTTTGGACGACGTGTAGCATTGGAAAATTGAAACGCTTACGATATTATGGTTATTTGAAGGTTTCCATTTTGTATAATTTTTATATAAGGGTACATAAAGAAACTGAAGCGACTAGCAAATATTTATTAAACTGAATGCAGTGGCAAAGCATATTACACGTAGTCGCTAGGTGTTTAGTATCGTGAATAGAAGGTGCTTCTGTGTGACATTCTATTTATAAATGTTTTCGCATCTGTAGTGATAACACGGAAAGAATACTTAAAAAAATTAATTATACTACTGCGCACATAATAGTATAATTAATCATTTTTAATATAAATATATATGCATCACGTAAAAACAGAAGTTTGATGCAATTTTTACCAATCTATGTTTTAAAATAACACAAACTGTAAAATGACGCGTGGTCGTTAAAATAATGTAATTTTCGCCGTCCGCAGGGTCAAGTGCAACTTAGCGAGTTGAGCCAGGTACAGCGTCTTTCTTAATGCCTCTAGCGACACTAACATCTATCTATATATGTATGCGAGACGTGAAAGGTCACCAAAGATATCTCGCGTCGGCCCCAAGTCTTCGATAACAACTGTTTTCGACGTATTCTCCATATATACAGGCCTGAGAAAGTCTCCGACGTAGATCTCTGGAAACGCTGCGTTGAGATGACGATCGACCTGTCGATCAAACGCCGGAAGTGGAACTGGATAGGTCACACGTTCCGAAGGGTCCCTCATCACACACCGAGGCAAGCCCTAGAATGGAATCCTCAAGGAAGACGTGGTCGCCTAAAGCTAACCAGGCAGCGGACGATCACTGCAGAAGTGAAGGTTATTGGAATGACGGGGTGCGAAGTAAAGCGCGAAGCTCAAGATCGCTCAGGATGGCCATCATGGGGACATAGGAATAAATGATAAACGATGACACTAACATCTGTATCTTAAACTTCTGTGATAAAAAAGTAAGGTGAAACTGTCATTTAAAACTCCCGGGCAATAAGAAGGCAGATATTTTTTTTCCTAGGCCGGTAGAACTGTTTATAACATTTGCCAAGCGTCTGATTATGAAAATTTGGAATATAAATTGACCTAGCCGAAACAATTTTAAAGGATGTTTTGTGTTTCAAACGCGCCAAGTCTTAATTGGTGCCAAAATCGCTGATTTTTTTTTAAAAAAAACCTCGAACATTCAACTATATCCATATCGTTCTATAACCACAATATGTGCCCAATTTGGCACCGTGCGGCTTTTGGCTATTCAGGAAACTCAAAAGGCTAATGCGGGGTATCAGTTTTGCCACGATTGAGGAGATAACAACCAAATCGTAGAAGGTCTTAAATGCTATACTGGAAAAAGACTATTCTGACTGGAAAAAGCTTTGGCAAAGGTGCGTTTTATTTGACGGGGATTATTCTGAAGAGAATGAAATTCATTTGAAAGAATAAATAAAGAATTTAAATTTATATACAAATTCATCTAACTTTTTGATCATAGTATTATATACGTCTAAAAGATTGGTAGTGTTAGAGTATCGAGCAAATAACATATGCTACTCATTTTACTGTATGTCATCTCTTTGATAATAATCCTATCTCCTGTTTTAAAGTGGTGATGCTATTATGAATAGTCAGTGAATAGGTTGCGCGTGCCTGAGGTTGGGTTTCGAAGAATCTATGAACAAAAGAAAAGTTCAAAGGAAATTAAGCATGCGTTTACAAGGCCATCTTACATTAAAATAATTTATTTTATTAAGAAGCTAATCTAATTATTTAATTTACTTTTATTTTGTTCAATGGATATATAATCTTTAATTAATATCTTGACATCTTTACAAAAATAATTTTCTTTACAGCGATAATTTTTTTACATTTAATCTATGGTTTCAGAAATAATAAATAATGTAATGATGGCATAGTAAAAAAACGTCTCAAAATTCGAATTACCACATTTTAAAATTAATTTTTGTTTACTAACTGTCCATGCAAACTTTGTGATAGATGTTATTTTCCTGTCGAATTCCAATAAGAGATCGCTTTATGCAGTTTAATCAGAAATAGGTGTGAAAGCTTTAAATGTTTTTACTGAAAATTAGGCTATACATTCACTTTTTTCAAGCTTCTACATCTACTTTTAAATACCAAGTTAAAATGTAGTTGTAATTTATTATGTATTTACCATATATATTTTTTTATTTAAATTAAACTAACAACTAATTCCTGCTATATAATTGCAATTCAGTTCCGCAACTATTCACTACATTATTACGTTACAAATAGAATTTACACAACAATAAATTTGTATATTACCTACCGTGATAATTAATAAGATGCTGTAGTTATACTTCATATTGTCACTAGTATATTCAAGTTGATACATTTTACGTTATTTTTAATTTAGTTAATTATATTTAGTTAATAGGAAAATATGAGAATTATGTAAACTATTTAAACAAAATATTGTAATTTTTGTAATTAATAAGAAAAAATTGAGTTCCCGTTAGCTTTGCTTCAACAGCCTTTATCATCATCATCATCGTATTAGCTATATACGTACGTACAAAGCTGGACACAATCCTCCGTATATATTCCTAATAAGACTGGTTGGAAGCGTGTGGCTGCCCTATTGTGTGATTCTGGGCCACGGTATCCATTCCAGACCCGAAGGCCCTAGCTACTATCTGATAAAGGCTGCCACTTCAACTTGTCAATCAGTTTAATCTAAGGATCTCATTCCTAATTCGATCTTTTAGAAAAAACACGGGTACAGCCCTCTGCATGGCCCATTGAATAGTTGTGAGTTTGCTGATGATATCATGAGGGATCAATTCTGCAGTTTCGGCCATCATTAGTAACACACATTTGTTGAAAGCTTAGCTTTGGAAATTACAAAATGTAATATAAAACTATATTTCGAATTTAAATTATATTTTCCTTATATATATTCATGTAAATATCTTGTACACTAAGCTTTACCTAGGAGCTTGTTTGAATAAAAGATTCGAGATATTTTCTAAACTATATTTAGCACTGAAACCGTCTAGACGAGTGGGAGTATTTTGTAAGAAATAATAAAGAGTTATTCCACGAATAAACAGATAATAATCCGTGAAACTATTTATTTTCAATATAGTTTAAAATTAATAGACATTTTAACAGTCTGGAGGCGATAACATCAATCTTGATATGTGCTGCAGTGACATAAATTGCACTACTATACCCTTAGCACAAACATTTTTTGAAAATTTATTTAAGCCTAGTTACTGACTTAGACTTGGTTTCTGAACATTATCATGGATCCTTTTGTAAAAGCGTTTTTACTGCTCGTAAAATATTTACTAACTTGGTGAAGTCGAGTCTTTGTTATACAAAATTTGCTTTACTTATGGTACATCGTGTATTATTACACGGAAAAATCACAAGCGAATACTGTTTTTGAACATTACTGTTTTTGTGGACATACTTTGATTTTTTTTAACGTCCTGAGAAACAACATTTAAATTCTTATTTATTTATATTTTTATAAATGAAGAATTAAAATGACAGTTATTTACATTTGCAAATATTCAATGTATCATCCATTATCGTCTTGCATTTAATTAAAGTTTTAACTAAAATACATTTATTTATTTAAGGGTGAAGCATGCAGTGATTAAATACCAAAAATTTTATAAATACTATACAATATCTATGTGGTTCCACCAATAAAGTAACAAAATATCTTTAACTGTAACAAAAATAATTTTTTTTTATAGTGTACATAGTGAAGTACATGTACTTTTCCTGAAATCAATTTATGCAGGCGCCTATATATCTATTAATCTTTCTTTTTTCCAGCCGAAAGATTCCCACGATGATTTGCCACTCAAGAATCTTTCGGCGCCTGTGTCCATCAGTGCACGAGTGATGTTCCCCGTCCACTGTCAAGCAATTCTTCATGTTACGACGATAATCTAGGGTATTCTGTGGATTTTGCCAATTTCTGATTCAATCTGCGAACCACCAATATTGCATTGAGGCCCATCGTTAGCGTCCACGTCTCAAGCCCGTATGGCGCATACATTTGTAAATAGTTAATTAATATCGTTATAGTTAAGCTGAGTAACAATATTTCACTACATATTTTACTTATTTATTTAATTACAATTACAGCGTAGTATAAAACTTTAATGGAGTGAAAGTATAACACGCTTGTTGTCAATTAATGCTTAGTATAATTTATCGTTAGGTTTCAGAAGCAATAAATAATACATTGAAAATATTGTAAGAAAAGGTTTTATAATCGGATTACATATTAAAATACATATTAAAATTAATTATTGTTAATATCCGCAGCTGGAGACTTTTTACTCCCAGAAGTTATTGGTCTCTTGTCCTGTTCGGAAATTTGTTTTCCAAAAAGTACGTTGTGTTTTATCTGACTATATTTTGTAGATATGTAATTTAGCTGTAGAATAGATAATAATAGTAAGATATAATTTTGACACGAATATTTAAGTAAAGTTTTCACAAATTAAAAATAAAATAATACGTAGTTTTGTTGCGTTTTACTAAAATTTTTGTTCAGTTTACTTATTTAAATCTTCTTAAAAAAATCTATTCACGCTAGGTAAAATAAATCACCAAAAAAAGAAAATAGGAACTGCAAATTCTGCGAAACACAAAATGTACCCTTAAAGAAATGAAATAAAAATGAAAGACTATTTAATTTATCTACCTAATATAACTAAGTATTATATCAAATTTATTAATAAGCTTTTAATGAATGAAAAAGTACTATCCTAAGTTTCTTAGTGAAATAGTGAAATTTAAAATTACGATATTGACATAACATAAACATTTTATTCATATATGTATGTAAATATTTTGTTCATACATATACAAAAGGCTTTGATGTAATAGAATTAAATGGAAAATTTCATCTTGTAACGTCAGTCATCTAGAAATATCACTATAATGCTTTAGGGAAGCGGCGCAATACCATTACGTATGAAAATGCGCACGCCTGGCATACGGCGCGTAATATGCAATTAATTATTTCTATCAACGGATGCCACCAGTAAACAATTTCAAAAGCAGAACTTTTAATAATAAGTTAAAATATCATCAATATAATAAAAAGTTAATTTCAAATTTAATTCTTCTTTTAGTTAAGTTTAATTCGTCGTAGACGTCGCTGCTTTATTCAATTATTTTGCTCATATAATAATTGTATAATTTTTGGCCATTAGTTTATTGAAAGAATTATAATCATCAGTTTTAATTTGATTTTAAATGCTATTAGCAACTGTTGTCTGGCAACAAATTGAACACTTTTACACTTAGAAAAATAGATAGAATTGTATATATTTTATTAAGAAAATATAGATCAAGATCATCGTCATCATTATAGCCGCAAGGCGTGGGATTGCTGAACATAGATCTTCTGCGTAGATTTTTAGTAGAAGTGATTGAAACCAATCTGCAGCCAGCCCCTTCCAAATTAACAAATCGTATATTTGACTTGTGGAAGGACATCCTACCCTTGTATTATGTATCCCTGACATTCTTGAGATTACAGCAGCCTATCTGCGCTCCTATCTGCTACTGTCATTTACGTGTAATTATGTCAGTTAATTTTAATGTAACATCAGTTAAATTTTATTTATAAAAATCGTGTTTAGAATAGGAAGAGGAAGCTCTTTATTGCGGCTTGTTAAAACTTTTATTGCTCGCTCTAAACCAGTAGTTGCTTTCAAATGTTTCTCAAAGTTTCTTTAAGAAGATTTTATTTACCGCCTTTGGAAAAAGAAAAGTTTTATGTATTTCTTTTCGAAAAACGTCTTAAAATGATTATTTTATTCAAGACTTAATAATTATTGTGATTCCAGATAACAATTCGATAGGCAAAGGTTTTTAATATTACTAATTAATTTGAAATAATTAGCTTGGCACGCAAATTATTTACGATAGTAGTGACTCTGGCTTAAAACAGGATGGAAATGAAGCAGTTATAGACAGCCTTTGTCGACTCTATCGCGTCTATAATGACGGGTAGAGGCATTAGACCACCACCGTTGAAACTAGTATAGTATGAAGGCGTTCACGTAATTTTAACAAAGGGCGTTGAACAAATGGGTATTTAGCCGATGGGAGCCTTTCGATGTCCTCAAAACGAAGGGGTATCCCATGCAGGTTTCCCCACGGGAAAAAAAACTACAAAAAATAAATCAGTAAAAAATTGAAGGTTAAAATAGATTTAAATTTTAGATATTAAGCTCGAGAAATATTTGTTTTTACAAGATTTGAATATAAGGGCTATGTTATTATTATCATTACTAAAAAGAAATATAAACGCTTAGCTCCAAAGCTTTGAAAAAAAGGATGTTAAGAAACTTTTAATCTAATAATAAGTTACGACGCGGTTTCGACAATCGCCTACAAATCATACGCCGCGCGTCCTTAGATCTAGCGCGTGCGTAGACCGATGGATTTACAGATAAGCGAAAGCATTATTAAAACTGTGATTATTTTGCTACACATTGAACTTGCCTTATTGGTATTTCACTCTTCGAGTACGCGAGCTATAAGTTCGCAAAATAATTGAATCTCGAATCATTTTGAGATGCTCGCTTTCGTATTTTCAATTACTTCCTGTGAGTTAAATTATGTTGTAAAAGCATATATTGTTTTTATGACTTAAGTGGTGAGTCGTGTGTAACGTTCTGTGTTCTGTGTACATACAGAATGTTCTGAAATACGAAACCTAGTGCCTTTATACAAAAACTGCAAGATCTCGTTAGACTAGTAATTTCCTCTGCCAGGACTTCTAATTCGAGATACTGTATTGCTATATACATTTTAATATTCACGACGTGTTCGCTGAACACTAATGTGACATTGGACGTTGTTGTGGTTCTGAGAAGAATTTAGTTTAAAAATAATTCACTGTCAACGATACACATACTTATCATAAAGTGATAACCATGCTCCTTTATTTGGTTTTTCATATAAATATTTTCAACGTCCTAGTTCATGTTTTGGCATAGATTCCGACATGTTCTAGTGTTGATATTAAATTAGAACTTCTTGCAAATTTACAGTTTTGTCGGAATATTGAGCGGTTCGGTTATATCATTTTATTCATTTGTATCATACGAAAATATTAAATGAGACCGATTTTTTTTACTTACATGCAAAATTTATTTTAAAGTAAAAAATATATTTCTATATTTTATAGCATTTTTGGCATTACGGTAATATTTAAAGTTGGGGATGTATAATGCCACTTTTCAATTTTTAAACTGGTATATATTTTCGCTCATTGTTTTAGGTTACGTATAATTCCATAATTTCTCCTATAATTTCCTTTATATATCATAGTGTTAGCTAATTTTTGGCCCATAACTAGGTTGAGTGACAACATAGTGGAGGTCATGAGAAATCGCTGTATTCATGAGGCTCATGAATGGTCGTCGTGGCAAACTTTGGGAGAGACATGTCTTACGTTCAGCAGTGGGCGTCCTGCAGCTTATGCCGTCCAATACCATCAACATTATTTCAGCCGAAGACCGACTATTGCGCGACACTTACTCAACACTTCGTTGGCTTTACTAGCACCACCTTGATTCACAGGCGGCGAATAGAACAGTTTCGAAAGTATTTTACATAACGAATTTGTTCCCTCAATCGTCTTTACAGAACTTAAGTTGCACTTTAGTGCACTTAGTCTTCCAAAGTTTAAGATTTGTCTTACATATTCTCCTTTTATAGTAGTTGCAAAAGCGCAAGCAACTTAGTACATGAAATTTGCATTAAATTTATATGTTTTTAACAACTAAAATGAATTGTTATGACTGCTCTAAACTCGAAATCTATCAAATATTTACAGAATTACGTCCGATTTTAGTTCTGTATGATTATAAATGTATTGTTTAAAAGTGAGAGGCTACACGACAATTATTAAAACTTACTTTTTTTACCATGAACCATGTAAAATTCTTGCAATAAGACTTAAGTCTACTATAAAGAGGAACATACGAAGTAGAATCCACCAGGCAGAACATATTTGTTGTGTTGTATATAGTGGTATGTCATTTAAATAAATTTTTTTGCCACCTCTAAAGCTTCTTCTCTAAATCTAAATAGACCATTACATGCAATTGTTTATATGTTTACGTTCGAATTATTTACAATTTTAATTCCTGAATTTATATGTTATATTAATGAGCTTTTTTATAGTTTTGGTCTGTATATCTATCTATATATCTGGAAGACTAAATGTAAAATAAAGTGAGGGTTGGATGTATTACAATTATTGATATAAATTTTTGGCCAGTGGTACCAATGGATGAAAAATAGCTAGTATTGTTCTCCCATTGGTTCAATGGATAGAATTAATGTCAAGAGTCTTTTTTGTTTTTGTTTGTCCTTCGTAACTTCTATAGTATGTTTAAATACATATTGTAGTAATCTTGGACTATTTTTTAATTATGATCTACAATAGAACGACACAAATATAATGATGTTAATATATTTTCTCCTAAGATAAAATAAACTTGGTAGTTTTCAATAAAAAAAAGATAATGAAAAAAGATTGTTCGAGCAGTGTCGTGATTGTAGGGGTCATTGAACTCTTTTCGATATCTCCTATCTATTTTCAAGTAATTTAAGAAGTTAGGTGCAAAGATTCAAAAGTGATGCTTTTGGCATTGGGTATCTATTGCAAATCTGTGCTACATCTGGCTCTTGAGGTATTCACTCTTCCTTGGATTACAAGTGTAGGAATATCAATATTAAAAAAATGTGTTCGACTTTTCTTTTAAAAAATACATCATTTTTTACTTAAAGTATGACACCAAATTATTCTTAAAAGTTGTTAATTTAACACTTTTTTAATTTTCTTTTAAATGAAATTGCAGCTCACAAACTCCAATTACTGCCATTTCAAAGTAACTACAGAACTGCGGCGGACTAGAAAGAAAATTACTTTGTCTAGACTCGTAATAAAGTTTACATAGGAAGGTGTGAGAGTAATATATTTTCCGCTTTCTTTTAAAAAACATTTTCAGTTTTTCGCTTATATCTTAAGCACTGTCTTCAATGATAAGCCGGTGTAAAGTTTTTGTCTAATCCTGACTTTAGTTGTAAGTTAATCTACTCCGACATATATCATACATATCTGTTTTTCGCGGTGCAGTTGAATTTTCTTTTCATTTAATATTCTGATTGACAAAGAGAGTTATTTCTTTAGACATTAATTTTTAGAAAGTAACATGGTAAAATATTTGGGTTAATATCTGAGTTGGCATGAATTAAAAGAGCTATGAAAAAAATAACTAAATTAAATATTAAAAGAATGCTAGGTTCCTGAGTGGATGTCATTTGCCGACAATCGCAGCATTTGACGTCGTCGAAAGGCACTGGATGTATGCTTCAAACCAGTAAACCACTATTGGAAATCTTTCTACTAGGCCTATGTCTAGGGGATGTTCTACGGTAAAAATGATGATTAAATGTGATGATGACACCACTGCTCTGCCATGCCATTTCAAAAGCTAAAAGTCACATAGTCAACACGGAATGGATACTCTTGCGTTTCTGGAACTAGGAGTGGTCATCACTGGATAAAACCCTGTGACGACAAAGTAAGCTTCTCTTGATTGTACTAGACCAACTTACTAAGATATTTTTGACTGAAGAATTCCTCATTGAATATCACCGAAATCAAGTTTTAATACAATTTTGCTATTCTTCTGTCGTAATGTAATATCTATTTGAATAATATCAGAGCCATGTTCGCCCGCTGTGAAATCGTATAACCAATTTGTTACGGTAGAGAGATTTACTTGTGTTTATATATCGAGTTCATGTTTTCTCTTTGCTACTTGTTTTTGTTTTGTTTACAAGTTAATGGCGGAACCCTTCTCATTACTTATCTGCTCAATGTAAATACTATTTTTTTCGACGAGTATTCATGTCAAAAGTTTAAGTATAGTGGTAAAGTTTTATTAAGTTAAGATTTAGATTTTATTTCAAAAAATTACTATTACGATACTTAAATTTTTATTAAGAAAAATGTTACCATTTTTATAAACAATGTACAAGAGTAATGTAAGTTTCTGGCAAATAGTTTAGTTAAGACTCAATAAGAAAAGTGCCCGATAAAGCAAAGATATATAATTCCACCATTACCACCATTAATTGAGGATGAGAAATAAGAAATCTCTAAGATGACGTATCAGATGTGAGGAAATTCCTAATT
Source organism: Battus philenor (assembly GCF_028537555.1). NCBI lineage: Eukaryota > Metazoa > Arthropoda > Insecta > Lepidoptera > Papilionidae > Battus > Battus philenor. The sequence goes on from NW_027181686.1 coordinate 4,725,011, forward strand.
AAAAAAAGCCAGCCCAGCGGACTGGCAAGTTGATGTGACAATGGACAGGGCGCATAGCACGCTGAAGAGATGGCCGCTGGAGTCTTAAATTTCTGAAGAGGAAAGCATAATTAGACATTTTTTGCTTATTACTTTCATTTAAACTTGTATAGTTTGTCAGAAGTTAATGGATACAGGGCGCTTTCATCTGGTCCTAATAGAAATCTTTGGATTAGGTCTACTTCCAGCAGCCAATGCTCTACGGCATAATATCATTTTAATTTAATTCCATCTGTATTGTGTCTATAAAATTTGTAAGCATTTATAATAATAATGAAATATTATTCCAGCTAACGTTTCGCTAGAGCGTTTTCGCGAAGTAAACATTGTAATAAATAATTGTAAATAAATATTGCAAGAAATCTATTCCTCCGTGCAATGCAATGAGTTCGTGGAATCAAGCTCTGTGTATTTCTTAGTTTTCAATGTAAACATCTGCTTTTTGTTATCTTTTCATCAATACTACTGCGTTGTATTTCTGTTTTACTCTGAGAACCGAATGCAACAGGAGCTAATGTTTACATAAAATTTATTATTACATAAAATTTATTTTAGTGATGTATTTTAACTCGTGTTTTAACGTGAAAACTAAATAAGGAGACTTGCCTTCAACATGGTAAAGTACAGTAACAAGAAGTTTACTACTTGTTGAAAAAATAATGTGAATTAGAGTATTATTGTAACATAAACAGACATCTCCAGATTCGCTAATTAAATCTATAATAATTAATTTATAATTAAACCTTGTACTATAAACATCTAGGTGGTAAGCTGTCGCTTTTGATGATTCTTTATAAATCTTAGGGTTCTTTAAATGGGTATTCTTATGTAGAAAATTACATTTCTTTTCCTCGGTTAAACTGAAACCATGATTACTATGTATGTTATGGTCACATCAAAAGTATCATCTTCATCATTTTAGTCGTAGAACGATGGGATAGTTTAGTTTGTTTCATTCGTTCACGGATCTCCTCATCACTGATTCTCCTCATTCTCACTTAATGCTGGTGAACAAGAGATGACATCGATAAAGTTTTTAATAATGAATACAAATTTTAATCTATTGCTTTTTCTGTCACATTGCCACAATTAATGCTATGTTCATAAAAAAGTTAAAAGGTTTCTGATTATAAATTATTACCATTCTTTACACCTTGCTTATTTAAGTAATTAACTGTTAATAACAATTATTAATAAATTATTTAAAAAAACTCAATCACTAAGATAGTTATATTTTTTTAGAGACTAGTATATGACAGCGGAATATTCAAATTATTTTATTAATTTCGATTGAAATGATTGTCACTTGAACTACGTCACAGGTGAGAATTTAATCAATTGTTTGATTGCTGTCGACAAAATTGAAGAGACTCTTGGAACAAATGGGAATTGTATATGCAATTGGAAAATTCATATACGGTCGTCGTTTGTCATAAAATAAAAGTTGTAAATTCTTCGCACCGTCAACCATAACATTCATTTTGAAAGCTCGGCAACAGGCGGGTTTATTGCACTTGCACCGCGGTAAACGAACAGGATGATTGATGCACTCTCTCCTTTTATCTTTTTTATTTAGTTGTTATATCCTAATTCACGCCGCGACCACGTTGTAAAATTTTTGAAAATTAAATATTGTAGTGTACACACATACTATCTAAACTCCTCATTGATCAAATTATTTACAATGGAAGAATATTTGTAATGCTTTTTATATTGGATGTTCAAATTATTTGTAATGACTTATAGATCTTAGACGTCATCATTTATAACGGGCCTTTATATAAAAGCTCCAGGTCGCTCAGAAAACAGGTACAGGCTATTTTACCATGTATTCTTATCATCCTGTATAAAGTAACCACTCTGAAAAACTATTAAAATGTGACACATAGTTAACAATATTGAATTTTAATATTTAGTAATATATGTTTTAAAGACACTTTTAACTATATTGTCATTGCGTATTTGTTATTTCTGAAAACAATAATTTTTAGATATAGTTTACCATACATTATTTGACAGCAAATGATCTGTACATTCATCCTTTTAAAGCTTTTACACCTGTAACCAATCACCCTGTATACTATTTTAACAAATCTATAATTATTATATGCTAATATTATATTTATAACAATGATAAATAAGTAACAAGTTTTATTATATATCGCTGCAACGAACGCGCGATGCAGCATATCCGGTCAGATTAAAATAACTGAAAATGTGCATGAGTGTATGTTGGTGTAAATAAATTTATTTAATTTGTTGCTACTAGTTTTCTGATACTAAGTGCCGTGAACAAGGTTTTGTATGAAATATTGAATAACAAAATCTTAACTCTATATGTATAGACGATATGATATACCTAGCTCATCTCAAACATATACACCACATATACATACACATATACCAACATATACATATATACAACACATATTTTCTTGTATTACAATACACGATTTATGGAGAATATAGCCCGTAATAGAATACCATTGGTAGCTAGGAAGTAGAATCATTTTCTTCCTTTCAAAGTTATTGAAATTGCTTTCGGAATCTGAGACTCGACGAAGTTATTTAAAATTTAATACTTAAGCTAGTTTATTGTCGTTCTAGATGTCCGTAATACAGATTCTTTCATACTCGCATTTACGTGTAATTCAATGCTTTTATATCAGGTATATCACTTTTTACTGTTAAATGGATATACGTTATAACGAAATAAAAATAGCAAGCTATTTTATGTATCAAATACCTTCATCCGCAGCCAAGAAATGCACACTGCGAGGCCTAGGTGACACCCAAGCATGGTCAAAAGGGTCTGGTTTTTTCGCAACCTTAACTATGTAAATCGGTCCACTTAGTGGGTGTCCGTTTACCGGCTCGTGGTGGTGGCCTATCAAGAATCTCTTTTATTTTACCAACATATAATACTAAAAGATTTCATATAACGACGGAGTTTAGAATTTAGAGTCAATATTAAACATTTTGTCATAATAAAAATGTAGTTCTGACGCAAGATTACATAATGTGTTGTAACAATTTTTATAACTGTAACTGTGCTGATAATGTTTAAATAGCAATTTCATTAATTTAAGTAATTTCATTAATCATCAATCTAGGTATTTAAAAAAAGATTTGCATTTAATATCAAGCCTTAGTCGGCGTTACAATACGTGGAAGCTTGTTACAAGCTTATAAAGTATATTGTATAAATATTTATACAACATACTACACAAGCGAAATTGTACGATAAAACATAAATGACCAGATAGATAGCTCTGAGATGAAAGTGGGTTAACCGTTATATAGTTTTGTAATTTTTGATCAACTATTTTTGGACTGTATATTAAAGGATAAAAATGACACCCACGTGTATTTACTTTTACAAAAGTAAAAAAATGATTAATTAGTAAATATAATGTTTTATACCGACTTCATCGTTTACGACTATTTCGTTTTGACAAGAGTTTGAACCAATAACATATAATGTTTTGTTCTTTAAATAAGAATATATTTTTTACCAAAGTTATAGAATAGGCAATTGTAACCACACGAGGCAAAATAAGTAACAATCATATTAAAGCTAAGAAGGATAACTACTTATGTGCAGAAGTAAACATAAGGTATTTCCTCTTTTATCTTAGTTTGTTAAAGATTTATCTTGAAGCAGTTTATAACGAAAGACGCTTACAGCAGAAAATCCTTTACGATTCCTTTCGCGTTTGTATCTTTTTACATTAGAAAATCATAAAAGATAACATATAAATCCGACCAATTAGAGAAGGAGTTTGAATTGAAGATCTTTTTAGACGAGATATGTAAATAAGTATTAATCAATTAAACATACAACATTTAATATTCGTACAAACATATAACCATAATGTCATAAATTAGATAAAGTTATTTTGTATGTCTACAATCATCATCGATCATTTGTTGTAGTTTTAAATCAAGGCTGTTAATACCTAATTTAAATGTGTGAGTGTGTGTGTAAGTAGGAAAGGTACAAGGTAAATACAAATAATGAAGAGATGCTACACAATATCCTAATTTATATCCTAATTCATATATATACTTAAGCCTTAGTGTTATAGAATGACACCATGGGCTGGCACCAGTGTAATCCATCCATCCACGGGATGGATGCCCGATTTTGTTAAGTTCGTCGGAAGATCCCGGGTGCAAGCCGTTTTTTACCGGTCTTATTTAAATCTGTGGGAGAAGTCTTTCTTCAGATTTATAAGTCTTTCGGCTGAAATGATAATCTATAATGACTGCTTATGGTCAAACAGTGACGTATAATCGCTATTATCTTTTGGTTTGAGGACTGTTTAAATGTTTATCTTTGTGACATTACCAATAATGTCACGAGTTAATTACCTCGCATAATGAAGTCGGTAGGCCTGTGACTGAAAAGTACTACCGTTCGATCAAACGATGTAATTAGTCAACTAAGCAAATTTGCGAATGCCAGGTGAACGTTAAAATCACAAAGAGGTAACAGCTTTTTTTTAAATAATACAACTCGAATGGTTATCGATGTAAAAGATTTAATGCGGTGAATGTTTAACTCATTTGTTATAAAAATTGTTTAAAGCTTTTACATCTATTTCCAATCACCTGGTATAAAGTGATCACTTTGAAATAAATTATATTACTTTATTAATTCTGCTATAACCAATAGATTTAAAACTTCTTGTAGGACAAAGTCTGCAGGGATAGTAAACAATGATTAACTTTTACATGTATTTATCCGATTTTTTAACGTTTTTTCTCTCTTTACTACCATTACTTTATTTATTATTTTTACACCACTGATTTTTGAATTTGTACTATACAATAATTGATAGTAAATTAGCTATAATCCTATTCCTTTTAAGATTTTACACATAATCTTCTTTCCCTGTATGTATACTTATTTAAAGCATAAAATCAATCTGTACATACCACTATATATTTAAATAATCATTATATTTCCTGCTAAGGAAGGGGAAATTAAATTACTTTAAATATTAGCGACATCTCGTTTACTTCATAATATTTGCCTATCTTTGCAATGTCGCAGTTAACTATTTTTCTTGACAAAGGAATTCAAATTCTTCTCGTCATCCACATCTATACTAAAAGAAGTTTGTGCCTAAATAGATAAAAATGTAAATTATTCACCAAATTGTTAAGCGCATAACTTGAAAATCGCTTAACTGATTCGGAATAATTTTATATCTTCGATAAGACACGGAAGAAAATTAAAAATGACGAGAACATTTATTAATTATTATTTTAAGCGCATAGCCAATGTAAATTAAAAAAGATGTGCTATCGTACAAAAAAAACATGTATTAAAAAGCATTGCAATAAAAGTATATTAACATTATTGTTAGTATTGTGGTGTACGCAAAAGATAACCTCGGTTTTAAAAATAATCGTTGTTAATTATTAAGACATTTAATCAACAAATAAAGTTTTCGTTCAAAATACTTCAATTTATAAGTTTTCGTTATTAGGCTGTGAAAGAGCAAATATTTAACTTTAAGTTCGAAATTCACACAGCTAGTAAACAATAATATTCTCAAACAATTTATCAACCTGTTTAGACAGGTTTTTAAAAAATTAAAAAAGGTAAATTTAATTATTGGTGATTGTGTTTACGCCCACTACGCGGCGTGTCCCCAAATATAAATAAGGTTACATTAAAAGAGTATCGTTCAGAAGAAATAAATCTCCTCTACTATCCTTTTCTGGCGAGAAAATAAACATCGTCTTGTTTACATAAATAGAAATAAGGGGCTGACTAAACAAACTGTAGGCGTGAAAACTTTTGCTCCGCAGGCGATGCGCCACTCTCTTGCTATCTATATAAAGCGGTACAAAAAATCGAAGACTACTCTTTCGTAATGTTACTTACGCAAGTGTGGATTTAGACAAGTGAATAAATAAATACTTTTAAATTATCACCATCATTTCAGCCGTACGACGTGTAATCCTGGACATAATCCTCTCCTGTCGATTTCAAATAGGACTGTTTGGAAAGAGCCTGCAGCCAGCGTCTTGACGACCTTGACAAGGTAGTCTCTTCGTGTATAGGCCTGTGCTTACTAGACCGTGATCTCCACTCCAGAACCGTACGGCTACAGTTGTTATCTGCTCTACGCGCCATATGGTTTGTATACTGTTACTTTCACTCGCCAAATCTAGCAAATTGGAGTGCGAAGACCAGCGTCTACGTCGGCAACTCTTATTCGTCTATGGATATCATCATTCCTGATTTGATCTCTTAAAGAATTCCCAAGCATAGCTCTTTCCATGACTATTTGAAAGACAACAGGTATGCCAATGAAGCTCTTTTAAACAAAGTTTTGTTTTTGGCTTTTCATGTCTAACATAACTATTTTTCCCGAGACTATTTACATTTTGTGATGACAATCAATGGTCGCTGTTTGGACAAGAGCTCTGTCTCTAAAGCTAATCTAAAATATATTTATATTATTCTTATAAAATAAACACGGTGTGAAAAAAATAAGATTTAATGTTGTCATTATATAGAAAGTTATTTAATTACAATTGTAAAACAATGCATTCAAAAGCAAAAACAGAGCTGCTGCGGAGGAGCAGGGTTATCTGAAGAAGTTAATAGTTGTCGGCATTGTGGAGGGTAAAATGGCCAGGGGTAGGTAACTTTCTCGCTGGACTGTCACAATTTCATAAGCAAGCTTCACCATCGTGTGGCGCTCCCTTCAATTTTCAAAAAATGGAACTTCCTGGGAAAAGATGATACCAGAAACGTCCTTGGTCATAATCCTCAGTTATGAGGAAGTTACAAAGAATAATAAAAAGTAGTTACATTTTTACACAATATTCAAAATCTTAATGTAATTGCGTAAGCTGTTTAAATATAAAAAGATCCTTACGTGTAGGGGCTCTCAAGGAATAAAATTTCAGCAGACAGATGTAATATGATATTAAAATGATAAATTGTTCGGCTTATCGCCGGGAAATTCTTCGATTCAATTTGCGTGAAGTAGTTGTTAGTATATTTCGACAAAAACGTAGCATAGTATTTTTGTTAATATAAGTGAAACTAACTATAAAATTTGTAGTATATATTTGACTATTCCGACGTTCCTATGGGTATCTTTATCGTAAACATCATTATCGAAATAGTTTATCTTCAGATGTTAGACATCCACTGCTGGATATAGCTTGGTTGGCTTGGCATCTAGCATTTTTTGCTGACCTTAACTAGACAATTCATTTATGAAAGTTTTACGCTGCCTTTGTCGATCCTTAGTCTCTAGAACTTTAAGCGCCCCTCCTCTTAAAATAACTGCATATTTAAACTTTTTTTTAAAAAAATGTTTAATTTTTTTCCCATACTTTTTGTGATCTTTATCTTATTTAAATGTACAGCGTGTTTTAGTATTTTTATTAATTAATAATTAAAAAAGAAAAGAAAGTGAGGAATAGAGGAAAGAAGGGATAAAGAGAGAAAAAAAATATTTTTGTTTTTTTTTTATGCTGGTACAACTATACTACCTAATAAATATTAGACACCAACGTACGCGTTTTATAATTACTATCTCTTTTATTTTAATAAGTTCACATTTTGTAAATGTATTTAGACAAGAAAGAGCAGTGTTTTAAGACAAAAATATTAAATATTTAGGAGACTCTAAACACGGTTTTGTTACATGTAACTGTTCGGTGATGAAATAAACATTTTTAATTTAATTCGAAGCGTAAAAATGCAGCATCGTTAACTATTTTGTAATAGCCAATGGTAGGTATAAGGGAGATGCGGGCATTGCACTTAAATCAACTTTAGTTATATAAAGTTACAGTTTAAAATTTCTTAATATTCTAATAAAAATAACCTGCTCTGCCAATTTTTGTCTATACATTCCGTAATATTATTAATTATATATTATACGGACACTTTGATATGTAACATTTGATCTGGCGATAATGTCGTCAACAAATTTTTGAGATAACACATCATGACGCCGACTGTCTATAGGTATCTGTAACTATCTATTCGCTTTAACTGTTACCTATCAATTTGATTCCTTAGGTTATCCGTCTAACCCAGGGCTCCTCGATATGTGTATATATATATAAAGATGTAAAGGCAAAAAAATTGAATAAAAATTAATGCTTATGGTAACAGTTACCAAATTTAAAGTTGCCGTCGAATTGTGTATTTAGATATCAACGAAGAAAATCTCGGTTCAGTGGAGCGTGCGCCTAGAAATAAAAGTTGTCTAGTAAAGTAATCGTGTAGTGGAGCGTCGCAGTAAACTACCCAGGGCCGGATTTGTTCGCTTCCCTTCCGGCACTTAAAACGAATGTCTTAAAAGATCAACAGCCGTGGGTCATATTTATTTATTTATTCTACTCACTTATTCTTTCTGCCATTGCCGAGTTCAATTAAGCCAACCTATTTAATATTAACTTAGATTAAATGAAAATATAACTTATGATTAGATTCTTTCATTATTGTCACATTTAGCTATCTTGGATCAACTTGCCTATAGTGCTTTAACTGGAGACACGAGGATCAATCTGTCAAGCATTCTCTACCAGTCAACCTAGAGTTATACGAATTAACAAGTACATAGCTGTATAAATGTAGTTAGAACGTATAAAATACTATATATGTATTATAAATACTAAACATGTTACCAACGCCCTAATAAACGAACTTGTCAAGGTAGATTTTGTGTCGTTTCAGCCCATAGACTCTCACTGCAAGGTCCAATCTCCCCCAAATTTGTCTATGGGGGTGTATATATCATAACCGCCACGCACGATCGCAATGTGGTAAAATGGTAGGCAGAGGATACGGTGCATATCCTCTGAAAAGTTGTTTATAAGTATCCTATATAATGTACAAAGTGTGAATTATAAAAGACCGTATCCTAGGAATCGAACCCGCGACCTGCGAAGACGAGTTTCAGACTACTACCACTGGGCTAATGCTGTTTTATTGCGGTCACTTTTACGATATATAGAGTACCTCTATCTTATTTTAAGTACAGGACTATAATTAATAACGTGTTATTTTACATGTTTATTTTCACGCTCACTCTTTCATTCTTTACAAATTCTCTCTTTCTCCCTTATTTAATCGTTCATATTTTCTCTCATTCTCAAAGCATTCATTTCTATGAATTTTTTTTATTTATTTTTAATTAATATTTTTTCTTAAATATTATTTTAAGCAATATATTTCTTAATTATTCTATAGAACAATTGTGCCTTATTATTTGGTTTAGTGTAGTTACTGCTTCCGTAAAATAAAAGTCAGTTAAGAACGGATTTTACGAAATTAGGAGGGAGAGGAGAGAAGACGGGGCATTTATTAAAAATACATATTTTAATTTACATTCATTAACTTATATTCACCACATCATCTTGTTTTTTTAGATAATTGCTCATAGCTTTGAGCGTAATTTTTGTACGATGTGTTAATAATAAGCCGTGTGCTTTTCCACAAAATAAACCATGCACATGTCGAGCTGAAGTGGAATGTGTGCAGGTCGTCTTTAGTGGTACTCGGCTAACTCTTCCTGTCTTGTTAAAAACGTGTTTTCTTAAAACACAACAGCAGATGTAAGTAATAAAAACAAAAGTTCAAAAACATGTTTTAAGAGCTTACTCTGACCCGCTGCATTTATGCCCTGGACTCGTAATGGCACACGAGATAATTCTTGACCCGTCTTTTTGATAACGGGTGGGGAGGTCCAGCTCTACCCTAAGATATTGAGTCACAAGGCCATTGAAATAAAGTATTTTCTCATTCGGTATTCTTGACAAAATGCGTCCGGTATAACGGAAGGGAAAGTAAATGATTTTTTAACGAGACTAATAAAGGTTGATTTCGTGTTAAAGTGTTTTAATTACTTGATCAAATAAAGTTAATGATAATTAAGTTAAGTTGAATCATTACTTGTAGAATGTCTTAAGAATCTGACTTCGGTTTTACGGACTTATGGACGGGTATCCTAAAAGTCGTCTATGTCCGTGAAAAAGTGTGATAAAACCAAATCCACGGATGTCTCTAGTTTTCTATTTTAAATCTTAGTATAAAATTTTTCTTAAGAAGATTAACGAAAATTTTAACAATAATCTAAAATAATAGTTAATTTATAATAAGAAAATACTATTCATTAGTTTTCAAAAATATTTACGTTAAACTAGTTTCACATACGTTTAAAGCCAAAATATCATCCAAGTATTTACACGTGTCAGAGATCACAGCTTGTTAAATGATTTATAATTAAGTTATCTCTGCTCATATCATTAATAAGGTTTCTTATTATATTCTCAGAGATTACACACGTTTATGTTGTTTAAGATAAATTTATTCTTTTCATATCACTCTCTGGTCATAATTAATAAATATAAATAAAAATGTTTAGTTTCACCAACTTTGTGAACAAGTTTCAATGGTTCCGGCGACTATTAACGTACTATACAGCAATAAACAGATCTTGAAAAACAATAACCAGAGAAACTATAAGCTGCAATCCCCACCTAAGCTGGAGTATTTGAATTATAAATACTGTTACTAGTTATAAGATATCGGTTATAATTCATTGATGGTTACATAAAGTTTCTAGTTAAGTTAAATTAAATTAAATGTACTTAAGCCGAAAGTTTACAAAACTTCGTGTACTGTGATGCACTTTTTAAAATTTACTTAAACAAGATCAAGGGAAGCTTCATGCGGTACATGGTCCGTGTCGGAATGACGATAGGCTGAAGACAGCGAGACTTTTTCGTAGCAGGAGCACATTAGAAAAACAGTTATTCAGACACATTCTTCGTACAATAGCGTCCTAGGTACTTCTTTTCGCCACGGTCGTGAGGACAATCATTCAGCATACATCTGGCAGACAAACATGCACATTGTTCCTACCTTTCTTAATTTTCGTACTCTTTTTTTTTATACAGATAGAACTGTTATAGGCGTAAAAGCCTTAAAAATTTTAATGTGTAACTCATTCATCAGCAGATAGCTGTAAATCTTTTACAATTATTTTTAATCAACTCGTATATACATATCACTCTAAAATATATGTCATTCAATTTTATTCTATCGGAATGCGACAGACTAATTTATTGCAGTACAGAATCTGCGGGGATAAATAGTAAATATAATTTATTTGAGTATGTAGTAATCTGAAGTTTGAAAACGCTTTTACTGACTATATTATAATGATAATGATATTTATTATTTATGAAACTAATTCTTTTTAAACAGGATTAAATAAGGTATATGAATTGATAGGAAATTAACTAAAAATTCACTCCGTTAAAGCTCTTAATATTATATATAACCGATCCTGTATAATATTATAAGCGCATTGAATATTATTTTCGTAACATTAATTTTTCTCTGGCGAGAGGTGATTAAATGACAGGCGGTAACCGTCCTCTGGCAACAATTATTGTTCCCACGGATTTTATCTCTATCCCGCAGACCTTCAAAACGGCTATCTTGTCAATGTTCAGGTTATACCGAATTAACAATTTCAATCTATTTTGTATACTTCTGTTTCTAGACATTGTTAAGTATAAAAATACGAGTACAAGAATTTAAACCACTTAATATTATCATCACATTACCGTTAGATATATATTTACATATCACGCCGTGGACGGGGTTGTAAAAATGCTTTTGCATCATGTAAGCGGAATAAGGTTTCTTCCAAAGATCGCCACGAGTGGTCTTGCGCAGACGACATTCAGCAACTTTTAGCGCTTACTTCTTAAAATAATATCGATTGCAGTAGACGAATATTTCTTAATAAGTCTTGTTAGTGTTTGTGTAAATAACTTCTAAAAGGTGTCACAGACAGAGGGGTTGCTTGAACAGCCGGAACATTTGGATATCTAAGATATTGTTAGTGACACTGCCCAGTGAAACTGCTTCATCTAGTGGCCCAGGCCAAGACTCGCCAAGGAGTTCTTTACTTTCGCTTTAAAGATGTTTAAGGTTAAGCGCCCTACCCGATCGTGCCCACTGAATCTGAAAATAACACTTAGGTAGTCGTGTAAATGAATTAAAAAAATAGACTGTATTGTATCGAAATTATTTTATGAAATCCAAAAATACATTAGTGTTATCAGCATAGCTGACAATATTGATTTTTATTACATGTAGATGTACAAAATTGTTGCACGTATCTGTGATGATAATGTGGTGAACAGGTACCTTTAACTGTTTTCATAAGACGATGCTTAATTTACTATAAGATCACAGTTAAACGATGAAGATTGATTGATGATTGCCGTAACTAGGGTTTCATTTCAGAGTAAATACAAAATCTTTAACATAAAGGATATCAAAAAGTTATAGAGGCGTTAAAATTAATGTTCACGAGTAGAGTTTTTATTTATCTTTACTAAAATGAAACATTGTTATTAGTAGTAATTACTTCATGGTGGTTCCATACCTAATTATTACCAAAATTACACTTTGCTTTTTATACATAGCTATATAGTTGCATAGTGTGCCGAATAACACGCCGATTGTTATTACGACGTTAGTTGAAGCAGTTGGTGTTTTTCGTAGTGTCGACTTGATGGCGAGTCACATGTCAAGCAAGACTTGTTCAGAATTAGTCAACTTCGCTTAGTGTGCCGTCTATCGGCTTTCGCAGATTAATGGTTTTGTGATATGTGTGTAGCTAACACTATAATAGCTGCAAATGCATCGCTTATTTTTAGTAAATCAAAGCTTATTATTAATAATATGATAGCAGTGGTGTGTAGCGGTATAAGCTTATTATAAAGCATGCTAAGTAATTGTTTGCGTTTTGCAAGTTTTTATCATAGCAGCACACATTGTCGCTTGACGCTGAAATAATTGCACAGGCGTTATTCAGCTTAAACAACGCCATAGCTAATGAAATTGCTTGGTTACTTTTCTATTTCAAATGAGTTACTACACTGTGGGTAACCTTATGAGTTTAATGCTGTTGTAATGCCTGTACTAAGTTAAAATGTCATATTTCCTGAATAAAAGTAACTTATGTTGAATATTAGAAAAACTTTTATAGTGAACTGAATTTAATTTCAAAGAAAAAACATAAACCACAAGTATCTGGTGCCACAAAAAATTCAAACCGTATCCTTATATATATTTAGTTTGTGCCAGAGCACGGTTATCCCTTGTTTACTGAGGAAGATTGCAAGGATAAAAGAAATGGCTTCCTAAGACATGCATAAAAATATATGTATTCGCACAGAAAACTGCTCAGAAACTTGGTGTCTCACTTCTGGCTTCATTGGCAAGCTCGCATTAGCGCAACTAGTTCTGGACAGGGCAAAACTAGGTGATGAAGCTGAAAAAATCTGTATATTAATATAAACAGAAAAATCTGTTAAACTTTGTTCGTCGTGTCCCAGTCCGTTGCCGTGCGTTGTTTAACGGATTCACGTTAATATTCTAGCATTGAAATTTTTCGTGCACACAGATTAATGAGTAATCTATGAGAAGTTGTCGGTAGCCAAAGTCACATATTATTACACTCAAAAGTATATATATATATGACACAAGACGAACTGGAAAAGTATGGGAGAGGCCTATATCTATTGAAATAATATAGATTTATATGAAAATGTTAAGTGAAACATTGTGTGGATACCAACATAACCCGGGACCGAAAACCGACAAGATGTATGACATGCATCAATCTACACTAAACCCGCGTGCTGGATTAATGCCTTATCCTCTCTTGTTAAACCTTTTAGTTCAAAAGTAGGGACATAACATGGCAAATAAAAAAATGCTATAGCCACATATACAAGTTTCGAATGGTGTTTTAAATCCCTAATATAATAATAGTAAATTTTTTTCCAAGCTTCGTGTTTCCAAATTATTTTAGAAAAATAGTTACGATTTTAATTTCTAAGCTTCTTACGTTTCAAGCATAATGATATAAGAGCTAAAGATACTTCGTGAAAAAAACCGTAAAGAAAAAATAACATAGTGAACATATGTGAAAATCGTTTCTATCAGTTAATAAAATAAGAGGATTAGCATAATTTGGAAATCTTCAAGTCAAGAGTAAATACGTATCTTCTAGCTAAGTACGTATCATCGTAGACCTCGTCATCCCTTAATATCAGGCGAGATAGAAATCAAATACTTTGTCTATAATTAATAACATAAAAAGGCGATTATGTACGGTTTTAAAATAAACCTCCGGTGAAATGTCTCTAAATTATCATGTTAGTTTAATTAACAGAATTTTTAAAAATAAAATCATATTTCTTGTATAGTCTTTTTAAAGTGACGCTTAGAAATTTATTAGTTCTGCGCGCTTTTGGAACCCCATTATCTTTAAATAAACGAATGCTGCCATTTAAGCTAAATTTGACGATACTAGTTTCTTTCGAAGATAAAGATAAAATTCGTTTATTTGACATTGGAACTTTTAACAGAACTATTATTGATCGCCGACTTATGATCAATTTAATTTTTAGTCTATTTTATTTTTACATCTACTCTGCTCCGTATGATGTTATGGTTTTAGAGAACAAGCAGAAAGTACACATCTTTTACAACAACACATCTTTTAATAAAATTTAACACAGGTGTATACATATACAGTTTATCCGACATAGCCATGAACAAAAATAATCAAGCGACATTACTGCCAAGGATCATTTAAATATTCGTTTATTGAATAATAATCTTTTTCGTCATGCCAATTTAATTTTATTACGTGTTTTGAATTTTGTCAATGCAATGGTAGTCAATAATGTAATTGTTAATAATTTTTAGCGGGATTTTATTAAAAAATTTGTTTCGTTCCTTCAAACAGCTGCTCTGGAATTCTTGTCCTGACATACATAAGTGATATAAATGATCCTATATGGATAATCATATAACAAGGTATAATAAAAGAGATAAGAATTTTCACAAAATTTTCATAAAATCCAGCAATTAACTTCACTGTTTAATTATGACGATCAGTATTTTGCAGCAAATCTAGACAAGATTTTTTATATTTTTAAAATAAATTATAGAAACTCTCATCAACTCAAAGCTCGTTCTTTTCTTATAAAAATGTTCGTTGAGTAAATAAGCTTCTTATTATTAAAATAAAACCTTTCAGATTGTAGCACACGATAATATAAAAAATGCGTATTAGAAAACTGATCATTGGAGTTCAAACTTGAAATATGAGTTCAAGCATAAAATATTAGAGGAGAAGGAATTCTATCTAGGTCACGCGGCAATCGGGTTTCATTTTCTTCTGAGCATATTAAGCTCTCGACACACGTAACGCAATGTTATATTAGATTAAGGAGGAGAAATAACCTTTAATAAGTTTTATATTCGTTTTAATTACAAGAACAATTGCTGGTGAGTGATAGTTTTATTTAGTTTAAGAGAATTATAATTATTTTAAAACTAATAAATTAAAAATATTGAAAAATATTCTGTCACACCAATTCGTAAGCTCTAATCGTAAACGTATTCTGCGACAGGTATCCCTGAAAAACCTAGTAAAATTTAGAAAAAAAATTAAGTACGATTAAAGATTCTTTTATTAATATTATATTAGACAAACTGATCGCACAAAAAATTATTACCTCGGTTATATCTTAGTTTTGGAAGTAGAAGCTTTCCTACTATATTTTTAACAAGTGCTGATGTTATTGTGTTATTTATTTCGATTGGTGGATCTAAACAGCGACAGTTACGAAAACTATTATAATCTTTATATAATAAGTATATATATTCATCATATATACTTATTTTATGGTCGATACCGTGTATACAATAATTGTGTTTAGAAACAAATCCAAATAAAAAATGAATTATATTAAAATTTTATATCAACGTTTATTATTGTGTACTTTGATCCAAATTAAATCTATGATAATAAGCAGCAGTAACCCAGCGGTAGAGTTCTGAGACTTGCGATCGACGGTCACGAGTTCGAATCCCGGAATAAAATATTATAACATTCGTCCTTACTAAATCCTATAAAATTAATGCACGATTTTATAGGATTGGCATGATTCACAAACAAGTTTCCAAAGTTTCCACAAAGGATGGGCAGCATCTTTCACGTACCGTATTACCCCACTGTGATCGCCAACCCGCCTGCCAAGCGTGGCGATTATGGCATATCCTCCCATAGATATATTTCGGAGACGCCTACGCGTTATAGTGGGTGTCTATAGACTATAAAATATATACAAAATTAAAATTATATTAAAAAAAATTAAAATAATTATTAGTCGTATATTTTAACATAAAAATATAAGGCTTATTTCACAAATCTAAAATACCGAAAACTTTAACATAAAACTCTGAGATATAAGAAATCGAGAACATTAAATATATACATATAAAAGATGTATGTTATATGTTAAAATAACAATTTTATTAAGTACGTTTCAACTAAATGAATAAGAGATGAGATCTTTTCTAATGCGCATTTTTTTTAAGTTCACATGATTGTTACGTGTATTACAATACCACAACACTGCAAAATTTTACAAAAAAAAATCAAAATTGATTAACCTTAGCCAAAATCAGTGATTGTAATATTGAAGAACATGTGTACCAAGCTTAAGTCAGTAATTTTTTTGTTGTTTTTTAATACGAAAATAATTAGTGCCAGCCTATTTCTTAACTTCGTTAATTACAACAAAAAACTCGAGCGACGCGACGCCGCGAGCGTCCGCCTCTATTTTTTAATTCTCCTTTATATTTCGGAATAATTAATTAATTCAGTTTTCTTCGTCAAATTCTTATTATAATAGCAGTTGAAATAAGAATTATAACGGGAAAGTAATGTTTATACCGGTGGACTTAAAATTTTGATTTGTTTTTATCATGTTATTTTAGTCATCTTGGAATAAAAATTACGTATTTTTAAACCATATCTTGATTTACCTACCTGAAATATTTTCGAAATAGCCAGAAAGCTATAACTCTTGAAATTACTTATAGCATGTAGCAATGTTTATATTAATATTAGCAGTTTCAAAGTAAAGGTCAAGTCAAGGTTATATTTATCAGTCAGATGATGACAGTTATTGATGGTGACTGCTTATGAGATTATATATGTCGAGCGAGCGCGCTCGAGGCAAGGCTTTTTCTTCCATTCGCCGAAGGGATATCACGAGCGGAGTGATCGATTACGATTTAGGCTGTGTCAAGGACAGTTTCGGATCGTGTAAGAAGTGTGATATTTTTAATTCTAAACAAATTATTTTCTCGTGTAAATGTGGTCAGAATTTAAGTACATATATAGAAGGCGTTTTTTTATGCCGCATAAAGCGTCTGGTTTATAACAACTAAAATCTTTATTGCTAAAATGTATATGAAACATCTTGCATACTTCTCATTACTATAGAATATGATTGGCAGTCCAAGTGATATATATCTTTGATATTTACAATGAAATACATGTGATTTGGCAAAGGTGTAAAAGATTTAGAGCTTCTTGCTGACTAAAGCTATACTGAATGTACTCGTATATTAAAATCTCCATTTATTTTCAATCACCCTGTATTAAGTAATCATTCTGAAATATACAACAATATTCAATTTTTCTGCGTAGAATGAGACAGCCTAGCTTGATCAACTTCTGACAGTAAAAGTCTGTCCCAGATAGTAAATAATAATTAATTTTAACATGTGGTAACACGAATTTTGAGAACACT
This sequence comes from Battus philenor, assembly GCF_028537555.1. Taxonomy (NCBI): domain Eukaryota; kingdom Metazoa; phylum Arthropoda; class Insecta; order Lepidoptera; family Papilionidae; genus Battus; species Battus philenor. Next base: position 4,742,741 of record NW_027181686.1, read on the forward strand.
TTTTCATTTATCATACAATAAATGACATCGATTGTGCTATACATCAAAGCCCTTTAAAGCTTTTACGCTTATTGTTAATCAATCGTGTCGCCATTACGTTTTTTGTTCAGAAATTATTTATGAAAATGTAGTGGGGCATAAAGGGAATAGGTTTGCAGTAACTGCACTGTAAGAAGTACTTATGTAGCCAGACATTTTTTATACATTGACACATTTAAGAATTAGCCGAATGTTTTTGTACCGTACCATCCAAAGGTACACTAAACCATGTTTGTTAATGAACATGAGAAAGCAGGCCGACCGCGGTCTATTCGAACAAATCAGGCCGTTTATGTGATCAAGGCCACAATTCATCAAAATCCCATAAGGAATCAGATCCAAATCCTTTCCAGAGAAATGAGAATACCACCGAGGATACTTTCTCGGATTATCAAACAAGACTTAGGACTAGGGAATTACAGGAGATACATAGTCCTACTTATAAAAAGTGCCGCCTTCACAACAGTAAGACTATATACGGAATTTATGTCTTGGTGACAAATAGACAAATTATACATACCGTTACAGTTGTTCAAAACTTAGATAGCACATCAAGCTGAAATGCTTAAGTTGTAATTGTCAAGATCGACGTCTCAATAGCTAATTGTGATCCTTGTCTAAAATGATTTTTAATTGACTAGTGGTCTGTTTGAGATAAACTTTCATGACATTAACCCCAAGGGGTTATTCGAGACAGTCTGTTCGTGTCTAATCTCGTAACCGGGATCCTCTTAGCTTTACTGCAAATTATATTAAAAATTAAGACAACAGTTATACTATACATATTTTCATAAAATAAAATATGAAAATAATTTGTTTAAATATTACGATTTTCACCGAACTTTTCTGTTTTTAGTGTTTGATCTTCAGTAGTAATAATATAATACGAAAGAGATATATTACTAAAATTAACTTTATAGATAAAAAAAATATAATAAATTTAGGTTTAAATTTATGACCACGCGTATTTATCTTTATTTTTATTTTATCTCACTAATGTACTGTGTTTATATGTATTTAATTGGGAATTTCAATTATTGCCTAGTCTGGAAACCATTTATTGACAATAAATTTTTATATCAAATATAAAGTAGGATATAGGAAGCTACCAATTACTGAACGATATATAAGGTCTATAACAGTTCTTCGATGCCTGTTTCTATAATAAAGGAAACATAATAAAAATTAAAGTGAGGATATTTCGATTCTTCCTAAGCATTCTATCGATTTTATAAGAGATTTCTTTGCTGGGTGTATGTTTAGAAAAAATTCTATAATCTGTTATAGATAGATGAAAAGGGCAGCAAATAAGATTACTAATATACTTAATAAATTTCTAATATTATCTAGGTACCATCATCAAATGATCACCAAATATAGTAGTCTCTTTTCAGATTCGTTAGTGTAATTGGCGACAGTCGAATTAAACCAGTGAAATTGTTTATAACAGGTACTATTTTACGAATGAATAAGATACATTACGACTCTCTTTTTGTGTAAAGAATAACACCGTACTTTATTATCAACATCATCAAATTTCTCTGTATTAGAAAGTCATGTGGACAGTGACCAGATGAAGGCATACTTTTAAACACAACAGCAAAAAAAGAATAATTTCTTATTTACCATTGAATTAACGCGAACAAATTGTAAACTTCAAGGTTGTTTTACTATTGATACTTTATAAGATATACGGATAATAAACAAAATATTTGTAATAAATACCGCGAAGATAGCGTTTCAAGAATTTACTTGTATATAGAGTTGGTTAGTAATTCAGGAGGCAATTAAGAGAGCAATTTAGAGTAATTAATCTTTCAAACACAGCTGATTTGTTTGACCTAATGAAATGAATCTTATTCCTATTAAAAGGATAATACTTACTGTTTGTTACCTTGCTTAAATAACGTTTCAAATCTTACTTATATTTCTTTTATATCTCAAAATCAATGTCAGTAATATGTCTCTTCTATAAAGCCGTACCTGAAGTTTCGAACTGAATGCCATACGTATTCATGGTATCCATTGCGGTAGGTTAGAGCAGTGATAGTCCAGCGGTAGAGGACTGCGACTTGCGATCGTCGTTCGCGTGTTCGATTTATGAAATTCTTATATAATTCACGCTTTGTGCGGGTAAATCTACTGGATTGCCACTGCTCACTTACAGGTTTCCAAAAGATTGGCAGCGGCATCCTCTGCGTACCATAATACCACACCACAATCGCCAACCCGCCATCGTGGCGATAATGGTACATCCCCCCATAGATATCTTTGGGGGAGGCCTATACTTTCTAGTAGGCTTCTATGAACCGACAACGAAGGAAAGATCTTATTGGTATTGTAAATTCATAGATAATAACTTATATTTTTCATTCAGGCGGCCTTTTGCAGAAGAGACCTGTTGTAAAACATGCGAATTAATTGCTATTTTTATCAATTTTAATCCTAAGTCAAATTATATGCTTAATGCTAAATATATTATAAATAGCACTAAATATTGTCTGTGCGTATGACGAAGAGAAAATTCATTTCATCACTCGTAAGACTTGTTGAAACCGTTTTATGTAAATATATTTTTATTAAAGAAACTCTAGTACAAATAATAACTCTGTAATGTTGTTATACCATGGAGGTGTTATATGAAATTAAAAATGAAAATGATTACCAGATTACTGAGATGCATTTTATTCTCGAAAATATGTCGACCATTTACATTATAAAAGTAGGCCCTAAAGAAGCGAGCACTGCTGTAATAATCCACTTAAATATTTATAAAGTGTATTCGATCTTACAATAATGCCTTAAGCGTAAATAAGTCATACGATTTATAAAATTAGATTTGTAAAATATAAAGTTTTTTATTATATTTTAGGAATAAATCTGTTCATAAAATGGGAACTCGTAGATAGAGAGTATAATAGCTAAAACTGTCTTATTAAATTTCCAAAAAACTTATAGCTGATTTAATAAAAAAAATATTAATATGTGTAAATATCTTCAGGGACAGGTCAAATGCTTCTCGGCAGCTACGAACCGTAAATGCTATATACGCTTTGGATTTTCGATTCAAGAATTACTCAATTTTCCCTTAATGATGTTGTAATATGTGTGATTTGTATGTAGTGAATATAATCATTGAAGAAAATAATTATATATTTAATATACACTAAACAAGTACCAACTAATCACTTACACAAATGGTATTTGTAAATATACATATCTCAGACTTTCCTTTTCTTTGTTTAAATACATAAACAAATGAATGTTGTTTAAAGTTAATGTTATAATAGAATTAAAATATTTTAGTTAAATGAAATATGGGGAACCAGTTTTTTTACTTATTTTCAGAGTTGTATACATCAAACATTGTTAAAATTATATAAAAAATAACCCGTTGAGGTTTTGACCATGTCGTCTTTGTAGTTCGGTATTCCGATTTGGTGATAGCTTACTCACGGATTAAATTCATTGACATTTTCATGATTTGATAGAAGTGATAATTCAAAAGTGCCTGTAAATGCGTATAAGGTTAAAAATATTTTGAAATTTAATTTATTTTGTTATATAAATGGGAAATCAAAAATATAACATTTTAAATATAGCGCAGAGATAATGTTAACAACGACCCAAAAATATATCTTACGATAGAAATCGCTAAGGGACGAAAGGAGTCATATAAATTTTAACAAAATATGGTTGTGAAACTTATACACTTATAGTCTGATAGCTTATATAATTATTTCCGGAAACATTTCTTTGACCAATGACAGGAACTCGTTGGATGTGTGGGATGTGGTTCTTGATGAAACCAAGTGTTACGACTGCATTTAGCAAATTATCCTATAGCATCAATGCCAAGAATTTGTTTGTCGAGTTTACTAAGGGTGTCAGATTTAAATGTTAACGAAGTATTGGCCCACACTTTATATAAAATTTAAAATATAAAAATTTATTTATATTTTACCAGAAAAAAAAAAAACATTGGTTGTGTGTATAAAATAATAATTGGTATATAACTAAAATAAAGTAGCGATGAATTTTATATCTGAGAGGCAGTCAATTTCGAAGTGACAGGCGACCGAATGCTCATCGAATTAGAAGTGCAGAAGAAAATCGATGGCACATCTTCACCAGTAACACCTAAGTGCATTATCAATGTGAAAGTTATTTAAATAGACTTGTTATCTATCGGAATAAAATGAAAATAAATATTTACATTTAATTTTATTAAAATAATTCCTTGTATTGCGAGTAGATGATATTTGTTATTCAAAGTTTACTTAATATTTCAAATTAAAATGTAAACGTTTATATTGGAAATACGTTTTTTGTTCTATACAACTTCTGCAAAATTTATTGAGCTATCAAAATGGATACAAAATATTGTGTTGGGAAAAAAGAGAATTGAATGAAAAATATTAAGAAGGAAAAGAGAGAAGCATGAGAATTACAATATTCAATAAAAAAATATTCAAAGTGGGGGAGAACGTAAGGTCTTCAAAAACCGGGGCTATTAAAAAGTACCCTCTGAGGCGACCTTGACTCAAAATATCGTCTATTAATGCAACTTATATAACGAGGAACGTGGCTTATGTAAAAATAAACCTAATTCAATTAAATCATCTTTATATCAGCCGATGCCCTCTGACGTCCTCTGCAAGTGGTCAACCGGCTTGTGGTCTCCACTGTCTTATGAATTGTGAATATTTTAAGAAAAAAGGCAATTCGAACTGTTGTCTGTCGCTCAATCGCTTTTGTTATGACTATCTAGGCCAAATGTCTTTCGATATCATGTTTAGACATGATAATTAGCGCTGAGGGCCTAGTGTCTATTGGTAAACGTTGCAAACTAAACTAAAAGTCTTTTGGGTTTATGGTTTAAAGGCAACCCAATTTCACCAATGTGTTTCATCAAGGCTTATGAACAATGGTGATGTATAGTTAATAAAAAAGGGCGCGCTAGAAGTTGCTGCATGTCGCAGGTTCGATTCTTCTGTGAACTACAAATGCTCTAGAAGTTTTACTGCTACTACTTTTAAATGTATATTACTCACTTATTATAACAAGAGACTTCGGAATTTACTAAGTACTAAGTAGATTTAGATTGGAGTAAGAAATGTAACGTATGGTATGAGAATGTCTCAGAACTTCACTTGTGCACTTCTTAAGACAAAACTTAATACTGCACGTGGTACATACATAACTTAAGATACTTTTAGGAGTGTGCTGATGTCTAAAGTTTAAGACATCTTTATCCGGACTTACTTTGTTCTAAATTTTCTTCTTATCATACCTTTTTTTACTTTAAGTTATAAAGCTAATAAATTTTGTTATTAAATTTCTCAATTACTGCTACAATTAACTACTACTATATTATTTAATTATTATTTTGTCCATAAATATTAAAATATTAATTTTATTTAATTTAGTAACGCACAAAATAATTATACAACCAGTTATGGTGTCCGCAATTTTATTAATCAAATGACTAAAATAAAAATGGCTAACGCAAATCGAAGCTTCAGAAAAAGATAAGGTTACATTTCCGCGCCATTATCTCGGGATTACTCCAGTAATGTTTTCTTTATTCCAGCTTCGATGGCGTATTCCCTATTGTGGTCAATATAAGACACACTGTCCGTTAATCTTATGAAGAAGTTACGTCGTAACCTAACGCTATTAAAGAAAACCTTTTATCTTTATTTATGGTTTAGCTTTTAATGGTCTATATGTAAATACGAAACGTAGATCTGGATTAGTATCCTATATTTTTAATCTCTTGATGCTATACTGTTTAATTTTATATATATAAAAAAACATTGGTGGTTTTAGTGTATTCATGAATTTTCAAATCTAAAAACATTCTTACAACTCAACTGTGGTAGCTGGGCTATATCCCTGACTTGAAATAAAGCCGCATTTTACGATTGCAATTTTTCTCATAAATATAAATAAGAATATTCGAATCTTAAATCTGTATTGTAATTATTTTTATCTTTTCAATATTGTTTGTTGAATAATATCACTAACATCTATTGAATAAAAACTTTATATATTATTTTAAAATTTAAATTTGTATTAGATTAGAAAAAAATATATGGATGCATGCAGCGCGATAGCCCTCATCGTGGCGAATATCTATCAGCTGAAAACAAAGAGAAGAATAAGTGTTTTTATTCTTCTGCTCCTCACTTGAGCGAAATGATATTTCGTTCGTTATTGTTTCTGGTTTTACATAAATTTTTTTTTTAATATAATTTGACCTATTACTAAATACGTATTAACAAAAATACTTATGAATAAAACATATTTAAGTTTGATTAAATACGTGAACTTACGTTTTTTATGAGTGTATTACATATTTATCATATTCTAAACTATCACATACAATGTACACTTGCGACTATCGGTTACTTGTCTTTCTTCTTTACCAATAATATTGTGTGAAATTGCCCCTAATGGACAGACCGCTCATTGTTTTTTTTTATGTTCTTAAAAATCTGATTATATGTTTGATATTACGTGTAATCTGTACATACTATAAGTGATTTTAAATCATACAAACTATCAATGAGCGTAAATCAAAATTTGCATATCTATGGTTGTTTTCTGAAGTATTTTTTTAACATAAAATTGTTGAGTAAGATTTACATACATATATTTATCAGCATTACCTGTTATATTTTATTTTCATTTTTAAATTCGTATAGATATTTTTTCTTAATATTTGATATGCAACGAAAACAAATTACGTGGACTTTTATTAACGGGCCATTAGTGACTTAGTCTGTGTTATTTTAAAAATAATTTGGATTAAAAAATTTTCTTTGTGGAAAACGGAGTAAAAAAATATAATAGAGAAAGAAGTTTGGTGATTTATCAAATTTCTGAATTTGAAGTTTCTAGAAAGATTCTTTTATAAAGTTTTATTTAGTAATTTACGAATTGTGGTTTACCTGTTTATTTCACGGAATACTTCCTAATTCGTCTTATTTTAATGCCTTTTTGTTACGTTAAAGTTCAGAATTGTTATAATTTATTTAATTACAAACGATCAAACGTGACAATTTCATTCGGCATCGTTGTACGTCGTTTGGACTTTAGTTTCCGATGTGTAATTTCGTTGGATACGCAAATTATACGTCACATTTATTTGTTGAAGCGAGTTTTGTTTGCGAATGTGAAACGAATTGGTTTATTGGGAAATAATTAATAATCGTGGATATTGGATTTTTTTAAACAAACAATTGTTTACTTATTCATATTTTGTATACCTCTCGCGTATATTATTTAAATATACATCAAGAAGTAAAATCTGGAAGAGTCTAATCTAATTGAAACTAGAATCAGTTGAACTCCTCTGTAATACATCGTTCAACTTAAACCTACGAGTGTTCCAAACACAGCCTGATCTAAGAAGTACACACAAGAAACTCAGAGTCGGCAGAGTTCCTTTTGTGGCCACTACTACAATATTCTTAATACAGTAATGAGATAAGTTTATTTCAAAACTATATTATGACAAAATTCTCAACTTTTATATATATTTTTTACATGGGTATGTATATATAATACACAGTTTACTTATTAAAGTTTTATGAAAGTACAATATTGTTGTGCAAAAAATTATGTAAAAATATTTGTAACTAATAATGATTTTCTTTTACTGAAAGTTGTACAAAGAAATAAAAAGGTAATTATAATTGTCTGATCATAACTTTAATCATCCGTGACTCTCATGAGCGTGTCGTTAAATTGTTACTAAATAAAGTTCATCCTGAGAGAAAACGAAAAGGAGAAAGACCAGGGTTAGGCAGGGTCATGTTGTGAACAGACTAGGTTTTTAGATTTCAAAACATATTTTGTTTTACCAGAGACACTAGAGAAAGGAGAAGAAGCAGTTACTGAAATATCTCAACTCTCATAAACGGAGACATACTTATAAAATACATTTTTAATCCACGATTTAGCAGCTTCTTGTGCTGTTGAAATGTTAGAAAGTCAAGTTAAATAAAGCGTGTGATTTATATTGTAAGTAATGGAACAATTTCAAAGTAAAAAATGTAACAACAAATCAAATATCGAAGAGATAAATTAAAAAAAATGTCCTCTTAATATATTATGTACATTATCAGTTATTTTATTTAATAAGAAAAATAACAGCATTTATATTTATTCAAAAAGGTAAAACAAATTTAACTTTAACATAAGCAAATTATAGGTTTGCCTAATTTACTGAAACTTAATAAGTAATCACTGTACACTACGAATACTATGGTTATCTACGCGATAATTTTTTTAGATTTCATTATAATTTTGAAGTAGATAGATTTACAAAGGCAAGTATAGTTTGGATGGCCGTTTGTGTTTTTGTGTGTTACTCTTTCTCAATTATTAAAAAAAATCGTTTATCTTTTGTAAAGATAAACAATAGTAAGTACATATTTGAGTTTTCGCTTCCTAACGAAGTAATTTTATTAGTTATTATTAGTTCTTGTAAGCGAATAATATCAATCTTAAAAAAATGGTTTATTATAGGCTACAAAATACGTTTCAGAGTATTATTCTGAACAATGTTAGTACGAGAGACGTTCGAAGAAAATAACTTATTTGCTGGTGCTACATGGAAATTAATCGTCGACAGTAAAGTCTAAAGTTATAGAATATCGTACAGAGCTAGAAAATCGTACTACATATTTAATGGAATCAGGCGTTACCTTGCGGAAGTTCATCCTAAGTAAGAAAAGGACCAATATGTTGCCACTTCCGCACATGCACCGCAAAGCACTCTGTGTTTGGCACTAATCGGTGTAACATAACTCCTGAAGATGCCCCGTGGAGGGGTGAAACTAGTGTTGAGTGGTTTAACGGTGGCAGTTGTGTAATTTGGATTGTTTGTCGCATACGCATTTATCAGCGGGCTGGCGGGCGGTGCACTTTGTTGCACGACTACCACTGTATGTGCGGAAGTGGCTAAATATTGGTCCTTTTCTTACTTAATCATACTACATACATCGATCATTGTAGCCTCGACAACGAGTCTCTCGCTTGTAGTCTAAATATTACAAAAACCTTTGTATTATTCTTACCCTTTTAACGTACGTGTTAAAAAAGTGACCAGTCGCATCAGGCATATTTCAGTACACTTCTCTCGTATGAGAATTAAAGGAAAACTATACAAAAGGTAGTTTTGTAAATTACCACAAGTTTGTATCATAAAGCCGAAATTTTTAACTACTAAAAAGGTTATCTTATCAATGTGCTGAGGAAACCCAAATTTGATATTCAGTAATATACCGAGAATATATACACTCGTACTGTTTATGGAGGTGCCACACAAACAGTGTTAAATTTAAGCGGTTTAGTCTTACGGGTGAAATATGTGATTTGATATTTGTTTGTGTTGAAATTAATTCTATTGTATATGTTGTAATCCGATAACCTGTTCAAGTCACTTTAAGGTCTGTGGCAGTTTTTCTGGTAAGTAAGGTCTTAATTTTTCTTTATGTTTATTGTAATAAAACATGTGAAAACGTAAGAAATTAGGCGTTATACAATAGCGGTCGTAGAGGAGACTTCTGACGATTATTTCCGTAGTCCACTGGGACTCCAAAATAAATAGGAACAAAGTTTGAGCGGTAACCTCCAATAACTACTGCCTGACTTTTATCACGCAGATCTGATTTCAGCTCATCTCAGAAGATTTTCATGCATTCCTAGCGCTACCCTAAAATTTTAAGTAATAATATAAAATAACGCGATCAAATGCTCTTTTGAACTCTGTGTAAATACGTATTAGTAATTAGTAAAACTAACAAATTAAACTTTTCACAAAAATCACCTCTAATTTTGCGTAATAATCACGTTTCATTTTTATGTTTGTTTTTTTGTTTTGCTGATGTATGGTAAATCTAACAAACTAAAACATCTAATATAAATATTTTGTACCTCTGTATTTTATTGTTACCGTGTTAGTAATCCAAAGCAAAAATGAATGAAATAAAAAAAGCAATGCAATGTGTAATGTGTAACGATTTAATAAATTTCATTTGATCATAAATTTTCTATTGTATAAACTCTGGATTCTTGACGGGGGCGATATTGCTCCTAGTGGGCGCAAAAGCTATTTATGTGGGCAGTAGCGGGTCCAAAGTCTAAACGGGTTTCTAAAATATGGATTTGATGGAAAAACATTTTATCTATCTGTCTAAAATGTTTAATTGATAATGTCATAAACAAACATGAATTAAAATCGAATGAAAGAAAAAAGTTTTTTTTTTCACAATTCGTAATTTAGCACCATCGTTTCAACCAAAGGACTTCAACCGTCTACCTTCCACTAGTATGTCTCTCCATAGATTTCCAACAAGTCCAAGTGGAAGCGGCATGCAAGCTTTTGGTGATCTTCACAAGACCGTTTGTTCACCTTGTCCGTGTTCTTGGGTCCGTGCTCACTGCGCTTTTCGCCTGTGATCTTTACTCTAGAATCATAAGACCCTAACAGCCATCTGTTATGCACGCATGGCCTACCCACTGCTACTTCAACTTGTCAATCCTTATCAATATGTTGTTGCCTTTCAATGGTCTATGGGTCTCCTCATTCCTCGATCTAAGTCTTACATAAATTAGTTTGTTTATATTTATAAATAGATAAGTAATAAAAATATTAAATTGTTATTATTACACTCACTCGGTGTTTAGCACTAATCTGTGTAACAACTCCTGAAGATGCCCCGTGGAGGGGTGAAACACGTGTTGAGTGAATTTACGGTGGCGGTTGTGTAGTTTGCATTGTCTGTCGCATGCGCATTTACGAGCGGGCTGGCGGGCGGTGCACTTTCATGCACGACAACCACTGCATGTGCGGAGGTGGCTAGATATTGGTCCTTTCTTATTGTTATTATTACATTGTAAAAAGGCTACTAATCTATAATAAATAAAACTACTGTAAAATTTACTAACATCAGGTGTCATAAAGGTGTCCTTAAATCCTACAAAGGCACGGTTTGTGAAACCAATAATTCACCTACGATTGGTTTTTGTGGAAAAAGTGTCTCTACTCTTCAAAGTTTGTAGTTCCGAGTGTCACCTTTCTGGAAAGTCCATGCATTACACATGAGTCTATTCACGGAAATCTGTCGTAAGATCTTGTTGCGATGGAATAAATTTTTTTATAAGTGCATAATGTATAAACATATTTATTTATCAAAATTATTTTAAACTTACAATAATATCTTACTTCAGGCTTATTTAGTTAGGACTATTTTACAGATTTCTTCACGAGAGTCTCAGTAATGAGGAAATCCGTAGACGAACGAAAGTAACCCTCGCTGGGTTTTAATTGGGAAGTTGAAATGGGAGAGGGTAGGCAACATAGCAGGCAGAAAAGATGGCCGCAGAGTTCTTAAGAGTCTGGAGTGTAAACCATCGACCTGCAAGCCACAGTGAAATATGTCTACCAACTAGACAAACGACCTTGTAAAGGTCCTCGGAAGACGCTGGATACAGGCCTCGCAACTGGTCTTATTGAAAATCTATGACCAAGGCTTACGTCTAGGATATCTTATGGCTGAAATAACGATGAATATAAAGGATAATTTATTTTAGTTAATCACGTTCAGTTGAATGCACCTTAGGAATTAAATTAAGAAAATTGGTATAATCTGTACGCCGTGAATGTCTGGCTTGCAGCTTGAATTTAGTTTCTTTTACAATATTTAAATATTTCTTTCTATGAATTTGATATTTTGTATTTTTGTGTGAAACTGGCAGAAAGCCAGTTTTTCATAAAAATATAAATGAGGTTCTATGAAAACTCTGTTACGTGAGCGTAGTAAAGTATTTTTATTTACAATGACTCCTCAAATTTTGTTCGAATTTAAGCTTCTTTTGAATAAAATTAACTTTATTATAAAACTTTGTTTTTAAGTTCTGGGCGGTTTGAATGATTTGCCATGCTAGCGAATATAACTCGGGTGTTGGACGATGTGTCATAGTAATAAAGTTGCCTCATTAGAATTTAAAAAAATAAAAAAATATATTTTTAATTCATAGTTTATATTAGATTGGAAAACCTGTGTTGACGTATACAAGTAAGTTAGACACGTAAATTTTTTTTATGTCGCACTGGTAGGGATAATTGAATAATGGATTGTTTATGAGAGTTTTATAAGTAGTAAGAAAAGTACAAAACTTGTAATATCAATCCATCAGTTTCTCTGTGTAATGAATAAAGTATATAGCGTAATTTTCTCGGAAATAAACTGATAATGTTCTTGTTTATTTTATAATATATAACATAGAGTACATAATTACACTAAAACTGAACACTTTTTTCTCAATAAATGATACAGCTTGTGTGCAGCAATAGTCCAGCAACAGAGGATTAAGACTTGTAATGGCAGGTCGCGGGTTCCGTTGTGAATTAATTACATAGGATTGCCATTGCTCATAAAAGAGCTTCCAGAGGATGAGCAGTAGCTTCCTCTGCGTATGATAACACCGATTGAGATCGCCAACCCGCCTATCATGTGGCGATTACGGTATATCCCCCTATAGATATCTTTACGAGAGCCCTATGCATTACAATGCTCGTCTATGGGTTGATACAACGACGACAATACACTCGGATCTCATCGCATAAAGTAGTATTTTTTAACTTAGAACCCAATAAATTCCATTTATTTCGTTATTTTGTATATACCTATTCATATATTTATTGAAGAAGAATCACCAGTAATAGTTAAGATCAGTAATATTATATGTAGTAACAATTATTAATTGTGTACAAATATTATTATACCATTTATTAAAGGTAATTGCAAAGTCTACTATTTATAGTATTCATTAGTTACTTATTTTATAAAAAAAAAACTATATCAGGGGAAAAGTTTGAAATAAACATGAGGAATAAACAAGTAATAAAGATGTGTATATAATATAGAAGTGGCCGTGACAAGTTAAAATGAGATCGTTTTGATGGATAATAATTTGGAAAGGAATTTCATTTCTCTACTTAATTGTTCTTATGAGGAAAATTGTATGGAATGAAACCTTTTGTTAGCGTACTTAATGTCAACTAATAAACTTCATGGTATCTAACTGCTATTCAGACATTTAACTAAAAGTTTTGTTAACGCTTTAATTGCACGTGTGAGCTTTTGCACAAATGTACTGAAATTCCCGAAACCTCAACCAAGCTTCGTAACGGTGGTTAAATACAATGGTTGTCGCATTTATAAATGATATTTACTGCAACATTTAATGTAGTAATCTTTATCATATTGTATAACATTTACATTTCCTAAAAATATGATTAAAATCAATATTTTAATCATATTTTTAGGAAATGTAAATGAAAAACAATTTTTATAATATTAAAATTTACATATACATGCAATTTTAAATTCAGGATTAAATCATAAATCAAGAATGAAAATTCATCATCAACATTTCAGACGTAGAACTAAAATGCTGATGAAGAGTACAGCAGGACATACGCCGCCCTATGGCTTCCAATATGAGCGATTGAAAGCGGTCTTCAACTGCCGTCTTCTTTCGACCTGAACCAAGGTTTTGTATTGTTGGAGGGCATCCTATATTACGCTTGCCAGCTATTTGAAAGAAATAGAAAGAAAGAATTTATTATTTTTTAATTAGTATAATGAACATTTTCAGTGTTTTCGTATGAATCCGTATGTAAGGAGCACCAAGAATAATCTTTGTTTAAATTATTATTTTTTATGTGCTCTTTAATATATTCTTTTATCTTTTTGTCTTTCTGAATTAAATGTATGAGATTGTTAAACCTTTGGCTTATCCATCTTCATTCGTCGCAAATTTTGTTCCGCTATTTTTTACATTTTTATTATAAATATGCACATAAGTATGGACGTTGATGTCATGCTGAACTTCTAAAACGTAAGGAGAAATTGGGTCAAACAGAGATTGAGGCGTCGCCAGAATAATTAAACACCTGAGACCTTTCGCCAACAATTTCCAGTTGGTAATAACTTGACATCCGCCGAACTTGGCCTAATTGATTCGCATTGGTGTATGCCTAAAATAATTATTACTCAGTTTGTAAACAGGCCATGTCGAGTAGCTGTCAGGTTGCGGGTAATGTTTGTGTTTACCGTCCTTCGTTTAATTATTAATTTATTTCTGTTATTAACCACTTGGGGTCGTCCACAATGACCACGTGATAAAAAACACTAGAAGAGAAAATTAATAGAACCTATAATCATATTTAGTATCTATATAATAGCAAACTTCAACTTAACAAACCCAGAAACTTAACGTACCCGGATCTGAGTAGAGCCTACAATAAATTCAGAAGGATTTACAAATTTCATTATTATTATTTACACTTTATTATACACCAAAATGACGATAAAAATACATCTAGAAATATATGTAACGCAAAAAATATATAGATAATAAACTAAAGTCAAATTATACATATATATGGTAGAACAGGTGGTCATATTGCTAGAAGCGATCTCTACCGGACAAGCTTTGGAGGGAGACGAGAAACACCAAGAAAAAGGCGGTGTTTTGCGTACATCATAATAAGACGTACTTACATATTTGAAAACATTTTTTTTTAAAGCTGCCATCGATTTAGCGCGTCTTATTACGGTAATTGCATCTTGTAACAGGTAATTCATTCCGTAAACAGAAAACGAACTGGCAATATCAGTTTTATGTTCTCTGATGATCTGCGCAACTTATCATGTGAGTCATGTAGGAAGAGAAACTTAGATTTAAGAAAGGAGTGAGTGAGCGGATTAAACATATTATACAGATGGGAAAGGATAATGGGCATTTCGGATTTGTTTTTGATTACTTTAACAGTATTGTTGATATATATAGAGCAATATATTTCCAAGCTTTATTAACAATTAGTGTTTTTGTTTAATAAATATATATTTTGAACGTGATAAATCAGAAATAGTATATGGCAGTAAATAGAAATACCGTAAACAATACTTCACAAAGGATTTATTAATCACGCTCACGCACGCTTTTCATTGCGAAAACGAAGAGAAACAATAGGACCCATATGTAACTGCATACAAGTAAAGCAAAGCTTCTTAAAACATACCATTAAAACTTGAATCTTATTTGTAATAAATATTAAAGAGTAGCAGTAGCAATTCGACGGTTGAGTATTGAGACTCGCGATCATAGGTCGCGGGTTTGACTCTTGAATTACAGTCCTATATATAATTCATAGTTTTTTCATTAATTACATAAGATTGCTACTGCTTATAAACAAGTTTCACAAGGGCAGGCATCAGCGTCCTCTGCGTACCATAATACCACACTGCGATCGCCAACCCGCCTGCCAAGTATGGTGATTATGGTATATTCACCCATAGATATTATTGGGAAAGGTCTCTGCCATGCAGTGCGTGATGACGATGATGGTTAAAGGATAATCACTTCAATAATTCGACAAAACTGCAGTAAAAGTTATTTTATTACTACGAAGAAATTCATATATAAAAGCCTAAAGTGACATATGAAATCACTTCACGACATTCGCAGGCGACGTTTAATAAAATCAATAAAAAATTCGTATACGGCTCTCATCTTCAATGTCGTCATCCGTCTCTCAATCAACAACACAGCGTCCCTCATAAAAACTGGTAAGCGCTAGTGATGTTATTCCTTTCTATATTTATCGATAATATTTATATAGAAGCTTTAAAATTCGTTTTTGATTGCTTTTATTTATAATATTTGTAAACGGAAATATTATAATAAAAATAAAATTAAAGCTTGTTATACCTTTCTCTACACTTCAAAATGTCTAAATTCTATTGAAATAAATTAAGGAAGTTCAATAAAACTTTTTTTTAAAATTGTTAAATAATGTGACGGAATTTTTATCGATAATAAAGCTTGAATGAAGTGCCGTACTAAAGCATTAAGTATATTGTAAAATTGACAAAAAAACAGTAATAGCCCAGCGGTGGGTAAGTCGCGGCTTCGATTTCCTGGATACAATCTTAAATAATTCACACTTTTTGTGTTAATAACATAAGATTGCCACTGCTCACAAATAGGTTTCCGCAGGATAGACAGCAGCTTCCAACGCGTATTATAATACTACACAGCGATTATCAATCCCCTTATCAAGCACGGCTATTATGGTTTGTATTATGAAAGGATTCCATAGATATCTTTAGGGAAGGCCTATGACTAGCAGTGGGTGTTTACGGTCTGAAACGACGATGATCTTAAAAAAACGCGTCAGAGTTTGTTGTGGTCTCTTCCCAGGTCAGAAGAAGTTCGGAAACGTAGCTTAAAGTTGAACTTGAATTAGATTGAACTTTCCTATATATATCAAATTGAGCTGTGACGTTCTTCCCATAACGTACACTAGTTGCTGTAAATAAAATATATGGATAATAACGTATATAAATGAATAAATATCGTTAAGGAAAGTAAATAAAATTCAAACAAACCTAGAATAATTTTAACACTTGGTATTTATTTTTGGCCGATACTTTAAAAGGACAGGCGTATCGAATTTTATTGCCTGTGTAAATTGTACTTTGTGCCAATAATGGTTCCTTAAGTGAGACGTTCGCATCTTAATTTGGAACGAAAATAATAAAATATAATCAATTTCTGTTTCTACAGACCTTCCTTTTCTTATTTCATATACAGAGTGATTGGCTGAAGACATAGAAGCCTTAAACTGGTGAATGTGTAGCCTTTTTACCTGCAATAAATATGTAATACACCATATCTACAAATCAATAGTTCAAAAGTAATAAGTTACATTACGATACTATAATATAAAAACGTTTTCAAAACTGTCAATTCTATATATAAAAGCTTTCAAAAAGGTTTTGCTGGCATACGTCCACCAATTTTAAACCTTTTTAACCTAATCATCTGACATGTGATTAAGATTTTTATAATTTTTGGTTATTTTTTACTCGTAAATGGATTCCAGTATTGTTATTGAAATAAAAATTTGAGGGTCAAAGAATTAAATTGCAGAGCAGTAGTAGCCCAATGGTAGAGGACTGAGACTTGCGATCGTATATCGCGGATTCGATTCCCGGGATATAATCTTAAATAATTTAAACTTTGTCGGTCATTGGTTACCTTGGTTCTTTGTATCTATTTATTTTCTGATCGATCTCACTACGAAGCTCCGAGCGCATTTCTTTAAGGGTTACCTTGAGTCGTATGTTCCCTAATGAATAATAGAAAAAACAATAACGAATTTTCCCCGTGAAGGTATATATACCAACAGTGGAAATATGTTTAATAAAAATACATCATAACACAGCAATGACTATTATAGCTCCAATTGGCGCCACAACGTCGACTGTTTATCGAAAAGGGCGACGGGAAGCTCTAATCACAAGCTCAGAGGCGCAGTTTTACTGATTTTATTTCGTAAATAATACTAATAATTTGTTTCAAAGAGCTATACAACAAATATTATTTCTTTTCTCACTGGACGTACAATTGTGTATCTCAAAGTGACGAATAAAACATACACTCTAGAGAATTTTGTTATATCAAAATTGTATAATAGATTCTTTGAAAGTCATAACTGTCTGTTAATTTGTTGAAGACTTTGAAATTTTGGAAAACAATCTCCTTACTGAAGAAGAATATTTTTCTTACAGAACATGTTAGTTTTCTTTCGTCACATGCCTTGACAGTTCGGTGGCAATGGCGACGTTAAATAATTCGCAGGGAATACATAAAAAAGAATTGAATTTATGAAATAAGATCATGTGATATGTATTCCTAAGGCATAAGGTTATTTCTGTCCATTGTCATAGCACAATGTGATGATAACGACGGTGATGATACTGTGCTAGTTTTAATGATCTGTTAAGTAAAAACTTACAAGACTTGTAGGATAATTTAAAGGGACATGTCTACAACTGCCACGCTGAAAGGAATACCATCGCACAATTTTGAAAAATGAACTCGAAGTTCTTACCGATGTCAATAAAATGCCGCAAAATACTATTGGACTACCATTAACAATACTCAAAACGCAAAACAGAAATAAATTGACGGAAAAAGCTTATTATTTAATAAACAACATTTGAATTATAAGAAACAAAGGATAGCAATTTTTTGTCGCCTGAGTAATTTTGTTTTCAAAAGTTGTTTGCTATATCTGATAAAGTGTACATGTATAAATCTGTTTTAAACTTCATTTGAAGATGTGTTGTAGTAGAGTTTCTTTCTGTTTTTTCGCCACAACTATAACACTCTGTGAAGCAGAGTAGACAAAAATAAAGTAGATTAAAATATAAATAGTTAATAAGTTGACGATTCATATTATTTCTTTTAAAAATACCTATGCTGAATGAATGCATTTTATCTTTTTATCGACGACAAGCTTTAAGCAAAGCTAGAATAACCCTTTTAATGATAGACGACATACTTCAAGTAACGCTTAAAGTGCAACCGGACACCGCGTTGACAAACCTCGCCGCAACCAGCCACTTATACGTCGCTCTACTGTAGGATCACTTTACGATATTCTTCCTGCAGATTTATAAATAGCAATGTAATTCTAATAATACAAATTTCAAGTTCACGGACCCTTCCGCTCCGTGAAGTTAGCTCCGATGAAGCTGTGAAAGCCTTAGGGCTAACAGCATTAACATCAACAGAGAAAAATAAAAAATCAAAGCAAACATTACGCAACAGAGAACGCTATTATTAAGAACAGTTTTATGTAAGATAAAAAACTACCTGACTAGTTCTAAAGTTTTCTTTACCTAAATGTCCAAATATTCTAGGTATATTGTGATCTGTGCTAGAGAATATGGCTTGCTTTAAGCGACACCCATATATTGAATCGCTCAAATCTTTGGAGGCAACAGTGACCAAGTTTCTAATGGAAACCGTTCTTATATTCATCGAAGCATAACTCGACCGTTTAAAAGCGTGCGTTAAAGTTAAGGGTGGATATTTTGAATAACTAGTTTAGTACGTTAACATATCTTTTTCATTTTACATAGTCACATATAAAACTTAAAAACAAAATTATTTTTTTAGAAATTATCGGATATTTTCGTTGTAACAGAACTTATGACTAGACTAGGTATAATATATGTTCTATATACATTTAAATAGCATAGCTATGGTAATAAAACTTGTTGCGTCGATCGGAATTTCTAACTTTAGTAGTATGCTCATCGTGGGACAAGTTGAATGAGACTTGTTAATTAGTTTGCCGTAAACAGAGCGAACTGTAAACAATGCCAGACAGAGTCGAGTCATACCTTCGCCGTTGGTGGCGCTAAACAAACAAATTATTAGACTAGCTTCTGTACAGACGAGATTGCTTGTTACACAAACTTGCTTGGAACACAAATTCTTAAATACAATCAGATATGTATTTCGAATTAAATAATTTTCGGGGAACAATTAGAGATATTTTAGACCTCTTGTCACTTCACTATAATTGTAAGGCCACCGCATTATTTTTTTTAAGAGCTTAGTCCTTGGTCTAATAGATGCCATAGATTGGTAAGCGCAGCATAGAAGGTCTATTCACAAGGTGAACAAACGGTGCAGGCAGGCCGCTTCTAGCCAGTCTAATTGTAAATCTGTGAGATGGCAGAAAGAAGCTGTAAACGTCTTACACCTGATATGATGATAAAAGTCATCACTTAGGATTTAAAGATAATGATCGCACACCATGTGCTTCCTATGAAAATTTAAAAAATTGCGTAGCCATGGCGATATTTATATCACCTAAACCTCTAGAATTTTTTTTTAAAAAAGCTAAGATTAGTAAAGAGAAGAGTTTTTAATAGAGTAAGACATTTTGTATAGGAAAAGAAGAAAGATTTATGCGAAAAACAAAGTAGTAAATTTTTTTTTATGATCGTGGACACATTATATTTACTCTATATGTAATATATTATATAAATGTGAGTCGCAATAAAATTTGTGACCTCGTAAACGAATACACGCATCGGTCTATACTATGCGCGTAAAATTTCATATATATTTTGTACGTTTCTCGTCAATGTATACCGGATAAGACAGAACATTTCAAAGTTACGAGCAGCGGTGTGGCATTTTACACAAATTAATTAATATATTTACTCAATTATACATTGTGTAATGACGAAATTGGGCAGTGATAGCCCAGCGATAGAGGACTGATACTTACGAACGTTGAACTTATAGATTTCACACTGTGTCTATTAATTTTAGAGCATTATTGCCATTGATTACAAACAAGCTTCTAGAGGATAGACAACAACGTCCTCTTCGTACAATAGTACCACACTGTGTTCTCCAACTCGCCTGCCAAACGTGACGATTATATTATCCCCTCTCCCCCAAGATATCTTTCGGGCGCCCTATGCCTTGCAGATGGCGTCTAGGGGCTAAAAAGACAACCTTAATTCCTTATAGATATTCTCTACAAATTGCCTGTAGAGTATCGAATCCGCACCTTGCCATAGTCTCTCTTGAAGTTCTTTAAGATTATATTTTAGTCTAAAGGAGAAGAGTTGTTCATAAAAGCATAACAGTATTTATAGAAAAAGAAACCATTCTATAGACAACTTCGAGTGGGACAGTTATAAACTAATTTATTTATAGTAACAGCCGAGGCATAATCTGATTATAAGTTGCCCTAAAAATGTTATACTAGAATATGTCATGAAGAATTTATAAAATCTTTTTAATACGTTTTGACTATAATATTTGTCTACTAAAAATAAATATACTTAATGTATTTTTTTTGTTGCAGGTCATAGGTGCTATAAAGGATAAGAAACCAATGCGTTCGCAAAAAAAAGTAATTGAACAATAAACGTGACGGTTTATAAGATAATTATTTAAATGATATTATAGTGTAAGAATAGTGAAGTGAATATTATAAAATAAATTTAAAAAAACAGTGTATTTATATATTAGTATGTTAGTAAAATATTAGCGTTAATAGTGAATTGTAGAAGATGAAACTGAGCGTGAGCGCGTACCGCGCACACGCTTCAGCGCATAAGAAGATCCTGACGTCTTCGTACCAACAACACTATGGGAGCACAGCTGCACCGCCGCCCTGCAATCCTGTTCAGCCTCCAAACTTCACGCCACAGGTGAGTTCACTGGTAACTGATATAAAAAAATACAAATCAAAATGCAGAGTCGCGGGTAGTTACTTGATGCGAGCAGCGAAAGCCTGGTAATTGTGACGAAAATTAGGTGAAGGCTTATGCCTTGCAGTGGGTGTCTATCGACTGACATGCATCAATGAACACATCAGAGCTAACATATAATATACTGAGAGATTGGCTATAGGTGTAAAAACGATGAATAGTTCATTTGCTGGACATTAATGTTTGATACTTTCTATCTTAAAATCAAGGTTTAAAGAAATAATAAAAACTTAAGATTGAAAATTCAAGGAAGTAAGCGTTTCCTAAATCGGAGTGAGATTCGGGAGAGCTATGAAAATTAATTATTTTTTAATATCACTCCCTGCAGACTTTATATTGCCAACTCTTCCAACTTTGTCTGTCGTATTCCAATAGAAAGTTATTTAATATAACAGTATATATTTCATAGTGATCATTTTATAGAGGTTGATAAAAAGCTTTTAAGCTTTTTGATAACTAATACACTTCTGTATAATACATCAGAATTATCATGCAATAAATAAAAAGATCATTATACAAAATATAGTAATAAAACCTAAAAGATTGTGGATTATATTGTTTAGTAATTATTTGCTTAACTACTGTATTAAGGTTGAATGAGAAAGTTATTACAAAAAAAACCGACTGAGTTTGTTGTGGGCTCTTCTCACAGTTCAGTTTTATTAAAATTTGAAGACCATCACAGAGAAGTTCGATTTGATTCCAGTTTCTGTCAAAGATGACTTTTAAGATAGTATTAATATTAATACTATCTTAAAAGTCATCTTTGACATTAATATATATTAATAAGAAATTAACGTTTTCTGCACAATAATTACAAGTGCGACTTTTATGGCGTTCCAACTACGATAAGATATCTTTACTGTGAATTAATTTTAAGTGGATAAATTTACTAACTTTTCTCTTAACACCAATTTATAGTCGTTTTAAGGTACTCTTAATCTATGAATAACGATAAGTAGAACGAATTTTAAATAACAAATAGTAGTATTTATTACAGTTTTGTTAAATACATCTTTTGCTAATTACTTTTTCTCATTTTTCATTGCGCCCTTTTAATTTACATAGGAGTATCTATTGATATGTCTTTGGAGTCTACGTTTTCAATTTACAAATCGAGAAACTATAATCAAGTTTAATAACATAAATTGTCTGTGTATATCGAAGAGCAATTCATAATACGATCACTCGAATAGTTGCCAATACTTTTTTCATTGCAACTTCGATCTTGTCAAATGAGTCATGTTTTACTTATAAAACTTTCATATAACGCAGACTGAAGTTCGGCGTCCGAATTGTTCGCAAGCAACCGAGCCGTCGATATTGAATTTCTTTCTTCTTTGAAGCGGCAACAACTTACAAAGTAGACGGATATTTGGAAAGGTGCAAATACTATAACGGCATTACACTTTCATCACTGATTTTCATAATAATATTTTTTGTAATAAAAATAACTATACACCAACGAAAGAAATGACAGTTAGTAAGCGTACAGCATGCAATACTGGTTTCTGCAGACGTCCTAAAAGTTCAGCGTAAGACGTTCACCAGTAAGGTGGACAAAGGACCTTGTTAAGTAAAACGCTGACCGCTTCCAACCGTTCATATCGAAAATCTAACTACGAGGAAGTCCATGTGCTGCTATAGACGGGCTACATCTGAAATAATAATGACGATAACGATAATGATCTTAGTATTTGTTTATGTTGTAGTAGCAACTCGAATTCACTTTTTTATTTAATTCTTGATGTGATTCAAGTGATAACTAAGACTTGTGAAGCATCCTCTTGGGGATCTTTGTGCCCAATTACTATAAAGTGCGACCGCCTAATCGACCTAAGTCCTAGAGGGCCTTACAATCCGGTGAAAAAATAATATAACTGCCCGAATTGAGATTCTTGATCCCTCAGGGCCCCCACTCTCGAAGTTTGAGTATAAAGGTTTATGATAATGCTTTATCTATGTAACCCTAAATCCGGTAAAATAGTAAATACTGATAGACAACAAGAGAAAGCTGCTAGCTGCTAGCAAGTTAAAGACTGATTTTAAACTTATTGAACGGTCGCTAATGATGCCATCTCTTAGTTTTAACAGCATATGACTTCAAGCCTAGAAGAGATACTAACAAATTAAAATTTTTTTTTGGTTGCTAATGACTTTCCATGAAATGCGTCTAAAACTAGAACTCTGTACCAAGTATTGGAGGTAGACATTTGGTTGAGTCTATAGTAGTTCAAACCAAGCATGTTCTATAATCGTGAGACTACAAGTATCAAAAACACAACAAACGAACAAATTGCAATTTTACATATTCCAATTTTTGTGTGTCTCATTTTCTTTACAGGAGGTTTTTGTCCGAACAGTGAGAAAGCAAAAAGTCTTATATAGTATTATAATATTCCAAGTGTATATTGGGTCTGTGCTCAATGAGGAGCAATCAATATCGTGCTCTACTAAAACCAATAATTTATAATGTGTCAACTTAGATTACACTAACTTATGATTCGATGTACGAGGTCATATGTCAGTAGCATTAGATTTCGCTACACGTAGTGTGATCATTAGCAAAAGGAGATTAGTTACGTCTTAACCTATGATACTATGACGATAAAATGATGATGACTATAATAATGAAGATAATGATGCTAGTGATGCTGATGATGTTAATGATAGTGATAATGATTTATCAGTATCGCCAACATTTTGTTTTACATATAGGCAACATCTTGGAAATAAATTAGGAACAATGCAATAATAAAAAATTAACATGAAAAGGTAGAAATATCGGTCTCAGCGCAATGCTTGATTATTTAGAGACGACTTTCGAATGGATTTAAAACTACTTAAAATGAATGAGTGTTTACTGATACGTATCACTCGAATTATATAATTGATAAAAAATAGGAAATATACGCTTAACATAATAACACATTAAAACACAATCCGAAACTATTGTAAATCGGGAAAAAGGAAAATGCTGAATTTTGTTCCCGCAGGTGATATGTACAAAAATTATTATTGAGTAGATATATATCGCTGATTTTTTTCTTACAAATGTCAACAAATTGTCATTGACATGTTAACCAATTAACTATTGTTATTTTATCCCGAGGAAATTATAGAGGTGATACCTTTTTGCCGCGGAGATAATCAAAGGATTATGCTGGATTCCTTCGTATTCTTTCGACGTCTGTTTTGTCAGACGCGTCTTTCAACGGCCTTGGTATTGTACCGCGACGATTTAAGTTAGAACTTGAGAATTTAACCATTTCATTAACTGTATAATGAAGTTATTCCGAAACCTTAACTTTTAAAATAACACATGACGAAAATATTTATAAGCAAGTTATGCGTGCCACTGCCTTAAAAATTTCAGCCGTACGACGTCCATTTAGATTTCCAGAAAGGCCAGTCAGAATTGATATATGCAGCATTTTACAACGACAATTTCATTAGTTCAATCACGAAATATAATTCTCTTTTCAAAGATCGTTAATATTGCACTCAAAATAAATGTAATATAACATTGATTCAATTACAAAGAGCTCTTTGTAACGTGGCTGCAGCTACGTGCTCCATTGTATTGGAACAGGATTACACTAAGAACGAGATGTATAAACAGTTCCACAAGTTTAATCAAACACTGACTTGCAACAAATTGAATTATACAAATAAATAAATATTAAGTAATAAAATATAATATTACACAGTAATGACTTAAATATTGTGTATTTTCTGAGACTTGTTAGCAAGCTCACATTGCTCAGGATTTTTCTACGAGATCCAATAAGAAAGAAGGTAAGGAGATTCGTAAACAAATGAAAATAACTGACATATACCAGTGGTTTAGTAAGTTGAAGTAGCAGTGGGCATGCTATATAGCTCGCAGAACAGAAGTCCGCTGGGGCGTAAATGTTTCGAAGTGGAGACACCGGACCGGCAAGTACAGCGTATGATGTCCACTCACAACGTGGACAGACGACTTTGTTAAGGTCGTCTGTAAGCGCTGAATTCCACTTTCAACCGATCCTATTGTGATATTAAATATAAATGTATGTTAAGTACGATACTGGTAATAAAAAAAATAGAAATCAATAATAAATAAATAATGATAAATAAACATAAAATTGTAGAACTCTGGGAGGAAGGAGAAGGAAGTGACGTAAAGATATTGAGAAGGAGATTAGAGAAAAGAATGAAAGACATTGAGAAAGACGAAACATTAGTATGCAAATTAATTATGATTATTCGAAAAACTTATAGTGTAAATAAAGACCCTGTTCACTCATATTAGGGGTTGAACGAGAGGCTTCAAAACCGGAGCCATAAAAAAACGAAGTATTTGGGGAAGCTTGTATAAAATCTGTTAATATAGTTAAAGACGTCTGCCGTTGCATCTCGCGAAAATGAGAAAATATTTAAAAAAAAAGTATAAACACGGTATTATAATTTTTTATGTATTTAATGAACGTGAGATTTGTTTTTTTTTTAAAGTAGTATCAACATGTAAAGTTAATTAATGTTTATATATCATTTTAAATATTATGTATTAGCTGTTTCAGGAGACATCCTGTCTTAGCTATGAATAACCAATTCGAGCCTTAATCAATTAAAGAGAGAGATTAAAAAATGCATGTTTAATTATAACACCTTTGCCGTAATGCTTTTTGATACACAAGTTTGTTCACTATTTTCTGGTATAGCTTTGATGCTTTCACAATATTGATTTATTTATGGTATATGCGGCTTGCATTAGATTTCTTTATTTATGAACCTTTTACAATGTATTATTTAATGCATTAAAAAGATAAATGAAATCAATAAAGCCGTTTTCAAGCTATGGCTTAACTAAGTGAAATAGGAATTCATTGGTCCACCTTTTTGAGACATATCCCTGAATACTGAGGATCATAACCCTCTTAGAAAGTTTGTCGTGTAATATGTTACGCCATCTGTGTCGGTCTTAGGCGGCTTGTATTTCTTTATGTGATGTCGAGTGCGGTTCGGACCTGATCGAATCAGTAAATGGGGCCGCGGTCTTATGGTCGCCTTCCATCCATTTCAACGATCAAAAGTTTTTTCTGTATTCTACTATATACTACGTACCATGGATGCATCAATAAAAACTTAAATAAAATAAATGCTTAAGATCATCGTATTACTTTTTTTATTTGTCAGTCATAGTCACATATATCAACTTATTAATATTACAAAGATTTAATGCTAGTATTGTCGATAATTAATAGTACTGCGTCGTCTAAAAAAGCTTACTTAAGATAGTTACCATTAAAAATATGTAAGAAACTCAATAAGAAGGAGAAACTTTATTAGTTTGGGATTGTTCTTAACGTAATTATTTACGTTGATATCGAAGAAAATGCGATCAAATTTTCAGCTCTACATTCGATTACTGTAATTTTTTTATCACAACAATTGTTTTGATTGATACTGGAGTATTGATAGGTTTTGCAGCGCACAATGTTCGGCTGACGACTGCAATTAATAATTTTAGTGACTACGTAAATTCATTTATTTTGTAACTGGAACGATTTAGCCTTCACTTTTTCCTTATGATCTCTGAACTTAAAACGACTGTTAATTACAATTTAGTCGCGTCTTGGTTAAAAAGTTACCTAAGAGCTTTATTACTTTAATTTCAAAAACAAAAAATCAAAATTTTTAATTTATTAATTTATAATTATTTATTAGATAATAATTATAATTATATGTTATTATAATAAACATTTCATATTTATTGTATTATTATTATTTTTTAAAAACTTAAACTATATACAATATAATCTAGAAGATTCCCAATCTTTTGAATGCTATTAACATTTTAAAACAATCACAAATTTAATACTTACTGTGCCCATGTATGCATATATACGTTAATAAAATCTCCTGAAGTGATGTACGAATCAAGGAGCGGAAATGATAAACGTAAAATTATTTCCGGTTCGGTTGTTACTTTTTTAAATCAAAATTCATACATGGTATTGATGCAAAGGCAATGAAACGAGTAATTGGGTATTGATGCTTTGATTGTACGGTACGTCGTTCCGTGAATCCAGGCGTCCATATTGTTACGTAACGTGATTCCTTTTATCACGTTACACGCATCGAAGATTATGGACTTACGCATTGGAATTCGACGTCTTATCCTTTACTCCGTTACATGCATGACATGTTTGTGAATTAGAGACTTTTATTTTATTAAAATCGTATAGTTAAACTTGATTTTGAGCAATTTTAGTGCATGTTTTCAATGTTAGTATGAAACAAAGCCTGTTAAACTTTTAGTCCTCTTTGGAAAATATGAGACAATGATATCGTTGTTTTTAAGTGTTATAATTACGTTATAAGAGGTCAGAACCGACGTATTATTGAAATTAGTCTTTATAAACCCTAGATGGCACTACATTGTTAATGACAAAGTTCATAGTTTGCCATTAGGAAAAACTAAGTTATTTTCAGTCTAAAAAATAAATGTATATACAACTGGAAATCTATAGGGGAGTACAATGTCCAATAGTGTATGGCCTATCGCTAAAATAATGATGTTGATAGATATGGCAAAAGTAAATAGAGTAAATTTTATTCGTCTTCGTTATCTTTAGGTGAATTGATTTTAATTAATATTGATATAAATACAGTCTTAGAAATAAAAAAAAACGAAGATATAATAATAACCTGTTAAGACAATTTATTTATTAACAATTATAAAACGATACAAAAAAAGGCAAACAGAACCTTACGCATCCTATTAGAACTCATATTCTAATTGAATAGTGCCGCTGTAACATGCACATATACAATAGGCTTATATATATATATTATATATATTATATATTTTTGATTTTATTCTATATTATACGGAACTAACATAAACTTACAGGTTTTGCTATTTGCGTGCCTATTTTATTCTTAATGTTATAAAAACAAATAAATTTGAATATGCAGCACATAAGCAAACGATCAATACATGTTTTTTATTGTACTAGTTACAAATAATCACAATAATGCCTTCATACTACAAAAGGATCAAGATTAACCCAAGATGGACGGCTTAAACAGATTCTGCAACAAACTCTTAGTGTTATGTGAACGTTTATTTTAGAACAACAGTTCTTTTGGAAATCTATTGAGAAGCTCAATATCCAGTAGTGGACGTCCTATGATTGAAATGATGATCATGGTACATAAGGCAAAGGGCCTATGATATGACAAAATGGATACATGATATAATTTATTAGTCTCCGTCATTAGCGTCAGCTGATTTACGTTTCATCATTCATTCCCATGTCCCCAAGATGGGACAGAGGGAGCCCATAGTACGTCGCCATCCCGAGCGGTCTTGGGCCTCTCGCTTCGCTCGACGTTATTCCAACTACCTTCACTTCTGCAGTGAACTTCCGCCGCCGGATTTGCTTTGGGCGCCCACGTCTTCGCTTTCCTTTAGGATTCCATTGTAGGGCTTGCCTCGGTATGTGATCAGGGTTCCTTCGGAGCGTGTAGCCTATCCAGTTTCACTTATGGCGTTTGATCTGCTGGTCGATTGGCATCTCAACGCAGCGTTTCCAGAGATCTACGTTAGAGACTTTTTCAGGCCATTATACCGAGAATACATCGAAGACAGTTTTTAACAAAGACTTGGAGCCGACGCAAGATATGACTTACGTTTACATTCATATTAAAACAGTCTTCCAAATCATAAACACAATCAGAGCGTTTTAGAACAAATTATTCAATAATAATTAATAAATAATGCAACGTCAAACACAAACAGAGCTAACGCTTGCAACTGATTCTAATTAAATAGTATTTTTATTGCACGAACATCTGCTTTCATAAATAGTTTTTACACGATAACTTCCATAGTTAAATCATTTATTTTTAACTATTACTTTTATGAATACTCTTCACTGATCACAGAATATCAGTAACAAAATTTGAAACATAATCGTCGAATATAAAATTTTGGTTAAAATTTGTACATGGGAAATGGCGTTTGAAAGGTGTTTATTTTACAGGGTTATTGATTATAGATGTAGAAGCTTTAAGTGACAGTCCAGGTTCTCTCTCCAGGGCGCCCTGCGCCTACGAGCTATAGTCATTATTAGTCATATAGTAACCACCTATGTAATCCAAGAACCTAGAGGTACCTCAAAACGATTGAATACGGTAATTTATCGCCTCGTGCTAATAAAATATTCAAGATATTTATTTTTTTATATAAAAATTTATACATGTGTCGATTCATTGTTTTAAAGTCTATTTTTTTTTAAAATGGTCACGTTTTAAATAATAAACAGATTCTTTAGACATTTGTTCGTTGCGATTATGGGGTGCCACTTATAAGTAACGACCGCAAATGACGTTTCACTGATTTAAAAATTATACGGTCGGCGACTATAGCAGCAAATAAGTTATGGTCCCATTTAAACTAAGTGGTGTGTGAGACACAGATGTATGGAGATTTCCGTAATATGCCTCCTTAGGACGTTTGTTATGAGGGAGTAAATGGGCAGAATGCGGCCCAGACAGTTTATAAATAGCACTTAGCTTTATTACTATGGAGTAAATTGTTTTAGCTTATGCAGTAACAGATTTCTTGGCTGCGAGACTAATTCTCTTTTGTTACAGCTAAAATGCTTGAGTTACGATTTTTACGTCAGATAAACAACGGATAAATAACATAATACTCGGGGTTATGGTGAACTAAAATTCTTGTCTTGTCAATTTTGAGTACCCCTGGAAAATAGCGAAGTGGTTTTTTTTTCAAATTTCATATTCATATTTCAAATAATCTTTTTTTTTTTGCATAGTAATTTTAATATTTTTTCGTTAACATATCGGTAGGTTCCAACACATTTAATATTTATTTTAATTAATAAGATCAACCGTACTTTCACATTCTAAAATAGTCGCTTCGGTTGTGTAGAGATTTACGGAGACGATAATTAATTGGTGAAGCTAAATTTCATGGTAATCTCTTACTCGTACCCACCGTCATGATGGATTATTTAAATATTTATAGTTCTAAAATAGGCCTCGGGTATAAGTATAAAGGTTATAAGTTTAAGTGTAGGCTAATTCTTTGTTATAAAGTATCCGCGAATGACTTATACGTAAAAATTCAAATTTAAATTCAAAATATCTTAATTCGTGTAGGCATTTACATGCGCTTCTGAATCTTCGATTATTTTAACATTATAAGTAGTGAGCTACCACCGGCTCGGAATACTAATCTGCTAAAAAGAGCCGATCAGTAACTAAAGAGTTGCTCTTTTGAAATGGTATCGTGTAAATGAATCAATAAAGGCAGTTCCACGAATTTCCATCAACTAAAAAACTCTTGAATGCGATATACTCTTGAAAAACTCTTGAATAAGATTTACTTAATTATAAACATTTAATTTTAAAATTAAAGCAAAGAAAA
Organism: Battus philenor; assembly: GCF_028537555.1. Classification (NCBI taxonomy): domain Eukaryota; kingdom Metazoa; phylum Arthropoda; class Insecta; order Lepidoptera; family Papilionidae; genus Battus; species Battus philenor. Next base: position 4,773,401 of record NW_027181686.1, read on the forward strand.
GGAAGGGCTAGGATATCTCGTGGAACTTTACTGTTTATTTCTCAGATTCATGAAGGATTTGTTATCTATTTACAGGCCAAGTTTCGATGTTACGTGTTTTTTTTTATTTCTTGTATTTAACATGTCTGTCTTTATTTTTTATAACATATTTTGATTTTTGGTGCGTAAATTATATATTACGACATGAGTATTGCGAAGCAATCCTTAGAATACATTTTAAAAACAACATTTAAAAACGAATCTCAGAGAATCTTTTAGGTTTTAATTATTAGTTTTATGTGTCTACTAATCAACTCAAATATATCTAGTTATTAACAGCATGTTACATAATTTATACAAAATATACTTCTGTCGGGATCGAACCATAAAGATTCTTATTACCACTGAGTGTAATTAAAAGTAATTTTTTTGACCTATAAATCAGAAAAAAACTGGATATTTAAAAACGATATCATATATTTCTTTATAGTTTACTGTACAATAAACCTCTCACATAGTTTCTGTTGCAGTAAATATGTGTGCAAAAGCACAGGTGTTCTGTGAAAGCTTATTGTTCATGATTATACCAGATACAATTATATATTAATTATTATGGAAGGTTTATGGCAAAAATGTATTCATATTCTACTTTATTTACAAAGTAAATTTCTTACTTGTACAAATATAAAAACATTTTTTTAACGAATAACATTATTTTAATATATTGGAAAAACATTTTTTTATTTAATACACATATGAATCTACCGAATGATGTAAAGGTCTTGTCTAATAACATGTCATAAATGTTTGTATCTTAACTTATCTATTAAATTTTTTATTAAACAACATGTGAATTGTGATAACTATAAATTGTATTTGCATTTTATTCGACTGTTTGGGTTCCTAAATTATATTTCGTATTTTTATAATCTGATTATTTATTTATGTAATTAATTAATGTCTTTAGGCTTCCTTTACCAGTCAACCTATGAATCAATGTTATTATTATTTTTACTTCGAATTTGATTCTTCTTATAATGATGATATACATAGTCTACAGTTTTTTTTTTTTTAATTTAAGATCTAAGTAAATAAAGTATGAAAATGTATTTATTTTGTTTTTATTATTAAAAGAAATTAATAAATTCACATTCGGAATACGTTACAAAAAGTCTAGTTGTAATATAAAGAGAATATCTATGTAATAAATAAGTCCATTTTTAATTATAGGTTGAGTTTCATGATAATTATGTTAAAGTATAGTAATTATATTTAAAATTATTTGCGAAACTAAATTGTAAATTTATACATGAAAATGAAAGATATTGTAACATTCAGTGAAATGAACTTCATCCTAATGATAATCTTTATACAGAACTACGCGAGATAAAGGCCATACAAGAGTTCTTTCGACAAACAAATTATATAAACGCTGGCAGAGAATGTCCCAAATTGTTAAATTGCGTCTGTTATACACGCAGAATGAATTTCTTTATCAAAAATTACATACTGTTTTTTAAATGAGATGAAGTTGTAATTTGGTGAACGAAAAATTTAATGTAATATATTCTTGTCAGAGCCATATTCCCTTATCAAAACATTTAATGGAATTGCTAATTGTAGTATGAGTATGACCATTTTCATTGCTTTACCATAGATTAAATCATTGTTATTTTATACCTAATATTTTAAGTGTAATGTTTGTTTGGTTTTACACTAAGCATTTATTATTCAAATTGAGACTTTTTTATATTATTTACATGTGTGAATTGTATTTTACACATTTATTTAATCTTGTATTTGATTCATTTCACTTGACATTTTACTATAACATTTTAGCTTAATGAAATATTTGATTTCGAAATATATCCACAAGTTTTGGGTAATATCTATTTTGTAGAAAATGTATATCATTATGTCTCCGCCTTAAACTTTAAAGATATTATGTAAATAGATCATAATCTTTATCATTTAATACAGCAAGTCTATGAAGAATCAAGTACTCGTGGCAGAAGATGGCAGCGGTGCACAGCTTCTCAGGTCATGCAGGCGAAGGAATATGTGCATTCCACCCTGTACTCTCTCGCCTCCATGACCTGAGGAATTGTGCTAAAGCATCAGTGGAAGACTTCCATGAAGATTTTAGTGAAGATTAACATTTAGACAAGCTAGCATAATTCATGTTCAGGGCTCTATGATATGCTGTTGGTGTGTGTATTTAAAATAAATAAATATGTTTTACGTGTCCTCGATATGTGTACATTTTACATAAGGAATGTTTTGTCATCTTCTGTATGGTGCCATCTAATTAAAATAAAATAAAGTTAATAAAAGAAATTCAACTGTCGATGTAATTTGCTATAAAAGCAAGGCATTTATTATATATTATTCATCCCTCATATATTATTTCGACCGCTTCAACGTATACGCTTTGAGGAAAAAATTCACATAATTATCCCCACTCTACTTATATATCATATACTATATGTATAATTTATGTATGGAGGGTGATTAGTTACGAGTATCAAAGCTTTAAAGGGGTGCGTGTAAAGCCTTAAATCTTTGGCTAACAATAAGTTATTATTGTTAGCCAAAGATTTAAGGCTTTTAAAAAGGACTCTGTGTATAGTGATCACTCTGAAATAAGGAACATTAAAGCTGTGGAAAATCGTTGGATACCGTCAGCACAAAATCGGTCATTGTTGCCATCTTTGAGGAAAAACGTAGCCCAACTGTGGGCGTTTATCAGCTGAAAAGAAGCACAAGTTTGTGATTATTTGCTATTACAGGACATATATAAAATTTAGCATGAATTTTAGTGATGGTATTATATTTTTTTTACAATTCCTTTATCACATCTTTTACATACTTACCTACTTGTTACATCTACACCGCTCTAAGTTGAATGTAGTATGCTCATAAAGCGCAAGTCCGCCGTTTCCGTATAGTGTAATAAATAAATATATATATTTTCATACATTAGGTTAGGAAACCCTCACGAAGAAAATTGTAACGTTATGTTCTCTAGATTCGATTGCTTATCGGTGTAAAAGCTTTAAAGTTATGAATGTATAACCTATACGTTAGCAGAAAGCTTTGAAGGTTTTACAACTTTCCCCAATTGCCTATGTAAAGTACATTGAAATTACATTAATTTGTTTTTTTTTTTTTTTTTTTATTGGAATGCGACAGGCCACAATTTTCGTGGTACAAAGTCAAAAAGGACAAATAGTAAACATTAATTAATTTTAAGTAGTAATAATTTTTATTTTTTATTTTATTTTTAATAAATTTTATTATTTAATATTTGAAACAATTGATTTTTGGATAAAATGTACCATACATTAATTGATAATGACCTCTTTAAAGTTTGTACATCTAACTAATCACTCTTTGTTCACATTAAATGTACACAATAGGCTTCCTTCGTTCCTACAATAAATTGTGAAAGCAAGGTGTAATATAATATAAGTGTTGTTATGTTCAATAGTGTGGAACAGAACTGTTAATAAAAATAAATTAAAGAAGATTTACAATATTCAGGAGATTCATCTGTTATGTTTAAACTTATTTAAAAATATTACGTTCAGAAATTTTTAATGTATATATTGCACATTACTATTCATTAAGATGAATATAAACAAGGCCTATAGTTGTCGTTGTTTCGACCCATAGATGTTCACTGCAAAGCATATGCCACTCTCAAAAAAAAATATACCAGAATCAGGTCCGCTTGGCAGACCGTTAGGCAATCGCATAACTCGCTGCTACCCAGCCTCTGGAAACTTGTTTGTGAGTAGTGACAAGTCTATATAATTAATGCACAAAGAATGAATTATACCAGATTGTGCGCCGGAAATCAAAGACGCGACCTGCGATCGCAAGTATCGGTCTTCTATCGCTAGACTACCACTACTCTATGCCGTATATACGGTACCAATATGGTAAATATTGCATTATTTATCGGTTATTTTTAATTCCGTCAAAATAAACGTAATTGTTAAAAGTATATATTATACCATAAATTCAAGAAAAAACAGAAAATTATGTGTAACACTTTTATTGAAGTTATTTATTATAATTTCAGTGTATGTGACAATTTTTTTTGTTAAAATGGTTGAGTTTTTACAAATCGTTAAAAAAATTTAACTAAAGGAAATACTGTAGATTGGTGTCATAGTTTTACGCAAGATGAATGAGGTAAATCCTTTTCTAATGGATAGTTTTTTTTTGGTTTCGGGGGGGGAATCTTCCGGACGTTCAAGATGCCCTGCCTCTGGGTGGAGGACAGAGGTATGTGGGATTCCTACCCACTAAACTCCCCCCCTCCGGTGATCGCTCATTGGGGACCGAAGTATCTCCCGGTCAAGGATCGCCATGCAGTCTTCTCTCGCGGCGTGCTATTTTCGATAGCCCGTCCCGGGGTATGCGTGTATACGCTACCCCTGAAACCCTCGTGTTACTATTTCGACGGTTCGAGACCACGTCGAACGATCGTCCGCCTCAGAGTCGCCGAAGCTAGTGGGAGTTTAGGGCCCCCACCCTAAACTCCTGCGACTCCGAAGGCCCCGTTTATGGTAGGCGCTGACGGTGTCGTCTCCGAGCGGGATCTGTCCTCTGCCGATCACATTCGGCCGCCTCCTTCTAGATCATGACGGTCTCACAGAAAGAGGCCACGGCTCTCCACGCCCATGACCCGCTCAACATCGCCGACACGACTGCTGGCAAGGAAAGGTCCTGTCTAATCTCGTCCCCCAGGATCCGTCGCTCCGACTGCCACGCCGGGCAGTCCGCGAGCGTGTGCGAGGCGGAATCCTGGGCGGCCCCACCGCAGTGGGAGCAGTTCGCCGTCGCTTCGCGTCCAATCCTACACAGGTAATCACCGAAGCAACCGTGCCCGGAGATCACCTAGTAAGCCTGTAGGTGAGCCTTCCGTCTCGTCGCTGCATCGACTCCTCGCTCCAACGACTCCGGGAGCTTAGCGCGCCACGTCGCGAGTGCCATTCTAATGGATAGTTCTTTCTCGCAACCCAGCAAAAATAGAATGGATCAGTGTTTTTAGTGTTTCCATGTAAAATTGCTTCAAAGAAAAAGAAAATATTCAAGTGGAACTATCATTGATTTATAAAAATTAAATGAAAAATTAAAAATCACACTCATTTCACTCTCTTAGTACCGGAGGTTGAATCGTAAAATACTTTACCAGCGAATTCCGTTATCGTAAAAAGTCTCCTACACGTTATTGAACCAAGCAAACGATAACGGAGTCATATTCCAACTTGTTTACCGCAACAAAGTTTTTCCATCATTTCGCGTACTAGGTAGACAAACTCGTTCCGTACTTATTATAAATGAAATTTATTTACGGGACACTTATAAAAAATAATATAACTTACTTTAAAAGCTCCAATCGGTTCTTACAGAAAATTAATATTATAAAGAGACTGGAAAATTTGTTTTATTTTAGTAAAACTGTACTTTATAGTGCTTCATATCATATTAGTTTATCTCGCTTTCTCTTATCTCAACACAACTTTTGTTGTGCAAAAAAACAAAAGTTGTGCATATTCAATAAACAGCCATATTCAGGAATTTTACATCCATCTAATCATGTTATTATCTGCTATGATTACTCAAACCGACTACTTGTGTAAGTAATTAGAAAAACACCACAAGAACCAACAAGAACAAAACTAGAATCAGTTTTAGTCACAAACTGCGACGATTTTTTCCTAAAAATAACTTCAATTACTTTTATATATGTGAATAGTTCACTCAGCAGTACTCAGCGGTAGAGGACGAAACTTGCGATCGTAGATCAGATTCGATTCCCGTGTGAATTATTGAAGATTGTATATCTTCCGTATTTTAACTTTATGCATCAATTATTGCTGCACTGCTCACAAACAAGTTTCCAGAAGATGGGCAGCAGCGTCCTAGGCGTACTATGATACCATACTACGATCGCCAACCCGCTTGCCAAGCATGACCATTTTGTTATATCCCCCCATTAGTGTCTTTAAGAAAGGCCTGCCCCTTGCACTGGGTGTCTATCGGCTGAAACGATGACGTCATTTTATTCGTGTTTACTTCTACTCTTGGGGTTGTTTTTTAAAAAAAATTAATTAAAAACTGTATTTAATCTTCTCACGGTATTGTTTACTGATTAAATTCATAACGAGTATAATAGAGAATATTTGTTGAATTTAAAAAATTATAATATAACTATATTTGGTTATAAGAGACTTAAAACAAATTATTAGCAAAAGAAATCCTTTTACGTTTCCAAGATTTATACTGGCGGAGGTTACAAAACTTGATTCAATTTTCTTCGGTCCATTGCTTGTAAAATAAATTAATGACTATGTACTTAGTGGAAATTTTCCGTCTAAATGTTTCTTTATCTCTAAAGAAGTGATTTATTTTTAACTATTCCATTATTAAAGATGTATCGATCAAATTTAATTGTTTGGAAAGATAATAAAACTGATTTTGTAGAGTAAGAAAAGGACCAATATTTAGCCACTTCCGCACATGCAGCGGTAGTCGTGCAAGAAAGTGCACCGCCTGCCAGCCCGCTGATAAATGCGTATGCGGCAAACTATGCGAATTACACAACTACCACCGTTAATGCACTCAACACGTGTTTCACCACCCCACGAGGCATCTTCAGGAGTTATGCTCCACCGATTACCACCGTCAGTATGTTATAGAAAAACTTCGCTGTTAAACTACTTGCTCCTTCATCTTCTTTTCAGCCGATCTTACTCAGCCCGCATCTATCGATTTCTAGCGACTTATACTTTATCGTCAGTGCACGTACCGGGAGCGTTCCTTCGTAGCATTTACAGATTCGTCGCCGCTACTCGAGAACCTTTCGGCTTCAAAAATCATCAGCTGCACTGTCACTTCAAACAAGTAATTCTCCAAGCTACGTCGACCTTGATCCTAATAATCTTATTATTACTTAACTTTTTAAACTGTAAAGTTTATTTTGTTAGTAATTTTTACGCCAATATATCTCGCTCCTATCACATTTATAAATTCACTATGAATTTATTTCTAGTTATTTCATTTACTAAGTCCTATATGTTCACCCTAGTTTTAAGGAATTTAAGTAAGTTTGCTTGCCTGGGTACAGTCATTTCTATGAGTACAACACCTCAATTTTCTCAAGGTTAGGAACGTTTCCGGTCTTAAAGACTTCACCGCCATTTTCACAGGGATTCTATATTTTGGCTTACACTAGTCGATAATGAATATTATAATACAAAATAGTCAGAGAAACCATATACACTAATAGCTACCTTAAATATATCTGATATGGATAAAATGATGTAACAGAAAGATACAACAACATTTTTGGCATAGATTACCTTGTAGTACCTAGAAATTATGTACCAAGGATAATAAAAAGTATACGAATTTCTCTTCAAATTTATGCATTACGTTTTCATTTCACCAACACGAGTCACGTTTCATATCTACATGTCATATCTTAATATGATACGTGAGATGTACCAAATATTTAATTAAACACTTTACAACAATATTACAAATACTTTCTTTAACATATATCATCATAATTATCATCATATTAACAGATAGAAGCTCACAGCAAGGCGAATGCCTCTCACAAAGATCATCACCTTGACCCGTTCTGCACTGTCCGCATCAACCGACTTCTCGCGACTCAGACTATATCGTCTGTCCACTTGATGGAGGGTCTATCTACGTAGCGTCTAACGACTCGTGGCCGCCACTTGTAATCCTTTCAACCCCAACGACCATCGGCTGTATGAACAATTTGCCGCGCGCACTGCCACCTAAGACGAACAATTTTTCAAGCTACGTCGGTGACCTTGGTTCTTCTGATATTTATGTTAGATAACTTTTTAAAATTTAAAGTTTATTTTGTTAGAAAATTTCATGCCAATATTATTGAGGCAGGTTGATACACACTAAGGCACTATACATTGCCATGAGTTTCAGCCTCATTGACAAGCTCACAGACGTTCAAGCGTGAAAATCTATGGGGAAGCCACATGGGTCAATTTCTGGGGTATAATCATTACCACTTCCCACAAACAAGTTTTACAATACCACACTGCGAGCACCCACCTACGAAGCATAGCGATATCTTTGGGGAAGGCCCAAGACGGGCAATAGGCGGCTGAAACGACGACGGCGACAAACTTTCTACATGTATAGTCAAAGTATCTAGTAACCTATGTATTATTTAAAAGAAATAATAATGATGAAGCAAACTTTCGTTTTCAGAATAAGTATTTTATTATTAAAAGTTGAACATTTTGCAGCTGTTAAAATTTTATTCTCACTAACTTCTCAATGCGTAAATCTAAAGAAGGTAGAAAGTTGCGAAATAAATTAAGACAAAGAATCGCGTAACTTAGGCGTGACCATTAAGTCTGTAACCCGCTTAACTTTAATACCGGCTCAGTGACAATAACTTCCTAACAGACTTATAAATCTCATAAATCTCAAGAGTATCCTCCTGTCCCGAGAATTACTCATGAATCTTGTTTAAAAATCGATTACAGAACTTTTGAAGTGTAGATTTCTGTACCACGTTACAACATTTACTGTTCGTTAATTTACCTACAAATTAATTACTATTCGATAATTTTATACACGTTTATGATTCAATAAAATGATTATTAAATCATTTTGTTACATTCGGAATGTTAATATTGATACAGTAAAGTAAATAACGCTATATAACTCAAATCATTATTTTCATTTCAGCCGTAAAATTTCCCCTACTGCACTTTGGGGTCCCTCAAAGATTTCAAATAAGTCTAGAAGGATACGGCTCACGATCGCTTGATATTATAGGTGAAGGTTAAGCGCTGCGTTTACCGGTTTGTTGTCCGTCTCACCTCCAGAACCTTAAACACACCCAACACACACCTGCTATGGTTAAGGTGGCCGGCTCAATGCCACTTAACTTCCCAATCCAACTGCACCAGTTATATTTCGTCATCTACATATCTCCTCATTTTTGTTTCCTTTATAGAGGAATCCCGAACATATCTCGCTTGCCAGTTACTTAAATTGCTTTTAATTTGTCTTATTGTATAATAACATTTATATGAAATAAAGCTAAAGATTTTTAATTAGTTATATTTTATAATTCAGTAAAAAGTGTCTATCAAATAGTGTTCCTGGATAAAATCCAAATATATGTCTGTGGTTTTAACCAGACATAATTTTGAACACTAGCACAAATGTAGTGGTTTTGGCAATGCATAATACGTATTATTTGTAAAAGATAAAATATATAATAGGTGATGATGTACTTATTCTCTGTTGATGCTATTGCTGTTATGCGAAGGCTTTAACAGTTTCATCGGAGCTAAGTACAAGGAACGGAAGGGTCCGTGGATGATGTAATTGATCACTGCGTAAATATCTTTCACACCCTTAGAGAATATCTACTAATGAGAATACTTACATAATTCCGATATACATTTCAGTAAATTATAAAAGAAGAGACTTATGCGTAAATATAACTTAAAATTTACGTCTAGCTAATTTATATATCTTTAAGAGGAGATCCGCAGAAGAATATAGGTCACGGAGGTAGTTCGTAGAACTGCTCGTTGAAAGTGCTAGTAGGCAATTTCTGGAACAATCAACAGCCATTGGTGTCGAAAGGTTTCCGAGAAGCGATCACAGGCTGATAGATGCGGCGTGGGTGAGCTCGCCGCTAGGAAGAATGATCACATTCTCAAGATCGCACAGCCGCTGAATGAGGACCTTGAAAGACCGGTCCTCTTGGTTAATTTCGGATGAGAGCTATGCCTTACAGCTTCGACTGACTAATAAAGTGTTTTTATTTTAATGCCGGATTTTGTTTTTTTTTTTTTCTTATCTTATTGTTTTTTATTGTGTGTATTTTCCTTATCTTTAGTATGCTTAGCTTCCTTAACTTGTTCGAATTGTAGTAAATAGTAACCCTGGTGAAATCAATATATTTAACAGTAAGCGAGAAACCGACAAATGCTGCATTCAAAATTTCATAAAATTGGCTAAATAACTGGATGAGGCATTAGTGAATAACTCCACCAATTCATCCGGATTCCTTGGTTCAATTCCCGTGGATGGGATTCTTAGTATTTCAAGTGTTTAAATAAATTTATTGAAAAATTTAAAACTAATTAAAACTAGGCGAAAGATTTAAGAATACAATCGAAGTTTGATAGAAAAGGTATGTAACGAAATTAAAATTGAACAGAGATCCTCGAACAGCTCCCGAGAAATAAGTTAGACATTGGACCAGAATTAGCAGTTAAAATGAAGTAATCTGGTAAGAAAGAAGAACTGTTATAGTGAAATAAGGTAAAATGTGAAAATTAGAACAGCACTCAGTTCGGCAAGCGAATATGCTTAAGAGATTCTTGTCGTGGTAATTAACATACGTTAACTACATAGTAGCTCTCTCTCTTTGATGTCCAAAGTCATTTCAACTAAAATCAATCGTTCACCGTCGCCATTTCAGCCTATAGATGCCCAGTGTTTGCCAAGGGCCTCCGCCAAAGATAGCAATGGGGGATATACACCATAATCGACGCTGCTGTCTATCCTATGGAAACTTCTTTGGGAGTAGTGGAAATTCTGTATAAATAAGGCACAAATTATGAATTATTTAAAATTGTATCCCGGGAATTGAACCCGCTCGTTAGTCTCAGTCCTCTGCTGGTCTACCCTTGCTCATCCCTTAAATCAGTGCTTTACTCCAATCCTTAACCACTATTCTGTAATAAAAAAATATATCATCTCGTATTTTTAAACTATATTCACTAGTATTAACTAAGCATTTAATTGATTTCAACCGCTTACCACATTCCTTTTTACACCATGATCACAGTTAATTTGCCTATCGATTATTTCAACATGAAGTATCAAAGAACTAAAAAGTCTATTAACTCAAGTGTAGAAGCTTAATATGCGGGAAGCGTTCGTGATTAATTTCGCCACAGGGTTGAATTGTAACCACGAAGGACTCACCCGATAATTAAAGTTACTGTAAAATATAATTTATTTCTAATGCAAAGGGTTGATTTTAGATTGATATATTTTATTTATTTGCAAATAAATACAATTATTTGCTGGGTTCAATCGAACTTATTTTAAAACAAATATCATTTGTTTTATGTACATATCTTACCCAATTTACAGTCGTTCAACAAAGCTGATGGAGGGAGCTACGCTTGTATGTTTCTGTGAAATCTAATTAAGAATGAGGAAATCCTTTGACGAGCGAAAGTAAACAGCATAGCCAAGCGGATTGGCAAGTGGCAGTGGACAGACCACATAGCGCGTAGAACAGACTGCGACTATTTACTTAAAGGTCTGAAGAAGAGGTCATGTACCAGCAAGCGGAACATAGGACGTCTATTCACAAGGTTGACAGATACTCTTAATAAGGTCGACGGAAGAAGCTGGATGCGAGCTATTATGATAGCGGGATACTAGCCTTGAAATAGGCACATTTATTTATACTATTTTTAAGGATAATTTCTTCTTAGACTTCTTAAAATTTATAAGAAATATTTTTTTAGATAAAAATTTTATGAGATTTATTATTTATTTAGTTCAATATTATGTTGTGACTTTTTTAAACCGTTTATAATTTAGGAAAATAATACAAAAACCTCAAACCAAAAATATGTATTACAACGGTGTGCCAAACTCAAACAATATTTGTTATAGTAACATTTTAACATTAAGTTTTTTTTGATTTAAAGAATTGTTACTAAAGTTCAAATATAAACTAAATAAATTAGCCGTATTTAGCTATTTTTGACAGTGCAATGGTTTTTATTGATTTATACGTGACAATACTGGAAATGTTAAAACGATATAAAACTTACTTGTTTTTTTTCGTAATTTTGAATAACTGTCTGGAAACGTTTTTCAACAGAAGTTCTACCGAAAATTCGGATTTAATTTGCAGTAAATTCGTAACGTTTCCACATTCAACAGTTAAAAGTTTAATTACACTGTCGCCTTCATGTAACGTGTTGACCAAAATTAATCACTTCCTCTAACCACACTTAAATACATTAAACACGACGCTATTATTTCGATGGTTATGTTACTTAGTAATTCCTAGAGAAATGACGTCCAGGGAACGTAATTCTGTAAGAAGTATTATTGGTTTGATTAAAGGTGTAAAAGGGTGCTTTAAAGGGGTAAATATTTAGTTTATTTTTCAACAAAAACATTTAAAAAATGTGTTAAAACACATATTTCCAATCACCTGTAAAAGTGATCATTCTAAAATATATCACATTCATTTACTTTCTGCATTTGAATAAAACGAGTACTGTCAGTACAAATTCTGCATAGACCGATAGTTAAGAATAATTAATTTTAATACGTAACCTTAATCCTGAAAACTTTTTTTCTATCATTCCTTTATTTATTATTTCAGAAATATATTGAGTTTTGGATATACCTTATATCTATATATACATATATATATATTAATTGATAGCAATTAAGTTATATATTAAATTCTTTCAAGCGTTTATATCTATAACCAAAGTCAAAGGTAAGTCAAAATAGTTTAATTATACAAGATCATTACAATCATATTTAATCGTCATTTTTAATTAAGTTTACGTTAGTTCGTACACGCATCCTATTGAGATATAACAATATATGATATAACAAGAAACTCAGTGGGGTTAGTAATTATTTTTGATAACTGTATTAACAAAAAATTTTTTTAGTTAAAATTAGAGCAATTAATTTCCAAGTATTTTAATCGTGACGCTGTAATAAAGTAATACGCCTTTTGGCAGATACTGCGCATAATTTTTTTTGGAATTTTGTTAAGAGATATTTTTTGATTACGAATACTTATATACACAAACTTACAGAAGAAGAAGATAATGAATTAGATACCGTAATTTAGATGGCCGAGCGATGAAAAGCTTATTCTAAACCCCTTCACAGTTCCTAAGCTGCGCACTGGGAACCCTAACCTCTGGGTTATATTACTTACTCCTTTTTTTCTGGAAGAACAACAATAACATTATCATAAAAGTTTTCTATTGAGGTTAACCATTAATAAATTTGTCAACAACCTAGACATGAGCGTTTCCGTGTAGGATTAACATGGTTTGAAAAACGAAGCTAAGCGTTATCATGTATAAAAATCCCTCTCTCTTGTCTTTGCTCGTATTGTGCGTGTGTTTCATACAGTGCTCGACTAACAACAGATAAGGAGTCATATCAAATTGATTCTTATTTCAACCAAAAATACAGCCTAGTTTATTTAGGCCGGGTCGAAGACGTAGAAGCATGACCGAGATGATGAAAGCATTAATAAATCCATTTTTCTTTGATTATGAAACCTCTACCTTTTTGGCTGCAGTTTCTTTTAACCCTTAACTATGGACGTCATTTTTTTGTCACACTACCATGGACGCGCGGTCTCTCGGACCGCTATGTTTTGAAGTCCAAATATTACGTAAATATTAATTTTATTTGTACACTTTTGTATTTTTTGTTTTTTATGTATATTAAAATTAAATAATTTCGATGCTTTTAATCAATCTTTCTTTATTTGTAAATAAAATAAAGCATAATAACAATTAAAGACACTTTTTGGCATACATTTACTAGAGATCAATTGTAGGACGAAAAACTCGAACGAATTAAACTTTTTAGAAGAAATAACAATCAAAACTATAAATCTAAGGTTTAACCTAAAATAAAAACGAATAAAAGTCTTCTCAAATTCAAATAAAAAAATTTTGACATTGGTCCAATTGTTTAAAATTATTGGCAGTCCTTGCACAAGGGTTTGGAACATTGTAAACATATGACCTGCCTACAATCTATACAAGTGTAATTGGACTTTCTCTTTGGTTTTGGTGGATAAAGACGACATGTTTTTCGTTTTAATGAATCACTCTCCTGGCTAGGGGGTTCATCTAGGAGCATATCTGCGCCTAAAACTCGCCTCATTGTCATTTTCAATTCGTTTGATATATTTGATTTTATTGCTCGTCTCCTTTTATTATTCGTTCCGCATGCATATATGACTAAAGATCGTGCCATTTTTTTAGGAATACTCCTCTTTTTATTTTTATGCTCTGATGCTCATTGTGTAATACATGAGCATTTATACCACACAAGTCAAGAATGCGATATAAAATGATCAAAGGCCATCTTCTAGTTCAATATTCTTTGATATTTTGAAAGAAAATAACATAAAACAATCAAATTAAACAAAGTCACCGTTTATATTATTTACGCAGGAAACGTGGACGTGCGGTCCGACAGACCGCGGTTAAAGTATAAAATAAAATAACTCATCTAATTTGTGGCCGCCGACACAATCTCTTATCTCATCATACGTTTGGGCGCTAAAACTGAAGCTACTGAGAGCATTAAATGCGGGGAGCAAGGGGAAAGGGGTAAACACAAAAATTACAAACTGCAAGCGGTCTGTGAGACCGCGCGTCCACAGTTAAAGGTTAAATGCGAGAAAACACCTACCATGCCTGGCTTTTTTATGCCCCCCGCTTATTTTTAACTGGGTTTTATTGGAGGCCTCTCGTACTTCCCCTGTCCTAGCTACACAGGGATCACAGATATAATAATAATTTAGTCACCAAATTTACTTATTTCCATACTCTTCTTCCTTCTATATTTATGTCATCCATTCATTCCTCTTTTGTTTGTTAAAATTTCTTGCATTTAATTGTTTATATTCCTTTCATACCTCGCCTTACATACGCTGCCTCCCTTCAACGAATTACAACAGGCAGTACACATTTTGTTTACTTTTGTGTAGGGACTTTCAGATATAAAAAATAATAGATACTGTACTTTGATCTTAGCCATAAGGCTGAAAAACAATACCGCCCTTGGCTTTTAAATCATAAGGAACTGCTGCTGTTCTACGATGGACTTTTCTGTCTATGTTCTCCGCTTCAGAACCTTAAGGCTCCAGCGGCCATCTATTCTGTGTACTATATGGCCTGTTCACTGTCGCTTCTACTTGCCAATCCAATACTTGGTTCTTTTTCGAAGAAAAATTTCGAGAACACGTCTCTCTTCATTGCTCGTTGTGCGGCTGCAAGCTTGATAATGGTTTTGGTGCATAGTTTTAGTTTCATACATAAAAAAGATGTTTTAAGACAAATACTTGTTATGCTCAGTAGTATTTGTAAAGGCATAACTTTCCTTTTTTTGAATAATATCAGTGTAGTTATTATAGAATTAACTTACGTACTTATTTATTAATTATTCATCTCATTTATTCACTCATATTTATTTTGTTTCAAGTCGTGGTGACGTTTTTTACCTTTTACATACAGCAGAGCCAAAATAAATTAAACTTTATAATTAAATAGCTAAACCATATGTATAATATGGCACCGTCCAATCAATTACAAATAAGTTATGATGCAAAATCACGTCACGTGGTCATTTGATGCACTCCCTTACGAATATAGATCAAGTATAAATAACTTCTGAAATAAATATGTCGAAATGAGGAAACCCTTCTCACCGCTCATTCAATATTGATTACTACGAATGATAACAATATGATATAAATATAAAGTAAATGCACGCTGAATGCTTATTAAATTTAGCGTTAATAGATAATCAAGTTAATAGATAGAGTATCTAAAACTAGTTTCGATCTAGCACTTTGTGAAGTCCTAACCGCTGAGCTTGCGGTAAACAAATGTGTTTAATTTAGCCTCAGATGTCGATTCGCAGCCGTGGTTAGTTAAATAAAGTGCTTCCATCTTATATATAGAGCTAAAATCGATCGGTATCTATGTTCGAAGTGCATTGAGAATTATTTCAACGAACGAATTGAATCTTATTACAATGTGTTTACATCTCACCAATACATGTACACTATCACATACACAAAACACAACTCGCAATGTCAGACCGTAGATGCTAACTACGTAGGCCTTTCCCATATAGAAATATATACCGAGATATATATAGGCCGTAAACGCCGCGCTTTGCAGGCGGGTTGGCAATTGCAGTATGGTATTTTGGTACGCAGAAAACGCTGCTGGCTATCATCAGAAAACTTGTTTAAAAGCATTGGAAATTCTATACAATTAATGTAAAAAGTGTGAATTACATAATATTATAAGTCAAGAATCAAACCCGCGACCAATGATGGCAAGTCTCAGTCCTCTACCGCTTGACTACCACTGCTCAAACACAATTCACCTATTACTTAATATTGTCTTTATAGTTTTTTCTCCAGATCTGGCCACGGTTTTACGACAAAAATCTGAGCATTTCACATTCCAACATGTAGATAAGTACTCGTAACATATATTCGATATATTTTTGCATGTTGTATAATATATTTTTTTATTAAATAATTACTAAGAAAAATTTATATTAAATTCTTTTCCTCAATAATTACTTACTGAAAGGAGCAGCGTCGAACGTCGACTCACAGGATGGACAGATGACTTTGTGAAGGTCGTTGCAAAACGTTCGATGCATACCGCTTCGTACTGATTGGAAATCTATGCGTGAAGATTATGTCCAGCAGACGTCGTTTATAAGATGATGAATTTTGTAGGACTTGTTAATAATAAATTTGTAATAATATATAATATAATAATATGTAATAACTAATAATGATAAATTTGTAAGATGATGAATTCATTATTAGATCATTAATTTATTCCTATGTCCCCAATATGGGGCAGAAGGCGTCCACATTACGTAGCGCTTTACTACGCTCCACGTCATTCCAACTGCCTTCACTTGTGCAGTGATCGTCCGCCGCCAGGTTTGCTTTGGGCGCGTCTTCGCTTTCCTTGAAGAATTCATTCTAGGGCTTACCTCGGTATATGATCAGGGTCCCTTTGAAGCATGTGGTCTATTCAGTTCTACTTACTAGATAACAAGCATATAATTGGAAAGTTGTAAATACAAATGTTGACTTACAATTCATCGATTTTGTAGTTATGATTCGTAAAGGGTTATAAACAATAATTTCGTTGTTAATAAACATACAATCGACATGCAGATTCAAAAGAACGGTGTCACATATCGCGCAACCTCCGAAACAATAAATTTATTGCAAACCAAATTTCTCGCTCGTAAATATTCACGATATTCCGTCGTTAATTTGGCATCCAATTTATGCGATATAACAACACTCCATTATTTCACGTTTAAGATATATTATATAGAGATACCACTGAATGCATTTCAGCCTTGAAATTCAAAATCTGAGAGATTTATGAAATAAAAGATAAAAATATTTGTTTTGTTTAAAGGAAGCAAACAGAAAAATAAAACCAAAAAATATACGATTTTTTTTTATTACAATGACATACAGCTGTACATACAACGCTTTAATGCTTTTAAATCTTTTTGGGGTTATGTTATAAAAACATATATATTTTTTACTTGGGTATAAAGTAATTAATCCATTCTTAGGTGACTTCTCTTCGCCAAAAGGTAATTTCCTCGCAAGTGTGGTAGGCACTTCCTATGTTCTGACAAGGATACTCTACGACACTTGCATTTCGTCCCTTCAATACATTTGCGGGTTACAATTCAATTTATTTCCTTATATTTAGGCTAACATAATGAAATTTCGTAAGCGTAACCAAAATTTTTATAAATGTTTTTATATTTTCCCAATTAAAAATAATAAATTTGTTGTATTTATTCATTTGAAAATTATTTATTTCTTTTGTTTTCAGGTAAGTCAGAAAATTATACAACGAAGTCGTAAGTATATTTTAATATTTATAAGAATGTAACACAGTTTTTAGAGTAGCAAATTTGTATTGGCTGTGTAACTTTTAATAACTGGTCGAGGAATGACACTAGAGAAAATCGTACTTTCATGGAATTAAAAACTTTAAACTTCGCGCTGGTGGTTTTTGACCCCCACTTATACCCCCCATTTATACCTTTTTTTTCACTGTACGTATTTAGTTTAATTATGTATCTGTGTTAAAGCTAGTACTACGCAGTAAACTTGTCGTGGCAGGGGGTCACTCTGAACCATCGCCTTATATTGTCTACAAGTCGTCATGTATGGATCTTAATAGGTGGACTATGTATTGACACATGTTTATTTGCAATTAACAGTTTTAGTGCTGATTTAGAATATAGTCTATGTCCCGAATTATTGAGTAATGAAATAATAAACATTTGATGAAAATTTCTTTTATAACATACAATTTTTAATAAATTTTAGTTATGTTACCTCTTTATGAGTTTTGCTTTCTTTGTGAGTATTGTACTCATAAAAATGAAAGAAAAATGTACTGAAGAAAAATCGCTCGTTAAAAATCAAAATAATTCATGTTTATAATATTTACACTTGACGACTAAAACTACACAGACTACAACTTAAAGAAACGTGCATATTGAGATATCAAATACACAATAGGCATAAACTATATTGTGATGCGTGCAAGTTGAAATTAAGTAATGCTGTCGGGGGTAGGCCCTCCACCAGTAAACCGACGATTAAGGAAAATATCAAGAGAAGTCCTAGGATCCGGGCACCGCAAGACCTGACATCATGGCGATATTTGGAAGAGGTTTTCTTTCTTTGCAGCGGCCTACTTTCGGGATCAAATCTGATTAGCAATTGAGTGTAGCCAGGTACTCCGCTGCTTTACTTCACGACAGCTGAAGAACCGTTACCCGTCATTTAGTAGCCAAAAAATATTTTCCCTCCTACATTCTTACGTTATTGATTGAGTATTAAATTGAAATCGATATAATAAAATTGTTAAGTAATAATAAATAAAAGATAAGATTAATATCTCAGCTTAAACTTCATTCTTTCTAAAAGATTACTGGAAGATATTATATTTAAAATCTCTTTTAGTACTTATTTTACGTTCTTTTTAATTCTAATCTTAAGAAGTTTGCACGAGTATAACGTCTTATGTTCGTATAAACTATCTTACCCGCAACGTGTACTACTATTTAGAATAGAAAAAGTAGTCAAAAAAGACTACTTTTCTGAGTCTAGTAAAAAAGAAATAAATTGAAATAGACACAGCGTTAGCATTAACCGCCAAATACTGCTTTTTACATACACATTATTATAACCCTTAAATTTTTTTGGTCTGGATCTGTTGCTTTAATAACATTACTAGTTCTTATCTCTACTTCTACTTCTACTTTACTTCGTTGGAGGGAGAAGGGTTGGATACAGAACTCTGGGTTGACGACCCGCGTAACAATTTCAAAATTTTCTTCACCAGACAGATTTCTCCCTCTCTACCTAAACAAATCTTAAAAGAGATCCACTAATGCTGCTTAGGGAGCCCGATTCAGATACTAGCTAATATTTGTTCTCGACGGGTCTAAATCCTTTAGCTGGCTATAAGGATATTTCTTATTATATTTCTAGCTTCTCCCCTCATCGCCTACAAATTCACTACCAATTTATTTTTAGTTATTTCCCTGGCCCTATCTCGGGATCATAGTCGTGTGCGATTCAGGTATTAAAAATCGTCGTCACCACCTTGACCTCAGGGAATCGACATTGTTTGTTAATAAATAATCAATTCACAAATCCGTTAGAATAAACTTATCCCGATAAAGTTATGAACGACATAATCTTTTAACCAAAATATGTACGGGTTTAAAAAACGGGCATGTGTGTGTGAGTAATATGTTTGACATTAAACGCAATTGAGTAGCAGATGTAGCGTAAATTCGCAATCTGGTAAATTAAATTTGCATGCAGTTAACCGTGATTGGTGTCTTCATTAGTGTTAATTGAGCTTATTTGATTACCTCCCAGTGGCCATTGCCCTAAAATAGAAGCAGAAGCTTTAGCAAAGTCTGTAAGCTATGATTCAATTTTAATGTATTTGATTGCTGAAAATAGAAATTTTATTTACAAAGAAATCCAATATTTTAAAAAATGCGATGTTTTATATTATTATATTAGCAAGTATCAGTTGATTGCTGAGGCCTTAAGGTTCCGGAATCAAGACTACAGAACGGCAAACACAGCGTAGGAGGTCCATCTGTGAGCTAGACAGAAGATCTTGTTAACGGCGACGAAAGTCTCTGAATATAATACTTTTAGCCAGTCTCATATGAAGTCATGGGGGAGGCCTAGTGTAGCAAAGGACATACTAGAGCTGAAATGATAATGACGATGAATTTTGGAGTGAGGTTATTTAAGTCATATAAATTATCAGAACAGACTCCAAGAATCGGTAAGCGCAGCGTATGGTGTCCATCTACATAGTGGACAGGCGAACTTTTTAAATTCATCGGAACACGCTAAATGCAGGCTGCTTTCAACCCGATCTATTAGAAATTATGGGAGACTTCTAAGTCCTGCAGTAGACGTCCTGCGGCTAAAATTTTGATGAAATACAATTTATGGTAGTTAATACATAGCAATCTACATGGTTAATATTTTCAACCAAAAATTGAATACGAGAAATCTTTTACCATATTTCAGAAAGCTAAAAAAGTTTTTCGATTACTGTTCAACAAATTAATACAAGAGGCGCCGTATCTAGATACGAAGATAAGAAAACTTTCTAGAAGTACATTAAGTAAATCATAGATGGCGGTGTAGTCAATTATCGTTTTTTGAAATGTTTTATTTCTTATTGTTATATTTATTAGATAGATTCTATGGAATTGTTTATATCTTTTATTATTAAATCGTAAAAAACTTATTTATTAATGTCTAACATTTACTTATATTATAAGAATATGTTAGTTTAACAATAAATGAGAGTTGAAAATAAAATTATGATATCTGATGAAGCAATGGCCTGTTATAATCTTAGAAGTGAATAAGTGCCTACATTTTGGTAGCACATCATTTTTTATGTCTAGTATTTTCTTGTATATATCGGTTACCATCAAGTTGTTTTGTTGTTGCTACTTTAAAAAAAACTTATTACAAAAATACACGTTTTTAATATAAATGAATCGGAAAATATTTTATGAAATAGTGAAGCTACTTTAAGTAATATAAAAATGTTTTGATATGCAATAATAATGTATTCTTATACAATAACATACAATATTGACATAAAAAATTACCGATATTCCCAAAAAGTGTGAGGTACATAATGTCCTCCCAAAGCAAAAACAAATTTCGGATAACTAAGACTTCGTCGAATTAGCAAATCTTTAAATTGGCAATGTAACCGCTCTTTCAATATGTCCTAAACAATGTCAGCTTCTATAGGTAAATTCAGATAAAAATGTCAAAGAAACTTTCATAAAAGATAGCGCACCGGTGGGATAATATGTTCGTTTCCAGACTATTTAATTAAACGTGTGATTTTGTATTGTTTAACGCAAAAATGGTCTCTCTGAGTTTCTTTCGCTTGCTCATCTCTGGTTTGAGGCACGTATCGTCCGAGTAATTGGTAGACTTGATATGACGTCAACAAGACATGAAATTAATCGTAAATAATTTTGAATTCTGAATTTGAACACCTATAATGTATATTAATAATACTAAATTAATGAAAGTGATTACTATTCATAACTATCATCGAGATAGGTTGGTAAAATATTTTAATAATTTTCATTTATTTTTTATACCAAAACAGCAAACACGAGATGTGGAAACATTCGTCGAATTGAAAATACACAAAGAGTATTAGCATCTAGCTTAGGTAAATAGTTTTCTGTGTATCTAAAACAAATGGTTTTAAACTGATGTGAACTGTTAATTGATGGAATTTGTGTTATTTTTTATTTTTATGTAAATATTTTTTTACAAGACAGACAATAAGTCCATTAAAACTCGCATACATTTCTAATTTCGATTGTGAACTAATTTATATTTTAATTTTCTGGGTGTTTATTTTTTACGGTTTGTATTTTGTGGCTTATTATTGAGTAATACGTTGCAGTGTGAATTGTAAAATTATCTTATTGCTCTCATTGTACATCGTGAACGTATTGTTGTGTAAGTCTGAGTCAGACATAGTCTTGTCAAAGACGTTCATTGACTTATATCATATTAATAAAAAAATAAGTAAAATTGAGTTTATAATAATATACGAAGTGAAAATTTTCAAATAAACTTAATTAAAGTAAAAAAATTAAGTAACTTAATTTTATTACTGATGGATATATCGCAAGTTTACAATACACTAGAACGAAGAGAAAGTTTTTCGAAAATAATTAAACACAAATTTAAACAAATACCTGTACAGCCAATTAGATTTTTATTAAAATGTAAGTGGCTACACTGTTTGTATTTAACGTATTGATAACATTAAATAAGTTTCAAATTTAAACCAAAAAATATTTTAATTTAGTTTCTTTTTCCATGCCATATAGAAATAGCCAATGCTAATTTCATTAATTTTTATCTATTACACTTAAAATGATCTGTAATTAAGAGAGTACAAAGGCTGTCGGTACAGCTGGTTTATTAACATATTTAGTGAATATATACACATATATAAACGAGATGAAAACTTAAATAAAGTGTTAATAGGAAATGTAAATAAATATTCAATCCGCAAGTGTTTAGACAAATAAAGAGCAATTATTTTTTTAAAATCCTTTTCGCTCGTTCACAGAGTTAAGGGAGGGCTTACACTGATTAATGCCTCGCAATAAAACCATTAAAAGTAAAACTCCTAACTTAATTAAATTTTCAAACAGCCCTATCCGTCGGTCTTAAAAAGGGATAAAGTGGGCTATAAAAACTGAGACACTTGACATTTTTCCAGTTTCGTTAGAACCCTAATCAACATGTTCACTCGGCTGATTGTGACTATCTCGTGATGATTTCCTTCACAGAATATTTTATCATTATGTAGAATTATTAATTCATATAAAACGAGTATTTTCTGAGAATCGAACCGGAAATATGGTATCGGAAGTCACATCCTCTACCAGTTATGTAAGCTCAAAATAATTTTTACTGGTATTACTAGCCTATTTCATTCAAATTGTTGATATAATATATTTATTAATATTTAATATAATTCACAGTGAAATGATCGCAATAAATTTTATTAAATTATAATAATATTAAATAAATATTATTAAATGCGAAATAAATAGATATTTTGTTCCAATAAAATTTATAGATGGCACGCACACAGATTAAAAAAAAACATTAGCGTATAAACACGTACTAAGCTAATGAAAATTGTATGAAAACAAAATAACCAAAAATATAATTAGTACATAAGATTAACATATAAGATATATAGGCTAGAATATACCAAAAAATTCAAATAAACAATAAATAAGAATATGTATTGCAATTAAATTTGCGTAGCAGGACCTATTGTAAAGTAAAAATACAAATTAAAAAAAAACTGCTTTTACAAAACGTCTTAGCCATTTGGCGGTAGAGGAATGTCGGAAGATAAAAAAAATTTAATGTATAAAGACTAACCGATGCAAATGTTAAACGACGATACAAATATCCAACGCGTGAACTATCATATTTTATGTGAAGTATCAGGAAACCTATAAAGATAAATAAAATCGGTAAAAACATTCTCAAGTTGTTAAGTAACTAAAGAATTTTTCTTTATAATTGTTTTTGATATTTTGACCATGCTGATGTATACTAATGAATAGGGGAATAGGTATCAGTGGTAGCCAAGCAGTAGAGGACTAAGACTCGCGATCTCACGTCGCGGGTTTGATCCCCGGATTACAATCTTATATAATTCGCACTTTGTGCATTCATTATACAGGTTTGCGGCCACTTACAAACAGCACGGCTGGAGCATCCTCTGCGTACCACATTATACTCTAATCTTATACAATGCAGTGGGCGTCCATGGACGGAAGCAACGACGACGTCAAGTTTGACATATTTTCTAATAATTTAATATATAACCAGAAAATGCGTGTAAAATATAAATCAACTTAAGAATAGTAAAGCTTTAGTTTATAAAGGACCTAGGTAAATATATGCCTTTTAGAATGTATTGGTGACTTTGATACCTTAATAAATAAATTAAAGTTGTTAGTTTACAAGTGGAAATTGTACCTAGTAAATTCAAAACATTTTTCGTAGTTTTTTTTTTAATGTAAGGTGCCTAATAATCCCAACACATTTAATAAATGAGAAATATTAAGGGGACTGGAAAGTAATGTCGTTTTCTTAATTTAAGTTCACACGACTACATTTTTAACAAGTTTTATTTAATCTAATCAACAATATATTCACCTTCGTTATCAACAACCGAACCAATTTACTGTCTAGTATAGATATTTTCAATGCCGGAGCAGCAAAAATCAATCGGTTTTTCTGTAATATTTGTCGACAAAAACAACATTACTTTCCGGTCTTTTTATTATATTATTTGTTTTAGCAAGTAATAGAAAGTGCTAAAATCATAAACGAACAGTTATTAAATATATTACATGGTTAAGACTTTGCGTTGTCATTTTAAGAAATAAAACTATTAATTAATAATATTTGGGACTATGTGTTGTATGTTGTATGTATGACTATGTGTCCTCTTGAGTTTATTTAACATTATATTATTTCAAAACTAAGTCGTATGAGCTATTACAGTGTGGACGTTAAAGAAAACTTCTCTAACGTATATTTTTTTAATTAGGTTCCTGCAACTGTTCCGTAAGTTTTGTGTTCACGAATCCGGGAACGGCACGACTCCGATAATTTCACCAATTCGTTTATATCCTGCTCCTATAACACGAATGAATAATCCTATGACGCATTCAATGAGAAACATTTTGATTACTTCACCCATAACAATTTCAATAATTGAAATAGCCACCGAACACACTGGCTAACTGATCAATTCGCAATTGCTACATCAAAGCTCTGTATAGCCAATAATACCATAGATTTAATCTCTTTAATGCTGTTATAGATGATTGTTATTAATATCCAGACGACATTTAAACGACCTTCATTTCTAGCGGAAAGTTGGGGATATAAATAAAATATAATTGGATTAGTTATAACGTCGGAAAGCATTCAATTAGTTTAATAAAATTCATTTTACTGAACAAAGTAACTACGACATTAGTGGTTTGATTAAAAATTTAAATGAAAAAATGAGAGACTCCAGGATTTAAAAAACAAAATCATCATCATAATTTCATCCGTTCACTGCTGGACACCGGCCGGGTATTCTCAATGAGATCGTTTTCCGACGACCTTAACAGTGTTATCTGTTCACTTCATGGATGGACATCCCTCGCCGCCCTTACAGGTCCAGCGGTCAACTGTTCGGCGCGATATATGGCCTGCCTAATGCCATTATCGTGCAAAACTACTTGGCCATGTCGGTTACTCAGTGGCGTAGCTGGGGGGTGGCGAGCGGGGCGGCCGCACCAGGCACCACAAGCAGGGAGGGCACCAAAGTTGAAAGTAATATTTTTGAATTTTTTTTTGAATGATGAATAATGAAATGTTAAAAGAAAAATGAAAACCATAATTTAAAGTAAATAACATAAACCTGAGGTTTGTTGGTTTCTCTTCAATCTTTCACTTTTTTGGCTTATCTTGAATTTTGGGAACCAATTTTAAGGGAAATTAATGACGCACAACCATATATGCAAAAGAAAGGGTTAAGTGTTAGGGAGTGTGCTATGAAATTGAAAGCTGTTTAGTTAGATAGTTGTTTCCTCACAGATTCAATAGAAAATAAAACAGATTCTTGTTTGAATTTTTCTGAAAATATATGTTCTGAATTAGGAATTTCAACGGGACAACCTAGACGAATTTCTAGAAATAAAAAAAATGCTGGAAGAGAAGTTAGTAATGAAAATATAACTTACAAGAACAAATTAAGGCGTGAAATAAGTACATGTGTGGAAAAGATAAAACAAGAAATATTAACAAGATTAGAACAGTTGCATGAAGTAGCTGGCAAATTCGGATTTCTTTCGCCCTCTTAGTTATTAAATAATTAATTTGATATTGATCTTTGTAATGCACCTGATGACATAGACATAGCAGAATTTTTAATTGAAAGAAAGACTTCAGAATTTCGTGGAAGCTTCACCTTGTAAAGGTACTTTGAAAATCGAAGGACCACTAGAACTCTTGAATTTCATACATAAACATCAGCTGTCAGATTTTGTGCCTAATATTGTAATACTGCAAGGATTTTTTTAACTTTCGGAATAAGTGTAGGTACATGCGAAAGAAGTTTCTCAAAACTTAAATTAATTAAAAACTACTTAAGATCAACAATGTCAAATAATAGATTAAATGATCTAACAATAATGTCAATAGAACATGAACTAGTTGACACTATTGATTTTGAAAATTTGATTAATGACTTTGCAGGCCAAAAAGCGAGGAATGTTTGTTTTTTAATTTTCCCAATAAATTTTATTAAGATCTAATGTATATATATATATTATATATATTTATTATTATTTTGAACCAAAAAAAAATATATATTAACTACATTCTGTTCTGAATTTTGAAATTATTTACTTTTTAGGGGGGGGGGGGGCACCAAGCCCTAATCTGCCCCAGGCCCCAAATACCATAGCTACGCCACTGCGGTTACTTTTATCTTCTAAAGATCTCGATCCTGATACGAGCTAAGGGAACCCGCCATAGTCCTTCGCATGACAAATTAAGCGACTATGAACCTGCTAAACGGGGTTTGAAGTAAGAAACCCCGTTTAAGTTCAATACGTCATCCTAGTAAAGTATTACCAGGTAGTACATATGTACTAACAAAGATATTGTACAACTCATTTATAATCAACTGCCTGCGCCAGCTCAGAAATAACGCCGGTATCAGACTTCTATCGTTGGTCGATATCTTCAATTCTGTCTTCAATTTAAAAACTATAAATGAAAGCAATAACTAAAGACTATACATAAACGAAAGCACTAGACAAATCTTGTCCAAAACAAATGAGGTGTGTTCAAGAATTTAGATTAATATTAAAAACTCAGTAGCGCACGGGTTAAAAATTTGACATATGACCTTGAGAGTTCTAATACCAAAAAGCGCACATTTATTGTTGCACTCAAAAAAGGTTAATAAAATCATTGCGACGGTCCTGGCATATCCGGTACCTTTACCCCTCAGAATTACAAAATGTTAATTAAATAAAAACATGTAAAAATCCTGTTAACGTGTAAAGGGTTTTTAAGCAATTATAAATCAATATGTAAATAATAGGTAAAGCAATGTATTTGTAAAGGTTATTTTTAAAGTAACTCAAAAAATACGCACTTCAAACTTTTATAGCTCTCATTTGAAGGATGTTGTTATATGGTAGCTAATTTCTGATTACATTTAAAACACAAGTGTTTAATATAAATGATTCTTAGGTGAAAATAATGTCACCAAATAAATGATCAAATAAACTCAAGTAGTATCAAGAGATCGAAATCATTATTTCAACTCTCCTCTCCCTTTTCTTCCTATCTATTTAGACTGAAATCTATACAGATTGGTGGTAAGTAAGTCACTATTTTTTCTCTTAATAATCTCCTTCTCATTAGCGCACTCTTGTCAGAGAAATCGTGGTCATTTCCCAGTCGGCTCTGGTGTCCCTGATGGTATCGCCAAGAATCGCCATGTAGGTCAGTTTTTGTCGGAGTAAGTGCATTCATTTGACTTATCAGTGATAGTTTTGAAGATATATGTCCATCATCAGGATCATCATATAGGACAGTGGTAGCCCAGCGGTAGCGGACCGAGACTTCGGTTCTCGGACTGAGGTTCGATTCTGAGGATACAATCTTACATAATTCACACTTTGTGCATAGATTGCCACTTCTCACTGACAAGTTTCCTGAGGATAGTCAGCAGCGTCTTCTACGTACTATAATATCACAATGTGAATTTGGCGATCGTGGTATATACTCCTACATATTCCTTTAGGGCAGGCCGATACCCTGCTGTTGACAGACATGACACATGACAGAATGAGTTGAATCGACAACGATATAATAAATATAAAATGAAAAATACTGCGAGTTGTCAAGACGGTATATTAAAAAAGTTTATAGATTTTCCTATATCCATTCAAGTGGCTATAGGTTTATAAACTTTTATTAGATTTCTCGACTTACGTGATAGAAATTTTCTCTTCAACGTAGATTGAAGAATAAATAGAGAGAGCTTTATGATATCAGATTTATATTTTGATTAAAAACATATAACAACGGTATTAATATTTTTATATATTCACTTCTTATAATGTACAAAGTATATAGGCAAAATTAATGCTAAAGATATACTTTAAGAGTCAACCCTTAGGAACTGTGCACTGATAAATTAATTTAAGAAGATAAAGGAACTCTATGAAATATTTACCGTATACAATGAAGCTTCGAAATGAAAATATTATGACATAGTTACTAATGTCGTTTATTATTATGACATTAAATCTGTAAGTAAAGCGCTCACTATGAAATAATCTTTATACTGAACTGCAACAGGTCGACAGAAAAAAAATTTTGTTAGTATTTTTTTTTAATATTTGTTTTTAGTAAGATAATCAGTAAGATAACATAATGTAATAAATTGCTGAGCTTGAACTGGTTGGTTATAGACGCAACAGGAAATCGCAACCAATGGCAAAACAAAAGGTGATCACATTGAATATTACGACGCTACAAGTATGACCAATAAAATTACTCGTATGTTTATAGTTAGTAGCGTACACTTCAAAGAAGCTACATTTTTTTTTCGGGTTACCTATTTCATAGAATTACAATCAAATACATTTTGGAATCAAATAAAAATATTAAGTATAAAATCGAATGTAATATAACAACTTTTTTTATTTATTTGTACATTGTATGCATATGTGTATGTACTTAAACATGCCTATATACATATAGGCATGTTTAAGTATATGTGTTTATGTATCTTGTAAGACTTTGTTCCTTATTTTGTATGTGTTATAGAGTTTATTGAGTAACTTTTATCTATGTAGGATTATGATCCTTTTGCACGTCCTCACAATATATGTAATAAAGCTAAAGGCGGAAACTTGTAATAACCCTTTGATGTATAAGTCGGATGTAAAAATGTAACTAGTTTTAAAGTTTCCTGTACAAGTAAAAACAAAATAAAAATAAAATAAAACATTCGTCAAGTATATCAAATTCAATGTGGAACAGTCTTGGAACAGCAGAGCATAAACAATAAGTAAATAATAATACATACATTGTGTATAATGCGTGCCTATAAAAGACAAGCGATGAGAATATTGCGTAATGTATCTCATAGTCGAGTTTATAAACGTTCCGGAATGAAATGAGTATAATTAACTTACTTTAATAAGCTGAAATACGAAGAGGAAGTTAAAATAACGCTGAAGCTAAAATCCAATCGAAGTTTAATTACAAATCCGCATGATATGTTTAATATTCATTTCAAAATTTTCATTTGAACATTGTAAATAAATCTGTATGTTTTGATATGTGCAAAAAATTTTATTATTTATTCTGTAGAAATGAAGAACATACAATACAGATTAACCAGCTGTTCGCTTGTTTCACGTGGCATGGACTGCTTTTTGTATGTGAAATGTTATTAATTCTTTTTTTTAAGCAATTTTCAACATGTCAGAAAAATATTCTGATTGATTTTTAAGCCTATTAGAACTGTATTTTCTCAATATATATATATATATATATATATATATATATATATATATATATATATATATATATATATATATATATATATATAATATATAAATATATATATATATATATATATATATATATATATTTATATATATACATAATATAATTGTTAACTAATTTTTACTTGTAAAAGAAATATTTTTACCAAATTGCCGTTCTTGACGCTTTATGGTTAGATATTGTGATGAGGCTGTATCTATGTGGAATATTTATTGATTACGTACTAAAGTTTCCTATTTTTACCACAATATTGTCACATGACGTTATATTATTTGATATTTATATAATAAAGACAAGCAATCTTCTCTAATATATGTATTGTTGTAGGTAAAAGGATGCAAAACTCTACTTAAGTTAATGATTTATTTCTAAGCTCCGTACATTGATTTCATAAAAAGATCTGGCCAGAAACTCAACAGATGTTTTCTTAAATAAAATCCTCATGCGTAATATATATATATATATATATATATGTTTATATATATATATATATTTATATCTGAGATCTGAGGTTGGGTCGTATATGTTTGATCTTATAAGATAGCTATAGGTTATCTAGAGAGCAACGGAGACCTTTACCTTCAGAGTTTCGATTATTCTAGAGAGGCGAGATTGAATTACGATTATTCTAGAGAGGTGACCACTAGCCGGTAAATATGGGTAGCCTCTTTCACTATCGCGACTTTAGTGAGAGGCCTATAGTTTACAGCGGGCGTCTTTCGGCTGAAAAGAAGAAAAAGAAAGACTAGTTGTCATAATTATTACAAAATATGTATTTACATTGTACCAATAAAATTAACATCTAGAAATTGTAATAACTATATATTTTTAATTGGAGACTTTATTATTTTTTGCTTGAAAATTTCCAATGAATCGTTCGTTATATAAAGATCGCAAACGGAAAAGTTCAAATTAGTTCAATGTAAAATGAACGTTAAATCAAAGTTGGTTTTGATAGATTGCACGTGAAATGTTTTCGCAAATCTCTGTTGCGGATTATAATTAGTGATATTTTTCCCTTTCTGATCTAAACTTTAATTTAAAAACCACTACGTTATTCATAGAACACTATAACCGCATGTTAAGGATTTGAAATTTTATATCATCATCATCATGCTGATAAGCGCCGAGTGCAATGTCTAAGGTTTCCCCGAAGATCGGCACAATGGCCGGTATAGCACTTCCCGCATTGAGCGATTTATCGTGGCCTTGACTATATCGTTGGTTCACCCAGTGGGCCGCCTATCTACGTCCACCGGCTCTTGGCGCTCATTTCGATGCAACAGCCATTTTCGCCACGTCGATGACCTTGATTCCTATACTGATATAATCACCAGCAATACCCACTGGTCAAAGACCTTTGTCTTCAAACGTATTATTCCAATACTTTTGATAAAATTTATTGTTATAACATTATTATAATTTATTTTGAAATCGTAACTATAGTCTACGATTCACAACAATTATTACCTGACCATAAAACAGTCTAAGAAAAGGTTTGTTGTTTAGTGGCTTTAGGTTTCTCGCGTTATCCGACTAATTTGTTTGTATAACACAGTACAGTACTTACCGTAAAGAACACCTGCGCAACCTTTTTTAAATTAAAGTAACCGCAATTAGCTCAGAGAAAGGTCTGCCGGTGCCGTTGTATATTTTCGTGAGTTAATTGTCGTCGTTGTAATTATATTTAGACAGAAATCAATTAGTCTGGTTTTGTTGTACCGAAACCGCTCTATCACGATTTAAAAAGTGTAAAAGTTTGAGGAAAAATGAGCATGAGTTACCATCTCGTGTGTTGAAGCCGAACTAACGGCAGAGCGGGCGACACTCCCCTCCATCTCCTCACAAGCATACTTAATACGCGGTACACCGTTTTCAGCAGCGCTTTTACCTTACCTTTGTAAGACATTTAAATCCCATTAAAAAGAGAGTACTTATTTTAAGCTATATCTCTAGCTCAATACGGATTTAAGGCACGAGAAAAATATTGTGACCTTTGATCTTAATTCACATATTTTACCTGTTAAACAGCGAAGCCCAAGCGGTAGAGGATTGACATATGCGATCTTAGGTCGCGGGCGGTCGCGGACTTGGATCTCGAGCATGTCGTTTCGGGGCATGTCGATATATTCGATTATCATTTGGTAGCTCATTACGTGCTTAGAGATGGTTTCTACCAGATGGCAAAAGTTGTATATTATTGATTAGAAATAAAAACTTATTAAAAAATGTAGTTGGGTGATTTTAACTTAAGAAAGCGACATTACTTTCTGGTCCCCCTAATATATAGGACTGCCCCTACTCATAAACACGTTGCATGGGATATGCAGTACCGGCCTTTGGGTACCATAATATTATCTTGCGGTCGACAATCCGTCCGCCAAGCTTGACGATTATGGTACATCCTCCCATAGAAATCTTTAGGGAAGGTTTCTATGCCTCGTACTAGGCATCTATGGGCTAAAACGACGGTGACGAGTAATTAGTAATAATCAATCTAAGAAGGAATAAAATAGTAGTTAACCTACAACTAGACATTGGTATGGATAATCACAAATATACCATATAAGAAATTTAGGAAAACAGGACTTGCTGTAAAATGAAAGTTTAAATAAAAAAATATATTTACTTTTTTTAAAAAATTCAAAAGAGGAATGACAGATCTGCTAAGCTCCTTGTTAACCATGATGCTAAGAAATAATATAATATTTTCATTGGATAATATTCCAGCATTCAAATCAAAAAAAAATTATTTGAATTTTATTCGGACATCCCGCTCATGCGAAAAAGATCTGATGATGTTTTTTCATTGATTATTAAATTAAAGTGATCTAATATAATTACCTTATGCATATAAGTTAATTAAATTACTTCACACATATATTCTCACTTCTTATTTGTTATAAAAATTAATTCTTAGTCAACAATTTAACAACTGAATCATAAATATGAACGAAAGAGTTGTATGGGAAGTTACAAAAACATGTATTTTTTACGCACATGTTTTTTTATGAAACGCGAGATATTAATAGTATTGGTCCAATTTTATCGTTAACGTATATAAGGATTATACGGTTTTTATTTCTTGTCAAATATGAGTAGTAAATGAATATTTTAGTAATTTCTCTAATTAAAGTTTGTTCTGACACGTACTATCGCAGAATCTACATATATCTATTTAATAGTTATGTGAACAATATTGTGTTATATTTTCATATCGAGATCCCTGTCACGGAGGCTTGGGTCCTGTCATAATCTGTTATGCTAATCTATTACGTCCTCTGGAGCGTTCCCATAAGCATAATAATAGCTTAAAAGTATATTTTTTTTGTATTGCGTCTTCACATCTATTTTGGTTTTGTTCGTCATCAAATTTTTGACAGATATATAGTTTTAATTTACTCCGTATTTTAACACGGAACAAGAAAAGTGATGTTTTTACTACTTTGACCGCAGTTTCATTTCATTTCTTTCGATTTTGCAGAGGTGATCCACCAAGGTTTCTGCTTAGGGAAAACAAGAAAAAATAATCAGATTTTAACGCAAAACTTTTGTATTATAAAATTCTGTATAGAATTATCCAGTAGAGCAAAATAAAAAGGAAACACTACAATAACATACAAAAAAATTCTAGGTAAGTCGTAAATGTAAATGAAATAGTTTTGGCATGCAAAACATGACCTCAATAGACGTACAATTACGGCCGCCCGTCGCAAACTTGTAATTAAACACCGCATTTTAGTATTGAGTAATTATTTTATAGCGAAATGCAATTGTGCTTTTATTTCCTTTGATAAATTTGCGTTATGATCATTCCAATTATTTAAAATTACTTATGCGAAGTTTCTATATAATAACACCTTTATTATTACAAATTCTTATTGATATCATCATCTTAATTTCAGCAATAGGACTATACCTTGCAAGACTGCCCACCACGTGGCCTTCCTACGCTAACTTTGCTGATCCGTGGTGTCCGCTCTGGGCTCTCATACTCGTTCGTCTTCGGATCTACTCATTCCTGTTTCTATCTCTTAAGGAAATCTTGATCATCACCCTAGAATGTTGAATACAGTTTTTAAATTAAGAATGTTTATTGCGACTCAAATTAAAATTCACCAATGCTATAAACGAATTTCAATGAACTACGCTAGATGTTTACGTTTTTATTTAAGTATTTATATTATGTTCAAATATTTTCTTAAAACGTTGTGCCTTTCACACAGCGTCTATAAAGGTTAATATTCTGTGCAAATAACGTCTTAAATGATCGTCTAGACGGCGTGTCTCTGTATATAAAATTTATGCACCGTCTTCTTTATACAATACTTTAAAGTATATAAACGCGCAAAAACCTAGCCGTTAGTCAATACCCATCTTGTTCATGTTATTTTAATAATATTATTATTATGATTAAGCGTTTTAATTACCACACAAATGTATTTATGTGATGTAGGAAAAAAATTAAGAATAATAAAAACTATGTTCATTATATACGATCAGTCTATGTGTATGAACATACGTGTTAAAAGATAAAGTCAGAGTACATTCAATGGGAATATCTCTGTATTTAATTGTTGCTTTCAAAATAATTTTTCCCTCTACTAGGCATTGTCTCTGGAATGGTCAGTTGCACGACCAGTTGATTTGGATAATGACAAATAATAAAAAACGGCGAATTTCTTGCATTTTTTGAAATCACGAAAGCAATTTGTTATAAAATATAATTTTGATATCTCTGAAATATACTTACTTTATATTTAAAAAACTAATTGATTTTATACAGGCGATAATTTTAGAATCTTTTTACAGATTAAATATTTATGAACTAACAAAGAAAAGGTAAATTATTTTAATTTTTTTTTGCTTTATTTAATGTATTGTAACACACACACACACACTAGGGGGACCGATGACAGTTAAGTAATGATAAGTCGCTTGATACAGGCAGCGCGCCTTACAGCGGGCGTCAATCAGCTGAAAAGAAGGAGTTCACAGTATTATTTCATATCAATATTAATACGTCGACAATAGTTTATAAAAGATCATTTTTAATAAGGATCAATATTGAAGATCATAAATTTTTGTAATGACACAAGTTATTATTAGAGGAAAAATAATTATGTAAAACGTATTTCAGAGTAAATAAATTAGTATATTACACTCATTTTTTCATATCTAATAAAATAACAATTACTAAATGAGAAAATGAGTTTTTTTATTTCACTAATGCTTCAACAATAATACTTTTATATGTATATTGCAATGTTTTATGTATATACAATACATAACATACATGTTTAGGTTGACATCAAATGTTGAACAGCCAGAGGAAAGAAAAGGGTTGTTACTATTTTCCACAAATTTTAATAAGTTACTTTCCATGATAACCTTTTTTACACTTAAGACGAATTAATGGAACCATGCTTAAGTTTTGTACTTAGCAATGTATAACATAGTATAATCATACCCAAGTACAATGTAAGAAGTAAGTTTAATCAACTTTGCAAATTTGAATAATTAGCGCAGATAGATCATAACATTGTGCCAGCAAAATTCATTTGAATGAAGAAATGAATCTCCTCATTTCCAAATCGAGGAACTCGTTTAACTTCAATTACAGAAGAAACCGCAAGAACTCCTATATCTTTCCGAGAGTAAGTTAAATAAATTACTTTGTTCTATTAATTCAAAAGAAATTTATGATTGTTATTAGTAATAAGAATTTTTCAGTGTACAATTTACCTTGCATGTATCGTAACTTAAAAAATATTGAATTACCTAAAAGAATTTCCGATCAACTAAATATTTTGATAGAGCAGTGATAGCCCGGCGGTAGAGAACTCAGACTTGTGATCTAATATTGCGAGTTTGATTCTCGGGATGCAATCTTATATAATTCACTGTCTTTGCATTAATTGTACAGGATTGCCACTACCCATAAACAAGTTTCCAAAAGATGAACAGCAGTTTCCTCTGCATAGCATAATATTGTGATCATGGTATATTCCCTATAGATATCTTTGGGGAAGGCCTATGCCTTGCAGTGGGCGCCTATGGACTGAAATATGGAAACGTTTTAATAGAGCACATATAGCAAAGAATAAAGGGGCACTGAAATATTTTGAATGACTAATATCATAATATTAAATCCTAGGCATGAAAAGGATAGCGTAAAGCGTTATCAACCAAAAACTAAACATGATTGTGATTGTGTTAAAAAAGAAGTTTAAATAAGTTTACATTAAAAATGTTATTAATTTATAATACATACTTATCTTTTACAAAACTAGGTTAAAGGATACATTTTATTCAGATTGTAATATATTAAATAAAACAATTACAGGCCAATTGTGTAAAGAAAACACTTAAACTTATTAATCCATATTCGAAACGAAATCGAGAACTTTCTTTAAATATGTATTAATTCAAAAAATATTTACAAACCATCATAAGTATTTTAATTATTTTATTGATTGTGAACTTAAAACTAAAATGAATAGTTTTGTCGCCATCTCTAATTACAAAATTTACAAATATATATGTTAAGTTAAACATGTTAAACCTTAAATTGCTTATAATATCCAAGGTAAAATCACATTTTATTAACCATTTTCAAAATGGTAAAATAGGACTAGAATATGAGTTGCCCACGCCAGACCCAGTTTGGCAATATTGTATGTACTTTTGTTTGGCAAGTAAAATATGAGAAAAAAAAAAAAAATATACATTTGTGCGCCGAATAATGGAGAAAAATTGAAGTAAACAGCGGAACTTATTAAAAACAACGTTAAATTGTTACATGTTTATCATACGTCAGTATTAGTGTTATTTATTTATCAGACATAATTATAACCTGACCTGACCTGGTCGTAAACAGATTACCTTTTTTTTTTTTTTTTTTAATTTAATGACCCCCGCTATTGGGGGCCTCTCGCATCCCTATCTTGAGTGGGACAGGGACTTAATCTCTTAATATAATTTTTTCACAGAATTTTTATTGTCTTTCTCTTCTATCGTTCTTCACATAATCTTTCAGTCTTGTCTATCTTTCATGTTACATTTCGTCTTTCTTTCTCATTCGCTCTATTCGTCTGACATTCTTCCCTTTTTTCTCCTTTTTACATTTATAATTTTAATTTTATTTAACATTGTTTAACATTGATCTTATACTATTATTTTACATTTTTGTTCTTCTAGCTTTTTATTTTGTTTTATATTTTTTACACAATGTTTGTTTTGTTTCTGTCGATGGCTTTTTTTGCGATTTCTCGACATAGGGAAAAAAATGTCTTTTTATTTTCGCCACTGATCAGGGAGGGTATTGTCTCCTCCCTGACTTGAATTCTAGACCGGCACTCGAAGCCGAACCGGAGTCCCCCGAATGCGGGACACCGGGCCACAAGGTGGATCACGGTCTGGTCCACGCCCGGTTCACAGAAGCACGAGGGGTCCTCCTTGAGCTTAAACCTATAAAGGTACTCAGAGAACCCCCCGTGCCCCGTGAAGAGCTGGGCCGAGACCGCGTCCACCTCGATGCTGCGGAGCACGCGGTAGGCTGAGACGGCGTCCGAAACAGATTACCTTGTCCATAACAATGTGCTAGATGATACAAGAAAATTTATAGTAGCATCATTCCAGTAAATTCATTAGTGAAGGCTTCCCTAGATTAGAAAAATTTAAGCTTCTTGACATACATTTATTAGATGACAGAATTAGCTGCTACAGATGCATGTACCCAGACGTTTTCATTAAAGAGGAGCTATCAATTTAAGTGTCAACTCGACATTGTTTTATGTAAGAAAAAAATGAAACATCAAACAGCGAATTTAAGATCCATGTAAACCTCTAGCCAAATCTCTTTTATTTTAAGAAACAGTGGGTATAGCCTTTATCTTATGATGTCATGTGGCGTGCCCGTGACAACGTCGTATTCCATAGACGTCAACCTAAAAAAAGATGATGAAAAAAAACATTATAGATGTATTTATTTGTGATAATATCAGGTCAGTGACTTAAGTAATTATCACGACATCAATCCAGAATACAGTACCATTTATGTTCCATTGTATGCTGATACAGTTTGAATCAATGATATTTCTCTAGAAAATATTTAGTTCTGGAGTACACCGTATATTTTCCATTATGTGACTTTAAACACTATTAGCACGAAGAAATTTTATGTTAAAATAGCGTCCAATAATGTTATAACGAGCAGCCTCCGTCGTCGTTATTCGCGCTCACTAGTGTCAGGTGCTTATTGAAATCTAGACCCTCGTGATGTTCAAAGGAAAGATACTCTGAAATGGACCTTTGATGGCGATGACAGAGGCTCGAGCTAATAACATCAGTACTCTTGTTTAAGGTGGGGATAAGATGATATTAAAATTATAGTGACATGGAATTGATCTTTCGATCAAAATAATTTAGAAAAACTATAAAGTATAATAAAATTCTTAATTATTAATCCATAAAAAAATTAATAAAAACTTATTTATGACTTAATAAATTAATAAGTATATTTATTACAAAAAATAATCACAGTTGGAGGCTTTACTCAGACCAGGCCGCGCTTCGAACCCTCGTATCCATGTATTTTAAATAACATATTATCATGACAGGGAAACTCGATTTGATTATAGTTTTCATCACATTAACAAGTGATAAATGATCCAAAGTCATCATTGATCATCTTCATCATCATTTTACCTGAAGGACGTTTCCTATCAATTTTTAATAAGACCGAGCATATAAATAAATTAGTAAAAATTATGCCATCGATGCCTCATATGTTTCTTGTAGCTTATAATGATTCCACAAAACGGATTGTAATTAGAAACTTCTGCATCACTGATAGCAATATATATAGTAAAATTAAATATTCATAAAATCAAACATTTTGCAAATAAATAGCTATTTACTGTCTTTTATAATTTAATCATAAATTATAAGAATTACAAATTAAAATCATCTGCAACTGTTTTACGTCCCACGCACACACTTTTACTCGTATACACGTAAAATTAAAAAACGAACAAGAATTCTTACTTTTAAACAGCCCATGTGCTCTATTTCGCTCAATTTTTTGTTATATTACGTGAACTGCGTCTTCATCCATATTATTATTTGTTACCCAAAATACCTAAAGTAAGTTTTTTCTGTTTTCTTTACGCGGGTTATTTATATTGTCAGCTTTGCCAATTTGGACTTTATATTACATTTAGTTTATTTCTAATCCATATCATTAAAAATGATCACTATAATATCCATCATCAACTTTTTATTTGAATTAATAATGTAACTTGTACTTCATAATGGCAAAGCACTGGCAGCCCAGCGGTAGAGGTCTAAGACCAGCAATCGTAGGTCCTTGATTTGTGCATTAATAACATAGGATTGCTAATAACCACTGCTTACTAATAAGTTTCCAGAGATATCCCCATTGATATCTTCATAGTAGGTCCATGTCTTACAATGATCATCTATGGTTGAAACTATGTTGATTTCTTGTTCGATTTTTGTTTAATATTTATACTCTGTATACCCCAAGCTATCAGCTGTGAAGATGAAGAATCTTGGAATAAAATAAATTAAAGAAATTCATAATTAAAATTATCTTGCCGAAGTTTATAAAAAAACCATCCTTTCTATTAAAATCTTCATTATTATAATCATATCCGCCAACGCCATCGCTACTGGCTTGCTTGTTTTTCCTAAAATGTTTAAGAATTTTATATTTTTTTCATATAACATATTATTATCATTTATGTTTTATTATTTAATATAGTATAATATAATTTATAACACAGTAACGTTAAAAAACAGACAAAGGGAATATGCTCGTCAAATTTCCTTGACAAGTTAGTCCACTATTTAAAATTCAGTAGGGACTTCTCTGCAAGCACGGCATTATTCTAAATATTTTAAGAACTCTGTAAGCCGAGATTTTGACGGAGAAGGATATTTTTCTAAAACAGAGAAATAAAAGAGCTATTCTCACCACTCGTAGGTTTTTTTATTCACTAAACAACGATCGTATTAAAAATCTATAGAGAGGCCTTTGTTCAGTAGCAGACACTCAACGGGTGAAATGATGAAACACTAATACTCTTTTTAGGATGAGAACAAAATGTTTATAGTTAATTTTTAACTTATAAGTTGCGTCACCTTAAGAGAATATAACAGTGAAATCAATTTACACTAACTAAAAATCCACACCATAACCTAAAATCACATTTGAAACATTAAAGAACACAAACGTAAATGTCATTGATCTCAATCATGACATGACACCATTCACAATTATAAGACTCGTTAAAAATGCATTTTTAGAAACAACGATCCGTTTAACCCAATTTATATTATTAATTTAACGAATCGCAAAAACATGAATATTCAGAAAATTGATATCATTTAAACTATGAAAAGTTCGTTCGAGGAATTTCTGTTCATTTATTTTATAGCCTTTCACAACGTTCCCTCTCTACCTATTTTCACTAATTGATGTTTTAAAAAGTGACATTAAATTTTACTATTCATATTATTCGTGTTCTATCTGAGCATCTTAATTTTAAACATTAAATTATGCAAATAACAAATTTAAAATTTTCAAGATGCTTCGTTATCCCCAATTAGTTTTCAGAAACATTGTATTATTTGGATTCATTTAAATTTGTGATCTTATCTTTAACCGGACACCTGCGTGAAGTGAGAGAATGCGCTCTTCCTTACTCAGGATTGTGGACCTCGTCACCCAATTTAACCCGTTACACAAAATGTTACTATAAAATAGATTATACTGAGTTACTATGACATATGGACCTCCAACATCTCAATAACTCATGCTCTAAAGGACTTGAAACATCTTGACTTGTCGTACATTATTTCAGTTACTTAAATTATTTCTCATGTACGCAGTTAATTATCTTCGTATAACCTAGACTCACCGGGACTACCGCATCAACATACACGAGCTTTCTCGTTTTTATTTTAGCTATCTCTAGTTTAAGATTTACATTTTGTGTTACAAAGGGCAACTTAAAACATCGATATCAAAATTAAAAATAAAATGTGTGTTATTTCTTAAGTTTTATTATATTTGAAATTTATACACAATTGTATGAGCCTTTTAGATGATTACCCGTCATTTGGGATAAATAAACAAGCAATTTCGGTATGAATTTAGAACGAATGCATTAGAATCTGACTTCTAAATAAAATGTTAAATCCGCGTCACACTTTATAAACCTATAAACACACACTGCCAATAATATGCCTCCTCTTAAGTTTACCATGACCGGTTGAGCGTTACCCGCTTTCATAGAATTCCCGCGACTTTAATTATGTCGGCGTTTCACCTAGTAAGAGGCTTTCCTACGCCGTAGATAGAAGTATCTATCTACGCCTATCTAAAGCCTCTTGAGGCGACCACGAGCCTGATGAGATATAGGCTATAGGCTAGCCTTTTCAGAACCTTTTGGCCCCAGCGACGACAAGCAATTCTTCCAGCCACGTTATAAATAATTTATATCTATCTATAAATAAAAAATACCTGTGCAAATTTTACCGGATACCTCTTTTGTTAGGTTATTAGAACAATGGTTTGTTAAACGAACATGAATTACGTTCTCACATAA
The DNA here is from genome assembly GCF_028537555.1 of Battus philenor. Lineage (NCBI taxonomy): Eukaryota > Metazoa > Arthropoda > Insecta > Lepidoptera > Papilionidae > Battus > Battus philenor. Next base: position 4,814,666 of record NW_027181686.1, read on the forward strand.
ACGGCGAGCTTTTATAATTTATTAGCTGGGAACTCCTCCCAGTGTATCCATCTCAACTCCCGCCCACTCCGTAATTAAAACTGAAGTATGCTTAACAACGTGACACGAATTACAAGTCGTTTGTCTTCTTAGTTTGTTAGTTGATTGTTCATCTTATTTCTTGTTTCTTATCCCTGTAGCAGCGATAGCGTTTATATAAACATTTAAATTACTTAATTAGCTAATTACACAGAGTGATTTATTATAAATGTAAAACCATAAGAGGGATGGATGTATGGCGAATAGAACGGAAGAGAAAGACTGAGAAATTTGTGGAATGAAAGAAGTAGAAATATAGATTATGTGATGAATGAAAAAAACAGAAAGTTAAAAAAAAGTGAAAATCAATAAAGAAAATAAATGAGCCTGTCCTTCCCAAAGATGGGGGCACAAGAGGCCCCCAATAGTGGGGGCCATGAAAAAACAACCATAAGAACGGCGAATGTATAGCATTTGTCAGCCAAAAAGTTTTAAATATTTTACATCTATTTCTATACGTCTTTATAGATCGATTACTCAGATTTTTTATTATAAATGCGACAGGCCAATAACTTCTGGCAGTACGAAGTCTGCACTTACAGACGGTAAACATTAATTAATTTGAATATATTTTATTTTTAAACACTATATATGACTTTTAAAAACTCATTTTCTTCATATAACATTACCTTATTTATTTATATATGAAACCATTAATTTTTATTTTGGGTGTATTGTACAATAATTGTCAGCCAATGAACCATACACCTTTAAACCGAATCTTAAGTTAAAAAAAAATTAAGTAAAATAACATATCATTTAAGACTAAAAGTCTTCAAAAAATCTTAGAATTTTTTTTTAAATATAGAGTAATTACAGTTGGTTGTTACAAATGGCACATTAATAAATTAATAATATAGCTTGCTTGGCAAAGAATCCAGTATGCTCAATATTTCGTTTCTTTTACAGCCGTTCTTAAAGCAAAAGGTGACGCATTTGTGTTCATCATAATTAGATACAAAAATAATGTGTAATAGTCGCATATGTCCTTATTAAACTAGATATTGCTAACTGACATTGGTGCTTATTAATGTAACAGTAATCGTTCTGTTTTAATCAATTACTACTCGAATTATAATTGATCAAATTATGAATAACTCTGAGTTCTAACTTTAGTATATGTTACGAAGTTCGGGTTTCTCTCTGAATAGTTTATTTTTTAAAATAACTTATATGCTATAAAATTTAATAACCATTTAAAAAAATTGGCTTAACCGGTGTTTTACGTTTTATACATAATCGTCATCATTTCAGCTACAGTACGTCCACTGTTGGATATAGGCATCTCCCATACGTTTTCAATAAGACTGGTGACTAAGTGACTTGGTTTCAACGTTTTTGACAAACGATCTTAACAAGGTGGCCTGTCCACGACGTGGGCGGAGATCATACACTCAGCTATTTGATACGTGGTTTCCATTCCAGAACTATAAAGCCACAACGACCATCTGTTCTATGTGGCCAATGTATAATGCTACTTGTACTTACCAATCTGTTGAGCTATATCGATTATTTTCATGAATAGTTCAATTTTGATATAATTATAACATTCGGTTTAATAAGCATTTCACATTTTACACTTCTCGTGTAATAATTACTATCTTAGTTGTTACAATAGTTATTGTTTATAAAAAAGGTATACGCTTTTTGTTTTTAAGCATTTTAGAAATGTAAAGTTATTTATTACAAACCTTTCCAGGATTATTTTTTAACACGATAATTACTAAATATGAAAACATTTACGTTTCATGTTGTTCTTAACTTTTTATTTTTAATATCGCTCGGAAAAGGTATTTACTCGAATCGTAGCATCAAAAGAACTCTAACTCAATAAGCTCACTGCATCGTGCAGACTTCGGTCTCTTTATTCTTGTCTCAAAGTTTTCAAAGCACGTACTAAATATACGCAGTTAATGTATTGACAAGATTAATTCTAAACTATATTAAAAAATGTAAAAGACGGTATTAAAAAAGAGATATACATTCTAATAGCAAAAGATACACGCTAGCCACATATAAGCAGGATATAAATCCAAAATGATTTGTGCAATACTCGCTACATCATCGCCATAATTTCAGCCGATTGACGCCCACTACAAGGCACAGGCGTCCCCTGAAAATAGCTACGGTGACCAATCTTTAGCTGCCTGCATCAAGGGACTTCCCACGACATTGACTATATCGTCGTTTAACCTTTCAAAGTCTATTGTAAGAACAGCGTGCCCCGCCCACAGTCTCTTCAAACGAGTTGCCTTGAGCCTTGAGTATACTCAGTACTCTTCGAAATTTACTATTTAATAATAAAATGTTAAAACTCATTACGTACGTAGGTACATTAAAAAAGTTAATCAATAAATTGTATTCGTAGCTCCTTTTATGCTTTATTATGTGTTTAATATTACTTTAATAAGTTTTAAAAATTGGTATTTAGAAATAAAGTGCTGCTTTTAGGCAATGAATGCTCGTTACACTTTATTTTACATTTTAAATTATTAACAGTTTTCTCTTGCAAGCGTCACGAGAACACAGTCTGAAGAGCCAATTGGATAGACATTAGTACGAAATTAATTTATTTTAATTAATTATTAAACTCCTTTATAATAACATCGCCCAGTTTAAAACTACGAGGATGCATCCAACGTGCACTAAAATAATTCCACAATAATCATCATTTGTTTTATGATCATTTTCACAACGGTTCCTAATACAAAGTTATAGAAAATACTTCCTCAACTATGGAAGTACCCAAAAAAACTATGTGTTTTAGTATGCTTTCTTTCTTAATTTGTTCTATGATAATTACAAGGAACTGCAAGTGTGTTTCATAAAGAGTACCTTAATGTCTATAAGCGAGTTATTTTTGTTTAGGTACAAAAGTAAACATAAATGACCATTACTGAAGACCAAAGTCGCTGACCGACAAGACCGGTCATCATGACGATCTTTAATGAAGACTTATACCATACAATGACCTTCTATCGTCTATTATTATGAGGGTTAAATGCAAATAATTAAATTTATGTATAAATTACAAACAGAAATGAAAAAAGTTTTGAAAAGAGCAACATTTTTTCTTTAAAAATGTTTCTATAACGTGAACCGCTTAGAAATACTTGACACACAACAAACAAGAAGCGGGGACAACATGTCTGGCTTTCCCCGATGCATATGCCTCGCACGTTCTTTCAATATGCATACATAATAGTACCTAACGTGATACAAGCTTGCTACATATGGTTTATTAAACATCAGCCTTTTTGTAAAAGCAAAATTTATTTATTTACTTATAAATTCACATAAGAAGCATAATGCTACAAAATGTTATTATTAAGTATTATGAAAATTAAAAACTCAAATTATACACATCACGCCAGCTGATAGAGGCCGTCTGGCATAGGCCAAAAAGTTCGCCACAAACTCCACTCATATATCTATCTATATTTATCTCTATCAGTATATCTCTAAACATGTATATTAATATTTATTTATATAAAAAGGTGAAACAATTATTTTTTAAAATTAATACATACTTTTCAATTTACATTATTACTTAACAAAAAAGAAAACAAATAGTCGTGCCATGAATATTGTTACAAAGAAAAACAATATTTATTTATTGCACGCAACATTTATTACTATAAAAGTGTATTCGTTTAATAGGTTAACACAAAACTTTTAAAATATATAAGACTTATTGGAAATGGTTTCTTTTGACTGCAATACAGTCCTTAAAACGCTGAAGCCAAATCAATTTAAGCGCGTACTCTTTATATGGAAGAATTCTTCACTGCCAATCGAATGGATTGTTTTAGGGACTTTACTGCTTTCTCGGGGATGGTATCTTGATACACTTGTGCAGATGTTTTGATATCTTTTTCATAAAAAAATATGGCTTAGTCACTCCTTCATGGCTAATACCCCAAACCATCAACGGAATTGGACAATGCCCTCGAACTTAAGCATTAAATATTGCATAAATGTAAACATTTTCTCATCCGTAAACAAAATTTTGTGACCTCCCTTGCGTATTGCTTGTTGTTGGTTGCGTATTGTTTTAAGTGGTTGTTTTGATTTTAACACCCTATTCTTTTTTAAATTATGAATTAGGAAATGACCAGTGCGTCTCTTATAGGCTGCAAGTCCTAAGTCAATGAAAGTACGCGACATTTTTATAGGTGCTATCTTCACCTCGAATTCTATCTTAAATTTTTTTTTAATTCATATAAAAATGGCACATTCCAAATTTAAAAATATTATTTTGTTTATTTTTAATTAAGATAGTATTTATGACCAGATATTATGCAGTATATTATTGTTTAACAGGAAAGTATTTAGTCACAGCTGTATAATTTCAACGTTACGATTATCTATAAAAATTTTGATAACTGAGTATTGAAGACTGTTAAATTAAAAATCAAATATCAAATATTGTGATATGTAACACGCGAGTTCAACTTAATATTTTCCCGTCTATGCAAATAGTTATGACTGACAGTAACAGAATAAAATTCTCGTAAAATTTACGTTAATATTGGATTCGCTTATCTGTATGTATAGTGAATAAATATTGCATTTTCTTTACGATTTGCAGAAATAAAAACTGCTTTTCTGTTAATATAGTGTTCTGAAGACAGATGGCGTTGTGTCTTCCGAACACTATTAACACAAAAGTGGCAGTTTTTATTTTAGTTTACATTCTTTTACTAATTTGTCATTTCCTGAATATATCATCCCTGTTATATTGTGTTGTATCTCCTCCTGCTTGCATCGTATCCCTCACTATTGAGGATCGTGACCGTTTTTGGAAAGTCGATCGGGCACCATAGTAATATGGATAATTTGATCTCAATAGCGCATGTTGCTGTTCGTGGTCGCCGTTTATCAATGTATTGTGTAATAAAATATTCAATACTAATAACTATAATACTTAAAATACACTTAATTTGACATCTAAGATTATGCGTTAAAAATTTTCTCGTTTAAATTTTAAAATTTGTTGCCAAAGTATCATATTTTTGCTCTCTATTTACTTATGATTTTACTAGTCCACGAAAATTTTATTTTACTATTGTATTGATAACAAGACTCTATTGAGTTTAATAAATAAGTAATGGCAACCTTTCAAATAATTATTTCTATTCATTTATTTCAAAGAAGTCTTAATACAGGCAATTTTTAAAGATGTTTAGTTTGGGATGTACGTCCGATTATGTAGTTTATACAGCCTTCTAGTTCTGTATCCATCTCACAATATTAACTTTATTCACTCCTCCCTCACAATACACGATATTCTTCTCTGGATCACGCATCTTTTATATTAGGATTACCATAAATCTTAAGTTATTCTTTAAACCAAGTTTAAAAATAATATAAATAAAAAGATGTACAAATGTTTTTATGTAGTGTGTTTTCGGGTGGTATTAGAGAAAATATGAAATCAAATTTAATGTAAAAACATCAAAGTTTTTAGTATCCCTAAGCGAAGGTTTTTGATGAATTATGAAATTTTTCCAAGAAATCATTTACATGCGCTTTTAAATCGTCTATTGTTTTAAAATTACAATAATAAGCTACTGCCGGCTCGGATCACTAATTTGTTATTCAGAAACACAACTGCTGGTCTTTAAATGAAATTTAACAATTTCTCAATCATGTAAATGACTTATTTAGCTAACCAAATAAGATCAAATAAAACCATTGAACGCTATAATAAGATTAATTTAATTATTCATTTTTAATTTTAGATTTTATACTAATAAAAGAAGGAGAAAATTTATTAAAACAATAAAAATGACAAAAACAATATGCCATGTTAAATTGTAACCACATATTTTATATAAATTTAAACTAATACATAATTTATGAAATACAAATTTTCCTTTTAAAAATGGAAATGTCAAATGAAATTTGTATTTTTTTAATAAAGGACGTTAATTCTGCCGGTGGACAATCCGTGACCGCAGATGCATTACATTAATAACGTTAATGAAACGGGCTTATCAGCAATACTGTTTCTCACAAAGGAGGTTAAATAGGATTATTCCAAAAATTGTTACAGTTAATAACATTTCAACAAATTTAATTTTGCTCCAAAATAAATCTGTATAAATGAAATTAAACATGTATGTGTAGATATATATATATATATATATCTATATATATTTGGCATAAGTAGGGTAAGATATTGATTAGTGCCCGGCATTTGATATATGTCGGAAGTATTAATATTTTAAAAAATAATATAATCTATTGCAATCTATTTATCCACTACAAGACAATAACCTGAAGTTTTCAATGTTACAATACAGTGGCCGGCATTTGATTAGACACGTAGGAAATATCTTCTTGATAATATAGATATTTTATAAACATAATCGGCTTTTACTACACTGTATTCAGACTAAGAGGTCGGAGAACTGTTCGATAAATAAAACGCTCTACAAACTCAAGACTTATTCGATATTTACCGCAAGTCCTATTCGGCATTTGAATTGGCACATCTGGTAGTAACAGGTGTGCCAAATCAAATGCCAAGTACCCTTCATTTTCAATTTGCTCATAAAAAGGCTATCAGGCTTATAACGTTCTCACTGTTGGTTTTGTGCCTTGCTCGTAATGAAGCGGGGTACAGTAGATCCACTCTGTATTCTGTAGGCAATATTTTTTACGTAGCATAAAATTATTCTCTTATATTCAAATTCAAAATAGCTTTATTATGTAGGATTATTACAATCGTTTGTAATTGTTGGCTTAAAATTAAGTTTTCCTTAATTTGTAACGCACAGCGGAGTCCGTGTTTTTTATTATTTTTATATAATTAAGTGTACATGAGTAAGAGCCTATCATTATTAGTTAACTTCACCGAATAAAACCGGTAGTCTAAATATATGAAAACAAAACAGAAATTATCTTTTCAATTTAATTAAACCATAACTTTATTACATTATATTTTTTGAGTACCGTCGTATTCAAGCAGTATTGTGCAAACAACATCGTGACCCGGTTCGAAGGTTTGAGTTTGTAATTTTCGCGAAATTCATAAAATTTTATTATAATTCAATTAATATCCGATACCAATTTCAGCCAACAACTTCACTTAAAAATAACGGCATAGAGAGCCATTACAGACGATCGTTCATAAATGATTTACTTAAATTGATTAAAGTTAATTTTCGAAAATATTTCATCGTCATTTCAGAAATTCCATTGCAAGACTCTCCCAATTTCCAATATAATCGGTTGAAAGCGGCCTGCATACAGCATCTTCTGATGATCTCAACTAGATGATCTGTCAATTTTGTCAGTAGATGACCTACGCTTAGCTTGTAAATCAACATGAGAGTTCGTTTGTTCTGTACGATATGTGGTTGGTCAATTTCTTGAAATTTTCCGCTGAGCTATGTCGGTAACTTTGATTCGTCTGTGAACTTTGTTACTCATGAGTGATGAGAAATCTCAAGTTGTTAAGCTACAGTTAGCTGTCCACTTTTTAAAAAATTGCTTAATTTCTAATTCTTGGTATAAAATAGTTGCCCTTTTGTGTGTGTGTTGTGATAAATATACTTGTTTTCAATTAAAAGACACACGTTAGTAATACCATTTTTATAATTATGAATATAACTTATGTATCTATTTATTTATATTTATCTTACATATTTATTTTTATTTGTTTACTGTGCAAGGAGTAGTGGAGAGAGTGGAGTTCAAGTGCTATTTACGCATTCCTTATCAACCGATTGTTATCAGAGTCAAAGTAAAAAACTCTCTATATTCAGTTAAAACTTACTCGATAATATAAAACCGACGAATCGAATTAATTATTAATTAATAAATCAACTTGAAAGGTCACGTCGAAAGGCCGTGCGACTGACTTAACTTTAAATTTAGATCAAATATAAATTACTTGAGAGATGTGAACAGTCTAAAGATCGTTTTGGCGCGTCCCCGCAATCATGTGCTTTTAGAACGCTCTATTTTATACTCTTTAGAAGTTATTACTATTTATTTTTAAACAGTAAAACCGTTAAAAAGATACAACTATGATAGATCCTTTCTATAAGAACAGGTTAGAATATATATAAACACTTGTTAATTAATATACTTATTAGAAACTTAACCTATACTTATTCTAAGTTCAGTCTAATGTTGTTTGAGTATATATTTCGAGTATGTATATGTATTTTTGAAATATTATACTCCACATTGGCCAGTTTGATTAGCGCAGCAAGTTTAACTTACCCAGAGACACTAAGACCCCAAAAGTAAAAAAAATATAATAATGAAAAAATAAAAAAAATGTAATAATTCACTTTCTGATATATTTGTGTACGCCATGGGAAGAATATCCAGATTGAAAGAAACTAAAAATTTTTTTAACCGCCCCAATAATGGTGCCCGACCTAAATAGAGTCAAAAAAATTGGATCAGTTTTTTTTTATTTTTTTTTTGTAAAACTTATGCGAACATAACCCAATACTGGATACTAGTTACAGCGGTCAAGGTTTTAATAAGTTATAATTTAATGTAACCATGAAATACGACGAGATACATCGATAAGAAACTGAAAAACGATGTCTAGTTTCGTGTGGGAGAGCAAAGGCGAACGATATATGACTACAAAGTTTCAGTAAACATAAATACATATGTAAAGGTACGTGAAATGCGATAGAATACATTGAAACGAAAATGTAGTGAATACAGTCATAGTAACAATATAAACATATCGTCCAACATTAATGCTCTATTAAAGCGAATATTAGATAACAATAGCAAAATGTATTCCAACCAACCAAACTTGTTGGAACTACTGCGAATTACAACCAACAAGTTTGAAATGACTAAAAGTATTTTGGTGTTATCCGGCAATCATAGGAAAAATCAATTTTCTTTTCAGAATAATAAAACGATTATTATGGCGTCTGGTGACGTATTTATGTTTTTAATACAATTTTTTAAAATGGTATAAGCAGTGGGCGGGAAACGTGGTGCCGTCGGAATAACTAAATTTGCCAGCGAGGCATTTTTTAGAACTATGATTTTTAAGTAAGAGCTCTGTTCCGTCGAATTTCAGTTATCTGTTCGACTAACGACTAACTGAAATTCGACAGAACTGATGCGTCTCTGAAAATGCCACGGCAAGGGCTTAGTCGATATGTCAGCACTTCCGAAAATAATGTACTGGTTGAAAGTAGTTTACGTACAAATTCTATTTCAATTTGAAAAACAGTAACCTCGCAGAGACTATCACGAGTGATTATTGATAAAATTTGAAAGAAGGGTCTGAAGTTTCTTAATTTTGAAATACAAACTGTTCAAGACCTGAAAAAAGTGACTTTCATATAAAAAAATTCTAACGTTATTGGCGCATTTCCACCCGATGTATTCTATTTTCGGAGCAACGAGGGTCATTTTTACATAAGCTGTCAGGTCAAGAAGGAAAACTGCCGTTACTGGTATCCAAGAATCCGCATCCGTCGACTGAAACTGATTCCACTAGGATGGTGCGACTGCATACACGGTCAGAACTTCTATGAATTTGCTTAGTGAGACCTTCTCTTAAATACTGATAAGTGACTTTGAGGATTTTCCGTGGCTACCGAGGTCATCCGACTTAACCCCAGTTTATTTTTATAGGGCCACCTTAAACAGAGAGTTTACAATAACAATGCCTGAGTGCGAAAGTTAATATATTTTTTTCTTTAAAAATTAAATCCTCCTTTGTTTTCAGATATTCCATGTCTTTATTAAAACTACGTGCTAAATATAACATTTTTAATATAAGTTTGAAAGTATAAACCTGCAACCAGTCTCCCTGTATTTACCATATTGTAAAAATAATTACATCTAAAATTTCAAATTATACAAAAAAGGTTTCAATTTAATTAAATATTACAAGCGTCGGTTTTGGCTGTGCATTGTACAAATACTAAGCAATAGAACACAAAACCTTTGTTACGTAAACATTAACATAAACAGACCCAAACTAAACAGGTGCAGAGTTTTAGGGCGTCGACGTAAAATGATTTAGTGTTGCAAAATCTGCTCTGCGAGAAATTATCACCAGCTGTGACATTAAATGAAAATTTGTTAAATTGGGAGCGTTGAACCTAATGTGAGTTATGTTCATATTAGAGTATTGCAACATTAATCCCTATGAAGCCATGCTATTTCAAATAAATACGTGTAATGGACATATATGCCTTAATTTACTTTAGAATTATTTAAGCCTTTTATCGCTGCTAATACACAAATTATATAGGAAAACAAATCTTCAGTACTTAACTTATTAAAAAAAAATACAAAAATCTTCTAAATTCTAAACTGTATTTACCCACGTTACTTAAAAGCTAGTTTAACATTAGTAAATCAAAATGAAAGAGCTTAATGATAGATCATACGTTGGTACGCTAGTAATGTGGACAGTCTGGCGTTAAAATCAGGGAGGAGACAATAGCCTCCCTGATAGGAGGAAAGGAAACTAGGGAAGAATTCCTCTCATGCTGCAAGAAAAAAATTAAAAAAGTTATACAAAAAATAAAAATTTAAATAGGCAATAAGAAAAAAGGTAATATAATGTAACTCAATTGTGATATAAAGTGTGATAAAAATGTAAATGAAAGAAAAAAAATGTAACAAGTAATGAGGGAGGAATGAAAGGACACAGAGCAAAATGAAAGAAAGCAGAATTGTGGCATAAAAGAATAGAATGAAAGGTTATGTGAAGAATGAAAGTAGAGAAAAAAATTAAATTGCCAATAAAGACCCTGTCCCACCTAAGATAGGGGTACAAGAGGCCCCCAATAGCGGGGGCCATTAAAAAAAATGTGGACAGTCGATCTTGTAAAAGTCGTCGGAAGATGTATGTGAATGTAGGCGACTTCCTACCGGACTTATTAAAAATCTGTAGTGAATTTCTATGTCCAGAAGTGGACAGTAACGTCTGAAATTATAAAGATGGTGAAATTAGAATCAGAAAATAATGTAGGTCAGGCGAGCATTATTATTTCCAGAGCCACGACTCGTTGAAAAATCTCGTGAGAATAATTGCAATTACGAGCACCGAGGGGAAGTTTGCATTCTATTACGTTAGGTCCTGATTAAACAGAAATTGCGATGCCTTGTAATAAGTAATTATCGGTTTCATGTATGAAAATGAATCATAAATATTTTAAAATTTACTTTTGTCATTACCATCTACTGTTTCGCCGTCTACTGCTCCAACTCTTTAAACAAAAAACCTCCTCCGAAAAGTCAGCCACAATGCATCAGTCTCGTGAGAATTGATTGAACTCAAACAAACAATTCTTCAGAATTGTTCTTAAATTAAATTCAAATAACGGCCAGTGTGTGAAAATAAAACAATGTACGGATAGAAATATTAGTTATTAAATTCTTGATAACTTGCTCTGAATTTTTGATGATTCGTTTTAACAAAATATCTAATTATTGTTTCACCTAAAAAATAACATTTTAGTATCACTTTACATGAAGGAATAATATTATTCTACTTGTCGTTTATTATAAAAAAATAACATTTTAAACATTGTCACTATTGTATCAGTGTGCCTATCATTGCAAAAATTATATATTCAAAATAACGCGTAAACACTACAACGAGAATTTTAAATTTTATCCAGGATAAATAAGGAGGTTTTACTATTTTTCATTCCTAACTAAGCTAAAGCTATTTAGCATAAATATATCAGCATAAGTAATTTTTTGAGTTAAGCCTCTAAATTAATTAAATATCCATAAAATAACAGATAATTAATAAAAACTAAGACTCAAAGTAATTATTAATCAACCTTTAATTGGTTTAATGTGCCTTTTAGCTAATAAAAATGTTGACGACTCTTCAAAATTTTCTTCTCGATTTTTTGTACTACGTCCGTTAATAATTAGGCAATAATTTAAAAAAAAACACGTTGCGTTCCGTTGTAACAAATGATAATTGTGAATTAAAATATTTGATCGTTCGATAATAGGGTATTAAAGTATCTTTCTGTAATCGAATCCGCGACCAGAATGTTTTAGTACTTTACCTAATCAATAGATTACCAGCGCATAATATCATCATAATAGTATTTAATTATAATATTGACCAATGCGATTGTCACAGACTAACTACATTTATCGCCTATTTGAATTGATGATAAATAAAAATTACAATTTATTTAAAAATGTACGACTGTAATCAGAAATATTGACTTGCTAGGAAATTTTAAACCTATAAATGATAACTTAAAAGTGTTTTAACATTTCTTGCATCTGTCTGATTGATAATGTAATTAAATTCTATGTTAGATAAGGAGTTATTTACCGTAACAGGGTTAGTTCCTACGTAAATAATATACGTCGACCATGAACAATTTTCCTGTTTACTTCGTGTATATCGATGAGCAAAACAATATGTAATAAATATTGACTACAGTTTATTCTCAGCCGCGAGCTTTTTATCATCCATCTTATAAGCGCCTTACAAATGGCCCTTAAGATAATGCTGCTCACGAATAGCGTAAAAGCTTCATGGAATTTATGTGCAATACTGCTAGTTGAGCAGTGGTAGCCCAGCGATTGAGAATTGAGACTTGCGATCGTAGTTCCTGGGTTCGGTCCCCGAAATTAAATCTTATGTTCGCTACTACTCGCATACAAGTTTCCAGAGGATGGGCAGCAGCGTCTGCGTACCGTAATAGATTCTACGATGGCCAAAACACATGCCATGCGTTGCGATTATGGTATGCCTCCTATAGATATCTTTGAAGGAAGCCTATACCTTGCAGTGGGCGTCTATTGGGTGAAACGGCGATCACTGCTAGTCATCATTTCATATTATGTTTTTAATATCTTTCATAATGTCTGTATAGGTGCAATTTATTTATATATAAGAAGTTTTAGTAGCTAATGTTATACACGAACTATATTTATTCATAATTATCCTATTAGGAGACACTACTACTCACAGCGATCACTTTTGTATATTATTATAAGAATGCCAGAAGAATTAAATATGTTAGAAATTGGGATCAAATTCAATTCCTTTGTAATGCCATCGTTCAGCTTAAAGCTACGAGGGTTTCACGCGCCTTATATAAAAAGAGTCCTGAGCTTAAATTATATAATGAAACCTTCACTCTGTCTCAGATCTAATTTACAAGTTTAATAACAGCCCAACCTCAAGTAATTTCAAGGGGACCCTTCAACCAAAAGTCAGTAAGTCCAGGGCACCTTCGCCTAAGTGATCTTAGACCTCAGCGGCCTGCCTTTTTGGTGAAACTGTAATATTTAGCAGCTTACGCCAAGGCTCCCTTGGTACCCTACTAGCTTCGCTACTTTAAAATGAATTTTAGGCTGTCCGAAGAACTCGCAAAAGCCACTTGGGCAGCAATATAATTAAGGTAAAAAATGCGAGTTTTGACACCTTAAAATAATAAACATAAACCCATCGCAATATAAAATTTATTTCCAAATAATAAGCACTATAATGGTTCTATGTTTAAATTATAATATTTTTTGAGGTTTTTCTTTCTTATATAAAAAGCTCTTCTCGTTAAAGAGATCAGTGGGAAGCTTTACAAACAGACAACTTACAAAGTTGTTTGTCCCAGACGTTGGTACGAAACCTAAATATCTGTAAACAGTCGCTTCACTGCTTCTAATCGTCCCTGGCTGCGAAATAGTACACATTGCTTCTGAGAGCGCGGAATATTATTATTGTCACTTCATCTTTAATTAAATGTTATATATCGTCAACATTTAACATATACAGAAAATAATTAGAATTTTACTTAGTTTGAAAAATTATTACAATTCTAGCTAGATATTTCAACTGAGTCTGTGAATTTTTTAAAATCATAACTAAAAAGCACTGAAATTATACATGTAAGTGTGATTACAGGTACTTTTTTCTATTTCGGTTTTTCTCTTACATATTAATAAGAAAAATGCATTAGAGGTGTGGTCTGTTCAGGTAATTATCTATAATTACATCAATCAAGTCGACGTGGCACGAAGTATTGCTTGGCTAAAGTGCCAGCGAGCAAAGCACATTGGTCATGCAGTCGACGGCCATTAGAGCAGAAAGGTTCTAGATTAGCGACCACGAACTGGGAGACAAGCATGGGCAGGCCCCCGACTGGCACGCTGAATCCAGGTAGCGCATGACCGATCATGTTGATGGTCTTTAGGGGAGACGTATGCCTTGCATTAGGCCGTCTATCAATTGTCATGAATGACTTCAATTATTTTAATAATATTACTGCTTATTTGAAAATCAAATTTTTAAATCACTTCCGATGTTTGATTATTTTCTTATTTTTTATAAATATTAATATTTAATTAATAACTTTATGCGTTTTTTATGTAAAGTGATAAAAGTAATAATTTTAAAATACAGTAAATAGAGAGTAGAACACATGGCCAGTGGGGCCTCAAAATTTGAATAGAAACCATGATCAGGTGCAGCATAGAAAATCAAACCAGATGCAGAACAGTAGACATTGTTGAGATCATCAGAAAATACTTGATGCAGTCGTGTTCTTACCGGTCCTACTAGACCTATATGGTATGTTTATGACATACGTGTATATGTTTATAACATCATCTGTAAAGATACGGCGGTCGCTACACTCACGTTGCAATGAAGATAAGTGTTATGGAATTTGGATCGTTTCACCGCACAACATATCGTAAATATTTTACAACCTACGTCAGTTCCCTATACAGTCACTTCACTATTTCTATTTAAAAGTTTCCTAGAAATATTTGTCCAAAATATAACCAACTTTTTACAGCTTCATATTAATAACATGTGTATTTACTGAAACCGTGCAGTTTATTTATATATTGTGAGCACTTTTTACATCAGTAAATTACAGTACTGAAACATGGTCCTTTATTGGAAAACTCGTAGTAGCTTAACGAACCATGTATGCAATATGCTCGGGATTTCTATGCGAGATATTAAATATCTGATTCATTAATCAGAAATAAGGAGCTCCGATGACATAGCACAGCGAATTAGCAAATCGAAGTGGCAGTGGCACAGATGACCACGGACTGGCGAGCGCAACGTATGACTTTAACTCACAAACGTTCATCGGAATATGCTGGATGCAGATTGCTTTAAAACGGTCCTATTGGAAATCTATCAGGGAGGCGACCCTTGCCGTCCTGCGGCTGAAATGATGATATTAATTCATACTCTATATTTTATTATTAACGGACATCGGCTTATTAAATTAGTGCGTTATGTTTATACTTCTCCAAAGATACTCAAACAAATTCGTTTTCTCGCTATAGTCTAAGTTATTTAAATAAATAAACATACTTGAGTTTAAGATTTTGATTGAGTTATATCGGCCACAAATATAAATAGTATTTTCCATGCCATATCTAAATTGCATGTAAAACAAGATACAATAAGTCCTACTGTTTTTTATGCGTGTAGCATAAAAAAACCTTAACCCAAAAACGTTCATCGGAATATGCTCGATGCAGATTGCTTTAAAACGGTCGGCTTTAAAACGGGAAATAATGATATTAATTCATACTCTATATCTTATTATTAACGGACATCGGCTTATTAAATTAGTGCGTTATGTTTATACTTCTCCAAAGATACTCAAACAAATTCGTTTTCTCGCTATAGTCTAAGTTATTTAAATAAATAAACATACTTGAGTTTAAGATTTTGATTGAGTTATATCGGCCACAAATATAAATAGTATTTTCCATGCCATGTCTGAATTGCATGTAAAACAAAATACAATAAGCCTTTCTACACGTATAAAAAACAGTAGGACAAATTACCACAGGAATAACCGGTTATTGCTTGTATATTTTGTGCGCCAAAAACTATAAATGGCAAAAATATAGTAATTTAGATAAATCAAGATTTTTAATCACGTGGTTTTTAAAAGCTTTATCACATTTATTACTTTTAATAGTTTGTCTATTTTTCTAAAAAGATAATTTTCGCACAAAAATAATAAATGTAGGTAAAATATGTATAAAACTTGAGAACTACAATTTTACTTTAGCGCCATCTACCGTAAGTTGTAAAAACTAAGTAGACGTCAATTTTCCTATCGCTGATAGCATAGAGGAACTATCTTATAGATATATACTTAAGAATAAAAATTATTAACATTCATATTTACTCTTTTATATTTCACAAAGTAATATATACGAAATAATGCACTGAGACTGTGGAAACTATTTTTTCTAAGCTTTACATCCAAAGTAGCTCTTCTAAATTATATACCACATTTTAAAATAATTTGCAGAAATTATTCGTATAATTATCCCTTTTGAAATCTCTCGGAATAAAATAACGGAATTATAGAAATACGCTGAGGTAATTTATAAGAATCACATCTTTGTGTTTATATTAAAAGTACTGTTTATTCGTGACGAGAGAAAGATCAACAGTAAAGAACAGAGCTTCTTAAAGACTATTATTCCAACAGTTAAACACATTTTCGAATTATACGAGAGATGTTTTAATTAAGACGTGTTCTACCGACAAGAGGACTCTCTCTGAGGAATAAATTGGTTCCGTTCAACGTTAGAGGGCATAACCGTTTGTTTAAATTTACCGTTATTAATACATATTAAAGAACGCCTTCGGGATGATATCCACATTATGAATAATTTTATTATTTTGAAGGTTTTTAATAAAGGATCAACGTCGACAATAAATATCACACAAAATACAGAGATTTTTTTATTTGATTACGCGTAAATGAGTCGATAATGTTTTTTTTAATTGCGATCTCAAACCTATGCCGCTTAATGACAGTCCTTTTATATTGGGTCGAAAATTTTATAAAACTATTTAATTTATTTATTTCAAAAAAGTCACTTTTTGTAATCTTTTAATTTTATTTGTTAATAAACATATTATACTTAAAGATATTTAGTATCATTTTCGGATTGACACGTTGAAGCTCATATATATTTTATTTATACAAAAAAATTGTATCTTATGTCTGTTCCTAATTATTAAAACTAAATAATATTTTTAATTTTTTAATTCAATAATACGTGGTTCATTTTTATTGGCTATTATAAAATAAATAAATATTAAAAACTTATTATATTATGGAGGTAGATTTTTTCATACATTTCAAACATTTCTTATCTCGAAAACTTCAATGATATTATGTTGTAAAACATTTGTTAATATTTTTTCTCTCTTTTATACTGTATCACATATTACCTTTACTACAATTAAATAAAATATTTTATATATATATATATATATAGAGTAGAAATAAAAGTGACTTTTCTGTTCTGAATACAAAATTTAATTAAATTCAGACTAGCTTTGATCCGGCCCGCAAACGTTACATAATTTTAACTGCTTTGCATCACAATTTACGTGTCTATTGTAATATGCTATTTCAAAAACAGTTTCTTCTACTTTTCCTTTCTCTTTTTTTATATAAATTCAACTGTAAGAGACTACAAATCTTATTATCATCTTTAAAATAAAATCTACCATTATTAAAGAAAATAGTTATTAACTATTGTTTTTGAGATATAGAATATCCTTATATTGAACACTTGAAACACTAAAAAGTATAAAGCCATATTGGAATGCGCGCACGTGTCATAAGCGAACCTTACTTTTTAGGCTGAGTATATTGGAAGCCGTTCGTGCAAGGGCATATCAAATCGTTTAGTTTTCTTTACCGATATACTAACAAAAAGATTCACATTATAAGCTACGTTCCTATCATATTTTTATTATTTATTTATTTATATACAACGAACTTAACTCCTGCAAATTTTTTTACCGGTTAAGTGCTGTGCAAAAATAAATTAATGAATTAGAATTACGCTATCACATTACAAAAGAAACAAAATTTAAAAGCAGAAGCCCTCATCTAATATAAATTAACTTACCGTGTACGCTATTTATAACTAAGTATAATGCCAACTGCCCGCCACATTCATCATTTGTGCATCGAATTTGTGGCCTCCCTCGTGGCCTTTTCTAGTTCCATAGAGGCTCTGTGTGCTTGAACCAAGTATTCTATTTTCTGGCTTTTTTGAAATTAATTGCTATATAAATTCTAAATATGACATCTCTAGTAAAAATCAAATTATTTCATATGTATATATAAAATACTCAATATTGTTTTCTTTATTACGTGAATATTATATTAGTAGCATATTGCAGATACGATTAAGTTTCTTAAGTGGATTTGTTTGAAGTGAGTCTTTATTATAGGAGGCTATCTACATCGAGTGTAGATGACTCTAACATTATAATGACCTTATAGTGTCGAGCTACCAATTACAGAATTTATTAGTACAAAGTGTATCATTTTATTGTACTAAGAAATAGAAGTTCTTTCATAATCAGCCGCTACATATTTACAGCTGGACATGGCTTATTTCGTGGACTTCTTAAAGGACCGGTTGGCCTACACTCAGCATTATACATATACCTTTACAAGGACGTTTGTTCGTCTTATTGGTGAACGATTTAAATTTCGTTTACTTAAAGTCCAGTTTCATTTAATAATTTAAAATATAATTATTAGCTGCAAAAATATTACATGCAAAGTTTTTATTTTCATTAAAGAAAAAAATTAAAAGTGTGTAGTTACTATTGTTTTATCCACCAAAAGCCAAAAGCTTTTGCGAGTTTAAATATCTGAAAGGCTTTTTCGCTTTCTCTTTACAATATAAGAAAGTGGCTCTTTGCATAGCGTTTGTAAAAAACTGTTCTCTACTGCCGTTACAATACATAGGTACTAAAAAGGCACCTCTAAAGCTATCTATAGTTATAATCTTATCTAATATATATATTCAATTGTTAAATATCTATGCATATACATGAACATTATACGTTTTAGGTATCATGCATAAAAAACTGTCTGAATTTGTAGTCGGCTTTTCACAGAGAGCCACACAGTACATTAGACTCTATTAGTCTCGTAGCCTGCGTAGCCATGTAGCCCTCGTAGCCTCGTAGCTGCGTAGACATGTAGATCTCGCAGTCATAATGTCTCGAGCTCAGTCTAATTCTAATTTTTAGCAAATTAGGCTTCTCTGGCATTCTTTTCAAGAAGTACACAGGTGGTCACTGTAAATGATTCACATCAATAATAATATCAATGAATGTTTTGTACAGCTTTCATTATATCTTAAGCAGAGAGTACCTCTACATGATATCGTGAATGTATGAAAAGAAGAGTTTTATGAAATCTAGTGGTATATGTTTCTTAATTAACATACTAAGGTAGTTTGCCGTTGAGCAGTAACGACTTTTGCATTCTATTAACCGTTTAGAAATGGAGGGTTTATACAAACTGTTGCGTAAGGTTGTATAAACCCTCCATTTCTAAATGCTGTTATTAAAAAGGTGGCTTAATTATTTATCTATATAAATATAACTGTTAAAAATGCCCTGATGCGTAAATGACCGAAAGTGGCCAGTATGACTTAGCGGATGGGCAAGTAAAAGTGGCAGCGGACGTGCCAGAACAAATGGCCCCTGGGGTCTTAAGCCTTTCGAATGGAACTTATGAACCAGGACGCGTATCGTAAGACTTCCCCACTCGCAAGGTACCCACATGACTTAGTTAATGTGGCTGAAACGCTGGATGCAAATCGTTTTCAATTTGTCTTATAGAGAGTCTCGATCAACGGTATACGTAAAATATGCTATCTTTTAAAAAGCACTCGTTGTATTAATTACTTTTTGTAAACAGTTACCCTTGAGAATAATGTTACTGCTCCTGGATTTTAAGATTTTTTCGTTACAAAAATGTATATCTTATAAAATAGCTGTCTTAAATAATTTTCTATCAGTGTTTAATATTTTAAACAATAAATGAAGAGGCAGGAA
Source organism: Battus philenor (assembly GCF_028537555.1). Taxonomy (NCBI): domain Eukaryota; kingdom Metazoa; phylum Arthropoda; class Insecta; order Lepidoptera; family Papilionidae; genus Battus; species Battus philenor. Next base: position 4,834,608 of record NW_027181686.1, read on the forward strand.
ACAAATCCAAAAATGATTATGAAAGGCTTTACTTGTAATCGACGAGCTTAATAATGAAAGAGCCTGCTCAGAGCGCTGTCTCCAAGATTTCAGATAACAATGAGCTCTTTATAATAGCTCGTTAAATATACATAAAATGTGAGGCTGTCTTACTGTTTTGATTGTTTCAGTATTGCATCCGCTTTCTTATTACAGAGGGAATTGGAAAGGAGTAAAACAGATATTTATTTAAAAAGAAAAAATCATCGTTTTTCAAAAGATGATAATAAAAATTTTGATACTGCACTGAATCCAGCAACTTCTAGCAACTTTATCAATGTTGTTAGTCCACCCAGTGGGGGCCTACATAGACTACAAAAATTTTTCGGTCCCAATGGTTGTTCGCGCGATAGCGGGCCACCGCCCACTGCCACTACACACGAATATTTTGTTGAAATACGTAAGTAACCATGACTCTTCTGCCAATCTCCTCACTTCTGATTCAATTCCTCTGCGAAACTCGGATAATAGCTCTCTCCATTCCTCTATCCCTATTGTAATAGCTATATTTCTAAGTACATATTATACATTACATTATTGTACAGATATATACGTATAAATGTTTATAGTATAGCAGAAGCTATTGTATAAATGAACAAAGCAGTAAAAACAACAATTGCCGCGACAAGAATACTATGAACTATTTCATTAAAACTTTTTCGAACAATTGCTACAGAAAAATGAAAATTATTTTAATACTATAAAAGATTCGTAAAGTAAGTTTAAATGTTTTTCATGTTAATGTTACGCATTTTAACAAGTACTGCACTTTATGATTTATCAATACCCCACCTCAATATTAATCAGTTACAAAAATATTTATCTTTGAGAAATTTTATTTTTGAGAAATATACCTTTTTAATTTATTTTAATTATTCACGCCATTAGAATAACAGTATATAAATTTTATCATTAGTTTCAAATAACATTGTACAAATTTTAATCTATTTGCCTATTGTTGGAATACAGTTCTGGCCATAATTATGCTTACTTTTACCTAAACGTTAATAACAAAGAATTATTTCTTAATAATTAAAAATAGCTACAGATTATCTTTATTAATTTTATTTTAAAAAGAATAATGTAATTAATAGGGGATTTTAAACATACATTTTAATATTATCTATATATACAAAAATAAATGTGTGTCTGTCTGTAATCGACAGAATCAAAAATCATATATCTAGTAACCGTGAAAATTGAATAAATTGTAGTTACCTCTCGGGAAAAGTTTTAGATTTTTTAAAAAAAAATTTGCTTTTCCATCAACACTTTTTTGTTCAGATTTTTATTAGATGCATAACACAGCAAAGAAAAAACAGATACACCTAGTTATAGATAAATTGAAATTTTAAGCATCTCATATATGTAAAGAATAAAGGACATATGTCTTTACAAGGATCCTCGTTCAAGGATCCTGTATATCCTTAATAGCACTTCCAGACTCTCGAAAAATAACTAACTGATATTTCTGCATTTAATTAATTGTAAACACTTGTACCAATCTTTAATCCCAATTATATCTCTAACAGTTGACTATGAATTTGTAAAGTAAATCCTTTTTACATAAATAAATGTGTCTCGGTGTACAGATCAATTGATAGACACTTATAATCTTGTTAAACCTATTTCGACTGCTGTTATAAATACTTATATATTTATTACCTATATACACGTGGCACCTGCTGTAGCGTGTCCTGACAAAGAGGCCTTTGCTGCGTTAGCGGCCGCTATGTCACTGGAAAATATTACCCTTTAAGAAGTGTGACCCTTCCATTATTCTAAGAGAGACTAGGTTTCTTTGTAGAGGGGTGATAAAAGTTCAAGTCAAAATGTTTCATTATATACACTGGTCAATTTTACTTACTCTACATTTACCATAAATGACTTTTAACCGCAAATTAAAAAGGGAAATCCCCATTACTCCAAGACGGAGAAGCCCAATGTGCTGGACAGATCAAATCCACACCACTCTAGACAGTTAGAATTATGACGCCATACACGTAGGCGATAATCACATTCGATAGCGCAGGTTTGTCAAGGAGAAAGTGATCCCTGAAAAAGTCGTGACCTCCTCAGCAATGAAGATAACGACGCTAGGGGAAGGATAATATATGTCAATTCGCACTTGAATTTCGAATGCCGGTCCAAATTTGTTTGCTTCCTTTCGCGTTAGTTATTTTTACTTTTTTGTTATTTTCTTCAACGTTAAACTGATCCAAATCTATGAATAAAGATTTCTAAGCACGCACACTCATCTATTTAAATATAAATGTAAATAGATGAGTATGTGTGCTTATGTTTAACCTGACATGACAAAGCCTATAGCTATAGCCTATAGTATATATATGACAAGTATATACATTACAAAAATCCTCACCAAATTGTTTGGATCTAGTCGCATCGTCTATCAGTTGAATTACTCGTTTATATTTTTAATTCATTACAAATGAAAGAGATTATATGATTCGGCTAATTAAACATCAATCTACGTCATCATTCCATATGCTCAGCATGCCCTAACTACCGTTTACACATATAAATATCATCACATGATGGTATTGGCGTTATAGTATTGATTTACCAGCATTTAATTCATGTAGATGTAACAAGGTTAAGTAATTATTATTAAGAAGACGTTAATTTGTTTACATTTTATTAATTAACAGAATATAAAATACAAATTGATCTAACGTTTGCTCATCAATCCGTATTTAGTAACATATTATTTATGCGCCGTAAGTTAAAATCTCATATAACAATAGTGACAGATATATGTTAAATACAAGATATAGATATAAACTCGTTATGCCCAAATTGCGCCTTCGAAATGCTTCATAAGTGTACGTACGTTTGGTTAAAAAAGTCATGAATTGTGTGATCCATTGGTCGTTTGATGATTCATTATTGTAACAAAATTTAAAGCATAATAGAACCATTTCTAAAAATAGCCAAAGTAGTTTAAAAAGTATTATGACAGCATAGCATTATGACTTTGGCATAATATTCTTTTGATAATTAGAAGACACCAATAGTATAATACAGTTTCAGAGATTTTTTTGATATTTGGCGGACAGAATAGTAACTTCTTTACAGATCATTGAAACAACTCTTCCTTGTACCATGGATGCGGGGTACCAGTGCCCACGAAAAATAACTTATCCAGCTTGAATAATTACGTTTTGACAATCAAATGACAGAAGATTCTAAAGCGTGGCAACATGGAGAAATTTTTTTATAAGATGGCGTTGAAAATTTATTATGCGTTCATTTCATGGCGTTTAGGTTATAAACAAGTTTTTTTAAAAAAAAAACATTCGAACAGTATCTCGTCTAGAAGTCTTTGATGATTTTATGTATAAGAAGGTAACAAATCAAACCGCTATGATGCTTGAGCACTTTAATTTGTCGCCAAATGTAGAAACTACAATAGTATCTATAGATCTGCCATAATAAATATTATGAAATAAATTTCATTATTTCAGCTTCAGGACTTTCACTGATAAACATGGAACTCCCCTATAGATTTCCAATAAGACCACTGCTAAGCGGCATGCACGCAGCGTGTTTCGAGGAGCTCAATAAGGTCTATGTCCACCTTGCAGGTGGACATTCTTTGTTGCACCCACCGGTCCGTGATCTCCAATCCAGAACATTTAAACCCTAGCCGTCAAAAAAAAGTCCACGGGGCTATGTTGGCAACTTTCATTCGTCTAAGTTGGATGCGATCTCGTAGAGAAATCACGAGCATAGCCTTCGATATTTCCACAAACAAGATCGTCCTACAGTGGACACGCCGTTGCGTTGTCTCCAATCCCAATTTATTTGATTATTTATTTTTATCTGATTATTAACTATTTAGACTAGAGATAGAGAAGGGGTCGTCTCGTTATCTCAATTCTCAATTTCGACCTTTGGTGTCTAGAAGTCTGCAAGGTATATATGTACATCCGAAGAAATTCTTCGTTATGATCAATAACCTGTATCCTCTCCTTGAGATTATGTTTTACCCCAACAGTTGTACATAACGGAAAAACTAGACATGAACTTTATTTTTAATTTTATTTACTAGCAATCCTGTAGATTCGCGTCGACTATTTACCATTCACAAATATTTTTTCAATGAAGCAAAGAGGATTTCAATGATTTCTTTTAGATAATCTAAAATGCTTTTGTATTCGACTTTACTACAATTTGTTTGTGCGTAGCTACGTGAGTATAATACTATTTTCGAGAGAGGTAATCCTCATATTTATTCAGAAGCTTCTCAGTTGAATGTTTGCGCGGAGCCCATTGTTTGTTTAAGTGTGGATCCAATTCAATTTCTTTTTACATCGAAGTCCCCGGGTCAAATTATCGAAACAACATAATTTATACACATTTCAGTACACAAATTGATTGCTCTTACTTCTAATACCTACATAGCCCAGCTTTTTCAAAGTGAAAGTGACTATATACACATTTTCTTATATATATACACTTTCTTACAAGGACAATAAAACGCTAAATTTTAATTTTTATTTATCATATTATAAACGCAAGTAGAATGTTCTCCGTCTACGCTATTTCAATCTCGTATACCAATAAATCCAACACGGATATAAAGAGCTTGCGTTTCTATTACACATAAATACAACTAAAGACGGAACTTACTTTGAGAAGCAAATAACAATACCACTTTGGAAGATGACGCCACGTTTTCACATACGAAATTTCAAAGAGCACCGGGATTAATTGCAAGCTCTATTGTATAAATGAAATAGTTGTTTTTAAACTTATAAACTAAAAACACTGTGTACATTAAAAAAAACACTAATTAACTTTTCGACTATATTTAAACATGCATCCAATTATAAATAAAAAGTGCTCGTTCAGTTAAATGAAAATTTCTCTTCATTTATTTTTTTAATTTTAACCATAATTACTGTACTGTTAGGAGACCAAAAAGTATTGTCGTTTTTGTAGATATATTTTAAGCGAAAAAAATATTTTTAAAATTTAGATTACTACATACAAAAATAAAATATTGTTTATTATCCATGCCTGCTGACCTTTTACTGTCAGAAGTCTCGTCGATATAAAAAAAAATGATTATTGTAACATATTACAGTGTGTTCAAATAATGCGGGATAATTGGGAATTAGTTTTTATACCTATTATAGGTTTCAAACTATTTTTTGACAAATGGCTTCTATATATATGGCTGGTACACCTATGTAATCAATAACTCTAAAGATATTAATACCTACCTCTTTAACCTATAGATCCATATAAAAGCCATGGAGATTTTTTTTAAACATTTGATTGACCTATTTGATAAATTATTCAGACCATCAATTATATTAATTACACACAGTATACGGAAAATATCTTGCTACAACATTGCTAAGCTGTAGCAAACAATATGCCCATTTTTTGAAAAAAGAGTTTAAAATTTAGGTTTTACTACTTCACCGTTCTTGTTTTATTTTTATATCACTATTTAAATACAACATGTATAGGTAACATCATCCTTTCAATTAACTCTTATTAATTTTACTATGGATGTACAAACACATCATCACTGTATACGCTATGAGAAATACGTTAGAAAAATTCAGTTTGAAAGAATGTGCTTCAATTCAAAACTTTTCAAACGCCTCCTGATTTAAAAAAAGCCCATGATAAATTCGGTTAAAGTTATTTCGTTTGTGATCATTTCTAAGGTTTCCATAGTGGAGTTCTTAACTTGATTTTTAAAACTATTCATATTTAAAGCATTACAATAGAGCTTATTATAAGAGCATACTCGGTTGCCTACGGAGGTTTTACTAATTTTGTGAAATCTAAAGAAAGTTATAACGAGCCTGTGTACATTTTTCGTTTAACCCAATGTACATGATTTTTTTTTTATATTTTTACTTTACAATAAAGTAAACACAGCCTTAGGCAACCGCCGACAAGGTGGAAAGACAATCTTATTGAGGTCTTATGCCAGTCGCTTATTGCCGATTCTACTGGAAATCTATGGGAGATGCCTATGTCCAGCGATGGACGTTCTATATCTAAAATAATTATGATGGTGCCTTTAGAATAAACTCTATCATTTTTAAGTAAAATGAATTAAAATATTGTAAAAGAAAATATATAATTTAATATCAGTAAATAAAACCTTGACCATGTTTCTCATACGTACTCGTCTTAATTATTCTTGAATATACTTCCACGTAAGCAATTAATAAGGCAATAAGTGTTGTGTCAGCGTTAGTCAACAACGTCTGCTTGCCTTGCACGTTCGAGCAGAAAATTAGTTTCACGGAATGCTCCGCCCTGTCTTCACCTTGACCCGGGAAATCAGGTTGTACTTAAAAGATTATCTATTAATTTTATTTTACTTACATATATCAATAATTAAAATAAGAGAAATAAAAGCAGTTACGTAAATGAAATAAGAAAAATAGTAGCCCAGTGGTGGAGAACACAGACTTGTGATTAGGTCGCTACGGTACGATTTCCGGAATACAATCTTAGATAATTCACACTGTGTTTATTATTTATAAAGTAAAGTCACTGTCCACAAACAAGTTTCCAGAGGATGGGCAACAGCGTCTTTTGCATACCATAATGCGCTGCGATCACCTACTTGCCTAACAAGTGTGGCGGTTATGATATATTTCCTATAGATATCTTTAAGAGTGGCTTGTGTCTTGCAGTGGGCCACTATAGGCTGTATTATAGCAAGGAGAAGACGCTGCCGACCATCGTCAAAAACTTTTTTGAGCAATGGTAATCTTATATTACTTAAAGCACAAAGCGTGAATCGAACCTGTGATCTACGGTCGCAAATCTCTGTCCACCACTACTGGGCTACAACTGTTATTGTAATTTAGCATATAACCAACAAAATATGAGTAATAACAATCGTAGAAAATTATTTTGCTTACACAAGCTTCATCTCTAAAATCGAAATGAAATACACATTTCTATAACTCAAGTGTGATACTCAAGTACCAATTGAGAAAAGTAAAAAATAAGTCTTATATTAGAGTGAAAATTTTAAATGAAAATGCTATTAATTTAGAATTATACAAAAATGAAAATGTGACTAATGTATGCATGGGAATACCGGGAATAAATATTCTGGTAATTTTACACAAAATACGAACTCTTAACTAAATGAGAGGATTGGCATTAAAGTTCATTATAAATCCAAACGACATTTAAAATTTATACTTTTTAATATATACACAAACTTGATTAAAATGAATAGGTTTAAAGAAATACATGTATATTGTTTAATTTATACAAGAAACAATAGCAAAATATGAAATCAACGGTGTACTCGTAAATCATAATAGCATATATATTATGAAAGGACAATAACACTCACTAACAAAAAACACATTTTAAAAAATTACGGATTTGTTTTATCTTATATATTACTTACTACTTTATATTTATGAGTTTACTGTCAGTTAATAAAAAAAGTATTCTTTTTAAAAAGCAATGAACTTTGATCATGTTTATTAATACAATATTTAGTTGAATTTTAAAACTTTTAATTTTTTTTCCAATAGACTAATAAAAATACGTTAAATTACTTCCATATTTTAAGATATAAGGAGACCCCGGTGTTGTATTAGTAGTAAAGTAAAATATACATAGAGAGTGACCACTTGTGAATAGAATCAGTCTATTTTGTGGTAGGAATCCTGTAATAACAGCAACTTAACATGCTGAATTTCTTAGCTGCCAACCCAAAATTCGGTATCGAAAGCCTCGCTTGGTCATTCAAAGAAACTTCAGTCCAAGCTACTTAAATATTTAGTGAAACTAACTTTTCATTTCATTTCTTAAGTTGATCCCACTTTTTCTTTAAATATCTTTACAGAAAAATTGGCCACTTCATTCAACAGTCGCGTAACAGGCACTCGCTTCCTACCTACCTAACCTAGACTAACGCTATCAGTCTCATCTAACACATCAGGTCAGTCGATAGACGCTCACTGCAACGACTTGCTTTGTATTAAATCCCTTATTTTATTCTTCCTCTTATCATTATAAATTATCGTACATTAATTTCGACCTAATACAATCATTTATCAAGTGCTTCAGCTCTTCATCATCATTAATCATCACCACACCTTCATTCACTCTACTAAATTTTCACGAGAAGTAGTTGGTTCGTTACATCTTGACCTGTATTCACTTTAAAAACTGACACAAATAATTCCGAATAAATCGACCTACGGTAAACATTACCCGCGTATCTGAAAGTACAGTTTTCACTGATTTATTAAATTGACAAACATTTTTAAGAATTTCTATTTTACGAAAACTTTGAAAGAATTGTACTTTTAAAAGTTATGTTGACGAAAATAAACATGAAAATGAACATGAAAATAACTTGAAAATTTAATTACAAATATCACTAAAACAAAGTTTTGCAATCAGGGGCAAAATGGCTTCGCTCTTGTCGCTGCTACCCCTTGAGGTCGGTACGCGGTTGTTTCAGTAGTACGTCGGCGGTGGCGCGGAACGCTGTCTTCCGCGTAGCACGAGCCGATTCGTGCACTCTCACGTCCAATAAAGTCGTAAACAACAACTAATAAATAATTAACATCCACGCCGTGCGTAAATCAAAAACTTTTAGTGACAGTGAAATTCGATTTAGAAAATATTAAAAAAAATATAAATGGCAACTAAAAAAAAAGTTGTCCGTTTGCCTTCAGTGGTAAGAATTGAATGTAATGTGTGCATATTAAACACTGGATCAGATTTAGTGGCATGTTTATCATTTTAAAATAATGCACCTTCTTGCACGGCATGTTAAATAGTGAATTAAATCCGCACAATTAAATATGCATGTTTACTGTCCAATCGATTTGGGGTACGGTAAAGTTAATACGTGGTTAATATATATTTTTTTAATTTAAAATAATGTTTCACTATATTTAAACATTTCGACAATTTTCGTCTGATAAAGCGACATACTTAAAATTAGTTCAATAAAAATATTTTTATTTTTATTTAATCATTTTAAAAACATTAAAACAACAATAAACCTTTACGTTATTGAAAATAAATTAAAAGTTAAATTGGTTCCACTATATGCACGTCCAAAAATAAAGGGTTTATTAAGTCTTACTGAAGATTTAAATATATGACAAAGTTCAATAATTGATTGTGCAGTATATTATTTTTATCATCTAGTCCAAAATTTAATATACATGTTAAAGTTTCGTTAAATATACAGATAATTATTCGAGGATTATTACTTTCCAGTCATATATAACCATTGTATACCGGAAAAAAGAACGTGTTATATATTATATAACAAAAATGAAATGTATTTTTAACGTATTATAAATAATGGCTCTTGATATCGTTACATTGTAACATCTTAATCAAATCAAAAATCAGTAATTTTTTTCTCATAAAATAATGATTACAATTATTAAACAGTTACAACTTGATAAACATACATCATAGTTAAGTTAGATGAATGAAGTGGTTTCTAAAAATAAGTAACACACTCATCTGTATATATTACGTCATTAGCACTGTCTTTTCCTTTTAATTACACCTCACATACATTTTGTAACAAAAATGTGTTACAAAGTCTCAAATGACTCTATATTGTTACACGTAAGATATTTAAAACCAACGGTAAGTTACCAAATGTGAATTAGAATATTTATTCCTTGTCGACCTTATTGCTTAATGTCGTATCTCTCAAATGAAGTTGGCTTGTTAAAAGAAATGTGAAGCTATATACCAAAAAAAGAAACAAAAAAAAGGAATGGCAATCGTTTTCCCTCGCTCTTTCTTAAATGTACAGCAAAGTAGTGGAAAATTTGTGCAGAGACAATGTTTTTTTCCCAATTATGAAGGTTGTTTCTCTACGACCTAATAGGCTTTAGTATATGGTCTGTATATTACCAGGCTGCCTTTTATCAAATAATGTTACTTTATAATATAACATCAGATATAATTATTAGACCCAGTTAAATGGGATTACCGTCATAAAGAGATATGAAAAACTATTTATTCAATTAGGCAACATGTAATGTAACCGGATTAATTAATATACAATTGTTTATTATCGATATGGTTGACAGCTTCAATAAGCTTATCATTATTTAGATAGCTGGCAGCAATACATGGGACTACGTTTAAGAGTAATAATATATACGGTAACGATTATTTGTAAGCGCAACATAATGTTACTAATTTACCATCCTTCTAAAACATTTTAAAGGTTCATTGCCGTCTTTAAAAACTCCTATTTAAAGAAAGAAAAAGTTTTGTCGTTGCGTGATAGATCCAAAAACAGAGACACACATTTCAAACATTTCTTTAAATTTAATGACAGGCAAGAAAATGCAAGGACTTCTAAAATATGACTTGTTAGTATATGTAAAAAAATAAATATTAGTATATATACAAAATAAACATCAAGTCTAAATATGTCCTTTCTCTAGAGTAGAGTCTAAACTTTCTTTTCCTTTCTCTTCCTATTACTTCTCTCTCTCCTCCTTTCACTTTTCACTATTTATCTATTCTCTCTGCTTCCTATTACTAAGGAGACTCAGGTTACGATACCTCTTATTCCTCCTATAGCTCTGACATGGCTTTCCTTTTATTTATAATAATGTAACGTCTAAAAGTTTATTTTAAAACATATAAAGCTACTAATATCTTTAAATATAATACTTTTAAATAACCTTTTGAAAAATAACTGTCCATATTCTAGTAGACAATAAAATGAAGATTGTCTCAACAATAATTACGTGTACTTAGCGAGCGTTGCCCTTTCTTGTCTGACGGTATTTATTGCTTGTAGTTAACAGGACTTCGACCGTATTAAATGATTATGAAAGAAAATCGCTACACGTACATTGTAGTCTTTTGTATGTGGAACGTCTTATAATAAAACTTTCACGTCAAATAACCGTATGTAGAAATTTAAAAAAACATATATTACAATTGTCTACAGTTTTTGTTTGTGTGTGAGATGATAATTAAAGTGATACTGTAAAAGTAACCGTGAAGATTATTATTCGTTCTTAGAAAAGATCGAATCGGAATACTTAATGCATTTTAAAAAAGTAAAAATCCAAACTCCCTTGCACGAATCAATCTATAGAACGATCGACTAAACGAACAAAGAATTAGGCAGTCATTCTAATATAGGGGCTCAAAAAGGAGCGTTTGAGGGCGTTTATTTACTGTCAAAGCTATAATGACTTACATATAGAAACGTGGTCTCTCACTTTGAGCGGCATTAGCAAGCTCACTGTTGCTCTAAGACCCATGAGCAGGGCTATGCTCAAGATCTGTAGACGAATGAAAGTAAACGACATTTCGCTACGATACGTAAATTAAAGTGGCAGTGAGCCGAACATATAAAACACAGAATTGATGTCTGCTAGTTAGTGTTGATGCCGCTAGAGGTCTAGTTGCACGCCTCGCCTAACCAGTCTTATTGGAAACATTTAGGAGAAGCCTTTCTCCAGCTATATGTATTCTACGGCTGAAATTATAACAGAATATTCTACGCATTGTGTGGCCTGCGCACTGTTACTTGAACTTATAATCCGTGTATTATATAATGTATAAATAGCAATCGCTTACTCAAACCAATCCTGCGTATTTGAAATTTCTTATCGCGTAACCATACATTAAAAATACTTTACTATAAGTATGCATTTCACACTACTGCGTCACACGTCAATTGTTACGAAAATTTTACTAAAAATAAGTGTTTATTTTTTTTTAATAAAAACATTTATTTATTTATTGTTTTAAATCACTAATCATATTCTGGATATAAGTAAATAGAATTTTGTAGTTATATCTATAACAATTCAAAATAGTTAATAGCAACATAGCCTTAAATGAAAAATTCCTGATTACATTATTTATTTTATAACAAACACAAACTACCTTTTGCTCTCAATATGGCAAATAAATGGAGTAAGCGTCTTAGGCGCGTCAAATATTGATTCTCGGATATGATCAGGTAAAGTGACATTTATTCTCACGTGGCTGTGCGAATTGCCAATTCCACTTCCGTGAATTGATGGTTTCTGACTTTTGACGGCTGGTGCCTTTTTACCTTCGCATCAGCACAAAATAAAGTTTTGTAAAAGTTCGTAAAAACATCTGAATATCTTGACTAGTAATATAACCATAAAATATTTTTATGTCAAATGATTAATTAAATTATGGATTGAAGTTGTACGATATTATGACGCGAAAAGAGCTTTCAGGGTCAGCATCATGCATTTTGATATTTTAGACAGGACATAGGAGACAATATTCGGACACTTTTTAATTTTGATACTTGAAATTACAAGAAAAGTAACTCTTGTAACTCAGGGGTTTTTTTACATCTGGATATCTTGAGTGTCGTAAACTCATCGTCATTCTTTTGTGGCTTCAATATAGAATATATTCGCGAGAAGGAAATTAATATAACACTAAATAAATTACCGAAACCATATCTTACATATTGTAATTGATTAACCATACACCACGTTTCTATCAATAAGCGATGTATTTGAACAACCTTTTTACTTAAATAATAAAATAAATACGTGCCGCAAATGTTCTATTTCAAGCACAGAACATAACATGCTAACTAAATGATAAAATGAATAAGCTACATTTTGTCGGATACAACTGTATGTGTTTTTTTGAAAATGGTAACATTAATAGGTTTTACGTGCGTAGTTTTCCCCGGTGTAGTCTCTTAGTTAAACATAATAGAGCTTGTGATTATACCAACGACGAAGATATTTAACTTTTTACCTTATCTACCTGAGTGTCTACAACTAAAAAAAATTGTAAGGACACTCGAAATGAACGCATTTTATTTAAAAGAAATACCCTGAAGCGCCACCAAAAATACGTATGAATTGAATGAGTTACGGGTTTCCCCAAAATTCAAAAATGGAAAAAAAAGTTAAAACTAAACATTCGGCACGCCACTTCTAGCTGAACGATGTTCATATTATCGTTGTCTGCTTATTTCAATACTGTCCCAATCTCTGGCTGGATTTGCCTTGTTCGCCTTTTGTGTAACAGAGTGAACAGAAATCAGTGCATCAATATACGAAATCTCATGGTAAACGGTAATAATTAACATAATAGGGAACAGATTGACACCATACAAAAGACAAATGCACTTAAATGATTATACAATAAAATGAGTTGAATTTTTCCTAGTTTTAGCCTTTTTCGAAGCTTAACGAAGTTGGAAAGATATCTCTCTCCTAACCGTTGGTCGTTGTGGCCTAAAGTTTCTCGAGTAGCAATCACAATGTTCCTTACTAAGGTTGGAGGAAGTCCGTAGATGCAGGCAGCGCTAGACCGATCATAGTAGCGACCTTGAAGGGAGGCCTATACCTTGCTGCGAGCGTCTATTGGCAGACGATGTATAATAATGAATACTGCCGTCTTAAACTGAAGTATAAGTGACGGTATAATTTGGATAAATTGATGTTTTATCTAATATATAAAATTCTCGTGTCACGGTGTTCGAACTTGAACTCCTCTGAAACGGCTTGACCGATTTTTACCAAATTTTATATGCGTATTTAGTAGGTCTGAGAATCGGCTACTATCTATTTTTCATACCCCTAAGTGATAAGGATTGTTCACCCTTAAATATTTTTTTTTTGACGAAATTTTTTGTTTTTATTTTTTTATGATACAACATACAAAAATACATACAACCCTAAATTTTCACCCCTCTACGATCAACCCTTATTTTTTAATTGAAAATTAAAAATATTTTTTTTTGCAAAACAACGTTTGCGGGATCAGCTAGTAATTTATAAAATTATTTTTATTATAATTATGATTTTATTCGCAGTGATAGAAATACAAAGATTTACTAAGTATAATGTTAAAATAGATGTACAATTTTTAAAATAAAAACTTAGAGATTTCTAACAAGTTTTACAAGCAATGATTACCTTTCGTGAAGTTTTTTTCTTAAAAAGACAAAAATGTTACAGCAAAATTGAAAATATTTTTAGTTGATAGTAACAGGTATCAACTTTAAGCATAATATAAGACAGAATTAATAAAATTCAACTTTTCAACGAAATTTTCTGTTAATTTAGTTCGTGTCATAAAAATAAAATACACTCTGGTCGAATTTAAAAGATAAGATGGATGTTCATAGTTTTCATGAGCATAATAGTTTTGCAGAAATATACAATAAAAATATATATAAGGCAAGTTTAAAACACAATTGCATGATTTGTATGTATCTATTAAACAACTAATGTTTTCTTTAGTCACACAAAGATCTTCTCAAAGCAAGCGTACCAGCCGTAATCGACCACACGGGCTCGATTCGAGGTTGTGAATGGCACATAATTATTATCTTCACCATAATTTGTCATGGGACGTTCATTGGTGAACAAAGACCTTCCTCATAGATTTACAATAAGACCAATCAAAAGCGGCCTGAGTCCAGTGTCAACGGTCATCTGATATCCGGATATCAGATGACCGAGGATATCAGTTGGAAAACTATGTAGGAGACTCACACCCAACAGTGAACGTCCTTCGGCTAAAATAATGATAGGGAATAATCCTGCAAAGAAATAATAAAATAGGGAAGATGTGTTTAAATAAACGTCGCCCAAATCTAACGCTCCACTCTCGATTCAGCGGAGCGTCGAAATAATTTTAGCTGAAGCTCATTCAAAATTTAACGAATCATATACGTGAAGTTTTACTGTACCTATTTTATAGCTTGAGTTTTATAGCTGCTACAGTACAGACATTTTATTTCTAACATTAGGTTTATGCCGAATTCGCCGATTACATTACACATGAGACATTTTTAAATTTACATTTATTGTGAACGTCGTCTAACACATCGTTGAATCTTTTAAATCGTAAATAATATTAAAAGTTATTTATGTGTTTTAGTTAACATTGTATATCCACTGACGAGTATAGATAAATTTCCTTTTCGAAAGATTTGACTCGGTAATTTTAACTTAACTTTTGACTACATTTTCTTTGAGTGAGTAGTTACAAATAAAAGCAATTTGAAATTGACGCAAATCGAGCCGCCGAACAGTAACTGAATCACAAATCATCGCAACCACGTACTGTAGAACTTTTTTTATGTTTTTTACCTATAAAGACATCTCGCAACTTAAAATAAATTGCGACGAGGAAATCTAACTAAACCTTATCTGACTAGAGCCTACAAAAACCACAAACTGCTTATATTTGTTTGTTGCTTGTCCAATGTCCACAACATAGAAGAGCAATCTAAGCTTTATCATTACTTAAAAATCCTTTGCACCTTTATGTAAAAAGTTTTACAACTTTTTCTTCAGTAAACTTTTTACCTTTATTACATGATAATTTAGAAATATAAGACTTGATTGTATTATAAAATCATTAACGTTACCCACAAATGAGTAATTAATTTTATGACGCCTAGGGAAAGCATAAGAAGCTTATTTTTATTTCTAGAGATAAATCGCAATTTTTCTAATGATCATTAATTCTTTTAACCATTACCAAAATTAAAACAAAGAATAGTAAACCGGATATAAAAAAAAACTATTTTTTTTTTCAAATGCATAACTAACTCATTAAAATTCAGGGTGTTAAGTTTGAATGCAGTCTGACGAAATGTGTACATAGCCAAACTCGTATGCATTCGTAGCTAATTGCACGAAGGGTCGAAGCACAAAACCTCCAAAAGTGTGTTGAAATCTCATGAACATATATTCACACAACGTTTTCACGGATTACATTATTGGAATAATGAAAACGTTATGAAGTGTATATTTAATCTGAAAATAATCCTTTTGGTAATTTGTAAATACACATGCACATGCAAATGAATATCAAAATATGAAATGTTCAATATGATGTGCAAACATACTTTTAAAAATTATACAATTTTTTCTCACGGCTAAATTATAATAACATTAAAAATTCAATATTTAAATGGAGCTCTAGTTTCTGCGTCCTTTTACTTCTTTTATTTTACATACTGACATAGTAATAGTAACCTACGAGAGTTTTATTCCCGAACCCATTTGACAATGTAAAAAAACAGAAAAAATATAATATCAGAAATTTATTGAAGAAACATTGCCGAGCGGATAAGCGAATTGAATTGGCAATAGACACGTCTTATAGTTCTCAGAACTGAAATGTGCAGCACAGGCCTTCCGCCTACAAGGCCGCCAAGATGATGACCTTTATGAAGTCGTCAGAAAACGCAAGTCCACCTTCATCAGATTTTATTAGAAAGCTATTGAAACAGCCCATGGCAGCGGACATCCTAAGTTTGAAATTTGCATATATTAATATCAAGATGTCATAATACGAATACAAAAATAGTGTAATTATAGAAGCATTCACGGATCATATATACAAATGTAAATATATGTTTGTATATTAGCAGTCCTAGATATCTTTTGGGAAACTTTACAGATGGTAATTCTTAAAAGATATCTATCGGGGATATACATTAATTACTACACTTGTGGGTTGGTAAGCGCAGTGTGGTATTATGGTACGCAGTGGACGTTGTTGCTTATCCTCTGGAAACTTTTTTATGAGCAGTGGCAATACTATATAATTAATTGACACAGTGTGAATTATTTATAAGACTGTGTCTCGGGAATTAAACCCGCGACCTACGATCGTAAGTTTTAGTCTTCTACCGCCAGGCTTCTACTGCTATGGGCTACCATTTAAGCAGTGCAATAACAGAATTTTAAACAGAGTAGGTTATCTATGAATGTATAGCATTGAACGTTAATAATTCCTTTAGTAGTAGAGTAATAAGATAAGATTTCGCATGAATCTTCTAGAAACTAACCACTACCTCATAAATTCTTTGTTTTTCATAATTTATTTATGCTACAAAACGTTTATTTTCGCATGAAACAATCTGCTCTAAAAGCGTCTCTAGAGAATTAAGATAAATGTCTCTTTAAATCTTTGCGCAGCTTTTGCTAAGAATACAAAATTGTGTTTGGAAAAACTTTAAGAACTGATGACGTGACAGATGTTGTGGTATAGTATTCAAAGACTTTATAAAATAATTGTTTTTGATAAGACTAAACAATTTAAAAAATGTTCTTATTTTTGTTAGCATATAAAGTGTTAACTATATAAGATTGCATCGAACCCGCAACCTAAAATCGCAAGTCTCAGTCCCCTGACGATGGGCGACCACTACTTAATGAGTACAATAAGTAAACAACGTAAGAAGATTAAAAAAAAAACAAAAAGTACTCTTAACTAGGACATATATTTCTTAAACAACATTTAGTAAAATATCAAATTTATATACAGGGACTAGCGATATTTTTCACGTAGTAAATGCACCATTCAAAGAGCGTTTATTCAAATATAAGGCATGTGTTACACTTAAGCAAATAGTTATCTTTGTTGAAATCGAATTTACATTCAACTACTCTCAGAAAATATTTAACTTATGAGTTTTTAATATTAAGTGAGACTTCTTTTATCAAAATAAGACAAAAATTAAATAAAAAGAAGTTGTGTTTGGTTTATTTGAAAGATAAGAAATAAGATTATTAAATCATTTAATTTTAGGAAGCTTTACGTTTATGCTCACCACGTTGACATAAAATTGTAAGATCTTTTAGCCCTTGTAATGCTACGAACAAGCATTGTTATATTTAATCATGCAGGATTAAATTTAATTAGGCATATAAATCCTTTTTCATTAAAAAATGCATTAAAATTTAAACGGAATCTTTTTAAACTAAAACCAGTGGTTAATAATGTTCATAGTTACAATACTATTTAAACTATAATAATGTTCCAAAAACTGTTAAAATTTATTTGCCTCATAAACGAAATAATAAAAACAAAGGCATGTTTTTGAAAAATGTGTTATAAATGCTCCGATTTAATGTGTTGCGATCTTTATAAAGCTGTCTCATATTGTTCAGGCATTAAAAACTTTTAAATCCTCCCTGTTTTTATACTGTATATGTGATAACTGTTAAAATGCTTGTCAAAAGTTGTTATTGTTTACTTTGTCATTGGACAATGGATGTATCAACTGGACTAGAGTAATGTATATAACATAGTATACATTATTATATAATGTTAATAAATAATATCACTAATTCATATAAAAATATGCAAACACATTATCTACGTATAGAAACTTTTAAAATTATTACCAGGTAAAAAAGGTATTTTTGCGTAGTTCCTTATTACTACGTCCTTAAAAATTGAAATGTAATTTTAATAAATACTTTTATAAAGCTTCAAAGAGTTAAGCTTTTTTGTGGACGAAACATCGCTCTTACAATGCCAAAATGTTTTCGCGAGGTAATAATGAGCAGGTAGATTCAACAAGGATAGTCCTCCCTTTAGATAGGCCGGGACATAGTATAGGTGGTGGGAAGTAGATTAACGCAGACAGTTCAAGATCAGGCATCGTGGCGATATTTGAGGAAGGCCTACTAAAAAGTTTGTATAGGCTGACTTGATGATTATAAGCTTTTATAATAAGCAATAAAGCTACTTACCAAATCATTGTAATATTTTACAATAGATTTATTTCAAAATGTTGTGAAACTATGTAATATATTTTTAATTAAATTTCTTTTTATAATATTTATTCATCCGTGACACGAGCATATCAATCTGCAATAATGAATTGTAAAGGTGCGTCCATTCTATCAGATGGACGGTTACATTATTAATAACAACTATTTCGCCTCTTTAATTTGTGCCATTAATATGGTAATCTTTTTTATATAAATCTTTAATATGTAATAGACTATTTGTCTTCAGAAGGATCATTGTACTTTTGTAGAGTCATATTATTTATTAAATTCTTATTAATACATTCAAAGTTTATTAAAGTCACTTTTATTACAATTTGTAAATTCAGTTAATTAAAAAAAAAACGTTTCTTTTAACACGCAATATTATATATCCTCTTTGTAAATAACTCATTTAATTCTTAGTTTTAATATTTTAAATGTACAAAAACAATTGAATATAAATTCAAACGTCATTCTAGAACGAAAATTAGTTTCCTCGTTTATTGCACGTTTTGTATTGCCACAACTGACAGTTGAAACAATGTAACATTCCCCGTGCATTCCTATGGTATCCCCAATCTCACCTTGTTAATTCGAGTATCCAAAACCCTCCAACGTTCAGTCGCAGGAAATCCTGGCAACGTTCCAATATTTTAAAATACATTTTTACTACCGACCAATTAACTTTGTTGGGTAATTATATTGTGATTAAAATCCAACGATTTTTTTAACTATTATTTAAAAAACAAATAGTGCATCTTTGTTTTAAAATTTAAAAAAAATCGGAAATGTTTCATAAATATGCAGGGCAATTTTTAAGGGAATAAAATCTTTATATTGGCGAATGTACCAGGCATTTGTTAGCAAAAACACCCTGTGTAAAGTGATCATTCTGAAACATGTAACTCTAATTTTTTTTTCTATAGGAATACGACATGCCAATAACTTCTAGCAGAATAAAGTCTACAAGAGACATAGAGTAAACTATAATTATACTTAATATGTAGCAATTTGAATATTAAAAGCGTTTTCTTACTATATTACCACTACCCTGTTTATTATTTGTGAAATTGCTGATTTTTAGGGTTTGTCATATATTTATTATATTTAAATACAGCAAATGAGCAATACAGCTTTTACAGTTGGAGCTAATCACTCTATGTTACAATATTTTATAATACCGACATAATATACACAAGTAAACTCAAAAAACATTTAACAATAAATTAGCAGAATTCATTATGTAGAAATACAAACTGAAAGCGCCTGATTACAAAATAAACAATGACATTAATCACCGTCAAAAGATCATTATCTCTGTGATACAGCCTCTTTTAATTAAATTAAATAAACATTAGGCTGCCTTTTTAAAGTGGAAAACCAATATCGTATATTTGGTTCAATATTCAAAACAAAATTGCAGGCTATATGAAAACACGCTATATTTAAAACAATAGAACAAAATTTTCATTTCTACCATTGTTTGAACATTGGAAAACGAAAAAAATATATATCTAATTTTCACCGAATAAAAATTGAATAGAGCGTGCCTCTGTTTTAGTTCAAACGTGCCCTCGGGAATGTTAATAAAGCGGTTACATTCGGGAACTTGTTTAACTTAGACAATAGCTTACGCTGACACATTGTCACATAGTAGGCAGCCGCTTCCATTACATTACGTAAATATTTTAATTATATACAGGTGGATTGATTATAAATGTCTTTTCTTGTCTCCGCGGGATATTTTTCCGTAACCAAACGGCACTTAGCTCATTTTAATCCGGGTATAGATTATAAATATAAAAAGCATTAAAAGGTTGAACGTATAGCTCGTTAGCAAAAAAGTTTAATATTTAGTAATTCGAATTTTAAAAACGCTTTTTTTTACTATGTTTTCATTACATTATTTTTTTTGTCTGAAACCTTTGATTTTTGGAAAAGAAAATACATTAATTGATAGCAAACCAGGTATACATTCACTCCTTTAAAACCTTTACATTTATAATTATCCTATATAGTAAATTTATATGCAGTAGACGTGTGAGCGAGAAGTATCTCTCTGTAAACTGCTGAAATATTAGCATCTATAAAGAACGAACAACTGCTTACTTCTGGAATGGGCTTTTAAAGCAGCTTTCATAGTATTGTTACGGTGGGATTCGAATTAAAACTGCCAATTGTACTCATACGCTGTGTCATTTCACGGCGCTGAACATAGCAAAGGCCACATAATCACAATTTCGTAACTACGCTAACATTAGACTGTAGTTTCGTGAACACTTTCAGTATTCACGCCACAAACTCAACTTCAACTTACAGTATCATGCCGAATATCGCTTCGTTTCGCACTAAGAGGTCAGACGCATAACTCCCCTTATTCTCGAGAGACCTGTCCCAAAATACTACGGGCAGATAATTTCTAGACGATTCGAAGCGGGTAAGGAGATGAGGTAAAGAAACAACAATGATATCCCAAAGACAAGCCTCTATAGAGGTCCGTACTTAGTTTTATCTTACCGTCTGCCAGCTGCAGTAAATAAGTAATGTACTTTTTTGACGTCGAGCCGTTAGCACCGACAGGGCCGTTCGCAGAATTCGTTTTTTTGTCCCCTTTTGCTTTGTGATAGTTATTTGTGCGGTCGTCCCAGTATTATTTAAAAATTAGGTTGGAAAAGAGGTCTCCTTTAATTTGCTACATAGGCCCAGATCACTGTACCCGGCTATTCTCTTTACAACGCTATGGATGCAGAACCCGCGTAGTGAATATGAATAATGTAATGCAGAGACGTTACGCCTTACATTTAGTTGATTTAATGTTAAGAATGATTTTATCTCTTTTTATTCAGAAGTCGTAAAGCATAATATATAAAATATCATTACAAATTGTCGACAACTTTTAAAAATTTCTGGTTTAACAAGTTTTAATTTAACGTTCACACGATTTAAGAACACAGCGATGAGCAGGAAATTAAAGCAGATAGTAAGAAATACAAAGCAAGAATACAAAGTCTTCCTAATTAATACGCACAGCTGACAATCTCAGAAAAATGCGGCTAAAGATATAATTCATTTTGGCCTTCAAATGCAACAATTAAATACAGATATATTCTTATTAGGAAATGTACTTTCACCTCTAGCTATCTTCCATTACACCTGCTTATAAAAAATTTAAAACTTTTCTTCATATTTTCATCCATAAATCAACATTTTAAAAATAGCTACATAAAAACGCACTGTGTAAACATTTCATATATTCCACTTTGAATAAGCTAATATTAGGTATGTAATTTTCTCTTACATTGTTTTCATTAACAATAGCGTTGTTGTCGAGTAAAAAGTAATCAACGTAATAAATAAATTAATTTTTTAATATTATTTGTGTAAATATTCATTACTATTTCATGTATTCCTCTGTTTCTAGGCAAAAGTAGATCGATGATGTAGTGTGTACGAACTATGACGTACTTTTGAAACCATAACGACTGTGTAATTGGATCAAGTGAGGGTAGTCGCGGTCAGCCGCTGTTATCATTGACTCTCAGTTTTATGACACAATCGTATTTTGACGAACATTATATTGTTCGAAATAAAAAAAATTCTGGTAGTTTTTAATTTGTTAAATTATAAACTTTTTAATTAGTAATTTTTTTTTCAAAACTTCGCAAAGAAAAGTCCAACATCATTATCATCACGACAACCGATGTACGCCCTCTGTATGGTGTAGGCCACCCTAGAAGGATGCCACGACGACCGGTTTGGCCCGTATTCAGCGACTTCCTTCGACCTTTACCTAGAGGGGAGCCCAACCACGCCCCGTTTACCGGCACGTGGATGATAATCGACAATCTTTTGGCCCAAGCTGCCGTCTGTTGCACTTCAGATAAGCAATTCAAACTACGTCAGTCACTTGGGTTCTTCTGCGGTTCTCCTCTTTTAAAGTTTATAATGTTTTGTTAATTATGAAGCAGTAAATCAACAAAATTAAACCAAAGACTTTCTTATTTTACGAACTTCAATATAAATCGACTAATAGTTAGAATAGTAAATGCCTTTTTGTGTGGAAGTCGACAGTAATAAGAGACCAACCAACCTACTTTGGAAACCAAAAAAAAAATTAGACATTCAATTATTATCTTTAGTGATAATTATTTTATTGACAGGTTTATTATCTATAGCACCATCATAATATCAGACGTTTGATGCTCATTTCAAGGCATAGGCCTTCCCCGAGTATCGCTACCCTGACCGCTCCAGCTACTTCTAACGATCTTAACTATGTCGTCGGTCCACCAGGCAGCAGAAAAATTAACCGAATAGCTAATAAAAAATAGAATTAATTTCAAAATAAAAATTTTAAATCGTCCAATCATAAAGACAGTCGAAAATAATATGAACAAGACCACAAGATATTATAAGGAATAATGCATGGAACCAAAGATAACAAGGCACTCACCGCCTATATACGGCCGTGTACACATGAAGAGTGAAACGTGGCCCTTGACCGAACGTCTTTCGTAGCCGAGACCACTCGACCTTGTACGCGAAATGTTCTCTTTTTACAGCCTTGTTCGTTGAATTGGCTGATTTATTGGGTCGACTTGCTTCTAGTACTGCTTAGATATCGACAAGTTCTGCTATAGTCAAGATACTTCCTAACATCAATAAGGTAATGAGTTATAGATGTAAAAGCTTTAAAGAGATAAATGTATAGGTGGGTAACTGTCAATTAATATGAAATATGGAGCGACAAAGTCAATGGTTTCAAAAATGATAAATAACGAAATGACTATATTGCAAGAAAAAGCGTTTTCGAAATTCGGATTACTACATATTAAAATAATTATTTGTTATTACAGTTACTGTTGCATTTAAATAGCACATTTTCGAGTGAACCAATTTTTCAAGGTGATTTTAAATAGGTGCCAAAAATTCAATTTTTTTTATTTAAAAATGAGCTATGTATTCACAATATCACAAACTTTACACCTCTATTGGTCTCTACTATATATAATAGTTGACGAACCATATTTACATTTGCCCTGTAACAGCACAGTGAAGTAAATATGATCAGAAATATTAACGACCTAAATCAATCAATGAAACACTGTTATTTTCAGACATTGCTTCTACTTTAGCGGGAACTGTTTCGCAATTGTGCTTTTAAGTAATCACTATAGCCGGAATAAATTATACTAGAAATTCTGAACCATTAATAATCATTATTTATTGTAAAATCGATATTACAGCTTTCAATTTTAAGTATAAAATGCTTTTAAGAATTATGATCGTGATGAACTTTATTTCTTTTTGAGTAATTTTTTTACTGGACTGTTTCTAAAAGAGATGTGATCTGTTTCTAAATTTTGCTGATTTTTCTGACTGGTACTTTATATATGACCACCGCCATTGCGTGCCTCTCGTACCTTACCTGTCCTGGTTACCCAGGGAAAACATTTGCAATAATCATTTATGTACTAAATTTTATTATTTCTATACGCTTCTTTTTCTCATCTTTATTTTTTCTATGGTATCACAATTATCTTAGTGACACTGAAGAGGTGTAAGTAAGTGGACTTTTTTATTGATAGATTGATTTAATAACATCGTAGTTTCCGCGGATTCAAGGGCAAGGCGCTGATGGTGGAGAGCTTAAAACTTTTAACAGGTAGCGAGGCCCGAAGGCTTTCACGATCGACTCGGCTCGGGCCACTACGATCTACTGTATATAAGGTTGGGCAACGCCTCTTTAAGGGCAAGGAAATGATTCCTGTGTAACTCTGAGATTCAAGACGCTGTAAAATCGCGTAACATTTGACATCGAGGCCCTTTTTCAAAAGAGAGAAACCGGTGCAATCAGTTTCAAGATTTGGACTTGTCTTGTGCCTTTATACGTATAGGTGTAACTATTTATTTCAATATAGAAAAACTAAAGTTCCCATATATTGGGTTACTGTTTGACATATTATAAATTACTTTGATTACAAACGGCTTTATAAATTTGCCAGGCAATAAAAACCGACAAAGCCGAGATTCGATTTTTGGGCGATCATCTTTCGGGCGACGGAATCTCGGCTAAGTTGTTACCGACGAGTAACAGCCATGTCGAGATTCCCTCGTGGGGATCCAAGGGCTAGCTAACTAGGCTCAAGAGCCTAGTGACTTCATGGAGCGTCAAGCGAAGCCATTTAAGAACTTGGTGGTTTCCTTATCCAGTAAAATAGTAGTAAGCAGCTTCTCGAGCTGTGGCTCCCCTGGGTGCCCACGAGCTCCGTTGGTTTAAGAGAAGTCTTAGGCTAGGCGTACTCTGCGCCCTGCCACCTCAAACCCGCGGAATCTGCAAATGCCATTTGGGCAGCAGTGATAGTCCCGTCATAAACAAACTTATTTTATCAAGGCAATGCCATAAAGTGTTTATGTTGTGTAAATAAATCGCCGTTAATTTTTTATTAAACGAACATAAAAACATTGCAATCTTGTCGTCAAACTTTAATAAATGTTTCTATTATGATATATATCTTTTTATTTGAAATTTATTTTCCGCGAGAAAGAAGGTTATTGTAAGCGACATGGTCGGGGGAGTTTGCTTTGTTATTTCCGATGTCGATATAACGACCTATCATTTGTCACCTTCGTACGAAAAAAGATATAAATTCTAGTTACGTGCATGTCTGTTACGTTTATTATCACGGCGTGAGACACGGGTTGTGAATAATAAAAACCTTTGTTATTTTAACGGGCGATTTGCGGAACATTATTTTCTCATTGTTATACAGGATGATTGGTTATAGTTGTAAAAGTTTTAAAGAGGTAAATTTATAGCACATTTGTCAGCAATTTCCAATGACCCTGTACAAAGTGATCACTCTGAAATTTGTTACTCTTATTTTTTTATTAGATTGCGACTTTGCAATAACTTCTATAGCATGTAGTAATACTAATTTTTAAGTGCTATGTGTTACTACAGTATCAGTACATTATTTACTATTTCTGAAACCGTCGATTTTGGTATGGTTTTGTATCATATATTAGTAGTCAGCAAAGGTATTTTACTTTCACCTCTTTAAAGCACACGTATAATCAATCACCCTTTATAGACGTAAATCTGCCGCTAGGAGGCTTATTTGAAAGTCGCTATTGGCTGTATGATTAACGTTGATAAAATGAAAAGTTTATCTGAAACCTCCGCGTAGCGAAGGCGCTGTATGTGAAGATGTTAAAATAACCTCTAACCAGCCTGCATTTTGCATTAGATGGTTTCTTTGCTTTTTATACACCTATTAGCATGAAGATTTGACATGCTAGTTAGCCAACGCAGTTTTATATATGCTAAACATATTTAAGAAATGCACAATGAAATTTATCTGTCATTGTTTCATTACACACGTCCTCCAAAGGAAAATTAAGTACCAATGTTTGCATAGGATCGTAAAAAAATATGTTAATATATATATATGAGTGTGTGTGTGTGTGTATACAAAACGAACTGTCAAACGTACATAATTTAAATACTCGTTGTTTTTTTTTTGTATAAGAAACTTCAACAACTTTCAAAAACAACTTGTAAAAAATATGAATGTAATTGTTAAGTCATTCTCAAGTAATGGCGTGTACACAGGTAATAGGTCTCAATTTTATACACATACATATAAAATATGATAATTGATTTTGGTGACCTCTTACAAGACTATTGTATATCGGAATAGCGGCCCTTCCTTTGTGAGTCAGCCATGTGTATGGTTAGCTTATCTACCAGTAAATTGTCCTATACCGAAGCATATAGCGTGAAATCAGTGCGAAAACCAAATAAAGATGTCTTCGTCGATAGTTACAGAGTCGCTTAGAAAATATTTCCAATTCGAGTGTACATTATCCTTATAATGATTTCCAACATTTAAATCAATCGATTTGGTTTCTATTTACGTACATTATGGAAATAACATTTTTTTCATGCATTTGCTAAAAAATCAGCTAAGATACATCGTGAATTCACCTTCTGAATTAAACATGTTGCATATAATCAACACCATCCTTTCAGCCGTAGGACCCCATTGTTGGGGATTTCCTCCTAGATTTCTACTAGGACTAGTAGAAAGCAGCAAACGTTCAGCATTAACCAACATTTAACACGATAAACTGTCCGCTTTGTCTGGTCTCATCTCCAATCTAATACATTGATACCCCCGTTACCGTTCTATGCTTATCAGCCTGCCCATTACCACTTCCAATCCACTAATCTTATTATTCCTTTCGTTCTCAAAGATGAACACCGAGCATAAGCCTCTCTACGCAATTGCGAACTTGCTTTGAGTAAGAGATTACGTTTCAATACCGTAAGTTATCTCTGGTAACACAGCTTGAGCCAGTGAGGAGTATGAGATGAAAACATGTTTCCTAATTTTTTGAACGCCGCCCAGCCGAGTTGGATTTGACAATTAATTTCTTTCCCGAAATTGCACTTGCCTAGTTTGTTCCAGGTATATACTATTCGCAAATTTAAATAATCGAGCATGCGACTGATATATAGATAGTAACAGTAAAACATCATAAACAAATTTTAATTTTATTAATCACAGGACTAACGTTTTGTATTCCGACGAGGTAACATCGAAAGGATAGTTACAAAGATAACTAATTAACCATCTTCTTAAAGTAAACAGCTCCTTAACGATATATTAAATTAAATTTGTAAACAAGACGAGAATGCACATTTTGTCTGCAAGAACGTAATCTTAGGAGATGCCTTTTACTTCAATTTCTTTGTTGTCCGCACAGAGGTTAATTAAAACCCCATTGAGCTTCATTAACGATCCAAGATATACGTAAAGTGGACTACTAAACGTCCAAGATATACGTAAAGTGGACTACTACAACAGTTAATAAAAACGAAGAAACCTTTTTTCTATTTTCACTCTTTTGTTTTTAAAAGTTATTTGTAACAAGCTAATTAAAGGTTGAGAATAATATTCTTAGGTTATTACATAAATCCGCATTATTCAATAAAACTCGACAGATTATATCGTTCCAAAAAATATAACTCGTCGCATGTTTAAACATCTATGTAGATTAAAAATCACAATGTTCATTGAACATTAAAATCAAAAGGAAATATTCATCGTATAAAATTCGTCCTGTAATCAACATCAAAGGATATAAATGTTATTATTAAAATCATTTATTTACTATTTTATATCAAATCGATCTCTTTAACTATGAGTGTAATACACAGAAATGGTTATTGACATGTTTTATAATTTCGTCTTTTATTTTACTATATATATATAATACGGTAACATGATTTGCACATTTCCGTATAAACATCAGAATTCGTAATCTTGCGCAACGTTACTTAGGAACTAAAAACATTATATCCAGTTTCCGCAAATCCCTTGAAATTGAAACTCGATTATATTTACACACATACCGTTTTCTCTTTCTTCTATACAGTTTTAAAGTCAGGCTCTTGAAAACACCTAACATCAATTATCATCAGCAACCTCAACTACTGGACCGTAAAAGCCTCCTCCATACATGTCCATCAGAACTATATCAAGGTCATCTGCCCACCTTGCCGGTGAACGTCCTACGCTACACTTCCCGGACCGTGGTCTTCTCTCCAGAACCTTTTGCCTACATTAGTAATTGATACTAACTGGCCCACCCTCTGTCACTTCAACTTGCTAAACCGCTGAACTATATCGATTACTTTCATTCGTCAACGGATTTTCTCATTCCTGATTCAACTTTGTAAGTAAATCCTTGGTCTCTCGATAGCCCCAACTATGACACGTTGAGCAACTATCAGCTTGCCACGAGGCACCAAGTGAGGAACCACTTTTGAATGCCGTGAATTATTGAATGCAGATTGATGACATTAAAACTTTGTTTAATTGACGCATTTGAATCCAGCATAATCTGCTTTTACAGAAGTTTAATTTGTTTTGTTAATTGGCAGACTTTTTCATTGGAACTGTACTAATTGAATATTTTCTGCAGAATCTATGAATTTTTTGTATTTTATTTCTAAAATAGGAATTAAATTGAGATTTGTTATATATACGTTGTCATATTTCATTAATAGAGAATGTTTTTTTTTCGTTAAACATATAGGCAGAGTAGATAGAGACAAAAATGAGATAGGAGCAAATAATTTGAAGAAAATTTCGTTATATCCCAACAAAATTAACATTTAAATTATACCTTACAACCCTCCTGAGAGGGCCTTACTCTCAATTCATTATTTACCTGCTATGACATGACATTAACTGGTTTTAATGTTAAGGCTACGTGCTATTTAATAGCTTCAAGACAAATTCTCCGTAGATGAGATGCGATCAATTGCTTATATGCATCCTTAAGGTTATTTAGGTCATTCCTTGAGGTCAGAAAATTTAGTCAAATTCGATCCGAAAATTAACATTATCTATTGCATCCTGTAGTATAATGAAAATACATCTAAAAAAAACAATTAGTTTGGTTATTACTATAGATGATAAAACGTAGTTAAATTGCCAGACACAAGTTGCATAATATTATTAAATACATAAATCTAAAATCGCTGTGAATTTTAAGCTATAAATATTGGTAAAGTTAAGTAATCGCATATCAAACGATGTATAAAAAATTTATAAATTCTATAAAGCTTTTCTTGAATAAAGTCACATATTTATTTGACACTTATTACTACATATAATTATTACGTAAACATAAACTTGTAAGTTTTCTTTGTACTTCTAATTTAATGTTTATCGTGAAATTAAAATCTTTCTACATACCCCTAATATGTTCAAAGACACTTACTAGCAGTTTTTAAAAATAAAATTAAAAATTTGGTGCTAAATTTAATATTTGAAATAAAAATAAGCCGTGACAACGTTTTTAAAAAAAATTAAATAAATTCCATGACAAAAAATAAGAAACATGACGTAACCTTTTTTAATTTTTTTTAAATATAAATATATATCTAGATTAAACATCTGAATGATTAATAAATATTGAGCATATAATAAGAATATGAGAAGTGCAATTGATGGAACTCTCGAAGAAAGAATTCCTTTAATTATAATACAGGTAAGTTATAAGCCACTATAGTTGTAGACTTAAAATTACTGAATAATTTTATTGTAAAATGGTGTACCACTTACGGTGGGCCTCGGAAAGCTCTAGGTCATCCAGAAAGCAATGTAGAAAGCTAAACTCGAGATCCAATCGGGAATGAGGAGATGCACCAAAGAACCAAGGTCACCGATGCAGGACTAAGAATTGCTCGTCAGAATAGGCAGTGGGTGGAGCACATTGCTCGTGCTACGGTTGGCCGTTGTGGTCAGTTCTCGTGTGGCAACCATGAGCAGGTAGAGACGGCGTGGGTAGACCCCGGAAGTCGCTAGAAGCGGGTAGAACTAGACCGGTCACCGCGGCGATGTTTGAAAATAATTGACATACTAAAAATTGTCAATATCATTACTTTTTTTTCTTATTCCAACACTATAGTTCATTAAAATGCCTGACTTATCAAAGAAGCATTATAAGCAGAAAACCACAATTCTTAAAGATTAGGCATGCGTATTTGACAAGAACAAGTCAAATCAAATTAATAACCAGAATTGTTTAATAGTTAGATAACACAAGAAGACAAGACAAGACAAGATGTGACATAAATACAATTAACTAGCTGGCTAGGACATCCACTCACCGACAAAGCAGAAACGATAAACTGAATCCCTATTGTAATTTTCAATGAAAGCATTGTCCTTATAGGTCAAACCTAACTACAAATTATAAGAATAATTTAAATTAAAAAAAAAATTTATTGCGTGTAAAATAATTTTTAGTGTCATTTTTCTATTTTTTTTATTATTACCTATTACCTATTACCTCTTTTAATGCACGTTGATTTCTTATAGTTCTGCATGTGAAAACTTACTTTTAAGATTTATATATTTAAAATTATTCGTTGGTCTTTATGTAGGCGTGCACAATATTCAATTCTGCACCGACACTTGATGTCCCTGCGGTATTCACAATTTAACCACTAACAAGCTCGGTCCAGATCAAAACAATTGTTCAAAAATGGAATATTCATCAAGATAACAGTTACGGTTGAGTTTCTATCCAATTAAAGTTATTCATAAATGTTGCCAAATACTTTTTTTCTTATTTAAATAAATGTTCCTTATTTTAAAAAAATATGTAATTTTAAGTCCGGTGTACGTATAAGAGAATAACTCTTGGCTTCGTTTGTTTAGGCAGAAGAAGGTACAACTCGAACATCGGAAGGAGAAGATAATGAAATTAGCGAAGTACAAGCTGGATCTTCAAGAGCCCTCTCAGCAACAACCTCTAGAGAAGAAGACGACGACTCCAGTAAAGATGCAAGCAGTGAGAGCAAAAGTCCGGGACAGAGGTAAGTCGATGACACATTCATTTATTATTCGACGAATTCAATAGTCAAGTTTAGATTTATCATCAATTTATTACATAAGCTAATAACTTTATTTTTTAATTAAAATATGGTAAGCTTAAACGATTGTAATATAAGACTTAAAAGCTCTTTTCAAAAAGTATAGCAAGTTACATAGTTATTTATAGTAAAGTTCTAATCCTCACTACATATTTTTAAACTTTATTCAATGACACTACGAACAACAATAATGACATCATAATTGTATTAACTTTAATTATTTCTCTTTCAGTATTTTTCTCTACTCAGAATTACTTCCAATACATACATTATCATAGAAGCCAAATTGTAAACAATGTATTTTCGTTGACACCAAATCAAATTTTATTAAATTGCCAGAAACAGTGCCAATTCTGATGTAATATAAGAATGCTAGTAATAACTTAAAGAGTAGTGATTGCCCCTCGGTAGAGTACTGAGACTTGCGACCATAGGTTACTATCATATTAACTCAGAGTTTGGGAATTAATAATTTGTGGTATGAGATTGCCACACTGCTTACAAACAAAGTGACATCCAGATGATAGGCAGCAGCATCCTCTTAATGCCATAAGATCACTTTGCGTTCGCGAATTCACTGCCAAGTGTGGCGATTATGATATATCCCCTATAAATAAGTTGTGATACTATATTTACTTGTATCAAAACATAAGTGTAATATTATTTTATAAAACATATGGTTACTTAAAGTCATATATTTGTAAGTAGCTGTCTACGTTCATAACTAGTCAAGACATTAAAATTAACATGTAGGTATTACGCGTAGAAAGATTTACGTGTAGCTGACATTGACACGTACATTCATAAGGTTTCAGCGTATAGTGAGTCCATAAACAAAGATAACTATATTGATTCAGTGCCTTCAAGCAAAACATACATTAAACAACCGTTAGCAACTAAAACCTACTTTTGCATATAAATAATTGTTGAATTCACCAAATTTGTCCATCAATTCGGTGTAATAAATTACACAATTGGACATTTTATATTAGGGGGGCCGGAAAGTAATGTCTTACTGCGCATATCGATATTTGATTGTCATTTGTTAGCTAATTACATACTTGGAAGACATATACTAGATCGCAAACGGTTGTTAATAACGAAGATCAATATATTGTTGATAAGATATAAAAATTTGTTAAAAAAGTAGTCGTGTGATTTTAACTTAAGAAAGCGACATTACTTTCCGGTCCTACTAATATTATTAAATATTAAGTTTTCAAACTTAAACTTGAAGCAGTACTTCGCTGGATTGAAAGCCGTGCAAAAAAATCTGCCACTGACGACATATAATAATTAAAACAAAAAAAAACTAAATCATTTACATTGCATAGTATGATATTGGATTTTTTTCTTGACGCAACAAAACGTTGTGTAACAAAAAACCAATAATATACTTTAAAATCCGATTTAGGAAGTAAGGAATTTCAGAGTGAACTGAAACCTTAAAAATCGCGTTGATGGGTCAGTGTGAGGCTAAAGGTTAAGTATTTTTAGATGAAAATCATAACAAACGTTGATGGGTTTACATTAACATTCTCGTCACCACTTTTTTATCTATGTAGCAAAAGATATCTTATAAGAAATAAAAAAAAATAAAAATCCTTCAGATTTACTTACTACCAATGGTGTTCAAATTTGACTGATAATATTTTAAAATCAATCGTTTTCTTATAACTGGAAATAAGTAAATAAAACTAACAAATAAGAAAATATTAAATTATCTGTGGACACTATACTTAGAAAACCAAATTTAAAAAAAAATCTTTGGCAATTAAGGTGTGCAATTTTTTCTCAACGACTGAACAATATATAAATTGTTATTAACCAAGGGAAGGAGCCTTCAGTCTTTCACGTATCGATTACTTTATTCTTGGATTGTAGGACACTTCGTCGCATCGGAGCCATAAAATATATGGGTCGCCAATATAGTTATTTAAAATGTCTTAATCATTCTACTATTAATAACATCTGAAACATTAATAAAGTGTTTAATATATTTCAATCTGTTACTTTACAAGTTACACTATGCTAATATACATATAAATATCGATTGGGAATGAGAAGGGCTATTACAAAAACAAAATGTAGGACTAATATTACTTGAGCAAAAAAAGTTTTTCAAAATACTCAATTAGCAAAAGTGTTTCAGGTGGTGAAAGTTTAAATTCAAAGAAACCTTTGCAAATAAAGGTGTGTATAGAAAAAATGAAAAATACGACAAGTAATGCACTTTATTAAAAACATCTAAGCACGATTCACGAATTGTACATAGAAAACACACAGATCTAAAACACTTCACCAATTTCAGCACTCTTTATTTAAAATATTCACCGATGATCGAACAAATAAATAACCAGCATGACTTAAATGAATAGCAAAATTATATTTAGATTTATGAACAAAGATAATATTAATAATAAGAAATTACACCTTATATAATCTTTTCCATCCGAATTCGTACACCTAGAATTTATTGACCTATCACATTCGACTACAAAAAATAAATTGATACAGTATATTTAAGTAACATCATCTTATAATTGATTATATGTGAAATAAAAAAAATATTTTTGATCGATAAATTATAACATCAGTAAGCTGTTAATGACAATTAAAATTAACAGCAAGTGAATTGTCAAACGCGCAAAGTTCAAAATGAACTGTCATATGCACAGCTTATAAAACAAATTCAAGAAATAAAAAAGATGAAATCAATCGACAAAGTCTGTCATAAAGTATACCAATGTATTTATTATATCTTACCTTAATAGGGATTTTTCCCATAACGCATTCACACGTTGCAGCAGTAACAAAAACTAACATTTTTAAACCAACGTTCGTTGTTCCTACTCTTAAAACACAAGCCTTGTCTCAAAGATAAAGTAGTAGCCTTAATCTGGTAGGGATAGGCGGATGTTATATATCTTATGAATTACATACACCTTTCTTATGGCAACCCGCACACACAATATTTTTCTTTTCAGCTTGTGTGAAACAACAGTAGTGGTGAAGCAAGGAACAAACATTTTTTTCTTTTCAAATCTTAAATTTATTCTAATTTTAAAGTAAACTGTTCATTAAAGTTGGTTACCAAATTAAAAAATTATATACTAGTATCATCACCCAAACATTCTCAAGTATTTATAACAATATATGATAGAATTTACCTTATGGTTTACTCTCTTTGAGGTGTCGCCCGTGTTCCAAATGGGAACCTTTTAATGAGATTAACAAGAACGACAAGCTAGACAACTGTTCTAGGTCTGACTACACGAACACATAGTTTTATATGGGTAAAAGTGTTAAATTGAAATAAATCGTTTTAATTGCTAAATCTTAAATATACATTTATTAACGAAATACTTAGTGTTTCAGGCAAATAAATACTTTAAAGTAGTCAATTTTCATTGGTTATTTTAGAAAATTAATAGAAAAGTTCGTATCATTCGTTATTCGATTGTTTATGAGACAAATAAATAAATTTATTAAACCTTATTTTTAATTCAAAAAATAACTTTGACACTCGAATTAATATTCAACTACCAATGTTTTTTAAGTAATTAAGAAAATAAAATTAACAATAATTATATACTTAAACTTGTAATCTTTAAGAAAAATTTTATGAATACCAGTACATAGGTAATTACAGAAAATAACTTCAACACACAATTAATTACTATCAATCTAACAGTGCAAGTGTTTCAAATTTGTATGAGATAAAAAATTACCTATCGGACTTGAATGCTATTTTTCCGTTTATTTAATAATATTATCAGTAAAATTAACAATAAACATTACAATGGTAATGTAATATCTGCTTCGCATGCTATACTCATTTGTAGATGTAACTATAGAACATATCGGGTTGACCGGCACACTATGGAGTGCAGTTGACTCGTGTTATTTTTTTAAAATAAAACAGGAACGTAACTAAGCCAACGTTTTCCAAATCCATATAGGTTGATGAGCAAGTTGTCATCATTTACACCTAACCCTCGGCCAGACGATATGTAAGTGGCTACACATTGGCAAATATCGCTTTTGAGAGCTTAGTTGCGACCCGGCCAATGAGCACGGCCCTAATAACGATACGCTGATTACGTATGCAGATTCATCGCATGATATGGCTAACACATCTAAAGTTATTCAGTACATTACAAATCCCCGATGTGATAACCATATTAATAGATATAGTTAAATTAATACGTACTTGGAATATTTGATAGCCTTCACAAGAATTTAAGTGCAAAGAGCATAGATTGTAACAATTAGTTTCCCACGACCCTGCACAGCTGGACCTTAACTTCTTATAATGCAAGAATAACACTAATTCTTATAGTCCGCGTCCAAATTTAGTGATCTGCTGTATTAACATAATGCATGTTTTTATTTTTGTGAAGTCTAATAACGGATCGAAATTTGTGAGTTTCAAGAAATCGACTTTGTTCAGTAGAATTTTAAATTAACATCAATTCTATTAAAATTAATACAAGTAATTAATATTTTATATATTTCTCAAACGACATAAATTACTCTGATTTTCGTAAATATACTAGTCTATATACTTAGATATCCTTTAATATGTTCATAATTATTAATAATTTATTAAACAAAGTACGATTTTTATAAGCTCACACAACCCGCGAGTAACTTCTTCATACACTGTACACAAGTCGCTTCGAATAACGCCCTACATCACTTTATAGGCGATCGATCATTGCGTCGAGCTCGTCAAGCTCTCGCAAGTCCATCCAGGACTCTGAAAGGCAAGGATCTGACTCAGACAAACGAGGCCATAAATGGAGACACGTCCAAGCTGTTATGGCATACTACCAGGCACTAAGGAAAATAAAAAGGTTCGATCAAGGCGAGACAACGGTAAAGCCGCATCGTTGTCGAATGTTTGATACTTTATATATCATTGTATTTTTATGATTTCCCACTAATGTGCTATTCATATTTTCGTCTGTGTATAGGACTTCGAGAATGGTAACTGGATTTTGTGTGTATTCTTGTGGAAATTGTGTCTATACTAGTTTATCTTGGAGTGACTATACTTTTCTTCTTTGAATATCGAATCTCTTTCTAAATCCTATTCAATGTTTTTAATTGTTTAATTGCATTTGGACGTTTTACGATAGTTTTAAACTTAGTGTTTACTCTCCTGAATACTTTAGATTCAGTTTTAGTACATTTAGTTTTTAGCTACGTGATTATTTAGAAAGCTCACTGATCTTACTCTACAAAAATATACTTTTCATATATATATATTTATCATTGGAATTATTTTTTGTTTTTATTGTTTGAATAATGGGATGTCGCATGTAAAAAGGTAGATTTATTTGTTTGCACGCATAAGTGAAGTATCTTTCGCAATAAATGTGACAAAAGCACAGTGTCCAGATAATTAAAAGCTCTCTTAAAAGCTATTTTCATATTATTTACATCCCTATAAAATGTAACGAAATCTAAATATATAATTTTTATGACAAATTAAATAAAAAAATCTTTTAATATATTGGTATTATAAATCTTTTCTTTTTAATAAAACAATAAGAATCCCTTAAAAAACGCCTTTGTGCTAAAATAACTTAATTTATAATTTACGAAATTAAAACTCATCTAAGAGCATGATTAACTTTGCTTAGACCTTGAAAACTCACGCGATTTCAGTGAACGTAATCACCTTGTCGTCATTTCGATATTAATTGTTTTCTGTGATACAGAACAAAGTCTAATCAGAGATGGATGAAATTGAGGACTACTGTGCAGTTAAGCTCTGCGATTCACAAGAAGCCCACGCTAAAGAGAGAAGACTCTTTCCTGAAGAGATTTTCCACACGGCAGATACCAGAAACTCAGGAAACAGTAAGTTAACTAATTTCTTATAAACTCTTTACATTACCTTTTTCGTA
This sequence comes from Battus philenor, assembly GCF_028537555.1. Classification (NCBI taxonomy): domain Eukaryota; kingdom Metazoa; phylum Arthropoda; class Insecta; order Lepidoptera; family Papilionidae; genus Battus; species Battus philenor. The sequence goes on from NW_027181686.1 coordinate 4,871,594, forward strand.
ATTGATTCTCAAAAAAATCATCTTATTTATGATGATTTCAAAGAAAGCTGTAATATTTCACACATAATGAATTGCAGGTTTTAACTAGCACTACTGGAGGAACAAATAAATATTGTAAATGTTTTTTTTTTCATATGTTTTATTGTGTATTATAAAGTAATTGATATAAAGGCTTTAAAGGAATGAATATATAGCTCATTTGCTGTCCATCGATGTATAACACACTCTATCCAAAAACAGATTGTTTTAGAAATAGTAAAATCGTTTCCAAAATTCGGATTAGTGCTATTTTAAAATTAATTATTGTTTACTGATCTATTGCATTCTAACAAGTAAAGTAAATTAATTGAACACGTTATATATTCAGTGTTCAATGAACTTTGTACAGATTGATTTGAAATAGGTGTAATACTTTCAAAGTTTTTTACTAACAAATGAACAACACGTTCACTTTTGCACCAAAAAAAGAATTACACTGTTTACATTATAATGAACCATCATATTAAAAAATTAATATATTTTAATTGATGATGACGAAGACTTGGCCGCCCAAAGCAAACCTGGCGACGGACGATCACTGCAGAAGTGAAGGCAGTTGGAATGCCGTTGAGCGAAGTAAAGTGCGAAGCTCAAGATCGCTCGGGATGGCAACGTACTGTGGATGCCATCTGCCCCACCTTGGGGCCATAGGAATATTAAAAATATTTATATTTTAATTCTAAAATGTTCCACAGGTAGAAGACACCGGTTCAGAGGGAGCTACTGGTGAACATAGAACTACTAATCGACAGAGACGACGAAAAGTCAGAGTGCCTCCGACTGTAGTCAATCCTGACGAGAACTTTTACTTCTATTGGCTCTGGCTCATAACCCTCTGTGTACTGTACAACTTGTGGACTCTTATTGTAAGGCAAAGCTTCCCTGAACTACAGGTTTGTATACCTTTAAATCTTACTTATTACGGCGATAATAACGGGATAATGGTCACTCCCCGAGTATCTTTTATTTTAAATAAAGAAACACAAAGTTCAAGAAACACAGGCTAGTAGTAGATGCTTAAAATATTGTAATTAAGAGTTATAACAATCAAAAATTCTGATGCACCCACCTATTATATATATGAAGATGTACAACAGCAAATAAATTAGATAAAATGAAAAATCAATAATTAATAAAAAAGGAAAAGAATATATGTTAAATTAAATTATCTGGATTATATTCGCATCTTTTATATATTGGCGGTAATATCTCCTGGAAAACTATTATGTGCGACCTCAGTAATCGTCCTCTGGGCTGCTAAGAGGCCACCATAGGCCACTAGCGCTGTACATATCCAGAGTATGAGCTATCCACCCCTAAATCAATTATAATACAATCACGTCCATCTCGGAGTTACTGAAGCTAGAGATATTTTAATGCCTTTACCCGCACGAGAATTTTACGACCTCTTTTGCGGAAAATGTTTAAAGTTTACATCACACTTATTTTGCGGGCATTTATTTGCATTTAAGCGGGAATAATCTGTCTTGATTAAACCACTTTTACAACCGTCTTGATATTTTTGAAATATCTGGATAATTTTTGTACAAAGTTAAAAAATTGTACTTAAAATATAAGCGAAGTATTCTTTATAATTATTTGCATAAATCATAGGACACCTTATTAAAAAATCTCTCTACTATTTCACCCAATAATTTATGAAATATTTGACTGCAATCTTCTGCAACTTCCTATATTATATAAACGGGAAAAGTTATATAATTTTTTTTAAGAAATTTAACTGTTTTCTTATATCGATATCGATATAATTAATTTTATCATAGTTGTAAATTATTCATGTTTAAGATTATTAGTCAATTATCTAGAAATACAAAGAGAATTTTATCTCCTTCGGAATTCTCAATGAGTTGTACTGTTCTTCAAAAATAAATAGAGGACGTAAATAAACAGAAGTCGGTTCAGTTTGCTTAAGACAGCAGGCAAACTGTGTATTTTGTATTACAAGGGAGTCAAGTTTATTTTCACAATACCCTGGTAACCGAATAAGTAATGAATATATTTATTCTAATAAAATTAGTGAAATGATTTGAACTTTTACAAAACACAAGAAGATCTTCTTTGCTAGCTACCATCTTTGGCACTTAAGTTTTCATTTATTCATATTAATACACATTACGTTATCCACGTAGAACCATTTACGATGATAAGAAGAATAAAAGAATAGCGCCGATTTGGTAGAAAGTAGAATAAACTAAACATTTTGTAACGGCATCCTTCAACTTTAAATAAAGATACGTGTATTCTACATACGCTATGACCAGAGAAGAACTTTCAACAGATTCGTCCGGTTTTTAGCAAATTCACTTTTATAGATATCCTTAATCCAATATATAGATATCTAATTATCAAGCGTCATTAATAAGCTTAAAATTGTTTTACTCTATAATAAATGTAAGAGAAGTGTTTTTAATAAAATTTTTAAATTGATAATTCAAAATAAAACCGTACACTGTCGCCCACAAATGAGTTACTAATTTTATGTAGCCTGGAAAAGTAAGTAAGTAATTAGTTAATAGCTTTATGTACATTATGAATTATTTTATATTTATTAATATTGATATATATATTTCTCTACAAAACTCTTCATATCTAATATTATAGATGGCACGAATATATCATCGTTTGTACATTACATATATACCACGAATAGAAGCGTTGTAAGTAATGTAAACATTGGGCTGACAAGTCTCACCATGTCTTGTATCAAAATGAAGCCAGAAGCAGTATCGCAAAATACTTTGTGTACAAAATACAGCTTTGTTATAAACGAACCGTGTCAAATCATGTTATTAATCTGTTCTTCTTGGCACATACTTTACATACACAATGTTGTATTATTGTATTTTATTGCACACATAACGGATTATAAATGAGATCAGAAGAACAAGCCGAAAGAATTACTTGTGTGAAGTTGCAGTCGTAGAGAGAACGGTGTGCCGTTGGGGTTAAAAATTTTCCGAGTGATGACCACGAGCCAATAGACACTGCGTAGTTTAGACCCCCCTCTATGTGGATCCATGATCATAGATGGTCGCGAGAAGTCACTGGATGTGACCAGTGCAAGACCGGCTATCGTAGCACTTTGGAGTAGGCCTATGCGATGCAATGTAAATCTATCGGCTGATATAATACTTTCATTGATTGTTGTTGAAACATATACAACAACACAACATACTGCGTATGCCAGGAGTTGTTATAATTATTTTTAATACAGAGTTTAATAAGGGTAATAAATAAATTACTTTTATATCCCCTAACCCATTAAGGGCAGCTATATATTTGCAATACCTTGAGGTACTTTGTTTTAATTGATACTTTCGTTTTCCAATCGTAGTAAAGGTAATAAAAGTCGATTTATACGAAGCTTCTTACATTCATTACCAAGAACTCTAACAATGAGCAACGGAGAATAATAGATAACTTTAGGTTTTAATTAAAAACTAAATTAAATTTTAATTATTATTACAACCTGTGCATATTACTTCCTATTTTCAATTCATTAAAACAGGGTTCAAAATTTAATAACATTTAATATCGTTATTAACAAGTGTAACGGGAAAATTCAAGTAACTGCAGTTTATTCAAGATTTCAACCCTTTGAAAATTATCACCACTTCGTTTTGTCCAATTACGTCTACGTAATGAATTAAATTAAAACATCGTCTCATTTAAATTTTAACAAATTTTGCATTTATTTGTCATTTAGTTCATAATCGTTATGAAGGACAAACCAAATTATTCAAACAACACAACGTAAACATAATTATAAATGAATTTAAAAAAAAACATATTTTTATGTAATGTTAAACTTCTTATTAAAAATTAAGAAAAACAAATTTTTAAGTGGAATTTAATATCTCAAGTATTCTAACTTTCCTAAAAAAATTTAATGTATTTAGACTTAATTTTATAAAACCTGGTGTAATTAATAACCAATAGATAGATCAATTGAAACATCTCGGTCAAAATACCGCAATGTGATGTCAAAAATTTTGACCAATGTGTGTTGCCAGTGATGACATACGAATCCGAGATCAGGTTGCTTACGATGGTCCTAGTAAGAAGGCTCAACGTCACCCAGAGAGAAGTAGAAATAACCCTCTCTATCAGATCGAATCAGAAATGATCAGATAGGCATAAAAGCAGAGGTCACCGACCTACTTCTGAGTACTTTTCGTTCAAAGGGGCAGCGAGCGGGTCATATCGCTCATGGAATCGATGGCGGTTAGGGCCAAAACGCCTGTAAACGCAGCATGGGTAGGCCCCTCACTTGGTTGGAAGTCGCCAGATACGGTCAGTGCAAGATCGATCACCTTGGCGATCGCTGAGGGAGGCCTATTCATATAAAGTTTGACATTTTTAATGTGGTTAACGTTACAAATACAATAACCGACTATATTTCTTACTTTTATGTTTCTTATATTTAATGCACAGTTAACTTAGAATTTATACAATGTTGCTCACAATCGTAAATCGCAGTTTCCGTCTAAGATATGCTTTGTATGTAAATGCTGACAATGTATCCTATATACATTGTCAGCATTTAAACTGAAGGAAAATTTTACGAGGTTACTTACTTATCTTAGAACTAAAAACTTGGTACATCGACCAACCAACTTATTATAACCGTACTATTCTTATGAGAGAAATTTATAACCCAATGCTGAAAGTAACGAAATGATTTAATCCGTAAATGAACGATCCGTAGACATTCCTATTCTCAAATTTTGAACTGAAAGAGATTCTCTTTGAAAACGCTACTTAGCAAACAAATGACAATCAATTCTATGAAATCAGATCAATAAATTTCATTTAACTCAAATTACAGTAGACTAATGCACATGTCTTCAAAAGACCAATTATGAACATTGGACAGTTGACCGGGACCCTTGGTCCAACACAAGAAGTACTTGGCAAAGATCTTGGAAAAAATCTTTCTTCTAATAATCTTTTCTAATGGGCGAAAGAAATACATACGGTTGCTTTACGTACAATATCTTGTTGTTTTTATTTTATATTCTCTCTAGAATGAGGCTATGTTTAGTCTCGTAAAATCATTGTTTTTAAAAACATATAAGATATTTATGATGGTTACAAACTGTTAATTATGTAAAGTATTAATAAAAGTATCTTTATCCTAACATTTTATTAATATTAAAATATCTCTCATTTAATTGAAAACTTTTACTAACAGGTAATGTGTCATAGTTTTTGGGTGACTTGCGACGGCATCGGCGATGTGGTCTTCGCTCTGGACCTTGTAGTACAACTTCGGACTGGATATTTAGAACAAGGACTTATGGTATTTAATTATAATTTTTTTCTCTTTTTTTCTGTTGTTCTGTAGCGTTTTCTATGTGTTTTTATATTTTTTTTATTTATTTGCAGCCAATTACTATCTAAAATGTACACCAAACTCCTTTAATATAATGTTTATTTCCAGGTATATGATTCTAAAAAGCTCGCAAAACATTATCTTACGTCTAGGTCCTTTCTACTGGATATTGCTGCTCTTACCCCGTTGGATCTACTTCAATTAAAGATTGGAACGAATCCTATCATACGCTTTCCTAGATTCTTAAAGGTAAGATTAAACGGATAATATTTTACGTAATTTTGATATAATTTTCTTTTTCTGTTTGCAAATGTTTAATGCAAAGATTTATCAACATTTATTGTGTCTTATTAATACTTGATTTATATCCTTTGAAATAAATACGTGTGTAAATATAAAGGTTCTCGGTAGATGCGGTGTAGGTAAGCCTGGCCCCACATGAAGGACCGACGAGATAATTACGGTCGCGGAAGTCCCTGGATACGTTTGAGGGAGGACTTTCAAAGTCTATCGGCTAACATGATGATGATAATAAATTTGTTGTTAGTGGAAACGAGAATTCCCTTTATTTACAATGCATATGATCTATTTATATTAATGATATATTACTTTTGGTAGGTGTATAGAGCAGTCAGTTGCTACTACATGGTGGAGTCCAGAACAGTTTACCCCAACTTCTGGCGTGTCATCAACCTTATACACATCTTGTTGATCCTCGCTCACTGGTTCGGATGCTTCTACTTCTTGCTGTCGGAGGCTGAAGGATTTCAGGTTACTAAATTTAATTAATTTTTAACTTTTAAAAAGTTTTATCTGTTGTAAAACTGTTGGTAATACACCAATGTCAGTCGAGGAATGATTATCAGGTAAACAAGACAACTATATTCATATATTTTATTATTTATACTATATGCTTCAATAGGCTATAAGAAATAAAGATTATTTTTAATTAACATAGCCTGAGATTAGTTATATTCGGTCCTTGATTTGTTTATTTCAACACGTTAAACATGAATATCTTAAAGAAGATAACAATAATACTAAATTAATATAATCATCGTATGGTCGTCATCGTCGTCACCTTATATGACATTCACTGCTGGATACTATTTTCAATAAAACCGATTAGAAGCGACTCGCTTGGCAGGACCATGGTCTCTATTACAGAAACTTAAAGCCCCAGCAGTTATGTCTTCAGCACGTTATGTAACAATGCTGTTTCAACTTGCCAAGCCGCTGAGCTACTGACCCTGATTCGATCTCCTGTAGAAATCCCAAGCAGGAAAAGGGCAAAGGACTGTCCTTGTCATGGATAGAGAAGGATATATGATGAAATGCTTTAAAATACTTAGTTTAGAAAATTTTTGTAACAATTTCATACTACATCTTATGTACTTATATGTGTCCATTCCATCATATATATCCATTACATAATAATCTAATACAGTAGTGTATCTTGATATTAATATTAATAATAAGAAGATAAATATGAAGGTAAAATTTTCATTATGACAGGCTTTGTCGAGTCAAACCACAAATATTTTTTTTATTCTTTATTTTACGGCGTAATAAATTAAATATTTACTCAAAAGTTTATTTAAAACGCTTGCAAATACGTTCATAAAATGTAAATGATAATATGTAAAATATACGTTTACCATTCAATTGTGGAGGTAACTAGTTGAACGGTACAGAAGATAATAGCCTATAACGCCATCTGGTGACTATAAACAACAATAGCGACAGCATATAATTTTTTACTGAATAAGTTTTTACATATAAATTTCAATATCCATGCGTGCATGTTTACCTATTCTAATAATTTTTAATCATTACATTTTGATGATGAACGCTTTTACTACGAGTAAATTTATCAATGACTTCGGCAATTTCAAATGTATTTTATACCATATCCACTGCGTTCCTAACCATCACAATTTTTAAATTGTACTCAATCGTACGCCCCAGAGAAGTAGATATTGCCTTTTAATCTTCTAATGCATTGTCATAGTCGTGTGATTGTAAAACACACTACAGATGTACTATCTATATACTAACGAGACGTAACATTTCATGCCTTTTCATATTAAGTATATGACAGTGCAGCGAGTCAGATGATTTTAATAACAAAATTCGATTTACTAGTACACAGATTCGGTTTATCAGTACCCTGCTTGTCCTATGTCATTTTACATAAATAATATATTTTGCGAATGCATAAATGAAAAGTAACTAGCTAAATATCCTCTTTAATTACGACTGCGAATCTAAATTGTCTATTAAGATATTTCTACAAGATGGTTATCCATAAATTGGACATGACCGGGAGGCTTTTGCGGATTAACTGACTGTACAAATTATAATAGATTCGTAAGCATTGGCAATTATGAGTGGCAGGGATTTTCATTTGTTGTTTTTTTATTCGTTATTTCACAGCTATTGCATAAACAGTGTATAAACTTAAATAGCAAATAATTTTTTTTTTAAATCTTGTACACATTAAATATAAAAATATTTCTGCCTGTTATGATTCTAAGTCCATTTCAAATTTTTACATTATTATATCAAACGCCACAAATTTTTTACTGTTACACACTTCTGGCCTATAGCCTAGGTATGCTTGCATGTCTATGGCCCAGTTATATGAAAAAAAAATTTCATATTTATCAGTGGTTACTTACTTTATCTGATGGCATAGATAAGATGAAGTAACTATATACACTCAGATGCATGAAAGGGAAGTGGAACAAACTCGTAATAGATTGGTACCCGAGAGAAGGTAAACGCAAGAGCAGAGGAAAAACATGAGAAGTTTACATGAAGGCAACAGCGCCGGGGACGTGGATGGGAGATCTCGGGGAGCTATGCTGAAAAGCAAAATGAAAACGCGAATACCGATGTCTAGCATGACATTATTAATTTACTGTAACATTTGTTTGTTAATGAAGGCCGATAGTATTGTATTGTTGTAGTTAGTTTATATTTTGACTTTTAGTCCAACGGTCCTATTTTCCTATGGGAAAGACGCACAAGTGATATTTTAGTACAGATTGATCTCGCTATAATCCTTTTAGAAACTGTCTTAATCAATGTAATGGAAAAATTATTTTTCTTACTTCATCGTTTTCAGAATTTCTGAACTATAAATTTAGTGTAAGCCTCCATCATCCCAATCTTATTATAATACTTTGGGGAGTGAAATATAGAGAGATGGCGATACGATGTTAAGAGAGAAAGAGAGAAAGTTTTTCTCGCAAATTATTTTCCCTGTTTGTGCTCGTCACAAAAGTTGAAGAAATTAGATCTAAACTACATTTTACATACCACAATCATAATTTAGATATTGGAATATACTGAAAATTACTGGAACCGATTTTTTTTAAATAAAATACTCATATTTATGTTTAATGTACACACATTCCTTTTTTATAGTCTTGAAATACAATACAAGGCGTGAATAAGAAATGTCCTACTTTAAAATTCCGTCGATGTTGCTTGTACTAATATGTAATAGCTCGTATTCAGGCAGTAAATATTATGTTCATATTTCTGTGTAATATTATGTACGTGCATGCAATATAAAGTAACAAGTAATATAACATACTAATACTACACTACTCTAGGTGTTATAAAGTGCTTGAATAGGAGTCATTTACGTACCTATGATTCAATCGCTTACACATCATTTTCAGGTACTGGTAAACCATTTAATTTTTAACTGAAATGAAGCAATACCTTCACCCCTTTTTAATCAGTAGGGGTGAAATAATAGTAGTCCCAAAATAAAGCCAAATAGTTATAATCTCAGACTTTGGTATTACAAAATTTTAGGGTGACTTTATAACAAACACACTAGTTTACGTATTATCGGGGCAAACTTAAACTACACACATAATACCTACTGTGAAATGAAGTTCAGAAAAGACTCAGAGACGTTAAGTAAGCTTGAAAAACGTGCTGCTAGACATAGCAGAGGCACCAATGCCACTGCTTTTGCAGATAAGGAGAGGTAATGGAAAGAGATCAGAGATAGTACCACAGTACCATAAAAATATGATTGCATAGGATTGGTAAGTTGAAGTGGCACTGAGCAGGTCACATAGCGCGGATAACAGATAGCCTTAAGGTTTTGGAATAGGAATCACGGACTGATAAGCGCAGCATAGAACGTACGCCCAGAAGGTGGAGAGACGACCTTGTTAAAGTCGTTCGAAGATTCTGGACGCAGGCCGCTATCAACAGCGGCGGCACGAACGAGTAGATGCTGCGTAGGTAGGTCATTGTATCAACAACATAGTGATGGTTTCGGGAGGTCGCTGGAACTCATGGGAAACGCAAGAACGTTCATCATGGCGATCTTCGGAAGAAACCTGATGATGATGATGATTATGATAATGATGAAATACATATTAACCCCTTTATTACTTTTATTACAGCCAATAAGCCAGTATATAACAAAAAATAACTTATTTTTAACTTGCTCTAATTTCAATTTAAAATTAAAACAAAACATGTTAAATTTATTTTTTGTATCTTAAACTTATCACTGATCTTTATCAGGGCGATTGGGTCTACCCCCACCGGCCTGGCGACTACGCCACTTTGACGAGGAAGTACCTTGGCTCACTATATTGGTCGACTTTAACGTTGACAACCATCGGTGACCTGCCTACACCTGAAACCAACGCTGAGTGAGTACTATTCTTTGTCAATATTATCCATCAATCTTCTAGATGTAGCTTAGAATGAATACGCTGTACAGGCGTGAGCATGACTTTTAATTTATCATCGTTACCATAGCTGAAGCTACCTACAAATGTAAGATGACTAATACTACTCCCAATTCGGGACAAAAACATTTACGATTCTTGTTAGAATAAATTACGTAATAACACAATGTCAATGTGAAATAATTTAAAAAAAAAGTAGTTTTCCCTCAATCGACTTAGCGAAAGAACTTATTCGATTCTTAAATAATCGATTAGCTTCGCAATCAGATATTAAAGAAGTCGAAGCAGAAGTCGAAGTAATTTCACATTCCAAATGAAAGGTCGTTAAGCTCCCTTTGGAGTTCCGGTTAGATTTCTAATTAATATGATTGGGGTAATGACTAGGGTTTTATTTCAACAAATGACTGTAATGAACCTTGATATTTGTTTCACCAAAGATGTACATAAATATATTACGTGTTTTATTATTCTACTTATTAAAATAAAAAGTTTATTATCAATAGTTAATCCATTGAGTAATGAAATTTATAATAGCTTCCTATCATATATTTATTTACAATTAGTCATTTTTTTTAAATAAAGATTTATTGATTATGATAACTCTACGTAAATCTCTGTCTGTATGAAAAAATCGACTTTAAAATTTAAAAAAAAATACGGAAAAATGCTATAGAATAAATGTTATAACAAATTGTCGGAGGCAAGCGAAAGTAGACTTTATGTATTTTAACATTAAGGTTGTATGTACTAGCGTGCACGGAGGTCCCAAATTTCTGCCACGTCGCGGGTTGAAGTCTCGCTTGCTGCAGTTCCGTTCCAACCGAGGGTACGTTTCCAAACGACGGACGAATGGTCAAGTTTTATTAAATCATTTTTTTCTCGTTGTTTTTATAACAGAATCTAAACCGATTCTCAAAATATTAACATACCCACCGTCAGCACCAGCATACAAAAAGATAAAAGTAAACGTAGATAAAAAGATTAGACACGAATGCACTGGTAATAAACACTCAATGTAAATTATCAACCTTTTCATTATATTGCTATTGAAACCGCTGTAACACGCCATAGGACATCGCGAAGAAATGGCGGAGCAAAATAAAATAACATGAGCGCAGAGGCCAGGTGTTGTTGAGGCAGAGTGTTGGCAAAGTGGTGCGACATATAGTCCCCCCGTCTCGTTGCGCGCACATAAAACGCGGCTCAGCAGTTTCGGTAGATCCATAGCGTGTAAGATTTCTTGAAAGCTTAGGATATTGTTTGATTATTTAATAAATTGTCTTTAAACTTTTTCATATAATATTCTTATAACCAAGGACCAAATCAATATCTTAAATTATTTGAAACATATATCAATAAATATTAAACCAAGTTCAAAATATATTTAGCGTATTCTAACAATCACCATTAACCCAGATACTAAAATTGAAATAGATGTACGTAACAAATATAGGTAAATGGAAAGAGGTTCAGATTTCGATCAATTTCATGTATCACTTATTCGGATAAAACGGAGATATGATAGCGTATATTGAATAATGTAATAAGGAAAGAACAGATTATAACTACTCTGTTTGATTGTCAGTCTATATTTTCGTGTATGGTTTAAATAATCTGTACGTACATAATGCGGTTTCTTTATATATTTATAAGACTAAAATGATAATATTCAAAAATATTATAGGTTAAATGCGTTGCAAACTTTCGTTAGATATTTTCCTAATCATTGTTAACAAAATCTGAAAATTATGAAAACATAGAACACATTTTTATCCCTTAATTATATGATAATAAATATTTAATGCTGGTGACTAAGAAAGTAGGGTGTAGTTAATAAAAAAATTAACAAAATATTTTTTTTTACTACTTGATCAATCGTAAGCCGTTACCGTGTTTATAAGGTTATAGATTTGTATTTTACATTAATTTCCAATTAGTATAATCCGCCGGCTTATTGAATAATGTTTGTGTTATGATTGAAATTTGAATAGCAATCGGTTCTTTACAGTTTTTGCTCCTTAGAACATTTAATTGATATTGCAAATGTTTCATTTTACAAGCACCTAATTGAGTTAAATCGAATATAAATTACACTTCATTTATCCCCGGCACAAACATCATTTTCTATCAACGTACGTTGGAGGGAAACGTTCTAAATGGAGTTAGTTAACTTAAAATGGCGGCGGCAGAAATTTGGAGGCTGTTCGTATTGCAGCGAAAACTTCGGGTAACGACAATTGATGTGACTAAAATAGTTCTATTGTCATGAAAATGTTTTTATTTGTTTCTTTTCCTCATCGCTCATCGACGTCGGTAGTCGACGGGGAGTTATTTAAAGTTTTCGAACAGCCTTCACTGAATGAAACCGCCATTTTTTAAACCCTTGTCGCTTGTTATACGTTCATTACTTTTGGGGTGTTTTGTATTTTTGCAACTGTTCGAAAACTTTGCACATTTTAATTTGTCTGTATATGCTTTTAATATTAAAAAAATTCATATATTATATGTTCTGTGAAATATTGTTAATAACATATTACTTTTACACAAAATAAAAAATATTTTACTACACATATATAACACACTCTCACACATAATTACACTACTACTGTTCGTTCATGAATATCTGTCTTTAAATAGTTTTAATTTTTTCTACTTTTTATAATTTTTGTCACGTGTCCTGAAACATTTTACAACTATGTTCATATTCCTAGGTAGCCGCTATTAAATGTAGAACAGTTAGTTACAAGTACGAACTACTGCATTTAAAAACTTTCTACTATACCTATATTTATATTTTACCTATATTTTTATTTTTTTTATATGCAATATTATACTAAATAAAAATAAATATTAAAGCTTTAAATAAATATGGTATTCTATATCTACCAATAACACACAACACATTTTTAGTGCATTATAAAATGTATTCGTCTTTCACGGTTAACAGTGTTTGTTGCTTGGTTTCATTTCTCTTTGTTTTTACGTAAATAATTAATATTAAATAACACTTATCTATGCACTCTTTTGTCAATAAGTCAGTTAAATATCAATTAATAATATTACAAGCACTTGCATGTTTAATTATATTTAAAAAAGCTATATAATCTCACGTTGAAATACAAATACTTTGCCATTAAATATGGTCACCAATCATATGTTTCAAATATAGTAATGCTTTCTATAATTCTACAGATACGTCTTCACTATTGTCAGCTACTTAATCGGCGTGTTCATTTTTGCCACCATAGTGGGCCAAGTGGGAAATGTTATCACCAACAGAAATGCTAACAGGTTGGAATTTGAAAGACTGCTTGATGGAGCCAAAACCTATATGAGACACCATAAGGTAAGCTGGAAAGTATTCCATCGCTATGTTCGTAGCAATTTCTTGAATGTACTAAATTCAACTACCGATAAGGATTCCACTAAAGGGTTTCCACATAATCATGTCTTCTCTTTCGAGAATATCGTGCAGAAGATTTCTCGTCATTTTAAGCTTGGCTTTGTCCTAATAAAAGCAACAAACACTTTTTGTTATATAATTACTTATTACTAACTCAACTGGGCTGGCAAGCGCAGCATAAGATGTCCACTAACATGTTGCAGGCCACTTCCAACCAATCAAATCAAAATCTTCAGGAAAGACTTATATCTAGTACACGTGACTCGACGATTAAAAGTAGAGTCCTGAATTCTGATATCGTTCGACTATACATACATAAATATCATAAGAAACTTTTGTTTTAGGTGCCTGGTGGTATGAAGCGACGTGTATTACGTTGGTACGATTATTCATGGTCGCGCGGTCGAATCCAAGGCGGGGGAGACATTAACACGGCCTTGGGTCTTCTGCCCGACAAATTGAAAACGGAGCTTGCGTTACATGTGAATTTAAGCGTTCTAAAAAAGGTGAATAAAGTCATTCCTAACCACAATAACAGGAACTAAAATCAGGGAGTATTCCAGGAGCCTTCTTAAACAGGGTGATAGTTATAAATGCTTAAAGTATGCAACAACTGCTGTCAATCAACGTATAGTACACGCCATGTGAATAATATGCACGATGACCAAAAAACGAACAATCGCTATCAACATTCAAATTCAAATCTGACCAAAATATATTAAAATCATTTATTTTTGTCAGAAAAGAAATAAATTAATTTAACATATTTCATAATGATCACTCTATTTATTTATTTACTTTATTGGAGATAAACAGTAACAAAAGGCAGTATGAAAGTACAAACTTAGAAACTTAGAAATATAAAATTAGTTACAATTGTTACCTTATCTCACTAAGAATATTTAATGATTTAAAGGATTATTAAAAACGGGTGAACTTTAAAGCTTTTTGCTGACAAATGAGATATGCAATTACGCCTCTAAACTTTTACACATAAAACAAATCACCCCGTATAATTATAAAATAATGAGTAAAGGTTAATTGCCCTCTTTACATCGAAGCCACTCCGAAAACTTCTATGTGAGGAAACTATAAATGCAACTAAGACAAACACTGACTTCGTCACGAACAAACAATAATTTTAATTATTTTGATGACCTTAAAAAAGCATTAATAAATCTTTATTTCTTAAGGGAAGGAAAAGATACGACCGTAGCTCTATACCTAGACCTTGTCTTATAAAAACACCTACAATAAATTGCTACTGCTACTTAAATGCAGAGCGAGAAGAGCTCTAGTTTAATTGCTTTTGAAAACCGTGTATAATATATTTTCTATGTTTAATACTCTTTATAACTACAAAGGAATATATCAAATGTTTAAAAATCATAAGACATAAAATAAAACATATAATGGACAGTCTTATCACTAGAGTTCTTACATACAATCATAGTTCTAAAGTTAGTGATTTATTCTAAATTTTCTATAATTATTATGTAGGTCACGATATTTCAAGAATGTCAGCCTGAATTTTTGCACGACCTGGTCTTGAAGATGAAAGCTTATATATTCACCCCCGGGGATTCAATATGCCGGAAAGGTAATATTTATTTAAAATAAAATATCTTTATTTTATAATCAGTTAGTTATCACTGTGGTTGAGGAATATTACTTATGATCGTATGATGCAAGAACAGATCCTACTGATAATTGCATTACAACATCGTTTACTGGCGGTTAAGGAAAATAAGTTGAAAAAAACGCGCATCCTAGAATTAAAAATACGATAGTTATGATGATTTTTGATCGTGCTGTGTTGTATATTTACAATTATCTTTCATCAAACGCCTATGGTGAATTACACGCATCCTCTTTCTAAAACAATACTCTTCAGTAAAATGCAATAAAATAATATGTATAAAAAATAAAGAATTAGTTTTGTTATTAATAGATCTTAAAAAATTAATAGGTTACAATTATGTTTATGTTAACCCTAACTTTTACAAAAGGTTCTGTAATTTGTTTATTAAATATATGGGTTCAGAGTTAATTGTCAAAAGATCTATTTGAATTTGATTTAATATTTACGACTTTTGTTTTAATTTAGTCTACCCCTTGTTTACTACAGGCGAAGTAGCTCGTGAAATGTTCATAATAGCTGATGGTATTTTGGAAGTAATATCTGAAACTGGACGTGTACTTACTACTATGAAAGCCGGCGATTTTTTCGGAGAAATTGGTATTCTTAATCTAGATGGCCTGAACAAGTAAGTTGAAATTTGTTTTGCAGTGTGTATGAATAACATCGTAAACATATTTGTATTTTCACATGTTCTTAAGTCACAAATCTAATGAATACAGCTTCAATGCGTCACTAATAAATAAACTAAATACTACTAATAAATAAACCGAAGTACACTACTTCAATGTTTTATAAACGTGTAACGCAATATTCAATCTCCGATTTAACTCTGTTGTTAATTATATTATAACGACAGCATCTACTCTCGATAAAGTAAATTACAGGTTCGCTTTATTTGTAAACCCCTGAGGATAGTAATGAAATGTCTAATTGCTGCAAGTTCAAAAATGAACACAAAACTCGGTAATAATTCTTAGGTATTCTTATCAAAGGAATCGTGATCATGCCCTGTTCAGTGCAGATGCACCCGCTGCTCTCGCTATTTATCAGATAGAGACTTTTAATTTATCGAGTTTTAGACATAGTTTTGGTGAGGCCTGTCTTGTAGAGTGTCCACGAGATTGCTTGCTTGCCATTTACTCTTGTACTACCAAACGTTCCATTAAGTCTTCATTATGGGTGATATGTCCAAATAATTTTCGGACGTATTTGACTCACAATCGACGGTAAAACAGTCATAATAAATAAATACATAAAGGACAAAAAAATTGTGGTTTTGGACTTTTATTAAAATTTCCATTTGAATCGTAAAAAATATTCGTAACTATGTAACATTATTACACTTATTAAACAGTTACCGCTACAATCTTATATTTGTAAAAGGATTACAAAGAGAAAAATGGCTCCTAACACTAACAACATTACAGGCGCACCGCAGACGTACGTTCTGTAGGATACTCTGAACTATTTTCATTGTCACGGGAAGATGTATTGGCAGCCATGAAAGATTATCCCGAGGCACAAGAAATACTTCAAACCCTCGGTAGAAAACGATTACAAGAAGCAAAAAATATGTCTCGACAAAAAGGAAAAGGTAATTTAAAAGCTCAGAAAATACTTGTGTATATTTAAATATATTCAATAATATTATTAATAATTATAGGCGAAATAAGTCCAGATAAAGGAGGTGACGACAGTACATCGAAACGAATAGTGCATAAATTACGAACGGATGTCAAGGTAAATGAAACAATTTTTATCTATGTACATTTTTAAGGTAAGCGACTGAGGTCTTTCAACCTTTAATATTTTAAGTCTATAGAACAGGCCAATGTTCCGAAGTTGACGCCTAACGGCTAAAATAATAATAACGATGATGACATTTTTAATGTTGGAAAGAGGTAATCCTTTAGTTAAAGGAGAGCTAAGTAGAGAAAAGTTTAGCTAAATAATTATTAATTAATAATACGAAATATTAACAATAAGTAGAAACATCTAACCTTATTAACAGGCATCTATGTTCTTTTTAAGATACAAAATGGTAAAATTATATGACCTAATATCAGTGGCGTAGCTAGGGGGTGGCAAGAGGGGCGGTCGCCCTAGGGCACCACGGGCAAGGGGGGCACCCAAATGATGAAAATATTTTTTTTGATGAACAAAAAAATGTTAAAAAAAAAATGAAAACCACGATTTTAACTAGCGGTGTCAGAGTTCAGATCTCCAGTGGGGCCTTTTTTGCCAAAAATGACATATTCTACAGACTAGTGGGGCCCTAAGAACATTTACAAATTTAATATATGCCGAAACTGATTCGGTTCGTTAGTCAGACATTTTTATTATTTAATTTTTTTTGGGAGTTGGTATCATTTGAGGCCCCAAAATTAAAAATCAAGAATTTAATGAAATAGGCCAAGAATTTATTAAAATAGGAAACTAACCGCATATTTTTATTGAAAACGAAACGGTTTGCAGCTATTTCAATAGTCCTAAATCATTTGTTTTAATGCAAACAGTCTTGAAGACTTTCCATAAACATTCGATATTTTGTGTATGAATTATTAAATCGTTAGGGTCAACAAAGTGTAGACTGTGGTGACTGTTTCGCGACGTAAACGTTTGAACTTAATTGGTTGTATCACCTCTAATAATAAGTCACTATTTGGATACCGAATGAACATGTACTTTAACAAAATATACACAATCTACAGTACGATGTCTATGTGTTACTTTCAGAGCACTATTCTCAGTGTATATGCAAACTGCCCAAATTATCCATATTTTCTCGTTTTGTAAAATTCGTTTATGTTCATTTATTTTTTGCATGTAGGGGTTGGTCCACCTTCGCAATCGTATCAAAGGGCCCAAATTTATCGAAATAACTATTAAAAAAAGAATAATCGAATTTATTAAAAAATATATAGATTATACCAAGGCTTCTAAAACTGAGTTTCGGACCCTCTAGCGTGTCTCCTGAAAATTTTAGGGGGTCGCGAGATTTCGAAAATAAGAATTTCTATAAGACTTTTTCCTTTTTTACTTTTTCGGAGGGGGTCGCTAAGGAATCTTTTATCGAATGGGGTCGCGAAAAACTTATAAACCGAAAGGGTATCGCGAGTTGAAAAAATTTGAGAAGCCATGAATTATACCATAAATCGCAGACCTGCTAACATCTGTTTCATCCGAAATATACTTCATTTTCATGCCTAAACAATGTATATATAAAATGCGCATAGTGGCCGAAATCGCCATATGTTAATTTTCGAAATTGTGTTATAAAATAGAGAAGTCTTTTTCTACATGTTTTCTGTGAACACCTCATTCGTCCGTCAATAGCGTGGCGAATCTTCCCTTTTCAATATGCGTGGGTCATTCACAATATTTTACAGAAACATTTACTAGTCGGAGTTGGTCATCAGGTTCAAATGCATCCTGTTCGGTGTATGTTATTATATTTTTAAAATTTCGGCTAATTTCTTTTTACAAGGTAATTTTTTCGTTTTATTTTTGGGACCTCTCCCCAAAGCTACCAACGCCCGTTTTTTTAATCCTTTAAGATAACTAAATATGTGTTTGATAAAAGTTTTTCCTTCAAGATAGCACCTTATATTTTTTTGTAAATTTTGACCTTCAAGATAGCACCATATGGCGTTTTCAGAAAAAAAGATTCATTTGAGGAGAACACCATATGAAGTTTTAAAAAAAACATCCCAAGAGAACACCATATGGTCTTATGTGCGTGAAAAGATAAGGCCATTGGTTTTTGAAATCTAAAAATTTTTAAACTCAGTAAAAAAATGTGGGGGGGGGGGCACCTGACCACAATTTTGCCAGGGGCCCCAAATATTCTAGCTACGCCACTGCCTAATATCTTAAGAAATAATTCACTTTACCAAATTGGTACCAATTGGTGCTCTTTTGTGACAGGGAATACGCAACGCAATTCGTAGTAGATCACGCGCCGGGCGTAGATCAGGAGAATCGATGGAGCTCCAGTCGCTGTCGAGTTCAGAAAGAACAACTGGCGGCGACGCCAAGGTACTAAGGAGGATGCCACGAGTTGAGAGCGATGACTCTCAGGCACATAATCAGGAGGTTTGTCTTATAACTGCAACCCGCCACTGCCCACAGTCCTATCCTTGCTGCAGTTATGCCATATACTGATAACTCGAAATAATTTTATACGTACAAAAAATAATAAAGTTTTTCCCATATGCATTTTAAAATACTTCGGTAATATTATTATTGCTTATATCCATACCGTTTTTGAAGAATCTCTAAGTGTAGAAGTCATAAGTTTTATATACCTCCTCATTAGTATTACTAGGTGTGGCATGTCCTTCAGGCAATCACTTGCTAATTAAAAGCTATTCAACATAATTAATTTGTCGTTTTAATGATTTCTACGTCTAGAACTAAGGTATAGCACGTACATGGTTGAATTAACGGAAGAATATCTTCATAAAAATCTCTATTTAACGTGTCTCCGTTACCCTTAGTACTTAAGGATAACAATAGACCAATTTGCGAATATCACACTAAAGAATGAATCCTTAAAAATGTCAAATCCTGTAAAATAATAGAACCGTATTTACTAATAAGAAACAACAAATTTTAACAGGATATCAATGGTGAAACTACTTCGGGCAGTAAAGATGGTGAAAAGTGTGTATCTCCTATAGGAGCAGGATTGCCTTTATTGTCAAGATTGAAGTTACTGAAAGAAAAACAAGTAAGTAGTAGATTGGAATTGATGTGAACATATTTTTATCGAAGAAGTTAATTCTATTATTCGGAATACACTTAATACACTTTCTCCTGTTTTGTCTATATAGGATAGAGAAGAAAAAGTCGCCAAACAAAGAAACTCAACTTCATCAATGGCATCTATTTCCACTCAACAACCAACACCATCTACAAGCACGGCACCTGAAGTGGAACCAGAAATTATAGGAGCAGGTCTTCCCCTACTACAACGGCTTTTACTACTAAAAGCTAAAGAAGAAAGAGAAAAAAATCAATTAACACCAACAAATAGCAACCAGCAATCTAGTTCGGAAACAATTAGTCCTAGCTCTATTAAAAGCCCCTTAAGCCCTACAGTAAAAGCGTTGAGTCCCAATAGAAAAGGTTCCGAATCTAGTTCTCCGGGTAGATTAAATAGTCCCACAGCAAAAATGTCACGAAAAAATTCTTCTGGTTCGAGCGATGGCACTACGCGTCCGAAAGTTAGCTTTAAAGACAAAATTCTTCAAGTTCAAAGTGATGGCACTGCGGTTTCTCAGCCCTTAACAAAAGATACGACTGAAAAACCTGCAGCAGTAGTGGAACCTACGCCTAAAACTGAGAGTAGTATTATTTCGATTCCTCACTCTGTTGTAAGTAAAATTAAATCGCCAGCGAAAGCAGTCGGTTCAACTTTTCGTGACAAATTAAAATTACTTCAAAGTAGTTCTGCTTCCAAAGAAACTGATACAAGTTCAACAGAAAAAAGTAAACAGAGTTCTGAAAAAACAGCATCGGAAATAACACCAGTCCAATCTGTGGAATGCAAAGATGAAACCAAGAAAGAAAGTAAAAAGCCCTGGACTAAGTTGAAAAAGGCAGCTATATTAGGAGATTCCAAAAGTCAAAGTAAATGTGGTACAGAAGAAAAATTAGATATTGAAGTTTCTAAAGACGTAGTCGTCGAACATGGTCAGAATGGCAAGGCGGAGCCATCTATCAATATATGCGTACCAGTAGTCACCACAGCAGAGCTGGTTAAAATCGATAATAACAATATAGTAATTGATAATGATAATATTAAGCACGATAAACCTAAAATTTGTCTAACAGGCCCTTTTGAACCCGTCCAAGAAAAAAGTCCAGATTTACTATCAACGTCTTCAAAAAATAATAATACTACAAAAGCGAGTGACATAAGTAGACCAACTGTTACAGCTGGAACAATGCTTCTACCAAAAGCGAAAAAATATAAATCAATTGATGATCTTTCACCTGAATATGGCGGACTGCCATTTGTAAAAAAATTAAAAATTTTAAACGAAAGGCAGAAATTAGCTGAACTGGAGAAAGTTGTGAAAATAAGAAGTTCAAGCTTAGACTGTGCAAGTTCTTCAGAGGACTTACTAAGTGATACGCTTACCAGAAGCCACTCAGAGGGTAGCACAATGGATAAACGAAAATATAAGAGGAAATCGATAGATTCATGTGGTAGTCGAGAATCAAATGAAACATTGGAAAGAAGAACACTTAAGTCAATATTAAAAAAACTATCTGAAGATGTCACGCCTGTACAAAGTCCGGAGAGAAGTTATGAGTTACGAAAACTTATTAGAGCGCCCACTTTAGAAGGCTATGCGGCACGACATTCAAAGTTTGCAAAAAGCGTAACATTTCATAGGCATACTTTACCATCACCACCTGCTAGTGCGCCATCAGATATAGATGACGACGTATTTCAAATTCCTGAAACTAAAAGTGACCCTATCCCTAGAATATCTACGCCGACGTCTATTGAAAGTGGAATTGTACAAACAGCTAACCAATTAGTAGGACCTGAAAATGAATCTTTAGTTTCAAATGAAGGTTTAGACATTAAAATAAGAACCGAAGTGTCTCCACCACATGATCTCAATTCATTGAGACCTGAAGAAATCAAGGTGCCTTCAGAAAAATCTAAGCTTACGTTTATATCTGCCGTCACTAACCAAAGAAAATTGCTCCGAGGTTAGTAGTAATTTTTATTAAACCTAAAAAAGACATAATTTTTTTATATGTCATTAGAGATTTCATTAAACTAATAACTGAATTAAAAATGGAGGTTGACAATTTCTGTATTAGGTCTCACAAGAATGAAAATACTTTTTATTCATTCTAGTGAGACAATTTAAATTATAAGCAAAAATAAAGTAAATTATTTTAACAATGTGTTTCTTACAAGTTAGTGGCAGCCATTGTCATTTCATTAGTCATTCAACAATAACATTACTAATGATCTATATAAACAAATACGGCAAAGAAACTGAAATATCTAAAGATGAACTAAGAATTGTATGAAATATTACCGAAATTTCTGGTACGGGGATAAGGTTTTACATAATTTTATATTTCTTTAATAGGTTCCCTAGAAGATCAGGAATATTTTGGAGAAGTACTCTTAGGCATTAAACAAGTGATTCAAGGTCATTTACATGACGTTCAGGGTAAATTTCAAGAAAGGTAAATACATTAACAATAAAATTAGACCTTTTTAAATAAAATAATTTTTAATTGTTTAAAAAAATGATTCTTCTAGGTTTAATAGTTTAGAAAATGAAGTACGAAAAAGAGATGAAATTATTAGCCAATTACAAAAACGAATACAAGAATTAGAAAAATTGGGCTTGCATGGTGCCTGTTCAACAGTTGATGAATCAACCTGCGAAGGAGACGATGCTTATCGCTCAAATCAGTTATGTTCGAAAAATGGTAGTTCCGGAAGTGACGAAGCATCTGGAGTGGAAGAAGGATTTATGGTACTTTTTAATTTAAATAATACAGTACAAGTGTCTGAAATATCTTAAAACAATTGTTTACTTTTTGAAATATCGTTTTACAGAGAGGCGATTCCTTAGATACAGTTTTCGCAACATCTCCTCCAAATGCTAGTGCGGAAGAAGATGAAGCGTTATCGAAAATTAAATCTGCAACTATCACAGCAACTAAAAAAACAATTTCTAGTGATGATTTAACTGAAGAAAAACTCACAGAACTGACTGGTGGGATTGAATTAACTAAATTATCTTATTCAGAATTACAAAGTCTTGCAGATTCTCTATCTAGTAAAACTGAAAAAACATCATCTAGTAAAGAGCAATGGAGTTTAAATAAATCTAAGAGATTAGATTTGAATCTTGATGGAAAGGCGGGAACATATTCGAGAAGAAGAGCTGCCAAGTTGAAGCAACGTCAATCGTGGGAAGATCAAAGTGATCAAGAAAACATGGAAATGCAAGACCTAACCAGGTATCTAAATAATTTAATCCTAATTTATAGGTTTCAAATGGCAAAAATTGCTGTCCTTGATATTGTTCGTTTCGATAATAAGAAGGAAAATACAATTTTCGCAATATTACATAACGTTTTATACAGAAAATAATTCAAAAAACACTAAAATTTAAAGTCCATTGCTTGATTTCGTAACTAACAAACCTATTTTGAAAATTAATTAAGTTATATAAATAATATCGTTTACAGGCCTATATCCCCGCAAATGACTTCAGAAAACCGCTCCTTGCTTAGTCCGGAACAGTCTAGTCTTCGAACATCAAAACGAGGAATCCATCCTTTTCATTTTTTCGGTACACACTTGGATAACACTAAAACGAAAATTAAAAAAACCCTTTCGGTTGACACCGGAATGCATCATACGGGCAGAAAAGACAGAAGTATGTTTCTTTATAATGTTTAAAACGTCCTTTTAAAATTAAGTATATAAAATGGAAATAATACAGAAATAAAATGTAAAACATAAATAGAACAGTACATGTTTCAACAACAATACATTAATTGACAGGAACAAAAATAAGACCAACTCTAGAGAGGCAGTACCATGTAAATAAAGAAATCTTGTAGCAATAAATAAAAAAAAACCTTTACAATAAAAAATAAACCTTTACAATTAACTTTTGAAGTATCATTTTTAAATAGGAAACATTTTACTAGCAATGTTTTCCTATTTTAACATCACTGCCCCAAGACATAGTGTCTAAAATATGACTAAGTCAAAATTTATTCTTTTATTATTTTCTTTTCATCTTAACCTTGATTTTAAAGATTTTTACTAACAGTTGCACCTTTAAACCAAAACTGATTTCTATGCAAAACTATTTAGGTGAAGAAAAAATATTTTACTGTCGGATATATTCGACTTTTGTTCAAAAAGACTTACTATAATCTTGCACCCCTTTAATAAATAACTTCTATATTGTTTTTTATTAGAACGTGGTCAACGGCAACAACGCAAATTCAGCTTGGGCTCATTCTTTGGCTATAATCGCGCAGGACAATCTAAGCCGACGAACAGTTGCAATGAAGTAGTACTAGATATTGGCAGCGATTACAGTTGGAGTGATACGTAATACAATTTTTTCTAATTAATTTTTTTTTTCCTTCGATATTATATTTTACTTACGTTATATATTTAAAGGACATCAACATCATCTAGCAGCGATAATGAATCGATACCGAGGACACCTGTTTTCGAGGAATTCGTAGAAAACAATTCACGTCGAACCCGTGCCAGTAGCTACAGCCATGGAAGTACTTCACCAATACGAGGTGATGTTATTATGAAACATATGAATATTCACATTTAAAGTACCTAGTCAAAGAGTTCTTTGACTGACTATTTTGAATGTAAATGTCATTGTTAATTAACTTTACATTTTTACTATTTATATACATACAATTATAAGTTAGAGGGAAATTTAAATATGGAACAGATATATTTTAACTTGTACGAGTGGCTACGATATACGTAATTACCTATTATATAAAATATTTACCCTTTGAATTTAAAAATATGATAGTAAATTTATGACACAATGACAATTTTGGTGATTTATTTTATTGGGTACACAACTAGCAATTTTTCATATTAAGATATGTTGCAATAAATTATGAAAGATTAACATTGTACTTTAGTAATTTCAGGCGGTGGAAGTGATTGGGAAGTAATGATGTTAGCCAATGAACTTGAGAAGAGAGAACGTGAGAAAGAGAGGGAAGAATCTAGAAGACATCACTATCCGACCACTCTTAGGGATTTAGAAGAGGTGGGTACGTCTGGACGATAATCAAATATGAAAATATATATTCTAGCAATAGCTGAAAAAAGTTATTGGCTGATAATGATTGATATTTGACTCATACGGATGAATTATGGTTTTGAATAAATTATGTACAGTATATAGTAGATACTATTGAATATTAATAAATAAATTTTGGAGTAAATGAATACAGATTAGATGTTGAACGATAATAGCGAATTGTTAAAGGCGCGAAATTTAAAGAGAGTTGTCAAATGCGATTTAATATTTTTAATTTCTTTTTTTTGTCATTATTACTTACTATAAAGCATTAGAAACAGATGTATAAACCAAGGTAAATAGATATCCGTTTTCACATGTATAGCTTGTGGAGATAAATATTGTAAATTGTAGTCAAATATCATAAATTGTTGCGTTAAAACGTTCTATACTTCATTTAGCTCAAAAGAGTAGTTTTTCACAAAACAATTACGGGATAAAGTTGAATTAGCAATTCGATTAAACTTTTCCTTCAATAAAACTTCCTTACTCGTCTTAAGACCCAAACAAAATTTACTGAATACCTCAATTTCAAAGTGCTTATAAGTTTGAAAAGTTTATTTTGCCACTTTTAACACCACTTAAAGATAAAATGGTCATCAAGATCAGACTTAAAGCCTTCCAAAGTCGCTGTTTTTAAAACTTAATCCCTTTTAATATCAATATTACAGTTTTACTCTGGTAGCCTCGTCACTTTGTCGTAAACCGGATGATTGGTTATGCCGTGCTTTTTAAGGGATGAAAATTTCTTTTACTGTGAAATAAAGTAGGGTACAGCTTGATGCAAAATTTTAATGATTTCAGAAATATAAAATAACGTTAAGAAAATAAAATAAGAAAAATAGTTTCCAAAATACGGATAGCAACATATATAAATTAAGTATTGTTTACTAACTGTCTATAAAAACTTTGAACTACCAGAAATCATTGCCTTGTCGGATTCCAACAGAAAAAAATAAATTATGTAAACGTATTTCACAGAGATCGCTTGATAAAGGGAAATTTAAAACAGGAAGCATTAAAAAATTTACCTTTACAACTTTTACAACTAAAACGAAATCACCTGTATATAAAGTTTAATATATTAATCTATTGACGGCCTGTCTAATGTATTAAGTATCAAGTGTCAAATCCGATTTTATTGTGGAGGCCTTTAGTATTCACTGAAGCCTGGGTAGCAATACCAAATGGTATCACTTTAAAAAGCAACGGTTCTGTGATAAGTTGAGAATCCCCCGAAATTCTAATTCCAATGAATAGGTGTAGTGAAGCGTTTCGTAACAAATCCTAGTATTTTTTTAAGAAGAGATCAACCATGTAACAACTTAGTTAATTTTCTAATCACTACACAATGGGTAGGATTGCCAGTTGATGCTCTAAGGTTTGTCTAAGGATATATTCTGTAAAGAATATTTCTTCCGAAAATAAAACTGGGTGTAAGGCTCTTGCAAATTAAGTAAAAGAATATTAAACATAATTATAAATATAGTTATTTAAAAAAGTATATCTTTATAAAAAACCGTTTTTTGCACGATAGGCGTTCATTTTACTAATATAGCATAACCTGCAATTTTGTAATCATGTTAGGAGAAGATGATTTCCGAACAAAGCCTCATTGTGAGAAGTGTGTGTGAGAGTTAGATAAAAAAAAACTTTTAAATCTTTGATGCAGGAATCCGACACGCCGCAAAGAGAAGATAGTCCCGATGATTTTTCAAACATTGACGATTCAAACTCGTCATCCACCACTCACCTTCTCTCGCAATCTATATCCGAGGCATCGCAGAGATCGTTGGAAACGTCATTCTCTGAAAGGGGCGCTCATTCAATAACGGAGCTTCGACAACACCGTCAAGCATCTTTGAGAGAACAGGTAAATGGCATCGACGTATACATTGCAAATAATACACTAAATAATTCTTTAAAAAAATAAAGATTCGTACTGGAAAGTGTTAACTTTTTCAGACCTAGGTAATTAATTACAACTTGATAATTAAAGACTTATTGTGTTCAATCAAATTTATACTACAGTCTAAATCTTTAGTCTAAGATTTTCATTATTTTATTAACGTTTTAATTCTGTATTTTAATTATTTAGTTTACTTTCTTGTTTGAAAATTGGATTCATTCCATGGTTCAGATATCATTTTGAATTAAGATATGTAATTTCCTATAAAGCGATAGACTATTTTTAATGTACAGAGGTATATTAATTAAATTATTTTATTGGTTTTCTAACCAGACGACGCGAGACTTAACCATGCATCAGTCAAGAGGTTTGATACTACGGGCAGCAAGTCTAGACAGAGAAACGACGCCTGCATCGTCGCATACGAGGCGATTCGGTTCCTTAAAGAGTTCTAGTACAGATTCGCATAAGAGACTCTGATCCCGCAATTTAAACGGACTGATAACAAAGTCCGACTCGGCAACAGAAAATAAAACAATATCAAATAGATTTAAAAAATATTATACAGAAAAATGTCCTTACAATAGAAAACAATACGTAAATAGCGATGATGAATTAATAAGTAATAATGAAAATTCACGCATAAATGGTATAAATCCAGAAATGGACAATTTTAATAGAAATATATTGTATGATAATCAAACTTTTACAGGAAATCAAATTTTATTTGTTTTATTTTCAAGATTTGACGGAATTAATGTTCACGTCAATATATTCATACAACTATAACCTGAAATACATACGTAATACTCAAAATGATATTTATATGACTATAATAAATGATTTATAATATCTGTTACAAAGCTATGTTAAGAATATGCACAAATAAATTTATTATACTAAAGTTAATAAAAAGCAGAAATTATTTTTTTTTCGTTATCTTCTCATAGTCATATGTTAAATTTAATGTATTTATTTTATCTTATAGTTTAAAACACAAAAGAAAACTTTTATAACAAATTTGCATATTTTCTTGTTATATTCCTAATGATATATTCTATTATTTAGTACTACATAAAACAATCTTTTACGAATAGATAAGTTAGTTAGATTATACAAAATGAATTATTTACAATGTAACAATGTAAATGTTAAAATTAATATTTAGTGCCAAAATAACGTAGGCAGAAATATAGATTAAAAATAGCATATATCATTATTAGCACTTAGTCTGTACATACAAAAAATAACATGAAAATATACAATATTTCATAAGTAAAATCGGGATGATAATTTATATAAGCAAATACTCTTTATCATAAATATATTATACCATAAGTTCCATCGGTAGAGATTAGATTCAACACATCGTGTATCATAATACAAAACATTGGCGACAATCTATATAAATGAGTACAAAATCAATGCATATAAACACAGAGACAAAAAAAATATGAAATATGTATAAATAAAACCCGAATTTTAATAATAAAATAGGCATCTTAAATAATTGACCACAATAAAAAAATGAAATATAACATCAGATATAAAAGGCCATGTACATACATTTAATTCTAACACTAGAATTGGTAAGAAAAATTATAATCCTATTCATTTTAATGTTAGCACAAGATCATATTTAATTGTTATAAATTTTATCATAGATATATTTAATAATTAATTTAGATACCACGGTACTACATTGTAATGATGTGCACGTAGTTAGTGAGATAGTGTGACAAATATTAAACTATTTTCAACTCCAATCATAGATTAGGAATAATTTATTGTAAACGAAGATAAATAAAGATGGACGACACGAACTCTTCTTTTATTTCTCTGTGTGAATAGTACTACTACTTGCTTGATCCCCTAATATCGTTATTACGTCAACCAATAAACGCCCACTGCGAGTCATGGGCTTCCTCCAAACATCGCCACTAAAACCATTTTAGTGCTACTCGTATCCAACGGCTACCGGCGGCCAAAAATCTATAAATAACTTCAAGGTCATGCATGTTTACGGCACATTTTGATCCTAGGGTGCCGTGTTTATTGTTTAGAGAGTTCTTTAACGCGTGCTTTGTAAGAAAGTAATGAGACAAAAGCTCGTTTGAGTGATTATGCGCAAAGGCTCCCAGAGTGGATTTTGAACTGAACTGTTGCTAAGTTAATAACTTGCATGCAAACATCACCAACTTTATTTCTCAGAAATCATCCAGTGCTGTTTGGTTTTACTTTAAGGAAACATTGATTCGTCGTACAATAAATGACTCTCAAAAAGTATGAACAGCAGATTAAATTGGAAAATGTCCCAGAGTTATAGACAGAGTTTCAGTATTCGTGCAAGACGAAAGCTACGCCATACTGACGAATTTCAAAACTTTGTATTTAGGCGACATCGCTTTTATATATATATTCCTTAATTCTAGATGTACAAACAAAAAAAATTCATAAGGTTAATTAAAAAACCATATATATGTTTAACCAGAAAAATTATATACAATTGAACATAATTCTCAGAATGTGAATCAAATAACATTACTTCAGAACTATCACAACTTAATGTGCAAGTAATTTATTTCAGTGGTTCAGTGAAAGGAAAATAAACCAAAGAAGATTTTATAAACTTGATTTTTGTATACTTTTTATCGTCATTAAGCCAATAGACGCCTTCTGCCAGGCATAGGCCTATGTACGATCTTCATAACCTGTCAGACCAGCCAGAAGGGGGAGTGGGGGGCGAAAGTACGCCGCATCTATGTTACCTAGAAAATACTACTACAAACTTGATATACAATATATAAAAATAGAACAAATCATTAAAAAAAGTTATATTACTCCAATAGAATATAGAGCTTAAACAAGTGAACAAATCCACAACTCAATTTTAATTTCTCCTCCAACAAGTTTTATACAAGACAATTTATTAACAATATTATAATTTGACAGTTTTTAAGTTATAATTGAATTTAATAACATAAAAACTGTCAAAATACCTAATAGTTTCCACGCGAAACATATTATTCGTCAATAAATTTAAACAGAGAGATTTTGTCTTTAACCATAATAAACGTAGTTATGTGATTTAGTAAAATTTTTTTTACTCAACACAATAACAAGAAGTTGTAGAAAATAAATAGTGATTATGTGTGATGTTATAATCTATTTAAAAAATTTAAAAAATTGAAATCAAGAAAACGGATTGAAAGTCAACGTTAAATGGTGTTTCGTTTTTAATTTACAAATATGTTAATTAAAATATATTTATTTAACACTCATAAATATTTAAGTTAACTTGAAAACAGAAAAAAGTCTTTGTTCACAAAGTAACAGACAGTTTATTTACTGTCCAAGTATCATAAAGTGATTTTTTCAACATATGTACCACATCATAATGTAATAATATCTATGACATAGTGTTTCTCGTTTAAAGAAATTTCCCAATACGTTAAAACTTTCGTTCAAACTATCGAACGAATTCTTATTTTTTTATTTAACATACGTTGTATTTTTATAAGTTACTGATATTCTTTTTATTATTTATATTAGCAAATCTATTTAAACACTGTTTTGTATAGCAAGAGCTTATTCAAGGTACGGCATCCACAAATAAACATGTGAAAATTTTTCTCCCTTTCTTATCAATGGTTTTATTTACAAATATTGACTAATTATTACGTTTCTTATTTATTATTACAATGCGCGTGTTCTTCGCCATTCAATTGCAGTCACGTATAGTTCTAACTTTAGCCATAAAATGGACAAATAGATAATGGAACAAACGTCACATAGGTTTCCAGGTATTTCACTCACGTAGCTGATTTCGATTGGGTGACTGTAATTTATGGCCGTCTTTCTAATCAGCTACGGACTTTCCTACTGGCTTCGATCAAATGTTTAAAAAATACGTATGTATGTATACAGCTTATGTGTGTGTAATAAACCTAATGGAGGCAACGCAATATCAGAATAAATAATGTAAACTACTTAAACGTAGAAAATATTTTTATTTCCCCTCTATCCATTTTCATAATAAAAAAAATTACTAAATAAATAGTATGTTAATAGTAACTAAATTTTTTTCATGTACGAATTTGTTAAATTACTTTTCATTATTCACGTTTATCAAAAGATAAATAAACAGTAATAATTATTATTAACTTATTACTGATACCGTTAAAAAAATTATTGTCAACGTGTACAGAATGACTGCCCTGCACTTTTAAACTGCGATTCCAAAGATAAACAACATTCGTTACGTATTTTCATGCGTGTTTGCCCAGGTTCAGTAAAATAACAAAAAAACTGTAGGTACGCATTCATATTTTGTAATTAAAAATATCATTTAATGTATTTGTGAATGGCCCGTAACTACATTAACCACAGGATGTGTCATTTACTCGTTTGTTACCTATAAAATTAATAGCTACTTTCATGACAACGTTAATATAAAGTTCCATAATATTTATTAGAGCACAAAATTAACTTTTTCTCTTTATGGTCATAAGAACGTTCCGTAAATGTATTTTAATTATAAGCTTTTCAAATACACCTTAATATTGCACTCGAAAGTTGGCAATAGTATAACAGTATAAATTTATATAAAATATATGCTTCTTATAGAACAAAGCCTTAAAAATCGCTGCTCAATTTCTGCCTCTTTCTCCACGCCTCTCCTTCTCTTCATTTTGTCCCCTTTTTCACGCTCTGGCTCCTCCGCTCTCTCACCTCGTCTCTTTCTCTTTTTTCATTCTTTATCTCTTCTATTATTTCTAGATAGAGCCACTTTCTCGAAATCTACCAGCCAACCAAGAGCATAACTAAAAAATATAATAGTACAAAAGCGTGTTATTAACAGAATTAAATTTAAAATAAAATTCGATGTTTAATAATTTATTATCTCCAAATATTGTTACGGAACCAAATATAATATAAACAATATTAATACGATCTAAGAAGCTTTCAAATTTAATAACAGATATTCATTCGATTCAATAAACTGAATGGATAAGAACTCGAGTAAATGGAAGGACTTGATACGTTAATTCGGAATATTGAACCCTCCGTGTATATAAATTGCAAAAAGAGATTGAGGGATTTCCAGAAGTTGATACGAGAAGGGTAATTTGTCTTGTTGTTATTCACTGTGCACTACTCGTCTGGAAAATCGATATTAATACTTTGTTTATTATTAGCTTTGAAAAAGCACGAAATATGAGTAATTTTTTTAACTAAGGATTTTTATTTTATAGTATTGATAATAGCTCGTAAGTACACAGCGGTTTATGCCATCATAGCGTGGATTTCTAAAAGCGCATTCCGTCAATACAAATCTTACAAATTTAACTATCAACATAGTATGATTTATGATGGCTGTAATATGTACAGATTTTGAATAGGCATTCGATAGAGTGAACCATTACATTCTTATCACAAAACTATGCAGTAAGCATTAAGGGGAACTTCGTTCGGTGGCTATTAGATCGGGTTTTATTAATGTCACATCGGACGTACCCTAAGGATCTCTGTTATCGCCTCAACTTTACAACATTTACCTTTTTGACATAGTAATTGCTTTCAATATTCAAAGCATCTTTTGTAAACCGACGAAAAAAAATATTTCTACAACTCGAGACTGCCGCAGACTGTCCTAAGCTACAATCTGATTTACATAGAATAACACTTTATTATTGTAATAACAAAATTAGCGTTAACACGTTAAACTGCCAAAACCTATAATTATTGTATATGTAATGAGGTTTACTTTTCACAGATAAGAGACTTAGACATTATTCTTGATGAAAAACTCAATTAAATTTCCACATTAACACATTATAAGAAAAGCCACAACGTCAGCCCGCGTTCAAGTGAGGGCGGTCAAGAGAGTATCGCTCCCGACCGCAAAGTAGTTCTCGCTTCGCCTAACTTACACTACACTTCATTTAATACACTGTATACCTACACGGATATAGTAACTCTTCGTGCGTACGTCTTCGATGTTACCCGCGGATCCCCCGATGTCGCGGACTCAATTTCGATGACAAAGCCTAAACACATCTAAGGCCATTCAAAAAAGACAGCGTTGGTAGGTTGGTAAGTCGCTGAACGCGAGTAGCGTACGGCCAGTCGTTGTGACGATCTTTATTTTGGCTCTGTAGTGGGTTTCTATCGGTAGATATGAAGATGATGAGAATATTTTTAGACTTTTCTTATCTAAACATACTTTTTATAACCAATATTATTGGTCAAAGTAACGCAATTTAACGCAAACTAAGTTACCTTTACGTGGAAGTTAATAAAAAAGCCACCCAGTTGAAATTGCGAATTACTATTCAAAGACACCAACAATTAAAACAACTAACCCTTCTGCTCAACTTAATTAATTAAAACTAAGCAAACCCACGGCAAAAACACTACTGGTAAGTTTAAAAGTTGAAAATTAGTTTAATTTATTTAACATAAAAGAGGGTTAAGATCCAACTAAGTTATTAAGATGTCAAAGTAAAGTATCTAAGAGTATAACAAGATAACTTATCTTTTAAGTCTCAAAGGATACAAATAAATTATATTATGTGTCCGAAAAGGACATATAATATTATCAATATTAAGTTAGGCAGTTTTGTATTATAATTTTTACCGTATATTGTTCACAGTGCTGAGATGCAATCGAATTGAAGTCTCTTTATAATTTTACATTGAGAACTGATATAAATACTTATTGTTTTAAAATATAATATCTCGTTTGAATCATAACTTAAATTGGCGGTTGAATTTGTAATCTTTTCTGAAATTATCGCTGCTGCAATTGTCGCTATCATTTATTTGAGCAATTGCAATGTCTGCAATTGTCGCTATCATTTATTTGAGCAATTGCAATGTCTGCAATTGTCGCTATCACGCCATGACATCCAGAGACTAGACACTCGATGGTGAACTAGGAGTGTCTCCCGCCGGGGAGACCCCTTTCAAAGCTATAATCACTCAACAAATCCGCTTATAGTCTGATCGCAGATGAAATAAGGAACACAAAAAAAATTATTTGAGCTTTCAAATACTCTCCATTCATTACTGATTTAGGAAAATCTTACTCGGTAAGTAAAATGAAATAATGTTATGGGAAATAAACCAAACGGGCGTTCTAGAAGGAATGCTCTTATTGAGAA
Organism: Battus philenor; assembly: GCF_028537555.1. Taxonomy (NCBI): domain Eukaryota; kingdom Metazoa; phylum Arthropoda; class Insecta; order Lepidoptera; family Papilionidae; genus Battus; species Battus philenor. The sequence goes on from NW_027181686.1 coordinate 4,905,693, forward strand.
AATTACATAAGTATTTATACACTCGCGGAATTAATATCCTAAAGGGTTCCGACAGTCGCACGGCGTATCGAATGGCACTCCGTTTGATGTGGCGATGTTTGTCAAAACGCAGCGTCTAGTTGCGTTCAGCGATCCTCGAAGCGCGGTAATTGCTATCGCGACGTTCCTGGTATCAAATCGCATGTCAAACAAAACAGTTGTTCAAAGGGAGTCGACTACGCTAAAAGCGTGGCTTCAGTCATAACCAGCAGGTTAATAGTTATTTGATATTTGCAGCTCCTACTGTGACAACTACACTAGTTTTATACATATCCTAGTCGAAGGAATAAGAAAAGGTTTTCAATTGGTCTGAATTCCACAACGCAAGCCCAGTGCGTATATGTTGCATTAGGTATACCTAAATCATTAATCACAGCGATCTGAACTATTTCGTCCTTCAACCTAGGAGAGGTTTTACCACGTCACGTCTACCGGCTAATGGTCGCCAGGTCACGTCTACTGGCTAATGGTCGCCACGTCACGTCTACCGGCTAATGATCGCCACTTGAGAAACTTTCGGCCCCAATGGCCAACAATTGCACGAGCGATATGCCCTGCTCACTGCCAGTTACGTCGGTGACCTTTGTCCTTCTGCTGATCTCCTTGTTTCTGATTTAATCTCGAAGCAAAACGTTTCAAACGAATCATTCTGTAAGTAATAGAGTAAAATAAAAAGAGATGTTATAATAAATGGTTGTTGTATAACATATGTCAATGGTCCCCATAATTTCTCTTACTAGAGGTTTATGGCCCAATAGTATGGTTGATATTAGGCTTAAAATAATTTAGAGACAACCGACTCCCGCTATTCCTAATGCAGCAAAAGCTCATCAGCTAAATAGGTTAACGTAACATTAAAAATTAGTTCTGAATAGATAACGTAAAACCGTCAGCATTATTATGGAATAAATAAGGCATGTATACGTCCTTTACTATTTCTTGCGAGGTAATTCTAGACATTTCAAAAAGCAAGTGTCTAGAATTAACTAATTTTCAAACAAAAATACGTGGTTTATGTAGTTTGATTGCTTATAGGTGTAAAATGTTTAAAGAGATGAATGCTCATTTTCTCCTTATTAATATGTGATGTACTCTTCCTAAAACTAAAACTTTCAAAATGAATAAATAAAATAGGTAGGTTATATAGTAACAAAAATTGTTTTCATAATTTTAATAACTATACATTAAAACTAATACCAGTTTACTACATGTCCTTACAGACTCTATACTGCCAGAAATTATTGGCCTGTCAAATTCCAAAACGGAAACTAAAATTACTGTAGCATATTCCAGACTAATTACTTTTCAGGGTGATTTGAAATATGAACCAACAGACGCGGCGCGGGTAAGTCCTCTACTTGGTAGACCAAAGACGACCCAAGACCTGTCATAGTAGCGATCTTTGGATGGAACTTGGAAGCCTATAGGCATCTATCAGTTGGTGATGATGTTAATTGGTAATAGTTTTAAAAGCTTTATAGCTTTTTACTGACAAGTGATCATTCAACCCGTTCAACGTTTTTACATCTTTTACCAATCACCATTTTATAATTAATCAAAGCAAAAATATGAATTAACTTAATCTATTCAATTGGTATTCTGCGAATACTCGATTGCATTATAATTCGAAAAAGAGAAAAACTTAAAACATCAAAGAATCATTTAAGTGGTCCGGACTTGGTTAATCGTTCCTTTCTTGTTAAAAAGCGCTGAGCTATTCAAAATCCATTATTGCTACTTCTTATTCTCGCAGTCATTATGTGAGATATAGATTTATAGGAATACAAGATAAATTCTGTTTTAATTAACAGCAATAATTGTATTACAAGGAATAAAAATAGATGGTGTTTTTCTTTTAAGAACAATGACATTTTAAAACTTTTGATAATTAATATTAACTTGGGATAAATTTTTTTCTGGACCAGAATTATTTTCATTATCCTCATTTCACCTGTACATCAGCTGGACACAGGCCTCCTACTAAGATTTCAATTAGGACTGGTTAGGTGTAGCTTGCATCCAGCATCGTCTATCCACACACATATGATACGCTTTTATTTACTACTGCTATAGTATGTTTTATTTAACAAAGCAATTTTAATTGTAAATTTTCAGCATTATTCATACGATGATAAGACAAATTTCTGATAGCCAAAGAAAAACAAATGTCCCGTTAAATATTGCTATGTATAAGATGCTATTCTTTCTGGTTTAGATTTAGGTTTTCCATAGCAAGAAGTTCTTATATTTTTATTGCGGCTTTATGTAATATTTCCTCATCAAAATAGCCCCAGCATTAAGATCTCATAAATATTTCTCGATTTAATAATTATTCATTATAAAGAATGCTTTAGATTATTTTGCTTTCAGTAGAAAGATTTTAGCATTTTATCCATAAATGTGTATATAATGTATATATATAATATATATAGAGAGAGATAATATATATATATATATACATACATATATATATATATATATATATATATATATATAGATAGATAGATAGATAGAGAGAGAGAAAGAAATCAACGAATAGTAACATCTTATAACATTTACTTTTAAATGTATTTATGGAGATAATTTTCTTATATGTTTTTCCTATATGGAATGAACCTAAAGATCTCCACAAGTGATATACAAGTTTTATTAGTCGAGCCAAACAATTAAATACAGAAAAATAACAATCAAAAAGTATTACAGTCGTGACGCGGGCGACATACGTTTAGCGCTGGAACCTTTGGCCGTCTAGGGATGCAAGTGCGCACAGATCCGACCGCAGCGCAGGACCATCCATACCCGACACAGGGCTGCACTCAGCAATCCCCACTTATTATTTTTATTGTAGTTACAATATAATATAAGTGCACATAAAAAGTGCACAGAAAAATTTATTTATATAGTCTATGAATTTAAAACTTGACTTCTTTATGTCAATGTTCTTTACTCTTGTCTGAAACTCTGCATTTCTTTTGTAAGCAACCATAGCATTGCAAATATTCGATACGGCGAATGTTTGTGTTGATACAATCATACAAAAATGTGGGAAGTGATGTGGCGATAAGATCATCAAACAGTCCAATTTTTGATTGTCTAAATATGCTAGAATATCATTACTACATATATATAACTTTAACGAAATATTCTTCCGATATCTACTCCATTCTTTCTAATAGATTGTTAATGGAGCTCTTAACAAAGTGAGAAAAAGGTCACGCTTGAAATTGATTTCGAATTGAAAAACGAATCTGAATAAGAAAACCCTTTTATACATTCTGAACGTAATGGAAATTTTCAGAATAATACAATGTATAGAATGAAACTTCTTGAGAAAATTATTTCACTAGTGTAAAACTTGATTGGGTTTACTTTAATCGTTTCTTAAAGATATATGAACTCTCTCATTTGTTTTGCACTGCACCAAACAACCGCCCGTGTTAATGAATTACGCATATTTTATGGCAGTAGGTACACAAATTATCGCTTTAAATGATCCTATTGGTATAAAAATTTAAATAAATGAATAAACATATGATACGCAATGCAGCAGCCGGATTTGCGATCGACGAGTGTAGCGAGGAAGTACTTCCTTTTATAACCACCATCCAAACATCTGTTATTGTCCCGTATAAGAAAATTCCTAAGGTAGAATCATCATTGAAAACATACATTTGAGTAAAACATTCTTTTGAAAAATATTTTTTGAAATTTAAAAAAAAATGCGGAACATGCGTGTCTTTTATTAATTACCTATTTCGTTATTAGTTTAGCTAAATAAAAATTAAATTTTACCTGTGATAATAACATTAAACAAACAAATTTCTACGTCTATCTAAATTTGTCTGAATTTAAGATTATTACGAATACAATAACATCTATACAAATAATTATTTGTAAGTTTTTACACTTAGACGCTAAACGATGAACAACAGAACGTAAACATTAATGTGTTCCGATTTATGAGCACGGATTTTAGCAGAATAATATAATTGCTACAATCTTGTCCTCATTCATAGTCCTCCAGCTATGAGGAAGAATGGATGAACATATCCAGCTAAAGATATCCCTCAAATGAAATGATGAGAATGGAAATGCGGAAAACGATTTTATCATCCCAGTTCTAAAATTAAAAATTACACATTTTCTCTGAAAGGTTTAACGTCTCTAAATGTTAACGTTAAGAGTTAACATAAATAAGTGTCAAATAGACAGTTTTTATTACGCAAATATTATGCGAAAAATGAATGAAACTGAATAATTATATTACGAGTTGTATTGAATTCCGAACGGTATGGAAGCGCTGTTTATGTTTGTAGATGTTTCTAAACGCACTCGCGCATATACTTTTTAATTTGTAGCGAACATTCTCTTTAGCAATTAATGAATTGAGAAATATATTTCTTTGTCGTGTAATTGTAGCAATTACTAAGAGTCTATATTATTAAGAAGTTGTTCCTGTAAAATATCAATCATATTTTAAGTTATTTTGTATGATTGAATATAAAGAACATGTTTCTATATAAAGCTACTGAAAGTTGAAGGTTGTGCAATCTGCTAAAAAATTAAACCGTTCGCAAAATTGACGCTTCCGAAAATTCGAATGGAAAATCTATACCGCGCACTTTTAGCAGTTGTTGAATTTCAAATTGCGCTTCGGGCTTAATACAAAACCTGTTGAAATATTTTCTTTTCAATAAAATATACATTTTGATAGTAAATATTAAATGGCCCGTTTTATGTCAATTTAATATTGAACAGTAATTTTCGAACATGTCAATAATAATATGTAAATGATAATAATTAATTATTGTTAGGGAACGTGTAATAAACATTAAATTACTGCGCGTTTTATTACAAGGTTGTGATGATTCATAAAATGATAGTATAAGCCCTTTAACAGTAAGTTAAACTTAAATTAGTGATTGTAAATCACAATGATTAGTTTTGTAATTTTATTATAATACAATTTGGATTTATGTATGTATATTATCATCATCCTCATTATTACTTCAGCCATACTATGTCCACTGCTGGACATAAGTCCCCACCATTTTACCAAAAAGATCTCAGACTTTTTAAAAAGACTGGTTGGCAGCAAGTTGTTTCCTGTTTCTTCTGACCTCAACGAGGTCATCGACACACGAAGCGCGTGCGTGTGTGTGGGGTCTCCACTCCAAAATGTTAAGGCCCTGCCTGCTACGTGGCCCGCCCATTGATATTTCAATTTGCCAACATATTTATAAGAATATTTTATTTCTTAATTAAAGTCAAAAGTCAACAACTAAAGTCATTTAAAGGACTTTTGTTTCATTTTTTTGTATTCTTTGTAATTATCACAATGGTTTTCATATTTATAATTTCTCAAATAAATGTGAGCGGATCATCTTGTCAGCTCGAAGCCTCCCCGTAGTTTGCAATGAGAAAACGTAATTTACTTGTACACATACACATAGATTTATATATACATGCATATATATAATCCGATTTATATATATATGCCGAGTTTAAATTTTAATAAACTTTAAAGTTTAACTCGAAAGTCTTACACAATATTAGCTGAAGCAAATAATTATCACCGTGAATGAATATTGAAAAGTTATAAAATAATGTTAAAACAAATCTTTTGTACATCTTGTTTATACTTACTGGTATATATGTATACATTCCGTTAGATTCCCACTGTAAGGCCTAAGCCTTCTTCATTTTTGGGGAAAGCCTAAGCTTTCTCCTAGGATCGCCACCGGTCTCACTAGTGGAGGACCAGTCCGCACCGCGTCTATTTTATTAATTCAAAATTCATTACTCGATGTAATGTTATTTATAATATATAAAATTATTATACAGTAAAATGATTTACGAGTATTTATTTTTAAAGTTATAATCCAATAATATCTTCAATAAATATTAGACCAATATAAAATATTTAGACATATATATAACATAAGAATCATGTTTAAATTATTCCCTGAACTGAAATTTGCTTTTCTTCTGGCAATCAAAAAAGAGTTTGCCCATAAAAATAATTTAACTGATGACAAAATGATTACTCTGGAACTTCGGAATAGCCTGTCGATAAATCTTAGGATATTTCCAATTTCTTTTCGGATCTCTAATATTTTTTGTAACTGTACGGAAACGACGGCGAAAAAATGACATGACGAAATAAACGTGTAATTTTAACTTGTCTAATGAAAGTGAATGTACACAAGTGAAAAACAAATTAAAAGTAAAATTTCACTAGTATAACTCGTACGTGTACGCAGGTTAATTAATCTGTAAGAACTCGTTGGACAGTCTAGTGCTTTTGAGTGGAATGTGTCCGATTGGTAAAATATTGGAGATGTTATCAACTAGGTAGCAATTTGAAAAAATGTTTTCATATTTAGCGAATAAACACGGAGAAATTCCTTACGTACAAGAAAATAACTAGCTTAATGGAGTGTAGATTACACTCCATTAAGCTAGTTACTTTATGTACTTATATACTAAAGCATATTCATATCTATACAGGGTGATTGGATATAGATGTAAAAGCTTTAAAGAAGTGGATGTATAACTCAATTCTTATGCCTAACCTATGTTACCTACCTCACTGTTTTGACTCCTAGTATGCACCAATACAAGATATCTGGCCTTACCGATTTATAGTGGGATGAGGGGCTCTGGGCAGTAAACGACCTTGCTGGAGCCTCTGCGAGCCGGGTGATCTGCCGCATCGTTGCCTCTGGAACCTCTATAACCTTTTATCCACTGCTTACAAGGATGTTACTACTTACCTCCGTTACATGTTTGTGACACTTATATATTAATTTATTCAGTTAACAGCGTGATTTTTAAAGGCTAGAAACACCGCTCTACTGTAGGAATGAATTCAAATGGAGAAACCGTACCTTAGCATTTCATATTTAAACCCGAGGGGGTTTCCCCCTCGTTCTCAGTCTAACAAAATTATGAAGGGCTAAATAAGATATTTTTTTCAAGAAAATAGTAGGATTTTATTACACCCACAACCTGTTTTCAAATTAACGGTTCGCCTCTTTAAAAAACTTTAATGCCTAAGGGATGATACAGCCCACGGTTGGAAACCTTTAATATAACGCTTGACTGCTGGTAAAGTCACCACCACTATCAGACAGTCACTTGTATTTTTACGTACTACATTTAAGAGCCGAATCAAACTGTCGAATAATAGAATCGGTCGCTTAAGTGTTCTTTTTAACAAACATTTTAAAAGCGATGTTCCTTCAGCAAATAACTTACGTCAGCCGTGCCGTTTGTCTAATTACATGGATTTTCCGATATCGGGCCCATGTTTACAAAATTGATTAAACGTTGTTAGTTCGGAATAATTTGCCTTGATAATTTAGAGATTGGATTTCATAATTGAAACAGCTGTTGTAAAATTTTAATACGAGCGTCTTAAAGTTTTGTTTGAAGTTGTCGATCGTGATTTTCTGTGACAAAATTTTCATTTTCAGATAATCCATTAAAATACAAATACAATGTAAACGAACCTTATCGTGTGATTTATAATGTCAGAGAAATTTCCCCAGATAACTAACATCGCTTCTTATGTTCGATTACCGCAATAACGATGTTTTCGCCGATAAGAAAATTCGGTCCGTCTTTATACAAATAAGTAACTTATTAATCCTTGACTATTTTTTTTAACAAACAAGTGCTTAAAAAATATTTGTCAACTCTACAATAAACAAATTTTTAACAGTTCGCGAATTTTCATCACGGTTACGACGACGCGTAGTTTTAATTAAACAAATTATGTACAATGTAACTTTAAAAGTCAATTATAATATTTATAACGTTAAATATTTTTTTAATTTATGAAATTTCAATACCCCATTCTATATTATACACAGCCTAATGTTTTAATTCCTTTACTTCCCGCTAACTTAAAATAGGGCCATAAATATCTAACTGTAACTTAAATGTTAATTCATTTCAGAGTTGTATCCATAAATTAAAGGGAACTTCAAAAGATGAAGTTGGTTCGTGGTTCATACGGAATATTAACGAGACAGATATATTACGAGATCGTTATCCCTCTCTAAGGTTATTCGTATTTCAAATTTCTTATTTGACGTTTATATGCAAACTTTTTCCTCAATTTTGATTATCATTTCTCCTTATGATTTAATTTTTTTAAGATTACTCATTGATTTTTGCATATAAAACGTTTTAAAAGGAGTGTTTACAGAATTGCGTGTATAACATGATGCACTTGTTAAAAAACTTTAAGTAGATCAGAAAAGGGCTATATACGTGGTCGTGTCGTCCGGCCAACATATAGTTTACAAAAAATTGCAATCCTTCTATAAGATTTAATAGCGGATTTTATACAGTATAGGCTTGTATAATATTCTGAATTTGTGAAAGATTAATTATAAAAATATTCCATACGAGTCGTTGTTTAGTCCATCATTATTATTATTTCAATTGTATAACTTTCACTGATGAACATATTCCTTCGTCATAGATTTAATAATATTGGATGGAAGCGGCCTGCATCCAGCATCTTTTGAGGACCTTGACAAGGTTGTCTGTCTTCTAGATGGACTTTCTTCGCTTACTGGTTTAAGGTTTCCGCAAGGTGTCTACTCCAGAACCTTAAATCCCCAGCAGATAACTATTCTGGACCCTTTGTGACCTACCCATTGTCAACATGCCAATCCGCGGGGTGCAGACTTAATTTTTTGTTTCTGATCTAAGTATCCGTCGTCGTATAATATTGAAATGAAATTTTCAGATAACAAAGACACTACTAACACAACTCCGTATTTTAATAACGTTTTAATAAATTAATCGATTTATTAAATTTCGAACCTTCTTTATTTTGAAAATAAAAAAAATTATTTATTGTTATTATTAAACCAAGTATGTATCCAAAATTTTAATTTATGGGAATTGATTCAAACGCTGCTCGTTTTACATTAAATACATCTGTACATTAAATAAATGAGGAAAGATTCTAACAAAAATAATTTGTTCGATTTCGTTAAATATCAAAATTACAAAAATCTCTTATCATCGACGTATATTAATCTTCGATAAATATTGGAAAATCGAATACACGGCTCCGTTCTTTTTCATCTATGTCTTACTTTTTTCATCTATCTGAGTACATGTATCTCAGATTTGAGAAATCAAAAATTGAAGTCTATGCTGTTCTTCATAGAAAAGATATAACTTTCTCTCTCTCTTGTCATCCTACATTACATCTTTGAAGTAGACAAACTAAACTCACTGATTAAGTGGGTCACTGAGCCCACGACAAACTGTTAATTTTTCTGTGACCTTTTCGTGTTTTTTTCTTTAAAGAATTTTTTTTGCCTAATTTTTTTACAGAGAAGCATTTAAAGATGTCACTCACAAACGCACGTTTCATCACAATTGTATGTTATACTTACAAGACTTTTTGAAATAATAAACACGTACTGATAACATTTACACGCAGCACTGCTACGGCAGTCGTAGCATGTCTACGCCATATATTTTCAAATATTTTTTTACAAAAAAGTTATATTTAAACTATTTTTTGTGTCTCTGTATATTTTATTTTTTTAATATCAATCTTACCGTATATTGAACTCTACTCTTTATTACTTATACGATGAGATTTAAAAACGAATCATCTCGTCATAAAAATGCACTTCGAGTTTATTCCTCCTTTTATTATGACCTCTGTAATCTTATTATACTTTTATGGAGAAAGCACACGGGAAGACTTCAACGGGAAATAACAAAACAAATCTTACAGTGCAAAGCCATACAGAAAAGACCATAATTTTTTTTATCCGATTAGTAGTATACCGGGAGGTCAAGTTATTAATGCACTAATAATTCAAATAACGGATTATCTTAACAATTATATTTGGTATGATATTATTACTCAGCAATTATGAATAATAATTTGATTACTGTTTGTTTTGCATGATAACATTTTTGTGCATTAAATATGAATTATACTTTTCAATAAATTTTCTTACACTTTTCTTAGACTTGTCACGGTCTTACCAAACTTTTTCATTTGACAACATTTTTCAAAAATTGATAACTTTTAATGGCATTAATCTCGACGTTAATTTTGGTTTATATGGGTTAAATATAGTTGGAAAAAATGTTTATGGGTTAAAATTTTTGAAGCATATTAAAACTACATAATTCTTGTAAATATTTTTTGTAAATTTGAAAAATAAAACGACAACAAATAAGTAAAGAATTTATAACTAAAACTATACAACTATTGTCGACTTTTTTGAGAAATTTTGACTTTTTTGAACTTTCGCTTTATTTGCGCAACGATCCGGAGTGCGGAGCGCGTTCCAGCGAAGAATAGATTGTATTGCGAAGGAAGAGTGAGTATATAGATATCTATATAGATGATTGCTCAAGGAGCGAAGAGATATATATACTGATGTGATATATATATCATGCATAAATATAAGTTACCATAAACTTTCTTCTTTTTGTTAGGTAACATACACTTTCGCGTTAAATAAATCATTTCTAACCTTAATATATATTATAATATAATAATAATCATAGCACTTCTGTAGTCTTAAATAATAAAAACTTACGCATGGCCTACAAATCTAATGATACACCCCTCTTTCTCTTTCATATGTGTAGTATATACTATAGTAGCTAGTATGTACTAATATATATATTTTAGATATTGTAATTCAACTTAATTCATACGAAAAAATGCAATGCATTGAAATGTTATAAAAAGCTCGATTAAATTGTTTAACCACAGACTTCCTGAGGATTCATTCGTATAATTTTGTAAATGCGAAATAACGAGTCATAATGAAGACTACTTATGTGCTATTATCTTTATTTTGGGCCACCAGATATCTAACAGATCTTTTACTGAATTTTTATTACATGGAACATAAAAGAGCGTGTAAGAAAATCCATCGAGTTCGGTGAAAGAAAATCGAGACCACGTATTGGATTTTAGTGTAAGGAAATACCGTTATATACTCGACGCCTGCTCCGGCAAGACGAAAGTTTGTCTTCGCTTTCACACGTTAGTAAAGGATTCTTTTCTTACTGCGAGTACAACAGTTCGTAGAACTCTTTGTTCACTCGCTGTCGTGATTTTATTGCATACATTAATAATAAAATATACAAATGCATAAATAATATGTAAATGTATATATACGTGGAGTTATTTTTACATTGCATTGATGGAATTAAATTAGGTTGTATCCTTACAAAAAGGTTTTTCTCTATATACAGCTACATAGAAAAAAAGTTCTTTTAAATACAAAATCAAATTGACTCTTAATTTTTTTAATAACTAAGCCGCCCTTTTTTGGAAAACAATACTTGTTACATAAAATTGAAAAGCTTTGGAATTTTTTTTGTTAATTAAAAATGGTATTCGACAAGTTTAGTGTATAATTATTGCATATAATTAATTTAGGAATGTACCATCTACAAAGTAGCATCACTTCTTAATTATCGCTTGCCAATTGTGCAAACTTCCGCTCGTGTTTCAGTTTAAACGAGACGCTCTAATTAATTATTTGTTTACTATGCTCGCTACGAGAAACTATTCATGTCTTATATATCCCATCCAGCGATCCTATTTATCAATAAGTAGCAGTTGCATCGTGGATTCAACAATTTTAGTCCTTGGTTGTAAGTGTATAAGCTTAACAGGCCTTTTTATTCATAACTCATTTATCAACAAAAGCTGTAAAGTTTTTACACCAATTTCCAATTACCGTTTTTTAAACTGTTCACTCTGAAATATGTTACATTAATTTACTTTTGCTAACAATTTAAGCCAGATTCTTCTGGCAGTACAATGTCTGCGAAGATAGGTAAACGACAATTAATTTTAATATTTAGTAACTTGAATATTTAAAACGTTTTTTCTTACTTTATTTTCATTACATTATTTATTATTTCTTAATCCAGTCATTTATAAATTTAAATTTATACAAAACATTAATTGAATGCAAACGAGCTGTACATTCACTTGTTTAAAGCTTTTACAGCGATTACTGATACCTTTACAGGTTTCTTCGTTCAACTTCTTACATCGGAAAATTAAGGCAACCGCCTAGTGGTCTAACACGCTGAAGCATCGTGAATAGATGTCGGTCCTTTTGAATAGGAAGTGGCTGTATTGGAAGTGACCCATTTACAAATGTTATGCTATACATACGCCATACAAATGTTATGCTTAAAGTCAATAAGCTCATCTCCAATGAAACACTAAGCATGTCTTTGATCTTTACTATGTTATTTAAAAATAGAATTAATTTATTCAAATTGATTGTACTTCATTTATTTCTTTGTTTAAGAGTATCAATGCCTTGAAATATGGACGCTACTTCGACTCATGTGACTTTCTTTAATTCACATTGTTGAAAATCAATTTCAACGTTTAAACAAAAGACGGTTGTTATTAGTCATTACTTACGCCAACAAATCTTTAGTTCATTTACTTCATAGACAATTAACATGTGTCCACAAACCACCCGCCTTCATCACAATCCTATAGAACGGGAAGTAATTAACTTTGTAAACAGAAGGAGTTCGTTAGAGTAACACCAACTTGTCTAATGAATGACGGAATGTTATTTATTAAACCAGTTCACAAAAATGTTCTTAAACCTTTACGTCATATTTTTGTCTTATGACTGAAAAACATGATGTAAATGCTTAATATTAATAGCTTACATATTTGAATAGCTTATAATAAATGATTTGAAATGTTAAAGGATTTGTATTTAATTATTTGTTTTTCAGTAAAATGGCTAAGATAAAGGATTTTTAATTGAATATACTTACGAAACTTTTGGTGGTTTGTCACGACTGTGTGACTTTTAGAAAGGTTCAACTTTTCATCACATTTTGTTATGTTCTATGCCGTAATCTTTTACGTTGTTGTCTAAATGACCAAAAAAATTATTATAGAGAACTAACGTGATTGTAAGATATGCATTATGCATTTAACAATGTAACCAAAGAATTTGAATTACAAAATCCTGCACGATAAATATTAAAGTTTAACCTACACGCAAAGAGACTTATTTGCCATAAAATCTTAATTGAATTTTTCACCTAATGAACATCTTGAATGTAAGCTTCATTTTTCGGAAAAGCCATAAAGGCAGACGAAAATATCGTGTTCGAAATTTTAAACAATAAAGAAATTCTACCGAATAAATCTAGAAAATGCTTTACGCAATAAGACAGCACTTCAAATTTAAGTAAACTTAATCCGAGGGCTTTTAATTGATTGATCCATGTGAAAATGAAATATTCTCTCGAACTTAAGTTCTTCTAACCTTAAACAACAAGTCTCTCTGTAGCATCTTATTTTTTCGCATAAAATAGTTAAGAAATGTCAAAATTCGAATGCGCATGGCATGGGGTCTTAGAGAATAGATACACTTTTACGGCTTTCAGTCCAAGATACCTGCAACTTTCTTCTCTAGCACCTAATTTTCTTTTTCTCTTTTTTGCCATTCACCTTTCTACGCCATAAAGGAATAATGAAATTACCAATATTAGTGGTTGTTGTTTTCGTAACTTAAACATCGTTTTTGTAGGTTTGTGTTTCGTAATTTCAGCTGTAGCATGATACTGTTGGACATAGTTTGGTAACAATTGGCAGTGGCTGGCGTGTATAATTTACCTCGTCACTATAATACACTTATATAACATTGTTTATTAGCAAAGGGAACTATTTCATTATAGCCAAACCCTTAAATAATGTAATACACGGTGATAGATTATACGTATTAAAACTTTCAAGTGCGTAATATATTGGTTATCAGCAAAAAACTTTAAAGCTTCACCTCTTAATTACAATCATTTTGTATAATATTATTTTTTTGTTCATTGCAACAGGCTAATGATTAACTAACAGTACGACGTGTAGAGCCACGTTGAAAGTAATAAATAATTTTAATGTATAATATAAATATAATGTATAATATATAGTTTTAATATATGTATAATATATAATCCGAATTTCTAAAACACTTTTTCTGACTATATTATCAATAAGTTATTTATTACTTCTACAATCATTTATTTTTGGATAGAGAGAACCATACATACATTAACTGACAGCAAATCACCCATACGTTGACTTTGACATAAATCACCAGTCATCATATATTTACATACATCTTTGAAGAAGAATTTGAACTTTGATACACCATTAACAGAAGTTTGAGAAGGTTTTTTTTCAGCTTAAAACTTCGTTCTTTGCGTACCCGATTAAATAGACGTGAATATAAAGAGTGAAACGTCTCGCAAGTGGAGACGTTGAGTTTACTTTGGAAATTTCACCCGAACAAACGTTAAGGATGTTTATTTCAAAGAACTGAGCTAATAGCGTTCTAAGAAGGCGGCTCTTGAGTGTCCGCAACCACTTTTGCTAATAACAAGACCCGTACCGTAAGTGAGGCTTAAACAATGTCTTTGTTTCTTTTTGTTATTCTTTTTTCTTTCCGCATGCCATACATTTTCACATACTTTAAAACATTTTTATTCTGTAAGAAACATTTATTTTTATAAGACTTATTATGATATACCTATTAATATATCTTATTTTATCTGGATTAAAGTGTGAATCGTTTCCTTATTGGAATTCTGTGGGGGAGGCCTATGTTCAGCTGCGGATGTGCTACGGTTCAAATTATAACGAAGATAATACTTAAATGTAATTTCCGACACTGGTTTTCTACGGTGATATAATATTTATTTATTGTAAATGACTTTTTACTCTTTCGTTTGCATATACAAAATACTGATAGATACTTTATGTGTCACAATATAAGTTTTCGAATATTTTTGATTATTGTATTTATACTTATGTATTCTACTGTATTTATTTTAAGTATATATGAATTATTGTATGCTATACACATATGAATGTTTGTATATATGTAAATTTTTGTGTATGTGTGTCTACATTACCTACCCTATTATTTATCCCTCTACTGTTTTCATACTATGGTTGTTTGGAAGAAATTGTCTCGTGTTATAAAACCGCCCGTTGGAATTTTCTTTTCACTATTATGCAACTAAGTACATACTTTTTAGCGTGTATAATAAAGGGAATTAAAAATGTGAGTACCAGTGATTTATTAGTGAAATAAAAAAAATATAAATTACATTCGAAAAATCAGACCAGTAAAAAATGTCTAAAAATCTGAAAGAAACACTGACACGTTTTTGTTTAACGTCATTCATTGTGCAAAATTTAATCGCCTCGAGCGGAAGTAATCTACACACAAGGAAAAATTGCGTTTTCTTTTAAAAACGGACACACAGCAATTATCATATAGGATGTATCCATTCCATTTCATTGTAACTTTCTTTTCTGGTACAAAAACATCGTTTAAATAATGGATATATCGCGTTTGAAAGACAGGAGACCTTTTAAATGATTTTTCTTTACGCATTTAATTCTATTTTGACAATTTCTTCTGATCTCTGTGCCTAAAGACATTTGACATTCGATATTCGTGATCAGTTTAACATTACAAGAAAGATCGTGGAAAATGTACGTTGTACAATTGTATCATTAATAAAAAAATGTTCAGAGTAATATAAATCATTATTGAAGTTATTAAAAGTTGAATAAAGTTAATTATAATATATTTGGCGATAGGTGGTGACAAATTACTACCAACTGGATTCTTTTTTACAAAAAAAGAACAAGAAGTAGGCCGAAAGATGGAGTCTAGACCTTATGAAAATTGCGGGAAATTCATGATTAAGGTCAGCCGGCAGGAAAAATGGATGCATTGCGAAGGAGAAGCGAGTAAGTAGGAGATTGATCGAGGAAAGAGGTGGTTTTTGTTTGTGAAGGTAAGTCTTTACTATTATTTATTATTATTACTTTTATTATTTATATATATTTACCTTGTCTCTGAGACTTTGCTTCAAAAATAAAATATGAAGAATAAAATATTAATTATAATCATTATCGACACAAACAGGAGCCAAATTTTTGCCAAAAAAAACATCTATTTTGAAATTGAGAATGCAAACACATAAAGAAAATTTATCTTTTTTAGTCCAATTACTGAACTGGTAATCGGTATTTCATTCTTATAATTAAATATGGGTCAAAAAGAATCGTCAAGATCGATCGTAAAAAAAATCAAATACATTATCGGATGTTAACATTTTCTAGGCGATATTAGTTGAAGAAACTAATTTAAAATGACGGTTCCTATTTCTATTCCGACTTGTAACTGGTATACATTATTTTCTTCTGGTCGTAAAATATCCATTTTCCGTTTTGGTAATTTAATTCAGGAAACGAGACCGGAAAATGAATTTACCCGTGTCGAAATTCATCATCCTAATCCAAAGGGCTAAGGCGTATTTAGAAATATGATTATTGTTGAAATATACTTTTACGCTGTCAATTTCAATAACAAGCGCATATTGCTTTTCAGTTAAAATAACAAATTAACATAACTTAAGGCCACACTTTCTAATCCACTTACTAATGGTCTTATATTTTAGTTTAAGCTTTTTAATGACGTCATATTAAAAAGAACTATTATTCATCTATGCATTTGACAATTTGTTAGAACGCCTGTAAAATTCATCGCAGTAGTCTTGCGAACAATAAAATGTTAAAGTTATCCTCACTTTTATTATATTTGATTAAGAACTCTATGCATCTTTAAATAAGATGTAATTTCCCGAATCTAATACTGGTCCTATATAACCGTGCCATTCGGCGATTGTAATAAAGAGGATATGTCATTAACTCGTAATTGATGGGTTAATGAGCAACTAGGAACTATTATGTGAGAATTTTCTCATTTATATAAAAGGGAGCATGAAAGGATTTACTACTGGTTTTTTTTTTTCTGAAAAACTAATTACTATCTAATGGTGTACGACCAACGTGTGGTGGCGGTGGTGAATAAAGGCACTTTAATGTGTTCAACTCTAACTTTAGATATTATAGGAAAACTTGCAGTTGCTGAAAGGATCATGGAAAGGGTTACACTCGAGATTTCTCAACGAGATCAAATCAAGAATGAGGGGATACGTAATAAAAAAAGTTACCGGCATAGCGCAGCGGGTTAAAAATTGAAAATGGCAATGGGCGGTCCACAAAATACGCATACCTCATGTTACGCTGGGATTTAGGATAAGGATAGAAATTTTGAAGCTGACTAGACTGACGACCTGCGTAGTGAGTTCAAGGAAGGCCTCTACGTATTACGTTAGTTTACCTTTACCGACCCCCATCGAACCTAAGTTTACATGATTCAAGAATTATCATAGGTATTTTTAATTTAATTTTTATAATAAATATTGTGTAACGTTTATTTGAATATTGGTAGGCTTACCATAGTGAAACCTATTTCACTTAAATTTTTCTTTTTACAATCACTGCAATCACTGCATTTCTAATTATAATTACCATGTTTAAGAAATAAATAGAAGACTAATGTAATAAATATAAAAACTCCGCTATACATTAAAGCCCCAAGCGTCCGAAGAGCCACTCAAGTTATTCAAAATTTGTCAACTCAGCTGAAATTTTATTAAAAGAATATGTCTTATACTGTTGAATACATAATGAGACAATATTGAATATATATTAGAGCGCTAAGAAATATATCTTTCATATATTTTTACACGAAATGGGATACATATTGTTACAGATTGTTTATAATAAAAAATTGTCTTTCGCATAATAAAACCAAAATGTTTCAATATATTTATCTATTTGTAGTAAAATAAAAGGCGAATAGTATTTTTACAACCCAAATCATTGTAACGTCTAATTGGGTGTCCGCAAACGTTGTATCTGCCGCTATTACTTCCGCTATTTGAATGTTATTTTATAGGAAAGAAATAGGACAAGTAAACATACGTTTATCTAATAAATACAGAGAAAATATTACTTTTGTTTTAGCTACGCATAAGTTAATAAATATACTTTACATAGAATATAAAATATTAATTATTTAACCATTAATACAAATGTTTTTTATTAATACATATTCAGAATAAATACAGCAGATTAGACATTAACACAACTAGATAAATATGGTTGTAAATGTTGATGTATTAGGTAGTAAAACTTACAGACATGTTAAAACTACTTGTTTACCCAATACTATAGGGTAATAATTAGTTATAACAAGTGTTATTTCTTGTTGTATTAATATTTTAATCGAGATAAAACACGGTAAGGTTGCGGGAAGTCGTGTCTAGTGCAGCGCAAAACCAATCAAGCAACAACTTCAAAAGAGAACCATACAGTGGGTGTCGATCTACTGACATGATGATAATGTTGTTGAATGTTATCACCGATATGTCATAAAAAAGTCTTATATTTCCAAATAAGGTTTAAGAAATGTGAAAATTAAAAAAAAATAATCGTCAAAAAATATAACGTCCCTGAAAAAATTCACCAAAGGACAAAAATCGGTAATAATTTTAACAATTACATTTCACACGGAATCCGCCAGTTATATTGAGGCACAAAATCCTCTCTCTGAGGGCACTAACAAAATCACTGTTAACGCTAAATAAAAATGACGGAAAAAGGATGATTAACTTTTATTAAAGTAAACAATGTATTTGTAAAGCTACATATTGATATGCAATAAAACATTAAAAACCGTTTGCCCCAATGGATTCGTTCGTTGAAGCTTACGTTTATGATAAACCTTTTCCAAATATCGCTAGTATCTACCAACTTCTCAAAATAATTCAAAACGTTAAAATTTGGAAAATACGATAAACAAGAAAACAAGAAAATATTTAAAGCCTTTAAATTATATGTTTTATTATAACTACTGTCACTTTTCATTATGGAAATGTAATTGGTATCGAAGCTGATACAAAACCTGCAATCCTGGAAGTAATGTTAAATTTTGATATATCACGTTACAAAGCAACTGTCAAATAACAAATTTTCCGAAAAAAATACGATTATATTTTAACAAAGTCGGTTAACTGAACGAATGGCGTATTGGTAAAAAAAACCTCCACCATATCAAGCTCAATCACCTGATCAGAAAAGTTAGGTTTTCGATTAAAATTTACAGAAAACTCTAAACCAAATTACGTCAGATATCCTTGTATCCGAAGTAATCTTAAAAAAAGCGTTAAGAAGCCAGCGTGAAGTCTGCTAAAATAAAAAAAAAATTCCCCAACTATCAGCCTGCAACACCTCTCCTCCTTGTGTCGTCTCCACCTCTATGAAACTTGACCCTTTTTGAAAAGTTTATTGCGAAATATGTTACGCCATCTTTGCAGATCTTCAGCGGTGTGTATTGCTTTACCGGACCGGATCAGACTAGCGCATGGGGCTACAGCCTCGCGGTCACCGTCCGTCTAATTTTCTGTAAGTGTTCACAACATTCAGCGGATAAAAATAAATTATCTGGTAATAGTATACGTTAGTACATAGCACAAATAGATTAACTCCAATCGACATATCCCGAGCAAATTGGAGTCCAATTACAGTAAGCGACATACCACTTATTGTTATGCTAATGTCTCGCAATTCCTTTACGTAGCATGTAGTTGACTATATGTGTTAATATTAACTTAATGGAGATAGTCAATATTATTTATGTATATATATATCGTTAAATTGCTTACTAATGTGTTTATATTTGCTGCAATAAGCAAAAATATTTTGCTATTATTTTAAAGCCAGGTTTATTGGTACATTTGTAATGTGTTTATTTTCGCGTGAAAATAAAATAAATACAATTTAATATTGCAACTCAGATTTGTCACACATTTAAATAATTAGTTAATTAATTAATTTATCCTTTTTTTTTAACGTGTTACAATTTGCATATAAGTTATTAGTGTGTAGTCAATATTACTTATAATCTAATCTTATATATATGGACGACTTCTTCATGGGTAAAGGCAGCCTTCTACAATTTTCTATTCAGTTAGTCCTTAGCTAATTTCATCCGTCCTTTTCACATCAATTTTGTCACATCAGCATCTCTCCGTTTATAAGTTCTGCCAACTTTTCTTTGTTCATCTGGTCTTACCTTTGTATTACCTTTGTGTACACCATAAGGTGGGGTGCCGTACTTGACGAATTATTTAATTTTATAATAAATAAGAAAGCCGTGTTCACATTAACGTCGTTGGAGTAAGGTTCAGAAATAAAATTGTGTAAATGTTTATGAAGACGGTTAAGATATTTGAAATATTAGCAACGAAATTATGAACTAATCTAACTAGATCAAAATATCCGGTTTAATGTGCTACGGAATTGCTACGGAAATAGAAAGAAGCAGTAATGGAGTTTCAACGGCTTAACACGCTTAGAGATCGATTAACGATCCAAAGTGAACGTTCCTATGGAGATCACGGTTTTATTAAACGAATATTGACAACATATACTGTAAATAAGAAAGAACAAGAATTTTGTATCGGTAAACAATTCTGAAAATCGTAAAATAAGTCTCCATAATGCATAGAATAAATGGCGGCTGGGATCTTAAGGAATGAAAACTTTGAACCGGCAAGAGCAGCATAGGATATTCTCTTACAAGGTAGACAACGAATTATTTTGAGCGTAAGAATACGCTGTATGCCGGCCACTATTCTACGGTTAAATTGCAAATTTATAAAGAAGCACTATGTCCAACGGAGAACGTCCTATAGCTGAAAAGATGCTGATGATAATTAAAGAAAATGTAAACATATTGTTCAGTATTATAACAACTGTATTGTACAATGTTCCCCACAATTTTAAAAGTAACATTTCACGGTACTATAAAATAAATGATACGGACGTGAATACAACAGTACCAGATAAACAAAACAGAACTCTGCTAAAGTCATACGAAAATATATATGACTGCATTTCACACGTCTTAGAAGCTTATCTTAGCAAAATGTAAATAATTCTCGTACGAAATACTAAGCCACAATTTTAGCGCAGATTTCCATAGCATTTTTTATAATGTTTCATAATTTTATAAATTGTCTCATATGAAATCGTCGTTGGTATATTATATGTGGACGATAAATTTTCGTAAATATGTCTTTATGATGAAATAATAATGAGAAATTATGATTTTCGATAGATATTGTCTATGTTTTGGACTATGTATAACACTTTAAATATAAAGATATCTATTCGATGTTATGTCGTTCTTATACATTTAATATCGATCTAATCCATTTAATACAAATTAAATCGATTTAGTTACAATTTTATCGATTAAATATTGATCTAATATCGATCGTCGTTTTAAAATAAACGACAGAAAAATACACAGTATAAGATACAAAGATATGCAGCATCCAGCAAGATATCTATTTGAATGACGTAATGATTAATATCGATCTAATCCATTCAATATTAGATCCATATTACATTATAAAAACGATGATCAAATTTAATTTTCTGAAAAAATTTAATGAAGTTATGATTAATGTCAATCTAATATATGCATATTACTTTACAACAGCCATGATCTGATTTATTCACCTATACCTAATCGATTTAATATTGTTTTTTACCATTTAATGTCGACCTAAACTATATTATATCAGTTTAATCAATTTAATGGATTCAATTTCAATTAATACAGGACAGAAATAGGCGCATTAGTATCTGCATACACTGAATTTAGAAACAGATCTATTACATGTTAACAAAATGAATTTTCTCCTTTTCATCACATTTGTATAAAGTGACTATTAATCAAGAATATGAGAATTCAATCATTGTTTGTATGTTTACCTATTTAGAGTGCATATCGAAACCAATACTCACAGTACATTGTTATTGCAATTATTTGGAGTCAGAGGAGTGTAGTTGGTACTTCCACGTCTAAATAGACGTTCCGCTATTATCAAATAAAAAGATAGCAAGTAAACAGTTGGCAGTACTCTCACGTTCGTATGATTTATTTCGCACACGTCAAGATACCATTACTGAAGTTTTGTATTGTGAGTTTCGGTGTATGTGGTACTTAACTTAAAAAACGAATCTTTTATAAAAATAAATCCATAAGAGAAAGATGTGTAGAACTGTTTATCTAGAGCTTGAATTTGTATAGTAAATTGAATAAGATGAATAAGACAGATATATTTCTAATTTTGTTTTTTATAATCAATCGATACTTAAAACTGTCAACAGCCAATTTGTTTATATATTTTTTTATTTACTTTTTCCTTTATTGTGCATGTAAAAACGTAATAATTGTAATAACAATAATCAGATGGTGTTTTTAAATTTAATAACAATATACAGATTACTGTTTTTATCTCTTTCGGTGGTTATTGATAGAAAACCTTTACACGGGTTAGAAAATACCTGTATTTATTACAGGGATGGCAATTAGTACAAAAACAAAAAAGTATATAATGTTTCTTTCTTAAAAGGTAAGATAACTGCATGATTGAGGCTTCAACACCCCGCATTGTGGAAAAGAAAAAATAAGAAAAGAAAGAAGTATATAATATTTAAGGAATAAAGATATCTCTGCTAACATAAAATTAAGAATCCTTACGTACAATACTCATCTACGAATAATTCTGCACTTACTTAAAAGAATTGTGCAAGCTATTTATAACTTAAACCTCAATATTCCCTGAAATATAATGTTATATGTAATGATAAATAAATTGTTATTCTTATATGCCTTATATATACCTTATATGCGCCAAAGTTTAAAATCTTTTTGTATAAAATAGTAACAGACTCACGATAAACACAATAAATAAAAATAAAGTCGTAACACTTAAATTGCGTCTTCAAAAACTTAAAAGGAATTATTATTACTACCATCTGTCTGAGTGTAATAATAAAGTATATATACATAAACTTACACAAGATCTCTTAGACCTTCCTTCTCTTAGTTTTAAATCAAAAATTAAAAGTATATTAATAAATAAATCTAACAAAACTTGTAATTGTTAAGTATTTTTATAATAATATGCACATCAAAAATTAGTTAATTTCGTTTTAAAAAAGCATCTGTTGAATTTCTAGCCGGCTTTACTCAACAAATCGGCATTCCGAAACGGCAATAGCTTACTACTATAATGTAATGTTAATAATCGACTGTTCAAGAGTATATGTAAGTGCCTGATTGAATAAAAATATTTTGAATTTGAATTGAAGGAAAAAAATATAAACCAAGTCAAAAAACTTAAGTGAAAGCTATCTTTTTTAATATTAAAAAAATAACCGCTAAATGCATAGCTGCGAAAAAAACTGGAGAAAGACTCGGCCATTTCGCGTAATTTTCCATAGAATTTTTTTATGCATTTTCTTCACTATTGACTATATATTGACACTATTTTCTTGTATACAAACCAGCGTGTAAATTAAAACAAATTTAACTGACAAACATTTAATGGAAATAGGTATATCACATTACAATCTTGCTGTGTACGAAATAGAAAACTTATTTTCGAAGTAATCGTCGCTGTGATGTCACTTTGAAATTTGTTCTATTTATCTATTTATGTTCTAGACTGCGATAGGTATCCTTGGTTAGTATGGATTATTTAGAGGCTTACTGCTCCTAAATAATTCGACGAATCAATAATTTCTCAATAACTAAAAAAAATAGTCATGTTATTTTGTCATACCTCGTAGAATGAAACAACATTTTTATAATTTACATTACGACGTGTTCTCTAGTTATAGGAGACCACAACAAACAACATACGATGTGCGTTGTTAGAATTCTTAAGGTCGCACAGAGAACAATTGAGACGTCTATGGACGCAGTTCCACAGAAGGACAAAGG
Source organism: Battus philenor (assembly GCF_028537555.1). Classification (NCBI taxonomy): domain Eukaryota; kingdom Metazoa; phylum Arthropoda; class Insecta; order Lepidoptera; family Papilionidae; genus Battus; species Battus philenor. The sequence goes on from NW_027181686.1 coordinate 4,929,518, forward strand.
TTACTGACGTAGTTTGAAGAATTTTTCAGTTGAAATGGAAGTTAGCGGGCCATGCATAGTTCGTGTAATAAATGATTGCTAGGGCTGAATACTTCTCAAATGGTAACCACGAACCGTGTAGGTAAACGAAATGACTGGATGCAGACGGCGCAAGAGCGGACATTTTAGCGATCTGTGTTGGACACCTATGCCTCGCAGTGAGCGTCTATCGGCTGACGCAATGACAACATACATACATGAAGAAAAGAACCAAAAATATAATTTAAAATATCTACTTTTCCACGTAATTCGTATTATTTTATCCCACGGCTGAAACAATAATGACGGTGATGATGATTTATTGCACCGTTGTGTTGAAACCACGTGTAAAAGATATCTAAATTTATTACAATAGAACACTAAGTTTTTATTGAAAAAAAAAAGTCTCGGGTCTCCCTTTTTGTATAAGTAAAGCTAAGTTAGTCTGCGATTAGCGTCGTTCCATACAAATTCCAATCACGTAAACTATATTCGAACTGATCGTTGTCGACGTAATTGAAAAAAACCTTTAAAGTAGAAAATAGTAAAGTATTAGTTTACTTTATTTTCAATATTAAATAAACTTGCCAGCACCATATTATTTTTACAACTGTAGTAGTACTGACCGCTGTTGGTTTCTGAATGAAATAAAATAATCTTCTTACTAGGATTTGATCTCTTAGAGTTAATTCTCCGTTATTTTTATATATAATATGTATATTATATTTATATATAATTATAACACAGTTTAGTAACATAATGTATTATGTATATATGATACACTGGAAAGTTTTTTTAGAAAACTATTGAGAACCATTAAAGCACCTTATTTTTTAGCCACAGCAATATAATCCAAAGAATGACCATCAGCGTCCTCTGCATACCATGACACCATAATGCGATCAAAACAGCTGCCATAGATATCTTTGCGGGAGGCATATGACTTGCAGTGGCGTCTATGAGCTGAAACGTCAACGACTGTCATGTAATACCTTTATTAATTATACTTGTACACCGTTAAAAAAATATATCTGATAAGTAAGAAAAATAATGCAGAATAAATAACACAAATAAAAGTTTATAACTAACACAATGATAATACAAAAGCCGCTACTACCGCTCAATGCTAACTTCATAGGACACCTTTGAACAGAGATGATAGAAATAAAGGAATGGGCAGTTTAGAATATACTACACATAGTATAGACTCTATACGTGTAATAATTCCACAAAAATGACCTGTTAGAGTTAAGTACAAAAGATCATCAGTTTAAGTAAAAAAGACTTAAAAATACGAAATATATTTTTTACTTCTCTTATTTACTTTCAAGTAAAATATTTTTTTAATATGTCTTTCAATAATGTTAATATTAAAAATGTGTAACCATTTGTCGTGCTGCCTATAATCGGAGAATTAATACTACATTTGACTAAAAAAATATTACTATTAAATTACAGGAATTTATTATTAATTATATTATTATATTTGACTAGATTATAGACATCTAGATCTTACAAGAATTACTTATTTTCAAATTATTAAAGTATATGCTACAAAATAGTAATAAGGTAAAAAACTAAAATAACTGATGCGCCGAACGGCCGAACCCACGTCTCGTTACACTGACAGCCAATGGACTATTTAAGCAAGAAATTGAAAGGGATGCAGGAAAAAGAAAGGTGGAAAGACAAGACTAGACAATAGGCTTATGACATAACCGACACAGCAGAGATATACTGGTTGACACAAGCCAAAGAAGAAGAAAGAAAAGAGACAGAAGAGGCAGAAGTTAGAGGAGGCCACCCAAAGACAATAAAAACAAGTACTAGAAATTAGTCATAAGTAAAGATATTAATAATAACGTGTTGAAAATGAAAGAATTTATAATAATCATTAAACTACAAATCTAATTGCAGGATATTTTTTTGTTAATTCGTTTCTTTTTCTTTCTTTGTTTCTTTATTCTTTCGGAGACAAGTGCGATCGAAATCAGTTTGATGTTTTTATTTATCAAAAGAAGCAAATGATACTTGTTTCAACAGCTCCTAATATATACCGGACTGTTTGTATTTCGTGCGAAAGAGTTAACGTTCTACGACGGCGAAATTAGCCGACTATCTCTTTCCAAAGGTCGATGTGCAATATTTATAGCCGGGTACTGTACTTCTACCTTTCCCATACTATGGCTGTCTGTAAATAATTGCCTTTTGTGATAAGACCGCACTTTGTACTTTTTGTTTATTATTGTGAAACGATTTAAATGTATCCTAACGTGTACAGTAAACAATAATAAATAAAAAAGATATTTAGTATGTAAAATTAATAAAAGAAGTCAAAAACAATATTATTAGATATTTTTAAGGTAGTATGATATACACATTATACACGTATGCAATAGATCCCATAGATATCCAAAAGGTTCTGTTGGAAGAAGCGTGCAACCAGCGTTTTTAAAAACCTTAACAAGGTCGTCTATCCACAATGAAAGTGGACGTCTTACACTTCGCTTACCGGTCTATGGTCCAGACACCAGCGGCCATCTGTTCTACAGATCTACCCATTCGTGATTGCCATGGTTTTTTTCATGGCTTGTATACATGCCAATGCTATCTATACATATATACCCTATATGTAAAATGTTAATTATAATATTACGTGTATATTATTAGTATATATACCCCTGGGATCTATTTCCAAGCGATGTTTTCCTTTACCGCCGTAGATTAAGCAGTGGCAACTGTATATAACATACACTGTTTTGTATTTATGTAAGACATGAACGCCGTCCCATTATGTGCGAATAGTGGCACTAGCCAAATGAGCGCCGCGCCGGCCTCGGTCTGTTACAAAACCCAAAAACCAATTTTGCAATCTAGCTAATTACATAGTCCGCTAATGAATGTTACGTTTCCCTAAATGTACCGTAATTAATTTGATTACAACAGGGACAATTCTTATCTGATCTTTATTATCTGTCGCGATTTCTGGATAAAATCACAATAATATAAATAAGGCATAGTACTTGCTAATAGATTTAATCATTGCGATCTGTTATTTTGGAATATAAAAGCAATATCTCTTTTGTTTTCACTGCATAAACTTAAATACATATAACGTAAATTTATATAAATCTTCAGATACTTTTATTTCGCATTTTATACAAATCTAGAGGTTTTTAAATAATAAAATACACAGTGGTAACAGTTATTACAGATTGATCATGAAATTTTTTAAATAGAGTATTTGAATCCCAACAAATGGATACGTTAAATAAAAAAAAAAAACAATACAACCTAGGAGCAGAAATTAAAAATATTTTTAAACTTTAGCCGCGGTGGATTACGAATTTACAATACACGCACTACAAGACCATTATAACATATAAAGCCACCGCTTGATAAATACAAAATAAAACCCGTTAAATTTATTAAAATATATTATTAACGCTACGCAACAGCAATTATTTATTTACAAAAAAATTAAGTGAAATAGTTAATTTTATTGCGAATGTTATCAATGTACTTTATAAATAAGCACTACAGATTAGATCCAATTTAAAACAGATATAAATAAACGCAGGTTGTTTGATTGAAGTGGTGGACGTACTTTAAAAAATAAATGTCACTATTACCGCATACTTTCTCGTTGTATCAAATACAACTAACAAACACATGAATATTATGTGTTTATCAGTAATTATACTATACAAGATAACATTTGTCACGTATATTTAGTATTTAATTTGTTTTATATTATTTTTCTATCACTTCTACATACTTGCCTTATTTCTGCACCATTGATTGGTAAAGAATGCTTAAAATGCTTGCTTGTGCATTAGCATTATGGTAAATATATGAAGATAAATATATATTATCAACACAATATTTGTTGTAATTCAAATCAAGTAGTACCTGAATTTTGTACCATAAGAAAGGACCAGGGACCGACAACTGCAGCGACTTTTACCAATAAGATCGATAGACGAGTTTGTTAAGTTTATCGGAAGACTCTAGAAAAAGGCCGCTTCCATCCAATACATGGAAGAGCAGAAAAAATACTGATGATGATAGGTATATGTTCATCGGAATGATTGAGAGGTATTATTGTGAAAGTTTTAAAAAGGTTTTTATTTGAACTCGAATGTCTTCTAAACATTTCTATACATGTTTATTTATTTACCATTCATTACCTACTTTTTTATTTATATTTTGCAATAATAATCATTGTAAGTAATACAATTTTAATTCAATAGGTGAATACAATTTTAATTCGTGTTATTAAAAATTGTGATTAAAACGTTAGGCCTCTCACATACATTTTCAGGACCAGATCAATTCTGTGCGGCCTGCCTATTGTTATTTCAACGTGCCATTCCGCTAGCTCCTGTTGTCTCTGGATTCGATCTTGTACAAAAATCCCTTACATAGCTCTCTCTATGGCTCATTGAGCAACTGTATGCTTGACAATGAGACCCAAAGTAAGAAACCGACCCACACTATGGTGCACGTAATAGCCAGTTGTTCCGTGTTTGAAGTACCTAGAATGGATTGCCAGTTTCGGCTCACCAGCCAAATAGGAAAATAGACAGAGATATTATTGCCGGAATAATATGCGAACAAGTCGTTCAATATTTCTGTGAGTACTGTAAGAAGTTTATTAGGGAAAGAATTAGGAGAAAAATAAATCATAAAAACAAACAGGGTCCGGTAAACGTTATGTAATAATAGCTAAGAGATAGATATGTAGAATTAATTGACGTGAAATATATTGAATTAATGTGTAAAACAAATAAATAGCAAATACAATAGATAAAGCTGCAAAATAACAGTTATATTTATGTGATAAACTATAAAAATTAATAGACACGAAAAATTACGCACGTGCAACACATTAATTATTGTGGCGAAGGAAGGCAGGATTCTTGAAATGTATTAAATATGTCTGATACTGTAACGAAAGATAGATTGATATATGAAAGAAATTGCGAAGAAAGGTGGGTACAAAAATTAAAATAAGTGTCAAGAAATATCATGAAAATAATGTTCCGGTTCTCTCACGACACGAGGCCACAATAAAAAAAGACCACGGATGTTTAGCAGTTTTCCGAAAGCTGCCCAGAGAGCCCAGGATTTCACGGTTGATCTTTTTCTCAGAGTTGGACATATCTATTCTACTCTAAAAAGGTATAAAGGTATTCTAGACCTCTACCTAAATGGAATATATTAATAGAAAAAAAAAACAATACGTCCTTGAATTCTAATAGAAATTAAACGCATTTATATTCCGGCTCCCTACCTACAGCTCGGCAAACCTTAATTTAGACAACGTTCCCATTAATAAAGTTACCTTAATTACAATCGCATACACGATTGAGGTGCAAAAACGCTATATGTTCTTATAGAAGTTGTCTACTAATGGAATTAAATAGCTATTGCGTTTGTAGAGTGATACTTCAGACCTCTCTCCCGACAATGTTTTAGGTTGTAGAAAATAAAAATAAATCTAATCTTTTTTTAGGATATAAAAAACAAAGGCATCAAAGAAAAATGACACTTTATGTTCAACCTTCTTCTTTTTCTTCTTTCAAGGCGTCTAGACACCCCTAAAGATCGCCACGATGACCGGTCCTGCATTGTCCGCATTCAGAGACTTCCCGCAATCTCATCCATGTTGTCAGTCCACCTAGTCCTAGTCCTACCCATGCCCCATCTACCGACTCGTGGTCACCACTCGAAAATCTTTCGGCCCCAACGGCCATCGGTTGACGCGCGTTGTGCTACGCTCGATGCCAATTAAAACGAGCAAGTCTTTCTTCAATCCTCCTCATTTTTGATAAGATCTCGCAACGACACTCCGAACATAGCTCTTCCCACTGCTCTCTGAGTAACCTTCAACCTTCTTATAAAGCCCACCGTAAGTGACAACGTCTCGGATCCATTAGTTATCACCGGCAAGACACGCTGGTGGCAAAAGACCGTCTTCAGAGATTTCGATACTTTGGACGAGATGTTTCGGAGCTTTCCTAACACTCCCTTCCAAGATGGATTCGTTGAGTGAGCTCTTTCTCGAAATTGGTCTTACCAAGCGGAACGGTTTGTCTGTGGTATATATAATTGTCTACAACTTCGAGTGTAGCTCCTCTGACAACTACTTGAATGGGCTTCTTCTCGTTCATATATATTTTAAGGCCTACTTATACGGACGCCTACTGAGATCATCGACCGTTGTACCCAGGTCTTCCATGGTCTAAGCTATTGTGTCTATATCATGGTCAATCCAAAGGTTAGTGATGTACTCGCCGTTTATGTTGATGTCGCTTGAGTCCATGAGTTTAAAGACATCTTCCAGTGCAGCGGTTTATAGTTTCGCAGAGAAAACATCTCCTTGTCTAATATCTCTCTAAAACTGGAATATGGATTGGATTCATCTTTAATAACGGATATTAAATACAATCTGAAACTAGTCTGTTGTGCATAACAATGACAAAGCAATTATTGACAAGTACTTGTTAAGAATACCTCATAAGGAAATAACCACTCCTCATGATATCAATGATAACAATTTAGTAACTATATAACATTAAAACCGTGGTTCATTTTTGTTTTCGCAAAGTCGTCTATAAACATTGAAGCCGGTAGAAAATTTCTTGCAATGAGTTTTAAAGACAAAGTTATTTTTATCAGCGGAGCAAGCTCTGGAATCGGAGCAGCTGCGGCTATAGAATTTGCTAAGCAAGGAGGAAGTGTCGTTATCAACGGACGAAACGAAACGAAGCTGAAAAACGTTTACGAACAGTGCAAAGTGTACAGTAAGAACATACATGTTATCAAAGCTGATATATCAAAAGACGAAGAGGCAAAAGCAGCTATCAATGATACAATCAAAGTATTTAAGAAACTGGACGTTTTAGTGAACAATGCAGGATTGGCGAGGCTAGGAAGTATTCTTGATGGAAACCTACTGGGAAGTTTTGATCAAATTATGCCAACGAATGTAAGAGCTGCAATGAATCTAACTGCTCTTGCTGCACCGCATCTTATTAAAACAAAGGGAAATATCATCAACATATCTAGTATTGCTGGATCAACAACTCCAATTCTGCCACCGTTTATTTCTTATTGCGTATCTAAGGCTGCACTTGATCAGTTTTCGCGTTGCTCGGCGTTGGAGTTATCCGAATTCGGAATACGTGTAAACACAATAAGTCCAGGCCCAGTGACAACTGATTTTCAAGAAAATGCTGGCATAGAAAATATTTTGGCCACCCGCAAAATTCCAACGGCGTTAAAACGTGTGTCGGAATCTATAGAGATTGCTGACCTAATTTTGTTTTTAGCTAGTGATAAAGCAAAAGGCATTACGGGTTCCAACTACATCAGTGACAACGGTTGTCTTATAAGCAAGTAAAATTATTGTATACATTTCAATTAAAATTTTGGGTTTTAAAAATAAAGATTTTTAAATTACAGTTATTTGTTTCATTTCGACAGACTGTGGTAATGACCGTCAGCATTACGATATTTATTTTACCATATTTAAAGATCGCCAACCTTGGCACAAATAGCTTTGGCTATATTTTAAAACGTATCATCTTAGGCGAGGATATCTGAAAACCGAAACTTACATCGACCAATAAATTATTCCTCTTTGCGTAGTTCTCCTCAATTCTACGAGTCCTGAATTCCTCTTACTACATCTGCTACCGCCGTATGACGTCACGCCATCCATACACCGTTTTACGCCGTTATAGCATACAGCAATTAAATGCAACATATACGATTAACACATTGTTACTACAGCAGTGGCGTACCAAGAACTTTTGCCGCACGGGGCGATCTCCAGTTTGCCGCCCTTTTTATTATAAGTCAATCAAATAGTGGTTTTTATAAATTAATACACATAAATAAATTATTAAGTTATTTAATCAATATTAATTAATACACAATGTAAATTTTTTAGACATATTTGTATGCACTCGTAGACATATTTATATAATAGCTTCTAGCTTTCATACTAGAAAAATCGTGTATAATGCTCTCAAAATTTATATTATTTGTAATTTCTTTTTCTATTGACAATATTGCAAGATTTTGTAGTCTTAATTGACTCATTGTAGAACGAAGATAATTTTTTATCAACTTCAATTTTGAGAAAGTTCTTTCGCAACTAGCCACACTGATTGAAATTGTTAAAAAAATTCTAAACAAAATTACAATGTTGGGAACAGAATTTTCATTTAATATTCAAGAAAGAAAATAAATATGTAATGAATAAGTTGCTTTTTACAACTACAAGTAAATATAAAAAATATCGCCCCATGGTAAGTGCCGCCCGGTGCGGACCGCACCCACCGCCCCCCCTAGGTACGCCACTGTACTACAGTAGTCCAACGTATTAAACCAGCGTAGTATTGGACAAAGGACCTATATGTAATACAAAAAAAATAGTATTCAGCTATATGTGAATAAGCAATAATGTGAATGCGCAATAAATTACGCCGAGTCAGTTATTATTTTTTCAGTAGTTGTTACAAGACATTTGTTTAAATTTTGTTGGCTGTACGTCCAAAACGTTTTTGCCTAATTTAAAAAAATTCTTGTTATTGTTTTTGTTAATACTATAAGTATAGATTCACTGTCAATAAATTGTCAACAATAGAAATGATAATAAATGTAATCAAGTTTTTCAGTTATTATTACGAAATCTGCTTTTAGTCTTGTTAAACTTTATTAAAATAAATTCCGTTAGTAGATTAAACACTGACTAAACTTTTAATCATTTTTTAATTTATTCCAAAATGTCGCCTCGAAAACAGCCTAACAGCCTGTTTAAAATCTGTGTTAAGACTTGCATTAGTTTAATTAATTCCGCTTGTTATGTTATCGAAAAAAGTTATCCAGAGAATAAATTTGGGGATTGCGAACAGAAGGCATTTGCTTTAAAATGCCACCTGATGACTATGCTACCTGCAAGGTCTGTATCAATTTACTACCTAAACTTACCTATCATTTTAATGTTTTTACGTACAATATAAAGCTTTATCATTATGTGTCTTGAAATTATTGTTATTATTAGATGCCTTAGATAGTGAAAACTGTTTAAATATTTTATTTTTAAAAAATTTCATAATGCTTTAGGATAATATAAACAAAATTTTTAAATTCTCTCTTTCTTTAGTATTACTTTAGAAAACCACCCATTAACTGTGTATTGGTTTGTATGTACACACTTGGAAGCTTTATTCAAAATTAAAAGTGAGGTAGTTTTGTATTTTTTTCAAACATGACTTAAAAGTGTTAAATAAAATTTAGTGAGATAGTCATGTTTTGATAATATGACGACTAAATATGAAATTTCTGTTTCCCAATATGGGATACTCTGTACTTAAATATCTATTTGCATTATGATTTGATTTTCTGATTTCCAATATATTTATAATTATCACAATCTTGTTTCAAAATTTGTTATTTAATTGATTTTGCAGCAATACATTTCTTTGTCTTACTTAAAATCAAATATTATCACTATCAATAAATATCAATGTTTACTTGGTCGGTATAGTGATGGATTATAAATACATAATGATAGTTATGGAGGTGAAATAAACCTTAAGTTTTTAAATTTATTGCTATATTGAAAACAGATTTATAATATATTTTCTTTCTATTTTCAGGTTATTTGATATCCTTTGTTTAGAGAGAACATGTTGTCAATACCGTGGAGACCCTCGAGTTCAGCTCCATGTCCTCACTCATCCTAACATGACAGTCTTCCGCAAATGCGACCTAGATAATGGTATACCACAACATTTTTGGATACAAAACCTCCCAAATTTCACACGCTTAGTAGTTCTGGATCTTAAATTTGTCTGTACAGATGAAATACTCCAAATCGTCGGCACAAACTGCCTTTTACTTGAAGAAATCAACATAGTTTCTAAAGTTGACATATGTAAGTCACTCATTAATGCTTCTGTATTAATCAGGAATGTTTCAGATGCTGGTCTGTATTCTATAGCTAATCTTAAACAATTACGCATACTAGCAATGGATCCACCTCGTAATGAAAGAGCCAGTCGAGTAGGACGATGTGTTTCTCAAGCAGGCATCATAATGTTAGTTAGCGAACTTCCTTATTTAGAAGAGTTGAGAATTGAATCTTGCGACATTGGCGCAACATTAATTACCACCGTTGTTGACATTGGTCCTTTAAGTTTGAGGAAACTCAATTGTCATTTTGCTTCAGCAGATGGAATTAAGAAATTGATAAAAATCTGTCCTTATTTAAAAGAACTGTCTGTTACTCATTTGTCAGCACATAACAAAGATGCTATCATGGATCAGCTTTCTGTAAGTGATTTGAGATTAACAAGGCTTGATTTGTCTTTCTTCTCCTACTCGGAATCTATGCAACGACTTTTGGCTGTCAAAGGTCATTATTTGACACATTTCTCTCTATGGGAAATTGAACAATCTTTAACATTAGAAGCACTAGTATCTATAGGTGTAAACTGTACAAATCTTAACACCTTATGTCTTATGACTCAATCAAAATTTTTAGTTACACCTAAATATTTTAGAAAACCAGATAAAATCTTTAGTAACCTCAAAAATCTTACAATAGGTAATGCTAATTACAATATAAATAATATATTGACATTCTTTCTTGAATGTACTCAAAATTTACAGAAACTTGTTTTAAAGTATCAGACAAAAATGAATATAGACGACACTCTCTTGCAGTTAATAGAAAAGAGTAAATTAAAAAACTTAACTTGTTTATGGTTGGATTGCACTTTAGAAGTGTCAAAGGAGGTAGTCAAACAAGTTATACAACATTGTGATCATCTGCAGATGTTTACTGTAGATTTTAATGAAGACATGAGTGACGTTCAGAAATACATCTGTGAAAATAATTTAGATGTGAAGCTAGGCGGTTATTAGCCAATGCTTTGTATTTATTTAATTTTACTGAAGTATAAATATATAGTTATTTCTCATATGTCTTTCATTTGATGTTTATTTTGTCATGTTTATCTTGTGCATGGTTTATAATAATAGCAACAAAACTATGAATAATATCAAAACACTTTTCATACAAATTGTATTTAATGAAAATTGTATTTTTTCATGAAACATTATTTATAATAAAAAAGTATAATTACTTACAATAAAAAATCATGTACCACCACAATTTAGAATAAAATATAAGACAAATTAGGATTTATAAATGTGAAAATCTATAAATAAAAAAAATAAAAATACCTAAACATTTCAGCCATAGGTTGTCCACTACTGGACATAGGCCTCTCTCATAGATTACCAAAAGGACCGGTCCAAAATGGCCAGCATTCAGCATTATTAATCTTGTTAAAGTCACCAGAAAACATCCTTTGCTATGCTTGCTGGTCTGTGATATTCACACCAGAATCTTAAAGGACCAGAGACCATCCGTTTCGCATGCTGAAGCCAGTCTATTGCCACTTTAATATGCCAGTCCAGATATGTCGGTTATTATATTTATGCCTTTAAATCCTCTTATTCTTGATTCCATTTTGAAGAAAAATCTAGAAAACTCTATATGGCTAGTTGAGTGACTGAGTTTACCAATGAGGATCAAAGTGAGAAACCATGTTTCAGTATCAATTTATAGAGCCTGAAAATAAATGCAAAAAGTTTTGCCAAATATTATCAACATAATCCCATAGAGAGAATTGACAAAATAATTCACAATTTATTTATAACATTGGTGAAATAATTAGCATAAAATTTGTTATATTTCCATGTTTATATACTTGTTATATCATTTTCTTATTTCTTAAGTTATAAATTTAAAAGCTTGGAAGCATTAATTAGTCCATTCACATTTGTTCTTAATTGTAAAGTCAAGTGCACAGTGACTAGTAGAAACACTTTAAACAGCTAGACCACAAGACAATGACTCACTACATTCTAAATGTGAATGAACTAAAGTCAAATATCTAAAAAACCAGCTGATACATCATAACAGCCTTAACTTAAAACTGACATTTTTAAAACTTTACACCTGTTATTAACAGAATATATGGACATTTTAAAAGTTCACATGCTCACTTCTTCCAAGGTTTATACAAACTACATATTTTTAGGAACTAGAGGATATTAATGTACACCATGTTATCTTCACAGAAAGGAATAAAATTCCATAAATTATATAGTTCAAAAGTGTCATTTGTACCTAAAACCTAACAAGCATAATTTCAAACAATTGAATTTATGGAATAATCATTAAATATATTTCAATATTTACACAATAATGTCATTTATGCTATTAATCATTGATTTAATTATTATCACTAATCTTATTGAAATATTAATTATAATAAATAAATTATAATACAAAGGCGATTTGACTGATCATTTAATGTGTTTATAAAACACATCAACATTGACATTGTAGGCGTTTCATCTAACACTAAATTTTAAATAGCATAGCATTTAGCATATAAAAATAGTTTAATTCTTTATTGGCAGTAACATTGTCTTAATCTAATAAATGTAACCAGCATTGCTTTTAGAGCGATATGTTGATGCATTTTGACCAAAGTTATTTTTTAGACTAGGAATTATGGATGTAGCTTCTGAGTTATTAATTGATAGAAAACCTAAAGAATCTATTTTCAAATTCTACCTAGAACGATACCTGCCTGTTTAAATGTCTCTTGCATTTGTATCCGGAAATTAATTTGATACCAAAGTGATTTTCATGTAAGCTACTGGCTTACATGAAAATCATGTAAGCCAGTATAAAGTGATCACACTTAAATATGTTACATTCTTTTTTTTTTTCTATTAACAGCACAAAGTTTGCAGAGGTAAATTAGAAACAATTTTTGCTACATAGCAATACTAATTTTGCAAATGATTTTCTTAATTCTCATTACTTTAATTATTATTTCCGAAACCATCGATTCTTGGATAAAGTGGACTATTCATTACTTGACAGCAAATACATTCACCCTTTTAAAACTTTTAGACCTCTTGCTAATCACCCAGTATGTAAATATATTTATTTAAATACTAAAATTGTTTTATTTACTACTAACTGCTGTAGAGGTAAGAAAATTGAATTCTTTTTATATATACATCGTGCAATCTACTTAAAGCTAATGTACAATCAATGACTATTTTCTAAAAACAATAAATTTTCCCCTGAACAAAAATTGCATATATGGTTATACATGTATATGATATTTATGTACTGGTTGATTATGGAGACTGTTCTTTCAAAAATAATACAAATTTGAATCCCGGCACTCATTAGCCACATCCATAACTGTTTAGCAATAAAATATCTTTTAAATTTATTAATCTATTTCTGTCGATAAAGTTTTCTTTTATTATTGTATTGCTTAAAATTAGTGTTACCCTTTTAGTGTATTAAATGAAAGAGGTTACATGAAATATTTTCTGTACCTCTTGTACCCCTTTCCGTGTCAAATAATTAGGGGATCAGTCAAATCGGTCGTATGCTATGGTTCCTTTGGCTCCACCACAGTTTCCTTCTCATTATCCTTTTCATCTTCATAAAACTCATTCTTCGGCTCAACCATCTTATCAGCTTCTTCCTGACTCACCCGTACATCTGGATCTGGTTCATCCTTGATCTTGTACTCATCTGGGAAGAAATCACCTAAAAATACAAAATATGTTACATTATAAACTGTTTCATTTATGCTCACAACAATCATAATAAATTAAAAAATAGCTAAAATCCATAGAGTATTCACAAGGCACCATGAGAAACTGGCTATACAAAAATTTCAACCCTGAGAAATCTCTAATTAATTTCTTATAAAAAGAATCAGGTTTTTTAACAAAATTAGCAAAACTATTGAACTACATACTATAAACTATTGAACTGCATATGGTATTTAATTAAATACTATATGCAATAATATTAAAAATAAGTGAACAGAAAAATATTATCCTATAAACGGATATTTAGATGACAACAATTCTGAGCAATGATTTTGCTCATTTATTTTCATTTAGGGTATTTCTGACAGAAAGAGTATATTTAGAGAAGAAAATGTAAATTAGCACTGAATTTTTTTCCAAATAAATTATGTAACGAACACACACAAACATTAAATTTTATTAAATATCTGTCTCTGTTGACTTTGTACTGCCAAATGTTTTTGGCTTGTTGAATTCCTTTAAATTAATGTAACATACTTCAGAGTGATCACTTTATACAAGGTGACTGTAAATAGATGTAAAAGACTTTGCTGACAAATAATCCATACATTCACACTTTTAAAGGTTTTACACCTATGAACAATCATCCTATGCTATATTATTACTACATTATAGCACTAAAAATTATGATATAGTATTAGTTATATTTGTAACTTTTAAGTAATGGTGAATAGTATACTAACATTTTTGTGTGTATTGGCTAAAAGATTATGTGATTATTTGTATGATGGGTAATGTTCCAGAGTCATAATCACAATTATCACTTACTACACCACACTCAAGGTCCTTAATATTTTAAATGTGTCTGTACCCAGACACCTGGCTATGTAATGTAAATACAACACATTATGGATATATCTTTTAATACAGAAAATGTTGCTATCAACCAGTTTTTATTTTAATTACCTTAACTTGATATAAAAATGGCTGAAAAAATCAATCCTTAGCATTTAAAACTAATTAAATTAACAATATTTTTTGTGTACTTTTTGATATATTTGGTATTACGCTATAGTTCATACAATTTATAAAACAGAATTAAGGTCATGGGAAATCGCTTGATGTGGGCAGCTCAAGACCGGTCAATTTGGCAATCTTTGGGGGAGGCCTATGCCTTGCAATGAGCATCTATTGGTTGATATGATGACAAGGATAGTCATAGCGCACCTAAACTTATGAAAAATGTTTAAAATCATATTATACCTGGAATATGTGTCATCTGTACAGCAGGTGAATGCTGACACATCTTTAGGTTGTCATATACATGCTTAGTTATAGCTTCTAGATATTGTTTACTATTTGCATTTGTCGTGCTCTCAGGCCTAAAATTAGATATTTTTAATTAGATTAATTCCTGACTTCAACCCTTAACAATGTAAGTATAATTATCTTAATTTATTACTTTTATTTAAACTTTAAACAGACACAAATATATAGAACATGATTTTTTTGAAATATTTTCATTAAAAATTTAGATAGATAAAATTATGTGATTGTTTATTTAAAATAAATTATAGGTTAAAGACAATGACAACTAAGACAATAAATAAATTATTTCATTTATTTTGTCTCTTACTGCAATGGTAAATTTAATATATGTGAGATACTCAGTAAAATATAAAAGATTAATTATTCCTATTGGGGTACCTGCTGATTTCAGGATGCAATTGGAAGTCAGGTGCGAAAAATTCTAGATATTCTGTATATGGTAGTTCATTTGAAATATTCTCATCAACTAACAAGGAGGTCTCATAAGTCCAACACCTTGCTACATTTCTCAATGTATATCTGAAATAATTAAACAAGTTTCTTTATGGTTAATACATATAACTAAGAGTTATATTAAAGAATTTGCTAGATATTTTAAGCATCAAATTATATTAGAAAAATAAAAATAATATATTTACCCTCCCCCACCTACAACTAATGTAGGTACATTAAGGTTTTTGACAAACTTAACACATTCCCCGTGTCCCCTTGTGGACAGGGAAAAACATCCAAGACGGTCACCTGCTAGGGAATCTGCACCACATTGCAGAACTATTGCAGTGGGCCGGTAAAACTCCATTACATTGGATATCACAGGTTTGAAGACCTGAAAATAAACAACACATTTTTTATTTGAAAGGAGTAAATAATGGGTTGGTTAGTAAATGTATTTAAATATATGTTTACTGTAAACCTTCTCCTCAATCAATGTCAAGTTTTTATTGTATGATAGAGCAGGTACTGCCTCAGAACATAAACAAAATAGGAAAATATGAAAGTAATTGCTTTTCAAAAAAGGAATAGGTTTGTTTAACACAAATCGCTATTTCCATCGAAAATCAGACCATTTTAGTGACAAATTTTGTCTATCATATACAGAAGAGAAACTCATTCAATTAAACAAGAAAAAAAGTTAAAATAAAATTGTTGTAGTCACAGTAAGATTTTTTAATTTATTAGCCTACAGATTTCAGATCTGCAAGCCCAGAGTCTGAAGAAGCTGTAAAAGCTAGAAAGGCTAACAGCGTCCAGCACGAATTGTGTATATATACAGCAAAGTAAGATACAGAGATAGGTAAGAAAAGATAAAAATATGCAACCATTAGCAAATGATACTACTTACTTGAACATAACTCTGATCATCAATACCCTCCTTCAGTGGAACATTTACTGAGAAATACCTTCCACTTTCCGCTCCAATCTCATACATATCTCCAGTTCCAGGAAAGAAATAATTTCCATACTTGTGAAAGCTAACTGTCATCACTCTGTCAGTCAAGTAAAATGCTTCCTGTACCCCATCACCATGATGGACATCAATATCAATATATAATACTCGAGGGTGATATTTTAATAATTCCAATATAGCTATAACAATATCATTTACATAGCAGAATCCTGAAAAGTATTGTAATATTTCTTTTAGGATTAATAATATAGGGTTACAACAACTATTTAAAGATGCTTTTATATTGATAATGTTATTATTTTTATTTATTCTTTATATTTGCTTTGTACTATTGTGCTACCCAAACGGCTATACTGCACCTTAGGTAAAGATATAAAATATAAGAGTAATTATATACATTCTCATCATATCATATCTTTTTATTGTTATTGTACTATATTTAATGCCTATATGACATACTTAAAAGTTAGTTATAAAATATACACAAAAGTTAATTAGACAACTGTCTATAATTTGAGTGTATACTTCTATTTATAAAATAACATCTTGTAGTCCAAATAATACAGTGAGATGTACTAAGTTCAGATTTGCAAAATGAGGGGAAGAAACCTATACAATTTTCACCACGCTTAATTTCCACGTAAGAAAATTACTTATTATTAAAAATTCTTATAACACACTCCATCATAAGTCTTGTGAAGACAAGCACAATACATATACATGCTTAGTAGTTGCAATACATAAGTCTACGCAGGACTTTAATGTTATGGGCTGGTTGTGTCATAATGGCCAAATTTGATACATTTCATTTTTCTATTGGAATTTTGTAATGTATGTAACTACAAACTAATTTCTGAAACCAAGCAACATTGGCCACATTGTGCAATAGGTCTGCTGGAATTTAAAAAAAATATAGATTGCCTTCTTTCTTACCGGAGGGTTCAAATTTCTTTGCATGATGTAACCCACCCGACCAATTGATAGCTATATCACAAACATTATTGTTAAGCTTCATAGCTCCCTCCAATGATGCCCCCGTGTACATGGAGCAAAAATCAAATAGACCTTCAAAGACTGGACAATCATCACCCACGTTGTAATGTAACAAATCTTTTGAATAACCTTAAAAGAATAAAAACAATTAGTTTTTAAGTTGCATAAGAGATGAAATAATTAACAGTTTATCTCAAGTAACAACATGATCATTTACTTCATATGTATTCAAGAATACAAATTTGAAAGGAATAGTGAAACAAAGATATGCAAAGAACCTACTTAAAATTATCACATACTTTGGATATTTTGAGGTGTTACATTTTGCAGGAATTCTATATAATCCTCGCTGTGAAAACGGCACATGTCGTGAGCATTAGCACGGTAAGGTTTGTATATCTGCATCTTTTTATGAAGACCGTAATTCAGTACAAGACTATGCGTCACCGCAAGCCTATGAGGCTTCATGGGATGACCGGGACCATAATGGAAATTCCCGACATCTGCGTTATAAAAATACGCTACCCGTGGCTGACTCATATTCAAAAACAAAAACGTATTCTTTCAAAATTAAAATAACACCAAGAACTAAGGCAATGATTATTAAACGCTTCGTCAATTGAATATCACCTAACATGATTCAACATTCATTTCTATTATTAATTATTCTAATTCATTACTTTTAAACATTTTGCTAATTCATCAATTTTTTATTATTGTATTTTAATGTTCTAGTAATACACATAAATTTAACTACAACCAAACTGCACCAAAATAAAGCGCATTTGAACACAATTTGACAGACCGAAAAAGTGTTGTCTCTCAAATGTATTACCGATTAATAATCAACACTTTAAATATTTCTACAATTTTGACAACTTTTTCAAAAGCTGTTCATTGTGCTGTAATAAAATATCACAAATATTTGAATAGGTTATACCTTTGTAAGTATTGAAAGTGGCAGTAATTATTTACTGCGAGAAAAAATATATATCCCGAAAAAGACTGCAGCGTTTATACTCCGTATTACTAATCACTATGTCCACACTACATTTAAGTAAAATCATTCTTGGGGGTTTAGAAATTAAAAGCCGATTTGAACTGAACGTCATCACTGATGTAGTCGCTGCCGATGTGTTAGGGTTGTGTAAATTATAAATACTTTTTGTACGTATGTGAATACAAAATCTCAATCAATCTTGGCTCTCATATTCTACGGCATCGCGTGGGCGATAATTAACCTTCGCCTGCTAATCGGGTATGAGACTAACACATCATTCTCGTGATATAGTGGCAATGGAACGCCTCTACCCTGTCTAAGAAAAGCGCGATGAAGTCGGCACTAAAGTAAAGAAAAAAGATGCACCGCTATGTCGAGCATCAACGCCAGTCCGGCGGAACATAACGGCCATAAAGGGCTGATACCCTTCGTAAAGTAACATGAATTCTTAATTCTCATTATTTATTTCTACTTTAATCTCAAATATCTATCTAAATAAGTCCATGTTGATAATAATATTTTTACAATAACGATTTCTTTTTCGAAATCAAGTCTTATTTGAATTCTGATCAAGTGTTTCCCTTTATTAGCTTTTATGCATCTGAAGGACCAATACTGCCACTAGACTACTTCTACTCATCCTTTTACTTGTGAGGCGAATAGCTTTAGCTTTTTTGAGTGTTTATTTGTGAGCGTCACTCTTGGAGAAATTTAACCTTCTTACTGTGTACAATTTGTATTTATTACTTGTTTCTGTTTTACAGTTCTCTATGTTATTTATATTTTATATGTCCTTTCGGTTGTCACCCCCGTTTCTGACTTATTAAAAGTTGCCGCTATAAATATTAAACAATATTTACTTGAGTACCTATGTGGCTATTCGCCACACCGCCTATAGATTGATTACAAGCAACAATATAGCTAATTATATAAAAGGAGAACGTATAATTTGCAGATATGATCAAGAAGTATGCTCTCCGCACAAATCGAAGAAATTCCCGGATGGAAACTTTTGGGTCATCTGCCATATAACCTTGATTTTACACAGCATGACTTTATATCGCTTTTTATAATTAAATATCAACATATTAGAGTAATATACTTTAAAGCGCAAGAAAGACGCAAACCGTGATCAAAAAGGCCGTTGAGGAAAGATCTGATGAAGATCGGAATATGTGTGCTGAAAATTTGTTTAGACTCGATAAATTTTAAATAGGCGTCAGAAGAAAGTTCTTTGAAAAGATTTTTTATAAAATAACAAATCATTTAATTTTTTTCTAAATAATTTGTTGTCCACGTATTCGCAGTCTATGGTTCTGAAAAATATAAATAACCTATATGCAAGTTACCCGGTAATTTATTAGTATAGTCCATCGTTTTCTATTGTTATTTTGTGTAAAATATTCCTGAGTAACTTAAGAATAAATAATATTCAGGTAAGATAAATCGAAACTAAGAAATCAATATATATTAAACCAACTAGACTCTTGTCAGAGCTTTATAATACACAAGAATACGCAGTATAAAAATATAGCGCCATACGCTAGTTTTACCGGCTGCAATTTATTTTAATTACGTAACAAGTTCAAAATTGCATTTCATGCGTCATGTAGTTAATTCAAATAATCTCATGCTAATATAATAACCGCGCAGAATTCATTGAGGCGGTATCATAAATTTAATGATAGATATGTCAAAATACCGGCAGAAAAATCAACATATAAATTGAATCATATCTTTAATTAAACAAGAAATAATTGTTTTGTGTATAAACACGAAGACACTATCTTACCACTTTTATGTCAGCAAGTTTAACTTCTGCTGTAAGAATTATGGGAATCATTTTAAAGATATGTAATTCATTACGTAGGCAGTGAGAACATAGTTATAAGTTACTAAATTTTTAGACTCATTACGAATAATAATTTTATTATATGGACAGAAGTATGTATTCTTCAATAAAATAAAAGTGGGTAGTTACAATCTTAAATGTATACAGCTGTGTTTTTTGACAACTTCTGTTAATTTTTTAAATTTATTTATAAAATGACACCTACAGTTAATAGACTAAACATGTTTATTTGTATAATACCAAGCAACTATTGCATTCCATCAAATACCAGTGTTGAATAATTCATGTACACACAGTGTATATATAATATTTTATATGTGAGCAGTGGCAGACCAGTAAGGACTGACATTTGTAATTGTAGGTTTTTGGTTAGATTCCTAAAATACAATCTTATGTAATTCAAACTTTGTACCTTAATTACATAGAATATTCACTGCTCGCAAATATGAGGCATCATCATTCTCTGCCTACCATAATACCATATTGCAATTACCAACCTATCTGCTAAGTGTGGCAATTATGGTATATCCTCCTATAGATGTCTTTGGTAGAGGCTTATGTCTTGCAGTAGACATCTATGGGCTGAAACAATAATGTATAAACTTCTTTTTATTAATTTACTAAAAAATCTATTTGTCTCTTTGGTAACTATACAAGGTTAAAGTTTTTTGATTTTTAGATTTTTTTTTTACAAAATACCTTGAAAAACATTTTAGTGTTATAGTAATATATATATTTAATATGATTCTAGAAGCATATTAATAATGAAGGATCCTTTATAAAATTACACATGCACTGTGAACAGTAAGATAACAGAAGAGTCATTATTGGTAATTGGTTGTTATTGTATCACAACCTTTCCAAACTGTCATTTTATAATGATAAGTTAACAACAATATTGTTTTAAATACATTTCTTCAATTGTTCTTCTTCAGGTATGTCCTTCCAAATGTCATTTAAATTTTGTACAATTATCATTGTCTTTGGGAATTATTGAGGTAGTGAAGTTATAGTACAAATAAAACAAATAATATTTTACCTTAAATAAATATATTACAAATTATTTAGGTACATATTTGGCATATAAAATTTAAATATAAAAATAAAAAACCAAAATTTATATGCATTTCATCCAAGGTCACATTACATAATGATATTCATGTCATAATAGGAATTTTAAATATTTAATTGATATTTTGTATTTTTTTCAACCGGTTTAATGATACTTTTTGTTTTTGTTGTTTTACAGTACTTTCCTAGAATACCTCTTGCAATATCTACCCACTAGAAAATGTTAATGCAATGTTTATACAAGTTCTCAAGTATTTAACAAAGGTTGTGTTTTCATAAGCTGATAGTGTGTGCATTTTTTTAAAGTATGAATTATCAAACAAAAAATCCAACATTTTGTTTGTTTTGATAGCAGTCTTGATATAACCACAGACACAAAAGAGAAATCAAATGTTTGCATAATTTTTTTTAAAACATCTCATGTCAACTAAGGTGCAGAGGAATAAATATAAGTTGTTTTGAAAAGGTATTCATGTGTTATAAATGTGTCTGTTCTTTCTTTAAAGATTGGCTTTTGGAATAAATAAATGATAATACACAACTAATAGTTTATAAAACTAGGGGAACTGTTTTTAATTTATTTCTTAAATTAATATTTATTTTAGTAAATTTTCTAATGTAGTTTTAAAATTATTGGCACAAAATGGCAGCTAACAATTTCATTGATTGAGGAGATATTTTTTAATTTTTGTTTTAATTTATTTAATGTAATGTTTGTATAGCTTATTAACTCTATTAGTATTTTTATTTTACTGCTAGCATCATGATTTTTTTTAATTAAAAATTATTTAACATACTATTAATTACATCTCCTTTTGGCTTTAAGTTACTTAACTTGGTAGTTGTCACATAATCATCTTTGTTCGGATGTTAAATACTTCGGACCTGAGAAAATGAAGTGAAGGAAACTCAGAGCAAATTATGTTTAAATAACATAATACTTGAAGAAACTTAAAAACTACTTACACTAAAAGAGGCAATTCGGGGTTAATTACAAGTTTCCGTCTTTAGTATTTTTTTTATATTGTGAGTACTTGCAAAAGGATCATAATCCTACATAAAAGAAAGTTAGTCAATAAACTTTGTAGCATATATAGGATGTGCAACAAAATCAGAAAGATACATGTAAACATATATACATGTGTATGCACCCACATATAAATTGGAGAACCAAAGAAATCGTTCATGTATCTGCGCCTTACTGCGTATGGATTGATACTAAAAACTTCATATTCTAATTCTTCATTTCTTTATATTATATACGATTGACAAATAACTCCTTTTTTATTATTTGACGAGGTTTGATTTGCTTTGTTGAAGTTCGAAAAAAATCCGGATATAAATTTAATTCAGTAGCATTATCTCGAGAACAAGTCCTAATAACAAAATTTTATTACGGTTAAGTACAACACTATTCTTAAAATTGCATTCAAAGTATGAACGCAAATGAGAGCTTCACTATTTAATCAGACCTACGGTGCGCGCTTATTGCACTCGCTGGCCGACTCGCAGCCGGACCGGTCGTACACTTTCTCACTTTCTATCGCCTTTCGTAATAAGATGGGAGAAATGTTGAGATATGCGATTGTTTTGTTATTAGCAGACAGCACTATGGTCAATTTTAGGGTGCTTGCAAGAGGGATGTCGACCATCGCGAAGTCCTTTGCCGAGCTCGAAGTGGTGCCGGATGTTGTTCCAGTGGCCCCAACCTCGCTGCTAAAGGTGAGTTGTTTGATTTAAATATATTTTATGTAATAGATGGTTGCTGGCCTAGTAGAGTCTGGAGTATTAGAACACGGATCGCTAACGCATCGTAGAACGTCCATAAGTTGGAAAGATGATCTTTTGAAAAGGCCATATCAATATATTGTCAAGTCTAAAATTGAATAAACCTAAATAAAATATTGTCATATTTGAAATGAGAGACACGTCTATAGCCGCTTCACAAATTTCACACAGTTAAATAGTTTCCTTTCTTTTATTTTACGAATAAGTTCAGTTACCATTTAAAATAAACAAAATAAATCATCACTGCATCTGTGCTTGTCGTTGTAATATACAGTTAGGAAGTGTGTTATTGTTGATAAAACATATGTATATATTTTAGCCGCATATATTCCTTTCGATGATAATATCATAAAAATTGGGTTTAATAAACATGTGTTGAGTAATAGCCGAAATCGAGGTATAACGGATGCAGATTGCTACCAACCGGTCTTATTACAAATCTATTGGAAAGGTCTATGTCCAATAGACTTTCTATGAAATAATTATGTATTTATAAAATCCAATAATAATGTCTGTTCTAGCTAAAGTTTGGCCTGACCTTCTTCGTTATCTATACTGAAAGAAAGTTAAACGTGAAAGCTTACACTTATTTACTATAGAAAGGAACTTTTCCGTTAGGCCAAGCTAAGAAAAATTGTTCACAACATGTATTTACTGCATTGGAAATATTAGCAAGTTGAAGTGGTGACCACGCACTGGCAATCGCAGCGTAAAACGTCCACCCACAAAGACACATTAATGTCATAAGACCCTGGACGCAGACCGCTTTCAACCGGTTCTATTACGGAGGGGCGGGGGAAGGGAAGGAAGGGCTATGTCTAACAGTGAACCTTCTAAGGCTGAGGTGATGATGATTATAAATAATTAGATGAGTTAGCGTAGATTCGTATTTGGCCCGGCGAACGGAAAAATATGGATTTAATTTAAGCATTTATCCAAGACAAAAAAAGTTAGTTAATTTATCTGACTATATTCAAAGTTGTTTATCTATTTGCTTTAATGTTATTACAAATATCTTAAAGCGTTTGCTTATATCTAAATGTACAGGGTGATTATTTATAGGTAATGGCTTCATAGGTAAAAGTAGAGACGACAGAAAGAAGGCTAATAAAGAAATTAACAAGTATTTATATTTTTATTATACAGGTGATTGGTTATGGGTCTAAACGCTTTCAAATCTATAACCAAACATCCTGTATATTAACTTAATGCTAAAATACATTTTGTTTGACGTATAATAAAACATTAAAAATTATTGGAGCGCTTTAGATATAAAAACCGGTTTTATATCGAAATTTTACTTTAGCGAATACGTTAAAGTAAGTTTTGTAATGTACCAATTAAATTGGACTATTGTCCTAATATAATTGGTACAGTAACTCCGCCGAAAATGTTTCTCTTCGTTATGGGAAACGATTGTTATATGAGGGAGATGGAATTGCGTAAATGAAAGCGCGCAATAAAAGTAACCGTGTATTCGAAACTCTGGAAGTACGCAGAATATAGAGGTCACTTAGTTCGTATGGCGTTTCGCTTTTTGAGTGGAAACTTAGTTATTTTTTATTTAGACGAGACAGTAATTATTTTACTTAAATTTGGAATACTTTTTCTAATGTGCCAAGGATTTGTAATTCTAATGCGTGGAATTGATAATGAGCTATTGTTATTCTCATTAGACGCAGAAAAAAAATTTTTGATCTTTAATGAAAATTGTATATTTTACGCAAAATAATCAAAATCCAAAAAAAAATTATAGTAAGATTTGCTACAAAAAATAAGAATTTGGAGAATAATACATGAAATAGTCGTCTAGCCTGTACACGCTCACTGTGAGGTCTTCTTCCAAATATATCTATAGGGTGATATATAACATAACAGCCACGCTTGGCATGTTGGTTGACAGTCGTAGTGTGGTATTATGGTACGCAGAGGACGTTGCTGTCCATCCTCTGGAAACTTTTTGTGAGCAGTGCAGGAATCTTAAATAATTATTGCACAAGTGTGAATTACATGAGATTTTATTCAGAGAATCAAACTCGCAACCTACGATCGTCTCAGGCCTTCACCGCTCCGCTACACTCATATAGCAAATAGCAATAAGCAATTATAAATATAAAAATTACTTTCATTTATTAACTGTAATATATAAATGTAGAACCATACCAGGGTGAATCAAAAAGTTCTTAGAAGTGCATATATATGAAATCTTTTTGGATCAAGTTCGATATTCAAAGTAAAGAGTGTCTATCACACTATATTTATGCAGACTGTCACTTGTTTTTGTCAGTTCGTTCCTATGTAATAATTTTTTTTGTGCAACGAGTTGCTAAAAAGATTATGGATAAAAGTGAGTTACGTGCGGTGATAAAATATCTCAGTTTGAAAAAAATGTCTACGAAGGAAATTTTTTTGGACATTCAGCAGACATTAGGGGGTGATGCTGTACCCTATTCTACGGTTGCGTACTGGGTGGCTGAATTTAAAAGAGGTAGATCAAGCTGTAAAGATGACCCGCGTTCTGGGCGGCCTTCAACCTCCGTTACAGAAGAAAATGTCAAAAAGGTTGAGAATCTGGTTTTGGAAGACAGAAGAATGACTATAAAACATATAGCTGAGATCCTAAAGATATCTTTTGGTAGCGTTCAATCCATTTTAATTGATTCACTGGGGTTCAAAAAAGTGTCTGCAAGATGGGTGCCACGAATGTTAACCGACGAAAACAAAAAGCGACGTTTGGAAATTTCCAAGCGTAATCTCGAAATGTTCCAGCGTGATTCGGATAATTTTTGCCGTCGTCTTGTCACAATGGATGAAACGTGGGTCCACCATTTTGATCCTGAAACTAAAAGACAAAGCATGTCTTGGAAACGACCATCCTCTCCATCCATTAAGAAATTTCGAGTTGCTCCTACCGCTGGCAAAGTTATGGCGTCTGTGTTCTGGGATAGTGAAGGAATCCTTTTTATTGATTATATGCCAAAAGCCCAGACGATTACTGGACCCTATTATGCAAATTTAATCCCGAAAGTGCGTGAAGCGATTAAAGAAAAACGTCGTGGAAAACTGTCGTTGGGCGTGTTGTTCCTTCAAGATAACGCTCCTGCTCATCGATCGGAAGTTGCGCACAACGCAATCCGCTGTGCTGGCTTCAATCTCCTTGACCACCCACCATATTCTCCGGACTTAGCCCCAAGTGATTTTCACTTATTTCCAAAATTAAAAGAGGAAATTCGTGGAACAAAATTTCACGATAATGACGCGGTTATAGCTGCCGTAGAGGACTTTTTCGAGAGTCAAGAAAATATTTTTTTTCACAAGGAATAAGGAAGTTAGAAACGCGTTATTTTAAATGCATTGCATTGGAGTGAGATTATGTAGAAAAATAAAATATTATTATTTAAATCTTTGCATTTTTTAATATTGATTCCAAGAATTTTTTGATTCACCCTCGTACTACAAAACGTAAATATTTTATTTAACTTAAAATTTAAATATTAAAGGCTATCGCGTGACTCGCAGCTGGGAAAAAAACGAACCATATCAAACAGCGACAAATTAGAATTAATAAAAAAAACGCAGTCAATAACATTTTGCTCCAGAGGACACTTCATACTCACTGAACCTAACTTATTATCGAAATTACCCTTTTAATTTGTTTAATTTTTTTTTGGTAGCGTGAAATATTAATTCCTTAATGTCCAGTCAATCTTAGTCAAAGTATTAAATAAAAATATGAAATAGTTAATAGTATCAGGAATTTTAAATATTTCAAAAGTAGTCATATACGTGACGCAATTTTAGCATTGAGAGGAAGATTTACGTGAAGAGAAAATTAGATAATTCTTATATCAGATTGCGATAGAAACGATATGTAACATTGAATTGTAAATAATTTACAGATTGCACGGAAAAATGTAACCGTATACGTAACAATTTTTTTATATAATTAATTCAAAATTATCAATGAAACATGGTGTAAATGTTTCTTTTGGCTCTCCATATTGAACTGCACTGTTAACATTGTCATCAATGAAACGTATTTTAAAAATGCATTCTAACTACTGACACCGATTCTATAAACCGCTAAGAGATAACTTACATAAACACAACCATTCAGCCGCACATGGCATGGCGCGGACGAAGCCTATGGAACAATCATACCTACTAACAAGACCTATTACAGGACTTTGATTGTTGTTTATTGTAAATTATACATTGTACTGGAAGGTTGCGTTGTTCATTAGGCACATCAACTCTGTAAACTTGTCACGATGGGTAATTGGACAATACCTCGTCAGTGCGGTCATTACATCCGACACGTATCATCAAATTACGACTTGTGTAACAAGGGTTATTGCATATTATTCTGGTCATCCATTATATTACTCTAGACTTATCATTCATAGAAAAATTGATTACCATGTCAAGAGTCAGTTAACAACAAAAAATTTTGTTAACTATAACTCGAGTCCAGGCAGGCATGTACCATCGTAGACCTCGTCATCGCTTATCATCAGGCGACACGAAAGTCAAATGTTTGACATATAACCAATGAAGTAAAATCTTGAGATACATTTGAATACATGATCGAAATGAAAAATTATTTAAATGTATGATAAAGATTTGTATCATCACTCCGGAATTCCCCAACATGCCCTTTGCCCGGGGATGGTATATTTATTTTACCTTGACATTCTAAACTACAATAAAAGTTACGGCTTGAGAAAACACTACACTAGACACAGTTTGTCTTGAAGAGTGAGTTACCATTTAAATACTTTCTTGGCGTAAAAGCGTTATATAGTACTAAAAGTTATAAAGAAAAGAAAAAAAATTGAAACAGCTGATCATATTATAATCATTTGGTACCTGCACTGTTTTAAAATCAGTACATATATTTCCACACCTACTCAGAGGCTGTTCCCGATTCGAACCCAAAAGACATAACCACATGACCCTTTGCAAAAACCTTGGCTCCGTTCCATTTGCCGGACCTACGGCGAAATCGCATGTAACGGGTTGCTGCATTTAGGCAAATACTACAAGATAAATTTAAGAAATATTGTATATAATATGGTAATGGTTAATTTTATCTTTTCTATATTTCTTATCTTATCTTTTTCACTTGTGAATATCAAGCACTTAACTACGCTTAATTCTACACAATTAAAGGCTGTCGCGTGATTTGCAGTTGGAAGAAGAAACACCCGTATCAAATGGCAAAAATATACTAGTGCCTGCGTTCAGGAAACGATAAATATGCTTAGGATAGAAAATTCATAAAAACCGCTTTATAGGGAACCAATATTTTTTTTAATGTGACTTTTATCACAATGAATAATATCAGTACGACTGATGTGTATGTATCTAATAAATAATTTCTATATTGTTCTCACTATTTTAATATCGTAACACTTTTATACTAGATTGACATAACGGTTTCTAAAATATTTATGAGATGTAAAAAACGTTTGCCCTCTTTGAGTGCGAAATTATAATTCGTTTAGGCAATATGTCTACAAAAAATGTTTTAAGACCACATATGTCTATCTCTGTGATACAAGTTACTTAACAATCAAGTTGGAAGTAGTTTTGGATTACAGTATGGAGGATGTCTACATCTTTTTGCCAGGTGCATCTAAATGCATCGGAAACAGTAATGAAAAACACCTAGTAATAAGGAAGGAGATTATTTACAGCATTATCCTATTAAAATGATTTGCGGTGAATTGAATGATTAAGACATCAGATGGTAAAGAAACCTTCGAGAAAATCTTGACAATAATTGGTTTAAGTATTTGCTTACAAGGTAGATTAGCACTCTTCGCTTCTCGCCTGTCTTAAAGCGGAATCTAAATAAATTTCCCGCGCATTTCTTCCCACATTAGGTCCTCGGAGGGAGTGGTAGTTCAATGCATTCATAACCATTTGGTCAAACAGATCACACCGGCGGTCGTGTTAATTTCGCCCGCGTCAAGTGATGACCCCACCAACGAGTAATCCTCGCTTGACGATTGCCGATTCCCGTGGACCGTAATCTCTGTCTATCTATATCTATAATCTAATGTCTCTGCAGACATTTTATTACCAGATGTTGTTATTGGGCCTGTCGTTTTCAGTTAGAGTTTTATAGTTATCATTTTACTCAGATGATTGTAAATTGGATTAAAAACCCTGCAGACGTGAAGGTCCGGAAGGAAACCTCTTTACGAGTTTTTACACATATAACTATTATATATAATACGTAGTATTTCGTGCGTTTTATATTATTTTTGTATGACATTTATATGCCTGCGTATTTCTTATATCCGTACCAAATCTAGGTTGACTGGTAAGTAATGCCTTTAATTAAATCCGCCATTACATTGGGTGTAAAAAAACAGATATAGATTTCTAGATGTCTGATCACAATTTAACCTAAATAAAATAATTCCGCCTATTTAGTGGGTCATTATATAAATTGTTTTGTCTCCAGGTGGTTTACCCGAGCGGCGTGGAGGTGAACCTGGGCAACGAGTTGACACCCACACAGGTGAAGGATGAGCCGACGTTGACATGGGATGCCGAGTCGGATGCGTTGTACACGGTGGCCATGACTGGTGAGCTGCAATAGGTTTCAAGTCGTTGACGAGATATCATTTGGAAACATTTATACTTTAAGTATTACAAATGGTATAATAATATTCTTTTTGTGAACATAAAATTTTAATGATGCTTAACAGCTTTGATAATAATGTGTAAAAAAAAAACAAATATTCTGTTTGGCAATAACGTTTTATAAAAAAAGTAGTTATATTCACCATCAGACTGCACATTAATATTTTTTTTCAATTAAACTTAAAGATTGGGATCTGGGATTTAAGTGTAATTTTAAAAAATATTTGTGATAATTCGTTAATATTGCTATAAAGGGTCAATATGTGCAGTATACTTTGATTGTACTGTGAGTATATGTTGTACTATATGTAACTAAGCCTACGGCTACTGAATTGCTGCGCCAAAGGTCCCTCCTAGTTTGATATGGTCAGCAAATGACACCGTAATAAGACTCTATCGGTAGACGATGTTTTACTTTAGACCCCGACGCGCCGTCCCGTAAAGAGCCAACGTTCCGCGAATGGCACCATTGGCTGGTCGGCAACGTGCCAGCCAGTAACGTCGGGAAGGGCGAGGTGCTCTCCGCGTACGTGGGCTCCGGACCTCCACCCGGCACTGGCCTGCACCGATACGTCTTCCTCGTGTACAAGCAGCCCGGTAAACTTACCTTCGACGAACCGCGACTGCCCAACACGTAAGTTTAAAATCATTGAGGAAATTTTGAATTGCATTCTTCTTTTCAGCCGATAAACGCCCACTGCAAATCATAAGTCTCCCCTAAAGGTACGCCACGCTAACCAGCCTTGCGCTAACCATATTCAGCGACTTCCTGCAACCTTAACTATGTCGTCGGTCTACCTAGTGGTGACTGTCGGAATTGTGCGGTTCATACACCCGTCTCGCCGCGTGTTTCCTTAGGCGCAGTACAGCGGTATCGCTAATACTATAGTATAAAATTGTTAGATGCGTGAAGGTCTTTGAAACAAATCAAATTAGAGGTTAGTATTCGAAATCGTTACGAAAAAATATGTTTTATGTTTTACCTTGTTTTTTATCACAGTCCCAATTAAAAAAATTGACTTGACTTTAGTGTTAATTGTTGTTAGCTGTTAAATTTAATAGTGTACAGCGTAGTTATTGTTTCTAGTTCCCAGTCGCGTCTCAATTCAATGCAAAAACCGTATCTCAACTGCCTTACACGTTTGCACTCTCGGTGAATATCCGTCCAACGGCTATCCCTTGTTCCTTGAGGCATCAAACTATATCCTAGTTAACGAAATTAATAAGGATAAATTAATAATAATTTTTATGCGGTGGAGATAGCAGCGTGAGATATATCAGCAAAATCTCTATAACCGGCTAATCGGCTTTTTTTACCAAGCTTACACCGTTGTCTAAGTAGCATTTACAAATTGGCTGGTTTGAAGAAGAGGGGCGTAGAAGGCGCTTATCCTAAAATTTCTTTAAGATAGCTAAGCTCCTTGGGGAGTCGCGGCTTGGGCCGCTACATACATATACAGTTTCACCGTATTGTAAGACCGCAAAGGTCTAAGATTATGCGTAGGCTCCATGGAATGATCAGGCTCAAAAACCCACTTCGACGAGAGACGACCTCGACTTTGTTTTCATTAGTCGATAATACCGTTTAATATTCCGATTTAAGAGCACCCGAGAGTATTGAACCTTGACTTGGTCGGTAACTATTTAATGGAATCAGGCGTTATTTTGCGAAAGTCCATCCTAAGTAAGAAAAGGATGATTTTTTGATGTTTCATTGTTTGCCGCATGCGCATTTATCAGCGCGCTGGCGGGCGGTGCACTTTGTTGCACGACTATGACTGCAAGTGCGGAAGTAACTAAATATTGGTCCTTTTCTTACTTTGGTCGGTAACTATTACTGCTAATTCCGAAAGCGTTAACGTTAGAAGAAGAATTGAAAGGATCATTTACAATTAATTCACTTGGGTAGCAAGAAGAGTTTGATCGGTGGAGGTAGATGATAATACATTGCATGAAGGCTTCCTTAAACCTGCTCGGGGAATCGTCAGCGTCCAGCACCGTACCCTCCATGAATGTCCAGAAATTACTCCTCATGATGATGAAATACATCTATATTTTTATGTTTCAGTTCGGGTGATGGCCGTGCCAACTTCTCGATTGCGAAATTCGCAAGCAAATATAAGCTCGGGGACCCAATTTCCGGAAACTTCTACCAGGCAGAATACGACGATTACGTGCCGTTATTGTACAAGCAGCTTGGCAACTAAATCCCACGATAAGCCGAAATACATAGTTATTTGATAAAAAAAGTATATTGGCAATCGAAGGCTGAAAAAGTTAGAAACTTCCAGTATAATCCGTGTTGCTATATAAAGCTTATAGGCTTGTAAAATCATAAATCGTAAACTACTATCCCAGTAGAGCAGTGATGTATTTAGGGTGTATGTAAAAGATATTGCATTTTTTAACAGCTGATATAATCAGTTTGTTTTTGATTCCCCTTTTATTTACTTTATATTGTAAGTGAAACAGTTTTCTTCAGTAATCATGAATAATAAAGTTATACATTAAGCAGTTAGTTTTATTTAACTTTAATCATGATGTAATACATAATAAATCTTTAAAATAATTTTTATAACATAGTTTGAGAGATTCGAAGGTTTCGCAGAAAGTTTTCTTGTGATCTTTTCTTCTACGCATAATCTGTGTTAATGTTAAGTGTCATGTCAATGTAGGCAGTGTTAAGTCCTACCAAGTACTTATTCAATATTCTTTACAATTACGCTATTTAAATAGTTCTCATAAATTACTAAACGAGTATTATAAATTATTCTTGAACTGTGCTGCCCGCCAAGGCATAACCGTGGACTGAAAATATAAAAGTAACTAAAAAGAGTCATGATCACGTCGACCGATAAGCGCGCACTGCAAGGTATAGGCCTCTGCCAAAGATCGCTACGACGACCGGTGTTGTGCTGCCCATATTCAGCGACTTCCCACGATCTTGACCATATCGTCGGCCTACCTGTTGAAGGCCTACAAATGTCGCGTTTATTCGGTCGTCTCGCTTTTCTCCTACCTTTCGATCCAAACGGCCGTCGATTGCATGAGCAATGTGCCCCGCCTACTGCCACTAAATTTGTGACCTTGGTTTTTCTCTGCGGAATTTCTCATTTCTGATTTGATCTAGTGAAGCAGAGTAAAAGTAAAGATTTATCCATCATAAGTCAAATATCCTATTGGTATTTACAGATTCAGTAAGAAAAGAAATCACTAGTGATTTAACGGTGGTAGTTGTGTAATTCGCTATATATTGGTCCTTTTCTTACTTAGGATGGATTTCCGCAAAATAACGCCTCAATCCATTAGATATTTACAGATTCCTCGGGCTTGAGACGGCGCGGATGGGGCTTAATCTAACCCTCGCATTAGGTACTAAAATTCGTGGGTACCCGCAGGAAGTTCGGATCTGGCCACTAGATAGTATTTTATTAACGAACGCACAAGTTCTTGTCACTTTCTGAAGTGATGCCCAAGACGGAGGAGTTAGATGAATGTCCAGCCAAGGACGTGTTCTCAAAAATCTCATGTGCGTTTTGTCAATCGCTACCTCCCCATCTCACTTTCGTGCACTAATACATACAAAGCTTTTCTATTTCAAGCTACTTGGAAGTACATAGTCGAGGATCATCATTACCCTGCAGATAACTCCTTCGTTCTATTATTTTTAGTGAAAAATCCATTCCTTACTCGATTTCTGCTAAGTAGTGTTCTTAATGGTGTTTTGTAAGCTGATATTGGAAATCAATAATATCATGGGATAGGTGAATAAAATAGAATTATCCATAACATATTTTTCTTTTATTAAAAACAATTCATATAATATTTATTCTGTTACTATAATATAGCTAGGCGTGTGTATCGTAGCTTGTTGGTAAATTATCAAAAGTTAAAAATAAACAAATGCAATTAACATTGCCTTTTCTTTAATAAAGGTCGATCTTTTCAAATCTCAATGTACGTTAATGCATTTTTGCTGATATTTATAGACAGGGTAATATTGAATTTAAAACATATATAAGTGTTGCAAGCGTATGACTGGAGCGATAAGTAATCTTGACCATATCTGAACGTTTGTCAGAGATCTTTTTTTTAACGTAGACATTTTAATAAGATCTAAGCGCCTAGGCTCTTGTAGAGCAAAGGTACGTAGTCGTCGAACTGCGCGCGGTAGAAGTTGCCAGCTACAGGCGCGCCAAGGTTGTATTTCTCAGCAAACTTCTTTGTGGAGAATGCCGCACGGCCATCCACCGATCTGTTGATAAATGAAAATTAAATAATTACGAGAACGTAATTCGTAATGTTATAAACTAATTGTCCTCCATCCATTTCGCGAGCTTAACGAAACGCCCCCTCAAACCTTCTTGCTTGCAAAGGAATATTTCTACCAAATTTCAAGTCTCTAAGCTTAATGGTTAAAGATATATTGCCAAGAATAAGTATTCAGGTGGATATCTCTTATGGATAAGGGCGAGAAAAGTCTTCCCAAAAAATACATAGAATCTCTCCGGCTATATTATTTGTACCTGGCTGATTTTGATGGCATTAAAAAGATTTCATTGAAAAAGGAATAAATTAGTAAAATTGCGTTCGTATTATTTTGTTTTTTTTTTCTGTCAAAATGAATGTAGAGAGAAGTAAATTTAATGAAGATATTCGATATATTACAAATTAAAAAAAATAATTACACCACTTGCGATTTTTTTTGAAATTTTTAGATATTATAAGATAAAATAGCACAAAGTTGGTTCAGCTCGGTTTAGTTTGGTTAGTTAAAGTTCCATGGCTATTTAAACACCTGAGGGAATATTATCATAAAAAGTTCCCACAGTCGGATGACACATAAGTGACCTTTTGTACTTCAGCTGTTTGTCAACAAGCCAATTATTTAGGGCCCAGTCGTGCAGGTTCAAGTGGTATCTAAATTTCTTTTGAAATGATACAAACATGAGGAGATTCGACTTACTTGTTGCTCAATCTCTTCTCGTCAAAGTTGATTTTTCCGGGCTGCTTGTACAAGATGTATACATAGCGGTGGATGCCAGTTCCTTCTGGGGGTCCCGATCCGATATATCCGGACAGTACCTCGCCGGCGGCCACGTTGTTGCCGGGAATGTTGCCGACCAGCCAGTGATGCCACTCGCGGTATACCGGTTCTGGCCCATCATAGTTATCAGGGTCTGCAATAACATTTACCATTAGTTTTTAAGAAAAGTTTATAATAACGAACAATATACAAAAATGACACGATAGTAAAACAATAGGAAAAAAAGGGAATGCACGCATCCAAAAAAGACGTTTAAAATAAGAAAAAAATTATCACGAAAATAAAAAAAGTAAATAGCATCCATCCAGTTGTATAACAAATATATAGGAAAAGCACAAGCTTTTCCTATGTATTTGTCATATTGAAATAAGTCCAGCAATGGACGTCATCGTGGCCTCCACTCCAGAATCGTAGGGTCCCAGCGTCCTTCTGCTCTGCACGAGTACACGTCCTGCCAACTACCAATTCAACAAAGCATAATTCATAGATTTAGGTGTTAGGAAATCTGTGAAAATAAATTACCAGTGAAGACCAAAGTGTAATAAGCGCTGGGGTCGGCGTCGAATGTGACGTTAGGTTGGTCCTTTACCACTGTTGGAGCCAATTCATTGCCCAATTTCGCCTCAACGCCACTGGGGTATTTCAACTAAAACAAAATAATTTGATTAATTTTGTTTAAAGCACTTTCATTAAAATATTAGTTATATAACCTTTTTAACCTCAGCCTTTTTAATCATATGTCTAATTGTCAAATGAATAAACATTAATATATGTGCATTTCGGTTTGTTGGATGCCAAATTTGTGGTCGATTGGTAATTTTGTTTACTGCGTAGTTTTAATAAAATTAGTTTTAATAAAAAAGAGTTACTGCTTTCTAAAGGTTTAATTATGATTCACGGTTCCCTTCCAGAAGTAATATTATATTGCCGGTAAACTACACTACGAAAATATATAAGTTGAAACAAAATTATAATTGTTTGATACAAAATGCTTCTATGGTGAAAAGAAAGTTTAAGAAATTAAATACGAAAATATAATTATATTGCACGGTCATAATGTATAAATAAGTTTTTAGAATTATTAACAAACAGATTCTTTTTCTCTTTGGGTCTAATATCAATGGCACCAAAAATTATTTCACTTTTTCATTCATACACAAATCCTTACTTTCGAGTTGTATAGGGATTTCGCTACATACCAAGTTACATAGCTCTTTAACTATACAATGTACACAGTTGCCGTCGTTACCTCGAAACAATGGTGTTATTACATCGTCTATATATTAACATTAATTCCACTACTTGTATTGTTACTTATACTGAAAGCTAGTAATGCTTGCACACTACTAGTTATCCACATAGAGAAATGCCTTAGAGGTTCCAACTTGAAAGACCTTGACTTTTTATGATCACGAGACCAAGATCAAGGCCTTTCAAGAAAAATCATTAGAAATTTTATTTCTGTAAATTTATTCTACATTTATAGCTGCGACTATATAATTTATTTGCATCGTCAAATTAATTAAATTTTGTTTCACACACTGGCAACGTGATTGCATAAGACGCAATAAAATTGACCCGGTCGTATTAATATCAGACGCCATTTTAGATTCTTTTTTTAAAAGTTGTTTATGTTTGAATATTTTAGTTATTGTTTTGTTTTATTAAAAGTATTTTAAAATATCATAAATTCATTGATGACATGTGGGATCAATTGTTAATTTAATCAAAGATGTCTGTGAAAACCAATAATAGTAACATGATTATTTCACACAACTGAAGTTAATTGTATTTTTATCATTATCTGTTATCATGCAAAAAGGAATTTAATCGTTAAATTTAAAAGATTTTAAGTCTAATTGATTGATTACGTATTAGTTAAGTCAGAACGTTATTAACGATAAGTATTAAAAAAGCACGCGGAAGATTTATCAGCTATTTCTTATCCAAAATTATACCGATGATTGAATATATCTGTTAATAAAAAAACAAGTGTTTGGAGTAAAAAAAATAAAAATGGGCAGACAAAAATACACAGATTAAAAAAGTTTCAACATTTGCCTAACAATACCTTATTAAGTTTTTGTACCTAACACTATGATAAAATATAGAAACTTTAATATTATAAGATAATGAAGTTTATTTTGACTAAACAATAGCACATTGCATTGGTAACGACGTGGATTTAAAAATACATAGTATATAGTTCACATTATAGATGTAAAAAAGCCGATTTAAAACGTTTAAAACCAAAAGTGGCGGTTTAAAACCCCAAATAAATCTTTTTAAACGGTTTAAAACTCGCCTACTAAAATATAAGAACAGTTTTTTTACACATCATTATCGACAATACTTGGTCTTGTGTTAGTTACCTATGCAATTTATACCTATGTAGGTAAATATATTTCATATAAAGTACTATAATTATAAAGAAACAATATTACATACAATGAATTAAAATATGTGACAATATATGACAATAAAGTCCCTTTACCCTGATAACGTCACAAGGTAGGTAGGCAGGCCAGTTACAGTCTGTCAAGAAAGTCATGAAAAGAAATAAAGTGTTGCCATATTTAATTTTAGGACAGAAATGTCAGTCAGTTTTACAAAGATAGTGGCGCCTCATAAATTTTCATGACTTTCTTGACTGTATGATCATCATGTTGTCGAGTGGACTGTGTAAGATAGACAGTTTTTTTATTACTTTCAAGAAAAAGTCGGGTACCTAATAATCTAATTTTGTAACAGCTCATTACATTTTAGTTATTTTGTAATGTTTGGGCATATTTGGTACGAGTTCCTTTATATTGAATCCAAATTTGTACATTTTTTTACAATACTGGCAACACTGACATGTCCGCACGCAACACGCTATGTATGTGTGTGTGTGTGGTGTGGAGTAGGCGAGCTGGCAACGTTGCATCTTGACGTCTCTCCGCGTGAGAAGTGCAAGTGTGTGAGTTTGGTTTTAAACCGAATGAAACTGATTGATAAATCTTTTCAAAATAACCAAAATAGTTAACTAGGTAATAGTTTTTCAACTTAGCTAGGTAATGTCTACGCTTGGAATAGATAATGTGTTTATATTTAAGAAAAACAAAGTCGTCAACACTAAACGTTTAAAATCGAAAAAAATGGGTTTTTTCGGTTTTAAACGGTTTTTTTCGTTTTAAACCGATTGGTTCAATTCGTTTTAAACCGGCCTTACATCTATAGTTCACATACATAAATATCACTAAAGATTCTTCTGATGACAGATGTTAGCAATAAAATTGTTTAGCCAATTTGTACTTCCTTTGGTCTATCATTTCTATTATGCTTTGTATGCGAAATATACCATTACGGGTATTGAATAGAACCTAGCTTAAAGAACATCAAGATTTTATTCATTTTAAATATATTCGTATAGGAAAGATATCACATGTGCAAACTAATGTTTTTTTTTTATTTTGACAAAATATTCTAAAGAATTTCGAATAATCACGACTCTTAATTAAAATAAAAAAAATACTTTTATTAATGCTGAAATATCACTAATTCAAGATTAGACAAAATAACTGCCTGCATGACGGACTGCCATTAGTTTTCCAATAAAAAGCATCAATAGTTATATTAGTAAAAGCGTAGTAGTAGTAAAAGATTAGTAGTAGTAAAATATCAGTAGCAACTAATAGAAGTAGTAGTAATGATAATAGTTACAGTGACGTAATAGCAATATTAGTAGTAATAATATTCTAATCCTGTTTCTACAATGAATTTAGAATGGGTACTTGAAACTAAGAATGTTTTTTTTAATGCATATTAATTTATTATATATTTTGATATTAAACTTCCATTATTGCATTGATTGAAAGTAATTTAAAGACATCGCATTTTCCGAAATTTGTTTTTAATTGCTTTATCAAGAGGGCATAATATTAGATGAGTGGCCATTAAATGATATTTTTCTTTAACATACAGACACATACATATTATCTTTAGTATCGTTAAATTCGTATCTTCATCTCACCATCTTTCAACTCATCTTTCGCCAAAAAATTTAACTTGTGTCGTCATCTCGTGTTTATGAAATGTGTTTAATAAAATAATATAATTATAAATCTTTATTTTAAAACAAATGTCTTACTCCAATTTCGGCTGTGGGCGCAGTTGGGATGACATCTGGAACGATTTTGCTGGTCTCGAATGCGTTTACCACTGACATTTTGCTATTGCAAAAACATCAATATATTAGCAATAAATTGAAAACCTGTTGTAATTCTATAATAATTATGTAGTTGTCTGCGTTCGATGCAAGTTTTAGGAATGAATATTTAAGAGTTCTCTGGCCTTGAACTTGTCGCCTGATAAGATATTGGACTTTTTATTCATTTAGACGCTTTTCGTTGCTTGCTTTTAGTAAATTAATAATAATTATGATAATAATTGCCATTATTAGTTTCTAATTCAATACATAATTAAATTAGCTTTCTTCAACACAGTCTAAATACAGTGGTTCAAATTTATTTATATGACACGGAAATAAACATTTGTTTTAAATATTATTTTTGTTTTATATTTATACATACACATATATTTTTATAATTTGACCAAAATCATTTTAATTATGATTTTTTATTAATTAAAAAAGGCGCAAAGAAAATTATAAAACATTCTGTTTTCAAATTCTACCGTATAAATTAAACTTTTTTTTTTAAATTAGTTCTTACCTGTACGACGTTTATTTCACACGGCCACCGAGAAGGTACTGAACAGTCGGCTGAGTTCGGCCACGATAACAAACGCTCGCAAAAATATGTAATCGAAACTACAGGTTTGCCCAGGTTATCATGTGGTCTTAACATTTATTCAAAAGCCACAGCAGATATCTAAAAAAAATATTTTAAATTACGAGATACGTTTACGCTGTTACAATATTAATCTAAATTTACTTTTACGTTAATGAATATACTATCGGTGTACTAATACGAATTATTTTTTCAGGATAAAAATGTAGAAGTAAAAATAGTAAACGATTAACATACAAATGTGGAATATCGCATTTTAAAGTATTGTATAAAATTATTATAACAAAATTAATTTTGTATTACTGTTACAATGTTCACACTCTTGTTAAATCCTTCTTTCACACTGTATACTGCACCGTTTAATTCTAAATAGCAATATCGCTGGTAACTTTGTTGTTGCTATTTTTTTTTCTTTTTTCGATTATTTGAACTAATGTTAATTTCGTTTAATTATAAATATCACCTATAATAATTATCTGTAACTATATATATATATAATAATTGTCAATAACTGTTTGTGTAATTAATTTTTGTGTTTAGTTTGAACCAGCTTAACAAAAAATTTAGATTTAAGGTTGTCACTTTTTTTATTACTTATCATCGTCATCACCATTTCGACCGGTCTTATCCGCATCCAGCGACTTTTCGCGAACTTATTGATGCTATCGGTCGTCCTATATATGATCGAAAGATTCAGGGCGCTTCCAACCGCTCTTACTGGAAATTAATGGAAGAGATGTCCAGCTATGGTCCCTTTGCGGTTGTAATAATAATTATGACGATGACATGCAAGTACAAGATTATTAATACCACTTTAATTATACTTTTTTTGTATTAGGTTACTTTTGTGTATGTTAACATGACCGCGTTGTTAAATCGTGTAGTTGTTAAAGAAATAATTATTATAAGGTATATTTTGTAAACATAAACCAAGAGCCGATAGCCGACGGGTAGGTTCCCCACCAAGCAGACCGACGACAAAGTTACGGGCGAGATGTCGTTGGAGGGAGGCAGCGCGACACCGGTCATCTTAGAGATTTTTTGGGGATGCATATGTCATACAGTCGGGGTTTATCGGTTGAAAACTGAAGAAGATGATTATTAAAAAGTAATTATTCGCAGTTAACTTATACAAGTAAGTGGTGGGTATAAATAAAGACGTACAAGAGAAGAGCCGTCGTATTATTCAGTGAAGATGTTACTCTGTTAGCGTAATAAATTAGTAATATCGGAAGGGCTAACATCGAGCAGTTTAAAAAAACGTACTACTTTTTATCCGACATGAATAAATGTTTTATCCTTTTATTATATTACGGTGCTCATTTGTAACTATTATTTACAGTAACTATTTTTTTATTATCGGTTAAAAAGAATAGTAAGAAATTACTACTTAAGTGTATTGTAATTATTATGATAGTAGAAATTCCTTTTCCTATTTTATTTCTAAACTTAAACTTGGTTGTTTGTTGATAGGGAGTCCTTGATAGTTATCACAGTGCGTATATTTTTACGCCACAGACTCAATATTGTTTTCTGGTTTAAAGAGGGTCGAGGGTAAAATAATATTTAAATGATGTCGAATACAGTTATTGGGTGTCGAAGAGGGAACATCATTTAATTTTTTAGCCCGTGAAAATTATTTTAATAGTCTCTATTAGAGAATTACTTAATAATACTAATAATAAAAAAATAATAATGATTAACAAACATTTTATTATCGATTTTCAAACATATTTAGATTGCAAATAAACATTTAACAACACAATAAATCATATTAATATTAAGCTACACGTAATTACAAACAGTTTATTATTATTTTTAAACTAACAAACAAGTAAATTACAATGAAATACTATGACATAATAAATGACAATAATTATGACTTTTCCTTAAGTATAAGCATTTTATTCATCTTTTCTTAAAATATATAACGTTTTATTTGTCTTATAGAACGCAAAAATATAAATAACGCAATTGAATATAACAATTTAAATTGAAGATATTTAAAAACAGTTTTTTCTTAATAAAATATTAACGTTTAACTTTTTCTTATCTGTGACTACTGTTACTTGCCAGTGTCGAAATTAGTTAAGCGTATATTTAGATATAATTTAGAAATAAAACTTGAATAATATATTTTTTTTAAAATATTAGATGTTAGGAAAGACAGTATAATAAATAAAAATAAATATTTTGTATAAAATAATAAATCACTTGTTTTTGTTATTGTTCATGATAAATATTCATATAGAATAAATAAATAACAATATAATATTCCTATTTAATTTCTATCATCGCCTGAAACTGACCGACAGCAATCTTGCAAAGATTGGTGGCATTTCATATTTATTCAATGACATCGTAGGCTTTGCATCGAATCTGGTATACAAGCAAAAGTTCTCTACTGTCAGATCAGAATCAAAATAACAGAAATTTTAATATGGTAACGCAAAATCAGCTTTTGTGTGTAAAGATTTTTTTATTAATTACTTTTTGACTCTTTATGATATAAATAAATTTACATTAACTAAAAGAGCTGCCCGGATTGTTGGTTTTAAAAATAATTCTGTGCTTGTAGAGAATGCAGAAAGAATGCAGAAAGTGATGTCTTAGTGCTTAGAAATGAATCAGCGACATTGCCAATAATATATAATATTAATATAAGGTAAGTCGCTTTGAAAAAGAAATATAATTCATTTTAGTGCAAATTGAAAGAGAGGGAAGATATAGAAGGTAAAGAAATAGATAAACTTAGATAAATAGATAAAGAAAAGATAAATCAAAGCGTTCCTATTAAATGGCTTATGATTAATAATTCGAAACTAAAAGGGCTCTTGTAAAAGCTACTTTAAAAGATTTATTATACATAATATATACACGAATCCCGGCCCACTTTCATTCTTACATATTTAATTTTTTTAAACCACAAAATCTTAAGTAATATTATTGATTAATACCCAGCATTAAGCATCAGTTTAACCATACGAAGACTACGCTGTTATTAGAAAATAAACTTAAATAATAAAATAATTAGGGTTTAATTTAGGAATGGAATTCAGACCACCTGGACAGTGGCGAAGGCGCTGAAAGTAACTTTCTTTGGCGGTTCAGCGCTGCATGTTCTGATGACGGAGCGTTTCGCGCCGTCCTGAGCGTTGCTCTTTAATACTGGCTTTAGATTCGTGACGTCACCATGCGACTGTGCTTTGAACCTCCCAATCGTGTTGCTCGCGGCGCCTAAGTCTCTCAACTTGTTAGTCAAACCCGTTATCCTATTTGAAAGATTCGAGTAATTTTTCTTAGGATCGTTTTTCTTGGGCTCTATCAATTTCTTGGGTAATTCTAGACTTTGTAATGAAGTATATTTTCGATGGTCCGTACTCAAGTTTCTTTTTATTTCCGTGGTAGGTCGCGGTAAACGTGGCGCTCTCTGCAGGAAACTGTTTGGACGGAATGGAAGGGGTGTGAGTTTGGGCTTTGGCTCGCTGGTGAGGCGATAATACTGCGGTGCTGGATCCAGTCTCTGCGGTTTCTTTAGAGTTAAAGCCATCGCCATTTTGGTAGGGCGCGCAAGGCTGTCGAATGCGGTGGTAGAGAACTGCGAGCGGCTGCTCCTCCATTCTTCTCGATCTGATTCATAGCCGGTGCTCACTGAAATAAAAAAGAATCATAAATATAAGGTTTGCAAGAGATATTCTAATTTGGTTTTTAATTGTTACATCGACCATGACCACGCGTGAGGGACCAGATCGGCATATGACAATCGCTTTGGCGAGCAAAGAAATGGCCAGTTTTTATCAGTAGCCTTATATCTCTTTGATTTAAGAATTTAGCGACCGACTTTAATGAAAAAATAAAGCTTTGTGTTTGAATTTGCGCACAGCTCGTAAGATAGATATATTTTAAGATAATTGTACAATTTTAATAATATTTGTCTTTAGATTATTTTTATCTATATAAATGTGCACCATCTGTGGTACAGTCAGCCAGTCAATATTTAAGCGTGGAACACCAGTTGAACATTATACTGTACGAAAATATAAATTACGTTTTTTGAAAGAAAATTATTTTTCAATGTGGTGGTTACGATGTCATTGGTTGTTTTTTGAAAAAGAAGGAGGTTGCGTGTTAAAATCACGTAGGGGTTGTCAATAATCGCATTTTGTAATGGGAACACACTCGGGCAACTATATCTACCCTTCTCTATTAAAGAGAAAACTGATAAC
Source organism: Battus philenor (assembly GCF_028537555.1). Taxonomy (NCBI): domain Eukaryota; kingdom Metazoa; phylum Arthropoda; class Insecta; order Lepidoptera; family Papilionidae; genus Battus; species Battus philenor. The sequence continues at coordinate 4,973,377 of NW_027181686.1, forward strand.
TAGTTGTGATCTATCTGGTGTATATTAATTACAGCGACTATTGACAATAATGATGACGTTCGAATTTAAATTGGCGTTCGGATGCAAATTCAAACAACCAATATATATTTAAAAGTATTGATGACTGCAGAGGCCAGTGTAGTAACATGGAACGTTCTAATTTGAACGCTACAGTTTTAATAATAAATAAATTTGGATTATCTTTAAATTGTTTTGAATACTAATCCATTATCAACATAGACTTTGAGTGAAAATTGTTGCCATTTCACTAATAAATATTAATCTTTTAATTTACTAGAAAGAAAAATAAAGTTGATAACTAATATTATTAATTTAAATTTTAATATGTTTCTTTTGAAGAAAGTTATCGGTAAAGGTTTCAAATGATAATCCGATTTTTCTGTAGCAAAATCCATTTATAAATCTATATATTTCTTTTTTAACGTGTACAATTAATAGTATAGCATTAAAAAATAAATATAATTTCATCATAAATATGTACTTCAACACTAATATACATTTTGATGTATGTCTGTTACATCAGATGTGATATTACAGTGACAAAAATTCCAAACACGTACATATTTCCGCGACGCTGTGCATATGAAATCATTTATCAAGCGATACCTGACTGTCATACCTATGATATAGTAACTTTGGTAGCAAGGATTTATGCAACAGCGACAGGAAAATTTTATGACCTTCTCCACAGGTCATCGTTGTACGGATCTTGCATTGTACGTGACTGTCTGAAGTCTTCGGAAGGAAGGTAATAATGCTTAATTTATTTGTTAACGTTATTACTTTTAAGCTATTTTACTATTTTTAATTTAAATTAGGATATACACAATTAGACTTTATGACTAGCTATCCTCTGCCTTCTTCGTGAATTTAATGAACAATCAACCACCATTGCGAACGAAATTGCGTAAAATCATAACACTAAATAAACCCTGGCGACAGGAATATTTTTCCCCATTTTAAATATTATGGTCTCCGAGATATCTTGATAAGCTGTTAAATAAATGGTGATAGGTGTAAATTATATTTGCAGTTATACGTATAAAATTTTAAAACTTACACCTATAATTGTGCACATAGCTGTCATTACTAAGCAATAGTTTATAAATTAATAATAAATGAATATGTTTAGATACGAACGAAGACCTTAAAAGGTATAGAAACAAAATGAGTTTTGCTTATGGATACAATAAAACGTATCTTCGTTTAGATATGAAAGATAAATACGAAAGAGTACGGTGAGACCTGTAGTTATTTAGCCTCGGGTTATATCTCAATACCTACGTGCTTCATATAGTTCTTGGCGTCTTCTTTCACAACCGACCTCCGACCTATCTGTTGTTGCTAATGACCTTAACTTTTGTATCAACTGGTTACATAAACACAACGATTGTTTACGGTTTACGCGGGTTATCGTGCATTATTTTTATACAAAGGCACATGTTGACATACAGCGAATATTACGATATCGAATTCTACGTAACATCTTTGTCGTTATATCAACGTGTGCATTTTAAACATTTTTAATATTAACATAATTTACCAATCATTTTTTGTGAAAAAAATATATTTATCCATCATAGGTTTCAGGGCTCGCGAGCCTTCGGTAATGTATACATATTAACATAAGCTGATTCATTATTTTTCTGGAAAACCTCCCTACGTATTTCATTTTTTTGACTATTTAATCAATACTTTGTGTATCCCGTGTTGATTTACAGTACATAGTAAACAAATGAGAACATTTTGATGAACTCACGTTAGTTTCTAAGGTTATTTGATTTTTTCTATTAACATTACAAATGTCTTTAAATTTCAACCAATTTAGGTCTATTTGAGCCGTTAAAGGGTATACAACAGATTTTGTTTTAGTTTAATATCAAGAAAGATTACTGGTAGTAATTCGAACTGTTATGTTATTTCAAAATGAAGGATTCTATAGCGAGATTCCTTTTCATATTTCGAAATCTTAGATAGGACGTTTTTACAAAAATATCATCATCATTATCACCATTTCAACCGATAGAGTCCCATCGTAAGGCCTAAAGAACGTCACAATGACCCGTCTTGCGCCACCCACATTCAGCGAATTTTACTATTATTTATTAGAACGTATATATTATTAAATAATACAAAATATATCATAAAAAATAATATGGACGAATATTATGCATAAACCATTGCTCGTTATATATTTTGATGGTAACTTTACAGTTAGCGGTGTTTCGATTTATGTCGAGTCCTTGTTGAATGCATTCGCGTAGACGCAAGGTCGATGCGTATTTTCCGCCGGGTCGGTGTAATATCGATATAGTGTTTCTAGACGGGCAACATGCGCTGGGTAATCGAATACAAACGCGATATAATCCGCGCGTGAAGGGCGGGTCGGTTCTCGCGCGTTTCATTTTACCTATCGCTTCCTCTTACATGTAATACTTTATGACCTCATACCTCTTCCTTTACAGGAGAAACGTAGCACGCTTTTGCTCACGTGCTATTTCAGTTGGGTCTATATATTAACTTATTATATAGACTCTAAAGGATGGAATAGGCTTATGAGAAATTTATATACTATTTTATTGCAGATGCATACATATTACTATTAACAGCACACAAAATTCACTTGTTAAGAATGTTAAAGAATAAATATTTTATTTTTTATCTTTATAACAGAAATTTATTCATCACATGACATCATATCAACGAAGTTCAAAAAATTGTATATCTGAAGTGGAAGTTGAGGCTCTCAATTGGCAACCACGAGCAAGTAGACGCCATATGTAGTAGAGATAATAGGAAGTGGTCGCACGAACCGTAATTTTAAAAACTGGACATTGTTAGAGCGTCGTTATAAACAAACAAGACGGCAATGATTAAAAAAATATATTATGGCAATTAGTTGACTACAACTTAGTTTTAAAAACTTTACAATTCAAGTTAGTAAATAGTTTTAGTTAGTAAGACAGTAAACACTGTAACATTCAAAAACGTGAAATAAAAAATCGGAAATGTTAAACGTAACTGTACAAATAAATGCACGGTCGCTAATGTGTGTGGAATATAGATCGTAATAAAAAAAGCAGTTAGGCACGGCATGGGTATGTCCGACATTAGGTGGATGGACGATTTAGTCAAGATCGCGGGAAGCTTCTGAATGCGCAAGACTGGTCTTTGGCAGAGGGCTATGCTCTGCAGGGTATCTATCAGATGACACAGTGAAGCTAATACAGATTTACAACATATCACAAGTTTTACGAAAATATCTTGTTGGCGAATGTAGCTATTTAATTATTTACCGTTAAGACAGTGACCTGCTATTATTATAGCAGTTTTTAATCATTATTCATTTTTGAGAAAATAAAACATAAAATTATTCAAATTAATTAACGTTAAGAGATAATATAAAGAGAAATATTTTTCATCCGTACGTTATCTATCTGTTATATAACTTCGTTTTTATAAATTTTATTCTTGTCAACGTTGTCATTATTTATAATGAATATTTATGTTTTCAAGGTTTATACAGAAAAAGATTTTTCTGTGCTACGAGAGACCATTTGAACTTTCCGATGCCTCGTAGCTTTAAGTAGAAGGACGCCATTATCAACATCATTTTAGGCATAAGACGCTCATTGCCGGACACAGGCGTCCTCTATAGATTTCATATAAGACCGGTATGGAGCAATCTGCATCAAACGTCTTGACTTGTCATTCTACTATTTTTCTATAAATTTGAGCTCTTCAAGAAATCTCATGACTTACATAAATATAGCACCTATCGACCTAACTTCATCGGATAATCATTTACTTTAATCATTGATACAGCTTGATTGGTAATAAGTATAATAGCTTTGAAGGAGTAAATATATTGCTCGTTTATTAGAAAATAACTTTAAAGCCTTTACTGATATGTAAACTACAATATTGTATCTGATCTGAATTTTAAAAATTTTTTCATATGTTAGCATTATTATATTTATTATTTCTAAAACCATTTTTATATGGATCGCAAGTACCATATTGTATTTAAAGGCTGTATAAACTAAAATAAGTTCTAAAAATAACAAAGACAAAAATTTGTTATCATGTAGCCATTTTTTTTTTCATTGGCTATTATTTATTAACATCCAATATAACTAACCTTCACACTTGTTTTGTAATAGGTACATGATTTATATAACCATTTTGATATACCATTGAGTGACGAAATTAACAAGAAGGTAACTTGGAAGTCAGTTACCTTGACTCTTGAAATATTGTTGTTATAAAGAGGATTGTATCCTGATATCACGCGAACAAAAATCCATGGACACCAGGACTCAATACCAAGTCCATCTTCGATCACAGATGACAATAAGTTTACTTTGGCAAACTAAGTCTATTGAGTCCAATTCTAAGTTAGTTGCAAAATAGCTGGGTATACTGGTTCCGCACTATTTTATGCTAGGTATAGATTTATTTAGGCTATTTTAGTCTGTATTTTTCATATGTCTGGTTATGTGTATATAATACTGTAGCCATTTGTAGGAAGCATCGACGAAGTACCAGGTCGAATCTTTGGACTTCATACAGATACGTGCCAAGAGCACCAAGCGGCCATTGGTAACGATAGTTTCATGATCTTTAAAGCTTGGAGCATCGGTAAAAAGTTGCTAGTTTAACGATTTTCTACAGACTGCGTTTTGGACAGTTTACAGCGGAATTACAAAAAATAACTCTCCCATCTCCTTTCTTCCATCAGACAACAAGACGTAAGGTTTCACAACATTCGTACACTACTGAAATTCCTTCTACCTGCACTAGTGTTTTGCTAATATTTTGAAAGCGACATTGTTTCCAAACAATTACTAATAGGCAAGAGCGAATAGGCTTCTTCTCGGCAAGCGTCAACCATCGTAAATATCGTCATTGCTTAAAATTAAGCGAGGCAGAGATCAAAAGCTTTGCTTAAAAAGGATAAAAAAACTACTGATTCGTACGTAAACTATATGATGGTATGAAAAGAACTTGTCATGAATCCCATCGAGAAGTTTCAAGAGGGAAGTGATCTTCAGTAATGAAGAAAGATACTTCGGATGCCGCTGCAAGGCATAGGCCTTTCTCAAAAATCGCCACGATGTGTTGTACTTCCCATATCCAGGTATTTATTATTTTTTAATATGTGCGCTGTAGCTATTGATATAATTGGTAATAATTGATATTACCAGTGAAGTAAGGCATCATGTGCATGCTTGCAAGTCCTCTAAGTGGGTGTCCTAACTGCACGGCGTATACTCAGCTAATGGATGCCACCCGAGAACCTTCGAGTACCAAAGGCTGTCGGTTACACGTATAAACAGTTAATTAATAGTATTAACTACAGTTCTCTTGATAATTGACAAAGTTTAGCGTAAGTGAGAATGTATAAAACGTAATTGTAATCAATTAACAATTTAAATGAATAATAAAGCAATTATTATTTTTAAAAACATGACGAATAGTTGAACATTAAGTTAACGAGTAGCCAAAGGTGGTGCAACCAGTGTCGCAAACAGTAATTTGCGGTTTGGTGTCCCAACACGAAGTATTGAGATCACGCATTTATTGTTTTTAACCAGAAGTAAAAATAATTATTGGTTTGGTGGTGTCTATGGCGATTCACTTTAGGTGTTATATAAACGTACAAGTTAACTTGATCTGTATGATTGATATTTGATTATTTGTAAATATAATCCATTGTAGGTAACCTGTTAATGATAAAATCATTTTACTCAATAGGAAATTGTAATGTTTTGACAATCTTAGGAGACAAAACACTATAATTGTTATTGTACATTTCAATACATGTATTCAATTAATGCAAATACATAAAAATAAATAGTGTTCTTTCTTTTTCTCTTTTAGTAACTTTTAATTAATTTTCTGACCTCTAAACTACTTTACCTCAATCTCCATTTTGATTTTATTACGCTAACAAAAATAATCCCTTTACTTCACTTAAATACTATTACGTAGTATTTAAAAGCAAACCTTGTAGTTTGTAAACACTGGTTTCATATATTATAAAGCATACAGCTAGTCATTACAATATATAGGAAATAACTTAACAAATAAATTGTCGACTTAGAAGTGGACATACTAGTCAAGCAATCATATAATCCATTCGTAAAGAACAAATAGTATTTAATATCATCGACGACGTGTCCTTGTTCGACCAACTTAAGCGGTTGATGTTTAAATAAAAATATTGCTTAATTGTGTACGAGTCAAACTTGAGCTTTTAGGCCGTGTAGGGACACCATGCAGTTCACATAAACGAGGACATTGAGTCGATAATCAAAGAATTCAATTATTTTATAAAGTGATCGCCGAGGCTATCTAAATTCTAGGCAAAATATATCTTAGTAAGTAACAGTTTGTTCCATTTCATAGCCAGTGAAATTACTAAAACAATGAAACGTTCAGTCTTATGTCTATAATACATGTCTACAGGGTGATTGAAATAAAGTGACTTTGTTAAGGTTATCGGAAAACGGTGTATATAGTCCGTTTTTAATAGGACTTTTTGGAAAATTGTGAGAGAGGCCTATCTCCTACGTCTTACGGTTGGTCTTACGGTTTAAAGAATTAAATTTCACACATTAAATCAGATAATTCACAGACAAATTTAAATATAACAAATTTACAGAAAATTATAAATGTTTTATTATTACGTTAAGTAGTTTATTTAAGTTTTATTATATTTATTAACAATTAATTATACTTAACAAACTTTTGTGTTATTAATTACATTTTTAAAGATGGCGCATGTTGCTTGTTATCCAAATTGCAACGTTTCCAGTGTTTTATTTCTATTTTATACATAGACATAATATTTTAAAATTTGTTGACGGCCTGTTATTAACAAAAAAAAATGTCTTTAAATATTAAGTTTAATAAAAAATCCTCATCTGTCTATATGGTCACCCTAACTGCGCGACGTTGACTGCAAACAAAACGTAATATTGATGAAACTTTATCGCAAATAGCAAATGTAATTATTTGACGTATTCGCTGTCTTCAAATATCAATTTCGGAAAATTTTATATCTTGTTAACCGTTTAATATTCGACAAAATCTTGTACTAAAAAAGGGTCCTTAATCTACTTCGGCGGCCAAGTGTGGATTGACATACAAGTAGTTTTTAATTTGGTTGGTAAACGTTTCCGTTATGTCGGTTTTATATTAAGTTTTTATTCACCATTTATCAATAGTGGCGATATAATATATTTTAGATAAGTATGGGTATTATTGGGGGGACGAATATACTACTCTCATTACGTAAATTCGTAAGTAGAAGACAGAGAGCCCAGTAAAGATTCCTTAGACGAAATAATATCACATTTATAACGATAATCGGAAAAATTTCCCCATCGTATAGTAATTTTTCAACACTGCGCAGCAATTTTATATGATAGATAGTAAAGGCGATGACTTGAGCTATGGTAGCCCAGTGGTAGAGTGTTGAGACTTGCGATTATAGGCCGCGAGTTCGATTCACGGGATAGAGTTTTATATAAAATTCACACTTTGCATACATTACATAGGATTTGAAGACTGAAATGTTTGTAATATGCAAAAGCTATATTTACATATGGGTAATTTAAAAGAAAAAAATATTTTATATTAAGATAGCGTAATAATTTATAATTTAAACATTTACTATTAATTCTAAAGACAGAAAAGAATGATTTAAAATCACTTAGGTATATTTTCTCGTGTAAGAAAATTAAAACAATGATTATTAAATTCTCTGGTATGAGTCTACTCTATGGTATTTCACAGCAGTTATTTCGCAAGATCGTTTCGAGGATGTCACTTCGTCTCATTCGCAATACCTATTTGGTATTTGCAGGAGTCCAATGCGTCGACGCAATCTGCTTGAGCTACGTGTGTCACTGGCTATTGCTGTGCTTTGTGTATTTCTGTGGACGCGGCGTTCTAGGTAAATGCAATACTACGTGCTAAGCCCATCGATCTACAGTTGAATGAACTGTAAACATTATGACGATATGTGAAGGGTTTCTAGTTTTTTTTTTTTTAAAAAAAAGGCAAATACATATTTTTCTAGATACATAAATATTTAGTGGTCTTTTTCTAATAAAACCTTTTTTAAACCAAAATATTGTTTCAACATATATATGGTACTAAGTTTTACTTTTTTATAAAATTACACACAGCCATCGAAACTCATAAAATTTAGCTGTTATCCGTCCGCGTCGATAATGCAATTTAATACATATCTAATAACGTTATTCCAGCCTTAAAAATCACAATCTGTGAATAGATTATCTGAACAGATTTGGCAAAAAACGAACGTGTGGCCGAAGTAGACATCTGTCAAACTTTATTTTAAATTATGTCTACCTGACTTAACAAACACGTGACAATACAAGGGACAACGTGAACAACGTTGTCCCTTAGCTATAAATAATCAATACAAACCTCAAAGAGAACTGTCAAACACTCGAAGTTCATAGCGATCTGTTAAATGCGTAGTTTCAATAGTCGTTATATTTTGATTTTATTAATTTTAAGTTTTAAAAAAGAAGATTTAAATCTGTAAACCCGGTTTTAAATTGAGGTGTGATCAAGGAAAATTAGAATTAATTTTATAGCCGGTCTGACTTGGTGTCTATTATTATTTCTAGAAAAAAAAGTCTTTAAAACAAATTTTTAAGTTTTGTTCTAATTCCTTTTTATGATGAGAAGTATGAGAGAGAATATTCGAGACCGCATCTAGAGATCACCTACCAAAAAATCTTTACAAACTATGCAATAAAAGAAAGATAGCCGGAGGCCTAGTTTGATAAATTCTAAATTTTACGTCAATATTTATTATTAGACAGCAAGCATATTTTCACAATAGTATAAAGATAAATACTTAACTGCATTTTAAATTTGAATCAATATTCACTCTAGCGAAGTTGATATTAAAAGAAATATATACATATGATAAACGCCGTGGGATGGAGAAAGCCAAACAAATTAACTAATATCTTATGTGAGGAGAATACTGTTGAATATACTAATACACAGAACAGCCGTGAAATCAGACTTAGCTCTGCTAAATCGTATTCAAACTCTCACTTTTCTTAACTATAATTCTTAATTGTTATTTACTCTTTATTTTGATGTTTAACATCGACCGGACTTGCAAAAAGTCATGTTAGACGGAATTAAGTACAAAGGATGGTCTTATTACACACAATCTTTTATTCTCACCTATTGAATCAGGTTAACAAAAAAAATCATCAAGCGATATGTGTTGGAAATAGTTATATATGTATATTGTTGATTACTTATAACACAAAGTTAGCTTATTAATGAAATCTGTTATAAATGTGGTCTAAAAATTATTTCCTTTATTAATGTTTTCTTTGCTTTTATTCATGAAATACCGAAAAAACTAAAAAAAAGAAATTGTCGTTATATTTCTTCATTTTATTTTCTATATGGATAATTGTTATGTGTGAATTAATTGGGAAAATATATTTAATTTATACGCCTAAAATCTGTTACTACGAAAGCGACTGGTAGATGGCGCTAGTGGTCAATAGGCTTACGCTATAGTAGCACGGATTATCATATGAAGGTAAGCGCTCGGTTGAATTAAGACTGATTAAATTATGAACGTTAATGGAAACTCGTCATAAAATAATTTTTATTAGAAATTCACTTATTTCATACAGGACAAAAATCCGTTCTGATGTATAAATAACTATATTCGGTAAGTAAAGTCCATATAGCAGTTTCTGCGTGGGTATCTTGTTACGCGATCGAAATACAAAGAGCGAAATTAGGAAATTTCGATATAAAAATGATGATATATAAAGTGTTTATTGTTCAGTGAACTGGATTTTGACCTTCATTTTTTGACAATAATACTGTGACAAAAATTAACGTAATAGTTGTTTGTACTTCATTTTGAGATAGGAGGCCGCCATGCTCACATCGCTTAGGCGGGTGCTCCATAAAACGGGCAGGCGCAAGGGCCTCCGAGAGGGGACTTCGGCGTGAGATCTTTGATGCAAGAGATAGCCAAACCGACTTTTTCGGTTTATATTTACTAGCTAACATTACTACCAAGAAAGAAATCAAAAACTCCAACAACGCTTTTGTCTAGGTTGGTAAAATTCAATTAGGTAATCTACAATATCTACGGTAATTAGGACAGTTTACCTAAGAAGTTAACATCAATATGACAAAAAAGCGTTTTGTAAGTATTTGTGAATATGCTCACGAATCCGATAAAAGAAAAATTGGAAAGTGAAACAATGCCAGTCAATCATAACTAACTAATCGTATATCAAACGCATATAGCATCTGTTAAGTGAATAATTGAACAAGAAGCATGCGCGCGTAACTCTGCTGAGACGAACCACTTAACACGAAATATAAGTGTGACCACATAAATGTATTATTCAGGACAGTCCATAATACCAAAAATCAAAAGTATTAAGTATTTAATATTAACAATTTAGTGTTTATTTGTGTAATTGGATAATTAATAATTATATGCATGCTTGATTTTATTCTCCAATTTCTCTTAGAAAATCTTTATGTCATTCTTAATAACAGGTCAGTCTACATACCCTTTTTTATTTTACATAGAGCTTACCTACATTAATCGTTCTTTTCATGGACAAGGACTAAGTTTATTTATATAATGTAATAAGTGGTTACCCTAGCGCGATATAGCAGAACGAAACAACTATTAAACAGTGAAAAGGCATGGATTGCGAAAGCTCGTAACGATCGCTACTGAAAAATATTATCGCCCGTTTCTTAAATTAAATTCTGCCTATTTTATAGCAACGAGGAATCGATTACAATGTAAAACTGGCACTTTGAAACTGATGTAGTGTAATGAGTTTGAGTTTCTTGGATGTAAGCAGTTGGAAATTAAACTCTGTATTGTTATCATATCTTATAGATAATCTTTCAATTCATTGAAGTAAAAATATATAACAAACAACAGTGGTAGCCCAGCGATAGAACACTAAGACTTGTGATAAATTGTGGGTTCGATCGCTAACACGCCTGCCAGTAATAATGTCGTCGGAATTAAACTAAATGCAGGTCGTTTTCAATCCTTCTAATTGAAAATCTAATGGGAATATGGATGACAATGATAAATATTTAAAAAAAGACATCCAGTCAAAACAGTCGGGTCGGGTCAGCTATTTTAGTATTGTTATAAAGTAATGTCTGACAAAACAAATTAGTGAGGTGACAGATAACTGAATAGAATTAAAATTGTAATAAACATCGATAATCTGACAGGTGTATAAGTCGATAAGCTGATAGATCTAGCGACGGCGTTTCGGAAGCGAGTGAACGACCGGTGTTACGCAAACAGCGGTGCGGCGACTTCATCCGCGACCTTGGCTTTGTTGCATTTTAAGTGGACATTCGTACACAACTGTTTAAAAATAGAATACTGTCACCATACAGAAGTGTCACGCGGGTAATGTGTAATGTTTTGGCGTAAAAATAAACTTTCAATTTCAATTATAAAAATTTCAAAGTGAAACTTATAAAAAAAAATTACCGATAAATTGACTCATCACGATCTCTCTAGAACCTTATGGTTTGGAGGCTTGAAATATAAATAGAATATTGATTCTACCAAGTTAACCTGTCTTTTTTTACGAAATTTTACTTACAACAGTTATAAAGTTCGCGAAAACTTATGAATTTATTCGCATACTTTGGTAGTTTGGTTATTGTTTGTTTATAGTTAGATAATTTAACCACCTTTCCTGAAACTGTATTTCGAGTTCTGGAATCAGATGGCCAAAAAAAAAAAGACTTGACTTACAGGCGTTAACGCCTGGAGGCTTTTTTTATGTACTTCGATAATTAATTGGAATACTAAATGAATCTGGTGTGTCAGCCCAGCTGCGCTCTCGTCTCGGGGGCCATTAATCACCTCGCTGAGTGATGGTAATAACATGAACCATTAAAACTAGAAAGTAAAATTTATTTATATAGAATATGAACCGAAAACAATATTTTCTTTGTAAATATGTCTTCAGCAGTATCTTATGTCATATTTTATAGCAATATTCTGACGGCCATCTCTGCTCACCTTTTTTGTTTATTTTTGACTACATTATATAAAAATAAATTTTATGCGACTTTGTAGTTAAAAACACGATCTTAGTAATAGCCAATTCGCTTCCTATTGAAGACACCCAAGCTATACTTAGATTTGGACCGAAATGCCCAAGAAAGTAAACTATTTTTCACCCAACCTAACGTCGAAGCGAAATATTTCGTTTACATGCTAGGAATGTGTAAAACAAAGGGTTCAATGAACTTTTAACGTCTTTCAGAAATATGGTAGCATTTATACTCCTATATAAAACACCGTGGAATTGGTCACTATATGTCTGAAGTTAAATCATTGACTAGATCGTAAAAGTTGTCCATAAGTCACATTAAATTATTTCTATTATTATCGACTAAAGAATGTTTATTGTGATCATTTGTGTAGTCACGAAACGAATGCCACCTAAAGAGCTAAATTTCACAGAAAGTGGAACCTTGGTCAAATCCTATAATAGAATCAATGCTTTCAATGACCGATTATTTTGCTTGTATGACATCTACATAGGAGCATGACCAGCAGAAGACATCATATAAATATTTTTTTTAGCATAAAGGGTTAGGGGTGGTTTCCATGAAGTGTGAAAATATTTAAATTATGTTAAACTGTTTTACACGAACGTTTGTCACGTGGAAGCATAGAAAAGCAACTGATCAAATAACCCCGGCTTGGTGATAATGCGCGCTAATGGAATGCAAAGTCATTCGTCACGTCGACTACTAACGCACGAGTGTAATATACGCCTTTTTGCTACAAGTTGTGTTCGCCTTGTATTCTTCCCACTGTTGGGATACAATCCGCTTCTTAGAGAGAATATTCGTAACATTACAACATGTCACAATTTTATATACTGGTTTTCTCATTATTCTTTGTAGCGATGTTGTAATAGGCCATTTAGAAAGTTTTGCGAGAAAAAAGTAACCATCAATGTATGCAACGCTAGTGCGATACAATTGGTTTCATAATTAATTTATTTTGAACAAAAATATGTTTTTTTTTTATTTACATTTAATTTTCTCTCGTATTTTTATTAGCCTCATGAGACTGTCGTGTGACTGTTGTGTGTCGTTCAATTATGAATGTACATTTTATTGCAATGATTTTTTTAACTTGATAAACTTATGAACAATGAATATCTGCAATTGCTTTTTGTGAACAAAGTGCCTTCTAAAGTAATCACCGTGAGTGCAAGTGAGAAGTACTCTTTATCTGTTGTCACAGAAGAGAATGTATCATAAGTAAATAATGCCATATCGTCCTCAGCTCCGAACAAACCCGTAATCGCAAAAAGCAAATTTTACAGGAGAAACAAAAACATGAATTTCTTGAGTACGTTCCAAATCAAAGCTATTTTTTTCTGCAAAATCTTAAAAACATGGAGTATTTAACTTCTGTTTAAGGATATATTTGGAAATAATCTGAGCTATTACGGAAAATAGATCTAACTGGAATTAAATTTAAAAGTTTTTTGAGAGCACGTTGTTATTCGTGCGAATAACAACGTGCTCTCAAAAAACTTTACGTGCATATTTACCGTCAGGTTGCAATACGATAATATACATGTGTAAATTTCTGCCAACTGCTTCACCGTAACAGTTTTTACAGTTTTTTCGAGTCACATTGGCCAAGTTTGTGATCGATTCTTTAAAATATGTTATGGAATAAGACTTTACATTAAATATATTCATAAAAAAGTACAAAAGTTCGTAAAATTTCCAGTAATACCTATTATTGGAACATTTCTCTACTTTCGAGAATTTTCTTTCCGAATAATATCATAATTGTGATTTACAGTTTGAGCTTCATTAAACTGTTTTTGTTAAAGATGATTACTGTTTTTTTTTTCGTGGAAACATTAATAGTGGAATAAACCGGGATAAAAAATCTCCTTTATTTTACATATGAATTTTTTAAATTATCACAAGGCTTAATACTACCTGTAGATGCCGAATTTGACAGAAATGGAACAAGCCTGCAATAGCATAATACGAGTTTATTCGGTGGGGTCGACGAAATCAGTTTACGAAAACCTTCAATCATAACAAAGACATTCTGTATAGATAGATATAACGGAATTCGCAAAATATCTTATTCCAATTAAAGCCTTGCAACTGTTTAGATTGTAATTTGGAACTAAATTATTTGAATAAATATTGTAATCAAAGCAATATCTGTATGACAATTTCCTTTATTTAATTCTTTTTTATTAGACGTCTTTGATGTAATAAGTTTCTTACAGTATTTCTGGCGTAGTTCCATAACTGCTTATAAGGAAAAAGTTTATTAATTATCTAACATTTGGTTTTCATTTTAAATTGCTTTTCATATGAGATCATTGATAACTAAATGTGTTACAACACTACAAAATGATTATAGTCGACAAATTAAAAACAGAAAGTGCTAATAACAAAAGATAAAAAGTTAGAAGAGTTAGATAACTCACGTTTATTGCTCGCTGTCCATAGAGTACTGGTCGGGCTTGTTCTTTTGGGTTTATTGTCTCTGAACATAAGAATATCCGGTATTCTGTTTTGCTTGTTATCTTTTGGTATTACATCTGGTGCCCTTTCTACATTCACTCTAACGAATTCGCCTTTGAGAACTTTAGGAGTGTCTCTACTCGGAAGTAAAGGAGGTGATGGAGCTTTAGGTTTTTTGTGAAAAAATCTTTTCCTCTCGGGTTTAGCCGGAATATCAATGTCCGTATAAATAATGCTATCAATCTCTCCAGTGTCTCCGACATCGGTTTTGAAACCAATCAAGCTAAGCGGTTGGTCGAATCGGTTGGAACCCTTTTGTTGTACTGATATATGAGTAATTCCATTGCACTCATTTGCATGTAGTACTTCGAAATCCGTTCGTATTTTATCATAGTTGTAGTCTTCGACGCTGTTCTTTCTTGTTTTTATTAATTCATTTGTCCTCTTCTTAGAGAATAAGTTGTCATTACTGGTATAATTGTTAGGATTTTTTGTCAGCCGGTTGCGCATTTTGAAATATTTATACGTGAAATATATTCTTTTAAAATCCTGCTCGTTTTCAAACCTCACTGCGATGGCTTCGGTATTGATGTTTTTATTTACATAGAAGACTAGAGTTCTCTCGCAATTGGGATAGTTTTCGATGTTCACACAATTCGATATGTCGTCTATGGAGATGTTTTCGTATTTGTTTACAATAAATTCACTGTAGTCTTTTATTATTTTCTGTTTATCATCTTCTTTCGCGTCTTCCTTCGTGAGTAGTTGAAGTTGATCTTTTTCGTTGAAGCCCACAACGATGTTGTAAGAGTGGAGTGAAGTGGGTTTGGTAAGGGCCATCATGTCAAACTGATGGTTGGCATTGTGCAGCTTCTGCCTGGAGACGACAGCGGCGTACCCGCCCGAACGGGTCGCCTTTTTCACCGTCATTATGGACCTGATGACAAGAAAATATTTTTATAAGTACAATAATCATAGGACATTAAGAAGTGAGTTAAGAAAATAGTGACTCACAGTTGTCACTCAGTATAGTTACGACAGTTAACCAATTAACTTAAGAAACCATATTCATATTGACTAGTTGAAGTAAGCCCTTCAAAAAATACGCGTTTCAGTTTTCTAATTTCATATAATTGGAGTTTGTTCTTTTTTCGGGAATCAATGATAGTAATAATTCAATTTAAAAACTCTTAATGGATATATAAGTAAGAATAAAGCTTCCACTTATCGAACTTATACATTACAATTGATGTTATTGATAAATGTTATTATTCTTTTAAATATTTTTTTTATATAATTATAGCGGTTAAGTGTAATTAAAAAATCACAACTTTTTTTAAATGATAGAGAATAGACAAAAAATTACAATCATGATTTTTGATCTATTTTCCTATCTTTTGTACCTTATTTTTGCAAAAGCTTACAAGACGACAATGAGGTTAAATAATCAAATGAATTTAATATTTAGATTCGAAATTTGAATTTGATTAAACAAAATCATATTATTTTTCTTAATGCTATTCAACTGAAGGATATCAAATAACGACCATAAAAATGGAAGCAAAGGATTGACCCACATTAAAGGCTATTTTATTTTAATTAGACGAGCTTACACTTTCACTCACTTTCATTTGATGTAGACCGCACGAAATATTAATGGAATCACAAAACGGAATGCAGTAGAGGTTTTTGAATTATTTTAACATATCTTGAGTTTTTCTTTTCGTTTTAAACATACAAGCTTTTTATCGTAAAATCGGTTTACCTTAACCTTTATTTTTTTAATATGTTTTGTTACAGTACAGTACAATATGACCCATATTGCCATACAAGTAATTGTCAAGTACTCAGTCATTTATTTGGCCGATTATGTTGAAGCCTTAGTCTGAAAACGAAGGAATCCAATCCATGGACGCTGTTCTTAAATTTTTTGAAAACAATAAGCAAACAAACACAAGCGTATGGTTCTATTTTTACTGTTTTCCTCTTTTCGAGAATAATTATTAACTAGCCTATCCGACTTAGAAACGCTTTTTCTTCTCTTAATTTTTTTAAGAATTAAATTCAACATAGTAAGCTAACTTGGTCGTTGTAAAATCACTATTACGTATAAACATCGATGAAGGTTACTGTTGCTTTACTGGCAATTTTAGATTTTGTAGGCTTGATGGGGCAGAGTGCAGATGGAACTTAGTTTGGAATTTGTTTTCGTAGCATAATTAGGGGTTGCCTCGGGAACCTTGGCTGTTACATAACATATAATGACACCAGATTTGGATGACAGCCGAAGAGATTTTATTACAAGTTTACACATAATATTTGCGAAAACACTTTTTCCGTAACACCGCTTAATGAAACGCTTATTGTTTTTATATTTATACTATAATTAGTAAATTACATTAGTAATATTAAAAGATTAGTTTCCATAAGTTATGTAGTGCTACAATACCTACTTCGACCACCGATTAGTAATATGAGTAACACTAATGAGTAAGCTTCAACGTGTGCCGATTTCTATAGACTGACGAGACTTCCGGACTTACAACACAGACCCGGTTGGGCGTCACATTGTCCCAGATTATGTATGAACACTTGTTAACACGTCATTCTTATCGAAAGAACATAACGATAATCATCTATTACTTCATTATAAATTGCCTTCATCATAATCATCTTTACAACTTTAAGATGAACACTACTGAACAAAGGCCTCTACATAGATTTTAAATAAGACAGATACGAAGTAGCTTGTAACGATCATCTGATGAAAATTGTCTGTCCATCCTGTGTTTGAACATTGTAACGTTGCACTTGCCGGTTTCACTTCAAAACTTTAAAACTCTAGTAGCCACTAGTTCTGCAGACAATCACTAGCCTATTGCTTTGTGAATTACTTTTGTCCGTCTACGTATTTCTTTATTCCTGATTTAATCTCATAGAGAAATACCCGTCATAGTCCTATTGCTTGTTGAGCGGTTGTAAGCTTGTCAATGAAGCCTTATTGCTTGTCAAATCGAAAGTGAAAACTTAATAAGTCACTTTCACTGGTTCTATTTACAGTATGGCTTCCAAAAAAATAAACGCGTCATATGCCCGGGTTTCACAAAGGCTGGATTTCTTAAGAGCTTGCAATTAAAATGAATCATTGCTCAAGAGAAAGCTCGTTGCTTCCATATACACGTAATATAAGAATGTTTATTAAGACAATAGATTTGTCGTAACCGTGAGAAGGCCGAGATAAGAAGCGGTGGTTTCCTGGTGATGAGTAATGGGTTAATATCGTTGCTTGTGGTGTAACGTTCCGGGAATATCGGATAGGATCTATTATGTTATACCGCTCGATCATGCTTTAGACTACCGGAGAATTTTTAAAACTTTAACGAACCAATATTAAGATCCATATGTAGCTTCCAGTATTGCCCGAAAGGGTTTATTTACTCAAATTCAAGTGTTTTTTATAATACTAGAACAATGATGAGGGCTATACTCGAATTGTCTACGAGATCTGTTTAGGAATGAGTTGATCTGTAAACGAATGAAAGAAGCTAATTTTCCCCAGGGGATTGGAATGGTGAAGTAGGGAGTATCTGAAGAAGAAATTACGGTTGACTCGCAATACATTTTTAATAAGGTATTAATTAGGCGCCATCATTTTAGATACTTTATGAAAAATAGTGAAAGCCTCATAATAAACACAAGAAATATGGATAAACTTGTAAAGCCTATATATATTTCATCTTCAAAAAGTTAACTAATCCTCAACGGGTGAGTGTACGTATATATAATAAAATTCCACAAGATGTCATACACTACTTTTCTTAGTTTTAAGTTTAAAATTAATTTATTAAATAAATATTATAATAGCACTCAAGAGTTTAGTTAACATAAATATGAGGAACTTAATTTGTTGACTCATTTACATGATTAATATTATAATGTACACTTCAATTTTTTTTTAATTTTATTTAAAAGAGCAACAACTGTTGAGTTTCTGGTCGGCTCTTCTCGGCAGGTGAGCGTTCCGAGACAGTGGTAGCTTAATACATATAAGGTTAAAATAATCGACAAGAAAATGCCTACTTGAATAATGATAATTTCTTTTTTTTTAATATTATGTGTGTCGCGCACAGAATGTCCGCTGGGGCCTTCAGGTTCTGGAGAGTACAGACCTGCGAGTGTAGTTTAAAACATTCACCCATAAGGTGAATTGAGGACTTTATTAAGATCCTCGGAAGATTCTGCATGCAGACTGCTTTCTACGGGTCCTATTGGAAATCTATGAAATAGGTCTCTGTCGGCTAAAATACAAAATCTAGGCACTGATTATCAGCATCTTTTACGATATTGAATACAAAAAAGTTAGGAAAAATAAACGAAAACTAAAAAAATTGTCCGGAACACAGTCTTCGTAATGATATTACTACTGTTTTATGTACACGTAAGGTATTAATATTAATAATAATAAACAAATAAGATTAGAGTAAATATACCTGCATTAAAAATAAATTTCAAATGAATATATTATATATATATATTGTATATATTATTATATTATATATTATTATATATATAATATATATATTGTATAACAAGACGCGATTCCAAGCCCAAAAATGAAGAACGGCTCAATCTCTTCCGTTAATTATTTTTGCTTATGCATTTGTTTAAGCGCGGATAAAATTGAAAATTTGCGGAAATCGACAACACTCACAATACTCTTCTTTTCTCATATACAGCGAAGAATAAATTGAAATATCTCTTTTTATGTGCATCATTAAATATAACCGCATTATGTTTAGTCTTAGTGTACACGAAAGAAAACTTAGTTATATATATAACTTAACATATTAATGTGTTACAAACTTAAAATCAATGATTAAAGTATTGACTTTGCGATACGTTTCATTTATTTATTTCATTTGGATGACAGTACGAACTAATTGATTAGCAAATTTGTATTTAAAAATCACTCGACCTTGTAACTTATATCACATATTTTAAATGAGTCAATAGAACAATATTTACATAAGAGCCGGTGCTCTTCCGACAAGCTGCCGGCAACTGGGTTAGCATTTGAAATGCGGATGAATGGCCTATTGAAGCTTACGTTATGTTATTGTGCAAATTTCTCAATGCGTATGTAATTGAATAAGTTACAGAAAAGTTATATAAAAGAAAAAAAAAAGAAAATAAAGATTATTAAATCATATTATGATGAGACTGGTCAATAGATAATAAAATCTCTTGCCTTTTGCCGTATTTATTTTTATTTGTACCGACACTGTGATCTCAATATCTCTAAGAAACACATTTTTTATAACCTATATACAGATCGATAATAGGTGTAAAATATTTAAGAAGGAGAAAGTATAGCTTATTTGTTGTTAATTAATTTATGGTACCTATTCAAAAATTAATATTCACAGAAATAATAAATAATGTAATGATAATAAAGTAAGAAAAATAATTCAAAACTCGGATTACTACGTATTATAATTAATTATAATTTACTACTTGTATCTCAGATTTTGTATTCCTAGAAGTTAGTCTGTCGCATTCCAATTGAAAAAATAAATATTTTATAGTGATCACTTTACACAGATAGGTTGAAAATATGTGTAAATGTTTGAAAGATTTTTAGTTACAAATATGCTATTTATTAACATATTTAAGGCTTTTACACCTATAACCAACCATTCTTTATATAAATTACAAAAATTGTAAATAAACCTATACTTTGAAAACTGATTTACATCGATTATATTGATTATTTATTAGAGGGACTGGAAAGTAATGTCGTTTCTGTCGACATATTTTACAGAAAAACCTATTGATTTATACCGCTCCAGCATTGAAAATTTGTATTCTAGATGGCAAAAGGTTGTTGATAACGAAGGTGAATATATTTTTGATCAGAAATAAAAATTTGTTAAAAAAAGGCGTCGTGTGAATTTAACTTATAAAAGCGACTTTACTTTCTGGCCCCTCTAAAATTAATTTCTAATTTTATTTCATTTTAAATAATTTTTACAATATGAAAGTGGGATAGTAAATTAAAACTTTGAGAAGGTTTGTCATGAAGTTATGCCCTTTTGAATAATTTGTGACTGCCGTGGAGTATCTGCGACAAATTAAATGGTAGACCAGGTCCAAGCAAGTGAGCTGCCAGCTAGTATGACAATGGTGCAAAGATGTTCGAATCTATATAACGATATATACATATATTCTTTACATTGACTTGTGAAATGATAGATAATAATATCGCAACAATTGTTTTATAAGTCTTGTCAAGCTATACATGTCCCATTTATTTTGAGAATCCACTTATAATATATAGTCATTTATCATTTTTTACCATAAAAGCATATTTCCACGTTGCAATGAGATTGAAATCATACAACAGGATAATTAAGATAAGGTAAATTAATTGAAATATTAACATAAACACACAAGGAAATAGTTTTAGTGGTCTTTATAATAATCTCCGAGACGATCGCTGTGGTTTCTCATACATTGCGCCGCCTTGTTTTCACTGGTGACAATGCTTTTTCACATAATTATACGCCCCGCTTTGAGACTGAACAAATAGAAAGTTCGTAGAAGTGGCCGATGGCTTAATTGAATGATTTCTATTGTTAAGTGAATACCGTCTGTGAAGCCGACGGTTATTGGAGTTGAGTTATCTTATTAGGAAACAGCGGAATGGCCGGCACTTTAAAAGGAAGTACTAGCGAGAATCATGTTTTCCCTTGTCATAATCAACGAAAGAAAACAGGCATTTGTGTTATACCTTTAGATCAAGATTGCTAGTGATTTAGTTTCCTATACTTCTCTGTAGACCAAAATCTTTATTTTCATTATTTATTTATTTATTTATACATAAGTATAACGGCGAACCTAATTTGAAAGATGTCCTTTTAATCAATTGAGCGATACTAAGATTAAATTTTAAAGATTTTTAAAATAACATCACCACAGATACAAATGAACATCTCAAAAGAAAATAAAGATGTAGGGTGGGCCAAGAATTCGTTAATATTTAAATGTCACAAACCGAGCAAACGCGAAGAACGAGTTCTTGGCACCGATGGTACTGGAGTGTACTAGCTGTAGCCATATAAACCATGTGATATGATTACAATCATTTTTATTAGGCGGAACTACTTGTCACACATCCTATGAGTCCCTGCCGATGGTCAAAGAATTTTTTCCAGAAAAGCTGATTTCCAAATGAAGTGACATCCCGTGGCGACCCAGAAAACCAGATCTATCCAGAACCAAATAAGCCACGTCGACAGAGAGAAAAAAATTGCGAACGAATGTCGGCGATCTCGCGGTATCATAGTGCAAATCGCAATGGTTGTTAGTTAGGTGGTATAATTTTTAAAAGCAAAAAGAATTACTTTTCGAGTCAATAATTTTTTTTTAAAATATACCTAATGGTTTTTTAAAGAATTTGACTAATATTTACTTTACTAATTCATGGGCTGCCTTACAGAAATAAAAATACTCAATAATATTATATTTATTATAAATAATTTTAATTATAACAAATTGTATAAAAATGGGTACCATTAAAAATCTACATGGTACGTTTAAGTGCAGCAGAGGGCAGCAGCGTTTTCTTCATACCATAATACCACACTGCGATCGCTAACTCGCCTGCCAAACTTGACGTTCATGATATCTCCATAGATATATTTAGGGAAGGCCTATGCCATTAAATGGGCGTTTATAGGCAGAAACGATGACGGCGATGATGAAGGAATAGGTAGGATTGCAGTGTAAGTAGCAGGGTTCGATTCGGGGCATAAGGCACACATTTTATCTATTATGTATTATGGTCACTGCTTCCAAAAGTAAACATCCCAACAACATTCTAGTACCGAAATTCAGGTGATTCGTCACAATTCATGAGCGGTAGATTGAAGCTCGTAACCGTTTTAAAAAAGACATGTATATATTTTAATTACCAAATTAAAGAACATACGACATAAAGTCCAAACGCATGGATATCAATGAGTGTCGCACAACAATAGGTAACGATGACATGGCGAAGCTGCGATGACCGCCAAAACAAAAACATGATTACCTCCACAGCGCTTACACGTTCGGCACGACCTTTAGTATTCAAAAGAATACTTTTAGTTTAAGTTGGTCCATAATTTAAAATTACAACTTATCAATCATAATATTATTTCGTAACGCGGAAAACGTGAAAAGTTTCTAACCATATATTTATTTAATTAAATGTAATGAAAATAAATAATACGATTTTTAAATTTATTTTGATCTTTTCATTTTTAAAAACCATAGTTTAACATCCATTAAGACTTTTATATAATACTAGACATAGGCGCATTTTTTCAAAAATATTCTCCGGAATATAAATAATAATTTACGGCGATTGGATTACAGACAGATACAGATTTATTTCTACTTACACACACAATTTATTAGACTTGAACGTATTTAATCAATTATTTTATTTCATTTATTATACATCGCCAACAAAATTTACATTTTTACATTTATTCGATTTACGAGTCATTTATTATCATCTATAGGTTCTGAAATTTTATCAAAATTAAATCTTATATTAATATTATGTAAAATAATAGTTTTTTGTGTCGTATTATATAGTTTATGTATATAATTAATAAATTTTCAGTTTTACTAGCTGTTGTATATTATAAATATTGTGAATGTTGTACACAAGGTGAAAAGGTGCATCTAAATTTGTTATTTTTAAAATAGTTATTTGAACCACTTTAATGCATTCTCCAGGCGTGCTTTTCCAAATAAGTGAAAACCATTGTTGATGGTGAAATTTTTTAATTTTTTTAAAACCACCTTACACGATAATAATTATAAAAGCAAAGGGATGACACATAACCTTTAAAACTGTTTTTATAGCCTAATTATTATGCACTAGGTCAATGGCATGACGAAAGGGGAAATAGCAGTTGTCCTTTTCGAAAAAACTGTCTTCCGAGATAATAAAGCTCGCCATACACGTCATTATTTAATCAGTCTGTATGTTATCCTTGACACGGGTCGTACTGCCTTTATATCGTATGTACAACACTTATGCTTCATAGAGCATGCTTGAATCATTATAGACTTTAAAGGATTTTATTAATACATATCGCCAAGTGACATATAACTATATTGTTTTATGGTGTTGGAGATAGATAGATATATAGCGCAGTATTTACTGCTTCTAATTATAGAAGTGGATTTAATAATAGAAGCGCTTGTTCCATTTACAAACTATGATTTATTTATTTATGTACACCAGCAGTACACATAAGTTAAAAATACATTAAAAGCGGCCGAATTAACAAAGGTGTTATGTGATCCTTTATAGGTGGTAACAAAATTTAAAATTTACAATTTACAACTTTATAAAAACATATATTAAATACGAAAACAAGTGCTCGTACGTAAGTGGAAACCTCAAGTTTTCAATTATAGACACTAAACAGCAATCTTCTTTAAGGAAAGTGTTTAAAAATATTAAATTAAAATCTATCTAAAATATATTGTTGCCTATAATAAATAGCCTTGAGTATTAAACGCGCAATGTACTCTTTTATTTACTATGTGTCTATGTTTTTCTTTCGTATACGACAAGGAGCATCAAATAAATAATTATAGTTAGAAAGAAAATTCACGGCAGGGCAGAAATTATTCACAAAATGGATAGCTAAACGAGAAAAGATATCAATACATGAATTACTTTTCTAATGGGCTATAGTAAACAACATATAAAAAGTCACAAAACAAACACATATTTACAATAACAATACTGCGCTTTTTTACAGACAAAATTGTTTGAGGTAAAAAAAATACGTACGTTTATATCAAGATTATAAGATTAAATTAACAAACGCTTAAAACATTAAAAATTAATGTTGAATGTCTATTAAATATCCATAATGTTTTTAGTAAATTAAATATTTTAAAAAAGGCTTAAAATTTATTTAATCTCATGCAAGGTGTCGTGATTATAATGAATTTCAAGTCTTTGGTGTCATGTCATGTCATTGTCAAAGATATTACTAAACAGTAATGGACAAGCATTGTGTAAATTATTGTGTTAGCAAAAGGTTAGCCTGTTTAAGAGGTAAGTTTAAAAAAAACTCATAATAAGTCGTGTGTAAATTATAGTAAAATAACAGCGAAGTTCGAATAATTGAACAATATTTTATTGTAATAAAATTAATAAGCTAGACATACTATTATGAAAAGGAAGTGGGCCAAAGACGTAATAGAATAGTACCCGAGTGAAGGTAAACAAACAGATAAAAATGAGAAGATGACTAAAAGCAACATCAGGAGGGATATGGGAAGCGCATGATCATGAGATGTGGCGAGATCTGGGGGGCGGGGGGAGGAATATACTAGTCCGGAATATGTCTAGCATAACATTATGTAACACATGTTTATTAATAAAGGCTTATTGAATTGTATTGTACTGTATTAGCGGAACCGGAAAGTAATGTCACTTTCTAAAGTTAAATTCACACGTCTACATTTTTAACCAGTTTTTATTTCTAATTAAAAATATATACTTCTTCGTTATCAGCAACCTTTTGCTATCTAGTATACAAATTTACAATGCCGGAGCAGAAAAAATCAATCGGTTTTTCTGTAAAATATGTCGACAGAAACGACATTACTTTCCGGTCCCCCAAATATATAACAAAATTAACGACTTTTGTTGTTATTTACCATCAAATTTATAAAAATATTACGAAACTTTATTTTTACGTGCGTTGTGTATTAATTAGTTTATATGAAACAGTATTGTTAATTACACAATTACCCACATTTCACACCGAGTATGTGTTTTGAAGCTAATTGTTCGCAACCTTTCACAGAATAATGGGAGTATCTGGACCTAAAATCTTGGCGTGGCGACTTTCTCAACTGTCTCTGGATGCTTTGGAGATATCTACATGGGAACAACACACAATGCTGCCATTGTATGGATGACAAACATAATCATTCGTATAAGAAACAACCATGTCGGCTATGTAATTTACTTACGATGTTGGAAACATTTGAAGAGAAGGTTAAATTTGTGTTATTTTATAAAGTCGTATATTAGAAAGAGAGGCAAACATTTCATAATTTTATATTTACATAATTAGATTTAATTAGAAATGTAAATTATAAATGAGATCCAAAGACGAACAAAATAACCAATAGTGTTCAGCTACAAGCTGAAGTGTCAGTGCGGAAGCCACACATAGTGACCAAAATAGATAGCCATTGAGGCTTAAGCTTCTGGAGTAGAGACCTCGGATGAACTAGTTAAGGCCGTCGGAAGCCCAGCAGTGGACGTCGTATCTTGATGAGTATCACATAATTTAAAATAAAAAAAACATTTGATTATATATAATCAATAACTTTTTTTCTTATCATTTTGTATAAAGTTTACTAGTCATCAGAGTTGACCTGATCTATTAAGATTAGACTTGTTTCCGTTGAAAATTATTTTAGAAATGAGATACATATTTTTTACCACCAGTTAAAAGCAATATACAGTAATATACAAATAAAAGTCATATACAGTGTCAAGTTGTCCAATAAAATAATTATTTTTTTTCACATATTAATATAGCTATATAATCATAGGTATATAAATTGTATACAATGTGTGATATCCTTTTGTTATTGTGTATACAAGGGTTACCCTTGTATAGAAATAGATTGAAAATTATACGATTATGATATACGATAACGACCTCATTTTGCGAGAATATAGCACTTTTTTCAAACTATGTAACCAAAATTATCAATACACCAATCGTCCACATACCAAAAAAAAAAAAATATTTATATATATATATATATTTCAGCCAGGAGAACCAACGTTTGGTGTTGATTTATAGGGCATGCTCTTTAGATAAGTTTAGATAAAAAATTCATTTCCCCTACTCTTGGTAGTGGATGTAGTGATAAATTTCTAAATATTCAAATTCTTATATTATATTTAAACATTTAGTTCACAGCCAACATTAGAAAACGCACAATAAGCAAGTGAAAATTACTTATTTAAAAACAAACCAAGCATTTAAGGTCATTAAGAAATCCGGGTTAAGTGTATACGAGTTATAAAGCTCAGTTTTTAATTATAATTTCTTCTCGCATTCATTTATACACATGGCTCGAACGATAACTTGATAATGTAGCGATAATGTATATTAAAATGTATTTGTACTCTGTCTTATCTGTTTTAACACGACGAGGGGACAATTATAATAATTCTGTTCTACTCTGTTCTAGAACTCTATGCGAAACTATATATCACTTAACTAATTAATTATTAATTTTATTTATTTATTTAAATTTCATACACAAAACGTATGAAGGCGGACAAAATTCCGTAGGCATTATCTAGCAGTTAACCTTGACTGGTGCATAGATAGAATCATTAAACAGCTCTCTCCCTTTCTGGTTCTTTTCTTCACTGCTGAGAATCGTTGGCTCCTTCTAACTTCATCGGTCAGTCGTGATCCGTTATTTAATGTATCTTATAGTCATCATTATTTCAATTATAGGACGTCCACTGGTATATACAGGCCTCTTTCTTTATTTAACTTATTGACATCTTACGATATGTATGATCTGTGTTCTCCATTCCATAACCTTAAGGTCCCAGCGGTCATCAGCCGTCATGCTATATTATTATTGCTTTCACCAAGGTGGAAGTAGTAGCAAGTCCAGTTATTAACTTGACTGGATCAGACCAGCGGGAAGGTGATCGTCTGCATGGTCTTCCATCGTCTACTTTCTATACAGTCAGTAGTTTGTCAAAGAAGTCTGGTTGTATGTTGGCGATGTGGCCAAAATTATATAAGCCGCTTCCCGAAAGTGCCATTATCTACACGGGAGGCCTATGTCCATCAGTGAACGTCCTTGCGGAACGACGGTCTTGTGCCACCCGCTTCCAACGACTTCTCTTGAAATTGACTATGTCATTAACCCAGCATTTGGAGGCTTATACACGCCGAGCATACCGGCTCGCGGTTGCCACTCGAAAACCATTCGGTTAAAACGACCGATGGTTGCACTAACGTTATGCACCGCTCAATGCCATTTCAGGCGTTTCGCTTCGGTCTTGTTTTTGATCCTTTAGTCGTTAATGGCAACACATACTATCAAAGAATCATTGTCTCAGATCTCGTCACATCGTCTTCAGACATCTCAATCGCACTCTTCATCATCTTATCACTCAAACACCTCAGACGGTGATTACAAATATCCGTGCATCTACCGGGAGTCAAACTCACGACCTCGCGAACGTAATTCACATTGTGTAACCATTAGTCTAAAAGTACACTACATTGATTACAGATTAGTCCGTCGGGTATCACAGTTGGCGAATAGGAAAAAGAATAGAAATTTCTAGAAAGTGTCTCAATTCCGACGGCACGGTCGTTTCATAATAATTCAAAGATATAATGAGCAAATCTCGTTTTAAGACGTTACACACAGTTGCGCAGGAGCTCGTGTATTATTAACGCGGCTCAATGAGACCGCTGTTATACCGTAGTGTAATTTGATTGACGAATAAACTTAATTAATTCACTTCGGATATAAAACATGTCTCTAATTCAACAGGTGTCAATAGGGTAAACGGAATTAATATTACGTGTTTTTTTTTCATCATCATCATCTTATCACTACAAAGTATAGGCCTCCTCTGATCGCCACTACGACCGGTATTGCTGCCCGGATCCAGCGATTTCCTGAAATCTTAACTACATCGTCGGTCTACGTAGTGAGGAGCCCACTCCGCGTGTACCGATTCATAGCCCCCAGTCGATAACCTTTCGTCCCTAATTTTACTTTTTACTTAGTAACGTTTAATTAAACTGTTTTTGATGTGTTCCTCATACAGATTTAACAAAAAATTTTTATCAAGTCTCTTGAGATAAATACACATGGTAAATATTTTTAGGCGTAATAGTCTTTACGTCGGTATAAAATAATCGCTGTGAAATATGTTACATTAATTTATTATTTCTATTGGAGTAAGATGGATAGTTATTAAAATATCAATACGTTGTTAATTATTTCTAACCATGGCATAACTTTGTTAATTATTATTAAGTAGCTTAAATATTTGGTCTATATCTTTAGTTCAACTAATTTGTCTTTATTTTTTGTAATATAAATTTAAATAAAATGCCTTTGTTTATTAGGTTATTTAAGTTTTTAAATTTAAAGTCATTAATTTTTATTTATTTAATTTTTATTTGTTCTTAATAATTTTGTTACTCGTCGGTGTGATAGGCGGCCGTAGCTATCGAGCGGCGCGTTCTTCTACTTTTACTTCGTATCGCGTCGAGAAAGTAATAGTGTGTGATAAATGTTTGCGCATGCGTCGTCTACCGCCAAAGTCTCCACGAATTTACACAGCAACTATTTTGATTTCTAAATTTACACCTATTTTCTTCTAAGTCGCAAATGAACCTGTTCTAAGTTACACTTTATATATAACAAACAGCGCCTTTTCGTAGCACTCACTGGTGGTGTCTTTAGTTTTGGGTTATATTTTAAGATGAGAGCACTGTAGCTTGAAACATTTTGATTTGATACATTTTATTATACATGTAAAATAAAACATGGTTATCATTTGTTAAAAATTAAATAGATAGTCTCATAACTCCAGGTATTTTCTCATAGACAACCATAGTATATAAATAAATAGAGAACAAGTAGAATAATCGTCACGCACAATGTACGAAGTAGTTGTACACCAATGTGTAGATGAAACCTCGTAATAGTAGTGGTTTCAGTCCATAAACGCCCACTGCAAAAGCATGCAAGCCTCCCCAGTACTTACTGGGGAGGCTTGCATGCATTTATACACATTTATGTACACGTACTTTTATTACCACCGGCTTGGAAAGCTGATCTGCTGAGGAGACCCGATCAGAAACACAAAGCTTGCTTTTTTAAATGAAATTGAACAATGTTTGACATATACATTATAATATCAACCATATAAATCAGTGAATAACCCAGGTTTACACATATCGATCAACTAAGAACTCTTGAATACTAAAATCATTCTCATTTAATATCATTCTTTTAATTTTAGATTTCAAACTAGGTAAAGGAAGGTCTATGATATCTCGTGGACGCTCTTATCCGAGGACAATATTTATAAGTTATGAGTTTATTTTTATTTGTATTTATCATGTCTGTCTCTATTTTTTAAATAAGTATTTAAATTGTGGCACAGCAATGATATTTTACTAAGAATGTATTCAGAAGCAAGAACCATACCACTAATTTGATTAAAACATCTCTCGGAGAATCTCTAGCTTTTAAGTTATAAACGGTCAATGTTTGGTTATACGGATGTTTGTTTTTTCGTTTCTATCTCAATCATTACTTGCATCTAAATAACACTCGGTTATCAGAAGCTTACTTGACTCAAAAGTTAATAAATTTCACGGTACAATGGTAGCAGGCCAGCAGGAAGCGGCGTGAGAGCGTGCCTCTCCCACGGGCTCCGATGCACCGATGCGCACCGATTATTTACGACGAAACCCGAAGCCCCCCAGTTGTTTATGATGCTATTAGCGCTTCGCTAAGCGTTTTAATTATAGCTTTAGCGGTCTGTTATTTTAGATAATCGTTTACATGTTTGTTCATTATATATTATAGTAACTAATTAAACAATTACTTGTTGTTTACATTGATATATTTAAATTCACAGATTATTTTTAACGTACGACGGATTAAATCTTTAATTGCCTTTAAGTTGAGTCTATCACCTGTTCGGATAAAATGACTCAGACCTGAGAGGAAAGAAGTCAGCGAGCATATTTGTCATAATATTTAACTTGTATTTTTATTTTATTGAACTACTTTTATGGTTAAATATATTTATAACCATCGGCGTCAACTTATATCTATGTATATAAATCATCTACGTATATACCCATCATGATATCTCCGGAACCATTAGGTTTAGAGACTTGAAATTTACGAAGAAATATTTCTTGTGCCGTGTAAAATTCAGCTAAGAATATTTTAATATTTCCACCTGCAAAAGGGTTGTTGATACATTAATTATGCCTGGCGTGACTGAGGACTACAAATTTGTAGTACATGAAAAGTTTTTACAACTTTGAGATATTGTATTAAAACTGAAAAACTTATGCAAATAACATATTATAGCAGCTACATATCATCCTTGTTATGGTTTAAATCACATGTATTTGAATATGAACTTTATTCAGTAAACCATAAAGCTCATTCTATCTTTTGTAAAGAATACACATTAAAAATGTTACCTCTAAACAACTCATTCTTTGATACTTTACACTAGACACTAATATAATGTAATAGTTAATTTAAATATGCAATTTAATACGACAGCAATAAAATCATTGTTATTACATAAATAAAATAAAAAAATGATTTTTAACAAAATTTACAAAAACGTCATCAACCTCCTCCATAATTTATCAATACGACCGGTTGGAAGCGACCAGCATTCTGTATGGGCCATGGTTTCCATTTCAGAACCTTAAGGCCCCAGGGGCCAACCGTTCTTTGGCCTGCCAGCCCAGTTGAAATTATAAGATTACATAGAAATACACAATGATATAAAACTAACTGGCCAATAAAGCTAGTTCCCACCAAATTAAAAAGAATATAAATGAAATGTTTTTTTTTAAATTTAGAATTACATAAGAAATGCGTAGGTGACACCCACCCACAAGGTGGACAGACGGCCTTGTTAAGGTCGTCACAAGACGCTGAATGCAAACCAACCGGTCCTTTTAAAAATCTATGTAGTAATATATATGATGAAAATATGCTCCTAGCAATGGTTAAAAAAGTATTATTCACAAGACTGCTCGTAAAATCTATGATATCAAATATAGACTATATATGTAATTGACTTTGAACTGTTGACCAATTCGTAAATTATTGCGGTAGCAAATTAAAAGTTCTTTTAAAATTTTTATCGCAACATAAGTTGACCTTACAAATATTTACAATCGATACGTCTTGACAAAAAACCTGTCTTTCAAAATCTAGTTTCGCATCTGTTAATAAGGAATTTAATATTCCTCTCACGAATGCAGATGTATCGAACAAAGCCTACGGGTTTACCGGCTTAATGTTTTTACAACGAAACGACATTTCGTCGTAGTGCTAAATTCTGAAATCGTGAGTTGTAAAGTACAAATGACTACAAACACAATGCTAATACATCGATAAACTATACACCGCTACATGCTCGCGTGAGAATAGCCAATGTATACATCAGAGTAAACCGTCATGCTGTCCTTTTGATTATTAGTTCTCATTTGTTCCATTGTGTTTATTAGAATCTATAGTTTTACAACGTGACTCAAGGAATTGCACGTTTAAAGTGGCAGAGCGCGGGGGACATCACCCATGCAACGCAATACCACAAGCCTGTAGTCGCGGCATGGTTAGGCCACCCACTAGGTAAAACCAAAACATAGTTGTAGTGGCAAAAAGTCGCTGGACGAAGGCAGTGCAAAACCGGGCATCGTGACTATCCTTGAGAGAAGATTACGCCTTTCAATTGAGCAGTAGTCAAGCGGTAGTGGTGTAAGACTTGCATTCGTAGGTCGCTTGTTCCATTCCCAGGATACAATCTCTGTGCATTAATAACACATGATTCCCACTGCTGACGTTAAAGTTTCCAAAGGATAGGCAGCAGCGTCCTCTGCGTATCAAAATACCAAACTGCGATCTCTAATCTGCCTGTCAAACGTGGCGATTACGGTATATCCCCCATAAATATCTTTGAGGGAGGTCTTGTCTATGCCTTGCAGTGGACGTCTATGAGCCGTAACAAAGATGCCTTACAGCTGGCGCCTATCGACTGATATGATAATTAGAACATTATGAAATTTTACTTAAGAATACGTGTTAAATATTATGCGAAAATAATTATAGCAACTATCTGCTATTTTTACACAATAGCAG
This sequence comes from Battus philenor, assembly GCF_028537555.1. Lineage (NCBI taxonomy): Eukaryota > Metazoa > Arthropoda > Insecta > Lepidoptera > Papilionidae > Battus > Battus philenor. The sequence continues at coordinate 5,006,014 of NW_027181686.1, forward strand.
TACTTTTATTGACTTGTTAAAAACTTAAATGAATATAATAGAATTATTAAACAAGTTTCTAATCTATGATTTGCCATCAATTTTAAAAAGTCACCACTGTTGAGATATAGCTTATCTCTAATAGATATTAAACTAAATAACAAAGTAAGTAATTAAGACCACTCACCTAAATATTATTTGTAGTAGTAATTTTTAAAGATAAAAGTTTTTAATAGTTGTCCAAGTACATTTAATACGTGGTGTTGATTCAGCATATACATTCTTGATGTCAAAGTTTAGAGCTTCATTGTACTAATTAATGGTGTTTTAAACAAATCTTCGAGTGATATTTAAATTTTTGAGAATGAAAATCAACGTTGGCTAGCGATCACAACGTTATAAATTAATTATTGCTACTCGGTCGGGAAATTAATAAAATAATATTAATATAACAATGTAAAAAAACGATTAAGAAAGGTATCCAATATATTCGGATTTATTTTTATATTATATGTTATTTATTTTGTGCCAGTTACTATATTTATCAGCCGACTATATACTTCCAAACTGTCAAGATATTTGTCACAAAAAGTTACGATTAGTTATGTACTCATTTGCTACGTAAATATAAAACCCCTTTTATTGTGCGTTCGTTTCTTTCGCACATTGCAAATAGGAAGTGGTTAGGTGTAGGTAAATGATCAAAGCGTGTGGTCCCACGCTCGCTGCATCTAATGCAGATATTACGTCGTTTTTGCAAGCAAATGGGCCGAGGATGCGCACAGGCGTTATGTAATATGCATTTGATAGTTAAAGTTAGGGACGCTTTCGCTTGACCCCGCTCCGATCTTCCGATGGGAGTGTAACGGCTTCAGTGAAAACGTACCGTCTTTATTTCGGTACTCGCAGCTCTTTACACAACCATTTCCTTATATTCTTCGCAACTTACACAATAACTTCAACAGAAAATATATTTTATGAAAAATGAATATTTGTCTGAAATTTGCACAAATAGCTTATTAACTATTTTATCTACAGTTATTAACTCACTCGAAGAAAAATTCCAATAAATATATTGAAATATGCTTATTGCTTTGCTAGTCTACGATTATTACGATAGTTAAACAACATAGTATTCTTGGAAAGTAAAACAATATATATACGTATGCTAATTATTTCTACCAGCATTGCTTTGGCAATAATTGCTATTTTAGCAGTTATTTTTGTTCATATTTTCAACTACTACGTAAAGAAATATTAGATTGTATTATCTAACCGCCTACGAGTATTTAAATAAATATCAGTATCGTATTCGGGCCGATTTATAATACTAATTAGAGCTATTATTACAAAAATGCATTTTTATTGCACGTTCCCTTAAATCTCTTACTATACCAAATTTTTTCGAGTGTTTTAAATTGTTATATTTTCAGAGACATTGTGATGAGTACATTAGTGGAAATCTCTTACATACAGGATGATTGGTTATAGGTGTAAAAGCTTTAAAGGGATGAATATATAGCTTAATGTCTGTCAATCAATGCGTGGTACATCAATCAATGATTTTAGAAATAATGAATAAATTAATGATAATAGTAGTATAGTAGATAAGTAAATAAAGTAAGACGATTTGATATCTGGATTACAATATTAACTATTGTTTACTATGTATTCCTGCAAACTTTGTACGGCCAGAAATTATTAATGTGGCATTTTAATAGAGAAAATAATGTAAAATTTTTCAGTATTCACTTTATACATATGATCTAATCATACAACAGCTGCGAAAGACTTAGAGGAGTGAATGTTGTCAAAGCCTCATTTGTCAGCAAATTTCATTAATAAATTGTTGTATTTAATATTTTTCCTTAATTGTCATTATGTTATTTGATATCACTGAATGTTTGAAAAGTACCATACATTAATTGACAACAAATGAGCTATACATTTACGCCTTTAAAGCCTTTATTACCTATTTACAATCCGCATGTACGCACGTATATTGTTTAAGTTGTATTTTCTTATACATTAAAAGTTAATATGAAATTTCGTCATCGTACAAATTAAATTCAATACGGTCAATTACATTGCTTGCAATGTAATTGTTTCGCGTCTTTAAAATTAATGTTGCAAATATCAAAGTTGCTAGTCGCATTAAAATACAAATTGAACTTGTAAAAACAATAAACGGTCAACGTTGGCAAAATGCCAAGCGTTCAAATTTGGAACACATGCCAATTGATGAAGCAACAAATAACGTCGTAACAATGTTTTTTACCTTATTGAAAACTAAAGACAATTTATGTTCACCTAAAAGAATTTTGTGTTATGTATTATCTACATATGTGACAGATTTCCACCAATGTACTGACTGGTCACGATATCTTAGGAAAAATTAAGCTTACAGACTTCATATTGGGTAGGAATATCTCTTTCGCCGAATAGAGATCAACCAAGAACGGATCATATGTAGGGGGGTTTAATAAAGACAGGGAACAGCTAATATTTTTAATGAAGGTAATTATTTTAAGTTCAGAAAAATGTAATAGTGATATCTCCTAAAATTAATGTACCCAGGATTTAGTTTACTTTTTTTATTTAATGTAACAGTTCGTCGGTTTTTGATCTTTAGAATGATTACTATATATTTTTTATACCCCTAAGGTAGAAAAAATTAAAAACAACCTTAAAAGGTACATTTCGTAAACTCTATTAACCCAAAGGTCAAAATAAAACTTATAAAAACTTTCAACATACATTAATTGTTCTTCTAACATAATTAACCAAATCACGTACCTTTTTGTCTTAGTTACAAAGTAAAATTTCAAGGCTGGGGTCCTTTTGACCTCTCACGTAAAATGAATTTCGTTAATACCTTTTGCGTGATGAATTAACGTAATTACTACTCCATTAGTGTGAGGAAAATCCACTTAATTACTTAACCTAAAAAAACTTCGGACAGATGCAATGAAAACATAGTCGACCACAATGTTTTGTTTATTATAAAAATAATCGCAAATGAAAGTAAAATACTTATTTTAATATTAATTCCTTTAATGACTCAGGCATCATTTTACTACTTTTTTTAAAATAAGAAATAATCTCGAAAAAATTAAGGCCTGTAAGAAAATTTCTTTTACTTAAAGTTAGAATGTTTTTGTATTTGAAGCAGTACGCAATTTTTTCAAGATTATTAATAGTTTACTTTGTAAAATTAGATAACATTTTATCATCATTAATGGCGTCACACAAAGATTTCGAATATCGTTTGGAAGCGCTCTGTATCTTTTTCGCCATCCCTAACAACGTCGTCTACCCCACACCTTATTTAATAAGGTATTTAAAAAAAACTTTTATAATTTAAAAAAAATGTTTTCATGTGAGCCTCAATTATGTGTCAATTATTTATTTCTATACATAAAGAACTTTAAAAAAAATATTTCAATAAAATTGCATTACAACTTGTTTCAGTTTAAAGTTTGTTTATGAAGTTGTTCAGTCTTCCATTTTGTCATATATATTTATAACAAGGCAATATTTAAAATAGCGCTAGATAAAAAACGGCAACGCGGCATTAAAAGTATTTTTATTGTTTTTAATTAAAATAAAACGTGTCAAATAACGAAGTGGAAAATATTGAAGATTTGCAATCAATAATTATTAAGAAAGTGTAATTAATCACATCCACCTGGAAAAAATAAAAAAATTGATTGCGATATAAACTTTTTTTGTTCATGTAAAATAAAAATGCCATTACTATCATTCGATCAATGACATTCGAGAATCGTGATTTTCACGGTCCAATGTTTTTAAGGTGTTGTCTCAACATGTCACCGCATTCAGGTCTTATGGTGTCTTTGCAGAAAATATCTAGTGTATCGTTCTATCAATTATTTTTCCGCTTAAGATTAATTTTTGCAAAATTATTATAATATGCATAATGTGAGGTGTATTTAAAATTCTGCGAGTAAGTCCAGCTAGACGTGCTTTAATACCAAGCTGTCTGAATGGTTTCATATAAAGTCCGAGCACCAATTGTAAACATAGATATAAATCATTTGAATATATAATAATCAATAGGTTCATTATGCTTAACTATTATATTAAACGTCATCTCAAATGCGACGTAACGGATGGAGTTCATTGAATATGATTAATTGAAACCATTGTTGAATCCATAACAGAAGTTATGGTGACAGGAGACGAGCAGTCTTAGAATTGAAGTCACAGTAAATAGACGCCGTAAAAGAAACCAAAGGAGACAATGGCGTAATCTTAATAAAACAGAATGGATGACACTGCATTGTGCGTCGCACGTCCATCATGCAGTCAAGGTCGTGGCGACCACGTAGCGACATGGTGGTGAACACATCTTACATATTTTATTAATATGACGGACTCTTCGTGGCTTTGCTTAAATTCTTTGAAAGTAATTATTTTTAATGCACATGAAGCAAAGATTCTTCCCGTTTATGCGACTAGTGATATGACAGTTAAATGTTTTTACCTTTTTTTTTAATCAGTTAATTTTATTACCTAAATTAAAAAAGGTCATAGGACATGCTGCTATTTTTTTAAGGAATTTAAATTTTAATTAACGTGTTTTCTTGTTGTTTATGGGTTAGTCTCTTAAATACCATTAGCATTGTATTAACAAATTTGATTTATAAAATTTAAAAATAATTTATTACTTTAACCGCGATAAAAAATTGCAAAGAAATTATGAAATAATATTTTAAATATTTTTTTTATAAAAGCATCATTGCACAAACACAATTCAAACGAAACTCAATATAATAATCCCTTGGTTTCAAATTGCATTATGTTGACCGTAATACGAAGCACGATGACTTGTGTAACTGCTTACAGTAATCGTAACAAACTTTATTCCCTATATATAGAAAATACAAATGTACGTCTGTTTATAAAGGAATATTTCCTTGTCGTCCTCCATTGGAATTACCGACTGTTTGTATATTTGTTACAGGATTTACCCTTTTTCACTATAGAAATTTAAGCCTCTTATTAGAAAAAGCGGCTGATCCTTAATCACAACAGAAGTTTGTAGAATTACGTATTTACAATAACAAAAAAATTATTCTTATTTTTCCCCTTCAATCAGATAGCGTCAAGGCGTTGCCGGGTACAGCTTGTAGTACAATAAACGACAATAGAGACGTGCGTTCGGAAATCCAAATCGATATAATTGTATCGATTGTGATAATCGAATGGGACGTGACGATAAGCGGTCAGAAAAGTCACGCACTAGGGTCGAGTAAAAAATCGGTAAGCGGCTGATGTTTCGCAATGAAGATTTTATTCGAAATGATGTTTATTGTTTTTTTTTTTTGGGCTGCACTTTCACTGTTTATTAGCCATTGATACTTTGTTATGGGAAGATTAAAATGCTTTTTTGACCTTTTGATCTTAAATAAATAAAAGCACCATCAAGTTTTCGTCTTGCTTTAAAGTCTTTTTTTAACCTTTTATTGAATAACTTAAGCGTAACTTAGTTATGCGATATTATGCAGAAATATGCATAAGTAAATACTGATAATATTTCGGGGTCAAATCAGGAATAATGTGATTCGGAGGCGAACGAAATTGACCGATATATCCAGGCGGATTGGCAAATTTGAAGGACAGTAGACAGGACATAAAGCGTGCAAAACAGATGCCTAATAAGGCCTTAATATTCCGGAGAGGAGACCCGGCAAATGTTGCGTAGAACATCACAAGATGGACAGACGACTTTGTGAAATTAGACGAAAGATGCTACGCACACCGCTTCTAGCTGGTCTTATTGGTAATTAAGAAAGGACCAATATCTAGCCACCTCCGCACATGCAGTGGTTGTCGTGCATGAAAGTGCACCGCCCGCCAGCCCGCTCGTAAATGCGCACGCGACAGACAATGCAAACTACACAACCTATGCCCAGCAGTGGACTTTCTGCGTTTGTAAGGATAATGACGATGATGAAAAAACAACACCTGCGCGTATCATTCTTATATTAATTTTCTACAAAATTCGGTGAGTCACAAGTTTTTAGTCATTTACTTGCGCTTTTGATTTGTCGATTATTTTAACATTATAAGTAATAAGCTACCACCGACTCGGAATGCCGATCTGTTGACAAGAGCCGACCAGAAACTTAACAGTTGTTCATTTAAATAAAATTTAATAATTTTTCATAAGACGTTATAATATCAATAACGTAAATGAGTCCACAAACCAAGTTCTCCTCATTTCAATCAACTAGAAACTCTTGGATACTACTATAAGATTTACTTAGTAATCAATTTTTAATTTTAGATTTAAAACTAAGAAAAGGAAGCTCTTATACATCTTGTGGAATTTTCAGAGGAGATGAAATTTAGGTGTTACGATTTTTTTTCTTGTATTTATCATGTGTTTGTCGCTACTTTACATATAAGATTATGATTATGACGCAAAAATAATATGTTAGTCAAAATGTAATTTAGCGTTATTGTAGCTTAAATGTAATGCATAGTGTAAATATGGTATTTCCTATAAAATTTAGTTAATGATTAAACATTATAGTTTTTACATGATCATCTTGCATCAATCGTTTACATCTTGGTATAATTATGCTATGAATCTGGTTTCCTCTATGCAACTTAATAAACAGCCGTGACTACGTTATAAAATCAGGCAATCTTTAAAAATTAATTATTCTAATTTACACACATATGTAGCATATTTAATAAATACTTGACTCTTTATTAAGAATTAATTGACGGTGAACAAATACGTTACTTCCAGGTTTAAAAATTACGTCGCTCCGGCGGCACAAGGCCGAGATGTCTTTTAGATCACAGAAGACATTGTTACACTGATAGTCGAATATAGGAAGCAATTCTTCGAAACCGTGTTTCAGTGGATATATGTTGTGATCAATGAAATTATATTAGCGATGTCGACAAAGATGACTTCGAACATTTTTTTATTTGTGTGTAAAATGAAAACTTATTTTATGGAGGGCTTTTTCTTTTTTATATCTCTGACAGCATCATATTTTGTTTATATACTCTGTATTTTCGCTGACGTCAATCTTGGTTCTTTCGACGGATAAAACAACATAACGTATTTGACCTTTATGAAGCATATCTCTATCAATCCTAAACGAGATAATATAGTCCACTCTAAAACTATGGCAGAAGATACTGCACCACCAAATGTTCTTAAACCGTGGAGGATGTTTTATTGATAAAACACATTTAAAAATTATATTGAAACAAATATTGATATTAGTATATTGATTATTTAATTACTTATTAACGTTTAAAATGTCCTACTTGAAAGCAGTTTTTTAGTAAACATTACCGTATTTGGTATTTCATGATTCGAATTCGTTACACAGCAAGCGTACTGGCGTGACCATACGGAAATATACTCGTAAGTTACTATTGCTCTCGATCTGATTTGCTAAGTCATTTCACACGGAATTTTAAACATCGCGCTATCTACATAGCAACTATGTTTTTAAGATTATATAATTGCAGATATAAATAAAGAAAATATATACAGGTGATTGCTTAAACATGTACTTTGGTTTAACGGTACAACATATAAAAAATCAATGATTCAGGAATAATAAATAATGTAATGATAATATAAATAGTATAAAAAATATTTAAAAAGTTCAGATTACTATTTATAAAATAATATGAAAATTCAAATTATTCTTATTAAAATGGATAGTTTATTTATTATTCGTCCGTGCAGACTTTGTACTGTTAGAAGTTTTTGGCCTATCGCATTCTAAGAGAAAATAATGAATTAATGTAACATATTTTAGAAGGGGAAAAAATTACCCTTTAATAAAAGGTGGTTCGAAATCGGTGCACAAACTTTATATCCTCATGTTTATATATGAGCTACGTATTTAGCCTTTTAATGCTTTTACACTTACAATCAATCACACTGTATAACCAAGGGCTTGAATTGTAAAATCCAAGATGAAACCGCTATTTATTTACTGATAGGATCGATAGATGGAATTAATTCAACTTTAAAGCTTTTCCGCCTGTAATCAATCATTCTATATAAGAATGACAAATACGTCTGCTAATTGATAGATGCAAAATTGAAACATAAGTATTAAGAAATGAAAAAAAAATTAGTTTTAAAGTAAATAAATACAACATATCATTAAATGTTTAACCTTAATAATACTTTTGATTACCTTTACGTAGAGAAGTTATAATTCACGTTAATTAACACCGGTGATGTTGCATTTGGACGCAATTACCTAAAAAAAGTAAAAAATATATGTCATTTTTTTAAACATATAACTTAAATGCTGTATATATATATGTGTGTGTGTGTGTGTACATATATATATATATATATATATATATATAAGATGGATATGTACATACGATTGACCATGGCTAATATTACTCATACGAATTCTGATGATCCTTCTGGTTATGTTAATGTACGAGCCCGTTCGTTAAGCAGTGGTAGCCCCGCGGTGGGGGACTGAATATTGTTATCGTGGGTCGCGGGTTCGATTTTCTGAATAAAATGTTATACAATTCATACTTTGTGCATTAATTATATAGGATTGACTCTGCTCGCAAATAAGTTTCCAGAGAATGGGCAGCAACGTTCTTTGTGCACCATAATATAACACTGCGATTTGTGTATCTCTCATAGATATCTATGCGGGAGGCCTATGCCTCGCAGAGGGCGTTTATGTGCTGAAACAACAACCATGACGACGTCGCGAGTGCTCAAAATATATAGTTATTTTTTCATGGACGGTTAGTTCTACTGAATTATATTAGACATGTAAATTATTTTTAAAAAACTAGATTTTTTCGAATTGTATAAAAAAAGGATATAAATATTCGCAGCGTGTATTTCTCAAAAAAAAAACGCGTTGTGAAAACTGGTTAACAGCAGTAGATAATAAATACATACCGACTTGTCAAATCAATATACTGCGTGCACTTTTCGATAAATTACAATATTTTGTCTATGACATGTATTATACTAATATTTATGATTAGTTGAATATATCTCAGCGGTTTGACAAGTTGATGAGACAAACAAGTGAGTGGAGACAGTGGACCGCCAAGCGCAGCGATGACGTCCATTCCTTAGGTGGACCTTCGATCATGTTAGGGTCGTCGCTGGATTCAAACGAAATCCACCTGGTCCTATTTAAATCATTAAGATTTTACTCCTACAGTTGGAACGGTGAAGATTATATACTTTAAAAAAATTATTGAGAATTTTTTGTTCAATTTGTCAATGTTATATCTTTTACACATAGCAAATATAGTTTGAAAACGTCGATATGTAGATGCAAAAACAGAACGGGCGGAAGCGTCAGGGAAGACAATCCGTCACTGGCCGTTCCGTAACGAATTCAATAAAATATTGCGTCCGCCGATGTAATACCGCTGAGATCAATTGTAAAGAGAAATTCTCCTTGCTAGAAATGTCGTAAGCCTTCCTGAGCAATGCCCGCAAAACATTAGGTCTGCACGCTTTTGTTTACTTTCCACGTATTTATCGTGACTTATTTGCATTCACAGATTTAGTTTTTTTTTGCTATTGTATTGTATAAATTAGATTCAAAAAGTTACAATTTGCACTATAAGAATACAATTACCCAAAAATAGTGTTTGTTGTGAAATAACCTAGATTTTATTTTTCAATAGTTTGTGAAGTAACTATTTACTAATTAAATTTGTGGGAATAGTATATACTAGGGTGAAAGCTTTAATAATCGTTTCATTATGTATATTAATTGCTTATTTGTAATTGTTAACAAAACTATTGGATATTTAATGCAATGTTTCATTATTCTTCATCTTCATCATTATCATTTCAGCCGTAGGTTCTCCGTTCCGTTCACTGCTAGACAAAAGCCTCCCTAATGAATTTCTAATAGAATGAAAGCAGTTAAAAGCAACCTGCATCCAACGTCTTCCTTATTCAACTTTATTATTCGTTAACACAATTTTTTTACATGAAAGTAATTGAAAATCTACTTTATTAGCCGGTGACGTTATAACTAAAAATATAAGCGTATCGTGTCAAAATTATTTACATTTATTTTAAACAGAAACCTGCTATATTGCTTTAACTAACAAGTTTTATCTGTAATAAATATATACATGTATATATAATATTGAGGCTACATTATATATAAATATAATTTATTGTACATAAAAGTTAGATGTATAAACACGTATGGTTCTATAGATGAAATTAAATATGATTTCTAGATTCTCATAACTAATATGAGCATAGCTTAGTGAATGACTTCACATTATTGTCGCTTCCGGACGTACTCAAGTAGGAAATAACGGAAGTGAAATGTTATATTTATAGTCTCATATTATTTTATTATCCACAACGCAATTTACTAGTTTATATATATTATTTTTAAAATGTTTAAACTTTTGGTAGTAAGTGAAAAAAAAATTATTTAGGTTATTATTAAGACTATAAAATCAACCCGACCTGATTTTAGAAAGTTATAAAAACCCTAAATATGAATTAAACATTCAAATATCCTAATTTCTTAAACTAAATATGTTCCTAATTACATTTATAAATGTCAAAAATAAAATTTAAATCGTTGTTCGTTTCGGGAAGATTCGAATTCCAAATTGTATCTAAGAAGGTCCTTGAACTTTTTGTTACTGGTTTTGTTTCATCCGAACTGGTCGGTCGAGACGTCGCCCCGAAGCGTATGTTTATATAACGACTTAATTATTGATAACTTTCACATTGAACGAACAAGTGACCGGTTCAGTTCGGGCGAGACTGCGATGGGAATGTACCTGTCTGTATCAAATCTAGCGAGATGGATTAAGAAAGCAAAAGGTTTTTAAATCTGCTATTTACGTTCTGCTATTTTTTAAGCACTATTGCAATGCTATTTCGCCGTTCTCATTTACAGCTTCACTGTATTGGAGCTATCATAGTACTAAACATAACACAGTGCTCTATGGCTCCCTTATAAACTTGGACACGAATCGTATTAATTACTTAACCGGATTGAGATACCCAAAAGCTTCAGAGTTGCTGTCGCGGACGTTCTATGAATAAACGGCGCAAAGAAAGAGGGTACCAAGACAATAGTTTGCTTTTGTCGAATTATATGGAAAACTTCAGCTAAGTTTACTATTACACCAGGAAGCGTTAGCGATGGAAGTGGCGGAAGAAACCGCAACGCTTTAGTCTTTTATCAGGAAAAAAAAAGCTAAGCCATTTTTACCGACGAGAGTGGCATGTACTCTGTGAAGCTATTTATTTCAGATCTCTTATATCAAATAGGTCGGACCCAATTCGTCTACACGTGGACATATAACTCCCCCATGGATTTCCAATAAGACCAGGGTTTTCCGACAAAGTTAAATAAGGTCGTCTATCAGCATTGTAGGCGGCCATCTTGAGCTTCGCTTGCTGGTCTGTGATCTCCACTCCGTAACCAGATTTCAGCTGCTATCTATTCTGCGCGCTCCGTGAACTGCTCACTGGCATTACATTTTGTCAATCCGCTTAAAAATGTAGGTTGTTTTCGTTCGTCTACGGATGTCCTCATTCGACCTCGTAGAGAAGTCCCGAGAATAGCCTTGTCCGTGGCTCCTTAAGCGACGGAGAGCTTGGTCCGAAGGATGTACGAATTTAATAAATTTTGTCGTGATGTTGATTTATGTCATTCCACGTATAAAGTTATTAAAACGTTTTTTTTACTGTTACATATTTATGAATAACTTATCACACGTAATATGTTATTAAAAAAAAAACAAAGAAGAATTGGAAGCTTTCGTTTTTACAGGATGTCGTTAATGTGAAGTTAGTCGATCGAACTCAACATTAGTTTCGCAGCTAGCTTCAATCGCGTTAGCATTTCAAATTATATCTTGCTAAATGACGCGCGAGTCAAAAGAGCATTCGCTATAAACACGCGGGACAATTCCGACAGGTTTCTATGTATTACCAATATAGCATAATGCCCGACCACCGGCGACTTACCCACACACGCACGTTTGCTTTCTACTTAACACCAAGCTTCTCGAGTGTGATGTACATGAGATTTTATTCATAAGATATGAGTAGGCTTTGCCTTCATCTAAATAAATGCCTTACAAATCTGGAAGTTGCTATTACTCCTTACCATATTGTGCTGAGACATAAGATCAAATTTAAAATAATTACATCGCAGTTTATTTTATTTTTATGTTCCCAGTCGTTTTCATACATTTGTAGCATCCTTTGGTCCTTTTTTATCCACAAGTCGCTACTAATTATCCGGTTCGAAGGACCAGTTTATGTAATTTTAACTAATTTATTTATATATATATATATATATATATATATATATATATATATATATATATAAAATAAAGTATGAAAAAGAAAGTAACGAAAAAAGATAGATAATGTGAAGTGTAAAGATGAGGATGAATATAAAAAAAAATCAGTGAAAAATGTATTGAGAATATATTGTCCCTGAGTACTTAAGACAGCGGATTGTACGGGAGATCCCCACTAACTGAGGCCAATAAAAAAATCCTTGAATTGGGATATATAGCTTATGCATAACTCGTTAGGTTACTTTTGCCATATCATAAGTAACTAGATAACTTCGGCAAACTATTGATCATTGAGGTAGTAGATCGTAAAAGACCACTTGAACGAACACCTACAAGCTAGTTTGATCAAGTCTGTAAATGACTCTCCTTATTTCTATTTCCTTGAGGAAAACGGCAAACTAGATAGCATGTAAACAGATCGTCGTCGATTCTATCGAGGATTTTCAAGATGAAGAAAACCTTCGGTGATAAACAATACTATTAAGGAAAAAGAGAGTAGTGGAGTATGCATTCTAGAATATTATTAGTTAATCGAAAGAAAGTTTTTCACAGCCGACTCAAAATAACGATAATTTTATAATTAAATATGACATATGATAACCGCGGCGAGCACAGCTGTCGTATCGTATTTCGCTTAAATACTGCTAATTAACATTCGCAGTTCAAATAAAACAAACTAAGTGAAATCTTAAGATTATTATGTAAAAAACTTTAAAATAAATAGAATATGATTAACTAAATTAGTGGGCAATCATTGTGAAGTTGATAGAATGTGATTTTTACCGCTATATGATATAATTGAATACTTTTTTATGAGAAACTGTACAAGTAATTTCCTAATTTAGTTTGGTGTTTGCCATCTCATCCTAAAGTTTTATAAGTATTTAACATCTATGTCTACTATTTACATGCTATTTATAGCTGACAACGTGTTACGTAGGAAAATCGTTAATAACAGTTCATTATTAAACAAGATTTCTTGTTATCGTTTGACAAATGAGAGATGTAAACGATTTCAATTTCTACTAACACATAGGTGAGTAATGGGGCCCGAACGACCCACAGCCACCTGCAGTTCCGTGTTGGACGGAAATGAAGGGTTGGATGCAATTTGCGCGGCAGTACGGCGGCTTTCATTTCTACGAACAGCCGCGAGCGATGGGCAAAAACTTGGAAATCGAGCGCTATCGGGTCAGACGGTAAGCGTTTGGCGCGCGTCCATTGAAACCTATGATACGTCAACATTGAATTATTCATAATTTTAACAATTACGCGAATATTACTCGATAAAACCATAAAGGGACATTTCGCGGCTTGTTTTTTAATTTTATAACACAGGACACTATAGTACATTTTGTATACCTTAAAATAGAACATCGATTTCTACCACGGATAAATGGTGAAGCTGTGTGCTTCCTTGAATTCTATAATTAATGTCATTGTATCTGAAACCAAATATAACAAACTCTATAAGATCTTACGATCATTCTGCGCAGATTGTTAGTTTTAGGGCACCGTAATTTTTACCTATGGACGTCCACTTCATTCCCAAAACACAAAATTGATTGCGATTCAAGTATTTGTAACGTTATTTAATTTCAAGTTAATTATTTTCTTATAATTATTATTCGGTAGTGTAATAGATGAAGGTATTAACTTGTAAACGAAAGTCAGTTTCGATTACCAACTGCACAATTCGAGAATAAAATTACCGCTGCGACAAACAAATTTTATTTTACGTCGAATAATACAACAGTATCTTATTACAAAAAATTCCTAGCGGTGTAATCCGCCAATGTACACCGGAACGTAGATTATAATTCCAAGATTGGAAACAACACAAGGCATATTCAACGATGCACGAATGTTTCTATGATATCACCATGTCGGGCTGGACCGTGTATACACAAGCTTTACCTGATAGTAAGAGATCTCTTGCTACCAGGTGAAGCTATTGCTCTTCTAATTAGTTTATGAAACAAAGAATAATATTAAGGGGATCGGAGAGTAATGTCGTTTCTGTCGACATATTTCACAAAAAACCGATTGATTTTTATTGCTCCGTCATTGAAAATTTGTATACTAGATGGCAAAAGGTTGTTGATAACGATGGTGAATATAATACTGTTCAGAAATAAAAACTTGATAAAAAGGTAGTTGTGTGAATTTATCTTAAGAAAGCCACATTACTTTCCGGTCCTCCTAATAAATAAATTTTAGAATAAATAGTTTTGAAATTATTAAAATTAAAAATGTTACTTTTTATATGCAAAAATTATTTTATGTGTTCGTCTCCTTTTGTGAATTGCCATAAAAAACCAAAATTTTCAATAACGTTTCAATCTTTGTCGGACATAAAAACAATGGACTATTTCCCGGTGAAAGTGAAAGGATGTAGATTTGCCGCGATACACCCGGAGGCGTCGGATCCCACAAGCTGGCGCGTGCTTGCTTGTTCCCCGGAACTTTAAGCTCGACTTCCACTACCAGTGAAACGATCGCGTCGTGATACGGCGAATTTTTTATATCTTAGTAGGTTACTATGGATTACACCAATTAAGTAAATCAGTAGTATATAGAGACCTAAGCCAAGGCTCATCAGGGTGCCTTCCCACTTCACTACCTTAGCAGAAGTTTTAGGCTAAGTGTCATTTGCGCCCTGCCTCTTCAAACCCGCAGAATTTGCTTTAGCCACTTGGACAGCAGTGAATAAGATTGTAGGTAAATTACTTTAAAGAACCGGTAAGTTTTTTAGTGTAAGAATCCAAGTTTTTTTAATAAATCGTATCCATCATTTTAGCCAAAGGACTTGTATAAATGTAAAAAAGAATTCGTTGGAAGCGGCCTGCACTACGCTTACTAGTCCGATAGCTCCACTCCAGAAACTTAGGGCTCCAGCAACCTGCTCAATTACCACCTATAAAATAAATAAAATAATAAAATAAATAAATATATACATTAGTTACCTACTTTCGTCTCCGCATTTTCTCATTCTTGATTCAATCTCGAATAGAAATCCCAAGCATAACATCTCAGTAGAGATACTTGCCAAATCTTGATTGATAATTGTCTAACTTAAAGCATTATGATTACACTAAAATAAGATTTAGTTTCTGTCTTCGAAAAATAGTAATTAATCATAATTGATTTTGGTCCGTCGAGATAGGATGTCGTATCAACAAAGCACTTCCCATTAGAACAATAAAAACAATGTTTAATTATAAGTTATATTAGAAATTATCGAAGATGCGTCATTTAAAATACCAGCATTGACTTAAAGATAACTAAACGGTATTTGACATCATTAGCAGCTATAATAACGTTATAAATCATTTTCTTTACGCCATTATAGATCACGCATTTGTAGTGGCGGCGTTGAATGTAGGTCGGTGTATCTCGACATCGCGTGTTGATTGGTTAATAAAAATTTTTCGCTATTGTTTCCTATACCCGTTTCAGGAACCGCTCAATGTAAAAAGTTTACATGCTACTGACGCGCGTTTTCTTCCACGTTCCTAATACGTTGCTGTCTCCGACTTAGCATTAAACAAAAAAAAAATATCAATACGACCACTTCTTTCTTTCCAGAACTAGCAAATAATTCCACTACTGTCAATTCCGCTTAAGGCTGTCGGAAAACGAAGGTACCGGTACTTAATACTTGGTACCGCTTTATTTTGTAATAAATGGGGAAGGTTTACGTACAAAAGAGTACTTCCTTCGACTGAAACAATGATCATGATTAAAAAAATATATGTTACCGGTCTGTTTGGAAATAAGAAAGTCGTATATCCAGAATAATGATGATGTAGCATGGGAATTCCTGATTATTTTAACTGTGCACGGTTAAGTTAATACGATTTGCACAGTGTATACACGATGTATATGTATACATATGTATATACATCATATAGTTTCTATAAAATCACAAATTTTTGTTCGTCGCAAAATATTACTTAGTCAAAAGTTAAAAAATGTGTCGTAAAAACATTTAAATCGTATATAAAATTTATATATCACGAAGCATGCAACTGTTTATGGACTATAAAAATAAAAGTGACACATGCTTCAATGACATAATTTATTCAAAGACTTGCAGCTCTGACTTTATTGACGAAAATAACGTGGCGTGCTTGAATTCAATAGCTATAGAAATCCCATTATAACGCGGCAACGAGAAACAAATATAGGGAGGCGTGAATAATAGTGCTGAAAATTTTTAGAAATAAAACGCTTTTAGCTTTATATAACAATAGCATGTTGTATATAGCACACTTGTGAACATGTCATGTCATGAAAATAAATAACGCAAAGAAAAAAAATAAAATTTTCACAAAGGAAGCAGAAAATACTATTCTTAGTTAAAGAATTTCCTTTAAACTGTAAAAACACTCACATTATTCCTTAATAAACTTTCATGTAAACACAAGTAATGTTGTAATAAATAATTTATCACCATCATCATTATTATCATTATTTGAGCTGATAGAAGCTCCCTACAAGGCACTGGCCTGCTCTGAAGATCGTCACAATGACCGTTCCTGCCCTGCCCGCAGCCAGATACTTATAATTTTCAGGTGAGAAGGCTATCGTTATTGATATAAGTACTAATATTTGATATTGCTGGATAAATAAGGCTCCTTCACTTCGTATAGCGCTGTAATTTACCATCAGGTATCCTCCGGGTTATTAATGCTTAACCCCAAGCAATAAAAGAGAAAAACCGACTAAAAAAAAATAAATATGAGATGATAATAATAATAAAAAAATAAACCTGATGGGAATGTTAAAAGTTTTGATAAAATCAATTAAATACTGTTTATTCGAAGGTGTGTAACCTTATTTTATTCGACCGATTATATTTACTTTATCCTATTAGTAACCTTATACAATGCTCTTAGTGAAGATACGTCTTAATTTTCATTTTGGTCTTTCATCTTCCTTGTTGTAGGTCGCGCTCTTCCTGGAAAGCCTTGGTCGAGAATTCGGCGAGTTGCCTCCACAGGTCTCTTTGACCTGCTTTTATGAGTGCTTCCGTTATTCTCCCGTCACAACCTGCTCAGAGTCTGCCCATCGGATTGGGCATCACCCTCTTGAGGTCTTTCCCCCTACTTTTTTACGACAACCAGCTTATCCAGACTCTCTGGTTGCCTTTGAACTATGTAGTCGAAGTAGGCTTGAATCCGCTGGTAGTAGATGATAAAGAACCGGCTCTTTATACGAAGTTGATAGTGAACAGATTTGGGTCGTTCTGTTGGCAGTCCACGGTATACGTAGCATACTTCACGCGCACCATATTTCAAAAGCGTCAATCTTCCTTCAGTCTGCCTTGCGAAATGTCCAAGAAGACTTGTAATTGGCTCATAGTTGAATTACCGTCGTCTATACAAATAAATAAATACATAAATTCTTGTTAAACCTGTTTGTCCGTTCGCATTAATTACGTAAATAAACAGGTTGAAACGAACAAAAACATTGCAATCCATTATTGACATGGCATACGAAACAATAAACAAATGAGGAATTTCCTTTACAATCTAATAATAACAAAAAATATCAATACAAAAAGATTGCACGTGTTTTACAGCAATTAAGTATTTTTATATCAAAGATAGTTAAACTTCAAAGATAGTAAAAATTAAGGCAGTTACGAAAACTGTCTTTGATTTTTCGTAAACAACATGATGCTAGTTTTTTTAAAAAAAAAAAAAACAACTGTCATTGCTACTAATTCTCAAAGTTTATTACTTGTATAATACAAAGATTTTAGACTGTCTAAATATAGTTCATTCTGATTTCAGTTTTCTCACATTTTTTTACAAATCAGGCGAAAAGCAATGCTCATTGTTAACCCTGTTTTTCAATTTGGACTCTATAAGTAAAAAGTTATGGTTGGTTTTGTGCGCCCCGAGCAAAACCAAATTTGGCGCCTTTTTATACAATAATTAAGAAATTTACGGTATAAATAAATAATAATAAAGACAGCGTTTTTAGATAATTAACAGTTTTAATTTATTAAATCTAGGAATGTTGAAAAACATTGTTAAATTGGCGATCTTTAACATTCGACGCCCGGTTTACCTGCCATTTTATACACCGATGGTAATAAATTATCAGTTTTTTTTATTTATTACCTAAAATTATTATCAAGCTTATTCCCCAGTTTTACACAGTACATCATTCGAAAGTGTTTCAATCTAAGTTCTGTATTCTAAATTTATGTTCATGAAAATATCCTCGTGATTCTTGGATAATCTTTTTAATATCAAATTTTTTTAATGTAATTTTAATATCTAATCCTTGATTATTTTTATTTTATTTTAATCCGTAGCAAATTATCATATTTTTGGCTAAAATTGTTTCTAACGTTTTAATGTTGATTTACTTCTTGCGAAACAAATGAGGTTTTTAAAACACCATTAATAAATTAAACTATTAACAAATTATAACGAACTAGAAGCGTTAAATTAGCTTGCCTTTCACGAAAGCGGAAGTTTCAGGCTTCCGTTGCGCAACGCTATTTACTAGATCGTATGTCAGTCAATCAATAGTAACAGTCGAGATATTGTTCTACGATGTTAACAAGTGATTAGAATATATTTTTGTGTATACATATTTATACATATATATATGTATACATATATTTTTGTGTGCATGTGTGTGTGGGAGGGATAGTGTCTTGGTGTCATCGTATTGTAAAATAGCTTGATTGTAAAAAAAATTCTTTATTAACAATTCTTTTTTTAGTTCGACGATTATGACGGTTAAACGATTATTAATGAATTTTGTTGGTTAGTTTCTAAGTACCGGCGTCACAAAATGAACGAAACATTTTGATCTGACAAGAAGTTGTTACTATGATTTTTTTATTTGGTTCCCTTCTCGGAATATACATACATAAGTGTTACTTAATTCTTAAGTTACATGAGAAAATCTATCTAATTCAAGGCAAAATCAAGTGATAGGTCGAGTACAGGTAGAAATATTAAAATTAAAAATGTATATCAAGTATTTTTAAAATATTGCTGCTCATAACAGTAAACGAATTTTAGACATCTTTATATGTTCTTGCTATTATTATGACAACAACTTCATTTCCACTTGAGAGAGCCTTCTGTAAACAAGATATAAAAAATCATTTTTCATTAACTGATTTTTAAATAAAATAGTATTTTTTTTTAAACCATATACGCATGTGTTAAACAGAAAACTAATTAGAAATTCTTTATCAAGCTATAGATTTTTATGCTTAATTTTTTTTTAATGTTTATAGGCGAAGCTTTAGACCTCTGTCTCGCGCAGGTCAACGATGGTACGTGCTTGCCTAGAAGGATACTCTCTTCAACTGAAGACTCCCAAGATATAGCTAGCTGGAAATAACTTCGCAGATTGATGTATTCCTATGCTGGTCGTACAATAAAAATTGTAGCAATACGCTTAATGTGGGTTGAAGTTATTACAACTGAATGTAATGTCCTGTTAAAAAAACTAAATAGGGGAGTTAATTCGTGTAACTCGGCACGCTCTGAAGTTATTGGCGTTGATTTATGGGACAAGTTGTGCGTATAAAAATTATGACCAAGTTAAATAACATAATAATCGAAATATAATTCAAATATATAAGATTGAAAGCACACTGCTTAAATATTTCGATATTATTGTTACACTAACAAGAATTTTTCGAGGCGACCAAACAAGAGGTTTCGTAATTTTCGCTCCGAGAATGACGTGAATGCGAACTCGACAACTCCACCGTCGCACGTCCGCCGTCACTTATGGTCAAATCCGACATTTGCGAGCGCTCTAACGAAATACAAGAGCTTATTTGGAAGTTAGCTCGGGGTCGACGACCTCGTATGTATACGTTCTATACAAATAGACGATTCGGAGATGATTTTATTCAATATATATACCCAAATATTAGGAGTTTAAAGATAAGTAAGAGTAGATAATTAGCAATGTATAAATAGTAAATGAAAGGAAATTAAAGTTCAATGAAAAAAGTATTTACCATACCCAAAAGCGCTATGCCATTTGCGGCAGACAATTTCAGGTGGCTTAAATAAAAATAAAAAGTATTAGTAGATTAATGTAGTAATTTATTTGTTCGAATTTATTTACATTCACACGAAATAAATCTCAAAAATATATGAAACAAAAATGTAGTGATAAGGGCCTTATTTACGACAATAGATTTTCTTCCAGTTGGCTAAATATTGAAAAATTATATTATTTATATTACTTACTGTGATACATACTTATTTGATCGTAAATGAGAATTTTAGCTTATTTGAAAGTTGTATTGTAGTGTTTGCTATTTTTGTTTGTTTACAATTAATTAGTGAATAATCTTTTTATCATAGCAAATAGTAACAACTCAATTCAGACTCAATTTAAAAAAAATGGTGGAAAAATAACAGAATTTAATTTACCGTAACCCAAACCATACACATATAAGACCCAGACTCTTTGTATTTAAAATCGGAACACAGTAACGGAGTCTGCTATTTAACAGCCTCTTGCATTGGGTACTTCTTACTGACAGTACCATCGTATCGGACACCATCGCTAACAGAGAAAGCTACACATTTTTACAGTATTACAATAAAAAATTCCTACGCATTAAAAAAACCTTTAAAGCATAAATTTAAATACAGGGTGATTAGTTGTAGGTGTAAAAGATTTAAAAGAGTAAGTGTAAAGCTCATTAGGAAAAAACTTCAAAACTTTTACGTCTATTTCCATTTACAGGTTAAAGTGAACAATTTGAAATAGTACATTAATTCATATTTTTCTTTTGGAATGGGAAAGATCAATAGATTTTTTCAGTACAAAATCTGCTGGAACAAATCGTGAACAATGATTAATTTTAGTATGTAGTAATCTGAATTTTAACAACGCTTGTTCTAACTATATTGCTGTTAGTATTGCTGTTAGTATGTATAGTTTCAGAATTTAAAAAATACGTATTTTTTAAATTCTGAAACTATTGTTTTTCAAAATGTCCATCAGTTTACCATGTCTTAATTGACGGCAAATGATCAATACTTTCGTTCATTTCAAGCTTTTATACCTGTAAATAGTCAAAGTTAAGGGTTTTTAAAAAAAATATTGTAATACCAAAGTAAATCCATCCAACTGTCTCTCCCACTAAAATTTAGTACAGTATAAATTTTAGCTTTTATATGTATGAAACAAAAACACATAAATAATAAGCATGCAATAAGCGACACTTTCTCTCATTGTACGTCTTGAGGGAACCTGTCCGTACAATCTGTCGCTGCGCCGAGCGACAAGTGTGTCATTGGGTTTATTCCGATACCGGCTCATGGCTAGACTTACACTATTTCGAATATTCTAGAAACTTTATCAATGAGATTTTATTGACTTCAGCGATAAAAGCTAACTCCGTGTTAAATCATTTTATATCATAACTTTTTTATAAACATAACTTTAAATACTGATACTGTATTATTTTCAAATTCTAAACCACGTTCACCTTTTCTTTTTAACACGTCTCTTTCCATATCTTCTTTCATAAATATTTCAGACATTGACTACCAACATCGAACTAGTCATGATCATCGTTTTAATCACCTTCTTCTTCTTTTCAGCCAATAGACGCCCACTGCAAGGCAAAGGCCTCCCCCAGAGTCGTCACGAAGACCGGTCTCACGCTGCCCAGATTCAGCGACTTCCCGCGACCTGTACTATGTCGTCGGTTCACCTAGCGGGGCGCCTACGGCCACGTGGTCCCCACTCAAGTACCTTTTGGCCGGGATAGGTGGTATATATTGATTTCTAATGTCTAAAGAACTAGATATTAGCGACCGTCATCCAGTGTATTCAAACTACCTTAACAGGAGCATCTGCCCACCAAGTGGATAGATGTCTAAAGTTGCAAACTTTACAATCAAGCAGCCATCTATATGGCTGCTATATATATATAGATGGCTGCTTGATTCTAAGGTGCACTCTATGTGGCCTGTCCACGGCTTCTTAACCGTTAAGCGACTGTTCTTACTTCACTGCCAGAGTCATCACTGGCTACACATTGGTCGTACACCCTTGTTTACCAACTTTAACTTCTTTCATATTCTACATATCACCATAATCAACAAAGTCAGCCTACGCACATTCATTTCCGGATCTATATATATGCTCTTTACAGTGTTTATTTCATCGCAATAGATACTCTTCTTACTCGGTCAGTCCGTTTAGAAGAAGAGCGCTATTTATCTTTTTTTTTATAAAAAAGTGACGAAAGGCCAGTTCGATCAACTAATAAAAAATAATAAGGATGAGCAGGGCAGGAATCTGCCCTCACTTAAATGACAAATTTCATTTTTTAGATTTTGAGAGTTATGTATATATATAAATTTGTATTAGACGTGCAACGGACCATAGATTGTGCTGTAATAAATGCTCCAAACCTTTCAAACCGCAACATAATAATCTCGACATACAATTCCCGTAGACGACCTTCATCAAGGAAAATCGTTCAGGTTAATTTTTAATCATATTTTCAAAACTTTCATCCGTAAAAAATTTTTGCAAGCTGTCATGTTATATCTAATTCTATAAAACCAACTGTTAAATTATTTTACCCGTCCTTATGTCATTATAAGTAACCTAACGGACGTCTGAATTAAAAAAAGCATTTTTATAGCTTGTACCTAAAATAAATATTAGATCCAATTTTAACCGATCATTTTGTAGAAAAATGTACTATACGATGTCAATAACATAAAAAGGTACGTAGTTTGTAATTTTTTATTATTTCAATTATTTATTTTTATGACTTTGATATATAGGACATATTATTACCAAGAGTTATTAGAGTATGTAATAAAATAAATAGTTTTACATCGGAATAGATAACGCTTACAACGCGGCCAAGGAAGCAATCAAATGTTCATATTTGAAATATTTCAACTCATACAAATATATTACTTCGTTTGTCTGCATACTATAAAAACGTATATAAAGTTGCATATAAGTAATGTATATATTCAATTTTATAAATTGGAAAACGCTTATCGATGTTTTGATGCGTTCGCATCCATCAATTTGGCTAACAAAACTTTTTATCGTTTTTACGCAACTCATGCATATAAGACGAAGGCTGTTCGTATCGAAGGAGATTTCTTTTCGTACATTTGATTAATTCATGTCCCACATACACCTTGAAGTTTGTAAAGAAAGTTTTGATCATGTATCCCAATCATATTAATTAATTATTGAAAAAAAAAAGGTTGTTAAAGTACATAACATAAAAAATACGTAGTATATGTTTTATGCGTAATGATTAAGTTCGTATCGAAAAACTTCAATTCAGGTAAGTTCAGACTAGCATTGTCTCGTCAAAAGCTAATTTGAAAATGGATAAATAACAAAAATATAGAAATGATCGAAAATAGGAAATAAGCGAATACATGAATTTTAGCTATTTTTAGCTAGCAACAATAGGAAATAGCATTTAAACAAATCAGCACATCTATCTTATGTCGTATAAACGGAAGAGAGCGCATATAGCGAAAGTCTCACGGAAACCAACAGATCAATTTATCAATTGAAAAGCAACGAGTAAAATATTATAAATACGTTACTTGAAGTCATATAACTCATGTACCTGTGCTTAAAAGAGAACTACCATTAATTCCTAAACAACATTTTATGTAAGAGTAATTAAATTTAATATTTTAAGACTGTGTTTAAATAAAATTACAAATAAATGTTAAAAACATTCGCCTTCTTCGACAGATTTCTTGCTAAAAAAATTGTATGCCCATCGCATATCAAAACATAAGAAAATTCATGAATATGTGGCAGCTAAGGAATGAGACTTCCGATTGTAAGTCGCGACTTCGATGCTCGTGATACAATTTTATTTAATTCAGTATTGTTTCTGAATATGTTATTGCTGTTAACCCTAAGGCTTTTACAGCTTCATCGGTACTGAGTTCAAGGAGCGGAAGGGTCCGTGAACTAGATATATAATTCACACTTGGTCCATTGATAATATAGGATTGCCCCTACTTACAAACAAGTTTCCAGAGGATGGGCAGCACCGTCGTCTACGTACCACATTGCGATCGCCAACCAGCCTGCCAAACGTTAGGCTGATATGACAACGTCTTTATTAAAAGATTAAATGTCAGTGACAAATCGTTACTTACAAGAATGTTTTCTGCCTCTGCAATACTAAATTTGAATATATTTTCATTGTATAATACATTCTTACAAGATATTTTTTTTGTTTACATTCTAACAAGTGTTTGACGCCTATATTTTATTGACTCTGTAGTATTTAAGGGATGAGAAAAGTATTACTTCAATATTTCCTCGCAATTTTTCTACGTTTTCTCATCACAACAACTTTACACATGTCTCAACGAAATTATAAAAAAAATAGCCAAATGTTCTCGAGTTTTACGCTTAGCAACACATATGGCGATTCATTTTAATTTATATAGATTTCAAAACAAAATAATTATATGTGTCGACATGTATGGTATCGGAGCGATATAATTTACATAGAAGTGCTGTTAATGACCGAGCTTGCGAGACAAATCTTGCGCAGCCAGTGTGTGCGGTCATCGCCTTGAGATGTCACTTACGATTCGCGATAGTCAAATAACTTACATCGTCCTTCAATTCCAAATACAGAGAAAATACGACAGTTGTGGAAAAAATAGAACTACTTTTTAATTATACCATAAAGTGAATATAAAGCTTACTAATAGATATAAGTTCGGCTATCCTCCTTGTGGGTGGAAGTCCTACTCTACGCTTAAAGGTCCAAGGTCTACACTCCAGAATCATAAGGTTCCAGCGACCATCAATTCTGCAGGCTATACCCTGGTCACTGTCACTTCCACTTGCCAATGTGCTGGGCTATGTCAATAACATTTGTTGTTACTAACTTTGATCTCGTAGAGAAATCCCAGGCACAGCCGTACCATCAATGAGATCCAGGGTGAGGGAGATCGTTTCAGTGCTGTAAGTCACCGTAAGTCGTTCGGAGACTTTCGTATTAAGGCACTGAGGAATTTTCGATGAAAAAATGCTTCGCAATTTACGAACGCTACTAAGGTGAGTTGGATTCGACGATCGACCTCTTAGTTGACCTTAGCTAGTTTGACTGCTTACACCAGTAAATAACTTCAAGCATAAAGCCTGCAAATGGTATTGGAGTAGGCACGAAGTATGGTCGTTTGGCAGTGCTAAAATATATTTTATTCAGAAAATACCACGTGCAATAAATCGTATGAGAAACTACGGAAACTACGAATAATAAAGTATACTTGATTGTGAATACTAAAATTCACAATAGTCTAAAGCAATCAAGTGTTATCAAAGAAAAAAATAGGTTAATATCGATGCATTGTTCGTTACGAGACTTGCTAATCGATTTTTAATAATTGTAATTTTCCTCTGCACAATTGGACTTTACAATAGAATGTACAAAAAGAAACAAACAAATTCAGGAATGGTTTCTCTTAGTTATTGATGATGTAGCTCCTCCTGTCTATGTCATTTCCGTCACTACTGAATATCAACACCCTCCTTGAGAAGTTTGTGGCGAAATATGTTACGTCATTTGTGCCGTTCTTCGGCGATGTGCATTATTTCAGCCACTGTGGCTTTGATTGATTCGGACCTGATAGGAAGATCTACCCTTCCAGAGTTTTTTCAAGTTTGCACCACTTATATGCGACTGAAAAATTCAGCATTGCTAACTTAAATAGTTATAATATCTAACAGTAAATTAACTCACAAGGATTGGTTTTTCTAACTTGAAGTGTATTCTAAGATGGAATTTATGTGAATAGCATTTTATATCGCATGTTATAGCAGTCATGAATTGCAAATTTTTTATCATAATAGGCTAACAATGACGAACCATCTTTAAGTGGTGATATAGCCTCCATTGCTAAACGCATTAACCCATTAGTAAACTAATCACATTCTCAAACGCACGCAGATCAAATTTGGACTCTAATTATGACAAAGGCAAACTTTTTTAGTGTTACTGGTAACGTCAAAATAATAATTATATATATTTATTTATTAGCTCCTTTACAATACGCACAACACTGTTGCCACAAAACTTGGAAACCGTGGCATTATAAACGGTTGCAGTTACATGTGTTAACTATATACGTATGTATATAGTAACTAATTCATGTAGTAAACACATATAAGACTTTTTTTAAGCTTTCTTGTCCGCGTTTTACCACCAACTCGCCTCATGGAAAGCGACTATATGGTCGAAGACAAATCACGCGGACTAATCTAACTATTCACTCTGACCTTGAAATAACTTGGGTTATAATTCTCGGGAATTGAAGAAGCCAGCTCATCAATTCATTCTTGAGCTTTGCGGATCAGATAAGTTAAAGCTTGATACGCCTCCAAGGAACCTTCACAATGTAAGAGCGGTAGAGGGCCGTCATCCCACTCATCCTATACTACAGTAGTATTTTTAAAAAACGTGATGACATCACAAACGTTATTACAACGTATAAATTAGTTAGTTAAGTTTCATTACTCCGAGAATTCTTTTTTTAAAACATAATATTATTGATATGTTACAATACATGTGTCAAACTTAACTATATCTAATGGAGAACGATTCTCTCGTAGTCTAAGCTAAAACCCTCGTGAGGACCGATATCCTCGGATCTTAAGTTAACTAAAGCAATCGTCGTTCGGTGTCCCACTAGTTTTCAATTCGTTTATAATTCGTAATTCGTTTCGTTGTTCTCGGACAGGACGTCGCATCTTCCAAAAAGATTACTCGCTAAGCCGAGCTCTAAGAAATACAGATTATCTCCTGCTTAACTTGCGTTTTGATCTTTAATACGCCGTCTGATTTTATCTCTCCTAAACATTTCTATAGGGAGATATACCATAGACGCAGCTTCCATCCTCGAGGAAATTATTTGTGAGCAATTGCAGCCTTATATAATTAATGTACAATGTGTGACGTTGTATCACGAGAAACGATCCCGGGAGATACTATCAGAAATCTAAGGCTTTAACAGCTGGGCTATGACTGCTCGATCGACTGTACGTGTTGTAAATACGAGATAATGAAAATACATCGAACCTATCTGTATTCTGCTATTATTTTAGCTATTTGTTATCAATAACGCCTGCAACTGATATAATTTATTCAAATGTATTCTTGTTTCCTCAACGAGTAGATATACATTTAAACAAATTTTCTATATCTTTGGTTTTTAACCCACGCGTGATTTACTGAACCGGATTTTATAATTATATGTAGATATTCAAATAATACATTCCACATGATGCCAATTTGATATTATTCGCTAAATGTCACAACCTATAGATTAATATTACATGTAAAAAGAGATTATTAACATCGTCATTAAAAAGATCAAATTTTGTGACATAAATGCATCGATAAACAATCTTCAAGGTACAGATTTCAATTCTCATTTCTATTACCAGTCTTATTAAGTTTAATATTTCTCTGAAGCAGCATAGGTCATAATCCACATTGGCATGGCCAAATGTGGAACCAAAAAAATTGTCTAAAACACATACTGTTTAAGGACGATACCATTACCTTATTTGTTGATATATATATAATTTTTAATATAGGCCCGAAATATGTTATGCTAAAATAACTATAATGACTATTTGTTCTTACAAAAAAGAGTCATTGTATTGACTTGTTAATTGATTACTGTAAGGTTTGAATTAAAATAACTTATTACAATTTGTCTGTTAGTGTGTATAACGATGCACCGATGACCGAATTAGTTGTTAATTGTATTCGTTTTACGAAGTCAGTTAAATATAAGAACACTGCTTGATATTGCGTTTTATTGAAGGTGCAGTTTACCACAAAGCCACCACCTTCATTTTCTCCATCTCCAAAGTAATTACTTTTGTATAAAAATAGTAGTAAATAAATTATAAATTAGTAAAAAAATTATATTTACATATTTTAATTTTTTAATAGTACAATTCAATTTTTATCTCTGAGCCCTAGTGAGTGACGTGATGTAAAAAAGTCATTATTTTTTATTGATGTACAGATGAAGATTATTTCCCAACGTAAAACACGTTAACATTATTTAATATGCACATCCATTACCAAATATATATTAATTAATAATTTAATGAATATTTATGTACTGAACATTGCAAAATTATGATGAACTGGATCATTAATAATCAGTGCCGAGAATTAAGAAATATTATCTCTTGCGAGAAAATGGTCTTAGCTAAAATTGCGCGTGCGCAGCATCCAACATTTCTATATTCTGAGAACCAGTCCCATGCTTTCACCATGTGAGAACTCAGTACAATGAATTGGAAATCTGAGTTCGTATACATCGCTTCTATGGTGACACGGTCAAAAAATGAAGATCTCATTTATTACAAAAAAGTACTTACTTTTCATAATTTCCTTTAATCATCGATTAACGTATTAGTTCACATAGACGTACCTGAAACAATAATAATATACATATAATAAATAGTACAAAATAATATTTTGTATTACATGCTCTAGATATCGTTATTATCAATCTAGCAACAGAATAACAATAGTTCCAGTTAGAAACATCCTGCATCCTTAGCGTCTTCCAAAAACCAAAACAATGCTCATAATGGCTGGACGTTCAACGTTGCATTAACTTTTCCTTGATCCCCACTTCAGATCCTGGCGGTCATCTGTTGTGCGCGCTATGTGGTCTACCTACTGCCACATCGGCTAGACAATCCGCTGAGCTATGACGGCTACTTTCAATCGTTTACAAATCACTCGATTCCCGTTTCGATCTTTGAGAGCATAGCTTTACATATATTATAATAAAAGTTCAGTTTTTATATAAAGCTATGTTTAAATAATCGATTATAATAAATTTCAAAACAATTAGAATCTTAAAACGCTGAAAATACAATCACCAAACGACTAATAAATTAGTCCTAATTACAAACTTATATCTTTCCTAAATGTTTTATTGTGTGGTGTTGAAGAAATATATACGTTTATGTTTATAACGAGCAAGTGGTTGACTGATTACTAAAAGAATCAGGTTTATGTCGTTGCGATTTAGTTGGTTATATAAAGTTATTTGTGATGTAGAAGACTTAAATTTTTAACAATAAAAAAACAACACGCTTCTTCAACTTTAATACAATATATTTCGGGATACACTCTTAATTTTTGATAATGATTCAAATTTCTCCTTTATAGATCGATAGGCTTTGTGTTATGCGGTTTTATAATTTTATTGCGAGACTTTTTAGTTATAAAAATATCTTTTATTTCAAAGTGGCTGTTAGCACGCGTTGCGAAAGGTTATGGCTTGTCATATTTATTTTATTTTATTACTTGTTATTCATTTCCACATTGGATAATGGATTCCAAATTGGATTTGTACATCAAAAAAGAAATGAAAGAAGATTACCATACAAACTAGAATCAAATTGTGCTCCGGTATAATATTATATAACTTAATACTACAAGGAAAGCTACCATAAGTTAAAAAAATTCTATTTTAAAAACAAAAAGTATCTTTTACTACCCTTTTAAGTTTCAATGGTTTTAAAGACCAGAAGAAATAACTTTTACACAGTATTAGAGTAAAACCGGGAAAGACCAACAACTTCACCGAAAAAGTGGACGGACAGCGACCACGGGGCCGTAGCGCCAGCCTGATTAATCCCATACGACGCTCGACACCACAGTAGCCTAAGTAATAACCGCCCAAGATCAGCACAGATGACGTAATAAAGTTTCCAGAAATGGTCAGAGAGCCTGATCACAGTCGACGTTTGCTAACGCAATTTCCTCATCATCTCCTCATCAGTTAGATCAATCCATCGCCTCCTAATGACAGATAACAGAAAACAGAGAACAGCGCAATATTCAGAGAATAACTTTGTAAATTTCCTGTCGACGATCGATTTACATCATACAACCGTTAGAATAACTTAAGAACACGTTAACTGAGATTATTTTTTTTATTAGTACTACGAAAAATTTTGTATTTTAATATAACTCAAAATTTATATGCGTAGTTTCCATAGCGGGATCACTTCATTGGTTTGATTTCGTCATTTTTGCAATCTTAGTATATATTTACAAGCGGATACAGATTAAACAAAATAGTTTCAAATTTCTAGTTTATTTTTATCTGATATTACCGGTTCTGCACCCTTCAATACGGGAAGGAGTAAGGATTTCTACGTCATAGTAATTCCGAAGTACCCTTAACGTGGTCTGACATCGGGCATCATTGTCGAGCCTGTTACCGCAACTATGCTCGGGATAAGGAGACTTGTGTCCAGCTGTGGATGTTCTACAGATAAATTGAAGAAGATGAAAATGTCCCTTGAATTTTTTATTTATTATTCTTGGTTCAACATACGCACAGCAACTAACCTAACCTAAACAGTATATTGAAGTCTTATGGTATTATTTTCCTAATTCCTATTAAATCTAATGTAGTGTAATATAAAAATTAAATCAAAACGTTTAAGAGATGGTTGGTTGTATGTATGTAAACAGTAATATAGACAAATTTTAAATTAACCATCATTTCAAAAATAGGACGTCGAAAGCTATATATAAGCCTTCCCCATAGAATTTCCTATTAATTAGTTTGGAAGCGACCTGTAACCAGCGTTTTCCGAACACTATAACGCATTTGAAATTACCCTATTAATATTATCATCTCTATCTTACACGAGACTTTACTACAAATAATATGAATCATTGGTAAACAAAAAAACTGCAATGTAATCCTAAATGTATAATTTCATTTCACGAGTAATATTGGAGTAAAAATAATAAACGATTATCAAAAAGCATTTCAATATGAAACGTTACGTTAACTACGAGCAATTACACGTTTCAAATAACGCTCGTTTCTCGGTACAGGTTGCAGTGTGGGGCAAAGGGAACGCACTGGCCGCAGCCGCGAGGAATGCGGTCGTGCGCTGCAGTGCAAACATTGGCTTAGGCTTACCCGCAACTAACTACATGAGCTAATTTTTCGTGACCAACTGTTTTTGATTGTAAAATCTTACTATGCTTTTCTTTACAACGAAACACAGAAAACTACAACAATATATAACAAAAATATTATAAGCAATCAACTATTCAGCTATCACCAATATGAATAAATCTAGAAACTACGGACTTGCAACATGGGACGTCCACAAAGTGGACAGATGCTCTTGTTAAGATCGTCAATTATTTTGGAAATCTATGAAGTGGACTTATGTTTAGCACTAAATTTCCTACAGCTGAAATAAAGACGATAGTACCTATACGTTGTTATCCACAAAACTCCAGGACGTATCTGCGTACTATGTGGCCTAACAAGTCACTTCAACTAGCTTCTAAGTTATGTCGCTTACAGTCGTCTTCGTCTTCCTATTTCTGATTTTTTCGCCTTGGGCACTATTTTTCAACTTTTTGTACGTCATGCTCCACCTTAGCCTTTCTAAAATTCTTACGGCCCCCTATTTTATCTAAAGGGTTGAACTCGTGTCAAATCCACTTTTGAATTGTCCCCCTTAACAATCAAATTACGTGCTTGAAGGACGTGGGCTCCACGTTGAGAATCACTTGCCTTGAGTAATTGAAACCATAGCTGTCACCATGGCTCTGTAGAAAAGTAAAAAATGGACACGTTGGTTGTAAAGATAATTAAATTTGTATAAATAAGAATAACAAAAGAGTTTTCTACAAACGTACGCTTGGCCCGCATTCCGGATTGCGTGATTAGCGGTCATACGGATTTAGTTTGTTCATTAAAATACAAAGGGGGCGATGAATAAACATTATGTAAAGTTACCAACGCGCCACGACCGCGACCTGCCCGTCTCACTGGTCGGCTCATTGCTGGGACAATTAAATAACAATATTTGTATCAATGATACGTTATCCTATCAAATATATATAGACGTGTAACATGTGTATAATCGTTTAACAATAAGAATGTTAGTATAACAAAGCATTCAGATATAAGCTAGCAGAACTATAGCCATGGCTGTGTATACTTACAATATAACATTTCATTTTGTACTTTATTAACTAAAAATAATGTAAACTTATATTATGTTTTGCTGTTGGTGTGCATATAAAAAAGAAATAAATAAAGGTTATCACTCTTCGAGAGATAGATCCGATGCATCACAGAATTTCATAATTTTATTTGATAGGTATTTTTGTAATTATCAAATGAAGTGACCATGGTAGCATTTACAAATTCGACTGACTTCCCGATGTTCTAACCCAAGCATTAAGTTTTAAATGGCAACGGACATACCACATTAGTCCAATAACAAATAAAAGGTAGACATCACCCACAAGAGACTGGAAAGGGTAAATAGGAAAGAGAATATTCGACAATCCGAATATGAATCCGAGTGAATGACATTGTCACAACTGTTGACACAATCTGGATACGGACAAACCTAGAGGATCTAGAGGAGACTTTTAGCCGAGGGATCAATAATTAAAAAAAAATTACTTATATCGATACAAACCTTAAGGACTTATCAATTAACATTTCTAACATAATTTGAAATGTAAAATACCATGTAAACTTAAAAACGCTATTGATTTATTTATGTATTATTTAAACTCAAGGGTCTTTCGGGAGCCTAAGCACGGGCCCTTATCATTACTTTTTCTATCAAATTAATTACATTTTTCAATACATATGAAGCTCCGTTCAAATTAGAGACTCGAACAATGTTCATATGCGTTCATATGTGTTTTGCAGTAAACTATTTCTAATAATAGTCTTTTTAACTTGCTTCATTATCGATGTCAAGTCAGCCGATCGACGCCTATACTGAGATGGCATTAAAAATGCCAAGACAAATGGACCTTCATATTTCGTATTGGGTCAATAGAAGGTTAATTACAAAATCAGATCATACATCCTTGCCATCAATCACAATAATACCAGGCATGATATCGCCGAATACACGTATGTTTTTTTTCTAATAACAACTAAAACATTGGAACCTCTATGTTTTAGTTCTTTCACTTCTGTCAGCGCTAAATCAACAAGATAGTAATGTCAGTGATGATAGAAGTAGTTATGGCATCATCACCGTCATCATTTCAACAGCACAACGTCCGCTACTGGATATAGGCTTATCTAATAGATTTCCTAAAGGATTGATTGAAAGCGGCCTGTATTGGGCATCTTCCGATAACGGCGTCCACACACAAGATGGACAGACAACATAAACACAGTCGTCTGTCCATCTTGTAGGTGGACGACGCAATATTTTAGACATTTATAAATTGTTATTACAGTAATAGTAATGAATATAATGAAATAACAAAAATAATATAAATGGCAAGTTTAAAAAAGAAATGTTTAATTATTATTTTGGCGTTTATGGCTAATGGATGTTGGTCGTTGATTTTCAAAATTCTCTGTCTGTTTAACTTGTGGGTGGATGTCCTACGCTTCACTTACCCAACCGTGGTCGCAACTCCATAACCTTAAAGCCCCAATGACTGTATTCTGCGCGTTATATAGCTAGCCTACTGCCATTTTAACTTGCTAATTTGCTGGGCTATGTCAACTATATTTTTTGCACACACTCTCATATCGTTCACCAACCGAAAAACGTTCATCGTCACAAAAAAGACATCTTAAAGTTAATAACCAATAGTATTAAAATAATGTGGTAAATACCATGGATAACTCGTATAAGAGATCTTGCTCACATGGGCACAGCTAATATTTGTATTTAGCTGTGTTTCAAAATAACTGTTAAAACAGCCAGTTCTAAAGGCATGATATCTTTAAAAATAAGTTTAATACATTGAACCTTCTTATGTAAAATAAGTGAAATTTCTCGAGCGCATAGCATATTTTTAGCGTTTACAGTTCATCGTATAATGCTACGACACATAGCAATCTTTTTATACGATACTTATTTAACTAGTCATATTTATCAAACGAGATCTGAAAAAGCGAATAGCTGATAGCATAAGCATACCGCTATATTATTGACCAATTTATATTGCCGAAAAAAACAAATAATGTATGCCATTTTCAAATAATATTCAAGTGAAGTTAATATTATATTTAAACAGATGGACGTGCGTCACGACAGTTGTTATTCGGCTCGCAGTTTGTACAAATACAAAGAGCTAATACCCTTTACTTTTCACACGCAAAACGGAGTGCTTAATAGTAATTATTTTGTATAATAATTTCCTGTAGTTCTCACTCTTCAACGCACGCCTTTCTTTACGAAAACTTTTTTTTGCATTTAACAACAGCTTTATGTAAAAAAAAATATTGCAATAGGTCTTAAACTCAACAATTCTAAATTAAAATAAAAAAGTTATAATAATTCTATTTTATATTCTAGTTTAATGAATACTAATTCGCAATCATAGATGCAATCTGTAGTGATTTGTTTTGAAGCAATTACAAGCCCAACCGCAGCCTATCGCGCCAAGAAACCAATGAACTTCCCGTGGCCGACTAACCCGATTTTCCTTTGACACAACGTATGGTTATACCAATATATTCGCATGGCTATATCTGTCGTAGATAAAATAATGGACTCCGTAATCGTTAAAACAAAATTATACACTGATACTTTGTTTTATAATAGTAAAAATAAATTAAATAAAACATAAAGTCAAAAATAAACTCATATCTGGTGAAAATTACTACATTTAAAAAATTCGTTCCTACATTTAAAAATGTCCTTTTTCAACATACAATGGGTCTCTCGACCATCTGTTCGAAAGTTAAATGAATCGAATCTAAAAAGAACAAACTTAACGAGAGAATTAGAAATTGTTAATTAGAAAGTAGAAAATGAAAAATTACATATTTCATAAACATTGAAATAGGCAGGAGGTGAACAACTCATTCCTAAGATATGCTATCTTCTATGAAGACATTCACAGTGTCATAACTCTTAGGGTACAAACTTTCGGATATTTATTTTATAATCTAGTAATTGAGGGTATCTGCACATCATCTGGGATCCTATTTTGAAAGCGTACATATCGTTCATACAAGGATTTGCTAGCTCAATATGGTCGAGTCTTAGGTACAAACGCTCATGGTCAATCATTAAAAAAGATAACCTTTAATTACAGTATAACACGTAACGTAAATTAAACTTAAATTTTTGCAGAAAAAAATATGGGTAATTTATATGAATTTAAAGTTAAAATTGATTTAGTTTGTAAATTCATGTCTATGCAAAGTAAAAACTTGTAAATTGAAAGAAGACTAAATTCTGATTTATTCAATCTCTACACTTAATTTGCGAGTATACTTTTTACATCTGTTTTACCCGTTAGGTAATTATTTACTTATATTCTACCAATAGGTTTTATATTTCTAACTTGAACTTATCAGCTGAAGACAAAAATTGTATTTTTGCATTTATATTTCTATTTGCATTATCAAATTCATTTATTTTAATTTTTTCCCCAAATACCTTTAAAACCGATTGCGGGTAATAACCATGGGCCATAATCAATTAACTGTGTCACTGAAATTCTGAAAGCTAGCTCTGTAGTTCGTGTTAGGCTGTGATGCAGATCGTAGTATAGCAATTATAAGTCGTAATTGTAAGCCAAACGCTAAACCTTCTTTTTTATTTCCTTTACTTGAAGGGAAGATGTCTCATTTCACATGGAAATGTTGCAACTAAGAATAACACATTATACCTCACAAAGCAGCTTCGAAACCTGACGACGCTGACGATGTATGCAATCAAATTTCACTTTAGTATCAATCATTGCACAAATACAGCAATACAATGGATGCGTTACATCGTTCGTCAGCACAATGCGATGTTTACTGTAACCACGATACGCCTTTTTATGATTTATTTTTAACAAGTTTTTACTGCTATTACTTATGTTGAAATATTTCGTATATACGTGCATGGGTAACATGATGTTGATAAAAGTTTTATAAGAAATTTCAAAAAAGTAATAGTGTATAGTTACTTAATCCTGTCATAAATATTGTTATAAGTAAAACAATTTTATTTTCCCGATTTTTTTCTATTACAAATAAAGGAGTACCTATTAATAGCAGCCTATACAAATATGTGACAAATACCTAGCGGATAGGATGTTTAAAACGTTGCTTTTGGTAATGCCATTATACAAAATCCGACTATAAGCCTGTAGATGGGCCGTGGATATGCACCCCACTATGCAGGTGGAATGAAGTCGCTTGTATCATCGTGGAGTAGGGCTGAGTTTTGTAGTGGGCGCCTAGCAGCTGATATGATGATGATATTACAGCCATTCAGTTTTCTTTATCACCGCACTCCATTGTAAAATCACTGAAGTTGCGATGATTGCCGCAAAAAAAAAAGAAATCAAAATGTTTATATAAAAATTTGATATTCTAAATTTAAATGAAATATTATATTTTATGTTTAATGTATCATGACTTACAGCTAGACAAATTATACTATTGGTTATTCATTTTAATTTTCGTTCTGTTAATTTAAAAAAGTTTGCTTAGTAATATTGTTTATTTATCTTTTATCGCTTTGAATCTGTTTAATTTTTAAAATTATTGTAAAATTATTTGTTTGCAAGTGTGGACGGATGCATGCCGCCGATAGAAAACTAAACAGGTATTCCGATCTCCTTTACTAAATCAAATCAAGTACCAGGCGATCAGGAATTCGCGGTAATGGAAAGTTATCGGCTAACAACTCGAGCGTCTAATACAAGACGTGACTACTTTCAGCGCGCCTTCAACTGATTAGGGCTGGTTCACACGAGCTTTCGCTCGAAGCTTTGCGTTGCGGTTTATCTTATTTTAGTAAATAAATCAGCATTTTTGTTTCGATTTGTAAACTTCAAAAACAGGTAGCTTCTTGCAGAGTATTGAACAAGTGATCATTGTAAACGTTGCGAATTCATGACATATCTATGCTGTAATCTCTAAAATGTTTAGGCTTAGGGTATGTACATATTACTTATATCATGATTATCATCATCATCACCATGTCACCCGATAGACACCCAATGGCTATAGGACTCTCTTTTATTTTACGCTGCTTGTATCCAGCGACCACCTGTGACCTTGACTAAGACCTCGGTCCACCTAGCCGGACTTCAACCGACGCTGCATTTGCCCCCGTCTCAGCTCGTGGTGACAAACTTTTCGGCTCCAACCGTCGTCGCTTGCATGAGCAATGTACCCTGCCTACTGCCACTTCAAACGTGGAATTTTTCGAGCAACCTCAATGACCTTGTTGCCTCCGCGTATCTCCTTATTTTTTATTCGATCTCACAATGAAGCTTCGAGCATAGCCCTCTCCATTGCTCACCAAGTCGCGAATCAGTATTTGCATTACCAAAAACAATGTTCAAAACAGCAGAAATCAGGTATGTATTTGTCACATGTTTGAGTACCGGAATATTAATAGGTAATACGTATAGTTTATCATTATTATATATAAAGAAAAATTAACACTAAAATTAACACACAAAAGTTAAACTAACATTTTCAAAATATCAATAATAAAATAAGACATTACTTGTATTTTGTAAATATCAATTACGCGTGTTACCTTAAATAGCTATGACGCATGAAGGTATATAATTATAGGCAAACATTTTTTATATCCACTGATTTCTACCAAATGCTACTACCGGCCTCTACCCATTTATGAGATGCTATTAACGTGTTGTTTTATATACATCATTGAGTAATATTCAAATTAAAATATTTTCAATCTATCTGTAAGATTTTTTATTTTTAATCTGTATAGTAACGAGGCAGCAATAATATGTTTATTTTGCCAGCAAGCGCAGCATAAGACGTCGCGAACGGATCATATTGTTAAGGACGGAAGACACTGGAAGTTGTCGCTTCCAACCGGTCATATTTTAAATCTATAGAAGAGGCCTATGCCCAGTAGTGGAAAACATTTGAAACACTAATAATAAAATGTGATAAACCTATGAGTATTAAATTCTAATATTAATAGGAAATGTAATAAATTTGAATGTGACTGATATATACTCGTATACATACGAGTATATATACACACACATATAAATGTATATATATACATATATCTGTATGTGTATACACTCCGCAGCTTTTTACTGTAAAAAATTGAAATACTTTCTCTTAATATTAGAATTTACTAATCATAGGTTCATCACATTCTATTAGCAGTGTTTCAAATATATAAATATATATATACATATATATATGTATATTTATGGATGCGCGGTAGACAATAGTAAGTAGATTGTTACTATTATATGTAATATGCTTCTTGCAATCATTTAATTATTATATCTAATTATTCCTAATCCCCCGTGCTAGCTGAAACGTAAAATGTAGGTAAGTAAGCACTGCGGACATAAAAACATCTCTTAATTGACTTCTCTTTACAGTCGTAACTGTTAACGGCCATCTTGTAAATTGGCTTAGCACACCTTTAGCTTTCCAAACAGTATTTGTAGCATCGGTAATAGAATAATACTGTACGGAGTTCAATATTCAAAATTTTATAAAATTGACGTTTATGATTAACGGAACAAAACTTCGTTAAAACGGTAACACTAAATATAGCTGTACAAAAGAATTATGTTTCTCTATTTGTAATAATAGCTTGTTAGAATTTATTTTTAATATGTGCAATAATTTTTTTTTGTCGTAAATAATTTTGATTACACTTAGATAAATTAAAAAAAAAACTTTTGTAGTAACGCCAATAACACAACAGTTAAAGAAAAACATTGCCAAGCTTTATCATGTAGATTTTTAGTTTAGTGGTCATTATTATCATCGTGTCACCCATATGACGCAAACTGGAAGGCATAGGCCACCCCCACGTTTTCCCGCGACGCGCCTTCAGTAGCTTTCGCAATTTTTTTTTATTTATTTTATGACTATTCCAAGGAGTTTATTATGGAAGAGTAAATAGTAGGTTACAAAGAAGTTACTAATTGCATTAAGGCTGCAAAAACGTATTTTAGAACTATAACATTGAGTTTTTTTCACTATATATACAATCAATAAATAATTTAACAAATTTAATTAAATAATTTAGCGAGCAGTGGTAGCCGAGCAGTATAGGACTGCGATTTGCGATCGTAGGTTGCGAGTTTGATTCTCGGGATACAATCTTAAATAAGTCATACTTTATGTGCATTAATAATATATCTAAATCTCAATTATTATCAATTAGAGGACTCGGTGTCGGCTCACTCGGAGCACTAATCGGTGTAAAATTACTCCTGATGATGCCCCGTGGAGGGATGAAACACGTGTCGAGTGGTTTAACGATGGTAGTGGTGTAATTCGCATTGTTCGCCGCATGCGCATTTATCAGCGGGCTGGCGGGCGGTGCATTTTATTGCACGACTACTGCTACATAGCGGAAGTAGCTATTTATTAGTCCTTTTCTTACATTCATTATATAGCATTGCCGCTGCTTACAAACAAATTTCCGGATGATGGATAGCAGCGTCCTTTGCGTACCATAATACGACACAGGGGTTTCCAACCCGCATGCCAAGTGAGGCCATTATGGTATATTCCGCCATAGATAATTTTTGAAGAGGACTATGCCTTGCAGTGGGCATCTATGGGCTGAAACGACGAAGTAACCTAAAGACACGTTAAATATCAAATATATTCCTAGTGTTTATAATAAAATATGGTAACCATCCATGTAGAGAAATAATTTTTAATTTATATTCTATACTTTCTACTGTGGGCAATCGTGTACCTAGTGGTAAAGGAGCGATGGCTATAATTTAAGCGTATTTAAAAAAAAAGTGTATTCAAAACTAGCTTTCTTTTGTATTAAAAATTAAGATTCGGTTGCTTTAAATAAAACATTGATGGATGGATGTAGTATTAGTTTTTAAAAGCTATTAAAGAGTAAACTATTATCTGCATCGTTATAACATGCTATTTTTTATGCAGAATGAATAGCGACTAGCTCATAATGTGTTATATAAAAAAGTAATCACTATTTATAAGAGGTGATTAGTTTGAAAATAAACGTTAGCAACGTCTGATAGCAAACGGTTATAAGAGCTTATGCACGCCATATGCTTGGGAATTTATACGGGGTTGTCAAGTCGCGTGAAAACAATTCTCCCCTTACGTATGCGTGACCCTTCCATTATACACTCGACACCTAAAATAATAAATTATTCTACGATGTTTAATCTTTTTTACGTCTAAAAACTACATACCGGCCGACACGATGATGGAATCCTTCGGAGTTTTTGTCACTTTCAAATAACCTATACTTTTATGATATAAGTTATTTATACCGTATCAAATCTATAATTATTAATACATAATTACTAAGTATATTTATTCTATTTAGTTAACTGACCAATTATATTTTATATCGTATATTACGTGTTGTTAGGTTACGTAAGTACTAGTATGTGAGATTCTTTAAGTAATTACTAAAAACCGACACCAAAATCATTACATAGGTGGTATCCGAGCTAAATCTCCGTTATATAATATTCATTGAAGCTACTCGGCTTCTTCACTGTGAGCAACAGTTTTTTTTTTCGGTCCGTACTTTCGCTGTCCCTGTTACATCGGTTTGTACTTACGTAACCGTACCATTTGGTCTTCCATGTGCGCGGGCCAGTCGCGTGGAACGTTGCTTCACATGTGCAATAAATTTTGTTTGCGGACAAATGACGAGCAAACATTTGCCAAGTTTTAGGGTCGCGGAGCTCTGTCGCAAAGCGCGGCCACGCGTGATGTTCAAGCTAATCCTAACTCTAAATGTAAAACCGGTATGCAAATGTCTGAAACAACTCAAGTTATGAATATCATTGCGTTCTGTTTAGTAACTAAAGAGATGGGACAAAACAAACAGAGACATAAAACTGGTTTAGAGTTTAAAACGTTGTTTTTACGTAGCGGTGATTGAAGAGACATAAAAGGCAGCTTGGTACAAAACGATATGCCTGCCAGATTATGACGTCATAAGAAGATATTAAATTACGATATTCAACGTAACAGAACACCTGCACTAATCAACCTGAGATATGAAATTAGTTATGTCATACCCTATTTATTTTTCATTACGCTTTTTATGTGGCCAAACATAGAAACATTGGTAAGTTGAAGTAGCAATGGTCAGGCCACATTGCGTATAAGACAACCGCATGGCCACTGGGGTTTTTTGCGTTTACAGTAGACTGCGATAAGATGCACAGACCCCTTTAATGTCCTCAAAAGGCTATGAATAAATGGTACCAACCCTATTTGATAAATTTGGGGACGACTATGCCCAACAGTGGACATCCTACAGCTAAAATGCTGATGGCTTCTTGACAAAAATGTCATCAAAAATATTAACATGTTTAATCGCCACTGTATTGGGGAAGTAAACAAAAAATATAACTTAATAACCATTTATACTAAAATGTAAAATTTTTACATGTTTTTTTTTAAATATTAAGCAATCATTAATTCTGTATGAACAATACTAAAATTAATTTATTTTCAATGGCAAAAACTGAGTGAGTGAATACAGAAGGCATTAACGTTACAATTTTTGATCATAATGTCAAAATATTATAAAAAATTCCATTTTAGATGACATTTATTTTGACATAATAATAGAAAATTAAGAAATGTTTACTATATATGATTTGAGTATTAGCGACTGGAGTGGATTTTGATTGGGCGTTTGGACAATGTATTTAGCATTAAAAATATTTAAAAAATTATATACATGTTAAATAACATATTTATATTTACGTTAAAGTATATGCGATATAAAATTTACATTGTAAACCGTTATGTTGTGCGCTGAAAACACGCACCGTACAAATAAATTACCAGTTGCAATAACAAAACGCAGTAGAGATAACGTTAGAACAAAACATTGTTTTGCAACTAACCAGTGTAATTAAGGAAAAAAAATTATCCTGTTCATTATTTATAATTTGCAAATAACGATACTGTGGAAGTACATCATAATGCCTTTTTTTCCATACTTCTATGATATACATCGTATTTTGTTTCACTATTTTGTGCACATATGTACGTGATTATTGACGTAAAAAAACTTCAAGTTATAACATAATTGATTTAAGCTAATTAGTGTCATCATCAACACCAGCCGTATGTTCTCTTCAAGCCTCCCTTGATTTGCAATAAAACCGATTGGAAGCGGTCAATATCTAGCTTTTTTCGTTCACGATGTAGGTGGTCATTTTACGCTGTGCTTGCCTGTCTGTGGTCTGAAATCTTAAGGTCCCTATGGACATTTATGTTATGTAATTTACACAAAAGTAGATACCTACCTCAGATATCAAACCTGATCAGTTATTACCGACTACTTTAATCTTTAATCATATCCGGACACGTGTTAAGAGATCTATGCTGCCATAGACAATTACGTTACCTCTATGCGGAAGTGGCAGAATAAATGTACTATCCCGTTAATGATAATTGAACGTCCTTTCCTTGTATAAAACACAGTAACTGGAAGCTATCATTTCTATTAAGAGATATAGCAGAAATTGTCTTAATATTGAGCTAACAAGCTGATTAATTATAGTTGCACAAGCTATGAATACATATCTCAGTAGTCTATTAAAAAGTTTTAAGGATTTTAATTTATTTCCAATCGTCTGTTTTTAGTATTTTCTATTTGAGTGCCTTGGACCTATAACTTGTGAATTCTGCAAAGATATACAATAAGCAATAATTAATGTTAACATAGGCTAATCCGAAATTTCAAAACACTTTTTCTTAGTATATTATCTATTTATTATTTCTGAAATCTTTTATTTTTGCATACTGTATACCGTTAAATAATTATACCGGCTTTACATTCAACCTTTTTTTTAATATCCCTCTATTTAGAATACTTTGTTACATTGATCTGTGACACTAAGTCATAATTTAGAATTTTGTTTGAAATATTGGGACCTTTTTTTTCCTCTTATTGAGCAATATATGATTTCCGTAATGCCTGAGTTTTGGTGGCAAAAACCTTCGATATTTATTTAACGCTTGTTATTTAAACTAAAAAAACGTTTTGCATATTACCATAGTTTCAACAGAGCTGGCCAGATATC
Organism: Battus philenor; assembly: GCF_028537555.1. Lineage (NCBI taxonomy): Eukaryota > Metazoa > Arthropoda > Insecta > Lepidoptera > Papilionidae > Battus > Battus philenor. The sequence goes on from NW_027181686.1 coordinate 5,049,482, forward strand.
TCAACGACTAAGTAGTAGTGGGGTTCGTCGTTAATTTGATCATTTATGTAGATATATACTCTTCGGTATTCCATATTGTAATACACGAGCAGTGCTAGTTATGTCTCAAACCATTCGTGAAATTTCACAGCGACATGTGAACATCGTAAAGATACATGACGAACAATATTATACAATACATATGTACGAATGTTTTCTAAGTCGCAAACGCTAACGTCGCAATGAAAAATATTCTGTAATATTTTTTTCTTATTTACGACATCGCTTGGCTTTTTCATGTTAAAAGATATATTGAATCGTATATACGTTGGGTGTTGGCTAACATAGCAATTGTAATAAATGTGACAATTTACGATTCGCGTTAATCTAAGTGTAATAATGTCGTAACAAATGCGGTTACGCATTCATACATAACAGAAGTTTCTTCATTACTTACTAAACTAAACTTTCGTCTAATTTTTTTTTAATTACTAACTTCTGTAGTTACAAATCTATCAATTCCGTATACTCGTGAATGTATTTGTAAATAATTATAATGTTTAATAAATTTTAGGCAGTGTTTACGTCGCCAAGAATAAAATTAAATAAAAATAAAATTAAATAACCTTGATGCTGAAAGAAAAAAAAACGTATAACAAGTTTCGTATAAGTGACGGATCAGGAACTTTGAACTTCGCGCGTTTGACAGTTCATGTTTTAAATTTGATACAGCCGTTCAATTTATTTAATATTTTAATTAAAGTGATCACTTTGAAATATTTATAATTTATTTATTTTTTCTATTAAAATGCGACAGACCAATAACATCTAGTAATAAAAAGTCCGAGGTGACTGTAAATAATAAATAAAAAAAACAATTAAGAACCTCATTCACTTCCTATAGCATCCTAATTCAAAGGCCTGGGAATATTTAAACACTTTTTATAATACATTATCATGCATTGTTTAGTACTTCGTGTTTATTCACCTGTTACTGATTATTCGGTACATCGTCGATTATTATTTGACGCAATCATTCGATACATTCCCGTGTCGACACGCGACTTTTTTTAGCCGTGTGGTAAGATTAAACCAGTATTGAAAGGTACATTAAATATATATTAGTTCGTCGCATTCGATACTTCATTAGACTTAAATTAAAACCTTCAATTTTTCTAAAAATTTAATAAACATTTGTAAACTTGGTACAACATGTATGTGTATCTATGAAGTGTATTTAAGTAATAACTCGCTTGAATGGTGAAGATGATATATGCGAATGTAGATTACGTTCGCATTCAGTCGTAAGACATCTTGTGTTGGACATAGGCTTCCCTTGTAGATTTTCAATAGAATCAGAAACGGCCTCTATGTCCTCTATGTCTCTACTTCTGAACCTTATAGCCCCAGGTGGCAGAAAGTGATCAGTAAATACCTAGATATTCGTGTCTACACTTTATAGTAAGCCTATGATATATATATACTATTATTTCATTATTGTTTTTTCCATTGAACATATTAAGCGAACTTTAACGAATATACTTTTCTATTATAAAAAAACCATGTGCCAATCGATGATTCTACAAATTCAAGGGCGTGTCGTCTGTTTCCCATGGATGTTGCGTCGTTGCGTTTTTGGTCAAGCCACTTCCGGTCATACATTTAGGCATCATTGGCGAGTAATTGTATAGTTCAAATTGCGGTTACCCTTTTGTAAGCTACACAAAGCCTTTTAATAATAAATTTGCTAGTTTACCTTTTAATGATTATCCTATTTCGTGTTTCGAAATTCGGATACGATGTTCAATGAGTCTAAAACTGTTCTGTTAGAACTTAGACCTTGATCTTTAAATGGAACTGCGCATGTTTTGTGCGGTGCATACATATTACGAACATTCATTGTTAATATAGATCAGTACAAAATAAATTAGCAAGTTATTATTTCGTCATAAAGAAATATCTGGTATTCAAATTAAAAAAAAATTAAAAAAATATTCAAAGCATCCTGAGTCTATGTAGTGTCTTTTGGGTAACAAAAAATTAATTTTAAATTTCATTTTTTTATATATACTTAGAAATTGTTATAATACAATAGATACATGCTAAGCAAAAAGCTAACAGTTGCAGGATGGGAGTAGCGCAGAGCCGGTCAACGAGGCAATCTTTAGTGGAGACCAATAACTAACAGTAGACGTCTATTGGCTGATAACAAGCAGGAGCAAAAAAAGGTTATTCCATAAATCAACGTCAAGCCGGAATCAGATATTAACCCTAGAAAATTATGTAAAAAAAATTACACCTCGTTTTATTTGCTGCGTAAAATTTAGATTAGTAATAATTTTGAGAACATGATTTGAATAAAAGCGCTGTAACAAAAAATAATACGATAATGAGACAAAAATTCGTAAATAAAGTTTACTCATGGTAACTTTAAGTAAAGCAAGGTAAGAAATGAGGATTTATTGTTGTAATAATGGAAAGAACATGACATAACACGATTCTTAAATTAATGTTTATTTATTAATATTTAATATAGTCGTACGTAGTCAAAAATAGTAAACTAATAAATAAACAAACAGAGTGCATAAAATTAATTCCTTTTTTGAATAGCATAATTTTTTTAAATACGTTAGAAATATTTTTAAGGGGCAACCAATTCATATAAATCTGTTCACTCGATTTTGACTTGACTTTGATTTACATAATATCTGTGTATTCGAAAATGCCCGCATAATACTGTATTTCTTCACAATCTATTATCGGGTAGGTATATTTTAATACCAATTTTAAATAAAAAGAAGGTTCAAACTTTTAAGGAAAACGCAGTTGGAAGGAAATATAAAAAGGAATATTGTTTTTCTTAAAACTTTCGTGTGTATTCAAATTAAGAATATTTCTACATGAATGACAATTGGAAATATAAAAAAAATAACCTTTTAACACAAAACACCGACAGCTCAATAACCTCAAACATATCGTCGCCATTAAATCGTCGCCATTTTGCAAAAGGCGCGCAGAGGTCGCCCGCGCACACGTCAGCAGATAAATTATCGAGCGCATGCACATTCATTGATATATTCATTAATGATGGACATTGTAAACATATATTTAATATTTATATTACATTTACATACTTATTATATATGGGATTTATGAAAAGTTTGCTTAATATTAATACAATTAAATCTTTTGTATGAACGAATATTGAACATTACTATAAACATTCACATTGATAAAATTTACATTAATTCGTAAGTAAAGTATTACATGAAAGACGTAAATAAAGTATTAAATATTGAATCATTCTTTAAGATATTACAGTATTTAAGAAATAAGAAAATTAAATATTTATTTCATAGCGATAATAAATAAAACAAGTCAACCGGCTACTAGAAACATCGTGCACTAAACTAATCAACAATTCGGTAATAAACTGTACGTCAAGTTTAACCACGGTTACGCAGCGGTCAAAATGGTTATAAAAGTAAAAAAAAAATAGTAATCTAAATAAAACATTCTGAGCTGTAAATCCTAAAATAAACCTTTTGGGACTGCTTCATGACACGTTATTTTTCAAAAAGTATTTATTATTTAATTTACCAAGTATAGTAATAATATATTTGCAGTGAAAAGTTTTTAAATAAATAAAAAACTGACTTATGCAAAGTCTACTAAATATTTCCTTTAGTTTTAAAAAAAGTACCCCTTATTGTAAAGATTACTACCAAAACACGTATATGAATTAGAACGAAATTTACTTTAATTATAATATATGACGTCTAAGGTAATAAACATATAAAGAGCCTCAATTTATTTCATAGCGCCACAGGTCCGTTACCCAGTTTTCAATTATTACGTGTTCTTATCCCTTAAAAAACTATTACGTGTAATAAAATAACTGTAAACATGTATAATAGCAGACAAGAAATCTCATTATACCACACACGACGTTAAACATAGAGACGGTATCTTCTAGAAACAATATGGTTAAGTATACAACATAACAAGTACCATTACATCGAAGCTATTCTGTACGTAAAATGCACCTTTGCCCTTTCAGCGCAAGGAATGTTAGAGTTAAATACTTCAACGAACGTAAACCATAGACTATCCGTTTGGTTTTAAAATTTCTCGGTCAATTCTATTTTATTAATAAATCGAAAAGGTCACGTTCCTGACGAGTACAATTTGAACCAATTTAAAGTTGTAGATCTTTAACTTTTTTACTGTTTCTCTGAATCTCTTAATTTTCATTTAACAAATTTATAAAGTTGATTAAAAAACCTATTACAATGTGATTTTTTATTGTAAAGCATGGAAATGAATGGCGCTACTACTGCATTAAGGAAAGTTACCTCAGTCAGGCTACAAAGCGCGCAGAACAGGTAGCCTTTAAGAGCCAGCAAGCGCAGCTTCGGACATGCAATCATATCGTCGACAGACGCTGGATGCAGGCCGCTCTTAACCAATCCTATCGGAAATCTTAAGCATTTGTCTAAGAAGCATGGGCCCCTCACTAAGACATGAACATAAGTTCAACAGTGGACGTCATACTGAGACCAGTGTAAAGTCTTACTTCAAATGTCCAATGTGCCTGAATGTTTCACCTAGCCTTCAAAACTTACAAAATCAGTTCACATAAATAGACTTTAAATGTAAAACATGTTAGAATTCTACCATAGTGACAATGTGACTTTTTCGTTACACTAATCTACTTATATCAAAGAAAATTGCCATCGGACAACAAATCCATTATTTTATTACCATTGCGAATTACTAACAATGATGGCTTCGTAATTTCCCATATTGTGGGGTAAATAACGGTCATTAACACAAGTTTTATGGTAAAAATCTAGATTTTCGCTCCAAATTTCACGGTCGCGTTCGGATGATATGTTGTTGGAGCACGCTATGTCGTTTCATTCATACGGTCGGGTTTTGTTATGGTTAGCTATATGTGCAATATCATGGGAATAGGCCCTATGGACGTAAAGGTCAAAGAGATTTATTGTCATAATTTGAACGCAAGAATCGACTTACTTTTATATTGTAAACCTTCTACACTACATTTTTTATCATCATTTTTATATGAAGACAAAATTGTCTTTATTATTTTTTTCGTTTAAATTGTCTCTAGTTTTTAGTGACATTACATATGGACATATTTAACACGACACCATACCTGATTATACTATTATAAAAACTAAATTCACAAGTATAAAAACAAAGTTTTATTAATAAAAGTTTTTAGGATTTAAGGTTATTTATTTCCTTTATTGACCATTCAAATATATACAACTTTCTCTTCACGTGTCACCTTAAGAAATAAATGATTTACCTAACAGTTAACTTTTCAGAATATCAATCGACCAGTGAGGTGCATTATCGCATTAACATGAAATTTATCGAATTGAAGCAACTTTATTGTACTTTTACTGATATTAGTGATTTTTATTGGTATATTATAAAAGATAAAAAAATTACAGATCGCGGAGTATTGTATTGTAATAAAATTTTAAAATTTATTTAATTTTTTCAACAGATTTACTCATTTTGTTAAAAATTTTAAAAAAAGCTTGATCCTAAACTTCTTAATGTCATCAAAATCAGTCAGGTAAAAATAATATTGCCAAAAATATTTTATTATTTGTTTACACAAACATTTACGACTTTTTGATCGACTTAATATGTTTTCATACACATTACTATTTTTTGAAGTAACGACCAGAATCTTGAATCCATGTCCAGCAAACAATTTAAAATAAAAAGAAGTAATATATTCTTGATTTAAAAAATTTATTTATTTTTAAAATAGATCGAGATTCTAATAAATCAAACCCATACAATCCTTGAACAGTGAACGGAAGTGTCACTTCGCCGGTTTAATTAGTGACATTCAAACAACATGTACTATCTGTACATAGTGTCGCTCGTTTAACAAGAGTCAACGAGTCTTAAATTATTCCATTTATCGATAGTTAGGCGGAACCGGAAGTGGTTGTAATAAGTAGTGTTGGGAAGTTATGCTTAGAATAACTGGTTACTTCGGGCCAGTGATGTCGTTTCTAAAATTATGAACAGGATGTTTACAAGTAAACACTGTGGAGCAGAATTAAATTATATATAAAAATATAAGTTATATTTACAGTTAGTTATTGGTTAGCCCCCAAAAGAATCAAAAACTGGATATTGATATTAAAATGCATGCAAAATAGGCCTTTAATTTGCCTTTGAATGCGACCTCGCAAATCGTGTCCACTTGAATATGATGTAATCAATCTACATTAAACTATTTCAAGTTTTATTGCACTGACGCAATTATTGGGAAGTTACGTAGCCACGCCCAAAGCACGTAGTGATGCAGGTTCGATTCTCGCAACATAAATATGTATGTATACCTAGGAAATCTGTATGCACCTATGTATCTATTTATAAAAAGCACTGGACTATATTTTTACTCTGTATAAATATCTTTTTTAAATCTTCGGCATTCCTCAACAGTTATAATAAATTGAATAAATTTTTAGAATTCATTCACGCGGACTCTATGAAATCATCATTATTTTTTCAACCGTAGGACGTTCACTGTTGAACATAGACCTCTCAAAAGAAGTAAGTAAAGTAATTGAATCGCCTTAGGACTGTCAGTAATAATTCTAAGCCTAAAGAAAAATGTTATACCTTTTTATATAGGCTTACAATTATATGATTATTAATTTAAGCAGTTGAGTTTGTTGATTTTTTTTCATGTAAAGGGGCTGTATGTAAAATATTGGGAACCTGTGTTTTATAGTAATAAATTCAAATATTTTATGATTTTATTAACCAAGGATGCAAGAAAAATGAAACAATAAAAATGTAAAGAAAGTTTTGTTTATTATGAAGGAGATAACTTGTAATATGCTTTCTGAGCTACTTAAGAGAGTACGTAAGTCGTAAAATATTAAATATGTTTGTAGAGAGGTCGTTACTTGACGACTTTGTTTAAACAATTTCTTTTTTACCTGTTCCGAAATTTGATTCGATTCGTCGATTTTATATTTCACATTTTTAGTTCGCGATTTTTATTTAATAAGAAAATAATTTAAAAAATTTAACAATTGGTTTAAAAATTTGCCGAAACAGTGTTCATCATAAAAGTTCTATCATTACAGATCCTATCGTCAAGGTCATATTCGCTCAACTAGCCATGGGGAGAGCTGTACTGGGGATTTCTCTACGAATTCGAAGAAAGTGACCTATGTAGCCAACGAATTGGCAAGTTAAAGTGGCTGTGCGCAAATCATATAGCCTGCTAACAAGTGCAGGTTAGTAGATCCACCCGCAAGGCCTTGCCTTCTTAAATTCGGATATGTGTCGCTTCCAACTGGAAATCTATTGAGAAGAACTACGTCCAGCTGTGGACATCTTGCTGCTGACTTTAAGTTCACGGACCCTCCCGCTCCGAGATCTCAACTCCGCTGAAGCTATTAAAGCCCCCGAGCTAACGAGAACAAGTAACGGCAGAAATGTTGATGAACGTAAGCATCTTAACCGAATAATTATTTATATTTCCATACCAAAACTAAATGATTATTATCTTTTCTAGTATTCAAGAAGTTTATCTGTGTTTTCTATTACTTATAAATCCTTTATATTTATTACATTAATATTAAGTGTACTTATAATCTGACAGACAATAGTATTTTTTTTGATGGACTACAAATTTAGTTAGTCGTTTATGTAGTATAAAAATAAAAGTAACGCATAAAATCAAACATAAAAACATCATCACACATTTTTTATAAGATGCATTATTAAAACATAATGTACTTTTTTATTTGCGAATATTTCCATTTTTGTTTCATTTTTAACACACTCATATTAGACTAAAAGAAAAAGCAAGAGATTGATTTAAAAAAAAAAAACTGGTGATGTCAGACATTTTTTTACTGTTAATGGTATTTTGTGCAGTCGACATTTGGGAAGGTCAAATGTAAGTCACATTTCGATTTATACATAATATGAACAAAATTTTAGGTTACTTTTATCTTAAATGAAATAAAAAAACAAAAAATGATCAATATGATTTAGTCCTACGTAATAATGGACAGGCCGAACACTAATACTAAATACTCTAGAAGAGTTTTTTTAAGCTGTCAGAAAAGTAAAAGGCTTTAAGACATGAAAATACTCGTAGAGGAAAAGACGGAGTTATTGGATAGTTAAAGACGGAGTAAAAAAAGGATGTTTTATTTTACAGTCGCGAAAAAATTTTGATTATCAGATTTAGAGGACAACGTTGTACGTGAAACGGCTTATTTAATTAGATGAGTCTTCTTACGTATCAAGGTAACATGATCTACGTTGGGCTAGACTTTGTTTAACAAATTAAAATTTTTGTCACGAACAAACCAGACGAGCCATGCCAAAATAGCCACGCTTAGAATTAGAGATGTCGTTGCATCGACAATAATTTATTAATTCGATTAATTTGTACACATAAGTTTATATATATACTCGTATATATACAGCCTTTGGCGCGAAAGTTTTGAAGAAGAGACTGCGAACCGGGAAGCGTAGGGTAGGATATCCACTCAAAAGATAGACAGATGACCTTTTTAAGGTCGTCGGAGCTCGCAGGACTCCGGCCGTTTCTTACAGATCTTCTTAGAAATTAATGGCGGAGGTCCATATCCAATAGAGAGTATCTTAAATGTTAATCACACAGTATAAAGTGATCAGTCTAAAAAATGTTATATTCATAAACTTTTTTATTGGAATGCGACAAGCCTATAACTTCTAGTAGTACCAAGTCTGCAGGGAGAGATAATAAACAATAATTTTAACATGTAGTAATCCGAATTTTGAAAATACTTTTTCTTGCTGTCATTATGTTATTTATGATTTCTGAAATAATTACAGAGTGGATAGTCCACTCTGTAATTATTTCAGACCATATACAGGGACCGGGAAGTAATGTCGCTTTCTTAAATTAAATTCCCACAACTACATTTTTAACAAGTTTTTATTTCTAATCAAGAATTCATTCACCTTCGTTATCAACAACTTTTTACCATCTAGTATACGATTTTTTAATCAACTTAACAATGAGCTTTACAATCAACCCTTTAAATCTTTTACTTCTGTGACCAATCATTCTGTATGTTTATAATATTCTCAAAACTTGAACAGATCTTCAAACCATCGTTGAAAGAGAGCCGTTGACCGCATCGTAGTGGCACTGCGATGGAATCGAAAGTGAAACCCGACCGCCAACCGCCCAACCTTGTTAACTTTTAAGTCGCGCTTTTGACCCAAATATTTCTTACAAAAAAATAACCACTTGCAATTCGATAACTTGATATTAACGTAAAAATAAATACGATCTAGCTGTTTTTATTAAACTTAAAAACTTGTAATTGAAAGAAATTTAATTAAATATACTTCTTTTAAATCTAATTAACTAGTTGACAAAATTTGGAATAAAATGTCTAGTTATGGCAACATTACTAATTAGTAGTACTAGTCATTAACGTCAATATCTGAGTCGTAGGATATCTATTGCTGTATAGGCCTCTAATAGATTTTCAGTATAAACTCGTTGGTCGTGTATCCAACTACTCAACTCCTCGTCGATGGACGTTCTTAACTACTATCTGTCCCAGCAGACTTTGTACTATCAGAAGTTATTGGCTTGTCAAACATACATTGTAATTATATTTATCGATCTATGCTTTGTACCGAAAATGCAACAGATAATTTTAATAGACGAACTATTAAAATTACTACTAAAACTGTCAGGATGTTCTCAAAATAAATTGTCATCTAAGCTTAGAATATGTTTATAGTAGTAAAAACTTTATACGTATAATAAGCTTGTAAAGTAAACACTATCCCGAAATCAATGGTGTCTAAAAATATCGTAATGATCATATAGTGAGACAAAGTTTAGTATTAAAATAATTATTTTTGCTATCTACGACCTGTAGCATTTCAATAAAAAAAATGATCTAACTTATTATAGAGTGATCATTTTATACAGTATGATTGGTTATAGGTGTAAAAGCTTTCAAGATATAAAAATCACTCTGTATATCATGATCACCATTTCGGGAGATTTCCCAAAAATCTTTAGGGATCTTTATCTATCCGACGATGTCCCAGGACTTTGTTTTTTTTTTCATGTTTTAATATCATCCAAATTAAAAGATACCTCGACGTAGAAATACTCAAACTCAGGTGGATGTACAAAAATCATTTTAAAAATAGAATAATATTCACCGAATTAAATATTAATACTTAAATTGGATGGCAAAAATATGATTACAAATAGTCCAGTGTTACAATGGGTACGCGAAAAATGAAGATATGTTTGAATCTACTATTTATAACGTAATCTTAGTAGAAGAGATTACATAGAACAAACTAATACTAGCATTATTGTGTCGATTAAAAAATTAAAAAATGGTTACGTTAGTATTATCCGAACATTTTTTTTTGCATTCAAAAAATGTAATTAAAATGATAATCAGTATTCAACGTTACTGTTTTTAAGGAAGAACATGATGTATGTTAATTTATACATACAAGACTATTTTTTCTATAGTTAAAACACAAAAAATTACAAATTAACTCGTACTAAGTTCAGAGTTTCCTCAAACAGATGATGTATATTATGTATGCACATATATAACTATTTGATTTGCTATATATAATATATAAATAGGCTGGCAGTGGGCGTCTAGCAGTTGATATGACCATGATATTTATATAATTTCAACTTAAGAAAAACTGTACGATGTACTGTTTCAATAAAATAAATAAATAGATGTCCCCGCTGAATTCACAATGAAAAGATGGTAAAGTAAAAATAATTTAAGTGATATCAGCATTCTAGACGAACACTCAATGGTATATCCACGCACAAAAGCCCTCTAAAAGTATTAGTAGGGAGAATATACTTTAGCGGTCACTCGATATCGCTTGGTTTAGTATTCCGATTCTTGGGTAACTTAGAGCGCCCAATCACGTTAATTATTATTATCGGAGTTAAATAGGTGATTATGTCATGCTAATCACGAATAACTAGACATTACTGGAAAGAGATATGCTTTTAGCTTCAATGTAATATCAAATAAGAAATGACGAAATCCACAAAAATACCAAGTTTACCTTCATATCTCAAAGAAGTGCTCGTTTAGTGTGGTAGTGGGCGAGGCACTTTACTTGTCTAACTGACGACCTTTGGGCTAAAATATTCTCGAGTGACGGCCACGATACTCGACACTTAATAGTCGCGAAAAGTTACCGGAAATCTACCGATTTCCGGTAACTTTTCGCAAAATTTGTAATCGTGCCCAACTTGGGGGATTCCCATGCCTTGCAGTAAGCATCTATCAGCCGACATGATGATAATGAATCGCGAATAAAATCAATTATAATGTAGCATTAATAAATCTAAAAGATGATACGCGTGGATCTTGTTTATGCAAACGCTTACCGCCTCCTACAACAGTTTTTAACTGATTACAATCCATTAACCACGTTACGTTACGCGGCTTCCGTTTATAATCAACGTCCGCAGACAATAACACCGACAAGCTGCATCAAATACTGTAATTATGTTGGGTAACTACTAGCAAAAAAACGGCCAAAAACTTAAACGTGGTAGCGTTCATTTGCATACATTCCATATAAAAAAAAGTTTATACAAAAATAATTTCGGCTGTTTAATGTTTTTAATTATAATTCTATAATTAAATATTTACACCACCACCATTATGTCAAATAATATTTATGAATAAATAAAATAACAAATTCATAAGTCAAGAGAACAATAGTATAATAGTTTTATAATGGTTTATGATTTAAAAAAATATTTAAAAACTTTATATACAACTAGCTGATCTCGCAAACGTTGTTTTGCAAAAAAATTAAAGTTTTGAATTTACAAATAAGAAATAAGGGTTGGTCGCTGTATATTGTATGCTGTACCGTACAAAATGTGTCTAAAAAAATAAAAAATAAATTTAGGGGTGGACCACTCTTAACATATAGGGGGATGAAAAATACGTGTTGTCCCATTCTCCACCCTGGCACGAAAATCGGTCAAGCCGTTTCGGAGGAGTTCAATCATACACACTGTGACACGAGAATTTTGTATTTTATTTAAATCTTACTTCTCTAATTAGACTAAAACCTACTACCCTTTAAGATCATCAGGATAATTGGTCTTGTGCTACCTGCGTCCAGCAACCTTGTTTATGCAGTGGATCCACGTAGTAGGGAACTACCTGCACCACGTCTATGTACCATGGTCGTCATTTGAAAAACTTCAGACTTCAGACAAACAGAAAAACTTCGGGCAAATATTCGAGCAATGTCAGTGACCGTAGTCTTTCTGCGGATCTCTTAATTTTTTATTCAATCCCGCAGCGAAGCTCCGAGCATAACCTTCTCCATTGCTCTCTGGGTAACCTTGAGCGTACATATAAGGCCTAGCGTAAGCTACCACGTCTCAAAACCGTATGTCATCTCTGGCAACATTCTTTAGGGAAGGCATAGACTATGAATGAATGAATCAATCAAATTTTAATTACAATAGTATGTTGTTATCGTTAATAAATTCGCTTTAGAAAAAATATGTACAAACTTACAACTTACCATAGAAATTACAATTTAAATCAAATGGATTTTATACGTAGAAATAAATAAGTTAAATACGCCAAATGAAAGCTGTTTTCCTATCCTACGTTCAGCTATAAAATAAAAATCAAAGAAATAGAATTTACTAGTTTACATGTTTCGCAACATCCGTTAATAGCGGCTTCGTTTAACTTATAGTGTGAGACAGAATTGACTAATTTGCGGTTGATGATTCTTAAAGAGAAAGTGAAAAAAAGAAAAGTTAAAAACAAAAAATGAAATAAACACCATTACAAGTATACGAAGGCTTTTTCGCCGTCATCGTTTTTGTCCATATACTATTACTACAATGCATAAGCGTTCCCCAAAAATATCTATGGGAGATATAATACAATCGCTACACTTGACAGACAGGTTGGCGATCGCTCTGGTATTATGGTACGCAGAACACGGTGATGCCAATCCTCAGGAAACTTATTTGTGAGCAGTGTAAATAAGTGTGTATGTAATAAGATTTGTATCCCGAGGATCGAACCCGCGGACTTCGCTCGCAAGTCTAAGGCCTCTACCGCTGAGTGGTACTGGCTAAAAGTAATAAAACCCAACGAAAGCTTATAATTTCATTATTAATAATTGATATACGAGAACAATTTTGTGTAAAAGACTCGTTAAAATTGCCTATGATTTGCAGGATTTTAAAAAAATTGGTCTAATGGTATTTTTAGAATATAATAAATAACATCTGTTTTATAATTAAGTTTAATCTTAACTCACAAACAGACAATTACTGTGCTCATCTCTTTTCCACCTCTACAACTTATCATATTTATCAATCGTATCAATAATAAAATGTTAGATAATTTAAAAAATTAAGTCGTTATTCGTGTTTAAATAGTATAAATTCCAGCATATTCTCGAAGTAAATTATACACTGCTACGCAAAGGATATTATTCCTTTTAATAATACCAGTAAACAAAGTTTTGATAGCTCCAACGAACACTCCCTTTAAGTGCCTTCCGTTATATTGTGGAATCGTTTACCGCACGAAATGGGGGAGTAGTTCGAAAAAACAATTTTTTTTTAATGAATATTTATACAAAAGATTGCTTGTGTTTAAGAAGAATTTATATATTCTAGTTTATTTTTATAACATAACTAAACTCGTAAAAAAAGAATGCAGTGGTAGCCAAAGGGTAAGTTCTGAGACTTGCGACTTGCCACTGCACACAAAAGAAGTTTCCTAAAGATCAACTCTTTATTGTGATTATTAGAATAGAATAAAACTTTTCTTGAGTGTTATGAGGTAATTTCTGCGATCTTTGACTTGCCTAAATACAATGTTAAATTAGAAGTTGGTATCACTAAATAACTATAGAGTTATAGAGAGCGATAGGTTATATATGTTAAAGCTTTTAAGAAGTAAATATATAACATAAAGATTATTCTGTAAGAAAAAAGGTTTTATGCTTTTACACCTATATCCAATTATTCTATATAAAGTGATCACTTTGAATGTTTCACTTATATTTCACACGACAGGTTATCCAAGACTTAATTTTTAAATATAGTCATCAGAATTTTGAAAACGCCTTTTCTCAATAAATTTTAACGTTAATTAATTATTTTTGAAACCATTTATTTTTGGGAAGTACATATTACATGTCTATTGCACAATCGGAACGAAACATAGAATTGATGAATATAATTACAAGACTCAAGTGTATGTTTTACCGAGGTAAACGCCATGAATAAATTATTATTGCCTTGTAGATGTTAAAAACGTGAGAGTTTATCTAATAAAATTAAACAGTCATTATTTTAGACTAATGAATCACGATGTTATGATATCGATATTAAATATTTTTATGTACAATAATAAATATATACATAAATATATTATACAATATCGTTTTAGCTCATAGACACCCACTTCAAGGCACAGACATTCCCCAAAAGATAATTATGGGTGTGGTATTATTCTACGCAGAAAACGCTGCTGCCAATCTTCTGGAAACTTGTATGTGAGGAGTGACAATCCTACACAATTAATGCACAAAATATAAGTTATATTACATTGTATCGAGATTGTATGATTGATCAGTCTTCTACCACAGAGCTACCACTGCTCTTTAAATCATAAGCAGCATTATAATATTATAACAGAATTGACACTTAGTTTAATACAATTTGATAGCGAAATACATTGTTTAAATTTTGACTTCTATGATAATAAAGTATTTGAAACAATAGAGATTAAAAAAAAAAACTGTAAGGGAGATTATTAATTTAAATTACTAATACGGTGTCCACATTTTTATTAAAAATTAAAAAAAAAAACTATTTGACAATTAAACTTTTTCTTCTTTCTCTGTTGCAGTACGCTTTTAGAACGACGAACATTAATATAATATTTATATTAATTATTAACACTTATTTAGTCATATCCTGTTTCAATGTAGTCTTCAGTAATATTTTTTGTATTTTTTTTTATTTGAGTGTCTTTATTGTGTGACCAATTCTTACACTTGTAAGAATATCCTCGTTTACAATCACTTCAAATTCTCTTCATAGACTTCCGTCTAAAATATTTTACAGCAAAATTTTAATGATTGCTAACACTGTAAATATGCTCTCGATTTATTTGAATTTCGATTAGGGTTTATAAAGTAAGTACTAAATTTGACACCGATCTGGTTGCGGTTTGTCTCTCGAACAACCTCTACCAACCACAACCCAAACCAAGGTCCACTCATGAGAGCCCTTTCGCTTCATCAATCCATAGTAACTGCTCTAGCGAGCGACCTCTACATCAGATGATATGTGTAATTTTATGGACCATGGCTTCGTCTAAGCGTTTTTCGCGCAGTGTCATCTTAAATCCAGTGAATCTGTAAATGGCGCCTAGCTAACAACATAAATCCGTGATTGTGAATTAAAAATTATTCCACACATAGTACTATTATCAATAAATTGAAAATAAAATGAATTTTACATAGTAGAACAAAAATGTCGCATGCGACATTAGTCGATCGTTTTCGTAGTCGACGTTTGCCACGCGATATGACATTGCTACTTTAATATTGTAAAGTGTGGCGCAAAACGACTTTACTATTATTTTTATAGCGCCATTATCTTTGCAGCAGTGCTTACTTTATATCACTTAAAGCAAAAATGAGTTAACGGATATTCAAAAGAATTTAATACGAATTAAAATTACATTTGCTTTGCGAATCTCGAAGATTACTAATGTTTAACTAATATGATTAGACCAAATTTTTATGTAACTACTATGAGACTTTACGCATTATATGGTCAATCGATGGCTTTAAAAATATGCCAAGAGCGTCATCTTGTCTTTTTTTCTTCGATAAAAAGAAGTTAGCCGATCGCTGGCGATAAACGATGATTTTCTTTTTTTCGTAGTGATAAAAAGTTGCTAAAATAATAATATTGATTAATAATTAAGGGAACTAAACTTGGAAAACAAGATAATATATTATAAAACATTTCTTCCACTCGAAACCAAAAACAAATATGGCGTTATTTACGCCCGATTAACGAAAAATTGCCTCTTTTGTCAGTGCTACATTGATTTGATAATAACGACATGTACAAAAATTTAGTTGTCTAATGTTATATTATTGGAATTAGTATTATCTTAAACCGATTACAACATTTTTAGTTGTGACTTAAAAAAACGTTTTAAATAAAATAATAAAAAACTAATAAAAGTATAAAAAACGATCGATTCTGTCTGGTCAATTGTTATTAATGTGTTGCTTATAAAATTCCTCATTTAACCTGTTTTCGTACGTTTATTAATAAAATAATATTGCGACAAAATTTACGATATTGTCAAAGCCCGCGTGTTACCTAAGGATTCACACCCTACTCGGATATTCTTAAATGTCAAGGTGAATACAAAATGGCGCTATTAAAACAAAATGGATGGTAAAATCGAAATGGTAGATAGTCCTTCTGATCTTTGTTTATTATGTAACTAGTATTTATTCGTGGTTATGCCTGCTATATTCTTATATACATTTCCATATTTTTTAAAATTTGTAACGTAACATTGATTTTGTCGTAATGTTGGGACAAAAATAATATTGTAATATAATTCTGAAATCATAAGCAGAGCTTGTCATTTAACATTATTTAATACGATTTTTTTCTATTCAGCTCTAGGATATCTACTGAACATATGTCTCCCTGAAAAACTTCCATTACGGCCAGTAGCCAGCGTGTAGGCCGCCGACTGTCTAATTCGTAGGCAGCCAACCTTTCTGCGAAGTGGACAGTCGACTCCAGAACTTTAAGACCCCAACGGTCTTTCGTTCTGTACGCTACGTGTCCTGCCTGCTGTCACAACTTGACAATCCAGAGGATTATGTAAATTATATTCATTTATCTAGGGATATTCTCCTTTTGGAAATTAAAAGAAAATCATAAAAATAATAGGGTCTAATATAGAACTATAAGAAAAATAAATGACAATCCCATAAAAGGGCTTGCGTATTATAAGAACATGGCCTTTAGTCGTATTTAAACAAACCCCGTAATCTAAGGTTATGTGAAAGTTTTATTGCATGGAAATTTAGCAGAGTGCCGCCGATAGGAGAGCGATAACGGCGTTCTATCAGCCTTTATGACGGCTTTGACGTAAGCCGTAAAGCGCCCGTGGGTATTAAACGCACGCCTTGAAAAATAAATACGCAAAAGCCTTGAAAATTGAGGAATATATATTCTTAATTTCTTTCATTACACAAATTATTCGCAATAATAATCTTTTATTATTGCTAGATTTCCCGATATACTAACAGAAGTCATTGGTCAATCAGTCGCATTCCAATATGAAAATTTAATAAAAGTAACATGTTTCAGAGTGTTCATTTTATTTATTGATTCTATTTTTCTATAAAAACATTTTATATAGTAATAAAATTATTATTAAAAAATGAATGAAATCGATAAAATCGTCCTCAAGTTATAGCGTCACTGACAGGAAGATTATTTTTTAAATTCTTAAGAATTTTGAAATATTTTAAAAACAAAAGTAATTTTTTTAATTCTGTACCATGCATTTAACCATAGTTAAAAAAATTGTAAATCAATAGACGAAATAGTGCTGCATGAGAATTGTGTTAAAAAACAACAGTTATAAACATTAACCATTACAATCAGTTACATTTAAAAAAAGTAATAATCCCGCCATGTTTTATAGTAACAAAATAACAAAGTTTTGTAATGTAATTAATAACGTAATAAATGTATCTACAACTTTAATTTTTTTTACAATAAAAATAAACTGCGCTATCTCAAAAATGCCAATAAGATTAATAAAAAACGAAACAACTTAAAAACTAAATGAACATATATTTACCTTTTTATATTTAATTGTCATATCGGTAAAGGTCAAGGCATTTTAAAATAGCGTCTCGATTTAAGTACATCATCTCAATATCGCACACGTGGGCATCAACAGAGCATCGTCTGGCCACGACCTCTAATATATGGTAATTACTACGACAAACAAACCAAAAGAAAACCTAGAATTCTCACTTATGTGAAGACGGAACAGACGTCGCAGAAATTTGCCATGTTGGGACGTCCACGAGGATAACAAAAGTTTTAATTATGATTATTATATATTTATGTAAATATACATGTTTTAATATATTACTAGTATTGTAATAACAATGGTTTTATTTATTCTAACTTAAATATGTATTTATGTATATGTGTTTTTTTTTTGTTTTCAACATAGGAACATAAATATGGGAAGGCCATTTAAAAGATTTAAAAAAAGAACTATAAAAAATTTTGGATGACGGTATCATAAACATAAAGTTTTTATAATGTACATATTTTTTTAAATGACGTGTTTGCGAAAAAAAATAGTCAATCTCAAAAATTATTATCTTATAATATGCTCAATATAGCTTTCGTACTCCATAAGACAATTTGTTAAGTAATGGAATGCTTTTAAACTTATGAATTTAGTTTAAAGTAATACAAGTATAAATACGTTATAACATTTGCGTGCCCGAACATAATTTTCAAACACATTTCATCTCTAATTTCAAAGTGACATTTTGCCGTCACAAGAGGTCAAATAGCCTTGTTAGAGGACATGACAAATGTTAGGTTAAGTAATATTTGTTTTACGATTGTTAAATTATATAGAAATTAATCAGTTGCATTAATGTTACATTATTTATAACATGTTCTTAAATTATCAATTCGGTAATATGTTTGTCGGCCAACTTTCTGACGGTATACAGTAATAGCAGTGTTGTTCATTAACATTTTTAAAATCGACTTATTTAAAATATCTTTTATCAGTAGTAGACCTTTGTATCATCGATTATTTTTATCAACCCATGAGTTAGCCGGTGGAAGCTCAGAATGCTGATCTGTTGTAATGAACCGACCAGAAACTTGACAGTTGCTCTTTTTAAATTAAACTCAACCATGTTTGATATGTACACCAATAACCAATAATCCTGAAACCAGTGCATTAACATGATAACGTACGACGCCAGGACAAACTTGTACAAGTTGTAAAGATTTATAATTATCTATTATCGTTTTCTGTGGACAGACAAGTCGCGGGAACTCCTTGAATACAGGCAGCGCAAGATCAGTCATTGTGGCTATCTTTGGGGTATACCTTACAAAAGGAGTCTATCGTCTCATTTAATGATGATTTTAATTTTTCTATCAGCAAGTATGTAAATAATGTTGGACTGGTACAAAGTTGATATGCGTACCGAGTGGGCGCCGACTCACGACTACGTCTAGCATGGAGCCAGTTCGCTGAGGTCAACACTTTCACGAATTCATCGAGACGAGTTTTTTTTTATCACATTTGTCAAAGACGTAATATCAGGTTTCACGTGAAGCGTTATTTTTTAGATACGGCTCAGTAAAAAAGGAAAATTATTATGCGAATAATTATATTTTGTTCTACATAAAATCTTAAAGTACTTGAGTTATTAAGATCTTGCATAGTTGCATTATTTTTAATAAATAAATTAATATGAAAAAATTTAACTATACAGATTATAATAATATAGATATTTTTTATAACATCACTGTAATGAAAGTAAAAAATCTTGCCTTGAGTTATCTAAACATGTCTCGTTTATGTCTTATCACATTTTTATTAAGAGAGCCTTTTAATATTGTTTTTCTGTTTTAACCATTTATAAATATAAGCTAGCAAAATTATGGCCAGGGTTATCTAAATAAAAAAACAAACATAATGTAAAAAGCTAACTAAATTAATGTTATAGTTTATTACGTTTTGATGTTTGTACATCTATTTAAAACAAATAAATAAATAACAGATATTCCTATACTACATGGGTTGCTAAAACATATTTTCAATACGTAATAATTTATTTTGAAAGCCTTAATTACGTACTTTTCTTTACCTTTTAATTTACTTTTAACCGCTTTTAAATGACAATCTTAGATACTGAATCGTAAAAACGTAAATTGTTGGATGCACTCTTATATGGATTGAAACATAACCGGTTGGAATCAGTCTTAATTAGCTCTCCGCGAATTTTAATTTACTATATGAAATATATAAATGTTACTAAACTCTATTAATTAGTCATGAAAAAACTATTTAGAATTATTTACAATAATTTAATATGTTTCGAAATTACCTAATTATAACTTTATGATTGATTTGCAATTATTGCCAATACTGATGATGTTGCTAATGGCGCATGACGCCTTATGTCAGGTCGCTGTGGTTATTACACACAAGTCAATTAAGAATGAAGCTAAGACATAAATTACAATCATCGTTTGAGCCCATAAACGCCCTCTGCAAGGTAAAACCTAAAGATATCTGGGGGATATACCATAATCGCAGGTACGAAAAGGAAGCTGCTGTCCATCCTATAAACTTGTCTGTGAACAGTGGCAAACGTATATAATTAACGAATAAACTTGTAATTATACGAGACCTTATGCCGGGGATTGAAACCGCGACTTACGATCGCATATCTGTCTACCGTTTGGCTACCATTACTCACAAATCATAATGCGTCTGACAAATTATGCTATTAGGCTCTTTTTTGACTTATAATTTAAGTTTTAACAGAAATATAGAATATTATTGATAAATATTACAAAATGGTGGTAGAACTAAACTATACTAACAAACATTAAGTCAAAAGTGCCCGCGTAAACTGCGAACTTTTTTGGTGAACTTAATATTATTTATCAACAATATTATTGTTAGTTTTTACTGTGTTATTAAATTCTAATAGCGTACATTGTTATATCGTGTTACCTATGGAACCTAAAGTTGGCCAAACTTTGTCTTAGAAACTAGAGAGTTCCTATCTATTACATGGCACATTAATAGTAACGGGAAAAGAAAAATATCCCATCAAATAGACTCTTCGATATAATATAACGTTATAGTTTGTATAATATTGTAGGCAATCATGAAAGCATTGAAACTGCTTTCAGGGCATGGCAAAATAAAATATTAATAATTAAAGATTTACTAAAAGATATATCTAATAACGAAGTAAACACCATATTGTATGTTCGACTTATGGGCGTGACGTAGTCACTTCGTAAAGAAGTCTCTTTTAATAAACAAAGATAGAGTACAAAACTTTGCGTCGTTTTCGCTTAATTCACTAAGAGATACCAATTTTCTAGGTAAATTCTGTAAATTTAATGCAAAAAAATAGATATAAAATATCTTTAATCCGTCGCACGTAAAAGTTATGTATTAGTATCTACACTCATAAAATAATAACAAAAAGTTTTTTTTGCCAGTCTCAGACATTAGAACGCAGAAATCTAACCAGTAAAATTTAATATGAAGTCAAGTAAAACCAACAAATAAAGACACGTTAATTGTTTATTTAGTTTTTAAGAAAAACTTATAACTAATTTAAATACATAATAATAAGCGAACATAACTACAAGAACACCATTTAAAAATTTTCAAAAACAGAAAAATAATACATACTTAATCTGTCATAAATGCAAAATTCTGCTATCTACATATTAAAAAAAATTAATGAACGCTAACCTGCCAATTATCATAAAAATAAGAGTAGTCTAAATTCTAATAAAAATCTAAATTAACGATAAAAATGAAAGTAGTTTAAACTTGAAAAAGTATTTAATTCCTCTATAAAATGTATATTTTAAGAACAAAGCTAATATTGATGAATATCTATTTATACAACTACTTAATATAATACTGCAAACTAAACACAGAAACTTGTTAACAATTATTGAAACCCGCTTATATGTTTAACGACGACCGGTAATTATGGCTTAAAAATAACAATCATTTCATCTATACTTTATACAATATTAAATCTTTAATACACCCGCTTGGAATTTTAAATAGAGGAACATCGGTTGTGTCCGGGTGTTATATTTACAAAAAGATTCGAAGCTATAATCATGTAGAATATTGTTTGTTAATTCAATTTATAAATTTTATGTAATATGTTGTCTGTGCGTGTATATGTGTATATTAGGGGGATCGGAAAGTAATGTTGCTTTCTTAAGTGACTTTCTTCTTTTTTTCATACGACTACATTTTTAACAAGTTTTTATATCTAATCAACAATATATTTACCTTTATTGTCAACAACCTTTACCCTTCTAATATATTAATTTATATATATCAAAGGTTTAACAAAAAAGCACAATGATAATATTATAAAGAAAAACGTATTCTATATGCGGATTATTATATATTAAAATATTTTTTAATATTATCTTCCCTGTAGACTTTGTACAGACGGAACAAATATTTTATTGTTGACTTTAAACAGGTAATTTGAAATACGTATAAAAGATTTTTGTTGACGAATAATCTAAAATTTAGCTATGGTATATTATAAAATATTAACTCTAATGCAATAAATAATCATATCTTACCTTTCGCAATATCGCGAAGGGAGAGCCCTTTCGCTCTTCCCGATCTCCAGTTTTCACATTTACTCCAACTTCTATTAAATAAAATTACACAAGTAAACAGGACAAATACAACGTTTAAACGTCACAATCACATAAAATCACCCAGTCATATAATAGAGTACAAACACTAATAAACTTTCCTTTTGTTTTTTTTCAAGGTTTGGATGTGCGGTAATTATCTGTTTCGATTTGAATATGCTGTCGAATTAACAAGTGCGTCGTTCGCTTGCGCGCGGCATGTTCGTAGCACTGCGGCCGGTTATCAACTGCAGGTGAGTCGAGACGGTACGAATGAGCGAAGCGAGAGGCTGCCTGTGTTTGGTTTGGGGCCGCGAGCCGGTGTTTACACATGGCCGACTTGAAGGTGCGTCTAAAGGAAATCAAATGAAAATTCTCTACATAGTAAAAAAATTTTTCTTTTAAAATATTATAATAAGAATAACCTCAATATTAACGATGTGGTAACTTCTGTATTTATTATCCATATTAAAAAAATACACTCCTTATTCATTGTATAAAGGCGAACTTAATGCCAAAGGCATTTTCTGCTATTTAACCATTTGGGCGGTGCAGAGATAGTTTAATATAATTTATATCCCAACGCAAAATAAGCGCGGTGCCACTTGGTAGCGAAAACCAGCCCGCTGAGATACGTATATACATTGTACGTGAGTGTGTGTTTATGTGCAATTAAACCTACTATTTGTTGTGCTACTATTTTATTTATTACTACTAACTTAAAAACCTGGATTTCTTGTACAGCAAGCACATGTCCGAGTTGGTTTTGGGCTCTTCGTAGATTAGGGCGCGTTTGGAACACTTGTAGCTTTTAGTTGAATAATAGCATTAAAATCGTGCAAAACCACCTCCACGGCACCATAAAACTTTTAGAAAGCAGAAAAGCAGGGAAAAAATATTACGGAAAGTAACATATTTAGCCACGGTCGTCAGTTATAAGGGAAACAAGCAAAAAAAGTGTAATGGGTACAAAATAAATTATTAAAAATAGTTAAACCATTTTGAAAAAAGAATGCATTGAAAATTATTCTTAAATGATTACCTATATTAGAACCTAAATAAAAGTAGGCATCAATTATTCCTGTTCGAGTGAATCTTCAGAATATGAAGCGCCAACATTTTTATTAAAGTTATTGCAAAGTTAATACGATTTAATGACTTTCACTTTCATAGCTGCTAAAATAAAATAATTAAGAAGTATGTTCATAGAATTCGGTTTTGGAATATTAATGCTACGATTATTTCTAATGACAATCGTTGAAATTATAACTATGGTAAATGTAATATTTCTAACATATGTATAAACATAAAACACTCTTTTGAGACGAAGGCACAAACAAATATTACTAAAAACAGGACAATATGGCGACATAGAACATAAAACGCATACTAACCAATCCAACGCCCGTCGCTTATAACACATACACGGATACGTTCCATTCGAAACAACTAGGCAATGTTTATATTTGTATGTTTGTTCATATTTAGTGTAGTTTTTCTTAGACTTCCAGAGATAAATTACTGTAATTATTGTGTACAATAAATATATATTATTATTAAATCGCACAGTGCGTTTTCACCCTTATTTTCTAGACAAGTAACTGGTGTCGATAGTGGTCACTAGTTTGTTTTCCGGATGACCCGCTGTCCTGTGTCGGATACTAGTCTCGAGTGTGTCAGATATATATCAAGTTCTGCCTTCTCCGGGAGGCACACATTTGCTGTATTTCTTATCGCTACACTAGGTGAAACATTATACACCGACAATTAAAGGTAATTAATCTGTTAGTTTGGACGATTTTCGGTGTAGGCGTAAGGCTCATATACATACATCTATATGCACATATACGTGCATATATACATATATATGTATATAAATATGTATACTATATAATAGGAGACATGTCCATGTGCACTGACTTTTCACAATCTACCAGAAACCATAAGGCATTGGGACTGTAAATTAAGAGAAGTAATATTCCTTTAGCCGAGTAGAAACAAGCTAAAACTTAACGAAATTCCACCTGCAGGGGGAAGTGCGAGCGTTCATTTAGTTCAAGAAGCGGGCTTAAAACAGCTAGTTCTTTATACAGTGTGATTAATTATATGTGCAAAAGATTTAAAGAGGTTAATGTGTAGCTACTTAGTTAGCATAAAACTTTAGAGCTTTTATTCCTTTTTCAAATCGTCCTATGTAAATGAACTGTTTGAAATAAGTTACATTTTTTTTGTATTGTTATGCGACTGGGCAATAACTTCTGGCGGTACATAGTGTGCAGGGACAGATAGTAAACAATAATCAATCTTATTATATCGTAATCCGAATTTTGAAAACGCTTCTTCGTGATTGTATTATCATTACGACGTTTATTATTTCTGAAACTATTGATTACTGGATAGAGTATACCATACGATAATTGACAGGAAATGAGCTATACATTCTCCTCTTTAATACTTTAACACCTGTAAAGATTATCCTGTATATACGATAAATACTCTTATTATCTACGTACTTAAACACATGCTTAAACAGGATAGTATGTATATAAGTAAATTACACATGTATCTATAAACATACACTACTTAATTAGAACCTCCTCACTTTCAAAGACCAGGCGATGAAGGATTTACTGGCCAGGAAAGTTTAAAGGAGGCTCCCTGGCTGGACTATGGCGCTGCTGCTACAGGATCATCAGGTGTTGCTGTAGAAGTTTGTATTATATAAATAGGAAAATAAGAAATAGTATAACAAAAATAGATAAGAAATTCCTATTATAAAATGTAAACCTAATTTTAATTTAATATAAAATGGGATAACAGAAACAGACTCAATTAGAAGTAAATTAATTAAAAACAGATACGTGAAATAAAAAAACAAACAAGTTATATAATCATGTTCATCTTTTAGACTAATAGATGACACGCATGAATTATTATGACATTAAAACAAAGATTTACATAAAACAATGATAAGAGTAAGTAATTTGATATACGAGTAGTAGGAAATTAAGACAAAAAGACTGTAAATGAGGTAGTACAAGGTCTCTGCCATTTTAGGGTAGTGATGTATGGTGACAATAAATAAAAAAAAATACATAATGAACAGTGTTATTACAGCGGTAGAAGACTGCGGCTTACGCTTGTAGATCGCAGGTCCGATTTCTGGGATACATTCTGTGCATTAATTATACAGCGAACAAGTTTCCAAAGTTTTGGAAATAGCGTTCTCTGCGTACCATGGTACCACACTGCTATCGCTAACCCGTCTACTAAGCGTGGTGATTATGATATATTCCTCCATAGATATCTTTGGGGGAGGTCTATGCCTGTAGTGGATGTCTATGAGCTGAAAGAATGAAGATAATGGCACTATATAACAATATGCAACGTACGTATAATTGGATTTTGTGAAATTCCACCCGCAAGGGGTTAATTCGTGCTTTCCTTTTATAAAAGTACTTATTTTCAAACTATAGCTTTTATGGGTAATAAAACTTGGCCAGAAATTTTCTTTTGTCATGTCAAAAATTAACAAGAATGGATTTCACAAAATTACACCCATGTGACTCTGATACAAAAGAAACAAGTCGGCAGCATGTAGATATATACACATGCAACTTTTTTTTTGAACGGTATATACGTTCTTTTCAAAAGCTTGCTGAAAAATTGTGTAAAAAACACATGTGACATATACAATAATTTATAAATATATAATTATAAAGTAATTTACACATGATTTGGAAATATATTCCACAACTTTAAAAATTTTATGAAATAAGAAACTTCTGCACATATTTAAAACCGTGGAAAAAATAGTAAGGAACTCCATATTACAAAACTATTCATAAAACGAAGATATAACACTTTATGACAAAACAAATAGTGTACGGTCAAATTTCGTACAAATTAAAGGAACAAAAATTAATTTTGTAATTATTCAATACTACTTGATAACAAGCGTGTACTTTTATTGCGGACTACACCGAAAATACTGTCGTCAGTAGATACATCAGACATGTCTAGTACAGCTGATGACTTTGACGAACGTCTTAAACAGCCACTGTTGTATTTTGCCGTTGCTATGAAGTATGTTTTAAGATATTTTTTTAATGCTCAAGTTGCTTCTTAATTCTTTATATCTAACTGCACAAAACTCAATTTACGTTAAAATTTCAATGCACACTCTGAGCAGAACTAAAATATATTTTTAGCTTGAACAGCATATCCATGCAATGTATATTTATTGCTATTAATGAAACGCGTTATTTAAAAAAAGGCCTTTTAAAAATGGAAACGTTTGTACTCTAGACTACAAGCACCCTTCGCTTAGACATAGCATTCACAGATATATAAGAGATATAATTTTAGTATTGTTTTTTTAAACCCAGCCAGACTGAGGATAATATCTTTCAAGTGTCACGATGAAACCTTTTTTAAACTTGCCTATTACACTGACCCGCGCGGTCGTTAAAGGTCGCTTAAAGGTTGACGTTGCGGTCACCGATTGAATTCAAATGTTATAAAATGCGCATTCATATACATATACGATATAACATAATATGAAAAAAGTACAAGAATAAATAAAAAAGAGTTTCCGGTGTGTAAAACTACAATAAGAATGATATATTAGGGGGACCGGAAAGTAATGTCGCTTTATTAAGTAAAATTCACACGACTACATTTTTAACAAGCTTTTATTTCTAATCAACAATATATTCACCTTCGTTATCAACAATCTATTGCTATCTCGTTTACGTCTTCCAAGTACGTAATGAGCTACCAAATGACAATCAAATATCGGCATATGCAGAAACGATATTACTTTCCGGTCACCCTAATAGTTTAGTGTACACAGAGATCAAACAAAGTCGTTCTAATCTCAGAGATAAATCACGCGAGGGAGGTCCTTCAACGGCGACTTATTAACTAATATTCAAGTTGTGCGGCACATGATAAAGTCTGACAAGAATGTACCTACGAGTAAATTCGCGCCAACTTAGACATTACTATGAACCAAATTCTAAATATTTTGCATACTCATTTAACCATTATCAGCTTTATGCCAGGTAAATACGCTATGGGAGGAATCACCTTCCTCAAGAACGAGAAGAAAAACATTTTTTGATCATCGTCCGTGGCCTACATCTGGCAACTCCGATGTTCGAAGACCTAAATATATCCGGTCTCCCCATCCTTGATGCAAAACGCACGTCATCTCTCCTCTAAGAAGTCATCCTCACTAAGAAACTGTGCCACTCATAATGGCTACGCTATGACTTTCCCCGTAGAGCACGAAAATTTTCCACGTCAAAATGCTCTAAAAACCTGTTCTCTGTTGGAGATCACACGTGAGCCAGTACCACCGATGCCAGCTCTTTGGGCACTCCGCCCTAAACTGTTGTTTAAACCCCAGGTGAAGTACCTTGAAGACCACGGAATAACCAATTACTCCTGTCCCGAAATTACAGAAACATTGCCTTCAAGCGTGCTCTTTATTTTCATTTTGAGCGAAGGACACCTCGCCAACACTAAGACAGGAAGAAGCGTACGAAAAAAGAAGATCGCATAGTTCTTTGTTCGGTTAGGCTATTATGCAACGCTTGGTCTCAAAAACAAGATAACGATAACAACATAGTATAACAAAAACATTAGATTTAAGAAAAATTCGAAAATTAGGTCCCCGCATCAAATTCCTCCTTAATCAAGACATCGCGTCTGCAAACTCTGTCAACTTGGTGTTCTGAGTAGTACGAGTACTATTGTAGGTGAGGGATTATTTGGTCAGCCTCTTTGCAGTACCAATCTTACATCGTGTAACTTTTATTTATTCCCAAAAATAGTAAAGAAAAACTTCGAAAAAATATACGGTTTCGAGTTGTCGAAATAGCGGTGGCAGTTTCCAAACATACCTTGAAAAGGACTCCAAAGAAGTGGATCCACTGTTTTTCATTAAGGTATATAAAATGCAACAATGCATATCGTCAAGGAGATTATTTTAAAAAATCTATAGACCATTTATAAGTTGATACTTAATTTTTGGTACTCTAAACAAGTCAATGGGACCATGTCATGTCTAGAAAACTTAGAGCTACTGAATCGAATAAAATCATTATGGTAATCTACCATCAGCAAGACATAGTACTATACAACAACTGGAAGTTAAAATATATTCACTAACTGTTATACTCATATTTTCATTTTCATCAATGTGATCACATTCATCATTTATCTTAAATTTATGTGGGATAATGTCAACTACGTATTTAGTGTCGCAAGTACGTTGTTAAGAGCTGCAATATCGATTATTAAGATATTAATCGTTTTTGTAATATTAATGTTTTATAAATCGAGAACCTTAGGAAACGAGAGGTTTTCTGTCCTAATTTAAAATTTATGGTTTAAAATTTTAAGTACTTCAAGGCTTGAGATAATACACAATGTAATAAACTTTTTTAATTTTCCCAAATAGTTTATATTTATTTGTTGAATAGCCAAACAATTTGCTGTTAATTACGTGTACCGTATGAAGACTATACAATTTTAGTAGAGTAACTTTAGAAGTAAACAGAGGTCCTCTATCCTACATGAAATGTAACATTATTGTGGAAGTAACCCTTTTAGCTACAGGATGTTTATATTGACTGAACTACAAGGCTTTTTATACACCTACGTCAATATCACTAAAGATTCTCACACTCAAGCAGCGTAAGAATGATTCGTAGTGACAACGTTCGAAAGAAATGTGTCGATTGTGAATAAAACTATTATTCTCTTTCCCCCTGAAGTGTTTTAGCGGTATGGACTAATAAATATTGAGAGATTGTATATAGTATCAAGTGTAGCAGAAACAACATTAAACAAAACAAAAGCCCCGGTTGTGGGCTGTTGTGTCGTAGGACTGGGAACTGTGGTATCCTGATCGCCCTATTTATTTTCGTAGGAAAAGGCGAGTCGCGGCAGGAAACTGATGTAATTACCATATCAATTATATGTTGTAGCCAAACGAAAAAGCACACTTAACTAAGAAGTAAAAAATTCTTGCTTTTGGGAGTACTTACTCTCCTTTGTTCTCGGACCAGCGGAACCACGGCATCAGTCATATAACTATAACAACGATACAGCACGTCCAACCAGAAATCATTGAAATAATTGCCGTAGTCCAACCAATATATAATGTGAATATTTAGACATGTGCAAAAGCATTAAAGCGATGAACAATTGCTGGTTTGACAGCAAAAGATTTAACACCTATTTCCAATTATCTAGTATAAAGTGAAATTATGTTACATTAATTTACCTTTTCTATAAGAATGCTACAAGCAATAAACTTGGCAGTACAAAATCTGTAGGGATTTATAGTGTCAAGTTTCTTCCGTCACGTAACGATGTAGCCAGGTAATAACATCCGACTAAGTCGAACTCTCTCTTCCACTGAACCGTAATGCTAAACGGGTATTGTCGACCCAAGTGACTGCCCAAGCCGAAGTTCTCACGAGAGGCTACATCTTTCCTCCTTCCTCCCAATCCAGTGAATTTGTAATATATAGTATAATTGTAATATATATCTCAAAGGTTTGAAACTAAACGCCCTTTGCACCTTTCCCCTTTGAACCCGCGGAATCTATAAATGCCAATTACGCAATAGTGTAGGATGAAATAAAACACCAAATAAACTTTAATAAAATTTAATTTCAATATTCATTGATACCTTTTTTAATATACAGAACACTACATTTAGAACATATTTTAATGGGATACATCTTACAAATTTTTGATGTCAATTTTTGATAATGTACTACAGCTTAAATTAAAAAAAAAAACATCTTTTACCTATAAAATATCTATAAAGGTCCTTGTAATTTTACAACATTAAACTGTTGAAATATTACAAGTACCTTTTTCTAGTAGTAACAACTATCAGTTATGTCATCAATGCCAGGGTAGAATGAAAAAGAAAGAAGTGTGGAATTGTTAAGAACATGAGTATATTTAAATTAAGGATATCTTGAATATAACAAAAATTAAGAAACTGAACACTTTTTGTTACGTTTACTTAAATAGTACATCTTCTCCAGTCCAAAAATAGCAGCAGAGGAACTCCTTTTATTTTAAAAACCTCAGAAATTAGTTCAAGATGAGTTCCAGAATTTATAGTTGCAGCATCAAAGATTAAGATACATTTAATAGGCAACTTCCAACAGATGCTCAGGTTGAAGAATATTCAAAATGATCATAAAATGGTTAATCTTTTAATATATATTTTAATTATTACTAGTGTATACACACTCATGTTTACTTCATACACTTTTAAAGTAACTACATGTTTACAGATTAACAATACAATATTTATAGATATAAATACAATATTCCTTTTATAGACTAAACTGCCCTTATTTTGAGAAAATCATATAGTAAGAGAACATAAGTTGTTAATCACATCAAAGGCACTGTCTACACTATATTGAGGAAATATAGAAGTTCATATTAGAGGAGTAGCCTCTACAACAGTCTTGCTTGATCACCGGCAGTGATAACCACCAAATCTTTGTAAATCCTATAATTGCGGTTTTACATCTTTATTTAGGATTAATGCTGGGTTCTGCATATCCAATTGACTTTGTGCAATATCGCTGAGGGCTCCTTGAATTTTCTCCAACAGTATTTCACCTTGACGAACAACCTGAAACATATAAGATAAAGAATAAAAATAAATAAAAAATGGCAAAAGCCATGTAATGTAAAGCATGTATTTTGCCTGTTGTGCTTTAAAATAAATGTTTCAGCCATATTCAATAAGTACAGTTTAAATATGTTTATGAAAATAAAAATAAAACACTGAAAATGGTGCTATGTGCATAACATTAAAACAGTTGGACCCAATAGTCTTGTCTTTCATATATTTTTGTCAAGAGATGAGCAAAGTTCTTATGCAAACAAAAAGTTTTAAAATAGCAAGGAAAATATTTGAAACCACCATTATTATTTGATCATTATTATAGATTAATCCACAGAGTAATTTATCTGTACATTTGATTTTAATTGAAAAGTGTAATCAAGTAAAACTATTGAGTGTCATAAAGCATAACAATGAAGACATAATAACATTATTAATAAAAAAAAAATTAAATTTTTTTATTACCCTATTACATCACTAACTAAAATGATCTCTCAGATATACTCCAGAGTTATTTATTTTTATACAAGACTGTGACAGGCCAATATTTTTCTGTACCGAGTTAATGTGTGAAAAAAGTTTGTTATTAGCTTTCTGTTTTCACAATTATGTAATAAAACTTATTTTGCTCATTAAGGCTAATGAGCAAAAAATAGTTGTCAGTTTAGGGGTACCTGAGTGTGGGCCATAACTGGTTAACATCAATGTCTTTCAGGTTATTGATCTTAGCATATGGATAAAAACAAAGTTTTTCTTTACCACTCAAGGACCCCACGACCTACAAGCGTAAAGTACAGTCCTTAACCATTAGGCTAACATGGCAAGCAAAAACATAATTGAATCAAATATAACTCAATGTGCTATGTAGTCCATAATGCATTTACCTCCTCTAACTGTTCCGCCGCTTCTTTATTTTCTGCTTCTAATCGTCTTAAACTTTGTACTTGAAGTTCAGTGGAACTCTCTTCGCTGGGAAGGGATTCTATAAGGGTGTCGATGTCTTTCGCACATCTTGAGATTAAGGTGGCGAAAAGCATAGCATAATCCTCTTGATTTTGTTGTTGCTGAGGAGTTTGAGAACCGCTGCGATCGAAACCGGGAAATTTGCTTGGTGTTGAGAACTGTTGTAGTATACCAATGCTATTGCAGAAATGCTCCGCTTGCTAAAATTACGATTACGAACTGTTTTATTAACACAATACAATATTGTAAGAAAGTATTGTTTAATCATTTATTTACCTGATTAATCGTATCTTGCAGCTGGGTGAGGCGATCTGCCATGATTATAATATAGATTTCGTCTTAATTTTGTGGATTTATTTAAAACAGATATACAAATTGACAGTAACAGTTTGACGTACGATGACAGTGTTGCACTTGTGAAACATGTTTCGTGTTATTAAATAAAGTGTCAATATTATTGGTGTTCTCAGCTTTAACAATTTTCTATGAACTTAATGCTTTTTAATTAAACTAATAAATTATTTGAAGTTCACATCTCGTTGAAAAGCTCATTATTAGTATCATTATCATACAAAATCATTTTTCTATAAATTTAGTTTTACCCTCACATTAATGTTAAAGGTCTAATTGTATTATCTCATTATAGCTCCAATCGTTATTATCCTAGTTCACGGACCGTTCCGCTCCGTGAACTCAATACCGATGAAACTGTAAAAAAAAGCCTTATGGCTAACAGCATTAAAATCAACAGAGAAAAAGCAAAAAAAGCTTTCGTTAGTTAGCAGAATCCTTGGGAAAATGATTTAATATCAATATGACTTCATAGACGTTTCAAATAAATTTATAATCTGTCCTTAATGTAGACCAGATTAAAATTTACTAAAATGTACCCAGAGTTTATAGATTCTTCACTACATCCGACAGAAATCGCAAGCCAATTTTAATGTATTTTTGTAAAATGTAGTGCTGTAATGCAACCCTCACAAACTTGTACCAATTTTAAACTGGATTTTTATGAATACTTAAAACTCTTTAATGATCCTTATAATTATTTTCTGGTAAATTTTTAATTAAATGGATTAAAAAGTAAAAAAAAGAAATCAGTAAATAAATTTTTCCGTTTATCTATGTAATAAATAATGTTGTGGTCTACAGATATGACGATACCCGAAATAGTAACAAGAATAAAAATAAAGCTAAATAACATTAATTTTCTTTATTACGATAAGCAGTATACAGTTTTGATAACATTAAAAGTAAAAATATCACAATCCATTGTTTTACATTTATATGTATTATGTACAGAGCATTTTAAGAGATCTGTCACTTCAAAATTTATAACAAACGAAATTTTTAAAACATTTAAGCATCAAATATTGTTTTAAGATTTTTAATTTATGAAAATAGTGATAAATATTATTGACTAATGAAAACTTTAGATTACGCTCCATTTACTGATCTAAAATATTTTCGGTAACTTTCATTTACAAGAGACATTTCCTACCAAAATATTTCTCTTTAAAGATTGACAATGCAAATTTAAAAGAAGTTTAATTTATTCCAAGTAAGAATATTAATACTAAAAGTATGTCCAAACTGATCTCCTTAACATGAATGATTATTGATTACATTGAAAACATATATTTGTAAATATACACTATTTATAAGCTTACGTCTAGAATTTTCTAATGACTAGATGAGATTGAAAGTAATTTCAAATTGATATTTACACAAACCTAAAATATGAAGCACATATTTAATTACTCAAATAATTAATTCAAAGTATTTAGTGTATGGTGAAAAAAAAAATACTACATCAAATATGTAAACTTGTGCAACAATCTATATTAAAGTATGGTATAATGTTACCTCTGTAATAATTAAATAAACAAACATTTTGTATATAACAATGTCAATATAAGAGTGTAATTTATATTATTAATAATTAAAATTTAGAATTGTAAATGGAATAACAAAACTAGAATTAAAGCCAACGAGGAACAAGATATGCAAGCTTGTGAAGAAGGCCAAGATGAGCACAACACAATGTTAAGAGTGGACCTAATTAACAGTCTTTTAGGGTGAAAATATTATTATGTAAGTATTATTTTTAGTTATTGTGTAGGTTACACTTAAATATAAAAAGGGAGACATAAATAATAAGTACAGAATAACTAAGTATTGAAAAGTGAGTACATAAATTATAATAAACAATTAAAAATTAATACTGTTTACCATTGTATAATGACTAGAGATAAAAAAGTGACTAGTTTTATTTTGTATCATACCATTTTGATTTATCATTTTAGTCAAATTTCATCTAAATAATCTTTGAAATACAGTGGTATTTAATACCCTATAAATATTAGTGGCAATTTGTGAAAAATTAATGTTTTATGATAGTTAAACATTTATTGCGCTAACACACCCAGCTTTTTTCTCAGCTGTGAATCTTCAGGTAAACCAAGTGCCCACTTACGAAGACCTACAAGCATAACTGAACTCAATACCAGTATAGCTCCGAAAATTGAATATTTACTGGGAATCTCATTGAAAAACATTATCTGCCATAGAAATGCAAAAACAATGTCTGCTGAACGAGCAATAGCAACAGGTCCAGCTTGTTCCATCTGCAAAGACATTGTTAGCAATATTTGCCCCAAATAACTGAATAATGCAAGACAAACAACAAGAAATCTTTCCATTCCACAATTTGGCATACATAAAAGGCCAAATATAATAGAATAGAATAGTGTTTGACATATAGCTATAGCACCAAAATTGGTCATAATTACAGAGAAGTGCAGCCCTTTAAGAACACGTAAAAGCACATATGCATTAGCGCCGAATATTGTAGAAACAAACGCTGCTATAGCACCCAATAAACTTCCATAGTTAATACTCCTGTCAGGTTTATCATTACCGAAAAATATAGGGGGATGTGTAATTAGTACAACACCAATAAGCGTTAATATTATTGATATAGTATTCCAAATACCACATGGCTCCTTCAAGAATACCCGAGCAAATAACGCTACAAAAACTGGCACCGAAAACACAATGACTGATGCATCAGCTAATGGCATGTGTCGAAATGCGTAAAAACTTAGCAAAAGTCCCACCGTTCCCACAATAGAGCGAAGCGCAAGAAGAATTCTTTTCCCTTTGGGGAAAATTGGTTGTTCCGTGTATATTACAATTGGAATAGTTGGTAAGAGAACGCCTATGAAACGAAACATGGCGAGTTGCGTAGGATCTACGTTCACTAGACTTTTGACTATAACAGAGCACAGTGAGAAAAATAAGGACGACAGCGTCGCTAATATCAATCCAAGATAAGGGCACCTCTTGATGAGCGGCCTTTTGTTTTCCATCAGGTTCGGTAGAGTTTCATCTCCACTGCCCGCTGACACGTCCACCAGCTGTTGGAGTTCTAAATGCTCAGGCATGTTGAATCAGCTAATTCTGAAACGGCAAAAACTATTTTTAATGCAAATTTTCGCTTAAAAATTATTTATAATTTCGTAGCATAAAATTAATAATTTTGTAGTAAAATTTAGCTTTGTCCGATCCGTATTAATCAATAGCATAAATTTCCAATTTAATTTATAAAACTGATCAGCCAACCTTTTTTATAAATCTTTTATATTTTTTATTAATTTTTGTTTAAAAATCTCACCAATAAGAAAAAGTACCGCTCGACTATGACAATAAATTGTATCACAGTATATGTGACCACAGATAACTAGCAATTTCAATTACGTGTTAGAAGTTTTAGAATAGTGAGCAACTACAAAAGTTATTTTATCTATCCAATTAATTTATTATTTAGGAATAACATTGAAACGTAATATATATAAATAATAAACATTTTGTTTGTTTATACGACATATATTTTTAAACAACAGATGTCACTGTTCACAAAATGAATAATCTATATCTATCTCTTCTTTTTAAATATAAAAATGTCAGAGAAAGAAAGAGATAGAGCAAGATTTTAAATATACTATAAATATTTAAATGGGACATAACAGTACTAGAATTCATTATAGCTTGAATAATGGAACAAAAATAACTTTAATATTTTAATATGATAACCATACTCCTGAAATGCCCTTGAAAAAAAAAATAATAAAGATACACTATATAACAAAATTTTATAAGAGAACTAGCAAAATTTGTTCTATCCATCTCTTTCACTCCTTTAACAATTACCTTGAAGAGAAAGAGAAAAATGCATCCATTGTCAAATTGTACATAGACAGTTAATAACTACGTATTATTTTCTTACATCGGAATATAATTATGTTTTAAGATTAACTTTATTCGATTTAAACAACTCATCAAATTATATTATTAAATTATCATCGCCAATACTTTATATTGCGATTAATGTATGGATCTCCCCACCCGACGTCGTTACTCAATACTCGTGTACCTTCATATGTCTATCTCACTTACTTCAAGTCGTCTCTACGTTCGTGCGTTTTCCGACATATTTATGTGATTTTATCGTTTATATTCAATGTTGTAGTGACAAAATCTTTACCAAAGAAATTATGTTAGTGAAAAAAAGTGTAATAATATTATAAACATAATTTGTGATACAAAACAAGGTGTCATTGTATAACAAGGACGCAAACAAGTCTATAGCTGCACCTCAAAATGGCTGCTGTTAATAAAACTCTGAATCTAGAAAAAGTGTGCCGTGCTTGTTTGCAAATAAAAAAGGACATGCGTCCTTTATTCGAACAACTTACAGCGACAATGTTCATGGGAATATCCAAAGTGCAGGTGAGATGTCACACAAAATTTTGATATTTTGGGAAATTTACTGTCGTCCTTCTCGCACTTGTTAGTAGGCTTATCCAGTTCATCAACGACGGACGAGTTCCTATCGCACCATCTTTGTTTAGAAGTCATCAGATGGCAGGCCAATTTTAGGATTCAGAGGCCCTGCGTGTTCTCGGAATTTAATTGAGAAATATGCGTCTATCCTTGTCTCTTCAATTATGTTCACAAGTTTAAAACGAACAAGAAAAATAATATTTAGCCAAAATTAAATTATATTTAAACAAAAAAATGATTTAAAGATGTATGTATATTATTTAAAAATAATTACACTTATTATATTTTAAAAATCACTGCATTAATATGTATATATACATAAAATGATTATAACAATGTATTTCTTGAACAATAAGACGCAATTTATTGCTTAAAAGAAAATGTTTTAATATTACGTTCGTATAATGCACTACCAATGTTCAGTACGTCTTCACTTTTGGTATCCGTAGCATGTTCTAATTTTAATAGTACATTCAGATGTTACCTGCATCCAAGAATCGATTTTTCTATTAAAAATAGTTTGATCCCATTATCTAAAAAATATGGTTTTCGTGCTTTACCTCATTAGAAAACTTTTCGATAAACGAAAAATTCTTGAATGTTTGTGGCTTTCGACAAATGTATCCAAATTTCCTTCTCATTTTTATGTTATTATAATTTAAAAAAAATAACCATGCAATTCCAACACCGCCGATCATTATAAAAAAAAACCAACATCTAAATGAATTATTAAGAAATGATGTCACCAATTATTTACCAAATTAAAGAATGGTCAAAATAAGTAAAATGAGTTAAATTTTTAATGTCAAAATTCAATACACTTGTTTTTGGCTTTAAGCTATGATTTCAATAAAAATTATTTCTATATAGCGACTGCCAAAAAATTTTAATGTTAAAAATTGCTCGGACTATCAAGAAGCTTGGCCATTATTGGTCCAAGATATGTTGTGCAACTTTTTTTACATATGCGTACAGTCAGACAAATGAAGAATTTAGTTAATAAATTAAAAAATAAAGCGGAATTTATAATATCTAAAAACATATTTGACATATTATAAGTATTAAATAAAAACGTGTTGATTCGTAGCTAAGTATAAAATGAAATTTTTTTTGTGGTATCGTCCAAACAAATGGTGTGATCGGTATTAGTAAATGTACTTACATAAATTTCACATTTTTTTAAACATATAAATTTAACGATTAAAAAATATGATACTTATGTCCGTTGAAATATACGAGCTCAGCTAACAAAATGATGGCGTAATACTCAAACACCAGAATAATGACTTATGGATAGAGAATATCACTTACCGTCAGGGTTACATAGTCATGGGATATAAAAATGTGACTCAGTCAGGAATAGTCAACAATTGTTATCCACGGGCCGTATTAGTAAAAAATGAACAACATCGAAAGAAAAATACAAATAAAATATATTCTTTGTTATTAAAAAATATGCCTCCTAATTAGTCGTCGTTGTTTCAATCCTTAGTCTAGGCCCTCCTGTAAGGCATAGAGCTCCCCAAAAGATATTTATGGGGGTATATATCATAATTGACATGCTTGGCCATACCATTATACCACAATGCATTCACCAACTCGCCTAGGCTGGATAATGTAATTATGGTACGTAGATGACACTGCTGCCCATCCTCTAGAAACTTGTTTGTGTGCAGTAGCAATCGTATATAATTAATGCACAGAAGGTGAATTATATTACATTCTATCTCGGTAATAGTACCCGCGAACTTCGATCAAGTGTCCTCTTACGCAGAGCTACCACTGTTCTATGCTAATTTTACTACAATCGCCAAACTTTTACTTTTAACGGCAAAACGCCTTTGTTTACAATGTAATTTCTCTTTCCTACACACATAACATATAGATTGTATATGCATATACTTATTTTAAATATATATTTAATCAATTGTCATTACTTATTAATTTAAGAAAATGGCTAAGAAATATAATACTAGAACATTAATTATTTATCCTTTAATTTATTTATTTTCTTAATATGTCTCTATTCTTTCTGAAGCAAGCGTGATCTAAGTTAGTTTGATGTTTTATTTATAATTGTATTTGTAATTTTTTATTGTACTTTATTTATAATAAATATATGTTGATAAATGTATGCTATATACATATCTATGTATATGTCTGTATGTTTATGTGTTTCTTCTATATGTACACGTTAACTACAGATTATTTATAACTCTACTTTTCCATACTATGGTTGTCTGGAAGAACTTGGCTCGTGCCTCTTTACTGTGATGCAATATTGTATATATTCTCTAACATGTACGATGGAGTAAATAAATAAATAAATTCTGTTTTAAATCGGAACAATATAAATTATAGAGGAATAACTTCCTGAGTTTTGACTTCTACATTTTTATAGAACACCCTTCTCCGGTATTCTCGGTCAGGTGATAATACAGGTCAATTAACTACCTTACAAAATACTTTGTTTACGCGCGTTCAGACATGGGTACAGGGCGGCGAGATTGTTCCCTGCTCCGAAACAACGTACGTTCATATCACACCGTGTCCCCGAAAACAAGACGTGTATATTTTGCATTGTTTCCTTATAACTTTTTGACTGTAGTATGAATGAGTATTATTATATTCCATAATTGCTTAAAGTCTCTAATGATTTTTGCCCAACAGTTGTCTATTTTATTGTAGATTTAAATTTGCGACAATTTTTTTAAATTATTATTAACCTTAAAGTGCACAAGTGTCAAATGACAGTTATATCTGACCCGTATTACCTGCAAATCAATTTTAGAATACGTCGGAACAAAAACAAGATATTCACTATCGTCTAAAAGTTTTGGAAGCACATCTGTTATTGGCCAAAACGAAACAACACCTGCTACAGGCGGTAAAATTTTTAAATGTTATCTTTGCAGCTTTTTACTATTGTTTACATATTAACAAAAGGATCGTCGGCTCTCATTAAACATGTTTTACCAATTTCTTAAATTTTGACGAGACAGGTGTTTTTTGACTTGGGACTGCGGTTGCATTCTTTTGTGGTTTGAAGTATTGCTGTCGGTGTTATTTTTTATGTTCAACTTTTTTGAGTCTTGTTTAGCCGCACTTGAGTAGTGGCACGCGCAAATTGTGATATTAACATTATCTGAATTCGGAAATTATTGTCTACGGCTTTTCCTACTTTTTTTGTTTTGAAAATGGTAAAACGAAATCAAATCACGCTTGAACAGCGAAGTGCTATTTGTAATCTTCGAGAGGAAAGATACAGTGAACGTCAAATTACAGCAAGGCTGAGAATTTCTTGCAAAGGTTCATAGTTCTGACTAAACGGAATCGTCGCTTAATAGCGCCACAAATTACTGCAACAGTGAATAGCACGCGAGAAACTCCCATCTAGGTAACAACTGTTAAACGACGACTTCTAACTGTGGGTGTAAGAGGATATGTTGCTGCTAAGAAGCCCAAATTAACAATTTGATACAAGAAAAATAGACTAGAATGGGCAAAGACACATAAAAATTGTACTACAGATCAATGGGAAAATGTGCTATGGGATAATGACGTCGCCACTGCTTTACTTTAATATTTAATGAAATTTTCATAAAAAATCTGTTTTTGCCGAAAGCATTGAGCTTTTAAACATTCCTGTGCCGTTAGTAGAGTAAAAATAAAACTTTTACGCGAAACAACTTCTCGATACGCTACGTATAATAAGCATACAAAAACGCTTAATTAATTCCTTATTCAATTTTCATAAGATAGTAATAGATATCTTCGCTTGCCAAAAAAAAAGACAACTGGCTTTTATGGTAAACTCAGGTTTTCGTTTATATAAATCCCATCAAAAAGGTCACGTGGCGCCTCTTCTTAGCAATAACATAACAACCCGTGTTATACATTTCTATAGTTATTACCTTATTTACCTTCAAGTTATGTATTCAAAGGTCATATAGCCTTTGTTATTGTAAAAGGGCTCTTATGCACTCAAATGAATACAGCTTTGTTCGTCATGAACGACATCCAAATCGTAAATATAGAATAGCTGAGAGCCAAAAAGTCAGCCTTAAAACATCAATCAATCGCAAGTCATAAGTTATGCTGGGTATATTCTAATTTCAAATAAATATACACTTTTTTAAAAGTACCGAGTTATTTACTGCGTAACAAAAGCGACAATGTTCATTTTGCGGCGAAGTTGGCTTTAATCTAGCCAACCCTTTTTTTCTCCCGCGGGGAAACCCTGCATGGGATCTCCTCCGCTGAGGAGGCAACGAAAGGGTTATGCCGAACTTTTACCAGCTAAACCCCAATAACAGTCTTGTTCGACGCCTTTTCTTAAAACTACGGGAACGCCTCCGCATACTACCGTATTTGTAACGGCAGTGGCCAAGTGCCTCAACTCCTTAGGATAGACCTTCAGCTCTCCCACCCGTTATCACAAACATGGAAGATTTAGCTCGTACGCCACCTCAGGGCCAGGACATATCTTTGGCAGATCACCCCAAGGCCTTATTATAGGGAATGGTGAATAGCCCGGTATCACCTCCTCCGACGTCCAAGCTACGAGTAAAGTGCTCCAATGTTCTTTCTCCCCGCAGACTCCTTACATTACGTTTTCGCAGAAGATTAAACCAGAACTCCATGACCGCTCGTTCTGTATAATCGCTCTAACGAAGGCTGGCAATCGGAGGTCGTTCCTCAAAATATCGGCGAGTTCTAGGCACAACAGAACCTATCTCTCTATTATGACTTAACCCTTAGTAGCCTGATTTACGAAAGTGATTTTTTTTAATATTACTGTGTTTGCTTGAGGGTCTAGATGAAGGGTAAAATAGATTTTTTTTTTAATTTCGTTGGAAAAAATATTATACAACAGTAAAATACGTACAGCCAACCTATAAAAAAACTAATAGTAATGTGAACATTCGGTTTAAAAGATTGGTACCAATATTGAAACTCCAGGTTATAAAGGGTTAAAAATCTATACACCGTATCCATCAGGTAACCTAATGTTCAAAAAAGAACTTGTCCACATTTTTTTTGTCTTTTCATAGGTCGCTGTTGGGGATGGTTTGCCTGCACAGCTGTGTCTGCAATGCGTGCACCAGATATCAAGATGCCATGCGTTCAAAGAGATGGTGGAACGGAATGACGTCACGCTGCGGGAGCAAGCCAAGCGAATGGCAGAGCAGGCTCGCAAGGACGAAGTATGAAATGATTTTCACCACACGCAAATTCCAGGAGACCGGTCTTCGTGGCAGTTATTGGGGAAGGCCTGAGCCATGCAGTGGTTGTCTATCGGCTGACCTGATGATAATGATAAAATTACTTTCAAGATGGTATTATAATATCAAAAGTTGTTTAATCAGAGAAATATCCTAAATTAGGTCTTTTTCTTCATACACAACCGTTTTCATAAGATTATGGCTTAATTATATTTATACAAATTTACA
Organism: Battus philenor; assembly: GCF_028537555.1. NCBI lineage: Eukaryota > Metazoa > Arthropoda > Insecta > Lepidoptera > Papilionidae > Battus > Battus philenor. The sequence goes on from NW_027181686.1 coordinate 5,092,023, forward strand.
TATACGGGATGATTGGTTGTAAATTTAAATACTTTAAAGTGATCACGCTGAAATATGTTAAATTCGTTAGTATTTTTTATTAGAATGGGACAGGCTTCTACCATTACAATGTCTGCAGGGAGCCACAGTGAAAATCAATTAATTTTAATATGCTACTACATACTAGAACCATACTAGATCATTATCCAAATTTAAAATTCACTTTTACTTGCTATTTTACAATTACGCTATGTATTATTTCTCTGTGTATCTAATATTAAACCGTAACTGAACTAGACATTGACCCTTTTAAAAGTTTTACACTTGTAATGATCATACTGTATATATGTATCTGTATGTATTTAGGCTTCGCGAATCAAGTAGTGAGTAATAAAAAAATATAAATAAATAAAAACAATTCTGGTATTGATCGCCTCGAGCGTTAAAATCGCCTCTTGTACTATATAAATTCTACCTTTTTTTCCCTCTATTTTTTGTCTATTTTGTACAAAAGCGTTAATAAAGAAATGAATAACATGATAAGAGTTTTAAATATATTAATTGCATTATTTTTTGCACAACCCAGACATCATAACCTTAAACGAGAATGGCTGTTTAATGATTTAGAGAGAATAACCACATGACGATTAGCGAGTATTTTTTCATTATTGTTAATCATTGCTACATTTATACTTCGTAAAACACAATTTGTTAAATGTGTCCTCCAGGAAAGCAGCATAAGCATTACATGTGAAGAACAGTCTCCGTTTATCCAGTACATAGAGGTGCCGATGGTTAACAACAGCAATCAGATGCTGGAGGGATTCTTCACGACATCGGAGGAGGAACAGGTCTCTACGCAAGAGGTCATACAAAAAGACAACTATGAGATTGAGAAGGTATTCTCTTCTATACAATCTGTTTATGTAAAGATATCATTCTCTATATTGTAATTTTGATTATACTATATTATTTATATAATTTTGATTATACTATATTTTGATTATACATTATTTATTTTTTTGGCGATGTTCAATATTTTAACATTTAGTGATTTTACATTCGTAAAGACAGTTCTAGATTCAGATTTTAGTCATACCAACTTCTAGAACTTTTTCTAAACATTTTGTGGGTGACGGCTATATTGACGTTTCCTGCCTTCGTGACAATATGTATAAGGTTACACCATAATTGCCACGCTTGGCTGGCGGGTTGGCGATCGCAGTGTGGTGCTATGATTCGCAGAGATTGCATATTGCTGCCCATCCTCTGGAAACTTTATTGTGAGCAGTGGCACTCTGTATAATTAATGCACTAAGTTTGAATTATATTTACGACCACCCCGAAAATCAAACCCGCGACATACCACGAACTAATTATTTGGTACATTAATTTATAAAATGTTTTTAAAAATATACGAAATGCCGTAAATTATCCTTCAAAGAGCTCTGATATATCTCACATTGGTATAATATGTGGCCAGAATGTTTTTTCTAGCACGATATAGATTACCTAAAGGATTTTGTTAAATTACACACAAAAAATGGCAGTGCGAGCCACACGAAGCTTGCGGGAACAGATTATAGTTAGAAGGCAGATATACACAAGTAAAAACATAATATCAGTTTTATACAAACAGCGATCCCTAGCCAATAATACGAGCGTCCATAAATCCTATTGACCGCACACAACACATACACTTTAAATACATTTTTACTACTACATATAATCTAGGAAAGTTTCAAAATCACGCGATAATATTTAATATCTACACCTAAACGTGCTTGAAAATGACGCTTTCTACACTGGGTACATTAAAAGTTACAGCTACTAGAAGTGCCTATTCCTCAGAAAATAAATGTGCCCTATAACTAAGGTGATGAACTACTACGACATAATCAACGAAATATTTTGTAATAAATTCATAGTGAAAATTGTACGCGGTAGAGGTAGTAACCATATAGCGTAATATATAATAGTTAAGTAACCCGTTAAAGGATTTAGGTTTATCAATAGCGATAAATACCTCATTTCTGTAGCGTCGTTAAAAATTTGATTATCACATTCATTGCGTTAGGTCTGAAACACATCTCGATTTTTGTTTTATGTGACCAACAAATCATTTCACACTTTGGAGCAGAAGCCATGTTTAAAGTGCTTTACTAATGATTGAAAAGGTAATGTAACGGACTTTTTGGGTCTTTGTTATTCATCTTGAAAATATGTACGCGGCTCCTCTTTTTAAGAGACAATGATGAAATAATCGAACAGTGAGTTCACGGAATACTAACACGTTACGTTTGTTTCAGGTCGAGCCAGAACAAAACCAGACTCCCAAAGAAGACGACCCGTTAAACATGGACGAAGACAACTACATGCAGCTAGTGGTGTTCCAAGTCACGTCATCCGTGTCCCCCGGTCGCCACGTCTGCAACCTGTGTCACAAGGAGTTTAAACACGGTCGTTGGCTGAAGTTGCACATGAGGTCTCATGCAAACTGGATCAAAGCCAACTGCAAGAAACCGCCCATGTGTCACTTGTGTAAAAGAACTTTCAAGGTGAAAATGCTTAGTGAATTTATCATTTCATTTATTTTATTTTTTACTTCGTACAGTCTCTTACAGGAATTTTCTAGGTCTAGGGTTTGATATCCGAAACAAATCTTACATAACTCACACTGTGGATTGATTATATAGGATTGTCATTGTTCACAAACAAGTTTCCAGAGGATGGGCAGAGGCGTCCTCTGCTTATCATAATACCATACTGCGATCGCCAACCCGCCTGTCAAGCGCGTCAATTATGGTAACTTCCATAGATATCTTTAGGTGAGGCCTATGCTCTCTAGCAGGCCTTTATAAACCGACAGCGAAGGAAAGATGGATGCAGTGGCAGTCTATGGGCTAAACCAAACGAGGAATTTTCTATAAATCGATCCTTTACGGTTCATTGAAATATAACTCTACTTTAAGGCATTGCAAAGACGTATAGTTTAGGATTTTCAGGTCCCATTTGTCCATGAAAATTTATTAACATATACAGAATATTATTAAAAAATCTGACTGTAAATAGAATTTTGGAGATACGATACATATTTTTTAAATGTATAGTAGTTATCAAGGATACTTATAAGTAAAAACATTTGTGGGGTTTGGTCGACACGTGACGGAAAAAATGTCGGAAATCTTCAGACTATTCTTGTTAAGAAACCCGACGGATTAGCAATTTGAAATGATGATACATTTTTCTATATAGGTCTAATAAGTGTTTATGTAATAACACTGTATACTAAAGTGAAGTTAGTTGATATTTTTCATAACGAAGGCGAAAGGATTCCACGCGTGCATCTTTTTGGGCCCTTACATTAGTCCAAGAGAGGATATCGGCATAGTCGGTCTTTGATATTTCATCTTGCCCATACGTTCCATATTTGTAACGTTACTACTCTGCACCCCTTACCCCGCTTCTTGTTGGACTAGGTCTGTCCATATCCACGTCACAGGCAAGTATTCTGAACTCCTTATTAATTTAGCAACTTCCAATGCCTTCCTATTATTGTGTTGTTTTTATCACTAGGTTAATAGAGACCATTTCTTTGCATTTAGGGTCCAGGTATGCTGCGAATGCACATGCGTACTCACGAGCAGCGACCGCCAAAGCAGCCAACGTGTTCGGTCTGCCAGAGAACCTTCCAGACGAAGACGCTACTCTACCGGCACAGGCAAACACACTTCGAACAAAAGACACATCAGTGCACCGTCTGCGATAAACGCTTCTTTAGCGGCTATGCATTAAGGTCGCATTTGGCACGGCACAGGGGAGAGAGGCCATACGTGTGCTCGATTTGCTCCAAGAGCTTTTATAACCCAACAGATTTGAAGGTGAGTTTAAAGATAAGAAAGAGAATATTTTAGGAGTTTTTCCTAGGGTACCCGATTTTTCCAACACATTTATGAGTATAAATGACGGTGGCTCTATGAATTTGAACAATGCATAAATTATTTCATCATTGTTACTCAAAAAATGATGAAGTGGAAACCGGCATATTTTTTTTAACTAAACTTATCAGATTACAACTCAGAAGCCAAGCCCCCTTTTTAAAACGAAAGTAATTTCACGGACAGTTTTTGTTTTTTGACTTGTTTTTAAGAGTTTAATCCAAGCTGAGGAACCGTGAAAAGGACGGTAGGCTCAATGAAGCATTCGCCGAAGTGATCTAAGAGCTCTGTGGATTACCAATCTCGTCAAATCAATAAAGTCAAAAAATAGTACGTAGTGACCAGAGCCGAAGCTGCCCTGGGAGCCTTCGAACATCGCTACCATATTAGAATACTTAAGCTAGACGTAATCTGCAAATGCTGGGCAACAATGAAGTCCGGTCTTAAAAAATGAATTAGAGTGCTGAACCTCAATGATCTATTGCTATTATAGGATCATGTCAACTTTAAATAAAACATTATAACTTTAAATAAAACGAATAAGTGACTGCGTAATATATTACTATACTATAAAGGAAATAATAAAATTTCGTAATAAGTATTAAAATTAAGGAGAACAAAATGTATATCTCAGTCTAACTAATAATTAGTTCATTTTGGTCAAAGCGCCGCATTCTATCTTATCGAATTTCTTGTCATCTTCCTCCTTTATTCTGAAGGCTTCCGCGAAGGATTTTTTACTTCTTTTCGACAAGTAGTCGGGGAATTCTATCTGGAATCGTATGATCAAGTTTCCTTTTGCTCTGGAGGGGCAGGCCAGTAGCGGAAGCCCTTCACACTCGATTATCTTCTCGAACGTGGGCGTGATTACGTCGGTTATCTTGACGCGTAGAACGCGCCCATCCAATGTCATTAATGTGATCGTTAACCCACATAAAGCTTCTTGTAAAGATATCGTTCGGACAGTGAGTAGATCGCTCAACCCGGACCGTATGTAGGTCTCGTGCGGACGGTCTTCCGTGAGAAAGACCACATCTGCTGGAATCCTCGTTGGGCCCTGGTCGCCTTCTTCTTTGAATCTCACTTGCGTGTTAGGGTACATGCCTGGTTTGATTGGTATAGAGAGTACTTTCTCTTTAAGCTTTAGTTCGGTGCACGTTTCGTCTGTGAAAACCAAGCGTTGGATTTTCATTTTCTTTAGTCCGCCTTTGTATATTTCCTCTAGAGATAAAGCGAGCGGTCGTATTATAGTCGGATCTTTTTCCTTGTATCCTTTGCCGAGAGGCGAATCAAATATTGGTAGCGGATTCTCGTAGTAATCTAGCAAATCTGCATAAGGATTGGTCGTTCCAAAAAACTCGTGAAACGTTCTCAATGGGTCACCGTGGTACGTGTAGGGTTGGATGTACTCTGTTGGACCGGGAACACCTCTTTTCAGACCCTCTTCACCATACTGATCGTACACTTCCCTCCTCTTGTGATCTACAAGGACCTCATAAGCTTCAGCTATGAGGGCGAATATTTTTTTCATGTTTTCATCATCGTCGTACTTTTCTGGGTTGTATTTGAGAGCCAGACGTCGGTACGCTGCCTTTACCTCGTGTTGCTTGCACGAACGTTTTATCCCCAAAATCGCATAGTAATCGAAACCCATATTATATTTTATCGATAATTATAAATATATACAAAAAATTACTAGACAGACGTCATTTTGACATTTTCAATGCTACATGACTTTTATAACAACACTTTTTTTATTAAAATATGACAATTTTATGTTTATTATGTGTCCATGCCATGTGGGGCGTATAAGACCCTCGCTGCACTTTCCGTTCAGACCATTTGCAGTTCTCATTAAAAGACAAAGGTTTCCTAATAATGAATTGTGGGGTCTAATATATGTTAGATAACTTCAAATCACGTATGCGCGTACGTAACGACATTCCTAATTCTTAAATGAAACTCTTTTATCATCTTTAATGCTTTATATGCATTCTCTGTCTCTCAATCTAGAGTTATGTGCTATGGTTAAAAGTAGGCACGTGTGTAAATAGGACGAAATTTAATACAAAACCTTTAAAATACTATTTAGGTATGATATGATTGGTTGTGGAGGTAAAAGCTTTAAAGGTTTTCGCTGATAATTTTAATACGATGGATAGTAAACTAAATATATAATTACTCTAAGCAAATACTTAAATAGTATTATAAATGATTGTAAAATTGGAGTGTTTTTGTAGGTCCACTTCAGACTGCATACGGGCGAGAAACCTCTGAAGTGTTCAGAGTGCAACAAGACTTTCCGTCGTCACTCAACACTGTGCCAACACATGAAGAAGCACCGCGGGATACGCAACCACATCTGCTCCGTCTGCAACAAAGGCTTCTACGAAGTCTCTAAGCTTAACGCTCATATGAGAGTGCATACAGGTACCCTCATCATCATTGACCCTTTTGTTTCGGAACGCTATACTGGTGTTATAACAGCACGAGATGAAGTCCTCTCGTGAGGGCCCATTAGCCAAGTCATTATTTAGACCGTCTGCCGAAGGAAGTACTCTGTGGCTTCTCAATCCGGTAAAATTGTTGTATATAGTGACGTCTATACCTCTTGCTTCACTACCGAAAAAAGTGCCTGTGACGCCTACGTCCCCTGCACCCTGCTGCCACGAATATGCGGAATCTGTAAATACCACTTTGACAGCTGTAAAATTTCGGTCCAAACAAAATTATTAGAGATGACGTGTATTCGACGCGTGTAGAGCTTAATACATAAATTTCAGTAAATTTAGAAAACCTTTGGCTTATGTTTAAGTTACATTTATCTTAGAACTTTATGTATTACACTTAGTTTAATACGATTAAAAAAAAACTTCTATGCTAGAAATGTGTCTTTAGTCGAGATTCATTATCATCATCATATCAACCGATAAAGGGCCAAAGCCAGGCAAATACATCCCAAATATTGGCACTTTGACCAGTGTTGCGCTGCTCGCATCCACAAACTTGTTGCAACCTTAACTATGTTGTCGGTTAATCTTTTTAGACTACCCACGCTGCATCTATATGTTTTGGACGTTATTCGAGAATATTTCGGCCCCAACGGCCATCGATCTCGACCACAGTCACTTTAAACTAACATTCTTTGAGTTACGTCGATGACTTTTATTCTTCTGCGGAATTTTTTTTTAATCGATCTCGCATCTAAACTCCGAGCACAGCTCTCCATTTCTCTCTAGGTGACATTGAGCCTTAGAAGGCCCATTGTAAGCAACCACGTCTCAGATCCGTAAATCATCACCGGCAGCACACCGTTCAGAATTTTCGGGTTTGCAATTGACGAGAAACTATGAAAGTTCAAGTGTAGCAGGTACAAGTTGTTATTGTTGATTATAAAGGTGAGCGTCCGTTCGAGTGCCAGTACTGCGAGCGTAAATTCGCGCAGCAGTCTGCCCTTATCTACCACCGACGCACACACACCGGTGAGAAGCCGTACAGCTGCAAGCTGTGCCCGGCTCGCTTCACCACCTCCTCAGCCAGGAACAACCACATGCTCACACACACCGGACACAAGAGGTACGTTATTATACAAATATATACATATACATATGTATAATAAAGTTCCTTGATATTTTAAACGTTGTTTGATCATCATTTTTAATTATATGTATATGTATATTACTCATATTGATTTAGTAATAAGTAACGTGTAATTTTAGTTTTTTTTTTTTCATTTTCAATGAGATATAGCTAATTGTTGAGCCGCGTGTCCTATAGAGAAATATACATTTTTGCATAGTCTTCAATGTGTTAAGGCCAACGCTTTTGTCGCAGGTTCCTGTGCCCTGTGTGTTTCAAGGGTTGCACGACGCGTACTGAACTACGTGTGCATTCCAGCAAGCACACCGGCGAGAAGCTGTTTGGTTGCGAGCAATGTTCCCAGCGTTTTAGTTCTGCTTCCTACCTGGCCGTGCACCGTCGCTATCACACCGGCGAACGCAAATACCAATGCAACATATGCGACAAAGGTCAGCATACATTAGAACACGTTTGTGTACACATAGCATATTAAAAACCCAGTGTTTTAAAAATTTTGAAAAGTTTTTAAAAAAAACACCCCACACGGCTAGAAGAACCATGGTACTACTTCTTCGTATTTTTCCCTGAACAGTTGACAAGTCGTTTTGGTGATTTCCCCCGGCTATCCAGCTCATCGTATCTTACCCTCATGTACTTTTTGAGGGGGTATCTGATGGGTAAAGTCTACGAAGCGAACTCAGTTACTATCTCAGCGCTAAAAGAAAATGTCGTTCGCGATGTTAGTGCTATCCTAGGATAACTTTCGCAGCAAAGGACACGAAATATCTAGGCCAAATTCCAAAAGTGTACTCGACGTGATGGTCAGCATTTTGACGACATAATTTTTAAGAAATGAAATCCGCACAATTCTTTTTTTTTGATTTTACAGTGAAAATTTTTTACTTTATCACTTTCTTTTTTAATTTAGATTTGAAATACGAATACTGCTGTCGGACATCCTTTATCATTTCTTTATTTATGTCAAATGGCATCGCTAACACGTCAATAATATTCAACAATGAATAGTTTCCTTATGCCTTCCTCCGTATGCCGCCCTATTTTCTCGTCTTTTTCTTATTGCCTAATCGAATGAAAATTTCATACCAAGAACAATATTTTGTTTTATATTATACCTTGCCAGGAACCATTTATATGTCAACCATCGATGATACACTTCACCAAATTAAACATTTAAGATTGATTTATAGCTGGTACAGGCAGCCAAATAAAGCATTGAAATGTGAAGGTTCTAAGAAAAACCTATATTTGTTATAAAAATATAAGTTTTAATTTTTACTTTTTAAATCATATGTAACTAATATAAATTAATTTACTCACAGCGTACATAGAATCGAGCGCATACAAGAAGCATTTGAAAACGCACGAAGGAAAACAAGACACTGAATCTGTGAACTCGGAGGCCAGTTCTGAGACACAAAACTCTAGCAAAGACGAGGGTGAAAAGGAGACACAGGTCGCCATCCTGGGTGATGAACAAGTGGAGATGATCCAGGCGCAAGGACAGGAGCAGGTCATGCAAGGTCAACTTGAGAGCGCGAACACGACGAAACGCTTCAAGTGCGGACTCTGCGTTAAAACTTACATGTATCTACACAGCTTGAAAAAGCACATGCTCACGCATCTACCGGTAAGCATTTCTTCACTATAATCTTTATCAAAATCAAATCATTCAAGTCTCTGAAGTAAAAGAAACATCTCATGTAGCTTTAAAAATAATTTCCGACAATCGCGAGGCGTTACTTGCGTCGTCTGTCAAAAAACAAGACTACTATTGTCACTTTAGTTTTGTGGCTTCAGTCGGAAGTCACGATAATACTCGTATTTAGGCGATTGTGTTTCAAGCGTAGCAGCAACAAATACTTTAGGCGTTATTCCATCGCTTAAAGAGTGGCGTTGGACGGGACACATGAGTTCACAATTGAACTAATAAACGATTTGAATATTTCAGTGTGCGAGCTACACTTTTAAAGGGGTAATGCAGCTGATATCAATACACTTTTTTTTTACTGCAAAACAAATTTGTTCATAATAGCTAAAGGCTCTGAGAATTTTGATGAAGTAAAAATTAAGGCAACAACACAGTTAATACACATATAAGAAAACCTCGTCTATCTAAAATATATAATAATAACGATAAATATTAAAATAATCACCAAGTAATTTTAATCGACTTTCGATTGAACATATATTTATTGTTTACTTCTTTCCGCAAAACAATAGCAGCAACAACAGCCGCAGCAGCAGCAGCAACAGCAGCAGCAGCTCCAGCAGCAGCAAGAACAACAACAACAACAACAGCAACAACAGCACCAACAGCAGCAGCAGCAACAACAGCAGCATCACCAACATCAACACCATCAGGCGCAGAATCAACAAATGCAGCAGTCGCCACAACTACAACAGCAGGTGGTCCAGGTGGGCGGCGTGCCGCAGCTAGCCGTGCCGCTGCACGCACAGCATGTGCCACACGTTCAACAGGGTATCGCCGTCTCCGGAGTCCAGGTACTTTTATATTCTTTTTATGTATATATATGACGGTTTCTTTACTACTAACCAAACTAACCTTTGATCGTGTAATCGCCAAAGTAAAAAATATAGATTATATAGTACAATAAAAACTATACTTATATGCTTTCCAACGTAAGTGCAGGTGATAAATTTGGCCATTTAAAAACATAGAATTTTAAAATTGATGCAACAATCACTTAAGATTTGATTGATTAGGAAACGAAAAAGATGAGTGCAATCGGGAAATCTCTTAGCCACCATTTTAGAAGTAGAACGCCTACTGCATAGCATAGACCTCTCCCAAAAATCGCCACAATGACCTGTCTTACGCAGCCTACATCAGGCGACTTAACACGACCTTAGCTTGGGTTACCCACGCCGCTTCTATCGGCTCTTAGTCGCAACTCAAAAACCTTTCGGCCCTAATAGCTTTGACGAGCTGTGCACCGCCCACTGCTACTTCACACGAGCAGTTCTTCGAGCTACGCCTGCAGCGAAATTCTGAGCATATCTCTCCCCCCATTGTTCTCTGGGTGACCTTGAACGTTCATATAAGGCCTATTGTATGCCACCACGACCTGGATCCGTATGTTATCACTGGCAACACATATTGATCAAAGACATTCAGACATTGCGGTTTTTTTGACTAGAAGATATTTCGGAACTTCCCAAACTGCCCATCCGAGTTAGATTTGTCGATTGATCTCTTTCTTGAAGTTTGACTTACCATGCGGGAGTGTTCGTCCCAGATATACATATTCGTCTACAACTTCGAGCATAGCACCTCTGAGTACATGAGTAGGCACAACTTGGACATTAGTCGTCAAGTTCTGTATATCCGTATTTATTTTAAGGCCTACTTGTCCGAAGGCTCGACGGAGATCAATCAATCTTTTGTACGAACTTATAGAAGAGATATATTTATTGTTCTTGCAGGGAGGCCAACATACTTATCCGGTTATATCTTCAGTGCAATCCTTGCAGTTACAGCAAACGCACCAGCAAGTAAACACGGTAAATATATGTTACATTAATAATATGATAATTACAATAAACTTATTTTAAGAAATATAGTAGTAATAAGTATGTATTGGTCTGAGGTTTATTAAGTGCGAATGTACTCACTACTCTGATTTGTTATATGTAAGCTATTAAATTTTGCAACACAAAACTTTTTACTAAAAAGGAAAGTTAATGTAAACTGGTTTACGATAAGTCATAGTGTTTAATCCCAAATAAAAGTCAACAGCTAAATAAATCATCGATTAATAAACAAGAATTAAAAACTTAACACACCAGAAATTAATTTTTATTACTATTATAATTTATTATGATTTTTTTTTGTTTAAATATGTATATATGATAGATACATGATAAAATACAATAAATAAAAATAAAATGTAACGCCCAAATTTCGTCCTAGAATTTAACAAACCCTTCTTAAGTCTCGGCACCCATGTATAATAAAGTTTCAAGGGAAATCTTAGATCTTCCTTTTCTTTGTTTAAAATCTAAAATTAAAAGTATATTAATAAATAAATCTAATTGTAGCATCCAAGAGTTTTTAGTTGATCGAAGTGTGTGAAACTTAATTTGTCGTCTCTTTTACATTATTGATATTACAATGTATGCATTAAAAATTGTTAAATTTCATTTAAAAGAACTGGTGGTATCTTTTACTTAATGTTACCTAATTGAATAAAGTTATTCCGTATTTATTTGTATTTTGAAACAATTTTTATTAAAAATAATTGATTTGTTTTATTGAACATGTATCTATTTATTTATGGTTTTAAACATTGTATACTTATTTTTATTTATAATTTCATTTCATATGTCTTGATATTTTAATTCACTTTTTTTTGTAATCGGATTATTGTTGTTATTATTGCATGGTACTTGTAGTGTTTGGTTTTATGTTTGGTGGAGCTAAATAAATAAACATGTAATTGGTTTCAGCAACAACCTCAGCAGCTTCAGGTGCAGACTATACAAATACACCCTCCGCATCAACCAATACAAATACATGTGAGTACCTTATTGTAATTGATACAATTTATGCTGAATAAAAATTTGTATTTTTAAACATTATTTGTCTTAAGCAATCCTTAAGAAAATAAATGATGTGAACACTATATTTATAAATTTATATTTTAATAATAAACAATGAGTGCTTATAAAAAATAAGTTTATATATGAGTAAGACTTATTTTCATTATAATATTTTATGGTACATGTAGCCGCTATCGAAAAATATATGGCAACACTTAGAAATTCGTCAAGCGGCCAATGACTAGAAGTATTTACGACAGTCCAAAATAAATTCGCAGAAATTAAGGAAGAAAAAAACTTTAAAATGTTATCTTCCGTTTTAGGGCAGAGGTGTATGGCGACTGTAAATGAAAAAGTCCTCTGCCACGGGCTGCCACTAATAAGTAAATTAAATCATAAATCTCGATGTACCAGACACTTTCAACACAATAGTACATATCTGTTACATATAGTAGTTTTTTTATATATAAATATTCCATTTCAGGCTGTGGGAGTTCAGCAGGTTCAGCAACAGCAGTTGCACGTAGCGACATCCACCTGCCAGACGATGTTGCCTAATATACTGCAGGTAAGGATTTTTTAATTTAAATTTTTAATGAGTGAATTTCATATCATTTTAAATTTTTTTTTTATATTTAATAACACTTAAATAAAACAAAACATTACCAATTAATAGTAATATAATCCTTAATTTTTTTTTAATATTCTCAATGTGCAATAATTGTAATTTTCGATATATTTTTATAACTTGTGGTCAGTCTTTCTCCCATAGGTAGGTTTCTACGTAGGTGTTGTGGCCTATATTTCCAACAGAATAGTTATAAAACTTTATTGTTCACACTGTATTTCTACAATTAGGTAGAACTATAATCATATATATCACCTGTGTTAGCGCAGATATATTGTTATGTACCTTTACCTATGTATCTTTGAAAAAGCCAAAACTTAGAATGAAATGTAGTGATGATTACTTATATATATTAAGAATATCAGAACAGACTTATTTGGTAAAAGTTCGAATTAACGTGACCTCCTTTTGTAAAACAAAGAATATGAGAGTTACAAAGCGTCTTAACATAAGTCAAGCCATACATAATATTTATAGTAAAATATTTTTTTAATTTAAATTAATTAATAATAGGGTGAGACTTAAAATACATTCATTTAATTGTCATGTTTTAGCTCCAACCGGCGACTGTGGCCGTCTCGGGACTCGGACAGCAGGACTTGGGAGGAGTAGCTCACCGCATTATCCTTCAGCAACCGCCAACACACCCGGCACTATATACCATACACCACTGAGCTAAGCGCTAATCAAAACTACTTTTCGGTACACACTTAGTTTTCGAACATAGTTCGTGTATCGACTAGAGAGAGAAAGAGAAAGAATGAGTGTGAGAGAGATAGAGCACACGAATTGAAAGGCTACATAAATGACCAAGTGGTAATTAATAGTGATTAATATAAAAAGGGACAGCTATATGATACCTAGTTTTTCAATGTTAACACTGTTGGAAGCATTAAAGTGACATACGACCCTGCGGGCCAATGTAAATTGATTAATGGTCACATATCATTAGGAATTTCGATGTGAAGACGGTTTTCTTAATATATTTACTTTGCATAGGTGGATTAATAATTCACAATTTATAAAGTACTCCGTAACTACAGTAATGTAATAAATATAATTGAATTGTAATGTAAATTTTTTCAAATGTAAAACTTACTCTTAATTTTCCTTTATATTTAACCACATTTAGTGCTACACGAATTTATAAATTTAATATTGATATAGAATTTAAGCAGATGTGTTGCCCAGATGATAACGTGACACTCAATTGTGTATAGAAAATAATTTGTGGCGATAACACAATTTATTTGATAAACAATTTATTACACCAATTGTAGTCTAACAATGTGATCTTATATGTGTAAAATTGTATATAGGTTTTTATAAATGGAGACTGAATATTCGGATGCGTACTTATCTGAAGTAATTATTGTAAATTGTGGAGTCATCTTCTGTAAGTTGGAGTCAATACCTGCATAAAAACCTGTCTGTCATCTCACTCGCACAAGTAGGTGCTATGATAGAATATTTTCCCACAGATAAGATATTTTTCATATATTAAATTTTACTTAATTAAAAGTGAATCCTAATAATTTTTATTGATTAAAAATATTTAGCAACTATGTATCCAAACTAGCATATATTTTCATGTTTCTTTATACCAAATATCACAGTCACAATCTACAAAATGTCCAAAATTTATTGTATTTCAATGTAATTAAAATGTGTCCGGATATTCAATGTCCAATAACACAACCTGCCATATGTAGAATCAAGACTGCCGATAATTGACGAATTACGTTTGAAAATAGGATATTGGAACACCATATATATGTACACTTACATTTAGAGAAATATAGCCCCCATATATTGAAAATGTTTAAATGTAATTACTTTTTATTTGACGATAGCTAGTATGTTAATCATCGTTAGAAGAAATTTCATTATATGTTTGTATGCAACCATTTGCATTCCAATTGCTTGCATATACTTATTTTGGAAAAATCTCTGTGTTCATGTTTAAATCAAAATTAATTACGTAATTTATAATAAATGTGTATAAACTTAAATTAGATTCTTTGTTTCTTTATGTTTTAATTCTTCACAGATCTTGTATTGTTTCTTCCACTGTGTTCAACCATTTATTTTTACTTTTCGACTAGGTTGTGATTGGTATTGTATTTGTAGTTGAAATTATATTAATGGCTGATTGGTATTTTATTTTCTATATATTGTCGCAGTTTTTATTATGTTTGTGGTCGTGACATAAGCTTTTTCCACTAATTTTGAATAAGATGATTGGAACTTGTAAATATCTGTTACATGTATCAGGTATTATGTGGTATCTGTGGTATCGAATTGTCAACTGTGACATTTACAAAATGGCAGCTGAAACCTGAACGTTCATAACGTTTCTGTTTATCTAAATTTTCCAATTACTTTACAAGTAACAAGAGTTGGAATATAATTTGGAATGTAAAAGGTTAGAATGTGTAAGTTTTGTACATAAACGATGTATTTGCTTAGAAAATAGTTTATTACCGTTGCCTTAGTAATTTTAGAGTCAAGTACAATAATGTTTAAGATTAAATACATGCAAATAATTCGCTTAACAGATGCCATGGATCTTATTGGCTATTACACTAGATCATATAGAAATAAATTTACAATATTTCTCTTATGTTTCCTAAGTTTACTTGATTATAGAATATTTTTAATCATAACACGTATTAGTGTCAGTATAAATTGTCAATTTCAAAAAAAAAATGCTTCCTGTTTGCACACGAATGTAGTTAACGTTTTATAAATTGTTCGGATATAATTTTCTTTACGAACAGTAACTGAACAATAAAGTGTAAAGCAATATCTAAGAATTATTGATAATAAACTGACATTAACTTTCGTCAAATATCAGCATCCTTTGGTTTTGTAGAGCCCTGCCTTTATCCCATATTGTATTCAATTAGCGTTGTAATTGCAATAGACAAAGATAATGCTTTTTAGTACCATAGGTAATAGAATATCTCTTATGTTTCTTATGTGGCAAATCAAATGGAACATACAATAAACTTGCCCAAGATTTTGTGTTTTTAACATATTAGCTATATACTTAATTTCTGTGGAATTCCCCTTTCCGATGCTCTGTTGACGATGACGTAATGATGCCCCTACAAATGTAATGAAACATATATTTTATTGTCTGTTTGAGAGTATTTTGAAATTCTAAACATTATTAGTATTTACTCTCATTTAGATTTTAGGACTAGCGCATGTTAATATTGTTACGCCATTTCGTAATTATTCAATGTTAATAACGGCCATGACATTTTTAAGCTTTTGGAGTTAATAGAAATGTAGTTAACATTTAAAAACATAGATCTTGATGAATATATATTATCTTGTGATAAATCTGCTAAATTGTCTTAGACATCTATTGAGTGTGCTTCTTTTGTTTGTTTTTATTTTGAGTTTTTAAAATATACAATGTTACCATACATAAAATATCTAGTTATGATTCAGTTGATTTTTCAAATTTGGATGAAAATAAAAATAACAAGTATAAAAGATGTTTTATTTAAAGTTAATTATATAAATAAGTCTAAAAAAATCACTAAAGTATCTTAAACTACACAATAACTTCGGGAATTTAAAATCATCAAATGCAGTTTCTTTATTAAGTTTCTGGCATAACTCTCAATTCCAAAACCAGATATTAATATACATATGTAGGATCGATCATAAAATATGTTTATTATAAAGGGGCTGGAAGGGAATCTCCAAGTCTAACCGAATGTGACAGGGGGAGAAATTTCTAAAATATGACAATTTTGCCCCGATTTTTTGTTTCACAAGTAATTAAATTATTATCAATACTTCTTGAATACTTGGTACATTAAAAAACATGGACATCTGAGCCATAAAGAAATAATTTGTTTTAAACTTGATCTTTAATATTTATTCATTTAAATTATAAAAAAAACTGTCTATGTTTATCTTTTATTATAAGTTGCTCAAATGCTACACCTTTTGTGGAATGGTAACAATATGACAAAGGAGGAGGGGTGCATTGAAAGTAAAAATTTTAGGTAATGTATTTTAGAAATAGTCCTCCAAGGGTCCCAAATTTTTTTATAACCGTTTGGTATATTATTTCATTCTTATCAATGTAACAGATTAGCCAGAAGTCACGCACCTTTCGTCCAACTCACCATCCTACAGTGTTAGTTTTGCCTATCATTAACTAGCTCTTTAAAATTATTACATACATCTTTTACATACTACATGTCTATAAGCTAACGTCCATAATAGACCAACATAATGCGAATTCTGTTTCTGGTACCCAATTTTATTTGCTAAGAATAGATATTAACAATTAATTGATCATATCAAAGAAAACAAATTATTTTTACATGCAAGGCAGGTGTCAAATCTTGATTTTTGTTGTATTAATTGATCAATTTTATTTTTACGTTACAATATCTTTGCTATAATGCTTTTGTTTAACGACTATTTCACTGGCTTAAGATTTGTTGCATAACAACATTAAGAAAATGTACAAAATTGTCTGCAATTCAGTAAAAAAATTAGAATAGATAAAAACTTTTTTTGATTATCTACAAAAGTTAATATTGCCAATAATTAGACATGTCAGGGTTCCTTTGCTCTATATTAAAATACTTACACAGTAAAAAGCCCTATAACTTAATTGCGAAAAACGCAGTTTACCATGCATTTACTTTAATATGTTTTAGTTCCATGTTTATGTTTTTCATATAGTGAAGATTACTAAGTAAATACCATGGATAAATACAAACAGTGAAAACCTTAAATATTTTTAAGAAAGTTTTTGGTTACATTCAAGTTTCAAATTGCTTAGCTTTCCTAAGTCGCGCTACAGAGGTTTCGGATTCGCTATAATATCTTCAATAACATCGTGTTTACTTAATTAATGAGTAAAACTTCTTTTACCGAGAAAAGTTTAATGTAAATCTTTTGTACATAATGTGTTATATGAAAGTATTGATTATAAGGAAGATTACTACTGTATTTATTAGGTTAAATTAGTGATTTTCAAGTATTGAAGTATAGGCAGTGTATCATCTTTTCATGCAGGGACGCCAGCGTCACCTAAAAATTAGTGAACTTTGTTCACATGTAAAATTTATGTACACAAAAATTGAATAATAGAAAACACTAAATCGTAACATTCATTGGACCTGTTTTAAATTTCAAGGCAAGCATTTTCATGCATAATCCTTACAAAATATTATGATGGAATACACTCAATCAAGTTGCTATAAAAATACTATTCGCAATATAATTAAAAATAATTTTTAATGCAAAGAATAGGGTCTGAATAAAAAGTATCACACAAAAAATAACTTAAAACCTTATTAATTAAGGAATTATCCTAATAACTGTTACCCTTTATAATCTGACAATAAGCAAACATTCTTGTGGCAAACCAGTTCAAAATTGCTTTCGTCATTTGAAAATACAACCTCACGTTTGTTTATTCGTTAACTTTTTTTCGTAACTAGCCTGTGGTCAGTTTTCGCGACTAATGTTTTTATTAGAGGCTAATGTACAAATCTCGGCAGCCATATTAATAAGATCCTACTTAATATGTTTTGTCAATAGTTCCAATTTAAAATTTAAATACGCAAAATTTTATTAAATAAATTAGCCGTTTAAGTGTATCCATATCTGACAAAAAGATAAAATAAGAAATCACTAGTACGTACGTTGCTTCAGTATATCATAATTAGTGTTTACAGTGAATTCAAGGCATACTATTTATTGAACGCAACGGCATGTCCAATGACGTGATTAGTTATTGTATAAAAAACTATGCAAAACTTTTCTAAGTGTTTATCTACATAAGGTTGAGTTAATAAAAACATTAAGTTCGATAAATATACTACAAAGTTTTTTATATCCGGACTAACTTATACACATTTGTAGCACCTGTTGGGCTATTTATAAATTGACTGATGGATGATGACAGCATCGAGGTGTTAAAAGATTTCTTCCTTCCTAACTCATCACAATATCTCCAGAACCATTAGGTTTGAAAGACATGAAATTTGGTGGAAATATTCGTTTGGCCGAGAACTGGTCAATTAAAAATGAATATAAAAAAACAACACATGCAAAGATAGTTGTTATAAATAAAATGCTTATTTTTAGACTAAAGCTCTTTAAGGTTTTATCTTGGATGAGAATACAATATTTGGCACTTTAGAAAATACCAAGAATAAAATTGGGCCCTGCAAAGAGGAACCGTAAACTACAGAAACATGCAAGTTAAGGGGGTGCTAATGAAAAATTGCTTTTTCCAAGCTATAAGTATTACAGGCTTTTTATCTTGCCCTGTATATTATTATTGGCATGGTGAAAATTACGAAAAATAAGTGCAGGCCACGCAAAGCGTTACCTCAGGTTCATAGATTTAAAATTTTGATAGGAATATGACATTCGCAAAGTTGCATTCATCTAAGAACGGATATTACAAGTTTCCACATGTAAGGAGAGTTAAGAGGATGATAATTTAAAAAATGTTAAACTATAGCTTTCGTTTGGTTTTAAGAGTTTGAGTAAGAATAATATTCTTGAGACGCCACAAAATTACCAAAAATATATTTAATGAAATAACACCTATAAAAGGTAAGACCCAAATGCCGGTAGAAGAGGCGTGGGTAGGCACCCTACTAGGTGTACCGTCGAATCCCTTTGGGTGGCAGGAAGTCGCTAAATACGGGTAGTGTAGGACCGGTCATTGTGGCGATGTTTAGGAAAGCCCTTACCATATGCAGTGGTCGTTTATCGACTAACATGATGATGACCCACAAAAGGCAAAGCAGGCCACATAAAGCGGGCGGAGGACAGCTAGTAGTATATGTAGCATGCTGATATAGAGATTTAGGGTCTTCGAATGCGTCGTTCGCTATACGCTCTGCGCGCTGCTGTCTGTGTCATTGGAACTCTCGGGGGAGTAGCGGATGTAGGCGTTGTGCATGGTGAGGCCAGCGGGCACCTTCACGTCGCGGAAGTAGCGGTGTCGGCGCGCATTCTTGGCAGAGATACGCCTCACGGGGTCGTACACCAACATTTTTTGCAAGAGGTCCATGCCCACCTCGTCCAGGTTTTGTACCTAAAATAAAAATTACAAATAAAACTTACTAGATTAAGACCCATTTTAACCTACTCCTACATAAATTAATTGTACTGGCCCCAAAGTTCCTAGCTGTCACAGTCCAGCCAGCCATACATATGTGGCCAGTGTACCGGCCCAAAGGCAGGGCCATAGGTGACATATACTGCTTTGGCCTGTCCATGTAACTCTAGAACCTTAAGGCCCCTGTGAGTGTCTGTTCTATATGCTATGTGGTCTGCATTCTGCCACTCCCATTTCCCTAACTGTTTGGAATACAAGACATAAGATATTACTAATGTGGGTAAAAGTACGAATTTCTAAGCAGAGTATGGTACAGTTTTCACATACATCATCCACATGTAATAATACAAATATGTATGTATGTAATAATACAAAGTTATGTATAAGGTGAATTTAACAAAGTAATTTGTAAGGTGAACACTGCAATTGCAGTTATAAAAGTTCATAATTGTGGACTAGTTGAGGCTCTACCATAGTTACAATATTGGTAAACAAAAGATAGAAAAGTAAAACATATGTTTTCACCTAAATTACCTCTTAAATACATTGGGGTATTTATCATTATTATGTAATTACATAATCGATCTACTATATAAATAAAAGTGAATTGCCCAATACATTTTTTGTGAAAAGCTCGAGGATGGCTTGAGAGATTTTGTACTTTTTTTAATATTTTCATGGATGATTTAAGTCATTATTAACTTTACTCATGATAACATGAAAGTTATTTTTATTATTTTCTGTTTACTTCTTGTATGGCAATTATTACAAAAATTGTGACATTGTTTAATTTCATTGGTTACCTACTGCTTGCTCTTAAATTTCGTAATATCAAAGATTTCTAGAAAAAAGTAATTCATAAATTAACAAATTCTGATCCTTTTTTCCAACAGATCACTTTAAAATTTAGCTGGTTTTGATAGACCTCCTACAACAGCATTCTCAAAAAACGATTATATCCTCTAAACTCTACAATAAATGAGAAATTTAATCTATGGAAATTTGCATTGTGGTAGAGCTCCAACCAAGAATCAATATATGACAGCTTTGCTTCAGCCAATGCACTACTCATCCTCCTGATGTACACTGGGCAACTACTTATCTCCATTAGGACTAAATAATGTGAGCAAATTAGAGTCTAATTCAATTAAAGGTAACAATACTACATTGCACACTCTGATCAATTGTTGCAAGATTATTTGCTAAACCTAACTGTTGTCGTCACCTACGTTTTGGGCTTATGCAATTGAGCGTCGTACGCGGGGATGAAGGGATTCTGTAGGGCTTAGTTAAGCTTGAGCCTGGAATTCCCGCTAAACTGTAGCCCCTTCAGTAGCAACAGTTTGGGAACCAAAAATTTTATAACGTAAAGATTCTGTATTAGAAGCATCATGAAATAAGTTAATGTTAATAAATTAACATAAATAAGCCATGCCATGCCCAACCAAGACCAATATTGGAACCAGGAAACTGCTCCATAACAGAGTAGTTTCTGTAGCTTTTTAAAATATTATCTACCAATGTATATTCAAAAAATCAAGCCAAAATTTTAGGTATTTTCTATTGAAAGCAGGTTTATTTTCGTAGACACCCATTAAGTCTACAGTGGACTCTTAGTCCACCTGGACCACTTTAAGAATCTTGCATTGAATCTTTTGAACATTATTAAAGTTTAAATTGAACTTACATGGTTATGGAGATTAAATGTGTTCCAGTTTGGGAATGTAGGTTTGTAGTCTGGCAGTGTTGAGACTCCTGGCCATATCTCCTCTGTAGGCGTACGCAGCATTCTAAGCAGAAGCAAGTTCTATTTATTTGTACATTGTCATCTGAAAGGAACATTGCGAGGAACAAATCTCGCACCAGATAATTTTAAAATTTTTATCAATGTAATATCACTACTAGAAAACTGACATGTAAATCATTTCGGCTGTAGGAAGTTATCAAGCTGTAAGCGTCATCCATTGATTTATTATAACACTGGTCGATACCATCTTGTGTGAGGTAGTCAAATAGTTGCATTTTCAACATAATAGCATCAAATGTCATTAGTGTTAACTACAAATGGAACAACATTTGCACTTCCTTTTGCTATATTTTTTTGGTATATGTTTGGTTTTACGTTTTTTACTTTGCTTGAATGTTAAATGTGATTCTGGTGGCTACCTAGGCTGAGGTTCCTTCTCAGGAACCTTTTAACCTTGTCACTCTATGGACTGTCCCTGCCTATGCAACTAAAGACCTCTGCAGTCTCATTTAATGTATAGTATTTGCAGTAACAAGGTCGAGCCATGGTGCCAAATATAGTGCTCAAATCTTTAATATAAATAAATTGAATGACATAAATTTGCAAAGAATATAAATGATAGATAAAACTTGTACAAATAAGATATACATTAAAAACTAGTTACTGTCCATAATCATAAGTGTTACCTGAAAATGCGAAACAGCTGATCTATTTCCGAGTCACCTTGGAACAGTGGCTTCTTGGAAGACATCTCGGAGAAGATGCACCCCACAGACCATATGTCAATTGGACATGAATATCTAAAAGTATAAATATTACAAAATTTAAAAACATAATATTTTTTATGTAATAAAGGTGCTAGTAAAATTTACTCATTTTTGAATCAATTTCTGTACCTTTTTACAAGTAAACATTGCTTTTGGATGTAAAAATTATATATATTTGTGTAAAATTTATAAATTTTGGATCTGAAATTCTTTTATGTGCAAAGTAATATTTCCTCTAACATAAAGCAACTTACTTCAGTAAAGTATGCCAGATCCTTTATAAGCTTTTTTTTTACTAAATGCGAGCATAAGCAATGGTTATACCAACTACATAGCTTGTCACCGTCAACACCGTCGTCCGTCGTTTTTCCAGAACAGCATCTTTGTGTATATTCATCATTACAAATAATTTGGTTATTTTAGATTTATATACCAAAAACATACATCATTGCTTCAGCTATTAGACATCATAAAAACTAACCACATCGTATGCGGAGGCTTCGTGCCAGGGCTCTAAACCTAGAGCGGGCATTATTCACGAAATTCAATATTAAGGGTAGGCGATAACTAATCTGCAGCAGAACCAAAGTTAACAACAACATAGTTTGAAGTGTTCAAGGGGGGGTCACTCGTGCAACCGACGATCGTTGGAGCCGAGTGATCCTCGATGTCAACCACGGGCCGGTAGACGAGGCGTGGCTAGCCCCCCCCCCCCCCCAGTAGGTGTACTGACCACATAGTCAAAGGTTGAAGTAAGTCGCTGGACGCGACCGATCATCGTGGCAATATTTGAGAAGGTCTATGACACGAATGAATGAATGAATATCCGTCATAGTTCTGTAGACCTATAACAGCTGGTTCATACAAGTTCACATTTTTACAAGTGCCCCGCGTTCTACGGTTAGTCTACAAAAACATTTTTAATGTGATACACTCTCTAGTATAGCAGTAAGTGATAACGACAATAGATAATGCAATAAATCCGTTCAAAGCCTTTTGGTTATAAGTTTGCCGCGTCTTACCACTTCGCGCAACGAAACGAGTAAACTCGTCTCCCGCGTTTTATTGTAAGAGGGTATGACGAGTTTACTCGTTTTCCGACTACAAAGTGTTAAGGGCCCAAGTGGTCATTCCTACTGCACTTTACATGGCCTGCCTGCTGTCTTCAACTTGCCCATCCACTGGACTATGTCGAAAAGTATATTAATCAAATGTATTACATTCAGAATAAACAAAAGATTTCATACAGACCTCTGACTACCTAGTAGTACTTCGGGTGCTCTGTACCAAAGAGTGACAACTTCATGTGTGTACACTCTAACTGGCACACCAAATGCTCGCCCCAGTCCAAAATCTGCTACCTAAAAATTAACAATATTTACTAAGAATAATACCACATTTCAACTTACATTTGTACATTAAACATCATAGAAGAATTAAACGTTAGTTTTACTATGCCTATCACCATAAAAATTAGTTGTGTTAATAAAATTGAAAAGTAAAGAAGGGGCAGGAGGTTTACTTTCTGCCCTTTAAATTTTGCTAGTTACACAACTCAAAATAGTTTTAGCCCATTTTAACCTGCATGTAGATTAACTAAACTATGATATAATTAAGATATATGATTATACTAATGCAATGTTAGGTTTCAATAAAAGACAGAAAGTACTTCACTTTTATTTCTTTTGTAACTGTTATTAATACCCTTAATAAAAGCCAACTTTTAGCAAATTCTTTAGTGGAAGGAGAATTATTATTAATAATTATTATAATTAATCTTACCTTTATAATACCAGTCTTATCAATGAGTAAGTTCTGTGGTTTGAGATCCCTGTGAAGAATGCGACGCTGGTGGCAGTACAGAATGGCATTGTTTATTTGGAATAGGTAACTCTTGACTACTGCCGGATCCATAAACTGTAAAAATAAAGATAAACTTAAAAGTTTAATGAAAATACAATTTATTACTTTTGTCTTTTGGATGTGAGCTGTGCAAGACTGTTCATCAAGACAATCTTTGTTCCCAAAATGATTATTTATTGATGTAACAATGACATGAAAAAATAGATTTCAAGAAAAACTTATGGAAAATTTAAGTCCTTATACATTTATTTATTTCTACTTTTAACATTGTCTTGTTTATTTTTACTTTTTACAATAATTGGAAAGTCAGCATTTATACACATTTTAAAAAATAATAAAAAAACAACAGAATTGTATATAAATGGTATAGATATCTTAATGCTGTACCTTTTAATATCTGTGATAACTACTAAATACCCTTCTTATTTACATGGATCATTTGTCTTATTGTTATTTAACCTATGGGTAGATTTTGACAAAAATTATAAATAATTAAATAAATACACAACACTCAAAAAGAGGCTTTAAAAAGATATGTATATATGGTATATATCTTCACCATAGATATCTATGGAGGGATATACAATAATTGCCACACTTGGCAAGAAAGGTGGCAATCATAGTATGTTGTTATTTTATTATGGTATGCAGAGCTGTCTGCCCATCATCTAGAAACTTGTTTGTGAACAGTATCAATAAAATATGTATCATTACAAAAAGCCTTGTTAGCAGTAACAGTAAGAACTGTCTATTCGCAATATGATACAAAGGACTTGACATATGTTATATATTGTTTTTCTAAGAGTTATTTACACAACTTGACTCAAATAAGCAATTTAAGTCCTACTACGATGTATAAGACAAGTGTAGTTGTGTAATTGATGAAATAAATGCCTAAAAAAGAAAATCAAATCATGTTTATGCAATGTAGAAATTACAATAGTACTTCAATATATGTATTATATGTTTATATAGTATTATTAATAATTTTCTATTATAATTACTTTATACAAAAACTACTTACATAACTATCCTTATAATAAAATTAAATGAAATTTTTAAACATCCTACCTTCCCTGAACCAAGTGAATCCATATATTTTTTCAGATCCATTGATAGGAACTCGAATATAAGATATAGGCGAGATTCTTCCATCAAAACATCTTCTAATTTTACTATATTCGGATGATTCAGTTCCTTGAGTAAAGAAATTTCTCTAAAATGTAAACAAACGAATAATGTTAAATTTTAGGTTATGGTAGTGTGAGTCTTATATTAAAGCTAAGATTGGTCTTGTTAAATAAGAATAAGGATAACGAAACCAATAAACGTGTTAATTTTGATTTGGTACCTGATAGCTGTGGACGGTATACCTTCTTCCTCTGACTCCAGTCGAATTTTTTTCATCGCCACAAACTGACCCGTTATTTTATTTTTTCCTTTATACACAACACCATAAGTACCTTCACCTATTTTTTCAATCTTTAAAAAATCTTCCATCTTGTATAACGCAATTTTGCTTGATTTCAGATAACTTACGAGTAAAACAGCCCGTTTGGCTAGTTACCGAAACTATGTGTGTTGCGTTAAGAAAGACTAAGGCACTGTATTTTTTTTATGAATTAACGATATTTCTTTGTGATTTTCTTCAAATAATGTAAACATTTATTGCAAAAAACGTTTACGCCACTATCACAGCTTATAACGACTTTCAAACGAAAAGTTTTTAAATTTTTCGAACGATACATAATATCAATGTTACCATTTAATAAACAAATTTATCAGCTACTGTCAAATACTTTAATATTTAAATTATTAAATACACTTCTTTACTGAGGATATCACTTGAGATTTATTTTTAGTAAAAGTTAACCCTCTAGTTAACACGCGCAAAACGCTTGTACCGCTTTAGTATTTTTTATATATTTTTGTTACATTCGGTGTCTTCGAATTTAAGTTTTTTTATTTATTTTCTCACTAAGAATAACTAAGGGGTACTACTAAGGGCTTGCAACTTTGTTACAAAACACATTTTTTTGCTTAGATAATTTTTATTGTTTAAAAACTATTAAAAACATTTAGCTGCATTTTCTGATAAAAAATAAAATAAAAAGATTAAATATGCAACAAATACGTGCTATCAATGATTTTTTAAATGACTGAAGTATAAATTAATTAATGTCTAAAAATATACTTATTACATTAAACTTTAACATTAAATGGATTTTACAACTCACTGTTTTAAAAATAATCTTCTTTAAGTATGAAAAAATGACAAATAGTTAAGTAGCATAAATTTTGTGCCTGTCTTATTAGTATATACACCTTTACACGATTTGTGGGCACAGAGCGTTAAAGGACTTTAACTTAAACACGGGAGCTCTCGTGTCACGGATCTTTTAGTTGTTTATTCATATTCTAATCTATTTTGATCGCTTGTTTATGAAAAGAATGTCTAATCTCTGCCTATTCCTTAACTTCTTTATACCTATAATAGCATCCTTCAACGTTATCATATATGGCTATGAGGGTAGAAACGTTTCCTGGTTTGAGAAAAGCTCTACAATTAACTCAGTTTATTTTTTGTCATTACTTTCATATATATGTTTAATATCCAAGTAAGAGCAATTCATTCACAGGCCGATATTTGTAGAGGTTTTTCAGTTAATAAACTGTTTAAGTTTATTGCATGATTATTCTTTAAATAGGTGTGTATTGTATATACTTGACCATAAAATAGTTAGTAATTTAAAAAAACCTAAATAAATGGTTTCATTAAAAATTCGACCTAAAGTCGCCAAGCCGTTTGCCTCACTTGGATGCTACACCACAACTGTTTGAAAATTAACCCGCGAGTCCCGAGCGACGAAAGACTTTAAGCAAAGAGACAACAACGTCTTGTTGACAGACGACGTACTTCGAGTAACACAGCCGCAATAAACGTCGCCATAAGCCACTCATAGGCTGCATGACTCCGAAAACCCTTTATGATATTATTTCCACGTGTATATAAATAGCTATGTAATTTTGTCAATACAAGCACTCCGTGTGGATTAGCCATGCGGCTTATTTTACACAATAGTGTTTCATTTCCGTAACAACCTCTACACAAATTATATACCTAAAGAATCAAACGATTCAAGGGTTCACAATAATACCGAACCACGGCTAAACGATTGCAATTTTCGGTTTTAAGTTTATAGTTAAATTATTAGGTGATGTAAACACTATTATTATAATTATTAGAACATTATACGAAAGGTTCTAGGTGAACACGAGCCGAGGTAGGCCTCCCGTAGGCCACGACATAGTCAATGTCGCGGGAAGTCACCGATCGTGGCAATGCTTTGCAGTAGCCATCTGTCGGCTACGATGATGATGATAAGGCGATGCTGCTATCAAATCTCTATCAACCATATGATCGGAAAGATATTATATCGCAGATGGACGTGGTTTATCCGAATGGTTAAATCTATGTATTAAGTCACGTACTGTGTCAAGCGGTCAGTAAGTGCGTGCTCTCTTATTAATTGTTATCTATTTTATCACGTTGATATAAACGGTGTTTGAATTGCCTATAGGGACTGGATCACAAACCACAGAGCTGTTTATAGTGTCTCAATGTAAGCTAACGGGAAAGATGTCAATAAAAGTTATCTTTATAGCTTATTGCGTTGTGCTTCGGAATTCTGTAAGTTAATTTTTTTTAATGAAACCATTGCGAAACTATTTTTTACAAAGGTTTTTTTATGTTAGTCAATTTACTTGGACCTTAGCCAAAACATGCGAAAATATCTGTCAAAACATTATATTTTTTTTTATGATAAACAAATGAGTTAGGATTTTAATAATTCATCATTAATTTTATTTTTTTATTTATTTAAAATTACGTTATGTAATATTAGCGTGTCGATGGCAGCAGCACTACTATAAATTGTGTATATAATTAAAATAAGTTAGAAGAACCAACGAATAACCATGACCTAGTTTGTTTATTTTTATTAAAAAAAAACATGTGTCAACGATGTGCCACTTTATCTATTGTAATAAAATTAAGCTTAAAGGATAAGTTGTAAAAGTTATAACGTGATAATTTTGATATATCAAGTTTTAATTGCAGTAGTTATTAAAAAGTGTTTTTAACCGTGTTCATACTCTGTGTTCATTACAGATTATATCTCAACCAGTTAAAGAAAATGAAAATGTTCGTGATACTAGACAGAGTAATTTTCAAGAATGTTGCCCGTGTCCGGAACCTTTAAATAACGGTGTTCATCCTAGCGATCATACAGATTTATCAACTTTTAAAACGGCTTCATCATCTGTAATACCAAGTGATGATTGTTCGTGTAGGCTCCCAGGACTCGATTCGCAGGGATCTTCTTCACTATTTCGTCCATTTTTCTTACGAGCTGACCATCCTTCAGAAAGGTAAGCAATTCACCTTTGTTGATTCTAGAAAGTGGCATACTACTAAACAATATTAATATTATCTAACAAAAAGTTGCGTGCTTTATCCTAAGATACAATGTCATGTATTTGTGGAACTTATAGAACATTAACAAAGCTAAAAATCGATATGTATATTTTATACATTCAATTTAAATGATAATAAAGATAAGTAAATAGCGTTAACAAGAATTAAGTAAAGAAAACATTTATTTAACTAAGTTATTAACATCAAGTTGAAAAGTAGTAAATCATGAATAAAAATGGATTATTCATATGAAGGAATTTAGTTATAAAAGTTACAGATATTTTTTAAATAATTATGTTTTTTTCTACACCAAATACTTAATTTTAGTTAAATACTCTGTGCTAATATAATCAGCGCTAATTCTAAAGAGTTTTAATTTGTCGTAAAAGAAATAAATATGTTTGTAACGATATAAATAAATTCCTCGTAAACAGCAAAATAAGAAATGATCTTTGATATTCCATAATTGAATTTGTTACACGAAATATACAATAATTTGTAATTTTTTATGTTTAACGATTACTTCTAATTATATAGCATTATTTTTTTGCAGACAACAGGGCCCAAAACAAGATATTAAACCACTTCTTGAACCTGAAGTAGGTCTTGCATCTTCTGTTCTAGAAACATTACAGAAAGTAACCGATGAAGAATATCAAGATGCGTTGGCAAGAGATGCTGCAAGAAGTGCACACAAACTTGAATCCGACTTTGACAGCGAAGTAGGAAATTCTGGGAGAACTGTTACCATCGTACTTAATCCAAGTGATGACTTATATGATAGCGATGATACTATACCAGAAGCATCGCATGTACAAGAAACGAGATGTGTTCATAGTCCATTAAGAAAGACTAACCTCTTAGGTAGAGCACGTATTGCAGATCCACGTTTATCAAATGAATATCTACTAGTGAAACGAAAACCAAATGGCATTTCATACCAAATACCATTTGACATGGATAAAAGCGCAAGTAATATACAAGAAAGGTTTCACACGAACAATAATTTAGGAAATAAGTTAAAAATAAACCCATTGTTCTTGAATACTTTACCGAATACGATTGATGAACAATTGTTTAATAACTCTTATCCTAGGGATGATTTCGGGTACCAACTTAAAACGATTTCTCCGGAAAATTGCAATGACTTAGACCGCAAAGATCAAACCGTTCATAGCCCAACACTTAAACTAGCAGCATTGAAGGATAAATTGCGCGATCTAAGCGAAATACGAAGGACAAATCTTTTAAAGAATAACCTAAACACAGCAATAATCCCAAATTATTTACGTAATTTTAATTACAAAAGTGACAGTTTTTCAGATTTAATATCTCGGGAGAACAATTTAAATTCTCCGTTAGATACATTTTTTGATAAACAAAGCCCGTTCTTTAAAAATATTCTAAATTTAAAAGACGTTGAACTCCTACCTCCTCAAACGATGTTCAATCAAAAAGGTCTGTTAAGGGAAAACAATATATTTTCCGACTTAAAAATTGCGGGCTCAGAAAATAATGGCCAAATTCTCAGATCATCGGAAGGTAGTACTGACAACGTAATTAATACGGATGACGTATTAGTAAATGACATTCTATCAAATGAAGAAGAAAGGAGTGATACTGATTCCAACGTCGACGAATTTACTCAAAAAATAATTCAATCTAAATATTCCGATGGTGATTCAAGTACTGAAAATAGTAAACTTCAAAATGATTGTCCAACATTAGACAGCGTGGAATCATCGTCACGTGATAACATAAATACAGATTTAGAAAATAATGAACCTGAAAATATTAGCGAAGAAGATGACGATATGGAAGACACGATATCTGAAATGAGTAGTAATATATTGCAAAAGTCTTCTCAGGAAGTCACAGAAACTATTAAAAGCGATGCAGACATTAGTGATAATAATGAAGATGTTTGTAGCCACGAAAAACTTATGAGAGCCAATGCTGTACCCAATAGTTTAATAAAAAATACTGCGAACGAAAATTATAGTCACGGCTCATTATTGCAACGTAATAATGACGGGCTTATATCGTTTAGGGACGATGTCTTAAATAGGTTAGAGAATCTGAAAAATACAATAAAGTCAAAGTTAAAAGATACAGACTCTGATTTAAGAGAACGTTCAAAATCGAAATCCGAGGGTAATCAAAATTTGGAAATTTCTACAGAATCTCAATGGCCAAATGTAAAGGATATTACATTCAAAGATTTACAGGAATATTCAGATGCTCTTTTAGAACAAGAAAATTCATCAAAGTCAAAAGCTGTAGATCTATTAGACAGTGAATGCAATACAGATAAGAATGATTTTATTAACAGTAATGAAGACAATGAAATGTTTCGAAATGACTCTAATGACAATTTGAACCTAGATTCAACTGAAACACAGTTAAGTGATAATCCTACTTCTTTCGTACATAGTGATGATAGCGTGAAGTCCAATCCTAAGAATCACCAAGAAAAGTCTTATTTAGAAAACTCTAGGTACACGTGTGACAATGTAGATACTTTTGATACCAATATGGAGAATGACTTTTCAAAAGAAGCTTCACCTATAAGTGAAATGTCATCTCAAGCAAGTAACTTTAAGTATAATGCTATACGCCCAACAATAATAGACAATAGCTTAAAAGCTCCTTTAGAGCGGGAACCTCTAAATCATTCTTTAGAACCGACAGAAATAGCCAGTCCATTGTTAAAAACTTTACAAATACCTAGTTTAGAAGAAATCAGACAAGGTATATCAAATATAATAGATGCCGGTCAACAAGATGAAAAAGAATTGCGGTTAGCTAATTCTGATCCATTAATCGACAGCACAAATCATAATGCTGTGGTTTCTACCAATATGAACTTTAGGCCAAACATAAGACCGTTACAAAATCGACAAATGAATTATGTAAGAAAACAGGATACCAATGCGTTTGGACCTAAATCAGCGGTAGCAAAGACTACTTCTTTAAAACCTAATAAACCAGGATCATTACGAAATAATTTGGGAAAACTCCGCAGTGATCCGTTATTTTTGGGACCAAGTAAAACAACACCTGTGGCAATGCCGAAATTACAGCCGTTATCTTTAAATGAAACTCCTTATTTAGCTAATTTACGAGATTTCTTTCAAAATCAGAACAATATGAAACAAACATTAGATATTCCAAAAACAAATATAGACAAAATTGCAATATTTAGCCCGCAAATAATAACCTCAATTGCAGATGACATTAGATATCAATCGAATAAAGCGGTTAAACCAGATTTAAAAAAAGTACAAGATTTAAATAAAGCAAAACAAGATAGTCTTTTATTAAGGCAGGCAAGACCAGAATCTAAAAACCTTTTAGAAAGCATGAATAGAAGACGCGAAGATTTAAATGAAAAAGTACAAGCATTGCATTTAGATCTCAATAATAGACTTGCATCAATCCATCAAAGATTCCAAGATCAAGCTAATTTACGATCGGTCAATATTCCTGTTAACCAGGTTTGTACTTCTTAATTGTTTATTTTTATAACAAAAGATATTTTACAACTCTGAATGTTAATTCAAAAGTAAACATTTTTCTTATTTACAGGAACGAGCATCGACGAATAATAAAATGTCTCCGTTGAAAATTTCGCTACCTTTTGAGAATACGAATGATGGTGTGCGTAAAATCGGCAAACAGAGTGGGTTAACGCCTAAGAATAGTAATATCAAAATCTCATTTTCTACCACAACAGTTAGACCAGTCGTGAAAACGAATTTGTTTAAAAAACCGGTATTATATAAACCTACAAAAATTCCACTGGGGACAAAGGAAAAATATAAATATTTAGATCTTAGACCCAATTTGAAAGACACATCAAAACCTAGATTTGGAACTACCTTAGATACAGATCACGCGCCAAGTGAATTAATACATACGAAAATACCTAATCTAGAAGCAGTTAATGGAGCTGATGTAAATATTTATAACGATTTGAACAGAAATAACGTTCAGTTAGGCATAAATAAAAAGCAATTTTCGCTAAACCAAAAGCCATCAGATTTATACAATAACCCATTAGCGACTCAAATTCTAGAATCTTCACAAGATTCGAATTTATCAAATAATGAAAGCTCAGTAATATCAAATATGAAAGACGCATTAAGAGCAAGGTTACAAAATATCACTAACGCATCAAAAATTAAAACTAATCAAAGAAACGACTTATTTCAAAGTGCCTCAAATACTATAGTATCTCCACTAGCAAATAGTAAAACACCAGTCGACAACGTATTAAAAGAAAATACATCGTACAAATGCAGTATGATTTGTGTTAAAGATCCATAATAGTATTCTTATATTAGAGTCAAAATATATTGTAAGTTTGTAAATAGTTAACAAAATAGTATTATATACTTTTTATACTCATCATAAAAATAAATAATTTTCAAATAGAAATGTGTTTTTGTTTCATCTATTCATATTGTTACGACATGTATAGAGAAGATATAAAGCATTCAGGTTTCAAAACAGTTCTATTATTTCTAATATTGTGATATTTTCCACGAAATTCTTACAGTGTGAGTTGGAATAATAATTTCTAATGTATAAAAACATTGGTACTAACATTAGTTACATTAACAACAATTGTTTCGTTATACAAAGACACATACATCCATTTATTAATGTGTTGTGTGTTTTATTTTGATTCGAAATTGGTTTTGGTACCTTCTAGTGTATTAAAATTTTTTCTTCGTTATCTCTCTCTTCTATTACTTCTTATATTAAAAATAGATTTTAATGTGAATATGAAAAGTTTAAACGTTTTCTTGTTACTGTATGTCTTGCAAATATTGTGTTTGGGTAAGTTTATTACATAATTTGCTTTGAAGTAATAAAAAATATATCTCATTTAATTTTGTCATTATGAAAATATCTATTTTACAATTGTCAAAAGTTACTTTTAGTAATAGTATTTTTTTCTCTGTCGCAAAATGTTCAATTGATGATGTTGCATAAACAATTTTGGTACTTTTAGCTAAAATAATTAATTTGTTAATGTGATATTTAATCATGTTATATGGCCGTTTGTTAAGCAAGATTCTGACAGCTTTGTGCTGTAATAAATAGCATCTGAATATAGCATAAAATAAAAGCAGTTGTTTTCTTGCAGAGTATGCTTGTTCACTTACTAAAGACAGATATTGTGCAGAGAGATTAATCAGCGGCAAGTCAGTAGTTTGTGTCTGCAATGAAACATATTGTGATACTATCACCCGAGATGAGCCGCCTAAACATAGCTACATCTCCTACACGTCCTCTGAGGTTGAGTGTTTTAATTTTTATTAATCAGTTACAATTAACAGAGCGATACATAGCGCGCGATATTATATGCGAAATTATAACGAAAATAAATTAAGGTACATTTTATTACAGGGTGGTTTGAGATTCAAAAAGAAAAAAGGGAAATTACATAACAAAAAATCAAGTAAGTGAAAAGTAATAAAAATTTTCTTTTCGAAATTTTTAATATCTATTTACTAATATCGGTAATATTACAAAGTTTAATATATAATTACAAAGTATATTATACATTTAAGAGATATTAATTGCGAGTAAAATGTCGTGATAGATGTGATGTGATGTAACTAGGTTTAAATTGAGAAGGAACTAAAGATTTTGAGACAGTTAGTTTTTTTCATTGCCTTTTAAAATGTATGGTTCGGCATTGATTATTTTTATTTTTTAAAAATGATATTACTTTAAAATTTTAAAATAAAAATTT
The DNA here is from genome assembly GCF_028537555.1 of Battus philenor. Taxonomy (NCBI): domain Eukaryota; kingdom Metazoa; phylum Arthropoda; class Insecta; order Lepidoptera; family Papilionidae; genus Battus; species Battus philenor. The sequence goes on from NW_027181686.1 coordinate 5,126,469, forward strand.
AACAATGCTTAATGATTTAAAAATTTTTAAGTTCAATCTGTTTAGTTTATTTCTTGCACATAAAAAATCGGCACGGGCGTAATAGGCGTATACCCATTGAGCTTAGGGTTAGTTTTCTTGGGCTCTCTAGTATCGCTTTGCTAAATGCTTATTGCATGACATTGAGGTCTATATTAAGGTCTTAGGCCGACTCAAGTTTTTTTTATTTATCTCTTCATAGGTTACCTCCTCCTCGTAATTTTTATAGCTGAGTATTTTGAGAGTGTTCTTTTTTGTTAAATTGTTAAGTGGTGGGTTCGCGCGTCCTTCCACTCTAAGGCTTTCAGGGCCATTTAGCCTGTAGCCACTATGTGAATAGAGACGGAATTGTCGGATTTCCTGACCGCAGCCCTTTGATCAGCGTTGATTGTTTTACAACCGGGTTAAGTTTTAAAGCATCTATCATACTTTTCCATTCGGATGGACTGGAATGGTTTATTATATTGTTCTATTAGTCGCCTTTACGACATGCCAGGAATAGCGACATTGTAGCTATTCTCCACGATGGAGAAAGACTCCACACGTGCTGATTAAAGTACACACAACAGGCTAAAGCCAAAATAGAACTACATATGTTTTTTTTTTTTAAATAAATAAGTGATAAATTTAATCAGTAACTATATTCAACATGTTATAGGAAGAATATTAATTTTCCATAAGTCTATTGTATAAGGTTAAATCATTAATATATAAATTATTTTTTACGCAATGCTTCACAATTGAAGTAAAAAAGTTATAGTTGTTGTTATATATATATATATTAATTACGTCCTGCTGATAACGTCTGTTAGAAAGAGAGCAAGAAGAAGTTTTATGAAACATCTGTCTATCCGACCTAATAGAACAACCAGCTCCCATTTCGGTAATCTGAATGAAATAGTGGTTCAGAATGAGGTCCCTGTCAAAGCCCTCGAGCCGTAGCAAATACCGTAAAAACCTTAGGAGCGTTGTGCAGTCAACATCCTGTTGCAAATACCGTACGTAAAAAATGTTCAGAATTTTTAGCTGCATAGGAGCGTTTTTGGAAGAGAATCGCGCGTTGTGTTACCGAGTGTAGATACCGGCAGTTGATTTGGCACATCAGAAGAGAAGAGTAAGACTTACGACAAAGACCGACTGACTTCAATTTTATAGAACGTTATCTTTACTGTATAGTGCTCCAACAGTTATAATAAAGCTTTACAACGACTTGTAAGGACTTAAATATTTGTGCTAATGTCCTTTTAAATAGGCTTATTTTAAGCCAGAGTGCGGTGTATTAAGCTGCCCTTCGGAATCCTTAACTAATTGAATAGAGATCGATATTCCATAATGAACTAATAATCTAGATTGAGGCGAAAATAGCGTTAAATTTTCATTTTTCCCATTGAATTCCCTATTAGCTAATTAATATTAGCCATTTTTATAAGACAATTTATGTAAAGTGTGCAACTAAGTTTTCGCTGTTGGATGGCAGTAACTGTTGGTCGATTTTGATATACTCAAAATGTCATAATATTATATTGTGGAATCTATTCATACTCCGAGTGAAAATGTCTGAATTTCTGCCAAGTAATTGTCATTTGCGGCAAGTGCTGTTTATCTTATTTAATTCAAATAAAACAGCGGCTGAGGCGTATCGCGAGATAAAAACTTACGGACATGGTGCTTAAGTGAAACTATTTGCCGCGATTTGTTCCGTTGCTTCAAAGCCGGTCATTTCGATGTTGATGATCGTCCGCGTGAAGGAAAACCAAAAATATTTGAAGACGCTTAATTGAAAAAATTGCTCAATCAGAATCAACGTTAAACGCAAGATCAGCTTGCTTCGGTATTAGGAGTTACTCGTCAAGCCATATCTAAGCGATAGCATGGGATGAGAAAATACAAGAGGGTGGAAAAAAAATAAAAAAGGCACGATTAAGTGATTCTACTTCTTAAAACGCTTGACCCCATGTTCTAAATCCGGTCTAAACTTACATAGGAATGCTTAAATGGAATGTCCTACCTAACTTGGCACATTCCGCCGTCCAATTATAACTTGTTCCATTCGATACGATATGGTTTGGCTGATTAACGATTTCGATCATGTGAAGACCTCTAAAAATGGCTTGATTTGCTGTAATCATAGGAAAAAGACAAATCATAATGGTTTATGAGTTCTACAGGAAAGATGAAAAATAGTTGTAGCCAGCAATGGGCAATACTTTGATTAATATACACTTATGTAGGTATTTCAACACAAATAAGTAGCATTTTTTATATAAAAAAACGAGAACTTAACAGTATTTCAAAAGTACCTGTGATATGACCAATAGACCTCACCAACTTGAAAAACTTTGAAAATGTCTTATCTGACTCACTCACACACATATAAACTTTCTGTTTTTTTTTGACGTTTTGAGACGGCATACAAATTAAAGTTACTCCAGTTGTGTAAAGTTTTCATATCTACTGTTTATGTTTTTATTTTATTACTAAGTAGGAAACTACAGACAACATTAAGCAACAAGAAAAATGATTTTATTAGTCCTGTAAAATATGAACACATAGGCAAAAGAGTAAAATACACGAAAAAATGTTATATTGGATTTATCTAATATGTGTTATACCATGAAAAAATAAAATAGAATACCACTACAATTTTTAGACATGCAATAATAAATTTTTACACAATGTATTACAAAAATCATGAAACAAAAGATAATATTAGAATTTCTATTTTTGTTTCCTGGTTTTTTAATTTTGAAAATTAAAAAAAACCGATTTAATATCACTTGCATTGACAACAAATATTCTTTTTTCATATAAAAAATAATATTGAAGGTATTATAATATAATAAAAATGTTTTCTTATAACTTATAAATAAATTAAATGTAGATTAATATTTATTTCAGAAAAAAAATCCAGGTATCACTATACTTTGGACCCCAGTATCAAGTATCAGACTATAGAAGGATTTGGGGCAGCTGCCACAGGATCTGCAGCATACAATCTGCATAGTCTACCTCCAGCTGCACAGGATAATTTAATCAGGTAATTAAATAAGGCCAGCAATATTGAACGCTTCTTATAAGACATTTTGACTATATATACATAAATACATACGCATATATATATATATATATATAAATTTCGGAAATGAGGTGATAACTGCACTTTCTTATTGTTATTAATAAAAATTATCTCATGAGTTACAAAAATTGTGGTGTTGTGCGTCAAAATGTAGCTCTTAAACATATAAATGTTAATACCATCACTTGAAAAACTCCTTTTTTATCTTTTTGTTACTAAGATTAGTCACAACCCATAACCATTCAAGTATACTCTTGAGAAAGTATTCATGCACTTCTTACATAAGTAGACTATGATAAACTATCCAGCGAAAACATGGCATCCTTGTATTACTTTTGCTCCTTCTATACAAAAACACAATCAGTCTATTGACAAAAGGCAGATGATTTGTGTGGCGTGTGTCAAAATAGTGGTCACTTTCAGAGAAATCACACATTTTTCACACAAAGCCTTATCCATTTATGCATTTTCGAGGTGCAATGTCTGTTGAGGTGTTTGGCATAATTTGCTAGTAGCTTTAGTTAACTGTTTTAGAAGGTTGGTTATCCATCAGCTATTTCAGATAGTCACACAATTACTATGTCCTTTAGTAAAACTAGAATTTTCTATGATGTTAATTACATTTTTTTTTTGATTTAACACATGACGCTTTTCATTAATATACTATTTCTCTAAAATTAAAAAGTATTAAACTCGAAAGAATTTTAATAAATTTTGAATGTATGCATGTTTAACTAAATATGGATGAAGAATTTACTAAACAAAGGTAGGTTTTGAAGTAAACAATATTATAATGGATTGAATTTATTGTGTTTTAAATAAAATAAATATTCCAAAACTTAAATGACACAAGACACAAAACTATATTGAATATTTTAATGTTTTAACATTAAAATATTCAAATCATAACATAATTGTTCTGTAACAAAATTAAATAGATAGCATAACAATATACTTAGTCTTTTTAAGGTTAATTAAGGCTTTAGATACTTAGCTAAACATAAACAAGATTCAAATTACAAACCTGACATGTTAAGCATTTTATTTCATGACAGAATTTTAATTTCGGTACAACGATAACAAAGTGTGCATTATAGCAAATGTGTGAAATAGCAGTAAATGCTTTCATCATCAGTAGGAGTAAACCCGATTGGTACTTGGCTGGTGAGGCTGTGGTGTATGGTGTGGTTTATAGCTGGTATGTAGAAGGGTTTATGATAATGTAAATATTTCTTGCATTATTTTGTGTGGCAATTTTATTATCGAACAGTTACTTTATTATAGAAATTTGTTATATCATGTACAATATTGTGACGGTGACGAAATAATAACGGCTTTAATAGATGGCGCTAGTAGTAGATTGCTTCACGCTGTCGTTTGACGCGGGGTAGTCGAGCACTGCTTGATTGAGTAGTAAATTTGTATGTATCTATTAATATATACATTTTTGTTAAGAGAGTGACAAAATTAAGTGTATTATTTTATTGCAAGTTGTACACTTTATATTTCAAAGTCAGCTAATTATGTGGCAAATATTTATTAATTGCATTATTACACGCATAGGATCATTTATAGCAACTACTTGTATATATCATAAAGAAAGCCAGAAGTATTCAATTTTGATAGTCTTGCATAAAATTTAGCTCCCGGGCTGCGGACGCGCTCTGATTTGAGAAGAGCCCCAACAAACACTGTTTTTTGTAAGGACCATTGTAATATACTTAATACAGTAGTGGATATTCATTGCAAAGTCTTGTTTATTACTTTAAAACTCTTCCAGACTATAATAGGATTTTTTAACAAGGTTTTGTTTATTAAAAAACTTTTGGATATGTTACAAGATAATTCAACGACATTACACATGAGTGTTTTACAATACCAAACACAATTCCATGCAAAATACTTACATTTTTGGTTATGATGATTATGTTTAAAATCAGAAATGATTTCAGGTCCTACTTCAGTGAGGAAGGCCTTGAGTACAATATGCTGCGTGTACCCATCGGAGGATCTGATTTCTCCATGCATGAGCATGCGTACAATGAGTTGCCAGTTGATGATATGTATTTGACAAACTACACACTCTCCTGTGAAGACTTGGACTATAAGGTGTTTATGACTAAACCTATTATCTTCTAAAAATCTGGTTGTTTCTACCTTACAAAAGATCTTATTCAATTCTTATATGATATTTTTTAAGAGAGCAACGAGAAAGACATGTACATAGAGGGAGAATATTTATTTGTTGTTCAATCTTTAGTTAATTTTTAACAGAATACACATGTAAGCAAATTTAATACTAAACTGTACTAATTTACCATAAAAACTAGTTTAGGATGACAATAGTTAAGTCTTTCGTTATAGTGTTACCGGAACCGTTGTACCGCGCCTTAGGGAAGCGAGGTGGGGAAAGAAAAAGAAGCATGAGCGTGGCTGATACTTCACTTCGTCTCGGCACGTGTATACCTAAGGCGTGGTAAAGCAGTTCCGGAGTACTATAATTAATTTAAAGCAAAATAATTTCGACTGCTTTTATTAAACATTTATATATCTAATGACCTATGTTAGCGGGGAAACGCATGCAGGATGTTCCAACGGTTCCTATTTAAAATCTATGGGGAAGGTTTTTGTCCAGCTGTGACATCTTACGGATTTTTTATTGATAATGTTTTATAACTTATGTGACGGTAATAATATAAAAATAAATTTTAATCAAATCAGTAGATTGACTGCCTTTGAGACATATACGTATATATCAAGGGTGGCCAACCTGCAGCTTGCGAGCCGCTTGGTGTTCTTTAAAGTATTATCTGTGGCTCTTCATAAATGTAAACGAATTAGCTTTTCATTTCGAATTGTAAATTACTGTCAACAATTTTTATGTACCAAATTTTAAAGATAATTAATTATTAGTAGAAGTAGTTAAAGTAGAATTATGTGTGGCTTAAGAAGCAGTAGAATGATGATTCTTCTATGGTTATACTTCATCACAGCGTGAAACATTGTTTTGATCCATACTTAACTGTAAATAGCATACAAAAACTTGAAATGAAGTTAAATTTTCTGATGAAAAACGAAATTGCGATGTGCCTAGAAATAGGAGAACAAAAGATTTTAATGATTGAACAACTGTACTTTTTAAAAAGAACTTCCGCTTTGTTGAGTTATGTAAAATATTTGCCTTTGACTAAGGCTCCACAGGCGTTTTTAGACAGTTTTAGTCTTCTCACATAGAAGATCTAAATTATGATTTGTAGCTTTTTGATTACATTTTCAGATGTAAATATCGTATTTACAAAAGTAATAAATATATACACATACATTTGAATAAACCGGAATCTATAAAAAAACATTTAAAATACTTAAAAGTAATAGATGAGTAATTAAAATAATAAAATTATGTTGATTAATAATTAGCTTGCTATATAGACTAGTGAATCAGGAACTTCATCGAGGTCCGGATGCTAACGAAATATAATATGTAATATACATTGAAAACTTTTTGTTTGTGATTTAACGTAACTATTATATTTTGTAGATACCGACTATAAAGAAAATTATGAATGTTTCCAAGACACCAATACACATTGTTGCTTCGACCTGGTCACCACCAAAATGGATGAAATACTACAGTGATCGTAACCCAACGTGTGGTTTCCTTAAACCTGAATATTTTCAGACTTATGCGGATTATCATTTGAAGTAAGAAATTTTATTTTGATATTATTAATTGTAATTCTGTGAAACTAAGGCAGTTCTGTCATATGGCATTATTTTTTTATAGGTTTAAATTTAAAAATCTTGTACAGAATGATAGGTTATAGGTATATGAGCTATAAAGGGGGTAAATGCATATCTTATTTGCTATCAAATTACGTACGGTACAAAGTATCCAAAAATGAATGGTTTTGTAAATAATCAATAAATATTAAAATAATAAGTCTGTCGCATTACAGCAGAAAAAATAAATACATGTAATATACGAGTATTACAATGTGTTAACCTTATATAGGTTGATTGGAAATAAGTTTAAAAACTCGATTTTTTTTGCTGAAAAATGAGCTATAAATTCACTCTTTTATAGCTCACCTCATATATTGCTACCAACGACCTGGTATATCGCTGCCAAAACCGCTAACACTGTTTTTTCCTGACGGAAGAACCTGGCTTAACGTACAGTTTTCTCGAAGTAGGTGGCTATCGAGCTTTTGGATCATTGACGTTCTACTTAATTACTAAGCATAATGGTCCTAGAAAGGAGGCATCGACATATGCATTCATTCATCCATGTCAGTCGATAGATGCCCACTGCAAGGCATAGGCCTCCCCAGAAGATTGCCGTGATAGCCCGCCTTGCGCTACCTGCATCCAGGACCTTACCACGACCTTGATTATGTTGTTTGTCTGCCTATTGTTGCCCCTTGAGAACCTTTCGACCCATCGCCCATTACCACTTCAGCATGCAATTCGTTAAGCTATGTTGGAAACTTTTAGTATGCGTAATAAGAATTTGTTGGAGCCTTTTTGAGTTGGACAATATGAACACGACTTTTCAATATTTCTAGATTCCTCGAACAGTATGAATCACATGGAATTCCGATGTGGGCGGTGACCACAACTAATGAGCCCTCCATCGGATCCCTCAATCTACCGATTACATGCTGTCTTGGATGGACTACGCATCAGATGGTAAGACATAATGGTGGCGAGAGAAAGTAAATAAATAAGTAAATAATTTAACATCTAGTTACTAAATCAAACTTGATATACATTTTTTTAAATAATTTTAACTATATACGCTTCACAACGTATTTGAACAGTGTTCTTCCATCACAAATACTCGTTTTAATAAGCGGTGTACACTCCTTTTTTTAAGATTACCCTTCATTTCTAACAACCGCTTGTAAAATACCTACACGTTTAACACATATACCGATAGATTTCCATACGGAACATTTCACTGCATACTCTTAATTGACCATAAATATAACGAATTTTTTTGTGTTAATGAATTTTTTCTAACCTTTATTTATATATGATATATGCAGTACTTACTATCTGCGGTATTTTTTACTCGATCTTCCCTCTCGTCTTATATGGGACAGGGCATTACAATATTATTTATAATATATAATATCCTTAATTAATTGACATGCCATTTTTAATATACAAATTTTATCACAAACAATTTTTGCTTATTTATATAACTTTCTAAATTATTTATTTTTGCTATTTATTTCACATTAGTGTTTTACTTTTTCTGCTATTCCTTTAATTTCTTACCGGACCTGTACTATTTTTACTTTTTATTCTTATTAATTACGTCTCCCGAATATTGCTCTAAACATTTTAGGAACGCGGGTCTGTCTTCTGTACATTATGCGTTAGATAGTGAAATTCATATAGTTTTATTTTTAATTTCAGGGTAAATGGATAGCGGAGAACTTAGGTCCGACAATTCGCTGTTCGAAATTCAAAGACACAAAGATCCTGGCGCTAGACGACCAGAGGTTTAGCATTGCCTGCGATTTTTACGACGTATGTATTTTTTAACTTAATTGATTGGGGACGTAATTCCTTTGTATTTTGTATGAATGTTTATTTATCTATAGTTTGCCATTTTGTTCGATGATTTTTATGATTATGGGGGCAGGAATGTGTGATGATTTTATTCTTCTCGGGATTAAATAAGCTGTAGCAATGCCTGCAAGAAGTAGGCTTCCTACAAAGTTATCTATAGGGGGATCTATCATAATCGCCACGCTTGGCAAGTGGGTTGGCGATCGCAGTGTGGTATTAGTCCAGTCCTCGGTTTGGTACAATCCTCTACCGGTGTGCTACTCCATCATTGCTCAGTCAGCAATTATAGACCTTCCTTGCTAGTCTTGTGCACTGTGTTACCGCAAGGTGTCTTAATTATTTCATACATAAAATATATACATAGATCTACCATTGCGTACAAAAGTATCTTTCAATTGGTCAGTGTGAACGTGACTTTAATTTTAAGTAATGTGTGTTTTTAACTAATAAGATTTAGCTATTGGTGCCAGTTTACAAAATATTTTTTTTTTTATCACCAGATTGTAAAAGATCATCCTAAAGTTTTAGACTACATTGACGGCATAGCTGTACACTTCTATTTTGACTCGAGCGTTCCAGAACAAGTGCTACAACAGTTTCAGACGTCCTATCCGAATCTCTTTGTAATTTCAACGGAGGCTTGCGAAGGTATACTACTTTTATCACAATAATAAAAGATAATATAATACCTGGCATTAGGTTTCATCGACTTTGAACGTAATTAAGTGCTTTAGAACTAATATTGGAAATGATTATTTTGAGTTTATAGACCATACATAATTTATAGACAGACATATCTAAATAATAATTAAAATACAAATACGAGTATATATAAACAAAATAATTGTGTTAGGCATGATAAAGCTATTTTAAATATTTATTAATTAAATATGCGGCGTGGTTAGATTTTGCGCGAAAACTCGATGCGGGAATAATAGCCCTGGTATTGGCCATGGTATTAGCCATGGTACGGATTTTAAACTTGCGAAACGAATCCCGAGAGACTCCTGACGATAAAGCCATACAGGATTTTTAGTGGTTTTAGAGAACTGAAATCGGTGCAGGTCCTAATTATAATTCCTGGGGCTCTGGACGCTTCTTTACTTTGTTACATAAAAAATTATATTTAAAAAATTCAAAGATTAATTCAAAAAATATTTTCAGGTTTTCAGAGTTATGAAAAGAACAAAGTGGATCTAGGTTCGTGGGGAAGAGCTAAAAGTTATATTAGAGATATTATTCAGGTATGTAAATACCTATATCCTTAACTTTAATTATTTATTGTTGCTGAACGGAGACGTAATTTTTCAGAATATCATGAATTTACCATACGACGGTCTCAGGAGTCTTTGTAACATAATAGCGATCCAAGATATGTTTAAGTACGTCCGTACTGTAGTACGAGTAGTCAAAGGAATTTAAGTTATATAGTGTCTTTATTACTTTTTATCATATACGTTAGAAAATATATACATAGTTGCATAAATAGTAAAGAAAAAGTGCAACGGCAGGTCTTATTACAAGGAGCAATTTCTTCCAGGCAATAAGAAAGGACAGGTAAAAGAAGGTTGTCGACGTGTACTTACAAAAATATATATGTACTTACATTTATTTATATATACTTATAATAAACACGTATATATAATTATAAATACAACAATAAACAAACATAACATTTTTAAAAAGAATTTTTTCTAATTTTCATTTTCACGTGATTTGATGTAACCGATGCTTAGTCTAAAACATAGAAGCCTTTGGACATTACGTAATTATTTCACCGAAATATGAGGTCGCCAAGCTCTTATCTTTCTTAGGTGGATGTTTCATGGAGTAAATTCTTGAGAGATGACTTCGATGGAGGGGGTGGGGAAGATATAGGAATCGTCCAAAAACATCTATTCATTTTTTTCCCTCTCTAGTCTTCTGTAGTAGTATATCGCTGCAAGCTTTACATCGTTTACCTATCTCATATGTTGATGTGCTTTATGACACTAACTTGCGTGTACTGCTTATTTATTATATACGTATTTGTTTTAGAACCTAAATAACAATGTTATCGGATGGATAGACTGGAATTTTTGTCTAGATGAAAACGGCGGTCCGAATTGGGTTAACAATTTTGTCGACTCTCCAATAATCGTGAACGCAGGGCGGAGGGAGTTCGTAAAGCAGCCAATGTTCTACGCGATGGGACATTTCTCGAAATTCATTCCACGCGGTTCTAGAAGGATCGCGGTGAAAAGCTCGTGTTCACCAAAATGTATCGACCATGTAGCGTTTTCGACGCCGCGGAATACGATAGTATTTGTGGTTTATAACGAGTAATTATTATTTTTATTTCTTTTAATATAACAATCAAATTGAGACAACGGTAATAAAAGATTGGTGTGTCACCTGATTGTATGTGGTATCGACTCATTAGAGAAGTAATAAGTAAAGTGTTCCGTTTGATTGTAATGTCGTAACTGATATCTGCTCATTAAGTAATAAGTAGAGTGTTCTGATTGTAAGTAATATCTGCTCATTGAGTAATAAGTGGTGTAGTCTGATTGTAAGTGATATCTGCTCATTAGGTAATTAGTATTGTTTTCTCCTGATTCTATACTTAAAATCAGATGGGTAAAGTAGCTGGTCATTAAGTTATAAGTAATTATTTTTTTAATGAAAGCAGTCAAAAGGACTTACTTATGTAACTTACGTTAAGAGGCCACTAGACGGGTTCTTTTATCGATTTTCAAGGCAATCCATACATAAAAATTATGTCACGCGTCAAGTGTCTATAAATCTATTTTCTATATTACAATGGTGATCATTGAAGCATTTCCATACTCTAAATTTAAATTAATATTATAAAAGCGCAAAACATAAAAAAAGTTTATATGTTTCATTTACATTTAAAATATTGATTGTGTACACCAATTTAAAATGAGAACACGTTCTCTGCTATTTAATCATTTGAGTGGCACAGAATTTAATTAATATAGGCACGTAAAATGTAAAGAGAAACAAATAACAATAAGGTAATTATAAAATCGAATTAAAAATAAGAACAAGACCGAATGTCAGTCGTATCATATATAATTACGTTAGACAGAATGTATGTAGATTTTCAATATTTTGCGTTGCACGCGTAATTGTAATAATTGCATTTGCATGTAAAACTACTAATTGCTTTTTGACTAGTTTTTTTTTTAATTCAATCTTAATTATTTCATCCTTAATCCTTTATTGCAGTAATGAGAACGCGACTAAAATAAGTGTTAAATTGTACGCGCACGAGGTCACTTTGAAACTGGAGGGCAAATCGATTACAACTGTCGAATTCAATAACGAAGATTGCAAATGGTTTGTGGTTCGAAATTTAATTTTTTTTTATTGTCTGCCATGATTCCACTGTTTGACGATGTTTGTACATTTTATAGCTTTCGCTTCTTTAGGCAGCTTTATAAAAATAATGATGGATTTTATTTGATTTATCTGCAATTCGTCGCAAAACTAAGCAGATATGTTAAATATGCACATGGGTTTTAATAGAGCAGAAGACCATTGAATTGTTTTCTAATTATGGCACGTGGTTTCTCTTCAGTCCCTTAACTATATATGAAGTTGTAAAGCAATCCAAAAGCGAGCTAATTGAGGTTATGATTGCCATTTGATATGTTTTTGCTTATAACGCTTGGTATCTTTGGCCACTGATATATTTAGGTACCCATGTGTCTTGTTGTTTCTTGTAAACCATGGAGTGCTGGCAATGTTCTTAAGGATGACATTTTGTATCTTTTGCAACATTGCTTTAAGCTGTCGATTTCCCAAATCTGAATGTCCATATAGTACTCAACACGGTTTATATATTAGGACCTAGTTGTCCGCAGAACCCACCAGATAATACCTTTGTTGATTAATGTTCGCCGTCTAAATATTAGGGGGACCTGAAAGTAATATCGTTTCTGTTGACATAATTTACAGAAAAACCGATTGATTTTTACCGATGATGGCTAAAGGTTTTTGATAACGACGGTGAATATATTATTGATTAGAGATAAAAACTTGTTAAAAATGTAGTCGTGTGAATTTAACTTAAGAAAGCTACATTACATACCGGTCCCCCTAATAATATTTAATATAATAACATGCTTTATTGATTTACATTAATATAAGTTTTTATTTATATACTATATATATATAGTATATAAATAAAAACTTATATTATTTAACAATTATTTGCCTAAACATTACTAATAGAAATATTATGTTTTCAGTAATTCGAACACGGCGCTCACCGTGTATGCAAATTCCAATCCTGTAATACTGAAAACGAAAGCTACTCGGATCACGATACAAGTAAAGTGACGTGTGAATAAAAACGCATGTTTTGTATAGTGTACCCTGACCATGTTTTGGTAAAGTCAACGTAAAGCTTAAATCGAGTGAAAAGCCAAGAAGAGATTTTACCCCAGAAATTTAATTAAACAATTATTGTGTCAAGAAAAATTATTGCCATTAAAAAAAACATTTATTTTAACCACTAGTAACCCAAATGACAGATGCACGAATAGCATTTTGAGTAAAAATAGTACTTTTTTTCTGATCATATGTTTTAAAAATTGTTTTTATATCCTACTTTTAAAAATATATGACATATTTTTTATTTAATTTTCTTGGCTCGTTCATCTATGGGACAACCTGAATATTCTTCTGATAATATTTTAAGCAAGTAGCAGTGTAAGGAATGGTGGACTATATTTTTGAACTGTTTTAAAATAACAGAATGCATGTGTCAACTACCTGCATGCCCCCAGGCTTCAAGGTGGCAGCCCCACCAGCAGGGTATAGTGGACTAATCACTCGCTTACCCGAAACTTAATGATTAAAGAAACTGAAACAGTACATAACCGGAGTTCGCGATGGCGACGTACTGTGGACGCCCTCTGCCCCATCTTGGGAACATAGGAATAAATGACGTGAAAATAAATGTCTTGAATATATAATTTTCACTTAAGCAAAGGCATTCTTTTTTATTTTTCTTAATAAAGTTTTTGTAAAACGTTCGCCTTAATTGTATAAAATTATTGTTATCGAAATTTAGGACTTGGTAATATTAAAATATAATATAATAATAAATAAATATTTAAATACTTTTAATAGGATTGTTTTATTTAATTATTATTACCTAATTCACTTTTCTATATTCTACTTATACAGCGTGACTCCTCTGACTGAAATCTTTTTTTCTTTTTTTAATTCAGTTGTAAAGCTATGACGGGGCTGGTATTTCTTTAATAAGAACATGGTGTGGTAAAAAAAAACATTTTTTTTCTAGAATAGTCTATGGTATTTCTTGGATGATACGATACCTATTATCCGCGCAAAAATCTAAATTTATTTCAGTCAATTTGTCATGGTTTTGCTGATAACACTTAACTAAATATTAGCGAGCTATTGTTTACATCTTACATAAGAAACAGTTTTAAAACTAGTAGCAAGACCAGGCGGCATTCGCATATCTTTAAATATGGTTACGGACGCGACATATTCTTCATATATTTCTTTTGATGTATATATTAAATGTCAAAAAAAAACAGAAAAAAAAAACAAAGTGATGTTATCAAAATAATATATTGTTGCCAGAGCCATAAAACGATATTTGTTTAGTTACACTGGTCTTTTTAAATAAATAAAAATAATAGTTTTCTTTACCTATGTGTAATCTACATTTAATTTTCTTGATTCCTCAATAAAACAATATTGGAACAAGAAGCAGGAAATAATAGTTTGTTAATTTTTACATACGTCCAGACATTTTGCTTTATCTTTTAATGAGTAATACACAAAATTACTATATAATGGCTGGCCTCTATAACATTTTTCAATTGAAAAGGCAAAGTATAATTGGTGTTATTTAGTACTTGAAGCTTAATTTGAATAAATGTTATTATACTAATTTATGATAACGTATACAAAAATTGAACATGTACAAGTACAGAACTATATTGATTATTATTGCTGTTCTGTTTATTAGTAAGTCTATAGGTGAGTACCCTTTTTTTTTAATTAGACTAAGAGGTTTAAACAATATTTCAATTCATAACATTAGTAATTTTTCAATTGATTGATTTATTTATTCCTGTAATTTTGTTTTACATTTTTTTATGTTGAAATATACGGTAATAATTATTAATTGAATTCCTTTACTTAATATTTATTTTATTACATTGTGTAGTTATTATTATAAATTATATTTGCTTTGTAACTTTATTTTATTCGCGAATTAAAATCGGATGTCGTAAGTACATCGTGTACAAAGATGAAAGTGCTTACATTCCGCGGTTTCTTGTTTTATTTTGTTTTTGTTTGTAGCTGTCGCTGGTGATCCTAATTAAGAAAAAATATCGCTATCGTTTTCATGGAATAAAATTTTAAAGATATTTTTTTCTAGAAAAGATAGGAAAAATTAATCATTAACACCTGTGACTAAGTAATATAATTACGCATGGCGTGCACCTAAGCCTTTGAAATAAAATAATACTTCTTGTATCAGCTCAAGCTGGTACATAAGATGGTGTATCTAATTGATTCTTACGCCGTTTATTAAGAAAACGTTTAATATAATATATGAACTATAAATGCTATATCTATTATCGAATTTCTAAAAAAACGTACTTAAATAGCTGGATACTTTAAGTCACTTATATGTCGGGATTACGTTGATTCTTATTTGTTAACAATGACTTTTATTCTGATCTTGTCTACACTGATTCTTCAATCGCATTTGCAGTATTCACGGATCTAAGAGTGCTTAGCGCTGATAGCACTTAGCATCAACATCTCATAATGGTAGCGAAACGCGAAGGCAACCTCGTGAGCTTTGGCTCAAGCCGCTACATACTACTGTATTACAGGATTGGTTGGTGGTGAAGCTTTTAGATTCCATAGGTGGGCGCTCAAGTTAAAAGTCCCGACATATACATAAATTATACATACGTAAATATAACTACCATACAGAGTATTATGTAGAAGAGTGTATTTTGCAGGTGGATAGTGTTAGTCTATAAAAATTTTTTTTTAGTATAGGCAACGCGGTCTGATATGTTTTAGTTTTTTAGTTACAGTGAAAAAAAGGATTTTCTGTAAAATTGATCTTTATTGGAGCATTTGTTACATAAAAAACATAACATAAGATTACAATATATTCTTCTTTTATTATTTTTAAATTAAGCACATAACCCACAGTAGAATCAAAGTGATTTCACTTTTCTTATAACAAAATCAATCGTTTTTCAGCGCGTCTTTACAAAAAAACGCTATTGAAAAACGATTTAGATTATTTAGAAAAGCTGTTTGTCTCCTCTTTCTTTTGACGTATAAAACAACAAGATACACCCTGGACTCTATTCCATTAGAAATAATCAAGTAATGTTTACTTCAATTCTTCCTTTTTTAAGTAGTGTATGTATTTATTCTAAGCTTAATTGCTTTCCTTGCTTTATTTACCTTAGTAAAAATCATATTTGTACACACTTAGTAGTAGTAGTAGTACTTGTAGTTTAGTGGTTGAACAATTACATTAGTTCGTCTTGTTTTAACCCTTTCTTTACCGCAGTACGATCCACCGAAGTGACGCTACTGAACCGGGCAGCGCGTCGCGAAGTATGCACATTGCATGGCGGTAGACTAATGTTTAAATATTCTCATTTGAGTGTTACTTACATACTTAAAAAATTTACTGGTATATTAACTAAAAATGGGAGTTTGGATAATTCTTAGTAATTTATTTGGCTGTGATAAACCTTAAAATAGAAATCTACACATAAGCCCACATTACAATTTTTACGTTCATATTTAGATTCCCGTCTTTACCATTTGGATTGCAAACAGCGCACCATCTACTTCGATTTATTCCCACTAATTTATAAATTGAAAGTAAAATGTCTTCAGTCAACCGTAGTAGTATTATTGCGGTGATACTTTTTATATTTAAAATTTTGGTTTTCAAATACATAATTTACTTTTGAAGAATTGTTTTTGAGTAAAGGCGTATTCAATAACATGATTGTACCCATAGAGAAATCAATTCAATAACACTGAAATATAAGTAACGGCAAATGGATGCCATCTAAATGCAGCGCTGGTATACACGGGGTGTGCAGTGGAAGCCGGCTAACTTCGGCGCTGGTACGAATCGCTGCTGCGTATTCTCTGTAAGCTTGTTTGTGAGCAGTGGTAATCCCTATAATTAATGCACAAAGTGTGAATTATATAAGATTGTATCACGGGAACCCGTAACCTACGATCATAAGTCTCAGTTCTTTACCGCTGGGTTACCACTGCTGAATAAATATTATTATATTATTCGTTCTTTTGTCAAAACTAGAATTGCTTAGTCTACCATAGTTTTAATGAAGATAGCCTCGTAGCACAGCGGCTTAATGTAGATAATTTTGGCCAATAAATCCTGAACAGATATCACGAAATTGATTTAAAAAATATATGGATTATGTGTCGTTAATTTGACGTGGGCATGGTTTATTTTTTGTTACAGAAGTTTTTTGATATTTGGACTTTCTCGGGTTTGAGATTGTAGAGTGCCAATGTTTATTACATTAGACCTAAATACAATTTTGCTAAGGTAGAGCTCGAGTCTTGAGCCCTACCGGCTTATTAAAATGGACAACTTAAATTGTCCGTACTGTATAAGATCCGCGTTCGTGGGTATCCGAGATTATTATGTTATGGTATAACATATTGACTCAATGGAAAAGTACGACGATGATCTAAAACCAAACACCCCATCCTTCGTTAGATTTATGTACAGTTTATTGTTAATTTACAATTTGTTTACACAATTGTAAGTTAAGCTATTCATTGCATAGATAACATACTCTCAGCTATTTGCCCAAGTGAACCGTTCGCTGAATTAAAATGATATAAATTATACAGTGTTATTATGAATTCTTCCATCACTTTCAATTTCACTCTGCCAATTTATTTTGATAATTTTTGTGTTTACTGCCATGTACATTGTCAAAACTTTCCTATTTATTCTGAATTAATGCTTTTAAATTTCAGAAAGCAAACGCATCTCATCGCAAAAGCCATGTGCTGCGAAATCGATACCGGGCCAGTCTGTAGTGTGTGTTTGTAACACAACATATTGCGATGAAGTGATGCGGGAATTCCCAAGAAAAAAACATTATGTTGCTTACACCTCTTCAAAGGTATTTGTAATAATTTCTTGTCTAAATATATTATATGTACTTGATATCTGTCTGCAATATACAGATTAAAAAGTACATAATTATTTTAAAAGTAATATACAGGTGATTTGAAATAGGTAATAAAATCTTTAAAAAGCGAATTTATGTTTATTCTCTGTCAATTAATATATGGTACAACATATACAACAATCAATGGTTTCAGAGATATCAAAGCTATTCGGTTTAGTTTTTAGGTTAGGTTTTTTTAAAAAGAACCTTTTTTTACGAGAAGAATAACGGTTGTTATCGAAAAATAACGCTGCAAAAAATAGCTGAAAAATAAAGGGTTTAAATAACGGCCGAATCTTGATAAATTCCTGAAGACCTTAAAAGTAAAGAAATATTGATATAAATACTAATTGCGTGGCTTAAATATAAATAAGAATTACATAAAAAAAAGCGTTTTCACAATTGCTTACATAATAATAAAAATAAAATTTAATTAAAAAAGTGTTAAATTAATTCCACGTTTTGGTATATTTCTAAAATGTTATAAAAAGTCTTTAAAATCTAGAATTACTTATCTGTATTGAAATTATTTACATAAATTATTTCTAGTTCCCAGGAAACCTTCTTCCATCGTCTTCAACGACGGACGTTGCTTTTTCTTTTATATAGCATTCAAAAAAACCGGTAGTTAAATAAAATAAAATAATAAAATAAATCTAAAATCAAATAATAATTAATTTAAATGTTTTTTACACTGACAGCCACGGTTTCTAGCACAAGTACTAGCCTTTTCCTTAATTCAGATCGAGAGATTGCCGTCGTCAACTGTTTTATCAGCAGTGGCGATGATTCGTCTTTTAAATTTCTCCAATGTTACATACATTTAAATGACCTTAATGTAGGCATAAAAACTAGTGTTTTATAGTCAATCAATAGCAAAGCATGGTCTATCGACTTATTTTAATAACTGTTATTAAATGGAATAACAATTCTAAATTTAATAAAATATGCACTAAAAGATAAATTCGTTGTTCAGGCGGGGTCGCGATTTAAAAAAAGCCACGGAAGATTCAATTCACCTACTTATCCAGGTAAGTACAAATTTGTACAATATATAATGGTACTTGATATTAACTATTTAAAATGGAAGGTAAGACGTTTTGAATTTTATATCTAAATTGAAAAAATTAAAATGAAGAACTTAAACAATCTTAGTTCAGTTTCTACTTTTACCGAAGACACGAGGGTCGATTTTGAACCAGTTGTTTAATGTTATATAAAAAGACATTACTACATTTATTTTAACTGTCTTTTAATTTTATCATTTCGATACATTTCATGATGATCTAAAATATAAGCCCGAACTAAATGTAAACCAAATGGCAATTTGTAATTTTCGTTTCCCTTATTTACGTTTCTGCAATTGTTATTTTAGATGACAGCTGCGTGGAAACATTATATGTAAATCCCAAAAAGAAACATCAAAAGATAAAAGGTTTCGGAGGTGCCATTACCGATGCAACAGGGATCAATTTGAAAAGTTTACCAGCGAAGATGCAACAGTATATGATCGAGTAAATATATATTATACTTTTTTGATATTGTTATTGTATCATACCAGGTAAGGGAACAAAAGATCCAAAAACTCCACTAGTAAACCATAAACGTTGTGGATAATTCTATTACTGAAAAAGAAAATTTGAAAGAAAGATAAAAGTTATATTTTACTGAACAGTCAAAACAGACGTACCGCGTCTTAAGAAAACGCGACGAGGTGGGGGCGGACTATAGATGTAAGGCCGGTTTAAAACGAATTAAACCAATCGGTTTAAAACGAAAAAAAAACCGTTTAAAACCGAAAAAACCCATTTTTTTCGATTTTAAACGTTTAGTGTTGACGACTATGTTTTTCTTAAATATAAACACATTATCTATTCCAAGCGTAGACATTACCTAGCTAAGTTGAAAAACTATTACCTAGTTAACTATATTGGTTATTTTGAAAAGATTTATCAATCAGTTTCATTCGGTTTAAAACCAAACTCACACACTTGCACTTCTCACGCGGAGTGACGTCAAGATGCGACGTTGTCAGCTCGCCTACTCCACACCACACACACACATACATAGCGTGTTGCGTGCGGACATATCAGTGTTGCCAGTATTGTTAAAAATGTACAAATTTGGATTCAATATAAAGGTACTCGTACCAAATATGCCAAACATTACTAAATAACTAAATTGTAATGAGCTGTTATAAAATTAGATTATTAGGTACCCGACTTTTTCTTGAAAGTAATAAAAAAAACTGGCTAATCTTACACAGTCCACTCGATAACATGATGATCATACAATTTCTTTATGATTTAGGTACATATTTTAATTTATTGTATGTAATATTGTTTCTTTATAATTATAGTACTTTATATGTAATATACTTACCTACATAGGTATAAACTGCATAGGTAACTAACACAAGACCAAGTATTGTCGATAATGATGTGTAAAAACACTGTTCTTATATTTTAGTAGGCGAGTTTTAAACCGTTTAAAAAGATTTATTTGGGGTTTTAAACCGCCACTTTTGGTTTTAAACGTTTTAAATCGGCTTTTTTACATCTATAGGGCGGACTAACCAAACAAAGCAGCCGATGTAACGATCCATGCTGAAGATTCTAAAGGAGATTTCGAGCTTTAGTACTGCGAAGAGATCTAGAGTAAATAACTCGGCGTTCTGCCATCTTAAGCGCGGTTATCTGTAATCGTATAGCAAATACATAGTTTGTCAGTGACAAAAAACGAAGAAATTAACTCCCGTCACATATTATTTGATATGTTCACACAAAAATATTTAAGTATTTTGTGTGCACATACAGTATAATTATATATAAGTGAAAGTTGTATTTAAATCCAACTCGGATGAGCAGCGTTCGGGAAGCTCGATGTAGGTGTTGGACCAGTGTGTGTTGCCGGTGATAACTTACGGATCCTAAACGTAGTCGCTTACGGTAGGCCTTATTATTTTATTTACTTTATTGGAGATAGACAGTAACAAAAGGCAGTAAGAAAGTACAAACTTAGAAGCTTAGAAATATAAAATTAGTTACAGTTGTTACCTTATAACTATCTCACTGAGAACATATAATGATTTATAGTCAAACAATGAAAAAACAAATAAAAATAAAAACATTACTAAACAGAGATTCAAGACTATAGTTTATACTCGTATATTTATATTAGGTTGTTTATATATTTATATTATAAATATATAGATGTCACAAGGTCATGCAGGGAGCAATGTAGAGAGCTATGTTCGAAGTGCTATGTTATGAGATCGAATCAGAAAGAGATCCGCAGGAGAACCAAGGTCACGTAGGTCTGAGCATTGCTCATCTAAAGTGCCAGTGGGCGGGGCGCATTGCTCGTTAAACCAATGGCTATTGGGACAGAAAGATTTTCGTGTGGCGATCACAAACCAAGATACGGCGTCAACAGGCTCTACACTAGGTGGATTGATGACATAGTTAAGGTCGCGGCACGGGCAGTACAAGACCAGTCACTGTGCGAATCTTTTGGGGAGGCCTGAAAAGTAGAAGACGTATAAAATCTTTAAAGGCATGAATAAATAGCTCATTTGTCAGCATAAAACTTTTACACCTATTTTCAATCATTCTGTATAGTGATCACACTGAAATATTTCTCATTGTTTTTTTATTTTATAATATGACAGTTAAATATTTTCTGGCACTACATAGTAAGCAGGTACAGACTGTAAACAGAAATTGATTTTACTATGTAGTAATCTGAACTTTGAAGACACTTTTTTTTTGAAATTATAATTATGATATTTATAATTTCTGAAACCCATTGATTTTGGATAATATGTACCCTATATTCATTGACAACAAATAAGCTAAATATGTACCGGTTCAAAACTTTTACAACTAAAACCTATCACCTTGTGTATCTACAAATTGAATCAGGATTTCAGTGTTCTGATTTTGAGATAACCGCAAGCAATATACAAGGCAAAGAAAACGTATTACCTCGAGCGAAGATAAACATTACAAAATTGTATAACAAACTTCTAAGTGACTGTCTCCATCCAAAAGTGAACGCCTTGTTCATACTGTCACCATTATATATGTCTGTTGTTTCAGTTCATACTTCAGTTCACGTGGCATCGAATATAACATGATGCGTGTGCCCATTGGAGGTAGTGATTTCTCTACTCATCGATATTATTACAATGAATTGCCAATCGACGACACGGAGCTAACTAACTACACATTGACGCGCGAGGACTACCAGTATAAGGTGAACTATAAGCTTCTGTATGAATCACCAGGGGCGGCTCTAGCTTGTGTAGCGCCCGTGTGCAGTGAATCCCTGGCGCCCCCTTGGCCTACCCCCCCCCCCCGCGGCTATAGCTAATAACTAAGCCGTCGTAACAAGAAAGTTTTTTTTTATATTCCAACAAGGTATTTTATCAGTAGGTATAGCTTACAGTATGGTATTAGTTATGGCCTTTCTTCTTATGACGGCAGAATAACACTCATTGTTTTTATGCCTGTAGTACATCTCTGTTGTAAACTAAGCGGCGAACCGCGATAGATTCAAAGACAATGCTCTTAGTTGTTTCAGGGAGACGGCGGCGCCTGTGTGCATTGCATACCCTGCACTATAGGTTAAGCCGCCCCTGACTAACGCGCTGCCCGTTAAATATATAATGCGGCCCACCAAAAATTTCAAAAAATTATTTATTTCATCGAATTTCTCCCATCAATGTAATGTTATATAAGTAATTAGTTCCCGAAGACTTTTTAATTGTGACTGACATGTAGAATAATACCGGTCTAAAAATGCATTTTTGTTCAATTCAAAATTAAAGCAATTCAAAATGAACACTGATCAAGATTGAGTGACGTGTAACTGTAGACACCCAGTTCGCTTCGATTTGCGAATCAGAAACGAGGAAATCCGAAGAAGAACGAAGGTTCCCGACGTAGCCCGAATAATTGCACTTCTGAAATGGCAGTGAGCGGAGCACAATGCTCGTAAAACCGATGATCTCTGGACTGAAAGTTTCTAGGGAGGTCTACGCCTTGCAGTTGGCATCTACCGTTTGACATGATTATGATGATTATTATTATTACTTGTAATAATTTAACATTTTACAGATACCGGTGATAAAAGCTTGCGAGAAAGCGGCGACAGCGCCGGTGTATGTTCTTGGAAGTGTGTGGTCTCCGCCTGTATGGATGATTGACCACTTCAAGGCAGGGGGACTAAACCGTTTGAATCCAAAATATATGCAGACATACGCCTTATATTTTCTTAGGTAATTTAATTATTTTAACTTACTATTCTATCTTAATCTATGCGTGTGACAACAAGTGATGACGGGCAGCGAAACGTTGTTTATTACTCTGGGCCTGAAGAGAGAACTATAGAGAGAGCTATGCTCGGGATTTCTCTACAAGATCGAATCAGAAATAACGATATCCGTCGAAGAGCTAAAGTAGCTGAAATAGCATAGCGGATTGACTCAGTAAAGTGAGCAGGCCACATAGCACCAAGAACAAATAGTCGTTATGGTCTTAAAGTTCTGGAGCGGAGACCAAGGACTGGCACGCGCAGTGTAGGATGTCTATTTACAAGGTGGACAAGCGTCCTTCTCCTATCCAACCGGTCCTTTTGACAAAAAAAACCTATGGGCAGCCTATGACCAGCTGTGAACGTTCTATGTCTGAAATTTTCATGATGTTGATGATTTAATTTTATTCTGCGTAACAATCTTTTTTTTTTCTATTACAATAAACTTAGATAAATATTCTTAGTTAAACAGGAAATCTACAATTTTTGTATATTTTTGCGATATGATGTAAATTTTATTTAAACTTTAATTTAATTCATAACTCGTTCACAACAATTTTCATTTTAACTGACCTAAATGTAGGTGTGTATATTCAAAGTGCCCTATTGTAACATATAAACGTGGTAATCACTATTTTCAAACTGCATAATCTGAAATACTTTTAAGTACAAACGAACTAAAATTTCTTTTTCAACCAAAAAATTAGTAAGGAAATTGAAATTTGTTTTAATATTATTAGCATATTTCGGGTTTTTTACTATGTTTTTTGAGATCAAAATTTTGAAATGACATAAGTAGCTTTAATTAGCTTGACGATAAATTAAAAAAAAATACAATGTTTAAACAGCTTTAAATGCAATTCAATACTTTGATAAATTTTGCAAAAAATTTTCGTAAATTTTTAAATATAAAAATTATAAAAACAATGCTTTGCAGATTTTTAGAGCAATATATGGAGAACGGTATTAAATTGTGGGGCATAACTACCACTAATGAACCGCTAGATGGCGTGCTACCGCTGGGCAAGTTCCAGCACCTTGGATGGTCAACTAAGTCAATGGTATTGGAAAATATTTAATTTTTGTTGTTGTTATGTGTTAAATAGTTTGTTTGTTTAAATACCTTTTTTCTAGTTATACGAATTACAAATTGACAGAATTGAAGCTTAGAGTCATTCTCTACTATCAGTAGGCGCAAAAACATTGCTAAAAACCTTTCTTTACGTTATTTTATGTGTTCATAATTTTTTTTCTGCCTTACGTGTCATGAATAACTATAAAAATTTACTGCATAAGGTCAATAAACGTCATTAATTTTTCGCGGCTTCTGATGTATTTTTTTCTTTTTAGAGTTAAAGTTTATAATTTGTCAAATTTCTTTATTAGATTCATTAATTTTATTAAAAAGAATTTTTTTTATGTAACCTTAACCATTTTAATGTATATCAAAACCAACCAGATATAAATAATACGACAAAAGATAATTTATTCCAAGTAGTTTCGCAAATAGTATATATATATAATATACTATTTGCGAAACACTTTTTCCTCGACTTAATACATAAATCACGAAGGAGATTTAAGTCATGTTTTGTCAGAAATAAATCAATACAGATAATACACACAATGTTTTATACCTATTAACTATATTATTCGAACTTATATAAGGAATTGGTGGAATATCCGTGACCATACAATAAATTAAAACATTACAGATTGTCACTGCATAATTTACAGAAAAAGTGTGAAAAATCAGTGTTAAAATGCTGTTATAGATAACAAATGGTCGAGTTAAATTTTAATGTTTTATAGTTTATGGATTATTTGTACAATTCTTGGAAGGTTTGTGATCGGTAGTTTTTTAACGGTTTGTTATCTTAAGCCATAAAGCTACGTAATGAATTATCTCTTTTGTCGGAACGCTAAAATATTAACAGTAAAGATAAATATTGAATGTCCACAGACAACGTTTATTGGTCTACTGCAGTAAGAAATTTTCATTCGAAAGAAGCATCCCGGACATACTTTCAATCGTTTATTTAATGTTAGGATAACGAGTAAAAATAACTTTTATAGAATTCGTACACTGCAAAAATTAGATTTTGATTTAAAATAATCACATTTTATAATTTTATCTATTTTAAATATAAATATATTCATCCTAATGTAGTTTTACATGGTTTTGATCACATGCTAATTCGTATTTTTTTGGTTTACAAGGAAAAAAAGAGGTTAATTTTTATTTTATAACAATTCTGAAATAAAAATATGAGTAAATTTAAAATTATATTTACCGTTCTTATTTGATCTAATTTAAAATAATTTTTCATAAATAGATTACCCAATCTTTATGTATTATTTACATCTGTTGTAATGTCATCTCAGAAATGGATTCTGAAATAGAAAATAATGATGTAAAAACCTCCCATAACATTACAAATAAATAAAGTTTTTATAACAAAAATAAAATAATAACTTGCAACAGAAATAACTCGTTACTTAATATTTATATTAAGAACACAATCTTTACTTTTTTGTGCACAAGGATTAAGTCAATATGTGTTTGTTACAGGGCGAATGGATAAAAAACAATTTGGGTCCAACAATACGTAATTCGAAATTTAATGACACAATGATACTGGCCGTGGATGATCAACGTTTCTCCGTACCCATGTGGTTTAACATCGTAAGTCTTATACATGTCGGGTCTTGGTTGAATCATGTTTATTAATTAATTTATGCTTAATCGAACAATGTTCGATTACCTGCGCCCTCGTCAAACAATAGCGCGTCAGTCTACCGCTAGCGCCATCTACCGCGCTCTAAAGTTACTGCTTTACAATATATTTTTAAGTTATTTTATATTTTTAATTTGTAAAGTGAGGAACTAGGTACGAAAATTACTGTTAATGATACAAACCAACCCATTACAGTATATGGTATCTAGCATTTGCTTCGGCACATCGGAATAATTAGCCCTATTATCCATTAAAAATACATTCGCCATAGAAAACAAATTCTAATACAAAATCTAATGTAATACTTCATCTGTTACCTTAAAAGATAAATTGGCAAATTTTATCGAAAGCGTAGCATGATATTGTACTCGCCAGACAGGGTCAAAATTAAAATCACACAAATTGTGATCATGGTACAAACTATAGAGGAATTATACTAGATACAAACAAAGAGGCAAATGTCAATCAACATTACAAAGGGGAAAAACTGTCAGTCCACATGTCATTTGAAGTACAAATGCGTTCTCTTATTTTTATATTTGGCATTCATATTTACTTCATTTTTAAATTCATTTAAAATTACATCGAATATTGTTAATTGTCAAACACAGATGGTGTCGTCATTAATTATATTTGCGTATAATTGTATTTTAAGACATAATTTGAAGTTAAATATAGTCATCGAAACAACTATACTAATCATCCTATACCATTATTAACCATATATCCTATACTAGACATCTATCGGCTATTTTCATTGATCACGTTTATAAAAATTTACTAAACAAAGTTTTCCATTTTTGTGCTTGATATAATATATAATTTATGAATTTAAGATATTCTGTTATGCACACACAGGTACTTAATCCGTACAAGCTTAAGGCACATAAAATGGCTCGTGCCAGGATCAATTGAACTATCTGTACTTATCACAGTCGATCTTACTTGAGAAATGTATAATTATGGGTAATTATAACAGAATTTAAATTTTAAATCTCACGGCCATTGGGACTGAATGGCTATTGAGTGGTGACCATGATACGGTAGAAGCGGCGTGGGTAAACTTCCCAGTAAGTGGACTAAAGACAGTCAAGGTAGTCAAAGATGTCGCTGGATACAAGTAGCACAAAATCGTTTATTATGGCGACATTTGGAGAATGCAAAAAGCCTTGCAATGGGTGTCTATCGGCTGACATGATGATGATATTAGAATGTAAAAAAGGAAATTACTCTCTTTCGCAGTTGATAGAACAAGTCCCTGAAGCAGAAAAGTACATAGACGGAATTGGGGTGCATTTCTATTTCGACCAAATAACACCACCTATGCTTCTGAAAGAAGCAATTAAAGATCACCCTGATAAGTTCATTATTTCTACGGAAGCTTGTGAAGGTTCGTTAATTTTTTTATTACATGTTACTCTTTTATCAAATGTCAAATAAGCAAAACCCTCAATCGACAAGATTGTAAGTTGAAAGTGCATTGACATCCAAGGTTTTGAACAACAAAATCCTATGTAACGCAGAATGCTTCGTTACCTTGAAACATAACACGGTAAATAAATAATCTTAATAAATTAAATTACTATACTCCACTTCCAATATCGCACAGTACTACGACAATGTGTGCTGTCAGTGGTGACTTTCGGCACTGTAACGTAGTCTCTTTCTTCGAGCCATAGTCGCTTAACGAACCATGAAGTGGGTTATGTTCAAGAGTTCTAATTAGGAATAAAGAGATTCGTTAAACTTTGAAAATAACTGACATAATCCAGAGAATTTACAAGTAACAGTGGGTAAGTCACGTAGCATGCAGGTTATAGAGTCTTTGAGGTCTTCAGATTTTAGAGTGGCCACCACAGATCGCAGGCACAACGTCGTACGTTCACTTACATAATGAATAGACTGTATAGTTAAAGTTGTCTGTCTTGTTGGAAAGATATGGACATAGGTCCAGAAGTAGATGTCCTATAACAGAAAATTAAGATGATAGTGTAATCCAATTTATCTCGGGAAATGTTTATGCTCTTGAGTCTAAAATAAACGTCGTAGAGTTACAAATTCAATAGGTATGAAATGGAAAACATATATGTACGAGTCGTTACATTCTTCTGTATTAATGGAATGGGAGGTTGATGAGCTCTTAAATCTTTTAGGCGAGAATTCCATGGAGTGACCTGTCACAAAGCTTCTGTAGCCTTGAATGCCCGTTTAGTATTCCAACTGAAGGACGCGCGTAACGACCGAACCTCGATTGCTGCTGCCTAATTCAAAAAAAAAAGTTACAGAAGAAACTTCAACAATGCTTCGTTCTAGGGGTCGCGAACCCCCGGGCCGTTACCGAAGAATTGAGACTTCTTTGATACACGAGCCAACTTTGATTTCGACAAGGCGATTAGTTTTCAAATGCACACAATCAGTATTTAGTATTGTGTCCTGTTAGTTTCAAAACAGATTATAACCGTCTGAGCATACTTCTATTAACATCAATCTTAATAATTCTAAGGTTGTCACTGCCTATCTGGCATTAATATCACTTCGGAAAGCGCTGAGACGTGGTGGATGAAACTCCAGTAACGCTTTTATCTATTATCACAATATAGACTCTGTTAAAAGTTTGGCACTTTGAAAGAATATTATTTCACAGCCAGTGTAATCACTTGTTTACTTGTTCATATACTAAAATTAAAAACTTATTTTAATAATTTACAGGATCATCGAGCCCGAAAGGGGAAAAAGTAATTTTGGGATCATGGAAAAGAGCTCAAAGATACATAGTTGACATTCTTGAAGTAAGTTAAAGTAAATAAGGATTTTTAGACACATGGAATCACACCGACGTGTATAATATTTAAATATTTAACTAAAAATGAACTTTCAGGATTTACTTAATGACGTAGCAGGTTGGATAGACTGGAATATGTGTTTAGATATGCAAGGCGGACCGAACTGGGCCAAGAACTTTGTAGACTCACCCATTATAGTCGACGCAAAGAAGAAGGAATTCTATAAGCAGCCGATGTTCTTCGCAATGGGCCACGTCTCAAAATTCGTGAAACGGGACTCGTACAGGATCGAAATGACCAACGTAACTGTTTGTCCTGTTCCTGAAAATGGCGATTATGAGAGCTCGTAAGTGAATTTAAAATTACATCTCTGCTTGTACAGAGCTAGAGTCTTCAGATCCTATTGACATTGGAATGCCTATGTCCAGCAGTGCTTGTCCAAAGGCAGAAATTATGATGATAATGCCTCTAGATGAAGAGTCCTTAAAGCGGTATTCCCATAAATAAAGTTATACATGAATAATTTTCTACACGAAATTCCTAGATTGACTTAGATTGATTGACTTTTAGCTAATGTATATGCTGACAGCTTGTAGGTTTATCAACTTTATGTAACAATGTATATAAATAACATAATCATATTATATTAAGAAAAAACCTTTCTTAATTCAGATTACTACATAATTAATTCAAGTTTTTTACCGACAACTGAGATATACGTTCATCTCCTTAAAACTTTTACACCTATAACTAATCACGTGTTTCTAATGTAAATTTATCGATACATGATGTTCTAAGTTTAAGCAGCATTTATATTCCTAAATCTTTGTATTCTGTCTTACTTTGTTTTTTAGTGAGAATATCTATGAAAGCAACACAGACACGAATCCGCCGGCTTACGACAGTGCTGCCTTCGTTACGCCTGATAACACAATTGTTATTGTTATTCATAACCAGTAAGTATCGACTACGAACAATCTAGAGCTGTTGAAATTAGATCATCACTTATTTTCCACATGGGCTCAATGTTAGACTAGGCCTGCTTTACTTATTCTTAATTTTTAAAGTCAGTTAATCACTTCGAATCAGAAATGAGGGGTCCGTAGATGAACGAATGTTATCGACACTGCTCATCGGATTGGTATGTTCATGACAATGGGCAAGTTACATAGCATGCAGAACAGATGGTGCTGGGGCCTTAAGGTTTTGGAGACGATGGACCTGCGGGAGCAGTAAGAGGTCCATCTACAATGTTGTTACTTTAATGTGAAGTGTGGCCGCTTCAATAATTAAGGTCGTAGGAAAACATGGGATGCAGACCGATCCCATAATCTATTGGGATGATTATGTCCAGCAGGGGACGTCCTGTGGCTGAAATGATGATGTTGAAATCACTTCAACTAATCAATATGAACGCAACATTTCCAAGCAATTTGTCAAGCTACACCTTTGGTGCAGTATTGCCGTTATTTTTCCTATATTTAACATTAGACGAAACAATATTAAGCAAAATAAAAATTAAACAAACACAAGCACTAAACGTGATTAATACAAATCACACAGATGGTAAGACGATTATTTAATAATAATACAGATTATCAGATTTTTGAAAAATAACCTTAATTTTTCTGATTCTGTGATAGAATGGCGTTGAGGTATAAGATTACTATTCGCTATCATATACTCAATATTGTTATCGGACATCTTACTCTGCGTTTAACGGTCCTGCATTCCACTCCTGAACCTTAAAGCCCCAACCGCCATCTGTTCTGGCATGACCACTCTACTTCAACTTGGGTGTGAAAAAAAGTGATTTAAAATTTATAATTTTTTTATGCCAGTATTAATGGCGACAATAACATCTAGAGCCGTTACCTACACTTAGATAACTGCAAAGTATCTATGTTTCTAATTGGATCGGTTAGAGAAATCCCAAGCATAGTTCTCTACATAGCTCATTGAGCGACTATGAGGTTGTCTATGAGACCATGTTTCATTGTACATAAGGACGGTTTGATTAAGAAATTTTTGAAAATACTATACATTTTGTTTACAGAGGTTCTGAAAAAACAGTCGTTGTCAAGATGGGTGACAAGGAAGCGGTCGTTCAACTGGAAGCGTCTTCAATTACGACAGTGGAGTTTTTGAACGACGAAAATTTTTTTGAGTGCAAATGAGAATTTTAAAAAAAAAAATCGATTGTATCCAACTTTTACTTATCGATGATTAAATTTTTCTTGACTTTCCGAACGTTGTTTTATTCTTTAGTCTATTTAATATTTTTCTAGATCGACAAGAGCTTTATGGATTATTTAATTTATTTCTTCCACAATCCTTTATAGATTAACTACGCCACTTGTAAAGTACAAGTCATTGTCAATTCAAATTAAAAATTAGGAAAAGAGACTTAAAAGAATAAGAAAAACGTCACAAATATAGTGTAGTAGATAGTGTATTACACTAGCAGCGTATAAGAAGTATGTATGTTATGTGTGGAGTACGTGTTTAATTAACGATCCCAGTTATATACAATATAAAGCATGCCGCGAACACTGCCTATATGTAGTATAAATCGTATACGAGGTGTTTTCAAAAACTATCGCGGATTTTTTATTTTTTGCGGGTTACGTATATTCGAATTTCGATTTTTTGTGGCTTAATGTTGGTACATATGTCTCTCAGTAATGCTGACAAGTTCGGCCATTTTGAAAGTTCAGTTATTTGTTGACAGCTGCTTTGCTTGCACGTGTTTTGGTTCGTCTTCGATTTTTACCTATTCAAAAAAATGGAAAAAAGAACCTGTATGAAAATTGGGGTGAAAAACGAAATTAAGTGCGCGGATGCATTCCTAATGTTGTCTGTGACGGAGAAGCTACTTTGCGGCTCAATAGCCACACGCGGCTATTTAAAGAATTATTTGTGGCTGTACCCGAGATTCCATTTCCTTTTTGTATTTTACTTAAAAAATATATTATCGTTCCACATGCATTTCAAATAGTTTTAAGTAATAAGTAGAAATAATTATTCACCAAATTTTGTATAATTATCAAGGGTAGTAAAATGTGTTTTATTCTGAATGGCATTTCCCTAATGTTTGTTAAAATATTTTAATACCTTTTCGGCATAATTTCTAAATACTAAATAGTTGTGGTTCATTAAACATTTGAAATTTTGAAAAATTCCTTTATTATATTACATTAATTACTTTTCATTATTCCCTAGAGTTTAGGGCGAATATTTAATGAAGTCTTCTCTAAAAATAAAATACATTGAATAAAAGGTATTTTCAAAACTAAAGATTATTTAATTGTATTAGTTACTGATAAAAGTCATAAAATAGCAAAATTTTTATGACTTTTATTAGTAAAATTTTATAATACAAAGAAATCATTTTATATATAGTAATATGGTGCTGCACTAGACGCTACACACTAATCGCACAACTGTTGACACGCAGACCAACGGCACGCGTTGAGCGAAGTCGGCTCCCTTCGAATAACCGTCTAGTTAGAATGAAAGATATGGAACCGCCACACAGTTTATTTCACACATCAGTCTTTCTTCTTAGTTTGGATAAAGGGATGCCCTCACCTTTTTCCTATATTGCCAAACGCAAAATAATCTGAAACATCAAAATATTACGTTGACATGTAAACAGGAGATGAAACGATCAAATTTCATCTTCAACCGTCGAGAAACTCAATTCGCTTTGAATTCTACAAAGGAAAAAAGGGATAGCTATATTTCTATAGTTCTTTCGCGAACAGTACTCAATGAGCTTTGACGGAATACACTTGTATCCATGATTCAGAACAGTGAATTTAAAACGCAGTGCGTTCTAAGAAATTTACTGTAAAATTATCTGTTTACTATTTAAAAGTTGATGTAAATTAAAAATCATTTACGATGAAACTGTTTGAAATAAGTTTTATTTTATTTACTTATCTTATTATTGTCGTCAACTCTGGTAAGTTTATCGTTTAGTTTTTAAATGTTTACAAAACAATCTATATACATCCTAAGACAATGAAACGATAAATACTAAAAACATGTTAATAGTGTTTATACATAACGTGTAAATGGAAATATTATTTATTTTAATCATATAATAACTACAAAACAATAAGACCCTTGCAATTTATTACAAGAATAGTTAAACTATTAATTGATTTTTATTTTTTTTAATGATATACATTGTTCATGGTTAATATCAAGGTTATATTGTATCGAAATTTTTAATTTAAACCATAAAATTTAAGTAGATGAAATAAATCGAAATAAAGCGTTGGTTTTCTTCATACGACTATATTGCCAATACTTCTTCCTTTTTTATATTTTTTAAAGATAACGTGGTAATGTACATATTTTACATATATATTTAATCACTATGTGAAAAGTGTGGTTCAGAAGTTCCAAGATAAGTTTTGTAGATAATTCACGTATTCACTACAAATAACTATTTAACTGAAATATAGATAGGTTTTTTATTGTATGCTCTAATAAAAATGCATAATCTCTAAATTGTATTAGCTTTAAACTGTAGCATGAACTAATTTCTTTCATTAGTTTTTTTGTTAATGATCATTTAAGTTCATAAATAAAAATTTCTGAGATAGCGTATTATAATGATTAAGGTCGAGTTTATTATAAACATGGATAAATGTGTATGCAAAATATTAACTTTCTTTAGTTCTATTGAGTTTTTAATTCGCTTCATTAATTTTTAAGAAATTAAACTTTTTATATTTTTTACTGTTGTCTGTAAAAATTTAAAGACGCATGTGGGCCAAACATGATAATTCAAAAAACCAGATGAATGTGCACAGATAATAAATGGAAATTTATTTTTATTAACTACTAACTAACATAACTTAAATGTTTTCTTTTTATTTTCGTTCTTCGAATATATCATCTTTTTCTATTCTAATTCCTCATGCTCTCCTTTGTAAGAAAGTTGCTCAGTGAAGCAATAGTTGCGTTATACTTTTTTATAAGTATTATATAAAAATAAAAATTTCTAGCCTTCAGAGGTAATGTTTATTAAAGCTATAGGTTAAAGAGCATGTACAAATTTATTTTTTATATATCATTATATTTATAATTGACATAGCCAAACAAAGTAATTTTATAGCTTACGTGATTTGCTTTGACTAAGAAGGAAATGTTGGGAATATTTAAACCCGCGAATATATAACTCTTTTTGACAGACAAGAAATATCTTCGTCCTAATTCTCGTGTCGTGTTTTCGATTGTCGTTAAAGTATATTTATTATATTTTCGAATGTAGCTTTTAAAAACTTGACAAATAATCATTATTTTCAAGATATTTGACGATTCTATGAAATCTCTCATTTGAAAATCTCCAGATAATATAAATTTACAATGATTACATCATTTATATAATAGTTATAGTTTAGTATGATTATAAATAACTTTTTATTTGCCTGTTATTTAATCTCACTATGTTTGAGGTGGCTTAGTTTTAATGATGCTTTTAACTTTTTTACATATTGTTGTCGAAACCGAAATGCTTTGCCTTAGGTTTGCGCGCTGCGAGTTGCGGGAGCGGCTTCGTTCTGACAATCAACCGTCAACGCTCGCGGCGGTTCCCACTCTTTTTCCCTCGACTTCCACCTCTTTGGTCTTTCCTAATACGTGGTCACAGAGCCTACGATAGCGTTGTAGCCTATATATTGTCCAAACTTTTAGGTTTAATTATTAAATTTGGTTGAAATTTTTCCTTCACAGTTCTCTTTCTTATCTAAGAATCTAAGTTTCGGTTAAACAGCTACTTTGGCTTTGGCAGTTTCTTCTTTTGGATTCGATGTAATTAGTCGCTTCCATGAAGTGACAGATCGCTAGGGCCCCCAAAATTGGATATTGCTTGAGGTTTTATCTGGATATGTGCTTTAGCATACCGGTTCGAAGTTATTCGAAATGCCCGATCGATCTAACGGTGGTTATGAGTACTTTCTGTTTGCAGACAACCCTTGCTTAGCGCGGCAAATCAAGGGACAGTCGGTGGTGTGCGTATGTAACCTCACTTACTGCGATGACATCACGAGGGTGAAACCATTCAAAGGTTCCTACGTGACTTACACATCCTCTGAGGTAATCTGTTACAAAGTTTATTTTAAATGTTTTCTCTATTACTTATAATATGTAAATAATATTGACAACTTGGCTAAAGGTGTTTGTTATAAAATAAATTCTTTCATATTTATTTTTAATCGAAATGGCAGATTTTTATTAAACATACAAAACAAATCATTCATCGTTTTGCCCATAGACGCCTACTGCAAGGCATAGACTTCCCATAAAATTACTTATTGGGGGATATACCATAATCGCCACGCATGGCAGGCGTGATGGTGATCGTAGTGTAGGATTATGGTATGTAGAGGACGTTGCTGCGCATTCTATGGAAATTCGCTTTCGAGCAATGGCGATCCTATATGCAGAAAGTGTGAATTATATAAAATTGTACTTCGAGAGTCAAACCCGCGGACTAAGGTCGAAAGTGACAGTCCTCATCGTTAGAATACCATTGCTCAGTTACATTATTAATATTAATGTTATTAAAGAATACAGTCTCCGCTTCGTATTATAATCAAAAATATAAATCAAAATATACCTTATTCAAACAAGCACTTTCGAATCGTCAATCAATCTTAAACGCCAGGAGCTCAGAAAGCAGTTCTATTGAAAAGAGCGGGCGAGAAATCCAACAGTTGCTCTTTTCTAATATATTATTTTTACAAAGAATCCATGACAATAATTAACTCCTTGAGTGAGCATCAAAAATATTTAATTCCACATATAAAAACTACTTTTTTCAATATGCTTCCAATATTGTGTTTAAATTTTTCCTTAATTAAAAATATATAATATAATAGTATAGTAAAGTTGATAAATAAATGCAATAAGTTGCATATTGATTAACAATTTATATGGTTGTAAAATGTAGGCGAAGAACATTTATTATTTTCGTATTGTATTATTTTCGTCTTTTCGTATTGTATTAATATACATAAAATGCTAACAAAATTTGTGAAGAGACTCATTACTTTTTTATCATTTTCTTACAGGCCGGTTCGAGATTCAAGAAGAATGTGGGAGAATTTCATAGCGTGAGCCTTAAACGTAAGTATTATTTTAAGTCAACTTTTTATTAACATGCTAATCTTAATTCGTTAATCCTCAATCCGTTCCAAAATCCGGTATCGATTCAGCTGAAATGTCTTCAGAGAAAAGGATTACACCTTTCTCCGAAAACCGAGTAGTACAATTAGTACAATACGTCAAGTGACGCATCTGACGTAGATTATTTTAAACTTATTATCTCGCGGATCCGCGAGCCCTGAGTCTGAAGAAGCTGTTAAAGCCAAAACGGCTAACAACGTCCAGCGCTAATAGATTATAACCCACAGTCAACTTTTTATTAACAACTAGTTGACTCCACAAATGTTCTTATCTATGAATAATCATAATAAAAGTTATTTTAATAACTGAACTGCATAACTATTGTTTCCCTCCTTAGTTTTATGTTTTTTTATTTAAACAGATGTACGTATAGTTTCATTTGCTGTCAACCAACGTATGGTAATCAGTGATTTCGGAAATAAGAAATAACGTTATGTGTTAAAAGGTTTTTTTTTTAATTCGGATATCTGCATATCAAAATTAATTATTGACTATTTCGTATCTACAGCAGACTTTTTATTACCAGAAAATATTGGCCATTCGTATTTCAAAATTAAAAATAAATTAATGTAACATATTTCAGTCATCACTTTATATAGGATGATTTGAAATAGGTTTTTAATAGGAGCTTAAAATTATCTTAATGACACAATGACACTAAATAAAATAGTTTTTTATTATTGTAGCTAACTGTATTATATAGTATATTTTACTATAAGATTTGGGATGCACGTATTTCACTATTTACTTCAAAGCCCACCCCCCTTTAAAGTTTTTAAATATATAAACAATCAACCTGTATATTACATTCTAATATTCGTAACGAAATTGGCAAAATAATAATTGTGATTTGATTTTTATGGTATATGGTATCAATTTGCTGTGTATTTCTGATTGGAATTGTTATTTATAGAAGTATGTTCGGATGAATGCAGGTACTCTTGAAACCATGAGGACACAATGCAGAATACTGATGGTATTATCATTAAAAAAAAACGGCTTCGGGAAAATCTAATTTGGGTCGTGTATGACGGGTGTCGCCATCGTCCAAGCATTCTAGATACGTTCATTGCCGGAGTTTCTTACGCAACTTCTTCAGCCAGCAGTAAGGCTTTCGAAGTAGTACTGAGGAGTATTTCAGGAGTAGCATGAACAACGAATACCCTGGATCAGACTAAGCCGAATAGCACAGAACGTAACGTAACTTTTTTTTGTTCCCGGGGACTGTGGGAACCAGTTAAATTTTAGGCAGTTATTTTCCTCGTTAGAGTACCTTGAACATCCAGAAGATCTCCCCAAAACCAAAAAAGGAAATTTCGTTGTATTTTTCATTTTGATGCCTCTCCCACATAAATTGTATTATAATTTCTTTGCCGACTTCTTAAAATCACACTTTTGTGAAAGTGGTAATTTGATTTAGGCTTGCGTTTTATAATTACTTATAAATGTTGCCCGATTTTTTCGGCTCAATCTTGTTTGAGATTGCAGAGCGCCGAGGGTGCTCAGACTTACTACTAGTCTAAGCACCCTCGACGCTTTGGCGCAGGTCTACACCTGAATGACAGAATTTATGTTTAGACCAGGGATGACCAAAACTCGTGGTTAAACATGCAACAAAAAAAATATATATTTAAATTGGCCGTTGATTAAAAAGGTTGCTCACCCCTGGTCTAGACCTAAACATAGTTGTTCAAGTCGAGGTCGGTCTGACCTTGGCGTAACGGGTCTACTAAAGTGGACAGTCTGTATTGTCACTCGACATCCGTTTAACATGCAAAAAGCCTTCAGTACCAGACAGTGTGAAGTAAAGCAAATAGTTTGTAAATCCAGAATGTAAAAATATCAACATTAAAATATTGAATGAATTTTTCAGCGAAGGGTTATTCTGCAACTTTGGTTTTAAACCCCAAGCAGAGATACCAGACGGTAGAGGGTTTCGGTGGAGCCGTCACAGACTCCGCCAGCATGAATTGGAAGAGTCTCCCTGAATCCATGCAACAGTCTCTAATCAAGTCAGTGGTATCTCTAATAATTTATATACTGTAACACCTAAATGTTAGCTTCAAATCTTAAAGTGGTCTAAGAACATCCAGAGCTGGTCCTGTATACCGAACCTATCTTGGTAAATTGAAGTTATTCAAAATATCATCATCATTAGTTCTGTGGCAAAACGTTCACTGCTGGACCAGGTATTCCAACATCAAAGATTTCCAATGGGAACAGATGGAAGCAGCATGAATCCAGAGTCTCCAAAAGATCTTAACAAGGTCAGCTGTTCACAATTAACAGTCCTGACTCTAAAATGTAAAGGTTCCTTTTACTTACTGTTTTATTACTAATAACAAAATAATTATGAATCACCTTCTAGAAACCCATTAAATCATTTGTTTCTTCAGTTCATATTTTAGTATCAAAGGACTCGAGTACAATATGTTACGCGTACCGATAGGAGGTTGTGACTTCTCCACACATCCTTATGCTTACAATGAACTACCAGAAAATGACGTCCAACTCTCAAATTATTCACTAACTCACGAAGATTATAAGTATAAAGTAAGTATAAACATTTTTATAGACTGAATGTTTAAAGTAAATTAGTGAGTCGTGTTCACATTGATCGGTTGACGTAACCCCTTCACTAACACATATTTTGACAATTTGAAAAATCAATAAATATCAGGTATTCGATGGCTCTATATTTTGACTTTAAATTAGAGAACCGTTTTTGAAAACGTTGTTTCAGTAGTCACTTCCTAGAATTACTTTTGAAGAATGCTCTCCACTAGTAACAGTATATAAATGTTTTTTTTTTTTAAGTAATTCTGGCGTCTAAACTATTCCTGGCCTGTGTCATAGTCGCCAGTTACTGACTGACATACATACTGCAAAATAGTGATGTTTAACAGTATTTTTTTTACTTTTTTAACTCTTTACTATTTTGAAGTTGTTGCGACTATGATTTTTGCTGTAAATTTTTCGCATATAGTATGTATTATGTTTATTGTTTTAATATATAATATATTTAATAAATAATTATGTACACTTTTTTGCACACCAAAACCCTATAGAAAAATAATTAAAAAGGAAATAGGACAAAATAACATTCGTAATAATAAAAAGAAAACAATTTATAATCAGGTTTAGGAGACAGTCTTATTGCTTGAGGCGATCTCTACCAGACATAAAGGAGAGGGCAGTTTTGGGTGTACATACTTTTGTAGAAAATATATATATATATATATATATGTGGTAATTTTATAAATAAGAATATCCAACACTACATGACTGTCTGTGCGAATTGAAAAAAAAATATTATTTTTTCCCGTATTATTCATACATGACCACTATCCACTGCGTGCGTTATAAAAAGAATGCCAGAAAAGCCTTATGAACAAACTCTGAGAACAGACCGCATCAAAGACAGTTTTTTTACGGAATCTTGAAATATTCTTAATACATCATAGCTATTCATTTTCAAGCTTTATTAAAAAAAAAAAATCACAGTATATCGCCTGTTATAGTGTAACTGGTTTTTAAGTTTCCTAAACGAATATAAATAAAAAAAAATTAAAATATATTTTACAAGTTTTGGTTTAATGGACAAAAACTAGCGTAATGATAACTAAGTGTGCGTCCATAGTGCGAGCCTAGCGCGGTTGCGACGACGGGCGCGAAGTATCAAACATATGAAACGCGCCTTTGCGTCCATATTGTAGTGACTAAGGCGGAAGCCTAGTGCGACGGGACTGGGCGAGACAGCGCGCCTAAGTTTCAAACCCTTCTGTCCGCGCGTTTTGGCCCCACTACGGGCCTAGTCAGCGAGCGACCCAAAGCGCGGGTGGCGGGGGTAACAAACCAATTCAGTCTTGTCGCTCGGCGTATGCGCGTCTGTTTGTTTTTTTTTGTCGTAAAATGGCGATAGATACTGAATCTTTTATATGTGCAATTCAATCTAAACCACCGATTTGGCAAAGCAAACAGCCATATTTTACTTAGTATGTAGTCAAAGGTTGACACGGGCATTCGAGTATACTGAAAGAATTTTGTAGGGTATAATCTCAATTCTTCATATAAGTTAACAAATTCACCAGTTATTGCTCTTTTTTTATTTATTTCGTGCACACCATCTCTAGTGTTCAACACCTCCCATCTCAGAATCGGACTGTCTAGTAAAAATAGCAAATCCTCGTCCATAATAGTTTACAACACCTGATGTACGTCAAACCGCTACAAGAGCTCGCGCCTTTACTGTGGCCACCGCACGCCACCGCTCGCCGCGCCCGCCTAGGCTCCAGTCACCGCGCTTTCAGTGTGGACGCACACTAAGATGTATACTCCGTATTGTTTTATCTTACAGAGATTAAAACAAAAGAGTAAATAATTTTATGAAAAATTAAAATAAATTTTATTCCTTTAGATACCGATGATTAGAGCAATTAATAGAGTGGCCACGTCGCCGGTGCACATTGTAGCTTCCACGTGGTCACCGCCAGTCTGGATGAAGACGAATCGCAATTTCTCCGGCATTAGCCATCTCAAACATGAATTTTTTCAAACATACGCTTTATATCATTACAAGTGAGTCCATTATTGTAACGATTGCTCCACTGACGGTGTTAATATAGCGTTTTTTAAATTAAACTTTTACATGTAAAATTAATTTAGTTAGTAAATTTTGTAAGTAAATTTATTTCAGGTTTTTTGAAGGATATCTATCAAAAACCCGAAATAGCGATGATAATAATGAGAGAATCGTAATTTGAATCTTCATTAGTTAAATCATCACTAAGTTGATGTTAAATAAGATAGCTTAACTAAACCACAGCCTTTCCCTGTAGAGTTAACAGAACTTACATCGCCCTTGACCCCTGGTTGCCTTCCATATATTGGTGGTACCGGACGTGATCTGTTGTGTACTAAAATTGGCAGGGTTCGAGGCGTACCATCAGTTCTTTGAATTGAAAACCGGCTAAGGGCTGAGAAGGGCTTTTTAGATCCACGAAGAAGGCTTTTTAGATTCGGGGTTGCTGATAAGGTGAAGAAATACGAGAGAGCTTGTAGAAGTGAGAGACCATGTTCCTATGCTGTAAGTCATCACTGGTAATTCATCAATAGTTGTAAACTTGGTGTTTTAAGGCAATGGGGTAAAGGGAGAGGAAGGGGTATGGTTTCGTAGTCACTATCCCTATTTTCTCAATAACCTAGTATTCTGGGAAACTATTTTTCAAAGATCTAATGTGTTTTTAATATCCAGTGGTATACTATTCCAGATTTATTGAGAAGTACGCCGGTGAAGGGATTAGCATTTGGGCAGTAACGACTACGAACGAGCCCTTAGATGGCTACTTAGGTATAGCTCCATTTAACTCGTTGGGCTGGACGGTTAAACACATGGTAATTATAAACTAGATTGATATGATGTTACATATTTTTTATAAATTACGAGCTGATCCCGCAAATGTTGTTTTGCCATGGATGTTATATCTAGGAAACATTAAAAAAACAAATAAAAAATAAGGGTCGATCGTAGAGGGATGAAAATTTACGGCTGTATGTATTTTTATATGCTGTATCATACGAATTTTGTCCAAAAAAAAATTAGGTGTGAACTACCCTTATCATTGACCCTGGCCGATATGCACGCTAAGATTCACGAAAATCGGTCGAGCCGTTACGGAGGAGTTCAATCACGCACACCGTGACATGAGAATTTTATATATTAGATTTTACATCTGCACGTAACGTAATTTTTGTTAGGTAATAAATAATTTCACGAGACAAAGTTATCATTAGCTTTACAAAACGATGTGCCGAATCAAATACCGGTAACCGGTTTGTTTTATGTGGGGCAAATGCTTTTGTACGATAATGAAACAATGACATGTTATATAGGACCGTCAATGTTCCTCCACCATTGTTAAATGGCGAGATCCGATAAAGTGTTCTGACGTCTTAGGGGAGAAAATATCTCCTCTTTTTACCCAAATAAAGGCTTTAGCATCTAATGCACGTGACTTTTCGTCTTCTCCGCTTAATGTGGGCAACAGACTCTCCGGAGTCCGTCATCCAAAGGAGACTAATAAAAGAGCGATTCCGATCTTTGATTTTGCCGCCAAACAAAATTCAGCCGTGGAGGTTGATTATCTATTTAACCAGGGCATCCGCTGTGTGATACCTCCTTTTAGTCGTGGAGAGAAGAGTACCAGCGCATCGTTATACCAACATTCCTTTTAAAATTCATTCGTTTCAATGTTTTGATTTATTTAGAGGTCTATTAAACATTTTTTTTGCTATTTTTC
Source organism: Battus philenor (assembly GCF_028537555.1). Lineage (NCBI taxonomy): Eukaryota > Metazoa > Arthropoda > Insecta > Lepidoptera > Papilionidae > Battus > Battus philenor. Next base: position 5,168,745 of record NW_027181686.1, read on the forward strand.
CATTTTTTTTTCTATAGTGGAACCTTTTTCATGCTTTGACAAAGATATGAAAAAAAATTACTTTATGGGTTGAGCCTTTTTCGAAAATTTTTTTTTATTTATATCGATAAGGACATTATATCTAATGGATTCAGGCATTGTTTTGCGGAAGTCCATCCTAAGTAAGAAAAGGACCAATATATAGCTACTTCCGCCATGCAGTAGTAGTCGTGCAATAAAGTGCACCGCCCGCTAGCCCGCTGATAAATACGGATGCGGCAAACAATGCGAATTATACAACTAACACCGTTAAATTACTCAATACGTGTTTCAACCCTCCACGGGACATCCTCAGGAGTAATGTTACACCGATTAGTGCCAAACAGATTCAGTGTTTGGCACTAATCGGCTACTGTTGCATGGCGGAAATAGCTATATATTGGTCCTTTTCTTACTAAGGACATTATAGTATCACAAGCAAAGTCACAGGGAGTTGCTGGGTGCGGGCATCACAAGACCCATCGTCGTGACGCTTTTTGAAGGAAGTCTATGTCTTGCCATGGGCGTCTATAGGCTGACACGATGATAATGTCTACCTACTTAATGTTTTTGATACAAATTCATTTATTTTTTTTGCCATCGTGAGAATAAAGAGTACGTTATCATTAGCCTCGTAATTAGACTCATTTAAATCAGAATAGACAATATAACTTAATATATTAATATAATTTTTGATTAGTGCCCGTTGTACATTTTCGTGTTAAAGAAATTTTCTTTTGCATTCAATAGGGCGATTGGATTGTGAACAATTTGGGGCCGACGATTCGTGAGTCAATGTTCAAGGACGTGAAAATACTGGCCGTCGACGACCAGCGCTTCACTATACCGTTTTGGTTTTACTTGGTGAGTAATTATATGATTTATACCTTTAATTTAACCACCAATCTTAGTTAAGACTTCAGTTACTATAGAGCTATCGAAAGGTTAGGCAATACATGCCCATATTGGAGACTACTGGACGAACAATGTAAAGGAGATCATATAAATCATAAATGTAAATAAACGTCAATTTTTCGTCAAATTATGTGAATTTAAAAGTGAATAAATTTTTAAAATTTTTATAGTACACTCACACAATAAAAAATGTGCAATGGGCGGTCTTACCACATGAGGCAATTTCTTTCAAACCACCATAATATGGAAACAGTAAAAATATAAATAATGGATAGTTAAAGTGTACAAAACACACATATAAGCAAACATATGTACATATATATATAGACATGTGTGTGTGTGTGTTTATGGTTATATGTTACATACATAGATAAAATAAAAATATAAGTATATGTGTGTGTATATATATGTTTGTTGTGTATATGTGTTGATATAGCAATAATTACGTCATTACGTCAACACGAAACTAGCCGATTGTCTCTTTCCAAAAGTCGATGTGCAATATTTATCGCCAAGTACTGTACTCGTTCTCTATTTTTTATAGCAAGCTAAGTTTTTGACTTGCTGTTTCAGTCTAACTAGTTTTTCTCGCACAATTCAAGATTATGTACGGATAAAAATATATTTTTAGTATAAACAAAGTACAGTAATACCCCGCTTTACGCGAGGGATACGTTCCAAAAAAAATCGCGTTAACTGAAATTCGCGTATAACGAGGTTTATGATTAATAATAGTCAAAAATTATTACAAAAAAATACAAATCATTTTAATCAATCATTTTAATTCTAGGAACACTTTATGCAACACATACTCTTATTTTTTACGGAAAAATACATCTATTGCCTTTTGGGTAACGTTTTGTTTACGTTCTTGTAAAATACGTTTATAACACCCAACACTGTTTTTAATTGTTTGACAGATGGTCAAGACACCATAGAGAAGTTGATGACTACAATATGTTTATATGCACTCTTTCGCATAATTCGAAGCATTTGAGCGCGAAATTTGCAATTCGCGTTATAGTTAAACCGCGTATAACGGGGTCGCGTAAAGCGTGGTATTACTGTATTGAAAAAATATGTCGCGTATGATTATAATAATTGTGTTAACCGATAGATGACCAAAGCCAGAGACCTCTTGTGACTTTGACTATGTATATTTTTATCATCGGTCCATGTAATTGGAGTCCACCTATTCACGCCGCGTCTATCCCCCATATAGATATAATATCATGTATTGTATTTTATGCTCATTACCCCCCCCCCCCCCACTCCTACACACATGCGCAGCCGAAAATGCACACACACTCATTGTTATTGTTTGTTTTATGTAATATGGATGAAAAAAATTATTACAAACAAACGTCAATGTGAACATTTTGTGATACCGGTCTGTAGTCTTTTGTAAAGATGATACCTTTTTTTAAAAAAAAATATATGTTGTTTAAATCGTTAAAGACAAGGAGACAGCTATGTTATGATAATTTACAGAGATTTGTATAGTATTGTAATATAGAAGTATTATTGGCACTTTGCCCCATTTACTGTTTCTTTGTTCCATCAGCATTAGTAGCCCAGCGGCAGGTGAATTGCGATAGTAGGTCGCGGGTTCCATTCCCGGTACTTTGTGCGTTAATTATTAGGTATTATCACTGCTCAAAAAGCAGTTTCCAGAGTATGGACAGCAGCCTCCTATGCGTACTATAATACCACACTGTGATCGCCTGCATACCAAGTATAAATAATTAAAACATTAAAATAATTATTTATAAATTGATAGAAATAAGGTTATGTAATATAGTACTAAGGATATGAAAATAATTAAGTAAAAAATGTAAGAAAAGCTTATTACCTGTACTTAACAAATAACCCGAAAGTGCTTTATTAAATTATATATATATACATATATATGTACACATATATTCATATAAATATACATAATGTTATTGTTTTATTTTAGATGATCAGAGAGAATCCTAAAGCGGTGGAATATATCGACGGCGTGGCCTTGCACTCTTATGCCGATAAAGTAGTGCCGGCCTACATTTTGGACTTGGTCTCCAAGACTAACCCGGATAAGTTCATGATTAGCACCGAATACTGTGAAGGTATATAAGACTGGCCAGTTATTAACACGTTCAGTATTATGAACGTATTTAATGTTCAATTGCTAAGTAATAAACCAATTATATGTATTTTAGATGGTTTTCAATCAGCTTAACTTCTAGCTTATTTTCAGCACTAAGTATCATAATTTCATATATTGCTTTTATATAAAAATTTGATATTATTTGAAATTTAAACTTCCCGTCATTATATCTCCGATCTCTCTCTGTGTGTGTTTATATAAACGGTTAGAGAGAGAGAGAGGAAAAGTATGTACGATGCATGTACGTACATTGGGTATTATTCGTAAGAGACGAAATGCTACTTGCTAAATACAGCAATAAAAAAATAATTGTTTCGTAACTAGTAGCCCACACTAGTGCAGACGTGCATAAACATAACTAAATATAATTAAACAGAAGATTAAAAAGTTTCTACATTAAATTCCTTAAATCGATCAGAATATGGACACGTTGTCTTATTTCTATTTGGCCTGTGTTAATTATGTTTTGACGGCAACCCACACAAGGTAGATTTTTGTTAAGGTAGCCGGAAGACCCAAGATACAGGCCGCTTTCTAACTGGTGGAGGACTTTGTCTGTATATTCTGATAAATATTATTATTTTTTTTCTGTTAATATTAAGATTATTTGCTGAAATGAAAATATAATTTCTCTCTACGCTAGGTAGTTTCCCATGGCAAACAAATAAAGTTGAACTCGGCTCATGGAAGAGAGCAGTCAGTTACACAACGGACATTTTAGAGGTAAGTTTGTAAAATAAGTCGGGATATCATTGGAAAACTATATTAAACATACTTTTACTGGAACATGACGATATGATAATAACGGTAAATGTTCCACGCATTCCAAGCAGTGCGTGTTTGTTTATCTTCAGACATCAGATTTACGTTTTCACCACAACAATTTATTTTGATTTCTCTTATCAATATATTTCTGCTGTGAAAAAAAATCTTTATATGTCAATTTACATTTTTAATTATATATTTCTGAAATTATTCAGAATAACTAAGTAATGAAAATTATATGCTGTATCATTTTTAAACGGCTTCGATTAACCCTTCTAAACCTTGTAATGAAAATAATAAACGAGAGTGATAAAATAGCTGTGATATTTGAGGTGTAAACTAAGTGTGATGTAGATAGTAAGAAAATAAGAATTAAGAATAAATAATTTATTAAATAAATGATAAATATGTAAAGTGTGTGGAACCCTGGATGGTAGACGAAGAAAGTGAGACGATATATGGAAGGAAAATATAGAATGGAATGAACGAATGAATGATATAGTGAACAAAATTAGAGGAATGAATGAAATATATCGAGAAGCATGTAAAACGAGTATGGAAATTTTGTATCACCTCAATAAGGAAGTATCACCACATTTGACATGTGCTTCAAGAAATAAACAATTTAATTTTTACCTTCCACCAATTAATTATAGACAAAACATTTTTTTTGTGCGGGCGCGCGAATAACTTTAACATTGTCAATAAGCAGCATGATATTATTAATTTTTCGAACATCATTTCTTCGAGAATGTGTTTGAGTATTATTTTTTTAAAATGGATTGTAATTAGCGATAGGAAATTCCGCTGCTTTAATTTCGCACCAAAAATTGTAGAAAAACATTTCGGTTGCAGTTTAAAGTTAAGTATTGTAACTTAGTACTATATGTGAAGACTTAATATTCGCTCTTTGATTAAAAACACTGTTTCTATTTATAATTACCTACAGCTTCCATATAAATATACCTTTTCAATTCTATTTTTAAACCTAAGTGATTCATGATCATTGTTTAAGTAATTTGCATGTCAAAGGTTGTTAATCTTAAATAATTACATATGTTCCAGGATCTCAACCACAACATGGTCGGATGGATCGATTGGAATCTATGTCTGGACATGCGCGGTGGACCGAACTGGGCTAATAATAACGTAGACTCGCCTATCATAGTGAACGCAGCAAGAAATGAGTTCTACAAGCAGCCCATGTTCTACGCGATGGGTCACTTCTCCAAGCTCATAAAGCGTGGTTCTCGACGGATCCACGTGCAACAGTTGAAATCGTTTTTCTCGTGGTCTATTAAACATGTCGCATTTTTAACGCCCAAAAGGACTGTCGTACTTGTTCTTTTAAACGAGTGAGTTATTTATTGATTTTACTTTTATTGGAAAAAAACGACATTTAGCAGAGACACATCGTTGGTACAACCGATAGCCATTGTGGCCAGAAGGTTCTCAAGTAACGAACAGGATCCGGTAGACGCGGCGTGAATAAACCCACCACTAGGTCTGTCAGCTGACATGATATTGATGATGAAAATACTAAAAATCGCTTCAAAGTTAAAAGAAACTTGAAGAATATTGAAGAGATAACTATAGTTTGTAATTCAAAACAGTCAACACTGCATAATAGGCGACACCTTAAAGACCAGAAGTAGTGATGAAAAAAAAAATAAACGATTCCCATTAAAAATGCAAAAATTTGGGCCTTCTGTACCCGTAGGATAACACATCTGATATTTTGAGTAAAACCGCCGTCTGTAGTTGTCGTAAAAGAACAGATACGTAAATAAACAGAATGAAAAATAACTTTCTTCGAGAAAATTGTCTATCCTCTGTAATTTGTAATTATTCTCCCTGGCATTCCAATTCTTAGAATATTGTCCAACGAAAGTCAATTTTCTGTCTTAACGTACTTTTCGATATCGAGCACTATCCACCACTTAACCTGCAGTCAGCAGGAGCAGGTGTCCCCCAAGGCTCTTGCTTCTCCCCCTTTGGTTCTCGCTTTTCACTAGCGATACCTTAAGGACCCCAAGATTAACTTGTCTCTTTTCACGGACGACACCGCGTTCTTCGAATCAGGAATAATCTCGTCTCTGCTGAAACGTCCAATCCGTGGCCTCTTGCCTACGAAAATGGTTAAGGAAGTGGAGAATTGATGTAAACCCTGACAAGAACGAAGCCGTACTCTTTTCTGGACTAGCAACTTCGGTTCCCGCTCACACTAACCGGGTCATCATAACCTTCTTCGGCCGTCCTATCCTTGGAAAAACGCGGTCCTTGGAGTCCTTTAGAACCTTCGCCTCCAAACTTAAGTGCAAAAAGCACCAACAAGTACAGCTTGCAGATGCCGGTTGCGCAAGCTTACGTCGAAGTTGTAAACGCCTCTTAGCTAACAGCTTTAATACTGTTAGTCAAGTTAACTTTAACGGATACAATAGAATGTTTTTATAAGTTTTCATGCTGATTCTTACTTATTTCAGGAGTCACGAAAAGAAAGTGAGGGTGATTTGTGGCAAGAAGGAAGCTTTGCTTGTATTGGAGGCGAAATCTATTACCACAATGGAATTCTACTGCGAACTATAGATCATGTAAATGTAGTAATATCAACTAAATAAAAAAATAATGATTATTTACCAATAATACTTTAATGTAACTGCAGAAAAGTGACCAAAGAAACTAACCATGAATTAAGTGAAAATTCAGTCCGTTTTCTTTAATAAGAAAAATGAGCAATGACATTTCTACTTCAATTATCTACAATAAATACATAATTGTACATTAGCTTTATGTTTAAATGAATACAGTTTGATTTTCATTTCTTTTTTTTTCCTTTACGTTGTTTCTGGTGAGTCTTATGTTTAATTATTTAATTCATTTTAATATGAAATTATAATCATCATGGTTTTGGACCGTTCGAAATAACATGTACCAACGCATTTGCCTGTTTATTTATGTCTAAATACTTCGACAGACAAACTTTACTGCCATAAGTCATTGATCTTTTGCAATCCGATGTAAAAAAAAATTGAAACAGGATATAATAGAGTCAACACTTTATTTAGCGTTTAAATATGAAATAAATGTATTAATTAAAGTTTAGCACAAAATGCTGATCGGTGCAGCTATGAAACTACAGTTTAAAATTGCAACGCGTCAACTGTCAAAAGTGTGAAATTCAGTCTTCTATATCTTATAAAGTATTACGAAAGTTTTAAAAGACGAATAAATCTATAAAATTGTTCTTACGTCATGTTGAGTAAAATAGTTATTTTTATTTATATGCACACATATATAGAAAGATTACAGATTAAAATAATACAAAATTTACTTAACTCATAGTATCTGCCAATGATAAAAAAAATCGACTGACTGGGTCATTAAAAACCTCTTTATTTTTATTTATTTTTTATACTTTTTATATGGACGTTTGCGTCGTGATGAATTTTACAGTTACCTAATTTTGAAGAACTATAATTGAATAACCACCATTATTTTAATATATAAATGCTTCTTCACTTGCCAAATCGATTAACTCCATAAAACAAGAAGTTAAGAAAAATGACGAAATATCATATGTTGCTTTTTTAAATTCTTATCGAATCAAAAATTCAAAAATACGATGTAGACTGTATTATTGCAAACGCATCTTTTATTTGATGACTTATAGAAAGCATGAGATAGAATATACTTGGAGTATTAGCTATTATTATTACAATTTTTTCGTGATTAGGGGAGTTAAACGATTTGGCAAGTGAAGCATCTATATTATCTTTTTCGAGTCTTTGAAAATAATACGTGAAAGAACGTGATCTCGGAATTTTACTTCGGAGGTCTTCTTTATATTTCTTTGATTTTATACACTCTATTAAAAATATTTTGCTTGGAAGTTTTTTGATATTAAAATTAAATAATGTCCAAAAATGGAGTTAATCAATTTAGGAATTGAAGCATTCCTATACCAGTTTATACAGTTCACACGTTCGCCATCATTTTTGGTCTAGACGTTGAGTTTATAACTGTAAATACAGTTCTTTCGTTTTTTAGCTTTTATTATGACGAAGGTTTGGGGTTCACTGGCTCTTTGATTATTAGCGTTTGTTTACATATCCATGCTTGACGTCACGTATTAACACGAATGATAACAGTGGCCAAACACAAACTAAATAAAATTTTGCTTGCGTGTCTTTCGTTACTTATAATTCAACTGTCATATCATAGTCTCTATATAATTTAGGTCCCGCTTAATTAGCCAATGTAAATATCTAGATATGCGCCATTTTGTACGAAAAATAAAGTATATTTTTAAATATTAAAACTTAAGGTAATTGAAAATAATTGGAATTATTTTGCTTTTCCTTGCTTACAATACTTTGACTTCTTTATTTGTGTATTTAATGTACGTATTATATATTTTGAACTACTTGACTTTAACATTCGTGTATTGTTTATGTATTTTATTATCATTTATATGTTATTTTCTCTAAATTTTTACACTAGTTAACTCATTTGCAGTTAAAAGTAGTTGGTTTTATATATTTAAATTTATATTCTTTTTTATCAACTGTCGGCGCATATTTTTTTAAATACATTTTCTTTCCGATCCAGCTAAAGGATTTCTTTAAGAACTCGTGATATTGGAAACGACCTCCAATTGTACTTCTTAATAGTTGTTTTATAACGTTTTTAAAATAAATCTGGCCCTGATTATACTTAAGGGCAGGATTTAAGTATAGGCTACAGTAGCCTTGGCCTAGGGCAGTAATTTTTGAAGGCCTGTTAAAATTACAGTAATGAATCGTTTTTGCAGATTTTTTTTTTTATAAACTAAGCACAACTATCAAAATTTAGTTTTGGTTTATGTTTATAAGTTAAGTGGTTTTAAATATACTAAAATAATCATTTCTCAACGCTTGCGGCGAAATGCTTTGGGACTATGTAATTGCGGCAAATTCGTAAATGCTGCTCTGTGTGATATAAATAGATAAACCAGACGGCGTTTCTGATAAAGCAAGTGACTAACAAGAGAATGACGTGTCACTTCATTCAATCTCAATCGAACACTTGAAGAGTGTTCAGGAAACAAGACGTTGACAATATTAGATAATAGCAGGAAGAATCCGTTACAAACGATGTTCGTCGAGTTCAGGGTTGACCAGTGACCACTGACGCACAGCTCGCCAGCGGTTTAATATTTTACTACATACTAGTCGTTGGACTGTTCCACATCCTTTTTGGTACAAATTACGATCTCGTAATTGATCTTAATTAAAATTGAATCTGGTTGCATGGCAGACTCGGCCGATAAGAGTTAATGTTATCAATTGAAGAATCCTTATACTACTATTTTATGGTTTTGATAACATTAAAGAGACGCACTAGTTTAGTGTACTCGTCTTCAGTTAACATATAAATATATATATATATATATATATATATATATATATATATATATATATATATATATATATATATATATATTTATATATTTATATATATATGTATATAACAGCGGGACCGAAAAGTGAAGTCGTTTCTGTCGACATATTTTAAAGAAAAACCGGTAGATTTTTACCGCCCGGGTTAGAAAATTTGTATACTAGATGGCAAAAAGTTGTTCATAATTAAGGTGAATATATTAGAAATAAATGATTAGAAATAAAAACTTGTTAAAATGTCATGTGAATTTAACTTTACAAAGTAACATTACTTTCCGATCCCCCTTATACTATCTGGCTAGTTATGCTGTTATTAACATAAAATGATTATAATTAACATAAAAATCTTGGTTCTACAAGCTCACTTCAGATGAAATTGTATAATACATTAGGGTAAAACTATTATACAAAACCATAAATTTATAAATATAAAGGGTGATTTCCTATAGGTGTAAAAACATTCTAAAGGTGAAAGCATAGGATATTTTTAATCTTTAACGTTTTTACCAATAACCAATCACCCGTATATAAATATATAATTATAAACACATAACAGTCTTTCGTTACAATTTGGATAAACAATAGGCTCTATTCGTAAATGGCTTTTGTAAATGACGACAAAAAAAATCACGAATTCTGGACTGTTATTATTTCATACAAACAATGAATCATCAAAGCATAATTTGTTTTTGTTTCCAAAAAGTAACTCTGTTATCTAGTACGCTTGAATATTACTCATCGGTCAAAGTGTTGCGGTTGCGGTTGCTTGACGATAGCTCTGAATCATACTTCCAAAGATGGTTTCCGCTAATAAAATGCAGTTACTCTTGGTATTATAGTTACAGCAATTTATTTTTATAAGCCGTAAATGCGATTATTCGAATAATTCTAATTAAAAAATTTATGCTCATCTGTTATTTTGTTTTATAAAGGTTGGAGATATTTTGCGTATTTCCTGTTATTTACTTAAGATGATAGTTCATTGAACTTGATGTCGACGAATTCTTAGGTCAAATATAAAAAAAAAACCTTTTCACCTATAGCTTGCTTTCTAAATGTTATTTAAATCTCATTGATTAATTTAAAATAATTTTCAGGATTAATGTATCAATTTTCTTTTTTTAGGTCTGACCGGTAAACCATAACCATAAAAAGCATGAATTACACAAATTGTTGTCATCGTGTTAAACCTGTCTTGCCTGTCACGTCTTTAAAGTTAAATAAAAATGTTATACCGTATCAATAATTGGCAATATTATTAACAACAAAACTTAGAAAAAACTTCATAAGGATATTATTACTACTTACTATTAATAAAATATATAAATAAAACAATGTATATAGTGAAATAAGTATACATTTAAGTATTTTGTACAACAACATTCTCTAAAACTAAATTATTTAGATTTTTACTAAAGGAATTATTATTTATTGTTTAATATGTATTTGTAGTTTCATTGAAACTTTTTCTGGTAAAAGGGACAGCTAAATGGCATAATGTAATACGGATGTAATCCCTTATACATTTAAATAAGAGACATGAAATGTCTTAAATAAATTATGTTATGTATTCATTTATAAGTATAACAATGTTTAATATCAAAGTTAATATTTCCTCCATTGACAAATCAGTGGTTTGTAAACAAAAATAGTTCCAGGAAACTTAACTGGTTCATTTAAGCTGTGAGCGACAAAGTTCACCGTTGACTTGTGTTTGTTATTTAAATTCTAACCGGCTCGTCACAGCGGCCAGTACGCGACAGCTCGCGTTCAAAGGAAGTTGTATTTGTGTTGTTCTATATTATTTTAAAGTTTTTAAAATGTGTCCATTAATAGTGTTGGGGTTGTTTGCGGTTATCGGGGGTGCTGTCGGACATACATATCACCTGGGTGCATGCCCTGTCGTTGAACCTATGCCTGGATTTGAAATGAACAAGGTTAGTGAAGCACTAGAATCTTTGGATGAAGAAAATGCATATTTTTTAAAATTATGATGAATTAAATAAATAAGCGACTTAATAAATAACACCTTTAAATTATTTTATTCTATTTACATATAGGGAAAACAAATTGGTTAGGCGTGATGTGATAATTTAAAATGTCTAATAATAATGAAATTTTATTCGTACATTTAAAGTTTGTTTTTATGCAAGTAATATAACACATTTTTGCAGCCTCAAAAAAGTAATGAATCTGTTTATGAATAACTGGGCATATAGCATTTGTATAAAGCACTTAACGGTAATTAATAAATTATATTTCGTGGAACAAAGTACTAGAATAATTGGCAAAACTTAATTCTCAGGGTCGTGTATTTGTTAATAAAAAGAAAATTACTACAACGCTTTATCAGTGTCTATTTCTGAAAGTTTTACCTAATATTTTTTTGGGGTAGGGTCAAGTTTTAAGAACATAAGCGTAAACATAATGCAGTGCTGATTTATGCATTTCAAAATTCTAATACCGCTTTGTAAAGGATAGCAAAAGAACATTTTTCTATTATTTTAATACATTCAACATCAGTGATATTTGTTAAATGTAATTAATTATAGATTTCAAGGCAATAACATGTAATCGAACGGTCAACAAATATCACAATGATCAACGAATACGGCAGTTTAAAATGTTGGCTTTAAGTCGTTATTTATCGGCCATAATGACATAAATAGTCATTTGCAATTTTTTGTAAAAAAATTATGGTTTAAAAACACAAGTTTTTGTTAAATTAATATGCGTGCTGTAAAATAAATTACTAAATAATGGACAAACTCATCTATCGTATTCGAAATAATAATTTTAGTCTCTTTAGACTATATCTTGTCAGATACTGTTAGATTGTGGATGACTCTTAACATGACCCATGATAAAAGATGCTTATTTATACAGCGACTGGTGAAAGACGTTAGGCATATAAAATTAGTTGTTAATCTGTAAAGGGTGATTGCTTATAGATGTAAAAGATTTAAATAGGTTAATGTATATAGCTCATTTTCTTTCAAATAATGTATGGTACGCCTTATTAAAATATAAATGGTTACAAAAATCATAAGCTATGGTAATATAATAATAAAAAAGCGTTAACAAAATTCTGAGTAATATATATATTATAACTAATTAGTTTACTATCAATGCAGACTACACTGCTAGAAGTTATCGGTCTGTCTTTACAACAACATATAAAGTATGGTGTAACATACAACATATTTTAGACTGATCACTTTATACAGGTTAATTGGAAATAGGCTTAAATAATTTAATCGACAAATAAGCTATTTATTCACCCTTCTAAAGCCTTTACACCTATATCTATATAATTAGGTTGATTACCTGTACATATGCCACAAACGTAAACCGTCTTATCACGATATTATTGGAACTGTAAGGCTTAGATACTTGAAATCCTGTAGGAATATTCCTTTCATGAAGTAGAGGCCAGCTAGAAATGGTCGGTTTTCTACCCGTAAAGATACGTTGAAAGCGCGTTCAAAACATTGTAAAGTCCACAAAAATTTGACCGCGTGTATTAAATTATTAATGAATTTTGTGTAATTATTCCTCCAAACAGTGCGAGCATCGTGAAGCGGGCGTGTTACACCTAATTTATCATAACTCAACTTTATGACATTTGGCTGTTGCCTTTTAGTTCCGGTGTTGCTTGTGGCCATAAGCTCAATTAAGCTATGTTAAATTTAAAATCAACTCAATGATGGTTCGCTAGCAGGGCTGGATTAATTTACCTCTGGCAACACTGGCACTATCTGTATGCACTAATAATAGATACATTAAGATAATAGTGTTCCCGAGAGCAAAGATCTCAACCAGCGAACTAAGATAAGAGTAATAACACGTGATTACCCACGCAAGTGAACGTCTAGATTTAAACATAACATCAGATAATGACAATACTTAAGTATCTATTAGTGCCATCTTTTAACACAAGGTATACACACGCACATACATGTAACTTACGATAGGATATATATAACAGATTTCCACTTATGTGAAACTCATCACTCATACTCCTGGAACCATAAGATTAAAGGCTTAAAATTTTGTAGGAATATCATTTCGGCTGTATAGAATTCAGCTAGGAATTTTTGATATTATACCGCCGAGGCGGATTGAGGGGGCATTCTTTGAGTCCGTCGCGACAGTTGCTCTGATATAAAGAAACAAGTGAAAAAATTAAAATGAAGAAAATATTAAAGTTAGTTTTACATCTCTTTATAATTCTTTACAAGTTCGTTACACAATTGGTGATAGCGCTTCCTAGTAATTCTTTTAGATGCTAGTTAATTAATATGCTGGTTGCTTGGATTTTTATAACATAGAAGTGGAATAAAATTATTCAAATGTATATGTTGTTCCGAGTATTGAAATAATATCGCGCAAATTGCCCCAGTTATATTGTAAACAAATTTTGTAACTAGCAACGAAGAATAACTCGTGAACGTTTTATCTTTCTTTTTAGATTGCGAGAAAATTGAAAGCGAAGTGTAATTGATATCCTACAGTATACACTGTGATTAGTTTTTCATTTAGATGCATACGTGGGGACTTGAAAACGGATTCAAATGACGCTGCTTAGAGTGGTAGAATGCCTTCGCCACCATCGGTTTACTGCATAGATGTAAAAGCTCATAGGGTTGAATGCACAGTTAATTTGTAAGAAAAAAGCTTTACAGCTTTTATAACTAATAACAGATTGTCCTGTAAACTATCGAACCTGAACAAGCCCACTTGCCGTCGTGAATAATGTGACTAACTCATTTCTCATATTTCATTAATAAGTGAACAATGGAATAAATCACAAGTAACTTGAAGCGACTGCCGATATGAAACGATGAATCATGACCGTCTCTGATTGAATAACAAAAATATTTATTTAACCGCTTTCCGGTCATTTATTTGCTGATTGCAAGATCACTTTTTGTGAATCACTAAACAGTATACGCTATCCGTTAGATTTAGTTACGTGATCGTTGAACCTTCTATGTTAGGTTAATAATTTATTTATTTTTGAACATAAAATTACAGGTGAAATAAACTTAGCGCAATCGTCGTTTTTATTAAATTTAAGAAATATTACGAATATCAAAGTTCCCAGATGTTCCCATATTAAGCACACACCATTTCATTAATAAAACAATTAAAATTAACCACAACTCAAAATTTTTTCAGTTTTATGGTTTTTAAAAATAAATGTAATAAAATATTTATTATTATGAGTTGAGAAAAAAATAAACTATTGAATGTTCCAAATATAAATATATTTCTGTAACTATATTTTATTCGTATTTTTTTATGTTAAACACGGTATTTTAAAGTGTTATAATAAATCAGTTATTGCATACATGTTGTGCATAAATAGTATGCAAAATCCTATAATACGTACATTGTAGTAGTAAAGGCTTAGAAAGTTTATATGGTATTTTATATATATATATATATATATATATATATATATATATATATATTAAAATTTACACCTGTAAATTTTAAAGGGCTGAATACATAACTCGTTTGTCAGCAAAAAGCCTTACACCTATTTCCAATCACACTGTATTAAGTAATTTGAAATATGTAATATTAATTTCTTTCCGTTGAAATGCGACAGGCTTTTGACCACTTTGTGACAGTAGAAAGTCTGCAGTGATAGATAAAGTAAACAATCGTCATCATTTCAGCCCATAGACGCCCATTACAAAGCATAGGCCTCCACCAAAGATATCTATAGATATACGATATTGGCCACGCTTGGCAGGCGGGTTGGCGATCGCAGTGTTGTATTATGGTACGCAGCGAACGCTGCTGTCCATCCTTTGGGAACTTGTTTGCGAGCAAAGGCAATCCCATATAACTAATGCCCAAAGTATACTACAATCAATCAATCAATCTGTATTTATTAATATTTTATTATTATTATTATTATGAATTAATCCTTGTACATTGTAAAAATTATAATCCGTGACCTATGTACTTATTTTACTTATTTATTACTATATTTTTCAGTTCAAAACATAACATGTTTTTAACATTACAGAAATACAATTGATGGTCATATCGCATTCCCCTACTCAAAGACAACCTTGTGTATCCAACATTAAAAAGATTTGTATTATAATAGGACATTGATTAATAGAAAAAGAAAATGTTCCTATATTATTGAATTTAAAATTATTTACACGGATCACACAATGGGTCACACACTCTATTACTGGACTAGGCTCACATACACTCTGCTTCTGCTACTGACCAGCCGATGGCGGTCTGCAGAGTCATGATTGAAAATCGTCATCAAGTTTCGCCCCCTGGGTGATTCTTGTCACTGAATCATAACCCATTTTACATTACTACAATAAATCAATTGTACCTCTAAAAGATTCTTAAAAAAATTTGTTTCGTTTTATCTTCTTCTCTTTGATTGTGTAATTGTGAGTCATTGTTGTGTGTAATAGATATCTTATCTTAGATTATTATCTTTTTGCAGATGCTGGGACTTTGGTACGTGATACAGAAAACTTCGACCGCTTCCCACTGCATCACGTACAATTTCTCAAGAACCGACGAGCCCGGCAAGTTTGAGATCGAACAAGTCTCCCAGCACTTTATTCTGGGACTGACACCACTTGACCACGATTATAGGTTTGTTGTAAAGTATGCTATTAACAATCTGTGATACACATTTGTTTACTTACATTAATATGGTAAACCAGCATGCGTAATTATTACATTAGTGCTAAAGAAATCTCTATGCGTTGTATCCCTCGCTATTGAGGATCGTAGTCCTTGTTAGTTGTGCATTATGATACGACCTCTGTGCCATACAGCAACTATGATAAACCACGCTCATGAGGCATCGTGGTCACCGTCCATGTTTCGATTTCTATGATTCGGAGATCAAAAGTTTTTTTCTAAATGTCACCGATTTCCCTGGTTTTGTGACCGAAAAACTCAAAATTCCGCTTTATGCACGTAGTGGAGAAGGACTCTCCTCAAAGGACACTTCTAGTTCCAGTCTATCCCACAGTTCTATTAACTAACTAGATAGAAATTTATAGTGAATTTGTATACGGTCGAGGTACAAGCGAGATTTACAACAGTGACTTTCTATAACTTTTTTTTTCTGGGACTGCCTTTTAAAGCAGCAACCTTCATTTAAATTTTGGTAAGTTTTCCTAACTTAGGGAAAACGAGAAACGAGGAATCTGTTCTGTAAAGACGATCGCCAAAGATTTGTCAGCAGGCTTCTTGAAACTTATTGCTCCTCCATCTACAACGCGATGCATCCGGCACTTGCACGGTGAAAACTTGAAATAGTAAGAAGTTTTTGAAATGATGAATGTGATGTTTTTAAAATGAGATTTAAATCTTTTTTCTTAGTAGCTTCCTCGTGGCCAAACATGTCAGTTTTCACTATTATTTTTCACCAGGTTTTTCTATTTTCTGAAAGTTTTAAGGAGTCGTGCACGGTTATGTTGCGCATTGTGGGTAGGTGACCGTCTTCTAGCCCTCCTCCGTGCAACGTCGCCGAAGTACTTAAGGATGTACAAATTAGTTCCAGATTATTTATTACAGATTGTAGAACGTCGAGGCCACTGAGAAAGTTGAAAGAGAAGAGTTTTTATACATGGAATGCTGGCGAACTAATATATTATAATTGTATAAAATTTTGTATTCTGGAATATTCTATATTTAAATTTTTATTTTTTACAGATATAAAGGGATACTTACCGTGCCTGATCCGGCAGTGCCTGCCAGAATGAAAGTGCGGTTTCCTTTGAGTGAGTAACAAATATTATTTAAAACATAATTTTTCCTAACGAAGGTATATAACAGGAGTGGCCAACCTGCGACTCGCGAGCCAAATGTGGTTCTTTGAAAGATTATTTGTAGATCTCGATAAATTTACCAGAGATCGCTTTTAATTTTTTTTTTTATATATTTATGAAAATATTACCCTGATATTCAAACATCGATCAAGTGCTGTCACCAAACTTTAAAGAATTATTACGGCAAGTGAAATAAATTTCGTTTAATTACTAATTCATAAATAATACATTATGTTCTTTTATTTATGTGTGTTGTTAATGTAATTTCTGTATTATTTATACCTATTAATGGCGAGTCATTAAAAATTACAAATTTTGAAAAATGGCTCAGATTGTCCAGTGAATTTCCCACCTTTTATGTGCCATGCCCCGCTTTAACCTTTTTAAAATATCTTCGCTCGCGTATGAAAATAAATATTTTATGTTTAGGCGAAAGGGCGACTCGTGTCGAGTCCACCTTCAAATCGCTTCCCTGTGACCGTAGTCACATTGAAACTTTGTAAAAATTAAGTGATTCTTTTTTACACTTCAGAATAAATATTTAATGACAAAATTATTTTCTTTTAATTTGATACAAAGGTGAAACCGAGCTTTTCGGCTTGACCTTTAAATTCCTTCCGACAAGTTGCTTCATGGAGCGTTCTAGGCGGAGGGAATTTAAATAAATATGGACTGTAATGGGGAATAGGTGTATAGCTGCGTAGAAGTACAGTTAATAATAAATTAAGGAATAAATTTAAGATCTTGATTACACTGTTGTCTAAATGACATTTGCAGTATTCGCGGGTTCGATGGTCCAGGGAACAAGGGGCTTGAATCTTTTACATCTCGCACAAGGGACTTCCTGTGAGTAAAATTGTCACTAAAAAATATTTCTTTTCGCAGGCGTTGCGGGATCAGCGAGTTACACAATTTTATCAACCGACTACGGGACATACGCCGCCATATTCACGTGCCAGAAGCTTGCATTTGCCCACAGACGCTCGGCCACGATACTGTCACGCACGAAGGAACTCGATAAGATGTTTGT
Source organism: Battus philenor (assembly GCF_028537555.1). NCBI lineage: Eukaryota > Metazoa > Arthropoda > Insecta > Lepidoptera > Papilionidae > Battus > Battus philenor. The sequence goes on from NW_027181686.1 coordinate 5,186,892, forward strand.
TGATAAGGTACAACTCTCCGCTTGTAGTAACTCTTAATTTTATATTGTATTGAATTGGCATCGTCTTGAATACTAATAAACAGCAGTTTTTTTTATGAATCGGTGGCATTTACAAGTCGGAGAAATAGCGTCAATAATTTTTTTTAAAGGCTAAGATCATCTATGGTCACGTTACTAATATAATATCGATGAATACAATTCACAACCTATATAATAATGTTTTCTTTGTACGAGGCTTCTTCTACTATCGTACCTTTGTAACTACAGGGGAGGTTTATGTCCAAAGGTAAACGTCTTACGGCTGAAATGATGACTAAAGTAAGGAAACACATAAACAAATAAATATAAAATACGTGTAAACTACTCCTGGTATTGTTTCAATATAATAGTGTATGTCACTACCGACATCCCTAATATAATTTTTATGATTACAAAATACTATGAATGCGACGTAGTTTTGGAGAATCTTTTATAATTAAAAGCTGTTAGGCGCGACAATATTATTTATACTCACCGACAGACTTACAAGTATAACAAACAAAAATTAGATGGTCAAATCGGAAATAGGAAACGTAGCCTGAATTGCTCGTCTGATGTGGCAATGGGCGGATTACAATTCGTGCTACCGGAGGCCTTTGGTGCGTGGGTTGGTCCTCCACTAGGTGTACGACGACAAAGTCGCGGGAAGTCCCCGCTTGCGGGCAGCGCAAGATCGGTCATTGTGTCGATCTTTGCGGGTCGTCTATGTCTTGCATCTACCCTACATAAGTAGCTAAACCACAACACATTACCCATTGCGAGATATTTTTCTACGCAACCAATAACAGAAGATTTATACAGATGACGTCTACCTTCTAGAAATTTTAATGAAATTTTTTAGATCACACAAACACTTTTGAACGTAATTAAAACTTTGGCTTATACGTGTTAAAATTTAAATTTTTGTGTTGTCGCCGCGGTCATATATTTTCACTTTCATATTATTTATAATAAAAATAAATAGATTTTTGAAATAAAACTAGCTAAATAAATTGCGTAACGCTTTGATTTTGACAGATGCGGTCAAAGATGGCTGCGTTCGGTGTGGATCCGTACGATTTATCCATCATATCGCAGAAAGACTGCCCCAAGCACCCGAACGGGACCGAGGGCGTTAACATCGAAATCAACCCCGACACATTCTCCTCGCACAACATCGGCGAAGCGGTCAGGAAGACCGGTGTAGTTATTGGTAAATATTAACAAATACCGTAACGATGGTCTTTGATCAGTGTGTTGCTGGTGATAACCAACGTACTGATCGAGATGACTTACGATGAACCTTATAAGAAGGCTCAATGTCACCCAGAGGGCAATAGAAAGTGCTATGCTCGAAGCCTCGCTGCGAGATTGGATATGAAATGAGATCTCTATAAGAACCGATGTATCTCGAAAAATTTCTCGTCTAAAGTGGCGAACACTGAGTTCTATAACAAGGTCGCGGGAAATCGTTGAATGCGGGCAACGCAGAACCGGTCATCGTGGTGAACAGAGAGGCCTATGCCCCGCTGTGGGCGTCTGTCGGCTGACATGATGATGATGATTAACAATTTGTTTCAGTCATAATGTGCAAAATGTTCTTAAGACCAATAGAAGATATAGTCAAGATCGCTAGATGCGTAAGATAATCGTGGCGATTTTTGGAGACCTATGCCTTACAGAGGTATCCATTGGCCGACATGACGATGATAATGCACAATCACATTTAAGATACAGGCTCTTGTCAACTGTTTTATAACAATTCGAAACATAGCTTACGTTTTTGTTACCCTTTAATTTCCCTTTTTATTATATTTTCCTACCTAAAGTTTTGGAAACGAATGTCTCGTCGTGTCAAATAGTTTATCACTCCCCTCTCTCAGTATTTTTAAACACCTATTAAATAGGTTAAAAAATAAGGCTACAATGTTTTACTAATTAATGTAAACAGAATCGGTTCTCATGTGGACTCTGAATTTCGAAGTCAGTTAATTGTGCCAAATAATTATTGTTTCTGCTTAAAAGGTGCCTTAATTTTATTTCGCTTGTTTTAAAAACGCTGTCGAGTAATCAAATCGTTCAACGAACCAACGATTGCCTTCGAAAGTATGTCACGAACTTGACAGTGTGAACTTGACTTTATAATTGGAAACAAATTAATTAGTAGCCAGCAAATCTCAGCATTCTTAACGCGGCAATATTTAGTTACACGATCAAAATAAAAACACTATTTTTAAAAATTCCTTCGATCCATTTACATCGCATAGAAAACTCTCAATTTAGATTTTATTTTAAAATTGAGGAATTCTAAAGATAACTTCATATTAAACATGAGTATAATTTTCTGCAAATCAATACACCTGTTAGTCAGATCGCATAATTAAAAATAGATAAAACATGAATCAAAGTATTTTATTTATTTAACATATTTTTAACGAACAAAATAATACTTACTAATACTTCATACACTGCTTAACTTAGTAATAATGCGATTATTTATAATAAATAACAAAATATTTTATATGGGAAAAAATATTTGGTATTTAATATTTTCCATTTTTCTCCTTTAAGGACTTTTCTTGTAGCGTAACGCAAATATGAAAACAAGAAGCTTAATACTTGCCTTTAATTTTTATTTTTCTATAAATGATTTTCCAGTCCATACTAAAGTTAAATTTGATTTAATAGTAATATAATTTATTTCAGCCGATGGTGTAGAATATGTGGTAGAAGCTGGTAAGAAAGTGTATCACAAAGTCACTGACAGCAAGGAAGACTTGACTGAAACGCCCGCGTCGCATGTTGCTTATGGCAACCGGCTTTCTGCCAAACCCGACGACGATGCTGAATGGTTGCCATAGATAATATAAGAATCTAGTTGGATTATTATTTGCCATAGGTCATAAAGAATTTTACTTGTAAGAAACAATATTTAAGTGCGTTTGTGTGATTTAAAATGTGGATAGTATTTTATTATGAATATAAAAAGAAAAATTTTGTTTTATTTTATTCCAGCAACTTGTCGTGGATAATAATAATTAATATATTTTTGCGAGAACAAAAGTTTTCAATCATGGTTACAGAAAAAGTATGATTTTAATTGTAAATTAAACATTTGTATTTTGTTTCGATTAACAAGTGCTCTCTTTGCCAGTAATTGTAATGGATGTCTGAAAATTTCATATTTTTTTAATAAATAATTAATTTAAATTTGGCGTCTTTTTTATTTTATACATCTCGCTTGTTATATGATCAAAATAATAAATGTAAATAAGTCAATAATATTTGTTTTATGGCGTTTTACGATAATCTGATAAGGAGTCATCTAATTTGCGAAATTTTTATCATCTCTTTGAAGCTTTTACACATATAACCAACCATCCTTTATAACTCTTAAATATGTTGCATTATTTTAAACTTTTAACGCGTATACGACAGACCAATAACTTATGGCAGTACAAAGTCTGAAGGCACAGATGATAGTAAGCAATAATTAATTCCGAAGTTTGAAAACGCTTTTTCTTACTTATTCATCTTTACGTTATATTTCTTAAACCATTGTTTTCTGGATGGAGTGTACAGATTGACAGCAAATAAGCTATATATTCACCATATTAATTTTTTTTACACAAGTAACCAACGACCATCTATATATATGCCTATCTGTTAGAGTACTGTGATAAAGACAATGCTTTACAACACCAAATCAAGTTGATCTGTGCTGTGAATTTTAGTCTTCTTAATTGCGAAATGTAATGCCGGGTAAAAATGTTTAGTTGAATCCTAATAAAGCGACCTCTATCAAAAGAGACCAAGTTTATTGTACATTTCGGCAGTCAATCAAGATATTAATTAAATTTTTGTTGGTATTAATAAAAATCGGTAAGTAATTCAATATATATAATTTGCTAAGCAATAGCAAGCTTACAAAGTTTACTATTTCGTAACAGCTTTAAATAATAAAGAAATATTAGCAAAAATCAATGCGATTATGGGGGTCATCAAATGTCTAAGGGGTACATCTTTCAAGGAATCGTGGGTAAAGACAGACTTCCCTAATGTGGTATCTATCTAGCAACCAGCAGAGGAATCTCTCCAGGCCCAACCCATACCCGCCGTGTGGCACGGAACCGAATTTCCTCTGGTCTGTGTACCAATAGTATGGGGAGGGGTCGATGCCCTCGCGCTTGTAACCTGCAACAGATAGGTATTATCAAGTTGTCTATAGAAATTGAAAAATTCTCTTATTATGAAAAAAAAACTTTTTAACAAGTGACAATACTTTTAATCATTAAGTTGTAATTTAAATTTCTGATGTTTTGAAACTATGCTGTCCTTATTTAACTATTTTATTTATTTTCTAGATTAACACAATGTTGGTATATTGTTTGTTATGTTCAATGTGTGACCAGTGATGACTGTGTTCACTGTGTTACTAGTGATGACCTATGATAGGGTTTTGTTTACGAGATTGAATAATGAATGAGATTTGTTGATGAACAAAAATAATGGACAAAGTACAAATGATTGTTAAATTGAAGAGGCAGTAACCCTAAAGATTGTGTAATGGAGACCACAGATCCATGTTGTGCAACTACAAGGTCAATAGACGATTTAAGGTCGTCGGACGACCCTGGAAGCAGACAGCTTCTACCTGGTTAACTTCCAAACCTTTGAGGAAGACAGGTCTAGCAGGGGATGTCCCAAGACTGAATTGAAGATGATGACCAATTGGTGTATGGCACAACCAACATTATAGATGCCTTTACTTAATTGTAGTGTGTGGCTTTTGAATCTGTTTGGGCGAAATGTTTTCTTAGACTTAACACAAGTGAATGTAGGGCAAATCCTAAATAATCAATTCTTATAGATTTTATCTACATTTGAACAAATCTGAAATATGTATGAAACTAGACGAGGTAATTGAGGATATTTAAGTTACCTTCCATGAGCTCTTCATGGTCCCAAATCCTCATCGAACCTCCTACGATCTCTCCAACGCCTGGCATCAGAACGTCCACGGACTCGGTGAGACGGCGATCGTCTGCGCAGCGAGACATGTAGAATGACTTGATCTCTGCTGGAAACTTGCAGAGAAGGATCGGCACTCCAATGGCGTCCGTCATCTTACGCTCTGGCATCTCGGGAATATCCTGATAAAATAAAAAAAAATGATTACCACGGGATAATAATTATGAATGTACAGTAAAGTACCAAAGTCTAGACTACCAGGAGAATGAAATATTACTGGCGCTCCTCGTTAACCTTACATACACGTGTATGCAATAATTTAATCATTTCCGTCACATAAACACATACACAAACAGAAATCTTGATAATTGATACTCAATTCCCGCCAAATTATATGTTATTGGTGTAATAATTTCTGAAAACTAATTTGGGAAACCCTGGGAACTTTTGTTTACTTTAATTTTAACAGATTTTAACTATAAGTTATCGAGACTGATTTCAATAATTATTATTTAAAAAATATTTTGGATTAATTTTTAATAGTGGTTAATTTTATCAGAGATTGTTTTTAGTAGATTAATTTTAATAGGATTACATTTACCATTCTCAATAAAAACTATGGTTTATAGCAGTTGTATAGGGAATTATGTAAAGGATTTCCACCTTTGTGACTCATAACAATATCTCTGGAGCCATGAGGCTTAGAGACTTGAAATTTGGTAGGAATAATCCTTTAGTCAATAGTCCTTTAAAATTTTTCAAATCCATCCGCTAGGGGGTTTGGTTTAAAAATACATATTTTTTAAACTATAAGCTCTAATAGGTCAGAGTATTGTTATTGTAATATAATAGTCAGAATATTTTTTTTGTTAAAAATTATGAGGAATTAATTTTTTTTTATACATTTTTTACTAAATATCTTAAAATAAAATTAGATAGTGAAGGACTTGTGTGTGAGTTGGAAATGATAAAATGAAGACAACCAAAGGCTCTTACGTCACTCAGATTGATGCTTCATGTAGCAAAATCAGATGCAAAGACCTCCGACAGACTATGTGATCTACCTTAAGCTGTCAATTGAAGACGTGATAAAACAAATTCGTGGCTCAACCGATCGAGCTTCAGCTATTATAGAATTATGGACTGTGTCTCTCTACACTTATGGATATATTAACAACATCAGCAGAAGACTAATTGAGTCTTGTACTAAAAGAATCTTAATAATAAAATTATATGTAACCGAGTTAATTTTAATTTAAGACATTAAGATATGAACTCATACAAATTTTACTATATATGGTACTTTAGTTTGGATTCAAAAATACACGATAGCTTTCATATTGACAAATGTTTAGTTTTCTTAGTTGCTTCTTCATGAAGTAAGTGTTATAACAAAACATGTCTGTCTCCACGAACATTTTTTTCCAGGCTGTTCTATTTGGGAAAGTTTTAAGGAGCCAGTCCAACGAGTAGTTGATCGCCCTTTAGCCCTTCTAACCTTCACATTGGCGACGGCTTTTACCTTATCCAGATTTTCTGAGCTCCTCTAATGTGACTGTTCTGTGCACATCATATTTAAAAACTAAGAATGATTACCTCTCCAAATTCATAAAACGATCCATCCTCTTTAGTGATGTTGTTTTCGCGAAGATATTCTATCGCCTCAGTATATGCCATCCTCTTGAATGGTTTCTCAGGACGCTGAAAATATATTCGTTATTTTATCACATTGATCACTTAAGTATTACTAAAATCATTAGCATATACACATAGCACATTAGCATATGACATAACAACTTAAAATCCACGAATGTTAGACTAGACATCACATGTTATGAAATTTTAAAAATATTTTTTTATACATATCAATACCGAACCTTTTCAAAAATTGCACTTTGTAAAAGTAAAATTAAAACAGTTGTTTATAGTAGTTTCATTCCAAGTTTTTTTCCTAGTAATAAAATATGTCATCATATAATGAAATATGTCTCCTAAAATGCACCGGATGCTGTGAATACAGGTGAAACAAAATTTATTTTTTCTTAAATTCTCTCATAAATCTTGAAAGGTGTCCCATATTTTTACAAAAATTAAAGAATGTTCAAATATGTTGCTAAGTACAAATCTCTTTCTAAAATGACTTTCTAATTCATTGTTTTTTTATTTATATTTTTGATAAACCTCAAGTTCTTTGTTAAAAAAGGACTTTGTTTTAACTACAATTCAAATACATATAAAATTTAACTACAATATTTCATTTAAATTAAAACTTGTTGTTAATCAAAACATTAAAACTTATTCACTTGACAAATAAAGCATTGCAGTGACCAAAATAGAAAACCTTTAATTCAACTTATAATAATTCATAACAGCACAAAGTCTGTCTAGACATTCTATAAAATGGTTTTGATGTCTGTCAACTTCAAAACTTCATATTTGGAAACTTAACTAACTAACGGATTAAGTTTAAGTTTTTTAAGTTAATACAGAAATCTTGTATTTGGACTGGATTATAAACAGTGATCTAACCTTAAATTTAGGGTTGAGTTCATGCACCAGGTGTCCTTCGGGCGAAGCCAGGACTCGGTCAACGACGTCAACCACCAGATCCTCCAACCGATTCAGCAGATCTTCAAAAGTTATAAACGGGCATTCTGCCTCTACATGACTGTACCTATATTTAATATGAAAATATATTAAAACAACCTGCAGAACACGTGTCAACAGTACATCAAATTATGTAAATATGAAATTGTAAGTCCACAAAAATATTACCCATTTTTCTAGGAACTACGATAAAGGATATAGTAAGTAAATCTTTATATAGCCAATGTATATATTTTTACAATAGGATCCTAGAAAATGTTCAGAGAGAAATAAGTTTTTAGGGATTTCAATGCTCCTGTGCGTTATTATGTATACTTATCTACTAACAAATATTTTTCTGCTATTAACAATAATTTTTTACTAAACAACTCTCAACTGCTTGTAACCACGGGAGTTGAAACAAGTCTGACAACACATGGTATTAATTTTCCATGTATTAAGAATCCCTAAAGACCTTCATTGTGTTTAACACAGTATTTTATTATTGGCACCTAATTGTATTGTTACAATATGTTTTAGGGGTGCACATGTTTTATAGGAGTGCCAAATGTATATTGTAACCACAAAATTTAAAAAGAAAAAAATTGTCTTACTCAGCAAGATGGCGACGAGTACGCGATTGTTCGGCGCGGTAAGACTGTGCAATGCAGTACACATCGCCCAAGGCTGGCAGACAGGTTTCCAGGTATAGCTGCGAGCTCTGGGTAAGATAAGCTTCCTCTCTGTTGGAAAATAAAAAATATTAATTTATGATTGTAACAAAATCGTATGTCATAAAATAATAAGTTTTGTGGTGGGGCTTGTCCACATAACATTTGAATTATCATGTAAATATTTTAATCAAAAAATCCTACAAGTTCTAAGTCTTTTTTGTGTAAATAAAGCACATCAATGAATACTATGATTGCATGATAAAGTGACCATATAAAATTACCCGATGATTTTGTTGTTAGTTATTCTCAGAGTGTGTTTGGCAGTCTTGTAGTTTAAAGGTTTAAAAATGCCAATACAGTAGAGCTCAACCTGATTCCAGTCTCAATCAAATTAGGCACTTGTAACACTCTTCACATGATACAAGAGGTCACTGTAAATGATCATATGTGGATAATAATATGAATAAAGGAGAAATATTAATGAAATTAAAAAAATGGCAGTTTTGCTTAATGACGTGATTACATTATCCATTAAGGAACTGGGTTAAAGAGGTTTCTAGAACAAAATTAAATATACTCTGGTGTTACATAGTGACCTAGATCTGATTACTCTATTTAACACTATTCAATATTTTCTAATGTCATAATTATGTTCTCTAAATTTCAGTTGATTTTATTTGCAAGGTGACTTTGTTTATGTGGGTCTCTTTGTCTCAGTAAGACGAGGCTATTTGTCATAGATCTAATTCCAGCAAGAAGGTCGTAAGTAAATATTTCCAAGAATAGTCATACCGAAGGTTGGAGTAGTCACCACAAAAATTTAAATTTGTCGCTATGTGATTTTAAACAGAACATCACAAGAGTATGATCTTCAGTAACTTTCTGAGAGCATTTGCTGAATTCGTTAGTTCGTAGATTCGATAGTTTAAACTTGCAAGAGTGTTCATTTACGAACCTTTAGGGTCATTTGAAACAATATTCTCGAAAATTTAGACGACACCTTGGCGATGAATTCGAAATTATAATTTGAATTCTTTCCTTATTAAATAAGAAATACATATTTGTGAAGCACAACTTTTTTTATTATTAGCAAAAGCGTATATTATTATGGTGCACTCTGTATCTTTTGAGTTACTTGAGTAAAATGAAATAACCAAATTTTATTTGGCTAATACAATCATTTTAAAAGAAGGCTTGAATCTCTAGTGTACCAACGGTACCCAGAAGAGGCATCTACACATCTTGTGGTAATTAACCCCTCTCTTTTTTCTCCGCAGGACCCACACAAAAGGAAAATGTGTATTTAAATAAATATCTAACCCGAAGTAGCTGAACTTGAAGAGCGTGCTGCCACCCTCACACTGCGTCTGGACAAGAGTTGGCGGCGTCACTTCGGTGTAGTGACGTGAAGCAAAGTGCTCTCGGAAGGCTCTCGTCACGGCAGCGCGCGCTCTTAGCACCTTCGACGTGTTCTCACCGCGTATCATTATATGCCTAGAACGAAACAACTCGATATTAATAATAGTAATCTACCACTACTTCATTTTTTACATAGATTTGTTAATAAAAATACTCTGAATATTTTCCCAAAACGCCGTAAAAAAATGATAAAATCCACATTATTTTATAAGTATTTATAAGTCGAAAACAAACAAATTATACATAATAAAAATATAGATTGAAATTAGCTATTAACATCAATAATGTAACTATTTAGCGCTACTAGGTAACAAGCATACATTTTTACTAGGGATTGGACCAAAAAAACTATCATCAGCTGTTGCAGAACTTCATATTACCCCAATTGTACTTAGTTGCTGTATTAATAATTTTAGTTAGCTTTGTCAAAATTAGAAACTAAAAAATTTGCAGATTAATGACAAAATAAAAAAACCGTAAAATACAAGGGTTGGGTGTATTTATTTCTTAAAATACTATGATAATTATTTAAGTAATTAAAGCAGACAAATAAGCTATGCTAGTAATAAATGCACACACTCTATATGTTCATGTGTTTTTGTGGTTTGTGCAGACTGGGACCTATTCAGCATGGGACAGCAGAAAAGCCCGGTGTGCTGGTCTTCCATAGGCCCATTGTGTTGATCACATTAATTATCGTCACATTTATTGAATAGTGCTATAGTATTACTATATCTAATAATTATTATGAAAGGCGTTGTCAACAGACCACCATCTGACCACTATGCCATTTAGTTCAAAAGCGATGGACGTTGCATTTATAATTTGTGAGCAAATAAATAAGAACAAACAATTTGTTCTATTGTCTGTATTAACATTTTCATCGTCATCATCATTTCTACTGTAGAACGACCTCTAGGGATAGTCCTACCTCATAAATTGGTAATTTTACTCTTAGTCTCCACTTTAGACTCTAAATCCACAGCAGAATCAGATCTGTGCCCTATGGGGTTTACGGATGTTTGCATTCTTAATAAAATATGAGCAAATCCTGAGCGTAACCCTCACTATGGCTTTGTTAAACGACTGTAAGCCAATGAAGCCCAAAGTGAGGGACCACATTCACAACACCTAGTTAATTATATTTTATGAGCTCCAAAAATCAAGTAATCACGTTGCTGGTGGTTTGCTGCAGCACAAATACGGGTCATCATGGCGATCTATGGGGATGGCCTATGCCTAGGCGACTGTTGGCTGACATGTGATGATGCGATCTATATAAAACATGAGTATTCTTATAAGATATTTATGCAAACCTTACCAGCACCTACTAACAACCCAAGTGATACTAACATCATATACAGATCACATTTACAAATAACCCTGGTTTCACATCGCTACAACTCAAGCTGTAATACCTATTATCTAATTGGACATCGGGTAATGCTTCTTCATTGAGTATGGAGTCAGCACCGCCAGGTGGAGCTAATCCAATCAGTTCCCAATAGTCGGCTGTCAGCTCATGTCCGCCAGGTGCCTGGGAAATTAGTTTATGCAATTAACTCAGTCTTTTCTTCTTTTATTGTATTTTTATTGTCATTTCTTTGTTGATGATATAGAAAAAATTAATTCTAGAAACTTAGTGTTAACTTAACCTAAAATCAATATTGTGGCTGGAAAATTATTTGGTGCATTGGAAGATTAAGATTTAATAACAATCAAACCAAGTTCCAGATGATAATCACAGCCTAAATTAGTGGTTACGAAAATGTTCTCTAGGTATCCCTACTCTACAGTAACATTTAAAGAGTTGGTTGAAAATAAAAATCATGTGCGGCATTCATAAGAATGCATCTAAACTCATTATTTAAGAACACACCTATTTTTCTACTGTCTCTTTAGACTCTGTATATATCTATCTCTCTGACTCGCACTGCCCGACTAGACCCACAGCTTCACACGCTGTAGCAACAAAAGATTTACTGTAACCCAGATTGATATTGTTATGCTGTGATATTGCATTATACATATAAACATCCAGCAAGTGTTTTCCTTAAATTGGATTACCTCCTATGAGGCGAGGGGCCTGTATCAACAACCGCCCCTCAAAGGGTTTATGTATTATGCCCAGTTCAATATAAAGTAAAAACATTAAAATTGTAATTTCATTCTAATATTATGGAACCTAACAACAATGACTACAACATTTCATGTGGAGGCAAACACAGGTGTTTGAAAGGGGAGTGTAGCTTAATTGCTGTAGATTAATGTATGGCCCATCCAATGCAAAATCGATGTTTTCAGAAGTAACAAAATGTCATAATAATATAGTAAAATAGCAAGCATACAAAATGATAATTGCTAAATTTTATATAAATTATTGTTTATAGGCCCTGGGATCAGGGATATCTATCAAGATAGATTGTACCCCGGCAGACTTGCTTTCTTGTTAGAAGATACTGCCTTTAATGTTCCTATAGAAAAAAGTCAATTGATGTAACATATTTCATTCTTTATACAAGGATATAAAAATAGAGGGAAAAGGTTTAAAAAGCATTCTTGACAATTGTGCTATAAATTCACTTCTTTAAAGCTTTTATACAGAAATCTCATATTATATGTATGTACTTAGTTATATTTCTGTATCTATAAAACACTTTTTTTGTAATTTTTGAAGTTTCTCTGACTTAACATTTCATAACTACAAATTAACTTTGTTTTTAAAGAAATAAAATGTTTCAACAGATTATCAAATTTCAACTTAATCACTTTTACTTTGTCTGCATTACCATATTTCAATACATTGTGATGATAATATATGTATATAAATATGATAAGTAGGTCATTATGGCAAACTGAACATGTGCAACAACATGAGGATAATATAGTAAGATAGTTTTTCAATTTGGATTACTTGATATTAAAACTTATTATTATATACTACCTGCAGAAAAATTATATAACATTCATAAATATACTGTTGTGCAATGGAATATTAAAATTTTTCTAAACAAAATATGTAAAATGAGAAACAATAAACAATACATCTGAAATCATATGGAAACATGTAACACTTGTCTGAGAAAAAAAAACTTATGTAATGTTAAATGAGAAAGATTATTAGTGAAATTAAAAATGAAATATATATTATTAGACTTACTGTTTTTCCTTCTGGAACAATTTCTAGTTTTCCATATATAATGACTGATGACTCGGTGGAAAGGATTAATGCATTGTATGTCTGACATAATACACCATGCAATACACATTGAAGAAAACCAGTGCCATCCCGCAAAGTAAGGAAGGCAAGAGCTTTACCCTGTCTTCTCAGTCGGTGAACCCATCCTCTGACACAGATACGTTCACCTCTGTACTCAGCAGCTGTGGAAATATATATATTTTTTAATTGAAGAACTCACTTTTGTGAATTGTGCAATTAAAACCAAATGAACTATTGTAGATTTCCCAACCAATCAAGTGTACATTTATTTTTGTCAGCTGATAATTGCCCATTGTAAGATATAGGCACCATTCCTATGATTAGTTATGCACTGCCCACATTCATTGACTTCTCAAGATCTTGACTATGTTGTCGGTTCACCTGTTGACAGGGTCTACTGACACTGCTTCTAATGGCACATAGTCACCACTCAAGAACCTTTTGGCCCATATAGCTGCGAGGTCAAGTATACACAAGCTTTTAATCAAAACGTCATAAGTGCTTACTGACATTGAAGAAGAGCAGGGAGATGTAGCTATAGTATTATCAGTAGCACTATAATTGTGTTTCTCTTAATGCTCTTGGTTTTGGAACCGCTGTACTACTCTTTGGTAAGCAAGTAGGGATAGAGAGGAGCATCACCTACTTCATTCCATCATTCTGCTGTCAATACTTGTGGTGGACAGGCTCAAACTTGTTTTCCTTGGCCCCCAGTTTGCTGGGCTTTTCTAAGGCACAGTACTGCAGTTTCAGTAGCATTAAAGTTATATGAAATTTACCAATACAGAATGAGCATTTGTTACAGTGATTACAACTTCCAAAGATGCTTGGATACCTGCAGTAGGTACAAGGTTTTAATAAACATTGCATTCCATCCATATTATTCCAAAGGAAGATTTCAAAATATATGAATGTGGTTATAAGAAAGAAGTCACAAAAAATCTACACTTTTAATAGTTTTTGGTATAATATTTGTGATGAAACTAAAATACTGATGTTCACAGATATTCAAAAAAATTAAAAATTTTAAATTATGAATAGTTAAAAACATGTAAAATAAGGTTAGAAGGAAAATTAACTTATATTAACTGATTAAAGAAAAGGAAATCTCGATTATCATAAATAATATATGTGTACAAAATGTAACATATCAATGACTCAGTAATATGTCACTGCATTGCAGTATTGCATCAGTTCATGTTCATTTTGCAACTATAAACTTATAAAAATTACCTGAACTAGAAACAAATTGTTAATTACTTTTAGATCTTATAAAAAAATGACGTAGTGAAAAAAAAAATTAAGAATAGTTGAAATTTTTCAAGTTTGAAGTTCCTCTTTACAATATTAGTAATTGTATGTTAAATAAGTTAAAATATGTTTATTAGATAAAAATAACTAATAAGTGAGTTACCTTGAGAAATTTTTATTATTTTCGCAGCAGGTAGCGACTGGTCTTGAGAAATAACAATTTTTTTTGCTTCTTCCAAATTTTGTTGTCTCTTTTCGTTACTCTCCTCTTCAGCTTTTGCTTTATCGGACGCCTTATAATTTTCTCTTACCCATATTTTTTGGATTTTCTTTAATTGGGATTTAGCCGCAACCTCATACTCGGTGTTTTCTTCTTTGCCATCCACGTAAATTGTAGGAAAAGGTTCTTTTCCCGCATGCCGCATAGCTTGAAGAATGGTCTTAAAAGGCTTTTCACGAGTTCCATCGCCTGTGCTATCGTTACCTTTTTTCTCCGAAGTGTAAATCTCGCCTACAAGAAGATCGTTTATCATTTGAGCATATTGGTGTTTAGTAGCGCAAAAGGGTTATTAATAAATTAAAGTTATACATGCCTAGAGTTAAGCCTGCTATGTTAGGCATGATGATAACGTTATATTTGTATTATTTAAATAATTATATGAACAGTTTGATTGTGACGTTAAATAAATATACAATTACACGTTTTACTATACACATAACACGTTCCACCCGTAACGAAACTTCACTGCTATTCCAACTAGCAGGTTACCATAGATTATACAATACTTGAACTTTTTAACAGATTAATTAGATAGTAATAAAGATAGAAAGAAGGAAAGAAAAAAAAGAGATATAAAGAAAAAGGTAGCTTTGTATGTAAAGGTTACTCTATATGAATTGTTGTTATTAATGCAATTTTCACCATTTTGCTCAAAATTATGTCTAATTAATTGAGATTTTGTGTTTATTATGATAGAGTAATGGATAAATTTAAGACCTTTTAAATGATCGCAAATATCGAAATCTTTACATGTGCAGGATTAAGAAAGTAAATTCTTGTGATTGTTATCAATGGTGGTAATGATATGGAGAGGCATTGTTTAATGTTAGTCGTTGTATGACACACGATAGTGTAGTTGTTTTTTTACTTTTAAAAAAAAACTGAAATTTTGAATAAAATATGAATTTTGATTCAAAATTCTTACTTTTTTCAAATTATAATGTTTAGGGTTACATCATTGAACCATTGCTGGAGGAATCTTTCATACCAGCTGGTGATATTTTTAGAAGGGATTCACAAAAATAAACGCAAAACTAGAGTTGATCATACATTTTTTGAACAAGAAATCGTTTCGCCAGTTTTGGCAAGTGAAGATATTTATTACTATTTTGTGAAAATCTATATTACTTGTGAAAATTTAAATACTTCTTAAAAGAGAAACTAAGAAGTAATTGACGAAGCCTCTACGTTAGTTTAGATACAAATAAACGCCTGCCCGCGGTGAACGGCGCTCCAAATTAGGGTAATTTTTTGTTTAATATTTTCTCTTTCAGGTGCTGGCCTGTGTCGATGTTTCTCTCTCGCATTCATTGAAGACTTTGCTAGGATTCATTCGTTTGATAGCGCAATTGCTAGCTTTCCACTCGTTACAAGTTGATGCCAAATATACTCTTAGGTAATATAATATATTATTGTATAGGAAAAGTGGAATTGAAAGAATGCAATGTAAGTATAGTATGTATGATAAAAAATGTAGTATAGAATAAATTTATAATTTTCATTGATATACTTCCTCACCGCTGTTTAGGATGAGCCGCCTCTGATTAAAACAATTAATGGCACTTACAGACTGGTTACTTAAAATGTTAGCCTCAATTTTTTCATAAAAGACATTTTGATCAAAAGGACGAGTACCGAGGTTTACAAGAGAAGTCGATCAGTAGCAAATAATAGTAGTAAATAAGTCGGTAGTAAGAAAGTAAGTGGCGATTGAGGAAAGGGATCTTTTTCATACCACATCAGGTTAATGATACCTTTTTGTAACAACATAATGTTAAATAATTTGCGACAAATTAGGAAAATGAAAAACTGTCAAAGTAACAGAGGTAGTGTCGCATGAATTGACTAAAGCACGTTAGCTAACATGTTAGGTGTTATTCTGTGGAAATAAACTGGTATAATATTGGGGAATATTACTAACGAATATTATTTTTTGTAAAGAAAAATGGATCCTGTGTGATAACGTTGGTCGTGTTGGCTTAAACCTGACCAAGGATTACTTTGAGCAAATGTTGTCTCTAAAGAAGATATTAGTGATTTGATGAACTGTGGAGGTATTATTCACTTAAGCATTTTAAGATATGGTCAAACGGTTAATACAACATGTATTGTCGACAATATCCAACGGTGTTAAAGCTCAATATTACGAATTTCTGTCTGGCTCTTCTCAGCAGATCGTGATTTCAAGCCGGTGCTCACAGAACGATTACACTGACTTTTTAAATATCTAAATTGACGATTCAAAAGTTTGTGCAAATGCTTATTCATATAAAGGTATTGGGAAATTCAACACGCGGGATTTGTCAATTGTCTAATGTCACATCCGAACAATGTTCGGCCACAGGAAGAATGGTTAGCAAATAATTGTTGCTAGTATTAAGCGAGGCACATGGCTAGTACAACCGATGACCATTTGGGCCGAAAAGTTCTCAAGTGGCGACCACGAGCAGGTGGGCGCGCCGTGGAAGTCGCTTGCTGCCTTAAACCGGCAAGGCTATATTATGGATTACACTATTCCTTAAGAGATACTAAGGCAATATTAAAACAAATATAATCTTGTTATGTACAATATTACTTATTAAAGTTGAGATGTCCAACATGAATTTGAATTAATTCTAAATTTATGGTAACTTCAAATCTATTGGTTGGTAGGTTCATAGTTATCGATAAGTTCTTGATATACTTGCGTAGAAGTTATGCATTTATATTGTCTCGTAGCTAAAATGAAAACGTGAGCATGAATGCTTATAAGCCTTTTGAGTAGAAAATATATTTATATTTAAATTTAGAATATTAAAATTTAATATTTGTATTGTCAAAGGAAAATTTGTCAATAGCTTTAATAAACTTGGCTACGTTGAGGTTAGTTTTACGTGCTGTGTTATTTACATAGTAATTCAAATATAGCGAAAGTTATTACTAAGACGATGGAGTCGTGAGAGATTTTTTTAAATACTTCCAGTTGGTAAATTATTTGTCGGAGCTAGCTGTTTCTGCTGTGCTCTGCAATTGGCAGTGTATGTGCCCCTCCTGCCAATTCTAACAAGCAATTCTTACGAAAAATATGTGTTAATTAAATAATTCAGTGATAAAAATGTTTAATATAAAATGTCATGAGTAATTACATATAACGGTTATTTATTGGAAAAAGAGAGTGATAACGATCATCGTCATCGTCGGTTTGTTATATCGCAACATTGCATAGTTTGGTCGTGTCATCGAGACGGCGGAGGCCGACTATACAAGGAAAGGACGATGGTTGGTGGTGAACAATCGAGGATTTTTTATGATATCCTTTATCGTTGCCATCAAACTTATGTCTTGAAAATAATAATAATAATAAAAAAACCAATAAGACATTTGTTATTAAACAGTTGTAAATAAAATGTTACAATTTTCAGGAAAAAGTTTTTATTGAAAAATAATTCGAAAATAGAAAGGTAACAGTTTGGTGTGGATAATGGAAGAAAACTTAGAAATTGATGAGTTTACGGTAGTGGGAATGCTAAATATGGTAGAAAAAAAAATATAGCTTAGATGTAACAGTGCGTAGACTTCGAAATGCCAACGATTGCGCAGTGTTTAAAAAGGCCATAAATCCATTATTTTTAATTTGCCGCTCAACACACAAACTCCTTGAGTGTAGTGTTTGTCTACAAAACAGTAACATCCGCTACTTTAAGATAGGCAATAATAGACAATAGGAAAATGAACAGGTCTTGTCAGAATCGAGGCCGACTCGTGTACCCCAGATCCCAGTAGTGCTAACGCCGAAAGTGAGTGTCCGAGTGTGCTAGTAATCATAGCTCGGTAGAAGCAATCATCCAATTCGAAGATCCGTCCTTACGGGCATAATCGAGAAGAAATGCTAAACGGGTATTATCGCCGAATGGCAGTTTGGACTGTAAAGCCGAGGTCTCTTCGTGGGGGTTTTTTTGGCTTAGTAACTCCTCGGAGCATCCGCCTAAGCGAAGAGGCTAAGAGTTCGGCGGTCAATCCAGAAAAATTATAGTAAATAGCGGACGAGGGAGCCTTCGCGTTTTCCTACTTTAAAATAGGTTTTTGGCTAAGAGCTTTCTGCTACCTGTTTTAAACCTGTAAAATCTACAAATATCACTTGGGCATCAGAAATAAAAAGAGATTGATTTTTTTTTCATAATTTCACGTGACTAGCTATTTAACTTCTAGGCTGCCGCTTCAACACTATGTATTTTTTTCATTTTATCAAAGTTTGCTTTCTCGTTACTTATTCAACATCTAACTAAAAAAATTAACATTTTAATTTTTTATACTAAAATTTCTTGTTCACTCTTATTAATATATATATAAACTCGTTTGGTTTCTTGTGTCAGTCTTACTCATAATGTTAAATTTAAAAAAAGTAGAGTTCCTGTTCAGTTCCTGTAATGTTATTTATTTCCTTGAAAAGCCATAATATTTATTTTCTTTTAGAAGGAAAAGTTTCCACTCTAGAAAGGTAGCTAATCATTTTATACTTTAGGTTAAAAATTTTTAGTAAAACAAGAAATAGGAGCTCAATACCCAATTTATTGAAAAAATAAAATAAAATTATCAATAAATATTAAATTAAGTAAACAATTAATCGGTCTCCGAACTCATGGTCATGAAGGACTCGTTGTTATAAATATATGTGTCGCACAGATTTTGCTTTTCAAATGCTTCAAGTAGCCGAGTGTCCAAATGATTATTGATTATAGCTGAACAGCGCAAATCGGCAGTAGCTCGTGAAAGAGGTGCACGAAGTTTATAAACAGCAATTGGTTGCTGTGAATAGTTTTGCAAGGGCAACTCCGGGTTATCAATGGATGATGTTGTAATAAAAATAATCTTTGAACGCAGCGTTCTCTGTACAAGGTTGTAGTTTTGAATTTGCTTGATTCTACCGTACGCTGATTCGAACAGTTGTCTCGCGTATTGTGCAGATAGGGTTACCCCGCCGGTAATGGATCGTACACATGCTTCGACTTTCTCCTGCCACGTTGAAGCACCTTTCAAAGTTGTCTCCAGCTCTTCCCTCTTCCGTTCGTATCCCGTTTGACCGCTTGTAACCAAATTGTACATGTGCCGCGCGATCGCTATTTGCAATTCATGGTCAGTATGGTAACCTTTGAGTTGTTCTTTAAATGAAATTAGGAATTCTTCTGGAGTACCGCCTAAACAAAATACTGTCCCTGTCATCCCTGAAATAAAAATACAACTGTGTTCATTGAAAATATAATACATTCTTCTAATCATTACCATTTAAATTTAATTACAAACGGATCACATTCGGTTGCGGTGTTGCTTAAAGTTATTGGAAATAAATGGAGCCTATATTTTAAATTCCAATCCAATTCTATTGTTATATATGTTATTGTTGGGTCAAAATCTTGTAGGGCAATTTACACCTGAAAAGTAACTAAAATATCTTTGTTACGTATTTTTAAAATCATTGCCATTCGAAATAGTAATTTTTTTTGCAACCGGGGATATTTTTTCTATTACTATGATTAGAAATCTCTTACAATGTTTTTGACTTTCACGTTAGTAACGCTTCTGTAAACGTCATACTATCATGGTCTAATTTTGAAAGATAATATAGCACTTTTCACTAAACCGTGTACTGTTAATTATAATGAGGTAGTACTGCCAACCTTACCACCCGCTTCCAGATTGACGTTAATTTTTAGGCCAGCCCTCTATATGAGTATTATCATCATCATGTCTGCCGATTGATGCTCATTGCAAGGCATAGGCTTTCCCTGAATATTGCCACATGACACGGTCATGCGCTGCCCGCATGCAACGACTTTTCGTGACCTTGACTATGTCGGCGATCCAACAAGTGATGAGCCTACCCACGTCGCATCTAACAGCTCGCTCTCGTCACTCGAGAACCTTTCAGCCTCGACGGCCGAGTATATTAATAATAATAGAATGTTAAGAAATCGAAATATTAATAACTAAAAATTATTTATTACCCTTATCTTCAAGAATTGCAACCATTTCTAATGCCACTAAGATGCCATTTTCGTATCCCAGAAGATAGAAGTTTCCTTTGAGTGCCGCTTTTTTCACTAGAGTCTGTTTAATAAAAGGTACACATTATATTAAACAAATAAAAATTGATGAGCTTAGTCAAAATTATTTTTTTTTACCTCGGCATATCGGCATGCTTGATCAGAAATAGTTTCGTTGGGGCAGTCTAAGCCCGGCTGCAATACTATTGCTGGTATCTTCAGGCGTTCACAAAGGGTGCGGAAACGTTCATGGTGTCCTTCCATACCGGGTATCAAACATAAATATGTCTGGTTTACATCAAATTCGTCATCACGCTATAATATAAAGAATAAATAAGTAGGCACTTTGGAAAATTTTAAACACATTGGTAATATACTGATTATATAAATAGTTCTAATGTCCAGATAACACTATAAATCATAATAAAGATTTCATCATCAACATGTCAACTGATAGATGCCCACGGCACAGTATAGGCCTCCCCCAAAGATCGTCACAGGCCGCCCAGCTTTACTGGGTTGAAGCTACTTATATTTTTTACCATATTATAATCAAATATAGATATGTACTAATTGAATCGAAAAAATCAATTAAATGTAACTTAAAAATAAAAGTACAACGGGCGGTCTTATATCAGGTCAGGCAATTTATAACAGGCAACCATGAATGCATTTATGGGAAAGTTTTAGTTTAGATGTGGACCTCCTACGGCTGATATGATGATCATGATAAACTGTAGTGTGGAAACAGAAGGACAAGTAACGATGAGATGTGTTCATAAAGACAAATACATGTGCATTTTACTTTTTTACACTTAAATGTATACATTCATTTTTGTATGTATCATATAATGTATATATAATTGGACACACACATAAATGCAATATTCCAGAAGAGAAAATGGGGCACAAATATGCGCATCTTTAGCATTGTCCACTCTACTGGACTCAGGTGCGCTGTGCGGTAACAAATGACAGAAAGTCATGGCACTGGATTATTTTCAGTGTACATTATACTTTGAATTATCATACATACTTTGAAGTATGTTAATTATAATAACGTTAAAATACATAATTATTAATACCAAATAAATACGATGAAATATACAAAAAATATTAAAATTTTAGAAATAAATAATTATCTAAAACGACAAATACTTAAGCATAAAAATATCACGACAACTTGCATCACTTATCCGAAACGACGCACTTTTCTGAGCGAATGATGTCCATAATATTTTAAAATTGCAAAAAATTTTAAAATTTTAACTGCTAAAATTATTGCAAGATGCTTTTATACCAAGCATGTTAAATATAGTATATATATATATATATGTGTCTTACGGTTACGGAGCTGTTAGCTTGGGTCGGCAGGAAGACCATCTCGGTTGAGGCCACAAGTTCGTCCGAATCTATACACGAATAAAACGCATCCACACCCATTTTCTCCTCGAACTCCGCGTCTGTGATGTCACTTTCTATTTCGCGTATCCTGCACGACGGTTTTAGTTATAATTCAAAGTTATTAATAATACATGTGATTGATAATAGGTTTAAAAGCTTAAATAAAGTAAATGTATACTCAATTGTCAAAAAGAGCTTTGAAAAGTGGTCCCTTTGAAATATGAGATATTTTTATTGGAACGCATCAGTTCAGTTACGGTTGGCAGTAAAAATTCTGCACAGACAGGTAGTAAACAATAACTAATTATAAAAAGTAATCCGAATTTTGAAAACGCTTTTCTTCACTACATCACCGTTCCATTATTTTCTTTTCTAAAACCATTTATTTTTAATTAGCAAATGTGCCAATAGATGCCGGTGGACTAACAATAACAACATAACATGAATTTTTAATTTGTATTTTCATTAATTAAATCTTCCGTTTACTAATTTAGTACATTAATGTTTTGAATTTATAGCTAAAATAAAAAATAGCACCAAATATTTCCACTACTAATGATAAACAGTACGCTTATTTACTAAATTGATTGAGTAATATTTTACCTTCGTATTGTCAATCTCGGTATATCTATTTCTGGTATAGATATGTGGTACATGTCACGTAAGAAACTAGAAATAATTTGATACATTTTTTCTGTAATATTTAGATCCGCTAAAGTGGTATCTATGTCAACGTCGTTGGGAATTTCAATTGCTGAAAATAAGTTGAAAAATGCTATGTTATTACAAAGAGTAGGTAAAGAAACGATTTTGCTCCAAAGCCATCGCTTATTCCGTACATGATTACAATTCAATATTTTTTTGTTATGGTTTAAATAGACACTTTGTTTTGTAATAAAGTATCTTAGGTACAAACCTCATTGAAATTTCTTATTTGATGCTCTAAGAGCTATTATTAAAGGTTTATTGAAAATATTAGAAAATTAATTTTAAAAGGATACTTGTACATTTGCTGTTAAAATATTATATTGATAAGGTGTCAAATAAATAAATTAGATATAAACGTCTTCAATTATATTTAAATTGGTGCTTTGAATCAATAAGATTTTCTTTACTTTGTGAAAAACAATTAAAAAACATCAATTTTTAAAAAAAAGTAAAGACGTATTCAGTCAATTTAAGAAGTTTAGTTTATATGCATTAAATAGAAGAAACCTTTATTCCTCGTTTTCAAGTTTTATCTTGTGATTGCTTAAAAACTTTTGCGTAGTAACATTTCAATAATATTTTCAACTAAAAAAAAACAAAACTTATTACCTGCTAATTCAGCGATTGTATCCACAAGTGATTTGGTTTGAGTAAAGCGTGGACGGGGAATAATCACAGGCTCGTTAGATCTCAAAGCTCGTTCAAAAACATCGACAATGTTCCGATCAGAATATTCTTGCGATGTAACGTCTTCATTCATCTAAAATCATTAATTGCATTATGAAAAAAAAAATGCCGACAATAATTATTGCGTTTGCTCACATAAATGTAATTTAACTAATAAAGTCTTCTTCGGTCTATTCTCTACTACAAGTATTGATATATACAGAGTGATTGGTTATTTATGTAAAAGCTTTAAAGGGCTTACCGTAGTAATAAAATAGTAAAAAAAGTATTTTTGATATTTTCGATTACTATCTATTAAAATTAAAAAAAAAATGTCAGAAATTATTGGCCTGTCGCGTTCAAATAGAATTTCAGAGTGATAAATTTATACAGGTTGATTGGAATTAGGTGTAAAATCTATAAATCTTTTTATAGCTATTCATTACGTTATCTATTATTCGTGAAACTACAGATTGTAGCGTAAGGCGTACCATGTATTAATTGACAGGAAATAAGCTATATAACTACCATGTATGAGATTTGAAGAGCGTCGTAAAGAAAAATTTGATAAAGTAAAAATTTTGACAATAAATGGTCAAAATATGTATATGAAATCAATTATTATAATAAAATGGCAATGTGCGCTAGCTCAAGTCAAGAATTAAAGATAAGTTTATAAAACCTTTCTGTAGGCCTTTTAAAATTAGTAACTGCATACGCTGTTGCAATAAATTCTCTTGTAACGTCTATGAATTATCATGCCATAAATAAAAAAAATCACCAAACATTTGCCAAGGAAACACCAAAACTTGTTGATATTAATGTTTTAAGTTAGCGGAATTTGTTTTTGTATTTAATTATTTTTTTATAACTGGTGTACTTGTGAAGATAAGTGAAACATCTTGTTTATATTTATACATACGAAATTACATACGTTATAATCAAATGTAAACAAAATCTAGTAAAATTTAACATGAGTTTGTATATGAAAGAGGATAAAAACATCGCTGCAACTGAAAATATTACGTTACATTTTGAATTTTATTGGTGTAAGGCAATTGATTTATATCTCTGCTTTTTTAATATATCCTCGTCGTTTCATCCCATAGACTGGAAAGTGTAGACCAAAGATAATCATGGCTACGCTTTGCAGTCTATGGGCGTCATCTATTGGTGGCGT
Source organism: Battus philenor (assembly GCF_028537555.1). Taxonomy (NCBI): domain Eukaryota; kingdom Metazoa; phylum Arthropoda; class Insecta; order Lepidoptera; family Papilionidae; genus Battus; species Battus philenor. Next base: position 5,211,289 of record NW_027181686.1, read on the forward strand.
TTGTAGTGTGTTTAACACTGCTGTCCGTCCTCTGGAAACTTATTTGAGAGCAGTAGCAGTCTTATATAATTAAAGCATAACTTGAGATATAAGGTTAAGTCGCAAGTTCTATCCCCGAGATACAACTCGGGGATAGAACTTGCAACTTTACGATCGGAAATCTCAGTCTTCTACCGCTGGGCTACCACTGCTGCTTTACAGATACTGGTTAGTAAAAAAAGTAATACCTTGTCGATGGATGGTAATATAATCATTGTCGCAGGCAACTTATCTTGTGCCCTTGATAAACATGTTTGAATACCAGAATCGGTATTACTGTTGATTGCACCAAAGTACCTGAAATGAAATAATGTACAATATGCCGTAAATATTTATGCTGTTATAGATTTTTCATAAATAATTCATAATTTATAAAGGTATGTGGATTTAATTTTGTAATTGTTGTAGTTATTATTTGCATGTGCTGCATGCATGCTGTGCTGCAGGGTATTCCCGTTTCTCGTCACAACTCGCACTGGGAATTTCATTTTAATGTAGTTTGAATCGATAGTTTTGATTTTAAATTATTCTTGCCTAATAAAATGTAAATATGTCCCTTTCTATAATTTATTTAACCTTAAATATATAAAGTCACCAATATTCAACACCTAATTTCGATTAATTTATAGAATGCCTGTTTTGAAACACACTTTTTAACAGCCTCACTACATCGAACAGTGGCCATCAATTTTCAAAAGGCAAGTTTTCTTTCAGGACGCGGAGATTTCATATGATTGTCAAAAAGAATCCGTTTTTCTTCGCAAGTGACAATGTTTTAAAATTCATTTAATTTGTGTGTTTGTTAATCGTTCATTCCATTGGGCATCATACGAAGATTTTTTCATCATGGCACTCGTGGATTAATATTGTTTTAATGATAACATTTCTTTATTAATTCGTAATTGTTGACTTTAGGTCCATTCTTTAGATCAAAATTACACTGCACATTTTAAATAAAAATACACTAATATGGATTGATTACATTAATAAAAGGTAATGTAATAAATATCATATTTTCATTTAAAAATTCGCAACGGTAAAGTTTAAGGGTTAACACAATAAAATTGATTCTTTAAAGCTATATTTTTTACTTATACTTCTAGTTATGAATAAGTTATTTTCGCATTTCTGCGTCCTCACGGCGTTCCAAATTAGTTCATAAGTTATTTGAAAATATTTCTATAATCTTACCTAAGTTTGGGGCACAGTTTTCTTGTAACAGAATCTAGCTCTTGAATTATATTAAAAGATCCTCGAGCTTGTTCATTCGTTGCTATCATATATACACCCTCAACAGTGCCTAAGTTGTTGCAATTGTTCAACAAAGTGTTGACATCTTTGCTGCTGGTTAGCATTTCGTTAGAAAACACTATTTTTGCACCCAGCTTTTCCAAAGATCTGTAGTAAATAAAGACATACATTAGTAATACATTTAACAAATAAATACAGTAGTGGTGATATTATACATATAAAAATACTTATATTCTATGGAAAAAGATGTATTCTTTTTTAATTTAGTATTAATGATTATTAATTTTTTTGCGATAATTCTAAAAAATTGGGTAAAAGCACATGAAGAGCTCCCGTATGTTAATTTATCACACAGTTATGTTTCTAAACTAAATCCTTGTTCGAATATAATATGAAACAAACTTGCCTCGACAGGAAGCACCTACATTACTGAAATGACATTTCGCGCCAGGCTACATTAGATTAGTTGGTTGTTTAAATGTAAATATTAAGGTAATTAATTAACTTTAATTACTAACACATCATCATAATTTCAGTCGGAGGACGTATTTTGCTGGATATCGTCTTTCATAATAGATTTTCAATAAGATCGGTAACAAGTGTATTGCATCCGACATCTTCCGATGACCATGACAAGGTATTTTGTTCTCCCTGTAAGTGGATGTTGTACACTGCGATTGCTGGTTTGTGATCTCTACTTCAGAAACTTAAGGCTCCAACGGCCATATGTTCTGCAAGCTATTCGCGTTAACACTCATTTAAAATCAAATTTTGAAGTTCATATTGTACGTATATTTTAAGGCCATTTTTGGGATTTATCTACATATTTATAGCCCAACGGATTGGCAAATGACAGTAAATAAGCCATATAGCGCGTAGAGTAGATAGCTGCTATAGTTTAAAGTTTCTAAAGTGGAGACATTCATCAGTAAGCGCGTGGTGGACAAGATGCCGAATGCAGTCTGTTACCAACTGGTCCTATTGGAAATCTATATGAGTGGCCCGAGTCCAGCCATGAACGTCCCATGGCTGAAGTGATAATAATATCTAAATGATAATAAATTGAAAATGCCGATAATACAATATATAATTAATGAAAAAAAATATATTTAGGAAACTATACCTGATTTCAAAATCAAGATAGCCAGTGCGTTTTAAGCCATGCAAGTAAATCTTTCTAGCACCGCGTTTAGTGAGCATTTCTGCAATTCGAAGACCTAGGTAGTCGTAGTTGCATAAAATCAAGTGACTTGATTCCGGGGAGCAGTGGACCCTGGAATAAGAAATAAGACATTTTTATACTAACACCAATATTATATTATCACTATCTTACCGTTGTTGTAAAAACCTTATTTATAACAAGACCACGTTAACACATAAATATTCTTCTGTGATGTATGTTGAGAAATTAACAAGATATTTGCATATATTTTTTTATTAGTCATAGTGCAATCAGTTTTCACTGTGTGACATTGAGCGGCATCTGTTTATGTGTTTATAGTGTCGTGATTTGCAACCACTAACACTGTCTTATTCCAATTTTACATTTATACGCAACTATGTTGACAGCATCTAGAGGAATTTTTGTTTTGTCTATCAGTTTCGCGCGCGTATGTTTGAGTAGTCCAGGATTCCATTTTTGTGACTACTGGGTAATTTCCTATTTTACCTATTATATATTTATTATATAGTCGTTCGTTATTTACAAACACTTGTATAATTCGCAGCATTTTATTTTAATTACGCTTGGATATACTTTATGTTACTATGGGTCACGTTAATAAAATATCTATAAATATTGTACAAAATCAAGAAGTGCCATGATGTTTAATTTGACTGTTTAATATTTAACTGTTAAATAATATAAAATTGATAGATATATTACCTAAGCTGAGAAGGAACTGTGACGTCAACCTTGTTTGCACCTTGAAGTTGCAATAGCACACGTCCACGGTGATTGCTGCCAGCTAAGAGACGGAAGGCTCGTGATACATCTGTGGGGCCGTAGACAACGCGGGACAATGGTCTTACGCAACCGCGCTTTATACCATCGGACAGCATCATTTGAATAGTCTGCAAAATTTAACATTCGTAAATTTTTGTTTTTCATAACATATGGGCGAAGTAAAAAGTTGTGGGCGTCTTTAATGAATCTCGAAGTATCCTTTGCATGTTCGTAGTTATATCCACCGACTATAAGACGATGTAAAGCAGGAATGTCAAATACGCGACTCACGATCCGAGATAAATTTTTTGCGACCCAGTTAACATATACGTTGTCGCTTTTGAAAATATTCTCTGGCAATATAATTTCTCCCATAATGTTAAAAATAGCAACAGATATGTCAAATATCAGGACGAAAAACAATTCGACGTCTAAATAGCGTTATTTGTTTCTGTGAACATCAATTTTTTGCGGCTCAACTAAATTTAGCATTGTTTATTCCGCAAAAGATAACTTTCAGTTTGACACCCCTGATATAGAGTTTTAATAATCCTCAAGGTATAGATATATATTTAATGAATCTTTGTGTATTAAAATTGAGTGTAAAACGACATAATTCGAATTATAAAATTGTAAAGAATGTAATATAACTTTATTATAATCTTTATCTGTAATCTGTTGAGTTTTCCGATTTTAAATATACATTTTTTCCATTCCGTGATTATTTACTGAAAACTTTAAATATGACTTAATTGAGAGTAAAGTTATAGTATTTTCTGTAAACAAAACTCACTCTCAGTTCGTCGGCGGTGCCCTGTTTCAAGACCTGGGTAAAGTCAATAGCTGTGTAGTTCCTGCTGCAAGTCATATTGAACATTCCATATGAAAAGTTATCGACAGTCTTAATTTGATTTGTGTCGAACATTGTTCCATAAGCAGCTACACATTTAAGTGATGCCTGGAAAATAAGGTAAAAAGTAAGCATTTCAATCTATATTTATGCATTTACCACTTGGATGGACGAGGTATAGAGTTATACAAGCCTTAATAAGTTTAATTAAGGTACTCTTGCTATTTACATTTAATTTTTATTGTTTTATGAAACCTTCATTTATTTGTTTATTTTTCGGCAACTTTTGACAGTAACAACAATTTTTCTTTTGAATCAGACTTTAAAAAACTTTAAAAGGAGACAGGAGAAAAAATATAAAAGTAACTCACGTTTTTGAGACCTCCTTCAACACTGCTCAAAATTAAATTACAACCTTTACCATTAGTGGCAGTTAGTACCATATCCGCAAAAGTATGGTCACGGGAGTTTCCTATTTGTTCTTCTGCAATGATAAATAAAATAACATATTTAAAAACGATTCAAAAATTAGAGAGAAAACAATTCTCAAAAAAAAACCTATTTTAATTGGGAACTTTCGTCAGTAGATTAAAAAAATAATACAATATACATATAATATACATACATACACACACACACACACACACATATATATATATATATATATATATATATATATATATATATATATATATATATATATATATATATATATATATATATATTTATTGATAACAGTAAACTAAAAAAATTTTTACGAGTAGTACTAAAGACAACACGTTTGTCGGGACGCGGGTTAGAACTTTCAAAACTGTTTGAATTATGGTGAAATTAATTTTTATAAGTTCCATTGTGAATCGCTATCAATAATGTCATGAAAAGCATTCCATAAGTGCCCAGTTAGACGGAAAAGGGAAATGGAAAATATTGAGTTTCCCTATAAAGGCATTTAACTTTAAGCTAAGAGAGTTCCAAGCGCTCCCTGACATTAGAGCCGACAATAAACTCAGACAGGTTTTTTGTGGTCACATTATCTTTAATTCTTTATTTATTATTACTAAAAATCTTTCACACCACTATAGGATTTTATTGCTTGTTTCAGTTTAGTAAAATTTTTATGTAACAATACACAAAAGAGTTACCAATTTTTATGTTATTGGATCGATAAAGATACAATACATTAAAGTTTAAGGAGAAACATGATGTTACTTATAATTATTTCATAAAAGGAAGTTCCGATTTTGTATACCTTTGTCACTTGTTAACAAAACCACGATGATTATAATTCATAGACACCCATCGCTACTACTTGAGTTTGTTCGGGTGGAAGATTATTAACTTAAATGGGAAACCGACGAGCTCTTATGTGATATGAGCGGGCGGTATATGGAGTAAACAGGCGGAAGAGCACCGAGGGCTTGGCTTGGATTGTCACTCAATGTGCGTTCAGCATCTCGACTTAGAGATGCCTAAGAGAGTCTAACTTAAACTTGGTTACTAGTGCCTGGATAATATTACTACCTCTTCGGAAAGCGCTGGGAGAAGACGTGGCGTAATAAATTCCAGTAAAGTAACGGTATGTTGAATCTAATGCTTTATTTATGAAAGCTGCTATAAAAACCTTTGAGCAACGGGAACAATCGGCGCAGGAAGCGCTTTTTGCTGATATCGCTGACTGTGGTAAACACGTTGCATCCTTTAGCCAAGGCGATGGATATAGCCGCTTGCCCCAAAGCGCCTGCGCCTCCGTGAATAAGCACATTCATATCACTGTCCAGCTGGCCTCTGATCTCCTAGAAATAATCCATTATAAGTATCGATACTAATATAAATATAGTCGGCCATTATTTATTTCAAAAATGTTGTGCCCATGAATTTGTGAGAAGTGAGTTAAGGAATCTCCTCATTACTTGGATTTTAATATATTTAATGCTATTAATTTAAGATAATTATAGACAAGGGGTACGGTAAAACGACTCAAATCGAAACATTATTTGAAAATGACTAATTCGAGAGGGGTGGCATTCAAAATTGGGTCTTTTTAATTTTCTTTTTCTCTGTTTGGTTTGCTTTCTAAATGTTGGCCTAGTTTGTCCTAGATTTCCACTTAAACGCATATGTTAAATTAGTGCGTAAATAATATAACAGTGGAAGCTTGTTACTATCAATTTGCTATATTTATTTTAATCAATGTCTGTTTACTGTTAGTCTGTAATTTCTCTTAATAATAAATAAATAAATAAGTCCATTACTTTGGCACGCTGTGTGGTCTACGTACTGTTTGAAACTACTTGAAAATTAGTTATTTACGTTTAACTATAGTATAAATGTGTCATGTTGCCATGACATGAGTACCTAAGCATTATCTTTGTTTTTAAATTAAATTTGAATCTATAATACGTAAATTAAACGCGGCACTTGTTTAATATAGCGAATAGTCATCGACTATTTATATTCAATAAATATGTAATAATATCGATAATTGTACATTTATTGAATATTACAAGTAATACTTACAAGACAATAGAACGCCAAGCAGTAGGCTAGGGGAACAGTTGCGGCGTCCTCAAGGGTCCAATGATCAGGTACTGGCCAAAGCAGCTGAGGTCTGGCCGACACTCGCGTGCTCGCAGCTCCACCGCTTACTATACCCATTACACGATTTCCACTGTCGAAGTTTAACAATAAGTAATATTAAGACCAAAGGAATTATATATTTATTTAAAATAATTTTACAAATTATATGTATAACGGCGAACTTAATGCAGAAGGCATTCTCTACTAGATAACCGTTAGGCGGAGCAGAGATAAATGAATGAAATTAGGTGAAACAAGTTAATATCATAAAACAAAAAATAGAATAAAGAGTAAAATCAAATCGCGAAGGAAAATAATAACAATAAAAACACCTTAAATAAATATCTTAATGGTTACTGCTTACTATAATTATATATAGATATACCATAAAATACATATATATTAAAAATCTACATACACTATTTATACAAATACTACACGAGATTTATGCCTATAGCTTTGGAATTTCAAAATAGTAAGTAAGCAAGTAGTTATATTTTTTTAAGTAATAAATAAATATAGTCCAAAATGGAAAGACAACCATATGAACGTCGTCGGAAGATGCTGAATGTAAGTCGCTTCCAACCGGTCCTATTAGAAATCTTTGGCCCTATGTAAGTCCATCGGCTGCAATGATAATGATGAATGACTTTAAAATATTGTGGAATATTATGCCTTATATTGTATCTAAATATAAAACTAATCTTAAATTTTAATAATCTTTAATGATTTGTTAATATAATTAAATAAAGTAATTATTAAAAGATTTAATGCCGAAGGTGTTTTTAATATTTATTTTATGTGCCGGTGCAGAGATAATTAATTAAATACAAAAAATAAAATTTCTATTTTTTTAACTCCTATCTTTTTTATTAATAAGTACACATGGTATATATATATATATATATATATATATACATATATATATATATATATGTATATATATATATATATATATATATATATATATATATATATGTATATAACTATATATATAGCAATGATAACCCAGCGGTAGAGGATTGAGACATGCGATCGTAGGTCGTGGCGATTATGGCATAACCCCCCATAGATATCTTTGGGAGAGTAGTCGTCTATGGGTTGAAACGACGACAATTTTTTTAAGAAATGGGTATGGTATATATGGTCATTACAAACATATAAACCCTTCATGGTAATCACAGAGTAGCGAGTACAGATTACTCAAAATATTACTAGATATTTGCTTTTATTAAAAATTGCAATTTATTAGTAGAATACATGAAAATTCAACATGTCAACGAAACGCAGAATTTTTTAGTTAGGATTCAATTACTAAAGACTGAATGTAGAATATAGGCTACTAAATAACAAAAGAATATTAGAAATACTCTTTGTGTTTTTGTCCGTACCTTGAAGTTATCCCACTGAAATCCATACCGAATTTATTTTCATCATTTCCGTGTGAAATCATTCCAGAACACAATTTAACATCAATATCGTTAAGTCCAGCATAATGTACCTGCAATTATTAAATATTATATGTAATTGCCAACAACATTCTTTTCTTATATGATAATTATCTTACGGGAACGACATGATAATTTCGGCTTTTTTATATATAAATACAAAACAATGAAGCAACATTAAAATGTAAAAGTAAATAAAAAAAAGTGTAGCGAACCGTAACACTGGCTTGCAGTGTCAGCATCATGTTGGCGGTCATTATGGAAATTTTAATTAAAATTTTTAATTTGAAATTAATATTGATTTTGCTGTGCTATAAATAAATAAATTATAAACCTATACAGATAACATATGATGTTCGACTATCAATTATGAAAAATATCACTAACTATCAAAAAGAACATTTGTTTAAAAACTGCAGATAATCATTGCACTTACAGTAACTGGTATACCAGGACTCTTGACGTTCGGCAATTCTACCCAGCGTAAAGAATTCAGATTTCCGCTTTCAGAACTTTCTAGAGTAATATCACATGACGTAGATAGTTTTGGTCGCAAAGGTACATAAAACTCGCCGCCCCATTGTCCCTGGAAATTAATGTTTTTGCATTGATTTTGTAATCCGATCATAGTATCCGTCACCACCACCAAAAGATGATAATTGCTTAATGGGGTCTACTCTCGCGTGGCTAGAACCGTAACGCCCTGAGAATTTATATATATCCATGAAATTTAGAAGAGTTCAGTTAAGAAAGGTTTTCATGAAATTTCGCCCGCAAGGGTATTAATGAATCATGAGAGTATATAAGATGAATGAATATAAGAGATTTTCACCCGTGTACTGACTCATTGCGATATCCATAGAATCGTAAGTCTAGGAGACTTAAAATTTAGTAGGAATAAATACTTGGCCGAGTTAGAGGTCGGACGAATGTTACGAAATTAAATACGTGTAAGTTCGCGACGCAGGCGGGGAACATCTGCTATTACATTAATAGGACGATGTGAAAATTTATAGTAAAATAAACTGTAGTGTATATTTCTTTAGCAGCTGATTGTTGAAAAAATAGTTATTGCGGGTAGACTAATGTAAGGTGATTGTTAGTGGGTATAAGTAACGACGCACGAGGGCATCAAAGGATAGTTGTTTCTTTGAAAATTCTTTGTATCTTACTCACATTTTCCAAGACATTGAAAGTCAAATCTAAGTTCGGCAACTGATCTATGTTTTGGTCTTCAGATATTTTTTGATTGATCATCACGACGTGTATTTGATTGCGTTCCTTTCGCCATTCCTGAACGAGATCCTTGAGACCATCGATGACCGGGTGCGAGGTAATGATGAGGAGCTTATGTCTTGGCGGCAGAGCTGCTTGCGTCGAGGTTAGCAGGGCAAGGTCGGAAGCGGTGCGGACGGTAAAGGCGCTGGTGGCCATTGCAGTTGAAGTTGGTCTCCATTTGATAAGTTCCAGGCGTTGCTCGTTTATCTTCTGTGCACTGACGATACGATAAAGGGCGGACGGTCTGTTAAGCGAATCGCTTGCACAGTACTCATTGTTTACTATGAACGTATCTCGACAAAGGACACGGTATAGTGTTTGACACAACTGGAAAAGAAGTAAAAGAAGTAATGATTACAATATTATCAATGTAACTGTAAATTGTAAGCTTATCATTAACATGTCCGAAATTCTCGTTCTTTATAATGGTTTTAGAGAAAAGTAAAAATTTACTTCAGTTTCAAACAAAAGCTTTGCTTTTTCAATTCTACGACATAAAAACTCAATTTACCGATCCCTGGATTAAAAAGTATTTATGTAGGCCTTTCAACGTCTTCAATTCAGCTGTAGGGCGTACACTGCTACATATATGTCTCCCCCACAGATATCTAATAGGGTCGGTTGGAAATTTTTTTCATATATATCCTTAAGGTATGAAGAAGCTTTTTATGGAGATACAGATTAGAACCAATTTTGGAAAAGTATTAAAAAATAACTTTTATTTTGCTATGCAAGCCACAGTAAGTGTGAGTAAATAAAAATGTAAATGTAATTTCTTCTACCATAAAGTATTGCAATGTAAACACACACATTATTACAGCCTTATAGTGTACGAAGAAGAAAAGTTATTGTTGTATGTTATATAGAGGGGCGAACAAACTGCGGCTTGCGAGCCACATGCGGCTTTTTGAATTCATACAATATTTAAATTTATACAAACTATTTCAGCTTCTGGGCAATCGAAATTATTATTATTCCACCATAAAATTAGCGAATTCCAAGCACCGGTCATAATTATGTAACCGGCATTTTTGTATTACTTAGTTTATTGTATTTTATTATTAGTATTACTAGTACTGACATTTACGTGTGCTACTTTTGTCATATAATTTTAATAAATATAGTTTTTGTAAAAAAGTATTCGTTTGCGTGTTTTAAATGCCTATTACATTACGGCTCGCGAAAAATGTCATTTTTCGAACAGTGGCTCGAACTATCATGGAGCTTAGCTACCTCTGCTATATATTTTCTTATAAAAAGTTTAAATAAATAATAAATAAAGATGCTCTGAAAAACGTTTTATTTTTTATTTTTTCCTATTAGTGACAGGCCAGTAGAGACTTGAACGAAATCATTAGAAACACCTAGAATACATATCTGAAGTAACGATACAAATTCAATTTACCTTATCATCGTCAGATAAATTCGTAGCCAGCAGTAAATCAATGTCACTTAAGAAGTGATCCCTTTCCTCTAAAACCTGCTTTCTGCTAAATATTTTGTGTTCGACTTTAAGCGAAGGTATCATGTTAAAGACTTGTACAAGATTTTCAAATTTGGAATTGCCGTTGTTGCTGTCACTTAATTCGATGATATTTATCGATGACTTGTTTAGATTTTCCGCAACGATTTGCAAATATAACAGCATAGCGGTCGTGAACTGAAATAAATGAAAAGGTGAAATATAAATTAATCCCTAAAGTATTAATTTACTCATAAGTAAAAAAATCTAGAGAAAAAGATAAAGAGTAAATAAATATATGTATTTATTTACTCTCTATCCGCTCTAGATCATTTACAGTGACCACTTGTGGACGTACAGAGTATTCTAGAATGTAAATTTGAAAGAAACTATAATCAAATCGAGCTCCTCTACAATGCCACCCCTAAGCATTGAACACATTATTGCGATTGTGTATAATTGGAGAAGAATCCACAACAAACTAAACTAAGTTTTTTCTTGTAAACACTTTCATAAATATTGTTGTTACATGTTAACAATTTATTCCAAACTGAATTGTTATTTCAAAGTTGTTTATCTATATTGTATTTTTCTTTGGGGTCCTAGTGTTCCGAGGTAAGTCAATACAATGCAAGCTGATCTAAGTTGGCTACCGGTGACAATACAAAGAGAGTATTTACGCATTAGTTACATCTTCATTATATATATATATATATATATATATATTAACTAGTTTCACCTGCTTTTATCAATTTATCTCTGCACCGCTCAAACGGTTAACTGGCAGAGAATGCCTTCGGCATTAAGTATAAAATAAAAAATACGAAAATGTATAAAAAGTTTTGAAATAAATAAATAAACTCAAGCGCAATTAGGGAAATTAAAATTTATTTATATTTATACATATATTAATCAGTGTTTTCACGCTATATTCTTTATGAATAAAGCAATTATTAAATACATAAGTTTCAAGTATTTACTTACATCGGTTCCTGTTTGTTGAAAGTATGGAACAAATTTTAATGACATGAAATCGAACTCCTTTTTAACTGGTGGAAGATTGCGTAGATTAACTTCTTCCACAATAACACCCCCGCAACTGAAATATTATAAATTCACATCATTTCACTTTATTTATCAGTCGCTTGTATCCTAATATTTATAACTTTCTAACTTACAAATTTAAACCATTTTATTTATTTTTACACTTGTTAACCATTTATTGTTAAGAAAGACAGCAGAAATAGAAAAAATAGGAATATCGTATACAACGGGTAAAACGGGTAAACAAAATAACACAATCATCAAGTTCTTATTGAAAATCCTCAAAACCGGTTCGCGAGGTTAGTGCTAACCCACGACTATTTCTGCAACGACTGGCGAGAAATACCGAGATCAGATTCCAAGAGTTTGACAGCATTTACACAACATTATTTTTTTTTAAATAATATACTTATAATATTTCATTTTAATTTTTACTAAAATAAAAGTATAATTAGTTTAGTTATAGTAGTTTTTTCATTTGAATTGAAAATCCCAATTCTGCTAGCGGGCAACTATAATAAAAGGTAGTCAATTGGATGTAAATATAATTAAAATACTTTTCTTTAATAGTAATTTAAAAAAAGCAATAACTCTTGAAGTAGGTATTGTACAATCCGTGTATCCTTGACAGTTGATTATTTTATACATTTCATTTTAGATTTTTCTAGGAGAAGATTAAATATATAGATAAGTTTTTGTATCGATTTTCTCCACAAATTTCTCGTTACTTTTTTTATTAATTGAGGTTGTGGTTACATATATTTTAGATAAATTAAAGAACTGAAGAACAAAACTAGTCACTCGATTTATTTTGTTGAACGTAACAGATATATTGTTATCTTAACAGCGTAAGATGTCCATCTACAAAGTGGAGAGACAGTCTACAGTGGCCGATTCCAATAAGTCATATTGGAAGGTCTATATACAGCATTAGATGAAATGACGATGATGATCAGATGTATTTATATTCGTATCGCCGTAAACGTATCCAACGCGTAAGCATGACGTATATTGCTTAATTCTGTGGTTTAGTTGTAAATCTTATTTATTTTTATGTAACTTACCTTACCAAGTTGAGCGATTCGTTAAATTTAGCATTCATAACATGACAGTCGCCTACAGATTTAGTTTGGCAGCGGGAATGTTTGTCGGTATTGATGGTTAGTTTTCTTATATGTGTTGGTTCGAGTACAGAATCGCGAGGATCTCTTAGGACGCTCAGTTGCAGTATTGCATCAATAAATGTTGTCCAGTTGCCACGCCAATATATCTCAGCTTCAGAAAGAGACTTGTTGGCTTTATGAATGCTTTGGAATTCATCTCTGTAAGTAAAAAGGTTTTATTATAATTAATATTGTTTCCCTTTTTTAATTATCTGTGTTAAACATGAAATCTCGAGAATAACCCTCTTCACGAATGATGGATTTATTTTTGAAATCCCCAATGAGAGACCACGTTTCAATTCCGTAAATCATTATTGGTTATACACTTTTTTTAAGGCACTGAGGGTTATTTCGTAGTTTTACCGAATCCTGCCAACCAAGTTAGATTCAACGATTGACATTTTTCTGAAAGTTGTACTTACCTAGTCAATCTAAACCTTATCACCTATAAGTTTTTTGTAATTTGAACTAACTAAATAAAACAGTTATTTTGAAAAACATTAATTTTAGTTACCTGTAACCGTAACCCTTTTTACGTAATATCTCATATATATCTTCTGATTCGAGATCTAAATCTTCCGATAAACTGTCATCTGTTTTAACTGGTTTTAAGTCATCGATTTCGCCCTTGATGTAACCTGTTATAATCCTGGTGATTTCGTCTGTAATCTGTAAAAAGAATTAGTTGATTTTGAATATATATACTGACGGAGATATCTTTTTGCGTGTCGTTTTGGTAAATACCAAGTAGACGTTTTAAGTGACTGCTGTGGAAGTATAATAAACGTATTAGGCAAACGTCTTTTCATTGAACGTTTACTCGGTCAATACGCGGAGAACCTCTTGCAATAAAACTCAAAGGTTAGTGTAAAGTAATGGCATCTCTTGCGCTCTGGTTTTTATTTATTTATTTACGTATACACTTCTTATACTATACAAAATTCAATGGCCTTCTTGAAGGCATTTAAGCGTTGTAGAGATAAATTAATAAATAAACAAGTACTAAAGAGAAAATAAAGTGTTATTTAATGCGAATAATGCTATGAGGATTGTTATGAAAATATAATCCGCTTTTTGAAGTAGCCATGCTCGAGACACCTCGTTCTATAATCGACAACAGTTTGCGAAGAAAAGTTCTTAAGTTGTGACTAGATGAACTGACGACGTTATCAAGGTAGAGGGAAGTCACTATATATAAGCAACGCTAGATCGATCGTCATGGCGATCATTGGAGGCCCAGCCTACTGTTAGCTGACATAAAGGTGATCAATCCGCAGTGGGATCTTATCAAGTAATAAACTACGCTTCTAATCACTGTGGTTGACCATTATAAGCACGGTGGGGTTGTTAATGACAGTCAAACAGTGATATATGTAAATAAAAAGAGACATTAATTTCTGAATACCAATTGTTTGCTTACCTAACAAATAAGATAAGTAAAGACAGCAAGAAAACAAAAAACAAGCAGGTATTATATTTACCTCGAAATAACCCGTGCCTCTATGAATTGTTACAATGAGCCGCAACTGTCGTCTGTCGTGAAGTAAGGGTTGCGAGTACAGCTTTAGGTCTTGGAATTGAACTGATAATTGTTTCTTAGGCGCTCCGAGAGTCATAGCTAATACATCCCAGGCTGCGGTAAGTGCGGCGGAAAACGGTAATGTGTTTTTCCCTGTTCAAGTTTACAAGTAAGTTAAAGTGAAGTGATGTTAGGTAGAATTTTAATATTATTGACTTTCGACAATTTTTTATTGCAAAATATCCTAAAAAGAAATCCTTCAATCTAAGCCTTGGTTCCAAACGCGTCTTGATCCCACATCAAACTCAGACGGATCTTTTAAATCGATATATATATATATATATATATATATATATATATATATATATATATATATGCTCAATCATTAATTATTACTTAAAAATCATTAACAATTTTTAAGTATTGTTTTTAAGTTCTTTTAAAATCAATATATTTATTATATGACCATTCAAAGTAATTACAAAAAATATTTATATATCTGTAATTATATTTCAGTATATTGTTCTAATCTATCTCTTGTAATGTTAAATTCGTTAATAACGTTATAGAGAAATATATTTATTACAATGTTATGAATTATAATAATATTACAATTAATTATAATTATATTCTTATTATAATGATTAATTGTTTTGTCTATAATGACGTGTTTTTAACTGGTTTCAATTTATGTATAAAGGAACAGTATCATTATAGTGTTTTTTATAAATAATCAGTTGGTACATACCTCTTAAAATATTTCCGGTCAGGTATTTGCTTTCCTGGTCGTGAATCGAATATACTAGTTTGCACAAAGTCGATACTCTTCTATTCGCAGAGACGTGCGACAGTACATTCCTGGAAAACAATTTAGTTTATTGAAATTGGAAAGTTTTTAATGCGATTAGACTTAAGACGTATAATAAATAGTTATATAAATAAATAAATAAATAGCATAATTTTTGGCTACTAGTATATTTTGCAGTGACTATTTTAGATTATTTGCGTGCGTACAGTATTATAATTAAAGTTAATTATTAACTTACAAATATACAAAATCACGTATCTTTTTTGATAAACATATTAAGGGCATATAGATGTAAAATTTTTTAAATTAGAAAAAATTCTAAAGAGGTATGTTGTGTTCCAACGAGTAACTTTGCTATTCACGATGACGTGTCACTCGTGTTTCTAGTGTCCCTTTAAGTGGACCGAAGACATAGGTCACGGTCACTGGAATTAGCTGGATGCGGGCAGCGCGAGATCGGTCATCGTGACGATTTTTGGGGGAGGATCTATGGCTTGCAGTAGGCGTTTATCGGCTGAGAAAAGAGAGAGAAAGAGAGAGAAATAGATGTCCCGGCGCTGGATATTTGATCTAAGCGTCAATAGTGACCTATCAGGTATAGAATAACGTAACCCTCGAATATTGTACCGAGAGCAAAATTGTCGACGGGCAATTCCACGAATCATTGGCCTTTATACGATTTGATTGCGTACGCGCATTGTTTTCCTGTTCAATGTGACATTCTGTCGTTACGGAAAAATTTTATTCAAAATTCGTATTCTGCCTCTGAACAACCTAAATATTCATTGCATGGATAATTGAAAACTTTTACAAGTAGCTATTAAGGAGCAAAGTAAGGCTCGTCTTTGTGAATGGAATATATTCGCATATGATATTGTTAACGTACTTACCATTTCTCGTGATGAGCCCATTCCACAAAATGAGATAAGAATGGGGTTCCAGTTGAAACAGGAAATTCGATTTTAGGATACAAAGCTTGAACTTTAGGATTGTAACCTTCCATGTAAAGCCTGTAAGGTAAGAGATAGATTATATTATATTATATTATATTATATTATATTATATTATATTATATTATATTATATTATATTATATTATATTATATTATATTATATTATATTATATTATATTATATTATATTATATTATAAAAACAAACGTAAGTACTCACTTGCCCAAGGCTTCCAATAAGAAATTCACGATATCGGGGTGTCCTCTGCGAGTGATTGGTATAAGATGGCAAGTTTCGGGCAGAGATCGCTTCAGGATAGCTTGGAGTAAACCATGTGGAGCTATTTCTACTAGCACAGCATTAGGAGGTATCAATCGCGATGTCTCTTCAAATAGAACGGGATTCTAAAAAAATAAAATCTTCATTATTTTAGCCGTAGGACTTCCACTACTGAACATATGGCCTCTTCCAAAGATTTACTTTAACACGGGTTGTAAGCAACCTGCGCCCAAAGTTTTCCGACCTTAACAAAGTCATCTATCCATCTTGTAAGCGGACGTCTTCCGTTCCGCTTTCTAATCTTAGTCACAGGTCAAGTTTAAAAAAGTTCGCCCTTCTCTGGTACACCATGTCAGAAGGCTAAACCTATTTCGAGTGGCTATCCAAATTTGATAGTGGCCGAAATCAGATTGAGCTCTAGAATTCCTAACGCGCCTTTATCTGAGAGGAACCCATGAATATTAAAATGGGTTTTTTCGTAGAAACTTTTGAAATAAAATATTTTTTTAAAGTTTTTGTTTTAACACGGCTCCAAATTTTATAACATGATAATTTAGAGACATAGACCGTATTATGTTATCGTATAGAGAGATATAATAAGCTCAGAGCAGTGACTTACTAAGGGGATATCTGGAAGAATTAATTATTTTTTCGTTTAGTTTCGTAATCCATACGGAAAACGTATAATTCGGAAACTGTGTGGTAGCACGCATGTCGTGAACTCTGGTTACTGCCAGAGATCAGTTTGGTATACTTACAAGTAAGTTATTAGTGAAATATTCCGCAGAAGAATGTTTGGCGATTGGTTCGTTCCATCTCTCTTGCGGCACAGACGTAGACAGCCATCGCTCACTGCGGGGCTTCGGTGTCTTGATTACTTGACTTAGATACTTCATTAATCCAGAACCTGTATGGTCAAATAGTCGTGGTAGTAGTGGTGCAATAGTCAAATATACATTAAAAAAAGATAATTTAAAAGTTTAAATATTTTTGCAGGATAAGCTGCAAAACCGGTCATCGTGGCGATCTTTGAGGGAGGCTGATACCTTGCAGAGGATGATAAATTAAAAAAGCTAAATCTGTGACTTTGACTATGCTACATTTAAAAATTATGAGGTAGGGACACAACTTCACTGCATTCATTGCATTGTAAGGAGATGGGAGGGTGCTACGGTGCTTGGGGCGGACTCCCACGTACAAGTTTAAGGAGACTTCCCTGTAATGCATTGGCGTTCATCTTCACCAACCCTACGCCTCTCTCTACCTAATCAAATGTCTGATCTGTAGCATATCTTACCTAAACTTCTTATTATTGGCGTATACTGCTATATCAATCATAAATTAATTTTTTCATTAAAAGAAATATTTTTTTCCGACACGTGTTAAACTCTTTTGAATAATATCTAAGAAAATGAAATAAATAAGGCTAATGTTGGTAAAAATATGCGTTCTTTGTAGCTTACCCGCATCGGCAATGTAACGAGAGTGGTAGGCGATATTTGAACAAGGCACCTCCTTGGCAAATATTTGCTTCGCGGTCAACTCAGCTACGAATTCCTTCATGATATCCGCTGGTCCCGAGATCGTACTCGAATCTGGACCATTGTGACATGCGACTTCGATTTCCGGTGGACACATCTTCACTACCTGTAAGTTATTGTAAAATATTATCGTGTGTTAACCCTTTCACGACCACGGGGACGCCGGTGTCCCAAGCAAAAATCATGGATTAATTAAATATTTACGTAACCATTGTAAATTATTTTTTTGTTTTAATATTTCGGAAAATAACTTTTTTATTATTTTTTACTAGCAATATAGAATAACTAACACCGTTTGTTGTTTATCGTCATCGGAACGTTAGAGTTCTTTTGGCGCGAATGATCTGCTGTTTGGAATAAATAATTGATATTGTAAAAGTGCTTTTCAAATTTTTACAGTGTCAAATTATCATTACCTGGTAAGTAAATTGTTATTCTAAATATTCAGTAGTAATGTATTTATGTTGTATTCTGTGATAAATCGATATAAAGATTATGGGACACGGATGTCCCTGTCGGCGTAAAGGGATACTTTTTATACGGAATTTCTAAACTTTTGGCCTGGTGATATACCAAAATGCTATCATTTTCTTACTCATATTTTTCTCAGAATATGTTTCGTAAGGGACGTGGAGTTTTTGAACTTCGAAAAAATAAAATTCTTCAAATTTTTGTGGGCGACAATAGCGATGAGGAAGATGATTTAGTGCTTGATGACGAAGACCAAAGACTTCTAGTACAGGATGATGACCAAGGGGTATTTGATGTCGAGGTTTAAGAGACGACTACTCTTCAACGGCAAGAATCACCTGAACCTTCAACGTCTCAAAAAAACAATCCATCTAATCACTAACCAATCATCTAACAACAGGAATTGTTTCGCCGAGTACCACAAATAACTTGCCCTATTATGTTTATATTATTCATAAACAAGTAAAAAAAAGTACACTAAGTAACAAATGTACATTATTTACAACAAAACAGACTTACCAACAAGTAAACCAAAATTTAGAGTTTAAGTAGAAAGTAACCCTTAGCGACCATAGGGACATATTTGTCCCATAAATTTCCAAAAAAAATGTAAAACTTTTTTGAATTTTTAGTATAAATTATGTTTTTAGGATGCCTATTAATTCATTACATCTAGCTAAATTAATTAAATAAGGTACCGTAACCTTATGGTCCTGAAAGGGTTATGATAGATTATCATATTATATAAAAGATATATGTATAAAATAAATGGACCGTAATTAAGATCGCAGGAGGTAGCTGGATGAGCGCATTATGAGACCAGAGGTCGTAACGAACTCTGGGGGAGGCCTATGCGTTGCAGCCGGTGCCTGATATAATGATGGTATAGACATTTTTATTTATCTTTAATAAGCTATACGTACTTCTTCATAACCTATTCCCACAGCGGCCATGGATCCACGGATCAACGGCGTCTGCAAGGACACAAGACCGCGGTAGTAAGCTGCAAGTATCATCTCTTCGGCTGTGACACTTCCATCGGCGTATGCGCAACCTAGCTCACCTACGCTGTGACCTGAAACATAATTTATTAATAACAATTTTAAAATTTGTTTTAATACGAGAAATATACACGGAAGTATAGATATTCTCTCTAATTAGTCACGCTTCTAAACTTTTAACAATAAAATAAGAAATCCGCATCTACTCAGCTTACAGAATAGATAGTGCCTTGAGCTCTTGGAGTGGACATCCATCCATAAGATAGACCTTGTTAAGGTAAGATAAGGTCGACAGAAAACGTTGAAAGCAAGCAGCTTCAAATTTACATAAATTGGAAGTATTAGGTTTTATATATAATAGAGCAATTGTAAAAGAAATCCGTGATAAAAATGATGTACACGAGAAAATAATTAAACGAATTAAAACTGTGATACTGTAATAGAAATGGATAACGGAAGTGTTTGAGAATGTACGAAAGAAATGGAATGATTGAGAAAGGAATATGGAATTGCAGAATGATAGGAGGAAAAAAGATATTGTGTATGAAATGAACTATGGAAGACCAGAACGAAATAAAAATTCTAGTGAAAAAAATAAATTATTAAAAAATACAAAACCCTGTTCCCAATTAAATAAAGGGTGGAACGATATATGAAGTAAGTTCTATGTTTTTACTATTTTGGGTACTAAATCATTAATTGAAAAGGCGATAATCTTATAGCGACTCTAAGGAATCTTACCGATAATATTATCTGGCACCAGTCCCAACTCTTGAAGTACGTCAGTGAGCCCAATCTGAATGGCAGCAATCCCAACGAATGAATTAAGAATGTTGTCGAAAGTAGTCTCGTCTGGTGATGTGATTATATTGACGATGTCAACGCCCAGCGGCTCCAGAACTTGACGACAACTGGAGAATAAAATCATCGTGTAAAAATTTAATACTTATGATTACCTTACGTTACGAATGAATTAATTTTCAGAATCATATTTGTAGTATAAGTAAGTATTTCCCATTCAGTTGCATATGCAATAGCTTCTGATAAATTAAATGATATTGTTAGTTATCTATATAAGTAAATTAACAGTACATGCAGTATTTACTGCGTCTTGATAAATATCTTAAACATGAACTGAAATTTTTAATGGGCTAGGTGATTCCATAATGATCTATTTATACAAAAGGAAGAATAGTTGTAATCGAATCTGGAGAAAATGGATAAATATAGTAGAGTATTTTAAAATTAAAGCGAGGGCGGTCAGGAGAATCACGTGTCACTTTCTTCATATCCGAGTAGTCTTAGCTTCGTACAACTTACACTACACTTCATACACAATACTATACACCTACACGGGTATAGTCCCTTTTGGTGCGTAAGTCTTCGATGTAACTGGGATGCGATCACCCAGTGTAATTTTTTAGCGAGCAGACCTCCTGTTTCTGCGTGCTCAAAATCTATAAAGCTGCACAAAGCCATAGCCGGCTAGCAGGATACCGTCCATCACTTCAAATGCAATTGAAATGCAGAATTAGAAATGTAACTCTAAATAATTTCTACATATATAACTCGGACTCTCACTCTCACACACATAAAAATCCACAGTCCACGTAATGTTTAGCATTGTGCACTTTTTCTTCTTTATAAATATAAATAGTTCAAGTAAACTTACCGTTCTATTGCAGCAGAGAATATCGGAATGCGCATCAGTTGAGTGCCCATACCCGTCCACTGCGATCCCATTCCGCTGTAAACGAACCACAAAGGTGGTTGGGCATCGTCGAAGTAATCAGCCTGCTCAGATAGACACACCGTTTCTCCTGCTTCATTGGTAGCTATAAGAACACGATATTTTCATGTTTTCATCTTTTTTTAATACAGAAACCATTGCGACAGACATACGGCACTAAAATTAGGTCTCACTTTGGACCTCATTACAAGCTCACAGTTGTTTAACGCGCCATGGAGACGGCTATGTATTTTTTTCCCAGCGGATTGGCAAGTTAAAGTGAAAGAGGACAGGCTATACATCGCGCACACTATATCGTCGCTGGGGCCGTTAGGTTTTAAAGCAAAGACCACCTACAAGGTAGACAGACGACCTTGTTGAAGTAGTCGGAAGTCGTTATATATAGACCGTTTCCAACAGGTCTTATTGGTAACCTATAGGATAGGCCTTTTAATTTAGCAGTCTATACATTACGACTGGAGTGATGAAAAAAAAGAGTCTCTCATTTAATGAAGGCTACGGTTAATTATAAGCAATTCATATATTCAAAGAGCCAGAATATATTGCACAAAATCCACCATTTAAAGTTGTGCACAATTTATATCAAGAATGTAAGAAATTAATTTACCATTGAAATAAGAAAAGAATTAGTTTCTTAAGTAACAGATCTTAAGAAGATCGAAAGTGACTTTTACAAACAAGATGTGATAACTACTTACACAGAATTGTGTACCCTCTGCCTAAATGACCAGAAATTCTTGATTGATGAATATTGTGGAACAACGCGAGTTCCTCCGGGTCAATGGGGCGTGACTTCAACTCGCCCAAAATCTTCTTAACCGATGAATCTTGTCTCGCAGAAATAGTCACTAAATAAGGGATGTTGCTCTTGTAGCGGGACAAATCCTGAAAACACAATACAATTAACACTCATCTGTGCATCCGGCATACAGGCGCTGAGACACAAAATCCTTCTGTATAAGTCTTGCGTAAGGCCAATAATGTCTTTCGCTTGCGGCACTTTCACCCACGTTAGCAGTTAGCTAGCTGCAAGTGATTCAGAACAACCTGGAAAGTAACTGGTGCGGAGCATTACCAGAGAAACGTCGATATCCAGAACGACCAAAACCTCCCAACCATAACGGAGTACTTCGGTGAGGCATCAAGGACATACTTTCAAGATACCGTACACCACTCGAAACATATGGTAGCCCCAGCGGCCAATCAAATACCAGAAAAGAACCCAATTATAAAAAAAACGTAGCCCGCGCGACGCGGACCAAGATGAACCGATCCCGAAAGGAATCAAAAGACGCCTCCCAAAAAAACCAGTGAGGGCACTCTAACAAGTCACCTGCAAAGTGACTCGACATGCACAAACAAGAGGGCCCACCGATAAGATGCCACCAAGAAGAACAGGAACACCTTGAGTTATATAAAATTGTAACAGGATTGCCAGGCTAGCAATAGGTTTTAACGAATAAAGAAAATCTGAATAAAGAGATAATACAATTAATGATAATTATAATCAAATTATAAGTGAACTTCGGATTATAGAGCTCTGAGTGCGAAAAAGCTATAAAAGTCAGAAAGGCTAAAAGCATCCACCACCAATCGAATAAAACCCAACCCCACAGTAAAAAAATGTTTAAACAAAAGTCGATTCTTCACTTTGTTTATGCTGTATATATAACCGAAGAGATAGGCGTCTGATACATAGTAACCAAGGCAAGTTCTCAATCTTCGAAATGACATGTCAACGTACTAAAATTACTTCAAATATTCTGGATGGGTTATACAAGAGCAATACCGTCCATTTTTTTTATTTCTCCTGGAAAAATTGATACAGGAGTTGCTTTTTTTTAATTTAATTTCTTACACCGTTTTTCCCAGGTCTTTTACTTTCCTTAGTGCTAATGTTAGCTGTACAAATAGTCGCCATCCTCAAAATAGTCACCGATCACACCTGTTCACTTGAGTAATTACGGGTAGGAATGCGACACTCCTATTGGTCACCCCCCGGCGGGTAACTTTGTTAACAATAAAACTATAAAACGTCATCTAAAATCGACTTTCAATGTTGGTAATGGTAATAGCACACACGGGTAATAGCCCTAGGTCGGGACTCCCTTATAGCTTATACAATGTAAGTAGGATTAAATAAAGCAACTGCAACTACCTCCAGCTCTGTGAAACTGTTAATGGCTTCAAAGCAAAAGATGAACATGAGTCTTAACAAAGAGGATAAATAAGAAAGAAACATCAAAGTCTGCGAAGTTAAAAATAAAACGTGTATGCATTACCTTAGGTTTATAATGGCCATGTAAAAGTATATGTGCGTTGACTCCTGTGATGGTTAAACCATTGACACCCACGTATGACCGTCCAAACGGCTGATGTTCATCGACTATGCGTAATCGTCCTTCGCGTAGGGCTTCCACATCTTGTCTAGGACTCTCGAAGTTCAGGTTTGCAGCCAACGTACCGGTGTGGTAACCAAGAAGAACCTAAAATTTGAATACATGATTATGATGAAAACCACATATGTATATAATATATACACATATGTAGATAGCTTAAGTTTTTACCAGTTAAGAACAACGCGGTAATAACATAAGTTATATGTTAAACACTAATAATTTAATTATTTTATATTCAGAGAAATGTAACACTTTCGAAGAATGAACGCGACCAGCGTTTGTTAGTTTTACTGAAGCAAAGATTAGTTAGTACTGTTTCTCTTTGTTACCCATTTCTCAAATTTTAATCCTAAAATATGGCAGGATTCCTTACTATGTTTTCTTCACTATTTCAGTACATTAAAACTCAAACACATATAAAGAATTATCCGCTAGCTCACGGTTGCTTAGTAAATTATGGTTATAACTATTTCACTATAAGATTGAATCAGGTTTGTGGAAACTCGTAGACGAATAAAAGTAATCAACAAAGTCTAGCGGATTGGCAAGTTGAAGTTGCAGTGGGCATGCCACATAGCGCTGAACAGGTGGCCGCTGGGGTCGCAAGGTTCTTATACCTCCTCAAGGTAGACCAATGACTGTTAAGGCCATTGTAAGACGCTGGATTTGGGCCTATCCAAGCATTCAACGTCAATGATGATGATGATGAATCATTAGCCAGTCTACAAGTATTTACCTTTGTTACAGAAGAAATGCCTGACGCTGCTTCGCAGTAACCAATATTTGACATAATGCTACCAACAAGTAGTTGATCGTTTCTGTCTTTGCAGAATACTGCATCGATTGAATCTAATTCGGCTTTATCGGCATCTGGTACAGCTGTAGGCAATTTTTTTTGACATAAATACTTAAGTGTGATGCTATTGTTTAGAATACGAGATGATTATGTAATTGCAATAACTATCGTGGTGAAAAGAAGTACCGTACGCCAGGCACTATTGTACGGAGAACAGATAACCGAGCAAAGGTTTCTTTATTAGTTGTGTGAAAAGTCACACCGCACTCGGCCAATCGTCAGTCCGATTCGACCTTAGAAAGAATCACGAACTTAAATACGTGATTTCTAGAGGATTGTTAATCACAGTCGTCTGATATCGTTTGTGTATATTGTTAAACAGTATCGCGATATACACGGGATTACTTAAAAGACTTTAGGCTTAGGATTTTATTCGTTAAAGTTATCTGAGGAAGACTAGTCTAGTAGTTTTGTTTAGTCTTCCTTTGAGCCCGTACTAAAGACGTTAAAGTTCATTATAAAATGAATATCTTTTCTTTTAATAATTTCGTCAATGATATATTTTTTTAATCATTGTAACCGAAAATATTTTGTATTAAATAAATATTAACTGTTTAAATCATGACCAAAGTCATTATTAAATAAAAATGTATATTTTTAATATATTTATATCTATTGACATATCTGTTGTTTCAGCCCGTAGACGCCCGTTATAATACATAGTCCTCCCCCAAAGACATATAAGGAGAGATATACCATAATCGCAACCCATGGCAGTAGGGTTGGCGATCACAGTTTGGTACTAGAGTACACCGAGGACGCTGCTGCCAATCCTCTAGAAACTTGTTTGTGAGCAGACGCAATTCTATATAATTAGCAAATAAAATGTGAATTATTTAAGAGTGTATCCAGGGTATTGAACCCTCGACCTGCATCACAAGTCAAAGTCCGCTACGCTACTACTTCTTTTCTCTTATTTGTTAATATGTATGTAATGTATAGATTTGAATAAAAGCAATAATAAAATTTTTGGTGTATATATGGTGTATTTAATTTATTTCTGTTTGTCTTTAGACTCAAATAAGTATAGTACTAAGATCCACGTATATCTAAGTATTGACTGTAAGAAATACCGATAACACCCTCTATTACATATTAACTATTTTTTTTAATTTTTAATCACGTACTTTCCTTTCACAGTTTTGTAAAAAAAATAAGATCTTTAATTTATATAGAAGTTAAATTAAAATGTAAGAATAAAAAAAGGAATAAATAGTTTATTTAGATTAAATTTTGTTTTGTTCAAAATGTGTGGTCATATCAATTTACATGATATCGAAGAAATGGTGAGATTTAAGATGTATGCCAGAATTTTTGTAGATTGCGTGAAAAAGAATTCATGAGATACCTGATCCAAATGCTTCAACGTATTCAACTTCCTTTGGTGATACTCTAGCATCTTTGTAGAAATCATTTAAAAACTTAGTCATGTCCGTAGGATCTCGACAAAATCCAAACTTGGGACCAAATTCTCCATCCAGGAGACGCGTGTACCGACTTTGGACGTGAATAACGTCGGCGTATATTCTGTAAATAATTATCTTAATGTTAGTTCGTAAGACTGATTTGTTTTTATTAGCATTGAATAACTTCAATTTGTTATATGTATTTGTAACAGGATAAATAACCAAACTATTTATCCTGTTGCCAAAAGTAAAAACGAAATAAATTAAATCCGAGGCGATGTGACAACTCCCTTAACTGTTATTTTTAGTTTTGCATTGGAGGAAAGACCGATTGGAATGAAATATTATCAGTGACATAATTTTTAGAGTGTCTTACCTCAAAGCATCTTTCGCTTTTTGAAGAAATAGCACGTTGATAGCTTCAGACCTTACACAGCCAGTTGCTTTTTCATCAAACGATCTGGTTTTTCCATCCATGCTCATGTTCATAATTCTGTAAATTAACGTTATAAAGAATGCTATTTGAATGGGTATAAATATGGAACAATTATAAGGCACTTACACTTCGGGAAAGGAGACCACGACCCGGCAAATTAATGTTACTTGTTAAAGTATTGTTCGTGGTTGATATAACGCCACGAACAATCTTAAATTTGATTAAATTACATATTTAATCATATTTTAATGTTCTGGCTGTGTGATAAACAACACTTGTTACATGTACATAATCAGATTGTTTGATTAGGGGTCATTATTTGGTGGAAGGTAAAGGAGCCTCTTTGCCTATTTATAACTATATATAACCATTAGATCATACCATTAGGGACAGTATACCTGCCCGAGGTCAGAGAGCTAGATTGGTCTTGCCTCCACCTTCTCTGACAGCAGTTAAGGCGAGTGCTCCGTCTGAGAACGCACTACCTGACTCTCCAAGCAAGTGATGAAGTTATAAGACACTCATTTTCCACACATGACCAAGAATGCTCCATCGATACAATCTTCTCTCAGTGCGCCAAACAAGTTGGTTTCTGGCACACTCACATTCCGATTCCCATAACAGGATCTGGCTTAAAGTACACCCTGCAGTAGGCATTATTTAGCTTGCCGAGCAGGCAATTACCCGCGCTGCGGTAACCTACCGTTTGCCAGCCTGCAAGCTATATCCGGCCCTTTCGCAAGACCAGTGAAGATAACCACATACATGTCGTCTGGAGGTGACCACGTAGCCACCGAATCCGACACTAATGACCAGTAACTACCGCTCGCAAAGTAGGCAGACTACTGGTCCCCGTAATACTCTGGTCTAAATAATCGGACCATAGTTCTTGTTGCGAACACACTCAAATCGAATTCCCCTTCAGCCGGGTAAGTTATTGTGAGATATATCCGAGATAACCGTCATAGCCCTGTGGTTCAGTTTGCTGAAGTGGCAGTTAACAGGGCGCAAAGGGCGCAAAACAATAGTTTCGGTTACTGGGACTTGTTCGGGAGTAGATACCCCGCGGCAAACGCAGCGCAAGACGTTCTTTCATTAGATAGACAGGTGACTTTATTACGGTCGTCAGAAGACGCTGGATGCAGATATATGTATATAGTGGACGTTCTTCGGCTGAAATGGAAGTGATAAAACATTAACATAAAACGAAGAAATTTACCTTCCAAAGTGTATAGATGACTGAGGAAGAAGGCAGATGTTGCCGCCACCCACAATTGCAGCTTCACAGTCGCCTCTAGACATCGCTAGATAAGCTTGCTCCAACGCTGCCAAAGAGCTACAGCACGACTCGTCGATAGACATCGAGGGCCCCTTTGCGTTCAGCCAGTAAGATATACGATTGGCGAACATAGCCTTGTTACACCTGCACGAAGATTGTAAAATTAAGCACTGTTGCTATGAAGCCGCAATATTTCATATACGTGTCAATCTTAGATGTTTATAGTAACATAACATTAAAGATGAAAATTAAGTAGATGTATATTAAATACATGTACATAAATACATATACTCATATATGTATGTAAATTATATATATATATATATATACATACATATATAGTTTAACAAAATGCTAAACCTGTGCATTATATATTGTTTGTCCTCTTTTCATTAGATTTATCTTTCTACGAAAGCTCGTGTAATCAGCTGTTTTAACCAATTTTAAAATGCAATACAATTTTGAGATATATGTATGTGTAATATTTTAATTCCACTATTCTTCAGCTCGTTTAATGAGCTAGAAGAACTGGAACCAAACTAAATAGATAATGTCGACATCCTAAATTTATACACAAACAGGCATACATATATATATACACTTTTATACGAGTTTTTTGATTTAACTGTCAATCAAAACAATATGTTCCTGCAGACTTTATACTGCCAGAAGTTATTGCCCTCCCACATTCCGATACAGTGTCAAATCGATCACTTTATTCGAAGTGTGCGGAAAAAGGTGTAAAAGCTTTGAAGATGCGATCAATAGCCCCATGCTTGAACGGAAAGTATTACTTTGTATGTACGTAAAATAGTACGTAAGTTATTTTAACATTTTAATCAAATAAAATTCCAAAATCTTACCCGGCTATACCAAATCCAGTTCTTGTTTTAGAAATGTAAAATGAAGCCTTCTCAGTCTCAGAGAAACACGTTCCGACGAATACACCGATTTTTCTACCGGAAAGACTTTCCGGATTCAAACCTTAAATGAGAAAATTAATCCATTTAAACTAAGAACATTTTCCGTTCTTTGTTTTCTCTCTTTCCAGATTATTATTTTCTGCATTCTCTATAGACCATATATTTAAGTTATAATTGAGAAGACGCTAGCTTTTGTAATACATTGACTTTTAATCATAAATAAAGAAAAACGAAAATAATAAAATGAAAAATGTAAATGTAATTTATTAATAATGTGAGAAATGTGGAAAAGGTTGGGTTAGGTTATGCAAATGTAGGAAAGAGATAAGAAAACAGGCAGAAAATGTGAGGGACGATAGAGAACAATAGTAAGTAAATCTAAAATTGGAAAAAATATTAAGAAACAAAAAAATCCTAGCCAGCGAGAACAAAGAGGTCCATAAAAATATTCAGTAACTATCAGAAGCCAGGGCCATACAAATATTTGATCATATTGTAAAAGGTATCGTTTTGAAAGAACATCGATGTTTGTTGCTGATAGGAGATAAACTACTTAGTTATCAATAAAAACTATGTTAATTAAAAACAGTTTCTATAATATATTTTCGTTAACATGTATTCACCTATTTACACTCCATTATATGATATTTTGATTCAAATATTTTGGTAGCCTTTAAACATCGGGTATACGACACCGTTAATCGCGGGTTTGATTGGCTACAATCGTATTAAGTTCGTAACTAAATTCTCTTATTTTTTGTTCTAATACAAGTTAAATGTGTTTTAATTGTTACATATTTAATATGTAATTAAAATATTTTCTATTAGTAGCTTTCCGTTTAGTGTGCCATGAAAATTTAAAATGTTTTGTAAAAGTGTATGACTTCACAATAAAATAACTAACGTGACACAGCGGTTTGTGTACCATATGTCTACGTTCATGACTTTTTGTATTCGTAAAAAACGACCAACACTCACACCTGCAGCCATGTATTTATGAAAAGCGAGACCCCTTTTGTGCATTTCTTTACTTTTTTTTTTCAGCTGGAATACGCCTACCACTACAGGCTTAGACCTCCGTTAAATTTTATTACGATGACAGGTCTTGCGTTGCCCACATCCAGCGACCTTCCGCGATCTCCCGCGACCCGCGACTATGTCGTCGGTCCATCTTTGGGGGGAGGGGGGCTACCCCCGCCGCGTTTACCAGTTCGAGATTGCATTCGAGAAGCTGCGCATTTGATATATACTAAAGTGTGATTGGGTACAGGTGTAAAAACTTTAAAAGGGGTGAATATATATCTCGTTTACCATCAATTAATATACGGGAACTATTCAAAAATCCATAGTTTCAGAAATAATAGATAACGTAAAGATAATACAGTAAGAAAATGCGATATCAAAATTCGTATTTCTATGTTTAAAATGAATAATTATTTACAACTAACCATGCATACTAACTAACATTGTACTGCTACATGATATATTTGTACAGTAAAAATAATTAATACAACATTTTGCAGAATGATTACTTTATACAGGGTTAGTGGAAAAAAGGTGTTAAAGGTAAGAAGTTTTTTGCTGAGCTGTACATTCTCTCTATTCAAGCTTTTACACCTATAACCAATTAACCTGTACTATATTATAACATCTTTCGTGCTTGTAAACGGTGAATAAAGCTGACATATTTTGAGATTTAAATTTTTTTTTTTGGAACTGCGTTGATCCCGCGTGATGTATTATGTTCTCTAACCACTCTCTCGGTAGGGTATCCAGGGGAACATCGCAAGACAACAAAAAACGAAAACATTAATAAATTTACCAGCATCGTAAATAGCTTGATACGCCTGTTCGAGTAACTTGCGTGACATGGAGTCCATGGTGTGTCCGAGCCGGTAGTGCACTTTGAAGAACTGGGCATCGAACAGGTGCAGATCCGGCACTTTTCCAGCATACTGTGCCACCTCCGGGTGATTGTACTTCCATCGAGGATTCGACGAAATCGGATTTTTCTGTGCAAAATATTATTTATCAATGTTCTTTATATTTTAAAATAAAAAATAAAACTCAATAATAAATTGAAGCACTATACAGACGGCATTAGTCGTAACTAATTAGATACCTTTGTATCCTTATCAGTACTATTAAGCTACCTATGTACCTTTAGTATCTTGGTATAAATAATTAGCTACCTCTATATCTCCAGTAACTTTGTATTAATAAATACTTCCCTTATTTATTTATTTTTAGATTTATAAATAAAAACTGGAAGTTATTTATTCGTGGTATAGTCAGCATAGTGACGCAGCAGATTAATTACCACTTATCGAAGATTGCACCCTATCGCTATTTTTATTATTTTTATTAATCCGAGTATTTTATCGGTAATTTTATTTATTTTACGCCAGTCAGGGTTTTTTAATGATTATATCCGGGCTGTCGCAGAATTTCACTAAGTTTACGGGCGTTGAGAATGGGGGACTACGTTTGATAAACCGAGGTAAAAATCTTAAGAAGAAACATGTAAGGTTGATGGTAGAGTCTGTCCCGGGATGTGCCTAGTTACATCAAAGTGTGTGTGTGTTTCTCCGAGGTGCCCAGGAAACCCCATCACGACACAACACGAACACTTTTTCGGCGAGTACGATTGAATATCACATAGCTAGACCGAGGAATATCGAAGTTAAACTTTGATCCCCTGCAAAAAAGATCAATTCAATCATTACTCAGTCGGGTTAAAATTATATTTTTATTTCACTCACAATTTTTTCAAAAATAAATCCAAAATTCTGATTAAAAGACGTCAAGCGAAAACGACTACGGCTGTTTTCAATCGGTTTTAGTCAGACGTATGTCCAGCAGTGGACATTTTATGGCTGAAATGGTGATGATGATGATATAAATGATCTTAGACTTAAGTAGTGATGGACTAGGCTCATCGCGCGCTGTTGAGGTAAACACTATTATCAACGAAAAATTAATATTTCGGAAACCCTTGGGGACTGGTTATACAAAGCAAAAGACTAAAATAAAGTTGACTGGCAATCAAAGAGGTTTTAATCTAAGTAATAAATTTAAAGTTTTATTAAAATTTAATCTACTAACGTTAAGGAAATGCTAAACGTAGTAGCGTTAAAAGTGTAAGGTCAACCGTTCATTAAATAAAACACCAGAACGACAATTTAAAAGAAACATGTATACTAACAATTTTATAAATAGCTAGCATAAACTATATACTGTGATGCGAGTCAGTTATATTATGCATTACGCTTGGAGTAGACAGGGCTGAGTCGGAGTCGTAATCGAGAACAAATAAGTACGGGGCTGCCTTTCTTAACAATCACTACACTCTCCTACAAATACACCTTTTTTTAAGAAACGATTTCATTGATTTAAACAAAAGTAACTTACTTTGTTATATAATATATCGGCTAAGTCTTTAACGTGATGAGAATCCGGATACAGTCCGGACATGCCCGAGATGACGACTCTGTCGGCAACTCCATCTCCATTCTCCATTCCTTTGCAGGGAGTATCCAATTTCTGCGGCGTCGGTACCATGCTTGGGTCTGTAAAATGCAAAATGCTTTAATTTCGATAGACCTTCTAATTAATTCAAAATATTATAAAAAATGCGTTTTACTAATTTTTGATTAAATGCTTACTTTTAGAGCTCCGTTTGAAATATTATTCAATATATCTAGAGTATCTAAACACTGACACTGAAGCGACATGTTCACTTCGAATTCTTTATATATGTCATTACTATTCTTTAATTATACATATAACGGTGATTAATTCATTCTGTATCATTCATTTAAATAACATTTAAAAAGTAAGAAAGTTCAACAGCACTTTATTAGCATACAATACATCATCTGCAGTATAGGTGCGGTATTTCGTGTTTATAAAAACTAAAAGGAATTGCTAGAATGAAGTAGCTCACAGAGTTAATAAATTTCTCGTAGAGATGTTTATTAAAATTCTATTATGTATTCTTGTCCCTATAAATACATAATACATAATTAAAAATCATCTTTATCATTACGTCTTTTAGTAAAACAGAAATTAAAAAGTAAGTAACACAATTTTTTTACATACCACCTTTAAGCTATATACGATATATACTATGTAAAGAATAGCATACTTCATATTACACATAAAAGCAATCATTAATCAAACACACACAGCACATACACACTAAACATAAACATACTTAATATTATACACTATCGTCATTTACTATAAACTTAAGTCTTTTTTCTTCTTTTATGTCTACGTCGTAGTTTTTAAATTGAATTAAACATGTAGTGTACTTTGTAATTGTCTTAGTTCATATAATAATGTTAATATTTTGTTAAATACGAACCTATCAGCTGTGAAGAACCTTGGAATAAATAAATAAATAAATAAATGTTAGCCAATAGCCACTTTAAGGCATATACCTCACTAAAAGTCGCGACATTGATTGGGTTGTGCTTCTCACAATAAATAATAGAATATTAAAAAAAGATGTGATGCGACTAGCCAGCATAGGTCGTCCATTCACAAGGTTCGAACTCGTTAGTCGCTACAAGACACTGGATGTAAACCGCTTCCAATCAGTCCTATTAAAAAGATTGAGGCCTATGACCAGCTGTGGATATCCTGTGTCTGAAGTAATGATGATGAATCTCTATTTTCCTTGTCACGGAATAACTTGAGAACGATTCTGTCGATGCCATATCCTCTTATATAGATTTTCTAATACTTTGTAAATGTTCTTACAAAAAAAAGAAATTTTTAATGTGGCTTGCATTTGTAATGACGAATATCGTGCAATATAAATAATCTTGAGTTTGTGGCATTGTACACCGTCTGGTCCCGTGTTGGAAAAATATATCGACATTATTTGTTTACTCATTGAAAACAAGAAATAACATTGTATTGTATCTAAAAGAATTACAATAAACAGTCTTTCGAAGCGATTATTCATAGTCAGGCCAACATCTGTCGGGTCAGCTAGTACGTTATAAAGTTTGCCGATAAAATACGTGAATATAAATGAAACGAAAATAAAAAAAATATATATAAAAACAAAGTCATAGTCTGTATTAAAAATTAAACATTGATGTCATTAAAATAAAATTGTGCAATCTCTTATATATCATCATAATTACTTCAGGCATAGGACGTGTACAGCTAGACCTAGTATTAACGTTTTTTTTTTTTGGATACCGATTGCTGTACGCTGACATATGTATGGTAGTCGTGGCGCGGGTAAGAGATACCACCTCGAAGATACCTAGTGCCATTGGCACCTCGATGCTGTAAGCAACGCACCTAAATTGCTTAATAAGATCGATTTCCAAATATAGAAATGTTTTCACGTTACAACCCAAGCTTAGAATGTAAGAAAACCTTCTATAAGAAGTATCGTGTCACGTTATCAAGGACAAATCAAAGTGTACATTACATAACCGCCACCTTGCACCACCTTTACATACTGCTCATCTTTTTTTATTGTCTTTTGAACCAAATACTGTGGAACACACTGATTATCGGACAAACATATTTTTAAGCCACGCTCATTGAATACAATCACTAATTAATCGCATATTTTTCCGAGGTCCGCTAAAAAGGTTAACTATGCAAGAACATAAATTAAAACTAAATAATAGTTTCTTTTTTTTAAATTAAATTAGGAAATATGAAATTAGTAATTTACTTACAAAAAAAAGAATGGTAAAAAATATAACTTGTTTTTATGTATTTATTTATCCGGTCCGGTATAATCTCTCCTTAAATTCTGACACCTACATATAAAAGTAAACCTAAGCCTTTTCTTGCTAGAAAAGAAGTCATCATAAGAATAATTTAATTCCAATTTTATACAAAATAAGATCGTCGATTCCACCGATTGGGATAGAATTATCTCAGGACATGGAGTAGATAGAATACGGTCTGCCAGTTCATAATCAAAATTCATTTTGCTCTTTAATCAAAGGTTCGGTTTTCGTAAAGACAATATATCTCTTATCATATAGCGCTCCCAGTATCTTTTCTCGAATTTTCCTGATAAATAAATCAAATTTTATATACAGTAATATTATTTAAAAGAAATAAAACTCAAAATGTAGAAATTATTATTTATAACAAAAATACAAAATATAAGTCTTTATTATCTAACTGTCCCACGGGGGTGACACCTCCCCTGATGGATGCTGGAGGTTTTCAAGAGGGCGGTAATAGGTCCATAGACAAATACGGGGCGTTATGAAATATCACAAATTCGCCCAGTCATCTAAAATGTTTATCGTAGTATTACGATGTAAATAAACGTTAAAATACGGCGAATTTCTTGTAAGTACGTAGATGCTAGGGTCCATTCATATTGAGATCTAAAATCCACAACCTGTGTTTTATATTAATCGGAAAAAGTTTTTGAGAGTTTATCTACTACTATTCGTGTTCTGTCAGATAGATACCGGTCTATTTGCCCCAGCACTTTGACGACATGCAGCAACTTTTGGACACCTTTCTTAAATTTCTCCATTTTTTCTGCGCTTGTTTCTTCGTCAACATTAACTTTGAATGAAGCTATCGCCATAGGTGAACCAACTAAGGGCGCCTTTGAAGGTTTATGTAATGGTTTTAACTTTGGTACAGTTATTTTTGGTATTCCCAACTTTGGTGTTTTCAGTTTGTGTAAACCTAATCTCGGTACAAAGCCTTTAGGTGGTGCGATCGCCAGTGGTGCTTGTGAGTCGGCGTATACAGATTGATCATACTCCGGTTCGACAGGAACAAATCTTCCATCTATCACTGCTTTAGGTATAGCTCGTTGTATCATGGCGCAGAATGAGTCTACGTCGAAATAAGAAGTCCCAAGTAGCTCCGTTGATGAAGATCTGAACATCGGTTGATAGTCCTGAAATTATATAAGGTATTGTAACGTCTAATTATTGATTGTGAAATGTGTCTTTATTATTATTACTAGGCTTTATTGCTTACTGACAAGAAGTATATATTTTTAATGAAAACTATGTTTGGGATTGGGTTTTGGGTTTTTGGGTTGTTTGGGTTTTGACATCACACATGTCATTTTGTAGGTAGGCCCCACATAAATACATACATACTTCTGCTACAAAACTTGAATAAATATGTTCCAGATTCCTTGTACCACTCTATAAACTAGTTTCTTCTCTTTTACTTACTGTTATTGTTATAACTGGCGCTCTGTACTTGATTTTAAATCAATAAATTTTCTCTTTTTTTTTGTTTTTTTTTTCAATGTAAACTCTTATAGCATATATATTTTTATATATACATGTATATATAAAAATATATATATACATGTGTATATATATATATATATATGTTTATATATATATGTAAACAGAAATTATTTGACTCTTTTTAATGGTAAAAACGTAGAAGTTTTGTATTTACAATTTTGTTTATTTACCCGGTACTTTAGTTTACCCGGTTCGGATCATTTTCAGCTATGTAAATACATCATGAGAAGAAATTCAGATTAGCTTATTAGATAGAAAATATATACAAATTAAGCTCTTCTGTATTGGAATCCTTCAAAATAAAATAGGGCTAGCCTTTGTAGAATTCAAACCCCCTTTATTTAACCTGTCCAAAGAAGAGCCGACGATATACACAGACAGGCTTTTAAATTTTTAATGAATAAACTTGTTAATTTATGACATGATAATTCGGAGACTACAAGTGTATTAACAAGTTGTACATAATCCTATTGCCTACAAAAGTGTACTGTTGCACTATCGTCGTCCGCCAACAAGACAACGTAGCCGTATACAGCTGTTCACAAAAAGTTACTAATTTTATAAAGCCTAGGGAAATTTATAACAAGCTTATTGCTTTATTAGCAAGTTGGCTACTTTTGAATAATAGCTACTGTGCTATCCAATAATATCTTAAAAAATAACTCTTACCTCTTCATTGGATCCACAATCAATAGTCAAACGTAGCGGTAAAGGGGCGCACTCAAAAATCTTTATCTGTAATTAGAGTAATGTCTAAATGAGTTACTGTATTATTTACAAATAATTTTTAATAAAATAAAAAAAAGTAAAAATTAGTTTTG
Source organism: Battus philenor (assembly GCF_028537555.1). Taxonomy (NCBI): domain Eukaryota; kingdom Metazoa; phylum Arthropoda; class Insecta; order Lepidoptera; family Papilionidae; genus Battus; species Battus philenor. The sequence continues at coordinate 5,248,063 of NW_027181686.1, forward strand.
ATACTAACTATAAGTAACGCCGCGGCGATGGTCACGTATCGAGGCATGCCTGCTCTGTTCGGTGCATTGTGTAAGATTAAGAAAGACGAATGGACGATCACGTTTCGAGTATAATCAATAATACCGAGTCAGCATTTCGTGCACGAGCCGGCCTTCGCGTACGAGCTCTCCGATCCCGATAACAGAGAACGAGATCCAGTCCCGGCTTATCAATCATACGTGATTGTGTGTTTTAAGACGAAACCGTTCAGAAATGCAGTGGTTGTCTAACGGCTGCTATGCGGGAAGTTTGTTCTTGTATCTCTTAGTCAGATTTTATTACGAGAATGAAATTAAGAAATCAACTCATCTGGTTCCTGATTGTGATGGCCGTTGTCACCGTTGCGAAGGTTTGTACTTTTTTTATTTATACGTCAATAAAGATCTTCTAATAATGACTTTTATGTAAATAAATCGGAATTGTAATTATAAAGATTATCGAGAAAAAACAATGAAAGATAGAAAAACTTCGGAAATTTATTTACACATTTTATTAATTTTATTCTTACCTTAATACACTTCGGAGTTTCTTTGCACCAATATGGAACTTATCGAACATAATAAGTAGTATATTTAATAACACAATATTAATATTCATTTTTTGAACAGTAAATGACGGATTGTAGACCGCCAAGCGCAGTATAAGATGTCCACCAAGGTTGACAGCGAAGTGGGAAAGATCGTCGAAAGACTGCATGCAGGCCGCTTTCAATCGGTTCAGGTTTTGTTGATTGGAAGTATCTGAGGAAGGCCTACGTTCAGCAGTGCATATCTTACGGCTGAAATGATAATGATGATAATAAAATGAATTGTCGCACCATAACAATTTTTTTAACCGCTATACTTTTGATGCATTGTTTTCTTTCTCTTTAGTCATTTATTAATTTCTGGAATGAATAGTAGACCTGACTTTAGAACTACTTCTACCGCTCGTGCTTCACCACTACTAGTCTTGTATAAATCAATTGATTCCATTTGCTTTTCTGTCAAATTGAACTGTTCTTCGAGCTTCTTTATTTTTAATCGTATTAAGAAATGTGTAGAGGGAGTGCTATTTTTTGCATTGGTTGGATATCTTTGTACTATGAACAATACGAGTAACGGTTTCTCAAATTATTAAAAGAAAAAGTAACATTATATTCGGCGGATTGTCAGTCCAGCTCAGCCCGCGTACCGAGAATCGGGCTGGACTGATGATCTTTTTTGTGCTTATTTCTAAGATGCACCTTTTTACACGGAATTCCGTAAATTATCTTTTGATTTTTTTAATGCAATACAAACAATACTTAAGACATTTCATATTTTGTTTACAGGGCAGTCTGTTAATGAGGCATTCGCTGATAAAACCAAACGGAATGGAGCCGTGTTTCACCTGTCGTGCTGAAGACAGGCCTTGGTCACATAGTCTACTGTCGTTCTTCGGGAAATTAAAAGATATGCTAACACGAGCTGTCAATCATCTCGCAGCTAGCACAAAGCAGCAAAAAATTACTTAAGTGTATGAAATACAATTAATGTTAAGTTAAAGACATACGTGTATTAAATGTGTATTTATATTATTTATTTAAGATTGATAACAATTTTTGTACCTATTTTAATTTTACACTCAATAAAGTTTATTTTTAAATGTTTAACAGTTACCTATCCTGTTTTATATTAAGCATCATAAGACGTAATTTGCCCTTACGAAAGAATATTCGGTCTTGTGATTTAAAAAATCATATCGCAGCAAGCGAAAAAATGTTAATCAAATATTGAATACAACAATAATAATAGAATATATTTTATTAAGTAATATTATCCAATCGTTAAAGCCCTTCGTGGCACTCAGTCAATCGATTCGTAAAACTCAAACATGGCCACCGTTTCGTTTTAAAATATTTACTTTTAAATACACAAAAGAATAAGCTCCGAGTAATAGAGTAAGCGTTTCTGGAGGGTGATGAAATTACTGGAATACAACATTGATTCTCAAGTATCCGGTTAGGAAAGCACTCATTCAGGAAATAAATAAAATTGAACTTAACGGTTACAAAAAGAATTACGCTTGATTAAATTTCAAAATTCTGGGTAAAAAGCAATGCGTGATGTAAAATTAATCTTAAGTTTAATTAAAATCACATTATTTAGAATAAAGAGTAGTAAATCGGTGAATAGTGCATTCACCGATTGACATAAAAATTAAAACCAAATCAAATTGTTTTTCGTTTAAATAGATCTTAATGTCCAATAAATGATAAAAGTATAAAACAAAAGTAATGGAAAACGAACCGCATGTAAACAAATACTAAAGAGTGTAAGAAATTAAATTATTGATATTAGAACCGCTTTATTTGTACGTAAAAGTGTTTTATTTTCGCCAATCTAAGAAGTGGTTATTCACAATAAATCATTTTGTTTTACATGTCAACTGTCAATGAATATGAAGTTAAAAAACCAATTCCTTTATTTTTAACGCTACTTTAAACTTGCTTAGCGTACAAGCAAAAATAAAGTTCAAAATATATTTACATTGATTACAATATACTTGACTTTAACCCCGAATCATTATTTTAATTAAAAATCTACGAGTATGTGAAAGGGTCGATACTAAATAATCAATACACCGTACAAAAGTAAATAAGTGAGCAATTTTGAATATTTTAACAGGAGTTGTTAAAATAATAAAAAGAGGTATAATCTGAATTTATTTCAACGGTTTGATCAAAGAAAGCAATGATTTTAATATAAAAAGAAAATAAATCGTAATTTTTTTTACATTTTAATTATTGCCTTTAATATTTATGGGTAAAAACATATGTATTAAAACTATTAAATAATTTATTCAATTAGGTCAGCTTACAGTTATTACAATTTTACAATAAAAATATGAAGCGTTTACACTGGTGTAGAATTAATTGCACAACCACTTACAAGCAAACGTAAAATACAGTGTAAAATCAATCGATAAAAGGAGGTTACAGCTGCAATTTCACTAAAAATCTCCGGTCAAAACCTCAGGATGACAGTGCGACAACAGTAAAATTCGCCCATCATCATAATTTCAGCTGCGAGTCGCCCACTGCTGGACATAAGACTTCTCCGTAGATTCTTTATAGGACCAGTAGGAAACCTTTATGTAGTTTCGTTTTATACTTACTGTGTGGATGAACATTCTACACTAAGCCTGCTTTTCCGTGGCCAGTACTCCTGAATCTTAACGCCCCATTGGGCAAATGTTCTGTGCACTACGTGACCTTTCCACTGTCTTTTCAACATGTCTGCTGCACTATGTCGGTAACTTGCGTTCGTCTAGGAATCTATTTATTGGAGAAACCCTGAGGCTCCTCAAACAGATCTCAGGCATTTCAATTTGTGTATGGCATGTAATAAGATCATTTTAAAAACTTTTTACTGATACTTACTACATGCAAAAATTTGTTAAGAACTTGGGATGCTTGTGTGTATAAATATTTGTTAGTGGAAGTTTATAACAATAACTTATAATATACTGTCACTTTCTTCTTTTTATCTTCTTATTCTTCTAAATATATTTTGTAGGTATTTCACTTCTTTATAATATTCTCGTTGCTGTTCACACTTACTGTTTTTCTCTACCGGTGTATCTGAGTTGATATGATTAGCAATTTTGCTCGCATTCAGATTTATCAAAAAAGTTTCGATATTATATGATGTGGATAATTCTGTCAAAATTTTAACGACATAATTTGAGAAACGTTACTATATATTTTAGCATTTTCGATTAAGATTTATCTTAAGAGAAGCTTTCTGAATCGAATGAATTCATCAGTAGTCAAAGAACCTTTTCTCTTTAATTTAATAAGGTTATTTAAAATTCTTCTCTTTCCTGCTTTTAGATCCAACCCAGGAACTTTAATAGGTTTAAGCTTCGATCCTAAGTTTTTGGATAGTACTGACCTTTTCCCCAATATTGGAACTTTCAATGGTTTGAGGGTTTTTTTGAATTTTCTTAAGGGAGCCAGAGACGGTAGAGGAAGAGGTAATGGAAGAAGAGGTAATATTGGTAATTTAGGAATAGGGGGTGGTAGTAGTAATGGTGGTAATAAAGGCAATCCTGGTAATAGCAGAGATCTCCGTTTTCTTGATTTTGACGGAACTGAATCTCTTGACACGAAAGTTTTATCAATTGATTTTGGAATATTTTCGGCCGGGCATATATTAGTTTCAACAGACGAATCTACTTCTACACTAAATGGTAAACGCCGTAAACAACTCTTTTGTGCTTTTCTTTCATAGTACAAACCGTTGGCAAGCTGTACCTGTAAAATATGATTCATTGTAATTCAACTACATGTGTAAATATTACATAAAAAAATATATGGACTTACAAATAAAAAGAAGCAAAATGCGTTAAATTGATACATTGCAGGTGTTAATAAAGCTATTCAGTGGTTTAAAACCAGACGCAATTTCATTTCGATTTATATACAATGAAATTTAGACATAACAATGGGTGTCTTATCTTCGTTTACCATCTGATTAAACACGTATTGAAAAACAATTGCATTTATTATGTAATGTTTTAAACGTATTACAGGGGAATTTCACATTTAAATTGCTAATATTGTTTTATTTTTATTTATTATATGAAGCAATCGTCATCATCATATCAGCCGACAGAGCCCGTCGCAAGGCTTAGGCCTCCATTAAAGATCGCTGCAATGATCGGTCTTGCGAATTGGTTCTTCTGCGAATTTCATTTCTAAAACTGTAAAGTAGTGAAATTAGCTAAATAGCAGAAGAAGCATTCAGGGTAACTAGCAGGTAAAAGTCAGAAGATACTCTTCGAGTTACTTCACTTTCGAGTGAACGTCGAGGAATCGGCAAGCATCAGCGCCGCACAGCTACTCCTCTGCCTCTTTGCACGAATAAAACTAGAGATTTTCCAAATGCGAAATTCTCGCGGTAATTTCTTTAAATATTGTAATCAAATAAACAATACGTCGAAATAAGTAAACAAGGATGAAGAAAATTGATGTCTGTATTTTATGCGCAGTATTACATTAAATTTTGGAATCTTAAGAATTAAAACAATATACTCCTTCTGATAATAAATAAGAAATATTTATTTGTAATGAACGTATAAAATATATTTATATTTTATAATTTCGTTATACGCTAGGCAATCAAGGGATGGAGGATTTCACAATTAAGATCATACGTGGGCGAAAACCAATGCTGGAATAAAAATCAAAATAATTAATTAGATAATAATCGATCAGTAGTTAAGATTTATGTTATTGATTTTGTCTCTTCTCAGTTTTATACATCTCAGGCAAAGTTGGGAAGAAGGTAAGGAAAAAAACAAGAAAAAAGGTAGGGAACTTGCCATAATAAATTATTACATGTATAAGGAATTTTCAATGAGATCTAATTTTCGAATTAAGATAGCACAAAGGTCCAACTTGTTACGTTATATTTGATAGAATATAGTTACGCACTTATAAAAACAATAGCGAAGGGAAATGCCAATTATTATGTCGTCACAAAAAATAAAGCACTGAAATTATATAATCAAGGCGGTCAAGTAACATTTGAATTTCTAGGAATTGTGTGATAGAGAAATTAGATTTGCAATGTAATCATTATTTCGATGGGTGTACCGCAAGGTAGGATCGTCTTAAAACCAAACTTCTCTGACATCCGTCATGCCGATAGACACATACTGCAAGGTATAGAGGCCTATCCTTAGGATGGGCACTATAACTAGTTTAACGCTGCTTATCGAACGGCTATCCGCGATCTTTACTATGTCGTCAGTTCACTTGGTGGCGATTGCACGAGAAATGTGCATCGCCCACTGTCTCATTAGACCACTATTTTCGAGGTAAGTTCTTAGGTTCCTCTGCGGATCAGCTCATTCGATCGAACAGCGAAGCTCAGAGCATAGCTCTCTTCATCGTTCTGGGTGAGATTGAGCTTTCTATATATGTAATTACTTCTGGTATCCACAAATATATTATATTTCAAGTATTACTACATACAGGAAATACACCAAACTTCATATTGTAACTAAAAAAATTTTTAACATTTGCACAATACCTGAAACTGATAAATAACAGATACTTGCATATTAAATTGAGATAATGAACGGCAATGAAATATGTTTACCTGCTATATTTTTTACCTATCGGCACGTCCAATCTGGGTATAGAAATTTTTTTTTAAAATTTCCTAACAGTTTATCATGCGACTTATCTGGGGTATGAACGAAATATGGTTGAAGACTACATAAATACGTATCGACATTTGTACAATGCATAATTAATTTTACGTTTGATTTGAAAGGAGTTGTAATGAGGGCTAAAAAGGTTTTTTGGTCCTCTATAAGCTTGCTTTTTATTGTATCCGTCAATGTAAAAGCTTGCAGTGAGAAGAAAATATGTTTGGTATGTGATTCAATCATTCTTTATTTAAACTTCCATATACCATCATAGCTTATGCTCAAAAATTTTTAACGAAAGTGTGCTATATTTATCTCTGATCTTTTCCTTCACTGCTGAGGATCGTTGCTGCTTTTGACTCCGTCAGTTAGCTGTTTCCAACTGTTACATTCCAATATTTAATATGATGATGTGACCACTTTTTGGATTTTTGGCCACTTGATCTCTTACTAACAATATTACCAAAATCACGCAGTGAAAAGTAGCTTATGCAGACAGATTAAAGACTTGTTGTGTGCTTTTTATTTTCAGTTCTTTCAATATAGAGACTCTTGGTCTTATTTGGCTTATTTAATTTAATCATTTAAGAGAAACTGAAATTAACTGTAATGATCAAAGATTTGTTCAAATATCGTACAAAATTAAATTAAATTTTAATCTTACATGATTTCACCATCGTCATTATTACAGTAGTGTAGGGCGCACTACTAGACATACACTACCCCATAGATATCCAATAACACTAGCGTCTTACAACGCACTTAGTAGAGTCGTTACATCTGTGAGCGTCCCACGAAGTACTTACATGTTCGAGATATGTACTCCACAACCTTAAGGCCCCAGCGGCCATCTGATCTGTGCATTATATGATTTACCCACAGCCACTTCAGTTTGCAAATACATTGGGATATGTATGTTAAAAACATTGTACCTCACAACAATTAATATCCTATAACGAATCATTCTGATTACGTACAAATAACAAGAACTGTTTATTACAGGTCCTTAAAATTTGAATGAGATTAAAGATGTCATTTATTTACTTAAATAAGTAACATTTTTCCCACAGCTAGAAGCATTGAAGGAGATGAAGGAATGTAACAAAGCTGTGCTTGCTACGTAAGTATTGAATAGTTGTAATTTTTTTTAATAGAAATCGATGGCAAATTAAAGTATCAACTACCAAAACGTAGAATTATTTAAAATCGTAGATAATTTATAATAGTATGAAATTTTTTTTTTTTTTTCATTGAAATCAACCTTTATTTATATTACTAACTACACTAAACCTTTATAGAAATAAGCATATGGTTTTCCTGTTTCAATTTTTTTTTATAATTGTATCTAAGTTTTAATAATTTTAATGTATCAGTGTATATTGTAATCTGTGAAATAAATATGATTTATTTCAGATTATTAAAACCACTTCTAGCTGCTAAACTAGGTAAGTATAAAATGTTTTAAAAGATATAATATTCCGAGTAGTACAAAATTTCGTTATAAATACTATATATCGTTCACGTAACAGCGCTCAGTATTATTAGCCAATACGAACGCAATACTTTTGACTGTAATTATTGATGCGCATGTTTAAATTCGTTTACCAATTTGAATTTAGACGCCATCAGTGATATAATTGTTGTCATTGCGTGTGGTTCGAAATTGTAAATATATAATAATATCATCCCTATCACACCCTGGATCTCATCTTCGACCGAAGAATCGCCAACGACCTAAAACTCTATCACTTTGACCATTGTTCATCACACAAACTCGTTGATTGTAGGCGTTACCATATATAAATCAATCTCACTCGACACATTCAGACACCGCGCCGTCTGGACTCCGAGACACGTGTTTGAGTCTTCGAACGACGAGACGGCAACTTATTGCCGTCTCGTTAAGCATCATACAAAATATTTTACAGCCTTTCGTAGACCAACCAGCCTCGTTGAAATCGAGTCATCGAGCATCCTGTAGGGCCGATCCTCCACTTAGACGGTTGCTAAATTACTTTAAATTCAAAAATCGTTTGCGATGGGAAAAGCGAAAAGAAGATGTAAGAAACCTCAGCAATGCTCCCATATATATATGCTCTTAATTGAAAAATTGTTTTACAGAGAAGAAAGAGTCGCCGTGTAGTAAATGTGGTGCACCGCCGCCTCCGCCACCAACTCTGGTGTTAATGCCCGCTGCGCCACCACCTAGTTGCTTGCCCCCACCAGCTCCGCCATTAATCTTACCAGCACCACCGCCTGCGCTATCGGCAATGCCACCGATTATACTTGCGGCTCCTCCACCATCACCGCTGTGTTTACCGCCGCAACCACCACTTATACTCCCGGCCCCACCACCAGCACCTTTATTTCTCCCTGCTCCTCCAGCCCCTATAGTTCTACCGGCCCCACCAGCCTCGCCTTGTTTCTTACCAGCACCGGCGCCAGCTCCTTTTATGTTACCTCCACCTCCAACTTGTCTTCCACCACCAGCGCCAGCACCTATAGTAATATCCCTTGTCCCACCAGCACCACCACCGTGTTGCGCTCCTCCACCACCACCGGGTCTACCCATGACAGCCTTTATGGTTCCAGCCCCAGTTCCCGTCACATTAGAACCAAAGCCTTTGGAACCACCTCCATGCCACTGTGGTTGTTGTTACTGATAATGAAGCAGTTGTCTTACACTATGTTATTACTATTAATTTACATATTTAAATTTGCATAGTAATAGAAATCTTATAATTTAACGTTAAAAATATTTATTAAATAATAAACTAATAGATAAAGTAAACGTGTTATCAATGAAAGATTCCACCATCCTAATCTTCAATAATTTATCGTGGAACAGTAATTTGAAACGACCTATGCAATTTTGGCATACCATTATGCATCGTATTGAACCTATAATTGAATTTATTATTCAAGACGTTTTGCAAGAATTTGCTTTGTCGCTGTATTTTCGAGGAAATAACACACCAGTGTAAAAGGTCAACGCAAAAGAAAATAATTTATTTGTAAGAACGTCGAATAAAACTATACACAATGTTGATTCCTGCGATTGTCGATATTTTTAAATTTAAATTAGTAGGAAGTGTAATAGTTCTAACATGCTGGTCCGCTGTTGGTAAGAAATTTACATAGATTGATAAGAATTATTTTCATTTTATCTTTTTTTATTATTATTATCTTTTATTTTATCATCATCAAATTTAAAGAAATATTTATGAAAATAACCAGTATTTAAATACCTGAAAGGTACTAATTGATGCAAGACAACACTACCACAAGAAATACGGGCTATTCTCTATTATTCAATCTGAGTTAACACCGTAGGTGATATAACTATCATAGTGCTACCGAAACCGCTATACCACGTCGCAGGAATACACGTGGCGAGACGGGGGTCGTCCCGCCATCAGCGTCGGCTGCGGCGATGTTCATGCTCCTTTCTTAACGGCTTCCTTTTCGCCGCGTTTTGCAAAGGCGTGGCACAGCGGTTTTGGTAGCTATATAGTAATGACAACGAAAATAAGTGAAAGAGGACACTTGCTGTTTGTTCTGTAAGGAGATAAAAGTACATATATTGTAATTAAAAATAAATTATATTATCAGTTAATTAACAAAGGAAAGATGATTTAATTTATGTTTGATGTTAATTGGCAATAAACTATATAATATCATATAAACATATTCTAGATAAAAAAAGTCTACAGAGTCTTCTATAAATTGCGTTTTTGCTATAATTATTTGCATTGGTGGTTTTGTTAAATTTGAATGTTTTTTTAAACATTTTATAACATTAGTTTTACGGACAGTCCTCGAAAAACAATCCACTTCTAATGGTCCATTAAATATTTTATTTAAACTTAACTACTGAAATGGCATTTGCATTTCATTGAAGTTAGATACTTATCAGTAAAAAATTCTCTGACGGTGTACTTAAATTTTATTGGCGAAATATTAGATAGTATCTTTCTTCATCATATCAGTCAATGAACGTCGACTGCAAGGCATAAACTTCCGTGTTGATCGGTCTTTCACTGTCCGTGTACTAGCGATTCTCGCGCTCTTGACTATGTCCTCACTTCACCTTGTGGGGGTGCAGTGGCCAGTCAAGAACCTAACGGCCATCGGATGCATAAGCGATGTGTTCCGTTCATTGACTCTTCATGAGCAATTCTTTGGACTACGTAAGAAACCATGGCTCTCCTACGAATCTTCGCATTTTCGATTCGACCACGCAGCAAAACTCCGAGCATAGCTTTCTCCATTGCTCTCTGGACCATCCATTTAAACACAATAATATTAAGGGATACTAGTTTTACGATGTTTTTGGATGGAAGATCACCGTTGCCTTTCTAGTGTAGACAGATATCGCAGATTTCAGAGTACAGAGCAAAGAGGTCACTTAGCCTAGACTTCTTATAAGGTAGTTTGGCTAGAGCGCCCAAATATGGTGGTCTTATATTCACTATTAATATAATATAATATTCTATACAGAAATATAGAATAAAAGTATAGAAATAGAAGCTAGAAAGCTTCACCACCCAATCCATCGGTAAACGTCTCCAACCAACGTCCTAGGAAAATGGTTCCGGGAATACAGAACAGAAATTGGTCCCAGCAAAAGTACAACAATACTCTTCTAGATTTGCAACCGCTCCCTATCAAAAGTCATTTCGCTCCATATTCGGATCCACAATCCTGTGAGGTCGAGACATGTACGGACAGGCAGGAACGACGTGATGACGTTAAAACAAGCATGATGCGAAATATTTCACAGCTGAGGTCCGTTCCTATATTACAGAGGTCGTCAATCTCCAATCATTTTTAACCTATCTTGGTCAGTTGCTAATATCAAGCTAACTATACAACTATTTAGCAAAAGCATAAGCGATTTGAGAAATGGAGGAAGAAACTCCAGCAACGCTTCCATTTGTAACAATCGAGGGATGAGTAAATCAAAAATTTAAATTAATCATTTTATTACAGATCGCGTCAAATTTGCGAAACAGCTATCAAATTACGGCATGAGTGTAGGATTTTATTGTAACTCAACAATTTTGGACCGAGAAATGCAGAATCGCTTCTATGGAGTATTATATATTCCATCACCTCAAAATTCCTTAAAAGAGGTTTGTATTATTATAAAAGAAGACATACAATTTTGGACTCCGTGCATCCAGGCCTCGATAGCAAATGCAGTATCCTGTTCGATGGCGCATATTTTTATAATAATCATCGAATAAATATAATGGAAATTACATTGATAGTTTCCTTTCATAAAACATCATGTTTTAAATTAAAACAAAATACGTATAGGTTCAAAATTAAACAAAAATAAATATTTAAATGAAGAATAAACATCATCATTAATTTGAAAATTGATCACTATAGCTAAAGTACAAAATCAACCAAAGCGAATTAAATAAATAATTACTAAATTAAAATACAAGGTAAAAACCAGAACAAGATTGGTTAACATACAACGCTATTGTTAACACACAACCAGTAATGCAACCAGCCCGCATCGATCAGTCTTGTAGTCTAATATTATAAGAATTTCGACTGCGTTTTTTTAGTTTCATGAAACATATTTTTGCTGTTTTTACTAATGTCAATTCTGTACATGCTTGCCCATTACATGTTAAAATATCTTTCTCGTTAATTCATTATGTATGTAATCTTATTCATTCATATCCACATATGATCATTTATAGTAAACACATTTAAGCGTCACGGTAATAATGTCAAAACAGACCAATTTGAATAACCATGACCATTTTAAATCAGATTGAACTTCCCTATAAAGGCATAGATAGAAGACAACTACAAAATAGCCAGACTACATTAGGTCGTCGTAATATACTAAATGCGGGCAGGTTTCCAACTAGTTCTATTGGAAGTTTCTGGGGAAGACTTATGTACAGCTGTGGGTGTCTTACGGGTGGTGATAAAGGCATTCTTCAACTTAAAATAACGAGGGTTGCAAATGAGCTACCTTCTGAGAATAGCCCACAAGTAACTCAAAACAAAATATTGCAAATATTTAATCTTTAACAATTAAAAATAGTTTGTTCATTATTTGGTTCAGAACATTTATTCTTGCACATTATACAGATCCTATGAAGTTCTTACTTGAGATTTATTTTTCTTCTTCAGATTCGACTAAAACACTTCTCGCATTGGTACAAATGGGTTGTCATAAACGAAATACCAAAATTTATTCATAAAACAAGATACGATGCCGATGTTGTTTTGATGCGTGATCAAAATCAAAAAGGACGAAATTTGACTGGTAGTTAACCAATATTGAGTAAATATATAGCTCCATTGTCAGTAAAAAGCTTCAATATATTTCTGAAAAAACATTTTTTTCAGATATCTTTTCTTCGCAGTCGCTAGTATATTTTGATGACACATATTTACATCCACGCGATGGTATATCTGTACACGCCTGGGCGTATTGGAGCCAAGCCACCGGTCTGAGTGTTACACACGATCGCGGAAGAATATTACGACGCTTCGATCTCAAGCAGTATCCTTTAAAGATAGCTACTCCGGTACTAAAATATCGAGTTAACAATGACTTTTTATCTTCACCATCATTTCAGCAGTAGGACCATCCATTGCTGGATAAAAGTTTCTCCCATGTATTTCCAATATAATCGGTTGATAGCGCCTTGCACCTGGGTACCCTGGGGAAGACCCTGGGGTCTTCTAGCAATCTTAAGTATCTCACCTCTTCTCCGTAGCCTCTTCTACAAAACTTTAAGACTCCATTGCTGGTTTAACTTGTCAATCCGCTGAGCTATATATACTTATATATACACACATATATATGTACATATATATATATATATATATATATATTTACCTTCGTTTGTCAGTAGTTAGACTAAAATTGCAATTAACTTAATCTTATATAGGTGCAAGCAATACTATAAATAAATCGTTAAAGGCCTCCTGCCTGTGCTTAATAATGGGCGTCTGAGACACGTGATTATTATCATCGTTTTATTTAAAAATAAAAGATATAATGGAAAATATTTTTATCACTTGTGTCTTTTAAGTTTGACGCTACTTATGTTAATTACTTTAGTGACCACACAATAGAAATAGAAATATCTGTAAATATGTTTTTATTGTTCAGATGGGACAATACTCTGAAGACTGGAACGATGACACCTTCAAAGATTACTTGCTGGATGTGTCAAAGCCAGAGCAAGATGGCGGCATCCGCAGCGCTTACGCGGCTTCTATTCTTGTCATCGAGGCACTCAAGGCTAAGTAATGGTCATTCATCATCACTTGAATAAGGCGACATCTACTGTTTGACATATTTTATATATTTTAATACTTTTTATTGTACACGTGAAAAAGAAAGATTTAAAAAGCTAAAATAAGTACAATACAAATTATAGAAATTGAAAAAAGCTATGTAGCAGATTGCACATATAAACATATATAATTATTATAATCATAAGTACAACGATAAGTAAAAGCATCAAATTAACATGGATAGATTCCTACCTGTCTGAGAAAGAAAAATAACACAAAAAAAACATGGTGGATAAATAATCAATAGCAACCATTATTTCTCAAAACATGGTCGCGATGTCACTTAAGCCGATCGGCCATAACGAAATTTTCAAGACGGCCGTCCACTTGTTACGGTCCCCGAAGACACTGGGTTTGGTTCCTACCGGTCCTATTAGACCATACAACTTTTAATTTAAATATAAGAATTTATTCATATTCATTTTTCGTCTAATGGTAAAAAGTTTAAAGGAAGTTCATTTCCCGCTAACAAGTGAATTAGGAAGGCCACTTTTTAAATAATTATCATTATTATCATTATATAAAACACGTTTAATTGAATCAATGACTAAGATATTAAAGTCCGATCGGAACCGAATGTAGTCTATGCCACTTGACTTTTATTGAAGTTGCGAGAAGTAATTGTTACTGCTTTATAAGAGTTTCCATTGTTAGTACTCTTGTAATATATCACCTATATTAATTTTATTTTAACAATAAAAAACATCCCATATCTGGCGGGCTGGCGGGCGGTGCACTTTGTTGCACGATTACCACTGCATGTGCGGAAGTGGCTAAATATTGGTCCTTGTCTTACTTAGGATGGACTTCCACAAGGTAACGCCTGATTCCATTAAATATCCCATATCTCTCAGAGAAAGGAAGTTAAAAACGTACACTGTTTTCAATTCTCCTTTTCCAAACGTTTCAATTAGAATTGGATCACTTTCATGTTAGTAATATTTGTTTGATATCTACGTTAATAAAAAGAAATACACCTATAATCACATATTCACTATACTCTTGAACTCCGGGCAAACTATTTCTCTCTCTTGCTTAATTTTTATTGTAATTTGCAACTTGAAAAATAACGTCTCTTACTATTCCAGGGAAGTTCTTATTCCAACAGAGCTGTGGAGTACAGAGGTTCATAACAGCAGCATGCTTCTTATGTTATCTGACGGAACAGCGGATCTTAGCGGTGGCTGTTTGAGGATCCTGCCTAATCGGATCACAAGATTAGACTACGCTTTCCCGATATGGCCTTTTCGGTGCGTTAAAAAAAACCAAACTACAGTATTATCATCTTTCTCACAGCCGGAGTATTTTGCGTTTCAGACCAAATGTTTTTATAATTTATTATTATACAGGATTGCCCTGGTTGATGAAAGTAATTAACAATAAATTATACAGACTGAAACTTACACATGTACAGAATTATTAGTAATAGTTGTAAAATGTTTAACAAGGTGAAAATTTAGCGAGTTTGCTGTCAACTAGAGTATGGTACCTATCCAAAAATCAATTGGTTCTGAAATAATAAATAACGATTTAAAAAATATAGGATTACTACATGTTAAAATTAATTACTGTTTCCTGTCCCTGTAGACTTTGTACAGCTAGAAATTTTTGGCATGTTGCATTAAAGTTTCAGAGTTATTCAGTTATATATTTATTGTAACCAATAAGCTATACTTAAGCCCATTTAAAGACTTTATATCTGTAACCAATCACCCTGTATAGATCTTACCTAATTATTAAACTCCAGAGTGGGATTCACATATCTATCGGAGCGCGAAAGCAGTAGTAACATGTTCGTCGCGCCATTCACGAGAGGAGTGTGGTGCGTCTGCGCTGGTTTTGCACTCATCATGGCCATAGCACAGAGAGTAATGGCTCAGAAGCCGGTGGAGAAAGAAGGCGCCTACATGGCCGTGCTAGCAACATACTTACAGCAGGGTATAGTATATTCAGATAACTTTATCAGGGCCGGATTTAGGCAAGTCACATGGGTCCAGGACAAGGGCGCAAATTTTGGTGCCAATTCATAAGTCGCTAAAAAATCAAGAGTATTTTATACAGAATTTTATCTTTCACTGAGATTTGAAAGCTTGAGAAGTTTTGTAATGTATTAAATATGTTATATCAAACTTCACTATTATTTTTTTGATTGCAGAAAAGCTTACTTAGATGGTTAAATTTCATAAAAAAATATAATTCCTGAACATGAAATGAGAACGACGACATGCTTTCGACCTATGAGCGACAAATTCGTAAACCCGGCCCTAACCTTTATACTTGTATACACTCACTGAAATAACGCATAAAAGTTGTGCAACTAACATTTATGAATGATGCAAAAATGTTTTCAAATTACTGAAAAGATTCTATAAATTAAATTAAGAAATAGCAGACTTAACGCTTGGACAATAAAAATCAAATTCGTAATATTTTAATTATATACTTCTTTTTTCAAATTACGTCAAAATGGCCAGTGCCAAATACGAAAATGTATAGTTCTTTAATATTTTTTGGGTTCTTCTAAACATATTCACGATTGCTTTACAAGTTCGTTTGTATATGACTGGCTGTTTCTCGCCTGCTTAATGAACGCACCCTCGACCTCGTTGGCGAGTGTAATTTAAAAAAAATAAACTAATTCTAAAGCTTTAGCTGGCTTATGCTTGGTGGCCTCTGCCGCAAACTTCTGGGAATATTACGACGAGTGATCAAATTAGTAAATTATCTATGATTTGTATTATTTTTCTTTTACATTTACACACTTTGCTACTTGTTTTTTTTGCACCACTTGAAGTTGTTTGGTAGAGAATAATTATTAGGTATTGAGCCTACCATTCCACAGCGTGTAAAAAGACTAATTAAATAAATTAGTGAAATTTATTAAGATTCTGAAATCCCCGTAATAAGAGAAGAATAATTCTGTTTGCCAGACGCAAGCGCCGTTCCGGAAGGCATCTCCGGTAGATGGACGTTCGTCGTGCTTTCAATCTCGTCAATGTTAATCCACGCGTACTACACGTCCGCCATCGTGTCTGACCTGATGAGCACAGGTCGCAGTGGCCCCGACTCTCTCCGAGCGCTAGCGGATTCCCGATATTCCATAGCCTCCGAAGATTATGACTATATGCGTTATTTAATGTTTGACGTAAGTCTGTCTGTGTTGGTTCAGCCTATAATGTGATCACTACAAGAACACTGACTCTGAGCAAAGGCACGGCATGGAACCTACCACACATCACTCAAATACATGTTACTTGATCCACCGGTTATCATATCACTATCGAGCTGAAATAGGAAGCCCACTGCTGGACGTAAAGCTAGCGTGTAGCAAAAAGACCGAAAGGAAGCGGCCTGCATCCAGTGTCTTCCGGTTTTAACAAGGTCATCTGTCCACCTTAATGAATTCAATGGACGTCCGTAATTTTGGCTTCGGCAACAATCTGTTCTGCATGATATGTGGCTTGCCTATTGCCACTTCAACTTGCTTATCCAAATTATATTTTAAACTTTAATTATGTACCCACAATTCTCGATGACACTATGATGCACGAAAAAATCATCGAGTTTATCATTACACGATATAGAGCAAAGTTATTTCTAACACAGATGTAAAATAAGAAAAAATAGTGAGTTCTGTTTTTTATTTTTTTAAAAAGCTAGTATTCTCACAATGCATCATCATCTTTTGTTAGCAACATTCACACGAAATATTTTCTTTCCAGAATATCCAATTTTTTAAGCTCTTTTTAATTGCTTAACGATATTTTTTATTCTTTAAAAAGGTTGAAACAAACTGGACTGACTTGGAGTATCTAAAAAAGAAGAAGCTAACGTCTCGTTTCTACGTTGATATGGAACGCGGGGTTGAGCTGATCGGCAAGGGACAGACTGCTTTTCACACCGAATATAATCAATTATTCCCTCGTTTGAAGACCTTCACAGAGGACCAGGCCTGTAAACTGCAGTATGTCGATACAATACCAGAGGTATGGTATTTTATTAAATAGTGTAACATATATTTGAAAATTACGCAAACCTTTGATTTTTCGAAGATTTTTTTATACCGCTGAAAAGGTTTTGAAGTGAATACATTAAGTAATATCCTTTAAGGTATATAAAGTGAATAAGAGAAAAGGTCGAGGGACGTAAACTCATAAGTAGAAAAGACGACCTTGTTGAATGAATTTCGCTTCCAACTGCTCTTATTAAAAATTTATTAGAATCTGCGGCAGAAATAATGATAACATTTCTCCGAGTTTTTTAGGAATAAATATTTCCATTTTCTACTATAAATTATATATTGTTAATGTTTTTTATTAACTTCAATATACTTTATCTTCCATTTTTCTTTTTCTAAGCAAAATAAACATGATGCCCTTCATTTAAGATGACAAATAAATTCAATTAACGCAACTTTTACTTTAGCGTTCATAATAGCGTACTGTTATTATTAAAAAAATATATTTTACTTACACTATATTTTCTGTTTTCTTGTAACATTTCCACTTTTAAGATACCATCCTCCTCAGAAATATATTTCACATCTTGTAACGAAATTTCGGTACTAAAATATTCTTAATGTTTTATATACTAGCGGAGTGGTACTACCATCCCTCAAAAAATTTTCTAACGCCTCTTTTTTTCTTTTTCTCTTTTTTTCCTCTTAATTCTGTCTCTAAATTTTCCTGTGATTTATATGCTGAAATAATGATGATGAATCATGAGATTACTAATCATCAAAATCCTTGACTATATCTTCTATCTAGTACACACTCTTGACTACCCACTCCGCGTCCACCGACTCGCGATACCTACTCGAAAACCTTTCGGCCCCAACAGCCGTCGATTGCACGAGCGATTTGCCTACCACCACAAATTCTTCGAGATACATCGGTGACTTTTATTCTTCTGCGGATCTCTTTATTTCTGATTTAATCTCGCTGCGTTTCTTAGTAGATATATGATAATTATTTAATTTACAGATGAATAATACAGTTTCGTTCTGAGATCAAAATGATTTAACTGACTGTCGTTAAAACGAAATAAATTTAATAATTACTTTCAGTCGGTAGCATGGATAACGACTACAAAACGTGGACAATGGTACGAATACCTCCGCTCAAAAGGTGGATGGGTCGTCGAAGTGGGGCTCACTAAGCGGATTATATCCCATCTTAGATTCCGGCCTCCGCCTTGCAGAGCCGCCTTGTTAGCTGAAAGAGTGAAGTTCGGTGACGTGACTCCAGTATTAATGTTATCAGCACTTGGAATTTTAATGTCGTTATTCATACTGTTAATAGAGATTATATACGCTAAGTTTAAAAGAAATTAGATATTTTTAAATATCTATAGAAATCGTATAATCAGCTTATTTAAATACAAAATTATTATAAAAATCACTCGTTTAGATATTTTTATGCAGGCATTTTATAACTAAAGATATTGTTTATACTAAAAACTATGTCATCAAAAGTCTATAGAACTGTCATATGGCTGGCGCTTTATTTATTCATATTATTATCGAAATGAGATCTCTCCATTGGCAAGCCCACATTCATTTTACGAGAAATGGCAATGACGGGTCTGAAGAAGGTTATACTCGCGATTTCACTACGAAATAGAATCAGGATTAAGATAACCCGCAGAAAATCGAAATAAATCCGCATTGCCTAGCGGATTGGTAAGTAGAAGTAAATATAAATAAAGCTGCTGAGTTGTCAATATTAATAACCGTTTTCAAATAACAATAATTACAAGCAAAATTATAATTTCTAAGTAGACAAAAATTATTTTCGTTATCTTCACGCACGTTAACTATACCTTATCATAATGTATTTTATCAATAAATGATCTTATCGAAACATCTCTCGATTCATTTTCCTCTCTCATCACGTTTACAATAAGATTAAAACTTTTAATAAATCTAAATATAAGTCCAAGCATATTAGCCAGGACACAATGTTTCAAGAGGCATGGAGTAAATAAGCTGAAAGTTGTACAAGGAAAAAAAATCAGGGGGAAAATGCTGAGACTTGTTATTAAATTGAGCGTTTTGAGTTTGGGCTTCAGTTACGCCACTCCACCGTCACCATGTCAGAAATTACAACAGACACAGGTAATACATGTATTTTTTTTAATTTATTTCTTGCCAAAAGGGCATAGATAACACATTGATAAATATGATCATTATTATTATAGATATTAAAGATTATATCTATGAATAGGCATAAAAGTTTTATAAATTTCATTTTCTAAATAATCAGAAAGAAAAGAGTTATGTTTGATGACATTGTGATTTTAGAAAAAAACTAGTTAGCGTTTTGCTACAGATGAAAAAGAATAACTTTTGATAATCTTGCATTCTCAACTTAACCTTTTGAACTTAATCAATTAAGTAATCTATGATGATTATTTTATTTACAAATAGCTTAATTCAGTAGTTTTTATACATTAAATTATTTTTTGAGCCGCATTTCATTGCAACTCATATTGTTACCAAAGTATATTTCCGAAAATAAATATTTTATTTTAACCAACCGAATTTCAGAAAGAATTCCTGAAACCATGGAATCTTTTGCTGAGTTCGGATTATCTTTACGCGTAGTATATAGGCGAAGATATTTGTATTTGGCAAAACGTTTAAACGTGCATATATGATAAACAAAAAGGCGACAATATACAGAAGTATCTCGGCGCTATTTACTATGTATAAGGGCGAGACAATTGATCTCATTACCGTAAAAAATTATAACTACATAACAATATGTTTAATTATAAACAAATTAATGTTGTTTCAGCTGTCGTCCCTCAACGAGAGAATGAATCAGATGATCGAAGCGCTTTACTCATCATGTAAGTTGACCCACTTACAATGTAAACAAAAACGTATCGCCGATCAATAATAAGCTGATGTTGTATTATTATGCATTCAATAAAATAATCGATTTTGATTCATATGCTACATACGATTGAAACAACAAAGACGTTAAAATAATAACAATAAATTGAATTCCGAAGAATTCTTGGATTGGTTTTCACATTTCACATTTAATACAAAATTAATTTATAAAAAAAAAACAAGTAATCTAATAGATAAATTATAATTTATAATAGTAGCTTGCAGTTCCGATTTCACAGTATCGGAAAACTTCACGTGGAATTCGACACATCTTAGGATTTAAAACTTTAAAATATATAACCGCAAACCGCAACAAAAGAGGTCACATTACACCATTAAATACAAGCAAATAATATTTTCAAGCGAATTCCTACTAAGTTATAAAACTGACCTCCGATATATTTAACTTATCTTAGACATATAAGAATCATGGAACCCTTTCCCCAACTTGAAATATAACTTAGATACCGGAGTTCAAAATACACGATATAAAGATTAATAATATTTTAGATTGTATCTTTGAGTTTAAATTTATTTGCTAGAGTACATAAACAAGAATTATGCAAACTAACAACAACAAAACGCTTTTGAAAATTGATCAGCATATCCAACAAAATTTTACAGTATACAAAATTTTGAGTTATTTAAAATACAACGATCATTCAAAAACCTGAATAGTAACACAAATAATTATTTCCAGCTATCCTTTCGAAGCCGAAAAGCTCGAGTACAGAAAATAGTTCTGAGTCAACTTCGGGATCAGATTACGCGCCCAGTACAATCTCCTACGAGACGCCGTTTTATTCTTCAGCTTACCCTCTACCGTTTATAACGTCACCAGCTCCTCAAGTCATATACGTATCGCCTTCACCTGGATTAGCATACCCTCCACCAGTACCTACATATTCCCCTATAGCTCTACCTTCACCAGCGGCCCCGTCACCTTACCCAATAGCACATTATCCATGGCAATATGAATCGTATTCTAACCCTCCACAAGTTCCACCTTCACAACATCCACAAATCCCAATACCTCCACCCGTTCTACCAGCTCCACTACCTCCACCATCTGTACCTGTATCCCCTCCACCTGTGCCATATTCACCTCAATATTCTTACCCATCAACGACACCGTCCTATGAATATAAGTATTCCTACCCTGAATATAATCCGCCACCGGCACCTTACCCGCCGCGGCCGTACACTCTGAGTCCTACTCAATCCCAATACACTCAAGTACCACCTGAATACCCACAACCGTCGCCATTATTCTCTTATCCGTCACCACCTCTACCATCCCCACATACGTATCCACCACCACCACCACCACAAGGAGTATACACACCATATACAAGATACTCTGAATTAATCCCGGCATTACCACAATATATTTAAGGAACTTTCTACATTGTAATTAATAAATAAATTAAATTATTCACATTTTAATTTGTTTTAAGCATTTCTGTTCAATGATGTCATTAAAGGGGGGCTCAATCTAATTCTCGTTTTGATTACTTTAGGATCTTCTGATGTACTCATGACGTACATAATTGGTCACTGTAAACGATTCCATGCGGGTATTAACATGAATATGTGAATTTTAAACCGTATGAGTATAAAATATTTTAAAATAATATACGTAGTTAATTATTAGTTATAATATATTCCTTTGGGATGTAACATTCCTTAACAATTTGATCAAAAGATCGTTTGAATTTAAAAGAATGTAATATATATATATATATATATTATATATAACATCTGTTTTTCAATTTTTAAATTATCTTCGTATATATTATTAATAATTATAGCATGTATTATGAGGTAATTACTTTTTGTTTTTATGTTATTACCCATACTGTGTAACATTACACAACATAATATTGAAGCAACAATTCCTATCAAATAAATAACGCAATTATCGTTGCTCATGTTTTTAACAAATTATTTCTTAATAAAATGAATAACTTATATATAAAGCAAAGGAATGGAACATGCCAACATCATATCGTACACATCATGGCGGCTTTTCACTTTATATTAGTGTTAATAATCCAGGTAAATACCTTATTTTTATTATTCTTTTATTCATTCTTACCCAACTACAGCAATTGAAATCTTGAAGAATTGCAAATCCTGAGTAATTATATTTTTTAACAGGGAGCTTTAATAAATGCCGATATAGATATACATGAACATGAAAACAAAACAGAAGCATTCAATTCAAACGAATCTAGTGTTGAAATTAAAGATTCCCGTGAATCAAAAGAGGATTGGACGGACACATTTTTCGGTTCGGAGACCAATTTGTTTCCTTCGTCCTCAACCAAAATAATGACAGAAGTCGTTAACTCAGATAAATCACCGGAGGAGCAATTAGAAGAAATCAAAGAAATGGCGACATCTATTACAAATGCTATCCAAAGTGAAATGGCTAATCTTCTATCTTACGCATTAAGCATCACCGATAATAGCAACGAAGATAACAAAGAACGGAAGAAAAGATCTGTAGATTCTCCTATGGACAGTACTAAACTTGTATGGAGACTTTTGAAACATATTAAATCTAATAACGAATACCAGAATATTGCTATTGAGAAAATGATGTCAGCTCAAGAAATTGCCGATAAATACGGCATAGAATTTACACCAGACACTGAAATTCTATCAGAATTGGCAGTTGCCGCCAACGAACAAGCCAAAGAACTGACATCAATATTAAAAGATGCTTGCGATTTGAAAAATTCTACAGATTCATTTACTGATGAAACGAAAGAAGACTGTGTGCAAGTGGAAAAACTTAAAAATGTAACTTGTTCTATACATCCACTTTCCCACTCCGAATATGATGTAAGTACTAATGGAAGTGATCCGCAAATTGATAACCATACTCACGTGGAACTTAATCATGTACATTATGCAGACCCATATGCAAGCTACAACCACTACCACAGCCTTCCATACGAAACACAGATCCCGTCACCACCAGTTCTAGACCGTTACAGTAGTCCTTCAGTTTCACCCAAACAAAGTTTCTACGATGCAGTCTCTTATAATCCAGTAGACTATTATGGACCTTATTGTTCTATGGAACCCATGACAAACACGTATATCATACCCCTCGATGATTTTATGGAACCTGAACCAGATTTAGTGGGAGAAGAATTCGAAGAAACAATCTCATCGAAAATTTATGTAGACCACGATGTTGATCCTGGCATGGCTACTGTTAACCATGTTATGACGTATACTATTGCTGAAAAAGCACATTACAGGACACCGCAAATTGAAAACTTACCTCAACAAATGCAATACTACTTCTTATTAGTATAAATGATGTGATGATTTAGCTTATTGTGATTTAATGTTAATTAGTAATATACGGAAGATGAAAGAAGTAAAAAACGTTTTTAATGTTCAAGTTTATTGATAGATTTTAATAAATATACAGTCATATTTACCAAATCTTTTTGTTTATCATAAGTATTCTTTGGTTACATTTGGCATATATATGGCACTGCACTTATGTTCATTTTTATTCAAAATGAACTTGAATGCGTCTAATGAAGTTACTACTAGTTAAATTATTGGTAACGTTTAACATTGACAAACGTTGTCTAATACAAAATTCAGTAATAGCTAATAAAATTACTGAAATAAATTTGTAGTGTAAGTTACTAAATCTACGAAAGTAAGGCAATATTTGTCAACGTGTAGAAATGAAAAACTTAAGTGTTGTAACATGGACGTGACTTATCTAAATCATGAGAGTTTCTAGAAATACATTTCTTAATTTCTAAATACACGTAGTAGATACTTAGTAAAAGAATCATATCAATCGTTCACAGATTGATATGATTTAAAATCAGTAGAAGCTAGTAGAGAGAAGGTGTATAGGTAACTTCATTTTACGAGAATCGTTATATGACGTTTCGATGAATATAATTCTTCTTTCGTTGTGTACTACACATCATGACAACGAACACGAAATCTCTAAAATTTTCGCGATTTTATTTAAAAAATCAGCGTATTTTTCCAATAACGTGCCAAGATCACCGCACTTGCGACTTACTTTTTATGAACACTTAAAACGGCACAGAAATTGATTATTTGTATTTTTGGAAATGTTACCAAGATTCATATAACTCGGTCGAAATTTAGTTTCTCGTCTTCTATGATTTTTCTCTCCAACCTCTTCCTTGTTACAGCTCATACTAGGTTTACATTTTTTTTAATAATATACTATATCACAAACCTATATTTTTGTCTGAATCTAGCATTTATCTATGGGCATAATAAGCACTATAAGCACTGTTGGGACCCGCGTGCGGTTGGTATCTGAAAGTAATAAAAAATATCATTTGTAAATAGTTACTTTAAAAACTAGATAACGCAGTCCAAGTCACAAGAAAACATTGTATGCCTAAAAGTAAAGACAAAAAACGTGGAAGCATTTAGAAGATCGCAGGACAAAAGTAAACATACTAATATATTACTATACTACTAACGAAAAGTAAATTAAAGTAAAACATAAGTAAACATACTAATATAATACTTACGAAATTTGAAATGTAAAAATATGTTATGTGATATAAAAATAAAGAAGGCTTTGTTATTATTATCTTAAGCACTATTAACGTATTATTAACGTAAACATCTCCCTATATAATCGAAGATGCGTAGTGGATATGTAAAAAAGTTCAAAGTTTATTGCTGATGTCTACAGCAATATTAGATATACTTTTGGCTTATGAAAGCCAAGGTCAAGCCAGGTCAACCTAGGTCACAGTTGTCGTGGTGCTTGGACTTGTGAAGTAATTTATAGTAGTCAAGATTGGCAAAAGGTGGCTGCTTCTATAGAATATAATGTGCATATTGCATCTGCGCACTAATTGGATGCAGAACAGATGGCCACCTGGGCCCCAAGGTGCAGTAGGTGATCATGGATCAAGACACGCCGCGAACGACAAGCCACAAGGTGGACAGGCGATCTGTATCTTTGTCTATTATAACATTTTATTGGTCATCCTTTTGTCAATCCCTATGTATTAAAGGATATGTTAGCTTTACAATTACATCAAAAAAGACAATATTAATGAAATAGGTGTTTAAATCCTAATCCCTCGTAGTACATCCATCTTCAATGTAGATAAATTAAGGTCCAGCTGTGGCCATCCTACTAGAGTCTGTAATAAAAGACTGAAATTTCACTTGAGAGCAAAAAAATTCATAACCTAGAGTTGGAATTGTTTACCACAATGTCTTGGCTTTGAAAACGCTAGTCAGTATATTTTTTAAGAAATATCTACGTTTATTGTTCGATGCCACAAAATCGTTTTAACGAATGGCCAGGAAATATTATGAATTTAATTTATATGTGTATAAGAGATAAAGAATCGA
Source organism: Battus philenor (assembly GCF_028537555.1). Lineage (NCBI taxonomy): Eukaryota > Metazoa > Arthropoda > Insecta > Lepidoptera > Papilionidae > Battus > Battus philenor. The sequence continues at coordinate 5,273,925 of NW_027181686.1, forward strand.
ATAAATTTTCATTGAAAAATAAGCTGCCATAATTATTACTGGGGCTGTGTATACCTACAATAAGCAAACATTTGATTTTGTACTCTGTTAGAGGAAACTAAAGCAAACTCTAATTATGTATTGCTGTTAGCGTATCAATTCGATATATAAATAAAAGTTATAACCACAAATTACAAAGAAATTTCTATTATTTCTAAACTAAATAGACGATTATAGTGAGGTATGAAACGACTGAGAGCTATGGTACATGGCCTAAACCTCGTTGCAGTAACTAAAGTTCTTTAGATTACTAATTGAATCAGATTTGGAGGCCGATGTGTTCCCAGGACTACACGCTGAAGGCTTTCTAAAGACTCTTTTGTCATTACATTTGGTGAGAGTGTTAGAGAGGACTTGACCGCGGTGAGGTATGTTGTAATTTTAAGTATCTCTTACCGCACAGTATGCGCGTGAGCATATAGCGGGCCGCAAGCGCTGGGCTCGGCCGCGTAAGGCTGCGCTAACGTCGGACAAACTTCCGGCGCCGCCACCTCGCGGCGTCGTGCCACCGCTCGCTGCTGACTTTGCTCCGGCGGGCTGAATATGAAAACATTTGGTTTGACAAACTAGTGAATTGTAATTTAGCTATAATCCAATAGATAGCGCTATCCAATATTATTGTGTATAAAAATTCCGAATTACGAACTACACACCGCACTTAGAATTATTTGTGGCTGTCATAAATGTACACGAGGTCCGTTTTAATTTTTATGCTATTATATTTATTGATTACGTATTTATATTTATGGATTACGTCTGAAAGGATTACTGAAAGGTGATGCCACCAATTATTTATTAAATTTAGAGAACTATCAAGAGAAGTAAAATAAAATTGTTTCGTTTTTAATATTCAACACACATTTTTGTTTTTTTATTTACGTGTTTTCAATAAACATAGTTTATATATCTGAATAATACTTTTTTGCGTGCTTTTTAAATATGTATTTAATTCCGGCTCGCATAAAATTACCATACATAACCCTGTTATAATTTAAGATTTTATTTATATTTGCACCACTGCGATATTATTGTCATCTCGGTGACCTTGAATTTATTTGTTTCATAATTAAATCCTGCAGTTTTGTATAAGGTAAAGTGACACAGTCGCCATTTATACGAGTTTTCGTCTGTTTAATTTCTGATGAACTTTTTGATGATAATATTTACTTTGTTTAAACAAATTTTGATCATACTAACTATTGCACGTAGACGATTTTTATAAATTTGTATTATTTAATTTGTATTTTAATTATTTATTTAGATAAACACACGTTAAGTAGATATATTAAAACGGTTATATGAAGCTTTCAATAAAAAAAATCTGACGCAGCTGCTTATTTAAGATGTGCACAACATCATAGTATTTATATCGAACAACAAATATGTGAGAAAAACCGTTAAGTTGGCAATTTGAATTAGGTTCATCTAATTAAAAAATTCAGTCAGTCTTTCATTTAATAATATCTTTAGAAATATTTCGTTCTTTCCCATGTGTTAATTACTTTAAAACTTTTATGAAATGTCCTTCATCGGAATCATTTATGATGCTACTCAAAGACAGGACGATTTTTTAAAATGACAAGTAAGATACGAGCGGCCCGCCTACGAGGTGGAGTCAAGTTTCTTACTGATAATCCTCTATTTTGACAACAAACGACAAATGACACTAATAACTTATTCAGGGTAATAATTAATCCATCATTACTAATGTGACCATTCATTGTATCCTAAAACCGGGACGGAATAACTGGGTTCTTTAGTACATATATAATATTTAACGATGGTTATTCTTTATGACTTCATTCCTTTATAGCAAGCTCACAATCGCTCTAGAAGCCATAGAAAATGCCATGCTATCGGACAGAGCAAAAGCTGGGCAAGTTGATGTGGCAGTGGAGAAGTTACACACGCAAGTCAGGCGGCTGCAGGGGCTTTAAGTTTCTGCAGTGGAGATCGCGGACCAGCTAAAGCAGCGGGCGCCCACCATGTGGACAATCAACCTTGTTAAGATTGATTTTTCGAAATCGGAAAATCTGAATGCAAGCTACTTCCAACCAAGGAAGTCTATGCCAGCTATGGACATCGTACGGCTGAAATAATGACGATAATGATGTTGAAGATTCGTTAAGATTTTGATATTTTTAACGAATAAAACATGTGTTGAAATAAAACACAAATTCCGGTATTGAAGTAATAGATTTGGATATCCATTAAGATCTTAAGACATGTCTTTCGTTTAATTTTTTTTTCAAAAAAGTTAAATGAAAGAGCAAAGTAAATCAAGAGTGATTATTTTTGGAAAATTTAAAATCAGATCAAATCAGAGAAAAATCCTTCAAAGAAATTATCATGTGGACATATTATTTGTACCAGGAAACTATTGTACAAGTTTGAAAGAGACAAAAAGTGAACTTTTCAAATTTTTTGTCTCACTCTCACTTTGTTTGTGCACATGGCGGACGACTTTTTGCCAGGGTGTAATTAATGACTTGATTTGTTTATAATACGTTAATATGAAATCTTAATCGTTCGAACTGCTGACGAGTTTACGATGTTTTTTGCAATACTAATTTCTTAGTAAGAATTTAAATTAAATTTCAAGCACATGTGGCACGCTGAAAAGATAAATATTAAAAAATCAACACTTCTATTTTCTTTTTAATGTTATGTATAATATATTGTGTTTAATAAACTCAAATTAAATTACATCTTTTCGTTGTTTCAACCCATAGACGCCCACTGCAAGGCATAAGCCGAGCCCAAAAATATATGTGGGGGGATATATAATAATTACCACGGATTGCACACAGTGTGAGATTATGGTACACAGAAAACGCTGTTATCTTTCTTCTGGAAACTTGTTTGTGAGCAATGGCAATCATAAATGATACGAGAAAATACAAAAAGAGTGAGCGACAAGATTGTAACCCGGGAATCGAAGTATCGATCTACGATCGCAAATTTCACTGCTGGTGTACCACTGCTTGTGTATTCTGCTATTGACGTCGAATTGAATTTATCACCTTTTCGGATGCCACAGACCTGAGAATAACAGGCGAAAGGGTCTTAACATATGTTTTTTTGAACTAATATGTTTCTAAATGTTTTTATTCTTGTAAGTTATGTCTCGAAATTTAAAACAACAATAGATTCAAAATTTTGTAACAGTAATTTAAAGATGTGCTCTAAAAGATAATTCAATACTTAGGAAATTTCAATCACATTTTGCATAGTCATACTTTGACTTAAATTGTAAATTCAAGTTAAATCAAAAGTAATACTTTAAAAAAATAGTAGTTAGAAGTATAAGTAACTAAATAATGTAAAATAGGTTCCGCCATCATCATCATTATGTCAACTGCCTACTGCAAGGCATAGGCTTCTCTCAAAGATTACCATGTTGCCTGCGACGTTGGTTATGTCATCGGTTCACTTAGATCCTAGGTTCCGTTATACAGAATTACAGATATTATATATTGTTATAAAACTCTCTAGAAATAATTTATTTGTAGTTTCTATTACTAATCGAAAATCATAAATAATAAGACAAAATTAAAAACTGTTTAATAAAATATTTTTATTACTCAAAGAGCCAAGTTTTAGGTATAGGCGCGATTGGTCGTTATAATTGGGGAGTTTAGAAAAAAACAGAGTCGAGATGAAAAGTAAAATAAACAAGATATAAGACGGGCGTGGGAATAAACTGCGAGGGATTAGATTTATGGCGAAGCCGGAGCCAATGCAGAACCGAGGAGAGCGGTTAAGAGCATTTCATAAACAACATCAATGTTTCGTTGCATAAATGTCTTAAATGCTAAACCTGTCCAACGTTTATTCATTAGTTTATTTTGCATAGTTTAAAACTAACAGTTTCTTCATGTTAAATTAAGTAAAACATATACTTTGACCAGACATCATTCACTCAATTAGCCTAGTCTATTTCATGTATAAATTTCAATTTTATTATAGTATTAATATATTTAAAAATTACTTAGCAAACTTTTTTTTAGTGTAACTATTGCTACTTTTCCGTTAACCGGGCGCAAATGTCACAAGTTGTGAACTAAATGATCGCTTTTATAATAAGCATTACAAAACAGTTTTATTAAGAATTTTATTTAAATATTGATATCCTGCCTTTGGGGGAGGACATGGTTTTGTGGAATTCCTACACACTAAAATAGAGAGACCTATGCTTTGCAGTCAGTATCCAACGGGTCGACATAATAAAGATGAAATTGTATAAAAAACGTATACAGTTCTATTAAACTTACATTTGCTTTGTCCCCTAAAATTTAATCATAATAAACCACAAAGAACGACATAGATTTTAATATTGCGATATGAAGGACCTTAAGAATTTTATAATAATTACCTTTTTAAATTAGTATTAGATATTCAACCAATAGCAATTTGTTTATTTTCTATTCTTTATAAATACCATTTGTCTTTCGTTATGGTTGAAGTTTTTATTTTGGCGGGAAATCAATGCGGCGTGTCCGCCATAACTGTCAAACGTAACTCTTTACCTACGAGGAGTCGTAAAAGTAAATTGTCACCGTCTGCTCACACGACCCTTCTGTGTTCCTAAACGAGTTTACGCATAAAATTTAATCATTCACACAAGTTGAGATACGACTAGTGTTGTGACACCGGGATAATTAACCGGAGTAATACGGTTTTAGTTTAGTTTTATTTTTAACAGTTTAAAATCGGTATATTTCTTACCAGTCATCTGGATCGCAGTCTCTGAAACCTTTCGCGAATGGGTTACTTGCTATTTTCAATTGCGTTATCTGTGAAAAATATCGTATTTATGAATATAGATATCTGATTTATTTGTTTACAATTGGAGACCGTAGTTTTGGGCTGATATAAATTGTTGATTTTCATTTATTTTTCACGAAATCATTTTCGACTTCAAAATTCATTAATCAATATTACCATGTTATGTTATTTAATACTTTATAATGAGAAAATTTGTTTTTAAAAAGTATTAGGTAATAAATTTCAGTGTAATAAACGAATTAATGAAGTGAAAAATATCATGTTCATTTACAAATAATTGTTATAAAATACATCAGCCGTTAAAATCTATCTTTGAGCATATTAATTTATAGAATTTAAGTTAAATGTTGAACATTGCATGCTCATTGGTATGGCCAAATGAATAAAACGATATTCTATATCAACATCGTGATATTAGAGAATTTGTTTTTGTTTAAAAACATCTTAAATGACTAGCTGCAAATACAATCACGTCTTTTAATAGTAACTACTTTTTACTAAAAAAAATGTTAAACTTTCTTTACTCTTTCTAGTTTTCGGAAGATGCCGGTTATTGATGACAAAAAACTACCATATAAAATTTATAATGTTGAAAATGTCGCCTCATCTCAGTTTGGATCTTGCTTTAAAAGGTAATTGTTAAAGACAATTGTAAATAAATCGATGTTTTTAACCAATCCTCTGTAGAATTTTCATCCACAAGGTAGACAGATAACCTAGTTAGAGTTATCTGTCCGAAAGACGACGAAATCAAACCGATTTTTATTAGAAATCTATGAGGTACGTCTAAGTCCAGTAGACGATGTTCTGCGGCCGCAATGATGATGAAACCCAATACTGAAGCATTTAAAAACAATTTAGATTTTATTGCACTAACCTTATAATGTAACGCATGAAATATTACGTTAAGTTTTTTTTATAACATGATGTACATACATAATTAAGAATGTATAGATTCTTCACCTACATATAAAATAAATCTGTGTGTGCCCTGTAAATAAATTAAAAAGTATATGAGTGTAGAATATAAAAGTATACGTACTCGATGGTTCTGATAGGCAGTGACGGCGGTAAAGCCGGTCTCCGGAAAGACAAAGGTGCGGTAGGGAACGGTTGAGGGCGCTGTTCGGACGCCCTCTGCCGGCAAGTACACCACATGCAGCCGCGGCTGGTAGCGGTGCATCGAATTTAGTATTATCTGTATAAAAAAAAACTAAAATCAATTTTTGATGACTTCGTCGGCGCAAATTTACCAAACGACTCGAAGTAAAATACGTTAACGCTTTTAGAAGTAATAGTAAGTTTAGGTTCGGTCCTCTTGATGGATGTTGAATCGAAATTCTAAACGAGTAACCGCCCAAACGAACTAAGGTCTTCGCTGTCCCAATCCGTTTAACAAAATAATACGTAGCGGTCCGAGCCAAGGTTCTCAAAGAAGCCCAAGACTTGATCTTGCTACCTAAAATAAGGTTTAAACTTAACGCCTTCTATGCTCTGTAACTAGTCCGCGGATTGTGTAAATGCCAATAAGGCATCCGTAACCTTCCGGCAAAAAATAAAATTTAGTTAAGATCAGTTACTAATATCAATCGTAATATAACAGCAGAGTGATCCCCGTGGGCAACCATAATATAGAAAGCTAGACGTGTTCTGAGCTACAACAAAGATTGAAGTTAGGTTAGTATCTTGTCCTGCTACATCAATTCTAGATAGAAGAGTTGTTGGAGTCTTTTCCGCGGCTTTTTCTCTCAGCACTGACTCTTTTCGAAACGATAGTAATAATAACCAGGTAACAGCAACTGACTAGATCGATGTTCGGCTCCCTCGACGAGTGTCCGCCCAAAACATGGTTCATACGAAAGATTCTTTTAGAGCCCACGTTAAACTCAGTGGTATAGAAAAAATAAACATTTAAATTGCATTTAATTGTTTTACAAAATCTTTTACAACAATTTACTCTTGTCGCTACGTATTATTCGATGGAGAAACTAAAAAAGATTAACTAAGTTGACAATAACCATGTCAATTGTACATAGGATAATTAGTTTATGTGCAGTGAACGTACATGTCCGTTGTCGTCGAGCTGGTTGTTGGTGAGCTTGAGCTTGTCGAAGGAGACGAGCTGCCGCATCCAGTGCGCGCCGGCGGCGGGCGAGTCGGGGTGCACGTGGATACGCGGCGGCGACACCGGGTCCGCCTTGCCGGCCACCACCCAGCTGGAGCTGCGACAGTAGTGCGGTCGGTCGACGTTACTTTATTTTAAACTTTCTTTTGAGACACCTCGTACTCAATTACAGTGTCACAAAAGAAAGTTCACATTTGAAATTATTTAATAAACAATTGGAATTACATAAAAGCTATATATCATACAAATTAAAATTACAGAAAATAACAAAATAAAAATTTATATTAAGTCAAGTCGTAATTTTTAAGCTTATTTTCATGGCATTTATTTTAAACCTAACGCATATTTCGACACGAAGCATGCAATTTTAAAATTATATTAATTTTGTCGTAACTCATAATTTTTATAATAATTGTGATCGTAATATCGATTTTGTTAAATTAGTAAAGGCTTTATATTTTACATAACTGTTATTTATTTTTTAATATTCTCCTAAATGATCAATTTTAAATAAATATCGAAGAAAGCTTTATTTGTAAATCTCTACAATTGGTAAAATTTTTCTTTCAATCTTGCATTTGAGCGACCAAATTTGTTGCATTTTGATGTACGATTAATAACCAACTGTGACAGTTGAACAAATATTTAAATTATGATTTTGTTATCTTTATGTCGAAATTGTGCTTGTTTAGTTATTACTATAATAAACTATGAAATAGAGTTATTAACCTAAGGAATAAAATTTAACCTATGGAAAGCGTATCGATATCTCTTATCGTCCAGTGGCACAAAGTCCACCAACAGCAGGTAGTCCGCGTGTGGCAGTAGCCCGGCGAGGCGGGCCTGTAGGGCCGGGAACATCCTTCTCCCGGCCTTCGTTACGATCATTTCAGTGCCGAGCTCGTGGAAACTCCTCCAGAGGGCGGCCAGCTCGAGTGTGGCAGTACATCGGGCCACTGCTGGATGTAGAGTAACGTTCTGCGTTGAAACCTGCTAAATATAAACATTTTGTTAAAATAAAGGTTTAAAAGTAAGTGTATCATACAATAATTGGTCATCGAATTATTTTTTCTTCAATAACTTTGCTTTTTCAATAAAAACAAGGGAAACTTTCGAAAAACTTTAGGGTGAGTTGTTAATTTTTTTTTTGTTTTTTAAAGAATAAGTTTTGATAATTATGAAAAACAATAAAACGTTTTCGAGAATAATAAATACCAAGCATATAGATACATTTATAAATATCTACAATTCTCTACATTGGCTAGGTATTGTGTAGGTCTCGGCAGGCGAAGAGAACCCGGTTTGGGGTTTTGGAGGGTTTCGGTTGCTCGTGAGCAACCGATGGGGCAGAAGGGAGGGTGGCGGGTTTGCCTCTCGGATACAGTGGCTTCACCCAGGCTGGGGAAGGAGGAGGGAGAAGAGGTTTCGAAGCGGGCTTCGAAATTTTCTCCGCAAGAGCTGAGGAAGTTGGTCGGGGCGGCGACTTTGGGAGAGCGGGAGGTCGAGGGGCAGCCTGCGCGGCGGTTTTTAGGCGCCTTAAGACAGCCCCTGTAGTTGGCGGGGTGGCCTTCGGTCTTACAGAGAACATACGCAGGTGGTGTCTCTGTGACCGCGGGACGGGGACAGTCTGCAGTCCCGTGATCCCCAAGGCACTTGACGCACCGGGGGCAAGAGAAGCAGTTGCGGACTGCGTGGCCGTACAGCTGGCATCTGTAATACTGGCCGACGATGCCTCTGCGAGGGGCCTCGAAAGTCACCCCTGAAAGAGAGCAGACCTCTTTGAGGGCAAAGATTCGCTTTCCCTCGGAAGAAAGCTCTGTGATTGCCATAATAAGTGGCATGTGGAGCTTGGTGCGCAGAGATGTCATGCGCTTCGCATCGATTACGGGGATGCCCGCTTTCGCTTTTGAGGTCGTTGATTACGTCGGCAATCTCTATTTCGAGCGGGAGACTGCGGATAACGACTCGAAGTTGCCGAATTGTCTTGTATCATTAAGAGGTTATATTGTCCCGTGCAATCGACGGCCTTTGGGACCGAAAGGTTCTTGAGTAGCAACCATGAACCGGTAGACGAGGCGTGATTAGCCCCCTCCCCCCACTACTTAGAAGGAAGCTTACTGACGACATAGTCAAGGACGCGAGAAGTCACTGGATACAGGCAGCGCAAGACCGATCATCGTAATGATCTATGTTAACGTCATAATGATGATTTAATGATTTGATCGTGGTTAGTAGTTCTGTAGATCTTTATTACCTGGATGCGAGGAGGGGCCGGCTGAGGTGGTGGCGGGGGCTGCGCGCCATGGTCTCGACAGGTGCTTTCGCTGAGTGCTTGCAGTGGCGAGTAGGTGCTTCTAGTGCAAACTGTGTTCTGCCACAAACCATTACTTTGTTACGATACAATATTATTATAAAGATTGCATTGCATAAACTTTTACGATTACTTATTTCTATGAACGGGGTCATTTGGAGCTTCCTTAGTTAAAACAAAGCCCCCAACGGACCATGGACAGAACTATGCTTGGCAAATGAGAAGATTATAAATCAATGTAAAATTTACAACTTTTACATTTTTTATTATGTTGACTTTTACAACTTACTTCCAATCATACTATAGAGTAGTAAATACATAAACTTACGTCTCCAATAGAATGGTGAAGAGGCGGAAGAGACGGTATCTGATCAGGAGCTCGTCCAACTCGTTCTGCGATTGACTGCTGCAAGAAACTGGCGCGCGGGCAGTGGCTGTTTCCTAATGCACCTGTGATAATATAATTCTATAATTTTATATTTCATTATATTATAACCATTTCGTACTATGCAAATCGTAAATGAAAGAAATATAATTAAAGAAATTAAAATAATTAAGATTAATTAAGATAAATTAAGATAATTAAATTCAAATTCCTATTTAAAAAAATAAATAGCATATCTATCTTTGGCCTGTGCCTTGAATTAGGTATCTTTATGGTATATAATGAAATAGCATAACCGCTAGATGGCGTTGCTCAAGCTAATAAAACACAAAACTCTCGACAGCACGTCATATATCATCATCATTAATTAACATAATTTGTTTTCATTAGAGAGGCGACTGCTATATTAGCTATGTAGCTATATAGTAGTTGTCGAAGAGGTCCTAGAGCTAAGTTGACAACCTGTGCAAATAAAGTGAGAATCCTATCACTAGTTACTTCATCATCAAGTTGATGTTAAATAAGTTAGCAAAAATGAGCCATGCCTCAACAACGAGCAATATCGGAACCAAAAGACTACACCATGATAGTGTTATCTTAGTAATTGACTTTTTTCTTTTTATATAGATATAGCTTAGCATAATACAGTTTACCAGTAAAATTTGTTATATAACTAATTTTTATGTAACAATTTCAAATAAATATCCCGGATACCGTCGTAATGACCACAGTACATGTTGAGAATAATATTTCATTGATTTTTTTTTTAACTAATCAAATAATAATGGTAGAGAAAAATAACAATTACTCAACCAGTAACATTAATCACTATAAATATTTTTAAAGAGCGTTTTAAACCAAAAAGGTTACAAAAAATAGACCAGCGGTCGTCGTTTCAGCTCATAGACACCCACTGAAAAGCACAAGCCTCCCCCAAAGATGTCTATGGGGGGATATACATCCTTTGCAAACGTCTGTGAGCAATGGCAATCCTATGCAATTAATGCAAAAAGTGTGAATTATATGTCTGTATCCTGGAAATTGAACCCCCGACTTTTTTATTTGTACATTTAAACAGAATAGAATATTTCTGGTTCCGACGGCAGAATTGTTGAGAGTTTTTTTTTTAATTTAATGTGAAAGTTTTAATACACTTTGTTGTATTTATATTTTTTAATTGCTATTTATTCTAGCTGTAAATTTCCGATAATAAAATAAAATGTTTTGCAGTTTCATTACATTTACACTTATTTACTAATTAACTCTGCAGCATTTTTAGTTTGACTGGTAGAGCATGCCTTTAAGGCATCAAGTCCGTCATTACACAATTTTAAAGAACAAATAAATAAATAACTTTCTATCTTTAATTTACAATTTTTGCAACTAAACAGTATTGTTATCATATTAACATGGCAACACTCTCTGTTTTGTATCTCTTGTAGGACACATTCAGCCAGTGTTACACATTTATATATTTCCTACAATTGTAATCTTTATTTCTATTACGCTTTATTCGTCATTTATATTTAATGTTGTTCATTATACTTAACGTAAGTTCGTACGTCAGTTACCGGACGTATCCGTTAAAGGAGTCCTACCGTGGATACGTCTGGCCACAACATACAATCAACACATTTCCAAAACATAGGGACCGCCGTGCCCAAACTATATAAAACATGCGGGTCTTAAAAAAGGCTTCGCGTTTTTCTTTTTCATAAGTTTTACCGTCACAGAGTAGTTTTATAAAACTGTGATTCTTGTATTCATCATTATCATCACTGTGCAGCAAAAGAACGATAAACCTCTTAAGAGACATTCAACGCAACCGGTTGGTGCGTGCATATATCCACCTTCCGACTTTAACAACGTCGTCTGTCCAGTTTGTGTTAAACGGTCTACGCTGCACTTACCAAACCGTGCTTTTCTCTACGAAAGGCATTAAAGCGCAATGTAACCTCTTCACTGTCACCTGTCCTTATTTACTTTAGTTCGTCTACGGATCTCCAAAATTTCGATACGATCTCGTAGAAAAATACCGATTATTTTTTCATGTCTCGTTGAGCGACTATCTTATATAAGACAAACTATATGAGACTTAAAATTTCATTCGGACGAGGATAATCACGCTTTATATCACGTCTGTACTCAACTGGTGACATGAGGTATTACAGCTCGGCTTTTTAAGTTATGAAATTCTCAAGCCATAATACCGAAATTATTGCAAAATGTTTTTGGGGGTCAAATATAACTGTACTGTACACACTGTCACCTTATTGCCGTTTACAGGCAGCGAGCTAGAGGCATCAGACAATAAGACGCTAAGCCTAAATCACGTTAAAATAATTTAGCTAAAGTACTAACTCAGGAACCTCGGCTCGGCTTACTGTGTAACTTTAAGATTTTTACTATTACGCGATTATTACACTAGACGAGAATAGCGACTTTCATAAATGGAACGATTTTATAAATAAATGCAAGATGAATTCTGTTTAGATTATTTATTTTATTTTCAAAAACGTAAAATAGCTCGATTACAAAACATATATTTCTAAGAGCGATTTCCTTAGTTACCTTAATACACGAATACATTAAATATTGATGATTTTCTTAAAAATAAAAGCTTCAACTACAAAAATTTCAACTAAAAATGTGATTCACGACTTCGCTTCTTAACATCACTGACCTTTTCACTTGAATTAACTCATAAAATACTTATTTTAAACACATCTCAAATACCGGTTACAGAAAAAAAGCAAACAAATAAACAGTGCCATAAAAACTGCTGCGCGTCCACTCTGTAGCGGACATCTCACTCAACTAATTGCTGTAATGGCGGGAAACTCAAAACGTATTCAAAATGTCCGCTATAATTTCATCGCGTGTTGTCAAGACAGGATTATAAATAAGGCAGGTGATGAAAAGTATACTTACGTAGAAACGACAATGATCTTGGTCTTATTTTAGGACCAAGCGGCAACATTCTATTTTATTTCTGTACTATAGAAATTGTATGAACGAAGCGAAAAGCATACACATACACGTATAGATACGATTTTAAAATATATTTAATATCTAATTGAATTATTCACTGTTTCATTGATAAGATTTATCTCAAAGATTTTCAATGCTAAGATTTACAATTATTTCTGTATTATTATAATTCTTTCCATCAATCACTAGATCCGCTTGGTAAAAACCGCTCACAAATTAGTCTGAAATGACGCTCGAATCCAAAACAACTACATAATTGTTAAATAATTATATTGGTGTATAAATTTTATTGCAGTAGCAATAGGTAGGTCATACAACATGCATAACAGATAGCTGCTTGGGCCTTGACGTTCAGGAGTGGAGACCATGGACTGGCAGCGTAAGAGTAGAGTAGAACATCCACCCACAAGGTACAAAGACGACCTGTCTATGGCTGTCGGAAGATGCTGCGTGAAGGCCGCTTCTAACCGTTCTTATTGGAAATATAAAGGAGTAGCGTCTAGAAGAGGACTTCCTATGGCTGAAATTATGATCGGGATATACTTTAATAGAAGGATATAACATATGAAATATATCTATAAATCTAATACAGTTTGTTTTTAAAAGAATCTTAGATGGAATAATACGAAAAGTATTCAAGACCTATGTCCAGCAGTGAATGCTTTACTGGCTAAAATAATTATATAGAGTTGGATTTATGTTAATAACATATTTATTACGAATTTTTTGTAAAGTATCCACTTTTAATGATAGTGTTAATCAAAGTCCTTAGCAATGTGTTATATTTTTTGTATGATTACATTACTTTTATAACGGACGGTCGCGGATCTAAATATTAAAAGAAGCTTTTAAGAGAGCGAGAATTTAGCAATACAGAAATATTTCCAACTGAACCAAATCGATACGCGTATATTTTCTATATCCCTACACGGATCCGAATTATGGTTAATTCGCGAAGAAGTGTAGATATTTTGTTTTATATGTTGCAAGTGTCATTGACAGCAAGACGCAGTGAGAAGTTCAACCTTTTCTCGCCTAGAGGATAAGGGTATTCCATGGTTATGTTGGACTAGAAGTCCTGGTCCTGGTTAAAACCCCTCAGTATTCATAGAAGTTTCTTTTTTCTCTACGTTCTAACCCTTACGGTTAGAGCTGGAACTCATCATCATAAAAATACGAGCAGAGCTAGCACTCTGCCGCGGGATAAAGACATACGCCCTGCTGATCACTCTGAATTCGCCACTCGTCATGTTGTAGTGGTTAAAAAATGGGCGTAGTTAACTAAATAATCCTACCTCGCCCAACTGAAGATCAAGACTAAGCTCACCACAATTGCTACCAACGAGTCTTAAAAAGTCTTGGCCATAAACAACCAGATAACTTCAAACTAGTTGCTAAGGAGAAGTAGACGGTAAAAGACACGAAGGATCACCTATGTTCCTTCTAATTAAGTTTAGAAACAGCCCGTCATCAGTTTCATTAAATAGTTTCAAGATGGATATAACTTTCAGTAATGTAGAATACTATTGAATAATAAAAAAGCGAATAGAAAAATTGTTAAGGTTTTTAATGTAAAATCACACTTTTATCTACTATTAAATAATTGTCTGAAACCATAATTTCATGTAATAATAATTATATACATTATTAACACAGATAAAAGTGTTAACGAATGTATTTTGGTGCATTAAATTTTTAATCGAGCGATACTTTTTATATATTTTACCTTCAATCCTTTTTGTTTAAAAACATCCTAAAGTAATGCAATAAATTCTACATTCATTAAATAATATGATCAAAAATCCGTTTTTCCAAAATCTAAAATAAAATTATTGACACTCCATAACGTTGAAAAAATAAATGTCTATATTACGGTTCAAATTGTAAATCTTTCGATAAATTGCCAGCATAAATGCGAAGCAATATGTGATTAAAAAGCAAACAGATAATAAAACATGTAATTGGTACTAGAAGTGGCTGTATATCAGATGCCGTCAAACATTCGACGAATATAAGACATAGGTGAAAGCGTGATAAATTTCATCGCACGGACAGTAACGACCCGCGGAGCACCGCCTCAAGGCATCGTCGTGGTTCCACTCTAGTTGCAGCGGGATCAGCTGCCAAAAGACACCAAACTATAATTAGATAGATTATCTGACACAGATTTCGTTCATTATCTATTTTTTTTTATCAAACCTATTTAGTCAAAAACTTAGTTTTATTATAAAATATACTGCATTCGAATACCTCAAGACAACTCTTTATTCAACTAACGGAGTAACAGTTACACAGTTATTTATTTGTTTATTTAAAAATAAAATTAAACATTGTCGTATAACGGCGAGCCTAATGCCGAAGGAATTCTCTGCTAGTTAACCGTTTGGGCGGCTCAGATATAAATTGATAAAGGTAGGTGAAACTAGTTACGGTCATAAAATACTAAAAATGTAATAAAAAGTGAAATCAAATTGAGAAAAAAGAAAGAAACACATAAAAACCATATATATATAAAAATATATATATATATAAATATATATGAAAATCATTTCAAAGTTATTATTACACTTTATTTATTCACTTGGTCCTAAAACTAAACAACGGCTGCTTACAAACAAACAAACACACATTTCTCACAATGACTGAAGGGTTTCAGTAGCAGGGACAAGTATTTTAATTTACTTTGTGGTTCCGTAATCCTTTAAGAACCGTTTCGATAAATAACAAATGTTTCGATCCTTTTAATAATATTTTAAAAAAATTAAATTGAATTAAAAAAAAAAGTTCAGTTTTAAAAGTCCCAATGTTGAAAGAATGAATTTAATCTTTCGTTAAATTTAACAAAAAAATTTAAAAAAATAAATAAGTATCTGAAGTATAAATCAAATAATAACTTTATTGTTCAGATATCCAAGGGTTTTTTACGTATTCTAAGATATCTTTAATCGCCATCGAAGTATTATCATGGTTGCTTTTCTTAGGGGGTCGGAGGAGAGGTTCCTGCACGAGACAACTAATATCACAATAAGCGATCCCTCCCCTCCGGGAGGCAGAGTATAAGACCTCTAAACAATTAGTTATTTTTATGTATGAGTTTTAGCTATTGTGTACGTTAGTGCTATTTTATTGCTTTTGGACCTGGCTTGCAATGCGATATTCCGCAGGTGCGATAAGTGTACTTCCTTAGCTTTGAGTAGCAGGATAAGGTACATAGACAATCGTCAAGTCGCCTGTTCATAATTATTTGTTATGCTTCTAGTCAATTGCACTCACCCTCGTCTCGAAGCTCACATATGTCAAGCAGTGACTAACACTTCAGTCTAGTGTAAGTCTACAGTTACTTAAATAAGTATATACAAATAAACTTTTATATACCATATAGAATATATACTGTTAACTTAGTATTCTACGACGATAAAATCGATACACAGTAACTATATCCACCGACTGTCGTTTTCAGGTATAACAACAAAAACATTTTTCATACAAAAATAGATTTTTATTTTTAACTTTACTAATTAATTTAAGGTAATCCTAAATATACTAAATCACATTAAAAACAGTGCTAAAATATTACACTAAGCGCAGCCTTTCACAGAGTAGAGTGACTTGAATTTAAACTTATGCTATACGTATCTTTAGACAGTACCAATCACTTAGAAAAAAATGATGAAAATTTAAATGACTTCTATATTATAGTTATTTGAGTTTGTTGAATTGATTCATAATAGTATACAGCTTTAAGGGAATCCTTAAGATCTGCCAGACCTTCGTTATTTGCGACAAATAAAATCGTTTTATTTCACCGTGTACTTCAGGCCGTAACATCTAAAATACTTTTTGTATACCCAAGATAAATATGTCTTCATCGATGTAACTAGAATACGAAGGTCCAGAAAAAAAATTAGCGTACGGACCGCTGTTCTGTGAGCTTAATTTCAATGAAGCTGCACAAATCCTAAATCGGCTAGCATTATGAAATCAATTACATCATATGGAGATCAATATATATTTTTCCCGCTTAAACTTTGATTCTTGTGTGTAAAAAAAGAAAATCCAATACTTATCGTCAATATAAAACTATAATTTAAGTTTATTACATTGTAAGTTACATTACATTTTTGTTTCATATAGATTATTTAATTGCGAAAGAATAATTAGGTAATAAGCGTTTATTTAATAAAAAAATATAGAAATTTTAGTTGACAAATATAAAAAGCAATTTTTAAACATTAATTACGCGCAATTATAACATAATATATAGAAAAAGTTTGCAAGAAACTGTTAAAAATGTTGACCGTGTTAACCCAATAAATATGTCAATAATTTGACATAATGGCATATAAAGATTGCAATTATATCCTAACCCTTTCATTTGATGATTTCAACCCCGTCCTTTCACGTTATAATAGTTATAATTTTGACAGTGCTTACACAAACTTATCTGTACAGCAACAAAATACAATTGTGGGAATCAATATATTTCAAACCAGTTCATAATAGAAGTGCACGCTTGTCATAATATCCATAGCGATTTGAACCTCCCGACAAAATCGGAGAAGAAAATGCGTGAAGTGCTTCGACGACGCTGAATGCCACCCTAACAAAATAGTTGTCGCAGCGGCTAATTACACACGAGAGGCTAATCCTCCAAGCATCGGCCACACCAGGATTTACTACTAATTGACGCACGGATCCCGAAAGGGATCATGCGCCACCTCCCAAAACCAGGGATGTCACTAACATGAGTCACCACATGGGCTAGACACGCCCATGCAATAGGGCCGCCAACAACTACTGAAGCAGGCAAAACGACCGCAACAGCTACGGAATGAGGACTACTGTCGTCAACACCACCCGGAGAAACCAAAAGTACCAGCTATATAACATCCAAATGGCGCACGAGAACGTGCAGAACAAGAAGTAGGAGAACTTTAGATTTTAGCTTGCGGATCTCCAATCTAATAAGCTAATAACGCCGACGTCTAACAGAAACTAGAAAGTGCTTGTTATCAAGCAGGGATAAATAGTAAAAAAAAATATTTTTATTCCTAATTTCAAATCTTTACATGTCTTGTTCCTAAGGATTGAATTTTAACCGTACATTAATTACGTTTGTTTTTAATGAAAAATTATTTATTTTTGTTTTATAAATAGTTTTATAACATGGATTTTATTATTAATACTTCTGGAAATCTATAAATATAATATGAAAACAGATATCGAAATATTATAATATTTAGTTTTTCAACCTTACACTGTTTTTTTAATTGTAGAACATATTCAAAATTTACCATATGACACATATATTTTTATTTTTTAGACAATTTTTCTCTAAAGTATTTCTGCTTCGTAACATAAGAGGTATACACAATTAGCTTACTGCAGAAACATTTCATAGTAAACAGCGTTCATTATGTCACGCTAATAACGACATCGCGCGCCTCAGGTGGTTGGACGGCAATTATAACAGTTGTCTAAATTTAACCGCGCGGTAACAAAAGGAGAGAGGAGCGGTCGCTTCCTCAGCAATAAATCCGCATTGATTGAGTGCTATAAATCTAGTGGCGCGGGCGCCGATCCGGTTGCATTCACTAGGGATGTAAGATACGTTATTTTCAAACACCGATTGATTCATTTTTATATATATTCTTAATAAATGTCAAACTTTCAGCTTACTTTCCATGTTCCTGTAACTCGAATCAATGTAAAATTACTAGATAATGTGAATAATGACACATGTTGAAAACCGTTTTTTAATACTGAAATGTTGCAACAAATCAATAACCGTTTCCGAAGACCTGCATAAGTATTATGTTTTACATATGTTAAGTTATTAAAAAAATAATTCACTTGTTTTGAAGCTTGTAATTTCTATATTAATTATAAATTATATAGATAGGGGTTAATATTATTTCACATATAGATTTTCAATAATTTATCTAATTTAGATTAGTTTTACACGCCTAACCAGTGTACAGTTTTGATACTTTTGGCCCATCAATGTATTCTACATTGACAGCAGATGAGCATTGGTTAAATAATATATCGTTACATCATTATCGCACTTATATCGGCTATGTGCTCCTTTTTATACTTTTCGTAATATTACTACTAAAACATGACACGTGTATTATTTTTCAAATGTTATGGTAATAAAAATATTACGCAATAACTCAAAATTATTTTTTATTGCGTCAATATCTGTGAAATACTCTAAAATAAAATTGTATATCCCTTAGTTTTTTTACTTTCATAAAATGGAAAACATTATAATTGTTTAATAAATAATTTAATTTCAGTTTTATTAATAAAAAAAAAAAGTTTTAATGATGTTATTTAATTTCTTATTTATAAAACCTTTACAACTAGCTAAATTACATTAGATAAGATAAATTTAAAGCAATTAAAATGACGCGGTTTATCTATTTCACAATATATTTTAGAAGTGAAGTTGTACAAAAACCTTCATTAGATCTTGAACAAAAATTATTTATTACATGTTTAAAGTAATATTGTAACTTTTTTTCTGATTAGAAAACGTAATAAAGGATTCAAAATTTACATACGTCTTAGTGTTAGATCGTAAAGATTCCTAATAATGTTTTTAGTTGATGTAGCTATTGAAAGAAAGACAATGTGATTAAATAAAAATTGTGATCTGAAAGTAACATTAAATTATGTTATTCTAAGAAAATGTCAGAATAATATTTTTAAAGTATCATAAAGCGGTAGTAATGAGAATATTCGTTTATATGGATGGATACATTAAAAGTTTATCTATCTGGTGAGTAATAAAAATTTAAAAAAAAGAAATAGCGGCAGCCCTATTCGGAAGAAACATGTGTAGCGCACGCAGCATGGACGCGTTTAATTTACAACACTCCACCCCGCGTATTGCTCGACCGTCAACCAATAATAATGAGTTTTTATAAAAGATTTGATCGCGACAACAATCAACATTATCACCATCATCTGCAGCAGCAGCAACATATGAAACACGTCCAAGGTTGGACAAGGGCCTCTCCTAAAGCAGCCAGCATTCAGCGTGGTCTGAAGACCTTACGGTCGTCTGTCCACTGTCGGACGTCCAATGCTGTGCTTGCTCGTCCTTGCTCTCCACTCCAGTACCTTAACTCCAGCCTCAGTGGCCACTCTTTCGCTTTATAGTTCTACTTTAACTTACCCAATCCCCTGGACTATATCAATTACTTTCGTATTCTCGCTCGCTGGATGTAAATATTAAATGCCTCGCGAACTTATTGAAAGTACCCGGCAAAAGGAAAATTCTTACCTATCCCCTATTAAGGCCAGTGGTAGACCACTGGTCTCGAAAACCAGAGGTCGTGAGTTCAAATCTTGCAGGAGTAATTATTCAATTTTATTTTTCTAGTCCGGAGAAATAAGTAAGTAGCGGCCCGAGCTGAGGCTCTCCCGAAGCTTTTAAGCTTCGCTAACTTAGAGATCTTAGGTTAGACGTTCACTGCGCTCTGCCACCTCGAACTTGCGGAATTTGGAAAAACCACTTGTGCAGTGAAAGTCCGCTCAGTAACATTCTTTCAAATTTGAAATAAACTTTATGGTAAAAGGGGGCTTTATGGTAAAATTGAATATATTTGCTAGCGATAATATTTACCTAATCACTACCTTCCGAGTCACGTTGCTTTATTGTCTTTAAAAATTGTTAACATTAAAAAATAAATTATTAACGTAAAGTGGCGTTTAATGATTTCCTAGTTTTGCTACGCCATCGTACAACTCAGTTCCGATGAAGCTGTAACAGCATCAACTTCAACCCAAACCAACCAACCATTATTTTGCAGCCAACTCACATAGAGATAATACGCAGTTAACCACAGACAGAAAAACTTCAAAAAGATTCTCTAATATTTAAATAAAGAGAAAATGGTTTTCCAACGTTACATTATTATTTTCTATCTCTCATGTTGTGCAACTGTTGACATATCAATGCATCAAAATGCAGAGAATTGACAAAACTATTTGTTGGAGTTTTTTGTACGCTACTTATAAAATTTCTACTTTTAGATTATGAACAAAAAATCAGATATTTCACAATGAAATCGTAATAAAACATGGTAAAAACGTCTCGAATTCATTAATGTAAACTTTTTTGTTTTATTAAATAAATATTAATGATGATACTTAGACACAGAGTTGTACTGACTTCATGAGTACAGTCATTCTAATGATCCGAACCATCTCATTCAATTTCTCTGGCCGAATGCAAACAAACGACTCAATACTAAGTTTTCAAACGCCTGACGATCTAAACACAAATACAAAGCAGCCTTTGATCACCTCATCTGCCAACATCATTGGCATTCTTTATTAACAATCCGATAGATGCATGTCGGAACAGAAAGCACGAGCTTTAATACCATTCGTTATCGATTTACAAATTAAAATTTATTTTAATTTAAAATAATTCGTTTACCAAAGAAATCACGCGACATTAAATTTAGCCTTCAACGCTTAGGTATGAATACTTTTTGCCATAACATAGTCACTAATTTTTCTCGTCTCGTCATCTGTGTCATAATAAGAATATGCTTAATTGTGCTTTTAATAAAAGTAACACGAACATAAATCGAACAGTATCATCAGAGCCAGAATCGAATGTATAACAGATAGGATACCGACAAAAGGCAAATATTTGTATGATGCACAGATAAGTTTACAAATCTAGGTGGTCCGTGTCGATCAATTCCTAATATATACATACGGCAACACATCGGTCAGTCTATTGTTTTAATAATACACTAGTTATTAAACGTTAATAATATTAGAAAAATGTTTACACAGAGTCGTTAGAGTTACATCAAAAACAACTCAAGAACGGCTGGACAAATACTAAACCTGTAGCCTAACCAAACACACATTACATCTTACATAAGTAATATTAATGTTGCATTTGTTATAATTTCCGAACGTTAAGAAAGTACTTTTTGATATTAAGAGCCGTTTCCGAATTCATTCATACATTCACTTTTGAATTTAGACTAAAACGAACGCTTCTGTTAACAATTTATCAAAAAAGAAATATATCTGTTATATTACTATAGCAATTATTAAGAAGAACATTTTTATCAAGTTATTCTTGTAGGTTTTACTGAGGAATTTAATATTATTAAGTTATTTTCACAGTTTAGGAACACAGATAATATTATTTAAAACCTTGTGAATTGATAGTCCGCCTTAGTGTTGATTAAATATAGATAATAAAAAGTTAAATAAGCAATTGCAATGTGCTTTGATCAGTCCCAGTGTCAACATTACAAGCATAGCTAATTAACAAGCGGTTAGACGTTAGTCACAAAATAAAACGTGTATAAACCAATACAATGAAGAAGCTTCTGGTATCTTTCTATCTCTTTTTACTGTATCTATTTGTATTATTTTCTCAACATATAGTTTGTTTTTTTAGAATCAGATTATATAATAGAAACAAATGCATCAAGTGAGTATTTAAAGAAAGGATTTTGCTGATGATTATTTACCTGAAAATGATTGTCCCAAACGACACTGCGTATCAATATAAGAAAGACGCTATGCAAATTTCTCTTGACTGGGACTGTCCGATTTGCTTCAGAGTTAAGAACACTAACAATTTTAAATAAAGTTGTACCGGGCATAATTTAAAAAATTAAAATTATATATCGTTGAAATTCATAAAGGATACTATCTGACGCGGTCAGTCACATCGGGACTCATCGCCATATTAACTCCCGCTTAACGAATTATGGAGGCTCTGCTCGAATCAGGAATAACGGAATAAACTTACCCTATTAATTAGCAAGTCGACGTGCCAGTGGGCAGGCCATATATTACGTAAAACTAATGGCCGCTGAGTCCATGGAACAGCAAGCGCAGCGATGGACTTCCGCCCACAAAGTAAACGGACAACCTCCTTAAGATGATCAAAAAACACAGAATGTCGACCTCTAACAGCAGCACCAATTGCAAACGGTCCTAAAGCTTAGAAGGATGATTATATGATATAATGATGAGTATGATGATAGTAATAGTTGTGGCCGTTCATATGCGTCACTTTGATTATATGTGGCGCATTTGTGACTAGGGTATACTGTTTTTTCGTCCTTCTGCGTGTTATTGAGGGAGCAGTCCTCCTGTTACTACTACTGCTATTGACGTCGTTTTGCGTTGCTTCTGTAGCGCTCTGTGTCGAAGTTTTCTCCTTTTTTGGATTTCTTCATTGTGGCAGTCCCTTTGCATAGGTGTATATAGTCAGTGTTGAATTATTGGTTCTCAACAATTAAACTGTAACCTTAAGGCGTTTGATACTAATATGCTTTTAGACATACGTAGAAATCAAGTTATGAGAATTATCTGACATAACAATATGGCAGCTGATGTATTTGATATTATTTAATCCGAAATGGATCCAGAGCTTCCTGCGTTAGGGATCGATTTATAATTTTCAGAAGCCATTGTTAGATCGAGATGCGTTCTAGGAACGCTGTGTTTGCAGGCTAGATGGTGCGTTGTGTGGCTGTCGGTCGACTCGCGTTGTTTTGACTGTTGATTGACTGATGCTGCCAACTATCGGCTATTTTCGGAACTAAAACACAACTGTGACTGTGACGAACGTATCGCCAAATATTCAAACATTAGCCAAACATTTGTACAAATAGATATTCGTTGCTTAATTTTAAAGGTAATTCAAAAAATTTTTGTCATATAAGAGAGAAGAATTAAATTGTCAAAAATTATTTTCATATAGATTCATATAGATTCATAACGAAAGAATCCAATCAAAAATTACGTCTTCATTAGTTAATGCGTCATTAAGCTAGGTTGTTGTTTAATATATAATCATAATAGAAATATGGCCTTAACCACAAACAATATAGTTCCGATAGACGTCATTTGAATTTTACACAAGAAGGTTACATATATATCAAATAATACATATCGTGTTAATTGCAACTAAATATTTCAATATCATAGGATATAGGTCACGCACAAAAATATTCATTAAAATCGATTGGGAGCATCCTGTATCCAGTGTCATCCGACTACCTCATCAAGGCTATCAGTTTGTCTTGTGAGTGAACGCCCTTCGCTGCGCTTACCGCTCTGTGGTATCCACTATAGAACTTCATGACTCCAGCCGCCATCCATTGTGCGCGCTGCGGCCTGCCCATTGCCACTTCTACCTGGCAATCCACGATGGGCCACGTCGATTACCCACGTTTATCTATGGATCTCCTCATTCCTGATACCGAGGATAGTCCTCTCCATGGCTTGTTCAGCGTTGACCAAAAATTTGCTCTTTTTAATCTAAAGTCAATAAATATTGTCTCAAAGTACTTGTAATTATAATTGTAATATTCTCAAGGTTGAACAAAAGCTCCAAAGTTTATTTGTACATTTATTTATTGAAGTAGAACCGCCAACGATAGTCACGATCATTACATTTACAAAAAATTCTAAGCAGTTACAAAATCAACCATTTGTGATACTTATTAGCATTGTTTTATTTATAATAAGAGCAGGATATGTAATAAAGGGTTGGAGATAGCGTATAACAAAATCAATTAAATTAAATTTAGTAATAGGAACTGATAAAAATAATAAGATAATCGAAAATTTATTAGGAACTATCGATGAGTCCATAACTTTTATGTTGAAATTAAATAACGTTTCATCATAAATGTCCACAGATTATAAAAACTAAAAGCATATTCTATCACGAATTGTTACTGTAGATATTTTTTGTTGGAAAATATAACGAGTCGTTAGAAAAATTGAAGACCCATTGGTCCATTCTATATCCTGAAAAAAAAATATTTTTCAAAGAACTATTTACCCCATCCGTAAAAGCGAACGTGAAGGTTTATTTTCAGTAGCGGTTCGTTCCAGTTAAACGTAGCTGAGTCTGGGCGGGCTCGATTGGCGCCTAACGAGGCTTGCGACACAAATCACCATTAGTGCTGCTTGCAGACCGTATCGTAAGACACCGACCGTGTAAAATTTACTCTTGAGCTTCGAGACTACATTACTTTATCATATACGTATATTTCTAACTCGTATTTACAAATGTAGATAATAAAATATTTACTGAAGTAAGTTAATTGTTCTTTCAACCACTTTATTATAACTGAATACTATTGTCATCATCATTTTAGCTGTAAGACGTTCTGTGAATTTCCCATACATTTCTAATAGGACCGATTAGAAGCAGCCTGTACTCAGCATCTTCTGAAGACCTTGACAGGGTTGGTTATTCACCTGTTAGGTGGACTCTTACTCTGCGCTTACCGTCCCGTGCTCTTCACTCTATAACCTTAAAGCCCCAGCTGGCATCTGTTCTGCGCATATTGCCGCCTCCTCACTGTCGGTTTTTTTCATTAGTCTGCGTAATTTAATAAACTTTATATCGTTGCTAAGAATACGGCAGCTATATCTACCGTTAAAGATCATTGTACCTAGAGTTTATCCGGGAAATAAACATAGCTCTCCTTTAATCACACTTGTAAGCTGGTGAAGGAACAGAAGATGGTTATAATAGGCGACAAAAATGGGAAATAAATTTGACAATAGGATGGTTTTGAAAATCATTTTAACTTTTTTAATACCAAACAGAAAAACAGTCATGTAAATAAAATTTCTGTCTGACAAAATTTCTTATACTTTATTTATCATTGATATATTTAATAAAAATTGTTATGTCACCGATAAAAAAAAATGTGAATCAATAATTTTATCCAAGTTTCTTTACGCGAAAATCATTCAGAAAGCAAGACGTCGGCTATATAGGTAGTAACCAATGAATGTATTATCTGATCGTAAGATCGTAGGTATACCATACGTAAAAATTAAACTTTAAGTGATACCAGGGGTTGGAATTAAAAAATAAGTAATTTAGCTCGCCTCGTAAGATGTTTGACAGTATTGTTCGTTAAGTCAAATAATTTCGCTAGCTATCTCCTAATTAAAGCATTATTACAAACCGAGCCAATGCTTCCAAAAGACTTGTTGACCAAAAGTTGTTGTCTAAACAAAAATGTTCAATTACTTTAATGTTCCTACGATTTTTAAAACAGTATCCTTCGAGATTTCGATATAGATTAATATGCAAAGGTTGTTTCACGACAATTACTCTCTTTCCTCTTTACCTAGCATAAATATATATTTTTTTAGCATTTTAAATATCTACGTTACACACGTAAAACATAATAACTAAAGGTAATCCTTGATTGTTGTGTATGTCATTAGTTATAACTTGATTAAGTTTTTTATTTTATACGAAAATTTTATTTTTATTCTATATTATTTAATATTAATGTTGATATTTTTATATATTAGTATATTTAACATTGTTCATTCAGTATTAAAAAAATATTATGTTA
Source organism: Battus philenor (assembly GCF_028537555.1). NCBI lineage: Eukaryota > Metazoa > Arthropoda > Insecta > Lepidoptera > Papilionidae > Battus > Battus philenor. The sequence continues at coordinate 5,299,958 of NW_027181686.1, forward strand.
TATATTAACGACTTAATTAATGAAAGTTGTTTTTATGTAAGTGATCTTTTAAAGTGCAACATTTCATAACTGTTATCTGGAAAACAAACTTTTTTTCTTTTAATTTAACTAAAACATCTTTTTATGTTAATATATAATAGTGTTACTAATAATTTTTAAATTATATTTGTTGGTTTTTCGAGAAATACTGTTTCATTTACAGAGTAACCCGAAGAAGCATTTTCGTTTTATTTATTGGCGGGAATTCCACTAAATGTCATACAAATAAATCTCACGCGACAAAGTTTTATCTTCTGGAGAACCTACCTCATTATGAATGATAGGTTAACAAGGAGAAGGTTTGTGTTTATTGAATTTTGGTTTAATTTTTTTTTTCGATAAATTTAAAACATTAATGTACATTCATAGACAAAATCAAAAAATAAGTAATTTTAATTACCAACATTTGATACTCTGTGTTTGAAACTTTATCGAGCGTCTTAAAAAACAGAGAAAAAAATTGAGGTTAAATATTGAAAATATTATGACATTTAAAAGAAATTTCATAAAGTATTATAATTCTATTTTAAAACTTGACAGTTTTTTAAAGCTAAAAAACATTTTAATTGGAAAAAATGAGAAACAGTAATCATTTACGTTTGTTATAACAATTTTATTATTAAAATGCAATAAAAATGCGAAAGAAACTAATTTTAATTGCAATATAATAAAAGGGGTAAAACCTCTTCATATTTACTGAATAATTACATCAAATTAAATATTGGAATCGTATCCATATTTACTTCTCGTCATAAGTAATGACGGGAGGCGGGAAGTGATGACCTGCATGGTAAATAAATCAAAACCCAAGAACAACGGGTGTTACTCTCTTAGATATCATTTTTTGTTCCTGACAAGGATGTCCTTAATTTTCGATTTTTTGGATACGTTAATATTAAATGTTTATTAATAATTCTTTTATGCCTATAATTTTACATAAAATTGCTTTATACAGAATGATTAGTCATAGATGTAAACACTTTAAAAAGGAGAATTTATAACTCGACTGTAGTTAATAAATGTATGGTACACCCTATCCAAAACTCAATGGTTTCAGAAAATATAGTTGGAAAAAGCGTTTTAAAAAAATTCGGATAGTTAGATATTAAAATTAACTATTGTCTGTTATCTGCCTGTAACAACAGCCTGTAACCTTGTATACTTTAGTTTTTAAATTACAATATTTTTATACAACAAATGAGGTCATTATTTATAAATAATTTTGACTATCAAATTTTGCATGTTTTGAAAAAATCTATTTTGGTTTTTAAATAAACTATAATTTATGTAATAAACTTATTTCAAATAAAAATATAAGTAAATCATTTTTTTACTTGCAACCCTTACTACCAATTTTAAAATTCGAACAAATCGGGCGCACGCATGCGCACTCGATCGCCGCGACAACTGAACTAATTGGCCTAATTTATCCGAGCGCGAGACGAGACTGAGGCATTCCGTCGTGCATAGTTCGAATTACAAGAAGGATCGGTGATTTGTATCCTGGGGATGGCATTTATTGCGTTCACATGAAATAAACTTACGCTTTTTCCTTCAACCATTTCATTCTATTGAAATAGCTACTGTATTATTAATAATGTTTTAACAATATTTATAGTAGGCTTCAAACCTTTATTTTTAACTGAAAGCAATCATCATCATATTAACTAAAGAACGCCTCGATGGCTGGTCAGCGATTTGCCTGCGAACTTAACTATGTCGTCAGTTTACCTAGTGGTAAAGACAAGATAAAATAATAATATTAAATAGACATATACTATTATAAGAAAGCGATAATATATTTAATTCAAAGAGGTACGCCAATACATAGTATAAGCTTACATAGGTTTCATTTAACATTGTAAAAAATTAATGTTTTTCTTTTGTAGGCGTATGTAGCTGGCCACATATCTCCTCCGACGCTTCTTCATGTCAGTTCCTGCTTACATATTATTCAGGCTGTTCTATTTTGTGATAGTTTTAAAGAGCCGTGCACGGTTGTGATGCACGATTTTGAAATTACATTAATCCAGAGCTATCAATGCATTAATAACTACATAATTCATAAAACAATATAAAATAGCTATCATTTCGACATTAATAAAACAAGACACGTACAATCTGTTACATGTAATCGATACTTTTACATGGTAGTGCTGTCGATTGCATCGATAGTCTCGATTTCAATCATAACTATCGATATTCAGTAACTGATAAGTAAGGAAACGATATCTCCAAATATAGCTTTTGTAGCAATAAATATTCCATTTTCACTAACTTTGTATCACGGTTACTAGCAACACTGGTAACTGATAGATTGTAGTAATAGCTCCATGTCTCACCACATTTGCTCGTCGATCAGATGCCAAATGGTTACCAATTCGCGAGCGGACACATTTTCTAGCCTAAACCCTATACTTGCAATTTCTTGTCTCAAACCATGAGAGAAGCCTACGGTCGTCAAATAATGTTTTTTGTTTCTATTCCAAAGTGAAATAAATAAACTACGAGCGTAAGAATAAAGGTATTTATACCCTTGTAATTAGCGAGTCAACAAATATTGATACAATAAAAAAAAAAGGTTCGAAACCTATTGTTGGAGGAATCGACGATAACTTTCTCTAATAGAGAATTTTATGTATGGTAAATATATCGTTGTTTCAGCCCTTGCCACTGCACGACATAGACCTCCCGCAAAGACATAATTTATGTATATACTATATTCCCCTATTTTAGTATGTGTTTATTAACACTTCCATGATAGGTATATTTATTTTTATAAAATCCTTTTTTATAACATTTATAGACCAGCCTATTAACTATCCCTGCACTTCTTGGTTTGACTGGTAGAGAATGTCTATAAAGCAAAACAAAAATAACTAAGTACTTTAAATTAGAAGTAACATTGGAATAAATAAATACAATAATTTAAACTTATTAATAGTAATACTACTAAATATTATACTGGTTTTGGTATGGTTTAAACACTACTGAAGCTAATACTTTCTATATTATTCATATTATTTTGGTAAGCCAATAGTATTTCACTATATCATATTTGTCAAATATTAATAGACAATTTTACCGATTGATTTATAAAATATTTACATTTTTGTATTTATAAGGCACACCAACGATATATATATAGTGATATTAAAATTATTATTGATTTTATAAACTTAATTCAGTTTACAAGTCATCTCAATGTATGTTTTACATATAATTATATCTTATAACAAGTTTTGAATAAAATTTATCAAAACTCAAATACAACAAACAAGATGAATTATAAAATTAAAAATTTTAAGTAAATTTATGACAATACTTGCAACAAAAATTTATTTAGCATTAATTAATCATTATTTCGTCATTTATAACATTAATATTTATAATCACGAATGAGGAGTTCCGTACACAACAACAAACACAAAACATATAGCCTAGCACATTGGCAAGTCCAAGTGCAGTAGCAGACCGCACAGCGCGCAGAATGAATGGTCACTAAGACCTTAAAGTTCTGGAGTAAAAACCGGAGACCTGCAAGCGCTGGTACGAAACAACACTTATGTCCGCCAATGAACGTCTTGCGGTTGAAATTATGATGATGATAAATATTAAAAAATATATAATTTTCTTATTTTGTCTGATCCTGACTTGGAGATGCAAAAGGCGAAGAAATCACAGAACATAATAAAGTGCCTGTCGATCAGATGATTCAAATAATATACCACATCAAAACCGATGACGCTTTATTATTATAATCAAGTACAGAAATAAAACAACGCAGCAGTATGTAGCTTATAATATATTTTAAATATTATATTCTTTGAAATGACAAAATTATGTAAAATTATATATATATATATATATCACCACAGAGTAAATTAAAACACTATCCCTAATGGCTGTCAAATATTTGACGTCAACAGACAAAATGAGCTTGTAAGGATTAAGTCCAGCAGTGTTCGAAATATAAAACCTATTTTTGGAAGTAACATTTGTTTATTATTATGACAAATAAATCAATTTTTTTCGGCAGGCCAAATTTTGAAAGAATAAAATTCAAAAACTCTGACTATCACAATTACCTCTTTAACCTAATTCTTATTTATTTACTTGAGATATATATTTTTTTAACAACCTCGCAGTTAAAGATGTATAAAACATAATATTATAAAATGTAAACCGATCATAACGGTAAATTTTTGTTCACGATTCTCCATTAATACATCCTAGTGTATACAAATTCAAAATCATCAACTTCTCAAAAATTATAAACACTCAATGAAACATTCGTTTAAAGATAAAGCAACAATCCAATAATCTCACGTTTAGAAACGGAAAGTGTGTACCGGAGATGACGTATACCCGAGCATTGAACTAACTTGCCATAATCATAAATAACTCGAACCATCCACTTGGCATAATTGTATCGACCACCTACGAAATTTCAATCGCTAAGCCCCCGTTGACATTCCCTTTCAAATTCTCACGCTTTACAAAACAAACATCTATTTCGAGTGTTCGAAAAAAAAATATATTGAAACAAAAAGGCCGGTATTACGAACAAGCGCGAATGAAAACAAACAATGGCGGCATAAATTCATAATACAGAGCACGGATGGCGCGGTGGCCGATTTAGACTTAACTGTCGCTTCCGATACCGTCCACGATGATTTACGGGTTTTTCATTTTGTTAAGTTGCTTCACTGACTTGTTTTAATTGCAGTAAACGTTACATATTTGTCAAAAAAAAATACTTTTTTTTTAACTTTAAAGAATATATTTTAAGGATTACTTCAATACAATACGATTTTTAAAATATTATCATTTGCTGCTAACTTGGTAACATTTCAACTCCTTTATGTCTTTCAAATTTACAGTCAGTCAATGAACCATGGTGCAGGCTATGTTCAGAATTTTTTTACGAGATCCAATCAAAAACGAGGAGATCAGTAGGCGATCGATATTAAACAACATAACCACGATCAGATGGCTTCTGGGGCCTTTAGGTTCTGAAGTGGAGACCACGGATTAGTCAGCGCAGTATAGGACATCCGCTAATAAGATGTACAGACGCCTATGTTAACGTCGCCGGGAAACGCTGTTTACATGGCCTAGCAGTGGATGTCCTAAAGTTAAAACAATGATGATGCTTTATTAATACAAACAATAATTAGTTTTGTTTTTGACAGTTTCGTAAAATAATTTGATATCATGTAAATAAATAACGATCTTCTTCTTTTCTAACATATGTGTGAAAACAAAAATCAAATAACAATCAAGCATTTTCGCCAAGCATCACTAAAACACACTTTTTATTGCATTTTACGCCCATTCTGTTAAAAGCACTTCACACGGTTTTATTGTTTTAAATATGAAACGCCTCTTTAAGCAAATTTGTTCGGACATAAATCACGTCATTATCTTTTATACAAACAAAATTCGATGCTATGTTAGTAGCAACACCGGAATATTTATTTTTACCGATTGTAAACAATCGATTTGTCTATTTTTATAATCGATACTATTCTTTGTTATTCCATTATAAGCAAAGAATAAGAAAACATCGTTGTACATTAATATATGACTGTCGATGTTTATTTTTTATCACAATTTCATCGGAAGGATTTCGTAAACTTGTAATGTAAACGAAATAAACTTATCCCTCTTTTTTCTAATATCTTACAATTACATTTATGCATGTCCATTTAAAATTAATTTTGATAAATTATTTTAACAAATTTCAGTGACGACGAGAGAAATTAAAAGTAATCCCAGCGCTGCTGTATGCGTCTCGACCACGGAAAAGTTATTTATGTGCGGTATGTCAAATAAAAATAAATAATTTTGAAAAGTTATGAAGTTATCAATCTGCGTTCGAAGCTCATAATGGACTTTAAATAATTTAATATTAGTTTAATGCAAAAACTGAAAAAGCCTTTTAAATTGTTCTTATTTAATATAGGCTGATTGATTACAGGTGGCGGAGTAAATGTGTAGCTTATTTGACAGCAAAATGCTTTAAAGCTTTTAAGTACACCTATTTCCATCACTCTGAAATATGTTACATTAATTTATTTTTCTACTAGAATACGATAGGTTAATAACCTCAAAGTCTACAGAGACACATAGTAAACAATAATTAGATTTATAAGTTAGTAATCCGAATTTTAAAAGGTTTTTTTCTTATTATATTATCATTACGTTGTTTATTATTTCCTCAAACATTGATTTTTGAATAGGATTTGATATGACATGACATTAATATGTCATTGACACTTAAAGCTTTTACACCAATCAAAGTTTTGTAGTTTCTAAGCATCCGTCTTCAGCACCACATCTCCAGGTACCGGCACCTTATGACATTAAGTAGTAATATGTATTTATGATGTACACAATTTAATTTGTTAGAGACTACTTAATATTATTAAAATAATGCTGACTATCCCCGCAATAAATGTATTACATAAATCACCCTGTGAATACATATATAATTTATACATGTATTGTACCAATGTGTGTTTCCAGTGATTATTTAGGACACTGAAACGCGGTCTCTTACAACAGGGCTCTTTGGCAGTATCGCAATAGCCCATTAAGAGGATTATACTCGGGATTTCTCTACGAGGAAAAATGAGGAGATCCGTAGACGAAACTCACCAACATAGCCCTGCTGCCTGGCATCTTCAGCTCTCTACCACCTTTAACTCGGTAAAGCTGTATTTGTTTATTCCTAATTGGCATGCCAATATCATTATATAATATCAGCGTTTGGCTGTTGTAGGCGTACACAAAGCTGGTAATAATTAGGCTAACTTATACCTACAGGTTAATAACTAAATAAAAAAGAAAACTATAGAATACGTCACTTTGGGTAAAATAAGACACGAACAATCTATCTTTAATAACAACCAAGATTATATACTTTCATTACAATGATATTATAAAAAAAAACTGTAAACTATCTTGCCAATTGATCAAATGAATACCGTGGTAAAAAGTTTACACCGCAGTGTGTACATTGCTTATAGGCACATCTTCAACGCACGACGATATAGCGCTGCAAGCAAAATAAACCCCGCGCCTCTGTGTTTTGTTTATTGTTACAATATTTAATTTTAAACGCACGCAATAAGTGGCCGCTTGGTGCTTTGAAGTAAGTTGCGTATACGCACGCCTGCCTTTATATTTCTTGCCTTGCACAAAGGAGTGTGAAATATTTTGATTTTATTAAGCTATTTAAGATATTTTGAGAAAAAAATCAAATTTGACATTCACAGTTAATTTTTTATTTGACATAAACGCCACGTGAACACACTTTTGACTATAGTAATATTATAACATAATTAAAATAAAAACAATTCAATTATGCATACATAAAGGGGTGCCATTGTTAAGCCGTAATAATCCGTTATTTTAAATAAAAATATCCATTCTTCTTTAAGATCGAATCAGGAATGGGAAGATCCGTAGACGAACGACAATAACATATTTCCAAAAACGGTATGTAATAAAAAAAATTATATATAAGCATATTGATTTGAATTTAGGCCTGAAAAATGCGGAGATCCGTAAACGACCAAAAGTAACCATTATAGTACTTATTATAAACTTGAAGTGGCAGATAGTAGGCTACAAAGCGCGCAGAATTTATGATCCGACTTCAGTAATGGTTTGATGGGATATTAGCTATGAAGGAGTAACTGTGTATATTTGTGAAAAAGATATGAAAACATCGGCACAAGTGTATGAAGATACCACTCTTGAGATGGTATTTATGCGCCTCAACAACACCATGTTCAATGTACAAAAATGATCTTTTCAACGAAACTCGGCGCCGGGTCCTTAAGATACCTAATCTTGGTTAGAAACTATAATCCGGACTTCATCGGAGTCATTTAGTCATCAAGTTAATCCGATGGATTATAATTTATGGTCAGTTGCAGAGAGTAAGGCTTGCTTTAAACGCCATGATAATTGGGATTCCTTGAATCAAACCATACGATTGGCAGTGAAGAATTTGCGTCTAGAAAGATGTGCTGAAGTGCGTGCTGCTATTGATAACTGGCCTCAACGTTTAAAGGCTAATTGCAGCTAAAAGAGACCAATTTAAATAAGCTTTAAATATATAATTATGGTTGTGTAATAATGCGTTAAACTAACATATTGTAATAGTAATAAATGTTACGTATAATAAAAAATGGTAACTTTCTTCGTTACAAAATTTATAGCAAAGCAACTATATATACAGCGATATGTATATACAGATTATTCCTTTCCAATATAAGTATTATAATATTTAAATATAATATCTGTTTTAGTACAGATAATTTAGAAATCAAAATGCAGAAGTATCATTAAGTCAGAAAAAATATCATGTCAAAATGCTTAAAAGATCTGTGTTAAAAACAGATTGAGACAAAGAAATTGATGAGAAAATGTATTCTCAGTTTTTTAAATATAGAAGGCCCCATTAGGTGAACTGACGACACAGGGTGCGGGCAGCGCAAGACTGGTCGTGGCAGTCTTTGCAAGAGACCTAGGCCTTGCAGTGAACACCTATCAGCTGATATGAAGACGATGGTACACTAACACGTTTAAGATACACGCTCTTGTCAACTGTTTTACAGCAATTCCTCCCAAAACGTGGCTTAAGTTTTTTATTATCTGTCCTTTTCTTTTTTATTATATTTTCCTGCATAAAGTTTTAAAAATTAATGTCTCGTCGTATCAAATATTTTATCACTTCTCTCAGTAGTTTTAAAATACCCATTAAATACGTTTAAAATAAGGCTACAACATTTTTTACTAAATTAATGTAAACAGAATCGGTTCTCATGTGGACTCGAGAATGATTTTATCATAAACATATGTCCCTTGATCACTTTGCACAGCCAACAGAGTAGTTTAAATATGGAATATTATTACTGGCAGCATAAAACGTACAGTCGCAAAAATAAAAGATTTTCTTCAAGTTTTTGTACAATAATGAAAATAAAGACCATAATTTTCCTTTTCTTTAAAATAATTGGTATAACTCGAATCTTAGTTTTCAAATTACCTAATAGACGATTTTTAGCTCTTGCAATGGTGCAAATAATAAGATACATTTTTATTATATCTGCTAACAAATCTGTAACAGAAAGGTCAAAATTTCAGCTTCACGCAAGTCTTCAAATTACTTCAAATGCGTTTACAAATTTTTTGATAAGATAAGGTCACGTGTAAGGGGAGAGCAGTCTGCGATATGTTATTTTTTACACATCCCAGTGATTTGACAGCTGCAAAAGAACATTTTTTTTATGACTATATAATAAAGACGAGATGCTTTCCGGCCAGTATCATGGTCGATCTAACGTCTGTCACATACAAGTAGAAATAAGGTTATTGGCTAAATAAACTATAGACTAAAACGCGTTTAGCGGGTAGAGGTGAGCTACCAATCGAACACATATCTGTTATTTCTTGATGGAGACGTCACCAATAAAAGCGTTATGCTGGTAAAGCTGAGTTGTCAATTCAACCCGAATTTAATGGCAGCAGATCGTCACAGATGATGTCCGAATTCAATTTTAATTTCAAATTCGAACACCCAAGAATGATTATAAAATAGTAAATATAGTAGCCGTAGTGGCCAGCAGTACAGAGCGTTCTCACTTAAACGCTAAAAACCTCTTTGGTTAAAATAATATGAAACACTTCTAAGATAACATATATGCTCTATGTTTTCTTTATAATTACAGAAAAGTTAAAAATATTTATATTTTTAAAGGGGTATTTCATACACTGCCTCGCTTTTAAGTTAACGTTTTCCACGAATTTCGTGCATATATTCCAATCTTATAAAAATTACAAAACGCAAATACTTCACTATTTTTTCTGGTAAAATATGTAGATAATAAAAGTAAGTCAACGGTAAATTTGTATCTCACACGTTCTTTAAGCTCTTTACTAGTGTTACGGATAACAGAAAAAAATTTAACAAAAATGTAAACTCAATTGAAAATCAAAATAACGCTTGAAAGTTTCTGTTACAAGAGGCACCACATAAATCATTTGTTTTTTGCCACGGAGAGAAAGATTAACCTCGTTCGTCGCCAACACTCGACTTTACGTTCAACATGTGTTCAGCTGATAACGATATTGCGAATGTCAACTTTAAAATAAAAACTTTACCGTAACATTTCATTAGTTTATTTTATCTTTATGGCCACGTTATTCCTACTTTAAAAAAGTATATATTTAAATTCATATCATTCCTCCATTGTACATACTTTTCCTTTTCGTTGACGGTTATGATCTAAACACGGAGTGATCTTCCTCTCCGTTACGGGGCCTAGGCTCTATTTATGATATCGTGGAGAACCTCATAAATTTGAGTGTCAAATGTCAAGCGGATTTATTCCCATGGCTTACAAAAGTGGTTACTATATATAATCCTTTGTGGATAATAAGTCGAAACTAAATTTTTTTAAACAACTCTCCTAAACTTTTCCTGTTATCATTAGTTGTTCCTCATCGTACATGATGATGGAAGTCACTACAGGATATAGGCCTTCCTCATAGATTTCTAATTAGACCAGTAAAGAGCGACCTTGACTGAGCGTTTTCCGACAACCTTAACAACCTTGTGGGCATCCTACGCCTTCATTTGTCGGTTTGCGGTTTGCACAACAGAACCTTGCAGCAGTCAGTTCTACCTGCTATATAGCTTGCCCACTACCGGATTTCCTCTATGTTCGATCGCTATGTTCGTGCTCTTTATTTACTGACTGAAATGAGTATTCGGCGCTAGCAGTTGATAGAAAGCCTGGCTTTGGTTTTAAGATGACTCCTTGATGCGGAATACAGGGTTCAACCCGTCTTGAAGGCATCTACACGATGTCGCCCGACCTTTTTCAAGGTCCTTGTTTCAAACCCATAGCTAAATATGGAACAAAACTGACTGACTATTCAAGGAATGAAATTCGCTTATATAATTTTATGATTTACCGTCCAAAATTGGCAAAAGTTACGCAAAAAAGTTTTTAAAATAACTTCTAACACGATACACCATTAGCGCGATATTTTATTTGCATGAAAATAAAAGAGCTTTGGTTTGTTATGAATGCATTTTGATGTAACATTGAGTCATATCCCGTAAAGTTAACTATATGAGGTAAATAATAATTTAAGTACCTTTTTGGATTAAAACTATACAAAATAGCTGTGTTTTTGTCTATGCTATTTTAAAGGTAATTCTGTTCATCTTACATAGCGGTGTATTGTTAAGATTGTTCTTAAATCTACACCGAAAATTGGACGTATTTTTTAAAATTGTTTGTTTATTTTAATCAAGATTACATATTATTTATTATTATCAATTTAAGATTTATCACATAGTGACATGTTTTATAGTTACAGCAATTTTAATATCTTGTAAAAATCTCTAATAAGTAATTAGTGAAGATTAAAACAAAGCTTAGAAGAATGTCCTGTGTCATAAAGCGGCTGATGGTGGTCGACGCCTAATTACCACAAAAAATGTCGGCCACCCCGTCGCAACATCAATCTAAATTGACGTGTTATACCATTCACGATTCCTTACGAGTGTTTTACTTTTAAATTTATTCAAATAAATATTTTGACCTAGCCAGATATATTCAACATGGTAACGTTTTAAGCACGCCGGTTAAATATGATAGATAAAATTATTTTAAATATAAAAATTAAAATGATCATGAAAAATGTTTTATATCATGGGACAATCCGTCGGTAAAACTTGAATAGCAAATTTGTAATTGTTAATATGAGGATCGCAGTCGCTCAATAAACATATGAAGACAGCTATCTAAGCTGGAGATTTCTTGATGAGTTAGATTAGAATTAGTATTAGAAGATTTATTAGATTAGAATAAGGAATGAGATGCGTAGACGAACGACATTTATGTAGTCCAGCGGATGTAAATTAAAATGGCGGTGAGTAAACGACATAGTGTTAGTAGGTTTTAGCGCGGAGACCACGGATTGGTAAACGCAGCCTGCAACCAGTGTCTTCGTCTTTGAAAGGTAGTGATACTGATCGAAGTCCGCTTTCGACCAGTCCTCTTTATAATCCATAGTGGACGCTTATGTACAGTAGTGGATGTTCTACTGATGATATGATGATGATGAGCTTCTTTGGAATTTTTTGAAGTAAAACGACGCGTTAACTACACATTATTTATACTTCTACCTTTTCCATACTGTGTCTGTAAGAGATTGCCTTGTGTGATAAGACGCCCATTGTAGTCTTTTGTTTATTTTTATGAAACTACTTAATGTATCCTAGCGTGTGCAATAAAAAATTAAAATAAATATAAATAAAAATGAACAAATAAAATAAGCTCGAACAACTTCGCCGCGTTTTAACAATTTATTCATATTATTAACCACATAGGGTCGCTTACAATGACTATTTATGATCTTCTGTATTAAAGTTACAAGAATTTTTTATGGATACTTTCACAATATCTTTAATACAGTTGCTAAGCAATTTATTTCCACGCTTTATTATCAGCTGAATTTAAATAATTTAGAATTTTAATTTAATTCACATTGGAATAGGATTTTAATTAATAAGCTTTAGTTTAATAAACACTTCGAATTTATAGCATGACAATATAAAGACATTATACGGGAAGGATGTTTGAGTGCAGTAGAAATATGGTTTAATTCACAGAAACTTTATCTTTGCCTGAAAACAGAAATACCACACTCATGTTATAGTTTAAAAGCGTTAAATTACCTTGTGCTCTTAGAATATTATTTTATATTTTAAGAGATTTTATTTTTGGAAACTCAAAATTATTTTTTTTTTACTTAGAAAGTAGTGGATTGGCAATGGATACATTTAATACATAGTCTGTAATGTATTTAAAATTTAGTCTTCATTATAATACGTTTTTTTATAGACCAGCTATAAAATTAATAATGGTAGCTGCCCATTCATAACGAATGTAAACGACTAGTCAATGCAAGATAAATAGTGAAGATTAATTTGCTCGCTAAATACAATATGTCGTTTTGCGCGAGCCCGTATTAGCGTTGTGACAGTGACAAAAATTACTAAGCGCGGCCATCATGGCGGCTAACGTCGCATGTCAATCGACAGCGCGGGAAGCGCATGCGTTGTCGACGACAGATAGATGAATGAACGCTATCAGTGAAGTGAGCTCTGAACGCATGGAATTGCTTGCTGTTAGTGTTATGCCAAGACTATGGCGCGGTATGTTAATGTTATTCAACCCTTCATTTTGTATTTAGAATCATCCTATAAGCTATTATTGACAGAGTTAATCTTACATTTTGCGGGATATAAATTTAAATAAGAAAATATGTAAAATCGAAACGATAGTTCAATAGGTGGCTAAATTTACCGAAATATGACAAACCTTTGCTCTTTAGATGTTTGATTACATAAAAAAAAAACTTTTGGTCGCCTGAAATTCCTTCTTGAAATAATAAACATGATTCTATTTTTGTTAAAGTAGTGTAACCGATAATTTTAAAATAAGGCTCAAAATAAATAATTATGTGTGCTATGGAATTTATAATTATTTATATCCGTTTCAATATATTGTTTAATATACTATGATAATATTAAGAAGGCTCGGTGTGCATTTAGTGGTAAATAATCATCATTTCAGCTATAGGATGTCCACATCTGAATATAGGCCTCATCTCTAGAACTTTTCAATAGGAATAGTTGGAAACGGCCTGCTTCCAGTTTTGTCCATAAATATAATAGTATTATTAAGATTTAAAACCACCATTTATTTTTTAAAAAATTAATGATAAACCGTTATACTATTTGTGTTCTGTTGCAACTTAAGAAGTAAATTAGATACATACTTTATTTACTATAAAATTATTTGAGACTTTGACTACATAGATGTAGGGATGTAAAATAATTTGTTAATTTTTTCTTTAAAAATAATTTAAATACAAATTTACATTGGACTAATAAATGTTACTTGTACTTCGGCAAATGCGTATGCGGCAGTTTACACATTTGTAACTTTTACTTATTATGTGACATTTGACTTCTCTATCATTCACAATAATTTTTCCCAATGTCAATTACTGCTTCACCGTTTGAAATGACAGAAGGATAGCCCTTTATTCTTAACAAAGCTCCCGGTATCCCTTATTAAGGTTCGCTCGAACTTATACGTTATTTATTTGGGAATTTTAATAATAAAATTCATTTCAACTAGGACCTTGTTCAGGCAGCCGTAAAATAATGCAAACCGCTTCATACCGGCCCTATTGGACATCTTATCCATCGTCCATCAATGTACGACCTACAGCTGAAATTATGATTATGATCTCTCTCGTTCTAAATTGGTAACACGACATTGCAAATATATATAATCGCAATGGATATAACCTTATTAAGACCGTATTTATTTAATAATGTATAATAAGATATAATTTTAATTATATTTAATAACGATGATAAAGAAATTCGTAAGCGTTTCTCCTTTATAACGAAACAATTGAATTTTAATTAAAACACAATAGATATTAAAACATTTTATAATCGAGGACATTAAGAACAGTTATTTTAAAATATGAAAGATCTGTGTCAAAATATAAAAACAAACATTACTTAAAAGTGAGTATAGACAAGTAGATAGTCAAATGTTAAATGATTTGTGCTGATTTTTATCAAGGTAGGAAATATAAAGATAAAATTCATTTATTCAACATTGTAACTTTTAAAAGGCCCTTAATGATCAGCTTTTTTAAAAACCTATTTTAAATTTGATCCTTCTTAGTTGCGCAAGGTATTAAAGTTGTGCAGAAAAAGCAGAAACTCCATTATATCACCTTTTTTAAGAAAACTTTTAATAATACCGATTTATGCGCATACACTTTCTGTCAGATAAAACTTATATGAAAACAAAATAACAAAGCGACATCATTATCAGTGATTCTTGTAATTAAAATATTCGTTTATTGAATGGTAAACATTTTGTGTCAATTTATTTTTAATAAATGTTTCGAATTAACTATTTCAAAACAAAGACTAATAACATGACTATAATGCTTTGTTTAATATATATCAGAGCAAAGAATGTCATATGTGCTTATGCCCTTAAACAAATCATCTAAAAACAAAAACTAGATAAGATGATCGCTGTTGAACTGACCGTCCATTAGCCGCGGCTGATGCCACTCTTCCCGCCACTCCTGGCCCTCCATCACATTCCCCGGTTGCCCGCCGATTTATTTTTTCAACGCGACACGATAAATCAGTTTTTCCGCGCGTTAATCAAGCTATGCGCGCGCGCAGACCGCGGCGCGAGAGGAACACTTCTGTCGTCGGCGCGTGTCGGCACAGCTACGCCGCCCTGAACCGCCCTGCACCGCCCAGCAACGCCCACCGCCCAATCCCGCTACCTCTGCTGTTATTTATGTGCCAGGTAACTATGTACCGCCCGCTGTAGGTAGCTTCGCAACCGGGGCCTAATTTACACATACAGGGTTTATTTTCTTTTTTACCTGGCTTGTAATGCTACCCAAGTGGTCTTTGCAGATTTCATGAATTCGGCCGCGAACCTTTGTTAAGATAGCGAATTTCAAGAGCGTGCTGAGTAACCTAGGTTCTAGTCGCTATATACTAGTTTCACCAGATTGGGAGGCTTGATTCGTTATAGGCGTAGAAACTTTCAAGGGGTGAATGAACTTTTGTATTATTATATATTATTATTATTATTTGATCTATGGTATATCCTATTCAAATGTCAACGGATTCAGAAATTATAAATAACGTATTGAAAATATCGTAAAAAACGATATCTAAATTGGGATTACAATTAATTATTGTTTATTATTTTGTCCCTGCAGACTTTTTACTGCCAGATATTGGTCTATCACATTATAAATTATTAATAATGTAGGCATAATAAATTAATCTAACATATTTTAGAGTGATCAATTTACACATAGATTTATAAAGAGAGATTGGAAATACTGTCAAAGTGTACTCACAGACTGATATATTAACAGGTTAGATAACTTTTGGTTAGAATATAATTATGTAAGCTTATCTTTAATGATCTTCTATAGGAGAAAATATTTTATCAGAAAATAATAAAAACTAACCCCACAAAAAACATAAGAAATTTTCTTTGTGTTTCAAATTGTTATTAGTATTTATTAGAAAATATTACGTTTTAAAGTCATTAACAGCTATTTAAAAACTACATAATTATTTATACAAACATTGAATAAAAATGAGACGTCAAATCATACCTAAATTCTACGTAAATATTTATTCATAAAGGAAATTTAAAAATAATTATACCTAGTCTTGCCATAAATATTATTACAAAAATACATCATTTATTTGAACGTGACATTAATATAAAACCATTATAGATATATAAAGCTTATATAAAATGGTGTCCATTGCAATAGCGTGCTTGCTATTGCAATAGCATTGTATTAGTAAGCATGCAGTACTTTAATGGTTGAGGCCAGTTTTTTATAGCACCACGTAATATTTCTAGACGAAAATTCTTCACTGTTTTTGGGCCTCCAAATTATCATAGCGTTTAAAGCAAGCCAATGCCAAGCAAATAAAATAAGAAATCTCAGTTAACAATCATATAAAAAATACAGTTTCCAAATTCAAAAGTTTAAAGATTTTATTCAGTTTTAACTAAAACAATGTTTATAGCCAGACTAAGTAATTATATTTGTAAAAAAATTATAAGAAAAATACAATAATGGATTATGTAATATATGTTATATATATATATATATATATATATATATATGTGTTATATATATATATATATATAAGTAATAAGTCGGCAATCTCTAAAATTTAATTTTTATTACAACTTTTAAAAATTGAAGTACATAGTTGCAATAGGCATTGCCACAAGTCAATCATGACTAATGGTCAATCGTAACAATACTTAAACACCATTTTCCTATTACCTGTAAAACAGCGCCAGAGATGAAGAAAAAATAATTAAAAATCCATATATTGTATTACACACTTAAAACCAATGTAAAAATTTTAGTGCTATTGTAATTCTCTCTAGTTCTGTATGTTTTGCTAAATATTTAATCTTTTAAGTAGGTTCTGCTTAGCACCTACGAAAAGGCAACATGTTGATACTGTACATTTAAATTTGTATGCCAAGTTCGGGATGTTTATTCAATTGAGAATTGTATCGATCTTTATATCATACATAAGCATATGATACTAGAGAAAGTTAAAAAAATTGTGTTAATTAAGACCTATTAATGTTGTCTTAACAAGTTAATTTCCTTGAAAATACCTGGAAGTAAAGTGTGATATACTTCACTCGTAGTTATCCAATAATATAAGGTATGCTATACAAATTAGGTAGGTGGACTGACGGCATAGTTACGATCGCGAGAAGTCGCTAGATTGTGGCGATCTTTGTGGGAAGCCATATACCTTGCAGGAGCAGCTATCGGCTATCATGATAATGATAATGATACAAATTATAATTAATAATTCACCTTTATCGTTTGGTACTTGTCCGGTACTTGCCTCGGAAATTCATAACATGATTATTCCTATTTTTGATGATGAGATAAGCATAGGCTTCACACATTACCCTTAGTTCCGATAGCTACACATTGTTTTTCTATAGAATTTGGTAGGGCGTGGTTTAGATCGCTTGAGCAGACACCTCATGGATTTCTCTGACGTAATTGCCTCCGAGAATGGACCACGGCTTAAGGATGAGGACGCTTTTAACATTCTGATTTAAGGGCCTTGAAGAGCCAGACCTCGTATGCAACTCGGTGTTTGGCACTGATCGATGTAACATCTCCTGAGGATGCCCCGTGGAAGGGTGAAACACGTGTAGAGAGAAAATTAACGGTGGTAGTTGTGTTTCGCATTGTTTACCACACGCGCGTTTATCAGCAGGCTGGCTGGCGGTGCACTTCATTGCACGACTACTGCTGCATAACGGAAATAGCTATATATTAGTGCCTTTCTTAGTTAGGATGGACTTCCGTAAGGTAACGCCTGAATCTATTAGATTCTCGTATTGGTTGCAACTATCGGGTTAATATTGCTACCACTTCTCGTCAATTTCGGGAAAAGCGTTAGAGCTGGGGTTCCTTCAGTTCAATGGTTAATAATATTAGCCAGACAATAACCTCCCCTATTTGGTCTTATAAAAAGACATTAATCTGTTCTAATAGTTCTGTTTAATTAGAACAGATGGCCACTGGAGCCTCAATGCTTTGCAGACCACAGACTGGCAAGCGCAGCCTAGACATCCAACATAGATATATAATAGGGCCGGTTGAAAGCCGCCTGCCTCTAGCGCCGTCCGATGGCGTTAAAAAAAACGTCTGTCCGCTTTTTGGGTGGGGCGTCCTAATCTGTAGCGAACCGTGATCTCCATCCCAAAAATGTAAGTCCCAATTTTTGTATTAAGTAAAATACCAAGGTTAGGTTAACTCAGGTTACTTTAAGCATGATACATTTTCTTTGAATTCATTACCCATGTTCATAAGAACAGTTTACTTTTTAATTTATTTACCTATACAAAATGTACTACATAACATCAAAATCGAGTTTTCTTTGGCTTAAACAAAAAGTTATATTTAATCTATGTACGTTTTACCTGTGTATATTGTTTACATGTAGGCAGGCGAGTGGATCTGTCCATCAGCACGTCATGTAAACAAAATAACTGGCAACACTGCACTTCACTCGCTAACGAAGTAGGCAGTCATAATGTAAACACTTGAGAAATTATTACAGAGATACATGATTGAACATTTACATACGTTTACATATTTACCATAGCAATTAAATTACCTTTTTTAGACTACTATATGGTCATGTTTCATATGTAGCACTTGTTCATAATTATTCTTCATAGAAATGAATCCTCATTGTGTTGTTTAATGAAAGTGTATACGACTCACGTCGATAATAATCCTTTGTGTTTCTTTAATCTGTGTTTAAAAAAAAGATATAAAAACTTTTTCTTTTTACCATTGTGACAAATGAAGATGAAAACACGTTAATTAAAAAAGGAAACAATTTATAATTTATACTCGTGTACAAATAATAAAATAAAAAAATACAAATACGGTATCTTATTACTTTACGTATGAATTTCACTCACCGCGTGCCTTATTCACGTTAGGGTCCTTTTTTGTGAGCCTACGAATATAAATGGAATAACATTCTTGGAATATTGCGCAACTCGAAAGTCACATGGGTAAAGAATATATTAATCAATCAGGCAAAATGGCCGAAATTGCCGTTTTTTCTCTGTTATAATATTCTTGCTTAGTTTATTTTGAATATTACACAATAATAATCGTATACTTGTTATATAAAATTAACGATTTTTTAATGCAGTTTCAACAAAATTATGTAAACTGTATACATTTTTCGATTACTTAGACGCCCACTGCAAGTCATAGGCCTCCCCGAAAGAGAGCCGGCCCCAAATATGACCGGTCTTGCGCTACTCGCAACCAGCGAGTTTCCGCGGCCTTCACTGTGTCATCTTAATATAGTTATAATTACACATGTTCCTTGTAATAATAAGGACAAAGGCATTACACTTTAGACTTGTGTGTTTCTTTGAAACGAGTACAAATACATTATTTTATATGGAATCTCTAATAGATTCAGGCGTTACTTTGCGGAAGTCCATTCTAAGTAAGAAGAAGACTAATATATAGCTACTACCGCTATGCAGCAGTAGTCGTGCAATGAAGTGCACCGCCCGCCACCCCGCTGATAAATGCGCGTGCGGTAAACAATGCGAAACACATCTACCACTGTTAATTCACTCAACATGTGTTTCATCCCTCCATGGGGCATCCTCAGGAGTAATGTTACACCGACCAGTGCCAAATAACTATAAAATCAATAATTGTTTTGTTTTACTAGATTTTCACTGTTGCCCAAATGTCGTTCATTTCACGGGCTCGAGGTTGCAGGGTCTAGTCTAACAACTATTTTAAGGCAGCGAAGCTGTATGGCTCCCTGATAAGCATCCGCTACATACTACTATGATATGAAAAGACAGACATCGATTCCGTATTATAACTTCACTTGTGAAAAATAAAGACAAAATTTAAAATCAACAATGTCAAAAGAACTTGTTGAACTAAAAGTTTCAACTTGTTAAGGCAGTAAACGCATAGTTAAAGAAATCCATAGACGACGAACATAACATATGCTTTATGAAACAAAAATATCACGCTGTAAAAATTGTACGTTTGACATTTGTCTTTCAATAAGTTGTTATAAAACAATATCTAAGTTATTTTTGAACGAATTATAAAAGAAAAATCGGACAAATAGTTTTATAACAATCGTTCTAAAATTGTCAGTTTTAAAATTTTGTTAAAGTAATATTAGTCAATTTAAACGACATTTTAATATTAGCTTATACGTATTATAAATCTTTTGTTAGACTATAATAAAATAATTTAAATTGTGAAATTTAAGAATTGCTCCACTCAGTTTTGACTACATAATACGTCGTAGTTTATATCCTCATAAAATTCAATTTACATCAGATTATATAAATTAAGTCAATAAAAAATAAAACTACAAAGAAATTTCTTAATCTCTTACTCCAGACGTTTGTTATTGAAATGAATATGGCTAGGCGTGGCGTACGGTATATGTTTCTCGTTTGTTTAATACGATAGTGTTGTTGCGTGAAGGAGATGGAGACATGTTAGGCGGAGTTCAACGGTTTCGCTTTCAGATCGTCCCACAGACGTTCCGGGACGCGACCAAAAAAGCTAAAATTGCAACAAATCACCGGCTAATAGGAAGTTTAATGAGTCACAAAGTGCACAGAGCACAATGTTACAGATTATAATTAGAAGACGAAGCGAGAGATATATCGGCGCATATTTCACTGACAGATACCTACATTATTATGTGTAATTCTTCAGATTTTTATATTAATTCTCTTTCTTATTTTGCACGTACAAAATTTATAATATACTGTTTGCATTGTTTTGTTTAATTTTAAAGCATATTATTACAAAATTACTAAATTACAAACATTTATTTACTTTTATCGTTAGTAACAGTTAATGTTATAATTATTTCATGTTGTTTAATATTTGTTTTAATTTTACTGACAGAAAATGCCTTCAGCATAAAGTTCGCGGTTATACATTATATAAAAAGTATAAATGAATAAGTAGTAACACGTATTTCTTAAATAAGAAAAATCATAAAATTAGTAGTAAAATAATTAGACGCAAAACGGAAATTACTGATGATTTAAAACATGCTCTACAATTAAAGTGGCAATAGGCTGAACATGTTGCTCGTCTCCTTGATAATAGATGAACCTTGAAATGAAGACATTAGGTAGAAGCAGATTGAAAACGGAAAGTTGTTAAACCTTACAAATGATGGGCTGATGATGTGACAAAATAAACAGAAAAAGGAAGGTTGAGCAGGCCTTCAACCAAGAATCATTTATATCTATAATATTATATTATTATTATTATTAATAACACCAATAATTTATATTCAAATTGTAAGATACGTAATAAATGAACGCTTAATTATTAATTATTATTTCTAATATGTAATAATAATTAATAACCAAAAATCAAAAAAAACATTAATTTTTACTTATGTATCAAAAAGTAAGTTTTCAGGAAATTAAATTTAACGTTTTAAATTAATGAGAATAGTTTGATTTTTGGTTATTATTATAACTGTATACTTTAGATTATGATTCAAAAAAATTAAAATGTTTATATCAACTTGAGATGTTTTCAACTTTTTCGGGTCACGATAATAGCTGTGCGCTTTATTATTTTACGACACATCTTTTAAACCATAAAACATCTTTAGGTTTAAAATAGCTTTAACCGCAGTACCCCGAACAAAGTGCATTTCCGAGCACAAAAATCCAGAGTCCCTTTTCCCGCGCTTTATTTACATTTATGGCCGAAGCGACGACAGCGCTAACGACGCCATCTTCCTGCCGCGCATTTGTCTGTCATCGGGCACTCGCGGCTCGGCCACAACGCGCCGGATGCATCTCCAGAATAACGTTTTGACTGTTCTCCATGAGCACTAGGTGAAATAGGATAAATTATCGCCCTCATATTAAAATTATTTTCATTTATTACTAGCTTTTATATCCTGTAGCTTTGAGCAAAAAGTTGTTTAAGAAAAATACTTATCTATTATAATTGAAAAAAATGAAATAAAGAACGTTACTATTCTCGTTTTTATAAATGTAGCTTACAAAAATTCTGACGCACTAAAACCATATTATGTAGGAACTATTAGATTCCTATAGGCAGATTAGATTCCTATAGGCAGAAATGTAATATTTAAAAATGTAAATATTATATACCCATAAATAAGATACGTGCCCAAAACCGAAGAATTAGAGAGAGAGAGAGATGTTTCTTCGGAAGAATATTAGATTAGACTTTAAACGAACTTAGAAGCTGTTTTTAAAACGGCACCTGAACTCATAAAAAACCTATTACTTATAATAATATACGCATAGCTGGGACTAAAAATTCAAATCTTTATTTTAATTAAACCCAAGAATATAAGAAGAAGCTTTATTAGTTACACCATCTGGACTTTTCTGGAACGTTCAAACTTCAAACAGTTTGACAAATATTTTCGTCAGTCTGATTTTGACATTTTTCTTCCAATATATTGTTTGTTCTTCTACTTCTTCCTATACAGTACAATCATATCAGCCGAAAGACACCCACTGCAAGGCAAAGGTCTCGTGGCCACGATGACCGGTATTGCGCTGCTCGCGTCCAGCGACTTCGCCACCTTAACTCTGCCTTCAGTCCAGATACAGACTGTACCCCCAAGTCTATGAATTTTTTTTTTAATTATATAGCACAGATCGTTTTAATTTTTTGGTATACGTTTTTTTCTTTAATGTATCCAATATTTATTGACAAGTCAGAATCTAGCGTGTGTATTGCCTATGGTCAAAACTTATATTTAAAAGTATATAAAAGCATTCGTGCATCATCTAGTAAGTATTTTTTTTACTTTTATTTGCTACTATACCATTAATGTGTAAATAAATTTATATCGACATATTTATAAAAAATATTTTAAAAAATTATCGGAATTAAACATCCAAACATCCATGCTTGTCTTTATTCACTTATAGACGCAATCTTTCTTACATTCTCTTCTATATATAATATTTATCATGAGCATTTTATCACAAAATGTGGTTTGATTAACATATATCCTTTGGTAGTAATTATAAACAATTTAGTTTACATTCTTAAAAAAAAAATTCGGAATCAAAATTAATGATATCTAAGCTCTCACGCTTACACTCACTTATAAATGCAATATTCTTTAAAATCATTTGAATAGTATGTTTTATATTTATTGATGTTAATGCTGCTAGCCCTGAGGCTTTTGCAGCTTCATCAAAACTGGGTTCACGGAAGTGAACAGTCCACGAACTTAACTAAATGAAATTAGCCCGATTTCGACAGTTGAACGAGGTCGTTCGCACGAAGGTAGACTGTGGGTAGGTATAGTATAATTAGTGTAAATGTACAATGTGAAATGAAATCAAGGATCAAGGATTGTTAGGCGATCAAAGATTAGGTACGGAGTCCTAACCTCCCTAGCAACGCGCGGACGGGAGGACGGAGTGAGCCGGTTTGTCAACTGTGTGGTGCTAATTTTTCTCGTATATTTGTGTTTGAGTGTGTTTTAAAATTGTTACATTATTCATCATGAGCATTTTATCATAAACGTTGGATTTTATACGACTCAAATTGAACCTTCTTATTATTTGGAAAGCCTTTCACAATGTTTCGGTTTCTCTTTGTTTGAACATGAAAAAAAGTTATTTCCTTCTGGTTTTCATAGGTTTACCGAATTTACGCTGACAGAAAGATAAAAGCACATTAGGCAAAGCCGTTCTTTTGTTATCCTGAATGGAACGCCGTCAAATTTTGAGTTACTTAGCTAGATGTTTCACGAAGAAACTGGGCGCAACAAACCTATGATATGACAAAGAGAGCCATAGCTAAGATTTAGGCGGTGCCTTCCGCACTCTTTTCTCTCAAGCACGCAGAATCTGTAAATGCCAATAAGATCTACACTATAGTAGATACAAACAAAAAAATTGTCCGCAATTGCCCCGAGAAAAAACTTGGGCAGGGGTGGCCACTCGAAATGTATAGCATTCCCATACGGACCCGAAACAGTCCAACCACGCTTATTACTAATGCAATCCTTCTAGAAAGCAAGCAAATGTAGTTATTATTATATTTGAAATTTAAAGGTGTCAAAAATAAATAAATTGTACACTATATCGTGTCGAATGTTAACAAGTACAGAAGCAATGTTGTACGAGATTTTAGATTTTATATTTAAACTGAAATTGCGGTTTTAGCAAATAGCTGATTGTTTCATCACCCTCTCTTTGAGTGGTGCTAGTGTTAAGTAACATCACCAGCTACTATACACTAGGACTAAACCAGCGTTTGTTATATTTACAAACAAATGAAACGTAACCTTATTAATGACTGCGTCATTCTCTTTTTGTGGGCCGTTAATGGCGACCAACGTATATTTCTATGTACAAGATTATAAAGTTTTTCTTTATATTAGAAGGCTTAAAGACTAAGAGGACTATTACAGGATAGTAAAGAACCTCGGCTTGCGCTATCACTTTTCGATAATATTCGTTAAGCATTCCAACACAAGACAGCCAGAGAGGGCCTAACCTCGGCTTCGTCGGTTGCTATTGCCTGACTGCCACTTCGGAAAACGTCAGCGTAGGAAGAAGTGGCGGGGAAAACTCCAGAAACACTTTTACAGAGTATGATCTGGGGATTGGCGTCCCCGTTTCGTCTCAAGACGGTTAGGTGTTTATATGTACTGGGTGCGATTGTATTATAGTTACTTAAAAATGTTGTAATTTTGTTTGTCACTCAAAACGACACACCTAGATTTTTTAATTGTAGTAATATCTAGCTAGTATAGAATTTTTAATGCTAAATCTTACACTATAATCATATGCAATTGTTGCTACATTAAAAAGATCTCAATATTTTTCAATGTCATAGTTAAACAAAACGAACAATATATTTTATGCCATGTCCTATATTTGTAATATGAAAGGCCTTGTCTGGGTTCTTCACCGATAGACAATTACGTACAGTCAATAGTATACAAGATATGTTTTTATTAGAATAGAACACAAGACAGTTTAAATATTAATGGAAACTAATGTCCACATCATAGCTGGATGGGTAAACATAAATGCTATTAAAATCTATTTCTATATATATTATTTAGACTGCACCGGGTGCTTCCAGTTTTTTTCTACGGATATTTTTACAAGTAAAAAATATTTAACAATCACAATTTACTGCACTTTTACTAACTTTATAATTATTTTAGTGTTAATTTGTATAAAATTTAAAAAATTTTTTAACGGCGGTTTAAAAAAATCAAAAAAGGTTTTTAATTTTGCTTATCCTAGTTTAAAAAATACGATGGTTATTCTACATAAACTTTAATTTTTATGTAAACAAGGAACAGTGGTGTTTGTTTATCAGAGTAAATCGTAAAACGCAACGGGTACCAAGCTCTTACATAACATTAACTAAAAATTAGAACGCCCACACTGAATAATTAAGATTTAAATTGTATTGAAACCAAGTAAAAAAAAAAACAAATCGCGATGTTTATATCCATTATTTAAAAGTAATTAAATTTTATGTAAGTACTAATCATTTGTTTCGTAAATTAAACTACTAAAACTGCCATGTTTATAAATATATTAAAATTTTAAATAATTTGAATCTGGTTATCCTGGATTGTAATTTTTTTCATTTGTTTTTTTTTACATTTTGTGGCTTATTTTAGTTTTATCTATTACATATTTAAATTGTAGTCGTTAAAAGTTTTTTTTTTACTTAGTAATTAATTTGTATGAAAAACCTCCTACTGTTTGAAATTATATATGTACCAAATAATATTGTAGTTAAACTAAAAGTCAATTATGTCTTCACTTATAGCATTATATTAATGGTACCACATTCTTTACACAACATAACAGAAATCCCAAAAATAAGTATCATATTTCAATACAATTATTGAAATTTCGTAATTATATTTCATATGTGAACACATAAAATACTTTTACATCACACTTTTTTAAAAATCACCGAAACTCCCGCTAAAAAAGTGTTTAAAAGGTAAGGAGTTCAAAATATGAGGAACATATTTTTTACACATTTATTGTATTACTGTTTACATTATTCTGGTGTTATATACATGGCTTTAAAATTAACGTTGCATATTTTTCAATTGCACTAGAAAGCAGTAAAATCCTTGGTCAAGGTATCATTATTTTTACCATCGCAAAATATAGGAGTCATAAAACTATCATCGTGCAAGCCAGGTGAACGGCCGCTGGGCGCGTCGTTCGCAACATGTCTCCCATATTTCCGTCATCGAAGCGTCTGATGCGCGCCAAAATAAGATTATTGGAAATTTGACACACACGAACGCGCGCGCTTTTACGATGGACTATAACGCCGACTCCTCGATTCCGATGACGCATTTGAATGGTCCTTCTCTCTGTATTTATTGAGGCTTAGCAACTGTTTTTAATTTGATTGTAGTGCCAAACGATTCGAGAGGTGCATGTTCCTTGTTACGAAAAGTAATAAAATGTGTAAAAAGCAAACCTTTTTCAAATAGTAGGCCTCCTTGACATAAAGATATTTTTTACATGCGCTAATAAAACAATTATTTATATATTCTTTAACTCTACCGCCGCGTTCGAAAAAGATGTATGCGCCAAGAAGAAGCGGCTAGAAACTTGAAAATTGCTCTTTTCAAAAAGCCCACAACATTACATTATTTTCATTACAGCTGTGCAAACAAAAGTTTGGTTTTGACAAAAATAGAAAATCAAGTTATAAGAGCGTATATTTAACCACAAAAAGTATTTTTTATTTCAAATAAATAAAAAAACTTTAATTTTTTCCCTCTTCATTTTATTAAATTACGAATTATTTTATTACTCTTAGGTTTAAACCAACAAACCGAAATAAAGGTATTATTCCAACCCAGTGAATATACGAATTTTAAACGAAATGTTTCCTTACGTATATTGTTCAGTTTATCGTATATTTACAAAATTAAAAAAAAAATGTTACTAACACTAATTTATTGATTACGGTCTCCATTACCGCCTTTTCAGATTGTCACATGTTTTTAAAATCGAAACATTGCCGAATTTGAATTCGACGTTTCTAAATTTAAAAGCAGAATACCCAATATTTTTTTTTGTCTCTAATATAGTCCTTGCTGCCATGTCTGGCTCGATTTAACTCGCAAGTTTATGTTTTAATTTAATTATTTATTAATACACTTTTCTCTTTTACACTTCGAATCTCATTCTATAAAGAGACATTGAAGATAGTTTTCTCCTACCCTCGTATATTAAACTTATAACCAGTTTATATCTCCGTGCCTTAAGTCATGGTTTGCAGTCATCATCATAGCTTTTATACATTTTATAGATCATTTGTGAGCAAAAAGCTTAAAATATTTTACATATTTCCAATTACTCTGCATAAAGTGATATTTCTGTATATGTTACGTTAGTTTATTTTTTTCTATTGCAATGCATCCGTAACTTCTGGGAGTATAGTCTGCAGGGTTTGATAACAGATAATAATATGTTTTATGATATAGAAGATTAAGAATACCTATATGTAAAATTACAATTATCTATATGGAATTTCTATTTGGACACGCTTCCCTTGTATAATTTTACCTTGTATAATATAATTACGTTATTTATTTATATCCAATCTCCCTATGTACCCTTTAAATTATTTATCTACACTTTTATTTACACCACAGAAAATAACTAAAAAAAGAAACAATTCATATAGAGGTACAAGAGGCGGTTTTATCGCTCAAGGCGGTCTCTTTTGTAAATTTTCAGTAATTAAATACTTTTGTTAGTAAAAAAAAATAATATTTATGACCAAAAATATTTATTAATATGGCTGTAATTTTTTTGGTTTTATACTTCAGTTAAAACGAAATTTATAATTTAAGTTTGTTTTTTATAATCCATAGAAAAATAGCTTCCTTTTAATATTAATATCCTTATCACTTATATTTACTCCATAAGTTTGGTAATCTTTAGTAATAAGTTAACAATTTAATTTATTTAAATTATTTGTAGTATACGGTGTATGTATGTACATATATTCACGTTTAAATAAATTTTACAATATTTAAGAAATAAAAAAATACCGCAGTGTCAAGTTTATACCTTTGTAGGTCTTTGAAATTACTTAAATATTTCATTTTAAAACCCTGTATACCAAAATTTATTAAAGGGAATAATATTTTATCCGCAAAATGGAATAATCTGTTTTTAGTTTTAAATTTGGTTCAAAAAAGTATCCATATCAGTATTTATCACAGACTTTTGGTCTCGCGCGCCATCTTCCGACGATTAAGGTTAAAAGCGTAACTTAAAATTAAATGTGTAAAAGATGTATAAAAATTGTAAAATTTATAAGTAAAAAGAGAAATGTACTTTTAAAAGTTTAGGCATAAATGTTTAAAATTAACTAATCATAAATAAAATTTAGACGAAAAAATATTCTATTTACAAATTACCAAAATACCTTTACCATTTGAAGTAAATAATTCTTGACTAATATATCAAATTACTCGACTTTTACTAATTTAATTATTTTAATATTATTATCTATACTAATTTTCACTTAATGTTAGTTGTTTACATACGTTTTAGTATATGGCAATAAAACTTGTTTTCGCGAGAACCTTGTGAGCATCGTCAATTTTATTTTGATTGCGAAATTGTCATAAAACGAGATAAGAATTGGTGATTCAGTGGCCTTATCGGCATTGTGTTATTATGTTTTATGTTCATTAATAAACCACCAGCCAAGTGGAGCTCCTAAAGAAATTGCTTGCCATGGCCGGCCCGTCCGACGGCGATACCGACGGATGGGTCGAGTTCTGTGAGCGTCAAGCTAAAACCGCCGCTCAGGACTTCGCCAAGGCTTGCTTACATTTTATTCAGACTGGCGTTAACGACCCTTCGGGCAGACCAAGCGTAACGCAAAAAGAGTTCTTAAAGAAATTCGTTGATTGTTTTACTGAACAATTTGACTTCGAGTTCGGTAAATTGAAAGTTCAACACAAGCTACCGAATGGAACGCACACCGGTCACGATGAAAGCGACTACTCGGAAGATACGGACTCGCCAAAAACACAACACAAACCCTTTTTCCGAAGGTTATCCTTTAAAGGTCTACGTCGCGGTAAAGGTTTTTTTCATAAACAAAATTCTGATGAAGTTGAACTATCGTCTAACTTAAACAAGCATAGCAAAACCAAACTTGCTAAGATTGTTGTGGAGTGTAGGAAGGAAGGATTGGTTAATTACTTAACACCGGAAAGTTTAGAGCAACCTGGAGGTCCACAGAAATGGGAAAAATGTAGATTAGCTTTAGTTAAAACTGTAGGAGGCTATATGTTAGAGTTTTATTCACCACCAAAGGCCCAAAAACCTCGAAGTGGGGTGTTTTGTTTTCTTATATCAGAGGCACGCGAGACTACAGCATTGGAAATGCCGGACCATGAAAACACATTTGTTTTAAAGGTAACTTGAATTTGTATTTATGTATACAATCTCCTATTATTCAAATTAGATTATATTATTTGAAAACCAACTTTTATTTTTAGTTAGGCTATAATAACAATTAAACTGTGTTAATCAACCACACATTATTAATATTACATTGATTGACTTGTCTAAAAAATTTCAATATAAATGTTAAAAATTTGTTTTCCGACAAAAGAATCCAGTAGATCAGTAATTTAGTTTACCTATTCAGTATATATTAATTGTAAGCAAATAAGCTATACATTCATTTCCTTAAAGCTTTTACACCTATAACCAATCACTACATATATGGAAAGATTATTAATATATATATGTCTTTGAATTAACTCATAAAGACAAAATAAAATTAAAAAAAAATTTTAGCCTTGTTTTTGTCTTTCAGGCAGACAATAACATGGAATATGTTATAGAAGCAGCTGATGTAGATGATATGAAGTCATGGCTAGCTACAATAAAGTATTGCATGCGTTCAGCACCCACAACACAACCACCACCTGATTCATTAGCTGGTCTACCAGAGCCTGCACCCCCAGATCTGCCGCCACGAAGAGATCTACCAGCCAGCACTAGTAATGCAGATTTAGCAACTGATACACCAGAAGAAGGAGAGTTAGGTTGGTAATCTATTATACATAGGTTATTTTTACTTTATTTTGACTTTTTAATGAAATTACTTTTGATGTACACAATGGCAAGCTTTATTTAATTATTTTTTCTTGATGTTTAAGTTTATTTAACATCAATAAATTTTACCAACATTCTTTTTAGATACTTGTATAACCTTATTTAGGATAAAACCTCTTTCACATGTAACCATATTTTTAAATTTAAAAATATTTGTTAATGAAACCATTTTTTTTCTGTCGGTTGACTTCCACCATGCAGCACTACACATTTTGTGTTGAGGTTAGCCGTACTCAAGCCAACCTAACTTCTTGTGAACTCCTAGCAAACTCTTCAAACTGCCAGCAATCTCTGGAGAAAATAAAACAAATACACAATATGTATGGAATTCCAATCTAGTCTTCCAAATAGTGTTATTGATACATCATATTCTTACCTGTTTATTCGATTACGACATAAAATGTAAAGCCATTTATGTAACACTGTATGGGTTGACAACCTTTTTCTTGCAACAATGCCTATTTTCTTAACAATTTCATAATGTTTTTATATCAATTTAAAACTTAAAATAGTCCGGAATTTTACACACATTCACCTGTAAAACTTAAGGAGTTAAGTAAATACAGCATACTTTTTTGCAGACACTGAACCTGTTACTTGGACTAATTTTCTAGTGAATGTTTATACAGTGGAGATAGAAATGATAGGTATAACAGTGAAATATCTCTATAATATTCTGAAGGATTTTAGTCTGTTAAAAGCAAACATTAGTTTTCTACACAGTTCTATTAACAATTTGCTTAGGTCCCTACCTAAAGAGGGCTGGTTAGTGAAAGATAACACCAATGCCACGCCATGAGGCCTCCTTAAGCATGCTATCAGTGCAGACCATGCCCAACCCTCACCAATGCAATGGATCCAGCACTTCATGATTCTATGGACCTAATATATATAATGCATGTGTTATGTTCATTATGACGTTAGGCTCGATAGCCGAGGAAGCGTGTTCAGGCGCTGGGCGCGTGTCGCTGGGCGAGTGGCCATGGTTCCACGGGACGCTGGCCAGGGCAGCAGCCGCGGCCTGCGTACTAGCTGGAGGACCCGCTGCCCACGGCTGCTACCTCGTCCGACAGAGCGAGACTCGTCGCGGCGAATATGTGCTCACATTTAATTTTCAGGTAAGACTTTATCTAAACTTATCGTGCATATCCCGCTCATTATCAAACAACTAACATAGATGAGAAAGCTTTTTTATCACAGCCTAACAATAAAGAAGAACAAACAGCCTAACAAGAAAGAAAGTAATTGTATTTCTAAAAGGGTGATAGGTCTTAAAGTATTAAATGTATAGTACATTTGCTATCAACTGATGTATGGTATATCATATCCAAAAATCAAATTATAAAGATTTTATAGGTTTTCCTTTTTTTCATAATGGGTTAGAAATATCTCGAATTGTTCAAATTTGTCCAACAATTTAAAAAAAAATAAAACAATATTGATTGTAGTATTTTTATTGTGTATTCTGTAATTTTAAAAGAAGTGGTCAGCACTACTCTCATAGATATAAAGAATAATATGATTCATTCGCTCAGTAATCATTAAAATGTCTGTACTAATATTTATTTATATATTTACACTTTGTGTAATGTCGGACTTAATGCTTTATGGGCATTCTCTGCCAGTTAATCTAGAGTAGTGCAGAACAAGTATGCCAAGCTTGACCATATTTATGCTAAGAGCTCTAAAAAGGTTCCCAATTTGTCAACAGAGCACAGTGTGGGTATTATCTGATTTCAGTTATGGTTTTGTATGGTTTTAGTTATGGAATAGTGACTGTGCCATATTTTTGTAAAAAATTATTTCAAAACATCAGCATAAGTGTAACAAGATACTATTCTTGTAATGACAAGTTTAACTAGTATAGGGTCTTATAATCAAATAAATTCTTTATAACACTTACTAGCCTACTAATATCTCTGTACCACCTTGGGTTGACTGTTAAAAAATGCCAATAAGGCATTAAGTACACCATTACACAAATTGTGAAAAGGGTAAATATATCATATCAACAGGGTCGAGCGAAGCACTTGCGGATGACGCTCTCGGATTCCGGGCAGTGTCGCGTGCAGCACCTCTGGTTCCCCAACGTGCACGACATGCTGGAGCACTTCCGAGCGCACCCTATCCCGCTGGAGTCCGGAGGCGCCGCTGACGTCACGCTCACCGAGTACGTCGTCTGCCACGACGGACGGCAACAAGTGAGCTCACAGATGCTCTCTTAGATAAAACGGCAACGATTAGTAATTGGCTCTATAAAAGCGACACTCAAACATCCAGTCTTTTCGCCTTATGTAGTAATCATCATTGTCTACCATTTATAAAACACATTACATGAAATTTCACTTTTCTAAACCATGAAAGGTTTAGGAAGCCATGTCGTGTACAAGTTTTGAGATGTTTGACAATTTAAGGTATAATCTTTTATTTACAAACATTTATAAAAGTAAATTAAATTCACATAGAAGCCAGTTCATAAAATATGTCACCTAAAATGTTTCTTTCCTGAAACAAACTTTGTGTTCCTGCTGGAAGTAATATGTCACAAAAGCTAAAGTTCTATCCCCTTCTACCCTAAAATAAAGTATAATCATACAAAAACTTTGATTTATAAATAATAACGAAATTTAGATCAACTGAGTGATATAAAAACAAATAAATAACAAAGGGTTGTTTTAGACTTCCCTGTCCCCCATCTCATGTCTAATCACACAAAGCGATTCCCCTGCATCAGAGTGAACTTATTTTATAAATGGCCCTCTTAATTATAGAATCAAGTTCACAGTAACCGGTTGAAGGCATATTTTTATTGCTATGGTTAATTAGAAATAATAGATTATGGAGTGTGTAGGTGATGAACAAAGATGATTGATTAATTCTTAATGCAAGAGGACTATTCATACTAGGACTAGTCATACAAACATTATTGACGATTTTAGATGTCTTTTGAAATATTTATTGTATTTAAGTACCTAATATCAATATGATAAATATTTTTTGTACAGAAGAACATTATACTTAGATCATTAAAAGATTTTTTATTTGAATGGTACATTCAATTTAAGATTCAAGATAAAATAATTTAACAATCTATTGTCTGGGGAGACACAAATTTGATTGTTGTTATACCTACATAAATGGTGTAATAAGTGTAATTAAAATTGACCTTCATTTAAGGCTTATGATGTGATATTTATCCTGTAGACATCACAATGTAAAAGTAGAACTATATGCTGGTTTGAGAATCACTTATATAGAGTAATTATTATTCCTTGTCCTATATGTTAGCTGTTGTGTTCTTTTGTCACCTGTCAGTTGTATGTAGGTCGCCTGGCTCACTTTGCATGGGTGGAGACAAATGTTGAAGTTATTTAGCACTTTTTGTACTTTAGTGCTCTATTTATTATACAATACAAAACTATTCTCTTTGAGAAATATCGACAAATTTTTAAAACATTTTTAAAGTATAGTATCCAGCATTTGATTTGGCACTTCATTTCAATTTTATACAGCTAGTAATATATAAAATAGTTAAAACTGATTGAACTGATTACAATAAAAGAATATATATATATGATAGGTATAGGATGTACACCAAATCAAAATCCAGGTACCATAACAAATTTTGAAATTATCTTCCATTGGTTAAACTCGTTTTTATTATTATACGACTTTGATTTCAAGTCCCTTAAATCTTACATTTGAAAAACATACCACAGCCACTAGGTTACAGTGTCTAAAACAGTATTTTTTAACATTTCACATGCCATGCCCCACCATACCTTTCTAAAATTATTACGCCCCCTAGGTTGCATATAGTTTTTATTTTAATGCGAAAGGGTTAAACTCATGTCGAGTCCACTTTCCCCCTATGGGGGACATGGGAAACACTGGTCGACAACATCAGCTAATCTTTAAGTATGTCAACCATATAACATTTTGGACAATAATTATAATACTGTCAATGGAATATGATTTCATTTAAATATTATTAATCTGTATTAATATTGTGCATCATTTTGGTGTTTTCCAATTTGTACCATGATTTTTATTTAAATCTCTTTGAGCTATAGTTCTTTTAATTTTATTGATATGTGCTAATGAATTAACACATTTAGCATATTAATATTATAGTTAATATTTATCTGCAGTTTCTCTCTTGCTTTAGATATATGTCTTTTAGCTCCAAACATGTGATTAATGTTACATGTATGATTTATAATTATATTGAGGCTTAGAATCCCACCGAAGTCTTCGCCTTCTTTAGTAAATATTAAGGTATTCAATGATAGGTATAATTTAAATATGTTTAATTATTGAATTACATCTTTTCATATATTTGATAAAGATATCAAATCATAATTTCACATAATATTTTTTTATTATTATTTATTTAACATACAAATTGCACCTGAGTTTATATTTGTGCGATCAGAGTTGATATTGAATAACAAAAAATGAAAATGAAATAATTTAAGATGAATTTAAATAATAGATAGGAATGAAAAGAGGACATGCCTCTGCAATGGCACTAGGAGCCAATTAAAATATATGTATGTATTCTTGAGCAGCGGTAGCTTAATGGCAATATGTTCAATCTATATCGCCTTATGTACATATAATAAACTAATAATTCATTTACTTTAAGTATTTTATGCTTTACTTAGAGAATGAACTATAAATAATGCTTACATATTATAAATAATATTGAAAGTAATAATATGGAATATCCCAGAATATCAAACCATATATTTGTGTTTAGTTTACATCCCACTCTCACCGTAAGAGATCTTGGTTTGGGAACTGGGAACCTTTTTTCTACTCTTTAAGGTAGACAAGTTTGTCAAACCTACATAAAGAATATTCCAGAATATATTCAGTCAGCATTTGTCTCACTCATGCTGCAATATTATTTTTGCATATGAACAATTTTGTTATTGTTATGTATACATATGTTTTATTGCTATTTATGTTGTAGCTTTTATTGTGTACATAGTGATTTGCTCAGCAATCTCTGGATTTCTTTATTCCTTTAATCTGTTATGTTAGTAATTTAGATTTTATATTTAATATCTTCCAACATGGATGATGGAATTAATGAGAAATGGTGTTGTTATGTAACTAAGGACAGTGCTTTATACAATACAATCACATTTTAAGATTTTTAATGAGCTTAAAATATCATGAATTATTTTTTTATTTTTTAACAGTTTGATAAACGGGATCAATTAAATAGGCATGAATAAAATACCTTATAAGATTAATTTCATAGAGAAAACGAAGTAATCTAAAATAAGACAAGACAATACATATTTTGATGTTTTCCCGTTAGCCAGACGCAAGCAATAAATATCCATATAATGTGTAATTTTTCCAAATTTCTTATAATTATAAAGGAAATGTTTGCATGGGGGTATTTATCGAGAGTTCGATTCTCATTACAAAGTGCATTTTCCATTTTAAGCTTTAATTTCTGTATGAAGGAAATTATGATTGGCATTTAGCTAGAACTGAAAAAGATGCAGTCTTTTTTTTGACAGTAAATTGAATTGGCGAAGAATGCAACATGCAATCAGAAGCGTTATATGTACGTAATGAATTCTGTACAAAACAATTGATATTAGAATCGTTTGCGCCCGGCTAACAGAAAAATATGTATATTTTAGATTCAGCGAAAGTAGATTTTTTTTGAAGTTATTGCAATAGTGAAAAATACATTTTATTGATAAACTAAGGAATTGATTATATGGAATTGACTTTTATTTCAAATGTGTCAACTAATAAACCTTAATGACATTGATAATCGTGTATAGTTTATTAATTATATTTAATTTAATTTGCGCTTATATAAACGTGGTAACGCGCGACTTATGTCGAAATACGTTTATTATTGCATTATAATAGTGATGTTCAAATCAATAGTCGACACAACAACAAGAATTTTATTTAAATGTTTTGTATTTATGACTTGAAAGCCATTTTTTAACTCTATCGGATATAGGGTAATACCAAACAGCGTTTTGACAGCCAATTAAAGCAATAATTTTTTTAAGTCTATATTAGGTGATACTGATAGCTTCAAATAAAATAGGATATGTGAAAAAAAAATCTTATGAAGCAATTATACTACAACACATGTACATGGTGATCTGTTGTAGGTATAAAAACTTTAAAGGGTGAATGTATAGTACATTAGTCAGGAAAAAAAAAGTTTTTAGTGTTCTGGCATCTACATACAATTACTCTGTATAAAGTGATATCTCTGAAATTTGTTACATCTGTATACTGGACTACCCCTGGTTACGATTGTAAAAATAATTGTGTTTAA
This sequence comes from Battus philenor, assembly GCF_028537555.1. Classification (NCBI taxonomy): domain Eukaryota; kingdom Metazoa; phylum Arthropoda; class Insecta; order Lepidoptera; family Papilionidae; genus Battus; species Battus philenor. The sequence continues at coordinate 5,336,759 of NW_027181686.1, forward strand.
TATGTATTAATCCGAATTTTGTTAACGCTTTTTCTTACTATATTATTGTCACGTTATTTATTACCTGCTACTGATACCCATGATTTTTGGATACATTGAGAGACAGCAAATGAATTATACATTTACCGCCTTAAAGCTTTTGCACCTATAAATGCCCTGTACAGACTGTCCTGCGCGAACTAAGAGCCTCAGAAGTTTTTTTTTTTAAATAAAATACAATTATTTTTGGCAGGATGTTATCATTTGCATTAAATAACTATGTACACATAGTTATTTAATGCAGAGATTTAAATTAGGATATAAAAGTTGTCTTTTTTTAATATCAGACAAGATGATTTAACAACACTGAGATGTTAAATGGAACAATAAAATTTATCTAACATTGCATAAAGTAAGGGATACAAAGTTTTGATAATTTTATATATCATCTTTTATTCTAAGAGAAACCCATTTCATCGATTCCTGAGCAAGCATTTTATTTATTTCGATTGTAATTTTTATTTATATTTTATTTTTGTTTAATCATGTTATGTTAGTAAGTGATTGAACTTAATTATCACAATTATGTAATGATCTATGCCTGTTCATGGTTCTATGTAGTGCATTTTTTTTTTAATTCATGTAGATTTTTGTTAAGCGTTTAGGTTAAATCGCCGTGAACCAGTCACACAATTCAGTCCAAACGTAGTGTTATTTATTTGCCAGTTAATTAGCTTTACTGTAATCATAACGTATAAGAGTTAGATATATTTGTGTCTCTTTTGACGGACTGTTATCATATTTTACTAACCGGTAGACTGTATCTCTTAACAAATTTGTTTATATTTTGTACAAAACGAACTCATGTTCTTTTCGAGCTTTAATCGTATCTTGGTTGTAAATTTTATTATTAAAACTTATTTCGCTGAATGGCTTCGTTTTTTATTTTGCTGGTGATTTTTTTTTTCTTTGCCTGCCGTTTGATGTTTTGTTGTGTGCCTGTCTTGTAAAGGTGAGTCATTGTCTGTTTATTGTATGAACTATTTATTTCTTCTGAAATAGAATTAAAAAACTGTGATTTTTTGAGTAAACATGTAGTATACACAATTTACAGGAAGTATATGTTTGTAATGGAATTTATCGAAACGGTAGCCCAGCGACAGGCTAAGACTTGCGATCGTAGATCACAGGTTCGATTCCCGGGATACAATCTTATATAAATTACACTTTGTACATTAATTATATGGAATTGCCATTACTCACAAACAAGTTTCCAGAGGATGGGCACGGTGTCCTCTGCGTACTATAATACCAAACTATGATCGCCAATCCGCATACCAAGCGTGGCGATCATGGTATATCGCCTATAGATATCTTTGTGGAGGCCAATGCCTTGTAGTAGGCATACATGGGCTGAAACGATGAGTCACTTTAATAACTTAATAATTTTTTAATATAAGAATTATTTAAAAATAATATTTTTGACAGTTATGATTTTAAGTAATGCTGACATCGATGCCACACCATTTGCGTTTGCATTAAAATATGAGAGTAAAATTTACATTAGATCTGATCAAAAATTCAATAAATTTACCATACATATTTTATTTCGGTGTCTGTCCACCGCGAGTGTCGTTATATTGAAAAAAGTTTGAATATTGAATTAAAGTAAATTTAATCGACATTTTGTTAAATACTAGACTGAAATGCCAAATTTTATTAAGTAAACGTACCATAAACAAACTGATAAAATATTCTAACACCTTCCCTTTCTCCTAGATTTTTGACAACGGTGGAGACAATTCAATGCTCCATTGTTATTTACCTACTAAATTTCAATTCAAAAAAGACGGTAAAATTAAAAAAATATATATATTGATTCGTAGGGTAGGTAATAATTTAAATATGAATTGTGAAACGTCATTATTTTAATGCGGGAATAGGTAAAGATATATTTGTATCTTCAGTTGGGCGTCACTCACGGCAGCGACGTGAGAATGCGGAGGGCCGAGTTGGAGGCTTTACTGGTTGCCAGCGGAGCCCATCACGACTTGAGAGCAGTCGACAACAAGTATAGCTTCATGTAACATGACTTATGTTGCAGTATACTCAATTAATAAGTGACATTTGACTGTGACGTTTAAGAAAACGCTTGATATTTAATACAGTAATGGGACAATGCAATTGGGTAAGAAAATAGTGTTTATTTAAATTAAATTAATGTATTAAAATTTAATTTTAAATCGATAATACACTCAAACCTGAGTAAGTGAGAACTAAGTAATCGAGAAGTTTGTTAATGAGGCTTGAAGTCTATATACATGAAAAACAAAACCTGTTTAAGTGACGGTCATTGTTCACGAGTAAATCCCTTTAAGTTAGATTGCTACTCGTCTATACCTCTATAAACGAAAGTTTACTTTTCTATTTTATGACTTATTCTTAAATGCAACACACATAAGCGATATTTATTTTGAAAGTGCCATAAGTAACTGTGTTTTTATGTCGAGATATTTTTTCAATAATGAATAGATACCGTTCAATTGTATTTAGTGTTGCCATTAACTCGATTTTTTTTAAAAAGTTTCTTATGCCAATTAAAAAATAAACGATCTATATGTACAAAAATGACACAGTTTCGGCATGTAACTCTGTAAACTTAAAATACTGCTTATTCAGAAACCTCTACAAAAAAAAAATATTTCGCTGACTGTTACTCTCGCTTATGCAGGTTTGACTGCAAATCATTTTTATACCGCGTTATCACACATGCTTATGGCTGTAAATTAAAAAAAAGAACGTTTGAATTGATTTTTCTAGTTAATATTGTTTAAGTGTGTACAGATACTCCAAATGTAATAAAGACTGCTGAGTGAAGTCTACGGACTGTTCCCCAAGGCTATTATGATAATAATATCGTGAGTTCTCTGTTGTACGGCGCACTAGTTATAGTCCTGTTGCACTTAAGCCGTCAAAGTGAAAGCGCTTGCGGATTTCGAATCCGCGATTACTTTATTAGCTTGCGGATTTCGAATCAGCTAGCTAATGAATTAAAAAAATCTACGTCAGATGCGTTCTCCTGTCATATTGACTAATGTCGATAATAAATCGATATCTACTCGGTTTTCGGAGAAAGGTGTAATCCATTCCTCCGAAGACACTGAATCGATGTCGAAGTTAAGAGAGGATCGGTTTGAGTCGCCGGTGCTATTATTACATATATAAATAAATTAATGCATGGCTATATCGTCATCCAGACTATTAAAGCAAGTGCAAGTGAATACGTGTTGAAGAGTCAAGCAAATTGCCTTTGATTAGAAAGTTGTGCAAACCCGCATAAACTAAATCAAACTATAACGTTTCAAATTTCGACTGTTAGGCAAGCGTGTGGACGTGGCATGTCTCTCAATGACGTTGTCGCGTACCGACAGTTAATTATGAAGGATATTGATACTATAATAATATTATATCATATCAAATCGACTGCTAAAGAGTTTAATACAAAAAAATAAACACGTGAGTGTCGGGTTACGTGACTAATGTATTGTTTGTGATGAAAAACGAACGTGCGAAAATATTGAAATGTAAAGAATTTTGTAATACCGTCCGTACTTTTATTTCTCCCCAATGTTTTATGCGAGTACTCTCATTTATTAATAGACAATTTTGTATAATTCTAAAATTGACCTTTTTATTTTTGTAACATTTTTTTTACATTGTCAAGATGTTTGTTGCCATTTCAAACACTTAAAACAGATGTTGTACATTAGGCTTCTATTTATGACATTCTATATTATCTGTAGCATTTTTATTATTATTTGTATTTCTAATTCGTGCAATAACATTACTGTTAATTATCTACTGAATTAATATAAATACATCGGTATAAACGCTAGTCAAATACTAAATTAAGTTTGTTGTTTCTATACATACTTAAGGAATCTAGCTCTAAGTTGATGTACTCTGATCAAGTACAATAACTGTACGTGTATAATAATTGTAGTTGATTTAAAATTATTACGTCGTCCTGCTCGAACAAATTTTTGATTGACACTTGGCCGACCTTTACTATTAAAGTGACATTTTGGTAACAGACAACTAAATGCCTTTTCAAGAAGACCATTTGTATTCATTTTTGGCTAAAATGCAACTATGTCTATATTTTCCAGCCAGTAAAATAAAGGGTATTAAATTATACTTAGTTAAGTTGTTAAGATCATTCAGTTTAGTTAACTTTAATTCTTCTATAATAAATAACATGTAATTGTATATTGAAATAATTAAGTTTTCTTAATATTACGATAAGTAAGTGATTAGTTATAAAATGTCATTGTTTCTGTCATTTTTTTTGTGGATCTTGTTCGGGTCGGCCAAATGTCAATTCGATTTTATACAGGCAAAATGTCAGTGTCAGCCAGTAACATGTTTGTCAGTATAAAGACAGACGGGTACCCTACATAGTAACGAATACAATAATGTTGTATTAATAAGTCTATCTTGTGAGTTTTGGAGTTTTTTTAATATCCGCCATGATCCATCTTGCTGTTGATTCTGTAATATAATGAGTTACACATTCCGTAAGTAACCGGTACATTTTGATGATTATCTATAAAATATTTTTTTTTTCAAAATATATCATTGTAAGCAATGACGTTTGTAATGAGTTTTCAGTAAGCATTTCACAATTTGTAACATATAAAGGCAATTTTTATTTAATAATTACAATTTTTTTATAATATATATTAATAACTGTGCAAGCAACTTAAAATTTATAATACAAATAACATATATGTTAATTTGGACGGACAAATATTAACATGGTATGGTTCTTCTGTACGATTTTTTTGAAACTGCATAAAACTGATGATAAATTGTCGACGATTTGCTAATAAAAAATAGAAACGTGGTTTCTTATACATCTAATCTAGTCATAGAGTATTTTAGGATACACAGGGCTATTAATTCATATATAATAATTCATTGTATGAATTATGTTGTATTTACTCTATATCTATTATCTTTCTACAATGAGCATATGTATTTATATAAAAATACAAGCGTGATAATCAGGGATTCGACAACAGGCTTCACGTTTGCCTAAAGTTAGTACTATTAAATGATTAAGATGACTTAAATACCAAGAGTCGAGTGAGATTTTAATCGTAGACAAGATTTAAAAATCTTAAGCTTACTTTGTATTTTCCATATTTATGAAAAAGTAATCTATACTTCTCTTGGTATAAAATTCGAAAAATTACCACAGATTTCATTATTTTTCTTTATACATATCCATCCTTATATTTCCATAAAGGTTCTTTTAAAAAAAATCTGCAGAAATTTTAGAACATATCACGACTATTGAAATTTTTGACAGTTCACTATGAACTTCGCGCGTTTGACAGATCTCTTTGAAATTCGCGTGTTTGACAGTTTACCCACTGAAAGTTTATAATGTCATTTAACAGCTGCTTCGTGCAATGTTGATCAGTATCATCACAAACTAATTATCATTTCTCACAATAAATAAAGTGATCTCTCTAAAATGCGTTCAACAATTTAATTTTTTTATTAAATGCAACGGGCCAGTCACTTGGCAGTAATGTCTGCCGGGATAGGAAGTTTACATATAAAACACCTACTGAGACTACTGGTCATTTTAATATTTATTTCTTCTGTTAAATATAAATTCAATTAATAAAATATTCCGTTAAATACATTTCTTTACTATAATTAAATCCGTGTTGTTTTTGGGTTCAAACTTGTTCTACATGAGAAGCAAACACTTCAACTTCAGGCAAATATGCACTCGGATACGGGATCTCTGATGATGAAACCAATGAACTGATTTCTTCGAAACTACTCTCGATTTTAAATTAAATTTGCTACAAATATTGCCAGTGTGAAATAGGTGCAATGTTTAATCATTGTAATTATTGCAAAAGGACTCTTAGATCTTTTAAGTCGGATATGGGTGTTATTGATTAAAAGAAATTTTAGGTAAAATAAATTAAATAAATGTTGTTGGAATTGATTAATAGATGATGCTGTTATATTAACAAAATGATTGTTGTTCGGTGTATTTAAATCATTGGTTCCCAACCTTTCTACTACCGCCCCTTTAAAAATGTCCTGTGCGTCTTTTTCAATAGTCAATTAAATCAACATTTTTTGGCTGCCTCGTAATAATAACTAATTAAAAATATGTATATCTTGTCGTGTTTCTCTCATAGACATGGTAGAGGGTTGAAATTAATTAATTAAAAGTACAAGATGTGTTGTAATAAACAATTGTCAAACTTTTTGATAAACGTGTAAATTATAAGTAAGGCTTTTTTAAATGTTTATTTACGCCATTATTATAAGATATCCATTTTAAATTAGCAAGATGGAGGGGTGATATTTTATAGAAGCTCCATTGGTCAATGTACTTGTTACCGCCCCGTGAAAAACCTAAAAAACTGCAGGGCGATACAGCCCCGTTGGGAACCCATAGTTTAGATGAGCCAAAGTAATGTTAACATAGTATAAAATGCCTATATACATGATTTTTAACTTTTCTAGTCAAATTAATTTATGTAAAAAATTGTGTTCAAGGAGGTACTAGAACATTGTGCATACGAAATAATTTTTTGTATCAATTACGCCTGGGTAATAATCTGTAAAGTATTTATTAATATATAGGAGGTAACCTATAAATTGCACAAAGTTATTAGTTTTAATGTATTAAAAAAACAAAGATCAATTATTCAGATTTATATTTATCCTGAAGCGAATATCGCGAAAAAGCATGCACGGCGCAGGGGTGGACAGACGGTCTGGTTAATGTTGTCCAAAGACGTTAGGTGCTTTTTGTGGATCAAAGGAGCGGGCATGTCCAGCGGTGGAGGTGCCCGCGAAACTATGATGATATTGTCTTAAAATTGTGGATGCGGCTTAAATGTACATTAACATTAGATGCACAAATGTCAATAGTTTTAAACCATCGCCACTTTGGTTGCGTTAAAAATAAGCATTCTTTTTGGAATCAGTCGTTTTTAATTTTTTTAGATATGTTATATAACCTAACCTAATAATTTTAAACGTTTGTAAAAAGATCGCATTTTTTCTAGTTTTAAATAAGAAATTTAATTATTTTTAATAAAAGTTAAGGCTTACGAAAAGGAAAATATAGTTTAAATGAAAATAGAATATATGGCACAACACTAACTTGATGATGGTAAGAAATTTGGAGGACTAAACATGTTATTGGGCGATTATTTTTTATCGTTCGGATAACGGAAAAGTACTAGAATGAGTTACTATACCAATAAATGAATTACTAAGAGAAACTTTGACTGCTGCATACTCATCGCACAATTGTTTATAAGGTTTATCATCAGTCTCGTACCCTCGCATTCCGATATTTTTATACAAAAGTGCTTTCCGTAATAAACTAACAAACAATATATTCAAATATAGCTTAATATACATCTGAATATATGATCACTGGTAATAAAAAAACTTTTAAATTATTATACATTTGTATTTGTTAATAAGTCATGTGTATGATGTCCTAGGTTTGTCATTCAATCTTCAAAAATTGATTTAGTACCCAGCATTTGATTTGGCACGTTACTGTGCGATAAAGGCATCGCTTTGCAACACTGAACCAAATTATTTTAGTCCGTGTGTATTCTTTTAATGTGCTAAAATCAAATGCCGGACACTGCTGGTATTTGACTATTTATTTTTTAATTCATTTTAATAAAGGAAAAAAGGTAAAATATAAAACTTTAAATTGAGTAAATATTAATACTTTTAATTTTTTTTTGTTAAGTATTTCTAATTTATTTATTATTCTGGCTACTTTTTTGCTTGCAATTATTTTGTATTCATTAGTATTAAATACTTACTTATATCTCTATTTAAGTTTTAATGTCTTCACTGTACGAATGTTTTGAGCAATTAACATTCCGTATATATGCATGTATATATTTAGTAAAATATAGACCTATATTTTGCACGACGTCTTTGATTTTTAATTTCACCATTTCTACCAAAGGACTTTCACTGCTGGACATAGGCCTCCCATGTTAATTAATACATTTACAATGTGACCGGCTAGAAGCGGTTTTTATCCAACGTATTATTGTTAGTGAAATTACCTCTTTAAACACGTACATTGTTAATAAATTATTTATGATAATTAAAAGGAACTTTGTGTTGGAAAGAACTTTTTTTTTTAGTAAATAACTCGAAATAAGCCGAAGTTCGGCCAATTGACTATTTGTTAATATTAGGGGAACCGGAAAGTAGTCTCTTTCTTAAGTTAAATTCACACGACTACATTTTAACCAGTTTTTATTTCTAATTAACAATATATTCACTTTCGTTATCAACAACCTTTTACCATCTAGTATACAAATTTTCAATGCCGGAGGAGTAAAAATTAATCGTTTTTTTTTTGTAAAATATGTCGACAGAAACGACATTATTTACCGGTCCGCCTAATAGTTTGTCACGGCTCGAAACAAATTCCAATTACTTTTTAAATTAGTGTGATTCACTGTCATAATTCACTCTTTCTATTGTAGTCAATGCTGTTAGCCTTGCGTGCTGTTACAGTGTCGTCGAAATCAGTTCGCGAAAACAACATATTAGTAGTGGAGTAGTTTGCCAACTGTAATATATAAACTATTTTATATTAATTTTTGTGTTTACCTAATTGACTAAAAAATATTTGTCTAAAGTTAAATTTTACACACACAATTTTTTCAAAAACTCTTATATGTATACCTCTTACAGGTACATAGAGAAATGAATACATGAGAATAAGAAAGACGCAATGTCTTCTATACGGTATTAAATAGAAAATGCTTTTAGGTCCTCAAGTAGTTTAATTACTTTTCACAGTTATTTATACAAGTCCTGCCTCTTGTTGTTTATAGCGTTTCCAATACATCTCTTTGATCGAATTTCAAATATATCTTCCCTCTTCCCAGACGTCCCACCGCGCACTGCGCACAATGAAGCTGGATATAATTCTGGTCCAAATGTTCACGGGGCATGGGGGAGTACCTATATAGGTTTAAGTTCAGGGAGAGGCCCCTGTGCACCTGTGACTAGACAGCGGTGCGCACGATAATAAGCTATCCCGTATTCGCCAGGGAAAGATGCAAAAGAAAGGCAGGTTAAGATAAGACACCGTTTACTCCTGATGGAAGGCAGAGAAAGCAGGTAATTAAAGGTTAATAAGGAGTTTCGTGAAGCGAAACGCTAACAACTGTAATAAAAAAAACAATAATATAAATTAGTATAGAAATAAATTGTAACCAACTATAATATTAAAGAAAGTGGCGAAGAAAAAGAGGCGACGTATGTGAATGAAATAACTCGTTAAGTTTAAATAGAATAATGTTAATTCCAAAGTAAAAAAGAGCGATGAAACTAGTGTATAAAATCGTGCCAACAATAAGATGGAGACAACTCCAAAAAAGGGGGACTTAAAGAAATAGCTCTCTGTATAGCTTTTACATTGAATGTATTAGATTTCAGAAAGTTTGTACTCTTTTGTGAACTGTCCAATCAGCAAACGGCATACATCGAAACGTCTCAAACGTTTTTATCACTGTCAATGGGAGTTTGGCAAACCAGACATGGTTCAGACACTTTAATTCCGAAATCTACTACGGTCATCAAATGCAAATAGATCTTAATTCTTTACGTTTAAGGTCTAATCTTATTATGTTAAATACACGTTTATGTATATACGCAATATATAGCCAACAATGAAAAGTTTCGAAATATCATCACTTTCAGTAACAGTACTTATATAACAGACTGTTAAATACAATATTTCTAAATAAATTGTATGTCTAATTAACCAGAGGATCTATGTAAACATAATTAAAACACATTTGTTAATAGATTATTACTTATAAATATTTTTATTAATCTAGAAGAGGCACAATGTGGAACTCTGAGAACATCTGCCGCTGGTCTTCCTTCTCCATTTTGAGTTGTATAAGCAACAGCCCATTGGAACTAAATTTTAGAAATACCTGAAAATAGTTATAAAAGATTTATATTTTTCATATTCCATAAACTTTTTATGTAAATACATCTTTAGTTAATAGTTCTAAAGTTTTAAAATCTTAAATTTAAGTGAATATGACTCACAACATTGTACAAAAGTCTACAACAAGTATTTGTAAAAGGTAGTGTCCTCATTGTGGGTAGCATTGACAAAGTCACGATTGCTCAACTAACCATGGAGAGACCTATATGCTATTAGAAGCAGGAATCATGAGATCTGTAGACGAACGAAAGCTTCTAATATAGTCCACTGAATTGACAAGTTGAACTTTTGAAGTTGTTTACTAAATTGACAGTGGGTAGGCCACATAGAGGCTATGGTTTTAAGATTCTGTAGTGGAGATCATCAACACAAGGTCGTCGTACTCGACGTATACCGCTTCAGTCCTAATGGAAGTCTACGTCCAGCTGTGGTACACATCTAGTTCCTGCTTCGAGTTTGGAGAGGAGATCACAGACTGGCTAGTGTAGCATACTACATCCAACGACAAGGTGAATGGAATAAACATATAACCTTGTTTATGAAGACGCTGGACGTAGACCGCTTCCAATAAGTTCTATCGGAAATCTCCAGGGGATGTCCAATAGTGGACACCCTATGTCTGGAATAATGAATGAAGATGATGATTATTTATTCCAAAATTTATATTTATTTCTATGTTTCTGACGTTTTGACAAATCTGAAATTTAACATAATGCTATGTGTCAGCTGTTAGACATCCACTGCATGGCATGGGCCTCCTCCAAAGATTGCCAGGAAGACCAGTCTTGCGCTGCAACCATGACTTTGTCATCGCTCCCCTTAATACTTCAGCCTACCCACGCCGCATCATAATACTGTAGACCTTAAGACACCGTGTCCTCATTCTGAGTAATTATCTTGTTAGAACATAAAGATAAACAATTTAATCCATTAAAAATTAGATGCATTCAATAAAAAAGAGCGCCATATTGAAAATATACAAGTATACCTTTGTAGACAGAGCGAGCGCTTTCATGATTAGCCGTATGTGATGCAGCTGGTACTTCAAGGTTACCGCTTCATCGCAGCTGAACGTCTGCACCATGTCCGACGACTTCGGCATGTCTATGCAGGAACGATCCTGTTCACAAAGTATATTAATTCATTACTTGCTAATCTTTGTTTCACGTTAATCAACTTTAAGTATTCGCAATATAACCGATAGATGGCGCTGTACTGCGCTATAGAATTCATTAATCGCGCAACTATTTCTTAGTTAAATTAAGTCTAAAATTATTTACTTCAGTACTGCCTCTCTAGTGAAAATCCAGTATAACATTAAAGATTTGTTATCGAAGCAAAATTTAAGTACTTTCGTCTACTTGCCACAAATAATGCGTAATTGACTTTTGCAATTTCTGCGCCCATAAATAGTAGTTATATTTAAAAATATATATACATAAATGAATTTCTGTCATTACTTCAACATGTATATATACATATATACATTTTACGTAAGAAAGGAATAACATATTAATGAATAAGTAATAATTACTAGTCAACATCAAATTTAAGAAGCCAAAGAAGTGCTCTTTTCCCATATTTTTAAAAAAAGTCCTGCATTGAACGTCTTACAGTTGAAATAAATGAATGAATACCTGCATTCCATATGTAACGATGCTGACATTAGGATGCTCTGGTGAAAGGTTTAGCTCAAGGATATCACAGGAGCGCTCCAAATCCGACAGTAGTCCGAAGAATGCTGGTGCCTTGAGGACCAGCTTCGCGACTTCACTGGCTTCCTCGTCGCGAAGGTCGAGTAACGCATCCGCCGTCTGCGTTGATATTTCGCAGTCAGTCATTACATTGTGAACCGATAGAGGCTGCAGGCTGCGGAAACAAAATATGTAAATATGAATAATCTCCCCAAACAATGGTTTAGTATAATTAGATTTGGATGGATTTTTGACTGAATTTCATTTGGTGTAATATTACAAAACAGCAAATTATTTGTCCATATTAAAGTTTACACACTGACCTGAAAGTCGCTCACCCATTTGAAATATTTCTAGAAGAAAATCTGTTTTACTACCATAGAGTACACTGTGTGACCAGATTTTTATCAATCACTATGTTTTTCAAATTCTTGCTGTAACATAACATCTTTATCGATTTCTTTTATTTCTCATTATTTTTATTTTGAACACTATTTGTTTTCCCTCATAGATGTGATAAAGATAAAATTCATATATTTAACATTGGAACTTAATAGGACTAATAGATTTTGGCCTTTTTTATTTTTAAAATCATTATTATTTTTAACTCTACTCTGCAAGGTATTATAGTTATGAAGAAGCATGAAAAAACTCTATAACAACACATCTTTTGAAAAAGTTTAATAATATTGATGTAAGCAAATGCACTAGCATCCTCTACATACCACAATACCACACTACGATAGCTAAACCGCCTGCCAAGGGTGGCGATTACGGTATATGCGCCCAGAGATATCTTTAAGGGAGGTCTATGCCTTGCCGTGAGTGTCTATGATTTATGCACATACACTTTCTATGACATTTCAGAAGTCTATTTTAAACTTTGATGTTAATTGAGGCAGGAAAAAATTTACTTCAAGTAGCATCAGCAAAATATTTACTATTATTTCTAAATGCAATACCCATTTTAAAAAGATCACCTAACAAGTATCTCAACATCTGTTGATAATAAAAAGTTGTAGAATGCTATTACAGTGCTCAATCTAATTCTTCTTTTATGAAAATGGGCTTTGGAATAACATGTCTATATAGTACAGTAAATAATTTATGACAAATAGTGATTTCCATCAATGTAATCCAAGGAATTAAATTATACTTGCTATTCCCGCTAATGAGCCTTATAAAGTGTTTCACTTATTCACAGGTCAATGTGTAAAATTCTTTAACAAACTGTCAAACCATGCAGTAAATATATCTTAGCAAATCCAAGAAATTTATTAAGCACAAGCTTTGCCACAAGGCAAATTACTTTATTTCAGAGAATGTTCATTGTTCATGTTGGAAAATGAACTGTTTTCATTTTAAAGAATTTTTTTATGATACAATCATCACAAATAATTGCTAGTTCTTAGTAGGTGGTGCATTATGAACTAACATAAACTTAATTTTAAATTGACAAGTATAATGCTATTTTGACTTAGACTATCTACCAAGTACAATGTTAACTTAACTGAATGGGTTATCTTGAAACACTTACACAAGAAGCAATGGTGATCCTTCACATCTGTAATACATTTTTAAACTAGATTCTTCTCCTGAGCCAAATATGTTTAGGCATTCCGCTAACACTGCTATACTAATCTAGAAAAACAGGAATTTATAAACTATCTGTTCATGTTCTTAATAACTAGTCCACTGCAGTTTACACTTATACCAAGTCAGTAAGGTAAGGCAGTTTACATAAGCACCAATAATCTCTTACAGACTGGTTCCTCATGTATATAATGAAATTCTATATCATGTTCTTTTCTTTACTTCATGATAATGCATATACAGGGTGATTGGTTATTGTAATAGCTTTAAAGGGATGAATGTATAACTATAGCACTTAATAAATAATTCACATCACCCTATTTCTATAAGAGATTACTGATGTTAATATAGCAAAATATATTAAATTTGTTACTAATATATTTCTGAACATTTTCATACTTTAAACATGACATCTACATCATCTCTGATGTGGTACTCGGTGAAGTTGTCTGCTGGTACATAAGCTGAGGCCTGTACACATTTACCTTCCTCTACAGTCAGTTTTAAACCCTCAGGCATAGCACAGAAAACAGCACACTGTAATTGAAAAATAGAATTTAGGTAGTCTCAGGTTAATAATCAAATATTGATGTCATTCATTCACATAGAATCACTTACAGTAACCAACTGTTAATGTCTCTATAGGCTATTTTCCGTGTTCAATTGATATTGTGCCAGGGCTTGTTACTAGCCTAGCCAACCCACATACACATCATAATAAGAATGATAAGATCAAAATTTTATAGAAACTAGATTCAGACAGAACTCTCCAATCCCTTCACCTTCATTATTTTTAGTCTTATTGCATAGATAATATTTATTATGTAGTAACAAGGGATGATTTAGAGAAGATCAATTACCAATCTAATCAGAAAATACCATGTATTTTTTACACTTCTGTTTAGCAATTAAGCTGTTTAGAAAATTATGTAAGCATTCAACATCCTGTTGAGAACAAGTTAATAACTCAAGCGGTATCAGATGATGATTGCTTTAGTTCTAGCTTAGACTCAGGATGTATCTTTCTTCATTAGTTATAACATAGACTCACAAAGGTCCCAAAATTGGCACTTAAGTTTACAACATATATTGTAGTGTTTTAAAAAAGATGTTTGCTAATAATGAAACTTGACTATCTGTACCATATTTAAAACAATACTTCTTATTATTATTAAATTATGTATTTACATATTGTAAAAATAATAGGTTAAAATTTTTTGATAAAGATTCATTCTAGTCATTGAGTTTGACAGATTATATGGGAAATAACTACAATATAAGTTTTAGTTAATTAACTTAAGCATTTATTTTAGGCAATATATTTAATACCCACCTCTTGAAACTGTATGGCTTTTAACAAACTACATAGTAATTTTCCTGATTCCATAGAAGCAGTGAAATAATATTGGGAAGTTCCCTCATCCATAGTTTTCTTCTAAATCAAACATAGATTTGAGCAACATTAAATATTGATCTTGAGTTATTTCATGGGTCTCGGTGTTACCTAACATCTGCTGTAATCTAGCCGCTAGAACGTGTTTACATGTTAGTTGTATTTTCTTCTCTAATACTTGGTGCTTAAAAGCTTGGCAGGGGCAAAAGTTAATCCGAGGAAATATTCTATAGCACTTATCGTTTTCTCCTTTAATTTCTACAAGTTGTTTTAATTTATTTGCAGTACTATATATCACAAAAGTAGAATGTTTCTCTATAACATCGAATGCCCTTTGTAAAACGACACCAAATACTGAATGCAAGATCAGTAAATCTTCGTCTGAAACTGAAAGCTTTGATTAAGATCACAATTTAAAAATAATATCACATATTATGCAAATAACAACTTTGTTTATCATCTGCTCTATTTAATCTTTCTTCGATTTTATTTAAAATACTTTCTGCAACGGCTGATATTTTTGACTGAATACTTTGATTCATAACCGATCTAATTAGGACAGTCTCGTAATCTTAAAAGCTCCAGCAAAAATATTGCATTTTTGCTTGGAAAATAATACCGCGTAATTTTCATGCAAACGTTGACAAGTAAATATATGTTACCATTATACTTTAAAATTTTCAATTAACCATTGAAGCGACCTTGAAAAAAAATTTGTTAAAAAAGGATTTACTTATATATTATGTTGTAGGTAAGTAGATAAATGTTCCTTTACTGAACGTATATGTAGATATAGATGCCCATATCTAGATTTTTAAAGAAACTACTTCTCACATGAACCGCTGATAGATCTATTCATTACTAATATCTATATGCAAAAACTTTTAAAATACTAATGTTAATTTTGAATAAGAAAAAAATTATGCATTTGAAATGAAATACCAATAAATACTTCTTTCTATGTTTACTTTATCTCACCATGTGCACAAAATCACAAATATGGCAATAGCACTTTAATAACGTCATTTGTTTCGATAACAGAAGGGTGATCCCTTATTTACTGTAGTAACGAAGTCTTTTGTAAACAATTTATCGTCTGTAGAATATTTATAGTATAATCCTGCGGTTAAATTAGTTTACAAAATGAGTGTAGTTTCGGGGTCTTCGTGGGAAGGTAATTCGTAGTAAAAGTAACTTATTAACTATCGGTGGTGTCATGTATTAGAAATTATGATTACGTTGCATGAATGATTAGTTTTTACCTTTGTAACTGTTAATTTAATATACAATTTATTTCAGTGTGTAACGCAAATAGGTAATGTTTATTTTGTGGTAGTAAGTAATTACAGATGTTTACCGCATGTACTATATTGTACATGATATTTTTTACCCAGCAACTTTTTATTTATAGGTTGCATAGTTGTGTTTATGTAGTAACTATTCTGTGTTTTGCTGTACTTGTACTTTTAAGATATCGTCTCTTTTGTTGGCATGGTTCTGGATGCAAAACTATATATACATAGTCAGTAGAATAAACTTGGTGAAACCTTTTATGTCATTAATAAGAGAAAATCTGTTTCATATGAGAAGGGTTCATGAGAACATAGTAGGCAGCCCTTAATGGTGAGGATTGTTTGATCTATCTAGGAACAAAAATGGCTAATAACATACATAACATAAAAAAGTTTAGTTGTAAATCCTCCCAAAACATAATATCAATAGCTGATAAGTTTATTTTTGTAATATTCGCAAGAAAACATTTTATTTAGTGTTATTGTTCATCATAAAAATAAATGTATTTTTAATTGCAGATTTGAGAAAACAGGCTAGGCATCTGGAAAATGACATAGATGTGAAACTGGTTGCTTTTAGCAAACTGGGTGTCAGTTCAGGCACATCAAACTTATCTTCAGAGACAGTTCCCTTAATTAACAGTGATGATATGTTTGACACAATGTCAATGGAGTTACAGCAACTTCTTAATAAGGTACTATTTAATGAGAATCAATATCTTCTTGTATAGTACTGATAAACTCCTTAAGAAATGTTTCATTAAAAATTATTCATCATACACTTTCAATATGATCAGAAAACATCAATGTTTGAATGCTTATTAGTTTGGATAGCTTCAAAACAAAGCTCTGAGAGTAAATCAAAAATGAGTACTGCAGAAAAACCAAGGTAACCTATGTTGCTGAAAGAATTGCTCATCTGAAGTAAATGTGCTCAGAGAACATTGCTTATGCATTTTGCATATGTGTTGGGTATGAAAGTTACAAAAGTGACCATGGCCTGGTAAATGCAGTATGAGTCAAATCACTGAATGTGGGCAGTGCAAGAATCATTGTCATGGTAATCTTTGGTTGCGGCCTATGCTTCACAGTGGGCAGTTTGTCAATTATGATAAAGAAGTTATGGAGGTCGCTTCTTATTCCCAGGATTGATAACTTAATGTATAACTTTATGGCTTGTACATCCTTACTAACCATGAAAATTTAATGAAAGTCAAAGCAATGACTTCTCTGTTGAGACATCTATAAAATTATGTAAATTACTTACCCTGATGTTATATACAAAAACTGGTCAATATGTGAACATCCAGATTAACATTTCTACTGGTGGGAAATTTGCTTAATGATATTTGGTATATATAATTTTGTTAACTGATTACTCATATGTCTATGTAATACAATAATTATATTTTTGTCAGCAAGGTATTGATAATCATCTTTTCAGATGTAGAATGTCAACTGCTGGATATAGGCCTCTCCCATAAATTTCCCTTAAGACTGATTGGCTTTCAGCTAATTACAATTTTTATTAGGTCTACAGCACACAGCATAAGATATCCTCCCACAAGAAGTATGCTTATGCTGTGCTAACTAATCCATGGTCTGCAAATTAAACCTTATGGCCTCAGCAGGCATTGCTTTTGTAAGCTAAGAGTTCTGCATACTGTCATTTTAACTGGTCAACCAATTTGCTGGATTGTTTTGTCTGTGGATCTCCTCATTACTTATTTGATATCATAGAGTTTTTAGTTTTAATATTTGTTATTGTATTTACAGTTGTCTGCAATAAATGACACAATGGCCGACATGGCACCAAGTGGTGCAGCAACAATGCATACTATAAAGAGGCACAGAGAAATACTTATGGTAACACATTTAATATGAAATGTATGAACAAAATATCCATTTTTAAATTAAGAATAAATTAACTTCAGTAATATTTGTAGGACTATCAACAAGAGTTCTCAAAGACTTCAGCTAGAGTGAGTGCAAGAAGAGAGAGAGAGGAACTACTGCGTGGCGGCAGTCCACCTCCCTCCGCCGCCGCTGGGCTCAGTCGCCGAGATCAATATACTAAGGAAGCTAATCATTTGCATAGGTAAATAATAATTGTATGATGGAATCTTAGAACTTATCTGAAATAATAAAAATGTGCTCCCCAACCTGTGTACCAAGTATATATTGGCACACACCCCCTATATGATAGACAAAAAGACCAGATCCCAAGTCTCCAGCTCCATTATCCCTCATGGGGTTGGCAGACATAGGAACGGCAAAGCAGAGAGTACTAAGAATTCTTGGCATAGGATGTACACACAGTAGACAGATTACATTCTTAAGGTCATTGGAAGACACTGGATGCAGGCCACTTTCAATTTTTCCTAGTCTAATATATATGCCTGTCTCTAGCAAGAGCAGTCTTTCGACTAATATGATGAAAATTGTGATTTTTTTAATAAGCTCATTTTTGCACAATCACTCAACAAGCCATGGAATGGGTAATGTTCAGTATTTCTCTATGTGGTTAAATCCAAAGAACCATAGATAAACAAAAGAAACCAATGTAACTAATCCACTAGGATTGACAAGCTGAAATGGTAGAGGCTACATAGCACACAGGAAATATTTCCAATGGTGCTTTAAAATTCTGGAATTTTTATGGGTTTACTTTGTAAGAAGCCATATGTTGGATGTAGGTAAAGCAAGACTGGTCATCATGGCAAAGTTTGGGGGAGACCTATGGCTTGTGGTGGGCGCCTAAATAGAACATGATTAAGATGATGATCCTATTATTTATAAACTTGTGGTAGTTCCAAGAATATTGAATTTTTTGACCTTCATTTATGACTGAAATTTAATTATCAAAATGTTTTTATTTCAGCTCACATATCTTAGTGGATGAACAAATAAACATTGCAATGGAGGCACGGGAGCACCTTACGTCACAGAGGCAGACATTCAAGCGCATACAAACTAGATTCAATGACATTACCAACAGGTAAATAACTTATTCACCATTATAATGATGTACTAATTATGTAGGTGTGTACAGACTTTATTCATAATGATAAAATAATATTATAATTGTGTATATAATTAAATTATCTATTAAATATTAAAAAAAAAGTAAATTCCTATTTTAGCAGAGATAAAATAGTCAGATGTTTATTTGCCTGTAGTAGATTAAAAAAATCAACTCAAAATGATTATCAATATTAATATTTCTTAAAATAAATTTAAATTGTTAAAAACCAGTTACTTAAATTTCAAATATACAGTTTAATTTGAAAAAGGTGTAAAAGCTTTAAAGAACAGAAAGTATAACTCAATTGCTGCCAATTAATACATAGTATACAATATTCACAAACCTATGGTTTTAGGCCTATTTCCAATTAATCTGTTTACTGTCATTAGATTTTCTGTTTATTGCATTACCTGCATAAAGTTATTCTTAAAAAATATCTTTGTGTTATATCGAAATTTCATTGAGAAAGATAAAATAAATTCATGTATATATAAATTTTGTTTGCAAAATAATGAAGCAATTTTCATGAACTATCTGCAGGCAAGTTATTTGAGTCATATGAAAAATGTGTTTGATTTATAAATTATTGTTGTTATATCATAGTAAACAATTGTATTTTGGTTCAATGTTAATTCAATCATTTTTTTTATAGGTTTCCCATGTTGAATAGCCTCATCTACAGAATAAACGCCCGCAAGCGTCGTGACTCCCTCATCCTAGGATTAGTTGTAGCTCTTTGTACATTCCTACTGCTATTCTATGCTTTCCATTGATTTTATTACGTAAATCACTATGATTCGTTATTAATTTTTAGAATTATCAGACATTCATAGCTGGTCCTATAAGGCTAGTGTGAGGTATTTAAAAAATATTTATTTTTATTTCATAAGTTCTTTTATTCATGGCTTAAATTTATTTACAAGACGAAAATAGGTTCTTCGGCTTATTGTAAGTGATACAGGTTGCTCTTAAAGTGAGACTTTACATAGTAATATAGTAGAAACAAATGGAGCATTGGTTCAAATGTCCATTATTTTGAACACATAAAGTAACAACCCCTTCTTAGATCTCGGAGGCCTTTCTTTCAAGTCAAACCATGGAGTGTTTGCTATGGTAACTGACTGAACCAAAGTTAAGCTTACTGGAGCATTTTTAATCTGGTATGCGGAACAGGAACGGCTCAAATCTATGAGGCGTAGGTCAAGTCGATTCAAGAGCTTGGTGGCTACCCAATCCAATAGAGTATGTAATGTAAAAGATAGAAGCTAGGGTCCTTAGAGACTCAGACTAGATTTCATGCAACTGGTATATCATGGACTGTCAGGCTTTGTTTGTTTTTAAGTTCATGGACCATTCCGCTCCTTCAACTCAGCTCTGATTAAACTGTAAAAGCCCTCGGGGTAACGGCAACAACATCAACCAAGAATAAGTTGGAGACTCTTCGAACACAGTATAAACCTATTGAAACTATAAAAGCGAATGCTAAAAGAACAAGACGCACATGAGATATTTAAGAACAGATAAATCACCAGATATGTTGAAACTTTTAAATTAAAGTAATATAAAAATTCTTATATACCACAGGAGGTAAAATATAAAAAATTCTCAATTCAGTTAACAGTAATGTTCGTCTTTATATTTTTTTTTAATTAAAGAATTATGCAACCACTGCATCTGCTATGTACCAACCTCTCGCTTATGCACATGCTGTATCACTTATAATGAGATAAATTAACAATTACTTACGTAATTTATACATAAATTAATTTGACGTCTGACGTTTTTTACCTGCAGCATATAATAAGACAATTGAATGGCTGTTAAATATATCTATCTCATGATAATGTAGTGAAGTGTGTGATTAAAACATAACTATTTCGCACACTCCATATCATAACATACATATTAACGCTTTCGGTTTCAATAATAATCTACTCCTAAATAACACGATATTATTTATAAAACATATAAAGTAAAACCGACTAATTTTTCAACATTAAAGTCTGTATGTAAAATTAAATAATATTATTTTAACTTTTTTTTTAAATTGACCAATATGTTACATTTTTATAAACTGTTACAATCTCTTTTTTATTTTATCTTTTGCCTAATGTCACCGTGTTTTACAGAATAAATTATAAAGGAAATATTATAACCTCTAAAATAAAATTATAATATCTAAAATTTCTATGTGAATTTTTGTTCCAGAAATTTTGTATTGTAAACAATCTTCGATGTTCATAATCTTCATACAGCGAAATATTTACTACAGGATTACTGGAACCGCTGTACCGCGCCTTGGGTATGCGAGTGACGAGACGAGGGGAGTATTTATCACTTCATTCCATCAATCCGCTGTCAAAACTCGCGGCAGCAGCGATGCTCAAGTTCATATCCCCGGCCCTCATCTATGCGCGCTATCCTAAGGCGCAGTACAGAGATTTCGGTAGCAAAGTAATATAAATACCCATAGGCTTTGTAATCTATTTTAAATATGTATAGATAGCATTTGTTTATCAAGGCCTGAAACAACTTGTAATTAAAATGTAAATAAAATCTAGAATTAATAGGTTTTAATGAAAAATAAAACTATATTTTTTAATTTAATCCTTTATTTATCCTTGGATATTTTACGTAATAAAAATTTAAATGCTATGTATACTTTTATTTACAATGCGGTTGTAAAATATCCGGTGACATAAAACAGATTTTTCAGTAATTAAAAAGAGGTGAGCTAAGCGCCTTCAGTGGGTTGCTACCTCAAATCTTCGGCTTTAAATGGCAATAAAGCAGATACCAGTAATAAATAAAAACAATTATAACAAATTCCACAGCGCTGAGCAGTCTTTGTTTAGACTAATTGATTCCACAGTGAGCTATCTGGCGGCCCTTCAAACTCAGTAATGCCGCGCCGCTTAGCATTTGCAGCCAACTAAATCGTTATCGTTTTTTTTTCCATATATATATATATATATATATATATACCTTCCTATTTTTTTCCTTTCTTCATATTTTTTATAATTCTCACAGCATTCACCTACATTACATTCACGCACCGTCTCCCATCCCTCGCCACATTTTTTTTAGGTTTTGTTACGTTATAAAGGTTAAAATTATTAAAACGTTACGTTTGCAAAGCCTACAATACAACCCCCACGTAATGTCTAAAAATTTTCTTGTAATAAATTGAAGAAATTCATAAAACGAAAACCAAAAAAAAATGCTGTTATAGTGTGAAGGTGTTTTTATGAGAACAGAGCTTAGGAATGAGTTGCTGTAACTGCTCTATTTATAAAATTGTAAAATTGAATAGAAAAATTCAAGTTTGTTATGGGCTCTTTTCAGATCATGGCACGTTTGGAACCCTCGTATGTAGCCAGCGGCAGTCAAAAAAAATAAAAGAATGCTTCTAGCAAAAATAAAATCCAATCCCCAAAGAACCTCAGCAATTAGAAAAACTACGCAGAGGTTCCATATCTTGGGCAATGGGGACCTGCTAATGTTAATAAAAGTTTGCAGTGTGTGTAAATGTGTGATGAGATTCGAATAAGTCAATAATATTAATAGTAATAAAATAGATATAAATGACATCATCATTTTAGCAGTAGGTAGGTCGTTCATAGCTGGACATAAGCCGTCTCAATAGATTTTAAATAAGTTCGGCTGGAAGTGGCATACATCCAGTGTCCATGAAAAGGTCGTCTGATCACCTTATAGTTGGTATGCGTTCGCCATATCAACGTAAAAGAACATCGGCGATATAAAATCAACCATTAAAAAATAAAAGTTTAATACGCATTAACCTATTATTGTACATAAAAATTCCTAAAAATTATTTACATCATTTAGTACCCACATTGGGCAAAAAATAGCAAATATCAGCTGGGTTTGGTTTTGTAGTGTTGTCTTTATCGCACAGTGCTTGGTAGACTGGTTAAGTTTTTAGGGGTGAATGTATAGCTCATTTGTCAGCAAAAAGCTTTCAAGCTTTTAAAACACATTTCCAATTGCACTAATACATGATACATTATTTTTATATAAAAATGCGACAGGCCAACAACTGCTGCCAGAACTAAGTCTGAAGAGACAGATAGTAAACAATAATTAATTTGTATAATTCTTTATTTATATTCTTAAAACACTTTTACTCACTACATTTTCAGTATGCTATTAATCATTTCTGAAAGTATTGACTTATGAATAAGGTCTGGGTATGTAGCCTACATTAATATACAGGAATTGAGGTATAAAATCTCACCTAAAACTTTTGCATTTATAATCAATTACCCTGAATAGAGTAATAGAAAGTAGTTATTTATATAAGATTTATATCATATAAACAACTACTACATATTTTCGATGTGCCAAATAAAATACCAGAACTATGCATCCGTATTACCTATACAAGGGATAGACCTGTTGACATATATTAAATCAAGTTACAAATTATGCTTTTACAATTTCTAATATTTTTTACCATATATTATTCCTGTTTCCTAGTTAGCTATTAATATATCGTCATGATTTAAGTTTAAGGTATATTTAACAAAATTTTGTTATTAACATGCAAAACATGCAATTTATTTTCCATTAATGAGGCATATGTAATATGAGTGCCAATGAGATACATGTAATGTAAAAGTTATTGTACATTAGGTGGCATTTGATTTTTCAAATAGTGCAAAAAGGAAAATTTACAGCAAATATCGGTTAAGACTAACTTTAACTTTTATATTCTTGTCTTTATCACAGAGTACTCTAACAGTTGAAAATGTATTTAGTGTAGTGAAAACAAACTGGGAGCATAAAAGTTTCATGTCATATTTCCGGCTTGCCAAATCAAATGCCGGTGCTATAAAGTCAACAATTTAAGTTAATAATTTAAAATGTAACTAAAGATAACCTACCAACCTTTTGCTAGTAACAATTTAATTTATTGAATTAGGCTCTGCGCCCATTATCACATAATTTAAAACCAGATTTCAATTAAAATGAGTATAATATCAAATAGTTTCTTAAAAACGACTATCAAAACTATAACTTGAAACATAACCCAAATGTCAATGGTAATAAGAAATATGTACATTCAAGATGGCTGATATTGTTCCAAGAATTAATATTATATTCACACACACGGAAATAAATTAATGATGAGTAAGAAACGTTTTAAAAATATAACAACTACCAGTCTTCAATTTCAATGTAAACTTACTAATACCATATAACTAAGTTTTGCCAGCATGTACAGTTTCCTTGTGACTCTTTAATGATCCTCTCTGTGCAAAACTTTTGTCACACAGATTGCATTGATAAGGCTTTTCACCGGTGTGAATTCTTATATGTTTTTCTAAATCACCTTTAGTGGCAAACTTTTTGCCACACCTACCAATTGGGCACACCATTGTTTTCTTATGTAAACGCGCATGTAAATAGAGTTTCTTCCATGTTTCAAAGTTTTTCTTACAATCCTGCAAACCAAAAACAAATCAAAATTATTATTCTTAAATAAATAAATTGTCCTTGAAGGCTAAAACATACTCAACACGCTAAATGTTTTTTTTTTAATGCATAACTGTAAAAATAATTTGCACCGGATACATGCAACTTCCAACTAGTGTTATTGGAAATCTTTTATGGACATCTATATCCTACAGTGGATACTTTTTGTAAAAGATTCATTTTATTCTACTTATTGTATCTACAGTACCAAGCGATAAATATTGCACGTCAACGTTTGGAAAGAGACAATCGGCTAATTTCGGCTTCATAGAGCACTATCCCTGCCCCACACTACCTATGAGACATTTTGTCAGTTGTTGTATTTCATGGGACAGAGACCACCTATGATGTTTGGTTTTAGATGTGAAAAAGATTTAAAGGGGTGAATGTATAGTTAATTTGGCGTCGATTAATGTACCGTACGCCTTATTAAAAAATCAATGGTTTCAGAAATAATACGCAAATGATAATAACAAAAAGTGTTTTCAAAATTGGGATTACTACATATTATAATTATTGTTTGATCTCTGTCTCTGTAGACTTAGTACTAACAGAAGTTATTGGCCTGTTGTATTCCAAAAGAAAAAATAAAATAATGAGACATATTTCAGAGTGATCACTTCTTTACACAAGTTGAAAAAGGTTTAAATCTCTTAGCTGACAAATGAACTATACATTTATAGCTTTAAAGCTTTTATACTTATAACTGACTTATAAAAACCCTGTATGTGTTTTACATTGTTGCAATACACAATTTTATTTAATATGAAGGAAAATAAACAAAAAATTTGTGCTATTACACAATTATTGTAAATTTATAGACTGAGATCAGACAACATATTGAAAACTCTAGGACCAGATTATATTTTATTTACAACTGTAACATTAAACATTAAAAGAAACATTGTCATAATTAATACACATAATCTCACCGCACATCTATATTCAATGATTTCTATATCATCCTTCTTAACTCTCTTTACATCATCTTTCTGTTGATCGTTATTCTCATCCAAAAATGAATCCTGTAAATTACAAATTCATATTACTAGATTTTACTATAAATAATGGTATATCACATATTCAGGGTCAGAAAGGTAGGCATGTGTCCTTAAAGTAACAATGCCAACTAATAAAATTTGAGTTGAATTTAATGATCTTTTTTCCCAATCATTAAATTTTGAGATAATTCAACATAAGTGTTATTTTTTTTTGAAAAGGAATAAATACCTGTGTTGTATTTTCAAATAAATCTTTCCTTACTGTTAATCTAGGTTGTACAGAGCACTGAAATATAACAAAAAAAATAAAATAAAATGAAAAGCTATCAAAATATAGCCTATTATAAATTAATAATAATTAATTGACACCAATATGCAATCATAACCGAACTCTTTGGCAAAATTGCAACTACATATTATCAGGGTTTTAATCCCCTGAACATGGTTGAAGTCATTATGCTACATTATTTTTTGCACTATAGGATGTAGCTTAAAGTTAGGTATAAATAGTAAAATGGATTATGACTTCTTGGATATTTTCCATAGACTATCAAGTAAAATTTTCCTTTCCTTCAACTTCTGTGACGGAAAAACTCCTGTACTGATTTTTCGATTACATGAACTAAACTTGTAGGTATGAAATTCTCTACACGGAATCTCTAGCATCAGCTAGACAAAAATGATTTAGATTCCATGACCTTGATATTGAAAAAAGACTATGACAGACATTTCTTCAAGGTCCATGTTTACACTCATAGCTGAATATGACAACTTAGGAATTGTTAAAATGTCTTGATGATACTAACTTTATGATATATATTTACAAACCAGAATATAATAAAATACCAATAAACCACAACACAAGTATTAAATATATGAAATATAAGATTTTTAATTTCACTAAAGAATGCAGACTTGTACTTACATTTTGTTTTTCTGAAACACAACAATCTTCATTTTTATCTGATTCATTAATTGGAAAAGTATCATTTTGATTTGTAAAATACGTGCTTACTATGTCTTCATTGTTAATGTCATTTGAATCTGTCTAAAAGTAATTAATAAATGCATATTTATCTGATATAACATTTTAATTTTAATTTAACTTAACTTATGGTTTAACTGCTGTAATATCTTAAGCTAAAATTTTGGAATAGCATTTAAAAACATACCTCCTCTTCTTTAATAACACCAAACAAAGATTTTAAACGTAAATCATTTTTAATTACTAAATGACGAAAATCTATTGCTTTTTTTATGGTGTCGCTGCATTTTTGACAAATTTTTCCAGGAAGATTATCTGAAATAGAAACCTTAAGTATTTGTAAAGAATAAATTGCAGAACATACATAAAGGATTAAATTAATTGGACTACATATTACTTTAATTCCGGTGCAAATAAAAATGTCGTGTTTTAAGTTCGTTTCTTCATGTATGTTATTTGATCCACGTTCAGTCAAGCACATACGACATAAATCGTAATAAAGAATATTCTCATTTTCTAATTCCATCTCTACGAAAAAATACAGTTAACATCGAGAATCGCAATAATAATACACAATCGGTAAATCTAAGACAATGTGCGAATAGTTTATTTGACATTACAATAACATCATATGACAACCAAGTTGACAAAAAGAGTTTTGTCCTTAGTATTGCTATTAACATTGTTAAAAAAAAAAACTTTTTACTATACGTAAAATTTATTTATAATACAGAATGTTAAATTACTACATTAGAATAAAACCATTAAAGTTGTTTCAAGCTTATTCGAATTGTCTCTATTAGCTGCAATACAGTCCTTTAAATATTTAGGCTAGTTATCAATAGCAGAAAGAACTCTTTCTATGAGAAATTTTTTTACTCAACATCGTATAGTTTAAGGGACTCCAAACTATTATAGTGTTTAGAATGTTTGGATGTTGACTTTTATAATTATAATAAAAACGAATAGTTCGATATTTCTGATGCGGGTTTTGTGTCTGCAAGTTATGCGTGTGAAGGAGTGACGTCATGGACATTTAGTTTGGTGTTTTGAAACGTTCAATGTTAAATGCGCGAGAGAGTCGTCACAAATGGTATCTAGATACACTTGTGCCGATGTTTCGATACTTTTTTTTACAAGAATGACCCAGTCACTCCTTCGTAGCTAACACCCCACCAATCCATCACTGAAGTTGGATAATATCCACATTGCACACTCTTGACTAATTGGGAAGCTTCTTTAGAACTTTCAAAATAAATACAGTCATTTTGTTAGTTAAAATATTGCTAGATTATATGAGTCTTCAGTAACCGACCTTTGCTTCCCACTTAAGTATTAGTTTTGATTTTACTTTTTATTATTTTTTAATCACCAGTTAAGAAAAAATAAATCATTCCTAAATCTATTCCTATATCAATCCTAAATCATTTAAAACAGGCGGCATGGTTTCATAGCCAGAGATAATTTTTTTTGCTTTTGGACAAGATTCCTTCGATTTCTTTCCCTTATTGTTATGTTTGCATTTTTCATAGAAGCGTCAAGTGGACGGTTATATTTTTTTTAACAATTAAAAGAAGTGAAACGTTCACGCTCTGGTTTGCTCACCAAAATACTTTTAAGTTAAATCATTCATATGTGTGCCGATGCCGATTTCATTTTGGACGCCATAAGTGATATGGTGGCTACGGTAGCGACAGAGTCATGTAAATTGTAAATTATAAATACTCTTTGTTTATATGTGGATACACCTTCTTCGATCACTCTTGGTTATTATCTTCCTCGCCAACGTGCTCGGATGGTAAATTACTTCGCGCTAAACGTGTTCATTTCACCGAAGGAAGATTAGATACGTGTTTGAGCGATAACTCACCTTCGCCCACTATTCGCGTAAAGAGATTTCTTTGTACCCTTTAATAGTCAGGTACAAAAAAATTAACTAAAACCAAGCGTATGGAGGATTTCAAAAATTGTAATTGTTACCAAAACTGCTTTACGTAATGAAATCGCAAACATTCGGTTCTCTTTGTCACCCCACTTCATTTTAATTTAACGAAATTGGTTGCACATACGGCTTCGCCGGAATGTTCGCATAATTTACCTAATCTATAATAATTTTAATAAAATTAAAGGTAACAATTTCTTCACGTTACAGATGATAGGTCTTTGTGCTCATTAGAGAATCGGAGATTAAAAATGCCGTCACATTCTTCTTCGTTCATGGCCAAATCTTTTGCCATACAGGCCGTTCAATTGTGGAATGCGTTACCGCTGAATATAAGATGTGCAAGTCATTACCCAAATTTAAGAAATATTTTCAAGGCCATTCAGAATTTATCTTTTAATTCGTTTTCTTTTCTTCTCCTGTTTCTTTATTCTTCTGAGACAAGTGCGATCCAGGTTAGTTTGATGTTTTATTTATGATTGTTTTCATAATTATGTATTAAAGTATATTTACTATAAGTGTGAATAAATGTAGACCATACGCATATGTGTGTTATGTATGCAAACATGTATGTTTTGTCTATATGTACACGTTAACTAACCGTTATTTATCAAACTACTTTTTCCGAACTATGGTTGTCTGGAAGAAATGGCCTCGTATGATAAGATCGCCTATTGTATTTTTGTTTATACTATTGTACAATTATATATATTTATAAGCTAGTACAATAAAGAGTTTGAAAAAATATTATTTTAGAATATATAGGCGAGAAAATAAGAAAACACAATGAACACTCATATTTTTATACGAGATGACATACTATAAATTCAATATTGATATTTTATTTATTTATAATAGTATTTATGGCAAAACAAAGTATATGCTAACAGACAAAAAACATTTTTGTCTTTTTTTATTTTTAACTTAAACCAATTTCCAAACTATGCAAAAACACTTGATTAGTTTCCAATAAATATTTAAAAGTAAAAAAAAAACTACCTACAATCGTCATAATCAGTTTCTCAATACTAACAAAACTTTTATGTATGTATTTTAAAATTATATATGTACGGTAAAAGAATTATACGCCGAGTCAATTGTTTGAAAAAATAATTATATATATATAATAATAATAATAACGAGCAATCTTGTTCGCAATAATGTTTGTTTTCTTTTTAAATTTATTTCTAACCTTCAAGTTCATTTTAGGTAAAGAGAACCTGAGGAATAGAAAGAGGTTCTCTTTCCTAATTGAAATGAATGACTGTTGATGAATGGCCGTTCTATATACTTGTATTAATCAAAGCTAAAATATAGCTATTTATATACCTGCGGAAATAATACAATGGAATGTTTTCATGGAGTGTTTTCGTGGGATAGCAAGCCGATAATATAAAAAAACTTAAATTACAGCTACACTTTTAATTTGGTTATAAACAGACAAATATCCTGATTAAAAATTAATAAATTAGTTCATGGTATATTTATTATTTATTAATTATATTTGTATAAATACCTATGGGTATTCGTTTTAAGTGTCTTAAAGAACTAAATATTATGATTATATAATTTATGGTATAACAATTCTACAACCGTTATTTTTTTATTTTTAATGTTTACTGCAATGACAATTTAGTAACAATAGGTAGTACTGACGGTGCAAAGTCGCAAATGTCGCGTATTGTCAAAATCGAAAAATAAGTACCGTAAATAAGTTAGTATTTTAAGAATATAGCAAATATTCTACTTATATAGTTAAACATTTACAGTTGTATTATTAAACCTCTTGTGGTAATTATTATACCATAAAAATTTTGTTATTTGTTATACATTTTTAACAGAGACAGTATATTTTACTCATTTAATTTTTCACCAACATCTCATGTAGTTTTCTTATTGGATAACCGAGAGATACGAGTTTACTTTACAACAACGAGAGCTTGAATGTTCAAACTTATTTCTCTTTTAATTTCACTTCATTCTACTGATGTATGTTAGTTATCGTTATGGCAAAAACGATGTTTATCTAATGAAATCTTGACTATTTGTTGTCGCAGCAGACTACGCCCTGGTTTTCGCAGGTTTGCGTTTAAGTTTTGCTTCCTAGGTTACCGGGATTACTATCGGTAGTCACAACAAAGCCTCACGATCGATCAAACATACGTTTTAGTTATAAATTTAAAGAATCAGCTTTTTACATGTTTTTTATTTATGCGTCGTAGTAAAAATAGCAATATATGATTTAAGAAATTTAGAGTTGAGCACAAGAATTACCTTGTGTGGTATTATAACAATAGATGACGTAACAACATATGACTTATTTTTTAAATTATGATCGATTAAAATTTCGTCTTAGTCACACCAATGTCTTTTTATGTAAAAGAGATCATCATCATCATCATCATATCAACCGACAGGCGCCTACTGCAAAGCATAGGATTCCCCCAAAGATTGTCGTGATGATTGCTACAGAACACATAACTATGATATATCAAGATTTTAAATTATTGTAAAGACGTGTATATTGGGTTATGAAATATTTTCTTTACAAATTGAAATTTATTTTATTTAATTTTTCGATTTTTTGCGATTATAATATAAGATAATTCCGCGTGCAATGACTAGAATCATCCCATGGACTGCTTAAACGAAAATTTATTTCGCAAATTTTCGTCATAATCAAACTGTAGATTTACCAATGCCTATCAGGACATTTTAAATTGATTTTATAGAAATTATTGATTTGATAACAGCCTTTATTAAATTTACGCCTCTCGTTCCTCTAGTTCGATAATTCATTCGCGTTTTATGCTAATACTTAATATCACTGATACGTCTGTATTTGAATAATGGTATAATAATTATCGACAAGCTCATGGCCGCTTAACAAGCTACGAGTCTAGCTAAAGAAATACGTTTGGGATTTCTTGACATTGAATTTGAAATGCGGAGATTTGATAGAGGAACGAAAGTAAACATTGTAGCGCAGATTGGCTAGTAGATGCGGACGTTCGCTGGGGACTCAAAATTTCGGAATAAAGACCACAGATCAACAAACACAGCATAGGGCGCCTATATAAAAGTCTATAGACGACACAAAAGTCGTCGAAAGACACTTATGTACATTTATGCGGGTGTTGATGATGATAGTATTTTTAACTACTAAGTTAAGTAAAAGAGATTTATTGATATTTTATTTGGATTTAATGACCGATTATCCTGTTGACTATTAAAGGTTTTTTGGCACACAAATTTAATAAGAATTATTTACATCCATTGTTTATCGTCGAATAGATTTCTGTTATAATTATACTTAAGTTCTAATAAATGTTATATTTCTAACGCGATAATAACCATGCATACACTAAGCGTTCTATAAATTTTTAATTAAAGTAATGCCGCGTTAAAGTGTAGAGTATTAATATGTTATCAAACACTTCATACTGCTACTCGATCTATCGCGACAGCTTACAGAGGATGGTTAATTGAATATATTTTCAGTTTTTCTTTCCAGTAAGTTTCATTTACATTTTACGAGTATTATATCATAGTTAATCTTCGTTAATATTTTTTTTATTTATTGTTCAACAAAACTCTACACTAAGCATGTCGTGAATTAGATTGAAATAACATTTTCAACTACAGTGCCAAACTAAAAGTATATTTAAAAAGAAACAAAATTTAAACGGTTTCGATATAAGAGTTATATGATAGTTTTTATTATAAACTTTCGGTGTATAAATATCACCAATTTGTAAGAGCTTTTGTGATATTAATTTTGTAAATTTTTTAAATATTTTTCAGTTCGTTACATAAATAGAGCTTCATATAGAAGCTAATGCGCCATGTAAATACCTTTCTAACTAGAGACATTAGTATAGCAATTATTCGCTTAGTCACTTGTTCGTTGACAAAACTTTGAAATTGCAGAAGTATCTGAGAATGAGTTGCTTAAAAAACCTGAACCTCTTTAAACAAGAAGGTGTAGGAAAATAGACATGAACCAAAATACCTATGTATGAAACAGCATTGCTACGCGACTACGGCGGGGCTACGAAAGTTCATGTAGTAACGGTTCAGACTTATAGGAGGGCGCCCGCCCTAGCGTAGATCGAATTGTTTACAGTGATTCGTATTTGTTGTATTGTTCTGTTCATATTTGATATGCACAACCACTTGAGGCGAATTCTCTAGTCGTTGGTGAGAATTTTGTTTTTAATTATTTTATGTCATTTTAAAAAATAATTATTCATTGTTTCATGTATCATATTAGATTTAAAGGCTCAATAACCTTTAGTTATATTTGTGTATTATTAAATTAAATTGAACATGATAGAACGGTAAAATGTACAAAGTCGACTTCAAACATTGACCCTTGGCATGTTATTTTATAGTGCGTTGAAAAAAATATCATTATGGTTACAGGTTTTATATTTATAAGTTAATGTTTCGTTGAAAACATTATCACTTTAAATTAGTGTCTATAAACTTAGGTTTACTATGCGTTTATTGGCATTCAATTACGGTTATTACGTCAAATGAAAAATGTAAACATTTGATTCAAATTTAAAGCGTTTATTTTCACAATAGTCTCTAGTGGTTGTTGTTCCGGGAACATGTTCACGTATTTTTACGCGTTTAAAAATATTATTACATGTATGTTATTTTCAGCCACGGGTAAACGATAAGTTTTCTTTTTTCATTTACTTCTGAACGTCATGAAAAAAATGCCATGCTTAATTTGATAGAAACTAGAATCAAGTTGAGTTCTACTATAACAGTAAATTTCAAAAGCAAGGAATTGATTTCAAACGAAATTTTGATCTTCACGGATCCAACAGAGACCACCACAAATTCAGACAGGTTTTTCTTCCTTTTTGTGCTCCATTATAATTGAGTTTAACTAAGTTTTAAATAAGTTGCCTTTTCCGATGTTAAATGCTACGGGAATTTAAAAATAACATTTTAATACAGACAAATTGTTACACTTAATATAAGAAAATAAATATTGATTTCTTTGATTCTTAAAATTTAAATTGATCTTTGTTAACTGTGTTGACTAACGTCTTCCAATCAAGTTTTATTTTATTGTAATTAATTAATTTGCATGGAAATATTTTTTTTTAATGATGCCAAAATTATAAACAAGTTCTCACGCGCGTATAAAGGTACACAGCCATTTTTTTGTTTAATGTACTACTTATTGTAATACCATACACAGTTGCTCACAAAATAATTACTTATTATATATTTCAAAATGCATTATTATGGTCCCTGAACATCAGATTTTTACGTAAAGGGATAGCAAGTTCAAAGCCCTTATTTGTACAAGTACATACAAGTATAACATTATATTATATTATATTATATTATATTATATTATATTATATTATATTATATTATATTATATTATATTATATTATATTATATTATATTATATTATATTATATTATATTATATTATATTATATTATATTATATTATATTATATTATATTATATTATATTATATTAAATTATATTATATTATATTATAATACATAAGATATCTATAAAATTTCCCTTAAAGATAAATATTTAACGCCAAGTCACTAAAAAATTCTATACTGTAATTTTATATATATAATAATAATACAGAACCCATTAGATGTACGATGGCCTCATTGTCCATATGTCATTATCAACGGTAAACCGTAATAGACAATTGATTGTTCAGAAGTGGGTCATCACTATCATTGCATTCTACAGACAGAAAAAGTTTAATAATTTATTACATTGATCTAGTTACGAATAAGGGTGACTTATATGTACAAAAACTTTAAGTAAATGTACAGTCTAGACGATGCACGGAAAAAACTTTTTTTTAACTTTCAAGCAGCTGAACATTTTGTTAAAAAAAAATTTTTATATGTTATGCCAGAAAGTAACGAATGCTATGTAGAATTTTTCTATGTAGTTTTGCACTGTTAGAAATATGACACTTACAGTCATTTAAAAGCTGTATTTGTCTGGTCACTTTCTTATATTAAAAATGCCTGCGTAAATTATGATTACGTTGACACTCCATTTTTTATTCATTGATTTCCTTTTTTTTCCATAACTTTTTTTTAACATTGATAAGTGCCGCATAAAATGAATTAAATCACCTACAAACATTTTGTATTTGTCAATAGGTGATTCAAATTATTCATCGATATTATTTAAGCTAATTGGTTGTCTTAAATTGAACCAATCCCAAATTAATCCATCAAATCGTTGTTTGACACTCTGTGGGACTCTCGGGGCCCCCCCTCACGGGCACCCAGATACTTCGTGGATCAATCGCCACAAAGCATCTGTAAGATTTAGGCAGCAACCATGGTGGAAAAATGAACGTAAATAATGCTTTGACGTAAGGTTGCCGTGGAAGCCCTCGGGTGTAGATATTGTAAAGATTTTTGAGTTAAGCGCTTTCAATGCTCTGTCAGTTTGATAAGATCTGTTAAGATAATTAAAAATTCTATTTTTGTTATTTTTTTTTCATGACATTAAAAATAATTTTGATTGTCAGGTATGGCAATGGCCGATAGGGGAATCAGACGAGGTGCAGGTACACCTTTCTACGCGCCACCGCGCCGGAAGACGTCAGCCGAAATCATCAGTGAAGCGCGAGCTGCTGTTTTTGACGGTTGGTTATATTAACTGTTATTTTTTACTCTCATCATCATGACGTATACGTATAGTTAGCTTAGACGCTCGCAACTTTACACTTAGTATATTAATTATAGGATTGTCACAGCGCACAAACAAGTTTCCATAGGAAGGGCAGCAGCGTCTTCTACGTACCACAATACCACACTGCAGTCACCAACCCGACTGTCAAGCGTGGTTATGATAGTATATCCGCCCATATATATCTTAGGGGAAGACTATGCCTCGCAGCAAGCGTCTATGGTATGAAATGATGAGACGCTTTCTGCGCCCGCATCGTAGCCACGGAATCTAAGAATGCCGTTTTGACAGCAGTTAACAGATGTGCGATAGGTGGAATTATTACATATGTGTGTACATTTAAAATCTTATAAGGCACTTGTATGTACTTTGTTAGTCTATAACTCTAAACTTTATTTGCTGTGATAGCAGTATAATGTATTTATTGTACATGCTAGTTACCGTGTAATCATATAAAATAATTACATATTGAAACTCGTACATTGTTTTTTGTAAGCCGTGCTTAGCAACTCTGATGTGATTGATCTGTATTACATATTAATCTGAATTATATTAAAATGTCTTCATTTCTAAACATAAATCGTTACCTTACACAGCTCTATTGCAATCGGCAATCTTGATTTCGCACGACACGACATTCCACCTTGCCAATGTCATGTGGTTTTTAACAAACGGCGAGAAATCACGACAAACGCTCTTTTCTCTAATTCTTTGTCGCGTTTGGCTTCACGTTACCGAATAGTTTCACATAATTGTTTTATAACACTTCACATAGGAACAGTTTATAGAATTGATAATTTAAAATTCTAGAGTTCTTTTTGTGAAATAACTTCAATTTTTTTAACTGCTTGCTAATTCGATAATAGTAAATGGCCAGTTTTATATAGCACTGTACTTCCAGACGTTCACATATATCAATGAATTATAAATTGTCGTAATTCAGTTTACCACGACATTATTGCAAATAAGTAATAAAACTTTGAGTTTACTTTCGTTATTTACAAAAACTCGGCTAGGATAGGTGTATAAGCACTTATACCTTAAAATAAGTTATCTAAAATAGCACAACGGGAGGGATTGCAAATTAAAGTTCTTAATGAAGTTACTAGAATCCTTCACGTTGTGGGCGATCGCCGATCAGATTTTTGTAGGAATCTTGCATAAATCTGTCCTCCACCCAGAGGCAGATTATTTTGAACATCAAGAAAATTTCCTCCTCAAACCAATAAAAAGCCTTTTAGATACCTACCGATACACTTTAAATTGATAGCTTTGGAGTTTTTAGTTTTACATGAAATTTGGAGACATGTAGATGGAAAAGATTTATAAGCGTCAATGTATAGTTCATTTGTTTGTCATAAGGTGTCAAGCTTTTACACCTATTTCCAATCGTCTTATTTAAAATGAACACTGTGATATGAGACATTATCATTACATAGTCTGCAGGGAAGATAGCATATTGTAATTAATTTTATTATCCAGTAATCCGAATTTTGATATCACCATTCCTTACTATATTAATATTAATATTTCTGAAAACCATTAAGGTTTGGATAGGATGTAACTTACATTATTTGATTGCAAATATTATGCTTTATAATTTTACAACTATTTCCAATCAACTTGTATATACAAGTATATACCATTAAAAGTGATATTATATACCTTACAGTATATAAGTTAAAATATATCAATTGAATGGATCCAAAGGCTCTTGCGGATGATTTTCATCAGGCGTCAATGTGCGTTTGTAATTCGAACGAATATTTACATACACATAGACGACATGTAATTCATTGAGATATATGTTTTTTACTTTTACTACCATTAATAAAATTCAAAACGCTTATTACAAATAAATTGAAGGAAAAAGATTCTTATTCAACAGATGAATTTTATTTTTATTTAATAAATTGGCAGTGACCAAGGATTCTTATCATTTGAATATCATTATCATTACTATGTAACCTTATTATTTTGATTTCATTTTGGCTATATCTGAAAGTATATATGTATAAATTTGTATTGAACTTTATTAAAAGATATGTTGTTGTGGAGTGTCTTTCTGTTTCTTTTCCACAAAAAGAAAAAGTTAAAAAAAATAGATAATAAGTTGACGATCAAAAGTTCCAATGTTGAATAAATTAATTTTATCTAATCTCATCTTTATCAAAGTAGATAATCCTTCTTGCATCGTATCCTATTGAGGATCGTGGCCCGAATTGGAAATTTTATATAAAAGTGTATTTTTTGAGTTTTTCTATCACATAGACAGCAAAGTAGATAATAATATGAAAAGATTTTATATTAATTTTTATTATATGTTTGCTGTTTAATTATTAGTAATGATAGATGGAGCGGCTTTTAATGGAAAATTATGTCAATTTTTTACATGTGTTGCGATTTCCTGAATGAATATAATTCCGGAAATTCGAATTATTAACATAACTATTAATAATAGCTCATATCCGATCACCGCAACGTGATTCAAGCGTTCGCATAAAATGATTAATTTGTGGAAAGTATTTTTGTTGAAATTGCTTAAAGCAAAGGTCATGCGATCGCTAATGTTGTGCTCGTACGGTTGCCAAGGAAATGTCTTATACATTTTCATTTATTACTTTAGCCTATTACAAAGATTACTTCTTATATAAATTTTATTAAAGAAATTCGCATCGACTCTTATTTTTGATTTAATATAAACTTAGGTAAAAGTTCAAATTAATTTTTTTCATCGTTGATGTCTTAATAAAATCAATTAAACTGGAAATAACAAAAATAATGTGATGTCAGCCATAACTAAATTAATGTAACTAAAATTCTTAATGATAGACTAAAAATACAACAAAAGCTACATATTCTTATTATTAATTGTTTGCTTCCATGTTTCTTGACGTCTATTTCTTGTTGAAATACTGAATACTTGAATATATTTATAGATGAGGTTAAAACAAATCTTTGATATATCATACATCTTGCATGTTTTAATAAAATATAACTGCACGTAATTTTATTTTATTAAAAAAGTTGTTTGTTTCAATTTCGGTCACTGACCTATTCCGAGCGTCTTTTGTTGTTGATGATGGATTTGTTTGAGAAGATGCTTAACAATCAAAAGATTTTTTTCATCTGGGCATTTGGCAGATTCCGCGAGTTCGAGAGACCATAGCGCAGCGGGCACTTAGACTAAACTTCTAATAAGCTGACGAAACTTGATCGCTGCCTGGGTATCCCCAGCTCGGACTGCTGCATACTACAATTTCACTTGATTGACATTTGATATCTTTTCAGAAATGAATGGCTCATCTAGTGGTTCGGGTGGCGTTGGCACCTTACGTCCACTGCGTACGCGACGACCATTCACACCGCGTGAGCCCCAACGGACTCTTTTCAATGAGCGCACCCGCAAACGCGACCAAAGACCACCTAGTGCTTTTGAGTTAGTCCTCCTCATATAATTTAGTAATTTATTGCAATATCATTATCGTTTTAGTCGAAGGACGTCCACTGCCGGACATAGGCCTCCCCCATAGATTTCTAATAAGACTGGTTGGAAGCCGCTACCATTACCCGGCAACTTTAACAATGTCTCATCTGACCACCTTGCGGGTGGAAGTCCTTCGCTGCGCTTGCCGGACCGTCGTCTCCACTCTAGAATCTTTAGACTTCAGCGGTCATCTATTCTATGCGCTTTATGGCCTGCATTTGGTTGCCAAATGGGTCTTCTAATTTCTGATCCGATCTCGTGGGCAAATTCCGGGCATAGCCTCTAACAAAGTGAGAAATGTTTCACTACCGTAAGTCATCACTGCTCTGGTACAGAATAATGGCTAAAATTATAAAAATATTCAGTATTTTAGCTGTACTTTATTAAACTTGAAAGCTGCGGTTTCCTATATTCGAACACGTGATATTATAAACTGTAAAAATATTACATCATTGTATTTATTATCACAACATATTATTTAAATAGATCGCAAGCTTTAATTAAAGACAAATTAATTATTTAATTGATGCATGCTTTCCATAATATGACTTCATGATTTCGACTTTTTATTGTATTGATTATCTTTCAAATACCAGTCTGTATTTTGAAATTAGTATTATAAATCAATTGCCAAATACCATAGAAAACACTATTAATGTTTTTTTTTAACATAGGTCGCTTGCATTTAATCCATCGATTTTATCCATAACATAATGAAACTCTTAACCCAACAGTCTGAAGTACTTGAGTTTGACAGAAGACAGCGAAGAAACACCAACAAAGTCGGTTACCCACATCGTCAATTGCGAAGAAGTAACTTCAAGCGGACTACACACGAACGAAAATAAGAATGTTGCAAAGAAAGATAACTCGGTAAGACACATCCATTAAATATTATATATTATATTCATGTAGGTATTTACGTGCTATCGTTAAATTTTGTGTAAATGTTAAGTAAACATGTATAGTTTAAATATATTGTAAATGATTCCAGAAGATATTTACACGCACATGCAGACACATATGCACGAAACATGCATGCATACACACGTATCCTAACACAAATCTTGATAGTTGTCGCGTGAATTTCGTGACATATTAAGTTTTATTGATATAATGGTTTCTCAAGGCGTAGGTTCTGTCTAATTTAGGAACCTCTGGGAACTTTTTTATTTTGCAGCATTAAGTAATAAAGATTTTTATTTTCTTATGACATGTTATTTCTGTTTTTGGATACCTTTATCACGCGGAACGCTGTGCGCCTACCTTTTAGAACAACCTTACATAGCCTAAGAGTGGTTTTACTTTATGCCTTTACATCGTGAAACTTTATATACTAAAGCTTTAAACTTACTAACTTACTCTAACAAAGGCGAAAAAATTCAAGGCGTGCTTCACCTTGGGCTGTTACATTATTTATTTCTATTTAATTGTTAGGCTACCGTAGGCTTCCGCTAAATTAATTGGACACAGAGACTGACAAAGTTAAAACTCAAGTGCCTTAAGAGGTCGTTCGCTATTATCAGATTTTAACGTTTCGTATTATTAGTACAAATATGTATGAAGAAGGATGACGGTCAAACTCTACGAGAATATAAATGTTTGAAGTAATATAGTATATAGCCTCGAAGACGATATTTATTATATATTATATTGTTGTTTAACAAAAACTTAAAAGAAATGCTGTTTATATAGCGTGAAGGATTTTAAGTGATAATAAACCTTTGGAATCAATTGCTCTGCTACTGTGTTAAGGATTTTTTAAAAGTGACACCAAAATAACTTGACTATGTTTGTTGTCGGCTCTTACCAGGGATCGTGTGAAATTTTTGTAGCTTTAAATTAAAAGATGTTATTAAAAAATCAGATTTTAGTTTGTATCAAATTGGGCTTTTCAAGCTTCTTGCAATTTGTGTTTCGACAGTTACGTAATCAGGTACGACCTTGTGAGCGCAGTGGAGACAGTGTGGCATGGAGCGGCTTCTCTAAGTTGCCTCACTTGAGTGGCAAAAGTAAGCCGTTACATCGGAGGAACACCACTGGCCAAATGATTGTGGAAGGTTGGTTGGAAATTTGTTTTAGTTGGTCTCATTCTCTATCTAGAACAGTGATTCTCAAAGTGGTCTACATCGACCCCTAGGGGTCTATGACAACCTGCAAGGGAAGTCAGCGTCGTCAGCGAAAAAAAATTTGGGGGTCCATGAAATGAAATTTTATGTTTATTTAATGTTACGTATATTTTACATAACAGATACAAAATTTTATTTTGAGTAGTTTTAATTTAAATTCAATTAATAAATGCATAAATTAACATGTGTTTTTACTTTAAGTTTTTAACACTAAACTTCACTATAGTTAGAAATTTACAGGAAATCAATATCAGGTAAGTAGGGGGTCTACCCAACACGGAAAAACATGACACAAAAAAGTTGGGGGAACTCTGATCTAGAATGTACATGTGTTGTGGATACTTTATTAAAGGTTAGAAGAACAAACTTATCATCATCGCTACAACCGTACACATATATATATATATATATATATATATATATAGATAGGCTAGAGCGTCCTCCATTTTCCAAGGCCAGACGATACTGTTTAAAAATTAAAAACTTAAACTTTCTTTTAATTTTTCTCTCTATATCGATAGTATGAGTACATGCTTTGATTGACTGGAAAAAACCATAAAAATAAAAAAAAAATCCCTGTGTTTAGTATACTTACAGGCACTTTTATAGTGAAAAACTTAATATTACTAAGGTTACGCTTATGAAATTATTAGGCAATGTTAGTTCGGCAGAATATACCTCATCCATCACCACCTATCATTAAGCTTCTGTATGTCATGGCGTTACAAATTAAACTTTTGTATATCATGTATGCCAAACTCATTTCATTGCAGGTCCATCAGGGACAAGCTTGGCGCAGACTATATCAGTAACCAGAGCATTAGATATAAATAGTGACGTGCCTAATACGAAAGCCTTCTCTAATGAATCACAAGGAAATAAATGTAAGTTTTTAAAATAAAAATCCTTTTACTTTTATATTCTATCAATTGTTAAATTAATATATACGTTAGGTTAAAACCATTGTTCAATTTAGGATTTATATACGATATGATTTATTTATGACTTTATAATTATTTGACCCTTTTACTAAGCTATTTTAACTAAAGTGAATATAGAACATGTTGTTATATGTTATACAACTATACTATAACTACAATATAACTAGTTAGTTATTCAATATGTAATACGATTTTCGATCTAAAATGTATCTGACTTTTAGTCAACTAGTCAACAATTTGAAATAAAGCTATGTGCTTAATTTTTGATCGAATGCTAAAATAAATTTTTATGGTTATACACACAGGATGTCTCTTAAATGAACGTCATGCCGAAATCTCGTGAACAACTATGTTGGATATGGCTTATTACATAGTACATGAATCGGAAAAAATGCTATTCTTTTAAATTAGAATTTTTGTCAATCGCCTATAGAAGGGTCACTGTCGGTAACGTGAAAGTTAAAAAATAGACGCTTTAGTTATAGTAATAGAAAGTACATCTAATCTCGGTTTTACATGGGTACCTTACTAAATCATTTTTATTTCTTACGTTTTTGTTTGGTAAAGAACACATTTTAATTTGTGTGATTGATAGCCGGCGAAGTATTAAGTCGTTTCTTTCCCAGGTCTTGGTTCAGAGGCAGCCGGGAATAAGCGGCGAGCGTTTGGTATGATTAAATCCGTGTCGTGTGATTCCTCACCAGGGGCCGGAGATACTCCAATTAAACATCTAGCTCTTCAATTGCCGAATGCATCGCTTGATAACTATACCAAGTAAATTAAATTAAAATGACTAATTTTAATTTCAGACTTTGAGTTGTATCGTTTTTTTAAGAACGGAGTTTCACTCTTTGCCTTAGTAACACAAAATATGTAAGCCACTATCCAATCAAAACGTAAAAAATCCGTCTTAGATGTGAGCTCGCAGATCAGCGCACTTTGGAGACTCGTAACTTTAAATTAAAGGATGCTATTATAGAAGAGTTCAATCTGAATCCAATTTCTATTAAATTGGAATCTGGCAATTTTTCTCATAACGTTCACAAGCGATCACTGTGATCACTGTGATGGTATGTGTATAATTTATATATATATATATATATATATATATATATATATATATATATATATATTTAAATATATAATATATATAAATAAACCTTACATGAAATAAAAAATTCTTTAAATATGCTTAAATATTAATAAAATTAAATAAATATTCATTAAAATAAATATTCATTTTAAAATTATAACGGGTTGTGTTTGGATACACCCAAGTTTTTACATGCGAGCGTACATCATGAAAAGAATACCAGGAGAGTTTAATTCTATAAAAACTAGGTTAAAATTGAGCTTCTCTATTAAGGCTTTATGTTAAAATACATCTTTTTCAACTACACTAAAAAGCTGTTTGCCTTCGCAGTTTGAGCACACTGGAACTCGCCGAAGCTTTGACTTCCCAGCGTAGCCACGATGTAGAAAGAACTCTGCTCCTAATGGAAGCGCTCCAGAATATTCTAGAAAAGACAACACCGTCCAGCAACTTGCGGGAGCTTGTGTTACGTTCCCTCTACGTTCATATTGACAATGAAGATGAACGGATCTTGGTGGCCATTGCCAGAGCTATGCTTACTGTAAATATTTATATAAAATAATTTTTAAGCATTTTTAATGAAACGTTGTTCATCATTAGTTTAGTCTGGATTTTTATTCCTTAATTTCTAATTTATTAGGTGCAAAAAACATAAACAAAAATTCCTGCAAATTTAATTTCGTCGTTTGAGCCCATAGACGTCCACTGGAAGGCAAAGGCCTCTCCCTAAGATATCTATGGAGGGATATACCATAATCGCCACGCTTGGTACGCGGGTTGACGTACGCAGTGTTGTCTTATGGTACGCATATTATTAATACACAAAGTGTGAAATATAAAAGGCTGTATCCGGGGAATCGAAACCGCGACCTTCTAACGCACATTTCACTCCTTCAATTCTGCTACCGCTGCACAAGTAAAATTAATTTAGCGCATACTTAATTGACAGACGAGCACAATTTCTTCGTTTGAATTGAGTCAAAAAGTAATAATATATAGAACCAATAATTACTATTGCTGTTTCTGTTCTTAACATTAGGACATTCATTTGTTAATAACGCCTCGATTAGAGATAAAACTATTGAGTGTTCGTGAAGAGTCAGGAGTATTCTTTATTATATCAGCGGAGTTATGTGTATTGTTTAATATTTTTTGAAAACTTACAGATGCGAGTTACGGGAAAACATTTAGCGGCGGCGTGTAAATTAGTTTTCAAAATCGCAAGAAACGATAAAAATGACCACTTCTTTAAAAATAGCAATTTATTAGGTATGTTAATTATGCACAATTATGATTTTAAACGACAATGGCACGGTTAACAACGGCTTAAACTTTAGGCCGCTGAGCTTAGATCGCTTCGTATCGTAGTATCTCCATGGTGTCACTGTTGACTAGGGTCCCCACTAAGGGACCTCGATTTCGGGGCTAATAGTTCTTCGTTTAACATTCCGACTCAAAGGCGCCCAAACTGTCTAACATTACTCAGAAAGCGTCAGCTCTGGGAGAAAAAATAGCGGTAGAAACTAAAGCAACGCTTTTATTTTAAATGATCCGGAGTTGGGGACCCGTGCAGTAAACGAATCGACTTTGATTCCGACGAGGCTGGTAGATTTTCGAACGGCTGTGAAATTTTTCAAAAGATTTTGCTTTCAGGACATCGCGTTCTGAATGTGCCGGGTGTTTTCGGTTTTACAGTATCGGCACGAGTTACTTTCCATGGTAGTTTATGTCTAAATAAATATCATAAATAATGATGTTCCTATAATTTTTGGACACTGAATCAATATACATATAATATCTTCTAAATGAATCTTAATTGACAATAAACGTACAAATACAATATTATTGTCAAAGAATATTAACTAAAGAATCAAAAAGTATTAGATCTTTGGAGGAGGTTTATTCCTTACAGATGCTGTCTATCGGCTGGTATGACGATGATGATGATGATTGATGTTATACCTATTCAATCTCTCGTCAGAGCTCTTGGTGGAGGGATGCGGCCGTGCTGACCCGCTAGCGGAAAGCGAGTCTTGCGTGTATGGTGCAGGAGCCCTACGTTTCTTGGCACTGGAGCCC
Organism: Battus philenor; assembly: GCF_028537555.1. Lineage (NCBI taxonomy): Eukaryota > Metazoa > Arthropoda > Insecta > Lepidoptera > Papilionidae > Battus > Battus philenor. Next base: position 5,381,657 of record NW_027181686.1, read on the forward strand.
CGGTTGTGTTTACTGGCGCACCAAGCTGGTGCTTTGCACCTGGCCGCCTTACACTTAAAGATTCTTAACAACGCGGTGAGATGCAACGTTAACTAACATAAAAATAACTAAAACGCCTTTTATTTTACATTTGGAATGTTATTAGTAATTACTATTGTTATATATGTCGATTATTGTTATTTACTAATACCACAAAACCAAGCCGAGACACCGTGTGCACAAATGTCGCCGATATGTAACTCTGTAAATACAAGGATTCCGTAATCGTTTCGAATGGACCGTCATAGATTTACTTTACAACAGTGTTGAATTTCATTTAGAATAGAGAGCCTCTCTACTCCTTAAGTTCTTTATTCCTATAAAGTTATAGAAAATATGGGTGCATAAAACTCATGTAACTTTTTGAATGAAAATAATTTTATAAATACGCGATGAACTTTTTTTAATCAATTCAACGTTGATTTATACGACACCCTATATGTCTGAATATTACGACATTATACGACAACCTCTGCTAGCCATCAACCTATACTCCGGTTGAAAACGGCTTTCATACAGCGTTTCCTGGTGACCTTAAAAGTCCAGCGGTTCCCTCAAAGGTGTGGGTGGACGTCCTGCTGCCGGCTCGTAGCGTCGACTCCAGAACCTTAACGCCCCAGTGACCGTCGCGCCGTGTAACTAGCCTGTCAGAAAAACTGCCAACTTGAAGTATAGCTCTTCAACTTGGCAGAATGATGGCAATATAATTATTATAAATAGCTTCTTTTTGATGATGTCTTATAGAAATCAGAGCGACCAAAACAAGTACAGGAGCAGGCTATGCACGCGCTGTACCAGTTGACTGGAGCCCTTCGTAATCTTGCAAGTGGTGGGTCTAAAACAGCAAGTGCCTTCGTGTCAAGTGGAGCGCTCGCTGAGCTTTTGGCGGCTTTGTCTCTGCACACCGACCGGGATGTACTTACTAATGTTGCTCGTTGCCTCAGGTACGAGAAATCTAAAGGTTTTTAATATTTAAGACAACATGCGAATCTTTATAATTTTGCTTATTTTACTGGTTGTCTTCGCTCGCTTCGCGAGGTCTATTATTGGTAATTTTAAATACGGCAAAAAGATATTTTCGCCAAGTTTTATAGGAAAAAGTGTTAAAATATGAAAGTATTCGTTTTTAATCAACAGTCCCTCCACTTCTTTGCGGGTTGATTTTCATAAAATTCAACCTCGTACCAAATTCCAAGTTTTTTATTACCAAGAAAATGTTCACATTGTTCTTTTAGAAACTTAAAGTTCACAAACTTGTCGGGTCTTAGTGTTAAAAGTAAACATATTGTCATCAACATTATTATTTATATAATGATGTTGATCATTATTATTTCATTCGTAGGAAGCTTACTGCTAGGCCACGGCTTTGCCGGTCTGTTGCATTCCAATAAAGTTTCAAAGTGATTGAAAGCTTTGAAACTTTTTCCTGACAAATGAGCATGAAAAAACTTTAAAGGGGTGAACCCTTTAAAGTCTAGGTACATGTACCCTGTATAGCCGGTTAATAAAAAGCTAATTACTAACTAAACATTCTTAGTGTATTGTCTGCGGAGGATTCGTGTTGCGAATGGCTGTGTGGTTCGTCCTCCAGCGCCAATGCGTTGCTGAGGGCGCTAGCGGCGTGCGCTTCGCGCGCGGCCCTTGCTGTCAGGCTGGCTTACACGCTAGGCAATATGGCTGCCGCAGATGAGCAAGCCAGGATTAACGTAAGTACCAAAAACATATATAAAACCGTCCTTATTTCTGACATTTGATTAACGACTTTATTAAATTTGTTTTAGTATTATTTATTTATTTTAATTATATATACATTTCTTATATGTTACGAATAGAGTTATAAACGCAGCAGATGGATTGCTAGAAATCAATGCATAGACTAAATAAGAGATTTCGTGCATTTCGTGCATTGACCTTAAAAAATACTTAGCGGTTACGTATCCGTGACCTGTTTCTTTATTTTTTTGTAATTTGTTTTAATGTATTTCTCGTTAAGTATTTACATGAGTCATTATTTCCGTAATAAGACGTTCACTACTATATGTCCGGTCTTCTTCAGAGGTTTCTTATAGGAACTTATTAAGGTCGTCTGTTCATCTTGTGGTTGGACGTTCTATGCTGCGCTTGTCCAGGGTGTCCACTCCTGAAACTTAAGTCTCCAGCGTATTTGTTCTATGTACTAGACAAAACTCTGCCACTTCAACTTGCAAATTTACTGGGCTTTGTATAATAAGCTGTGAATTGTATAAAATTTTCAATATTAAAAGCTACGCTGTTATATAAGTCAAACTTTCAGATTTATAACGAGGAGGGCGGGGTGGATGTGTTGTTAACCATTTTGGAGTCGTACACGAAACGCAATGATCGCGACGCTAAAGAACTGGAGTCGGATGCCGATCTCCATTTAGTGGGTAAGAAATATGATGCAGATTTTTTAATATTTTGTAATAATTTGTATCATACCTTCAACAACATAAAATACAAAGAGATAATTTAAAAAAATAAACTTCAATTACTGCTATACCACGGCGCAATGATATGTAAGTATAATAATTTTGAATGGCGACCTAAAGAAACCGATAACATAGTTACGATAGCAAGAAGTCGCTAGATGCTGGCAAGACCGGTCTTCGTGGCGGTCTTTAGCAGAGACCTATGCTTGCAGTGGGCATCTATCTGCTGACATGACGGTGATAATAATTTCATTTCCATAACATAAAAAACACAATTAAACTTACTGCTTGATAAATCATTTATCAGGTCAACGCTATGGATGTCTTGTCACCTTATAAATTAAAAAAAATCTTTTTCGCAAAATTTTAGTATTGTTGGTTTTTAACTTCATTGTCAAAGTTTGTGGGGAGTTGTGGACGGTATAACGAAAGCGTGATTCAACGTTTCATATTACAAGTTTTATTATAGTACTAGCGAAACCGCTGTACCGCGCGTATACCTGCAGCGAGATGGGGGGGGAATACGGCCGATCCTATAGTCCGCCGTAAACGAACGTGGCGATGGCGCTAAAACTCATTTTTCTTCTTCCCCCACCTTCACCACTCCCGCCGCAAGAAGTGTGAATTATGTAAGATAGTATCCCGGGAATCAAACCCGCGACCTACGATCACAAGTCTCTTTACCGCTGGGCTACCGCTGCTCGTATTTGCTGTCAATTATAGTATGGAATATCCGTTACAAAAATCAATGGTTTTAGAAATAATATACACTGTTTTTTATAAACGTTTTTTAAATTCGGATAACAGAATATGAAAAATATTTTATATTTATTGTTTATTGTCTGTTTATGCAGACTTTTTACTGACTTACTAGATGATATCGGAGTTGTCGCAATTCAATTGAAAAAATGTAATAGTATTTCCGAGCTATCACCTCCTACACGGTTATTGGAAATAGCTTTAAAGCTTTTGTGCAGACAAATGAGCTTATTTAAAGCTTCTCAATGATTCAGAGGAGTTTTCATTGTTTATATAAATAGACAAGTGCATTTGACTAAAACCAAGTATATGGGTAATTTTAAAAATTGTTTCTGTTACTTTAACTACTTTAAATAATGCAATCATAGTGATTACGTTTCAGAAAACGTAATCACGTATCATCCCATTCCATTGTGATATCACAAAATATTTTACAAAATATTGGCGCCAAAATATAAAAAGACAATGGTCATTTTTACATGATTGATATAAAAATGACAGATTCCAAATTCAAAACTAATATTGTTTATTACTTATTATAACAGTATTTATTTCCAGACTAAGTAGTATATTATTTTACAAGTTTTGTATTATTTTTTCTGTCACATATCCAAATACTAGCTTTACACCAAACTAGGTTAACTGGTCGCTATAGCACCAAGTTTAAAAAGAATAAATAAAAGGTATTCAGTAAAAAAGTAACATCGAAACATAAAAGTTCATAACCTTAATTATAATGATAGCCGAAGACACTTGTAATGTCATTCCGTTTAAGTCATACAATAATTACAAAATTTCCAGTTATGTATGCCAACCATGACCTTAAACTGTTTACAAACAAATAGCTTTAATTTTTTAATAAGTCCTATCGATATAACCCACAATATAAATGTGGAATGAATAGATACTTGAAAATTTTGAAACATTTCTACAAGTATTTCATTATATTAGCATGAAGTTTATTTTTTTTATCACTTCTTTCAAACATCTACCGAAGTGATAGAGACCCTTTATGTTAAGTTTTGAATTTACCTTGGATTAAATTGAATATTTACATCCGATTATTCTTTTGTTACACCTAGCTGTTGCTTCTACCTAACATATATTTTAATTACGTTCAATATTATGTATTTATATCTATCTGACTTATAATACTTAGACTACTCATCCTGTTTTTTAATTATTATTTTGTGTTCCTTACGATTACAATTTAGGTCTAAGTGTTCTTTTTTTCCAGCTATGTTGACGGCGAAATTATTAAATTCTAGGCGCATAGCATAGAGACTTCTATATTTTATTTTTTCCCAAATCACTTTCTGTTAGATATGCGCGCTTTTTATACTTAATCTATAGAAAGCGATAGCCATAAAATTTTTCCTTGATTATGTACTTACCTAATTTTTCTATGGTACAATGTTGACACGACTGCGTGCAATTGAAATGGACGATAAATGATGTCAACACTTTCACATTTAGCTTTCATAATAAACAATAAATATTTCATTAGTGTTAAAGTAAAAATACCTATCGACGAGGTAAGTAAAATCGCACGAAAGTAAAAACGGTAAAAACAGTGTTTTTTTACCGTACCGTACATGTTATATGATTGCGTGCTATCTGAGTTTATACCTGTGTGAGTGTAGGTAATTATGTGTATGGATGTATGGGTGTGTATATTGTTAAACTAGTTCTTTTGTCTTCTAGGTAGGTATGTTGTCACTCTATGTATATTATAAACGTATAATCTTACAGGTACTGATTTAGGAGGGTCAGATGGTTCAAACGAAGACGTCCTTATAAAGGTACTTTTCTATTTTAAATATAATTGTCTTTATTTAAAAATCTGAATTAAAATCTTATATATCTAAGCTTAGTCAATGCTCTTGTCGACCATAACACTAGATTTGAACTGAAGATAACGAATCGCTCGATCAAAACACTAACACAATGATTCCGAAAATTTGCCTTTAAGCTAAAAACGTGATTTCTGACAAATGGTGGTTGGTTTTTTGTTTTTTTTAATTTCTGGGTTGAGGTGGTACAGCTAGGGGCGTTACATTTTACCACCGAATTTGCAAGACAGATATCTCATATCGGTTTCTTTGGCGAACACTCCATGAAGAGGGACATCAGCTCGGACATCAACCCGACAAGCGTTTAGTATTCCGATTTAGCTGTTCCCGGAAGCACCGACGTCTCAATTTCTGTAACCGAATATATGTAATGCTTAAAACGTTGTACTTGGCCACACTTAAACCAACATATCATCATCATCATCATGTCAGCGGATAGACGCTCACTGCATGGCCTAGGCTTCTCTGAAAGGTTCGTTCTCCTCCCGCCCACCAAGATTTTAGCTGCCTGCATACAGCGACTTTCCGCGACCTTGAACTCGTAGTCGATTAGTGTTATTACCCACGCTAAGTTAATGTGGCCTTTTCTGTGATCAGGGCGCCATAGAGAGGCTTAATTTGGTTCTAATTTCTATCAAAATTGGCTCTTCTGACATTCTACTTATGCGTTCACAGATAGTCACTGTAAATGATTCTAAGAGGACAATAAATAAACGTATTTATTATAAATGCAGACTGTGCGAGTTGTCGCCAACTTGTGCCTGTCAGAGTTAGCTGGAAGAGGTGTGGCTACGCAATACCCGGTACGCGCCATCAAAGCTCTGCTGGCGTGTCTCGAAGTGGCCGATCGATCTCTGGACAAACATGTATGTGTATCTTGGCGACATACTGTAGAGACTTAACATACCAAACTATATGTTATATTAACTATATACTGTATGTTATGGTAGATAATAAAACTTAAAGGCAAGAGTTTTTTTAGGTCCAATTGTCACTGTTTGTCCTTAAGAGACATTTATATATTCAACAGGTTTGAAATGAACGTTGAGAGCGCTTAATATACATATTTATTAAAAAAAAATGTCAACAACAAATATTTACATTTTATTACCAATGATTATATGTCCGTATTAACTAATATCTATGTTTTTGGAGACATGCAATAAATTCGTATGAATCTATTATCAATCGTAGATTATAAATATAATTACAATTTCGTCTAGAGTAAAAATAAAATGTTAAAAATTAAAATAATTGACACAGACGCTCAACGATCTATGGCGGTATAAACTCGGGATTTCTCTACGAGATCAATCAGTCATTTTAGACCTGTAGAAGAACGAAGGTAATCGACATAGCCCAGTGGATTTGTAAGTTGAAGTGGTAGGGAGTAGGTCACATAGTGCGCAGAACAAATGGCTCCTGGAGCATTAAGATTCTGGTGTCGTGACCACGGACTCGTACGCGTAACGTAAGACGTCCACCCAAAAAGTGGTCATCATCATTTTTATCTTAGGACTGGCCGACGTAGGCTTCCCTCATAGATTTACTATAGGCGGAAGCGACCTGCATCCAGCATTTTTTGACGAGATCGTTAGAACGTAATAAATTCGATAATTACGATCTCATAATTAACGAATTTGTACCTGTTCACAATTATAATTTGATAATGAGATATTTGACCTTGCTTTCATAATACCATTACAGAATTACACATTTTTTTTGTGTTTGTAAAACTTGAAACTTATTACTGGCACGTATGCGTCACTCATTAACATGTAATAGTCTTTAGCACGCTAGTGTAAATAAATTCTTTCCTGTTTCAAAATGTTTATTTAAAATATCTTCGAAAATTATTTGAGTCATTTTATCGTTGATATTGTATAAATTAATTAAAATAGGATGATCAAAGAGATGAAAAAGAGGGTGATGGTTGCCTCGAACGAAGGGAAGAACTTGCCACGGCTGCCCTAGCTACTCTTAACAACGTGACCTTCTATCTCCAACCGACGGAGTCCCTTGATCCGCTTGATGATACACTGGAACTGCTCTGTAAAGGTAACAAAGATTCTGCACTCGAAAAATCTGACTTTTAATGGGACTGGTTGGAAGTGGCCTGCCTAATGACCTTGACAATGTCGTCTGTTTACCTTGAAGTAGAAGTGATTTACGTTTACTCCTTTCTTGACGTAGTATTATAAAATTTTAATTAATTATTCTTTATTCCTGTAACGAAAATACAAATTCACATGCGAGCCGGTAGACGCCGTGTGGTTGTGGCCCTGATTGAGTGGTCATCGTGACTATCTAACTAGATAGTTTTTAAGAAAAAAAAATTATATAGAATATATATATGAAATATTACTATTTGGGACATTATCCTAGATTTCTTTATAATAGGTTATTGCCAAAACGGACTGATCAAACCTCGTCATGTTAAATAATCGAAATATTTTTTCGTGTAAAGCAACCTGTTGCTGGTTACGCAAGGATGGTTCAACTTTAGCCGGCTGCGAGGCAGTGCGAGCTCTCGGCAACCTTTCGCGATCCAATCGCGCTGCACAACTTTTGGTACTGGAAGGTGCATTGGATGCACTACCGACGTTTCTGGAACACGGTTAGTATATCTAGTAATTTCCGCACTATCATTATTTCAGCCGTTAAAAATACTATGTAATAAAATTATACAAGACATCTTAGACTTCCCTTATGTTAATGTTTTAAACATAAAATTGAAAGTAAATTATTAAATAAAACTTATTACAACATTCAGTTGACTCATTTACATGGTTGATATTATAATGTATTGATATTATAATGTAGTACATGAATCATCGTTAAATTTTATTTACTGTTGATTTTCTGTCTGACTCTTTTCGGCAGTTAAGCATTCCGAGCCATTGGTAACTTATTATTATATTAAAATAATTGATGATTCAAAAGCAAGTATTTTTAAAGTAAATGCCTTGAATAAAGATATTTTAATTTAAAATCGAATTGACCTATATTATCGTTATGTTATTTATAGAAATTATTCATTTTTGAAAAAGTTCTACTATACATAAATTGAGAGCAAATACGCTATACATTCACTCCTTAAAAGTTTATACACCTATAAAAAATACACTACACCAATATATGAGACCATATGAACTTTAAAAATCGAAAATTTCAAATAATATTAAAATTACTCTTTTTGATCCAATTCCGCTGATAAATATAGTGACGTATGTAGTATGTGTCATCAAATATGATTGAATGATTATGAACAGAGGACAGCAGCGTTCGCTACGCTGCGGCCGGCGTGCTAGTGAATGTTTGCGGTTCGGGTGCGGGCACACTGACGGCGGCAGCGGCGGCGGCGAGCGCGCTCCGAGCGGCGGCAGCTGCACGCGACGCTCCTTCCGCTGCCCTGCTCGCCCGCGCGCTGTGGAACGCACATGCGCATCGCCCGCTCGCCGCCGCGCACGCTCAGCTCATCACTGCGGCACTGGCGGCTTTTATCAGTACAGCTTTTATCTACATAATACAATCAACAATAGAATTGCAAAAGATTTTGCCACTAGCCAGCGCACACTAGCCACTTACGTACTATTGCATTTCAGTTATAAGTGCAGTTTTACATTGCTTCATGCCGCGGCATACCTCGCCGCCCTTCTTGTCACGGCTTACCGCGATGCTTTGTATCCCGTGACGAGATCTCCTAACGCAGCATTAATTTAAAACATTTCGTTTTCGTAGATATCACTGAATTCTTTTTATTTATTTCGTCCTCTTGTATCTACCCGTTTGACTCTCCTCACCACAGACCTAAATAAAAAAACAACAATCAGTATTGCAATAAAAACATCATTTCAATATTGTAGTGCTGTATACATAGGAAACACCTTTAATGAGTACCGATTCAGTCATAATAAATACATCCCTAATGGTATATTGACATTTTTAACTACCGTCTTATCACAACGTGCGTACTTCACGGCAACTCTGGTCGCACGAGTGCTGTTACTTAAAAAATGTTTCTTAATATGCAATTGAAGTACGTTTATTCGTTATTAATAGATTGCCTTTTTGACAAATTCATTACAACGACTCCGTGGCGCAACGGTAGCGCGTCTGACTCCAGATCAGAAGGTTGCGTGTTCAAATCACGTCGGGGTCAAAATTACAATTTTGTTATTTTTAAAAAGAATTTTGAAATTTTTTTCACTTCTGTAAAATTTTCGTAATTTTTCAAGAAGTAATTTAAAGCGAGTATTTAAAAAAAATATTTATGTACTGTTATAATAACCCCAATATTATTATTTATAAGCATCATTCTTTCACTTACCGCTGGACAAACATACAAAACCGCGAAATTATTTTACAAGAAAAGAAATGCAACTTTAGTAATAAAGGGCTAGAAAATAATATTATGTATTATTTCATTTAGATTTAATTTTTGAGTTTTATGAAAATAGTTCATTACATAAATATTACATGCAGTAATTATTGGAATATTTCTTTTAATTTTTAAAACAATATCTTTCTATACAAGCAATAGTGTAAAAAAAATTAAATATTTCGATTGGAAATTATTACTTTAAATAAATTCAAAATGAAATTCACACAATTTTATATCCTGTATTGTGCATATTTCGACAAAAAGTAATACACGGTTTTTATACTTTTTGTGTTATTATTTTCATAACGATTACAATTTTCTATGCGGAGATCTAGTATTTACTGATCCAACTATTTCATTTACAGATGATGACTCAGTGTTTATAGCGTGCGCCCATGCTGGTCACCGGTCCACTAATACGACGGATATTTCAAAATGCCATCATGTTAGTACAGATTATACAATATCTAATACGTATTTTAAAATGCCATTTTGTGTGCTACTATCTATTTTTATGCATTAACATTGTTGTAACTTTGTACAAATTTACTCAAATTTAGAGAAATGTTTTGTTTTTATTAAGAACTTTATTTTAATTTTACATAACACCTAGAGAGCTAATTTTGTGTTCTTTGGTTTGAGAAGCGATTCCTCGCGAGTCGATTTTGGAACTCTCTCAGTGAGGAGAACCTTCATCCGATGGTATTTACATCGCCTTCTTGTTATCATCAGATTTAGACTTCGAGAACGGCAAGTGCTTACTCAAAGCGTTAATGTCCAAAGACTTCTTTTCAGTCGATAGAGGCCCACTGAAAAGCATAGATCTCCCCCAAAAATCACCACGATCATCGGTTTTACGCCACCTGCATCCAAAGACTTCCCGCGACCTTAACCCCTAGTGGGGGGGGGGGGGCTACCCACGCTGCGTCTACCGTGGCTCGTGGGTCGTGGTGTCAAGAACCTTTCGGCCATCAGTTGCACGTCCAAGAACTATACGCTAACATGAGAACTTTCTCACACTCCTGTGAGAACGTATGTTTTTTTTTCTGTTGCGAATTTAAGGATCGGGCAAAATTCTCAAATGTTAACTATTTTTATAGATACACATTATGTTTATTCACAATATAACTTATAATTTCAATTTTAATTTAAGCAAAACAGTTTTTTTTTGGTTGTAATTTGGTTGTTAAGTATGATTTAATTTTATAGGTCAAATTTGAAATAGACAATCATTTGCGACCAACCGAAACGCTAGAGGTCGATGATCCAAAGAATGTCGCTGCCGAGCTTCAACATGTTGAAGATGATTTACCCAATGGGTACGGAGACGAAGACTGGGATAGGACGGGTCATTCGGGAGAGGATCTCGGTTTTGAAGAGGGAGATATAACTGGTGAGGAAGAATGCGGATGCGAGCCTTGCAGGCGTTTGGCAGCGTGGGATGAATTGGTGGGGGTGGCAATACCACTGCTGGAGAAGCTACGCCCACCTAGAGCTGACGCATCAGTGGGAACTGAATAAAATTATATATTTAAATTAAATTTCATTCAAATTGCAATTTTATTATATTCCAACTATATACAAAGTCTTTGATCTGCATTTTTGTATTATTATCATATTACTATGATTGTTTGTAGTTTAAATGTATAATAAATTTTATTACGAATAATAGTTCTTCTTTTTAATACATGTACAAGTCATATAAATATAAAAAAAATCACTCGTCACAAGATGTCTAGTTATTCATTAAAAAATTAAAAACAATACAAAATTAATTTATTTAACATTGGAACTTTCAACAGAATTATTATTGATTGTCAACTTATTATTTATTAATTTTTTACTCTATTCTGCTTGCAAGGTTATATTTGTGGAGAAGTAGAATGGAGGAAACTCACTAATAAACTAAAAAAATCATACATATGGATATATTTAATCAATATAAAATATGTAAATATTTTTGTATAAAAACGAGATCTACTAAATTCATCATCATATCAGCCGACAGACACGGTGCAAGGCTTAGGTCTCCCGAAAGTTCACCACGACGACCGGTTTTTCGCTGGCAGGCAGCGACTTCCTGCTTCATATTCTTCAAATTCTATTACATTTAAAAAGAGATATCCGTAGAAAAAAACGAGATCTATCGATCTTCCATTTTGCAATATTTTGGTAAATTGCTCATTTTAGATATATATTTTAATAATATGTATATAATAATAAGGGGAGGCCTGTTTCTTCCTCTTATTATATAATAATAAGGGGAAAAACCGGTTCTAAATAAATAATATATAAATTAAGTTATGCTTACCGTTCAAGCTGTTTAATTAAGAAAAATATTTATTAATTCCGTTGTCTTGAAATGGTATTTGAAATTTTTTTTATTTATTAAATACATTTTATATAAATTACTTTTTTTTATAAAAGGCTAACCCGATTTTTATAACAAGAACTATCGCGTAGAATTCGATCATAGATTATAAATCATTTATGTTGTTAATAACTTATGGCCTTGAAATTTTAAATAAATTTAATTATTAAAACCTGCGGAGCGATAATTGAACAAATTTTCCGTGATTACGTTTTGTAAACTGGCCAAGTGCGTATGATATTGAAAGCGATTGACGTAATCAAAAGTTATAGCATACGAAAAAATCAAGGTTTTTGTGTACATTATACAGGACTTTTAATAAAACGTAAAGTATATATAACATATTTTTTGAACATGATAATAAAAATAAAAATTAGAACAGATTTTTAAATTATCTTAATATATTAAAATGAAGTTAACTGATAGAGAACGCCTGTAAGCTGCATTAAAAAAATATAAAAGCATTATACCTGTCATTATACAATAAACTGAACATAGAAGATAATATTTATTTATTTATTTGAGTCAGCGATCCGATAGCCATCTGATGAAAGCATCGGATTCCGTCTTGCCATTGATTAATAGGATAGCATGTATAAAGCTATTTATATTTCATTATCTTGTTTAAACTCAAGAATTGCTGCTACTTAACTTTACGGCTCTCTGCTTCACTAAACGCGAGGCTTGGGAGCTTCATCGACCGCGAGCTACTTCTAGTTGGTCCGTGACATATCCACATTTAAAAATAAATACATATATATGTTACACAGTAGTTGTTTCTCCTTACATAATAAGGTTTATACTTTGAACGGCCTTTAAATTTACTCTCGTTTCGCCGTGTACCTTCATGTTTGCGACCTTCGTCAGATTAACGCGTAATGTCAAATGTCTTCGTGTCGGTTTCTTAAAAAAAACAACAGTCTCTTTCCAGCAAAGTATCGGTTAATACATAAGGTTATTTTAAAGTTTTTACAAATATTATTGTCTGTGCTGTCTTACAGAATTTAAGGGATTAACAATATAAAACGTTTATAATCCTATGGTAAGTTTTTTTTATTTTGTTTTTTCAAATCAAGATATATTTTTTATACCGGTAGTTAGGCTCTATGGATAATATTCGATAGCTCTAAATGAAACGAATCATATCGATAAATAATTCAGAGGTAATCTTAAACCAAGCCTTTAATCTTTCTTTTCTTTTATATAATATCACAATTCATGAAACTAATAATAATAATAATAAGTAAATTACGCTATGCTGTAAATATATGTAAAATTTAAACTTAAACTGGTGTTCTCCCACTTACACTTCTTATTCCAAATCCGCTGGGCTACGTCAGCTATTTCGGTTCATCTACGGATCTCCTCGTTACTCAACTGCTCTCGTAGAGAAACATCAGGCTTTGCTCTCTTCATGGCTCTTTAAGCGGCTGTAAGCTTCTCAATACCGCATGAAATGAAGGAACACATTTCACAAAGCAGAAATTTGACTGATGCTTGTCTGAAATGACAGTAGGTGGTGCACATCGCTCATGTCCGACCGTCGATGTAAAGATTTTCGAGTGACGACCACGAGCCGGTAGACGCAGCGTGGGTAGGTGCCCCACCAGGTAGACCGGCGATGTATTTAAGATCGCGGGAATTCGCTGAAGGCCTTTGGACCTATACGCTGGGTGTCAATCGGCTGATATGATAAAAATAATAATTAATCTACAGATTTTTTCATTAATATTCAAGTTTAAAAGAAGCATAACAGGTTTTGTATACTATATCATTTGCAGTCAAGGTGCATATTGAGGCAATAGCGTATAAAAATAACACACTGACGGCGAAGGGAAGTGTATTCAAGAAAGCAGCGGTTCGTACCGTGTAATTTGCAGAACGGAAGTAGAGACCGACGCCACTTCGATTTGGCAATTGATTGGCGCAATACGTTGGTCGTATTAGTAATACGCTAAACCATCGTCTCCTATCCATATACAGGCTGTTTACGATTCATATATGTATATATCATTAACCATTGATCATTTATCAATACACAAGTAAATAATACTTTTAGTAACGTAAGTAAAAGAAGGTTCGATAACTACATTACAATTTTACTAGGCTTAAGCGCCTACAAAAAAATTGTAACAAATATATTTTATTTGTGATTTTAAAACAGGTTTTAAATAAAGACACAGCACAATAAGATAACAAGGTAAAGTTTTGTTAATAACATCTGCTCTTTGTATGGTAGAATTGACGTAACTTCGCTCTTCTAGTATATTATATTTTATATGTATACGCTTTGTGTTATTTTTCTATCAAATTTACACTCTCTTCTTCTTTTATTACTTTTATTACCGAACCACTTTAGGTTGACCGATACGGAGTGCCTATAAGCCATCAAATTAATACATATGGCATTAAATTATTACGAGACAAGACGACCAAGACGACATTTGGCAAAAGGATCGTACTACAATTGGCATTAGTTTAATAACAATTTGTTTGAAACAAGTCTATTTATGCATAACTATGCATAATAAGTGGTTAAGTACTTAAAGTAAAATATTTTTCAATATAATAACCTTCATTATTTTTAAAACAATCTTAAACGATAGTATAATTTGATTGTTTTTACTAATTGCGGATTTTTTAATAATCATACATATTCACTAAGTCATATTCAACAGGAAATGTTTATTTTATTACTATCTAGTTCTATATTCAAAATACAATTACCGGAAATATGACACGTTTTAAAAACAAACCGATATTTTTTTAAACGTATTACTTTGTCTAGTCTCATTATTAAATAAAACAGTTAATAAATAATTAATATAGTACAACAAAACATAAAAACTTAAAAAAGTGGCTTTTAATTGTTTATTTTTCAACAGCCTGTAGTCAAATCGAAGGGCGACTAAGGTTATAAGGTATACATCCATCCGCAGTGTTCATCAATTATAAAATATTTTGTGCGAGTGTTACAAGTCACACAGGAATAACGAAAGCAAATTATGCATGTTATTAATGATACAAAATTAAATTATATTCGCGTAAAACCTTACAATAATGATTCATTATAAAACAATTAAAATATATCGCGGTTAACCATTTGATTTGTGAAATATTGCTAATGAAGTGAATTAGGACAGTATATTTATGATTTTCTCTGACTGTAAGGTTTATTACATTACAGTAACAGCTATGGAGCAGCGGACTTATTTTACTGCCATTTTTGCGCTGTCACTTCTAAGCTGCGCGTTTTCTGCGCCAATTCCCGATCGCCGATTGAAGAGGGCCACAGACGATCTAGATAATTCAGTAAGTGATAATAAAAATATGTATGAAGTTATCTTATATTTTAAATCTCATATTAATAGCGTAATACTTACAAACTGAATGTAAGCTGTATTTTACTTGTGGTGAACTAATAAATTGCTCCTAATTACAAATGTTCTATACAATTTTCGTGGCCTACTTGATTCTGTGCTTTTTTCATAGATTATTTTTAAAGTATGTAATCAATATTCCAAACAAACAACAACATTCTATAGCAAGTTAGAAGAAAGAGTTTAATTAATAAATTTAGTAATTAAATTTTATATTTTTAAGAAACGTAACCGAAATTATATTTTAATATACTGTAATTAAGTCATGACTCAAATATTTAATGGATTCAGGCGTTACATTGCGGAAGTCCATCCTAAATAAGAAAGGACCAATATCTAGCCACCTCCGCACATGCAGTGGTTGTCGTGCATGAAAGTGCACCGCCCGCCAGCCCGCTCGTAAATGCGCATGCGACAGACAATGCAAACTACACAACCGCCACCGTAAATTCACCCAACACGTGTTTCACCCCTCCACGGGGCATCTTCAGGAGTTGATGACAACTTGTACGTGTAGTTTGCATTGTCTGTCGCATGCGCATTTACGAGCGGGCTGGCGGGCGGTGCACTTTCATGCACGACAACCACTGCATGTGCGGAGGTGGCTAGATATTGGTCCTTTCTTATTTAAGTCATGACTCTTTACTATATCTGTTAGAAAATTATAAAGTGGAAGATCTTCAATTGTTTATATTGATTTCAGAGCAATGTACGTTCTTGCGTGCTCATAGAGCTAAAAATGCTACTAGTATATAGATCGGAAAAGCCATATGATTTTTAAAATTTGTTGATGTCGTTGTAATAACTTAACATAAGTTCCAAAAGGCCATTGAAAAGGGTTTACGAATGCCAAAAAAACGAAGTTATACTGCTGTAAATATACGATAATGTTAGACATAATTTTTTTTTTAAATATATCAATTCTGCCTTGTCAATCATAAAAAGAAAACCAGAAAGTGTAAAACATACCACTTATATTTTTTTTTACTTTTTTACAAATTATTCTTGATAATAATCACATGTTATATTTATCTCGAAGTTAAGTGACATTACTACAGGCCACTGTTATTAAAGGCGGTTCGCATTAAGAATGTAATAAGCCATCATTCACCAAGCTTACCTTTCTATGATACTATCTCGGAAGCAATTTTATGTTTATTCGCGACAAAATTGAAGCTAATGATGAGTAAAGATTGAACAATAAAACATATTATTGTATTAAAGATTATATAGATGACTGCGTGGGATTAGTATAACCTTGACTTTTACGTTAGTAACAGAAGATTTAAATGTAAAACTTGTACTAATGATATTAAAAAGAGAACTATCGAGTTTCATTTCATCGGTTTTTTTAAGATAGGATCAATATTCCTTTCCTGACAGAAGTACATGGAGGAAATTAAGACCGATAATACTATGTATAAATATATATTTGAATATGTGAATGTTTTGCCTTTTCGAAAGTCTTTACCTATGACTATTTGAAAGAAGAAATATTTGTTTTATTGTTTATTGTTTTTGGTTTTAAATGGTGTTTGCCATAATTCCTAATAAAGTCGAGACGATGCGTGACAGAGGGGATTCAGTACATTCTTAACGCAAACCGCTTCTAACTTCGAACTACAGAAATATGTAACCTAGGTTGAAAGTGCCCTTCGAATCATCATCATTTCAACCATAGGAGAACCACTGCTGGACATCCCTTCCCCACAGATTTCCAACAGGACCTATTCAGCCTGCAACCAACGTTTTCTAATGACAAGGTGGCTTGTCCGCCTTGTAGGCAAATTTCCTGCGCTGTCTTTGCTTTATATTCGAGTATTAATAATGTAACAGTATTGTTGTCTATATCATGTGTACCTACTTTTATTTTACAATTTTTGTTTTTAAATACACTTGCAGTATTAATTACAATTACAAATAACTCTTGCAGTATTAACCGTAACGGTTCAAAATTTCATATCCAATGTAAACAGTATGATAACTATCCTTCATGATCATCTTAACATCAGACTTTATTAATTACAAAAAAATAACGAGTATTCTCCATCTTTAAAATATCATAATTATTGTGCAAATTTGTTACAGATCGCTATTGAAGATCCACCAAGCAGTAGTTCATCCACTACAACTCGAGACCCTTTTGACGATGATGATGACGATGACGACTTTGGCCCATCACCAACATCGAGCTCAAACGGCGGTGGTAGCAACATTTTCAGTCTTTTGCGGATAGTCACCGCATTGTTCCCAGGTTCCGGTTCAGCTAATGTAATTATCTATTTAATTACCGTTTCACATTTATTAACATCACGTTTTTATTTTCCAAACTTCCGATACAATCGACGCTTATACTCTACTTCTGAAGTATAGCTGTAAGTTTCAAATTTGCTTGTGGCTATATACATAACCCTAAGAAAAGGCATCTGTTGCGCCTGTATATTTACGAATACTTAACCAACTTTACGTTTCAGTTGGGATCGAATTTTTGCGGTTTTTGTTTCAAGTGCACAGTTTTTTTAACTCCCACAATTTTTGCCTGTGTGATTGAACCACGTTTTTGAGTGTTTTTTTTTCTAATATTGTTTTATCCACGAAGTAAGTACCTTACTTTATTTTTTCACTTCAGAATATTAATGTTATGAAACCTATTTATTCATGGACTCTTTTGTATATCATTTAAAAATGGTGTTTTAATTTTAGCACGGAGGAAACTTACTTAGTAAGTTTCGTCTGCGAAAGCAATCGTTACCGACCCATCGTCATATATTAAATGTAAATGATATTGAACTAGGTTATGATGCATTAAAGCCACCATTTGAAAGACAAGAAATTGATGAAAATGATTCCGAGAATGACACTCAAGAAGGAAAGGAAGACAGCTCTGAAGACAGCACTGAGAATAATAATGACGATATACAGAACGGTTCCAAAGAAAATTCAGATTCTAATATAGATTCTGCTGGCGATGAAGATGACAACGACTCTGATTATGACTTTGATGAACCCCCCGGCGGTGACGGAGGCGGAGGTGGATTATTAGGTCTTTTAGCAGGTCTTAGTGGAGGCGTAAGTTTGCTGCATTCATATGGTTTCTAAATGGTAAGATCTAGATGGGTAAATGATCTATTGTTAAAATCTTTGCAAATTTTTCAGGAAGATGGTCAGTCTGACCTGGGATCGCTGTTGGCAACTGTCAGTGGCATTATAGCAAACCTAAGCGTAAGTTTAATATTTTTAGTTGACAATCATCAATTATTTTATATTTAATTGGTTTATGCATTCACAGGGAGACGGTATTGATTTAAACAGCCTTATTGCGTCTGGTATCGGTCTTTTCATGGGATTACTGGTACGTATGCCAAATGACAAATTTTCCTAATAAAATTCTAAACTAATATAGTATTTATTAATAATAAATCTGCTTACAGTCTGAAGGTGAAGAAAATCCTGGAAGTGTTATTGCTAGTTATCTTTTAACTTCATTAGACACTCTAACTGGTGGGGGAGCGGTATGTAGTTCTATTATTAATATTGACTCTTGAATAGCTTTTGTTATTAAGCTGATATGATCCTTCACCCGATATCTGGTTATTTGACTATTAGATACCATATTAAATGCAATTACAGTTGTTTTATACTATCACCATCGATTTTGACGAGGAATGTCCTTGGCTACATATAGATTTCCTATAGGACTGATTGGGGGCAGCCTGTATCTAGTCTTCCGACCTAAGGACGTGTGAAAAAACCAACCTTCTCTTTGCTAATATTTAATAGGTTGATTCAATATGAAACTAGTTTGTAAAAGATAAACTACAGAATTTTTGTTTCAGAAAAATAATGGAGAATTCTTCGGTAGTTTTCTTTCGAAACTAATAAAAGGCACTAGCGCTGTGAGTACATAAACATTTTCAATGTCCTTTTATTACAATTGTTTGTCTTTCTTTTAATTGTTTAGTTTCGTATTGTTTTCCAGGCTGGCGACCCTGATGCTAGTTCTGAAGAACAGGGCAACACTAACCCAATGGCTGACTCTGGTGGATTTGTTGCTAGTTTTATCATTTCCTTACTAGGCGATATGTCCAAATCGAGTTCTGGTGGTAGTTCGCATCCATGGTGATACCACTAAATAACTTTATTTATTACATTAAAATCTTTTTACATGGTATTATTGTAGACGACTAATAAATTCCACATTTTATTAACATAAAAATAATTTATGTGTTTGTTTATAGTTTCAGGATATTTCTTTATATATTTATACAGGTATGGTTATTGTAAACAATAACTTTATTGATAATCAACAAAGAATTAAAGAAATGTGATAAGGAGAACATCGGATATTTTCGCAAATTTTTAAATAAAAATGTATTTGAAAAATGTTGTTTTGTTTACATCTTTTCGCTGTGGCCATGATGAAATTGATATAGAACAATAATAAAAAATGAACAATTAAACCCATAATTAAAGTTAATCGAAAAAAGGGTTGCAATGTTTTTTGTCATTTTCTTTATTTTATCATCATCATTATCATAGCGAGACATCATATCGAGTGACTTTCTAGCGACTTTGACCATTTTGTCGACCCACCTAGTGGCACGTCGAGTTTACCGGTTTGCGGTTGCCACTCGAGAACCTATTGGGTCTAACAGCTGTCGGTTACACGTGCTATGAGCACTGCCACTTTAGACGAGCAATTCTTCGAGCTACGTCCGTGGCCTTGGTTCTTTCGCCGAACTCCTTGTTTATTTTATATTATCGAATATTATTGCTACATCACAAGTAATAGAAAAGCAACAATGTTCTTCCTAAAGTATATTAAAATAACATTATATCGTCTTTAAATTTAATACTGTTATATTAATTTCAAATTATAATGTTTATTTACATTATATAAAAAAATGTTAATATTTTTTTTTTTCTTTTTCAGTCTAGTCTCAGCTCACACGATGAAACAGCTTCTCCGTTCTGGACTCTCAAACTGGACATCATTCGTGCGCTATTCCAATTCACTACGACTATGCTTGGTTTAGCTTCCTCATCATCCATTTCCTCGTCTGCTGGTTAAAATTTCTTAGTCAAAAGTGTAGTGCCATATTTTTTAAGATAAATTTAATTTAAATGAAAATCGTATTTTATTCACCACCTTTGCCAATACTTTTAAATAACTGGTATTTCAACATATATTAAAACATATTAACTCGTCATTTGATTTGGCATGTCAGGAATATAAAATCTTTTATTAACAATCAATCAATGTTGTTAAAATTACGTTATTTAAAACCGAATCCAGCAGATTATTCAGTTCTTGTATGTAATCCGATGCTCGCTGTTAGAGAGCACAGATAAAAGCTTTATTATTTGTAACGAAAAAACATTTAATGTATAAATTGAGTCCATATTTGCGAAATGAATTTCTCAAGCCCCAACTTTAAATAATAAATACAAAATAAAATATTTACATAAACTTGATAGCCGACAAAATCTATTAATTTAATAAAATATATGTTAATTCCTTATTCTCGTAATGTCACAGGAATTTGACTTTTTAACGAAAAATAGATATTGATACTGTGGCAGCTACAATAGATTTACATATTACTATTGTAACTGCTACAATTAGCTGACTTCGGCTTATTCCAAAATATGAATTCCAAAATTTTCTCGGTAAAAAAAATTATACTCGCGAAAGAATAGCATGAATATTTATTTTGATTAAAAGAAACTTAAAATGAGAGTAAAAAAAAATTTTAACTTTTGTTTATTCTTCTTAGAGTGCCATCATCTTACGGAAATCGGCGACTTTAATTACTACCTCAGTTAGTTGATCTCAAAATTTAAAATTGTATCAAGATGAGGTCTTTCGTGATAAAATAAAGTTGTTATGTATGTTTCTCAAATAATAAGCTTTTTTTCATTTGTTTTGGCAAGATTGCCTCTGTCATCCAACAATAAATTACATTTGTGTTACATATATTATGTTTAATTGTAATTTCTTTGATTTTCTTATGTACATTGAAAGAGTACTGAATATTGGTCAACCGTCCATTTTTTTTTGCTTCAATATTTTTTCTTTGTATCTTTGTATCAAGTCTTTTATACCTAGCAGTTTTCAATTTTAGCCACAAGTTTTTCCATTAACTAGGTCCAAGTCCCTTCAACGTCTATATTTAGACCTAGCTCCTTGTTCAGGCGATCAGTTGCCATATTTATTTCTGCGGTTACTATGGTACGTATTGCAGGGTCCTTTAATTTGTTCACATCCGCTAGATGTCTTCTTGATTTTGGTTTTATAACGTTGCGCAATGAAGAAATGCAACTACCGGGTTGTGATCAGACCTGAAATCTGCACCAGCAAAGATTCTTACCAATATTATTCTATTGCGATATGTTTTGTTTATAACTATGTAATTTATTAGATTGCATACGATTTTATTTGGCAAATGCAGTGGAGTCTTTGTATAGAATCGCCTTGGTGTTCCTATATTGTCTAGTTGTTCCTTGTTGTCTAGACTCACTACCTGCAAGAATATCATGCTTAAGTCTTAGCATTTCCCGTACAATAATCACCACTTTATAGGCTTGGTGCATACTTTAGACATTCCATGTAGCGATCGTCATAGATGTCTCGGTAATTTTTTATCCTCTGACCACTGAAGACGGGACTGCAAGGCAATTTTGTAATTTATCTCAGCTATAATGATCTTCCTGGGGAAGTGCATGTGGTGGTTTCTTGTACCGATGCACAAGACCTCCGTCAATAGCTTCGTTTTTCAGAACAGTTCCAACTACTTGAGCTTACTCTTCTAAATATATTGTTACGCAGCCGCATGTAGCAGAGGAATGCTTATTTAATGGCAACCTATCGCAAGACCATCGTTAGACACGTACGCCATTTCCTAAGAACTCTTTTACCTACCTACCTTGCGGTTGCTTGGTCGAGGAATACAAAAGCAGCTAGTAGCCACTAACCGTTCCATGGTGGCCACTATAGATGTAAGGCCGGTTTAAAACGAATTAAACCAATCGGTTTAAAACGAAAAAACCCGTTTAAAACCGAAAAAACCCATTTTTTTCGATTTTAAACGTTTTGTGTTGACGATTATGTTTTTCTTAAATATAAACACATTATCTATTCCAAGCGTAGACATTACCTAGCTAAGTTGAAAAACTATTACCTAGTTAACTATATTGGTTATTTTGAAAAGATTTATCAATCAGTTTCATTCGGTTTAAAACCAAACTCACACACTTGCACTTCTCACGCGGAGAGACGTCAAGATGCAACGTTGCCAGCTCGCCTACTCCACACCACACACACACATACATAGAGTGTTGCGTGCGGACATGGCAGTGTTGCCAGTATTGTAAAAAAATGTACAAATTTGGATTCAATATAAAGGTACTCGTACCAAATATGCCAAACATTACTAAATAACTAAAATGTAATGAGCTGTTATAAAATTAGATTATTAGGTACCCGACTTTTTCTTGAAAGTAATAAAAAAAACTGGCTAATCTTACACAGTCCACTCGACAACATGATGATCATACAGTCAAGAAAGTCATGAAAATTTATGAGGCGCCACTATCTTTGTAAAACTGACTGACATTTCTGTCCTAAAATTAAATATGGCAACACTTTATTTCTTTTCATAACTTTAATATAATATATTTAATATACTTACCTACATAGGTATAAACTGCATAGGTAACTAACACAAGACCAAGTATTGTCGATAATGATGTGTAAAAACACTGTTCTTATATTTTAGTAGGCGAGTTTTAAACCGTTTAAAAGATTTATTTGGGGTTTTAAACCGCCACTTTTGGTTTTAAACGTTTTAAATCGGCTTTTTTACATCTATAGTGGCCACCTATGGATCTCGGCAATAAACTGGACCTAAGCCCTGCCTTCACCGAGGGGTTACCTAGTGTAATATCCATATACAATATTTTGCCACAACTACTGTCTATTTTATTTCTTTATAATTAAAGTGGATGTCAAAAAACTAATTAACATTTTTTGTTATTGTTTTTTATATGTAACACACATATAAACACTAAACCAAAAAAAAAACAATTGGCTCAATGACTGTGTAATTTATTGTCAGTGAACCTAATTATAAATGAGTCGACTGACATTTGACGTTGTCAGTGTCAAAAAAGAAGAAAAATATATCGTTAGTACATAGGAAAAACAATAAATTAAAATGATAAAATGGAGATATTGACACGATTTGTACCTGCAAATATTTTTAGATTAACTGCATCTAGATTATTATTAACTAATGTAGCACATTATACTCGGTAAGTAATAAAAAATCTTATTGTATTACTTGTTACGTACATAACCTAAAACATTTGTATTTACGCTACTCAGGTTGGCTGAAGTAGGAAAGTTAGAGGCGCCAAAGACGACAGGGAAATATGATACGGGTCAACTTATTTTGCATAAAGTATTTGGGTATAGAGGTGTAATTTTGTTTCCTTGGTTGGCGAGAGTATATGACAGAGATGCGACAAACAAAAAGGAATATTCGGAGACATCTAACACATCAGAAAGCGGTGATACTTTATCAAACGTCGGTAAAGAAGTTAAAGGGAGAACTCACACATTTTATCAAGTCCTCATTGATACTAGAGATGCACCTTACATAGTAAGTATATTTAATTATTTTTTTAATATATTTGATTCATGCGGTCATTGCCAGCAGGTTTTGCAGGTCATTTATGCTTACTAATATGGGGAATGTTACCAGTACAAGATCAAACAAGTTTTAATATTATAGTGTTTATAAGTTTCTATGTATATATACGTGTAAGTAAATTAGGAAAAAAAAAACTCTTGTGGTTAATTATATGATTATATTAATTAGCCTTATTGTTCTGAATCATTGTTTTAGGTTTCAGTATTATAGTTGCAGGCATTGTAATTTTTAGTCCAATTGTTCAGTGTGTCTCCTGACAAAAGCCTCTAACAATTTCTACTGGGTTCTGTTTTGTACAACTCTCTTCCAATGATATCCTACTGACAATTTTAAATTGTTTTCCCATCTTGTTCCTTGGCAATGCTGGCTGCAGTTTCCATATCTAGGATAGCAGTGGGTGACTACTAATTTGCACCATCTTCCTTTGGGATCTTGGATTAGGTAACCTAACCATCTCCAATTTAGTTGGTCAACACATGTGGTGTGTTGTGTTTAATAGTATAAACTAAATATATCATTAGTAGGTTTTCCATTGGAAAATGTTCCCAAGAGTTTTTTTAAGTAACAGAAAAAATCTAAACTTTTTATTCTTTAAAATTACTTTTAATTAAAAACAGTATAAAAACTAGTCAATAAAAGGATGAGTAATATGATCCATATTAGTCATCCTTTTGCCACAAAAAATTGTAAAATATAGCCCCTTAATACTTATACCATTAAAGTATCACCTTGTTAATGACATTGCATTATCATGCTTCAGCTGAAATTTTCAAATAGTGTTTCTTATAAGTTTAAGTAACTTGAAAATTATTCACTGACTAAAATAGATGTTAAAAAGTCAATTTTCTCAAATAGCATCTTCAACCCATTAAAAAATGTAGTTCAATATTACGAACTATAATTTTGTAGCTTATCTTTCATCTAACTAGTTTTCATTACTTTCATGTTCATTATCTCATTTTTGTAACCTGCTTATCAATTTATTAATTAATAATCAAAACTATTTAAAAATTAAAACTATTTTATTGAACATTGCCGTGTATAACCATTTTGACATTTTGATATTATCATTATAAAATGCTATACAATAGCCTCTACCGGCCCTATCATCCTATATTGGCTTCAAATTGATTTAAAGAATAGTTAATTGGATGATAAAAATATTTGAAAAATTTTAATTGCTTCTTCCAAACAAAATAAAACATTTGTTTTTCTCCATTTGCAAAATTTATTTTTTACATAGACAATAAACACAAAAAACTAATGATTGAAAAAAAATGTAAATTTAACCATTAATGTGTATTGTTTGATAAAGTATTTTTTTTGCATGTTTTTTGTTCAATTATTTAATGTATGACTTAACCTGTGGGACAGAAAATTTATCAAGAACAATACAACATAAGATACACATATTGTTATTTATACATAGAGCCTTTTACATGTTACTATTTCTATTAGTAGTAATATATAGACAGTACACATTTACTAGGAAATAAATGTTTATAAGTAGTAAAATACATATATTTATTTTGCATTACCCAAAGGTAGTCTATATTAAAATAATTTTTTTACTTTAATGTAAATGATGTCCTCCCATGTCCTACCCAAATATGTAGGGTTGTATCATCTATTTACCTTTAACCATTAATGTATGTTTCTAAATTATTTTCCTTTTCTGTTCTTAATGTTTTATGAGATAACTGCAATGTAGTTAAAGAGCCACAATTTGCCAACACCTCACCTGACCTAATAATACATTCTTTTTAAAATAATGATCTGTATTATATATTAATATATTTATCAATGATTTACTGTTGACTGTGCACACCAACATCGATATGAGACCAGAGTGGAAGAAACAGGTAGTAAAAAAAGTTTGATTTCTTTTTGATCTGTTAACTTACCCTAAAAATAATAACTTGGTGTCTGTGTGATAACATTATAATTTAATTTCGATCAAACATTAATATTTCCATTTGTTTGTCTGTGCTCAAATATATCTTAATAGGATTTGTAATTTTTACCTGATATTATTTTATTTTATTGATTAAGTTTGTAACCATAACACTTATCTAATTAATTCATTCATCTATTGGATTAATTGTTAGTTTTATGGTACATGTTTTAAATATTTTTAAAATTTGCTCCTGAAAATATTACAAATCATTTTAATTTAATACACAAAACATAATTCACATGTTGTGTATTGAATTAAAATAACATTACATTAAATGTCAATCATCAATCAAAAAAAATCAATCTTTAATCTATTAACAGCTTAAAATTCTACACATTATTTTAGTGTGTTGCGATAAATGTAAGCTAAAATATATAAGCTTTTTGCTTGTAAAATTCAATTAAACTAACTTACATGCAAAATTAACAACCATCTACAATAATATTGATGAATATTTACTAATGGCTTTTTTTATTTATTGTCATTTGAACAATGTTAATGCTTGTTTTAGTGTTTTAAATGTTCCGTGTCACGGCAACTTTTAAGATGTTCCATTGACACTGCGCAGAGCGTATACGTCCCACACTTTAAAATTAAAAAAGTCGTTTAAGACGCATGCTTTACACATTTTCAATACTGCAAAGCTATAATAAGTGAAAAAAAATAATAAATTTTAATATGCATTACGTACGCGCATACGTGATGTGAAATTATCTATATTCGACCCCACAATTCATTTTTTTAAGAATGAATTGTGTGAAATGAATGTTTTTCAATGAGAACTGCAAATGGCCTGAACGGAAAGTGCAGCGAGTGTCATATACGCCCCACATGGCATGGAATGTGTTAATGGAAATATAGTTATAAAAACTATACAATTCAACATATGTAAATTTCTTTGGCTTCTTTTTAGCGGAAAAAGAAACAGTTAAAGTGTATAAGAAAAAGTCTATGTTGATTTTATGTTCATTAGGAACATTTACATTTATTTCTTTAATCAACCTGTTTTTTATAAATATTGTATACACTCCAATGTCATTAACAAACCAGTATCATTTATTCATTACAAATAAATTAATGTCTATCATAAATGTTTTAACAATTATTTTGTAATAACAATAATTCCGTAATTAATATAACTTATTAATATTGTGACATATTTGAATGTTAAGTAACATTTTATTAGAATCATATAGCCAGTTTAATTATAATTAAAAGTACTACACATAAAATGCCTTTGTTTCAAGAACAACAAACAAAAAACAGTTTCTACAAACTGTCAAATATTTTTTTAGTGTAGAAAACCGAAGTAGAAAAAAATTGTTGATAATTTTTATTTTCTGTATGAATATTATGATAATATTAATTACAAAAATGTTACAAGTCGCTTAGTGCAATAATAAAAATAGTAAAGTTAACTATGAAGGTAATATGAGAAATTAAGAATAATCAGAAGACATTAAGGTTATATTGTAAATATGAAGGGAAATATTTTGGCTTTCAATAAGGAATATTTGGTTTCTTATCCAGGTTTAACTTTGCGATACTAAATGGGATTATACTAGTAATATATAACTATTTAATATTTTCAAAATGATTAGAAGGGAATGTGTGATATGACTGATTGCGTTCCGATACCCTCAAGTGAAAGATTAAGGACCATGTTCACTAGGATTTTGAATCCTTGAATGAATTTAATCATCTACATTCCACCATAATTATCTCCGTTCTTTCCAGCGGGCACAAACGGAGGCTGTGACGTTCTTGGGCAACCAGGAGTCTAGCAGAAGTTTGTATGCTATTCCAGGCCTAGACTACGTGGCCCACGATGACATCCTGCCTTACGCTTCTGTGGAACGAGTGCCCTTACAGCATGAGTTGTTTGACAAGTTCCTTATGCATAACCCTGATAAAGGCAAGAAATGTTTTTTTTTGTCTATTGGATACACAGCTTGATCGTGTTTAAGGTGACGCTGCTTAAGAGGCATAGCCTAGACTTTAAAGAAAAACACTTTACGTCCGTTCCGTTAAGTCTCTAAAATTTTTTAAGCAGAATCGTTTATATTGTGACATTGTATTACTATTTATCTATAATTTTCTGAGCAGTTATGAATAGTAAAAGTAGGTAAATGCATGCAAATAGGTATTATTACCGCAAATTTCTCGCCTACGTCCCGTTATATATTTTTAAGTTAATAGTTTACAGAAAATGGTGAATGGAATGAGTTATCGTCTGATAAGAAAACAAAACCTTACAATAAATATTTTATAAAACTGGATTTAATCTTTCGTACACACAAGACGTGGATCCATGATCGAAATACTATACCTAGTTATATAGTAATATTGTGTGCCTAAACATGATCCACGACAAATTTACCGAAACTATTTCAAATTTTTTTCTAGTAATTCTCTTAACTTTTGTTTTTTTTTTCGCCAATTCATGGCGGTCGAGCATATGGCGGTAGTTATTACAAGCTTGGGTCAAGGACACGGAAGCTTAAAGACAAGAGGAAGCTGATAAATAAAACTGTATTTGTTTGCAGATCCTCCATTCATAGCGCAAGAGACACTCCGCGCGTGGCAAAAGAAGAACCATCCTTGGTTGGAGCTGAGCGACGTTCATCGCGAGACGACAGAGGGCGTTCGCGTCACCGTCATACCATTCTACATGGGCAGCAGGGAGTCGCAGAACTCTGCGGTTTATTGGGTATGTCGAATCCATAATAACCTCATTCTTCAGAAAAAGATCAAACAAACGACTCTTCCTAATTGAGTCAACTTGAACTATGTAAGTCGACAGTGATGACTTCTGGATTTGAGATGTCGTATTTAACGATAAGCCTAAAAAGAAGGATCAAGATCTCCCAGAGAGTAATAGAGAGGACGATGCTCGAAGCTTCGCTGCGAAATCAAACTAAAAATGAGAAGACCGAAGAAGATCCAAGGTAGCTGACGTAGTTTGAAAAATTGCCCGTCTGAAGGTGCAGCGGGCGGGCACATCGCTCTTGCAACCGACGGTTGTTAAGGTGATGGCGAACCGGAAGACTCAGCGAGGGTCGGAACCCCACAATTACTCGATTACGTAAGAAAAAATGGGACATCTACAATAGTTATAATATTCAAAAGGAAATCAAAGCACTTAAATTAAAAGCCAAAGAACAAATAGACTATAACAGACCATAGTATTAAAAGGCCCAGGCTGGAAAAGGCATATTGTGAGACCAAAAGAAAGTTGGCTGGTTATGTTACACAATAAAAGATTATGATGGTGATTACTACGTTTTAGGTGAGGTTAAATTTGTTTGATGATATTTTTGGCAGTGGCGCTACTGCATCCGGCTGGAGAACCTGGGCGCACAAGCTGTCCAGTTACGGGAACGTCACTGGCGCATCTTCTCGCTGTCCGGCACGCTGGAGACGGTGCGAGGGCGGGGTGTGGTAGGCCAGGAGCCGGTGCTCGCACGCCACGCGCCCGCTTTTCAGTACAGCAGCCATGTCAGCCTACAGGCGCCCAGTGGACACATGTGGTAACTTAAAAATTTAAAATACCTTTATTTTAGTATCCATCTCATAGGTTTCTGAGAAAATCATGCAAAAAAATGAGTGCGTGTAAAGAATATATGTGACATATAGCAAATTTTAAACATGTTTGAAACTTTAAAAAATAGTGCAAGATGTTGAAACTTCCAAAAAACCAAGAAAAAGATATAATAAGGAAATCCATATGACATAAATGTCTATAAAGCGACAACAAATCATTTTGATAATATAAAAATAGTGTACAATGAAAATTCAATCCGTAAGTACAAATCATAAAAATACGTATTATAATCAATTTGGCAACTGTTCATCGATATTTGATAACAAGCGTGCACATTTATTACAGACTAAACAGAACCGAGTGTTACGGTATTACCCCCAATTGGAATTTTATCGCTGTGTAGACAATACTGCCACAAAATTCCACTTGGGTTCATAAAATCTCAAATTTTGAATTAAATACTTTTCGGGTATACTAACTAAAAAAATGCGTGTGGGGTGTATTTATTCTTTTTGGTGAACAGCATTATAATAGACTTAATTAATAATGTAGATAATGTACATAGAGTAGTGAACCTTTAAAATTAATATATACAGTATTTATTTGATATATATTTTATTTGTGATCTACGACCACAAGTCTTAGTCCTATAACGCGGGGCTACCACTGCTCATAGACGTTATCTACTTTGAGATAATTGTAAAGACGTTGAAAAGAAAAAAAAGATCCCAAAATTTTATTTTATTTTAGATATAATAAATTTAAATTGAGTGTTTATACCGATGTGTACATATATATGAATAACTATGCATAAAGTTTTTAAACTTGATTAAAGAAAGCTTTGTCTTTGTCATTCTACTGTTATGTTTACAGTCTAACTCCTCTTATTGTATTTTGATCATACTTTACACGTTTTTTATAATTTTTTCGATAAATAAGTTACATTTGTGATCAGGGGCACATTTAGAATGGAACGTGAAGATGGCTACACGTTCGACTGCCGCATTCCGCCCTTCTCGTTGGAGAGCAAGCCTGACGAGGGCGCTCCAGTCGCGCCCACACCCGCCGCCTGATCCTGAACAGACATAACAACGAATCAACAAATGCACACAATTACTATTATTATTATTAGAATAATAAATCTTCGAGAAGAAAAAGTACTGTTAGAACTCCATCAAAAGTCTTATTCGGTAGAAATATTTATTACAGAATAAAATCTTGATTAAAAAAATAAAAGTAACTGCTAAAGGGATCAAAAACCTTGGCTTCTCGTGGCTTTATTATTGCTTATTTCATAATAGAAATTGTTTCATGACATTAATGTTTAATTTAGATGAAGACAGATTAAAAATACTTCATAAACGTCATACGTCAGTTATAGTTTGTTCTTGTAAATTGATTTTATTTTCTATCTTAATAGCATCAAGACGATCGCTGTACAATGAAGCTATTTTGTTTGCTCGTTCAAATTTTTTGTTCAGTCCTTTTATTGAGATACAAAATACCAGAGATAAAAGTCATAAAGCTCAAAAGATTTTTTGTTATTCTTCAATTACATCATGATACTTACAAAATCTAGTCTTAAACATGTGCTTTAAAGTTATAAAGCCGTTGATAATGAATAACAAAGCGTTGACGAAATTAATATCAACTAAACGAGAAAATATATGTTTAAGTTGTGTGTTATCATGAGTATACGCTAGATGGCGTTATATTATTTAGCGCTGTCCTTTGGAACGTTTTTGTGCTCAGTTTTCTTCGGTATTTGTATGTCAATTTGTTAAAAATGTGTATGGATTGCGTGTGATAAATAATGGAGCAAGAGACGCTAGACGCATTTTGAAATAATTGTCTCTCGCGCAATAATAATCGAGCACGCAAATGTTACCTTGAAATTATACAGAATTTAACGTCGTACGATCAATCTTTTATCAGAAGTGAGAAGTTTTAATTTATTGTGATAGAAGCAATAAACATAGATTGCATAACATTAACTTCATCCATTGACGTAGTTGTTTTTAATTAATTTACTAGATCTGTAATAAATTTCAGTATTCTGTTGAATGCATTTTATTTTTATAATACCTATCCTTATATTAAAGTTGAGTTGGCTGCCTTTTGACAACTAAGTTTTCCTATACTCTGAAAACGAAATCTATTTAATGAACAAATGATAATTTTAATAATTGCATGAAAATGGCAGTATCAAATTAATTATGGTCATGAAAAGTTTTATAGACGAATAAAGTGACACTATAAAACCGAATCAGACCCGTCCTCACATACGCAAGCCCGTGCTTCGCGCTTGCTAATCCGCGCGTCATTCAGACTGCAGATCATACAGAACAAGGTTTAATTAGACATGTATGTTCACAAGGAACTGCGAACAATCTCTAAGTTCCTTAAATGATCACATCCGGTACATTCACCTCACACCTGTCCCGAGACCAAGACACATATTCGAGTTTCCAGACGACGCGACTATAAGACAAGCCACGTACACAGCACACCGTCATCGTGGCCACTCAATTACCGATTGGTCTCGTCAGAATCGAAGTCGGATCACAGGGGACATCATAATAGGTAGAAGCATTGTTGGAGTTTCTTCCGTTACTCCTCCCAGCGCTAACGCTTTCCAAAGTAGTAGTAGTAATATTAGCCAACCAGTTATGTCGAAATGCTAAGCGGGTATTATCGACGATTGACAGCCCAAGCCGCGGTCGCCTCATGCGGGCCCTTGAGCTTAGTCACTCCATGAAGCAATCACTGAAGCGATTTATGAGCGGCGGCCTCCCAATCCGGTAAAATATCAATATGTAGTAGCCCGAGCCAAGGCTCCCCCGGACGCGCTCGAGTATCGTCAACTCATCGCCCTACCACCATACTCGAGGAATCTGCAAATGCCATTTGGACAGCAAGGAGAGTCCATTTCAAATAAAACATCACGAATCCTATCCGATCTGTGGTCTCCACTCCAGAACCATAAAGCACCAGCGGCCTGTTCTATTTATCATTTATTGTAAGTAGTTATTATTAAGTCGTGAAAAATAAACCGCTCAAATGTGTTTTATTTTTTAGCTTATAGTTTATCAGAGTCAAAAATAAAACTTCAAACAAAACTTTCATGGTGTTCTTTTAATGATTGCATAATGTCTTTATTTTGCAAGTTTGGTAGCATACAGTAAAACGACATTTTCACTACGCTTGGGACAATATTAAACTTTAGAAAAAGCTTTTACCTTCACCTACGTATTTATTCCAGTAACCGCTTCATATTTTAACGCTATATTACTTATATAACAGTTTTACTAAACCACTAATACCATTATTAAGTGCATTTACTTTTACACAACTTTTTACTACAGGTAACATTTTAATTTACATCAACAAGGCACCATATTCGTAAAGAAAAATATATACTTTAAAATAGTGATAATAGTTATGTTATTAGTGGAGATCGGCTATTTAAAAGCATATCTATATAATGTTAAGGTAATGGGCTAATAGAAGCTGCAGTTGAATTAAAAAAAAATTGCTGAAATACAATAGACCTCTGGTCCATTTCGTTAATTTGTCTATTGGCACAAGACTATTCAATTTAAAATTATTAGCATATTTCACAATTTTAAACGACAGTTGATATGTCCTGTAACTTTTAATCCATAATTATTTTTTTATTTTTTGTCTATGGCAACATTAAACATATTCACAAAAAAATAAGACACAAATATACAACTATTAGTGCAAAATAGTGTGCACTACATCTATATTATTGCTTCACCCAACTTCACATATATTATCAATGCCCATTCTTTTCACTGAATACAAAAGCACTTAAAATTGTTTTTTTGTTATTTTTATTGCATTAAAGTATTTGCACTTAATATACAAGGCACTTATTTCTTTGCTCTCTTTGGTAAGTACTAAGCTTTAATACATTTAAATATCAATTCTTATTTACAATACACTTTTCGTCGGATATGAATATAGCATAAATTATTTACAAAATTTTAATGCTGTATATATTGCATATGTTGATATTAAAGTATTAAAATACTAATATTCGTGGGATATTTTGCTATTTACAATTTTATTATTGTTGAATGTAACATTTTCTCATTATTGTTATATTCCGATAGGAACTCTTAAACGTTTTATTAAGGAAATTATTTTTACTACAAATTTGTTTGAAAAGGCGATATTGCGATTACAATATTTTTTTAAGGTGATTCCTGAACCTAAATCATATATTTTATTGCTAATATTAATGTATTATTACTATCATTAACAAATCCGTATGTTATAGTGCTTCCGAAACGGCTGTACCACTCCTTAGGTATGTACGCGACGAGACGGTTGAACCATCGGCCGCTCCAATCTATCAGTCCACTGTCAACGCTCTTTTTCCTTGCCCTCCACTCCAAGGCGCTTTCCTTAGGCGTGGTTCAGCGGTTTCGATAGCACTATAATAATAAATAGGGGAATCTATTCCTGCGCTTACACCAGAGATATGGGAGGATGCGCTTTTTAATAACTAATAGAAGAACTTCATTAGTACTTACGCCGACTGAGGCAAAAGCTTAATCATCGTTTCAGCTTTAGGACGCCCACTGAACGCAGGCCTACCATAACCGTTTTAAAATTACTTCCAGCGTTTTTGGACGTCATTAACAAAAGATCGTCCGGTCAACCTTATGGGTGGATGCCCTACACTGCTTTCTGATCTTTGATCTCCCACTAGTTCTTAATAAATACACATACTCCGACACCTCAGATGAAAGCACATCCTAAAGGAGTCTATAATTTATAAATACTTTGATACATAGTAAACAAACACAAATCAACCACAATCATCAACAATCTATTTACTTTAAAATTACAATAATTTAAATTGGTATTACATCACACTTGTCCTAAATAATTTAGTAAAAATATAATTTATACAAATCTTACGACTTATTAAAACTGAATTGTAAACCTATCACCTATATATAGAATCTATAATTTGTATTCATAATTTGACATTATGTCAAACAGAGACTGGACATTCAGATACATATTTACATAAGGAAAGCACTTTTGTACCGTAAAATCATGGGATTTCTTTAAATGTTAATTCAAAGTGTTTACTACACAACTGAAACACCATGATATATAAAAACTTGAAGAGAGCTTTAAGCATAAAGAACAAATCTGTTAATAGTGGTAACTATTATGGAATACACTTTTGTTTTAAAAAAATTCGAAATGTTTTGTATTAGTATAACTTCGTCATTACTGTTTTCGAAACGAATTAAGACACAATTGAAATAAACAAATTCTGCCTAGTCAACAAAACTAGGAATAAATTCATAGTAAAATTTATGCCGTGGAGGTAGGTAACATATTGAAGGATTTGGGCCTGTCATGTGCAAATAACAGGCCATTTTCGTATCAGGTTTCAGAGAGCGCAAGTCGTCAGATCCCAGTACTTTACCCGTTACCTCTCCTTACAACAAAATGGATCGAGCATTTGCATGATGAACACATGAAATGCCTATTGTTAATATATCAATTTGTAACTCATTAAAGCCGCTTCCATAATTTATTAGGTAAAACATTCTTCATTTATATGTATCCTAATGTCCAATCTCTGATTACTAAATAACATGATAATTTTTTGTGAGCTT
Organism: Battus philenor; assembly: GCF_028537555.1. Taxonomy (NCBI): domain Eukaryota; kingdom Metazoa; phylum Arthropoda; class Insecta; order Lepidoptera; family Papilionidae; genus Battus; species Battus philenor. Next base: position 5,416,777 of record NW_027181686.1, read on the forward strand.
TTACATTATATTTTGTTTCAACTTTGCATAAACATTAGTGTTAATATCACTTATAATGGTTTCTAGTAAATACCGCAGGGTAAGCACGCTGGCAGTTTTAACTACATTTTGTTGCATATGGAGGCAGAACATATGAGACAATTTTATTTAAAGTACCATAATAACAAATTTAAGTCCAAAGCCAAAAATTAGATTGTTTAATTTAATATATTCGATTATTTTTAATGAACTAATTATTTTCAATGTTACTGCATTTTAATATACTACATCTTTTTTTTAAAAACATTATCGCGCCAGTTGTATTATAAGGGCAGCACACATTTCGAAGAACTCCATGGTGTGATGACCATGGGGTTGCGACGGTATCGTTATGGGATTGGGAGGCGTAGCAGCCATCATTGGTGACGTCACTTCATCATCAGAATCTTCCTTTTCCCCAGACAGGGATTTAAAGTCGAGCAAATATGATTTATAATCAACTTGGTAGAGTTGCAGCGACATTTTAACGTATTTATCAGTCATCTTGTTCAGCGTGCGAACTCTGAAAAAAGTATATCTTTTAATTTAAAAAAAGGTTACCATTTTTGGTTTTAAACAAGATGATTGCTTCATTTATTAAATGTGAATAAAATAAATTTATTTCGTGATCTAAAAATTGTTGTTTTAAGCCCAGTCGCCCGCTGCAAGCCATTAGCCGCCCTAAAAGATATCTATGGGTTAGGCTGATTAACAATTGCAGTGTGGTATTATTGTAAGCAAAGGACGCTGCTGGCTGTCCTCGGAAAACTTGTTTGTAATTAGTGGCAATCCTATATAATAATGCACAAAATGTGATTTAAATAAGTTTGTATCTCGGTAATCGAATCCACGACCTACAATCGCAAGTGTCAGTCTCTACCACTGAACCATAAATGCAGTTGTAAACGACAACATAAATTTGCAGCGTGTGAACTATATAATACGAGTTTAAAATGAATAGTCAAATGTCAAAATTATGAAGATTCTGCAGTATTTTTTTCCCAGAAAAATGTTTTACAATCAAAATATGTGAAGTCATTTTCAAAGTTATGAAATAACTAAAGAAAGTAGGATTAATTTTTATAAAAAGAGTGATTGAATATAGGTGTAAAGCCTTAAAATTTATACAAATATTTAAAATCTTCCAATGTAAAGTATTTACTCTGAAACTCTTATTGGAATGCTAATAGCTTCTGAGTAAAATCTATAGGGAATTTTTATCATCATTATGTTATTAATTGTTTCTGTGAGTTATCTATATGTAGACTTTATGAAAGTTTTTATACCTGTAACCAATCTCTCTGTACATACATTAACTATCAAATGTAATATTATCAAAGTTATTATGCCTTTATTTCCACTCGTAAGCAATCACCCTGTAGATATTAATGGATATTATGGCTTACATACCTTACGTGGTATGGGTTGATTACTTTCCACTCATAATCGAGGGCCTTCATTGCGCGAAACACTTCCAGCATGATGTCATTGGGTTTGCTCTGAGATCTGATACCCAGGTGCCACTTTGCCCTGTTGAAAAATGGTGAGAATAGAGATGATAAACAATATTATTATTAATAAGACAAAATATTGAACGAACATGTAACTCCATTTAGTACAAATTAAAAAATCTGTTTAGTTTACAACAGGGAAATACCGCCCCGTTGCTCTGGAGTTTTTCATGTGTTTTCAGTCTAATATAGAAAACATTATAAAATACATCAGTCATTTTCATTAAAAATCATTTTATCTGTTTATGTCTCTTTATTTTTTTATCTAGATCAGTGTTACTCAATCTTTTTTGTGACATACCTCAACTTAGCCTTTTTAAACTTCTTATGGCAAGCTCACAATCGCTCATGGAGAAGGACTAAACTCGATATTTCTTTATCAAAATCCTTACACGAACGTAAGTAGTAATCGATATAACCCAGTGGGTTGGCGAGTTGGAGTGGCAATAGACAGGCTACATAGCGCACAGAAAGGATGGCGGTTTGGGTTTTATGGTTCTGGAGTAGACATTAAGGGCTGGCATGTACAGCGTAGAACGTTCGCAGACAAGATGGATGAACAACTTTGTTAAGGTTATCCGAAAACTCTATATGCTGGCCGCTTCCTGTCGCTCCTAAAGGAAATCTATGGTGGGATCTTTAGTCCACCTATGAAACTCCAACGGCAGAAATTATGATGAAATATAACATTTTAATATGAATGAATCGAGTCAGTTTAGTTTAAGTAAGGTGGGAGAGAGGGATGCAGAGAGGGAGAGAGATTTATCCTTTTTGTTTTTATTAATACTTTATAGGCAAACATATGCATCATTATCATCATTACAGCCGTAGGACGTCCACGACCGGACACGGTGACAGTAGTCCATGAAAGATAGGTTGCGAATCTAGGGTCTATAACAATTTTTTAAAAAGTATCCAAAAAGATTCTCTGAAAATAAGGATATTTTCTATATGGTACCTTTTGACAGGGGTGCCTCTCTGCTTGTCTTGGGTAGGTAAAGCGGCGGGGGACTCCTTGCTACGGAGCGGCGCAATGCGTTCTGGATGAGGCCGACCGCTCTCTGTTATGGTTGGAGGTGAACTACCTAAAAAAAAAAAAACATTACTACACTTATTTATTGAATTGAGTAAATGTAGGCTTTCAATCATATTAAAAGAAACTACAGTTGTAGTGGATGCAAGTGTAAAGAAATATAAGGTGATAGTTGATTCTCGTTTCTGGTTTTAGACAGCCTCGATAGCGAAGTCGACTCGTGTAACACATTATTAGCGTCCTAATAGCTCGACGGCCTCACGATAATACTACAGTGTATAGCGGCCCGAGCCAAAATCCCATAAGGAACTCTCGACCTTTCTGACCTGTAAAAGATATTTAAGATAAACGCCATCTGGGCTCCCTAGATGAACAAACAAATGCCGCTTGCGGACGCAAATGCACACGCAGTATACGCCCTGTCCAAAAAAAACCTGGTATATATGTACCGCTTCTTAAAATAGCTTGATTGTCAAAATTATTTCATATAGTAGGATAGTTACTTACCCTGTAAACACCCGATAGTTACAAACTAATAATTGAGGATGGACGTATATTAAGTCCAGGCACTGGCGACAAGTAGGTAGGTGATTAAAAAGTACTGATTGTTTATTTTTTTAAATTGAAACGTACTTACTGGCGACATAGAAATCCTTGATTTCAGCCTTGGCAGCTTCGTCTGCGATCCTCTTGTTGTCGATTATGAGGTGGTAGGCGATGGCGAGCTGGTCGTGAGGGTCGCCGCTCAGCAGTGCGTTGTGAACTTCGTTCTCCTTCACTCCGAACTTCTCGCAGACTTCCAATATCGCCTCTACGTCTATTACGCTGCTATCCTAATAAAACACTATTGTTTTAAACTCATATTATTTTAAAGGTAAAACTTAACTTTTTAATATTACCACACACAGGCTTTCTTTAAAGATACATTGAACCTTATCGATCTGACAAATTATAGTGCTATTGAAACTGATGCACAGAGCCTTATATATGCTAGAGTATTGGCTTCTTCGTTCCATCAATCCACCATTAACTCTCACTTTCTTTCTTCCTGTGCCCTCCCCCCCCTCTCCACTTTGTAGTAGTTTTCAATTCAGATATTTTCAGTTAGCTTTTTTGCCCTGTCAATCATTTCCTGTCGAATAAAAGTGCTAAGCGCGAAACAGGTGGCAACATCAGCCGACGGTCTTCTATAGGATCATTGATATCAGTCGCACTTTGAAGTTACCTCACAGCTTGGCGACCTCCCAATTGAAAATACAGACTCATTAATTCCTGAGCCTAGGTAAATGTCATCAATGATTATCAAGCGAGTTGAGATTATGCCCTCTTAGACATCCTTAAATTGGTACCAGTACCAAGAAATATGTAACAAAAAAATTATAGCAAGCATATGTACGACATATCACAACTGTACGACTAGAATCTGTATTGTGGTCATCACACGTATGCTGATAACCAGAGATTGAGATGTACATTTACCACAAGATAGCTTATCATAAAAAACATTTTTCTAGCATAAACTCCTAGAACACTAATGGACTGGTGTCAGCTCAGAGCAAACTAAAATTGTAGCTTATTTTTTATATTATTTTATGGTCTCAATAAAACTGCGTCCACAATGTCTTAAAATAAAATAACTAATAACATAAGTTATGGAAATTTTGAACATTATTATCTCACAGAATTAATACATACTGTGACTTAAGTCTTTCAAACAAAATTAAGAAATTCAAAAATAGTTTTATCATTGTATTTCTTGTATAAATGCCTCAGACTTGTAAAGCTCAGAAGAAAGAAACTCAGCGGAACTATACACTTTTTTAATGAATTTTCTATGAACTTGTTTTTAGTGTAGTCTTAAGCACAAACATTCATTGACAATTTCTTTAAATTTAGTTACAGGAGTTTTCTGATCTTTATCTAGGATCCTATTGTAAAAGCATATAAAAAACCTTATAATTCATACACGTAAATGAGTTATAGAACCTCTCCAAAAAAATCAACATACCTGTTCCACAGGCGATGGAAACAAATAATCCGGCAATTCTTTTTGGAACCACTCATGTTTCTTAACATCTTCAATGGTTGCCCTCTTCATTGGATCTACTTGCAGCATCATACATAAAAGGCTGACAACACTTTTGTTTAAATACTCAGGGATTGGGAATATGCCAGATTTGATTTTGCGGAAAAGTGTTGGTACATGCTCATCATCAAATGGTAAAGTGCCACATAGCAATGCATAAAGAATGACACCACAAGACCAAACATCTACCTCTGGGCCGGCATACAGCTTTCCTGAAATAACCTGGAAAAAGTAAAACTAAGTAAATATTCTATACAGGGTTTCATAAATAAATGTCAAGCTAAAATCAGGCGAATAGGCCGATTGGTACTAACCTAATTCATTGAAAAAACCTAAGTCACATAAATATGAATTTTATGCACTGTGTATTAATCTACTCTTTGTATTACTAAGCTTAAAAACTTAATTTTTATCTATTTTTCTCCTTTTTTCATATTACCTAACTAGCATTTCTGTAAATGACAGACAAAAATTCATACTGTAGTGGAAATAGAAAATACCAGTTTTTGTCAAAATTATTATTACATCTAAGATTTACTAACAATTTACAATAACTGTTGATCTTTTAAATAAATTCTCTAAGGTTCCACCACTTATTTGCCCTTACACTTTTCACACTTTACACTGTTGATGTTATAACAACATTAATAAAGTGAAAAATATTAAGATTGCAAAATTAACTTTATTATTAGGACACATTTTGAGACATATACCAATTAACACAGTATACTGCACATGCTTTATATGAACATCACTGTATGAACTGTTGTAATTCATAAATAAAAAAATCAAAATAATATATATTAGTGAATCTGAAATCTACAAATGCATAAAAAAATCTAGAGGCATCACTAGAAAAAAAAAATTTAGATGTTAATTAGTTAAATGTATATTAAGTAATCACAAAATTACTAATAACAATTATTAGGCTTCATAGAGGTTACTTTAGCTTTTGTGGTTGTATTAATTGAGATAATCAATAATTTTGACTATTAAGGCCTTTTTAGTTTACTTTTATGTAATTAATTATATGGTAAATTACGCACTAAGAGCATCTTTTGTTTACACCATTTTAATTTATTTTTATTTATTATATAAAAGTTATGCTTTTTTCATTTAGCAGATTGGTTTGACCAATCACATATTCTAATTAAACCTATAGGTTTGGATGATATAGTTAGAATAATAACTGAACCTATTCAATGTTATGTACAGAAGAGAGACAATGTATCAATAAGATACATGGATAAGTAACAAAGGCAACTAACACTACAAAAAATTAACATTTACCTCAGGTGCTGCATAATTAGGTGAACCACAAGAAGTACGCAAAAATTCACCATCCATCATCATATTGGATAAACCAAAATCTGCAATCTTTACATGCATATTATGATCCAACAGTAAGTTCTCTGGCTTAAGATCTCTATGGACTATCATGTGACGGTGACAGTAGTCCACACCAGAAATGATCTGCTGAAAAAATCTTCTAGCTTCATGTTCTTGGAGCTTGCCTCTTTTAACAATGTAATCGAAGAGCTCACCTCCAGATACATATTCCATTATCATAAAGATGTCTGTAGGGGTTGATATTACCTGCACAATTTTTAGGTAGTAGTATAATGGTAGGAAAGTATAAAAATGACATTCAGATATGGTCACCAAACCAATAACTAAAAAATGTCAAACAAACATGAATTTAACTTACTTGATATAATTTGATAATATGAGGATGGCGAAACAGTTTTAAATTCTGAATTTCACGTCTTATTTTGCCAACAACATCCAAGGATTTTATTTTCTGTCTATTCAGAATTTTGACAGCTACTTTGTGTTTCGTAAGTTGGTGTTCGCCAATTTTTACTTTACCAAATGTGCCCACCCCGAGGGTGGCACCTAATGTATAATGACCAATTTTTACGATTGGCTGTGCGCCACTGGCCACAACTGGTTTTTCAGACATATTTATTGCGTATTACAGGAAGATGAAGTCTTGAAATTTTCACAATCAACGATATAAAATACTTAAACACTTGTTTGTATTGGCGTTACACTTTAAACACATATACATTACAGTATAAAAATATACAGATAATACTGGAAAATAAATTTATTTACTTATTAAGAAAAACCTTTGAACTAATTCACATGCTCTTGTATTTGACACTAAACGTCAAATGCTATTTTTCTTTTATTTATGCCATTTGTCATACAGTATCATAGTGCATGAGAGTAATAAATGTGTTCAATTAAAGATAGATCCACAAGTCATAATATATTTCAAAATACTGCGTGTTCTATAAAAGTTTTTTTGTAAATTTCTGGACAGTGCTCTGATTATTTGTAATACACATAAAAAACATTGTTCAGAAAACCTACTGCATTTGTTACGATTTTTTGACGCGGTTTATATTATAAATTGTTTATTTCCTTGATACATAATTAATAAGACATGAACAACCACGATAGAGAGAGACTGAAGACCCGCGAATAATTTGAAGTTAAGCTTATAGCCATCTTCGTAATAAAAATGCTCATTTCATGTAAAATATGTTATATGGAAATTAAATAAAATATACAATGTCTTACATAGAATTTTGTCGATATTATCTTTACAACTTTCAATGGTATGCAAAGATAATCTAAGTGAATTGCAAGATGTAATCTCGTTTTTAACTTAATTGGATCTTTTATACAAACCATTAAATCATATATATATATTGTAGCTAAATTCTATTTGTGTTCAGTAGTTTGCTTAGTTTTTTAAACCCCGTAAAATATCGACGAATGAAAAGGAGTTATTTTTAAGAACACAAGGTGGGAAAATTCAAATATGATGACTTAAAAACACTTTATTTGATAGCCAGAATTTCTTAAATATTTCAACATTTTAATTAAATTATCGAAACTATTGATAACGTTATTGAATAGTGTTAAGGATCTAGAAAATTACACGAATTATTGATTTATAATAACAGGCGAAGAACACATTAAACTATTTTAAAGATATAAAAAAAAAAAATTATCGTAAATTGAGCGGTAAGAATCTATGGTTTGCACTTCCCCCCTTTACCCCTGCTCCACTGTGCCCCACCCCGCTTCTCTCTGTCCTTTTTCTGACGGTCTATCGTATAATGAGAAAAATACTAATATTTACGGAAATATATTTACATACAACTCACAAGTGAACAGTTAATCTTTCCAAAATGGACAAATGTGGAATCTGCCTTAAACCTGCTCTTGTGAGTACATCAAAACTAATTTTATTACCGTTGTATCGCAGAACTCCGTCAATATTTTTTGTTTTCTTTACGAGATTGTTATAAAAATAACATTATTAGTTTTCCAGAAGTTCTTTCATTTAAGTACATGACTTCATTACTTTAAGTAACTTTGCAATAGGTAGTAGCTGATTCTTAGCAATATTAATAAAAAAAACTTGAGTTCGAAACCTGCCCGCCTTATTTTTTTTTATCTTATTCCGTCTCTCGGTCTGTTTTTTTTACGTCTGGCACTGCGCTGTATAAAAACATTCGTTTTTTTTCGGTTCACGGAGAGCCGCTGCTAAGTTCAACAAAACCTTTGTTTTTTAAATACATTTTTTATATGTATTAGTGTTATTAATACGTTTAATATCGAACTTAAATAAACAATCAAAGAAAAAACCTGAGGGATTCAATATTATTATTTATTTTTAAATATTACAATTGAATATTTCCAGCAACTATTTGAAACAGGTAAAGATGGTATATATGCATGTTTTAAATGCCAGCCTCTTGTGCCAGAAGTAACTATTGGTGACCACACATCAGAAATAACAGAGCCAAGATCATCCAACACTGAAGAAGTATGTATACATATTTTTTTGGTTTTATATAGTTTAAACAGTGGATTCAAAAAATAAGCAGTGCTTTTAGATTTTACCTTTAGATGCTACAATTCTTATTTATTGAAATAGTCTGTAATATTATGTTGGTGAACTAGTATTTCAAAATAATCATCACTTTTATGATTATTTCTACTCATAGATGTTCATTGACAGGCATAGGCTTTCATCTGAGAGTGCAATGATGACTGGCCTTGCGCTGTCCACACACAGCAGTTTTCCCACAACCTTAACTATGTTGTTGGTCCATCTAAGGAGAGCCTACTCATACCATATCAAAATAATATCTAATTTAAATATTTTTTAAAATTGTCATATTTAAATAGAAGCTTTTTTTTTGTGAAATCCTTTAATTGAAATTTTGCATGTTTACTTGTCATATGTTTTGTTAACTATTATCAAATAAAATAAACTTAGAGACAGTATACAGGGATAACTCCTTTGAAACGCATGAATATCCCAAGCAAAATTTTGGAATTTTTTGGTGGACAGGACAGATTCTAATTTGATTTATAACTATACCAGAAGTTTTTTAGCTAGGTAGATCAATTGTTTGCTATTTCATTATTAAGCATGCATATTACAATTCATTGTGAATGTATGTAGTCAAAACTCACAAGTTTGTTACAATAATTAAACATTAAGAATATCCAATGTTTCAGGAGATTAATGAATCTGGGTTATCCTGCGGTATTTGTCACAAATCATTTCAAAAGAGTATGCAATTACAGAATCATCTACGAAACCACCGTGCAGAGAGACGCTTTGTTTGTACTTATTGCAATAAAGGTATGTTATCAATATATACAAAAATTAATATTTTAAGTAAATACCATTTAATGTAATTATATACTTTATAAATTTTTCACCTAAAGCATTTAATAAAAGTATTGTCTAATTTTCATCATATCAGCAGATAAATGCCCACTGTAAGGCATAGGCCATGGTGACCAGTCTTGCGCTGTCTACATCCATTGAATTCCCATGACCTTAACTGTCGAAACAAAATATTTATAATGAATAGCTAAATATATTTGAGTATATATGGATTTATAATTTGATTGTAACAACCAATTGAGTGATAGCTTTGCATAAAAACATATTTTTTTTTGTAATAAATATTTCTAATAGGAAAATTCATTCACTTTATAGAACTTGATGTTTTTAATATTATGTTGTCTTAATAATAAAAACATTTTAATCATCATATCAGCCAATATAGGTCCACTGCAAGATATCGGCTTCATCACAGGTCTTGAGATCTGGAATTTCAACTGTTGTTGGCCACCAAGTGGGGTCTACCCATGCTGCATTTGCTCCTTTCTTAATATATGTTGATCAAATTTTAAAATTAACTGTTTCTTGTTATTGGTATTCATTTATTCTCCTCTAATTTAAAAATATCTTAGTGAATAGTTTTTAGGTCATAAAATGTGTGACTATATTTTTACAAATGCTAAATTGCTAGGATATCATTGATAGAAGGTTGTATCTAAAACTTATATTTCTGTAAAATAAAGTAATAACAGTAATTATAATTTAATTTTCAGCATTTTCCCAGTCCAACAATCTTAGAGCACACTTACGCATTCATACTAATGAACGACCCTATAAGTGCTCAGAATGCGGTAAAGCTTTTACACAGGTGAGTTCACATTTTTTATTAAAACATTAACACTTTTTTGAGCATCTTATATCTGTGTGATTCAGGTTACTTTTACCCAATTTTAGGGGTTGTTAATAAAGTATTTTCTGACATTTCAAATCTGTTCTCTTATTGTCAAATTAAATTAAACTTTCTGTAATCCTCTAGAAATATTAAATCACAAAAGGGAATATAGAAAGGGAAATATTAGAATTCAATGGGTGATATCTTTAATAATCAGATGTCCAAGGGTTTCTTAAATATTCTGAGATGTGAGTGATTGTAATTGAAGTACCTTAACAGTAATAGCCATGTTCTTGTGGGCAAACATTTTCATCCCATATGTCCATAATATGCAAACCTCTCCTCTGCTTTGAGTGTATGTATTTTAAAAATGGTTATACAGACTGTCCCGTAAATTGTGTGAAGCCAAAATATAATAAATTCTTCAACAATTTCATTCAAAAAGGTAAATTAATTTTCTAGGATTTACTTACTACTTGACTTTGCTGTTTCATTTTGTCGGTAATTTATGACGCATCAAGAGTAAATGTTAATTTTTCTGTGCAGGTGACAAATTTAAATAACCATGTGCGTTTGCACACCGGTGAGCGTCCATATGTTTGTCCAGAGCCCGGATGTGATAAAGCATATGCCCAGGTAACTACTTAGTTGTTTCCTTAGTGGATGTAAATTTTAGTATTTTTTTTAATTATAAGCTACTTGATTTATAAAACCGAATTACATTGAGATTCTCAATAAAAACATTTGTAATGTGGCGGTAGGCCGGCCACTTTTTTTTGGTGGAAGGCGGAGTTACTCTGAGAGCGGGAGCGTTGTTTGGGATGCAGTGGTGTAGTATGCTCTTCTTTACAGATGAATAAACAACTAGACCGCTTAGAGTGGAAACTGTTTAGTAACGACTATATCCAGCTGTGGATGAATTAGGGCTTATTATGATGTTCACATGTCATATTTGTTGAAATTTGTGAAAATTTGTTTGTTTTGAAATTACTTATATTATATACATATCTGTGGATAGTTGAAAATTTTTACAGAAAAAAAATTTTATATTAGTTATGATCGATTTTCAGGTGACGAATCTTAATCAGCACCGCAAGAGACATCTGACGGGACGTCCAATGGAGAACACGTATGACTGTACTGTGTGCGGAGAGAAATTTCAGCAACGTAACCATATGTATAGCCATAGGTACAGTTTTGTTTATCTACTTGCTCAGCATTGTATATCTAGATATTTGTACTATCTATATACCAAATCTAGCAGGTGTGATCTTAAATGTAATGTTATTTATAACAAATGCATTATTACTCAATAGCGAGCAAAGATAAGTCAATCATAGTAAGGACAGCAAAACCCTGATTCTCAGATTATAACAAATATTCCTACAGACTATAATTTAGCTGTTAATGTATCTATTAAGAGTTATATGATTATTATGAATTACCAAGCTATTTAGATCTATATAGAAATTTAGTAGCATCAGTACGGTTAAAGTTATTTAATAGCAATATAAAGCATAACAGTAGTTAGTAGAGACATTACTATGCATAGGCTGTTTAAAGCTGTGTGTTAGTTAACTTTTTTTAAAAACGGCATAGGAATAGGCTACTGCATATCTTTTCGCGACCTTAAGCATGTCGTTCATCTACCTAGCGGGGGGGCCTCCTCGGCCGCATTTTCCAGCTCTTGGTCGCCACGTAAGAATTTTCCGGTTGCATGAGCGATGTGCCACGCCCCTTTCTCTTGATAACTAATTAGGAAAATAGTTAAATCATGACATTGCATGGCATTGTGTGATGTGTGCAGAAGGACGGTGCACGCTGATATAAAAAGCCCGGTACGCAGCACGGCGCGGCATTCGTGCGGCATTTGCGGTTTGGTGCAGGCGACCGACTCCGCGCTGCGACAGCATCTCGCTTGTCACGTCACCAGCAACACCAGGGATGATGACAGTGAGTATAAACAATTATATAACTAACATGACATCTACTCAACCGCCATTTAAAAGTAACAATCATTATTAATAATGTGGTGTTATTATGTGTTATTGTACACCTTGTTTATTCCGATTTGAGTGTCCATATAATAGGTACAACATCAAAGCTTTGCATCTTTGTTACTATAATAGATTAATAAATATACAGTTGCAAAGTAAGAAGTGTACTAGACTATATCAGCTGAATATAGCCCTCGAGCTATTCAGAGGGTTTGTTTATATAGCTATGGGATAACATCAACATTTGATTCTCTAGGGCGCTGCTGAATATAGTTTTAACTTAAATATTGGATACTCAAACTTAATAACGAATATTGTGTTTTACTATTTTAGGATCCTACACAAGGATTTTTTTTAAATAATTTAATCATTGGCAAAAAAATATGCTTTACGACTTTTTTTATATTTATTCGGATAGGCTGACAAAAGTCATTAACTTCCGACGGTATTAACCTAAGGTACCAAAGTAATCATAGTCATTGAAGTATTTGAAATTCTAAAATGTTGGTTTTTGACTACCATTGTCAATACAGGCAAATATTGTAAAAAAGCTCAGTGACTCTTTTTTGTAAAAACTTGTATATTTCATATCTCTATTTCATAATGCATTTACGGTTTTTGTTATCAAGTTTTGAAAATATGGTAGAACGGTAGGTGCAGGGTGTTTACGAGACCAACCAAATTTTATAGTGATAAGAAAAAACAAAAAGTTTTGAGGTACAAACGTTTTATAGAGGTACACCTAATGCTTTGGCTAAGACGAGTGCATTTAAATATACATTGTAAAAATGTCTTGACTTTGCAAAATTAGTGAAGCCTTTCAGAAATAATAACATTTGTTTTGTTATTGTTTCATTGGCGTACATTTAGATAGTAGTGTTGTGTTGTTCCAGAGCAAGAGTTGATGTGCGTGTTCTCGTCGTGTGGCGAGAGGTTCCGGTCGCCGCGGGAGCATACGGAGCACCTGCTGCGCGCGCACCAGCTGCGTGTGCTGGCGGCTCGCACGCATACGCACCCGCCGCGTCGCGGTCGTCCGCCCAAAGTACAGAACACTTTCCTAAAATCTCAATTCCACTCCATAATTGTTAATTTTTTTGACTCTTACAAATGTGCCCAAGTGTGCCGGTGTTTGTGTTAGTAGGCGCAAGGCCCGGACTGCGCTTAGCCTCAAACTTTTGTGATTAGTAATTTTTTTATAGATTTCTTACTAAACTTATAAAAACTACTAAATAGATATATGTGTATATTTACGCTTTTACAATTAATTATGGTGTAATGAACTTTACAACAAATAATTGTAAATTTTATTAACTAGAAAAATTCTATTATAGTGTAAAGGTTTTCTTTAATGAGAATATTGTTTTGGTTTGTTTAATAAATAACTAAAAGCCAAAATCAAAATAGCTTTGTTTTATGAGATTATATATATTATTTACATGGTTTATGTGATCATTTATAATTGTATAAAATTTAGTTTACGCATCACCTACTGAGAACTAATAAGAAACTCAGTGGGGCTCGGCATTTTTTCATTTTTTTAATGGTTATTTTAACAATTTTTTTTCCTTAAAACTTGTTGGATCATATCTATTAACACATGTATCAGTGAGACACCTTATGCAGCCTCATAGCTGTTCATTTCTATTCCTTAGATTATGGTGTAGATCACTATTTATCTTAATATTAGTTATTAAGAAAACATTTGCGAAAATATATATGTATACATTTAAATAATGATTAACGAACTTGTTTGTAACCATTAATATAGTTACTTGTGGACAATTTGGGATAAAAATTAAGTTATAATCATTTCACCAGTAGGACAACCATTAAATAGTGGCAAAGGCAAATTTTTTTTAACATAGACAAAATTAACTATTCATTTTTATTTCCAGAACTTGAAAGACCCCCTGGATCTCAAAGATTCCGTGTACGATGAGGTGTGTATTATTATTATTATATATAGTGCATAGTATGCTAGGCTCACTGAAGAATGTAAAGCATTCAATTATCTTAATAGGTGATTTCGTCGCTGTTTTAACCCATAGACGCCCACTGCCAACCATAGACCGCCCCCAAAGATATCTATGGGGTATATAACATAATCGTCACGCTTGGCAAGCGAGTTGGAGATCGCAGCGTGATATGATAGTATGCAGAAAGCGCTGTTGCCCATACTATGGAATTTTCTTTATGAGCAGATGATATTACTTTGATATAGTTTGATACTACTGCTAAATAGGTCATATGTCAAAACTATATTGATATTAATGTTTCAGGTAAAAATCATAAAGCAGGAGCCGCAATACTTGCCCAAGCTGAAAGTGCAGAGTTTGTTTCAATGAGTGTAAGTGACTGCGCTGGATGGACTCGCAGGCAACATTGACGTACTGAAACAGTACTGGAAGTGCTTCCATTGGGATGTTGCATTTAACATGAATAGACGTCACAGAGTAGAATAAAGTATTAGATATGTGTAAGTGATATATATAAGTGCAATTTCTTTTTAAGATTCATTTTAATAAATATATAGATTCGTATTGTTTAAGAGACGAATATTTAGCTATGGAGTTTTTAATGATTTAGTCTTCTGTGCCTATTTCGATGTATGTGCACAATTTATTCTAGTTGTAATTTTTATTTTTAGATTTCGATGTAACTGTTGTTGATGATAAATTTTTGATTATGTTGATGTAAAAATAGGACGGCGATGTGAGAGATTTTAAAAGCTTATAGTACAATTAACACCATGTGTATAGTGTTCATTGTGGAGTCAGAGCATAGAGGGTAGATGAAAACGGTCTGTATGTAATTAATATTATATATTATTTTCATCTATTTGTGATTTAAAGGTACACATAACAACTTCGTATTTTAAACATTGAAAATTGTAAGTCACATGGTGATTTTTTTTTAATTCTTAGCATATGTACATTGACCAAGCTATTGAAAATAGTAACAAAAAAGAAATGGTTTATTATGTTCCGTCCCAAAACAAAGTTGAATTAAAATAGATTTATGAAGATGAAATTTATGAGTGACAGGGAGGTTGTTATGTGTACGGCCAATTTAAAAGTATTACAAATTATAATAGTGTGTAAGTGTGATTCAAGGATATATTGTAGATGTTATTTGCTCCCTAATTGTAGGCGTGATGTTCTTACTGCTGATCGAAATGCAGTTTTGGATTATCTGTTAATACAGTATAGGTGACACATGTTCAAATTATATAATAATGAGATTATTTGTTTGCTCCTGGTGAGTTAAATATTTGTTTTTTTTTTAAACATACTTTAAAGGTTTTAACTTGTATTTTAATGGTGACTTTTAATCAGTTTTTTTAGATTACACATGAAAATCATGTATATTATTTTATAAACTATGATTTAAAACCGCAATAATGTAAAAGCAAAAAGTGTCTAGGTAGCAGGTCACTTGATCACTCCTTTTGGAAACCTGTAAAAAATCCTATGTCCAGCGAGGACATCCTACAAATGAATATTCATTTTTTATGTACATATATAGTGTATAATTTTTTCTGAATTTACCAGTGGATGAATAGTTACGTTATATTCGTTGTTACCAGAGAATAAAATGGCAACTTTATTTTTTTAAAAATGTAAATATAAACTGTATTTTGTAATAACATTGGAAATAATATACTTATACATACTTTTTTTTGAGCAGCGGTTGCCCAGTAATAGTGGTACTGAGACTTTAATCGTATGTTGCAGGTTCGATTGCAGAGATACAAATTTAAATTCACACTTTGTGCATTAATTATATAAGATTGCCACTGCTCATAAACAAGTTTCCAGAGGATGTGCAACAGCTACTAAGCTCACTAACTCGTTCATTAAGCGCAGGAATTATGGTATATCCCCTATAGATATCTTTGGGAAGCCTATACCTTGCAGAGGGCGTCTATAGGCTGAAACGATGATAAATATTTTTCAAATGTGTAGTAAAAGGGTGTGTGTTTAGAGATTTAAAAGCATACTTACTTACGTTATTGTACTATAAAATTTATTCACATAATTCTGGTAACAATTTGCAAGAAAAAAAACTTGTTAATAGTAGTTTCATAAATAATTTAAATTCAAAATCTGATAAATATTGCGAGATGAATCAAAAAATGTTGCTGTGATCTGCCATTTTGTTCCCTGGGCACAGATATTTTTTTTATTTTACCTATTAAAACATGTAAAATCGTTTTAGTGTACAATTAGATCAAGGACCATAGCAGTATACTATAAGCAACAGGATGGGGGAGGCAGACAAACTTCAAGCTGCCGGTTATTAACACACACTAAGATTTATATGAGTATTAAAATTTTATTTATATTATTTATTTTTTTCTTACATTTTAGGAGAATTAGTGTCGTATAAGTTTTCGGTTGATAAAAGCCTAACGTGGTGGGCGATTTTTATATTAAATTATTGTAATATCAAATTTAAAAAATATGTTTATGATTTATTTTTTGTAAGAACTCACGCCATATTATCGAGGTAGGTAGATATCTAAGGTGCAAATGTTCCTATGAGTGTAAGTGTTGGCTCGCATTTGGCTACAAACGAATTGGCTTGTATGTTCGGTGTATAGACGACCGTTTCGATGAAGCCTCGGTAAGTATTGACGTGTCGAAAGATTTTTCTAATAACGTACTTTTATCTTAATAAAATATACAATTTATTAACATTTTTTTATTTTCACAAAACAACTGTCTATTAATTTTAAAAAAGTATATATTTTCCTATATTGAAAGATATTAGTTAAGGATCGTTTTTGCTATAGATGCCTCAGTATATACGGCCGATACTCCACCCCCGTGCTACCTACGGCGCGGAACCGCTGTTTCGGTAGCACTATATTCACAGTTCTGGCCACCATTTATCCTTAATTTTCCTCTTTTAATTAAACCGTATTCTTCCGTATGTAATATGCCGGGTTATATTCATTGTTTTACAACAAGCAACACTGAATAAGTTATTGGAAGAATTAGGATATGTAATGCGCACAGCGAGATGTAGGTGGTATCGGCTGGGCTGTCTAGCAGCCCGTCGTCAATGCTTTTTTCCTCAACTCTCATCCCGATTTCTTAAGGCGCGTTACGGTAGCACAATAATAACCGATACTGTATTTGCCACAGATAGCTAATACCTGAAAATAACGTGTCCAATACGGGTGCGGAAATTTAAATTGACCTGTATTCGTGTTATGACGCCGGGCATTATAACACAACCAAGTAAAAAGCGCCTCGGTTTACAATTTGTATGGGATCCGCAGCTCTTGTACTAGATAAGCAAGGCTTGGCACAAGTGGCTCACACAATATTATTTTTGTTTTAAGATAGATTACTGATATAGACATAAATAGTCTTCTGAAGATTTTCAATAGGACCCGTTGAGAGTGGACTGCATCTGGCGTCTTCCAATGATTTTAACAAAGACGTTCTTCCATCTTGTGGGTGGACGTATTACGCTGCGCTTGCCATTTCGGGTTTTCCACTCTCAACCTTCAGGCTATCAGTGGCCATCACCTCTATGGTTTTTGTAGTTCGCCCAATTCTACTTGCCAATCCCCTAAGATATACCAATGCTTTTAGAAAGTAACCATGTGTAGAGGTATTTATATTTCATGTCAATTATAGAATACCATTAATGTTGAGTCAATCACTTATCGCTTTCACTAGCTTTCAAAGATGTCTTCGAAAAACTTATTACTTATTTGGCGACTATATATAGTTACAGATACCTCTAAAAATAACAAACAATATGTATGTTCTTACGTGAAAAAACTTTAATTAAGGTCTCCAACTAAATGTAACTATGGTTACGTACTAATAATTCTAGGATTTATTAAAAAAATAAGCCTGTTTTTTTCTTAAAGGCTTAATATCTATGATCTATGGTTTTTATCTATCATTTCCGGTGAAAACAGATAATACATTACATTCTATTACATAGATGGTATTACATTAAAATATATTAAAATTGTCCTCTTTACGAGTCATATCTTTGGAACTGTATGAGAATCACTAAATATGTTGTGACCGCACCGAGCACCTGCAACGTGATTGAATATTTAGAAAAAAATTATCAATTTGTAATGAATTTAAAGTTTAGTTTTTGTTTAGATATACGAAATTGAGGTGTTATATTCTCATTTCTATCCATATAGTATATTACAACTGAAGTTTATTTTTAGCTTTATGTACGCACTAAATTATAGTGCTACCGAAACCGCTGTACCGCGCCTTGGGTAAGTTGCGATACATTGATTTCGGTAACATTATACTTTTTAATAGGAAGAAACGAATCATATATAAACACTTGGTTAAAAAAGTTGCTTACCGATGCTACCAGAGGACGGTCCAGTGTGCACATTCCCATTGGAGAATAAGTAACAGATTGCAGCATCAATTGCCTGGAGAACACTTCGAGACGCGACGGCAAGCTGCCGTTGGATGGTGCTGACCTCATCAGCCGGCAAACCAGCTCCTCAGTCCTTTTGCCCTGACCGACAACAAAGTTATTGTTCAATATGTACAACAGAGTTATCTGACGCTAGTTTTCCGAAACGACAGTAATGTTACCTGTAGCTTAGTTCTACCAATAACTCAATAAGAGCAAAGGATCGAACTGACATCTAGCTCTCTCGGGGATTTTAAATCGGACTGCTAAATATGTTCTAAATGACAGTGTATACTGGGCGATGAGTAAATACCTAAGGAGAATCTCTTAAAGGCCTTTATGCCTTGTCTCTCCATGCCGCGGTTATTATAAAAAGCCACCTCAAAGCTGGTAAAGCTGTAAGTCATCATCATAATCTTCACTTTAGGTTTAGGATGTCCACTGCTGTGAATAGGTCTCCTTCGTATATTGAAGTGCCTGCTTCCGAGGACCTTAACAAGGTACTTCTATTAACCTTGTTGTGGACATCCTGAGCTACGCTTGCAGGTCTGTGCTCACAACTCCTCAACCTTGAGGCTCACGTCGCTCATCTGTTTTACTCGCTATGTGGCCTGTCCATAGTCACTTCAAATTGCCAGTTTGCTGGGCTACGCTGGTTAATTGCGCTTGTCACCGATATCTTTTCTGATTTGATCTCGTGCAGAAATTCCAAGCATGGCTCTATTTATATTCTGAGGACCATGTATTTTTTAAACTGAGTATCAAGTACGATCCTGATGCTTATTTACTATACATATATTTATTATATATACATATACATATATATATTATAATCGAAAACGGGGAGATATACATTTTAACAAAAAAAAACAAAAACTATTGGCCATTTATAGATTTTTACATTAATGTTTTATAATCATTATAAATAAAATCAAGTAATTTAGAAGGTACATGTATTACTAACTCGTCTCCTTCTTAAGCCAAACTAAGTACTTTAGAAAGAATACTTGGTAACCATCGCTCTGTTACCAAGCCTTTTGTAAATTACCTGTCAAGCCTTTACTTGTTTTAAAAAGGTCTTCGTCGAATTTTTAGCAAATTGTGTTAACGTGTTCTATTTGCTCGTACCATGTAAGAATTTTGTGTAATCAGAGGAAGCTGGCAGGATTTTGATGGGTAGATTGGACTTAATTTCTTTAGATGGTATTCTAAACGAAATCTTAATAGGGCTGGACGAATAATTTCGTCTGATATTTTTTGTGTAAGAAAAGTATTATTTAAAAGTAAATAGGAGCACCTCTGTGATGGTGTAGTGACAGGGCTCCACCACCACAAACATGCGCAGCATATGTGTAGCGCACCACAGGAACTGCAGCACGAGGAAATGAATCCTATTCGTCGATACAACTGTAAATTGAATACAAGAATACTTATTATTTACCAATAAGTCTATTAAAAATATGCTTTGTTCACAAACTACACTTTATTCATCATCGTTCTTCAAAAGTAATTCATTTTCAGCTCTAAAATTAATTCTTCATTTTAGCCAAATTTCTTTACCTGTAGGATCTTTTCAATGTTTACAAAAAGCGTGCAACTAAATCTGGGGAAAATTAATAGGAAGCATATTTATTGCTTTGCTTGGTTTCTGTGGTAGTTGATGTTGTTAGTCCGAGGGCTTTTACAGCTTCATCGGAACTGAGTTCACGGAGCGAAACGGTCTGTGAACTTAAAAATAAAACAGAAGCTGGACAAACTCATTCCAGTTGTATGAAGATGTTCGCACGAAGTAAACCGCTCTACCCGAGTGGAGCTGCATAGTGTTTATGCAGCGTGAATCACACGCGATTGGATAAGATCTCGGTTCGCCCACGCTGTTCGCGGGTAGGGTGCGAGCGGCTGTCCCCTATGAACGAGTGTTGCATATTTATTGGGTGTGTTGTTAATCAACTTGCAGCACACCTTTTGTGCGTGCGTTCGTTTTCAAGTACTTTTGCAATATTGTGCAATTTGATTAATCAATTAAATAATTTATTTTGTTATTTCGCCATTGGTTTCTTAGTATTAGATCATACTGGATTTGTTAATATATAGTTAATCTAAAAGAGGCAAACCGACATTTAAGTAAACAAAACTTTTATTAATAACAAGGGATATTTTAAAACTAATCCACGGTTGCAAGGATTGTGCAATAAAATAAATAGAATAAAATTTTGATATAGATAAAATTTGCTTAGTTGGACATAAAATAACATTATAATAACATATTTTGGAGTTTCATTTTTTATTTAAACACTACGTGTTGAAATTTGTCTTATAGGGCTATATTGCTTTTGTGTACGTGTGTACTATTTGCCACTTTTTAAGCCAAATTATTTTATAAAAAAACAATGTACTTTTGTCTAGTTTTAAAACACGATAAATACAATTGTTTACGGTGATGTAAGTTGTAAAGAGCAGTTTTATTAAATTTAATACTAACTTATCTCCATGATCAAAAAGTAGGGTGTAACGATCATGTGCAGCAAGGTCGATATGAGTATGAGGATCAGTGGAAGGCCGTAGCTGCGGTCCAGGGCTTGCACCACGTCACATAGAGCGCCGTGCAAGCACGCCAGCCTGCGAATGGCCTCGCAAGGTGGGACCACAAGCCGGGGCTCTCCTGTTACTGGAATGTACAAAATGTTTTATTGTATTGTATATGGTTAATAATTATGTGCACGTGTAAAATCTTTTTCAAATGCAAATTAAAAATCTTGTTATTCAAATAGGCATTTTAGAATCGTTATTTATTTTTAACATTATTAAAAAGGACAATGTCAATCTTTGAGTCAGTTACTACCGGTTTGGAATGCCGATCTACAGACAAGAGACGGCCAGAGATCTTTTTAAATGTAATTAATTAGACACTTATTTCCTGTCAATTAATAAATGGTAAGCCATGTCTACATTTTAACAGTTTTAGGAATATAAATAACGCAATGGAAATAGTAAGAAAAAGCGTTTGAAAAATTCGGATTACTACATATTAAAATTAATTATTAGCCTGTTGCATTCAACTGAAAAAATAAATCAATGATTAATTAATGAATTAATTAATTTCGGAGTGATCACTTTATACAAGATGATTTGAAATAGATGTTCACATTCACCATTTTCGGCTTTAAGACATGTAACCAATTACCCTGTATGTTGCTTGTACAATATAATGTATTAAACTAATACAAATAGACTGAATAGAAATCACTTAAAGATGGTTTAGTGGTTGTAATTAACAGGCTTATTAATAATTAAAACCAAATAGTATAAAATATTTGGGTGATGGTGATGACTTTAGAGGTGTGCGAAATTACGTAAAGTCAGGCAAAATAAGGCCAACATTACATGGAGAAACTCAAATAATCTGAAGAATTTAGGAAGAAACTACAATTAATTTTCGGCAAATTTAGACGGTAAAAGGGCGGTCACCTATTCGCTGGACTGATGCAGTTATAAAAGTATGCAATGCCATTGTGCTTGACTCCATAAAACTAAAAATAGAACATCCGGAGGAAATATGGTAGCGGAGATTGTCATGAACTGCATTTATGAGAAAACGACTAAATAGATGAACAGTTTATTACCGGTGTTTCTTATAATGACGCCGTGATCCTGCTCGTGCAGTGTGTCCACCAGGAGGCTGACGTTGGCGCAGCGGCGTGGCTCGCTGCCGGCCACGCGAATGGCCAAGACGTTCAGTGGCGGAGGATCATTCATCTTCTTAACTGAAAGTAGTTTTAAAAATTGATAAAAACGTAATAGTACCACCATTTAAAACCCTATGTTACTTTATTCAAGCAGCAGTAAAATTACATATTTATTTAACATTATAGTGTCTTGGAGTATAGTAATCCTCAGCTTAACCTAAGTGCGGTAGTGGAAGAAAGATGACGATGCTTGTTGGGCTTACCTGGGGCAGAGACAATCTTTGCTGTTAAAGCGAGCGCGTCGTTAACAGCCTGAAAACGCGCGCGCACTGACAGAGCCGTGAAAGCAAACTGTAGCTCCAGGATCATCGCTACATACCACAGCAGGTAGAACCCGATGTAGTTCAGTACAACATTCCCTGCAACATAGTACCAAAATAAGATTTTTTACGAGTTCTTTCATACATATTTTAATCGGGCTCTCAAATGAAGATCGTGACTCCCGCTATTTAAAGTGAAGGTTTTTCCTTATGCGTGTCTTTACGCCATAGTCTGCCGTTTTCAAAAGGCTTATCGGAAACAGCAAGTGCTAATATAAAACTTCGAAGTTAGACATCAGATTAGATTAGGTATAACTATACTAATGTATTCCGTAGGTTAAAATCCCACTTCACTCATCAATATATACCAAGTTCTAAAAACGATTGGGTGAATTTAAAGACATTTGGTGATGTTTTGAGGCGGCCTAGGCCTTATAGTGGGCATGATGCTCATGAAAGACACTAAAAAATTTAAAAAACAAATGTTTATTATTATTGCTTTATTGCAAATGAACATACACTGTCGTTGAAATTTAGTGGCTTGTAGTACATAGAAGCAGAAGTCGTCTGCGATAAGAATGGAGAAGAAGATGAGGATGGCCAGTAGAATAGCGCACAGCTTTCTCTCCGTAGCTCTCGAGTAATGCGCGCCGATACTGTGGTCTACCTGTAATCGTAGATTACGTCTTGGTGAAATTGGTTAATCTGATTGCATCACCATACTTCTGTATATATTTTAATATAAAATCAAATATTTAAGTCTAGACATTCTCTTTAAAAATCTCTCTTAAAAATTATGTACAGGGAAGTTAGTTAAAATTTGGAACGAAAAAGTTATCGATTTCGATAATTCCTTCATTTGATCTTGATCTTAACTATGTCGTCGGTCCACCTAATCAAGTTGCAAGTATTAAGTTATAATTGTAAATGAACTAAGCGAAATTAAAAAAAAATAAATAAAAAAAGATCCTTGCTGGTAATAGAGGGATTTGCAGGTGTGACTAATGAAAAAAAAATAACTTACAGAAGCGATACTCTCCATGAACTTTAGCATGTTGCGCATACGTTTGGGCGAGCCGTAGACGCCAGCGCCCGCGATCACAACCACCACCAGCACGTCGCACGTCGACACCACCTGGGACATCCTCGACGACATCCGCACCGACATCTCTATGCCTACATTGATCTCTGCCACTAGGCCGAATATCGTCGAAATTACTGAAATATATTATTTATTATTCACTGGTGGTTATTATTTCAAGCCTAACTATACTTTTCAACGTTTTTTTCTTCAAACTACAGATGATGTCTATTATCAGACTCCATTATATTCACATATCCATATAGTATTCCGCCAATATTTTTAATATCAAAGTGTGTCAATTTTGAATTAAAGTGTTATTTTTTTTAATTACTATCGATTGACGCATGGTTAAGCGGTTTCGGGTTATTTTTAGTTCGGAAAGTTTTACGTGTATTGTGAAACAGCTTGTGAAAGGTTAAGGGTTGGCGCGTTCCGCGAACTGTCAAGATCTGTAGACCCCAACGATACCAAAAATTGCTAACCCAAAAAATTCCTAACCCGCCGAATAGTTACAGAATGTACTGAACAGGAACGGCAGTATGAGGTTTACTGGTGGAACTACGGCGCCTGTCGCTGCCGGATCTTTAAGAACCGTTAATAAAATGTTTATAATATAAGTAGTTAGAAATAATATGATGAGATACAAAGATAACAAAGCAGTAGATTAGATGGAAAGCTAAATTAATTTTATATAAAATAGGATTTAAATAAATAAAAAAAATAATTAGATAAATAAAGCTTAAACAATTAGCTACGCCATCATACTAAATAAAATTTATTAGATGGCACGCATAATTAGTTATGGTATTAAAATTAAGATTTAATTAAACGATAATAATTGCTACAGTTAAGGTAACATGATATAGTAACTAGGAAAATGAGAAAGGAAAAAAAACTGTAAATTAGGTAGTACAAGGTCTCTGCCGTTTTAAGGCAGAGGTGTATGGCAACCAATAATTAATAAAAAAATCTGCCGATACTAAAACCCGACAAAAACGCTAGCCATTGAGGAGATGACTAATGATGATGATGACTGGGTATTTATGTTCACTACCATTAAATATAAGACAGAGTTCCTTTTTAAATAGGTGAATATCTTATAAAGCTCGCACTAACTCCTGTTTCCAAAGATTAGTCTCTTACGGCGAACAGCCAGAATGGTACTCGAGAAGAATAAATAAAAAGATAAATCTTAAAAGAAATTAGTTATAAAGTGTGATATATACAATTTATAATTAAGTGCATATCAAAAAGATAAGTTTATTCGTTATTACCTAGAATTGTAACTAGAATGTAACCGTAAATACACATTGCATTTGAAATAGAGACTGTGAACCCGTTGCAGCGCGACTCGAAACGCAGCGGCGCCAGTCCGAAGAAACTAGAAACCTGAAAAAAACTTTACGTTAGACATAATGAAAACTTTACTTATGAGTTAAGCATATTTATACACATTGTAATCGTATAGAATCCTGAAACAGTGCTGGCGAGGTCGCGGCTCGCTGTGTCATTGTGTGCTGTCCGCTGAAGAATACCTGATTTGACACAATTTACATAAACTAACTAAATCTATAAAACATTTTGGACGAACTGGTGTGTGGTAGTGGATTTAATTTGTTTTAGTTATATAAGAACCTCCAACGGATACACGATGTATAATGTACAAAATGGTGTACTATTTTTATAATTAGAGGTAATGAAAAACATTGCTTAGACTTTAAA
Organism: Battus philenor; assembly: GCF_028537555.1. NCBI lineage: Eukaryota > Metazoa > Arthropoda > Insecta > Lepidoptera > Papilionidae > Battus > Battus philenor. The sequence goes on from NW_027181686.1 coordinate 5,442,203, forward strand.
ATTGTCCTGCCTTATCTTGTTCCAACGACACTGTGCTTATTTTGCTTTAGAAGACATTGAAATAATTGTTGTTTCACTTAACTCTGTACAGGTAGAATTTTGTAGATAGAATTGTAGATTTTCCTGGTTTAAAAGCTAGTTTGGTAAAAGTTTTGGGAGTAAAGTATTAAATAAAATTAAAAAAAAAAGTTAGAGCTAAAATTATTATTTTAAAGAGGTTAACGTACCCTGAGAATGAAAGCGTGTGCTCCGCCGACGACACAATGCATAACTCTATTTTCAGTTCCCAAATCACCTTCGGATGCCACTGGGGCGTTGGGCTCCACCTTACCTGTCTCCACACCTATAGATAGCGATTTTTATTAATAATAAATTTGGCCTGTTAATGTATATATGAAGTAAAGTTACATGTCTGAGCTTCCCACTAGGTCAGACCGAGTCAATCAAAGGCTCTTTTTGCTACATTTTGTATGCAATAACAGATAAATGTTGTGAGTGTCCATTGTAAAAAAAATTACGAGCATAAAGATGTCTTTACATGTAACTACTTTTTGAGAGGTGTGCAAGTAACATTTATTTATACATTAATATTTTTTGCCATCCCAATCCTTTTGTTATTAAACTTTTCGATGTGCTTGCCATCACTATCCGAGGAATACACCAAGTCACAGTTAGTAAGACAAAGCTACCAAAAATACACTTAATAGTAGGAAAAACTTAAAAAGAACAATACAATCATATTCATAACAACAATAAAACTTGCCTGCACCATGCAAACGACTAATAGAACCTTCTGTTATCCCTGTAGAAACTCATCCTTACCTCAATGACGTAAGCTACGCATTTTCTCATCTAAACCGATGTTTTAGAAAAGTTACTGGCATAGTATTTTCTATATTGGCTGCGCTCTACTCTTAGGTGACAAAGTATGTTTGCCATGGTACTAGCTTAGATAGTCTACGTCCAATTATACCGAAAATATTTATGGCAGTTTCCTATTCACACAAAAACTATAGAATAAAATAATGAACTGATTTTTATGTTAAGTTAGTACCGTTATGACTAGTAGGCAGTTTTTATGAGCAACGCAGCGATGTGAGCAATGCGTGAGAAAGAAGACTATCACCATAGCTAACTCGCGTTCTCGGAACTACAAAATATCTTTGCAACCAATATCTTTCAGTGCCTCATGTCGAAAGCCTTCGATCAATGTGTGTTATTAGTGATAACATCCGGTACTGGAATGTGATCTCTCACTTCGAACAAGCACAGAGTAGGATGTTCACTTATAAGAGGGATAGTCGATTTTGTTACTGTTGTCGGAAGTCCCTGGATCCGGGTCGCAATCAATTGGTTCTATTGGATATATGTGACGAAGGTCTATGCAGCTGTGGATGACTTATGGCTGGAATGATGATGAAAATGTTCTACTCTCATTATTTGAACGGAATCACTATACATATACAAAGGTGGCAGCTTTATGCAGTAAATAAACGTTGTTCACAGCCAAATTATATTAAGCGGCAGAGCCAATAGCCAGATCTGGGCAGAGGGTGGGTTTTTAATTTTCTTGGCTTTTGAGTGATGTACTCTGGGGAGTCCGTTTTACATATTAATTGAAGAAACCGAGAAGTAAGATCTTGGCAAATATACGATGTAGCTGGTTACGGAGGGACGGAGATTCATCTCGTTTCGGGATGCCAGTGAGGTTGGAATTGTGTGCGAAGGCATTGACCCTGCTATATAGTCCTAACCCTTAGATGTTTTATTGTTTAGAAGTCCGACCTAACCAATTTTTGCCAGCAACGAACAGTAGTAAAGGTTTATCTCCCAGTAAAAATAAGAATACCATTTGTCTTAGTTGTTTTTTAAAAGTAGATATCACGATCTTTCTTCTTGTGTCATATCTTTCAGCTGGCGCATGTTGTGTGTGGCATATTGCTTCAGCTCATGTGGTATCGAGCGTGGTAAACACTAGGAAATACGCCGCGAGTATTTTTATAACAATACTTTATGGCGTGTTAGATGATGACAATACAAGATGCTTAGATAGTAGAGAATATTTTCAAGAACTCATCAACATCAAAAGACGCTTCCTCGTCTTTATTTTCAATTCCTATAATATAAACTATTGTAATATAATAAAAGGAATAAAATTTAAAATTACCTTCATTCATTACAAAGATGCAATCAGTGGACGGCTTAATAACGTAGTTATTTTTCACTTTAAAAACGCATTGGAAGGGATAAACATTAAATAAAGTCGAATGATTTAGATGTATATTTTGTCCCCATAAGTGCACACATAACTCATGACGCAATTATGTTACGATTTTATGATCACCACAGGGAATTGATAGCACGTTTTATGGTTTATTACACAAAATAGTCACTTCACCACAAAAAGCAATAAATTTTTTTATTACTTATTTATTTAGTTTCATTTTGTTATATACAAGTCACTACATTTGAAATTTAGTTGCATAAAGTAACAATTATTAAAAAGTTATTAAATATTTAAATGTTTCAAAAATAATACGAATTACGAAAACAATATTCGAAAATAAAATAATAATTCGAAGCCGATGGACTTATAATATTTTTAATTAAATTTGAATAAATCCACAATGCTTAGGTTTTTAATATTTTGGTGCAAGCAACCTACTCCGATTTTTAATCCGAGCAACTGGATTCCCGCAGGTATCGGGCGAACTCATTAAGTTGTCTTATCGATCATAGTAATAGCAAAACTTTAATTGCCTATCTCTTGGAAAACACTTCATAATAAAGCTATATATTTTACGACGTACTTTTATATACTCGCTGAATTAATACAAGCATTGGAATATTGATTGTACAACATATTGTTTTGTAAAACTTTAGAATAATTCCTTCTTAAAGAACTAATCTATTATAAAATTCTGTATAATTTCACTTTCATATAAATACATTTAGTGAGGCGTCCATCACAGATCCTCAAATTAAAAGAAAATTGAAATTCAATTGCATGCTGATTCTGACTCGTACACGTGTCGTTAAATCGACCAGACAGAGGTAGTAGCTGGTACCATACAATAGAACATTGGCTTAAGTGTAAATAAGTGTATAAATACACATACTATAACCTTACACATACGATATTACATCAAAGTCCTATGTCATCATCATATCAGCAGACAACTAGCCACTGCAAGGCATGGAACAAAGATCTTTTGGTTTCGTTGAAAATGTTGTGCTTGGCTTTTAAACATCGCACGCGTCTTTTCGTGCGGTGAGTGGTCGTTAGTAGTTGTATTTGCGCTTGCAGAGTTGTGAGTGTCTGAAGCGTGCGGTGTGTGATGACTGGATTGTGGGGACTCTGCGATAAGATCCTTAAGGACGTCTTAGGATGCCTGATGAGGTTTCTGTAGGAGGTGCCGGAGGAGTAGCGAGTAGTTCGTTATAAGAGGGTTGGGATGAAAGGCGGCCTTCTCCAAAATATGCTTTTGATATTCATTCGTGTTTCGTCCGTATTTATATCGACGTAAGTGAACAAATATTTCTGTGTGATTTCCGTTTTCATTGCGCCGCTGACTATGACGTAATAGTGTGCTTTCAGGATAATCATCATGACGTCAGCCAAAATATGCCCATTGCTTAGTAAAAGATTGCCATGTAGATAATAATATGAATGAATGAATAAATGATATTGTAAAATCCAATAACAATATTGTGGAATTACTGCTTTAATATAAGTATAATGTTATTTGTCATTTAATTTTCAATCTTGTCTCGTTATTTAGAGAAAAATAAATATGCTTAAAAATGTACTTACCTAATTCTCTCGGTTTGTAATAAATTAACGACATTTTTCTTCAATTTTTTTACATAAAAGCAAACTAAGTGAATATTCTATGTTGCCGGTGAATGATATACGAAGCTTTAGTGTTTAAGTAAATAAACGACAGCGGTTCACGTTAAATCAATGCTTGGCATAGTTTATACAAACGACACACGGACACAAATAATAATCGTTAATAAATTACTCGTAAGTGGAATGGAAATAGGTGTACGAGATATAAAGCTTTTACACCTAAAACTAATCATCCTGTATGTTGGTTAGTCATTTTTCCTGTTCGACCATATATCTAAAATAAGAAAATAGAGATAATCAACGACCAGATCTGACACAGACGCCTGTACAGAACTTATATTTGTAAGTGTGATCTTTGTCCTTTAAGACGGGGAAATCCCTTACCAGTGTAGAATCGACCGATGTGTAGCATGGCCTATCGTAGCTAGGACAAGTCGCATCTGTAAAATTCCTATTCTTTTATTCCCTAGATCGACGAGATATGATAAGGGTTTTCCTTGCGCACTCAGAGAGATCAAGTGCGTGGTTTTAAAAAAACATGATTTATAATGATGTGACGTTTTGTGAGGGTGAAAAAGTCTGGTGAAATATAGCGACCTCATGAGGCTATTTAAGGTGCGTCACTGTGGGCGAAGGCCCACTTTGTCTACTTCTTGCTACGCCACTACAGACTTGCAGTGTGTGTTGGTGAAGATCCGGTGACTTTGGTGAATTAAAAATTAGGAATATTGAAGTGGTTTTGAGCAGTTAAAATATAAAGGCATTTCTTTTGTACAGTATAACAATAAACTTCGAACTTTACTCTTAACGTTGACTGACTGAAACATAACCATGTCGTACTGACAATGAAACCTTTTCTGATATTACAATTTCCTCGTTTAAAGACACACATATTATCATCGTTGACAGCATTTCTTGAGAACATGAGTAGTCATTCCGTGCTCCTTTGAGGAAAAAAATTCAATAAAACAACCTTTTCATTCGCTGCCGGAACCTTGACGTCAGCGGAGGTCATCCTCCATGCTGAGTAAAGACTGGTTCGTCGAACATATATTTTAGCTAACTCCACGAGCAACGTTAAGATAACGAGTGAGGAACTCCAACTCCGTCTTAAGTCGTCGAGGTACTAAGTCAACGCTGTTTAAACTACAGTTGGTAGCAGTACCACTAAAAAGGTTGATTTTATTAATTTGCAGAACAGTAATTTTTTATTTCGTTAATTCCATCACTACTGTCATGAACTTATCACACGTGTATAGTGTAAATAATTAAATCTAAAGCATGAAAACATGTACATGTGCTTGTGAGTTTCATTGTTAAACTTTAATAGGTATCGGAAAATTCTGTGTTCATTTAGTATTTTTTACAAATAAGCTAATTACTGTCAAATTCAATTATTATTTGTACGTAAGTACGACTTGCTTACGATCTGTATGTATACGTTTCGGTACATTCTAAAGTACAATGAGAATATATCGAACCTTAACACTATTTTATAAATTCGATTTTGTTTACACAAGTTCGCACCTAAATATTTAAATAACAAAATATACAATAAATACATACATTTATACGGAATATAGATAATAATAGTGAATTCTATTATTTTAAACTATTTGTGATAGTATTTCGAATTTGTTTTATTTAGTAACGAGAACGTGGTATTTTTAAGTACTTTTTATATTTTAATGTTTGTCGTGGCAGTGGGGAAACCGTCCCGGCGTCCGGCACGCGAGATGTCCATCTACAAAGTGGCCAAGTGTCTACCATCGGTTTTTTATTGGAAAGCAATGGAAGAGGCCTGTGTCCAGCTGTGAACGTCCTTCACTTAAAACAATTATGATGATGATGTCAAAATTCGAAAACTAATAACCATGGCTATCATATGTACAATAAATAACACAAATCTCATAGTAATAAATAATTTCGCTAATGTGTACGTGGGTGTGTAGAATTACGTTTCCATATGTTAGCGTATGCTGCAAAACCGGTCAAAGTACCAGAACGCATCAATAATCGGGAAATTTAAGATAAATTTAGAGCAGGACGTCCTGCAAACGAAATATCCGTCAGGCGCAGATGTTTCATCGCTATATCATATTTGTGATATTTATTTGATGCTGAATGTCTTATTATTTTATCAGATATTTCTTTAATATCTATTTTCTCGTAATATCTAACCGTGATGTTTGTGATTAATTAAAAAAAGAAACAATTGCTAAAAACCAGAGAATAATATAAAATTTAGCTTTTAATAGTGTAATGGAAAAGTGAAAACTCTTTCAAATGTTTTGCCGGTTAAAATCATGGAGAAAAAAAATGCAAAATCAATATATGATCCCACATTCCACTCAAAATAGTGTACATTCATGAAATTGAAATGTAAAATCTTGCGGCTTTCTACATTCGAGACAAATATGGATTTCCACATTAATAGAAATGGTAGTAATTTATCGTCCACGGTGTTGAATTTGCCAATACCGGTTCGAAATGATCCTATTGAAAAATTATTCTGGAGGTCTATATGCAGCAGTGGATATCGTGCGGTTGAAATGATGATGACGCTAGCAGTTTAATACACCATGGAAAGAAATAACATTAAAAATATTTAGTTATCCACCAACCTGATCTGAAGTCGATGCATCCAGGTATGTATTAAGCAATAATTTAGCAAAAAATATAAAGTCGTAAAGGAGATAAATTCACAAATAAGTGCTAATCAAAACGATAATAAAATAAAGGAATCTCTAATGGATTCCCAAAAAAACTATAGTAAGGGTTGCACCGACCGGGCAGATCGATGCCTTACCGCGCCAAAACTGACGGATAGTTCCAAGATTATCTTTGACCATTGTTTGCGTAACTCGTTTTACTTTGAACACATTGTTTGTGATAAACAACTAATCTCCAATTTTCGAGAATTATTCATGTCAAAACATTAAAGTCATTTACCATAACCTATTACATAAATATCATTTTTTATTTAATTAAAATTGGACATTTTTGATCTCACCAGAAAACGCGGGACTTGGGGGGATTACCTACCTACCATTCGTGCTGGAAATTTTTAACGTAGGCCTATGTCAGGCAGTGGACATATTTCGGCTGAATGATGATAATTTAAAAACTCAAAAGATAAAAGATAAATTTCATTTATTCAACACTTGAACTTTTAACAGGACTCTTACTGATCGTCAACCATTTTTTAGAAAAAGCAGAATGAAACTCCACAACAATATATAATATCATCTGAAACAGTTAAATAATATTATTAATTACGTATTATACAACAGATTTATGCACATACACTTTCTCTCAGATATAACATAATTGAAAACAAAATAATAAGGCGACATCATTGCTAAGGATTCATGTCATATTAACGTTAATTAGTTTATTATATAATATGCGTGTTCCGTTATTTTACTACATACGTTTTAAATTTTATATATCAATCAGTAGTCCAACAGTGTTTTGAGGAATTTTATAAAAAAATCTAATTCGTTTTATTAGTCGAAATTTCTGATACAGCCAGTTTTTACGGTGCCCTATAACTACGGACGTCCCCTATTTTTTTCAATTTATTATAATTATTCTCAACGTACAAAATATTATTATAAATAAATTGTAAGGCTATAGTAAAAATTTGATTTTTTAAATCGAACATTTCTTACATAGTTTAAAACCACCATTTCTTGTTATATTTTTAGAGGTGTTTGATTTAACATTCGATATAGTAAAAAATTGTATACAGTTAGTCTTTAAATTTAAAACTAAGTTGTTAACCGCAAACCAACTCAGCATTCGCGAAAGAGTTGAAAAATCATTGCACGAGTCGCTGAAGTTATTCGCTTTAACTTTAAACAGAAGAAATGTGTCATCAGCGTACAGTACAATCTCGCTATAAGATAAATTTTGGGTTAAAAATGGCAAATTGTTTGTGTTTGTATATATATATAAATATATTAAAATGAGTCCCAATTTATTAATTATAATTAAATAGTAACCATAAATTGAATAGTACAATATTAGAATAGTAGTTTTTGTTATTATTAAATAATAATAATATATTAGTCCTTTTCTTACTTAGGATGGACTTCCGCAAAGTAACGCCTGAATCTATTAGATATAACATATCAGTATTATTTAATAATAATAAAATATGGCGTAAAGAATTAGTGCCCAAACAGAGTGTAGTATGTTCAAAATACACTTTCCTCTGAACATGTTCATAAATTCCATTAACATATCAAAAACTGACACTAGCATAGCTTATATTTTAAAACACCTAGAAAAGGCATAGTAAGGAATAATTACGCGATATTCTAAAGTATTTAAAAATGTTATTCAAATTTCATAATTCTTATCAACACCCCTGACACAGTTTAAAAATGTTAAATTCTTTAACTTGACAACTTAAATATACGTGTTTCCAATATCAGGGAACATTCGCCTTTTAAACGTTACCTTTTGAAGTTACAATGAAATCGTTGTTTTTATTTTTAACTCTTTGTGCTACCATACTTGGCGGACTTAGTGCTATGCCAATGGATGTAAAAATAAGTAACCAAGATCCACAGGTTAAAAAAATTGTAGCAATTACTACGATTGAAGATGAAGATTCAAATGAGAAAGTTAATACTGTACGTCAATATATAGATTCGTTTAATGATCAGATTACCCCTGAAAACATGGGGAGTGGGATTAAATCTTTGATGAACGATAAAGGTATTGAAAAACAATTTGACGGGGAACTACCAAGAAGTAAACGACAGACTCTGCTAGAAGAAAATACACAGGTTTTAATTGGTACCTTCCAGGCTTTAATACGGCCTATGTCTATGAAAACAGGAACTGAATCAAAAATTGTTTAAACCTTGTTTTTAATATTAAGACAAATAAACATTTGTAATAATTTACGAGTTTTATTTCTGTGTTATCTGTAAATAAATCAGAGATTTTCACTTGTACTACGATATCTCTGGAACAATAAGGCTTAGCAACTTGAAAATTGGTAGGAGTATTTATTTCGCATAGTAGACGTCTGATAAAAATACTCGTATATAAGGGTTTCAGGAAATTTCACTCGCAAGGGGCGTTTAACTGAGATTTATAGTTTTTATAGGTATAACACTTGTCTAGAATTTTTTTGGCATCAAATTACACCTATATAAGGCAGTGCAAGCTATGAGAACCAGGCAGGGGATAGTTAGTTATATAGATACATGTATATTACCGATTATTTGTAGTATTAATTATAAATCCATTAAAACAAGTTGCTGTGCTCGCTTGAAAATGGCGCAAACAATTCAGTTTTTTTAAAATTTTTAAAGTTTTCGTTAAAGCAACCGTAAGGTTCTTAAGGGGTACAAAAATGAAGAAAATAGTAAAAACAACATATTATATATTTCGATTTCAAACAGTAAGTTAAAACATTGGAGTAGTGGTATCCTAGCAGCAGACGACTGAGATTGGCGATCGTAGCGCTCGGGTACGTTTCCCGGTATACAATCTTATGTAATTCATACTTTGTTTATTATTTACATAGGATTACCACTGCTCACAAGTTTCTAGAACATGGGTAGCAGCGTCCTCTGCGTACCATAACATCACACTGCGATCGCCAACTTGCCTGCCAAGCGTGGCGATTACAATATATCCCCCCCCATATTTATCTTTGGGGGAGACTTATGTCTATGGGTTGCAACGGTGATGAAATTCAAACATCTGCATCTAAAATACAGCAGTCAAACATTTGTTTTTAGTCGTAAATAAGAACTTCAATGTTAAGATTAGATTTCACAGTATACAATCAAATGTATAACTTGTTAGTGTAAGTGTAAGCAGTCGTAGTTTAATGTTAAAACAATAAATAAAGTGATGACTCTGAAATGACTTTTATTTATGTATTATATTATCTAAAGGAATAAAAAATATAAAGAAAAGTAAGTTTTTGTAACTTCTGACAACTTAACCCGGTAAAAAAGATTTATTAATTTTTAATTTATTTTTCACGTAAATTTAAGTATCGCCTATGTATTTTTTCAAATCATATTGTCGATCTATGAGCTATGTTTGCCTTTATAGTTGAATCAAAAATTTTATTAACAATGGTGAATGTGGTTTCTCATCGATAAATTCAATAATCGACGATAAAACTTAAACCAAAAATGTATCAATTCTTTTTATGTAATTATAATAAAAGTCAATAATATAAATTTAACTAATTCCAATTTGTGATAGAGTAAAAAGTAAGACCAAGGCACAGGAACGTAATGTTATAAAATGTTAATTTTACTAATGATAATTTATTTATTTTTAATTTTAATAATAATGTATATACATACATAATGTGTGTAATTAAAGCAACTTTTTTGTTTAAATAAACATCGATTCATAATTGATTTGATGGCTTTCTGCTTTAACAAAATTAAAAACATTTAAATTATTCTCTTTTATTAATAATAATCCGATTATATAGTAAGATATATGCAGGTAGCACCTAACAATTGATTTTAAAGCATAATGTTTTTTTCTTGTAGCATCCTATAACAGTAAAACAATAAATATTTCTAATGTTTAACTGTTGTATTCCTCTAATAGCATTTCTACAGCCAATGTTTGTGCAATAATTTGTTCTGAAGATAAATCTTTTGACTCATCGCTGGTTGTTTCGTCGTAATAAATATTATCATTATTATTTTCTTGTATTTTTTCAATCTCTTCATCCGAAAGATCATTACTTAGGTTATAAAAATTATCGTCGTCGTTTATCAGACTAGTTGAGTGATCCTTTAAAGTATTTTTGATTTCGGTAACTGGCGGGCTTTCCTTTTTGGTCCTTTGTAAAAAACTTCCAATATGTTTGTTTATATTATAAGATCTTTTTCTGTCCGATTCGTGAATTTTGATATTGTTATCAAAGTCGTTTACGTTGTTATATTTTTTATTTTTTTCTAGATCTTCATAATTGTCATTGTAATTTTTGTTTTTATTCAAAAATTTTAGCATATCATTCTTAGCACTGTTCGAATTTTGACTGTGTTCTATCGTAAAGAAATTAGAATAATCTTTTGTTTTAACTTGCGCATTGGTTTGTAAGATTTCTATCAATTGCTCCAGGAGTATTGGAATCGTGTTGAAAATATTATTGTATTGATCACGTGCATGAGTTATCTTCGCGTTTGGATCTGAAAAATGTTTACGTATAAAATGTGATCTATATTTGAATGTAATAGCACGAATTGGTCCGTAGTCATCATTAACATCATTATTTCTGTAGGACGATCACCGCTGGAAATAGGTCTCCTTTGATAATTAAGAAATGGCCAGACCATTTCCAGCATCTTCATACTACATAATCTAGCATCATCATACTACAGTATGAAAAAAAACTTATCTAAGAAGGAAGTAACGGGGCTGCTATAAGTCATGTAAGCTCGGTGCGGATTGATTGATGAATATCAAAAACCTACTGATCGTAAGATGTCAGATTTTTAAAATGATATATTTTGTGACCAGTGACAAGGTGAGATAATTAACACAAAACTCTTCTGCTGGAAATTGAACTCATGATTTCATCTTCACCGCAAAAAAATAACTGAGAAATTAAAACAAAATATTCCCTTTTCAGTACACTGGCATGTAGCTTTTTTCTATAGATTGATAACTTATACTATACTTATAATGTATTATGTATGTTCGATTACATAGAGAAATCCTAAGCATAGTCCTCTCCATGGTCAACCGAGTGACCATAAATTTGCAAATAAGGCTCAGAGTGAGAAACCACGTGTCAGTACCGTAAGTCATCACTGGAAACATACATTGATTGTAGATTTTAGTCTAAGCTCTGAGGGACATTGTACGAGAAGATGTTTTGTAGTTACCTGAACGTTTAAACAAATAATATATAATACAGGTTTTTGAATATTTTAAATGATGCATGCATTTTGGAACCGCTTTATACAAATTGTTCATGTACTTATTATGTATTTAAATTAAAGAAATATCCATTACTTTCAAAAGAAATAAACATTTCACATAGTGGTAGAACAAATACTCAATTTCTTTCAGTAATTTATAATCTATGTTTATATATTATATACCTAACCTTAGCATTAACATGTATCATTTATTCATATTTTATATTTCGTTGCTCAAGGAGGTCACTGACTCTAATTGCAAAACTAGTGCAGCCGCTAACGAAATATTTTTCATGACCCCTGTTTTTGGGGACCTTTCAATCCACCCCTATTTATATGGGAACAGGGATTTTTTTTTTTGTTATTAATTTTTTCACTCTTTTATTATTTACTTTCTCTTCTTCCATTCCTCACAATATCTATCTTGCTACTCTCTCATTCCACAATTCGGTCTATTTTTCTCTTTTACTCTAATTTACTTTCATCCATCCTAAATCACTGCAGTTTGGTCTATTTATAATTTGCAAATCTAACAACATATAAGAAAAAATAAATGATTACGCCTTGTTTTAAATTGTGATTAACAAACCTTCTGAATTGACGAAAAACAATGTATACGTTAGAAATAGTAAATATTTCATATTCTCTTTTTTTAGATTATTAAAACGTATTGAAATTATTTATTCACTACTTGACAACAATTTTGACTGAAATGCACACAGCCAGTCTAGATATAGTATGCAAGACTGCAATGTTCTTTTAACAACTCTGACAAGGAAATGTTACAAAAGCGATTACTAATTCAACCGTAAACTGCAAAGGGTTTTCAGAATTTTTTTCCCTTGAGGAATATTCCTTTCACCGAATAGAGATCAGCTAAGACATTTTCGTAAATTCTAGTGCTGAACGTCGAATGAATTAAAAAACGATTTGTAGAAGAATGCAATTTTTAAGAAATTACAGATGTTCGAATAACGGTTACTGTAACGGTCGTGGTATAAGGATGTTCTGTACCGTGAACACCACATATGCTATTACATTTATCAGAAAAACTCCTATTCATAGCACGGTAAATACTTTTATTCCACTTTTAATACTCTTATAGACCAACTAGCATAGTTTCCACTAGACAACTTGTCACTTCGTTGTCGAACGAGTGACCGAGCTCCCGACTCAATAATCAAAACGCTGTTTCAACCCCACCACTCTCAATCCTTTTACTGGAAGTTGTCACAAAAGAGTCACGGGGTCGAGTAGTGTTGCCATTTAAGAAAAGAAAATGATGTTTTATAAAATTATTACACATTATACACGCAATTCTATTACATAATTGTCTATTGGGGTATCTTACATTACAACGTTGACAATAGTCAAAAACTTAATTTTCATTTATTCGCTTCTTCTTCGCACTTATTGTCTAATCCAAAGATTTTTTAAAAATTGTCTAAGAAAATTTTAACTTCTTTCAACTTTTAAGAGAAGATAACAGTTCTTAAAACAAATTGTGCTGCAGAAATCCTTGTTTATAGAGTAATATCGTATATTCAGTATATTAGAAATCGATATTTCGTTGGACTGCTGCCATAAACCCTGCCATTGGACTGTTTTTATATAGTTATAATGACAAAACCTTCACATTGAACTGTCGTAATGTTAATAAATTTTATAAACATCAATTTTTTTTTCAAAAAGGTTTAGTTATTGTAGTAAAAACACAACCTAATCTAACCTATATAAATATTTTCTTTTTTTATGCTTTCTTGTTGGCGACGATGTGGTCGAAGATGAAGCACGCAGAATCAGTAGATTCCTATTTACTCTGATCTGAGACTTAGGTTATAATTATCCGGAAAAAAGTAGCTGTCAGATTGTTACATACTTAATGGCTCAAAGACTGTTCACAATGTTGTGGGACAGACATACAACCATATCCGGATAACAACAAAGAAAGAAAGAAGTTTGCCGCATGACAGCGTGCAGCATGACATAATCCAGCTGTGGACTTCCTACCACTGAAATGATGATGATGTAATAAAATGAAAAATTTTTAGGCTATTTACACATTTTAACATAAAAACAAATTGTGAAATATTGCACAGCAAACACACAGTTAAATATATGCATATTAACCGACTTGTTTAAGGGAACTTATCGCTAAATACAAAAATTTTATGTTCCGGCGACTTTGTTATATAAATTATAGTAGGTGAAGGTTTTTGAATTGTGTCCTGCTTTTTGTTTCTAATAGGAAACCCTAAATATATTTATGCAAAACGATACTAACCAAATAAATAAGTAACCAAATTTGTGTAAATGTTACGAATTTTTTTTCCGTGATTAAAAACCTTACCCACTTTTTATTACATGCATTTATTGTATTACACAGATATGTAAATATTATTATATTAGATAAAAAGTAGTTCGACTCAAATGTGCATTCTTTTAAACAAGGTATTTTTCTCCGCCCAAGGCATATAAGCGGTGAGACGGGGGAGGGCGCGGTCGAAAAGACATACATGAGATATTTAGGAACAGACGGCTTGACATTTGTGTATCTCGCCTAAAGCACAGGAACGTTCATAGGAGTTGACAAGCACACGCACGCGCACTTTATCTAAGTATCGACGATATTTCGATGGTTTGAGATATTTGATCGTGTTCTAATGTTATCAATATTACTTACAATATAAATAGTGCCGTCCTTTCAGTCTACTTTATTTCGATACTACAAACATTGCTGTTTGTAATGTCACAGTACATATAAATGAAATAAATTTTGGTAAGAGCAAATTAATTTAATGAAACAAATATTATATACGCTTACAATTGGGAATAATGGAGTTAAAACGTTGAAATTTTGGCCGTGAAAACACAATATAAAAAACATCGTAAGCTTAAAACTTGAATAGGTCGTATAACAAATAATTTAAATCTCCGATTGCAATGAAGAATTGGAGTCTGCGCTGAACACTAATCCTGACGTCACAAGACCATCCAAGTTAAAATCTATAAATATAAAGACACAGGTGAAGACTCCGCCAATGATCTGAAACGCAACATTCTGCTAAATGCATATTGGGTTCAATATGTAGTTACACTAGTTGCTGTCTCCTCTATTGATGATATTGTCATCATACTTATCTTTTCATAGTCAATTCTAAATATAAATTTTAATAAAATATTCATGCTTAAGTAGAAATATTTAAGGGAAATATAGAGAATTAAAATGACACATTTAATCTAGGCAAGTCATATTCTAATCATCATCATCAACATAAGTAGATAGACGTCCATCGCAAGGCATAGACCTCCCAAAAATCGCCTTAACGAGAGGTTTTGCGATACTCACATAGAGCGACTTCCTGCGACCGAGACTTTGTTATCGATCCATCTAGTGGGGAACCGTGCCACGTCTACCGGCTCGAGGTTGTCCCTCGAGAACCTTCTGCCACTTCAGACGACCAATTCTTCGAGCTACGTTGATGACTTTGGTTCTTCTATCAGTTGTCCTAGCGTATCATAATTACGGAAAATACTTTGTATTTATGTGGATCAACCACAATATTCAATGATTAAAAGGTGTATTTTAAAAATCCCTGTTTTCCACATGCTTGGATAACAGAAATATTTACTATTGCTCTTGGATGTCATAATAATAAATAATATTCTCTGCTCGCTTTAAACATTTCGCAGAAGAGCAGCATAAAGAAGTCAAAGAGTACTCATATCCCTGGTTAATCCGAAACAGAAATAAAATAGTAAATACCGTAAATATTAAGCTTCTGTTGAATGTAATAAGTCCCATCGGCGAATAACTTATGTTATAAAGTGTTAGTTGATCGAAGTAAGCGTCCAACTAATTCTGCATAAAATCACCGTCGGAAGTGTGGCACATTAACCTCGTGACCAAAGCTTTAGTGTTCTCAATCTGAAATCAGCAAACGTGATTTCTATTAACACTGGCTGATAATATAAGTCATAAGTATATCGAATATCATGTAGTAATTAGTACTAGTCGCCTCTTATTTTTAAGAGGCCGGTACTATAATAATAAATAAAGAGACCATGCGATTGTGCGTAGTTATTTCATTGCAATGGTAGCGTGTACATCAAATAAAGGCGTTACGGCATTAAAAAAAAAAACATTTTCATTACAAATTTAAGTTTACCTTATAAAAAAATGACAATCACAATTCTCAGCTACGCTAACGACAAGAGGGAGAAAGTGAATTTTTTAATTTATATTTAATTATAGAGACAGATATAAAGTTGGTACAGTGAATTATTATACTGTAAAAGGGACCCGCTGTTCACTTCCTATGTATGTATGTATGTCCTATGTTTATTGTTTATTTTTAATTACAACTCTATTTATCGCCAGACTAAGTATACATGGTAAATAATACGTATAGTGTATTTATAAAATTTTAGCATATATATAAAATAAGTTTTTCGAATAACATTTATCAGAAGTCAATCAGTATTATTTCAACTCTATAGATTTTTACTTTTTAATGCATTTTCAATTTTACTTCGGTTAAAACATACCATTAATTTAAAAACATGGAGCTATTAGCTCGGTTATGTTATAGAGCCCACACGTGGAAAATGTAACAGTTTGGTTTAAATACACATTTGACAAATGATTATATTGCTATGGTATTTTATAATCAAAGTAAAAGCTTTGACGCATTTACTGCAAATTAATGTAATCATATCAAAAGATCTATGGTTCCGGATAAACCATTGATTAGCAATGATAATATAGAAAGGAAAAGCGTTTTTATAATTTGAATAACTACGTAGTAAAATTAATTATTGTTATTAACAATCTGTCATTGGAGACTTTTTACTGACAGAAGTTATTTATCTGACGCAATATACAAGAAATTTTTTTACAGACTTTTCACTTTATATAGGAAGATTGAAAATAGATGTAAAAGTTTAAATTATATGCATTGACCTCTCTAAATGCTTTATAAAATATTAAAAAAATATACGATAAACTTTCTAGGGTCTTTCACATTAAATCGGTTATTTTTTTATTATTCAGATAAGGCACGAGGAACACTCAGGTAGATTAAGGAAGAAAAATAGTGAAATCAGTTTTCTCTTTTCATATAAACACACATAGCTGTCAAATATTTTAAGTCAATCAAAACAAAAAACGGTCCGAAATGTTCTGCTTTCTCTAGAAAATTATTAAACTTCCATGGTAGAAATAAATATGACAAAACAAAGTTGCGCGTCACTATGTATATCATAAAGAAGACCTTGGTATTGCGTAGTTGTCTGTCATTTAATATTTTAAAGCTTTCTATGGACGCGTATTCGTCCAACCCCTAGGCTGCATGTACATTTGCGACGTAAAAAAGTTACTGAGACATTGTGTTATACTCACGAATCACTGCGCGTTGTCGCCGGCTATGAAGCGAAGCAGCGCAATTGTGCACAGCGCAGTTGCACAAACATTGCGTATCTTACGACTGTTTGGAATAACACCGGTACACCTGGAGCATCTTGGTTCGTCGTATCTTATACGCGCCTCCTGGGTCTACTCTTTATGGAGTTACTTTTTATCCACGGCTTTCGGTTGTTATTTTTCGTTTTTATTGATTTAAGCATAAAACTAATCACAGGTTTAATTCGACAGACAAAATATGTGAGATTCATTCATTAGAAAAACGTAATCTAATCTTTATAGTTCTATGTCTAATCTAAATTCTTTATAATTCCATGATATTGCTGAATTTGCATTTTCGCATAATTCACTGTTAACATGATGTCGTAAATGTTAAGGATGCTTGTGAGGGTCGCATGTGATTGGTTACTGATCTCTGGTTACCGTTACTACCGTTCAAAAAAGCATTGGCGCTGAGAGAAATAGACGGAAATAGTGAAGAAGTTGTTCAGAAACATCTTACCATTGACGTTTGTAGATATTCTGCGATACGTGGTGGTGGTTCGTGAAGGTCACCCGGGACTGCCAGAAAGTACGGCGTGCTCTCTCTCTCTCGCTGCGATTTGAGTGTTTTTTTTTAGGAACTGGTTTCAGTTTCGTGATAATGATTGAGCGTACCAAAAAGAACGAGTTTTATCTGAGATATCTTGACAACTCTATGAGGGCCTTGCACTAATGCAAACAATTAGTTTAATTTTGATCTCTGTTCCAATTACAGTTACCGCGTCAGTCGTAGTTTTACTACTCGACGGGAAGCATCTCAGTACAAAGGAAGATTTGCTGGCGTCGTCGATCACCAGTTTTATACTGGTAGTCAGTAAAATGTCAATTACGCTTCCTATAATCCTGGTGGGAGGGTACACTGCTAAAAATCGAATGGAGCGCTTTATATGTTATTTTAATATTTTACAAAAGGTATTACAAGTTATTGTTATCTTAACCTTATTGATTTGTCAAAAGAATTTTAATTTGACTATACTATCTATGAATGGGAATTGCCGCCATGCATCCTGAAAACGCCGCAAGTGGAACTGGATATTCCAGATGCTTCGAAGGGACCCTGATAACATACCGAGGCAACTCCTAGAATGGAATCCTCAAGGAAAGCGAAGATGTGGCCGCCTAAAGCAAACCTGGCGGCGGACGATCACTGCAGAAGTTAAGGCAGTTGGAATGACGTAGAGCGAAGTAAAGCGCGAGGTTTAAGATCGCTCGAGATGGCGTACTGTGAACACCCTCTTTCCCGTTTTGGGGACATAGGAATAAATGATGATGATGATGATGAATCAGAATTACAAATATCATCTATAAATGAAACATGAAACAAGTCTTATAAGATCGTACGTCCGTGAATGTTTATAAAATATTTAAAAAGTTGTTAAAATATTATAACAATAATGAGTTTTATTCTAGCCAAATCACGAAAACATCGGTTACAAAAGTTTAGTGAATCGTCAACACTGGATTTATTTTGCATTAATGGTATTAGCTTTACTCATGACACTGTTTGTAGTTTTACACGATAGCTACTCTTTTGTGGAAAACGCGATAAAAGCACAGCGCTCAGGTATATATATATTGTTATGAAATACATTTCTACCAAGGAATCAAATTTATTCTTACATCTTTTTTATATGACTTCTTAACTTTATTATTTTAGTGATGGTGGCCCATTTATACAATTTGTTTGAGACAGAACATATCTTCCTGCTGCTGATAGAAATTCAAATCGTTACCGTAACTTTATCCGTGTACGAAGTACTTGGCAATATCGACCACAGCATATCAAAATTTATTGCAGAAATCACCCCACGCAGTAAGTTTATTAATTAATTATTTTATTTGAAATAAAAATCATGGCATACGTTTATTAATATAATTGATTTTATTGACGCTATGGTATTCGCAGCTACGTCATTAATTAAATACTAGTTATTTTTTTAATTCTAACGTGACATAACAATAAAAATTAAAAAAAAATGTTATCGTGCAATGCAATTACGTACGTTTTATAATAAATTATATTTTTTAAATATAATCATGTAAAAGTCTTTAAAATAAGTCGGAATTAATTTACTTATACAGTCTACCTTCTTAAGCCTAGTGGGCCATTAGTAAGCAAACCGTTATATACGTAGAAAAACAATTTTATATAAAAGCGCAGTTTGATTTAATTACTTTGGTTCATAATTAGTAATTAATTAAATTATATATTTGTTATTTTACACTAGTCACATCCTATGTGACGGGTTTATCAAAAAGTTTTGACGTAAATAACAATTATATTGCTGTTCAGTTTTAACAGTTAGTTTGACATGATTTATAAGTGTTATAGCATTCTGTAAGATCATTTAATGAAAGAGGCATCGTCTAAATATATCACAAAATGTGTAATATATCTGAAGTGGCAATGGGTCGGGCAAATTTATCGTGCAACTGACTGTCTTTAGGGCCGAAAGGTACTCATGTGGTGACCACGGGCCAGTAGACGCAACTTGGTTATGCCTTTTACTAGGTAAACCGATGACATAATCAAACTTGACAAGACCAGTCTTTCTGGCTATCTTCAGAGAATCCTATGGCTTGCAGGGGCCGCCTATACTACATTTATAACAATATCAATGACATTACAATGTTAAGTTCTAACAATACGAATATTTTTCATACCTTTTTTAAAAAAAATTCTCAATTTGTTATTCTAACATTTCCAGATAGAGAGAAATTGTTAAAATCTAATGTTCTACAAAAGAAATTTCGTCGTGTAACCTGTGAATATGTATCCGTGTGTAACCTAGCACGCCACGTGAATAGAAACGAAGGCTGCATGATCTTTGGCCTTTTACTTTGTGCCCTTCATTCCCTGGTCACTAATATTTATAGGATGATAGCAAAAGTCTCTTCACCCGGTACGATTTATTTTTTAAATGTTTTTCTTCACACTCACCAGAAACATCGTAATCTTTTAGGTTGAATAAACTGTTTATTTCAGGCAACTTTAACATTCTTCTGATGCTTGGGCCTATTATATGGTTTATAATTCATATTGGGAAAATTATATTACTAGTCGAACCTTGTCACAGGACTCAAAATAAGGTGAGTTTAATTAATTTCTATAGAAATTTGTAAGCATGATTAAAACATTAATTTCTTATATATGCAATCTGATATAGAAATGAATTGTCTAATTAAAAGGGACATTGGAAGTGTTTGATACATTCTGCGTTTAGTCAATTACATATTGTTATATCTTATCTGTGTAATTGTGTTAACTCTTCCTAATTTTTTAGGTTTAACTTAACAAAGAGATTTAAAAAAGATTCTTTTATTCAAAAAATCAGTCTTTTTATGTTAATAATTCAATCTTTAACTTAGAAATTAACACAAAACATTTCAGTGTACCAAAAAATATTATTGATCTGTTTTATTTTTTTGTTTAAGTCCACCCGATTTTTTAAATACTAATCTTCGCTAAACTTTAATATAACAATTTAAAGATGTTATGGTGAACAAGACCGTAGGATAATCAATTATAATCAAGCGTTCATTAAGTATTCGTACTTATCGTGGTTTCAGAAGTAGCGGGAGAGTAATGTCAAAACTGCAACCATACCCATCATTCTTTCATCGCTATTTATAATTCGACCCAAGGCTTTCGTTAACTTTATTATTATTTTAAAGGTTGACGAACTTAAACTAGTTCTGGGACGCTGGCTACGTAAGGAGAATGCTATTCGTGATCCACTTTTAATGAACGCCAACAAGTTCTTCAAACAACTACTTTTCCAGGCCCAGCTTTATACACCGCTGGACATTTGTACTCTTACGCGGCCGCTAATCACTACGGTAGGTGCTAGGTTTCTTAACATGTTCTTTAGCGAGATTCAATGTATAACAAGAGAATTATGGGGAAAACGCCTATTCTTCTTCGTCTTCTTTTCAGCCGATAAACGCTCACTGCAAGGCATAGGCCTGCTCCAAATATTACCACCATGACCGGTCTCGTGCTTTCTGCATCCATCCGACTTTTCGCGACCTTAACTATATCATAGGTCAACCTAGTGGGGGATACCCTGACACACGGGTCGTCAGCCCCAGCACTAGCCCCTCTCTCGATGACTCCGCCACTCCTAGGATGAACCCATGGAATTCCTAGAAAATTCGTCCCTTAAGTAACTAAAGCAAATGCATCTAATATAGCTCTATACAAAATTGACATTTATTACCGTGTATGTGTAAGATATTAACGGATATTTTTATTCACAAAATTGGTTACGACCACTATTCTGTACTAAAATGCTGTAAAACATTATTGGACTACCTTGACCAACAACATAACGTCTTAAGGAATACGAATTTATAATTTACAAATGGAATTTATATTGGTCTGATTAAAAAAAATTATACACAGACAAAGAAAATTTTATGGTATTGCACATTTAAAAAATTATCTATTATTAGCAAAAAAATATTAAATTGAATCTTTTACTCGCATTGTCCAATTGCCTCACGAATCGTTTCAACAAATTCTAACGCATTAACAAATATTTTATGTTGCAGATAATTGCCGGCATGACCACCTGCCTTGTTACCATTTTCACATTCC
The DNA here is from genome assembly GCF_028537555.1 of Battus philenor. Lineage (NCBI taxonomy): Eukaryota > Metazoa > Arthropoda > Insecta > Lepidoptera > Papilionidae > Battus > Battus philenor. Next base: position 5,464,045 of record NW_027181686.1, read on the forward strand.
GCGAGATATAGACATGCTGATGCAAGAAATAAATTTTGCCCAGATTATTTTACAAGGCTTAAGATGGTGGAGCGCAAAGGACGCTTAGCCAACACACTTTTTACTGTAACTATGCACGTAGGTTACTTCGGCTGGGACCGTAACTTTAGATGTTTAATCGGATTGGGCGCTGCCGAACACACTCTCTTGACTAGTGGCAAACGCTCCTATAGACCCGTGCCGTCATTCGAAACGCGTTAATCATTTCAAGCATAAGATTGTTAGGATCGAATTATTTTGCAAGCTCTGCACCAATTGATGCTTATCTTCATGTATTATACTAACATTCCGTTATGTTACAACATAATAAATTATATAGAAAACTAATTTGTTTAATATGTAGTTTAATCCCATAACTACAAAATTTATAATGAGTATACCCTTGTAATTTAGTTTTTAAGTATGTATTTTGTTCTTTACAAGAATTGTTTTTTATACCACCAATTTATCAATTTATATTTTATATTGTCAAACATAGTAGTTTTATTAAAATATAAAAAACTTCTCTTCTGTGTAACGTTTTTTGTTGACTTATTGTCAATCAAATTTAAAGTATCCTGAGTTGTTCATATTACTACGGCAATAGATCTTCACTTTTCAAATTTTTTTTTAAACAAGATACTGACTAACATAGAGATTCACGAAGTGCTGAACTGAGCTAAAAGTAGCTAAGCGCTATAATAATTTATATTGCGTATAATCATGTATTACGTTGCATATTGATGGGTAAAAATGCAAGCATTCGCCGCAAACAAACATTGAAAAAGTGCAAATGATGAAGATAATTTCGTATTTTACATCTTTCTGAACTCCGTTGTTTTATTGTAACAGAAACAAAGTATTTCAAATAAAATCTTTAAAACAAAATTATAAATTTCTGAATTAGTAATTATACTTAATATCACGTTGAGAAAAAATGCATTGTGAGTTTTTTTTTAAATATTGCTGTAGAAGTAATGGGTTAGCTTCACTGCCTTTCTGGATATCAGAATAGATTATCTATCATTGAATACTAGATACTTCATCCCAAATATACACAAGGATAAAGGCATTATACATCAATAAGGTGAACACAACCGCGGTCTACGGTAAAATCTTGTGTAACAAAAAATCATCTAAGTTAAATACGTATTATTATAAGGTACGTATTACCGTGATATGCAAAGCTATATTAGTATGTATCAGAATACCAGACAAATAACTGATAGTGGTTGTGACCTTTGACATTGGTTCGGTTAAAGATAGTGCTAGTCAGAATTTGTCCGAAGTATTCACAGTTCTTAATTATATCTTAGTAAATTAAATACGATAATACCTGGTACATCCGTATTTATAGCATAACGCGGTTTAATGTTCTTTTAGAAACGCAAGCAATTTTATGATTCATTTAAATTTTTGTGTTTCAATAATGTGGTACCTCGTAAGAACAAAGCCTAGAATAACTTTTCTGTAATATTTCTGATGATGGTCGAAGCTATGGAAAATCCTAATTTTGTACAAAGTCATGTTGTTGCGTAGAACTATAATGACAATAATTCCATGGTTTTTAAAATTATATTCCATGACATGTAATTTGTAACGTATCTACAGATTATGAGTAGTTACGTTTTAATAAATTTTCCATTAAGCTTAAAATAGTGGAAATGCAGCAAGCCCATTAAATTTCAAAAAAATGTAAAACACAAAGAAATGATCTGATAAGCAAATTACATATTGTGTAACAAACAGTTATTATTAAGTAAAGCATTGATTTATAATTAAGTAGTGACAGCTCAGAGGAAAACGATTTTGACTTCGTTGGTACACGGGTTCACTTATTTACACAGTTTTTGTAAATTATTTGTTACTTTAGTTTTTTTTTGGTTAAGGTTAAATGTTATTTACTTGGTATTAGCTACTTCACCTGGTTTAGCTTAGAACTCTTCACCTTTTCTCGAGTATCGATTCACCGTAGGGATGCGACAGTTCTGTTGATCCTTAAAGAACAATTATAACGTTTCGTAATCGTTAACAATTATTCATAGAAAAACCGACAGAAGGATATAACGTCCTTACCTATCAGCTCCAAACTATTATTCTCGACTTATTTTCAATTATATTTATTTAAGAACGGTGTTGGACAGACTAAGAAAAAAAAGATTAAGAAAAAAATACAATCATCGTCATACCGATGGTTATAATTTTTGCGAAAATAATAAATAAACTAACACACAGGAATCATTTATTATGAATATATTTTTTTTTATTTTTATGCCCTTTACTATGTATATACAGGGTAGATTGTATCAAGAAATGAATAAAACATTTCGAAGGTTAATTTTAATAACCACAAACATTAGGATAAAGTTTACAACAATATTTAATGTGGTTAATGTGTATATACGTTTCTTTATGTTTTAATACCCCAAGTAGTTTAAAAAACATCAGTACATCTGAAGCTCTTCAGACATAACATACTTAGAGCGTACTAAAGATACCTTTATAAAGTTTAAATAACAAAAACACTAACATTACTTCTTAAAGGATAGATTAAGAATGAAGAAGTCCGACGCGGAATCGTGTATAATACGCGACACTCTAGCGTTGGTTTTGCGAATTTCGAAGTTCCACGGCGCCGCTCCTTTGCACTTGAAGCCGCATGGAAATGGTTACATTACTCGCGCCTCTAAACTAGGAGCTTGCACATGGATTTTCTTCGTGTTACACAGTAAGTTAGGTACTTTAATAACAATCAGTTTCTGAAATGTAAATCCAAGTAATAATCCTGTAACATTTTGTTAAAAATTATCAAGTATTAAACTGTTCATAACCTGCTGGTTATTGTATGATTCATTCAATAAAGATAATTTAATCAATGTTTAACGTATGATTTAATTTTGAATCTAATTTTACGTCAACGGTAAATTCTCACTTCTATCTATTGCATAGGTATATTCTCTTTTTTTTTTTTGAAAAGCTACTTCTATTAAAATCAACAAATAAGCACGAAGTGATTTCTAGATAACTTAGTACTCAACTCTTACAAAACGATTAAGTTTTTTTACTTATTCTGAAATCTCATCTTGGTTTATTTCTTTTCATTTTCTTATTTAGTAAGATTAACAAAATACTTACACTTTTATTATTGATCGAAAACTCATTAATTTTATGTTAATTATTATTTTGATTGTGATTTAACTGCAAAGATTTGACTTAATTTACACTTAAAACATTCGAATGGAACAAAGAACCTTCCCCTTGATTCAACTTTACGATTTGCAGCTGGAATAGTAGGAGTCGGTTTAATTATGGACTTGCACGTCTTCGGGACCAGTAAAGCTATCAGGGTTAAGACAACGTCTGCTCTAATTGTTTGGCTCGGTGATCTTGGAACTTTGTTGACAACAGTCGTTTTAGGCGTGATCTTTGGAGAGTCCCGTATGAAAAATATATTGAAGTTACAGAAAGCCATCGAAAAGGTTAGAGAATTATCATTTGACTTTTCTTTGTATATAATATAAACAGATTGTAACACGACCGGTGGATCAAACGTAACACAGGGGCTCAGGGGAACCTCAATATCTATCCATTTTACTGGCATATATGAGTCAACAATATTCAATAGTGTGGCACAGATGTGAGAATTTGTGATTTTCTTGAAAATTTCCCGGATCTTCGGAGAACTTAATGATACAATAAGACTGTTAGGCCGACGTGATTTATGCCTCATTCTAGCTAAACACTAGGCATTCCGTATCATGGTACAGCAGTTAATAATCGCTTTATAAAATTTTGAATAATGTTGATTTGAGATATTTATACATACTTTTCTCCAACCTTTCATAAAAACTACTAGGGTGTATGCAAAGTAATCCCTGAAAATGTTGTTAACATGTTAAAAAATATTAATGAGTGTAGGTGCAGTGAAATTTTAAAATCTTAACTACGCAAATTGCCAACTTCAAAAATGTTTTGTTCATCTAATTACAGCAGTACTTGCTATTCTTATCAGTTAAAAATCATCATTATATGTTGAAAGAGGGTTAATAAGTTAAATATTGTCATGTAGGTACAGGCACCGGATTGGTTAATTGCGCCTGGGCCGTAGGTTGCGCCTATAGTCTCCAGGTCTATAGTCTGTGGATATCAAATCTAGTACTTTTTTACTTAGCAAGGATGCAAGTCTTGCTTCGCGCTCTATTCTAGATATCTATGTGAAAAAGCCTAAGCGGTTTCCAATTTTTCTGGTATTTGATGAAGGATCTCTTTGTACTTCTCACAAAAATTGTTCTACTCGACCTGGATCGCTCCTTTGGCTACTTGTTGGGTGTATAGATCCAGGACTTTCTATGCACGTATTTCGAAAATTAAAAACTCACAGCTCGACTTTAGGTTGAGGACCGCCTCTTTAAATACATTGCTTCCAATACATTCTAACAGCCGTTTGAGCGTTTCCTCAAGCTATTTTATGTAAGACAAATAGTAGCATTTAATAAGTGATATAGCTTCCAAATAATAGTGTGTAGTAGCGCATATACACCAGCGCTTTTAATTTTTCTATGTACGCGTATTCGTAATCAACTAAAAACTGTACAATTAACAGACAAACCTCATCTGAATCTAACTAATCACTTATGAATTTGTAGTATGTGATTCGCTGGAAATGTACATAAGTGTTATTTAGTTTACAACATCGGGCAATGACATCATCTATAAGTAAAACTTAATTATCTATAGATCTCTAGCATGTGCATATAATTTTTATTGTGTTCCAGATTAGAGAAGATGTACGCTACGACTATAGGAACCCAAAAGAAAATTTATTTGGTATACTTTTCATTGCCTTCTTAATTTACACCTACTTAGTAATGGTTATGGATTATGCCATGTTTATCTTAGATGCTTATGTCAACGAAAGAGAGAGTAAGTAGTTCGTTTTATATCACAGTATAGATCCAAATTGTTAAATATTATCTTAAATGTTCCCTTTACAAACCTATATCGTAACATAATCTTCTAATAATTTTTAAAATTTTTATTTGAAGTTGTTAAAATTGAATATGAATAGTAAAATGAGCAAACCTGTTTTATTAAATAAAATATTAATAATGTTTACTACAACTAAATATAAATATATATATTTATTAAATTCAGTATTATATTCTAAATAATACTCCTCGCCTATAGCTAAAGATGTTAACATTTCGCAGCCTGATTTTTCTAGTGTCACATCAGTATCTGCCCCATAAAGATCCAGCACATAAAGTTATCATTTAGCCATAACTTTTCTTTAAATTACGAAACCCTGATATCTGAGTCGTCATACATTACGTAATTGTCTTAATAAATATGTGAGACATACGGAAAATCATTTTTCACAGTGGCAATGGCATTTAGCAGTGGTACCCCAGCCTTAGTGGACCGAAACTTGCGATCGAGTGATCGCGAGTTCGGTTCTCAGGTTACAATGTTATACAATTCACTATATGTGCAATCATTACACAGGATTTTCTAAAGGATGGGCAGTACTGTCCTCTTCGTATCATAATACCGCACCGCGATCGCCAACCCGCCTGTCAAGAATGACGATTATGGTTTATGCCTCTATAGAAATCTTTAGCAAGAATCTATGCCTTGCAGTGGGCATCTATGCGCTGAAATAACGATATTCCCGCCGCACACGGACTTCCACACAACACTAGAAAAGTCACCGTGTGACGTAGACTTGTGAGAGAAGCGCAAATTATTCCTCAGAAACACCCTCACTTTATATACTTATTTACACAAGGAGTGTTGTTGATGGCTGCCATCTACCATTGTCTCGAATGAAGTTATTGCTATTAGCCCTGCGGGTTTTTACAGCTTTTACCGCGGAACCGAGTTCACAGAACGTAGAAGGGTCCGTGGCTGTTGTCTATGAGTACAACATTTAGTATTTATTAAACGCTAGTCTTTTACCACTAATTCTATTTTTTTTCTGCTTTCAGTGACGATCGTCTACCTTTACGGCTTTGTATATATTGGATACATTTTGACATTGTTAATTACAATGCAAGTTGTATTTGTTATCCTGACGATCCATGCAACAAGCAAAAGTATAAATATCAGTCTACAAAAGCTGACTGATATACTTAAAATCAAAAGTATGTGATTAGTTACAACACGTTTTAAAATCAGAATTAAAACAGTCGAGTCTACTGTTTTAATTTGTTTTTCCACTAGATCACTGTTCAAGTTTCAATTATTATAATTTTATACTAATTACATTAACAGATAAAAAACCAACGCCGATAAATGATTCTTTACCGAAACTTAATATAACTCGACCCACAACAATTACTAACAGATGGATTGGTCAAATAGATGATGTTTCAGGTAACCAACATTTTTTATATTTTATAAATAGTCCAGATAAATTGCTAACGCGCTTTGTTAAAATATCGTATACTGTAAAATAAATAGCAGTCTTACCAACCACAAGACAATGATTCGCCTAGATCAATGTGAGCTACCTTTTTAATCAACGGGCCAATTTAAATTAAAAATTGTTTCGCGGGACGCACATCAGTTACAGTTATAAAATTTAATTTGTAATATACATAAGAATTAAAAATATGTGCAATTAAGAAAAAAGCAAGATTTTATAAAAAAAATAATGCAAAATATAAGTAAACAAGAAAAGGACAGAAAACGAATGTACTTGAAATTTTTAATGAGAAATATGGCACTGTTTTTTCGATACAAACTGCTTTCAAACTGATTCAAGATTCAATTTTGATCGGTTGTCACTTAATTAATTGTCTCAATTTAGTATGTAATATCATTATATTACAATATATTATATATCAATTTATTGATGAGACAAAGTCGATAAAATAAATTTAATATTGAATATGTTTGGCAGGTCATATAAACATGTTTAAACCGTTAAACAGCGACACGCGGCACGCAGCGCGCCGTCCTCTTGTGGACGTTTTGAACATCCCTATACCTGGATCATTAATAATTACTGTTCCAGTTCAAAAAGCATCATTATGCACTATTGATGCAGTAGATTAGTGGGGATTATTTTTAAAAGTAGCAAGTGCAAATGCGATGCAATTACTTCTAAATATGTATAATTTACCGTCAGACCTTGTTATATCACTCTTATACAGTGTAGTAAATGTGTAGCATATTTGCTGTCAATTAGCGGTAGCTGTCAAACATTTGACGTCAATAAAAAAATTACATAAGAAGTAAGTAAGAAGAGCTTTCGGACGATGAAACGACAATACGACAAGCCACGTACAAGTACAAGGCCTTCTTAATCTGATACAATAGTCGGATATAATAGCCCGGGCTGAGTTAATTATTATAGAAAATACAACAATTGGTTTTCACGACTCTACACATGCAATAAAGCAAAGCTCTATAAACCGATACCTAGCAGATTTTCGTCTAATTTTTCGAAGAACGAATATGACTTTAAAGAATTAAAATGATGATATAATTACATACATTATTTCTTTAATAAAATTCACTGCAAGACTTAAAGTGCTATACATTTAACATTTTTTGTAAGAAATCTTTGTTTATAATTAAGCAAAAAAGTTTTTTGGAAATTAATTTTATTTGTTAATTCTTTTACTGGACTGCGACAAGGCAATATCTTTTGATATCACGTCTGTCGGGGCATATTGTTTTTTATAAAAACAACATATAAATCGACCTTTATTTTACAGCTCATGACTCGATTCAGCGTTTATCAGACTCTTATATTCTGTTATGCAAAGTCGTAGGAAATTTTAACGACGAGAATGGTTTATTACTTTTGATACTGTTGGCGTCTTTCATTGGGAACACTTTTATAACAAATTATTATATGATAAGGGATTTATGTTCACCAGGTACGTCATATGTCAATTTAAGATAACTTTTTCAATGCATAGACTAGGCACTAGTACACAATATAATATATACACAAAATAATACACACACACTAGTACACAATCAATAAAATTCTATTGATGGAAAATTTGAAACTAATTAACAAACCAATTGAAATTGTTTAAATTACGTTGAACAAGTACGCTGATTAACATACATAAGAGTGATGCTTTAAAATTTAGCAGTTGCGGGACTCTATCGCTTAAGAAATAGATGAGAGTGTCGCTGGGGTGAAAGGAAAGAGGCCCTGTACTTGTCTGCACGCGAGTCCGATTTAACCCCGCGTACCGGGATCGTTGCTTTACCTTATCTGAATTATTTATATCTGCATTATTATTTGTAATATACAAATCAAAACAGTATAAAAGAACCGCCATAGATTATTATTTGTGTTAATTCTTTAAAAGTCAACGTGTAAGATTACGGAACTTTAATATAGGAGAGAAAATTATGTGTCGTCACCCATTATAGCATTACATTTGCGTGCCACGAATGATAAAAACACTTTTTAGTTTGTTGATTTCTGAACTTAGATTAATATTCACCATTGCTATTTTTTTTCTCTAAAATCTTTTAATTATTTCTAATAGATTTAATAAATAAATGGAAAAGAGTGAGCAGCGTATTAATTCCAGTGGTGTGGACAGTGCTTCGATTCGTGGAAGTCTTGACTTTGATTGAATCATTTCAACGAACACATGATGAGGTGCGTATTTGTTATATTGTGAAATTAGATTGTGGTTTGCTGGTGGACATTTGGCCGGTAATTTACTTTGATTTTCGATTTATGAAAAAATGGAAATATAGAAGTAAAGCAAACACTTTTCTTTGTTATATTGGGGCGGGAGAGATAGATGTCTTTTCGTCTAAAATCTCCTTTTTTTCTGCATAGAAATGACACGCCGAAACTTAATACATTTTATTTCTCGGGCTCTTCATTTTACACAAGTCACAAGACCGATCTTACTTCCTGCAGAGGATCTGGCCTTTAGCTCGGCCGCCAATACTAATTCGGCCGTGGCTGATGCTTACCTTCACCAGCCCCACCGCCGTAGTATAGTGATGTAATAAGTTTATTCATGGGGGGAGAGCATCACATCAGAATACTGACACTCCTTTTCTAAAAGGGATCCATCTCACTTGTGGCAAGCAAAGGCAGAAGTAACCAACTCTACTCCGTAGCCCGTTAGTTAGCTATTGAAATGTGCTTTTCGAGTACATTCATAGCAGTTACAACGAGCCAATTTTGGTAACCAAGCCATGCATAATGAGCACCCTGCCCGGAAATGGCAAAAAACAATTTGAGTAAAAAGTAATCAAAAACATTGTATAAACTTGAATTTAAATATTTCAAACAGTTCAGTATAAAAGCCGACTTCTTTTTCCTAAAAAATCATGTTAAACGATAATATTTATTATTTTTAAGACATAGTTCACGAGCTGTTTGAAATAATGTTCCTAATACAGATGAGTCTAACACAAGTTCTTCTGAGCAAGGCGATCTACTGCATGACTCCTGTAGGACAACCAACGTGCACCGAACTGGATTCGTTTTACAAGCAAATTGTAGTCTACAAGCCTTCATTCTCGCCGCTATCTATTTGTACCTTACAAAGGTCACAACTTGCCGCGGTAGGTATTATCAAATTATTGCAATCCATAAAGACGTACTTCTTTTGACCCAAGAGTCAACCGCGAGCTATCAGTTGTTCGATAATGTCGGTTTTTTTGTTATTGATTAATCAACCAGCTGACCTGGTGAACTTTGATCCACATAACACCTAATGAATATGCAGTTTGCGGATTTTAAAATAAAACAAAATTATTAAGTCCATTTTTGACACTTGTGTTAAGAAGACCATGCACGTGTTTATTGACGTCGTTAATCGGATCAAGAATATTTGTTGACTCTTTCGCATAAAAAGGAATCATGATAAAGACTATTTTATATTTAATACCGTGAAATTTTTCATAACTTTGAAGATGTACATATATATGAATCTTGATGATAAGTGAGTGACTAGCAAAATTTATAGAATTCGAAGATTCAACTATTAAGACAAAACATACTATCTAAAGTAAAATCGTTTGCAAACCTTATTCTAATGTGATTACCTAGAATTTCGAATTCGACTAAAATTGTGAAAAGTAGTTTAATTCCTAATTATAGAAATTATCAATTCCAACTACGAAATAGTTATTTCCAAAAATAACTTATAATTGATTATTTACTTAATTGCTTTATTATGCTGAATAAGCCCTGCGGATGTCGGCTGCACTGGCTGAACTACTTAAAATATTATCTGCGTACATTGATTGGTGAAGTCAAACCAACAAGTTAGTTCTTAACTGTCGAAAACAGTTAAATTTTCGTGTACCACCGCTTACACTTTAGTAACTAAGGCTCAAGTAACATGAAGGCAAACGTTACATCAGACAGTAATATTGACTCGTCCCACATATACTTATCTACACGTGATGGTTTCAGATATTCGCATGCGTTGTAACCTACATGATTATAATACTACAGTATGGTCTTATTGAAGAATGTAAGTAGTAACAAGAAAACATCTTTAATTAAAACGAACGATGCTTTACTTTGTGCGTTTTGAAATGCACGATGAAACTCCTGTGTGTTACATACAAGAATGTTATCACTATATAGCACCAAGTTTTCATTTGCATAACGTTGATTCATCGGTTTTGGGACAAAGTGTACGCTTATATAATAAAATCATTGAAGCCATTTTAAATTTATTCATGAAAAAATTCATAGCAAGCAATATTAATTTATAAGGCCTATAATAACGAATGCCTATTATTTTATTAATATATGAGATAAACATGCCAGAAATCAGTATTACGATGATGTTTAAGTGACAAATCGATATTTCTAAACAGAAAAATTGGAAATTTAGCGTCACAAAAGTAACTATCGAGTTCCTTGCTAAGTTCTTCTAAATGTACATAAACTGAAGTATACATATTAAAATGTGTATCTTATATCTTGACTTTTAAAAAGTAGTTAACAAAGGACATTCGTAAGAATAAATACTTCTTTTAATGTTACATGCAATTTGTATAATTTTTAAACCATTAAACAATGTTTTGATGATAAGCTACCGGCTTGCACATAGTCCCCGCGTAGGTAATGTACGGCGACGTTGTGCCTTGAGGTACGTTTGGTTTTGCGTAGGAGTTTCATCGAACATTTAGGAACAATTATAACAGACGCCCAGAGTGCGACCTGAGTCCTCCGAAAACTCCCTCAAAAATATTGTATTAACTTATCCCCAGCATTGGTTATTGGTCGCACGAAAGCCAAACTAAATTGTTTTACGTGTAATATTTTTTTTCCTGCGCGGAAATATCAATGTAATCGCTGACAAATACAGATATACTTTTAAACGTACTTTTATTTTTATATAAAAACAGATTTTAATTTCGGAGTTATTTATTTATACGCACTTTTTGTATCTTTTGTAATGGCGGACTTAATGATAAACTCAAGCAATTTCTACCAGTCAATTCAAGGTGGTGCAGAGGTGATAAGTATTTTAACTATATTTCATAATATCAAATAACGTCCTTATAAACTATAAAATATTGCGTATAAATCCGCCCCAAACTTATGTGAATTCAACACTTGAATACATTAACAGAAACGATCAACAGATCATTTGTGTTATTGACATTAATAAATATAAGAACCTTTGATAATATACCGTTTGTTAACATGTTCAAAACTGTAATCATGATATTCAATTAAGTAAAAGCGATCTAATTTAAAATAAGAGAAGCTATAATTAAGTTACAAGGAGTCACTGTACGATTGTAAGATAAATAACATTACAATATACTATTAAAACTTTTTCTTTTGTCAAGTTATATGTTGCAACTTAAGCTTTTACTTTATAATATCTGACAGCTTTGCCGTTCCATTTGTTGTTTGTCAGCATCTGAAAAATAAACAATGTATGAAACTTGAAAATGTGTTTATTTTTTACATATTTAATATACAAAAGATGTGTACGCATACACAGCATACACAGTTTGTACAGGTGAACTGTACAAATAGAAAATTTGGCCGTCGATTGAAATAAATTAAGAAAAATAGGTTATTTCCTATATTTCGTTTAGTAACTTACTTAATGTATATGCATTATATTATGAAAAAATCTCACCGTTATTAACTTATCGCTAAAGTACTCCCTTTTATAATTTATTACGCAACCGTCCGCAAATTGTTGCACTTGATTAAGAGTGTTCCAATCGAGAGTAAATTTTGACTTCGCCTGAAATTTTTAATAGGTCACTTGTAAAGTAATTATAAAATAACATCAAACATTTAAACCAATTTTTTACTCAATTTTCAATAACGACTGATTAGTAGTTAGTGGAAAGAGATGAGTTTAGTTTGCAGACGAGTATCCCAGATATTGTTGTATATGTACAACTGACAGATAGATAAAACTAAATTAAAAATAGCATGACCTTGCTACAAGTGCAGAAAGTGTTTCGTCAAATTCTTATTCGATCTTGAATGAGGCATTCACAGTTTCACTTGGGCATTGAGCCGTCAGTGTATATACATCGCCCTTTTTCTCGAGTTTATGTACTGGTTTGAATTTCTTAAAAAAAACAGCACGCGCTGGTGGCATACCTTTACAGAAAAATAAAGTTCTTTTAACTAAAATGTTTATAATATTAAGAAACAAAGTTAACCGTATTTATGTGTAACAACAATACTATGAAATTACTTGCAAATTACTTTAAGTAAAAATAAATTATTACTGTTTAAAGCACGCGGCGAAAACTAATCGAGTTTTAAGGTGACATCAGTTTCAAAATCTCAACATAAAAAACTATTTCAATGAATATTTCGGATTATAAAAATTTGGTGTTCTGTAACAACTAATGAAAGGAGTAGAAAAAATTTCTCTGACAGTATATTTACCCAAGCTATCGACGAATGCTTGGAAATTTTCTTCTTTCAAATTCGTACAATTTTCCTATGAAAGCCATTTTAAGATTTATTATTGTTAGTACTTCGTCCAGAGCTCGTATAGCGAATATTCAACGAAAATCTGTATTTATAGCCTACATTAGATAGGTATTGTCCGAAAGATAAACTATTTATAGACCTTTTTTTTGGCTTATAAATGTCATTGCATGATACAAAATGAACAGATCATACGTAATGCATTATTTTGATATAATACATGATATCGAGTTAATTATTCAATATTGCCAAAAAACAACAATTTCTTAAATTGTTATGTTGTTGACAAAATTTATTAATTGGCTTTCTTATCTCTTCGAACGCAACGATCGAAAGTTTGTTAGGAGTTCACTTATGACTATGAATTATTTAACCTTAACTGTTTGTTAGCAAAGCCTCCTGAAACTTGATCATAATCTTTATAATTACAGCCGTAGGACGGCCACAGCTCAATAAAAGGCCTCCGCATAGATCTTCGATAGGGTCGGTTGGAGGCGGTCTGCATCCCGCGTCTATCAAGGTCCTTAATAAAGTCATTTGTTCACCTTGCCATCATCTGTCCAGCGCTGCGCTTGCCGGTCCATGGTCTCCGCTCCAGAACCTCCAGGTCTCGGCTGCACTCAGCTCTGCGTGCCATAATGTCATTCTTTCATTTACGGATCTCTTCATTCCATCACGAAGTCGTATCAACGACTTCTATAAAAATTCTCGCCCGTTGACTAACCGTGAACTTGTCAATGTGGCCCGAAGTGAGAGACCCAAAAATTCATACCGAATAAATTTACAAAAAAAGTAAAAGTCGTCATTTACACATCGCCAAAATGAATTAATTATTGATAAGACCTTCATCATAGGTATAGATATTTTAGACGAACCGCTCTTTCTATTTTTATAACAATAGCAAATTAAGTCAACAGAATTGAAAGCGCAGCGCTACGAAAATAAATTTGTGTTTTTGCAAATCTTTCACAAGTTTGTTTTTTACTTAACTCTTCAATTTACTGGAACTGCTTAGCTTTACTCGACCACTAGAGTTACACCAGTGTACATAAATAAATTCCACATTGGACATTGCTGAGACTATTGTATTTGTGAAATTTCCGCGCAAAGAGCTACTAGTTATTCTTATTTTGGTATTTTAAAAGACGATTTAGTTGATTACTCTTTATTTAGTACATTTACTTACTTTTGATACAGTCTGCCAACAAAAGTGCTATGTAGGTTCTTTTTATATGCCTGCCAGGCTGGAATTGAGTTGAGGCTATAGATGTAAAAAAGCCGATTTAAAACGTTTAAAACCAAATGTGGCGGTTTAAAACCCCAAATAAATCTTTTTAAACGGTTTAAAACTCGCCTACTAAAATATAAGAACAGTGTTTTTACACATCATTATCGACAATACTTGGTCTTGTGTTAGTTACCTATGCAGTTTATACCTATGTAGGTAAGTATATTACATATAAAGTACTATAATTATAAAGAAACAATATTACATACAATAGATTAAAATATGTACCTAAATCATAAAGAAATTGTGGACAGAGAGCCACCGCCGACTGCTATGCACACACACAGTCTGTCAAGAAAGTCATGAAAAGAAATAAAGTGTTGCCATATTTAATTTTAGGACAGAAATGTCAGTCAGTTTTACAAAGATAGTGGCGCCTCATAAATTTTCATGACTTTCTTGACTGTATGATCATCATGTTAAACAGCTTATAACATTTTAGTAATTTAGTAATGTTTGGCATATTTGGTACGAGTACCTTTATATTGAATCCAAATTTGTACATTTTTTTACAATACTGGCAACACTGACATGTCCGCACGCAACACGCTATGTATGTGTGTGTGTGGTGTGGAGTAGGCGAGCTGGCAACGTTGCATCTTGACGTCTCTCCGCGTGAGAAGTGCAAGTGTGTGAGTTTGGTTTTAAACCGAATGAAACTGATTGATAAATCTTTTCAAAATAACCAATATAGTTAACTAGGTAATAGTTTTTCAACTTAGCTAGGTAATGTCTACGCTTGGAATAGATAATGTGTTTATATTTAGGAAAAACATAGTCGTCAACACTAAACGTTTAAAATCAAAAAAAATGGGTATTTTTCGGTTTAAAACGGTTTTTTTCGTTTTAAACTGATTGGTTTAATTCGTTTTAAACCGGCCTTACATCTATAGTTGAGGCACAGTTTTTATTCTATGCTTTTATCTTGAATTGCTAACTAAAGTTAAAGAACCTAGTGCAATGTAATCGTACACCATATTAATTTATTTTAATAAATCCTGCTCATTGCCATTACTTACATTCCGTTACTTCCATTCCTCTAGGGATCTCCTCATTTCTTTTTCGATATCCTAAAGAAATCTCAAGCACAATCGGCCCAGTATCCCCGCATTTAATTAATTTGTGGTAATGTGACAAGCAACGAAAAATTGGAAAGAGTTCACTTTAGTTTTTCAATTAAAAAATCCTAAAGTATAAGTGCGAATTCTAATTATACTCGTATGTACGTTAGTGAGGCTTATGAAACATACACAATATTTTATAATTAAAAATTTCTTTGTTAGTTTCTACGTGTGCGGATACGCAAAAGTAAGAAATAATTTGATACTATTAAATTTACTCATTATCTAGTTCTGATTTTCAGGTACTATTTATAATTTTTTTTTGTGTATTATGCTTTGTATTATAAATGTTCTAAAATAATCAAAAAATAAAATAAAATCAAGTTGTTAGAGAAAAAGGCTACGCAAGGATTGAAGAAAACTAGGGCAGTTAGCTAAAAAGTAGCCTTCAAATTAAAAACGAAACTGTACTACAAGAAGCGAATCTAAACGATTTTGTTGCGTTCATTAAGCCACATATTCCTTTGGAGTCGCTTCTCAAATAGAGCTGTCATTACAAGAAGGGACGGACGGCTAATACCACAAAGATGTTCTTCCCGGATGCGTTAGCCGCCTGTCATGTAGTGAAAACGCTGGCTTTTGAACACAGTGTTCACGAGGCACTGCGGACAGTTTGGCGCGTACCTGTGACCCGGAGACAAGTCAACCATATAATAACCGAGTGTCCTGTATACATTAAAATAAAAAAATATTTACAAAGACAATTAAATATAGACGTTAATAAATAACTCCGGATCCTACACATGGTACATGTCGCCATGGTACGTACGCCTTGAAAACCTTCACGTCGTCGTCGATAAAAATATTACTTTTTGAAAGAATATATCAAAAAAACTCAGTTTTCGTAGTGCTCTCTAAAGATTTCTATGCCTTTCCCTGTTAGACGGTTAAAATTACCAAAGGCGGAATAGAATGCTAACATAAACTTCAGCTCCAATATCTTTTAAATAATAATATTTCAGCAGACATCATAAACAATTACGACCAAATACTGATACTTACAGTGACTGTTAAGTGGTAATCAGTTCTTTTCTTTAGCTTGCCAACTACTGAAAACTATAATTAGGATGCGTTCAAAAATATAATATGGTCAAATCGACTATAACTTCCTTATAAATTGTAGTCGACATTTAAAGAAAACATAGATCACATGAAGAACTGTACATTTTATTTATGTACTTAAACATGTATTAAAAATGTAAACCCGATGAAGACAGACGGAAAGGACTAGAAATAAAATAACTTTTTTATGTATGAAATAATAATGGCAGTCATTTTACGAATAATACAGCATGTAAACTACTGAAACCAATGTGCAACTTAATAACAAGGTAATTGGTATGTAGATACTGCAGTTTTTCTTTAGCTAACTTGACACGCATTATTACAATAAACATTTATTTACCCAGATTTATTAATCAGTTATTAGGGATGACGACACCACTAATCACGGTAAATCGGTCACACGCAAAAGCACTTGTACATATAATACGGGTACTTATGGCCGACACCTAGTTTCTAAGTATCGATACAAAATGAAATTGTTATCGGAAGGAAAAGTATCGAGTGAGTACTTGGATCTACGCGTATCGTTCGATCCCCTCCCTATTGATATTTACGTTATGTATCAGTACAGTCGGTAGTTACGCGCTCGAAATATTTGCCAATTATTATTTTAGTCTCTGTTGAAACAGTATAAGACAATAAATACTACATTAATAAAGTTCAATGATAAACGCCAAAAAAGTTACGTAAATTATAGTTAAGCATTATCAAATACAATTCGTGTAAAGTCTGACAATTATGATACCGAGTTTTATCAAAGAGTGAAAAGTTATATGTGCGGTTTAATTTACTAAAATTTGTAAAGAATATTAAAGAATTTAAAATGTCGATAAATACTGTAGCTATAGTAACGATTAGTGATACATGTTTTAAGAATACTTCTGGAGATACTTCAGGTCCAGCGATTCATGATATTCTTAATAAAATTTATCCAAAGGTGATTAATCTTATTATACCCGACGAGAAAAATATTATCGAAGAAACCCTCAAGAAATATTGCAATGAAAAGTTCGATTTAATAATTACCACTGGTGGTACAGGTCTAAGCATCCGAGATGTGACACCAGAAGCAACTAAAGCTGTGATTGAAAGGGAAATTCCGGGTATATCGATAGCTCTAACTGTTGCGAGTCTAAAAAAAACTCCTATGGCTATGATATCTCGCACAGTGAGTGGTATAAGAGACAAAACACTTATTATAAATTTTCCAGGCAGCAGGAACGCAGTATTAGAATGCATTGAAATAGTCATGCCTATATTAGACCATGCAGTAGACATTATTAAAAATGATACACCTAAAATAAAAAATATTCATTCCTCAATGATATCAAATTATGTCTGCCCACATAAGCGAATTAGTAGCTCTGTGGATATATCTAAGGTGGCTTTGAGGCCCAGGGAATCTCCATTTCCTATGTTAGAAATGGTTGAAGCATTTAAAATTATTGATTCTACTATGAGTCAATGGATGGGGTCTTTAGAAATGGTTGAAATACAAAATAGTATTGGATTTGTGATGGGTGAATCTTTACTTGCCAAGGAACCAATGCCACCATTTCCTGCATCAATTAAGGACGGTGAGTTTGGAATTATCAATTTTTTATAAGATAACCATTTTTATTAAAAATATCAATAAGAGCTAAGTATTAAAGTGAATTTTTTAGCAGTTTAAAATTTGTTGTGTTAAAAATAAGACTATGGTTGTATTTAAACTTAAAAGAGAATCACTCAAACTATTTCTAATCATAGTTTGGTCTTGTCAGGGTCACCAATATAAGTGAGTAGCAGGCAGATAGGTGTTACCATTTATCTGTATCTGGTCCTTCTTCAGTATAATATATGTATTTGGTAGAAGTAATTATTTTAATGAAAATGTGACCCAGAGGTATTTGAAAAACTAAAATTTAATACACAATTGTAAGTTGGTATTCAAATTGGAATGCACAAAAATGACTGATTGACTGACACTAAAGTATAATGGCTGTATTGGTCAGCAATATTAAATGTGAACATTACATCAACATGAACATTATATTTGCTGTTGTTATCAACTATTGGTTATGTAGGTTAAGGTTCAATATTTAAATATAATGTGAAGCATTCCCTATAATTTTAATACATATTTATTTTTAAATATTTACTTGGATACAAACAATGCAAGTTTTATAATTTACCATTTATTAATCACAGAACTGAGGATTCAACAAGATGATGAATTATAAATATTTTTATTTGCCTGATCTATACATTTTAGCAGACACATCACGATCTCTGGCCCTGACTTTGATGAAAATGAATCGAGCTAGAGTTTATCAGTTTAGTTCTGATTATAAAAAGATTTATTAAAAGTTTAAAATATGTGTTAGTAAATAGTAACAGACAGTTTAAACTTTTTAATACAAATCTTTTAACAAGCTATAAGATTGTTTTATTATGTGCATTTGCATTAATAACAATAGAAGAAGAATATCTTATTCTCTTCATGCTATTCTGAACACCAGCAAATTTTTTTACCCCTTTTAAAGGCCTTTGGTTGTTAAACACTGGAACTTCTACATGTTTATTCAATTTGACTGCAGCATTTTGATGTAAGCTAATAATAAAAGTGTTCTTTTTGTTAATAATGAATAATAATAAATGTTAATAATCAAAAAATAAATGTATAATACATTTGCTGTCAATTCATGTATAGTACATCCTATCCAAAAATCAGTGCTTTCAGAAATAATTAATAACATAATGATAATATAGTTAATAAAAGTGTTTTTAAAATTCGGATTACTACATATTAAAATTAATTATTGTTTGCTATCTGTCCTTGTTGACTAATACCAAAGTTTTTGGCCTGTTGCATTCCAAAAGAAGAAAATGAACTTTCCGAGTGTTTACTTGAGACAAATGAGCTACATATTCACCCCTTTAAAGCATTCACATCTATAACCAGTGGCCCTGTATGTATCAATAAAATATTGTAATGGTCCTAGGTAGAAACTAAGCCTTATGTGAGTTTGTTAATTTTTGTCATAGCAGTTACGGCTGTTAGACTACACCTATTTTTGTTTGGCAGGGTACGCATGTATTAGTTCCGACGGCGCGGGCAAACGACGAGTCCGTGCTGCAGTAGCAGCAGGCGAAATCAGTGATGCGCCTTTGAGAGCCGGGGAATGCGTTCGTATCAATACCGGTGCTCCATTACCTGTTGGCGCCGACTGTGTAGTGCAGGTTACTGATTTTTAAAAAATAATCATCTACATTACAAATACTGGTCTTGCACTACCCGCATTCAGCAACTTCATGTGACTTTGCCTACTTGCTACCCATTGAATGGCCTACTCATGCCACGTCTTCCGGTTCGTGGTCGCCACTTGAGAACTTTTCGGGCCTAACGGCCGTGATTCTGAACGCGGTCCAGAAGGGCTTGGCTCAGAAAATCGCGTGGACCCACAGGACCGCTTCCCTGCACTCAGCTCTTATCCTTGCTGGGCTGGAACCTGGAGTTACCGGTCAGCTATTTGAAACTTCCACACCCGTCTGGACAGTTTGGTGTGAAATTCTCCTGATTGAAGAAAGGTGAGGAAGCTGTCCAACTTGCCAACGCGGCTGCCGATCTAGTGATTTCCAACCGACGGCCACTGCACAGAGGATAAGGTGGATGCGGCGTTCTGCGTTATGCGGTACGCCACACGGCTGCACAGCAAAAAGCTCAAGTTGGGCAGTTTCTGCACTGTATACCAGGCAGAGCTGCTGGCATTAACGGAAGCGACAGAGTACGCAGCCGGCAGGTCGGCACAATCATGCGTCATACTGAACGACTCGCGGTCCGCCATCCAAACAGTCGCAACATCTGATACTCTCCATCTCTTAGCGTCAACAGTAAAAGAGAACATAATAAAGTGAGAGAAAGAAGTGAGGATGTAAGACTATACTGGGTGAGAGCGCACGCGAGGACAGAGGGAATATGAAGGCGGAACAACTGGCCAAGGGTGCGGGAATAAAGCCCCGTCTCATTTGTCAAGCTACAGCTTAGGCTAGGAACGCTTGACGAATGGAATAGCAGGTATATGGAAGGTACGACGAGATCGACAACACGGAGATTTTTTCCGGACGCTATCTCAGCCTACCACGTGCTCTCCAAAATCGAGGTGGACGCGGTCTTGGTCCAACTTTTCACGGGGCACGGGGGATTTTCCGAGTTCCTTCACCGGTTTAAGCTCCGGGTGTGGACCAGACCGTGATCCATCTGGTAACCGACTGTCCTGCATTCCGAGGATTTCGAGTCGACTCCGAATGCCGGTTAGGCATAAAGATTGGCGAGGACCCTACGGCCTCGCTAATCAACGACGAAGAAGCTAGACCAACGTTCCACAAATGTGTATTGCGGCAGACTCAATTTGAAGGAACAAGAGTTAGTATGTAAAAATAAAAATTGTAAATAAAAGTGTAAAATATAGGGTAAGAAATAAATAAATAAAACAATATTGTTAGAATGTAAAATCTAGAAAAGACCAAAAATGAGAGATAGAATAAAAACAAAAAATTTGTAATAGTTAAGGTATGAGGAGAAGAAAGAATGGTAACGAACGAAAGGGAAAGGTAGAAGAAATGTAGAAAGAAAGAAAAAAAAGGAATGGAAGATCATAAGAGGAATGACAGAGGAGCGCGAAAATAAAATTACGAATAATGAAAACAGAGTCCCTGTCCCGCAAAAGATAGGAATATGAGAGAGAAAAAAACGGTCGCTGGTTAGACGAGTGACGTAGGTTGGGCGCTGTCACTTCAGACGAGCAATTCTTCGAGCAACGTCGTTGGTTTTTCTGCGTAAATTCTCATTTCTGATTCGGACCCGCAATGAAGCACCGATAGCCCTCACCAATGCACTGTGGGTGCCCTTGATCTAAAAGCTTTACAGTATATGAGGATCTTGTGTAATTATATAAGGCCCATCGTAAACAACAAAGTCTTAAATTCATTTGTCGTCACCGGCAACACTCTGGTTAAATACCATTGTTTTATTTTATTCTTAAACAATTGTTCACGATTTAAGTGGCCTGTATCTCCTATAACTTTGCACTGATTATAGATCGAAATTAATTGAAATTGCGACTGATGATGGAGACATGACTTTATATCGTCGAACATTTCGTCTCTGATGTTTATCATCGAAGTAATAATTAGAAGACATACATCAAATTATCACTTATTCTGACATAAATGGGACTTTTGTATTTCAAAACTTGATTAAATATAACTTAATTGTTAAATTATAGTATAAGTTTTCAAAATGTCACTTCTTTAATCCATCGTCTTTTGTGATTTCTCGTGTCAATATTATTTCTGTACTCTTAAGATTACCACTAATATGCTATTTTCTTTTAATTTCGCTATTAAATCTATTGCCCGTTTTACATAATACTCTAGGTGGAGGATACGAGGCTAATCTCGGCGTCTAAGGATAACAAAACCGAGTTGGAGATAGAAATTCTTGTAGCGCCAAAGCCACGACAAGACGTGCGTCCGATCGGCTTCGACATAGGTTTAGGAGACCTATTGGTCCAAACAGGTGGGCATCAGAACATAAAAATACTTATATTTTATTTCTCTACCGATTTCTTTACTCATTACATCTTAAACTTGAACTAGTTTAAATTCATGAGTTTTAGTCATCATCATTCGCCGTAGGACGTTCACTGGTGGACTGGAGAGAGAAGATTTCCAATAAAACCGACTGAAAACATCCAGCATCTACGCTGCGTTTGCTAGTTGTTGCCATTCCAGTAACTCAAGTCCTCAGCAGCCATCTGTTCTGTACATTAAGTCTTAGATGTATATCAATCATTGATAATTGAATTTCAATATGTGTATTCTTTTTTTTTTAATCAGGTTCGGTGATCAATGCCGCTATGGTAGGGTTATTAGCAGGCGCGGGATATCAGCAAGTAAAAGTGAAAACAAGACCAAAGGTATTTTTAATTAAATATTAAATTCATTTTGAGGTCCTGTCCATGTCGAGGTTCGCTGTGCAATACCTTTGCGCCTATTCATTCAATGAAAAAGTATAATGTAAAGGCGTTCACGCTTTCGAGAGAACTTACAAACATTAAAAAAATAGGTTTTGTTTAAACAACTCCAACAGTCTGCAACCTCTAATTCTAATCATCATCATTTCAACGGCAAAAAGTCGACGACTGAATGAGCTGCCCACCATAGGTACAGACAATAGGATAGGACTTTATAAATAGCATAATATAATAATAATTAAAAACGAATGAAAATAGCACATATGTAGTTAAAGAATATAAACTTACAAAATGTGTTAAACCCATTGAAACTTAGGGTCCCAACAGCTACCTGTTCTGCGCACTATGTGGGCAATTCACACTTATTTCATCTTGCCAATCTCCTGGGCTGTGTTTTACCTTTAATCCTATTAGCTTCATGAAAAGTACTGTAAAGAAGTATTAAAAGTAAAAATAAATATATTACTACCTAGTCGTGTTAATTTTTTTTAATGAATAAAGCAATAAAACTTGTTCAGGTGGCAATACTATCAACGGGGAACGAGTTACAGGATCCCTCGGAGACCGTACTCAAACCAGCGCACATTCGTGATTCTAACCAGACAATGTTGAAAGCGCTTCTCATGTAAGCACTCATTTTTGACTAATGGCAACTTTTAAAAATGTTTTTCTTTTATTTTGGTAAATAAACTTAGCTTACTTAACCTAACTTAACTAAGTTGGAGAAATAGAAAAAAAATTATGTCACTACATTTTTTACCTAGACATAAATCGCAAGCTGTGAAATAATAAAATATCTTTTAGCTAACGGTCTCTGAATACAAACAACCGTTAATTACTTTTAAATTATGCTTATTACTTTTGTCATATATTCGTGTCTCTTCTAATTGTGTAATAGGGAACATGGATATACGAGCGAGTGCATGGGCGTAGCCCGCGATGAAGCAGACGTATTGGCTGCGAGCTTAGCTGCCGCGATGAAACGAGCGGACGTACTCGTCTGCACTGGCGGCGTCTCTATGGGCGAACGGGACCTGCTCAAACCCGTGTTGCTTCAGGTAATATAGTACGAAAACTTTAACTGTACTGATGTACGTGATCAAGAATGAGGAGGTTCGAAAACGAACGCAACTGATGTCGGCCGGCGTATTGAAAGTTGAAAAGATAGAGGACAGGCTGCACTACATGCTAAAATAACGTGATTTCAACGCCCTAAATAGAATACGAAACAATCTTTTTCTAACTTTGACCTATAAGAATAACATTACGTGTTTATTAATACACATCTGAAAACTCAATATAGTTTATTAGTTATTAACAAAAATTTGTTTACTATTTTTCTAAATTGTTAATATTTTTTATTATGCCTCTTTGAATTTGTATATAGATAATAATGATTTTCAACCGTACAAACTTAAATAATTAGTTGCTTTGATATGAAAATAGTTTCGGAATATGATGATGGTTATACACTAATCAATAAAAAAAACTTTATTTTATATATTACTAGCTGATCCCGCAAACATTGTTTTGAAAAAAAAATTGTTTTTATTTAACAAATTAAAAATAAGAGTTGATTGCAGAGGGGTGAAAATTTAGGGTTGTATGTATTTTTGTATGCTGTATCATAAAAAAATAAAAACAAAAAAAATTGTCTAAAAAATAAAACAAAATTAGGGGTAGACCACCATTAACATTTAGGGGGATGAAATAGATGTCCGATTCTCCAACCTGGCCGATATGCGCGCTAAGATTCACGAAAATCGGTCGAGTCGTTTCGGAGGAGTTCAGTCACGCACACCGTTACACAAAAATTTTATATATTAGATGTAATTAGTTAAAAAAATGTTTTGAAAACTTCTCTGCCTTCTTTTTAATAATACCAATTTATGATAAATCCTTTAATTGTCTTTTCATATAAATTAAATGCCATAACTGGCTTTTAATCCATAATAATCTTAAAAAAACAATTGACAGTGATATATCTAAAATTATTTATCACTTCCAGGACTTCGGCGCACAGTTATATTTCGGGCGTGTGCATATGAAGCCAGGCAAACCGAGCACTTTTGCCTCTTGTCGATTTGAGGGAAAAACAAAATATATCTTTGCTTTACCAGGTAGGAAATAATGAAATTTAATATTGTATCTATATTAAAAATATACATTACCAACATTACCATTATTGCAAGAACATATATTATTTAGCAATAATTTACATTATATGATTTAGATATAATAATATAAACGAAGGTTCGTTAAAAATGACCAATTCTGATCATGTGTAGAAGAATGTCAGTATAGACTGATTTGATAGAAACTAAAATCAAATTGAACTCTTCTCTAAGGCATCTTTTAACTTAAGCTACGAGAGTTCTCAATGCGCTTTGATCTAAGAGCCCGTCACAAACTTAGAAGTTTTTTTTTGTGGTCACAGTATCCTCAATATAGTACTGAAACAAATTAATTCCCAAGCTCTATTGAATGAATGAATATATTCAAATCCTTAAAAATTACATCTACAGTATTGTTAATAATGTTTAGCGTTTCCTTAATATTAATGTTTTTTTCTCCAGCAAATTCCATACATTCGTCTTTTGTCTTGTTCGCCCAGTCCTTTCCTGCGATTTCTGAAATATATTTCCATCTTTTGCATGGCTGACCAAGTTTGTTATTGCCAATTAAACCTATCTAAGTGCTCTGCAGTGTTTGCGCCTTTTTTCTTCAAAGCGCACTACATGCCCAGCCCAATGCCACATATTCTAAGAGCCTTGACAAGAGCGTCGTGGACTTTGGTAAAGCGTCTTATAACTAGACATCCGATATTTTACTATTTTTATCCCGAGTTGATACCTCTCAATCTCCATTATTACTTTTATAACCTTCACACCGTTAAAGCATTTTTTTACTAAAATTAGTTTTATTTCCTTAGTTCTTCCTGTTAAATTTCTTACAAGATAATTTAAACATGACATGGAAGTATATTGTATTACTGTACTATATATTTCATATCACCCCACTATACCATCCCATGAATTTTTTAAGATTTGGGGGAAAAACACATGTCCCATAGCGCACCATACTTCTCGGCCTCTCTACCTAACACGTGCTATGGACTACCTCGGGTAATACATACTCCTCAAACTCAGCGACTATTCAGTGTGGTTCATGTGGTATATCCCCCCATAGATATCTTTGGAGAAGATCTACGCCTTGCAGTGAGTGTCTATGGGCGACAAGAATCTCGAAAATCTATTTGAAATTGCATTATATTTTATATGAATATTGCTTATATAAATGCTACAAGAAGAGATGCACTTATTTTAATATTTAAAAAAAATTAGAGCATTTACTCTGTTTTTGCAGGAAATCCAGTTTCAGCATATGTATGTTGCCTGCTGTTCGTAATCCGCGCGTTGCGGGTATGTGAAGGTCGTAGAAGCGAGTTTCCTCGTATACGTGTGCGTCTCGCCGAACATTTTCTGCTAGACTCAAGGCCGGAGTACGTCAGGGCAGTGTTACGATTCATTGATAGCGATTTGCCAACAGCTCATGTTCTCGGGAATCAAGTAAGTTGACATATTACAGTCTACTATGCATTCTAATTATTGATAAATATTTTCTAGCGTGTACAAGAAAAAAACATTAAATTACATTTACACAAATCCTATCGTATAAGAAGCGCATGCGAAATCAGTGCTCACGGAGTCGTTCGGCAGAGACAGGTACCTCTGCGAAAGAGAGATCCGACTACGGCTATATAACGCGCACTCTGCGAGCCCAGCCTCTCCATGACCGGCAGATTGTTCCTCAAACAGTATAAGAATGCCGGAAGTTACAGGGTTGGGTTCATAATCCTTTGAAACCGCAACCAAGCCACAACCTATCAACCCATACGTCTTATAAAGGAAAATGTACCTAAAAATAATTCGCGTTGAATTAGTATGTTTTTGGGAGGCGAAAAAGCTCCCGAAAGTGTCTTCCGACGACCTTAACATGATAGTTTGTCTTCATTGTGGGTCTTATTTGCATTTGCGGGCCTGTGGTCTCCAGACAGAACGTTGAGGACCTAGAGAACACCTGCTGTTACTGCTACTTCAACTTTCCAATCCACTGGTCTGTATTGGTTACTCTCATTGTTTTAAAGATTTCCTCATTCCTGATTCATAAAATCAAGAGCATAGCTCTCACCATGGCTTGGTGAGTGACTGACCATGCCAATGAGGCCAGAAGTAAGATACTAAGTTTCTATGCCTTAAGTTATCATTGGCAATGCACAATGGTTGTTAATTAGACTTATATTTAAATGATGATTAAAAAGATAACTTATTTTTAAACATTTTTTAACAGTGCAGCAGTCGACTACTCAGTGCATGCGGAGCCTGTGTCTTACTGGAACTGCCGCCCGCCTCCTCGGTGCTCAACATCCTCTCGGCCGGAACCATAGTTACCGCCGTCGTAACTGGACGTCTAGAAGCCTAGTTCCAATTAGTTAATGTTTATGTGCACACATTAAAAACTTTTTTTATCAATACTATTTACTTGCCAATGTTTTTAGGTTGAAATTATTTTTAGATTAAGTAAATCTCTTGAAATTGTTAATGTTTGTTCAATTCTACGTTATACTTTTATTTCTTTACCAAATTAATATATATATATAATGTTGCTCTTTGTGTTCAACGCTACGTTGTAAAGTTAATTAAAAATATTTGTGATAATCTTCTAATTTTATGTGTGTTTACATGCATGATAAAAAAATTTTAAAAAAATCAAATATATGTTCCTAGGTGGTGGGTATATTTTTGTATAATTCAATTTTATTGCGAGATATATATTTTTCGAGGTGTTATATCATAGATCTGTTAATATTAAAACATATTAAAAACCTGTTCACACTTATTTTGTTTTAATATTATTATTTACTATATTACTTAGTATTACATATTCCTTTTGGGCACCCTTATCTTTATGCATATTTTTTAATGTTATGAAGCATTTTGGTATACTTCTAAGGAGAACAAATTTGGTATAGGTCCAAGGGGTTACTAGGACACTTTTATAACATGTGACTTAACTGTGGTGATTAGCATTGTAATTTAGCTTAAGCTAAACAACAGTCAATATCTTGTTAACCAAGAACAATATTCTTTTTTTTCCCAAATTTCAGTAATTATAAAAATGGCATTGCTTATTTTAAATGTACAAAAAACTTGATAATTGATAATGCTATTTCACATGATTATCCCAGGACAATATTTAATTAATAAAACAAATAATACATGTTAGGGCGGGTAGGAGTGTATGTTTAGAAGCTAAATTTGAGTATAGTTTAATAAATTAGTAATTGTTAATTGAGGGTATTTTGCCGTGTCATATGTTCACTGCAGGCCAGAGTTCCTCTATGCCATGATGATGATGAATTACTATAACATGATAATTGATGGCCAACAAATATTCCTAGTAGTGACTGTAGAATGTTATTTTTTTCCCATGATTCACATTTGTCAAATCAAGATATATGAGGTACAATTCAATAATGGTGATACTATTACTAAAAGTTAATTTTAAAGATAAAATTTTTTATTCTATATTACATTAAATTTACGGGCAAACATAAAACAATATAATAATATTTTAGGGACATAACATATTTATATGTCAGTGTGGAAATTTAAGCAATTTTAAAAAAAATGAATCAAAAGTATCAACTTTTCACAGATAACTATGGGTTTAATATGACAAGCTTTCAGTTACATAAGTAGCTAAAAGTTTAAATGGTTTAAATAAAAATATTTTATTAATTTCATTATAAAACCGATGATCGTGTTTGCCTCTTGACGGAACCTATATGGTAATTGTTTGAACAACTGTGAAAATTTAAACAGAGCCTGATCACTTTTATTATACAGTCTAAACAAAAATCAACAAATTGTCTGAAAAAACTAAAAAAGTAAATCATTTTAGCATATCAATGGTTAATATTCTTTTTTTCATAAATGAATTGCACTTTCTCTTTTCACAATGTTCTTTTTATTGTTTACTTTTTTTAACTTATTTAAATATAAAACAACATAATAGCACTGTTAGACAACACGCTGCACCTCAAAGAATCTCTTCAGGTAGTACACTTGTCCAAGAGTCATGACTAGTAGAACTGAAGCCTCGAAGATAGACCACATGACAACTCTAGAGTTTGTACTCTCATTTATCTCCCGGTGAATGCGGTCACGAACCTGTTGTAAAATTTTTTGTAATAATTCATCAATATTATTATCCATATAAAATCAATTACAGTAGCCAATAATGTATGCATTAAAAACAAAGCACAATAATTGAAAATTTGAAAATAGATTTGAAGCACCACTGGAGTTTTAAAATAAGAACAGAGGAAAAATTTATTAGTAATTTTAAAATTCATATAAGTTAAAACAACAAAGAAAAATCCATTTCATAACACATGGTATAAACTCGGAAAAGTATGTGCTTCTTTGTTAATTATTTTATGTTTAAAATGTTGTTTAGTAAACAAAATTGATTATAAACAATTTGTATAATTATGATAATAATGTACCCACAGTAAATAATCAATTTTGGTCATCATCATATCAGCCAATAAACACCTATTTCTCAGCCCCTGCTGTGCAATAGCTTTGTATCTTGACTCCCCATAAAGGGCCTCCCTCAAGATTTCCACAAAGACTGGTCTTGTGCTGCCCACATCCAGCACCATCTAAATTTTTGACTACTTAATATAGAATAATCACATGCTCAACAAGACCACAGTTACGATTAATTTATTTGATCAATAATATCATCATTTCGAACAAAGAAATCTGTACAGGTAAAACAACTTAATTGACTGATATTTTTAAAACGGAATGATTACCTGCATGTACTCCTGTTCATTTTTAACAGTCTTAAGTGTGGCTGCAAGTTCCTTGATCATGTTTTCCAGATTGTTATGATTTGCTTCCTCGTTATTTTCTCCTGTGTTCTTGTTGGGGGTTTCCCCAATTTCTAAGTTGAACATAACCACCTAAAATTTATGAAAATGTTAACATGAGTTAATAGCAAATAATAAATCATCTGATCAGATATTCATTAATTGTTTGTTTATACTTGGAGAAAGAAAAGTAATTGATACTTTAAAATTAAGACAGAATATCTATTGATTATGATAGCAATTTAATTTAAAAAATTGTTAGTATTGAGTAAATTATCTTACTTTAGGTGTCATTGTTGACATTTTATTGCTAAAGCAGTAAGTGTATCGTCCTGAAGTAGGCGCCGAGAAAGTGTAAATACCAGAAGACTCCCTCTCTCCCTTGTGTATTACTGCTCCATCAGGACCAGTGATTGTGATGTCTATGTCTAAGAAGCCGCCTTCTGCTATTTCAAATGTTAATCCTGCAACAAATATATTTTAACATTAGATTTACAGAAAATGTATTTTAACATTAAATTTACAAAAAGTTGAGATTATTTGGAACGAAGTTTAAGTCAATAAGACACGTATATTACTAAAACTACTACATAATACACACTAGCTTACCCATTTTTGTGTCGGCTTCAACATTTTCGTAAAAGCATTCTTCAGCATGCGCGTCCACTGTAATTGTGTATCCATTAGCATTATTTAATAACGTGATAACTAGAATGAAATATATTAATAAAGATCTATATAAACAGTCCATTGTATTAGCTATTAATATAATATAAATATTTTATTTAGTAATTTAAGTATCAGCAACTTGTTTTGTTCGTTTCGCTATTTTCTGTGATGACTTGAGCCACGTAATGACAAATGAATGACGTGAATGACAAAATGACACTAATCTAACGTCAATGAGAAAACTGCGATCACAGACTGAGATAAACACTACATATTATTTGGAAATTTTGTATTTCTTAATTATTATTTACAAAAGAAAGACGTGATTTTTATGTACTTTTTTGTTACAGGTGTGCATTTTAAAAACTGAATTTATTTTTATTGAATTTTAAAAACCAAGGGTCTTATTAATCACTAGTCATAAAACAATGATTATAAAATATAATAAATAAGGAAAACCTGTTTAGTTTTTTACATCGTTAATTTGTGAAAATTATTCTAGTTGGTAACTTTAAGTGGCTGAACTATGTGTAACCTGTAGAACAGGAAATATAAAACCGCGGCAAATTTAAAAAATAAATTAGTTAAATGGACACCGGAGTCTCTTAAACTATAATACCATAAAATTTTCACAGTACTGTTTAGTGGCTTCTTGTGATAATATTTTAGCTTTTATAAATTATCATAACCTCGACCACGAATCGAACTCATGTTACGAATAAGAAATGACAAGTCATTATACTTAATGTAATGATTTTCGCGCAACATTTGTTGCCTTTTAATAGAATCAATAAAGAATGGTTTATTGATTCTATCAAATTGTCAAGGTTAACTATTCCCCCCATATACATATTGCGTCGTTTGCCATAAATAAGTACCAGCATAAGTTAGTTGTTGTTATTTGTTTTTGAGTTTTCTTTTCTACAACCACTAATTAATTAATGAAGAATTATATATTATTTTAAAATTTAGTTGGGAGTATCATTATCACTCCTCTCCGCTCTACTTTATTATGATCTCCATAGGGAGGAACAAAAACAATTGAAAAATCGATTCAAACCATGTTTATTAATTGGTTTTCTTTTTCAATCTATTAATAATGACATCAAAACCAGCCAGACACAAATAGTATTATGTCTTAATATAATACTGTTATACTTAGTCTGGCCATAACTACTGTTATTATTAAAAATAAACAAAATATTACTTTTGAATTTAGACATCTGACATTTCCAAAAATTGTTTATTGAGTATTTATTTTCGCGCCAATATAATGTAAATTATTTTGTGATGTTAAAATGGAGGGAGGTGATAAAGAGAACCGAATATTAATAATATATATACATATATATATATATATATATAAATGTCAGACCTTTTTTGTCACAGAGGAGGTTTTATTGTAGCCATCAATAACTCGATATGTATACATTTTATTTATATTATATACACATATTAATATATTAATATTCGTGTCTTTAGTTTTCGGAAACGTTTGTATATGGTACAAGGGAAAAACTAAAAAAAAAAATATATATTAGTCACCTTTTTATAACATATAATAGTTGGTAAGAAAAGGAAAAAAACAAATCCTACTATATTCATAAGTTTTTTTAAAAAGCAACATGGAAGAAAGAATAAAAATATTAAGACAAATATTGGGCAATGGTAATAAAAAATTAAAACCATGTTGCGGAAAAAATCAAAGACTAATTATGATTAAAACTCCTGTATGGAAAGTTTCTGAATGTGATTTGTACAAAATACATCTATAAAAATAGTTGTCATGGTGCTTCATTATGGTAAAATTATAACATAGTACAAATTTAAATATGCAGTAATAATAATGTCACGATGCTCGTATAATGGTGACACACTGCGACGTCAACAAAAACAGTTTACCTTAGCAAAATCTAAACACCGATGTAGGACAAAAATACATTTGAAATTCAGACACGTAATACGAAGAAGTTTGGTATTATTTTTATTTTCGTAATCATGGAATAACTTTTTATTACATTTCGTTAATTAAAACTTGTTTTTATTGCATTAACTGAAATTGACGTGTTGTTTTGCTCTCGGTCTAATAAGAAATAAGGATCTGTTTGCTTTGTACGTATTAACGGTGGCATGTTTATAAAAAGAACTTTATACTATTCGCTCACAGTTCTCTTCTGACTTAGCACGGCGTGCTAGTATCACGGGTGAAATAATTTAATACAAATATTTTATATACTAAGTTTGGCTAGTCTAGTTTTGTGTGTAAAATGGCGTTCCTTGAGGGACCATCGCCTAAGCAAGCGGAAATAATCAAGCAAGAATTAGGCGAAGGCACTGGTGATTTAGAGCGGGGGGTCCGAGATCTTCAAAGTATGTGTGCAGCCTCCCCGTATCTACCTCAACCTGAAATCGTGGGTATGAAAAATTTATTTTTTATTTTATGAGATCAAGTTATTTCAAAGCATATTATGACTAAAATACTTTGTCAATTCAAAAATAAATTTTTAATCTATAATTTCAATTTAAACAGCCCGACCTTTGCTAATATTAATAACTATCACGACCAACTTTTCAGTAAACTCACGCTTTAAAACTTTTAATAGAAAAAAACATTCAATTATACGCATAAAAATGGGCTAACAATAATAATAAAAGGAATATTATTTATAATATATGAACAATGTTAAATACTTGGTTCATTACGACTGGAATTATACAAATAAAACTTTATTCATAATATAATCACGGCAAATTTAAATCTTAGCATACAAATAACACAAAAAAGAATATTTAATAATACTTAAGGTGGACAAATTAATTTATTTTTGAAAATCAATGTATTAATAAAAAAAAACTGTTTTCGACAATACGAATGTAAGAGAGAAAATTAAGATAATGGTTAATAAATTACTTTCCCAAATTTAGAAATATCCAATTGTGAGATGCTAGTCATATACTTTAAATAGAAAATTGATCATAATATTTATAAATAATTGCTACAGTTAAATAAAAAAATGCTATTCATGTAATAATTCAAATTTTATTACCATGAATTTCTTATATGTAATAATGCACTTATATTTAATTACTTATTAAATAACCTGTATCTAAATGCTATAATGCGTCTCGCTTACATATTACATAGATCGTTAATTTTCTTGAATAATTAGTTTGGATTTTTATTTATTTATGTTCTGTCTAAGTCGTCATAAGTAATCATTAATTCTGATCACTACACGACTCCGCAAAACTATTATTTTTTTGTAATAATTCTATAACTCAGGCGATTTTAAATTTATTTTGTTAAAAAGTAGACTAATATATCTTCGAAGTTATTTATTTAAGATTGTACGTTTCCACGCATTTGTCCTTTGTATTTTCTTGTTAATAAGCTGCCTGTTATTTATTGCTGCTAATACAATTCCGATGCTCCACTTCATTCCACATAGTACTTTTTTCAAAGCTGGTTGCGAAATAAGGCAAAAGATGTCAATTAATGAAAAAAAAAGTTTGTCTTATTTTACTGCTTGGATCTACTACGAGTATTACATAAACATTGTAAATCGATGTCGAGAATAGTAGATCTGGTCTGACCAGCGTATCGTACGTCGCCCTCTTGACTATATGGTTTACGAACATGTAAATAAGTAGTCTATTACGAATTAAATTATTACCAGTAATAAGGTTTTTGTCGGGCCCATTTACTATGCTATTAAGAGCGATATATAGTTGTTTAATTTCTGTATCCTGTTACAACATATGTACATCTACTAGGTGTTTAAATGTGGTTGAATTCTACGGGCCATCTCTTCGTTTTTAAATGATGCAAATTCTTTGAACACTTTTTTTTATTTGTAAATACTGTTTTGCGCCGCCGGCACCAGCCATGATGGCGGACTGACAAAACGGAGCAGCCGATATTATTCCCCGTTTCGCCGCTCGTAATAAGGCGCGATACTATTTCGGTAATAGACTAGTCAAGTAATTAAACTATTACGAAACTTTTATATCAAAACAGTAACGGTTATTTGGCTCCATAAACTTCAGGGTGCCCTTCATCATGTTTAAGGCTAATTTCTAGAGGCTTATGACACCTATATCTCAAAATAGTGCAGGAGCTATGCTGTGCTACAATTTATCGTTTTATATCTAGTATTAGAAGTATTGAGCTAATGCGCTATCTGTTCTATTTCTTCTTCGTCTTAATAATCTTCTAATAACAACTGATTAAGCCAAAAACATCCTTAATAGGTACTTTCCAAACCCGAGCCAGTTGGCCTCTCCGGTGCCATAGCCCCAAGTCACTTCATGGAGTGACACAGTGACTTAAGAGCTTCTCAGCTCCCAAGGAAGCCAAAGAGTAAAGAGTACTGCTCTAAATCTCGTGAACTTGTAAATACAAATAAAATGAAATTGCTAGTTTTCGATCCCAAGCATTGTGTTCTGCGTAAATTTCTATTATAAAAATCACTCATCATCATTTCAACCGTGGGATGTCCACTGCTGGACGTTAGCCTTCCCAGTAGATTTCCAATAGAAGAGCTTCGAAACGACTTGCTTCCGTAGTCTTACGACGATCTTAACAAGGTCGTGTTTCCTCGCGAGTACACATTCTGCGCATTTTGTTTATTTTTTTAAAGCACAGTAGCCATCTTTCGTGGGCTATGTAGCCTGCTTACTGCCACATCATCTTGTCAATATCACTCATTATTAGGTGAACGCCATCACTTTTGACTATTAGAAAGAATAAATTTGTCTTTATTTTCTATTGTATCTTAGTTGGTGAGATCTACTAACATAAAACTATTATAATAGATACGCTATAGCGGAATTATGTAAATCAATAGTTGTTTGCCTCGGTCATCTAACAAGTATTTATTGAGAATTGTTATTAACAGTCCCTAGGAAGTGAGACCATTATCGACTACGGTTAATCAAATTTACGATGGATATGCGCATATTTAGATGAAATTTTAAAATTTTGAAATAAGTATGAAAAAAAAGTTATCGTAAAATAGGTTTTTTTATAAAAATAAAAGGAAATTATGGTCGTACGCATAGTTTATAATAGGACTGCTCAAAATTTGAAGATTTTTGCACGTCGCAAATAAATACATATTTATAAGGAAAGAAAAAAGATGTATTTTTTTTACAAAAATGCAAATTTTTTATTGTAATAAAATAGTACAATAATTTAAAATTTACAAACATTTAGGAAAGAAGTCAATTTTTGAAAATCCTTCAAAAAGCGGCAAGTGACTCGTGAGCCTCGATTGCCTGTAGATTCCAATTTTCTAATCCTCCTTTAACTTTGCGCGCCAAAATAATTACAATTTTTTTCTGCTTACGAGATATTCAGTTTGTTCAATCATACGTTCGCGATTTTTTTTACTTTGATTAATAGCAAAAAAAGTATTCACCATACGAATAAATGGGACATTCGTCCATACGGCAACCGACCATGTGTGTTGATATACTCTGTTGAATGAAAATGGCAGGTTATGTAGAATAAGAATGATTATTACGATTGTTGTAACTGACATACCTACATTGATATTCATTGTTGTGTAAGCTCATGACATATTACAATCGATTAAAGTTCAATTTATTTAACATGCGTAACGCATAAGTCATTATAGACTTGAGTATGTATAAGTTATGCACCTCAGGGGAGCAACGACTGGCAATACTTGTTTGTTGGCAACATTTACATTTATAGACGGGAGCGAGTTCTTGTTACCTACACATTATATGTTGTTTACTACGATTCATAAAATTGAAAGATTGTATATGTTATGTTGCGGTATCGTTTGGACTTTGACTATATGATCATTTCATATGTGGAAAATTCAGTACAGGACATAGGCTTCCTCCGTAGGTTACCAATTGATCGATTGGAATCGCCTACATCCAGCATCTTCCACAGACATAAAAAGATCGTACATCCACTAACTCTTCCACTGCGCTTGCCGGTCCTTGGTCTCCACTTTAGAACCTTAAGGCTTGTACGACTGCCCACTGTAACTTCGACTCAACGCCTATTCTTTATAATAACACATCAATCAGATCATAGAAATACTTACACCATTGGGTAAATTTGCAAACTCATCGTACTATTAAAGACCAAAAATATATTTTTAAACATCTCAATAATCACATCTAGTGCAACGACCTGTTTAAATTATAAATGTGCGTGTCTCTCACATAATTAAATTCTCGCTACGGCTTTGGAAAACATTCGCTATATGTAAGACATCATAAAATGTATATACATAATGAAATAGCGACTGTTGCCGAAGACATTGATATCTTCAAAAATATCTTGCCTATGTTTAGTAATGTATTT
Organism: Battus philenor; assembly: GCF_028537555.1. Taxonomy (NCBI): domain Eukaryota; kingdom Metazoa; phylum Arthropoda; class Insecta; order Lepidoptera; family Papilionidae; genus Battus; species Battus philenor. The sequence goes on from NW_027181686.1 coordinate 5,500,443, forward strand.
TGTTCATTCTAATTTATTTCATTTTATTTGGCAATTTTACGGAATTTTTTTAGCTACCAGTTTAAAAATAATAAGCTTCCCTACATCATCTACAGCGTGACTGATTATAGTCGAAAAATTTTAAAGAAGTAAATATCAGGTGTTTTGTGTGGTGGCTCATTTGCTGTCAATTATTGTATGATACTCCCAAGAACAGTGGGGCCACCAACATGTGTCACAACACAGACTAGACAAACTCGTGTAAGAGGGCCGCTAGAAAGAAAAAACCTAAGAAAGTATGAAACTTCAACATCGAAGGTTACAGAAGCAGCCAAAAACTACGGCAACAACGACGGAACGAGTACTGCTCCGCCCAACACCACCCGGAGGAACGAAGATACAGTTTACCCGAGTCACATACACGCCACATAACATTCAAGTGGTGTAAGCACACAGGCTCTCATAGTGGCAGAAAGTTAAAATTTAGCTCGCGGATTGGAGCCCATGTGGAGCTGTGACCGACAAAGCTGTAACAGCCGCACAATGTGCGCTAACCGCGCCGTCACTTAATAGAAACTAGAGAGAGAGAGAAGGATCGTAGGATAGACAAAATTCAGTAGTATCCGAAATTATAAATAACGTAATAATAAAGTAACAAAAAGCCTTAAAATTTTCGGATTGGTACCTATTAAAATTAATAATTACTATCTGTCCTCGCAGATTTTTTACTGCCAGAAGTTATTGGCCAGTCGCATACTAATATTAAAATAAATTAATGTTACATATTTCAGAGTGATTACTTTATATCTTTCTAACCAATCAACCTGTATGTAAGTATTTACCCACCTATATACCACTATACCACCTTGTACAAAAATTATAGATATTTTAACATTACAATTAAGACTCATTTATTTTCGTTATATTTTTTCTCTCTCCTGATTCCCTTAATTGAGCATCTTTGGTTACAGACTTGTAATTTTTTTGATTATTATATTAAAAGTAAGTTATACATGCTAAAGTTGATTATAGGTATAATTTGCCGCCCATGGGCCCAAAACGTTTTACCGCCTCTATTTAGAACCATTTAGAAATTAATATTTTTTACTCGAGTTAAAACTGCTTACCCACTAGGGTAAGCGGTTTTAAACCAAAAAAATATACCTGATATATATGATGTGAATCCTAACTTATATCTAGGTTAGGTTAGGTTAGTTAAGTTCTTCGGTCCCCCGTTTAGCGCAGAGGGCGACCACCGGGGGGGGGGGGGGTTTAGTGGGTAGGAATCCCACATACCCCTGTCCTCCCCCCAGAGGCAGGGTATCTTGAATACCGGAAGATTTCCCCCACCGATAAAAAAAAAAGGTTAGTTAAGTCCTTAAAAATCTGCAGCCTTGGGCACGTTTATGTCGCCCATGCCTAAATCCGGCACTGAACATTTTAATATTAACGAATTAGTTATACGTATTATTATCTATTGTTAACACCATATTAATAATAAAAAATGGAAGAATCCAATTCTTATCTTTAAATCTTCAACTTTTCAAGGTACACATGTGAGAAACAATTTTTTAAGTAAATTGAATGCAAAAAAATGGATTTCACAAAAACGTTAAACTCGAACAATGGAAAATTTTATTTAAAATATTAAGTCATAATATCGTATTTGTCTCTATCGCGGAAACTAATGACCAATGTAGCTTTTAAGCATAAATCTGCTGGGAAGTGATCCGCTCTATCGACAACAATGCAGTCTTTCTCAGGCTCTTGAAATATCACGTTTTGCTCTGCGTTGGTTCGATATAAAAAAGCAGTAAATATGGATACATTCATTGTTTAAATACCTATTTTTTTAAGAATTCAGAGGAACTTTTTGTATAAATAAAATGTTATTTTAATTATTAAACCCTTTTTTGCAAGTTACAGCAGATGCATTCGTAAATAATAAAGATAAAGTTAGTTTTTGTGCGACGCAGTGGTTATTTAACGGTTGGAAAGGTTTGAATTTTATTAAAAATCGTAAAAAATTAAACTTTGTAATAAAGGATACAAATTACTTGTGAGGACTAACATAAACCAAATGTGAAGTATTTCGTCATCTAAAAGGCTGCTTTAGTCTGACTATACTAACTGGTTTAGCCGAGGTTCTGCTCTTTCAGGTACATTTGAATACTAAACACGTATTGAGTTTCAGTCTAATCAGGGGCATTATCTAGGAGCGGTTGAATTATAGGTATAAAATTAAAAGAGTCATTCCATGGAGCGTTTGCATCATCTTTGCGACTACATATTCCTGTGAGACGTAATAAGCCAGAGCCTCGATAGCTACTCTATCGAGTTTAGTTACAAATATAATTGTTCGTATTAACGCCCTTAATGTATTAAAGAAGTTTGGCCTTAATGGCAAGTTGGCAGGTTTTCTAAGTGCCATGGGGAAGGCTACGCTTGATATTACTCTATGAAATCAAATCAAGAATGAGGAGATCCGTAGACTAATGAAACTAACCGGTATAATCGTTAGCGCAAAGAACAGATTGGGAATTTAAAGTTCTGCAGTGAAGTAGAGACAAGGTGGACGACGGACGAAGAACATTGGAAGACGCCGGGCGCACGTTTCTAACCTTTCCTATTAGAAATGTGGTGTGGTAGGGAAGCTTATATCCAGCATTGGACATTCGAAAGTTGAAATTATGATGATGATTAAACAAGTTTACAATATAAAAGAATATAATTAATACTATGTGTATATAAAATAAATATGATAGATTGTTGTAAACAAATCGTTTTAACGCGATTATAGGCTTTAATTAGTAATTTATTTAGAAAAGAATTTGAGTTGTAGTAAGGTGGTTAATGTCGATTATCAGATGGGGGTCTGCCTTAGTAAAATGCCTTATCGTTATAATATTACAAAGAGTATAATTAAAAATACGAAACCTCGTTTTCTAATGCGATTATTCTTTTCTTAGACCATGTCAATAGCCACAGAGACAACGCGCAACTATGAATCATCTTATCATTGACCTGTTTACTTATAAATTCAATTTATCATACCGCCGTAAATTATTATTATTGTTTCCTTTTTAACTTGATGTAAATGCTATGAATTAATTGCATCGAGTAATTTATTAACAACCAGGCGAGAAGTTATTTCTATGTTTTATTTGGTATTTTTATTGGCTCCTGCTGTTGGGGACATTCGTACCCCTATTTTGGTTTGGGACAGAGTTTTTATTCCCCTTTTATTAATTTTTTCAAACCCTTTTTTATTTTTATGCTTTTCTGTCATTCCTCTTAAGATATCCATTCTTTCATTCAACGATTTTACTTTCATTTTTTTCCATTCTATTTTCTGTTCATTCATAGCCTCGTTCCTCACATGTCACATAATTATCACATTTGTATTAAGTAATCATATGATATTTGTACAGATCACCATTTTTTTTGGTTTGTTTTTTTTTCTTAACGTTTAATTCACCCCTTGTTTACTCGGTATGCCACCAAGTAATCAGGCGGTAGAATTCGAATTTACCCCCCCATATGTATTTGTTTCATTTATTTTTGTGACATCCATCTCTATCCTCCTGCAGAACTCGAGGAACGCTAGCCTATCGTTGTTAACTAGGCGTCTGTGTAAGTGAGGCGATGTTGTCCACGCTTATTTTTTACTTACCTGGCAGTCGGAGTCGTATCAAAGGCCTCCAAATGCGGGACAGTCAACCACCAGATGCACCATGGTCTGGTTCACGCCAAAAAAAATTATTTAACAGATCCTGTCATTGAAAAAGACTATGTTTATCCACGACTGGGTAGTTTGAATTCTCTAATTGTTACTTTTTCTTATTAGTTAAGCTTCGTAAAACGAGGACAATATTTCAAATCATTTTTAGTATATGTCAATTACACCTTTAGTACTGAAAGGTCTTGTTCAACAACAACTTATCTTGATATTTATAATTGTCGTTTAAACGATGGCTTTTTTAACCGTAAGGCAAATTTAATTTTTATTTTATTAAAATAGATCCGGATAGTTGTTACAATTGAATAAAAAAATAAGCTTTACATGTTAATGTGAAATAAATTACACAGCTAAATAGACGTAAAAACTAGAAACGCAAATTAGAAAAAGGGTAATACGTGAAAGTAACAAAAGATTAGAAATTTCGAAGAACTACATATTTCGATGTCCAAAAAATTCTATTAAGCAAAACTACTTCTTCTGGAATACAACCTTATAATTCACACTTTATGCATTCATTATGAGAATTGCTACTCCTCATAAACAAAGTAATGGTATATCAAGCATTTATCAATGATATAACAAAATTTGTCATAAGTTCTTGGACAGCACAGATCTATAATTGCTATTTCTAGAACTGCGAAGTAACACAAACATCCGAAAATTCTCATCCAAAATACCGCAATGTCTGAAAACTAAGCTCTTGCCTTGCCACCACTGTATGTTGTATTTTATACTGTTGTGTATTGTATACTCTATGTTGATAATGACTTATGAATCTTTGAAGTGATCGTTAACAATGGGCCTTATAAGATGGCTCAATGTCACCCAGAGAGCAACGAAGAGAGCTATGCTCAGAGCTTCACTGTGTGACCGAATCAGGAATCATCTCTCTGCTCTTCTGAGTGCAATCGATGGCCGTTCGAGTGGCGCCCATGAGCAGGTACATGACGACATAGTCTAGGATATACAGAATGCAGGCAACGCTGGATGGATCATCATGACAATCTTTAGGGAGGCATATGCCTTGCAGTGGGCGCCGATCGACTGATATAATAATGATAATATTGAAGTAACACAATAGCGTTCACTCCATTTTAGAATGTACTTATACATAAAATAAAGCTAAATTAACTACTTGTTATTGCATTTTAGTCTAGAACATAAATAACAAGATACATGTGTTCCGGGCATAAAAATACGTTAGGTTATATAATCGATTCTACGTTTTTCTGGCAAAACGATGACTTTTGTAAACTATTTGCATCGAGTTGCGATTCTAATTCAATGTACGTTGCGCATCGCAATGTTTATCGTGAACTTTTTCTCATTTTGTATTCTTAAAGGGAATTACTTTCGCAATGCTGTGCAATATATTAATTGTGGCAACGTATTACGAAATCAAATGGATTGTTTCGAATTGTTTTGTCCGCTAAGTACAAACTACATGAGTTTTTTTTTTTCTGGATCACCTGCAAAGAAAGTAATGAAACATGAACTAGTTGAACAATTCGTTTGGACATGTCACTTTAAGAAAAACCTTACCACAGGCTTAACATGATTGTTATAAAAATGGAAATTGGAATTATTTTAAAAATCAAGGCTTAACTTAAATTTTAGACTTTAATCATTTATAACAACGAAATTCTTGGTTTTTTTATATTTATTGTTAAAACTTAAGAGATAATTTTATTTATAAAATGAGATAAAAATCAAAAGATCGCTTGCGACTTTACTGGCCACCGTTCTTGAACTACTTATGATGAATCAACTATTAATGAACTTGTTATATAGATAATTTTCCTTGTCATTGTTTGAAGTGAAGAGATGAACAGAATAAAGAAAAATATTTAAATAAAAATAAATGTTCATATTTCTAACAAACTTAAAATAACAATTTTGCTAGTGTTATATTATTAAGATATTAAACAGGTGACAAAAGTGATGAAAATTAAATTGTGGTCTAAAGTCGACAGCATAAAGCAAACAATTCAATGTAACTTAAATATAAATTGTTACTTTATAGAAAAAAATACATAAAATCTGTATCTAAATCTGACAAAATAACTTTTTCTTATGTTTTGTGTTTTCGCACCAATGTTATGTAATACATGAGGGTCATGATGACTTTAGAATTCCAGTGAAGTAAAAAGATAAGCAAGGAACACATCGCCTCACTAATAGGAGATAACAACGACAGGACAGTGTTCCTCGAGTTCTGCAGGACGATACTGAAGGGTATCACAAAAATTAATAAAACCAAAACAGGTCTGGTAAGCCACCAAGTAAACAGGGGATAAAATTAGAATTAAACGTTAAGAAAAAAAAAACATAAAGCAAAAAAATGGTGGTCTGTGATAAATAGTAATAAATATCATATTATAAGGATGAGAAAAATGTAAAATAGCATAAACAAATATACAAATGTGTTAATTCTGTGATATTTGAGGAACGAGGCGAAGAAGGGAGGCGATAAATGATCGGAAATTAGTATGGAAAAGAAAGAAGGTAAATTGTAGAGTGAAAGAAGAGGAAAGATAGATCTTACGAGGGAATGACATAAGAGCATAAAAATAAAAAAGCATCTCAAAAAATTAATAAAAGAGGTATAAAAACCCTTCCAAATAAGATAGAGGCACGAGAGGTCCCCAATAGCGGAGGCAATAAATAAAAATATTTTTTATTTATGGCCTCCGCTATTCGGGTGACAAACAACGTATGCCGAAGCCTCTTGTCAGAGGCTCGAGCGTCCATGACTTCCCACGCGATCCAACGGTTTGAATTCCCAATACAAATACCATTAATATAAACAGCATTTGTTTAAATTTACTGCAGAAGAGATCTTATCCTGATACTATTTTATTCTGTACGTGTTCTAAACCCAATTACCTATTTTTTGTTAAACTAATTCTTATATTAAAGTTTCCTGTTTATTTCACCAATAATAAATACTTTCATTACTAATTCGCACTGAACTATATTACCTTCCCTCTGGTAGGATGAGCTCTGTATTCCAGCACTGACAATATTAAAAAAGTTAAATTAACAGTTACCAGTTTTATAATGTAAATTTAAGATTGTTGTTTATTACAAATGTTTTGATCACTCTTTAATTAATATATGTATGAAACAGCGATCGAACAAACGAGCTAAATGGAAAATTACCAAACATTAGAGGTATAGTACTAAATCAAGGTTTTGTTTATGTTATAACTTATATGTCTACCGAACTTAGCACAATAAAAAAAAACACTATACACTATTATTCACGAACTGGTGCACATTGAAATAATGTATTTTTACATTATCACCAACTTTTATTATATTAAAAAATGTTTTTTTCTTTTATTACAGTATAATTGGTATTCGTTAGATATATATTATACATACGTAACGATCGTGTAGAAAATATTATTTTTTAAATATTTTAAAAGTTATGTAATGTGATTGACAGCCAAATACACGAACTAGTTACATCCTGCATCTGCATAGTTGCATCCTGTAAATTCATTTTGAGAATCGGTTGGCCCACTGTAAGTTTTTCCATGGCGATTATTAATACAGCCACAGCTTCTTCCGGTTCTTGAAACAGTATTCTAGATAGGATCGTTTTACAAAACATGTGTAAATTTTAATAGCAATAATATTCAAAGAAATACAAATAATTAAATTTAAAAAATCCACACAATACTTTATTCGATAATGTGATCAGACAAATCGCTTGTGATAATACTAAAATTTGCTTAAAATTGTAGTTACTGTTTCACTAAACAATCATGAATTGAAAGAGAACCATGTAATTAATTGTATTTACAATTTTTGTTACATTAATTTTATTTGACAATATATATATTGATAGACAACTTTTAAACACTATAAATATATCTGGATACTCAGGAGGCGATCGAAACAAGTACCATTAACAAAATTGAGTAGCTATTGATGACCTCTGTATTAAAGAGTAATGCACACAGAGGTTCTATGGTTCTAAATAAGTAAGAAAAAATCATAAACAGTTAATGAAAGAGTAGTACGTATATTTAGTCTACGTCATATTCACGAGATACAAATGAGCTAATCAACACTAACGACTGAAATGCTTCCGTGTGCTGATCTGACAATTATAGTCGATAGAAGCATTGCTGGAGTTTCTTACGCCATTTCTTCTTCCATCATTAACGCTTTTCGAAGTTCTAGTAGTGTTATTAGCCGGGTAATAGCAACCGACCAAGTCGGATTTCGTCCTCCTCGGTCGTCCTTGTGTCCGAATGCTAAGAGGGTATTAACGATGAGTGTCAGCCCAAGTCGAAGTCCCCATGTGGGGCCTTTGAGCCTAGTGACTAGGCCTAGTGACCATGGAACATCCGCTGATGTGTTTATTTTTTGTGGCGCCCACTATTGGGGACCTCTCATTCCACCCCTATTTATTTGGGAACAAGGTTTTTTATTTCCTCAAAAAAATTATGACATTATTTTTTATTTTCTTTCTCATCTTCAATGCTTCTCAATGTTTATTTTTCTACTTTCTCTCATTCCATAATTCAATCTTTCTTTCCCTTCTATTCAGTTTCTCTCATCCCTCCTCAATAACTGTGATTTTGCAGTCTATTATTTAAAATGTTTTACTGATTTTCATTTATTATGTTTCTTAAAGTTATTTTTATCACAGATTTTGTTTTAAGTTACATTTTAATTTATTTCTACTATCATATTTCTACATAATAATAAACCTTCTGTGTTTACATGTTTAAGTTTTATTTCTTTTTGTTACTTTATTTGCCACGTTGATGTGATGTTAGAGCTCGGCGGCCTCACAGTCCGGTTAAGTAGTAGTATGTAGTGGTCCTCGACCTTCACTACCTTATAAAAAAATCTTAGGTTAGGCGCGCCACTTCAAATCCGCGCAATCCGCAAACCCCATTTGGGCAGCAGTAAAAGTCCGATTCAAAAAAAGCTGGTCTACTCAAAGAGAGCGCTTTATAACCGTGGTATAGTTTATTGCATTGTATCAATATTTTTTAACTACAGTATATATAATAATGTTCCGTTATTTCTGTTACAATAGAAATGAAAGTTTTTGATCATAGATTTTTAAATGCCTGAGGAGGTTTTAATTACCTTAATTATAGCTGTATTTTTATTTATCTTCAGACACAAATATACTGGAGCTGTTTGTACGAGGGTGCCGCATGGATCAAGAGCGTGCGCGAAAGAAATTCGAAGCGTTTTGTATTGGGCGCGCACGCAGCCGCGATCTCTACGAGTTTCGCTCTATAAGCGAGCCCCCGTTGAGCAATGTTCTCAAGTTCTTGTGAGTAATGTAATTAATTCGGTAATATTGAACTACCTACCACATTTGCCACAACTATTACAAAAACTGCTCTTATCCAAGTCAGGCTTAGCTGCGTGAACTTACCGATGTCTATACTGTTTTCATCACAATTTTATATGAGCCTTTGTTCTTTATAAAAATAACATTAAGTATTCTCCATATTCCAGTAATGCTACAACACTTTGAGTGTATTGCCTTCTCCAACATTAGCTTAACATTAAATACACTGCTGTAAAAATAAATTAAATATTTATAGAGACATCGCACCTCTGCCAAAGTTAACGGATGAGGGTCATCGGGTAACGATATTTCGAGTTCGTCCCAACTATCCAGAAGGTTTCTCTGATATAGCGGCTGTGGTGCGTGCTATCTTACTGGTGAGCGACGCGCGAATGCACGACGAAACACTTATAGCTGGTGACATCTTTATCTGGGAGGTATGTTGATAAATACTCAAATATCTAAAACAAAAACATAAAAAGTACTCCAAGGTAATAATCACAATATATATTAAGCTAATTCAGCCTAAGACATCCGTCCACAAGGGGCACCGCTGAATGCAGGCCGCTTCTGGTTGATCTTATTGGATGTTATTTTTTTATTTGATGAACAGCCTGGCTTATAATACGACAAGAACTTTGCTCTTTATTATTATTATTATTACACAAAAAAGAAAATCATTCTTTTATTATATCAGAAAGACTTTATAAAATATTAATAATAATATAGAAAACATTTCCTCCTCGACCATGTTATTTACATGTTGATTTAACATATCGAATCTGTAAACAAAAATTTTAATTCCATTAACATTTTGAGTTTCAAGACGGAAATAAATTGGAATCGCTTTGTTAAGATTCCATCATTAACATAAATTATAAATTAGCCGCTGATTTTCGTGAAATTATCATGTGTCATTGATCCTCACATTTCCTGAAAAACCAATTTCCTGTTTAAAAGCCTTACATCTTTTAAAACATGCTTTTCGCAGTGTATGACTTCACAAAGAGAAAGTTAGCTTAACTGTAAATAATAATGTTATTTTAGACGCTTTAATTTATGTTTACATTTGTAATGATTATTAACTGTGACATTTTGTTACTGTTTGTCATAACAGGGGTCCAATATACGTTCGTCGTTCGTTGCACGCATCGCAGCAGCTGCGAATGCGGTACGTCGTGCGATCCACCTCGCGCACGCTGCGTATCCGCAACGTTTACGTCAAATACACGTCGTCGGCGCGCCGCCGCTCATGGCTTCGTCCCTCAATTTTATCCGCTCATGTGTTAATGAAAAAATAAGAAATAGAGTGAGTACGAGCACTTACATTTAATGATAATATTCCAACTTATAACGCATTAGTCAGTGCATTAAAAAGCATTGAACCATTGTCCGCTGATCTAATCGTTCCTAATTCGCAGATGCTTTCGAAAGTATTAGGCGGACCGGAAAGTAAGTGGCCAACATTTGATTGTCATTTGGTAGCTCATTACGTACTTGTAAGACATTGTATACTAGAAAACAAAAGGTTTAGAAGAAGTAAAGATTAGAAATAAAAACTTGTTAAAAATTTAGTCGTTTGAAATTAACTTAAGTAAGCGACATTACTTTCTGGTCACCCTAATATTTTGTTAGTTGATCTTTATAAGATTGACTGTCAAACTGGAAACGATTTAATTAAGTTCCCGTAACTGGCGACAGACAATAATGACTCGCATTCTTAATATAAACGTACTGTAAAGCAATGGAAATGTAGTTATTAATGTCTGTGGCTTATGATCATATATCATACGCTGTGAAGTATAAAATAGTATCAAAATCAAAATCAAATATCAAAAGGCGTAGAACTACTAGTAGTAGGAGGATGTTTTCTACATCGTAAGGATATGAGGTGATGTCGGTCACAGTTTGTATATTTTAGCACCGTCCTGCTATGTGCTGGTCGAAACTTTTTTCTGCCTATTGTTTATTTAAGGATTCATCGTGTTTAAGATGAACTAGTATAGTACATCTTCGGCTAGAGAACTTAGGCATGGGCTATCACTCGATACTCGTTTACCATTCCGGTTCCAAACTCGGTAGTGCCGAACGGGTTCAACTAGTTTATATCGGTTTATAATAGTCAATGTATATTTAAAGTAAAATATATATTTTTACATTTTTGTTTGCAAACAAACTTCTTTGGACTGTCGCTAAACATGCCAAAAAAGAATGTATTAAGGTTATTATGTACAAAGGCTATAATTATTTTAAAGTGACTGATCGAACAAACTTATCCCAGCTCTGGGTAATCAATTCAGACCTTAATGAATTGAAAAAAGTTATTTAAAGAAATAATCCATGTTATTGATTTTCATACAACATACTTGTTTCTATTTTGTAAAGCGTAAATAAACAACGTTGATTCTTTTCGAACACTGGATCATGCCACGTGCTCTTATTATATATTTGTCGATGTATTAAGGGAGACCGGAAAGCAATGTTGTTTCTGTCGACATATTTTACAGAAAAACCGATTGATTTTTACCACTTCGGCATTGAAAATTTATATACTAGATGGTAAAAGGTTGTTGATAATGAAGGTATATTGTTGATTAAAATTAAAAACTCGATAAAAATGTAGTCGTGTGAATTTTATTAAAGAAAGCGACATTACTTTCCGGTCCTCTTAATACAAGCTAAAGCAAATAAAAGCTGCGTCGTAAATTGTATTTTTCTTCTCTAAAAACTTACAAAGTATTAGGAAACTTTAAAACAATATGAATGAAATCGGTAGACGTGGACCGAGATAAATAAATATAATACACTACATATATAACTTTAATACATTACATACACTTTAATAAATAGATAATATAAGTAGTAATTGCTTTGAGTAAAGGCTGCCTAGATTAAAAAAAAACTGTGATAATTAACTTGGTAATGCAATCAATATTATATATACACAACAGCCGCGTCCCGTAGACTTTAAAATACGTAAGCGGATATCATGTTGCAGCGATATAAACGTTATTACTGTCTGATTTAATTATGTTATTTTATTAATCCCATTTTGAATTATCAGTGGGTTGACTGAATGATGAAGACCGCCGATTGTGGCGAAGGCCAATGCCTTATAATGTGCGTCTATCGGCTGACATGACGATGAACGAATGTATCCTGAAGAAGAATCCCGAATGAAGATGAATCCTTTGTTTATTACTTGGGCTTTAAATGATATTTGTTAAGAATACCGCGCATTAGTTATTCATATTATTAAATTAGGAGGTTGGTATTGCCAATGACTTTGTTGGTGTAAACTAGTTTTAATAAACATCCGTAATATTCCATCACAGATCAAAACAAGTTTTTAATTGTTAAAGTCGAATCGTAATCGATCGATAAATAAACATTAATGCAGTGCGAACTACCGTTATGTAAAGTTTTTTTTTTTCTAATGTCTCAAATACCGATACAGGTTTTTAATTAGTCTGTCATGCTAAAATAGTCCAGGAAATGACAAGATAATGAGGCATTTGTCAGTGCTAACCACTGTTTTATTTATGCTTTAAATCATTATATTATATACGATAAAATATTATGACTGTGGTTATAAATCGTTTTGTTAGAAAAGTTTTGGCTGTGTCTACTTATTCGTTAGAGGGAAAACTTTGCTGGGAAAAAACTTTTCTCCGACGACCGTGTAGATACCGCTGTCTTTCCTAATATAAAATAATAAATGTAAAAAGGAAAAGTTGGAAATACGTACGTATAGATCGAACACAAGGTCCTATGGTACAAATAAGGTTAAGTGTCCTACCTGTGTAAGGGTCTAGATAATTCACATAACATAATATATGCAAAATATAGTATAGTTATTTATACTATACTACACTATATATCCCTATATTTACATACACTAAGGCTTGCAAGTTTCTTTACTATATTTTCTACAACTATTAACACGTGGTCTGTATGACTAAGAAAATTGAAATATGTTTGCGTTTCATTCACAAATATTTAACTGCATTCTTTACTTTACTTTATTGTTATAGGATACGACTCGCACCTTGCAAGGTGTTATTACGTATAAGATAGTGTTGCAATTTGTTTTTAGTTAATTAACAATATAACTATATTTTTTTTACCTGCACCTCTCAGCGTTGTCGTTTTATTAATTTTCGAATCAAATGTAAAGAAACAAAGTAATGTCAATTTGGTAATAAATGGATGTATTTAAAACAGGCACAAAATCGCGCCCGCACACGCAGACACGCAAACAGCTTTATCTAACTGACCGGAAATGCTGTACCGCACGAAAGGAAAGCGCGTATACCTATTATAATAATGCATGTTTTATCTTTTATCTGTGACTAGGTGTCTTCTATCCACTTCACAAACATAATGGACGCCACCGCATCCCGTCTTTCAGACGGAATTTGATGAAATCCGTTCTCAGCTGGCTTCTTTTCTGTAAAGAAATAGTATCTACCAAATTCAAGTCTTTAAGCTTTATGGTTTTAGAAATATCGTGATCAGTAATTACATACGGGGCAATATTCACATTGTAACGTTGTATTACAATAATAAAAAATAAACTGTTAAAGTACGTACATAATTAGACGTTGACCGTACTCCGTCTACTCTTAATTTGTCCGATTGCTTAAAACTGCTGAGATATATGCTGCCATATTTGCACGCGCGGCGTTGGGACGTTTCCGCAGAACCTTTCCGCGACACCCGTGCCGCTTGCTGACTTGGGCTCAATCGCCACATTCATATAACTTGAGGACGAGCTTCTTTAATTCTCCATTAATCTTTAAGTAACGCAGTTTTTAAAATTTTTAAGTTACTTTATTATATTAAATTTTAGAAACTGATCCAGAATTAGCTTCTGGGTAATTAATGATTAACATGACCTTATGATACTTTTGTTAAAAACATACAGACTATATCATTTTGTTATTTATTACATATTTCCAATTCATTGAGATCTATTTTCACCTTGAGGACAGGATTTACGGCGTTATTAATTACTCTTAAATTTTTCTTTTAAATATTAATTATAAAATCCTTTTGACAGTATTATTTTCATCAAAAAGTGGAAGATTTGTACGAACACTTGCCGGTGCGAATACTGCCCGCAGAGTGGGGCGGCGAGGAGGTATCCTTTGACGTCATCATGAAGAAATGGACGCAGCGCGTGGACGAACTGAGAGATTTCCTGCAGGACCTTAGCGAACTCTCCAATGTCACGGAGGAGCCACAATTGGATTCCGACATTTACGGCACCGTTGGTGCTTTTCGAAAACTTGAAATCGATTAGAAAATATTAATACTACTTTAATAGCTATTATAAAATAAAATTGGTGGATTATCTAAAGGAAATATATTTTAATATTTACATTCAAAAGTAGATAATAACTGATACGATATTTCTGGGTCATTGTAAGCAAATTTTCTGCCTGCCAAAATCTTTGCGGATATATATTTTTTGTATATAAAATACTTTGTTTGTATAATTTTTTAACGTACATCATACTATTCTTATTAAATGTAATAAGATTTGTTAAGTGTCATTAGATAAGACTCATCTACATAAAAATTTAGAAATGATATTAAATCATTTCTTGAATAGATAATGTGTACTATGTAAATCAAAGATCCATGTATATAATTTGTGAAATACAAATTATCTGAGTAGTTGTAATTTTATTTAGTTAATAAAGACAAGCCATTACAGGAGAGTTTTAATTTATACATTAAGGACTGTTTGTGCGAAGATTAAGATAAAAAAGAAGAAATCTTCATAACTCTGAATGTCAGATGAGGGAATGATGAATATTAGAGACTTTACTGGATTTTATGGTTCTCCCTGAGGTATTTTTATAAGTAATAAATATAGATGTAAAAAAATAAGTGAAACCTACGCAGACACCTTAGCATGAGATATGGCAAAGGAAAAGCAATATTTACTATTATAATAATTTACATTTGAATTTAAATGTTATAATTTAGCAAAATCATAATTTTTTACAAATATTGCCACCGCGATTTCAATAAAAATTATTGCTTTAACATTAATTATGAGCACAGGATCCGATGAAATTATTCGACTTTACAGTTGTCATTCTTATCTCTCAAGGACTCATATAATATCAAGAAAATTGTTTTGTAATATTAAAAATAGTCAAGATTACGATTATGCAGTAAATTTAATTTAGTTTGGTAAATTTAACTGTATTGAGAATGCACGAATTTTATCTATAACCATTAATTACTTTTTTCTTCTACTTCGTGATACTAATAATGTATCGTGATCGGACAAATCGATTTATTACACAGTTAAATAAAAAATATATACGTAATACTTATGAAACAATCACGAATCACTTTTTTTAAACGGACGTAAATTATCAGTTTCTAAAAACGTGCCTGTGTACATGTAATAAACTTTTACCGAAACGAGACATTCTGAAAAGTTTTACAATATATAAATAAAATACTGTAAAAAAATAGAATTTATAAGAATTAGTTTTTTTATTGTCTATGTGATATTTGATTTTGACGCATTTATAACATTATAAATGTTGAAAAGGCAATATTATTTATACCAAGATTTATAGCAACTTATTTATAGCAAGCCAATTATTTATAGCAACATTTTTAATTGTCAAAGTTTTAAATCATCTGTTTCTTTTATACATATTATGGTAGGGGAGGAACACAAACGAAAAGTTGTATGTCTCTTATTATCAAATATCTGCTAAGAGTTTTGTCATAACGTCTTCCTTTATCTCCGCTCGCAGACTTCAGAAGGAGACTAATACTTCCGTGCACACTACTGGTGACCCATCCACGCGTTGCTGTGTTTTATTATATATATAATAAGTTGATTCAATGCAGTGGCTACATGCAATTAATTTGGCAGAGTTAAAATTCAGAATTAAATGCGATTACATCGCAACATATACATCGTAACTTTGTAGTTTGAACCGTCGACAGATGGCAGTAGTTGTTGGTACAAAGAATGAGTAACTATAATAGCGTAGTACACGTAAAAGAGGCACCGCGCGGTAGAATCGACATTAAAAAGTCTATAACGATACTATATATAAATATATATATATATAATAAAATATATATATTTTTAGTTACAACATATAAATCAATGAATTACAAACATAGGTCATATTTGTAATGTATTGATTTTTCAATCGGTACTAAATAATTGAGATTAACATCATCGTTCGTTTTTAATTTGTAACTGTTACATTTTATAAAGATATAGTGACACTAAATTTACACAAATTTGATTGCTTAATAGATTTTTGAAAAAGTCGTGCATCATAGATTTAAATTTTGAAATAATGCCTAAAACTAGTAAGTTGAATGTTTATGGAGACTTATAAAACAGCTATACATTTTTGGGTTATGGTCGGCCATAAATGTTTGCTCTTGTAGTTTTTTGTTATTATAAAGGGTTAAAATAACATAAAAATTACACTGACAACGCACGTCTATTTTATATAATAATTATTTAAACAGTTTATAAATCTAAAACGTACCTCATTCGTCAGTTTTTAAAGTGTTGCAAGTCACTTCTGCTTGTTGAGGTGTTAACATTAATCTACTCTATTAGCCCTCATGTCTACTGTCAATGTCGACAAGTTCAAATTTCAAAAAATAACGGTGAATATACCGGGCTCTTGTGATTACAAAATATTGAGTGGATATTTGGAAAATAAACAAAGATTACAATGAAATTACATTAAAACACAAGAATAAACAACATGGAGCCGTCGAAAGAAGCAATTGCTGTACGCATTACGCGATTAAACCGTCAAATAATAGGAAAAGTTACAGGTGGTTCAAATAAATTAAGCAAAAAGGTAGATCGTGAAACTCTATTGGATGCTATTAATGTTCTGTACGATGAGTGTAATGATGATCCAGTTAAAAAGTGTGACGAACTTGTACGAGCTTTTGTGGATAAGTGTAAGTATTTATATTCGACATAAACTTACAAAACATACAAAAACATGCACATTACATTTTAACATGGTTTTGTCTTCGACTTCTTGATCAAAGACGATCGATCTTCGATCGAGACGATCAAATCTTGATTAAAAATAACAAGATTTGTTCAATAATGGAGTACTTAATTACAAAACTAATATTAAGGATATTCAGGAAGGAGATCTAAACAAGAACAGATGAAATTTTCTTTTAGTATATTTATTAATAAGCTTGCTTTTTCTTGTTCATAATTAGCAGTGTCAGTATTTACTTCTCCAGAGGAATTAGCTAAAATGATATCCAAGTAGTATTGAGCTGTGATTCTTCTCTATGTTTATAAGATCTTTTTTATGTGATCATCAACATATTGTTTCGCTACAGAAACCTGTACCACCACTTAGTGTACCAACTGTTTTAGTGTAGTGTGTTGCTAAGCAATAACACAAAAACATAACAGGGCTATTATTCTTATAGTATTGTGGCAAGGAAAGTAAAGAGGCTCACATGACTTGCTTTTTTGTATGAAGATGGACAATAAAAACACAATTTTTGAAAATAAACAGTTTACTAAAATAAATATGTAGTTTAAATTGACATCCTTATTTAACTGATGAAGATAATTCTTTTATAATTTAGATCGAAGCTGTTTGGCTGAGTTGCGTCGTGCTCGGGTGTGCTATTCAGATTTTCAATCACTACAAGTCATTGGAAGAGGACATTTTGGTGAAGTTCATGTAATAATGTGTCCTTATTTATTCTATTTCTCTTTTCTTGAGTCACCTTATCTACAAATTATCTGTCACTAGTTCAATCTTAGGTTTCTGCCACAATGTATACCACACAGGTGGTGGATCCAGCTGGAACCCTAACCGGGGGAATATTACAAAGCTAGTGCAACTAATCTCTTTTCACCTGGAATGGAAAATGAGACTCCTTGAATAGATAATATTAATTTTACTTATTATTTTGTGAAATGGTTAAATAATTTATTACAGGATAGTAGTATGAAACATTTCTGGCTAGATTGCAGAAAATTGGTCTATGTGAAATCCAAGAAAAATTAATTCAGTTTACACAAGCTGGCCAAGACATATGTCTAGTAGCTCATAACATCATTAAAATTAAAATATTTTTATCAATTGTAAAAATGTTGGAAAATGGTGCAAGTTTAGTTCTTTAAAGAGTTTAAAATCCTTTATACCATTATTAAATATAATAATAAAATGATAATATATATATAATATAATCCCTTGTTTAATTATTTTGTAAAGATAAATAACATTTTAAAAGAGAATTATGATTTTTTTTTCTCTCTAGATGGTGCGAGAAAAAGAAACAAGTGATGTTTATGCTTTGAAAATATTACGTAAGGAACAAGCCTGTAAACGAATAGCGAGTGGCACAGAAGACGAAAGGGAAGTTTTAGCCAGTAATACTGGACCCTGGATTCCAAAATTGCAATATGCATTTCAGGTACTTTATTTGCTATATTTAAACAAACAGGCTTACACAAACATTTATTTAACTAATTCATTCTTAGTATTGGTGGGAAAATAAGGGAACTCATACCAAATTTCAAGTTTCTAAGCCTTGTGGCGCTAAAGATATTGGGATGTCGGTACATAGGTGGAAATCTTAAACAAGGTCCTTGGTTGTTAGACACACACACAAAGAATAAAAATAATTATTAAAAGAAACAAATGATACTTATTTTAACCCTCCTAATAGATACCAGACTGTTTGTATTTCATGCGACAGAGATAATGCACTATGAAGGCGAAATTAGCCGATTGACTCTTTCCAAAGGTCAATGTGCAATTTTTATCGCCGGGTACTGTAACTAGTTTACAGTTTAACACTGCATGCACTTTTATTGAGAATTAGAATATAGCTCTGAAAAATGAAATTTAGTGGATGGTATTACAAAATCATGATGTCCTAATTTATAGCTGGATATGGTGAATTTAGGCAATCAGCAAATTTCGATTGCAATAATTTTATTGTTTGATGGCTTTTGCAGATTTAACACAATTTTTTTTTACATTTAAGTGATATCTTCTGGAAAATAAAGTTCTGATGAAACATCCTAGTGTAATAACATTATTGTTCAACATTAACAATTAACAACTTTCTCAACATTATCAACATCGTTATGTCAACTGAAAAACACCCAGTGTGAGGCATAGATCTACCATAAAGGTCACAATAATGATCGGTCTTGCACTAACTGCATTCAGCAGTTCCTCTCTATATTAACACAAATACAATTACAGGACAGCAGTCATCTATATTTAGTAATGGAGATATGTAATGGTGGTGACCTTGCGGGACTGTTGGCCCGACGCAATCACCCACTATCCGAACGGGATGCTGCATTTTATGTAGCAGAAGTTGCACATGCATTAAAGACATTACATGCAATGGGCTATGTGCACCGAGATATCAAACCACAAAACATTTTTCTGGATAGGTAAGTTCTCTGGGCTTCTTGTAATTATTACTATTATGGTAGTTATTATAAGGCTTAACATTAGAATAAATATTGTGTAAATTTTGTATCAAAGAGGTGGTGGCAGATACTTTTAAACGAAATCTGTTGTCATTGTGGGTGGATGTTGCCCCTAATATACCTTATACTAAACACAGGTTTATTCATTTTTATATTTTCAAGAAATATTTATTATAAACATCTGATTTAAGTGTAGGTGACCTATTAATAAAAATGTTTATAAGTCCTTCAAATTTCATTACTATAATGAGAGCGAAAATTTTTAAAATTGAAATTCTTTTTTTAGTTGAGTTTTTTTTTAGTTAAGTGGGTGTTCCTATTAATGGACAATGTTTTTTTTTGTCTATTGGAATATATTGTAAACATTAATTTATTACTAATAATTTCAGTTTTTGTTTAACAATGACTCAAAAAGAGACTATCACGTCTTGTCTCTGTGGGTTGGTTTCCGCAACTCGCGGCACTACGCTCTTTGCGTTGGGGTTGGCAATCGAATTCCATGTTTCAGATGCGGTCACGTGAAACTCGGAGACTTCGGTTCGTGCGCGCGCTTATCCGAAGGCAACGCGTCCGGCGTGGCTGTGGGGACGCCGGACTACGTAGCACCCGAGCTGCTGGCCGCTGCTGACTGCGCACACACCGTCTGTCTCGACTACTGCCGCGCCGTAGACACTGCTATTGTGGGTTCGCTTGCACGCGCACACGCTTTGCACATGCCATCTCTTTCTAAACTTCGTCCGCTTTTACTGTGTTGTGGGTTTTTAGTATACTTTAGGGTAATATTTGAGAATCTTTACACAATTTATAATATATAGAAATACTTCTGTGGTAGTCAAAATTATATTAAAGATAAATATATTAATATGGTTATTTTCTTTTCCAAATTAAATTAAAAATCATTCTACTTGTCTCAAATAAAATAGTATTACTACAACCAGGCATTACTGTTTCATTTTGGAAAGGTCCTTAGATGGTAAAATTAGGCTATTGTGATACACTATGCCATATCTTGTGGTTAAAAATGAGCTGTGGTTCTGCCGGACACCAGTATTTTAATTATATATATCAAAAGATAAGCAGGGAGTTTTCCTGTGGATAATTGAGACATTCCAACCATTAACAATTTTGTTTCATAGAATATATTAATACAAAATTCTGTGCAGCATGTTGACACTTCCATACAAGTCCTCACCTTAAATCAGATTACAGTTCATTCTATATTATAGTAAAAAATCAAAATCTCTTCAGATATATTCAGATGCATAATTACAGAAAGTTGAAAAATTGACTGATTTTAGAAATCGTTTTTGTTTAGAAAATTCGGAAATTGTGAGTGAGATGCATTACTATACTTACTCATGCGAGAGAGATGATAAAACGTACTTTCCAAAATAGTTCCACTTGTGAATTTAAAACTAACTTTTGGTTATTAGTTACCCTAAATTAAAATTTGAGTGTATAAAACATCTAAAAGCTTATTAAATAAAAAAGTTAAAAAAAAAATCGTCTCTTTTCTAATGCATGTTTTATGTGTGTGTCATATTTTATAAATTAGTATTCGGGATTAGTTTGTATTATTATAAATTAAAAAGTCCTTGTCATATGTACATGCTTTGCTGTGTGATAATTGTGTTGTTTATAGAAATAATTCTTGGGTTTGTAGTGATAATTTACTTTTTACATAGAGTATGTTAACAGATACATGTCGACATGTATCCTGTATTATTAGGCTCTTAACATAACAAGAGTAGTACTTGACCAGATCTCATGTGTGTTAATACCGAGGAATAGTATCCAACCCGCAACACATATTAACTCTTTCAATGTTATAAAACAATGAAAATCTTTAATTATATAATGGATTAAAAATACTGTTTAAGTTACATGACTAATAACGTACTGCTATGTGTTTAGAAAGAGATGCATATGTTTTAACCGTTGTTACAAATTTTATTTATTAACATTGCACTGTGTTATAGCGGACAAGATTATTGCAAAACAGGATACAGTTTAGTAAGAGCGACAGAGGTGAAGTTAATTATTTCTTTGTAGAGCATGTTTGATGAAAGTTAATTTAAAAATTAACAAATTTTGGAAATTATAGTAATATGTAATGACGATTAATTTGATTGTTAGTTTTACACTCGTATAAATAATATATTGACAGCATGAAAGAAGTATTTAGATCGTGAATACTAACGACGATGGAAAAATTTCCTTTAATTACATGTTAATGAGATATATATTTTGTTAATCTACTGAATTTCTCAATTTGCTATAAATTGACAAAGTGAAAGATTAAAAAAATTAATATAGAAACATGTTTTAATTATTCTCACTATCAAGCATAAATTCAAGCATTAAAGACAGCATGAGTTATGAGAAACTAAAAGTCATTTTTAATAAAATATAATTGTCAACACAATTGTGGAATAATATCAAAAAAATACATATGAAAATGATATTATAAGTTTTTAAACTGAGATTAGATGTGAATTATTTTTAATTATGTTATGTTATCAGAAATTAGATTATATTTAACACTAACAGATAATTATTGGATTATGGTTTTTTTTTGGTGCTGGGAATAATTCTCAACAGTATAGAAAGACGTTTGTGATGCTACAGAATTTTTCAGTAATTTTAGACAGTAGAGTTATTAAGAGAATGTTGAATTCAAATTCTGTGTACTATTTAATTTCAAACCTATTATTAGTAAAAAAAATATTACTAATGACCTAATTTGTGCAAAGTAGGTTTTTGAAAGTAAAATTAAATACAAATTTGTTTTTGAAATATTTTTAATTAAAAATTAATTCTATAATTCTGTGTACAGTCTGCATGTGACTACTGGTCGCTGGGCGTGGTGGCGTTTGAACTCGTTACTCTTAAAAGACCGTTTTCCTCCGGAGATGACGACTCGCTGGCACACATCTTGGCTAACATACAAAAGTAAGTATTATATTCCCATATTTATTTTCTTATTTTACCTTTTTTGCAATTCATGTAATGGTTGGCTATGTGCCTTTGGGCATTCTCTACCAGTAAACCCAAGGTGGTGCAAAGATAATTAGTGGACAGGTGTCTAAATAAAAACTAAACAAAAACATTAATTAATTAATTATATTAGGATATAATATACATAAATTGCACAATTATACATATGTTATTATTGATGAGAGGGTTAGTATTTATCCGTGAATAGGTCTCGTATCTTCTTTTTGAACGTGTAACACCGCTCGGAGATAGGTAAAAATTTGAGATTTGTTCAACGAACAGAAACGTAAATGGCCGTATTTTCGAAGATTAAAAATCAAAATTGAGTAAGGTTGAGTTTAGTGCCTTGGTCTTGATCGGAAGAAAATTCGTCGGGCGATAGAGACAACGCATGGCACCAGTGATTATTAATTCATCTGCGGACCCCAGCTTAAGTTGGTGTCAATTAACAGTCCAAGTTCCTTAACCCTTTCCTTACCGCAGTCCGTTACGCCGAATTGACGCTACTGAACCGGACATGTGCGCCGCGAAGTGTGCACATTGTATGGCAGTAAGCTGATGTTCGAATTTTCTCATTTGTGTTACATATTTAAAGATTTTACTAGTATATTAATTAAAAATAGAAGTTAGAATAATTCTTAATAATTTATTTAGCTGTGATAAATCTTAAAGCAGGGATTTACGTATAAGCCCGCATTACAAGGTGGATTCTGACTAACTCGGGCGCTGGTACACACGGGTCGTTCAGTGGACGCCGGCTTACTCCGGTGCTCGTAACGAAAGGGTTAAAGAGACTAGCATTACGAAATATCAGCTTTATACGGTTTTTAAATATGACATGAGATCTTATATTTACCTAAAAATATTATGTTGTCTTATTTTAGTAAGCTTTTTTGGAAAGCATCTTGCTTTGTATCTTTGAAGGTGGGGCGATAAATACTCAGCCAAAATATAACTACTAATCCATCCAATTATCCATTCTATGAACATGTGTTAGTTCTTAATCTTAAGTACAATAGTATGAGCTAAGTATGCAATATTTAAGAACAATTGTTGTGAATAATGTTATAGTGTAACCTGAAAATAACATCTGGTGTTGATAATTTAAAAGCTTGTCAGTGATTCCTACTCTAAATTTGTTTTATAGTTTTAGAACAACAAATTAATTCCATCAGCAACTTTTTTAATATTGTCTAATATTCTTGAAGTAAAGAAAATCTACTAAAGTATTCAAAACTATGGGATAAATCTAGTCACCCCTTTGGCGCCTCAAGGTCTGTTTGTTAACATGAAAACATTGTGGAACTGTGTTGACTGACATTGATGTATGTTTACATGTAAATATAAGAAAAATACATATAATAAAGAAAATTCTGAGAAAATCAGTTACCTCCTTATCTGTCCTAAAGATAAGGTTGCGTGTTTTCAACGTTTTTTATTTTATTAGAAATATCATTTGTATATTTTGTAATACTTTAGATATGAGAGTGTGAAAGACGCTGAACCACCATTCGAGCCGTTGCCACACGGCCCTTCGAGTACTTGGCGTGCACTGGTGGGAGGATTGCTCCGCGTAGCCCCGGCGCGCCGCTTCAACTACTTGGACACGTTGCAACAGCCCGCTCTAGCGCATCTGCGTCTGCATTCTATTCGTGATCAAGTAAATATACTCTTTACAATACAGTAACAAATTTCGAAATAAAATAATTACAAAAATATCTGTGTTTAGGTATGCATTAATGTACATTTTTGATACGTCAATTATGTCACCTACCACCGGCTCGGCATGCTGATCTGCTGATAAAAGCTGGGCACAAACTCATCAGTTGCTCTTTTTATATAATCTTTTAAAAAATTCACAATTCATATCGTAATATCAGTTATGTAAATGAGTCAACAAACCAACTTTCAGAATAACATATATTAAATAGATCTGGGATGTCCATTGTTTAACGAACAAATGTCGGCGTCGCTGGGGACCTTGAAAAGAGCAGCCTTATGCCTAGCTGCATTCGATTAAGCCTCACGTACCGTGAATGTTATCTTTTTATATATATATATATACCACATACATATATATACTACCACATCATACAAAACTTAAACTTTGCAGGTACCTCCATGGGTACCGCACTTGCGCGGTCCGGAAGACGCGTCCTACTTCAATCCCCCACCGCGTAGTACGCCCTCTCCCTCAGCTGCGCCCTTTCGCACGCGGCCGCCATTCGCCGGACAGCTGCCGTTCATTGGTAAGATTTTAGAATTATCTATATCAACTAATTTGACCTATTCTGTATATAAGTATTATCAGATACATTCATTGTGATTTCTGTTAGAGATCGAATCAGGAATAGTTAGATCCATTGACGAGCAAAATCACCCGACATAGCTCAACTGATTGACAAAATAAGTGTCAGTGGGTTGGCCACATAGTTCGCAGAATAGATGGCTGTGGGGCCTTAAAAGACTAGAGGGGACACCACGGGCCGGTAAGCCAAGTGTAGAATGTCCATCCACAAGGACAGATGTCCTTGGTAGGGTCGTCGAAAGACGTTAGATGCAGGGCGCTTACTATTATTTCTATTAGAAGTGTATGGGGTAAACCATGTCCAGCTGCCTAAATTATAATGCTAGTAACGTTTTAAGAAACCAAAAACTATTCTTAAAAAATTGTATTGTAAAAACTATCGATTTGTACTTTTGTTGGTGCTGAAAGATAAGGAATGTAATTGTATATCTTTATAGGATATTCATATGTTGCGCACGATGAAAATGAAGACAGTACGGGAGGCTTCAATGCATCACACGATTGCACTGCTATCAATCTTGCTACATTCAAGTAAGTTACAATCACAAGAAAGGTAGATGATGATTAAATTGTTTATAATTTTTACAGTTTTAAGTGACTTCCTGACTTAAATGTGTTAGGATTTACAAAAATAGGAGCAATAAATTCACAGTAAAACCAAGGCTTAATTAATTTTAGGCACAGAAACATTTATGTGAAGGGACTGTACTGAGTTCTGAAAAGCAAATAATGTTTCCAGATCAGCGGAGAAGTTGGCGGCGATGCGAGGACGTGAGATTGCGACACTGCAGGGCAAGTTGGCGGAAGCGGAGGCGGCGGCCAGTGCAGCAGCCGAGCGCACACGTCGCGAAGCTGATGCTGAGGCCGAGCGAACCCGCGCGCGCCTCCAAGCAGAGATCACCGCACTCAGTCTACAAAATAAGTATGTCATCAGGTAGAAGACAAAGACTTCAACAAAGACGGCCATGCTACTTAGTGCTGCAGCAATTTGTGTGCACCTAGAGTGGTTAGAACTGATTGAGATTTAACTTTAAAGGGTGGCGCTTGGCTAGTGTAGTTATTTGGAATGAAACACTTTTGTGCTATACTCATCTGAGTATTTAAGAGGCAAACAGTAAAAATTTAATTTAATTGATAACAAAAAAGTAATTTGATTTGATTTGGTGTGATCAAATAATCAACAGACACATGGGCGCCTCAAGTAAACGCCAATACTTTAAACTGATATCTGCGTCTTTCGTTCACAGCGGCGACTTACGCCCACTATATATGAGTCCATAGAACCGAAAAAGGTTAATGTTTCACATTAACATTTTTGGACTTCGAAATGCAAATGCTATAACAACTACTATAAGTGACGAAGATGGTAATAGATAATAGAATACCGATAACCCAAACACATTTTTATCATTAAAGGAATTCTCGAATAAAATGTAATTAATGTATCTCAATAGACGCTTGGAGCGCCAGGTCGAGGTTGAAAAAGAAGAACGTATGGCCTTGCAACGCACGAATCAGGAATTATCTTCGGGCATCATGGAAAGAAGCAACGCAGAACTTCGTTCTGCGCAAGCGCGAGTAAAAGAATTGCAGAACGAGCGCGACACATTAAAGGAAGAACTGAATAAGTTAGATGCGCGCTTTTCTGAACTACAAGCTGAAAACTCCCGAGCCAACGCCGCGGCGGAGACAGCTCGCGCACAACAGAAACATTACAAGGTAATCTTATTATATCAAAAATTAATATGAAATGCACGCAATTAATATTTTATTTGAGTCGACATTTCAAATTGATTACTTCACACACTATCTACTTCACACATATCTATTATATATGTAAGAGCTTGGCCCATAATCCTGTTGTACTCTGGTCATAGTGGTGAGATATAAAAAGATGACTAAAAAATTAATTAATTTTATGACTGGTGATGTTTTTTTTTATCATCGGCTACAAATCTGTTTCTGTAACATAATTTTATTTCCTTCTTTAAATAGCAGACGAAAATTCATACAATAGCCTGATTTAAAAGAAAATTAAAGATTTTGGTAAACCACATACTCTGAATTATTAACCCGATCATGTTGAAATAAAAAATAATTTCCTATGGTTAACTATCACACCACATATCACCCAATTTTGGTTTAACGTTTATTTATGGGAAACCCTGTATATGTATGTATTCTCGGTCAGGGTATATAAAAGTATTTAATATGTTTAAAAATAATATTTATTTTTATAACCATCGTTGATGATTATAAAACAAGATTTTGAAAGTTTGTGACTATAAACCTTATTGAGTTTTATTATAAAGATGCTTAAAACATTCTCCAGGACATTATACAACAAGCACAGGACCTAAGACATAGGAGGCTCACTGAGATTAATGTTCGAGCCATTGTAAGTCAACAGACTGCAAACTAATTATGTAGTAGCTGTAGAAATAAAATATTAAGTAGATAGAATAAACAATGTAATGTTTAAATATAATGATTAAATAGTCTTATTAGTTGTATCTGCTTATGTTAATTAGTAATAGAACATAGTTACAGGCCACTTAAACCTCCCTTTAAAGAAAAAAATAAAGTAGTGATTATTATAATCGTATTATTATTATAAAAAAATCTTACACACATTAAATTCAGACAAAGGACAAATATTTTTTAATTTAAAATAAATGAAAATAGAAATTTCATTTTGATTCCGCTACTGCCCTCCTAAAAAAAACCAACTGCCGCTTTTGAGCATTATTACTACCTCTGTAAATCTATGATATTAATTATTATAAAAGGTTAGATAAAATTTCTGATTATAATCTTTCTTAACTCTTATCTGTTGCTTATTCTAATAAATAGTCATAATATTTGATAACTTTCTTATGTAAAAAATATTATTTGTTGAAAAGGAAGTTTTATCCAGTATTATTTTTATGCAATTAGGATACCATAGCAAAAGAACGTGCACTACGCCGTCAGACTCTAAGCGGTGGTGAAGTGGATGCGTCCCGACTGGCGACCGCCGAGGCAAACGCTGCCAAGGAGTCGCGGCTCCGGGCACAGGCTGAAGGGCGACTGGCAGTGGCCGACGCAGAGGCAGACTCGCTCCGAACCGAGCTTGAAGCTGTCAGGGTACAACTTGCCTCTGCTGAGGTAACTATCGCCCACGTTTATATTTTATTATATAATTTGAAAACCTTTTTTAAAATAGTTTTAATTATTTTTATTACAATCAATACATTTAATATATTTGTATAAGGAAACACTGAACAAAAGACGGCGCGTATCTGAAACAGCTTCGCAACAATTGAATGATGTACAGCAACAACTGGCGCAAGAACGTGTGCAAACAAAGGCATTATTAGCACAAGTACAGGTAAGAAAGCTTAAAACCGTTTGAGAAAATCGTTAATTATGTATTGTGTAAATCTTTCTTCAATATAAATGAGG
The DNA here is from genome assembly GCF_028537555.1 of Battus philenor. Taxonomy (NCBI): domain Eukaryota; kingdom Metazoa; phylum Arthropoda; class Insecta; order Lepidoptera; family Papilionidae; genus Battus; species Battus philenor. Next base: position 5,528,749 of record NW_027181686.1, read on the forward strand.
GTATTGATAACACAGAGATGCAAAAGATCTCAATAATATCTTTGTGATTTACTAATGATGTTCATAATCATCAATGATTTACTCTTTCATCTGTAAATGCATTTCTTAAGAATTAATTGTCTGACGTCTATTAGCAGAGTTTAAAATCTGAAAACTAATCGAGTTGCTGTCACAGGAGTTGGAGCGCGGCGTAGAAGAGGCGGCTCGACGTGAGGCGGCTTTAGAAGAGCAGTGTTCGCGCACCGAAGCTCGACTACGAGAGAGATTGGAAGAGGCCGAGGCAAGGGCGGTTGCCGCTTTACATGACGACTCCAGAAGGAGAGAAAAGGTAATTTTCTAGATATTCCAATAATTTAATTTCTAAAAGGGACTAATATCATCTAACAGAAATACACCGAACTATTTTCTACACTATTTATTTTCTGGCATGTAAACCCAAAAAAATCTGGTTCAAATTTCAGAGCAATCCTTAAGTTTTATGTAGCTGAATTATATAAGCATCTTAAGATATAAAATACAGCTGTTAATAAAAGAAAGAAAAGAAAACATATGTTATACCCTTTTGGTGTACTGGACATATCTGATTGGTCCAGTTCGTAATAAACGTGCACGCTTTTTATCTAGTATCGATGATTTTATACCTATTTTCAATTTGCATTTTTATAAGTTTTGTACTTAAGGATTGAATTTTCATTGTTCACTAATTTTGGTAATAAAAATTGTTTTGTAAAAGTAAATACTTTAAAAATGTGGTGTTTTCAAATTACACGATTTTTTAAACTTCTTGAACATATCTTCAAATTTACCACATGCCACAAGTCTTTTTACACTAGCTTTTGAACGCTTTTCTAGGAACGTGTCTACGGTGTAAAAAAGAGATGGGTGTAATTATTTGTAAATGTGTTTTAGGTAAATAGCTTAGAGCAGCTGGTACGGCAGTTGGAACGTGAGGTGAACGCTTTAGAGAAGAGAACGTGCGCAGAGTGCGCAGCGCGGGCCGCGGACACCAACAGCGAACGCGTGGACGCAATGGACCCCGAGCACGTGCGCGGCGATCGCAGCGACACAGAGAGCGTGTCTGACGTGCACACGACGCACGTGCATGCACATGCACATGCGCACGCGAACGCGCAAGTCACGCTGCTCAAGGAACAGTTGGAACGTGCCGAAGCGCAGCTACAGGTTAGGATAATTACTATAACGTTACTACGTATGAAATAACAGTAATGTAATATATTTTTAAAATGTATGATATATCTATCTTGATAATATTGTAAAAAATTTGAATTTTATTATGACAATATTTTAACTTTCTCTGTAATTATTTTTTTTTCTGTAAAGATAAGATAAAAGATTTTAACTAATTTATTCAACATTAGAAGTCTTATTGACAGTTAACTTTAAAAAAAAAACTAACTTTTGACTCTACTTTGTTTTGCAAGGGGTTGTAGTTGTGGAGAAGAATCAAGAAGAAACTCTACAATGCGATGCGATTTAACCGTACATATAACAAACGTAGAAAAATACCTTTTATTAAATTCATAAGGCTTTTTATTTTATTTATAAAATTTAAATTTATTAGGCTCGAGCTGACGAAATTGCAACACTACGTCAAGAAACAAGGGCAGCTAATTTGGCGAAATGGCGAAAGGTACTGTAATGAATATATAAATTACTTCTATTGGAAATCTACGGGGAAGGTGTGGTCGTCCTACGGCTGAAATGATGATGACTTGTTATACACACCGAAAATTTCTTGTTCCAAACTATATGACTTAATGAAAATCCTAAATGACGCGGCGGGTAAAAGTTATTTAAATTTTACTCAGTTTATTGGATTCGTACTTTTACTCACGTATATTTAATTTTTCAAATTTCCTCCAAATAAATCTTTATTCCTACCGAAACTCTTTAACTACTATGTTTTTTGATTTTTATAAAGATTTTTTTCTCAACAAGGGAGATATTTGTATAAATTACTACACGAATATTATTAAAAAATGCATTAGGAACGAGAATATAATGAACTATCAATGGAAGCAAAATCGACGGCCCGGGAGTTGAAACGAGCGGAAGAACGGCTCTCCGCGGTGCTGGAGGCCCGCAAGACCGCCGAGCAGAAGGCGTCCGCCTTGCACGCGGAGCTGGCTGCACTGCGGCCGCAGCACCAGCGCGCAGCGGCGGACCTCGACAACGCGAGGGAGCAGCTCGCCAGGTTACTAAAGGAACATGCGATCACGCAAGCTGAAGTAGACAGGTGGGAATAATATAGTGCTTCAATTATTTTCGGTTAGCTGATATAACACCTAGTGTTTGATTTTTAATGTAAGAGATAATTTAGGCTAGAGGTCCAGACTTTTGTTTCGGTGGACCACATGTAGCTATATTCTTATAATATTCCCAAAACTCAATCAAAACCCAATGAATATAAAATATGCAAATAAATAACAGTCCCTTAGCTTCTTAAAATGTTATCTGAATATATAGATACATCACAAAATAAACATTTTAGATTTTCACTATATAAAACAGATAAATTTTCATGGTTTTTCTCATGGACCCCTGAGGTCGACTTGGTTCACTTCCGTGAGTTACGTTGTCGTTTGAGCCAGGTTTTTACCAAGCCGTATGTATGTAAGGACTTTATGTTGTTTGAAAGCTTGAATAATTACTAGCTCATGAAACATAACCTGTTCTACCTTGATTTTGCATTAGATATTCATTTAATAATACATTTGTAATGAACTGAACGTTTTTGCGTTTGCCTTGATTAGTTATAGAATATCATTATTGTAATTATACAGTTTTATACCATAATCCAATGTTTCTCAAACTTGTGACAGTGTAGCCATTACCGTAGATTCCGCGAGATTATTCTCAAATTGAATAGGGAGCAGGGTGGGTGTGCAAAATATAATTTTAATCAGGACAGCGTTTTCGGACTAAAGTAATATAAGAAGGTGTGCAATAATCAGTTACACTTTCTCCAGATCTCGTAACGACATACGCAAGCTGAAGAGCGAGTTGCAGTACAGCGAGAAGCGGCGCCTCCACGCAGAGGAGCAGGAGGAGCTCTCGAGTCGGGAGCGCGCGCAGCTCAGGGATGAGCTCACCGCGCTGCGAACGCAAAACAACGACTTAATGACGGTACTCACACTGAACTAATTAAACGCCTCCTTTATATTTAACAAACAATCTAATGATGTAGGGATTTAATTACCCTCTTTCATTGTACTTACTTCATTGGTTATAGGTGTAAAAGATATGAAACGGCAAATGTATAGCTTATTTAACAGCAAAAACATTAAAACTTTTACATCGCCCTTTATAAAGTGATCACTTTAGCACTAGGTTTACAGGACCTGTCAGTTTGACGGATTTAAAACTAAAAAATGTAACACGCAAAAAACATTAGAATTAATGTTAACTACTTTTCATCGTACTTCAGTTCTGTTTGAATGCATATAGTCATTAAATTATATTTATGTTACCACATTGATAGGTCTATATTACTTTGTAGTCTTTTAACAAAACTTACAGCTTTACAGTGACTAGCAAAAAACAAATTTTTCACAAAGAATCCTTTGGCAATTGGTCGGATATAGATATAAAATTTTCTAAATTTTGTATTATTAGATTTAAACATAAGCGACGAGCGAGTGACATGTTGTTTATGAGTATAGTAATTTTATTTAATTCACTATATATTTATGGATATATGAAATTTAATTACTGTTAATGATAAAAAGTGAAATCTTTTATTTTACTTTGTGTTCATAGAAGACTATATGAACACAATGACAACATCGGCTAATATTAAAAACCATATCCATTAAATGTCGTAGTCGTCGTCATTTCAGCCCATAGACGTCCAATGCAATCCATAAATCTCCCAAAGATATCTATATGGATATACCATAATCGCCACGCTTGGCAAGCGCGTTGATGATCGCAGTGTCATATTATGGTACGGAGAGGACACTGCTACCCGTTCACTAGAAATTTGTTTGTGAGCAGTTGCAATCCTATACAACTAATGCACAAAGTGTAAATAATATAAGATTGTATATTGGGAATGGAACCCGCAATCTTTGAACGCATGTCTCGGTCCTCTATCGCTGGGCTACCATTGCACAAATTTAAAAAACAATGTATGTAGTATAATATAAACTAATTATTCACCTAAATGGTGAGTACATACATCTTTATTGATTATTTACATTAAAAACAATCCAGTCATCCTGAATTCTTCGTTGTCTTATGTTCGTCTCATTTGTAAACAACGTAGTCATCTTCAGCGCACGCCGCCGTCGCGTGCTCGCACTTGCTGCAAGCAGCCGAGCCTCATTGTTTGTGCAGTAATAAATAACCAACTGATTAACTTTATAAAGTCAATTGAAATGTTAATTATATACAGTAAACAATCAAGAAGAGCAACCGAAAAACTAATTGCAAGTCAAAATAAACGTTAACAAATGACTTCCAACTTCGCGTGTTTAAAATTTAGTAAGAAAACAGCTAGATCGAAGCAGAAATTTGGTACAATTTTCGAAAAAATTGCGACTTCAATGGAGTCCTTACAGAATAGATGTAAACGTAAAGTGGCGATCGAGAAGCCTGTAGTGAAACCTAAGCCGGCGTATCTGAAGGTTGTGGCCGGTCCCAACGCGTGGACGCAGCGATTGCGTCTGGCGCTGGCCGCGGATTTGTTGCGGGGTCGTTGTCGCGCTGTAGACAACACTCTGTCGGCGATCCACAGCCATTTGATGACAGTACGACTTCCAAATACTTCTTATTTTTTTGTTATTCATATCTGTTACTTATTTCGCTTTATATTTCATATATGTCCGATTTAACTATATGGAGGTACAAGTTAATCTTATATTATTTGTTATAGAACAACAAAGCTTTACAAGAGGCTTGTACGTTATTAGAAGACCAGCTAACTGAATTGGAGAAACTAACTGATCTGCATGAAGTTAAAAATAAGGATCTTGAGGTGAGTCCACATTGATTACCAAACGCTTTTACTTTTATTAAATTTTACATTAAGATGATCAGACTGGGTATATAATAAAATACATCATCTACATTTGTTATGTTATTATTGACATTATTTTACACTTTCGATCATTTGCAATGCACACTTGTGTATAACAAGATAATTTGTTTGAAAACAAAAATCTAATCGAGGTCCTGTATAACGACATTTTTAAATTTAAAATAGAATCCCTAAAGTGTACTGGTCTCTCCACAAGCGTTTTTTTTAATATCTTTCACATCTTACAATACAATAGGAAAATCAATTAACAAGTTATGTTATTTAAAATATTCCTAACGGAAGATAACACGGCTTGGTAAGCTGTTCCGGTTGGACTGTAATATAAAGGTGCTGTAATATATTTGTCAGAGCGAAACTCAACGCATGAGGTCAGAGTTGGAGGCGTGCCGAACGCGGCTGTGCGAGGCGGAGCGCGTGGCCGCGGAGCGCGCCGCTGCGGTCGGTGTGGCGGCTCAGCGCGGGGACGAGGCCCGCGAGCAGGCGCGCGCCGCTAACACTCAACTGCAACTACTGCGGGTATGTATCGCACCAACATTTCTCTATTGCCGCCGGGGATATTCAGTACTGATATTGTTTACACTAAGTATCGAGGCGTGAGAAATATTCAAATAACGTTATAAAAAACATTCCAAGGTGATGAACCTTTATCATTATTTTAACCATAGTATGTCCTCTGCTGGACAGAGACCTCCCATAGGTGAAGAGACATCACAATGTTGAAGTTTAAAGAATACATCTTTAGTCGCCTTATAAATTAATTATAAAAAATAAAGCGACCCTAAATGAAAGTATTTAAATATGATTTACCTACTTCGCCAAAAAGAACGCATGTAACCGACACAGCTAAGTGGATTGGCAAGATGATGGATGAAGTGGCAGTGAGCAAGCCATATAGAGAGCAGAACAAATGGCCGCCGGGGCCTTAAGGTGTTAAAGTGGACACATGGACCAGACGTCTGTCCTCCCATTAACATTGCGGGAAGACAAACGGGTCCTATTTGAAATATATGGGAAAGGCTGGTCATAGCCATGGATGTAAACTTGTACAAGTTGTATTTTATTACGTGTTTTCTGGTAATGGCCACAAATAATTAAATAAAATTAAAAAAACTGTGAAACTCTCTAGTTTTTAAATTGATGTATTAATTGGTTATTTTAAAATATTATTTTGTAGTTATACATTAATATAACGCGTATTACATTAATGTAAAGCATCAAATAATTAGCAGATAAACAAATATATACTGATGAATTATCATCATCAAAAATACAAAATGGTAAGGAAATTTGTGAACAATGATAAAATTCAAGTTTAATATATTACCTATAATTATGTAAAAAAATAACTAAAACTAATAATACTTCACACAACAGGAGCGTCTAGAAAGCCGCGAGGCTCGCGTGGCGGAGTTAGAAGGACGTATGGCAACGTTGGAAGGGGAAAAGTCTGCAGCTGCCGCAGCGCTGGCGAGCGCATCGCGGCGTGTGCGCGACCTGCAGGAGGAGAGCGCCGCGCTGCGCACACGTGCACACCACCACCACGCGCACGCGCTGCAGCTGCAGGCCAGCCTCGCCGACGCACAGGTACACCACACACACGCATTAACTCCTCCCACGATGAACATTTGCGGATACCCTACAGTGCCATTAAATAAAAATACCCATAAGACACTTAACTAAAATATATTACAAAGACGCTTGATGCAGTAAGAAAGATTTAGATACAGCTTATTAGGCAAAAACAGAATTGTTCCGAAACATCTCGTTCAAAATACCTGAATATCTGAAGACAAAGGTTTTTCACCAGAGTGTGTTCCCGACGATGTCTTGCAGATCTAAAACGTGTTCGTATACTCTGGTCCTTATAAGAAAGCTCGGAGTTTCGCTACCAGATTCAAAAGTTGGCGAGTGGCGATGAGCCGGACGACGCGGCGTCTGTAGCCTCCTTAATAGTCAAGCTCTCGGGAAATCGCTGGATGCAGGCATCTCAAGACGGGTCATCGTGTCGATCTTTGAGAAGGTCTATGCCTTGTAGTTGGTGTTAATTGGCTGATTTGATGATAATGGATCATGTTCGAGAACTAGAGTAATAAAGACAGAATACAAGATAGAATAAACCTTGGGATTTTATATAATGTATGTTGCGTAGGAAGAGGCCGCGGCGGCACGAGAGGCGAGCGAGGCAGCGGCCGTGTGGTGGCGCACGCGTGAAACCAAAGCTGACGCCACTATACGCCAGCAAGCGAAACTCATCGACTTCCTGCAGGTTTGTTCCACTTTCATAGCTCACAAAGTCAACATAGCGGCTATCCACTGCTGGACCTTTGCCATAAATTCCCAAAAAGGTCCATTATAACTGGCCTAGGATCAGCGTCTCCATATGACCTTAACAAGGACCATCCACGTTGTAAGTGAACGTCTTTTGCTGCGCTTGCCGGTCTCTAATACAGAAACTAATGGACCTAGTGGTCATCTGTTCCGCTCGCTATGTGACTTGCCTACTTCCAATTAAACTTGCCAATCTAATGGCACATACACATATACATGGCTCATTGGGCTTGCCGATGAGGTCGGGAGTGCGAGGCTGTATATCACCGCCGTAGATCGTCACTGATACTTTCATAGCTACAACAAAAATATTAGACAAAAAATAAGAGAGTTCACAACAAACAATTGAAGAAAGTAATGTATTATTAGATAAAACTTGTTTGTGCAAGTACATCATACTTGTTATCGGTTAGGAAACAAAATTGATAATTTCTATGTTATTTAGGCAAAAGTAGAAGAAGCGAATCGTAAGAAGTGTTCGCTCAGCAACAAACTATTCGGGCGCTCTGGGCGCCGCGCCGCTGCCTCTCCGCCCCTTATGCGGGTCAACAGGTAACAAAAAATCAGCTCTCGTTTGAAAATAGAACCACAGCACGCATTAAAGATAAAGTAACGAAAATGACGGTATGAAAATGAACGCATTGATTATTGTCACTCTTCTAGTTGGATACTTTTTGTTTTTTAAACAGTATTAACCAGCCTCATGTCAACAATATCCAGGCCTAGATTTTTTTCTTTAACCTAAGTGAACGACAATGAGGGGTTACCGATGGACAGGTATGAAGATATCAGATTTCTTTTCCCAAAGTTTTTGTGTCAAGTTTTAAGAGTAATTGAAAATGCGTGGTTTCTAAAATAAACTTTTATTTTCGTTTTTACAGAGAACTACGCGACGAAGTGGAGCGTTTACGAGCCAAATTAGCTGCAAATGACATGTAAGGGCATTAATTCATAATTTTATTTATTTAGACATACACGTGAACAATTTTTAATAACATGAATATATAACATTGCAGCCCACCCACTCCGAGACGGGATAAAACAATGGAAAAGCCTAAAAAACTAGTCAATGGGTAAGTTTTAATGTTTAATAATATCACAAGTATACATTTATTTAAGAGGCGACACCTTTTAAGGACACTGTCGTTATATAGCACAATATAAAAGATTAATTTTCAGTGTTGCCCTGTTGACAAACTATATTTAATATTTATTATTAAACATTTTTTCCATCTGTTGTTTCCTAATATCTATTTTGGTAATAATACAACACAACCTTACACTATTTTTCTATTCTTTTTTTAAAATGGAGATTCATTATATATCATTGTTAGTGAATATGTCAGAGACTGACTTTAAGCCTCGTTAGTTAACTTATATAAGCTTAAGGAAACTTGGAATGGACTATGCTCGGGATTTCTTTAAAAGATTGGATGATCGCGTCCAACCGGTCCTATTGGAAACTTATGGAAGAGGCCCATGACGACGACGTCCTGCGAATGAGATAATGATAATCTGTCATTGCCATATAAATTAGAGAACAAAGCATACCTAAATATATCATTCAAATAACATTGTAGTGTTGTAGTATTCTAAAGTTAAGAAATAAATTCATGCACTATTAAAATAAAACTTTATACATCATTTTAGTAAATTTTTCATATTGTAAATCCACAAATATCTAAAAATTGGGCGAAGCCCTGCTAGTGACGGCTTTCTTACCATCCAAACCTAACTGCTGCCCAAATTCTTACATCGTCTATTTATGCCAAATGCATGACATACCACACACACCAGACTGATAGTGAATTAACACCGAATATAAAAAAATAACATATTGTTATTGTGTTTGCAGTTTGGGAAGTATGGATTACTCAGACGATGTGGCCGAACCGTCGCTCCTAATCGTGTGGTAAGAAAATATTCTGTTTGAATTATCGTTTTACACTCTAGCAAATGTTATCTGCAAAATGTCTATGTAATAAATGCATTGTCATAAAAACAGCTGTTAATGGACCTGTAATTAAAAATGTTTATTGTAACAAAGCTTAAATACCATGATAGGTCTAAAAGCTAATGGGCGCCGGACCACCGTTATTTCTTAAAAGACCCCAGCATGGGTAGGAGCTTTAATCGACTGTGAAATTTGTCTCTTGGTAGCTTACGTAATTTTTGAATTGGTGACTCTTGGACAACCTACTTAATTAATTGTAACTTTTTTAGAGTTTTAACGCAAAAACTCAACTTCTTACATGTTATCTGGGTAACAATACTATAGGTAAATATTTCCTTAAAACGGGCAAAACAGTTTTGGTAGCTTTCACCTATGGCCATACAAACAGACTGGCTGAAGGTTCGTACGCGAGGTTATATACGTACGAGTAAATGCTAATGACATATATTCAGTAAAAATAAGGTTAAAAACTTACGTTTAAGAGTTTAATGAAGAAAGTATAAAAAATAACGCCTTGTATTTTGTCACTATCTATGAAATAAGATAAGGTATGATGGCAATACGCATGGGCTCTTTTATAATATATAGCCATAACAATATTTTAATATAAGAAACGCTAGTAACCTTATGGATTTAGCTTGTGCGGTGTGGTGATATCTAAAAACCCCTTCCTTTTAAAAACTACTAACCCATATTTTTTTATTACCAGGAATGACGGCACACGGGAGCGAATGAGCGCGCGTTGTGAGGGCGCTACGCTCGTCCTGACGCGCGGGGACAACGAGCTGCGCGCGCGCCTGGTCTCGCCAGACTCCGCCAACTTGCCGCACAACGAGGCCAACCGCGCCTTTCTGGTGCGTACCGTACTCGCACTCAATACTTACGTTATGAGCTAAAGCGTATTAATAAACATAAAAACTTATCCGCATTAAGCTTTCGAAGAGAGTTGTTTACCATACCATCTTTGTAGAAATAAAATGGCATTGGCAGTAATATTTTTAAGTTTCGTGAAATTATCTAAGATAGGCACTAATATATAGCTAATTCCGCTATGTAGTAGTAGTCATGTAATGTAGTGCTAGATGTTAGAGTGACCAGTGCCAAACACCGAGTGAGTCAACATCTTCTGAGGATGCCCCGTGGAGGGGTGAAACACGTGTAGAGTAGATTAACGATGGTAGTTGTGTTGCATTGTTTGCCACACGCGCATTTATCAACGGGCTGGCGGGCGGTGCACTTCATTGCACAACTACTGTTGCATAGCGGAAGTAGCTATATTTTAGTTTATATTGTCCCTTTCATACTTAGGATGGACTTCCGCAAAGTAACCCCTGATTCTATTAGATTGTGAAATGATGTCTTAAGGTAATATGGTTTACAATAAATTCAATATTTCATGACTCTGTAACTGTGGTGACGATTAGAATTGTTCTTTTAATATCACGTACGATGAAAGCCAGATCTTTATAACCGTTTAAAATTTTATGTACATCAAAATATCATGAGTCGAATCTACTTGTTTTTTTTTTAATACAATAAATTAAGACTTAAAAATGTTTCATTACTGTTTGTCTTTGCACTAGGCTCGCAGGTATCGTAGAGATCAAGGATCATGTCATATTTTTGAAGAGCCGACACGGCGGGGGTAGGCACCCAACTTTGCGGAGGGACGACATAGTCGAGTCGCTACATGCAAGCAACGCAAGTTATTGTATATATATTGACGTATTTTATTATATATTGACGATTTTTGGGAGAAACCTATGCCTTGCATTAGGCGTTTGTAATCTGACATGATGATGATTTGTTTTTATTTTATATATTTTATATAAACAAATAAATAAAAAGAGTGTAGCTGTGTATGAAATGTTAATTATTTAGTTATAAATAAAAAATGTAACGTTTAATCGTAGATAAAAGTGGAGAGCGGGCACGGCGAGGCGGCGGCCGTGTGTGGCAGCGTGGCGGCGCGCGGCGAGTGGCTGGCGCGGCTGAGCGCGCGCGCGCCCGTCGCCGCCGGCTACCGACCGACGCAGCTGTGCGACGCGCGCGCCGCCGCGCACTGCGCCCTGCACGTGGCGCCGCACGCCGTGGCTATAGGTACATAGCGCTACGCTCACGTAGGCATTTTTTGCTTATTTTATATTTTTTTATTTATATTATCAGCAACTCGAAGGATTTTAGTGAAAAAATCAAATTCACATGTCACTTAATAATATACACAATAAAAGAAACATTATTTTTTAATGTTATTATTTCTTTAATTGTTTATCAACAAAAACTTTTTTTTTGTGATTTATAAAAAAATCCACAAATTATAAAATTTAACAATTCGTATTTGTATTTGCGTACTTAAGGTTCACTTTTAGTGGTGTATTGGTTTTGCGGTCATTTTAAAGGTACATTGGACACTGGTCTGTCACATACATACGACGGTAATAGTTATAACGCTGCTGGCCGTAGTGACGTGCGGTCAACGTTATGCATAAGTTGAACATGGCGGTACAGATTAAAAACTTTAGTTTGCACCGCCAATACGACAACTAAATTACATAATTAACTCTAGAACGCTGTGCTCACTTCTAGGGAACTTTGTTTATTAATAAAATTATGTCAACATAACGCGGAAACTTAAGATTCGACACGGTGCTCAATATAATTACAGCTATTCTGTCTATAACACGGCAAATTAGTTACGCGTTATAGGAAAATGCATACATTTGTACTGTACTTGTGATTGTTCAGATTATCCCCATTCAACGTTACGTGTAAACGATTCATATTTAAATTTTCTTGAACATACGTAACATGGTAGAAGGTATGTACAGACGTACGCGTAATTGAAGTTAAACTAAAAAATTACACAGTACAAGTACATTTCACATTACAAAATAAAAAAATATAAAAGTACCGTGATGTAAATTATTAGACACTTATTGTATTAATAACTGACATTCAAAAGCAGCCCGCGAGTTCGAAGACAAATTCTAAATGGCTTCGCTCCGAAGCCTTTGAGTGTGAAGTTTTTTCGCCTGGTGGGTGTTAACAAGTGGGTAATCTCAACTTGATGTCAACAAGAGATGTAATATCAGAAAATCATTTACTGCACGCTACAATAACACATACAAAATGATTTAAAAGATCAAGACAAAGATCAACGTCAAAAACTGAATTTGACAAAAGTAAAGGTTTATTACCAAAGAGAATCTTTGAGCATGTACAATTGATGTGACGCAGTATTCGGAAATGGGTCATTATTCAGTATTAAAAGTTACCTAGTGTGCGGAGAACTAGTTTTGAATGTAATGATGTAGCAAAGAACGCTTGAATCAGGTTGCAGCGACGGGCTGCAGTCGCTGCGGGGCCCGGTGCGTTTGGAGTGGGAGGGCGCGGTGCCGGCGGCGGGGGACGCGGTGCGGCTGGCGGCGGGCTGCGGCGGGCGCGCGCTGCTGGTGTGCGGCGCGCTGCTGGCGCACGGGGGACTGCTGGCGCTCGGCTCTGCGCTGCGCCGCGCGCCCGCTCTGCAGCCCGCACTCACTCTCGCTCCGGTCCGCCTGCCCGACACCACCTCGCCTCATATACTCAAAGTTAGTCCTTCCATTTTGTTTACAGTTGTACACTTTAGCAGGTGAAAGTGAATTACGATTTAAAATAATAAGGAGTTTGATTTACGTACAAATTACGATTTGAACCTGAACACGATGGCAGCGGCTAAATGTATATGTTTATAATGGAACAGAATGTATATTATAAATCGTTTATCTGCGAGATAAGTATAGTTTTTTTTCATTCACCTAGCTAAGCCTGCGCAATTAGCGCAGTATGCAGTATATTTTCACATAAATATATGCCTCCCCCAATGATACCTTTAGGGGAGGCCTATGCCTTGCAGTAGGCTTCTGCCAGTTCTGTTGGAAATTTTGGGGTGAAGGCCTAAGTCCAACTGAATGTCCTATGACTAAAATGATTATGACTGAGATGGTTCCATCAACCCGTCCCGAAAAGTCTTCTTATAATGATATCTTTACTATCAACAATACAATATTTCTAAACTTAATAAATTCTTCAAAATCATAAAACTTTATAAACATTTTTAAAAAATGGGTGAAAACAAATTAGCAAAAGAGATTGCACTATTGATAAAAGATTGGCAATTAACAACGACATTTAAGACCGGTGACGATATACATAATTTTTAAGGTTTTTATCTTTTTTCTTATAGAAATGGAGATTCTAGAAAGGTGCCTCAAAAATATTATAATTTAATATATATGTGTTCACAAGTTTGAATGTCTTTTTTCTTTATCGACGACTTTTGCAAACATTTTGGACATAAACTGTTTCTGTAACAAATATCATATTCTTGATTTGTGGTCGTTGGTAGACACAATACAGGCCGCTTCCAATTGGTTTTACTAGAAGTCTACAGGGAAAGACAATGTCCAGCCGTGGACATCTTACTGCTGAAATGATGATGTGACTAGAAATACCTGGGATTACATTAACATAATACAACTCACTGTTCTGTAAACACAAAACAATGTTTATTTAAGTAGCCATTTGCTATGTTATATTAACGGTTATGTACTTAACCAGGTAACCGCTGACGAGGCAACGGAAAGTCCGTGCGCAGCAGTGGCCTGCGGGCGGCGCGTGTTCGTGTTGCGGTTCGAAGCGGCCGCCACCGAGTTCAAAGTAGCGCGCTCGCTAACAATCGACAGACCGCCCAGCGCGCTGCTCCTTACATCCAAATACCTTTTCCTTGCCGGAGAGAAACCTCTCAAAGTAAACCTACCTTCTGGGGCCTTGGAAACCTTTGCCATGGAAGAGTTAACAGTGGCCTCGGCCGTTAAAAGTCGCTCCTCGCTTCTTGCCATCCTTCTAATAAAGAACAGACCCATTGAGCTTCTACTATGTTACGCTGAGTGTGGCGTATTCGTAGACGAAAACGGTCGACGCACCCGCAATGAAGATCCCAAGTGGAGTTCGGCGGTGCAAAGCTGGGAGTTCGTCTCGCCGTTCCTCTACGCAGTCGGCACGGACAGAGTCACAATTATATATCTTAACGACGAGGCCTACAGGAACCCGCCGTGCACGTGCGACACCACGTCCGTCGTCTCTTCTGGTTCCGAATGCTACATGCCAGAAGTTTTCAACTACAAAGTAAAAGAGCCCGTTTTACTTGGAACTGCCCCCAACGGTATCATAATAAGGTCGAAAAACGACGAGGGATATTCCATTTCCATAGTCGATGGTCTCGGAGCATTCCGTAGTATAGGTGCGTCGGTGGAATCCCTAGAAACTACTTCAGATTCAAAAGGATCTTCCTCTACGGACTTAACTATGTCGTGCACGGATCTATCCCAACACGAATTATCCAATGAGAGTGTAGAAGTCAACACTGGATTTTTAGCTGATATAAGAAAAAGGGCGAAGCAGCTTCGTAACGCTAATCGTAAGGAACAGTCTTCGGATGACGTCATTAAAGAAATTCTCACTACGGAAGTGGGACTGAAGCGAGCTTCCGCAGGAAGAAAGTCACCGGCGGCGACTTCAGAGTTTGACTCCGACACAGAATCGGACGATCAGGGCACGGGTTCAACCAAGGGTACAGCTGATCTTTGTGCTGAAATGTTTACAAGGCAGGTGCGGTTTAAATAAAGTCGATCTAAAGAACACTTTAAAATATAATAAAATTACAAACAATTCATTCACAGAAAACATTAACATTTTTGTGCGAGTCTCTAATTTTCTATTATTATATTTTATTTAAGCTTTAATATTTATTTTTAGCTTTCTTTAATAATTATTTTGATAATACTTCATCACAATGCCTCACTCCCATAGGTGGTTTATAATTAAAAGCACTTAATTTAGCACTTAATTTTTTAAATTCTTTTGAGTATTTTTATATAGTAATAACTATTTGATCTTCAATTAAATATTTATTATTATGTGCTGACATATTCATAGTTGTTAAATTAGATTGCCAATATTTTTTTAAAAAACACCACTTGATGTATCTGTTAATTTATATTACACGATAGGATACGTTTATACTCATGTAATACACGTAGTAAGGAAATAGCAATTTTCTTTTAGGATTTGTATTAAGTTTTGCTATTAAGGTCACATGCTTAATTGTTTGGAATAAGCAAGATGTCACTAATATTAATTAATATACTGTGATTTGATATAATACTTGTTTAACAATTTTAGACTAATATCATTAAGATATTTAATTGTAATTTATGGTAACCGATGTTGATGTTTATTATATTTTTTACATTTTAAAAATTTGTTTTTTTTGTCACCCGAGGTTAGTTATGATTATTTGGGTTTAAAAATGTTGGTGAGAATTAAGAAACGTGTTTGAGAAGTCTATGACGTTTTATGAATAGAAATTTGTATACAATGAGGCTGGGCTGGTGAATTCGATATGTATAAACAACATGTATTAAAAATAATTATTATTATAGGTACTGTGTATTGATGATCTCACATTTTAAGCTCTAAATTCGCTGTTGGAATTTCATGTCCTCTATCAGAAAAATCATAGTCGATATGTATGTTTCATATTTTACATTTAATATGTAATGTCTTCTCATTTTTAATTTTCAAACACGAACCTAAATCTGTACTAGGTTTATTATTGCTGTCGTGACTTCTCTTAAAAATCACAAGATTTGGCAATAATACGACAGTATTATTGAAGTGGTTAAAAATTTAAATAATTTTCAGTTTTTACATATCACCTTTAATCATATAGCTTTTTCATTACATAGGCTTTAGTACATAGAGGTAAAGATACGGCAGTTATGTAAATATAAAAAAAAATCATAAGAATTCTTGGAATCTTTTATTTACATTCTTATACATTTTACATGTGAAGTGCGATCGAAGAGACCAGCCATTTCCCATCTCTCACAGAGAAGGAGGTTACCGTGCGTGAACGCTTCCGCCGCCGCTCGCTAATACCAACGCTCCCGCTCCCGATCTTCCAACAGGGTGTACTTAAAAAATGTACTACTTAAGTCTGACACAAGACAGAGATTTCTTTTATTCACAAATATAATGTACAACACAATTATACAGCCTGTTAACTCCGTCATCCTATGCCTAGTGAACTATATCTTAAACTCAGTCGAGAAAGTCGTTATAATACAAGGATAATTTAATTACATACACTGGGATTTCTCGCACAACACTAGAGACAAAACCCATCCCGACACACGCGTCCGGCCACACGATTACATTATTATTCTATACATACAAAACACTAAACTTCATACAGGATTAGACCGCCAGCGATTTGTCGTGACGAATCCCCATTGTTTATCGATTCGGTTAACTGGAAGATCTCGTTACTTCTACTTCTAGACATCAGAGGGCCCAGACATTATTAAGACATGTCCTATACGTTTTAATAATGAACATATAACTAAAAAAAGGTAGCACATAAAATCAAGTATAGGTGTATGTTATAAATGAGCACACGTCCAATTTCAATACTTGCGGTATCGTAACGTAAAACAAAACCAACGCCCTCCACATTACAAGATAAAATCCGCGTACGTAACGGTAAGTGTATTGAGATTTCATTAGATATTCGTTGTTATTGTAAGGGCTATGACTACTAGGTTCCCTGTCTGTACGGGTCACTACCAAGTTCCTTATAATGTGTACTATTTATTTAAACTAATATATATTATGACATCCGATTTTAAATATATGCTTATAAAGCATATGCATGGATTAAAATAATAAATTAACAAAAGACGTGTATTCCATTTGATTTAATTCATGATCAGTTCATTAAATATAAAGCAATTTGTCTAGAGTTGTGGTCATTTGTATCAAAGTACATACAGTAAGAAAAAACTTTATAAAAAGAAACATATGTAGTCTCTTCAAGGAGAAATATTCAATGTAATTCTATGTCCATGTAAAAAAGTAGAAAATAATTTTTCATAATTATGTCTTGGAATATCATATCCATATTAGTCATTTAGTATAAGTGTATAAAAGTTTTCAATAATGGTAAACTATTTTAAAAGTTTTAAAACTATTTTTAATATGGCAATAAATATTGTAAATAGGTGTTCTATATATATATGGGAATGGACAGAAACATAATAGATAGCCTGACTTTCATATACAAATTCATTATGTTTAGCTTACATGTAAACAAATTTTAAGAGAATATTATGTAAATTAATAGAGACAGGGAACCTATTAAGACATCGCGAATTGACAAGGTAAATATTGCAAAATTTTTATTTTGATTGAGATCCTCTAATTGATCCATTTTGTGTAATAAATTAAATAATTGATGATTGCCTGCTCAGTCCACTTACAATTAAATTATAAATTAACTGTCATTCAACAAGGCTACTTATTTGCATTTTAAAAGTAAATCGTACCAGTGTATTCTGGTGAGTTTACTAGAAAAAGCAGTTTAAGCAGACTCAAAAATACTAAAACAGAAAATAATTTGAAATGGAGGCGTTGTAGGTAACATTTTGTAATTTAAACCAACACCATATAAAA
Organism: Battus philenor; assembly: GCF_028537555.1. Classification (NCBI taxonomy): domain Eukaryota; kingdom Metazoa; phylum Arthropoda; class Insecta; order Lepidoptera; family Papilionidae; genus Battus; species Battus philenor. The sequence goes on from NW_027181686.1 coordinate 5,546,643, forward strand.
CACAATGTACAGATGCAGCTCCATTGTATCGGAACGTGATCGTCCGCGATGTGGGCGATGGTCGCGCCCACAGCGTGGTTCAGTTGAGGAAGCCCCTGCACTGCGGCGCGCCGCATAGGCACGGAATCTTCTCGTCCTCGAGCGGGAACTTGTAGTCGTACGTGATCTCCTCGTCGACTCCGATCGGCTGTTTCGAGTATATAACGATCTTCTTCTGGGACTCGATTGTGATGATCTTCGCGTAGCAGTTTGGCTACAAACAGATAAAATTAAAGTCATATAGTGAAGTAAATGCGCTATCGCAAAAATTGTAGTTAAGATTTATTATTTATTTGTATGTCCTTATTTCTGTCTACCCTAATGGGTAAACATCACAAATGTAAAAGCCAATGTGAAAGGTACCAAAACTGTTAATTATTGACATTATATTTTGTCTCATTGTGATAATATTATGGACCTGGTATTATGTAAAAATTTTACTACAAAAATTTTACAGGCATAGCTTTGAAGAATAAACCATTTATTTATACTTACAATGGGACTCAGTTTTTTGTTCTATAAAAATTTGTGGTAAAGGTCAATTTCAAACTATTGTAAGTTACTAGCTGTCCTGGTTTACGGTCTTTTGGAATACCCTCAATATCCGTTCTCAGATGACCTCCATTCAGCAAACGTAATCATCATATCAGACGATAGACGCCCACTGCGAGGCATCCTCCCCCATAGGTGATCGGTCCAGACAACAACATCGTACCAGACTCGTAACATCAGTCAGTACATAGATGCAAATCTCTTACGTGTGAATGAATAAATGAATGAACAAGATTTTTCACAGCATGTTATGTGTTTCAGGATAAGGTCGGACTCACGTTGCAACTGTGATTGATGAAGCGCGCTAGATTTCCGCATTTGGTGGCGTCGATGATGGTGTCGAGGTCGATGCGGAACAGGTAAGAGCTTCCGATTCCGGTGGCCTCGTAGTGAGCCTCGCGCACGTCCGCCACGATCGGCCGGATCATCTGCCCCACGTACTCGATCACCATCTCGTCGGCCGCTATCGGCTCCTGTCACACAATCAATTAATTATTTCAACTACTTTATTTCGGTGCATACACCGGCAAACATTTCATTTACAATTATCAAACAGCATTGGAGTAACATGTGAAGGTATTGTGTGCTGCATGTGCTAGTAAGGTTATAATTCTGTAAACTCACTTGCTCACTTAATACTATTGTATTAACAAGAAAAAAAAAGGTATCGTTTTATTGAATATATTGACGTATTGTGACACTATAAACTATATGAACAAGATTTACTTTCGAACCCGGGTTATGAAAAAAGTAAATAATATAATAAATTATGAGGAAAGTGTATAAGACAAACCACTTTGTATCGGACTTTTGCAAAACTATAAATGTCCATTACATGTATATGTATGTTTACAAATATAAAGATATATGTACCTGAGCGAATAATCCCCAGTCGTGGATGCCGGACTTGGCGAACTTCAGTTGCTTCTTTCTGAATTTCAATTGATTGAACTTCAATAGATCGGAATCGGTATCTGTACCTATTGACAAAAACACTTGTTAGTATGGTTGTTTCAGAAGTTATTTAAATTCATCAAAATCTGATATGATGATGACAAAATGAGATAGGACAACTATTATTCGTAGCATTCGTAACGCGAACAGGCAGTGTGTTAACCTATCAACAGTCCATTCGCGTTGAATTAAGCTAATGAAGAATTCGGGCAGCTTTGTATGCGTTAACAGAAACATTGTTTACCCAGATGTCGACGCAAAATTTTATCAGCACTTTGAATGGATCCTTTATGCGTATATTTTAATTTTTTGTTAGACAAAAATAATTCATAGAATATAGATAAAGTAAATTTTGATAGTATTGTGTTTGGTTTAAACGTGGATCGATTGGTATCTGTGCGGTAGTACCGAAAGCAGTGAGCAGGCGGCGCTGGTTGGAGCGCGCCTCGCGGGAGAGCTGCATCTTGCTGGCCTTCTTGTCGTCGGCAGCGGCGCCGCGCCCGTGGTGGTACTTGTACTTGGCCTTGAGCCGCGCGTCCATCTTGTAGTAGCCCTCCGTCCGAGCCGCTCCGCTCGAGTGGCCCTGCAGTCATTAAACAAATACTTTTAAACTGCCGCTGATGCTCCCGAGTCCTGCACACTACTAGTTTAAAATCGTGTAATCACACTAGAAGAGACTGTCTTCGCAAATCATTTTAACATCAAGCTCAATAACGAATTGAATACAATATCTTAGAACCTTCAAGTTGACACAAGTTAAGACTTTACAGTTTTAGGATTGGTACAGCTCGCGGCAAATTTCTAGTACACTCTAAACAGGTGACCAGTACGTATTAGACACCTTACTATACTGTCTGACTATACTCGTGTTAGACAATATTTGTTTATGGTTAATATTTGTTATAAATTTTTACTGTTACTGTATGATTTCCATTGTTGTACATTGAAGTATATTTGGCAAATATCCAGACAAAACACATTTATGCTTATTAAGAGATTAAGCCATTATAAAAAGTATAAAAATAATTAAAGCTTACACCTGATTTTTTTTCTACTCGATTTTAGTTATTGGAGCAATTATTGTGAATAGTAGGAGAAATAAATAATATTAAAATTATAGTGACGATACAATAGTCATATTCACCATATTAAGTGGCTGTACCTACATTCAACAATTACATATAAGATACTCGTGTATACATCGAGTACTGTGTACTAGTATGCGAGCAGTGCGAGTTTAGCGGGCGCAGGTACCTGCAGGTCCTCGTACATGTTGGCGTGGCGCTTGGACTTCTTGCGCGGCGGCGCGTAGGCGAGGTCGGTGGGCGGGTGCTCCACCCAGTGCGTGTCGTTGAGCCAGTAGCCGTGCGCGTCCTCTGCCAGCAGCGCCTCGTACGCGCGCCGCAGCAGCCGCACGTCCTCGCGGTCGATGCCGCGCGTCAGGAACTCGTACATCACTTGCATCTCGGCCATCAGGTCGCGTGCCGGGAACCGCACCTCGCCGTGCCTCGGGCTGCCGGCCTCCGCCCCCAACTCCGCACCAGTACCCGCCTCCGACAATGTCTCGTGCAATCTACAAAAAACATAATAGTAATTACAGAATATCTTTACTCACAACTCTTGAATCGTCAATTAACAATATAAGTAGAAAGCTGATCTGCTGAGAGTCAGTCATGAAAGTCAACAAAAATTAAATTTTGTTTTTACAATATATTAGATCGAACAAGCAATGTATTTACATAACTTCAATTTTGATTTATATCGGTGCTACAATGTAAAAAGTCTCACTTGTTTTGAATTTCTGCCAACTTCTTCGTCTCGTGCTTGCGCTTGTAGGGCCTTTTGGTTTCCTTCTTGGGCTTGATGTCTTCCAACTGTGACTCGCTCTCCGGTTCTGCTATCCATGTGTACCCTGGTCAATAAAATTTTCTTTACAATCTCTTTAAATATTTAAATTCTTTTATCAATACCTTGTTTTATATTTAAAACAGTTCTCGAAAAAATGTCTATAATATAACGTAAACTTTATAAAAAGAAGTAAATTTCAGTAATATTCGTCGATTGAATTTGGGACAATTATGTTGTGTGCGCGCGACAAATTTTAATTTTACATTTTTTCATGTAGGTAGTTTAATACTACCTAATACCTAATAAAATTTAAAGAACGGTCAAAGTGAACATACCGACGTCCTTAACGAGCCCCCGGACTTTTCGACCCTAACGACTAACGATATGTCCGCTGCCACTTCAGACGAGCTATTTTTCAAGGTACTTGTAGGTGACCTTGGTTCTTCTGCAGACCTCCTCATTTTTGACTGAATGTTTTTACTGCCGTCTAACATTAAATGTTAGAAGTGTACTAATATGTACAATTAATTTTAGATAGTCTATAAATTACATAATCGTCATTTGTAACAGCTGTGGGTGGCCGACACTGACCGTGGTCATGGTGCAGGTGGTTAGAGACACGGCGCTCGGGCGGCGTGGAAGCGGCAGGCGGCGGCCGGCAGTACGAGTGGTCCAGCGCCACCTGCGACGCCTGCGATGCCTGGGAGGCCTGCGACTGCGGCGACGATGTCTCCGATAACGCGCCACTTGTCTTTTCAAACAAATAGAAAATGTCAATTCAAGGAATAAACAGTGCTCATATTAAAAAACTACAACTAACAAAACATGGTCTATTTGATTTTATTTCAGATTCGCAATCTGTTGTCATTGTAGTTTTCGCCGTAAGACTCTGCCGGATATCAGACTTTTTTATAGATTTCCAATAAGACCGGAAACGGTTTGCATCCTTGTGGGTAAATGTCTTACGTTGCGCTTATCCATGGTTTCCAGAGCCTTAAGGCGTTTATATCCAGAGTAAAAGTCTCAAAAAGAAATTTGGGCTACATATCACATAGACAGATGAAATAAAAATATAAATATATTATTAACATCAATTATTATCAACCTTTTGTTATTCTTATAAGTTGTAATAATAAAATTTCACTTTTGCGTATACCTTCTCTGATACTTTGTACCATGAACTTTTGATTCAAAAGCACTCAATATAAATAAACAAAATATAATAATTTACTAAAGATACTATTTTTAATTAATTGCTTTCACGGTTTAATTTAAACAGCACATTGATTTACCACATGGTGTCGTATTTTGGTCAGTACAATATTATTTTCACATACCTCTAGTAAGACCCCATATACCAATACGACTATGCAGGATCTTATTAGAGGTATGTGTATATGATTTTACTTAATTCGATGAAAACTAAAACAGGTAATTAACTCACCTCCTTAACACCGTTGACTCCGATAGCAGACTCAGTATAACTGTGTTCATCGCTAACTGAAATGACCCTTTGTCTTTTTTCATCCTTCTTCTTTTGTTTCTTGTCCTTCTTCCGCCGCGTGTCGAGAGGTTCCTCCTCTGAACTAATCTCGCCCTCTTCAACTTCGGCAGACTTTTTGCTTTTCTCCGGCGACTTCAGATGATTATTTACTGGACTGCTTATTTCTTCAGGCTTACTGTTTAATAAGCTATAGGATAAAACCAAGTCTAATTTAATATAATTAGATTTATATTTAACATAGAATCATTGTCGTTATAAATATGAAATCATCAATTTATGTCGATTGTAATTGTGCGAACATTTACTCATAAAATTGTAATTTTAATGTAAGTGAAATCGGTGACTACAAAAGGAAATAACAAAGACTGGCAAATCTTAGGAACAAAGTACTGAATATTTTTTTAATCCGCACATATAACAATAATTCTAAATAACTGTGTAGAACAATATTATTACCTATCGTCAGGCGGTTTGTCGGGTTGTGGTCTCGCGTCTCCTTCCAACTTTCTCCGTTGTTCCTCCAAGAACTCCCTTTCGATTTGCTCCATATATTCCGTATTTCTTCTTCTTCTTTCCTATAAATAACAAACATCAGAGCCGTAACGGAGATTATTAGCGTATTTATCAGATGTATGATAAACAGGTACTTATAACAATAGCAACAAAAGACAGCCAAAGTAATTGATTTTTATTATAACATCAAGTTAGCAAATTATATATTTTGAGATAATTATCTCTAACGTTAATGACAATGTAATCCAATACAAATACAATACTCGTTTTTGATAAACTAATGCTGTTGCTTGTTGGTCTTAACAGCTTGTGGGTATAGCGCTAAACGCGTAGTATAAACCTCTTTACAGTAAGAATAATTTCTGATGTTTAGATAAATAACACATATTGCTTAAGACAACAAGGACATACAGCGTATATACGTAATGAACATACACGTAAGTGATTTATATAATTTACGTGCATATTATATAACGTCACAAGGTTTGTTGAATATCAATTAACACATTTCGCATTTCATCAAGTCTAACCTGGCACATAGCTGAGCCCAGGTTATTCTAAATGTTTTTAAAGTGATCAAACTATGGCTCAAGGTACTGCCGAGGACGTCGTTATCTATTATCCAATAAGCTATCAGGGCGATCAGCTATAATCTCGAGGGCTCCCTCAGAAAAATATACCAGATTGGCAGGCCGCTAAATTTAGGCGAAGGCTACATGGAGTGCTTTTCAAATCACGTTTAACTTTCTCATTCGTGGGTTGCCGAGAGGGACGAACGTCGAGCCGATTGGTTGCTATTATTGACCTACTCGATAAAATTCAAAAGCAAGCAACATACCTGGTACTCCCTCTCTTCCTCAGAGTCGGAGTAGACGCGATCAAGCAAGAGATCCCTCGGTTCTTCCTCCGGCGATAGTATTGGCGAGCCGAGCCTCTCGGCCGGCTGCGGCATACACTCCTCACCTGCCTCGTCCATCTCCACCGGCGGTATTGGAGTTTTTTCTGCGTAATGTTGAATATATATATATATTTTAAAAATTAAATTTAGACTACTGTAATAAAATTATTTACTGTTATATTTAAATACCAGTTTGTGCATTTAATTACATTTATCAATTTATTTATTATCAATTCTCAACGTCTTAGCTGTCCCCTACAAGGCGAAAGGAATATGACTATTTATAATAATATTATATTTATTCTAAAGACAACATTATAAATCAGCACACTGGCGTAAAATATATATATAATACAAATATCATAAATATAACTATAAACACTATTGTATAAACATAAATCATTTACGTAGGCATACTTTTTATTTACTTATCAGGCAAAAAAAATTAAATAACATCAAAAATTATAAACCCTACTTAATGGCTTTCCATAAGTGACCTGATGACTAAAAATAATATACCACTTCCTTACAAAATGGTATACAAATAAATAAATCTTTAATGGATAAAAGCGAACACCATGTTTTAGTAACAAGGACAATTTGCTAACACTCCCGATGTTATGGTGTTTATCGATTTGATATTAATTATTCGAAATGTCTGTTACTTGTAGATACCCAAAATTATTGTTATTTGTTTCCTAATGTTTTATTATAAAATTTCTAAATTACCTCTTCTACTCTGTTCCTCTTCGCTATCAGAGGACGAGTACACTCTCCTGAGCCTCTCCTTGTTTGATACGACTTTGAACTGAAAAAAAAATAATCTTATGAAACTAGGACAATATTTTGAATTTATTTAAAATTTAAATAAGGTTCATTGCTCTTTAACTGTGACATCACATTAATACAAACAAAAAAATATTAGATTAGTATGAATAATTTTGATAACATTCGTAACCCTAACTTATTTATGGGTTAGAGACTTTTATTTCTCTTTAATAATTTTATCACCAATATTTTTATTTTTGCGCTCTCCTTCCATGCACCTCAAGATCTTTCATTCTTTCCTTACATTCTACATTTTATGTCTTGTTCCTTCATTCCATTTCCCTCTCCGATGCCTTTTATCCATCCCCTCGTTTCTCAGTTTTGTACAATACCTTTTTTTAATTTTTTTTATAATTTATTTATATACTTTATATTTTGCTTACATTCGTTTTATTTTATTTACGTTTTCTTAGAATATTGTCTCATTTTTTTTAACGTTTATCACAATTTTTCTACATAGCCTGAGAAACCCTGGTCATATCTCATTATTCTCGATAAGCGAGGCTATAGCGTCCTCGCAGATCTTAGTACCTAACCGGCATTCGGAGCCGACTCGGAAGGTTTAGGTTGAAAGATGCTATTATAGGGTAGCTATTCTTATTTGTACCAAAAGGGCTCTTATGTTATTGTACTCATAACGTGCGCAAATGTTTAACGCACAAGTAGGGACAATAGTGATAGAAGAGAAAAAATTGTTATAAGCAGCGTGGACACCTTGCAGAAACCAGAGACCAGAGAATACAAGTATGCACAGTAAATTATATGTGTATATAAGTATTAATGAATAGTGAAGATTTCTATGGCGATAATCATTTACATAACGTGTAAACTGATCATAGATTATTTGCATAAGTAACAAGGTTAGCATGTCATACCTCAGCCTCGTCGAGTTCCGAATCGTCCTCGGAATCGGAATAAATACGCGGCGCAGCGCCTTTCCGCTCCGACCCCGAGCCCGACCACGACGACCGTGATGACGACGACGAGGACGATCTAATGACACACACACACAAGCAACGTGTTATTACAAGAAACATAGATTTAAATATCGCCATCATTTCAGCCGTAGGACATATGCCGGACATAGACCTGCCATATAGATTTCGAATAGTACTGTCTAGCTGTAGAAAACAGCTTGCATCTTCCCGACCACACTAGACAGAAGCGTCGCTGGAGTTTCTTCCGCCACTTCTTCCAGCGCTAACGTTTTCCGGATTGGTAGTAGTGATATTAGCAACTGGCCAAGCCGAGTTTCGGCTCTCACGCGCTCTTTTGCCGGAATGCTATGCGGGTATTATCGACGAGTGACAGCCAAAGCAGAGATCCCTTTGTGGGGGAATATGGACTTAGTCTCTGCATGGAACGTTCATTGAAGCAATCTAAAAGCTCGGCGGCCTCCCAATCTAGTAAAATAGTAATATGTAGCGGACCGAGCCAAGGCTTCCACGGGAGCCCTCGAGCTATGCTACTTTAAAAGAGATCTTAGGTTAGGCGCACTCTGTGCTCTGCCATCCCATACCCACGGAATACCCAAATACCATTTGGGCAGCAGTGAGTTCAATAAAAAAAATTGCCTGCATCTATCGTTTTCGACGACTTAAGCAAGGTCGTCTGCCTAGTTTATGAGTGGATGTCCCATGTTGCTTTTACCAGTTTGTCTACATTTCAGACCCAATTTATTTAAACATCACCAATAACTCAATTACTTTTAGCAAATTAAAACCATGGGCTGACCTTGAAGAGCTGCTGGATTGCCTTCTCCTGCTTGTCGACAGGTAGGAACCCGCGGTCCTACTCCTGGGACTGGTAGGAACTTCCTTTTCTTCATCAGAGTTTTGCACCATTTCTTCCTGGAAGAATTGTCAAAAGAATAATTTCTGCTGTTTCTATGCATAACACATATTTCTTAAAAACAACAGGATATATCTCTATTTGATGAACTTACACATAAGTAATTTATATAACTTGTTTAATTGATATGCTTACTATTTGACGTCACAAGGTATTTTTCTTAATATCGATTAACACTGTTTGCACCTCATCAGGTTTGTTCTGGCAGAGCACTGATGCTGTTTAGCTTAAATCTTTTTAAAGTGACCAAGCTATACAACTGGCGAGAACGCAGTTACACTACATATTCTTTCCTATCCAAGAACTACCACTGCAGCCATTCACCAATAAGTTATCAGGTCACTCAACACATTCCATATAACAAATGAGAACAGTAACTCCCAAGAAAGGACTTTAGCTTAAGCTAACTAATGCGATTAGAGGGTGCCTGAAAATGGGTGAACGAACCACAGGCTCCATCACTATCACTATTCGAATGCATCGAATTAGTCATATAATCATCACAAAAGTGGTGTTAATAAAAATTGGTATATATATTCTATATTGTTAGTGTATTTTATGTAGGTTGTACATCTTCTTTTTAGCCGAGCATGGCCCTCTCCGTTGCTCTCTGAGTGACCTCGAGCCTTCTTATAAAACCCTTAGTAAACACCTGCATTTCAGATCCATATGGCATCATTGGCAACACACATGCTCAAAGATCTTATCGTTTAGACATTGCGGTATTTTGGAAGAGAAGATATTTCGAAGCTTCCCGAACGCTGCCCATCCGAGTTGGATGTAGTTGGATTGTGATAATTCGGGGGGTTTGTAACAGGTATATATATTCTTCTACAACTTCGAGCGTAGCACCTCCGACAACTACTTGAGTAGACACGACATGGACATTAGTTATAAACTTGGACTTGTCCATATTCATTTTAGGGCCTACTAATCCAGAGGATATATCTAGGAGAGTCATGAATCTTTGTATCCAGATCTTTTATTATTACTGTCGTCGGCAAATCGAAGCTCAGTTATGCACGCTGATTCTGAGCTTAACCGCTCTAACCTATGAGCTTGAAGACATCTTCCAGTGCAGCAGTAAACAGTTTTGAAGAGATGTCTCCTTGTCTCTCTTTACAACTGGATTATTCATCAAGTGATAAACGCTCTACTGGTTTCATCACTGTTAGAACAGTAATAGTTAAAGTAATCATCAGTGTAAATATATTTAAGCTAACCTGATCACTGAGTCGTTTAGAAGAATCTTCATCCATAACAACAGGCGAGGGGATTTTCCTTTTGCGCCTGAAACTTGGCATCTTTGGAATTGTTGCCCGCAAACCTAAACCAATACCGACGCCGTAGCCTCCCAGCTCGAGCCCCAGCTCCCGTGACTCCATTATAGATTTAATAGAATCCACAGCCACTTCTTCTTTCTTGTTCGAAATATCCTGCAGAGAAATTTTAAAATTCTTTAATCGACATACAATTAAATGATTAAAAACATGTATTCTACAATGCCTGATTTACTAAAAAAATAGAACACCTAATTACTATAAAAAGTTTTTTTTTTGTGATACAAAACACCAAATAGTTCCTATTATTTATTTACTTTTACTTTTATATTTTTTATATTTTTGTTCTGCTTGTAGTTTTAATTAGGATAACATTTTTCTTTATTAAACTCAAGTGAAAATGTAATGCACATTTTTCATTTGCATAATCACTAGTTACAATTATTGTTCTAAAATTTGTGGATACGATTTTGGTATGTCTGGCTGTGATATGTACGGCTGACTGTAATGGCTGCCAAGCTCTGAGGTCGTTTAGTAGGATGATCTATGGTTACAGAGCGCACGAGCCTCCAACAGAGGATCACAGCTTAAGCTGTTATTTGATTCGTGTTTAGTACTCTGATCGGCTCAATCGGTTTAGAATTATCGAAATATATTTTCAAAAGAACTTCGTATATTTATCAAAGGTTATATATTAAATATATAAATTATATTCGAGTTATATATTTAAAAGCGTTATTTTACCAACTACGGTTGTACTTTCAAGTCATGAGAAAAAATGTAGTTAGATAAGGACGATAGTGAACCTGCAGAGGCTGTCCCGTGTCCTCGGGCTTCGCGGTCTTCGGTTGTCTTATCTTGCGGCTCTGTTCGTCCCACCACAGCTCGAAACTTTTGAATGCAGTACTCTCGATCATTTTCTTGTTGAAATCTTTCTTCAGAATTTGTTTCAATTCTGCGGTGACCCGATCGATCACTCGATTAATTGTCGGGAAATATGGGTTATCTATTTCCTGGAACAAAATTAGCATTTAATAATTTATGACAGGAAATTATTAGTGAAATAACAGATTTGTCAACACCACTTGTATATACTGCTGTGTATTCACGTAATGTCTAATGTTATATAGTCATCTACAAAAAATCAGAAATCTTTAAAAAAAATTAACAGTGAATTCTGGAATAGTCTGAACCGTGTATCCAAGATCCGTAGCGCAAATAAATTCTTTTTATATTCAGCAGTTTTTTTTTTTAATAAAAATGATGAATCTAGATCATATCCTTCCTGTTATACATAGCATGTTACGAAAAAAAAGAATGAAGAATATTGAAGAAAATTTAATATATTTTAAGAGTCACCCAGATTAGGGTGGCTACGATAACCGATCTTGCGCTGATACGTTCTGCGACCGTGACAGTGACATCAGTCCATCTAGAGAAGGGCCCACCCACGCCGCAGCTACCGGCTCGTGGTCGTCACTTGAGAACCTACAGTCTCCAACTCTTTTTCTTTTCAGCCGACACACGTCAAATGCAAGGCATTGGCTTCTCTCAAAGATAGCTCCGATGACCGGTCTTGCGCTGCCCGCATACAGCGACTTCCTGCGACCTTAACTAGGATGTCAATCCACCTAGTGGAGGGTCTACATCGACCGGCATCAACCGGCTTGTGGCCGTCACTCCAGAACCACGACTCCACCGGCCATAGGTATGTTACATAGAGGAATTTTTTTATTTTAAAATGTAACATATTGTCATTTCCACCTTTTACATCTTGTCTTTATATGTATCTTAATGTACCTGCTCGTGGTGCACAGGCTGCGGGTAGGTTTGGTAGGGATGCGGCAACATGGAGGGCGGAGGGTAGCCCGCGCCGTACGCCATCGCCATCTCCGGTGTCGCGTACGTCGGCGGAGGGTATGCTAAGATATACGTTACGTAAGTTATGTATGTGTTTAACTTTCTTAAGAGAGTATAATCAATAAAATATTATTGTCATCTAAATGTTACAATTATAAATTAAGATTCTAAAAAATAACGTGTTTCTAAGCACAAGTCATTAAAATAAATCATTACAATTGAAAAATGTAATAACTAACGTTACAATATCTACAGTTCGAATTGTTTCGAATTGTTCTACCGTAAAGTTACTATTAAGTAGCAATGGCAGCAATTTATTATATACTATATATATACTATCTTTAGACGAAAGTCTCCCAAAGTGAACCCCCGTGGGACCACGAACGACTCCATGAGGATCTACCTAGTGTGGCAGCAAAACGGAGATTCACAATTCGTGAGAGTATGCATGAAAAATTATCTGATTTCAAAAGTGAAGACTTAAAATATTGGCTTGCTTCCACCTATGAATATAGGTAGATAATATTTAAAGTTGCTGAGCAAATGTTGCTTAGTGCAAGTTTCAATAATGAAAATATCGCTGCAGGGGTTCACAAGAACCAGTTAAATTATGAAAGTGGTCTATGAAAAAAAAAAAAGTTTGGGAACCTCAGGTTTAAACAAAAAGATGATATTTAAAAACTTTGCTATTACCTGTGGGCGGCCATATGTGCTGGTAATACGCCGGGTGCGGATGCGGATGCAGATGGCCATGAGCATGCGCGTGAGGGTGGGCATGCGGGTGCGCGGGCAGCGCCGGGTAAAAGTAGGCTTCCGCCGGCACTTGCTCCTCAATCTTCGCTTCCGTTGATGAGAGAGACGACAGCGACATCTGTTTTAAACATTCATAGTTACACAATCATTTTGTTAATATTGACGCTTTGGGATACATTAAACTGATGGTTTTATAATTTTACCAATATCAGACCAGAACACGGTTTTTAATAATGTTTACACATATGCACTTTTCTATCTGTTAGTATAAGCAAAACCGTTGTACCTCACCTTAGGAAAGCGGGGTGTGGTGGAGGCCTCACAGCTAAGGCGCGATACAACGGTTTTGATGGCATTCCTTCTATGAGTCCTGCGTTATCAATACTCTAACACATTTTCTGGTGCAATATGCAAACATATGTTGTTTTATCTTATCATAAAGGAATTCCGGATAAAGAACTTCAAAAATTTAACAGCATCGAATGCTTTACATTTGATTCCAAACAAACTTCTATGATGCATTGAATAATTTCAGCTACAAAATGTATTACACCAACCCTAATAACTTTAATAGACAACTGTCAGACGTTTGTAACTATTATCATTCTAAAACTACCAATAAATAGTAAGCAACGCGCAAGTCGGCAATGAACAACAACTAATAAATTAACATCCATAATTATTTAACAAAAATTCGTCAGCTTCCGTTCGGATTGAAAGAAATGTTTTAACACTTTGCCATCCGCACGTTTCGTAAAAATTTATTCGCTTGGCGCCGGCAGCGCAAATTCGGATTACTTGGCTTGTCGCTGGCCGTTTTTCACATTAACGGGAAATTATGAACTGTAAAGTTTTAATAAACTCATCGTTAGTTCTCATGCGTTCTCAACCCTGTTCCATAACTTTCATGAAATTTCGAAGATATTCATACGTAAATAAATACAAAATTTATTTGTTTTATATATTTGTTCATTTCCATTCTCTTTGGTATTCAGTATTTTTCTTTCGTATGGTATGAAGCAAAACAGTCTCCAAGATGCAACGTCGAATTCGCCTTGTTAATATCTTCCGACGATTCTACTCCACTTTCACTTTTTTCATCTCCAACGTCTTCTTCCGAGTCGACCAAATCGTCCGGAACGTCCGACAAGACGTCCGGCATTCATCATAAATAACTGTGTCGTCTGTTTCGTCTGCCATGATGAGAGGGCACAAGCGCTTATAAAAACAAAAAACTTTTTGACGTGTGTAACTTATTGTTACCTAAACTATTTTACGCCCGACACCACTGTGGTGTCGCCGTACGGCATAGATTATATTTTGATCATACCAAATATATAAATGTTTACCTGGTCATCGTCGAGATTATCCTGATCTTTGTCAGGGAGGCCGGCTGGGGAACGTCGAGGCTTTTCGCCCGTCAACAGCTCATCTTCGGACGAAGATATATCTGAACCTATTTTGTCTGCATTTGATGCTTTGTTATGCGCCTCTTTAACTCTCTGAAAATAAATTAAAACACAAGAAGTAGAAATAGACTACAGTAGTTCATAGCACGAGTATCATAATTTCAGGACAACTTACCCTTTCTACAGTAACTTTTAAACATTCGAGGTAGAATTCCCGACTTAAGTATGGAGATGGTGTATTGGACAGCGGTTCTGAGTCAACTTCCTTCTTCACGCTCACTGATATTATGCTGCCTCGGTCTTCGCTACCTGATCCTGTTCAACACAAAAACATGAAATATTTCATAAATAAAAATATTTATATACGTCGAGAATTTTTCGTAAAATAGATCCTCATATCTGGTTTATTTACTTAGTCATTCATATTAATTCGGACAACAGTGATGGCCTCCTAAAATTTCTCGTTGTATGTCGTATTATAGGCTAAGTCGAACCTTACGCATTTGTGGATTAAGGGCCAGAATTAATAAAAGATGGATTGGCAGACATCAAAACGTTTGGGGTGTTTAGTTATATGCCATCTGCTGATTTTTCAATTCAAAAAAGGGAACAAACTTTTTGTTCCTTGATTCGTTCAAAATAAAAGACCGGCATAAATGGCGTAACATAGTGCACCACAAACTTTCCAAAAAGCCACAATAATGAGGTATACCAAGAAGAGATGAAATGGGAGGAGAAACGCTTTAGTCCGTTAGTCCTCTATACCTTCGTCGTCGGAGGGCGGCTGATGCGCGTCGAGGTCGGGAATACGCGCTGGTAGACGCTCGTCGTCCTCCTCCTCCGAAGAGATGCCGAGCGAAAGAAACGGAGGAGCCAAGCCACCGCCGCTGCCAGCGCCAGATAACAGCATGGCGATCCTGCACGAAAACAATATTCCAATCACCGTAAATATATACACAAACAATTGCCTCAATGTTCTTCAAATTCAAGTCCCGGAGAGGAAGTCGTATGTTCAGCAGACTTATGACTAAATTGATGATAATGATGATGATGATAATAATAAAAGTATTTTACGTCATTGTGAAATGTACCCAAAAGCCATTCAGTGTATTGTTTCTGAATGAGTGATCATTTACAGCACTGAAATGTAGTCTGTCCTACGGTGCTAGTGCGCCCAGACAGATGGGAACTTAAGCTTCTCGCAAGGCCAATTCTAACAGTATATATTCTACTGAAATAATATTCATAATCTGTTTTTTGTAATAGATAAACCATCAGCGTTTTATAAAAATATAGTTTTACCAACCAACATGCGATCGCATTTTGGAATAAAAAAAATCTTGAAAATACAGGGTGGGCCACGGATGCGTACGAATTTAAAATCGCTATAGCGTTGGAACGGGGTAAGGGAGCGGAGTGCGGGAGGTGGGGATCTGTAGCTCGGTTCTCGGAAATTTTGTCGCGATGGAGCACTTCCCGGGTGAACAGCGTGCATTCTGTGTTAAAAATTATTACAAAAATGCCGATTCGGGCGTTATTGTTCGACGTTTATTTCGCTCTCACTATGGATTGCATGACTTAAAACAGTGTCCGAGTGAAAGTTTGATTAGGGCGTGGGTCAGAAAGTTCGAGGCTACCGGTTTGACCCTCAATCAGAAACCTAAGGATCCCAAAAAGACAACAAGGTCAGAGGAAAACATAAACGAAGTCGGAGCTTACGTACTTCGCAATCCTGGGCAATCAACTCGCAAGCGATCAGCAGAGCTCTCTGTATCAAGAACGACTTTGCGTCGAATCTTGAGAAAGATTTAAAGTTGCACCCCTATAAACTTCAACTAGTGCAAGATTTGAAGCCGATTGATCACAATTTACGACGTGATTTCGTCAAAACAATGTTTGAGCGGTTTCGGCGCTTCAACAATATTCTTTTTTCAGACGAAGCCCATTTTCACTTAAATGGGCACGTAAAAAAAAATAGTCGTTATTGGGCCTCAGACAATCCACGTTTCAAACACCAAAAGCCTTTGCATTCGCCAAAAGTGACAGTTTGGGCGGCTATTTCAGCACACGGAATCATCGGACCCTTTTTCTTTGAAGACCAGCGAGGGAATTCTGTGACAGTAAATACTGAGCGATACATAGCCATGTTACGCCATTTCTTTTTCCCGCAGCTGTCAGAATTTCCAGGGTACAATAGTGCGACATGGTTTCAACAAGATGGCGCCACATGCCATATATCTAACGAGAGTTTGGCAGTCTTAAAGGAGAAGTTCGCTGGAAAACTCGTTTCGCGTCGAGGTGACATTCCATGGCCACCTAGGAGTCCGGATTTAACCCCACTAGACTTTTTCCTGTGGGGTTACATGAAAAGTAGAGTCTACAGTAATAATCCGACCTCAATTGCCCAGTTGAAGGCCAATATCCACGGAGAAATGGCCGCAATTCCGCGCGCCATGTGCGAACGAGTTTTCGGCAATTTGAAGACGAGATTCGAAAAATGTTTGCAGTGGGATGGTGCGCATCTGGATGATGTTATTTTCAAAAAATGATTTTCCCAAATGTTTACTTTAATTTAAAAATAAATTTATTTTAGTATTACTTTTGTTTTGTTTTTTATGAATTTTTCAAATTCGCAAAACTCCGAGGCCTACCCTGTATAATTAACCAAACATATCACCTGGTATCAAGATCGACGTTCTTAGGCTCATCGGCTGGTGGAGGCGGTTTCGGCTCTGGAACCCCTTCCTTATCCGACCCCGGTGGCGGAGGCTCTGCAACTTCTACACTCTTGGTCTCCACTGGCACCTCCTATATATATTACAACATTAATATTCAACCACTAGACAGACAACATGAACATAGACATGCTAACAAAGTAATCATATGCATGATTGCTACTGCAAGACAAAACTATGGCTATTTCATTTTGATTGTATTAAATATGTAAAAAAATATTGTAACTCATGTTTCGTGCATAAAATGTAATTATATTCATCAATATTGCCAAAGACATGCAAAAAAAATTAATGGAAATAACTTCTCATATAAACAAAGATCTGATGCAAAAGCGCTTTCCACAATAAGCCAACACTTGTTCTTTACTTACATATGTAGCCAACGCCTATTTTTGATAACAAAATTTTGATGTAATAGATATTTGACCTCATAACTCCCATACCCAAGTTTTTAACAGAATGTAACTTAAAAGTTAATATGACATATTAATTATTCTACAATTAGATTCAATATTAGTTTTAAGAAAAGGAACATAGATAGATTATGTATTATTTGGGTATATAACAGTTCATGCAAATGACAACAGATCATGCGGTGTCAATGTATGTATGTCCGACACGATATCCACAATCTACTCACAACACCCACTTAATTACTTCCAAAACTGTACCGAAATCGGGTCTACACGAACAAATTGAATTATCTGAGTAATCATCGCGGCTAAGACTGATATTGACGTATTGTTTCCTCCCATGTAAAATGTAAAATGCAAAGTACTGATTTTATAAGTTCATTTTTTTTTAGTATTTTGGTATCTAAACTTTTCACTATCTGATGGCATAACATAAATCACTTGGTTTTACAACTACCTAATAATTTGATTTTATTTAAAACAAAATCAAAAAATAATTTGTTAGCTTCAGTTATAAATATAACTAATTCATATGTATAGTTTTACACATTAAAATAAGAAAAACAAAGTAATAACTGTATAAAAATAGCACAGAATATTACTAAAAATATCTCAGCTATTTGTAAGAGGTAAGCTATATTTTTTATGGCTGCCTGTTTGACAATTTTAATTTTTGTATATATATAATAATGTATAAACCCGATAATCGGTACAATTTGTATAAAGTCCGTGAACAAAGCCGACCTTCTCTTTAGTTTTCCGTGGCTTGGCGTCGGGCGAACGCCCCGTGCGAGACGGAGTGGCAGGCGCTGCCCACGTTGCACCCGCACGCTTCTCCGACTTTAGTCAGACCACATCATAAAGTGAGCCATCGCAAGAGTGTACAACAAAAACTACAGAGTTGCAACCAAACTCTCAAAACAATCTGTTTTCCAACTTATTCATATTTAATTGTAAATGATATTTTCAATTATGACTTTAGTTAGCAAATGAATATTGAATGAGAGGATGTAATGGTTGATACATATCTATAAAGCCATGATACTTGCTATGAGTATATTATTCAAATGGTGTATATTATTTACATTATCATATCAAATATCAGAAATTTAGACAAATAAAGCAGTTTCTTAAAAAAAACGGTGATGTGTAAGCAAACATCATTTTTAAGTTTTAGTGAAAATTTGTTATAATATTAAGAATAGCATAGTGTTAAATGGAATTGATTTAAAGTTATGACATATTCAATATTTTCTTAATATGCATAACCAAGAGAGATGCATTCAAACAC
This sequence comes from Battus philenor, assembly GCF_028537555.1. Classification (NCBI taxonomy): domain Eukaryota; kingdom Metazoa; phylum Arthropoda; class Insecta; order Lepidoptera; family Papilionidae; genus Battus; species Battus philenor. The sequence goes on from NW_027181686.1 coordinate 5,565,371, forward strand.
AAACAGTTTGAACAAATTAATACCTATCCATTTTAAATCAGGATATGTTCTGTCATTAGTGGTACAAATACGAATATTTAAACTGAAAATATAGTGTTATAACTAACGTGTGGATGGTGATGAGATGGATGGTGGGGATGTCTCCAATCCCACCACATGCCGCTTGCACTAGGCGCCGGACTCGCACCATATCCATACCCGTATCTGAAAAAGAAACATACACCAGATGTAAAATACTTCTTTAATCGCCTTTTCAATTGAATAGCTTTGTTAATTAACCTAAATTTCTCATAAAAGTGAGATCTTTATCATGTGATTAATAAAACCAGATTTTAATTTTATTTTTTGGGGTCGTTTCGGGTCGAGATTTTTTTAGGGATCGTAAAGACATACGAGTGTCATTGGTTGACTGGGGGCCACTTGAGAACATTTTTTTCACCAAGATTCTGCACCGCAATAGCTTGCTTTACACCAATCGATGAATTTCATTGATTATTAGGCGGTGTGAAGAAAATCCTAACATGCTCTATGGCAATTAAGTCAACGAACCATAAAAATGAGCCTTATGATTTAACATACCCAGGCTGATGATAATATGGGTCGTACGGCAATGGACCCGTGGGTGTGTAGGGCACTTCTGGCGGATGGGTCGGAGGAAGACTAGCAACCGGGGCCACAACGTGTGTTGTCAAGTGGCTCGAGGGGTGAGTCGGCGCATGGCTGGACGTGTGGCTTGATGTCTGACTGGAGGTGTGGCTTGAAGTATGACTGGATCCGTGGCTGGATGCGTGACTCGGTGCGGCAAATGTTGGTTCACTAACTTCACTGGTACCTCGCCCGTATCGTTCCCGGTGCCTTTACATTTAGAAACACTTTTTAATTTAAATTTATTGATACAAAATCGGCAATATACAATTTTAAAATGTTCTTATTTTTCTTCTATAGATAAATTATCACATGCAGTACAAAAAGTACAAGACACCCTGATAGCCTAAGTGTAAGACCTAGATTAGCAAAAATTTAACAGATATTTAAATTATTGCAGCACATAAAAAGAACTGCAAAGGGTGAACTATTTATTAACTACATTACTCCATATCCACGAAAGATGAATGTGTGTAAAATGTTGGTACAATTGCAAGCAAATTCAAACTATAGAACACTACAAGTACAAGTCACATGTTACCTTTCTTTTCTTTTACATTTCCTCTTGCATCGACGGCTTGTAATAAAATTTAATAAAGAGTTAAACATAAAACATTTACAGAAATAATGTTAGTGTAATAATAATTGTTTATAATTGAGTTGCATATTTACTTGAAGTTAAAGTTACTGTCAATTTATGACCTTGCATAAAAAATTAATAATTTAACACAACCATTGCTTTCGAAATTATGCCTTCAACTGATCACTGTAGCGCCTGACTTTCTACTTAGGAATGATTTGATTAAAAACAACAGATGACAACTGGGATCTCAAAATTCTGGAGTGGAGACCATAGTTGATGGTCTGTGGTCTCCACTCCAAAACACCACAGTTAAAAGAACATTCACCATAAGGTAGACACATACAACCTTGTTAAGATTGTTGGTAGACACTGGATGCAAACAGCTTCCAACCGGTCTTCACGGAAATCTATAGGGAAGGCCGTAAGGTATATATGCCCAGTGATAGTCGTCCTATGGCTAAAACTCTGATGATGTTGATGATGATTAGATATTTGGAATAGTCCGGCCGTTGAACAATGATATTTCACTGCATTGGTAATGCAAAAGAACTATATGGTAATTATAGATTAAACCCTTTAACATAACTCAATGACAACAATCCATTTTCAAATGTTTAATTGTAAGCAATATTTAAACTTTACTAAAAATTTAAATTGCTAAGTACTTACCGTTCTCTATCTCTGTCACGATGTCTCTCCCCATCGTTCTCTCTCTCGCTGCGACTGCGATGCCGGTGCCTATACTCGCCTCGCTCTTCGTCTGACCAACGGGTATTACTGTCACCGTGATCCTCTTTGTAACGCGGATACCCCTCCTACATTTAAAAAGAATGAAACAAACTAGTACAAGCTTGCTATTAAAGACTACATAAAGTCATAATTTTAATGTCACATGGAGAAGGAAAAACAGGAGAAACACAAATCGAAATTCATTGAGCCCAATTTAAAAAATAGCTTTTGATATTACTTTTAAACAGTAAATTCAGTATCTTAAGAAAAGTAAAATGAGGAAAATGATATTATATTCTATTGCCTTTAAACAATAAAGCTTTGAAACTTTTTTAATTTACATTTTATAGGATATATAGTTCCTTTTAATAATTTCAATAATGATTCTAAGACAAAAAACTTGAGAATTTAGTGTAAATCTGAATTAATCACACTTCAAAACTTGAGAAGTTAGTCAAGGGGCCAAATCAATTTTATTGAAAAAAATATAAATAAATGCAAGGCAATTGCAAGTCTTCATTAACTTAAGCCCAGAGAAAATATGTAAATATGTGATTCAGAGATGATACGAGGCAAATTTTCATTTAGAAAGAAAAATGTAGATTTTTAATTTCATATTCCCAAGAACAAAAAATATGCAGTACATCAAAAAGATAAATGCCATTGTCATTAATACCTAAACTGAAAATAAGGGTGGGTTTCTGATGGATGGATGGATGTTTTTAATGTTGCTATAATCAAATAAATATTTACTACCTAGGCACTTTCTCAATATAAATAAATGCTTTTACATATGAAGTATTTATATTCTAGTTCTAGATCATATTCATATGTACTAATAGCTTCTTCAAATGTTTCTATAAATTCATAATCACTTTTATTCGGGAAATACAATCGTTACATCTACAATTGTTTTTCATATTACATGGTTAATGTCACAGAGGAATGAATTTTAATGAAGATGCAGATGATCAAAGGATACTATAAATAGAAAGTATAAATTACCTTGTCAGTCAATTTAGTGTCTTCGAGCCTTTTACTAAGGGCTTCTGTCTTGGTTGTCCTAACATCTTCCGCTACAGGCTTTGTAGTAGATGATGTTGGCTGAGCCTTTTTATCCAAAGTTTTTTCCTCAAACATTTCTTGACATTTTTTGCCAAATGGGTCATGAAATACATCGAGCACCTAAAAAAACTTAGGCTTATGATTTCTACAGAGTATAAAGAAGTTTTGTAATCTAAATACTTGATGAAATAAATTGCAGATGCTATGTTCATATATCCAACACTTACAGCTTTGTACTATTTAAACACAAAGTACTAATTAAATATTTGATTAACCCTAAACACCTATGAAATACCTAATAGAAGGGTTGGAAGCTATGTGTATCCAGCATATGTCATCAACTTCAAGTAGATCATTAGGCAAACATGTGCATGAAAGTGGGCAGGGAGCGTACATATACTGCACATGTCAGTAGTCTATAGTCTCTTGTCCAGAACCTTTAGTCTTCAGCCGGTGCACAATATGGCCTGACCATTGCCACTTCAACTTGCCAATAACCACTGCCAACTTGCCACTGGGTTATGTCAGTTATTTTTGTTCAATTACAGATTTTCTCAAATGGGTATGGTTAACTATTTTGTAAAGTGGACATATGAATATTATTCTTGAATAGATGATAGTAGTTCATAAAGGTTGGAGAAATATGCTCTAAAGCAGTGATTTCCAAAGTGGTCTATATCGACCCCTAGGGGTCTATGAAAACCTACAAGAGGTCTACATCAGCGAAAAATAATTTGGGGGCCCATGAAATGAAAATGGGGGTCCAAGATAGTGGATCTCAACACATACACTGATAGTACCTATTTACTTACATCATACTATCTTATAATATCAAAACATTTACATTATTTATAAAAGTACCTATGAAGTAAAAAAATTATTATATATGTTTATAATATTGTATAAGTTGTAGGATGTGTTTGTAGGATGTCGCAATACATTTTGAACTTGTAAAAACCTGAGAATCCCAGTCTCAGAGCTTCACTACCTTGCACTGACTTATTCTATTCGTCACTCTATATATCAATCGTTAGCATGTGTTTTTACTTTGAGTTCTTAACACTAAACTTCACTACAGTTAGAAATTTACAGGAAATCAATATCGGGAAAGTAGGGGGTCTACTCAACACAGAAAAACATGGCAAATGATCTACAAAACAAAAAAAGTTCAAAACTCTGCTCTAAAGAATAAAGTGAACAGTTAAATATAACATATTTCTATTGTGAATCAAAATTAAACATGGGTATCATCATGTAGTTCTAAACTCAAGAGAATTCTAATAAACTCCATATTACATTAATTAGAGACCACTCATCAGAGAACAACAATCATAAATTGTAAATTATGGTAGGTCATTTCTATGCCAGTGCTGCTACAGATTGGTGACAAATTAGTGAATACATTGGTCAATTATGATTAACACCTTCCCAAAGTTCCTCAGAACGTCTAAATATATTAACAATGTTTTTAAAATAAATCTTTACAGTTAAAATATGTTCTAAAAATCATGAAGGACCTAAATCATGTTTATGTTGTTTAAAAAATGTGCTCACTGCAAAAGCTATTTCCATATAAGCATTCTAAGAGATATTATAAGAGACCAGTATTTATTTTCCAACTTTAATTAAATATGGGTAAAGCAGAGCAATCTTATAAAATAATACAATGAATTAAAGTTCTAAATCCTTAGGAAAGTATATCAAAGAATAACAAATATATTGTTCAATATCAACATCATCAGGTCAGCCAATAGAACTGGTAACTTAAAAATTTAAGACCTTAAAGTTAATATGAGCAAGTGACAAGATAAGCAGAGTTCACTGCTAACTGAAGTTTACAACACCATAATTGTGCCTTAAACTATGTTGAAGATTTCACTAACTTTAAAACTTATCAAATCAATACAGTACAGTCATAACAGTGCATATACAATATATTGTTTAATTGCAAAACGACATTTGATTAGTCAATAATATCAATAATTTCCAAACTGTATACATACCTGGCCCATGACTGACTTTCCATTATATTTTTCAATACATATCTTGGAATATTGTACATCTTGGAACACTATTCTTGCAAAACCTAAATGTCTATGAGTAATTGGATGGTAAAATATTGTCAACTCTTCATATGGTCCAACTTTATTCATCATGTCTGCTAAAAAGGCTTTATCGATGTTATCGTTTAAGTTTGCTATCGTAATTTCTAGTTGAGGTGGTATTCCTACGTAATTTTTGTCTATCCTAAACCTGAAACAAAAATCTTATTCGAATTTCCCGCTCATGCTTTAATGTCATATTCAGATAAGGTTGGCACCATTGAGTGCCTAAGTATAATAAAAACAAAGAAGATTATAACCAAATTTTACAAAAATTTACGTAAATATAGAGTTAAATCGTAATTATTATAACACAAGTGTATTTCCAGGGGCCAATATATCAAAAAAACTTTAAATTAAGATATAGAATAAAAGAAATGTCATTAGAACTAATGAGAATCTTATTCATATTTCACAATGTGATATAAACATATCTTTTTTTAATTATCGCATAATTTTTGTTATAAGTGTTATTCTCTAATCATTTATTACATGTATAGATATTAAAACATCAATTATTTGGTAATTGTCGTTAGATGTAAGCATTCACATTATTGGAACATTTTCAGTAACTATCTATTACCTAGGGATCGGCAAATCTGCTGCTTCCAACTTATTCCATATCCTCGATAGCGCTGATCTAGGATCTCTGCACTGAACTGGAGGATAACTTGCATCTCCAGGAACACAACCATCATATCTATACAATTTTGTTGCTCCTTTTACTAGGCAAGGGTCCATAAGCAATTTGTAGTTTTTAGGTGCTTTATGAAGCACCGCATTATGACCTGGAGTTCTGTGCTCCATTCCTCCATTCATTCTGAAACAATAAATAACACTGATATTTTATTATACATAACCTCATCACATTACATTGAATTTGAAATTCTTTTTAAAATTCCAATTCAATAAAATTAATATTACGAAATAATATAATTGAACTTATTGTTTTATACATAGGTAATAAAACGAACCTGAAATGTTTATAAAACAATATGTTAGAAAAATGTAATTTCTTTGCTGTTTAACGAATAATAATGATCTTGCACAATATCATCTTCAATAATAAATCAAACTTTCGTATTACAACACACATAATATAAATCAAGTTTTACAAATTTAAAACGCTAATATCGAATTAAAAAATATATTCGTACTGCAAGCACTCTCCATGGTGACGACCACTCGAACTGTAATCTACTACTAAGCAATGCAAGTATTAAATGATATTTACTAACATAATTAAAAATGTAAAATATCCAAATTTTGTTATATATTATAAATAACAATATACTACATTAAACATTATTACGAAATTCCTTAATTAAAAATATTAAGTAACGAGATTTCTTTTTGACTATATAGACCATGTTTGCAATAAAGTACCGTTTTTGTCATCTAGACAAGTATTAAACAATAACTTTGTGCTTTATGAGCATGAAATTTCCTATGGTTGGCCGTACTGACTGCTGTCATTTTATCGCCAGATAAATTATAGTCAGATAAATGTAATAGCTAAAACAGAAATTTTACTTCGAAATTATTTTAATTATAAATTAGATTACTATTTTAGAGCGGCATTATTATTAAAAAATAAATTGTAATAATTGCTCTTTATGCCTTATCACACAAAATTGAAAACACTTACGCTATTATTAAAAAAAATTATTTGCTTTTTTATTTATATTTTCATATGAACGTTATACAAATAAAAGGTTAAATAAACATATCAACATACGCTTCATCAACGCTTAACCTGAGGCAAAACAAAAGCTTTGCCTATAAATGGAAAAAAACAAGTCCGGAATAAATTTTAAAAAACCTTTTAGTAAAATATAAAAATTCTTTTATTATGAGAAATTACATAATCGTAACATTTTTTTAAATAAATATTTGTAACAATTAGTATATTTTGTGAAGTTAAATTCATTTATTTATTCCATTTTTTATAACTGTCTATCGCGTTATGATGTTTTGCAGTCAGTTTCTGGTATTCATACAGTAATATTAAAATTTTCAGTAACTGTTAAGATATCATCATATTTATTTATTCTAGTTTCTAAGGCCTTCACAAGATATTGTATTTACAGATAAAGTACACATGAGTCCGTAGTCACAAAGTCAACATAAAAAATCTACGTACCACCAAAAGAACGCTTCCGTACCATACTAACGACAGGTGCATGTAAACCCATCTTTAGTACGTTAGGATTAAATAGCGTGATAAGTTGTGCATTTTTTAAATCTACTCTTTCGGAGAAATATTGCATAAAACAAAATACAACGTGAATAAATCAAAAAATATAAAAAAAAATAAAAAATTGTTTATGGTTTTCCTGATCTAATGTCATAAATTATCTGTCTAGGTCCAAGATATTGGCGAAGAGGTAGGTTGTTGCATCATCGATTGGAGTAATTTTGTGAATATTTCCAGGATTAAGATTAGAGCCAAAAAACCATTACTAAGTAGGATAACAAATCTGTATATCTACAATTTTTATTATTCTAGGCAAAATGGCCGAGAAACTGATTCCTGTTGTAAAAGCTGATGACGAAGAAGAAGAATTAGTGGATCCTCAACAACAGCTACGGGTAAAAACAATTTAAAGTTTATTTATATAAAACATGCTGTTTCGAGATACGCGTAATATTAAATTAAATAAATAAATTTCTCTTAATCGATTTCTCGATAGTGAGGTTTACTAACCTTATAAAAGATATGATGACCGTAGTGTAATAAATTAAAATATTGATTGAAATATGTGAATACTACATTGATAACAAAAAGTTCACGGAGATAAGTTGTGCTTGCGAAAACGTTTCTGGTCTGGGTCTTAATGTATATTCAATGTTCCGAATAACCTTGTGATCACATAATTTTACATAAACATTTAATCATATTGAAAGGCATGAGGGATGTTCCATCTCATCAAATCTACCATCAATGGCACTATCAAACTATACATAGTGTAAACATATAGTCTTGGATATATATATATATATATATATATATATATAATATTCAACGTTATTTATACCTGTTTGATGGCACATAAACAGGCTTCAATAATAGTTACCAAGCTGGTAGCAATATAAGATAACCACCAGCTTTGGCTTAATTAATTAAAAATTAAAAGTTTTAATTTATGTTTAACAAAAGCATGTCTGGACCAATTCTTATTTGGTTACTAAATGCATCATTGAAATTATATTTTGGCATCAAACTACAGATCAATTAATCTACATGTTTAAAATATTTTTACAGGTTGGACTTCTTTTTACTATAATAAGCAACCCTTACTGAATCAAGCAATTTAATTTTTAAGTTGTTTAGTGTTAGGATAAGTCAATCAATGATTATCGAAAGCAATCCAAATGCAGCTACTATACAAACCATCCAGAATTATGCAGATTATTAATCTCCAATACACTGAAATTCTCAGCCCTCTCGGACACTCAGTGTCAAGATGCACAGGGAATGTTATCAATCAGTGTCAGATCAAAGCTGAGATTACCATTGTTAGGGCCCTTGAACATGATCATGAAAGCAATCTAATAACTTGTTGGTCTACCAATATGGTAAAACAATAGTATTCAGCGGCCTGCGCAGAGGTTCAGAATTGAATATGAATAAAACATATCAATAATTAATAATTTTTCTATGATTTTGGCCTATCACTAGCTGTAAATATCCTATGGATGGTGATGATGGGGTATAACAGCAAAATCACTCAATTCTGCCAAAGGTTTTAGACCCGTGAAAGACGAAAATGAGCATATTACTGGTATGAACTTTTAAAGCAACATTGGTAGGATCATTGAAAATTTAGTTTAGTAGTGTGGTCGGAGATGAACAATAATGCATTGTAAATTACATGTGGTAGATGGGTTTTAATTCCCTTGAATTGTGCAGTCTTTCCTTACAATGCGATAGACTTGGCTTCAGCTTGGTAAATCTTTGAAAGAAATGTGGTAGATATTTACAATACATTTTTTGTGTCCAAAAGCTGCCATTTATTGTTGTAACTGTCAGAAATTCTCTTGATTAAGACAATGGTAGTTAAAAAAACTAAAACCCTTCTTTAATTTAAAATTGTTGAATTTTTAATTTTTTGGGAATATAATTTAATATTTGAGAAAATTATTACAAGGCAATTGTAATTCATTACGATATAAGAATATTAAAAAAAAATTAAAAAATTATAGTGAAACTTTAAAATGAACTGATAAAATGTTATTAAGTTATTTTAATATGATTTGTTTTTTTATAGGATTACCAGTATCACTTTATTGAACATGAGATATTCAAGGTCCTTTTTTTTTCAATTTATATGTAGCTGTTTGGTGTATTTAGTTTTATATGTTGTTTAAAAGTATTACTATACAGATATTATTACGTAATTATCAAAAATCTAAATAATAAAATTGTTCTCTGCAGGATGTCTGTTCCCAGAAACCAGACGCCCAGAACCTATGGGCAAAGTATCAAGAGTGTAATGACCGAGTGAATTCCCGTTCCAAGACAACTGAAACCTGTGAAGAAGAGTTAATTGATTACATCCATGTACTTGACAAGTGTGTTAACAAAGACCTTTTCAAGAGGCTAAAGTAAAACACTTTGTAGATTATGCTACCATGTTTCACATTAAATTATTTCGTCAGTTAGTGTTTACTCTGTAGGTTTCAGTGGTGTTATAGTTTTTATGATTTGAAATATCTAATAAATGTAGCATCAATTTTGTAAATAAACTGTTATTTTAAACCTAAACCTTTTTTATTTATGCATATTCAATAACGTGCTTAGGAATGTTGTGTTTGAAACCTCAGCCTCCTTTGTTCTGAAGCTGGTAAGAATAAACTGAGGGTTTTGGTGACAATGCCAATTATTTTGTAGATATCAATGTTAGTTATTATTATACTGATTTGATTTTTACTACTCTAAATCTAAAATAAATACTATTTGATGAAACATTTACGTTTTTTATGTAAGTAGTGAACATACCGCGGAGGGCTTAGCCCTCCGTTTTGTTATTGAATATATATTATGCATATGAAGAATTATTTAGGAAGAAGATATAATGTAAGAGTATTCATTATAATATCAACAATGCAGTTTATTATTGTCGAAAGGATTCCAGAATATTAAGAAGGAAAACCAATAGTTAAGATAATAATGATTTATTTAATAAAATCAAATTCGGATTTTTCAAATAATGTTAACAAATACAATATGCAATAACAAATTATTGATCTGCCTGATGTTAAATAATTTTGGAATGTAACAATAATTTTAAAATGCATCGGCTAATACTTGAATGTACAATCTAGAAAAGTATTACAGTAAAACTTAGTCATGAGCCATACTGACCCACACAAAGAGGCAAAAAAGAAAGTTGAAGTGATACATATTGTATTTAAATTAGAAACTATAATTAAACTTAACCTAAGAAGCTGATTTGTGACCAATGCTACATAGCAGCCCATAGTGTGAAAATACAAATGCTCAATTTGGACAATTTTGGAATTAATCGAATATATGGTCATTATTGATATTGCTAAAATACTTATTTCTCAAAGCTTCGCTTTTAACAATAATAATATCTATATACTTATCAAATATTATGAACAACACTTAAAGCTACAAATTCAAATGAAATAAAAGCACATCATACACTTTGGCATCTTTAGATAGAAATGTAAACTTTAAAGATTGCAGAGGAACCTAGTTATAGCATAAAAGTATTTGTGACTAAGCCATAACTAAAAAGTCGTGAAATATATTAAAAAGAATTATATAGCTTATATAATAAGTTTAGTCGGACATACATTGACAAACTTACAAGTCCTAATAATAAGAATGTATATACGCATTTCGTTAAACAATATAAAAAGCTTTTGCTTTATCGCGATAAGCACCGAGGTTAACACACTTTTAATAATATATTATTAATTGAAATAAATCTTAATAAAACTCACTATTAATAATGAATGTTATTTTTTAAATTAAATGAATGCTTTGCATCGGTGTGTATCGCGCCTAAAACATTTCAGTACAAAAGTTGCATATGTCTAAGTAGGCTAAGTACATCGCGGAGTGCACTAACTGGCGCCGACTTGCAGCACGTTGAAACATATCTCGCACACCCGCTGCGGCTTGTTCAGACTGAACTTTAGTATGGGCACGTCATGGTTTGAGCATTTGTTGCACAGCATGCGGCCACAGTGTCGGCTGGAACAATTGATAATTCCATTTTTTGTAAAAAAAAGGGCAATGACATTCGACAGAATACCACAAAATTACGTCGTCTGTTGTTAGGCTGGTATGGTTGAAATGCTCGAGCTTACATCTGTAGTAAATAAGCAAATCATGTTATTATCAATAATATATCCTGTTTAAATATATCAATATCAAAGCATGATACATTTCATTCATTTCTGACTTATGCTTGTGCTTGTTTAAAACATGATATCCCCAAACAGTATCGTACAAATCGTGATAAATTTGGCAGCTCTGATCAGAACATTATATTTATATTAATTATATAAAAATCTATTACAAAGTCAAAGTAGTTTCCGGTTTTTGATCTTTTGTGAAAAATTAGACATCATGGAATTACCCACACCCTACACTGCCTTCTCCTAGATGTCTTTCATCTCCATACAAAGGTTGTCTTGTAGACATCGTCTCGAGCAATAAGACCGCCTCTTGTAACTCTAAATAAATGGTTCCTTTTTATTAGTTATTATCTATGATTTACAATAAAAACTAATTATTTTAATTTTAGCAAAGTTATGAAATATTGGCTTTTTGTTACTATTTGGTGGAACCCTATATGTCCATACTGTCTTTTTTCTACTACTCAATTAGATACCCTTAGTAATCCACCGTCTTTTTTTACGTCACTTCAATTTTTTTTAATCAATATCTCACAGTGGATGTCTATGGGCTGAAACGGCGAGAACTTTTAGATACTTTAGAACTAGTTATTTGCTTACCAGTGATGCTTTCGCATTGTGAGCGTAAATTTTGTTCCGCATTCCTGACACAAATCGCTTTCAGCCCACGGGGCTTCAGACGGCAATGCGTCTAACAACCGATGCAATAACTGCTTCGTAGCCACCTAAAACAAAATTAATATATTGCTATATCTATTCACCATCCAAACATTAAGATATTTTTCAAAGATTAGTTCTAATAAGAGCATAAATATTAAAAAAAAATAGTGCAGAAAGTTATATTCCATATATTTTTAAGTGTTATACATTAAAAGAAGTGCTTTGTATACGTTGTGGAAATTGTATTTTCACATAATTAGTAAAATACCTGATAATTAAAAATGGAAATGCCATCTTTATTCTCCTGCGCGAGGCAGGCACCCGCACGCACCAGCACCCTGCACATTGCAGCTTGTCCATTCATATAAGCGAGTAACAGAGGAGTGTTGCCCTGTTAAAAATATAAAGAAAAGCAATTCAAACGCGCGTTCAAATTATTTAAAAATAGTAGACACATCTGTATTACAAATGTATTATTGGATACTAAAAGTCATTTTATACATTATGAGGGGAGATATTAAGAATAATGTTATTATAATACAATAATTGGTAACAAAAATGAGCGCAAAGGTCCTGTGACCATCTGAATGATTTCCGCTGCAGATGAAATTGATTTTCGCTTTATTTAAAAAAATAGGATTTTTTTAAACACAACGGTACACAACAACAATGGCTTTACTGAATATATAAATATTACAAAACATTAATGAAATGTTATCAGATAATATTAACCTGTAAGTCGGTTTTATTTATCGGGTAGTCGGGCATAAACTCGAGAAATATTTCACAAATAGTGGCCGCGTTGTCTTTTTTGCACCAACACAATTCATGCAGAGGGTTCCGACCTAAAAAACAACATTTTCATTTATTAAAATAAAACAGGTATTGACACAAAAGAAACGAACTTTGTACTTATGCATAGAACTCCCACCAAATAATTTTATATTATAATGGAAACTGCTGTACCGTGCTTTATATATGGCGAGGCGGGGGTAGTATGAGCCATTCTGTTATTTACTGAAGCCGACTTATAGGGTGCAGGAAACGGTTTATTTCATGCGAGACAAAACTACTTTCTAGACCGAAGTGTTATTAAGATATATACCCCAATATATGCGCTATTTAATATACGTGGTCAAGCACGTCGCACTTGTAATTGACGGCCGGTAGACGCGTTGTGGGTAGATTCGTAGAATACAAGTCACTCACTTCGAAGAATTACTAATGTTAAGTTACACGGGGCGGAAGACATCGCTCATGTAACTAATGGCCTTAGAGGCCAAAAGGTTAACGAGTGGCGACCAAGAGCCGGTACAAGCGTTGAGGAAAGTTCTCCACTAGGTAAACCGACGACATGAGTAATCTCGCGGGAATACGCCGGATGCGGCAGCGTAAAAATGCTCGTCGATTGATGTTTGAGAGTGGCCTATGCCTTGAAGTGTGCGTGTATCAGGTGATGTCGGCGGGTACCCTTGAGGTTGGGGGCGGCGGCGTCGATATCGCTGTCGGCGAGAAGCGCGCGCGCGACTGCAGCGTGGCCCTCGCGCGCGCACACGTGCAACGCGTTGTCGCTGCGCGCGTCTACCGCGCCGCACTCAGCGCCGCCGCTCAGCAGCGCGGACACGATGGCCGCATGCCCGCCCGCCGCCGCCACGTGCAGCGCCGTGCGCCTGCACACATACAACTCGCATTATATTTATATGTACGCTATAGGATACTTAAGATAGTTTGATCTTTTAAACATTAGATATGACAGCTGACCTAGGTTCTATAATCTACCTGAGAACTACTTCGTTCAGCAAACAAATTGAGTTCAATAACAGTTTGTGTATATCCGACAACTACCCACATGAGGGTAATAAGTTTAAAAAGATACGTTATATGCTTTAATTTGTGCCAAACTAAAATTAGAATATCAATTATTTTTATTCAGATTACATTCTAAGGCATATATAACGCAGTAATTATTGTTTTATTATACCTTTATATAAAAGTTGAAAAGATAAAAGATTTTGGTAGATTCAAAAACAACGTCGTCCAGTTGGGCAACAGGGCCACGCGACTTGCTTCTAGGTGCATTTTGTTTGATACAGGTAACTCCCATGGTTTATGTGCTTAAATGAGTGGTGGTTTACTGGTGAGTTCCATGATTTAAATGGTTCAGTGATAGATGGCTCACCGAAGCGGCGTGGCCTGTATGGAAATATTCAAGAATGAGAAGATTTGTAGACGAACGCAATTAGCAAACATAGTCGAGTAAGATGAAAAGTTGAAGTAACAATGTGTACTACGCGCAGACCGGATGATGGATGAGGCCTTGCTCTGGGGATTAGGAGTGGAGACCATGGACCAGCAAGCGCAGCGTAGGACACCACACCAAATATGAACAAACGAGTTCTGTGAAATCCTATTGTAAATCCATGGCGGGGGTCATAGTAATTTAATCATATTATCATTATCATCATCTCCCAAAAATCGCCACGATGACGGCGCTGCCCGCATCAAACGATACCTGTGCACTTGACTATGTCGTCGTTCTATCTAGTGGGAGGCTTACTCACGCCATGTCTTCCTGGCTCGTGGTCTTTACACGTAAACATTTCAACCCCAATGGCAATCCAATGTGATCCGCCCACTGCCACTACAGACGGGCAATTCTTTAAGCTAAGTCGGTGACTTAATATTAGGCGTGTAGTATAAGATTAAGATCCGTATATGAGTGTGTGTAGAGTGTACTGACTTGTCAGCGTCGCGGTCGTTGGGGCGCGCGCCCGCTAGCAGCAGGCTGCGCAGTAGAAGCTCGTTGCCGGCCGCGGCCGCCAGGTGCAGCGGCGGTGCCAGGCTGGCGTCCTGTACGCGCGAGTTCACATCCACGTCCACCGACAGTAGAAACATCACGCTCTCCACGTCGCACGTTTGGATGGCTACGTGCAGGAAATTGCGACCTTTTTTATCCACCTGCAACATTACCATATCTTATGAAGATTACGACCATTATAGTGCTATTGCAACCGCAGTACCGTGCCACATATTTTAATTGATCATTCGTGTTCGTTTCCAACTTTACCTGTTCAGCTGCGGACGGATTCTTTTCTAGAATAGCCTGTGCGGCCTTGTTGTTTCTCGCAGTGAGCGCAGCCGCGAAAGGTGACACACCCTTATTGTCCCGCGCCGACAGATCGATCCCGGGTTGGGACAGCAGCAGAGAGATAATGCCTGCGTGCTGGTTCTCTATAGCGATGTGCAGCGGCGTCTTACCCTCCGCGTCTTTCGTATTGATATTTGCACCGTGTTCTAGTAAAGTCTGTAATAAAGAAAACAATATATTTTTTTTATAAATTATACATCTCATTACAACGCAATGCCCAATCTTCAGTATTGTAGACAATTTGACCAATACCGGACTCTACGCACCGAAATACTGATATACGAGACTTGCAGGTGTATATGATATACACCTGCAAATCTCATATGCAGGTTATTAGTCAAAAGTATGTGTTAGAGGCACCTGAATGACGTCAGCGAGGCCCCAGGTGCAGCACAAATGGAGGGGAGCGTGGCGCTCGGCGGCCAGCTCGGCGCCTTCGCCAGTGGGACCCGTGCGCCGCGCGCACTCCACGTCGCAGCCCGAGCGGATCAGGAATGTTGCTAGCGCTTCTTTGTTCTCATCTATAGCCCTGTAACAATAGCTTGATTGTATTGTTCATTCCTTTTTTAAAATCAATTGAGAAATTAAATTGTGTACTAATGCGGACATATACCCCCAGTGCCCAGATGGCGCCACTGTCTAGCAGCAAATAGCGGGTTTATCGAGAAATGAATGCTTCGACTTCAGAATTGGCGCCTTAGCAATAACATTTTAAGTAAAGCAGCGTCACACCATCACAAACTGAAGCGACGCTGCGTGTGTCACGTAAACTGAGATGTAGCTTATTGATATTAAGTTAAAATTATTAAATAATTTTGTTTTTTATTTGTATGCTTGATCGCGGCCAGACGTGTGAATACGGCAATTGTATAACAACATTAACAAATGACAAATATGTAATAACGATTTTTTTTATTAATTCTAATTTGTTTAGCTTACATTGTGTTTTTTCGCATTTACTGAGCGCAGACACGTATATATATTTACGTATATCACAATATTTGTTTATAAGAAATAACTACTATGTAAAATGAAATTTCCAAAAAAGTAAATGTCATTAAATATGAAACAAACATGACTTTTATTTAGATATTTTACGTTGATCGATTAATTCATTTTTTATGAAGAGAGCTGTTGATTTATAAGTTATAGATATCAAATGATGTGTATTCCAGTACTGTTTTTTTTTCTTCAAAATAACTGTTTCTACATTTTGTTTTCATGACGAATTTATAAATGATAAATCAAACTTATCTATTTATCTATAAATAAAACATATTAGTGCTTTGTTATAATAGCTAAAAAAACCATAAATCACAAAGGTAGACATTACTTGTGCAATAAAGTTTGTAAGCAGCCATCGGGGCCGGGACCCCAGCAATCCGCATCCGCGCCATTTCTCACTAGAATCTGTAACAAAAATAATGGAATCGTTTGACCACAAGGAAAATTTTAATGTTCATGTATTATTGTATGCAGTCTACTTTATCAACAGATGGCGCCACATTGTCTGTTCATATTATTAATTGGTCAGGTTATCAATTTAAATTTATTTAATTATTCTTTAATTACATTTTTACGACAAAATGTATATGTAATTTAATGAATTAAAAAAAGTGTCCAATCGATTAATATAAAAATACTTGCGCTATTACCTGAGAGGACAATATCAGGTTTAGCTTGTTTTGAAAATATTTTGGTTAAAGTAAATAATTAATTGTAAATCATTGTTACTTCTACGTTTAAAGATTTATGTACATTTTAGGAAACCACATTATTATATAAATAACTAGGTCATGTCTCCACCAGCTTCCCGTACTTAATGAATGTAATAAATTGCGTAAAATTCGCTTTTAATTAGCTGATTTCTACTCGGCAAACGAACATCTCTACCAAAAAATCACTAAGCCTTATAATTCCAGAGATATTGTAATGAGTCAGTACATAGGTAGGAATTTGATATACGTATCATCATATACATCTATCGTTATAGATATATTATCATGATCAGGTCAGCCGAAAGACGGCTACTGCAAAGCACAAGCCTTCGGCAAAGATCGCCACTGTGGCCGGCCATCTTTACCGCATCCGGCGACTTCGATTATGTCGTTAATATACTAAGTGGGTGGCCTTCTCACGCCACTTCTACTTGCTTACGGTCACCACTTGGCTATTATCTATATGTAGAATATATTTATTTAATATTTTTTATTGTACACGATAAGATACATTTAATAAGTTTTACAATAATATACAAATAAGTACAATGGGCGGTCTTAGCACAAGGCAATCTCTTACAAACAACCATAGTATGGTAAAGATAAAAGTACTTATAAAGGGTAGTAGCTTATAAAAGTACTTACGTGTACAAAAAATACATATTCACAAACAAATGAACATAAACATACATAGACATACATACGTATATAACATATATACTTATAATAAAATAGGTTTAATACATATTATAATTATAATACAATAATAAATAAAAACATCGAACAGACTTCGATCAGTATTGGTTCGATCGCAATTGCCTCAGAAAGAAGCAAGAAGAAAAAGAAATGAACTAAGAGATAGATAATTTAAGGTCTAGTAAATGGTTCTTAACCTTTGTAAAATATAGATATTAAGATTTTATAAAAAAACGTAGCCACTATACGATTGCAATATGTAAGTTTTATACAATACTCACACTCGCCACCTCCTCTTGGCCCGAGTCGAGAGCCGCCCAGAGTGGTGGAACTCCGTTAGCATCGAGTCGACTCATATCAACTCCCCGTACACATAAAGCCTCCACTACCAGCCCCAGGCGGCAGTGTATAGCGAGCTGCAACGGGGTTTCACCAGCGTCCGTTCTAAAACAAACGGATTCTCACTCCAGTGAAACTGTAGTACTTAGCAGCGCGAGCCGAGAGGCGAGCCCAAACTTTAAAATGGTGATTGGATTACTCATTAGACAGCAAAAAGTTTTAAAGTTCTTACAATTACTTACAGTCACTCTGTATAATTTGAATGTTACATTAATTATTTTCTATTAAAATGCGACAGGTTCATGACTTCTGGCAGTACAAATTATGTATGGACAGATAGTAAACAATAATTATTTTTATTATTAGTTATTAGAATTTTTGGAATGCTTTTTTTTACTATATTGTCATTATATTATTTATGATCCATTTTTGGATAAGGTGTACAATTCATTGACAGAAAATGAGCTCAACATTCACCAATTTAAAGCTTTTACACATGTAACTAATCATCTTGTATGTGAATATTAGAAACATATTTATTTATTAAAAATTATACTATAATTAAAAATGGCAGTGTGTCGATTCGATTCACAACGAGAGTATTATAATTATGTAACTAGAACTTACTTCATGTAACTGAAACTTAGAATTATGCGATGTTGCAATTTGTGCATAAGTCTGGTAAAAGTTTCATTGACCCATAGTCAAAAGTTCTAATTCATTACTTTTGAATACAAGTTGAATTGTTTGTTATACTTACAAAGCATTCATATCAGCTCCATGGTCTAACAGATAGATGGCAGTTCTAGAATCTTCTTCAACGATTGCCTGATGTAAGAGGGTAAAACCTTTACCATTACGTATATTTGGATCGGCTCCTCCTTCAATTAAAAGGGGCACTAAATTTTTGTGACCTGAAAGAAAAATAAAATAAATAAGTATTTGAGTTAAAACATCAAATTAACGTTTAAAAATATCATATCAATTAGAAAAAGATATAATTCTTGACAAGCAGAAAAAGAAAAAAAAACAGTTTTAAAATAGTATATAGAGATACTTAGCAAAAGCACGAATCGAAATGCGTGCTACTACACGCAGAGAATTATACTTTTAAGAATTCATGGATAGGTGATAGGATTTTAGTAATATTGAACTTAATTTTACGTGCTATAATATTGGTATAATAACCTTGTTCTGTAAGAAAAACCTGGATTACTACATTAGCATATGTTCAAAAAAAAACTCACAAGATAATTCAATTTAAATTGTCTTTATTCAAGTAGACATTTACATACGTTTTTGAAACGTCTTTTATTTTAACATTATAAGTAGTAAGCTACCACCGACTCGGAACACTGATCTTTTCAGAAGAGCGGACTAGAAACTTAATAGTTGCTCTTCTAAACAAAATTTAACTATTTCTCATGTGTATATTAATAATCTAAATTAACAAATCCTGAATTGGTCTGAGTGTACGTTTATATTAGGGGAACCGGAAAGTAATGTCGCTTCTGCGCATGTCGATATTTGATTGTCATTTGGTAACTCATTACGTACTTAGAAGACGTTATATACTAGATGGCAAAAGGTTGTCGATAACGAAGGTGAATATATTGTTGACTACAAGTAAAAACTTGTAAAAAATGCAGTCGTGTGAATTTAACTTAAGTAAGCGACATTACTTCTATGGTCCTTCCAAATATTATAAAGTTCGACAACATATCTAACTAACAGTTTCTTTTTCTTAGCCTAAAATCTAAAATTAAAGGTGCTTTATTAAAAAATATGTTATAGCGTTCAAGAGGTTTTGGTTGACGAAATGCATGGTTTGGTTTATTGACTCATTTACATGGTTGGTATAATAATGTGCAAATCGATTCATTCTCATCAGATCAGCCTTCCGAGCCGGTGGTATCTTACTAATTATTACATTAAAATGAACGACGATTCAAAAGTGCATGTGTAATTTAGCTTATTTATATTTAAGTTTGTAAATAAATTATAATTAAGTGTTACGTACCTTCAGTAAGGGCCAAACTAACGGGAGTATCGCCCTCCGAATTTTTCAGATTCAAATTAGGCACGAGGCTGACGTTGCTTCGGTCGTTAGCCGGTAAATCTCCTTTTTCTATTTGTTTCTTATGTTCTAATATCGCTATCACTGCGCCCTCGTGATTGTTGAGTACGGCCAAGTGCAGGGGCGTTTGTCTGGTGAAACATTATCAGTTAAAACGTAAGAGTCAAGTTTTTGATGTTATTTAAAAATAATAGGAACAGGTGTTTAATAATATTTGGACAAAAGTAAGTTATAAAATCTATATATATGTATGTGTGTGTGTGTGTGTGTGTAAAATAATGCGCAAGCTAAGCAAGAAATGATATCTATTTCTTAGACTTTCTTTTGACCAATAAGCTGTCTGCATGACTATGTACACGCGAGGAATATCATAGCGTCAGTTCTGGGTTAGGCCACGAGGAAAATGGCGGCTCGCCAGAGTACGAGCTTAGACCCACAGAGTCCCCATGTCGACTCTCAATAAGATGGACAATATAAATATATTCATATACATACATTCATATTCATGTATAACTTTTTAAAAAAAAAGAAGTTTTAGATTAATGAAACTTGAGTAGTAAACCAATATTTCGTAGAAGAATTCGTTTGAACACTAAAAATGGATTAACATTTTTCCTCCGAGTAACTGAGCTAGAGGTGTTCCTCATAGTCTCGTCAAGGGCGGTCGTATTATATATTTCAGTGGATTTAAACTCTTAGATCGCTGAGAAAGAACTTAGGCTTGAGTTGTCACACTGACAGGTGTGACAACTCAAGACTCACACTGACTGACAGGTGTTCGGTATTCCGGTTCGTTATTATTAGAAAAGCTAATTCGACGAAAGCTCCATCGGTTACCATTAAATGAGTTATTTTATAATTTTAAGAATTCCGTTTTCAAACACCCTAGGTAGCAAACAAATGTTACGTACGGTACGTCATTTAGGGTAATTCATAGAAGTATACCAGTCAATATGTGTCGAAGCGTCAATATGAAACTTGATATAGCAAATTAATCCTGTCTTTGGTAAAGTAATATATAATTTTTTTTAAGATATATAAAGAAGACGTGCGAATAACTCTTAACGCGAATGGAGTTTAGACTTTTATTGCTGTGTAGTGTTTTGGTTAGTGGATCATTGACCGATTTCGTTAAAGATAATATTGCAATTATAACATAGATTTTGCATAATCTAACGGATTGGAAAGTTGAAGTAGCAGCGAGACGCACGTACAGCGTAAAACACATGGTCGGCGAGGGTTTTGAAGATCTGGAGTGGCGACCACGAACCAGCAAGCGCAGCGTACGACATCCACTCACAAGGTGGACACACGTCAGACGCTCGAGACAGGACGTTTTCAACTGTTTTTTTTTTGGGAAATCTTTAAGGTCTATGTCAAGCAGTGTCTTATCACTAAAAAGATGTTGATAGTTTGTAAATCTTAAATGAAATGTTTTGTTTAACATATTATTATATCAATTGAATTTCCACTTTGTTTGTTGCTCGGAGATTTCATGGCCGCAATCGCAGACCACATCGGCGTCGCACTTGACGTTAAAAATCTGTGGGGGAGCCCTACATCCAGCAGTGGATGTCCTGAAGCTGAAATGATGATAACATTGCACCTGTAGACGGTGTCGTCATGTTCGCCGTAAGCGGTGTGCATGTTGTGTCGCGCGCCGTGCTCTAGCAGCGCCGCCGTGAGCCGCGTCAGTCCGTTGGCGCAGGCCGCGTGCAGAGCCGTCAGGCCGGCCTCGTTGCTGTGGTTTAAATCGCCGTTCAAATGTGCAACAAGGAACACCGCTGAATCCTGAATAAAAATGTGTTATGTTAAATTATTTCAAATGAGACATAAACAGTTCACGTTAAGAAAGGAATTTAGAACTTTTTAACGGGATGGTTGTGTACTATCCTTCGTATACTATCAGAATTAAGTTTTAATAAATTAACTCAGCAACCTGCTATTAATTTGGCAATTCTGATTAATTAATATTTTGTGAAATATAATCGGTTTTAACTACTCTAAGTATAAATAAATATATATACGTATCAACTGCCGGTCACTATACCTGACTAAAACTTAATTTAAACAACGTGATTTAATTAAGACTATTAATAATTTAGTACAAAATTCAGAAACCGTATACGTGGTGTTATAGTGAACAGTTTTTATTGATTAAAAGTAAAAAAAAATTAAATGATACATCAAAATTCGCTAATAAAAAGTAATACTAATTAAAATAAAATATAAATAATGATTAAAATATGTTATTAATGAATTTTAAACTTGTGTATTTAAAAAAAATATTTTTGGTAGTTCTAACATTACGATTAATACGCATAAACATTGTAGTTGCACTGATAACAAACTGCTTTCTTAAAACGAATGGCAGGCGAAGGCAGTACATCTTTTTACTAGAAAATTAATTAGACCTTCAATGTAGCTTTTTAATTTCTAGACAGATTTCAATGTACACCAAGTAAACAATGTTATCTATATTTTAATAATCAATGCATAACAAAGTTCAACAATAAACAATACTTGTTCAGGAAGTTGCTGTGAAGTACATAATTATACCGCACGTACATTAACAACAAACGCGTTAATTCCAGATAAACAACTTCCACAGGATAATAGGATAGAAATAAAATGCTGCAACTGATTGAACATTGCCTGAATTGATTATCAAATTAAAAATAATACAAATTAATTATAAATTCCGAAGACTCGCCTCGAACCATCCTTGGATCAGTATATGAAGCAAACTGTCTCCTGTACCAGAATACAACGGATTGGCTTGACAACCTTTTTCTAGGAGCTTCGCGGCAAAACCTCTTTCGATAATGTTCTCCGCTTTGCCCTCCACGGGATCTTCTGTGAAGGCGTTTTTGTTTGTGACCGGCGTGTCGAAGGGGTTTGAGCCGTTCATCACCAAAGTCTCGCTGGAGGAGATGGATGCGCGCCTGTCGTCCACCAGCGCATAGTACAGGGGTGGATGCTCGTCTGATAGCGTTCGCAAGTTTGTGTCTAAACTAGGCTGTTTAAGTAAGAGATCAAAGACTTTTTGATTTCTTGATATCACGGCTTGGTGAAGAGGTGTGCTGAAAAAGAGATTTACTTCATTTTAATCAGCTATGGCCGAAGATATCGAGCGCTAAAAATAAACAACACATTAAGCGTCTTGTACTTGACGCCGCCAACGTAGTTTAAATAATAAAGAGAACTGACAAGACACTCAGATATTAGTCTCCTACGTTATAAAAAGTTGCGTTCATTTAACACATCTTGATAGAGTTTTGCAAATTAAAACGTGATAAGAAGAAATTTAATTCTTAAGTGCTTGAGAACTGTTTGCAGTTGATTTAATTTATTGTAATTGTAACCAAGAAAAAAAAAGTATGAAATTTTTTAATAAGTCAACGGCACATAGTTTTCGGTGATTTTGTTTTTTCACTTTGTGTAAAAAAATAGATTAAATATTATTAAAGATGAGAACTTTTTGATTTTTTATACCTAGTGGTAAAGTATGGCCATCACCTAATGATAAAAGTAATATGGCCTGTCTGTAACAGTACGGTACGCAGAATATTTTTAATATAAATCCACCGTAGCAGTCTTGAGATTATACATGTCAATATGGTTTCGGAGACACCACTTTTTGAGTCTTACACTCATCTCTTATACAGATATACAGGATTAATTGGCTAATTCCATTATACAATTATTTTCAAGACCCTGGGCTAAAGTTGTATGTAGTAATAATAACGAGACGGCCATTGATATAAAGCTTTTGTCTTTTAAAATCAGAATGCATTATCAATTTCTATTTACCGTTTACAAAAGGGTAAACGATATACAAAATAAGACTACTCTAACAACACTTAATGAAGTGCATAATGTTCGTTCACTTTCTTTAATGGCAATAATTTTAAAATTCAAGTTATGTTTTTTCTTTCATTATCTAATGATAGCCACTACTCGATTGACCTCTTCTCCCAATTTGGACTGGTTGCTGATTTATAACATCCTGTATGTAAAATGTTGTTACAATACCACATTGCGAAGACATTTTCGTACCGAATAAGTTCGTGCCCACGCAGTGCTTACAAAACCGTGACTAAGTGAGAGGCCAACCACATCCTTTCAAGTTTGTTTGATATTTTTATAACGAAACACTTTTCAAATTATTTTAAATTTTCGTCAATAATTAGCCCGAATTAAACTTAGAGTAATGATAAACGATTACTTTAAATATTTATAAAAATAGTTTCACTTAACCCTGCTTAAAGTAGAGAAATATTTTAATTGAATCGTTTCGTTTTTTTTTGGATTTATTTAATTATGCTTAACGAAGTTAAAAATATTAATTGTTAATAGAAAATTATTTATATTTTGCAATCATAGTAGCAATGGGTAAAGACTGTAAATAATAAGAAAAGACTATAATCGATTACCTATCATAGAAGACGATGGTAAAAAAAAAAAAAAAACAATAATTGACTAGTTTCGAAAGATGCTTATCTAACACCAAAGAGAATATGTAAAAATAGACAGTTACAATTACTTACGACTTATGAAGATAAACTTCATAAGTATTTTATATGTGTTTAAATTTGATTTTGTCGCAACATTCTTCTGTGTATTACTAATGAATCTATATGTATGTCCATAGCTCCAATATTCCTTATTCAAATTCAAATTACCTTTATTCGATAGCGCATGTAAATGCGTGTGATTATTTTAACTTTATAAGTAAGGTATCAACGCTAATGTACTGAAAAAAACCTACCAGAAATTCATCAGTTGCTCCTTTAAATGATTTTAACTATTTTTATGTGTACATTATAATAATATCAACCATGTGAGTTAACAAATCAATTCCCACGCATATAAATTGACCAAAAACTCTTGAATGCTATGATTTATTTAACGACATACTTTTAATTTTTGAATTAAAAGCAACAAAAGGAATGAAGCTATATATAAGGTAATCTTTTGTGAAAATTATTTAAGATACATACACTCAGTGCCATGAAAGATTTGTTAACTTTTTGAAAACGAAATTTAGACATTACGACTTTATCTTTATTTTTTGTATTTATCATCTGCCTATGGCGCATAAATAATATATTATATACAAAATGAATGCTTTAAAGAATAATTGTAAATTTAAAATATTATTATTTAATTCACTTTACACACATATACAAACACTAACTTGACCGGGTATGGGCGTCGGAACAGGCTGGAAGCTAGATGCTTCCAATCGCTTATATCGGAAATTATGGGAGAAGTCTACGTCGAGCAATGGATGTGTCCAGCTGAAATGATGATGATGATGAAAGGGTACTGATTTGTAAACACTTGGTTTGATTATAAACCTTTCGTCAACCTCATGGAACGTACTTTTAGTTTATGTACTATTTCGCTTCAGTTCAACTCATGAAAAAATAAGATTGGACTTTCAAAGTTCTTTTAACATCCTATGTTTACAGAATCCGAACTCTGAAAATATGGGATGTTCCAGAATTAACCAAGAGATCGTTAAGTACTTACTATCCTTTCCTATTCTGACGGTTGATATCTGCTCCCTTTTGTACAACAGCGTCCGCAATTTCCACCATCTGCTCCATAGTTTCCGGGTCGCAGGAGCTGGATGTCAGCGCTGCTATTAAATGGAGTACCGTATCGCCCTCCTCCCTATAAGGACAAAGGTATTTATAAAGACATAGTCTGCAGACGAAACTGCTGTAACGCCTATTAGGCAAGCACATTGTTAACGTTATTTTACATTAATTGGACAGAGATTCATAATCTAAATTTTAACCATGTGAATAGAATCAAATAAGTTTATAATCAATTCTGCCAATTATGTTCCGCCGTTAAGCCTCTTTAAATTATCATAATAGTGAACGGCATATTTGAATATATTATTAAATTCATTGTAATGATACAGTACCGATTTCCACGCGTTTAAAACATAAATATCAGCTGTGCTACAGATTGGTGTCGGGATGTGAACAATAAACGATGTCAGTTCAAATTAGTGGGCGATTTGCGATTTCCTTTGTAATTACGATTATTTTCCTCGTACTGAGACTCTACGACTAGTACACGTATTATTAATTTAAGTTTGCTGTATTAAATATAGTTGTTAGTATAGCTATGTTTTAAGACAAAAAACCCGACAAGAATTGTGGCAATTGGGCAACTTTTCATATTTTCTTAAAGCACAAGGAAATTTCATATAGAAAGGTATAATATAAAAAACACTATTATTTTCCCAGACGTTTGAAGATAATCAAAACAAAAAGGGGTGTTATGATGCAAACAAAAACTTCGTACACCCTTAGGGAAAATCTCATTGTAATGAAATCACAGATCTTTAGACGAAGGGAAATAGCCGAAATAGCCAAGCTAATTGGTAAGTTGCGATGATAGTGGACAGGCAAGTTTAGCCACAGAACGGATGGCTACTGAGGTTTAAGGTTTTGGGAAGGACATCGCGGAACACAACTTGAAGTAAGCCGTTTCCAACCAGTCATATCGGTAATCTATGGGAGAAGTCTGATGTCCTTCGACTAAAATGATCATGAAATCAATAAATGAAGTAACTCTGTTATAAGTTTATTTTTTCTATTGGATTACGACAAGCCAGTAACATATATCAGTACGTGGGAGCAACTAGTAAATAAATTAAATGCATGGGGTTTGTGGAGAACTATTTACGATTAAATGATTGTCTAAATATTAACCGCAAGCCGAAGCTCGCACAGTCGTAAACAGGATAAATGTAAACAGCCTATCCGAATTATTTTATATACAGAAACCGTAAGAGCTTGTTTACATGTGGAGGTCATTGCACTTATTTTCGGGATGGGCTCACGGAATGCCCCGTGATTTGGAGCTGTCGTGCACACACGTTATGTGAGATGCTATCAATTAAATCCGACCGTTACCGTTAGCAAGCTTTAAAGAACACAATGTACAGCTTTCATAATTGATAAATGCAGTCGGTAGTCCAATAAATTAGAAAAAAAAAAATATTTTCCCAGTGACACGTCTAAACACGAAGGTCCCTGAACGGTGTGTGTTGGAGGTGATAACTGATGGCTCGAAGAATTGTTCATCTGAAGTGGATGTGGGCGAGGCAGACCGCTAAGGCCGAAAGGTTCTTTAGTTCCCCTACTCGGTGGACCGACAACATAGGCCACAGGAAATCGCTGGATGCGGCAGCACAAACCCGATCATTGTGGTGACCTTTTGCGGAGGCAAATGGGTTGCAATGGTCGTATATCGTATTATTATTCAGGAGATAATTAATTTGTTAGACACCACACACAAGTTTTATTGAAGTAACAGATTAAGAGATGCCTTATTAAAAATAACTAACATTTTTGACAAGAAAGGCAGTTTACTTTATTTTATAAAACCTATTATAAAAAATAAAATAAAATATTTATGATGCAAAATTATATGATAAGAAATTGTAAAGTTTTTGCGTAAATTTTTATTGAACTTTAGAAAAATAAGTGTAATGAATGTGAGAATAGAAAATGACAACTCAAATTTTTATGAAGTATAATTTAATAGTTTAATTAATATATTAAAAATGATTATTGACTTTCAGTGCTTGCAGCGAAAAAGGAGAATATCCCGAAAATTCTACGTATCGAAAAAAAAGATTCTTTATATTCGAATACTATAGCACGTACTTGGTGGTTAATCCAGTGTCAGCTCCATTATCAACGAGGAACTTTGCCGAGAATGCGTCCCTGGAATCCACAGCTCGGTGCAACAGCGTCCGGCCGCGTGGACCTCGAGCGTCAGGATCGGCGCAATGCTGCAGTAAGGTCGCCGCTATAGAGGCGCTTCGCCCTCGCAGCGCCAGCTCGAGGGGCAGCTCGCCACGAGGTGACATTGCGTTCACGATATCCGTCAGCTGTAACGAAACAAATTTTTAAAACGGGGCATCTAATCGAAACAGTGTCAAAAGAAAATTACTAAATTGTTTCAGGTCTCTGAGAATAATGCATTTGTCACATAATCATCTAACTAAAGCATTTCATCAGAAAATGTGAAAGCTTTATAACCACAATTGTACTGGAAGCATATATTCAAATTTGTTACCATAAAAAACGTAGTTGTATTATAATCATATTGTTCACGTCTTATTATATACAGAATATTAACAGCCGTCAAAAATTTAATTAATTTATAACATTTTGAACCCAGGAAATGTTTTAAAACATTTTTGTTCAACTATCAACATTACCCGCAATATGTAACAGTTAATAATGCTGAATATTATTACATTAAAAAAATAAAAAAGAGAATAAATCTTAACGTGAAAGATAGTGAAAATAATCCTCGTTATATTTTTTATTATTAATATTAATTATAATATACCTATTGAACACAATATTTACAGTAACTTATGTAAGTATACATACACAAAAGAGATACAATAATAATGAATAGACAAACACATATAAGCATTCCTTAGTAACTAACGGAATTGTATCCATGTATGTGTGAATAATCATATACAATTCCCCTGTTCACCAAAGACGATGAAAAGTATAAAAAAGTCAAATGATAAGTGACATTCATCAATCAGTACTGGCTGTTATGATAGAAATACAATAAAGTATATCTTTAAAAAAACAATTTTAAAATTTAAATTACGCTATTGCATTAATATACGCCTTATCTTTCTAGAATCATATATTTGTGATACATTGGTTATAGGAACAATGTGTCCAATAATTTTATTCAGTGTTTTAAATCGGTACCTGTATTACAAGCCATAACTCAAGTCGCGGGTTTAACATTTGTATTCTACTCATCAAACCCCAAGACAATGGTTAATGTTTGCGTGAGAAATTTTGGAATCTCTTATGTCATAACTGGTCTATACAGTAGCGCATGTCATTGATGATAAGCGATATCTTCAGTTATAAAAAAACGTTCCAACGTTCATAATTTAATGTTTGCTGCTGAGCGTGTTAGTAAGATATACATTTACTAGCTCATAGAATAAAAAGTTAATCATTTGTCACTCATTGCCCATGCGCATCCAAGTTTAGTGCGTGCTTTCCGCCAAATCGGACGACAATGCAGTTGCGTCGTCGCTAAAAATGCAAGACATGCGCAGCCTGTCGATGTTCCACCGGCCCGATGAATTACAATCATTGTTTACTTTCACGATTATACAACATGCGCCATCTAAGTAACGAATGCTTATCAAGATTAAATAACAACACCGCTCTATTGGGAACAATATAAAATTATATACGGACGACCGCGCAGAGCTACTAAAATTTAATTACGTCTATGCTACAACGCTGATTATAAACAGCGCGATTGCGATATCTAACTTTTGATAGAAATTTTTTAATTATAAAATTTTACTCTGCCGGTATTGCCGGTAAACTCGGCGTAACCCCACATGCTACCTCATGACCAGTGACTCCGGGCGTTAGAAGTAGCTGGATGCGGACAGCGAAAGTCCGATCATCGTGGCGATTCTTGGGGGCGTCTATCGACTAATATGATGATTATTCAATAATGGATAACGCATTCAAGTCGTCGTGAACCGGTCGATCTACAACAATCTCTGACGTGAGTCCTGGAGTAACATAAAACCGAATAACACATTTACAAACAATGTAAATAGAATAGTTCTGGCCTCACATAACGTAGGATGGCTAGACCATAGACCCAACAACCAAAGCTCAAACCAAACCAAATCAAAAAAAACCGACCTAAAAAGAACTTCTTCGGGGCTGTTCCTAGGAAATCTCGCGCCGTACCATTCTTCAATTTCTACAAGAAAAGAAACGTATCAAAATATGCAACAAATTGAAGCTTAAACAGCAATCCAGATCCAATCAGAAATTCTTCACTTAAGCAACTTATCAATATCTCACTTGTTTCGTTTAATTTTATTGTCATTGATGGCTAGATAGATTGGTTGATTGGCGTTTAATTATTATGTCGATACAGCTTTTCTTTTGACCATTCTAGAACAGTCGAAAAAGCGAGACATCACCCATAAGTGTTGAGTTATGTAGCAACATAAAAAATACAGCCCTTTACAATGTCGCATTTGCGTCCTTTCACAACAGATTCATTTACAACATTGTCCCTCGAACTCATTTCGTAACAAATTTACATACTTTACGAAGAAAAATGTCATATAAAGATTTAGACGTTTTGCCTGAATTTATCGCTTATTATTTTAATGACAGCATAAGACTCTAACGAGGCCAAATGTAACGTTGCCAACAATACTAACTCGACTGAAGAAGTCTAACTAAGTTTAGGCACAAACTAGCAGATGAAATTCACAATAGGCGACTTGATTTTGATTGAACGTTGTCAATTTACGGAATATGTTATTTTTATGGGGAAACTATAGTTTTCTTTTTATTTTAGGTCCTTAACATTCTGAAGTGGAGCGTATAGACCGGCAAGCATAGCATAACAAGTCCACCCCCAAAATGACCAGATTAAAAAAAAAATAACAACGGCTGTTGGAAGATGCTAGAAGCAGGCCACTTCCGACCAGTCTTACTGGAAATCAAAGGGTAAATGACGACGTCCTACTACTAAAATTGTTTCCTTATCTTTTAGATGAATTAAGAAGTAATGTGACTTGTATAATTATAAGCGGAGGCAATATGTCTATTGCTTCCGCTTATAATTATATACAATGTCTTGCTTAAAACATTTAAGAGAATTGCATGATCATGATTTCAACAAAATACATAACAGCGGCTCCCGTACTCAATTTATAGATTACCACGGTCAAGTGCGGCCGTGGCAATGGATTAGCGCATGATAGCATTGCACATAATGATGTTTTGAGTGCGCGTCTTTGCGCGCACATGTACACCGACTAGCAAACATTTATATTTTACATACATTGCATTACATTTTTCATGAACATTCTCACTCTCTATTCCAATCTTTTGTTGAATAATTTGCCTAATATTCGCAGAATTTTAATTTCTAATTTGATGAAATAACATACACTACATCTACCGGAGCAGTGATAGCCTAGTGGTAGAGGATTCTCTTCGGTTAGATTTCCGGAATACAAGCTTATGTATTTCACATTTTGCGCATTGTTTATTTAGGATAGCCTCTGTTTACAAACAAGTTTCCAGAGGATAGGCAGCAGCGTCCGCTGCGTAAGATAATACCACACTGCGGTCTCCAATCCTGTCAAACCTGGCGATCATATATACGTCCATATATATATTTGGAGAAGGCCTATGCTTTGCAGTGGGCTTCTATGAGTTGAAACGACGAAGACTTCATTTATAAGATATTTAAACAGGAAACCATGGAAGAAAAAAAAAATGAAAAGAACCCTGGACGACATTAAGACATAGAATAAACATTAATTCTTCACAAAGTGTGGTAAATAGCCTGACTCATGTACATATTACATTGCATAAGTAAGTTTTCTTTTTGATTAGTTGTGTGTGTAAATAGACTACTATTTAGGTTAAGCTATGATTATATATAATGTAGGTAATAGTATACGCATGGCTTAATACATACTGCTGCACCTATCGCTCCATTTAAGTACTAAGGCAAAACACGCAATAAAAAAGAAAAAAGTAAACTGATATGTAATAAAAAAATATCATTGTTGGATGAAATGGGAATTGTAGCGTAAAAATGATTGTGAATGATTGCAAATGTGCTGCTAAGGGGAAAACCCCAAAACAGTTTTTCTTATTTTTTTCAATTCTTCGTTACGGCACGAGGAAGGTTATCATAGCGAAAATATGAAAAAATCAGATGAATAATACTTCAATACAACACTTTTTACCGTAACGTAACGTACATACAATAATACTAATATAAAAATAATAAAATTAAAATACCTGTTCCTGTTTGAAGTCAACCAAAACCTAAAAAAGCATGTTGTTAGGATGTAATAATCTAAAACTTATCTTAAGTAACATATAATCTCGATATTATAATAGTCTTGTAATGTGCGAAATAGAAAATCGATTTTTGTGAGCTATCGATATTAAATATCAATCAATATATAAGTTGCTCCCTTTGATTTCAGAAAGATCACTCTATTTATTACGATTTTACGTTTTAATTACATATTTATTGTTTTTTTGACTACGACAGAATGAAATATTTTCAAATTATTGTAATATCAGACACCCTTCGGAAAATAGAGACTATATTTTTATCAACAGAGATAAGTCCAAAAATTTTAAATTTAAAATCTGTAGTCAACTAAACTCATGTATTGGATAACCAAGTCTAAAATACGAATAGCATGTTAGACTCTTTATTTTGCAAAGAAGGGTGGAAATCAGGCTCCCTTTATAAAAATATATAGCTTAAACGGATTAAAAAAAAACATTTTTTTTGGTTAAAAATCAAAAAATAAAAGGCATATATTAAACTTCGGTAATGTTTCATTAAAAAAAAAATATAAACGTTTCCTCTAATGACTATTATACACGATTACGTGTTGTTCAAGGTATTGAGTCATTGCGGAAACACGTATTAAAACTTTAAATAAATGTTATGATTCGATTCAACATTTACATATTGAGGGAATTGGTTTTAAAATGCTGCAGGCTATTATATTGGTCTTTATTAATACGGCAGTGATGTACCAACTTGTGACAGTTAGGAGGCATAGCTTCGTGTCCGCAGGAATTACCTCTAATACCCTACAGAACCTCACTGAGTGGTCCTAAACGCTTAGAATCGAGCGGCATGCAAGTAACCTAACTGGGTTATTAATTGTGAAACTAATTCCATATCATCAGGGATAAGAGATTTCTTTTCTGAGAAAAGTTGGAACATGAGAAGTTTCTTACAAACAGAAGATATTAAGCAATGTAGATGGTAAATGGACAAGAAGGCGGTCAGCTACTTGTTAGACTCAAGCAGTGACAAAAGCATGCAACACTATCGTGCACGGCTTTATTATTTTGCGAAAACCTAAAGGCCTGGATAAATAATCTAACTAGTACTGATATAATTGGCCACGACAGTTACGAGAAAACGTTGAAGAAAAAATAATAGTACCATACATATTACAAATAAAATGGTACAATGAACTTGCCTATCCTTGTAATAACATTATAAAGTCACTGGAAAATAAATTTTCTTTAATAAGAATCTGCTTATACCAGCTTCTGTAACAATAAAATGATCGAAGTCCCTCTGTATGCGTATGTAACACGTTATAAATAGTATCTGCCGGTATTGTAAAGAGCAAGGTGGCCTATATATCGGGTGTAGCGCGCGCTGCAGTGATTTTGTCATTCGTTTTTATTTCATGCATACCGGTTCTCGTGAAGTAAGGTCTACCGATCGCGAACCGTCGACGCGGCGCCGTCTGCAGCAGGAACGAGTGCCCGCTGCAACATTATGTGTCGTTTAGGAAACGTTTTTAGTAATAACTGTGTTTAATTTAGAGTCTTGAAATTGTTTACTTAAGCTAGCTGTGCAGTACATTCACCAAGTATTTATTTCGCTGTTTTAATACCAACACTTCAATACTATAAAATACCACAGTAATGGACGCAGGAGGAAAAATAATTTTAACTTAACAGTACATCAAATCAAAGGAATGTATCATCGTATTGATTTACATTTTACAATAACTTTTCGGCAAACAGTTGTAAGGAATCAGAAATTTATATACATCGCGTGTTACAAACTAACGGATTTATAAAATACGGGAAGTGTCATTGACTTTATTTATTTTATTATTATAATAAGACAGGTTCTAAAAAGCGGCTTCGAAATCTTAAGAGGTTTCAAAATGAATTAGTAAATTTCAATACACTTGATGGGGAGCAACGTAACGTGATGACGACAATATTCAAGAGCCTGTGTAAGGCTTATGATAAACAGAAGGTACGGTGTGATCGTGACTTTTTATTATCGGCACTATAGAACAGGTAATAGGTATCATCATCAGAGAGGACATAGCACTCCCCCATGCATTAATATAAATAAGACTTGTTGAAAGCGGCCTGCTTTCAGCGACTTCCGTAACAAACATATTCTCGACTATATCCTAAAAACACAATATATCTATTATAATTAATGTCAAAATATGAAAAAGATTAATTTATATACATATATGTGTTCTTGCATAAGAACGGCGATGTGTTTTAAATCTACTACACTTTGATAATTTTTTCAACATGTAACATGGAAATTGATG
Organism: Battus philenor; assembly: GCF_028537555.1. NCBI lineage: Eukaryota > Metazoa > Arthropoda > Insecta > Lepidoptera > Papilionidae > Battus > Battus philenor. The sequence continues at coordinate 5,599,741 of NW_027181686.1, forward strand.
TCCGTTTTACTTTTTTTTCGCGACATAAAGCGCCGCTTGTTTCGTGATGTTCTTTCATTTCAATGAAGAACTATACCGTATGTAGTGAATAATTAATGTCAAAACCTGGTACTATTAAGAGCGCAAGGTTCGAGCGTTTAGCGGGAGTATGAGACATCGGTCAAGTACACATCAGTTACGTAGTATTACAAGGCCTTGGCGCGGCGCGTCTGGGCGCAGTGTGCTTTCGCCCTCGCGCTGGTCCACGCGCAGTCGCCCTCGTTCGCGAATAATACGATATCACGCCAATCTAAGCGTATTGTCATTGTGAGATTGGATGCCAATTGTAAATGTGTAATATTGGATTGCGTGAGTAGCTTGAACCTTAACACCGAGTTCGTGCAGGTAACTATTACTTAAAAAAATGGTTCTGGTTGATAAAAATCATATTTATTATTTACAAGTTAATATGCCACTATTAAAATTTGCATAAACTTCTTTAAAATTCATGTAAAATAAGTATTTTTTTTAAAGAAACACTGTATAGAGGTTATATTTTGGAACTGTTTTAAGGAAAAAACATTAAATCCATAGTTAAAAAATTGCACACATATTAAACACTGCATTAATATTTGGTCCATGCGAAGATAAACATAAAACACTTAATGCACTTGCAGTGAGGACTACTAACAATTACATTTAACAAAAATGGAAAGACATTTAAAGTTAATACCAAGAAAAAATATTTATGTTGTTCATATTTATCCTGTAGATTTTTTAAAAATCATGTCTTACGGAATTTTTGTAAGAAATTGTAAGATTTATATTAAATGTAGCATTCAATGAGATGTATTTTCAGAAAGCTTTAAAATTAGGTATTAGAGAATATAATAGGAAAAAATGACTGCTATTCTAATGATTATATATATAAAGAATAAAAAACAATTAGAAGCAACTCTGATTTATTTTATGTATTGTTTTTTATTATTATTTTAGTATTCATTTTTTTTCTGTTACATTATATAACTAGACTGAGCTACTGTTTCATATTGCCTGGATTAGGTTTTTATTAGATTTAATTTCAATATCGTAAAATAAAATGAAATTATACAAAAATATTTAGAGTATAAGCTCTGATAGACAGTGCACAGCAACAGCTAGTGCATGAAAATTGGAGTGTACCATGGGATTATTTTGAAAGTTATTCATTAAAAATATTTAGTTTGATTATAATTTATAACGAAAATACAAGTAATTGCTACGTATTACCATTACTATCAATGCTTATGAAAGAGTTTTTATAGATATTTTTCCAATAGCTTTTAAAATATAATTTTGCACCAGAATTTCTGATATAATTGGCATTATTTCAGTTACTTTAAAATAGGTGTCAGATTATAGATAACATAGTTGTCCCCATTTTGACTCAATATGCAATGAGTTGCAAATTTCGCAGAGATTACATATTGTAGTCGATATATTTTATGGCGGTTATGTTGTAATTAGGTTGTTATGTACCATTAATTTAAAAATTTCGTAAAATTTCGTTTCGTACTACGTAAATATATTGCTTTTTGGCTTATAAAAACAGCAGACGGGTACGCACACGGGTATATATTATACTGTGGCCAAGCTTATCAGGATGTTATCACGATATTCTTGGAACCTTTGTCATTTTAGCCCATAGACGGTTACTGCATGGCATATACCATAATCGTGACGCTTGGCAGCAAGGTTGGGGATCGTATTTTGGTATGTAGAGGACGCTGCTGCCCATCCGCTGGAAACTTGTTTTTGAGCAGTGGCAATCATACATAATTAATGCACAAAGTGTGAATTTTATAAATTTGATTTCCGGGAATCAAACCCGCGACCTACTATTGCAAATCTCAGTCCTCTATCGCTGGGCTATTACTCATCATTTTCATTACTTAAACATTTCGTTTAAGTAATGAAAATGCGTATATGAAATTGTACTTCACAGACGTAATTTATTATTAAATCTACCCGTCTAATCTGGTGATCTTTTCTTGTAATTTAAATGTTCCACTACAAATATACATTTTTTACAAAAAATATCACAACAATATATTTTCAACTTATTTTATGAGTAAACTTGTATTTCATTATGAAACTAATAAAGCGCGAATGTCCGATTCCAATGTACAGGAAATTTCGACAAAAAGAATTATTAATCGATGTTGCCAAATTCATTGAAGTTATTAGTCTATGTTAAGTAATCAATAAACTAATATTGCTACAAAGTATGTATTAGCATAACACAGTTTTCGTCATTGCTATGTGATTTAAAGGTAAAGATGACTCAACGCTCTGTCACCGTCCAACGAGAATAGAAGAATTATTAACTTTTATTATCAACCATGAATGACAAGTCGTCTGTAATTGTGTTAGAATATTATAATTTAACCTAATTTAAACGATAAATCATTTTAAAAAAATATTTGAGTGGGTTACCCATTAAAAACGCTATATTTATGTAAATTTAACAAGTTGTGCAGTAATTGTAACGAAAGTATCGTGTGTTGGATAACTAAACGCGTAATGTTCGTTTCATCACTGGCAGGGTTGCTCATTACTCGATGATTTGCGTTACTAATCAAGCGAAAATGCTTACGCGATAAAGTCCGATGCGGCGGAATCAAAATACAAGAGATCGACTGTCGATATATTTTTTATTTTCATTGAACTATGTTGAATATGTGATACACAGTGAGTGTAAACTATGTCCTCGTTGTTGCTTCTTTATACAACTAAGAGGCAGGAAGAATGATCGTATACTCCTCAATTTCACAAATATTATTACATTTATATAGCCCATTCAGGGTGTGCAACACTTGTACTATTTGGCAACAAAAATATATGAGAATTTTTTAGACTTATTATTACTTTTCAGTATTTCATCATAAAAATAGTATCGCATAATAACGACATTCGTATCAAAATAGACTAATACCATGGCACTTTATGTTTAATACTTTATTCCTCCTCGCTAATGACCTAATAACTGACAGAAGAATATTATAATCTCAACAATGAAGGCGTAACAGTTCGCGCCCTAGAAAACTAATTAATTCACGCAACTCGCGTTTCGCTTTACGTAATTTAGCCGCGACCATCCGTGATTAATTTTATAAATATTAAGCAAGTATAATTCAATACGCAAATTGTTAGCACTCGCATGTTAATGAAATAACCAGTTGCTTCCATATAAATACACGAGGATTATGTAGACTTTGTATTAAAAACTTGAAACAGCTTACAGTATATTTGTAATAACAGAGGAGTAAGCAAATGTAGGCAGAGCATTGCGGTTTGTCAGTTGCAGAATGACTCGTTCTAACATATGTTATATAGTTGACATAACTGCGCTGTAAAATTTACTTTCCACTCTCTACTTTAAATGAAACAGTTGAGAATATGGTTGAATTTTAGATTTTATTTTAGAACGTAATATTTAAATGAAAACTAAAATTAATTCTAATATAAATACAAAGAGCAAGATATGGTAGAATGATATAACGGGTTACGTAGAAAAAGATATCACATAATAATTTTGACTCTCTTTGAATATAAATGTAAGCGGTTGAAATAGTTTAATATGTATATTAACTGAGGAAATCAAATAATATTAAACATAAGCAAAAACCAGTTATATTAATAAAATTCTGAGGACATATACGAATGTAAATTACTAAACACGCAAATAAATAAAATACGGGTTTTGTTTTATTTAGAAATTGTCGCTCAATACACAATGCTTGCTCTGTGCGAATTTCGTTAGTTTGCATTTTTCACGTTCTATAATTTCTTCCTGGTAAACACAAATAATATGTGCTGTGTAGATATTTATATGTATGCATCTTTAAAATGTAAGTGATATGTATGTAGAGTTTATGACTCATCGCACGTCTGTATAAACAATAAAACTCAACCTACTGGCCATTGAATGTGTGTGTACGTCTGTGTGTTAGTATGCGTAACACGTGTGATATGTCTCTGAGAATTTATACATCGCATAGGGTAATATAAATTAAGAAAGTGGCTAAGTTTTGATGAAGAAAAAAATTTGTAAGTAAATGAAGAGAAAAAAAGTTTTAGATTGCATTTTGCATGATTACATTATAAAATTAAAACAGAGACAATTACTAATGGTCATGTTTATACGATATAACTCGTAACTTGATCATATTAAATTTTACATCTATACTTTTTATAGAACGATGAGTTTATTTTTAACCTTGGGCACAATGATTTAACAAAATAGTGATACATAAACATGTATATTTCCGTTAAACTTTATTATTGATGTATAACTTAATTGTAATTTCAAAATAACGTTAAAATACAGGAAATAAACTGAGCCCGGAATTCGTAAAACGTGAGAAACCTGTTTCAATACCTGCTATGGAGTAATAATTATTTTTATCATAATAAAATTTATTTGGGTTATGATAAGAAATAAATAACTTCCTCTAAATAAAACACATAAAAAGTTTATAAAAAACTGAAAACGCTTTTAATTCCTAAATTTCTTGCTTTGCATGAAAGTCAAGTAATAACATGTAATTCAAAGATGTTACAACGCCGACATTTAAACAACAAAACAGAAAATCACATAAAAATTGTGGCGTCTAAATAATTTCGATTTATCGTGTTGTACTATATCAAATTATACGTATAATTTTTGGAATAATAATAACTGAAAAAAGCAACAATTTGCTTATATAAAACTTAATCTTCTTTTCTATCAATTATTTAGTACAATTTCGTTTATTCAAACAGAAAATAGCCTTAAAAGTTGGAAATTAGGTTATAATAAAAAAGGCCCCGGAAACCTTGAGGCGGCCGTTACGAAACGTATCTGTAAACCTGCGAAAAATGCACAAACGCAAGGCTGATAATGTCTAACGCCTCGTCTCACTTCGATGAATGTTTATCAGCACTTAGAGAGTGCGTAAGTAAATGCTCAGCGGCCTGAGACAGCCTTGCCTTGTTTCAACGCGAGTAATATATCTGTTTATCTTAGCGTCCGTTAGTTTGCCTTAATTTCAATTAAAATGAAGTCTTAAATAACACTATTAAAAATACGATTTAATGTTATTGCTTCGATCACGGAACATTCACGAACAAAATTTCTTTAAAAAATTTATGTACGAAAATAACAATAGGAAAGCAGTTGCCTGACCTTGATACTCCGTATCAACGCATAATTAACATTTATGACGAGTGAAACTATTTACATTAAGCGATGATAACTCTATTTGATTAGAGTTGTTTACTGGAGTTTGGTAACTATTTTTAAACTCTTCGAAAATGTCATTTACAGACAATTATAATCCATTTCATGTGCCCATATCAAGAATAATATAAAATAACATCAAAACAAAAACACTAAAAAGTATAAAGGTTGAGATATGTTTAAAAATACTAATCTTGATTGAATTAGTTTCATAACTAGATTCCCCAAAGCGAAACTGACACGAATTCAACTTTAGTGTCAGTTTACAACTCTATAATCATTTTCAAACGTGTATCGCTGTTAAGTATATTTAAAATTAATAGTACCAGCATTGGTATAAATAAAATAAATATACTTGCCTAATACTACAAAACATGCGACAACTCTAAAGGTACTTGTACCGTCATGACATACGGACCGTGTTCCAACGAGGCCATTAGTTTCAAACAGAAATATTACCTACAAATAATTCCGTCCGAATCAAAGTACCACCCACACATTTAGACATGACTATGACGTAACGTATATTGACTTGATTGTTCGAAGATAACCTTTGCAGTCAAATAAAGAATAATAAATTAATCTATACGAATTGGAATATGTAGTAAATAAATCAAATACACGATAAACCATTCTATAATATATGGTTGCATTAATATATTAGAGAATATTTTGTAATAGAACTTTAAATGTATATAAGACAAGCGAGTTGGTCATAGGATAGATTCATTATATTTTATTTGACTGGACGACTCTCACTGCTATCCAAATGGCATTAGCAGATTCCGCATATTTGAGGCTGTAGGGCGCAGAAAGTGCCTAGCTTAAGACCTCTTTTGAGGTAGCGGCTTGGGCACACATATTACAGGGATTAGAAGGCCACCGAGTTCTTAGATGGCATCGGCGGACGCTTCATGGAGTGACTAGGCTGAAGGACCCCATGAGGGGACTCGTTGATAACATCCGCTTAATTTTCCGACACAAGAGCGCCCGAGAGGGCCGAACCTAGATTTGGACGATTGCCATTGCCAGACTAATAACATTACGACTACTTCGGAAAACGTTAGCGCTGGGAAAAGAATTGCCGGAAAAACACCAGCGGTGCTACCATCCAATATGACATAAAAAGTCCTTGAGTCAATTTGTTGAGGAAGTAAAATCTTTTGTAGTACGAACTGTTCGATAGTAATTCATCTTAACGTATAGGTTAAATCGTTATCTCTAACTTTGTTAGTTAATAGCATATATTTCAGAACGAAAACAGTTTATGCAAAAATCACGCACAACACAATATCGATTTGTAACTTCTTCATAATCGGTACATTTTAGCACGTTTTCCGTATATAATAGATTATGTATTACCATACATAACTATTTTATGTAATTATATAAATGCGATATAATTGGTACGAATTTAATTATAGACTTCTTGATAATTAAATAGATGTATAGTTAAATGAAATCATAAAATGCATGTTATAAAACTATTCGATCTGTTAAACTTTGTGTACAGACCACAATGACTAGTGTCGAATTGTGAACGGGTTTGTATGTATTGTGCTCTATTCGCTGAACGGCATTAATATAGTAATAAACAACTAAGGATTTATTTACACACATCGGTTTTAGCATGGTGCGGAAAAATCTTGCTCTTGATTTTTACTGACTCAGTGTTTTTTGAACCAAGATGAAAAGTACTTCTGAAAATCTACCAAAAAAATATTGGTACAGTATTTTAGATTAATCGAGACGAAAAATAAAAACCCAAAAAATATTTGAAATGTACACAATATTATAAAAAATAAAGGCATGAAAACGCAACTTTACAATATTTGACGTCCACTGGAATTGTTTGTCTCTTTCACTTACAAAAGTTTGACTGAAAGAGCTATATCTTAGTTGCCTGTCAAATAAAATATAAGGGCAATTTATTGTAGCCGCATTCAATGCCAATGAAAAATGCATTACTTTTCTTATATGTCCATATTTTTTGTATATAAAATATGTTAAAGCATATAACAAACTAACAGTCAAATTGAATACACGTGGATCAAACATTCACATAATATAAGTGTGACGTAACATTCATCATTTTAATTTTATTAGTAATAAGCATTAAAATATAAAAATTTTCGTTTGTATGTCTTGAGTTTGTATGTTTTGAGTTTTCAAAAGCAAGGAAGTACGACAATTGCGTCTGATGTCTACGAACGGGTAAAAACCTTGCAAATTTCTCGTGTCCTCTGCACGAAACAATGAATAAGTAAAGTGCACACAGGCTCGTCCCCTCAGACGGCAGCTTCTACGTTCTTGTAATCGTTTGCTGTTATGTAAACGTTAAAAATTGCAAGAGGAATGCGACTCACTCTTTTATCTGTACATAGTTGCTGAATATATATTTATTTTCGTAAACTGAAGAATGAAATCTGTTGGATTGTTCGCATATATGACGTTAGTTATATTCCAAAAACAACTTTAAAAATGTCGTTTCTGTTTTATAATGTTGAAAAACAAACATAAAAAACTTAATTTAAATAACATTAGCGGATAATCTACATAAATAGAAATGTACCGCTAAATATGTTTGAAGTTCGATGAAGGTTTAAAGAATAAAATTTTTTTCACATTTTCGAAAAAGCAAAGGTTCTTAAGGAATTAGAAAAAAAATGCGTAAAAATTGTAAAAATACCCTTTTGTTTCATATAACACACCAAATGAACACTGAAATAAATGTTAATAGTTAATGAACATTCGACGTCAATCAATAAAAGCGTGGTATATAGTATGTAATTTTAAAAAAAATAATGTACCATAAATTATTACAATGATAGTATAATTACATCATTAAAAGTCTCACAGTATAGGAAATAGAAATTTTATTAATATATATAATCGTTGTTAACTATTAAAACATTAAAAAAATAAAATCAACGTTTCAGCCCGTAGATGCCCACAGCACGGCATAATCCTCTCCCAAAAATATCTATGGGGGATATGCCATAATCGTCAAAGCTTTGCGATCATAGTATGGTATAATGATACGCAAAGGACTTTGCTGCCTATCCTCTGGAAACTTCTTAGTCAGCAGTGGCAATGTTTAATTAATGCACAAAGTTTAAATTATATTACATTGTATTCCGGAGATCGCAAGTCAAGGCAATTAATAAAGCGATCAGTTTAAAATACATTTTTGTTTCTACCGAACACGGTATGTCTACCTAGATGGCATGTAATGAGTCGTTAATAAAATAAAACGAATCTTTTAACAGTTTGACACACTTCGTTGTTAGATTACAAGGCGACCTTGAAAACTACAAAATTGTGCCAAAATGCATTGCGATTTATTACCCTACAATTCACGTTACGAAGGTCCAAAGTACAATATATTATATCAATAGAACATTTACCATTTACTTTAGAATGTAGTCAAAAAAGAATACTTGGAGTTACTACTTTAATAGGCGTTTAAGTCACTTTTTAAAATTAAACTCCTATAAAAATATTAAAGAATATTTCGTTAATGTTCACAGATATAGACACAAGGAGTCTTCGAGTTACAAATTGGAGGACACTGAACCGATTTGGGGACAAGGCAAGAAGTTTGGGAGTGTTCGAAGAAGAGAAATACTTTTCAAATTCATGTTAAGAAAAAATATAACTGCAAAATGACTTTTGATATATTCACTGTAATTTCGGTAATCAGTTTCCTCACGCTCCTTGTTTCAGGTATGAATATTTTTATATTAAACAAATGTAATGGATTCTTTTCCGTTAGCCGGATGCAAGAAAAACTGCCCATAATATAAATAAAAGCGAACTTATTTTTCTAGTTGCAGTAAAAAAACATAGGTTAATCTTAGTTCTTCTTCCAGAGGACATATTGAACGTAAAATTACCCCCTCCTCTACCATTAATAAGCGCTCCCGGCCAACGGAGAAGTATCATAAATTGTTACAGAAAATTTTCTACCAAACACCTACACAAGTTAGGAAAGTGAACTTAGGAACAATAAAGTTGCGTATATCGTATAATTATTTTTGCCGCCAAACAACGTTTTCAGCAGATGTGCCCCTGAATGCCGAACTTTTTTCATAAAAGCTGGAAGTTTCTCACAACTACTCCTAAGCAATGACCCGTTATGAAGTTTAAATTTTGTAAAAGTATATATTGTTTATGTATCTTTTTCGAAATTAGAGGTATTATTAAAGATTCTGATAGTGTTACAGGGCTCAGTTTTAAAGATAACTAACAGTTTTACTACAAGCAAAACTATCAAACCATGGTCGATGATACGGCCCGCAGATAAATTGTATGTTTTATAATGCATAATCCTGTGCACCATTATGCGCTCCTTAACTTCAAGCACAAAAGGCACTTACACGTAAATAACCTGTGCAAATAGCGCTGTACTACAGTCGTGCATTGTAATAAATAATTGCGCAATTTGACTCGATACACGATACCCACACAGAGGAGCAAATAACTACAGTATTTGATATAATTTCCATAGCCTACTATTCACCAAACATTTTTTTTCGCCAAACAAATAATCATAATTTAATATGATATTTACAATGCAAAACTATATGCGGATGCCAAAATATTCATTACATTACATTTTAATGAATAGTTTGTCTCACTGCACCACTAAATAAATCGTACAAAATCAAAGAAAACAAGGTTATTGGAGCTAAAATTGCCACAAGCCTATATCCAGGTGTGGGATCGCCAAAGTGGTAGCATAGGGCTGGGTACCTCCTACCATTCTCCAAACATAAAGCACCTGGTTTACCTTTTACGTAAATTGGTTCTTCTGTATCGCACCTAGCTTGACTCTCTTCGTAAAACTTAAATTTTGTTACTAAACGGGCTAGCATTCCCACTGTTCCGTTTATTCTTTTACCTAAGAGAGCTGGTGCCCATCCTTCTGTATATGTTCTACTGAGAGATTCTACGCCCCAATGAGGTAAATTTTTTGATGAACCTTTATCATTCCTTGGGTGGTTATTGAAGTTAAATATTTTACTAATGTTATTGGTTTTTAATGGCGAAACTTCATCCATATTGATTCCTAAAGAAGATAAGAATGTCAAATTCGTAATATCTACAGATGTATCCACATATTCTGAAATATCTCTATGAGGCAAAAGTCCGCAGTAAAATGTTCGCTTAATAAAGTAACGAGCGCCTGGAGAAAAATTGCACACAACTCTTACATCGCCGTTTTGGCTCACGCCTAAAGCACATCCAATTTTGTGTGTGTTTGCCCAAATTAACTGAACAGTGTTAAAAGTTGAAGCTTCTATGTGACCACACTTAATATCACTTTCACTTAAGCGCTCCCCTGCACTCCAGTACCACGTGTGTATGCAACCGACGATAGGTATTATAAAGCATTCGGGCAATGGCGTGCTAGAACAAAGAGAAAATAGTAAGGTGTGCACTTTTTAAGAGAATAACATAATTTTTTGGAAAATTAAATTAATTACCATTTCATAACTGATTTGGAAGAATCTACGCAACATTGCTGCGAATATTTTTTACATTCAAGTTGAGAAACAAAACTGCCATCGAGGGCTGAACAAGGCGCCGGGCCGGGGAGGCATTGGCTAAGCCATGCGTAGGCCATTTTTTCCAAGTCATAATCGTAGGTAACTTGCATCATGTTAGCCGCTTGTGGTAAATGACTATATCTTATTGATTCCCCAATAGCAATACGATTTCGCATTGAATTTACGGTATTGACTAACGCTACTTGTTCTGATGATGTCGGAGTCTTGACAGTGTATCCATTTTCGCAGAAGTTAGAAATTGTTTTATCTGGGAAAAGGCAAAGAGTATGATCTCCATAGCAAGGTTCTATTCCGCACCATTTGTTGTACATTTGCATTTCAGGAGTGTGTACAATTTCCGAAAAAAATTTCTGTTTTTTTCTGTGGTGTACGACATTTTTGAGATACCCTCGGTTAATAGAAAATACGTTAGATTTCTCTCTATGTCCTAATTCACCGTATAATAAAGGCAACTGCCAACAGGGCAGATCTTGCGGAACGTACCATACATTACCGTCGTCGCTGACAAGTCTATTATCGTCTACGTTGACATAAGCTGAGGCAGGCTCCAAGCTATAATAATCCAGTAGATTTAATTTAACTTTTCCTAATTTGCTTTTTTTTCCTTTTCTGTGTATTTTCTGCTTGTGTTTCCGTCCGGATTGCAATTCCTCTGGAGCGATATATGTGTAATCACCGCCAGACGTTTGGTATCTCTCATCATCATAAATGTACTCGTATTCATCAAAAATATTTAATGAAAACTTGGAAAGATTATTCGGGTTCAATTGATATGATTGAACTATTTTCTTGTAATCAAAATCCATTGAATTATTTGTTTCTTTTTCATCTTCTAGGAACTTTTCATTTTCTGTTACCGGTTCTTTAATTGTGTAGGTGAATTCATTCATTTCTACGTTATTCATATCAGAATCTAATTCATCTAAAGATTTGTTGTTTGTATCATTCTGAAGAAACAGAGGATTCATGTCTAAAGTACTTACGTTTTGCTGGTGCATTTGGTCTAATTCGTAATAATAATCAACTCCTATCCCTAAACTTGTTGTAATGCACATATAAAAGATACTTAAATAAAACATTTCTTACAATTCCAATGTAGGTTGTGGCCAACTTGATTTGACTCAAGTCTTTGTTCAATATTATTATTTTTGACATAATTTAAATACTTTAGGTTAACATTCATATTATTATTTTAAGTTTTTTTACAACAATTGCCTTTATTTCTAATATTGTTCCTTTTTGTTTAATGAAAGTTTAAATTTGGTGCCAAATATAAATAATGGTTTGAAAGTTGTTGTTAAATTTAACTTTTTTTTACCAGGTCATTTCGGAAATAACGAAAATAATTTCATAGACAATTTTAGATATAAAGCGTGATAAAAGGCCCTATACTTACAACACTTACAGTATTTAAATAAAAATATATATTTTGGCAACATTAGCAGAACCTAAGTAATTAAAAAGTATAATGCAGTTCATTATATAGCTATGTAAACAAAAAATCCGTTATGTTAAGATATAAAATTCATATTCAAGTTTGAGCCAAACAGGACAAGATTCCACGAACGGGCGTTCACCGTCTAGAGTGAGGCATAGGTGTGTGGGAGCAAAGAATATGCGTCATGTTTCACTGTAGCCTGAGCAAACGGTATGAACAAATGTAACAAAACAAAAGATTATTCAATTGTTATAAAAATACCATTATAACTTTTATATATATAAATAATCGTGTTCCATCTATAATTGTATTCGTTTTAAAGAAAAAACGTATAATAATAATTAAATTGGTATTATTTTATACAATAACAGCAATCAGATATTATTTTAAAGATAGATACAAATAAAAAACAAGAAAACACCCATATGTTCCTCGTGATTGCCAGCTGTATTGATTTAACAATAGTAAAAGTCCTGTGCAAATTATAATTTTAATGGTTGTGACAATTTATAAACCGATGTAATTATTAGAAACGATGAAATGTGCTTGTGGCGAATCAGGTTCAGATCTCAGATTACGTCGCCTCTAGAATAAATGGAAATGAAAACGGCGTACTTAATCCCATGTTACTTAACTTCAAAAATCAATTTAGCCAGCGAAGCGACGCTTTAAGAGCGCTCGGCTCAAAAGTTACTGTTCCATAATTGTAACGATTGCATTGAAGAGGAAATAATAGTGTGAAAATTATTATATAATTAAAAATTAATATTAATCGGCCTTACTAAATTGATGAGTTTTCGTAAAATTTCGATATTGCCTCTTTAAATTTAAGTAAATATTGATGAACTAAATAGAAGATTAAACTGAAGCTGGTGAATATAACTTACGTAATGGTTAAATCAAAATAATTCTTTCATAATTTCTTTTTCGAAAATTGTTACCTTTTTGATCACGTATTTTTATTAAAAATTTAAATTTAAATTGTTTATTTTACGCTTTTCAGGTGTGTCGTCTCTTCAGTGCTACAAATGCCTGATCAATCCACCGCTGGGAGAGAATTACAACACCGCGAAAACTCTGTGTGTACAGTTCGATTACTCCGATTCTTTTATTGTCGATTGCCCATTCTCCACAATGTGCATGAAGCAGGACTTCCATCTAGACATTCAAGATGGAGGTAAGACGTGAAATTATTAGTTATTTATTTTTACATAAAACCAATGCAATCAAATTACTTTTTACGACCAATAGAATTAAAAATAATAAAAATTGCATGTAAAAAAGGTTAATAACTACATCGTATAAAAACGAGTATTATCTTGTCTTGGATCTTAGTCGAAAAGTAATTTTTGTAAATGGATCATCACATCATTAATATCTATTAGTTTACACTGAAAGCACTTGGTGTACATTAACTTTTTTAGAAAGCCTGCTGTGGTCATAATTGTTATTATCAATAATCTTAATCATTATTGCTATACAATTTTTTTATCATTAAACCCTAACTTTATCATAGTATTCTTTATGAAAGATAAATTATTAAATAACACTTTAAAGTAAGAACTCGTTCTGTAAATTAATTTTTTAATAAAAATCTTTAATAATCCTTATATATAATTTGTATTTCAGTGAGAATTTCTGGAGTATTGCGAGACTGTGCACCACAAAAACATGAGTACCAAGACTTCAAAAATGGGAAATGGACACCGAAAACTGAAATTTTGGAGCCTTACGAAGAAGGATGCTTCAGCGCTGACGATAAAGGAGAGCGAGTAACGGCCAGCAGGTGAGATTTGTTATAGCTATCTAATACTACAAGATTGTATTAAACATTTTTGTACCAAAGTTAATAGTTAAAAGTTTGATTTGCCTGAAATAATTGGCAGTATTACAATCCCATCGTTTGATAAAGACGCCGTAGCTACATCATCTCAATCCACTTTGTATTATTAATTACTGCGTAACACTTTCGTGTGGATCGTCGCCCAGGTAAATGCTGTAAACTGATAAACATACCGCTTACACCTGTATTCGGGATTGTTTATATATCAAACCTCTACTTTTTGTCTCCTATTTAAACTTAATTGTGTTATTAATTGATCTTGTCTTAACATTTAATAATAACAATATTTTCTAAATGCAAAGTTCAAATTTTATTTCAAGTGGGTAAATTTTAGTTTCAATTATAAAAGATAACGTCAAACGAGTTTACCGACCCGTAAATAACTACGTAAATTTAAAAAACCGTGCGAAAAGATATCTTTTAATGCATTATTATAAGATAGTAGGCAACTTAATTCTTAAAAATCCTATTCATTGATACATTATAGCGTATAATTTAATATTTTTTAGCGCTACGTTTATCAATGTACAAATTTCAGTGTCAAATGATTTTTTCACGCTGTCAACAATGATTTTTATAACTATAACGGGTAATTATAATAATTATTGTCAATATTACGTTGATATATTTTATTGCTTTCAGATATTGCTACTGCCGAAAGAATCTTTGCAACTCCACACCGAGTACGAACCACGACAACGGTTACACAGACATCATGGGAGTTATATTGGTTTTCAATCTAATGAAATACATTAACAGCCTTAGGTAGTACACGGTGTAAAACGTGGAACATTATTAGTCAAATGTGACTTGGTGAATGATATGTGATATTATATTAATTAGCTTTTACGGTTGTATATTAAAATAACATTACTTAAACGAATTTTATTTATCTTTAATTAGTGTTGAATTAAGCGTGTCAAAAAGAGACGAGTCAAACAGTACACAAGCAAATAAATACAGATTGACTTTTTGTATTATAAAACAATTATTGAAGTTATATGTTTTATTATACGAGGCGATCCGTAATTCATAGTCTTAACCGAAGATATTAAGGCAGCCTAAGATGAAATAAAAAAGGTAATAAATGCTTCTAAGTTCATTTCAGGTATAAAAAGATGTATTAATGACAATCTTAGTATATTAATTTAGAGAAATTTAATACTGACAGTCTATCAGAGAAAAAAGACGGACAGCTTTTGTCTAGTTACTTTGTAACATGTACAATTTTTTAAAGAACGTATTTTACTAATATTTGTTTACACATATTAATTATAACTAAATAAACCGACATCATTATTGACTGAATGACAATAGCTGTACTTTATGTTTAACGACTGTTTCACACTTTGAACATTAGAATTTCTGTGTTTATTTATGTTTGTTTATTGGTAAGACTGATAATAATTAAACGTGGACGCTTGAAAGTCTGCAAGGACATTTGGATCCGTTCATTAGTTGCATAGAATAGTTTTATTGCATTGTATAATTAAAAACATAACTCGAAAGCGAATTGTCCTTTAAAACGTACATTAAGTTTAAGCAATTGGTATTTAGCTACAAACCTAACCCCACTAAATAAATATTTTAATAATTTTTTAAAGACCTTGAAGTTTAAGAGCTTTGTAAGTATTCTATGATGATCTTGAAGCAAAATTAAATACCGAGAACACAAATACACGGCATATAGGAAATGGCCTTGTTTTTCATTGAGTTGGTTCTTCCTTTTCTCGATACGAAT
Organism: Battus philenor; assembly: GCF_028537555.1. Classification (NCBI taxonomy): domain Eukaryota; kingdom Metazoa; phylum Arthropoda; class Insecta; order Lepidoptera; family Papilionidae; genus Battus; species Battus philenor. Next base: position 5,615,575 of record NW_027181686.1, read on the forward strand.
TTTTCATTAGATTTATATACATTTTGTATATATATGTGTTAAAGAAGGGCAGAGTGTCCTTAAACAAATATTTATATATTTAAAAGTAGACGCTAAACACCGTTTGGTTGTTAGTGTAATAATTGAATGATGAAATACACATTGTTCTTTTTATTTAATGTTCGTTAGGTAATACTTATTGCTATAAAATAGCTAGGAAGAATTCGAAAATATTAAGGCGAATGAGCTCAAACACATCTCCAAAATAAATAAACGACTATGTGAATGTATATAAAATACGTTTAGTATTTAAATTAGCACATTAAACAACTCATTTTAGATGTTATAAATGTATAATAAAATAATAAAAATTTAAATAAAAGTTAAAATTATGCGATTAAATATTATTGGTTTACAAGTCGGTCACCTTGCAAAGGGGAAAAAAGATATTTTTTACAGCGCTAATTACCTTCAAAAACTACATAAATCTTGGCATACTCCAACCATTGCTGATTTACAACAACTACTTACATTGAAATAAAAAATAATTCGTAATTTTTGAAAGTCACTTTATATACACAAGTTTTTTTTAAGTTATCTCGGTCATGGCTATCAGGTTATTTTGAATATGACCTAAAAAAAGAATCGAGTGTTGTTCTTACGCAAGAATATACGTAATATTATGCATTCCTCGAAGTTAAATTGATTTTATTAAACTATTATATAATAAAAAAGTTTGTAACAAAAGAATTCATTTCTCTTTGGTATAAATTGATATATACGATCAACAAATTATAATATTATATAAAACCAGGGAGAAATACAAACATACGGACAATCTACTCGTTGGTATTTACAGCCTCACACATTTACAGATCAGACCTCTTTAAAATAACTAAGGATCTCCAGTGAGTATTTGCTCAACCCGTTACATAAGATATTGTGCAAGATTGGAATCCGCCATGTTCTAACTAGATTAAGCCGACGCTTTCTCAAGGTACGTACGGTAAGGACCTCTGCTTGTTCTGTCACTCATGCGCCAACCAACTATTTATTGGATTATCAGAATAATTTCTACGCCAAAAATTCTATCAGGGAGCCTGAGGTCTGGGAAACGCGGTAGAAGAAGCTCCAACAACGCTTTGATATGTGAGAATCTGCCTGGTACGCGGTGAAATAGCCGCGTGCAATCTTCTGTCCTTGTCAACTCATTGGCGACCTAACAATCGCTCAACGAGCCATAGTGAGGACTATGGTCGGGATTTCTCTACGAGACTGAAAGTAGCGGACTTAGAGTAGCAAATTAGTAAGTTGAAGTTGGCAGCAGGTAGACTACATAGCACGCAGAACAGATGGCCGTTGCGACCTTAAGGTTCTTTTGTGGGAGTAAATTGACGTCTTTATTAAGGTCGGCGGAAGACGCTGGGTGGAGGCTTTTTCCAAACAGGCTTGTTGGACATCTATGACAGAAGCCTATGTCTCATACCAGTGGACGTCCTACTCGTGATATGATGATAAATCATTCCAGAACATTTATTAGGCAAAAAGTGAATATATCAATATTTTTGTTAAATTACCTCACATTGTGATTTACTTTCATCGACACAAAAAGAAGCTAATTTAAAAGATTGGTTTTATACGTTGTACTTCATATTGTTTCCTTTTAATTCAGTAAGTCAGGCAGGACGTTCACGTTTCTCTTAGTGATACAGTCCGCTAAAACGGTTCATATAAACAAATCATTTTGTTGAATAATGTACAGCTTAATATCAAATTTGTCGTCAATTTTAACGTAATATGAGAGAGCTCATTACCCCTTTAACTTCAAATACTGTAACAATCAAGTGCTTGTACTTATTCTTCAAGACAGATAAGCCCAAAAATTAGGTCACAGGCATAAATCATTGACTGTATAGTTAACCACTTTTCATTGAAATTAGAAAATTGAACTTTTTAAATAATACCTATTACGTACATATGCCATTGGTACACTTATTTTATTCATAAAAAATAGTAGTTTTTTAATATTCTTGCTAATCGTACTCATTGTAGCCGCTGTAATGTTTATTAAGCATAAGTATCTAATTCTCGGTTACTAATTTCTCATATTTTAATTCCTTACTTTTGAAACTTTCGCTGTGTGGGTCATAACACGTTGTGAATCCTTATCCTGATAACTATTTTAATTGACCGACAGCCCTACTAACAGTTTCAACCTAATTATTTTCAGAAGAAGGCGAGGTCAAATTTCTAGCGCAATTCAATGAAATAAAATAAATTTAAAATGAAAAAATACTAAATAAATTATATAAATTATAGTTGTGTTAGACCACCAAATTATATTATCAAAAGCAATAATTCTTAATTAAAATTATATACGAAATAGGAAAAAAAATGTTTTCATTGCAATTAGGAAAAAATAAGAAAATAAGCAACTGAAAAAGGAACGGTCCTTGATAAGGTATAGAAAAATTGTAAAGTGTACATTTAGACAAAATTGTCATTGTGGGAACGGGAATCACATTTATATTTAACAATTACATAAAAATAGTGTAATCTATTATTTATTAGTCAGTCAGTATTTCTTTTTAACTTGAGTTCTGTATTTGACGAAGTTACAAAGACCATAAAAGATGAAAACCTCGAACATCACCTGATATATAAGATTGAAATCGTAGTTGTTTATTTAATATTTATTAGTTCAGTTAGCTTAGTATTATATCCATTCCATAAATATGTCAATGTGATATACAACCGCTAATAAAATTTACTTCAGTTTAGACAGGTGCGCCTCTAGCAAATTGTATTCGTCACGCGACGCCACGCGCGCCCTTGAAACCAAATAGTGCAAAAAACATATTCCGAATATTCAATAATACAAGATGCGGTTATGCAAGGTTCTTCCTTCTCAGGCATGCTCTTAACGGAATGTTAAACGCATTTTGAATGACAGCCAAAATTTAAAGGGATACATGATGTACCTTGCGTTGTTACTCCATGGAGCGTCTGCCCATGAGAGCTTGGCGACATCCTAATTAATTCCTTTTAAAGTGGTAGTGTTAGTTAAGTAATGGCAACCGACCAAGTCAAAGTTCCATCCTCTCAGACAATTTGGACTCGGAACCCCTAATACGTACCGAGTATTAGCCCAAGATGAGGTTTTCTTTCGGTAGTGCTTGCGTTAGTTAGTCCGTTAATACTGAATGAGCTGTTGTTAGTCAAGTTACATAAACAAGGTTTGGAACAATCGTCTTCCGCGCTCTGTTCCCGCAAGCCCGCGGAATCTGTTAATATCAATAAAGCAACCACGTGCATCAAGACCAAAAAATTCTAATCCAGCGAAAGAATGGAACGACACGATCAAACTACGCGTTAGTGCTCTGCTAGTGATGCTGTATATTCATGTGTATATCCCGACGGGCAAATACCATATATCAATATAGTAAAAACTTTAACTAGCCTACATAGCTACAAAGTAATTTAACAGGTCCCGCGAAAGTATTTCTAGTCTTATTTTTAATATAATTGCTAAGGAGGTATGTACTCGGGAATGCGACTAAAAGTATTTTAAGCCGATGTTAAAAAATATGTGACTCATGATAAACGAAGTCTTTGTCCTCTGCAGATGATTTTTATATAAGGGCTGAAAACTGCAATGACTCACTCGCATAAATAGCTTTAACTGTTATATTTCATTTATCACAAATAAATGTTGTGATACATTAAACAGTTTTTTATTTCGTTATAAAACAACAAACAATATTAAAGTGGTTGTTAGTTTCTATACTTTTGTTGACTTATTGTTATTTTTCTTAATTAAATACAACTCGTCATTCTAGCGCATAACGGTTTGATCTTTGTAAATAAAATTTACGAATGTGCAACAAACACTAACATAATAAGTAAGAAGGACCAATATTTAGCCAATATTGGCTAAATGTTGGCCCTTTTCTTACTTAGGATGGACGTCCGCAAGGTAATGCCTGATTCCATTAAATACTAACATAATATTTGAATAAAAATTACTATTCGTACCGGAAGTTACTCAACCAATATTCCAAATAATTATTGTGTAAAATTCATTAGACGCCGAAAACTGTAAATGAATTTAAATATATCCTCAAAATTCATTTTGTATGATATTGTACATCAGTTTTATGAATTTAATAAAAGTACTCCATCAGTCCCTTCATAGATGTCAATGCAAAGCATAGTCATCGCCCAAAAATATATAAAGGGACATAAGATTTACGACATAGATTAGATGGGTACTGTTTTGTAGAGCTGGTTTTATAGCACAACAGTCTGGTATTCATAAAGAGTAGTAGTTAAAATTGATTATATGTGTCTTCACCCCGGGCCTAAGCTAATGTTTTAGTATGCTGAGGACGCCGTTGCCCATCCTCTGAGAACTTGTTTGTAAGTAAAAGCAACCCTATTTAATCAATGCACAAAATTTAAATCATAAAGGATTTTTTCCCGGGAATCAAACCCGTAATTTAAGATCGTAAGTCTCACTACTCTGCCGCTGTGCCACCACTGCTCATTACTTCATTAGTACAAAAATAATATATACCAACTAAAATCAGCTTATATTCAAATTACTTACGGTCTATACATTTTCACAAAAACATCATAGAAAAAGAATGATTCACACATGTTGATAAGGGACAAATGTAATATAAAAATTCCAGATCGTACCACGCACGCAATTATCGAAGGATGTTGCGTACGATGAAGACTAGTATTTTGCCTGTGTGGACATTATTATACATATATATGTATTAAAAACAATTCCGCTATTATACATTGTTTCGTAATCAATCGGTGCTATACGTCGTCCTAATGACCCCGATAAAAAATGTAAGTCGTGATCAGAAAGTGAAATAGCTATTAATTACAATATAAAATAAAAAAGTTACATTGACTCATAATAACGGAATAATGTTTCGCAACGGTCAACGGTCAACGACCTGCCAATAATCGAAACACATATGTTTTATTCGATGTGAAAAAAGGAGTACTAATATAAATAGTAATTCATATGTCCGCAACGCGCGATATTGAAACCAAGCTAGTGCAAACATTCACTTTTTATTCAAAAAAAACTATGCTGTAATCATGTTTAAATGATTAGCTTTATGGGGTGAATGTATAACATATTTTCTGACAGTTGATAATAAATAACGTTATTCCTTTTCATTCGGATTACTATATATTAAATTTAAATATTATTTACTATCTATTCCTGAGTGCTAGGAGTAGTCAGTCGAATTTCAATAGATTCAGAGTAACCTAATATGGTTGGGCATAAGGGTTGATTGGAAATAGGTGTAAAAAGCTTCAAATCTTTTTGCTGACAAATGAGTAACCTTTTAACCCTGTATACAACTCAAAATATTGACAATTTTCTTTAACGCACCAATGAATACACGCCCAATTTGAGAGACAGCATCGTTTTTTGTTTAAAATAATTTAACAAATTCCGAAATTAATTCTAACGAAACTAAATATCTGAAATATATTCATCTAAATGATTGTTCGTAGTGAAGTAACGACGTACACAACATTGAAGGATTATTCCTTATCTATTGTCACCGGCTGATAATAAGTGAAATAGTCCTAAAATAAAAAATAAAAACATTCGGGCGCCGCTCCGACAAAAGTTGGTCAGTCTCGCGGCGGCGCCAGTATTGATTGCTCGATTCGGTGCTACAGTGCGAGTTTAAGGCTCCAATTTCCTTGTTATTTGGACATCGCCCGTTTCGCTACTGAGGTTCCTTCCTGTGAATCATGTCTTGAATGGAGACGGCGGCTTCAGTCGGGTGCAGAGCACATGGCGCCACGGGCGCCGTTCAATTGCGTCCCGCTAAATACTTTAGCGTTACGTGTCAATATATTTTTATCACTTAAATGACGATTGTAGTTTTAAGTGCCAAGTTTACAATTACACACGGCGAGGCGTGTTCATTTTTAAAATAATTTAAATTAATCTAAAATTATGGGACCTCATTTACTTTTATTGGAGCTCTTTTTCGTTTTCAAATGTAAGTAATAAATTTGTTTTTTTTTTTCATAATTTTGTAAAATTAAAAAACTATTAATTGGTGTTAAAGGTAAACTAAATTAATTATTTGACTATTTATACTCATTAGGTTGTTTAACACTGACATTAAGATAATATCGGTTTGGTTTAATGATATTATTCAAAGATCAATATTTAAATATATAAAAAAATATGCTTACTTTTAACTTAATGTAGGTCTATGAATGTAATTTTGGAAATACTTTAATCATTTTTGGCTCAGATGAATATGTGACGAAGCACACTTTGGCTTTTTTGTGATATTAGGATATAAGCACTACTACAACGGTATAATAAAAATTGGTATTAATTACCGATGTATGAGACAATTTTCTTTTTTTAGGCGAACCAACGGGAACTAGTGAAATTAACAACAGTTAATTAAAGAGTAGAAATAGAGGCTTCTTTATTAAAAAAATTCTAATTACATAAATAAATACACTTTCGTAATTTTTAAGAAAAGTAATAATATCAGTTTTCAACAAGATTAAATATTTTATTAACGAATATGATCGTTTAATTAATTATATATTGTAAAAAGAACAATTTTCAAAATAATCATTTATTATATCCATTAGCATTATTACAAAATATAATTAAAACATATTAGTAGCATTTGAAAACAAATAGACATAGTCATATAATGAAAAGTCGATGACGTGTTCTTACTTAAATTTTGGAAATCATGAAAACTAATTTGTGCGTACATTGTTTTCATTCGATAAAACATTAACTTGCATTTCAAACAAATCGATGAAAGTTTTATATTCAGATATGTTTATTTTTAAAGGGAAAACTTTATAAACATTACACCTGACGTTAAATAACCTTTGCGGTCGGTGGATATACACTGAAATCGCAGTTAAAACGATTCGAGCAGTTTTAATTTTAGATGGTAAATAAAGACGCCGAGTTAATTACTTGTTATTGAAATACAAACCCTGTGCAAGACCAATATTTACATGTTACTGTACAACATTTGAATAAAGAAAGCTACATTTGAGCAGTGGCAGCCTAGCGGTAAGGACTCGGGCTTGAAAGCGTAAATCGCGTGTTCAAAGCCCGGGATACTATTTTGTATAATTCACACTTTGTGTGTCAATTATGTATGGTTGCCAATGCTCACAAACAAGTTTCCAGTGGATCGCAGCAGCGTATTCTGCTTTCCATAATACCATACTGCGCTATCGCAAAACGTAATGATTATGGTATATTCCCTCAATAGATGTCTTCAGAGGAGGTCTAAAACAATTTTAGTTTCTTTATGACCAGAGTAATTCGTGTCGCTTCAATTGTAACTATTATTTTTATTTTTAACACCACATGTATACTATTTAATCATTTAACCCATGGAAACAACGTACAGGCGCCTAAGAATTATTATTGCTTTATAATTGCCTAAAACTGCGATCAGCAATTGGACAAATTGACTAATTTGCGAGTTCGTTAAGCGTTTAATTAATGCGGTTTAAATGTTCAAGCACGCATCTTTGAACCGATATTTGTCAATTACAAGTTTTATTTCATTTTTGCACAAAACAACCTGTGTTTTTTGTAATTGTTAATTTTAAATGAAATTTATTAAGTCCCAAAAGCATATGCATTGGAATTCTTAGTTAAAAATATATATTTTAACAAGCAAAATTACTGAGATAAAGCTTTTATATGGGGCATCCACACAGCAAAGTTCTTTTTAAAACATTTCTGCTAAAATCTTTCACTTTAGATTTTACTAGCGTCGTTTACTTCTGCCGCTAAGAATTTATACTATATTACATTACTGTATTCCACACTTTTAACATAATGAGACGTATATAAAAATGCTATTTTTTGAATTAGACGATTGACAAGTATGAATTATTTTTTGTCTGTCGTTTTCCTTACGGTAACATGAGAATAAAATCATTTGAATAGAATATTTTTATATAGTAATAGAAAGGACATCACAGGGTGCATGAAAATCATTTACTTTTTTATGTCATTCATTGTAACAACGTTTTTTAAATTAATTTTCTGTAATTAGCCACTATATTACTGTATTATACTGTATTTATTTTAAGTATATATGCTATATATTAGGGGGATCGGTAAGTAATGTTGTTTCTGTCGCCATATTTTACAGAAAAACCGATTGATTTTTACCGCTCCGGTATTGAAATTTTGTATACTACATGGTAAAAGGTTGTTGATAACGAACGAAGGTAAAAATATAGTTGATTATAAATAAAAACTTGTTAAAATTGTAGTCGTGCGAATTTAACTTAAGAAAGCTACATTACTTTCCGGTCCACGTAACACATTATATGCATCTTTATATATGTTTGTGTATGTTTACTTGAATATATGTATGTTTTGTATATATGTACACGTGAACTACCCGTTATTTATATTTATACTTCTATTGCGTCCATACCATGGTTTTATGGAAGAAATTGTCTCGTGTCATAAGACCGCCTACTGTAGTTTTTTCTTTACTATTATGTACTTATATATAAGTTTTTAGCATGTACAACAAAGAATATTAACTTCTCTACCACCCGATTTAAGCATCAAAGTTGATTTATAATCAGCCTGTATAATTATAAAATATACTTCTACATATAATCTGTCCGTATCCTGTTAGTACTCATTTGTTTAGCTAGGGTCCCTACTGAGTTTATCCGTAGTGCGTGTTGTTATTATAACAATTCGGAATTATTCTATTGCTAACCTTGCTTATAAATACAGCAGATATTCATATAATTTAACATAAATATCAAATACTGCGCCCACTAAAAATGAATGTGCGCAAAGTCAATTCAAGATAATTTCGAAAATAAATTCTTTGTTTGAAGGTCAAAATAAAAACACTAATCTTTTTTATGTCTTATATTGATATATGTCTTTCATCACGGTATCTATGGAACCATACGGCTTGAGACACTTAATGATTGGTAGGAACATTCCTTTAGCGAAATATAGCGGAGTGTTGTTGATGGAACGTTCATAAAAAATCCAATTGTACTTCTAATACTTATTAAACCTGCCCAAAACTCTTTTTGGCATGTCATAAAATTTCCATTTATGAAATTACATTCACAAATGGCAGCGTTCTATGCGAAGCGGGCGAGGCACTGCGAATACTACTGTAATCAAAAAGTAAGGTGAAATTGTCATTTAAAACTCCCGGGCGATATGAGCTATTTTTTCCTAGGTTAGTAGGACTATCTATAATATACGCCAAGCGTCCGTTTATACAAACCATTTAGAAGGATGTTTTGTGTTTCAATCATATCAAGTCTCGAATATTGCCTAAATCATTTATTTTTTTAAACACAAAAACTGGACTGATATCGTTCCGCAACCACCATAATTGTCTGATTTGAATACGGGGACTGTTTTGACACGATCGAAGAGATAAAATCTGAATCGAAGAAGCTCTTGAAGGCTTTACCAGAAAAAAACTGCTCAACCTGTTTCGGAAAGTCGTTGGCAAAAGTCCGTTTCATCGTATGGGGATTAATTTAAAGGGGATGAAATTGATTTGGGAGAATAATTTAAAAAAATAAATTGTAATAATAATTTACCTTACTTTTTGACCAAAGTATTATATATTAAACAGGCAGCAGAATTAAAAGTTATCCTCAACATAAAAAAATGCATTATATTCATTATATTAACAAATGTGTAAAATGGGCAATATTTAGTGTTTTCTAAACATAATGAAACATGTAGTAAAAGTTCAAATAAGTTAGTCATATACAACGTTGTTTCATGCGCATCGTCTGCGTGTTAAGTAGAACTATAAAAGCTTTATGAGTATAAACCCAATAGGTGGCTCGACAATCAATTACAATGGACTTATTTGCATAACTATATACTTATATCTATACACACATACAAATATTTATATGTATATATATACATATAGGAAGGAAAGCAAAGCACTTTTATAACGAAATAATATCTAGAAGCGAAATGGCAATAGAGACGGATAACTAGATATGCCAGTGCTAATACCAAGAAATATTACTTTAATAAATATGCATCGGAATATTTGGTCTTTGATTATTAATCACTGAAAATATTGCCTTTTCTATGAAAACTATAAACAACATATGAATATATATTATTTTCTTAAATTTCGCTGTATAAATCAACCAGTATTTGGCTTATATTCAACATTAATTTCTGAACCTGTACACGTCATTGATATAACAAATGCTCAAGCACGTTTAAAAATCAATGCTCGTGATCTCCCACACGCATCCGCCTCCGCTTATGGCCCCATTATCCCTACCACATAGTAACATAGCTATGGATCGGGTCTATGGTTTCTTTGTTATCAAACACCATACATCGGCCTCCAGATGTGTATGACACTTGTGCTGTACTGAATTAAAGCGGTAACTGATACCGCCAGTGTGCGTTATGTTAACGATTTATAAATGTGCAAATTAAAAAAAATATAAATACACCAATCAATTAATATTTCACCGAGTTATTCACTAATAATTTTATTTTATAGATAAAATACATTATTTGCTTCGATAATATATGTTGCAGCGTCATCGGGCATGCTGTGCTACAAATGCGACCCGGAGCGAACGTACGGCAACGAAAACGTGTTGTGCGAGCACTTCGACTCCAGCGCGAGATACGTCGCCAACTGCGAGCACTCCTCCATGTGCTACAAGAGAATAACTTCCCTGGACTTGGGGAATGGACGTAAGATTCAATCCAATCCCCATTTAATAGATGTTATCATCATCATTTCTTTCGTAGGAAATCTACTGCTGGAGATAAGCTTCTCTTACAGATTTCCGAAAGGACCACTTACATTATAGATTTCCAAGAGGCTCACATCCAGCATCTTTCATCAACCTTGACAAGGTCTCTTGTAGATTGACGTTCTACGCTAAAAGTGACGTTCTACGTGAAAAGTACAAATCCCGAGCATAGCTCTCACCTTGTGTCGTTGAGTGTCAACCAAAAATACCAAAATACAATCATCGTACAGAACTGAAATATATTTTAACTTGCTTATCGGCATTGATTAAAGTCGATAGTGTGATAGCAACCAAAGTTTATAATATTGCATACATATGCTAAGTGTAACATTTTAAGCAGTATTTTGGCGTATAAACATGCTAAAGAATACCAAATTAAACTTAAGCCATTATTAAAAAAAAACGACAACGTAAATTCAATTTATGAAATATCTTAGTTCTAATACAAAACAGTAAATCAAAATACAAAAGTGTATTTTTTTTGGTCTTTTGAACCCTAAAAATGTTAACTAATAAAAATTAGGTAATTAAATAAATATATATATAATATATAAACACTAACATTTTTACATCCGTATAAAAGCACTTTAAAAACTGGCCGTTAATTGTTTTTAGACTATAAGTGTATTGTAATTGTAAATAAGTATCACAACGGACAAAAGAATAGTACAGGTTGCAATTTGGATATCTGTACAGGAATTACACAATCTAGTTTCACTGTCATCTTTTTATCACCGGACGTCGTGGCGCATGTTAAGCGTTTATCCCTTTGTAGTGCACATCCTTCGCATGCAAAAGAAGCGTTTGGTTTCGTTGTTTTTAATATGTACCACCGAAACGGAATATTATGCCGATCTCAGTATTTCCGTCCAAATAAATTCTTTAGTAGATTGAATTGACGATTGCTGGGATACGTAATTTTACTTTCGAAGTCAAAGTAGAATGGCCTTTCACCCTGATATATAAACAAGTCCTACAATAAAATATAGCTATTTTTAACTTTTCAACATTTTTTGAATACAATGGGACGACCGCGTACAAGTTATATTGTGATACAATGAAAAGAAGGTCACATACGTATCATAAAATCGTTTCATATAAAAGCAAGTTTGTTGCAAAACTCATTTAAGTAAACTTTTACATCATTCTGATAAATATCAGTTTCGTTAAAAAAGCTTGCGTAATATTTATTAAAAATATGTTCTTATGGGGAAAATAATATCATGACGATATGTAATTTTTAAATCTGTATTTATTTCATAATTATCAAATAACATAAAACGCTTTTTCATGACAATTAACTAATAGTTAATGGATCGGATTTTTTAGTTGTTTTTACGATAAAAATTGACCTTTGACCTATTTGAATAATGATTTAATATCTGTTAAAAAGGATAATTATACTAACTTGCCATTGTTTTACAGATAACATAAATGCGTAGATTTTATTTATTATATCTAAAATCAATATCATTTTGAACAATTACACAAAATAAATATATCCAAACCAAGTCCATAATTAATATCGTATTAGTTATTTTTTAAATGTTCAGAAAAAGAAATTAAAAACACGTGTATTATAAAATTATTATAACTTATTCTAAATTTCTTATATCGGTGTAATAAAATCTACCTAAAACTCTAAATGGCGTCTGTTTTAAGAGTAATTGCCTATAATTTATTGCAAAAATTTTGTGACAAAATTTTTATGAATTTACTTGGTTTAAATAAATGTGTATACGATAACTCTACAATATTATTATTATAATTCGATACTCTTACAAGACTAATGCAGGCGACGAGAGCAAGCACAATGCAATCCTCTGGCCCCCGACTAGTGTTACACTGATAATTGCCGGAGCACGATATTAGGTCAGACGAATATTTAATTAATAAGCTATCTCTAACAATAGCCGAATGACTTCATACTTTAAAATGAATTAAGCTAAATGATCTATACGAATTTAGACACTAACAAACGTAGCGGTGAACTTACAAGTTCTAAGTTATTTGGTATTCTTAAACACGTCTTATGTAACAAATATGATTTTTAACTTGAAGTCAATTATGTGATTGTTTTAGTGACTGCCACAACAATACAGCGGGGCTGCGCGCAACAAACCATGAGCGGAGACCAGAAGAAGATAAACGGCAGGTGGCGACCAGTTAACACCATCTACGATGCGTATGAGGAAGGTTGCGGAGAGAACCCAGGTGATATCGAACGCACTACTAAAACAATCAACTGCTACTGCCGCGGGGACATGTGCAATCACGTCGGAAACCATTCCGCAAGTTTATTTACAATATTAATATTTATAATTGGTTTGATAATGAGTTAATGAAACCATTATGTGATATTATTAGATAAAATGTTACTTTCAATTTTCAACTGTTTATGTTACGACTATATGAATGCATTTAATGCGATTTACATGCTTAAAAATTATTTTTAAACAAAAACCAAAGCGATAACGAATAAGTATAAGAATTACCTAATAATATACTTGTTATTTTCCATTTGTATACAAATTTTTTTCCAATTTACAAAGAATATTTTTCGTAATACATATAGAGCATGTATACTGACCAAATAATAGCTTATGATCTCTTTTATATAAACTTTGATAAGCTGACACCTGATTAAACTGAATATTTCAGTTTAGTTTATGTAAATTAAATGTATTTTATTACGGATAGATGAAACAATTTTATAACCAACAGACTTACAGTTTTATATTTGAATAGCAATTATATAATCAAAATTTTTATAGTTTTTATAAAAAAAGTGACATGAAATGTACATTGTGTGAACAACATTATAATAACGTTAAGTATCGCAAAACACTTAATACGTTATGTGCCGTTTTTATAATATTATCATCACAATGTCATAAAAATTATTTATTTTATATTTGTAAAATACATGATATCTGTCATATTTTGACGTGCGTTTTCCTATTGTAAACGTTGTCCGATGCTAAATTATTTTATTAACATGTAAATAACTTTTATTAAGTTCCATTTAAATAATCCTACAATACATCACATCAAAACTTAACCATGTTTTATTTAACCAAGGCCGTATGTTACTTCTATAATCGGAGAGAGTCGACCATGTACTATTAACTATTCTGGAAACCTGTTTATATCGTTTCTATATATGATAGTAAAATACTAGCAATCGAGACCTTTAACGTTATTAATTCTACAGAAATAAGCGTGTAATAAAAACCGTGTACAAAAAATATTAGTTCTAGAAAAAAATTGTAAATATTTTCTTAAAAAACCTCTGCAAAAGCAGCAATAATAAGATCAATATTACCCAGGTATTTATAAAACGAATCAAAATCATATGCCAGTACAAAAAAAATTAAATTAGTGTATGGTAATAAGTTAATCTGGCTGTTTTTTGGCTTCACAAGATAATGTTTAATTCTTGATAACTAGCTACACAAAACGTGTAAGACGTTGAAATTTTAATCTACGCCCCTGTATTCATTATTGCGAATCGTTATTTCAAAAACGTGTTGAAAAATCGTTTAAAAAAAAGAGTTGGTCTATTATGTCGTATGAAAGGTTTAATGTTCTTGCTTGTCAAAGTCTGACGTCGAACTACAACCTAACCGTAAATAGACTGCGAAAATAGTATGTTTTGTAATTTCTTTAAAATTTTATTTAGCTTCTTATATATATTAGGGGGATTGGAAAGTAATTTAGCTTTTTTAAGCTAAATTCACGCGACGACATTTTTAACAAGTTTTTATTTCTAATCAACAATATATTCACCTACGTTATCTACAACCATTTGCTAGATGGCAATAGTTTTTTCAATGCTGGAGCAGTAAAAGTCATTCGGTTTTTTGTAAAATATGTCGACATAAACGACATTACTTTCCGGTTCCCTAATAATTATAAATAAATATATATATATATATATATATATATATATATATATATATATATATATATATATATATATATATATATATATATATAAATATATATTAGAAGCCGCCTTCATAGGCCAATATGTCCTATGAATCTGAGGAATCTCTGAATATGAGGATCAGTACTATCAGATCGATATCGTCATCGCACCAGAACACGAAGGCCACAAGAAGCTGGCATCACCAGATAGGGCATGCGGACAAGGCAAAGATTAACAACACCTATCAACAGCAAATTGATAGTTGAGAACAGCAATCGACTGACTGTCCACGTAACACCACTTGGGGGGAACCGAAGCAAACGAACACAAAACATACGGACGCGTCACAACAATCTAAACGAGAAGTACGGAAAGACATGAGGAACCATTATTTTAGCACGCAGGTCAGAAATTCACGAACTAAACACGTGACAGACGAAACTGTAACAGCCCCTTGCAATAGCTAACAGAAACATCAATTGAAACCAAATCGTCGTCATAGTACTATATAACATTTCATATAGGACAATATAATTTAATATAACGTCATAAAATATACGATTAAACTATATAACAGTAATTACCACAAAATTTTAAAACGCTTTTAAGTGTTAACATTCTAAAATTTTTTAGTATCTATAAATAGAAAGATTGCTAAAACTGCGTACTCTGCAAGTAGTTGCCGAGTAGCTATAAATTGCGTAAGATAAACACACATGCCGTCTAGACTTGTCTAACGTTTAAGTCGAATTGTGTCGTTAATTCAAATTTGGACATATGTACATGCGTTGGCATTTATGGCTTCATCGGGTTTGTGATGAGCGAGCGCTAAAGGCACTTAGCCTAAATCTATATATTACCTATTAAGCTC
Organism: Battus philenor; assembly: GCF_028537555.1. Classification (NCBI taxonomy): domain Eukaryota; kingdom Metazoa; phylum Arthropoda; class Insecta; order Lepidoptera; family Papilionidae; genus Battus; species Battus philenor. Next base: position 5,631,210 of record NW_027181686.1, read on the forward strand.
GATGGTTTCGTCAAAGAGCTTCCTAAAACGAACATTCTAACGGATCGAGAACAAACTCGCTGTGACCATTTCTCCATATAGTGTCCGGCCTTGAGTGGAAGGTTCGACTTGACAATACAAGTCGAGCCTTCATAATCGTTTAGCAATCCGATCCTTACATATTAGTGACGGCCAAACTACGGTTACAATCGATTTTTTTTCAGCTGACATACAGTGCTGCCCAAGTGGCATTTGCATATTCAGAGGGTACGAGGGGCTAAGCGCCGTGGGCATTAAGTGTAGTGAAGCTCGAAGGCAGCCTGTAGAGCCTTGGCTCGATCCGCTACACACTACAATTTCACCGGATTAAGACTCCGCTGAGCTCTTAGATCGCTTCAGCAGGTGTTCCATGGAGAAACTAGGCTTAAGGGCTCTCACGAGGTTACCTCGGCTTGTCCTATCACTCATCAATAATACCCGTTTAGCAGTGCGACTCAAGGGCGCCCGAGAGAGCATTTACGATCAGTAGGCGCGGTGGTTACTTTCTCAGTTTGTTAAGGACTGTATAGTACTCGGCGATAAATATTGCACATTGACCTTTGGAAAAAGACAATCGGCTAATTTCGACTTCGTCGATTGTCTCTTTCCGAACGTCGATATGCAATATTTATCGCCGAGTGTTGTATTTTTACAATATTTGTGTTGCGGTTTCGATTTAATACAAAATTAAATGATATTAAACAATATTTTAATCTATTTCGTCCGCGATTGTATACTTTGTGTCTGTATGTTTAGAATTAGTTGCGAAACTAAGTTTAACTTGGATAATTTTTGTACTATGAAACACAACTACAAAAACATTTTAACTATTACGTAACACGAATAAATTTAATTTCATATCATCATTTTAATTATAAATATAAAAGATAAACACGTTTTATTCAACATTGGAACTTTTAAAAGGGCTCTTACTGACTGTTATTTAATTTAGTTCATTTTATTTTTGACACTGCTCTGATTCGCAATGTTATGGTTTTGGAGAAGAAGCAAGAAGAAACTCCACCGCAACACGTTTTAATAGTTTAAAAAAACCGATTAATGTACATACACTTGCTAGATATAGCCTAAAAAAAAATTAATCAAGCGACATCCTTGCGAAGGATTCTGGCCATATGTGTATAGTAAGCCTACTGCTAGATATTTAGCCTTCTCCATAAATTTGCAATAGGACTGTATAGAATCCGAGAACTTTACATCTATCCACTTAATGAATTTAGCTCCAGAAACTATATAATGAATCTTAAAATATTCGCTAGCAAGTAAGAAACAAAAAATTGTACTGTATAATTCTAAATATTTTAATTAAAAATAATTTTAGTTTTCATAAATAAGACAGCAAGTCGATTAAACAACGGAAGAAAATCTATACATACACGGATCGTGAACTGATCAATTTAAATATTTTTTAAAATCCAGTTGTAATAAATATTTTCACGATAAATAAAGGCACCAGTGTGTATTTACTTTAAAACAGTGTAACGAATATTCACAGCAATTGCTGCATTTCCTTAATTCGCATTTACCTACTATATTTCTGAGTATGGTTTTTGTACAGGAAGTCGCTCAGCCGCTGTAATTAAGTCAATCGATGACAAATATGTGTACAGTTATTTATAAACACTTTCATAATTTTTAATTATATGTCTACAAGGAAAATTTGTTTATCCGTAAGTAAATATTTATTTACAAAAGAAAATCAGTGTTTGCATATTATACTGGAAGCCCTTTATTTCACAAAGCTATTAGCAGCAAATAGATACCTGAAATTAAATACAGTGCATTGGGAGACGCATGTATCCAGCAATAAATAGCTTTAATACCTAGCATATGATTTGGCACATCGGGTAGAGGAGTAAGATTCGGGGGCCACATCGGCTGGGTACTAATTTGTAGAGCTGTGTTCATCGCACAACGACAACCAAGAATTAATGAAATGTAATTAAAATTGATTTTGTTTCTTCTCTTGATTATTTATTTAGCAGATCGACACCCACTGCAAGAAGGATATACCATAATCGCCACGCTTGGCAGACGGGATGGCAATCGTAGTGTAGTATGGTACGGAGAGTGATGTTTCCTATTCTCTGGAAAACTTGTGACTTCACACTGACAGCTCACAGTCAGTGTGAATTATGTAAGAATGCCTCCCGTTAATCAACCCAACGACCTACGTTCGCAAGTCATCTGTCACCGGACTACCACTACTCATTTTGTTTATAAAAGATTAAAATTTCGGATGTCCTAAATTTAATATAATATATATAACAAAGAGAATATAAACTTAACATCGTCATCAAGGTTCTTTGTCTGACTTGTAAGGTCTTCACAAAACATTCTAAAAGTATTCATAGCTATTGTGCTGCTGAAACCGCTGTACTGCGTCTTTCGCCTATATTTTAGTTAAATTACTGGACCTAAAATTATACATTTAAATACGCCATATAGCAACTTAAACTTCAATATTCTGTACACATTATAATGATGTCAATAACAGGAAAAAGCTTCGTAAACATATATTAAAGTAAAGAGTTCATTTTAATAATGGTTTAATTATTTAAAACCATAATTTATCCGTACAAATTATGCACAAAGTGCATAAAACCTTCAACTTCAGGGAACAATGTCCTATTAAAAGGAAATATGAATCATTGCGCCCTATGCCGGTCGGAAGAGATATTAGTATGCTATTACATGAAGCTCCATCCGTTATAAAGAACATAATAACTTCTATTAACACACTACCTAACAAAGTCTCGCACGCCACTATCGAACATTACGCACTTTATATGAATATTCGGTGCACGTGTGATTTAGCCCACCTCTATTTAACAGAGGCGGCACCACTTTTGTGTTTTATTTTAGTGACGTCAGCCATTGTTTCGATTCCGATTTCGGAGAGAGGCATCTGTCCTTGTCCTTGACGAATAAGATGGGATTAGTTAAGAACAAAAACTAAACCAACTCGATTGTATTAAAAACGAGAACCACAAATTATATGTAAATAAGTTATGTTTAAAAAATTATTATTAATTATTTTAAGGGTAATATTTTTAACGGCTACATAAATAAAATGTGCGTACACCAACAAAAGTAATCGATATAGTCTAGCGGATGTGAAGTTGGAACAACAGTGAAGAAGGTTCTGGTGTGGAGACCTTAGCCTGATAAGTGCATTATACGACGTTCATACAAAATGGGCAGACGAATCTGTCAAGTTAGTATGAAGACGCTGGATGCTGGTGCTATTGGAAATCTATTGTGGAGGATAATTCCCAGCAGTGGACGTCATACTGCTAACATGATAAAGAAAAAAAAATCTATTGCATTAGCATCTGATCCAAAATAATATAAAAAAACTAATTTGATTTAGTACATGTAGAGATTGTTTATAAGTCCAAGCAAAACTGGTCGTATTAGAAATCTATGGAGGAGACCGATATCCAGCCAAAGACTTCATTCGACTGATGATGTAATCATCATCCCCATCATTACGATGTTTTTCTATTTACATCATAATTGATGTAAACAGGGAGACATCGTAATGCACTCAGGATCTTAGCTTAACGAGAAGGACCACCATATTTCATAACACTTAATCGTTCGCTTATTTTCTCCCCACGTTAGTAAAAATATTCGTCTACTATGTTATAAATAAGGAAACTGAGGTCATTATTATTCAAAATTGAGTCATTTTCATCTTGAAAATTCTTGAACTGTTTCATAATTTTAAGACTAATTATTACTATATTCCGTCAGTACATTTAAGATTGAAACAACATTGAAAATTGACCATAAAATAGTTTATTTTTGTTGTCAGTGTAATACTTCCAAATTTTTATATCCATTGGAAGAATGTAGCGGAGTAAGTAACATTAAAACATTCTGTGATTGAAAATTAAAAATATAACGCAAACGAATTTTACTATTATATTTGTTTAGCGCCTCTTTAATTGGTATTCTCTTTCCGCATTAATTTTCCTATTAACGAGTCGAATTCCTAATAAAATATTGTTAAACGATGTATTTGAATAGAAATAAAATAAAACGTCATTAAAAAAATAAGCGTAAGACCTTGTTTCCAAGTTACGGGAATAGCGCCATGAAAACAGATGGCGCTGTCGCGGGTATTATAGTAAACTGACCAAAGTGTAAAGTTTCTATAGACGCCGACCTTAAGTACGTTGTAAATTAATAATATATAAATTTATTTGAAAATATAATCTTTAATAATAATGACATAAAAATAACGTTTTAAATAATGCATGACTAACAGTAGTGAAACGTGGTCTCTTACTTCGGGTCTGATTGGCAAGTTCACAGTCAAGCCATGGACTGCGGTCAGCGCGAGATTTTCTAACGAGATCGGATCAGGAATGAGTGATATGGGTAAGAGATAATGGATTGACAAGTCGAAGAGGCAATGGGCAGACCACATAGCGCGCATAACAGATAGACGCAGGGGCCTATTGAAACTAAGGTAACAATCACAGATCAACAAACGCAACGTAATACGTCCACTCAAGCTATGGTGGAGCTCTACGTCCAGTACTGGACCTCCTATTTCTAAAATTATGAAGACGACGTAAATAGTGACGACATTAGCCGCTCACGATCTAAACACATTAACCCTTGTTAAGGTATATAAAATTTTAAATAAAATGTCGAATAAGGATCAGACCTCATATTTAAAAACACACTGCACAGAAAGTTCATAAAAAGATTGATCTATCTAATTTACCCATTGTAACACAAACGAGAAGTCCTACGGGTGAAATGATATACTACGGGTGCCAAAAAAAATTTTTCACCGATTAACATTGTCTGTCGACATTTGCAGGGTCACCGGTCAGAAGCAGCGGAGCGCTGATGGCGCTTAGTATAAACAATTTACTACAATATATATAAATTAAACTCGATATCTCTCCCGACATGTTACTGGAGCCCATACACTAAATATTCCATTGGATTTAGTGGCAGTCCAGCTGTTTAATTCTCTTAATGTTACGTCAGATTAAATGACTATAGAGGACATCGCGTAGTTGCTACTAGATCTTTATAAATATTCATTTAGCTGTATTGTTAAATACAATAGTTATAAAAATTATAATCAATTAAAATTCTTTAATTATAGTATATAAGAAAAATAAATACCTACCATTTTTTGCGTAAAATTATTGTGATAAACAAAAACGTTTCACTTACTTAATGCACGCTATAACATATTTCGGAGTGAATTTTATATGGTCAACAATCCGAGACTATAAACAAACGCAAAAATAAATATTAATCGCGATAATAATTTAAAAAAAAAATTAAAGACTTACATTAGCGTGGTTCTCGACGAGGCAAAGGAACACTACATCTTCACGCATCAGTCTAACGGCTCCGTGCAACGGCTGTGGCGTCTTGCTCTTGAGCATGCGGTACAGCAGGGCAGAGGACATATGAGCGAAGTCATCACCTATGCAAGAAAGAATGTTTTTTATTGAGAACTACCTGGGGCTTTTAAGTTCTGAAGTGCAGACCACGGCTGTCGGACCGCAAGCCGCTTATACCAGGACTTTAATGTATGTCTAGAAGTCTATGTCCAGCAATAGACATCCATCAGCTGAAATGATTATGATGTTGTTGATTAATTAAAGTTATTAAAAGTTATTAGTTAAAATGTATTGCTCTGTCACAGTATAATCGAACTAAATAAATTAATAAAAATATTTCAAACTGGTCAGTTAATTTATTTGTTTAACATATATATTTGTTTTGGGATCTAAATATCTCCACTGCCCAAATGGCATATGCAGATTCTGCAGGTTCGAAGCAGCTGAGTGCTGAAGATGCCTAGCCTAAAACCTATTTCAAAGTAGCAAAGTTCGAGGGCTGCCACACTACTTTTTCAACGGGTGTAACAGTTGCCAAGCTCTTAGATTGCTATGGCTGACGCTCCACAGTGTTTCCAAGCTTAAAGGCCCTCACGAGGGAATATAAAAAAAGTAATTACAAATAGCACATTATCAAGTTAGCTTATTTCTTGTCGTTTTTTATTTAAATCCTTTATTTATGTTTATATGTGACAGTGGACACAAAGGCATCTATACCTTTTTTCTAACTTAACCATTTATAATATAAATGAATTAATCTCTAGAAAGCATTACAAACAAAACACTGACAACTAGCTATTAACACTCAAGTTAGTCTCAAATACACAATCTCTTCATTGTATTAGGTCATGACTTCAACTATGCCTGATATTGATATCTATTATCTAATATGTGTAATAAAATATACCTGTGAGATCATCCCAATGTGTAGAGATCAAACCAGAGCAATGTTCCTTAAGAGCAGTTGCACCAATCTCATCTGCCGCAGAATAAAACTTGACACATGTTCTAGAATTCATAAAGAAAAATTAATAAAAGACCTCCAAGTAATAACAAACCTTAATAAATGTTAATAGTTTACATAGCGGAGAAATTAAATAAGTTTGTTTGTTCAATTAAAATTAATATAATTTGCATGAGACTAATTTTGTAATACACAAGGAAAATGTGGAATCTAGTCATTAAGAACATTAAACTTATAGAAGTACAATGCAACGTCACTATGACTAAGATGTCACTTATATGAAGAAAGAATGAAAATCATAAATCTCACCCATTTCAAAGGTTTAACATAGAGCTTATTAGGTTAAAACTTTCAAGAAACTTAGTTATTGCATTACAGACTCCCATAAAATATATATGCCTAATATAAATAACCTCCTCAGGGATCACCACTTCAAATCTATTATTAGTTTCCAGAGTAACTCTCACAAACATTTTCTGAGTAACAGAGTAGTTGAAGTATAGAACAAGTTACCTAAAGATGTAGTATCAGCACAAAATTCTTATATACTCGACAACAGATTCAAAGAAGAAAAAACTCAATTGGCAAGTAAAATGACTGCCAATTTTAGAAAAAGGATTAATTATATAGAGATGTGCAGGATACAGGCTTATCAGTTCTCCTCTGTAAATACTTGTCTGATAGTAAATAAATAATTAAAATACATTTCAATCATTTCAACCCATTTAGTAATGGTTCTAAAGTTAAGCAGAGAATTTTAGCAGTAACTTAAAAATGATGTGACAGATGACAAAGCTAATTTTGGAATAATTTAAGTTAATGTAATCATTGTAACCATTGTGGTAATATTGAAACCAAAATGCCGCTTACCTGACACCAACAGATGTAATAAGTGCTTGTTCACATTTCCCAACCAATCCATAGAGTTTAAAATTAGCTGCACACTTCATAAGATGTAAAGCAAAAGCATCTCCTCTGGTTAGATCTACAACATCTGTGTACAGCCATTTCAGGAGAGCTGAACCAACATCATCTGGCAAATTTGACCAGTCTGAAATCAATAAATTGCAAATCTTAATTATTAAATTGTCATAAGCATATGACATTGCTTGGTTAAGAAAGATGATTACAAATACCATTTAATATCATCTTGATTACCTGTCTTCATAACTTTTGTCATGACAATGTTTGTCATTCTCATAAATATAAATATCTGAATTCATTTACAATGAGATAAATATAAAATTTAAGAACACTAATTAACTTGTATTATAATAAAATATCAACCACTATACCCTTTTAATATTGTACTTAATTTCATTCAACTTTGGTTTTAGGTAGTTTGGATTGTCTAAATACTACATGTAAATAAAAAAAAATGTTAGTTTTGAAAACTGTAACAAGATCAGATTATCTTGAAAAGCTGTATTTCCAATACATATCATCTTTGTTGTGTTTTATTAAATTTCACTTATTTCAATGATTTTTTAACAAAAATTACTTATTAGACAACAAATGTACACAACTCACAATAAAAAGATGCCAAAAATTATAATATATTACTTGACTATTATTTTACAATATTATATATTCTATGTAAATAGACATTAAAAATTACTGATAACATTGTATCATTCTTCTTCCAACTGACTTGATAAAAATGTAATGTGAAGTAAAACTATTTATTTTACCTAATTCTGTAAGGTTCTTTAGTGCTGCTTCGTTCCAATCATCTGAACGTGCATTCAACACGAACTTGTGTCCAGGAACCAACTTGCTTTGCAGTTTAATATTTATATCCGAGTAAGTTTCCCTGCCGTACAAAGACGACACCGTCATGAGTAACCGGGCGACAAAACTTGTTTCACTAAGATCACCGGCTGAAGCTGCTGCTAGTGTATACTTCCTTTCAACTTCAGCACAATGGTTTTGGAGCTTACTGTATTCATCTTTTAGCAAAGCTAAATGCTGCTGAAGTTTTGTCACTTCACTGGACGCTAAACATAAACAAATAAAATTATCTTAGAATTATCAACACCGCCCACCTCACTAGCGTATAAAATGTAATTTAATTTATGAGTATTTACCCATAATGCGAATGTAAAAAGATTAAGTGAATAATCTGATTGTTTACTGTGTTTATTATGTTTCCCTATATAAAAATAAAATATTATAAGCAAATATAATAAACGAAAAATGACAATTAAACTACCATAGAGATAATAGATTGCTACTAATTTGTCTATTACTTTAAAATGTTTGAGATTTTAACATAAAAGTAAAGAGTAAAAATTCGAAAATAATACATTATTTCACTTCCTTGGATATTAAAGTTTAATCATTTTATTATTTACTAAGTGTAGAAGTTAGTCTTTATGCCAAGCAAAAACATTAATTGCAATAAATTAAATAAAATGTCGGTTGGATTAGTTCAACCATTTAAGGAACGAAAATACTGAATATTACATTAACAAGGCATTTTTGTATTGTCATAATCCATCGATGATTTCAACGTTTAATAAATTTTGAAGTGAATGTGCATCTAACTTTGTTATCAATGTTTAAGGTCAGCGGCAATAGATGTCTCTCCTACGCCAAATTCTATTTTCAAGATAACCTTCAAGTGATTTTGTCAAATGAATTGATAACAAGCAAGTATCAGCCGCTTTAGAGAGTCATCGGTGGTCAAAAGTTTTATATTATATTTATATTGATTCTGTTTTAAGTTCAGGATGAATTCTATACATAGAATTTTAAATATCGGTTCGTCTATCCCTAAGAATACAAGGTAAACAAATATTTCAAATGTTGTTATTTATTTGGGATGTTCCTAATTTAATTTTAGAATCATTAATGCTAAGTTATTTTTGTAGGTTGATTACAACAACAAGCACTTATCTAAATGCCGATGATGGATGGTTTTCGAAGTTGTTAGTGCGAAGGATAGAACCAACGAAAGAGTCCCACAGTCGTATGCTAAGCGACAAGGAAATTGTATACGCACTCCATACGCACAATATTCGACCCGACTCTGTGGATAAATACTTGAAAAATTAGTATGTTTATTAATATTGTACGTTAAGAACCTAGAAACCAAATGTCGTTTAAACATTTTCGATTATGCAACAATCCCTAAATAGAATGTAGCATTTTTGTGTCAAACAGGTATAAGTTATACTATGCAATGATATACGTTTAGTTAGATATGCAGATATTGTTTATTAGTCCTTTTAAATTGGTGGATATTAATGTATCTTCATGCTTGCACATCTGTATATTGTATACACTATGTGTATTAAAAATCATAAAGTTTTATTGGTATTAAGAGGAGTTTATGATACTAATGTTAAATGAATTTAAATGTTAGTGCTATGTTTTTGTTACATTTGACTAGGTTTTTTCCTAAAACAAGTTTAAAAGTTATTATCTGATGTAGTAAATTTGCTATGTTTCTCCTCACTTTTTATTATAAAATAAACTTAAATATATTGAGTAAGTTTCTTTTAATAGCTAGCATGGCGAATTTATTCTTAGAATCTTTAAAATATTGGAAGTAATTGAATTGTGACTTTGAATTTTAGGAAGGTATAAGGAACTTGGATAAAAATACTTTCATTTTTTGGCTTTGAACTTTTAATTGCACTTGCAGTAAAACATCAGTGGATTTTGTTACATCAAGAAAGTCTGAGCTTGGCTGTGAGCTGGTAGGATCATGGACAGTGTCTGTAGGGGATATGGATCAAGCATTACATTTGTGGCGCTATGTGGGAGGCTTTGAGAAGATTGACAAGGCTAAGATATTATTCAAAGAAAATCCAGTAAGTCTGACTCTCAACAGTTTTTCTGTGGCTTCATTTGTGATTTTTAAAACAGTTTCTATATTTAAAAGTAAAAAAAGACTTGATTCCACGTTCATTGCTATTAAAACACTTAAAGTATTTGTAGTTTATACTAGTAAAAATTATTGTAAACTACACATAATTATTTTCAATCTTGATTATTATACATATTAATTAATTATAATTAGAGGCCCTAATTAAAAAACATGGTTCCTTCACTAGTTTGCCATCATAGAAGAAATTACAAAAAAGTTTCTTACTACTTATGTTAATTACTATATAGCAGTTTAAAAAAAATTAAAATAAACAGAATGAAATAGTGTTAAAGAGGCTTATGATGAATTGATAAAATACACAACATCTGTAAACAATAATGTTATGTAAGGATGATATTATGTATTAAAACTTTGTAGTAAATTATGTAGTGGAATTAATTGTTCAGTTTTTATAAATATTTAATTAACTTAATTTGATAATGTTTGATTATAAGAGGAAAGCAAAATTCTTTTTAGAAAGCATACTAACAGGATTAAGGTTAACAACCTTAAATCTTAATTAATGAAAAGTATTGTGCTTTGTTGTTGATTACCTCTCTACAAAGCCTACAAGAATTATGATGATTCATATTTGCCTTTTTATTTAAAATCTTAAGGTATATGCAAACAGCATCGCCATGTATGTAAAATTGTTTAAAATTGCCCTATATAAGTCTGTACACAAAAAGATTTTGTCTGTGTTAAGATCTGTAACTTAAAACAATAAAAAATTGTCTAGTGTCACATAGGAAAGTTCTAATTCATGACTTACTGTCATTACACCAGTGATATTTTGTCAGCAAATATTTGCGCTATATTCACGCGTAATGTTTTGCGTGCTGTGATATAATTGTTAATACCTACTTATTAAAAAAAAACAACTTTTTGGAAATATTTGTAATATTGTGTTATAATAATTTGTGTTAAATGACATAATTTCTTATGAACTGATAAATTGTGTAGGTACATATTTTTCGTTTATGTTTATAATCAGTGATAATATGACATAACCACTGTTATTTTCCCGTTATCTATATGGATATTTACCAGAATGTTATTATTAATACTTCCAAGGGTTTAAGTTTGATATTTTTTGTTCACGTTTACAGGTTTTATGGGATATCAGGATATATGAAATTTGAAAAAGTTCTGTTTATTTTTGTCCAATCCGTGGATCTAGTTTTAATAAAATTAATAACCAAAATAATCTAAAGTTAAACTTAACTTATAATTAATTAAAATGTAATGCATACGCAGCTAAAAGTATTAAATTTCTCTTGAATATTTTAGTGGTTAAGGCTATTATTTATTTGTTACTGGCACTCACTGCCGTGTTATTGCGGTAGACCACATATTTTTCTCTGATATTACATTTAACTAAGCAGACTTAATCATCCATTTTCCGTAGAATGTATCAAATTAGCAATTGTCTATCTTCTTGTTTAACTTTTCACAGGAGTATCGTTCTCTAGAAAAGGAGCGTGGAAACTTCGTCAGGTCTAGACATTTGCAATATCTTTTGGCCTTCAGCTTCTGGCCCAACGGCGAACCACGAGAACCAAACAATATTTACGAAATCAGATCTTACAGGTAAATAATAAAAATTGGGGAAATAACACAGGATTCTGTGTTTTGGTAAAACTACAGAGTTAATTTCGTGTTTATTATCTTCAGCTAAGTAGCGAACTTTATTTGCTATGACTCGCAGGCAATTATGGATAGAAAAATACTTTAAAAACCTATAGAAGTGAATAACTCTAAAAACATTATAAATAATGAAGAGTTGAACTCTTCGCCAATTCTGATGCCGTTTGAAACGTAGTGTCAGGTCAAAACATAATTAAGATTAATTAATTTATTGTTCCCAGTTTAAAGCCTGGCACTATGATTGAATGGGGCAACAACTGGGCGCGTGGCCTCACGTACCGACGCGCACAAAACGAAGCTTTTGCTGGATATTTCTCACAGATCGGACGTCTCTACAACGTACATCATATTTGGTGTAAGTATCGCATTTTAAAGGAAACACGAATTTTTTATTGCAATTTTCCCCTATTTAAGAATAGTATATGAATAATATTCCAACAAGTGTTTCATAACATGGCATACGACGATCGCTATTATTATTTTCTATTATGTTAGTATTTCAGATAACATTTAGGTAAGCAATACGTAACCTTGACATTCATGTAATATACATAATTATTAATAGAAGAAGACTTTGTATTGTAATAAAATTAAAATCTTTTAAAATTTAGTGAAACTTTATTAGAATTGTTCCGTTATTAAATATTTTTACAGTGTAACTATTTCCCCAATAGGTATTTTCTATATTATATTTGCTGGACAGAGTTAATATGCGCCGTTTTAACCAAATTTTTGTAGCCAAATTTAATGAATGCATGTGAAGACATTGTCTCTCCGAGACTACTGCCGATGGAGATGCCCTCTTGAAATGGCAAGGATTCGCCATCAACGTTAAGGGCTAATACATCAATCACCTTCCTTTAGCCGACCACGTAATAGTCGTGGAAAAGACGATGGAGGAACTCAGCACGATGCTCGAACTATGTCAAACGCCTATGCTATGCCCACTCTAATAACAATTGCTGACTTTCTTAAAGTTATTGACCCGTACCTGGAGCAAACAGTCAAACCAAGTATATCCAACTTCGAGAAAAAGCTTGATCGTCGAATTCAACTCAGCTGGGCAGCGTTTGTGAAACCACAAAAACACTTTCGTTCGATATCCCGTAGTGCCTAAAGACGAGAGGAAATATTTATGACTTAATGTGTATTACCAGTGATGACTTACGGCACGATGAAATGACTGAAACTTCGGGCCCCATTGGCAATCTGAAGTGGCATTGGGCAGGTCACATAGCGTCCAGAACAGATGACCAATGGTGCCTTAAGTTCCCGAAAGAAGCGCAGCGTAGAATGTCCACCCAGAAGGTGGACAGGCGATCTTGTTTAGGTCTTCGCAAAACCCTGGATGCAAACCGCTTCCAAACCGTACTCATTGGAAATCTATAAGAGAGGCTTATTTCTAGCTGTGACGTTATACGGCTTCAATGTTTCCATGTACTTTTATAAAACGTGCGCTAGAAATACAATTTTTCAAATTCAATAAGATATTTGTTACTATCTGAATCACTGTTTCAACAAACACCAAGTCGTAACCCGCACTGCGCAAACGGCGGATGTAAACTGACGTTTATTTAACCACATTTGTAAACCGCATCCTCACCTTGCTATAAGTTACTATTAAGTCTGTCCAGAGTAATGTATGTGTTTGTTGTATTTTTAGGCTATAAAAACCTCCAAGCCCGTCGCGAGACCCGCGAGAGCACGTGGCGGAACCCGGGCTGGGACGAATGCGTCGCCTACACCGTGCCTCTGATCCGCGAAATGCACTGTCGCATTCTTGAACCCACCGAGTTCTCCCCCACACAGTAAACCTTTGAGCTCCGGATCGTTGCTTGCAATTTTCTATTATTTCAATTACCGTTACATTTTAAAAATCCACAACTTTCATAACAGATCTGAGCTACTCATTAGTACAGATAATTAAAAGAACTATATTTACTTGAGAATAGTAAAAAGTTGAAACTCTCAAACCTATTTGTTGCAACGCTCATGAAAAATGTCATACGATTTCATGTTTGTCTACAAACGTATATTTCAATTAGTTATTTAATATGTACCTATGTATAGAGTAAAAATGAAGTTAACCTATTTATTTTATATATGCATATGTCAACTTCGCAAAAAAAATTTTGGGTTCTTATCTGTATGTGATAAAATGAGTGAATACATCCATAAAAATAAAAACATAAATTTAAAAGCTATTTGAATAAATCAAGGATGAAATCGTTACTCGTACATAACTGTGGACATATTATTATTACTGCTTAAGACAAATTTATATTGCATGGCTATTCAATAACAACTATAAATTTATTAAAGCCTTCAATGTAATACAGCAACATAGGTGCATTGCATAACTGCCTTACGTTTACTCGTTTTTTTTAATCTTGTTATAACACTGAAATGCACGAAAGTGATGTTGAATGAATGTTACATTAAATAGTCAACATGTAAAATATTTTTCAAAAATCATGGATCTGTTGTTAATTTCTTACAGTGTTAGCATTTAAGAATAAATGAAATCATAATCATCAAAGTTCTACTTTATGAAGTTATTACGTATAAGATAAAAAAGTCTATTTTGCGTCAAAACGTTGTGTTTAATGTGTTTATCAGTAACTTGTGCTATTTTAGTTTTTTCAACGATTGTTTACATTGACCTCTCTCAAAGAGAAGCTTATGGTATCCGTACGGTCTCCCTGCGGGTCGGTTCAACAGTTGTATTCAATAAATGTTCAGTTGGAATAAAAATCAAGTAGATTTTTCAAACAGTTGAAGTCGCGTTTTATTTAAGTGCATATGCATTGTTGAAGGTATTTTGAAATAATTACACGTCAATGTTTTCTTTCTATTTATTTTCAGTTTGATTTTTCATTAATAAGATTATATTACAATATAATAATTAATGATAATAATTATTAAAACTACCAAGTCGATTGTGTTAAATATATAACAAAAAAAATAAAAAGAAAAGGACAAGGGTGGCGTGACGGCGTGGGCAACCGTCGACCACCTCCATTGCTATCTACCGCACGCTCATAAACATCTATACAATGGTAAAATATAAAAATTATTTAGTTACAATGTACATAATACGTGGTCGCTAACTACGGGTTTGGTACTTCTATATCGTAAACGTCTGTCTGTCTGCTCGCGGCGCTCACTGACACTAACGGCGAGCGGTGGAAATTGAAACTGGGAACCTGTCTCTGCCCTCTGCGCTCGCTCCATCCGGCCCGCGCATATGACATCTGATCGTAACGCTCGAATTGGTTTATAATCAATTTAGACTAAGTAACACGAAGCGCGGGTAGCGTTAAACAACGAGAAGCAACACGTCTAACCTTAAGTACTGACCATCTACTGCGCGCAAGCGAAATTACAGCGTACAGTTCAATTCCATAGTGCTTCGTTGCCGGATCGTCACCAAATCACACGAGAGCAGCGGACGCACGCCCGCGTATAAATGAACAACAAGAATACCGAGCATTCATTTTTATTTGAAGTAAAAATATTAACAATTCAATATGAAAACAAAACTGCAAGCAAAATACTAAATATTTTCAAACCAAATATATTTACTCTTTCTTGTGACGCCTTATACAAACTACTAAAATTTTATCTTAATTTTTGATCTCTCTAACTTTTATTTAACTTGAAACTGACTAAAGCGCCCTACGATCGTCGACGACGCGACGACAGGGCGACGGCGGAGGCCGCTGCGCTCTCCGAGTAAACGTCACGCACAGTACCGACGAGATGGAGAGTCTAGTTAGGTTTTCTAGAGATTATTGTCATTTACTTGGTCAGTCGAAGAAAGGTCAGAATGAAGGCTACTTGGATCGTATAGTAACAGTGTTCAAACTCGTTCAGGCTCATTCGCCACGTGTCCGCAGCCGAGCGAGCTGAACTACACCCACACTTGTGACATTGCGCAACGGATCGTTTTAAAAAACGATTAACATTATTTTTGTCCAACATTTTATATTATTTTACGTCTAAATTAGCTTAGGTATCGAAAGTCGAAATACTTCTATATTAAACCACTAACAAACTCAAATAATACAAAACGATCACATCGTGTGATGCTTACAAGCAATGTGATATACGAAAATAGTATGGTTAATAAAAAAAATATATTTAATACAATAGCATTAACTAAATTTGGATATTTATGACTAAAATCTGCGTTAAATTAAATAATATGCGATCGTCTATACATAAATGACTGGTAAGCTTAGTAGACAATACAGTTGTATTAGAAGACTAAAGAATTAGCACAGGCGTCGCCGCGGGGCCACTCGGCGTCCTTGCGATGCGCAAACCTACACTCGCACCTTACTAAAGTAACAAACTATGCATATAGTTAATTATATATTATCGTTCTCTATGTACACACGTCCGGGCCGCGCGCCTCGCCGCCGTACGGCAAATGGTGTGCTTGCTACGCTCGTACGATACATAAATATATATATATAATATAAAGACAATTTTATTATATTTACAAAACATAATAAATAGCCAGTCGGTCATAAAATATTACAGCACCTGATTTTTGTTAAAATTTAATAAAGCGTGTCAATCGTTCACTGAAGTCGTGACGCGTCGCTGCATACGAGTATAAACATTTAATAGACGAACGCAACTCTAGGCCAATAAACAAACACGATCAGTCCCTATGTAAAAACTTATAACAAAATTGTTCCTAAAGTAAACTAATGATATGAATATTAGAATTTTGACTATCTATAATTATGTTATTAAACAATAGCTTAGCTTCGTAAAGCGAGGCGCGCGGGGCGGGCGCGGGGAGAGTGCGCCCGAATAATGCCTCTGACGAACACCTTAAGCGTACACATCGGGACCGTTCTACAAGTTTACCTTACAAATATGCTTTGACGTGCTCGTGGCTTCCAACGCCCTCGCGGCCGGCCACTGCGGAAACTTACGTGACTACGTTATAATACAAAGATAGATCAAGAGCACTACGTTCGTTAGGTTCGACCATGCCGTCTAGTGGACTCCCGGCCGTCGCCCCGCTAGTTGTGCTGGACGGTCTGGACAAGTGTATATTTGTTCACGGCATAAACTGTAACTTTTCCATGCGGTCAGATCAAGTCATGTCAACGGAGCCGACGGTAAGGAGTCACGTGGTGAGTGAACGTTCTAATAAAAAGCATCGCATCCTCACGCCATTGTATTATCATTCACAATAACATCACATGTTCACGCGCAACATTTCCCTTCACATACAAATATATCCAACCATCGGTGTGCAAAAGAATACTTTAAGCGTTTGTTAATTTTGCGCATTTTCAACTTTCACATATAGCCAGAAACACACTTATGCATCAAAAGATAATTATTTAAATATGGAGTGTAATAAACTTAATAGTGTAGAGTAGGAAATGCCCGCCCCAATCCTCCTTTAATTGGCTACACAAATACTGTCGTACATTTGGAAGACAATCAACGAAAAATATAATAAAAAGCTTTTAAAGCTATACATTAGCTTTAAAATACAATATAAAAATTTAGGTTTTTCCTTTTTTTGAAACAATCAAACAAATTACGTACCGCGGGAGGGCTGTACAGTCTCAGCGAATAGAATGGGACAAGTGAAACATATTACTACTGTTGCCACATAACTTTACATTGTAATATAAATCTAATATAAAAAAACCTCTTATTTTTCTCCTCTGTAAAATTAACAAGTATTATATTTTACAGAACTGATAAGACATTGTATAAATAAAAAAAATTGAATACCAAGTTACATTTCTCATTAGTGGCATTTTTAAAACTATATAATTTAAAATAGTTTTGGAAACATAAGTATAATATAAATATACATTTAAAAATAAATATACTGACATTGCTATTACCACAAATAGGCACATTATTCACCAAATTACTAGGCCTTTGGTGATGATATTTCAAAGCACCATATACCACAAACTTAATTTACATAAGTTCATACAAGAAAAAATATTTTCTCACATAAGTGTAATGAGTGATAAACAATATACAAATTGATAAGCAGTTATGGTGACCTGAAAACACAATATCGAGGTGGGATTTGCGTCGTTAGATTGAACAGAAATTAGCTAATTATGAGGTCAGTGGTATATGTGGCAACAGTTTGTGTGGTACGTGGCGGCCGTTAGAGCGACCCAGCGGGGAAGCTGGCGGACGAGTTGCTATGTGCGAGCGAGAGCATCGAGCCAGAAAGCGACTGCTCTTCTTCGCCGTAACCCTCTCGGCTGCCTTCTGCGATCGCCATTGCACTGTTACATAAAAGTAAATGTAAGCATCTTTACTTCAGTCTTCACAATATATACAATTACTGCTATTTGCTATATCCATCTATTATAGTCGAGCGACAAGCACTTTCATTATCACTAGCAGAGATACTATTAACATAATTGATATTATAAAATTATGGTATTCTCCGACACTGAGACAAGCATGTATGTTTGCGTCTTGGGCAAACATTCTCTAGCTTCTAGGTTGATTGAAGCTGATTACCTTACAACTTACGAGTTCGGACTGATTTCTACTTATGATGTGATGTTGCAAACTTTTGTATAGATTCCCGTTTAATCTTTAATTGATGTGTTATTATAATATTGACGTTTATTATTATAGTATAGAAAAACCACAAGCATTTATTTTTGTCTTATGTGTCTTCTGCCAGATAACATATGCTCTTTGCCACCTACAGTACTCTAGGCATCTCTACAGTATATAAGTTTCGGGGATCCCTAGTTAACATGGGAACTATCATTGGACATGCATTCCGATTCATAAGTGCTTGAGAGACAAGAATTTATTATTATTCTTGCTGTATATTTACCTGAAGCCGAGACGCGCGCTCTCGTTGTCAAAATGCGCAAGCTCTTGCTCGTGGCGTTCGTGCATGAGGCGTGTCCTCTCCGCGCGCTCAGCCATGAACTGGGCGCACTCGGACTCCATCTGAGAATTTGAAAACAAGTATTTAAATATCTATTATATGATAACCTTTTTTATTTATATGACATATATGATACAAGGATACAATAATTTTATTTATAAGAGAATACTTCAAATATTAAATTATGTAAATTTAACAAAGAATATTTGAACTGCAATTTTTTTTAACAAAATCATAATTTTCTTTATTATTGAAGATCATTAATTAAACAATATATAAAGAAACATCTCTCATACTCAAGTTTAATCTTCAAATAATCTCACTCAAATATTTAATCTATATAAATGGATTTACAATTACTGATTGTGTATGTTTGCTAAGGTTAATGTATATGTATACCATATTAAGATTCCAATCCTAAGATGCATATTGCAGGATATGCACAAGTTGACTTGAAAAAGAAAACAAGTCTAACATTAGGAAATTATTTTTTTCAGTCTCAAAAAGCAGGGGGTCTTCTTTATGCATTGAAAACTTGTTAAAAATGGTGAACAAAATTAAGTACAATAACTAGAGTTAGTTGTAAGTCAGTATACCTTTTGCTCGAGCAGAGCGCGACGCACAGAAACGCGGTCCTCTAGTTCGCGACGTTCGCGATTGCGTTGCGCCTCAGCCTGCATCTTGCTTTTACTTTGGTACGCCGTTAGCATATCCAACTCATGCTCAAGTTGCATTTTCTTCTGCTGGCACTCCATCTATAAATAATATATGTTCAATAATGAATTGTTAAAGATAAGATAACATTTGAAGTTAGACTATGCCTGGGAAATCTCTACAAGATCAAGTCAGGAACAAGGAGATCCATGGATGAGAAAAAGCAACTAACATAGTCTAGTGGATTGGCAAATCAAAGTGGCAGTGGGTAAGTCAAACTGCATGCAGAACAGATACTCGCTAGTTCAGATTCCAGGTTGAAAACACAAACTGAGACCCTGAATGAAGACCAAATCCAACTGCCCTTATTGGCAACCAAAGAGGAGGGAGGAACATCCTGCAGTAGATATATTATACTATAGCTAAAATGATGACCATGTTAGACTTTATTTAAATTATCATTGTAATAGATTCCAATATTAATGATTACTAAAAAAATTAGATGTTTGCTATTCATAGCGACAATTTTAGTTCTAAAATGTTTAAGAGGCAATATACAATGAGTGCATTAAAATTTTAATAGTAACAATTAATTTTACCATCTGACTCTCATCAAGCTTAATGGTTTGCTTCTGGAGCATATCGGTGATGCTGAGGTCATATTGCTCGCCAAGTTTCACCAACTTGCGACGCTTCTCATCTTTTAACGCCTTTATAACTTCTTTCTGTTGTTCCTGCATATAATCAAAATATACAAATTAATAACTTTAATTATTGAATACCACAAACAAGGTGTCATTAGTTTTGGTAAAATGAATATCTTTAAAAATATATCCTGTTAGTGTATAAAACCTCAAACTTTTGTTGCTTTTTTAATGAGATGATTCAGAATTACGTCAATACCAGATAAGCTGTATTAGAAGACAAATTTAAAATAGACTTACCTTGGGCGTCATCTGCAATATTTGTGCTTTTAATGCCTTATACTGACGTGTCTGTATTTTGCAAGTCTCACGGAATTGCTTACGAATTTGCATCTCCTTTTGCTGTAAAAAATATGCATATGGTTAATCATTAATCGAAAAAATAATATTTACATTTAATATCACACTGACTAATAATTTATACTAAAGCTGTGTGCAAATTTAACTTTTAATATATTTCAATTCCTCAATTTATTTATAATAGTTGCATAAAGAAGGAAAATTAGATATTTAATGTCCCGTATATGCAAATAAATTTTTTTTAAACAAGGCACTTATTAAGAGGATATCATCTATACACA
Organism: Battus philenor; assembly: GCF_028537555.1. Classification (NCBI taxonomy): domain Eukaryota; kingdom Metazoa; phylum Arthropoda; class Insecta; order Lepidoptera; family Papilionidae; genus Battus; species Battus philenor. The sequence goes on from NW_027181686.1 coordinate 5,651,967, forward strand.
GCTTATGAGTAAATATTTTATCTTACAAATATCAATTCTCTAACTCAATTTTATTAAATAAATTCTATTTTGCAAACTGCGCAGCCACTAAACATATCTCTGCTCAATTCTGGAAGATCTCTATAGATAACATATAACACAACCAGCATCAAAAGTTTAAATGCAAATTAACACAAATGTTAACATGTTAAAGTCCACATTATTATAGCCAGCAGGAGATTATGCATTCTCCTTCATGTAACTTTTTGGTATAATTGTTTTTTGTTACCTTGAGACTCTTGGGCTGTTGTTTGAGTTGCAAGGCATGCTTCTTGCGCAAGTCGTGTTCCTGCCGCTGCATGTAGTCGCGTTGGTTGGCCAGTTCTGTCGCATGCTGATTAGCCAGTTGTTCCTCTCTATAACAAATGCAATGATTTTTTAATTACGAATTATTTTATTATTAATTTTACGTGTATCTATTATAACAATGATATTTAATATTTAATCTACAATGACAGTCCAGAAATACCTGAAAGAGTTCTTTAAATAAAATAAAAACTAGTGTCCACTAAAAGCAACAGATAGGTAAAGCAACCCCACTTCAGAAGGAGTCTTGAATATTTTTAAGGCATTAAAAGGCAAAATAATAAGCAAAAATATTTAGTTGTTGAATGCCTTATTACATATGTCTTAGATTACAGTTGTGGGGACTATCCAATAATGCAATGTTTATAACACTAATTATGTAACACCCTCTGGTAGCTAGTGCTATGTTACACTCCAATTTTCGTTAAAATAAAAGTAATTCAAAATGTCCTTTTATTTTTGATACTAGCATATACTTACAGAGCTTGGGTGGCGGTATTCTTCTCTAATATCAAACATATGTTGTTGATTTTAAAAAACAGTTTGACATGTTTGTTGTGCTAGCTGCAATAACTTCCTAGAGCTGACATTGGTACTTGCTGTCTAAACAACCACTGTCTCTTTTGTTTTAAATATTAGGGTTTTTAATAAGTTTTCAGGCAAAAAATTTTCACAAACATATTTTTCACTTAAAAACTTTATAATTAGATCTGAAGTTTTTCAAAATTAGCTTAGACTTTTCTAGACGGAATAATATATGGTCTAAAATTTTAAAGTAAGCATGTGACAAAATTTATAACGAAAGATATTAAGGCATTAACGCTTAGTTGCGGAAAACAGCTTACATCGACGAGCCAAGACAAGACAGACCATAAAATATAAAAACTTTACTTAAACATTACCTTAACGCATGTACACCCTTTTGTTGTCTATACTCTAGCTCTTGCGTCTTCTCGTGATGGCGGAGTAACATCGCGTGTGCTTGCTCCAATTGTTGTTGCCTTTTATTAAGTTCCTGAAAAGAGATTTGAGTGTTTTTTAGCTTAATATAATTACAATCCTTGTTAAGATTCATCTTTCATGCAGTTAACAAATTTACTTGTAATGGTAAATACATATACGAATATTTACCTCTCTGAGTAGCTCCTGCTCTTTATGATGTGTAGCCAACATACGACGTCTGCGGAAGCGCCGCAACTCCAACTCTAGATATTCGCGTTGTGATCTAACGAGACGCGCCTGCTCTGCCTCTTCAGCCTGCTTCAAGTTATCTTTTTGCGATCTGGATATTTGAATATAATTTGAGCACTTGCGCATTATCGCTAGTTATTATTATTTTAGAATATTTTGCAAATGTATTTATATTGTAATATTGTAGTACAATATAAATACATTTGCAAAATAAAAAAATGAAATGTATTTATATTGTACTATAGTATTTACTAGTGTGTAATATGAAAATGAACAAAACAGACAAATCATAGTATTGTAAATTAACAGATGGAAAATTATTATTAAATGTTGCCAAGATATTATAAACTTTGTTACTATTTGGTAATACTTCTATTTAATTTAATTTAAAAGCATCTATGTATAATTGTAGCTTGATTATTATATCTTAAGACTGAAGACCAAATATTTCGTTTTATATGCAGTAATACTAACTGTAACGTGGCATCCCTTTGTCGCTTGGGCGTAGCGTCGTCCATGCTAAGTTCCTTTTTCCAGCGTTCCTTGTTGGCCTTATACTCGCGCTTGCGTTGCGCTTCAAAGGATTTACGCTCTTGTTCTTGTTTCGAGGTAATGTCTTTGATCAGCTTTTTTTCTGCGGCTGTGTTTGATTTTTGTTTGCGTTCCAACTCTTGTGCATGTTTTGTCTGAAAATTTAAACTTTAACTTAGGTATCATTTAAATGTAATAGAAATAGTTTAATTTTTATTGTATTAGATAAAGTTACCAATGCAGAGAAGAAAATGTGAAAGTACATACTTGTAAGCGTTCCAAGTCGCGCGATAACTGTTGCAGCAGCGCGTCGTACTCGCGATCGAGCTGGGCTTTATGAGCTTCGACGTCAGCTTTACAGCGCTCTTCCAATTTGACTAAAGCTGCTTGATGCTCGCGACGCATACGTTTGTAGCCCGACATTTGCTCATGCGTTTCCTGTGAAAAAATTTATTAAGAATACGGAAAAGGAACAGTATTTTCGGTATCGTATAATTATTAATCAAAGCATTATATAATACCTTGTGAAAGGTTCGAGAAAATATCATTTAATTTCAAACTATTCTTTCACACTGGATTTTTTGACCGCTTACAGTGCTCCCCAAGTGGCATTTGTAGAACCCGCGTAGGGTATGAGGGGGAACAGAGTGCAGAAGACGCTTAGCCTAAAAAGGAAGTAGAAAGCTCCTGGGGAACCTCGACTTGAGCCACGTTATATTACAATTTCAACAGATTAGATCGGATTAAAGGAGTGAACTGACTGTTTGTGATGAATCAGTTATTTTTATAATTTATCAAACCATAATTTAGACTATGTAACAATTTAAGCTCGTAAATTACATTTATTTGATATATCTAAAATGGAATATTTTCATTATATTTGAAATAATACAAGAGTCACAATAGTACATATGGTTACAATTTGTCTGAGTTGGTCCAAAACTAATTATCTTTGTCTCACTTTTCCACTCTCTAAATGTGCAGCGAAAATGATGTTTGCTGAGTCATATAGATTAGAGTACAAAAAAAATCATATTTCATAAGGTAGCCAAGTATACATACATGGTTATGTTCTTTCTGCTGCTTTGTGACAATGCTGGTAGTGCGTATTGTAGCAAAATTGTTGGCGCCATGTTCCGTCACTAGAGATATCGCTGCCGATACGTTGTTGCTGACGCCTGAAAGGTTTTTCATAATGCAAATAGTTAAATGTTTTTCATTATGATAAGGAAAAAAATTTCAAATAGGTTTTATAAGTAGATAGTATTTCTTTATCTCTTTATAAATACTGGGTTTAACAAATCAATACATGGTAAGTAGATCTAATATGCGCTGAGGGCTTTATTTAAGTTAAGTTACCATCAAACAGTAATCTTTTGCTAAAACTATAAATTGATGCTTCAATAAGAAAATAGAAAAATTGTTATATTAATAACAGCGAAAATAGAATATGAGGCAATGAAAAGAAAAAAACTTAAAAATTAATTGAATAAATCACCTCTATGTGTCGAGCGGCGCTGCGTATTCCTGTTGTCGTCGCCGCTCTCCTGCTGCCGTGTAAATGGCGCGTTGACGTACTCTCTGTACTCGTTGGCCTGTCGTTCTCTTTCTCTCTCACGCTGAGCCTCCCGTATAGCCTCCCGATTGGCGTAGTCCTCACTATAGTCATCGCACAACGAGTCCCTGTTCGCGTAGTCCCGCAACGCATCTCTATTCACGTAGTCATCGTGCGGGGGCGGCAGAGGGCTCTCACTCTCTCTGCGTAGAAAACAGCAACATGAGTAAAACCAGCGCTTGTGTACTCTGAAAGGTAATGTTGCGCTCTAATGCGAAAGGTGTAGCTAGTGATGATGATAGCATAAAGTATAAAGCGCGAGGACAAGATGCAGATGTTCATATTTTACTAGAAGCTACTTTCAAAGCTGCTAATTACAAACTACAATAAAAGCCAAAGATTCTAGTTGCATGATCCAACATGACAAAAATATAGTAATTATGTACCTTGCTGAGTGAGAAGAGTGCTGGTGGTTGAATTGCTGGTATTGTTGATCTTGCTGATGCTGGCCGTGGTTTCGTATGTTGACCGCGTTAAGCTGAAATTGACGGAATTCATTATAAAAAGAGTGTTTATTAAGTATTACAAAAAATACAAATTGAATCATTGGAAGACTACAAATATACAATTCCATACAAACATAAATGTATGCCTTGTTGAGTAAAATATCCTGAAACCCTTTGAAAGTTATGAGAAGTGGGTATTGTGTGATAGAAGAGTGAGTGATTATTAAGCTTTCATACTAAATTTATGATCTTGTTAGTTATATCTACTCATAGCATACACTTGCTTCATTACTTTATCTTATTTATAAATGCACAAACTTAAATTTTTCAGAGTACGGTTTATATAAAATTTAATTACTAGGCAATGTATTTTATAACAAATTTATGAATTAAACGTTCACGTTCAGTGAGCAAATAGAAAATAGTTTAAAAAATTGTCTTATATAAATAAACTACTATACATACCGGATGTGGTCTTCGACGCAAACTGCCCGAAGATGAACTCTGACTGGAAGCTCCGGCTACGCTGTGCTCAGACGTCGCAGAATTGGACTTGGAGCTGTCGCCTCCAGATCGTTCTTCTGCCGTTTCTTCACTGTCTCCTGCTCAAGAGTTTTTTTATTAAATTTTCAATAACAATTCTATGTTAATAAATTGGAAAAACGATTATATTTTATCCATGATCCTCGAAAAAGAAATTGTACATACCAAAGGCGCTTTCATTATCAGCATCCACCATCAGTATTTTCTTCATCTTTCTGTAACTCAGGTTGTCCAGATCTCGTACTGCTGCCTTGGTTCTTTGTATTAGGTCCACCAAAACATTAGGAGAACGAGGCCTTGTAATATATGGATGAGTTAACAGTTTAGTAGAAGAAGGTCTGTCTTGCGGGTTCTTTTGTAAGCAAGCCTCCACAAAATAGCGAAAGGTATCCGTCCATTCAGGCGCCTGAAAAGTGATTACACAATATCTATAGAAGTAAAATTTAATACCTATTTAAATCGAGGCTTGAAGCATTACAGCTCAAATCGGAGCCCAAAATGATGATAGCCAACTAAACATATCATATAACCTGACATATATGTCTGATATTTCAGGTTAATAAATTAATCACTATTTATCTTTTCGAACAAATATTTTTCATTTGATTTATAACAAGAGAGTATAAGGCTTTGTAAAAACTTAACTTTCGATTAATAAAAGATAAAACTAATATTAAGTTGATCTTAGACAATTGTGTATCCATGACATTTTGCCCTGAAAATTTTACATTGTAGTAATTAACTACTTTTTCCATTTTTAATAGAAATAAGATTATTGCATTTACAACAGACACTATTAAGTTGGCACACAATTGTAAGTGTGTATATAAAGTCAAATACCTATAGATATATACAGTTACAAATAGGTTAACCCATATTTATTCCCGCCAAGTATATTATACTTAGTACAAAAACTGTACATTTGGTGTTTAGTCAAAGAAGAAAAGCAATGGTTTTATAATAATGTTAAAGAAAAAACTCACTTGTAGTGTAGGTGAATCATTCTGAGCAATATGGTACAGAGCTGACATGGCGTTCATATTAAAATACGGTGGTTTCCGTTCCGCCAATTCTATGCAAGTTATGCCCAGAGACCATACGTCGACCTGCAAAAATTTACGAATCATTATTTAAAAAGGAGTTTTAATATAAAATATGTATTGTAGAAGTTTTGTTTTACTTTCTCACTACATTACAAATCTGCCAATAAATTCTCTTCTGAAATATTTACGTAATCTACACTCTAACATGCATATTGCTAATGCTCAGAGAGTTCTTTGTTTGTATATTATTATTCCAATATTTCTAGCAGCTCATCAAACCCTACTAAATATGACTTTCAATGCTCTTCCATTTGGCATGACAAATAAAAAGGTACCATTAATAACATAGTTGATACGTTATACTACATTACTTTTTTGACTTTACCTTTCCATCATACTGTCCCTCGTCCATAGCCAAGATGACCTCCGGTGCCATCCAGTAGGGAGTGCCCACAAAACTGTTTGCCGGACATTTGATGCTGGCACTACCAAAATCTGCCAGTTTAACTGTGCCATTTTCAGTGAGCAAGATGTTTCCTGCCTTTATGTCCCGATGAATCCTGCCCAAACTGTGCAGATAAGATAGTCCACAAACCACGCCTTCGCAGATAGCCGCTATTTCTTCTTCTCGCAATGGTCGTTTATGAACCTGTAGAAGTATTGAGCTTGTTTGTGAAAATGATTTTTTAACAATATTCATTGAATTAATTGTTAAGGAAAACTGGTTACTCTCTTTAATACCAGTCTGATGAACTTACCAAAAATATATCTTCATCCTTGTAACCAAAGACAAAGAAAAGTTTACGTTTTTATTTAAAAACGGAAAATATATCTTCTGTTATATTTATGTTACATTCGAAAGTTATATTGATAGTCAATAAAATAATTTCGAAGATCCTTTACGTAACTTTAAACCATATTATTATTTAAATTCTTTATTTTTTAAATTACGCAAACTTAGGATTTCGGATTGAATAACACGAGTAATCAATCAATTACTTACTCAATGGTGTGGCTAAGTACATTTAGTTTAAAAATAATCAATGGCGGAGTATTTAACAAGCTGAGAGGAACAAAGATGCAAACAAAAAAATACTAAAAATATTTCTTTATTTTTAATATTTGCTTTACTATAATTACAATACACTGAATTGTTTTCTTTGGTCCATTCATTACCACAAAGAGAGTGACAAAAAAGCCGACTTGGTTTAATAAATATAAGAAAATCCTAGAAATTATAGCCCCCATCAACAGAATCATCTCTTTTTTAATTGTTAGACAGTGAAACCTAGTTACCGTGTCGTTATTAGAGAATTTGATGCCTTGACTTTCACTCGCGTGGGAAAATTCTTTAGTTCTATGTGAAAATTTTTCTTAAAAACCATCAATGAAATAGTTTTCTCACGGTCATTGCCCCGCATATCTCTTATCTTGATCGCTTCATTGATATTTAAAATAAATTTGATGTTATCCTAACAATAAGTTTATGAAACACCTTTAAAATAGTTTTATTGCTACTTTTTTCATTTCTAAATGTTAATTGAAATACATAATACACTTCGACAACGACAATAACGACATTTTAAAATATTACGTGTAAGGTGTACATTTAAATCTCATTTTCAGCGAACATTTTGGAGATAAGTTATTTGAACCAAAATTAACTGATTTGATGAATTAACTGAATTGAATGAAAATTAATAATTTGGTACTAGTATGAACCACAAATTAATACATAATTTAATTAAAGACGTAAAAAAAGATAAGATTTATAGATGCATTTTAAGGGAAAATACCATACAATATTAAAAAATAAATAACAAAAATTGGATAAGCATGTCCCTAACGCTTCGAAACTTTACATTACATGATATTGCAATACTTTGCGCGTAAGGAATATCGGATGACTCAAAAGCTCTTTTGCGAAACTGCTAAGTGTTCATATAAATCACTTATCTTTCTTAGAATTTAATGATCTCATGTCCATATAATATTTTTTATTGATTCTATCATACTTAATGCTATTGAATCATACAGCTATATCTATAGCTGCAGTGCTTAACATATTATTAATCCACTATCCCATGCATTCTTTTCACACAAGAATTATATTTTTTTAAATTAAATTAAGCATCATATGCTTTGCAAATTAAAACTTATTTTGTGTTCCCCTAGATCCTAATTTAGTATTAAATAATTATGAATTTGCTCTGAATATAATCAGACAGTAAAATGAATGGATTATAAGGATGTTATTTTTGTTTAAAGTTAATAGCAAGTGATAAGTTCCTTTTGGCTAGTAGTTTTTTGTACTTTCGTCTTTATTTTATTGGAACCATGTACATTTTTCTAATGATAAAAATTATCATCGCAATTTCAGCCGTAAGATGTGAACTATTGGAGGATTAACCTTTGCCTGATGGAATATTAATATAATGATACTGTTAATTTTTTTGTGACAGAAGCTTTATTTATAATTTTAATTATTGATAGCGTATTTCTAAGGCGAACACCGCCTTAGAAATACGCTATCGTTTTGAATTTTTGTAGGTAGTGGAGTATTTCAGCAAATATTGTTTTCGAGATGTTTCCGTCTCTGAATTTTTGAGCTAGGGGGTTAGGTTCTTATTACTCTAAATTCAGGGAACCCGAGAGCCCCGAACTTTTAATTGAGCTTGAAGTTTGCACAGGAAACGCTTCTTACTATGATTAGAGAAAACCTGCCTGGTTTGTGGCAGTATCCTGGCTAGACCTCACGGGCAAGGCGGGCACGCTGTTTTATTTAGCTTATTTAGCTGCGATTTATTTAGCTGCGATTTATTTTGGATTATGGTCATCTCGGTCAGTGTAGTTTGTATGTAGGAAGGTTAAAATTCGTGCATTTCGTTGTGACCCGGCCTTAAGTGATTAACAGCTAAATTGTCTTGTATGCAAGGTTAAACATTTAATTAAATTATACTTAATTGGACACACATTGATTTTGGAGACATTCTTTCTTACTGAACCAAGCCAATTGATGAGTTTGTTAATTATCTATATATGATTTCCACCTATGTACTGTCTCATCATGATATCGCTGAAACTGTAATTGGGTAAATGTGAGCTAAGAAAGGATTTTAAAGAATTCCACCCCCAGGAGGGGATGGGAAAGGGTTCATTGAAAACAAGGCACATTTTCAGATTACAGTTCTTATGGCTATAAAAATGGGTCATAATATTTTTTTGAACTTACTAGGAATGATGGGGTACAGCATGTATATATGGAATAGATGGGTGATGCCAATTACTTTAATAAGATATTATTAAATCATATTGTGGTAATATATTATGACAAAACCTATATTACAATTTATTTTACTTTAAAAATTAAAATATCTTAGTCAAATGTCTTAGTCTTATTTTTAATACATCATATACACGGTATTAATTATATTCAAATGGGGCGATTGAATACTCTATAAATAAACTAAACATGTTTTTTAATTTTTTTTTTCGATTTTGCAAAATCTTTTCTTCATTAATTATTATTAATTATCTTCCAATTATTGGGCAGGCCATTGAACAAATGTAATTTTTTTAAACAATACAGTATTCTCTCTATAGTTTGTTCTGATATAAAGTAATTGTAATTTGTTCTTGTTTCTTAAATTATAACTGTGCTGTGTTGTTGTAAAATTTATGTTAGAATGGATCTAAAGTAATTTTCTTTAATAATATATGTAAACTGAAATCAATATTTGAGTTTTTTCTTACAATTGTGCTGTTGGTGTATTATAGTGATAGTTATACAAGTTTTTTACCCACTGTTTTAATTAAAGTTATAAACATTGTTTTTTTAGGCAATTTCAGCAAAATTAAGAAGATTTTATAATTGGAGTTGGTATTTTCGTTCTATAACAGTATAATTGGATAACTAGTATATTCTCTATGTAATAGTGTAGATAACATACAAGTTTAAGGATAATTTACAATTAACTGGTTTGAATAGACATTTCCATAATGTTTTATTCATATAACAATACTCAGATTTAAACATACTTTAATAAAATAATAATGTTTGTCAATGCATTAAAAGTTTCGGCAAAGCATATTTTTCTTATAGTTAATAGAATTTTCATAATAAACAATAACAAAACCTGTTTTAATTGTCATTGCTTATGATTTTGTAAATATTAAACATTGATGAATTGTACTTTAAAGATTATTACCTCAATGATATCGGAAGCGGAACCAACACAATACTCCATAACAAGCCATGCGGTGTGCTCACGTTTATAACAGCCCTTGTACTCTATAGTGTTTGGATGGTCTAACTGCTTAAGAAATCTAAAACAAAAATAACAGTTTGACAATATTTACATTATGTGTACATAAATAACATTATATTAACTGCTGATACAAGGTATAAGAAATTTTAGTTGTATTTCAGCACCATTTTTGATTTACTTTAAAATATTTACATACCTAAAACAAACTACACAAAATTGAAAAGATAATTTATTTTAGAAGAAAATAATGAAATAAAGGAGATCAACAAAATCAAACCATAATAGCTAACTTATTCTTTAATGTATTCACAGTATTTAAACTGCCATACACAGATTACTCTGTATTTCATATAATTTTTAAAACATTTTTAAACATCTACAGAACATTTTTTATAGAAAGGATTTCAACAAATCATAAATTACCAGATAACAACAAAGAACAAACAAAATTTACCTATACATCAACTTTATCATATGCAATAATCGAAAATTAACTTTTTTATCATAAAAACTAAAAACTTTTTTGGAAAGGTATTAAAAAATTATCAGGTACATAAAAAAGAATTAGTCATAATGAAGTATGTATATTTATTATTCTCATCATTGATTTTTGTCATATATTTAACATACAAATCAAAACAAAACAAATGACAAAACAAACTAAAGCAATTTGTACTCTAGAACCAATACCAATCTTGAATGTATCAAGACATTCATTAACATGAAATTTCTTTATTATACTGAATAAAAAATTGCTTAAAAAATATTTTTTATAGACCAATATGTCTTTATGAAATCAGTCATACCATTAGCTAAACGGTTCACTAAAAGTCGAATTTGAAGTAGAATTTTAAATAAATTATTAAAAAATATCACCAAAAAATATTACTTATGCAACTTCTTCTAATTTTTGATTAATTTTAAATAGAAAACAAAAAAGTGTATTAAAATTATTTTCAAATAAAATAATTTAGACTTACTTTATTTCTTTCAAAATATCTTGCCATTTTTCTTCACTTTGTTTCCCTAAATATGACATCTTTTTGATTGCAACAATCTCTTTGGTGAGATTGCAGCGAGCATAATACACTGCACCAAAAGACCCATGGCCAATCTCGCGCAAATCCTCAAATATTTTCTCCGGGTCATGCTTACTAAATAATTCTGCAATGTCAGGGTCCTTAAGACTGCCAGGACGTGGCATTCTTGTCTGAAAATATGTAAGAATGATGAAATTTGCAATTACATCCAAAATTAACTTTGTTTTAAAGGAAATAATACAATGCAATATTAACCTATATTTATAAACTGGTTCATAAATTTAAAATTGACAAAAATATTATTATTCAGAAATACATCTTTAAGCTTTATAAAAACAACTACTCCCTTCTCTTCTAGTATTGAATTTTATCATAATACCAAGGTAGATTTTTTTTTGGTCACATCTATTAATAAACTGAATGCTTGAATTTAAGAGATTTATCAGACTTTAAATATCACACTGAAATTTATGGGTGCTTTATGAACTTGTTGTTAAAAATTTAATTTTTTATGTTAGACAAGTCATCTTCAATTTCACTAAGAGGATTTTATTCTGTAGTACATTTTTCCTTTCTTTTTTGGTACTTGGTTATACCAAATTTTTTTAAATGTAATCACACATCTAAATTCTATTATTGGTTGTGAAGATTATGAACTAAACAGCTAATTTAAAGAATGTAATTTCCTCATAACCTATGAATTATATATTGAAGTTTTCTTATTCATTAAAAATCACATATTTTATCAATTGACCAAATATTTAAGCATTTAATTAAGTTCTTTCTATGGTAATAGAATATCATTATTCTAAAACCAAATTAGAAAACTCAAAACGAAATCTGCAAATTGGTCATAGCAAGTCTGCAAAAAGTCTAGTAAAAGTTTAAACTAAATGGTTTAAATAAGTTGAAAATCGCAGATATTATTCTAATAAAAAAGGTATATTAATGTAAATTCTATAGTTGCTGGACATAGTTAAAGGGATGTCTAAAAAAACATACTGCTTGCGCCAGCTGTGAGCCGGCGGCGTCCGTCAGTTAATTAGAACGCTCCCGCCTCCCCGGGCCATCCTCCACGCTACTCGCTATCTGAAAGCATTGACCGAGCATTACATTTAAGGCATTACCGATAACATTGACCACGCCATGTAAAATTACCATACCCTCTACCTTTCAAACAACTTTATGGAAACGGTATAAACATAATCAGCATACAATTTAATTATGACAATTACAATACATCAATGTTATAATTCAATTAAAATGATTCAGATAGACGTCGTAGCAACCCACCTCTGCATCCACACTCCTTCGCCGTCACATATTTTGTGTTCTAACATAGATCAGGACACGCACGTTTGCCTTTCACATCCACTTTAGTCAATAATTAATAGCAACACGCCCCAAAGAGCGTAATAATCGAAAATATTGCAAAATACTTGGCACTTACAATACAAAATTTCGCCTCAAAATGGCGTTGGTGTATAGTAAGCGATGATAGCTTTTTGTTTTATAAGGCACACACTTTGAGGTTTTTCATCACTTTCGACACGCACGTTATGTTAGTTAAATCACTTTTCATTTATCTTACGATTTTTATCATAACGTTTTATTAAAATTTTATTAAAAACTATTTACAACTTTCCCGTACGAACATAATATTCTCAGAAACTTCAACTTCAAGCGCCCTCTATTGCAACTCCGAGCAATCCCTTTTTAAAAAAAAAGCTCTCGCTATACAAAGTACTGTCATACTACAAAATGTTACTTCGAATCGTATATGAATGACTTTTTATCAGAATGTAATGTTTACTTAATGATTTCACTTGTATGTTCAAAGACTGACATTATAAATTTTCAACAGGGATATTTTTAATATTTTATATACTATGAAACCTATATCCATTTAATTGAGTTTAATGTTAAATGTAAAAGTAGCGTATATTTTAAAGAACGGTCATAAAAAATCACTTTTCAAGTAGATAAAATTAGTGTTTTAAAAGCTGTATCTGTCCTATACTGACATACCTATCCAGGAAAATACATTTCTTAACTTATCTTAATTAAAAATGTCTTCCGTTGACAGTCTTAAAAAAAATTTTTGCTAATACGAATCGTATTGGATTTAAATTATATTTCACCCGAAACATGTTTCAGTGGAATATTTTTCAAATTCATGTAATTAATTGTATCTTAAGTATAAATTATAACATGCTTTGAAACAAAATGTTGTCTATGGACCATCAAATATTTATGCATTGATTTGATAATGGAAATTTGAATTCTTATTGGTAATTATTTTTGTTTTCAACATGCTACATATAATTTAATTATTGCAATGGTGTTTTTTTATTTAATATGTTTAAATGCAATTAAAATATTTGTAACGTATTTCTGTTGTAAAATTATGAAATAATGAGAATGGTATATACATCACATGGCCACCTGATAATAAATGATATAGTCAGTGCGACAGAATAAAGAATGTTACTACAAATTATAATGCGAAAATCACATCTGTTTCTCATTTTGACACATGTGATAGTACGTATTTGTCTGCTAATTTCACTATTCGCAAGACAGAATTAATAACTGCAAATGTACAACTTACTGGGTAGTAATATACTTAGTATGTATAGTATATAATATATATATATACTACAGTAATAACGTCGTGTTGGTTGAGGTGTTCAATTTCTTATATGTTTATAGCTCATGTTTCTTGTTTTTATGTTTAAAATATATTGTGGCGATTATAAAATTATAAAACAATTGTCATGGATGATCCATAGCTTTTTTTCATGAAAACACTGACTGAAAAATGTTCATTTACTCGGTTTACAAATGTAGTATATTAATAAAGACAACGAACCGAAATACTACTAATCTAACCTAACACAGCTATTTCGGGGCTGATATTCGTATCGCATTTATATCGCATGTTCGCCAAGAAGGTCGCTATTGGGGAACCGCTAAACCGCTTCTTAGGTATCGCCTTGGAGGAGCAGCGAAACGGAGGCGGGAAGTACCGGGAGTACTACTTACGGCGGTGCAGCGGCTGCGGTAGCAATATAATAACAAGAGACAGCAGTATTTTTTAAATTTATTTTTACGATAATTATGTTATAAAAAACCTGAATATTGATAGCAGTTTTGCTTAAAATTGTTTCGTGAAAGCGATTTAAACAATCAATATTAATCGAAAATATTTGGACAAAATGATATTCCCGTATTAACATTATTATCCGCACAGGATCAGTTAAAGTGTCCACTTGTGTAAGTCTTGAGAAGAATGCTAGAAGAACCCAATTTGATACAAACTAGAATCAGATTGAGCTCTCCTACAATTGCATCCTTTAACTTGAAGCTCCAAGAGTTCCAAACGTGCCCTGAGCGGAGAAAAGTTCACAAACTTAGATGGGGTTTTTTGTGGTCACTTTTACAATGACCTTGACATGGCAGGAAAGTAATTCATTCCCAAACTCTATCAAACACTTCAAAAATTCTTTCCACTATAATAAAGATTTTTTACTATATTTGGTTTAATGAACATCTGAAATTTATTACATGATTATTTAGATATTACAATACATTGAAATATCTTGTAATACCTTAAGCATTTACCTACAGAAAAACCACTAACTTTACGTCTAGAAAAAAGTATTGCCGGCTTATTTTGCTTTATTTCTCATTTTCACCTTACGTACATAGTTATTTTTATTAAATTTATATTATTATACACATAGAATAGACGATCATATATGCACTGTCATAATTTTTTTCACGTAACGTAACTAAGAGTCTAGCAATCTATAATGTAGGAGCTAGCTCTCATATTATAGGTTGCATGAACAGCTCTCTTATAAATTATATATATTATAAAACAGTATAGCTATGTAGGCCTACGCTTATATTAACGAGCTTCTATTTTTCCTACTTTCCTTCAAATTCATATATCTAACCCACCATTTGAATTACACAAATATCGGTAAAGTTCTGTTTTGTTAAGTGAATATTTCAGGTATTGATAATATGTTAAAATTTTATAAGAAGATAAAAGGTAATCACTTTTTGTCCTTCAAGCTATTCACATTTACATAGTTTTATTTATTACCCAATAAAGAACATTACTCTTACTTATTTTTTAAATGAAAGGAGAAAAATCTTGTTACAATAAAAGACACAATTAAAGAAATGTTTATTTAACAAGAATATAAAAAATTGAAAATAAAAACATAGCCGTAACTTCACATAAGCGTATATATTAAAAGCATTTACATTTATATTTGGGGTACCCGTTCTATTAAAGCATAAAATATATTAAACTTGTTAACTTTTAAACAGTTTATCCTTTTTTGGTTATTGTAAATAAATAAGCTCTGTCTTCCGGAAATACGTCGTAATAATGCATTTTTACTTCTGCAGAAGGATGTCGGCGAATTTCTTCTTGAATAGTTTTTGCCTTCAGAATTACGTCGTCACCGCGTAAACGTTTTATCAATCTTAAAACAACTAAGTAACCCTGTACAAAATCTTTATCTTGAACGAAAAGGTTATAAATCTCGTACTTTACAGCGTTAGATAATATGTTTTCAAAAATCTCCAAAACTCTTGCAAAAAGAATGTATACGCAGGGAAATAATGAGGCAGTGTCTTCTTTTAGGTAGCTCTCGCAATATTTTCCCAATTGGGGTGCTACTTTTAAACAATTTTCTTCCCAAGGTATTTGTGGATTTGTTTCCAGCAACATTACCATTTTCGTAGCTAACTCCCACTTTCTTATCAAAACATAATTTTCACACAAAGGCAATGCCTGCTGCAATTCAGTTAGTACTTGCGAAAACATTTTAAGGGGAATAACCATATTTTGCTCAAAAGTAACCAGCTTTAAATCCGTAATAAGATTGGATATTAATTCATCAAAATTAAGTCTAACATGATGTTCTTGATTAGGGCAATCATTAATTAAATTAAATAACCGTTTTAATAATGGAGCCAATATTTCATTATATTTTTTCATTTGAGTATCTTCGTCTTTAGCGCAAAGCAAGTATGACGAAATAAGGTTAGTCATGTTGTGCCTTTGAACCCTTTCTTTAAAGAACAAGGTATCAATAAATTCCGTTATGATATCAGCGACAAAACTTGACGGTAAAGATGACATAAGCTGCCTCGCAGACCGTGCAAGTTTTTTAATGTCCCACACAGACCCACTGTATTCCTGTGGACTATGGGCGATCAGAGTTTTCAAAAATTTATAGGATTTAATTAAGAAACTTGCTTTTACATTCTCCGGTATTTTTTCAATATTAAATAATAACTTATATATTGCTTTATCTTCATTTAATTTTAGATTATCGATGAAGATCTCCAACAACCCCCAAATATCCTGAATTTTTAACTCATTCTTTTCATTCACTAATAAATCGAAGGTAATTTTGAAAATTTCCGTTCGAATAGTAGAGTTATTGGTCTTTACCCACAATACTTTAAAGGTTTCTTTTAATTTTTCTGGAGATATTTTAGTAAAAACGCATCGAATCCCATGTTTCTGTAAAGAGACTGGAGTATCGAGTATCACCGGAAGGTAATCTTGACATTGTGTAGAACTTAAATTGTACAAAACTGCTAAGAGAGATGGTAACGCATGCTGCAGATAATCTCCTTTGGCGTATAATAGGACATTTTCCAAAGAAAGTTGGGGGCGAGCATTGTGCATGTTTTTGGCAAAATTCTTTTGTAGACCCAGTTCATGTTCTTGAATGTTATCCCAGTCGATCTTCGGATTTTCCGGAGCATATTTTTTCAAAATTGCACTAAGTTTATATTTAGGCAATAAAATACATAAACCCTTAGTTATTGCGTTTTGTCCTTCAGACTGGTTAAGGCCATTTAAATAAATAACTTGCCAATCGCTGTTAAAGGACTGCGGCCAGTAAATTCTAACTTTTCTTAGTAATCGTTTAAGCGAAATTTTATCATTAAACAACATTTCCTGAATTTCACGCTTATAAAGTTCTAAAATATTAGGACCATGCTTCAAATAATTAATACAGACTTCCTCGGTAGGTGATAAAAGTATCGATTGATTAAACATATATTTTCTCCAGGATTTTTGTAAATTATATAACGATGACATATTCGCAGACCATGATTTTTCTTGTTTTAATTCATTAAGATGTTTAATTTTATCGAGTATAAAAGGATAACTAGTAATATCTTTATTCCAATCATTGATCAAAGTCATCATAGTTTTTAGTGATTCTACACATTGTTCAAAATCAGATTTGTTTCTTATGACAATATTTTCTATTTTCTTCATAACAATTTGTTGTAGGTAATTGAATACATCTTCTTTTTCTTTTGTGTTTAATTTGTATTGATATGTTTTTAAAGAGTTAAAATTGAACAGATTTTCTATTTTATCGGGTACATTTTCTTTGCGTACAATTTTGCTTATCATGATCGTTTCTATTATTGTAGAAATGTTTTCAGTGCTATCCTTCATGTCTACGCTATTAACAATATCTTCAAACATAACCCAGCTGTCTTTATCCAAACGATAAATTTCAAAATACTTTATAAAATTATTCAAAAAAGTAATTTTCATATCTTGCGAGGATTTAATGTGTTTGTCACGAAAGTATTGCAGTAAACATTTTCCATTTTCTAAATTACCTTTAGCTGAAGCGAATAAAGTAGCAAACATTTCATTTTTGTGATAAGCGTCAGTTTCCGGTCCCATCATGTTTTTGATTTTAGAAAAAGCCACATCGAAACTAATGAACCTGTACCAATAATATACAGGGGTCGATGAACTTACTTGTGTACTTATGAACTTTCTTACCTTTTCCACATCAGTTAATTCACTTTCATTTTCAGACACCCTGTCGTTTAAGAAAATATTGTCAATAAAATCATATCTTTCCTGTCTAGGTATTGCGGCTAAGAAATAATTCCAATTGTTGTAATTGTTGAAATAATGCATTAATTGATAACACCTATCTTCTGCATTTATAATTTTCTTTATAACAAATGTCTGTAAGTCTTCCTTTTTCAAATACTTTACAAAAGTAGGTGTATCAATATGACAACAGTAATCTCCAAAATTTTCAATTATTCTTTTAGGACACTTTGTCATCAAAACTTTTGTCGTCCTTTTGCCAAAATTTGGGTAATTATACGACGGTTGCGATTCGACAATATTTAAAAATTTATCTGCATCGAAATGTAACAAAAAAGAAGCTCTCTGCAAACTTTCACTTCCAGAGTAAGGACAACTCTTTATATATATTTCCAGGACTTTTTCGGATTTCTCGCAAAGACGTTTCAGAAAGGAAAGATTCATATCTCTAGCATGTTTATGAAAATTATCTTCAATAAATTGAACGGAACATTTCGGCAGCCACTTTAACGCTTCTGAAGATTTTTCTTCAAAATTATAAAACTGTTCAGCGCGTGACTCATCTTGTAGTTTAAGTCGAATAAGTTGTTTTAGTTTTGTAATAGCCTTTGTTTGCATTCGTGGATAGAGATTTAAGTTAAGATTTTCCGGGTTGATTATATCCGCGTACAGTTCATCGGTTATTAACCAGTCGCATTTCTTTAGCGCCCGTGTTACATACAACATGTCGTCACAGGTCAAAATATTCAGTATATAATCTACATTTCTGGTTTCGTTTGCAACATCTATATTAATTAAATTTCTTAGATCAATATCAACTGAATTAGAGTCATCGATGTCTAGAAAAGTTTTCTTTCTTATGGTTTCTTTAACCAAATTATTGAAATATTTGTGTTTTTCTCCAAGATTATTACCTTCCATTATCAACGCCATTTTATGCACTGTAACAGAAAACATGTATTGATATTAGTTTTTAAACTGTATGTAAACTTTCTTATAGTAGCGCAAGGTGCTGCGGTATTTTTCAATCCCATAAAACATCTAAAATGAGGTTTTAATAACAAACTTCACGTATTTATGAACACCTTAGATTTATCAAGATACAATTTCAATGAACAACAAGATACAATTTCAAAAAAATGAGATCTTATTATCTGAGAAAGTGGATGAATGTTGACAATATTATTTACAGATTGATACCAAATCTGTAAGAAGTGTCTTAATACATTCCATGCCATGTGGCGCGTATACGACCCCTGCTGCACTCTCCGTGCGGCCATTTGCAATTCTCAATGAAAAACAAAGAATTCTTAAAAAATTAATTGTAGGGTCGAATATGGATAACTTCACATTACGTAAGCGCCGTACATAATGCATATTAAAATTTATTACATTTTCCCGTTAATTATAGCTTTGCAGTGTTGTAGTGTGAAGCATACGTCTTGAACGAATTTTTTAATTTTTAAAGTGTGGGTCGTATACGCCCCACTCGGCCTGAATGGAAAATCTTCAAAAATTGCCGTGGCACGGAACGTGTTAATATTCTGAAGAAAAAATTTTAAAATTTTGCAATTGACTTTGCAAGCTTATATCAAATTGCGCTCTTCTGGCATTCTTCTCACGGCGTACATAAATAATCAAGATCATTTAGATCCAACAAATACAACAATACGAATTACAAATGTTTTAATTATGCTATAACTTTTTATTTATTAATTTTAAAATTTCATCATTTATAGCAAAAAGAAATAAAATGTAATATAACTACTGTAACATAAACTTTTTAAAGATATGAAAATGCGTTTCTATAAATTTGAATTTCTTTGAAAGTTATCGCGTCGTATATCAAAATATTTTAAACAATCTCACGGACTTCTACTACATACAAATTTCTTGTACATCATTTTGTAAATAATCTTTTAAGTCAAATCTCTAGGTATCGCTCTTCAAATTGTTTGCCGTAAAGTTATGTTATATACGAACATATTTTAATTTTTGGAATAAAGCATTATATTTGCCTTAATGTTGATAAAATCTATGGTACAACCCGACTTTATTTATTTATACAAATATGTATTTAGAGAAATGACGTAACTTACGAAACAGGGGCCCGTTTGGCAATTTTTTTATTTTTGGAAAATTTTATAAAGAATAAACATCTGCGATGATGTAGCATAAAAACTCAATTGTTATTGCAATAGATTCATGAACAAACGCCGTACCGTCCTGCGATTCGTTCGTACTCGTGTTTCTAGACAACGCGACGACTAACGCAAACCACGTACACTGTTCGATAGCCAACCGATCCCGTCGTATCGTATAGGATGGACAAGGGATGCCAACTCCTAGTCATACTAGACAGAAGCGTTCCTGGAGTTTCCTCCGTCACTTCTCTGAACGCTTTCCAAAGTGTTAGTAGTGATATTAGCCAGGCATAGCAACCGACCAAGCCAAGCTTCGGCCTTCTCGGGCTCCTTTATGTTGGAATGCTAAGCAGTTATTATCGACAAGTGATAGCCCATGCCGAGATCCCCTTGAACTTTGTCAATCCATGGAGCGTTCACCGAAGCGATCTAAGAGCTTGGCGGCCTCCCAATCCGGTAAAATAGTAGCTACTAGCTGCTGTAGATACTTTAAAAAGAGGTCTTAGGCTAGGCGACCTCTGCGCTCTTCAACAAACACAAATCAAACACCCCGAATCTGCAAATGTCATTTGGGCAGCAGTGCGATGCAAAAAAAATGACCTTCCGTATTTTAATAGTTTTTTTAATGTTATAAAAATTAAACCAAAAACCCTGAATTAATAACGTATTAATATTACTTAAGAAGAATATTAATTAATTTTATAAATTAACAAGTAGTAATTTAATAATGCACATGATGAAATTTTTCACAAAATTATATATAATTGATGCGCAATAGGTACTAGACCTTGATTGTTTTGGAAACGTCCCGGACGACAATATCTGTTCAGTAAGGTAACGTAATTAAAAAAAATGTAAGGATAGAAACATTAAATATTTATTTATTTGTAATCTATAAAATTTATAATATTAACCACTATAATACATTTCATTTTAATAAACAGAAACTTGCGTTATAGGCACCTGTGAATGTTTCCATTTATATATTAAAAATACAGTTCCTGGTCAAATATAAGTTCATTTTTAAAGACTAAGTGATAAAAGTATGGAAAAAGAGTTTGAAATTCGTAATTCTAAACAATAACATAGAATGCGTACTTTAGGCACTGCCGGTAACATACGTGAAACATTTTTAATAAATCAATAATACATAGAAGATACACGGAAGCTTTGGGAGATAATTTTTTCATTGTGGTGGTATCCTATGCGACAGCCCCGACGATACTTCCATAGTTCATTTAAACTATCCAAGTTAGACTTGTTGTATTATTTTCTTAATATCAATTTTCAGTCATCGTAATTTTTTATTGTGGAAGGTAAGCGATCTCATGAATGTTCTTCAACAAGATGTACAGATAAAAACTTAATTAATCAATGCTCCCACTCTGCCAAACACCGAGCTACACGGAGACGCATAGAGCAACGGGGCATGACCACGACCACTCTGATAAGAATGCACCACTTAGAAAAGAATTTATTTTAATTAAACAACAGTTTACTGCAGTGATTGTTATAAAACATCTTTATTTCAGGTGATGGATGTGATCGTATTATTTCCATAATAACGTTTTTAATTGGAGTATCTTCTTCGGATAAATTTAAGGGCATTAATTTTAAAACAACCAAAAAACTTTCCTTTAAGTCATGATTCAACATTGATAATAATATATTTAACCGATACGATTTATTAAACCAAAATAAGTCGAACATCGCATCTAAGGCGTCACTAAAAGATACGTATATGGAAGGATAATATAGTTTTAAATCTTGTTTTAAAATCTGGACTAATTCTTCTCCAAATTGTTTGCTTATTTCTGATATTCGTTCATCAATTACGTCCGCGCGTGAAGTTTTGCCACTGTTTTCCATTTCAAAGTAAGGTTTTTCAGAAATATTGTGAGCAATAATTCGTACGTAGACACACGCAAATTTCCATGTTTTTAATAATAAATAATTTTCTTCGTCGGGTAATTTTAGTTCTAAATACTTTTGAATTTCATTAAATATACTATCTGGAATTACGTTTCGTTTTGCAAGAACTTGACTGTGAAAATTTTTACACAAGTCTGTAAGCAACTGATATAATTTACGCCTGAGTAAAGTTACATCACCGTGCTCTGATTTCCAAGATAAAATACACATTTCCATGATTGGATAAAGAATTTTGTCGTATCTCTCAGCCTGTGATTCGACGTTCTTGGATGATAATAAACAACATGAAATCAAGTCAATATCATTGTACGAATCCGTCGCCATATTGAGTTTAAAATTTTCTTTTAATATTTCTGCTATGAAATCGACATCTACTATCTCCATGAATTGTTTAGAACTGTAAACCACTGTTTCAATAAATCTCTTATCAATAGATTTTGATGGGAATTTTTTAAAAAATAGTACACTTTTTTTCCAAAATGCTACCCTCACACAGCAAGGTACTTGATTTACTTGTGTCAATGTTTTATAAATTACTTCATTCTCCTCATCTGTTAATGTCTCTATAAAAATTTCCATTAATGACCATATGTCTTGAACTTCGATTTCGTTTTTTTCCTTACATAAAAGTTTGAAACAATATTTGAAAAGGTCTGCACGGATAGATTTATTTTTTGTACCATTCCAAGCCTCAGAAAATATTTCTATAATTTCTTCATTGTTAAGCTTATCGATAGCTACACGAATGCCATATTTTCGTAATGAAACTGGGGCCTTTATTAATACCTTGATATATTTGCGAGTTGCTATACAACTCATATTGTGTAATACCGCCATTAAAGAAGGAACAGCAAATTGTAAGTAATCACCTTTCGCATACCACAGTATAACTTCGAGGGACGGTTGAGGCCTAGCGGTATAAATATGTTTTGCAATATTTTTTTGGGTATTTAACAATACCGTTTCATTTTTGTACCAATCAATTTTTTCTTCTTTAGGTGCATATTTTGTTGCCATATCATGGAGAAGTTTTAGTGGCAACAGGTAACAAATATGTCGAATTAAGGACTCATTGTCATTTCTACGATTAATTTCATCAAAACAAAAAGAAATGCTATCTTTAGCTAATGACGTGCCCCAGTATAATCTAATTTTATTGAGATATTGTTTCAAGGGCCCAGTATCATTACAATAAAGTGATTCGAACATGTGCTTTGACGATAATAAATTGGGATCATGTTTTAATGCATTTAAGTATACTTCTTGTGATGGACATAAATCAATGGAATTTTGAAACAAATACTTCTTCCAAGATTTTTTTATCTTATATATGCATGTTACGTCGATATCCCAAGTATTTGCTTTCTTTATTTCAATAAGTTTGTTTATCTTCGTAAGTACAGCTGGAAAATCGGTGAGGTTTTTTCCCCAGTCAGACAATAATGTTAAAACGTTTTTAATCAAATTTATTCCTTCCTTAAATTCATATTTATTTGATATATTCAGGCCATTGATTTTATTTATGCAATGATTATATAAATAATTAAAAATAAGGTCCGTGTCTACTTTATTTAGCTCCAATATGTATGTTTTAAGAGTCTCAAATGAAAATTTTTTCTCAAGAATTTCTGGTACAGTTTCATTATTAATGACTTTACGTGTTATTGCCACTTTGACAAAACTTTGTACATTATTTTCAGACTCACTGTAAACTTTCATTGTCATGAAGAATTCTTCCAGAATTTTCCATGTTGTATCGTTTAATTTAAAAGCATTAATTTGTTCTAGCAAAGCAATAACAAACTTTTTTTTAAACAAGATGGGTTCATTAAAATGATGGTTTCGAAAATACTGTAAAATAACATGAATATGTTGCAAGTTGCGTCCTGCAGAGAACAACAGTACTTTTAACAATAAATTACGTTCATTTACCGAAGATTCCTTTTGAATTAACTTTTTTATATCTTTAAATGCGATTTCAAATGGTATATACTTATACCAGTCGTAGTTTTTTTCTCTCATCTCGTCGAAGCCTTCATGTTGGTCAATAAAATTATTTTTCAGGAATTCAACTTTGATTTCTACTGGCATTGCTAAAATAAATGGTTTCAAATTTTCTTCACAGAACCAATATCGTAATTTTGAATTTTTTCGGTACTGTGACAAGAATGGCGCAATGTTTTCCGACCTCATAAATTTTACAAATGTCTGCAAATGTATCTTGTGGGCATATTTTTCAAAATTATTAAGAATTCTGTCTGGATCTGTCTTTAGAATAACCCTAGTGCAATTTGCATTTAATTTCGGATAATGAAATTCATCAAGGCTCTCTACTAAATCCAAATATTCTTTTAGGTGCTTTTTTAGCAAAAATGTAGTTGCCTCCATTTCTATACAACTAAGAAATTCCTTGCGTTGATCGACAAAAACTTGCAGAACTTTTATTGACTTTTCACAAAGTCGTTTCAAAATCTTTACATTCATTATATTTGCGTAAGTCAATGTAGCATTTTCTATAAATGATATTGAACAATTTGGTAGCCATTTTAAAGCCATTTCTATATTAATATTTTCATAATAAGTAAAAAATTCTTCAACTCGTGCTTCTTCTTTAAGTTTTAATCTAATGAAAAGAGACAGTTTGTTTACAGCTTTAGAACTCATATGCGGAAAGAGTTGGGAATGCAAATATTTTGGGTGAATAACATGTGCATATTGCTCATCAGTAACTAGCCATACAGATTGTTTAACAGCTCTTGACACATATAAAATGTCTCTACACTTAAAAACTTCCAAAATATATTGTACATCCCTTTTAGCACATGCTATGTCAATTTTTAAAATATTGTCTAAATCATTATCCTCATAGTTAATACTTGATAAATGTTGCATTGAATCTTGTTGAGTAATATTATTCACTATTTCATTATAATGTTTATGTTTTTCCCCAAGTGTATTTCCTTGAAGTTCTAATGGTGCCATTATGGATCGCCTTAAGTAAATATAACTGAAAATTGAAAAAAAGTTTCATTAAGTTGCATGCAAATGTTAATTTACTTCTCTTATCAGCTTATGTTCTTGCAACATTGCTTATGCTACTTAAGGGGCACACCTAGTGTGAAATTATCAAAAAATCGATTTTTTTTATTTTCATATTTCGATAGGTCATACCTTTAAAAATAACATACTAAAATTTTGAATCGATATCTTAAATAGTTTTTGAGTTACAGCCATTTAAAAGAGTAGCCGCTCGGCAGTTAGGTAGTTGCATTGGCTACGGGAAATACCTGAGCTACTGTTCGGAGTCTACCGTCTTTTCCAACCTTTGCAAATAGGATTCAGGTTTATATTGTAAGCCTCCAGGTATCAGCAATTTAGTGATGTGCAAAACTTGTCACAAGGAAATTACTTTTAATCAAGCAAGTCCAAGAGGCCTGGGGTTTAAAATAGCTATCATTTGTGAATGTGGTAATTCGTACATTAATTCTGGACCAAAGGTCGATAATGCATTTGAAATAAATAGACGTCTTGTTGCTGTGATGCGTCTTTTGGACGTCGGAATAAATGTGATCAATCTTTTTTGCGGACTAACGGATCTAGCAAGCAAATTTTATCATCAAACTTTTGATGGATGTTTTAAAAATTTGTGGACAGTTTCTTCAGCTCAACAAGCTCTTTTTGAGGAAGAGGAAGGTGAAACATATGGGCCTGGAATAGCAGATTAGCTGTAAGTATGACTTTAATCCATTTATAACAGTGAAAACGATCATTTTATCTTAAAACGCGTTTTTCTCGAAACAGCATTTTTCGAATTTGCAGGAGTGATTACTCGGAGACAAATGATCCGATCGCTATCAAATTTTTTTCACATCTCCTCTATATAGTTCTCCATACGATGACCCTCCAGTTTTTTGATCTGATCAAAAATCGGATTTTGGTAGGCCAAAAACCACCAAAATTTTGGGTAAAATTTAATTTTTTTTTTCAACATGCCGCCATTTTGTCAATTTTTGATTTTTTGATTCGTCCGAGGGTCATCGTACAGACAATATGTTTTTGTTTAACGAGAATTTATTTTTTTTAGGTTTTGTCAACGGAGAAGGCTGCAGTCACTCCAGCAGTGGAGGACCTTTTTTTTTTGGCGCTGCCGGAGATCGCGTGTTATTTTAAAAATATTTAATATATTATTCCAAAAATTATACTGTGTATTCTCAAAACATGTATAAATATACCCTCAAAATTTTAAAACGATTGATCCACCAGTTTTTTTTTTATTAATTCCCAAAAATCGCCTTTTTTTCTGGCTGTCACACTAGGTGTGCCCCTAAAAGTCCTTTAAGTAATAATTGCTATTATTTATTCAATTATTATTATAAATATTTTTTCCAGGTACACTTGTCAACTTTTTAAATGTTTACATAGATAATTAGGGTATCTATACAAAAAGTCATACCTAGAGGGAGCCAGAGGTCAAAGTAGGCAACATTGGGAGCAAAGGCTAAAGAGCAATTCAAAAAGGGAGTGCAAACTTTGCTGTAGTAAGTCTGAATATAGATGACATTAAAGCAATATTATACTAGACAAACCAATGGAGTGGATTCATAACATACAATTTAAAATTATCTGAAATAATATTAAATGTAATTATTTTATGGAAGTCAAATGGTTTTGTAATTAAATATAGCAAGACTAAACTGATAGTCAAATTTAAAGAAAATCTTTATTTGTAGTATTAGGTTATAAATATTGCAATAAGGAGTCTAAATGCCTGCCTAAACACCTTTCTACCTTTTTCAATACTATTTTGAAAAATGTACGGATCTGGCACACCTTAGCAATCAGTTAAATGGATGAAACAAAGAAAATGAGAAATATTAAAAAGAAAATTAAACTTCTGGCGCCTTCTTTCGCCCTTTAAAAAGTTGCAATATAGTAATAAAATTCCACAAGATATCTTAAAAATATATTATTAAATAAATCTTATTATAGCATTCAAGAGTCTTGGTTGTTCAAAATCCATGGAACATAGTTTGTTGACTATTTACATGATTCATGTTGAAATATACACATCAAAAATTGGTATTTTATTTAAAAGGAGCAACTGTTAAGTGTCTAGCCAGCTCTTTTTAGATCAGCTTTGAAGCCAGTAGTAGTGTACTACTCATAATGTTAAAATGGTAGACCATTTAAAAGTGCAAGTAAATGACCGCTTGAATAAATATAATTCGAATTTGTATTAAATAATAGAAATGTCTATAACTTGGCGATTTTGCAAGCAGTGTATAGATTTTGTAAAGATTACAATAAAGAAACAAAAAGGTGAGATGTGGTTCTTTTATTATCCATATGACCAAATTAGAGATCATGTTTAAAAAAATTCAAGGTTCATACACTTCCTAGCTATAAGATTTCTTCATAGCTGAGAGCAGAGCAGAACATCCTTAAACAATTTTCAAACTTTTTTTCAAATGGTATGTTAGTTAGTGGGGTCGATACCGAGTGAACATGGTTGGTGTCATTAGTTGAAAATGCATCAGTCATGCTGCTTACAGGCACAATTGAAATTATAGCCCACACACACAACAAAACTATTTTATTTATAGCTGGTTGATGTAAGAGGTACATATGAGTCCACTAAATCAAAGAGCCTTACTCGGCACATTAAAATTTATTTTGGATAAAAAATCTGGTGAGTCAACTATATTAATTACTTCTGAATTTTTTTTTCTGAATTATTAGTAGCAGTATGTCCAATTTGTTTTTTAAATCAAATTAATTTCTTGGGTGAGAGATATGTCATGAATCAATGTGGGGTGCCACATGAACCTAATAAAACTGAAATATTAATCATAAATCTAAGCTATTTAAAAATAAGATGAGTAAGTTTTCTTATATTTCCAGTTAAGTATTTACAACATTGTATACAATCAATTATTTTTGTACTTGTTGGATGCAGCAAAACAATGCACTTATGATAGATGGATAGCTACCGGTACGCCAGTGAATAAAAATTAAAATGAGATACATTTATTTTTTAATACTTTTCTTTAAGCGGGGTAAATATACTAACAAATATATGAATGTAACTTTATTTTACAAGAGTTACCCTGAAAATGTTACGTATTCTTATCAAGTTAATTATAGATAAAAGTTAATAGAATAAATCATTTAGATAATTTTATCTGTAAATAATTTTAAGATTAAGACATTGTGTTATACATGAGACTTTTTATTTTAAAACCATCTATCCTGTTTGTATCCTAATAAAAATTGAGATTATATTTATCACTTGCTTAAAGAGAGCTCTGTATTGAAAATTTAGTTTTTGTATGACTGTGCAAGGCCGCAATCGCGCCACCGCACACGTATTATTTTAGGCAATGACGTCACCCGGTATTTTCGCATTGCCTCACAATTATTTAAAGTTAACTATTGATTAGTAATAACAGAAACAAATTATGGGCATATTATAAAACAAAAGAGTGAAAATGGTCTTAGACGATTTCTCTGACAATTTCTTAAAATGATAAGTTAAAAAAATAGGTATAAGTTAAAAATTAATAATATAAAACTGTATTTCAGTATGGTAAATCATAGTTATACTGAAATATTTTGTAAATAAAAATATGAATGTTTATAAATTTAACTAGAAAATTATTGAAACAAAACACATTATTCAAAACTATATATTTTTTACTTCAAAATAAAAAAACGCCTGAATAAAGACTTACCATAAGCTCGAAATATTGTGTTTTCAATACTTGGTAATAAAACCTCCGGCAATTACTACGTTTACTTTTTTATTTACCTGGTGTTTCATAGCAATTGAATTTGTTTTTTTTTTGTAATGCAGATATGAGATGTAAGACGTGGCTTGGATACTAGGCAAATTTAGCTGAAACCATTATATTACAATTCTCTACCTGTATGTACTGGAAGTCAAAATATTAAACGTATTACTTATCTGCTTCGTTTTCCTTTTTGTTTGCTTAAGAAAGTGTATAGTGCATAAACATTTTTCTAATTTGATAAATCTTTTCAATGCGCGCTTTTTTATGACGAAACTTCTGCAGTTTTACGTAGTTTAAACACTGATAGGAGCAATTAGATTCTAATTCATAGTCAGTTTTAAATCCATTCTATTTAAGTCTGAATCTCAACTTAAGTCGTAAAAGTCCGTAAATAAAAAATAATGTTCTAATCTATTGGATGTTTGCACTCAAATGGACTAGATTGATTTTCTAGACTACATCATCACAGTTGTATTTGGACTAATTTTTCAGTAAAAAGTAAAATTTGTGTGCGTTTTCAGTATTCAGCCAAAAACACGCTTTATTCTATAATATTTCACTGTTTCAATAAATTTCTATAAGTTAAGAAAAAAGGTTAACTGCGCCCTATAACATCTGTAAAAATTTACATAGCAGAAAGGATGGTATATAGTTACCAAAATAAAAATATGAAAGTGGTAAAAATAACCTTCATTAAAAATACGCAGAAAAAATAAATATTAATTTGGATCATGTAATTGGTAATAAATAAATTCCAGTTACTGTAAAAATATAGCACGAGTAGGTTTCATGTTACTACTAACGAACTTTATTATACTTCCATTGCAGGAGAATTCCCATTATCGAACTCCTCAGAGTATAAAAGATATAAATAAAATAAGTGACATTTTCTTTTGTCAATATTGTTTACGTAATTATATTACGTATACTTATCAGCAGTGAATTGAAAAGTCAGTTCAAATTAAAGGGGTCTACGATACGTCAAAGTCAAAATAGCTTAATTATATGAGATCAGACATTCATCATTACTATAATTGTCTTATTATAACCGTGCAACGAAATGAAATAAACAGTAGATAACATAACGTTGCACATGTCAATACTGATTATAGCGCTAAAATTAATTTTGATTTTATTTTTATGGAGGTTAAAATTTTTTTGGACGAAAAATTCACTAATATCGGAGTCCAAAATATTCAACACTGTCATACTCTTCTTCTTTAATGTCGCTATCATTGTCACGTACACTTACCAGTTTGATTCTAGATCAATCAATATTCTGTCTTTGCTTCTGTTGTTTAGTCGATCCGCAATAATAAAAAAAAAAAACAAAATAAAAGAAAAACAGGGTCTATCTCGGCATAACGTTCGAGTCTGTGGGAATTATAAATTAAATTAATTTAACTCACTACATCTAGTAAAAAAAATTAAAATTTATAATTATGATTCATACATTGAATCATTAATTGTTATATGATTATGATATGTACTATAATTAAGTTTCATACAACTATGACCGAAAATAATCGAGTATTCTAAATGGTTCTCTGTCATCTAATTTAGTTTACCCTGTATGCAATTGTAGGTACTTTTTATCTTTCATTCATACATAATATACTTGACCTTTTTTCAGTACATTAAAAAGAAAAAATTCAGATATTTTCTATAAAAAAAGGACAATCTCACCAAAATCCCAAATTGTAGTCCTCTTGCAATGCAATGTACTACGTGTACAAAGTTAAAAAAAATTATTCCTAAAATGATTAAGATTTATTACTAATCAATCCAAGGTCGTTTCAGCCCATTGCAAGGAATAGACCTCCTCTAAAGATATCTAAGAGACCCCCGTTAAAATAATCGCCTCAATTGGCAGGCGGTTTGGCGATCACAGTGGATTATAACGGTACACAGAAGACGCTGCTGTTTTTTGTAAACTTGTTTGTGGGTAGTGACAATCCTACATAATTATTGCACAAGGTATGAATTATGTATCAGACTATCCTGGGGATCGAACCCGCGACTTATGATCACAGACCTCAATTCTCTACTGCTGAGCTACCACTGCTCGATAGACCATTTGGTATCATCTAATTAACCGTGTAATAAAATAAATAATTAAACAGAATTGCTGATGTTAATAATACTAAAATTTGAGTGTTTCGCTTATAGTTTCATCCAAAAAAGAGCAGGAAAAATTTATAAGCTGGGAATTTCATATAATTAATAATATTTATTACAATCATTTAAGATATAGAGTAAATATATAATTCATATAATCAATTAATGGGAACAAATAAAATAAAAGAAAGTAAAATGATGTAAGATTATATTTATTTTTTCTGTTTTAAGCCTAATGTACATTTTACACAGTGAAAAGATAACAACACAAAATAACGTTTTCCTTTCACATTTGTCTATGGAATTTATGACTAACAATTTATCAAAAATATGACTGCACCTGCTCATAAAAGTAATTTATAATGTGATTACCAGACGTTGCTTTAATAAGTTGAATAATGTTCTTGCGGCGGTGAGAGCACAGAGTTTTTCTGGTTTAAGTCACTGGCAACATCCACTTAAAATCTTATTTAAGAATGTCAAAAAAATCATATAACTTAGTACATTCACTTATTATCCACATAGTTCTATGTAGTGTTGACAATAAATTTAACACATTAAATTAATTTAACTTTTATATGCATATGAAAGAAAATGAAAACCCATTTTACCTTCTTTACGGATTTCTTATGGAAACAAGTAATACACACATACAGTTTGATCCAAATTTGAAAAAGAACAATGTTAATGTTCTAACAAAATTTTGGTTTACAAAACACTAATGGAAAATTGTAAAAACATTGTCAAACTGATAATATTGTAAGAGTTGTTTTTTTACAAGAAATTGGAGTTATATCATAAATATGAATAATCTTATTATGTAGCGTTACAATGTAATATGAAGAACAAAGTTTTTTCTTGTAAAGTGTTGTAATTCCCATTAATATATTTATTGGCACAGGATATTTAAACAGGAAATATTTTTTCCATCAATGTATAATAAAAATGGTCATATTTTCATTAATGGTCCTTAAGTTAAATTTTTTAAATATCCTTACCAAGTAAATAATAGATGCATTCATAAACAAAGATTCAAAATTAATTTCCTAGGTACATTTAAAAAAAACCTCCTACTAGGATCCTTTTAATATTAAATATGAACATCACATCAAAATGATCTTCATTATCACCATGACAATGAAGATAATTTTACCAGTCATACTGTACAGTCAATATGTGTTACTAAATTTAGGGTTTTGCTGTCAACATTGCACTTTCTACTATTCTTAACTATTTATCATGTTACTTTTTAATAGTATGCAAACACTTATGAAATACATAATTTTTACAACTAAGTATTTTTCACCAGACACTTTGCAATAAAAATGTTCTCCATTGCAACTGCAAGTAGATAATGGCGAGATAAGTTTCTTTGTGGTTTACCTGGTAAATATAAATTTCAATTAATACAGAGAATAATAGAAAGCTCCATATTTATTGGTGCTAAGACTCTTTTGGATGATGCATGAACCTTTTTTGGTGACAAACAATGGCATGAAACTATGGTATGAAAGTCATATCTTTAAGTGTTATAGTTAGTGGAAACATATGGACAATTAGTCTTGAGAAGGTCAAGGTGGAAGTTTTCAAACAGAATTTTATGTTCCAAAACTGCAATCATGTAAAAAACTAATTCTGTATTCTATGCTATTAAATACAAAATTAATATTATAAATAACCTTTTAAATATTATGGTATCAGTGAAACTTTATTAACTTGAATAAAATAGAAAACAGCATTAGTGTACAATAACATTTAAAATGTTTGTTTTTTTGTGCAATATGCTGCCGCAAATTAAATTTTGACAATCTAAATTTAAGAATTCTTAAAACACAAATTAGTCACATTTGTAATGATTTAGGACAACATGAACATTAATTAAAAATTGGTTAGTATTTTTTTAAACCTTATTAAATGTTTTGTGCTAAAATATGATTGAAGTACAGTGGTACCTCGACATACGAGTGCCCCAACATACGAGTTTTTCAAGATACGAGCCGACGAGCAAGTGATTTTTTGCTTTGAGTTACGAGCGAATTTCGAGATACGAGTTCGGTTCGGTAGTAACACGCAGTCGCGCCATCACGATCGCTTGCTTCCGCTGTGATAAGTTGTGTAGTTGTGTTATGAAGAATTGGAACCCGGTGTTTCAGTAGAGGAGGAGATTGTATCTCTGGGGAAATACATGGGTCTAGAGGTGGAAGAGAGAGACGTGAACGAGCTCATCGAGGAGCACACCCAGGAACTGACGACTGAGGAGATACAAGAGTTACAGTCACAGCAGCATACTGAGGTTATGCAAGAAATTGGTTTTGAGGAGTCAGAGGAGGAGGTTATTTCTACAAGTGAGATAAAGGAGATCTTAGGAATGTGGGAGAGAGTTTCACAGTTCGTGGAAAGAAAACACCCAGAAAAAGTAGCAACAGGTCGTGCATCTGACCTTTTTAATGACACTTGCCTAACTCATTTCCGGAACATTCTGAGAGGGAGGAAGAAACCAACCTCCTTGGACATGTTTTTTTTTTTCTAAACGGCCTACAGGTGAAAGCGAGAAAAATGTAGCGAAAAGGCAAAGACCAGTAAGGATATCTAATTTATTTCTTTACATTCTCTTTTTTGTTTTTGTGCAGTAATATATTTGATATTTATAAATACGTTTTTATTATTCAAAACCACGTAACAAAAAAAACTGGGGTGACATTTTGGAGGTTGGAACGGATTAATGGTAGTTCAATTGTTTTGTATGGGGAAATTTGCTTCGAGATACGAGTAATTCAAGATACAAGCAAGGTTGCGGAACGAATTAAACTCGTATGTCGAGGTACCACTGTACTTGTAGATGTTCTAGATAAAGATCATAATAAAACTGAAATTTTTTTATCATACCTAACACAACCTTGCTTTGCTTAGTCCTCATTAACTGCTTCATCCGGTGTTGGTGTATGCCATGTAAGTCTTTCCTCATAAAATTGTATGACAACTTGTGGACAGCGCACATTTGCTTGCTTGGCAGGCACTAGATCTGCTTCATCTGTACCTTGCCACTTCATCAAGAACATCAGTTCACCACTGCTATCTGTAGCACCTAAAACAGAGGGAAAAAGATTATATAAATAGTAATAACTGAAGGAGATGAATTATGACAAAACATCTAATAGAAGATATATCTTGTACTCTGTCAGTGGAAAGAATGTAAAAAGTGTAAACTCTTCTGATAACTATTAGGCGTATTAAAAGAAATTTAGAAAATGTTTGATAGTTAAAGTCATCTAAAAGTTAATTAACTTACCAATAATTTTTTCAGGTTCAAGACCTCGATCAAATCCAGAGGCTTTTTTGTCATCACTTTTTGATTTCTTTGCTCCTTTCAAATCAGGAGTTGCTGCAGAAGACTTGCGTTTCTTAGGGTCTTTTTCAATCTTAGTGGATTTACCTTCTGAAATTAGATAAAATAATTGACAAACTAAGTTAAACTAGAATTTTTTTTAACTCTTAATGCATAGATATTTGCACATTGATTTTGCAATAGACAACTGGAGACAATTAAAGGTTCTCGAATCGCTACCATGAGCCACGAGGCAGAGTCTATAGGTCCCTTCAGGTGGACCGATGATGGTTAAGGTAGAGGGCAGTGGCTGGTTGTTGGCAGTGCATGACCTGTCATCATGGTGATCTTAGGATGAGGTCTATGCGTAGCAGTGGCAGCTATCGGCTGATATAATGATGATGATGATGATGAATATACTCTTATTAATACAGAAAGCAAAAGGATTTGCAAATTACCAGCTTCCTTTTTTTTTCTTGCTTCTTCAAAGGCTTGTATAAGATCTGGACAATCCAGGTTTTCTTCTGGCTCCCACGTGTTATCTTCATCACTGTACCCTTTCCATTTTAAAAAATATTCAACCTGAAAATGTACAACAGTTCTGGTGAGTATTGAGACTAAAAATTCTGATAGGTTATTAATTATAAAGGAAGGAATATTTGTAATCAGTTAAGATTCACTGCATGTTTATCATATCTTCTTAGCTCAGACATTTCGCTCTAGCCACAGATTAACATGTAAAATAGTGATTTTTTATAGTGGGGCTAAATAATATATAATAACAACCTTTCAATGAATTTTACGCAAGCGCGATGAATCAAATTGTGGTAGCTGTGAAAATTGTATTGTATCAGAAGTGAGTGATTGATATTATTTTGAATCAGAATTATTTTGAACTATTGAACTTGGTGATGCTCCAACTATCAGTAGGGTAATGGTTTCATTTTTTGATAGTAGTGTTTTTGATTTAGTTGTTATGCAGACCAATTTGTACTATTCTCTATTGAAAGAGTTACTTAAAATTTATTCAAAAACATGATATGAGATAAATTTTCAGTAAAATTGCTAGTCAACAATGTGTTAAAGACTTAAAAGTTTGTTAAAGTTTATTTTAGTCCTTAAAATTTTTTAAGGGGACAATATTATTTCATAAAAAATTTGAAGATGAGAGAAATGATGTATAAATTTGGAAAATAACACTAAAAGGTTGTTTTAAAACAAGCAGAAAGGAATGAATTATAACTCAACGGCATAAGCTTTTATAAATGGAGATTTTTATATACATTTTTATATAGACCTTTTTTCCTTCCATAAATTTTCTGGAAGGTTAAATATCTTAGAAGGGATTTTCGCAAGGAATATGATTAGAAAATTTCCACTAGTATTAATTTTAATACAATGTACATTTTAGAAGTTAGCAAAAATAAACTTCAGTAAGTTTGCCTCTTAAGTAATGAATATGGATGACTTTATAGAATTGATATAAAAAAACTTACTTTTCCATTACGGACTCGACGGTCCAGAACTTTTTCAACTGAGAACTCATCTTCCACTTCTGGTTCCCCTTCCTTCTTCTTATCTGCCATCTGAGTTATTCATTTATACAACAAATTATTAAAAAAATTATGGAATTTTCAATTTCACTCTTTAGCATACGAGGAGTTCCAAAAATATGGTACAACTCAAATTATATATTTGACTTGAAAAAATAACTTTTAAGTTTGTAGATTAATCCATTTTATTACCATATTCAAAGTCAAATGAAAATAAAACTATAATGCATTCTGTCACTCTTGACATATTTTTTGGAAAATTACAGTCTTTTTACCTTATTTAAATGAAGTACAACCAAGTTGAGACAGTTAAGAAAATCTGATTTTAATTCAGGTTTGTTACTTTTGCTCCAAAGTCTTTGCTTTTGTGCTTTTTATTGTTACTTATATAAATTAAGATATATCAAACAAGGAATATAATTAGAAAATGTTAAATATTTATAGTTTTTAAACTAGACACAATACATGTCTTATGAGATAGATATTTAATGGAATCAGATGCGGAAATCCATCCTAAGTAAGAAAAGGACCAATATTTAGCCACATCCGCAGAAGTGGCCAAATAATGGTCCTTTTCTTACTTATAAGATAGATGTTATATCAGTTGTACCATATTTTTGTAACTTTTCTATTTCAAGTAGATAATATTTTTAATTTAAATGGTAATATTTCTAAAAGTCTTTAGGTATCATATGAGATATGATCAAAAGATATAGTGACTAATTTTGTTCCAAAAAAGTATAAAAATTACATCAAATTGAAATTAACCATGTTCAAACTACTTTCCTTGGCTAGGGATGCACTTATCTCAAAATTGATTTCACAATTGGAAGCACTTCTGAAATGCTTCTTACAGAAGGTTCTTCAGCTGATCTACCATAGTTATTTAATGTCAGGAATTGTGTCAAAATAGTTGCCTCTGAGCATAGTCTTTAATTTTTGGTAAGACCCAGAAATTGTGTGGTGCTAAATCAGGAGAGTAAGGTGAGTAGGGACAGACAATCAAGGCACACTGCGTTGTTGAATTCCGCACTTTTAGCACATTTTCTTTTATTCTTTAGGTCAAAGGATGCCTTGATCTTTGCTCAACCCCAATAGATTCATTCCCCCTTATGAATTGCTCATACTAATTGTAAACAGTTTTCAAAGTCACCACATTATCACCATATATTGATTTTAATATTTGGCAAACTACAAAAAGACAGTATATGACCAACTCTTCTACCCGTGGAAGCTGAGACAAGTTGCAACTAATTCCAATTTGCTACAGACAATCTCAATGAATCAGGATACAGTAGTTCTTGGTATAATAATTCATTCACTATATTCTTTGATCACACCTTGTATATAATTTGACATAATCATATAACATTAGTTAATCCTAAGCTCAAGGATTCATAACTCATTAATAAAAAGGGCATGTTCTTAATGATTCAAATGTATACTCATATATAATTTCGAAATAATTACTTTTGTTTTCAAATTAAACTTTACTAACTAAAATCATTTAGTTAGGAGAAAAATCTTTTCCACTGTGCTTGTTAGCACAATCAGAAAAAAATTATATATCCTATAATATTCTGATACTGATGTTAATTAAATCACGGGATAAACATTTTGAATTATTATTTTTCCTTATAATGAATAGTGCAATCATTTAAATTCGCTTTAAGACATGCAATGTCAGGGTCTTATGATATTAGCCAAATTTGGGTTTAAAATATAAAGAACTCACATTAGTCAAAGGGTACAGATTTATTTTATATTAAAACATTAAGACGTGTATGCGAGAGTTATTCTTATTAAGCCGAAAAGTACATAAAAACAAGATTTTATCCCGCCATTTTGATTGCAATGCTAGAATGCCTTAAAACATAAGAAAAACCATCATATATGAAATACGCAGGTAAAGAACAGTAAAAGTTAAGAAATATTTTCGTTTGATCGATAAATTATTAAATTTATCAATAAAATGTTATTTACCTTCAATAATACACAAAACACAAGCACAACAAACCGGTGCGGTGCGTGGAGTTACCAATGACAATTTTGAAATGTTGCAAGTAGTTTGTTACTGCCAGGGACACACTATAACAAAAAAATTAAAATAATGTTTGTGTAACGATGTCGTATCTGTGGACTCTTTAACGCAATTATAAAAAAAATCAATGTATAGCAAACAAAATGTTAATACAAAAAAAATAAAACATACGAAATGTTAGAGAATAGCGTAACATAAAATTAAATATCAATTTAACAAAATTTTCATTTCACTACCCAGATATAATTAAAATGTAACTTGCACAATGTACCTAAGTGATATAGTAAAGGCTGTATATTTTTATAAAATATGTACCTAATTGTTGAATTAACAAGTTTTAGAATCAGTAATGTATAAGTTAGCAATCATAATTTAAATTAAAAATTAGTTACAGTAAAGCTGCCAGTTAACCTTCATATTTTATTGGCCACTCTTTAACATGCAGGTCCTGAACGGTGCCAAAATAATTGTCTTGTTGACAGATGAGGGATTTGAGCAATGGTAAAATTGATATAGGTCGATAATTTATGTGCCGTCCAATAGTTCCCATTTCCGTAATATTATTCCCGCACATGTATAAATAGACATGAAAGCTTGATAAATGCAATCATTCCGTAATCGCGTTCCGTATGGAACAGTCAAGAGATTTACTTTAGACGAGTGAATATTTTTTATTATACTTGAGATACAGAACCACTCTCTCTACTCCTATGGTTCTCTACTTCTACACATGATTTAGTTTCAATATCATAGATACTGCACCACTGACGTACAACACTTCATAAGCCACTCACGTATATATTATGGTCAAACAGCCATACTGAACATATAAGATACCATAAATACAAAACGACCGATATTCGCCACATAAGCAAAATAAAAGCAGCGTCGTTGCCAACGCTCTCTTCATATCGAGTCGATTCACTGCTTTCACACCGCATTACTTTAAAATTTCAAAATGAACCGAATCTTGGTGTCCGTTTCACAAAAAATCTTCTGCGAATATCTACACCACACATGCAGCCGTACTATCAGTTGACGTCCATTAATGAGCCTTCAAAGCTGCTTACGGCACAAGACACACGGGTACATAAACTGCGAATATAACACGAGACGATTTTTTTGGCAAGCTCAAACTTTGGTATCAGCAGGGTACAATATCAAGCGTCTCAAACTCGCTTACTTAAGCTTAACTAAGTATAGCGACGACGTCCCATCAAGTTCAACAAAGTTAACCGACGAGTCAACGGCAAGTAGCCAGCCAAACAAACCGCACTTCTTGTCCCTGTAGACGTATCAATCTACTTGTACGCTTCGTATAAATAACTTACTTCCTGTACTGTAGCTGCCATTTGAACTTTCATATTTTATCGACCACTTGCTGAGCCGCGTATCGCGACCGGCGTGAAAATAAACAGTGGCTGCCACTTAAGCTGCATATTGGCCGCTTGCTAACCTACGGGTCTGCACCGGCGTTAAATTGATCTTGTTGTCAAACGACGGACTTGAGCAACGA
Source organism: Battus philenor (assembly GCF_028537555.1). Taxonomy (NCBI): domain Eukaryota; kingdom Metazoa; phylum Arthropoda; class Insecta; order Lepidoptera; family Papilionidae; genus Battus; species Battus philenor. Next base: position 5,691,313 of record NW_027181686.1, read on the forward strand.
CTGAAGTGCAATAGGATGTTAAATTATGCGCCACGTGACTGTGGGATCTTTTCATTATACTATCCCCGCAGGCGTATAAATACTCACGTAACTTTGATAAGCACAAGCATGCCGTAGTAGTGTTCCGTATGGAACAGTCATGTAATTTATATCACATCACAATCTTTTACTTCAATTTGGATAGATAACTTCTCTTTACTCTTATGGTTCTCTACTCTTAAGTGATCATTATGGAGGCTTATTTTAGCAAGTGGATTCAGCATCTCTTTCTTTGGGATCCTACGCATGATATATATGTTGCAACACATCCGCTTAAATATTTTACGTATGATCCGAACCTCAACCATACCTCAAAACAATAAATTTTCTGCACTCTTTGTTTTTCATTTTTATCGCTATCAATATGGTGATAATGTTGAATAATATAAGGTGAATGCCCCTTAATTAAAAATTTGATTCGTTTGACAAAATTGTATAATCATAAGCCTATTGCAATATCGACGACAATGTTCTGTTAGAGAAGTATGGCGCATAAAAACATTAGCAATATTCCCTACCGTTCACCATTAATTGATTGCATGTAGTAACGCGATTAGTCGTCGTCGCTGTTTCAACCTATAGACGTCCACTGGGTCGATATAAAATAGTCTTCACGCATGGCAGGCAAGTTGGCGACAGCAGTGTGGTATTATAGTACGCAGAGGAAGCTGCTGCTCATCCTCTAGAAGTAATTTGTGAGTAGTGGCAATCCTTTTTAATTAATAAACAAAGTGTAAATTATACAAGATTGTCGAACCCGCGACCTACGACTACCTCTGCTCTTAATGTTTGAGTACTAAGGTTTAATGAGATTGGAAGTATTTATTTTTAAAAGATAAATTATAATTGTTGCCAATACCTAATAGAAATTGTGGACCTAATGTTGCTTTCCCCAGTAAGAATAACGGAATAATCTTTATGGATTTTTAATGTCTTTAATTTAAAAAAAAATGAATATGGCAGCTTTTCATACGCAATATTGTTAAAATGCCTACTAAATCATCACTATTTTTTATACATTGTCAGATAAGGACCTTTTATTACTATGCTCTCCAGATTTTTCTGTTTCCGGCCGAAAGACGCAAACCAAAGAATTAATTGAGATATAAAATATAAGGAATAACAATCAAAGTTATTTTTAGTAATCGTTGTTTATTATTAATAAGTCAATACAAATAGTGATGGCTGTGGAATATGTTTTATTTTTTTTCTATTGGACTGCGATATGTCTTTAACTTTTAACGTTACGTATTCTTTCAGGGCAGCTGGTTAATAAAATAATGTTTTATGTTATAAGATTTTTATTGTTATATTTTTTCTTAAGAGTAGCAGTTGCTATACACAGATCACGTTCAACTTATATACAGTACAACATTTTTTTTTAAGATTTTTCTTATTGTTTTGTATAAAAATATATCAGGCAGTTTAGAAGCCGGGTCGGAGGTAACGTGGGTTTAGTGCCAGCCGTGTCCGTGGTTCCAAGGACCTTCCTCTGGCGCTGCGGCAGCTGCGTGGGCTGCGGCAGCGTATTGGGAGAGGTGTGCAGCGCGCGCGTGTTGTACTTCAGGGGTATCGACGACGTACTGGCCGTCGTGTGTGAGTTGGATGTTGGCTTGTGGGCCGGTCCATTTGCCGTAGCCGGCGGCGTAGCCTGCTCCATGGGCCAGGGGTGCTCCATAAGCTAATGGCGATACTGCTCCTGCATGCGCGAGGGCACCGGAGGCGGCGTTGGCGTGGGCAGCAGCATGGGCAGCGATGTGAGCCGCTTTCAGGTGAGCAACCTCGGGAGTGTCAACTACGCGACCGTCGTGAGCTAGAGGAGCGGGGCCGTATTTGAAGAGACCTGCAATTATCATTATGTTTCATATTTAGTATTTATAAATCGTATCAGTTACTTCAGTTTTGAAACAATCTGATATTGAACTATTTATTTATGCAATTTTTCAATGCCCTTACGTGACGAGGCCCTTAATATTCAGGTGATACACAAATATATAGTAGTTTTCGGTATGTAACAAATGTCTGTTAGCTTCGCTAGCTACGACTCAAAGTAATGTGTAGTCATGTTTTTTTGGACCGGGCACTTACTGCTGCCTCAATGACATTTGTAGATTCCGAAAATTAGAGACGGTAGCGCCTAAGCCTTTTAAGGTAAGGCCTACCGGACAAGCTTTTTTCCTTTATTTTGCTATTGCCGCATACGTACCGGCACCGGGGGCACCACCATAGTGAGCAGCTGCGGCGTATGCGGGAGCGCCGAGGTAGCCAGCAGCTGGGGCCCAAGCTCCGTGGGAAGTAGATGCTTGAGCGTGGGCCGCGTAGTGGGCAGCCTTAGCGTGGGCAACTTCGGGCGTGTCCAGCACGTATTTGCCGTCCGGGCTTAATTGAACGGGGGCTGGTACACCAGCGTAGTAAGATGCCTGCGCGACGCAGAGAGCGGCGGCGAAGATAATCTAAAAATATATAATATTAAAACATAAAAACCATTGAACATACTTGTACATTATTTTATCGTCATAGAACTTTAAAGCCAAACCACCACAAGTGTCAAGTGAGTTTTTGTGTTTTTATAATGGTAATAAATTTGAAAAATGGTAATTAAGACAGCACCATAACGCAGTGCGTACGATGTTAAATAAAATTGAGGCTTGTGTTTTTTTGGTTCTTCTTTTTACTTTTTTAGCAGACCGTGTAAATAAGATAGATTAAATACCACTATGCGAAAACATCAGACATTTTATTTAATTTATTACAGTGTCAGATTTTGCCATCTTATTTATAACAAGATTAATATATTTTATAAAGTTTTTTATCACCTTATAAAGCATGTGCCGTAAAGAATAATGATAAAATAAAAAATGATTCCAAAGAAGAAATGCAATTTTTGACGCTTCAGTGGATTTAACAAGCCGATTTAAAATAAGAAGTATCAGCAGAACACTTTTGTAACTGTTTGGCAATTTTAAAAGATGTTTAAACACACTAACGATACGATTCAAATGTTTGAATAAGCAGTATAAAATGTGTAAATGCTCTATATTTTTTGCGCTTTTACAAAAGTACAGGCAATTCGTAATTAATATGGTACTTTGGTGCAAACACTAAAATAACAAGAGTATGCATGTAACGTTCAATTTTTTTGAGTTAGATTTGAATTGACCTGATTTAAAAATTGTAGCAGCGTTTTCTCTACCACTTGAAATTCTACATAGTATACATATTTACTTAGTAATTCTATGAACCACGTCTATATTAATTTTAAATTCCTAATCTTTTGTAATTTGATAAGTTTAACTAAATATTAAAATAAGTTAATAACCATCTAGATAAACAAATAAGTATACTATTTATTTTTAGAGATTATATAAAAATGTTACATATACCGGACGTTATGCGACTTATTGTATATTATATTTCTGATAAAAACATATTTGCATCTTATATCAATATATGTATTGAAAATGGGTGTAAAATAAAAATAAGAAGGTTGGTATAAATAATGAATCGTTGAGAACTTTAAATATTATGAAATTATATCTTACGAATATTTGGTCCTTTTTTATGTTTATCACAATAATCTGTTAGTTATTGTTGCAGTGCTTATTAGAATCTATCTATTTTTTTATTGTTAGGCGCTAAAAATTTAAGCGTAATTACATCTTCGCATCCTATAGTGGTGTAGCGAATGCGAGCAATCTGCTAAAATAGCCAAGTTGCCTGACAGGTGAGCGTTCGCGCAAATAGCCCGTCATTTTATGAACAATTGATAGTTGTGCAAGGATCAATATACAAAGCCTTGCAATGTTCTATAATTTAATGTAGATTAGAAAAGGAACATTAGGTTTGAAATAAATCATCACCTAAAGTTACAGAATAATAAGATGTGTTTTTTGTCTTTGCTATCTAGGTAATCAGATCTAATATGAAGCCAGAATACTTCATAATCTTTTTTAACGAAAATAGATCGTAATATAAAGTGATGTTAATACTTGTTAGTAGCGAGCGAATTGAAACTTTATCTAGGTCTGTAGACAAAGAATACGTACTGTAATTTTAGGGCGTGGAGCTTATATCAATACGCCTGTAGAGGCTGTTGCTAAAGAGTTGTTTAGTAATAGTTTTGAATTATCATTCAGCGAACTGGTGCACAACCAGGTGGCTGTTGCAAACCGGGTTGCTTAAGAGGAAGTGGTGGGTGGTAGGAAGTTAAATTTTGCGAAGGTCATAAGAAAAATTGTACGGTCGGTGAATAGAGAAATTTAGGTTATTCGGACAAATGGTTACAACGGAAGTTTGTTGCGAACACGGGATCGCGTTGCCTATCAGCTTATTACATATGAACTTATTATTAAATACAAACATATAATTTCAGAGATCATAATGTAAATAAAAAAAAGTACACGTAAAATATTAAACACAATGTGTCGGTGTCAAGCGTGTTGATAAAATGTCTTCTTTTATTTAAATCAATTAGTAAATAAACTTTTTTTCTGATTTTAATATTTTTTTATCAACGTCTAATTAATAAAAAAATAAATATTTACTAAATATTAATAATACTAGTAAATCTACCCATTGATTCCAAAACCATAACTTAAATGTTATTTTGAATAATAGAGAATTGAAGTTTTTGTAATTTTAAGATTATGTTCACTTGTCTAATAAAGATTTATTCTGATTATGGAACATTGAAAGGGGTTATTATATTTTGCCATCGTTCTGTCGACCTCAACAATGCTGTCATCAAAATATTAATTAGCATAGGTATAAATAGTTTTGAGAATCCGTAGGCGATTGTTTCTAGTTGCCTGAATTAATCACAGGCACCTTGGTACATTGTTCTTACTCACAAAATAGGCATTGGTATAATAATAATCATCTGTATATGTTGCGGTTTCGAGAGTCGGGTGATTTATAGGACAGAGCTAAATTACTAGTGGAATTAGAGCTAAAGCGGCTCGTTTACGGTTTAATAAATTTTAATTTGAATTCTTTAGGCAGTGCCAATTTGACAGATTTTATTGATTGTTAAATGTACGGTAAAGCTGCTATAATAACATTATGCAAATATCGTTCGAGGCTCTGTAATTATAGTGATATGCCTTCGTGAAATTAGTGGGTGTGAAATTTTGTGCTATTTTCACTTGCAAATAACATGTTTTTTTTTTTTAACAAACGTTTAGTTTTATTTTTATAAAATACGCTGTTATTTTCGCAAAAAGGAATCTTTGCAGTATTTTAGTAAACTTGTTAGTAACTAGTGGAAATTATTCACGGAAAAAAGGAAATCTTTATATCTATGAAAGTTTTAAAATATTATTTAATGGAATGATGAAAATGGGCTAAATAAAAATATCTTGTGGTTTAAGCTTATAAAGTAACTCTGAAATGAACTCACCATAGACTGCATGATTGTTATTTTTACTTCTAAGTTATGGAGATCTCAAACGAACTAACGTAGGCGCTGCTGGTAAGCCAGTACTCGCCTAGAGAATTCCGCCTAAGCGACGTGTGTTTGCAACCACTTCCCAAGTCGGAATGTCGATTGCTCACAATGTGCCCCTTTATATATGTAACACCCCGCTTCGACTGGTCGTAATTGGTAACAATTAACTGCGCGGCAAGTGCAATGCTACAATTTTAATTGTGAGATGCGCACGCGTTTCTTGCCGCGGGTAGTTTTAAGGGTTAAATTCGGAAACACAATGAACCAATTAGGAAGTATCCTATTTGGATATAATTAAAGCCTTTTAAAGTTCGAAAACATACCTTCGAAAATTGCTATAGGTTTTGTTAAGCAATTTTCAATCTTAAGATTTTTCCGATAGGCGTTTTGAAGCCGAGATAGGGTGTGTAGTAAACTACATGATATTTGAATTGCTTTGACCTTGTTTTATGTACATCATACAAACAGTTAATTTGATAAATACAGAAAAAAAAATATATGATGGAATATATCTTTTGTGGTAAGTTTTTTTAAATGAAGCAACTGAAGTGAACGTTGGTTTTTTAAGTAAATATGTTATAACCTGGGTAAGAAAATGACAAGCTTTTTGGTGTTTTATAAACATTTGGTGATACCCATAATTATTATATTGGTGAATATATTTAATACCGGCTATGCTTTGATTGTTATTCATCAGCGCTATTTATTCGCAAAAGACCTTTTTAGAAATATTCATATTCATTTTTATTGAATTTTACTGATGTTCAAACAAATTTCAATTTTTTTATACAGATTATAAAGATTATATTTATCGACAATATAATTAATTTGTGGCGTCGTATAATAATGATTGAAAAATACTTTACTTAATAACTTAATTCTTTTTTTGCTATATTTATACTATTATTTATATTTTTCATTTACGTATATACATATTAAAACAGATTAAAAATAGATAAGAAAGCTTTGAATAGGTGAATGTATAGCTCATTTCCATCATGAAATGTACCGTAAACCCTATCCAAAAATTAACGGCTTTAGAAAGAATAAATAACGTAACGATAATACTTTAAGAAAAGCATTTTCCTATTCGGAATACAAAATAATAAAATTAATTATTGTTAACTATCTATTCCTTAAGACAATGCTCCCAGAAGCTTATAGACTTAGTTGTTTTATTCCAATAGAATTTCATAGTAATTACTTGTGCTTTATGCTGACAAACGAACCTTATATTTATATAAAATATTCGCCCTTTTCAATCTTTTCGTCTATTTCTTCTACTTCTATCATCGCATATAATTAATGTAACGAAGAAATAAATTAAATTATTTGCCGTTACATATTTTCAATATTTTAATTATGAAACCGAATACTAAATCTCAAGTTAAAATAATATAAAGAATTCGAGGTAATCTAGATCAAAATATATCCTCGACGGCGTTGGGATGACGTTGAAGTCTTTAGTATGTAAAAGTTCCGGTTCTACGCCGGGTAGTGACGTTCAGTAAACGGTCACGTAGTTACAGTGACAATTTGTCGTGTGAATATAAACATGAATGAGAGTTATATGAATGTTAAGATGCATTAATAGAGTAAATAATGAGTGTAATGTAGAAGCTGTAACACGAGAATGAATAGAAACATTTTATTAATACGGAAAATTAACTAACAATAATTTGATTTAAAATATTTGTCTTAAAAATGAATGAGTATGTGATTCTTGATCCTTGGTTCTGATTCTTAAAAAGTATTGATTTTATTTTGAATTGCACAAATTACGGTTTGAGTAAACAATTATGTAAAACACATATCTACACACAATAATTAAGAGATTTCAAATTTGTAGAAAGATACATTCCAGATTCGTAAACGTTGATTTAGTTTTAGAGCTTTTAGACGTTATCGAATGCTATTATAGTAATTGGATTGTGGTTTAACTCACAATCGGTTTTAACTACTTTACCACCGTGGATTTCAGCTATTAGTCACCCTTCTACCCAACGTGCCAAATCAAATGCCGGATACTATACAATATTTTTTATTAACTGTCTTAAAGTGGTAGCCGACGACGTGACAAAAAGATTTCGTCTATTCCTATATATTATTGTTGTATAATATTTTTAGCAGACAGGTACCTTATAAATCCTGATTAAATGCGTGATTATATTTATATCTAATATAAATCTATAGTTTGCGCACACAGCCATGTTACAAAACCATTTGGTAGCGAATCGTGAGCTTTGTTCTAGCGCGAAGATAAGTTAATCTTAGATAAACCATTGAGATATGCTTAACGCCTTCTTTCATGTACAATGTGTCTGGTAATTTGACAATACTTAATTGATATCTTACGTACTTACGGTGTGCGGGTATATGTGGTAAAATAAACATTATTAACATTAAGTAAACGAGAATAGAGAAATACAGTAATTTTATTTAAGTAATTGTCATTAGAGCATAAATAATAATAACCAATAAGTATGTAAGTACATAATGAGAGCATGTTTTACTTATAAAAAAATAATATGTGTAATTACATTAAAAAAGTATAACAGAGAGTATAAAATGGATGTTGCGTAGTTATTGACGTTAAATTATATAAGTTGCAGAAATTTCAAAATATTAAAACTATGATAAGTGTGTTTGATTTAGTAGTAGGTGTTAAAAATCGTATAAAATAGCAAAGTCCGAAATTCAAAAAGTAAAGTATTAATAACTCTTATCTGGTTTAATTAAATTCAATTCACAATACCTTTGTTCAAGTGTGCAATTACAGGCACTTTTAACCCTTCGATTACTTTAACATAAGTAGTAAGCTACTATCGGCTTGCAATGCTGAGAAGAGCCGGCATGAAACTCAACGTTGTTATTTGAAAAAAGATGTTTTTTTATTTTTTTAAATAACGACATAGTCGAAGAAACAGCTTCATACCAAGTATGCAAGAAACATTGTACTGCAAGTTATTACTTATGAAATTCAAAAATTTTATTTCGATCTAGAATTAGTAGTTGCCTGGTTGCTTAGCGTATTCGCACTTTTGTGGATGTAATTTCATAAAATCATTTTTGGTAATTTTAAACTGGCCAAAAAACATGGCCATGTTTTGTGTCTAGTTTGAATATTTGCCGTTTTTGATGAATCTTCTCTGTGAATTTTGTTAACTCCTTCTTAGTTGATTTCTATTCGACACAAGGTTAGATATGAATTTTAATTTCAAGTGCTTTAGCACTATGGGTGTAACAGATAGCTGTTGTGGCTGTTATGCTGGAGACCATAGACTGGCGCGTAGGATGTCGTCGCTGGAAGTAGCTGGATGCATGCCGCGCGACCGGTCTCTCTGGGGGAAGCCTGTTTCCAACAGTAGACGCCTTACGAAAATGATTATGATGAAGCCTTAGTCTAGTTCTTTATATATACCTGACCTGCACCTCAAATACATAATGATCAAAATGATAAAATAATTCCATAAAAAGTTGCCGATAAATGGGCAAGGCGTTCATAGAATCTCGTCTTGCAATAGAACTAGTACAATCTTTGCATTAGATGTTATTATCATTACATTGGACGTTTTTTTTTCCAAATCATCTCTTTACAACGCTACAAGTTTAGAAAAAACTTGTAGCAACTGTATTATAATATTTTGTCAATAAATATCCTGTAACGTACAAATCTTCATACAATTTAAAATACATTTAAAATCTATAAAATAGTAATATATATATATATATATATATATATATTACTATTATATATTATATATTATATATATATATATATATATATATATATATATATTTCATATGTGTGTGTATATGTATAGATTAAAAGTATAGCGTTATTTAACAACAGCTTTCCATGTTCAACCATTGACAACAATCATGCCAAAGAGGCTCGTCGGCAGCGTATCAATGAAATATGTCTCAGCCAGCGTGTATCCGACGCGGTGTACGTAACTGTTTGTCAGTTATCACTGCTTTCGTTTTTACGTTCATTTCCTTAATTCACCGCCAACTAGACGCATTTTAAATTTTACACGTGGCGTGACTATTTCACATTTCCTTTAAAGATATACTGATCGAGTTTTTACTAAATCTAACATTTTAATTAAGCTATTCATAAGTAACAGTTCCGTAATATGAAAACGTTGTTTTCACGTTGTAGTGAATTTAAAAGTTTTTCATACAAATTGGATAATGTCATAAGCCTTGTGCAAATGATAACTTCACAATGGCTAACTAGCAGTGAATCATCGTGAGGAAATTTACGAAAAGAAATTCGGAACATTTGTGGCTTCCAATATTTCGCAATTGCTTGACGAGGTTACATTAGGCGAATATCAGAAATGTTAATAGCATCCTTTGTCAATAACATTTTGATTAGTAGCATAAGGTCTAACGTATTTTATGAAATTGGCATGAAGTTACTTATGTGTTTCAAACACAATGTGAATTATATTGTAAATCTAGGCGCCAGCTTAACGAGCTATATATATGCTTCAGACATCGAAGCTGCCTTCAAGGCTTTCGAGCCCATCAAAAATTCCATGCTTCATAGACATCAATCAACTCGCCTCGTCGTCAATAGAGCATAGAAATTGGTGTCGCAAAGTTTTAAATTTTTTTATTTTTGTGACAATAGATAATGTAGAAGGTTTCACGTTTTCTACATGTAAAAATGTACTTATTTTATCGGTTTTAATTGTATTTTATATTTTATGAAGATTAGTATGTTACCGGATATTTATTGACAAAATATTATAATACAGTTGCTACAAGTTTAGAAAATAAAGAGATGATTTGGAAAAAAAAACGTCCAATTTAATGATAATAAAATCTTATGCAAAGATTGTACTAGTTCTATTGCAAGACGAGATTCTATGAACGCCTTGCCTATTTATCCACAACTTTTTATGGAATTATTTTACCATTTTGATCATTATGCATTTGAGGTGTTATAACCATTAACCGAGCAGTGGTACTCCAGCGGTAGAAGACTGAGACTTGCGATCGCAGGTCGTGTATACGATTCCCGGGACACAACCTTATAAAAGTCACAGTTTGTGCATTAATTATGTAAGAGTGCCACATTGCGATCGTCACCTCGTCTACCAAGTGTGGCGATTACGATATACCTCCCCATGGATACCTTTGGGAGAGGCCTATGACTTGCTGAAGGCGCCTATCCACAGAAAAGAGAAAAAGAGAGATATTTTTATTTGTATTTGATGTACTAGAAGTTATACTACTAGCCGGTTTAGGGTTTGTGCAGCATCATCGAAATTGTGCCCGTGGAAACAGAGAACCACAGACTAAAATTTTACGTATCCCAGTTACGACGAAGACGCACACACGCGGAGAACTATAACCGTGTAAGTGTATAGTGTAGTGAGATGGATGTAGTGTATGTAGGACGAAGCAAGGACTACTCGGCGGTCGGTAGGGATACGGGCCTTACCGGACCGCCTTCGCTTGAACGCAGGTTAGGCGGACGCGGCCGCCGTGTCATGTGTAGTTGAGTAGTGCATGACATGTGCATCGAGAACGCCGGAGCTCGATGTGAGGTGTGTATCCTGGCGTTGAGACGGGGGAGCGGTTATTAATTAAATTCCGCTTTAAGGGCGACGAGAAGGGCCGAGTGCTCTACAATACAAAGAAAGCGCTTCGAGAGACCGGAGGTTGTGAGGAGTTTTGCGGCAAGGATGCAGACCTCGTCGAGGCCTACATTAGCGAGGTATAGCGCGAGGGCTTTAAGTTTCTTGGCAGGCGAAGGGGACCCGGTTTGGGGTTTGGTGGTTTTCGGTTGCTCGTGGGCCACCGATTGGGCGGTAGGGAGGGTGGCGTGCTTGCCTTTCGGGTAGAGTGGCTTCGCCCAGACTGAAGTGGCAGGGGGCGGAGGGAGGAGAAACTTTTTCGCGGGCGCTGAGGAGGTTGGACGGACGGCGACTTTGGGAGGGCGGGAGGTCGAGAGGTGGCCTGCGCAGCGTTTTTTAGGCGCCTTGAGACAGCCCCTGTAGTTGACGGGGTAGCTTTTGGTCTTATACAGAGGATACACGCGGGTGGTGTCTCTGTGACCGCGGGACGGGGACAGTCTGCAGTTCCGTGATCCCCTAGGCACTTGACGCACCGGGGGGGCGGGAGAAACAGCTGCGTGGCCGTATAGCTGGCATTTGTGACACTGGCCGACAATGCCTATGCGGTAAGAGGCCTCTAATGAGGCCCCCGAAAGGGAGCAGACCTCTTTGAAGGCAAAGTTTTTCTTCAGTTTTTGAGGTACTGTAGCGACTAGGGTGAAGTAGTCAGTTCGAGGGAGAGACTTCGGTCCGTTGATCGCCATCTCCAAGTCCGAGCCTAGATACTCGGATCCGGGTGTAGTCCGACGAGCCGTAGCTCAGGTGTGGGTCCACGACGGGGAGAGATTTTCGTCTTCATAGCGGACAAGGGTATCTGGTGACTGCGGGGAGTTACTCAGAAAGCGGGTGGGACGGTCCTTGGCCTCTGCCTTGTACTCATCCGGGTATTTCATGGCCATTTTACTGTCGAAGGTAATGACCGGATCCTCGCCGAAGGGAGGGCCCGTGTAACGACTTCCTAGTCACACGCGGACCGCGGCTCCGCCCCAGGTCGGGGGGTAATATATACATATTTTTGCCTCGGTCCCTATTTTTATTTAATTCATCATCGTCAGGACGTCCACTGTTGAACATAGGCCTCCCCCATGCATTATTAATATGACCGTAAGTGACCATCATTTCATTTGAGCTTAGAAATAAATAATTTCCGTTATCGATATACTTATTGGTTTATCTTAAAAGTATTTCATATCTTATAAAGCATACGGTGCTAAAATTACATATGAGCTCCTTTATAAGCGAATTTGTCTTATAATAAATAAATATTTTACTTGTGACATGACACATAAGCTTATTTGCTTATTTATTACGTGAAATTAGTGACATCAATGATATTTACTTAAGTGAAATAGATAAAATATATTCAGGATTATTGGTTGAGGTGCAGAAGCTGACGAATTTATAGCTCATTTGTTCGTGTGACTGGCCTTGGAAATTCTAGCAGTATAAAGTCAGCAGGGACAGACACTGACAATATTAATACATAGTAATTCGAATTTTTAAACGGGTATTTCTTACTTAATTAACATTACGTTGTTTCTTTTTTTTCCAAAATCATTAATTTTTGAATTTTTTGATTATTATATTCACCTCTTTACAGCTTTTGCACCTATAGCTTATTACCCTGTATACTAATTATAGTATGAATTCTAGTAGCATACGAGAAATAAAAGCCTATACTTTAAAATAAGCTTTGTGTTAAACTACACATTCCCCGATGCGCTACACTTGCTAAAGGCAACAAATGGAATAATATATTTATAGGAAAAAATATATTACGACCCTCTTTAATGAAGTTAGTGTCGTGAGTGGGGAAGTGGATGTATATTATTAAAGTCCGCTGGAGCAAAAAGTATGAAAAAAAGGTTATAGTTGTCTTGTCCTTGGCTTCCGTATAGAATTTGCGGAGTATGCAATCGGGTTTTTGTACGGGGATACTTTTAAATGTCACCTATTATTAGGCCACAGCCCATCGCATTCGAAGTTATAGTTGATCCGTTTGCAAATTATGATTAAAAAGATGAATGCGTATGAATTAATAAAAGGTGAAGGTAATCATTTGCATAATGGTTCCGTTTTGAGTTGAAAAAGCAGTTATCAGAGGGTTTGGAGAGTTTTTAATTTTGGGTGCTTACATGTTTTGGTCCCTTCAAGATATTTTCTCTTATCGCTTGTTTATCGTCCACTGGACATATGCCTCCACAATAGATTTCCAATAGGACCAATTGGAAGCGACCTGCATCAAGCATCTTTAGATGATCTTAACAAGGTCGCTTGTCAGTCTTGTAGATGGATGTCGAATGCAGCATTAACCAGTTAGTGGTTCAGAACTTAAAGGTCCCGGCAGCTATCTATTCTGCGCACTAAGGTGTTTGCCCACTCCACTTGAACTATGTCAGTTATTTTCATTTGTCTACGGATCTTCTCATTCCAGTATCGATCTTGCACAGTCCTCTTCATGACTAGTTTCCATTGATTTCGTCAACTATTATTATATAACACGGAGAGCTCTATCAGTGGGCTATCGCCTATTAGTATCTATTTGATTTCGTTAATTTTTATTCTAGCTGACCTATAAATCAATTCCAATTTTAATAAATAATATTAAAGTTATACATTTAGATTTTTCACAAGGACAAGATTGATTCCACAAACACTCAACGACTAACGACTGAATTTTATAATAATTGTCTAAAAATAGAAAGTATTAAATTAAAGATGAAAGTAATCGGTAAAGTCGATCGCAAGTTATGGCGTGACCAAGGAAAATAAGGATTAATTTTTAAATACATGGATTTACTGTAAAAACTAATTTTAAGAATTTTAAATTAAAGACGTAATGGACGAAGGCCGCTTCCAACGAGTCTTATTAAAAAAAATTATGAGGAAGGCCAAAATCCAACGTTCTACGGCTGAAATAATGATGATCAAAGAATCTACCACAAGCAGAGTCAGGACCTTTAATATTGAAAAACTAATCAAACACATTTCGTCTTGGAATTTATTAAAATTCCGCACAGCTAGTTAACAGAGGTCGTCGGGTTTTTTAAACTGTAGTTACAATTATTTATTTTGACGTACTTAAAATATGTAGTTAATGTCGGACGAGATATATCATATGGTAAATATGATATATTTCATCCGGCAGTGTTTCAAGCGAATGTTCTTCGGCTAGTTTTTATAACACTTGTTTTAAACGGAAGGTTATGGTCAAATTTTATTTTATAATATCATTAAAAGATGTTTTAACTGGTTTAAACTTCAAGGAAGACGTCCACGTGGAAATGCGTACCCGACATTTGATCTGAGGCGTCGTAAATAACTTTCACTAAAAATATGAACATACAACATGTATAATATTCAATAAACACAATGTGTATAGGCTATGGTAAAAAATGTTACCTTTTACGTGTCATGCCCCAACATAGCCTCTCTAAAATTTTTACGCACCCTTTGTAACACACACAAACACACACACACACACACACACATATATATATATAAGGTTTAAGCTTCTATCAAGTCCACTTTGGAATTGCCCCCTTAACAATTAAATTGTCTCCCTGTGGGGCATGAGCCCTAAGTTGTGAAATACTGGTTTAGATTCATATTGCTACTATCATTCAGGAATTGCTATGCACGTACATAAACCCAACAGATTTTAAATTTTCCTGGCGACATATACAACGGACGTGTCTTCTCGGCCACGCTTGAATTAAAGTCATGTTTGGGGTCATAGGCATAACTATTTACCAACCAAACACCAAGTAAACTCACAGGCGGTACGTAGAGCCCTTCAGAGCAAAAGCCTCAGTAGTTGAGATGACTCAAAGGTTTTAATGGATCAAAATAATCAAGGATAGATGAACAATCATGCTTACAAACAGTGAAGGAAATAAATATGTTGTACAACAGTGTCCTGCCGTAGTGTCTATTTTCCGTCGACGATCGATTGTGTATACGCAGTAGTATTTTACACGGAGTAAATTGATGCGAGAGAAATATTTAGCTAAAATTGTCACACGAGTGAATTTAAATATAATGAAAATAAATGAAAAAAATAGGGGATGGACGACGTCGATATATTTACTAGAATAAGCTCTATGCTCTAAAGATTAATAAACAAAGGCTATGTTCAAATGTCAGATTGTAAATTTATTAAGTATGAATGCAAAAATACTGTATGTGTTTATGTAGTGTCTACGTCTCTTCAACAGAGTGTGTTGATAAAAGATTAATGTTTCCAACGTTTGAAATCAAATGCCGAATATCTTATGATAACATTGAAACGCCCTGTTTGTGTGTGTATGTGTATTTGGTTGAACAAGTGACTCGTATATTTCATTTAATATGTGCTGGGAGACATACAGTCTCTTTTGACAGTAATTGAGAGATACTCTACGATAGGTTTATTATGTCTAACAAATGATCTGATTGGTATCATCTATAACGGCATCCTACAATTTAAAACTAAAAGGATTTATTGTACCCTGCGCGGAGAAGGTCCCACAAAGAACTCTGATGTGATTTTTTGTGGAACCTTTCGAAATATCCTTTATATTTTAGTAGAGCAAATCATTCGCAAGCTTTATCATTACTTATAAAACCAATTCACTATAAAAAGATTAGTTTAAAGTTTTTGTTAACATTCGTTTGCAATCAAGGCCGTTGAGGCCGAAAGTTTCTCAAGCGGCGACCAGGAGTACGTAGACGTCGCGCGGGTTAGCCCCATAATAGATGGACCAACGATAAGGTCAAGGTCTCAGGAAGTCGCTGGATTCGTGTAGCGCAAGACCGGTCATCGTGGCGAACTTTGAGATAGGCGTATCACTTGCAGTAGGCATCTATCAGCTGATGTGATGATGATGTATTTGACAGTTCCAATTAGTTAAATATTATTGAAGGTTATTTTTTAAATACTGCAATATCTTTGTCGTTAAATTTAATATCGAAAGTATAATTATTGTGTTGATAAAAATAGTCGTTTATGTCGGTTGTCTTTATTTTGTATTTATAATAAATTGGAAAAATCTAGAAGTAATAGAAATACCATTTAATGCCTTAAGTAACGGTAAAGCAAAAGCATTCCAGAGCAAAATTTTCTATCTATAAACCCAGTCCCATGGTGGAGCAGGACATATTGCATGCTATAAGGTAATTTCATTGATTATTTCGTCTTTTGGATACATTAAGTAACTGTTACATTTTAAAGAGGCATTGAATACGAGGTTTGATTAAAAACTGTGGCAGATAAATAACATAGTCCTAAAACCAAATTAAATAATATTTAAAATGATATTAATTATAATACATATAATATTTACATGGTAATTAATATATAGATATTAATTACCATGTACGAGTAATATTATACACAGAACTTGCTTATTACTTTCTTTGTATTGTCTAAGGATTATATGTGATTAAAAGCAGCATCATCATCATTACAATCGTAATACGATTCTTTTGGAAGCTGCCTACATCTAGCGTTTGCCGACAACTTTGTGGAAGGATTCGATTCTCTTGCCGGTTTGTGGACTCCAAAACCTGAAGGCAGCATTGGTATGTTCTGCGCTCTATGTAGCTTGCCTATCCGTATCAAAGCATCAACAGTTTGCGAATGTAGTATTCGCTCGTTTACGAGAGAAATTTAAAATAAAATCATTACGTATTTATTAATTTTTTCCTAAATAACCGTCCTTATTTGAAAGACATTTAAAGACAGAGGCTGAAGGCTAAACGTTACAATGTATGTGTCTATTTACATTCAATATAATTGGCGCAATCACTTTAAATCAATTTATATTTTGCATAGTAATTGATACTTTTGTGACACGTTTAATTTAAATTGCCGTCAAATTACGTCGATTAGCCGGAACTATATTTGATAGTTTATTGATCGTGCCTGGCAAGCCTTTATTCTTCTATTATCAAACTTAATTATATAAACATTTCTTTATGAATGATGAAGAGATAGTTTTTCAAAATTTAGCTCAAGAATGTTAGGTAAAAAGTTAAAACGGACTTAGCATAAACCTGTTTATGCTAAGTCCGTGAATATGACCCATGGGTCCCGAGTGTTACGCTGAGCCCAATTTGAAGGCTACCATGCTCTGATATCGCTTCGATGAGCAAGTAGTATTTTGGAATTAATAATGTTAGTCAACGAAAAGGACTGAAAAATGGAGAGGTAGCATGAAATGACGTCTCTGGGGCCACAGATCGGAAGTACAACATAGGACGTCCACCTACAGGGTGTAAATACAAACTTGTTTGGGCCGGTGACAATGAAGACAAAGGTTCCAGACCATTTCTAAGCGATTTTATCGGAAATTTTTAGGTGAGGTAGTTGACGAACTAGGGCTGAAACGATGGCAATGATGATGACATCAGTGCGTCACAAAATTTAAGAATGCCGATAGCTACGCATAAGATTCATCTCGTACCAATCTCTAGGCTTGATTCTCTAAAATTTTCTAAACTTGAGCAGCAGAGCTCTGTCTAGAGTTGCAGCGTCGAAGAACAAAATGGCCCCAATGATTGCCAATTTACCGTAAAAGACAACACCATAAGAAGAATGATAAAATGTATTTTGTGTATGAACTTTCATTTATAAATATACATCATTTTTATATTGACTTTTTTATTACATATTTTATAGAAAAGTTTAGTTTTGAAGTATTAATTATTATTAAATATGTCAAATATTTACCTAACATTTGAAATATTTTACCACTTATAAATTGTGAGCGTGGTTGCAAATCGATAGTACCAATAACGAGACTAAAATGATGATGACGCACAAATAATGTCACGAATTATTGTGACATATTACACGCGATATATTATGTTACAATAAATGACTGTAAATCGAAACTTCGCACTGAATTAATACAACGGTGTTCCAAGTCAGCGGTTAAATGGCATCGGTGTTTTTGTTCATTTATTTTTTTGTTAAAATTTACCATTGATAGATACACATGTATTTACTATAAGGTACGTACATGTATACATATAATAATTTTTTTAAATAATATTAAAATGATCACGAGAAAGGATATATACAAATTTATGCTTTACATCTGTGGCGTCCTGGAAATTAGTTTAATTATGAGATCGTTGCACGATAAAGTTGCAACGATCTTCTTTCTTAATTTTTAGCGTTGATCTACCTTGGTAAATAGAAATCCGACTTTCAGAATATATCATTTCATGCAAGATGAACTGCTTTACACTTTGTCAGCGGGGGCTAAATAGCTGTTTGACGGCACGGTTTAGTTAAGAGAGCCGTTTCCCAAGACTCAATGAAGGCGAGCAAGTGGGTTTCAGAGCAGAAGTGGTTGCGTCCGCCTCTAACTTACTCAGTGTAGGCGTAGGAGTCGCAGGGGGCGAGGAAAGTGGGTGTTACTCACCGCGACTAACGGTAGTAGTTTCTTGGATACGGTAGCGGTGTCGGGGAGAATCCCACGGCCGAATATAGGTTACTGTCAGCTCAATTTCAGATCAGCTGCATGGATATCACGGAATATAGAATAGTCCGACACCCACGACTGATGGAGAGGCCAAAAAAAATCTCGTATACTATCCGGCCCCTTTACGTGTGGAGAAGGGAAGATTTTTTTTTGTCCTGATGGAATTGTTGCGCGCCAATTGCCCGAAAACGTTCCCAGGGCCCCGCTATATTCGCTATAAGATTGACGTATATCGTGAGGGTTATAGTCTGTGCAAGTCCAACGTAATAAAGACATTTTCTCTCGGTACGCTAACAATTATTTTAGCCATGTTTATAGTGTGTAAACATTATTATGCTCTGGGCAAAGATCAGATGCTTAAGCACATATTTACGTAAAGTATTTTTTATTGAGAAGATATCGAGGCAAACTCAATGACTTACTGATAGATAAAATAACAAAAGGAACCATTTTGCAGTGTCTACGCCCGCTTACCAACAGACGACAAAGTATAATCGTCTCCCTCATGCATTCCATTCCCTGTTCGTGTGCATTGCCCGTTTGCGTACTTTCTGTAATAAGCTAACATTACAACTTTAGATAAATATGTATTCGATATCGACTTTCAATATAAAGGTCGTTGTTTCAGCCCATAGACGCCCACTGTAAGGCATAGGTCTTTCTCAAAAATATCTATGGTCGCTGTGTGGTATTGTGGTACGCAGAGTTTGTGAGTAGTGGCCACCTTCATAATGAATTCAAAAAGTGTGCTTATGTAAGGTTGTACCCGGAAATCGAACGCGCGGCCTACGATCGCAAGTCTCATACCTCTACTTCTGGGCTACCACTGCCTGAATGCTAAGGTAGCTCTGCTTTAAAATACAGTTTTATTACTATTCCCCTGTTCCAGCAACATTTTATGAATTGTAATTTTTTTTTGATCGAAGTTACCAATAAATGTCGATCTAGTTCTACTTTTCAATCTAAATTATCAAATATTTTATTAATCTTGTTTTCTACAATCTAGAGCTTTTTGGTAACGTAAGCTTTATAGTACATAAATCAGTTAATAGCGCGGGGCGTGATCTATTAAATAGTAATAATAGTTAAGCTATTGTTATGAGAAATCTGTCGGAATGTTTGTCATCTGTTTCTGAATCACGTTTCGGCTGCTATGCGATCAGAATGCACACGATCTTGGCAGCATGCCAATATTTCAGCTTCCATTAGACATAATAATTAATGTAATAGTAAAACAAATTAATATAAAATCTCGTTTTAATTAATAGTAATTTATAATTGCGTTGTTAATTTAAAGAAGCTGTTTATTAAGCTGTCAGTTTTACTAATAATTTCTGCGTATTTCGGCAAAGTTTATTATATGATACTGGTTCAGAACAGTTTTTATTGGAGTACCAACGAAGTATATTCTGGGGTTGTAAGTTTCTTTATGGTAACACTGCCATATCTGTTTCTGCCGCCGAGTAATGCGCTAGTATACATTCTTGTTTTGAGGACGTCATAGGAAATGAAGCTACTGCACTAATTTGCTTATTATTATTGTTTTAGTCTATGTCTCATGGCTACGATCATGAAGACGATGCTACAGATAAAGGTAGGTACCGGTACAGTACCGAGTAGGTAGTAACTTTTATTAACAATTGAACTGCTTTCTTGTCTTGTCACTATTGGTACGTGACATAAGGGCAATACCGTCTAGGTGATTTTTTTGGATGTGAATCACTGATGTTCAAATGGCATATGCAGATTCCGCGGGATTAAGGTGGCAGAGTCCAAAAGACGTCTCGCTTAAGACTACTTTTAAGGTAGCGAAGTTCGAGGGCTTTCAGAAGAGTCTCAGTTCTGTGAGCTATATAGAGTACCCGGCGACAATATTGCACATCGACGTTTGGAAAGAGACAATCGGCTAATTTCATTATCGTTATCTCTGTCGCAAAAAATACAGCGACTGACAAAACGTCACATAGGTAGTGTGGGACAGAGATAGTAGTCTACGAAGCCGAAATTAACCGATCGTCTCTTTCCAAAGTTCGATGTACAATATTTATCGCCGAGTACTGAACTACTATTTTATCGAATTGATCGCTTATGTGAACTTTCCATGGAATGATCACGCTGAAGGGCCCCCTCGTGGGGGGGATCTCGGTAAAAAAAAAAGGTTGAGTATTATAGAAACTTTATTACTAATCCTTATGATTCGAATGCTTAGTGAACGCGTTTTGATACTACGTGATATAACGGTCTGAGCTGAGGTTCCGGAGACAGCCCTTAGGTTACGTAAACGACGTTCGCACTAAGGATCTTCTGGACTTAAAAAAAACTAAAAAATGTTTTGCAGTAGCAAGACAATGTTTTACAAAATTTATTTAGGAAAAAAATTGCATAATTTAGGTTCACAAAGTTGAACAGGATATCAGCAACCAAGCTTCTATCTGGATGCATATATAAAAGAAAGCGTTTCTTTATTATTCTGTATTGAAAAGTTTATATCCTGTTATATATATATATATAAGTATTGCTTTAAAGAATAGTTTTAAATTCAACAGGTTTGCAATAAATAAGACACAGAAAGAAGTTTAATGTAAAACTTGCAATTTGTCATCACAAGTATGATACATTATTTTAAACGTAAATAATCTTATGCGTTATATTAACTGTATATTGTAAAAGTTATAATAATTTATCACGATAACTTGCGCGCCATTATGAACGTGAATGCGTTCAATAATTTACACGTGATTTTTTTTTATCTCAAGCACCCGGCAGAACGCTCATTAATCTTACGAAGTGCAACCTGTCTACATTGTCGCTGAAGCATATTTCATTTTTTACCGGTATCGGAATTCGAATAAAATTATCAAGGCGTAGGCCAGTGATATGGACGGTGACAATTTATACAGTTACAGGGTAGACAGCCAGCGGAAATATCTTGAATGTCAATCTTGTTTAATAGTCAAAACGTTTACGAAACAACGCTTAATGAATATAAGACACGAAAGCTATTATGTTAGTGGGAGATTTAGTTAATATCAATAAGTATTATGATAAATACTTTGTCTATAGAAATATTGAGTAAGATACTTTGCTGTATTTTAGCGTTTTATCATCTCTGAGATAGGTAAGTATCGACACCGTAGATAATATATAATAGTTGATATAAAAGCAATATGTAGTAATTGTTTACTTTGACAAAGTATACAAAGTGATAGTATTTACTTAATAGTACTTAATATTCAAGGGTAGGTATTTATTCTTGGTATCATTACTTATTATTCCTGATTTAAATTTCAACTCGCTGTCCCTCGTCCGCGCTTTTTGTGGGTGTAATTTTATAAAATCTATTGTTGTTAAACTTTACCAAACTAAAGAATCAAGTCTTATGATCCCGGAGATATTGTGATGAATTAATACATAGGTGGATAGTTGTTATGTATTTATGTATGTATGTGTAGAGAGATAGATGAATATTGTATATATTTTAATGATTTTGAAACTTCAATTTAAAAAATTGTAGCGAAACATTTACCTCGGAAAAGTAGACCTTTTCTCGACGCAACTTTTTACTCATAGAATAGAGGTGCTGAAATTCAATATCTCTGAACATAACTGCCGGTCCAATTGTTTTAAATTAATTTGACTTCTAATAAGCTTTATATATTTTAATGGTTTTATATTAATGTATTAAAGTAACACATTATAATAGTAATAAATTTTACGTAAAATAAAAAAAAAATGTTTTTCTTAACAATATTTATGGCTAGACTAATTGTATAGATAAGTTACATCTACCTACCTTTGTACTGGCTTGTCACCATATTTCTGGAATCACAACGCTTAGAGACTTGAAGTTTTTCGATAGAAATATTTCTTTCGCGGAGTAGAGATCAGCTGTGTTAAGATAAGTGTTTTTAAGAAAAAATACTTTTGTCGGTTAAAAAACTTAGCAAGAACATTGTTTTTAGCGTCTTAATATTTACAAGGAATAGAATTATGAAATGACACCTACAAAAAGCAGTGAGGGTCAGCTAGTCGAACTATAAATTAGGAATCATAAGCACTCAACCGAAAAAAAACTACTTTCCCTCATATATTAAGTGATAGTATTTCCTTTTCAATGAAATCCTTGAATTAAAGTTTCTTAATGAAAAGGCGGATCCATTGTGTCCGTGTCAATGAGTCAAGTTCTTACGAAGGAATACTCGTACATTGTTTTGTTCCGGTTGCCGTTTCGCCTTGGTTTTAATGAATGTGAACACCGCCATCAGCACGTAACTGACTTAATTGCATCTCGTTTAAATATTAAATCAATTTGTAAAATATCCATTGAATGAGAAATTGTAGGTAATTGATAGTGAAATCGGCGCGAATTAGTAATTGAGTGTTGTGCAGTAAGTCATAGCGAAGGAGTTTAGCTCTAACACGGTGCAACTAAAGACGCAATAAAATACTGCGATATGTATCAAGATCGCACGCGCTAGTTTCAGAGTTACTTAAAAATAAGGTGACCACGATTTATGTATTTTAATATTTTTTTTACGTAACCGTGAGTTATCCACTTATTTCAGCGTGTTTTATAATTATTCATTTATTTTAACAAATGAAAATTGAATTACATCTACAAATATTTATTACTTTAATAAATGTTACGTTTGTTAAACAATCGCTTAAAATGGTTTAAAGTTTCACATATTTCAGTGTGAATTAAGTAACAATGTTTAATGACCAACGCTTGAATTTGTCTAAATGACTGTCTTTTCCAACTATCGTATAGTTTCTCATGGTGTAGTATATCAGGTTCAATATCCGTCAAAAAATTCAACGCTGCTCTGTGGTTTGTGGGATCCACTTCAAAATCTTCAGGCCTCAGCAGCCATCTGTGCTGCTCGCTATGTGTCCTGCTCAATGTTACTAGTGAATCCGCGACCTATGTCGCGGTGGGCGATCTCTTCATTCTTGTTTCGATTTCGTAGAGAAATCCAGAATATGTGTTACTTGTACATACTCGGTATTTCTTTTATATATGAAAATACGTATTTACGCTGTTTTGCAGAAAAAGAAAACTCATGTCCCGGATTTATTTTAATTTATGGTTACCGCAAAGTAATAGCGCACTTAGTTTTTACCCGACTTGTGAAATTCTTTACGAATAAAACATAATTCTTTATATTTACTGCATTCCTTATTTGTAACTATTAGATATGAACATTAATGAATTTTGAAAATTGAAAGTTGAACTCTTTTAGCGGTGCCGAGCTAACGTGTAATTAAGTTTAATTAAAACCTAACTTAATTAAGATAAATTTATTAAAATGTAAACTAGATAACACTATCTGATGACTTAATTATTATATTATAAAATCGACTTACGACCGTAGTTTATGTGGAATGTGAAGACTACGAAATCTCCATTTTATTTTCTTATTAATCAGACACTTGCTACAGTAGCGTGGTCTTATCCTCAACTATACAAATACAAAATACAAAAGATATTTTCTTCAAACATTATTTACACACTTTATTTTATTGAACATCACTCGTGGTAATAAATGCTAAATAGGTTTTTGTAAAGAATCCGTGATAATCTAGGCTCAAAAATCTATAACATATTTGACCGATTAAGACGTGGCTTATGTTTATCTAGAAGATTGCAACCTCTGGCCGTTGACTTTTGTTCTTGTGATGGAAAAATTTCGAGGCCAATTTACACACACCAACGCACGCGCATAATTGCACGTATATACACAAACGCAAACACACAAAGACTATTTTGGTAATGTAATATAAAATGGAATAATTGTCTAGATTACGTTCATACTCAGTTATAAAGATGAAAGTAGTCGATTCCCACGTAACAAATGCGTATCGCTTTAATAAAACTCATTGCCGTGATGACGAATACATAATGGAAGTAGTTAAAACCGAAATCTCTGAAATTAAAACATTTTATTAATAAATATTTACAAAGACAGGTCAAACATGTATTAAAGCAGATTTAGTTCAAAACTAGGCAGCTTGAAATAATCAGTGTTTTAGGTAAAGATCTGTATCCAATTCCTGCAAGGCAACACTTGGTTATTGTAAATAAAATCCGATCTGTGATACCCTATATAATAGTACCACAGATTATCTTCATAAAATTTATATGCGGGCTAAGTAAAATAAACAATTTCCTGGAACAATCTATTAGACAATAACGAAAGTCGACGCCCTTCTGTTTGGCAAAGCAACCAGTTTAAGGTAGCATTGAATAACACTTGTGCAATATTAGAAGCTCAATTTTACTAATAATATTAATTTTTCATATAATAATATAAAAATACGTAATAGATTTTAAATTCTAATGATCTTTGCATTATCTCTCATTGTTAATATCGCTCAGAACTGAAACTAATAAATTTCTGATTTTCTCATTGAAAGAAATAGCATAGCTAAGATCCGACGTCATATTAATATATATATAGGTGGCAAGTCACGACGAAGTTATTCCGTACATGTGTTGGTTAATAATACTTTAACGGAAGTACTAAATCGTGCAATATTAAAAGAAATATTGATTACTTTATAACGATAATAAAATTAATTGTAAGGCATAAGCCTTCCCCAAAAGATATTTATGGGGGTATCCTTAATCGTCACGCTTAATAAGCGGTTAGCGACTGCAGTGTCGTATAATGGTACGCAGAGGACGCTGCTGCCCATCTTCTTGAAAATTGTTTTTTGTGCGCAGTGGCAATCCTATATAATTAACGCACAAAATGTGAATTATATAAGATTGTATCCCGGGAATTAAATCCGCGATCTACGATCGAAAGTCTAATCCTCTACCGCTACTCTCGCTCCATTTTGGATGTTTAAACATTTTATATTGCTTTTCTTTTAAATAAACAAATACGTGTATACTACACCAACGTCTTTATTCAAATACACGTTATAAATGAAATACACGATATCAATAAGGTATCCAATTATTTTTTGTATTGAGATATGTACATTACGTCCATATACATAAAGCAATCAATAAAGTTGCCAGGTGACTGAGACAACTTTGAATTAAACCCGATCATTATGTCTCGTAAATTAATGACCAATTCGCGTACATACATATAAGATAATTTGAACGCACAACACAACATTTTGTACCGAAACTAGATCAATAACACTCAGCTCCTATGCCGTAGGTGTATTGTATTCTTAACCTTGTGGTTAACCCTTTCACCTGGGGATCTAGAAACTTCGTTTTCGCTCCATTACGAAGATTTTGACACCTGTCAGACCGGAACCAACAACTGGTTTACTAACAAAGGATAGATAAAAGCGAATTATTTTAAGTTTAAATGTCTTTTATGATTAACTTATGACGACTAAACGGTTCAAGAATTTTGTTTCCTTGTCTCCGTGAATAGTATTGTGAATTACACGTGAACGTAAATAAATTTTGTTTATAAATATGAGATTTGTATGATAATAGCTAGTTTAATACAAATATGACATTTAATAGTACAATATAAATATATTGCGTTAAATAGATATCTCTTTCAATATCTGACTTGGAAATGTACATATATTCTTATATGTAGCATCCTACTTTTCATCATTTTAAAGTAACAGCAATGACTATTTGTTTAACCATATCATTATCAATTTGCTGCAATTATCAACACAGATATATTGTAAGGAATCTAATGAAAATACTGTACGTCCATATATTTATATAAATATATGATGTGTATATTATGTATACATATTTATATATCTTCTTCTCAGTCGTGCACTTATGTCAAAGTGGTTGTGGTCACGCCCCAGTTGGTTTTGGTGGCCCCACTGTTTTCGCTATGCGTCGTCTTGCAGCACGGTGTTTGGCAGAGTGAAAGAATTCACTTATTGAGTTTTTAGTGCCAGTTTTGTTGAGATCTGTTCACTTTGTTAAAAATTTTCGTCTATACATAGACCTATATCACCTAGAAATTTGAATTTTGGTAGGAATCACCCTTTGCTGAGTACAGTTCAGCTAATAATTTTAGAATTTTACGCAGTGACCTGCAAACAAGGTTGAGGGGGCATTCATTGTAAAAGATGGTTATATTTAAGAATTTATTTTTAACCATAGCTCTTGAAATACAAAAAATGGTCAGAACATTTTTTTAGTAAGTTAAATTTAGTCGGGGATGGATTTAAAGTAATTAAACCGACAAAAGCAGTGCGTGCACGCAAAGCGAGTAGGGGACAACTAGCACAATATAATAGTTAGTATTAGTTAAATACGCTCAGAAATAAACATATTGTTGTGTGAATGCGAAGTTGTAAAAGCAAATGCAATAGTTGTTCCAAATAATGATTATACTTTCTGAGATCGCACAAAATCTATTTTAGCCTAATTATAGTCCTCGCAACTCAATCATCATCACCTTCATCATGTCAGTGGATAGATGCCCACTGCAACTCAATAACGTAATTTAATTGAATTATTAAATGTATATTTTAAGATGTAGCAACATTACAATCTAGTTCCGTTATTGGAAGGTCGCAGTGTAAATCTGCCGGGAAAAATAATTATTTTTGCTCTTCCTACTCTTTTCATACGTGATACAATAAGCTGATAATCTCTATCAATCTAAAGATGTTTAGCTGAGTAACAATGACCTAGTTTCTTTTCAATTTGATTTTTAGTTGTTTAAATGCAACGAAACCGTTATTGTTTAGTAACCGAATAATCATCTTATCATCGTTTCAGCGCATAGACGCCCACTGCAGGCGTAGGTGTCCCTCGAAGATATACCATTATCGCTACGCTTGGCAGGCAGGATGGCGATCTCAGTGTTGTATTATGGTACGCAAATGATGCTGCTATCCATATTCTGGAAACTTGTTTATGAGCAGTGGCAATCCTATGTAATTAATGCACAAAGTGTGAATTTTACAAAATCGTGTCCCGGGAATCGAACTTGCAATAGTAAGTCTCAATTTTTACCGCTGCTCAATTCCCCGTACACTTTTAGATTGCTGAGATTTTTGGATACTTTTCTGTAAGCAAAATAAAATAACTACTAATATGTATTAGTTTACGTAAGCAAATTTCATACTTAGTTAATTACACTTGTGCCCCACTAATGGAAAACTATTGAATATATCTATCATGTATTTGGGGTGGTCAATACTTTGCATTGCGCGTCTCTGGCTAGAAACAACCGGGAATTTCTTATTTAGGAAAAGTTGTAAGATAACAGATATCTTAATTATAATTAATTTTATTTAAAAAATAAATGTACGGAATTATATATTAAATTGTTTTCGTTCTGATAAAAAACAAAGAACAGTCTACCTTCGTTACAATGTTTGATTTCTGTTTGATCTAATTACTCTAAACTGTATTAGGTATTTCTAGCATTCCCTGCATTATCACGAACACACCCTACATTTCACGAACAATTGACCTTTCGCTAGCAGCGACAGGTAGTCATGCCTCTTGATTTGGTGTTAGACTATGGGAAATAGAACTGCAAGGAATGCCACTTGGTCGATTACACGTTTACAAATTGTCCTCTTATTAGGTCATATTAGCTGAAGGTATACACGACATTGACATGGTCAATTATGTATTATTAAATTAATTATTTAACAAATAGAGTTGGGAGGAGATTAAAGGTACGATAATTTGAAAATAAACGTCGACAAAGATTGGGCTTATGTTAGCTTAGCTTTTGTAAATAATAAACGGTTACAAATATATATTAATAATATGACAAATATATATAATTATAAAAAAATAATCTTAAGAGTTGATTTATTTGTGATAACGGTAGTTCAATAGGTGGTAAGTATAATAAAAATAATGTTTATTACTTTAATATTAGAATTACAAAAAACCTTGCTGCACAAAACTCTACACTAGGCGCTGCCTGTCTCGAAAAGTGAATGAGGTTTGTTGAACATTTTGAATTAGTATGTGGGGTGACAGTACTGAAAGATTAAAAGAAAAAAAAATCAATGGCTATATTTTTGGAACTAGATTCTGAATTGATGCTTTTCATAAAACTTTCTGTGCGTACGTTGGACCCAAGCTCGGGCAATTGCTCGAATGAAATGGCAGTAGAATATTTCGCTCGTGCAGTTGACGGCCGTTGAGACTGGAAGGTTTTTGAGTCGCAACCACGAGCTGTCATACGCCGGTAGTCGTCGGTGAGCTTGTAGTACAGATCTCCTCATTTCTGTTTGATTTCTAAGTATATTTGCAGAGAATAATTTGTATTAAAAGAAGTTTTATTTAAGTCAGTTTTTATTGTAGATATATAGTTTTTAGTAAGTTTTATATTAATGTTTAACATTTACGAAATTTTTCTGAGTTTCATTCCATTTATATATATGGATAAGTTTCGCCAGCTCGTAATGGAGCAATATGAAGGACTAATACCATAAAATATATAATAGCATAGCAATGTCAGCTCTGAGTGAATGAATGAAAGAATGAGTAAATTATCTTTGTTGACACTAGTATTTGATGTACAAAAAATACCTACGACCGCTTATGATTAAAAAATTTTAAAGCATTATTCAATTGAAGTTTTACATCAAAATGGATGTATCAATATTTAATAGCAACGATCAATGTTCAAGTTAATTATAACCGTGTCTGTTCTAATTCTATATGCTAGAAATATTTCAGAAATTAAACTCTGTTATGAATATATAATATATTTATATATATTATCAATTTGTCCAGGTTGACAGTTTATTTATAATTGGTAATTATTTACTAACATTAATCAATCCACCTATTTGCAATTATTGTCAAGCCTGGAGTAAGACGGCAGATTTAAAAAGATATCACTCGAGACCATTCACACCTTAATGGCTCTAATCAATTAGCTTATCTTTTGACACCATCAATAAACAGCCGTCATAACTTAACCCTGTCATGATATAAAGGTCGTTTCGTGTATGACTATTATTTTTTTGAAATTGCAATGTCAAATTATGTTACACATATATAAAAGATCCTAAAAAGCTACTCATTTTGTAGAGAGATAATTAAAGAAACAATAAGTTTATGTACGTTAGTTATAAATAAGTTTGACCTTGAAGTTAAAATATTAGAGGGACCGGAAAGAAATGTCGTTTTCTTAAGTTAAATTCACTCGACTACATCATTAATAAATTTTTATTTCTAATCAACAATATATTCACCTTCGCTATCAACATTTTTTCCATCTAGTATACACATTTTCAATGCTGAAGTGGTAAAAGTTAATCTGTTTTTCTGTAAAATATGTCGACAGAAACGACATTACTTTGCGGTCTTCCTAGTAATTTTCGCCTTGAATTAATATTAGATAAGAAAATTTCGTTCATTAAACCTTTACGGTAGAAAAATAAAATATATTATTACAATTTAAATCAGCTTGTACTTTAGTAGAACTCTAAAATTAAAGGGTTTAACCGGTGTCCTACTTAATTCTGCCGTTGAGAAATATAGAGCATAAGCGAGTACTCCGATTTTAAATACGCTGGAGGCAACGCATTTGGCCGTTCGCTTAATGTAATGTAATCCTAGCATAGTATCTCAAATTCTTATTTAAAAAAAAAACATTGTTTAAATTAGGACTTCACTTTTTTAAATGGTTGCTTGCACATCTCTTTGCTATTTATATATTAGGGATTTAAAATATGTACTTTTACACCTTACTTTTCATATATGAAGTTCGCTTTTCTCTCATTTCAAAAAGCAGCAGTGGTAAAATACGTTTTAAGACAATTGATTCATCTAATCATTATTATTTCAGAAAAATTTCCAACAAGGTGTTGGAAGTAGACTGCATCAGCATCTTCCGACGAGCTTAACAAGATCCACCTTGTAGGAGGATGTCTTATGCTGCGCTTGCCGGTTCGTGGTCTGCCCTCAAGAATCTTGACATCTATTCTGCGCGCTTATGGCCTGCTCACGGTAACTTATACTTGCAAATTTGCTGGGCAATGTCGGCTACTTTCAGCCAGATATCTTCATTTCGAGTATAGCCCTCTCCAAACTCGATTAGTGACTGTGTCTGCGATGAACCAATGAGATACCAAGTTAATCACGTTTAAATGCTATAAGTCATCATTGTTAACGCGTATTTTTCTAGATCTTCGGTCTTTAAACACAAAGGGATATCAAACGAGAAGATATTGAAGTTAATGTGAGTGTTAATGCTTTTGATCACATTTATACAAAGAATGTTATTTATCATATTTTTTGAATTTATGGATTAAAGAAGTTTTCAGATTCTGAGTCCAGTTAAATAAATAATAGCCCCCGCCGAGGTACTTCAAAGATATCTAAGTTAAGCAGCTTCAAAGCTCTGTGACAAATCCGGGGAAGATGTAAACGGTAACGACTACACCTTCACCAAGAAAGAAATGAGTTTTTTTTTTTAATAATAAACCACTGCGAAGGTTACAATTTTGTATCAATAATAGGAAATCGCACACTATACTTAACCGTTTTACAGTTATGTAGTATCACGAATGAATCAGACCGTCATACAAAACGTTAAAGCCTGGAGGCGACCTCTCATACTGGAGATTGCGAATCGAAAGGTCGAGATTAACCGGACGGGAGCGGCCGTCCAATATCCTTCCACATCGTGTCTTGTTATAGTTTACAATTAGTCATGTAATTGCGGAGCTTTGTTCTAATGTACAGCTTACCAGTTACATTGTATTTATACATGAAATCGTGATTGGTGTCTTTTTAAAATACATGATTTTACATAGCATGTAACGTTACGGATAGAACATAACGAAGTAATAAAAAACAATCATACTAAATGGTATTGAGCTAACGCGAGGAAATTCGAAGAGGAACGAAAGTAACTGACATAGTCTAGCATATTAGGAAGTTGAAGTGGCGATAGATAGACTACATAGTGCGCAGAACAGATAGGCTTTTAAGGTTTATAAGTAGACTACGGACCGGCGAGCGTAGCGTAAGACGTTCTCTAACAACGTGAATAGATGGCCGCTTCTAATTGGTCTTATTGGAAATCTATGGAGAAGCTTTTGTCTAACAGTGGACCTCTTACGGGTCAAATTATGAAGATGACGAAGACAACATATAACACTTGTGATAAGCAAATAGCACACATCTTTCATCTTATGTTTTAATGCCGGTTAACATTCACTAATCAACAACATTCAGTAAAAAATAAAATGTTACTGAATTTATACTAATTAATACATTTTGAAATTCAGTGGTATATATTGTAACATTTTTTATCGCCGCATCTGTTTGTAAGTGACAAACATTATATTTTCTTAAAGGGTTTGTGGCACATTAAAAACGCACCTACTAGAATTAAAACAAAATGACAGCTGTTTAGTAGGAGCGGTATCCGAGTGTTTCCGCGTCTGTTTTTTTCTTAATAGTACATAGTGTACTAGATTAAATAAATAGTATATACTAACAATAAACATCTGATTAGACTAGATGGTGTTATTTTGGTAATATAGTGACAGCTACATGACCGCGTATCACATCCACTCTTATAGATTTCTGTTTTATAAAACCGCAGTGGACCATAAAGTTCTGAGTAAGAATATTAATGTAACAAGATTTTTTTTTCTAACATTAGTTGCGTATATTTGCATTAATTACTTTATATTTACACATTAAAAATTAGATCACTGTTATTACATAGTAAAAATTTTATAAGGTGTGGTAATTGCAATGCGGTATGCCTTTACAACCCCATTAGCGCCACGTACTTGCAAAGTGTAACGTTACGCCGCAATTAAATTTGATTGAGATTCAAATGAATGTCGGCTTGTTTTATTACCAATGGCAAGTCTCTGTTTTTTTTTTTTTAATATTGCTTGCTATTGATCTAGTTTTATTCAATAAATTATTGCTTTGTACATGTTGTATATGGAAAAAATATATCGTTTGATTCATGTGTTATGTATGTATGTGCTACATATGATATCGTTGGTAAAAAGCAGATTTTTTTTACCGTAAGCTTGACACTACTAGGCTTTTTACCAGAGCCCATTTAGCTAAGGTTCTAGGAAAGCATCCTCTCGAACTGGTTACTGCCGCGGTGGAGTGGCTCAGTAGCTGTGGCCTGGATATCCTCAGTGAAGATAAGAGAATATACAAATGTAAATGTAGGACTCGAAAAACTGGCCTTGAGGCGGTTACTTCAGAGGCGAGTAAGTGGGTTGCGAAATAGAGGAGGGTTCTTCGACCTTGGCGTTCAAAGCAGAGACGAAGTCGGAGGCAACGGCTGATCACAATACCGATACTCCTCTCCTCTTTTGTTATACTCCTGTTTAGATATTTGATCATCCATAGCCTCCGGCACCTCAGCAATGGTTGGTGCCGAAGCTGATAATTTCCTAATCCCTATGGCTTCTGGGCAACAGGCTCGGGGGATTCCGTTGCGTGTGTTAAATGAAGAGTCCCAGTGCGGATTTTCTTGGAAGTAGAAGAGATTTTTCTCTTTCGAGAAGAGACAGCAAGGCCGCGTCGTTAGTATTGATGCGGAAGTGTAAAAGCGTTCCCGGAATTCTTGCAACTAGGATGTGCAAACACATTTCCTCGACGTAAAACGAAAATACAAAGGTCAAGTAATAAATAGTTATTAACAACATAGTTTCGAAAGAGGTAACGCGCGTTTGTATACTTTTAGATAGATTTTAGTTGCTAATGAATACGTTCTTCATCTCAGTTCAAAAACATTTGAGCTGCGATTGCAGATTAAATTTGTGCATTGAAGTTCATAAGCTTTGTGATAAAGTGTTTGACTATTGCATATGACAATTGCTAAAGATATTAAGAGTAGCTGTTTTATTAATTTAATTTAAATCATTTTTTTAAATCATTAAATAATTATTCGGAATAGTTTTAACAGATAATGATCTATAAATTAAAATTTATTTGAAATGTCTAAAAATTATTTTTATACACTGTCATCATCATTTCAGCCGCAGGATGTCCACCTCTGGACATAGCTGTCTATGGATTTTCAACCGGATTGCATTCAGCCTCTACAGAGGACCTTGGCTAGGTCATCTGTCTACCTAGGTCTTACGTTGCGGTTGTTACTCCGTGGTCTTCGCTCCAGGTCTTTAAGGTGTAACATGTAATTATGAATATTCATTTTTTTTATAATTATAGGCATTAAAACAATTCTGTCTATTTGACACTGGGATGACATTAAAAGCAGCCTAAACGGAAGTTACGCATACAAATAATTTAATTTCCACATAAAACACGGCCCAGTATTTTGAATAAATTGCAATAGCACCGTCACACTTTTATAGACGTGTTGGTTAAAACGTTGTTACTTGTAACCTCGTTTCTACAACCTCCAAATGGTAAATGTTTTGTTGCAAATTCATGATTGACGTAAATTTATACATTTTATAGGCGTAAATTAAATTTTTCACTAATGATTTAATGACGGTAGGCGCGGGAACACCTCTTGCTTATATTGTACAACAAATATGGGATTAATTGAAATGATAAGATGTATTTGCATTTAAAACAGATACTCTATTTATAAGCATGAATCCGGTCCTGAATTAGACGCACTCCTACATAATACATTCCGTTGTATTGCAAAATTTCACATCCGAGTAAAGTGACCATGGTTGATTGAGATACTAGTACATATTGCTTAAATATCTATCAAAATTAAGTAACTATGTAAAAGACTTTATAAAGTTTATTTCGAGAAGTTTTAGATAGCGTACTAATGATTTTAAGTTTGAAACGTACGAAAAATACATCATATATATTTTAGTATGTCCTAGCTGGTATATTTATTGCTTAATAAATGTACACACGTTTGTAATGTAGGTCAAGTAGACCGAAACTTTAATATCATTTCTGTATCGATTTATCATCTACCATGATTAATCATTGTTTAAATGAATACATAACATATCCCACTGAGTTAATTGCGTTTTATTCGATGTTATGAATTTTAAAATTAATCAATATGTTGTTAAGATGTCGTCGTCGTCGTTTCAGCCCATATATGCTCACTGCAAGGCATAGGCCTTCCCTAAATATATCTATGGGGGATATATCATAACCGCCACGCTTATTAGGCGGGTTAACGTTTTCAATGTGGTGTTATGGTACGCAGAGGACGCTGTTGCCTATCTTTTGGAAACTTAACTGTGAGCAACAGCGATCCTATACAATTAATGCACGAAGTGTTAATTTTATAAGATTGTTAACCCCGGAATCGAACCCACAACTTGTGATCGCAAGTTCTCTACTGCTGCTCTCTGTTTGTAAAAATATTATTAATGTATATTAATTACTCTTAAAAATATGTTTATTTTCATAAATGTGTATTTTCTACATTCATAAAAACTATTCAAAGATTTATATAATAAGGTTTATACAGACCAGCGAAGTAGCAAGTTGAGGTGGCAGTGGCCAAGCTACATAGCACGCAAAACATATGGCCGTTATGGTGTTAAGGCTCTGGAGTAAAGACCAAGGGTCGGCAAGCACCGCGTAGAACGTCCACCCACCTGGCTGATAGGCAGATAGAAAACGCTGGATGTAGGCCGCTTCCAACAGAGGCTATTGTAAATCTAACAAGCATCTTAAAGTTGTGATGATGATAAAATTAATATAGATTAATATAGCTAGCGAAAATGTACGAAAATGAAAATGTACACATGCATTTATATTAATGTACACTGAAATATGTTATATTCTAACGGCGCAACCAGACTTCACATTAAGCTGTAATAAAATTCTTAACTTATATTTTTTGCCTTCGCAATATACGTTTCCGCATTTTTAAGAACAACTTGCCTAATCGACGTTATTACATTTTCGTAAATGTCATAGTTAAAAATTGCCCGCAGAACGTTTGAACTTCATGTTACATTCAGACGTTTTAAGGATACCAAAAAATTAAGCTAAAATTAAAATTTACAAATAATTTAGTACTTTTCAAAATAGTCCTTTTGACAACCTATGTATCATTGTATTCTGTAAAACCATTGCGACGCAGTGAGGTCATTTCCATAGCGGGTTTTAGAACTCAATCATCGCTTATTTCACAAATTTTTCTTTTGTTTTTGGAAATGCATGAAAGACGCATAGTGCAAAGTCCTGACTGTAGGAGGATATTTCAATAATTCCACATCTGTTATGCTCAAAATCTCATTTGGTCGAATGCGCTGAAGCGTTGGCCTGATGAACGAGAATCCCGCCCGTTGTTCCGGAATTTTTTCAAAACAGCTTGTGAACAATGTCTACTGGATTCTGGATTATAACATGGGATCCAAGTTTCATCATTGTGATAATGTCAAATGCATGACACCAATAATTGATTGGCTTTGTTGAGGTTTGGTTATGTATAGTACAAGATATCCTTGTAGCTTGTTAGCTTCCTAACAACCAAATGATCTTGTTTTTTCAATTTGATTCAAACCATTACCCAATCTTGCTCGAAGCTTGCTGGTATACGATGTCTCTCATGCTGATCATCATCCTGACCTCATTAAGACGTTGTTTTAACTCGTTAAACCTCTTGTATATATTAGCTTTATATTATGACAAAGTGCTTCTTCACCAAAAAGAATTCTAAAGTGACTTTATTGCTAACTAAGCTCGCAACGAAAATCGAAAAAAGATGCTTCGAAATTTTTGTCTTAAATCTTAAATGATGCTGCAACTAAGAGCAAGAATTAAATAAGTTCCCGCCAATTTCTGAAAAAAAATAAGATAATGATATAAAGTAATTAAAACAAAAATGTTTATTTTGGAATTTAAATGTGATTTTATAAACTGGACAGTTCTATATCATCTAGTGTCACTAAAGCATTATTATAATTAATTAGCTAAATATTGGCATTGATAATTTTATTTTTTTGATTATATTATTTTGTAATTATTATATAGTTTTGTTATATCTGTACACACCTATTGGTTTGTTTTTGAATTAGAATGATAGCTAGGAATAGACATTTTAAATTATTTTGTAATTTTTATATGCTAAGAAAATGCTATTTTTTATATTTTGCGATTCTTTTTTTTCTCTTCTTAAGAGTGCATTAACAATAGTGTGCTAAAATAAGACAGTCGGAATTAGATTCGCCGTCGGTGGAATTTCACGCCTGGCAATATGTTTGGCTATTATCTCTGTTTTATATATAGAATATTTTTATACATAGAATTTCGTTGCCGCATGCATTACCGCGTATAATATGCGCCGTAGGAAGTATAATTATTACGATGACTAGGCGAAAATTGAAAAATTATTCAGAATGAATTTCTTAGCAGAAGTAGCTGCTTAAAGACTTATGTAAAAACTTTTCAATAACGACGTACAGAGTGTTTCGATTTTAGAAATAAGTGTCATACTCTATGTCGTTTAAGGGACGAGAATTAATTAACTTTTGATATCGACTAGAAAATTAGGCCAGTCTTCTTGTTTACTTTGATAACTAAGAAATTAAATCAAAAGCCGGTGTTCTATGTACTCTCTATATATGTAATTGCTCTGTTATTTAACTCTTGTTGGCATTAAAATGTGTCAGTATTTTTTAGTACGACTCTAGCATCTTCAGTTTAACAAAAGTAACCGATTGAGTTGTTTGTTCGGTTCGGTTTAATGTATGTTACCTGTGATGACTTATAGTGGTGGAACGTGGTGACGGGACTTATAGGCGAGCTCTCAGTCGCTCAACGACTCATGGGAAGAGCTATACTCTGGTTTTCTCTATAAGATCGAATCGGCGTTGAAGAGATCCGTAAACGAATGAACGTAACCGGCGTAGCCGGGTGGTTTGGCAAGGTGGAGTGGCAGTGGGCAGGGAAAATAGTGCGCACAACTGATGTCCACTGACGCTTCAAGGTTCTGGAGGGGAGACTATAAACCAGCAAGAGAACAGTAGGAAGGTCGCCCCTAAAATGGACATATGATCTTGTTACTATTATCGAAAGACACTAGATTCAAACCGGTCCTATTGAAAGTCTACGATGAGGGTTACATCCAGCAGGAGATATTCTACGGCTGAAATGATGATGTCGGGCCTTTTTTGGCACCCTTGAATCGAAATACTAAACACGTATTGAGCTTGGTAGACTTCTCTCAGGCAAAGTAATCGCACATGTCGTGGTTCTTGAAGATGGTCCG
The DNA here is from genome assembly GCF_028537555.1 of Battus philenor. NCBI lineage: Eukaryota > Metazoa > Arthropoda > Insecta > Lepidoptera > Papilionidae > Battus > Battus philenor. Next base: position 5,729,045 of record NW_027181686.1, read on the forward strand.
GCTCAGGCACAGAATAAGAGACCTAAAATAACCGCTCTATCACCTTCAATTCACGGAAACTATTAAAAGCAATATCTCAGACATTGACCTTCTGTCATAGAAAATACATGTTTGTACAGTAATATGAGAAAAAAGAATTAAAATCTGCCTGTTTTATCATTTATTCTCGTACTGACGTGTTCTCATTTCATAGTCTATCCTTAATTTTACGACTCACAGAATATAATATTCAAGGTAAAAGTATACTAAGATAACAAGTTTTTAAATTAAACTTAATGATTTTAATAATATATTGATATTTTACGAAAGACTCGTTTTTTATTTAATGTCGGTTAATAATTAATGTGAACACATAAAATAACTAATATAGCCACGCAAGAAATGAGCAATCAGCATTCTTAGGTCGCGTGGGACACGCATCACTGTGCACGCGCGGTGTTGCACTAATTTGCCTTTAACTATCTTCAAAGTTACTGATAATTGCCATCAGTTTCCTCCTTATGCAAACAGATTGTAATCACTGTCGTTTTTTTTGGGATTTCCTAATTTTATATTGGTTTATTAAGGATTCCCATTGAAATAATTGTAATACTTTAGATTTTAAGTTAACTTTTCTATGAGAACAACCATATTAAAGTATTGATGGTCAGACTTTAGAGTGACAAAAATTAATGGCTAGTCACAATAAAATATAAAATAAATATACAACATATTTCGAAGTCATCGGTTAATTGATTTAATGTATTAATACTATACAACAAGCTAGAAAATTGAATTATCTATTATGTACATTGCAAGACTGGACTTGTCTCTAATAACTATAATACTTATGTGATTATGTTTTATTATAATGCTTTTTAGCACACAATAATAGGGAGTGAAAATTACAATAGATTCGGATAATAAGATAATAAGTTGACAGGATTAGGATAATAAGTTGACAATCAATAAGAGTTCTATTCAATCAATAATAGTTCTAATGTCGAATAAACGGAAGAAAAACGAAACTTATGTTAATATTTTTATTCCATTACTTACTTCCTAATATGTCAAAATGTTTGCGAATCAAATAAGATTGTTTTAATTTGCTGTATTGAAGAAATAAAGTGTAATTTTTTCGTTATTTTTCATACTTTTCTCCGAGAAAACATTCCTCGTACTTTCACGAAAATAAATTATGGAAATCTGCCGGGACGTTCTCGAATTTTGCGCTTGCAACACATTGGGCGATTCTTTTTTTACAAATAGATTTACAAATGCAAACTTCTTTTCCAACATAATATTGAGTAGAGAGGTTTATTGATTTCGGTGACTAAAACTGTACAAAAAATAATTAATCTCGTCTTTTAATCGTATGATCTTGGCAAGAAGATTCATCAAAGGCGTTTGCACGTCCTATTTCAAATTTTTCTGCCATATTATCCTCTCCGAGGCAAGTCGCAGGTATAGTTCCAGGGGCGATAATATCTCTGATAACATTCATCCATTATAATCTGCAGTCATCACTAGATCCGGGACCATTTATTCTTTATTCATTTCCTACTCCAGAATAACAAGATTTCCTGTAGCGTTATCTTTTTTTGGCCTAATATGTCGAAAGTTTTTGTCAAATTCGTGGATGATAATTATCGTGAAGCCTTTCTAGATTTAAGTTCCTGGAGAACATTTTGGTGATGAGTACAAGGTATCCACAACACATTTTCAAGACATGCGATTTAGTTGACTATCTTTTACTATTCAACTTTTTGCACCGTAGTCATAGAGTTGTGCATCTGTAAAATATATATAAGTTTTATTATACATATTTATTACACCGGAAATTAAAAATAAGTGATTTTTCAACAGCAGCCTTCCATTTGCAGCTGAAAACGTATTTTCACTAATAACAATTAATTGTGATGACAGTTGTTGTTTACATTTAAACCACTTTCACTTCATGCGATTCACTTTCTATTTCATAAAACTTTAATTATTTAGTAATTACAATATAATTAAATACCGGTCAATCATATATAGATTGATATCTACGAATCGACTGCAGGGAATCTATATAATTATTACGTCCATGTCTGCTGTCAGACAAAACGTTTGCGCACGCAATAATGACAATGCGTTTATTGTAATGGCGCCGATACTGCCTTTAGATTTCGAGGCACGTTAATAACAAACAGAATAAGCGGTACGAAAACAATGCTCTGTTAGAGACCAAACGCACCCACTAGACTAGTGAGAGTGTACATTCGTACAGATATTTGTTGACATTATTATTATAAAAACAAATTAGGCATTTCAAAAGTTAATTTCAATTACGAGTCGCGACGCAATTCAGTTTAAGATATTCGTAATTAATATTTAATAACAAAAAATATTTAAAAATTATTCAACTCATTTATTATTTACAAAATTCCTTTCTTAATCACTGTAACGTCGAAAAATATTATTCACAGTTACTCTTAGTTTTATAACTTCATTGAACATGAATTCAAAATTACTTTGAGACGCATCGATGATTACAGGAAAACTAAAAAAATAGGAGCATATTTTCTCGCCGTGGTTATTTTCACGTAGACCGTATTAATAAAACTTTTAAAAGTTAAACGTAAAAGCTAAAAGAATTTGATTGGCGCCAATAGCTCCGGTAATAAAAATATAAATAACATTTTTTGTAAATATACAATCATCTCCTTATCTAAAAACAACTACAATATCATAAAGAAGTCATTTGTAATTAACTTGTTACAATCCTTGTTACACAGATTTTATCAATTCGAAGTTGTCAATGTTACAAATACTTGTACCGAGGTCTGTTTGTAAAGCTTTTTTATATGGCATATAGTTTAGAACGTGTTATTAATAAAACATTAATCTATAAATTCCTTATAAGAAATATATAAAAAGGTCGATTACAACTTAATATAGTAAAATTCTTTAGTTCTTATTTAAACTCTATTTGCTCACGTAGAATAAAAGCCATTTTTGTTTACTCCTGCTTCTATATTTTAAGACAACATTACTTTATTTAGTGGGTTCCGCTCGTATTTCTAAATTATTAACGACTTTTTAATGATTTTTGAGAGCTATGTCTGTACATAGCAATATTTAAAAGCTATTTAATTTAACAGGTAAACAGCTATTTATATTATTTATGCGGTGGTCATTGGCAGCACAAATATAGGTAGCACTATACTGAAATTTTAAGTAGAATACAAAAAAATTGTCATTATGGCATATTAATATTAAGGCACCTTCAGTTTTAATATTTTAAGAACAGTAGCGTAATCCCGACTATTAAAAAATTTTGCACCAAAAACTAGTCTCTGCAATATCTACCAAAGTTTAAAAATAAAACCGATGTTATAACTTACAAGTCACATTGTTATTGATAGTATTTATTATTTTAATAGAATTTTTTATTTGATAGTATTTTTATTTATATAGAATTGCCACTATTCACAAAAATGTTTCCAGAGGATGGGCAACAGCGTCCTTTGGGTACCATAATACCACAATGTGATAGCCAACCGTCCGACAAGTGTGGCGATTGATATAAAATACTACAGTGTCAAGTAGCAAAGCTTTCAGCGGCACAGGCACTTCGAACCCTATGCGTGCATAAGTACTTACTCTAAAAAGTAAAGAATAATATGAATAAGCACGAGCGATGTGCCCCACCCTCTGCTACTCTAAACGAGCAATTCTTCAAGCTATGTTTGTGATCTTGGTTCTTTTGCGGATTTCTTCATTTCTGATTAGGTCTCACAACGAAACTCCAAGTATCCTTCTTTATGCTTTTTGGGCGACCTTAAACCTTCTTATAAGGCTCATCTTAAGTGACCACGTCTCGGATCCATATATAATCATCGGCGAAATACATTGGTCAAAGACATTCGTTTTAAAACATTGCATATTAGATGAGAAGAGGTTTCGGAACTTTCTGAACGCTGCCTATCCGACTTGGATTCGGCGACTGGTCTCTTACTCGCAAGACTGGTCATCTTGGCGATCTTTGGGGGAGGCCTATCACTTGCAGTGAGCGTCCGTCGACTGAAAAGAAGTAGAAGAAGAATATAAATAAGTGCATGGTTAAAGTGTATGGATGTTTTTTAATTAAATGAATATTGTAAAAACTCTATTTCTTTAATTAGCTTAATACGAAATATGTTTAGTAATCGCTACTTAATTTCAGTAGAACAAATCCACGATTAAAACCGTGAGAGTTTATTAGGTAACTAATGGTTCGGCTTTATCATTACTACCGTTGGATAATTAATGTACGAAAGTAATTGCGCTATAATTTCAATCTTCATTTTTTTAAATATAGTACAGATCTGAGGCGGCAATTGCACAATTATTTTAATGGTTTTAATATTACCATAATATGTAAAACGCACTTTATTATAAAAAATTATAAAAATGATGAATCCAATCGAATATAACATAGCTTTCATTCTAAGATTAACTGAATTTATTATTATAATTTTATCTGATTTTAAGACACTATGAATTTTGGAACAAATAAATATATAATTAAAGTGTGAAGAAATATGGATGATTTTGGGATGTTTGTTTTTTGACTCGGACACCTGAATTCTAGGTCTATATAAAATAAACCAGGTTATTTTAACACAAGTTGTTACAAAGGGTGGCAAACAAGTACCTTTATAAAGTGCATTAGACGTAGTAGTGTTTGCCAAAGTTAACGTAAGCTGCGTTGGAACATATTGTTATAACTATGCTTATGTTGAACCGTTTGTTACATTAATTGTTATGTTGGACCTGATGTTATATCTATGCTTATTTCGATAAGACTGTTGATCCTATGCTTTTGTATATTCATATAAGTATAACGTATGTGCACTAGCACTAATGCCAGTTGGGAATTCATAGTGATTCCGTAGTGAAATTACTATGTAACATTTTAGACAGGTTTTGAACGCACCATTACGACAAGGTTCGCTATCAAACACAAACCAATATTAGAGTTATTCATTCAGTCAACGACAATAGAAAGTTGCGCCACAAATAAATATCACGTTTCATTTATTATTAACACATACATATGCAGTCTTGCGTTCATTTCAGTTTATTTTTATTACGATTTTAATGCGTGAAATATGTTTGAAATGGAGCAAATGAATAAATATAGTTGTTAACCAACAACTGTATTTATTTATTTAATAACAGCGTTCGTGGATATTAGGGCGATGTGATAGGGCACTTTTATGTTTTTCACACATCACCATCATTATTCCAGCCGTAGTACATCCATAGTTGAATATGGTTGAATTGTAGATTTACAATAGACCGGTTGCAAGCGGCCTGGATAGACGACCTTCTCCACTACACTTTTTTGTATATAGTGTTGTAAATTTCTATATGTACATGTTTAAAGACCGTAATTTTCATTATTAACAACATATTGCCTCTTTGTGTACCAATTTCAATACTGGCTTAATAAAAAGCTATTTTTATTAAAAAACATTTCAAATGACATTAAGGGGAACATCCCAAGATTTTGTGATTTAGACAGATTTCTTTTTATCAATTTTCTAATAATCAATTTGATTATTGTAGTTTTGCAGTCAATGGGTCCAGGCAAAAACCAGAAACTATTAACCTTATTATTATATACATATACTTTACCAATAATTATTGCGTAGTTTTACAATTTTCTCAAACCGTCGAACAAGGTTGGTTAATACTTCTGCCAGTCTCTTAATCATCTGATGCGGATTTGCTTCCACTTCCTACTTCAACACGTCATTGTCTAATGTCGTTGGTTTTCCTGATCAATTCGAGTCGGAATCATTAACATTGAAGTTTTAAAACTACCTCGACTTTATATGAAGGTCTAATGTATTTGAAAGAACGTCGCTAATATTTTGTTTGAATCAGCTGTATTGTTTTTCTGAAATTAAAATAAGTATAAAATGTTGGAAACTTGTTCCTTTTCAAGTACTGGTCATTTTTCACAATAGTGCAAAAAGACATTGACTGTTTAGAAACAAACAAAGCCAAAGAATGTTTTTTTCTAAAATTGCAGTGATATTATACGTTAATCTAATGGTAACTCAACGGATTGGCAAGTTGAATTGGGTTAGGCATTCGGTAGACCACAAACAACGCAGATCAGGTGGCCGCTAATGCCTAAAGTGTCAATATCGTCTCTCCTTGGACGATTTCTAAAACATAGAGAAGCTAATGTCAAGTGGTGGATATGTTACGGCTGAAATAATATAGTTATAAATAATTAAAAACAAACCAAGCATTGATTTATTGTTTTATTACAAATTCTAAATAGTTATTGGAATTGAATATTTAGTTTTAGTATTGTCAATTTATGCACTTTGTACACATTAACAAACCAAATTTTCGTACTAGAAGGTTGTTGTTGCTTTGTGCATTATGCAGTGAACTGTGTACATAAAAAATTACAAGAGAACATTTTTATTTAATGTTTGAAAGCTATATTTTCAGGTAGCGAATATAGGATTTCTAATTTCACCGCCAGACGAACCTAGACATCCTATTCAAGAATTATATAGCAGAATGAATGTTGGAAGACAATTACAGAAACTGACAAGCAGTAAGTGGTTTGCAAATATTGTTCCGGTGTGAATGGCGTAGGAGCTGGTGAAATTTTATCGTCGTTGGGCTACCGCGACGTGTCATGGTTGTACGATTATTAGTGCATGACCAGAGAGACGAGTTTTTTATAGTTTTATTTGAGTAAGAACTACACGTGTGTGTATTTTTAGTTTGGTACCATACACAGGTAAATTTATAATAATCAGTAAATGTGTAATTTAACTTAAAAGTTAAATGTTATCTTCAAAGACTTTCCGAATTATTTCTGTAATGTTATAACTTTTTAGTCGATAGATTGAATTATGTATAGCATTCTGTTGTGGATAAAAAATTTCCCTCTTTATACATAATTAAATAAATATATGTCACATCTGATACAGAAAGTCTTGTTAGTGTGTCTCTCATTTTTTAATATTGTGAATATTCGTGATAAGATGACCGTTAATTTTTTTACACGTTGATCAAAAAGAATACCATTACCGTCGCTACCATGTGTTTGTAGCTTTATTCATCGGTGTGCTTACTTGTTGACTGTATCGTGTTACAGCCTCTACAAAGAAATAGGTGTTAAGCGATAGTTGCGTGCCGATGCCTATTGCCCTGCAGTAAATTACTAAATAAACCCCTGTTAACGGCCCGGCTTAGATGCAATTTTACAATTATAACAAAAGTAGGGTTGACGAGAGATCTATTCTTAAATATCATCCGCGAAATATTCACATTTTATTTGACTTAGAAGAGAATCTGTGAATCTGGAAACTACCATAGAGTGTAAATTTTCTCATAACATTTATTTGTTTAGCTTTGAAAAGCTGGTTTCTATAGTTGCAAAGTGACTCGGCCATTAAGATGCTGAACAGTATTTTCCTAGCCGAACATTATTTATATTAACTCGAATAGCATTTTACTGTTACGGCTGATCTGTATTATTTTTTCACATAGTAAAATATATCAATTTATTTAAAATATGTAAAAAGAAATTTGATTAACACCTATAATGGACACGAATGACTAACAATTTTGAATTCCGGACGATATGACGAGGCGTATTTCTATTGTCCTAAACATTGTAATATTATCAATATAATATTTTCTGAGCGATAAATAAATATATTTATTGCCCAGAAAGTATTCGTAAACCGTGAACAAATACGACTATATAGTCAAAGTAATAACTAGGAATATCAAAACAAATTCGCCTCGGGTTTAAATTTAGTTTTTATTAGCGATTTTTTATACGGTGAAGGCAGGAGCGAGAGGTATAACAGGGAAATCTCTTTGTCTTGATGAAAAATAAAGGTCTGTCAAAATGCAGTCATTTCTGGAACAGGCTTCAAAAGTAACATTAGCATGCTTGCTTAAAATTTGGTTAGGTAAGAATAAGAAAATTAGTCAGTGAAGGTGACCATCAATGCATTACAACTCCTTGTAGTTTTTTTTTTGTACAACTCCTTGCCTTAAGCCAGTTGTGCGGGCTGTCAACCCTATGCAGCTTACACGACTGTTTTTTTTCTATGCGGTGGACCTGATATCCGCAGAGTGAATTCATGGAATGTTTAGAAGTTACGTATTTATTGTTCAAAGTATTTTCAAATACAATGTACAAAACTATTCAAGTGGCATCCCTAATAAAAGATAACAAGTATTAGAACAAGAACGCGGCAAATCAGGGTGTGGCCCACCTGTACTGAACACTCGAAACGATAGGTATGTTCTAATTTCAAATGTAGAATTATTAAATAAGGAAGTTTTGTTTATATACAGCAAAATGGATATTGTAGTTTTTTTAATGAAAATAATAATGTCCGCGTTTACTTGTGATTCAGATTAATTTATCTGTCAATAGAAGCTGACAACGGTCATTAGATAAATTGGAAAACTTAATTTTCTGTTTGGGTACATGTTTCTGTTTGGGTTCATACCTTAATATTGTAAGAGAATTCCGAACTTTAAACTGGACATTAATTTTTTTAAAATTGTTGCCATTTATGCATTGAGAGAATTTCTGCATTGTCTTTTTTTATAGTCCACATTAAAAATAGCGCTGATTCAGGTGAATCCCCGGATATTCCACCATATTTTTTACGGTCCCCGCTATTGAGGACTTTTCGTACAACCCCTGTCTTGGGTTCCCAGGGACAACTTTTTACTAAATAATTGATTCGCTTTTTTCTCTTATTATATCCGCACTTTTCTTTTTTTCGTCTCGATATCTCTGACTCGTTTTTTTTCTTTCACAAAAACTTTCGTTCCCTTACCTTCATGCGTCACCTTTTTTCGCTTACCATTTCCTCCACGAATGCTTTTTGTATTTTGCAATTTGAACAATTTTGCCTATAGTTTTTATGTTCATTTTTACATTTATTTTTATTTCTATTATTTATTTTGTATAACAGCTATATTCTGTTATCCTTCTAGAGATTACTACGTTTTGTTGTCTTTTACTACCTTATTAGCTTTCTGCAATATTCCAGAAAGGTCAGGTGACTTTCCTTTTGTGTCCTTAAGGAAGCGATGTTTCCCTCATCTATTCTCTCCTGCAACCCAAAGTACATAGTACATGGCAGTCCATACGTTTCGCGCCAAATACGGGACAGCCGTTGTTCAGTTGCGCCAGAGTCTGGTCCACCGCAGGTGCACGAGGAACTTTCCTTGAGTTTAAACCTATTTAGGTACTCAGCAAATCCCTAACACCCCGTAAACATTTGGGCCAGAACCGTGTCTAGCTCCAACCGGCGAAGCACGCGATAGGCCGAGACAGCGTTGGGAAAAACATCCGCGTTATTATTTTTACCATATTCCACCATATTACTAAAAAAATTATAAATTCCTTGACTTCGTATTTACATAGGAGAAGAATCAAACAAGTTCATGCAATACTGTAGGCACCTACATCTACATCACAAGTCGTATTTTGTCTCTTTATATATCTGAAGAAGCGTGGTGGGTGATAGCGGAGCTAACCTAGGTTCAACACGATTTACTGCATATTTAAATACGCTAGTGTTTACAAGTAATAATCGCTGAGCTTCTTAAAATGGTTTTTCACTGTTGGAAGCAGATAAATTTTCGATGACCACTACTAACGAATTGTTAATCTTGTCGATTATCCCATTGATTCCCAGGGTTTTCCAACTGGATCACTTTAAAACCACTTTATTTCCTAAAAAGAGATCTACTGTATTTTAAAATCTGGGGTGGTTTTTTAATAATTATAACGCAGAACCTGCTTAAGACCGGAAGATCTTCCACGACGAAGAATAGGCGTTTAAAGTGTTTGAACCTTAATTTAAAAAAAAAAAACTTCTTTTTGTTGCCAATCAAACACACAATGTATAGCGGGCTGTTTTCGTCAGTTATTTTTCGCATTCATAAATATTTCTTAATTTACTTTTTTTAAATTTTGAACAGTGGTAATCCAGTGGTACAGAACGGAGACTTGCGATCGCAGGTTACGGATTCGATTCCCGATGCACAATCTTATACGATGAACAACTTTTGCGTTAATTATGTAGGATTGCCACTGCTCACAAACAAATTTTCAGAGCATGGGCAGTAACATCCTCTGTTTACCACATGTGGTGTACGTTGCGATGTCAAACTTACTTGCCAAACGTGGTGATTATGATAACTCCCATGGATATATTTGGGGAGGGCCAATTATGCCTTCAGGTCTATCTACAAGCTGAAACGACGATGTTTTGTGTTATGGCGGATTTATTTGTAATGCCTAATAGGCATTCTCTCCAAGACAATTTAGAGTGGTACATACTAGTAACAAGTAGGCAGGTGTGTTCTTTTGATTGAAAAATAATACAGTCTTTCTAATATATATAGAACATAATATATTTGTTGAAGATGAACACTTAACTACAACTTATCGCCTAATCACTAATAAACATATACTAAAGTAGGATATATGTATTATATAATTAAAGTTATGTCGATTCATCTTAAACATATAACTCTTTTCTGACACCCTAATTCAAATGGGAAGTTTATTCCAAAGTAGAAAGTTTAGAAGAAGAATGAACGAAGTCAGATTTGTAAAAAGGAAAAAGTAGTAAAATATAATTGGTCGATTGTAGATTTCTTTCATTGTTTCAATATTCCGAAAAAAATCAAATACAAATTGACTCACTTTATAAATTGTATTTAATAATCGTGAATTAGTTATAAGGTATTCCTTAGGCGGTACATTTGCATTAAAATTATGCCAGTACCAGGCGTTTATAGTGTAGATGTGAATAGTTGATTTTCTTAATTAAAGAGAGCGATCGTTTTGCGGTGAGTCAGCTGCGAGGCGAGGGAGGTCTTGAACTCGTGACCCGCGGCCCCGGCGTGCGGTTCCAGCTCTGCATTAGTCATTCGATATCTGTATCACCACGCTGAAAACTAAGATTTCACTATTAGTTTTATGTGTTTATATTAAACTTTACTTGTGACTGAAAAGTGCAATTATTTAAGGATGCGTGTATATAACATTGGGTATAAAGCTCTTTTTTCTTTTCTTTAACAGAGGTCTTATTCTCATCAGGCTAATTTCTCATTCCGGTTCAAAAGTAATTTGTGTTTTATTTTATTTATTTAGTTTCAATTGTACTATAAGGCATATAAGGAAATCATAAGTAATAAGCAAAAATGTACAAAGTGTGGTTGTTGTTTTCCAGATTGGTTTTGGTTATTAAGAAAAAAAAGAGCTGGTGGCTGAGCGGTCATCACGCGATAGGAGATGTTCGAAATAGTTGAATATATATATATATATATATATATATATATATATACACACATATTACAACTACATACTGCTATAAACTACACTGTTAAGAAACATATATACTTATATTCATTGATGATGATGATTGATGATTAAGCAGAAGTACACATATTTACTTATTACACACACACACACATATATATATATATATATATATATATATATATATATATATATATATATATATATATATATATATATATATATTGCAAAGCTGTCTACTACTTGTTCGGGTCATAAATGCTACAGATCTGAAAAATAAATTCAGTTTTATTTTTAATTTTATATTTAATTAACATTCAAATACCTTGGAAGTAAAACCACGTAAAGTTCCTAAGAAAATTTATTGGAAATTATCACTATATTTATGTATTTTTTAAAAAACTCAATCTTATTACATTATGCTATCATATGGTTTAACAAAATAAGATAAAAATATAAATATTAATTAGTAAGTTAATTAATATAAATAAAAATATATTTTTCCTGTGTTAAGAAGCCACAATTTCTCTGATGATTTTAAAAATCTAATTGCGTACGTGCATATTAAAAAATAAAATTACAAACATTTTTATATTTATATTATAACAAATACAACCTTGAGAAATATTTTTAAAGATCATTTCCTTTCTCTAGATTTTAGGATGACGATAAGTGATCGTACTAACCATGAACCTATTTCAAAAACAGATTACATTACACAACTGGGTTGACTTAAAGAAAATGCGTAAAACGCATCAAGTCCGCTATTGCACATAGAGTGTAAATGGGTGACTTTTTCGAAGTATTTATTAATGTTTACACCAACTTGTGAGTAAACTTTGGAAGTTTGATTCAGAATTAAAATAAGTCGTGTTGTTTGCAAGTGGATTCCATTTATTATGAACCATTAGAATTCGATTCGTGCGATATAGCGCCAAATGCAATCAATCGACCTTTGCAATACGAACTACATTTTGACCTTTTGTACCACACCCTGGCTCCTTAACCATTCATTGTATCGGGCACGGTCATAGAGATATCTCTTCGCCATCGGTCAAAGGTTTGGCCGCCTTTATTATTAGACTTGTATATTTCTTGACTTTGTATATTTTTAATAAGTACCGTTATAAATAAGGTTATCGTTCTATTAGAAGGGAATTCTGAATTACTTTAAATTTTTCATCATTGCCGGCCGCATCGGTGTACTTTATTGCTACTCCAAAACATATACGGGTGATTCGCTGTACGTGTAAAAGCTTGTAGTTAATAAATGTATTATAAATAAATAATGAAATTGTAATTTAGTAACAAAGCATGGGATCCACTGATTTAATTGAACAAAATATCATGTAGCATAAAGAATTTCATTGTAAAGTTGTAGAAAAATAAAAAAAAATTATAAGTAGCCGTTATCTATTATTAAGCCATTAATTTAAAAAAAAATCGCTTGAGCAGTTCCAAAGGTAGAGGATTGAAATTAGCGATCGTAGATTGCGGGTTCGATTTTCCGAATGATATCTCATGTAGTTCACACTTCGTGCATTGCCACTTCTTACAAACAAGTTTCTAGAAGATGGGCAGCAGCGTCCTCTGCGTACCATAATTCCACACTGCGATGGTCACTCCACCTGCCAAGCGGGGCGATTTTGTTATAGCCACCCATAGATATCTTTAGAGAATGCTTATGTCTTATAGAAGGCGTATATGGGCTGAAAAAATAAGAAGAAGTCATTGCTTTGAAATACATCTTAATAAGAAAAATGTATTTATTTTTGTTGAACTGCATCAAGCCAATTACATTGACAGAAATATTTTCTCTAGTCAGGGTTCAAAAGTTATTTTTCCTTTTTACTAATAATCTAGTCTTGGAGTTAAACACGGTATGAAAAAAGTTGACTTAAGTCGTAGAGAAAATTTTGGAGATAAAGACAGATAAAGGAAATAGGCGAAACCTCAGCAACAATGATATACATTATGCGAAACACGGAGATAACAAATTAAAAATGTTCATTGCTTGATTGGACAATGAGCGCTGATGGAACACGGGTAATGAAGCTTTGTGTAAAGATCCCACGGTACAATTTGTCTAATAAACTTAGATTACTTATTAAAGATTCATACATTTGATTCAAAACGTGTTGCCCAATATCTTGCAAAAGACGTCAAATTTTATCACGTTTTCTCATTTGTTAAGTAAGAATAATACCGATGTCTGGAACTATGACAACTTAATGACATATTTGTGTATATTGACACTTTCCACGCCATGATTGTTATAGTAATGACAGAAGTTTGCATCATATATTTATTCTTGCAATCCACTATTTTGTAACTGTTAATACTGTTTTATTTTAATTTGATTATGTTCTTGTGTTACTTGAAGATCCTCGTTTCAAAAACACAGTAATAAATAAAAATAGTAATATCATATTAACTCCTAAATATTAATTTACTTCCATGTAGTACAATATCAATAGTATATAAAGTAATTTAGGATGAGAGCTATGCACCATGAAAAAAACGGGATTTGTTTTTAGCAAAATAACGCATAATAATTACACAATCGTTTGCTAAAGAATTTTCTAAAATCTTCTATTGCTTTTTATGATAAAGAGTTCATCTCTTACTCTTTTTATTGTACACCAATGAACATAAAAACAATCACACGTAATAGGCAAAAAATTGAAGTACTAGTATCATTCAGCACAGCCATAGATACCCACTGCAAGGTATAAGCCTCCCCCAAAGATTTCGACGGGGTGACATAACGTAATCGATACGCATTACAGGCGAGTTAGCGATCGCAGTGTGGTATTATGGTACGCAGAGGATGCAGCTGCTCATGCTCTAGAAACGTGTTTGTGAGGAGAGGTAATCATCATATAATTGATGAAAAAAGTGTAAGTCAATAAGTTTAAGTGTAACTTAAATTATATAACAGGAAACAAACCTGCGACCGACGATTGCGATCCTCGGTCTTTACCGGCGGTCTACCACTGCATAAGTATTTATTGTTTAAAATTTAAGAATCAGCACAAATGTAGAATTATGCTTGACACATTATTTTCAAGAATAAAATGTAAAGCGCCTTTTATTTTATTAGAGCAAATTCACGAGAGGTATGGTTAATTCATCGTTGCTATATCGACGTGAGATATTTTAATTGATGATAAAATAAACGTTTTTAAAAAGATTACGTGTTATGCATAAAATATTACGCTCGTAATAAGATACTGTTTCCTATTCTCTGTAATTAAAAAGTGTCTCGTTTGTCCAATAATTATTGATTACGCTTTTCCTACAATGAAATAGTAATACGCATTATTTTATAATATAAATATATTAATTAAAAATCGACACATCTTTTCAACGTATAACGTCTCATGACGACTGTAAAATTTTTGGACTTCGTTGGCGTTTTCGGACTCACTTGCTAAAAATATATAACACAAGCGACGAACTTCTGGCTTTAGAGCAAATAGATGTATCTATTGAGCTAGATTACTTGGTGAAGTTTCGGTTGACGAAGAGAGTCCAAGTCTGCCTTTTATAATATTACTGGAGTTCTAAGCGGTAAAAGTAGATCTGGAAGACAAATTTATTTATCAATATATATATATATATATATATATATATATATATATATATATATATATATATATAAATTATGTGTGTAGTATTTTCCGAGTCGAATAATTTAGGTAAGCAACTGTCGTCGTGTGTAAAACACTGTCGAGCGAAGTAAATCGCTTGTTCTAATCGACTCTATGTTCTATAATGCTTCTTTGAAATGCTTATTTTTCGCTTGAATAAAACATGGCTATTGATACGTTATGCCATGTTATGCCGACGTTTATGAACTCAATGTCACGGTGTAACAGTGTTACTAGAAGCACGTCGTTTGTTGGGGCCGTGTTCTCTAAGGCGAGTCGAATGGCAAACTAGGTGGTTTCGGAGTCGGATAACAATTTTACGATTGTATGTAACTTATTGATCGCCACCACAAGAGAATTGGGCTTGGAGAAGTATTCTTGTAGAAGATTATGTTTAATCGGAGATGTCGTACCGATTTTATTGTTCCCATTGGGCCTTTTCGCTACCTAGATGATTCAAGTCCTCTTGTGTACTTGTGCGAATATATCGCACGCATACGATATGCTTGATTTTATGCTTTTTTATAGGTGCACCTTGTGAGTGCACTGGCATAGCCTTTTATGTTTCTAAAGATGCTTTAACTCATATTTCTCTCTTTTTTATTTTTCTCTCATTATCTTAGTGTAGTGAGATGAAGTCGGGTTATATATTACGCAACTCTATCATTGTTTTAATATTACCTTTGGTAACATTAGAAATAGATTATCACTGAAAAAACGCCTTGTAAAAGTTATGGAGCAATGTATTGTTTAACCAACATGCCAACCTTGGTTTTGGTTAGGTAGTGACATCTTAATTGAGGTTGAGGAAATTACGATACTCGGTGCCTTACTCTTTACATTCGTAGCTTAGTTTTCGGTTAAAAAACATTTTTACCTATAGATTGAAGAAAATGCTTCATAGATACTAGTGTTTCAGATAAGGATGACGAGTGTCGGTTTTTTCACAAGTAACGCCTGCGCTGGTGAAAAAATCGTAAAGGCGGGTTTTTTCTTCTACTTAAAATGTTATTGCGCAGAAGAAGCCACCAAGCAGTTAAAGGCGTGCTGAAAATATAAATAGGCGAGGGTTCCATGAGAGGTTGAATCTTCTCCGGGATTTGCCTGGGTACAGTACTTGACGAACGTTGCTATCGGTTCTGTGGGAATTCCTGAAACTCTCATAGACTCCAAATTTGAATAAACATAATGGGGTTAGAACAAATGAGAGATAGAAGTTGTTACTACTCAGAAGGTTAGTTAGGTAAGCAGTGACAGCAGTATGCATACGGGTTGTATGCATCTGACAGATGAAACGATTGGAGTATCTTTATTGTTTTACTTGTCATCAAGTGACCGCCTAGCTTATTCTATTACTTTCTGTTGTAAAACAACCTAATATTGCCATGAATTTTTGGAGTTTTTTGCCGGCTTTCGATTTTCTATCATATAAAGTGAAGACACCTGCTTTTTTTCTTTTATCACAGGTTCTTGAGCTGAGCTCTAGGCACGGTAAAGGTACGGACCCGCCGGGCGACTATCTAAGACTGCTAACGAAGCTACTCTTATAAAAATAAAACTATTTTCTTACATTAATAATTACAAATGCGCTTTTTATGCTGTGTCATATGATGTCAGTAAATAACTGTTGTGTTATTATTTTAATAAATAATTTTATACGGTCTTTATTGAGCAATTTTGATTTTTTGTCTTTATGTACTATCTCTGTTATTTGATATTCTTGTATGAAAAAGGGCCAAATTTTGATTTCCCTGAACCGCTCAAAACCTTTGAACCGGACCTATCTTAGCTCACTCAATATACACTAAAATTATGTTACTATTTTTAGTTACAATCTGATTAGTCGTATATATCCAGGTCATCGAAATGAGGTGTAGTTCATATGTATACGGGTGATGTATATCTAATGTAGGCCAACAATCTAGTGCAAGTATGTATAATTAATTCGAACCTGCATCGAACGCCTGTTTCCTTTTAACTGGGCAAAAAGCCAGCGAAAAAAAGATTTACTGCAATATATTATGCTTTCTCGGCTTGCCGTTCTCCATATTTATTTATTTATTTTTCTTTATTGTGCATTTAAATAGTTTAATAATATACAAAAATTGTATATTTAGTGTGGTTTTTAAACTTGTTATAGCAGACAATTAGTGTAAACTATGATTAAAAATAATGATTAAATATTCGTAATCAGTTTCTCGACTTGAAATTGTACACACACAGTACGTCACTTCTGGCCATTTTTTAAAGTACTTTTTTACTTTTTATGGCCTACTTATCAAATTAGTTCTCAAACAGAAAATATAGTTATTTCAGAACGAAATTCATCTAGTGGACATTTAATGTTGGACGTAGGCCTGTATAATTCCTATAGGATCGGTAGGAAGCCGTCTGCAATCAGCGGCTTCCGTCAACCTTAACAAAGTTGTCTGTCCACCTTATAGGTGTACATTCTACGCTGCGTGGTCCGTGGTATTTACTCACCTTATAGCCATCTCTGGGGCCTGCCTTCAATCACTTCAAGTTTCTAATCCGTCATGTCGGTTACTTACGTTAATGAATCTACTTGTTGCCAATTCGATCTCGTAGAGAGATACTCGAGCATAGTTCTGGTAACGGCCCAAAAAAAAAAATTCCAAGCATATAATGTACATATATCAATGTACAACGACTAAATAATTTATAACTAATTTATGTATAGTTTGATAACATTTTTCATAAAATAAAAATGATTCAATAATGATTATCATTTTCATTATCATCGTAGCCATAACTAACATTAATACGATCATCAATGTCATCTAGATTATATTCATTAACATATTTATCGGAATCATTGATGTGATCAATTAAATTTTTATTTATACTCAGTGTTAGGTGAACATTTATCATCGTGTAGTAAAATTTTTCTGTTTAAAGACAAACTTTTATCAGATTTATAGCAAAAAACAGACTTTCACTTTGTACTTCACATTACGTATGACATAGTTCCTTCATTGGGATATAATTATATCACGTATTATGATAGGAGTTGCGAGTGTTTCGGTCTTAATACATTTTCGTAGAAGAAAAGATGGAACATTAATAGGACTGTGCGTTTTAATAGCGGTCGGATTGTAGTCTATTAATGATTTTAATTGTGGAAGATAAATCTGAAATAGCTTTGATAAATTAAATAAATCCGAAATAATCTGAGTCTGCGAGGGGTGATAATTTTTTACTCTTTATTGTACATCAATAGACATAAAAAAATCACATGTAATAGGCAAAAAAAAAATTGTCGTTTCAAGCCATAGGCACAGGCCTCTGCCAAAGATATCTGTTGTTGTTGTTGACAATCGCAGTGTGGTATTATGGTACGTAGTAGTCGCTGCTTCCCATCCAGTGGAAACTTGTTGTGAGCAGTAGCAATACTATATAATTATTGTGCAAATTGTGAATAATATGAGATTGTATCCCGGAAATGGAACCAGCATACGATCGCATATGTCAGTCTCCTACCGCTGGCCTGCCCCTGCTTATCTCAAAAAGTAATCTTTTTATACTCTGTGCTAAATTCTATTTAGTAAGCCAATATTGTCGAAGTTAATATTTGTGATCTTTTATGATCTTGGCTTGGTTATTCTACATTATGTTTTGGTAAAGGTGGTGGCAAAGAATAATCTTAATAATTGTCTGCAAAATATTCTCGTTATTCTACGGGTACTGAAGAACACGTAGCTTTTTAATTACTTTTAAGATATTTTTCGACAAATAATCGCTTCTTACCGGTATTATTTAATATCTATAGGAGAGGCTTATGCCCAGCAGTGTGTCTTACGGCTAAACTGATAATTATATTAAGGACATTCTAATATTATACAATTATAGGTCTTCTACGATTATAAATTAATTATTTATCACAGGAATCACCAATAAAATGTTTATGTTTTATATCGATATACGTAGGTGCATCAATCATTAATAATAATTATCGTCATCTAAACCTAGGGATTTCCCATTGCTTTCAATTATATGAAGTGTAAATTTTCCGTTCCAAATATTTCAAGTCCCTCAATGATTAAATGATGCCTAGTATTAACAACTCTTAATAATTTGTACTGTAAAGAATTGTAAAGAATTTGTTTTAATCGAATTAACTGATGAAACATGTTTTTATTTATTTGGGGAAGAACAGAAAATATAGCACAAATATAAATAGTTCTCAACATATCTAACAGTTAACAAAAATTAAAAGAATTATGTAAAAGAGGTAAGGTCTCCACCGTAGTGCGATATACGTACGAACGCACGTACGCACATTCAGAAGATATTAATAAAAAATTGTAATAAAATCTCTATATTCAATAAAAAAAAATTATTTAGTATTAGATTTAATTAATTTACTTAGTATTTTTTTTAAATTTGATAGATGAATTGAAAAATGTAAATACAGTCAACAGATATTATAGTGTTGTACAAACGAAACTAAGAGGCACATCGCTCGTGAAACAAATCCGTTGGGGGCGAACAGTTTTCAAGTGTCGATCACGAGCAGGTAGACGCGGTTTGGGTAGGTCCTCTTTAGAAGGTCCGACGACATTATCAAAGTTGCGGATATCGACCATTGTGGTAATACTTGGGAGAGTCCAAGGCCCAGCAGTGGGCGTCTACTGGCTCACATAATAATGATAATGAAATACTGTTTTAATAATTATGTAAGATGTATGGTTTGAACTATAAAGTTCGTTTTCGCAGTATGTAACAACAACTTCCTATGTGCATTTAAACGAGGGTGAAGGAAATTTTTTTTTTTGAAAGAAAAGGAGAGTCTAATAGATAATTATTTTATACAGGAACATGTCCAAGTTTTAAGCGTTCCGGATTATAAAATTGAAGCATAACATTTTGTTACTTGGTTTTCCGTAATAAAATTCTCGTTAATATTTAAACGACTAAAAAAGCTTGTAATGACTGATAACTTAAGTTAGTTTTATCGTGTCAGTCTAGGTTGATAATCATATGTGTTAAAATATGATTGTTAAGTAGTGTTTAAAATCGGGTAGTTAAAATATAATGTATAAGTTTTATGGATTTATATATATATATATATATATATATATATATATATATATATATATATATATATATATATATATAAATATATATATATATATATATATTTTTTTTTATATATAACTCGGATGTCAATTGTATTTCATTAAATTCTACTGTTGATTAATTATTACATATATTGTAACAAAGCAATTAGTTTACACTATTTTTAAATAATCCTTTATCGTTAATTTCATCGGTGTGCATAAGTTTAATTACTGTTTTTGGGCAGTCAAAACATGGTTTAGATTAATTCCTCTGATAAGTTTATGCCCTCTCTAACCTACTCTAAATTTGTAGATAATACTTTTCTTGAACTTCCCAACCATTGGGCTATACCAATGGGGACAGTAAACTTGCCAGAGTGCAGGGACCTACTCATGGTAGGTCTTGCCTCCACCGTCTTTGACAGCAATATTCTTTAAGATGAGTGCCCCGTGCGCGAATGCACTATCTGACTCTACAAGCAGGTGATGGAGTTGTAAGGCTAACTTACTTCCTGAATTGTCATAATAATTGAATCGTTACTCGGGAGGCCACACAAGCTGGCGCCCATATTATCTGGATATCATCCAGATTCCCATCACGGATTCTAGCCTAAACTATATCCAGATGCAATTGGTATTATTATCGATAGCAAATACCCGCGCTACGGTAACTCGCCGGTTGCTAGCCAGCATACTATTGCTAACGGTCGCTCCTAACCGCGCTATTACCCACCATGCGGCCTGTTCGCAAGACCAGTGACGATAATCCCTCACTCCACGCGACGTCGAATGCCCGGCCACACACTAAATCAGACAAACAAACATTTCGGACGTCTGGCCTTTACCTTATTGCTATTATAAGTCCGATATCATTGATCAATACTCTAATTCTAACAACCGAACCCGTAGTTCCGGTTGCAAATCGACTGAAGCCGCGTGTCTCTCCAACCGGTGATTAAATCCGGTGACAATACAATGAGAGAATTCACGCATTAGTTACATCTTCATTAATCCAAGTAGTATTAGTTGAAAGATTAGTAAAAAACTCACAATTGGTAAAATCAAGTTGATATTAAATTAGATAAGAACAATTCAATACATATCATAAATGGTTGTAATTGTTTTATCATAGTCATCGTCATTGCAAACGTAGGAGTCCACTACGGGATATAAGCCTCCCAATAGGTTTCCGATAGGAGCGGTTGGAAGCGTCTTGCTTCCAGCGTCTTCCGATGAAAGGTCTTTTGTCAGCTCTGTGGCTGGATGTCCTGCGCTGTGCTTGTATCTGTACTCTCCACAGCAGAACTTTAAGGCCGCTATGTGCTGCTATTTAGTTTGTCCACTGCCACTTCAAGTTGTCAATCTCCTTAGATATTGTTACATAATTAGTTAAATTACTTAAATTAGATTACATCATTAATAAATAAATTTATAAAATGTTTAGGAACATCGTTTGAGTTTACTTGGAATGACCAATTTATGTAGTGAAAAAAATCTTCTATGTGTAGTGAAAAACATAACTATAAATAATAGCATAAATAATAGTAGTTCTATCATGTTCAACGTCACCGGTTAAAATGGCTATATTTTTAAATTGCGTAATAATGTGGAAACCAGCTCACGGCAGTTTGTGACGACAAAACCAATCAGCACGTAAAACCACACTGGCCCAACTTCAAAAGTTGCCTAATAGTTTTGGGAGTATTTTGACAAACTATCAATTTATGTATAGTACAATTCACAAATGCGGTTAACAGACGGACATACTGGTTTTCGCTATGACGTTGGGTTTTTCCGCTATTGGATAGGCTGAACTACTAGCTAACTTATTACGTCATTTCTTTACAGGTGCGTTTTGATTTTGTCAGCGATGAATAATAGTGCATTTACAGTATGGAAATATATGCGGAACTAAAAGTAATGTTATCTCTGTTTCTAAGTATAAATTTCTTACGGGTTTGTATAATATTAAAAAAAATTTTTTTAGAACAGGTCTTTAGGTTCTGGAGTGGAGAACAAGGGCCGGCTAGCGTAGCGTAGAACGTCCATTCACTAGGTGGATAGACAACATATCTAAGATCATCGAAAGACGCTGGATACAGTCGCTTGTCGCCTGTAGAATATAATATCAATGAAATAATAGTGATTAATTTAAAGTAAACGCACTGATGGTATAAATACATACATTAAAAATTAGTCTTGTCAAATAAACCAATTTTCGTTTAGTGAGTTCAATTTGCAATCGATGTCTAATGTAAAAATGTTTTACAAATTTTAATATAAAATAAAAGACTTATTTTTGATTAAGTGATAGCGCTACCTAAAGGAAAAATACCGCTACCCAAAAGAGAAATGTTATGAATGCGTTATGCATTAAAAATTTGAAGAGGTTTTTTATTAAAAAGTTATAAAAATTACAATTTGGTTTTTTATTCCAATGTAAGAAACATAATGAGCGTCCTCTACGGAAAAAAAGATGTGGGTAATAAATTATCGTTTTTCCTTGTCATTTCAAATGGCAACTATAAGTAGGTTTTTCCAATATTTGTAATTATAATAATATTATGAAAAAGTGTATATTTCTGGAATTATGACTATCTCATTCGTTGCGCGTGTTCGCATTGCGTTAGGAGTTTAAATTCAAAAGGTGACTAATCACCACAACTACCACTGTCAAAAAACAATACTGAGGGAGAGGAAATTGGTGTAAAATCATTTCATTCTTGAAATTCTTTCTTAATCATGTTGTATAAATGCCCAAATTGTGTCATTTGAGGGTCATTAAATTGTTATTTATTAATCAAAAAGCAATTAAAATTTTGGTTTTGTTTTAAAATATTTATTATGTTATACCGAAGATAAAGTACCAAATTTTTTATGATCTTAATAAATGTACGAAATTTTTGTATACGTTTTAGCATTTGTTTCTTTTATAATAAATAGGTCCGTGGTTTATGCAATACATCATTGCATGTTAAAAAAAAGTTTTCGTCACATTTTTGGATAACTGATCCGTTTCTAATTCTATATGCTATGATTTTTTTACATGTAGTGTAATTGCTGTAATGTGTCATTATTTACAGAAAATTTGGCTTGATTTTAGGTGAAGGTGTTCTTGAGTGATATTTTCATTTGCTAAACAATCAACAGTATTCTATAGGGGTTAAAATTTTAACACCTAACAATTATGCAAGAGCTTCACTATTATCATAAATATCCCAAAGGTTTATATACAACATATAATACGCCATGTTTGGCTGGCGGGTCGGCAATCGCAGGGTGGTATTATGGTACGTAGAGGACGCTTTTGCCCATCCTCTGGAAACTGGTTTGTGAGCAGAAAGTGTAAATTATTTTAAATTATAACTTGAGAATAGACCTGCGACCTACTATCACAAGTCTCAATCCGCTACCGCTGGGCTAACACCGCTTATAAATATTCATTATTCTATGCTTATGTTTATATAAACACAATTCATAAATGACTTTCAAGTTACTGAAACGACCAGAAGCAACTTTCGTCTTACAAATAAGCTCAATAACCTGCAATACTATTTCGATTTTTATTTTTTAATGTCAAGTGTTACTTTGATATAGATTAGACGTATTTTTTAGATTCATTTTATATTAATATGGGAAGTTACATCAAAAATAAGTCTAGAGTGCCTTACTTTGACAAAAAGGTCGTCTTATATTTTGAAACAAGTTTTATTAACACATACATACGCAATATCAATGTTAACCGCGTACGCAATTAAATATTACTTTTTGTCTTAAAACCATTTATGACTGGTATTCACGTTGAATTATGAGAGATTGTAAAAAAAAGGCGGCCATTGATTGTACATTGTATAGACAAAGTCTAAACACGGTAAAAACGCGTCCTAAATATCATGCCGGCGTGAGAAACAAAAGTTTTTTTTTTTAAATGATTTTACTTTTGCTTTTTGTAAACATGAGAGTAGATAACATCATCATCATCAACATTTCAGCCGTGGGACATATACTGCTGGATATAGGCCTATTCATAGATCGAATTAGGAATGTGAGGATCAACCAATCCATCGGATTGCCAGGAAGATTATAAAGTAAGCAGTACGGATGCCTGCTGGAGTTTCGGAATGGAGACCATAAAAAAGGCCACAAAGTGAACAGACAACCATGTCAATATGGTCGGAAGGCGCTACAGGCCGCTGTAAACTAGTCATTATGGAAATCTATCGGAGAGAAAACAGTACAAGTAAATAAGTACCTTTTATAAAAACAATAAACAAGAAAATATTTTACACGTATGTTTAATGTTGTTTTAGGCTAACTTATTTTACGATCGTTAATTAAAGTAAGTTTTCCAAAAAGTAACTTCTGTGATTGCCCTGAAAGATTTACTTACAGTTTTAAGCAAAAGAAGATCAATTGAAATTATTTAAGTGTCATATTATTTGACAAAAATTGTTTCTCTTACTGGTGTTATATGATCAATAAAGAAAATGGAAAAACTAAGCCTTTTTAATTTTACTGTTCATCAATAATACCTATGAATCATAAGAACGCGTTTACATTAAGACGAATGTACAAAATGCTTTTCATGAATATTTTGTGCCAACAAAACAATGTGTAAACATTGTTAAACTTTTTATACGTGCGGTTGGGTTTTCCCATTATTAGTCCGAATTAATTTTATAACTTGATCCATCGTTTAAATCCATTAGCTTCGAGATTAAAGTTACGCTACACTATTAATGTCACTCGTTATAATTTACATAATGCATCTATCAAAATGTCAAATGCTTTGAAAGCAATTTTTTTTTAAGTAAAAAAAATATGCATTGGAAAATCACCGTAATATGAACTATAAGAAGCAAGGTGCCAAAATAAACAAAACATCCCTTTTCATATGTTGACGTTTCTTAATAATGGGTGAAGAATATTTGTATGTTTAAAAATCCTGTTTGTAATATTTTCATGATCACCGTCAGAAATACTGTTGTGTATATTTGTGTGAAACTATTATAAACTAGCAGCCACGTTAGACTTTGTACAAAAAGAAGTTGTTGGCCCGTCGCAGTCCAATATAAAACAAACAAATGCAATTTATTTTATAGTGATAACCATATTTATTAACAAAATAACAAACAACAAATGCTTACAAAAATAGATTCATTATTTCGTATTCCTGCTTTGGCTACGTTAGTTTACATTACGGTTCACGATATTTTTTTTTTAATTTACCAAAGCTTTTTTTGTAATTTGATGCAGGCGAGTGTTTAAAAACTTGCTAAAAGGGTTATATTTTAATCTTTAGTTTGTATAACAAAGAAAATAAATTATTACAATCCACAAATATTGCTTAATTGATCGAGCCGTATTCATTCGATTTCTATTTGTGTACATATATACTGAAGTAAGAATTTTTAGATTATAATAAATAATCAATTGCAAATGTAATCGTTATGTAAGAAAGAACTAAAGTAATCCAAGTATCTTAGCTGGCGAAATGTATTTTTTCGAATAGTGAAAAAACATGTTTGTGACTACGAACCGCCCGCATAAATACCATTCTGTCCTAGAATATCAATCTGCCAAAATATCATAAAGCACTTATATAAAAAACAAACGGCAAAATAATCCAAATAAAACTAAGACAAATGTCATTTAGACCACGACGGTTCTCCTTCACACTGTTGAATATCTTAATTAATTGTCCATTAGACTTGATGTGTTGCAAAAAAAGAATACAAGTGGCGATTAGGGCCAAGTATACTGTGGATTTTGTGATTGTTTTAGACAATAGTAAAATCATGTACCCAAGAAAATGCTAGTGTTTACACTGGGTTCATTATTTTAACATGCACAATTTTGATGAAAACATCTTTTTTCGAAAAGCAAAATATTATTTACGAATTATCAATGGTTAATCGTTTAACTAAGACAATAAAAATATTAAGCTAAAAATCACAAAGTTCTACTAAGTTTGGAGAGATACATCTCGCTTGTGTAACATGGTAACCTATGAGTCATAAATACAATATAGCCTAAATTTGTGCATTTCGTTCAGTGACGTCTTTATGGTCGGTGGTTAATATTAATATCGTAAATAAATCAGGACATACTAATTAATTTGTCACTAATATATGCATTAGTAAATGTTATGTATTTGTATTTATTATTGTCACCATTAAGAAAGAGGTTCTTAAACATCTCAGTTGTTTATTATGTACTTTTACCCGATCTGACCTTTTATACGATCTCCTAAAGATTTAAATTCATCCATTTTAAAATAAAGCGACCTCAGCATCTTGAATCATTTGGAAATTTAGTTTACAGATTTTTGAGTTCATGATCTTCGTAATATTCCTTTCCAGCACTACATTTAACAACATATACAGGATGTTTGGTAATAGGTGTAAAAGTTTTATATAAGTGAATATATATGATGAATAACATAATAATAATCGAAACGGTTATGGTTTTTAAAATTCGGATTACTGCATATTAAAATTAATTATTATTCACCATTTGTCTGAGTCCATAAATTAAAACAATTTAATTCAGGGCGATCGCTTTATACAGAATGATTGTAAGTGGATGTAAAAGCTATAAAACTTTTTGTTGACATTTGAGGTAAACATTCAATACCTTAAACTTTTGCAACTCAAATAAACCTACCAACTACATAATTTTTTTTGTTTTTTCGTTAGTTTATCATGGCGTTTTCCTTACTATCTATTCGCTTCGTCAAGTTGTCGTTAAAAAGGCGATCATTCAACCAGTGATTTTTTTCTCCATTTGCATTAACGGTGCTATCTATACGTGACATGTTTAAAGTCGGTGCTAATGAAATCAGTCCTATTAATTTTCTCATACCGCTGTTACTTTATAGGACGAAACCACTATATTTTTGTTTGGAGATTAAAAGTAAGGTTGATAAATTATATTATAAAGATAATAATAATGTTTCTCAAATTGAATAGTAAGAATTTTTCTAATCATATCCTCGAACAGCGTCTATTCATAATAAAATACCGTGTTAGTTTTGTGGTGAAAATCATTGAAATTGTATTAATAAAAACACGATCACAGATATTATTAATTTAATCTAAAATTAAATAAAAATAAAGATTAAATAACGTAACATATTTTACATTAACTAAAAATTTGTCATTGTCTGAGTCACGATCAGTTTCAGGGTCTCTTACATTAATTACAATATATTATAATAATTATTAAAATGATCAAAATCATATAACTTGAACATTTTTTTATAATGACACGACAATAAATATTTAAATGTTGCAACTTTTTGTCCATTTTTGTATTAACAGTATATTTACCGTTTCGTCTTCTCTGTATCTTGTAAGAGGAATGTCAAATGTATCATTACATTGTTTATAGAATTACTTTCATTCCGGAACAATTCCCTGTGAGTCTAAGTTAGGATTTAAGT
Source organism: Battus philenor (assembly GCF_028537555.1). Lineage (NCBI taxonomy): Eukaryota > Metazoa > Arthropoda > Insecta > Lepidoptera > Papilionidae > Battus > Battus philenor. The sequence goes on from NW_027181686.1 coordinate 5,756,570, forward strand.
AAATCACCTTCCTTAGATGTTCTTAATATATCCTATTACTTGCTATTGTTAGATGAAAGCTCTGAGAACATCGGATTTTGATATAATTTTTATAGAATGTACTCAATGCGTTATTGTTATGAATTGCGCGTAAATATTGCTTAGTGTACGCATTAATCTTTAACTTAAATTTATCTGTCTTTTTTGATTAAATATAAAATAATTGATTATATAGAATGAAAAATAATTGCCGCACTATAGTTTACAAAAGAGTTCCCCAAACTTTTTTGTGACGTAGACCCCTTGCCATGTTTTTCCGTGTAGGGTAGATCCCCTACTTACCTGATATTGATTTCCTGTAAATTTCTAACTGTAGTAAAGTTTAGTGTTAAAGAAGTAAAAACACATGTTGAAACACATGAATAAACGTATTTGTTCCACATTCGTTTTTATAGAGTGACGAATTGAACAAGTCAGTGCAAGGTAGCGAAGCTCTGGGACTGCGACTCTCAGGTTTTTACAAGTTCAAAATTTATTGCGACCACAGAGCGAATACCAACATCCTACTACTTACACGATTTTATAAACATACATAATATTATTAAAAAATTAAAAATTATAATTTTTTTACTTCATAGGTACTTTTATAAATAATGTAAATGTTTTGATATTATAAGATAGTATGATGCAAGTAAATAGGTACTATCAGTGTCTGTTGAGATCCACTATCGTAGACCCCCGTTTTCATTTCATGGACCCCCAAATTTTTTTTCGCTGACGTAGACCCCTTGCAGGTTGTCATAGACCCCAAGGGGTCGATATAGACCACTTTGGGAATCACTGGTTTACAATAAGGCAGCGCAATATTATTTTAACAACGAATCAAATCACATTTCTATATTTCGGTAAATTGATAAAATCTTTAATTAAAACATTATTTAATTTAAATGGTAATCACACAAGATCTTTATTTAGAAATTTATTGCAGTTTTCAAAATAAATTTTATTTATCCTCGCTAGTGAGTTTTATATTTCAGTTCGTGTAATTTTTCTCAAACAACACATTAGCAAAAGTTATATACTACATATATTATGTCACCTAAGTAATATACATTATAAAAGGAATTATAAAATACGAAATAACAAATAAATATCTAATACAGTAAATACCTTTTTGCTATCAGGATAAAATAAAACTTAATTAGTAGAACCTATCACATTTATTAATTTTCGTGCTGATTAAGCATAATCACTATAGTCATCATTTTAGCTCATAGACGCCTACTACAGGGCATACGCTTCACCCCAAGATACGAGTATACCATGTTTTTGTCTTTTTTGTTTAGATGACGGGGTGGCGATCTCAGTATGGTATTATGAAGCTACTTATAATTATGGAAACTTATTCTCATTACTCGTTGGACTCCAAATTCTAGTTCTTGTGGAGGTCGTTAGCCATTTAAAATGAATATGCCAAATAGTAAAAAATGCTACAGTCAAACGAACCTCTTCTCGGGCAGAGATGTTTTGAGATGGGAATACGTGAGCCATCATTGGTGGGTATGTGAAAAAACTTTCCTATGGTCCTGCTTAATAGCGATGATGAAGAAACATGGATCGAGCGAAATAAGTGCAAGTTTGACATAACCCGTCCTTGCCCACGTAAGATGCATCTCCTCGACGTAAACAAAAACTGCCACTTCGAACAGGTCCTGTTGGAAATCTCTGGGGGAGCCCTATACTCAGTAATGGACGTCCTACGGATAAAATGATGACGATGATAAAGTAAAAAGTGTCATATAAAATAATCAATAATGCAATGAGAATTCAATATGTCAAATGCATACAGTTCTTGATATTAATGCGTAGTATTTGTAGGCATTACGTAACAAATTGAGTTATCTTTTTTATCTTTTCCGTTTTCCTTACTATTCATTACGTTTCATCACGTTTTCGTTGAAAGAGCGACCATTCAACCATATTTTGTTTCTTTTTACCTTAACGGTTCTCACTATACGTGATCCGTTTACAGAATCGTTATTTGAAATAGTTTAGATTTAACAGAACTTAACTTAGCATATACTCATAAGTTTTATTACAAAAGCTTTATAAAATAAATTGGTACACTTCTGTAACTCGTATATATAACTGTGTCGTATTATTCACTCAGATGTTAAAATTTATTTTAGTACCATGTTATAAAAATTGATATACTTATATCACATAAATAAATAACAATAAATTCTCTTACTTGAGCAATGATAATCTAACGGTTGGGGATTGTAACTAACCAGTTGAGATCGTGAGTTCAATATATAACGGGATGCACATTTTGTTATAATTATAGTAAACGTCAACGGGTTGAAGTCTAGCTTGGAACAGGTTCATCCATCGTGCCTTACAAAGTCGATTTTATTGGTGATAAGCTATTTACGAGCGTATTGTCATAAATGCAGACAATTAATCTTGGAATACCCGCTGTGTTTTGAAATCCAAAAAGAGCTACTACGCTCTTAGAACAATTCGTGCTACTTCGTCTTTACTACACACAACTCTAGACTTGAATAAGAAAGTCCTAATGAAAGATTACGAAGCTTTAGCCGATAAAATAGATATGCCTTCACTTCTTCATATTTGCGAGTTTACTTGTTAAAAATCTTGGATAATAAATATTATTCGCTATTTAAACGATTAAATAAGTATTGAGGCTGCAATGCCTTGCATTGAGCCGGTATACGCGGCGTGAGAAGGCCCCGCTCTAGGTGGACCGATAAAGCAAGGCTGCAGGAAGTCGCTGGATGCTGGCAGCAAAAAACTGGTCATCTTAGCAATATTTGCAGGAAACCTCTACTGGTGGTAGCAGTTGACATCATGATGAAAATAAATGCTTTAACAAGACTGAGATCTATCGTGCCTTAATTTTACCAAGCAATCGTTACAATTTAAATGCCGCTTGTGCTATCACGACCGACTTATTTTTTTAAGAAAGTGCGTTAAATTTTCTTTTCTATTTCTATAAAGGTGTAAAACTTATTTAAAATAAGCTAGAATAATTTTATCAAGTATCTGAGGAATTAAAAAAGGATATGAATAAGCAGCGGATGACTCGAGTACATTTAAATACCGCAGATAGAGGTTGGGATGACATGGCAATAATAAAATTTATTGTAATTCAGTAAACATTAATAATTATTCTCTGATTATTATTAAATAGTTTAATGAAAAATAAATATTATTTTAATTGTAAGAATATGACGAATCTTAAGAGCAGAATACCATTGTTTAAGGAACTGATCATTTGGTACAACATGAAATTATAAACATATAACTGTCTTAAAAATATCAAGTACCAGTTCCATTACAGAAAGATTTAAAATAAATGTGTACAAGATCGCCGTTCTCTCTTAAAGCTTTTGTAAGATAAAGTAAGTAAACTGGATATTTTACGACACGTATTGATTTCTGATCAATTCTGACCACATACGATCTCTCCATAGAGGTTTATATAGAGTAGACTGTTAAATAATTATAACTATTGTAAAAATAAAAATATGAACTTATTTATCTTACTTACTTTCTTTTTCTTACTTCTTACCTACTTTACTTATTTATTATGAACGTGTAATTAAAAAGCTAATACTTTTTTTTAATCTTTATTGATTGTGGATTGATCACATTGTGGATATATCACCTCTGTAGTTTAAAAGAAACAATGTCTCTTATTATATATATCTAGTTAAGCTATTGTCTTCTGGAGAGAACAAAATGCCAACATCATATCCAATAGATGGCACTTAGCAAGTTACAAGTACTTTACAAAAGAACTCCCATGTGTAACACGAGAGAATAGTTTTTGGCGGTTGTTGTATATATATTACTTTGCACTTTAATATTTCGGTTATATTTCTACTATATCAGCAAACAAAACAGTATATAACATGAATGTTCATGTTCTTTATTTAAAAACAATATGTTTATGTTTTAATCAAAAAATATAGCAAAAAAATTTTTCACTACTTCGTAATTATTTTTTTTGTACATAAATATTTACATTCAATTACATTCATTCTTGAACTTATTTTAGTTAGCTTATTTAAGTTTGTTGAAACAGCCTTGTATATGGGATTTGGAACACCATGACAATGACAGTGATCTTATAAAACGCAATGCGGTCAACGACTTTTAAGTCGAGTTCCTCTGCGTCAATATATTAAGAAGAAAACCTTTTACTTTTATTTTATTAAAGTTGTTGTTTTAAAAGCCTTTGTAATTTACAAAGTATATAAACCTATATCATATTCTTTTACCATTTCGTTAATAAAAAATAAAAAATAATGTTACTGATTGCGAAAACTAGGTCTTCACTGATACTATTATTAATATGTACTATTAAATAATGTAAACTATTTCGAAATTGCATTTTATGTCATGTTTCAAAAAAGTTCCAGTTTCATTTACATATGTTATTAATTCTAACTGTGACCTATATTTAAATATAAAATGTTAATACTTTTAAATAGGACAGTCAATGACAGTTGTTAATGATTAAAAGTGGACTTAAAATGTTGATGATTGTATTTTTTTTTAAATTACGAATATATTCATATGATGCTGATACAATTCGTGTTTCTTGTTTATGTTACAGAGATAAAACGTTATAAATAATGACCAAAATATGCTTGAAGTTTGCTGATGCATAAATACAATATAAGTAAATGCTGGGCGTGGGCAGTTGGTGTCGTCTGCCGCGCGTCTTCTAACGTGCGCGCATCGCGGATAGAGCGTGCGTGTATATTTATTTATATTGTGTGGTGATACATTTGCCGGGCTTTCGGTATGTGTTTTATTTTTTTTAAAAAAGGTTTATATTTATTTTTAAAAAAAATCTGTTTCGTTTTTAGTTGCCGCTTTATTTGAATATATTAGTTTAATTACAACAATTTAAATATATGTTTTGTGATAAAATCCTGACCTTAAATAACTAAAATTAAAATCCAATTATTAATTAGAAGGTCTATGTTAAGTAAATTTTTAATTTTTCATTACGTTTTATTTATAAAGTATAATCATTAAATGAGTAAGAAAGATAGCAATATTACAAAGAAAAACATAAGGAGCGAACATTAAAATAAAATAAAATTGCTAATTTTAGTAAAGAGCCTTTTGCGGAAGTATGCTGAGCGTGTCGTCTCCAAAGCGCGGGCACCGTTATTATTTACATTATTCTGCGTCCGTTTCTCCTTTATGTACATTTGCATAAATCCTCCTTTATGGTAAACAAGTGACTTTTCCAAACAGCTATGGCAACTATTCAAATAAGTGCACAAATACTTTTAAGTTATTAATACATTTTATGCTATGTAATCATAGCACCAATATTAGTTTTTGTCTTAAAGGCACATAACATTATTTGTACATGTATTATTTGCGGCAAAGGTGTGAACAATGAATTGTAAAGTACTATACTCAAAGTTTAAAAGTGAAATGAAAACCTTGTGATAAAAGAGAAAAATCGGGTTTTGTATAATAAAATATAAATAAATAAAATAAATAAGAGTTCTTTTAAGGGATTGTGAAAAACCGGCAAAACCCTAATATTCTTCTCGTCAAAGGTTTTAGGTTTGATCTAATCATTGATTTTGATAATATTAATTCCTTCCAAACAAGATTCAATCAAGCAATGTTTCAAGTGTTTAAAAATATGAAATTTAATGGTTTAATATTTCTGACTGTATTGAACTATATTGTAATTTTGTAAGTGAACTTTATATACATATATAATATATATATATCATGTATATAATATATATACATATATGTGATAAACAAATAAATTTGTTTTGTTTCAGACTCCCAGTACATTTACATTATTTAAAAATGATTCGCTCCGCAGAGGTAATTTTTTTAATACTCATTGAGGTTTTTTTTTAATTTAAATTAATGAAAGTAATTAAAATATGATTAAGTCCTTCCTGTGAATACACTGCATGGCAAGGCAGGGTCTACGTATTATGGTGCTCGTAATTCCACTATTAGTAGCAAGACAAAAACTTTCTTTTAAGTTTTCATCTCTTCTAATAACGATTAATATGATCCCATTTATTACATTTATCATTATCAATATCATTGCAGCGATAACACGTCCACTGCTGAACTTAGGCCACCCCCAGATGTTTTCAATGATACCGGTTGAAAGAGTTAAATTATTAAGAATTTATTAGTTGTCTCTTTTGCATTTTTATAATAAAGCATAACGTGTCTTATAATTCTGATAGCAGCAGTATAATTGTTAGTTTTTTGGCTGATTTTTAACAAATAAGTTTTGGCGCACATATAATAGATGTTTGCATATTTATTTAAACAAGCACAGCAGTGACCTCCACAATTTCATTAAGATTCTTTGGAGTTTTTTTTATTGTTTTGATCTGTTCAATATTCTCAATAATGAGTTTTAAATGTTAATTTAAAAGCAAACTAAAATGAACAAAATTCAATTGCAATTTGATTCAAAATATAATGACAAGCATGAATAAGGCAAAATAATTCGAGATTCCCAAATAAGATCTATAAAATATAACTACTTTTTTTAAACAAATTAAGGGTAGCAATGACGACAATACAAAATATTGACAATAATTACATAGAGAACATGAGACCATATCAAGTGTGATTGAAAAGATCGTTAAGATTAATTTTGGTGGAAGTAAATTTGTTAAAAAATAGATTATATCACTCAAAACAGAATGATATATAATAATATAAATATAACGATAATAAATTATACCTGATAATAAAAAGAACCAATTGGGATCCTATGTACCAAGATGGTAACTAATAAAATATGACTGGAAAAGACGGCTTATTAAGACTGCTATCTTGACTGCGTCCAATTTAATATTGTTATCAATCAGGAAATATTCGAAATTTACATTTAAAATAGTATCATATTAATATAAAACAAAAGAGTCTGCCATTTGAAACCGCCGACATAAATTATTAAAGGTCTAGGAGATCATGTAAAGAGGAATTTGAATAACAGATTAAGGATGTGCAAGATAAAATCACTTTAGATTTAAATAAAAACGCCTGTCAATTCAAAATATTGCAGGGTTACTTGCTTTTTGCAAGTTAATGAAAATTATAAACTAAATAGCTGTAAACAAATCGTTTTGTGGTGTATACTGTCATATACCATGCAAACGTACCGGTTATATGATTATCTAGCTCTAGCATAAAAATGCACCGTTACTAAGGAAGATGAGGTGGGCTAATTACCCTAGTTGAAGGCCACTTATCAATGGTGTTAGTTCATCGTAATGGCAGTATACTGTCGTTTTCCACACATTCACATTAAAACAGGTTTTGTTATTACGTCGGACTAATTGAAATCAAAACAATAATATTTTCATTTAATCGTTAAGTTTTGACCCTATTGGTCTAAGAAGTTCCGCGTGCATAAAACGATGGTTGCGTATACGTTTTTTAAAGTTATGTTTTCATCTTGAATGTTCGTGTTTGACAGTAAACCAATTATATTTCACATCTAAAAGTATTTTTTTTAGTGAAACAAATATGCTTTAAAATAAGCATTCAAACAATAAAACTTATTCAGAAATCTAATTAACATTTCTAATACGTTAATAAGCGAGTGAGCTTTATGGTTACATGAAAATTCTTTAAGAAATACTTTTTAGCAAAATTATACTAGCATCGGTCTGTGATTTTATCTGATAATGTGTGATAATGTAATCCTCAATTATATTTCTCTAATAAAGAAGCATCAATTTTTTTTGTATAGCAAAAAACGAATTAAAAATTACAAAAGTTCCATCTTAATGTGTTTAAAAAAAAAAGAAAGTGGAATTTGATTGGTGAGCTCCTGTAGTTTTTGTTAATTGTCTGTGCTATATTTTTATACAATTAACTAAAGCGTCTTAGTATATTATATGTGGGCCGAGGACATGGTCAGGGTCGCGGAAAGTCGCTAGATGCGGGCTGCGCAAGGCCGGACATCGTGGCCAATCTTGATGGAAGTCTACGCATTGAAATAGCCTTCTATGGTTGACATGAAAAGTGACATGAGAAGTAAAGACATTATACTTCGATTATGTATCACATGTTAATCATAACGTGACAAATACCAATTACTAACGAAATTTATTTTATAATATTATTTGAAATTAATAGTTTTCCGTCTGTTATGTTTCTCGCCATTTCATCGCCATTATGTTTCCTTACATATAAGACTTTGCAGATCCGGTTTAAAACAGTGTCCTTGAAGATTATATCCAATGTAAACTTAATAGTTTATCTTGTTTTTGCTACAAACCACAACGCAATTATCTATTTTTTTTAATAATACTGCTATTAAACAGCATACTTTAAATTTTGAGATTTTATTTTTAATGAAAATTATTATAAATTACGTTTATTGGGATTTTATACGGTTTTTAGTATATAAATACCAAATAAATCAATAGAGAAACATGTTTTATATTCTATATTTCGACACGTTTTTGAAAATTTGTTTTTTTTTTATGTTGTTGAATTTGAAGTTCCGTATAAAAAATTAAAATTTTTCTCTTACATTTTATAATAGAATTAACTGGTAATTAGAATGAGTTTAAAGAAAACAGTACCTGCTTCAGTTTGCTTTCTAATAAAAAAAATACTTTGTTATGGTAAACAAAACTTCATTGTGTTTTCTTGTTTATAGTTTTCTCTTATTTTTTTCCTCTCTTGGCGTCGTTCGTCTTTTGTGCGTGTTACAGTCTTTAACTGGTATGTACTAATTTGTCACGCGATGCAATTTAGGTCAAAGACAAAAAATATATTTTTTGCCGATCTAGAAGAAGTAAAGGAACTATCGTGAGAGACCGCATAGTTTTATAATCAACCTTCATTATGCACGATCTTTTGAACAATTATGTGTCATTAAAGCGATTTAATCTACTTCAATATATCAATTGTAGCTTTTGTAATGAGATATTTTGACGTTTTACTATTAAGAGTATTTTGTTTTGTGGATAGAATTTTTTGAGTCTTATGTCACTACGAAGACACCTATTCCTTGTAATCACTGTGAGTCTTCCGGGTCCATCGCGCCTAAGAGTAAGTAGCCAGGGGCAGTCGAGTTGGTAATCAAACGTGGAAAAAACTGTTAAAAAAACTTCCATTATCCAGACTGTTGTCTTTACCTAACGACATTTTTAATGATCATACTAAAGCTCCTTCGGAAGCTCGTTTCATAAATGAGGTGAAATTTACTCTTGTCATATTTTTTCAATTGTATACTTTTCGCTCTTTAATTTGCCATATATGAATTCATTACAAATTTATTCCTAGTTATTTCGTTTACTAGTATATAGCGCGGTCCAGGAGTTCTTTCAGGTCTGCTCAAATACCTACTTTGAGAGTGACTCTGTACATCTTAACCCACTCAAAGCGAGCACATCTCGCTATATACCCCCCGAACCTCCTTCAAGACTTTTAATTGGTGTCCTAAACATTTGTTTAACACCAGTATCTTAGGGTTTCCACAATCTAAAAGCCATACAGCGCACGTTTCAGATACTCTCATCACTGCAAGCGCCGTTCCCAAAGCTTCTGCATCTACTCTACCTGTGACCTCACATTGCACACATAAAAGCGCTCGATGCAACAAAATGAAGTACCACACAACATATTAACCGATGCGTGTTCGGGAACGGCCGCCCGCCCCGTTTTCGCAAACAGCGCGGGCGATCCGAGGTAGGATCTGTATTCTACCTTAAATTTCCGGTGGTCCTCGTTGCCCTCCCAAGTCGCACATTCACATTCATAATACTACACAATAACTTGTGTAGGACTGCTACCTTCGTGCGATTCGTCATTGTACTAACTGGAACTCGCCTGTCTAGATTTATTTTTAAAAAGGTCGTGGAACCTTCGTTCCGTGAACTCATTTCCGACGAATTTATGAAAGCCCCTAAGACTAAAAGAATTAACATCTTCCGAGACAATAGTATATAGCTCGTCTTTAGGCATATTGGTTTCCCAGGGTTTGATTTCCCTTCACTGTTTTTGAAAATAGGAATAAGTTAGGTCTAGTAGACGTCAACGCCACACCCTCGAGGAAACTACATTGTTTCTTGAACGTGTCTACCATAAATATCCAATCATCAGCTTCTTATTCATCAACAGTAAAACTGGCGTAAAATCTTCATTAAAATATTATGGTGACAAATATTATAATTGAAATATTACTTTGGCGAAACAATAATATAAAGAAGCAATTCTTTTTTAGTTAAATTTTTTTGTTCTTACACAATTATAATTAGATTTTTTTTCGACTAATTTAATGTGAATAAATGATAAATTTAAATGTTCAAACGTTAGATTTCTGGCAAAATCGGAGCCTGCAAAGTATGTATGTAATTAACCTTTGTTTGGTTTTTTGCTTGTTTTTGTTATATAACTAAAGGATTTTACATCGAATATTAAGAAACAAAATTTGACGTAATCAACTGGTCGCTTCTGCCATTACAAAATGTTGAATGGATTGTGAATATTTACTTTGGTTAATTTTTCTTCGTTGTACGCTAAATGTCTGCATTTATTACGATTTTTATGTGATTTTGATTTGTCCACTGTTGGGCTTAAAATAAAATTTATTTTATCGCTAAAAAGTTATTTTATCGTTAGAAAATTAAAATTTTCTAACAATTTTAATTTTTACAAGTTTACTTGAGGCGATTTTTGATTATAGAATAAAGAATACTTTATGATACAAGTTTTAGCAACCAGAAACATAGTTAAGTCATTTCGCAAACCTTCGATCAGGTAATACTGAATCATCTACTGAATGATAGATAAAGGTGAGGTCACTTTTAGTAAGCCCAAAAAAACCTGGACCCAATCCAATCGCACCATGGATTGTTCGTCTACATTACTTAAGTGCTTGCCAGTTGTCTGATCCGAATGAATGAATCTGTAATAATCGGTGCAACGGGTCAAGCCGAGCGCAAGCGCTTTCAGTAGTTTGTTACCTCAAGTTTTGTAAAGCTGTAAAGGGCCATAAAAAATATTGTTATGAGAGTTGTATAAAAGTGTTACAAAACTATTTCTTTTTTTAATTTGTTATGTTGTTGTCGGAGTGGTAATGAAATGGAAAGAATGGAAGAATCTATTTACCTTAATTACTTATAAAACAATTTAAGTTTGATACAATACAAAACAAATACATTACATACATTGAACTTTTATAATATTTTTATTCTATAACAGTAGTGAGGTAGTATGTAATTTATTATATTGAAAATTACATCGTCAACGTGTCCTTGGGAACATCGAAAGTTATAACAAAAAACGCTTGCTTTAATTCAGAAAGCGTTTTCGAACAGTTACGGTAGACTATGCTTTTGAGGTACCGTTATAAAAAATTACATTGATGGCCATTCACGTGTACGACGACGTACTTTAATGCTGGCATTAGAAATGTGAGAAGTACCGCCCTGTTGAAATTAAGTCATGGAGTTGTACTTATTGAGCTCTTAAGTTGTAAGAAGTTATTTAAAAGACAAAGTAAGCTATTTTGTGGTCTTCTCAGTATAACACATTCATTTTTAAATATTTCAGAACTGCGAGTGTCCGATTCGGGAGATAGGTGCGCCTTCTTTAGCGGGTTCGTGTATGGGACAGTCAGTGTTGCTCTTTATGACCATTTTAGAGGCGTTTATAAACGGACGCTGCGATTTGGCTGACCCCTGCAATCGAGTAAATAACAAAGAGGATCCGGATGATACTTACGACTTTGTAGTTATCGGCGGAGGCACCGCTGGCTCTGTAGTCGCAGCGAGACTCTCAGAAAATCCACAGTGGAAGGTGAGGCAATATCACTATCTAATCTGAATTGTTTAAATCTTTAACTATCATATTTTCTTTAAACGTGCTTGAAGTTTTTTACATACATATATTTTTTTATTCTATGTTGCTCGTACATAAATGCTGTGGTTTTTTTTTAAATTATAATTGACAAAACGTTTATCATTGATCTGAATCACGTGACATGCTTTACTATTCGGTGATTGGAGTACAAAATCCTAGTTAATTCTAATCCTAGCTAATTGTCCAGACATAGGACCTGAAATTTCAACCCATTTAATTAATAAGTATGGTTCCCTTATGGGGTTATGGGAAAGCAGTATACGCTTTTTTGTGGCGGAAATTGTTCCTGCAGTTGTTTCACTTAGAAAAATATAATTGTATAATATACTAGTCAATGTATTCGCCACAAATCTGCGGTTTAATTTCCTCAATTAAATTCAAATGTGTGAAATCCGACTATACGGCGTCGGTCAACCGTTTACCGTGAACGCGTAGTTCCCTAAATTGTTTAAATATCGTATTCGTAACGAGTTTTATTAGTCGAAATAATTTTAATTATATTTTGATTCACGATATAAGAGATTTTTATTAATCAAAATGAGATGCAACAACCGTACTATACTTTTCTCACATGAATTTATGCATAATGATATAAATAAGTAATACTTGTTTTTGGTTTTTAAAGCGATTTATAAATTTAACTGTGTTATAAGCCTTTTTTTTTCTTCTCTAGCTTACTAGATATCGGCTTTCGTTTTTTGTGATATTCGATGTGTTTTGACATCTATGTGAATCACGGCAATCGCATGACCAAGCCAAATAATATGGCGTACCGATAAGGCGATGCTAGAGACAATAAAGTATAACTTTCTCTAAGAGGATCAATCCGTTCTTCGTTGTTCGTCGGTACTTGTGCATACGGTTTGTTGTAATCATTGTTACAAGTCGTTTCGGCTCGGGGACGTCCGCTGCCAGGCATAGGTCTCCCCCAAAAAATTCCTATGGAGGAAACATACCATAATCGCCATAATACCATAATTGGCAGGCGGGTTAGTGAACGCGTTTTGGTATTATGGTACGCAGAAGACGCTGATGCGTATCTTATGGATAATTGTTTGTGAGCAATGGCAGTCCTTTATAGTTATTAGATAAAGTGTGTATTATGTAAGATTGTATCTCGGGAATTGAACCCGCGACTACGACCGCTAGTCTTAATTCTATACCGCTTCTCAATTATTACAAGTAATTTTAATAATTTTTAATGTCTGCATAGGTGTTACTTTTGGAGGCTGGTGGTGATGAACCAGTACCATCGTCAGTGCCAGCGTGGGTGACAGCGTACTGGTGGCAAAATGAGACCGATTGGCTTTACTACACAGAACCTCAGGAAAAGGCTTGCCTAGCTGACGGAGGGAAATGTTACTGGCCAAGAGGAAAACTTCTAGGTAACTATAAATTTTTATTCAGTCTTTTCTTAGGAAAAATTCAAAGAAAAAAGCACTGAAAACTAAAAACGGTTTATTATAAATATAAATAGTCAAGTAACGTAATGTTAAGCATTTAAATAATTCTTCGGTTTAAGTAACATTCTCAAAAGCTTTCCCTCGGAATCATTTAGTAATCTTAATGTGATGTAGGTTCTTTTTTAACAACTTGAGTGCTTTTAAATCAAGTCACTGTTAACATAGTATATTGGTTCAGTATGATATAAAGTACTGAGTGCAAATTGTTAAATTATTATGACTCTACAAAAAATGAGTGTACGCGAAGTTGAGTAGTCTATGGTGCAATATGAAAAAACAAAAGAGAAATATGTACGTATCTATGTAACCTCCGTTTAAGCGCCCTAAAAGTTTGGCATTTTACATTCAGGTAAAATTAATAAATGCAACATTTTTTAGGAAGCTTCGGAGTTGTTGTAAAGACTTCCAGTCTAAGTGCCTTTAGTACTCACCGCTGCCAATAAACCCGGAGGAGCTGTAAATGCCTACGGGCAAAAACCTACTGACGCGAAAAAAGTGATAAATTCTGTTTTATATATTTTAGTCGTAAATAATTCTAGAAAAGTTTATTTAAACTCTTTATGCAATAATTAAATAGCTATTATTCATACGGAGGAATATAATTATAAAAACATTCAAAAAATTAAACTACAAAAAGATGAAAAGATCTTTCTTAAAATCGTGATCACAAAGTAATAATTACGATCAATTAACTCAGGGGTAATATCTCGTATTTTATTCATTAACATACACGTTTATTACATCATAAAATAATATTAACAATGCCATATCATAATGGCATTTCCCGGATGTCAACCTTTATTATACTACATCTACATTTATCCTTGATTAGTGTTTAATATTTAAATTTAAATTCATTGACATAAATTATGCTTGGCCATAACGTTTCCGATTTCTTCGATTCTGCTTATATGCGTTAATTTATATTGGTTGAATTTATTAGGAAATTACATATAGTTCAAAATTATCGCCGTAGCTATAATCCTTTTTATTCTTGCCATATGTAAATCATCACTTCAGCCAATATCCAATGTTTTCCGACGACTTTAACAAGGTCGCATGTGCACTTTGTGGAAGGCTGTCCTACTTTGCGATAGCCGGTCTGTGGTTTCTACTCTAGAAACGTAAGGCCCCAACGGCAATCTGTTTTGCATGCTATGTGGCAACCACGGAAATTCAACTTGCCAATCCAATTATTTATATCAGAAATGTAACGTCCCTGCCCCGCGCATGGAAGGGGTGTAAAAGAATATTAAAAAAAATTGCCAATCCGCTAGGTTAAATCGGTGACGTTTTCAACTAATTCGATCGCGCAGCGAATACCCAGGTATGGTCCTCTCCAAGGCTCGTTGAGCGACTGCGATCTTCACATTAAGGCCCAATGTGAGAGAACACGTTTCAGTGCCGCAAGTGATCACTGGTTGCACACGTTGGTCATACACCTACATTTTAAGGCACTGGATTGGGATATTGGACGAGAATATGTTTTTTCTAGTTGAATGACTATATGTAAATTCCTCTTTACCAGGTGGCTGTTCCACAATCAATGGTATGATGTACACGCGTGGTCACCCCGCTGACTATGATGGGTGGGCTGTCAACGGCGCTACCGGCTGGTCATGGCATGAAGTGTTTCCTTACTTTTTAAAAAGTGAAGACAATAAAGAGATTGGTTCAGGCGTGTCGAGGGAATATCACAATGTTGGCGGACCCATGCCTGTACAGAGAGTAAGCAATGTCTTCCTCTAACTTTCCTTAGAACTATATAGAGGATATGTATGTATTTTGCGCATTTCAACATTTATAACCAAGTAAATTAAGTTATTGAAGAAGGAAACATTCGAGGAAATAATATTCGAAAAAATATAATCGAATATTACTTTATTAATAAAATTCATTAATAAAGTAATATTCGATTAAGTCACTAAAATTTTTCAAGGGTATTTGTTAGGTCATATGTTTTTGGATAAATATTTTATTTTTTTCTAGCTACACTAGGTAAAGGAATGCGACTTGCGATCGTAGGTCGCAGTTTCCATTTTCGAGATACAATCTTAGATAAATCACACTTTATGCATTAATTATATAGTATTGCCACTGTTCACAAACGAGTTTCCAGATGATATGCAGCAGCGTCCTGTGTGTACCATAAAACCACACTGTGATCGCCAAACCACCTGCCTAACGTAGCGATTATAGTATATCTCGGTGCTAAAATAATCTACACATTGTAGTAATAAGTTTTTATACAAGTTTTGTTTATTAAACTTAAATTAGTAATAGAAATTAATTCCGAGACATTACAAGCGAGCGTATTTTAAAACCGTACGCTTCTACGAAATAGTTACTAATTTTATGATCTTCGTGAAATCAATCTTGATGAAGATTCCAGAAGTGCTAAATTATCATCATATATATATGCCCCTTCTTCATTGGTAACGTTCTTCGAACGGAAATCTATCTTCGTCAATGCAAATTTATAGTTAAAAGGATTATCTTATAATTGTGTAATTTTGTAATAAATGAATATTCTTCTGACGAAGTTATATAAGTTCATCCTGCAACCCAATTTTTCTCTTCTCATAAATTTCTTTACTTTTTATTCACACTTAAAATCAATTTATTGCCGTCCCCTAGCGTATAATTGGCATACTTGTTTATTATGATTGTTTCCTTCTAATTTTATATATTTCACGTAATGATAGGCTTTCAAATCAATTGATTTTACATAAAATAAACTATTTTTTTTTGCATTCAATTAAGTCGAAGAGGGATTATATGATACTAGTTGAAGTTAACTTTCACTTCGCAACTGGTAAAACCTTGAGTTTTTGTCCATACTTAAATAAAATTAAATATTAAAAAAAGATATATCAAAAGAACATGTTAAAATCAAATAATATTATTAATAATAAAATAGTATTATACGTAATGTATATATATACATGTATGTAGTATTGTAAGCATATCTAAGTTCTCGAGTGGCGACCACGTGCCGGTAAATTAAGCATGGGTAGGCTTGCCACTGTGGGGACCGTCGACATATTTAAGGTTGTGGAAAATCAATGGATGTGGGCAACGCAAAATCTGTCATTATGTCGATCTCTGGGGAAGACATATGCGTTGCAGCGGGCTATGTATTAATGTGAAATATTAAAATAATAAATATCACATTAATTTTTTTCTAACAACAGTTTCGCCACGCGCCTCAATTTGCTCACGACGTGGTCTCGGCTTCAATAGAGCTTGGTTTTCCACCCACCAGCGACTTAAACGGCGAAAGTTCTACGGGTTTTACCATCGCGCAGACTTTCAACGAGTAAGGAATACTATCTTTTATATTAATAATGTTCTTAATTACATAAATAGTAAATTGTTCTTGTATAACTAATATTTAACTAATAAAAAAATTTATATTATGTAAAAAAACTAACATATTTTTAATTTAGCAAGTGGGAGTATATTTCATCAGAATTATCTTTTATAAAAGCAGTCGGTTTTAAATTTATTATAATTTTATATTTTTTAAATGAATGTATAGTTTCTTACTTAGAATGGACTTCCGCGAGGTAACGCCTGATTCCATTAAATGTTAAATAAGTATGTCATAATTAGCATCGTGTCAGCGAATAGATGCATATTGCAAGGCATAGGCAATATAGTATGGGGTAGTAAATATATGGCAAGAAACCAAATGTTGGCTACTACAATAAATTTTGTTTTAATAAGTAACATTTATCTTCTAACAGCGGTGGTTCAAGATATAGCGCAGCGCGTGGATTCCTGCGCCCCGCCGCGAAGCGCGAAAATCTACACGTGATTTTTAACGCACTGGGCTCTAAGGTCGTAGTAGACCCTGGCACCAAGAAGGTTACCGCTGTGGAATACATTAAAGACAGCGTAACGAAGTCTGTTCGCGTCAATAAGGAGGTAAGAATTTGTATACAAAGACATTCGATTGCTATTTTCCCGCTCCTGTTATTAGTGCTCTTTCAAGCGCATTTTGAAAGAGAATTGGACAGATAGGCATCAATATTTGTTAAAAATCATAAAGATTCTTTTACACGTGGATACTAGAGTAACAATTTATTTTTTTTCAATCGAAATTTCGTCATCGTACAATTTACTGCCTGTATCTGGGTTTCTTACATTAAATTTCCAATAAAAACTTTTTTCTTTGTTTTACGCGAATAAACGAACCTGTATCAACTTTTAATTATAGACGAGAAGAGGAAGTGTAGAAGATAAGTTTTGCATTATATAGTATCTTCTTTGTACCACGAACATAGTTTAGTTTACGCTGATTGCTATTCGTAAAAAGATATAGATGAATAAATAATATAATTTCAGGCAATACTATCAGGCGGTACACTCAATTCCCCACAAATATTACTACTCTCCGGCATCGGTCCAAAAGAAATTCTAGACAAATTTAACATACCGGTGATCCACGAGCTTCTAGGCGTGGGACAAAATCTACAGAACCACGTCGGAGTTAATCTTGAATTTACACTGACAAAAGAACCTGATGTACCTGTATTGGATTGGTCGACGGCTATGGATTACATACTGCAGAGGACTGGCCCGCTGTCTTCTACTGGTTTATCTCAGGTAATTTTCAGTAAACGGTGTATAATATGTGTGATAACTACATCAACAGTAGCTTCACTTATTAGTAGTTATAATCATTTTTTCTTTAGATGTCTTTTCGGCTATTGTCGTACCTAAAATCTAAAACGCTATAAAGCGTTGTAGGTATACGCGCGACAAAACGAAGGGGACTATGGCCTGCTACGTTCCTGTCGCAGCGGCGACGCTCACGCTCTTTTTTCCTCGGCCCCCATCTGGCCGCGCTTTCCCAAGGCGTAATACAGCGATTACAATATCACTATAATGCAAGAGCTCGATCAGATTAATCGCATTTGGCCAATTTTGTATAAACCAACGGGCACGACCGTTACAATTTTATTAAACGACGTCAAATCTTTTTCCAGTTAACCGGTTTTTTGAATTCGAAGTACGCGCCAGCAGGGGGTCGCCAGCCGGACATCCAATATTTCTTCAGCGGCTACTACGCGAGCTGCGGCGATGGGAATATCGTGGAACCCGACAGTACTGACGCCGACGAGCACAGGACTGTGTCGTAAGTGATACGAGAGAACAGTTCCACGTACGATAGATGTACAAATTCTCGCTTAATTCTTCCTCAATGCAGAAACGAAGGTCTGAAACGAATCTCCTACGGTATAGTGCAACAGCAATACGATTACACTTTTTGCTATTCCCACGGGCTAGTTTTTTCCCTTCCATTTTGTTCTTTATACATACAATGTAGTGCTGTGTTAAAAATAACATTCTAATAATTATAATAGTAAGTAGAGACGTGCAGGCGTTTTCCTGATGATAATGAGCAGCCAATTCAGTTTACAGAAAACAGTTTTGAAATAATTGTATTACAAAACTCGTTGCGGAAATTAGAAATTCTTTTGTTCTAGAAATTCCTTTTCCCGAGAAATTCCTTTGTCCTAGAAATTCCATTGTTCTATAAATTCCTTTGTCCGAGAAATTCCTTTGTCCTAGAAATTCCTTTGTTCTAGAAATTCCTCAGCGCTTTGTGGAATTTCTTGGACATTGAATCTGCGCATTACTTTGCGTCATGTTTGATTAAACCGATAACTGTTATGTAATGTTGTTTAATTGCAGATTAGTAAGATCGTAATAGCAATGCGGATACTATATCATTATTAAAATAGGAATAATTAAAATAGGAAAAGAAATTGATGATAATTTGATTGCAATTATGAATTACTTCAGGCCACATTTACAAGCTCACAATCGTGTAACTAGCTATGGACTATGCTCGGGATTTGGTTGCGGACATAATCAGGATTGAAATTTGTAGACGAACGAAAGTGACTGACATAATGATGCAGATTAGCAAATTGAAGTGGCGGTGGGCGGTTCACACATATTTTCACAGAATGGCTGGCTTTAAGTTTCTGCAGTAAAGATCAAGGACCTTACAAAGTTAATACACGACCTTGTATAATCGTCGGAAGAACTAGGATATTGGCCGCTTTCGATCGTTTCTGGAATCCGTAGGAAGCCTACATCTAACGGTGTCCTACGTCTGAAATGATGAATGATGATGATGAATAAATAGATTTTTGAACCGATAACTTCAATGTCGGCACAGGATCTCTGCGATAGCTCTGCAGCCTCGCAGCAGGGGCTATGTGTCGCTGCATTCCACGAACCCCGCCGACCCGCCCCTCATGCAGCCAAATTACTTCTTCGACGAGCATGAGATGGATGTCCTGGTAGAAGCCTCCAAGATTGCATATCGACTAGCTAACGCAACTGTAAGCTGAATTACTCACATTTATAAATATAGGACACAAGAATACAATAGCATGCATGCTTAGCCTAACAGTTTATGTGAAAACCATGGCAATACCTTTCATAATTTGAATTAACAAATGTTATTTTTCTGCATTTATAGCCAGAGTTTGATTTTGATAGCCTAGTTAATAAGCTCTAGGGCTCTATCTGGAGCATGGGTTAGAGTTGTAAAATAACATATTATACTGGATTTGAAATAGATTAATAACGGCAAAATATACTGCCCCTTACCCCAAAAATATTTATTCGAATAGTATAAAATTCGAATATAATAGAAATGCGTGTTTTGACATAGAAAAATAAATTTCGTAGATTTTACGTGAGAAATATGGCATGATCCCGAAGCCCGGGTACGGTGAGAAGTGTCCGGGAGGTGGGGCGAATCCTACCGACGAGTTCTTCCGATGCCTGGCGCGCGAATACACGGCGCCCGAGAATCACCAAGTCGGTACCTGCAAAATGGGACCCGAAACAGACCCAATGGCGGTCGTAGACCCGCAACTCCGAGTGCATGGTATACGAGGTACGCTTATTCTTAAACCAAATTATTTTTTTTCGTCTTAATCATCTTAAACCGTTTTTATTGCAAATCTATAAGGGAAGCTTATATCCAACCGTGTACGCGTGGCATTTCGGCACACTATTCACCATTTTTTTTAATTTAAATTTCTATAGTTTAGGCTGTACGCACTTTGAAAATCTTTTTAATGTTCTTACTGACAAAGACAGCAAATACGCAATGCTGAACAGACAATGGATATATTTATTGCAAGAATTAAATTAATAAAGCAAGGTTTTAGAACTACTAAAAGTAGCTTATGCTTACAAAGACTACGCGTATAAATTTCTTACTGTATTTATGTTGTAGGCCTGAGAGTGATCGACGCAGCTGTCATGCCAACATTACCGACAGGTAAGTCAAACCTCGAACATTGTTTCCATGGTTTATATTTACACTTTTTGTTTTAAAAACAAATTCCAAGGAAAATACACAAAGGTTTATGGATTTTGTAACATTACAGAGACTTGTTCAAAAGTAAGTTATTTTTAACAGGTAACACTGCAGCTCCAACTATAATGGTGGCAGAGCGCGGCGCCGAATTCATAATAACCCGCCATCAACAGTTTAAAAACAGGCCAATTGATGAACTTGGTAATAGATTTGGCGAAACATCTCAAAACGGCAATAATGATTTCAGGTGAGTCCGGTGTAACATTTTCGACGTCATGTCAGTTTGACATGTGTCGTCAATATTACTTTAATGACAAGTATAATCGTCGTATCAACCCATAGACGTCCACTGCAAGGCATAGGCCTCTTTCAAAAAAAGATATATGTCCAGGTATCCCCCGACCATATCCCGCATATCTATCATAATCACCTCGATTGGCAGGCGGGTTGGCGGTCGACCTTATTGGTATTATAGTACGCAGACGACGCGGTTTGCCTCCTTTGGATACTTGTTTTTATTTTTTCTTCTTGTGTAAGCAATGACAATTGAGTGTAATTAATGCAAAAATAGTGAATTATATAAGATCGTACTGAACCCGCGACCTACGATCCCAAGTTTCAGTCCTCTATTCCTGGGCTACTACAACTACATTTATTGTATTAAATTTAAATCATACTATTCAATATTGAAATTTCATAAATAAATCTGTGTCCATAACATCCTGGGAAATATATTCTGTATTATAGTATATTGTGCATAGAAAAATTTTGATTATGGTTAAAACTTATTCAATGTATATTAATATGGATAACAGTATTTTTTAATGTTAATGATTAGTAACAAACAGTGTCAAATGAAGTGATTGCCGTACATTCTGTAGATGTACGGCAATCACTTGCTATGCTATGTTATTCTTAAGAAAAATAAACTATTTAGCACCCCCCGAGTAATTATAAAAATTATTATATTTCAAATATTATAAAAACACAAAATTTTAAAAAGTTAGTTTCAGTGTGAGCTGGTTCATAGCTGTGAATATTTGTCTTTTTAAAATTAAGAGCATTGTACAAGTTTGCACCTAATTGAATCCTTTTCATGTAACCCGCAAAGTACGTTGAATACAGTGATTAAGTAATATTTTGTTTATAATTTATAGGTGGGATAATAATGGCGCTGATTGGCACATCAATGACGCGGATAAAGCGCATAAATGGGAGTGGAGTGCATGGCATAAACTTCCACGCTGGTACTGGGCCCACAAGTCTCATGATAATGAAAGTCCCAATTGGGGGAAAACACAAAACCAAGAGAGTACTACTGCGGCGTATTAAAATAGAGATGTGAGACACATTCTTAAATAAAACGATAGCATGAAGACAGACAAGTTCCGTCACTTTCGAACTACGAAAAAAAAAATTATTGCCATCACCAAAAATTGTTATTTATTATAAAAATGTAAGATTGCGCTAGATTCAGCAAGTTTGTAACATGCTCTCGATTTAAAAAATGCCTGTTTCGAATAAAATAAAAAAGTTTTAAGCATATAACAAAAATGCAACTAATTTTTAATCTTAATAAAATTGGACAGGCAATCAAGTGAATAGAATTTTTCGTAAAATTTCAAGTCCTTTTGTATAAACATTTTAACAGTAAATTAATGGAGGTAATACATTATTAGTTGTATAAATAGAACAAAAACAATCTTAATATTTTTAATTATTGTTTTGTAAACTGTAAAAGAATGATGCTGCTAGATATGAGTGTATATTATCATTATTTATAATTCTTTGGTTGTAAGTAAATAGGCGTTACTTGTAAATAAGCGGTTATAACTGATAGCTATTGGATACAATGCAACGCTAGCGCAAAATTAGGTGTTAAGATAAATTATTAAAGTATTAAAAATAATACTACTCGTTGTTTTTTTTTTATTATTTTCCCACCTTTTGCTCTCTTATAAAACTCAATTAATATTTATTATGAAAAAAGTGTTTATTACACTTATGGTCTTAGATATAATCATACGAGTATTACAAAAAATGTTGACTGTGTGTCCCTGTCTTCAAAAACGTTTTGCTGCGGTCAACACAAGCTTATTAAAT
This sequence comes from Battus philenor, assembly GCF_028537555.1. Lineage (NCBI taxonomy): Eukaryota > Metazoa > Arthropoda > Insecta > Lepidoptera > Papilionidae > Battus > Battus philenor. The sequence continues at coordinate 5,779,394 of NW_027181686.1, forward strand.
TCTATTGCTTATCGCTTAATGTTCAATATGCGGTGTATGTTAATAAATTTATCCTTTGATACAGTGGCGTAGCTATGGTATTTGGGGCCTGGGGCAGATTGGGGCTTGGTGCCCCTCCTCCCCCCCTAAAGAGTCTAAATAATTTCAAAATTCAGAACGGAATGTTGTTAGTATATATATTTTTTGGTTCAAAATAATAATAAATTTATATAAAATAACATTAGATCTTAATAATTTTTAATGGGAAAATTTAAAAACGAACATTTCTCGCTTTTTGGCCTGCAAAGTCATTAATTACATTTTCAAAATCAATAGTGTCGACTAGTTTGAAACACAGAAATGTGTTTTTGTGATTTAAGGCCCTTTTAAAAAACACTATGTGTTTTGCGAATGAAAGGCTTAAACACTGTGTATATTATAATTTGTAACCGTTTACTTTTTTTTTAATGGTCATATTATTTAACAACTTACAAAAAAGAACCTAACAAAAATAGTAAAATTCGATATTCTTTTAATGTTATTTACTTTAAATTATGGTTTTCATTTTTCTTTTAACATTTCATTATTCATCATTCAAAAAAAAAATTCAAAAAAATTATTTTTAATTTTGGTGCCCCCCCCTGCTTGTGGTGCCTGGTGCGGCCGCCCCGCTCGCCACTCCCTAGCTACGCCACTGCTTTGATACCCACTTGCACATTGCCTCAGTTGGTCCCTGCCGCTGTTGTCACTTTTATTATTTCTACTTATCTACATAAAGATTCTGATCTACTTTGCACATTTTAACTCCCTTTGCTATTTTCGACTATCGTTAACATTCAATAAGTGATTGTAATACTGCACAATTATGTATACACCATCAAAACACTAAGGGCCTTCGTTCTAAAACTAAGCAATTCTATAGATATATACTTATGAACTCATTACGTTATATTGCTTACTGAGACATGGTTATTGCATGCAATATCAGATAGTGAACTGTTTGACGATAGGTACCTAGTATTCCATCGTGATCGTGACTATGAACATACTAAACAGTCAAAAGGGGGAGGAGTTCTATTGCTGTGCACAGCGACCTGGCTGCAGTGGCCAGGCCCGAGTGGAGTAGCTCTGCGGAAGATATATGGGTAACTGTAGTTATAAGCTCACGTTTAAATAATAGAGCACAGTTGAATAGAATTAATTTCTGCTCTGTATACATTTGCAACGAAAATGTAGGTTTGTCAGCTGAGTTATAGTTACTTTTATGAAAATCTATTAGATATTATATTTAGAAACCCAGATAATATTTTCATAATTGTGAGTGATTTTAATCAACCAAACATACTATGGAATAAGTTAAATAATAGTCTTGACCTTACCCCGTCTAACTTTGTTGGTGTCACGCAATGTGATTTCATTGATACTATAAATTGTTGTGTGACTTGTCTCAATACAACTATGTACGTAATTGCAATGACCGTATACTCGATTTAGTCCTATCTAATAGTTACATGTCTGTCAGTTCGTGTTCTTATCCGTTGGTACCGGAGGATCAACACTACAGATAACTTCAAGTTACTTTTAGTATAACTCGATATACTGAATGAAAGCCATTAACCCATTAAAAATACTTTTATAACACCGGGGACCATAATAGTATCCGCAAGAAATTTGATGCTTTAGACTAAGCGGATTATCTGAAGGACAACAATGTTCAGCATTGCGTTGATCTTTTTACAGTCAATTAAATACCCTCATTTCGGAGCATGTCCCGTCTAAAATATTAGATAATAATAAGTCACCTCCTTGGTACTTACGCAATTTAAGTAAAGTACTTAAGAAAAAAGCTAAATACTCAAGCAAATATCGAATATATGGTAATTTGACAGATCGGCTACCGTCTGAATTCTTATCAAAAAGAGCTGAAAAGCTCGAGGCTATCTGCGACAAAGATTACTCAAATAATATTGGAAATCCTATATTAACCAGTCCTAAGTCTTTTTGGTCAGTCATGAGCTCTAAAACCATAACTCATGCTCTTCCATTTACAATGACCTATAGCAATCTAATTGCGAGCTCTGGCTAAGATATTTGCAACTGTTTCTCCGACTACTTCCAATCTCAGTTCCTTGAAGCTGTCGATGAGCCGTAGCACTGCTGCATATCTTACTTTAGCGAACTCTTAACGTAACCCAGATATAAGTATATCTCACATTGAAACAAAGTAAATGAGGTGGATGTGCTTGAACATCTCAAATTACACATTACACTCACATTACTAAATCAGCTGGGCTTGACAATATTTCGCCAATATTTATCACTAAGTGCTGCGAGTCTTCCATACCCATTAACACTGATACACCAGAAATCCACTTACAGCGGAACAGTCCATGACCTATGGAAATGCATTTATCTGCATTTATCAAGCCGGTTTATAAAAAAGAAATTATCCGGTTTATAAAAAAGTAATTGAAAATTATCGGCCAATATCAAAGTTGTGTATATTTGCAAAGGTCTTTGAGTGAATTGTCTACAGTCATACGTGCATTATCACCGTGCTTCTCCGAGGAACAGCATGGTTTCCTGAAGGCTAGGACAATATTGTGCTCTTCAATAAATTGGTATCGAAGTGTATGAATAGTGGAGGCCAGGTGGACTGTGTCTATACTGATTACAGCAAAGCCTTTGGACAAATATACCATGCTGTTCTTCTTAAGAAACTGTATAAAACTGGCATCCACAGTGACTTGTACAGATGGGATTCCTCGTATATCACAAAAGATCACAAGCAGTTGTCAAAGGTTATACATCCAGATGGCGCCTAATCTCATCAAGAGTACTATAAGGATCTTTGTTAGGACCATTGCTATTTATTATATTTATAAACAATATTCAGGCATTTTGGAAACTCTAAAATATTTCTTTTTGCAGATGACGTGGAATTGCCAAAGAAATAGCAATACCAATGCAGACGCTGCCCATCTCTCATCCGATATTAATCGCTAGGCGATTTAAATATATATTAAATATTGCAGAGTCAATAAACTTGATCTAAACGTCGTTTAATACTGTATTTTTTCATATACTCGTAAACCATTACCACTAATAGCTAACGATTTTGAATTAGTAGACCTGATGTCGATCTGATAGTAAAAAAAATTACAATGGGCGGTCTTCACATGAGATAATTTTTCCAGACAACCATAGCACAAAAATAGTATATATATATATATAGATAGGCATAAGTAGCGGGCAGTATTTACAGTTATATTAGTAGTATACATATGAATAAATGTATATTTAACTATATACATATATACATACACACACACTTACACACACACACACACACACACACACATATACATATATATATATATATATATATATATATATATATATATATATATATATATATATATATATATATATATAACGGGTACTGTATTAAGAATTACTAAAGCAACAATTTAAAAAAAAATACAACAATCGTTTTTAATTTTAAGAAATGCGCGTCTTAAAAATTACATGAAATATAAAGAAACAACTATTTTTACTGCGCAAAAAATAGACTAGTTTACTAAGAACTTTTTTACAACCAAAACACCGATAACATTATTTCTTCCCGTTTCTCTTTCCTTTTCCCTTTACTGGCATGCGTTGAATTTCAGGTTCAGATCTGAAATATAACACGAGTTAGGACACAGAAAAATGATTTTCTTTAAATCTAACCTAATTAAACTACTTCTTTTTGAATGTTTAATATATTTTAATAAATTTTAATGAATTTCCAAATGTGTTGCTAAGCCTAAAACTCGAAAACCAGTCCTAATATACTGCTAATATTTATATTTTCCTTACGGCAGAGTAGACGAAGAAGTGGAGACAAAAATGGAATGTCTACACAATAGCAATAACGATACTTTTACCATTAAAACTAAAAAAATAAATGACTTTAAAAACAAATATATGACAACAAAAAAGAAAAAAGACGTACTAGGATGTAATCAAATAAAAGTATTATGTCCCACAAACCATTGCAAAAATATTATGACATTATTATATATGTATTAAGTGTTTTAGAAAGAAATTAATTTTTGTTAACATCAGTAAATATTACATATTGTTATAGTTAACGACAAATCGTAGTCATTGTAAAACATGTCACATTATTTTTTTTTAATTAGACTTTGACAAGCTAATAAATTTCATCAAATGGAGTGTGTGTGTCCCTGTGGACTCAAATAAAGTTTCTGTTCTCAATATTAAAAGGATTAGATTAGATTATTATATGACATCATAATCATTTATAAATAGCTAAAATTATGCTTACTTGGTGGGGGTACTAATCTTCTTTTTTATGATTGTTTTATTTATAATTTCTTAACTTTGAAAACAGACATGACATTTACAGAAAAAGAGTTCATAAGCATTTCAATATACATTGGCCAAAACAAACATGTGTAAATAAATGCAATAACTTACTCTTCGCTCGAATCAGGTGAGTCTGGTATTGTGATATTCGGTTTGGGAGCCTGAACACTGTTTGCTAACTCGCTCGAATCGTCCAAAAGCGATTGTTGCTGTAAAGGTATGAATTAAAAGTGAACACCAGATCATCTTTTGTTCATAATGACAACACAATTATGTTCATCAGCCAAACAAAAAACGGAAATGAAATAAAAAACCAAAATATTTACATTATTCTGGTACTACGTCATTACTATTGTGTATTTAGATATGTATCTATTCAGCCTATTAGTATTTTAACTTGCGACTGGCTACAGTAGGTACATAATGGTGTCTAGAATTAACACCAAAAGATAATTAGTTCACAGAAAATTGGTAGATGAAGAATAAATAATTTGATCTCATTACATAAAGAACATTTTGCAATGGATGGAAAAATCTATTCACCGAAAAAATTTATGTAGGTTAGATAAAATTTGGTTTGAACTACAACTAAGCCCTTATTTAATTATATGTCAAAATTTATAATTTGTGTAAATGACAGATAAGTAGTCTAAATATCTCTTTGGTGTTGTATCCATTGGCAAAATGTCTGTTGATACAACAAGTAAGCAAGGTAGACGGACCACTGTCCCGAGTATATGTAAATTAAGATAATATAACAAAATTTTAAACAATAGAGTAAATCTTTCGCTTGGACTATATTTTTGGTCACTCTCATAAAAATTGCAACAAGTGTTACTACAAGTAAATACATATTTATGGGGGAACAAAAAATTTATAATTCTAAATTATCTAAATTACCAAATAATATTTATATTTAAAATTACATTATGATAAAATGGTTTAGTAGAGACATGAAGCAATATTATCCAAAACTTTTACTTACAATTTCTTTATCGTAAATGATTGTATGAAGTTGAGTTTCATCTGCCGAATCTTCAAACAACGAACTCGAGCTGCCCGTGCTACTGCGAGTTACTCTCTTCTCATTGTTGCCTTTTGACAATAGAATATCTTTGTATTATCTTCGGACGAATGGCAAATACTTACTTTAATATAAAATTATTATACATAATGCTATTTTTACACTATGGGTTAGATGTTAATCTTTTTAATTTTTTAATATTTTTTTCAATATTATTTTTTTATATAGATATATATACAGATGGTGAGTTTAGAATGTAGATAAATTAAAAATTACTAAGCATTTTATTTTGTAATTAAATTATAATAACAAGATTTTTGATAATCTTTATGATAGGCAGGTTCTATCTCTTAGTTTCTCTTTTGGCTCCATTTTTTTTTACATTTTATATATTAGGGGGACAAGAAAGTAATGTTTCTGTCGACATTTTACAGAAAAACCTGTTGATTTTTACCGGTCCGGCACTGAATATTCGTACACTAGATGGCAAAAGGTTATTGATAACGAAAGTGAATATACTGTTGATTAGAAATAAAAACTTTTTAAAAATATAGTCGTGTGAATTTAACTTAAGAAAGAAAAATTTAACTTTCCGGTCCCCCTAATACAACTCTTCTATCAACATTTGCTTCTAGGAGGAACACAAGTGTACGTATATCATGTACTTCATATTTGGCGTTGGAAAAACATTTCATTTCAAATAAAAATGGTCTGGTTCAACAACAATAATAAAGAGAATAATTTTTTTTTAAATAAATTAACAAGAAAATTGAACAAAGATGTATGCAACAGACAACAATTCACAATCCGTCATGTCGTCTGGTTGGTTTACAAAATATAAAAACAGCTACCGTCATTTATTCTCCTGTATGTATCCTGCTGTTTAATTTTGTCGCATAGCATTTTTATGGAATCAGGAGTTACCTTGCCGAAGTCCATCCTAAGTAAGAAGAGGACCAATATTTAGCCACTTCCGCACATGCAGTGGTAATCGTGTAACAAAGTGCACCGCCCGCCAACCCGCTGATAAATGCGTATGCGGCAAACAATGCGAATCACACAACTGCCACCGCCAAATTATTCAACACGTGTTTCACCCTCCCACGAGGCATCTTCAGGAGTTATGTTACACCGATTAGTGCCATTGCATGTGCGGAAGTGGCTAAATATTGGTCCTCTTCTTGCATAGCATTTTCTCTTGATTATTTCACATATTTGACAGTTTAGATTGTGTCAAATTTTACATTCACTTTTAATTTTATTAATGGTTATTTAAAAAAGGTTTAAATTAATCACATTACCTTTTCCTTTCTTCTTGCCATTTGTTTTTTCATTCTGAGATGATCCGCCGGATTCGGGACTTGAGCCAGACAGCGTGCTTCGCATCGATCTTCGTATAGTTACATTTGAATCATCTAATTGTTGCGAATGTGGCGACGTCTTTTTGGCTTGTGGTTGTTTTTTGCCTTTGTTTGGTTGCTGTTTTGCTGTACATTTGATTCATAAATATATTTTTTTTCCAAATTACAATTGCTCGTATTATAATTATTAATTCCTAATGGAATTTACTTATGAATTTTAAGGATAGATAATCACAAATTTGAATTTAGCGGGTAAATTGGAAAAGTCCAGTGAAAGACAATGGAAAAGACCAAAGAAAGAAAGAGAAGTGTCGTCGTACGAATGATATTATGATAACTGCTGGCACAAACTGGATGAGGGTCAACAGGGACAAACAAATCATGAAGAAGAAGTAGGACTTCACCCTGGGGTAATTCGCGACAAAATAGTTTTAATAATACTAATATAAAAAATTATGAACTAAAACTAGTAATGTTTTATCATAACGTAAAATACTGTATTAAATTTCACAACTTTAAACAGAACGTTTACATTAAAATGAGAAAAGTAATTTACGTTACAAAATATACATGCTGTCTATACGGGATTAATATAGCGCTCTTACAATCACACTTTTGTAAGTAAAAGAGACAAACGATTGTATTCGGCTTCAACAGACGCTAATTAAAATATGCATTTAGAGGTGGTTATTTTTTTTAAAGGTATGTAAGTAATAATTTAAGTGACAAATATTTTTTTGTTATTTTTCCCGGTGTACAAAAGGCCACGCCGCTCCCCAGTACCTTGCTGGGTCATCAGATGTACTTGCCAGAGACGTTCAGAGAAAATGACAAGCATGAAAACGCATCTTTACATTATCATTTTTTTCTGTCCCACAAATATAGTACAGTAAAGGGTTTCATAATCGTGCACGCAATAGTGCTTGCAAACTAGTGATTGGCAGTGAAAAAAGAGACTTCTATCAGTAAATCTATTACGACACCTGTTATTCTTATATTACATTTACTGATAGTTGTATGTATTATCCATGAATATACAGAAAGAAGTAATAATACAAATCTTTTTAAAAGTTACCTGTGTCCATATCCTCAGAAGTCCACTGTGACCTGGTCCTCTTCATACCTCCTTTTTCTGACTCATCCGGTGCACCATCTTTTAATTTGTTACTTGCATTTTTTTTCTTTCCTAGTGTTTTGTTTTTGGCTTCGTTTGACGTTTGTTGTTTATTAATGGAAAGTTTATTTTTCTTTCCTGTAATAAATATATTTAACCCTTATTTAATCCCAATAAATTTTAGTACATCGGAAGATAAAAAGGCCTATGGGATATACGGAGTGTCGGAAGTCAGTATACGGAGACTATACCATTCGGGGCAACTAAGGAATGTTTACCCTAAATCCTAATTTTTTAAATCGATTGGTTGTGTATTTTTTTGTCTACTAAACTATTCTGGTTTTGTGTGCAATAAATATATTATTATTGATATAAAATAACGAGTAGTGGTAATCCGGTGGTAGAAGACTTTCGATAATAGGATTGCCACTGCTCACAAACAAGTTTCCAGAGGATGCGTAACAGCCTCCTCTGCATACCATAATCAACTGCCAAGAGTGGCGATTATGGTATTTCCCCCCATAGATATCTTTGAGTAAGACCTATGCTTTGCAGTGATGCTTTGAGTTTGTTTCTTTGATTTTTTCTTGTTTTTCTGACCTTTGGATACTTTGGCTTTTTTCACCGGAGAAACTCCACTACTATCTGACTGAATCTCATTGGGTTCAGTAGCAGGTGCAGTGTCGGAGTCTGTAGTCATTTCTGTTGATGCTGGTCCACTATTCAAAGTTTTTTGCTGATCTGAAAAGGAAATAAATGTCAAATACGTAGTACAGGCGGCTATCATGGTAGATTCTGTACTTCCAGGAAATAAACAGACTAACATGTTATATATTGATCAAATGAGAAATGCATTAGTGACCTTCAGTTCCTTCAGTTCAATTCAGTTCAGCAACAACAACATACAATTGCAGCACGTGAACAGTCTAAAGGGTGAATTTTGTATCATTCCATCATTTATATCAATATTTTCTAAAATTATTCAAACTTCTTTGCAATCTATTTTTCCCAAACAAAATTCCTGCTAAGTACTAAGACAATGATATAAAAAAAAAGAAAAAAAGAGATAAAGCCATTCTCATGTTATGGTGAGGGCAAGAGGAATTGAATTCTTTATGAATTTTTCAATTAAATTTTATTTTTGAAGTGTAGATTTTATTTGGTCTCCGGTTAAGTAGTCTTAAGTGACATTTTGGAAATTCTCATAAACACTTTTTTCCAACATCTGGGTTGATATACCAGAGAAAACCGTTTTATTTCGGAAATTTTATTGGAAAATCGGCATATTTCGCACTAAAGATCCGAGCAAGATAAGTGAAATATATTAATACGCCCGCGTGATATCATTTCTAATAAACATAGTTTTTTTTTAACAATTATCACAGTTATTCCATTAATATAACACTTTATCTTACATGAAATTTATCAGGAATATAAATTCTTAGTTACACTGGAGCTTGAACATAAATTGAAAACACTCCTCTGATATCAGATAGTCACGTTTATACCTAAAGTAATTAGGTAGGAATATATGGAGACAGCTTCAATGGGTTATAACTTAACAAAATAGATAGACAGATATAGTTCAATATGCTATCTCTTATGATCATTTATCAAATCGTTGATAAATTATATTCTCGATTAGATTAAACTTTAGAACTTTTTAGAAAGCCAAATTTTTTTTTCACATTGCACCATATAAACTTAGTAGTAAGTGCTGGTGCTTACATACACTTTTAAAATATTTCATGCACTGTGGGGTGTATACGACCCTCGCTGCACTTTCCGTTCAGTCCAGTTCACATAAAAAAAAAATGATTCTTAAAAAATATAATTGTAGGGTTGAATATAGATAACTTTACACCACATATACGCGTACGTAATGCATATTAAAATTTACAACTTTTTCTCACTAATTATAGCTTTGCAGTATTGAAAAAGTGTAAAACATGTTTTAAACTTATTAAATTTTTAAAGTGTGGATCCTATACGTCCCACGCGGTTTGAATGGAAAATCTTCAAAAATTGCTGTGGCACGGAACATGTTAATAAGATATTAATTAAACATATTTATATTAAATTAACAAATAAGAAAAAAAACCTGGTAATATATTAAGGTCAAACTGGTAGCAATATGGAATATTAGTTTGTCTTATCATAGTAAGTATGAAGCTAGTTGGGTAACTGACTTGCACTTATAAAGCATGTTGGTGATAGGCATTATTTAATTAAAATAATTAATAATATTAATATGATTATGTCTATGAATAACAGTATTATAAATAAATATAATAGTTAACACATTAATACTACCATTGTCTGTTGTTACATTGTCACCGGGCGACGTTTGATCAATCTCCGCTTCTTCTTCTACTGTTGCGTTGACGACCACGTGCGTGCTGCGGCCAATTGGTTGAGCTAAAATAAAATAATTTCAGAATTACAAATAATTCAATCCATGTTTTATTAGTATTCAAACAATTTATATTTGAATTTTTTTGTCTTACATCAAATCCATTATTTCCTAAATCACAGAATAGTATTGATATTTGCTAATAAAATTAGGAGGATGACAATATATCAAATTTAAAATTTTGTTTTATTTAATAAAGTGTTTTAGTATCGTGTAAACGTCGGGTTTCTGGTTTGATGAACAGGTACTAAACATAAAATTTACTTAAATTTTATGTTTATACGAAATAATGTTTTTTTAAACACAAGTAATATTATAAGTAGTATAGTAATATTATAAGTTTAAAAATAACTATAGATATAAAAAATAAACAAGCAAAATTTCAATAGTTTTTTGAATAATGGAATTATAAAGACATACTCATAATTTCTTAAAAAATAAGTAGATAAATATGCATCCGCTTATTCTATATCTCTATCTAGTACATAAGTAATAAAGTAATTAGATTTATTTTGTTGGGACATTTGGGTACCAGTATTGATTACTATTGTTTTACCACATGTTACGTAGCTAAATATTCTACCATAGTATAAATAAATATAGGCACTGAACAAGATTAATTAAAATAGGTCAATGAATCTATCTATTTTCAAACTTCAACTCAAATCTCGAATTTACAAATGGAACACTGGAAAATTAATTTTAATACCATATTAACCTTACCAAAAATTACATTTTAAAACTACTTTCACATAGTGAATTTACTTTAGTGTTTATTGACATACTTATACGCCATCTAATTATGATGGCTGGAAATCGTCGATTTCTACTGGATCTGGTCCGGGAGGTACCTACATAAAACAATAAACTTTCTACAGTACATTTATTTGCCTTGGTTTGTCTTTCTCTAGTAATCAAAACACTTTATGTTCTCTAAGTGCAGTTGTTTCTGTACATAGTTAAAGACATGACCAGATCGGATTGTCGAATGCAAGTTAAATGCAAGAGTTAGTTTATTATGCAGAACATTTTAACATAAAAACGATTTCGTGATGCGATTGGGCAGGTTGGACGGATAGCTATACCAGCTTGTGCGAGCGAGACGACATTCTATATCTACTTTAGTACAGGTTGACGATCTGAAAATAATTTATTAATTATTAACTCATTGAATGCACCTTCGCAATTTTTCAACAAGTAGAATTTTAAGAAGTATCTGATTATTCGATGTCTGGATATGTTTGAATTAACAAATTATAATGGTTTATTTTTGGAATTAATTTTTAATGCCTATAATGACGGTGCAGAAAAAGCAAAAAATTCAAACGAAGATAAAATATTTGGTAAAACGTGGATTGTAGTATATTGGTATCGAAACTGCTATACAGCTCCTTAATAAAAATGGCGAGGTAGGGGTCGAGGAAAAAAGGACATGAGTGCTCCGGCTGTATGTACGTAGAGTGAAGAAACTGTGCGACTGATACTTCGCCCCGTCTCGCCGCGTGCATAACTAATACGCAGTACAGCAGTGTTTAATTTAATTATGACTATTACTATATACTTACGTAGAGTAGATGATGCACAGCTAATTCGCGCCATTGTGTCATCCTCTGGAATAGTTTCCTCGGATACAGCTATAAAAAAAATTATCTGTTAATATTATACAATATATTATTAAAGTACAGGGTTTAAGTTACTGCGCACCATACCAGTAATTTAAACACACAATTAAAACATCATATTGTCTACATAAATTCCTTTTCGCTTTTCGTTTAACAACAAAAGGATTGCCGACTAAATTTACAATACAGTGTGAAATACAAATACAAAGTAAAAAAAACACACGATAATTAGTAGTTTTTTTTAAATTATAACATGCACAGTTTTGCAAATGACATTAGAATTGAAAATGGCAAAGTGGCAATGGCAAAAAAATTAATGACATAAAAACTGAAAATGAGATCCACATATTTACTAGGATGTCAACACATTCTAAGATATGTTGAATATGTATATTTTTATCACCCTTATTTATAAAAGATGTGCACTTTATATAAACTTCAATATGCTTTGTTAATAACGACATATTCAGTTTGGTTAATTGAAATACATGGCTTATGTAAAGGAAAAAATCTTTTTATCCAAAAAATTAAATTTTTTTTAAAAATGAATATGGCAGAACTTTAATAATTGGTACGTTTATATACAACATGTATTACATTTTTTTATAAAATATTCCGGAATTTAAATATTACCTGACAATTTGTTAAGTGAGGACCGTTCTATAATCTCCAAGGCGCCAAGGTAGCGCATTAGATTTCGAATCGACTGCTTTTCTGATAATTTCTGAAAAAACAATTTAGAAATTTAATAATTTTGGATTGGTTTAACCGATTTTTTCAAGTCAGACGAAATGATCTGCAAGTTTTTGTAGACACTTAGAATCACACGTAAAATTGATAAATGTGTTCTTGTTGGCACTTTTCGTTTCACCTTGTTTGTGGTATAGCACTAAAGGCGCTTAGCCCAGACTTCTTGATATTTACTCGGTTCAAAGGCTGCCTTAAAAGACCCAGCTCTCAAGTCCGGGCATTCTTCCAGGTAGGATTAAGATTAGACCTCAAATTGGGTATTTATTTTAATTATAGGTTTGAGGGTACCTGGAAGAGTTAATATTTGATTGCACCAATCAAGAACCCTGAAGGCGGTCTAGCCTAGCTTTTTAATGTAAGCATGGTGTTTGTCTAGGGAGCGTGATATTATTTATTTTACGGGATTGGGTCGGAAACGTCTGTTCTCGGATGAATCGCAGCAATCAAATATACCGACCGGTGCGAGTTTACGTAGTGTGGTCGCGAGATTCGCGGCGACGAGCGCATCCCGTGGCGGCGACAGCAGCGCCAGCAGACGGCACACCAGCGCCATCTCCGCACCCGACGGACGGCGAGATAGCGCTCCGCATAGTGTCAGCGCCATGCCTCCTTGACTGTCCTCCAACTAATGATCAAATAATTATATGTTTGACATATTTTTTTAATTTGTAAAACCATACCAGCTTGGTTTTTAAAAACCATGTTCAGACATCGAATGAAATTTGATTGTCATAAACAACATTGTCATGAAATTTTGACAGAAAAGTGGTGAAATAGTTTTTTTTATCACGATAATTTTATATACATTATATTAGATTATTTTTACCCGTTGCTTCGCAGCGGAAAAGCGCTGCGTTATTTTATCTGAAATACCGCAATGCATATTAAAATTTATAAGTTAAACGAATTTTTATGAGAGTAAAAATAAAAAACACGTCTTCAATTTTGTAAGTGCGCTTATTGAGTTGAACTATAGAGAAGAGCGTTAACAAATTGCCATTACCAGGTTAAAAAATTATGTGGCATCCACCAACTCTTGCAATGAGCTTGTATACCTTCCCAGCATGTCTCGGATGAAGCTTGTGTCCCAAAAGTAAAGAAATTATAACGCTAACACAATTTTTTTTTCAATTACATGTTATAATTTTATCACTTATACTATACACTATTTACTTAAAATTGTACAAATTACAAATAGTGTAAAGTTTTGGAATTCAGAGCAACTCCACCTATGTGAATTACTTTTTATAATTTTATTAGCAGCTATTGTATTTTTTTATTTCTATCTGGAGCACTAATTAACTTACCAATTAATACTGTAACATTATTTGGTATATTGTTATCAACACTCCACACCACGCTAGGTCCCTGCAAAAGTACTATATTGTAGGAGACACTATCCAAAATGCATGTTGTTGTTTGCTGCAGACAAAAATATTTGCAATACTTTTATCACTGTACTTACTTCGTGGTTGACTCTGGTTAGAGATACAATGAACCGAACAACAGCCTCCTGGTCTATTTCTGAAATTGGCGAACTTGAGGGTGCATTCGCCAGTGCACGTAGAGTAGGCAGTGTTGCTTTCTGTTCAAAAGTAAAAAAAAAGTGTCATAGTGGGTAATTGCTAACCAAAGGAAAAAATATTGTCTAATTTAAAGATTTTTAGTTAGTAATACAGGAAAAACATCACAGAATGCATAAAATTAATTAACTTTGGAATTCGGAATAATTTTATAAATACGAACCAGAACTTTTTAATATATTTTCTAACACCCCTTGTGACACACCTTGCACATTGCGCCACCATTACTGTGTTGGTTTGTTAGACGCAATTGTGACGTTGGGTAGGTTTTAGTATTTTGAATTTCAAATGACACTTAACATATATATTACATATAAAATAACTTTAACCTGTATTTGTTCTTGAGCTCCGTCAACGTTCACTGGGAATGTCTGGAAGAAAACTCCGATTGTTTGGCGCAGCATGTCTTCATCCGCTTAAATGGTTTAATTAAAAACATTAAACAAAAGGTTTTTATTGAATCGCTATATAAATGATTGTAATAATCGGAAGCAGCACATGCAGTGGTAGCTCAGGAGTAGAGGACAGACTTGCAGTCGTAAGTTGTGGGTTCAACTTCTGGGATATAATCTGATATAATTCACACTCAACAATATTGGATGGAATAAAAGTGTGAAGCAAAAGAATCAAAAACATAAAGGCCTGAAATGTTATTGAGCATTGCAATGTATTATAACTAAAGCCTTGATTGTAATGAAACTTAGAACATTATAAAAGTCACAGATAAGTTATATAATATGTACCAAACGAGGAGTAATAAAAAAAATTAATAAGTATTTTCATAATATTTGTTGAGTCCTCAATTGCAGCGAGTTATAGCAGAAAATTTAAGTAAAATGTTACCGATTTTTAAAAAAAAATCATATTCATTCCATTTTTTTCTGATTGCACAACTGGCTCAGTGTTATAATGTAAAAAAATATAAATAATTACTAATATATACAAATATTGAGAAAATACAAAATGAATGTAGAAGGAACCTTTAAGGGCATTTCCCACAGAATAAACACTAGCAATTTAAAAATAATCAAGTACCTGTAGCTGGGTTAAACCACAATAACAATAATCTGCTTAGTATAGTTGGTGATTCCAAATGCCCAAGATTTATAAGACGGCAGAGACCTTCCACGATAATTAGCCTGTATGTTGCACACTGTTAAAACAAATTTATTATTAATTCAAAAAAGAAAACATACAAAAAAGCGATATTTTAAAATATATATATATATAAAAAATACATACAGTGCTGTCCATTATTTTTAATAGTAACTCAATAACCCTGTTGTCATTTGGAGATAAAGACATAACTGACTCTGATATGCTATCTGAAAAGATTTTTTTAAAAATTATAACAATAGTAAAGGCATTAAACATAGGGAACTGTTACACTACAATATGAAGTCTGGCCGGATAGCTAAATTTATTTTAAATAGAGTAATCACGATCAATTTTACATACATATGAATGAATGATAAAATATTTAGGGTACCTTCATCTTCTAAGTCGTTAACAGAAACTCGAGTGTTGCGTTTCTTTTTTCTTTCTACTTGGGAGTCTTCTTTCTGACTTTCAGTCGCTTCTTCCTCGAACACCTTCGCCCCGTGCATGCATAACAAGTCCACTATACACTGTAGCGCCGTCGAAACTACCGGCTCGTTGGCCGTGTCTATTAACTGTAACATAAAAGTAAGAAAACTTTTGTCCACTTTTAATTTTATTGATCCTTGAATTTTCCAAAATACTTTATAATTAACATATCAACATCCAAAGTTTATTATTTATATAAAAAATCTGTGCAACTTATAAAAAAAATAACTCTTCATTTACTAATTAGTAACCGAAACAGCTCAACTATATGCCACATAGTGTACAGAACAGATGGCTGCTGGATCTACAAGGTTCCAGAGTAGACAAGCATAGTAAGCGGTTTCAAGCTGGTCTTATTAGAAATCTACAGTAGGCGGCCTAAGTCCAGTAGTGGATGTCCACCGTTAAAATGATAATTATGATGAATCATCTCGTCTCGTCTAAACGATCTAATAAAGATAAAAAAGAACATTTTAAATGATAATCTTAAAGTATTATGTAAAATTCGATAATTTACTTAATGGCACATACTATTTTGGTTAAACCATTCATTCATGTCAGCCGATTAGTGCTTATGTAAGGTATAGGCCTCACCCTAAGATCGTAATAATGATCGGTTTTGCTGTGCCGTTGTATAGAGCAATTTCATGCGACCCTGATTGTGTTATAGGTCCACATTGAGGGACACGCCGTATCACGTCACTACTCGAGAAACTTTCGGCCTCAATGAAAAACCAAATTAAAATAAATAATTCTTTTTACGTACATTGGCAAAGAAAAACGCCTTATGTTCCTTAGCAAACTCTTTATCCAGCATTCCATACAATGACACTGTTTCAAGTGCATTCTTTATTATGTCTGGGTTTTGAAAAATGTCTACCTGTAAAAACGAAATATTACATATTTAATAACAGTTATTATAGCTATTTGTAACACTTGGAGAATTAGTGAGTAACACAGAAATTAAGTGTTGCATTTATTATTTTTGATTTGTTGCATTACACATACTTGATTTCAACATAATTTTAACTTTGTATATATCACTTTATAAAAAAAGTATTGTCTAGTTAAACAAAAAAATAATGAAGACATACCTCCAATTCATTAAAGATCATTTGAAGCATTGGTGTCAATGTTTTCAGCTGAGGTGTATCCAATGCTGCGTTTAATATGATTAGACACTTATTAAGTGTTGCTTCATCAGATATTTTCTCTCTTATAGTCTGTTTAGCATAAATATAATTTTCATTATTTATAGAGAATGCCCTTCTGGTATATATTAGTTAAGGTAATTGATTACTTTGCCTAAATATTCTGGGTGTGAGATTAAATATTGATTTTTTCTTGTAAGTCGCTATATTTTACTCGTAAGGGCTTAATATTTTAAAACACTTGCAATTATGCCTAATATGATAACATATTTTCAATTCACATAACAGCTTACATCCCATGAAACATTAATACCGGTGCGTAATCAATAAATTTAGGAAATTAAAATCAGTCACTTTACACTATTATAAGATACTAGAAAATTAATATTTACTCACGGTAATGGTTGGGGGTGGTGGTGGTGGCGGTTGAATATTCAAATCTTCTAATTTCTTTTGAATGTCCTCTACCTTAAAAATAAAATACAAAGTATTTACATGCATTGTTTGTTGTTTTTATTGTTGCTACCACTGCTCAGCCCAGTACCAGAGGACTGTGACTTGCGATTGTAGGTCGCGGATTCAATTCCCGGGTTACAATCTTATGTAATTCTCACTTTGTGCTTTATTTATATATGATTGACACTGCTGACAAATAAGTTTCTAGAGGATAGGCAACAGCATCCATTGCAACCAGACATTGAATCTGTTTACTATTAGTAAAAATAAGTAAAAAGTATCTAAATTATTAAAAAAAAGATAAAAGTCAGTCAAGGAAATAGCGATTAAACCTTAGCTTTGCATTCTGCTGCTAGGGCGTAGTTTTGCTCCCTTACTGCTTCCTCCTGTGCTTCCATGGCCACGTTAAGGGATACACGTAGTCTAGCTCTCTGAAAATTTCAATAATCTATACTTTAAAAATTACTTTAAAACAAAGCCATTATTTTATACAACTGAGGAACAATTTTTCCTTACCTGTAATTTGACTTCAGTGCTATCAACGGTGACAGGAGGTGGAATCGGCGCTATATCAGGTTCTGGGGGATCCCGTAGTGATGATATTACTCCACTAATCACTTCCATACGCGGGGATATCTCAGGCACTGCAAGTTCCAATGCTGAGACAAATGCTCGCAATACTTCTTCATTTAATGGTCCATAGTCATCTAAAAACATTAAATTATACAAAAAGTTTTAAGTACCCAGTTTAAACCTTTGTTTAGAAAATGTGAAAAAATGAATGATAAACACCAATATATCTAATACTGTGTAGATTTATAGATACTTTCAATATTATTTAATATTTGCAAATGCAATACCTTAACAACTGTGTCCTATTATAGAGAGACCTCTTGTATCACAAATATGGGCGAGTGGGACAATAACTGTGACACTTAGAGATGTCAAAAAGGCTTCTTTTGTTATTTTGTTTATTATTAATTTGTTGAATTTACCTGCTTATTTTTTTAGAGAAAAAATACTTTAAGTAAATCCCTCTTATGTCTGACCATAGGGTGGCAATATTGGTAAATTAAATGAAGGCAATAATAAACAATAATAACCTATGTTTTCCAATAAATGTCATTTTATGTATTTTATTTACATATAAAATACTGTTTTACAATAAAAATGACGTTTAAAATGATTACCACAGACATGAAATATTTAAAATAAAAAAGTCTTAGAAAAATACAAAACTTAGTTGATAAAATGTGCTATAGATCTTAAACCAAATGAATCTTAACTTAGATAGCCGTGATAGCTCAATGGATCAACCATAAGTAGTGCCGACAAGCTAAAGTGGCAATGCCTATCATAAGCTGCTGACTCTTTAAAACCCTGCTCCGTGGAATTAACGACGACTTGACGTGGAATTGACGACAACGCGAATATTTTTACCCAGTGTCACACAACCCAATATTCGCCAGGTGCAGCTGGACACGTGGTACGAGGGATTCAGAGTACCTTCATCGGTTTAAGTTCAAGGAGAACCCTTCGTGTTTCTGTGACCCGGGCGTTGACTAGACCTTATAGCACCAGGTAACCGTGTTTCGCATTTGGAAGACCCAGAATGGAATGTCAGTTGAAAATATGGAAGGATAAAGTCAGTGGAATCATTGCCTCCCTTTTAGGCGACATTTATCGTCGTTCATCATTTCTGAAGTACTGCAGACCAACAATAAAATGAGTGCAGTGCCGCTTGGTTATGAAAACAATTCTGCAGAGAAATCAAGTAGCATTGACAGCGGACTGGTTGAAAGCGGAGTGGTTAATATTAAATATTACGATACAGCGATTTCCGTATTACTATGTAGCAATTTATGTTTAAAAGTTTCATAAGTCCATACCAGTAAGTATATCAGTAATAAGTGTCTGCAGCTCAGTCCTGCCAGGAGGATCCGAAGCATCGTACACACGTAACATTGTACCCAATTCTTGCAAGACATATTGACGTGTACTGAATCCAACAGGATCATCTCCTTCCGCAGGACATGGCGATTCGATGATGCTGAATAAACATAAAAAATAATAAAATATTTTTTGGAAGTTTAAATATTTAAGTAAGAATAAATTAACATAATATATTACAATAAGAATATATAAAAATGTAGAATATGTAAACCATTCATATCAAAATAAATCAGAGAAGGGTTTGTCTAACTTCTTTAATAATTTTAAATAAATCCCATATAACATTGATGTCATAATAACTTTTTCTATACATTGATATTCAAAAACTATTGCTATACTCACGCTCTTATGTAACCCGTGAGAACAACCAAATCAGGCAAAACTGTTTCCAAAGTCTCGTCGTCGTCGATTTTCTGCAGATGTTCTGCTAGGTGGCGCCAATAACATACAGTCTCTTTATTTAAATCATCAGCGGGAATAAGCCGCAAACTTTTGTTGGTGGGTAGCCATTCCAGTAGTTCAGATATAGGCAGACGTCTAAAACATACAATCATGTTTTTGTGTATTGTATTGACTCATCACAATATCACTGGAACCATAATAGATACTTGTAGACCAGTAGAAGTCAGCTCAGGACAAATTTTACGAAACATTTCCACATGCGGCGTGTTCGTTATAAAAATGTATATTTTGAAACTAACTCTTGTAGGCATAAAACTTGGCATACACATAACTAGTTTTACAAAACAAAATGGAACACTAACAGATCATAGCAAATAAGCAAATAACGATTACTTACTTAAATAATGACTCCAGCAGTTTTCCAGTCACATACTGAGAGTCCTTCACATCATGGGCATTATCCAGTCGTATTGCCTTTAACAAGTCCACAATATTTCCTTGAAATGTGCTTAGCCAACCGGGGATTAAAATCTCTTCTACCACACGGCGCACTCTAAAACTCCGCTCGGTTAAGCCCACCTGTAAATAATACTGGTAATGTAACTTTAACAATAATATATTTACTATCATTTATACTCTTAATTAATTTACTAAAATAAGAGGCGAAAGATATACTTCTAGTGTTGACATTCAGCTGTATCAATCAACTCTGAACTTAGTACTACCAAAACAAATAAAAAATAAAAGATGTTTGGCTGCTAGGCCAAGATAGGCAAAAACAATACAAGGCAAATTATATAAACTACTGTAATTTTTACATAAAATACCCAAATGTTTGATTTAGAAAAATAATTCAATAATGATTTAGTCATTTGGTGTTTACATAAAGTTCTCCAAAAATGTCAACATATCTACATCATATGTTATCTAAAAATGTAACTTGCCTTGAGAGTTAGTATTCTTTGCTTCACTCGCAGTTGGGTAACATTAATAGCAGCAATGTATAGAAAAGCTGCACGCCGCACGGCTTCGTCTACATCACAGAGGCGCTCCAAAACAAATGGAACATTTCTTGTATATTTAGCTATAGACATTACTACAGCTCTGAAAATATATTACAACAAGTAAAAAAAGTATAACGTACAGTCCAAGCATTTATAAATTAAAGCATTTATCTATCATACCAAGCTTTCAAAGCACTATGGGATTATAACAACACCCTACAATACCAATAGCCATAATTCTTAGTGTTATGTCTGATTTGCCAAATCAAATTCCGGGTACTATGAAATACTTTTTTCCTTCTCAGAAATTACACGGTACACTGTCAGAAGACCATGACTATTACATATACCAGCCTACTGGTTTTGATAATATGGCTTGATTCCAAGACCTCCCATCAGTCTCTCTTCGGATACCTCTCCATTCATACTCCACTAGCAAATGTTGCACATGTTTAATTACTACAAATCTCGCAATTGATAGTTTTTCTCATCAAAAATGCAAACTTCGCCGGTGGAAAAAGTCCGGCACAAAGTCTTAAAGCTATTAGGGGAACCGGAAATTAATGTCGTTTCTGTTGACATATTTTACAGGAAAACTGATTTTTCCTACTCTTTTATTGAAATTTTTATTTATTTACTAGATAACAAAAGGTGGTTGATAACAAAAGTGAATGAATTGTTGATTAGAAATAAAAACTTGTTAAAAATATAGTCATGTGAATTGTACTTGAGAAAGCGACTTTTCTTTCCGGTCCCCCTAATATTTCTAATTATATTGTTGGCAAGATTGGCAAGTCACTAAGCCATAGACAATGAAGCAGTGAGTATTGAATGGTCCTGTACCATATTCCCTTCAAATAACTGATAGCAAGGAAAATTTAAGAACAATAGCGAAAAGAGGGAAGTCCCTTTACAGAGTCTTTCATCTTTGTTATTATAACTGTTATCCTCAATTTTCTAGAGTATTTTTTTTTTCAATCTTACCTTCTGACTGATGAACTGGGGTCACAACTCATGTGGAAACGGTAAGCCCTAGTGACTTCATCATTAGGTTCAGTAGGGTTCTGCAAGCGCTGTAATGCTAAAACGGCGCGGCAACGTACAGCACCGCGAGTATCGTGTAACCTTTGCATCTACAGTGTAACATAGTTTTAATATAATGTAACACAAACTTTTTAAATTAATGAGTGAACATAATATTTACCACATATGTATGAATCAATTTCCACATATGCATCTTTTGTAAAGACATCATCATCACCATTTCAGCCACAGGATGTCTACTGCTAGACATTGACATAGAGATTTCTAATAAGACACATTGGAAATGCTGCCCTGTAGAGTAGGTTGCAAAAATTCCCTTGGCTCTAAGTTTGACTTACCCAGTTTGACTGTTTGCCCCAGCTACACATAGAAGTCAATGACTTCAAGAACGAAGCCAGCTACTGACATTGAACAGGGCACAAAATTGACATTAGACAAAATATTTGTCTTAAACATCTTCAAATTATGGTTAACTTGTTGCAATACTTATTTGAGGTATTCTAGTATTAGACTGAGTTTCTCCTTTGATTTTGCCATGACTATGATGTCATCGGCTAGAGGAACTGAAGCACCATTTATGTTTAAACCATACCAAAGATTTCTTCTTAGTTCACACACATTAGCTATGGTAGCAAATTATATGCCACAGTCTTTTAAATAGTTTTCTGAAATGGGTCGATTTGGTTTATTGCAGTATAGACTTTACATAATTAATTGCAGTCAGCCTTTAAAACTATAATCAAATTTTATAAGTGAATGTGGGTTTTAATAGTGTAGGGTACCAATGCTCACTGCGTGATCAAAGAATGTGGTTTCTTCTCATCAATAGTTTTTCATATTTATATGATAAATTATAATGTAGCATTGAAGTTATATTTAAAGGACGCAATAATACATTAAAATATACCTCAGTAGTAAGCAGTTTGTCACAAAGATCATCATCTAGAGATGCATCATCACCAAGGGCAGCTAGCACTGCTGCCAGTAATTGACTAGCGCGATATCTTACTGATTGTCCAGATACACATTGACACTAAAAATAAACAAAGATTATTTTGATTCTTCTGTGCCATAGTTCTTGTTTAACACATTTTAATTATTAGTTAGTACTTATGAACAGAAATAAGTAAAAGCTTACTGTCATGTTTTTATTGATTAATTATATAAAAGCATCTTTTTATTAAAAGATATGCAACATTCTGGTTATCAATATAATTTACGAACTAAAAACCAGTCTCAACAAAGATAAAAGTATGAATACAAGTTCAAAAGATAACTTAAAAAACATAAATTAATAAAACAATTGTGATGAATAAACAAAAGACTAAAGAAATGGAATATAGTTTTGCATATTGTAGGTAAAGTTGATACTAACATCAAAAATAACATCAAATATGAACATTAGAAATTCTTCTTCATCATCAAGTGTTGTACAAAAAGTAGCCACAAACTGTATCACTCTGTCAACATTTGCACTAGTATCTCCAAAAGTAAATAAATAAAGAAGAGCATTTTTAAAACTTTCCTTGAATAAATCTTCATCAGTCTGAAAAAGAAATACAAATGAATTAAAACAGAAGTGATGGAACATAGCAAAATAGTGGCAAACATTTACGTAATAGCCGCTACCTAAAGATCACCATTTCAAAATTTTTATAAAAATTAAAAATGAGATTTGTCATATAATTATTGTAAAAAAAGTTTAATGAACATAAAGTTTTTATTTGGAATAATGAAGACTTTATTTATAAAAGGATTTTCATATTATTTTAATTAATCTATAATAATGTATCTACTATATTTAATGTAATTATTGTTATATTAATAAGTATAATGATATTACATGATAAACACAGTGCAGTCTAACTATTGTAATGGAGCATTTATTAATCCGTGTAAAGACCTCCCACAAGAAAAAATATATTCAATAGATGAATAATACATCTAAAGTATATGTATAATTATAATAAGAACAGTGTAATATTTGACAAATAACGTGTGTAACTAAAAATTATGATTACTTTTTAAAAATACTCATACAAATATACTTCCTACAATCGTTACTTTTATAGTATACTTTTTTATATCGTTATGCATAAGCACAGAGTCACTTCTGTTTTGTTCGATTTACGTTTTGTAAGATATTTCTTACCTTTTTATACAGTTTCTTCATTTCTTTTACATACTTCTTATGTTGAACTACGTTATATTGAACATTTTGAAAAATTTGAAACATTGTTGGAATGTTCCTAGGATTAGGTTTACTTGCCGGCACATTTTGAGGAAGATCAGCTTCAGTAGGAACCATTGCTACTTAAATTAAACTATTGTGTTTCAAATAATGCACAATATAATGAAATAAATTTCAACAATATTATACACAGCAGTTAGCATTTCATAGAACCGTTTTAATATTTGAAATTGTTTTGACATTAGCATGACGTTTAAAATTGAGTGATGTCATACCAAAAATAAGTATTTATAACATGATTTCCAACCACATTCAAGAAATAAAATTATTATAATTTTTGTAAAAAATAATATCAAAATAATATAAAAATACAAGATTTAAAGAACAAATTTTATTGTTTAATGATATTTTATTGCAGTATGTTTATCTTGAGAATTGGAGTGTGTTGTGGAGGAGTGTTATCCGACCGGTTCAAACTGCGCGTAAGTAAGTAGGTTGCTCACCCAATATAGCTTTTTGGTAATCCGTAACGTTTCGGATGCTACAGGACGGCCAGCTCTCTTCACTTACATTTCAAAACGTGGGTATACTTTCTTGCCTCTTAAGCTTTAGCTTTTTAGCTAGTTACTTTATGCCTCAGGTCACACGTTTTCTTCTTATCTACCTTTGAGTTTAATGAAAACATTCTATTACACTATAGTCTAGTGCTATGTGGAATTTGGTTTTACAGTTTCGGACTAGAGAAGTTCTTTATAATAACTGAAATGAAACATTTGCGTAAACATAGCTATATATACCAATAGTTGCGCGGTACATCGTTTCGTACCCCGCGGCGGAATTATTTAAAACGAGTCACTTGCACTAGCAAGATAGTTATTTTCTCTGTCGTGTCGTGACCCACGGGTTAACTGTTTTGCGTCAAATCTGTAATTTGTACAGATTCGCTCCTATCGTTAAATTTAAACCTACCTAAACTATGTTGCTTTTAATTATGGCGGTTCAAGATATAATTCCATTGTAGACATTTGCTTTAATTATATTAATATTTATCAATGTTGTCATATTTAGCAATAATTCATATAAATAAAATTCCTTTGAGGTAAATTTTATGGATATTAACTAATTTTTGCAAGTATTTCGTTGTACGATTAACAAAACAAAGTCAGCGTTTTTTCCCGCACGTTATTTTTTAAAATTTCTAGTTAAAATAAGCTACATATAATTTTGTGAAAAAATTGTTGGAACTAATGTACTTAGTTGTGTATCAAAATGCAGTTCTAAATTTGCACAAATCAAATTAAAGTATACGGCACAGAAACATTAAATCGGAAATCGCTGCCTTATAGAGTGGTAACATTTGTTATAAGGGCCATGAAATAACGGAATACAAAAATGAATTATACTCAATATTACAATATAGTGGTACCTGTACAGTTATTTTTTGCGCAGGGTTTGGTAACGAAATAAAGGATAAAGAAATAATTGTATCATGTTATATGTAGTAAAATTTTAATGTGTAATTTAATTAGTACGATCATAATTAATTTTTGATTATTGTAAAATTTAACTTATTATAATATTATTTACAAGTTACACGTATATCTAAAGATAAAATTGACATTAGACGTTTCAATATTATTAAAAAAATACATTGTTTTTTTCCAAACGAAAACAAGGATAGAAAAATGTCTTTAATTTTTACGTTTAGTAAATCGGTGAAAAATTTAATACAGGTAGTCCTATAACCAAAGTTAAGCCGCAACGGGATGGTTATGCCTAGTAATTTAACAAAAAATCCGTCACGTGTTTTTTAAAAACTTATATGAAAGAAAAAAAGCTCACTTTTCTCATGATTTTAATGTTCACGCTACCGTGATCTACCAATCATTCTAAAAATACGTTAATTTATGGGATTATCGGTACAGCTAAAATTATTTTTAGATTTCATAAAATTTTATAAATTTTCATGTAACTCTTCGTCGTGTTAGTTTAATTGCGCAATTCCAATACTATTACAAAAAAAAGGTTTTAATTAGTTTTTCAAATACTAGCGCAGCAAAATGGTGGGATGTTTCTTATAATGGAAACAATGGACTAATTTATTTAAATTTATGAGTAAATAAGAATATTAAGTAATTATATCAGCTTAAAGCTCCTACTAAAAAATCTTTAGCAAAAATATTATTAATTAGGTTGATGTTACCATTAAAATGCGATTTTAAATATTTTTTTTTAACTATGAATTTCACCATTCAATATTTGATTTGAAAAAAGTATATTTAAAGTTGATAATGACAATTTAAAAACTCATTTATATATAAAGAATATGAAAAATCGGCTTATTAAGTATTTTTAATTTTAATGTGTATATATGTAAATATATAGACATTATCAAAATATTATAATAAACACGTCATTACTCCAGGTCTTCGATTAGAGAATCCAATTCCTTTTGCAGCGTCATAGATTCTTCTCTCTGTTTGAGGACATCATCTTTCAGTCGATCTACGTTTGCCATTAACAGAGCATTGCCTTTCTTTAAAGCGTTAACTCTAGTTTCATGTCTTTTTAGGCGTTTTGTAAGATTATCCTTTTTGTTTGGTAAAGGAGCATCCTGAAATTATTGAAGCCATTTTTTTATTATTTACAAGTACATAAATAAAAAAATATTAAAAAACAAAACGTTGCAAATGTTGTAAAATCTAACAAATATAACTACCTCTGGTTCGCTTTCACTCTCAGTCTCGCTTTCTGTGTCCTGTTCTGTCTCAGTTTCTGATTCTTCTTCACTTTCACTCTTTTTCTCTTCTTCAGACTCCTCCTCCTCCTCTTCCTCTTCGTCATCCTCTGAACCTACTTCTTTCATCATTGCAGCCATTTTATCAACTTCGCGTTTCAACTCTTTGTATTTTCGTTTTTCTTCCCTATAAAAGTTAAATCATCATTATATTAAACAAAACATTAATTGACCTGAAAACTGTACTGTAGGATAAATGGCACAGAGAAGACAATGGATATAACATATATCTATAGTTGTTGAAGAAATCAAGTCTCTGGAAAAAAAATCTCAAAACTAAATTTAAGTTGATGAAAAGTGATTTTTCAATAATATTTCTTCGTAAGTTATACTGACTTTAGTGCAGCTTGTTGGTTCTTTAAAGACATCTTGTAACCCATACGTTCCCTTTTCATATTGTCTTGTTTCTGCTTCAGATGAGAGATTTTGTTCCTCATATTTCTTATTTCTTTTTCCATTCGTTTTTGTTTCTTCTCTTCACTTTCTTCCTGTATAACACATAATACAAATAATAAATTAACTGAATACTTTTAAAACAAATGCTGTTTTTTTAAAGGGATAGGTTTTTAAATTATAAAGTCTAACTGTAACCAGAATATTTTTTTTTATGAATTTTGCAAAATTAACAGTTCCTAATGAGAGATTTTGCATGATCGAGCGAAGTAATAACTACTTCTATTCATTATGTCGACACTGCTAGTATGAGGGATATCGGAGAGTTAAAAATTTTAGCAAGTTTGATTGATCAATTCGAGTATCTGCAAAGTTTCTCGGATGCAGCAGATATAAAAAAAAGTTATTGTTAGAAAATAGATTTGTGCAGCAGTTTAATTACCACTTCTTCTTCTGATTCTTCTTCTTCTTCAAAGCTATCATCCTTTGTTACGGAAAGTTGTTTCACAGCATGACTGGACCGTCGCGAACCTACGTTTGTTGGTATGATCCCCTGAAAAAAGATCTTAAAATGTATCCATTTTATTTTAATACAAAAAAATTTTTCTTTCATGAGACGAAGGTGCTTCTCGCTTCGGATAAATATCAGAAATTTTAAAAAGAATGATAATGAAAAAAGGTTGATTGCAATTAATGTGTAGTCATTTATTTTCAACATTATGTAATATTTATTATGTTAATGATATTTAAAAAATTGAAATATGATCAATATTGTACGAGAAATTTTATGTCAAAAAAATGAAATTCTATTATTGAGTATGAGGCGGTTGTCACGATATTAATGTCACTTATATCCTTCAATTAATAAAGGTGAATTATATTGAGCATTCCATACTTTTATAAATAAAGTTTATTTGTTTGATAGTTAAAACCAATGTGTTAAAGTGATAAGAGTCATTACCTCGCCATCCTCGTTAGGGTTAGTATTAGAAGCATAAGCAAGGTTATTGTTAGCATCAAATTTTTTTTCTAGCTCCTCAGCTTCTTTAGAGTTAACGCCAATATTTAATAATCTACATTGTCTTATAATATCAAGCAAGGTTTTTTGGTAAAAAGATAAAGATCCTTCAGATGCTAATAACTCTTCATACCTATCCTGTAAATTTTTATTAACGCTGTTAAATGTTAATTGCTTAAGGAACTTTAAAATAATATTAATCATAACTTTATTTAGATTACAACATACCGACAGAGCCTGTTCTAATTTTTTTTCAAGTTCAGCGTTCCTCCTCTTTAATTCTTCTAGTTCTGATTGAGCCGTATCTCTTTCTTCAGCTGCTTCTAAATACTGTTTTTCTAGATTATCTGCTGTCTCTTTAGCTTTCTCAACTTCCGTCTTAAGGTTATTAACAAGTCGTTCATCGTATGCATCAGTAACCGATATGACAGTTTTGTGTTGTTCCTGTTTTATTATAGCTCGTTCTCTTGCTAATTCGGCTTCTAAGTTTTGTATCCTTGTTAGAAGTCGTTTGTTTTCTCTTTCTTGAACTTCTTTATTTCTATTAATAAATCAATGTGATTTTTAAACATACATAGATAAATACGTTACGAATACGGTTTTTGAATTATTTATTTTTAATCTTCAATTTATTATCAAATTAAAGAATATTTATTAGTATTTTATTGATAATTTTTTGAATTACCTCAATTCTATAGCAAGAAGCTGTTTAGTAGACTGCAAATCGTCTCTGACTTTATCAATGTCGTCCATTTCATCAATATCCTCTTCTTCTGCTGCAGGTACCTACAGTATAAATCAATCAGGATGGTACAATAACACTTTATATACAAATGACTTTAGAAATTTTAATTTCATAAGTTTGTTCAATATCGTATACAACGCCATATTTATCATGCATTGGAAGAGAAAAATATTTATAATTTAAAGTTAATAATTATTTACCTTATCGTGTTCAGAGGACAATGCTTTTATATTGTTAAATAATTAAAAAATCGTTTCTATTTCTTAAAGATAACAATGAGTAATGCTGTGGAGGATTTGTCGCTGGAATGTCTTTATGCACAAATTATTTTCATATATTATCAGATACATATCTCGATTTAATCTTAAGTTTACTTATAGCTGATGTAGATAATATAAATATAAGTCTTATTAACTTTGAAATGATTGATCTCATAACTGTTGTGAATTCAAGTTATTAATAGGAGTTTCAGTTTTGATTTTCTCTTGCGATTACTCATGTGAATTATAAATATAAAGTATGAAATATTCACCTCTTGAACTCCAGGTACTAAAACTCCCGAGGGTGATGTAGCTAGGTTTGCTTGCGACATCGATTTTTGTACTTGTTCCTCTATCGTCATCTGCCTTCTAAACTTCCTTAAGCCTTCTAAATTTGGTTTGCTTCTGTCGTTAGTTTTCACTTTCTTTAGTTTAACGCCTTTGGAAATTTCTTTTAAAAGTTCGTTATGTGAATTAGGTTTTTCAGATTCAAAGATGAATTGCCCTTTATTTTTAACAACTGCCGATCGTGTAATTATTGGACTTGACCTAGAAATAGTGTATATGTTAAAGTAAAATATTTTCATTTATTGTTTAGATGCACGTCTCATATCTACATATAGCGGTTATAGCAATGGTCATCATATTTTAATTATGCATAATTCATTTAAGATTATTCCAAATTTGGTCTTCATAACAGATTTTTCAGTTTATTACATAAAAAAACTTATACATCGTATTAAATATGTACAAAAAAAACTGTGTTCCCGAGTAAAATAGCTGTAATTGTAAAAATAAAAGTTAACAAATTAATAATTTTTGCTGACCTATCATTGCAAACGACATGTTTAAGCTTCTTCCCTTGTTCCACTTCTTTCATCATGTCACTCCAGTCAGGTCTCTTCCTAGGTCTGCTTCGAAGTGACTCAATTTTTTTTAGTTTTGATGGATCTAGAGGCGATTTTTTGAAGTCTGGTGGAGGAGGCATCTTAGGTGGCAACGGCGGAGGCATGGGTGGTGGAGTGGGCTTAAGTAGACCTGGACGTATAGAACGAATTTGTATCATTTTTAAATTATCTCTCTCTTTGTATGCTCATAATAAAACCTTTTTGTAATCATGTTTAACATTAAAAAGCTCTGCGTTTGATAAACACTTTTTGTTTCTTTATCTTATAATTATTTTGCTTTTCGTCATTAATTTCATAAAAAATTGTGATAAAGATGATAACATTAAATTTATAAAAATATTTTTTTTTGGATAAAATTGTTACATTGAAATTAGTTTAAGTTACAAGGATGCTAAGTTTGAAGGGAAAAGCGAAAGTCACGATGTAAAATCGTGACTTTCGCTTTATTTACAGAAATCAGTGTAAATTTACTGAAGATTAATATTCAGAGGAGAGATTATTCAGCTTTACATACCTCTAACATTAAAGTCATTATTAAAATCTGGCATGGTTTAAGGTGGATGCGATCACTTTTTGAATAAATTATTGAAATATCACTTTTACACTGTTATTCAAAAATTCTGTTCATGGTAATTCGTACACAACGAACACTTGAAGTTGGAACGTCGATGCCAGAGACAAATTCGTTAATAAACTGAAGTATACAGCATTTGCACCTGAACGAGAAAGCTGTGCATATGTTATGCACGCGGAACTGGGGGGCGACAGATTTAGACTACAAATGCTGTCTAGCGCACAAGAGATCAAAAGGTAAAGGATTGAAATAGCGAAGTAACCCGACTAATGAGACAGGCGACAGAAAATATTATGTGCATAAGATGTTACTGTCGGATAATCTTAGTT
The DNA here is from genome assembly GCF_028537555.1 of Battus philenor. Lineage (NCBI taxonomy): Eukaryota > Metazoa > Arthropoda > Insecta > Lepidoptera > Papilionidae > Battus > Battus philenor. Next base: position 5,810,426 of record NW_027181686.1, read on the forward strand.
TTATTGAATGTTACAGTTTTGGACTCAATAATAAATAATGGTATTAGTTAATTATTTATTACTAACTTTGTACGTAGACTCTATGCAGACATTAGCACAACATGGCGTTTTTCATTAGAAATGAATAAATAGGTTAGCAGATTTTTTTTTAATTTAAATATTTATTACTAAATTATATTTTGGTATTTTGAAGGTACTCCTGAATTTCACAATTTCATCTTTTTACGAAATATATACACTATAATTATATAATACATAAGCCAAAATTATATGTATCCTATATTTTCGTATACACATAAATGAGTAAAATAAATAACTTTTTTAAAAAAAAGTATTTCGGAGGTCATAAATGTAGTCGCAAAGTAAATAAACCAAGTCAAACCCTCTCTTTCCTGTCCAAGCAAGAATAGGTAAATAAGATGATTTTAGCAGAATTAGAGTTAGCTAGAAATTAAAAGAAATTTAATAAACATAATTCCGCGAACTTCAGCAGAGCAATTAATTATTAAGTACATTACAAGAAATAATTATAGGTTTATTATTCATTTAAAAACATCTAGAATAAGCAAAACAAGTTTTTTTTTGTAATTAAAACTACCATAAAAACGCAAATAAAAACTTCGTTAATTAAATAAAGATTAAGTGATTATTTGAATTTAACATTTTTACTTTAATTTATATGTTCCTTCAAATATTAAGACAAAGTGTAAAATCTATGTCCAAATAAAGATACCAATAAATACGTTACGAAAGCAAGATGTACATGCAATATTATAATTGATTATTAGTATATATTGTATCCGCATAGCTTGAACTCACTTCTTAAACTCTCGTTCTTGGTTAAGGTGTGACCTTTAGGTATTTCATTTGCAAGAGTTTTATCAATATTTTCTTTCACCCTTTCATGTAATGGGTCCCGCCATTTTTTCATGTTTACTTCATCCTTAGAAGGTGCCTTTTGTAACGATGCTTTTCGCGGTGTTGGTGGAAGCTGAAAAATAAATGTAAATAATTATAATTCAGGTTTCCTAAGAGACAGTTCAAAGCATTTTGAGACATGATGAGTATTTGATGCTGATGAAAAAAAGTGAAAAGTTTTGCAGCAAGATTACGTGCAGACATACACTGCTTACATTGCTTCTAATATTGATAATAATATTAAAATCACGTGTAGGCATACCTAGAAGAAACAATTATAGTGATTATTACATGAGTCTTGAGTTACTATAAAAATGACTTACTTTTGATGTAGATTTTTCGATAGGGGGTTTGGTGGCCATTTTCAATTGATCTTGAGAACCTTCTTCTAATTTTGATTTAGCGACTGCTTTTGTGTCGTCTTCTTGTTTCGGTTTGTCAGCGGTTCTTCTTTTATCTTCAGTTGTATGTTTTTCAACGGATTTCAATTTTTCATCTAATTTTGTATTTTCCGGAGCCTCTTTCTTTTCTTCTGTTCTTAATTTGGATTTCAAATCTACCTTCGTTTTTTCTGCAGGTTTTTCAGTTTGTTTATTTTCTTTTTTCGCAGAATTCAAAACTGATTTGCTGTTTGTGAACTTATCACTTACAGAATTATTTTGCTTCGGGCTAATTTTATCTATGTTTTTTTGGTCTACAATTGTAACAGTTTTATCTTTAGCCTTATCATCTATTGTTTTAACACTTTTTAATATTGGTTTTTCGGGACCTTTATCATTCTTATCTTCCGAATTTATTGTTTTAACAGTTCTTAAAGAAGACTTTGTAAAGCGAGGCTTCTCATCAAGTGTTCTGTTTGCTTTATCTGCTTCTTTCGCTGCAGAGGGCTTAATAAGCTTCTCTTCAGTTGGTTCTGATACTCCGTTTTCCGTTTTGTCTTTAATAGTTGCTTGTTTTTTTAGGACCGCTGTAAAAACAGTAAATTATTGTTTTAAAAAATGAGACGCACTTTTTTAAATTTATAATTCGCACTTAAGCGTAGATTGCGTACATTCATTGCATTATGATAATGGCTTTAACCACGTATATATAAATCAATGTTAATATGTTGTCTGTTATTCCTTTATTTTACTTATTTAAGCTAGTACTCTAGTTATTAAGATTATTTTTTGATATTTAGTAATAACCCGGTGAAAAAAAGAGATAGCAAAATTTGGTGTAGTACATGATTCTTAAAATGTCTAGATTCTATCGTAATTAAATTTTGTAATGCGATATATGTAGTACTTCTTAAATTTGTTATGACAGATTATTGTAGTAGACATTTTAAATAAAATAAAGACATCGTGGCCGAAGAATTAATGTAATATTAATGACATAGCGTAAAAATTAAAAGTTATTATTTTCTTTTAGTGATGATATGTACATATTGCATTCTATAAACATTTTTATATGGCTTCACAGTAATTGAAGGCCAATTATGTGACTAAAATAAACGTACTGAAAAAAAGTGTATTACGGATATCTGATATAGGCGGAGCATCTTAGTCTTAAGACTGCTCTATCAGTAGTTAAATAATTACTTATTAATTTATTGTATTATTAAGTTAAAGATGGGTTTTACTTCAGCTTCAATCAAGAAAATTATATTTTGCTCATGAAAGTGTGTACAGTTTTCGTATGAAATTGTATGAATTAATGGAAACACATGTGACGATGCATTTCGTGTGATTCGCGCGCGTAAATAAACATGGCTGCTGCCAAGATGGCCGACCTTCGCTATTTTAACGATGTAATTTATCAAGATTTGTTTTTTGTTAATTTACTTTGTAAAAAATATTAATCAACAAAAACTTTTTTTATTTAACCAATAGTTGACTTAAGATAAAATGCTTAGCGATATAACGGAATAAAAAGCTGTTTCATCGGACCCATACTCAAAAAATTTCATTAGACGTTGGTTTATATGATGTAGTAAGATAAAATGAATGTAGTGGACATCAACAATTGTAAAAGAGTTAAAGATTCGTTTACATTAGTTTATTTTCTCTACAATTTAAGAAATTCTAATTGTTTGAATTACTAATAGTTCCTGGGTTTCTTGAACTAATAATAAAATTTCAGTCGGTATAATGTTATGTTCTATGGTAAGCATGTTCTACGACCTCAACGATATTTCATTCAAGAAATCAGGACAAAACGCGCCGACGTAGGTTAAAAGTGTCAATCAAAAAAAAATACTGCCGCTTCGGACAAAATACAGACAGACTGAAATTTGGCTAACGCATCCTTAACTTATTAATATAAGCCTATGAAATATATTGCATTAACTCTTCGGTTAATACAAAGTATGAAGAAGAAATAGATAGTATTTTGAAATATAAGTAATGTCACACAAAAAAGTAAAGACGGTGGTCATATAATCATCTTAGGGGGCCAAATGGTGGTAAAAGGGTGGTAAAGTTAGGTGAACATTATAGTATCTTTTAATATAATTGTTAAAATGGTTTATATAATTCTAGGTTCTGCCCATCACCTCTGTCTACATTAAAGTAATATCAGATTCATATTTAATTCATTTACGTTAAAAGGTAATTATGTTTGGTGAATCGGTACTTTATATCTCATCTAGATTTAGATAAGCGTGATGTGCACACAAAGAAAATAATACGACTTTGCTTGCGTATATACGTAGTTAAAATATTGTAATTTTAAATATTTACGTTTGTGTAAACGAAATGGAAGCAAAAATTAGTTGGTAAGAGTGAAGGAAATCGGTGACTAATTAAACAGCCTTGGCATCTGATGTGAAGTAAAAATGATATCGAAAAGTATGGACACGTTATGAGTTGTGATTTTAATATTATTTTGATTTTTATAGATATTTTGACTAACTACATATATATATTAGGGATTGTTTATTTTCCTTAGATTATACATAACAGACCTAATTCATCTTTACGTGAATGGCGTCATTAAAAAATACAATCGTGTTATTGGAAAGGATTGGTATTCTTTTACGTATAAATACATGCCGATTAATCAAATAAAAGTTAATTGGAATATACATTGGTTTATTATATCTGTATATTTTGAATAAAAATTATTTTTGGCGTTGAATACATAGAGCGATTTGATAAATCATAGCGTAACCCCGACAACGCGGTTTATTTTGTAAAATGTCTGTCCTCTCTAAAAATATCGCGATTCGTTGGCGTTGGTTACCTCGAAATACATATCTGTGAACTGTAACGTTCACAAATACGTCACGATAATAAAATGGCTTGATTTTAATTGCATATAAAATAAATATTACACTTTGTACCTCTTCATTACTTTATTAGAGATTATCTTAATCATATTACATGAGAAAGTTCGTACTTTAACAGTGGAGTAATTATAAGAATAATAAGGGTTTTGATACAAATACCACATGTAACATAAACAATCAAATTAGCCATTACTATTCATACGGAGGAACTATTATTTTAAACAAAAAAAAAACAATGATGAGAGGACAAAATTAATTATTTTCGATAATTACTATTTTTGAATACAATGGTAGACAACACCAACAAACAAAAATTACAAGTCATGCTATTTGTAATAGATGAACTATTAGCTCCTTTACAAATATTCTAAATATTCATAAAATACTTTTCTTCACAAACCTTTAAAACTCAATCAATCACAAATTTATGGTTGCATAACCGCTTTTATTTGTAGTTTTTTAAACGTTAAAGGGATCATGTGCAACACACACAATATCTCAACACACTTTATGATTGCGAATCTGAGAAGAACACTTTCCGATAGCTTGTTACACTTTCGCGTCATTCGCTACCAAATTTCAGACTGGTAGTTTTGAGTTCGCTTACAAAGAGTCTAATGTCCATGAGCCCTGCCAAAGTTTCGGGCAACATTTTGACGTCACTATGTGGGCAAATATATATCAACCTACATACATGTGCATTTTGAAATATAGCCGTCTTTCAAAGTGGCGTCGAAGAAAAAATAAACAAGCTTACAACACGAGCGAAGCTCTGCCGACGTATTTAGAGCGCTCATTTTCATAATCCACCGACGTACGATCTGGTAGGATGTTACTTCTTACAGTGATTTAAACGTATTAGTTATAATAAAATGCGACCTATTAGAAGCATAAAAATACCATTTTGTGAGTTTATGGCCAGAATAGAAACCTCATCAATACATAAATAAATAAAGTTGATAGAAGACGCTGAACAAACAGGTCGCTACCTAGAGGTCCTATTTGAAATCAAGGGGGAATCTATCGTCAGTGTTGGACGTCCTATGGTAACAATGAAATGATATTATATGTATAAACTTTAAAGAAGATTTACAAGTTAAAATTGTTGATTCACAAAATAGTTTCGTAAATAATTTGTAGAATAACAACCTATTATTATTATAATAAAATTAGTGTAAACACGCAAAAGTTTCAAAAAACATCGTCCACTAGAAAAAAAAAACTATAATTACTGTAAATGTAATGAAATCATATCTACTTTAACACAGGTAAGAGACTTGGGCACTATTCTTGATGAAAAGCTCAGATCCAGTACATACATTAACTACATTATCAGTAAAACTAAAAGGTTATTACGGTTTTTAATACGTAATTCTACGCCCTTCAATGACATCAATTATCTTAAAATGCTTTATTTCAGTTATGCAATAAACATACAATTTACGAATTTAATTTTGCGACCCTTTCGTATTGACAATCTTAAAAAGATTCAAATATAGTTGTCATATTTCGAAATTAAGTCTTATCATTACCATAAAATAAGCACACTGGGAGATATATATATGTTGTTCTTGCTGGATGTATTAAACAATAAATTTGATTGTTTATTTATTTATTTAAACACACATTGTATGTGCACAAACAAACATTATACAATGTATGTATAGCAGCGAACTTATTGCCGATTGTCCTGAATTGCTGTGAAGTTAAAGTTTAGTGTTCCCGCTAAACGTAGAATTAATTATTTGAAATTGTCTCCTTTTTCTGCATACAAGATGATTGTAACACTAAGTTCACCTCACTAGACATATGTTATGTACGATATATATTGTATAATATGTGCTGTATCGCCGTTTTAACCTCGTCCAGAGATGTCTATGGGGGGATATATCATAATCGCCTGCTGGCTTGGCTGGCGATCGCAGTGTCGTATTATAGTACGCAGAGGACGCTGCTGCCCATCCTCTGGAAGTTTGTTTGTGAGCAGTGGCAATCCCATATAATTAATGAACAAAATGGTTATTATATAAAATTGAATCCCGAGAATTGAACCCGCAACCTACGACCGCAGGTCTCAGTCTTCTACAGCTGGATTGCCACTGCTCAAATGGGGAACTGTATTTATACTTGCACATGTACGTGCACTGTATACTATATGTAACTGGAATCATTAATCAAACACACACATACTCCACACGCACTTAACATACACAATCCGTACATACTGTCAATATAATAAATTATCTCTGCTTTAGTTTCTTTTTCTTAAAAGAAAGAAGACATAAATGTCTACTCTCGTAATTCTTAATTTGAATTAACACTCGTAGTACTTCGTAATTGGCATAGTTTATCTATTAATGTTTGTATTTTGTTGTGTATGAACCTGTCAGCTATGAAGTAGCTTGGAATAAATGAATAAAATAAATAAAAAAGTTTGTCTGTTACCCTTTTCATATTTTAAATAAAATCTGCAACATCATCACTTATTTTTGTCAAAGTTTATGATAAAGTATAAAAAATATTATTATTTGAACGGCTCTAAAGTAAAATTAATGCAGCAATATCGTAATTTTATATAAACAGATAAAAGGGAATACAAGTAGTAAGTATTGAAAAAAAGTTAAACGAAATATAACAACATAAGTTAATGTTGTAATGTGGTTTATTAATTGAAAGTCATAAGGACATAAGTGGTAATTTCTAAAATATTTTAATAAGGATCAAAATCGTTCGTCTAATCTTGCGCGGAATGGTCAAATGAGTAAACAGAGCGCTTTTGTGACGTATTTTTGGTACTCATTACAATGTTAGTGGTCCTATGCTATTCTGGTCAACATATGCATTATAGCATCTTGTACGCAGTAGCAGTTCAGTAGAGCATAAACTAGATTTTTAACCACTAGGCTGATTAATGATTGAAGATTCAGAGCAAATATTTATAACACATTAAAAACAAATTAATTAAAAATAGTAGTCGTAAGTTTTCATTTTAGAAATAGTCCAAGTTCAAGATTTATTGGTAGCTTTGAATAAATTAAAATTCTGAATGTTATTTGATTGTTTCAACCCACAGACACGCTCTGCGAGGCACAAGCCTTTCCCAAAGATATCCATGGCGAGATATTTCTTAATCGCCATGCTTGGCAGGCGGGCTGGCAATCGTATTGTGGTATTATGCTAGTCAGAGGACGCTACTGTCCATCCCCTAAAAACTTGTTTTGTGAGCGGTGGCAATCCTATGTAATTAATGCATAAAGTGTGAATTATTTACGATCTTATCCAGGGGATCGAACCCGCGACCTTTATACTCGTACTTTTAGACTTTGATTTACTAGGAAACATAATTTATATTTTGTTGAAAAAAATAGTTAAAATGAACCTTAAACCTCAAACACACGGTACAGGCTTCTTAAATAAATATTTGATGCACAAAAAGTCAATTAATAAATTCTGAATCAATGTTTTGGGCATAAAATTGGACTTTCGGATTTGTTACGAGTACATTACAGTTTTAAAAAAATTACAAACTACTGCCATCTTACTGCTAACTGATGAATTGTTCATAAAATATTGATTATGTCACATTTCGATTGCTACTAGATGTCGCTTTGATTAATACAATTTTACAAAATTGCGAGCAAAATCTCTCCATTCCTGGCTTTCAGTGTTGTTAATATTTATTTATTTAAATTTATATTGTTTACGACAATAATTTTTCAATTAGCCTTTCAATTTAACAATTTTTCTTTGAAAACTATGAATGAATTTCTCTAAAATTTTTGCTTCGTTTTACGATTGGAATAAAAAGTTAAAAAATAATGGTTGGAATTATTTCACGACATTAATACTCACGTTTTAAAGGTTTCGTAGGCGTTTCGTCGACGGATTTTGACGGGGTGTCAATTGTTTTGGTGGTGCTTTCTACAGGCTTCAGTTTCTTTTGGGTCCATGATGGTGGCGATTCAGTATCTTTGTCCTTAACCCATGGCGGCCTGAAGCTATCTCGACGGACAGCAGTGTTGTTGCTTACGTTACCGATCGGCATGACGCAGGCCTGTGGTTAAGAGTGTTATGAAAGGTGTATTATGTATAATGATTTACTACTACCTATATGGATTAAAAAGTAAAATGTCAACTCTATGACAAATAAGAGAACCGTGTCATATGGATGTCTTTAAAATCAGAGAAACAGAGATAGATAAAACACCAGGGATCGCATTTTACAATGTAGCAGTCTGTATGAAAAATGTGGAAACTGGAATGTAAACCGTCCATTTTTATTAGACCTCCTACGTTGAGTGGAACTTGAGTTAACTTCATAGAAAGTCGACGTTGTCACATATAGTTTCAAATGTTGTTTTAACCTAGGTTGATTGACTTATCACTAAAATTTGCTCAACTATGTGTAAAGGTGTATTTAAAAGTTAGAAAAATCTGAGCGATAACACAAAGATTAATACAATGTTGTCGTTTCATCGTAGTTGTTTCAATCCATAGACGCCCACTGCAAGGCATGGACCTCCCTTAAAGATATCTATGCGGGGAAAGCATATGATAGCATTCTCTGGAAACTTGTTTAAAAGTAGTGGCAATCCTGTATGATTAATGCACAAAGTGTGAAATATATATAAGACTGTATTCTGGGAATCAAACCCGCGGCCTATGATCGCAAGTCTCAGTACTCTAACAATAGGCTAGCACAGCTCGTCGTTTACGCAATAGTAAAAAATGTGTCGATGATTTTTTATGTTGTAATGATTTTAATACAAAACACATTATTTTGAAAAAAAAATGGTAACGTGATAAATCTATCAAATGCAATATACAGTTCTTATGATTTGATAATATCTAAAACAATAATATAAATTGGAAATGTTTGTAAAGTTTCACTTGAATACAATGCAGGTATCAAGCATAGGTATTGGAAAGTGAATCTGAAACAATTTTATCTGATTAGTTCATTGTGAAAACAGAGTATTTCACTTTTCCATACGTAAGTTTCTAAAACAAAAGGCAGACACGATAGCGCGTGATAGCGGACGATAGAGGCGAATATTTGGCAGAGATTATATTTATCCCGAATTTACGATAGCGTTATAGTTACAAATAACATAGACGGGACAGGGTTACGGTTCTATATATTACTATTATTGCTTTAAAATTTAATTACAACTCAAAATTACGAAAAAAAAATTACAAACTAATTTTTTACTATGAATAGGAATATGAATTAGGAACTCCACTCTTACTAGTATGTAACATTGTATAAAATTTTACGTATATTAAATTATGTTATAATGATCAGAAAAACCCTACAAAAATTTCTCTGTCTAGATTTAATTCAAATGAACGAATGTTGTTTTATCAATTACATAAATTGTTTTTCTTTTTATATATTGTGTAGAATAATAGACTATTGTTTTACATTTAACATAAAACAACTGAAAAAGCTGAGCTCAAAATTTATTTTAAAATGCAGAACGTGTTAAAAAGTTTTTAATATTCTTTTTCTTACGTCAATCCACTTGTATATGTGTAGCTGTCTGTGTAATGTCAAAGGCACGTAAATTTATTAAATAAAAAGGTCACTTAAACAGAACACACCGAACATTACAATTCAAAGGATCAACTGGTCATATTTTCCGTTGCGACAGGATTAGAATGGTGATCCAGAAACGGAATTCGTTGGGACGCGAAGACGCGACGGCGAGTACGCGTGGCTCACGACTACCATCGGAATTTCAGCGCTGAACAATCCTCTGGAACTTATAAATAGACGTGCCAAGGCGTGTACCACGTATTAAGCATCAGTTCTATCAACAGATTATATTTTATGTTTAATCTTGTTTTCGCACGCTTAAATTATAAAAAATAGCAAAAAAGTTTATACATACTCAAAAAGAAAATATAATTTTTATATTATATATAACAATGAATAAAGTGCAAGATTTAACTTTTTCAAGAAACTAAAAGTACATGCCGATGGTATTAATACACCACACAATAAAAGCTATCAACATTATTATGATGGTTTTATTTCACCTCTAACAACTTACTAATAAATAAGTATGTATTAAAAAGACGTGTATAAATTTACGTCTGTTGCTAAATTTTACGCGTAGGTTTCTCGATATTTATATTTATAAACATTCATCACAAAATGTGTTGAAAAAAAACTATGAATGACGAGGAAGGAATCAAAACGAGGAAATAACTAAATATAGCTTGGTAAAAATAGTTGTATAAACAAAGTGGCGGTGAAAAAAACTTCTAATATTTTGATATCATTTGAATAAATATTAAAAATAAAGTAATGTAAACAAAATTAAAATGAATATCCCATTGGGACTTAGTAGACGCGTTTAAACAAATTTGAATCGTAACCGTACAAAAAGACAAATAAAATTTATGTATGAATAATTTTGTTTAACGCCATCCAATGATTATTATTAAAATACATTTTTTTATAACTATTTAGTGCACTTAAAATACAAATGAAATCTCAGAAGGTTTTTGATAATTCTGTCGGCATTTCAAACCTGGAATAGTCTTTTTTCCAAAAAAGATTAATTAAAACGATATCTTTGTGCAAGGTTATATTTTCTTTGTTTCTTTTATGGATTCACATATTGATTGTCTCCGAAATTTAAAATAATGATGGCAATCAACTATAAAGCTGTATAAATTTATATTAGTCTAGATGTGATATGTTTCCATTCAACTTAAACTTGAAGTTTGTGATAAAAATATTACCGGATCAATAACAATTTTTTTACACCACAAAATCGTAAAAAATCAAACTTTCTTATCTCTTGGTTACAAACAGTTGCTTAAAAAGGATCCTATGTATATAAGTTGGCTATTAAATATTTTGGTAATACATATAAAAGTATAATAAAAAAGTAAGACATATCTTGTCCCGTTTGTGACGACCGGATGAGTTTTAAATATAATGGTCCCGCGTCAGCCGCTTCTATTTTTGAAACTTTCCTGTCTTGCCCGCCGTTTAGACTGACTTAGTCGATAGAGAAAGAGAATCTTTTGTTTATTAAAGAAAGGGATGGAAATATAGACGACATGTACAAACTGCATTATTTTTTTATTCAAATTCAAATTAAAAAATCATTATTTAGCAATCCATCCCGATTACATGTCTTATTAACGTAAAAAAAAAAACCATCTGTTGATCACTGGATGAGAAATGCTTCAAGCCTGAAGTACAGGTGAAAGAAACTCAGCGGAACTACATATTTTATTTAAATAATTTAAAACCACATTTTAATAAACATCAGAATAGCCTGGATGTGTACGCATAATTTTTGAGGTGTACTTGGTGTCTTCTATGAAATTATTTACAGCGTAGTAATTCTTATAAACGTTCTTTGACTTTTCTTTTAAATTTTAAAACAAAATAAGTTTAAAATCCATTTATTCAACTTTGGAACTTTTAACTGAACCCTTATTGAAAGACAACTTATTATTTTTTCAATTTTATTTTTGAATCTACTCTGCTCTCTCGCAAGCCGTTATAGTTGTGGAGAAGAAGCAGAAAGAAACTCCAGTAGTTTTATATTAATACTTAATGTAATAAAATAAGAAATATGTTTTAGGACAACAATAATGAGGAGATGACACGAAATATACTGACACATTTAATACTCTCTATGTAAAATATATAAAAAATAATTTATGAAGTTTCACAGGCTTGTAATATTTTCATATGTCAACGTGTATGGTATTCTTGTTCTTTTGAGCCGATAGGCGGCCCACTGCAAGGCATAGGTCTCATTTAAAGATAACCACGATAACCGGTCTTGCGTCTTCCGCAACTAAAGACTTCCCGTGAAACTTTCGTCTTCAGATGGCGACGATTGCACGAGTAATGTGTATTATCTAATTACATGAGCGAATATGAGAGAGATAATTTTACTTTTAACGTTAAATCTAAACTTTAATACTCTGTTTAGGTATAGACAATGTACGCAGTATTCTGTAATACTTTTAATTAGTGAACAACTTGTTTTTTTTTGTATGCGGTTAATTTTAGTTTTTTTTTTTTTTAATCTATTCAGCGTTTATCTATGAACGTGCCATTTCATTAACATTTACGAGTTGGATATGCGCCAATCATCTTAGAGCTAAATCCGTAAAACTGTAAAGGTTACTGAAGGAGCATCAAAATTTTCTACCAAAATGTTTCTTTTAAAGAAATTGCATTATAAACGCGTATTTATGTACATCCGGTGTATATTGTCTTAGAAGTATCATTAGTGAGATTGTTATGTTAATATTTATATAAGAGATTTCAACCTATGTACTCGTAATGATATCTCTGGAACCATATTGCTTAAAGACTTAAAATTCGGTCGGAATATTTCTTTTGCCAAGTAAAGCGCAACTAGGTACATATTTTATGAAATTAAACTGGAAAGGACGGCTGAGCTGGGTTTATTAATATCTATATTCATTAAGTCAAAACTTTTTGTTTGCTATGTTAAAAATTACCAAGAATGTACTTAATAAAATTACACCTGTATAAGGCAGTGAAGACCATGCGATGCACATGAGGGACAGCTGGTATTTAATAACAGTGTTTAATACATAGAATAGAGGGGTGCTTTCAATAATAGTGCTGCTTGGAATTATTAATCGACGCCATAAATTATCATTTTATCTTTAGTCCTGTTTGTATGGGAAAAGAAATACATGGGAGGTATAGGCAGATCGTTTATGTAAAAAAGATTTTTTGGAGGGCCTCGGAGATTGTTTAGTTTTTATTTTTACGATACATCTATAACGTAAATGCTAATATACGTCTGTGACAGTTGTGCACAACATTTAAAATTTGTTCACGTTTTCGTTTTCATTAAAATGAAAAGCAGAACAAAAAATAAACATAAAAGCAATAATAGATTAATACAACAATAAGCAAGTAAAGTTTCATTATTAAAAAGTTATACAACACAACAAAACGCTATTACTATTTTATACTAACGTGTTTAACTTATTAAGAGTCGATTTTGGGCCTCTGTGAGTCTGTGCTAGTACTCTGGTGAGCAGCAATTCCCCTGAAGCCTAACCCAGAATTGAAACTATTACCATCCGATATCCTCCGCGTTGTTGGAATGGTCTTCTTGAATTGGACGTCGGACATTTACATAGCGTTGCAGACAGGTTATTCGTCAAAGAGAAGTATAAGAAATAGATATTGTCTCCTGGCTAGCTTGCGCATTATTCTGCAATAAGCTGTCTTCTGTATTTATAACTAAGTATACGATACATAAACAATAACAAACTTGTAACAGTCATAATATTTTCTTTCCAGAATGACGTGGTCCGGTAATGAAAATTCCAAATGAAGCGGTCTGCGTTGCTACCTGAAGTGGCAAAGGGGGGAGCACATCACTTTTGCAACCGACGACTGTTGGAGTCGAAAGGTTTTTTAGGGACGACCACAAGCTGGTATTTGCGGCGTGGGTCGGCCCCCACCAGGTAGACCTACAACATAATCAAGATCGCTCGTTGCGCGTAGCGCAAGACAGGTTACTGTGGCGGTCTTTAAGGAAAGCCTGTGCCTTGTACGGGGCGTCTATTGAATGACACGATAATAAAGCAGTCATCGCTAACTGTTAAGGAAGGAAGCCTTGCAATAAGAGACACCCGACATTTGTGCAATAGGTGCTAGGTACTTTTAGTTTCATATTTACATTTTAGTCGGGCTTTCATCCTAGGTACGCATTTACGATGAATGTATCTATGTTAGAAGTAGAAGCTGAAATTTTGAAGCATCTAGACTATTCTGGTCGTTTAAGTAATTTTGATTATAAAGCACATTGTATTACCAGAACAATAAATGGAGTTAATAATAAACCGCGTCAATAAAAAGACGATGATTGAAAATTTGAATTTAACAACTGCTTGCGACAACGAATTCAGCAACCAGTTGTTAATATGGGAAATGCCAAAAAAATGGCGCTATTGATTTATATCTCTATCTCTTCTAAATATATCTCTAACAATATCTAAAAATCCTAAAAATAGTGCTGTAATCTTTTTAACTTAATTATTCGTGGACTAACACGTGCTTGTGCCCCTACTAAAAAGGGTTGGGTAGTATTGTAGCTTTATTACATCATGCATTGTTTCTAATCTTGGTCATCTGTGTTTCGGCGCCGATCCCATAGCTAGTCACCACGTTTGCGCAAGCGTGACATTATAGGGGCTCGCAAAAGTTCCCGTATTCGCCTACCTGTTTTTTTTTATATTTTAAATGACTTTTAAGAAAATCTGAAATATTATACAGAAAGAAAGTTAACATAGCGAAGTAAAAGACTAAGCGTTTATCACAAGGGCACATTAAACATCCCAACGGTGACTTTACGACTTTTAGAATTATACAAAAAGAAAATTAATGTTTGTTAGAGTGATAATGAAAAGGGCTCTCTTCCATTAAAAAAATGTATATTTATTATTAAAGTACTCAACATTTAAACTAAAATAATACAAGTGTTTATATAGTCTATGCTGACCAGTGATGTCTGACGACACTGCGACCACGTTTTACTTCTGGCCTCGTAGCCAAGTTCACAGTCGCTTAATTAGCCACGGGAAGGTTTATGCTCAGTTCTGGGGCCCTTGTGTCGGAATGCTTAGCAGATATTATCGGCAAAAGTCAAACCGAGGCCCACTAGGCGCCACCTAAGCCATACCGCCTCCACCCCTAGGAATATATAAATTTCATTTGGATTGCAGTGAGAGGCCAGACGAAAAAAAATAAGGAAGTAGATTTATTCGAACTCGGTGTATAATGTCTCTATACATATAATGTCTCACAAATGGTGATGGCTTACATTTTACGGTGAATGTATTATTAACCTTCACCAATAACTTATTAGGACTATTTGTGTGGACATACATTTGCATTGTACATACACTTATGAAATATCATACAAATGATAGTTTCCGGTTCAAGGCGAATCTGATATTACAAAGGCAATAATGACATCTATTTATTGATGTTAACCTAACGCCATACAAAAATTATTATTGGTTAAGATGTACAAAATAGACCAATATTATGAAGTTCCAAAAAGTTAATTAGAAATAGCCATGAAAGTTTTATTTTACCGGTAAAGGTATAAAATCATGCTGTGTCATAGTTCGGAATAGGCACATAGATTTATTATCCATAAATTAAGATTAAACTTGATGATTTCTTTATAGCATTACACAGTGCGTGAAATATTTATAGTTTCTGTTTCTACTTTGTGACAGCCCTTGTCACGTATGCCATTAGGCACACCTTTCGATAAGCATCAATGCAGAAAACAAGTATTGTCCGTTATTAGTTCATAGAGGAAATGAGCAATTGCTTATAATTGTAATTTATTCTATCCGCTATGATTTTTAAGCTAATACATATTTTTTGGTTAAAGTATCTTTAAGAGATCGAAAAAACCATCATTGTTTTCTCTCAGACAAGTTTTATCTCTTTTTTAATTTATAGTACATTAAAATGTATAACGATGTTGATTTTAAGTTAATATTTCTTTGTAATTGTAATTTGAGATTGAAGTTTTTCTTCTTCTTTCATTATGTTGTAAATAAAGATAGTAATGAAAACATAACACTTTTATTACTCCTTATAAATTAATTCAAGAACGAGGTCAGAGCTAACTACATTTCAACATTTGGTTCAAATTGATTCCACGTTGAGATCTCCTGGAAGAGGGCTTCGCCAGGGCACTCGGTATTTCTAACTTGTCGGTGGCCAATTAGCTTGTAGTCTTGACTGATGTAACCTAGTTCCACGCCTTGCGCGATCAGCTTTTTCGTAGTTTCCAGTTGATGTTTCGGTGGGACGGTTGCTTGAAAAATATTAATTTGTTTTAATTTAATTTTATTTTTGTTTTATTTATTGGACATTCGTAACAAATTCAACAAAAATTATTAACAAAATAAAGTAATTAAATAAAAAGAAAGAGAGGGACCAATTGCAAAAATAAAAAAAACTTATTTAAAAAATTAAAAATCATTAAATAAAAAAACCTTAATCTAATTTAAAAATGGTTAGTAGGTAATTATCATGTTTTAATTAGCTACTTACTTATTTATTAATAATACTTCTTTCTATAGTAGTTAATTTTGTAAAACAATGACTGAATGAAAACATAATATTGTATCTCTCATAAGACCGGTTAAATTATTAATTTATAGTATAGGTTATTAATTTTAGGATAACTACATTTTAAAAAATATTACCGTTACTATTTGCTTATGAAGATTTTTAACAGTCAGAAGCTATTCGCCAACCGCATCCCAGTAAAAAAATAACTTAGCATTATAAATTCCAGAGTGAACATTTTATACATGATAATAGGAATTAAGTATAAAAGATTTTACTGACAAATATGCTTTTACACCTATAACCAGCAACCTCGTACAGAATAGTGTAAGTAAGAAATACCGACATCAAAATTTACACGTGTTACTAATCTATTTGAACAGTGTCTCCTAAACGGGGGCAAACGCCTAACAGGGGGGCAATTTGATTATTAAGGAGGGCAATTCGAAAGCGGAGTCGACACACGCGGATTCTTTTGCTTTAAAATAAAAATTATGTACGTTACGTATGGGACAAAAATGGTTGGAAAACACTGTTTTAAAGCAATGAAAATTCGAATTTATTTCATATGTTTACATTGTTACAGCAGTCACTGTGTTTAAGAGATAGATTATGGTGAGGTCGATGATCCAAACACTGTCCCGTGCAGTTATTGTGCGAGTTACAACGTTAATTTTGCATGACAAGGTAAGTATGCACATCCTCCACTATACGCGGGAAACTAAATAAAAAAAGGTAAAGCGGATACTTACAGACCCAATCCCCGATTAAAACAATGCCAATACTGAAAGGGTTATAAGCTGAGGCATGTGCGCCGACGTTGGTCCATCCACGTCCCTCGTACACCGCGCCGTCACCTCCTACAGCAAAACTGTAAACATATTTGTACTCCAAGTAAAATAACTGGTCGCTACAGTCCTCAACACTCTTTAATGTTAATCATTGCTTGTCCTAATTCAAATTCAACGCTGATTTGAATTCGGAATCTGACAGTAAGGTACTCGCTGCCATTGTGTTTGGTTCAAACAGGATTGTATATAATCTCTGTAATATGCACCACATATATAACAATATGCTTTCATTTTTCTTGTCGACGAATAAAAGTATACGAGCACGGGTGGTTTCTCACTGCAAAACTCATCATATATTGATAACTTCACGTGATTTCAAACCGAAAACCCTCTTCAAAGAATACGAAACCACTGTCGGTGAATACGTGTGTGAAGATTTTTCCCTCAGGTGGATTATAGTAGTTATTCCCAACTTTCATCCCACCAACAAGTGTTTAAAAGTTCAATTTTAAAGGTATTCATTAAATCATATGTTGATAACACAACACAATATGCAGTTCAACTACGAGAGCGTAGTAAAATCTGTACTGTTCATCATCTCATTAATGTTTTATTTTAGTTAGTAGTTAATTTTATTAAAAGTAATAACATCAATATTTAAAGGAGTAATGTTAAGAATAAAATGAAAAACGCCCGGAATGTAAGTTATAGTGAGCAAGTACTAATCATTTCACGTGGCATGAGTGGCATGACAAGGGATGTTGTCAAATATCTCATGTGCGCCTTGTTAATCGATTTAACTCCGTCTCGATGCTCAGATACTTGAGGCAATGCACTTGCACTTCTGAACACTTACTATTACGTACGTCTTATAATCCGAAAAAAATATTTTTCATGGATTTTGTGACTTAAAAAAATGTTTACGATTTCTTTTGTTAGACATACGATGGCATTTAGGCAGTATTAACATGCACTAAGTAATTGCTTGCTATAGCAAAACCATATCAAGTAATTTTTTGTTTAAACTTTGATAATTCATAGTTATATTGTAGATATTTTTGTTATAGACGAAATGAAGATTCTGGAGCGAAGACCACGAACTGGCAAGCACACTCACAAGGTATACAGACGACCTTATTGATGTAGACGAAAGACACTGCACGCAGGTCGTTTGCCACAAAGCTCATTGAGCAGTGGATGTTTCGCGGTTGATTTTATGATGGTGATGAATATCATGATATAAATAAAGTGCCGAGCGAAGTGCCTCGGAGTGGGAGATATGACAAGAGCCGTGTGAAAATACGATCTTTAAGAAGGAGATATTTTTCTAATAAAATGTACATACTTGTATCCGATGTCTTCCCAATTGTTTGTCAGTTGGTGAGCATTTTGCATTGAGCGCATGGCTTGCGCGCACTCTTTCTCGGTGTGGCAGGCGCCGGGTATGTAGCTGTGATGGATGATGACGTAGGGCACCGGGAGCGCGAGAGCTTTCACGCCGCTAGGCGGCCGTGCACCCCACTCGCTTCTCGTTTTAAACGTAAACGACAAGTCTATAAAATGATTTTAATTTATTTATAACATTTCCTTGATAAACTAAACAAAAGAAAAATACATTTAATTTACAATTTTTATGTAGTAAGTACATAGTTTGTGAGTTACTAGAAAACCAAAATACGTCGAAACATGTTTCTTAGTATTCCGAGTTCCCTACATGGGGCAATTGTTTTTGTGCGCCTGCGTATGTTTTAATTTATAAATTAAATTTTGACCTTATCTCTGGCATATTATCAGTTTCATTATCGTTAAGTTGGAGTTACCAACTAAATCTTTTATTTTTTAAATAGTTTTTATAACAATTTGCATTACAACCTCTCACTATGAATGTTGAAGAATCATGCAAATGCAGTTTTTACTTCTGCTTGCTCACACGCTACAGAAGCTGTTCTATTTATTTTTATCCGCGTCAGATTAAATTTTTAATCAAAAGAATGTTGAAATGCGAATTCTTTAGGAATATAATAGAGATTCTGTGGGATAAATACTAAATTCAGAAAAATACCGAGTTATCACCGAGCAATTTCTAATTTTATTATTTTGGATTTATCTGCTTCGTTTTATTGCTTTTATTGTTTGTGATGTAGTATGATATTACTGATTCTGCAAGTGACTTATACATTAAATTAAGGAGAGTGGGGCCTGTTTATATAATAATACTATAAATTTATTTAACGGATTTTTACAAAAAGGGTGCACATACATACTCTATCTATCTATATATATATATATATATATATATATAGTTTTAGCATATTCATGCAGATAGCAATTTTAGAGTTATTTAGTTATTTTTTATTATACCTATTATACAATTAATTTCTTATATATGTTAACAGAGAAACATTTAACTTGATTCAGTGGTTACATTTCATTCTTACCTATGTTTAAAAAAATGTTTCAAAGATTATATTTCACTGCACGTATTTGCAATCACTGTGATATTTAATAATATAGAGATAAACGATATGTTATCGATTGATTTGTTTAATTAATTTATACCATTTCTTTTTAAATTTTAGATTTACTTACCAAATTGCCGATCACGGTAGCTCTTAGGGAATCCATGCGTAGATACAGTCAAACTGAATAACAGCAACGCGTACAACATGTTACTGCAATATAAAATTATTTGTTCGGTTTGTTGGTAATTTAAATTGGTCATAGATCTTAAAAGATTACTGTTACACACTGTTATCGGATAAGATAAACTTTTTTCGAATTTTATTCAATTTGTTTTGGTCAATTTTACTGATGTATTTATAATTCCGAGAAAGATTGAATCATAGTTTTTTTGTCAATAGTATTTTGTATATATTTCTGAGCAGTTAGCAATTGTAGTTTTTATGTTAATAAGATCTCTGTTATTTTTAACCAACGCGTTTCCTTTGATTGCCACTGAAAGATGACCATTCAAAATTGTTACTACTGTTTATATAAATGTAAATAGTTTTTTTGTTTGTGTTGCCTTTAACCATTTTTGATGCACACAAAGCAGTTGTTAGTCTTCTAGATTCGAATATTCTGTAGGTGACTGTTATGTTTAATACTTAAAACAAAGTGAAGACTGCAAAAATGTCGCTATCTTGGATTTTGAATTTTACAAATGTTGTAGGTAGAGCAATTCATATAACGCCAGAAAACATCGTGTTAATCTCGGCACATTATTTGAATAATTCGTTATTCATTTTAAAAAGCTACTAGAAATATGTCTTAATAATTTTTCCCGGCTTTTGCCTGCTTACATACACCGGCGCCTGTTTCTTTCGATAAGCAAATACTCGTATGCTACTGTTCAGTTCGAACACATTTCTTGCAGTAAATTCAATTAAAAATTAGTGGGTTTTTCCAAGTCCCCCAACTGTTCATTATCCAAAACCAAAGGCAATATATACATGTACGCACTTATGAATGGAAAGTAGGGTTCTTCGATATAGGCTTAGGGTTTGGATGTGATGTGGGTAAAGTTATATTTGGCTCTAGGAAAATGCGTATCATAATATTCTTAAAAGGAGTAGGATTATCCGTGAGTAGAGTGTATAGTTGCGGTTGACTTATGGTGGTAACTTAGTTATCTTTTGACCGTACTGCTTTAATTCAATACCGTTAAAAGAAAACAGTTTTGTGTCATAATACAAAACCAATAATATTCGAGAACACAAAGTTGATCCATATTGCACATATTTTTTTCCTTTCTGTTAATCTTATCGATATTTATTCTAGATATTAATAGCAAATTTCAAGCCATTCAAACATTTACAAAAGGTAAGCTGGTAGTCGTTGTGTGCAATACTAATCAATTACGTTAATTGTACTATGACAAACCTTTAAAACTAGTAGTTCAGACAGGTAATTATAGGCACTGATTGCTAAAGAAATATCTCATATAAAGTGGTAATTTTAGTTTTAGAAGTTCTTGTAACACTTTGAAAATAGCAACCGATCGATGCGGTTGGGTACAATGGAACTGAAATGCTAAACGCATTTTGAGCAGCTTGGGATGATATCCTTCCGGGTATGAGATGAGATTTAAGAGGTTTTTCCTAGTATTGATATTCCTGCGAGAGGCCTCGAGTTAAGTTATTGTAAAAACCTCTTGACTAAGCACCTCAAACTCGAAAAACTGTAAATTATATCAGGCAAATATTATTTATTCATGGGAAAAATACTAAGCATTGGATAAATTAACAGAATATCGTCTTTACGTAATACTTAATAAATTAACACACATATGTAAATTCAGTATTAAAATATTGTATTGAATGAAGTGTTTAGATATCTTACCCACTTGCTTTAGTACTCGAAAAATCTTCAACTACTTCCGACGTCGTCCTCGCTGTGATTTCTATACTTAATGACCGGCAGCGCGATTGGTATGTATATATACGGAACAGAAATCACACGATAACGTCCTAGGTTCTTCACTAGTGAATTCGGGGACCTTTGCGTTGTAATATTATATAATATTTTTGCTAAATCATTCGATACTTAGTGAAGGGTATTTACCGATACGAGAAGTGTTTTTAACTAGAGTTTTGTATAAACTTGTTATTTATTTAAACTTCTTGAATTTTAATGAATATTAAAAATGATAGATTTTTTTATGTGAACGTTTAACCTTGAACTATTCTATTTTATATCAATAGATTAAAGTCGCAGCTAGAATTTATTATTATCAGAGTATATTTGATTTAATAAATATTAACGTTAGAGGTGGTTATATATAATATTTTATGGCCAAGTTATATAGTTCCACAAACAACGTATTTTTAAACATTTTTTCATTGATACTAGGCTACCTATACTGCTTTAAAATGTTATATTTATTTATTTATAATAGCTATGTAATGTATATAATATCATTAGTTTTATAAATTGGCTAAATAGAATATATTAAGGTTATATACCCTTACTTTAGTTTTCTGCGCATACATGTAAACACAGAGCCCAACGATTTGGCAACTTGCAGTGGCGGTACATCACATGAAGAAAAGATGACTGCAGGGTCTTTAAAGTTCTGGGGTGGAGATTACGGAGTGGCAAGCGAAGCATAGGACATTAACCTCCAAGGTCAGTGTAATACATTTAATGCTAGCCGCTTCTTACCGGTCCTATTGATATACTTTAGGAAAGGATTATATGCAGCAATGTGTATCCTATGACATATATAATGCGTAAAACAAATGGTTGTCGTCATATTTTTCTTTATTATGGTTAGCGGATTATTATGTTTTTATTATATGAGAAAATATTTATTGTTTAGTGAAGATTGTTTTTTTTTCCATTGTTATTTAATCAATGATACAAATATAATACGAATGCTTAGTTAACTTATTAAACATTGCAATGTCGAGAATTAATCTACAGTATATAAACTTGTTTGGAGATTTTATGATAGATACGTTAGATGTCCTTAGAAGTTGATAAAGGTTAAACTGCGGTTTGCCAGGAAGTGCACATTGTATGATTTATTTTTAATGCCGTCTCTAAGTACGCAAAGCTGAGTGGGGGCTTTATTTAGATATTATATTTAAGAAGTAACAATAAGATATGATGTTATTTCATTATAAATATTATTATAACCTTTAGGTCCTAACAGCCATTAGTACTGTGCACTGTGTGATGCTTTTAAGATTTTGGAGTGGAAATTTCAAATCGGCAATGGAAGCTGACAAGGTGAACAGAAAACGTTGTTCCAGACGTCGGTCGGAAAAGTTTGTATATATGTCGAAACTGGACGTTCTACGGCTGAAATGGCTCGTTGCTGGTTGTCAGAGTTTTCCAAAATTCCGAGATACGAGTAATTAATTTCGCTAAGCAATTTATTTGTTTCATTAATGGCCTCTTTAATCAAATGTTTTGTACTATATCATAAAAGAAATCAAAATCATACATTAAAATATCTTAAAACGTCATAATAATCAAACAACTGTTTTTTTCCTCATAATTTAATTATAAAACTAATTATCTGACTTTGTAATATTCGATAAGTTATCAAAATTACTCTTGTCTAGGTACTAAAAAAAGCGCGCAGAATAGATGGCTTTTGTATCCTAAATGTTCAGGAGTAGTAATCACGGACTGGCAAGTGCAATAGGACGTCCAGCCACAAGGTGAACATGTGACTTAAGGTCGTCGGAAAACGCTTTATGCCAACCGCTTTAAATCGATCTTATTGAAAATCTATAGATGAGGTGTACCAGACAGTGTACTTTCTACAGTAGAAATAATGATTATTATATATTCAATAACGGTTTTTCAACTTGGAGATACTATCAAAAACAGAAGTTTGTAATTATTTTGATTATTTCTATATTTTCAAGTTTTATGTAAAAAAACATTGCGCAATTTTTTTTTCTTTTTTAAAATATGATAATTGATCTTTCTTAACTGTTTTTAAAACTCGGCAGTTATTTTAGGTTAATTGTATTATTTTGAACAGGCCTCTTTTCATTCCGAGAAGCGAAAATGCTAATTCATTCATTGTACTATATTCTTGTCACGATATCTTTGTACTTATAATCATAAGGATTAGAGACTTATAATATGATAGAAAACATTCCTTTTCTCGGTTAACGGTTTGCAGATTGTACGAAATTCCATCTGACACTTTCTGTTAAGGGCCTTTACCAAAAAAATATATATATTTTCACGCTTTAAGTCTTATAGGTACAAATCAATGATTATTTTGTGATTTTGTTTCCTAAATAATATAATTTATAGTTACGTATTTTTGGTTTATTTTAATACATTATCGACACAATTTATCAAGGTAATAATTGATAAGTTGCATAATAGAATTTTTATAGTTAAACGGTGGCTAAATTGGGAGACATCTAAATATAATCCGCTTTCCTATTTATTTCACTTTCCAATTTACTTATAAATATTATCGACGAGCTCCTAATAATATCTTAGGTTTTTATTATGAATCATGATTTGTGTGACAAGCTTATCTTCGCTAAATAATATCAATTAATCATATTTTGTAATATGATCATCATTTACAAGAAATTTTAATACATAATATATAATACTTAGTAACTCCATTTCTTTAACTGATAATACTCTAAATGCTAATCGAAAGTGATGATATCTAATAAAAGATAACATCTACTGCGAAGGATGCTTTTAATATCGTTTACAATACAGAGAAGAGTATAGAGTTTATTGTTTCTGTCTCTTTGCTTCATATATTAAGACAAAGGTTGGGAAAAAAGGAGATGGGAATACCAGACCACTCGGTGAGATGGTTTCTTCTCTATCAAAGAATCTTTATGCCAATGACCATTCCAAGGTTCTGATAGAAAACAATTTCAGAGCCTTTCACGTTGAAACGCGAAGTTAGACAAGGTTGCACTATTTCACCATAATTTTTCAATCCTTAAAGCAAAAAAAATGAGGAGGGAAACGGAGGATGTTTCAGTCCTCCAATACCCACCTGATATCATCAACAAAATATGCTATGCAGATGACACTACTATCACTGGTGCTATTAATCAATTCGAAGTTCTGCAAATAGAAAAAGTTTTATACGGTGAGTAAGGATTTCGAATAAATCTAAACGAAGGTAACATTTGTGGATCAAACTGGAATGTTAACGAAGAAATACGAGCTACAAGACCTCAAATAAGTCAATCAATTTATTTATCTCAGTTAATTTATAGCTTCTAGTTAGTGATTTTTAAGCTTAGGTATTATGGAGAGCGCAAATACCTAAAGCTGTAGTAAAAAGGTTAGAGAAACAGGTTGATCCAGGAAAGCGCTAAAGATAAACTAATACGTACCTTACTAATATTTTGGAACGAATGTGAAACCTGGACGCTGAAATTTCGTACAAGGCAAAAGATCGACACATTCGTGATTTGAGAAATGTTGAGAATCCAGTAGACAGAGAGCCGGACTAATTCATCTATCTTCAACGAGTTTAAAACAGGGACTCAACCATCCACAGTTTTCTTGCATTGAACCACAAGTGTAGATTCTATGCAAGAAAACTGTTAGAAAACAGTACTTACTTCGGCCACATTTCACGAGAGATTAGAAGGAGAAGCTTATAGTTATCGGCAAATTGTAAGTTAAAGTCTAAAGGACGTCAACTACTCGTTGGACTAACACTTTTACCAAAGAGTGCAACATCACCATGCACGCCACTACTAAATATTCTTATAAAAGATCGTTTGGAGAAAAAACAAAGAGAGACTAACATGATTGGCCATGATCCTCAGTCACGAGAAAACGACTAAGAAAAATATAACAGCGGAAAAATTTACTTTTATACTTACGAAGATTATCATTTTCGCTTTGGAATACTACTGAAAATGTTTCAAAATTTATGTTATATAGTAATAAGTCTGAAATATACAAAACAATTATATACAACAAAATTTATCAATATTATGTATGTATAGATAAATGTAATTTATATATAATTAAATATAAATATATACATACAACGAGGTTGTATGTATATATTTATATTTACATACAACCTCGGTACATACATACACGGTTCTTTTAATAATGGAAATTGAAAGACAATTTAATGGGGATATTATTTTAATTTAAACATTGCAAGTATTGGTGATGTATTCTAATATATGTCAGTATAATATTGTTCATGACACAAGCTTTGATAAATATTTACACTATTTAATATTATTTTGTAAACACTGTAGCGGTAAACTTTTTCTCATAAATTAATACCGAGCTTTTGAGCTTTAGCATCGTCATATAATGTCTTTTGACATAATTGTAGAATAATTAATGAGCAAAAATAGTTAGAATTTTACACTGTAAGATCTTTTAGGGACAGAAATATATAAGTACTTATAAAACCCCTTAGACTGGACGAAAAGCATGTCACTGTTTCAAAGTGACTCTGAAAGTTTCTAACAACTTGCACGGAACGAACCGGTAACTTTGACACAGGGGACCTAACATGATGTTTATGTTAAGACTTAGATTGTTATAAAGTAATTATTTACGGGGGATGAATATTACTAAGTTGCTTGTTGGTGCGTATAAAATATAGATAACGACAGATAGACGGCAAGATGGTAAATTTCGTCTTTTTAACCTTTGAATACATTATTACGTTGGTTGAATGTAACAAAAATAAGAAGAATTTTCTAATTTTTGTTACATAGGAAATGTGTTGTAATCACTAATCAATACTAGTCACGCTAGAGTTGTTGACACCACATTGATAAAAATATTGCTTACACTATTTTTCCTTTATATTTAAAAACCAAAATAATTGTTCTCAAATGAATGTTTTTTTCATAATTGATTGTACGAGAATTTTAAAGTTCTAATTAATTTATTATTGGATCAGTATGGTATTTTTAAAACTTTCAAAACAAATTACAAATTGCTCAAAATACTCAAGATAATGTATAATATATATTTATTTTGGGCACTTAAAAATAAACAATAACGTTTTCCTTTCAGTCTTTTGTTTAACCACATCATTAAAATGAGTACACAATCAAGAGCAGTGAACTTTTTTCCTGTGATTCATTTTAAGATTTCAATCTAAATAAGTCGGTAGTGTTTTCTCTTTTTTTTAAAAAAGATCACGTCATTATTTAACGGCAAACTGTTATGTAAGCGACGCGGTAGTTCCCCTCAAATTGTACTTTTTTAATCACCAACTTAGCAGCCAGTTTTTTCACTAGTGTAAATATTGTTACGTAACCTTTATAATTTTAAACAATATC
This sequence comes from Battus philenor, assembly GCF_028537555.1. Taxonomy (NCBI): domain Eukaryota; kingdom Metazoa; phylum Arthropoda; class Insecta; order Lepidoptera; family Papilionidae; genus Battus; species Battus philenor. Next base: position 5,837,309 of record NW_027181686.1, read on the forward strand.
GGACAATTGATCTTTGAGGCATTCTGTCTAACTTAAACGAAATATTATTTACTTTCGGTTCCATCTTCTAAATATTGTAGCCCTTTCAACAAACCGCAAAAATTGATTTACACGAATTGTAATTTGATGTTGTTGTCGTTGTGATTTTAGGACAGGACATTCACATTTATTTTAATAATTCTTTTCATACATTTTTTTTCTTTACTTTTCTTATATTCGTCATATGGTCTTATTTTCCTTTTCTTTCATTCTATAATTCTTCTTTATTTTACTCTAAATCGATAAGGCACATGACCAGCGCCGTTATAACTACCGTATTATGCAAATTAGATTACTGAGTATTATCTATTTTCTTTTTTAAGTAGCATTAGGAACTTAGGATAATAGTTTTGTTGTCTCCGCACGGGAAGGTTACGACATATAGGACTTCCCTTACACAAGAAGTTATATAGTATAAAATAAGTGATGACTTACGGCACAGAAATATTTTTCTGTGAATTATGACTACTCATTTCAGTTCAGAGAGACAGCTATGATTACTCATTTCAGTTCGAGATCAAGAATTACGTCCCTAGACGAACAAATACATAAATTGAAAACTGTAAAATAGCAACCCAGAACGAAAAGGGAAGAATAAAAGGCAAGGAATGAAAGCTAAAGGAATGGTTGTGAATAGAAGATAACATGACAGGTAAAAGGGAATGTTTGAGAGATATTAAAAAGGACGTAACAAGAATGAGATAATAAAAAATTGGAATAAATGATTATACAAAGACTGTCTCTATGAACCCAAGACAGGAGTAATATAAGAGTTCCCGAATAACGGGGGCCATAAAAAAGCCAGTGGATTTATAAGTTGGCCATATAGTGGGCAGAATAGATGGCTAAAGGGGCCCTAAGATTCTAAAGTGAAGACCGAGTGGATCCTACGTGGACAGATAATTTTGTGAAAGTCGCCGAAAGATGCTGAATGGTTGCCGCCTCCTACCGGTTCTTTTCGAAATCTGTGGAGCCACTTAAGACATGTTAAGCCACTTAAGTCCTGCAGAGGATATCCTACGGTTGAAATGATGATGATGAAAAAAATATATCATCATATCATATTTAATTTTTCATATCTTGCATAGTTTAATTAACTTTGATCAAAAATAAATCCGTTTATCACATTATCATAATCGTATCTGATTAATTTGCGTGTTAATAAGGAAATGAAAGATTGGTGGATTTGATTTAAAATTCGAAAAGGTTTTTTTTTTTCATTTGATAATATTGTCTGGGGAACACCAGGGTCGAAGATAATTACTATTATACTAATTAAAATTAATAAATTAATTACGAAACGTACGGGGCGTTTACTTGTTGATAAGCGGTTTAATCCGCCCATGTAGATAGTTATCGGAAAATATTGTGTTTTAAATACATTTTTTTAAATTTTGTTTTATGCACATTATTATACATTATTAGGTGTACACCTTGTAGTAGTAATTTTAGGGAATATATTCAAAAATTTTTACAAACATTTTTAGAGTACTCTTAATTGTTATTTATAAAATTTTGGAAAATAAAGATGCAACACCAGGATTAACATTACGATTACATTAGTACTCCTAAATTAAGTTCTATAAGCAGTGAAAATTTTAAAATACAAATATAAACTAAGTATTAAGTCATGAAAGATTTTTTTTTGTTTTTCAAGAAGTCCCCTTGACAGTTTATATATCGGCGCAGACTGTAAAATTACTGTAAAACGTAGGAAGTATACTAGACTTTGGGAGTCTTTACTACAGCCTTTTGTATTATTTTTGGGAATAAGCGATTGTCTCATAATCAAAGGCCCGGGTTATGAGAACAGTGGACAAACTATTCTACATTTTCTGTCGCCAGATAGTCGATTGTTCATTTGGCCGAGTGTGCTGAGGCATTGTCTTGCTAATGAAGGACTACTTTCTTTTTTTTAATATCCTTTCTTGCTTGATAAATTTGTTTTTGCAAATTTATTTTCAAACTAAAACTGTTTTTGAATATTACATAAAACCTATTTACAACTGTTCATTTTGTCCCAAAAACTAAGGCACCGACTGTGTCTTTGATTGTGTCCGAATTTAAATCTTTTGATTACATATGTTGTAAAACAGAGCTTGTACAATAAATGACAAATAAAGGGCATTATCGTTATTTTGCGTCAAGGTTAGACCAAGAAAAGCTACAAAGAATAGTACGTATTACACTAGCTACCTTGGTATTGAGTTGTACATTCATTTTAGGACATTTTTTAGTTTTCATATAATGAGGTTGTGTAGCACGAATTGCTTTGTACATATATCAAGACTCTTTTGATAGACCAAACTGATCTTGTGGCTAACCTCTGACTATTTCATAACTGATGACGATATTTTAAAAAATCTCACAGTGCAGGGAAACAAGTAAATATTAAAAAGCTAAAATATACGAAAGCGTTTTATTTGAGGATCTTGATAGGTTCTATTTACAAAAAAGATAAATATTCAGGTAACAAACTATTGCCAATCATTATAGTTAATCGTTCCTCGGCAGCGTCATTCACTTTTAGTTTTTAGGCTTATGCAATAATTACCAAACAACTTTATGATAAAATTAACCGTTAGTCAGCAGTTTATACATAAATATGTTTTCAGGCAATGAAAACGGTATTTTGTTGAATTTATGTTATAATAACTATTCATGTCGTTAAAGATGACTTTTGTAGTAGAAACCTGTCCCAGGAGGAGATCTCTTGGAACAATGCTTCCCCTGGACACTCAGTTGGTCCAGCCTGACGATGACCCATTAGCACATAGTCCTGGCTGATGTAGCCTAGCTCTACACCTAGAGCTATCAGTTTTTGCGCGGCGTCGAGTTGGTTCGCAGGCGGCACTTCCGCTACAGAGAAATTAATATTACATTAGGATCTTTAATAGAAAGAATTCAAACAATCACGAACATTAATTAAACATCATGGCGGTGCAATATTATGTTACCGAGCATTTTATATAAACAGTTATAGCTCAAAAAAGCTAAAGGAAAAGTAAGTGCAAAACGGTACATTCATCATTTTTATCATTGGATGGATGTCCTACGGCTGAATCCATTGTACGAGGTCTCTCCCGTAGATTTTCAAGAGGACAGGTTGAAAGCAACCTGCATCAAGCGTTCTACGTTGTCTGTCCAACCCGTGGGTGCACGCACAGATGACGTCAAGGGCCGGCAAGGCCCATGATCTCCACTCTAGAACCTTAACGCTTCCGCTCCCCATGTGACCTGCCCCCACTGCCACTTCAACTTGCTAATGAGTTGATCTGTCTGATTTCTTTCATTCAACTATTATACTCTTATTTAAACTTACATATCCAATCACCGATCAGAACAATTCCAATACTATCAGGATTATAGCCAAGGGCGTGTGCTCCGATGTTTTTCCAGCCACGTCCCTCGTACACGACTCCGTCGCTTCCAACAGCAAAGCTGTAAAATAAACAGTTTATAAGTAAAAGGTAAATAAAACAATCATTATACGTTATAAGGAAAAAATATTTTTACTATCTTAGACATATAGACGTGAAGAAGTATTTACCGCAAATTAAATCTTAGTTTTCCGCGGTAAATTAAACTGTTTTAGTAATAATTACAGCTTGCACTACTAGTTGTAAAGAAATAAAATAAAGTTAAAATGATTTTGGTAATTTTATTATTATTAATATTAAAATAAAAAAAATGTACTGGAGAAAAAGGAGACCATCGTTCACACTGGAACTGTATTCGTATGTATATATTTTAAATATAATATGTTCATATAATATTATTATATATTATGTACAAATATTTTTTAATTATAAATATTCGTTGCTAATCCTCCTATCACTTTGTCCACACAATTTGTTTATATTTTATTTCATAAATATTACTGCTAATAGAACATATTTACGTTCCTGTATTTAAATGATTTTTTCCACAATACATTTCTTAGTCCCTGCTTTTATTTAGAAATATATAAGCAACAGACATTGACAGTCAAAATAATCGTAATATTGTAATTTCAGTTATAGATAGTCACTGATGGACATGGGCCTCTCCTATAGGTTTCCAATAACATCCAAAGTTATCCGACGACTTTGACAAGTTCATCTGTCTACCTTAAGTGTGAATGTCCTAAGCTGCGCTTGTCGGTTTGTCATCTCCCCTCTATAACCTTAAGGTTCTAGTGGTCATGTGTTGTGTGGCCTGCCCACTATCACTTTAACTTCCCAATCTGCTGAGCAAAGTCGACTACTTTCTTTCATCCATGAATATCTTAATTCTTGATTCCATCTAGTACAGAAATCACGAGAACCCTTTCTGTGGCTCGTTGGGCATCTGTGAGCTGATCATTTCTATCATTCTGTTCATCATTTATGTATTTAATAACATTATAATTAAAATGGATATAAACTTCTTCCCATTTTTCTAAATTATAATGTAATGACTTACTTGTAACCAATGTCATCCCATCCCTGATGCAGCTGATGCACGTCTTGCATGATTTTCATAGCTCGAACGCATTGTTCCGTGGTGAAGCAAGCGCCAGGTTGGTAGCTATGGTGAATGATCACAAATGGGACGGGAGTGGCAAGAGGCCTCTCTGCTACCGGTGGCCGAGCGCCCCAAGCTTGGCGTGACATGAAGGGAAATTGGTACACTGGAAAATATATCATGAAACGTCATTAACACACAAAACATGATTTATGGAGGACTTCATCCATTTATAAATAAATTTTATGAGAGAATAAATTATTTTATTGTGTCTTTTCATTATCATAATTAGTATAAATAAAAAAACCTGCAAGACGTCTACTGTAGGCAATAAGCTTTATTAATAGATTTTAAATAAGACCAGTTGGTAGCGGCCTATAACCAGCGTTTACCAGAAACCTTAACAAGGCCATCTTTCCACTTCCTGAGCAGACGTTCTTAGCTGCGTTTGCGCTTGGTTTTCACAACAAAACCTTTAGGTCCCAGTGGCCATCTATTTTGCGCGCTTTGTTTTGAAATTTATGTATTGGAATATGTTGTAAAATTGTGTTTTTCATAATTTTGTGCTATGAAATATCATGAAAGTAAATTTTGAAATTAAAACTCCGAAGAAAATTATTACGTGTTACGGATGTTTTAATGTACCGTTAAATTTTTTTAAAGCTAAGGCTGAAAAAAATCATGAAACAGGCCATTAATAAAACAGAAAAAGTAGCGTACTATTTACCTTCATCACGAGGTTTTGGAAAACTCTGGCAACCAGCAACGAGTACAAGGATAACAAAGCACTTCAACATTTTAATTGTGGTTTCTGAAAAAAAAATTTCGTGCGGTTAATATTACAAATCGTAAATGCATAGTTTTAGTACTCAATTTTTATTGTGAAATTGATTTGACTAAACTATATAGGATCTTTAGCGATTAATTGAAAATAGAAACAAGAAGTAAGAAACAAAGATAAGATAACCTTGCTGAGCGTTATTTACATAAGCGCTTATGAGGCAAATTGGTGTTACAGTGCGGCAATTAAAAAACAAATAACAGGAAACAAATAACAGGAAAAATTAAATCAGTGAAAATAATGTCTATCTGCTAATGCACGAAAACCATGATTTGTTGTGTGCATGATTTTTGATGAGACTTTTTTCTTTATTGGTTTCAGACCAAAGATGTCATGATCGTTATAATAATCATAATTATAATTATCGTTCCAGCCGAAGGATGATCACTGTTAGACATTGCTCACCCCCACAGATTTACAATAGAATCGGTAGGCAGCTGCCTGTTTCCAACGTCTTCTGACGACTTTAACAAATTTGCATGTTCAACTTGTGAGTGGGTGTGTTACAATTAGTATTAACAATGTTATTTTAATACGAACGTGAACCGTTTATTATTTTTTGACATATGATTTAATAAATTACGTCGGATATTTATAATGAAGGAAAAACATCGGTTTAATTATATATAAACTTTCAATTCAAAATTCTTTTTTATTTAAAAGGAAAAAAGTAGTAATTTCCCAAGTCTACGAACAGCGGTAGCCTAGCGACGAAGGCTGTGACTGATGATTCTAGTACGCGGGTTCGATTACTGGGATATAGTCTTAAGTAATCCACATTTTGAGCTTTAATGTCATGGGATTGCCACTGCTCATAAACAAGTTTTCTGAGGATTGGTAGCAGCATCCTCTGCCTACCATAATACCTCACTGAGGTCGTCAACCCGCCTGCCAAGCGTGGCAAATATGGTACATCCCCCCATGGATACCATTGGGTAAAGCCTATGTCTTGCAGCAGGCGTCTATGGGCCGAAACTATGCAGACGACGAATAGTCAAAATTTTCGTAGTCGGTTGTTGTAATGTTGTAATATTTTTTTTAGTTCACGCTTTTCATCGTTTATTTTGGTTTTAACAAGTTTTAAATTTATTTTAAAAGTAACATCAGGTAATGAATGATAATAAATGAAAACTAATTTTTTAAATTAACAAAATTTTTTATAGGTAAATATATTTATTATTATCTAGCCTACATAACGAATAATAGGCTAAAATAGCAATTCACATATTTTTGTTACGTTGAAATTTTATTATCTAATTAATTTTAATTCTATTGCACTCTAAATTTCGTCTTCAAAAAGACAAAATAACAAATCCTTAGTGGGTCTTAGTGTTCGTATAATATAGTTCCATAACCCATCTTAAACCCTTCTTTTATGATAATAAATAAAAAAAATAAAATTATAGTTAATTAAATGTTTTTATAGCATTTAAGATTTAGGTTTTTTATAGCTTTTTAGTTGATCGAAATATGAAGAATTTGGTTTGTTGACTTATTTACGTGGTTGATGTTATAATGTACACATCGAAAATTGTTAAATTTGATTTTTAAAAGAGCAACTATTGAGCCTGATGTATCTCTTCATAGCGGACCTTCTACTACTTTTAACATAAAATAATATACAATTAAAAAGTACACGTATATGCCTACTTAAATAACGATTATTTGCATATGTAGCTTTTATAACGACGAACCTACACATAAATTAAGCAATAAGCGTATTTTAGCTATTTTGTAATCATTATTATGTTTGGTATAATATAATTATATTAAAACAAAAACACTTATAAAAATCTATTTCAAATTGCATTAGAGTTTTTAACATTTGCTCTTTATGCTAAAAACAGTCTACCATAATATATGATATACGTACATACCCCTTTAATATTCTGTGTTGAGCTTTTTGAAAGAAACTTCCTATTTAGAAACCAATTACGTTCTATGATACCTCCTGAAAATGTAGTATATATATATTAATGATAGGCACGATAACTTCCTACGTAATGTACTTGATAAATCACTGATTATAAATACGTCATTAGATAATAATTAAGGGGATTGCTGAATGTTGCGATCATCATTGCGAATTTTGGACATTTCTGTTGTGCGTTGTTGTTTGTTATTGTTGTTAAGAAGTGGTAGTCCAGCAGAAAAGGACCAAGACTTGCGACCGTGGGTCGCAGGTTTGATTCCCGAGACACTATTTTATTTATGATTCATAATTTGTGCATTAATTATAAAGGATTACCTATGCTCAAAAACATATTTCCGGAGGATGGTCATCAGCGTCCTTTGTGTGCTATCTTTGTTATATCTGCCGATATTTTCGAGGAAAGCCTATGCCTTACATATCTTTCTAGGAAATGGCGAAAAACTTCGAAATGGCGATCGTTGTTACTGGGCCAGTTGATTGATTCGAGATATTCAAGTAATAGATACGGTTACATCCGTTTGTCATATAAATTTCTCGAATCAGCTATTGGTGTATGGATATTGAAGTTCTTTTCAACACTGCAAAAAATTTGTTTTCATTGTGATACAAATTATAAGCAAAGTGATTTCTCCGGCACACATAAACTATTAAACATCTACTGTACTAAATGGTAGCATATTTAGAACCCATTTTTTATTAACTTGAATGACCTGTAGAAAAATCGTAAAATTTCGACGTTAAATAAAATAATATACACGATAAATTATATACCTATAAAGAAATAAATAACGTCATCAAAAATATATACGGAAAACGCTAAATTCTAAAACTCGTGCTTGCAATGGTAAATGTATGTATTAAAATTTTTTATGTATTGAAATTAAGTATAACAGAAACAAATTTTCTTATACATAAAAAAACTATAAATACACCGGGTGATTGATTTTACGTATAAGAGATTTAAAGTTACACCCTGTCCAACAATTATTAGTTTTATAAATAATAAATAACGACAGTTTTAAACTTTTACTTATAACCAAGGACTCTATATGCAACTAAAAAAAGATATTAATTTACTGTTGATAAATTTGGTTTCTTTTTTTTTACGAGAACGAATCAAAAATGTTCTTGAGAAAAACCGGTTACCAAAGCACCAAGGAGTGCTCATCAGAAGTGACAGTGGGCGAAGCGCACCGCTCGTGTACACGATTAGGCTGTTATGACCGAAAGGTTCTTCAGTTGCGACTGGTAGGCCCTCTACTATATGGACTGATGACATAGTTAAGATCGTGGTAAGTCTCTGGATGCTGGCGATCTTTGTGGGAAACCTAAGTCTTGCAGTGGTCGTCTATAAGCATAAAAGAACAACAAGAAGAATTTCGTTTAAATTATGTCTTATATTTAAATTTTTATTACATAAAAATCTAGTTTCAATCTGACTCTAATCATAAACATGTTATCTCTTCCCCTTTGCTAGTTCAAGCTTATTAAAGGGTATGTCCCTTGTAACCAAAACAATTTGTAGCTATCGTTAAAAACAAATCAACATATGGATATACGGTAAGTCACCAATGTTAATTAAGTTCGTGTTCGTGTACTCTTATTATAACGGGTTATGACTTCTAGAATTGCTTACGTTAAGTTATATATAGCCTAGCTAGGAGTGATCTGGTATCCGCAAGGAGTGGAAACAGTAAGTTACTCGTTTTCTTGGTTTTCTACTGAAAAGGGGCAACGTGGGAAGCCAGCGCGGATCATGAAAGCTTTCCTATAGCTCTGCCTAATATAATTTCGTACCTGTCTTAAAAAATAAAATATATCAATAGTTAACATACGACATTCATAGACAAAATCTCTATACATAAATATTGTGATGTATCGATCCAGCCGTGTAAGTTATCGTCTGTTCATGTCCCTACCTTCAAACCCCGACCTTTGTGTAATAACCTCGTCATCTACTATAAAGAACTCGAATCTTTAGTCATAATAAAATTTCCCTTTAATTTTGTAGTTTATAAACAGGGTTTCAATGCGTGAACTATGTAAACCATTTGTGCCTGCACCAAAGATAAATAAGAGACTATTGACGCATTTGGCTATTTTAGATTAAATTAAGTGTGTTGGAGATGTTAAAAAACTACATAAATGTAGTTTCAACGCCGCCAATTTAAAATCAAATTGGGTAAAAGTTACATGTACCAAAAATTTTAATAATTCACATAATAATGTGCTTGAAGATGATAAAGTTTTTATTGGCTAGTAAATAGTAAAAATATATATATTTATAACATTACATATTAATTTCAAAAAAATTCTTCAATTGTTCAATTCAGTATAAGTGAACTCGATATCGATATAGCGCGCTACACAATCCTTTCTGTCGAAACACACCTCTGGTGTATAATGGTGATTACATGCGGTACTGGGAAATTCAATCCAAAATGGCTACCTTTGAGCCCTAATATTCCCTTGGACGGACTTATGTAGGGAGACTCTAAACCGATTATAGCATGCCGACCGAACGAAGATTCATTCTTATTGTTTGTGGAGTGACAACCCTAGCAGACGTCTCTGTGCCAACCCCTGGAGACGGACTTGACCTATTTTACTTGCTACCGAGTATTTATGCAGTGACCAGTATCTGCACAGATAGCCTGTAAAATAAGTAGTGCCCCTGGGGGATTCCTTCAGCTTCGTTACTGTAAACAAGTCTAAACTGAGCATGTTCGGCGCTCTGTCATCTTAATTCCGATAAAGCCGAAAATACCAACAGATGAATATAAGATGCGTATTTCCATTATAAAAAGGAGAGGTTAATTAAAAAAAGAATCGAATTTGATTGTCGCACGTGTTAATTTCGTTTACCTTTTGCTTTTGTTCCATGGTAAAGTGTTCTTATTTGGTATATTTTGTATTTGAGATTTTTATTGAAATCCTTGCAATGGCGTACTACATTCTAAATCTTCAATGGTTCCTAACGCGCGCCAATCTGAGAAAAGCCCGCAACAAACCTGGGTAATTTTCTTGTGGTAACTATTACAACATTTGCAGAGAGAATTAATACCGAACACTTTTTCAAAAAAAGAAATATGTAAGCTTGTCTTTCTTTCGTATACTAACTTTGTAGAGATAGTTATTTTTATTATGCTTATTTATCATATGCACATAGATATCCACTATATCTGCTTCTTGGTCGTTTTTCATTGCTGAAGGTCGTGTAAAAAGCCTTGAAATGGACTGCCTTTATAGGTCTCTATGAAAACTAAGAAAAGAGATTGAGATATCTGGAAATATAAGTGGAACTTTATTATATATTCGTATACCCAGACCCATAAAGAACTCAACAACCAGCTTGTGGAGACTGGTAGCTTCTAGCCTTATAGCTGAATTAGCCTAGAAACAGATGGTGGAGAGCCCGGTCTTTGTCTTTATACGGAGTTGATCGAGAGAAAATCGAGACTAATTACCGTATAAAGATGTATTCTCCACGAGACTAAATTTTGAAGTAAATTTGATGAATGTATAAAAGATTAAAATTTATATGTACTTTATGATATAAATCTATAAGAACCCTTGAGATAACAAGAGATGTTTTGCCGCATATTTTGATAACGGTGGCGGTGCTTTAGTGTTCCTATTTCCGAATGATCTTTATCTTGATTATGACATTGCGATTTATCGACGATTACACTGAACTTTTCCTTTCCGAAATCGTCAAGGTTGAACGCAGTAGTTAGGAAATCACTTCATTACTGCCTCTGTGTTGCATTAAATTGTTTAGATTTTTGCTTATTATTTAATGCGAATAATTCGTAATAAATAAAGACGCAGACATGGCCCAGCAGATCGGCAAGTTGAAGTAACAGTGGGTAGATAGCGCGTAGTAAAACAGATGGCGACTGTGACACTAGAGTTCTGGAGAGGAGGACACGGACTAGTAAGTGCGGCGTAAATCCACGCTCAAGGTGAACAGATGAATTTGTTAAGGTCGCCTAAAAACGCTGTATTCAAACCGCTTCCAACCGGTCTTTTTTGAGATCTATGAAGGTGACCAATGTCCTCTTATGGTTGTAATGATGATATTGGAATAGACAAGTAAATATTATAGGGAACTTTCTTCTTTTAGAATAATCGTTACATGTTAGTACTAAATATTTGCAATTATTTTCGTATAAAGTATAGCTCCGAAATAAAGTTTTGAATATCTTAATCACACTCATTTTTATCTCCCATAAAGACTCAAAACAACTGTCCAGATACTATCCTATAGAAAAAAAAAAGAAATGCAAATGTATTTGCGTGTAATTTTTTTTTATTCTGAAGTCAGGGCCATTAATTTATTTGTCGATTTAAATTTCATCTTAGCAATAAATAGCCATTGCTTGAAAAATAACTTACCTATAATAGACTATCATGACTTTATTTATATGAATAAATAAATATTGTAATAATTCGTGGTTAAATATATTTTGGATCTAGAATTCATGATGTGGCTTGAAAGCTGGGACAGCTAGCATGTGTTTATTAATTTTTTGTTAATACAATTTTTCCATATTTTCTCTTCATACGCACTTTGAGATTTAACGAAAATATTATAAAGATGTTACCTAAATTAATAGAGCCATTGTTAAATTTTACGCTTATCGGCGTTTTTGGCGATTCATTTTTATTTATATAGATTTTAGATACGATTGCGTTGGATATGATTCGTATATAACGTTGATATCGATTCGAATAAATTTTCTAAAACGTATTTCCCATATTTATTGTCTTTTTATGTAACGGTTTGTTGAATTGTGTATTAATGATATAAGAAAAGTAATAATATTAATTGTTATAACATATTTCATTATTATAAATAATATCCGGCGACTGACGTTGATTATCATTAGCAAAAAAATATAATAGACATAGAAAAAATTTATAAAATTGAATATTTGAGTGTAACTAGGGGATTCACAATTTAAAGTGACAAAATGAATACAAACAACTAGATATTATTTCCGCTTATCGATATTTGTTTGGAGTGTTTAAATATTTAACAAATAAAGTCGTACCTAAAGCTATGATAAATAATCTAAGGTCAATGTCGACGCAGTACCGGCCGCCTAAAACTGTAATGAATTGAGGCCAAAAAAGTGTAAACATAGAGGATGTCGTTTCTAAAATGTATAAATGTCTCTTTATATCTTAGATAAAGAGAATAGTTTATTTTTTAGATAGAAAGATTTTCCGCAGAGAAGGAATCTTTTTTAGATTATACAGACGTATATCTTAATTTGTTTTCAAGCAAATAGAAAACATTGTTGAGTATGTACTGAGATACAGAGGAAAAATTTAGAGATAACTTTTATTCTTGTGTCAGAAAAATAGCATATTTATATATAATGTTATGCTTTTAATTGTAGTCGTAACATGACTAATTCTGACATAAAAGTATTATGTTTTACATAAATAAAATAGTTTGGCTAGTATAATAATAAATCGCCTATTGTTTCCTCTAATCATATATTTATTTTGTAGGGAAACTCATGTCATTGAAAATAACCGTTTAGTGATATCATTTTCCTTATAAACAAACATCTTGCCTTCCAGGAAATCAACGATATGTGGATGGGTAAGGGCTGACATTGTTTCGGGAGTGTACCTTATTGTTATTTGACATTGATTTCAAGAAGTCTGACTGTACTTTTGCTGTCAATGTATGTAATAACTAGCACAACACTGATTTTACATTTGAAACATATTTATGTAATTCAAGAATGACAATAAAACGATTCGCCCACTAGGTTTAGTTTTTATGAAAATTAACTCTTTTGGCATGTTTCTCGTTAATTAATCTAGTAAATGATTATTCACTTTTTCATTTTTCTTCATTTCATTTCACTAAAACAAACAGTAAACTAAACAAACATAAGCACACGATAAATATAATCAAATGATTTATAACATTATAACAATTTCAACATCAAATGAGATCAGTTCCGAAAAGTCCCGTCAAGCAAAACAGTCTTTTATATATGTTTAATATAGATAAATAACCTGATGCTGTTCTACTGTTTAATTCAGTAACCATATACCACTTTGTGTTTCTGTAAGATTTCGTTGCTATTAGCCTTGTGGGTCTGTTACACTTACGACGGCCACAGGGCTCGAGCTAAAATTAACCCACTATTTTCTCTGCCCGTTCTCGAGCGCCATTTGGATTCTATGTTGAGCATTTTTGGGGCCCGGGTACTCTACTTCTTCATCCCTTCGGGAATTTTCGGGAAGGAGCAATCCTCTTTCCAAGCGGTAGTAGAGTTGTTGCTGTCGTTTTGCGCTGCATAAATAAAATAATAAATCAGGTTGCGTATTCAAATCACGTCGGGGTCACCTCTTTGGGAAGTGATACAGATAGAAACCTCTCGTTTATTCTAACTATAATGTTTAATTAAAAAACACGGTCACAATACAACTTTTAACCAGTTATTATCAGAGAGAAGGATTGCCTTGTTAATAATATTAAAAATACAGAATGTAAGAGAACATTTTCCTAATAGAGAAAAGGTAAAGTGTCAATATGTATGAATGACGTGTAATCGAGAAATATCAGAATGTCTGTGTGGGAGTAAAGTGTTTTTAGCGGCGATTATGTAGCTACAAAGTACTAAGTAGCCTGAAATTACAAAGAATTAATTTTCAAAAATAGTTTCTAAAACTTAGGATCTCTATCTACTCACACTAACCTGAAGTTGTCTTTGTTTCTATTCATATCAACGGAGGCCTCTCTATATTTCTCACGCATTAAGGTAACGTTAGATTTAAGTACACCATCTTAACATGTGGTATTAGCCTTATCATTTGTCCAGCTACGACCTTTCTTATAGAATACTAAATGTGTTGTTTTGGCAATTTATCGCATAAAGCATATTTCAAAGGCAACTTATATGCCATTAATAATTATTATAATTAAAAGTATTGCAAACAATACGAAAGTTTGTAGAGGAAATATAGCTTTTAGTATCTATATGCATAGTTTATAATGATTTATTTGAACTGTTTAAATTTACATAGGTTAAGATCAGAATCATTGAATTTAGTGTTAATATTTATCTTAAAGTGACGAAACAAGTCACATGCCACTACTTATCTTAGTTTTACCCGTCCGTGCTACGTCCTGTACAATATAATAAAATTCGGTGGAGGCATGGATGAGTGGTATATTAGGAAAATCTCTCTTTACCCTGCTAAAGGACTTTGGCCTGTCAAGGTAGCATTACTAGAACCATCATAAATTTAGTAAGGCAGGAATAGGAGTTTGGGCGATACATGTGTACACCAATTTAGTGTAAGAAGGCGTCCATCATCCGTCAGCCTCGAGTATCCGGGCCTTTTCCTACAACGCGATGAATCAAAATCTGCACGGCCCACGCATGTTATGCTAAGAAGTTACATCTTTACTTAGAAGCTTATAATAAAAATTATTTATTATTATCATTTTAAAGCAAAACCTAATATTATTTCTCAAAGGTTTCAGCAATCTATAACGATAATAATGTAGCGATTTCTTCAGATCGTTGAAAAAGAAACATTTATCGAACATAACAATTAAAATTAAACTGTATACCTAACCTTTTTTTTTTCTTGCTTTATTATTTTTTGTATGTCTGTTTATGAATCAGTAAAGGCCTCTTCTAACTTCATCCATTCCATCATGTTTGAGCCTACTCTATTCCAGGTTACTTCCGCTCTTGAATCATAAAGCTGTATGTACATTGTTTTTTTTTAATAAATTTCCATTTCAATAAATATGTTAAAAATTTGGATTCAAGAAGTGTACATTTCGCATACGAAAGACCTACGTCACAAGTGATTCCCCTAATTGTTTATTATAATTGCAGTAGAATTAAATCCTCTGCCCTGTACTGATTTCATGCGATAATACGAATTGACATATAACTTATCAGTATTAATATGTATCGACTTTTTAATAAGATAATAAAAATAAGTTGATTGTTATTGATGGATTTTACCTATTTATTAACGCTTAAAACGATTAAAATATTTTACGTTCCCGTCGTGACTAAATATTTTTTTATTTTCCTGTGATAACAGAGCATTTTTCTTCATATCAATTACGTCGACAGTTTAAAGGTGTTTTACGGATTAGGAGAGCTCCACGCACAAAAAATATCATAAATCCGTATGATATATTATAAAACGCTATTTAAAAATATTCTACTTTAAGAAAAGAATTCGTAAGAAAAAGACTTATTATGATTAAGGCAATGGATAACCTTGTAAGTATTAAATTGAATTTGAAATTTCTTTATTTAATGCAGTTAGTAAAATTTTCAGTTTTATTTGTCAGTAGTCACCATAAAGATTGAAATTACTGTAAAGTTTTTTTTTAATCTTTATTATTACATGTTTTTCTTTGTTATGCTAGCTCTTCAATAACGATTACGCAATAAATTAGAGAATAAGTCTTATCGTTAATAAGGATTTTACATCAACGCTTTGGACTCTAACTAGCAGAACTATTGCCGCTGAGGCCTTAAGGTTCTGGAATGGAGACCACGGAACTTGTAAAGGTAGACAGAAGACGCTGGGCGTTTTTGACCTATTGGAAATCTAGGAAGATTGCCAATGTCCAGTAACAGATATCCTGCAGCTGAAATAACAATGATGAATACTGTGAAAGTCTTCTTACAATATTTTATTCTGTCAATAGTTATTTATTTAAATACTATTATAGGAAATTACTAATGGCATATTTATTTAAAATTTACATATATAGTACAAATGTACTCAATAAATTTTTACATATCGATATAAAAAATACAAGAGGTGATTTTCTACCAGCCCGCTGACTATTTTTATCACTAAGTACACAATTTTTTCACGAAAAAATACGTACTCAACGCTAGTTTGAAGAAACCACAAAGTTATAGCATGATCGACTTTGAACTGAATTAAACGGAGATGATACAACGGAAACAGATAATTAGAAAAGGCGGAAAGATGTAGAGCTTAGATTTGTTGCTGAATGAGTGTTGGGTATCCATGAAAATAAATTGTGTCACGTAGCATACTAAAGCCTAACAACGCAAGACACCGGAGTGTTTTCTATATTTTGATCCTTACAAAAGATTAAAGATTATAGTAGTAAATGACTGTTTCAAGTACGTATCATCATAGAAACAGTCATTCGTTAAACAAATACACGCCAAATGTATTTTTAATGTTTTACGAACATGAAATCTGAAATTGATAAATATTTATGGGGATACAGATTTTCTTTGTTTTCAACCTTTTTTAAAGATAAAATGAAAGTACTACTAATACTTTAAATAATATAAGCATTTTTAAAACGGACGATCTGGGACATCGACCTCATTCTGTTGGAAGCAATTTTATGGCCCACGTTTTTGAAGGTCTCTCGCATTTTCCCTATCTTGTGTACACAGGAATAATATAACAATAATAATTTGTACATAGATAATGCTATTATTTACGTCCTCACCTTTCTTCTATCATTTATTTCTCACATATTCTTTCGTTTCTTTTTATTATTTTTTCCGTTCATACGAATTTTACAAGTATTACATTTTCTCCATTACTTTATTTTTGTCTTTTTCTTTCTTATACATTATGCATTTATTTTAAATTTCACGTTTTTCTTTAGTTCCTCTTTTTTATTTTATTAATATTCTTAGGCCTGGTCCTGTACAGATTTAATAGTCTATTACAGTTCGTTTCTTTATGTCTTTAAGTCGCTTAGTGTCCTGTCGCTTCCCCCAAAGCCAGCAGCTTTGCCTGGTGTACAGTTCACAAGTTGCCCAACATGAGTTTTTTTGCAGTAAAACCGTGCGGCGTTCTGCATGACACAGAACGCCGTACCCACCTTATCCCCAGTGCGGCTGCCGTCGCTGTAAATCACCGATTCAGCGGCCGCAGTGCAACGTGTGGAAGCAGTGAAAGTAAAAACGTGGTCGAAGATTTCGGACCTCATTGGGAATCCCACTGTCGGTCAACGCATTATGGAGCGGGCTATGGGTATTCCCCCACGAGATTCGTGAATGGGAAGATCCTTATCAGTAGAAAGACGAATGTAACTTAGTTAACCCAACGGACTGGCAATTTAAGTGTCAGTTCACCGGCTTCATAGCGTAATAACAGGCCTTTAGATTTTGAAGTGAAGAGCACGGACCGGCAAGCGTATAGCATAGTAGGGGACCTACCCAGTGTATGGACATACTAGGTTAAGGTCGTTGAAAGACATTGGACAACTTTCAACTGGTTCTTTTGAAAATCTTTGAAGGAGGCCTTTGTTAATTAGTGGATCATACTACGATAGAAATGATTATGATGATTTGAAATAATTCAGTGGTAGTTTATTTAGTCTCTATCTGAATGAATATATAACATTGCTACGCATAACGATGAAAATTATATTACGATTTGCTATAACCGCCATCCGCAATCGGTCCTTGCTACGGATGTACACTCTCCTTGAGCACTCTCAATCGTTATGAGAAATTGATAATTATAATCGCAAAGCCGCTGTATAATTGAAAAAAATTAATTTAGCCAATGAAAATTAATGGTATAAGCCATAGTTAATTCTATATACGAGGTGCGTTAATAAAGTTTAATTTTTTATTACAAAATAAAGTTTTTTATATTATAATTTTAGTAAAGGTTACAGATGAAACTAATAATAAATATTAAAACTTAAATAGGTAGGCTGTAAGTTTGCTGATAATAAGGTTCCACGTTTTATTACATATAAGCATGGACTCCAGAAATAATGGATATTAATAATTTTGTCATTTTTATAACCGTAATGAAAACAGATAAAGGAATGAAAGATAAAATAAAAAATAAACGTTGACATGAGAGCATAGCCTAAGCTAAAGACAATGTCATTAATTTGTTCAGTAATATATAGAAATTTTTGTGCGCTTTCATTATTCTATATTCACATTTTACCTATCTTAGAATATTTACAGACAAGCAACACGGCGGTATCTTGGACCAATAGGAGTTGCTGTGAAGGCGGGAAGTTGTTCTAAGGCGTCAATAAATGAACCAATCACGATGTTACTTACATTAATGCTATGCAATTAAATAATTTATTTAATAATGTCTATCAAAAACCTTTAAGAACATTTGAGTGCGAGGTTTTTGTGTTATAAAAAAATATCTAATTATTATTACTCAGGGGGCTTGTATTAGAAAAAGTGTATTAAATATAATCATCAGAGTATATGATTAATTACTTAAATATATATGGTAATTTTTATAGGCTTTAAAACGTTCGAATACTTCAAGTTAGAGCATCGACTGTAGTGAGTGACTCGACAATCGTCGTAACATTTATAAACAAAGCTGCTAATGCTAAGAAGATTAATCACATAAATTTTATCTTATCTACAAGTTTGTTCAAGTGTTGTGACGACAAGGACTAATTGAACAATCTCTTGTGGTTTATCTGTCAAAAATACATCTAATAGGAACTGAAGAAGTATTTGCTTATTAGGTCGTGCTTGAACTTCTAAATGACGTAACATATTTATAAACATTCATCACCATTATTATTATGGTTTTCCACTGATGAAGGTTTCCCAAAGATTTCCAACCGGTTGAAAGTAAACTGCATCTAGAAAAAAATGTGTAATCCTAAAGAATCAATAAAATAAAAAATATCTAATCTAAAATTTCTACTTCCTTTAAAACAATACATACTATATGCAGATAAAATACAATTCAAAGACTTGTATAAATTGTCTCATATTTAAAAAAATATATTTAGTTACTAGGACGTGAAGGTAGTACTGGGCCACTACCATCACGTCTTTAACGTGTGGTATACGATTAAGTTTTACCAAATGTATATCGCACTGAAAATCGGCAAACTATGGCATATGAAGAGGTTTTGATTGTAATATCTTTTAGCAAAACCTCTTAACTTTGATGTCTCATTAAAAACAGAAGGTTAGAAATAGACTTCAAAGGAGTGTGCAAATTTATTACTTGAAGAATGATATAATCGGGAGGGTCCGTCTGGTGCAATAATGTGGGTTGCAGTGTCGCTGGTACCAGAATATTTATGATAAATTTTTAAAATTTCTTTTCAATATTTCAAGTAAAATAATACATATATGATACATTCGTTGCTGTAATTAAGATATGGACTCGATTATTTATAGGAAAATTAATACAATGACGTGTATCTAAAACACGTTTTGTTTAATATTTAATTGAAATATTCAATGTCAGGTCAATCAAAATCAATATTTAAATCGGAACGTTATAGATTATTAAGTAATTAAAAACGATAGGCAGTAAATTGGTTTATTCATGTATTAAAAACAAAAAACCCGACTGAATTTTTTGGGGGCCAAACGACCCTTAATTTGAGCACTGTATTACAATACAGGAATTTTTAGTAATATTAAAGATTGCGAATGAATTGTTATAAAGATGCTGTGTATATAACCTCAGAAAAACCAGAGAATGTTTGTTGTGGATTCTTTCCCGATAAGAACAAGATTGAAAATCTAAATAGCTTTAATTTGAAAGTCTCTGTTAAGAGAAGAGCTAAATTTGAGTCTAGTTTTATACCGGTATAAGATCAGAGGAGTAAGGAATTCATCACCTTGAGATGAAACGCTAACGAGAATTTTGCTCAGTAATTATAGTATCGCCAGCGAAAGAAGATATTGAGGCCTGATTTATGTAAATAAAAATTAAAGGTTTTATAAACTCGTAAATATATGTTAATATATATAATAAAGTAAATAATAAAATATTGTCGGCACGCATGTGATGCGTTCTCTTGCGTCGTCAACGCCGTGTTTTCTTTATTAAAGCTTTGAAGAAATGTGGAACAACAATTGCGCCTAGTTCTTGTCTTCATGTGGAGAAAAATGTCAGCATTTATTGCGCTCGACACGGCCGTTTATGTGTTTGCGGCCGAATGGGTTGTATTCTGATTTCTAAGCCTTCGTGGATTGTGAAAACTAGCTTTTTAATAAAACCAAAGACTTTGTCAGTATACTCCTGCGATGTCTTTACCATAATTCCGTCGAAAAAGATTCTCATTTCTCGTAGCCGCATCGCCGTTGTCAATGCATTCTACGTTTAGGAGTGGTAGAGTAAGAGCGACGTTTTGCTACTATGACGTTTTCATCTCCTTTGACTCCATCCTGACTGCAAAAAAGAGATAAGATGATCCACATATCGATCGACACTATCCATTACGAACCGGCAATGTAGTTTCCTCTTCAATTAACGGCTTAAATACGGCCCGCACAACCTTATCTTTTTGCTGAGGGGAATTTTTTTTGCATACCCAAGATGAAAACAGATTACGTAAAAATCTACACTCACTGAAATTTACAGAAGATTTCTACTTTAAGGCTGCATGTAGCTCGAGAAAGATCTGCTTTCTCTTCCCCTTTTTATGAAAAGTAAACCAGATCGTGTAGCAATTTGCTATGTACGTGGCCTTTTCACTTTATGCGGGCATTCTTTTTTTCGGTAACAATGTGTACTGACTAATACAAGTCAATATAAGGCGATATAACTAATGTGCAAATTGTGAACTATATAGGATTGTATCTGAAGAATCGAACTCGCGCCTTAGGATTGCAAGTCTTAGAATTTTGCTGTTGGGCTACCAATGCTCACTCCTACACAAATGATCTGGATGTTTGAAAGTAAAGTTAATAATTAATAAAGTAATATAATGACATTATATTATTGAACAATTTATTTAGATTTTGGTTGATCGTTAATAATTATGTAGACGAAGATAATTTTATGTTGTTATTTTTTACGTTGTTATTCTAGCTACAATCTGGCCTAGCGACTCCAGGGTGATGTAATGTAGGTTACATAAATTTTGTTTTTTTAGTCCTAGGTCATGTCGATTTCCTCTCGACCTTTTCCTTAAAGTGATATTTGAATAACATAAATTGCACTTACATGAGATCATGCCAGGCGATTTACTATCATAAAACCTAGTTTTCAATAAGTAAGTTGCTGTTGTTCTAAATTCGCTTATTCGAAAAATAACAATTGATTACTAATTTATGTTAGATTATTTATTTTGTAACTGTTTATAATTTATCATTTATTTTTCATATTATTACCATATTACATATATTACCCTGTTATATTTTGAAAAATTTATGACAATCAAAATAGTCAAATAAAACTAAGTCTTCGCCATTTTTCTGTTGTTTTTTTAAGTAAATATAATGTGTTACTAGACTTTACCGAAAAACGTATCAAATCGTATTCTTGCTCGCGAATCAAAGCATTTCCTAAATGATTAGTTACTGGTGATAAATGGATTAACTATAGCAAGAATGTACGAAAAAGATAAAGGCTATAGTCAAACCAGTTTTTTCTTCATATTTTCTTTTATTTTTAAGGGTGGTTCCTTCGCATACTTTGCAGAAAAAAGGAGAGGTTGCGCCAAGCTTGCACCCACAACAAATAAATAACCCTCCATTAACGAAACATGTCAGGACCAGGGCAGTTCTGAAGGGGAAGGATAAGGTTCTAATAATAGTCAAACCTTTATAAATCCAACTTGGTAATGATGTGTTAGCGACATAGGAAAAGCTCTCTCCAATACAATACAATTTCAACATTACTACTGTCAAAAGATATTGAGATGTGTACTACGACACAGAGAATAAAATAGAGGAGATAAAAAATATAATATTAACTATAAATGTGTAGTTTTGTTCGACATTAAGACAGACCGCACATATCTTTCAGTAATCAATTCCATGTTAATACAGCTACCACAATGCCTTAATCTAAGGTTTTCTCAGATTTTCTACTGTGCCGGTCTTGATATTAGTAAAACATCAAGAGGCTAGTGACAAAGGAAAACATAATGAAATAAGTTATATTAAAATATTTCGAGTTAAACATAAAATAATTTACATGAACTTTCTACATTTGTATTAGTGCTTATTTATGAAATTATTTATAAAGTATAATTTACGCTTCTGGACCAAATTTAGTTCACATTCAAAGAACGTCAAAAATGTCTTACTTTGAAGAGAATATATTTTCCAAACGTTTGCAACTTTTCTTTCTCCGAGTTACTCCTATGTCCATTTCATCACTTTTTTCTCAGTCATATGGTGTTTCTCAGATTAATTGACAATTATGTATTTCACATAATTTGTCAGCAAGTCGCTTATTGCGTCATTGAAACGATTTATTTGTGTCGATAAAAAGAGCCCAATCTCTTTAAAATTTTAAAGTCAATGTCAGAGGTTTGAATTTTTTTTTTCTTCAGTAATACTTTTGGAATATTTATTTTTGTATGTTTTTAGGTGTTATGATATTTGATATATGTATTATAATATTAATTGTACATGGTTACGTCATTTTACACTAGTGGCTACATCTTTATTCTTTATACACTATTACATCTTTCTTTTTTCGTATAATCTGTCTATTAAAAAACAAATGTTTTCCAATCTATCCAACGGTAGTTTTTGTCAAATTGTTTTGTTATAGTAATGTACTCATTTAATGTGTGTGAAATGTACAAATAAGGTAACAAATAAGTAACATATACAATTCTTGTTTTAGTTGTTAAATTCTATTGATCACTCCCTACCAGTGATAGGGTTAGAAGTTTGTGTATTTTACGTACAGAACTACGAAGCTTCAGTTTAAGACGAACTTAAATATTTTCTTCTTACTGACAGTACTTTACTTGAAGTAATTTTCCATGAACAAAAAAATGTTACTTGATGAAAACGTGTGATAAATACAGTGATTAATGTAATGAGTAGTTATTAGTTAAAGATAGCCTGCCTACTCGTGTAGCATGTACGGTTGACAGATAACCTTTGTGACGCATTCATATTACAAACGTTAAGTATTTTATGTTAATAAAATAAAATAAATACCAATTTATAAAGAACATGTAGAAGCGCAATCGTGACAACGATGTCACGAGACTTCCTTTAAACAACCATTTTCCCTTCCTGCAAATAATACGTAATGCTTTATCTATTTTCATATTAATTTAAATAGCTTACAACTAAATAATGTACACGTTATTAACCTCGACTCACTCACAAAAGTAGAATTGCATTTGGGTCACGTTGTACAGGGCATACCACAATCAACAAATTAAAAATCAATTTTATACAAATCGGCCATACACATTTAACTCTAGGTATGTGTATACAACAAAAAAATAACACGGCTAGAAAATGTCATAATACTTTGTAAAAGCAAAATATATTTTATTCAATCCATCTCAAGAAAACAAGTTTTATTGATACATACATGATTTGCGAATATTTTAACGGATGGATAGTACCGTGATTAATTAGTTATTTTTATGGATCTACTGTGTTAATACATAGATATATGAAGCTGTACTTGTTAACAAGTAAATACCTGTTCATTACTATGTATTGGATTGTACATATAGTTTATAATATGAAAATTTTTAAAGCAAAATGTGCAATTTAATGTAACAACTGCTTGTGGAGGAAATAAGAAATGGTACAAACTAAAGATTGTAGTGAAATCTTATTTCAAGATACGTTTTTGATCATTAAAAGCTATAAACTGATTTAACATAATTGTGATGTAATAGGTACTCATGTTTTGTACTAAGAATTGAGCTTGCCCACGTGTAGTTAATCGGCTTTCGGTAGGAATTGTTTATCGTCCAGCACTACGTTTCAAATGGGAAAGTACCGCCACTAAACGTTGGCTATAAAATAACATTTTTAGCGCAGACGCAAACCACTTCATGTTCAGGTCTGGTCTGGTAACAATTCCTCCTTGAGTTATTTCTGACATACATCGAATTAAATAATGGCTTATAAATTTTGTGCCATTACTATCTTATTTGTGTTAAATGTTTACGTTTGCCTGGTGAACGGATATCCTAAATTAAAAACACACGGTAAGTTTATACATTTTCGTGTGAAACAGTTTCATTGTTTACTTCAATTACTTTCCTTCATGCGACTTTTTCTGGTTTGTACAATTTTGTTTTTTTTAATAATTTATCAAAGTCACTGTACAGTGACACTAATTAATATTTTATTTAAATATATCAATAAAAAAAAATTTTCTAAATGATTTCAAATTTTCAAATTTTTGAAACCTACTTTAAAAAAAAATTAACCTCGATTATCGTGTCTATAAGTGAAGTCCAAATTTAAAGATGCATACATGGTTAATTAAAAATTACGTATAATTTCAATATTTACGTAATTTTTAATAAACAATGTATGCATCTTTAAAGTTATATATTTTGTCTAACAAATTAACTTCTAGAAAATCAAATATACCACAGTGAATAATTTAATGAGTATGTCTAACAATTGTATGTATAATATATACGTATGTAGCGTATGAGCCCAAAGGTCGATAAATCGGTGAGAGGTGAAAAGGTTAATAATTTCAAACATCGATAGGATACCATTTATCAGTTATCATGCGTCAGTTATCCCCTTTATAAGTAGTAAATAAAAATACACAATGTTTATGTATTCTATAAAAGCGGTATTATATATTTTTGTTATTTTCTACTAGCCGGGCGCAAATAAAAAGTTGCCAATATGTGAATTTCTCATTTTTTTATAATTATACAGAAAAGGTTTGTCTATAATTGTGTGCTCTATTTTCTGAATACATTTAAATCAAAGTAGTTTCTTTTATTCACAAGCCTATTTTTTTGTTAAAAAAAATATATTTGGAGTCCGCTTTTTTTAGTTTTATAGCAATTTCCTTGTTTAATCTAGATTCGAAGCATTCCTACAAATTCTTCACGCGGAAAGATTGGGGTGCGGAAGAGGCGACGTTGGTCCGACCCATTACGAAACCGGTGCCATACGTTGTCATCCACCACACGTACCTGCCGGCCGCTTGCAACACCACGGAGCAGTGCTTCAGCGCCATGAAATCTATGCAGAATTATCACAACAGTTTGGGATGGGGCGATATTGGATATCAGTAAGTTGTTATTTTTTACAGTTGAATTTTTCATCATCATCATCGTTTCAGCCGTAGAACCTCTGCTGCTGGATATATGCCTTGTGATAGATTAGCAATAAGACCTGTTGGAAATGTCCTGATTAAATTACGACCTGAATTAAGTAATCTGCCCACCTTGTTGGTGAACGTTTTAAGCTGCGCTAGCCGATCCGGTAACAAATTTACCGGATTAAACGATCAGACACATATACAGTATGCCGAAATGCTGGTAAG
The DNA here is from genome assembly GCF_028537555.1 of Battus philenor. Taxonomy (NCBI): domain Eukaryota; kingdom Metazoa; phylum Arthropoda; class Insecta; order Lepidoptera; family Papilionidae; genus Battus; species Battus philenor. The sequence goes on from NW_027181686.1 coordinate 5,862,868, forward strand.
GTTTTAATAAACATTATCTCTTATTTCCTCACGTTTGCAAAAATAAGCTGTTTAAAGGCACAATTTGTGATCGTATGCAACTTCTTAATATTCCATGGGTTCGTCGTGGAGGTGCCGGGTCCATCATATGGTAGAAAGCGGGCCCAGGTGCTGATGTCGAGCCTGATGACCTGTGTAACAGGTTTAAGGAGACCTTGTAACGCATTGACCTTCACCAATCAGATTCTTCTTCCTACCGAACGAAATTTGATGAGTTGAGAAAGAAAATGAGTTTTCGCACATAACAATGTGCAATATAATATTCTTAATATGTTCTTGTTACATCCACCACAAAATTAGCGACTAAAATCATATTTCAACAAAAATGTCTCTCTCTCTCACATAGTACGTTTAATTAACATAACAATTATTTTGCTATATACGGTATCACAACTAATATGCTCTTCAGAAACCTATACCTAAACCTAACCAAATCGAGATTTTAAGATGAAACTCAATTCAATTCTTGAAATATTTGGGACAATCATATTTACACTGAGCACCAAATGTGTACAATGTTGGCATTAACAAAAACATTAAAATAAGCAAATAAACTTTAGATTACATATGGCCTTTAATAAATCTAGTGACAACTTATAATTTGTTATTTTTAAAAAGCTATTTATTATAAGCAAGAAGCTCCTAAAATACAGTAGAAATATTTATACATTATGTAAGGAATTTGCAAATGCAAATAAAGAAATTAATTTAATAATGTGATAATATGCAAATAAACTCTATGCATAGGGTCTTTAATGAATCTAATCACAAATATTATTTCGTTATCATGATAATACAATGGACTTGGAAATAGATGGTCCTTATCTGTTTGTAAATAATGTACAGAAATCGACAATGTCGTATTACCTTATATATAAATTGACTTATTAACTACAAGATCTGCAATTAATTATAGTGTTTATAACTTGACATAGGAAACTTATTACTTTAAAACATTAAATAATTTATCATGTGTTTTAACATTCCAAAATATATTACTGTCTCCCATGTACGAAAATACCTTGATCCATAAATATAAAAAAAACATTTATATCTGTAAAAGACTACTAAAAATGCAAAAAACCTTTTCTATAAACTTTGCCCATAATATTATTCGGATTGGCGATCTATGATCAATGCCTTAGTCCACGTAATAAAACACAAAAAAGTCCTCTGCCGCGGGGAATCCCTGAGATAAATTATACAACAATTAATAATAAAAAGGTAATAAATAATATAATGACAGTTAATGACATAAATGTCACAATGTATTAGTAAGGATCACTGATAAGAAATACTTTGGGCGCTTATAAAAATTCGCTCGGTTGTATTCCTATATCATGAATGAACTAAGTAATTTTAATCTCTTAAGCTAATCAGTCGTATTAAGATTAAAATAATGATAAAGTGATTATTATTTAAAATTATAAAATAACTTTCATTATTGCTAACAAATTTTCGTTTATAATTTTTCACTTAGTTACAGTTAGCTCAGGAGCATTCTTATAAATAATATTAGTGGATTATCGTAGTGAATATCACAGGAATTTTGTACTTGAATCACATGTTTATTAAACAATATTATAAGGACGAAATAAATTATTCGACCATGAGAAGGATTAATAAGTCGATTAATTCCAAATAGATCTTCATCATTTTTTTTGTTACATGATTATTAATGTTGTAGATTTTGGGACATAATTAAAATTTTACTTTGGGTAAAGTACCGAAGAAGTTTATTTAAGATTTTATAGTGCTACCGACAATGCAGTACGGGTGAGAGTAGTAGAGGTGGGAGCGAGGAAAAAAAACCACAAGGGGGCTGACGAATCAGGGCGGTAGATACTCTCCCACGTCTCACCGCGCGCATACATAAGGCGTGGTACAGCTGTTTAGGACGCTCTATAGTGAAATTTACTGTTGCTTTATAAGCTTTAGGATGCTTCTATTTAACAACTCAAAATCACATGTCAATATAAATAAGGATCATAAATTTTAAAGTTGATATAAAATAATATTAAATTGTAAGCATTACGGGAAAAACCGCACTAAATACATAATTATTATCTTCAGTGCCGGATTTAACATTCAACCGCTAATTCATTCAAGATTTTTATTAATTAATTGTCTTACATTTTTTACATTAGTTTGCTATGGTTGTTATGTTGTCGATTAAAAAAATAATGGTTGTTTATAAGTGATTTATTCTGTTGTTTAGTTTTTGTGTTGGAAGCAACGGCGGAGTGTTCGAGGGTCGGGGTTGGGACACCTTGGGTATTCACGCGGGGCGCGCTAACAACTTTAGTATTGGAATATGTTTGATCGGCGATTGGAGAGGTACGTAAAGCTTTTAAATCTTTTTTTGAAAATCATTTTGATAATAAAACTTCTTGTCATTATATATTTTTTGCTAACACTATTCTTGTATAATAATTAGTCTCCATTTTAGTCATTGATTTTGTTACAGCGAAATTAAATGTTGTTTATGTAAAACTTTAAATTAAGAAATATTTTACAGAAGCCACACCACCTAAAGCAATGTTGAAATCAACTAAGAAACTTATTTCTGTTGGAGTGAAGAATGGATCTCTCAGTCCTACATACAAACTAGTTGGCCACAGTCAGATTATGGCCACCGAATGTCCTGGGACTGCTCTCTTAAATATAATTTCAACATGGGACCATTTCACAACAGAAGTCACGAACTTCACCACGGACTAGAAATCAGAATATACATTGTAAAAAACATATTATTAGCTACAATCCTTACTTATATAATATAATGTATACTTATTTAATTTCTAAGTTTTAATCTGTTCAACAATAATAAAATCGTTGCTTTATTTATTTTACGCTTGTCTATAATTACCATTGACTTATTGGATAATAACAAAATAGCGCTATATATAATTAGATTCGTAGCGATAATTTCAGATTGTCATCGTCGGCACTTAAATGTCCACTAGTGTTCAAACTAAGACGTAATAAACTCTAAAAAGTTTTACTAAAGTTGATTATTAAGTTTAAAGGTGGTTTACAATGTGATCGAAAGATAAAAGAAACCATCAAAATTTACTTTTACAAATTAAATAATCTACTTTTGTGTCGATGACAATTTGGCAGTCCACACAGTCTTCTTTTAAATAATTATGAAAACGTCTGCATTTTCATTTTATTTTAATGATTTTCAGTTTCATATTCTTAGTAACTAGATCAACGTTAGTAATTTTTTTCCTTATTTACCTATTTATTTGTTTATTACTTATTATTACTTACTCAAAGGAAAATAATATTAGAAGACTAATATTTTTAATTATCCATACTTATATGCTTAGGTATTTCAAATCACTCTTCCTTATATTGTAGATTTTTTACCTTAAGTTTGTTAAGATTCCTAAGTCGCTATTCTTGTCCATTAAGTATTAACATTTATATTTATTTACCTATGAATGATTAGATATGTGTTATAGTTAATTATATCTTAAGCGGTGACACTTGTATAAAAACCTGTTTGAACATTACGAAGTATTATTAATTTAGTTGGATCGATATTACAAAATATATTACTGCAAAAAAGACTATATCTTTTTGCATCTAAACTGTCGGAGAATAAACTATGTGACTAAATGTTAAGTTTCAATGTGTATATTAGCATATTATAATCTTATTTATTTAGTTTTTTCGTGTTACTTTGTAAAATTTGATACAATTATAGTAACATTCTGTCTCAATCCCGAGTTAGGGAAGAGAATATTAAGAGAGAGATGTGCCATACGTATTACATCCTTAGTTCCGTGTTAAGAGGAATATAAATAAACAAGCAATAATGCATCGGTAATTATTTGTCTATTAATAAAGTTTAATCACTAGTTTGCGTTTTAATAATATTAATAAGTTTCAGTAATTCCTTATTCTTTTTATTATTAGTTATGGCCCACAAACCTCTACTGAAAGGCATAGGTCTCATTTTTTACTTTCGGGTAACAAACAGTTACATAAGATTGTTCTCAAATAAATTCACAGCGACTCAACGAGCCATAAAGAGGGCTAAGCCCAGGATTTCTCTACGAAAACAAAGTTGAAGTGAAGAGGTCCGTAGACGAATGAATGTAACGGAAACAGCCAAGCGGCTTGGCAAATTGTTGTAGTATTTAACATGCCACATAGCGCACAAAATAAATTGCCTTATAGTTCTGGACCACAGACCTGCAAGTGTAGACTAAAACGTCTATTAATAAGGCCTGTATCTTCAGACGACCCGGTAAAGTCGATGACCGCTACCTGTCGGTCTTATTGGAAATTTAAGGGAACGCTTACCTAGAGAAATGCATAAATTTAAAACGAAAACCTATATCTAAATTTTCACACAATAAGCCAGTCAAAAGCTGCTCCAATCTTAAAATTTCGCAAGAACTCCAAGTTTGGCGATCATTTTGACCGGGGATTTAACGGGATTAACAGTATAAAAACGAAATCTCACAATGTTAACCTGTGTATACTCGGTGATGCGCATGATGGCGTATTTTAAATTTTTCATTTTTAATCTTGGATGCATACTGCATGATGTCCAAACAAATTAAAAATACAAAACAAACCTATTCTGCAAACGTAACTATACAAAATCTTTATAATGTTTGTCATTAAATTTATGAAAATTTTCCACTGGAACGTTCTAAGCGTTTCAAAGGTTTACAAAAACAGTGATTGACGGCCAGCTATTACGTTCACACTCAAAGACATAAGTAAGACATCAAATGGCACGAAGACAATTATATATAGTAATAACCTCCGACGTCGCGTTGCTGTAATGATCATGTTAATAGATTTGTTATGAATTTTGCCGTATCTAAACAAAGAGTAAATAAATAAAAAAGATCTTACTTTTTAGAAGATTTATGTTAAAAAAAATTGGCTATAAAATAAAGATTTGTCACGTTATTACAGACAAATTTATATCTTAAATGTGCCTGTACCTGATTGTTTTTTGTCTAAGCTGATAAAAAGTGGATTAGCCTTTAGTTCAAATTCATTAAAGAGTAATCCTAACACCAATCTAGGAGATTCTAAAATTAGAAACCTTCAAATCTCTACACAGATGGTATTGTTTGTGGTAGTTGTAAAGTGAATGTTTTCTGGCACCTTTTAAAATGATTAAACATCATCGTTAGACTGAGCCCGTGTGACTCTCTCTTTCTCTCTCTTTATTTCTCACTCTGCCTCTCCTTTAGAGACTGAGCCTCTATAAAAGTGCATTAATTAAAGCGTTTCATGAAAATCAATGTAATATAACGCATTGCTGGGGCGACAAAATCGTGCTCAGCACTTAGTCAAGCTTTCAGAAAAGATATTTCAGGGGCTCGGTAATTTTATTGGTTATACACCAACATAACAATGTTGAAATGATTGAAAGAGGCAGCGGTATAACCCAGCAAGAAGAATTTAATTAATAGCATATTACACAAAAAGTTTTTGTTTCAAATAAACAAATTTTGTTTTCACAAATTTCACTTTAACCCTTCGATAACCTTCAATGTAAAACATTTTGACATTGCTTTTGAATTATTTTCGGCAAGAAATTTTTCATTTTTTTAAAAGTTTTTTTCGTTATCGCATCTTTTCAAAACCCGGGAGTCGCATGGGGCAAATTTAGAGCGTACACTGGATAAGTAAACAATTCAGTACATAATTTATTCAATTAAACCATCATTGTTATCGACTGATTTTTTTACTCGAAGGGTCGTCTTTCCCTAAACTCTGCACTCAATCGATACAATACTGATGTGTAATATTTATTATTGGAGCTTATCTCATTGTTTATTTCTCCAAAAAAAAAAATATTTAAAATAAATCAATGATAGAAAATATGATTGTTTTTAACCGTTTTGCCATATAGGACACGTTCACACGACGTTCTTGACATCGTTATTCAGTATAAACGTTTGCGCGAAAGTACAAACGTGTAGAAAGAAATAGTATCGAGTAGCGGTCAACTATATTAATGAATCATCGCACTGGTAAATAATGTGAATTACTTTTTACCATAATGTGAAAGAACCTTCACAATAAGGATAAAAGAACACTTAAATTAAGTACTTTTAACAAACATCGACTCTATCAATTATCTATTATAATATCTTAGCAAGTTGCTATTAATTCTAAATATTTTATAACAAAATTTTGGTCATAAGTTACAAAATTTTAAAATTTTATGTAGTTCAATCGTCGTATACAACTTAGCTGAGAAACTTTTGAGCAACTTCATCTCCTCTGACATGAGTAATGTTAGACGAGAAGAAAAGTGCTTTAAGACGAAAGACTACGACCAATGTGAGTTCTTGACCATCAATAATTTACAACACTGTGGTCGTTCGCAAAAAGATCTAAAGCAAACATAGCTCAACAGATTGAAAGGTTAAAATGAAGTTAGGCAGGCCACATAATAGGTAGAACTAATTTCCTCTAAGGCTCTGGAGTGTAGATTGGATTTGCAAGCGATGCATAGAACCTCCATCTAAGAGGTGGACAACGGACCATGTTAAGGTCTTTGAAAGATGCTGCTTCTAACCGGTCCTATGGGAAATCTATGGGGGAGGCCAATATTTAGTAACGATACTACTAATATATAAAAAAATTGATACCACCTTACTTTGCATATTTTATCTAATCTTTTACAAACAATTAATATCCAAAGAGACACATTAATTATACTTTTATTTTAATCTAGTAGTTATATTATTGGATCTGCTATTTTTATAGACCTTCAAAGTATTAAGAAGTAGCAGTATGCGAGTAGTTTATATTGAGTTCAAAGATTCTTAAGTAGCGACCACGAACCGATAGACGTGGCGTGGGTAGATCCCCCCACTATGCGACCGACGGAGATCCTTGGGGAAGGTCCAGCAGTGGGCGTCTATCGGCTGATGTGATGATACGTAATTATAATTAGCGATAAGTTAACCGATGGCTTATGTAAAATTGTTTTTATATATTATACAAGCTATATGTGACCTAAATCATATATTAAATAAATACTTCTTTTTATTAGTACGCTTTATTAATTTCTTCATAAACGAATGAGACCAAACATTTGAATTTTGTTTTCACTGTCATTATAACTATATATATATTAGAAGCTTGGTCTGTATGTAATACAAAATTCATATGTAAGTTTTTGTAAATTTAATTGGTAAATTATATCATATCTTATTGACATACATATAATAGTTAAAAAAGTTTTCGATTGTAATTTTAACGATTTTCATCAAGTTGGTCTGAATCGTTAAAGTGGAATTTTATATCAATAACAATATAAAAATACACGCAAGAATTATACAGCAAAAAATGAAGTACGTAGTTTCCTAATAAAACTTCGCGTTTAAGTCCGATTTATAACACCGTTTTCGACTCGATCAATTCTCACTCGACCGGGGAATAACCTCTGTCCTAACTGACTATATAAAGAATTATATAGAGATGTAAGAGCAGTAATTTAAATAGTTCCAACGCAGCCGCCGCGAAAGTAACATCTGAAAAGCTCCTTCCGAAGGTGTTAAATCCGTATAATATTAATCATAATAGTTTTGTTGGCGACAGTATTTTTGATATTATTTATTTACGGCGAAGAGAAACTAGAGTACAGAAAGAAACTGAAAAATAATCGTCTTAGTGAGTATTAATCTTGTTACAGTTTAAATAAATAGATTACATATATTTTATATCTTATACATTTTTATACTATATAAAAATTAAGTTCGTTTATTCTACATATTCATATGAATTTTTAAATTGGTTTTTATGTTCTTTATTATTAATCCGAACAATTTAGCTGTTTAAAGACTGACAATAGTTTCATCAAAAATACTATTATTTGTTTCGTTATAATAAATATTAAACTAAAAGAATTCCGCGGGATACTGTCAATCGAAATGCGTGCTAAATAAATATCGGAATATTACTTTGAATTTAAAAGAATGTTGAAAGAAAATAAATACTTATGAAATTTAGAAAAAAAATATTCTTGTTCACTTATATATTGAATACCTAGTTTCATTCCGACCCGTCGCATTACAAACCAAAATATATTAAAAAATTTTAAAAACTTAAGTTAAAGTAGTCCAATACATACTTTTTTAGAAGAATGTAGTTATTGTTATTATTTTATAGATACTAATAAGTACATTAAACTTGATCAACAGTGTTAGCCAAGCAATAGAAGACAGAGACTTGTGATCTTAGGTCGTGGGATCGATTCCTGGGATGATGTTTTATATACAATTGCTCACTGCTCACAAACAAGTTTCCAGTGGATATACCACACTGTGATCGCTAACCCATTTGCTAAGCGTGGCGATTATGTTATATCCCTCCATAGACAACTTTGGAAGAGGTCTACGCCTAGCAGTGGTCACCTATGGGCTGAAATAACGACGACGATGTTAACATTAAACTTCAAATGAGTTTAATAATATAGATCGTGATGATATGCACATATTAAGCCAAGACAATTGACATTGAGATAAGATCAAATCTTAAAATTTGTAGTTGTTCTCATTGGCTACATAAAATCACATTATCATGTTCACCGCATATTCTTTATGATTATGCATCAGGTGAATGTCCTGCTCGGCATGTAGTAAAAAACTTCATGACATATAAATAGGAATATACAAATATAAAAGGAACCAATAAAATAATTGTAAAACACTATTTAACATGAGTTTGAACTTTATTTGTTGTTTTTTTAGTTAATTTAAATGTATCATTTAATTATTTCGCTAATTAAGAAGGACACTAAAAGCAATAACCGCCAACGACATTATTATTTTAAATAAAAAATGTATCACTATTATTTTTAATTAAAAGTATGTCTGAAATGCGTCATGACTAGATAATTTTTAACGGCCTCGTCAATTTATGACATTATTTATTGTATTTTTTATGTATTGTTAAATAAAACAATAACAAATAAATTAAACTGTGAAGCTTAAATTTAAAAAAAGTAATGGATAAATTGATTAAAATAAATAAAGAATAGAATCTTTGTGTCATAAAAAATAACTAGTTTATTCACTTTGTAGAATGATTTAATAAGCCTGATTTTTTTCTAACGGTTATTTTTTTTGTTGTTTTTAATCTATGGAAGTAACTAGAAGCGGCGAATGTTTAGTTTTACACATATATGTGATAAAAAATATCGATAAGATTATGTAACAGCTGAATCGATATTTTTGCACTATTCACGCAACATTTGTGGATGTTTCCTCAACCTGTTTTTGTTTCCACAGTCAAAACATTGAAAGTCTACGCGATGTTCGCGTTTGTTGTTGTGATACTAGGGATCATTGGCATCACCGTCGGTGTGCCGGCTCTTTTGCCAGGTAAGAGCTCTATTTCTATACAGATATCTTTGCCACTATGTACTTAGTGTTCATTAATTATTATCATCTTTTTAAAAATTATCTGTTATATGTGTTAAAGAAAGTAATTTTGATGAAAACATTAAAACTTTGTTCAAAGTTCTTTTAGTCATTAACGACTTGTATAGTATACAAAAACAATTATGACTTTTAGAAAAAAAGGGTTGATAGACACGGGATAGGCTAGCGTGACGAAGTTATTAAACCGAAAAGAAATCAACGAAAAATAGTCGAAAGTATCGGATTGAGAAGAAGAATGAAAATGAGATTAGGGATGTACATATATTTTATTAAAAAATGTACTATAGCGTATATAATAATTACAGCTTACAAGTAAAGTGAAATACCAGCTCTATTTTGCACAGATTATTGGATTTATATTTTGTTGTCGCTGCAGATTATGTTGATATTCAATACCGCCGATATCTTATTACACAATTTACGTAAACGCCAGAGCTGATAATCACGATTTAACTATATTGCAGGAAAAAATATTTTAAAATTTTACAGGGATAAGTTTTTAGTACTATTAACTATGATATTTACTAAAATTATTAACAAATAAAATATATCGAGAAATAGTAACAAGGGTCTTTATATCTGAGAGTGGACTTTATCGAGTTAGTAAATATATAATATATATATATATATATATATATATATATATATATATATATATATATATATATATATATATATATATATATATATATATATATATATATATATATATATATATATATATATATATATATATATATCTGAAATTACTAGATTAAAAAAAACTGTCAGAGCATCTATGTACTGGTTACTTCACTGTAAATGACTTAGTAAAAGATAGCATACCAGATTAATATGTTCGCCTTCAAGCTATTTTAATGTTTCAAACGTTGTAATTTAAGACACATTTTTTTACTTGACTGAGACTGAGTTATTTATCATCTGATCAGGTAGTATACTCAATTTTATGTCAATAATAAATGTAATCCAACGTATTAAGAATGATTTCAGAACCCTCAGAAAACGAAGTGCCGACGTATGACTTCCCTTTCGTACCGAGGTCCAAATGGGGAGCGCGGAAACCAAAACAGAGACTTCCTCTTCAAGCTCCTGTTCCTTACGTTGTGATTCATCACTCATATATACCACCAGCCTGCTATGAAAGCGCACAGTGCAAGAATGCTATGCGAAGTATGCAAGACTTTCATATGGACGGTAGAGGATGGTGGGATATCGGATACCAGTAAGTTTTGAAAATCTACTTTAATTAAACAACCTTCTTAAGTCATATTGTTTCATAGCATTATTAAACAATAATTCGCATTTGTCGATTTGTATTAATATATTTTTAAGTCTTTTTATGACGGTTTTGATTCAAGTAGATGTTATAGTGTGCGGTTCATTAAAATTCGCCGTGATACAGTTGGTTATTTTAGAATTTACTTCCGTTTCTATACATGTAAATTAGAGTATGTGCAGTTCAATGACAATTGCTATAATGTCCTTACCTGTAGTAGTAATGATTATATAGACTTTTTAAATAAATTTCCTGGTAGAATTAAAAGCGCTTAACTTAAGGACCGTATCTCTTTTCAAATTTATCCGTTTTTATTTAAGTTATGAGTTTAAATATGTAATAAATTACATATACTTTTTAATTTTTATAAACTCTTGTTGTCTCCCGTCCATTTCGCGAACTTAATGGATTCCCTCTTAATCCCCCCTTGCGGATGTAATTCCGTAAAAGTTGACCCCTAATTGGTGAAAGGAATATTCCAAAACCATTTCAAGTTTCTAAGCTTTATGGATCTAGAGATATCATTGAGTCAATTTATAGGTAGATAATTATAAAATATTGAATAGATAGATTAAATCCAATGGTATAAAGCGTTTTCGATACCACTAAATGACGAGAAAAATAAGTATGAGTATGTATAAGTATAGATATATAAGTATAAACATGATAACAGTAGTAAGTATAAATATGAGAAAAAAAAGAAGATGAATTCGGAAAGAATATCACGAAACAATCCGAAAATAATTCATCGAGCTTTATGGTTTGCCTTACGCCTTTGTGAGTTTCTTTGAACCGGAATTCTGACTGCCTTAAGTGACAGTTCAAGCAGAGGTCCTCTCTCAAAGGAATTTTGCCCATAGAAGAGTATCCATTCTAGGGACCTTTGTGTTTAGCGGCCTCCCTATTCGTAGAAATATATTACGATCCTTAGAGAACTGCTTAGTCTTGGTTAATAGAAAGAGTGGCATTCAGCATTCTACCACCTTATACCCAGTGAAGTTTCCAATGCCAATTGAAAATGCTATAAATATGCTGCGCTAATTCGAAAGTAAAATAAACTTTTGCACAGCGCGATGTTATACAGGATTGCAATGAAATAAACCCACGTAACTCCATATCAGTTCTTCACTTTCATACTTGACATGATGTCTCTCTTAGTCCAGCTATTATTTTAGCTATAGAGATTTCAAACGCAAGTGGTCATTGTAGATCATCCTCTGTGATATTAATATGAAAGAAAAAACTGTATTAAAATATTGTTTGGCCGTAAATATTGTTGCTGCGGTGGTGCCTCACCAATGTATTTATTAGAAGCCGGTTTCTGGTAAAATATAGGCATAAATAATTATTATCAGTAAAAAAAATATATTTTTATTCTTGGTGTTTTCATATGGGTAATATTTATTTTTAAAAAATTATGTGAATATGCATAACCTTATTCTTATACCAGTTATTACCTAATTTGTTTTTTAAAAAAAGAAAAGAACTTCGTTTTCGTATCGAAAAATATTATATAAAAAACGAAGTGATATTTTGACCTTCAGTGCAAAACATTGTTTATAAATTTTGGGTTCTTATTCAAAACCTGTACAGCGACCAGGTTCTAGAAATATTCTAGAAACAAATTCATAATGGAAAAATACAGCGGTTTAAATAACAACGTGATACGTTGACTAATCACAGCTAGATAAGGCATAGGACAAGGACATTAAACTAACTTTTCGCCTACTATGAAGCACAAATAGAACCGATAAGAATAATATAATTGGTAACGTATACAATGATACAAACAGCGCTGATAACTAGCGGCCGAGCCGAAATAGAACCAAATTCGGTACTATGTAGCGACCTGAACTGACGCAGACAGAGCCCTAAAACTTTCATAAATGCCAATAGGATAACAATAACTTACGTTCACAAAAAACAATACTTCGAGAATTATTAAAAGCCCGAATATGTATATATTTTACATAAGAAATAATGCGTTGATAATTTGCAACGAACACAATTCATAATTCATATATGATTACATTCTTGACACATTCTTGATTACATTTCATATAATAATCACTTCGTGAACTTCTCTCTTGAAACAAGGTTTAGTAAAATTGAAACTAATACATGTTTATTAGGTTAATAATAACGTTAACATCTTTAAACAAAAAACTAAATTTTTTGTAGTTGTGAATGTCCGAATGTCAGTCGAGTGTCATTCACACTTCGTCCGAAACTTCTAAGACGAGGTCATCTGCAACGTAAATAAAATACTCAAACAAAACCAAATACTTTTAACATAAATTTGCATGGAGGCAGGATCACCTTACATATATCACTTACAGCGACGAATTTTTTAGTGATCTCGAAACAGAACCACTGCATTTAGGAGGTTCTTAAAACATGCCGCCACTCACTGTTGGGACATCATCATCAACATCCCACCTCCATCTCCAAGTAAACTTTTACCGTTTCATTCTACTAATTCCACTACAATCTGCATTTGTTATAACTTAACAAATAAAGGTGTAATTTGTTAACTTAAAGCAATAAAAAATACGATTTTAAATATGTATACTCTAATATATCATCCATTTTCAATCAAATGAAAGGAATCATTTTCTGCGTACTTGGCCTCATTCAACCTTAGTACGTCGGCTAAAATTATATGCATGCGTCAATATTTTTATCCATTTATAAATTTAATCAAATTCTTATGTACTTTATACCCAAATCCCTCATTTTAATTACGGTTTGCGAATGGTAACGTTTAATACAAAAATACAATAAGTTTGGTCCTTTACTGCAAAAGCAATACTGCAGTACGAATTAAGCTATACTGCGTACATAGCTGACTAACGGTTCCCGATTTTTGTACTCTTATTATATCTTACATTAACAAATAATATAAGTAAATACCTTCAAATCAATGTATTTTAAGCTAAGCAAACAATATAAATGTACTAGGTCCCTTTGCCTAAAATATTTTCTTATTGATAACTCGGTATGTCATTAAAAAATATATAAAACTTCGACTTTTTTACAAAAAGAGAACGATGTCTGCCGACTTAGTGGTTTTATTTTTTTAAGTTGGTACTCACAATTAAGCGAGGTGGTCACGATAAAAAAGTAATTATCTCGTGCAATCTAAAATTTTTTAAATCGTAATTATTTACTACTAGCTGTTACAAACATTAAGGTCGTCGGAAAACGCTACACACTCGTTCCAACATGTCTTATTGGAAATCTATGGGCGTTGCCAACAGTAGATGATCTATGGTGATGATGATTGCAAATATCAGTGTTAAGAATACAAGATGATTGGTTATACATGTAATAGCTTTAAAGGAATGAATGTAGAGCGATAGCTCATTTGTCGGCATAGTTTTAAAGCTTATAGACCTATTTCTAATAACACTATAAAGTAATTATTCTGAAATCCTATTGTACTGCGACAGTGCAATAACTTTTGACAGTTATTTTTGTAGAAACCGATAGCGAACAGTAATCAATTTTAATATGCAATATTTCCAATTTAAAAAAAATCTCTTACTATATTATCATTATGTTCTGAAACTATTAATTTTTCGATGGGGTGTATCAAATAATATGACAGATAATGGGCACTACTAACCAATAACCCTGTATATATTATGCTTTGCTTTCTGGTAATGTTTACTATCATTGCAGGAGAAATTCTATTGTTTGTATATCATTAGTTCACAATATAGTTGGCTTAACAATCATGCCGAAAAGAAACACCGAAAGTCCAACGCTGTACGAAAAACAGACGTTCTAGAAACTTTTTCTTTAAACATCGTTCAAAAAGGAAATCTCCGCTAGCCAGGTCGTCAATTCAAGTTCATACCAGGCCACGTATGGGAACTTGCATGCAAGCAATCTACGATGTCGTTTATGTAAAGTATACGAAAAATTGTTATAGTTAACTTTAACGGATTCAGCGCATTGCAATATACACTAAAATCATCACATTATTAACTGTCGTCTCGTTGTTTTATTGGTTTCCATGAATGGAGGCAGCAACAAAACGATAACAACTTGTTATTTTTAAATATTAAGTCAATTTTGATTTGTCAATTCTAGTTTCGTTTTAAAACTTAGTACTAAACGGTATATAAAACTGAAATTTTTCGTATAACTAATACAGTTAAAACTTTGAAAGTTATTTAATAAGTACACTTAAATAAATACAAGAGATTAATAGAATTAGAATTAAAAAAATCACATCACGTAATAAATAAAAAAAAACTCTTAAGGAAATGAACGCGCATAACAAGGAAAAAAAGAAGGTCGCCTCGTTTAATCAATAGTAAATTAACTTAAACGGAAGCGGTTAAGGTCGGATGTTAAGCAAATACGCTAAAATGTATCTGTTCTTTCATTAATTATATAATAGGGGTTTTAATCGTAGTTTACTTAATGAAATTTGACATCAGAATGATCAATTAGGTAGTAGGAACCCAGTGTGCTTCCATCCGCTTTAAAGAAAAGGTTTAAAAATTTAGAGAGATTCTAAATTTAAATCGGAAATTATGAGATGCATACATTATCTCTTTCCTGAAACACGTGTTTGACTGCAATGTATACTTCTCTTCATAATCAATGTGACATAGACCTCAAACTCTATTAGCAGGTGATGACGATGTGAGGTTGATTTACAACGTATATTATACAGTTTGGTAAATGCGCTTACATAGAGTTAGCACAGTATACAGTAATCCAAGTATACATTTAACTAAATATTTTAGATTGTGATAAATAGATAATTACTCAAAGAGGGAAATAAATATTTACATTTATTTAAACACATGCATACATATGTTCCTTCAGTAAACGGTATAAAAATATAAGCCTTAAAATAAGGTCTGTGTCTGAAAAGTGATTAAAACTGTGCTATAAAATTAAACTATTAACATAATTTATGACCATGCAGTTATGTTAAACGGTAAAGTTCAGCAGTTAGTTAAAATAAACCGTTATCTATTTACTACAATAACTACTGCGATATCTAGCCAGTCTTCGGCTTTATTGCTTTCGTGAGTATGTATAACTTATAGAACAATCACTTACCTAAAACTTTATAATACCATTTAATTGATTTTCTCCTTATTTATTCACAGTTTTTTTTTTATTATTGTTTCAACCGATAAAAGTTAAGTCATGTGCTGAGAGCAATGATTTTCTATTAATTATTAAGAACGTCTCCCGTCGCTGTGTTTAAATGAGCATTACCCCTTTAACCAGATATCATTGTCATCTGATTTATGTAATAAGGAGGTCTACCAACAACTTTATTGTCGAAACTAAAAAACTTTTTATTTGTCATTCTTTAACTAAATGCTATCTATGTACGTTTTTACAAATAACCAATGACTATTGATGAAAGTACGAAGTACTAAGGGAGAAAAAATAAATGTTTTTAAAACATGCAGATTTTTTTATTGTAGATGCAATTTCTCACTAACAGTAGAGGATTCTGACACATCTTTTTAATTTTTTTGGTGACTCGTAAAAATGCAGGCAATAATCAAAGTTTCGGTAAAAAGTTTTTTTTTTTTAAGTTGCCTACTCCGGGTACAAACTTCTCTGATACATTTGAATGAACGTGTTTTCTGAGACCGCCCAATCTAATGTTCTATCTTGAAAGCCCTTACGCATTACGCTGTTACTTCCCGGAACGTTCGCTTACTAATCCAATCAAATAAATAATGTAATGGGCGATTTACCAACATCTTTTCATAATTGCTGCGAGTAACTATTTGAGCCAAGCATTCTTTTAATATAATGTTTATGGATTGATTAATTACTTGTATGAAGAACATATAAAACTTAAGAACGACAAATGTTAATAAACACAAGTGAGTATTTGTAACAAGCGTTAAAGCAAGGTTCAGTACTTGTTTTCGTAATATCATTTATAAAAAAACTAAAGAACTGTAAATAAATAGCGCCAATATCATTTTGGAAACCAATTGTTAAATGATTTTAATATCGTATATTCGAATGTAACTTTCATATGTCTTGAAACATTTATATGAACGCAATTACCTGACACCGTTGCGTCATGCGTCCAAATATATTATATATACGTTCAAAATAAGATTAAGGCGTTTAGTTAAATTATTTCTTTCATTTTCTTTCAGCTTTGCGGTGGGTAGTGATGGCGTCGCTTACGAAGGTCGCGGTTGGAATATACTAGGTGCACACGCTCTGCATTTCAATACTGTAAGCATTGGAATATGCTTGATCGGCGATTGGTCCAGTGAGTTTTCCACCTAATCTACATAATTTTTAATTGCATTGCTGGTTGGTAGTAGGCCAAGAGAACTTCCAAAGAATATTCGAAGATACCTCTCTCCTTTCGCGCCTATCTTAGCTTTCATGTTGTGGTTTAGAGACCGCAGATTGTCAAGCGCAGTGTAAGATGTACACCGACATGGTAAACAAAAATTTAGGTTGGCAGTAGACGCTAGATGCTGACTACTTCTTACCGCTTTTATTTGGAATCTATGGGGGAGGCGTATGTTCAGCTGTGTCCGTCTTATATCCGATATCATTATGATAATGCTATTAATACTTAAAGCATAATCTTAACGATATTTTAATTCATATAATAACTTTTTTCAGATTCATTGCCACCGCCTCAACAAATTAAAACAGCTAAGTCTCTGATAGCAGCGGGCGTTGAACTAGGTTATATTAAACCCGAATATAAATTAGTGGGCCACAGGTTTGTACATATTTTTTATATACTTATACAATTCACAAATTAATATTTTTAATCTTATATTCCTTCACATAATTTTAAAAGTAAACCTTATGTATCATCGTATATACCAGAGGATATTCATATATGTGTTCTATATCGTGCCCCGTCATCTAATAGCATAATTTTTACTATCCCAACGGTTCAAAATCAACCTCGGACTAAAAGTCCGATTACATTAATGTGTAACACATACGATCAATTAATTGCAGAAATAGCGGAGTTGGACATATTTAGAAACCGAAAGTGCTATCCTCCCACAATAATTTATATAATATACATAATTTTCTCAAAGATTACTGTAATTTAAGTTTAAAATGTTATATTACCTTACATAATATTATTATTAGTGGAGGGCTTTCGCTATATTATTTATTTACATTTTGTCAAACGCCTGTATAATTATGACCAGGGCTGTGTAAGCTTCCGATAGCAATCATTTATACGTTTTTGTAATTTTAGATGATAATTATGTAAACGTATATTATGTTTTACTTTCGGCGTGCCTAATTTAAAAAAACAAATAGCAATAGGAGAGCACAAATTTAGCCTTTGTGAAAATATTGTAAGAAATTGTATCTCTATTCTAAAAAAATATAGTGTTTATAAAATCTTCAACTACCAAGTTGATATAATTTTGCAGTAAAAAATAGTAATCATGTCATTTCGACACGAAACGTATTATTTGCCTTCATCACTGTATTTAATCTTGATATGCTTTTTCCTCATACTATTTTGTCCTTATTTACAATGTTCAATGTTAATCAATTTATTGTTTTTATTACATTGTTTTCTATTCATCTTATTGTAGTTAGGAGCACAGTTCATTATATCAATTTCAATATTATTCAAATCCATGCTTACTTTTTTAGGCAAGTACGAAATACTGAATGCCCGGGGAACACGTTGTACCAAAATGTAAAGGCCTGGGACCACTACGTGCCTTTTCCAGCCTCATATAAAGATCTTATAATGGTCGAAGAATTACCAGAAAATGTAAAGGCGTTGCTGAGAAACGAAAACTGCACAAATGTAGAATAATAGTCAACGTCGTTGTTAGAACTTATTTATTAAACAAGACTGTACATAAATGTGAATATTAATTGTAAGTTACGTTTAAGGAATAGTGAGTTTTTCAGTAATAAACACGATGTTTTAATGGAATCAGGCGTTATTTTGCGGTAAACATTGCGAATTACACAACTACGACCGCTAAATCACTCAACACGTGTTTCACCCCTCCACGGGGTATCTTCAGGAGTAATGTTACATGTAACATTTGCCAAGTATGCCGCATGCGCATTTATCAGCGGGCTGGCGGGCGGTGCACTTTATTGCACGGCTACGACTGCATGTGCGGAAAGAGCTATATATTGGTCCTTTTCTTACTGAACATGATGCAATCTCGGTGGTTTTCTACGAGAATCAATATAAGATTAACGTTTACTATTGAAAAATATACATCAAATCGTTATTAACGACTTACTGTTGGTTATTGTTATGTTTGTCATTTTTTCCTATATCTCTTTTCCTACATAAAAAAATATATATTTGAAAGTTATCTGATACTAATATTTAATGATTTCGAATCAATACTAAGTATCTGTTTGTGTCCATTGTATTTTTATTTATAATAACTTTTTTGTAAAAAAATTCTTTAGTTTAATGATTAGTCCAATCATGCTATTTGTTAACTAAGTTTTCGGGTTCTTCCAGTATCGGTATCAGATGTTTCACTGGAGTAAAAGATGGCTCTTATATCACTTGGTAGGATGCTCATAAAAATGACCAGGCGCATGGGCCTCGGAGAAGGAGCCTGGGATTAAACTGTTAAAACTGTATAAAAATATTGACCACACTGCGTACTTTTTAATAAATACTGAAACAAATAACCTTCTTTTTATTTATCGTATATCTCTGTAAAGTCTGGTGACGATGTTCAAATAATGAGTGTTTTAAAGATCATCATAAATGTTAATTTTGTACGTGGTTATTAACAATGCTTACTCGATTACTTATCGATTAAGCATACTAAATTGCTTACTTCTTATTACCTGCCTGTAACCGTATTGGCAGGTTTTACAGGTGAGCATATAGTTTACTCTGTTATGAGATTTAATAAACTTTAAAGATTGGAGAACAAAAATTTCATTGATTGTTAATTCTTATTTAGACTATTTATCACTTGCATAAAATTTTTGGGTAAGATTACCAGAGCTTTAGACTTGACTTCTACACGGAGTGAAATGAAGCTTATATAGCTTATATCACTTTATGCAAGAGATAAATAGTCCAAAGAAGAATTAATAATCAAGTTAAACTTTGTTCTTATTGATTTATTAGAATTTGAATTTTTAAATTTTATTAAATACTTTATCATAACATGTTTAATATGTAAATTTTCGTGATTTACACTAGCGCCAAACATTAGTATTTTTATCGTTAACAAATTTGATATATCTACTTTTTCCCAAATCTAAACTTTCCTTGTTTAAAGTCGGAAATGTTGTGATTATTATGAAATTTCACTTCAATACTATATAAATTGTAGTAATTTGCGATAACTTTCTTTTCATTCAAATATCAAGCAATGAATTCTTTACTACTTTAAAATCAATTAAAAAAAACCTTGGTAATTGACATATTTATTTAAAAATTATGGGTATTAAAATTACGCACAAAAAAGATGTCATCATGGCCCTCAAATTTTAATTTAGTAGAATCTTGTTTCTCCTATTTAAAAGCACATGCCACTCCATTTACACAACTAGCAACCAATACTTCCAAACCAGTTGAAACTGCTAACGTTACCTTATCTAAGATAATCAATATATTTATCTATTTTGATTTATTTCATCCGTATGATTTCAAGAGGTCCGGTATCGTAGAAATAACCGCAAACGAAATACATTTCGGATTACGTAATAAAACAATTTAGCCGGAACGTTTTAGAAAAATTAATTAAGTAGTGAACATGTGGTATTTTTATTGTTGACGGTCAAGCAACATAGTTCTATGAATAAATATTACAAATAATAATATGTTATCCACTGTACATACATATTATAGTTACAAAATAAAACATTAATATATATATTACTAAAAATTATATCTTCATGAAATACTGATCGAAAAATTGACTGATATATTGCCAAGAATAAATTAACACAACTGTATATTGCATTGTAGTTTTTATTATAATTTTTTATATATTACACTTTTTAGTTACATTAAAACACATGATAAATAATATTTTTTTTATGTAATAAAAAGAAAATTTATACTGCATATTCATTATCTAAAATTATTATCTATATGGGATCGTACAGTAACCACTTGTTGACGTCATATATAGAATGCTAGAAGAGCCCAAGTAAATATAAACAAAAATTATGTTAAGCTTCCCGTGTAATAACATACTTCAACTTAAAGCTGGGAGTTTCAGAGGTTTTTGTGTTCACGTTTACAATATGCTTAATACGGTAATAAAACAATTCATTTCCAACCTTTAGATTCATCTTTTTTATGATTAGAATATAACTAATGCAATGGCAGTATTGTGGATTGCAAGTAGAGTAGAGTAGCTTGGTAGAACTCATTCATTCATTTATCCATTCGCTGGACGGCTACTGCAAGGCATAGGCCTGCTCTAAAGAATGAAACCTAAATCATCTTTTAATGAGTACACCTAAGTGTCTTTATTACATGGAAATATTGAGTAAACGACGATCAATGAGGTAGTATTAACTTCGATCCTCCATTTCCATAACCAGCATCCGACATTGGATGCAGTACAAAGAGTTCGGTAAATGATATTGAACAATTATGATTGAGGCCTATCAATGATGATTAGGCTGAAGCCTTAAAAACAAAAGGCATAAAAGAAAACTAAGACTTGGACGCCACGCTGGTGCAGGCACTCCATAAAGTTTAACATGAGCGGACGACTTATAAGAACACCAAATGTATTAAAAAAAACATTGCTGCAATTTATGTTTTACTTACCAATACTATGAAATGAACAAAGTTATTACATATGTAAGTACAAAAACAGGTAGCAGTAGCAATAAAATAAAACATAGCTGTACATCGATTTCCACAAATAATTTTATTTAAAAACATCTCTTAATTAACAAGTGCGAAATATTATAAATCAATCGATACATAGTTTTTACATATATTGAATTAAAAAACATCTCGATATATTTAAGATCTGTTCATTTTAGTTACATTTGACACTGATGCGTGTTTTAAACACTGTTATTAAGCTTGGCTTGTAATTTTCGATAAATACCTTTTCACATTACGGTAGACGTTCCGAGCTTCTGGAATAATTTATTTGATAAGGCAGAAGTTAATACACGTAACATCTAAAAAGCCTTAATAATAAAAATATTACGTCTGGAGACGCCCCTAAATTTATTCGTTAAAAATAAATAGAATAAGAAATACAGGCCACACAACAAGTTGCTTAAATCCACGGGTTTAGATATCGTAACTTAAAAATACATTTCTCTACGTAAGCTTAAACCGCGACATCGGTCTCCTAAAACTATAGATTTAAATTTGTTCTCCATTTATTATATGAAGCATTTTTATTTAAAAAAATACCACTACTAATAATAATTACACGATTTTATAGTACTCTAGTAAACATTCAAATAAAAAAAACGTTTATCACATACATTTGAATCTGGAAGCTATATTATACACGGATATTTTTCTATGTACCTATGGAATTGTTGATGTAATTATAGCCAAAACTCCTTGAAGTATAATCAATACTGATACTGAAATAGATTGTATTTTATCATTATTTATTTAGTTGTTATGTTAATTACTTGATAGTCTAAATATTAGTTTGTTAAAAACACGATTTTAATAAAATGTCGAGTCTTTAAAGTGAAATTTGAAGTACGACGGGACAAACATTTTAACTTAAGTTATAGACAAAAAATTAAATTATGGAGCCGCGATTTAATGATATACGTAATATTTGCGTTCGCCATTCATAAACCGGAAATTCGATGTGAGTTCACACGAGCGTCGCAGTGTGTGCAACTTATAATCGAGTGCTAAACGGCACGTGTTTAAACCACATGACCGTGTTGACGGCGACGAGTACTTCCCCGGCAGAGAATAGCGCTGGATAACGTGTAATTATTTGCAATTCTATTGAGTAATAGACTTTTGAGAAACCAGCTTATTCTAGGAGGTCAATACAAGATAGTATATATAAGGGGTTACAAGTTAACGGATTGATAAGCCAAAATTAAATCATTTTCGTTTTGAAAAACTACTTCCTACTGTAGCTTCAAATAAGAACAGATCTGAAGGCGAAAGTCTTAACAATCCGTTAATTTGTATTACTATATTAATTATCATTTTTTTACTAATACTTTTACTAATTCATTTTACTTTACCCAGACAATCCACCGATGTTTGACTTTTAGTCGAAAAGTTTGGTTACCGTACTTTGAAAGCTGCGAAAAAAATTCAAATCGCATTGTTCATGAACAAGCACATTATCAAAAAAAAACATTTTTTGACTAATTTGTACGTTACAATGTCTTTTTTATTCATAACTATTTGTAAATATTCCACGATATGTTAATAAATTTAAAATAATACGTACGAAAAACATTTACGGTGATGTTACATCTGTTACCGTTGAAGCTTTCAAATAAAGACAGATCTGATAACCTTAACAGTCCGTAATTTTGTATAACTACATTAATTAACAGATACACAATTTACTAATAAATTTATGCTTTTCGCCGTAATAGTAAAAAGTAGATAAATTTAAACATTTATAAAATTAAAAACTGCAATAACATTTATTATTAGTTATGAAGTAAAATATGTTTTACATGCCATCTGTACGAAAGTTTTATCTATCTAAGCATGTAGCTATTCTTGTCATGAACATTCTGGTCCAATTCTGATATGCTACTTAAGAATCCCTTCATAATAAATTTAATAAATAAATGGATTACATAGGTACACTGTAATATTTCACAAATGTAAAATTATGTATATGTAATTTGATCCAAAGGATAATTATTCGTAATGCAAAACACAATCGTATTATAGACACCTTAGTTGTCGTTGGCTGTTAGAAAAACAAAATACATTAAAATTAAAAAAAAAAAAAACAATAACTGAAGAAAAATTTATCAATTACGTCAACAATTCTGTCGATTCTGAAACAAAGTCGCACATTTTACTCCATTAACGGACTTTTAATAAATATGAAATTTGTAGAAAGAACCTTTGTAGAATTTCAGAAAATAAGTTCGCTTTACTAACTCAAAGGGTTACTTATTATTACTTTAATTACATTATATAATAACGTAATTTAAAAAAATCGTAATTTAAGAAATAAATTTTAAAACGGCCCACGAAGAAAGTATTAATGATATAATTTGACCAAAGTTAAAGTTATTTAGTGAAGAAATGTCTAAATTATTAAATTATTGTTTATAATCAAAAAATGTGTATATATCTAAAGAAAAATTAAATATTGATTATCATAAACATCGAATCAATATTAATTTATCAAAACCATCTTTAGCAAAAATCTATCCGTCTAAAATTTTAATCTATCTAGGCTTCTTAGCTGCGGAAAATTTTAATTATGTATCATTCGTTCTAAATTGCGTAAACAATTATGAATTACATTATTTCTGTAGTACAATTTCACCTATCTGGACTTCGACTGTGATAATTAATATAAATAAAAAGAAAATACCTTTAAAAATGTAATTAAATGTAAATAGATCGATATAATATAAATAGTAAATATGCAATTTGTATAAAATACTATTAAAATATTCATTTTTTATTATAATATATTTAGGAAAGTTTAATAGAGTTTAATTCCTTACTGCATCTCTAGTATTCGATTGCCGGTACTTTTATATGTATATGCAAGTTTACTTGGGTGATAATGTCTGTAGCAATCATCTACATAATTGTCACGGTACATACCATGTGTAATGTACGACATAATGCATTTACACATTGACTAATTTGAACTCTAAGTTGAGTTTATAAATACATTACATCTATACGACGCAAAATACATGTACAATACATGTAATTGTACGAATGATGTTTTTAAATACAACCTAAGCGATAATATATTTTGATCATCCTTTCACTAATAGACCTTATTATTTCAGAGCAGCAATGTCCCAAGGGCCAAAATAGAAGAGTATGGGAACAATAAAAATGACATTTATTGTAAGTTTATTAGCAATCCCAATAAACGTAATTTAGCACGTGCACTCATAAAGTGGATGATGATGAGATGTACTTGTTAGACTCATCGGAGATTACTGGATGTAAGCCGCTTTCAAACAGTGTAATAAAAGTATAATGCACAAAAAAGTACAATGGAGAGCCCATGCCAGCAGTGGACATCTTATGGTTCAAAGAATAGCCCCCCCCCCCCAAGATATCGATGGCGGGATGTACAATAATCGCCTCGTTTTTCAGTCGGGTTGGCGATTGCAGAGTAGTATTTTGGTACGCAGAGGACGCTACTGCTCATCCTCAGGAAATTTGTTTGTGTGCAATGGCAATCCTATATAATTAATACACATAGTGCAAATTATACAAGATTGTATCGTGGGAATCGATCGCTTCAAAGTCTCAGCCTTTTACCGCTTGGGCTAGGACTGCTGATATAAATAACAATTACTCAAAATACATTTCAAACTGACGATTGCTCCCACTTTTTTTCCCACTCCCTATTTTGACATCACTGCCCCAAAATTATCGAGGTTTATTCATTACATTTATATAAATAAGACATAACGTTATCAGTTCATATTAAAATATGTGTAATATTAATATTTAAAATCAAACTGATATTGTTATTATTATCTGCAAGTTAATAAAGTTATTTTAAGCTCCGGTTACAAAAAAAGATACTATAGCAAACTAAATCAGCAAAGGCGTCGGTTGGAAAATATATTCAATTTGAGGTAATTTTATTCTTTCAAAACTATGCGGTACAATGAATCGATCTTTATATTTTTTAATTAATGTATATTTATAGAACTTTTGTAGCCATTACGCTTACAATAATAGTTCTGGTTAAAAATAATTATGCTAGTAGGAAACACGACAAAAATATTATTTATGTATCTTCTATTTATGGTCTTAACATCAGACATTCTAGTTTATTTACTAAAGCTAAGCTTTTTTAGAGACAGTGAAATATACTGGACACAGCGCTCTTAGTTATGTTTCCAGCAAAATTCACTCCGTAAAGAAACCTAGCTTCATATGAAAGGAATTCATTCGAATATTAACTGTGACATTAAACTAGTTTAAATTACGTTAAAGTCACTATCTACTGCTGGTGGCTGGTGCCTTATTTAACGCCGTCTTAGTATAAGTAGTGTACCCGACATTTCAATTGGCACGTCGAAATTATCTCACGCCTGTCTTAAATATTCTATATATATATATATATATATATATATATATATATATATACTTAGCTGTTGGAGTACTATGCGGTAATGACAATGCTATACTCATACTCGTAGTTCATGTAGGTGCAACAGTTAGATATATAGAACAGATAGAAGCTAGATGAACGCTTTGAGCGAAGAAAAGAAGATCTTATTTGACTCGCGTTCTTCGCGGGTACCCTTCAGGAACACTGCCACTGCAGAACATCGGCAAAATGCACTATTCATACGCCGTGCAAATGTTGCATGTCGGAACCATTTGTGATATTACTTCCGCGGGTGTATAATTAGCTATGTAAGTTAATTAACATTAGTGATAAGTTCGCGCGGACCACTCTGTTCCACCAACGACCGATGAAGCTGCATAGACTAACAGAATTTACTTCATCCGAGACCATATCAACTTTAATACAAGTATGGAATAGCCATGCGGTTTACTTTGGGCATTAGTTTTTTTTTTATTTCACTCTAGATATAGAACCTCTATACTTCTAAATGCAAATTAAATGCCGAGTACTTTACTATTGCACCTAGATTTGCCGTAAAATAGTAGTGTGAAAACATCATTGTATTCCAGTAAGAGGGCATTGTAACTAGAATAAGTAATTATTAGGTTTACCCGGCGTATCAGACCATGCGAGGCCAAGGTAGAGAGCGCATGAATGTGGTGATCCACAGGATATATTTTTTTAAATCCTATACATGTATATGTTCTATTGATATAAAATAAATGGTAATTATTATTTATTCTCGATCAATGTTTGAACTTGTAACACTAAATCTCTTGCAAGTGACAACACCGCCGCAGCGTCATGACGTTCCGCCATTTCTGTAACAAAATGTATATGTAAATAAAGATGAAACGCTAAATGTGTTTGTTAATATCAAAACACCAAAATTAACAGAAAAATTTGGACTAAACTCTATAACGGTTCCCCTAATTTATTTTCAAGTTTTTGTCAAGGCATGTGGATGTTCTGATAAAAAAATTAAATAGTAATAATGAGACTTCTTTTCATACATAAACCACAGAGTAAATAAAATACTTGTCACATTATAATGTTTGATGCCAATCAACAAAAAATGCTGACTAAGTCCTGCATTGAACTAAAAATGATTTATACTTTGGTCGTTGATTATTATTAATATATTAAATCAATAAATAAACTAATAACTCTGAAAAACATTTAAATTACCTATTTTTTCTACTGAATTGCTCCAAGACAATAATTTATGATAGTCAGCAAATTTCTTAATATGCAAAATATCCATGCTATTACTAAAAATGTTAATAAGACGAGCTTAATAATAAATATACAAATAAAGATCTAAAGAGCATCCTTCGTCTTCTTTTTTTAGGCCAACAAACGCCAACTGCAAGTCTTCTTTATTTAAAAAAAAAACAATATTTAAACACTCTCACCGTTAAAGAACTTGATGATGTCAGTGAAGTCCATTGTGTTTGCGAGTATGACATCGCGGTACGTCTCTAATAGCGCCAGTGCTATGAACAGAACCATATGCTCGGATGCGACGTAGCGGGCTGCCCATATTAACTCCCATGCCGAAAATACCTAGTGATTGATAAAAATAAAATAAATTTATGCACATTCTCTTTCAAATCAACTGGATGAAATAAAAGAAGATGATTCATATGTCTTTGTGAACAAGGATTGAAATTTTATTTATTTCAAGGTGTTGTTTCATTAGCAATATTTATCCTTGTATATTGCAGTGCATACTCTTTTTTTAGTTCAAAATTTAAACCTCTAAATTATTTTCATTAATATTTGTAAGCATGTTGGAATTATCATGTTTAATTCTGTCAATATTCGACTTCTTTGCACTAATAGTCTAAAACGAAACTTAGTACTAATGCAAAATCTCCCTGTATAAATCTATTACACTTATAATTGTTTCTATGGTATTGTTATTATGAGTAATAAAGAAATAAGAAGTGTTAGTAAAAGTACAGAATATGTCTCACATCTTGGTAGAGCAGCTCTCGCTTGAAGTCTAGCAGGAACCAACGGTAACAGAAGTAGAAGTGAGTGTAGTCGCCGTGGGCATGCATTAGTTCGTACAGCTCGCAGTCTAGAATCTGTATCAATGACCTGAAATCCAAGTTTTTTTTTATTTATATCATTATAATTATTGCGGATAACATAATACCAGTCATCAATACATTCTTTGTGGGAGACCTATACCTTGCAACGGACGTAATGATGATGATCACTATCCAATTTAGATCATATACTATGATCACCAGTAAACGTTATGAGAAAAAGCTAGAAGAGATTTAATTGTGCCTAGTATGAAATTGTTTTCTCTTATAATGACATCCTACAATTTAAAATAGTGAGTTCCAAACGCACGTTGATCTTACAACGTACTATTTAATTATTACAAAATAACCTCAGTACACTAGTTAAAGCTATTCATATACAAGCTTTATACTACACTGCTTCACACGAGAAATTCTTCAGAATTACATTTTTTTTATTTCAATAATATGCTTCAATACTCTCAAAAATTATAATTTAGATGAACAACTTTTAGAACGATTTTAGTAAATGTCGATACAATTTCTGTTTTTGTCGTGTTGGCGATAGCTTGCATGCAATGTTAACTGTTTTACAATTATTCTGTTGGTTAAAATAATAACAAGGAAAATAATTGCATAGATTTTGAAGTATCTATTGTAATATAAAATAAATTCCGACACGATAGCGTCTTTTCTGAAGCTGTATATTAGATGTTATGTAACTGTGTGTACTTACCGCATATCGGCAAAGTGCGCGTCCATGGCTTGCCCAGTGGGGAAGTTATCGCGAGCTCGCTGCATTAGACGAGCAAAAAGCGCGTGCGCAGCGGCCTCCTCACGCATCGTCACCAGCAGCGGCGCAACCAAGTCACACATGCCCTGCATGTATCCCGTCTCCAGGTGTTCCCAAACGTAACTGCAATACCGTATGTATTCTTAATATTATTGTCAATATATATCAGTCAATCAATTTTTGTGGCTCTCTGCCAAAATATTAAAAGCAGATTTCAAAAACGTAAAAGTGAAATGTAAAGTTTTGAAGCTGCGCCAATGTGAGGAACTTTGCCACAGAATATAAATTTTATACAAGGCACTATTTGGATATTTTCAAATATATATTATCTTTAGGTTATTTATACATAGAACAAAAGGTTGATGAAAGGTCGAAAGGTCTTTTCATATTCATTTCAATTTCATAACTCCGATGTTTAGCTCTCTTTTATGACAATTTCGCCGACCTCTTCGAACATTATTTATAAAGAAAAAACAAATTATTTTTAAGTTTGTTATTTTTTAACAAAATGAAGGTTAATGTGAAAAAATCTATTACTATGTTAATCAAAACAATAACATAAGAATAAGTATTTCAAAGTTGAAACGAAGTCCTTCAACATAAGTAAACAACGAATAATTTAAGTTAATACCCAATACCATTTTTGGGTACTTACTTGGAACTTATTGTTTGATTTTAGAACTACAAGGCAATGTAAACAGAACAAGGCACGACTCATATGTATTAAATTTCTTAAGCGCATTGTTGGCTATAAAATTTAGAACAAAAACTTACGTGCACATAATGTTTCTTAGTTTGTCCAAATTCTCGTCTGTGAAAAACGGATAATTGCGATCGCATCTTTGTACATCTTTCTCTATCCTGTGTAAATTCAAAGCAAAGCTCTCCACCAGTTCGTTCTAAAACAATAGCAATTTTAAAGATACATTTACATACTTAAGTAACTACAACAGAGTATAAAACAAGTTTAAAGAACCAAATACCAAAGCCAATACTTACAGAATAAACACCACCATTAGAACTAGCTGGTGATACGCAGTTTGAACGGTTATCTGGCCTCCCGTCACCACTGGGTTCCAATGTGTCAAAAGACGCCCCAGCTGACTGAGATTCTTCACGAACCACACCCAATGGACTCCGAGCAGGGCTAACATTGGCTTTAAAACAAAAAATTACCATCGTACTAAGTTTTGACGCTTCAAATCTTTATTCATTACAAATTATTTGTCAACACGAATGGTACATCTTAAATATACTTTAAGGAGGAAAAATAATAATAGAAATAAATAAACTTTAAAGATGGAAATTAATGATAACGAAAAAAAAAACTTTTATAAACTTGTTATACCTGTAGTGCCCCCTGATGCTGGAGATCCTGACGGCGCTAAATCTACAGAGGGATTTGTGATAATTACACTAGTGTGTTGTTGGTGTGGCGGTTGGCTTTCATCCATGGATGCCTTAAGGTCATTACCATTTATAGTCATGTTTCCACTATCAACACTGCATAATAATCCCCTGCCGTCTCCCTTCTGAACTATGCCTTCTGCCAATCTTTTGATTTCCGCTATGCTTTCACGGCGCATATCAGGATTTTCTACAACACTTTTAACATATACTTCGTCGTCATCAATATCGGTAAGACTGTCTATATCTACATGCTCCCTATTATCGTCCGTCTCAGTCTCTCCATTTACTTTAGAATCATCCTTTTCTTTTTCCTCAGAATCCATTTCGATGTTATCTACTTCGTCTATGCTCGGCGCTCTAGAGAGCACAGGTTTACTTTCAGGTTTCTGTTGTTCTCTTTCACTCGGCTCAGGTGACACTATTGGCGGATTGTCCGATATTACACTACAATCATCTTCAAATACCTGAAAAACGTGTTTCAGTTAAGCTAAAACTTTGTTTTGTTGCTCATTTAGCTTGATAATATTACATATAGCTTTCGTTTACGTAAAAACATACCTCCCCAGATTCAACGCCATCAGTTTTAACTCTGCCTGAAGCCTCGGTAAGGCGTGCTATAGAGGCAGCGGTGGCTTCTCGGTCGCGCTGCTTTACGATCGCTTCCACACAAAGCCACTCCGACATTGTGGTCTCATACTGACGTCTATAAGCAACATCCTGAGCGCTCCTCTGTTCCGCTGTTGAGCCAAACCTGAGAAAAAAATCATTAATAACCTTTTTTTCTTTTTGTAACAGTCATTACTTTAAATAATGAATGATCTAAAATAAAATAATTTTTCAAAATTCTTCATCAATTGTTTCGTTCAGAGCAAGATTATATTTATATCAACAAGTCATCAGTTACTGTGATTTTGGTAATCTTTTCTGTCGTTTTTGTAATCGATTAATAGTGTCTTAATGTTTTTAAAGAATTTTATTGGAAGTTTTTCCCTTTTTAAAAACAATCTTTAGTTATTTAATATTATAAGAGTAATAAAAAGTCATAAAAAGTACAATGGGCGGGCTTGCCAAAAGATTTTTTTTCTTCTTTTGTAGACAATTTCGAATTGCAAATGTGGTAAATATATAATGAGCAGTCAGCAAATATATAATTTTTCCTAATATTTATTTATGTCCAAAAAACAATACGAGGGAATACCAACTCGTAGTATCCAAGGAGGTAAGGCCAAACATCGCGCCTTATGTTCTGCTGCACGCCGCCGTAGTACACGAGCCGGTACACCTCGTCACGGTCGTGCACCGCGCCATTTTCGTCCATCATGGAAAGCCAGATCTCTTCCGTCAGACCTGACTCCGCGTTTTCTGTACAAGTTAATTACAACGAAAAATTTCACTTATCTGTTCTTTACTACATATAATAGATTATATTTGTAACAAGTTACGAGGTTTCTTCGTTTAGTTAATTTTTTTCAGTAACTATAAAATAGATAAAATTTAGGAAGAAATAATATTTATTGAAAAATATACTTAGCCCCAAAATCGTTAGAAAAAAGAAAATACTAGAAAACACTGATTAAAATATAAATGAAATCCAAAGCTAAATTACATCGAGTTGAATAAAATAGTTTAAAATCGTTACTTTCAAAACATTTCACAAAACATACCTCTCGGTACAATATTGGGATGCACCAAACCGCTGAGATGTGTTCGTACCGTTGATAAGTGCCTGCAGTATGCCAGCCAGCCATAAAATGCTCGTGAGATTATTTGACGACGCATCGTACTGCAAACTAGTTCGATTGAAGCAGCCTGCAAGTATTAAAAGTTATTAAGCTTAGTCTTCTTTGCAGTAACATCCCTTATGTTACTGTAAAGACACAGCGACAACAAACGTCGTGCTATTCCGCGTGACTAAGTACAAAATCACATTTCACACAAAATCACACGATAGTGTCTTAATTCAGTTAGGATGGGGAACTATTTACTCCTAATTAACTCTCACCTGCTCGATAGTAGGCAATGGAGCGGGTGTAAGTGGTGGTCCATTGATGGTAGCAGAGGGTGGGCAGTCCACGGACATTGTGGACGAGTCTGATGAAGTAGTAGAAGTAGAGGCAAGTGGGCGTCGAGGAGTTCTCGGTGGTGACTGCACTGCTCGCTCTAGTAATGAATGTCGCATAGCTGAAATCAAGAAAAAATTTATCTATACAAAATTTCCTATTACATTCGGTCAAGTATACGTCAGTCTTTAAACATAGTATTTAATTAACAAGACATAGTTATTAGAGCGCTCAATCAACCACACTTATAAGAAAATAAAAGAGACAAATTTTTTTGGGCGTTTTAATAAATGAGAAGAAATTTGAAGATGTTGATGCTATTTTTAAAAGGTATTTTAATTTTGGCTGAAAAAAATTTGCCGTCTTAATTTTGGGATCGATGAATTTTCTCATGTAAAAAAGAGTCACCAATTAATGTCAAAAAGAAATCTCAAATTCAAAATCAGATTTCTAATATGCCAAAACGTAAAGTTAACAGAAAAATCATTAAGAGAAAGCACGCGACGTATAAACGTCCGTTTTCAATGAGATAATTTGTACATTTTTGCTTTACAGTCCCATCAACTTTAATGTATAAAAATAACAATAAAATACAATTATGTGGGTTAAACATCATTACAAAAGTCGGCTTACCAATACCAGTGTACTTGTTTATTAAATAACAGCACAACATTTCCATTTTATTTTTTAAAAGTTCACCTACCAATCTTAACTTTAGTTCCTTTAATTAATCCATAAATATAAATATAACTGATGACATCAGAAAGGATAAAATTATGATAGGAAGTTCAAGTTTATATAATAAGAAACATTTGTTATAGGATATTACCGTCATATACTAACTCACCTTCTCTGTCGGCAATTGCGTTGTTAACAATACGAAATACATAATCGCCTGCCACCTCCTCCCACTCCGCTTCTTCCGTCTCTCCACTTTCGCATAAGCTCGGCATCGGTCGCCGACGTGCTTTTCCGCGCCCAAACACCTTATTAGTAAAAATTTATGTTAGAGACACAATACCGTTATTTTCTTTATAACATTTTATCAAAAAAAACTTCTATGTCTGCAATTGTACACGCGGACGATATTCCGTTTGAAACGACTAGGAAGTCTTTCCTTCTTTTTTTTCAAGAAGTTTATATTTAGTGTTAATTTAGGGATTTTTATTCTATTTTAATTAGTTAAAATTTTATAATTTTACACACTTTATCATACGTAAGTCGCTACTAAAACTAATTTCTCTTTTTATAGTTGTTTAAGAAATAATTTTAAATAACAAAATTAAATTTAGTATAAATCATATTAAGTTAGATACCTTTCCAGTCCCTCTTTGTGACCATAGAGGCGGATCCAACTGTCCGTGAGGTAACAGTCCCGTTTCTAAATTACTCAGGAACGAAAGTAGATGGCCACCTAAACAGTAATACAATGATTAAATAATTATAAATAAAAAGGAAAATTAATAAATCAACACGACCGTGACACGGTTATATTATTTTTGTTTAATTAATTAAATCAATTTGTTATGGTGGTAATTTATTTTAATTATGTCCGTACTGTGTTATAAAAGGTTGCAATGGACTTCTGTTACCATTTTAACATTCAGATATAATATCATATACATAAGAATACGAGTACCAATAGATCAGTGAATTTTACTTATCTAGTCAAGAGAATGATGTTTTTTTCCGACCATTTCGCTACGGGTCCAACATAAGGCTTATGTCGGATTCGCGCCGATAATCCTACGTAAATCGTAATCTTCTTAAAGCGTCTTGATGACATAAATAACTATAAAAGGACTTAATACAATTACTAAAGTCCGGTGGTTTGAATTTTCGCAAGTAGGCTTCCAATAAAATGGAGTTACTGTAAGAGGCCGATATAACAGCAAACCAGCAAGAATTCGTGAGTACAAATGGACCTTCCCATTTGTTAATATCTTGTAAATAATGCTCTCTTCTGGGTCTTTTAAATATATGCATTGAGGAACCCCTGACTCTACTACCAATATCATTTTATAGGAGTTCTAGAAGGACATTCATATATGTATCTGGATGCGAAAGGGGAACGTTTATGCAAAATTATGTTAAGTGTAATGGCCAAAGCTCCACAGATTTCAGCCTTACTTAATTGTTATTAATTATTACTAACTACCTTTAGGAAAATGAATGGGTGGGCGCTGTACTCCATCCTGTCCCACCAGAATGAGCGAGTCGCTTGCCTGTGCTCGATGTACATGCACGTACACCACCTCCCACACACACACCTGCAGCGACATCGCCCAGTACACGCTGAAATTCATTAATTAATTTACGATGTTTTTTAAATAAATTCCAATCCAAATCTTTAAAACTACTTTTATTTAAAAAAAATATGACACGTGAGATATTTTACATTACATCTCAATTCCAGTTCGTAGCCAGTACACACCAAAATACACTTTGCTACTCGGGCAATCGTCCGTCTACTTAGATGTCCCCCACATAGTACCAAATTTATCCACTTCTTCTTCGCAATATATTCTTCTCTGAAATACGCCCCCTCTCGTTACTGAGATAATCAGGTATCGTTGCGTATTTAAAACGAAGGTTCATAAGCTGTTGCTTCACAAGCTGACGGAAATTATATTTATATAAATAGTATATCCATATATTTAAATAAATATATATGCATATATATATATATGTATATATATATATATGTATATATATATATATATATATATATATATATATATATATTTATATATTATGGTATATTTATATATTTAGTTAGTAGTACTTCTTAGTATTACTTACTAAAATGTGTTTTTATGTGATTATTTTCCCTCTCAATTTTTTTTTCTTTTTTCTTTTATGGTATAAACTTGTTGCACCTACCTTTATCAATTTAGCTCTGCACCGCCTAACGATTAACTTGTAGAGAATGCCTTCGGCATTAAGTTCACCGTTAAACATAACATGTGTAAATAAATATTTTACATTGGCCAGTTATAATTATTTTATGTGGTATCCTAGAAAATAAGCAGAACTAAGTAGTGGCTTAGTTGTTGCGTATCGCGACTTACTATCTTAAGTCTTGTATTAAGATTCGCGGTGAATAATCTATGTGATTTATATAACATTCCCACTGTTCACGTAGAATATAAAGAAAGATATATATATATATATATATATATAAAAATTAGTATGTTCGGCCAGCCTTAAAAATAAATATAGGTTTGTTATACCTTTATCCACTCTTTATAAAATTAATAATTTTTTTTGGTGGCAACTTTATACGATAACAAAATACTCCCCCATGTTATATATTAATAATCGTGTAATAAATACAAGAAGCGTATTAAAGGTCGTCCAAAAACCCTTATAGAATATTAAAGTTTTTGAAGTAATAATAAAGCTTGATAATGGATTTTTCCCCTAACGACAAAAAGATTACGAATGAGTTTCTTGTGGACTCTTCTTGTTTTTAAAAATAATGTCTACTGGTAATTTTTTTACAAAAAGATTTGCTATCGACCATCACCGACGGGGTTGCGGATGTTTAAAAACGCTTATCTGGCTCTGCCATATAACTTTTCTAGAGGAACATGGATGGGGTTTCACAATACAAGTCCAATACTATCTAACCTCGCCACCACAAGAGTGGGTAAACGAAAGGAATTTCCCCACATAAAAGGATAAAAGGATAGTATTCGTAAAAGCACGTAAAAAGTATGGCGTTAAAATCCAACTTTGGCGATTTTTTACCAAGTCCAATATTTGTGTTTCTAGTGACAGTAAAAAATCATTGTAATTCGGAGTTACTGCGGTGTGTGTATCTTGGCAATAACCATTTGTTCTGCGAAAAGCCCGGAAAAGGTAATAAAATCATACTGTCCCTTAGATTATTCAAGATATTTATAGAACAGTTTGTGTCGTTTTTTAAAACTTTCTAATGAGATTTTTAATAGTTTCCGACGGTTTTTTAACTCCCGTCAGAATAAAAACACGGAGTTCCGTTCCGCGCAACACCGGAAATCTCTGGGGTTTTAAACCGCTTTCATGTAGAATTAAACACGTGGATATCAATTTCTTTCATTTCAACATTGAGTCAGTTAAAACTTGTTCATGCGAAGGAGGCCTTAATCATTTTAAAATATAGTATTTTTATAAAATATTACGGTACGGACTGAGGCTGACAATAGATGAAAAATGGGTTCGATTTGGAAGGCCATGTTTTTTTTAATTTCTAATATTTTACCAAATATTGAAATCATGATATAAATAATTGTAAATATTATGTCTGTAATTACACAAAATATATAAAACATAAAAGATTTTAAAAAATATAAGTACAGGCAGATAAACCTTTAAAAAATATCAAATATACAGACAACATACCAATCTATGCACAAAGGGCCGGCGCACCGCCTCCTGTACACAGTGCAGAGATCCGCCACGCTGCACAGAATGCACTTGTGTTGGCAAGCTGACGCGTGCACTAGATGACAACGGAAACTACGCACAAACATGCACTCTACTGCTAACAGAACATAAGCTGCACAAAATCAGTCTACACACACTTCTACACAAACTAGCAATTTTATAATCTCTAATAAAACATACACATGTGATTTTCGCAAAAAACGCTACACGTAGAGTCATAGCAGTAACTAATACAATACTAATCACATACAGAATAGATAAAAAAAAAAGTTATTTTATTCCTTTTTCCTGGACTCTTATTCTTCAAAGCAATTTTGTATAATCAAAATCAGAAACTTCAGCTTAAATTACAGAGTCTAAAATATCAGTGCAACGATCACAAGCGTCATTTAATAAAAAACAATGTTATAATATATCTTATATTACAACTGTTTTACTAAAAATAGAGCATATACCTATCGAAAACTTCAGACCACTTATATTGGAAAGACTTGCAAATGTTTTATATATATTTCTCATATTTGTATCTGATCATTTATCACAATAAATATAAACTATTATTGGTAATTAGCAAGATTTTCGAAAGTTCTCTTTTGCCATAACAACAAAACTTAAACTCTGATTTTATGCTTTTATTTACACAAAAAATAAAACAACTTTTTTATATACGCTACAACAGAGTAAAAAAGATTTTAAAAATTTAAAAATACACCAAACAAGATGTCTACGAAGCGTTAAATACAAAGCCATTATAAAAATAAGCCGGTTGTTTCAAGTACCTTTTATCAACACCTTCGCTTTCCGCGTAACCGTTCATAAGTTGATTGGGAGTCCACTTGATAACAAGGCCGGCCGCTGTTTGATGTAAGCTCAAGTATCCAGGCATCGGCTCCTCTACGTCTTTCTACAACGGTTGAAGTCCCATTTATATTTTTATTTTTGGTAATGTGGCAAAAAACGTATGCCTAATTAAAAAAAATTATTTTCTTCATCATCATCACCATCATCATTTCAGTATAAAGACGCCCACTGCTGAAGTAAGGCCTCCCCATATATTTATAGTAATGTCGATAACAAGCGGCCTCCTTCCAGCGTCTTCCAATGACCTAGACAATGTCATCTGTCCACCTCATACGCTAATTTTATTTTAAAATATTTATAATAAGACTTCTATAGCCCTCGATGTTAATAAAATGAATATTATCAAGCTTAAAAAACCATATATAACTTACCGGTTGAACACGAACGTTGTTTTTTCCGTACAGCAAAGTCGCCCGAGAATTTTGATGCAAACTTTCAACATAATCTTTAGCACTCGATCCCGTTGTGTTGCCTGTAGCTAAAGAAGTAAATAAAATTCAATATACACCTTTTTTACACTATAAAATAACATATATATACAAACGAGTATATAGCTGTATATAAACTTAACTATGGTAAATAATATTTCATGAACAGCTATGATAATATAAATTTATAATTTATAATATTTATAACTGTGGAGGCTGTTCATTATTAAACCTTCAATGATACATCTTCAGGCAATTGGTAATGTAAATTGATATTGACGGTATGATTGATCGGGGTACAACTTTAATCCGATTTTCGTGTTACGGAATTAATTACTGAAATGATGGTCGACAGAAGTGCAGAGTTAATATCTCAACAAGAGTTACAAATCCGTCAGATATAAAACTCAAACAAAAGTCTATAGTTAACGAGTTTGGGATTTAAATCTACAATGTGTTATTCTGCCTTTATGGCTACAATTTTTTAGTAGCCACCGTACATATTACAGCCGATAAATTTTAAATTAATACAAAATTTTATGTTGCGTATTCAACCTCCATTCAATTTTTGTCCAAAAACAGACTTATTTATATTAGTTAGTTATTCACTTTGCGATATTGCATACATCAACTATCTAAATAAAACAATGAAAATCCCACTATCATTCAACATGATATTATATTTGCGTAATGAAATGGATAAAAGTGTACAATAAACATTACCTGTGCTGGTAGTGCCAGAGTCATCCGATGATGCATTTAGACTTCTTCTGAAATTAAGAATTGGCCTTCGAACAGACGGTGGTGTGGTAGTGCCGGCTGACATTCGATGTCTCTGCACCTAACGTTAATACATTATTACTTTATATTAAACTCACCCACCAGTTTTACATGTCTCGCACAGCCTTTGTTTTGCCTATACATGTAATATAAAAAATTAAATCTAAGTAGTTTCCAACACGCCAAAAAAATAAACCGGACAAGTTTTACCTTCAAAAACTATAAGTATGAAAATGTAATTTTTCTCGGACTATATGGACTAAATATTTCCACAGAACTCCTAGTCTATAAACCTTATGGTTGCAAAGATATCGTGATAAATATAAATAGTTTATATATATATACATATATCACCGTATCATAAAAAATACTAAGCGATACCATAATTCTCATACAGTTTTAATTTTGTTATATTAATTTATATTTTCTTTGACAACTTTAAGGTTTATAAACAAGGTTACCGAAAGTGGAAGATAACAAATCATCAAATGCTATAATATTATAAATTACAGTGTATAGGGTTTGACTTAATAAAAAAGATCTTACAAGTTCATCAGCCGGTGGATCTGTCCAAAAGCACGCGGGAGGTTTAGCTTTTGAATATTCCAACGCACAAGGTCCAACGAGTAACGAGCTCAGTATGCTCCCAAAGTCTGGATCCGCGACCAAAGCATCCCTTTCATAATACCTCGATGCATTATTTACCAAGTGCTCTATTATCTTCGCCAATTGCCTTTCGAACAGAGCGATCCGTATCCAGAGATATCTGTGCAGAAAACAATCAAACATTTAATTTTCCACCTTATATACCTTCATGACGTATTTTAGAAAAAACAAATTTTCAAGTTATATTTAAAACTATATATCTGTAAAATAGATAATGCTGAACATAAATATCTTTAAGTAGGAATCTCCTGAAACAGGTACTAATGCTTAACACTAAATATACCATTACGGGTCAAATGACCCATTTTGATATTTTGCATTAAAAATTTAAACAACATGATGAGCTATGGATCAAAAATTTTTGTATTTTGCGTTTGTAAAAGAAATGATCAACGTACCTTTTTGTCTAAAAATATTTGTATTTCCTTCCTAACTACCATATTCCATACGTTCTAGTAGGACCCAATAAGTGTTGGTATAATTAGTGTTAAAAGTGGCTCTCGCAATCAATTACAGTAAATAAACAATAGTTTTAAAATGAATGAGGTTTATTATTATGATTAATTATTTAATTTTCTAAGGGGGGATTTCACAAAATATCATAACATTATTATGATGTAATAAATCGTATTAAAATTGTTTCACATTCGTTTTCTTAAGTCAATTAGCTAGTGTCTTCATAGAGTAAACATTTTCATTTACATGTCGATTTTGTAACCATTTTTAAAGTAATAATATTTATAGTTGTTAATATTAAATTTTACGACCAAAATTGACGTCCACTAGACTCATATGTTCGGTGTGTTCCAACGACTTCAACAAGGCCGTCTCTCTACCTTGTAGCAGACGTCTTACATTGCGCTTGCCAGTCCGTAATCTCCACTCCAGAGCCTTAAGGCTTTAGCGGTCATCTATTCTGTATGCTTGCATCTTTTCGGTCGTCTACGAATCTCATCATTCCTAAACCGATCGCTACAAACATAAGTAATTGTGAAGGAGCCATCTCACTGCCGTTCTCATAATAGCGCATTTACACGCTTCGTCGAAGATCGCGGAATATTTCTATCTAATAAAACTGCGTCGAAATTCAACATTATTGTTTTCATTTTTAAATAATTAAGCACATTGCTAAGTTATGCTAATATCTACTACTATACCGTAGCACAATCTTGGTAACGTAATCAACATCTATAAAAAGCCTTGTACGTTATATAGGACTCGTTGAGTAAAATGTAACATTACCTCTAACAAGGCGATACCTATGAGAATGACTAAATAATATTTTCTATGCTAATATAATAAAATTGTTATTTTAAGAATTAGTGTGACATATTGATAAATCTATGATATTAAATAATAGACGAAAAACTTACTGGGAATTCCAAACAAAGGATCCCGAGCAAGGATTTTCGTGGTTATTGTCCTAGTTTACGAGCTTTCATAAACTGGCAATAAAGTCCGACATAGACAAACGAAATTATCCGCAACATTAATGATAAAGAAAGGCTCTCTTTACGACTATTGTTTCAGATAGAAGAGCGTATAACGACAATAAATTTGGTCGACGTATAAAAGCCAATAGCAAATATCAGCGTAAAAAACAAATGTCATCGGATAGTAATCAGATATACACTTCTTTTCGACACTGTCTAGTAATATTAAACAACAAATGGAAATATTTTACGACAATAAAAAGAATTATTTTAGAAAGACTTATAAATTACGACAGATTACTTAACAGAAATTGTTTTTAAAGCTTAGCTTCCAGCACACTAAACGATACAAAGTAATATTTTACACAACCCTTTGCAAAGGCTTAGCGAATAGTGTTCTATATAATGTTGAGTTATTAGTAGATTTATTACGGATTTCATTGAAAATGTATTCTTAATATACATTAGTCAATTATAAATATACAAAGTCTGTATTATCAAACTATAATTAAGTCTGATGAATACAAGGAACCGTTAACAAAAAATGTTTTATGCATGTCGCAATTCACAACAAAATTGTTAGATTACATAAATGTATTACATTAAAAAAAAAATCAAAATATATGTGAGTACAAAGACACTAGTGATTTGGTTGCAAAGTATTGACTACGTTGATATTAAAACCATAATTAGCTTGTCTATTAAAAAAATTTCACTTGTTAAAGTGTCCACTGTCTGTATTTATTCATTACTAGTCTATTATTCATTTAATTTCTTTCCCGGTATTTTTTTGTCTACACTTAATAAGCAATATAAACCAAACATTTCTTAACTCAAATTTAGTTACAAAATACAAGCCTTGCCCAGTTTGGGTACCTAGAGTAAATGGCTAAATAATTTCACACAATTTTATTTATTTTGTATGATTTAATGTATTTAATGTAAATTAAATTTTTAATAAACTTTTTATGCATCACTGCTTTAAAAACTTATAGGATATGCCTAGACATAAGTTTTTAAATAGGACTGGGCTAGCGTAAGCATGCAAGTCTCTATTCAACGTCGCCCGATAACCTTAACAAGGTCAGCTTCTATCAAGTCCTTGTGAGTAGACGCCCGTTAGTAGTCTTCACTGCAGAAACTTAAAGCCCCAGTGACTATCTGTTAACATGGTCGCCTAGTGTCACTTGAACTTGCCACTTGAATATGAATAATGAAACTTAATATACTTAACAAAGCGCTATAGAGTCCTTTATTCAAGTTCAAACACTCGACTGGATACAGCTCTGAATTAACGAGGTAAATACTTTTTAAAGTCAACGACCGCAACACACAAAAATTATAATCGCCGTGAAAATTCTAAAATTTGTTACTCTAATTTGTTACGTAATGAAAATCAAATAACGACCATTACTTAATCTACTTGGTTAACCGTAATTAGATAACTGCATGGCCACATTTGTACCTAACTATTGTTACAGCTGCCAAAAACTTTACTTTCATGTTAATACAAACGATTAAAATGCTCAGTTATACAAATAATCACTAGAAGTATCTAAAATCACTAATTGGATGATATTCGTTTTGATAAATTAAAAAAAAAACACTGTACCATTCATCTATGATTGAAAGCTTCTATTAACCATTGACCACCTACAGATTCACTGAGTTGAAGTTAGCAAACTACATAAGGCGCTTTGTAGTTTTTGTAGCTTTTCTAGACCTCTACAATAACAATGCTTAACGTATAACAGACATGGTGTAAAAGCCATTAGCAAAAAGCTTGTGTTGTTGAACGAACTTTTTTTAACAAACCCGGGCTTGATCAGTTGTTGTTGTAAGTTTACTTGGACATAAGAAATAGTGGACATACCTTGTAAAGACCATTAGAAGATGTTGGATGTAGGAGGTTTCCAACCGGTCCTATTGGAAATATATGGGACAGGCTTATTACAACCACTGTTCACCCTATGGCTAAAATTATATACGATAATAGGGATGCAATTTTTTAAGTTAAAATAAGTTTGATTTACGTTATAGATATACTTTACTTACCATCGCGTGAAAAAAAATAATTTTAATTATTATTATTTAAAATAATTTTAATTATTATTAT
The DNA here is from genome assembly GCF_028537555.1 of Battus philenor. Classification (NCBI taxonomy): domain Eukaryota; kingdom Metazoa; phylum Arthropoda; class Insecta; order Lepidoptera; family Papilionidae; genus Battus; species Battus philenor. The sequence goes on from NW_027181686.1 coordinate 5,905,909, forward strand.
AATTATGATTGTGTAAATATTAATTTATGAAAGGTACACAAAGGTATAGTAGATCTATCTTGTAACCAAACTAGAATTAAACAGAATTGTTTAAGTAAGAGAACTGAGAACTATCACCATTCCAGCCATGCACAATGTAATCAAAATAAAAATTCCTAGCTATAATTAAAAAAAAAACAATATGTTAACACCTCGACAGCATTTTAATTTTGCTACTATTTCGCAGAAGTTTGTACGGCGAGTGCTTTGGTACGTATTAGTGTCTTTCAAAATCGTACCGGGAATCGAACCCGCAACCTACGCTGCCTGCGCTACCACTGCTCGATATATTTTATTATAAAATAATAATAGAGGCAACTTTTTAAAACCCTGCATAGTAAAAGTGAAATCGATCTTCTTAATAAAAATTAATAATTTGTAATTAAAATTAATAACTTTAATTAAACTTAAGAGTATAAACGACACAAAACGTTTTAGAATTCATCAAAAAACTTTAGACGGATACCTGCAATTCCCCTATTAATCAAAGCTTTGATTGGCTACTTAAAAGCAATTATTTCCTTTGTTTGCGGTTCTTAGTTAAGAGTATTTATAACGCTTGTCATCAAAATTCTCTTTAAAAATTCTTGTTTATGATGTTTTATTATCATTTTACAAGTTACTTTTCAACTTTGATAGTTATTTTGTTAAACAACCACATAAACTGCATCATTTGTATGCAAGTAGCAACATGGATGCGTTACGAAAAAGCTGAGAAAACAATGTAATTATGCTAGCTAGAGATTTCTCTCATTATGTACATTTTCACTTATGAATCACCTTTGGTTATGTGAAATCGCCATTAAAATATCTTAATATACTTTTTGAATGTAAAGACCCTGTAGATTATACATTTTGCCCGACTTGCCCGGACAAAGCGGATTTGCCCCACGGGCAAAATAGATATGATTTATACATTGTAGCATTTATTACAGAAGTAACTTCCTCGTACCCCATTCAATGTGCAAGATTTGTGTGCCCTCTGACGACATTGAAAGCATTGGATCAAATCATTTATGGGTGTATTTAGTTTAAACTTTAATTAATATTAACCAATTATTCGCGCTATAGAAATAGGTTCTGGTGAACATAGCACAATCTCAGAATGTCGTTTCTTAAATCCATAAAACCATTCTTCACCTGTTTTTTCATTCTTTTAGTTCAACTATTGTTTTTCCCCACAAAATTATTACCTATGAAGCTTGGTTTGTTTTACGTGTGGTTAAACACGACCCTGAAACTAAACACAAAATTGTACCTACAGTTAACATGCGCATCAGGTGGGTAGCGTATCCATTATGCCATACCTGCTTCTTCCCTCTTTCTCAAAAACCTAGCCTTACTATATTTTAACCTCCCGGGGATCAGTGTAAATAGCCGTCGTTGACGTCTGTTATAACATCGATCACATGAACAAAGGCGGTCGTATAGTACTTATTCCTAAAACAAGATTGCAGGCTTCGTATTATTTAGCTTGGTGTAAGTATTCACACAACTGGTTTGCGACTGTCTTTTCTAAGATTTTGACTATGAAGGGTAATATACTAACAGGACGCAAGTCATGTAAGGACGTAGACGAACTTTTTGAGAATTGGCCTATATGTGGTACTGTGGACTGATTAATATCTGAAGATAATTCTCGGGAGAATTTTATGTAAAATAAGCTTAACCATGTCCGAGGACATACCGTCCACCCCAATGGCGTAAAACGAAAGGGACTTTATTTCCTTTAGAACTTCCATGTCGTCAACAATCCGGAGTTAATACTCATATTTATCTTAAACATAAAATCTTACCCACAAAATAACAGAATGAGCTTTGCCTACTTCAAGACATTTAAAGCCTAAAATTCCAGATGTAATTCAAATTCCATAAAGCGTTCGATTACCGAGCGTAAACACAAAACCGATTTCGCGATACATGGATATCGAAAACGTAGTCCACCATTTTATTTTGATCCCAGTTTGTACGAACGTGTGGGTCGTATTATTGGCCAGAAAAAATCTAAACAGACCAAGCAATACTAGCGAACGTAAAATTTATTCAGAGCCCGTATTTGAAGTAAATGGAATGGAAATAGCGTCTGATATTTCTATGAATTGTTAAAATAGCGTAATAACCGCGATCGACCAGAATGTTACTATAAATCTTTAGCTATAGAAATCCTTAGGTGTAAAGAGAGTAGTTCTATAAATGTCTATATGAATAAAGTAAGCCCCATGACTGCTCTAAACGGGACGCCATTAAGCAATACTTGTATTTGTCAAAGTTATATACCTATTTATACACCTGCAGGAATAGTTTCGTTAAAAATTCCTAAAGTCGCAGGGCGCATATGCTGTCATTTTATTGCACTTCAGACATTGCTTGAAGACTGTCAACTAGACGATTATTTTGTCGCCGGTCGGGGTGCGCGGGTTAGTAAGTAAGCGGCCGATATAATATGAAGGTTTAAGTGGCAGTTACAAATCTAATAGTATTTTACCACCTTGTCTACCTCCGCGAAAAAAGTTCTTAAGAAGTACATTGTTCATTACCTAAAATCAGTCCTCGTAAGGAAAATAGCGAAACATCTTAATTTTAAAGTCAAGTTTCGGCACGTACCAAAAACGAAGAGCAACGGTTTCGGTGGCACTACTGTTGTCGCCCGCCTATAAAATTGTTTTGAAATTTATATTATTAAAATATCGGTTTGTGTTGACGTACATAAAATTTCGTAACTGTGTCCTACGCAAGTATTTTTATTTTTAACTCAGCTCATTAATCAAAAGTTAAAGTAAGTCAACTCATTATAACAGCAATTATTAACCCAGTAAACTTGCGGTAATGTAATGAATTGCTAAACCATGTGTACGAAGCTAATAAATTAAAAGCGAAGAGTACAAATAACAAACTTAGCACGTGTTGATCTTCTGCAAGTATCAATTTATTTCAATTGCTTTTACAGAATTATCCAGAATATTATTTTTATATATATACATATTTATAAATATATATATAACACAGGTTAGAAGCGGCTGGCATCCACCGTTTTTCGTCGATTTTAGCACCCCATAGCAAAACCAAGGAATATAAGCTCCATCATGTATAGCCGAATACACAACAAATTTGCTATAAAATTTACTATAAATCACTTATGTTTCAAGGAGTTGTTTACATGTAAAATAAATGAAAAAGAGAAAAACAATAAAGCCCAAATATAAAATAATAAGCCCCTATGTAAATTTCAATAAGTAAAGTATATATGTTTGTTACGTTCCTTTTCCGACCATTTTTCTAGCCTTTTGTTTATAAATCAACTCTGTCGTCAAAGCAAAACTCTTGAAATTCAAGCAAATATTTTCCCGCAGCTAGTTCAACGTTTACTCTTTGATCATATTAATCGGTTTATCCGAAGTTTTATCAGAGATTGTTTTCCATAAAAATAAAGAGATTTTGTATGTATTAAATATTCAAAGGGATAAAATAAATTACCTATTTCGTATGTATCTACACATTAAAATAACAAAGAACTCAATTTGAGTTAGAAATTGCTATTTATATTGCTCATTCGAAACTGCGATATTATTTATCACCTCTCATAAATCAGATTTTACCCTAAAAGAAGCGATGATTTATCTCGAATAAGAAAACTTTAGGTCAAAAAAATGGATTAATGGCCACATTTATTACTTTCTTATAAAAACTGGCGTAAGTAAATATAAGTGATACTGGATGAAGAAAAAGTTTAAGTGAATTTAGAATCTATGAGGATAATAATTTTGTTATCCTTCAAATAACCCTCTAATGTTAATATAAAATAATAAAAGAAACCAAAAAATTACATAAAAATAGCACGATTATATAATAATTACAGTCAGTTTTAACGCATCTCTGTTTGAGATTCAAAAATCGTAAAATCTAAAAACTTCTAGCTCTAACACAAAATTGTTAATTAAAGTTCTCCAAATTCGTTTCAATGTAGATATCGCGGATGAACAAAGGCTACTCAATTAAAATTGTGCTTTTCGATTGCATTTCGCAGATACGACTTATATCGCATATATTTTCACAAGCGTAGTATCAGCTTGTTATAGCTTTCTCAGAGGACGTTAGGAACCATTATAGCTTTAAGTTGAAGAATGTCATTATAAGGGAACTTAATTTTATTGTAGTTTTTATCAATTTCTACTCTTCTGGCATTCTCCTTTTGATATACACAAATCTTCGTTATAAATGATTGCATGTGAATAAATGAATAAAAAGTTCGTGATATGAAACATTTCATGAGATGGAACCCCTAACGAGATAGATAGTTTTACTATAGTTATAGCCGCATTAAACTTTACAGAGAACTTTGCATATAAGCCTTACAATGTTACCGCTGTAAGGATTGTATGCTAATGTTTGCCGACATACAGAGCAACTGCAATGCCCTGACCTATAACTGAACCTATATATATACTATGTATATTAGTATACAGAGTTAAAGTTAACAGTGAGGAAGAAGTGTTGTAATGAACTCTTCACAGAGAGAACGATGAGTTAGGTTTCAATTGAATAATGTCATACCATGTGCTCTCCCTGTTTCAATCTCGTTACTACATCCCCTGTAAAGTGAATTTAACTTGTAAATGAAGCGCTGACATTGTATCGGTTTCGAGCATCGTGCCGTAAATTGTATTTGCAACAAATCGAGGACCCACCCGTATAAGTTTTAATAATGTTATATATATATATATATATATATATATATATATATATATATACACATTAAATATACATTTTATTTGTTATTACAAACGTATGGATTTTATAAAAATAGTCTAATCATAAAAAACATGTATTTAAAAATTTACAAAAGTTTTTACTCTTAATAATTATAATAGTTTAAAAGCATACTGCTACTGCCCATTGTGTTTTGTGTATTAATAAACAATTTCAAATTTTACAAATATCACATCAAGTAAACTTCTCTTAATTTGACTTTACTAATGTATAAAAAACCAGCTTTTTCGACAAAACAAAGGGACAATAGAACAACGATTCTCAAATAGCGGAACAAAATTATCTATTTGAAAATTCTTAAGTTCTCTGTTCTTTTTATCCAAATCCTATCTTCATTATAAGCGCCTACTGAAATGGAGACCCAGTTATGTTTTCCTTGAACAAACTGCTTTGAAGTTTTAATTAATTTAATTTCAGCATTATAAGCTTTAGTAATAAGAAGATAAAAGGTTAAGTAAATGATTCTTATTTTAGTTTTTTTTTTGTGTTAACATTTAACAACTATTGAGTAGAAAGTTCTGCCAACCACGAGAACTGAACGAGAGAGCTATAGCAATTCTCTTAGGTATTTTGATACTCAAGAGAAATGTCATATCTCACTAGTTCAAATTCAAAACGGAAATAATTGGTTCTCTCGACTTTGTGTATTAAAAAGTTGTAATAAACTTAAAGGTGCGCCGGAGATAATCCTAACTCGCCTTTTATGGTTTCTATCGATGATTATTTACTATTTTTATCATCATTTTTAATATTGTCTCTGTATAGGAAATATTCTTTTCTAGTACCATAAAAACCGCCATCTTTCTAAGCCGCATTCGGCTCTATGTGGTCACACGTGGGAACCTTTTGGCCTCAACGGCAATCGGTTTCACGAGCGATGTGCACCGCCTACCACTTCAGGCCAACAATTGTTCGGGCTATCTTGGTAACCAAGATTCTTCTGCGGATGTCCTTATTTCTGATTCGATCTCGAAGCGAAGCTCCAAGCATAGTCCTCTTCATTGATATCTGGGTGTCCTTGAGCCTTCTTATAAGGCTTTTCGTAAACACCCACACCTCAGATTCATAACTCATCACTGGCAGCACAAACTGTTTTATTTGTCTGCAAAGACGTTTGTCTTCAGGCATTACGGTATTTCAGACTGAGACTTGAGTTCGACGAGTGATATCTTTCTAGAACTTCGACTCAACTAGCTGGAAATTTTGACTCGAATAATAAATAATCATATAAAATAAAAAATAGAATAAGCTGAACCGATTGAACCGTTCCCGAGTTTAGCGCTCAGCACACAGTTCGCTAATCATTTTTTATTTATGAATTATATAAGATTTTGTATGCTATGTTCATTGCTCACCCAGTTAAGATTAATGTTTTACATTCAATATTACAATTACTTTCAACCCAAACAAAATTAAAATAACGAATATAATAAACGTTGTTAAGCTTCTAATAAAAAATCCAGTTTAGTGAATTTACATAAACTATTCCTTTAAAAAAATTCCCTCCATTTTGATCAAAAGAATTCCCTAAAATTACAGGAACATAAAATACCTGGACGGGTATTTGCTTTGAGGTCTAAAATAGAAAACTCTTCTGTGTGGCGAGTTGAGTATTAAAATTACGGTGTAATTTGAAGAGCCCGACCGTGAGCAGCTCCCTTTGTACCCGCAAATTAAAAACTTAGTTTAATGAAGGACTGCAAGTGCGACTTTATTTTATGCAAAGTAACAACAATCGCGGTTTTCGATTTCTTTTAGTTGAAATATAAATATTATATAAAAAGTTAATTTCTCGCAAAATCTTCTTAATAGTATAATATATCGACAATATTGAAGATACTTTTAGCCGCAGATATTTTCTATACAATTTATTTGTAATGTTTACAATTAGTTGTTTGCAATGTTTGCAATAAAAATGTTTAACTTTTGTCAACATTTATATGCAAAAACAATAAAATAACCCAATACCTTTTAATCCAACGAGAGTATAAACGAAATCCTTGCAAAGTTTTATACAATTATTAATACGATTCAAACAGAATAATCGTTAATTATTTTATAATTGCTATCAGGGAACGAGCAGTCCCGTAAAGAAATTGTATTATCCGTAAACAAATGAACATAAATAAAAGCAATTAAAAACTGTTGCATGAGTCGGCACGGCCTGCCGGATAAAAATATGGCGCTTAAATCCATTTCCCGAGTCCGATGTAGCTCGCCAACAATTTAATTTTCGCAATAAATTTTCCGCAGGAGATCCTGCATTAATTTAAAATATTTCTATAATGTTATAAATTTACAGATGGTAGTTGATAATAGAATAATGACAGACGGAATTTTATATTTTATTTATTGCTCTATCGTTCTCGTGAATGCGATGGTCTAGACGAGATGAAAGTCTTTTTCATTTTACGTGACAAAGTTAAGACCATCTTTTCGTCCCTAACTAAGATAAATATTTTATAAGATTAAAACAGTACGTATCATGAACTCTGTTAGACTTCATAGTACAACTCCTGCCAATGTAAATATATTCTATTTTTACTAACACCTTCTAGGGTCTGAATGTTACACAATTAAACGTCTCTATCTCAAAAACTAACTAGGGCCAGACAAACAATGCTTAACTATAGGTGAGCCGTAAATAAATCTATGTGCATAGAAACAAATATTTTTATTTTGGATAGTACATTGTAAAGAACATGTATGAAGTTAATTTATTGTTTATGTCCTGATATTTCACATCTCTTCTCTATTTCGGGAGACATTTCGAATATGTTCATTCTACTTAGGCTAGCCTACCTACATCGTCAATCAGCTCTAAGCTCAATTTCAATCATTCAAACATTTTAACTGTGAAAATTTTAGTTTTTAATTTAAATGTATAGTAGTATTTTCAAGGATAGGATGCGTAAACACTTTTCGTGTATGATTTTTACTATATTATATCTATAATACAATTATAAAATTTTGCGCCGGCGAAAGGTAGACATTTAAATTTTTACAATGCTTTACGTAACTAATGTAAACTTTCATTGTACACATTCTATCCTTAAAAGTTTATACACTTATAACGAATCACCCTGTATATCGTTTCATCAAAAACATATAACACGATTAAGAACTCGATTTGAAATAAGACAGTTTGAGTAATGTGTTCTTTTGCTAATAAAATTTAAGCAAAATAATACACAGCTTGAACCAACTAGGCAGCAAAAAAGCTATTCATTCACCTCTTTAAAGTTCTTACCCCTATAACCAGTGACACATGTCTAGCAAGCATTAGTCTATCATATTTATTAAAAAACAGTTTATCACAGACTCACCTAGATTGCGAAGACGGCTGCGACAGCAGCGAGCCAGAGCCTCTCTTGTTCAGAGGCGGGCGAGGTGCGGACGGCCGACGCTCTACACCGGAAGCAGAACGAGTCGCCGGAGCGCCCTCTGCGGCCAACACCCGAGCGGATACCAACGCCGCTTCCGGACAATGCTAAAAAAGTTCAAAATTAGTTTTATCTACTCGACCGCAAAGCCATACTTCAAAACTCCTACATCTCAAAGGTAGACCACTCTTTATGGTTAAGAGCCCGTAAGCACCTTGGCTTGTGTTGCAACGACTTGATCAGTTGCTATTCCAAAATGATCGACAGAAAGGAGTATTTTGATTTAGGAAAACCGTCACTATTATATTTCGCTAATGCGACCTATTAAGTCAGTTCTCAAATCAGATCAAGTCGACTATTGATAATCTAATATCAATAGAATCGATCATAGTTGAGAATTAAAATAATGCCCTCATCCTCAATTCAGCCATAGAAGTTTCCTGCCTAGACATTGGGCTCTCCCATAGATTCATAATTAACCGATTGGAAGCATTCTGCATTTAACGTTATCCGATACATTATTTTTATTCATGTTTATTTGGATTCAAATAAACATTCTAAATTAAAATTTTACGTATTTTATTAAACGATTATTTTCCATTTTTTAAAAACGCTATCGCCGCTTATTTACAGAAAATTATTAATAAAGAATTAATTATTAATGCACTTTCTCTACTTTGTGTTTCATAATTCACAACGGTAAATAAAATAAAAAAAATTTCATAATGCACGCAATTATTTATTTTAAATTATTGTCTAATATGAAAAAAACCTTTTGGTATTTCTTGTTTTACGTCAAATATGACTATTTTCAAAAACCTTCGAATTATAAAATGTTCATTAATTGCGATGAGTTTTTAAAGTATTTCTCTCTAATGAGCTACATGTGGTTCACCGTTAATAATAACAGAGTTACTTTAAATAAAGTAGAACTGCCTGTAGTGGATGCAAACATTTATGTATACAAACAATTATTAATTGTAAAACCTATTATTCTACCACTTGTTAAAGACAGTCACAGAATCTATCATTAGTGGTAGTCGTTTCAACCTATAGACGGCCACTGCAAGGCCTATGAGGCTTTATTGTATAGGAGCATCATTCATTGCTTAAAATAATAAACTAGTTCTTTGTTTCTTGTTTAAATACTACTTACATATTTATATATGCAAACGCTAATATAAAATTATGTTAAATGGTATGTTGACCTAATGTGTACAGGTAGTAGAGTCGAAAGAGTTACTTTCTTTAAGTTGTCAATTTGTTTGTTTCCCCGCATTACAAATTAAACAATAAAGACAATCAGCCTCAGCGCCGAGAAAGACTTGATGACATTAAGTTGAGTTCAATTTATAAGATTGCTCACTTTAGGTGATTAAGGTTTCATTGCGTACATTAATTGCTTTAATTTATTTGTCTAACATGCTACATTTTATGTGTCAATAATATCAAGATTACTTTTAAATAAATCACATGTTTTTTTTTATTTTATTCATAATGGGAGACTTACAGCTTATATATGTTTTCATTTTAATAATAGTAGTAGAAGAACAGCCTAAAGTTTTCACTTAAAGAAAACAATATACTCTAGAGTTAAGGACATTACAAATTGATTACATAGATAACTAGTTGATCTCGCAAACGTTGTTTTACCGTTTATGTTATTAACAAATAAAAAATAAGGGTTAATCGTAGAGGGGTGAAAATTTAGTGTTGTATTTATTTTTGTATGCTGTATCATAAAAAAATATGTTTAATAAATAAAAAAACAGGGGTGGACCACCCATAACATTTAGGGAGATGAAAAATAGAAGTTGTCCGATTCTCCACCCTGGCCGATATGCACGGCAAGCTTCACGAAAATCGGTCGAGCCGTTTCGGAGGAGTTCAATCACGCACACCGTGACATGAGAATTTTATATATTAGATATTACATCTAAAATTTGTAATAACAGAAAAGATTATAACTATACATAATATATCAATGTACAGATCGTAATTTAAATTAATAATTAGTAAAATGTGTAAAGCGTGAAAGAGATCGTAGGCTACGGGTCTTATTCCCGGGATGCAATCAGACATAATTCACACTTTGTGCATTAACTATATAGTATTTTCACTGCTCACGAATATGTTTCTAGAGAATGGGCGCCAGCGTCCTCTGCGTACCATAATACCACACCGCGATTGCAATCCTGCCTGGCAAACGACGACGACGAAAATGTAAACTCTATTCAACTTGAAGTGACGGATGTGTCGCACATAATTTTTTTGAAACTCATAACACGTGTGCAAAAAATATCTAAATCATAATAAACGCAATCAATATTTTACCTTAATTATAACGGTTATATTTCATTACGGATTGTCGAAAACAAAACAATTTATTAACTACATAAAAAAATTATCTGTATCTTCGCTTCTACTCGGTGCTAACGCCTGATATTAATTAGATAATAGCAATCGACCGTACGTAGGTTCAACTCTTACAGGTGATCGTGTTTCGGAATGCTCAGCAGATAATATTGATGAGTGAAGGCCCAAGCCGAGATCCTATCGTAGAACCCTTGAGCCTCGTCATTCCACGAAGTGACAAGAACTCCGCGGCCTTAAAATTCGGTGAAATAGTAGTATGTAGCGGTCCCAACCGAAGCTCCCCCGGGAGACCTCGAACTTTACTACCTTAAAAGATGCCTAGGCTAAGTGCCCTCTGCACCTTGCCACTATAAACCCTCGTAAATTGCTAATGGCATTTGGGCACCAGCGAAAGTCCGTTATACAAAGAAAACAAAGAAATACGGTCTGATCTGTGATAAGCGCACAACAAATTCAGACTGGTTTTTAATAGACTCTTTTACAATATCTTTAATACATAGAGCAATTCATTCCCAAGCCTTGTATCCACTTAAAAAATCCTTCACATCATAATAGGATACATAGAATTACATGACAATTTAGAGACATCACATAGGAGTAAATGGTAATACCTTACTAATCAGAACGATAAATATATTATTCTAGTTAATGAAGATCTTAATGCCTTCGTGTTTGGATTCTTAATGTGATTGCATAATTCATGAACACGTCAAAATCTCCATTACATTTATATTATATTAAAATCTGGTTTTCCCTTGACATCACCGATAACAGATTATTAAAGTGAAGCGTCAAGATCTTAACTATTCAGTGAAAATCAAACAGATCTAGGAAAGACAGTAAGCTCCTTCTTGGTTGCATTTTTAAAGTTAAAATCAAAACTTTGCGCTAAAGTTGTATATTTCTTGTCAGTTAGATACTTGGCAAAGTAAAATTGAGCCATGATCATCAACAATCAAACGTATTAATTTACAATCAAGTTACTGCATTGACCATCTCGAGTTTTTGTATAATAACAACAGAACTCAAAATATCTTTCGAAAAAAACACTACACATACCGAAAACTCATACATTATATCAAAATTTCATAGTATTCCTAATTTCCTAACAATCCTGACAAAGTTTCATAGTATTGATAGTCTGGACTCTGGATATTCAACTAAAATAACCTGCACGCTACTATTGTTAAAAATACTAGATTTTCCTGTAATTATTGTCCGAAGAATCGTGCCGAATCGATCACCATCTACACTGCGATCGTCAACTCGCCCCGCCAAGCCTAGCGATAATGGTATATCCTCCCAAAAATATCTTTGGGAGAGGCCTATGCTTTGCAGTGGGCGTCAATGGTCTAAAACGAAGGCAATGACGTCGAACACTATTGTTCGAAGAACAGATTACTTGATGATAGTATTATCTAATAGTCGTGAGGAAACGAAGAGTTAAAACGCACTCGGCCGATCGCCAGTCAGGCGTTAGTCATTTATAGAAACGACCATGCATCATATCTATCCAAAGTTTGTGTATATTATAAAACAGTGCTTCATATTATAAACAAAACTCCGCCTAGTGTCCTCTGGTTTTATTTATTTAATTCAACCGAGAGACCCGGTTATCGCAGTTTATGGGAGACCTATGCCTTGTAGCGTCAGTCTATACGCTGACATTATGATGAACCTTTCAATCAAGTTTAAATCACGTTTAAAATATCAATTACTTAAATTAGCCACTGAAATAAAAAAAAATATTATTTATACGAATTCATAAAAAGAAACTCTATAAACTGTAATTGGAAAACTTTCGTATCTCTTCTATACACTGCATTATTTTTATTTAAACAGTAATACTATAGAAAATTATGATCAAAACTGAGAAACGTTAGTAAAATATGATATTCATATCAAACTGGAACACAGTACAAAGTGTGAAAGGTTTTACTAGGACGATAACAATACTGTTTTTTATTTAAGAAAAAACATTTTGCGATTAGTTTTAAAAAAATACAAACATTTTTACACAATACCTTCAACAAAACTCTATCCCAAGGGACAAAATTGCCACGAACAAAAAAAAATGTGACTCGCAATCCAATCGAAAGGGTGAAAGTGAAATTGAAATTGAGAAAATGGAATGATATTTTTATTATTACCACACGTTGACCACTCAATACACCAAATGTAAACGAAAAATACAAACATAGGCGACTTTTCATTTGCGAATTCATCGAAACCTAAGACTATATTTCCCGATGGAATAAAAGAAGAACATAAATTCCCTTTTTAATTTATTTTCTTCGTACCGGGACTTATATTCGAATCTAGTTGATGGCAATGATTAGTAATAAATTTCACAACAACAATATTTTATTCGAAGTACATAATTAACCAAACATGGTAAAGGTATGCAACCCTTTTTAATGCAAACCAAAACTGATGTAAAATCCTGCTATCGTGCAAAGTATTTTAAGTATAATGAAAATTGGGATTGAATTGCTTTAATCATTGTATGACTTTTGTGAAAGAAACCACAAAAAAATATCTAATCAAGTTAGCTGTGTACCACCGTCGTATCATTATTGTGAGAATTCATTACATTTTTGATACTAAATCCAATCAAATTTAAATCTTCTGGTACTTCTTACAGAAAAACAAATATTAAATTCAAAGTATAAATAAGTTTTTTTTCTCATAATAAAATCGACATTTTCAACTGCATGTCACCACTTGACACTTTACATACGTCGAAAATGTGGCAAATATAATTAGTAGCCGTTTATTTGGTTACTTTTGTAATATAAATTAAAATATTCAAAGGATTAAAAAGTATAATAGCGAAATAGATCACACGATTTGACTTTTATGATAATGCAGAAGAGATAGAAACGACCGTGATATTGTTAAAGAGATTACGAAGTAATAATCCCGTCTGAGATTGCAGTGATCCCTTCATAGGTCAGGATGCGTTAAGAATTATCGTAGCATCAAGTTGAAAGATGGCATTATTGATTAATCTGATTCTATTTTTCATCAAGTTATACTCAGAATTATTTACATGACGTACACAGGTGGTCACTGTAAATTTATTTGATTTACTTCAAATAAGCACGCCAACAGCAATACATAAGTTTACATTAGTTTAATTTAACAAAGTACAAAATAAAGACTGCCTATTATTAGGCGTACACGACGCTGGCCATCATTATGTTAAGTTATATCTAAAGCTTAGACATAAGTTAACATAGATTCTAAACGGTGACTCTAAGTGTAAATGATCCAACTGGACAATAATATAAATAAATAGCGAAACTCCTTTTAAAGCTGGTAATTAGACGAGAGTGCTTGAAGCTATCTTAGCTACTAACCAATCTAATAAAAGTATATTATAGTAAAGTATTTATAGTTACTAATATTTATAACATATATTCTTATACACTTAAATACAGTATCAGGTATTTATAATAGTAATTTACATTTAGATATACACTTATTACCTTATCTTACACACGCTCACTCATAAATACAAAAAACACACAAAAGTAATTGCATTTACCCTGGTAAAACTAACTAGATCTAAATTTCTGAGTAATCAGAAAAATCATCAAAAAAAAGGAGATGGCTGTATCGTTCGAGAAAATGGATGTACAGCGCTTAGTAATTATGTATGTATAAATTAGGAAAACACATAATTGGCCTATGTTAAAGTTATAAACCATTGAGCAATGGTAACCCACCGGTAGAAGACTTCGACATGCGATTATAGGTCGCGAGTTCGATTTCCGGAATACCATCTTTAATAATTAACATTATAAAAAAATTTTCACAGGATGGGCAGCAGCGTCCTCTGCGTACCATAATACCACACTGCTATTGCCGACCCGCCTGCTAGACATAGCGGTAGTGGTAAATCAACACGTAGATATCTTTGGAGAAGATCTATGCCATGTAGTTAGCGTTTATGGGCTTAAACGACGAGCGATCACGTCGAAAGTTAAATTTGTTTTACTAGCATAATTAATTATGAATTAATGTTACTTTTCTTAATATATTTAAATAAAATATCCGGTACTGTTGTGGGCAAATCGTATACATCACAAGGTGAATGCTCTGTCCGTATCGCCGCTTTCTAGTGTGGCTATTCCCCGCTGGAGACAAAGAAAGTTGTTCCTCCATGATACAATAGTTTAATAATAGGCGCGACAAACAAAGCCTTAGCGGGGCGCTAATTGCACTAAAGGCGGGAATCGCAAACATAATGGAACGCCTCCAAGAAATAAATGCTGGCCGAATAATAGAAGGTATCATCCGCCTTATAGTCGAAAATACTCTAACAAAAGGAAAATATTATGGCAGACAGAAATAAAAATTATTTATGGGATATCCTTGATGGTTATATATTTTACATGTATAATTGTGTATTATATACATAATGATTGAAAATAGGCTTTAAAAAGAGTAAAAATACGAGTATCACATTATTTATATATTTCCTCCTATGTATTTACTCATCAAGATATCTCTCGAATAAAGATTATCCATGAACGAATTTTACGAAATTCGAACGAGTACGAAAGTGAAAGGGCCATTTATAGTTGTTACTAGAACGTGTTTATATAGTTGCCATGCCTTGTAAATAATAAATAAATATCTAAACAAATTTGATTAACTAACATCACATTCAAGATATATATTGGCGATAGACTATAGATCGAATAAACTTTTCCCTGTATATATATGTATATAATCTATAATAATTAAAATATAATTTGGGGGAAATTTAAATTAATTTAATAATAATAACTT
This sequence comes from Battus philenor, assembly GCF_028537555.1. NCBI lineage: Eukaryota > Metazoa > Arthropoda > Insecta > Lepidoptera > Papilionidae > Battus > Battus philenor. The sequence continues at coordinate 5,921,274 of NW_027181686.1, forward strand.
AAAAGTATATACAAGGATAAATATATGTACATGAGGGCTTACCTTTCAAACGCCGTTTACAAAGGAAAATTGTCAACGACGTAGTCAATTTGCAATTACAAGTGGTCCTACATATATTAATACTGAATTAGCGAAAACACAATAAAATCTCCTTCCCGTACGCTGAATAATGCATTGAGCGTCGAAGAGAATTTTTATCGTACAAATATTATGTCGTCGTACGATTTAAATTGAACAGATCTTTGCAGTTTACAATTTTATCCAAGTATTGATTGAACAAATAGTAAATTAAATGAAATAGATTCCATCATCATCATTATAGTCGCAGGACATCTATTGCTGGACATAGTCCTCGACCACATATTTCCTAATAGACCTCCAGGATATATAAATTGCATATAGCGTTTCCGACAACCCCAACCAGACCTTCTGTCTACTTTGTAGATGTGATCCTGCCTTGCCGGCCCCTGGTCTTCATCCCAGAATCTTAATATCCCAGAGGCTATGTGTTCTGCACGCTATGTGGCCAGCCAACGGCTACTCAGCTTGCCAATCCGATGGATCATGTCAATTACTTTCGTACCCTGTTGATCTCCTCATTCTAGGTTCGATGTCATAGAAGAATCCTGAGTACTATGTGCACAAGGCCCGAAGCAAGAAGACACATTTCAATGACATAAATCATTAAAAATATGTAAAAGTATTATTATAGTTATATTACCCTAGCCTTAATGACTATTATATATATTCGCATTCTTTGAAATTTATTTCGTATAATTTATAATCACACCATGCTAGCGTCACCGGTTTTCAAATATATTCTGTCACTAAATGTAAGACATAACCCTACATATAAATAAATCATAATAATTATAAAATAATATATAAAAATTAAAATATAAAAACGTCGTATAAATAGTAAAATTTATACAAAGTTATGTTTTCGAATTATTGTTCATGAAATATTTTAACAAATAAAAATAAAGCTGTTTAAGCACACGTTGGTTAATTAGCCTTAACCCGTACACTTGTCTGTGTTCGCACCAACGCTCTTACGTAAAGTGGCCGAGTGCGTACCACTTACTTTGTTTCCTTTGACCCATCGTGTCGGCTTGAAGAAAATTATAATTATGTTTTTGCATAACAATTATTATATTTATATATTTTCACCGTAAATAAATAAATAAACTGGAATAATTCTAGATGCGGGCAGTACAAGACTGTTCATCGTAGCGATCTTTGGGAAAGGCTTGTGCCTTACAGGTGGCTTCCATCGGCTGATGTGATGATGATTATGGTACATCATTATTGGTTACATTTTACTAAAAAGGTAAGAGCCTTGACAAAATTTCAACTGCCGTTATATATCACTTGTTTTGTATAAAAAAGAATTAAAAAACATTTCATTTAATTTAATTATATTTCATAGAACAAAGTTTGACATTTAATAATTAAAAATATTACTGAAGGTTACCACGACTGCCAGCACAGATGTTGAATGTATATCAAAATTTTTACTGGCATGTCTAAAGATTACAAAACCTATTGACTTTGCAATGTAGTTAATTTAAACTTTTTAACGTTTAAAAATCAGATCAGCCGATTAATTAATAAATTTTGAGAAATATTGCGATCAGATGGCTTTGTGACATACTCCGAGACAACATGCCAATTCCAGCGATTCTCTATCTTAACAAAAATGTAACACTATTCTGCGAAGTAAACCTAATATCTGTTTCAGGAGTGGGTCGCATTTACAAAACTACATAGCTATTTATACACCTGCGGAAATAATGCCATAAATAGTTCCCGCAGTCGCGAGTATCCATTGGTACGTCGTTTATTGTAGTGTCCTATTATGACATCGTTCCTCGAAGCACATCGTTAGTTGCAGCGGCATCAACGATTTTTAAACTGTAACTTACTAACTTAAACCCGGAATTTTGGGGTTCCGAAGAAGTTACTCCGTGGTTCCGCGAAATTTACTTGCTGTTTTCATTATACTCAAGAATGTAACATTAAAAAGTAATAAAAATTTAAAGGCATACCTAAATTCCACTTACTAATCTGGATAGTCGTTAGAAATGAGACAGTCCAACGTCGCCAATTATAAAGACGACATACACATATACATTTACAAAATTTTACAGTAAAAGCATTCTATTGAAATAAACTAGAGGTTCCACAATAAAAGCGATTACTAAAAGGAGATCCACTTTTCAGAAATATTAAAAAGCGCTTTTATATACGAATCGCATGTCATAAAGACAAATTCGCTGACATCGCTCAAAGCGTGCAGTCGGGCGCTACAGCCGGCTACTGTGACATATTACAATACATATCTGATAGAAAACAAATTTCTTGAAAACCCTTTTATAGCAGTAATAACAGTCATCTATTATAAGCATGAATTAAAACCTTTTTTTACGACAGCAAAACTTTTGTTACAGACTCGCAATTCATTTCTAATGTTACTTCTTTCGACAATACAAATGACATGTGGCTTTGCTATATATATGATACAATAATCATTTGGTTATATTATCTCGTTTCTGTTTCTCGAGTACACTTGTAAATTATTGTGTACAATACAAATCTAATATCACAATAAGGTTATATATATGATATACTATAATGTAAATACTACAGAGCTGTCTACGTATGTTGTTTGTATCGATTTTGCGTAACGACGCGGCACGCATTTGCTCAGAATACGTAATGTACTTACGGTTCGGGATTTCTTTAGTCTGGCATAAGCAGAGGGTTTATAATTTAAACATTTATTTAGTTTATCTCTTTATTAATATCTACAAAGAATGATTTATAGTGACCAAGGAATGCTCAGGGTAATATAAACTAGACACATCATCCTTTAATTTAAGACTTCAAAAATCATTATTATTATCGTCATATCGACCGATAAACGCCTACTGCAAGGCGTAAACCTCCCCTTAAGATTGCTACGATACCGATTTCGCGCTGCCCGCATGTTTAGCGACTTCCAACAACCTTGACTATGACGTCGATTTATCTAATGGGGACCCTACCCTCACCGCGTATATCAACTCGTCTTCGTCATTCGAATGAATAACATGCAAACAACATGAAACATTCGATGTTAAACAATAATCTCCACTTAAATTTATTTGCGATTTCAGGTCAAAAACCCTTATTTACAATACAATAACGGGCTAAAACTTCATCGCTATTATTCTTTATCAAAAACCAGCTAACAACCAGACAAATATCATTTTCAATAATAGGTAACATTTATGTATTCACAAATGTATTACTAGGCCATAACTGATAATAGGCAATTTTCTAAAGGAGACTTTTTACATTGATCTACCATTTTGCTCCACGACAGCAATTCCACGTAGTAGATAATGACATAAATTCTATCTTTAAAAAGTGAATATATGGCTATTGGCTGTGTATCGCAATGGTGGTGTAACGAACACTTATACAATACTTCGAAAATGATTTTATGTATAACTCTCTAGTTCACGGACCCTTCCACTCCTTGAACTCAGTACCGACGAAGCTGTAAAGGCCTTAGGGCTAACAGCAATAACATCATCAGAGACAATACATGTATAACTACAACTTGCTATTGTTATTTTAGACGGCATCAATAGATGGCGCTGGTAATTTTATTGCCTCGCGCTATCGGTTGCCGTCGTTGGTCGTTCAAAAGGGCACAGCACGATTAGGACGGCAATTAAAAAATAAGAATCAACAAAGACCCGGTTATATAGAACATTTAACTACGAAATCATTTTAAACCTTGTGGTTACCACATTTGAACCTTCATATTGTATTACCAAATTACCATCCCATAAGTCAAAGAGAGAATAATCATTTTACTGACGCATGACGGATTTCGACTATGATTTAGGAGCATAAACAGCCATGTAAGCTGTACTGATATGCAGTTTACTTCACACAATAGTTATTTATTTTATTTACGATAAGGATCCTCTCTATGCGGCCAAAGTTGTCTACTCCAGAAATCTATTGGGTCTTTGCCCATCTTCGTTTAGAAATTTTATAACTCCGTATGTAATTTTAGTCATATAATCTTTCCTCTGTTATAACACAGGATTTATCAAAGAGAGACAAAACCCGCAGGGCAATTGTGTATATTTTTTACAGACTTAATCCTGGGATACTGGGACTTTTTTGTTACTGATTTTCTCAGACGCAGGCACTAAACCTATCATAATCAACAATCCTTTTTCATTAGCCCATTGATCTTACACACTTGGTATAATTTAAATAATCCGTTAACCAACAATAAATTAAAACATATAATATAAATGATTATTATAAGTTTTCGAACCTTCACGGACAAGTTATAGTTTCCGTACCTAATACCACAGAGTATAAATAAATAATTTTTATAAAATTAATCTCGATCAGAAAAACAACTTCAATACATTACATAAAACGATCAATTTTTTAAATTTCATAATACTTTTATTTTCAAAAAGATAAGACAAAAGCAAACAAGATTTAAAAAATCAAATAAAACAAATAATAATGATAAATGCAATAAATGAACTTTTATTTGCATTCGAATAAGCAGCAACCAATTAATTCATTTCATCTCAGCTACAGTCACGCCCCTCATTTGAAACAAACACGTCAGTTTGTTTTGTATTTATCCAGCTCGGCAACAGTGCTAACGAAGCGAAATATTTGTTTTACTGAAGTAGAAACATTTTAAAATATACTGTTAATTAAACCTTTTATTGCCAAGTTGTTTTCTTGTTTTCCTCAATTCTCATTAAGTAATCCACGATTTTTTTGGTAGTGCTTACCTAACATCTTTCGGCATACTTATTTTAAAAGTCAATGTTTACAATTATTGGTCCTCCTGAGAGCCCAAGTAATTTTTAGGAACTAACAAACAGTCACCCGTTAATATTTATGACAGTATAAAAAACAAAAGCGTCAGTGGCGTACCTAAGGGGGGGCGGTGGGTGCGGTCCGCACCGGGCGGCACTTACCTTGGGCGGCATTTTTTATATTTACTTATAGTTGTAAAAAGCAACTTTTTCATTTCAAATTTATTTTCTTACTTGAATAATAAATGATTATTATAAGTTTAATATTTGATTTATATAAATTATTATTAACTTTATGATTTCGAATATTATTCCTCGGTGTATATAAATGCATTTTAGAGTAAATTTTGGTTTCTAGTTTAAGAACAAGATGATAATTTTTTTTTATTGTATTCATTAAAATTCTTTGAATTCGTAAAAGGATCTTTACGACTTTGTTCGGCAATTTTTCCTAACTAAAATTTTTTGATGTCAGTTTATAAATGTCATTTCTTTTGAAAAGTTTATATGATTACTTTGAAGTGATATATCAATACTTTTTAAATCAAAAAACCACTATTTGATTGACATATAATAGAAAGGGCGGCAAACTGGAGATCGCCCCGGGCGGCAAAAGTTCTAGGTACGCCACTGAAAAGCGTTACGCTTTTTCACAATAATTTTCACAGATTTCAAAACTAAAATTTAGATTCAATATATCTTTATTCAAGCGAGTATTTCCACTCACTTTTGAATCATCGATTATTTTAATATTATAAGAAGTAAGCGACCACCGCCTCTGAATCCGCTGAGAGTAGCCGGTCAAACATTCGAGATACTGTTTTTTAAAAATGACAACTATGTAAATGAATCAACAAACAAGTTCCACACGTTTCGATCAACTAAACTCCCGAATGCTATTATATTTACTTAATAATATACTTTTTTTAGATTTAAAACAAAGAAATTTGTTCTAAGACATAATGAAGAACTTGTGTTTATGCGTACACTCAGACCCATAAAGAATTTTACACATATTATAATAACACACATGCTAAAAGGTAGTGGAATCGGTATGATATTAATAGATCACAAAATAAGGAAAAACAATGAAAAAGTAAGTCGATAAACAAAACAAGATATACTAATATAAAATGTTATACAATTTATTCACATTTTAAGTTTGATTATTAAGATTTAATTCTTGAAAACTATGTCTTTGTAAATATAAATTTAGAAAGGTCCTTTTACTCTAACACTTTCACTGGCACTTTAGATTTAAATCTTAACTATGAAAATCTTGGATTGGCCTTAAAAGCGAATACAGGCTACAAAGTATTTGATTTTTTTAATTTGTGTACTGCTAGAAATATTTAAATTTGCATTCTTCAGTCGATAGATACCCACTGCAAGGCATTACCCAAAGATAGCCAAGATGGCCAAGATGGCCAGTACTGTGCTGCCCGCATTCAGCGACTTCTCGCGATCTTAACTATATGTCGTCAGTCCACCTCGTGGAGAGCCTATCCACGCCGCTCTACACATCTACCGGCTTGTAGAATTAATACTTAGATTATGGGAAACAAGCGTAAATCACTGTTGTTCTATATTAATATATCGACTCATAATATAATACGTAAACCTTCGAGTATATACTGTAGATACATATACGTAGCTGAGTTCGCATACGGTCACATTGTTGCTACCATCTTGCCTGTGTTATTTTAAGCTAAGCTAACTATAAAAATCTTCTTTCTCTTTTTCATGGCATATTTAAAAATTTTAATATTAATTTTCTTGAAACTGTCACTAATGGATTCCGTAAAAGTAAAATCTAAATATAATATTTATAATATGTAAGTAGTAGCTCCGCAGTACAGGGCTGAGACTTGCGATTGACTGATTGATTATTTAATGGAATTAGACGTTATTTTGCAGAAGTCCATCCTAAATAAGAAAAGGACCAATATATAGCTACCACCGCACATGCAGTCGTAGTCGTGCAATAAAGTGCACCGCCCGCCAGCCCGCTGATAAATGCGCATGCGGCAAACAATGCGAATTACACAACTACCACCGCTAAATCACTCAACACGTGTTTCATCCCTCCACGGGGCATCTTCAGGAGTAATGTTCCACCGATTAGTGCCAAACACAGTGATTGATTGATTGTTATATGCATTAATTAAAAAGGATTATCACCGCCCACTAACAAGTTTCAAGGTTCCAGTTTCCATACCGCGATCGCAAATCCCACCATAGATATCTTTGGGGGAGCCGACGACGATTATACAAATAATATTTTGTTATACGAAAATAAATGTATTAGAAAATCAAATTTCCACTTTTTGCACTATAAACCAAAATAACAAATATGTTTCGGGATTATGAAAAATACTTATCAATGTAAGGTGAATTTTACACAGTGCGAATGGTTTTATTAAATACCTCAAGCATAGGAATACCTGTTCTTTACCATTTTTTTCTTTTCTGTTATTTACACACTATTGTTGAAGGGGAGATATACAATAGATGTCGTTGTGATCCTACCTAAACCGCTTGCGAAAGAAACCTAACTCCCATGTGGTTTTATTTAAGACGCTCAGGCAGGAAAATGCAGGTAATACTATGGCTTCTTGCCTAACCACAGAAAAATTCAGAAAGTATTATCCATGATCAATTAAATAAACTGTGTACTTAATGATTGGTTATTTGTGTAAATGATTTGTAGGTGTAGAAGTTTAGGTCATTTGAAAAATAGAAAGCTTAAAAGCATTTAAACCTTTTGCCGATTATCTCTATAAAGTGAGCACTCTGAAATATATTACAATAATTATTTTTTTGCAACAAACCAATAAAGTCTTGCTGTAAAAAGTCTACAGATGTAGATAATAAACAATATACAGTAACACAAATTTTGTAATGAATTTTCTTACTATATTATCGTTACGTTATTCATTATTTCTGAATTGAATGAATTTCTGATAATGTGAACCATATATTAATTGTCAATAAGCTATACATTCACCCTTGTTACGCTTGTAACCAATCATTTTATGTAAAAGATACAAATGAAACAAATATTTACTCTTTGGAATATTTATTCGAAGCACTTTCGAAAAGTCAAGGCATTGATGTTGCGCAAAGTCAAATATGCATTTATACATAGAATACCGCAAAATATGTCGATTCCATCGGGAAAAACCTAGGAAGAACGTCGACTGTTACTCTTTCAAAACCAATTTTATAATATTTTTCTGTTCTCAATCATTTATTCGGCACGTTATCACGTCTCATCATCATCTGTATCGAGATGATATAAAAAAAATACCACAATATTAACGTAAATGTGTTCTGTGGAAAACTGCAGTCAGTGCCAAGGCAATTCTTTCACTTCAGCAAATTAGTAAACAAGAAAATCGTGTATGTACGAGACTGTGCACTGGCGTCCGCTAGAGTGAGGTAGTGAGCCAATGAGTCCTCATTAATTAATTATGGGAAAAGTAGATACTTTACTGTTAAAACACAAATAGACCGTATAAAACAATTACAAATCAGATTAATTTTATATAGCTTGTAAACAAAAATATAAAATTAAAGCGTAAGCCGAACTATAATCAAATATTTAATATCTGTAAAATACTTTCAGTGGGCGAAAATTAAATATAACCTAGCTTTTGAACAATATTATATAAAACAAATTCAAGGAGCCCATAAGTCAAAATATCTTGCCTCACAGTTTAAACAGAGAAAATATATGACACCATACTTAAAGACATACGAAATGTTAACAATCACCTTAGCTTTAGAACTCTAAACAAAAAACTTAGAGACACATTTCTTACGTGTGGATGACATATCTACCATATTTATATATATATATATATATATATATACTTTATAAGAGCGCCTATTTTCGCCAAAAAACTGTGTTACAGTTTTGCGATTTTTTATGCACTTTTTATTGACAGATAAATATGAACAAAATTAAAAAGAAATATGTAAAAACATAAGCATTGAATTTTTCGCGGATAAATATACTACATAAATTTTAATCGGCTATTAATAATTTGTAAGACGATTCTACGCTTTATTTCAATATTGTATGTTACGAGCCGATTATAATTCACTTCTATTATATTTGATCTCCCAAAGCGGGCGGCGGAGTTAATAGAGTCGACGCGGCTTTGTTTGTCACCATTATTATTTGATTCCTTTCTTACTGGAAATTGCAGAATTATTTCGTATATTATATCTATTTATAATATATCTAAAAATTTCGGCCGGAATAGAGACGAATGTATAAAATGCAAATTATACAATTGTATATGTATAATGATACAATCTTAATGTTGCAAGTTCGTGCTACATTTTAGTAGTAGAAATTAAGAATGAGCTTAATTATTTGAAAATGAAAACAATAATGTAATCAGATAGAGATTTTCTTAGATCCTCGACGAATGGTGTAAATGCGCTATTATGAGAACGGTAATGAGATGACTCCTTAACAATTGCTTATGTTTGTAGAGATCGGTTCAGGAATTAGGAGATTTGTAGATGAACGAAAACATGGCCAGTCATGGAGTGAAGACTACGGACTTGCTAGTGCAATTGAGGACTACACTACACAAGGTGGATAAATGAGCTTATCAAACCGGCCTTGGCTATATTTGTGGAAGGCTTATGTCTAGCGATAGAGATCCCACAACTGAAATGATAGTAAAAGAAATGATGAAAACAAAGAGTTAAATTTTAACATATATTAAATAATGATTTTCACAATATACAAAGAGCACCATAACAAAATTAATCCATTAGCTACACGTCGGAGTGAAATGATAAAATGCGGTAGACAGGTATTGTTCTGTATCACACTACGCTCTCACAACGTCCCACGTAATTAAGTAATTTTTTATTGTCACACACGATCATTTGCTTTCAACCAAAGGCAGCTGGTACTCTACAAGATGTACAAAGCGAACATAAATCTCTGCGGCTTGCTTCAATCACACGTCACACGCGCCGCAGAGGGTAAAGAAAATCGATACACCGCACAGACGACCACAACATTTATCCTACAAATGTATCCTAAAATACGCTAGCTTAGAACTAAAATTTACTCGCTAAGAAAAAAATAAATCTATTTCACAGGAAAACATTTCGTTTCACATTTAATCTCATATGGGTCGGTACATTTATATATATACCGATAAAAGATCAAATCTTTTTTTACAGAACAGCAAATGGCCCACAAGGGTGGACGATATTTTGTAAAGTCCTTTAGCTGACTACTCGCCGAAAGGAATATTCATACCAAATTACAAATCTCTCAACCTGTACTTTCAAAGACATCGTGAAATATATATGAACACTCAATCTAACCAGTGTTCAATGCCGTCGAGATGTTATACAAGATTTAGCGTCCCAATTAATTTCTAACATCATACACTACAGCTTAACAATTTTGTCACACAACGTAATATGTAAATTATTCAGCATTGGCAGTAATGACAGGGTCTGCGTGAGAAGACATTAATTTAATGCACCCCGTTAAGCCCTTGAACGCATCACTAACTCTAGGATTGACGGTGTATTTGCAACACAAATTAATGGATAAACTCTAACCTTATTTTACCTTAAAAACAAATTTACATTACCGATAGATAACCGTAATATAAATTTGTAAGTAATAAATTTATTTGAGCTTGAAGGTTCAAGCTTTTTACGAGAATACGATTTCTGGTATGAAATTAAATATAATACTTTTTTTGAAGTACGTCATAAAGATATTTTGAAGAAATTAAGAGGCTCATAGACGTACAAAACTAATAAATATAGACTTGCAGATTGGCAGGCAACATATGACCGCAAGAACCTTTAGAATCTGGAGTAAAAACCACAAACCAGCAAGCGTTGCGTAAGACATCCACACACAATTTGAACAGGCAACCTAGTTAAGACTATTGAAAAACGCTGGATGCAAGCGATTTCCTACTGATCCTATTGTAAATCTGTAAGGGAGGTCTGTCTCCTGTCGTCATACAACTGAAATAATGATCATGATGATGAGTAGCGATGAAATTATAAGACAATTTAAATATTATAAAACAAATTCATTTGAAATTAAAATTTAAACAATGTACTAGTAACTTTGTATAGCATATATTCTGTTCTCGTTCTACACATAGAAAAGCGTGCTCGCTGTGCCAGCAAAATGAAAATAATTTATCAGAATTAATCTCGTAAGCCGCTGGTAAGACAAGCTCTGCGGTAACATGCATTGACGAAAAATATACGTAGATATTAGAACTTAAACTCGTACCTATTTTTTATTATTTACAACGAAATTAAATATTCCTCAACTAATTTTTTTACTTATTGAAATAAATGCAATTGTAATAAATTGTCTTCTTAAAAGATTAAGAAAATATCGATGGAGAATTAAGTAAATAAATTTAGAAATCATATTAATTACATGTTATCGGTTCTTTTTTAAAATTAACAACATATGTATCAATCAAATGGTACATAACATTTTGCATGATATGTTTACAGATTCAAAAAAAAACGATCATCTTGCTAAAATTTTATAATTTTAAAATGAAATTAATAATCTTGTTAAGAAATACGCAAAAAAAATTTAAAAAAACATTGTTTTGAAAATCGATAATTTTCATTCATAAAAAAATAGGAATTTTATTGAAAATATTTCCAGAAAGAAACTTAATAAAAATGTTCAATCTCGCCACTATGAGTGGCAGTCTCATTTTAATCGTTAATACCGCAGAGCGGAGGTTATTTCCCGTAGAAAAACGTTTACCTATCCTATTTCGAGGTCGGTCACATCCACTCTAATTTACTAAAGCCATCCAATACCCTTCCCGCAGGTGCAGGAGACAAACATAAAACCTTTTAGAGGTTAATGGTGTTTTGTCTCCATTAAAACCTAACGCCCCGCTTTGTTTTACTTCACTCTGAACTACCCTTTTCATTCCGATGTCGATAAAATGTTAAAATCATGCCAATGCTTTTAAGTCCCTCGTTGTTTTTAATGTTTTATGATAAAAAATAACGTTTTTGTATAATATTGCAGGAACGATGGACAGAATTTTATTTAACAACTGGGCACATTATAAATTCCGAATCCCAAGAAATAAAATCTTGAAGTTGAATTTTTAAATACTTCAAGATTGTTCTTTTCATTCATTTTTTATTTTTGTTGTCATTTCAGCCATAGGAATTTAGGCCACCTCCCAGATTTGTTATAAGTTTGGTTGAAAACAGATTGCATCCAGCTTTTTTGACGACCTTAATGAGGTCGTCTGTCCACGTTGTTAAGAGTGGGAGGTTCTATGGTGGCTTACAGGTCCGTGGTCTTCACTTCAGAGTCTTAAGTTTCTGAGGTTTTATTTTTCTGCGCGAAATGTGGCGTTTTAATCCATTATTCGAAATGAATTTTAAAGCACAAAGAAGAACTAAATTAAACTACTACTATTTTTAATAGATATTGGTCCAAAGTTTTGTAATGCATTTTTGATAAACGATAAATTTAAAAAGTATATCGCCTTTTATTGGCAACTGACACGATATTTCAGATTTTAAACATTGGCGCGTAGCCAAATGGAACGTACATAAAGAACATAATTGTTTTCTACTTTTTAAAAACATAAAATAGTTTTCGAGGGGTAATAGCAGTAGCGCACAACAGAGATAAAGCAGCAGGCGCCTAATGGTTTTACTTTGTAATAGCCAGTTTTTATATTGTAATTCTTTTATAGTTTGACTTCGCAATTTATATAATAAATGGCGAACTGAGGTACTACACTTATTTATAGTTAACCAAAACTGTAAACCTCTTTATTCCATAAATACTTGCATTACTAAACTTTATAGAGAAAAATATTCCAATTTAATTTTTTTATTTTCATTTATTATTCGCAACATAGTTTTAAATTTTTTCGTATCGCAAAATAATTTTATTCTAAAATATCATTGAATAACTTCGCGTACAGCAAAATTTAATCTCAGCTTATCCTTTTGAATCCATTGATATAACTTAATGCTATCTACGGTTTCGTCGAGAAATGTTTGTTTATTGCTTTTATGAAAACTAGAAATATAATTTTTCGCTTAAGTTGACCATGTTCAATAGATTAAATTAAAAAAAATCCATCTATATATTAATATTTTTTGTTACAAATTATTAGTAAAGAAATTTTAAATACATAAGCGACAATCCATATAAAGACGGTACACGAAAGCAACGGAGACTTGAAATACAAAACTTTAATGTGATGATATTTATTTACCCCCTGTAATCACTAGTCTGTTCGACTTTCTTCGATGTATCTCGCTACCCCAGCACTAAGTCGCATTCGCTGGACAGAGTTAATATTATGTAATATATTACATCACATTATTTAATAATGAGCTAAGAATGCGTTCACACAAAAAAAAATCTCTAAAAATTTTATTATTACTATAAAAATCCAGAAATAGAGAGTGCGTCAGAAAAAGACATTTATATCATAACACTAAAACATTGTCACTGCGCATCAAAATAGCCATGAGTGCACGTATCTTTACATTTCTTTACTAATATTGACGCTTGCCCAATCAATGACACAACCATCTATCATTTTCCTTTGTTTACAAAGGTACGTCAAGTTTTTGCAAGCTTTAAGAACAGTCGCCATATGACATGAGTGTTATATGAACTCTAACAAGCAAATATACTAAAATTGCGGCACTCTCTAACCCAAAATACTACAAAACTTTAATATTACTCCTTAGTGAGACACGCGGGCATGATGATAAGGCGGATAGTCTTATTCTGAACAACTTATTTAAATATATAATTATCAACACCATCATGGGTGGACGTCCTTACGCCGCGCTTGCCATTTATACTATTGTTGCAAATATAAATACATAAAAATACATATTTATGTCATTGATAATACAGACAACACTAAGCTTCATGTTTATCCTAGGACGAGGGGGGTTTCAGTCTGTATAACATTCAAACTTCGAGCTATAGAAACTCAATTATGAAATTTATTGGACTATCGTTTGTGCTGGATTTTCAGTAATTTATCAAAAGAAAAATAATAAAAACCCAAACGGAAAATCAACACCACTAGTTAATTTCGATGCCTTCTGTGAGGCGAAAGTTATCTATTACCGGAAAATATATTTAAAAAAAAATAATCCGAAAATGTACAAACCTTAAATCAGAGACGGCGAAACAGATTTCAATCAGTGTTGTAATTATAAAGGAAAATAAAAGCTCGATTTATCTAATAAAGAACATTTCTCTCTTTGCGAAGTTAATGAAAGGAAAGAGCTGCCCCGGAGGGGCGTTCGCTAAGTGCAAACACTAAGGTTGCGATATACTCCATCGCTCTGGATAAAAGCTTTTACAACAGCACGATCAAATACATGGACTCGTATCGTATCGAGATCTGTGTTTGTTTTAAAGACTTGTCTTTAAATCAATATTTTCTTTTATAGTTATGATTGTATATAAAATCTTTTTCAAAAAATAATACACAGTTTGTCCCATGAAATCATTGACAGTCCGAAATCGCATTAAAAGTCTAATAAAATTAATTAAATCTATAATTTTTCTCGCAATATGGTTATTTAAAACTAGATGTGGTAATAAATTTAAGTATATGGTTTGTGACCAAAATTGCCACATTCTTTCAAAATCTTCTGATGTCACTTTCCAACGTTGCACAGTACTTTATTCAGACGGTTTTTAAAGTACATGTTTTGATAAAAAGTACTTATTTTCTTTTAAAATCAGACGAAGAATAATTAATTACAGTGACAAGTAATGAAAAAAGTATTTCTTTACATGACTATAGAAAGAACAACGTTTTGAGTGACAATGATCTTAAAAATAAGTGAGAGATTTTATAATTTAAGTTATCTGTGATTAGCTACTGTATACTCTGTTTACCGATTTCGACTTTTCGTTCAATCAAAACCTGTGTACAAGATTAATTTAATCCACCAACTTCTAAACACATGCTGTACTTAATAATAAGTTTTTTAATAATGTCTGACTTCCAAACGATCAAAATTTCAGCAATGTAATACTCCTTTCATCGATTAACTTTGAATGGTAGCCGAAGTAATTTATCGAACTTTCAAAGTACGTAAATGTGCAAAATTACTCAATATTAAATTTCGAAGCTTCGGATTCCAAGAAACTCGTATTAAATGTTGTCAAATTAAAATCTTTGTGCACGAGTTCTATTATTTTATTACAAATTGAAACGATATAGGCGTTTACCTGATTCTAAATACCTTTCATTAAAATTTGAAGATACCAGAGATAACGAAGTGGAACATCCTTCACAAAAACACGTTTACGATTGCAATTTCAAAACATAAAATAATAAGTCACTACTGACCGATTCCTCTGGCACTGAATTAGAGACCATTCAACTAAACCAAAGCTGTTTAGGTAAATTTCGCAGTGATCTCTATTATTCCTCATTATGTAAAACATTGAGAAATTTAACTTACGTATTATTTACAACTATGCTTTTTAAGTGGCTAAAATTAACAGTTCCTTTGTTTGATATATAAAAAAAAATCAAAGAGTTTTTAGTGGCTCAAACCTTTTTGCTTTATGTAAATTCGACAGTTCCCTTAGGCGACAACGCTCTGGCTGTTAATACGTTTAATTTTTAGGATTAGGAGCCTGCTGAGTTTTTGGACCAAACTCTTGGTAGTCACAAGAAGAGAAGACCAAAAACCCCGATCTGAATTATCACTCGAAATATGTTTACCATTCAGATTAGTTTATGGCTGGAATCACTGCTACAGTCAAATTATGATAATAGTGGAGATAACTCAACTAAGTCTTAATACAAGTTATTAACCAAGTGCAAAGTTACAGTGCTACCGAAACCGCTGTACTATGCCTTAAGAAAGCACAACGAATCGGGTGCCGAGATAGAAAGAGCGTGGTCGCCGCCATCACGAACATTGACCTTCATGCCGCGCGAATTTCTAAAGCGCGGTACAGCAGTATGCATTATATATGTAGTGTATATTATATATGTATCCATTATATATGTAGTATGTATATTAACCTTCAGTTAATATTAACAAACAGAAAATTGTGTGTGCAACACTTTACGCGTTATATGTGCGCTTTGCATGAAATTGGAAGCTGCTCCTATCTTAAAATTTGGCACATATTGCGAAGTATAGTGAGGCTTCAGCTTTATCCGCTTGCCTAAGAGAGAAGACTGAACAAGAATTTTGTACATGGACGACCGAAAAAAATCAAAAATTACATTATTTAAATGTGGGAGCAGGCTATTTCTTATAATAACAATACAAAAGACAAATGTTTGTTGTCCTTAAATAATCTATTTCCAAACTACACAATAGCATATTTGGGCTTATAAAAAATTTAACTAATTTATCGGCTGCTTTTAGCTGTCAGTTACGCTCCTGAACATTTCGTCTCCATCCATTAATATCCGTTACAAATAATGAACATTCAACTCGATGCTTCTTACACTGTCAAATTTTACGCTACAAATTATTTATAAACAGAAATAGCAGTGTAAATAGAGTTATTTGTAAACTTTCGTATTTTTACCGATTTTTAATATGAATGTACATGTGGGTCAGTACATATTCAATTACTTTTAAGCTTTCGTTTTCACATTTATTTGCGTATTATACCAATATGACGTACTAATTTAAATTATTTGTATTTGTTAATCCTGATTCGGTTCAGCTGTCAAAAAAAATCGATGTCAAATTTCATGTACCATAAATTGGAAAAATATCATCAAGCTTGACAACTATCCTCCTTATATATATAACTAACCTATTTGCATCAATTCACCGTATATCACAGCAACACACAAGATTGTTGTTAATTATACATCTTATTCATAAAACGCTTAAGTGAAAATTATGACATCGACTTATGAGTAAACATATACTTACATCATTAGACTCCTCTATAAACCGTATTCACTACATAAACTATGATTAACTATATAACATTTGTATTTCATGGAATAATAAAACAGCTAACTTATTTAAAAAAAAAACGATTTTATTGTTTGTCGTATAGAGATTATAAGTCATTGAAGTTTCCAAATTATGTTTATATTACTATCTTTTTTCAACGTTATTCTAGTATACGCTTATTATAATGTTTATATTTATAATTTTATGAAAAGTAATTACAAATATTAAATTAATTTAGTTAGAACATGATATCTTGTCGCGAAGAATTTCCTAATAAAATTTTAGAAACTATAAAACTCATTCTCTTTATGTAACTAATTCTTACTTCACTTGCCTGCTGTTTGGTGTAAATGTTTTGGAGCAATCAATATGAATCTCATTTCCACCACTTCTAATACATTTGTTTGCCCTTTGGCATTTACAGGTCCACGGGATATAAAATAACGAAAATAAAGAACAAATTTAGAAATCTTGGCTCTGCTCTTTACATTATTTATTCAACCGGATTAGGATACCGCTAAGCTCTCAGGTAATATCGAAGGGCGCTTCATGGAATGACTGGGCTTTTGAAAGGAGTTTGAGCTGTCAGAACTGAGTGTCATTTAGCTTTCCAATTTAACGACCATTTCGAATGCCGAAGAATTCTTATGAAATATAAAAACACACACGATATTATATTGTGGAAGCGTTAAGTAAAAAAGCGTGTGTTTGAAACATTTTTATAATAATCTATTTTTATGCATATATTTAGGCATTATGACCGGACTACATAACTTTAAAAATGTATGTAATGTTTAATTATGTTACGTGATTATTCTTTTCAGTCTTTCTTAAGCTTTTAATGCAAATAATCTAAAATCTTCTTTTTGTAAAATAAAGACATTCAAATATGTAATTGTTTTCTATAAAACAAACTATTTTTATACATTGTATTCGTAAGTTAGTGCTGCTATTCAAATAATAGCAAAAAGTCCCCATCGAAGTTATATTTATTTCCATCAATAAAAATTTATACCTTATATAGCCTTCACATGAGTGCGATGTCGTAAATTATGCGGAGCGTTTTACTAGTCCTGACGGGCTCAATACTAACCCGAAAAATGTAGAGCAATGGGTATAACTTACGAGTGTTTGTGCAAAAACACAATATAATATTTTTTGTATAAACATCATAACAAAAACTCTTCTTTTTTCACTCTCCGTATTCGTTACATTTTCTTATTTTCCTCTATAGTTAGTTTGTGTAAGCAAGACTACTAAATAACACAAAGAAAATAAGTCTTTCCAATTTTTATCAATGCACCGCAGCTTTTCTCTATCTATTTTTGTCACAAATATATTTGCTGTTCAGCATTTAAATATTCATAACTTTTAAGATAGCGGGCTACAGGTACTTAACTTAATATTCTTAACAATAGCTGATCTTAAAAACTCTGAACGCCACGGCTTTGGTTCATAAATATTACACCGGATTGGAAGGCCGCGAAGATCTTTAGTCGCTAAGGGGAATATTTCATTGATTAATTGGGCAAAAACGACACTGACAGATTACCACGGAGTGGACTCAATACACTTCTAACATTCAGATTAGAGTACCCGAGGCCTAGAGCTCCATAAATATTTGTCGTTCCAAACCAGATACGCCCAAAGTAAGGCCATAGGTATATCATAATCGCAGCGCTTGACAAGCGGGTTTTCTTAAAACTTTTTAACGACCCCAGCTATTTGAGGGCTCTCGTTCTCCTATCGTATTTATTGGACAGGGCATTACAATCTTATTCACTTTTTCATATAATTTATTATTTATTTGCTCATTTTTCATTCGTCGTATGATCTTTCTTTCTTCACCTTATATTCTACATTTTTCTTAGCATACCATACCATACAAGTTTTCCTTCCATGCGTCGCCTCACTTCCGTCACCTCGTTCCTCAACTATTACAGATACAGGTATTTATTACTTTTATTATTATTGGCCTACATGTTTACTTTGCTATTCAATATCCTTCTAGCAAGCGGGTTAGCGATCTCATTGTGGTATTTTAGTACTGAAACCACCTTGTCGCGCTCTTCTAAGATATGGTGCGAAAGTGGATATGAGTAAAAAATAATAATCATATTATGCGACTCTTAATCGACCTGACCTTGCTAGGTTCATAAGGAGGCGCTAGATGCAAGCCGTTTTAACCAGTTCTATCGGCAATCTATAGAAGAGGCCGACGTTCAGCAATGAACATTCCTGCTGCTGAAATGATGATGATTGTGATGATGGACAATGTGTTTTTATACACACTTTAACCTTAATCTTAGTCAAATAAGGAATAACAATAAACCGACTGAACTTGATGTTTAAAGTTTTTGTTTTTGATGTGTCGAACACCAACATAACTATTTAAAGCCAATTTCATTGTCTTATTTTAAATTTTATTAAAATGATAGTGTTACCACTAATTGATTATTAAATCAATAAGCAATAACATTGCTCAACATTTTTGTATTGTTCCGCTACTAGCGAACTTTGTATTAGGGTCAAGGCCTGCAAATCAATAAAAGTAATTTAAGCAAGTCACAATGCCATATCTCTCAAATTAATTTACTTATGTTCGTTCACAAAACTTTCCGCTTGGAAGAAGCTAAGACCTAATGTTATGTAACAGCAGCCTGAACTCATTAGCCAGCCGCCCTTATAATCCATTTGCGTCGAGAAATAAGCCGCTTTTGGGTATTCATAATGAATTTAGACCTTTGTTATAAAGTTAGTTGAGTAATGGATAAGTTTTTTTCATTCTTAAATATCTGGATATAATTAAGATTTTTGCGAACGCTACATTTTAGTAGCATTAGATGATAAATTTAAGAATAGTTTGAAGTAAAAAGTTAATAAACGAATTCTTCCGAGTGTATGACAAGGACAAGCATGCATATTGTAGGACGTTGTTGATATCGTCGGAAGACGATGGAGCAGGCGGCTTCTTACCAGTCCTTTAATAAATGTATACGGGAGGCCTATGTACAGGAATGGACATCCCGCGGCTTCAATGATAATCATCATATTAAAACGAAGCTTTTTTATTAGCTTTATAAAATACACTATTTTAGTTAATCGGAAATATTTTTTATTATCTATAGACTACATTGGGGTGTATTACAACATCAAATATTTTAAGTATAAGTAAAATTTAATAGCAGTAAATAGCAAGTCATTCTGTAACGCCTAACGATCTATAAAATGTGTACAAAACATAAGTGGAAAGTTTCGCGCACGATACAAATAAATTCAGTCGAGTAGTATTCGAAGTGTGGCGGGGCGGAATGAAACGGAATTTTCTTGCGACTAGAATTCTTTATTGAACCTTTTGCATAACAGAGAGTCCTTCGAAATCGTTCGAGCGCTCGAAACCCTCTTTGTAGTCTCCGTTCAATGAGTACTAGAATAATCGTTTTGTGGAGCTTTTATTTTTTACTGTTTTAATTTTTATAACACAAAAAAAATTTGCAGGTTATATGATGTTTCGGTTCTACACAGGATTTTCTCACCCGATTAAGATTTTATGGCACACTATTAGTGTGATAATTAAAATAAATATAGATCCTAATTAATTTTAAAAAAAGATTTTAAAGCCTTTTCGCTTATCGTATTTCACCCATTACTTTCACAATTTTTAAAATAACCCTTTTATTTAAGAAAATCGCCAATACAAAACGCACGAGAGTCAAATTAACTTAGAAATAAATCACATTGCAAATATTTTGAATACGTTTTTGGAATACTACATTTTTTTTAAATTATCATCATTTATTTTATTAAGTGGACAGTTATTATTTATATCATTCTTTCAACCGCAACATGGTTAAAAAATTGAAATAGAAATGTTAATAATAAGAGTTAAGAAAATTAATTAAAAGATGGGCACATACAATACTTTAAAAAAAAACGTGCGGATGCAATTATTTATGTATTTCTTTTGCTCGGTTGCCAATGAATTTATCTCTTTATTGCTGTGTTTCCGTGCTATGAGTGTGAATGCCTCCGCACAGTGCAAACTTCTAATACATGTAAACACATCTCTAGCCCGTTATGACTTACCAATAAGTTAAACTGTGCATCGATAATAATGGTAATCATGTGCCAAGTAATAGCAACCGATTATGTTGAGTTTCCGCCTTCTTGAGCGTCTGAGTGTCGAAATGCTAAACGGGTATTATAAAAAAGTAATAGCCTATGCTGAAGTCTCCTTAAGAGAGCCCGCAAAACTCCGCACTCCATGTATTAAGCACCTCTCCCCGATTATCCCACTTAAGCGATTCAACGCTTAGGTGCAACTGTATGAAGTGACTCGGACCAAGGTTCTCCAGGGGGCCTTCCAGCTTTATTTCCGTAAAACAGGTTTAGGAAAAGCGATCCCTGAGCTCAGCCCCTTGAAAGCCAAGGAATCAACATAAACCTTTTGGCCAGCGGCTTATATCAGGTCAAAGCAATAGCAATGACTCTCTCCGGCAAACAAAGTGTAGCTGTATTGTTATTGTAACTCACCTTAGCAATCTTATGTAGGAGTGCAGTAGTGGAGCTGGTCTTGAAGAGTCCGAGTGCACGTCGTCGCAGACCCTGACCGAGGCAGGCTTCGACGGCGCCGCATAATGCAGTAACACCTCCGCTTTCCTCATGCACGAACTTTCTTGTGACAGCCTGTCATGGGACAATTGTACTTCTTATACTAATCGGGTCATCTAAAAAATTTTTTTTGCAGATGGTGTTGATAGACGGTTGTATTAAACATGGTTGTAAATGCGATACCCAAAAAATCGACCTCAATTTTTTAATAACAGAATCTTAATTTGATATCATTTTAAATCAAATTGGATTCTTCTGGAACTCCTTTTCTTTCTAACTTAAACAAGTGATCAATATCATTGATTTACATTGGAAATAAAGTGTTAATATTTATTATATTCAAATCTGCTTAATTTAAACATTGTACTCATGTTTTCTTGCAATTTTTAAACAAGTATCAAAATTTTTTTTTCAATCTGAATTAAATATTTTATAGAACCATGTCATCATTTTTGTACTTTAGAAATACACCGTTTCTCAAACCTATCATAGATATTATATCATAGATTCATTTACTATGACTCTTCTATGCAATCACGTTGCAAAGTATGAAGCGTGGATAAAATGTTAACGTATCCGGCATTTCATTTACAACGTCGAAAATATCATTCTACGGAAATATTGATCCGTTATGAATACATTCGGTTTTAATTACTCAATATCATATTAAACTGCATAACCACTGTGCGACAATACAAAACTACAAAAAGGAATCCAGTTTATTTTTGCAGTAAGTTTTACTTTGTCCGATGTGCCAAATTAAATACCGGATACTGAACGAAAAGGTTTCGTATTACAACTGAACATAACATGAGGTCATTGCACTACCTATGTTACACTTTCTACTATTTAAAAATGCATGTACATGTATGTAAGGTTAAATAAAACATCATTACGTCATAAAACGCAGTATCATGTACGGATTATGCCTACCTCTTCCATTAACTGCTTCACTTCCTTTTTTACGGCCGCAATGAGACGTTCTTTCTGTTCCGCGCTCGGATCCGCCGTTGTTGCCGCCGGCATGTCTTCGGATTCACTTTCAACTACGACAAAAATTCAAACTATCATTCGTAATATACTTTTTTCTTATAAGTGATCACTGTTTTCCTACTGGCATTTACAAATTCCGTGAATTTGAGGATCAGGGCGCAGAAAGTGATTAGTCTATATCTCGTTTTTGGCAGCAAACCATGAGGGCTTTCTCAGGAGCCTCAGTTCAGTCTGCTATATACTAGTATATTTCTGGCTTGTACTCGTAATATCCTTGTGACCTACTATATTAAAAATACTGAAAATATGTAATACTTGAGAATTATTGCAATATGTATAACTTTATGTAATTCTACCAGAGATGAATTATGACACTGACACGAGGTCCGTCATTTCATGCCTCATTGGCATGCGCACAGTTGCTCCACCAGCGCTGGAGAAGGCTATGGAAATTCGAGTTTCTCGACGAGATCGAATCAGGAATCAGAATATCCGTTTACGAACGAAAGCAATCGATGTAGCCTGCTAGGCTATCGATTTGCAAATTGAAGTGGCAGTTTGAAGGCCACATAGCGCTCAGAGCGGATGGTGGCTGAAGACTTATGATTCTGAACAAAGATGACGGAGCAGCTAGCGCAGCGTACGAAGTCCATCCAAAAAGTGGACCATAGATGCAGCCCGCTTTCAAGCAGTCCCATTGGAAATCCAAGTGCCTATGCATTTTATGTACAGTAGTGGACGTCCTATATCTGTAATCATGGTGATGAACTTCATTTAAGATATTAATAATAATGACAAACACACGCCACGTAAAAATAATTAAATAGGTTTCAATACGCAAGCAAACGCAAAACACATTAATTTCTACGTATATAAATATTTGACAAATAATGATTCTCCACTAAAATAGTCGTGTGAACGAGCTGCAGGTAATATTGTAAATATTAATGCACTTACATAACTAAACTGACTGAATGAATTAAAACCGCTTATTAAATAGCCTATTCAAAAATATATAGCTAGTCATTCGCTCTGAAAGACAAAAAACAGAAAAATATATAAAGATCATTCAAAAAAAAACATCGGTCGCATTATCGTATTTGGCCTATTTGTCTATGTTCATACAGATGCTATCAAGTTATGACACCGTTAACCTCATTATACTGACACGTCAGATTGGGTTCATGAAACCTTCGTATATATATTAGCGTGTTACATTTCACTGTTACCCCGTCAATATCTTTTGAGGAACTTAACGACAAAATCAAATAAAGCCCGTATTCCTTTAACTACTTTCACAGAAAATAGATTACAATCGGGAAAAGTAGTAAATTTTATTTAAAAAAAAATTATTTAAAGCGTAGCTAAACATAGCAGAACTATGACAAATGTAACACATATCATACACGAAATTGAATAAAATATAATACTTTATAACGTTTCTGTATTAAACTGTTATATCTGTGATTCGTTTTATAGAAGATATCCACAACAATTGAAATAATTGGATTAAGCTTTGTAAATGTTAGCTGTTCAAAAATATAATGTGTGAATTCGATTGTGATGCGGCTGCTAATATTATATTTTGAATATGTATTTAACTATTTCGTACTAGCCGTCGATAATGCATTATTGCAATATTTGCATAAAAAAATATATATTGGTTCAAATACTACAATGGTCCTATGATTACATAATGGGTGATTAAAACACTAATTATTAATAGAAACAACGGAAGCGAGGCGCTCATGATACATGCGATACAAATGGACCTTTAAACATGATACTTTAAAAGCTATGTAGCCTAAGCTTAATAAATACACGATTTTTATAAGTTTTCATAGATTTTTTAGAAAACTTTTTGATATTAAGTAACACAAGAAACGAAAAGTAAAAATTGAACATTAATTAAAGCGTATGGTTTAAAATTAACAAATAAATACCGCAAGTAATAACAATTAGTAAAAAAAAATATCAAGCTACTGTAATTAAATGGTTATTGCACTTACAACATAATATTGTTATGTATATTATAAATCTGTTTTCCACGGTCGTAAGGGTAATATCATATTTTGACATTTACTTCAATTATAAAATAAAAAGCTTTAAAATGCGTTCAAAATTATACTTCTTGAAATTATATCGTAATATCAGAAATAGTGCAAGTAAAACTTCATATCGACGGTAAAAGTGAAAAACATGTTTATATTTCATAAAATTTAAAATCAAATTCACTTATTAGGGTATGTGGCGTTCATTAGAACGCACCCAAATTTATTATCTAAAAACGCATCTATTTTTGCATGCCCTTTCTTACACTCGGTACATCTCGCCCTCTCTCTGACGCGCCGCACTACCGAGCGGACGTGTCGCTTCGACCGCTGTACAATAAAAGAAATCATTGTAACTCAGATTAAGATTTTTTGTTCTGTGATATTATATTATAAGTTTAACCATCGGGCAAGTGTTTTTCTTTACATCGAATTATCTAGTACGGGACGAGGGGCCTGTACTAACGACCACCCCTCAATTGGTGACCCCGACGTGATTGGAAACTATATCTACTCAAATCAAGTTCAGATCGGTTTTCTTCAGCAGCCAGCGCACGCATCGTGGCATCATCGACGTGAAATTACAAGCGATTTGAAAGTTTACGGTGTAACCTGCGAATTTCAACATAGTTAGAAACGTTTTTCTTCACGTCATTCACGTGACCAACGTACACGTGGCATCTAGCGAACAATTGCGGTTCGACGAAGCCAGAGAACAGAACATCGCAACGTCGTGACACACGTGGCTTAATTCGGAACTCTGAAGCGTAAACGCGCCCGTGACAACTGCCATCTGTCACTTCACCGCCTCAACTCACACGAAATCACGAAATTCCATTCGACCTATGATTAATTCCTCCCTCATTACAAATTTTTTATTACTATTTTTTAATCGGTTTCTTTTCTCCGAAGGGGTGTGGCGTTCATTAGAACGCACCCAAATTTGTTATATAAGAACGCATCTGTTTTTGCATGCCCCTTCTTACACTCGGTACATCTCGCCCTCTCTGACGAGCCGCGCTACCGAGCGGACGAGTTGCTTCGACCGCTGTACAATAAAAGAAATCATTGTAACTCAGATTGAGATTTCTTGTTCTGTGATAATATATTATAAGTTTAACCATCCGGCAACTGTTTTTCTTTACATAGAATTATCTATTATGGGACGAGGGGCCTGTACTAACGACCACCCCTCAGGTACACCAGCAGTACACAAAATTAAAGTTACATTAAAAGTTACCGTATAAATAATGGTTCCGTTATTTGTTCCTTTACAGAAGGCACAAAATTAAAAATTAACTTTTTACAACATTGCAGGAAGATCAGACCACCTCAAAAAAAAGATTGAAGAGAAAAGTGACCGCACGTAAGAGGAATCAACTGGCTTACAACTTTAGACACCAAAAGAGCTCTTAATTTGAAAGTGTTTCCTCTGGCGCGCAATCTTCTTCATGCCTGTGTGCTAAAATTATTAAATTAAAATTAAGCTTTTTTATAGATACAGTGAATTATTAAGATGGTTTTTTAAAGACTCTATAAGAGCCGCGTAAGATATCGACGATTTAAAGGAAGGATCGATGCGTTTAAAGGAATTCAATGAAGATTAGATTATATTATTTATCAATAAAAAACAATTACAATAAAGAGAAATGTTTAAAGATTATTTAAAACAAATGTCTACAGGGACTAGGACTAGACTATTTTTTTTAAATTATGTTGTAACTAAGCACTCTGTGTTAAATAACACAACAATTAACGCGTGAACATGTCTATTTGTATATTGACATTTATACTTAATACGATGAACCGATTTTAATAAAAATACTTTACTAAGCAAAAGATATCACACGTTATGTTGCATTTGACAATGTGATATTTCTTTAGCTTACTGCTTGAATGAAATCCAACTTATGGAACCTGAACTGCGTGGCTATAACCTAAGAACATAATTCTCGTAGTTTGAAGCTAGATTATAAATGTTCAATATGTGTTTGTCAGGTATATAAAATTTTCTCTGACAAAATGAACATCAGGAGAAGCGCCAATTGATACAATAAATTAACTTCAATGGCGTCTTGAGAAAAAAAAACGTTCATCGTTTTTTTTTCTTTGACTTTTCATTCTAAAGTTTACGACTACCGACTTCCTTGAAACATTTGTAAGAAGATATTCGTCCTCAAATGGCAGTTATCAAAGTGGCTATATGGTGAGCCCTTGTAAGAAATTTTGTTGTTTAATTAAAATAATATCGGAAACACAAATGTATACACTATATGCTCCAGTAAATTTTATGAAGTATATTTTTTGATAAATTAATACAGAAACAAACATTATTAAATTAACAAAATTAATTATGTTTATATTCTCATTCTTGCGAAAGATAACTATAAACAATTAAGAAAAAACAAATTTCAATAATCTCTGTACGAAAGTATTGAATCTAAATCAAATGTATTATACACTTTCATCAGATATATAAGTGATCTTACGAAAGTAAATAATCTATGGAGGAGGCCTACATCCAGTAGTGTACATCTTATGGATGAAAAGGTGGCGATGATGACCAAGATGAATGGAAGAAAATGAAGGAGAGGAATAAACTTAACAAACAGAAATGTCAATTAGAAGCATTAAAACCACAAACGATTGGCACTGCGAGCGGTGGATAAACTTTGCCTGTCAATCAAATATATTTAGAAAAGTTTTCTATTAAAGCTGAAGAAAGTAATTCACGTAGCCAACTCCCGAAGAAAACCGCAAAGTGCTGTCAGAGGGTCCAAGAATCCAACATTAATATAAAAACAAACTTTTTCCAGCTCCGCTTTTTCTTTTCTTTCGTAGCTAGGGTGGCAATGGGTGTGGTAAGTTGAATAAGAAAGTTGATTGGCGCCAATAAATTAGATATGTTTCTTTAATAAATAAATGTTGTAACATATCTCTCAAATGTCTTAATAATACTTTTATTTACAATAAGGGATTGTTCTTATTAGCAGACTGATTAATTTTACTTCCCTACAAAAAGGTTTTCTTAGTTTCGGGTACATAATATAAACGTAGGCCTATGAAAACAGCTAATCTATGTTATATATATGCTTTTAAGATGTGATGCTGGAATAAAATGCTACGGATTCCGTGGCCTAAATTCCGCACCAACTCGCCGTTTTTCGAATTGAATTCATAGAAGCAAACGCAGGCTTTCTATTATCTGCCTATGTTGAGTACTGAAGTTTTGAAGTCACATAGCTAGCAAGGACAGATATAACCTCTAATAACTGATTACAACTGTAAAACTCAATAGCAAATATCTGAATTTGATCCGTAAATTCGTAATCCTATCAGATGATCTGACTACGTACTCTCGATTCTTGACTCCAAACTTCATGCTGTACTTCATGATAGAGGGTTTAGGATTAATAATTGGAGGGCACAATGAGAAGTACTTACTCCCTATTCGGAGTATCATAACCTTCAGCTACGAGGACAGCAATACGGGGAGAACATGAACATAATTCTAAAGTTTTTGGAAACTCGATTAATATAATAACTTCAAAAACATTCGAATACCCTTTGCCAGAAATTTAATAGCGACCTTCAAGTATTTTCTGATCTTTCTCTCTTTATTCAAAGTAAATATATTATTTTGTAACAACTGTTTTACACAGCGCTTTTTAGCGATTTTGTACGAAAAGCTAGGTATCTCTAAAACTTAGCTTCTGTTAGTTTAAGTGTAGTTATATTATTTCATGTTGTTAGTATAATAGTATTTAAATAACATTTAATGATATTAAGTTTTATTTACTTCCCATTTAACGTTTTTTTAATCCGATTTATGTCATAATTTTTATGACAAAAAAATTTTATAGCTGTCGTCGTCGTCTCAGGCTTATGCCACCACAAGGCTTATGCCTTCCCCAAACATATATATGAAGGTTTATACCATAATCGCCACGCTTAGCTTTTATACCTGTGTCCACTTACAATGTTGGTGCTGGAAGTCATTTATTTTGTGTTTGATTGCAATTTTTATTGCCCTGATACAGCTAAATAAATAAATATTTAATACTACACAATTCTCGAGTTTTTTACAACAATCTTTCGTCTGTAAGAAATACCTTTGTGTATAACATTATATTATAAAAAATTGGAATGTAAACCTCGGTCGCAGGAACTCTACCACTGATGTAAAGCCGTGTACATATATTTTTTTATTAATCGAAGCGATCTATGATAATAATATTTTTAAAGCCTAAAAAACTATGATAATATTGTCCAACTTAAATTAAGCAATTAATTCATACTGTAAAGACTTTAACAGAAAAGGAAACTATTTTCACAAATTAAATTTATAAAGTTTGAGTCTACTAGATAAACAGCCAATACAAAATACAAAACCTTATTCCAATTTTCTCAAAAAAAAAAACTTTTCCGGGACTTAAGATGTTCCGCTCTTGTAGCTGTAACAATGTGTCCTAACGAATCAAATTGCGATCATTACGAAGTTCCTGAAGGACTCTCTTCTTACTTTTCGGAAATGTTTGTGATAGTATAAAGCTTAACGATTTCAGAAGGTTTTATTCGACAGATAACATATTCAAGTCGAATCTTCAAGGTTTTGGCAGCAAAACATCTATGATTACGATTTGTAAGGAGTTATGTGGCTAATTATTCATTACTTTAATCTTTTTACTAATATTAGTATGACCAATAATAACATCAGATATCTTTCTTCGGAAAAAAGGTAAAAAAACTTTTTTTAAATATTTATATAACATCTTTATACCTAACACATATATATTTTAATACCTAGTGTGGAAAATATTTAAAAAAGATAATGTAATTTCTTAATTATTTAATTATTACGACAAGTAATGTTATCTGTAGAAACATAGGATGTAAAATATAGAACGAGGATTACTTTAAATCGATAAACTTATGAAATCCTGTCCGTTTCACTGAGTAAAACTTTCCATTAAAAATCATGTAATTAGCTCTACAATATTATAAATATAATTTTTTATTAATGCCTAATAACGTTCAAAAATATATATATTAACAGCTTAATTAAAAATTATTACCCATGAATGATATCTGCCTTATTTAGTAATAATTAAACACAATTCAAACGTGGATTTATGAAAGTTGATAGTATTCTAATAAAATATATTTTTATAGATAACAATAAGTACTATTGCACAGTTCCTAGATTAAAAAGTTTTTATATAATTACATAAATAAATAAATTCATAAACTCAAGGTCGAAAAGTATTCCCAAACACGGTCACATGGCCGTATTTCGCCCACACTTATTGTTATCGGTAAGTCAAAACGATTAAAATGTTTTACAAAAACTACTCCACTCTTTTATCTGCCTATTTACATAAAAACTAGAAAAGTAATTTTTAGAAAAAAAAAACGAAAATACGTTCGTAATTATATGTAAAAACTTCTACTGAATACATACCTTTATTTTGAGCAGCCATTATTTTTTTGACCGGGAAAATTGTTGCATTATAAAGCAAAGAAAATTAAAAATACACAGATAACATCTTCGGAACCATCCCCGAGCGCAACTAGTTGTGTAAAACGTGTTTACAATGTCACTGATGGTTGAAAATGGCTTGTTTAGTGGAAAAATCGATGTGGCGCCGCGCGCAGTGAGCCACTGAAGCTACGCAAGTGATAAGGCGCCTGCCGAGGAAATATAACTATTTTGTATTCATATATATGTATTTACAAGATCAACTTAATTTTCTAACAAACACTCATCTAGACGAAAAAAGAGAAGGATTCTATTATTAACAGAGATTTCATATTTGTCGAAATAATATGCATTGTTTTCTTTTATTCGTTTGAAGACATTTAAAAAATAACGTTCAAATGTTCCGAAGACGGTTCGTTAAAACTGAATTCATTCTATCAGTTGAACTAATTTAAAATAATTCATTTGATTCTAATATGACGTCTATTTAAGAATAAAGCTCTTTTACATAGCGCACGTTGATGCTGTGAGCTATAAGACTACTTAAACGATTCTCAATAATAGAGGCACTGACCATTCGAGAACGATCGCTACACAAATATAAAAGTAAAACACTATGGTATCATTAAAGTATTCTGTAAGCTTCTTTGGTGGTCAAGTTCACGACGCTATAACAATATTCAGAAATGGCTGTTTTATAAAAGTATACAGAGAAATTGTCTCGTTTAATCCACGCTATCGATTACAATTTAAATATCTTTAATCTAGATTATACTTTCAATTCTGTGTACATTTATTTCATTTCAATCATCATCTTATCAGCCGATAGACACCCACTACAAGGCTTAGGCCTCCCCTATAGATCACCACGATGAACGGTCTAACGCTGTTTGCATCCAACTACCCAAAAAGAGTCTACTGAATCGTGGTCGCCACTCAAAACTTTCCATCCACAACTGCAGTCCTATGCTACACAACATACCGATATAAGTATTTATCAGACATTGTTAAATTTTGTGGACAAGATCACGTCTCGAATCTGTATGGTAGCACACATTGGTCATACATATACATATATATATATATATATATATATATATATATGTCATATGTATATATATATATATATATATATATATGTATGTATATATATATATATATATATATATATATATATATATATATATATATATATATAGGATATTAATGCCAAAAAGCAAAATATAAAAAGGGAAACATAAAAGGCTGTACGAATTCTTGAGAGAATAAACAGAGATTAATTGTTAGTTCATACATATTTTTACATGCATAATTCCCTTCTCACATTGTCTTTTCCCATATTATCCACTCTTTACCATATAGAACACCCATGCTATTTCTTTAGTATTGGAATTTCGTTGGTTGTTTGTTGTAAGGAAAGGTAAGAAAAGGAATGCAAGATATTGGAAAGAGAAGAAAAAAGAAATGTATGGGACATATTAAGAAGGACGAGAGAGAAGCAGAACAATAATTATATTCGGCAAAAAATTATTAATTCTATGAATAGTCCTTGTTTTAACAAGGAGAGAACGAGAGATCGCCACAAGAAGGGGTCATATAAAAATACCAACAATGTAATAACGTTAACTTTTTGTTGTCTCATTATTTAAAATTAATGTTATCTCGGGTTTGCTTTACAGTTGTAACACCTGAAATTTCTGGTGGTATTCGTCCTGTACAACAAACAACCAACGTAATCCCAATCCATTACCAATAAAATAACAAATTCAGAACTTAAGTTATTTAGTCACAATATATTAGCACCAAGTTAATTTCGGTGAATCTAAGAGAGAATATCTAATAGATTCCGGCGTTACCTTGCGGAAGTCCATCCTAAATAAGAAAGAGACTAATATATAGCCACTTCCGCTATGCAGCAGTAGTCGTGCAATGAAGTGCACCGCCCGCCATATAAAAAGAAAAAAAAACATTTAGCCCTATCTGTAAAAAAACGTTTCAATATTTTTTCTGCAACCAACACTTCCGCAGTGTCACTGTCACACTGACATTAGTTTTGTTATTGATCTCTGTAAAAATATAAAACAATTATAATATATAGGCTTTTAATCATTCATTAATAACATTAATATGAAAGAGACAAAAATGAGCACTCATTTATCTGGAGGCAGATTAAATGTTGCATTGCTGCAAGAATCAATGAGAAAAGAATTATTAAATCTTTTACAGCTCTGCGAAGGACCAAAAGTAAGTTGATATTACTAATGTTCATTTTCTAAATAAAGTACTAGAACACAGATGTACAGAATTAAAACAACCACAAAATTTTTGACGCTAAATTACTTTGATATGCATAATCGTGATTATAATCAAACGTTGACTAATTTCTTTATCATTATGCACCAAGGTGACTATATGGGATGACTGGCTGGCTGGTCCCGTTGGTCTTGTGGCACAATACTCGCTCTTGAAGGAACATGAAGTAGCTGATATGTTTCCCTTGCGACCAGGCAGTTTGCCCACCATCTCTGTCAAGCACATAGTGTTCATTGCTCGTCCAAAACTTGTGTTGATGGATTTAGTTGCTGATTACATTTCATCTCTTAGGTAATTAAAATAAACATCCAATTTTTTTGAAAATCATGTTATATTATTCAGTTGTTATTGCATAGACTAGTTGCTACAAAGATATCTTATTAGTAAACATCTTGCATTAAAATGGAAGCTAACTGCATAATTTTTATGAAGAATTTACTTAAAAGAAAGCAGAAACTACAGCTAATTATTTTATAACTAGTTATATTAATGTTTACACAACTATATAATTATATTCTATTTATTTACAGATCAAAGCAAAATTTCCCTGTAGAATTTCACTTATTCTTTGTCCCAAGGAAAAGTGAACTATGTGAAAAACACTTAAAAGATAGAGGAGTTCTTTCTTATCTATCCATTCAAGAATTCAAATGTGATATATTTCCATTTGACAGTGACATCATGTCTTTGGAACTACAAAATGATTTTAGGTAAAGAAAATTTTGCTTCATATTATTTATATTAATATAAAAGCTACAGCACACTTACTTACTGAACAGCAAGCGCAGAGTAGTATTAACATACAATCTGAACAACAGATGAACTTGTTAAGGTTGTCAAGAGATGCTGCATATAGCCCGGAGGCATTGTCCTGCTGCTGACATTGTATAGCTGGTGACACAGTGACCAATTGATACAGTAAAATTAAGAGTAAGGTGCATATAGAATTCATTTTGTATAAGCATCTTGTCATATTTATTTTCCTTTTATGTAGTCTTAAAGCAATGAATGAAATTCTAACTAAACAGAAGTTCTATAATGTGGTAAGGTAGTAAACTGTATTGCTACAATTAACCTAATGTTTACTTGAAAGTTTTAGGACTTAAAAATAATTGTACACACTAATTAACAAAAAAACATTTCATTTTACTTTTTAACCATTAATTTGTTTTTAGCGGATAGTTAGGTAACATGTAATCTTTAAAAATATACTGACCTTGGTTATACTTGTTACTCTTTGTAAATAATCCAATGAAGGTAAGCAATTAAGCCAAGGTTTGGTTCCTCTCATTCTTGAATATGCCAATGGTGGATTGTGTAAGAATTCCTGTTGAAGTTACTCCATGGAGTGTAAGAAACAAGATCTTGATGGTCTTCAAATCAAGTGAAATAAATAGTTAAATGACCTGAACGAAACTGAAGACTGAAGACTGACGACTGAAGATACGAACTAAACTGATTTTGTTGCATTTAAGCCTAACCAAAGCTTTTTTAGGAAACTGCCATATTAATTTAGCAATATTGTAAATACCAACAGGCAAATGGCCTTTATTAATAAAAAGGTTAAGACAATATTACCGAAAGCACTGTAATGAAAACTTCTTACTATGAAAGGAAGATAAAAATGCCAAAATATTGTTCCGATTCTTAGCCCATATGCATTGTAAATATGTAATAGTTTTTAGCATGTAAAATAAGTAAGAATGTGCAATGCTGAGTGCTGATCTCTGATTAATTGAGCATGATATTTCTAATTTTTGTATTTGTCAATTTTGTACACTGTACCTTTTGTACTTTTTAATAGAGAGAATTACTTAGAAGGAGATCCGACATGCCTGTATAATGCAGCACAAGCTCTGCGCACTATACAACACTTATATGGAATTATTCCTCGAGTTTTTGGAAAAGGGTCTGCTGCTAAACAGGTTTGCTAGCAATTTTTTTACACCTTCATTTGCCTGCTAAAACAATCTGTATATGTAAGGTTAAATATTTTATTTTCTAATTCTTCATTTAGTTTTCCACAGTAAAGTTGTCACAAGCAATTAAAATAACTTAATAAATAAAAATAAAGTAATAAGAATAATACGAAAAATTAGAAGTCATAGTTACTTCAGCCTCGGGATTTCCACTATTGGACATAGTTTCTTTATAGGTTTCCAATAAGACAAGTCGAAAGGGGTTAACATCCAGTGTCTTTCCAACAACCTTAATGAGGTTATCAGTCCTTTAACAACGTGTAACGCTACGCTAGACGTTTTGTTAACATAAATATTCAAATAAATTGCCAGGTTTGGGACCTTCTGTGTAGACTGAACAAAGAAGACCAGGGGTCACCTCCAAAAGGTTCAACTACGTCCTGCATTGACCAGCTGTTACTAGTAGATCGTGCCATCGATTTCACCAGCATAATGGCCACACAACTTACATACGAAGGACTTATAGGTACAAACATGAACCTTGTGTCATATCCATAAAACTAGAGTCCAACATGAATGTATTTGATTTAGCATGTTGTAACTCCCCTATAACGCGTTACATTACTTCCGCGGTATACAAAAACGCGTTATGTACTTATTTTTTACAAGGATATTTTCTCGTTACGTTTAACTATAAAAATAAAGAACAAAATTTAATGATGTATGAAAAAAATGCAATATTCAAATTCAAAAATTATTTAATTCTACATGGAATGGATTACATCTTCTACTGATGTCGAGATGAGCCTGCCACTGAAATAAACAGGCGATACAAACTCAGCGAGACTAAATATTTTTTCTAAAAGAAAATGAAATCATATATTTTTCTATTACGTACAACCTAAATTGAATTTTTATTCGTGTCATCTCCATCCATAATTTTTAAGGTATAAATCGCCTCGAGCAGTAAGCCCACCTATATATTAATACCTATTTCTTGTTGTAACGTTTCCTATTAGATGTGTTTTTTTTTCTTATTTTGGTGTAAATAAACAAATGATATTTATTAAAC
This sequence comes from Battus philenor, assembly GCF_028537555.1. NCBI lineage: Eukaryota > Metazoa > Arthropoda > Insecta > Lepidoptera > Papilionidae > Battus > Battus philenor. Next base: position 5,956,553 of record NW_027181686.1, read on the forward strand.
ATTGAAATAGCCTGAAAGCAAATTTCGTCGCCGTACTTTATTTTTTAAATTTCGTGTTTAAGATGTTAAGACTCTGGTCATAGGCTCAATTGGTAATTTTTTTGGTTTTTTCTTCGCTTCCCGTGGAGGGGTATATTCTTCACCTTCTCTTTATTCGCCACTTTCTAACAGTATGTTGTCGTCTATGAGTGCGTATAAATCATTATAAATATCAAAGTACAGAAAGATAGCGTGAAAAATTATAGGGCATGAAACGATACACCAAGATCTAGAAGCCGCGTAATGTGCAATCGCGATGTAAAGGTATTATGTTAAAGGGATATTACTGTACCGCCATTAATGTAAAATTAATAATATAACCAACAACATGTTCGTACGTAGTAATTTGTCATTACTTGAATACCAGACGAGCTGTTCGGAATCAAAAGCACGACCGCGACCTTCCCGGGTGATAAGTTCGTTAGTGCTGATGATGCCACCCCAGAAGTCACTGCCCGGGAGAAGAAACGCGTCATACTCAACTCCGGCGAAGAGTTGTTCGCTGAACTGCGCGACTGTAACTTTACGTCGGTGAGTTGTTAAAGTTGACTTGTTGAAAAAATTTTACATTAAAAAAATAAAGTTAAAAAGTATTATTTATCATCATCGTGTAAGCCGATAGACGCCTTCCACAAAACAAAAGCCTACTCCAAAGCTAGTCACTATGATCGGTTTTGGGCTGCCGCCTCCAGCGACATAACGCGACCTTAATTATGTCGTCGGTTTACCTAATAAGACGCCCACTCTACCGCGTCTGTCCGCTCGTGGTCGTCACTTGAGAACCGTTTGCCCCAATGGTCGGTGCAACCGAGCGATGCGCCCCGCCCGCTGCCACTTGAGATGCGCAACTCTTCGAGCTACGTCGATGACCTTGGGCTCATTCTTCTTTTAAGTCTAAACTATCTTTATTTTCATTATCTTTTTTACTTTGATAATCAACAAGTCATCACTAATAGTATTTTTAATAAGTGTGTAGAAAATAACAGAATTGTATTTATGATACCAATAGCCTAACAATGTTGTCTTTGTATATCTGTGAAAAGTTTTAAATGACCTTCCTACATTGATACTCTTTAATTATTATTTAATCTAGCTGCATGTTTTGCGAAAATCATAAATAAAATAAAGTTTCCATCCCTACAGTCATATGCTTTCGTCGTTTGACACATGTACGAATATTTATTATATGTTCACAACACACTCTATACAATGTAACCATGTAAGCAGAGGTAACAACAAAATTTGTATACCTAGGGTTCAACTACATCGGAGAATAAATCTTTCTATGCCCAATATATACGCATTTATAATTGGATCATAGATAATGTTCAGAAGACTAAATTTTCTAGATTTAAAAAAATGTCAAAAACATTTTGGTAAGTAATAATACATTGTAAATGACTTGTTACATATATATATATATATATATGTGTGTGTGTGTGTATATACACACATATATATATATATATGTGGGTATATATATAAATAAATATATATATAGTCTCGCTAAATTTCTTATTAGCCGATTATTTGTACTCATGGTGGCTTTGGGGGTAACATATATTATAAATATTTACTCAACACACCAAAACCTTATCGGCTATATATAATTATAACACCCGTTTCGAAGTTATGAAACAAATTATGATAATTATGTACATAAATACAACACAAATCATAAAACATTTTGTTATCGTATCAACATGTGTAAGGGTTCACTTGATATGGTTTATTAGTATGTTTTTAGTACTATTCAAATTAAAATATATATATGTGCTGTATAGGCCAGTCGCTTCGTTGTCGATTTTATCATATAATAAAATAATATCTGAACTTTATTTTAACGCTAATTGTCATGTATATTTATTCGATAATAATAAAATCCAAAAAAAAATTGAAGAATTAATTTAATAACCCAGTAATTATTGCTAATAAAAAACAGTTAAAACTAATTATTTTTTTACTTTTTGAAAATTTCAAGTGTACGCACATTATATATTGATGATGTATATATATATTACACAACAATGTATATTTGTTCACATGTGTAAAACTATTCGCGGTCATCGTTCCATGTAGTGCATTTTTAAAATTATTGCCATTCCAAAAAATGAAATCAATTTTATTTACACTTTACACCTACATATTTTATTAAATTAGTAAATGATTGTAAAGGCATCATACGATTTCGGCTTGTCGTTGATTTATGGGGCATTCTGTATACTTGAAAATCTCATATTAGGTCGGGGCAGCGTTGTCTAAGAAGGCGCGCGTCATTAAGAACCAGTTAGACGAGAGACACAATGACAAGTCGGTGCAAGAGATCAAGCAGTTCGTGTCACGACTGCCGCAGATGCTCGCAAACAAGCAGTCCCTTGCTACGCACACAGCCATCGCGGAATATATAAAAGAGGTAAAGTAACCAGAACCTTGACGATTTTTTCGAGCCGTGAGTTTTATACTAAACAAATATTATTGACCAGTGACAGGCCAAGCCTAGGTCGGTGGCCTCCAATCCGGCAAAACAGTTGTATGCTGCGGCCCGGGCCGAAGATACCTCGGGAGGCTTGAAAATTCGATATCTCAAAAGAGGTCTCAGGCATTGTCCGCGTCTTGCCACCTCGGACCCATGGAATTTGTAAATGCTACCTAACCTACAATATAAGTCCAGTGCAGATATTGAATATAACGAAAAACAATTTCCTGTTTTATATCAACTATTGTGTATTCACGCCACAAACCACGGAAATGCGAACGGAAGACTGCGTATGACATCACGGATTCAAAACGCCACTTCCCGCTATTTGGCGGACTGCTTATGAATATTCAAATACTTTCTTTCAATCTTAATTGTCAATTATCTATTACATCATAAGGAGTTATAAAAACATTTTCTGGCTACGAATGTTTTCGTTTCAAAATGCAACTGACACAATGAGACTTGTTAAGTAAGATTATATACTTGAGCTATTTAAAAACTTCGCATTATTGCTTAAATAATAAAGAAGTCACTCAAAATTAGATTCTCATGTTGCTGTCACCGGTAGCTAATTTAGATCAACTTGGCTTGATTGACTTTGAATCCCAACTACAACACCCCAATTACATTCATATAGTAGATATTAGTAAACTATCTAAAAACATGTCAGAAGAAAATTATAATTTGACATTTAATACTAGTATCTGACAATATAATCATTCGATCAAAAAGTAATACGATCTACCTATAATAGTGTAAGGTAACACAGTTTTGTTATAGCCCGGTATAGCAACAAATCGAGTACAAATTCAGCCCTCTCGGGTAGCACAAACGAATTTTAAAATTCGCGTCTCAAGTAGCCCAAGCAGAGGTCCCAAGACTCGATCACTTCGTGAATTATACCCCATAACTGAATAAATAACGGTTAATCTTGTGGAATAAATTGAAACATTCTTGCATTGGCTCCCGGGCCAGCTCACGAACTTTATTATGATATGTTTAAACAAAGCGCCTGGAGCATTTTGCTACCTCTGAGAAGCTGAAAATTTCAACGGACATGCAGCATTGTCCGTGACAAAAAAAAACGGATTTGTATTGAAATTTCCTGTGCTATATTCAATCTTTTATCATAAAAAAACATGCAAGAGTTGCAATTTATCGTCATTACAGCCGTAAGATGCCCACTACTGGACGAAGCCTTTCCCGTAGATTTCCACCAAAGTTCAAACCTGTCCACCTTGTGGTGTGGTCCCCACTCCAAAACCTTATGGACACAGCAGCCATTCGTTCCGCGCGCTTCAGCTGGGTTATTTCAGTTACTTTCGTTTGTCTATCCATATCCTCATTCCTGATTGGATCTCGTAGAGAAATGCTCAATATAGCCCTCCCCATGGATTCATACGACAAGTAATTGCTACTGCAATCTCAAACCAATTGACAGTAATATTTAAGCTTCACTTTTAGGCGACATAAAAATGAATAAGATTTTTTAATGTAAACGCAATTACGTTATAAATAATTATTATTTGTATATCAGACGACAGATTCCTTCGAATTCCACGACACAATTCAATGCGAGGAAGATTTTCTCAATTGCGTGGACAATGAAAAAGCGTGTCCCTTCATCGAAGACCTCATCGCGCAGAAGGCGCCGCTCACTAAGGTAACGTAATTAGCGTCAAACATTCAAATCAAATGTCATTTTTTAAAAACCTACTTCTACAAATTCTTAACTTTGAATATAAATAATGGATACTTTTCTATTAACCGGGCGCAAGCAAATATCATTAAACAATATAACATTTCCAAATTTATTATAATCACAAAAGGCATAGTTTGAAAGCATGTGCTCTATTTGCTAAATTCGTTCAAAACAAAGTACATTTTACCTTTTTTTTCTAACCTTTATATATTTAAAAAGATTATTTATTTGCGATTTAGCCCTAACTGAAAAACATGGTTTTTTTGAGACAAGCATACGCTCAGATTCGTTGCATTTGGTCAAAATATAAACAAATATTAATGAACTCTAAACAAAATAAACTATTGTGCCCAAAAAGAATTCATGCAAAACAATGCCCAAATCCGATCAGTAAAATGTAATTACATAAAATTTAAATTTAGTTGCGTTTAATTTAATATTTATATGTGAAAATTTATGTATCGGTAGTGAAAAATTCGTTCGTAATAAATGTAATGACAATACCGAACCTGTAGACGCGGCTTGGGTAACGCCCCCTACTAGGAGAACCGATGCAAGCAAGACTTACAAATTTTGGCTTAGGTCTTTGCATTGCATTGGGCGCCTATTGACTGATATTATAATGAAGTTACAAGAATAGACCTCTCATACATAACATACATGAGAGTGGTTTCATGAATATAATGGTTTTATAAGATTTGTTTAGTTTGCTAGTAATTAAATTTTCCTTTGTAAGTTTAAACAATGAACATACAATGTAAAGATTCTCATTGTAACTAAGATTGATACTTAAACTTCTTTAGCGTATTATATATCACAACAATTTTATATTTGAACAATGGAAAATTTAGATTAGCGAGTCTATTGTCTAGGTTATAAATATTGTTGGTTCGCAGGTTCTTAGATTGATATGCCTGCAATGCGCAACGGGTTCAGGGCTTAAACCAAAACTTCTCGAGTACTACAAGCGTGAGCTCGTCCAAGTGTACGGTCTGCAGACGTGGCTTACTCTATGCAACTTGGAGAAATGCGGGTTGCTCCGCCCCCAAACCGGCACACGGCAGTACGCTGTGCTCAGAAAGGTATGTAAAAGATATTCTTATATATTTATTTACAAAGTTTTAAATAAAGATCGTAATTTTAGTATCACACATATAATCACATGGAACAATTACAGCAATATACCAATGTGAAGGACCAAAATGAATATAAAGAGTGATATTTTTAATAATTTTATTATCTAATCGCCGTTACGTATACATTATAACATGCTGGCTGGTAAACAATAGTATTATATATATATATATATATATATATATATATATATATATATATATATATATATATATCTGGTTTTAATATAAAACTCTTTCTTTTAATTTTATAAAAACGAAAACGAAGTTTGTGCTTAATTTTATATGATTTATATACATGTATGTGGGAGAATAATTACTGAATTATAGTTAATATTTACTTCTACATTGTTATTAAAATATTTATATGTGGTAAAAATTATTTGCATTTGTTAACATTGCATCACTAAGTCGATAAAATTGTTAAAAAATATGGCCGTTTTTTTCAGACCAAATTACAATACATATGTCGTGCCGCCTTATTTGATTGCTAACGGCATCTTACATACGTTGATTCCCTCCAAATTCTAAAATCCCATCGACAGTGGGTCCAAAGAAAAAGAATCATAATAAGAAGTGTAGATGTATATATTATAAAAGCTTATCCATAAAATTTAATAATCTATAATATGTTTATGACTGATAATAAATAATTAAGAATTTACCAAGAGAGCAATGCTTAGAGTTTCGCTGCGTGATTAAATCAGAAATAAGGAGATCCGCAAAAGAACCAAGATCACTGAGCTACCTCGAAGAATTACTCGTGCGAAGTGGCAGCACCGTTGAAGCCGAAACTTTCTCGAGTGGCGACCACAAGCCCGTTAACGCGGCCTCAGTCCTGCACTAGGTAGACCGATAATATTATTATGGTCACGGGAAATCGCTGGATACAGGCAGCGTAATACCAGTGATCTTAGTGATCTTTGGGAAAGGCCCTTGTCTTGTAGTAGCCGAATAACGGCTAAAAAGAAAAACAAGTAGAACTATGTAACTAATAAATTGTGATTCTTTCAGACTTTACATTTAACAATGGATGAATCAGAATTGGACGACAGCGAGAAAAGCTACTTGTCCAGCAAATATATACCACTGGCGGTACGACTTAGCGAGCACGTTACAAAGAACAAGGCGTGGACGGGTGAGTGTTGCAATAAATAAAAAAAAGATTTTACTACAATTTACTACTTCTGTTACTAAATTTAAGCTTGTGTTAGGTGGATGGCGATGGATTTAGAAACCTACTTGATTGCAAGCTCCTTAAAGCGACACGTGCTTTAAAGCTACAAATTAAACGAGAAATATACCTTAATAATATTCTGTTAATAACCGTATACAAACCTAAGTTTATCGGAAAAGGATTTTTAAAATAATTCTGCAATCTCCCTTGAATACTCTCGAATATTGTCTCTCACTTTGGGGCTCATAGTCGCACAAAGAGCCATCGTCTACGCTTTGGAAATCGGAGACCAGTAGAGGAACGAAAGTAACCGTCATAGCCCAGCGGAATGGCAAATTAAGTGGCATTGGGCAGGCGAGATAGCGCGCAGATTGGACTGCCGCTGGTGTCTTCAGGTTCTGGAGAGGAATCCATGGACTGACAAGCGCTGCATAGGACAGCCATCCAAAAAGTTGCCAGACGGCCTTGGTAAGGAAGAACCTGGATGCAGATCGCTGCCAACTGGAAGTCTATGAAGGAGACCTTTGTTAAACAGTGAACGGCTGAAATGATGATGAACCTTGTGATATATATAGACTGACATCACTAAACACACTGTTGAAGATACACTACAAAATAACACGAAAAAATAATAAAATTACAGTTCAGTAGTTGTATTTAATATATCCACAATAAAAAATGTGTTTGCCCACCTACAGAATTGTTAATGTGATATAGTTTTCACATTAAGATTGAAATATAGATACCTGTAATTGAAATCATAATTAAGGCCTTCGATGAATTAATAAACGTCTATTGCTACGGCGTCTTTTTATCTTTATAATAATCTTTATTGTACACGTTAGAATACATTTAAATAGTTTCACTATAAAAAAAACAAAGGAGTACAATGGGCGGTCTTATCACACAAGGCAATCTCTTACAGACAACCACAGTATGGAAAAGTTAAAAGTACATATAATTATAGTGAACGTGTACAAAACATATATATATATATATATATATATATATATATATATATATATATATATATATATATATATATATATATAAACAAACGTACATACACATACATACTTATATATTACTTTGATTATTGGTGTAAATATTTCATCTCAATGGAAAACGGTTATTCAATTAAAAATTATGTTTAAATTATAAACTCGTTATCTGTACGTACACGCACGTATTGCATTGCAACGAAACCGTTATTAATATCAGCTTTATCATGTTTTTGCTCTGTTATATATGAATATAGTAATCACGTTATAAGTCCATCAGTTCTATTTGTGCAAACGAGCTTAAATAACTTTTAATAATTAATGCGTTTTTTTTTTTCGTCTCTTGAATTTCTTCGAATAAAATTATAGATCTTAAAAAAATTGTTATGGCTACATTAAATACGTTTTCTTGTAGCATAAAGGCTCATAAAATAACATTTTTTTACATTATTTTATTTCATACAAAGAATAAATATAAATTCTAGAGATTTTACTTTCGTTCGGACAATGTCTTTTATTAGGACATTCAAACAATATAGCAAATAAATAAAGATGGACGTAATAAAATGACTGTATCAAGAAAGAAATTGCAAACAGAAGAAAAAAATTATATCATATTTTGATTAGACTAACGTCCACTCACAAAGTGGACGAACACATGATCTTGCTAAAGTCAGCCTAAGATGGTTGATGCTGGTCGCTTTCTATTTCTTATGGCTTGCTATATCCAGCAGTGGACATTCTGAACTCGTGGCTGAACAGATGATCAGGTCAAAGTCACAACACTTGTACTAAAGTTATTTGGAAAACATACATAGTAGCTGTTGAGTGTGCCTGGCGTGATCCAATTTTATTATATTGAGTCTTCAGCCGGTTCTTTAGAATGTTTTCACTCATTCAACAATAGTAAAGAAATGTCTATTTGTAATCAGTGCTTAATCCGATAAAAGAAAAAAATCTAGCAAATGTTTGAATTTCTCGGGGACCTGCGAATTCAAATACTTAACGCAAATCGAGTTAATACTTCTCTCTGCGCTCGAAGTTATTGTAAAAGTAATAAGGCCTGATCGGGCTGAAGATGCAAACGAACAAATAATAAGTATTTTCCGTTAGCTGGGTTCAAATGACAAAAACTACCAACAAAAATACTTTTGTCTCGTGGGATATTGCTACATGGTATCCTTCTGTTGCTGGAGAGACGAAAAAAGTTTTGCCATACTCCTACTGACTAAAATCCCATAAACTTATTTGACGCCATTTTGTAAAACTACGGAAACGCGTTCGCTTTCTTCCGTAGTTTCAACAACATTGACCTAGTGCCTCAACGTCTTCGAGTAGAGCCGAAGCTGCCCACTCATAATCCCAGGGCTACGATGTACGTACACTTCACCCCGAACTCGCCGCAAAGGCTTGAAGAAAACATGGTTAAACCTCTGACTTTCAGGTCTCCGGTTTCGTATCAGAATCTCTGTTATTCTAACCAATCTTTTATTCGAAACTAATTAACTTTAACGGTTATTTCATAGCATAGTTTGTAAAAACCAATTTTTTTTATATTGTGAACCTTTTTTCACTGCCGATGAAAATATTGAAAAAAAATGTATTGCTTATGATGATTCTATTTTCATAAAATGAATGCAACACGGTCTGCAAGGCTTATCTAAAATATATTGCGATCATAAATATTTTTCATTAGAGATTTACATAGACTCAAAAATTCACTATATTATTTATCACAAGAGGGGCGGTAAAGTTCTTTTTAGTAAGAATTTATAATATAAGTTCTCGTCGAATTGTAGAGTATAATTAAACGAATACATACAGTGCGTTTCACAATCTATAACGTTACCGCGTACAATATTCTCATCTCATTTGCTCATTGCTGTTCTACATAGCTCAAGGCTAATTAATTCAGAAGGTTCATACTGTACTGCACGTAATAGATGCAGTTACATACATGTGTAAATAATTTAATTTTCTTATTAAACTTTTTCATCAATTCAAAGTCATGAACTTTTTTTTTTCAAAATTAAATGTAAAATGTAATGAACAGTGGTCAAAAGAAACTAAAATATAATGAAATTAATACATATTATTACCTATTTAACAAGTGTTTAATGTAAAATTAATATATTTACTGGAACTAGACTTTAAAATTTCGTGTCTTCGAATAAAACAGAGCCAGAGTCAATTTTGCCCACACTAGCTAAAAAATCAGTAAAATTGGCAAAGTATTAAAGAAAGTACTAATAACTAAATTTTATTAAAGTACTTTAAAGTTATTTTGATACAGACATTATATTACGTGTAGTAAGAAAAAATGTTTTCTGCGGAGCCTTTTTAATTTACCAGCGTTCATTTATTCCGTATTCGTAAATACAAAAGTATTAAAAATTGTAATTATTTTAATTCTTTCAGGTATTGCAGACGTGCTCAGCTTACTCCCGGGCCCTACCGTCGATGAACTCCAAACATTGCAGCCACGCATGGCTCGGCGGAACTCAATTTCTAGCGAAAACTCCTCCTCTCTCGAAAATCCTAGAGTGATCCTTGTATTCTTCATAGGAGGATGTACGTACCACGAGATATCAGCCCTGAGAAGCTTGAGTCAGCAAGAGGACTCCAATGTCGAGTATGTCATATTAACAACAAAGTTAATTAATGGATACACATTCATTGAATCTCTTATGGAAAATGAATAGTTGTTTCATATGTATTATTATTTTATTTTCACTTTGTGTATCATATAACTAGATGTATAATTTAAATATGTACATTATTTCCAATAAATATATAAATCGAAGATTTTTTATTTTATAAAAAATACTGTCCTATTTAAAAACTGAATGACTTCAAACATTATGCATGACATGTTATTCTTCTACATGATATTTTTAAAGAGGGAACTACTGCAGCACCTACTTCTATCAACAGTTTTTATATAATATCAAAAAATATGCCTTGAAATATAAAATTATCCATCAATCAGAAAAAAATACTCGCAAATCACTAATATTCTCCAAAAATAGATGCTGTGGTTGTCTGCTCCTACACAGCCATGAAGCTAGTAGAATAGTAATTTTATGTTAATGTTTCAGACTGTAATCACTTTGTTAAATGTTATTGTTACAAAAGACTCCACCATTTGCCATTGGATGAAAGCTCTAAATTTAAAACAAGTTTTAAGCTTGAATACCAACAAAACTGTAACAGCAAACATGGGTTCTAGGAATCAACTAATATTTAGAGAAAATATGGCAACACAATATTTTCAATTGAAACCATATACTGTATTTATCAAAATATCAAACATTGTTAAGGCATCTTTAAAGTGATACCAAAACCTCGAGAGACATTTTCATCTAATTATAAAAATACCAATTGTCAATGTGAATTTACCCATGAAGTAAATATTTTAAATTATTTTTGTCATCACAGGTCTAATAAATTGCAGGGTTATCAATTTTTAATCCCAAAAATTTTGAAAATTCATAGTAATATAAATCTTATTAATGAGACATCTTCATCTTCACATCAATTAGCCCTTTCTTATTATCATGTACACATGCCCAATATGTTTAAAAACAAATTGTAACTTATTAAATTTTATGCAAAATTAAATGTTTTATTATTTATAGTCAAAGTGGGGAAGGCTGAATCAAATCATTGGAATGGCACTTTTCCTTAATGTTAATATTAGTGATAAATAAACACCATTTAAACCATGAAACCTTGGTTTATTAAAATTTCATATTCATTAACTTGCATATAATATAAATTTCAATTTGATCAGTTTTTAAATAAATTTACAAAAAATTTGCATGCTTACTAACTATATATTACAGTATTAAAGCTTCAGCATAAAAATAAACTTCGGTCACCACACTTTTCATATTTCAGTAATTTTACTCTCATAAATATTCATTGCTAGTGTATTTTGTGATGTTTGATTTCTTTGGAGGTGTTTTTACACCAAACTTCTTTCCTAAGGCAACTAACTTTTCATTGTCATAACCAATTTCTTCCTTGTAACATCTAAGCATAAGTGGCATGACTGTGTCCAAAATAAACTTGAAATTCTTCTGAGCATAACTTGAATCATTACCTATGGAGAGCATAAGGCGACTATTAAACACTGCATGTATACACTCATCTAATACATCCATCATATCTTTAGTCACTAGTTTCAGACCAACCTTTTGTACAGTTATTACAGACTGAGCAAACCATATGGTACTGCTAGACAAATCTACCCAAGTCTCATTAATTATGAACTTAGCTAAGATAAGGCCCAAATTTTCCATCTGTAATAAGAATTTATTAACATTTGCCTTTGTATGCATATTTACAGGAGTCCATTTATCTTCAGACACTTTCATTTTCATTGAATCTACAATTTTTTCCTTATACTCTCTTAAAGCCTTTATAATTGGAGTCCTCACACAACTATTCAATTGAAATCTAAGGTCTAGACCAAACTCACAAAAGAGACTGCATTGGTCCCTCAAACTCTGAACACATTCTAAAACAGAGTCCAATGCACATTGAGGGGTGAACACTTGTTTTATAATTTGACTCATTAAAATTCTTAATTGCATACTAGCCCAAACTATAAAAGCACTTATTTTGTTCTTAGGGAACAGTATAATAAATTCTGTTAAGGCATCACTTAGTGAACAAAAAAAAACCTCCCCTACTTGGTTAACATAGCTGTGGATAGAGCCTTCCAACTGTATGGCTTTAACATGAGCTTTTACAGTATGGCTACATATGTTCAGAAATAACTCACACGCTTGACTTGTCATGTTAAACTTATTGAGTATTAACACCGGATGCCGGGCGGACCGCAGTCCTCCTCGTGGGCTCCAATTATGACTAACATTAAGTTCTTTAAGTAATATCTCAGTTAAGGCTTTTTGTTTTTGTTCAATTTTCTTCAGGATATCTGCTCTTTGTGGATGGGTTTTGAAATCCTCTGTGTTGAGAGTATTTTGAGCTGACACCATTAACTCATAAGTTTTTTGAAAATGTCTTTCAACAAATAAAACATCTAACTCTTCTGTGACATCTAGTAGCCAATCTGGTAATGGCATTATTTGCGGAGATGGCATTTCTTCAACAGATAAACTAGGGGAGTCTAGACTTTCAGATTTGGGCTTATCTAGGCCTTCTTTTTTCTTTTGTTTAGAATTTTCTTTTTCTATGTGCATCTTTTTTGCTATGTCAAACTTATCCAGCCAATCCTTTTTTATTGTTAAACTATTGCATTGAAATACTCTAGTATCAGGAAAAGCTAACACTTTAAATGCCTGCTTAACTGTACCTAGATCTCGTACATTCACTACTGCTAGAGTGCTGATTGGGTAACTGGTTTGAAATTTATATCTCATAGGCCCACGTCGGTTTGAAATCCATGAGGTTAACATAAGAGAGTCATTAAATAAATAAACATGCATTCTCTGTAACGCCGTATTTTCTTCAGCATCAATCTCTAATAAGTCGCCCTCATGAAGCAACGTCCTGTCGGGCACATCCAAAAGGTTTAAGCAGCCTTCCACCTTCTCTGTAATAAGGTTGAGCTTATTCTTGCGCTGTTCTTCAGCTCTCTCAGCTTCTAAGTCGTGATTGTCTAAAGACTCACGAGAAATTGTGTTATCGTTACCCAATATAGACGCTTGTGATAACGTCGTAAGAACAGTACGCTGTTCGCTAAGTAGATGAGACAATTTATACATTTCAGCCTCTAGGTGGGATATCTCCGTGGCCGTTTCAATAAACTGCATGTAGTTCTCATAAACATTTTTCTTGAGGGCACTGGCGGTCTCATCGGCTAAGGTTTGAATTTTTTCTTTTTGCTGCTGTAACTCCTCCCCTCCGACACATGACTTCGCTAATTCTTTTACATAGCGGTCGGGTACAAATTCTGGCACAGCAAATTTTTCCATGTTTATATCGGACATCGTTTCGCATTAATATTTACTATTTCGCAGAATAACAATTTGTAAAAAATACTGTTTCGCTCATCATTCGATAATCGAACGACAGGACGTATCAATCAACCCACCAAATGTCAAAAATACGTTCCGTTATAGCAGTTTCTTGATAAACGTAAAACATGTAGTTTATTTCAGATGCAGCGTATATTTTCAAAAGTAAAATTCACAATCGTTAATATGTGACTGAAAATATATATTGTTAAATTTATACCACAAGGAAGCTATTAATGTTAATATGAGCTTAAGAAAGAATTTAAAATGTCTATTACACAAAAAATATCGACTTGTATCATAAAATAACTAATGTTGTTTTAATAAAATACGGTAATAAAAAAATGGGAAGTCGTCAGCTAAAGAAATTCACATCCTTACTATTTAGACTAATTTCTTTAAAATTATACAACTGTATTTTGTTTTTAAAATGAGCAAAATAGCATTTTTGTGTCCGCGTGGTAATTTAATTTGCGATTTTTTTCTTGTTAACTCCTTTATTTTATATATATATATATATTTATATATATATACATATATATATATATATATATATATATATATATATATATATATATATATATATATATATATATATACCCACACTATTGATCAATCATAAGTTTTCCACCTACGGGTTTACCAGCTTTACTAATGTTACAACTGTTTTGATATCGTTCTCTTCTAAAAAAAGAGTTCCGGTGAAGGTATCTTATTTATTATAGGCTGTTTCCAATTACGTCAAATGCATACTATATAACTTCACTGCTTGACAGTCGATCAAATAAAGCATCGAGAGATAATCGATGTATCCCAAAAATCTAAACAATGTCACCTACCAGTTCACAATAGAACTTTAAGTGTAGTGAATGATAATTTACACCCTTTCTCTCCTCTCTTGTTTAGAACTATCAAATTATATTTCGTTGTAACTTTTTTATAATTTATCTTGAGCTATTAATTTTTTAATTAGTTCTCTTCTGCGTTCTTACGCACACTATAGTAAACTAGATAAAATTAGTCAATCCTAAATCAATTTCATGAGTGCGGATTTTGAAAAATACTATCAAAATAAATAAAACAATTCAATAATTTTGCATGTGTTAAGTTTTTATTCATACATTATTTATAAGTAACTTCGATTTACGGCAATATATTTTATTCTTTCTTCTCGGTATCGTTTTTTTCAGTTTCCACTTGTTTCGGCTCCGTTTCCACTTGTTTTGTTTCAGCTTCCTTGGTACTGGGCTTAGGGGAGGCTTCAACGACAAGTTCAGTTGCTGTGACGGACGGAGCTTCAGGTTGAGAAGTGTAGTTTCCGTCACGTTTGAATCTATAGTAATAACGAGACGTGGCGGCCACTGAATTAGTCTCGTAGCAGTTTACAAGCGCGTCTCCATGGTGACCTACGAAAAATTATATCAATTAATTGTGTTTACCTTTTATAATTACTAAGACTTAATTATAAAATTCATATGAAGAGAATAAGTTCTATAATTATTGCCTAATTTTTGGATGACAATAAAACTGTTATTAAATTTCTATAAATAATCCAAAATTTATTTTAAACAATGTTAAAATTCCAATATGAAAACTATTTCCCACAAACTGTCAGATATAAGCGGATAATACGAGCGTAACAACTACATATCAACTTTCCTTGTAAAAGTTTAGACAAAGTAAATTAGTTAAAAAAACAAAACAAGGAAAAACACAAAACTGCTCACCATTAGGGCATGTACACACGGCAAGATGGCGGCGGCCCATACATACTGCCCCAGAGCCGCATTGAGTGTTACCCAAACATGGATCCACACACTGGTAGCCAACGCACGCCAAATGATCAGCGCATTGCGAGTCCAGCTCACACTCACCCTATAAATATAAAATATGCGATGTTTTTTTAAACTGTCGTTTAATTTTTATTCAATTTTTTACTTAACTTATACTACTGCTCAAATGACATTTGTAGATTCAGATTCAAGAGGGCAGGGCGCAGATAGTGTTTACCCTGTAATCTACCTGTGAGATCGCTGAACTCTTAGATCGTAAAGGCGGGCACTCAATAGAGTGACTAGGCTCAAGAGCCATTTCGGAGGGACTTTATGTGGACTGTCACTGGTCGATAACACCCGTTTTGCATTCCAATTCAAGAGCCCTTGAGGGGGCAGACCACCCCGTAAACATTTTGCGCTAGGAGAAGAAATGATGGAAAAACCTCTAGTAACGTTTTTATGTAGAACTATCAGTGATTAGTCATTGTCCGCAAGCCACGATAAGTAACCAATTAATTTATTAAATATGCGAACAAAAACTACATTTCTATTAGATATAGTCACCTTATTACGTTTGTATAGTTATGTTCCTCATACCAATGAATCATCAGTACGATGAAATTGCATAAATGTCAACTATTGCCATAATAAGTAAAGCACGGATTATGAAAAGGATTAGTTATTAATTTATAATAGGAATTCGTTAATTTGTATGTAACAAAGGCAGTAAGCCTTTTGTGTAATTTCATAAAATCTTTTTTTGGTAATTTTCAACATGCAAAAAAATATTCTTACCAAGTTTTATATCTATAACAGATATAAAACATTATCTGTTATAGATATAAAACTTGGCAAAAATATAGAGGTTCGAAAAGATGCATTTTTTATAGAAGCTTTTTCATACCAGTGAAAACAATTTTCGTACCTAATTTCAAGCATGTAAGCCTTCTGGTTCCGGCGATAACCTGGTAAGTCAGTTTGCAGATATTTTTTATGTACTATACAAGGTAAACGTCGCTGTACAATTATATTATAAATATATAAAATTATAATCAAATATAGTAACCCTTTCGCAAGAAACTAGTGCGTTTCCAATGTATCCGGTAGGACATGTGCAGACAGGCCGTTCGGCGCCCGTGCGGTCGTGGCCAGGAGTGCACTTGGCGTTCGCACCACAGGGGTTAGGTTCGCAAAGATCACCTGCAAACAAATTCCTATGAAAATATAATTATAATAAAATCGATATGTTTAAAAACACATTGTTTAAACTTTGAAGTCTCTTTCGGCTATAAAACAAAAAGACATTTACATATCAATCCAATCTTTATATATCGACTGCTTTTGGCAATACTGCCTACCCTTAACTTGGTCGGTTGCTGTTGCCCGCTAGGAGAAAATTAGCCGAATTACTTTGGTAATGATAACAGACAGAACAGTCTGAAACATTCATTTCGTTCGATACTTAAGATCTTACTTCTGAAATAATATTAATAGATGTTACTTACGCGCTTCAAAAGGCCTGCAGAATGAGAAAGGATCGCCGGTCATGTTCCTGGGACAGGAGCAGACGGGTGTTAAGCCGCGCAGGTTGCAGTCCGCGTTGACACCGCAAGCGTTGGTGCACGGATTCACGCACGCGTTGTACACGCACAGTGGCTTGTAGCTCGGGCACTGGCTATCCGACTCGCACTCCGCCGTACAGATCCGGTAGGGGTCGCCGAAGTAACCCTGCGGTTTTATTTCATCATCATAAATGTTTCAACCATAGGACAATGGGTTACAATAAGACTAGTTGAGAGCGGTCTACGTCTAGCGTTTTCCGACCATGTTAACAAGGTCACCGGTCCACCGTTGTTCTCCACTTTAGAACTTTAACTTTCCGAATAATTTATTCATTTTATTATCGACATAAGCGCCCAATTTGTATGTACATTTACAGTACATGAAATTAAATATTTCCGAAGTGCCAAATCATATGCTTTTAGAATTTATAAGTTTGATTTTAAGATCTACTGGCGGCCTTAAAATTACTGTATGAGGTAGAATAGGGTAAGAGGTTACGTGACGCTATGGAGGGATTTGTTGTTCAGCAAAGTGAATAGCCCAAGTATTGCGATGGACAAATAAGTGAGAGTGAGAGGGACCGCTGTCGTCGTCCAATAAAGAAAGATGACAGGAGACTGAGCATTAGAAGAAAACGCTACGAGGTTTTATCTACCAATTATAATATAAGTATTAGTGATCTTACCCGTGGACACTTGCAGATGGCGCGATGCGCCGCCACTGTCTCGCAGTCGGCGTTGACGCCGCAGTCGCTGCAAGGGCTCGTGCACTTGAAATTGCGACACGACTGCTGGGTGCCGCAGTCGCTGTCCGACTCACACTCATGCGTACAGCCTGCCAGGGGACTTCCCTGTAAAGCAATCAAGCACGTTTTAACACATTCAAGATATTATCGGAACACCAAACGCATCGAGTTACAGTTCAAACTGATACTCCCGGCGCTTACGCTCAGATAATCCACGGATGGTTAGGCGTCCCAAACGACTTAAACAGCAATGTGGCGGAATGTCAAGGCCTGGTACGATGATTTCAAAGGAATCGTCACAGCATTTTACCGATGTCAAGACTACTAGGCCATTTAAAACACGGTGACAGCTTCACTAATGAGCAAGCAGAATATGTTAATTATGTTCAAACAAAATTTCATGAAATCAATAACCTAGGAAAAGTCAAATTTATCATACACTTCTCGCCATATCTTTCAATTAACATATCGAAGTTTACAACAAATTTAAGGACTATAGGTTACTCACGTGACGAAAATAGGATCTAACTGTTGTCGCTGTTTTAAGCGTGTACACTTTATCAATTAGATCATAGCAAATTAGTAAACCGTATTCATGCTTTTTGGTGTAAACTCTTCAGCTGTAGTGCTACAGAAACCGCTGTACTGCAGCTTAGGAAACCGCTGAAAGGTGGGGACCGAGGAATAAAGACCATGAACGCCTCCGCCATGAGCGTTGACGGATGACTGACGGTACGAGACGGCTAATACTCTTCCTCTTCTCACCACGCGCATAATTAAGGGGCGTTACGGCAGCACTATTGTCAACAGGACACAGCTTAAAAGTTAATTTCTTTCTTATTCCGAACAAACTATTGCTATTCAATATAAACGCAGAAGAAAATGCCTAAAAAACTTTAAATTTTTTCCATTGAAATGAAGATGAAGACAAAACATTCATTAATCTATGCTTGAAACTGTTAAAATTTACTATTTATTATGTAAGATATTCAATCTCGTGTTGCCTATAAATTTTGACACGTTATATCTTAAAGTATCGATGATACCTTTAGTATCCATAAAATAAATATACTTACTCTGTATCCAGGGAGACAAGTACAGACAGCCTGATTGTTAGCGACGTGGCATTTCGTGTTCACTCCACACGGGGAGGGATGACACGCCTCCTCTGAAAGAAATGACAACAGTCTACATGTTCATTTATTATTTTTATTTATCCATACTATATATCTCCTATAATGATATTCAATCTAAAATCAAACTACACGAGTTCCAAGCGCAACTTGATTTTAGAAAAGCGCGCAATAATCTAATTATACTTAAATAACATATTTAGCATATTAAAATTTGTTAAATGTTATAAAAATTGATGTTTATAGGCTTAAAGTGTAAAATGTAAACCGTAAATTTTTTTAAATACTTTTTTTATAAGAATTAAAGTAATGAATAATAATAAAAAATGGCAAAGTAATAAATTGTTTCGCAAACGTAGCATGTAAGCAAAGAAACAAAATCAATCTTATTGAAAACTATCGCTGCTCATCATTATAAAGTACAAACAATATAAATGTACTAATAAAAAAATACCTGGGTCTGCAATCCTGCACGCGGTGAATGGGTTACCAGTATATCCGGCGGGACAGGTGCAAACAGGGATATGCTGACGGACCTGGAATATTTTTAATACCTGTATTGAAAGCTCACAAGAATTAGCAAGATAATAATATGATAAGTTTTACATAAGTTTTACAGCAGGTTTTAAAATCTGATTACTTGATTAATCCAGCTAAATCATTAGCTCGCCTTATTAACAGGTTAAAACATGAGCTGTGGAGACTTCCACGTCTTTTTACAATCTTGTACCCACGGAGCCTATTCGCCTAGGCACATGCGATCTGTGCGCTATATGTATTACTCGTCAGTACTTCATCTAGTCGATTCGTTGTGCTATGTCGGTACGAGTCTCCTCGTTCTAGATCTTACGAGATCGTCGTAGAGAAATCCCGAACATATTCCACTCAATTGCTCATTAAGCGATTTTGAGCTTCGAGGAACCAAGTTTCATCACATATTTGTCGTAGACCTTCGTCTTGATACTAAGGGACATTGGCCGAGAAGATATTTTAAAATCTCCGAACGCTACCCAGCAGCGAGATGAATTCGACGATAGACTTTTTTCTCAAAGTTGGACATAGACTGTTTGCTTCAGATACACATAAGAGTCCACATCTTCCAGAATCGACTCTGCAGCTGATGTTAAATAACAAATTAATGATGAAGTAATACTCACGTCACAATTGGCGTTGACACCACAAGCTCCTTCGCATGGGTTTATGCAATGCTGGTTCACGCACGACTGGTGTCCACGGCATTCCTCGTTGCCTGAAACATTTTTTCTTTACAACCCTATACTTTCTTATTAAGTTGATATTTTGTTTTCGTCCTGTTAAGAAAAATATATACGCCCGGCAGTATGAGACCTGTTGGATATCTACGCAACTTCTAAATAAACCGATATCAAGTCAAAAAGCACCTTTTTATTTCTAGTTAGTATAAATGTGCATCATGAGCTTGTTTAATAATCTTTGTAAGGAGCTTATTAATAATAATAAATTTGTAATTCAATATTCATTTATAATTGTAATAATTGTAAAACTGGACATCCGTCAAAACTTTTTTATAATTAATTCACATAAAAGTGAACTATTCTATTGAGGCGTTACCAATAAATATGAATAAGTGTGGTCGCATTCAGTTACCAAGGATCAACACACAATAGTTATAACATTTGCAATTGTAACGCGGAAATAAGACAAAACCCACACCGGTATGACCAAGTTTTGCTAACATCTCGACTTAGAAACGGATAGTAAATCTGTATTGACGTATACCAATTTACTGTTGATTGAATAATAATGATGTAACCATGATAAAAACAACTCCACATATTTTTTTTTGTTTCCTGTTTGTATAATGAATATTCATTTATAATTTTTGCTATGTCTAGAAAATTGTTTTTATTTATATTAGGAAATCTGTTAAAAATTAAATGGTTTGTTTTAGTTCTTTTCTAAAAAAAAAAAAAACAAAGCACACTTTGATAAAATATGAATAAAATTTACGAACGCATTTCTATTTTTAATACTAAACTTAGTTACAGTTTAATTATTATTTTATAACACGTAGCCCGCTTAGGCATTTGATAATGTAAATAGAATTTTGTGCTTATTTTAAAAACTTAATTCAAAATGAATTTCGATTACTATTTTTTTAATTATCATCATTCATAATCATTTCAGCCGTAAGACGTCTACGGCTACACATCGGCCTCCTTCAAAAATTTCCAAAAAGACCGGTCGAACTGCCGACCTGAATTCAATGTTTTCCGACGTCTTTTTACAAGATTGTCTGTCCAATTAGTGGGTGGTCTACACTCAAAAACTTTAAGACCCCCGGCAATTGTTTGGCGCGCAATGCGGCATGGTGGTCATTGCCACTTCAACATGCCAATAAGCCATCTCCTCATTCCTGACTCGAATTTTTAAATATTATAATGTATTTAAATTATGGGTGAACATATAATGCAAAGAAATTCTTAAAACTTTTCAATGATCAAAGTAGTCATTAAATGTTGAAAGATATTTTGATGAATCAAATAACAATTTTTCAATCTAAAACTTTCTAAGTATCATAGCGAAATTAATAGGCGTACTTTACTTTTGTTTCGATTACACGCTATAGCAGTGTTACCAGTGTGTTGAGAGTGTTTTATATCCTTAGTTCTGCTAATACTTACTAACACACTCAATCTTTATGCATTGCGACAATGGATCGCCCGAGTAGCCGGGCAGGCAGGCGCACACGGGCCGCACACTGCCGTGGGTGCAGTGAGCACCAACACCGCACGTGTGAGGGCCGCACTTCACCAGTTCGTCGGATATCGATCGCCCATGCTCGTACAGATTCTGCCCGTAGTACCCTCTTGGGGAATAGTTGTAATATCTTTGCGCTGTTGATAAACACAAAACTATTAATATATTAGTGTAACACACTGCTCGTCTGTGGCATTTTACATACGAGCTGCATATGAAGCGACCTGTTTCGATTAGAAGAACCAAACCTCTTTGGACTTTTAAATCTTTCAAAGTTGCATTATCATTGTTCATGAAATATACAATTAAGTAATGAATAAATAAATAAATGAAGTATTTTTATTCATTAATATATTTGGCTTTGTAAAAGTACTTTTTCGTAAGGTAGTCGTCTAACGCGTGGGCTCAATATGATATCGTGAATGACATATGTCTTTTAGATGTTATCAGTTTTCCTTCAACGTTGTGAACAGTTACAATATTCATTTATTTATATTCACTTTGGAACATTTGCAATGATTACTTGTGAACAACATGCGAAGAATATCACAAGAGTCAATCTTAAATTTAATAGAAACTAGGAGCTCTTATTTGATGACATTCTACTCAATATACTTACACTGTTACGAAGGTTCAAAACACGATCTGATTTAAGAAGGTCAAATGTAGCATGATCTGATTTAAGAAGGGTCACAAGTAATCTTGTAATGTTCTCATATTTTTTGTACCTAAATGATGTCTATGTACTATTAGATTGATGTAAGTACTCAATGTTATCCAAATTAAGAAGTCATACATTGGAAGTGATTGTTTTGTGACTGTTTCCAGAACAAAGACCAATGGGTTGTTAACGCTAACAGTATTTATCTAAAGATGTTTGTATAATAATTTAAGCAACTTTAGATAGCTTATTGTTTGCCAGAACAAAGTCCATTGAGTTATTTTGTTTTCGCGACTATACATAGTTCTCTATCCTTTAGTGAAGTCAGTCCGTTCGTAATAGCACTACAGCTAAATCATAGTTTAGTCTCTGATCAGTCTTAGTTAAGTTTTTACGTCTAAATGTTCTTTCTTTGCAATAAATATTATATTTATTATGACCCTGTACGGTTTTTATTTTCAAGACCCCTTTCTGACCTACAAACATTACAATCTTATTACAGTTCGATCAACACACTCCAAAGCTTCTTTATCACTTAAAATACTTTTCTTAAACAGAAACTTTTCATGTACTCAAGATTGATTATGACAAAATTGTTCAAGTAACCGTACCAAATGTACTTCCATTATTGCAATCTTACTCCGATTTGATCTATAAGTAACTGACCTAAGTAATCATGAACACAATGTACTTTTTTTAATATTACAGAAGTCATTACGTGCATTGTTTTATGAACTGATACAAAAAATAAACAACATTAATCAAGCTTAAGTTTGATTAACCGCACAGCCTACAAGTCACCGACTAACAAGGCCTTGACGAGATCCTTATAAGCACGCGGCTAAGCGACGCCCACGCGCGTCCTTTGTGACCGGAATTAACGATTCATTATCAAGTTCAATTACAATCAAAAACTAAAGTGTTGTTCTCCAAACAATATACTTGATGATTGGGTGATGGCTTTTCTAGGTAAAGACTTTAAAAAGTCAATGAATAGTTTATTTTCTGTCAGTGGCACACTCTATCTAAAACTCAAAAACTCAATGGTTTCAGAAATAATAAATAACGTAATGATAATAAAGTAAGAAAAGACGTTTTCGAATTTGGATTACTACATATTAAAATTAATTATAATCATTGTAGACAGAACTGCCAGAAATTATTAGGCAGCTGTTATTTAAAAATTTCAGAAAGTAAATACTATACACAGGGTGATTCGAAAAAGCTATAACCTATTATATATATGTAAATATAATATATATTTACTTTTTTGTACATACTAACAGACAATCCGCCCGCTACGCAGACTTAAAGTATGCCGCCACCCTTTTCTCCCCATTGTGGTGGGAATTTCGTAAAATCCAATTGACAAAACAAATATTCTTACTTAATTTCAAATATGTAAGTCATATGGTTGCAGAGTTATGGTGATAAGTAAGTACAACATAATCTCATATATATTACTAGATCGAAGAAGTCTTTTCATAAGTAGTATGTGTGTGTTGATTTGAAATAAAATCTCTATTTGTGTCTAGCTGGTTTTATCCATATTAAAAAGCTTACATTTTACAAAAGAAACAAGTTAATAAATTATTATTCGAGTTATATTTCATATTTTTATTTCTGTGAAAATGAGTGAATGTAATCAAACAATTCGATTTTATATTATTACTTCGGAAAGAAAAAAATGCAACGCTAGGGCCGAAAAGTTTGGTGACGTTTATGGATTTAATGCTTTAAGCGTTTTCAATTCGAAAATTGTAATGTCAAAAATGCACCTCGCTCTAGTCACCCAGCTTCGGATAAATTGAGCGTAATAATTATAAAAAGTGGATCAAGACCGATATTTAGATATACCGATCTTGATTATTACGTAACCAAAGAATTGAAAATTGACCACAAAATAATTTCGGCCTATTTGAAAAAGTACTAAACGAAACTTAATGAACCGTGTACTCATTTGCAATTTTAAACTGAGGTGAATTAATCAATAGGAAGGTTGTGGTCTTTCATTATTATAACGCTAAACCACACGTCTTTAGTCACCCATCAAAAATTAAAAAAGTTTGGCTGGGAAGTTACAAAACATCCACCACATAACCCTGACCTTGCACTTTCCGATTTCCATTTTATTTTGGACTCTCCGGAACTCATTAAATAATTTCAAGTTAATCTCTTGAGGACTACTATAACTACATGTTTCGATTTTTTATATATATACTTTAGTTATATAAATAAACTATGAATAAAATGTATCGAATTTCAATATAAAACGCGAAGTAACCTTTTCCCAACATATTATAACACAAATAATTACGATTATATAAATAACACTCCTTGAATATCTATAAATGTAGAAGTAATGATAACTTACTTTAATCAAGATAATAATACATGTTTCTGTTAACAGTTTTGAAAATAAAATGCAGAAAAATTATGATATTTAAAAACTTACCATCAACGCAAGATTGAAGAAAAGCGAATAGCACCAA
Organism: Battus philenor; assembly: GCF_028537555.1. Taxonomy (NCBI): domain Eukaryota; kingdom Metazoa; phylum Arthropoda; class Insecta; order Lepidoptera; family Papilionidae; genus Battus; species Battus philenor. Next base: position 5,981,179 of record NW_027181686.1, read on the forward strand.
TGGTGCTAAATAGAGCAACCTGCTCTCCATCTGTAAATTATTCATTTCGTTACATTTTGTTTTTTCAAACAAAAATAATCAAAACTGAATCAAACTTACTAACAAAAAAAAATATTGCAAAAATAAATTTTGTATATCGATAAATATAATTTAAGAAATTAAACTTATCTAATTAGTAAGATAACATTTTTATCATTATCATTGACAAATATTAAAATACACATCGTCATATTTTTCTGCAGAAATCAGCAATGAAAAAAATACTATGACCTTAAATTTTATAACAAGTTAAATGATTCACTAAAGGCTTAACGAACAACATTATTTGCAAAAGCATGCCAGTGGGTTTGACCGACATGACGTAATGAGTTCATATAATAGTATTGGGTTAGTGTTAAGTAATAAATGATTTATGGAAAATGACGTTAAACGTCTGTGTTAATATGGACACACGACGGAAATTCCCGAATATAGAAATAGATTTCCGAAAACCGAGACTACTTCAAATAACCACTATTTTGGGTTTTGTTAGTGTATCTGTGGCTAAAAACGACTTGAAAATACCGCGAAAAGAATTGTTTAAATCTGTTGTAAAGTCATACCCAATAGGTACAATAAGAAAAAAGCTTTTATATTTTATTTTCAACTAAATCTTTATAGTTTTTTTTAGCTATTTATAACCAATACAATAAAAAATATATTGTAATGATTATTATTATTGGAATTAATTATATTGATGCACGACATTATAAACTGCTTTATAGTATTGTAACAGTAAATGAAGGACATTCATATCTCAATGACAAAGGGTAGTATACATATTAAACGACTATATCTTTATCTACTTTCAATATATATATAAATAAACTATACAAAGATTATCAATTAACCACAGGTGACCCATTTACAAATATTTAGAAAACGTACTGAACATATCTTAATAAAAATAATATACTATTGCGAACATTCCCTTGATCTTACCTTTAGTTTAGTTAGTTAATATTTGTCACTGACTGTTTTATTTATTTTATTTATGTTACATTTATATATACAAAAAATTATTAAACTGGAATATTAGCTTTAGCTCAACTTAATTTAAAAATATTTAGATTCAATATGTTACATTAATTCATGTTGTTAATAATTAAAATTAATAAAAAAAATATACAACCTACGGCGTTATTTTAGCACAATTTTTAAGCGATAATCACAAACTTACATCTGTTCGTTAGCGTGAGTCGAGAAGGAAAACATGTTCGCCAGAGACTCTAGGCCTCCTTATACTGACTCTTGGCGCCTACGCTTACTTTAGAGTAAGTAGAGTAACTTCCGAATAAATAAAAATATATTTTAATTTATAAACTGTAATAATCACAGATTTTATTAATACAAAATTCTATTGAGTTGAAGGTTAGGGGTTAATATTTTTTTAATACATATGTATTAAAAAGATCTTTTTTTTAACTTTGAAGAACACTTTTACTCTCACGCCAAATATGGAGTTCTCAAACTTCATGGTTAATCATAAATGATGTCACTTTACCATTCCGCGAATTAAAATCGCGCACGATCTAATTTTGGCTTTCAAAATATTATATTAATTTTTCTGAATATACTTTGATGTTCATTTTATGGAAGTGGGATCTGGACTTGGAATTTTATTAAGCATTGGAGGCCATGAAAACCCGGACTCAGCTTGAAAACTGCTTTGTCGCCACACCATCGCATCTACTGGTGATGGTTTGAGAGATATATTTAATAGAAACACTACTGATGGGCTGAGGATATAAGCACATAGGCGGTCATTTATTGAAGAAATAGATCTGAAGATATAACCCCCCCCCCCCCTCTCGGCCGTCGCTGCGCCTGTCCATCCGCGCACAAACTTAAGGCGCAGTACAGCGGTTTTGGTAGCACTATAGTGATAGCTGGAGGGATAAAGGTCGGATTTGCCTCATTCTCGTATTTCTGTGGATCACTTCGGAAAAGCCATTATTACGCTACAGTAATCAGACATCTCCAGACGTGGCAGTCCAGAATGGAAGAAAAATAGATCTTAGTAATAACCAAGCTTTGTAGAACCATCTCCATAAATTGAACTTTTTGAATAATTGAAAAAAACATACAGGTGTTAAATGGCTAATTACTCTCACCGCATCTCTTTATCGTTGCCCTTGACAGTATCATAGAAAAAATTAACGCTGGGTGAAGTGGCATCGAGTAGGGACTAACTAAAGTCATGGAAGACGCTTGGACTTGAGCCACGCTGATGACCTGTCACATGTGTCTCACCAATATGCAAACAAAAATAAGGTTTTGTGACTTAAAGCTGCAACTGATAGTCTGAAAATTACCACGGTAAATATGTATATAAACCATGGCGATGCAACATTCAGACCAACTTGAAACGCCTGGTCAACTTAGAGCTATCTGAAGCACAACCTCAAGATCGATCCACCCAAAAAGCGGCACCATTATAGTGGATGCTGAATCACACTTATTTATTTAAAATATATCAATAGCCTGATATCCAAAATATTATTTCATAAATTTTATCGTGAATGAAATGTTAATATGTCATGAATGCTAATATAGTATAGTGGTATGCAAAAGTTTTGTAACAAAATTCAGTTATCGTGCAGACCAGCGCAGAAAAGAATATAGAAAATTCCTCATCACATTGATTTCCACTTGTTTTGCAACTGGACATAATAGTCGTAGCTGAACTATAACGAACGAACAAAGTAAGCCGTCCAAATCACGCCGGCTGTCTCCTTATGGAAAATAATAAAACACAATTGGAGATAGATGTATAAATACAAAATCTGTTTAAACCTAAGGTTAAACACTTTAAATTCGAATCACGTCGCCAACAGGAAATCTTTCTTCTATTTACGTCTTGACTCACTTCCTTTTTCTCGATGTTAGTAACATTAACAGATTATAAGTTAGACATGTACAGAATTTCGATGAAGCTTGACTATGCTTGCTATTCCTAGAATAATATACTGATTACAATAAGCCCCAAGAAGAATAAAAATTGTATTAGTTTATAATATTCTAATCGGTCATGGTAGCGTTCTTTGGGTGCGGCCCGTGACTTGCAGTGGGCATCTATCGGCTGATATGATGCTGATGATAATGCTGTAGCTGCAAAACATAAAACTACATATGTTATCGTCCAATTACTGACCCGCGAGTGCCAACCGACGGCACACTTCAGCCAAAGAGAAAATAATCAGCTGACGTCGACTTTGAACAACGCCTAAAGTGCAACAGAATACGAGTTGACAAATGTCATCACCACGAGCCATTCATGCCCTGCGCACCTGTGGGAACCCTTCACGATATTATACCCGCTGTGTAAATAGCCATGTAAAAATAATACAAGTATGCCATTATAGTGTTTCGTATGGAACAGTCATGCGATTTTCTTTACACAATAGTCTTTTGTTTTATTTAGGATAGAAAACCTAAAATTCTCCATTCCTAAAATACATTCTAAGATCATCAAAACCAATAATGAAACAAATCTATTTTAACTATATAATTTAAAATGTAGCTTGTTTTTAATATTAATTTACGTGATGTGTATAATATTGTCTTTTTGTCGGAATATTTTATAAAGATCTTTGCACCCCAGGAGACCTCTGAGGACGGCTATTGATGCCATTCTTGCCAAAATAATCCCAAAAATTTTTCAATTGTTAATTAAATTAATAAGTAAAAACATGGAACGGTATCTTTAAAATAAGAATATGGTAATACATTACCAGCGCATCTATTAAATGACGTTAAAATAAGTGTACCATGACAGTAGCCACCTAGAAACCCAACGGGCCTTGATGCTAAGATTTTTTGTTACATAAATGAAAAACTATAGCAAGTAATGACAGTATAAAACGTTAAAAATACAAAATATCATGTTTTATATATAAAAAGAAAACTATGGTTTTCTCTACATTTAAAATATAATTTTACGAACTACCTATAATATTTACTCATTTAACACGAACAATATCATCTCAAATGGTTCGAAAAGACAAATCAATGCGTTTAGCGACGAATAAATTTACAATAACTTACAAACAGGTTGATAATATAGTTTAATATTCCAATATCCGAAAAAAGGATTTCCTTCCAATAATAAAAACCTAATACGAATCAGAGAAGATCCAACTTGGAAAACACGCCCATTATCCATTTTAAATATCAAACTTAACATAAAATTTTGGCTTGCGGAATAAAAACACATTTTCATTAAGTTAGTACGAAGTCAGTCGGTCTACAGCCCACATTATTACGTAATATTATATTGATGATATCAACTACCTCTTAATTAATGCTCTATTTTCTTTTTAAAGTTATACCTATATAGTATTAACAAAATTAATTTATTTGTATTAACCCATTAAAATAAGAAAAAAAAATAGTTTCAATTAACCAAAAAAAAAGATATTTTGAAAATGGTTCAAATATTTGTCGAAATACAAACTTTATCCTCATCAAAAAAAAAACTTTTTGTAACAGGCTACCATCAACGAGCAATGTTAATTTTAAAATTCTGTGAATTCCTGTGGTAGTAATTGCGTCAACAACGTTTGCAATACGATTTTGGTTTTAGGATGTTTTTTTAACCAAAATGAAATTTTATTTATTTTGAATAATTCAAGTTCATGAAATATTACAATTTAGATTACGATAATAGAACAGTTGTAGTTCTCGAGATTTGAAAAAGGTATTTATGTTAGTACCCCATTTTAGATACTAATGAACAATAATATATGTAGTATATGTATCAATAGTAACGATGTATATGAAGAATTAAAAATTAAGCTCAAAACAATTTTAACTGGATTAAAAAAGCTCCATATTTGGATACACAACGAACGGAAAGTAATCTGTCTAATCACTTGTTAGTCTTTGAATTGTTGAATTGAATACGCATTGTTATCATAAAGAAAGGTTTCCATGCGTCATGTTATAGGAAATTGTGGCACTTGCATTGTTTAATTAATGATGGGTACAAGATAGATAATAATTCATACATTTACAATTTTCACAATTTATCACTCGCAATGCGTCTACAGAACGAAATCGACAGTAAATGGTAATGTTATCCCAAAAATTATTAATTACGTACTCTATTACGAAAACCTTGAAAAGATGTAAACCCATAAAATTATATTGACTTTTCACAATAGAAAAGTAAGTAAGTAAATGCAAATTTTAAAACATATAGTTTTTAAACAAGTTGTAATGGACCATGCGGTGATGGCTTGTAATGAGTCGCAGAACAATACATTGAATGTATGTGTGTGTGTGTGAAAAGTTGTTATATATTATAAAGTATGAAGATCTAAATGACCAGTATACCCTACAAAGAAAACAGAATTAGCGGATTGGACAATACCGTAAATAAGAAAACTTTGTGACTGGCAGTTAGTGTTCGCGATTTGGAGGGATAGATCGAAGGCGGTTAACCTAAACCTGTTTTTTAACAATTATACTAAATTGGAGGAATCTCGCGGGAACGTCGGCTCGGGGCGTTAAACAGAGCTATTCCCGGATATCTGATATAGATATGGATGTAGATGCGGATGCAAATAAAAACTAACTGTGTCGCCAGTTATTGTCAATCGCTTTATAATTAGGGTATTTAGTCTCCTCATTCTGTTTAGCTTTTGTCAAGTTTATTTTAAATATCAAATAGATTCAGGCGTTACTTTGCGGAAGTCCATCCTAAGTAAGAAAAGGGCTAATATATAACTACTTCAGCTATGTAGCAGTAGTCGTGCAAACAATGCGAATTACACAACTACCACCGTTAATTCACTCAACACGTATTTCACTCCTCCACGGGGCATCCTCAGAAGTAATGTTACACCAATTAGTGCTTGGCACTAATTAGTGTATTGTTTGCCGCATGCGCATTTATCAGCGGGTTGGTGGGCGGTGCATTTCATTGCACGACTACTGCTACTTAGCGGAAGTAGCTATATATTAGTCCTTTTCTTACTTAAGTTTATTTTACTTAAGGAGACTCCGATAGACCAACAGACCAAACGCTATACTCGGGTAGGTAATGATATACACTCATAAAGAACCCCCGCCAGAGGCAGAACAGGTAATACGTGGACAAAGTTAAAACGCGAGGCTCAAGACCTGACCAAGATGACAACGCATTATGGAGACAGGAACTTAAGTCAAATAAGCCCAGTCATTTTAATCAGAAATTAATATTATATTTACTAATCAGTAATGTTTAGAAACCATTTTATATTTTTTTTTCATATATCTTAAAAAAAAAGATTGTCGCCAAGTAACGTTCAAAATTTGACAAAAAAAATTAAATACAGAAAAATTTTAATAGATGGAAAAAAAAGATATTAATTAATAAATCTAAAACTGACTCCACGTCTAATTTCATAATTGATAAAAATGAAAATAATTACTTACCACCAGGGCCACAATATCTGTATGTAAAGTTATTCTTGAGCAGGAAATTCATAGAAAATGAAGTTTAGAAGAAGGGCTTGGGGAGTAAATGGAGATTTTCTATCCTAACTAAAATGAAACATTGTTACGCAGGATGAACCCAATGGCTGTTCCAAATGCAATGCTCATTCAGAATGCTAGTTTCGAAGAAATTAGATAGCTATGTATAAACCTGCAAGAATAATATCATCAAAGGTTATTGTAATGTGGCGTATGAACGACTCTATGAGGCGATGCTTATAGACGCAATGTCCCATTGCGCTTTAGTAATAAAATATTTTAGGCGTTTCTCAAAGTACGTCGTCTGTCAACCATACGATTGTCGACAATTAAACATTAAGCAATTATGTAGCTTTAAAAGTGGTAGCTACAAACGACGAGAAATGTGATAAAGAATGTTATTATCTTTCAAGTGACATCTTTTTTAACTTTATTCAAGAAATATTTAAATGACTCTTTGTGATTATTTACACAAAGTTTACTTTCTGTCTTCTTTAAAACGTGAACATTATTAGAGTCAGCCAATAATTTTAAAACTAGTGTCACATAATGTAATCTGATCATAGTTTTCGAACGAAGTGACGTAATCAAAAACAGCTGACCGCGTGGGTTTAAAAATGTTGAACCTTTTGACAATTGACATTGACAAAATGTATTTGACATGACATCTAGTTTTAGTTTATTCTCTAAAAATGTATAAATGGCTTTAACAACGACGTAAAATTAGAAACTTTAGTTTCTTATAAATAGGATAATATAAGTATCCATCCACTGCACCCATTATGTCTGCTAGCAGACTTGACGCTGTATACCGAAGTATACTTATAACCAAATTTTTCACCAAGGGTTGGGGTAAACCAGAGAATTTACGCAGGTATGCAACAATATAAACAATTACTTTATATTCGTGCAGTACCTTGTTACCTAATACATAAAGATTGTTGTTGCATTAAATATTTAAAAAAAATGTTGAATACAAATATTCTTTTAGGTTATTCGAATTCAGAAAAGTAGTATCGAAACGTGAAGAATGCTTCAATCTAGTAGAAAGAAATTATCCTGTTACTATAACCAAGGTATTTTGCTATTTTTAACTTTGTTTCTCATCTTTGGCAGGTGTAAGTATCTATTTTAAATGGTTGACAGCACTGCTTTGTTCTGGTAATTAATGGAAAGCTTATATATTCAAATCACTATAATCTTAATATAATTTACAAAAAAAGTTACAACTCTTTCAAAACAATCTGTACCTATATCAATTTTATAAAAAGTTAATTGTAAGCAATCTATATCTAATTTTAAGTACTAAATTAACATTTATTTTTTCCATTTAAGGAACAAAATTTGTCAGACTGTAAACTCTTAGAAGGCTATTTTCTGACACCACTTGAAAGATATCTCCCGGGAATAGTTCCTAAGATTGCACAGAGAGCTCATTTTCAAGTTCTACTGCCAGTGCATTGGTCTGAACGTGACTGTAAACCGGTATGCCTCCATCTAGCTGGTACAGGTGACCATGTAAGAATAAATAACAATTTGCTTGCTCTAGTAAATGTAATTTTAAGTTGTATAAACTTTTAATATATTTGAATGATTTATAAATTATAATTCTAAAATTAGGACTCAACTAAAACTCTTGTTATTGGTTTTAAGTTTCTCTGCAAATATTATTACGTTTTCCAATTTTTGGACTTTAAAAAAAACAAGACATATAATAAAAACAATTTATTTTCTTAAATATAAAAAGCATGCATTGTTTAAAACGGTAATATTATGAACTATAACTCCTAAAATAATGAACTAGTGACAAATCTGTTTTGGAAGATACTGTCTATGTCAGTTGTGCTCATTTTTTTTCAAAAGGGACAAAAATGTGTGTAATGAGGTCATAGTCTGAAAAAAAAGCTTAATAACTTCCATGAGTTTTGCAATTATTATAAATCGAATTAAAGAATTATAAATTGATTCATTGCATATATACAACTTAAAATCAAATAAGAGCAACAACTGCATATTTTAAAGTAACTTTAAGATAATTAATTTTATTAAATTTTTAATAAGTAAATATAATAAAATTTAGTAATTTTTACAATCATTAACGTAGTATTTTGCCAGAGATTAGGTGACCTAATCACTAACAAAACAAAAAAATATTTTTTTGTTAAATCTTTTGTTTTTTTTTTTCTCACACCGTTGTTTAAGCATTGTTATTTGCAAAAGGAAATACATTTAATATTAAATTAGACAAGTCTGAAATTTCTGTTAATGAAAGACAATGCCCACTTCTCAAGTAATCCCACAATCACTGGATGACCTTCGCTGTCAAGTGTTATTGTGGCCAGCAAGAAATTCTGATTTAAACTTTAAACTATCTAAACTTGAGTATTGTGGGATCAAATAAAATGACACTTTTGAAATGGCAAACATGCATACTACAACTAAAAGTTGTTAATGGAATCTATAAAAAAAGGAAAACAGCTTGGGTACAAATTTTGGCAGAAAACATCTCAGAATGTTTGATAAATAGCAACAAATTTGGGCTTCAAGTGTATGTAGCTAAGAGAGAAAACCTTATACAATCCTTAAAAAAGAAATCTAGTCATTTTTTTATTGTTAACATCCCTTAACATTTTTTATTGTAGTTTATTTCATCATGTTTTAACGTAAGTACACTTATCTTTTAATAATTAATTGGCTCTTTATTATAATTTAAATAATAATCTTGATTCTACACCAAAAACATGCAGAGGCTTATTAGGTTTTGAGTATTATTATTTTTTCACTTTCTAACGTTTCTGCTTCTTGAAATGCACCTGGGCACAAGCAGTTATGTATCTGGGCAAAAGCTTATAATCAGAGCCATCTCTTAGATTCGAGATGCATATTAGGTGGATATAAATAAATTTGACATGTTGATTTATTATGCACTTGATAACTATTTAAATGAGAAAACCTCGAGATAAGAATACACTTATTTTCCCATTATACGATCACTAATTATAATAAAATAAATATTATTATTATTATGGTAGTGTTCCAAATAAAGCAATTTAGGAAGTTTTACACTGAATCATTTATAAAAGTATAATGTACGCCACTTAGAAAGATATTAAAACTCGTTGGCTGTTAAATGACACATTTCAGGGTCTACTTCTACATATATGGGTGTTTTTATTTTTGATAGTATTTCTGGCGACGCAGAAATCTAATGGTGAAGCCTCTGCTTAAAGAAGCGGGCATTGGAGGGATAATATTAGAAAATCCGTTTTACGGGCTGCGTAAACCCACAGATCAGATGTGAGTCCTATTCTAGAAATATTTGACACTTATATATGAAATTGTAAATAACTTTAATAAATCATAAATAATGTCCATATCGTAACTCAAATGCTGTACTTTATACAACCTGGAACCGTAGTGGAAAGATGTGGATTTAAAGAAAAAGTTTTTTTTTATTTCCGTCGCGAGTATCGAGCAATAACGACGGTTTTTGGACACGATACTAAACATATATAGAACAACAAACGATGTTTAATTAAAAATAAACAATTTATTTACAGTCGATCTTCCCTGCACAATGTTTCGGATATTTTTGTGATGGGCGGATGTCTGATATTAGAATCGTTGGTGCTTTTTCATTGGTGCGAACGAAATGGGTTAGGCCCTTTGGGAGTCACGGGTCTCTCGATGGGTGGTCATGTAAGCATCAATCCCTCCTTACTTCCCATTAAATTATATTGAATCTTTCTGTTAGCTCTTAATAATTTTTTGTCCGAACACAATTAAGCCCGAGTAAAACTTTTTTTATCTTACTTTTTTCGTTAATCTTAATTTTTTTTCTCTTTTATAATATTTACTTATTTCCTAATATAATTGTAGTTGTTTCCTAGGTAATTGGTATAAAGAACGTTCGGCATTAAATTCATCATTATAATTTGTATAAAAAAGTAAATAAAACTGGTTATTGATTCATTGTAAAATTAAACTTCGTTAGTCTATGCACATAAAGTTGAATTTGCTTATTATTTAAACCGATGTATCAAAAATATCACAAGTTTTTGGTACTAATACCTTTATCATCGAATTAAATAAATATTTACTTATAATCATGTAACTTTTTTTAAGTTGCTTTCGAAAATTTGTAGTCAAAAATATCTTTAGATGATAAAGTTTATTTGATTTTTGTTTATAAACTAATATAACAGATCAAAATGTTTAGATGGCGTCTCTAGCAGCTACTAATTGGCCCAAGCCACTGGTGCTCGTTCCATGTTTGTCATGGTCAACTGCTTCTGCCGTTTTCCTACAGGTACTTTATAGTTCTTAAAAACCTATAAATTGCCTATTATTTTTGTTAGCCGTTGGTTTTTCAATAAATAAATCCTAGCAACATCTGAATCATTGTAAGTAAATAACGGCGACTCGTATACAGGACTTTTATTTGCAATATGTTGATGGCAACACAGTTAACTTTGTTCCCTTGTATTTAAATTGTTGGTTATAGACTTCCACATCTATCCACTATACTAAACATCGTATTTTCCGCTAAATTGCACATTGACTCGCCGCACTGATTTTGTACCTCTTTGATTTTAGTATATTGTGACATATAAATATTATAAAGTCCAGCCTAAAGGACCAAATCTTTTGTGTAGTGGCATATATATGTATTTATGAATAATGATTACAAATTTTGTCGTTAAATCTTTTTTATTAGTTAAAACGTAACCTTAAATATTTACATTTTTTCTATTGTGTTTTAATGTATTTTTTTTTTGTCTTAATTACTTAAGCTATAAACAAGATTAGTTAAGACAGCGAAGTCCTCGTAAAAAGAAAGATCACTGTTTTTAAATATAAACACTAAATTTTATTTATTTGAATATATAAATGTGCACTTCGTGTATTCCTTATTTTAACACACACAATAAATCTTATTTACTATGGTAAATGGATTAAAAAAGTAATTGTACTTTTATTTTACAAGTTCCAATATTGCAACTGTTTTAAACATTGCAGGGAGTAATGTCACATTCGATAAACTGGGATCTTCTCGAGGACCAATATTTGTCAGACGGTGCCTACAGAGAAAAATTATCAAAAATGGTCACTATTGTGGACGAGGCGTTTTTAGCGGGAAAAAAATTTGCACGCACGTACTCCGAGAAAGTAGAAACAGACACGCAAACTACCGCACAAAAAGAAAAGCAAGAGAACTTGATAAACAGCTTGAAATACGATTCGAATAAAAATGTTGATATAACTTACAAGGAAACAAATGTCGACACAAACTTAATAAATAAAAATGACGATGCAAATGGAAGTAAAGTAGAATTAGGACCAAAAGTGCCTGTGAGAGTTGTCAAGTCAGAAGAAGTTTCAGAAATTGATAAACTAACCGAAGAGCTAAAAATCTTGCTGAGTGAAAAAAAAATTAGTAAGATTTTATATGATAAGCTAACTTCTAACACGGCGTTCGAGCTAGACGCGCGCGATATTGCCGAGATAAATAAATTTAATAAAAACGAGTTGAAACATCTCTTAGTGATGCTTAGAGTTGGTAAGATGACTTACTCACTAGCCTAGCTTCCTGATGTTCAGCTATTTTTATTATTTTGGCTATCGGTAACATTATAAATAATTTTTTTTTTGTAATTTTCATACTTTTTCATGGTTTTTAAACAATATTTTATTTACATCATCTCACATCCTAGGAAGTTCCGCTGACTTATAGATATAGCTATCGAGTAATAATAATTATGTATAACAGTTGTAATTGCTTATTTTAGAAGGCGAAACATCGGATGAACAAGAAAAGATTTTAAATGAATCCCTTTTCGTGAATACCGAAGCGGACATCAAGAAAAATTTAAACAACGACATATCCAACAAAGAATCTCCGCCCTTGCAGACATCTGGCTCTACAATCACAGACAGTGCTATAGCAATAGGAAAAGTTAACGAAATTGAAAAAAAGCCCGAGAAAAAATCATGGAATGAATTTACGTCCGATTTGTGGACAAGTTTGCCATTTATAAAGTCGTCAGGAAAAAAGATAGACATAAGCAAGATCCATTGGAGAGACAGAGAGGCGCTGCAGTTTATGAGAGGAATAATGGATGAGTGTACTCATTTGAGTAATTTCTCCGTGCCATATGACACTTCTTTAATTATTGGTATGTAGCAAACAGTTGAAAACCGTAACTATTTCACATTATGCTATAATAAATATTTACGCAAAGCGACAAATATTGAAAACAAAATAAAAAATTGCCATATTCAAATTTGAAATTCTATTATGTAATCATTTTATGCATAAATATTTATATATTATGAATATTACGAAATCCGTTGCTAATTTAATGAACAATTACTTCGTCGGAATAATATATAATCTGCTCCGAATAGTCAGTCCAATATCATAATTATTTTAGTACTAAGTTTTTAATAAATTATCGAAAAAAAAAGAAAAATGTCGTTTTTCTTATGAAATCATTATGATTACTAAACACAATTTTATACGTTTAAAAAATCACCGATTAGTATAAGTTATAAGTTAGTATAAGTTCATTAAAAATTATTATAATATGTATGCTGATAAAAAGACTGCGAAAGTTTCATTACACATTCTATTTCCAATAAGAATAATGTGAATCATTACTGTCCGGCCTCGCCAATCTGGTCACTGTGAACTTTGCTTTCTGATGTAGGCGTGACTAGTAGCACTCATAACGCGAAGGGACTTTAGTAATAAATGTAAATTGTGTGGGTATTTGTCAGCCGTGTGCGCCAAGCACGACGCGTATGTGCCACGCGAGGACGTGGGCCGCCTTGAGGATATCTGGCCCGGCGCGGAGGTGCGCTACGTCGACGCTGGTCACGTCTCCGCTTACATTCTACACCAGTCCGTTTTCAGGTAAAACATGAAATTTTCACTTCACGTGGTTCAAAAGTATTTGTTTTTTTTAAAGAATAATGAATTGTAATTAATGTTATGCATCTGTCTGACTGATAGACTTAATTAAAAATTAATTTACCTTAATTATATCTGTGCTCCTCCCGCTTTGTGTGATCTGAACTACCTTTTGTCGGTCTATTTCCTAAAATTTTTTCTTGGTAATTTTTAACATATTCAAACAAAATTTTATATGCTATATAAGAGCTACACTGTAAAAATGTCGATTTTTAATGACTCTACCACTATTGTGGGTGGAATTTCTTAATATCCGTAGCTTAAATCAAAATAATATTCCCACTTAGTCTCTAACCCCTTTTGTTATAAGGAAATGGTATTGAGCACAAATGTTGAAAATATATATAGAATAATAATTGACGAGTGGTAGAACAAAATAGGTTAAATCCTTTTTTTCTTTTTAAAAAAATAGCATTCACTAGAATGCCATTACATTACGTCGCCCTTTAGGTTGGTGAGGTTCAAAACTTGCTTATTTATATATTAAACAGTCTATAAATTTAAGTTTGACACAAATTATGACATTTCCATATATAACAATATTAATAAACTAAATCGGGACAAAACATGGTACATTACTTGTAAGCAGTACCTTTTCAAAATACGGTATTTTATAACAGTTGGTTCGAATTATATTTTCGTCAAATCTGCTCAGAACTTATTTTCATTTTTCACATAAGAATAGATACATAATTTAAAATCATAAGTAATATTAAAAACATACTTAACAGGCTTTTAATTATCTATTCATTAGAACTCATACATTTTTTTAATTTTATAAAGAGAAAGTAGTTGCGGGTTTTAACCTTTTAAAAAAAACGGAATTACCTTGTTTTGTTGTGTCATTCCACAATTGAAGCTGTCCGTATAAGTCTGCCAAAATTACTTTAGGCAAATATTCATGCGAATATATCGTATATTAATATTCTGCATCATGCATAAACGAGAGACTGTCCTCCATTTTAATGTAAATATATTAATTGTATGAGTTGTTTTATTTGATAAATTGATTTATTAAGAAGAATTTTTTATCACAGGGCCTGTATAAAAGAAGCTTTCGAAAGATCGAAGAAAAAATGGAAAGACGGCAAGCACATCGAATGACAATGGATAAACGAAACATAAAATATGAAATTAATTGTTCCAGCCAGTATGTTACGGGAATACAATTGTTACATTTGCTCAATGTTATAATGTAACACATTCATAGAGGTGACATAGTTACAACAAATTAAGTAATTCTCTTTAATACTTTTACCTAAATCAAGTGATTATAAATCATATTATTATAAAATAATTTCATAACTCCTACATTCAAAATTATGAATTATTATTAATTTTTAAATATTCATCGTTTGTTAATATTTTATATAAAAATGTCGTTAAAAATATCTATATTTCCTTGAAAAGCTTTGATAATAGACAAGGTAATATGCGTAGTATAATTTTAAATACAATTTTATTGTCACGTGTCTTAATACACGAAAGTTAATAATATAACAGCTTAAATTATTTATATTTTAAAATATGTTTAGATTTCTAGTCCCATATGTTAAAACATTAAAATTTAAATGTTAAGGGTGCTATATGGAACCACTAAGAATGCATATCTATAATAAAAAAGTGGATGGATGCTTACAGTTGCAATTAGACCGTGCCAACATATAAATTTAAAACCCGTATATACAAATATAAAAATATATTAGAATAGTTATAAGTAAAAAAGAATTTTGGATGGAAGTATAATTTGTTTGTGATGTGCTTGCAATAAAAAAACATCGATAATAATTTTCGGGATAAAAAAACAATGTATAAGCAAATTTGTGATAAAATGCAATAAAAATGTTGTGCGTATTTTAATGAATTGAGTTACTTTTTTTGATAAATATTAGTAATTTATTTACAGTTTCATGAGTACAAATTTGTTATTGTGTAGTTTTAGAACACGTTTTATTAATAACAGTGCTTATAGATAGATATCCATTAAACTATTTGTTGTGTATATAGATTATACTCTCTTTTGAGATGTTATTTTTATAATAAATAAAGTTTATTTTACTATTATTCACGTTTATTATTTGATACATTTTCTGTTAAATTAAATACACACTTAAAATGTATATTGTTTTTAAATTGCCAACGTTTCGTGCAATTGTAAAAATGTTTAAGAACATGGATTCCCTAAGGCATTTCGCTTTGAAATAAAGTCCATTCACGTCTTTATACGTGACCTCTTTAATGATAATACTAAGACCTCTTGAATGTACCGAGAGGGTTTTTTGATAAATTAGGTGTAACCTGTCTAAACGATTTACAGTATTTATTAGTAAGTTATCTGTACACCATGGTAAGATCGTTGGGAGACCCTGGAGGTTAACTTATTGTAAATCTATGATGAAAATATCGTCGCCTCCACCGAATTAACACGTAATAACAAGAATCAAAGTTTGCGGAAGAAACTATAAACCTATTTTCTTAAATAACTTACTGTATATTCAACCAACAAGGGTTATATACCAAAATCAAAAGTATTTTTTCTGCATTAGATTTTACTATAATTAAATTTAAAATCTTAAAAGACATTACTCTCAAAAACCTTTTTGAGAGTAATGTCTTTTAAGATGTTATTCGAGCGTAATTTTATATTGTCCGTCATCGGTAAGATTGCAATATCATATTATTCAAATGAACATTTCAGCAGCTCTTTCACCGCAATTCTTTTTTAGTTTTTCGAGTCTGATTGGTTTAGTTTGCGAGCGATTCTTTAAAATAGATTATAATTAAGACGGTACCGTTAATGTATTCATAAAAAAGTGCAAATGTAGGCGGTAATCCTATCGAACATTTTTCCAGCAAATAATATTGTACTTGCTCTTACGATTCTGTTTACGAGAATTTCGTTTCCTTCATTTTACATTTAAAAAAATCCTAATAAATTACCCGTCGATGCCGAATTTAACAAACGGAATAAGCCCGCAATACCATAATACGAGTATATTCAGTGGGAGCGACGATATATGTCCAGCGGTGGACATTTCGACTGTAGTAATGATTAAGACAATAACAGGACATTGCTTTGCGTCTACATTCTCAAGAATCATATTTTACATTCACAATGTGGTAGCTTTAAATGAATTATCAAATACTACTTTATTACAAATCGAAAAGTTGCGGAGATACTCGCCAATGCCATTTTGATTCTCCGCGTACAGCAACAACAAATTACCAATTTGTCTTAACAAACCACATCCTTAGGGTGTATAGCTATTATTTAGGTTAAGGTTATAAAATTTTCAGATGAGATTTAACAGTAATCATCATCAACACTTCAACACATCCACTGCGAGACATAGGCTTCTCATAGATTTTAAATGAACCGATTTGAAGCGGTCTGCATCCAGCGTCTTCCGTAGACCATTACGACTGACCGTCGTCCGCCTCGGGATAGTCGTCTTACGCTGATTTTGCCAGTCCGTGGTCGTGGAACTGAAGGTGCCAGCGGCCAACTCTTCTGCTCGCTATTTGGGCTTCTTCTTTTCAGCCGAAAGAGGCTCACTGCCAGGCATAGGCTTTCTTCACCAAAAATCGCCACGATGACCGATCTTACGTTGCGCGCTTCCGGCAAACATAACTATGTCGTCGGTCTACATAGTAAGGACCCCAGCCATTGCCAATTGAACTTGCCAATCCGCAAGCATGATTAAAATAACTCGTTCTAATTTAGTAAAATAAAATATGACCAATTAATTTCAGTTAATAGCTGTTTTTACCGTCGGGAATGGGACTACCCAATTCAAACTCCAATCGGTTTTGTTCATCGGATTCTTTGGTTTCCAATATCTTATATATTCTATATAAGATATCTTATGTATATAATTTCTATTTGCTTCCACTCTAAAGAATCAGTCAATTAGTTCTTTAGTGTGGGAGCAGATAGAGAATAGTTTTAGGGAAGAATTGTTTTTTACACAAATGTTTGTGTTATAACATTCACTTTGATGTCAATAAATGAAACAAACAAATATTTCACTTAAATAAAAGTAATACGCGTAGACGTGAATGATTATTAATAATATAATTATAGCAATAAGAGGTACAAATAAAACAACAGTAATTAAACAAATATTCTTTTATACCAATATTATCTTCTTAACGCTAGCCATTTCTCAAGTGAACTTCACAATAAAATGTAAATAAATTGATGTTTGTATGTGTACTCTAATAATATTTAATTTATAATTAATACGAATCAATCAGTGCCTAAGATATAGTTTTATTGCTTTACAACCAGTCTAAACTATTTTAGTCCTAATTAAAAAACTTCCAAAGTAAACCGGCACTATACTTGTGGAATAAATCCTCGATACCTATACTTGAAAAGTACAAAGCTTATTTAAATAAAACAAGCCAATATTCAAATTAGGCGCCTACATTAAGCTCTTCTATATCATCAAAATTATTACTAAGAACAGTTATTAAGACACTGAAGTGTTTTAAGTAGTAATAAGAAAACTTTTTATGTTTCAATACTTTAAATATAAGTTATATTGACAAGAAAACATAGACCCTATAAACAGTAAATGAGTATTTCTGCTTTGAAAAAACACAGAAACAATAACGAAATTAATAAATGATTTTTAAAGCTCGTATGAGCTTTTAATTTTTAAATTAGATTATAAAAAATCAACCAAAGGTTACAAAAAACAGCACAAAATAAACTGGGACAAGGATCGATAAAATTGATTATAATTTAGGAGTGATAGAACAATACATGATAATTTCATAGTGTTTAACTTCACAAAAGATCAGAAGCCTACAGCTAACTGGCGTTTGTGCCGTAAAAAATTAGTTCTGATGAATAGACAAGTGTATGAGCTTATCAAGTATGTTTTTTATTTCAAATGTCGTAATTATAAAACTTTCTTATGTAAAAAATGTTAATAAATTCTAATC
The DNA here is from genome assembly GCF_028537555.1 of Battus philenor. Taxonomy (NCBI): domain Eukaryota; kingdom Metazoa; phylum Arthropoda; class Insecta; order Lepidoptera; family Papilionidae; genus Battus; species Battus philenor. The sequence continues at coordinate 5,999,603 of NW_027181686.1, forward strand.
GGGTCTGAAGAAATTATATTATACCAAACTATTTGGAAATGTCGTGTTTTGAAAAGGTACTGCTTACAATAAGTATATCATGTTTTGTTCCGATTTTGTTTATTAATATTTTTAAATATGGAATTGTTGACTTTTGTCAAACTTTTAATTCCAGAAGCTATTTACTATAGGAATAAGATCAATTTGAACCACGCCAGTTAAGCTAGCAACATAATGTAATATTCTGTTAAATGTCATTGCCAACTTCATTTTTCACAAAAAGTGGAATTATCATGTTTTGTTCTATCGCTCCTCAATTAGCAATAAAAATAGCAAAAGAAATAACTCTCCGTGTCATATTTCAAACTTCTACGTTATCTATTATGTAGTTAAATTGACAATCGGCTAGAAGATTAGCAACTAAACGTCTGAAGCCAAATATTTGAGTCAAAAATAAGCAACGAGGGTTATGCTATTTTTATACGGAATCCAATTAACCATTCGTGTGCCTGTCGTCCTACAGTATACAGGTTGATTGCTTAAAAGTGTAGAGCTTTAAAATGGTGAATGTACATCTCATTTGTTATCAACAACCTTAAAACCTTGTGCACCTAACTTCAATTACCTTGAATAAAGTGAACACTGAAAAATATTATATAATTTATTCTTCTATTGAAAAACCACAGCACAATAACTTGTAGCATTACAAAGTCTGCGTGGTTAAATAGTAAACAAATATTAATGTTAATGTGCAGTAATCCGAATTGTGATAACCCTTTTTCTTATTGTATTGCCATTATGTTATTTACTATTTCTGTATCCATTGACAAATGACTTATACATAAAATCCTTTAAAACTTTTACACCTCTAATTAATTAGCATGTATATCATATACCGCTTTGAATTGGCGCGAGTAAGGCGAACGTTCATTAAACCAAACATCCGAAGAATCATTTACAAAATCACAATATATATCGTGGATTTACATCTTAAGCACACGAAAGGTTACGGCTCATTTACACGGATTATAACCTAACCATTACTTTAGCAGCATATTTCTAAAATCGGTGTTACTCAGCGGCCGGTTCTCTTCTCCGTTGGCGTGACTTCCATTGGCTACTGACGACTTGCTTGTAGACGGTTTCTGTAGTACGCTCGGAATGAAACTGCTTAGCTGCGTCCGTCGCCTAAGGTGAAAAATATATCAACGTATAAAATGTATTTACTGTAACAATCAAAATATGTAGTGTTCACAAAAACATAAAAACTTTTTTTTAAAAAATACAATAGGTTTTCTACTTTTTTTCAGCCAATAGTCGCCGACAATCAGTCTTGCGTTGTCGGCATCCAGCGACTTTAACTATGTCGTCGGTCCAAGCTAGTGGAGCATTTACCGGCCCGTGGTCGCCACTTGAGAACCTTTCGACCCTAAAGGCCATTGATCGCACAAGCGATTTACCCCGCCCACTGCCACTTCAGACAAATAATTCTTCGGTGGACTTCCTCATTTCTGAATACATCAGCGTACATAAATTTAAAAACGCATGCAAGACCTTATTTTACATAATTTCTTTAAGGATATTCTAATTATTACCACCGAAAACGACCAACTAAAAGCCAAATAAGTACTTTACTTAAAAAATAAAAATTATTCAAAATAATGTGCTTGCGATTTTTAAATAAAGCTTAATAGACATGAGTTAGGGTCAATATTACCGGATTAGTATTTTGCTAGAATACACAACGAAAGCATCAAAAATACTCGCTTTTTCTACACTTACAGCAAAGATAACACAAATTTTCATAACTTTTTTGTGAAAAAAAAAAACTATTTTTTATTTTATTTTTCTCACATCGAATACGTTTCCTTATATAAAAATTACACTGAAAAATGTAATGTATAATTAAATAAAGCACCCAAATAATAAATAAAGTTCAATTGGGCGCAAGATATCACTGGCAATTTCACTTCAGAGCAAAAACACTCAAATGTTTTAGATAACATGTATGTATTTATACTCACATTCCACCGCCACTGTCTCGTTTAGACTGCCCTAGGGTGGGCGTAGACGTGGGTGCAGCTTTAGGTGGCGGTTCGCTAATGGCCACCTGAAGTTTCCTGTCCCCAAGTTGCAGACCGTCTGTTTCTTTAAGCGCCTTTGCTGCACTCTCCTCGTTTTCATACTCTATGTACGCCAATCCTTTTGGTTTTCCATCCCTGATAATAATAAAATTTACCATTACCTTTTAGATGGAATAGCTCGTAGTAAATGATCGTCGATACTTCCCATACATCACTATCAAACATTTCAGCCATAAGAAGTCCACTGAATATAGGTCCTAATGTAATTTCAAATTTTACAATGATTAACTGCGGTTATTTGATACAGAAGGCTTTGGATTCAGCTAATTTGAGACAAAACGTCACGAGTGTAGGTTTAACAATTCCTTTTATATGATGGCCCCGTTTTTGTAGCCCCTCACTCTCCTATAATATTTTTAGAACAGGGAATAATTTTTTTTTTCGGTATTTATTCACATATTTTCTGCCTGTCTTCTTCCAAACAATATTACTTAACATTTTACATTTTTTTAAGCTTTAATCACAGATTTCATGACTATATTTATTGTTAACTCCTTATCCAGTTTCATCCAGTTATATATTTACTCCTTATCCGACCCCAGGTTTTATAATTTAAATTTAAAAAATTATCACTTTTTTACAATACTGTCATATGCGGTGACATACATCCTCCCTCATCAGGGAGGAGATGCAATCACTCTCGATCTTCCAATGTAATTCCGTTTAACATTCAGTAGGCCTCAAAATTGAAAATTTTTTATCAGCTGGATAATTCAGGTTCTTTATCCCTGGGCCACTTGGTCCACCATTTTTATTACATACTGTACAATTCATAAAACATAAAAAACAAGAACTAGATCATTAAAAAGACAGAAATGGTGATGTAAAATGAAAACTTACTTGAATGTTACTATTCTAATGTCCTTGAGACTTCCATACTTGTCAAATGTTTTGGTGAGTGCATCTTTAGTGCACTGGTCGTACGGGAGATTCTTTACAAAAAGCTTATTCCTCTCCACAGTGGTCGCGTATTTGAAGGAAGACTTTGATTTATTTGCAGAGTACCTCGACAGAAACATAGGCCGCCCGTCTAACGGCGTGCGATCATGCTTTAATGCTTCTTCTACGGAATCCTAGACCATTAAAAAAACATTTTTGTACTAAATTCTAAATATAAATAATTCATTTTTTTTTACACAAAACTGCTAAGAAAATAAGTAATTTTTGTTAATAGTGCAGACATAGGAAAATGAAAAAATTATGTTTCACAAATTAAATATTTAAAGTAATTAATTTCATTTAATTGAATTAACACTTGATTGTAATTTTGACTGGCTTTTAATTCAAAGTAGAAAAATAGTGACGTGTAAAATTTATAACTTGTTTTAATTGTTACTGTTTACTAATAAATTTTTATGACTTTAAATAACAAAAAAAAATTTATGCATATTCTTTCATAGTGACATTTTGACGGGAATTTCGGGAAATATGCAGTAGGTACAGACAAGTCAATCTTTCTAATGTTAATGACAAAATCACAAAGTAAATTTTTTAGATCTATAGAGATTGATAAAAAAAATAATTCGAAGAGACAGATTTAATAAAGATTGTAAGCTAATGAAACCTCATTATTTTATAACAGTTCAAAAAAATTATAATCATTCCAAAGTTAATTATAAATTATTTAGCTAAATAATGTAGTAAATTTACCGGAGTCTTGTATTGGCAGTAGCAAATGGACCCGCCAAATGCCTTGACGCCTGCCTTCACTCTCATGGATACAATGTTTCCAAATTCAGATAATTTATCCCTTAAGTGCTGCTCATTCACCCTTAAAATGAAAAATTATATTACAATTTCAAAATTATTTTTACATTTCATCATCAAGTCAGCATGGTTGGCAATCAAAAAACTTAGGGCCCCAATAGGCGTCGGATATACTCGCGATGTGTCTGCTCAATTATTTCAATTTATGCCCAATTATTATTCTCGCAGCGAAACTCCGAACATAGTCCTCTCAATGTAAAGGTGATGAAAAGGCCCGAGGTCACCCAGAGAAAAAAAAAACAGAATGAATTAGAAGGAGATCTGCAGAACCAAGGTATCCGACTCAGCTCGAAAAATTGCTCGTCCGAAGTGGCAGCGTGGGGCACATCGTTCATGCAAGCGATGGCCGTTGCGGCCGAAAGGTTCTTGAGTGGCCACGAGCTGGTAAACGCGGCGTGGGTAGGCAGGCTGGCGCCTTACATAATGACACAGGACGTAGTTAAGGTCGCAGGAAGTCGTAGATTACCGGCAGCGTAAGACCGGTCATAGTGGCTATCTTTGTAAGCAGCCTTTGCCTTGCGGAGGGTGTTTATGTACTGAAAAGAAGAAGAATTTGGACGGAGATTCACTGCATCCTCATCGGAAACTAACTGCAGTAGTTATTTTTAATAATAAAATTGTAATTAATTTATTTGAATACACATCTAACGTGTTGGGTACGCAAGGATGAAAATAAGCATATGATTATTGGTGTTTGTGGTAATTGTTCAACAAAAATAACTTACTTAAATTCTAAATTGCTCACAAACAGAGTGCACGCTTCTCTACTCGCTGGTTGTGAACTGCTTGATGAACTGTCTCTTCTTTGCCGTTTTGTATCTGGGTCTATTCAAAATAATTATAACATTTAATCACTTCAACTAATTTACAACTACCTGCTAGTTTGGTTACAGCTTTATTGTTTTCGTTATTTAATAATCAAAAAATAACAATAGCAATTATTATTTGTTAGATTTGAATTATTTTTTTTTAAATTAACCAATATACCTTCATCATCTTGTTCATGGGACCTCTTCACTCCACCGCCAGTATCACTTTCCTTTGTTCCATCACCAACTTCCATATCACATTTCTTCCTCTTCACCCCGCTTCCCTCACCGTGTTCCTCCTCCACAGACTTCCTCTTCCCTTTCAAGTCCTTATTGTCTCTGCTCTTCACTTTGGTGTCGGATTTTGTTTTCTTCCCCTGACCTTGCTTGCTTTTCTGCTTTGAACCCATCATTTTATCTTTCATGGCTTGGTAGTTTTCTCTCCATTCCTTCAATTTAGCCTGTTAAAAAGCATTGCGTTATAAATGAAAATCGTTCATCTAAGGCACATTGACTTCTTCATTCCAAATCCAGTTGCCGCCTTCACTATAAACACATTAGACCCAACATTTGAAAAACTCCGCCATGTTCTCGACACATATATGATTAATGACAATACAAAATAAGCATGAATTCCCAGAAATAACTTGTACTTGTGCACTGGCTAAGAGTGTGAAGAGAGTGCGATCAAGTCTAGAACAAATGAATTTGACGGAGAGCTAAAGTTTTTAAATTCTTCATCGAATTTAGTCAATATATTGATTACACAATCTGACATGTCAATGGAAGCAGATGAATGGAAATTCTGCTAGAAAGTCTGCATATTAACAGCTTACCAGATGAAACGACCACAAAAGAGCGGCAAATGAGTGTATACAAAAGTTAATAGACCTTGTTGAAAGACCAGGCGTTCAGCAGTGGACGAATAGACTGACATAGATATATTTTATTACAATCCACACTTAAAATCTATTGGGATCTTCCAATAATCCAATCACCAGCCGGTTGGTTTTCGAACAGCTGTGAGGAATAAGAAGAATACAAGTATGAGTGCGTACGTCACAGAGCTGTGCGCAGGCGCGGGCAGCTGGCAGCGGGCCGCGTGTTCGCTCCAGCTCGCGCCACATACGCGCCACGGCGGGCGGGTAGTCGCGCACGCACTGCAGTGCGCGCCGGTGCAGCTCGCGCAGCTTCTGCTCGCTGCCGCCGCGCGTGCTCTCCAGCTGCAGCAGCGCCTCCCAATACTTCGACATGCTCTTGTTCTCTCCATACTCTATATCAGTCATATTATGTCCTTAGAGTATAGAGTTTTTTTTATATAAGACCATTACAATCACCTATAACCGTCAGCTTAAAATTAATTTTCACTAAGTTCGTAACGCTTCACCCTACTGAGAAGACCTAACCAAAATCTCAGTGGTGTCTGTAATTCTTTTTATGATTGTTTTAACATTTTCTTTTCCTTAAAATTAGAACAATTAATTTTCAAACATCTTTATTAATATCTCGTGTACCGTGTATCATGATATAAACGATGTCTTTTAGAAGCTGAGTTTTAAAAGTTTCTTAAATTTACTAAAAGATACAACTTACTCTACAACAACAATTCACACGCAACACAAAATTTGTACTGTTTGTACCCCAGGGAGTTCTCATAGTACCATAGGGTGTAGGAGAAAATTATATAAAGTCCTCCCTATCGCGCTTTGTGATTCCTTAACTTACGACTTAACTTCCCTTGCGAGTGGAATTTTCTTGCAATTCGTTCTTACCTCTTTAGTCTTTCGCAGTCATTCTAAACATGTCCTAATGAGGCAGTACATAGGTGAAAATCTTTTAGTAACAACCCATAGATAGATATGGATAGACTGATTAGGGTACTTTAAGGTAAAGACGGAAGAAGAAAACGAAAAACTTGGCAATAATTATATCTTAAGATGGAATACACCTATAAATGTACGTGTTGTGTTCAGGAATATTGCTTAAAGTGTGCTTAGATCAAATCAATAAATCATAGGCGTGCACACTACCGTGCTCGGCTCCTTAAAAACTAAAACTTTTGCAAAATACAATAGCATGGAAAAAGAAAGTATTAGAAATTGACGTTTTTAAGAGCCCGAGTCATGAGGAAGCGACGAAGAATATCATCATTATATACTTCATTCATTGTTTTTTTAATATTCAAGATCGTTTTAACAATCTCTTTTTTAACCAATTGAGCTATTTTACTTAATTTCATTGAGTTAGAATTTGAAATTCTAGAAGTGTAAAACTAATAAATTTTAATTCATAAGATGCTAGTAAAGTTTAATTCTTAGTTGAATCAAAATTAAATTATTATTATTATTATATATATTTGAATAAGACACCATGAACACTTACTGAATATCTCTTCAAATATTTCCTTGCCCTGTTTTGGATCATTCATGCGTTTATATTCGAGCTGCGCCCAGAATAAAGGTACTTCACAGTCATTCGCCTCGTCTCCCCAAGCCTACAACATTTTGTACATGAAATATTCCGACAGAGTTTTTGTCAGTGAAAAAATTAAATCAAATGGCACCTCAGCGAGCGAGTCCCAGGCAAGTCTAAAGGTCCGACGCAGGCGTTCCACATCCGACTCGCTGTCAAAGTTAGTTTGTCGTCTACAATACTCTAGGTAGCTCATCCAAAGGGATTCCCCTTGCTGGTAGGTCTCCATGCCTTTAGACAGGGCCGTCTCGAATATAGATTTGACCTGGATATAAACACGTAAATATAGTAAAAAATATATTTGCAAGAAAGGGCGATACCCCCCCCCCCCCGCCCGCCGCGTGAATGACTATCGTAACGAGGTATTCGCAGTACTACACCTCGAAACTATAAAATACAAAAAGATAGAGTTCCTTTATTCAAAAAGGAATTTTTAACAGAACTCCTATTTATCAACTTTATTTAATCTATTTTATTTTTGACCCTGCGTCGCTTGTTATAGTTGTGTAGAAGAAGTAGGACGAAACTCCACAACAAAACATCTTTTAAAAAGGTTTAACTTTACGGATTTAGGCACATAAACTTTTTGCCAAATATAGCCTAAAAAAATAATCAAGCGCAATAACTGCCAAGTATTCTTATCATTTAAATATTGTTTATTGAATAATATACCTTTTTCTTCAATTTACTTTCATGCATTTTGAATTATATAAATGGTAGTCAAATAATGTTTGGTGGTTATCGGTGTGGTAATTTTATTAAGTCACCTCATCGAAGTCTTTCTCCTCGTGTTCAGCTTGCTGCATCTTCAGCGTCCAGAAAGTATGTTTCCTTGGGCATCTGCGAACGCAGGCGTCCAACACTCTGCGTATAGTGGCACGCGAAGCTGACTCCTGAACAAGTTTGGTGTATTGTAACAGAAGGTCATGCAATTCCTCGCAACAGAGACACTCTGCGGTCGCCCTATCGTATAACACCTGCAATTTATAAATTAATAATGTTAGCGCCATATAAAATGTTTCACAACTGAACTATAGACTCTATAAGCTCAAAGCAGTTGGGCGCTGGCCTTAAGGTTCTGATGATTATAATTACTATATACAACGTAAGGCTGAAAAATGACGGTACAACATAAAAAACAATTGTTATTAAATTATTAATATTTTTATTATAAATTGTTTTATTTGAGACATTCAACTGGAAAAATCACCATAACCTGTATCTACTGTATTACGGAATGAATTTTTTTACTAATAATCCTCAAAACATTGTTGGACTACAATTAATAAAATGCAAAAGTTATATTAAAAGTAAATTGACGGATTAGAAATATTTATTCAATGGGATATTTAAATTAAAGGATTCCTTGGCAAGAATATTGCATGATTATTTTACTTTCATTTAGGATATACCTGACAGTGAGTATATGCATAAATCAGCATTGTTTAAACCTTTTTTATAAGGTGTGTTATTGTGGAGTATCTATATTCTTACTTCTTCTCCACAACTAGAGCAATTTGCGAAGCAAAATGAGGTTTAAAGTAAAAGTTGACGATCAATAGGAGTCATGTTAAAAGTTAGAATGTTAAAAAAAAAATATTTTATCTTCTTAATTCAGATTTAAAATTTAAATTATTTAATTTACCATGAGTATACGACTACTGTCGCATTCCGAATACTTCTCTTGCTGAGACAGCTCATCTACAACTTGAATGTATTCTTGATATATTTTACATTTCTCCTCGGGACTTCTGAAAATGTCAATAAAGAGATAAATAATTTTTTAAAGTTTTAAAACAAAATAATAATTGTATAATACTGCTCCACTCACTCAGTTGTCAATAATTTGTCCTCATATGGAGTGATTTTTTGTAAATAATCTACCGCCGCATCATGTTGCTTCTTTACCTATAAACAAATAAAATGTCATGTTAACTAAAAACATACAAAATTTACATAAAAGTGAGACAAATGCATAAACAAAAAGAACATGACAGATGCACCCTAAAATTCATTTACTCTTTTAAATGGTAATAATTTTAAAAAATTAGAGGAACTTCATCTTGATGTTGATTTATATAGAATCTTGTATGTATAAACATTATTTATAATTTCTACTTTATCCTAAACAAAAAAATTATACCCATACCTTATCAACATATTTCTGATCGTGAAGAGTTAGTGCTAACTCATTGAATTGTTGCCATGCCTCTTCACCTCTAAGCAATGGCCGAGAAACCATCTCTTCTAGACACCACAGCACACGCTCATTCTGGGCTTTATAGTTTTCCTCGTCTTCACTATTAAAAAATAAAAAAAATTATGTTGAATATAAATTCAATAGTTAACATCTCAATGTCAAAAATGAACTATTTAAAAAAAATCTGCCATAATATAACAATTTTTTTCCACTGTAGTGTAAAAAAAAGAACGCCTAAAATACTATTCAGGTTGAATAATAAATTAGGAAGTTCATTTAAACTTAAAAACAGCTAGAATAATTCGGCATAATTTTTCCACATTAATTAAAATCAAAAAACCGTGCAATATCAGGTAAAATAATTAAAAAAATATTTTATCATAAGAACATATGATCACATTATTACTAGTCATGCAATATATGAAAAATTCATCTTTGCATGTAGCTATCTTTTATTATTAAATATATACTTTTGTAAAATAAATAATAGCATTAATTTATTAGGTTTTAGTAGCATTAATTTAGTAGTATTAAGTCAGCTGGTTGCAAGAAGGGATAAAAAATACTACAAATAAATTTTAATCCAGGGACTACCACATCTGCATCCGTTTGTATTAGATTTTTATATAGATTTATTGAGGTAGTCTAAAAAAGATTTGAACAAGTTGCGGCTTGTCTCTCAGCTTCGACAGCTAAAAGAGTGACGTCATACTCGCTTATCGTTGATTTTGAACAGCGCGTCAACAAAAAACGATCAAACAGGCGAGGGACGATTTGAGAGCTTGCCAAAAAAGTAAACATCTTGTTTGGGTCTATGCGGAATTCGACAATGCACCATAGCCCAAATCACTACTCCGCACCCACTTTACTCTCCAGATTTAGCACCATGCAATTTCTGGCTTTTCCCAAAAACAATCATTGATAATAGCTAAAATATCATAGTGTTTAAAAATATATCAAACTTATATGACTTAATCTTACCTCAAAGTCTCAAGCTCTGTTTTCTCCAGTTCTAGTCTGGTATCCCAAAAGAGTTTACCCGAAAAAGGGTTACTGCCTGCCAGTTTAAGTACTTCACTCAATTGTGCACGTGCCACATCAGGAGCTCCCGTACTCATTGCCCAAGAGCACCACAAACTCAGAATTGGTATTGCTGTAAAGTATTACCTATAAGTGTTAATTTTCATAAAACCCAGACACTACACTAACCGCTTTATAATGTCAAATAATTTTCATATTTTAAGATCTGTTATGTCCTTTCTAATGAATTTAAAACTATTACATGAATTAGAACTATTTTAAACTTTAATTTTAAACTTGTCTCAATGGTTTTAACATAAGCACTGTTCTTCTTTATTGCTGACAGTAATCAAAGTGTAATATACTACAGAAGTGATAGTCACTACCTGATGATTATGAGTGATGAGATAGGGAAAGGAAACTTTTCATTTACATGAATGATAAATATTCATTTTAATAAGGTTGGTTTTCTATTACCATACTAAAGCTATCAGTGATACCAAAGCTAATGTGGATTGCATAGATAAAATATATTTTTTCATTATTTTGAACCATGATTTATACTGTACATACAAATACAAAATAATATGTACATACAAATGTATATTTATAAATTCTGGTAACTATTTATCTAATCTTTATATATATAGTCAACTTTTATATTGTTTTAATTTGGTGTTAAAAAGACATAAATATCTTAAATCAGTTCAACAGAAGCATATTTTTATGAAGGTACAATAAAAGTATTGTATTCTTATTATTTTGTAAATGCCTCTTCAGTATATATAATAGACCATTAATTATCCTAATTAATACTACTTAGATAGCTTTATACTTACAGTAACAATCCAATGAAGCTTGTTGAAAAAGATAAGCCATAAAGTCATGCGACTGTTCAGAATGTGCAAGTGTTTCTTCAGTCTGAAGGCGTAGTAGCCAATGTTCAGGACGTAATATAGTCATTTGCTGAAGTCTGTCAAATGCAGCACGCCATTTATCAAGTTCTGATAAACTCCTGTTATAAACAGAGTAATCAAAATATAAATACATTAAGTATTGTATGAAGCCAACTCTTGATCCTAGAATAACAAATTTTGTATCTTTTGTGAATTCACTAAGTAAGTTTAACACAGATTTAATGTAAATCATTCATAAAAATAAAAGTTAATATTCTACCTACCACAGAGTTTGTATTAAATCAATGTGATCATCATAGTTGTATGGATCTTCGTTTATCCGTCCTTCTAATTCTGCCACTTTTCTTTCCAACAATTCATCATCATCATCGATCTATTAAAAGAAAAAAAGTCTATGAAAAGATTATAAGACCTTTTTAAAATATAAGCCCACCACATGTATAATAAAGTATATTTCATAAAAAAGTACAAAAATATTTTAGATAAACATTTGTTTTTACCTTTTGCAAATTAACTATTATTAATACTCACTCTTTAAACTTTTACAAAATACTATAATACAATAACGAAATACATGGATTATACAGTTTCAAATCAGTATTTTGATGGTTTCAATAAATATGCTCAATATAAAAAAAATTTAAACATGAGGAAAACGTGTAATCAGTTAAATAAAAAAAGTCTAGGATAAGATCCTCCGCACATACATTGAGAACGTACCTCTGAATCATCTGAGTCTTGATCCGCATCGTCTTCCTCCACATAAACTTCGATCTCATTCTCTTCTTCTGAATCATTTCGCACCTCATCTTCCACAATAGCCATGGCTTTTGGACAAAAACAAAAATATCGCTAAAAGCGAATTCCTATTTCTATTTGACAACAGAACCACAATATACGATCACTACGTCAGGAAAATTGGTGTTGCTAGATTCCTAACCAAATCACTATTTCAGTAGACTTTAATGTTGTTTAGTTCACTCGTGTCAGCGAATATATAATAATTAAGAAATCAATATAAATTATACAAAAACTTCATGATATGATTTAAATTATATTATTGTTGATACTAGCGTACGAACTCTAGGAACAACAAAAATTTTTTTAACATCGTGATTTCCTCTTTATATTTTGAGTGATATTTTTTACTAAGGAAAATGGACAGACGTAAAGACATCCATGTAATATTTAAATAAAAAAACTATTGAAAAAAATGGGTTAATGTGGTCATTTTCATATTTCTTAACAATTAATGTGAAAATAAAAAGATACACTTCATAAAACCGTGATTACTCTCCTTTTTTAAAAATTATTTTTCTTGTGTTAAGACACTGCCTTTTCTTTGATAAGAATACATACACTTTTACTTATTAGAATAAACAGTAGTAATATTAACATATATACCTTTGTTAGCGAGAATACAACGCGCATCTGTTGTGTATGATCAAACAAATATTTAGTTGCTACATTTAATATTATTAAGACTGCACGTCGTTTTCTTTAATTTCATCCGATGTTTGTTATCATTTTTAGCAATAAAACAAATATCATAAGGTTTATTGTTTTAATATAAAAATATGATTACATAGCTTTTGATACATGCAATATTAGATTAACATGGACAATAGAATTCGATGATATTGGAAAACAGAAACCAAACTATTTATTTCAACTACATGTTTCCTTTTTAAGAGCTTTGGCACCAATTTGAAGTTGAAAAAATGATTAACATTACCGCTTTTAATGTTGGAATAAAAAGTTTTTACATGGGTTCAATACTATAAGAAATTTTTTTTTACATCAAAGCTTAAAATAGTAAATGCACCAATATGGAAAATTTTAAAAACATAATATCCATAAATATTAAATGCACTTTTTTTCTTCAAAATAAAAATAAGACAAAACAATGTTGAAAAATGACAGTAAAATTAAGTGTACATTTGTTGACTATACAATCCCTCAATCTACTCAATTACGTATGTACATCGAAAAGTAAAATGACAACATTAAATTCGAAAATCAAGTATTATGGACAGAAATTTTTAATGCCACACATATAATTTGTGTTATTCGAATGTTTTGAAAACAACAATTAATGTCATTTGTAATTTAAACTAAATAAGCGTAATCTTGTGCGATACTTAAATTTCATAGCATTTTAGTACTGTAATCAATTTTGATCAAATATTTCAATAATGTTTAAGTCTGTAACAGTTTTCAGTGGTCATCACATTTATTATCCGTTACATCTATCAACAGTACAATTAAATAATTTCGGTTTATAATATAATACTATGATTACACAATGTAATAAAACTTAATTTTAATACAAAAAAGTGACATTTTTTAGAAAATACGTGGTTAGTATCAGTCCTTGATGAAATCTAAACGATAATTTCAATTTGATGAAATTTACACTCACAAATTTTTTCAAAGGTTTCTCTATCATCAATGCCTCAGATTTTTAATGGACGATACAAACAAGAGAGCTATTTTGATTTTATTTAAATACAGACAAAAATAATATAAGATAAAACTTCTTTGTCATCTATTATTTATTAAAAAAAAATAATGACAAGTAAAAATGGCACAATAAACAAAGAAAATATACTCAGTCAGTATAAATAGAATATATGAAATTAATGTGAAAAGGCCCGACTGTTTTTACTCTCATTAAAAATAGGAAACTATAATTTTTTATATACAAATATGTTTTATATTGTGTTATAACATTTTAACTTGCGTTTAATACAAGTATTCAGAACAGTATTTATTTTAAAGTAAAATGTAAAGGATTAAAAAGAAAAATTTACTGCAATTGGACAAAATACATACAATCTTTGTTTAAGTTTTCAAAGATATGATATTTGTGAATAAAGTATATATTTAGTTTCTAGTGAGATTTCTTTATTTAGTATAGTCAAATCCCTAAAGCAAGTAAAGCACTACATTGGATGATCAAATATTTTCAATGTAAAAAAGCATTGGTGAGATCTAATTTCAAATAGCTGATATAATTGAAGCTACATTTCTTTAAAAACTTTTAACGGCCGATTCAGTGTAAATATAAACTATTATTTCTCGAGTTACTACAAAGTATCAATTATATTTATGTATAGATTAAGAAATAACAACTACACACATGATTTAAAGATACAGTCTAAATTGGAAAGAGTAATTGGAATATAAATTGCATTTTAATACTTACTTAAAAGCCATAAAAGGGCCATAAGAGATTGCTATTTTTCTATGTAACATTATTCTTACCAATTGACACAGAACTAACATTAGGAACCTAATAGTTCAGGGGTAGCCAACATGTGGCTCTTGCTTTGCGACAAATGTACGCGAGCTCCCATTTCTTTTTATGTAAAAAATATTGTCGTGAAAATTAAGCACTGGCCAGTATTACTAACCACCGTCTAAAAATCACTGAAAATTGATGTCACCATTTATCAATAAAATTTTAAAGAATTGTCATAAAAATTATACAAATGTGATTAACACATTACATGCCATATGGGGCGTATAAATTTGCAGTTCTCAATAAAAACAAGATTCTAAAAAATAAATCGTAGAGGGTCGAATATAGATAACTTCACGTATGTGCGTAAATAATGTATATTAAGATTTAAAACTTTTTCCCGCTATTTAATTTTAATTTTTTTAAAACGACTTCTACTAATGAGCAATTTTGGCCACCCCTGTAACAGATTATATATTGCAATCAACGTCTCCTTTTTATCAGTCAATTTATAGCTATAAATAAAATAAAGTACTGTAACATAGAATACATTCATGCACATGCCATAAAGCGAGATGAGATTATATTAACACTAAATATCTATTGACACTTGTTTTCGCCTCCACGTCAAAATGAACTATTATGTTATTCTCATGCATTATATTTAGCTTACAAGTTATATTTCGTTGATTATTTGTTGACTTAAGTTTTAATTAACATGCAATATCCTGAAAAAATATTAAAATTCTTATATTAACAGTACCAAATAACATGAAAGATATTGGGGTTATAAAACCATATGTAACATAAAAACCATAATTACCATGCATATGCATGAAAAAAATCGATGGGTAATTATTTTATAGACTAACTCATTTGTGAATACTTCCAATACTTTTAATACTACAGTAATAAATCGATTTATTTTATAATATACGCGTCTTCAACCAGATGATAAAAATAGCAAATATTGACATACAGTGTTATACATGTACGTGTGTACATACCAATGCTTAACAATATAATCAACTTGTCATATTTTATGTATTATGTTTTGTATTTTACCCATAAACAATATGATAAATGATTGTATAATACTCGGCACTTGATCTGGCACGTCGTCAATAAGACTAAGATTTGCGTCCAGGTTCAGTTTAATAAGGCATTATATATGTCCCATCTCAATTATCAAAGTATTAATAGTTTCACTTATAAATAGAAATAAGCCTGGTAGTAATAACGATGATTTTGTCATCATCAATAACGAAGTAGATAGTTAAGATAATTAATTCTTTATTCAAAAATAATTTAAGATTTTTTGATAAGGATTAAAAAAATAATTGTTTTTATTCCTATATCAAAAACAATTACCGCCAGTCATAAAAATATATGGTATATTTATAAAAATTAAAAAAAACACATTAATTACGTATTATTAATTCATTATTTTTTCTATAATAAAACTAGACAACTATTTGTGTGATAGTCTAAATAGATTACATAAAAAATGTATATTTTAATGCACAATCGGTTGAAACAACACTACATGCATACTAAGCTGTAGGTAAAAAACCAAATACTTGGCTGTAATGTATGCTTTACGGTAAATCTCTGCGCGGTGTGCCAAATCATATGCCGGTTACCATAACTACTTTTACAATAAAAACAAGGAAGCATCATAGTAACTTTGAATGGTTATATAATTGTATCTGTCCATTAAATGAGTGATTAATTGGTGGTTACACAGTACGGGATGGCTCGCAGTATCGAGTTGACGACGTCACAAGCGTCCGGCAGTTGGACAGCCGTACTATTGTCCAACTGAAAACAATCATAAACAATTAATACTTATTCACACATAATTTACTGTAAGAATTGTTACTTAAATTTAACATAACCCGTGGAAAAGTTTTCCGTGTTCAGCACATATCTAGATGCATATTTAATAAATAGACACAGGCGTGTGTGTGTATAATATAGATATTTAATTAATGTGACACGACCTCTTAACGCTAGGGGCTTAGCGCGCCGCAGACACGCACACACATAGAAGTGTGTGTGTTCAAACATTACATATATACACATATAATGTGTGTGTATATGTAGGACAGGTGGCACCACTACTACGTAACAAATACATACTGATTTCAGCTTGACGTTGATTCATAATGTTTGAAAATTTATTAAAAAACAGATGTAACTGGTAGATAATAAGAAACGTGTTGTACTTAAAATTAAGCCTAATTCACGACGGATATTGCGGGTTTTGATCTTGGGGCCCAAGCGACCAGACTTCTAAACCAAGAAACTATTGCAAACTGTATCACTCGGCTTCACCAATTTC
Source organism: Battus philenor (assembly GCF_028537555.1). NCBI lineage: Eukaryota > Metazoa > Arthropoda > Insecta > Lepidoptera > Papilionidae > Battus > Battus philenor. The sequence continues at coordinate 6,016,499 of NW_027181686.1, forward strand.
GTTCAACCAACTTTTCTGCTGTTTGATAATTATTAAATAGTATCCATATTCAATTATATGTATACCTGTTGGATTCTTGAACACTATGCAGTCGTTGTACTGGCAGCCGCTTGGAGCTGCATCTGACGCTGCATCTGTTCCAACATTTCTTGCATGCGACGAAGTTCAGCCTCCTAAAAGTAACAGCAAAATATATATCTCTAATATAAGAATCAACCTCAACTTGACCTTCGAGAGTAGACAGGACCAAAGGCTCTTAACCATTTAAAGGAAGAATTTCAATCAGAATTAAGTTTATATCAACAATTTAAAACCATGAATTATTTTTTTTAGATTATACATAATTTTTTTTTACTCAAAAATAGGAGAAAAACAAATAAGAATACCTTTTCACGCAGCGCGCGTTCACGTTCAGAAGAATCTTCGTTGGAACCATTAAGTCCATTAGACTCTACTTCACTCAAACCACTCTCTGTTGACCTAGATTTAGACATATAATTCAATACAATAAAATTATGTGCATACAAAACAATAATTTTTATAATTGATAACGTCTTGTGATAAAAATGAGAATAAGATAGGAAATCCAGTTTTTAGTGGCACCAGGAGTAAAAAGTATATATATATTCAAATGCATAGATAAGGAAGTAAGACTCGATTTTGAGAGTAGACCAATTGTATTAAAAGATTGTATGGCCACATGTATTATTCGCTGGCAATGAATATCCAGACGGGTGATGTTCAATTTCAATATTAAGTTCGTTATTGTACAAATATCTCAAGTGCAAATTATGTTTAACAGTCGAAAACCAGCAATCTCCTACAGTTGTCTTTAAACTGATTTCTAATCTTGTTAAATGTTATCTGTTAAACTATAAATATGTTTTAAGCTTACGTATGTCGTTTGGGAACTTGTCCGTTGCGAGCCAGTCTCTCTGATCGGTAATTTTCATAGTGCACCTCCTGAGTTACTTCTTGTAGGTCTTGCATGTGGGTTCTAGTGAAATAGATGGCAATATTTTCAACTTTTATTCTGTTCATTACAAGAGTTAAACAATAATTTTTATTAATTTTATATTGTACACACAAAAAAACATTTATTACTATTTGTGTGTAAGTTTAAAACATTAACATAAAACCATTAAAAAAATATACAAAGGTTATTTGAAGTGATCTCCATTGTTTGCAATAATGTCCTTTCCTTTAAACATTGAGGCCATTATCAATAGCACCAATCACATTTTCTACAGGAAAATTCTTTACTGCCAATTGTTTTGATTGTTTTAGGGACTCCAAATTGTCATTGCTTTTTGAGCAAGCTTTACTCTCTAAAACTCACCATAAATTATAATGCAGTGGATTAAGATTGACTTGTTTTTTTTTAATTGTAAGAGTATTATAGCCAGACCAAATGTTTCTAATTCCGTAGATGTACTAGACCTTAAACAACTTTAATTTTAAACCTGACTCTTAGAGATGCAACCTTTACAATACTCATAATCAATAATCGGTTAAATCCAAAATGCAAACGAGCCCATAAGCAAGATAACTTACTATATCTACTTGCATGCAGGAAGAGCCAAAAAAATTGTTTCATTTGGTAATTTATCTATAAGAAACTTATTGAAGCTAAATTCCTAATTTCTTAAAAAGTAATTTTCTAGGACACATGGTATTTTTTAATCTAACATATGAGAGTTAGGGGTAAGGAACTCTTGTTAATGGAACACTTAGCACAATGGGCATTAAGAAAGGCAGTCCTTTACTTGGCTGCACTCAAATGCCAATCCGACTTGGCCCCGCATAGCAGGAATATTATCTTATTTGAACGACCGCACATCACAGTACACTTTGTTATTTATGAAATAGTTATCTCATTATTAATATTGTCTTCTTGGTTTTGTATATACTTAAATTTACCTGTGAGAAAGCCTACAATATTTGATAACTATAAGTCCGAATATTCGATTTCTATTTGTGACAGATGTATTACTTACATGAGCATAGTCCTCAGTTTGATGAAGTCACAATGTTCAGGGTTCTCGACCTCGACCACGCCCCAGGGGTAGAGTCTGCCACGCACACGTCGACCGCGTACCTCCAACTGCTGGCCAGCACCGCACACCGCGAAAGGCACCGCTGCTTTCAGCTGTCGAACCTAAATAAAACAATTCAGTCAGTCAACATTTTTAAGTAGAGCTGCTAAAAAGCTATTATTTATTTATTCGGACGATAAATCTTTTTATTTGTTATTTATGGGTTATATTAAAATACTCCAATCAAGTTTTTACATGAATTGATACCAAGCCGCCTTAGAAAGTAAAGTTGTTTTTTTCCATATTTTACGTAAGAGCCGATTAGAGCCAACCTTGCGGCGTTAAAAAGGTCCAGTTCGCACTTGCACGGATTAGAATTAACAAATTACAAACTCGTCGCTATGTGATGACAAGAAGTGATCAACGATTACTGCCCACATCCTTAACTCGGAGAGAGATAAATTACATCACGTAGTTCCTAGGCTACAAGTACAGCTACCTCAGGTAACTTCTTTCGAAAATGTTTAACTTATTCATTAATTAATACATAATCACCTGTTCTTTATAGTCCTCGTCCTCATCACTATCGCAGTCAGGCAAAGGATATATTTTTATTCCCTCACGTTCAATTTCTTCCATTACCTGAAAAAAAAATTAAATACATAAGTCGAATCATAAATGGAGAGAACCATGATTGGCAGACAGGCGACACAGAAAAGCAGAATAGATAGACTTAGTGGCCATGTAGTACTAGAATGGTGTCCACTGGCAAACGCAACAGAGAAAGTCCACAAGATGGATGCACAACCTTGTTAGTCTTCCAATTGGTCCTATAAGAAATCTGTGTCTACCCTCCAGTAGACATCTACGACACTTCTATCGGTTCTAATCAAAATGTGATAATAAAAATAAGAAAAACGATTTAAGAGGTGAAGTAAAGGATGAAAGGTGATGAAAAGGTGGAAACTAAAAATTTATGAGTATGTAAGATAATGTGAAGTATGTTGGAATACCGAATGAATGATCTTAAGAAGACTGAAAGGGGAGTGAAGAAGTAAAAAGAAGGATGTGAAATAATTGATTAAAAACTAAGTTCCATGTCCCTTAACGAGATGTCGGAGAAAAAGAGGCCGCTATAATGGGGGCCATAAAAAACTGTTATAATGATGTTGAACATGACAAGATATTAACACATTAATGAGGCATTGGATATATATATATATATATATATAAATATATATAAATATATATATATATATCATTTATTGCATACCTTATGATTAAAAAAATTATTAGTAATGGCAAAAATATTAGAAAGTTAAGACAGTACATTTCATATTTTTCATTTGTTTATATTATATATACAATATGTACTTTGAATTGAACCATGAATCAGCAACCGTTAAAAGATTATTCCATATATAAAAGACTATCCCATATATAAAAAGTTACAACTTGGTTCATATACATTAAAAAACTCCTAAAGTAACTATCTATGAATCACAAGTAGAATTATCAGGAGAGGAATGCTTCTAGGTAGATACAGTCTTATAAAATAGTTGACATATGTACTGGCATAAAATGTAAAGAACCCGCTAGTTACAATTGTAGATTATTATTTTTATAGATAGAAATTCATATTACTTCCTAAAGTCACATTATATACGTTTACTTTCTAAAGTCTGATGAGTTGAATTATTGTTACAATTCTCTTAAATTACAGATAAAACAACTTACTCTAGACTTAAGTCTCTGAACTTCCTTCTTGGTCAGACAATCAGCTTTTGCAATCACTGGCACAATGTTGACTTTATTATGCAGTTGCTTCATGAACTCTATATCCAGTGGCTTCAACCTGTATGATAATCATTTGTAAAGTAATATAGAACTAATAAATATAATTAACAACAAAACTAGCCATTTGTATAAATAAAGCTTAATGTAAACACAAAAAGTAAATATTTTAACATTAATGTGCTGGTAGAAAATTGATTAATAACTGTATCTGGGGTCTGATATTTAAATGCATATACTTTTTGTATTGTTTGTAGGTTAGGTATCGACCATGTACCCTAAACAGCAGTAGACAGTATAATACTTTCTAAAGTAGGCTCAAAACATCACAGTGAACAATTCAAAACTACATAAAACAATATCTCTATAAAATAACTAATAATTGTTGAACTACTTAAATATCTTTGTTTTAAATTTTAAATATGGATGTATTTCATATTGAACTTTTATTTCATTATCATTAATTTATTTGCTTTTGTGTCATTTGTTAATTGACAATTTTTAACTATAGAAAGAAAAATCATTATATTTTATTTAAAGCTTCACGGTGGAACTTCGTGTTTTGTAACCTGCTCAAAAATTTATAATATGTAAGGATCAAACATCGTAACCGACCGCAAAGTGCGGTTTTACAAAGTTCAAATCATTTTTCGAGCGAGCGTCTGAAGACTCAGACTGATAAAGAACTGAGAGTGATAACAGAATAGATCCATCTCAGATAACACAAAAAATACTAACCCATGTCCAAATGGCGATATGAAATAGAAGCAGCAATGTATGCGGTTGTCAACAATGTTGCGTCGGTTAAGTCCACTTTCATCGCGTAAAAATCGCTCAAACTGCTCGTCTATGTATTGTATTATTGACTGTAATAAACATATATTGAATATCACACATCTGTTATAGTTTTATTTTTATTGAACAGAACAAGTTTGGATTTGTAGCCACTACATTAATGTAACATAAATTATGGTAATGAGTAAAAACAACTTACACGAAAGCAATCAGTATTATCAATGGCGTCACCATAACCAGGAGTATCCACAACAGTTAGACGTAATTTCACACCCCTCTCTTCAATCTCTACAGTTGATGCATCCAATTTGACAGTTTGATTTGTCTTTTCTAAGATAAAAACAATGTATATACATAACACAGTATTATTTATATAACATTGGAACCTTGATTAGAACTCTTATTGATCATCAAGATATTATCTATTTATTTAGCATATAAAGTTTAAGAATAGAAATTTATACATATGTAGTTTACCAGATAGCCATTTTGAAATTGAACACTCTTCTAGTTACTAAGTATGACTTTTCATGTATACCAACTATAATCATCATAGCAACAATGAAGCATCTTAAATTATCTGCATTATTTTCGTTATAATTAGAGGTTGCATATATATGGATGTATAACCTAAAGTTGCTACATTGACTTATTGTGTAAAACACTATTGTATAAATATCCCCATATGCAAAGTGGCGAGTGCAATGATTACAGTACCTGGCGATAAATATTGCACATTGATCTTTGGAAAGAGACAATCAATAATGTAACTATTATTATATTTGTGCACATAAGCATGTCTAAAATAAATGTTTGTGTTATTTATTTCTATCTTACCAAAGCTACTTAAATAATTTCTAAGCAAAAATAATAGCAAATAAATAGCACTGACTATGCAAATAAATTGTTTCTGCAATTAAATAGTATAACACCATTTGAAGTTAAAGTAAATGTTCATAGTTTGATAACAGTATTTATTTATAGAGCTCAATAGCTCTATCTCCTCTAGATATGTAATGTATTTGAAAATATAGACTATTAAGAAGTATGTGCACAGAATTTGTTGATGAAAAGAATGATCAATCAATTTAGTAATGAAAGTCGAAAAAAATTGTCACTCCAATTACATAACTGATTTATGCATACAAGGTGAAAGGACCCATATACCATCAATTCATATGTAGTTTAATTTTAAACACATTGAAATAAAAATGCATTCTTAAAAAATACAATGAATAAGGTCCATAGATATCTTTTGTTTAATATGTATATAAGCAGAATTCATATGTATTGTTCATGATTTGTTATAAAACCCATAATAATGTATATGATGTGTACAAGTTGTTTAATTTCAGGAGGCATAACTCAAGGGTAAAGAAGCATTCTGATTGGTTCATAAATCAACAAAAAGCCAAAATCAGATAATAGTCTAGATTCATGTTAAACATCTGAAAATTTAAAAAAAATCAATATCACTAATTATTCTTCATATATTTTCATCTCCCTTATTATATATAGGCCTTCTGTAATTGATAGGTAAGAATTCACTACAATAACCTTTTTTTGAAATACAATATCCCTTTTTGTGAACCATAAAAATAACTTCATTTAACTTTAATTGAGCCTCTTATAATAAAGCATAGATTATTAGTTTATTTACTGGCATTTTTAGCCACTATCTGACCTGCTATCTGATTTCAGCTTGGCATTAATTCATGCAACACCCGTATGTATATCAGGCATAGCAAGAAGTGATAACACTCACAAGAACTTATAAACCTTGCTTCTTTCATACATTAAGACAATAAAAAAAATAGTTTTATCTAGTAACAAATTAAGAATGTTTATATGTAACACTTACCAGTGGCATCAGGTATAACACGCTCAGGGTATAAGTCAGTAAGAAACAGAGAGTTTACAAGAGTTGACTTCCCAAGACCACTCTCACCAACAACCATAAGAGTGAATTCAAAGCCTTTCTTCACTGATTTCCGGTGCACTTGGTTAGGTAAATTGGCAAAGCCAACATAACCCGGAGTTTCCAAATTTGAAAACTGCAGGAAAAGATATTTATTTCAGAAAATACTTCACTGAAAGCATTTTTCAGACTTTTTAAAATAACTAATAGAGGGCTTTTGAGAAGCCTTTCTAGTAGTATTTGCTTCATTTCCATAGACAAAAAGGGCTCTAAAGTCACTTAGATTACTCTGCATGAAATGCTTGGTACAAAAGATTGCTATTATTATCAGATTTAATTATATCTTGTGCTATTGCTCCTACAGTTTGTCAAGAACATTTAATTATATAATGATATATATATATATATATATATATATATATATATATATATATATATATATATATATATATCGCTTATGTAATTATTTTCGCGCTTATAACAATTGACATTTTTTTCACAAGTCAGTTTAAAATAACAGATGAAATGTTTTGTAATTTTTAAAGATAAATAAAATGTTTATATCATTCAAACAAAAAGGACACTATTATAAGAGATCTATTTAATAAAGACCCATACGTTGTGACTCATATGTTGTTTTAAACATTAGGAGACTAATTAAGGATGATTGATAAACAAGGTCCCATGAACTTTAAGTAATAGGAATTAAATTTAATAACTCAATTTCCCTCTAGATATCTGTTAAAATGTAACTTGCATTCATTCGATAAATATTCAGACAGCACACGTAAACATTGACACACATCCGGCGCTAACTGTATCGAGATCCAATTCCCCATAAAAATAACATAATTTCTAATACATGGCACCATTAACAAAGTTGCTTAAAAGCTATATATATATTTTATATTTGACATATTTTCGTTTATAATTAATTATAAGTAGTTTTCAACAAAAGAGAATGCATCGAATTCTTTTGCTTACAAAAAAAAACTTTAATATACCACATACTTACATTCTTAGCTGTTTCGCTAGCCATTGTAACAAAAGTTTACTTCCTGGTTTGATTAATACAACTAATGATCATTTAATGACGTCTATATTTAATATTTTATTAATATACTTAAGTAAAGTAAGATATATACTAATTACCAACAGAGTATAGAGACCATTACTCATTCACTAACAATACTCGATTCGACCTGACTTCACTGACAAGTGATTCAAAATAGAGTAAAGCAAAACAATATTTACAAATAAAAAACTTATCTACATTTTGTATCTGAAACTTATTATTTTCTTAAATCAATTAAGATAACGTTATATAAAATTATTTTGTTTTATTGACATGTTTTTACATTAATTATCACAACAAAGTTATGTAAAAACTACGAATTTGTCATATGTAAGAGCAAATATACTAAAATTTAATAATTGAATTGAAATATTTTTACACAATAGATTGTTGCAAAGAATTATTATAGAATTATCAATGCAACTTTTTTACTTGTAATTATACATGACTTAATGTTGTAAGATAAAAGTTCAGCTTAATATTTAATTTACCTCTTACATCTATAAACTAATCCTTACTAAATATTTTATAACTAAATCGACCACAGAAATTTGAGGCTACCTATATTATTTTTATTATTTTTGTATAAATTTAAAATTAAAATTAAAATTTAGGACCATTTATTCTTCGTTCACATTATTGCCATTATAAATAAAATATATCGAACATACGTTGGCTACCCTTATAGAATGTGTTATCACTTAGTCTTTTGGCAAATGTCATATTAATTTAATAGAAATTGAATTCTATTTATATACTTTGTGTATTTTGTGTGCCATATTGTTTTCTGTGTAGGTAATCATTAAACGAGAAAATCAATATAAGTGTCCTACTAAACTGTTTTTGTTATGGCTACCTCAAGTGACACCTCCGACCAAAACGTAAAATCAAGACGACCTGCTGGTAAAAGCATTTATAATACATAAAATATTTGTTTCATTGAACATAAGTGGTAACATTTTTATATTTTCGCAGAATCAGCTTTTAAACAGCAACGTTTACCTGCTTGGCAACCTATACTGACAGCAGGAACGGTTCTACCTACGTTTTTTGTTATAGGAATAGCTTTTATACCTGTTGGGATTGGCTTACTTTATTTCTCGGATGAGGTATGTAAAGTTACATTTTCATAATCGTTTAATTTTATTTTATGGTGTAAAATTAATATTTTATTAATCACTTATTGCAAAATTAAGGAAATTAAGACATTTCCAAGTTTAATAATTACACAGCAATATGCTGAAATAAAATAATTAAATAAACATAAACTCAACTGCAACTGTTGGATCACAAAGCCCAAAGTGATTGTGAGTCTTGATCTTCCACACATGCATATAGTCAATAAAGTAAAAGTAAGGTATTAATACCTTCAACCTATTGTGTGCTGCACATTTTTCTAAGACAATTTTGATCAGGCCATGCACTCCTCTTTGAAGTTGCATTATTGTAGGGCCGGTGTTTCCTGTTGCAGTAAATGGTAGTTTAAATTTGAAATTAAATTCCTCCTATGGGTATTCATTCAATATGATATGTACAGACAAGTCTGTTTTGTTCTTAACCGCTTGGGCCACTAGATAAGACTTGTGGCCGGTGTTTCTCAAGCCACAGTCAAAATCAATTATGTTAGTTTTAAAATGATAATGTTTTAAATAATTATTCTGTAATTCTGAAAACAATGTACACCTTATTGCTGTATATAATTTTACCTGTTGTCAACCATTGGTCCTTGCTACAACTCAAATGGAAAAGCTTATGTCAGCCACTGATGGCTAATACAGCATAAATGGAAAGTCTCATATCAGTTATGGCTGATGTTGCACTCAACATATTATATATGGTGTAAATTAGCTGCAATCCACAATATTTATAACTTATTAATAATTTATTGCTTATAAGACAAACTATAGCACAAAAATAATGTTATTAGAAAAATATAGATAATGTAAAAACTTTTTTACAATCAAAGTAGTAGTAATAAAGAAAAAATATTAAAGTACATGTTTTTTTTTTACAATTAAAAATGTTTATTTTTACTGTAACATGCAGCTTTTGTGACTTATATTATACAAGTTAATGTATCAAATTAAGGTCAAGGAACACGTAATAGACTATACAAACTGCATAAAAGAGGATGAAAATATAACTTGTGCTGAATACATCAAGCAAAATGACATGGAAGCATGCATTTGTCAAATAAATTTTAATTTAACTGAAGATTTCAAAGGAGATGTGTATTTCTATTATGGATTGAGCAATTATTATCAGAATCACCGAAGATATGTCAAGTCAAGGTATGAATGAATCTATTATACAACAATAGTATAATTATTTAAATGTGATCAATCTAATTAAAAATAATAACATGCATTTAATTATGAAGTCTTTTAAGAGTAGGAAAAAAAGGGAATAGCTAATTTGTACATATAAAAAGAAAGCCCATGTGTTCCTTAGCATAATTCATCAGACATTTAACTATATTTTTTCCATATTTTATTGTACAAGAAAGGAGCTCTTATGGAGAGACAATGAAAGAAATAGTAAAAACATTTTTTTTCCCATTCAAACCAGAGAATAAATTAGTTTAACAACAGGCAGGCTTGGATTATTTTTCACAGTACAATGTCTGGCATGGCAGTTACTAGTTTTCTATAGTTCCAATAACAAAATGGTTTATGATAAAAATATATTAGTAGTTATTACATTTTTCAGGATAGGAGTAATTAAAGTTTACAGGAATTTTTTTTGGTTTAGATCCTTGTTCACTCCTTTGTGTACTTTTTAAAACAATAAGAAGAAATACAATGATTTAACTCGGGGCTTTTTAAACTATGGGTCTCATACCAAAATTCTTAGGTTTTGAGAAATTTTAATGTCAAATACATGAGGCAGTGATTCAACAATCCTGACTGCAATAGTATTGACGCTCTTCTGGTGTAGTCAAATGTAACTGTAACGAGTTTTTAGTTTTTTGAGAAAAAATTTTAATTTTATATTTTTGTATGTTTCACAACAAATTCTAAAACTATAAATTTTCATATGTATATGTATATTGTTACCTAATAAATAAATCATCAAAAATATATATGGGGTTGCCAAAAAACTCTAATCATAAATTAGGTTGTGAATGAAATTGTTTAAGAAGCCCTGATCTAACTGATATTTACATTTTTGGTACTGGAATTGCAGTGACTATATTTTTTTATGAAAAATACTTGCTTAAATGGCAGATTCAGGTTTTAAGAAAATGGATCTGATATTTTTGTACTTGAATATATATCTTGAATGAATTTATTTACTTTCTCATTAAGTTTAAAAAATACATTTTGTGAATAATATCTCATTGTATAATGATTTATGACTCTTTACACAACTGAATATTGCTAGTACCCATCATGACAAAGATTCAGGAAGCATGCTTAAAAGTTTTAGTGCTATTCTGCACATTATTGGCGTACACATATATCATATGCATTCTGAATAATCAGTAAAATCAAGAGAACTAAATGGAATGAATTTTCAATTTAATTTTCTAAATACATATCCAGTTGGTACTGTTGCATGTACTTGAATTTATCGCCTATCTAATAATGATTCAGATTTTAGTCTCTTTTCGGTTCTTTCTTTGGGCATAACTTATCTTGGCAAATTTGGCATGTTGGATCTTGATAATAAAATTGCAGCCAATACTCTATCAAATAATTTAAGTGAAATGAGGAAAAGATGTGGTATCTTGGTTATACATACATTATTATTAAGTGTTTAATGTATGTAATATCCTTTTATGTTTATTTGTATTTATTTATATAGGTACTTAAGCTTATATTAATAGTGTACATTATACTTTTAATTTTTTATTTAACTTGATAGTAATTAAACATATGAATATAGTGATTTAAAAACAATTTATTTACCCAATTATTTCGCTACTTAATATTCAGAGAAATTGTCCATTTTTGAAAAATTAAAGCAATTGAAAAATTACAGAGATGACAGTCAACTTCTTGGACGTAAAATGTCATTGACTCCATCATCAGACTGTGAACCATTTGCATATGCTGAGGAAGATGGAAAGTTAAAACCTGTTGCTCCATGTGGCGCCATTGCAAACTCTTTATTCAATGGTAAAATAATCTTTATTACCAAGGCTTAATATATTACCTAAATAACAATATTTTCTTTAACATATGTCACTAATGAGAAATTTTTTGAAAGATTATTAAATGTAAACTAATATGAATGTTTACTTATTTACTATTGCATTCCACAGATACATTAACAGTGCACTCTCCTGATCTAAATAAAGATGTACCAGTATTACGCACTGGTATTGCATGGACGTCTGACAAAGATATTAAATTTCGGAACCCTCCTGGAGATCTTAAAACGGGTAAGTGACTATGTATTCTTACTCTGGCCCTAAATACTGTTATAACTAAAAATAAACGATATATTCGTTTTGAATTTGGAATGTCATTTTTATATGATTGTTCATTCTGTTTTCTTATTCGCCAATATAAAATCCTTTGTGATTTTAAAATGGAGTGGTATTGTCACTGCTTCTGGATATTTTATAGATTAGACCACACAATTCAGAGAAAGTGAAACTGGTCATAATATAGTTCCTTTTGTTTATTTACTGTATATTCTGCCATTATCATTGTATTTATGCATTATTCTCTTATTATTGCACATATAGATTTAATTAGGACAACTGTTTTTTTGAACATAATTGACATAAAAATGTTGGGCATATCTCTCATTAATTTATGAACTAGTTTTAATATGCTCTAAAGTCTTTTGTAAATGTGTGTGCATAAATTACTGATGACCTTTAAAAATAAAATGAATGGGAATTTTTTTCTGACTACATAGTATTCAATCACATTTTAATGACATTTATTTTTGATGTATACATTAATGTATTGTTATACTAGTATGAATTTAATTTCATGTTTTCAGCATTCGCTAATTTTACCAAACCTGTGAATTGGCGAAAACCAGTGTGGGAGTTAGATTTAAACAATTCTGAAAATAATGGTTTCCAAGTAAGTGATTCACTTTTAAAACTATATGTAGTTACATATGTTAATCATTACTGTAATCAAATATGTCTATAAATCAAATAATACTCATACTAAATAAAAAAAAGGTAAAACAAATGTAAGTAAGCCTTTTAAAAGAGTTTCCGTTTTGAATAATAGGTTGGTTGAAAATATTACTTTGCCTTTTGCTTAATAAAATATAAAAAGAACATGTTTATAAGTGACATAATGCCCTTGCAGTAGAAATTTTGAGCTTTCAGGCTAAAAGCGACAAAGAGTTATAGTAATCTTGATATTAACCCAACTTTGTCTAGAAAATTCTGAAGAGTCTGAAACAAATAGAAATTTGTAGGTTCAAGAGTTATCTGTTGGGTGGGGATTCTGTTCCTTCTGATTCTGGAACCTTCCAGCAAAATCCTCTTTATTTTTGTTGAATAGCTAGTGGTTTTTTATGTACTCTTTCTTCTATATTATATTCAGGATAGGGATGTACAGCCTCATACTTTTACCTTCCCTCTCTCATGCTTCACAATTTCTATCATTCAGCACACATTAAACATACAGCATTCCTCGCACCCTCGCCACACTACCTGTTACATCGTTTTATTTAGCCTAATTACTTCACCCACCACCCTGCAACAAAACCGCAGCAAAGTGTGACGGCTCTATTCTTCCAAAAGGGAAGTGATGTGGCTAGTGATGTTATGATGTTATGTAATGTGTGCGGTCTAAAAAAAATTGCGGTCTAGTGTTACGATGTAAGACCACATCGCTTCTATTCCGGATACTTCTTTCTGTTTTTTATATTAATAATATTGTGATGTTGTAAAGCATGGGTCAAAAACATTGAGTTTATTGTTACAGAATGAAGACCTTATTGTATGGATGCGCACTGCTGCCTTACCGACCTTTAGAAAACTCTACAGGCGTGTCGACCACTCTCAGTTTGGTTTTGGTACTGGACTTGTGAAAGGACCTTACATATTACGAGTTGAATATAGTAAGTTTTTGTTTCAATTTAGATGTTTTATTTTTTAGGTAATGTCAAGTAGGATTATAGTAAGTATTATTTTCGTGAAAGTACTGTATAAACTATTTTTAACGCTTAACTTATAAAGAAAATAAAATTTGTAAGTTGATGAACACAAAACAAAAACATCAAGTTGTTGCATGTTTTAAAATAATTTTTAAAGATTTTAATCTCACCTAAAAATGGCAGGTTATTATTTAAAAATATCATTTAAAAACAAAAACATATTCACAGATAAAATAATATGACTTGCTTTAGATAACTGATATCAGAATGACTTCACATTTCCTTAATACACATCAGTATAAATCTCATAATAGCAAAAATACTAGTTATGGATATCTTTGAATTATAAAGCTAAACATGTCTTGAGTAAGTGTAACGAGGTCATAAAATCCTTGTTGGAATTAATTTAACCTTGTACTGTGATGAGAATATTTTACAATACAGTCAAAGCTATAGAGAACCTGTAACTTTTATTTACAATTTTTTTTAGACTATCCAGTGACGGACTTTGACGGCACCAAGTCTTTCATCATCTCCACGACCTCCCTGCTGGGCGGAAAGAATCCATTCCTTGGTGTCGCGTATGTGGTGGTTGGCACTCTGTGCTTACTACTGGGCATTGTGCTGCTTGTTATTCACGTCAGATGCTCCAGGAGGTGAGACTTATTATATACACATTTTAACATAACACTTTGGCTGCCTTTATGTACATAACATTATAATGTATAAGAGTATTTATCTTTTTTATTTAATAAATATCTTAGATTTTTAATAGAATCAATAAACAGGTTGGCTTTGTATTGCTAAAACAATCGAATATTTTTTTCCATAATTTGAACATTTTTCAGATTTTTTTAATAACATATTAATTTGCTGCTTCACTTACAACTTACTTTTCTTAAACTTAGGACGTTAGTGAATAGTTGAAAATTTCGTTTTCTTGAGTTAAAATCACAAGTCTACATTTTTAATAAGTTTTGATTTGTAATCAACAATTTATTCACCTTCGTTATCAACAACCTTTTGCCATCTAATATACAAATTTTCAATGCTAGAGTGGTAACAATCAATCGGTTTTTCTGTAAAATATGCCGTTTGAAACGACAATACTTTCCGGGCTCCCTGATATATGGGCGGCAGACTGCAATATATAATTTGAAATAATGGATTTGTAGTAATTACCTAAAGTATTACAAAGTGACATCATTATTATTTCAGATGTAGGCTCACTCCCCCTTAGATATCGCTCATAGATTTCTTATAGGAGCGATTGCAGTCATTATTAGTCACATAAATAATAATGATTAGTTAAATTGATAACTAAACCTGTAACGTAATATACTAAGGCTTAAAATTAATATAAATTAAGAAATAATGATCTTGTTAAAATCAGATGTCCACAACCTATCTCACAATTCTTTGTGGAAGAACAAACAACCTCTCTCAATATCAATGTGCATTCGTAAGTTTCTTTTTATTTTCGTTAAATGAAAATTGAATCCTATGTATTCTAGATAACTATATTAGTAACAATTCGAATTTTTACTGTATATTTTTAGGGTATATATTTGTATGTAGTCTGTATATTAATAACCATCCGTGTTAAATAAATTACCTTGTCCTTCAGTATGTTTAAAATACATAGTAATATGTGGTTATAAATTAAATCATAGTAATTGTTATATAATATTTGACGGATAGAGTAATAACTGGAAAATAAACTTATCCCATTGGTTAGTTACAACGGTGTAAGGATGCCTTTACATTGATAGTGAAATGTCGGTTCACATACCAAAGTTATAATTGCATCATGACATCAGATCGTTACAATAATTTATAATCATCAGCTTAAAATCAAGCTTACATTAGTTTGTAAGGCAAACTTACTAAAAAGAACTAAAAAAAAAGTAGGAGGAGCTTGTAATTTTTTTTGAGGATTATATTAAGAATTTTTAATTTTCAAAAAAATACATTTTCAAACATCTTTATCGTTAATATACCCTAAAATAAAGTAATAAGCATCTTGGCGAAAGCTGTGTATAATTTTTGAATTTACTAAGAGATAAATTTACCGCGACTTTTGGTAGTTTATTATAAAATCTTATACATTGGCCTACGTAAGAGCGATACACTTTATGGAGTCCAATAGCGGGTACAGCAAGTTTATCTTTATTTCTTAGATTACGTTGGATTATTTGTCATAAATATACTAGAATTTTTATATACATGTATCGAGTAGTCGTAAATATCATGTGAGCGTAGTGTAGCATTGAATTTATTTCTTAGTAACTTCCGTGGATACATTATATGGCTCGAATAACCAGTTGCTGGATTATATAAATGAAATCTATGTTTGCGACAACGCGTCAAAGCAATAAACCTTAAGACATCATTGTAAATCAGATAAAGATGTATTTTCGGATTATATTACAAAAAAAATAGTTTCATGTGTACATATAGTAATAATCAGTTGTGTAAAAGCATCTTTACATTTTTTCTAACCCTTTCATTTCCTTACAAAAGTATGGCTGACTGAGCAATATATTTACTCTCTCCAGTGAATAAACTACGGTAAAAGCTCTTCACTCACAAGGTATATAATCCATAAATATACCTCGAATACAGAAACCGTGAATACGGAATGATAATTTATATGGGATTATAGGGGATATATTTCTGAGCGACTCATTAAAAAAAAAATATTTAAAAAAAAAGCAATTTTTAAAAGATTTTGAACATTTTGATAAATAAAGGCTTAAACAGTGGTTTGAAGAATTTTGTAATTTTCTCTTGCTTGGCAGTTTTTAAAAGCTACAATTCAGACTGATGCGCAGCAGTCTCATTAGCAATTTGCCTTTTAAAAAATAAGACTTTGTTCTATAGAAGGATCAATGTTCATCAAGAAATCGCAAAGCCCATATGTCATCTTTAAACCTTCACTAAGGTTTTTTTAAATTAAATTTCGCGTTTCAACTACTTGTTAAAGCCTCTTCTTCAATGGGCTTTGAATTTAACATTTCCTCTAAGTCCGTTTCAGTTAAAACTTCATCTTGCGATTTATCGGTTTTAATCATAGAACGGAATAGCAACATTTAATAGTATACTTTATTTCTTGAGTAATAGAGTTGCTTTCATTCTGTTTGTTTACATTATGAAAAACACCGATCGCGTTGAAGGGGGCTTATGTTAAAGTCCTCAGCGATATAATTTAGCAACATACTTCAGGCTAAGTTGTACTAAGATCTATTAAAATTTTTATTAGTCCATATGACGGCATTTACAAAGAATATTGGGTTGGATACCCATTAGAATCCTTTTATTATTGTGTATGTACTTATTAGATCCACAAATAGTGAAAATGCGAATAAAGGAAGAGCAAATAAGGTGCTTTTACTACGTAGTAAAATATACATAGTATCTAGAATAAATACTAGCAGATGTATTATCAGTAATTTTTCTGTGGTGCAAACTTATGTGAATTAGGAAAATTATTATTGATATGTAATTTTTATCTGTTTCAGCACAACTGAGATGATCAATGTGAACCCGCGAACACCTTATTCCTAAGCCGCTCTATGGTGAAGAAAATATAAATTGAAACAAATGTAGTGTTTAACAATTGTTAACTGTTCAGTAGTGAATGTTATTTTAATTTGTACTTACATTTTCTTTTGATCTGTTAACTACTTCGGTACGGTGCTCGACGGCCGATGAACTCGAAATATGAAGTAATTTCCGCTTGTTGTGATAAAGATAAAAGATAAATTACGTTTATACAACAATTAGAATTTTTAACTGAAGTAATCGATCGTCAATTTATAATCTATTTTAATTTTGACCACTCTGCTTTGCAAGGTATTATAGTTGTGGAGAAAAAGCAGGAAGAAAATCCACGACAACACATCTTTTAATAATGTTTAACAATACAGATTTACATTTACACTTTATAAGATTTATCCTAAATGAAATCAAAATAATCAGGCGACATTACTGCCCAGGATTCTTATCATTTCGATACTCCTTTATAGAATAATAAGCTTGTTCCGTCAATTTATTTTTAATATGCTTTTTGAATTCTGTTAATGATAGTACAATAATGTTTTGCGGCATTTTATTAACACTCACGTAAAACGCTCATCACAAATGTGTTTAATTAGCAAGACGGACAGGTAAGAGCCGGCTGTGCGCATTTACCTTTTGGCCGCCGACTATAGTCGACGCTCGTACCAAAGTGGTTAATATTATGTATATCCGTGTAGCATTAACATAATTGAAATTTTGTCATTCGTTATTAACAATAATGAACAAAGGCAAAGCTTAAATTTGATGTTGATTTATGTTATAAAATAACACTGTGGGTAAATATTTCCATATTAATTATTCTATACTAAGTATTATATGATAATTTAAAATGATTTATGATATAATCCTGTAGTATATTCATCATTTATAATTTGCAATATAACTATCGTGCTACTGAAATCGCTGATCGCATGCGGCATGACGGGGAGAAATATAGTCCGCGTATTGTTTGTACCGGACTTTGTCGGACGCACATGAGATAAATATATAAAGATAGATCATGGGTTATCACGTTTTGAAGAGACTGTCAAAGTTCAAAGTCTTTGAATATTTAAAGAAAAGAAAGGCAGGCAGGGAGACTTGAGTATAAAATTAGTTTGTTATATTAGATAATTGCGAAAATCGTGACAGAGGCTACGAAGAGTAAACGTCGGAAGTGATAAAATCTGGTAGGCCAAATAATCGTCTGAAAAATTGGACCGATTGAAAAATATTAAAAAAAACTTTAAAAAAGTTCTAAGTACACTGATTTAATTATTTCCATACCATGTTTAATTATTTAGTACAAATGAATTGAAATTATCACACAACTTTAATAATTCCTAAATCAATAAATATCGTATTCCAAAATCGATAGACAATATTAATCTCATGCTAACTGATGCCCTATTTTTCTGGGGCCCCCACCTAGCCTTGCTTATCTAAGAAACAGTACGAGGGTTTTGGTAGCACTGTACAAAACTTATATATATGCAATTGTAATACAAAAATTTAGTAAAATAAAAGTCACTCGTTTTGCCTATTGTTATGTATGACATATTTTGAATATTAATTTGAAGAAAAACATGCAACATGTACTACTTTTTAATTTTGTTATTTTTCATATAATATCTATCTGATTTGATTAAAAAATAATGCTTCTTTGGATGTTGTAACTAAAAAAAATAAAAATATATCTAGATGTGCTAGCACAGATGGTCTCCACAGATTTTTAATATTTTTAATCATATTATCTTTTAAAATTGTTATAAATTTTTCTATTAGACTACTTTAAACAAAGATGGGATAATCGAATGTATACTTCGCCTTTTTTGATTAAGTAATTATGATGGCAACACCCAATTGGAAAAATATATACTTTTAATTAGATACGAGGTATGAAAACATATTCTTAAACATTATTAAAAAAAATATATCTATTAATAGTACCAACTATTAATAGATATTTTTTTTTATTTTTTGTGCATTTATTTATCATCTCACTCATACTAGCCAGTATAGTTAGTTACACACCTATTTAGCACGTTTTACTTGCCCTTTTGAGTGCTTACTATACTAAACCAAAATTTGAACTTTAGATAAAAATACATCCGAATATCCTGTCTATGATTATTACAATCGAATAAATTACAAATTATTAAAAATTCTCTTTTCATAATAGACCAACACTGCGTTAATGGATGCATATAATCACGGGCCCCTTATTATTAGTCGAATAAATAACAAACTGACCAAAAAAATCTTGAGATTTTTTACGCCAACTTTAGACAAATATACATTCGAAATCCCATCTCTATTAAGTCATATCATTTGACTATACCATGACAATTATCATTTTTGCACTGTTTTGATACTTTACAGTTCCCACTTAAGTACACTTTAATAATTGAGAATATTGATTCACTGATAGTGAATAATTATTCATGAAATTAAATGTAAATATCATTTTTATTTATTGACAGTAACAACTTGTGTATTGTGATATATTTAATTTTTGGTGATGATTCAGTATTCTGTTAAGTTTATTATATTATATAGCAGTTGCCTTTTAATAATGTTAGTGTATTGATGTTTTTATTAGTTCACTCTTGTTTAAGTGACGAAAAATATTATATATAAATATCAAGTGCCTTTAACAATGTATAGATAAAAAATATAAGACCACTTATCTAATTAGACGTATTTGCACTTGCGTAGGTTTTTAATTATCTCTTATAGGATTTACATATATCTGTACACTAACTGTAGATTGCTGTAGATTTTAGACTTTTTGAAATTGATAAATAGCATCTTTACTATAATAATAATATGTAGTTTCATAATATTTAATATTCTCATAATGTTCAAATGAAATAGTGAAAGATTTATTAAATATTTTATTGAACATTTATTCAGCATTATCTACTGTATTATTTGCAACTACTTAATATATTTCACAAATATTATGTAACTGTAAGTCAATTGCATTTTTTTTATTTTATAGTACAAGAGTCCGTGAACGCTAAAACTAGAGAAGCTGAAAGTTTAAATTAAGTCAAATGTCTGGCTAGGAAATGGAAATGTCAAAATTGTCTTACTGCTGAAGTATTTCTAGCTCTGAATAAATGTATATACCTTTTCAATTTTTGTTGTTTCACATATATTTCAAAATGTATTTTATTATTGATAACAACTATGAAAGACCGTGCAACTATGTAACACGTATTTTGTAGTATTATGTATGTTTTCAATCATTTTAGTTACTATTAAAAAATTCTATAGACTTTTAAATACAACTCATGCAAAATACAACACATAATTGTAGCTCATGATAACTATCAAGGAGCTTGCCCACCCCTGTTATATAAAAGGAGGCGCAAAAGTAATGACAATGTATCGAGAATTAGTTCTCAGTAGAGTTTATTATCTATATCATATATGTCAAAACACAGTGACATTTGACGCCATTTGTAAAAATTAAGACACATTCACATTATAACGTTACTTTTGCACCACCTATTATATGTAAAATTTAATGTATGTCTGTCTATAATCCATAGATTCGAAAAGCGTACCATTCAATAACCGTGAAAATTAGGTATATTCCCGAGAAGATTTTTGACAAATTTTCAGCTATATAGCATTATAACAAATACGTAGCACTGGCGTTCGAAGACTCCTTCGACTTAAAGGAATCCTTTAATTTATTTAATTTTAGTATTTTTAAGTAATTAATGTTAAAATTATATTGTGTTTTGTTTTGTCGGGTTCTGTAACTAGTTGATACTTAATAAACAAAATTCACGCTTTAACGGCTTTTTTTTATTTTTAGCTGTAAAGAAAAATTATTACTTTTTTATCGGTAAATATTAATTAAATGAAACTGCAGTTGGAAAAAAATAAAAGTAGTGTTATCTTGTAGTTTCATGCAAATATATGTATCTATACGGATATAAAAATTATTTAAAATCAGTTTTTGAGTTATATATATAGAAATTGTTACATTACTATTGACTATAGTATTACAATAAAAATACTAAAAAAACTATATATACTATGCGTCAGTAAATTTTATGTTACTGCTTCACATTACGAAGGCGGCGTTCAAAACAGCTTTGCTCCCATTAGTGTGTAAGAGCTGTCTTGATTCATCAACTCTGGCATTGTTCTATTTGAATAAAAGATATCGCTTCGTCAGCTTTTTGTACCATATGTCATCCTTATGAGACAAGTTAATTTACGTTTTGATACAAGAAATCTACCGAAATAAAACCGAAACAAAATCTCTGATCAAATTACTCATAGAACCACAGTCTAGCGGTACTTAATGAACTTAAAAAAATTAGCCAAGTATTTAATTATGAAATATTAATTAATAAGGCATACTGCCTTAAAAAAACGTATTGATTGCCTGCTACAGCTAATTATAACTGAACAGTAAAACTTATAAAACAGCACTGCTCCCATAATTATTACTAAGTATCTACTGAATTCTCCCATACTCGTATGTACGCCGCGCCCAAGTGTGAATATCACGCACAAGCTACACGCCCATGCAAATTTCAAATACCTATTACAATTATTGTTAATACAGATAAATAATAAAGCACTAGTTTTTTTTATTTTTTATTTCCAATTTGTTATTACATTTATTGTTTGAGGTGACTTAGGTTTCATTACACAAGTTTAATCTTTCCATGGGCATGATTTTACGATGTTAACTTCTTACACGGTTAGATCAAGCTGTAATAATAGAAATGATTAAAAAAAACGGATATTTTTATTAAACCACTAAAAAGTTTTATTGACTTTCAAAATTTTAAAACGTAGTTATAATTTTTTAGGAAAAAGAAATAAATTGAATCAACGTAGATAGAAGAGATAAAATAACAGTTTTTTTTTATTTCCGCGTACTTTATCATTAAACCACTATCATTTGAAAAACTTCATTTACGATAAGATTAATTAATAATGATTACAGACGTCATAACAAGAGTGCGCCTAAAATATCTTACCAAGAATTTGCGTTAGTTTTTTTTTTATTATATCGGCAGTAACGTAATTGATTGACTCGGAGTAAGAGTGAAACTATTTTATTTCACGTTATCCAATATGAAATGTGTCTATAACCAGCACCTATCGAATATAGCCCAGCGTCTATAACGACATAATTGATAGAGGCTTCTGTCAAGTAGTGGACGTCCGGCGACTGAAATATTGATAATATAATAAGGTTAAAACAGTTGAGACAGAAAGAATAGGTCGTTTGAAAGAGATTATATTTTACAGATAAGCGATTGCTTTTGTCAATACATCTATAATACAAATATTATCCGCCAATATCTATTTTATCACTCAATCAATGTATTAAGTGTACTTATGTTTTTATCATTTATCATCAGCGAAATATTAATTACAGAAGCTTAACAGTAGAGCAAAATGATGGAAAAGAGTGTCATATTTTTTTTCATTTTGCTGAATTTTGCGCTTGGTCAGAACACTGGATTATTTGAATTGAACATAATTCATTACAATGATTTTCATGCTCAGTAAGTAATTTTTTTTATTATATACTTAGATGTTTTTGGAAGTCTTCTTATTTTGACTTATTTATTAGATATTTATAGCAGTCATGATTCCAATAAATTTTAGTTCCGAATTTAAAAATGAAGCAAATGTTTATTATTTTTAAGAGTAAATTGTTAAATGTAAAAACGTTTATAAGCGTGACCGTTTAGTTAAAATATTTTTTCCAGCTTCGATGAAATTAGCCCATCGGGAAGTGTATGCAGTCCAACAGAAACGTGCATTGGTGGCTTTGCTCGCTTATACACAGCTGTTAAACAATTGTTAGAGGCTGAACCTGACTCTTTGCTTCTCAATGCCGGGGATACATTCCAAGGTACCATTTGGTACAATTTTCTCAGATGGAATGTGACACAACACTTCATGAACATGCTGCCCCACGACGCCCATGTTTGTATTTTACATATATTTGTCAAATCTTACTATTTTTTGTTGTGTTGGTTTGCTCTTTCGTTTTTATTTAAGATTTAGCAGTTTTTAAGTGTATTTAACACTGTATTTTGTTTTAGTCTGTTTAAGCCTACTGACTTGTTTTATGTTACTTCTTAAAAGAGGTCTTACATTTTAAATTATATTTTAATAACACATCTTGGTAATCGAAACATACTTATCCATCCTATTGGGTGTATGTTCTGGTTACGGTTATTCAAACTATTTGAAAGCCAGGCCTCAAAAGTATTCGGTATAAATATTACGTCTTTTTGACCGGACTGTCATTCCTGCTCAAAAGGAATTTGCAGTATTCGCGAGTTGGAGGTGGTAGAGTGTAGAGGGTGCCTAACCTCTTTTAAAGTAGCGAAGCTTGAAGGCTCCCGGGGTAACCACGGCTGGGGTCGCTTCATATTATTATTTCACCGGATTGGAAAACCGCTGAATTCTTAGATCGCTCGGTTGATTGGACGCTCGGCTTGAGATATCGCTTGTCGATTATGTATATTTAGTATGATCGAGGGTAGGCTTGCGGTATATCATTCGGAACTAATATATAGCTACTTCCGCTATGCAGCAGTAGTTTTGCAATAAAGTGCACCGCCCGCCAGCCCGCTGATAAATGCTCATATGGCAAAGAATGCGAATTACACTACTACCACCGTTAATTCACTCAACACTGTTTCACCCTCCACGGGGCATCCTTAGGAGTAATGTTACACCGACTCGGTGCACGACTACTGCTGCATAGCGGAAGTTGCTATGTATTAGTCCCTTTCTTACTTATGATGGACTTCCGCAAAGTAACACCTGAATCTATTAGATATATTATTCGACCTCGATTCCGACAAGACCGGTGGGTTATCGAATGGCGACGATGATGGTGTTAAGCGCCTGATCTTGTTTTCGTCGTGCCGTCCAGAAACTCTAGTACGGTGTGGCGTTCGAATGCGGGTGTGATTGTATTGTAGGTGGCGGTACCGACAATCAATGAATTTGTGTGTTGAGCAGCAAAGTTTTTTTTTATTCTATTTTTTTTTAAATAATGTAACGAAATCTCTTTAAATATTCATTAATTGAGCAGTATTATTTTTTTTTTAAATCAGGTCCTTGGCAATCACGAGTTTGACCATGGAGTGGAAGGATTACTACCTTACTTAGAACGGCTGAACTCTACAATGTTGGGTGCTAATGTTAATACTACCTTTGAACCCGAGCTCGGGGCGTACGTGAAGAACAGTATGGTGGTTACGCGCAAGGGAAGGAGAATCGGCATCATTGGAGTACTTCTACGTCAGGTATAGTTCTATATATAGTTGAATTAAATCACAACTATAAAATGTATAAAACAAATACAGTGTTATAGAAAGTAGAATATAAATAGAATTAAAAGTATGTCATGAAAGTAACAAGTACTTTTTCAAGCCAAATTTAACAAATCTCGCGTAATATTTTCACCTTAATATTCATTACATAATTTGTCTGCTTTAATTTGAAATGTGAAGTTAATGAAATATTTAAATTTTTATTGAATTTTATATTTATCTGTCAGATGAAATTAATGAGGGATTATTTTTAATATTACTATGTGTATCATGTATATATGTTTTAAACATGTTTTAGTTCTCAGCGCCTATTGGAAAAGTTATAATGGAAGATGAGCTGGAAGCAGTAAATCGGGAAGCCGCGATACTGACGGCACAGGGCGTGGATATCATTATTCTCCTGTCCCACGTCGGCTACACCAGCGATCTGTAAGTACTTGAAAGCAGAAAAACAGCCGAAAATATAATCTATCTTAAAACATATTCAACTTAAGGTGTTCCCTTGTTAAGTCCCGAATAGTAGAGTCTTTATTCGTAAATTTGCCTAATACATTCATTTAATTAATGTCCATAAATTATCATATAATAAATTTATAATGTTAAATCCAATAAAATATTTAAAAGAAATCCCTACATTTTGTTCATAAGATTTTTCAAGTGATAATAAAACTTGGGAAGGAATAAATTGTTATAACTATTCATACAGTATTTTTAAATGTCTTAAAACGAAGGTCTACGACAAATGTACCAGTGTGGTCTTGCGACGCTTAAATATGGTCTCATACGGCTTCATTGGCAAGCTCACAGTTGTTAAACGAGCCATAGAGATAGCTAAGCTATGGATTTCCCTACTAGATACATTCAAGTACGATGAGATCCAACAAAATTGAAAATAATTGGCATGGCCCAATGGATTAGCAAGTAGTACCAGTGGGCAAGCGCAACGTAAGACATCCGAGGTGGACAGGGCAGGTCTTGTTAAGATCGTCCGAAGATGTTATATGCAGGCGGAATGCAATCGGTCTTATTTAAAATCTATAGAGGAGGCATATCTTCCGCTATAAAAGTCTTACGATTCAATTATGGTGATTTACTATTATATTGATGACATTTGTAAAAATGGTAATGAAATTCGATCGATTTTGTTGTGAGCTCTTAGATAAAGTCGAGTTTTGAACTTTTATGGCTTTAAGTTTGGTAGTCATTAAGTATACTTTTAACGCTTTCTCGTCCGCGGTTGACCACTAATTCACGTGATAGAAGAAAGTGGTTGAAGATGAAGCATACAGACGTAATATGTACCTTTCACTCTGACCGTGCAGAGATGTTGTATAGACAAGCCTCATTTTTTTATTTGAACCTGTATGAATAGAAGCTTTTGTGACATCCTTTATTAGACGTACTTAAGTAATTACTGTGAGTAATTCACAATGGAAAATAAAGTAAATAAATGTGTGAAAATATTAGAGACGTTCATATATACGAAATCTTCAAGGTGTACCACAGATGAACATGTATATAATTTTAGTAATAAAGAATTTCTAATCCTAACACTGAAGTTGTATGTTTACAGACAAGATTATCTCCAGTTGATGAAATATTAAGGTTGTGTTTTATTCTAAATTTAAATCATGAAAATAACCTTTACTTTTTCTACGAAATCAATCCTTGAAGTAGTTTTGTGTAGAACTCATCGCTAATGCTTAATTTTCAGAAATTTAGCGCGTCGGATATCACCATCAGTGGACATTATTGTTGGCGGGCATTCTCACACTTTGCTCTATAATGGCGAAGCTCCCGATGGAACCACACCCCTTGGGGAATACCCTACCGTCGTTAACAGAAATGACGGCCACAGAGTAAGTGTCCGAAAATTTGTCATAACCTTATAAATTCAAAAATAACTTTGAAGCTAATTCAATTCTATTCAATTTAGATCCTAATAGTGCAAGCGCACTGCTACACAAGGTATTTGGGCGATATAAAACTGTATATTAACGAACAAGGAGTTATAGAGGCGTGGAAGGGACAACCTGTTTATTTAGGAACGTCAATAGTTCAAGGTAAGTCAAAATCAACGGACAGTAGCGGCATAACTTTTTAATTATTTAATTTTTTTTTTTTGAATATTTAACTTGAAATATTCGAATATCACTTATTTAAATTTCATGTTCCACTCTTATCCCTTAATAAATTGTTTATTCATTGTTCCTATCAGATCCGCGAATACTAAACGAACTTGAACCGTGGAGACAGAAAGTAGACGCTGTAGGGAAGGAGGTATTGGGAAAATCTCTAGTAACACTGAGCCGATCGTGTTTTGCTTCGGAGTGTAACTTAGGCAACTGGGCATGTGATGGATTGCTCGATCAGGTAACATTTAATTCGAAGCTGAGAAACAAGAATAAATTTAAGTATATATTGTACAACTAAACCCTGAAATCACTGTGGTATATAATTTTTGACGGTACAAATTGCAGAAGCAAAGTAATGATGATAATTTCAGCCGTAAGATATCCGTGTCTGGACATTCTAATAGATAATAGATGTTGCGCTTGCCGGTCCGTCTCCACTCGAGGACCTATAGACTCTAGATCCTTTAGTGGAACCTTTAGTAACGTTCGACTCTTTAGATCGATTCATTAAAAATTCTTGGAAAGTACTTGTTTGTCCGAATCCGAATATTAAAAAGAAAATATTATTCAAGGTGATGGTGAGAGCACAAGGGAACGCTTGGAACGATGCTCATGTTTGCTTAATCAACGCTGGAGGATTAAGGATGCGCATAGACCCAGGAGGTGAGAAAGAAGTTCTTAATGTGTGAATTTTATAGTTAACATAAGCCTAAAAGCATGAGCTCAAAATAAAGTTGTCAAATTAATAAAAAGATATACGTTCAATATCCTAGATAATATTATTAGGTACTTACGCAAGTGTGTTAATTCTGAAGAATGATAATGTTATAGCAAGTTAGAGACTCGTTATATATGCAAGCGAATTGCTTAGTGCTGCTTCAGAGTATCGTACTATGTTAATAAAAAATAAAATTGTTCTTTCTTCTTTTTTAGTCTTCTTGTGTTAAACTGTATTTCGGGAAGTATCTTTTATTTCTTTCCTTTTTTTCCTGTTTTCGGTAGTGTGGATCTAGTTGCTGTCCGACCTTTATGATGTCTTTCTTTAGCATTTATGGTCTTACCGGTGGCCTTTTCTAGTCTGGTTGTTTCCGGTTTAGTAGTAGCTTGCATCAGGAGTCGTTTCTGGTAACTTCTTGTCATCTGAATATGGCTAACGCATACCTATTTGAAACTTGCTTGTTTATCTTTCAGTCCCTTAAAGTGGACAGCTTTCATTCCATTGCTCTTTGCTAACTCGAGATTCTGCTCCATGATAGGACAGAAAGATTGCACTAGACAAAAATTTGTATATTCTGGTGGGCTGCCTGATTCTTAAATACGAAGTCGAGTTTTGAGAATGTTGTCTAGCCTTGTCTTATTCTCTTGTCGATCCTATTTTGTTTCTTAGCATCCGTTCAATTATTGTTTTCATTCGTTTATTATGTCCTTCGTGTGAAATTTATTGCCTTTTCTATGGACATATACTCGTATAAAGATAACGAGAAAAGGAATTGCTACGCAACGACCATTATTACATTTCCGCCAAAAACATACAACTCAGAACCCACCTAATCCTAGTTAAAGAAAACTACAAAATGGTTTTAAGTCCAGATAATGCTTCTTGTTCAATTAGTTTTCCTTTATACTTAAAGCAATTAATTAATATTGTTTAATTGTAAAACACGGTAATTCTATAAAGGTTTTCCTTTGACTTCTAACACAGAAAATTAATTTAATCAATCAACAGATGTAACAACAGAAGCTCTTCTGATGTCCATACCTTTTGAAAACTACGTTCAAGTGTATGACCTGCAAGGCAAATATCTACTGGAGGCACTCGAGTTCTCCGTTGGTCCAGTGCAGACTCCAGGCTCTTTCTACAGTCGCCGAATGCTGCAAATTGGCGGTTAGTTAGCAGTCATTATAATTATCATGCTAGCCACTAAACGCCCATTGCAAGGCCGCCTTCCTCAAAGATGACCGGTTTTGTGCTGCCCGCATCGGACTTCATGGAAGATAAATGTTCTTAATTTTAAACGCACTACCAAAGATTATTGGGATGTTGCGATAAAACCAACTGCTCTTTTAAAACTAGTGTCTTAAACAGTAGTTTGAATTAATTCCCTAGAATAATTATTTCTCAACGGCACTCAATATGCTAAGGATGCGCTTTCCGCCAGGCTATAAAATTAAAACTAAAGCAAATATCACGTTTCACGTCTCTTTAAAAAATATTTCCTACGTTGTAATTAAATATCTACGTGGGTTGAAATCGCTGAGTTATGAGTCCTTTTACCTGTTGAAGATCGTTTCATTATTTTTAAATTTTATTATACTTTCATATTACGTGTGTTTTCCTTACGCATTGTTTGGGGGCTAAAGCAATAGGAAACAAACAGAATCAACTATTTCCTTGTGACAAACGTGTACCTTGTAATTTCTAACACAGATAATTGCAGAAGCGTATGTTTTTTATATACAATTTAGTTAAGTAACTTACGACTTCATAGATTTACGTTAATATTAGTCTTAAAAGTTTTAACGGATTACACCGCAGTTTATTTTTACTTTTATGTTTCATTTCAAGTGTTTTGCAACATCCATGGTCCCTTGTAGGACTGCGGTGTCGAACGTTTATATTATTCCGTGGTATCTTCCAATTTATTGAATATATTTGGTCTACGCAGCGAGGGATCGCTGTATCTTGCCGTTACTTATAATATAGCCATCACCTCTTGCAAGCAAGATCCTAATGCAAGATGAGTAACCTGAAACTTTCTGTATAAAGTTATAGACGTTAATTCTGTATGATCACATACCATATTGTTTATTAAAACCAAGTAAGTACACCAAAGTAGCCGTTTCGGAAGTTCTTATTTATTTATGATACAGGTCTGCGTGCTGTGTATAACGCTTCGGCGGCAACAGGCGCGCGCGTTGTATCCGCGAGCGTGCGCTGCATAGACTGCGACGTACCGCGCTACGAACCTCTGGACCCCAACAAAACTTATCGCTTGCTTACTCAGAACTACATCGGCGACGGTGGCGGCGGCTACACGGTGAGAATCTATTATCTTTATAGTTCACATTCGGGGTGCGGAAGACTTTTGTTCATAAACTGAAATTGCATCCCGTATACGTTTTTATTAGTCGATAGGGGTGTCTTGCGGATTGTTTTATTCATTATGAGGCCGCGCAATATCAGTTAATGTCTAATAAGACGTAAACAACGCCCCATGTTTCTACGTCACGCGTGATTTACACCAAGCAATGAATTTCTTGTAAAGCGATTTGTGGGGTTCCCCGCGGCCATTTGGCCTGTCCATTGCTACTACACCTTGCGAACCCGCTGACCGATGCCGTCTACTTACCTTCGTCTACAGATCTAATACCTGTTTCGATCTCGTAGACAGCCCTCTTCATGGCTCGTTGAGCTATTGCAAGCTTTCCAATGAGGCCTGAAGTGTGAGAACACGCTTCGGTGTCCAACGCGTGGATAGAGCATGATAAGTTTACAAGCACATGTAATCTGGTCGATTTTTATGACTTACCTCTTTAGAATTTAAGTATGCATTCATGTGTCAATGGCAAATATTTATAGACGTTTGACTTTGCTGCCGATTTGAGATCAAATGCAGATTTGCCTAAAGCTAATAATTTATTGAGGCTGCTTAAGTAAATTAATAACATATAAAACTTGTGGGAGTTACTTGCGAATAAGCAAGTACTTATCAGTCTTATAGGATTTTTCCGATATAAAAGTGCTTTCCATACTAAGCTATCGATTCAATGTTTGGTTATTATGCATCCTTATATTCCTTATAATATTATAGTAATGTGTTGTTTCAATAATCATCATATCTGTCGATAGAAGCCTACTGCAACGCATGGCGTAATGATCGTTACGATGACCAGTTTTGAGCTGCCCGCATCCAGCGTTATTTAATAAAAACTACAAATTTGAATAACTATTAATTGTTATTACATCTTACAGATGCTATCTCAAAATAGACAAAACTTAGAAAACTTGGAAGTGGACTATGTGATGTTGCAGCGATTCATGAGAAAACAAGGTTTCGTCGTTCAAGATATCGACGGTAGAATACAAATTGTGTACTAAATACATTTGATCCTAAAATAATGAATATTGTTTTAATTTTATTACATGTCATTTACCTCTCCCCGCGTCTCGCGCGGCTTGTGCTTGCTAAGGATGTGAAATTTAAATGTTAACGAGTTGTTGATCCATCTTGTATAATGAATCGCCGAAACACCTTAAATCATAATACATGACCATGTTTTACGAAAATGATAAACGGCTGTTTTGTCACTTTTGTAAAATATGACGATCCCTTGCATTTTTAGTTTAGTATATCAGTGCCATTTAATAACTTGGAATAAGTCATGCAGTTGTTGTTTGTAAAAGTTAAGTTTAAATTACCGTCGTCATTTCAACCGTAGGATGTTCTACTATTGGACTTCCCTATAGATTTCCAACAGGATCGAAAGGTTGTGGTCTGCATTCAACGTCTTCTGACGATCTTTAGATCGTCTGTGCATCTTGTGGGTAGACGTCGTCGTGTTCGTCTCCACTCTATAATCTTTTGGTCCCAAACGGTCAACCGCGTACTGCGCACAATGGAGATGGACACGTGTCTGACCCGAATTTCCACGGGGCACGTGAGATTCTCGGAGTATGTGTATAGGTTTAAGCACAAAAGGAATCCCATGTGCATCTATGACCCTAAGATGTACTAGATTGTGGTGCACGCAGTGGAAATGGGTGGGAGCATTGCTTGCGGCAGCATCGCTTTCGTTTTGGTGGAGGAAGACCGACACCACACTTTCTTGCGATTTCATTGCAGGGTGGTTGGTGATGTAATTAGGCGTACCAAAACCGTGTTGCAAGAAATGTAATATAGGTGAATGCTGTGAAAATGATAGAAAACATGAAGGATGAAAGAGGGAAGAAGGATGAGTGAAAGAGGGTGAAAATAGGAAGGTATATATCCCAGTCCCAAAAACAAGAGAGGCGAAAGAGTATTTAAAAAACATCCTTTAGGTCTTAGCGGCCATCTGCTCTGATCGTTATATGACTTGCCCACTGCCCTTAGCTCGTTAATTCGCCGGGCTTTGTCCGGTTACTTTCGTTGTCTAGGGTCATCCTTATTCTTAATTTAATCTCATTTAGAAATACTGAAAAGAGCCCTCTCCGTGGCTAATTGAGTAGGTTTACTTTTTTATGACTTGCTCTACTATTACTCATACGAGTATGATATTTGCTAGAGCTCTTAGTTCGCTTCGGTGGACGCTCCATGGAGTGATTAGATTCAAGGGTCCCCTCGCAAGGTGTCCTTGACTAGGGCTGTCACTTGTCGATAATACCCGGAAATCATTCTGAAAACTTAAGGGCATCCGAGATCGCCGAACCTCGACTTGGTTGGAAGCTTTTACCTGGCTTACGTTACTACCTCTTTGGAGAGTTAGCGCTGGGAGTAGTGGCGGAAGAAACTTTAGCAACACTTCTATCAAGAATGATTAGCGGTTGGTGAATTGGGTTTGATTTCGAACGTGTTTGAAATGTATTATATGATGTCTTTTTTAATACTATCGCGTCGTCTGGAAAGTTAAGCGCATGTCCCGGTCTCGGGTCGGCGCGGCGTCAGAATGTATTGGGTATGACTGTTTTGTAGGTGGCGGCACCTACATTCAGTGTATTTGTGTTTAACGAAGGTGTCAACTTAATGAATCGATGTCAGTTTTAAAAACTGGATGATCGATGGCAGTTCCATGCCTACGTTACAGATCTACATTATTGATACTATTTTAAATGACTTGGAGATAGTGAATGACACGCAAAGTTCGCGAAATCTAATGAATGCTACAATTATGTCAGTCACGCTATTTTATAGCTAACGTCATTCTTATTTTTAAATATTTTCTTCTAAAATTTTCAATCTTAGTAAATGCCGTTTCTTAGAAGAGGTTGCTACTATATCTCTTTTCAATAACGTTTGAGGGCATAAACAATGCCAATGTAAAATAAAAAAACCGTGTAACAAATAATTGTTTTATTTCAACATACGCATTATATAGGTTTATATTTACAATCCAACAATTATTATAATTTAATATAATATTATTAGCAGGATTAATTCTGAAATAAAAATATTTGCAATAATAAATATTACTTCATAATATTAAGTAGTAAGTTCTCTGATGTACACGATATTAACGCTATGATATCGGTACATAAAAAGAAACGAGGTCAAACTATGGACTATAAATATTACATTGTCTTTTCAGTCAAAACATAAATTTAAAAAATTGCACTATGTAATAGCATTATGTCGTATTATTTAGAGGTGTAGGTTCAATATCTACACCAGTCATATTAAGTTACGCTAATTTGTTATAGATTTATCAACTAAAAATATTTTTCATAAATACTCATTCCATTTATAAATAAGTGAAATTAGAGCATAATACAGATTGTAAGCCAATAATGATTAAATATTATTATTTTTTATAATATTATTGTATTTATGATAGAGTTTCTGAAGAATATCTTCAGAAATTATAAACCAAGTAAGCTGTATATACATAAAGATTAATTAAAATTATATTGTATTAAATAATGTGTGCAGTTATATTCACTCTATCATTTAATAGTATAAATTCAATATTTACTAAATTAAACTGTAGAAAACCCAAAAATTTTATATTTCATTAGAATTGAGACCTAACGAGATATTATAAATGAATAAAATCATATAACAAAGGTTTACGATTAAGTTTGTTAACATTGTGTTAATTCAACTTGAGGCACGTTTACAAACGGCAATTCCTTTTTAAATTCGCTGATGTTTTTAATAAAGTCGGCGTCGTTTTCAGTGGAGTCGCCTATAGGATTGTTTGCGACCAAATAAGTCAGGTTGTAATCCTTTAGCTGTGCGTCGACGACCGCTGTCATGTTGCCGTCCTTCCCGGCCAGATTACCCATCACCTATGTACATAAAAAAATATGAATCAGGGTTATATTATAGCTAATGTTTTTATAACAGCCAACAATGATATTTTTATAATACCTGTACAGAAATTTTCCTGAAGTGAGATTTATTGCCCGTAGAGAAGTGATCGTCGACCCATCCTTTTATATCAGCAACTTTAATTTTTTCAATTGCATCGGCCTGCGAAAATAATCATTAGTATATGCTTTCGCATAAATAAAATTGGTAATGTTATTTATTCACCACTAACTGTTATTCCTGGTATTGTATTAAAAAGTAAAAGTCAATTTTGACCTCTTAAAAATGTACCTCTGAAAATAGTCTTTGGAATTGATATTCTCTGCTCACTATTTCTCGCCAGTTTCGTTCAACCTGTAATATTACAAAAGTATTGTAAAATTAATAGTCAATATTAAATAATTTAAATTTAGTTCATTCATACGTACTTAAAATTGAACCATTGTAGAAAACAGTAAAAAATAGGAGCATTATATGAGGTTAAAAGGGATAGAGATATAAACGAGAGAGAGAGAGAGAGAGAGAGAGAGAGAAAGAGAGATATGAACCAATTGTACTCTCTGGTAGTAGAGTTTAGCTTCGCATTCACGAATAGAAATTCGCCCGGAAATATTTAAATATGGAAGAGGGAGAATGGGAGAGGAAACGTTAAAGGAAAAGAGACAGACGTAGTTATATGAATTACTATTGCTTAAGTTATTTGACGGTTTAGAAGGAAAGAATGATGCAGACAATAGCTGCGGTACGATGTACCTTTTTTTTGCTAAAAACAGCCTAGGCTTTAGTACTAACCAAGTCTACGAGGGTGAATCAAAAAATTCTTGGAATCAATATTGAAAAATGCAAAGATTTAAATAATAATATTTTATTTTTCTACATAATCTCCTTCCAATGCAATGCATTTAGAATAACGCGTTTCTAACTTCCTTATTCCTTGTGAAAAAAAATTATTTTCTTGACTCTCGAAAAAGTCCTCTACGGCAGCTATAACCAACCGCGTCATTATCGTGAAATTTTGTTCCACGAATTTCCTCTTTTAATTTTGGAAATAAGTGAAAATCACTTGGGGCTAAGTCCGGAGAATATGGTGGGTGGTCAAGGGGATTGAAGCCAGCACAGCGGATTGCGTTGAGCGCAACTTCCGATCGATGAGCAGGAGCGTTATCTTGAAGGAACAACACGCCCAACGACAGTTTTCCACGACGTTTTTCTTTAATCGCTTCACGCACTTTCGGGATTAAATTTGCATAATAGGGTCCAGTAATCGTCTGGCCTTTTGGCATGTAATCAATAAAAAGGATTCCTTCACTATCCCAGAACACAGAGGCCATAACTTTGCCAGCGGTAGGAGCAACTCGAAATTTCTTAATGGATGGAGAGGATGGTCGTTTCCAAGACATGCTTTGTCTTTTAGTTTCAGGATCAAAATGGTGGACCCACGTTTCATCCATGGTGACAAGACGACGGCCAAAATTATCCGAATCACGCTGGAACATTTCGAGATTACGCTTGGAAATTTCCAAACGTTGCTTTTTGTTTTCGTCGGTTAACATTCGTGGCACCCATCTTGCAGACACTTTTTTGAACCCCAGTGAATCAATTAAAATGGATTGAACGCTACCAAAAGATATCTTTAGGATCTCAGCTATATGTTTTATAGTCTTTCTTCTGTCTTCCAAAACCAGATTCTCAACCTTTTTGACATTTTCTTCTGTAACGGAGGTTGAAGGCCGCCCAGAACGCGGGTCATCTTTACAGCTTGATCTACCTCTTTTAAATTCAGCCACCCAGTACGCAACCGTAGAATAGGGTACAGCATCACCCCCTAATGTCTGCTGAATGTCCAAAAAAATTTCCTTCATAGACATTTTTTTCAAACAGATATTTTATCACCGCAAGTAACTCACTTTTATCCACAATTTTGACTTTTTAGCAACTCGTTGCACAAAAAAAATTATTACATGCGAACGAACAGACAAAAACAAGTGACAGTCTGCATAAATATAGTGTGATAGACACTCTTTACTTTGAATATCGAACTTGATCCAAAAAGATTTCATATATATGCACTTCTAAGAACTTTTTGATTCACCCTGGTAGATACAATTTTATATATAGCATTATAATTTTATTTGACGTAATCAATGTTGATTTATGGTGCTGGTTATGAAGTTAAAAGATAGATGCATATGTCTGCACGAACCTCTTCCTTGAGCTCATAGTCGATGGTGTGCTTCAGCTGGACGAGTGCGGTGCGTGTGGTGCCAAGCGTGCGCTCATTCAGCCGCTTCATGTGTCGCGCGAACTTCTTGAGGAACGCCTCTATACGTGCGTCCACGTGCTGAACGCTGTCCAATATTAAAATGCAAGTCATATTTACGAGAGTTTTTTTAAGATTTACTTAGGTCTTTTGAACTCTGGTTTACAAATCAAAGAGCAAGTTTAGTTCTTATGAAAAATATATTAGACAGATTCTTAGTTCATATTGAAAACACATGCGTTTATTTATAAAATATTCATTAAATAAAAGCCCTTACCTAAACTTATCAACTTGCGTGTTAACGGTGACAGAGAAGCCAAGTACGCCAAAGGTGTACCGCATCATGCTGAACACGCTGTAACCGAGTTGCTCCTTGGTCCGCAGAGAATCGAACACGGGCTCTTCCATCAGCATCTGACAGTAGCATGTAAGTACACACCGATATAGAATACTACTGCAATACAGTCATGAGTCTCTTAACACAAACCAAATATTGGACCCGAATAATTAGGAATATCTGTAATATAGGCAACAAAGAATATTTATATATATGTATATCGTCGTTTCTGCCCATGTCCAACGCAAGGCATACAGCTTTCCCCAAAAATATCTATGGGGGGGATATAACGTATTCGACACGCTCGGCAAGCGAGTTGGCGTTTACAGTTTGTTATTTATTATAAAATGAGTGCACAAAGTCTAAATTATATAATATTGTATCTCGGGAATCGAACCCGAGACCTACGATCGCAAGTCTCAGTCCTTACCGCTGGACTGCCACCGCTTAACTGCTGTCGATGGGCTAGCATAGTATATATTATTATGTAATTATATATTTTTTTCTATAACATTTACAAACCAGTCAATAATTAAAACACAATATCCATCTTTCTTTTCGCCGGCTCGTCCACCTCAATGTTGCAGGGCAAATAATTACTACAATAAATGCATAGACAAAATAATATCTGTATACAATTTACTCCAGAAATTGCTCGTCTGAAGTGGCAGTCGGCGATATATCGCTCTTGCAACCGAATGGCCGTTGGGGTCGAAAGGTTCCTGTGTGGTAACCACGAGGCAGTAGATGCGGCGTGAATTGGCCGTTCATAAGATGTACCGACAACATAGTCAAGGCTGTGTGAAGTCGCTGGATACGGGTAGCGAATGATTGGTCAACGAAGCGATCTTAGAGGTCTATTAGCTGACATGATAACGATGTTTGTTATATACACGTGAATTGTATCACAAAAATCATGCTCTAATTTTCAGTTGAAAGACACAAGAAAGTGATAATAAACTGTGATAATTTTAAAGGTCGACTAAAAAAACTGTGATATAGATAATTAGGAAACGTAACGATCTCTATTATAACAATTTCTATTAAACTAACACAAATAAATGAAAAGAGCAAAGGTAAATTATAAAAAATGTGTATCTTACAGTTGAATATGAAAATTTAAATGTGAAATCCTGCAGAGAAGGCGATGGAAGTGGGGCGATATAAAAAAAAGGTAAGTAAAGTAAAAAAAAATTGTAAGCAGCAAAAAAGAGATGTGAATGGAAGATTTTAAGAAGCATGAGAAAGTAGCATGACATACGTAAGATGTACAGGACATTTACAAAGAATGAAATAATTATTTCAAATTGATTAAAGAATAATCGATGAATATAATTAGGTAACTAAGATTAAGGAAAACTATAAGTACTGACGTACCATTAAAACTTCCAGAATAGCGGTGTCTTTCGCAGTGGTCGCCTCACCCTGGTAGTAGTTGGTGACGATGCTGTTGGTAGATGTTGGGTTGAGACTTAATACGCGCAGCTTTTTCTCACCGAGAGGCAGCTGGTGCACCCTCAGCTAAACATTAAAAGAACTAATTTTAAATC
Organism: Battus philenor; assembly: GCF_028537555.1. Taxonomy (NCBI): domain Eukaryota; kingdom Metazoa; phylum Arthropoda; class Insecta; order Lepidoptera; family Papilionidae; genus Battus; species Battus philenor. The sequence goes on from NW_027181686.1 coordinate 6,054,385, forward strand.
AATATTAATAACATCAATAAAGTATAAAACCATTTATCCCAAAAAAGGGTTGCGCTAGCGTAATAATGTGAACGTGTCTTAATTTTAACAAATGGCGCCAGATGTCACTATGCTTTGACATTTATGAAGTAGATATACAGAGAATTAGTTGTCAATAAGCGACGGAGCGATAAACACCTTAAGAACGGGAAACTATTGTTACTGTTTATTTGATGAATTTATAGTCTGTTGTTTTAACGCAGCGTGACGTACTACGTCGTTGTGTACGAGACGTTTTTTGGGGCTTTTTGAAATTTTCAAGCTCGTCGTAACAAACCAGGTACCGTACAAGCCCTGAAAGTTAACATTGAAGAAGATATCACCAATTTGGAGCCAGATGTTTTGAGAGCAACAATTCAAAATGACGTAAAACAAATGCAATTAGGCATCAACTCAGACGGTGGCCACTTAAGCAATATATTTTTCCAATTAATGTCATCAACCCATCACTTTCAAATACACATTTAAAAAAAAACTCTTTTTTAACTTATAAAAAAATGGCTACCGGTTCGAGTTATGATATTATTTTTTGGTATAGTCTTTAAGCTTAATCAACGTCTTCAGTAATTTTACATTCAGTAACTAGTTACAGCCATACCTCTGGCATTTCAGATTCAGCTAGCTCCTCCCACTTGATGTTTTTCAGAACGTTTTCCGATATAGCTATCGCAGAATGCCATTCTATGTTACCTTGTATCAAAACCTGAAAATGTCAAACGATTTCCCATTTAAAGTAAATAAGCAGTACTTTTTAATTCGATATCAAATAATTAATTTTTGAAAATAACAATAATATATTACCAACACCTTACTAACATGTATACCTTTGTCTAAATATCACAATTTCACAAATATTTAAGGGATTACTTAAAATTTAGGTAAATCAATTAATTTGTCTCCATAATCTTTAGCCAACATATATTTAGGTAATTATGCATCCGAAAATGCGATCCATGGTCATTGGTGACTCCGAGTATTATCTTAATGTATTCAAGATTAAATTAAGTTACTTATAATACGTGGTAATGCTACCGAAACCCCAGTACCACGATTTAGGCAGCTGATTGGTGGAGGGTGTAATAGCCGTTCCGTTTTGTCAGTGCGCCGTCAACGCTTGAGGCGCGGTGGAGTTCATGTTAGTTTTTCTCCGTCCCCCGCCTCAATGTGCCTCTCCTAAGCCGCTTAACAGAGGTTTCGTTGAGATTATAATTAATGGAACTAATATTACATGAGATGTATGTAATGGATTGAAAATAAAAAACACAAAATGCTCTTGAACTAAATCTATGACACTAAAATAGATGCCTACGATTTATGTGATAACAACGTCGTGAAACCGCCTCCATAGGATAAACTATAAAAGCACTTGCCTGTAAGTACAATTTGCTGAGTAATTGTGAGCTGAAATTTTTCAGTTCTTCAATTGTAATATTGTGTATGACAGCCGCTTTCCCTCGCGGCGATATGTACGGTTCTAGCAATACATCCATTCGTATGTCTCTGTAAAGAAAAAACAAACTAAATTTTTTCTCCTATTTTTTGAACTGACTTTCACTCTCATGTGGCATTTGCACATTATACGGGTTGGCAGGGCGCCGAGGTTAAGCTAGCAAAGCAGCACCACTACGTACTACAATTTGGCCGGATTGGGACGCCGCCGAACTTTTAACTCGCTTCAGCGGTACACCTCTATCCTCGTCGTTTTTGCGACCGATAATTAGCGATCTGACATTCAGCTTCAGATTTATCTAATATTTTATACGAATCGTTCAAATGTATCGGTAAGCGTAAAAATCGATAATGGCTGGACCGATTCGCCTTTACGGTATTTTTTCACCATTTCAACATGGTACGAGGAAGATCCATTTCAACATCGTTCGAGGATGGGAGAGCAAATGTAGAAAATACAAGGATGTAGTAATGACAACATTCCATTTACCATGCAAACCAGGAAGTAAAAAAAATTACTACAACGAAAAATTAAATTACAAAGAAATTATTGACACACCTTCACAAAAGCCTAGTATATTGATTATAAGAAAACATTCTATTAACAATGGTTATACATGAATCATATTATTTTATATACATAACATGAATTATTATTCATATTAAAAATATACAGCGCTCATATTAGTCTATAACTTATTACAAATTATAACTACAATTACTTCATCTATAATTAAAATGTATTATGGAAATGTACATTAAATTGTAAATGATAATTAAAATCAAAACCTAAATATTAAGATTACTATTTAAATTAAAAACACTATTGATGTCAATTACAATCCTAAAAAATATTTTTTCTGATTATCATAGAATTTGGTTAACTCTATATATCAAGTTGGCATCATCATCTATTTTAGCTGGCTCCTGAAACTGCTCTAAAAGCTCCTGGCTAATACATAATTTATATTGTATGTTTTATGTAAGATACTTAAATTTTTAAATATTATTGTCCTTAACATATCTATATTTCCTACGAGAATAACTGTTTTATTGTACTTAAGAATTCTTTCAAACTGGTTTTAAACTAACCTGTAATGATTTATGTATTGGTTTGTGTTTATAAGTTACAATAATAATAAAAAAAAATAAGATTAAAGTTGAGATTTTTATGCCATGTGTTATAGGTTATTTTAAAATATTAGACTACTTTAGGTGAAAAAGATTTGACAGTACAAAGTATTTCGGAGCCGGTGTTTAAATAAAAATAAATCAAATTGATACTTTACTTGGATAGTTTGTGCGGTTTGATGAGCACGTTGTGGTAATTGCGTGCGCGTACCTCGCGGACCGCTTCGAACATCGGCAATGTTAAGGCATCCGTCGATTGACGCATCTCGCGCGTAATGAGCTCCACCAGCAACTAGAACAGTATATATACTTTATCATCATCATTTCAGTGGTATGGTGTCTTTTTAATGGACAACCAAAATCTACTGACGAACTTAGCAAGGTCGACGGCTTACAGCCTTTACAGCTTGTGGATGAACGTTGTACGCTGCATTTGCCAACCGGTGGTCCACTCAAGAACTGTAACAGGTTCCGTACCACGACAATTTTCGAAGATTTTTCATTCAGGTCGCGTGGGGAGTAAACGACCCACACTTTAAAAAGTAAAAAAGTCATTTAAGATGTATGCTCTGCTTTACACTTTTTAAATACTACAAAGTTATAATTAGCAGGAAAAACTTGTAAATTTTAATATGCATTACGTACGAGTAAACGTAATGTGAAAAGTTATCTATATTCGACTCTACAATTCATTTTTTATAAATCATTAGTTTTTCAATGAGAACTGCTAATAGCCTGAACGAAAAGTGCAGCGAGGGTCGTATACGCCCCATATGGCATGGAATGTGTTAAAGTCCCAGCAGCCTACTGCTATACATGCAAGGTGACCTGCCCACCGTTATTTCAATTTGTCAATCCGCTAAGCTATATAAGTTACTTTCGTTCGTCTACAGATTTCCTCATATCTGATTCGATCTCGTAGAAAAAACGATGTAAGCAGGCCGTTTTCAACCGGTCCTATTTACGGGGAAGGCCAATATCCATTAGAAGACGTACTTTGTCCGAAATGATAATTATGATAATGTACAATACCCCTTACGACTAATAAATCATGTGTAAACGTAATGCGACGTTTGCTAATTATATTGTAACATCGCGTAACTATCTCTGACACTGATTTATAACGAAAGATCTCCGAATCTATAATAAAACTTTAATATGAACTCTGAAATAGCATAGATCTCGTAAATACTACCTACAATACAACACAATTTTGTCCAGAAAATTCAACTGAGTATATGATTAAAAATTAAATCTATAATTCTGTGTAATTCTTTTTATTTTATTTATATGTGTATAAAAACAAAGGATATGGTACATACGAAATCTGAGAACGATATAAATATTAAAGATTATACACTTACGTGTAGGTTTTGACTGTACCCGCTAACTTTTAAAACAAGTCCTTTATCCGAAACGTATAGCGAATGCGACAGGTCCGCCATATTAGCGGGATAAACTTCTTCCTTAAAAAATATTATAAAGATTAAAAAATCATATTCATAATATTCTATCAAAAACAGTATATTTTTACACATATTAATCATACATACTTTTAAACCTTGTTGTAGTACATCCGTCCATAAATCGAGGAGACATGATCTGGAAAATATATTGAAGTTTATGTAGTACAACTACTTTCCTCAAACCACAGTACTATTAATTTTATTTGCGGCTTTCTCAAAAATGTTGAGAATAAGCTACGAAAATTATTTAAAAAAAACACGGTCAATGTAAAGTCTTAACCAGTTTTGAAGTTACCCTTACCTAATTTCTAAGGATCATGTGAACATGCAACAGTATATACATTATAATGATAAGATAAAAATATCTGTAGTTTACTTTAAAAATATTTTCTTAAATAGTTTTCAATTATATAATCATTATAGCTACGGTAGCTCCCTCTTGGGGGACGTGGAACTTTTTATGAGTGCGGTTGGTTGCTGGTAGAAAGGCAAAATGTATTAAAAATGTCTTAAAAAACATTTCAGCTGAGTAAAATGCTTTTATTTAGGAAAGTATCCCATATTAAAATCATATTGTAAAGGTGACGGTAATCTATAATCTAGGGAGAACCTATGAACTACATCAATCACCATCATTTCAGCCGTAGGACGACAGGTGCTACATACAAGTAGACCGATAGGGATTGGCATTTAGCGACTTCCGTTGTGGACGTCTAGGTGCATGGTATCCATTCAAGGATCTTATGGCGTCAACGGCCATGTTTTCTGCACGGTATATGGTCTGCCCACTGACACTTCCCTTAGACACAATAAAGGTACTTAAATAAATTAATGGTCACTTACTCTCTCGGCGTTTTAAGGCTGAGCGGTGTAATGAAATAGAAATACAACAGCGCAGTCGGAAATCTGAACTTAAAGTCCGGTTTGTACCACAACTCCATGTGACGGTTCTTGCGTAAAAGATTAGGTTGATCTAGCCTTCAAATTAAACAATTGCATTATTTTACAAGTTATATGAATGAAAAATTAAAATATGTATTACAGAAAAACCGACCTAAAGTTGTTAACAGTAGCAATCAAATCTCCTTGTTTTAGTACTTTTTTAACCTTAGGAGCACCAGAGGCCTTCCTATGTATATCCTTGTAGGAGCTGCTCTTGAGATCAACTCCCAGTTGATCTGCAGTCTCCACGTAGGCCTGCGCCGGCGCAATCAGATCAAAGTTGGTTGTCAGGTATATGTTTTCAACAGGTAGATGGAAGTTTGAATATGGCTTTACGTTCAACCATCGGTTTAGCCATGTTTTTGGTATTTCTGTAGCAGTTCAATAATTAAATATTATTAAATATATGTAAAAAATTATAGAGATGTACATGAAGATAGCGCTAGAAATAAAAATTTATACCTTTCTATTAAAAAGTCTTTTAAAAAGACACTTGTAAAAATATCCTATTAGAATATGAAAGTTTTCATAAGTAATAACAAAACTTTGTAATGAATTGCCTCTACTATTGTATAAAGCATATAAAATGACCACAAAAAACCCATCTGAGTTTATTGTGAGCCCTTCTCAGAACGTGTTTGGAACCTTATAGTTTTATATTAAAGGACGTCACTACAGAGGACGTTAATCTGATTCAAGTTTCTTTTAATTTGGGCTCGACGTATATAAATGGTCATTATAAATTATAGTTGGTTTGTAATAATATGAATTAAAATATAATTATAGTAATTTAAGTTGTCAATATCGTATAATTATATTAGAACTAGTTATCTATGGTCTTTATTGAGATAAATAATACAGAGCTATTTCCACTGGTGGACAGTCATATACAATAACCGCAAACTGATTAGCAAAAGCGTATCTTTTAAAATTAGTTGAAATCTTAAACCCTATTATATTTTAACATCTTAAAATTTTCAATTGACAATTTCCATTAAAAATAACTTACCAACCCCTTATTGTTGTAAATCTTACATTAACATACACTTTAACAAAAACTATTTGGATTAAGGGCCTTCTTTACTTTTATGGAAAGCACTTTTGTATCAAAAAATCTCGGGTGCTAATGTGCGAGTGAGACGCATAGCTTTATCTTCTTATGCGAGTGAGACTAAAAACATCTGCTTAAGCGCAGGTATGCCACCTCACCGTTATTTTTTAAGTCATAGCACCGGTTTCGGCAATGTACTCCAAAAACATTATAATACAATAATACACCAGCATAAAAATATAACAGTTGAATGTAAAAATAATTACTAGCTGTTACCTTGTCTTTTATATTCGGTACCGAACCATTTCTCCTTGGCGTCGTATTTTATAGGCTTAGTGTATTTATTGGACAGTATCATGACGTTGACCGTATCGGCGCGCATGCAGTTCAACAACTCCGATATGCCCTAAACATAAAAAAGATGCTTTAAAATTACTACATAGTATTCGCCAGACAGAATTAATACCGAAAAATGTACAAATAATCTTATTAGCTATTCAAAATTATACAACAATGTATTTACATTGGTGGCAATATGTAAGTTAACATTTGTCTAGAAAAATACAACCGGTGTTGTTTCATTTCTAAGGAAGGAAATACTAAAATTAATTTTAAATTTCATCGTTAATATAAGAGTTAGATAATCTGTAAAGGAAATATTCAGTATTGATCACGAATGATATTAAATTTTTTTGTTACTTGCAGTTCTTAAAAACGCTGCATGTAAACTCATCTTTACCTGTTCCTTTCATTTGCTTCTAAAAGTGCTATGTGCTATGACAATTCTGTCCGCTGAATAATGTATAATATAAAGGAATGATTTAAAAAGAAGACAAGAGAAGAACAAATAGTATCGTAAAAGACCTTAGGATCGTATTTGTAGTAGAGTTTATCTCCAGTAATGTAGTGTTCCGGTGGGAAAAAATGCATATTTTCCGCTAGCGTTTCCACATAGTCAGAAGGTTGCGATTCTTCTTCAAAGCGAAAACTTGTCTCTTCTATAGTCTGTACAAAAAAGATTAATCTCAGTGCTCAGCTCATTTTAGCACAAAAAAATTATATTGGATAAGGACATTCTATGTGGTTTTCAGTAAAATTAACATACCTTAATTTCATTGTATATTCGTTCAGAAGGTCCGATTTCTTTCAACATATTTATATATGAAAATATAGCTTCTAAAACCTGAAAATATTAATTATTTTTAAAATAATATTAAAGCAGTACAGCGGTGAGTAGATACTTAAATAAGAATCAGAGATGCTAAGAGACTGGCCTTTAACCTTTTCAATTAAAAGTCCCGTAAGTTGTTTTTTTTTAAACAATATTGTATATGTAATATGTGTATTAGACATTGTGCGTCAATGCTTTATTTATTATGTTTGTTTTTGGTTATATATTTCGACAGTCTTTTAAGAAACGGTAATTTAGAGTACCCGGTGCACAGCTTTAGAAAGAGACAATCGGCTAATTTTGACTTCGTAAGGGACTATCTCTGTCCCACACTACCTATGTGACGTTTTGTCAGTCGTTGTATTTCGTGTAACAGAGATAACGATCTACGAAGCCGAAATTAGCCGATTGTCTCTTTTCAAAGGTCGATGTGCAATATTTATCGCCGGGTACTGTTACTACATATGTCTTTTATTATTTATGTCTCTTATTTGTATTACTTTCTTTTTTCTTCTCCATTTTGTTTTTATGAATTATTTTTATTACTAGTACTATTTGTTTTATTATTATATTACAGTGGTTTATACTAATTTTAATTTACACTACTTATTGATTGTACTTATTTTCCGTTACATGAATGAATGAATGGCTGAATGCATGACTGAACGCAGGACCATATGACGAAATATATTGTCTTTATAGCGAAATGTATAATACAAGTGCCGAATAGATGAACTTCATGTCTGTTATTGATATTTATTACAACAGTTATTTCCTTCGATACTGGATCAACACTTTTAATTTTTGTCAATACTATGGTGGACTTATATATACATATATAACTACTACTTATCTTACTTCGTCTATGTGATCGAGTCCATCTTTAGTCAGCACCACCTGCGTTGAAAATAAGCTATACATGGAAGTGTAATCTATGCCGCTCTCCGAGTTGCCAGTGTAGATGCCCAACGCCCATACTCTAAAAATGTCAGAGTGAATGATACTTTAGATTGATGCATAACCACCATTTATTATAATTATGTATTTGCCTAAGTTTTTTTAATATTAAATGATGGAAACGACTTCTCAACAAACCCCACATTTTTACTAATTTTACATTACAGTTACTTAAGGTGTTGACTTGTTATAGGCAAAGAAAAAACAGAAAATTCATCACTATCATTTCAATAGGACTGTTTGGAAGCGTTTTGCAACAAACGTCTTCTGACGACCTTCACAAGGTCGCTTGTCCAACTTGTGGATGGATGTCTTTCATTGCCCTGTGCAATTCATCGTCACCATTTCAGAATCTTAAGCCGCCTCAGTCGCCATTTATTCTGTCCGCTATTTGGCCTGCTCACTGCTATTTCTGGCTATTCTTGATTCAAAGTCATAGAACAATTCCGTGCAATGTCATTTCGCAGGCCCACATTTCAGTGCCGTAAGACATCACTGGTAACACATATTAGTCATTGATGTTCGACATAAGATAAGATATCTATAATTTAAGGTGTAAGCTATTATATACAACATGAATTTAATTAAATGTACATTTAGTCATACAAATACAACATTAAAGTTATAAATCCTGAAGTAGCGTTATTTTTTCGGAAGAAGTGCTTGTCAAATTAAATCAAAAAACAAAATTCCTGCTAAAATACACTGATCTGATAGGTCGTGACCTTATAATTTGGACGACCTTTCAAGTCGTTTCTTTTTGTCTCTATAGAAATCCTATATGTAAAATAGCCCTTTCCTAATTATCAAAAACGGGCAAACGCGAATTAAACCACCTCGAATCTGCCGCAAAAGCTTTGCTATGAAAGTTGAAAAAGAACAGGGTAGACCTGAAGAATCCTAGATTAACGCACACTTTTAGAGTTTGATATAATTTATACCATTATCTCTAAACACAATCTATACCGGAAAATAAAATTATGAAATTTACATATTCAATTAAAAAAATTACGAGAGACGTGACAATTTTCAATTCGGATTAGATTTGGGTATTGTTATATAGGCACGTACTCTATTTCTGGGAGGAAATTTTTATCTCACCAATGTACGAGGGCCGATAGATGTACAGATAACTCTTGACAAAAGGATTAAAAATACAAAATGTAATTTCAACTTTAAATTTAACTGTTATTGTTAATTATGCATGTTAACTTACTTCTTCCTAAGATATGACAGTAAACTGCCTTTGCCTTCGTGTCCCAATAGATAGGAGATATATTGATGAGGTTTAGATTCGTATTCGGAAATTAGAGATCGCATGCACCAGGTCAAATGAACCTGAAATTTAAAAAAAAATGCAGATAATACTATTTTTTGTAACAAAACGTGAATATCAAGGTCTCTCTCACCGCTATTGCGGTCACCTTGATACTAAGAATGAGAACGTTTTGGGTCAGTTATTATAGTTTACTCATTATTTATTTGACACTTTATCATATATCAAGACAGGAAAAGAAAACAATTTAAAATAGACAAAAGCATAGACGACGGTATTATCACAAACGATTGTTTATTAATAATAATGTTATACAGAACGTACGTTTTTTTTAACACGTGCAACAAGTCAAAATAAACAACTGTTTTTTTTTTTTAATTTTCATTGTAGGTGTCTGATGGAACGGATTTTTCATCTCCAAGAACAAAATATAATATATGCCTGTTTAATTCATTATTTTGGAACTTTGCAATCTATCACAATCGTATAAAGAAAAATATTACACTTTTTTACTAGTGTACCTCACCGTTAATCTTTAATTTTTTTTCTTGATTGGTGGTTGCTAAAATTAATATTGTAAAAATCGAGTCTTAGTGTAGACGTTGTTTATAAAAGTAATTATTTGTTAAAATGACTGAATAAAAGGACATTAAATGTTGTTAATTTACTACATATTTAATTTAAGTTTTTTGTACATATATACACAATTTAGTACTTATTTCAATTGGAAATCAAAGATTAAGAATATTATGTCCATGCTAAAATGTATATTTGATATTACTATCATCACTTCAGCCGTTACACGTCCATAGGTCAACTCACCTCGGTTGTATCACTAACAGGTTTAACGTAATAAATACTTCTAAATTCGGGCGTCACGGCGTCAGGTTTGAAGGCGTGCTCCGTGAAGTTATTCGGTGGTCGATTGTTGTTCGGTACTTGTCCAAACGTGTTAACTACGTACTTTTCTAAAGCCGCGAGGTCCATTCGCGCCTGTAAATAAATGTACAAAATAATAAACATTGTTATCAGCTTACATTCATCCGCTTCTGGGTGTAGGCCTTCTTCAATACTTTTCACGCTTTGCGATTCTCTACTCTCCTGACCCACTCATTTATGTCCGTTTTTCTAGGGTGACAATCCATTTGAAAGGAGGGCGTCCTACACCCCTTTGTCTTTTCTCCTCTACAAGACTCCTTCCTCAATCTGCCATTACTTATAGGATACATGCAGCCTTGTATCACTTTAATTGGTAGACCTTGAGAGCCATATCGGTTTAGCTCCGCGAAGTTTCCTATACCATCCCTTATAGCACAGTGCTATCAAAATTTTATTGTTCCAAAACTCCTTAATAAAGGTTTTCATTGTAACACTGGCAAACAATAATATTTTATTGCATTATTAATACTTATAATTATCTTAAGATGTTCATTAAACAAAATATTTAAAAAAAATCCATAACGGTGTGAAGATTTTTAAGTTACAAAAAATTATGAATAAAGCTTGGGAATGAATCATTTTGCTGTCAAATGACCACAAAAAATCGTCTGAGTTTGTTGTGGATTCTTTTGGCATTTTTCCTATAAATGAATAACGCAAGCGAGCTATAGGCAGTGTAGTATAAAGTCAAATGATTCAAAGAGTGTCATAACCAACCTGTACAGCGACAGTCATGCGGTGCGCGCTGTAATGTCGCTTCCGAAACTCATGTGCGGCCAGGTGAAGTTTCTCGTCATCCTGCAAGTCGTCCTTGAGACTGCGCAGATTACCCCACGTGAACGTACGAGCGGGATGGTCCTCGGGAAACAGGCTTGACAGTAGCTGGTCTTTGCGGTTCGAATCCGACGGAGAAGCAATTGCAAACTCTGTTTAAAATAAATATTATTTATAAATATAAAGCATTTTTTACTGTCCCTTCTGAGAAAATTATCAAATTGACCCAATTTCACAGACACGAGAGTCAGATTGAATTCCCTTATAACAACTTCCTTTAGCTTAAGTTAAGAGGGTTAAAAATATGCTATGGTATGCGTCAACTTTAAGTCATAGCTAGAGAACGCACTGCCCAAGTCCGGAGCGAGAGATAAATATAAACACCATCACTTAAAATAAACCGTACTATCTCGCCTTCAGGAGTAATCCCAAATCCCTCAAAGGGAAGATACGCTCAACCATGCCACCCTACTCGCCCCTGACCAATAGCCTAGCCGCCCAGTACTCCGTCGTTACCATGGATAGTACCAACTACTCTATTCCTGGCTTGATTTTTTTGTAAATCGTAAGCATGGAATTGGTTCGAATTGTTTAGTATTTAAAAATCTGGAGATGCTGCTACCCATCGATGATGAATATTTTTCTCCTAGCCGGCTCTTATGGCAACAACCTCAGAGAAGCAGGCCTATACCATGCGCCGGTACAACTACGGTATGCCTACTGAATTCATTAGGAGAGACCTATATTGATGAATGTAAATTACAAGCCTTTTAAATTATGTTCTTATATAATTAGTACATTTATTTGAAAATTAGGAAACAACACACATTGCCTGTTCACGTCGCATGCTTCATTGTCATAGCAATCTCAATAAAACATTACTTCACTATCCTACATAAAGACAACCCAACTGAATACTACAACAATATTGCAAATTAAAACGTGTCGAATTGTAATTGTTTGGAAGTGGCAAAATAACCATGACCAACTGCGCAAGTAGTTATGTAGGTTATTGTTTGAGTAAAGAATATAAAATCTTATTTAACAAAATAAATATTTAAAATGAAAACCTAATTCGAAACTATATCATAAAATATAAAAAAAATGAATTTGAACTCTCGACTCTGGCGACAGAATAGGTTTACCACTAAACAAAACTATTCAAAAATAAATTGTTTATACAAATGGCTCTTTAACGTAACTAGACTTCGATTACTAAATTGCCTGACGTTATTCAGCGATAAATTTATACCAACCTGTTGTGTTATGCGTTACGCGTTCCACACAGTAAAAAAGAATTATTTAATGAACTTATTACTTATTCTCTGTTGATGTTATTGCTGATAGCTAGAGAGCTTTTACAGCTTCATCGGAGCTGAGTTTACGGAGCGGAAGGGTCCGTGAACTTAAAAACTAAAAAAAGGGCGCGTCCCAGTTGCACGAAGACGTTCGCACGTAGCAAAGCGTTCTACCCGTGTAGAGCTGTGTATTGACTGTGTTGATGTTGTGTGCATGCGCCTTGGGATGGTAGCGTGGACCACAGATGAACCAAGAAGGGATCCGGATCCAACCACGGTTCGCCCACGCTGTTCGTGGTTAGGGAGCGGGCGGTCGCTCTCTAAAAACGAGTGTTGAGATGTAAGAAGCGTTTGATTCTACTTAGTATAATTTGGTGACCTGTGTGGAATGTCGCAGGTGCAGTGGTTATTTAATAAAACTAACTATGTAGATGTATTGTCGTTGCTTATATTATCCATCCCACGTAGGATTGTGTGAATACAATGAAATATCGATCAAGCCGAGGTTGCGTCACCTCGAGAGCCCAGGTTTGAAATGACCGCGTTTCAAGTGACAACACAAGCCAAGGTACCCCGTTACAGTGAAGATTAAGCTGGGCACCGTCAATGCTCGACAATAAAAAATTTGGTAATGCTATATATTTCAACAAAACTCGTGTCGGATACAAAACAAAGTGATAGAATAGTTACAACGCTTTCCATATTGTCGTAACGCTTCTGGCGTTTGATAAATCACTGTCTAATATTCGGTTTAAGCTTGGCGGAAATAATTGGTCAATTTAGTCTGACATTGTATTACGGTGCGGCCTGTGCGGTGTATGTTGAGAAAAAGGTTTGTGGAACATTACAATCAAAAATATTTTTTATCATATACGACGAAACATCAATGACATACATAAACATATTTGCTATATTGTATATTATATGTTGGAAAATGAAGGTGTGTATTGCTTTCCCGTTGTCCTCCGGGATTAAACACGGTGTAGAATTGCCTTATTTTCCTCGGCCAAATCGTTATTGGTGTTGAATTTAAGTCCACATCCGCCGCAGGAAGAGAAGAGCTTATACTTATAGAAACTAACTTTTATGATATTTGGCTGGCGATGTCATGGCACTCAGTTGCCTGCAAGGGGTCAAGTGACAGAGAAGTAAGGTGCATTTTGTTTTGACACTCCCATCCGTGAGAGAAGAGTGGGAGATTTATCTCTCCCGACGTAGACCGAGCCGCGAGGTCACTGGGAGAAATGCAAATGTGAGCAAAATAGTTCAGGTAATCCCACCATACAGAAGTACATCATAGGAATTTTTGTTATTTTACTTAAGACGTGACTTGTGTATTTTTCCCCCTACGAAAGTAAAAATGCGAGGACATTTATCTCACATAAAACGAAGGGAAAAAATTAAATAATAAAGGAGGTTTTTTGTGAGAATAATTTCATCGCCCTTTATTATAACTCCTACCTGACCTTCGTCTGCTTCGCGAATTTAATGAATGCTCCCCCAACATCGATCGGTGGACTCTCCTCTACTTAGCGTAAGAAATATTCCTACCCCAATTTTAAGTCTCTAAGCTTTGTTATTCCAAATATATCGTGATGAATCAGTGCCTAGGTGAAAATCATATATATGTTTATCTATATATAAAGTATACTAAAAGTATTACTATAGAAAATTCCGCACCAGATTCTATAGCCTCCCGCTCCCGTTGCATAGCTTCTTTCTTCATGAGCGGACTGACGAAGAATTGACTAAACATGTCCATGGCTTGAGGCAGGTACTTCTCCTGGATCTCGAAATAGAATGTCGTTACCTCGCAGTCTGTCGACGCGTTGTCAGAACCTCCTTTTTTCTGTTTAATAAATTTGAGATATATACGCTGAGAATATACTAAACATATGTACTAAATTTGAATATCGAAAAAGTCAGATTCATCTTGGCTGGATATTTTCAGTCTAACCTACTATAAAAATTTATTTAATATGACTTTTTTGACATTAAAAACTGTCAAAATAAAGAATTATACGATAGTGGATAAGTGAGGGCAATTAGGAGACACGTGATGGAATATTGACAGTTCTACACCCAGCAGTCGATGGAAAAGCGATAGATAACCTCTGTACCCTCACTTGTAATAATCCTGAACGTAACTTCTTAAAACTTTTAATTACCTTGATAAAGGAGTCGAATTCATTTTCCTTGGGATACTTTTCACTGCCCATGAACACCATGTGCTCGACAAAGTGTGCCAGACCCTGGATGTCCGGTGGGTCGCTGTAGCTACCCACACCAACGCAAAGCGCACACGCCGCCTGCACACAAACACGTTGAAATTTTTAATCATCGACAATATACAAGTACGAGCAATAATTAGACATTTGTTTTTATTTGTTACTTTTATTAGGAGTGTTAACATTGTCAAACTAATAATTTATGTAAAAACTAGATTACAGTATTTAAAACATAGTCTTAAAGATGACAATTGTTCGAGAAATTGAAATATATATAGAAATATGAATGACATTTATTTTCTAAAATAGCCCTGTAAATGTACTCAAAATTAAAATATAAAAAAAATAACTGACAGCCCAAACAAAAACTAGTTCAAGTGTAATAAGTTATTATTGTTACGTTTGTTATGTTTCTTACGTAGTTTTACGCAAGCAGATTCGATTTAATTTTTTTGTTACTTTTTTTTCCAAAGGCGATCTTTTATTCAAGGTCGCCAATGAATTAGTGTTTTCGATTGTTTTTATCCTTATTATGAACATGTTTGGTAACACATGGCGAAATTTAAAATAAAATTTATTTTATCATAATAAGGCCTGCGTCTAACATCTATCGACCTTAACAGAGTAGTCTATGTTAAGTTAATTATTAAGTTTATTTCTGTAATAACCCTTTATCATAACATCATAACGGCCGATTGATGCGATCTGCAATGCATGGGCCTCTCCCAAATGTCGCTACGTGCCCATGCCGCGTTTCGACACCCTTGTGTCGGAATGCTAAGCAGGTATTATCTATTAACAGCTTATGCCGAGGTCCCCTCGTGGGGGCACTTGAGCTTAGTTACTACATGGAGGATCTTAATATCAATTTTATAAATTTTCTATTCATATAAAAAAAATATATATAACCAAGTAAAAATTTCAAAGTGGTAATAATCGGATAAGGGGATGAAGCTAACATTCTGCAAAACGGTAGCAAGCCGGTCATTTCCGAAAGTCATACTTTTCTGCTCGACAGGATATCTATTATAACAACAGTGAAACTGATATTCAAGTTTTATATACAAAATATAAGCAATGTTTTTACACCATTCCTCTTTCTGCGCAGAAGTTTACATAAACAGTCATTGTGGCCTAACAACAAAGCTGATAAATAAGCCCTATATCGTTGTAAGTATAGTTACGTTAGAATAATTACTATTAAAAAAATATCCGATTCTCACTTGACCACTGCAACATCGTGACTGAAAAATCCATTTCATTTCAACGGCATCATTCTCTACCGCACCGTTAATTACTTTTTGATATAATTGTATTTAAAAACATAAACCTGCCACTAGACATCCTGTACCACCTTAAATATACCTATGTGTAATAATAATATTGTGTAATAGAATTTGAGCATGTTCAATATTCGTTAAGTCGGAATTTAGAATCATGACCCCACAAAGTCCCTTACAATGGTCATCCAACACATTGCCCTGTTTTTTAATTTTAAAATGTATAAAAAAATTATTGCATTCAAAATTTTTTACATAGGATAAAAAGGCGGGAAATGAAATTTTACTCACTTGTTTTTTTCAATAGTATGAATGTTATACTTTATTAAAAATTTATACATACTAAAAAAAATATATAAAAAATTTAATAATACGTGGGTGAAAAAGTATTTTTGTCAAAATACTTTTTCCCCTCATAATATTACGAGTTCAAGATGATTAATAAAAAAAAATTGCCCAAAAGTAAAAAAGAAATATGCCATAGTAATAAGCAGACCTTCGTAATTGTGAAAAAAAATTATATAATGAAATATTTGTAAAAAAAATCGCCAAAAACGTCACATAAAATAATTGCAAATATGTGTATGTAAGTCTCAATTAATGTTTTCAAAAAACATGAATCGAGGCCGGCTAAATCTCCGTAACTCATGTATAAAATGTTATTATTTATATACTAGCTGATCCCGCAAACGTTGTTTTGCAAAAAAATTAAAGTTTTTTATTAACAAATGTAAGATAAGGGTAGATCATAGAGGGGTGGAAATTTAGGTTTGTATGCATTTTTGTATGCTGTATCATAATAAAATAAAAACCAAAAAAATTGTCTAAAAAATTAAAAATTAAATTTAGGGGTGGACCACCCTTATCACTTAGGGGTATGGAAACTAGATAGTAGCCGATTCTCAGACATACTGAATACGTATGTAAAATTTGGTAAAAATCGGTCAAGCCTATAGATGTAAAAAAGCCGATTTAAAACGTTTAAAACCAAAAGTGGCGGTTTAAAACCCCAAATAAATCTTTTTAAACGGTTTAAAACTCGCCTACTAAAATATAAGAACAGTGTTTTTACACATCATTATCGACAATACTTGGTCTTGTGTTAGTTACCTATGCAGTTTATACCTATGTAGGTAAGTATATTACATATAAAGTACTATAATTATAAAGAAACAATATTACATACAATAGATTAAAATATGTATCTAAATAATAAAGAAATTGTGGATAGGAGTTTTGACCTTTATTTCCAAGTAGTTAAGGTCTACTTAAAGGTCCACTCCTCAATTTCTGTTCAAAAAGTTTGCCGACAGAGAGCCACCGCCGACTGCTATGCACACACACAGTCTGTCAAGAAAGTCTTGAAAAGAAATAAAGTGTTGCCATATTTAATTTTAGGACAGAAATGTCAGTCAGTTTTACAAAGATAGTGGCGCCTCATAAATTTTCATGACTTTCTTGATTGGATGATCATCATGTTGTCGAGTGGACTGTGTAAGATTAGCCAGTTTTTTTATTACTTTCAAGAAAAAGTCGGGTACCTAATAATCTAATTTTATAACAGCTCATTACATTTTAGTTATTTAGTAATGTTTGGCATCTTTGGTACGAGTACCTTTATATTGAATTCAAATTTGTACATTTTTTTACAATACTGGCAACACTGACATGTCCGCACGCAACACGCTATGTATGTGTGTGTGTGGTGTGGAGTAGGCGAGCTGGCAACGTTGCATCTTGACGTCTCTCCGCGTGAGAAGTGCAAGTGTGTGAGTTTGGTTTTAAACCGAATGAAACTGATTGATAAATCTTTTCAAAATAACCTATATAGTTAACTAGGTAATAGTTTTTCAACTTAGCTAGGTAATGTCTACGCTTGGAATAGATAATGTGTTTATATTTAAGAAAAATATAGTCGTCAACACTAAACGTTTAAAA
The DNA here is from genome assembly GCF_028537555.1 of Battus philenor. NCBI lineage: Eukaryota > Metazoa > Arthropoda > Insecta > Lepidoptera > Papilionidae > Battus > Battus philenor. The sequence continues at coordinate 6,072,324 of NW_027181686.1, forward strand.
CCGAAAAAAATGGGTTTTTTCGGTTTTAAACAGTTTTTTTCGTTTTAAACCGTTTGGTTTAATTTGTTTTAAACCGGCCTTACATCTATAGTCAAGCCGTTTCGGAGGAGTTCAAGTTCGAACACCGTGACACGCGAATTTTATATATTAGAAGATTATTGTTTTCGTACGGTCTTTTTTGTTAAACCTGATACTCACAGTGGTCGAATTGCTTCCTTAAAAAACAGATATTATAAAAAACTAATATTTCTTCTAACTTGCTAGATACACTATAAGTAATGATTCGTATACGAATTTGTTATATGCAAGGATAACGTTTTAAGAAACATCGTTTTTATACGCTTTTGCAATATTTTAAAAACTCAAGTCACAAGTATACACAAGTACGTGCGAGATGAAACACTTGGTCTTATTTGTGAAAAAAACGTTATCTACTTAATTATATTTACATAATTTATTTATATGTAAACATATATTTTAATTTATTAACGTTATGTCTGTACATTTTGTTAAATTTTGATAACATTTCCAACAGCAAACATGTCTCACAACAATTTTGATTCGGTATGTATCATGTATTAATACAACAAAAAACAGAGGATTTTTAACGTAAATTGGCTATGGGGGTTAGTCTCTTGTCTGCGATAGTTTGGGAATCTCGGTTTTAGATTCCGTTCGACGGTCATGCCATTGAATCATTTTCTATATAAAAAATTCAATTTATGGTGACCTTCTTATTTCAAAAAATCTAATTCTATAAATCGGAACCAATAGTGAAAAGATAAATGTATTCATACAATGCGCTAGAAACGACGGGTCTACGCTAATCAAAATAATAAACATGATTTTACTTATATGATGAAATAATCTATACCTTACAACACAATGGAATAAGATTGAAAATTAATTCGTAAAACTCTGTCTCGTATTTTGGACATTATGGTGTCAATGACGGCCATAGATACGAGGCAACTCATACCGTGTCAAGTGAAAGTTGTTTATTAAAAAGCTTGCATCGCTTTCTACACGCTATCCTCTCGTACGCGTCCTTCACAAATTTTATTAGCCTGCGGCGATAACGAACCTGTAGAAAGCATGCAATGTCTTAACATCATAGACCATTTATTTATAAGTATGGGTTTTAATATTTTAATGAAATTTAATGTGCAATAATTATATTCATCATCAAGTAATTAATAAAAAAAATTTCAAAATAAACCGGATGAAACTCTGCACGCTAAATGAAATCTATAGTATAAAACGAACGCACATCTTAAAAATCATTCTTCAAAAACAATTTAGGAACACAGTATACTCAGATATATGCATCAACATTAGAATATAGCCTAGTATGTAAAAACACAAAGAGACTGGCAGTAAATTGTGTACCAATTTCTTTTTGTCCGATTTGTTCTGAACGCTCTAAATATACATCGACGTAGATATTACTGGTATGCTCAACAATGATAATATTTATAGATGAATCGTCATTACATTTGCAGAGGGTGGGTAGGGTCAAAAGATAAAGTTCACTGTTTTTTAAATAACTTCTTTCAATTAAAACTTCAATGAAATTTGGAATTTTTCTATTGAAATTTTAGGTGTATAATTTGAACAAACTTAAAAAGATTCTTCTCCCGCATTGTTTTAGGGACTTATTTAACTTTTATAGGCGGTTTTGGTATGGTTTTTCAGTGTTATATTATTTTCTAAGGAAAATATTCATAACACGGTTTATTACAATGATTACCTTTCAAATAAGTATATTCCAAATATAAAAACAAAAATTCCACTAACGGTGCAATTTTATAGTAATACTAATACAAAAATTTTATGCTGGTTGGTTCGTCTGCTAGTACTTTAATCCTAGTATAATTTTTTTTTGTGATAAAGGGTAAATTATAGTTCCTGTTATCGTATAAACAATGCTTTTTCGTTATTTGTAAGCATAAAAAATAATTCTAATCATAGACAATTTTACATTTTTATTCTAAATTATAGATTGCCGTGACAAAACAAATACGGAATATCGTTTGTAGTCAGATTCAAGTTTGGTCACGATCTAATTATTTCACCTTCATTTAACGTTTTCCTTTCACTATTCTGTCGATGTAAATTTTTAAAGTGGAATTATCGACTCCTATAATAAAATTGTAAAGTTCTTTGAATTTCACTAATTTCGCGTCTCATTGGCAAACTCACAATTTTTATACAAGCCATGGAGAGTGTATGCTATGCACAGGATTTCTCTACAAGATAGAATCAGGCATAAAGAGATTAGTAGGTGACTGAAAGTGATCGACGCTTCATTACATAGACAAGTTGAAATGACATTGGGCAGACTACATATCATGCAGAACAGATTACACGGGTCATAAGTTTTTGGAGTGGAGACCACGTGCAGCGCAATAGAAAAAAAAGGAGAAATTACCAAAAAGTGGACAGACGACCTAGCTAAGGTGCTGTGAGAAATGGATGCTGCATCAACTGGTCCTACTGAAAATCTATGGGAGAGACCTAAGTTAAGCAATTAATGATTTAGGGCTGAAATAATAATGATGACAATACACCAGATCTGCATTTAATAACATGTCGTTTACCAATTGAAACTAATTAATATGTTTGTTGAACCACACGATGTGTATATGCCGTTTGTCTTAAATATTTTCGTTGAAATAGACTTCAGTTTTTCAACGTTTAAAAATTGCTTCAATTGTTCTCAACGCTTTTTATAACCAGTATTTTACAGTTACAGATATACCCATGTGCAGTCATAGCAATATCAAATAATTATATTATTTCATTTGATCGACTTTCGATTTTGAAATAACGCAATTCTTCTAAAAGAATAAATACACTATTTTACAAAAAAAATTTTGTTCTACCTAGAAGAAGGCCACGAAATATATTTTTGATTCTACATGAAGCATACATTAAATTTGTAACCTTAGCTTTCGTGGTTGGATACAAAAATTATATAAACAACGCGAAACAAAAAAACAGACATAACAAACTTCATAATAGAAGTGGCCAAACTGCGGCTCGCGAGCCACTTGCGGCTCTTTAAACGATTATTATCGTCGAATTATTTCAATATTTTAATTTACATTACCAATGTCAGCTCCTGAGAAATTGGAACAAATTAATGGTGTGAATAATAATTATTATTTTACCATAAAATTAGCGAAATCCAAATACCGATCATAATTAACAAACCGACATCTTGTGTATTAGCTTAGCTGTCATATATACGTGTGACATTATATCTACCTTCAATACACTTATTTTGTACTTTTGTTTAAATAATTTCAATAAATATAATTTTTGTATAAAAACACTTCTTTGCGTGTTTTAAAAGCGTAGTCAATTGCGGCTCGCAAAAAATTTCAAATTTCGATAAATGGCTCGCACTATCAAAGAGCTTTGCCACCCCTGCTTTACAACCTTAAAATAACTAACAGAAGCCATTAAGAACATTCTTAAAAACAGTTGTGCTAAATATGTCTAAGGAATACAAAATTGAAGATAGCAATTTGGTCCAGTCCATAGGCCATAGCCATATTTTTATCCCGAAACAATGAATAGTTGCAAAATTGATTAATAATCCTAATTTATTTTTTTTACGTTTTGTATAAATAAATTGAATTATCACTGTACATTTAGTATTAGTGCACAGTGAAAATCCTCCTTTATTTGTAATAAAAATGAATTGTTTTGATGAAACTTATGTAATATGAATTGAATGTTTACTTCTTTTACATTGTTTTTTTGAAAGAAATATTTAGTTTTATCATGTCTCATTTGACCTTTTTCTTAGTAACACATTTAATCTACCACATTAAAAAAGAGTATGTATATCCTTTCTTCCCATTATATTATTATTTTTATCATTACAATATTATGTAACATAAATATAGGATTGTTAGATTGTTGAATCAATTTGTTTGTTAGGTAATCGATTAATGGAATTATTTACACAAAAACATTTTACACTTCACTGTTTACCCATTAAATCAAGTGGTGAATTAACCATGCAAAAAAGGAACTGTAGAATAGTTTATCTTGTAAAGTTATATGCAGTAGTCATCTTGATTGCATGACTTTTCAAAATAGCATTTCCTTTTAAAATCAATCTAACGATTTTTGGCAAATAAAATATATACAAATAGGGGTACTCATAATAACATAAAAGCAAATGAAAAAAATTAGGATAGATAGGATTTTTTTAGCCTTGTCAACTAATTTTTAACATTGATTTATTGGATTTCTACTATATATAGATAAAAAGATAAGTGTAAAAAATTAACACCAACTACATTATTAACCATTTTCTTACCACAGTATGCTCCAAACCAGGCACACTGTGAAATGCACACATTGCATGGCGGTAAACTGATTTTCATGTTTTCCCATTAAGTGTTACACACTTAAAGGTTTTATTGGTATATTAATTAAAAATGGACATTAGGATAATTCTTAGTAATTTATTTGGCTGTGATGTCTTAAAACAGGGATCTACACATAAGCCGACATTACAATTTTTACATCCATATTTAGGTTCATGTTTTGCCATTTGCACTGCAAATAACACACCTTCTACTTAGATTTATTAATTGAAAGTAAAACATCTTTCCATCAACCTTAGTAGATTATTATTGCGGTGATACTTATTATATAATTTTTGTTCCTAAATATATACTTTTCTTTCAAAAAATTGTTTTTAAGTAAAGGCGCATTCAATAACATGATTGTAGTCATAGAGGAATCAATTCAATAACAATGCAATATAAAGAATAGTAATTGGATGCCATCAAACTCCACCACTGGTACACACGGGGCATCCAGTAGAAGCCGGCTAACTCTGGCGCTCATAATGAAAGAGTTAACTATTTTCATATACACCATACAACTATAGTGATTTTCATAATGTCATATTTTTTATAGAAGCATTACAGGTTCCTATTATTCCTCAATGTATGCACCTAAATTTTAAAATCCAATTGTATTATACACAATTTATTCAAGTTATGATAATATAGAGTAGTCAACATAGAAATGATATGAAACAATCTTTGGTAGTTTTATATATATACCTTTTAGAAAAAAAAACACTAAAACATTATATACCTGCATATAAATACACAAATTTATTTACCCTATACTATTTACATTATGTATGTATAAAAATATATATATATATATATACACATATAAACATATTTAATTACATGGATATGTATAGAAGTAAATGTATTTATACTAACATTTTACTTTTAAAGAAATATTTACTACAAATTAATTTCACTCTGTAGTAACTTATAGATATATATATATATATATATATATATATATATTTTTTTTTTTTTTTTTTTTATATAGTTGCTGAATGAAGGAATATTTATTGTTATTTGTAATGTTTTATGAAATCAATCCACTTACCAATTTCTCTTCATCAAATTCATTTCTTCTCTTATTGCCATGATGATCACTGCTCCCAGACTGTGCAGATTTGCTACCATCACTATCAGAACCTGAACTTTCTTCTGTGGCACTACTCTCTTCTTCACTTGAGCTGTGTTCTTCACTTTCAACTGGTCTGCTAGGGTCTGATATCAGTAGTGCTGTTAAACCATTTTGTAACCTTATAGTCCTACAGAGAAAATTTAATAAAAAATAATGAGTAGAGCATTAAACAATTATCATATTAAACATAAATATAGATATTATTTGATATTAATGTTTAGATCATTACCATTACCTGAATTTGATATAGTCAAATATAAAATAGAAACATTTACAAAAAGAAGTTTAAAGCCATGAACAATAATTTTGTAAAAATAACCAGGTAGTATTACAAATCCATTGCCAAAATAATACTATTCATAATATTTTGAAAGGGTCTAAAATTTGGGGTTAAGATTCTTATAACATTGGGACAAAATTAAATATTTGATTAAATGAAGAAATAATAAAAATAAAGTCCTTTCAAGGCATAAAAAGAAAGCATACTTGTAAAGTTTTTTATCAGACACAGATTTTACAGGTTCAGGTAAAACTTCAACTTTCTCTTTTCTATTGAATGTACTAACTGAAAACCCTGAATGATTCTTAACCACTTTTACTTCAGGTCTAAACCTTGGGGATTTATGAAAACTATTTCTTTTAGACATTGCTACTGTTATGTGTTTTGCTTGATGAAGACCAAATGTTTTTTGAATAAAAATGGACAAAAATTTTGACATCTATCTAGTGACTGAATATTGCCATTATTTAAAATTTAAAAATAGATTGTGCACCATGTGCTTACAAAAAACTTTTAAAACTTTCACTAAATTTCCTAACATCGACTAATTTTTCTAACATAAATTGAATAATAAACTGAAATTTTTGAGTTGTTCGAAATTTTAACTATTTTTTTATTTATTTATTTCCACAAATGACAGACATAAAGAGGTTATCTGAAAGCTCTTAAATTATACTATGCTACCAACATTTTTTATAAAATAAAATTTAGCGTAGCGAAAATAGATTATATTTTTTACTATTGGGCATTTGCGTAATATGCTGGTCACACATTTTGTACTTGTCAAACATACAGTTCATTTCAAAACTGTTTAAATTAAAAACTTTTTATCGGTCACTATATGAAGTTGTGTAATTTGCAATTAGATACCGATGTATATATAAAATGGATCAATCATGTTCCGATAGTGATCTTTCAATGTCCCCTTCACAAATTTTGGAACGACTGCAAGTTCTAAGACAATTACAGTTAATGCAACGCGGGAAACTGCAAAAACAACAATTATTGTATCAAGATTCGCCTGAAATTTCTTCAAATATTACTGAATTTGTAAGTCACTTCAGTAACAGCACGAGTTATAATACATTTCGTAGCTTATTGCAAACTACTCCGCATTCTTCAAATGAAGCATCACCTTCAATATCTGCAGCTTCTTCGTCAAGAAAACCAAAAGAAAGGGATTTCATAGATGGAATATCCTTATTAAACCTTTCTCAAGAATCTGAATTTATTTTGAATTCCCCAACTTCCATAAAAAGCAAAAATTACTCTGATAATGAACCTGTTGCTATTATTGCACCTTCTAACCAAATAAATGAAAATTCTTTAACTGGTAAACATATTTCATTAGACGAAATGCCTATTTTAAATCCAAAGAAAAACTTTGAAGCATTGATTGTTGAGAAACTTCAAAATGAAGAAAAAGATAAGAGGAATCATAAACAAAACAATTTACCTAACAAAAACAAAAAAACATTTCTTAAAAAAGGTGAAGGAATGTCTCGTTTTGGTGTTCAGAAAAAAGATCTTGTTATACAAACAACAAAATCCTTACCGTGGCATCAAAGTAGAAGAAAATTGGAATCAATTAACACACAAAATAAGCAGAAGAGTACAGATGTAAAAACAAATTTGGAGAAACCTGATGTTAAAATGATAGTTCCAAAAATGAATTCCTCAAATAAAGTGAATGTAAATGGTCAAGTTGAAAGAGAAATCCCTATAAGGTCTCCAGACAAATCTAAAAATGACTCACAGGGACATAAAATTAAAACTAGTATTTGTATGTCTGAAGAACAATCAGAAAGAAAAATTAACAATATTCCCCAAGGAAAACATCCACTTCAAGTAGAAAAGGGAAAAACTTGGGCAGCAGTACTTACTAAAGAACAGGATGATTTCTTAAGAAAAATAAAACAAAGTGATTATTATAAAAATTTTAGCTCTCCTTCAAAGAGTTTCATATCTGAGGTAAGTTGTGATGAAAATGTGATTAAGATGCAACAAGAAAAAGAAATTGTTGAGCAAAAGATATTTGAATTACTTGAAAATAAATTTACTCACGAAAGTTTTAATATAGAAAACTCATTTATTAACCGGTTTTTAAAGAAAAACAAGTTAGAATGTTCTGGAGAAAGTACACCTCTTATAATGCAAAGATGTCTTTCAAAAAATCCTGATTTAATAAATATTAATCCCAACTTTAAACAAGGAAAGGATGAAAATATTGAGTGCAATGAAATTTGTCAAACTGACTGCACAGAATGTGTGGAGACATGTTCATCTTTATCAAGCTGCTGCTCATGCACTACATTTGAAGCAGTAAACTCTAACTGTGCATGCTTTAATGAAATCCAAACAAAGATGAATAAACAAAAGGATACAGTCAGAACCTCTAGTATAAAAACTATTAACTCAGAAAATGTTACTGGTCTGAAAGATACAAAAGAAAAACAAAGTTTGAATGATGATGCCAGTAATGACACTGACATAATTAAATCAAATATGGCAGAAATGAATGCAAAGTTGATAGCAACTAGTGAGTTACTTAAAGATAGACTTAGTGAATTAGAAGATGAAATTGAAACATTTAGAAAAGAAAATGCTAATTTAACAAAAATGCGCGAAGAAATTGATTTGGAGAGACAAAAATTCTTTGAGGAAAAGACAGCTTTTGAACAAAAATTTAATGAAGAAAAAATTCTCTCAGAATATTACATTGCTGAAGAAAAAGAGAAACTTATGAAACAGAGACAGCTATATGAAAGACATGTTAGAGATTTGCGTGGGCGATTAAATAAGAAAGATAAAGATGAAGTTATAAATCTGAAGAAAGAGATAAATGACCTCAAAGAAGATATAAGGACAAAAGATGCAAAATCTACATCGACAATAGCAAGACTCCGCAATCAATTAAAAATACAGGAGAAAGAAAAAAAGAACTTACAAGAGGAAGTAGACAAACTCAAAAAAGAGATCCGTCGCATTCAACACAGCAATGATGTCACAAGACGATTAACAAATTTAAAGTATCTTGAACAAATTAACAAAAAACTGTCTGACATAACGTCTAAGGACTCCCAATCTAATATTTATTCAGACCCTAACATAAAATATAAAGCTTATGAAATTGAAAGACAAAATAGATGTAAAAAAGTAACAACTGACAATAAAGGTATAAGGCGAAGGGCAAAGAGTTTTCCAAATTTGAATGTAACCTCTAGGTATGCTAAATACTTCAGCCAAAAGGATACATTAAGTGAGAAACAACACATTTCATCAATAGTTGATAATTTTGTAGATTATGACAAAGACAATAATTTTGAAGAGTCTGTTGTAAATTCAGAAAAAAGTGGAAGTGACACCGAAGACGAAAATAATTTAGAAAAGATTTATATAGAGAGGTTTCAAAGCATATCACCAAAAGATGTGATGCATGATTCTGGTGATAAATGCAATTTAACTGACAATGCTAGTAGTTATTTTATACATAAATCAAATTCTAATCAGTCAAGGTCTACCAATCCTTTGAACATTATCGAAAACAAAAGCTTAGAATCTAATGTTCATAGTTCTAGTGTAAGCCACAGATCTTCAGGTAATTCACCTAAAAGTTATAGAACAACCTCTTATGAATCCATTGATTTAATTTCCAAAAGTGCTGCTAATAATTCTGCAAACAATTCAAGAACCATGACAAAAACTCCTCCTATAACAAGCAATTTTGGTTATAACCAAAACTTTGCTGCAGTTAACAACAGTAATCAGTATCAAGATTCCAGAATGATTATAACCCCTGAACCCTCTACAAGCAAAAGCAGCTTAACAAAGACTAATTTAAATCCTATTGAAACTAAAAAACCAGATGGGTCTAGAGAATTGAGGTTTCCAAATGGAAACATCAAATTTATTTCCCCAGATGGCAAATATAGCAAATTCCTTTACTACAATGGTGATGTAAAAGAAAATTTTTATAGTGAGGGTAAAATAAAATATTTTTATGCAGAAACGAAAACATTTCACACTACACATGCTGATGGACTAGAAATTTTGGAATTTTCAGAGTAAGCAAATTAGCAAAAAATGTTTTCTTTTATAAATAATCATGTTATGATATAATATATAATATAATAATCATATAATAAACCGCACGGATTTCAAGTGGTTTTAAGTTCTTACTAACAATTAGTTTTAAAACACATTTTAGTTCTGCTTAGTACTGCTGTAGTGTTAACATTACAGCACAAACTCATTTTTACATTTTTCTGCTTGTTGAACAGTATTCTTTATGCATATAAAAATATCTCAGTTTTCCAGAAAATGTGGTTTAAGTACTATGAATTGTATTTTAATCTTGAAAAATATGCATGTTTCTTGCTCAAGTTACATTAAGAGTTAAGATGTAATATGTAAATAAAATTTTAAAATAAAGGAGTATGTAATAATGTTACATTCAGTCAGTCACATGGTTTTTTTTTTCAGTGGCCAAGTAGAAAAACGGTACAAAGATGGTTCTTCCGAAATTCGTTTGCCCAATGGCAGTGTTCGATACTTTGACCCTAAGAATGAACATGTGCGCGAGGAATGGCGTTTTCCTGACGGTGCCACTCTCACAATCGCTGCAGATGGCGAAAAGCGTGTCATTTTTAATAATGGGCAAATTGAAGTGCATGCCAAAGACCACAAGGTAATTCTTATTTATTTTATATTATTTTTCAAGTTTTAGTTTCAAGTGTGCATTTGGATGCATGTGTTTATTTAATGTTGTTCCTTTAAAAAATAGAGTGTAATTTATAACATATAACTTGGAACACATATTTGTACCAATAATTCCTGGTCTATAAGTTTGTAATTATGTTAATAATTTCTATTTATTTTAATTTTTTCAGCGTCGCGAATTTCCCGACGGTACCGTGAAATTGGTTTATAATGATGGAACTGCAGAAACACGTTACTCTTCTGGCAGAGTTCGCATCAAGGACAAACATGGAAACCTTATAATGGACTCTGCAGCTAGTTGATATTATAGGCTTCAATGTGATATTGGAATAACAGATCTTATATTACTTTTTTGCATCAATTTAAAAGTGATTTATTTGCTCTAACGAATTTAGTGTTAATGTGTAAATGTTGATGTTGACCTATTATGATTTGTATGAATTTTATTATTGAATGTTTGTAATTTAGAATTTATGAAAAAAATTAAACGTTTTTAAAACATTTAATACATTATTAATTCTATGACTAAGACTTAGGGATTATATTTAACTAGCAGAAATATGTTTTTGCATTTTAGGTTCCAATTTTGCGATTTTTTCGAGTTTAAAGTTAATAGGAGCCATATTATCTTCAGTGCCAAATATTTTTTTTAATCCTTCAATTGCAGCCATTTCTTTAGCGCATGTAATGGTTTCACCAAATCCTGAAAATTTAAAGATTTTTTTGAATTATAAGAAATACATCATTACTGGATTAGAGACTCTACAAGTAAACAAAATTTTAGAAAACGTAAAATGATAGTATACTAAAATGTTTATGTAATAATGCATTAAATATTCTTCAATAAAGTTTTTTAGCTGGTGTGATATAATGCACCATAAACTTTCTAAGGAAGGTCAATATCCTCGGTAGTAAGGGACAAAACTTACGAGAGAAGGATGTAGGTTTATAGCTTACAATACCTGAAGAAAACATTTTCTTTTCAACATACAGCCCAACTCTATAGCAAGCTAATAATGTACTTTTCCCAACTTCTCCAATAAGTCTGGGTTCTAGTGTGACCCCTTGTTTATCCATTATCCCCACAAGCATAGCCCAAGGATCTTCTATCTTCCAATACTCATTAACATCCTTTCCTGAAATTTAACAAAATACAAATTGTTAGTTAATACATGTAACAAAATACATTTATAAAAACAGTGAATTAAATGGAATCTTACTTTTATTTTGGTAAAATTTTACATCAATAGTATATTTTGATAAATACTATAAAGATAAACAAATTAATATACCTTGTAATTGTGTAATAACAAAATCTCTGACAAAATATGCAGCCCTCTCTTCACCAGATGACTTTAAAAGTGCTCCAACTACAGCTTTAAATGTATTAGCTAAAATAAAGTTGTCAACTGGATATTCCTGAAATTAAATTCTATGTATATACTATTTATACAGGTATATAAAGATGCATAAAATGTAAATATTAGATTCTTTATGTATACCTTTATATCAATATAATATTGTACTCAATTGCAGGTATCAAATACTGTTTTATTTGTCTTTACCATGACAAGCATTTACTATTGTACATTGAAGATGTTTACACAAACATATCTCATATATTAAAAACTATCCAAGCTTTTAGGGCAGGTTATTGTACACTGCCAAAATGCTAGGATATATTACTGATATTGTCTTTGATTCTTACAGCAGATCAAATTTCCAAATAATACATTATAATTTTATTTCTATAAGTTTATTAATACTTTAATGTTAACCACAAAAGAAAATTATTAATATCTTACAGATGCCAAAATAATGTCCTTCGTGCCAAGATGTAAAGATATATTTGCTAAGGTCTCCTCACTTGTCAGATGTTTCTTAATTTCTGCTATTCCCTCTAATGGGTATTTTGGTAAAACATTTTCGAGATACAATTGGACATAGTGGTTTATAAATTGATCACCTAAAAATAAAACAAAAATTAACTATTATTGTGGAAGTAAATATATGTGAAGTTATTTTACCCAGAGTGTGGTGTTCTTAAAGTAAACAACAGAGAAAGAGATTAACTAGAATTGCATACAGAAAGTTTTTTGTGTGACAGAAACGCATTAATGTTAGCTTGTTAGATCATATGGGCATTTATGTTAATGTTTTAAACAGATATGTCTATTGTAGTCTATGCATATTTAACTTAAGTTGAAGTGTTGGCCAGTTAAAAAAGAAATCTTTTATAAAATTCTCTTTGATTTGAATGGATAAGTTAGATAGATACCTACAACTGCTTGTCCATGAGTAGATACAGCTAAAATGGTTATTTTTGTTCATTTGTCATATCATATCATCTTCATAATCAAAAATTACTTTAAATATATATAAATCAGTACATCAAATCTTTGATTATAAAATATGATTGGCAATATATACTATAGATAGTGTGAATACACAATTAGTCAAGTAATAATCAGAAGATATTTCCATTGCTACAAGGACCCATAGAGTGTTATAATTATTACTACATATCAATAGAACTGAGATTTGTTGGTTAAATTTCAATTGCACTTATGATAAATACAAATCCATCCATCATCATTGTATCTCGCTCATATCGCTGCTTGATCTCCTCCTCCATACATTTTTAAAGGACCGGTTGGAAGCGCCTGCATCTAACGAACAATAAAACAAATTAAAGAAAAAATATTAATTACCTTCTTGTGCTAACTCTTTATTATCCTTCATTTTTATATTAATTTCCATTTCCTTCTGTTTCATTTCCTCTTTTATCACATAGGATCTATCAGTAAAAGCTTGTAACAATAAATCTGAGTCGAATTCTTCACTAAGTCTTTTCCCGAAAGCAAATAATTCAGCTTCTAAATTCCATTCCAAGAAAGTATTTCTGGGGTTAGTTTTTTTACCGCCCAACTTGTCTTCTCGTCGTTTAAGTTCCATTAACGTAGGCGCCACCCATCGGTGGATTTTCTGTGCTAAAATAAAAAGTATGTAAATTAATGTTATGTTAACAACAATTGCTATAATAGAAAAACATTAATGGAAATACTTAGCTACCTTGAATATTCACAGGAAAATATCTGATAGCATTTCTTAAAAAAGGTGCAGATTTTCTTAAAAGAGACATATCGGTTTTTATAACATATCTTGTGCAAGAATAAATACCAAAACAAATTTCAGGAATATTTTTGAGGTTATTTTTTCTTTTTTTAATAGGGCAAAGAACTAAGATCCTACAGCTTAGCTCTTAATGAATTTGTATAATTTTTGAAGCATTAAAAAATTGAAAAAATTCACTAAATAATGAAATATTTTTTGGTATGTGTTTCCTTTTTTTAATAACTATTTTATACATGGAAAACTACTAAGACTGCGTCAGAAAAAAATTGCAAACAGAGTCATATTAACCTTAAATTTAAAATATCGAAATATTCGTCATGTCGATGAACTAATCTGATTTTCAATAGGATTATTTTAATATCTATTACCTTTCCGAAATTGATGTTTAAGAGTTAACTGAATGGATATATTATTCAGTTTAGCTATGTGAATTTATGGAATATAACATAATAATTTGGCATCTGCATGTAATATTTTTTACACCATTAAAAATATAACTCAACTTTAATTTTTAAGTTATATATATAATTTCTACAACTTTTATCTATAATATTACTCTATTTTATGTTTTATTACAGACGGACTGAGATAAAATAATGACGAATATTATATTATATTTAAAATAATACTTTAACTCCTTTTAAAGAGTAGGTTCATGTAAAAGCAGTTTAAGATTTCTATACAATTTTCGTCGTCTTATCCATTTCATAAGAACCTCTTTCATTTTATTGTGTTACCAAGTAGTAAATAATTGCCTTTTTGCGTTCCGAGGGGTTGTTATTTGAAAGCATATGTACACCAATTTTAGCCAACCTTTGTAACACTTTTTTTGTTTACATTTTTTGTCTGTGTTCATGATTTACGCTTATTATGTGTATAGGTTCAAAATAAAACCGCCAAAAACTTATGCCCAAGCAAGAAGCTTTATTTTTAATTTGACAACTAAAAACAATATACATTGTAAAAAGATAAATATACATAGTAAAAAAATACGAAAACCGTGTAAAAGTCAAAAGATAACATAATAAATCAACGAAATCGTCCAATAGGTAACGTGGTCTTTTCCGTTAAGTTCGTCTAAGTTTCTAGAACACGTGTAAAAGTTGTGTATGCATCAGACAGTCGATTTAACTGTCCTTAAGTAGAAGGTTATCATACTTTGATTTAATATCTGGAGGATTTATACATACGTATTTTCACAATGAATAAAAACTTACTCAGTTAGTTGCTCAATTGTTTTATTGTGCACGCTGAGATTTTGTGTCGTGCTATTCAGCAGCTTCCTTGTCCCATCTACTTAAAATAGTGAATAAAATGTTTATTGAAACATTCAACCATTTTTACATCCATAACTAGTTGCAACACATGTAACTCTGCACGAGTATAATAATTAAAATGAGAAAAAATATACAAGTTCTAAATTTAATTAACTGTCAACTTCTCCGATTGGCTAGAAAACCTCTGACTGAACTTAAAAACCCTCTTTTGATTTTATTTATCGGGAAAATTGTGTGATTACTGTAAAATGAAGCAGATGTATCGTACATAGATGACGACAATTCAATTGCCTGGAACAATAAAATAACAATTACTAGTCATTGGAAAGCATTAAAATTTAAAAGTAAAGTAAAAAACACGCAACGGCAATATTTGGATACTTGGTGCGATAAGCCCAAAGTTTTGAATACTTGTTTCGACTGTTCATTGGTTGGTACACCGATTGGTCGGCCTCTTAGCGGATGGGCTGAGAAAACGAAGGAACTACGAACTTCCATAAAGTGTTATGACTAACTACATATAAATTATTATATTCTAAATAAGCTCAATTAAGAAACCCGATTCGATTGTAAATTTACTATGTATGCTGACTCTTTTCCTATCCTTTAATTAGTCAAAAATCGTTCATACGTTATCTTTTTAGCAGTTATGCGTAAAACCAGCATTATGTCGCTATTAATATGAACAAAAGCAGTGATTTTTTAAAAAAAAATGCCATACTATTAGAAAAAACAATACAGTAAAAACTCCTTATTCGCATTTCCTTCATTCGCGTTTTTACTATTCACAGATTGAAAAAATGCGACACAGTTTCTATATTCGCGCCTCAAAATTTTTTCGCGAATCTAATAAATACATATTAATAACAAAAAAGATTCCAGTAGGTATCCAACCCAATATCTTTTGTAAAGGCCGTCAAATAGTCAAATAGAAAAATGTTTTTTTAAATGTTAAATTCACAGCCCATTGAAGAAGATGCTTCAACAAAGACAGGAAACTTGACCTTTAATTTGAAAAATCTTAGTGAAGGTTTAAGGATGGCAAATGAGCTTGGCGATTTCTTAATCCGTTCAAGGAATGAAATCTTATTTTTAAAAGGCAAATCGCCTAATGTGACTGCTTTCTTATCATCAGTCCGAATTGAAGGAGTTTTTAAAAACTGTTAAGCAAGACAAAGTTACAAAATTCTTCTAACCATTATTTCAGCCTTAAAATAATTAATCAAAATGTTCCAAAACATCAATTAAGCAGATTTTTTATCATATTTGTTTTTTTTTATTTTAGCGCTTAGGAATGTATCCCCATGAAAATTACCATTCCGTATACACGGTTTCTGTATTCGCGGCATAATTATGGAACATATACCCCGCGTATAAAGAGCTTTTACCGTATAAACATTTTTTTAAAGAAATGAATGCAAAACAAATGTTGCTAATATTTATTATCTTGTTCTACAGAGTAAGATACTTACTCCTAGAGAAGTGCTTATGTAGTATGAGTCGATTGAACTGTTAACCCCAGAGATTTTACCAGTCAATCCACATGGAATTTTAACGTTCGACGCTCTCGCAGAATGCATTACTAAACAAGACATAAGTCTTCTCAGAAACGGTCTTTTTTGTTTAGAATCTCGCGAAGAGAGTAAATGTTTGAGTGATTGCCGTGATCCAGTTGCTTCCGAGTATACAGAATACGCAGATATGCCTATATTTGGGCTATGTGGTCTATTTTGTCCTGTAAGAAATAGATATAATATTAAAATTACATAGAAGAGATGTCCTTCGCCTGCTTTGCGAACGAAATTAACTCCCACTCAATCGCTTTTCTTATAAATTTTAGTAAAATCTGTTCTAACTGACATTTATTCCGCGAAAGGAATGTTCCTATGCAAATTGAAGCCTCTAAGTTCCAGAGACATTGCGAGGAGTCAGTACATAGGTATTAATCTCATATAAATATAACATAGATAACAATAAGGAAACAAAGAAAGCAGCACAGACTGTTAGATATTAAGTATCATTTGCAGGTGAGTAAATACTACCGCAATACCTATACCAGATATACGTATCTGCAGTCATTCTTTCATGTCTCTGTGACTTTGTTTTTTTTTTTTTCGTAAAGATGGTTGTGCTTCGATACGACTATATGGCCTTCGCCATAGATTTCTAAAACGAACATTTGCACGCTGCGTGTATCAAGAATCTTCCGACAAAATGAACAAAGTCATTTGCCTACCTTATAGGCGGACTTTCTACGATGCGCTTGTCGATACATAGCGTCCACTCAAGAAAGTTAAGGCCACAGAGGCCTTCTGTTCACTCACACTTCAACTTGCCAGTACGCTAAGCCTTATCGGTTACTTTCGTTTCTCTATGGATCTCCTCATCATAGTTTCATATGAGAGGACCTTATATTCTTAGATATTAGAAATATTTTCATTTTTATATAATATAAAAAAAATTGTCGTAGGAACACCAGCGAAGCTTTCTTTATTAATAGTAAACCCCCGTTACTCTTACAAAGACACTAATGTCTGAGGCAGTACAAATGAAAGAAATTAAACAATCATTTAATAGATATTACTCCAACTTACTTTTGAAAAATGAATGCAACGAGTTATTCTCTATCTGGTCGGAATAAAGAGACTCTGTCGCGATCTGGCCAGTGGATGAAAAGGTTACCCGCCTGTATGCAACATTAGCACATCTGATTTCCAAAGAAGACATCGTTTGCCTCGGTATGTCTTCTTTAGATGTATTTGCGGGTTCTAAACCGCCCTGCTTGTCGAATAGCATATAATTAAGCAAGGGTTTTTTATCCAATTGGCTACATATAGTTTGTACCTCAACACAAACACACGAGCTCTTTTTGGAAGTGTTAATATTACTCGATTTAGCACTCATCTGCTGTTTACGTGATTTCTTTCCACCTTTGTGGGTTTGCATTCCCTTGTTCCGAATGACGCTGTTCTTGTTCTTTGGAGCTTTCTTTACTTTCCCTTCCGACACTATGCTGTATGTCTTGAAAATATTCTTTATAGATTTGTCTTGTTTCGGAGGTTTTAATTTTACTGTGCTTTGTATTGTCTTTTTTAATTTATCATATTGCTTACGTGTCAGCATTATTGGCTTTTGTTTTGTGAACTGTTCTATTTGTAGATATACTTGTATATTTCTGTTAAGTATTAGCTGTTGTTTGTCGGATATTTCAGGTTGACGAGGAGATAGTGGAGAACTACTAGAAGGAGGGCTAAGCGATTTCAAATCATATTGAGTAGTTGTAGTTTTAGTTTTAACTATTTTACATTGTCTATTTCTAGGAGGTGGTTTTCTTTCTGAATTACAGCATTTGCATTCTAATGTTCTTGACATGCATGCTGCCAAACTTTTTTTAGATAATTTTACCTCACTGCAATACAAGGTGTTTATTAAAGGAAAAATCAATTTCATAATTGTTATAAGAAGAGATTAAAGACATTTACCTTCTTTTTGATCGTTGCGGTGTATCACGGCTAAACATTCCAGAATAACAATCCTGAAAAATTAAAAGATGTCTATTTCGAACCAGAGATATTAATTCATTGCTTACTACCATCGATAAGTAAAATATTTGAAAAAGTTATATTCAATGAGTTACTAGAGTAAATTTTTTTATTTGAATTTCAAATCCGAATTCTGCACTGAACACCCTTTAGTTGTAGTTTACGTGTTTCATTGGATTGTACTAAGATTGTTGACAATTAACATTCTTGCTAAAAAGTCACAGCTATTTTTAATTGTTTACAATCGACTATACAAAGCATTGAATTTACGAGAGAATTTATGTTAATTATTCCAATGAAAAACAAAATATGCCGCTCAACGTAAAAACATGTTATTGTTTCCCGTATAAAAAATAAAGAGCCGAAAAGAGATTATTTCTTTGGTATTTAAGTTCAGGAAGTTGGCGTTGTAATAATAAATAAAAAAAAATTAAACGCATATCGGTGTTATACTTTTTGTACCATTTATAAGTTTTAAATATTTTTTGTTTCGTTAATGTTATTTACATGTTGGCATTTACAGTTGCACCAGGTTAAAGGTGGCAGAACAGCCCTTAGGCTAAACCTGTAAACACCCTTATTAAGGTTGCATCAAAAGTACATTGATTTGAAGCCATATGCCGTTAAGGTTTACGGCGTCATATGACGTCAAACCAAAGTGTACACAAACCGTTATTGAATTAAATTTAATTGCAGAACTGAGTTACAAAACCTAGCTCAGCAGTTATATATAATGATTAAAAAGGCAAATCATATTACCCTAGGCATGTAGCTTATAAGTATGATATATATGCTACCGCTTACTTTAAATTCCTTATTTCTTTGTCTTAATTACTTGGTTGGCTATTTTCATAGTTTTATAAATCTATGTATACACTATTGCTAATCAATTTGTATGTTGTGATGTGGAAACACGTTTATTTAATTATTAAAACAATTGGTGCGCGGAAAATGAATAATTCGCCTACGCGCGGTTGCGCATCGAACCATGGCTCAAATCCGACTCTCTGAACTCCAACGGCCGCGGGCGCACGTGCTGCGCGTCTTGGCTACCTGCCAAGAGCAAGCAAGAGCGCGTATCGTGCACGCCGTGCGAGTGAGCGAGACGAGTGGGCGAGACAAACAAAAGGTTGAGCGTTGTGACGACGTCCGCGGGAACTTTCACATCTGGCGGCTTTTTTATATAGCAATATTATTACATACTCCCCCTTTTGACCAGGACCAGTGACCTCACAACTGGTCAAACCGACACAAGCTTTCGCGGTCGGCCGCGAGGACGTTTTGGAGCCACAGGCTCAGGAATCTCAGTGCATTCACCCTCTCGCGAATGATAGCGTCTTAAGTCAGAGACATGATACTTCCCAATGGTAATGTCGGACTTATCAGGAAACGCTAACAGGTACGTAGTTGGGCTAACTTTCTTCTGAACGACGTAAGGCCCGTCTCGTTTAGGTACGAACTTAGCGCTGACTCCTTTTGCAGAGTTGCTGAGAACGTGCGTTTTCATCAATACGAGGTCGCCGACGTCGAGACTGTCACTTTTACGAATTTTATCTTTAACAGCTGGTGTTCAATACTTTCTTTGCTGGACTGGAGAGTATCTGCGAGTCTTAGCAGATAAGGTGTGATTTGCGGCACGTAGTTCTCCGCTTCGACAACTGCACGCAAGTCCGTCTGAGCTGCAATTGGTGAGCGAAGTTCGCGAGCAAAAGTCAGGTATGCAGGAGTCTGTTGGGTTGCTTTTGTCAACGATGTGTTTAAAGCGAAACGAATAAAGGGCAGAGCTTCAGGCCATTTTTGATGGTGATTTTCCACGAGGATAGCCATTTGCACCTTAAGGTCCCTGTTCTTCCTCTCCACAGGATTCGCTTCTGGATGATACAGGGGCACCAGATTCTGCTTAACACCCAAAACAAACATAGCTTTCTGCATAACATCGGCGACGAATTGGACACCATTGTCAGAAATTAATCGCCTAGGAACACCAAAACGAAGGAAAACCTCCTCTATCAAGATCTTAGCACAAGCTTCAGCAGTAGCTTCAGTAAGCGCAAACAGCTCTACCCACTTACTGACGGTGTCTTCGACAATAAGGACCCAACGTTCACCCTTGGGACCCTTAGGAAGTGGACCGAACAAATCTACTGCTACAACTTCGAAGCGCTGTGCGGGTACTGGAGTCTGCAACAAGCCTGAAGGCTTCTCATTCGAAGGCTTGTAACGCTGACATTCAGTACAAGAATTGAGATACTCCGCTACAAAACGACGCATTCCAGGAAAATAGAACCGCTGGGAAATACGATGCAAAGTCCTATCAACACCACCGTGACCAGCTGTTGCAGCATCGTGACATTCAACCATCACTTGCTTCCGACGGTTGACTGGTACAACAAGCTGCGGTTCTTCCGTTTCTGCTTCCGTATATCGGTAAAGTATCCCCTTTGACATATGATAACCTCTATCTATCCACCTACCAATCTCCACTTCTTCCTTTCCCTTCAGGCCCAGGATAATCTTCGCGATTTCAGGATCTGCGAGCTGATCTTTACGAAGAGCGGTTGCCTCCCATCGTGGCGTTTCAACCACCACCGTACAGACGCCACATGCATCTCGAGCCTCCTCAACGCATGGCGGTCGACTGAGCGAATCTGCAATGACGTTTGCCTTTCCTGGGGTGTAGTCCACTTGGAGATCGAAAGACTGCAACTTCATAGCCCAACGGACCATTCTACCTGCAGGAGACTTCAAGGTTAGTAACCACTTCAGGGGCTGGTGGTCGCTGGCGACGCGCACGGGATGACCATCGATGTAGCCGCGGAACTTCTCGACTGCCCACACAACTGCAAGAGCTTCGCGCTCGGTGGTTGAGTAGTTTCGTTCCGCCGAAGTCAGAAGGCGGCTGGCGTACGCGATCGGACGCTCCTCGCGCGGCGACTCCCCCTGCAAGAGAGCTGCACCTAAAGCATAGCTGCTCGAGTCAGTCCTAAGCACAAAAGGAAGACTATAATCTGGTTGGATGAGGATTGGAGGAGAGGTAAGTGATTTCTTAAGTTCCAAGAACGCGGTGACTTGAGCTTCGCCCCACAACCAAGACTGATCTTTCTTCGTCAGCATAGTCAATGGTTGCGCAACCTTTGCGAAGTTCGGCACGAACTTGCGGAACCACGAGCACGTCTGTAAGAAGGATTTCAAGTGCTTCACATTCGTCGGCTCGTTCATATCGACGATGGCGCTGATTTTGTCAGGGTCCGGCGATAGCCCTTGAGACGAAATCACGTGACCTAGATACTTAACACTTTCTCTAGCAAACACGCATTTAGCTCGATTGGCGCACAGGCTGAAGACACGAAGGCGATCGAAAACAGCTCGAAGATCCTGTAGATGCTGAGCAAAGTTTTCAGAGATCACGATGAGGTCGTCTATGTAACCTAAAATAGTCACGCCTTTTAAAGCAGACCCTGAACGAAACCTGTCAATCAGACGCTGGAACGTCGCTGGAGCGTTGCGCAAGCCAAAAGGCATACGCTTGAATCTGAAAACGCCAAATGGTCACCACGAAGGCGGTCTTGTCGCGATCCTCTTCCTTGACAGCAACCTGCCAGTAACCTGCCTTGAGGTCGATGGTGCTCATGAAACAACTTTTGCCAGTATACTGTAGTAGATCGTCGATCACCGGAAGCGGATAGGAGTCAACCTTCGTGACGGAATTCAATTTGCGATAATCCACACAAAATCTGTAGGACCCATCCTTTTTAGGTACCAACAGCGCTGGTGCTGCCCACGGAGACTCACACTCTTCGATGACACCCTCCGACAGCATCTTATTAATTTTAGCCTCCATAACTTCTTTTTTCGCAGGCGTCAAGCGGTACGGCGGGACGGCGATCGGCGGGTGGGTGCCGGTGTCAATGCGGTGTTCAGCGAACGACGTCGGTCCTCCCCCTTCTCGGAAAATGTCCTCGTATTCCTGCAATGTCTGCGCAAGGCTTGCTCTTTCAGGTGGTGACAGCATCATACCCTCGTCCGAACGCAACATGTCGGCAGAGGCGCACCCGATGAAGTTACGTGATTTCTCACAACGCAAGGGGTGAATGACCTGAGGTTGATCAGCTGTGAACCACGTTTCATTAAAAATATCAATAACCAAACCAGCTTTACGTATAAAATCAATGCCTAGCAATGTTTCATTGTTAACTGCATCTGGAAAAATAATAAATGTGATAGGTATTGATGCCCCCCGCGAGCATCACCACAACGTCCACCAGTCTGACTGTCACGTCACGCACTACACCGTCAGCAAGTTTCACAGTCATGACGCTACTACGCATCGGCTGCCCTAACTTAAGCAACAAGGAGTACAGCGTGGATCCGGCAACGCTACGTTTAGCCGCCGTGTCTAATAGACCGGTACCGCGATAGCCAAAAATCTCTATGTCCAAAATTGGACGGCCTTTGGTACAAACATCCGGACGCAAGCGCTCGGTACGCGAGTTATCCACTGACCGCGCATCAGGCACATCATATACATTACAAACAGAATTTAAAAAAACAGTATTACAATCAAAAGAAACATGGGCTTGACATTGCGATGCCTCGGTTTTGGAATATAAATGCCTATTTGTTGACATAAAATCGCATGCAAAGAACGAATCCTTAGTGTCCGTATTTTTTTGTATTACAGTTAACACAATTAGCACGAATAACACTTTTCATACCACAACCGTAACACGAAACTGTATGCGGATCACTTTTAGATCTAAGCCTTGAGCACTCATCGCGATTATGTCCACTCTTCTTGCAATAAACACAAAACCGTTTACCTCGATTCGGCGCATTCGCTGCGCTTACCATAGCAGGTACAGCGGCGGCGGCGGCGGCGGCGCGTGCGTTGCACGTAGCACGCGCGCGCGAGCCCGCACTCCCTGCTCGCTGATCGCTTTGTACACTTTCTCGTGTTAATTTGAAATGAGCCGTGCAACCGGCGAAGTTTCCCGACGGAGACGGATGAGCCGAAGACGACGATGGCGATGGTGATGGTGAGGGCGCTCCTGTGGTGAAGGCCGGCGATCGCAGCAAAAGACTCTCTATTAGCTGGCGGTTTGACTCCGCTTGAGCCTTGGCGAACGCCGCCATGAACGACGATAGCTGCCCCTCGGTCATGAACCTGTCCGAGTCCTCATTCTCGACGTTGTTACGGACGCCTGTAGCCTTGCAACGCGGCATCGCAAACAACAGATGCAAACCACTGACGAAATTCACTCCGATAACGCACAATTGTTAAATTTTCGATAGGATTCTTCTACGACGCTAAGATGGCGAAAGGTTGAGTACGCGATTTCGTCGATAATTAGCGCGTAGGCCACGGGTTGGGCGCCAGTGTGATGTGGAAACACGTTTATTTAATTATTAAAACAATTGGTGCGCGGAAAATGAATAATTCGCCTACGCGCGGTTGCGCATCGAACCATGGCTCAAATCCGACTCTCTGAACTCCAACGGCCGCGGGCGCACGTGCTGCGCGTCTTGGCTACCTGCCAAGAGCAAGCAAGAGCGCGTATCGTGCACGCCGTGCGAGTGAGCGAGACGAGTGGGCGAGACAAACAAAAGGTTGAGCGTTGTGACGACGTCCGCGGGAACTTTCACATCTGGCGGCTTTTTTATATAACAATATTATTACAATGTCTTATTTATCTGGACATTAAAATCAGTTTTTAGTTTATTTCTTATTATATTGTACAGAGGAGCCGGTTATTACGTATATTATATACTTTGGTTTATCTCCGGGTCACAGACGCCCATCGTGGCTGTCCTTTCATTTATATTTATATAATTAAGTGACAAACTTGCACGTATTGTTTTTTGAAGCAAACATATAGTTTAATGTGGTATGTGTGTATATTTAATTGTGAAAGTATAAAAAATAATAAATTAATTGGAAATTTCACAGTCACACTAGAGATTTAAAATGTCCACAAAATATAAGTTATCTCTTACTTGTTTTACTGGTTCAGGAACAGTGTGACGGCATTGAAGACCGAGCAATTTTCTGATCTCCTTGTCTCTTTCAAACGGATCGATGACTTTGCAACTGTCCCCGTGATAATGCTTGATGGGTGCTGTAAATTCTTTTTTATAATACACAGATTTTGTTATTGCAATTATGAAAATACTATTAAAAATTAATTTAAACATTATGTATTGTGAACTAAATTAAGTTTTTCTGTATATCTGGAATCGTTATTGTTCCTCTGTTTTTCTTACAGAATATGGTTATTAATAGGACTTAATGCCTTTATGCACACACTACCAGTCAACCCAGGGTGGTCCAGAGATAATTAGTCGGTGTAAGTTATGATCATTATCATCTCCATTTCAGTCATAGGAAGCCAAGACATAGCCATAGGGTATCCTCCATAAATTTTCTATGGGATAGAAAGATTATATAATTATTAGTATTACAATCCTCTTACCCACAAATACCTTAATATTAAAATTATATGTGAGTACGAGCAATCTTGTCGATATTGTTTAGCGGAATCATTGTGTCCATATAAAGCATTGGTCACCTTTTATTATCAATTCATGCTTGTATATCTTTTTGAAGAAAACATATTTTAAATGTTAGTTTGGTCTCTTCGATTTGTGTTTTATATCATCGGGTAACTTGTTTAATAGGAAGAGAATTCACATTTCGTATTAAGTTTAAACACTTAACACAATATTAATATACGAGTGTAAAAGATTTATTCACTCTCTCTCTCTCTCTCTCTCTACAAGAGAGGACACAGGGCCAAGTTTGGGAACTTTACAAATCTTGATGCTTTGTTCTAGGCTATAAATACTTGACAGTCACAAATCTAAAGGCATTACATAAACAGTTATACATGTATATATAGTACATCACAATTAAGAGATTGCTAAGAAAGATCTCAGAGGAAACTTGAATCGTAACAAAAGAATTTTATGATAGGCCAGTAAAAAATAAAAATATTATTATCTTTAAAATGATCGGACAACGTAAGTATTTCACAAGAAAATATTATATTAAATTACATGTTCAACGTTAACATAATTAAAAGTGTTTGAAACTCGAATATGTTTTTATCGTTATAAAATTGTATAATAAAATGAGGAGATGGTATTTGTGATATGAAACAGTGGAAAATAATGCATATTTTTAAACAAGTTTCTTTTCAGTAAAAACATAACGTGCGTTTTATTTCTATCAATTTTTGAAACATAGGTTACGTTATGTCGGTTCCTACGCGATAATTTTTTCACCGTTTGTGTGCACCAGCTTTGTTAATAAGGTGTGAACAATTAAAAATGTAGAATCTGCAAATGCAATGTAAAAAAACAGTAATCAAAGCTACTACTATTATGAATAGAACATGTACCTAAGAAATCGTCATTTGTGACAAAGCAAAGTTAGCGATTTGTTTTCGGGCAAGGACCGTCGCCTCCGCGAACAGCGCGGGCGATCCGAGGTAGGATCCGTAACGTACCTTTTACGATTGCAAAGTGGTGCGAGGACCAGTCTGCTATCCAAAGTCGCACAGTTACATACACTTACACATGCGGCTGCTGCCTTCGTGCGAACGTCATTGTGCAACTGGAATACGTCTGATCCACTAGTAATCCATTTTTGTAGGAAGCAGTAGAAGCCCGGAGGGCTAACCGCCACAACAACAGAAACAATAGTAGCAAAATTACATCTTATATAACAGTTCAGAATTAAGTCGCCAAGATTCCGTCTAATTTCCACAATACTGATAGTAACAGATGCAAATGCTCTAGGAAGATATTTACTATTTTGTAATAGCCTTTGGTTAATCCATAGTCTGAGGTAGTTGAAGAGGTGTATTAAAAAAAAAAACATTTTATTAAAACTCTCACCAAAAAAATTGGAGTTACTCTGCGAATCGTACAGCCTGTCGTAGCTGCGACTGGTTTGGGTAAATTTCATGCATCTTGCGTCATTATTACTTCTACAAAGTGTAATTTTTAATGCAACAAATTGTTAAGCATCGCGTTTGAACTAATTATATGGACTAGGTTAAATCAAGCTCTAAAAATAATTATGAAATAATAATATATATTTGCTGAAGTAATCCTTTTTTGTTTTCAAATCAAATATGCTTAATATAATGCAATGGTTGGACGGTATTATGGCTGGTAAAGTATCTACTAAAATTGAAAAGACCATACCGAACAAAATTTGTTATTATTAACATTCAAAACGAAAAATAAATATTAGCTATTAATGAAATGTTTGCATTTATAACAATTTCCTTGTGTTTTAATCTAGAAACAAAATAAAAAATAACAATGAAAAAAATCTACCTGTCACTATTACCTACAGCGTCTGCATTAGTGTGGTGTGACGTTTCATATATTGCTGAAGAAGATGGCTGTAAACAAAATTGGCTGACATGGCTTGAATAAGCTTTTTAAGACATATTAATAGCATAATGATAACCAGCAAATGAAATAAAAAAATTTGAAGAATTCTATCTGAAAGCTATAATAAATGCAGATTCGAAGTTTTCATAGCTATGAAAGGTTTCATACCAAGCCAAACTTTAACAAAAGGGTCATGAAATATCAATATATTAGCCTACTCCAACAGGACAAATTACTTTGCATTTAAAATATAGCTTGACTTTTTAGTAAATATAATTTTTAAAACCTTAAAATCAAATATGCAGGCCACATAGTTTGTAGAACTGACAGCCGTTGAATTACAAATGTTCTTGAGTGACCACCCCGTAATGCCAAACGCCGACGGTGCATTGTCCTGTTTTATTTAGTGAAAACTACTTTTAGAATTTTGTATGAGAGCTTCGGATGAAAATATATTAAAGACTCCTTAAAATTTATACCTGATGTAATTGCTCATAATTTATGGTTAAAAATTAAAATTGATGCGCGATTTTTTTTAAATAAATAATTTACTTAATCGAAAACGCCAACGTGGACGTTTGGCCACTTCAACGTATATACTATGCGTTAATTACTGAGGAATTAAATTTTAATAGCCGAAAAGAAATAAAACTTACGGAAAAGCAAAGCGTTTGCGATAGAGACCCTTTGTTGAGCTCTCCTTTTTTTTCCGATAACATTAGGAAATTTTCCATCGAGCCATAGTCATCATCGCTTGATTTACGTGATTCTTGTTTTTTGAACATCTTTCGCTGCCCTAAATTGCGATGCAAGTTGCGTTGGTCCCACATAACGTAGCGTTCATTTTCGTCATCGTTTCTTTTCACCACGGAACTGTTTTTGGAGAGGGAGGAACCGTTCCCAGCGTCTTTTTTACTCACTGTAGATGTTTTAGCATTGTTTACAAAATTCTTCTTTTTTACTGAATTAATATTTATGTCTTTAGATGCTCGAGATCCAAAGCTAACAGGGAATTTTCTAAAAAACTCTGCTCGTGTTTTAGATTTTTTTGTATTGTTGCTTAATTCAGTCCGCGATGAATCTTTTTTATGATTGGTGGGTGATGTTGATCTATAGTTAAAAATTTTCTTTTTGGTGCTTAAAAATCTAGTATCAACGACTTGATTAAGATTGTTATCCTTTGTGTAAATTCTAGTTGCTGGTGACGGGGAGCGACTGCGCTGTATGTTTGGCTTTGTTTTGTTTTTATTAGCTTGCGGAGAAATTGGACGGGTGTTTCGATTGGGTGAGATTTGACGTTTATTTATCAGAGTGTGGCTGCTTTTAACATTTTCCACTGATTCCCGTTTAGGGTAAACTGATATTATCACTAGAGGACTTTTAATCTCTTTTATCGTGCTACTTCTGGTAACAGCTTCTGTTGTAGTACTTAATTCATCAGTCACATTAGTGCAATTGCAGTAGCATTGCATTGTTTGGTCTTTGCTAGAGTTTTTTCTTATTTTATCCAGTGGCAAATATTTATCCAGATCTACTTGAATAGCCTGTGATTCAAGTCTGAAAAACAACGCAATGTCATTAATCTCGTAATGATATATTAAAGTTACAATCAAAAAATGTATGACATTAAAAAATTACCTAGTTGAACGATTTTTAGAAAAAGGCCGATATACCGACGATTCCAAAAGATTAGCTTGTATATTACAATCTCGCTGGTTTCTAATAAAAATTTTGTTACTTGTATTGATAATTTACACAGAAAAAAATTAAATCATGATGTTGTAGAGTGAACTAACCGAAAATATTTCTTATTATTGTACATATCATTACTTGTACTAAAACATGACGTGGACTTTGTAGATTCTCTGAAATAACCACAATATACTATATATAAAATGTTTTTTTTTCCTTAATGAAAAGCTAATTCAGCCCAAAAACCTTACGGTAGTCTGCTACTTGAATCTGCCATTTCGTCGGCTGACACTTTTTGATCCATTTTAATATAGTTCGGTATAACTGAAAATAAATTATGATTAAGCTCAATATTAAAATTAATGGTCAAATTAATTTTTTTATATAATTTCAAACACCTGGCTCGTCATCTATCGTGGCCGCATAATTAATTACATATTTATCATCATTCGAGACGCCAAGTTGTCCGGTGATCCTCACTCGACTTCTACGTTTGGTCGGTTTATTCAAAGTGTCTTTTCGTTTTGTATTCGAGCAAATACATTCTTGTAACGTTATGCCCGCACCACCAAATATTTCATTGATTAACGACGACCTTGAATCGTTACGTTGTGGTGAACCTGTCTTCTTTTTTTTATCTCTCTTTTTCTTTTTGTCCATATTTAATGACTCAATTACCTTTTTGTAATTACTTAATTTATTGAGGGATATGTCTTCATACTTTACTCGGCTTGAAGTCTGGCTACTTGATAATTTTTCACTGCCCGTTGTTTTTATCTCGTATATTTTATCAGCTTTTCGGCCGGTTACTACTAAATAAATATTCTTTGAACGAAGTGAGCTTTCCTGATTTGAAATTGTACTTTGTACTCGTTTTACAATTTGTCTTCTTTTATTAAACACACGTGAAGTTTGCGTCTCTACCGTTTTAGGAATGACAGTAACTTTAATTAAAGGAATTTCGCTGAGAGAGTCGTCTTTAAAGATAGTATCCGTAATAAATTTCCTTTTTGATATCTGAAATGAAAAATATAAATGTTATAACGATAAGTCAATTTTATTTCTTAAGAACTATATCAGCTTTTTATTTACTTTCGCTATGGCTTTTTTAATGACCACAGATGTCGAAGTTGCCCCATCTGTAGCTTCAGTAGAATTGTGTTTGGTATGTTTAGTTTTGCGAAATTTTCTAATTATATAATTATCGGGCTGCCTGGTTAAATCAGGAACGTAATTTTTTTCTTTATCTTTCTTTCTGCGTGTTTTTTTCACTGGGTGTATTAAAAAATCTAAAGAATCTTTAAAAAAAAATCAAAAAGTAAATAAAATGCAAATTAACAAAGCACCAATTATCCAATCTCAATTTCACAACTGACCCCGTATATCTGATTCGACACTGTAATAAGCCATTTTGTAAATTTTATTTGAATTATTAAAAGAAAATTATTGAACACCACATGAATTGTGATTACGTGGTTTAATTTTGACAATATATGTAATACTTCATTACAAAAATAATATCTTGCCGTTCATATTGCCGACTGACAATTTCATTTTACTTTTTAAATGTACGTCATATTGACAGTATAACGTGCCTATGTTATAATTGTTTTATGTTATTCATAGAAAACAGATATTTCTTTATCAAACTGTAATATATAGAATAGGTATTTTTATGTGAAACTTTAGATATATAGACAATTATTAGCTAAAACTTTTTGCTACTCTATTTACAGCTAATTATAATAAGTGAATCTTTTTTAGCCTATTAAAATGCATGTGGAACATTGATTTACTTAATTTAGACGTTACTGAAACATATTTATTTAAATTGATAATTTAGAAAAAGAAATGTTACTAAGTACGTAATGTGGACAAAGTAGTTGAATAATAAAAAACAAATTTTAATTAGAGTACTGATTTTGATCATCACTATATCTATCATGAAACGTCTACAGTGCTGGACAAAAGCCTCCATCTTGGATTTCTAATGGAACCAGTTGAAAAATGTCTGGATCCATCGTTTTCCGATGTTCTTAACAAGGTCGTCTGACCACCTTGTACGTGAATG
Organism: Battus philenor; assembly: GCF_028537555.1. Taxonomy (NCBI): domain Eukaryota; kingdom Metazoa; phylum Arthropoda; class Insecta; order Lepidoptera; family Papilionidae; genus Battus; species Battus philenor. The sequence continues at coordinate 6,102,966 of NW_027181686.1, forward strand.
TCCTGCACTCCGGTCCATGATTTCCACTCCAAAACCTCAAAACCGCGCGGCCATCATCAGCATTGTAAACGTTACATTTTTTATTTTTATAAGAAGATTCTCGTGTGATAAATATCGCCAAAGATTTGTATGAAATCTGTTCCATTTCAAAGGAAGTGAGGCTACTAGCGTTTTATATCTCAAGGTAAAATGTCCCAGTGTAGAATCATATTCATATGAATTGAATATGAATGCATTTCTATAAATGCATTCTAAAAGTTTGCATAGAAACGCGTACGTATGAAAATCTTTTCTGTTTCTATTTTGCATGAAATTATGAATAAACAGATAAATATACTACTTGAAACCTTGTTGATATTATTACTATATATATATTACTAGCTATACCCCGCCCGTGGCCTGAACTGCCTTTTGTAGGTCTAATTTCATAAGATCTGTTTTTGGTAATTTTCAACCCTTTAAAAATAAGGGTTTGAAAATTTTTATTATTGGCTATTTGTATTGCGCAGCATCATAATTCCATGAGTGTTGATGAGTCAGTACTTAGATGAAACTTTATATATACATAGACAACGAAAGATTAAAATGTTAACATTGCGATTCATTTTAAATTAAGACAAGATAGGAGATACTAAAACGTCCATCGTGTCAATGTCAACGGCAGATGTCATTTTTGATTTAAATCAGATGACCACTTCGTTTAATTTTAATCCATAAATTAATGTAACAATTAATTTGCAACATTTTGATTTATTACAAATTCTTGTGCAACCAGATTAGTTACGAATATATAAAAAAAATATTTAGGTCTGGTAAAATGTCAAGGGAAGATCGTTTAATTACCCAGATGGTAATACCTGTCTCAAAACAATCATATTTTAACACGAAACATGCGAAAACCGCCGGGTTATGCGCGTACGATATGCTCTACCATCCACCAGATTACAACCCGAAATCAGCAAGGTCCGATCGACAAGAGCCTGAAATCATAAGAAAGAATATTTGGGATCAAGTAATTTTTGTTTTCGAAATTTATCTCAATCGAACATAATCTCAACTTATTCTTTAACACGGAATTAGTACAAGGGATATCACTACCATCAAAAAAACTTTTGTAATTCAATCATATTTCTGTTTCCCTTCTTAAATATCCTATATTCAGCTAAATTACATTGTTTATTGCATTTTAATTAAGCCACAACTTTGGCCAATCGTTCCTTTGTAATAGCAATTTATCATAAAAATTATGTGAACCCTAACATGTTCCAGGAATTACCTAAAGGCATAGCTTCAACTACTTATTTTCAACTTGGTCGCCCAAAATGGAAGCCGTTCGATTTACCAACTAAAGAATTTGTGAGAGTTCATGGTATAAATTTATCTATAATTATTTAATATAATCATAAATGTATTTAGAATTGGTGGATTTGACAATGTAGGTGTTTCAAGTAAAGTTCGTTCTTGCCAAAAGTTTCAATCCTCCTAAGTATAACAGGGATTAGTTTTAGATGTGAAATCTTTAAAGTGGTGAATGCTCATCTCATTTGTTTTTAATTAATGTATGATCTTAAAATCGATGGTTTCCTAAGTAATAATAAAATAGTAATAATAGGTAATAAATAACACAATGCTTTTATGTGGTTGGTTTGCCACATTCCAATAGAAAAATAATTAATCTATCATATTTCAGAGTGATAACTTTATACAGAATGATTAGAAATGGGTGATTTTTGCTGACAAATGTGCTAAACATTCACTCCATTAATTCAAATTCAATTTCAAAATATCTTTATTCAAGTAGGCACTTACATGTGCTTTTGAATGATCGATAATTTTAAAATTTTAATAAGTAAGAAGCCACCACCTGCTCGGAACTTTAGAACTCGGATCTGCTGATTTTCTGCGAAGAGTTGGCGAAAAACACGGCAATTGCTCTATTTTAATTAAATTTAGCAATGCTTGATATATACATCACATAATACATATAATATCAACCATATAAATGAGTTAACAAAACAAATTCTACATATTTCGATGAACTAAAAACTCTCGAATCTCTTTTAGCTTTTGACGCCATCTGTAACATATATCATTATTGTTACCTGTAAAAATTTGTATTGACAGTTAATAATTATTTTTAAGCGAAAAGTGAAAACCCTCACATGCGCATTTATAATATTTTGGAATGGGCTACACTCTTGAATGAAGGGAAACCTAGTCTATGTGATTGAGACCAATCAAATGATCCCAAACGAACCAGGTTATTTAATTTCATTCAGATTTAGTAAAATTAACGTAGATTAAATAAAGAATTAAATCAATTACGTTGTTTTATTTTTAGAAATCATGTAATTCCTTTTTCAAAATTTATTAGCTGAATGTCATTACAAAAAACCATTCCCTCATAAAATGTTTAATGTTTATTACCTATTAGAAAAACCTGACCTAATGTATCATATGACTCATCAAGTACGTTCGATGTACTCATGACTAAAATAAACCGGAGCTTCGTTTTTCAAATGCTAAAAAAAGTCGAACAAGAGTTTGCAATTTACTTTGGAATATTCAAATTAAACCGTAAAACTGTGTTACGGAAGTCATTATGATTATGTCAGCGAAAGTAACCGTCGTTAATTACTCTACTTAAATGAACGTCGTTATCCTCATCGACGCTTGGCACACAACTAATAGTTAATATTTTGATGTTCAATAAAAGTTCAAAATTAGATTAGTTAAAAATTATTTAAATTTTATTTTACTTTTATCAGCATTGAGTTTGACAATTAACACTACGTCCCACTTGCAGTTAATGAATAAATTAAATAACAATGGTAACAAACGTTAACAGTGTTGTATATAGGACGACACGAAGATACTCTGGTTATACTATAAAGCAGTGGCGTAGCTATGGTATTTGGGGCCTGGGGCAGATTGAGGCTTGGTGCCCCCCGCCCTCCCCCCGCTAAAGAGTAAATAATTTCAAAATTCAGAACAGAATGTAGTTAATATATATATTTTTGGTTCAAAATAATAATAGATAATAATAGATATACAAAATAACATTAAATCATAATAAAATTTACTGGGAAAATTAAAAAACGAACATTCTTCGCTTTTTGGACTGCAAAGTCATTAATCACATTTTCAAAATCAATAGTCGATTAGTTCATGTTAAAAGAAAAAAAAAATCTTGCAATAATGTAATAATTTATTATTTTGTCATTTAGGGCCCTTTTAAAAAACACTATGTGTTTTGCGAATGAAAGGCTTATTAAACACTGTGTATATTATATTTTTGTAAACATTTACTTTTTTTTAATGTTCATATTATTTAACAACTTTTTTTGCACAAAAATAGTAAAATTCTATATTCTTTTTATTTTATTTACTTTAAATTATGGTTATCATTTTTCTTTTAACATTTCATTATTCATCATTCAAAAAAATTATTTTCAACTTTGGTGCCCCCCCTGCTTGTGGTGCCCGGTGCGGCCGCCCCGCTCGCCACCCCCTAGCTACGCCACTGCTATAAAGCATCAGTTTAGGTTTTAAAAGTTTGTTATACTTTTACCGATAGACGCTGACCATATTTAACATATTGGCTATAGCTGAGGGTTAGGTTTTACCAAAAATATCTAAGCATATGTAATTACCTTGGATTTATTTTCAGTTCAATAATTAAACCTTATGTGATGACTTACGGAAGTGAAACGTGATTTTCACATCGGCCTCAGTGGCAAGTCGCATGATGATCGAATCAAGAATGAGGTGATCTATATGGATGAAAGCAAATGATATAACCAAACAGAATGGCAACTTGAAATGGTAGTGGGTAGGTCACAAAGCCCACAACGGACCGGCAAGCGTCGCGTAATTCGTTGGAAGACTTTTTGTACCGGACTGTTACACTAATGCTAGGGGCACTCTGCGCCTTGCTTAAGATCTCTTATAAAGTAACGAAGTTCTAGAGTTCGGGGCAGGCCGAAGTTCGGACCCTTACATTCTAATATTTCACCGAACTTTGAGGCCGCCGAGTTCTTTGCTCACTTCTGTGAACGCTTCATGGAATGACTAAGCCAAAGGAACCTTGGCTTGGGCTGTCACTCTTCGATAATTCCTTCTGGTCATATAGAAAATGTATGGGAGAGATCGGCGTAGACATGTTATAGGCGTAATTAATTGTAGTGCTTGTAATGAAAAAGAAAATCAATGCAGCACTTAGTAACATAAAACTGGTTGTTAGTCCTGTATGTGGTGAGACTTTTATCTTTATCCTTGAGAAAATTAAAGTCATAATAATACATACCTTTATATATGGTTGGTTAAAAATTTCATCGAAATTGTAATCAACGCCGTATACAACATATAAATTTAAAAGGAAAGGTGTCTTTTTCCTTTTAACCGTTACTTAACACAATTTGACTCATATTTTTGTAGTTGTAACACTTAAACAGTGCTTAAGGTTCCCTACTCCTTAATGTTTTGCAGATTTTTTTTTGAAATTTTTCTTTATTATTTGTTTAATTTATTTTATTTGAATAATTGTACAACCGGATAATCCGGTTCATCATGATTACGTCCGATAGACGCAACCCGCTGCAACGCATAGGCTTCATCTAAAGATCGCTACAATGACCGCTTCACATTCTATCCGCATCCAACGACAATCCGCGACCTTGACTAATAATAATAACCCGGTTGCACTTGTTTAATATAAAACTATTGATTGGTAAGCCTGAACCAAAGAAATGATGCATGGATATTATCGTTACTGTTTGACATCCATATTTTTTTTTGCTACTGAACAATGCTGCTATTTGATATTTGCAGATTTGCTTTGTACATTTTAGGTTAACTTATATAAAAATTAGGATTACTAGATTTTAATTATTATTTACTATTTGTGCCCGCAGACTTCGTACTACTAAAAGTGTATTTCAATAGAAGAAAAAAATTAATTTAACAAATTTCAGAGTGATCACTTTATACAGGCGTTTTATTTTTACAATCGACCTGTATTAACTGATGTTCGTTTTGATGAAAACAAATTTAAGATTATGACATCAATCATTTCGCACTTGCTGGAGACTCGGATTCCGAAAAAGGACAATTTCGAATTCAATTATTTATCTTATAAATGCGCCAACTTTCAAATACAAAAACATTCTTTTTTATAATGAACTGAATAGTCGTCGGTTGCTTCCTATCATGCTATTGTTAAGCGTTCGTCACGGTGTTTTTTTCATAATTGAAGAGGATGTGTTTTTTACTCCAACATAATTCGACACCAGTGTGAAACACGTTTTATATGTACAAAAATTAGTGAAATTAAAACATCATATATTCGGAATTGGAGAAATTTCTCGATAAGGATCTGAACCAAATAAAAGAAGCTTCAGTATTTAACGTTACCCAAGGGATGTTTAGCGTTGCTACAGTCCCAAAAAAGTAAGGGTATTCTTAATCGCATAGTAACGGGTGATGAGAAGTCAATTCAAAACAACTAACCAAAGAAAAGAAAGTCATGGGGACTGCCCGGTCAAGGTTTAACGTCGACGGTTCTACCATTCATACTGCAATTGTTTTACTTTGTAATTCGTGAAACCATGTCGACGTTATAAATTAAGCTGTTGAAACGAACGGTATCAACTTAAAAAAAGCAAAAGTCAAACCAATAAGGCCTATCCATCCATTCGGTTCGATGGCACTTAGTCTGGCTGATCAGGGGCTCCGAACATATGGAGACAGAAATGTGGCTTATAGATAGTCGCTATAAATATGGGGAAAATTGTTGTTAGCTATGGGTAATGCTCATAAAAATATATATGGAAGTATTTCTGCATAATCAAGTAGCATTATAATAACAAAAACAGCAAAAACTAAGTCACGTGTCTTTTTGAAATTGTATGTACCATTTAACACCGTCTTCTTGGTATTTCAATCTTAATTTATTTCATATAATCGGGCTAATGCAAGAATACACCAATTAATAGGTTACATATAAATCAGCAAAAACATTCCGGTTATAGGTTAATTATTAAAGATTGTCTCTAGTGTGATGTTCTTGTCTATGCTGGTTTTATTTTTACTTCAAAATACAAGATAAGCCATCATTACGTCGAATTACCTTTCTGTAAAAATATTTTGTTGGTGTAATCGCTTTTCTTTATACATAAGTTAAATAAAAGACGTTAACTTATTCGCTTTGTGTACTCGGTATAACACGACCGTTGAATTAAGCATGGCGCAAATTTCGAAATTCGAATCATTAAAAAAAATCACGAATTGTCAAATACTAGCCAAACCATCGAAAATAGGTCAACATACACGAACGAGGTCTGACACATCTGGGCTACGCTTGATCCATCATTCCTATTACATTCTGCATAAATATTTAATAAATCAATTTGATTCTTTATTAACATAATATATATGTAAGCAATGACTATTATATTATAATAAATGTAATAAATGAAATGACTAAAAGAGATTAAAATGTGTATAAAATTATGTGTATAATTCGCAATATTTCAATGTCCATTTTTCCGCTATTTCGCATCGTTTTCTTTTTTATCATAAACTTAATTTCTTCGTTCGCTTTTCTATTAAAATCAATAAATAATTGATTTCGATTTTGATTTTTGATTTATATTTAAATTCAATTTCGTTCAGCATAAGTCGTGTAAGCAATTACAAACAAACACAAAATACCACATATAAACATAATTAAATAAAATATATGTATTACAAAAAAATCAGTTTATTGAGTGTTAAGAAGTTATTAAAAATTATTTAATTTGTTTTCGAATAAAATATGACCTATTGCATACTTAATACAATAAAACTCTCAAACTGCCTTGTAAACGCGAAATACTTTTGTTTTTAATTATACGGTCTTTACAAGACAGTAACATCTTGTAACGCTTCACAGTAACGACGGTTCTGCCTCGATATTCGGTCCGTGATTTAAAAAGTTTTATTTTATTAAGTTTATTTGATAACTTTTAATTAAATATTGTAATTATATAACGGCATAAAAGAACATTTTTGTTTTATTTAAACGTGTGTGATTAGTGCTTACATGCTTTTATGGTACGGATGTAGATAAAAAAGATGGCACAGATACTAGATACGAGTCGAAAGGTGTAGATACAGTGTTAAAAGCAGGTAAGAAAATTAAGGCTTCTTTTAATATAAAAACTTAACAGTATACAATTTTTAATGATAACAACAATTTATACTAGTGACAAAAATGGTCTTGTTGGGTGGAACTTATTTGTCAAACTATTAATAGCTGTGTTGAAAAACTAATTTTAGGTTCCCATGTTCAGGAACCCTTGAATCTGATTAATTAATGTGTTTTGAAATGCAATCCCTTGCGCCCAATCACTGCTTGAAATTTTCGCGTAATCCATCTCAGCTTGGCAGAATTTCAATCTGGTAAAAAAAATAATATTCACCATTATGTTATTATATTTGACACTGAGATCCAGAGAGTATCCTCCCGCTTATTTATAATAAAGAGATCAAACAATTGAGTGAAGCTATTAATGGCAATAGGAGAACACCATTTTCCCCTGATAAAAAAAAAAACATTTTTGGTAGTAGGTACTTTTTCTACAAAGATATATACAACAAACAAAAGATATTCCACGATCTCTTCCCGTAGATTATATAAGTTTTATCATAATAATTAAATTGCAAAAATATCTAACAATAAAATAGATACATTTTGGCGCGAAACACATCTAACACGAATTATAATGTTATAGACATAAATTTCTAGATGCTCGATATTCGCTCTTTAAACGATAAAGTTTTAAAAATCACTAACTATAATTTTATTGAAATATGAGCATTATTAAAATGATTTGTTGAAAATTAATTACATAAATATATTGTTAATGGCGAGCAGTAGTAGCTCAACGGTAGAAGACTGAGATTTGCGATCGTAGATCGTGGGTTCAATTCCGGAGATGCAATCTTATATAATTTACACTTTGCGCATTAATGTATAGGATTAATAGGATAATAATATATGGGATTACTAGGGACACTACTCACAAATAAGTTTCCAGAGAATGAGTAGCGGCGTCCTTGCGTGCCAACCACATTAAGATCGCCTTGCAGTGGGCGTCTATGGGCTAAAACGATGACGACAATTGCTAAAGATAGGGTTACAATTCTTTCGGTGTAAATAGAATTGTCATTAGCATCAACTTTTCAGTCGTAGGACATTCGCAGCTTGACATATACTGTTTATTTTTGGTTTCGGCAGAAATATTGCGGATGTTCAAGATAGCCTGCCTCTGGGGGGAGGACAGGGTTATGTGGGATTCTTATCCACTAAACCACCCCGGTGATCGCATTCTGCGCGGTATGAAGGACCGCAGTATTACCGGGGCCAGGAATCACCACGCGATTTTCCCTCGTTCTTTGCTATTTTAGGTAGCCTCTCCCGGGCTATGCATTGTCCACGTTACCCCCGAAGCCATCTTGGTGCTATCACGATGTTTCGAGACCATATCGATCTATCGTCCGCCTCAAAGGCCCCGTTTCTAGAGAAGAACTTTCGAAAAGCGGATCCCTGCGCTGACGGCGTCGTCTCCGATCGAGATTTGTCCTCTGCCGATCGCGTTCGGCCGCCTCAATCTGGACCATGGCTGTCATACAGAAGTAGGCCACGGCCCTCCACGCAGCTGGACATAGTTGGATCTGTCTTCTTAGAAATCGGTCTAAGAGGACCGGTTGTAAGCAGACTAAATCCACAATTTTCCGACGACTTTAAGGAAGTCGTCTGTCTACCTTGTGGGTGGACGACCGTCGCTGCGCTGGCAGGTCCATGGTCTCCAATCCAAATCCTCTCCGTAACTTGTTGAACGAATGTGAGTTTGCCAATGAAGCTGACATGAACATTAGGATTAATTATTGAAGTGCAAAAAAAATAAGCTTACAAGGTCATCTGTCCTTGTAGATGGATGTTCTTCACTGCGCATAAATATATATGCGAGAAGTGTAACTTCACTAAAAACAAAGACCTCGTCACTAAACAATTGAGCAGAAAGACTACAATTTAGCAAGTAGCACAACTAGCTAAGAATTGTTGCGGAAAATAGTGTTGCGGTTAATCCGAATTGTACGAATACAGTTCGCAATCAAAATACATCCGTGACCCAAAAATTAATAGATTGTTACACAATTCCTTCTTTCGAAAGGCTACAAGAAGCGGTGGTCTGTAAATCAACTGACCGCTAAAATTCAATAAAGTGGCATTAGAATTCTCAATAGAAATTAGCAAGCGTTTCTTCTTTTTTATACATTTTCTTATTTTACTTTCTTACCGACATACAAATTTGTAAATTTTATCAAACCTCAGTTCACTTTCTTTTAAACTCCTACCTAAATTATTAGAAGCATATTAATTATAATTTTTCAAATGTAACAGAGTGAAATTATATAGTTTAAAAATTTTTCAATAATATTAATTAATATTACAAAGTGGCCGCAGAACTAAAACATGTAGACAGATAAACAAACATTACGTTAAGTTTGACAACTAAAACTGCGAACTTTTGGCTTGTTTAATATTATGTTGTTACAATATCACAGCGAGAGAGTCCTGTAGCTCTTATAATGTTATAAAAATACTAGAATTATATACTATTTTATAATATTAGCTCTAAAGTCTAAACTAGGCCTATTCTGTATCATTTATATTATGAAGTTCCTAAATTTATGCTGCCTAAGTAAATAAAATTAAAATAAAAGAAATGTAAAATTTTAAATTTTAAGTACAAAAAATAAATGTCAAATAAACCAATTACTTCGTCGCCGGAACGATTATATAAATCTTTAAGAAATATAAAATATATATAATTAGAGAAAAGATATAGTAGTTTTCATACAAAAGTATCTTTTGTAACGATAAAAGACGGTGATCAAAGATTATTCCAATGAAGTAAGCAGTAATCCTAGAATTGAAATGTTTGATCACGTCGACTTGTTTGACACGAGGACTGAGACTTGTTACCGTAGCGGTTCCGATTGCCTAGATACAATCTTATGTGTAATTGACATTTTATGCATTAATTATATAGGATTATCACTACTCACAAACAAGTTTCCAGAGTATAGACAGCAGTTTTCTGTACGTTCCATAATACCACACTTTGATCGGCAATTCGCGTGCCAAGTATCACGATTGTGGTATATCCTTTCATCTTTGAAGGAGTTATATACCCATAGACGCCCACTAGAAGACGGGCGTTTATGGGTTCATACATCAACTAAAATTAGTCTTAAGTACATAAATATATTAAAATATACATCTATATAATTTGGAACAGTTAGATTTTTATCAGAAACATTACACTTACTTTTTAGTGAAAGGAAAAGAACAACAGCAGTAATTAAGTTTAAAATGAAGTATGGCTTATATACAAAAGTGTTTGAGTTTTCATTATCACCATATAAGCTTTAGGACGCTCTCTGCTGCCTATAAGACAAGTCCTCCTCCGTAGATTTCCCGTTAGTCCGATTAAAAGGGGCCTTCATTCAGTTTCTTTCCTGTCCGTGATGTGTGATACACTCTAGAACCCTAAGTTTCCAGCGTCTATATGTTCTGCCCAGTGCCACATCATTTTGCCACTGCTATGTTGGTACCTGCGTTCGTTTGCGGATCTCCTTATTACTTTATTTATATAATGTTTATAATTACGAAGCTATACCTAAGTCAAGCTTTTGTAAAGCATTACAAAGAAGTCGAGTGGGACGGAAGCGTATATTTTTCGACGTAAATACTACGAAGCTTATTTATCTCTGTTTCTTTACATACAAAACGAAATAAAAAAACTAATGAACACTACACACAACCGTCACGCCTAAAGCATTAATCTATGCCTGAATTCATATGATCTCACAGCATTAACTTGCGTTACTTTATTCACAAAGTGTATCATATGAGTCAATATAAAACACACTGTAAAATGCGTAATAAGAAGAAACTCGCCGTATCCTTAAAGACGAAAATATTTGTATAGCGTTTGTCTTCACATAACTGTCTAAAATTAATTCAAATAACATTATTTTATATAAACTCTTACATAAAGAATGATAATTACATATCATATCGCTTATGTCTCAAAAGAAATTTTTATTTCTTTATTACAATTTGTGCCAACTAAAGCAGGTACATGTATATTCACCTGTTTACAGTAATGTTTACTTAGGATTATTAACAATGACCACTCGTGTACGTCAGGGGTAGAATGCGAGAACAGCCCAATTTGACAGAAACTAGAATCAGATTTAGCGCCTATTTAAAGTTATAAAAGTTTCAAACGCGGCTTGAAAAGAAAGAACCCACTCTCTTCTCTTATCTCGTGTCTTTAATTATTGTCATTTAATAATCCTTCAAATTATAATAGGATTTCTGCTTGTGTGTTAATTTAAAGTACTGTTATAAAAAATAAATGTGTTGTTATTGTTGAACTAAAATATCTCCAGGTAAACAATAATTAACACGGGCTTTTACCTGCGGGATTACTTTTATTGACATTACTTCATTATCTTTACTTTGCTGTCGGATTTGAATAATTAAATTTCACGAAATACCATTGTTGAAGAGTCTACTAGTACTTGCCTGAAATTTACTGTCAAATTAAATTATTTTCGTCAGAGGAAAGTTTAACAATTGAGTGAACTAGAACATTTTTTATCGGCTTAATTTTTTAATCCAATCAATAATCCTTTTTTCTTTAATAACGTATATATATACTGCATTTAATTATATTTTTCGTCAATGGCCGCTGTTTTTCATTAGGCATTTAAAATTTCACCGGACTTACTCAAAATTTTTACGAGTATTATGTTCGAGGACATTATATATAACACCCGAATAAGCTGCACAGCTCTAAAGGAGCTATGTACAGTAGAGAACGTCCAACAACTGAAATAATAATGGGCCGCCATTTTATACGCGTTTAGCATTCCGATTCAAGAGTGTCTAAGTGTACATCACATTCGCCAATCGCTATGAGTGTTATAGCTTACTTGTTAGTAATCGAAGGGTTAAAGGAAACATTTGATTCACGAACATTATTAGTAAATTATTAATAGATAAAATAGTACCATATTACTGAAGTACGTGTGTACGCTACACAAACTGTATGCTACCAAAACTGCTGCACCGCGCCTTATGGATGTGCGCGGCTAGACCGCAAGATTCTCGGCCGCTCCATTCCGTCAGTTCGCAGTCAATGCCCTGTGCGTTTAAAAATTAATAATCATGAATATCTTAAAAAATCGTAATGTTTGTAATATTAAATGGATACTTGATTTACTTATCAATGTTTACATGTCATTTTATGTACAATGATTGTCTGGAAGATATCACGTTTTGCTGTAAGACCGCTCTTTGTACTTAATTTTTTTGCCATTAAATTTGATTCCTTTTTCATGTCCTATTGAAGTACTATAAAAAGTAAATAAATAAATCTAAATATTACATACACTACACGACATTAGGACTGTCCCATATTTGATCATCATAATTTTCATTATTAGAATAGTCAACTTAAAATTATTTTTATTATCTTTATTATTTAAGCCACAGAATCTCAATAATTACTGAATCTTAATAATTCATTTACAATGCAACCGGTTGGATTCAGCAGAAATCCCAGCATCTTCCAATGAACTTAACATGGTTATAAATATCATGTTACTCAGACATATAAAACCTAAATCATCCGTGACATTCTAAATAAATCTAATAGAATATAAATAACAATAATTATTTATTATATAAATAATTTACAAAATGAATTGCTAATATTTATGGACCTGGCCTTCGATCTAACAGGGGTTTGCTTGTGCGCTGCGTAAATTTAACTATCTTCCTAAATATCGCAACTTTCGAGAACATCCACTAATAAAATGGTTGCTTAACTTAGATAATCGTTTAGGATATCGGCGAATAGAAAAACAACTCTATTGCATCAACTATTCAAATAAATATAAATGTAAATTATATTACGTATAATATTATTCAACACTAGTTTTGCACGCGTAGCTCTCGGCACTTTAAATTCGTTATTTAATGCCATAATAATAATGGCAGTTTTAGATGTACTAAACTATTTCAAACAGGTACTGCTGAATTAAGGTCACACACATCATAATTTCAGTCGTAGGACGCTCTAACGCTGAACATATTCCTCGTAAATCTCCAATAAGAACAGTTGAAAGCGCTCTACATCTTACATATTCCATACCTTATGGACATCTCGTCTACAGAATCTTTACTGTGCTCTGGGGCTGGCCCACGGTTACTTAAAATTGCCAATTCGCAGGACTATGGTGGATACTTTCGTTTGTCAATCGAATTTAGTGCTGTCATATAATTATATCTTTATATATTAACAGATTACACATTTACGGCATATTTGTTTTAATGAACATTACTGCGTAGATAATATTATTTTTATTAGATAATGGCTATTTTTTATGAGAACAGTAAAATAAAAGAAGATCGAAAAGAGAAGACAAAAAAAACACATTTTTAATCTGTATTAATAAATTGCATTTTATCGCGGATTGGCGCCGTTTGTTCTATGGCATTTACTTTCACCTAATGTAAAGTGGTATAGCAAAAGGCACTTAGCCTTAATTTCTTCACGATAACAAAGGACTGGAGGTTAACTCGGAACTTCAGTTACTAACTCTTGACTTAAATTAATACATCTTTGTAAAGTTATAACTAAACCCAAAATATAATAGATTATGTAAAAAAAACTTCTTACTTGTTAATAAGAAGTTTTTTTTTATAATGACGCTGTTGGCGACAATCAATTTTTATATTGATCAACATAATAACTTTTAAATTCTTATTTTTTTTGATATAATATTGTACATATTCTGAGTTAGCTCTTATCATAAATAATATTTATTTTCCCAAGAAAACCATCCTCTAATAGGTGGTTACGACTCTCAGAATTGAGGCGAATGACGCAAAGAGAAGTAGGAATTGTTATACAAGATGTACATATCGTTTTGTGATTTAAACTTTTATTATATCAGTATAATGTATATGTACAATATATGTGTATACATATGTTTTGTATACAGAGAGAGAGTCCCTTTTATTTATCTCTTAGTGAAAATTGTATTACATTTAAAATAATATATGCGTTATTGAATCCGCGATTATTACGTCCCTACGAAAAGTATATCGATTGAAACACTAATATAAAACTTATTTTAACGTAAACTAACTTGCAATATAGCTTAAATAAATGTAAACTATTTCATCACAAGTTATGATGAAAAGGAAAATGAAAAGGTTTAAAAACCATAAACATTAATTACATGTTTTATAGCTTTAACATCAAATTTTATTTTGATAAACCGGCATATAATAATTACAATAACAAGAAATTTATATAGTTAATTGTATTTATATACACTTATTCCCCGTTTGAAGTTTGATTTCAAAGATCAAAATTATGTTTTACGTAACATTCATAATACAGTGCTGATATGAAAACATTATATATTTATTTATAATACATTTGCATTATGCGGTAAATATTCGAATTATTTCTTAAAATGAGATCCTCATTATTCACCTGTAATGCAATAATCCAAGAATCAATCTCGGACATTCGACGGCAATCGTGCCAGGATTTGCAATCTCGGACACGGATCAATTCTTATCGGTGACTAATTCTGAAATCTGAAATGTTACATTACTGTGTTTCTTCGTAAATGGCTAACTTTTAAGTTTAAATGCAATACCTTTATATGCAACAACAGTCTGCCGTCACTTGCAGTATTACAGTTATTCTTATTTTTTTATGCATGATAGATTAAAAAGTCTGTATAAAGTCCATGTATATTTCAACAGTAGAAGCCTTTAAATATTCCGATAACATTACAATATTATTTATAATATCGTGCTTAAAAGCGATCAACATTTTATAAAAATATGGGGAGGGAAATGAAGGCCTCTGACCAACAAGTGTAGCGTAATATACGCAAACATCCTACGCAAATCTTAAGTCATCGGGAAACGGTGAATGCCCACCGTTTCCAACCGGTCTACGCCTGTATCTAACCGTGGAAGTCGTGCAGCTGAAATGAATATTTTAAAATATTTTTCCTAATAGATCAATACATAAATAATTAGATTACAAAATGTAAGTATATAATAATGTTTATTGTTTTATTTTTGAAATGAATGCGTATTATGCTCAAGAAACCCTTTTAAAATAATTACGCGTAATTTTTACAATATGGCTCATATTTGGAAATAATTTTTAGGTACAATAAAAACAAACGATTGAAATCATCCGGATAACCGATGTCTAATCGAAATTACATTTAAATAATTATAGCTGACTGTCAGTTCATACACGGAACAGGATGTCTGACTCATCGTATTTTCTTATTATACGTAATGATGTTCAACAATGATTACTGCTAAAATAAAATTATCTACATTGCTTTTTAAACTGATACGGGTGTAGTCTGTTTACGTAAAAATAAACAGCCGTTTAATCCTACGTTATGTAATTTACATTATCACTGACGTAAATAATTGAAAAGGTTGGTTGTAACTTATTCTTTTTAATTATTTTTTTATAGAGAAGATTAAGTTATAACCAAGATTTATTTATATATAAGGGGATCGGAGAGTAATGTCGTTTCTGTCGACATATTTTACAATAAAATCAATTGATTTTTACCGCTCCAGCATTGAAAATTCGTACACTAGATGGCAACAGGTTGTTGATAACAATGGTGAATATATTGATGATTACAAATAAAAACTTGTAAAAAACTTGGTCGTGTGAATTTAACTTAAAAAGCGATATTACTTTCCTCTCCACCTAATATATAAAAATATTTACGGTCTCTCATTGATCATTAACCATTGATGGAGGGGCATTCTTAGACTTCTTTATGAGATTGTATAGAGAATGAGGAAACCCGATGAAAATGAAAATAACTAACATAGTCAAACGGATTGGCAAGTGGCTAATGGCTGTATGCAGGCCACAAAATGCGCAGAACGGATAGGCGCTTGGGCATTAATTCTGGAGTAGAGATCATGAACGGGCATGTACGGCATAGGACATCCACCCACAAGATGGAAAGACGATTATAATTTTTTAATTTTTGGCGTATAACACAGGATGCGGACCCTTTCCAACTAGTATTTTTGTGGAAACTAAGAGAATAGGTTACGTCTAAGCCAGTGAACGTCCTTCTGCACAAATGATGAAGAAAATTTTTTCCACGTGGAAAAATGCTATATTGGACACCATTCATTCACTTAAGTTTGACAATAATTATATATCAAACGATTTTACTGGTGAGAAATAACTTATCAAAATTAATTCATTAATCTACCAAATTTCATATTTACATATTGGCTTTTTTAAAATATAATTTTTATTATTAGTTTCCAAACGGTTATATGTTCCTGGCATTCCTATTGAAATAAATTACGTGCTATATAAAAATACATGCTGGGAAGCCAGTGCGAAATACCGGTTTTAATAACTCAAAACTGTAAATAAAATAGTGACTTTTTATATTAAATACGCACTGTAGCATAACAATGTGATATTTTATTAATATAACAAACATTTTAAAGGACGTTATAACTGGATATTTTTCTTTAGATTTTTATCAATAAATATTATAGAATCACAGCGTATTTATTTGTTAAACTTAATTTACTCGTATTATAAAAATAATTTCATTTGACAAATAATTGCTAGACATGTTAGTCTACTACTTAACTAGAAAATTAAAATAAACGTTACTTCAAGTAAAGTATGAAACGTACCATGTCCTCGTATATAGGTTAGGTACGTATTTATTCGGAATACCTAAATATATAAGTAGAAGCTAAGGCATGTCGGTTGCCATTGATGCATTTAATTTTCAGTGCTACGGTTGATTGACGATATAGAAAATAACTAAAAATAATCTATGCGTGAAATAAAATAATAAATATTTGATTGCAAGAATAATACTTCAGAAAAAAAATTGTTAATATTAATCTTTATAATATTACATTTACAGAATAAACGGATCGACAAGAAAAACCGATTGAATACATTCAAGATGATTTTAGCGGCAGAGGTAAATATCTTTTTTTTATCTCCATACACGCTATATCACTTTTAAAGTCAAATTCCCTTTGGTGTACCTAAAAGTCTATTAAACAATTAGTCTAGTAATTGTACTCCTCGAATGTGCTTCAAATTACGTTTTGATTTATATCAGGCTGTTTGAAATAACCAAAAGAAAATGTCTACACAGAAATTAGTAATTTAAATGTAACTGTTCCTGATATGTATATAAGAGCTGGATTATCGTTATTGTATAATTATGAGCCACGATTTCTTTATTTCCGCTTTTTTTATTATATTTAAGACTTTTTGACTTGTGAACTTGCGGTCGCGAATTCGATTCCTGGGATACAATCTTTTATTATTCAAAATGTGTGCATTAAATATACAAGATTGCCACTACTCAAAAACAATTTTCCAGAGGATTGGCAGCAGAGTCCTCTGCGTTCCATAATACCACACCATGATCGCCAACCCGCCTGCAAAGAGTGGCGACATATTCCCCCATAGATATTTTTGGGTGAGGCCTATGTCTTGCAGTGGACCTCTATAGGCTAAAACGACGATTTTTCAGTTACAAAATTAATTGATAAATAATATTGACACATATTCCATATTACGAACACTCCACAGGAGTATCAAATAAAGTAAAATCATAATTATTAATTAATTTTATTATTATTATTTATGATGAGGTAGGTTTGGGATTGTAAGTTCCAATTGAGCAGCAGGCGTGTACATTGAGTGACATAATATACATAATATACGCTGTTTATAAATAGTAAAATAGAAATTTATCGCTCTAAATAGCAAAAATACAAAAGATACGTGACATCCAATATTCATGCTAGACCCGCATAAAAAATAAGGCCTGTTTTCTATATTAGAGAAGATTTCTACGTAAACATTACATAGCTAAATATAATACTAAGCTAGACTCCCGGTATTCACTCTATACAGAGATTTATCTTCTTTCACTTATTGTAATAGTTACTACTAGCTTTCTTTGCCACTTACCATTTAATTTCATCTTCATTTAATTCAAATTATTTAATTTTTTATTCACTGCCAACTCTAATAGCACAACTATAAATACTACTACAACAATAATACTACACTAATATAAATAGCACTGGTTTCATATGAAACCAAGTTGTTTTCACGCGTCTATCTAAAAATAGTAAGTAATTATTGTAAATTTAATGTTAAATAAAAAGATAACAATGTTTTTCACCAGTCATGTGCCTGTCCACTTATCGAAACCGGAATATCGCTCTCAAAATCTACGGTATGTAATGGTGCAGTCCTCTTCATGATAATGCTGGAGGCTTATTTACGAGGACGCTGTGATATCGCAACACCATGTAGCAGAGTCGATCCAGTTGAAGAAACAGACGAAACATACGATTTCATCGTTGTTGGGGCTGGTTCCGCGGGGTCCATAGTAGCAGGAAGATTAAGCGAAATCGAACACTTTAAGGTAAACCATTGCATTCACAATGTGGTTTGTTTTAGATGTAAAAGCTTTCCAATGGCCATGCATTAAGTAATCACTCTTAAATTTTTACTTATTCTATTAACGACAGACTAATAACTCCGGGCAGTACAAATTAAGCAATATTAATTATGTAGAAATTCCAATTTTGAAAACGCTTATTTATTAATATTTCTGTAACCATTGAATTTTGGATAATGTTTACCATACATTACAGCGAACAGTTAACTATCCAAAAAGAAATTATTTATGTGTTACTAGCTGTCCTTCGCCCGCTTCGCGAACTTAATGAAAGCCTTCTTATTACTTTTAGTGATAGGAATTTTTAATTCTTAGCTGACCTCTACTTGACTAGAGGAACATTTCTTCCAAATCGCAAATCTCTCTAAGCCATACAAAGATATCGAGATAAGTCAATACATGGTGGAAATCTCCTATGCATATAATATTTATAAGTAGATTAGCTTCCCAAACGATTTCGTATTTTAAAAGAGTTATTCGCAGTTCAATGTAAAAAATGTCTTATTATTAATAACGATACCATTCAAATTCGAAGTTTTCAATTGTCAGAGAATCTTAAATTAGAAATTCCCAGACATTTAATTAGTTTAAACTAAGCAGTGGTAGCTCAGCGGTAGAGGACTAAGACGTGCGATTGTAGATCGCGAGTTCGATTCACGTTCACGTTCGAACACTATGTGCATTAATATTGGATTGCCACCAGTGGCGTACCTAGGGGGGGGCGGTGGGTGCGGTCCGCACCGGGCGGCACTTACCTAGGGGCGGCATTTTTTACAACTTATAGTTGTAAAAAGCAACTTATTCATTTTATATTTTTTCTTTCTTGAATAATAAATTATTATTAGAAGTAGATTATTAGAAGAAGAAAATTGTAAAACGAGATCAGATGCTGTAATATTACTCAATTCTATGTAATCTTTTTCTTTTCTATGTTACCTTCATTTATGGGAACCCGTCCTTTTGGAAATTAAGGACGCTCAAAAATACCTGCAAGTAAAAGGGTTAAATGTCCACCAATGCCACATAAAACTAAATTCTTTGCAAACATTTCATGGAACAAAGAGATACGCTAGTACAAAACGCTGTTATAGCAGCCAAAATAATTTGTGAAGAGTTAGAGATATCGACTAAGCGTCGAGTTAGAAGGAGAAAAAATATGAGTGGGGAAAATTCGACGTGGAGACGTGGGGGCTATCCTTAGAAGAAGAAGTACGAAGAAAAATGTTTTCATCTATGGACAGAATTATAAAGGAATAAAAGAATGCTTCGATCAGTTGCATGGCCTTGTAAGAAAATATTCGTGTATAATACCGTGTAACCTACTAAATGAAGAATTTGATTGTCAAATAAATGACTTGATTGACATTGATAAAGAACAGTTCCATATTAAAAGAAAAGGAATCCTTATGGCTGCACCTACACTAAAAAAAGAGGCAAAAAACATTAGAAAAACGGGGAGAAGGGCCCTCTTGATCTGCTAAAATTTATTCAGCAGTATAAGTTGAAAAATTCTGTTCCCAACATTGTAATTTTGTTAAGAATTTTTTTAACAATTTCAATCAGTGTCGCTAGTTGCGAAAGAAGCTTCTCAAAATTGAAGTTGATAAAAAATTATCTTCGTTCTACAATGAGTCAATTAAGACTACAAAATCTTGCAATATTGTCAATAGAATAAGAAATTACAAATAATATAAATTTTGAGAGCATTATACACAATTTTTCTAGAATGAAAGCTAGAAGAGTAGATATTATATAAATATATTTACGAGTGCATACAAATATGTCAAAAAAAAATTACTCTGTGTATTAATTAATATTGATTAAATAACTTAATAATTTACTTATGTGTAATTAACACAAGTTATTTATTTATTAATTTATAAAAACCACTATTTGATTGACTTATAATAGAAAGGGCGGCAAAGTGGAGATCGCCCCGGGCGGCAAAAGTTCTAGGTACGCCACTGATTGCCACTGTTCACAGTTAAATATCCAAAAGATGCGCAGCAGCGTCTTCTGTGTACCATAATACCACACGTTTGATTGTGAATAATAAAGATTGTATAAATCTTTTAATTTCTGGTGTTGATGTACTATACAGAAATAGTAAATAAAGGATTACTTATAAAAACAAACTTACTATTTTGTACACTCTAATGATTTATCCATAATTTAATTTGTAAGCTTTTTTCGTACACGGCGCAGGCTGCACTCGCTGGGGTAATCCTTGGAATGCCGAGAAGTTCCGTCTCTTAGCTTAATTTAACCAAATTGGACTTAATTTAATAAGTCCAATCCGGAACCACTTCTCATTTCGCTTATAATAGATTTAATCGAAGATAATACATATCCTGTTAATAATTGTTAAAACTTCTTTTATAATCAACGCAGGTATTATTGTTAGAGGCAGGAGGTGATGAGCCAATCGGTGCAAGGCCGCCGTCGTTTTATCGAAATTTCTGGTCAAATGAGGACATAGACTGGTCGTTCCGCACGGCTCCTGGAGACTATTGCCTCGATCAAGGCGAGAAAGGATGTTTATGGCCAAGGGGAAAAGTACTTGGTAAGTAATACTTAAAAATACAGAAGCGCGATATACCGTGTGGGCTTTCACTCGATCCGTCCATCGTGAAACGTAGCATACCATAAATCTTGAGCCACACTAACCTAGAATAAAGTCTAATCTAAAGTGTCTAATCATAAAGTGTCTTTCTTTTCGCATAAGTGGCAAAGAACATCAAAATCCAAGAGTGAACGATTGTCGTGCGACATTGTATTTTGCGACACATAATTCTTGATATTTACATTATTCTTCTCCAGCATCAAATTAAACTCAATGGGATCAAAATATTTTGTCCTCTATTATTTATCCAGGTTTTCGCACAGAACAGAACAGAAAAAAAAAACTATAAAAACCTTAAAAGTTGAATAACGTTAATATTTACACGTCTTTACGTTCATATATCAACGGGAGCACTCAACATGCCCGTGACCTATTGAATTTCCATTACAAGAAAAAAAATAAGATTATATAGAAGTAATTTTCTCTGTGAAAACACTTTGTGCATTAATGATTTGGGATTGCCGCTGCTCACAAACAAAATTCCAGAGGATAGTCAGCGGCGTACCACACTGGGATCGCTACCCGCCACAACCCGCCTGGTGGCCAAGCGAGGTGATTATGCTATATCCTACCATAGATATCTTTTGGCTTGTGCCTTTCCAGGACGTATTCATGGCCTTTAACGTCGAGAATATAGATATAACTGACTGTAAATATGAAATTAATATGAGATTTAAATATAATATTTAAATATTACAAAGTTAAATTTATGCTTTACAGGCGGTACAAGTGTGCTTAATGGAATGATGTACCACCGAGGTCACGCTGCCGACTATGCGTCATGGGGTGAGGAATGGTCATGGGAAAAAAATTTGCCCTACTTCTTCATGACAGAAGGAAACAGAGAAATTGGGTCTACATATAGCTCTGAATATCATTCTAATAGTGGACCCTTGCCAGTTCAACGGGTTAGTATTTTTTACACTAAACTTTAACATATTTAATATCATTGTTGACAGCTCTCTAAACAAACTAACACTGATTAATCCTACTATCTATCCCCCACCCATTTCGTATGCCCCGCACAGCCTTTTATGGATGTCGTTTCATAAAATTCATTATTGGTAATTTTTAATTCGGTAATTTTTTTAAAAAACTTTACTTGACCTCTATAGGAATAAAATTGCATTTTTTCAAAATATATCGTATTTACGCTATTCCAGATAGAAATTTAATGAACACTCACAATCATTTTTGTTAGTAGAATTTTGTAGTTGTCCTTAGCTGACGTTTTTTTAGCGCAATAAATATTTCTACCATATTTCAAGTCTCTCAGCCTTATAGTTTCAGAGATATCGTGATGAGTCACGTAAGAGTACAAAGGTGAAGATCTCTTATACAGGATGTCTGGTAATAAAATGGGGATTAATCTTGGAGAGTCTCATAGTTCGGCTATGAAGAGCTCCAAAAATATCCAATCGGTGTCTAAAATACGATGATTCATAAAAAAATATGTTTTTATTAACCCTACTGTTCTTTCATGCCCAGCCTGGACGAAAGTTAATGATATTTGTTGCGTTTTTGTAGACATTTCAAGATTATGCATTCATTACGGGAAAACTAATATATACGCAGATAGATAGCTAACAGCCGACTGGTTAAGGATTGGTTCGGCCTGCTAAAGCTTGAATTGGACCTGCACTCAAAAAGTCTATGGGGTATCCCCCCAATCGATCTAACATTTTTGTGATACATCAATATGTAATATAAAGACTTGATTCGATATTCCCGGGGAAGCCCTCGTACTTACATATTGATGAGGTTAGAGGAGGAAGGACAGAAGTTAGGAGAGGAAGGAGTTCCTTATAC
This sequence comes from Battus philenor, assembly GCF_028537555.1. Classification (NCBI taxonomy): domain Eukaryota; kingdom Metazoa; phylum Arthropoda; class Insecta; order Lepidoptera; family Papilionidae; genus Battus; species Battus philenor. The sequence continues at coordinate 6,126,058 of NW_027181686.1, forward strand.
AAAATCGTGATCATTTTCTCTCAAATCAGTCTACAAAACAGTCTTTGAGATATTTTATAGCAAAAAAACGAACTTAGTCAGATCCAATATATTTAAAATTAGCAAAAATAAAACAGTCAAGAATGTATACATTTTTGAAACCATATTAGATTTTTCTTTACATGAACATCATCGAAAATAAAATTACATCTAATTTTTATAATAAATATTTTAGCAGGTAAACGTAGATACACTAAGCTCGGCCGTTACAATTAAAAAAATAAGAAAACGAACGGTAATACATCTCGTTCTCTCTTACGGTAGTTTATTATGGCGCATTGCCACCGCTATTAATTCTATATTTATTTTACACAAAAGAGCTATTTATAACTTATAAGCTAGAGATCCACTGAGAGGCGTTTTTAAAGATATTACTGTTCTAACGATAGCTTCGCAATGAATTTTTAATACCATATTAATTCTGCGCCATAATATAATATAAAATCTTATATGAATAGCTGTGACATACACATCATAAATACAAAATAAATATGGCCTCCTTACGCCTAAATTTCGTCTTCAAAAGTTAACAATACTTTCTTTGATATCGGTGTGCCCATATATAACGAAATATAACAAGATATTTTAGATCTTCAGTTTCTTAGTTTTAAATTTAAAATTAAAAGTATGTATTAAATCAATCTAAGAGCATTCAAGAGTTTTTAGTTGATCAAAGTGTGTGGAACTTGGTTAGTGGACTCGGGTACATAGTTGAAACTAAGAACGTATATATGGAAAAAAAAAAGTTAAATTTCATTTAAAAGAGCAACTGTTAAGATTCTAGCCGGCTCTTCTCATCAGATCAGCGTTTCAAGCCGGTGTAAGCTTAATACATGTAATGTTAAAATAATCGAATAAACATAGGCGCGTGCAAACGCCTGCTTGTTTATTAAAAAAATTAAAAGCTTGTAAAATTACTATAAAATCAAGAATCATTTTATTATTTATTCGTATATATATTATTAATTCGTATTTACTCGTACTTTATTTATATATTTTTACGCCTGCTTATTTCCAAAAAATACAGTTGGACGCGGCATGCACTTAGCGTCTTCGGACAGCCTTATAAAGGTTGTCTGTCCAGCTCATACGACGCGCTTGCCAATCCACGGTCTCCACTTAAGAACCTGGGGACTCCCAGAGGACATTTATTCTGCGCATTATGTGTCCATCCACTGCTACTTCCACTTGCTATCAGCTTTGGTTATGTCTATTACATTTTTTTTTAAATTACAGTTTAAACATCAACCTCCGTTTTTGTATGAGCTCATGCGGGCAATAGAAGAAGTTGGACTACCGATTATAGACGACATGGTGAACCCTAACACTCCTGAAGGATTCGCTATCGCACAAACGTTTTCTGAGTAAGTACTTTTATGCACTCGGTTTGTGAAATTTTCACAGCATCATTCGCACTACACAGGTTGATTGGTAATTCAACTAAAGGTTTTAAAGGGATGGACGTATAGCTCATTTTTCAGCAAAAAGATTTAAAGTTTTTATATTTATTTCCAATCAACCTGTATAAAGTGATCTCTCTGTAATATGTTTCACTAATTTATTTTTCTGTTGGAATGTGACAAGCTAAAAACTTCTGGCATTACAAAGTCTGCAGATAGTGAAAATATACAATTTTAATATGAAGTAATCCAGATTTTGAAAATGCTTTTTGCTCACTTAACATAATCATTATACTTTAATTATTTCTGAAACCATTGATTTTTGAATATACTTATGTACCATAAATTAATTGAAAACATATGAACTATACGTTCACATCTTTAAAGCTTTTACACCTATAATCAATTATCCCCTACATTGCAAATAATTTTTAGCCGCCAAGACTGTCCTTTTTCTGTCTAGACTCGGTTAACTTGACTTGTTTATTTATATATCAAGACGTAAACATAAGAAACGCATTAACACCTTCCATAATACCTTGAAATTTAGGTTTTATTAGAATATTTATTCATTTCAGAAATGGCCAAAGGTACACAACTGCAAGAGCATTCTTGAAGCCGCGCTCAGTGCGACCAAATCTTCATATTAAACTAAACTCACATGTTTTCAAAGTATTAATAGACGAACATGGAGCATACGGTGTGCAATACTTCGACGCAGCTGGACAAATTAAAACTGTTTTTGCATCGAAGGAAGTAAGTCTTTTCGTTATACAGATGGTCAGTTTCAAATTTAAAGAGATTGTTGTTTCACCATCATCTTCGCTGGAAGTCCAACAGCTAGATGAAGTTCTTCTTTATAGATCTCCAATAGAACGGGTTGTTGTTAAAGAATACATTACGTGTGCTAACTAAAAACAAATGAAGGAAAAATAATATGAAGGAAATAGCGACACTATTAATCAGATTCCAGTCAATAAATACGCGGCCACTGAATAAGTCTTAAATAAAAAGTAAATAAAATACGTTACGCTATAATAATTAATAAACTGACTAAAATGACAAAATGAATAAATAAAAACTTCCTGCTGTATGGTAGTTGATGATTATCAGGTTTAAATAAAAACCCGCAATGCTGATCCACGCGGAATACTTGTCCAGAATGCTTGTATTAACAGAATAACATGGCTATTTATGTGCCCACAGGAATAATGTTGTAGGGTTCCGACAGTCGCACGACGTATCGAATGACAGTTTTGTTATAGAGAGATCCAGAAATAAAAGAAGGTAGAGTCAACAATGGCTGTTCGAGATAAATAGCTTTTCCGGAGTGCTTATATTGACAGAATTACATGGCTATTTATTCATATGTGGGATTAATATCAAAAAGGATTCCCATAATCGCACACCGTATTGATGGCTCGTCGTGGCAACGTTTGTCAATATGATGCTCTTTAGGCGTTACTTGAAGTACGTTGTTGGTCGATAAGACAATTCGCTTCGCTTAATAATGTCGCCTAAAGTGTGTCGTGGATCGAAACTCGCGGGTTAGGTATTCGGCGATAACATATATAGCTTCAAGTGTGACTACACCATGTTGAGCCGAATTTTATTGCCGCGTTACTTGAAACAAGGTCATTGTGGAAGCGTTCTTAAAGTCGAATGTCAAACTAGACTGTTGTACTCTCATCGCTTTTATAGATATACGAGTAATAGCGCTATATATATTATAAATAGCGCTATTGTGCGACTGCATGTAACTTCTAGAGTAACAGCTACAGTAGTATTTAATTTTAAGGCTACACCTAGTTAACATATATGCAACCATGAAAATCTAAAAAAGCATGTCTAATATTCCGTCATTTGGATGTCATGAAATAAATTATACTATGTATATTCCAGGTTATACTAAGTGCGGGTGCACTCAACAGTCCCCATATTCTTTTCCACTCCGGTATTGGTCCTCGTCATATGTTAGAAGAATTCGACATACCAGTAGTGGTTGATTTGCCCGTGGGTCAGAGCCTATTAAATCATTTCGGAGTTACTATCGATTTCGTGTTAACTAAACATAAGCACAAACGTGTTCTGGATTGGAGTGTTTTGACTGAATATTTGCTCAACAGGGATGGACCGATGAGCTCGACAGGAATTACACAGGTATTATAATCACATTAATAAATTTATTGTGTTATAAAATATAAATAACAGAAATGTCATTAAAGAAATGTGGTCACTATTAATATTATTGAGATAAGAATAAAGATTGAATAGGAATCGAGCAGTGGTAACACAGCGGTAGAGGACTGAAACAAGCAATCTTTGTTCTCGGAATTACAGGGTTCCAGAGAATCCTCTGCGTAACATAATGCTGCGCTGTGATTGCCATCCCGCCTGCCAAGCGTGATGATAATGATATATCCCCCCAAAGATACCCTTTATGGCATCCAAAAAATGTTAATCTTTAAGTTAAACATTTAAGTTATTAATAATCTTAATAAATAATAAAATTAATTAAAACCTTACTAATCAACTACCATCATCAAACTCATTCTTTGTCTGGCATCTTGAAACATCTTTACATAGGAACAGTAGTAATACATAAGATTAGGGCTGAGCGTCTTGAACGCTCTGAAGTTTGATCCGTCGAAAATACAAATCAGTAGGGTAAACCGAGGCAAAAAATTATCGTTGTTTTTTCTTTGGGCTATATAACTGCCAAACTGGCATTTACAGTTTTCGCATGTTCGAAGGCTATGGTGGCTTATCGTAAACCTCTTTTATATGTACAAACCTCGAAGGTAATCATGTGGGAATTGATTCGGGCCGCTATATTCTACTGTATTACGGAAATGGAATTTCGCTAAGCAAGAACTTCCCAATCTAAGAAGATTGGTTAGGTGGGCGTTCCATGAAATAACCTGGCGTAAGAGCCCCCGAGAGGGGACCTCTACTGTTCGATGCAGAAATAAGTTGTTGGTGAAATCTAGGGAAATCCTTAACCTAAACGGGCATCGCCAGTAAATTTTGTGAAACTCATTTTAAATATGAAATAATTTAAAGCAGGAGGATACTGTAGTGAACTACTATATTAGTTTACTTCTTTAGGGTAAAATTACTATTTTTATTTTGCCTTTTTACAACAAGTCTTTTCACAGACTAAATAATAAGTCTAAATTAAGGTGGCGAAACAGTGGCGAGCGGTACAAAAGTCGGAACTTCCAGCCAATATACCAATAACATGTTTAAAATGATTTCAATTAACTAAAGAAAAAAATAAACTGAACTTGTTTTTTTATATCTATCTGATCTGTTTGTGATTATTTTTAGTTATCTGGATTACTTTACTCAAGCCTAGCTAACAAAACCCTCAATCAACCCGATTTGCAAATTTTTTTCAACGGCTTCTACGCTGAATGTTCTCAAACTGGGAAAATAGGTGAGCCAGGAGGTAATTGTACACAAAACGGCGTTAATATCACGTAAGAATCATTTCTTTTCACTTTTTGACATTTAAAATGAGGAGCACTTTGTTTAAATCAAAACTATTGTTTTCAGAATAAATGCCGTATCTTTACTTCCACGTAGTGTAGGCTATATGGTATGGAACTCAAGTGATCCCAGGGAGAGACCTTTGTTTTACCCGGAATACTTCACTCATCCAGACGACATGGTTATGGTGAAAGACGCCGCTAAATATGTACAAAGAATATTTAATAGTAAAGTAAGTATAGAACTTAATCACCAAAAAATAATTTTGTGTTCCGATCACAAATTCCAAATACTATAAAGTATTGATATCGCTACTAGAAATGTCTTTCTATAAATTCTGTCTAAAATAAAACAGACCAAAAAAGGTAAAAGAATAACATGTATATTGTGATTACAGTTTTATTATATACACGAACACAAAATATCAAAAGGCTGTGCTGCATTAATTTGGATACCTGAGCCGAAACGGACTGGCGATCAGCCAAGTGCGGCGAGGTACGGTCGTTCTCATTAGCCCGACCGATCAAGCAACTGTTATTCGAAAGTCGATTATTATTACTAAATAACAATGCATGATTTTTAACTATGTGTCAAAACTTCAAAATCAATCTTATTTTTAACATATTTCTATTAATTTAACAGCTACTACAAGAGAAATATGGTATAAAGCTGAACCCGTCATTTGCACCGCAATGCGCGCCAGTAGAAGAATGGTCCGAGGATTGGCTAGAGTGCATAGCCCGAGTTGCCACCGACCCGCAAAACCATCAACTGGGTACTGCCGCCATGGGCCTTGTAGTGGATCATGCGTTAGCCGTCTACCATATCAACGGTTAGCTAAAATCATTACTTATATATTACGCTCTTAATGAAAGCATGTCAGTCATACGTTTGGACAGGTGTTCGAAGACGTGTCTTGGTAATCTGACCGTGATTCGTCTAAATTTTATGTAGAATTTAATCTACCTAGTGAAGATGCTATGGTAAAAGTCAAAGGAGGTGTCACAAAGGCACAGAAATGATATTATTATGGAGAAATGGTATTTACATGTTGTACCCACCTAAACTATCTGAGGTGGTTATGATTTGGTTTATGAAGAGAATTTTCAGATACTTTCTGGAGTAAACCATCAACCTTAGTCCCTTAATCGTCGCATATATAAAAAGGATCGACTTGCTTTTAATACTGATGCAATATGGTAGTTACAGTTGTAAACGGTTTCGGTAAACTACCAGAATGTCAGGTCTATGAAACAATCTCTAGCATGTGCGTAGTAACCCTTTGATAGGAATGTAGCCTATAAATGACATCCGTGTGTACGAGGGCCACTTATAGACGACATCCGCGCCACGGTTTGTGTACAAGCGTCGTTCATAGACATTATTGACGACCATGAATATTGCGATGTGTTTTTTAAGCGTTTAGCATACATCGATAACCATCCAGTTCGAATCAGCAGTGTCACTCTGACGGAGCACACTGCTGGAGCGAAATGATTAATAAACTTTTTGCTTCATATAACATACGATTTTGTTGTGTTTCAGGTTTGCGCGTGATCGACGCATCCTCGATGACAACACAACCAACAGGCAATCCGCAAGGTGCCATAATGATGGTAGCAGAAAGAGGCGCAGATTTTATCAAAAAACATTGGTCTTCGTATTTATAACATTACGCTATTCCTACAATGCTATTATCATACAGCATATATACAAACAAGTCCTTAAATATTTAAATTATTTTTTCACCCATTCGTTATACGGGTATAAAATATTTTTCGACTTTTTTTAGTATTATTACTATTTATATTAATTATTGTTTCTACCGAGTACAAAATGTCCATTTTTTTATGAATAAAATGCTATTTTATGTAAGCTTAGATTTAGTGATCATAATAATTTATTTTAAATCAATCTAATGATATAATAATAGTATAATAAAATTAATGTCTACATTCCGAGTCAGATATGCTACTATACCCGAATGTGCTTCCTCTATGTAATGACTCAAAAACAACAGATTTTTTAGTAATGCAAATTTAAAATAAAACGTCAATAATTACATATGCTATTAAAGTTCCAGTTAACGTTGGGTGACTCACGCTCAAAACATTTTTCCTTAAAGCATCAATGCTGCTTTGACCTAAATTTTAACGATGAATAAAAGGTAGCGATGACAAAAATTGCGATATTTTATGATTATCATCATGTAAATATAATTATACATATTTTATTGTATTTAATATCTTTACATTTTTATCAAATTATCAGCACGGTAATGCTCTTTAATGAGATTATCCTATTTTATTCAAATCCTTGCAGAATGCCCCAAATTTGACTTTTAATTAAAAGACTTAATTATTAATTGGTAATTATCAAACTGGAGTTTCGCCAATTTGTTAGTTTAACAAGCAGGTATAGGTGTTAATAAACACCTCCATCAACACATGTAATGTGCGCTGTCCTCTTAAAGAACACTTTTTCCTATTTTATTTGAAATTAAAATTAATTTTTCTACCTATAACAATTTGTTACTACTTCTAAAATGTTAACTAAACAAAATTTTAAAATTTACTTGCAAACCAAACTTACGAAGCAGGATCTAAGTAAAAGAAAGGAGAATGTTTTAAATAAAACTCGTGTATATTGACAAAATTTATGCCATATAATAGTATTCAAATAAATACATGATTACAAACATTGCTCACAATATTAGTAGGTTAGAGTACATAAAGCATTAAATCCATTAATAGAAATACGAAACTACATAGAAATACAATTAAATAAAAACTTCTCTAACAATTTTTTCATTAACCAATTCAGGAATGATAATACTTTTTCTTAAACAAATACATCAAAATGCCTTCACGAAAATAACACAATGTAAAGCAAATTATGGATAGTTATTGGAAATGTTTTCATAAAATGCAAAATTGTCTTAGAAACTAATTTGTTTAGCACCTCAGTGTCTAAAGAGATTAAATTATGTCTTCCGTGTTAAAACTTATTTCTAAACTTATACCAATATTGGCAATTACTGACATTTTTAGATGTCAATGAAAATGACAACTAATCAATTCATAAAGAAATATCCATATTTATCAAATTCATATTAAACCAACATTTTTATCATTTGTATTAATTATTTTTATTATTATGTTATAAAGAATAGTGCATATACAGAGAACACAGAATTAAAAAAATGCAATGAAATAAACTTCATGATGAATTAAATACATTTGTCGATACTATTTTTTTTGTTTGGAAAATTAAATTATAAATCACATTTCAAGTCATTTGATTTCAGTTAAGAAAACTGATGAAAATATGTTCATTCTATTCTGCTTTGATAATATTGACTTAGAAAAGTATTAACCAATAACAATTTTATGGTTTTACATGTAATAATTGCTGCATCAGTCAGCTTTACTGCTCATCCTTGTCTTTAGCACCATGTTTGAGAATGCGAGTAAATTCAACATAATCAAAAAGACCATCACGTATGGGGGCTTCACGAAGCATTTCATCAACATCATCATCAGTGAATCTATCACCCATAGTTGTAAGCAATTCACGGAGTCGCTCCTCAGCAATTACACCATTATTTTCTTCATCAAAACATCTGGCAAATTTAATGTTATTAAAGAAGTAAAATACATTTATTTTTCTTTAATATCTTATTAAAAAGTATAAAAACCGTTGATTGACATAAAATAAGCTATTATACAGGTGATTGGTTATTGTAAATATAAGTTTTTACTCATATTTCCAATCACCTAGTAAAAATTGATCACTCCGAAACATGTTACATTTATTAAATTTTTTTATTGGAATGAAACAGGCTCATAACATCTATCAATGAAGTCTGCTAGAACATTTACTAAACAATAATTATTTTTAATATGTATTAATCTGATTTTTGAAAACACTTAACATATTATCATTATATACTATTTAGACTTTTAGGTAAGGTGTGCCATAAATAACAACAAATGAACTATACATTCGCCCCTTTAATGTCTTCATTAATCAACTCAACAATAAACTCCCCAGTAATGCTTCTAAATTATAATGCAAGAAATTTAAAAAGGTAATTAATTTTTTAAGAATGCTTTATTATGCATTTTCATGATGTACACAAATAATCACTATAAATTATATAGCAAATTAAAGTACTTCTAATGAATACCTTATATTTCACACTACAAACAATCTTTGGGTGAAATAGATTTAAAAAAATAGGTCACTTGCCACTGACGGACTTTTATTTTTTCCCACACATTTAAAACCTAATTATATTATCTTATGAATCACTTACCCAAATGCATTCTTTATAACATCTTCAGGATCAGTTCCTTGTAGCCGTTCACCAAAAAGTGTTAGAAACATGGTAAAATTAATAGGCCCTGGAGCTTCATTCATCATATTCTCTAGATAATCTTCTGTGGGATTTTTGCCTGGAGAAAATAAAAAAAAAACAATAAAAATCTGGAGACAGCTCTGCCTCCTCCCTTTATGATCACCAAATCAAGAGAAAGCACTGAAACCTCTAGCCTTTTGATACCTTGAAAAGGTAGAAATGGCATGAGATGGTAAAAAGAATCAGCTGCATGAGTCTATGAGCTCTACCAAGATTGCATAACTTAAAGAAAAATGTGATTAATAAAATTTTATGAAAATAAACAGTTTCACTGATGAACATCTGCTCACCATACTTAGTTATCTTGTAGCGATTTTAAAAAGTTAGTGCATTTAGAGCCCAGTCATATCCTACAATGATATTGAGAACACCTTTTCATGGGGGTATACTAAAAGGATCATTAACATCATCATCATGAATCATGAATCCTACCCACTTTTAACAAGCAATTTTTTTATACCATGTTGTTGACTATGATTATTCTGCAGATTTTCTCATTTTTTATTTGATTATGCAGCAAAAATTATAAGGATATTTTCTTATAAATACATATTTATAAATTAATATTCAGTTTAATCATGAACACAGAGGTAATTCTTGTGGTGTTTAATATGAAACCACTTTAGTTTTAGGATTGAATTTAATATTACTGTAAATGTGAATTATACATCACTAGTCAAAATTAAGTACACATTTTAACACACATGTTTCAAGAAACTTTAGAAATAATTAAAATTTATATGATAAATTAGGCAGGAAAATGTACAACTATTGCTAAAAACACATTTAAAGAGCAGAATCACACTTGAGGGATAGGAACATAATTACCAAGAGATGCTAGCATATCATGAAGATCATCCTTGTCAACAAAACCATCCCGATTTTGGTCAATCATGTTAAAAGCTTCCTTGAACTCTGCAATCTGTGCTTGGTCAAACATGGCAAAAACATTTGATGTCGCACGTTGGGCACGCTTCTTGTTGGTGCCACGGCGGCCGGCTGTTTTACGGGACGACATTTTCTGAAAAGGAAAAGAAATACTTAATATTCTAAAGTTAAGAGAACAACCTTTGGAACCGCAAGAATAATTAGTGTTTGATGGTTTTGGTTTATAAAAGTGATTTGTAACAAACAATAAGACATATAAAAAGCAAACTCAAAATATCAAATTTCTAACTGAATTTTATTTAACTGTTAACAACTCGGGTGATGACTATTTATCAGAACGAACAGCACGACTTTTCTAACTACAAATTAGATAGCTCGTTTATCTTGACAAGTTTAAAAATAAAATGTGAAACCACACGACACAAGTTTACTCGTCAATTAACACGTTAACTCTAATTAATAAAGAAAGTGACTCATGCCCTCGTATTTTATCAAAAATATTCAACGAACTACTGTAGCAACGAACTTCAAATGTAAAATATGTGGGACATAATGTCACAATCTCAAACACTAAAGAATACCATAAAAGGAAATGAATTTAACACACCTTGTTTACTCAAGGATAGTAAGATATAAAACCATCTGTTATTTTTTTAACGTCAAAATACAAAAATAATACTTACAATATGTTTAAAGTCTTTGAAATGTTTAATAATCAACTGAAAACCTCCACTTATTCCGTAAAAAGAATGACTAACACATTCAAAATACGTACGCTATTAACCAGTTAACCACAGATAAACAACGTTGTAATTCAGTTAAATTATTTTTTGACAAAAATGAAAATCCTTACCATTCAAAATTTAATTATAATTAAATAATGACAAATATAAAATATTACGTTCACAATATTTTAACACAAATTTTGCTATAATACTTGCTATAATACGAAACTTGTATCGATAGAGTAAAAGGTGGAAAAAAGTTGTAATCGAAAAACGCGAAATAAAAGTTTTATTATGGTTTAAATAAATAACTCTCTAATATAATGCAGTGTTTTTCGTAGTAAAAATTTTAATACAATAACATCCTAAGATTTTTATGTTTATATTTTTAAACTACCATTTTTTTTTTCAATTAAAATTAACAGTGATAAAATTATTATATAATATTTTACTTGTCACTTGTCAGTGTCACCTGTAATTTCAAGGTCCATGTTCAAAACAATGACAAAATTACAGGTTTAATGTTCTTACAATAGAATAATATTTAAAAGGTTTTACGTATAAAGTACATGTTAAGTTATTTTTTCCCACAACAAGTGAGTTCAGAATAATTTGTAAGATAATTAAACTTTATATTTTCTTGACATGGTCATGTTGTATTTCATTTTTTAATAGATGCTGAGGCAAAGTAAGTCCAAAGTGGTTTCTAGCATTATACGCAATGTATCTACAAGCCCTCGGCTCTATGCCAACCATTATGATGTTCTTGGTATTACCCCAAAAGCTACTCAGAATGACATTAAGTCAGCTTATTACAAATTATCCAAGGTGTATCACCCAGATAAATCCACCGTAAGTATGCAAACAATAATTTCTATTATATACACATAATATTAATACGTTCTCTTCGGTATAATGTTACAAACACTAAAATTAATTGACACCCTAAAAAGGTTATATATGTCTCATGCAAGTGGCTGTTAATGTAAGCACTACCTTAAGTTGCGTAGAAAGTGGAGATCGGGGGCTAGAAAAATGTTCAAAAAATGGAATAAACATTAGTATTAATCTAGGAATATTTCATAATTTTGATAAAATTCAGTTTTCATTATATAAGTCAAGGTAATATTGTTAATTCAACCTAAATCTTAATGGATGTCGCTGGATGTGGGTATTGAAAGACTGGTCATTGTTGTGATCTTTGTGGCAGACTTGATATTGACATACCTGTTTTTTGTCCTTAAAATATAATTTATGCTAATAAACCATGATTTTGACTAATAATCACCCGCATAATGCCTGGCACGATAGCTGTCAGTGATTCTGACTAGTTAAATCAAAACAGTTGGCAGTTCTTATTATAATCAAAATGAAACTTATTTCTTCTTATAAATTTCCATTGATAAGAGACAAAAAACCAAAGCAATGAATGAATAAATTCATAGAGATTTATAAAAATAGAGTTAGGGAAAATATCAGGTTCAAATTCATAAAATCAAACATATATTTTATTTTTAGGATGAAACATCAGCTAAGAAGTTTAGAGCAATTACAGAGGCGTATGAAGTGTTAGGAAATATTAAATTAAAAAAAATGTATGATAAAGGTATGTGTAATCTCACAAGCTTAAATACATAGCTGGCTATCCAGCACAGGGTATTTTTAAAATTTTATTCCATGCCATTGCTAAAGGACTAGTTGAAACACTAAATTTGATTATAATTTAACCCATTTGCTCTCAAGTAGTCAGTCTCGTACAACATTTGGTTTGATGTTGCAACTCAAAAGATAACTCGTTGAGATAACCACTTGGTTTACTGCATAACTAAGTGGCAATAACTATTAACATTTTGTAACTTTGAGGTGGGCTTTGTGTAATGGTATGGTCTGAAAAAAATCCCTTGAATTGAAAGACTTTCTTATCTGAAATTAATAAGCCACCATACTCAATTTGTTTTTTTTTAAGTTTATGATCTATGATCCTAATTACCATGGAACAAAGTAATGTAATAAGCTTGATTAAAGAAGAATTTTGATTAGAGTTGCTAAAAAAGGAAACTACATCTATAGAGAGATTGACAATAGAAAGACCATGATAAGGTTGAAATAAGAGGTATAATGGCATGAAATAACATTATCATAATAAACATACACAACTTTTTTCCTGCAGAGAATAAATACAACTAACTCAGCATCCTGCTACCAACCTTTTAAGATTAAAAAAATGTTAAATTGTATTCTATGTAGTTTAATATAATAATACTGGTAAAAGTAATTGTAAATATCACATCTCCAGGTCTACTAGTAGGTAGGGAGAACACAAGCCGTATGGATTATAAACCAGATCCTGAACCAGAAGACCCAACACTCAAATTTTACAAGTCTCACACAAAGCGACAGGTAGCTCCTACAATGGATGGAAGAACACCAATTTACGATTTTGATGCATGGTATGTAAAGCATGTACTTTCTATATCTTTTCACTTTGTAAAGCGATGCTGTCCAAAGGTTTTGCTAAACAAACTATCCTTGATAGAAATATGTCAACATATATTTTGTCTTAGATGTAAAATAGTATTGTTTACAAAGTAAATTTACTAGTTATGGCACTCTAATAAGATTACAGTAATGATTACCAAAGACAACAATACCTGAAGACAAAGATGTTTTACCAGCGTGTATTGCCAGTGATAACTTACTGATCCGAGACATGGTCGCTTGTTGTAGACTTTATAAGAAGGCTCAAGGTCACCTAAAGAGCAGTAGAAAGAGCTATGCTCGGAGTACTGCTGCGAGATCGTATCTGAAATGAGAAGATCCGCAGAAGGGCAAAGGTTACTGATGTCGCTCAAACAGTTACTCACCTGAAGTGGCAGTGGGCATGGCACATCGCATGTGCAACCGATGGCTCTTGGGGCCGAAAGTATCTCAAATAAACACGAGCCGGTAGTCGGCGTTGTTAGGCCCTCCATTTAGCGGACCGACGATGTGCCTTAACAGTGGGCATCTATCGACCGAAATGAAGATGAATAAGAATTATGATGCTTTCTTACATCATATTATGATTGTTATTAAGGTCTTTGGATGATGCTGTATGCAGACTATTTGACCTAGCCACAACTAAGCCCCATTGGCGTAGATGATGATGATGAATGTTTTTGCACCCGATGTGTTCTTGTTAAAGCTTTTTTTAAATAACCGGTGGGGTAAGGTGAACCCAATTGTGTACAAATAAATTGTAAATGTTTAAACTTTCACAGGTCCAAACAACATTATGGAGATTTATTACAAAAATCTCTTTATGAAAAGGACTTCCTCAACAAAAAAAATGCAAAACTAGTAGAGAGACATACATCAAGTCAACAGGAAGCTTTAATTTTAGCATTATTTGGTTTTGGCTGCTTATTCATGTTCTTAGTTGTATATGGCCAAGATGATTATGATACAAATAAAGTAAGAACACAAAACAGTAATATGAATGAACAGCAGCAGAACTTTCAGAAGGGGATGAATCAAAAAAGTCAATGACTACTCTCAATTAATAGTAAAACTGATAGAAAACTTTTCAAATATTTAGTTGTCTTATAAAATCGTGTGATTTTAGTATTAATTTCGGTTGCATCATACCTTGAACCAAATCTTAAACAAGATATGAACCTCTTAATTAGTAATCTATGAATCCAATATTTTTTTAATATTAACGCTTAATAGTTCAATTTTAATGTTTTTAGTACAGAATATATTATAAAAGGAATAAATTCAATTATAGTATTTTTCTTAATTAAAATTCACTGGTTTACAACTTTTACATTTGAATTTTATGTTCTGTGAAAAAAGCTGTTCTTAGTCTCATGGCTAAGAAAAAGCTATAGTTGTTGTATGTTTGTACATATTATAGATATTTCAATATTGTTATAATAAAGCATTATAAAATCACTGACTTCACTAATTCTTTGAATCATACATCTTGTCGTATTAATTCTTAATACCATAATCTGGAAAGTTTGTATCGAAATTGGCATAAAATTAATTAGGTGAGATTGCAAACAAGTTTTGTCTATGTCAAAGGTTCCTAAAGTGGTTCAGATGGTCCACGCGAGACGGAGGATAACGAAGACGTAACAAAAATGGTAGTTCACAATTTGTTAACGGAGACACGGAAATTCATCTATTTTGATAGTGAAGAATGTGGTTGGACTTCGTTTATCAGTAGATATTTTATGAATTTCAGCAATTCACAAAACTTGTACATTTACACAACGCAAGTTTACATAGATCAAATCTTCACATTTTTTGTCCCTTCTGAGAATATGGCAATCTGGCTAAATTGATATATATACACTACCGTCCCAAAGTTTGGAAGCAGCAAGGTAAAATCAAATAAACAAAATTTAACTATTTTCAATTACTAATATTGATATAAAATTAAAAATTTAACGAAAAGTAACTTAAATCAAAGAAAATATTAATTAATTATGGGGAAACAATAAAATTTTATCTTCAAAGTGACCACCTTTTGCTTTAATGATTTGTGCACAAATTTAGGCATTCAATTAATTAACTTCTTAAAATAAAATTCATCTATTTTGTTCTATTCACTCTCTAATAACTGCTATAAATGTTCGGAGCTAAAAGGAGAGCAATTTTTCACTCTCCAATCTAGTTCATGCCAGACAAGTTCTATTGGAGACAGATCAGTGTCTGCGATGGCCATTTCATGATTTTTAAAATTAATATTGAGTCCACAGGGTACGGCCGTGTTCCGAATAATTTTTAAATAACCTTCTTTGTTATTTTTCCAGTTATCATCCTCAAACCATCACACTACCACCACAATGTTTCATTGTTGGCACTACACGCTTTTAAAGCTCTTTCTTCTTTTGATCGGCGTACAAACACACGTCAATAGACGTTTTCAGTTTTTTAAAATTTCGATTCGTCATTCCATAGAACATTTTCCCTTTGATCTGTAACGTCAATTTTATGTGTCTTTGCCCATTCTAGTATATTTTTCTTGTGTCGAATTATTAATTTGGGCTTTTTAGTAGCAACACATTCTCTTAGACCCACAGCCAGAAGTCGTCGTTTAACAGTTGTTACTAAGATGGGCGTTTCTTGCG
Source organism: Battus philenor (assembly GCF_028537555.1). Lineage (NCBI taxonomy): Eukaryota > Metazoa > Arthropoda > Insecta > Lepidoptera > Papilionidae > Battus > Battus philenor. Next base: position 6,142,142 of record NW_027181686.1, read on the forward strand.
TGTATTGTTTCTGAAGATGTTAATGCTATTAGCCCTAAGGCTTTTACAGCTTCATCGGTACTGAGTTCACGGAGCGGAAGGGTCCGTGAACTAGATTCCTCGCGTGCTATTCACTGTTGTAATAATTTGTGGCGCTGTTAACCGTCGATTCCGTTTAGACATTTAGTTCTGATGAAGTTATCCTCTCGAATAGCTGTGGTTTTAACCCCGCCTGTCATTTTTCTGTCTGCGTTTGTTCCCGTTTCTTGTTTTCTTGCAAGACTGTAGTGAACACCTTTGTAATAAGTTCTAAGCCTTGCTGCAATTTGACGTTCACTGTATCCTTCCACTCGTAGCGTACAAATAGCACTTCGCTGTTCAAGCGTGATTAGCTTGCGTTTTGCCATTTTCAGAATAAAAAATTCGGGAAAAGCCGTAGTCAATAACTTCCGAATACAGATAATGTTATGGTCACAATTTGCGCGTTCTAATATTCAAGTGCGACTAAACAGGAACCAAAAAAGTTAGAAATTAAAAATAACACCGATAGCAACACCTCAAACCACAAAAGAGTGCAACCGCAGTCCTAAGATCCTGAAGTCCTGTTTCGTCAAAATCTAAGAAATTGGTAAAACATGTTTAATGAGAGCCGATGATCCCTTTGTTTTGGCCAATAACAGACGTGCTTCCAAACTTGGGCGGTAGTGATGGGTGTTTTTAGAAGGCCCAAGGTCACTCAAATAACTGTAGAAGTTACTGACTGAAAGCTCAAAGAATAGCTCGTTTGTAGTTGTAGTGGGCGGGGCACGTTGTTGGCGAACCGACGACATAAATTGGTTCGAAATAGCTGGATGCGGGCAAACCTAAATCGGTCATAGTCTATCTACCAACATGGATGAATGAAGTCGAACCTTGATATGATTATCTCACATATCAGAACAGAACCCAAAGTTTCTCTCAAGTAGTATAAATGATTTAAAAAATAACTTAGGATAAAAAATAACACCTGTTCACATTTTATAATTATAACATAAAAAGACATCTCAATAAAACATACATACTTTAATTGCTCATCTAAAAATAGTTACTATGTACATAAATTGAATACATATCCTTACACAAAATTCAAATTATAAGAACTGTAATGTACAAATTTAAATTTATATATGCACTTTCAGGTCCAATCACAAACAAAAATTATTATACTATTGGTATTAAATAAAAGGGACAAAAGATCAATATTGAAGTGTGATAGAAAAAAATTGTGATCAATTAAATAATCAATTTATAATATTTTTTTACAATGGGTATATAAAACAAATCCAGGTATTGAAATTTTATAAAAATGAATGCTATTACTATTTATAATAAATAATGTGACTTCTCCATGAAGTAACAAAGATTATTAAAAGAAAATGAAAATTTAAATTGCTCTTACCTGAATTTTTTATATTCCTTCTATAGGGTCACGTGTAATAATATGGGCGTCCACTTCTTAATTAAATGATTTTTAGTAGTGGAATAATATAAATCAAGAATAAACAGGCTTATGTGAAATTATAATTATATTAACAATAGTTTATCAGAGATCGGATATTTGGATGCACATTTACATATGGCAAGTGTTAGCTTATAGAATACAATGTTGAAAAGGGTTTTTTGAATGGGCGAGTGAGACAGATAGCTATAATTGTGCGAGTGAGACAACAAACTACATCTGCTTGTGTACAGGTAGACTTCAAAATTAGTTACATTTGCTCATTTATCTACTAAACTTGATATTAATATCTGGTTATAACCACCTCCTTAATTTCTTAGCAATGAATAACAAAAAATATGCATCATATTATCCAATCTGTGTTTGTTGGTATGGATCTCATGAAGTAGCCATTTTAACTATTTCCTTCCTTTAGAAAAAATCTAAATCCCTCACAAGGAATTTGCACAAAACTTCATTCTAATTCTCTTTCCTTTATACGATTAAAAATGCACCATGAACAATAAATTTATAAAATCAGTTAACACCAATTCTAAAAAATAATTTTCACAGGTTCCAAATGAAATTTTACAGTGTAATCATAATAAAATAAAAGTATATTTTATTACATTTTTTTTTATCTACTTAATACATTAAGAATCACATTACGTCTATTAAAGCACCACTTCAAGCGGACAGTAAATTCTGTTACAAATTAAAATTACCTTTATTTTCATAGAAATTGACATCATTTAAAATATTTAACACCGATAAGAAATTACATAGCAATTATTTTTATTTCAGATTTACTTTAATTATATATAATTATTTTCAAAGTTAACCCAAAACAAAATATGTTTAGTGAATAAGAAATTTCAAGTATTTAAGTTATGCATGAGCATATTTGTGTTTTTGCAAAACAGCTACCTAATATTACTTGGTACTGGTCATTATCAAAATAAATATTAAGTTTATTTTCTAAATTCTCAGATATTTTGATTATAATTGATTAAATTAAGTGATTTAAACATTATGTTAACATGTAACAAACTAAGCAGTGATAAAATTTTTCATGCTGGAGTTTTCATAGCAAAGTATTTCGTCTGAAGTTCTTGCTTATAACAGTAATAAAAACAGTCACAATTAACAGAAGTTCAAACATCGGAATCTACTAAGATCTTCCTAAACCTCAAAAGTGGTTGCCATACATTCCAGGCATTGGCATATTCACAGGTCCAACTGGGTATGGTACACTTGGAACATTTTGCGGATAACTAGGATAAGGTAGATATGGCTTGGCTAGACCATTACCATAAGAACTTTGACTGCCACTTCTTAGCAGTTCACTCATTTTGTCTGCTTTGAATTTTTGGAGATGCATCTTTTTGCGAATTGGTTCAAAATCTTCAAGGAATTTATCCACATCCACTTTTCCAGAAAGAAAGTCTTGTGCAATATTTTCTGACTGCTCTTCTGACTCTGCTGCAGCTGTTTGGAGAAGAGCCAATGTTGTGTCTGGAGAGATCCCAGCTGACTTTGTCTCTAAAAATAAGATTTTTTTTTCACTATTACTTTTGACAAAATATGGTAAGGAATAATGGAATATAAAAGAATTGTATCATATTGATGGTAGCAAAGTATTAAGGCAAACAGGTATCAACAGTCACAATTTTACAGGAATACATTATATAAAAAATCATGGCTATTTTTGTAAGTTCTTATCCATTGCAATAGTTTTTATTAAAAAACATTATAATAATCTATTTAATGGATTGTATTGTAACAGAATTTATAGATATAAGACATAATGAAGAGGTATTTTTATATAGGCAGTTATTTTAAAGTTTATTTTAATATTTTAAATAATTTTTACACAAACCTATGATTGAAAGTAATGTGTTAAAAATTTCACAACAATGTAGTTTTTTGTGTCTACTTCACTGATGATGATATAGAGTGGTACAGAATTTTTAATCATAAAATGTGCCAAAATAATTTAGTTATAAGTAGTAAATCTTAAAAAAAACATTTTAAATTAAAGAATGGAAAGTTTTTAATTTTTGTTATTTCATATTTGATTGGAATTAAAGCAATGTTTACTCACTATATTCTTCTAGAAGTTCTTGAATTCTATTGCACAACTGTTCTCCAGTTTCTGATATTTCCTGTACTTGAGATTTTAACTCTTCTAATTCTGGTTCTTGGTTAAGATTAAACTCAGCCAAGGACCGGTTGCTGGCTATCATCATCTCTTTCTCAATCTCCCAGTCTTTTACCTGTAATAATAAAAATCATCAACTTGAAATGTTATAGTATGTAGACTAATGGTTTATTAATTCTTATTATTATCTATATGGATATTTTATTCATATCATTATCCATTTACAATGACCTCTTGAGTACACTATGACAAGGACAGAAGAATGCCAGAAGAGCCCAATTTGATAGAAATTAGAATCAGATTTACTTCCTTATAAAGGAATCCTAACCCTAAAAACTATGAGGGTTCAAAGAAAGTCAAAAACTTAGATAGGTTGTTTTTGTAGTTACTTTTACAATATTTGCAATACAGTAGTAGAACAATTAATTCCCAAGCTTTGTTAATAAACTAATCACTTACTTAACAATTAATCACTCAAAAATCCTTCATATTATAATAAAAAAAATTATGTTTTTGTTTTATTAAGTTCTTAAATTTATTACAAGATAATTAAAAGACTTTATATGGAAGTGCATTGTTATATTTTACACAGTTGCCCACAAAAGACTTACAAATTTTATGAAGTCTAGAGACAACCACACTACTACTTTACTGTTTAGGTAAGCACCATATTATTTTGATAAAAATATAGCTGACTTAAATTCAAACAATATTGTACCATAACTTTTAACAATTTCTTGGAAGCCAATATTAGTATATTTACTATATATTTTAACTATAGCAATATACATGTGATAGATTTCTTACAGTAAAGGAAAATCAAATTTTCAAAGTATTAATTTATCATTTTTAATTTCTCAATTATATACTTCCAGAATTATCAATGTACAGAAATTTTAAAAACATTCACATTTAAAAAAATAGAAATTTAAGTTTGTTGTACTTTGTATAAGATATGTATAATAAAATAGATAATATGTATAAGATAGATAGGAGATAGTAAACTGTAGTAAGTAACTGTTACAATAAGAAACTGCCTCAATTTTTCCTGAGATTAGATGATAAACAAATATGTTTATTTTTAAAATGAAATATTTAAAAAATACTAATACATATTATGATATACTTGGGAGCATACCTGTTTAACGTCTTTTAAGACGGCATCAAATTTCGCGTCATCATTGAGTATTTCCTTCAGTTCATCGGAATTTAAATGATCAAGGAAACCTATGGCCGGAGAAAAGTCCGGTTGAATCATCCTGTTCTTGTGTTCGTAATAGCGGTCACAATGAAATTATATGAAGTATATAATTGCTTAACTGTTACACAGAGAAATTTAAATCACATAAAACTTATTTTTACGGAGTACAACAGTATCTACGAATAAACGATGTACTATGTAACTGGTAGTTGGAACTTGGATTAAATAAAAATCTACAACATCCAATTCAAGTTAAATTCTCAACAATGGAAAGAATCAACCTTCAAAATTTGTTTAAGTGTTTAATCTGTGCCTTCTATTCCTTATCACTCTAGAGATGTCACAAAATATTCGATCAATCGTAACTTATTTCTTAAAAATTAATAAAATATATGTATTTAATACAAAACTAACAGTTATATTTTACTTATATTAAAATTTTAAACAATAGTTTATTCACTATTATTCATCAATGTCTAGTGCGTGTTTAAAGTTAATTCTTAAATGAAGCAGTTTTATAAACGCCATGGTATTTTTTATATTTTAATAATTTGTATATAATTGTATCCAAATTACAGTACAGATTCACGATTTATGAAACGATTATATGTAATAAACTATGTAATTTTTGCCTGCATTTGAAATTGCGTACTCGGTCTTAGTAATTGGCAACATTGATTGTAATTTTGTTATTGTCAAAACGTTTACTCGTTTTTTGTCAAAATGTTCACATAGCATAGTAAAGAAAGTAACAAACTAATTTAGTAAATTGTAAATACAAGTAAGGTATTGCTAGACTGATGAAGCAAAATAGTCGACCTTCCGCATTACAAAAATATTTCTACTATCTAGTCAGAAATGTCATTTAATGACTTGTCCTTTAACTTAGAAATCGTTTACCATTTTTACTTAAAATTTATCGCTGAAACTTTGCTTTATCTAAGAAATTTTATTTTATACATAAGCTTATGGATTGCGGGGTATTTGTGTGTATGTTGCATTGTGTATCGTCGTTACGCCAGAAAATTGCCCACACGAATCCGTGGAGCACTTGGAGCGAAACGAGTTCTTATTGTGATAGCGCACCCGGATGATGAATGCATGTTTTTTGGACCTACAATATTTAGATTATGCGAACAAGGCGCTGAGGTGTATCTCTTATGCTTATCAAATGGTCAGTACTAGATTAACTAAATTTTGCTCACTATTTAACCATTCAATCTCAATTATCTTTGATCGAAATATTAATCGACGTATGCTTTTACTTTTCTCCAGAGAACAAGTGCAGTACTGTAAAAATATTGTAAAGAAAATATCTTCGTCTCTTAAAAATTATTCTTTTATTAGGACTAGTATCTCATGTGCTTAATATGCTGTAAAAAAGATATTACTAAAATTCATTGATAGTTTTGAAAGACGTTAAAATTTTCTGTAATAAATATGTTATAAATTATTTTTTTACTGGTCTGATAAATTCATGAAAAATGTAAATGTGTAGCGTGTTAAATATTTATCACAAATGATACCAGCAATTTATTCAAAAATTAAATTGACACTTAAATGATAGCTTTTTTAAAAAAAGTGTAGTATTTTATGGTATTCTAAAAAATCTCTATTTAAAAATGTTAATGCCTTTATTCTGCATCCTCTGAGCATCAAGATAATATACACACATATTCTAGAAGAATTTATAAATTTTATGTATAGGTACAAATGTATGTAAACTTAAACCAATGACTTAATATAGAAAGCATTAAGAAGACAAAATTGAATATACATTTAATTGCTTTTATATGTTGACTGTTATGGAAAATTTTTATTAATTGTTAATTTAGAATTAAATTAGAGAAATCAGCTGTATGATTTCTTAGCAAAATTAACTATAAGCATTCATCTCATCTAATCTGGAAAGAAATGATGAAATTGAATTTTTTCATGTTTTACTTATCTTTAATATGTAAGTACTTATAAGCAATGTGTATCATTTTAGGTAACTATGAGGGTAAAGGAAATATTAGACATGAAGAGCTATGGAGTGCTTGCAGAGTGCTGGGGGTTCCTGAAGGCAATGTTTGTCTCATTGATGACACTAGACTAAGAGATACACCTAAAGTACAATGGCCTGTTCAAGTTATAGCTAAACTTGTACATCATCATTTGGAAGCACTGGAAGTTGATACCCTAGTCACATTTGATAGAGGAGGTGTTTCTTCTCATCCCAACCACTCAGCTGTATTTTATGCAATTGCCTACATGTTTGTTGAGAAGTTTATGCCCAAAAGTAAGTAAACATCAAATATATAGAAAGGTTCAAAAACTACAGCTAAAGTATGGATTATAATTAGGTTACACTTACATAAAAATATATAAACTAGTGATTGTTTTGCTATATGATAAATATATTTGGTTCTAAATCATCCAAAATCTTCAGACCTTTATTAAGTTATTAAATTTTCTTATTTTTCTGGTAGTTTATTATTGTCATTTGACTTAATCAATATTTATAACACTTTACTTTAACTTTTTACTTACAACATTTAAATAAAATTAAATTTCAATTATAAATAAGGAGTGATAGAACAAACCATGTTAATTCCAAGATGTCCAACTTACTAATAATTAAAAGTCTGTAATTATTTTTCCTTAGTGCAATTTAAAAAAAAATGGGTCCAAATGCACAAATCATCAAATCTTGTATAAAAATGGAATTATCATATTCTGATCTGATTGCATAAAAATATCGTGATTTTTATCAAACCGTCTTGAAAAAGTACTGCATACCAGGTATGAAATTTTGTAGTCTTATGATTTTTGTCATATTTCCAACTTAAGAGGCTATTCACTACAGGTATAAAGATAATCTCAGCAGCCTAGCAGTCAATGTAATCTTACAGTATTGCATTGAATATCCATAGCTAACTTTTTTTATACTAAGTGGAATTATCATGTTCTGTTCTGTCACTCCTCAAATGTGGAAATCTTTTTAATATTGAGTTTATTTCTGTGAATTCTGCAGAATTTGTTTTAGTTATTGGTAGAATTATATGTTCCTACTGTCTCATAAAAAAAGTCTACAGGCTTGAAAAGATTTTTTTTTGCAGTTTGGATATATTTCACACAAGTTTAGTTACTATGAAAAGGTCCAGGCCAACAGCTGTCAGAGCAATGCCTCCTCAAGTGTAGAAAAAAGTGATTTAGCTGTCTTCCACATACAGTTCAGCAAATCTGTTATTACGAATTTAGTGAAGATGGGCATTCAGTCACTGAGAAAAAAATATTAAGATTTGCTAGTTTTGGATAGGAAATGTTCTCTATCATAACTGAAATTAACACATGTGCAAAGTAAACAATATGTTTTATATGTATGGAATGCTTGTATTTACAAAATTTTAGGACTATTTATACACCCCCAGGTATATTATCTAAAAGGGTTCCAACAGTTGTGTGCTGTGTCAATTGTCAGTCTGTTGTTTAGGTTAAGCTGTTCTTGAGGAACATCTGTGTCATTGGTCGGGCAAGCAGGATTACAGTGATACTGTGGAAGCAGGATGATAGATGTGTAGCTTCTAGTGAAACAGCTACAGTAGTAATGCTATGGGGAATTGTAATAAATTGTATAAAATAATTGTATAAATATATATATATATATGTATACATATGATAGTATTTCAAAAGCTATAGCAGACTGGTATATGACAAATAAGTATCTCAGTGTAAGCTGCCAAGATATAATATGACAAAGAAATTGTCCACAACTACTTGGCATTAATAACAGCTTGTGCTTGTTTCAGGGTGCACGGTTTACACTTTGGATTCTGTAAATATATTGAGAAAGTACATGGGTTTCCTAGACTTGCCATTAAGTTTTGTATTATCTTCTAAAAGGTTGGTGTTAATAATTGAAGTACTACTAATTTTATGTAATAACTGGAGATTTCAATCAATATTAATTGTACAGATTCTGCAATGACAATTTAAACAGCAGTATAAGCCAGGTCAAAAAAAAATCAGCAGAACAAGTTTGTCAGTCTTTTTTGCCTAGGCTAAACAGTATATAATGTGCATTTCTTAGAAATTAACATATTGAATAATCCGATGCATTTAAAGGCAATATCTGAAAATATTAATTTGGCAACATGGAGTACCCTTGCCACATTTACTTACACTAATAAAATTTTCTAATAAATTACTAAAGTATTTAAAAAAAGGCCGTCGATCTCGAAGTTTCATTAGCTTCCGTGATACACAGTCACTATCTGTACAAGCTTTTGGCGTACTAGATGAATTAAACTGTTTATACATGTAGGGATATTTTTTATGTTTTAGCTGCTTTATATTAGGGGGACCGGAAAGTAATGTCGCTTCTGTCGACATATTTTACAGAAAAAGCTATTGATTTTTACCGCTCCGTCATTGAAAATTTGTATTCTAGATGGCAAAAGGTTGTTGATAACGAAGGTGAATATATTGTTGATTAGAAATAAAAACTTTAAAAAAATGTAGTTGTGTGAATTTAACTTAACAAAGCGACATTACTTTCCGATCCCCCTAATATTTTTAAATATATCATTTAATGTATTCCTTTTAGATATTTTCTTCGATGGACAGAAAGTCGCCGTGTGGTAAGAGCTATGAAGCAGCATAAGTCACAAATGGTATGGTTCCGGTATTTATATGTTATATTTTCCCGTTATATGGTTATAAATACATTAAGAAAAATCAACTTGGCTGATATAGAACTAGAACTTGAAGTTGACGACTGAAAAATACACATACATAACTTATTATATTGATGTTTAATTAAATATGACACTGATTTTCATGTTTCCTGTTTTTCTAATTAGGTTTAATTTGACATATCAAATTAGAATGACTATATTAGTTATTAATTTAAAATTTGTTTCTATGGAATGTAATAAAATATTAATTTTATTGTAACAAAATTACATAGTGTATTTAATGCCAACATTATATTTTCTTAACAGTATAGGTAATAAATATTGTTTACGTCGTGATATATATTTACAATAAGAAAACATTCGAAGTTTATTAAATAACTAATGTAGCTGTCAGTTTGGCATTTTTGGCCCATAGCTTCGTCTCTTTCTATTCTCTTTTCCTGTTTTAACAAACTGACGCTACATAGTATTCATACCGCATAGTTTATATAACTGCCCCGCTAATATAGTCCACACATACCGCGAAAAATATTTAAAAAAACCGGCATTTAAAAAAAATATTGCATAACATAAATCTTGCATTCACGTATGCACATTCTTGACAGACCGTTTATTAATATTATCTACAAAAAGTTAATTTTGTCTTATTGTTTTTATTATAAAATGATTTTTATCATAAACTTTTAACTTCTAGGATTGCGGACAAAAATATATTATTTTCTAGTGTCCAAATTATATATTACATACACATTTATTAATATATGTGTATGCATATATATATTCTCACCTATGTACTGACTAATGACGACGTCTCTGGACCCACATAGCTTAGGGACTGAAATTTGGAAGGAATATTCCTTTCGATGAGAAGTCAGCTAAAAAGGATTTTACGAAATTTTATCCGCGTGGGAATTAAAAAAGCGTTCATTTAATTAATAACATAAAACATTATGTAGTGTAAATATGTTGTTTGCTGTTCATTCGCATATGTACCTATTGTTTACTAAAACTATGGAGGCGGCTTCTATGAGCTACTATTAGATACATTATTCAAAGAAACTATTTCCAGAATCTACATATACACGGGTTCAGTTTGCTATTATGGTCACACGAGCAGGTTATCAGTATGATTCGCCCATTTGCATTCCAGTATATTTGACACTAGTGCTCTCCGTAACTAACCCTTAAATCTTAGAAAAATGTGGCCATTAAAATCAATTTATACAAGAAAATACAGTACCCGGCTATAAATATTGCTCGTCGACCTTTGGAAAGAGACAATCGGTTAATTTCGGCTTCGTAGAGCGTTATCTCCGTCGCACGAAATACAAAAGTCCGATATCTATTAGGAGCGGTTATAGCAGTATCATTTGCTTCTTTTGATAATTATTTTTATTCTTTGTATAAAATATAAATATATTTTTTAATAAGTGGTGGCTTTAGGACTAAAATAAAAAACACATGTTCACATTAAGGAAAATTGCAACTGAACATAATAAACTCCATTATATCAATTTTTATTACAATGTCTCATTTTAACAATAGGTACCAAGCCGATTGTCTCTTTCCAAAGGTCGATATACAATATTTATCGCCGGGTACTGTAAGTATATGGTGTTATATAATCTCTAGGAGATATCCACCTATGCTCATAAAAATAGCGCTAGCACCATAGGATACATAACAAGCTTAGTTATGGCTTCTTAGGTTGTAAATTGAAATTTCGCTCTTTGACATTGGTTACAAAACAATACATTTTTTTAAATGATGTTCGGTTTTTTTCCCTTTGCATTAAAATATCAACGTCAGTTTTTATTTACACTGTAAGTTAGTGTTTTACTAATTTGTAAGAATTTAATTACATTCTTGGTGTCCGACAACAATCCAATAACCACTTGTAAATCGTTTTTTTTAAATAATATTTACTATTAATGTCAGCCAATAGACGCCTACTGCAAGACATAGGTTTCCCCCAAAGATCCCCCCGACGACTGATCTTGCGCCACCCACGTCACACTTCCTGCGACTATTTAGTCGGTACACCTGGTTACCTTGCTGCAGGATTCTTTCGGCTGATGAGATGATCTTAAATATAGTTTGATGTCAAATTTGTCATTGCAACGTCTTGGTTCTTTATATCTGTACAGTTTTATATTTATCATGACATATGCACTCGATTAAATTTAGAAAAATGCGCGTATCTGCGTTTTGCCGATTGATTTGTATGGTTTGCTCATTGCATCCAGTCTGCAGTTACCTTATGTGGAGGAACTTTAAAATGTGGTCACTTACTCGTTGTCTGGAAGGAATCGCTATTTGCGATGACACTGCTCTTAGTACTCCGTGTTTTGCCTATTTCATTTTATTTATTTTCATATTCCGAGTTATTATATTCATGAACAATAAAGTGTAAATAAATAAATAACCGTTACTTGTGGCTACATGGTGACATTGACTTATGAAATCTATGCAATTGATAACATAACGATTTTCTAATAATGTTGTAGATTTTTACCACATATTTAAAGTTTTACAAAATCTGGGTAATATTAATCTCATACTACTGGAACTTGTTGAGGACACAATTACATCGAATAGCACGGCAAAAATGTACACAAACTCGCCCATCCAGGCCTAGTCCTCGGGAATTAAGTTCAGGAGCATATACCCGCAACTTCAAAGACGAAAACTCCTACCCGAAGGTGTACGTGTTATAAATGCAAAATCCGAAAAGAATCCAGTTAGTAGTGTGTCAGTTGTAATGTTCCATTATGTGTAACGCCCTATTTTGCGGAATACCTCGCCACAACAAAAATTTAAATTTTTGCAATGAATTTAATTTTTCTTGCGTTTTTTGCCTAATAAGTATGTAATATATGTTTAAGTTAACCAGATAAATATATATTAATAATAAAGGTGTCAATTTTATAAAAATAAACGCATCTGTTTGGTCCAATATCTTACCAGCCCAACTTACTCTGTGATTGCCGAGTATACTCGTCATGGCTCTATTTTGTCGTCGCAAAACAGTGCGCTCTCGCCAACGAGGGCGCCACAGTTAATTGATTAATATTTCAATTTCAAGTTTAGTGACAGCAGGCTTGAATTTTTTTTCTAAAGGTCTACTTTGCACTATCAAAATTAAATATAATGGTCAACAGTAACAATTAATTATGTATTTCTAACAACAACAGAGGTTAAATATAAAGTTTTGTAATTATTGACACGATAATTATTTTTTTTCTATAAAAGTAACACGAACGTATATAAGCCTAGCGTATGTATTGCATGGATAGGATGGGTTTGTACAGTTCAAATAGTATTTAGTTTGTAACGGGTGCCACCGGGTCATGCATAATGTGTTAGCCATTCACAAATATGTGCAATTGTTGAGTTTTGTATTATTTTCGTATATACAGGGTATCCCGTAAATCAACGTCAGATATGAATTGAGTGATAGTGTACGTAGTGTTACATACATTTTTATTTAGCCCGACGGCTAATCTCAGGATATAGATTAAAAATATACATTCTGCGTATTTTAAAGTTAATAAAATTGTACATTGTTATAATATTGATTGTATGGTTTGATAAAAAGTAATATTTTCTCTCAATCAGGCTATTGCCGAAAGCTAAAGTTGAAACAAATTTGAAAATTTACCCATAAGTTCCATAGTTATTATAATTGACAAATGCCTGGTACAAATATTAATAATCATTTTTTGGGTTGAGTTGTTATCGGCCTGCTAGTAGATTACGGCTTGACGTTGATTTATGGGACCTCGTATTATAGTAATAATGGTAACGTCCGAGGTGAATTTTACAAGTAGAATACATTATTGAACTCCACGTTAGGTAACCTTGCATACCTAACGCGCGGTGAATCAGCTCTGGTCGGACTTATGATATATTAAATAGTCATTGTTTTCGCCGGACAGAGTCAATAGCTCAAAATGCAAAACTCTCGTCATTGGTTAGTCTAATTTTCTTTTAGCAAAGCTTAGGACTACCGCAAAGATAGCCATGACCGGTCTTGCATTGCCCGCATCCAGTAATCTTGACTATGTCATCAGTTTACATAGTGGAGTTCTTGGTCGCCACTCGGAAACATACGTCGGCGGTCATGATTCTTCTACGGACCTTTTCATTTCTGGTTCCACCCCGCAGCGAAGCTCCGAGCGTAGTCATTCTCCCTATTGCTCTCTGGTTGACCTTCAAACTTATGAGGCCTCGTAAAAGACCACGCCTAGGATCTATATGATGCTCGTCGCGGATATACCGTGACGTCTTCCTATGTTGATTGATCTTGTTTACAAACCTTACATCTAGATATTTTCCTACTATATAGTTGGTACTAAATATAAGTTCGAATATATTTTGAGCACGGAAATATATGTAATTCTTTATTAAGGCGTGAGCTTGATCGGACAAGTTGGCCCTTCCTCTTCCTCGTTACATACACGCATGTTAGCCTTCAGTGGAACATGGGTTTCCTCAACTGAGCTACCAATGTTCAAATTAAATAGAACGGGCTTTCCTGGTTCCAATAACACATTTCCGTCCCTTTCACGAAAACACTCACACAAAAAAAACATCCAAACTAGAGAAAAATGTTACATCGCAATAATTGAGATATGTGGATTTCGTAAAACCTATAATGAATGCCATGGAATTAACATTACACTATCATCTGTCGTTTGTCTCTGTCCGTCGAATTTATATAAAATTTATTAATAAGATCCAAACATATTTTTGTATGAAAATTGAAAAACATGTTACTGAAATCTCTCTTGTAAAATAGCCTATTCTGTGGTGAAAAGGTTCTAGTCTTTAAATGTGCTAATTACGTATTGTGAAATTTCATGATTTTATTTATTTTGAAAATAAAGTTTTTTACTGAAAGGTCGTTGGCATTTATTTACTTAAATATCTCCCTAAAAATTACTTGATTATATAATATGAAAAGACATTGTTAAGATATATTATGCATAAGGGAAAACATTTTTAATTTCCGCTACAAGCTAAACACTAATGAACATTAACAACTTGGAGGCGAATACATTATTCCCTAAGTGTGCTATCTACTATGAAGTCATTTACAGTGTACAATTTTTAAATCCATTGGAGATTTTATCAATATTATTTGGGATCCTATTGTAAAAGCATATGCAGCATCATTGCACACAGAAATGACTGAACTATAAACAATGTTATAAAAAGCAAGTCTTGGGTTTAACAAATGTTTTGACATCGATTTTGTATGCTACCGAAAATTTGAGTGTTTTGCGGACCATGGGGGGTCACAGGATTGAAATTTTGTACATACAGTAATAGTCGCCTTCTGTTCTCTCTAACAGTTCGGATTTCATAACCACCATTCGTGCGTCAACCAAGCACATAGATTCATTGAATCTATCTTCACCGGCTTCGCACCTCGCAGGCCCAGAGACAAAGGTGCCATCCTGTTCGATATCACAAAAGCCTTCGACAAAGTGTGGCACAACGGCTTATTACATAAGCTGTACGAACTAAACGTTCCACGCAGACTCGTTAAGATCATACGAGCCTTCTTGACGAACCGCACTTTCTGCTATCGAGCGGAGGACGTGCTCTCCACGTCCCGCCCCGTCCGCGCAAGAGACCCTCAGGGATCCTGCCTTTCACTGCTACTCTTCTCGCTAGTTACAAACGACATCCCCAAAGACAGCAATGTCCAACTTGCACTTTTCGCAGACGACACCGCTCTCTAAACCACAGGTAGAGTTCAGTCCCTTATCTCACGCCACCTCCAATCTGCTGCCACCCGCCTGGGCGAGTGGTTGAGAAAATGGAAGTTCGACGTCAATCCTGAAAAAGCCAGGTGATAATATTCACAAGAAAACACAAAACCTCCCGAGTGCACACAAGTTGTCGCACGGATCGGGGCACCCTCTCTCTCTCTTCGACCGTCCCATCCCATGGAAAGTCTTGATCAAATACCTCGGTGTCATCTTGGACTCCAAACTACTCTTCCGCCAACATATACGCCAGGTGAGGACTAAAGCCAGTCACGTGTTCAACTGGCTTTATCCCCTAATCTGTTCTCCAAATAAGCTCCCCCTCAGACATAAACTGCATTTGTATAAAACTTGCCTAAGAGCAGTCTTTTCTTACACAAGCGTTGTATTCGCGCATGCCGCTCCAATCGCTCTCAAATTACTACAAAGGCTCAAAAACCGCGAAGTAGTATCAGCGCAATGTAAATCTTCATAGCGACCTTAAACTCCTAACGGTCCAAGAATTCTTTAAGGCTTGCTCAGAGATTTATTTTGAGTCGGCCTCTTCTCACCAAAACCCTCTCATAGCGAGTGCTTCTTGCTACTTTCCCCGTACCTCAGCAAAGGCCAAGAGAGGTCCCAAAGACGTACTCCTCACGCCAATCACAAGTTTCCCACAAATCACGCACCACACCACACCCGCTGCAGACACTCGCAACACTGCATGCGTTAACCACACAGCACCAGCGACAGGACATCGCGTTACACACAATAGTACAAAATACTACTTACTACACCAAAACACCCGGTCCCAGGCGGCCGCCCGCTCTCTGACCGCAAACAGCGTGGGCCAACTGAGGTAGGACCCGGATCCATCCTAGGCTCGCCTGTGGTCCACGCTGCCGTCCCAAGCAACACTACTCAGCTCTACTCGGGTAGAGCGGTTTACTGCGTACGAACATCATCGTACAACTGGAATTCCCCTGTCCAGCAACTTTTATTTTTAAGTTCACGGACCCTTCCGCTCCGTGAACTCAATTCCAATGAAGCTGTGAAAACCCCCGGGCTAACAGCATCAAGTTCAACCGAAACCAAACCAAGCATAGGCAGCTAAAATGGTTAAGATCAACATTTCAGCCGTGTGTGTAGACAGCTGGATCTTGGCCTCACAATAGATTTCCAATAGGTTGAGGACGGCTTGCACCCAACATTTTCCAAAGACATTAACAAGTTACTTCAACGACTCGGTCAGTCACTCTCATTCTCCTACGGATTTCCTCATTCCTTATGCAATCTCACAGAGAAATCCCGAGCATGGCCCATGCCATTGCTCGTTGGCCGATTGCTTCAATAATGTACAATCGATTTGAGAGATTAAAGGGAATTATTTATAGTTCATCGTTTCACTTTCAAGTCGTGGACACTTGTCCATTCGCTAAGCGACTTTCAAGTGCCTTCCATACTGATCCAACACTTCAACTTTATGTAATGATTAAGATTTTTAACAATTCAAAAACAACAATTCGATTAAACTGGTTTATTTTCTTGGCCTTCAAAATCTCATTAATACATTTTACAATAAACGTTATTTTGTTACATTATACTTACATTTTAATGCGAGAAATTGTCAAAACTTTTGTTTAGCTAAACATTTAAAATTGACGATTTTAGCTTTCTATCTGTGTTAAATATTTTGCTATCAATCGTGCAATCGATCAATCTTTTAAAGGTTCTCTACGAAGAAATATGTAGTCAATTTAGGCGAAAAAGTAAAATAAAAGATTAAAGAAAAAAAGCTAAAATAAAGGCGTTATATAAGCGAACTTATTTCGATAACTTAGAAATTCTTTAAGGACAAAAATATAATTTTATTGTGATTACTCTTTAAAAAATAGGAAAATCAGTTTGCATATTATTGATCTGTGAAGTGTATAATTTTTTAAAACAACTAATTGGCTAGCATGCAACCAGGAAATTTAAGCATGAAAAAGCAGGGTGATCACAGTTCAGAAAAAAAATAAATAAAAAAAATGTCGTGTACTTAATTTTATTTGGTAACTGCAACAAATAAGCTTTAACAATACCAACGCTGGAAGCTTCTATTAATTTTATTATATTTATTTATTATAAAGCCCAATTCAAACTCTTACACCATAAAATAGATCCTGTTTAACATTGTGTGAATGGACTTGTGAATTAATTCTAGAAGTAACACAATGTTAGAAAATCTTCGTACTAAAGATGTACTCACAGGGACGCCTAAATTTCATGTGAACATTCAACGGCAAGGTGAAATATAAGAACAGACAGAAAATTAAGTACATTAGATAAATATGTATATATAGAGATAAAAAAAATGTTTAGAAAAATATAAAACCAAATGGATAAAAGCACTATGCGACGCTACAAGCAGGTGTTGCTATCTCTATAGTGAAAGATTGTAATCAAGCGTTACGTAATCGCTCTAATTGATGATAAACTAATTACATTCAGTTTCAAAAATTATACAAAGTGCAATAATGCAAGCATAAAAAACTAACGTCGCAGCTCGCACAGATGAAAGTTTTTAAGATGACATTCTATATTATATGTATTCTATACTATATCCATCTGTGTACCGCGACCATAGTTAAATTATAAAAAATTAAAACACACCTAATGACACTGTTTAATAATTAAAAAATAAAGGAACATCATTAATACGCTTTCATTCTATCTGCAGATAATTTTAGTAAACAAGAATTCCAATGTGACAATATACACAATTTTAATATTTCAAATAATAATTGATAATTCTCATCAAAGAATATGGAATATTTTCCTTTATTAAAATGACAGAGAGCTATAAATATAGATAATTCTCTTAGTTGGCAAACAATACAATTATAGTTCACAATCTTTACATCAGTATAGAATCTGGAATGTCACACAAATATTTAAAATACTGATTTGTTAAACAACAAACTTAAATAATAATAAACATGAATCTGTTTAATGGATGTTGCAATTTGAATGGTAGCCAATCTGCAACAGTCACACTAGCAAATTATGTCCCCGTAACATGCCCGGAGGCCCAAGGCAGAGCTCTTAACAAGAATTAATTTACCTTGCAACACCCGTGAAATAAATTAGATAATCGAGCTACCATTAATATTTAGGTTGTCGTTAATAAAAATATATTGCACCAACATATTATGCAATAAACGGACCAAACTATTAAAAATCACTAGGAATACGCTTTAGTAAATCTATGACAATTTATATTACACAACAGCCAAACAATGCCCGCCCTGGATTGGGCGGTCACGTAGATAAATTCATTTTTAATATGCGAAAAATCTGATCTAAAATCGACGTAAACAACTCCATCAAATCTTGCTAAACATTAAGAATCTGTCCAAAATGTATATCGAATGTAATTCCTTAGGTAACGACAACACTACCTTCAACCACTGACTACATTGACTTATTTAAATAGTATTCATCTCAGTGAAATCATTTTGCTAACGGTTGACCATGCCCTCGCCGAGACCGAGATGTGCTCCGATCGTACGACAGACCACGTGGAAAGTTATTGAAAAAAATGTTAGAACTCTTTTAGATATAGTCATATACATGGAATATATTTGCAGTAATATACAACTTATCCCTGGGCACAGTGTATTGGGACTGTGTTTAGAATATAATTATTTATCTACAAAAATTAAAATGACATTATGGTGCACCACCATAATTTTATGTAATAGTCTTAGTTAAATGAGCAATGGTTCCCGCGGTCCAGACGGCAATCTCGGACGTCGAGGCTCGGGCATTGTGCGAGAGCGAGGTAACGACCGAGCGCAGAACGCGTACCAACAAATTTAAACTACTCTAAAATTGTATTTTATTTCTGTTGAAATAAGTAATACATGAAGATTTTTGTATCTCATTTCTTATGCGACTGTACCTGCGTTAGCAGTTAGCAATGTACGGGGTACATTTAGATTTTAATTCAGATCATGGCGCGTAATAGATATTAGCAACCTTGAAACAGAATTAATATTATCAGCTACGTTTAAAATTTTACAATCGCAATGCTAATCGATAAATGTGAATATTGCGTCCACGTCGGCATATATGTCCGGGCGGCCGTCGCTCCGCTCTGTGCGCGCGCGCGTGTGACACGCACACGCACGCGGGCACTCACACCACAGCGTTTACTCGTTGTCTGCACGCATGCCACGCACTTCGCCCTCGCGTCGCAGTTTCTCCAGTTCCTCCTTAGTGCGATCTTCGATGGCCCGAATGTCCGCCATTGTCATGCCGTACCAATCATCCATGGAGCAGAATACTTGCCTGCAATTTTCAATAGTTACATTTATTTATTATTATGTACTGTATTAATAGTTGGAAATTTTTAGATGGAGGCCTATATACATATGAAATGATGATTACGATTACAACAAAATGGCTTCCTGAATGATAACTAAGCTAATAACAACTTTCAGAAACATCATATAAAGAACAATATACATAGTACAATCCGCACGGCAAACAAAAGAAAAGTTGACGTTTTTGAAACGTGGTGCTAGTGAAGAATACTACGCAAAGCGCAGACTGCCAAGAGAACCATTTGCTACAAGTAGATTCCGGGCTACTTGGGTCACAACTCGGAGACAACCAGAGAATCTCGATAAGCTGGTTATCATAGGAAAAGTAGAAGGAAAGAGACCAAGAGGGCCATCACTAATGCAGTGGACTCTGTGAAGGTGGTGGCGAGCCTCACAATAATGAAAGCTTTTAGAAAACCAGGTCATAGAAACGTGTGGAAGCAATTCGTCAAATATTCTACCAGGGCGCAACCTTCGTATAAAGTGTAAACTGTATCGTTTTATATATTTTAAATTATCTTGTCCAGTTTATAAATACTCAAATATTGTTTTCCATATAGATAAAATGTGTAAACGTAGTGAATAATGCCTTCTTTAGATTGCAAATTAATCTAATCTTTGCAATTACCTATATTTTACAGCTGTGTAATAAATATAAAAAAACATTTTATTGGTCTATGCCGAACATGCTCTGTACACATTACATAATTATGACATGCAATATAGTCCATAATTATGAGACAGGTTCTTTAGTAAACTTTAGGTATTTTATTATTATAAACGGTAATATAGTTTTTTAGCTCTATAATGGCTATTTTTCTATTATGGTATTAATGTCTGTTTTTAAGTAGCAAATTATAATTCACAATTTATACATTTTTTAAATACTTTTTACAATTGTTCTTTATAAAAGAAACTTTTATTAAATTTATTGGATATATTTGTACGTAATGTATAGGGTAATTATAAAACATAGAGTTCTCTTACCTGTGGAAGATAGTAAAGAGCCGTCGTTCTGACTTCTGGATGACATTCTCGACTTTACTCTGAAATATAAATAAAATTCAAGTTAAGTTTTTTGAACGTAAAGAATTTTGTTCTTCTTAGGTGTATTTGATGTACTTAAAACAGAAGTTCAACACAGCAAATCTATAACTTTATTTACATATTTATCTCTCTCTTTCTTTATATATATCTATATACGCATTTATATATATACATTGAAAGGTTCTTGTAGAAAAAAAAGGCTATATTATATTTGACAGAGTGAATTTATCCGTTTTTCGTTTTTTATACCGCAGTTTTGTGATAGAAAAATAAATAGATGATTATTGTAAAGAAATTTAAAAATGTCTTTACACATAGATATTTTTATAAGACGCACAAGAAACAATAGAATCTTAGACAGATACCTCAGTAGCATAAATAAGCAAGATACGTGTACATCTCTAGAACAAAGTAAGAACCTAATACAATGACTCTAGCATTTATGTGAGCCCTAATACAATAAACGAAGCGGCATCCGGGCGCTTAAGATATACAGGTTTCAATTACAAATAACACAAAATTTGTGTTGATTACCTAAATATATTAGCTGTTACCTTCCATTTCATGAATAAAGTACCCCGAGAGAGGATGTCATCTTAGAATGTTCCGTAAACAAAAACACTTGTTTTTGTTTACGGATCAAGTAGCATTCACAACTTCGGCATGATCGTTTGCTTTTATCGAATTATGGCTTATCATCTACTTATACCTTATCCATGGCTTATCACCTATTCATCCCAATATCATCCCTAAACAACTTTGTCGGTTAAACTAACCTGAAGGCCGAACCACTTAAACTCGGCGGTGACGAGCTTGTAGCAAGTCATTACGGGCTTCACGTCATTCTTCCAGCTGGGGCCGACGAGTGGTCCGCGGCCAGTTTTTTCCGACTTGAACTTGGTGGGGTCCGTTTCGGGCTTGTAGTCGGCGGAAGGCAGTGGGTCATTGGCGATGTCGATGTGAACCACCTCGCGGTTCTTTAATTTCTCAGCTGAAAGTTCGTGCACCTAGGGAGCGAATAATAAATATTATTGTATTAATAATTGTTATTAAAAAAACATACGTTCGGAAACAAGAATTCGAGAGCACAGGGCTAAATCCTTTTTTTAAGATCGCGACAAAATCTCAACTAGGCTCAATGGCCCCCTTCGACCGGACCTCGACTTAGGCTTAGGTTTAGTAAGTAATGACGACAAGAAGTTGTTACGATCGACAGCCGGAGGCTTCAACGGTAGAAGTTACACCATGCCCTCTTATAACTCCTCAAATGTTACGGCTCTCCTAATATTAGGGCCACGCAAGTTAATTTCGCGTAGGTTATTAGGGAAGGTTGATGGTCCAGCTCTGCCTAAGTGATCGAGATAAAGGCCCACCCCCGTTGGAACTACGGTATTCGTCGGTGCGGTATTGTGTTCCCGTAATTTCGATAACACAGATCACAATAACCACGGATTTTAGCCAGGAGGTAACAGGCATGAACCGTTGATTTTACCCGTATAGGTAGAGTGACCGAGACCCCTGTAGGATTTCTCCAAAATAAAAATGTTTTTAATATGCTGATGTATAGTAGCATAACCATTGGCATTAATAATTTATAACAATAGTGTGGCCTAAAATTTATTAGTTCACCAATAAAAACAAAAAAATAACTTTTAATAAAACATGAAATCGTAGATTTTTTATAAAAGGCAATATATATTATTTTAAAATTATTTACAAATTTATAATTATATTAAAAGGTATTATATAAGATGTATTTATAGTTTATTTTCGTTTTCATGCCAAATTACAAAAAAGATTGTACAGTCATACAGAATGGAATTACAATTTTAAATAAAGTTAAAATTTCATTCACAAGTTACACTTTTTTATAAATAGCATAAGTAACAATTTCACCTAATACAATGTAAAAGTATATAATTATCTTATCTACCGTCTAACTGTTTTACATTAATGATAAAACTTTTGGACATTGTTTCCGTGTTATGGTTCATGACATTCATGCAACATACAGTTTTAAACAGTTGTTAAACCTAAATCAGTTCAAAACATCCGTGCGGTAGGGTAAACAGGAACAATCTAAACAGAAGGAAAACGCAACTGCATCGTTACAAACAACAAATGTAGACAGCCATGTCATGTTTGCGCCAATTTTTTTCATTTTGTATAAACGCATCCTTAACTCTTTATTACAAACTAATGGTATTCGTAGTGCATTTTAATAATCTGTGAATATGTATATGTAGTATAAGCAACATATACAAATTGTCCTTAATCATTTGTTAGAGCTGTTCTGCTCATTTAAACATTTCACCCCGGAGTTAACCTTATAAATGTCTTAATTTGATTTCCATTCAATCGAACAATCATTTATTCAATTATAGAGATGACATACTGACATGATTTAAAATCTTATTTCAAGATACTTAGCATAATATTTAGGAGTTAGTTCATCACGATTTCAGCCATAAGAAATGCGGTGCGGTTCATAGGCGTTACGGATTTCCAATAGGTTCGGTTGAAAGCGGCGTGCAACCAGCGTCTTTTGACGACCTTAACATGGTTGTTTGTCCACTTCGTGGGTGGATGCCCTGCATTGCACTTGCCGGACCGTGGTCGTCTCTATCCACCTGTTTCGCCCGCGCCTATTGCCACTTGTCTTATCCATAAGTTTGGCTATCGCTTCCTTGACCTCGTTCCCGATTCGATCTCGCAGAGAAATTCTGAGCAAATCATAAATAGAACTACCCTGTTTTACATACTAATATAAAATTTATATAAAATTGAAAAGTTAAGTATTTATATTAAAACGTTAGTAACATAAAAATCCGTTTTTTTTATTTAAATAAAAAATTTGTTATATAAAAAACATTAATACCAATCTAATTAAAAAAGGTATATACATATATAGATAGTAATGGCGTAGCTTTAGATCATTGCGGTTAAATTTAGAATATAATAAAGCAAAGGATATAGTGTTGGAAGTAAAAATCGACAATATTTTTAATTGTAATGGACGATTCGAAATACATTTGTAATTGTGTACGACGTATGAAAATAGATTGATAAGAAAAAAATCATGTACTCATATTATCTCATTAATCTAAGTTAGCTATACAGAGTGCTTTAAGTATAGAGAAAAGTTTAAGTATAGCCAAAGCATTAATAAAATAAGAATAATTGTTGCTTTAAAAATTTAAAACGATAACTATAGAAGCCATAATTGCGGCCAAAAATAAGGAACATCCATAATCATATCAAATATGACTTGTTAAAATAAAACACAAAAATGAAAGAATTGTAACGTTTTAAATGAGCAGGGGTTCTTTAGAATTTTAACATGTAATCCGATGACATGCCATTTTAAACATTATTTTTTAGTTTAAATTCCCAAAATGAGATTACAAAAAACTGAAGAATTGCACTAATAGGAATTGAGCATTGAATTTGACGAAATATAATTTTGAATAGCTGTTTGCTATAAGTCAGATTTAAAAAAAAATCATTACTTTGTTATTTCTTAACATATTCATTATTTTTTATTAAATATTCATATCTATTATAATTTTAATGACTCGGTATTACGACCCCGTTACACGCGAAAATAACCCTTGCTGGTCGTACACAAAACAAGTTTTGCGCTGCGATTTTAATAATATGCTTTGTTTCAATTAAGTTAATTAGCGAGTTGTTGTGTAATCGAAAATAATTATACTGGACTTGACATATCACTTAAGGAAATAAGAAAGATCCACGTCATGTCAATGACAAATATAAATTTATGGCTTTGATGTAACCAGTTATTATAATAAGCCATAATTATCGGTATATACACCGTTAATCGACATATACAATTTAGAAATTAAAAAAAATCTTCCTTTCAAAATAAAAGGTTTTAACGATATAGATCGAGTAATGTGACTTTTTATTTGAAGTAGACGAAATTTAGTGACAATTGGATAAATAAAAAAGTGTTATAAGATAAACATCTTGATTCACTAGTGTTACGTAATATGAAGGTTGTTGCTAAGCTTTATACATTGAATTGTGTTAGTGGGGCACCTCTCGTCGGGTGTGAAGAGCTTGGCTGTCTACAATCTTGTATTTTTGGAGACCGATCTTACGTCATAACAATGGTTTATTTTATTTTTGACATTAATAAATATTGAAATGTCTCGATTTAGATATTCTATATCAAAATAAAAAGTGATGATACTTAATATAAAATAATAATGTAAACTTTATGTAAATTCTACGAGTACTTAAATCATATTTATTAAATAATACTATTGCAAAACAAAAATATTTTTAATGACTTAAGATGTAAATGTTAAAGTGTGCGTATTTATAACGTATATTATGTAATATCTTCACTAAGCTATTTTGACTATTTTAATAATGAAAGTGGAAGTCGTAACTGAAGCAGTTTCATTTGCATTCGTAGTGATATTTAGATCGTGGTCGAGTCGTTATATATAGACTATTACAAGTAAACAAACGTGCACAGTTTATCTAGTATTCGATCCTTTTTGTGCAATTTTAAACATTTATTAAACTAAATGCGAACATGTGTATTTACTTCTCAAGGTATTAGGTGCCGATGTCGGATTTTGTGACCAGTTGTCTTGTACAAATCTTATTCACGGTGTCACGATCCACTTTCCAAACGGTTTCAGTTTTAGTACTCTGTTGTAACTTTGTAGTAAGATTAAAAAAGCAAAAACTTTCTAAATAAGAACAAAGACAAACTTTTCGGACTGTGAACAATTCGCGCCATTATCAAAGGATCAGAAACAAGGCCGTTGACTAAGGCGCTTTCCTTTCGTACCGCGATAATGATATTATATTTCATACTCGTAGATACTCATATCTACAGTGAGTCAACATTCAGTTTTATATATAAATCGGTGAAAATAATCCGAGGTGAATTACCTGAACGTGTTACATAAATAATTTAAATGGAAAAGGCCATTGAATTAAAAATTGTTTTGCGATGAAACGATTGATTAACGTTTCTGTTGACAATTTTTAGTTTATTGAAAACGAAAATTTATCAGATCGATTACGGGTTCAAAGACACCACGTGTCCATAGAACTATTCAAAGTAAAAATGGGAAAGCGCGAATGCTGAATTTTAGCTTGTAGGACTTCCATTGACGGACATAGAGCTTCTCCATAGATTTGCATTTCGGTCGGTTGTATCAAAATTGTCTATTTCACTGCAAGTGGACGTCTTAGACTTTGCTTGCCGGTTTGTAATCTTTAATGCAGAACCTCAAGGGCCAGCGGCCGGCTATCTGTTCTGTGCGCTAAGTGGCCTCCTCATTCGTGATTCGATCTCGTAGAGAAATCCCAAACTTGTCAACAAAGTAAGAGACGACATTTCTAAACTTAGCTCTCTTAATACGTAATTACTATACCAAACATTTACAATAAGATATTTACGAGTACTTAAATTTCAGTTTCAAACATTTAAATAACTACCCATATTATTCAAACATTTATATTTAGTGTTATTATACATTAATAAAAGTTTATCGACTATATGACTTATAACAATTTGAGTCAGGTACGTGTATTGTAAATTTCAAAAGATAAATTTATTAAGTGAATTATTATCTTCAGACTTGTAATTTAATCGTAAGATATACCAAAGTTAAGGCACTTCAATATGAAACGTTATCTACTTCCTTAACAAATTGTAGTATTAATTCGATTCACTTAACATTGATTCGCACAGGTTAGTAGGTATTTTCTTTTTTTACTTATCGGCATGTGTTTAAGGTGTAAAGCATTTTAGTTACCACGATAACAACAAGTATAAAATACATGATTTACATAACATTAGTATAATAGGTAACAATTTACCATGTGTAAAAACATGTTCTATAAACTCTAAATTAAAAATAGAATGCCTTTTCTACATAGGCGCCCACTAAATAAATTCGTTGCTTGAACGAATTTCTGGTTAAAAGTATAGGAAACAACGCTCAAGCGGATAATAATAAAGTCAACCTATGGATAAGAATTAATGCTTTATATATCATCGCCATATCGGTCGTTGGAAGGCATAAAAGGCTAAAGGTCGTCACAATGACCGGTCTTGCATTGCATTATTTCTGTAGATGTAGTTGCTGTTAGCCCGAGTTTTTCAGCTTCATCGGAATTGAGTTCGCGGAACTAAAGGGTCCAGCGAATGTAAGTGCGTAATATTAGGTGGCAGCAGAAGTTACACGGCGTTCGAAGTTGGGATCCGGACCCAACTTTGGATCGCCCTCGTCGCTATATACGATCGCAGGTGCCGCCCGCCGTCCTCGGAAACCCATCGGTTAGTGAGAGGTTGTGTTTGATCTTTTTGCATCGCACGCGTGTTTGTGTGCAATATGTTGTGTATATTTGATAATGCTATGTCGTTGATCCAAACAGTGGGGGCCTACCTACAATGCTTATCAAATGGTTTATGTATTTAAATATTATTATTACTCAACAAAATCTTAACATTTTTTTATAAGTAACATGAGAGGAGCAGAGTATTCATTTATGACATAATTTATCACATACTAAAAAAACAATGTTGTGTCCAAGTTTTGAAATAATAAATTTCTTTGCCATAACTATGTCCTTCACGTCAAAACTAAAAATGAAACATATTGTTAATCAATAACTCTTAACTATATGTCGTCGTCGTTTCACGCCCTCTAAAAGACAGGCGTCCTCCAAAGATTACAGTGCTTTCTGGTATTATAGTACGCAAGGGACGCAGCTGCCAATCCTCTGGAAACTAGTTTATGAAAAGTGACAATTCTATTAATTAGTATATAAAGTCTATTAATTAGTATATAAAGTGAATTATGTAAAATTGTTATTCCGGGACTCGAACGAGACCTGCGATCGCAAGTCTGTCCTCTACGGCTGGGTTACCACCGCTATCAACTATGTGTATATACATGTCATATACATCTAAGCCAATTATTATCAATTATTGTGCCACGAAATTCTTAGAGTGCTTCTATATTTTCTAACCAAACAATAAGACAATTGTTTCTTTTAGATATCTTTAAATTAGTTTCTTAACAAACATATTGGTCTTTTGGTTACATTTTTTATTTTACACTCACAAGTATATATAAAAGGTATGTTACATACATGACACGGTGTATTTGGAAGTATTCGTTTACAATCACAGGCCTAGACGGAACTTTGTCAAAATACATACGAACAATGGCGAACCTAAGTATTAAACATTGAAGTATCCGTTTACGATAATAGCGGGAAACAGATTATGTATTCAAAACACTTACGTTATGTTGATCACCGACGTCGGGTAAATGTAGCGACTCTATGCAAATGACGAAGTTCTCTTTCATATAGCCGGGGTTCTGGAAATAAATACACTTTTAAGAATACAAGCCGTTTACTATTGTACATTCGGAAACACTGCAATAGTTACGTAATCCCTTTGTAAGCAGTGAGAAATATTTGTTTTTAGTTTGAATATTGACCATGATTTTGAAACGCTGTACCCGTTATACTTTCACAGAGACAAAATTTGGAGGTACTCCTTTTATAGACGAATTGACTTTTGCAAATGCTTTCAAAACTGCCTCTTGCTTTTTGTAATTTTCAATCAGTTTCCTATCTGAAAATCATACATGTACAAAATTTGCAGTCTACTACAGTTTGGAGTGATTTAGTCATTTCAACTACATCAAATTCCCAATATACAAGCTACAATGTGTGTGAAACTAAAACGAACATGTTTTATTAATTAAAATCAATAAATATTTCGTTTTCATTTCAGTTGTGATAAAGTTATGATTCTACGTTTTTCCTAAGACTATTACTTCTGCCGCGTTGCACGGAAGAACTCGGTTAATCTGGAGACTGAAGAATCTAATATTTGTCGGCAATGTCAAGGATAAAAGAGGCAGGGGATGGTACCTACGTGCTGGACTGGCGCAATTTCAAAATCTTCTTAAAACTTTTATAGTATAAAACAGAGTAAAAAAAGACGGTAGCAGTAAATGAAGTACTTGGACACGGCTTGGAAGAAGGAGGGGTTTAGTGATTTAATAGAGATCCCGTGACTTTTTATTTATATGGACACTGTGCTCGGCCATACGCTCACCCGTTCTTAACGTGAGAAGTAAACGGATACTAATTGATGAATCGTACACTGCATTAGAATACCTTGCCTCAAATGTATGTCTCTATGAATATTTTTGAATAGACACTATTGAAAAAATTGACATTAATTTTGTCATGTCTGAATTATTTCATTTTCTCAACATTTAACAAAAAATGATGCATGAAGTTGCTAAGGTTAATTAAATATATAATTATCATCTCAATCGTCGCTCATGGTCGAGTAGTGATGGCAGTTCTTTTTAATGACGGGCGTCCAATATTTGCGTAAGTAGCATTTAGTTTCCATGGATTTCAAGTAGCAAACAGTACAATGACTAAAGATTTTGTTTGATTTGACATACAATATATGATGTATCGTATATCAACAGCTTCTATAACTTATATTAGTAGCCCATCTCGAGCACAATGATTATAATACTAAGGTTACAAGCTTCAAACACACATTCTTCTCTTGTGTATTTTCTTTTTGAAGTATATATTACGTGGATTGATATTAGATGAGCATTAGAGGCGTCTATCTCCTATTTAGTAACAAAATTTAAAGGCCGTTTCAAATCTGGACTCGGTTTGTCACATAGATATACCGGATTGGAAAATCGTGAAGCTTTTACGACGCTTCGTTAAATGCTCCATCAAGTGACTGGTTGAATCCCTGGCAGGACTGAAACGCGGGATCTTTTTATATTATGGAGCCATCAGTCACAGTCCAAGGAATCAATGTATGGGTTTTTTCTACAGTCTTACCCAATCTCTCACCGAGATGTTTCGCGAGTGCAAATTTAGAAATGATGCCGGGCGAACTTACACGTTATACTAAAAATAAGTTTTTATATTTTTCGCATAATAGAGCAGTGGTCAAACTTTGGGGTGAACCATTGCCCAGGCATTGCTTAATTTTCAGGTCCTTGAGAATAGGATAAAAGTACGAGGTTGACTTCATGACATTTGAAACATTTTTCCTTAGTACTATATTTCAAAGGCATCGATGCTTTTTGTTGTCTCTCTTGTAAGATCTACGTTTCTGCATATAACATGCGAATGTTTGTTGCTTTTGTAATATTACTATCTCTCTAGATATACATATACATACTTACTCCTCCATAGATTTCCATCCGCGGCCCGCATTCAGTTTTTTCTGACGACCTAAACAAAATCGTCTGATCTCCTTGTGGGTGGACGTCTTATGTTGCGCTCTAGAGCCTTAAGGTCCTTGCGACCTGTGCACTATATGACCACACTGCCACTTAACTTATGAATTAGATGGGCTTTATTGATAAAATTTCTAAAATAAATTTAGAACACTAAATGAACGCAATTATCATACCAAAGTGTACTCACCGTGAGCACAGTCCGGCAGTAGGGGTAAGCGTTCCACGCCTCTTCATGCACCTCGAGGGAGCCCTTTGGAGCGAGCAGCCTAATGAAGGCAGGCACCTTCGACGCCAAATGGTAAATCTTGTATGTATACTGCCCTGATGAGTATTTCCCACCTATAACAAAATAATTAATTTTAGATCACTCAAGTAAACCGCTAACACTTACTACTATCATGACTGTGCAAAAAAATTTTAACCGCATGTTTTAAGAAAAACTGACGACCAAAAATTATAATTTTATTAAGGTCGATTATTATTGTAAATTAAAATAATGAAATAATTTTATTTCTAAAAAATTTAATATTTCTGGAATAACATATATACACGCGTCCTTATCGGTATATAATGAGTATGGCCTTAATGTTTTAATTTCCAATTTGTGAAGTTTTCTCTATAGTAAATGTGTATACTCCGATTGTTATATTTATGAAACGTGTATATAACTGAGGGCTTAGTTAAAATTCTGTTGGATTCACATCAAAGTCGTTACAGGGGTCAGAAAACTAATATAAACGGAGTTTCTCGGATTTCAGTTTAATGATATAACGGGTTTCGTTAAGGTTTTGTTCCTAACGCAAACACTTCTGTCGTAATTGCAATGTTTCAAGAAAGCATAAAAATTCACGTACCTCATTTATACATATAAGACATTTCCAACTATACCACGACTCATCATAATATCTTTGGAACCATGAATGAGGCTTAGAGTCTTGAAATTTGAAAGGAATTTTCCTTAGCTAAATAAAATTCAACTAATATCCGATTTTATGAAACTTCATTGGCAAGCGCAGTTATTGAGGCTTTTATTAAAAAAAATCCCAATTTAAAAACTATCGCTCTAGTTGGTATAATTTGCTAAGAAAATTTTTTTGCACGTTAAAATTATCAAGAACAGATTTTATAAAAATAAACCCAGAAAAGAACGTACAGACCTCGCGAAGTAAGCGGGGATAGGGGATAATAAAAATATTATTATCTAGAATAATATTTTTCTAGGCAAAGTTGTTATTAATCAGAATTCCCATTACATTTAAATAATTTGATTATGTGGTCATACTAACCAGTTCACTCGGCTATATTATCCGCACAAGGTTATTCTCAAGAAAAAACTCTTGAGAACTTTTATGTGATTGTTTAGTTTAGGTGACGTGCGTAGACGTTGTAACATCTGAATAAATACTCGTGGCGTCATAACTACGGCTTGTTACGAACGAAGGTTCTGTTGACATGAGCCCAATGTTTTACATTTTTATGTTTTATAATTCCATTGAGAATAACATATTTCTGTATTATCTGCTTTAGCTATTGGACGATTTGTTTACGGCAAATCCATTAAGGGGAAGATAGTTCATGTTTATTCGATGCAATGACATAACAATGTAAATCAATCGTAATTAATTTAAAGTTTGCTATTCGTGGAATTAAAATATCTCAATAACTTGCTGTAACTGTCTTTTAACCAGTACTGAAGGTTAAAAAATATATAGCTATACCGCCAAATTACTTTATAAAGATATTAATTATAATCTTTAGATTTATCAAACAAAGATAGTAAAAATGCGAATGATAATAAACATGTAATAAAACTCTAAAATGTTAAAATATATTTAATGCAGTAAATATGAGTATAGGATAGGATAGTCATTTCTGCCTTCAAGACGCCTATTGCAAAGCAAATGCCTTTCCCAGAGACATCTATGGGGAGATATACCATACTCACCACGCTTGACAGGCAGTATGGCGATCGCATTGTGGAATTATGGTACGCAGAGAACGTTGCTGCCCATCCTTTGGAAGCTTGTTTGTGAGCAGAGGCAATCTTATTTAATTTTCGCACAGTGTGAATTATATAAGTTTGTATCCTGTGAATTGAGCCCGCGACCTACGATCGCGCTTCTCAGTTCTCTACCAAAGAGCTACAAATTCTGTACTTTATATTTGATAGTAGTTAATATTATCTCCGATATATCACTAGGAAGGACAAAAAAAACTGGTCGTTTGTTTAATGTTTTCCAATTAAGTTACGGGATTGATTACTACCTTTTAAAGATAGCATATAGAGATCGTTTCAATAGGAATCTTAATAACAAAGTCTAGCTTTTATCAGCCAGCAAAGTACTAGATTTTTTTGCCACATACGGATGGCAAAACCTCAAAATATTGATGGTGATTGGAAAAGTCGAGGGCAAATATTCAAAAGGTCGTCGTCCACTAGTCACTTGACACCAATATTCTTGCACCCACGATGCTTTAAATAGAAACAGGCGGCAGCATAATGAGGATGGCTGGACACGGAGAATTCTTTACTCCGTGTCACGACCCTTATCAATAAAGACAACGATGATAGGTGGAGAACACTTATAAATACAAAGTATTATTATGCACATAATAAGACTAAAAATGAAAAAAAAATGGAGTTATAGTACCCTGCATTATGTATCTATTTTTTGTTGTTGAAACCGATTGTGTGTGACTATGATTATTTCAGTAACATATTTTGTTTAACATGCTAATACTAGAGAAGGATTTTTCAGATTGGTTCTAGGTTTATTCTTAACTGTAACAATGAAACAGTTTGTATCTTTTTTTGTAAATTAAACATTGAATATTGTGATTTGCATTAAATAAGCCGCTATTATTTTATTTAGAAGAAGACATTCTGATCAGTAGTGCATAAAAGGTGTGTTTCAGCTTCAATGACTACTCGTTAATTTAATTTTAAATTCAAATACTCGTACATGAACGCTTTGTTATAATATACATCAATTTACAGTTTTAAGTCATATCTATAGAAATTAAACTAATATAATATGCTGATACGTTTTAGCATTCAACTAACTCGCCGAGATATAAATTGTTAAGTCGGACCATGAACTAAGGTCGAGGGCGCGAGCGACTACAAGGGCAAGCGTCATGGATTTTTTAGAGAATATCACCTCATACTTGAAACTGTATTAACGCTGATGCTAAAGAATTTTTTATAAAGATGAAACTAATTATTTAAAACAATAAACACCACCGAATAAATACTTTCTCTTGTAATGTTGAAAATAAACTGTTTAAGAGCTACTAACAAATTCTAAGTAAGCACAAGTTAGGTAAATTACTTATAACCTATATGTTATTATGAGAAGACTTTACATCTCATTTACATCACATTTATATCCTTGGACCACCTAAAGTGGTGGCTACCCACGCCGTGGCTACCGGCTCGTGGTGGCCACTCCAGAACCTTTCGGCCCTAACGGCGATTGGTAGCCCGAGCGATGTGCCTCGCCTGGTGCCAATTCAGACGAGCAATTCTTCGAGTTATGTCGGTGAATTTGGTTCTTCTGCGGATCTCTTGATTAGTTCCGAAATTCCGAGAGATATACAGCAATCGTCACGCTTGGCAGGCAGATTAGCGATTGCAGTGCGGTGTTATGGCACGCAAAGGACACTGCTACTCATTTTAAAACGGAACCCTACGTCGCCTCAAATTATATTATGGCTGTCAAATGAATAATGAGTGTAAATGTATGTTAATTAATAAACAAGAGTACATACCGAGCAAGGGATAGTCACTGAAGGGTTCATTTTTGATGACCTCGATGCCTTCGCCACCGCCCGTTTCATTTTTGGACACCTCCGCCACACAGTACAACTGAGCAACTTGGTACTGCACACAGTATATAAATGTTTTAGTAGCAATAAATACTATTAAAACTTAAAATGTTCAACATAATCAAAAAAAGAGATAGGTAATATTCGGTTACCCGGGAGCAAAAGGGTCTAGATGTGTATTAAACGTATTTATAATAAACATTCTTTAATTCCCTCATTCCAAACTATTTTGTTGAGAATTCGATAATATTACTTAAAACCTAACCTAATAATTCGAATCGGAAGTGCAACATTTTACAAAACATATATATATTTCTTGAAAACAAAAATTGCATAATTTTCAATTCTAGTTAAATCCAAAATTTTCAATTTTTTGGCCAATAAATGAGGACTTGTGTAAAACGTTAAATGTACTTTTTTTAGAATAAATTTAAAAATAGATAGGAATATAAGTAATATTAATGGGCGATTTTTTGCTTGCGCACGACAAACGGAAAATTACGTAACATCGTCAATAAAAGATACATTCAGTAAACACCTAGACTATTACAAAATAGGAAGCCAATATCAAAGAATATATTTAATAGGGGAAACAATAACAATTGAGCGATTGAATAAAAACTACTTTACAAACAAGTACAGAAACTGGTTTTTGTAATAGCATTTGTCGTCTTTAGATAAAAGTTTACGTAAATATTTTAATTATGTTTTTCTTCAAATAATTCTAAGTCAATCTAAAAATACTAAACTTTTAATCAAATTAAAAAATTATAATCCCAAAGAAAAAGACATCAAAAAAATGTTTTCACAATAAATTTATGAATTTGTCTATAACTATGTAGTATGAAAATTAAACCAATCTTGACAATTTTTTAAAAATTATAATCAGCCCACCACTTTCAGTGATTATATCGAGACATCGTGCGAAATACAATCAAAGTTTAAACAGTACTGTGTACATCAAGGGTGTCAAACTCGCGACCCGATATGAACAAAGTTGCGGCCCAGTCGTCATCCTAATAGGATTTTTCTCCCGAAATAGAAAAGATCGAAGGAGAGATGTCACGTATCATGACATAAACAATAATTTATCTTTATATATTATGTTTATTATAATGTACTAGTCAAAATAAAAATATTTGTTTCTATGATCATTGATTTTTGCTTTTGAGACAGTTACACCTGCCTCACATATTGCACTAGTCTCTCTGTGTTTAATGATGCAGCCATGCTCGTGATAATAAAACAGTCTGATCGATTGGCATAGACTTAAGTTTTCGCAGGTTTTGCTCTTTAAATAATACATCCTGCAGGTATATATTATTACAGCACGAGGTATTGTCATTTCTGTTTTTTTCTTTTCTATCATTTCACTTTTCAAGTATCCATGCTTCAAAATTTAAGCTAGCAAGCTGCGATATTTGAATGCATATTTACCTAGTTTTTTTTTTGCGCCAATAGACTATGTAAGCCTGCAAATAACTACTAGAAGATAAATTAACTAAAAAAACTATTTTCTTATTACGAAGTCACTAGCAGGTGTTGATTGTCGTCTTACTTAAATAAGTAGATAAAATTATTATAATTATCACATTCTTCTATTCTTATTTCGAGATACCTTTGATACAAAAATGGTAATAAAGTAAGCCATTTTGTTCCCGGTAAATATTTATTAGATTATCCGACATTAAAAAAATTATAATATAGTAAAATAATCCACAGTTTGCTAAAAGAAAATAATTGTACATGGTACAAACTCGCCGATAAGGATGGTACGAGTATAGATAATTGATCTATCAACATAAAACATTATAATAGGAAACTATATTATTGTACTAAACCAGCTATATTTACTGACTACTATTTTGATTTTAAGTATCACACAACTGTTATGACAAAAATGTTAACTACTACAATGACGTAAAAAAAATTTCAAAAAATCGCTAGTTTTCCGTTAGCCTGACACAAACAAAAAAAATCGTATATAAAATACTAAAGAGACTATTACATGCAATTTTTTATATGTTGATGTTTCGATTCTTTACAATTATTATTTCCTGCTCGCCCTACAATATACTAGAATTAATATGAGATCTTTAAAATTTTTGGTGTTATCAGGCGTTTTAAGGGATTATTCACGAGAATTCAACGAATATATTTAAAACAAAACGTGAAATTAAGGTGGGAGTTTTTTTGGACCTATTATTTTTTCTTTCACTAATGCAATGAAAAGAAAGCTGGCTTCTATTTAGAACCATTAGGTTTGGTTGCAAACAAATGCTGATAAATTCCGAACAAAACGGTTTTACGCAAATATTAAGGCTTATTATGAATAAGAGCGACTTCT
Source organism: Battus philenor (assembly GCF_028537555.1). Lineage (NCBI taxonomy): Eukaryota > Metazoa > Arthropoda > Insecta > Lepidoptera > Papilionidae > Battus > Battus philenor. Next base: position 6,178,286 of record NW_027181686.1, read on the forward strand.
CCTTCGTACGAAAAAGTACTGAAAAAAACCAAACATTTTTTAAATAGCGAAACATCAAAAAAGTTTTGTTTTTTCTTTATTTTACCATCCAAAACTAGAGTGAAGAGATTTTGTTGTTCGGTTCGTTTATTTAGAGTTCATATTGACGTTTATAACGATTGCGTAATTCGAGATGAAAGCTTTCGGGGTCGTGAATAAGGTGAAGTGTCGACATAATGCAACTCGTTCGTTCAGTCGGCCACCAGTTCAATCCGTTGTGCATATTTTGCGATTAATGACTATTCGTGTACATTTAATTATGAAATCTATACTCTCGCCTCAAATCAAAAAAAAAAAAAATTTTAACACGGCTCATATCTTGAGTCAGAGCGAATAATTAGTGTGTAATTTAATTAGGAAACTTAAAAATAGTTAATTATCTTGTAAAAGATTGTTAAATTAATTCTAATAACTTGACAATAGTGGGAAGATAGATTTTGTTGAAACTAATTTATTTCTTAATTTAAATTTTCATTCCTTTCAATATATATTTAGCCACATATTTACAAAGAATTATGTATAAATTTATGCATATTTTAATTTCATACCATAAAAATTTCTATCTATATTACATACTCAAGGTTTTATTGTTATTGCACATATAGTGGCAATAAAAATATGCAACATTGATAAATTATTTATCAAGAATATTAAATACAAGAAAGGAATTAACATAAAATTAAAAATTCATATTCAATGTCATATAAACTAAAAAATCTTAGTTTTTTCAACAAATAAAATGTACAAAAAATAATACCTCAATTAAAGTATCAAGCAAAAATTTTAATTGCTACATTTTGAATAAATATATATGGATATCACAAAATATTCCAACAAAAAACAATAAGACTTCCTTGTTTCAATGTATTATATTTTATGAAATATTAACATGGGCTTAAACAAACCTTATTTTTTCCACTAATATACTTTTATAACCACTTAATTTTTATTTCAACTCATAAATTATCATAATAATGTACAAAAATATTAGTAAAGGCAGCAAATATTACTGATATGTTTCAAAACCAAATTGTCTGTATCAAAGTCAGACATTGACCTATTTAACCAAAACTTTATGGATGATTTAAAACTTAAATATCAACCATATTTATTTTTAGTCTAATGTTTCCATGATTGAGACATTAATAAATCTCTCAGAGACATTAGTTATATCACATCAGAAATGCAGTGCAATGCAGTGGATTATACAATATTTTTTAAATTATATAATAGCAGAGGAAACTAATTTACACAACACTTTCGTGTACTTTTAGTGCTCATTGAGGATGTTATAAATAGCACAAAACATATTTCTTGCATGGATAATTTTCATAATTTATTTTTAAATTATTCAAAACACTTAAATCCGTATGATTTTTTAATCTATCATGCATAGGTTGGGAATCTACACAAAAACATTTAAAGGACTTTCATTTTTAAGATGTATGGCAACCACTGCTCGACTTAGGCCGCCCCCATATATTTAAAAGGCTGAACTAAATTGAAGTGGCCTACATCCAGTGTCTTTTAAGGACCTTATCAAAGTCAATAAAGGAAAACATAGATTAACCAAGAGCGCATGCATTTTTTTACAATTAAAAATATAAATATTAACTTTATGTGCAGGATCAAACAATATGGAATATATCTATTGTTCTTTTGTTCTCTTTACTAGAAATTAGATATCCAAATATGCATTGTTTACTTCTTTTTTTGGTTAATGTACAATGAAATCAGATTTAATGAGTTACTAAGTTACTACTAACAAAACAGACCCTTTTCATAGTTCTAAAAAGCAAGTTTAGTTTATCACTAAGTTTAAGTAAGTATGCATTCAAATATTGGATATCTGATGAATGACATATTTAAGAATTATAAAATTTTTACTTGGTATATAAGTTTCATCCTTAAGAGTTAAATACAAAAATGAAGATATTATAATTAAAATTCAATTATAAAAATAAAATTTACAAAACGTAGAAAGATTAGAAACAGAAAATTGTAAAATACAATTTCTTAAAACTACTATGATTATCAAAGATTAGAAGATAATGATATTATATTTTTATACTGTTATTTCAGAGTTAATTAAATAGCATACTTATATACTAGAAACATTAGAAAAAACCTTTGAATCTCAAGTTAAAGTATATTTGTCATATATTTTTTGTTGCTACATTTTTATTTATTTTATGAATGATCGTTAGTACATAAGGATAAAATATAAAAAGTCTCCCTTACCTCTTCAACTGTTAAAGGAAGAGTTACTCGACTGTAAAAAAAAAATATTTATTTTTAATAAAACTCATATTAATCATTGAATTTAATGATATAACAATGTCAAGTAATGCCCTTAAGTAATATTTCTCATTTGCTCTGTCTTAACTCGATCCTACTGTCATTGTCAGATCAATTCTCTTCCGACATTACTAGTTTAGAATGATCGTTGTATGAGTAAGAAATTAATGACACAATACTGCTACAACTTATCCGCATTGAATGTTAAATAATATTAAAATTTTAGTAGTGACAAAAAATCGATTCTTATTCCGAAAGACACAAATTAACCTGTACTTACTATTCTTTGATAAGCATATTGATTTATGTATTTTTTCACTTAAATACACATTAGGTTATTCACTACAACAGTATAAAGTTCTTATCACAATACAACACTTGAGCAATGCCCCGATAATCCGAATATTGTAATTTTAAAATCTTTAATCAACCAATGACTGAAAATGACAAGGCGCATGCTTCAGTTCATGATGCAACGGATATTACGTCAACAGTTATTGTTGCGTTCTTTTTAAGCCTTATGGCAGTATGATAATATATAACAGTTTCCGTAACATTTATAAAGGACATGTAATATTTAATCCCAATATTATACAGATATTTTAAAATTAGAAGTAATGGCTAATAATTAATAATTTAACTAAATAAATTAATGATGAGATAATTGAATCATACACACAAAAGGTATCTAATAATCAAATTAATCAATACAAAATAAATATTTAAAATTATGTCCAGGATAGTAAAAAATACGGGAATTGAGAAACACTTTTGTATCTATAATATTGGTATAGATGGCAGGTGATTCTTTCTGATTTTAATTAGATGTCAAAGTGACAGTGAAAGTGATTTGCTATGAATTTTTTAGTAACAATTTTTTTCTCTGCCTGTATTTTATTAGATAGAAATGCTTTAATGTCTTTTATTTAGACCCTTTGCAATTTGGGCGTCCTTATTTTCATTAGTAGCGAATAATTTTCAACCTTATAAATTTTATTTTGACTACTATTTTATCAGAATAATGAGTTTAGTCGGAAAAAAGTGCGAATCGATATCGCTTTCTGAAACAAACCAAGACGATCTTATTCCAAGTGAAATTACTCCGGAGGACGTTCTCAGGTTGAATAAAATAACTGATACTTACCTCTGCACTCCAGAAGCTAACATATACGATATAGATTTTACGAGGTTTAAAATTAGGGATTTAGAAACGGGTACAGTATTGTTTGAAATAGCGAAACCTCCTACTGACTTTGGTGTCGACAATGAAGGAGGAGACGACGCCACGGAGGAACCTCTGGATCCAAATGCCGGAAGATTTGTGCGATATCAGTTTACCCCACAATTTCTAAAATTAAAAACTGTCGGAGCTACGTAAGTATATTTTAAAAAAAAATCCGTAAAGCACAACTATTTCAAAAAACTATAAGCTTATACATGAATTATTATTATTGCATTTTATTAACTATAAAAAGGAATTGTTTTATTTTTTGATATTTTAATAGTATTTAACTAATTATTACACTTTATGTTATATGTTATATTGAATTTATTGAATTAAAAAACATCCAAAAAATTTTTCCTTCATTCTTAGTTTTTTTTTTAAATAAATAGTTTATTTGTTACATTCTCAAACTAATTCCCTTTTATAAAATTGCAGGGTTGAGTTTACAGTGGGTGCTCGTCCTGTCAACCACTTTCGAATGATAGAGAAGCATTTCTTCAGAGATACATTGCTCAAAACATTTGACTTTGAATTTGGATTTTGCATTCCATTTTCAAGGAATACTTGTGAACACATATATGAATTTCCATCCTTACCACCTGATTTAGGTAAACATGTTTTTTGCTTTTATTAAGGATTTAAAACTTTTTTTTATATAATGCTAGTATATAGTAAACATCACATTTTTAATATAAACAACTATTGTTTGTGTTAAATTTAAAATGCATTTAAAAACAATCAACTTTTTCAATAAAAAGCATGACTTAATAAGTGAGACAGTCATCTTAACACAATGCCGGCCATGAAATATATTGTTCGGTATTAATCATTTCTCATTTTTACTTTTTTAAATGGCTAAGCATATTTTTTGAAATAAATAACATTGAAAAAAAAGTGTTCCAAAATTACTTAAATAAATCATGTTAAAACTTTGGTGAACAAAATATTATTTGAAATTATATATTTTAATAGATGTTGTTATGACCCAGATTGTAATTAAAATAAAATTGTTCTGATAGGAACCTCTGTCAATTTTTTATAAACATCTACATAATTCTTTGTTCCTTTCCAGTGGATGAAATGATTGCCGCACCTTTTGAGACTTGTTCTGATAGTTTTTATTTTGTGGACAACCATTTGGTAATGCACAATAAAGCTGATTATGCATATAATGGAGGGTTAAATAAGTAAAGTGGATTTATTTTAATTTATTCACACAAATGGCACGGATTCTTAACAAATTAAGCACTACACAAAATTTACTAAAAACTATTGATACAAAATTGACATGTAATTTCAGATTTTTTATTTTAATTTTTATAATTTGCTAGTAAGCCAAATAATGTTTATAAGTTAAGAATATTGAAAAGGATATTTTAGTTTATTTAATGCAGGTCATAAACATTCCACAATTAATTAAATTAATGTTTACTTTTGTTTATAGTCATGTAAAAGGTGATTTTATGCTCAGACTTCAATGTGTTCAAATATAAAAAAGCGCTTGTGTTTAACAAATGCTTTTATAAACTAAGTAATAAGAATTCTTATTAAAAAGAGCACAATGTGTTATTATTTTTAATAAATCATTGTACTAAACATAGCTTTTTAAAAGGCTACCAGAAGACAGGAATTGTTTAATAGATATGTCTCATACCTTTTAAGTGGTATGGTACCCAGAATTTAATTTGGCACATTGATAACAAAAGCCATATCGTCAACTTGGTTTTTTTTTAAATCTATTATCTTTGCTAAATCAACAGAAAGAATTTGAGCACTCTTACTTACAGATATAAATATAGACTTATGGACATCAATGTTTCTATTATTTGTATCTATAACATATTATAAGCACTGTGTTCTGTTTTTTTTTCTTTATGACACATAAAGAAAAAAAACAGAACACAGTAATTTGTTGTAAGCTTCGTTCTTCTGTGCAATGTGTCAAATCAAACACCAGGTATTATACACCGTTAAACATCATTCTGATTACAAAAAAGCATGTTATGATTTTGAAAAACAGGTTATACCAAAGATTAATTGATTTATGATCAACAACTTAAGGAATCTAGTTTTATATGCAAGTGTGGTAACGGTTCAATTTTTGTTGTAAATGTTGGTGTGGTTTCGATTTAATGAGCACATGTCACAAATTTAATAATTATTACTTGATTAAACACAGTTGTGAATTGAGCGGTTTGTTAGCACATAAATTGTTATTCTAGTCGGTCAGTACAATTTTTCTAAATGAAATTATTTATTGATAATATCTATGTTTTTTGGAAATTGTATGTGATACCAGCATGATAAATGGTGATAAACTACAGGGATTGGGAATTGGCTGTACAATGATAAATTAGTTTGTGTTTCATGGCTTTTATTTCCATTTAAATTGACGGAAACATGTTTATTTTTTTAAGTTTACTCTAAGGTTTACCTTTATTACTTTTAGGTTTATACTTTAAAACTTTGAAGTTGTTGTCAATGAAATGTCTTCTATAGAATGTATGGAATAATGAAATTTAAAAATTTAACTAAAGAGAAGCAGTAATGAAATTTTAGTAATTTATCAATAATGTCAAGTGTAATTTTAACACCAAATATTGGTAGTTTATAAAATTAATAGAAGTGTTCTTATGTACATGAAATTAGTAAACGAAATATGTTACAATAACTTGTGTATAATTAATACTATTTATTTATGTATGTTGTTAGATTTGCCCATTGTTGGACTGAATAGTCCTATTTTGTCTTTAACTAGTTTACTTGCTAGGTTGTAGGTACCAAACACGTTAATTATACAGAAAAGATAAACTGAACGTTAAGAGTCCAATGCTATGGAGTAAAGTGATAGTGGGCCACACCAAGCCTCCGCCATCTGAAAATATCGGATTCAAATCTTCGTGTAAGGGTCACAATGAAAACTTAACATCAAATACTTAATTACACGAAATACATACCATGCGAGTGTTATACACAAATGTGAATTTTTTTTAGATTATGTTATATTCATTTTATTAATAATAACTGCCGATAATCGTTATATTATTTCATTATAAATAATGACTACAAATTTACGGTAGTTGTAAAAAAAAGTGACAGAAAATTACAGGATTTGAACGTTAAAATATTTTTGTGTATTAAGTTAATAAATTTATTATTTTCATATAAACATTAAAACATTCAAATAATTTTTATCAGATATATTATTTACTAAGGTGTAAACGTTAGACGCAGGCCGCTTTTAGCCCGTGCTATCGGAAATCAATAAGGAAGGCCATTGTCAAACATGTCCAGACGTGTACGTGTCATGGTTGATGGAACGTCCACGTCTGGAATGATGATGGAGATGAAACGTATTGTTTATGAGTTCTTTGGGCAAATCTAACAAATATAAATATTAGTTATGTTGAGGCAACATTACGTCATCGTCAGCGGCGCATCGAAGAGGGGAATTCCATGGAAATGAAACTATTCATTTACGCTGGTATAAATACGGGCGTCGTTCGTATGAATATCACACATCTAGTTCACAGACCCTTCCGCTCTGTGAATTCTCTTGTAAAAACTCTGTGAGATTTCGGATCCGCGAGCACCACCCAGTCCGATGAAGCTGTAAAAGCCAAAACGCCTAACAGCGTCCAGCAACTTCTACTTCGGCCTTCGTGTCGATACTACCTCAAGACCTACCGGCCCTAGAAAGAATCCCACAGTTATTACAAATGATGCATATTCATTATCTATTTATTTTTTATATGCATTACTATTACATATGCGAATTTATAAACATGGTTGTTTTCCTTCTAACAATGGTTTCCGGAAATTATGTTAAATTTCAAATTATACTAAGGAAATGAACTTTTTTATATAATATCCAACTGTATTCGTACAAAATTTTAAGTTTTGTAAATTTTCAAAACCATTTTTAGAGTTATTTTGGGCTGTGGTCGTGAACAAAGTATCTTACAGAACTGAAAAACAAAGTTACAATAAGAAAACTGTAGTTAATTTAACGTTTGTTTGAAAAGGGCGGCAGTTTTCAAATATATTGAGGCTTCAAATTTAAAATATTTAAATTTACTGATTTGAAAATCTTAATGCCGTCCATACTTGTTTGTTTAACAAGTGTCCTTGCTTTAAGTAAAAATTTATAATACGAACTAAGATGTGTTCACTACTTACATCGTTATTCTATAAACTTAATTTTTTTTGTTTAATAAGCGTGTTGCAAAAATCGTGAATGTAAACGATCTCACCCTGTAGTGTTAGATGTCTTTGCTTGTAATACATTATTATTTCTTGACATAAGCATTTTTAATTATTACCCTATTATTTTTCCATTCGATCCGACCATCTCCCTTGGACTTTTACAGTCTTTTTTATCTACACAACTATAACGTAAGTATGATCATGTGAAAATGCGAATATTTTCGTATGTCATTGTGAAATCAAATATGGGAACCTCCAGTATTCAACGTAGTAGTTAGTATGTATATAAAAAGTATATCGTATGACTTAGGGTAAACATGACACCATTAAAACTTACCACAGGCCATCAGGTCCTGAAATTACAATAAAAAAAATTATTACAAAAACTAAATCTGTCAGGCGTTTTTTTTTAATTCTGATTAATATTTCACCTTAAGTTAAACACCTTAGTTGTGTGCATATATAGAAAGCACCAAATTGTTGTTTTCTGTGTGGCGTTTGGAGCTAGCGCCAAGGGAAGCGTTCTCCATTTTATTTTGAATTTTTATTTCAATCTGTTTTTGCTGAAAGCATAAAACTATATTGTATGCATAATTTCTATAAAATCAGAAGAATGTGAGCGTTGTTCTTAAACCCAACCTTCGCCCGAAATATGTAAATATGGTGCAAGACCGTCTTAATTTAATTATGTATGATAATAATAGAAAAACGTTTAACTACAAATTTGATTTTCATAAGAAAGTAACAGATGTTTCCGCACGCCCACAAAACTAGCGAATACATTTTCTGTATAAATAAAATATATGGCTTACTCTAGTTTTTTTGTTTATTTTTTTAAAAGCCATTTTAAATAAAATGTCACGAGTCGCTAATTTGTGTCTCAGGGAATACGAAAATATCCGAACACAGGCCATGCCTGGTACATAGCGACATGTGCTTTCTTTCCGAGAAAGAGGGGGGATACGAGATAAAAAATGTTTAAAGTTTATCTTCAACACTCGTCGCGAAATGTGCGATTTTTTGGACGCGTGGTTAGTGTAATTCAGAGATCCCCAAATTTTTTTGTGTCGTAGATCCCTTGCCATGTTTTTCCGGGTTGGGTAGACCCCCTACTTACCTGATATTAATTTCCTGTAAATTTCAAACTGTAGTGAAGTTTAGTGTTAAAAATTTTAAGTAAAAACACATGTTAATTTATACATTTATTAATTGAATTTAAATTAAAACTACTCAAAATTAAATTTTGTATCTGTTATGTAAAATATACGTAATATTAAATAAGCATAAAATAAACTATGTATAAAACAACATAAACAATAAGTTAATATTTTTAGTGAGAAGGATGAACCTGATGCTTTAATAATAAATTATCAACATTTCGCGTCAATTTTGTAAGGGTTAATCTTAAATCTCCTCGGCTAATGATGTCTAGTCTGTTTTTTCGTTAGGAGATTGGTAACAGCGCTGAACCCCCTTTCCACTAGGTATGACTATGGAAAGGAAATTAAAAATTTCCTCGCTGTATTCCTTAATACGGCATAAATAACGGGTATGTTGTTGTTTTGCAGTCAGAATAGCTCATATCCATTTTTAAACTGAACCTTAAGTTCTTCGTTTGTACTTAGTTTAGTCAGTTCCTCTTGTATTATGACATTCGTTTCTTCTATGTCACCATATGGATTAATTATCCACGGTGGTATTACCATAGTCAAAGTGCCCGGGTTTCTGGGACTTCTGGGAAAGACTGAGTGACCTAGGTAGAGGCCGATATGCTTGAGACAGTGGGTTCACCTGTTTATTAAATATGGGAGCCGTACCTGGGTTTCTGGGACTCCTAGGTGGATCTGGTTGTTTCGCTATCGGTGTTACTCTGTAGTGATATGAATTGGTAGACTTCAGTAGCTGGAGCATAGTTGGCAGCGGGCGTGCCCGTCGTGTGGGAGCCGTGCACAGTTTGGTGACTCCCGAGTGCGTTTCGTGTGTCAGTGCGGGTTCAGTTACATGTGTTGAGTCTGTGTCTATTTGAACCTAAAGTTAAAATGCGAAGCAGATTGATTGTAGATTACACTGTTTATGACAGTAGTCTTAGTGTAGTATGTTATACAATGTAATGTGTATGGCGGCGACACTCGTGGAGAAGTTAGATGTTAAACATCATACACCAAAGCGGAACAGAAGTTAAATTAAAACAACATTAAAGATTAGACAGTTTAATTTATATTTCAATTCAACAACATAACACATGGACACGAAAGGAATGACAATATAAAAAAACTGACTTACATATTAGTGTGCGTGCGAGCCTCGGCCCTAAGTATGTGGCACTATTGACAAGACGCACACGAGATATATGAGGACACTTCTACTTTGTCTACTTCCACTATCCTATCGCTAACGTATTTTAAGACAAGATTAGCACTGTGGGAGTCGTAGATGCGCTAATGTGATGTCTGGATGAATAATTGGTGTAAGATTTTGTGGGCGAGCGGAGCCGACGGGCGAGCCTAGTGTGCCGACGTAGTGCAGTGGGCACGCGCACGCACCGGTGACGCGGGCGCAGACCTTTTGTTTCAAACAACAAAGGCGCAGCTTTGTTCTATTGCCCGCTGTCGCTCGGTCGCGGAGCTCAGTGCGCCCCAGGATCCCACCGCGAATGCACGTTCTTTTTACTCGCCCTCAAGCGTTAACAAATATTTGTTCGTGCGTTAAATAAATTGATAAAGTGTTACAAACATCTTTTAATTACACCCTAACACTTTAGCACTTACTAGACTTCGCGTATTCCAATAAAAACACAACAATAAGAATTCTTTTTTATACACGTGTCAAAGAGGCCCCGTTTTAGGAACTAATACCAAAATTGCATACTGTAAAGAATCATTTAAAATCCAAAGATACAAAATACCATTTTTGTGATATAACACTATTCAACAAACTAAGTAAATATAGTTGCTTTAATGATATATAGTAGTTATATGTGTAGTAATATAGTAAAAAAAAAAGGTTTAATGCAGTCAACTTAAACTTTAAGAATCAATTGAAGATAATGTCGTTTTTTGAGGTGTAGGTTTTATGTTATTACCATGTACTTGTTTCTTAATATAGAATTTATAATTTAAAGAACCTTGATTTACAAAACTGGCAACATATTCACAAGGAATGACTGCACATTTTTGATTTTTAAAAATATCTTCTATTTTAACGGTATTGGATGTACAAGCATCTGAATACAGATATTTTCTTTTCGGTGTATTTTTGTTGTAAATATGTAATTCGTAATGCCATTTATCAGCACTCAGATTGGTGCCTATAAGCTGAACAGCCATGTATATCATACCTGCAGCAGCATCTACTTTTAAATTAACCAAAAAATTGTAATTTCCTACCAATACCAAATAAATAGCTCTGTTGTCACATTTGATATTCAAAAGGGTCATTTCAGTATTAACATCCGCTTGGCAGTGTTCAGGATGAGAGTCCATGAAGTGACTTGATAACTGGTTTATTTTACCTAAAAATATTTAATGTTAAATAAAAAGAAGTTATCATAAAAAGCCCTTTTACTAAACACTGATTTTACAATAATATACATTCTAAAGAAAACTTAAGCCTTGGGTATATGGTTATGGTTATTTATAGACAGATCACACAAGCAAAGGAATGAATGCCATCAAATGAACTCTGATCTTTTTTACATTATGCTACAATGAAGCCACCAATGTAAGTGCTACCTATGATATCATGATATCTATGAAAACTTAAGACTTGAAATTTGATAAGTAAATTCCTTTCGCCAAGTAGATGTCAACTATCAAGATGTTTTATGAAATTCCACCTGATAGGTCTGTTAAGGATATGTTCCTTTTAAAAATAAATCCTTTTAAACTTTATGGATAGCTTTTATAAGTTTACTTAAACCTTGGTCAGAACATTAATTTCAGCTGCGTTAAAATTACCAATATTAGATTATTATTTTAAATTACATCTAGAAAAGGAGATTCAGAACTCACGTAGTATGCGTATGTTAGCGGATTAATTACGTGACGGTATGTTTACTTAATAAAGACATTTTTAATGCTTTGTAACAATTGTTGTATTACTTTGTTACTAGTTGTAGTAATTTATTTTAAATGTTGTATTACTTTAACATCTTCGAAAACAGAACAGTTATTAATTATTCACAACTTACCTCGCCAGAAACATTGTCCAAAAACAGAGGCAAGCGGACACGACATTTCATTAAAAGGGCATTCTTTTAAATGAATAGCCATTGTTTTTGTGTTGAGGTATAGTTTGCAGCCGTCAATTTTGTTTGGACAATAGATTTTCTGGATACCATGTATGTTCACCTATAAATATATAAAAATTGGTACAAAAAATTTCAAACGTTTTAGTTTTATCTGTATAGGCTTTTTCGTGTATTGCTTTTACGTCACCTTAGCTTTAAAAACTCTGGATGTCTTTTCATTTGTCTCCGTAGAGCAACTCAGCTCTGCAATGTACGCTTCTAGAGTTCTGTTTCTTATATCAGTTATCAATTTACCACAATTGCTTATACGGCATTTAACAGATGCATCTTTACAATCTTGACAAGAACTATGGCCAATGCTACATTGGAAGATAATTGAACCGAATTTATTTCCACATGAAGGGCAATTAATTTCATTACCGCCGATTTTATTCTTGGATGTTGTTGACCTAAAACATTAGTAACATATGACACAATAGGTTTTTGGAGTGTAATTTAAATGTAGAATGGTTATTATTCTAAATGAAATAAAATGTAATGTTGTGAAGTAAATTTAAAGCTGTTTCATACAGAATAGTTATTGGAATTACATGTTTATTTATATAATCGCAGGAATATGAAAAAGGGAGCGACAGTCACACAGCCTATGAATAGCACATTTTAAAGACATTTGTTATTCTCTAATAACCTGTTAAGGTGGCATTACTTCAAGTATGTCGTTTATTGCGGAAAGCACGCGAAAAAGGCGGCCTTCGTACTCGATGGCCTTTATCCATTACTAAACAGCGGAAGTAAAATGTCAATGTCGAACAAAGTAACACCATAAGCTGTAATCAGACCCCTCACATATGCAAGTCCGTGCTTCGCGCTAGCTGATCTGCGCGCCTTTCAGACTCCAGGTCATACAGATCAGGTTTATACGGAGGGCAACGGGTGCATGATATGTACGCAATAGAAATCGGCATGTTGATATGCAACTACATAACCACCAATTCATAATTTTGACTCTGCTGTGTTCAACACATAAATTCATTGATTGTAGGTGCCGCCACCTACAATATGATCACGCCACGTGCATAGATCTATCCACCGTCCTGAGATCGAAACACGTACCTTGACTCGAATTTTCAGACGCGACAACTATTAAGAGGACCGGTAAGTAAAGTCGCTTTCTAAAGTTAAATTCACATGACTACATTGTTAACAAGTTTTTATTACTCATCAACAATATATTCACCTACGTTATCAACATCCTTTTGCCATCTAGTATACAAATTTTCAATGCCGGAGCGGTAAAAAATCAATCGGTTTTCCTGCAAAATATGTCGACAGATATGACATTACTCTCCGGTCCTCCTAATATAAGACAAGCCACGTACACTGCACACTGTCATCGGCGCTATTCGATAACCAACCGGTCTCGACATAGTCGTATACCACAGGGGACGCCAACCCCCGATCACACTAGATGGAAGCTTTGCTGGTGTGTCTTTTGCCACTTCTCCCAGCGCTAACGCTTTCTGAAGTGTTATTAGTGATATCAGCCAGGCAGTGACATCCCAGTCCAAAAAATTTAATTTAATTAATATCAATGTAAATACTTTATATGGGTGAATGTATATCTAATTATTGCTGTTAAAAATATTAAACCCAATATATTAAAAAAAGAATTTTCAAAATTCGAATTATTACATATTCAAATGAAATATGTTTACTATCTGTCTTTGTAAATTTTCTTTCTGGCTAAAAGTTATTAGCCAGTCGAAGTCCTATATAAAAGATAAACTAGTATAACATATTTCGCAGTGATCAATTTATACATGGTGATTGGAAATAGCTGGAAAAGCTTTACACATTATTGCTGACAAATGAGCAACACATTCATTCCTTTAAAGCGCTTTCACATGTATATTAAAATAAATACCGTATCATTTTGAACTGACTGGAAGGTGCCGGAGGAGCGGAAGGAGTAGCACTGCAATAAAGAGAAAACATTGGCCATTATTTTGGATAAACACGAATTAATAATGATTTATAATTAACTAACCTCGTCGTAATATTACTTTTTGTATGTAAATTTTGTGCAGTTGGTGCGATATTTTGATTTCTATTTATTGTGTTTACACTTTGTGCTGGTATGGAATTACAAGTACCAACAGTAAAACCAGAAGAAGTTCCCGGTTCCGTAGAGTGTTGACCAAGATTTGGATGTATGCTATTATGGTGACCACTTGCTTTATTTGCCACAGGCGCTGCCCTTTCACTTAAAACAATATAAAATATAAATATTCTCATCAATAAGTAGAATTAATAAAATTTGATCAAGTAAAGTTAACAGATTAGTTTAAAAATTTAATATGACATTGACGTCGTAATATTTTGAGGACCACTTTGATTTATTCACGAATATAAACTCTTCATCCGGAAATTACTTAATCAATCAATCAATTAAAAAATTGGTTGTTTTAATTTACTTCCGGTATGTATATGAACTAATATAGATTATCATTAGTGTGAGTTTATCGTTACTTTATAAAAGAAAAGTATATGAATTTTTAACATTATTTTAATATAACTATGAAGTTTACAAATTAAAAATGAGAAAGAAACAAATATGTTGGCATTCATTTTATACAGGGTGATTGGAAATAGCCGGAAAAGCTTTAAACGTTACTGCTGGCAAATGAGCCACACACATAATCACTCCTTTAAAGCGCTTACGCATATAATTCTGTATAATAAAATAAATACCGTATCATATTGAACTGACTGGAAGGTGCCGGAGGAGCGGAAGGAGTAGCACTGCAATAAAGAGAAAACATTAGTCGTTATTTTGGATAAACACGTATTAATAATGATTTATAATTAACTAACCTCGTCGTAATATTACTTTTTGTATGTAAATTTTGTGCAGTTGGTGCGATATTTTGATTTCTATTTATTGTGTTTACACTTTGTGCTGGTATGGAATTACAAGTACCAACAGTAAAACCAGAAGAAGTTCCCGGTTCCGTAGAGTGTTGACCAAGATTTGGGTATATGCTATTATGGTGACCACTTGCGTTATTTGCCACAGGCGCTGCCCTTTCACTTAAAACAATATAAACATAAATATTCTCATCAGTAAGTAGAATTAATAAAATTTGATCAAGTAGAGTTAACAGATTAGTTTAAAAATTTAATAAGATATTGACGTCGTAATATTTTGAGGACCACTTTGATTTATCCACGGATATAAACTCTTCGTCCGAAAATTACTTAATCGACCAATTTAAAAATTGGTCGTTTTAATTTACTTCCGGTACTGTATATGAACTAACATAGACTGTCATTTGTGTGAGTATATCGTTACTTTATAAAAGGCAAGTATATGAATTTTGAAGATTTTTTTGATATAACTATGAAGTTTACAAATTAAAACGCTTGAGCCATTCCCTTTCAGCCATGGCGACTTTCCACGGCGGTTGCAAAAAAAGTACTGCTGAAAATGAAATAAGGACTGTTGCAAATATAAATAGAAAAATATTAAATTAATTGGGTGTGAATATATATTTTTTAAAAACACTGAATAGTCAGTGAGTGCGCATATCACTCAACGGGAATAGCACAATATATTAAAAATAAAATAAAAAAGTAAAATCTGGGTTGACAGAGGATTCTCTTTGTTCTTTAAGATGGTTGTGAATTTTTAGTTACTTTTTGACAGCAATCATCAATCTAAATGCGGACTGCCTTTTTCATTTTCTCACGATTATTGATGCTCCGGGGCGAGTTGAACGTTTTGCGTATGTTAAAGACCCTGCGACAACTGCGCGTTTATTTCTTTTTCATTTTTTTTTCATGGTCCTGACTGACCTTCATTCAAATCAAGATCTTTCTCAACGTAACATGCTTTTCTCTTTTCAATAAACGATCAAAGATTTGTATCTTTACTTCTAAAGAAATAAATTTTCTCTTGGACGTTGTTTTATCTTTAGTCGACATTGCTTGGCGTTGAAGCTTAATGTCTTACAGATGACAAAATTGTTCATTAACAAACCGTGGCTCGACGTAGACTACCAGCTCGAGACACTTTTGTTTTCAGGCCACGGAGATGAAAGTAAATACCGTAGGCAAAACTATTCGGAAAACTGACTGACCGACTCTTCGAGGATCACACACGCATCTTAAACTAGAAGTATAGCAGGCATTGCCTAATAATTAAACAACAATTAGGTTTTCCCGCTCTGACTGGGAGTACCTCAATGTATGTGCGTACCTATATAGTTTAGGCTAGAAATATGGTTAAGGACTTGGATACATTTCCCGAACGCAGTATCTGTCCTAAAGATACTCACTCGCAAACCTCGACAAGGCTGTGGAAGTTCATACATTGCTATATTTACAAAGGATTTGCAGTTTACTCAACATGTTATAGCTAAACCGTGTTATAGGATGCCTTGTTGTAGGAGGGTTTTAGCAATTTACAAATCGTGTTATAGCAAGACCGGGTTGTACGACGGCAACTTGTATTCATAAACATATTAATTGTAGTTGAAGATAATAATTAAAATTTTATTTAGAATGCCTTCTGAACTGATCATATTAAATACAGATATTTATATATTAGGAATTGTTAAAAATAAATAAATTGTGTTATGTTTATTACCTTCTTATAACCACGTTTCTTTGAATTTCCTGGAATCTTTTTTCATAGAGTTGTTGTTGCTTCTCTAAAGTTCTTTGTAAAGAATCCACATTATTAACAACCCTTGAACATATATTTAAAGTTTAATTACAATATTACAAAAGCATGTCTTTGATTGGGTATGAGGTAACTCCTAAGGCCATTCATATTATTAGAAATTTAAACAAATGTAATTCACTGCATATCTATCTGTACGAATCTCATTCACTATCTATCTGTGCAATAGTTAACCTAAATGGTTCTTTACTGTTTTGGCGACAAAACCCATAAACTGGATAACTTCGACAAAGTACTGGTTGTAGAGATAGAAGATGGTGACAACAGATTTTTGTGGGCACTTATAAACCTGCTTGGGTATACTATAATATTTTTTATACTTATTTATTAAAAAAACTTCATGTTGTAGACATAAAACACTATGCATGTACTGCACACTATTGTGTGTGTTCAGCGGTGCGTTGCAGTTTTTCAACATTATGCATTTAAGGGATAAAGCAAGACTTTATCTGGCCTTGATTCTGTCAAAATTTTCAAAACAGACAAACCGTTAGTGATGAAAATTATGATTAATGATTAAATTTAAAAGAGGCCTCTATCATATCAAAACTTTTTATTTTTCAAAATGATTCAAGTAATATTAGAATAAAAATATCTTTATGCACATACAATTTACATGTTATTCAACAATTGGCACACTTTGTCAATACTCAAACAAAATAGAAACTTGAAATGATAACTAAATGCAATTTGATAAAAAAGTAATTAATATACAAAACTATGGTATAAACATATATGTCTATACTAGTAAGTCTCTACTCATTTAAATTTGCTATATTGATTTTAATCATGTACTATGTTTAAACAAAGTTCTTGTTGTGGGTACAACTTTGCATTTATGCCATAAAACAAAAAACATGTATTACACAAAAAAATTTATATTATACAGACCACATTGACATCACCATGGGGAAAAAAAGAATTAATGAAGTAATGACAATGGAATGCCCACTTTTGAAACTGAGTTAGCCTAAATTTTTAATAACATAGGCTACCTTACTTTTTAATTATGGCTTACAACTATATGTAGAGGAAACAAGCTTATTCTCAACTAAATGATAAAAGCTAAATTAAATTTTAATTAAAAAGAATTCTAAACAAAAATAAAAGCTTTAGAATCGTTCATCACTGTATGCACTGGGCACACATTGTAGATTTTGCTCAAAAATCTCTATGAGAATTATATCCCAGCAGAAGGAACATTACAAGCTATTATATATTATTTAAGTCGAAAGACGTCCACCGCTAGATATAGATAGATAGATCCCCCCATATATCCAATACGACCTATTTGTTCTTGCTTGCAAGAATCTTCGGATGTCCTTAGCCCTATGTTCAATTTACCTAGTTAGAAGGGAAAAAAATAGAAACCAGAACGCCATTTCGCTTTGCTCCAATAAAAATAGCATATGAGTGTAATACATTTAGAATTCTTTAAAATTTATCAGTAAATTCAAAGAAAAAGTCATACGTAGTAAATGACTACTATGGTTTTTTCTTGACAGTGAAAAAGTGAAATTCAAAAGACTCATTCTGAAATTTTACACGAAATTCGATGCTAAGTGTGTTACTCGCATCTGACTCAAATCAACAATTATTATTGAAAAAAAAAAAACAATAAAACGTACCTTTGCATTTCCTTTGTAGTTGACTCTTGATTACCCATTGTATTTACAATGTAGTGCTGTTATCACCGACGTGGACTTTATTATATTTTTACTTGATTTATTGATCTAAGTTATCTTATTACACGAATATTATTCGGTAGGCTTGTGTAATGGTCGAAAAATATTCGAATGATTTTGGGCACCACAAGCTTTTACGAGTCGAACTCATAAGTCGGAAACTGGGAAATAAGTGAAACTGTGTTTGAAGCAATGTTCAATATGGTAGGAAGAGACAAAGACAAAGTATCTACTAGGAAAAGTACCAACCATAGACATTTAAAGGTTGTATCAATCATAGAACTATATATAGAAAAATATCAATTTAAAACACAAGTTCACGACAAAAATATTTAAAAAAGTACTTTCAGGTACAAGGTTTGTGCAATACTTTTGAATATCGTCTTTCATTTACAGATAAACTTTGTAACTGTATATATACATATTATAACGGCAATACATATTTCATAACTCAGTATGTTTTGAAATGGTCACAAAAATTAAAACATATTTAATTGTTATAGGAAGTAATTATTAGTAAACGTAAAGAATAAAAATAAGAAGCAGTTCGTTTATTAGATAAAAAATAAATAAATGTAGAATACATGACACGATGTAAAACACATTTTTATAATACCGAAAGACGTTTGGCCTATAGGAAATATAAATTTTGGTTAGCTTAAGTTAGATTTACTATTAGTGTCAGAAAGATTTTGGAAAGACACAATTATTTACAAACAGTCGGCAGTGTGCGTTTTCTTTCATATATCCATTGGTGATTTGGGTTCACGCTGATAATTTTTTTTTTCAAATAATTTTTTATAAATTCTTCATACATGTGTCTATTAAAAAATCAAAAAATATTTCAAGAACATATACTTTGGGCATGCGGTGCGTCTTTTATCTTTTTCGTGGGCAAATCCGGCATGGGATACCCCTCTGCTGCCGGGGCAATGAAAGGACTATGTCGTACATACTCCTACTGACTAAAACCCCATGGTTTCTTCGATGCCTTTGTATATTCGGCGTCAGAGTCAAAGTAATGAATTGATAATAAAAAAATATTTGTTAAACATGAGACCAAAGTTTTTGCTATTGAAAAAACATTTCGTTAAGTTTTACGGTTCTTCCATATTTATTCTACAATTTAGTAATTTTTTTTATTATAAAATTGGAAAAGTGATATTTTAATGTTGCCATGAAAATTTACCCATAGGGAAAAGTTTTTTTGTGTTACACTTCTACTTTGCGAAATGAACTCCGTGAATAAGTTTTAGATTTATGTATAATATAATTACATAAGAATTTTTACCATCCAAGTGAAATTGTGACTATAAAGGTGTTATTCGAGTATAAAAAATATTTAAAATGCCTCATTTCAGAATAGAAACAAATGTCCCCAAAGACAAAATTCCAAAAGATTTTTTGACGAAAGCAGTGCCAGTTCTTGCTAAAGCTCTTGGTAAACCTGAGCAAGTATGACATTTTTGTTTTAGTACATTATTGTTAAATCAAATAATTGCCGTTAGAATAGATTTTTTGATTAAAGACTAGGTCACTTTACATAGTATGCCACAGCTTCTCTCCTACTTTCTTATATTAGTTCAAAAACTCTTTATTATAACTATACCTATCATTTACTTATATTTAATAATTTTTGACAATTTATTTTGTGGCAGAATTGTTACTAAAATTGATATAAAAGAAAGATTCAAATTGTAATCACATGTTGGCATTGTAATCATAATTTTCTTGAACATGAAAATTTATGTGAATGAGAAAGAAAACAATGTTCTTTCTCATTCACATAAATTTTAGATATAAGTTGGTATGTCTCATGTCTAACATTCCAGTAATTAAAAGGATAATGATGCCCTAAAATCATCATATAGTAACATTCACATATTCATTGTTTGTCAAGGTAAATAGGAGCTGCATCATTCTTAAGATGAACTCCACCAAGCAAAGTCTAATAAACATTATTAAAGAGAAATTTTTACACAGTGCATCTTTTTTAGTAACGAAAGTTTTTTTTTAGTATTGTGTGGTGTCTGTCATTCCCGATGTTCCTATGAGTTTTGGTGGCAGTACTGAACCATGTGCTATAGCTAATCTTATGTCAATTGGAGCTCTTGGAGTGGAACAAAACAAGAAACATGCCAAAGTTCTTTTTGAACTGGTTGAGAAGGAATTGGGTGTATCACAGGACAGGTAATAATTATTTATTTAAAACTTAATACAATTTATGTCTAATTGAACCTTATTGCCAAAGGTATTCTCTACCACTTCACCATTTGGATAATGCAGAGATAAGTGAAACAAAATAAAATAATGAAAGATAAAAAAATATTAAAAAAGTCAAATTGAGAAAAATAATCAGTAAGATAAAATTACATAAGTTTTTAGGGCCCACATGGTGCACAGTAAAAACCTATTAGTGGGTAAATTTTCAATTAGTCATCTGTATTTCAAAGAAACTAAATTAGAAGACTACATTAATTGTAATGTTTTTATATGTAGTACTTTTTTTTAGTGAACTACTTTCACATTAATGTTTCTAGATGAGAAACATTTATCAATATCAAAGTTATGATTACTTTAATAATTTGAAAATAGAATTGTTTTTAGATTTCTTTGAACACAAGAACAAAATAACAGATAAACATCTAATTTATTAGCTTAGAATTGATAAAATAATTTATCTTTTATTTTTAAATCAATGGAATTATGTAATTTAGGTGTTACATCTTGAACTATCTTCCAACCTGTGGTTGTTTGTAATTAGTTAGTTATTATCAGCATGTAAAGTTTATTTTTTTAATTTAACTTTTCTTTTGTGTAGCTGCAGTGTACTACTATAAAAAAAGTATTTTTTATGTAAACATTCATAATAATTTGCCTTACTGGGCTATGTTCGGACAAACCACTTTTTATTCAGATGTACAAATTAGATTTGTATCATAAAATGATGCTCCTGAGAGTGCATTCAGGCTCAGTTACTGAAAAGTGATCAAGTTTACAATTTCTTTGCCTCCACAAAACCATGTAAAGCCACAAAGACCAATGTGAAAACAGCATTTGAGAATGAAATAGCACAAAACCCTTACCATAACAACTTGCACTGAAGTTAATGTAATATAATAAAAAACTGGTGGTGGCAAAATTTTTAAATTGCAATATTAAATTTATATTAGTAATAATGAACCAACAGATGAAGTTCTTGTCTTGTCACAACAGTCTGGTTTCCACAAGAAAATGACATTGCATTCATTTTGCATTGTAGATGAAAATTCAGTAAAAACAATTAATGTTAGTATTTTGGTGTTTCTTCTCTTTTCTTCCGTTTAGATCGGTATCACTGCAACTTTCTACTTGACACCAAACTGCCTGTAAACATTATTGTGATTAGTTGTAAGGTAAATACAATATTTATGTGTTAATGAAGAGTCTTCCAGCAGCCTTAACAAAGATGTTGAAATGATTAAAAAGGTATAATTATGCATATGATACTGTATTGCATGATACTATTATATGATATATTATCCTAGACATTGATTGTCATGGTACATATATATGCTTGAAAGTATATATACTTAGTACACTTTCTCAAACATCTTAAAACATTTTGAAAGACCCTATATTAAAATGACATAAGCTTCATAAAATAGTGAGAGGATTGTAATTTAGAATATTTTGTTTAATGGGCTAATTTTTGCAGGATGTACATCACTTTCCAAGATGAGCCTACAGGAAATGTTGGGTTCAAGGGCACTACTTTCCATGCCATTTTTGGATAAATCACTCTAATCTTCATTTAACAACCTAAACAAACCTAATGTTCCTTTTTCCTTGATCTTATTTATTTTATTCTCATTCCCACCAACACATATAATCAACTGTGTGAAATGTTATATTAAATATTTTAACATAAATATATTGTTTAATTTTGCCTTTTGTATTCCCAAGTATTGTGAAAAATGAGGATGTTGAAAACTTTTATGACACATATTTTAAAAAAAAATTAAATATTAGACTGTATATCCTGCACTGAAATCGGGTGTGACTTACGTCCTGAACGAAGCCACAATTCAAGAAAATGAGTGAATAATCTTTGACAGATGACAGTTGGTGTAAAAGCTAAATTATAACATACAACCCGTGGCCTCAGGACTGTGAACTACCCAAGGACAAGAGTGGTATTATGCTTCACCCGAGACAACGGAGAGGTTGTTAAGACGGCCATTGTACTGTTCGACGACACCATCAACATCACCCAATGTCCCCACCTCACGTCGTGCGACGTTGCGGCGGCCAGGCTGAGAACTGGGGCTTGGGAGATAGGGGTGGGGTCCGTCTATCTGGAGCCAAATACGCTCGTTGGACCATACCTGGACCAGATCGGCAAAACATCTAGTGGGGCTGCCAAATGCTGCATTGGATAACCTGGAGCTGCACGTGCTTAACCGGGGGTTTGAGCCGACGTACGATACCTATCGGAGTGGGCGACGTTTCTCTAATGGTGTAGACATAACTGCTTGCTCGATCGAATGGAGGGTTGGAGCCTCGTGGATAATGTATCTTCATCCGACCACAGGGCAATTGTTTTCAGTCTGAAACATGTGAGGTCCCAAGGCACCGACGTCGAGCGAACCACACGGAAGTACACTACCCGTAGGACAGACTGGAGCGAGTTCCATCTAATTGTCGATCGGCTGCTATCGGGTCGCTGTCTGACGCCTACCGAGGTGAATAAGATCAACGAAAAGAGGGCGATGGATAGCATGGTCGGTCGGTATGTGAAAACCGTGGGTGATGCCTGCGAGTTGGTCCTGCTGAAGGTCTCCAAGCGCAGGAGGGCAGAATTGCTGTGGTGGTCGGAACAGCTCCGTAACCTCATCGCTAAAGTCTTGAGGAAAAAGAGACGGATCAGGTACGCGAGACCAGTCCGTAAGGAGCCAGTCTGACGCGAGTATGTCGACGCAAAGGAGGTCTACCTCTTCGAGGCTAGATGCGCTCATACTCAAAGCTGGAAGTGGTTCTGTGAGAGGCAGGATCGCAAGACCAGGTGGGACGAGACCTATCGAGTGACACGTCACATGGAGATGAGGCGAGAGGACGTCCCCTTCGTCCAGTTAGGTCAAGTGCTGGACGCAACGGGATCAGTCAGCTTGCTGGCGGAGGTCTTCCTATAGTGATACCATATAGTATAGTGAGACCATAGTGCTGTAAGAGCGAAATCCGATGAAGTCAACGCGGGTGGCCATGATGACACATGCTACCCCACGTTCACGATGGAGGAGCTCCGATGGTCCGTGTCGAATTTTAACGCCAAGAAGGCACCTGGCACAGACGGACTTATTGCAGATATCTGCCGTGCGGCAGTTGTAGTGAACGCCGTTATGATGGTCACGTTCTCCAACCGGTTGTCTCGGTCTCTCTCACTTCCTTACGAGGTGAAAGATGGTCCGCTATAAGGTGCAGACTAACAGAGTCGCTGGCCCGTAAATCTACGGCGCCTTGTCTCTCCTGGAAGAAGTGGGGAAGACCGGGACACATTGTCACGCGTTCGCAGACGTTCGCATCGTGCTGGTCTCCTCGGGGCAGAAGGCACAGAATACCTCGAGTAAGTTTAACAAAGTTCTCGCCCATGTACATAGATAGGGAGTCAGAATTAAACTTAGGTTCGCCCCTCTCAAAACAAAGGTGATGGTGGCTTCTGAGTATGGGAGGTGAGCCGCTTGGCCTGACTAAGAAGATCCTGACACCAGGTCTCACAGTTGATTATAGGCTTAGGTTCACTAGCCATGTGAAGATCGTGAGCAGGAAGGCCCAAGGCCTCTATCGTCAGCTGTGCTAGGCTGCTAAGGCATCTTGGGGTCTGAACTCGGAGTTGATCATAGCAATGTATCTGGTGGTGCTCGAGCCGACGATTCTGTATGCAGCGATTGTATGGACGCCGGCGGCTAGGAAACTGCTGGTATGAAGGCAGTTGGGTGCGGTTCAGAGGGGCTTCTCTCAGATGATCGCGAGGACTCACAGGACCGCACCCCTGCACTCGGCCCTTATCCTTGCCGGGCTGCTTCCTCTGCACCTACGGGTCTATGAAGCAGCTTATTTAATTTAAAGTCTAGTCAGGTGCGGAATTCTCTTGCCTGGGGTAAGATGAGGAAGCAACCCCAATAGCCACCGACAGCAGGCGCATAGAGGATAAGGTGGGTGCAGTGTTCTGCGCTATGCGAGACACCGCACAGCTGTAGAGTAAAAAGCTCTAGTTGGGCAGCTTCTGCACTATATACCAGCCAGAGCTGCTAGCACTAGTGGAAGCGACGGGGTACGCGGCCGGCGGGTCGGCGCAGTCATGCGCTATACTGAGTGACTCGCGGTCCGCCCTTCAAACAGTCACAAAACCGGACAACATGCACCTCTTAGCGTTAAGAGTAAAATAAAACATTATAAAAACAAGAGAAAATGGGGAGAATGTAAGGCTTTATTGGATGAAAGCGCACGTGGGGACGGAGGGGAATGAGAGGGAGCAACTGGCTAAGGACGCGGCCTTGAAGTGTAAAAGAAGACCGGATTATAAGGAATTCCCTATCTCATTCGTCAAGCGACAGCTTAGGCTGGGTACGCTTGACGAAAAGAATAGGAGGTATATGAAAGGAACGACGGTATCGACAACGCAGAAATTTTTCCCGGACGCCGTCGCGGCTTATTGCGCGCTCCGCAGCATGGAGGTGGACGCGGTCTTGTCCAGCTCTATACGGGGCATTCTCAGGATTCTCTGAGTACCTTCATAGGTTGAAGCTCAAAGAGTATCTCTCTTGCTTCTGTGAACCGGGCGTTGACCAGACCGTGATCGAATTGTAGCCGAATGCCCCGCATTTGGAGGGCTCCGAATCGACACCGAGTGCCGTTTGGGGAAAAAAATTGAGGAGGCGACCATCATGATTGAAGAAGGAAGAGATGCCTTTCTCAAGTTCTGCAGCTTGGTGGCAAAAACTGTGATAAATAAAAATAAATAAGTAAAACAGGCAAGAAAAAATGAGAACTAGAATTAATTATATGAGGAAAAGTAAAAACAATAACAATACTGTAATCGTGATAAATTAAGGAACTGTCATATATACAATAAGAACTGTGATAAATATAAAAAAGTGACATATTTAAAATAGAAAATAAAATCCCTGTTCCCACATAAATAGCGATGGAACGAGAGATCCCCAAAAACGGAGGCCCAGAAAAAAAAAATTAGAACCTGAACAACTTGGTTGGTTAGTTATAATAAGCCAAAGATACGTTTACATACATCTCTCGTTTGCACGAACGAGTTCTCTTCTTTACTTCTCTCTTACATTGATTGTACCTTTTTACCTTACGATTGATCGTGTTTCAAATTTTAGTTTAAAAATACTTTAAATATATGAAAGCGAGGAAAACAAATGCCGTCACACTGGTTTTTGAGTTTAGGTCTTTTCTTCGTAATAAAATAATAACTTTTTATTAGCAACTTAAAAATGTAATAGATCATTTAGATAATAACAACGCCTATTTAACAGCGTTTGACTTTCAACTCGTTTCATGGAAAGCAGCTACGTGGTCTAATATTATTGGTTATAATTTGATCATTCTATACTACGGCTTTGCGGATCAGAAAAGTTGAATCGAAACTCCAAGGAAACATCATTGTGTTAAGGGTGGTAAACGGACTAATTCCTACTTCTGTAGAGACACAGATGGTTGGGATAAGGTCGGGAAGTTTCGCAGTGCATTTCCTAAAATGATGATGAATACTATCGGTTGGTACGTATGCCTCAGATGTTAGAGAGGAAATGCATTTCTTGAACAATAAATGATTACAATGTTACATTTTTTAATATGAAATTGCAGCGTATATTTATTAACACTATGTATTTTTGTACTCTCTTGTTTTGACTGGTAACATTAAAAAGCGTTGACACTAGTCAATGGTTAGCTGTCAATTTTATTTTCAATTTAATGAATAAGTGTGAATGTTATAATTATTTGTAAATTTAAGTATACTATACTATTACATCCAGTTTTTCGTTACTATATTAGTAAATCGTTAATCGGAACTAGTTAACAATTCTAGTAAATAGTTTACTTTTCTTGTTCTACTCTGCCTGTTTAGATACATTTATCGAACATGGATGAACATAGAAGTGTAGAAGATACACCTGCTTCTCAAAGGCTAACTAATGAAGACTTTAGGAAACTCTTGATGACTCCCAGGGCTACGCCCTCAGGAGGTTCTCATCCGGTAGGATCAGTTCGGGAAGCCATGGCAAATTCAGGGTAAATTTCAGATATTTCACACATTTTATATCATTGGTGTCTTTTGTTATGGATTGAAGTAAAAAGTAAATCCATTGTTTTCTTTCCGTCTCAAAAAATTGTATTTTAGTACATTATATGTATACTTAGTATTATTATTAAAAAAAAACATTTGTAATATATTATTATGCTGTAAAACTGTTTATTGTTGTCTATTAATTCAAAAATCATGAAATTTTGTGAAATTAAGCTTATGTGTGGGGATTTCTTTAAAGAAATACCCTGATATTTACCATCTATTGCAAATTACATCCATTACTTGAACATACGGTAATATTTATTACAAAAAAATTATTTATAACATTAAGTTAAGAACTTTTTAATATAATAAATGAGTATTAGATATTTTTTATATTTTTGATATAAATCCAAAAAGATAAGGTAATGATTGTTCCTATACTCCTGTATCTGTATTTAATTTCAAAATTATTTTTCCAATAGGTTTTAACTCCAATTAATTAAAACAGAATGTGTGCACTTTATATTAAGCATAATTGTTAAAGTTTACTAATCACAACTTTTGAGCAGACATTGTTAAGTTGTATCTGTAAATTCTGAACGAAAGAAAAAGACAAAAAGGATGAATTTTTGTTGTTGGAATTTGCTTTAATTAAAAAAAGTAATCATCCTAATTTCAATTTTAAATAAGACATGTTCTACTCCCAAAGATATCTTATAGGAAATAGTCCTATGGCATAAGCTAACCCATATACTGTTGATTTCCAGTGACAAATCCTTGAGTAAAATAAATAAAATTACCATGTAACATGACAAGTGATTGCAGCACAAAAAGTTATAATAATATTAAAGTAACTAGACAGTTATAGCTCTGTAAATTAATTAATTTTTTAACTCAATGTGATTAACCTAAAATATTTTATTTCTTAGTACAGTGATAATGCCTAAAGCTTTGTTCACAACAATACAAGCAAGTTGATTTGTCAGCCTTTTAATTTTTTATAATTTCTTTTAATTTAAGCTTAGGATGGATATAGCTTTTGGTAAAAATATGTAATATTTAATGTCTTTTAAGGTCAATGCCACCACCAGCAGAAAACAAGAGTGAATTACGGCGAAAAAAGAAATCCTACTATGCAGCACTGAAAAAACAAGAGGACAATAAATTAGCAGAGCTTGCTGAAAAGTATAGGGATAGAGCTCGCGAAAGGAGAGATGGACTTAATGATATTGGACCCACAGATCCTACTAGCAACACTAGTAGTGCATATAGGTGAATAAACATTTAAAGTAGTCACAAATTTCACAGTAATTAAATATGTTTTTATGAATAGCCAAATTTTCTTTAAATATCATGGTCACATGGGTATGATTAACAAAAAATTTATTTTCACCATACTTTTATTCAAGTAGGCATTTACATGCATTTTTGAATTCTAGATTATATTATCATTACAAGTAATAAGTTACCACCGGCTTGGAACGCAGATCTGCTGAGAAGATCCAGCCAGAAACCCAACATTTGTTCATTTGGAATGAAATTTAGTATCCCTATGTTAACAAAACTTTATGATCCCTGCATTATAGTATCAACCATGTAAATGATTCAATATACCAAGTGTAGACAAACAAATTTATTTACTAGGGGGGTACTGGGTTACTAGTTTATTGTTATTTCTTGTATTTATTACCAGTCTCTCACTGTTTTTCAGATTTTAAATTATGGCATATTATTCATATGCTATTAAATATAGAGATGATGAATGTGGGATAAAATTGGACACTGATTGACCATAATAGAAGTATCTAAAAATGAACAGTGTTACTCTTCTGCCGGGTGGGCCATATCAAATGCCTGTTATTTTACTTATTTTCATGATGATGTTTTATCTGAGTCTGATAACTTTACTGTTATTTAATACAAATTTGTTATAAATTTGATTGACAATATTTTTTTTTTACAAAAAATAATAATGTAAGAAGTGATACCATGATTTAATTTTATAGTTCACTAATTTAATAGCTATTAACTCTTGTATGCATTTTTGTCCACGTTTGACTTTTTCTGGCCATCTTTAACTTTTCAATATAAAATTTTGGTACCTTTATGTTTTACAATGAAAGTTGCAGATAACAAAATATACAGGTACTGAATTATGTAGCATATTTACTGAAAAATAGACTAAAATGTACCCTTTGAAAACTTTAGATAAATACTTTTGGGTATATATTATTGAGTAAATGACACTGACACAAAAATCATGTCATGAATGAAGTTCATGGAAAAGTAGCATCTTATTTTATTTAAAAAAACATTGTTTCATTGATAACATTTACATTCTTTAAAGGGCTGTTGATAAAATAAAATTGTTTCATTGATAACATTGACATTCTTTAAAGGGCTGTTGCACCTGATCTAAAATCAGGAATGGATGCAAAGGAAAGAAGACGACAGTTGATTCAGGTATATCATTTTTTTATTTTAGTATTTAATTTCTGGTGCTTTTTATGAGTTCTCAATCCTCCTTCCTTGTTTTCGTCATATCTAAGGGATGTGATTCCATAAACACGTAAAATCCACAGCGATTTCTTTAAGTTACTACCTGATTTTTTATACCATGTTACAGTTGAATAGTCTATCTACAGAAAAAATACCTCCTCCATCAGGAGACCGGAGCAATGGCTATTTAAAACAATGATAATAATACATCAATGTAATTTGTTTTAGGAATCCAAATATCTTGGTGGTGACATGGAGCATACACATTTGGTGAAAGGTCTTGATTATGCTTTGTTGCAAAAGGTTAGTCATACAATATTATTAATACAATTTTAATAATAGAATACGAACATGTGGTGTATATTAATAATATAGTCTTAAGTCCTTTTACCATTAAAAATAGAGATGGATTGATGGATCATAGAAAATGGTATATGTGATAAGTAATGTAATGTGTACAAAAATGTAAGGCTAAATGTCATAACTCCCAATCGGATCTACCAATACGACAATTTTTTTTATTTCAGCTAGGGCACAAGAAAGCTTCTTATGCCGACAAAAATGTAAAAAAGCATGGAAAATAGCAAAAAAGTACATGTACAAGACTTTAATATATAAAAAATCCGTTGTGCAAAGACAAATTAAATGAAATTTAAAATTAAAATATGTTTTTGATAATTTACAGGTCCGTTCGGAAATTCAAAACCGCGAGCAAGAACAAGAAGCTGAAATGGAGAGATTAGTTGCAGCACCCATTGTTGAAGCTGTGAAAGAGAAAAAAGAGCTTCCTGTGGTAAGTCAAAAAATGTTGTTTCATTGTATCATTAAAGTTATAATTTCTGTACCAGTAAGGTGTTGCTATATAGATTAGTAGGAAACAGCCATGGATTAGGATTATTTTTGATTAAGCTATTTTGACAAACTTTTTTTTCATTTTAATAAATAAATTCATTATCAGGAAAGAAAAATAATTTTAATGATGTATAGCAGTAGATGAACTTATATCAAGTAATTAATTGTAGTCCAAAGAAAAATAGTGGATGTTAGAAAATACCTCTATTTTCATTAAAATACATTATATCCAGCTGTATAAAATTTTTCTCTTGTTATTATGGTTTTTTGTCATGTCTTTGCGGGCTGGTCTCCGCAACCACGCAGTACTGCGCTCATTTTGCGTGGGGATTAATTTCATTCAAGTTAACCCAACTCCTTGACAAATCCCAGCAGACCCTTGACTCGTGATCCTGGAGACGAACCTCGGTTCTCTGAGATAACACATGAAAGTTGCTATACCCATACACTGAAGTACTACTTGAGCAGCATTTTTGTCTTCTTCCAGGCATGCCCTGCACAGAGGACTATCTATGACATTGAAAGTAAACAGATAGTTTATGAAAACATTATGACCAGTTAAGGACACTGCCACCAGACGCAGGCGGCGTCGTGACAGAGCAAGGTATTGGAGTGCCCACCGCTTATGGTAGGCACTGCCAACTTAGCTGGCCGGTACTCCTCATGGCTTGTCAATTGCTCATTGTGTCCTTTCCAATGGCTAGGGCGATGATGGGTTCCGGGTTGACTATGCACCATGCTGGAGCCTCTTCAGGCCAGTTCATCAGCAGCATCGTTTCCTCTAGAGACACTTGTGATATTTTATCTATTGCAGTGTTACAAGGTTATTCATATTTACCTCCATGAGACGCGTATGAAACTCACATATTAACCCAGAGTTAACTGAGTAACTCTTAAGGTCTAGTAACACCACATTATTGTTGGAGAGAATTCATATGGGGTTCATATGAGGCTTTAAGATATGTTATTTATTTTCGTTTATTCATGTTGTTAAACACTTAAGATAATTCTGTGACCATTTGTGTCAACTCAATTTGATAGTTACTAGAATGACATTGAGTAAATAGCATTAAGTGAAATTTGAAGCTGGTTAATGAAAGATTGGGAAATTATGAAAGTGTTATATTATTTCATAATTATTTACAGAAATATAAAATACAATAAGTTATCAGAGTTTTTGTTGTTCACAGGAAGAAGAAATACAATTTAAAACAACAATTGGAAAAAATATTTACAACATGATATTGGATCAAAAGTGAGGATATTTTAATTTAAAATTTTAATGTTTAGTTTGTAATTATTGCTTCATATAAATTGTAAATGAGGTATGTTTAGAAATTAATGCTATTGTTCAAGCATTGCTTGTCTCTATGGTCTTATTCTGAAGACGTGTTCACATACGATTGGCCAGGCTCACAGTTGTCCAGGCAGCAACCCAGCAACGGAGAGGGCTATGCTCGGAGCTTCACTGCAAGATCGAATGAGGATCGGAAATGAGGAGATTCACAAAAGAACCAGTTAATGACGTAGCTCGAAGAATTGTTTCTCTGAAATGGTACTGCGTGGGGCATATCGCTCGTGTAACCGATGGCGAGACCGAAAGGTTCACGGGTGGTGACCACGACCTGGTGGACATGACGTGGATAGGCCCTCTAGGTGGACAGATGACATACGTCGCTGGATGCGGGCAGCGTAAGTCCTCGTAGCGATTTTTGGGGGAGGCTAATACTTTTCAATGGGCGACGACCATTCTCAAGGTTATGACTACAACAATACTTCACTTTGCGTCGTGGTTCCGTTCTTTAGAACATGACGCAAAGTAAATTAAGATTTTCTAGAGTAAATTAAGTAATGAAAATATTACTTTTTAAAAAGAAAATTGAACAAACATTTAAAAACAAGGATAAAATAAAATTTTAATACATACAGTTCAGCTGCTTTTTTTTCGACGTAAAATAAGTTTGCATGTAGCAATTGATAATCGTAGCTACGACCCGGCTAACTTTCAAACCCCCTTTGCTGTCAGAATCGTTTTTTTAAAAAGTCTCCAAAGCTTCGTCAATCAAACACATCGCTTTGGAAATTTGTTTGGACGTTAAATTTTGTTCTTTGGAGATTTCTATTGAACGGTCACTGTCATCTTCATTAGCAAACTACAACTTCAGTTGCAATAGTTCTTCATTAGAGAATTCTTGGTTGTGAGAGGTTAGCCATTCATTTATGCCGGTCTCCTCCATTAGAAACAAAAGTGTGGCCATCTTTAAGGAAAAAAAAGAAAGTTGAAAAAGAATTTACGACTCGAAACCAACACAAACGCAACCTCGTAAATCTAACGATGCACAGTGGAAATTATTACTAATTAAGCCGCTATGCAAGTTCGAAAAAAAGCATAACGAAACGACCGCAATGCGTAAGTGCTAGTTACGTCCTGCAATTAGCGGCAGGACGAAGGTAGACAAATGTCAAACCTCCTTCGTAACTTGACGTGTACGCGCCAACCATCATCAAATTTATTACTACATCTAATTTAAATTGACTGTGTTGCAAACAAATATCCCCCTTAATTTTGTATGACGTTTAGTTATGTAAAAATTTATAGATAAAGATAAAAAAGAATTTATTCAACATTGAAACTTTTAATGACTTTTATTGATAGACAACTTTTTTATTTTTAAGTTTTGACTCTGATTCGCAAGGCGTTATAGTTGTAGAGAAGATGCAGAAAGAAACACTACAACACATCTTTTTTAACAAAAACATGTTTTTTATGTAAATAATTTGCATCAAATTTCAAAATATGAGATGTACAAGTTGCAGATTAATATGAACTCTACACATTGAATGGATTGAAACCTGTTCTTTAAAAATAAGCTAATGAAAAGGAATATTTTTTTTAATTTGACTAGAGATTAGTGCTAGACGAACGTTAATTATGGTTTCAGGAATAAGAAGGTGCCGCGCAATGAGTTGTTTGCCCCTGGTCGAATGGCATACGTGGTGGAGTTAGAGGAAGAAGGCGCCATGGACAGCGATATTCCGACAACTCTGACTCGTAGCAAAGCTGACGTTCCGGAGCTAGATGAGAGAAGTTCGGCGGCCGCTGCTAACGACGTAGTGCTGGATAAACTAGCACAAATCTTCTCTTATTTACGCCACGGAAGGCACAGGAAATTGAAGAAGGCTAAGGTAATAACTTTTTTATCACACGAAAATGAAACGAAAACCGGAGTTTACGTACCACTCACCAATATATATATATATATGACGAGCACTGTAACTTTGGAAGACGCCGATAGATGGCGCTAGTTGTATATTGACTCGCGCTATCGTTTCACACGAGTTGTATAATTCACACTGTGCATTAATTACACGGGATTGGCCATTGTTTACAAACAAGTTTCCAGAGCATGGGCAGCAGCGACTTCTGTGTACCATAATACCACTCCGCGATCGTCAGCCCGCCTGCCAAGCGTTGCCATTATGGTATATCCCCCATAGAAATGTTTGGTGGTGGAAGCTTACGCCTTGCAGTTGGCGTCTATAGTCTGAAACGATGATTTATATATATAAAATAATACACATACAAAATATTTTCGTTTATGTAACGTCTCATTACGATGTCTGTCTTATGAGACGAATTTTGTTAGGATTACTTCTTTCGACAAATTAGCTAAGACCAGATATCAAAATTCCACCAGTAAGAGGTTTTGTGGTAGGAGGGGGGCGCCCATTAAATTCCGGAAGTGAGCTTATATGTATAAAAATACCTACGGTCTTTGGTAACGCTGTAACACGATTTAACTGCTTTCATTCATCTTTATTTTATGACTTCTCTAAGAATTTTTAGAAGGTTCTCATGTAAAAAAAATTAAATTGCACAGACTTGATAAATTCGAAAATATGATCACTATAGAAACTTGATGTTTTCTATGAAATTCGCGCGTTTGATAGTTCACACGATGCAAATCTCTATTGCCGTTTAAAAGCCGGTAAGTATATATTGGTCATAAAATCAATTTACTTATTTGACATTTATTTAACAATGTGATCGATCGTCGAAATCGTCATGTGGCTACTTCTGAAAATATTTTCTTGCAACGCAATAATTCAAACTCTATAAAAATAAATGCCGTTCAATTTTCTTTGCTGCTGCGTTTTCCGAAGTTTATATCGAAAATCGAGTGACTTATATTCTGACCGAGTGACGTTCCATTTCAGACGAGAATTCTACGAAATACTTTGATCCAATTTCGCAATGAGTCTCCGAATATAGCCTTCTCCATTGCTCTCTGGGTTACTATAAATGTATAAATATAAAAATGTTACTATATATGTCTTATTATAAAGCCCATCGTAAGCGGCCACGACTCAGATTCATATGTTATAAAACATTGAAATGCAACTTCACAGTGAATCAAGCTTTATTGGTAATGTTTTAGTTAAAATACAACTGTTTGTTTCATTTATGTCAGGATAAATTGATGGAGAAGGGTCGAAATGACGACTCCATTTATGGCGAGATCGGAGACTACGTGGCGGGTGAACGTCGCGGCGATCGGCGCGATGAACGACCTCGTACTGGATACTTCGACAAGCCTCTAGAGACCGAGAAGGAAGAGGGTAACAAAAAATACTAAATAAATAAAAAAAATGTTCTTTTTACAGTACTTACTCCTATCACAAGCTAGATTAGTACCGAGTTATAAGGACATAACAGAAATAAAGAGCATAACCAATATTCTTTTAAACAATTGATCGTTTTTATTAAAGTTATTATTTTCGAAACACTATTAGGCACTTTCTTATATTTTTATTTTAAACAGCACAATAGATACAATTTCCAAGGTACATAAAATTTATTATGCACTTATTATATGTGGGATATGAAACGTTATAAGAGTATCGTGTAACAGGGTTATTACTTTATTTTTATGTCGTATCCATCACAATATTTATATTAACATTTTTGTAGATTTCAGAAGTAATACGTATATAGTATTTTCTTAGAGATTTATATTTTTAGGTCCAAATGTTCGACGTACTACAAGCGGAGCGGGTCCAGAGCGCGAGTCACGTTCAGCCGCATTGCTATCACGTTTGGCAGCGGAGCCCGAGGGCTACGCCGAGTGTTACCCGGGGCTGCGAGAGATGGACGATGCTATAGACGATTCCGATGACGAAGTCGACTATACAAAAATGGACGCAGGGAACAAAAAGGGACCAATTGGTAAGTAGATATTTGAAATGTAGATTTATTGAGTTACGCTTTGTATTGTTTAATATATTTTAGGCTAGTCATTTTGGTAGATTTCCTGCTATTGTACTTCTGAAAAGCTTTGCTGTGACTTAAAAAATCGTGGCGTTCTGGAGCCACGGCTAGCGTTGAAGGTGGACTGACAGAATAGAGCGGTTGATACTCCACGGCGCGTTGAAGCGATTTCGGTATAACTATCTCTATCTCTGTAGGACTGTGTCAAAAGTATAATAGAAAAAATAAATATTTTTCAGGTTAATTTCTTAATTTGT
Organism: Battus philenor; assembly: GCF_028537555.1. NCBI lineage: Eukaryota > Metazoa > Arthropoda > Insecta > Lepidoptera > Papilionidae > Battus > Battus philenor. The sequence continues at coordinate 6,213,899 of NW_027181686.1, forward strand.
TTATTTGATGTTTTACTAATAAATAATGATTATTTATATTACAATTATGCTTCTAAAAGAAATTAAAATAATTAATAAGTCAATTTAGAATTTTGCATATTCTTTTATTCTTATATTCTTTAGTCGATATAGTCAAGTCATTTAAGAGTTTTATGTTTAATATAATGAATTATCATCGATATATTAATTATTTTATTAGTAATTTAGTTGTATCAAGTTTATTTTTATCACTTGAGAAAACTTTGAAATAAAATAATATAACTTTAAAACGAGAATTTAATGATATTTTATTATAAGTTTTTTTTTGAGCTAAAATTATTTTGTTCCCATTGAACTTCAGAGGTTTGCGTTAATATTTGAGACATGGTTCTGAACTATAGCATATATATTAGCGAATTATTAGTATTTTCTTGTGTTTTTTATATCCACTGTATTATTGTTTAGTCAATAAATAAATAATTATAATATAAAATCGTATCAAATTTGACAGTAACGCGCAAAATAAATGTGTACATTTATTTGTTTACATAATTAATAACAGAAATAACACAATATTATATCTGAGTTTGTGTTAGCAGATTTTGTAACAATTTCTACAAGAAGCGATGGAAAGATGTTATTATTATTTGCCGAGATAACAACATTTATATCAATGTTTGACCTGTTTTAAGGACGCTGGGACTTCGATACTCAGGAAGAATATTCTGCATATATGAGCAGTAAAGAAGCGCTGCCGAAGGCTGCTTTCCAATATGGCGTTAAGACACAAGATGGCCGCAAGACCAGGAAAACTAAGGACAAAAGCGAGAAGGCTGAGCTCGATAGAGAATGGCAACAGGTCATATATCTTTTTTATCTAGTTAAATTGATGTTTTCGAGCAATGTAAGGCTATTTTTTTTTGAGAAATTAATAAAAATTGTACCTGTGTTCTTAAAATAATTTACTTAGACTTCAAAAGTAAAGCCATAAATTTTGTTTTAGTTTTTTCTGAATATATGTATTTTAAAGAAAAACTTATTCGTTTTATCATGTTATTCTGGTAATACTCGTAATAGCAAAAAAAATCAGAACATTGTAATATTTTTTTTCGTTTTATATAAAACTTAAAAAAGCCCGAAATCATCTTTAATAACATGTTACATATAAGCCATAATTAAAAATCTTATATCAAAATTGAAAACGGACACATGATAAAAACGATGATTAAAAAAAAATTCGTAACGCCTAAATTTCCTTTCGGAACCGGTGGTAGCTTATTACTTATAATGTCAAAATAATTAATGATTCAAAAGCACTTGTAAATGCCTGCTTGAATAAAAATGTTTTGGATTTGAACATAATCATCATTTGAGCCTTAGACAATACCCATATAAATGTCCAATAGAACCATTTAGAATGGGGCTGTATCCAGCGTCTTACGATGACTAAGAATGTCGTTTATTGAACTTGTGTATTGACGTACTCCGTTGCGGTAGCCGGTCCGTGGTCTCCACTCCATAACCTTAAGACTCGCGGCCACCTGTTCAGCGCGCTATGGCCTGCTAACTGTCACTTCAACTTACCAATCCTCTTGCCAAACAGCAATTTGCCATTTTATTACTCGGACACAGCAAAATGCGATTATTAGTTCCATGTAAGAAAAGGACTAATATATAGCTACTTCCGCTACGGAGCATTAGTCGTGCAATAAAGTGCACCGCCCGCTAGCCCGCTGATAAATCAAAATTAGTTAAAAAAAACACCGAGTGTTTGGCACTAATCGGTGTAACATTACTCCTGAGGATGCCCTGTGGCTGAGGCGAAACATGTGTTGAGTGATTTAAAGGTGGTAGTTGTGTAATTCGTATTGTTTGCCGCATGCGCATTTATCAGCGGGCTGGCGGGCGGTGCACTTTATTGTACGACTACTGCTACATAGCGGAAGTAGCTATATATTAGTCCTTTTCTTACTTAGGATGGACTTCCGCAAAGTAACGCCTGAATCTATTAGATATTAGTTCCATGTTCTTAGGTATATTTTTAAAACGACATTTCATTTATAAAAGAAAATTTTATTTACAGATCCAGAATATAATACAGAAGAGGAAAGCCCCACAATCAGCTGACGAGCCAAATTTCAAGACCCCGAAATTTTAAAATTTACGGGGATTTTTATGGAAGATTAGAGATAGCATAATGTTTTTTTTATTTGTCGGGCGTCAAGTCTTAATACTAGTACATTAAGTATCTCATGTTCAACGTTCTTAGAGAGTTGTCCGAACGACATGATTTATTAAAAAAATATATGTTTATACATATTAATAAACGATTTATAACATTTTCGTGTTTTTATTCTTTTACACTGATTACAATCGATAGAAATGATTTACTGTGTTCCTTTTTCATACTTTTGACAAACTTTTTAAGTTTGAACGAAAAAGAAGGCTCTTCAGTCTGGGTAACCTTCGGAGTTTGTTGTGATATCGCTATAAATATATTTTTTATCATTCTGTTTGTTATTATTTATTAAATTTCAATACTACAATTATGTTTTCTGTTGAATACTCTTTTGAAAGGATCTTCCGCAATACGCACTTGTGCTGCCATTAGGCCATCCATATGACGTCATTAAAGGACCCTTAATATAGGAATTACATAATCTTTATGCGCTTTATCACCGTCGATGCCTTTTGTTTAATCTGAGAGACCATTTCTCTTTCACCGTGGAATTTTACCGCAAATTTTAGAGGGACTCTTGAGTGACTTACGTAATCCATTGTAAAGTATGGCCTTGGCTCTTGAGCTATTGATTCTACTTTGAACATGTCTCTCTAACACGTCTTTTTGGTTACGTGATATAATTGAAAATTTAAATGGACATCGCAGTAAAGCTTTGCTTAATTCAAGATTTTGTGTACTTAAGACTAAAAAATTGACTTTTGTGCTTAAACGCGGATCCACAAGAAAATGATGTTTACAATTTATTATATAATGTTATCTGTCATGTATATATACACTGATGGACTCATAAATTACGTCAGTGTTCCAGACGCCTTTGAAATTAAGATTATAACCGAATATTTAAACTTTACACAAATTTAAATTGAAACCTATTACGATTACTTGGCTCTTATGAAGTGAATGAACCATTTAGGTTCGTTCATTTCATAAGGGCTTAGTATCATATTCGTAAGCGTGTTTGTATACTGAAATAGACAATGTAATTTTACTTTTTATGATTAATTGGTGCCTTGACGTTTTCTAAAGTTTAATGTAAAAAGTTTGCATAAGAATTGAAAACATTAATTTGAAAGTAGTGCTGAACATTTTGAGTCCATTAAGTCCGTTATTTCACTAAGAGTAAAAAAATACATATTTTTTAAAATTGTAGACCTAGTTATTGTTATCCGTCGTTTGATATCTTCTTGTGAGCCTCTGACTTCTGTGACCATTCTATGTGAAAGTCACAGGTCCCAAAAAATATATGATAATGTATACATGTGTCATAGAGGCAGTGGCGTACCTAGAACTTTTGCCGCCCGGGGCGATCTCCAGTTTGCCGCCCTTTCTATTATATGTCAATCAAATAGTGGTTTTTGATTTAAAAAAAATATTGATATATCACTTCAAAGTAATCATATAAACTTTTCAAAAGAAATGACATTTATAAACTGACATCAAAAAATTGTAGTAAGGAAAAATTGACGAACAAAGTCGTAAAGATCCTTTTGCGAATTCAACGAATTTTAATAATACAATAAATTAAAATTATTATCTTGTTCTTGAATTAGAATCCAAAATTTACACTAAAATGCATTTATATACACCGAGGAATAATATTCGAAATCATAAAGTTAATCATAATTTATATAAATCAAATATTAAACTTATAATAATCATTTATTATTCAAGAATGAAAAAAAATTTGAAATGAAAAAGTTGCTTTTTACAACTATAAGCAAATAGAAAAAATGCCGCCCCATGGTAAGTGCCGCCCGGTGCGGACCGCACCCACCGCCCCCCCCTAGGTACGCCACTGCATAGAGGATCTATACTAGTGTGTGTATTGTTTAATGGATACTTTTTACATCTTAAAGTGGAATTTATTTTAAGATTGTCATCTTATTATTAATGTTTTTAATCATTGGATTTAACAGTCAATTATGCAAAGATGTACCTATATCAATGACGCAAATACAACAGTCAATTTAAATTTTTTAATTAAACATAATTTTAAATGTATATCGTTATATAACACATATATTTAAATATGTTAGAAGTAACTGATGAGTTAGGTTTGGCAAGTTGAAGTGGGAGTGAGCAGGTCTCATAGCGCATAGCACAGATGGTATAGCATAGTCATAGAACTTTGTGTTCTGGATCTTTGAAAGCCTACTAATCGATAGTTTATTACAACTTATGTAAAAAGACAATTGTTAAATTGTTTCACTGTCTAGTAGATCATGGTTGTTAATATGGTTTCGTGCTATCTGTCGCCTTTCTTTGCACAGAAATCGAGGTGGTGTCCATTGCCACCCTGACTTAATTTTATTGGTGATCTTCCACATATCCTATTGCCCTATGCAAGGCAGAAGCGTTCAACAGACACATATTCGCGTTTTAGTAGATAACTGTCCAAATTAGTTGAGAAAGCTGCCTTGAAAATTATATGAAACTTAAAACATCGTAATGCAATCCTTATTTTTCTAATGTAACACATCATGATAATTCAATTATTTGCAGTTATTTTAGATACCCCTAATAAAATAGCATTATTTCTTTAAGAGAGAGAAAAAAAACAACGAAATTAATATAGAACACTTTAAGACCGTAAAGTGACTAAACCCGAAGTGTAATTATTTTTAATATTATAGTGGTAGAGTTAGAGCAAAGAGTTTTTGCAAATTAATGAATTTAAAAGTGTTTAATAAATATAGAAATTGCACAGCAGAAATAATATCAACTAGGGTAAGTCTAGGGTCTTTCACTAGGCGCAAAGGATGACCACCGAAAAGGGTTAAGTATCCAGGGATCAGCACAATCCTGTCCTCTCCTAGAGGACAGGGTATTTAAAACTTCTAGAAAGTTTCTACCACGAAATAAAAAAAAACGGATTAAGAACATTCGCAAAAGTTATTTTTAGCTCTCTGCATTTTTTGATAAAAAGTCAAAATTCGCCTTTGTTGTGTTGATTGTATAAATTGGAGGTGAAAAGACGACGGGTCTGTTGCTTTGATTTGGTTTTTGTTAGCTAAACGCGAAGGCTCATTTGGGAGTATCCGCTCTATGCCTCACGTTGTTTTTTAAATTGAGCGGTCCAATGACCTCTGTTATGAGGCTTGGCCTATAGTGCTACTGAACGTACCACGCGATGTGAACAGGAAAAAGCAAGAGCGTTGCCAGCCTTTTGAGCAGACTTTTGAAACGAATAGGCCGATACTTAGCCGACTCGCTATACGCACACTTAAAGCGCGGTACAACGGTTTCGGTAGTACTGAGTGACGTGATAAATTGTTAGCTTCATAATGAGGTGAAGAGTCTTATGTAGCGTCAAGAGCTGCGGTTTCCAAAGGTGTACTCGTGGCTCAGTTTCTGTAAATAGTTCATGTTACGCATCTTCATCGCTGTTTTTCAATAACTCTGACAGTTTAACTACGACAACTGGCAATTTAAATTTTTCTATAATAAAAAAAATTATACCGAAATACAGCAAAGTTCGAGAATTGCTATTTTGGCACTACGCCAGTATTTAACTTAGGCGGCGTTTTAAAGCTACCGGACAATGTACACGACAAATTATTATATAAGTAACCTACACGGCTTTAAGATAATCGAAAGAAAATAATTAAATTAGTTCATTGAATTGGCATATGAATTTGGCAGTGGACATACCACATTTTTGGCCATGCCCACCAAATGTAGTTAAAGTCGTAGGAATATGATAGATGCTAGCCACTTCTAACCAGACCAATTGAAAATCTAAGCAGCCAGAACATACGGCTGAAATAATGATCATGATTTATATTGGAAAACTGGTCGTATCTCTTCAAAGTAAATAAGTGCGAAGAACCTAGCGGCATGTCACAGCACCCTTCCGTGTGTCGAAGCATGTCATATTGCGCGGTAACATCTCACTGCGGGATCTCTTAGATCCTTAATGTAATGAAACAGGAGTTTATCTTGTTTTTTCCCATCTCAACGAATTGGTATCCGCAACTAAGAGATATTGCGCTGATTATTCGATAAGTAAATTAAAATTTATTTCGTATTATTACTATTTAAAAAATAATCGTAACAGAATCAATAAATATACATACCTACATATAATAGTAAGAAAGGAATGGAAAAAAAAAGAGAAGAAAACGGTAATTTGGGCTGCGCCGGAGATCTTTACCAAGGATGTTTTTTCAGGTTATTGGAAATACAGGTGTATTATTTATTACTATTAACATAGAGTAACTATACTAGCGTACTATTAACAACTAGATAAGTTTAAAAGTCGTTGGGTAAATTTAAATCATCTGCGATTTCATCCTAATGTGCTGTAACAAGATTTTCACGAGATCTACTAGTATGTTTAAAATAAAAAAAATATATCAAAAAATTTTGTTTTTCATGTTTGCTCCATAACGATTTTAGAAAAACGTAATAATGAGGTACATAAGTATTAAATAACTTTATGTACTTTATTATTAATATAGCTAGTTTCTTGATGCTTTAAATTTTCTCTTAGGATATAGAAGGCATTATAGTTTTAATTTTAAATATATCTCATGTATCACGTGTTTTTGTAGGAGAAACTATAATAGTACAATTTTATTGTCGCCTCAATAGATTAATTATTCAGGGTTATCTTTAAACCCATTGTGAGTATAAATGGCCGGTAAGTTAAATGGTTTAATACGTTATTATATTATTAAGCTTAACGATTGGGTGTGAACTAATGAGTCAATGTTTATAGCTGTTTATTCTTTAATAGATAATTGACATTTTACGCATTCATTGTTCACAATATAGAACTCAATCATGCGACGGAAGTCTTGGGAAACAAATATAATGTACACTGGCATGCCATAGCATCTATTAATTATACCAAAGTGCATGTATTATTGTAGTTTGTGAATTATTGCATTTACGCAAAAGATTCTTCAATTCAATCTCAAAGATAAAAAAAAACTAACATTAACATACCATTAACATAGATTATCTGTCCCCTGCCACGTCAGTCTATTATCGATTGCAAATTATTATAAGTATAATATTGTACGATATATCGTATAGTAGTTATGCGTGTATGTAGTAGTTATTCGTGCTAGTAATAAGGACATATCGTTCCAGTATCTAGACGCCCACTGCAAGGCATAGGTCTCCCCCAAAGATATTTATGGGGATATACCATTATCACCTCGCTTGACAGGTGGATTGTCGACCTCAGTATTGTGTTATAGAATGCAGAGGATGCTGCTGTCCATCATCTGGAAACCTGTTTGCGAGAAGTGGCAATAATGTATAATATTGCAAAAAGGGTGAATATTTGAAGATTGTATCCCGGGCCTACGATCGTAAGCCTCAGTCCTCTACCACTAGGCTACCACAGTTCAACAAGGACATAGAATCATTGTTAATACAATGCAAGTGTTTGATTCGTTGACATACCATATGAATAAATAAATAAAATAATACATAATATTTTGGAACATGATCTTATAACGCACGTATAATTGTTTCATTAGTATCAATATGCATATTTATATGTATAAATATATTAATAGTCGTGTACTCAGAGTGAAGAAACACAGTGATTTAATGTTGTGTAATTTGAATTTTAATTATCACCAAACTTGGCTTTTATGTAGAAACAAGTCGAGTAGTAAGTTGTTACAAACTCTTTGGAATGTTATGTATTTATTCCGCATACCAATAGATTTGTTTATGCAGAATTAACCTGTTTACGAATCCGCAAGGTACTTTTATTAAGGTCACTTAAATTATATGGCGTAAAGAAAGTTTTATTATTTATAATGTACAGTAATTACATAGTAGGAAGTTGATCCTGGCAATCTTGAAGCGTTGTGTGCACAAAGAAATACAACCCGGATATAATTGGCGAGTATTGGCAATATACAGGTATAATTATCTCCCATCGCTCAGCTAACCGACCTTCAGTTTTCACTAGTGCAGACTAAAAGTATGGCATTCCTTCACGTCGGTACGGATGACGCGACGTTGAAGAGAAATGCGTCCGAATTCGCGACGATTCATTTGACACAATGACGGTTCATCGCCATGACGAGCCTACCCGTCCTATGGGCCGTGTAGAGCGTCTTCACAGGTGCGTAAGCGCAGGTACGGGTCTGCCCCCCTCTCCCCTCCCCCTCGACTCGCCCGGCCATCTTGAATTCCGTTCACTCAGACCCGCGCCTGTCTCGCGGCCAGCGCACGTTTACGCCACAAGCAACAAAATATTAAATAATTATTTGCAGTGTCTTCAAGTGATTTAGTGTCATGTGATAGTGTAGTGTCAAAATGGAGTCGACACCGATCTGTCGGTGCCGTGTGCTATATTTGGGCTCGGCGGTGCCGCAGCAAAGTAAAGACGGTCTGCAAGGAATCCAAGAGCCCTTACGCGAGTTGTATCCGGAAAAGGGAGCGACTAGTGGCGGAATAGATTCGTGGTTGTCGGTCTGGTCCAATGGAATCCTGCTGGAGAATGTCGATGAAAGCGGATCTCGAGTGGCGCGCTTTTTTCCTATATCTAGTTTGCACTATTGCGCAGCCGTTCGTCGTGTAAGCGTTGAAGGCGCGCCGAGATTTTTACCCTTGGATTCTCCATTCGCCAGAGCCCCTGCTCCTCGGCGACCGCCTTTGTTCGCGGCAGTTTTACGTAGGACGCAAGGCATCAAAGTTCTGGAATGTCACGCTTTTATTTGCCGCCGTGAAGCTGCGGCTAACGCACTCGTGAGGTGTTGCTTCCATGCTTACGCTGATAGTTCTTACGCAAAGCGATTAGAAGCTGAAAGATCGCCTTCACAACTACCCCCCGAACCTGAAGAGGAACTTGAAGTATACGATGGAGATGAAAACCATAAGGTTTGGGTCGGGGAAGTGGAGCGGGATGATGCGAGCGATGATATTCCGCATCCGACCAGAGCGCCGCGACCCCGGCAAATCACCCGGCCCGCGTCCGTACCGCCTCCGCCACCGCCGCCCGAGGAACCGAAAAAGAAATCAACAACAAAAAAGAGTAAAAAGAAATCATCCGCGTCAGCCGATGAGATGTATGCCACGATGCCGGGGCCAGCTCCGGTTATGAATGGGAGGTCTTTGGGTCGGGCGCCACCAGCTTGGGCGGCGGCTCATCCGATGGTGCTGGTTGCTCATCCTGCCGCTACGTTACCTCACGCTAGACCGGCGACGTTGGGCCACAGAGGACGCGTACCGGCTGCTTTGGCTCCCGGTCCTTTCCCTGTTGCACCTCCGCCCGGAAGAGGCCGTCTGCAATACGCTACTGTAGATCCTCGGCGCTCGAAACCGCCACCTAGTGCCATGAAGGCAGCGCAAAGCATGACAGGTTTAGAAGCCGTAGAAGATGCTGGAGGAATATACAGGAAGAAAGGACATTTAAATGAACGAGCGTTTTCATACAGCATAAGACAAGAACACAGAAGTCGATCGCACGGTTCCCTCGCTAACTTAAAGTTCGCTGCTCCTCCAGAGGTGAGAAAACTTTAATTAGGCAATTTAAATTAACAAAATATTAAAAGAATAACTAAGGTAACGTTACCATGATTATTACATTACTTTATTTTTCCCTAGCAGTTTAGCATTGTTCACTTCAATAATACTTTTAATTATCAAAGTTAATTTTTAGTGTCAACTTTACGGAAACTGTATGCAATGTCACGCCATGTCGTATTTTTTTCGCTTTTATCATTTATATTACCAGGATATAAATAACTAATCATGACGTTGTTGACGACTTGTCCATCAAGTCGGTCTATTGCAAACAAGGACACAAAATTATGTAATTTATAGTTACGTAGGCCGGGTAGCTTCAAAAAGGTCTAAATATCAGGGTCACATGGCCGTTGCGTCAATAATTATTAATTTTTAATGCCATTATTGGCAATCGTTTCGTAAGGTTAAGTAAAATAAATAAATTATTCACAGTTACTGTGAATAATTTGGTTGTTAAACGACTGTTTTTCGACATTTTTTATACAAATTGTAAATGAATTTGTACCCATTACGTTAATGGTATTAATATTATTGGACAATAAAATGATGACTGTGTTTAATGAGTAAATAGCAGAATGTACTATACAAAACATTTTTTTACGTTATAAAAAAATCTTTGCTATTTTTAGTAAAAAGTTAGGTGTGGATTATTTATTTACACACACTAAGGTGAAATTTTAACGTTGGCACAAGAAAGAAATGTTCACTAACGTTAGGCATAGCTTGTGATCGAGTCAGCTCTCGATTTGCGGTTATGTCGATTAAGGGGCTTGTCGTCACACGAACTCAAACCAGTTAGAAATGCTGTCGATATTACAACAGTTGGCCTCACAGTCCCTTAGGCTTAATGCGAGAGATTTTATTCAATTTAATTCACTTACAGTATGTAAAATGTTTTGCCCCTTTTTTATTAATAAAAACTGTTTATTTAACACGCTCACGCATATCATCAAATTTTAATTGATGTTAAGTAACAATTTATTTAATTACCTATTGAACATCTAGATTTTTCATTTTTATTGTCTTATATTTAAAATTATTGTTTTATAATTAGTGTCTTTAAAATTAGTTTAATATCATTTACAATAATAGTTTTCAATAACTGTAAAATTAACTTTGAACAATGAATCATATAAATGGGTGTGGTGATCTAAAAGCCACAAAACAATTTTTTTGCATATCTTAGATCTGCTGTCACATTGTTTTCAATCTAAAATTAAAAGTGTGTAATCAAATAAATCTTATTATAGCACACAAGAATATCAGTGGATCGAAATGTGTGGACTTGGTTTTTTGACTTATTTATATGATTGATATAAATATCGAATCTTATTTAAAAGAACAACTGTTGAGCTGGCTCTTCTCAAAAAATCAGCTTTCCGAGCCGGTGGTAGCTTACTACTCATAATATTAAAATAATCGACGATTCAAATGCGGTATAAATGCCTACTTGAATAAAAATATTTTGAATTTGAATTTTAATGGCAGGAAAGCCCCATTTGATAGAAATAAGAACTTGATTGAGCTCCTATATCATCTTTCAACTTAAAGCTACGAAGTTTCAAAACGCAGAACACTGCAACAACGAACCCTGAGGGGTATTTTGTGGTCATTTTTACAATAACTTTAACAGAATGGTAAAGCAGTTCATTCCCAGGTTTTACTATCTGTTAAATAACCCTCTACACTAATAGGATTTTGTCCAAGTTCTTAAATTTATTAAATGATAAATCAGAGACATTATTGCGAGTGTACAAAACCACACAAAAACGTCATAATAAACTCTCGTCATCTTTACGTCTTTTTTTATAAAATAAATACGTTTAATCCGTTCATACAATTCCCTGTGAATTAAGTGATTTGTCGGGCAAGATCGTAAAGGGAGACATCGTGTTCAGTTTGAGTAAATAGATTCAGGCTAAGCGGTGCGCTCTACCACGACAAACCTTTTAAATTGTTAAATGCTAATGAGAAAATAACGTTAATTAAAAATAAAACAAAACTTCTCCAATGCAAAGCTCAACATATATCGAATCTTACTCATATGAGTGAATCAAAAGTTTCATATTTTTCTTGGATAAATCAAATAATAAAAAAATTAAGTTAAAACTTAGTTCAAGTAAATATTCATAGAATCATAATCAGCAATCTGTGAGTTTAGCATCTTTAACACACCGTCATCATCATTTCATAGTATTTAAAGCATTAAAGAAAACCGGGGCTCCATGAATAACCAACGATTTAATGCAGCTTCTTATGTATCTCATTAATATTTTACTGCGGTTATCAGCTTTTCTATAAAGCGTGCTCACCACAATAAATCTATTTGAATCTTACTTTATTACTTATTATGAAATACAATTACAAAAAATATCGTGGTTTTTTATGTAGAATTAAAAACCGGCCAAAACAATGTTAGTTGAATGAAAAATCATTTGTTTTTCTTAGGTTGGTACATAATAATAACAATAGAGCATTTTATTCCTAGAAACAAAAAGAAATAAAACAGTTTAATTTATAAAATATTGCTATTCTCGGTGAGCCTCTTGGTAAGAGCCTTCTCCAGCTAGCATATTTTATTTTTTGAAAAAGTGTCATAATTTAAATATTTTAAAAACTGTTAGAAAAGATGTGTTTCTATAACCATATAATTTATCACAAACGCAGTAATTTTGTATTAAAATGTTACTATTGTATTCTAACAACTATCTACAAACTTTGCAGTCTAGCTAAAATACCCAAGTATCGTGATACCACACGATAACTGACAAAATAATGTTGAAATTGTGAAAGTATATGCAGGTAACAAGGTCTTTATGGTAATTACGTTCAAATATAACCAATACATGATCGAAATATAGGAACAATGTACGTGTATAGGAAATATAGTGATTAAAAGATCATATAGTTTTTATTGACATGTGTGAGTGTGGCTACTCCTGCCAGTAAACCAGCAATTGACCAGAAAAAAAAATCGGTAACCGATATTTTAAAAACATTCAGTTATCGATTTTTTTTAAATATTATTATAAACAATAGATACGAAGATGATAATTGATATAATTATCAAAAATTGATTCCACCAGGAAATTCTGTATTTATTATTATACTGTATCACGTTTTATGACATGAAAAATAAAATTGAACTGAATTAAAACTTTGAATAAGTCTTAATTATTCAAAGTTTTAGCAAATTAGTATACTTACGAATAAAAGTTAATTCCGGTTTCAATAATTTTACACAATAATATTTTTCATTGGTTATTACAAAAAAAAAAAAAAAACCGCATACACTAAAGTTTACTAACAACCTATTTACATACCGAGGATATTTGGTTTATTGGAATATCCTTGCATTCTTTATGCTATGCAACGGGAAGGACGTTGTTGAAATTTTTTAATCAGATTCCTGTATTTGTAAACACGAAGCCTCGGTGTACAGCTTTGTAATTGTTAGAAAACATTGTGAATTTTTCGCGGTCGCTTTAATAACACAATTTTTATTCCAGTTTCATTTCCAAAACGCGTTGAATTCTATTATTTTGAGAATGTATTCGTTGAAGTCTTTTGTTTAAAAGTCGACGAGGATTAAATAATACCTTTAACTATTAATATTTTTATAATTATGCTTACATTTAATTCCGAAGTAATTTCTATTTTGTTTTCTCTTTAGTTATTTTAAGGCAGGGTCTAGAGACAGGCGCCCCTTTTTCCGAGAAAAAGATCCTTTCATGACAGGGTTGTCAATTAAAATGCGTCCAGCGTTCCAACTAGAAGTAACCCCGTTTCGATCTGTTATTATAGGTATAATCGGACTAAAGTATAAAAAAGCAATTATAAAATAAGAAAACATTTTGATTGTTTCAGTTAATTAAATTGGCGTAAGAAGCTTGTTACTAGGAATTTGTTGTTTGATATTAAATATTTTCGATGACAATACATTAATACTATTTGTTTTGAATGTTTACTTGTTTATTTAATATTATCTCTCAAGGTTATTTATAGAGACCACGTATGTACTTTACGGAAAAAATTCTAGAAGAAAATAATTAGATAGAGACTAGAATCAGATTTAGCTTCTGTATAATAGCGTTGTTTAATTGAAAGACCCGAGAGTTAAAACGCGCCAGGATATAAGAAGAGCCCACAACAAGCACACATAGTATTACGTTTTTTATGTCACTTTCACAATATCCTTAATATGTAGTCACTTCCGACAGGGCTCATAAGAAGGCTTTATGTCACCAAAGATCAATGGAGAAGGCTATGCTTGTAGTTTCGTAGCGAGATCGAATCAGAAATGAGAAGATCCACAGAAGAACCACGATCACCGTCGTAGCTTGAAGAATAGCTCGTCTAAAATGGCAGTAGGCGGGGCACATTGCTCGTGCAACCGATGGCCGATAGGGCCGAAAGGTTCTGAATGGCCACGATGAGCTGGTAGACGCAGCTTGGGTAAACCAGTTGCTGGATGTGGACAGCGCCGAACCGGTCATTATGGCGATCTTTGGGGGGGGGGGGGGAAATAGGCAAGTAAATAAATAAGATCTTTGGGGGAGGTCTATGCCCTGCCGTGGGCGTCTATCAGCTGATAATAAGAAGGAGAATAATATATAGAAGAGCAGTTCATTCCCAAGTCTTATTATTTCTTAAAAATTCTTCACACTGTAATATGATTTTGTTTAATAAACTTTTAGTACATGATAATTCAGAGACATTACATGAGAGTGTACAGTTACCGTACACGGCTGCCAACAAAAGAGTTACCACTTTATAAAGGCTCAGGAAAGGTATAATAAGCTCATCAATGTGCTAGCGTATGTATGTAATAAAATCGTGTATATTATTCCATAGATGTCTTCTTTATTCAAATTACGGTTAAAGTCGAGGACTTCATTATCTCGGCAATGCCGGCGATTAGGACGCTGAGCAAGTCCGCACAACCATGGAAGCGGTTAATTTGAACATGAATTGCTAACTTCAGCGCTAACATGAGTGACGGTCTATCTTGAACTAACTTTATTGGAAAAGCTTTGTACTACCCATTGACTTGTACCTTTTTTATTCTTGATAAATAGTTGTCTTACTTTTTGATCTAATATACACACGACAGACACACTATAAATACAAATAATAAAAATAAACTCGGTAACGCATACGTTTTGTTTACAAAAACATAACAAATATTTCATAGGTCTAAATGTACGCATATAAAAGTAATAAAGTTTCCAAAGATGGATTAGACTGTCCTCTTTTTAGTTTTAAACCTAAAATTCGAAGAATATTATTAAATATGTGGTATGTATGCAACTTAGTTTGTTGTTTCATTAGCAGAGTTGATATTGTAATGTATACATCAAACATTAATAACTTGCATTTAAAAAGAGCAACTGTTTAGTTTTTGGCCGGTTCTTTAAAGCAGATCAGCATTCCGAGTCGGGTTTACTCATGGAGTGACTACGTTGGCCTTTTTGTCTAATGTTAAAATAATTAACAAATCAAATTACCTAAGGCCTTTTTCAATAATAATATTTAGTGTTAGGGTACAGATGCTCTTTAACTATGATATTAAAACAAAACAGTGTTTTTTTAATTTTTTACGACAGTGTCACGTTTTCAGCTTATCTCTGCCGTGACTTTAAAGCGTATTCGATTACCAATATAATGTATACAACTAGAAAAAAACATTAAGTAGTTTTTAAAAACATATATATATTATATGATATTTGTCCATTTATTATAACTCGACAATTTGTGGAAATGCTTACCTTTGCTTTAATAAAAACTATTGCTTTAATCAGAGCTCTCCGTTTCGTACGAGTATTATTTTTAGTTCATTTTTTAATGACTAAGGTAAAGTTAAATTTATTCCTTTGACTTGAAACGGTATGACGTGTCGTAGTATGGATTTCCCCGCATGTAATCGAAGATATAAACTTTTAAATTCTGATTATAAACCAAAATTGTTTTGATAAATGATATTTATATATCCACCAAAAACATAATACGGTAGCCAAAGAAGAATATAAGTGTGACGGTGAACAGTGAACATCTGATAATTAATATTTAATTAATGGTTATCAGATGGAAGAAAAAGGCAAACCTGATTAATATTGGAGTCAATTAAATATGGCGAATGCAGTTTCATGTTAAAGGACTAAATGTCGTTGTAATAAATATTAAAAGATGTAAAAGTTTTTATCGCTGTTAATGCTAAGATACAATTTTTTTTTGGAAAGGGTATGGGCCGTTATGTACCATTTGGGATTTAAACGGATACGTACCTGTCACTATCTTTGTAGTTTTGGTCCTAGGTATAGGGGTCTGATGCAGGCTGCAGGCCGCTTCCAACCGTTTATATTGTAAATTTAATTGAGTAGCATATGTCCAGTAGTGAACGTTATCTGGCTGAAATAATTAAGATAGGGGTTTACTCGGTGTTCTTATTCACCATAAGCAAGCACGGTAGCTATGTTATTGCTTTGGCATTAGTGTGTGTCTGGTAGAACCCGTGATGCATTTTCGTTAGTCTAGAATATTTCAAATTTATCATTATTATTATTTCCGGAATAGGACGTCTAATATTGGTCATAGATCTACTCAAGATATCATTTATCAACTTTTGAGGCATTTAATCAAATAGCAATTCATTATTAGGGTATGAAAGAGTTAATCTCGTCAGCAAAGAAATTATTTTATAGCCACAATTAATTAATCCTCTGAGCTCTAAGGTTGACGTGTGCCTGTCATAATTAATAAAAAAATATCAGTTTATACTTATCTATTGCAATTATAGAAAAACTGAGAGTTGCGTGCAGTTTATGTCTGTGTTATAGGAGGGGATCTTTCACAGAAAAGGCGCCAAAACATGCCGAGTAGCAGTTTACCTATTTATTTAAATAAAATAGCAGATGGTACACAGCTGAAAGCGTTGGTGCTATTAGCTGTTCAATTAGCGATTCCAGTTTTCATTATTAAAACTTGATGTTAAATGCACAGATTCAATTATTCATTGTACGTTCATATAACATATAGCAGAAAGATAATTCTTTTGAAATTGTACATATCTTATGTTTAAGCAAATTGATCTTATTTCATTAAAGTAACTTTTATATGTGATTTCAAAAGGTGCACTTGAGTAATGTACGCCTGAAGTTATGTGTTTTATTATTTTGATGATTTATACTCGTTAAAAATGTTATTAAAAAAATAACAGTACCATTGCCAAGTTAACTCGTGCCAAATAATATTAAAAAAAAACTTGCAAAAGGTGAAAATATAATATATACATATAGTCGAAATGTAGATTTTATTTGCATGTTTGATATTATAATGTACATATAAAAATTGTTATATATCATTTTAAAAGAGCAACTATTACTACAGCAGATCAGCTTTCTGAGCTAGTGGTAGTTTACCACATAATTTTAAAATAATCGACGATTTAAAAGTGCAGGTAAATGCCCATTTGAATAAACATGTTTTGAATTAAATTAATAAGTTATTATTATATAGTAAGTCATGTCATTATGTCATTAAACTAGGCAACATTTCAGTTCCGGATTATTGCAGGGCTATTAAAAATTAATAAAAGATTTAATATAGATGTTTTTAATATAAACACTTTAAAATATTCTTAATGTATTAAATCAATTACAAAATATTTAAAATAGAATTAATGCGACATATAGATACAATTAGATCTCAGGGCACACTTACACTGCACTACTTTACTTAACAACCGTGATTCAACACGCGTGTGACCCTCTTCCATTGTCACTGTTTGCAATCTAGTTTGACTATTGCAGCAAGCAATTATATATTCTATACCTTTCCGTTAGGGATTGACTGAAGCGCAAACTTGATTTGGTATCTTTAATCCCACGCGGAGCGGTCGCTCGACAACGGTCAATGAATTCTGCAACCTCTGCGGGTAAAGCATATCATAGCTTAAGTATAAACATAGGTTTCAAATTATTTATTCAATTATAGGCTGTATTCCAATCACATAGGTTCGATAGTACTTCGATGGTAGCGGTCACTGTCGTCAATATACGCCGGTTGAATATAAATTGTAATAGTGATTTCTCTTGCTTCGTCTCTTTGCATTTAATGTGCCAATATTGACGTGACGTCAATAAGAATTCTGTTTAGTTCGTATAGACGACATTTTAATGTCAAGTATTTTGACGTCGCTATATGTCTGCAATCCGTTTATAAATATACACTTTAAGTAAATGTTTGAAAGTTACCGTGGATTTTTTTCTTATTTGTTAAGTGAATATATTTCATTCGTTACAAAAATACTTTAATTACACATACTAAAATTCATGTAATCGACTCATTATAGTAAGTATAGACTGGAAGTAAATGCTATATATCATGCAGAAGAAAGCCATATAGCGCGCCGAACAGATGGCTGCTGGTTTCTTAAGTTTTTGGAGTAGACAATACAGATCGACAAGCGTAGCTTAGGATATCTACAAAGTGGACAGATGACATTGTTAAAGAAACGCTGGATGCAAGCCGCTTTCAATTGGTGTTTTTAAAAATCTGTGTGGAGATCTATAACTAGCAATTGTCGTTTCACGGCTGAAATAATGATAATAATGTTTAATTTGAGATAAATATTAAATAAAAATAAAATATATAAGTTAACTTCAATGAAAAGCACTTTAAATAAATAATTCTCATAAAAAGAATGCGTAAAATCGGTAATTGTTAATTTTCCCGTTCCTTAGTGTTGGTATTTGCAATAAAAATTCTAAAGTTTACATTTGTATGTTTCAGTGTTGCACACAATGTAGCCACGTACAAAAGAATATCGACCTTGGCCTGTTCTGTGTTGCTTTATGCATTTGTTATGTGTTCATTTTAATGCGACTGTTCTCCTTTGCTCCTTTCTTTTATGAAACTAGTCTGATCCATTGTTTGTAGACCACGTGGCTTGCTAATGTAACTTTAGTTGAACGTGCCAATTGAACCATTACTCATACTGGTTTAATTATTGTATTTTTTTTAATGGCTCTCGGACCTCCTGTTTCCGCCGCTGGCTCAATATCTATGAAGTTGCCAAAAGCCTAAGCCAGTTAACAGTTTAACTTTAATCACATGACATGCATGTCTTTTTTTCTATCTATGTAAAAAGTCTACGTTTAAAAAGTTATTACCTATTTTAAGGCTGTGAACGAAAATGGCCCAATTTTAATACTTCTCCAATTTTAATTTCATCGTTTCAATTGTGTGACATCTATTTCTTCACGTAGGCCTTTCCCAAGTATCTTTAAATTTCCCCAGCTTTTTCCCTCTGTCCATGCTGTAGGTGGATATCCTAAACTACACTTACTCGATCTGTAGTCTCCACTCCAGAACCCTAAGGTCCCAGCGGCTATATGTTGTTACTCATTTATTTTATTTATATATTTAGAAACAAATTAGAAGAACATACATAAAAATAGTAACAACTTTCATTAATAAACAATTACGAATACTGATTAATCTGTTTCTTAAAATTTTGTACAATATTCATAACATTACACGTATGAAGTAAAAAGAATAAAAATTCCGCACGTTACGCATATGTATATATATATAAATAAATTTTTCAATTACGGGTGGTGGTATCTACGTCATTGGTGTAATTGTATTGGTATCGATCGTCTAGGGATAGGGCAAGCAATAGTGCCTTGTCGGATAAACTCGAACGGAAATACTAAACGCAACTCGAGTGACAGCCAAAGTTGAGAAAGCTCACACGCTCGGTAACTCCACGAAGCTGTCGCCAAAGCGATCTATGAGCTTGGAGGTCTCCTAATTCGATTATTACGTTAAGGGCATGCTTGAGCTTTGCAATCCAGTATGGAATCCATGCTACAAAGCTATGTGGATAAGTGAAATTACACAGAAAGGATTCCTGTATTTATGTTTTTACAATAAACGTCGCTGTTAACTACCTTCTTGTAATGCCATATATGATTTCTTCACCCTTGAAAAGTGGTATAAAAAGTGCCGCTACTATTTACTCATACAAAATCACCAATGGTTTTATTGACTATCCAATAATTGTTTGTGTAGTGCCGCGTGATACCTGCTTATATGGTACCATAAAGGGGTAAACTTCGCCAGTCTATCGTATGTGTCTTTCGAATTCATATAAAAATGTTTCATCACATTCCGTAGGTAAATATTCTTATCAATGCGTTATATATTTTAAATTTAGTATTGTTATCATAAAGGGTAATAAGTTATAGGCGTAAAAGTTTTAGAGGTGAATGTGTTTCGTTTGCCAGCCAAAAGCTTTAAGTCTTTTGGCTTACAACTAGGCTATTTCAGTGCGACGGGTCTATAATTTATTTTAATATATAGTAATCTGATTATCACTATGTCATTTATTATGACATAGATTTATAGTTAAGGAGTACTAAACGTTAATTGACACCAAAAGAGCTACGAGTATGTTTCATCCTCAGAAAGTTTTACACTTGAGATCAACCGCCTGTAGCTTATATTGCCCAAAAACTTATTTAATTTCCATGAAAACAAATAAGAAATAAACGGACAATGAAAAGAATAAAATAACTTTAGCAGTTTGAGTTTAATGTTATGCGATCTTTACTCTGAGGTTATTAAATTATTTACAGACTTTGCTTAATAAATTTTATAATTGAAATTTCGAAATCTTGTGTAGCTTCGCTTAATTATCGGCTGATTGTATACCTTTAAATTTAAAAAAATATATATATGGTAATAAGTTTCGATCGTATAATTAGTACATGTTTACGAATTATTTACGCAAAACTGAGTCATAGTAAACCCGACTGCGCTGCAAAATACACGATTTACGATGAATAATCCAACATACATCGATTTAAATATCATTGCACGATCAAGCGAAGCGTATTTTCATATAAACGTTTATACATATTTACAATTGTTATTACCTATGTTTATGCTTTTTGCGCCTTCAAAGATTCTTTGCGTCGTTTTGTGCTCTTGGCATTTTTTAGAGGCAAAATATTTGATGGATGACGAAGTTAACTAATCCTTTTATACGATTTTGGTCTGTTTGTTAACTGCCTTACTGGTTAAAATGCTTTGAGGACTGGTCGACGGTGGTAACTCTATAATCATGTAGTTATAATTCGGATTACTTATTATCTTTTATGTTGTCATTACTCAAAATTTAAAACAAGATGTGGAAAATTAATAACAATTATAGGGATATCAACAAATATATTTAACGCAACTAGTACAAAAAAGTAGTTTGGTATATTTATACCTTTATAGTAGAATTTATAATAAAAGATATCTAATTTTTTATCAAAAATTCTAAAAACCGTCTTACGTTTTTGTCTGTATTTAAAGATATGTAACATTGAAGTATATAAGAGAGTGTTGAAAATATTTTATATTTATTTTTCAATAGTTTAGTCATCATTTCCAAAATAAAGTGAATGGAATATTGACAAGTCAAAGAACTAACCTATATTCGATAGTGCGCTGTAAAAAGGTTTTAATATACAGAAATAAAATGTTATAATAATCGAGCCATGGTTGTATTTATGCATCCTTGCAATCAGAATGATAGCCACGCTTTGAACGACACCTTAAACGAAAGTCCCATGTTTATCGTGGACTTTTACACCTTCCAGCTTCGTTGCTTATCAATGTGCTTAAATAAGTTAAGTAACGGTGTAGCAGACATTGAATGTCAATAAGAAAACAACGTTACAAAAACGTACAGAACTGCGCTTGAACCTTATTTATTAAGCTTTGGATTAGAATCTTGATGTAGAACACTGACGTTCTTGAAACTAGGGGATGATATAACTTACGTAAAGCTATTTGACTGGTGAAAAATAGCCGAGGCGGTACCGTCAGAAGCGATACCAACAATTTAGTATGATCATTAGAAATGTGGAGACCATAAATAAAATCAAAATTATAGATGTAGATAGAAGAAACGCTTGAAGTAGCATTGGGCGAGGCGCAACGCTTGTGCAGCTCTTTAGGGTTGTGAGGTTCGCGAGTGATGGCCACAAGCCGGTAGACGCGGCGTGGGTAAGCCTCTCTTTAGGAGGACCGACGAAATAGTTAAGTTCGCGAGAAGTTGCCAGATGCGGGCAGCGCGAGACCGATCTGTGTGGCGATCTTATAAATGATCCCGCAAACGTTGTTTTGCAAAAAAATTAAAGTTTTTAATTAACAAATGTAAGATAAGGGTTGATCGTAGAGGGATGAAAATTTAGGTTTGTATGTATTTTTATATGCTGTATTATAATAAAATAAAAACCAAAAAAATTGTCTAAAAAATTAAAAATAAAATTTAGGGGTGGACCACCCTTATCACTTAGGGGTATGGAAAATAGATAGTAGCCGATTCTCAGACATACTGAATACGCATGTAAAATTTGGTAAAAATCGGTCAAGCCGTTTCGGAGGAGTTCAAGTTCGAACACCGTGACACGAGAATTTTATATATTAGTTGAATGAAGGATGCATTTAAATTTGAGAAAAAGAGATGCATCTTAGTGTTGGGCGATTAGCAAATTTTAGCAAGTAAGTTGGGTGTGCAATAATGAGCTGTTAAGGTTGTTTCACGGTGGAATGAGTGCGAGATGCGTGACATTTGTTACTAGTTTAACATGCGCACGCAAGCGTTTGATGTCTACAGCTATGTGCCGGATTCACTTTTTAATGTATTCTGTAATGTTGATATAGATCAATAAGTGAATTGACCGCCCACGTAGATGTATAGCACAGCTATGAAATTATAAATAATACTTCCTATATAAAAGAAGAATAATAATACATTTATGGATACTGATTGCATTGATACATTTTACATTTCTTCATCCACTAAAAATATGCAATGTAAATAATCTAAACTTGTAGATAATTTGTAGTTAAAATGTTTTTAATCTATAAATGTTACATCTTTAGTAGTTCTCAAATAAATAAAACTTAAGATAATGTTATAAATAAAATAATAATAAAAGTAGTTTATTACATTCCTGACTGATATTCTGTGACGAAAGTCTTAAGACCCAGAGCATTGAAACAATTTTAATAAGAGTCAAGGGTTTAATTGTAAGTTTTGTGTTTCTGAGGTTCTTTCACAATGAAATTACTTTTTTAATAGCCATCATGCTCGTCATGCAATCTTGACGTGTGTTAAGCGTAGTGAATATTCGGGTAGAGCGAAAGAGATGGAAGATCAAGTTAACAGTAGACCTACAGTTATAAATTGACATCTTCGCATCCACAGTTCGTGCGCGCTACAAAATAAATGAGCATATCGTATAGTTTTCTTGTTTCAATTAACTATGTAACGGATCGACTTGACAACGGACCTTGAATAGCGGTCGTATCGATACACGGTTACGGATTTCATTAGTTACGATGAAAAATCGTATGGTAATTAAGAAGATATATTTTGAACACATGAAAGTAAGAAAAATAACGAATTCTAAGCACTTTTTTCTTAGCTGGGCGCAAAAAAAATCCTCAAATTATATGAAATTCCACCAAAATTTCTTACAATCATAAAGTGAATGTTTAGCATTTTGCTCCATTTTCTGAATACATTCAAAACAAGGTTCATGGTCATTGTTCCTTGAGTCTTAATTTTTATATAATATCTTAATATATAAAGTCTCTGTTTCTCCTCAAATTGGAATGTTAAACGTATTTCGGGTGGCAGCGCAGGGAGAGTCGCTTCTTCATGGCCCTTGCTCCTGGTAACTCAACGGAGCGTCAGCGTATTCGTTTTACAGTTACGGCTACTTAAACCCGTGAAATGAAAAAAAAAGCCGAGGATCCTGGCCTTGAATTAAGATGCTGAAGTAGAGGTCATGGACCGGCAAGTGCAGCTTACAACGTCCACTAGGAGAACTGACGATCTAATCAAGGTCGGAAGACGCTGGAACGCTTTCCTATTAGAAATCGGAAGGGGAAGCCCATGCCCAGTGGTGGACATGCTACGGTTGATATTAATAAATAATTGAATGAAAATTAATCTAGGTTAAGCGTGTTTAGATCTGGTACGTCAAAACCTGTGAATCTACGAACGCAAACAGTCAAAAACCGTATTAGTCAATAACATATATTTTTTATTTATGGCACATAACAAATGTGGTAGAATACCATTTAGTCGTAAACATGAAATAGTCTAATAATTAATATCTTCCCTTTGGCACATTTTTGCCTAAAATTCAGTAACTGTTTAGTAACATTGTATTCCGATACTAATCTGGTGATTGATAAAAAATGTCCACAAATTATTTATTATCGTATATCATTAATTTATAACGAGCGAAATAATATATTATCGATTTCCTGTTTGATATTTATTGTTAAAGTTTCAGTTAAATCTTCATATCTAATAAAATCTAACGTTGTTTTATTATTTGCTGAGAACTTTCTCTGTTTCTATGACTTTTGAAAGCGTAAATACACAACCGTAGCCGAAGCAAATATTTATACCCAACCCATACATTAACACAACAATACACACGTTTGTTCGGAAAGATTTCTATGAACGCGGTAAGGATTTTGAAGAGAATATTTATTGTTGAACATTAACCCTTAATTAGGCGCATTAAAAAAATCACCCAATTAGGCGCATGGGGTCTTAAATGACCCCAAAAAAACATTGGGAAAGGAGTATCAAAAAGGAATTAAACTTAATGGATTTCTATAGTAATTAATAAAGTTTAATATACTCAACTTTAAGAAACAAATACTTACTGTGACATTAAAAATATTAAAAAAAAAAACAAAAACAGTAAACCTCTCTTC
This sequence comes from Battus philenor, assembly GCF_028537555.1. Lineage (NCBI taxonomy): Eukaryota > Metazoa > Arthropoda > Insecta > Lepidoptera > Papilionidae > Battus > Battus philenor. The sequence goes on from NW_027181686.1 coordinate 6,238,416, forward strand.
AAACTAATTTTTTGGCATAGCCGAGATCAACTTAAGAAATAAAGTTTATTCAGTCTCATCAGCGGAATCTTCTGTTCTGCATCCGACGCAGTAAGTCCTTGAGTGTTGCTGACAAATAAATTTACGACACTTGAAACATTTTGTTGGCACTTTTTCGTCGTCCTTTCTAGGACATGATGAACAGCGTCCGCGCTTAGCAGTCGATTGATAAACCGCCTTGTTCACATTATAAACTTCACGAAGCCGTTTCTTTGTTGTCGCTGATACAGCACGTAGTTGTATGCGACGTTTTTGGTGATCCTCCACAAGTGACGCAGCATTTTCTTCAAGAAAATCCGTCTTGTATATGTCATAGTCTTCTCAGTATTCCCTTTGTGCGTGACATATGCGTTGATGCCAGATATGTTTATACTCCAGGTAAATGTGAAATATTATTTTATGCTCGGGTCTTTACTGCGTTCGATGGTGGTACTTTACACCATTTCACTTTTGGGCTGTCGAGATAAAAAATAATTACCTTCCGTTGATACAGGGATGTCTTGGATATGTTCAGACTCCTCAATTTCGCTTTCTGAATTATGAGCACTATCAATGACAGCATCGTTTAAAGTTTCGTCTTCCGAATCCGAACCAGCGACATCTTGCTCTTCATCAAGCATTTCATTCAGCCGTTGCAATACTTGTTTGTCGTTAGGCATTTCAATAAAAAAAAAAAACTAAAGAAAAAGCATAGAAAAAATTTCAATAATACATAAATAAATCATACCGTATCAAAATACACACAAACAAAGATAAATAGTAAACAATATACTAATATAAACACAAAAAAATCACAAAAGTAAAAACTTACCTTCGCCAAAAAAGGGAACGTAACTAGGCGCATGGGGTCAGCTCTCTAAAGGACAGCGATGCAAACTCATGAGTTAATGTTCTGGATGTGACTAATTCGCGTACCCCGGGGGGAGTTAGGAAGCTAGAAAGAGCATTAGTACGCTCTGAAGACTGTAAGCCATTATTTTTTGAATTTCAAGTGGCTCTGACCCCATGCGCCTAATTAAGGGTTAAACGATTATTATTATTTTTAATACGTGGACAATATTCCCTTTCAAAAGTTTTAGTTCAACTTTTTGTTGCTAAATTTCTTGTTCTTTTTTTACGCATAAATAATTATTTAAAACCTAAAATGATGTTCAAAGAAGTAGTCTGTTAGAAATAGGACTTGGGGTCTATTGGTTATATTTTTGAGAGATGTGACTTTTTAATTTTCTATGGATATATTATGTGGGTGCTAGGTTGATCTTTGACCCGTGCAGCAAGTTTAAGGAGTTCTCTTTACAAAGCATTGGTGTTCACCTTTAATAACCAGACTCCTCTCCCTGCTTAATTTTAAATTATCCCATTAATGCTTTAGAAGACTATTAAGAAGCCTATTTAAGAAGGTTACAGAGAAATTTCTCTCGCTCTGGTATGTGGCAAATATGCAGCGCAAAGACTTTTCATAAACGTAAGAGTAATTAATAATATGATAACCCTTAATATTAAACCAAAGAGCTTTGAAATGTTAAAATACAGATTTGTTGTGTAAATAAATCTGTTTGTTAGGAGAAGAATTAAAGTTTGTCAAAACGTCATTTAGGACAATAAAGTTTGAATTTCTAGATACAGTTGACCATTCTGCTTAGTGCAGCGATCAGATCTTTTTTGGAAAAAAAAATTAATACTGTTAATATTAACCATTTATACGTGCCAGGTAGATGTTAATAGGATCTCTTGGTTTAAAGTAGCTATATTTCACTTTAGATATGAGGTACAATTTTTGTATCGAAAAAAGATAATAATACAAGTATTCATCGCACGTTTTTGAAGATGACGATCAATCACTGTCCCTGCTATTATAAAAACGTGAAAGCGAGAAAATATCGTGACTATGCCGTTATAAAGGTGATAAAGAATTATTGAGATTCGATGTCAGTTTTTCACTTGATTTATGTGCGATTTATTTACTCTGTTAAATGCACGCAAAATAACGTATCGTTATAGAGCTGTGATGAATAAATTATTTGTAAACATAAGATACTAAGTACTATTTAATTCCCCTTTTCTACGAGAAATGGGTAAGGTGGCTAAGACGTTTATTTTATTATTTATTTATATGGAAGGTTAACAGCTTATATGTAATACATTGAGCAATGGAAGCCCCGCATTATTATATAGAAATGCCACTGCTCACGAAAAAGTTTCCAGAGGATGGGCAGCAGCGTCTTCTATGTATCATAATAACACACTGCGATCACCAATACACTGGTCCAGTTGGGTGATTGTTATTTATTCTCTCTTTTAAGTATCTTTTGTGTGAGGTCTATGCCTTACAGTGGACGTCTATGTGCTGAATTTAGGCTAATAGCGGTAATCCCTCGCCCAATAGTCTGCGTACAGTAAACGCGTAAAAAAACATTGTAAACAAAACACCCTAGCGATAAAAATTAGAGTTAATAAAAAATACTATACTAAATGACAATTTTATATCAATATATAATTATTATGTGCTTCTATAAGTTCATTGTTTAACTGGTTGTGAAAATTTTGAAAAATTGTTTATCCCTCTCTATATACCCAATATGTATATGATAAATATCTATAAAAACAATTGTAAGTATTTATCTTTTTTTCATTTATCAAACACATGTTTCACGGGTATCAATGATAAATGAACATATGTCATAGTGTTGTGGACCTTTTCTCCTTTCCATTTACTGCCGCATTTATTTTTTGATTTTCTTCTATCATTTTTTATTTGCACTTTCTTCGATTAATTTCGCTTTCTCAAAACTGATAAAATATGTGGGCTTTATTATTATTTTTATACCTGCGCCTTTTTTTAAGGTTTTAATAACTGCCTAGTTTACACGTGTTTCTTTGCGTCTACACGCGTCCAGTTTAAATATTTTAGTTACAAATATAATGAATATTTCTTCTTCTTGTAGTGTATCTGCTCTAATAATGTTCGAAATCCACTGGCACGTCAGATTTCTGTCCACTCCAAGATGCTACACAGTCAGAATTTGCTGCCGCAATCTAGTGTTCTGTGCTCAACAACTTATCCTATTATAATAAAATGTAAATAAATTAAAAGTTAGTTAAAGACACTATGAAGTATTAGTTAAAGCAATTTGTTTCGTTTGCATAGTTCTTATCATGACATTTGTATTTCGTGAAATCAGCGAATTATTTTATTTCACGGGTCGCAAGTCGCGGCTTGCCGTAAAATTGTATAATTCTTGAATAGGACTACACAAATTTGCTTCATCATGTTGCGTTACTCGTTGGAAATCAAATTACATGCTGAAGTGAATTTTGCGTCTGTGTGACGATAGAACTAAGCTTGCTCGTTCGTGGTTGATGAAATGCAAGATTTAGGAAACACTTTTGTAATAATTGGTTTACAATTTTGAGCACCTAGTTGCTAAATCCCGTAAAATTTTAGATAGGTAAATCGGTTTCAGGTAAAGTTTAACATATTGAATTAGGCCAACTAGAAGAGTAAAGTAGCATATAAAAATGAATGTGTGTCTGAATATCTGTCTATATTTGATAGATCGATCGAAAACTACCAATCCTAGTGAAATTTGTTTTAATTGTTAGGTATATTCCTGGAAAGGTTTAAAAAAAATTGATACTTGGTGTAAGACCAATAAATAAATGATAAAAATTTTGTTATATCCTGACAAATAAAAGCCCCAAGTTTCTCACGAAAATTGAGAGGGAAAAATGGTTGAGTTCGTTTTAATATTTTAATATTCCCATTGAATAACGTGATTTTAATCAAGATCTAAATATTATAATCAAATAAAACAGTAATGGCGCAACAGTAAACTGTACTTTTAATAATAATTTATTAGTGTCTCATATACAAATGTTCTCGTGTATTGTGTAAAGCCAATAAATTTTCATCAATCACATCTAAAGACTTAACTACAATTAAGTAAGTGTTTGCGGTGAGACATGAAAATGTTCGCGAGTATTTCCATTCATACACAACCATACATGTAGACCGAATATTGCAATTTGCCACGCTCATGCATCAAGGCTTTTATAGCTATTTGATCACATTATAATTACAACGAATGCCTCGTATTAATAATTAAAAATAAACCTTAAAATTAACAGCAGAAGGTCTTGTTTGTCAAAACAAGTGTTCTAATTTTCTATACGGTTAGTAAACGTATTATGTATAGACAAGTTTTACTCAGGCATGCGTGGTGGTTGTGTAACAATGTCGTAGCCATGTTACGTGTTACATAGATTTTTTTTCATTTATTAATTAAACGTCTTAATTGCGTGTGAACGGGACGTAACTAAAATAACTTTCGATGATATGTCCCAGATACGGTTATTATTTTTTTTAAAGGCATTTATATAATATTTGGATCACACGAAGTACAAAAAAGTTAAAAGGAAAGTTGACAGTTTTACTAATTAAAAATATAAAAAACGTTACTAAGAATGAATCAAGTAACGTAATTTATTTGATTTTTTTACCTATACGTATTACACAAGCTGATTGTAGTGACGCGTATGAATTAATTTTACACGATGCGCTAAATATATGTGTGTCATTAGAATTGCATGATACCTTGGACCGACTGTTAATTATAACTGTGAGTTCTATAACCCGTGTAGTCGTCTGTAACGACGCCGAAGGATTACCATATCTATATGTAGGTTCTAAGTTAATGCAAATGTCACGCAAGTGGCACGTTTCGATTGGAATGCGGGTTTCGAACGAGCCCGCTTCGTTCCGAATACCTCTGTTTGTCAAGCGTGATTTCTTAACGTTAAAACTTTTAAATATCATCTTAAAAGCTATTTTCAGAAAGGTTAATTGATGAATGTGCAAAATTTAAAATGGAGAGTATAAATTTTATGGTAAACCCATGAACGATTTTTTGCATTATTTTAAAAAAAAAAGCTTAATCTTGTTTTGTTTATTTACCATAGATTATTATTTGTAAATAAAAAAGTTCAATGGCTGTAAAGGACACTTATTAAAATTTTTTAAATTGTATCGTGGGTTTGAAATCTTGTAGTAACAAATTTGCAAAGAGGTTAGAACATAGTGTATAACCTGTTCTCTCCATTACATCATAACGAATTTAAAGATGGACGCGTATTTGTAATTTTTATTCAAATTATCGATGTTCTTAATACCAAATTACATCATTTGGTTGTTCAGATCTAATTCGTTTTTATTGCGATTATGTTGTTTTATTTTCATTTAGTGTTGTTATGTTCAAAATACTTTCTTTTATTGAATGGTTCCCTGATTCTGTAATATTGGGTGGGTATTGTAGAATGTCAATCGGTCAGTGACATCAGTTTTGGCGGGAGAAACTCGACGGGCGACTTTTTGTATATTTTACTTTCTCGAACTCCGAATCTTGGTCGCTCGCGGTCGGCGCGGTTGTTTTAACAATAAAATAAACAAAAAGATTAAACAATATTATTCGAAATGTTATTGCGATCTTTATTGTCGATTTTATTTTTTACAAATGGCTGTTCTTCACTATTTTTTACCTATTATGTTGAGGAAAACCAACAATTGTTTTCTGTATTTGCTGCAGATGAATATTTCTTAACAGAATAGATCTGTCAGGCTCATAAAATCCGACATTGAAAAAAAAGTCTGCAATTCATATAAGTCTGTTATTGCTCAGCTGTTAATTTAAATCTCAGACATAAATTCACTGAGATGACTTGCAAACGTATGGCAGTATGAATGTCATTAAAACTTCATAAATAAAATACACAATAAACGTTATAAATATGTATTGATATATGTTTATTACATAGATTTAAAAAGACTAAGGAACAGGATTTTTAAACATTGCTGTAGCAGCGAAACAGATAACATATTTATAGTTAAAACATGGGAAACAGCAAGCAATGTATCAACAGAAAGACGTTAAAACAGTTTTTGTTAATACTTTGACTTTATTTAACATTTCTTCAAATAGTTAAGCATTTTAGTGCATAATATAAGTAGCTTTTAGTACATCAACGTTTACAACATGCTATAAAGAATTAAGGAACCTTTGTATCGCATAATTGCGGCATCGTCGTCCTGGTGCTCTGGAATATCTTTTGCGCTAGTTTACAATTATTATATTGATAGAACGACTAAGCGCATTTCGTAATCTCAATTAAACGCAAAGAAAAAGATGTACATTATCATAAATAATATTTTTAGATGTCCTATATTATTATGTTTATTTATTATAAAGCATGAAAATGTTGTAGCAAGCGATAGGCTCGGTTATTTTCCTTCAGACGATCATCGCTAGTTGTTTCTGAGGTATTGTACTTGTAATTAAAAAAAAAGTAAAAGTGTAAAAAAAATTACTATTATTATAAGTATTAAAATAAGAAATAGAGTAGAAAGAGTAATGTTGCTATCTTAAGTTAAATTCACACATCTACATTTTTAACAAGTTTTTATTTCTAATCAATAATATATTCACCTTCGCTATCAACCACCTTTCTATATATTCTTCATCTAGTATACAAATTTTCAATGCCGGAGCGGTGAAAATCAAACGGTTTTTCTGTAAAATATGTTGACAGAAATAACATTTCCGGTCCGCCTGATGTTTTGGAAAACGCGTGGTGTTTGTGTTTTGCTTTCTTTTTATAAACGACATCATATCTGCCATCTGTACACAGCTGGACAATAGGCGTCTCGATCCGATAGATTCTCAGTATGACCTGTTAGATACCTACATCCTAGGTCTTCCGACGACTTTCATAGGGTCATCTGCTCACCGTATAGGGGGACGTCCCCTACTTTGCGCTTGCCAGTCCGCGGTCTCGTCTCCGGAACCTTAGGGTCCCAGCGATCACGTGCTCTATGCTCTATGTTGCCTGTCCACTTCTAAGTAATCTGTGCAATCTGATGGTTTAAGTCATTTACTTTCTTTCGTCTATGGATCTCCTTATTCTTGATTCAGTCTCGTAAAGAAATGCCGCCCGACCATAGCCGCCATCATTTTTCTTTTCTATCTCTAATTAACTGATGTACGCTCAAAGAAAGGCATAGGCCGCCCTTAAAGATATCTATGGAGGGAATATATCAAAATCACTGTGCTTGGTAGGCAGGTTGGCGATCGCTGTATGGTTTTATGATACACATAGGACGCTGGTGCCGATGCTCTTGACATCTGTGAGCAGTGACAATCCTATATAAATTATGCATAAAGTGTGAATTACATAAGATTGCATCCGGGGAATCGAACACGCGACCTACTATCGCAAGTCTCTGACCTCTTTCGCTGGGCTACCACTGCTAACTTAAGGTTTTTTTTAGTAGTTTCATCGAAGTACGGATCTCCTCATAATTTGAATCGTTGGATATGTAAAATATAAAATTGGAATTAAAAAAGGTGTTGTTCACGCATTTTTTCTATATTCCCTTTTCTATTAAAACAAATGTAGTGCTCTAATCGGCAGTAAAACGTTCTAAATGACATTTAGATGTACGTAGCAAAATAGTCAGTGTGAGAATTTTATTCAAAATCAAATTGTATAGGCGCGACAAATTGCAATATTAATAAACGTATGCTGTAATATTTTATGCAGTCCGTACGATACATTTTTGTTAAATATAACGTATTTACTTCGCTATTGAATTTACAAATGATCGACATGCATATTCATATTTAATTTTTTTATTAGACTTGTATCATGGTTTTATAACTTCGTTGATTAAATGCCATAAATTATGTTTTTAGCTTCACTCTCGATGTAAATTTTACTATATGCATTTTAGGTTATATTAACAACAGAAGTGCGTATCTATTATTTATTAAAAGCAATTCAAATTTCTTGCTGATATACTGTTATTGGAGGATAAAATTAGTTAAGAAACAAATTAAAACATTTTTAATAACATTATGTGTAATAATCTGCAAAACGTTAACTGTATTAATAATTGTTTTGAGGATAATGAAGAATGTACAAAACTAATTGTCTCAATTATTATAGGTAATCGAATTATAATACACAAATTATAAATATTTAATTAGTTTTGTATATCAAAATATTCGGTAAAAAATTTAGGTTTTAACTAAAATGCAATAATTTAATAAGCTAGATAAACCAACCAGTTTTTTTTCCATGCTGACACTACCAAAGCAAATGACGCCCGACTAGACAGCTGACAGCATGAAAGCAGCGCAAACTTGAACGGGCGGCGTGGTACTATGTGAATGGATCGACTGCGACGACATACAAACGTCGCTATTAACTTGTCGACGTGACTGTACCGGTGTTCGAATTTAAATACTTAACACTATAGAATTAGAAAACGAATTATTCAATTTAAAATTCAATAACCGTTTAATTAAAATTTTAAAGATTATTGCGTAAGTAATTTTGTCTACAATATTATCATAAAATTCTTATAAAATAAAATTCGAGATATTTGTGTTGTGTGACCCCTTTTTACATAAGTTACGTAAATATTTACAGCGATAAAGTACAGTTAGTAGCATAAATTACAAATTATTTTTGTAATTTGCGTTCATTAGACGCATTTCAAGGTATGACAAAAATATTAACTATCCTGTTTATACGAGATATATTAAATATTTTTAAATCTATCAAACGAAGATATATGAATCATTAAAAATTGATTACAGATACTTTTCAAATAAAAATTAGTATTTTAAATTAAGAGAATGTTTTTATTGTGTTTTATGTATTTGTTTTTGTAAAAGCTATTCAAGTAGCATATGTAATATATTCTTCAATTAAAAACATCTGAGAAGTACCAGTACGATAGTACAGGCCGTAAACTTTCTTTCGATTGCACTATTTCCAACATTGTATGGTTCGACATTGCTTACACATACCAAGGCGTAGCTGGAGAGACATCGCCTGCCTTCACAAATGAGTACACGAAACCCTTCGCTTTCGAGTGTGCCTTGTATGCAACCGATGCATGTTGTTCCTTTAACATGGTTTTTGTAATGAAACTTTAATAAACATTGCTGTATTTATTTGGAAAACGTATATCTTAAAATAATGTTGCTTAAGTCTATGAATATATGCAGTAGCATGCTTTATAGCTTTCACATGGTTTCTTACTTTAGGCTTTATTGGCATGCTCATAGCCTCGCACGAGTCACCAAGAGGGCTATAGGAATATCTCTACGAGATCAAATGAGGAGATCTCTAGAAGAAGGAAAGTAACTTGGCCAACAGCTTGGCTCGTTGAAGTGACAGTGGGCACACCATATGGCACGCAGAACTAATAACCGCTAGTGCCTTAAGGTTCTGGTGAAGACCACGGACCAGCAAGCGCTGCATAGAACGTTTATCCACAAGGTGGACAGACGACCTTCTTAAAGTAGTAACCCGCTGGAACCTGACTGCTTCCAATCGGTCTTATTTGAAATTCATGGGAGAGGCCTGTTCAGTAATGGACCTCCTACGATTGAATGTATTTATTTAAATAAAAATACACAAGATTTTTTCGCATTGTAATGTAGTTGATTTTGCCATATGTTTTGAGGATTATTTTGGCAGACATCCGGTATCCACACGAAGAATAATTTATTAATTGATCTGTTGTAATAACATTTTTAACGGCGTAGTAGATATTTTACTAGATACTTGATATCGTTTTTTATTATAGTCAATTACATCTCTACTAAGCTAATTTTCTATGTAATTTATTTTTCAACTCTATTGCTTCGTTTCTGTAGATTCTCTTTGGAGGTTGCCGAAAGTCAAAAAAAAATCTTGTGCATTAATTAACATATGAAGTTAAAAAATTTCTTCCACACTATTCACAGTGCGTCCCAGTTCGTGCGTCGTGGGTTAACATTTCACGGTCGTCGGCTTTCGTCGTGTATTGTTTTATTATGTTACATTAACCTTGAGCGTAGAAGAACGAGGAGAGCATGTATATATATTGTTTATTATTGACCAAAAATATTTTGTATCCATTTTAGTAATAAGGAAATAAAAATATTTACACTTGTTTATTTAAATAATATTAAAGTTACATTCTCTTACAAAGTCTTTTTACTGCTATTTTATGTTATAATTGGAGAAGAAGCGGTATAGAAATTATTCTTCAAGTTACAAAATAATAGTAAAAATGAAAATGAAATGAACAAGTCTGCTCTCTACTGTCTTTGTAAGCATGCAGCGGTACATATAGTGTTTATTAACACTAGCAACCTAAATTGTATGCAAACAAACGCATTTTACTCACTCGTAGAAAGTGAGCCGTTCTTGTGGGACCTCATTAACTGTTACATATTCGAGGTTTGAACCATGAACATCCGCTTATTTTAAAAATGTTATTAGGTAAATGTTTATAAGGGTTAGTCACCTTAGATGCCATGCTGAGGCCACAGTATTAAATAGCGGCCCGACTTGAAGTTCACTCTCGCTGGAATTTCGTGTTTAGTTATTATAAATAGGTTTAGTTAGTTAATAGGTAGAGATAGCTACGATAAAGCGTCTTCAGCATTATGACATATCAAGTCTAAAGTAGCTATACATGCCAACTGACAAACAGTTTTCTACACGAAAAGTAAATTAAATAATATTGCTTCTTGCAAGACATCTACGTCTTTTATTTATTTATTTAATTTATTAATAGAATAATAGACAATGTAATACAAGTAAACATGGAATCTTTAAGAAAACATCATCTTCACCATTTTAGCCGTGCGATGTTCAAAAAGCTCGCTTGGAATCCGTGGCATTCGTTCATGCGAAGGTCTTGTGGGTGGACGCCGTACGCAGTGCTTGCCGCATTGCTTTCTACGTTGCCATGTGTTTTAATCACTATGTTGCCACTTCTATTTGCGAATCTGCTAGGTTATGTTGGTAATTTTCGTTCGTCTCCGAATCTTTTTATTTCGTACTCGGTAACTTATGGCTAGTTGTACAACTGTGAGCTTGTCAATAATTATTGTAATGATAGACTAAGATTTAGCGTACGTCTTCACTCGTAACTCACAATGATTGTAAACCTTTTACATATCTTTAGGTATTGAGAGATAAAAAGGAGAACAGCATTAATGTTGTGTTATATCGCATTCACATCATTAATATTAAGTGGACAGGGAAAGTAATTTTGTTAACAAACATTAAGTTTGAAAAATGGCACAAGATAATTACATTTTTCTATGAATTAAATACCAGTTTATGCATAATTGAGCCATTTAGATGAATAGTGAGGGAATTTCCTTCAGAAAGTTGACCAGCTTGCACGTTTCGAGTATTAGAATATTTTTTCTTATTAACTAATATTATATTGCTAGTAACTATTCTTATTGGCTGATATGATGATGAAGATGTAACATCAAAAATCGTCACCGTATTGAACTTTGAACTAACGAACAAATGAAATGTTTAAAACATAACGACGATACATAACGACTGACAACAAAAGGTAAAAAAATTCTCGGTATAAGTACTACCTGACTTCTTGCCAGCTTACGTCATAGAGTTGATTTATGGGAAAACTTCTTTTTAATACTGTGTTTTTATATTATATCATCATGATAATATGTATACTATGCTTCAGTAGCATGTCAATAGATAATACTCTAGAGAACAAAAGAAACATTAATAAACACGTTCGTTTTTTCCAAAGCGATATGAACAGAGTTTAGTGATTGTGTTGAAGTTGAAATACCAATAACGCTTACAATGCGCCATAAAATGTTGCAAAATGTCAACTTCGTTGAAATGCGCTTGTTTGGTTCGCATTTTGTACAATGTAGAAGTATAAAAAAATTATAATCATCGAATAATATATTTGTAGTTCTAACAAAGTCCACAAACAAACTCAAAACTAATAGTGTTTCCGCGAAAGTGTCGCATCTGTTTAATGATTCATTTACGAAAATTTTCACTAAAACCAACTCATAAAATTTGCGGTTTTACTGTCTTCCTCAAACGTTATAGCTTTCTACAAACTCGTACATTCTTTGCAGAGTAATATGAAGAATACGTAAATATTTTAAATTGCTTAAATTTTGTCATTAGAAGAAAATATTATGTGTTTAACTTTTTTACAATTCATATTTTTTATTATATTTATATTTTTATTTAGACCAATTATTAAATTCATAAACAGTGGCAGTCCAGCGGTAGAGGACTGAGACTTGCGATCATTGGTAACAGGTTCGAATCCCCGGGGATACAATTTTATTTAATTCATACTTTGTGTATTAATTGTATATGATGCGACTGTTCACAAGCATCGCATGTATATTTATTAGTGTATAACTTATATAATAAGATGTTCCGTGGGATTACTGTTCTATACACTATGTATCTCAGTAACAGAGTTCGGTTAGAGAACTCTACCTAGAGAAATTTGCTTTTCTTCCCCGCTTTTTGTCCCACGGTACAAACAAGGGTCGACGAGACATTTTTAACGCTACAGTGGTTAAATGTGTTAATAAAATACGATGTCGTTACGGTGTCTTCACCACTGATTTCGCTTTGAACCATCTACAAATGATTCATTCATATCCAATAAAGGCGAATGATTAGCGGACGGCATGCTTTTCACTTTCAACACTGTCTAGTGTGTCGCCTATGGAGTATTGTCGGTAAATTCATATGAATCTCTTCGAATTCCATTTATAGTTATTATTACTATTTATGGTTTGCTATTATCGCAATAAACATATAAGCGACTTTTATTATGGGGAAAAAATCAGTGTTATTTTTTATTACACTTTATTACAATGTGCTTAATGTGTTGTTGATGAAAAACAATAGGCGAATTAATGTTTATTTAAGTAATAAAAAATATACAGAAAAACATTTAAAAAAAGTTAAAATCTTTCGGGGAGTTTGTAGAGTTATGTTACGCCTTCTGGGTCTTAGGTGGAGTGTATCCCATTAGCTCCTGTGGCATCGAGCGAGGTTAGGAACTGCTAAAAAAGTCACGATCTTCCGTAATAATACCACGCAAGGAAAGTAGACGTTTCAATTAAGTATTTCTTTCAAAAATGTGTTCTATTTCGATTTTAGATTACAAGAAAAACGCGAAGACATTTTTATTGTAATGGTTTATGATATTTTTTGAACATATAGGTTTTTGACAGCTAAGAACAGATATTTTAATTTACCAAGCTTGTTTGGGTAAATAATTGTGTTACTATTTTTTTTTAAATTGTTCTAATATAATAAATATCTCTTTGTAAAAACTTTTTGACATCTATGGGCCTTATGTTCAACAGTGGACATCTGAGGACTCTAATGGTGATAATGACGAAGAACCTTTTACGTGACTTCACGAATGTATAAATAATATCTGAAGGGAAAGAATTAATTTTAATTTATTTACAATAGCGATAAACCAGGTCCTTGATTTTTTTGTTACTATCACCAATATAAGTTTCCGAAAATGATATAAAGAAACTGAGTTGAGTTCCGTTACGAAGCTTGCATAAAAGCGAGTCGATGTCGAAGTAAAATAGCGGAAATTCAAAGCGTCATGTTCATAATCACGTGAACTAGTTTGCAACGATTCCGAGAGTCTACATTCCTCGTGATCTGAATTCTGGTCCAGAAACTAAGCGGTCTATAAGGAAGCGATGGCGTCGCGTTGCAATCGCTTCGGTACGTTTGCGTTATTGTGCAATAAGTTACGTAGCGTCCTACCGTACGCAGTCACACGACCACTCGACAATTTTACGTCTCGCCTTTTCGTTTACCGTTCGTTTCGTCTGCGCCAGCATGTATGAAATGTAAGTCATGTTGGTTACTGGTAAGCAGTTTTTAATGTCATGCTTTTAAACTCCCGACCGATTTTGAAAAAAACTAAGTGAAGATTTAGGTTTATGAAAAACATATCAACCTCTCGGTTCGGGTGGCCCGCACTGTTTTTTATGGGTGTTATTGTAAAAAAACCTTATCTTGGTAATTTTAACAAAGCAGAAAAATATTTACGCTAATTTTTATATTTAGAATAGCTTTAGTTTGAAAATATACTTTTTTTAAAGTGACTGACTCTTCAAGTCTTCTTTTGGGTAGAATTTCGGAAAGGAACATCCCTTCTTTATTTCTAATCTCTGCGCCTTCAATTTTTGTATTTATTCATTACTATAACCATAGGCTTAGAGTAGATTTTATCTTTGATTTTATTTAGATTTTATTCTATTATCTATTGTTCGTGAAGCGGGGGTATCTAGTGTAAAATACAAATGAGATATGAGATTAATGTTACAAAAATATATCTGTGGTGTACTCCGCCCATGGTACGGTTTTGTGAACGAAAATCATATTTAGTGCACTAAGTCTGTACTCCTGTTTAAGATATGAGGTAGTAAGTTATGCTAAACCAGTATTTTAACTATCTACGACACATGTATTATTGCGAATGTATATACAGGTGCGATGGTGATATCAGGGTTGTATACTAGCAAACTCAACATCAGAATCGTTTTAATTACAGTCATTCATCGTTATCATAATTTCAGTCGCAGGAGTACTTTTAGACGAAGTTTCCCTTAAAGATTTTCAATAGAAACGGTAGAAAGCCGTCTACATCCAGTGTCTTCCGACGACTGTAACAAGGATATCTGGCTACCGTGCGTGTAAACGCCGGTTGGTGGTCTCCACTTTTGAGGCTCCAGCGGCCATTAAATTGTCAAATTTTTAATTTTGTTGTTAGGAGTATAATAGAGTTATCTAAAACTATTTGCTAAAAAAATGTAAATCCGTGTGTCAATGTTTTTTCTGAAACAATTATGAATAACATCATTAATTTCCTATGCGTGGACGTCTAGCAACACAATAGGTTGACGTAGTAGACCGCCTGGTACAGTTAATTTAAAACGAAGAACGGTTTCTTTATAATCTACTTAAAATTAAATAGTGATGTATATCAAAACAAACGAGGAGACGGTGTTAAAGAAAATGTCGCAAAGTGATTAAAGTTTGCGCTTTGAAGCCAGAAATCTGTCACGTTGAAAGTATAAAATAATTTTAGTTCACGACTTAGAAAATTATTCGTTTAAATCATTTTTTAGCTCTCGGAAATTAGCTACATACTTATTAATATAGTAGACAACGAATGTATTTGACTTTTTCTTTAATTGTATTATAAATTTCACCCTAAATCCTATATCCTTACTGAAATATACGAATGGGTTCATGGTACGAACTTATAAGTTAATGTGTATGTAATATAATTGTAATAATATAAAACGAAAGCGTAAAAAATAACGATTAACAAACTAATAACAACTAACATTTATTAAAATAAATTCAATATTTAAAAGTAATAAAATTTAAGGTTGTTGATTGATTTATTTTCTTAGAAATTATGCTAATGGTCGACCGCTGAGTAACTTGACCTTTAATGTTGTTCGCGGTAACAAATGATGCGATGATTATGCACTAAGGATTTTTTATTATGGAAAAAAATAAAGTCAATTGCTAACTTTTTGCCATCTAAAAGATTAACTGTAAATTGCTCCGGTAATTTTTTTATATATGCGTTTACAATTGGCGTTAATTATGTGTAAGATTTAGGATAAAGTCACATTACCTCTATGTAGTGTAATTCTAAAGAGATATAATGTCGAAAATCGGAACTGCATGATGTAATTCATTAGGAAGCCAGCAGTCATTAAAACTGGTTTGGTACCTATTTAAAATTTAACATTTTGATTTAATATCACAATGCCAATCTTGTTTGACCTCCTGTTTATGCTTTTGAACTATAACATTTGTGTTTTGAGGGTCGTCCGAATATTTCGATTAGACGAACTATCTAATCAATACGAAGTGTTATTTAAAGGTCTTATCTTGTAGAATGTCTGTATTGATCTTCTCTTGTCTGATTGTTCTCTTGTCTGATTGTTTTCTTAGGACAAACTTATACAATATAACTTTTTATATGAAATATTTCTTAATATTATATATAATTCTAATGCGTTATGATAATATTCTCTTTTTCCTTGTACTCTTTTCCTTTTTCTTTGCTGAATTAACACTCGCTCAAGAGTCATGAAGACATCTATGCTAGGGATTTCTCAATCATATCGAATAAGGAATTAGGAGATCCGAAGATGAAAGAAAGTAGCTAGTTAAAGTGGCAGTAAGCAGATAAATAGTGTGTACAATAAAAGGCTGTGGTCTAAAGGATCTAGAGTGGTTACGTCTGGCCAGCGCAGTACGGGATTTCCACCTACAATATGGCTACAGTTGTCGGAAAACGCAGGATATACTTCCAGCAGTTCTTGTTCGAAATCTGCGGAAGGCTTATGCAATATATATATATATATATATATAGTATATATTTCGTAAGATACAGATATATATTACGTAAGACATTACGTCTGAAATAAAAATAATGAATAATTTTTTCAACAACCTTTATCTACAGGGAGTTTTCCGTTATTTAACAATGTTAACATTTTTTCGTCGGAAATTGTTTATCAGTAAGAGTTTAAATATAAAATAACTTTTAAATATTGTTGTTTAATTATCCTCATAAATTACAGGTGGAGACAGGTCGTGAAGAATTAAAGAAAGAGAGGGAAATAATGCAGCTAGTGGCCGGTCTGCAGCTTGGTTCAGACGAAGTGGAACGCCGCGAGGTGCCTCCGCATATGCTAAGATCTCGACACGCACCTAGGTAATGAAATTAAAATTTAATATATTTATTGTACTAATTTTAGATTATTTTTGTTAAATATTTGCCAAACTGAAAGAACTTTCAAATCAATCTTATTTTAAGACAACGTTTTATGATCTAATATCTGTTCTTACGGAATTTGTATTCGTCATCGTCGTCGTTTCAGCCCATAGAAAATCATTGCAAGGCAAAGTCTTCTTCCAAAGATATCTGTGGGGCGATATACTATAATCGCCATACTTGACAGGCCGTTCGGCGATCGTAGTGTGGTGTTATGGTACGTAGTGAATTCTGCCGCCCATCTTCTGGTAACTTGTTTGTGAGCAGTGGCAGCCTTATATTATTAACACACAAAGTATGAATCAAAGAATATATTTTACGATGATTTTTAACGATATTTCTATTTAAGATTTAAGTTTTGATTCAAACTAACTTATATTACAACTAAATGTTTCACACCCCAATGATTGCAAATAAAGAACTACAAAGTTTATACTAGCTTAGCTTAGTTTAGCTTACTAATAAAACGCTCCACGGTGACTTAGTTTCCAAGATACCGCATACGTAATACGAGCAATGCGATTTTGTAATTTGTATTCGTTTCTGGCACACCTGTGTTTTACACAGTATTTTTAATTTTTTGTTACTAACCAAATGTACCTACTCCATGATGATTTTATATATTTTGCTAAAAGTGAAACGGAAGTTTTAGTTTTTGATCTGTTATATTATGAAATATAATTTTCTTTAACACTGGATAAAGTTTTTAAATATGGAAGCTTTTTTTTGTAGGTTTTTTTAACTATTTATCGTGACGGCTTTTTGACTATTTATGCTTTAAATAAAACACTTTCTTACGATCATTTCAGATAACACCTCGCCATGGAAACGTCGGTGCCATCCAGGTCGTGTATCGCTTCCACTGCACGTGCGTCTCTACCGGAAACGACAATCACTTTACCTCGATTCTTGTTCGATTTACGACATATAACAACTATATCGTTTGCAGCTGTCACAAACCTAAGATCTTTGACGTTCAGGCGAAATAGTTATTTGTTAGTTGCATGAATAACTTTGTTCGTGGGAGAGTAGTAATCGATACCCACGAATGTACATCCATTTGTCACGAACGCGGCTACTTTCGAAGAATGCATTGTACATGGTTTATTCCAAATAGCTGTGAGCTTTTAATATAATCGTCTTTTCACAAGGTTTTTTTTAGGATTATTATATTCATTTCATTTGTAGAGGATCTAAAGTCTAATTCTATCGTCTAATTCATAATCTAATTAAATCTTAAAGTAAAAGAAATTTTCTTCAAAATTCTTGAAATCATACTTTATGTGTATATTCAATATATTATAAATTTTTTTACAACATATGTATATCGCAAACCGCCACTATAGTATTAAAAATTCTTTAAAAATTAATTCAAAGAAGCAAGTGGAAAATAATTTATAAATAATTGATTTTAATGTGTGTAATAATTGGTGATATACTTGAATAATGAAGACTTACTTGTTTGAATGGTTTGTTTATATGATTACATCGAAACAGAGACTGAACATGTTGTCCAATATAAAGTTTTCAAGCCATAAAGTAGAAAACGTAACGAAATATTATAAAATCAAGGTTTAACTAATTAAAAGAACCGGATTGACTAAAATAAGTGATTACAAATGCAATGAAATTAAGTTAATTGATCGTGAAGCGAATAATGATTACATTTACCCTTAATGCCTTTTAAATTACGAATGTTACATTGTAAATCGTTAATTTACTTTTAAAGCGATTTCATGTAACATAAAATGTTGATTTTGTAAGATTCATTAAT
Organism: Battus philenor; assembly: GCF_028537555.1. Taxonomy (NCBI): domain Eukaryota; kingdom Metazoa; phylum Arthropoda; class Insecta; order Lepidoptera; family Papilionidae; genus Battus; species Battus philenor. Next base: position 6,256,931 of record NW_027181686.1, read on the forward strand.
AAAAATATAACATATGTGATTCTATCTCATGAATGCAACGAATCTACTGTAATATATCATTTACGGATATAACTTTGTCTATATTTTCATTTCTAGGTCTAATAAGGAAAGACCATTTCTATAATAGCGCGTTTAGACATTAAGATTTCGTCCTTGTGTCAAACTATGAAGCAGTGTGTTTTGCTAGTTTATGATATACAAAAATGAATTATTGGTTATATATGATTATTAATTGTATTTCAGCGGAAAATTGTAGGATAAAAATCTAAAAAAATATACGTTTCGATAATATTAAAACTACTTCCAAATTTCACTTACAAATACGCTTTCTTGTATCAAATACTGAATAAGGGCCAAAGAGCAAACATTCAAATAGCTTTGATGACTGCGCAATTCTTTGTTTATTTATTGCCGTATGAAATAGTTTTACTTTTTTTTATAGATGCTGATAAAATTTTTGTCCAATAATTATAAATTTCTTAATAAATTTAATAGAAAGTTCATATGTCTTATCTACAAATTTACCAAATGGTGTCAATAGATTATTTTAAATGTAAAAGCTATTAAGGTTTAGGCGCCGATAACTTTTATCATAAGAGAAATATCTAGTTGTTTCTGGAAAATTCTACAATATAAGCACGAGGCAAATACCCGTTATAAAGTACATAATAGAACCTCACGTTTAGTTATTACCTATGTAGGCGTTTTGTACATAAGGATTTGTACAAATATAGATTTATAATTGTGTAAGTTAAATCTAAGCAATGTATAATATAGGTTACTTTCTTTTTTAATATTTACCACATTGTTTTAAATACAAATAAAACATGTTCTTCCAATAATATGCTATGACAAACAATTATTAAATATAAGTTTATATGCACGCGAAATGTAAATAATTAAATGAATATTTGCATTGCACATGAAAATACTTTAGGCTATGAGTGCCATTAACTTTAATATCGTATTTAATCTGTATCGTAAATAGTTATTAAAACATTTCAATAATGCAACGAAATAAATTTACAAAACTTCTTTATATTATTTATAGCGTGGAATTGTTAATCGTAATTAGTTGTGTAACAACGATGTACTCCCTTCATATTGTCTATTTTACTTACAATATAGCCCTTAATATTATATTGAATTATAATTATTTTGTGCCCCACCTGTGCTCAAACCATACCTTCATAATTACTGCAATTATCACAATACTACATATATAATTTAAAATGTTGATTACCTAGAAATACATCATTAATTTAGTCAGATGTTTCTGTACGTTTACATCGACATTGATTAACTGTTATTCTTATAGAACAATACTATTTTAATATTTTTTAAATATATTGAGCCTAACATTTAAATACATTAATATTTTGCTGTACAGAAAAGATATTTTACAGCACTACTAGCATACAGCATAAAAACGAATTTTTAATGCCCAAAATTCGTCTTCAAAAAATTAAAAAAAACCCTTCATTGGTATGCATGTATAAGGTTGTACAAAATATTATAAACCTTACTTTTCTAAACTTTCAACGTAAAATCATAAGTACATTATTAAATAAATATTATTATAGCATTCAAAAGTTTTTAGTTGATCAAAATGTTAAATCATTAACTTTGATATGATATGTACACATGAACAATGGTTAAATTTCCTTTTGGACTGTTGAGTTTCTGGTCGGTTCTTCTCAACAGATCAGCGATCCGAATCTGTTTTTACTTACTATTTATGATGTTTAAAAAAATAATCGGCGCTTTAAATGTGCATGTCAATAATGCTTACTTGAATAAAGAAATTTTGAATTTGAATAGCCTAGCGAACTGGCAAACTGAGGCTGTGGAAAAGCCACTTAATTCGCGCTTAACAGATAGATGTTGGGGACTTAAGATTTTGGAGTGGAAAACACGAACCAACAAACGTACGTAAACTGGACCATATAGGGACGTAATGTATGGAAGTTGATGATGATTATTTATGTAGTTTTAAATCATATCGATAAAGTAATTTTATAGGTCTTTATTTGCAGTAAATTATTCAAGTGTTACTTTTGAATAAATTGCGAAGAAGTATCTCACATTAAATTATTACATACAAAATTTAAAAATTATATTACAAAATAAATTTATGAGATATAAGACGCGGCAACAAAAACGTCAGACAATGCATGCCTAATATTTTTGTTGTAAGAATATTTACTTTTACGATTATTCACGCATGTCTGGATAGAAACTAGTTTTTTTAGCATTATCAGTTTATGCATGCGTGTGAGCATTCGTATTTTATCATGATTATGTATAAATTTTTTGTGATAATATGACACACACTTTTTATGGTTTCCCTGATGGTCATTTGCTGTATTACGATATGCTAATAAAGTTCAAACTGATTACGCAATTGCAATTAAATTTTTAATTGTTATTGAAATACTGTGCATTGTATGCTTTGCAAGACTTTAGTAGCTTTTTTGTATACAATTATTGCTATATTTATGAGAAAATTTAAATACTGATGTCTCAAAATAAATGATTACTTTGACAAATCGTTGTGCAGCATGAGAGACGCGAAAAGTTAAAAGGCGTCAAATTTAAAATGTTTTGTTTCACAATAATCCTGTTAACGATTTAAATAACCCTTTTTTTAAAATTGAAACTAAACTTTTTAAAAGTTAAAAAATAATTATAAAAGTAAATATACGAAAATGAAATCGATTAAGTAATACAAATAAGTAATTTAATCATAACTTTTGTTCAATTATGATCCTTTTTTATTTTCGGATGCAAACATGCATATAGGCAATGATAATAAAAAAAAGTAATTATAAAATTTCCATACCGCTTTAAAAATATGATGTAAAAAATCTTTATTGATATCTGTGGGTCACACAAAACCTACCACAGATTAAAAAGCATGTGTTTTGTGTATTGTTGTTACTTGCTTATCAGCATTCAACATAGCAAGATGTGTGTCGATCCTTTTCATTAACGAAAAGAAAAATACAGAGTGAAAAATAATGAGTTTCATTCCTGTTAGTTGTACATATAGTTTCTCTTAGATGGTTCAATAGTAAAACAAAGCGACTGCTGGTTTTACCGACTTACCGAAAATATTTTAATATAGTTTGGTAACATCATAATCGATTTTTCGATACGACGTTTTTATAAAATCTTCCGGATTGGGCACAGCCTTCAAAATGTGCATGAAGTTGTTGACCGGAGAACAGTTAAAATTAGACTTTCTGATGGCTATTGACAGCACGAACACCAAAGAACCTAAATTAAAAATTGTTCAAATATAACTATTATTGGTTTCGCTTGAAAACAATTGAACTGGACAATGTAATAATCGTTCTATAATTTTCGGACGGAGTCTCTGGTGGCTACAAAATTTCCGCAAACAAGACTGAATATGAACGAAATGCTATTTTTAAAAGAAACGGGAAGATAACAAGTCTTACATAGTAATAATCATATGTTTATCGTTTAAGTTAAACACTAATTAACATTCCCAATATTTTTTTAAAAGAATTAAGTTTTTCGCGAAAATTGTCCATATATTCAATTTTTGGGTCTGAATGTGGTAAGCCCCGTTGTGAACAGAACAAATATTTGTATTCATTGCAAGAAATATTTTTACAATGAAACGAACAAAATAAAGTATTGTGTAATTAAAACAATGATCATTGTAATACTGAGGATAAGACAGTGCGACCTCACTGTGTCCAAAAGTCGGACACAACGTGAAATTATATTAGGAACTTTAAAATGTAGAAACGTGATCCAATGACTAAGAATAAGTATCGAAAACTAAATAATATACAATTTCAGTGAAACATTTACGATGGCCTATAATTTTTGGTACAATTAAATATTAATTTCGCCTTTATTGGCAGGAAGAAAAAGGATGTAATTTCTTACTATTAGACTATAATAGGCAGTAGGATTTTGCGTCACACTTAATGAGGTGTGACGTTATTCACTATATATATCACATAAAGACAGAAATGTTATTCTCTTGAAATAGTGTGTATAACCAATACACAAATCTTTTTGTTGTAAAACACCATCTATCATTGAAATATTGTACTAGTCTAACATTTTTTGTTTCTACTTTGACGTTATTTTTATGTACTTTCTTGTACGATGAATAAAAAAATTACGCCATCTCACGGAACTTACATAAACTATTCCTAAATTTGTTTTTAATTTATTATATCCGGGTTAATTTTAAATGTTAATTTATAAGTGGAGCGGGCATTAAATGATTTCTTATGTAATTTTTTTTATATTATTAATCTGATTATTAAATTCAGTTTCAACCACTATTATATGTATGTCTATCAGATAAAATGTGTAAGTATAAAAAGCAGCGTCGAATTTTAATTTTTTTTACCGAAATTGTTTTATACAAAACGAATTAAATATTAAAAGAGAAAGTGGGCATCATCAAAAACACTAGTATATAGTGATGAATTTGCAATATTTTTACATCCCAAAACACAAGCTTCTTATTGAATAGAATTTTCTATAATCATCTATCAGATATCAGAGTGAGAATATTCTTTTATTCTGAAGATAGTACAAGCATTAATTTATTTTATAACATTCAGGCTTATTCTTGTTATTCCAAAAATAATTTTTAACTTATATTTTTTACTTATATTTAATTGCAGCTTAAAGTATATTATAAACTTTGGGTTGCTTGACAGATTATGTAACTTTGTTTGAAAATAATATATTGTAAGCATAACATAGGGTATTTTATCTATAATGTATCGATACAAATTAAAATCCTTCGCTTAGATATCTTTTTACTTTTATAAAGGAATGTATTTCAAAATTACGTAAAATGCATAAACTTAATGCGTTGCATAATGCACGTTTAAACAAATATTCGATTTAAAAATTGTTTGTGTTAAAAGTAGGCTAGGTTATTACGTGATTTGGAGCGAAATTTGGTAAATGTAAAATGTATCGAGAATATTATAATTTTTAATAAATTTTTTTTATTCATCGTAACCGTTAAACGAGGAAGCTTTTTACGAAAATTAGATGATAATCGTCTTTTTCGTTTATTATACATGTGCATTATTATTTTATCAATTTATTAATATTCTTATCTGTATGCCATCATTTAAAGTAACCACTTATGTATGTCATGAGATATCAGATTCCACTATGATAGAAACTAGAATAAGACTGATTATTCTTTTAAACTTAAAGCCACGAAAGTCCACAACGATCCCCGAGCTTTTGGTTTTTTCTTTTTTATAGCAGATTTTTTATTATTGTTTCGTAGTAAATATTTTAATATCGTCTCGTAGTAAATATTTCAGTATCGTACTAAACAGTAGTATGGATATTAATTCCCAAGCTTTATTATGACTAAAAAATCCTTCCCACTGTAAAAGGAGTCTCATTGGTTTTTGTTAAGTGAACTTTTTAAATTTATCCTTGATAATTCAGATCTACAAAAAAGTCTAATTCTAAGAGAGTCTTTGGTTTATGATTAGAAATTTTGTAATAATAATTATTTTTATATTTATGTAATGTATTACACAACGCGGATTACAATTTTAATTAGCATGGGCCATTTTTATCGCTTCCAATTCCGTCTTTGATCATCAATTCGCTTGTTGGGAAGCGATGATGTGGTCAAAGATGAAGCAGACTCAGTAGGTTAACAGACAATAGGAATCCATGCCGGCCACTTTTGAAACAAAATGAAAAACGGGTAAAAAACAGCAGTACTTGTTGTCGTCCACTTCCGGAGCTTAGTAATAAATCTTGATTAGTTATTTAATTTGGTTTAGGCATTTTTTTGCTTAGTAATCTTTTTTGATGTCTTTTGTCAAAACCATTAGTTATCTTAGGCACACTACCGTAATTTCAAAGGCGGTGGTTTAGTGTCTCAACGTCATTCGATAGGGCCGGAACACCACACGAAATCTGCGAATAGCCTCAAATCCACCGCCAAGGCCTTGTTATATGATTTGGCAGAGTGCATGGTGTAACGTCTTCCAATGTCTAGGTCTCCGGCTGCGGATGACGACCTCCGATGTTTTTTCTCTGTCCCACTTCGCAGTTTCCTCTACTACATAGTTCATTCTGCCCTCTGTCAACTCTAATGCTATAAATGTCGCTGAAGCAAGCAGCAAATACAATAAAAGAAAATACTTTTTTACGATGAATGAAAATTGAGATTGGTAAATGTATTATTGATGTATGGAGTGAAACTTTGTCGTCGGCACTGTGTTATGTGATGAAAAGTCAATGCGCGTATAAGGACACGCACTTTTTTGGCAAAGTATCAAATACTTTCTAGTGAATAGGTAGTGATACTACTAATAAGTAAAGATTGTGACAAGCGATCTCTACTCCCCCCTTTTTCTATTTTCGGCAAACATTTTTTGTGGGAGTTGTTAAAAATATATCACCGATACTACTGACTAAGCTAGAGGAAAACATCGTAAGTAAATCGATATCAAACCCGCAGAATCTGCAAATGGCATTTGATTGAGATTGAGATTCCTGTAGCAATGAAAGTCCTGTCTAAAAAAAGGAACCGACATATAATGGAACTATATTAAAAGGTAATTGATCTTGATCAATCTCCACTGGGCTCACGTCGGAAGTCGCATCGCAAGGAGGCCTTCTTAAGTTTGCTCCGCTGGTCGACAGCCTCGACCACCGTACCCGGCCGCTTTCTCTACAACACAAACAGTCAGGCATTTGCATAATAAAGTTAAAACTGTGAATAACATCACTTTAGTTTACGTATTCAGGATAATTATAAGTCAAGTCTTCCACTTTGGCAGTATCAATGATAAAAAATTCGAAAGATTTGTGATATCCTCCAGTTCATACTACTGTCTTGGTATGCATCAACATACACATCACAAGTTCTTTAAGAAGAAGCTTATCTCCTTTTATTGAGAATCATAATCATCATAATCTCAACCGATAGACGCCCATTGTTAGGAATAAACCTCCCTAAAAGATTGCAATGGTCACCAGTTTTACGCTGCCCGTATCCAACTACTTTGGCCTTGTCGTTGATCCACCTAGTGGGCTACTCTCTTTGCGTCTACCGGCTTGTAGTTGCCATTCGAGAACGTTTCGGCAATGTGCCCCGTTCACTGCTATTTCAGAAAAGCGATTCCTGGAGAAAATCGTATTACGCTGCACTTGCCGCAGTCTGTAGTCTCAACCCATCACTAGAATATATAATCACCATCTAAATACCGAATCGATTATTTCATTCCGGAGAGACGTAAAAGTAGTAATATTATTTATTTACATTAAATAACTATGTAGAAAATTAATAATTGATTCATTGTGATATGAATTAAAGACGCGTCCAATATGTAGTAGATAAGTAATGAAATTATTTTTAGATAAATGTCATTGTACGTTAACAGGAAATCTATATTGAATACAAAATAGAATTCCAAGTATTTTTGTTGTCAGTTATAAACATTGTTGTAATAACTTTACCTACATAAACAATATAGTTTTATTTTTTAAAACAACAAGTAATTAATTTTTTTAAAGCCTCAAGTGTCCATAGAATATAAGTATTTGTCAATTTTCTCTTAAAAGCTATGTCAGTCACAGTTTAGTATTTTAAGAATTAAAAAAAATAGTTAATTTGAACATAAGCATTTAAACATTGTTGAATAGTATAAATTAATAATATAGGCTGACTCAAATATCTGTGCGACCCTCATAGTTTCTCATTAGAATTGACTGTCTACTAATTAGCTGTAAACGCCACCAATATTATAAAGTAAACGAAATAATAAAATTCGGCATTTGCAGCCGGGCCGCCATATTGAATTTTTCGAATATCGAATATCGGACCCTAGGAAAATTAAAAAAAAAATTCCTGTACGCTCCAGCTTATTGCAAAAAAAAAAACGTTAAAAATATTGCAAACTTCCATCTGGACCGTGAGTAGAATCAGAGCATCTTGGATGCTTGCAGAATTACAGTATGTTTATTGCTAAATGGTAAGACTATTTACTAATACTACGTATTTAGTATTATATCTTTTGGCTGACAAGAGTACCTGCATTCGTCTGAGTATACTTTTATTAACAATAAACTGAATAACAAACAAACACAGTTTCAAAGTTAACATTGGCGTCTAAATTAGGCCTGGCTTGTGTCTTATACGCCCGTTCTTTCAGTTGCGTTCTGCATAATAGTAACTTATGTCCCTCTTAATAGCCAATGGGCTCAAAGAACGCCACGATGACCGGTCCTGGACTGTCCGCATTCAGAGACTTCTCGCGACGCTATGTCGTCTGTCCACCTAGTGCAAGGCCAACCCACGCTGTGTCTACTGGGTCGTGGTCACTTTAGAACTATCTGGCCACAACGCCCAACGAGCCATGTCGGTGATCTTGGCTCTTCTGCGGATCTTCTCATTTCTGATCGATCTAGCAGCGAAACTCTAGACGTGTGTAAATGTGAATAGCATTACTTTGTCCAAAATTAAATTATCAATACACCTTAAGAGGTTTTAAGAGGTAAGTTAAGGTAAGTAGTTTTAAGAAACTCTAACGTTTAAATGCTAGGAAAAGGGTTATTTTTTCAATGATTATTTATTTTATTTATTTGTTTAAAGTCACCAGAAACGGTTACTAAAATATTTAAATCAAACATAAATTATGACATAAAACAAAACGCTTCGAATTCCGTAATTTTGAGTGTATTCAGCTATACAACAATTACTACATAAAAATTTATATTTAAACGTAAGCAGTTCAAGTATAATTCACTATAATTATATAATACAAGGGTCGAATGTTTGTCGAGTGGAGGTTCCCCACTTGATGGACGACAACCTGACCAAGGTTGCGAGAAGTTATTGGATGCAAGCAGCGGAGGACCGTTCATTATGGCAATCTTTATCTTGTAGAGAGCGTCCATTTAACACTATGATGATGATTATTAAGAATACAAAGTCTGACAATACAAATAAAGACGACTACTAATATATTTTTCCCTAAACTTGTTCTGGTTGGTCTTGTTTTTTGTTGTGACTTATTTATAACTTAACATCAATTTTAAAACAGCGTTAGTGTGGGTTTGAATACTTCATGGCTTGTGCAATTACTGGGTTAATGGTAATCAAGTCTCAAGCCGAAAGATGATTAATGTAGATAATATTCCACACAGGATATTGCTTAACAAATTGGTAAACCTATTACAAGTATGACTTATCACGTCTTTGGGTGGGAACCCTGTGTGCTTGACTTTTACTGTATCTAAAATTACGGTAGTATTATAGCTGTCATACTAGAAGTTATGCGTCGATACCTCGCGGATCAGGAGCAATATTACGCTAGGATTGAAGTCAAAATCCTTTATCATACTATTCCCGCGGGTGAATAAATAGCGTCTACTACGCTATTTATTTTTCTGTCAATAAAAGCATTTCGTATGCAGCAGATAGGTTAATATGGCAGCAGTGTTAACTCAAGTTAATTTAATTAGGATTGAGATCATATCTATTATTACGATGAAAAGTTATTAATTTTTTTAAAATGAATGTCGAATTTTAAAAGATCAGTTTGATGTATTTCCAAAAATAGCGACAGTTCACGCGCCTTTTGTGAGATTCTTCGAATTAAGTAATAATACCGTATTACAAAAGTAAACGTATCGTGTATGCGTTAAATAAATCAGATCGATCACAGCAAATTAATGTACATATAAAACTAGAGTTAAATATAATATTAATGCGATACATTCAAACTTTTGTTCAGAATAAGCTTTGCTATAGCTATAAATTTAACAAAATATACTTAATTAGTGTTTTAAGTTATTTGATTGTTATAATTTATTCGATTTGTAACTGCACGTCGAATATCACCAAAACACTCTCAAACTATAAAGTGAAATCTTAAAACGAAACAAGGCTGGTGATAAACAGACGTCGTCGAGTGTAATAAACATTAATACCAAAATCGTAATGTTAATCTTATAATAAAGAGCATACTTTCTCAAAATTAATTTTTATTAACGGATTACAAAAAGACGAAATATGATGACATAATATTATACTCTAGATCGATAGTTAGAGGCCTTTTTGGTCACATCTTTTTTGAGGGCCACGCTAATTCTCGGAACTTGACTGCAATCTTTTGTTATCCTACTATAGACATATGTCTTCAGAAATAGATTAAATTAAAGTAAAAAAATTTAACCTTTAAATAAAGTCCAAAAATCTTTGTTTTGATGACCAAAATTAATTTTATCTTTAAACTTTCTTCTTTTTCCAATTTTTATGCCAACGATTATGTAACAATTTCCTTGGCACGTACCTTCACAAAAAAGCTCTAGTTCCAACAAATAACTTTAATAAGTACTAGATGATATATGTATATGCCATGTTGTCAATATAGCCTATTACTAACTTAACTCAAATTTTTAAAAAAAATCTGTTTTAAGTAAAAAAATCGATAAAAGATTACATTTTTACCTTTTGAACAAAGAGTTAATGGTACTGTCAGTTAAAGTAAAATACTTATTATATATTTTACGTAGGTATTGTAAGTAGGCGTGTATGCGGGAATCACAGCGTTTTAGTATGAGCTTTTTACTATAACATATTCCAACTTGATGGGCGTCAAAGCAATTGAAATTTTTAGAGTAATTAGCATTAAGAATCAAGACTGTTATTGCACGATGTATTTTAGAAGTGTAACACCATATTGGGAATATCACTTAATATTAGAAATCTATGATCAATTCTTTATATTATTCTTGAAAATTTGTGGCGCAGACCTATGTTCAGCAGAAGACGTCCTACGGCTGAAAAAATGATGATTAGATATCTTTGTCAGTTTTAGCACATTAACTTAGATATTTTTTAGGTGAAATGTGCGCACTAAGTGAGAAAGCTAGCTCTTTCCTGCGCCCATAAATCTGGTCCTCGCATTATCATTGCTTGGCTCAGTCGCTGTGGCCTGATCATCGGTCACCCTAAGCCTGATGTGAGTGGATACAATTAACTCATTTCACGCACGCATTTCAAGCAGGTGGTTTGCGGAGCAAAGGTGGGTGCGTTTTTTAAAGGTTTCCTCTTTTGGCGACATCTCGTTTTTTGCCACAGGGACTTTGATATCTGTAGGCCGACTTTACGTCCAGGAAAACATGAATCTCCTGTTCTATTTGTTAAGGGTATCTCGTCGCTCGACGAACGAAACAGTGCAATTTAAATATTTTGGTCACCTTTTGGTCTTCAAGGCCGCGTCCTTGGCCAGCTGCTTGTCTTCCCATTACCTTCCAAAACCGTAAGCGCTTTCACCAAATAAATTTTTACTCCATTCCCTTTCTCTCTTGCCTTCATTATACTTCCTTTTATTCTTAACGATAAGAGATGGAGGCTGTTAGATCTAACGACAGTTTTGAGGGTGAACCGTGAGTTTCTAAGTTTCGCCAGCTCAGCTCTGCCTAGAATACAGTTCAGAAGTTGTTCAACCTGAGTTTGTTCCTGTAGAGCTCTGCCGCCTCCGCACTTTCCTGCAAGCAGGGGAACTTCATACTAGCGTGATCAGACGAGTGTGCGAGTCTCAAGTAGCTGAAGAGCCGGGTATGACCGCGTTTTATCGAAGGTGGGTGCATTCCCTTCTGCATGCTACAAAGGAGTGTAGTGACAGAAAGGCTATATAGTTTTTTGGCTATGATTTATAATATATTATAATATGATTTATATATATATATATACATGTATCGCGATGGTTGAGTATCATCGAGAGGATTATAATCGGTGCAAATGTGACATCTGTCCTTGCCTCTGAAATTGTGGGTTTGCGATGGCTTTTCCCCTTCAAAAGAAAAAAACTCTCCTTCTTATTTTATTAGCATAGGTAGATAAAACATTTGCGTTCATCAAATGAGATACATATACCCAATCAATAATAAAGTTGATTTTTAGACGATATCATAAAAACAATCTGCTCGCTGTGTCCTAGATGAAAACATGGTTTACGGTTATTTATTAACAGAATGACAGTTAGAAGATAGTAAAAAAAACTTGTTTAAGTAATATTTTTATAATCGTGAAAAAAGAAACGGATATTGCAAAAATATAAAAGTTAGTCATGTTTACGGATTAGGTTCATTGTCTATAATAGTAGTTCAAAATATTTAAATACAATGTGTCAATCACTGGAAAGAAAAATATAATTGAATTTCACATTGTACTATACATTGCCACGGTCTCAAGCTCAAAACAACTGCATCGCACATCTCATACGTTACGGCACGCGGCATGCGTCAGTATGTTCGACAGTTGACCACCGTCCGGCGAGAACATAGCACGCATCCTAAACGGCATTCGGATCTATAACTTGCATTCCATTGCCACGCGATTTATAAAAAAAAAAAATGTTTGACGCTACTATTTAATTGGCGGGAATTTGAAATGTGATGTGGCACCAGTGATACTTAATAAATCGTGAATTTTCTGTTATGAATTATATATATTTGTTTTAATACAAGTTAATTTAAAGTTAAAACTCTGGATAACTCTGGACTGGCTTCAATGACTCCTGGATTTTTTATACTGGACAACGATTTAAGCTGTCTATTATGGTAAGTATTTTTCTCGTTTTATATAACTACCGTTCCTTATACACTGTTAAACAATTTTATTCCATGTACAAGTTTACGTTAAAAGATTTGTTTTAAAGGAATTAATAAATTACGGAAGCTACGTATATTCATGAAAAATTATAACGCTTTAAATAAAGTCACTAAGATAATATAAATAAATTTAACTGTTATAGGATGATTAGGATATATAATATATTATACATATTATATTATAATTTTTTATAAAAAGTTATAATTAGCATGTACGCGAAGTTTATACTAAACAGTAGTTTATTAAATAAATAAATCATACAAAAATACATGTGTTACACGAATTGGTTTAATCTTAAAATCCATCTTAAGTTAATATTTAAAAAAAAAAGAGTGTTGTTGGTGATGTATGGCTGTACAGTTACGGCTTAAGTAGATACGCTGATATATGATTAATACCATTTTGTTATTTGTGTATTATTATACCACTGTTATCATAAACAATTTTCCTAACTAGACACAAAAAGGAGAACCACCTGCCTCAATTCAATATTAATAAGAACTTCAATATTAAATATCCTCCCCCTACAAATAATCCGTTTCTAATTAAGAGAAAATGTTCATGTCATCAGTAACAAACTATTTTAAGTAGAGATTTTTTTATTCAAAATAATAATATATATTTGTAAAGTAATAAATACGTATTACTTTACTTAAAGATCAATCACGCGTATAATATGCGAGGTTATATGTATGTTCACTCAAACGATGAAATTTGAAGATAGTATTAAACTATTTGGTTTAAAATGAAATTGGAAATAATAATGTATTGTATTTCTGAGTTCTTCGTTCTATTTTCTTTTTCAGTCTTCGTCAACTGTATATGTAGTATAGGTCTCTTTCTTTTCTTTGCACTTTTTCTTGTTTTGAAGGTCTAGTTTCAGCATGAAAGTAACCTTCATGATGTTATCTTATCATTGTATTTGTGGTATTATATTGTATTGGGTCTGAGAAGCTTTTGCTGTTAGCCCTAAGGCTTTTTCAGCTTCATCGGAAACGGAACGGAGGGGTCCGTGAACGTCTTTGTGGGTTTCCCACGTAAAGAAAATAAAAAGAGAACGCAAAGAACAGAAAGAAATGTTCATAAAAATCTAACGAATAGATAAATAATAACGCAAGTTTATGCCATCATTAATTTAAGATATGAAGATCGTATCTAAATTCAATTATACTTTCAAAGATATCATAATTGTTTTTATATTCAGAGAAAGTACTATTTATAAATATTTAACAGATTACATATTGAAAGTATCTTAGCTTAATTTTTTAACTATTTTTAAGTATTTTTTCTTTAAGGCATAGTATTGATATACAAAATTAAATCTAGAAGAAAGAATAGTTCATAATCTTCGCGGAATGCTACGCAGGTATTATCGACAAATGACGGCCCAAGGCGAGGTCCCCTTGTGGGGGCCCTTGAGTTTAGTCACTCCATTGAGGGTTCACCGAAGTATTAAAAGAGCTTGGCAGCCTCCAAATTCGGTAAAACAAGTAGCGGCACGAGACGGGGCTCCCCGGGGGCCTCCGAGTTTCGCTACCTTAAAGGAGGTTTTAGGCTAAGGCGCCTTTTGCGTCCTGCCAACTCAAGCCTGTGGATTCTGCTAATACCATTTGGGTAACAGTGACAGTTAAAAAACAGACTTGGTGCTGTCTTCCAGTTCCGGTAATGCTTGCGGTTAAGGCATGCTTTAAATATAATTACTTATTGATTATAGATTTAACTTATGATTAGATTTTCTCATTGTCCTATCTTGAATCATCTTGGCTGGACTGATTAACCGCGACACTCGGACTCCTGCGGTGAATCATGCTGACCTTGCCTACTTGAATGGAACTCTCTTACTGAATACGTCAGTTTTTAATCAGTAAATAATGCACTGTTTTAGTAATTCTCTATATAAAAGTCGGCTTTAGTATCAAATTGAATTTCTTCTATTTTCCACATTTATGACGTATACTATACTTTTTTTGTATTTTAATGGTATTACAAACTGAATTAAATTAATAGCATCAAAATTCTAATTAGGACATTACAAAATAAAATTATATATGTAAACGTATTTACATTTTTTCTACCTTTCTCCATACAGACTCAAGTTCATCGCGAGTAAAAGTGAAGATGAGTGATTGTGTAATAAGCGAAAACTGGTTAAAAATTAAACGAGTTTGACTTTTTTAATACAATTTCACAATAACATCTGACGTATAATATTATTGTATTCTCGAAGTTAAATCGACTTGTGGTTATTTTACAAGTAATATTAAAAAACCTCTTTATAATTGTGATTTCGCTATGCATTCTCCACTTTTGTCCAGAGTGGTAAACAAAAGCAAAATGTTTTCATGTTTTCATATTAAAATGTTCCGCTATATCGTTACTGTGAAATTAAGTTAGCGTGTTTTTTATTTTATCCATCCACTTAATACAGTAAAGCAATGCTACTAGACTATCTGTGTGAGACCTACTTGCTAACTGACCAATTACAAATATTTTTACTTTGTAGATTCAGAGAAAGCATAATTTGAACTTGCATATAAACATTTATGTGAATTTTTACAAGCAGACATCAAGAGAAAGCTGTAATATAAAGTGCTGGAGATTCTAGTATAATAGAACTCGATAGTTTCAGCTGGTACGAAAAGTCAAATAAATCATTGTCAATTTTTATAATTAAATAATCACGATTAATGTGATGCGTCATGAGAGAAACGTAATGTTCAATTCCACTTACTTGTCGTTTTGTAATTTTAAGAAAGATTCAAGCGAAAGTCTGTGTTTCTGTAGATGTCTAAGTGCAACGTTTCTTTTCTGAAGCACATTAATTTGTATCGAATGTGAACATCTCAACGCCATGAATTTTGTATGACTTGGCATCCTTGCCGGCATGTATAAAAGAAAAAGTGTTTGTTACCTACGGTCGTGTTCACTTAATAATGCAACGAGAAACTAAAAGTGTGCTCTCTGAACCAAATTTGAATAACAAATGTACGCACGAAAGCGAGGCTTGTGTTTCTTGAAATACTTGAATAACTTCTGCGTTCAGATGACATCATGTTACGGTTGCGTTCCTTGTGCGAAGAATGCTAATTTCGTGATAGTTGTTTCAATCATTACTCAGTTTGCCAACTGTTGCGATCTCTGATGCGTGCTTGACAATCGTAATGGTTTTGTTTATAATATAATGCACTTGACATTGTATTACATTAGCTGCAGATTATAAATCTAAAATTCCAGAGTTTCAAGATATTTAAGAAATCGTTCTTTCTCTCGTAATTGTGTTCACTCACTCTGGGCCTCACTGCACGCCCACGTTCTCATAACGATCCATGAAGGGAGCTATGCTCGGGATTTCTCTACGAGGTTGAATTAGAGATGAAAAGATTCGTATACGAACGAAAGTAACCGCCATAGCTCAGCGAATAATCAAATTGAAGTGGCGGTGGGCAATATAACGCAAAACGTGTGGCTGCTGAGGCTTTAAAGTTCTGGAGAGAAGACTTCGGACCGGCAAACACAGTGTAGTACGATCATCGGAAGATGCTGAACACTGATTTCAAACCGGTCAACGGAGGACGCCTACGTCCAGTATTTAACATCTGAAATGATGCAGGAAGATAAAGTTAAAGATATAAATGTTTATAGAAAAATATTCGTATTTATTTTGAGAAAAAAGCAAACAGAAAACAGGAAAGTCCAAATTATAGAACTAGAAATAAATATTGTCGCTATATCTTTTTTCAAGCTTCATAAAATTAGTGCCTCTTTTGTGTGCTACTGTGAACGGTATTACAAAAATACACTCTTTGTAACTTATCTAAATTCGTCATCAACCTAAACTACCTAAACCTACCCTAAACTAACTTCTTAAAGTTAAAGGATGATCCTTTAACTTTAAGAAGGCCATAAAACAAAAACTCGTACAAAAATCCTATTATAGCGTGAACGATTTTTTAGTCATAATTAAACTTGGGAATGAATTATACTACTACTATATTAAGAATATTCTTAAAGTAACCACGATTAAAGTTGTGATTAAAGGTTTAAAACCTCGTAGATTTAGATTTAAGTTGAAGAATATCTTTATAGAGGAGCTCAATCTAATTCTAGTTTGGCATTCTTTTTATGATCTACACAAGTGGTCATTGTATGATCGTATGTGGATATATTCACGAATATATGAATATTATTAAAGTAAACTAGTAACATTTTAAGAGTTACATCTCGTGATATGGCATAAAAACATTTATATTACAAATGGGTTGTCCCGAAATACAAGTATTTACCTTTTGTATGCAAACTGTCTCTTAAAAAAATCACAGTCATAGTTTGACACTTGACTGTAAAAAGGCGTTATCGTGCCCGGCCTCGCCTTGTTTCACTCATCTAAATCATGGCTTAACACTACTGCTATGATTTCCGAGAGGATGATCTTAACGCCTATCCATCGATCAAGAAGATTGTGATAGATCATTTTATTAGTTTATACAATTGCCTCTTTGTTCTTTTATCAATTACTAAAGCGAAAAAAAGAAGGTCGATCTTTGACAATAGAAGAATCTTTATTGTCCTTTAAGAAGAAAATTGATTAGAGATGCAATGCATTATGATTTAATGACATGAGAACATAACCGTTGTGTTAAGCAGGATTTGAAAATGAATAACCTTCAACGTTTTTCATTAAATGAATGTATTATTTAAAGTTGGTAGCAGAAATTAAGTATTTTACATGTCGTCATTTTCCAATGAGAAATTGAAAGTTTAATAAAACTCGTCTAACGATGACAAAAGAACATATTTATTAAAGGAAATTGTTAATAATTGACTTCTTGCTTATATTCTATATAGTGTCTAGATACGGTAATATTTTTCATATAAAGCAACCTTTACCTAATTTACGGCAATAATGTTCAAGCATAATACATGTATTTTTTTTTTCAACTGATTTATAATAATAATGCTTTCAGACTCTTCATACATAGCTTCGAGCTAATCGAATACACAATGAATAAGAATAGCCATCATATCTTACCGTATTAGCTCCGAGATTCTGGAATTGTGCTTGGAAATTCTTCTTGTTTATATGCAGAGGTCAATTATGGAATTTGATACTGCTCGTGTTTGGGAAATTACGTAACATCTCCACATTAAATACTTCTCAGTGCCTTGAGGCAAAGATCTACGACGAATGTGCGATACCAGCGATGACCTACGGCACTGACACTTCGAGTCCCATATGCTAGCTCAGCCGTTCAACAAGCATAAGCATAGAGAGCTATGTTCGCAATTAGCTCTACTAGATCGATGTAGGGATGGGGAGATCCGTACACCTTCTCTGACATTGGCTAGTACCGGTCGTATTGAAAATTGGAGGCCCATGCCCAGCTGTGGGACGCTTAAGGAAATGATGGCAATATATAGTAAAATAGTGAGAAGCGGTTGTCTAATAGTTGGGAAATGTTGCGTTTAAAGCGCTTATTTTTTATATATATAAGAAACTGTTTATAAGCTGTGATGGAAAACATCGTAAATAAAACGGCACCAACAAAAACAAAAAAATCCAAAAACATCTTCCATTTCGCGTGAGTAGTTATTTATTCATTATATACAGACTGAGAGGAGATATGAGCTTCAAAAGCATTACAAGGCTGATATGTAGCAAAATAATATGTTTAAGAAATAAAACAAACCCGTTTAACACTAAAAACAAGATTTTTACTCACATTGCGTGCACGTGCTTTATGTGTAAAATGTAAACGTTTTTGTGAACTAAATCACAAAGTAAATATAATTGTCACTGATGCCCTGGTTAATTCGGCGCTTTCGAAAAAACTTCTGTTGCAATATTCACGTTGTCGTAATAGATCGTAATTTTTAAAGAAAAAAATCAGTATTTATTTAAATACCTTCGATATTCATAATTTAATTATTAACTTGAGAATATTACATTAAGATACAGTAAATAAAGTGTTTTTTATGACGAAATATATGTATATTTTTAGAAGCTTGAATTATTTTGTCTTGAACTGCTTATTTTGCGCCGGTTGCCAATTAAACAATTTAACGGATTTGTGGTTAAGACGTTAAAGGTGGTTAGATTATTTATTTAACAGAATTAATAGGCGGCCAAGCATTGGGCGATTTATTCGGACGCTTTATGTAAGGACTGACTGTGAGGATCTCCAACAGAAAACTGCTTAGTGTACTATTGGAAATGTATTTCAATGTCATCATCATTACAGCCGTAGGACAAAAGACTGAACATGAGCGTTTTCCGTAGATCTTGTTTGTCTTGATTGTCATCATAGATAGTCTCTTCATATTCTTGGTCCGGGCGTTTGCCCGTCTGCGGTCTCCATTCAAGATCCTTGAGGCCACAATGACCTCTGTTCTGCACGTTAGGTGGTCACTTCAATTTATCAATACGCAAGGCTCTATTGTTTACTTACGTTTGTCTGTCGATATTTTTCTTCCTGATTTGATCTCGTTGACAAATCCCGAACCCTCTCCGCTGCTTGTAGATTGACTATGAGCTTGCCAATGAGGCCTGATAATCCTCAGTGAGATTTTATTTTTTTAATTAATATGAAAAATCTTCCATCGAGATTGCGGACCTGCAAGAGAAGGTCGTCGAAAGATATTTGATGCAGGCCGCTTTCAACCAATCTTATTAGAAAACTGAAGGGAGAAACTATATGCAGCCCTGGATGTCTTACGCCTATAATGATGACGACAGTCAATATTATACCATCTTGGCGATGGCAGCATGTTCAGGTGTTAATTCTATAAATCTTTTCACCTAGTGACTTTTAAGTTCAAGGACGCTACCGTTCCATGCACTCAGCTCAAATGAATCTTTAAAAGCACCTACATAAATAGAGAATAAGTCACCCAGTGATCAGATTTAAAAATTACATTTACAGAAAAAATATTACATATATTTCCGTGTAGCTTTTAAGTTACCTTTTTTATTCAACTGTCACTTTACAATAACATGTAATTGTATCTTTGTTTAACTATCCGTCTAATAAAAAAACTTATTAAAATAGGTTATGGGTTAAAAGTAAGCTGGTTTACTTTTGCAGAGGTCAAACAGAAATTTTGGAATAAAAGCTTTCATTGCTACGTCATTTTATTAACATTTATAGCCCTAGAGGTCTACATTATAAGCTCCATTCAAAAGCTTGTGCTCGTTTATCCACAACGGTGCTCACTAGAAAAAGTAATACACTCATTACATACCATACTCGTGTTCACTTTGAAATCAGATTTAACACACTTTCGGTATGACTTGTGAATTTTGGCGGACCTATCTGAGCAGCGTTCGCTTCATAATACACAGACGGAGCCTTACGTTATTGGGTTTTAAAATTACTTATTGTTGAAACTTATAAAAGAATTTTAATACAGTTATGAAGAATAATGAAAGTGTTATAATTTTTTTTACAATGCAGTACTATAGTTTGTAAATCTTTTTGACGTGTTTTGTATCGCTGTATTAAACAAGATAATCATCATTTCAACCGTAAGACGCCGCCCACTAGTGGTCATAATCCTTGCGCATAAAATTTCAATAATACCGGTTGGAAGTAGCCTGCATCCAACGTTTTCCGGCGACGTGGTATGGTCGGACGTGGATGGTGGAATACGGTCACCTATATAACTTACGTGTTAAGGAACCACTTTGCTTTTTAAGCAACGTAGAGAATAATGAAACATCCCCTGATCCTCTGATGCAATACAAGCCTTTGCGCCTAGGGCAAAGATGAACTGTAGAGATATATTATTCACCCATTGCAAAACCGAATTTCTTTATTTCTAAGACGAAAAATATATTTTTATGCAATAAATCATAAAAATTATATGTCAGCAAAAATCCTAGTTCATGAAACCAGTTTCTTACTCACTCGCACGTTTATCCGCCACGCTTATCAATATTGACGTTATAATTAATAGGTACATAGCTTTGTAAACGACTTCTTAATACGGAGCGTATGTAATTGTAAGCCTAGATTAACTTTTGGTAAATTAATTGAATATATTAATAACGATAATTCTTCTAATGTGCAAGTAAGAATGCTCCTTATTTCTAGGCACTACAGGCATTTATACTTTTTTTTTTTTATTTATTGCTCGTACGAATTAAAATTCATACGCCGTTCAAATTTGGACTAAGGCTGTATTATAGTCGCTGTAATTGTGTTTGTGTCAATCATGATTTAAACTTTCCCTATTACAGATTAGATATATACAACTTTATTACCACATGCTTTCGTTTCTCCATCTACTAAGAAGTAAAAAAAATCATATACAAGTGATTTCTTACTGTCTCCCCCGAAACTCGTATATACTTGAAAGGTTATATACAAAACACCAAAATCTCATATATAACATGTAGTCTGCATGTGACAATCTAAATTATTTACGATAAATATTTAATTTATTTATAACATTTTAATATTAAATTATTATTTAATTATATCACGAGAATATTATATTAACTCAACGAATATCGTATCCTATTAAAAATGTCTAAAAGAAAAAAAGAAAACACTCGTCAAGTATTTACGTGTGTGCTTCATGTGGCTGTCAACGTGTCATGTTTCAGCTCGGTCAAAGATTGAATGCGTTCCGTTTATTTTCAAGTTCGCAGTGACTAAGCGGAAATATTATTGTCTTTTTCTTTATTGTAATAATAAACACAAGTGAAAGCTGAGGTCAGGGTTCGCGCATGAATAAATTAAAAAATTACAATGAAATTGAGCGCGTTGATGATTGCAAGATTATCATACAATTTTAAAAAAATATGATGACTTTTATGATATGTCATTTTATTGTTCTGTTAACCATTGTGTTTTATGATTTCATATTTTATTGACTAAAGAGTTTGATTCAAAAACAGCGTAATTAAATGTTGGTTATGTCTTTCCTATTTTAACTATTCTAGACTTACCAAGAAGAATTTACTTTAGCTCGTAGATACATATACATACAGCAATCAGATGTTATAATTCTGTTGTCATAATTCATCGTTTCAGCCCAAAGGCGCCTATTGCATGGCATAGGACTTCCCCTAAAGATATCTAAACGGGGTATTTATCATAATCGTCACGCTTAGCAGGAGGGTTGGCGATCGCAGTGTGGTACATAGAAGACGCTGCTGCACATCCTCTGGAAACTGGAACCATATTAATTCTATAATGTATAATGTGTAACTTGTATAAAGTTGAATTCCGGGTATTTATTGTGCGACCTATAATATAAGTCACAGTCCTTACAGCTGGCTTCCACTGCTCGTGATGTTTCTGTATTCTCTGGTGTAACGTCATATCCTGTATAACGGTTGGTTAGTTTTTGTAGAAGATATTAAAACATTTATAAAAATTTTCATTAGCACCATAATATTCCGGGTAGTTTTGTTTGTGCATAGTACATAGGATGGCAAATTTAGTTCTTCTTGTATTCGTATCAGTTACTCTACTGAAGAAAATTTTACATTACGCCTTAGTTACTTATTTTAAATATTATTCTAAATTGCAATAATTATACAACATAGATAATATCTAATAAAGAAACATTATATAGACGTACAAGAGGCGGTCTTACCGCTCGAGGCGATCTCTACAAGACAATCATTGGAGTTAGTATTATGTATAACCGATGAGCGGCAGAACAGCTTAGGACGTTCACCCGTAAGGTGGCCAAAATCCTCGTTAAAGGCGTCGGAAGATGCAGACCGCTTCAAAAGGTCCCATAAGGATTATGGCGGAGGTCTATGTTCAGCAATGGATGCTGTATGGCCGAAATTATGTTGAAAGAATGCTTTAATTTGAAAAAATTCCAATTTTGAATTAGTTTTATTACGTAATAACACATTTGAAGGTTATTGGTAACTTCTTTACGGCTGTAGAGAATGCCTATAAGACATTAAGTCCGCCATTATATATCGTATACAGTCAATTTATAACTATATTTCTGCAAGTTGCAACTGCAACTTGCAGAAATATAGTACTGTTAACTGTTAAATATGTTAACTGCAAGTTCTCCTGTATGTAAAAGTCAAGATGGTAAACTTTCCAGCATGTCGGAAAATTAATACTTTCCGCAAAAGCCTGCAGCGTGTAAGCAGCCTCGCTGTTTATACACTTGATTATGTGTAATGTGACTTTAATTCTAGGAGATTACTAGAACGCGTATACGAACACGACAGCTACGTGTTTATGTAATGAAATACTAATGTGAAATAAAACGTCAAGTTAAACATGCTGTCGTTCAGAAAGGCCCCTCCTGTGAATATTATCGTGTTGGTCGACAGTTCATCTAACAACGAGTGATAGATGAATGTCAAAAAACAAATGTGTTATTTTTAACGAGGATTTTTTTAAAAAAAGACTATTATACCGATGTCTGTAAGATTTTTTTATTGGTAATATCTTAGCAAGATAGGTGAATAAGTATTGGACTTTTAAGGGCTTTTATTAAACAATCTGTTATTTACAAATATGATATTCAAAACTCCCACAATAGAATATCTACCGTTAAAAGTTACTAGCTTACAACTAATTACAACTAATTACAAAAATGTGATATCCACTTTATACAATGCAAGACTTTAGTACTTGTAGTATTGTGATTACACTTTCACTGTACCATTTTATAGTACTTTTCTTTTAATTTAATGTAGTCCATTGTTTTACGGTTTTGGCCGATTATATGTGGTTTCTTTTATATTTATTGATTAGCGTCATTTCCGTCTATAAACGCTCCCTTAAAGACTGAGGTCTCCCCAAAGGTGTCTATGGGGGTATATACAATAATCGTAGGTGGGTCGGCGAACGCCATGTGGTAAAATGTGGTATAATATAAGCAGAGAACGCTGTGGAACATCCTCTGGAAACTTTTTGTAAGCAGTGAATTATATTATCGCTTTTATAGGATTGTATCGCGGGAATCGAACCCGCGACGTATGATTGCAATTCTCAGTTCTCTACCGCTGAGCTAACACTGCTCGTTAAGGTACGAACCATAGTTGGATCAAACATATTTTTACTACATTATATTGTGATAAACTTTCAATTGTGATAAATTACTTAATTTTTTTTTCCCAAAATTCTTAATTATCATAGGTAGGTCATTTAGCAATTTGGCAATTCTTGTCGCGAGATAATTTATTAAGCTTTGAAGTATAAAGTCTGTTTGTAAAACATTTGTTATTTACAAATACGATAGTCTGAATTATTTACATTTTTGTATGCTTATGATTTTTTTTTATTTAGAAAATATACAGTTAGAACTCACGTTAACATTTATACAAGAGTTCTTACGGCACACGTCGTTTAAATAAAAATATTTCTGAAAGATAGCGGGCTGAAATCATTTCCTTTCTCGTAGTCGAGTGATGAGCATCATTTTTTGGAAAGGCGGGTTCATTGACCGCTATAAACTGTACCTATACATAATTTTCGCCGATGCTGTTTAATGTATGCAAATCATATTATATGTCTACAAAAAACCACATACTATTTGACGACTATATAAACAAATCGTTACAAATTGATTTACTTTGTTAACATTTATGCTTATTCAAACATCTTTTAAATTAACAATATGTGGCAGCAATTCGCATATGTTATGAATATTCATTTATCACCGTCTTATTTTACTGTCCTGTTCATTTATTTTGTACATTCCGTTAAGTTCTCGTCATTGCTATTTAATTTAAAATATTAATTACGCAAAGTATATTATAAATAGATATACGCGAAATACTGATGTCTAGTCGTGAAGATAAGCAGGATGTGTGCCAGTGCACAATCTTCACTGAGATATTTAAGTTTTAAAAATTAGTGAGAAGCGCTAAGTAATTTTTCAAAACAGCCACAGAAGGTTCACTGCTGAACATAGACCCACAGAATTAAAATAGGACCAGTGATTAATGACTGATGATGATGATTAAAAAGGTTGGCTGTCTGCCTTGTGATGTCCTATACTGCGCTTGCCAATCTGTGATCTCTAATTCAGAACCTAAAATCCTAGCAGTCATCTGTTCTGCCAATATTAAGTTCTTTATTAATTCTTTGTAAACCTTTATAGCTTTATTTAAAATAAGTGAAAAGCACTCAGTTATTTACTCTTTCATTTTTTAGCCTATAGAACGTATAATTTTTATAATTTATAATGTTCGTAACAAATAACGTATAATGATCATAGATAGATTCATTCGGGCGATAAAATGCTAGTGATTGTCAGTGACTATTCATTAAGAAAAAATAATTAAAATGAGGTGAATCGGCATACATAATTAATACTGGCTGAACCAGAATGGTTTGATGGTTCTTAACTATTGTGATGTCGCATGACTAATACAACAACAATATCCATAATTTAGAATATTGCATATTTACGTAATTAAAGCGAAAAATTAGTGAAATTTTATAATATTCTCTGATTTGTGTGGAACTTTTTATTTCTTGTAAATGTTACTCAAGCACTGTCAGTGCAATTATTATATAATGGTTAAAGATATTACTGACATAATAATTGTAATATTTTCATATTTCATTACAATACATATCATCATATATAAAGTATTATTTATCAAAAGATACTTTAGCTAGAATATTATATTGAAATGGGGCTCCAAACTCGTGGAACACTACATATAATTATGAAAGCAAAAAATATTTAATAAATAAGTAACGATGTAACGTTTTCCAATCAGCGCTTAGCTATAATTATGGTCTTTAAAATAAATACTTCTATAAAAAGAGACTGTTCAGTTACTCTTAATAAAACTATATTGGTTATTTACATAATGCCCAGTCTTCTATATGGTAGAAAAACGTAGGCTTTTGTTCACACAAATCAAACAAAACAATCGGAAATGGGGAGAAACATGCTAAGAATAGGAAAATATACGTATACATATACGTATACGTATACATATATATGTGTGTATATATATATATATATATATAGACTACTAAAAGTACAAAATAAATAATAAACCTTTGGAAGCCTTAAGTAATATCGGTTCGTAGTTGAATATCTCTGGCGAATTTCAAGTATTTAAGTGTCATGGTTCTAGACATAGATTTAATTCTCTTATACATAGATGATAAAATAGAAAACAAAATATCAAAATTATTTAATCGCTTAAAAATGTAATACATATGTTACGGAAATAAGTTTTTGGATTTTGAGGTCGATTAAATTATTAATCTAAATTTAAAGCTTCGATCTCAATTAGTTGAAAGTCATTGTATTTTACATGCTGTTATAAATACCGCAACACAAAAAAAACAGTTTATGGCTTACGTAGCCCAAATTTCCACAGGTTTATTTATTTTTTCGGAAAACGAGGGTACGACTTAAAAACAACTGTACTAAACAGCAAAGACGTTTAATAGTAGGTATATATATATAAGACGACGTATGACACCTACACTACGACTAAGATATATTTTCTGTTCGTTGCGATTATTATTCTTATATAGATTGTCTAGCAATATCAAGCTCAATTGATTAAACTTAGACGAAATAATAATTTTAAGTAAATAGTATGAGTTTGTTTGAAGCGTTTTTTTTTAATGAGACCATTGTAGTACATATATGATTTGTCGTTTACAGAAGACTTACTCATGGTAACAGAAAAGTAAAAACATATAGTGATTTGTAGCCATAGTAATAGAAAGAATATTACCATTTACTCTACTGTCTGCATAAGCTACTATTTGTTCTGTGACTCGATTTCGACTTTATGTTCATTTAGGGGAAATAAAAGAATCAATTTTATGTTGCATACCTAAATACGAAGAAATTATAAATAAAATTGTCTATTCTAACGCAAAAATATTAAAAAAAAGAAAAAACTTCTTTGGTAATAATATAAGGACAGTTGTTATCATTTCTACTGGTGATCGATCCTTTGGTTAGGTTAGGTTAGTGTTCAACATCATAGGTTCCTAACGTATGAATAACAACCACCTCTTTACAAGAAAATAATCCAATAACCTTTCACTGTTTATTTACATCATATTAATAAGATGTGTAACATTTGTGTTAGGTGAATTGAATGTTTTTTGTGTATATAGAGGTATTTCATAATTCTATTTGCCTTTGATCCCGCTTTCATCGTCTTATTAAGCTTCAACGTTCAATAGGGGGCGTAACTACCACTTATGAACTAATGGTTTTTTACAGTTGCTTGTCTATTTTTGAAGCAGATTAGGTTTTGCTTTACACCGGTAGCTAGTGAAGATGCTGAGTTATTGAGATGTTCTATTTCATATTTATAGGGCAGACCCATGTCTAACCGCAGTGAACGGCCTCTGACTGAATTGATGATGATGGTGATATTGAGATGATAGGCATGTTTGCGATATTTTGAAAGATAGTAAAGAACAAAAACTGAAGCATCACAATGAGATCAACTGGCAGTATAACGTCAAGAGGTCCATATCATCTGTTTTTTTCTGCCAATAGACGCGTACTGCAAGACATGGCAATCCTTTAAAAATCGACACGCATCCATAGATTTTTTTATTGCAATCTCAATTATGTTTTCACTTCACATAATGGGAGGTCTAACTACGTCGAATCGAGCCGGATGCCGAGAATGCTAAAGCCTTAACGGCCATCCGCCCACTGCCAAGTAATTCTTCAAGCTACGTAGGTGACCTTGGTTCTTTTGCGGTTCTTCTCATTTCTAATTCGATCTCGCATCGAAATCGAGTATAGCTCTCTCCATCGCTCTCCGGGTGACCTTGAGCCTTTTTATAAGGCCTACTTGTAAGCAACCACTTCTCTGGTCCTGTAATTACTGTTAAAAATATCTATACTTTTGATTTCAACATCGAAAAATATAAGTGATACTCCCTGTACGTGTTAAAGCAATTTCGTTCTGAATACTTGACTTTACATACGGCAGAGTATCATAGAATTAATATTCTTCACAAAATGGCGACGTTCACTTTCACTAACGCACAGCATTTCTTTATAATAGCGATAAATAATAAAGGAACTTTTACTTATCGAGAAAAGCTCGTATTTCTAAAACTAATCTGCATATTCTCTCTAATGCTTAATCGATTTGCATAAGAAACAACCAGTTCTTGGACCGTGTTACACGGAATTAGTAATATTACATCTGCTGTTGTAGTTAACTTTTTTTTCAAAAATTAAGAATTTGATAGGGAGAAAATCTAAATCAATATTTTGTCAAGGAGGCACTGGAACCTTTATAATATCACTGGCTGTAACGATGTTAAAATTCTATAATATCGCTAATAACTTAAGACTAGAATACAAAATATTTTAAAAGTCTGTGCGAGCGATGCTCTAATTGTAAGTACTAAGATCCACCCTGGACAATTTGATGTAACATAGTTTTGCTATACTATTGATTACAGCAGTGTTACATTAAAATAAAAAGGGATTGAGTTAAAAAAATATCATATATAAAATATAATTAATTAATATAAAATGTAATTAATTTTATATCAAAAAGTTAAATATCTTCTTTATGTTGATTCTTTCATCGTTGACAAATTCGTCATTTTTTCTTGTTTAACTATTTCAATTGCCAATTAATGCATTTCTCTTGAAAGTTTATAAAAGAAACGAAATTACGAAACGAAAACGAAAAGAATATTCGTAGGACTATGCTAAAGATATTTGTACGTAATCAAATTCCTATTTAGTCCAGCGGATTTACAAGTTGAATTGGCAGGGGGTAAGCTGCACAGCGCGCACAATAGATGACCATTGGGGCCTTAAAGTCCTGGAGTAGAGATATATACCGGTAAGCGCAGCGTATTGTGTCCATCCACAAGGTGAACAGACGACCTTGTGAAGGTCGCCTCACAACGACCTTATATAGGACGTTTCCAACCGGTCCCAAACGCTTGTTTCCGCCAGTCGGACGTCCGGCAGCTAAAATAATGATGATGAAACGTAATAAGTATTGGAAATATATTAAGAATAATATCATTGTAGAATGCTCTTGGTCTGTTGGCATTTGCAACATCGCTGGATTTGAAGAAGAGTGCGTTGAATTAGCTAAGTCAGGCCCACGGGCTTAATTACGTTAAATAAGGGACCCTAAAATTATATGCATAGGTACAATTTTTATATTAGAAATCATTGTGATATAGGTAAACAGTGTTAGTATCGATGCACAGACCGCGGCCCGCGGGCCGCATGCGGCCCGCCGGTCGAATACTGGTGGCCCGCCGACAGCAAAAATAATACTTTCGTACATTCGAAAAAAATTGTATTCTATTCCAGAATAAAACCAAAAAAAAATTAATTACCTATACTTCTGGCGGCCGGCCCGCCATCAGTTCATGATTTGCCCTAGTGGCCCCAAGTCTTAATAAGTCTGTGCAACCATAGTGTTAGAATCGTATTTAGGTAAGATATTTAACGTATATATAAACAGTAAAAAATAACGAGAACATTCAAAGTTCATTTGAAAGAAGCATTCATTTATGTAAATGATTTTTTTTTCGGTTTAGAGAAAGTTGAAATAAAATACCTACAATACGAAATTGAGAGCCGTGTTAAAGATTTTTATTTCAGTGTTAATTACATTTTTATCTCAAACAATCTAAACGTAAAGTGTTTTAACGATGAAGTAATTAATAAGCCTGCTATTTAAAGGTAGCTCGACTGGTCTAGTTTATTATACATTGGACAGGCTTTCATTAATTTCATAGCAAATCTGTAATCTGCAAAGGAAACAAGTTTCGTTTCACTTTGTGAGCTATGCATCACATCAAGATAAATTGGACACTCGGGTTTATACACTTAGTGTTAATAAAACGGATGTAATATATAAAATTCTTATGAAAATAAATGGTTTAACTGATTTAGTTACGTGACAGAAAGTAAAACAACTTCATCTGTCCAACTTTATTAACGAAAGTATTTTAAACTATCTTTAATGAATATAGCAATATAATAAATAAATATTGCTTTGTTTTGTATATTCACACTGTTTCCAAAACAAACATGAGTATACAAAATATTTTTTATTATATCAGAGTATCATAACAAGACATGTTGATATGAATAAAAACGGTTGTGTCTTAATGACATTCTATGCTCGCAGTAATGGATTCCTCAATAGATAAACCAGATTGAGAGTAACATATAAACCTAGATTGTGCCAGATTTACAGTATTTAAGATCACTTGAACGCGTTATCCATTTAATAGTAACGGGACAAGTAGCTTGAAACGCTTACTATGAACGCCCGTGGTGAGACTTTAATAACTGGATGTTGAATTTGACAGCTCGCGTTTGGACCAGATTATTGATATATATTTGTATATTAATCGTATTGTTGCATACTTAGCGTATAAATTGAACATAAAATAATACATAGGTAAAGAACATAAATTGATCGCGGATATCGTTATTTGTTATTGCTATTTCCGCTTTTAAATATATGTTAAGGAGCTAATAGCAAGTAATCTTGTTATCTGTGGAAACGATTGTGGATAATGTATTGTTTTAATTTATAATTTCATTAATTCTTTTTTAGTTTTCATTAGTAAAATTATTACACCACTTTAAAGAGAGGACATGCCAAAATATATGATATGTAGTTTTTAGTGCCTTTGACGTTAAATATGCTAATGGCTACTTAAAAGCGCGGAAGAGAAACTATGCAACAACACTTAATAAGCACATTGCAATTCTCAAAGTTATATTTTAAAGCTTTGAAACCCATATAAATAAAATTAACTGGGTATTAATATGTTTAATACCTTATAATATTTCACATAGAAAAAAAAATATTTAACATGTGTAAATATAATCCTAATGTAATGAATCTAATTTACTAAAGGTAAGGAAAAAACAAATATTTATATTTCAGGTATAATTTATAACTTCCGATGAATAATGAAAATTGACAAGCAGCGGCATTAAATTTTTAACATCACTTTAACCCGTATGGAGCATTTTTAATTTTGTTAACAGAGCTAAAAATAATTTATCTGTTGAATTTTTAGCATTAGCATATAGCAACCATCAAAAATCAGCGTAATAATACAATCTGGATAAACCGACAGAGTTGCCGTCATGAGTGAAAGCGGGTAAACCACGTCACGATACATACGAGAAAACTCGTAAATATTAACTTGTTGATGTTAACTCACTTATATTTAGAAGTGCGTTTCTTTTATGAACATTGTTCTTAATAATACTTAAATGGAGAATAAAAACAGGTTTTTCATTCAAAGCGTTCACTTGCGTATAAAACTTCCAGAAGCGTCCAGTTCAGGCATCCTTCAACTTACAATAAGGTTACGAAGGTTCCAAATGCACCTACAACAAATTATGTAGGATTTTTGTTGTGATCGATTTCACAAAAAACCTCAAGACCAATTCATTCTACAGATGTATTATTACTTAAAAAACCTTTATGTTTATGTAATGATTTCATATCACTCTCCGGATAATTGTTTTAATTTCTTTTATTATAAAAAGCGTATACCGTTGTGTACAAAATAGAGAAAACATTAAATAAGTTTGTCTTTATTTACACTGCTAGCCTTATGTATATCGTTATCTCTCTCATATTATGTAAATAATTAAATACACGCTTATGAATAATATAACACCGGACTCGAACGTGTATTATGTTAGCAATTCGGTTACTTACGTGTTAGACTAGCTAATATGTAACGATGACCACCCGTTATGCAAACAAGAACAGATTCCAAACCAAAAGTTAGTTTGTTTAACCATCAACTTCATAGTTAGTGAACATTAAATCAAATTTATTTAAAAAGTTGAAGGTTTAAATTATGACTCAACATAACTGACTTTTTAACTTACAGACTACAAAATTATAAATTTATGATACCGAGATTTTTTACTTTGTATTGTTTCAATTTGAAAATTTATTTGTAATTTAATTGTAACAATATTGAGAAATTTAAATAATTTTTTATATTAATGTTCTGCTTCATTATAGTTTAATTTATCTGTAAGTTTCCAGGAAACAATAAACAAATTGATAACAAGTGCAAAGCAAGCATTTCCAATTTTAAAATGCTGTTTTTTAAAACCTACCTTTGTTTACAAAGGTTTTTGTCTGTAAAAAGTTTTTTATCGATTTGTACTGAAAATACAAAAGCAATAGTCAAAAGTAATATTGCGTTATTTTGGTGCTATTAAATCTGTAGCTGTTTTTAGATTTTTGATAAGTACAATTGTCATTGCCATTGTGTATGCTCATAGACGTTCACTGCAACCTTCCCAAATGATATCTATGGAATATAACCTGATCTCGCCATGCATGGCAGACGGGTTGGCGATGGCGGTTTGGTGTTATGGTACGACACACATAGGACACTGCTGCTTATCCTCTGGAAACTTGTAAGTGGGCTTTGGCAATCCTATATAATTTATGCACAAAGTGGGAAGTAAATATGATTGTATTCCGAGAACTGAACCCGCGATCTACGATCGCAACTCAAAATAAAAAGAGAGTAAAGTATAAAATATTTTTTATTTATCCTTGCTTCAATAAAAACTAAGTTATTAAAAGAAAGACTTTCATCTTAAACATTAAAACATCGTTTTAATTGATCATTATAACGTCCTCACCTTCATAATAATTGCATATGAACACGTGTGTAATTGTTGAGCTTACGTTGTTTTAATTTAGTTTTTATTCCACACGTTCTTCAGCGAAGTATTCAACGTGTCTTTTTATAATTAGTCTTTTACGATGTTGACAACTTCCACTGGACGTTATTTATAAAGGCAATAATAAAGTGGTAAATTAAATCCGGACGTTACGGATACTGATTAATTGATTGACCTCTCAAAAATTATTCAATATATTTTATATTAGCAATTAGTTGAGTACGTAACAATTTACATGCAAAGTAGGTTTCACTTTAATGGTCGAAGCGCCGCGTACGACAGTGAAATTCTTCATAATAAATCCGCGGTTTATACGGGCAAGTAGGGTAAATCGTAACTGTAGTTCATCACAGCTGTAACAGGGTGGCCCGTGGATTAGCGGTGCTCTTCTCACCGTTATATGTTCGATTCGATTCAATTGGATGCGTGATCAGCGCACTTTTACTTTGTATATGCTCACAACTAAGCGCCAATACGCACCGACTTTCGGCGTCATCTTGTCAATTCTCGACAAGCATTTTTTGGGTGGGTTAACCTTACCTTTTTATCAAAGCAATGTTCGCGTCTCAACAGAGTACAATTAAGTACAATATTAAGACAGCGGAACATGACAAGTTAAAAGTAAAGCCAAAAACTGCGTTAAAATGTATTAATACATGATTAATTGATGTTGCTGTAAAGCCTATATTTAACTAAATTTAACAAGTGTGCTGATTAAATGTTATCAAAACTAAGCTTGCTTCAGGCGTCCACTGGAGGTTGGACTTGGGTTGATTAATCAATATCGTTTTAGAGGTAGGATGTCCACAAAAGGATATGTCAAAAGCCACCTGCATTCAGCATCTTCTGACTGTTATTCTGTAGGTAGGTTACATTGTAGGTGGACATTCTATGCTAGTGTTCTTGGTTCGTAGACCAGTCCGGTTTCTTAGTTCTTCTAAGGATCTCCTCACTCTAATTCGTAGACAAATTCTGTGTATATCCCTTTTATGGCTCTTTGAGTGACTTAGTTTGCAAACGAGGCTCGAAGTTTCAGTGGTACTGAAGTTTTTCTACGGATCTCCACATATTTGATTCGGTCTCATAGAATTGGGTTAGTTAAATAGATATTTTACTAGGTAGGAAGGTTGCTAAGCTCTTACATCGTTTGTGTTTCTAGAGGACTGGACGTCAGTTCTATCGGTACATTGGTTCTATTTTCTGTCAAAGTATGTGTAAAATCTTATAATTACAATAATCCTATGCTTATTTTAGTAACGTCGTCAATCATTTTACTGAAATAAATAAAATTTGTATTGCCTATCATTCAAACAGCTGACTTAGTTCAAAAATATACACCTGACTTTAAAAATCTAAATAACTTATCCTTATTCAATTTCATAAATAATTTTATGCGGCAATTTATCAAATGATTTTAGTGAAATTGCATAAACCTTGCAAAACTGCTCAGGAATCTATTTCATATTACTTTCAATGAACTTATACATGAGTGAGGTTAAACGCCGCAAAAGAAGCCTCTCAGACATCCAACTTCATTATATAGAGTTATTTATACAGTATGTTCTACAAATTAATTTCAAGCCAAAATCGGATGACAGCACAAGTAGAGGATAATTCGAAAGAAATTAAAATGATAAGTCCCAAGTATTTTTGAAATTATTGACAATTTAAAAAATGAATATACTCTAAAAAATAAATTTATTCCTAAACATCTGTTTCTAGCTTGACGTTCATTTATAGGACACTCTATATGAACAAACATCGGAACGCGGATACCGTAGCTTTACTTGCCGGGAAAACAAAGAACATATGATTACCCGTTATATACTTCGGAAGTTTCCGTTATTTTCTACGTCTAACATCCTACAAGTTTAAGGTACAATAGCATGTTTATAGATATATGTGTGATATATCTATAAACGTATAGTTTATCCATACAGAGATATAAGTGTAAAAAGTAAATAAATGTAAGTATTGTAAATCGAAGAAAAATCAGATAAATACGCGACATCTACCAATCGACAATGGCAAGTCCATATTCGACTTAAAAAAAAACGATGTCTTCAAAACTATGGTAATTATTCATCGCGACCTGAAAGAAATTTGACAAGTTAACGAAAAGTTTATGTGTTTCACGTAAGTCCGAATAAATAAATCATGTAAATTACTGCCTAATTATCTGATCTTTGCGGATGTTGTCAGTAATTATAATTTATAAAATTTATATTTCGTAATGCATAGCCTTGCATAACAATTGATATTAATTTAGGATATATCTCACTATATATTTTTTTAAAAGAAAACTTAATAAAATATATATAAATAATTTATTTAATTCAGCCGTATTTATTTTAGTTCAGCCGTAGGCTTTGCACGGCTCGATAAAGGTCCTGTCATAGATTTTAACGGGGCCGGTTGCAGATGGCTTGAATCCAGCGTCGACTTGAACAAGGATAAAACAAAAAAAAATATTCAAGTTATTAATCAAATTTGTATTCAAATATACGTATATGTAGATGAAAATAGAGTTTCCACGTGTAACATTTCATTACAGTTATATATTTACATTCATAATTAATGATTTAAAGAATCGATTTTTAGTAGTAATTAACTAATACTAAAGTTGATATATATTATCTATTATATTAAAAAAGGTAAATATTTTATCTATTGGTCTTAAAATATATAATCATGAACCTTCAAGTATTTCTTTCCTATTCAAAAGCATGATGAAAGTAACCGCAGAATATTCTCGAACAATGTATATACTGTTTGAAAATATTGTACAATAATCTAAACACAGAAACTATAACTTATGCCGCATACTGGCAATGAGAATTTCATTTAAAGTGCAGACGATAAACCGGCAAGCCCGGCATATTGAATGCACGATTTCTCTTAAATATATAATTTTAGTATAACCTCACTTACCACAAGTCGGTACCGTGTTTCATTTGACTATGGTTACAAACATACACTTCATCGCTATTCATTGGCAATGTATTAGTAAAAAGTAATGATTAGGCAAATTTTGCCACTCAATGTTTCGTTAAGATACTTATGTAACATTTCTAATATTATTACGGATGTAAGAAGATGTTAAGAAGTTTTTCCGTGTTGCGATTATACTTTTCATCATTATTTCAGCTGTACAACGTCCATTGCTTTTATAAATACACCTTCATACTTTACTTATATAGGACGTCTGTAGCTTATAGATATATTCCTCCTCCTATAGGACTGTTTGGAAGCGGCTTGTATCCATCGTCGTCCGACGACCTCTATTTTTATACTTATTTAATGATAGTCATCATTAAAGACGTGCATACTTTCGTAGCTTAAGCAACTATTTCAGAAAGTCAAATGTCCTTGCTTTTACTAAATTATAATCTACTAGTAGAGTTGATGATTGTATAAACGAAACCGCATTTGAACATAAGCTTACGAAAGATTTATAGTACGTTTTGTAAAATCATCTTGTGATACAAGTAAAACCCATTTAATGATATGACTAATGATCCTGCGAACACTTAAGTGGGACAGAGAGTATTCACAGTTAATTTCTTGTTGGACCCGTCTTCCGATATGGCAGCTAATATGATGCGGTGCCAACTTTTTCTTAATTGCAATTGTATTCCATATTCAAAACCATCATATGCTTAAGTATATAAAAAAGAAAAGGTCAGTTTCAACCGGTCCTGTTGTAAATCTTTAGACATCTTCCTGGTGAAAAGATGATTATGATCAAAACGCATATTTAGCGAGTAACCAAACAATTCTCACTTCTACCGCAGGATATGTTGTCGTGCACTGTACGGTTCCAATTAGATCATAAAATCTTCAACGTTGCATATTTTTACCAAGCACGATAGATGAATATGTCTAGTGAGAAATATGGTTATAATACCTTCCAATTATGGTACCAGAATAGCAGTACGCAGTACGCAAAGTCGACACTTTGAGTTGTTGTTTGCGCGAACCTGATGTATGATTCAATAATTTAAGAAGTAAATAATAAAATAAAATTGTTTTGGCTCCCGTACCGAATTTTTATTATATATTATTTACCGTGCCGTGGGATGAGGACGAAGAGAAGGAGGAGAATATCAGCTGTCCGGTCGATACGACTGACGAAACGGAGCGGCCGATACTGGAGAACGGAGTCCATCAACGCCTGCAGCGAAGGCGATCATGTCCCCGACCCCGCTTTGGCGCGCTTTTCTAAAGCGTAGTACAACGGTACAGCGGAAGCACTAAAATTCAAAGCGCCATTACAACACATTGATATTATAATGTATAATATTTGTATATTAATTACTATTACATCATTATTTTATGTATTGTTTAATGTTTTGTTTGTATATTAAGTAGAAATTTAATATTGACATAACCTAAAAGCACTTATATTGTAAACTATATATAACGAGGCGTCCTTAAATACTCATGTACATTATATTTAAGATGATAGATTTTAAAAGAATCAGAAACCTAATAGTATAGACTTTTAGTGATTTTTGAATAATATAACTATTATTTCTTGAGATAATCAATATAATCATGTTTTAAATGTACGAGTGAAGTGATTTATGTCACGGCAGCAGCTAAAAGAGAAGCCGTGGTAAAGGACTCGCTATCGTAGATCGCAGGATACAATCGGATATAATTCACGCTTTATGCACTAATTATATAGGATTACCACTGCTTATAAACAAGTTTGCATTGAATGGGTACTAGCGTCCTCTGCGTACCACATTGTTTCACTGCGATCGCCATCTCGCCTGTCAAGTTTTGCGATGGTATATACCCCATAGAAATCTTTGGTGAGAGGCCTATGCCTTGCAGGACTGCAACTACGAAGCAATTAATAAGCGAAATGCATATTTTTATTTATATTTGCACATATTTTTCAGTCGCATTTTTAAAGTCGTTGGAGATGCTAGACGCAGACGCTTCAAACCGATCCTATTTAAAATCTATGGAGAATCCTATTTCCCGCAGTGTATGTTCTACGAGTGAAATAATAAAGGCAATTCACCTACATACACCTTGATTTTTTGTAAATCTTGTTTTAAGAATTTTTACTTGCATTAATTATTAATTGTAATACTAAATGAGCACTATTATTTTATTTGTAATACAATTAAGTAATGCAGATTCCGATGCCTGTGGTTTCTAAAGAATTTATTTACATTCAAATTCTTTTGCCATATCCTTGAATCTTTTAAATTTGAAATGTAATGTCCTCACCGGCTTAAATTCTTAACAGAAACTTAAGCAATATTATTTCGAGATTTATCTTGTTAATTAACATTTACGTACGATTGCATTATAAACAATTTATTTAAAAGTTTTCGTTATAAGAAGTTAATATCTTTTTAAACAATCGTTTAGATGAAAGACATTATTAAGCCTAATCTTATCTGTTCATCGCAACGTGCTTTAATTTCTACTTAAGCATCATTACATGTTGCGATGCAAGTTAAAAACTCACGTCCTTATCTACGATAGTTAGATATTATAATGGTATTAATCGATAACGACAGTGTTGTAAGACTGATAGATAAGCGATTGATCATATTCAAAGAGAAGATGATAGACAACTATCTATCGTGTTACTTTTTTTGGACAGAATTATCCCTATTATGGAAGTAGGATTTGTAGTTTCCGCAGGTTTGAAGGGATAGTCTAGACCACTTTTATAGGTAGCTAAACTCGGAAGCGCTTTCGGGAGCTTTCATTCGGGCCGCTATCATGGAATATATGTATATGGATATCTTATATCTTATATGGAATATCATGGAAGTCCACAGCTGGACACAGCCTTTCCTATAGATATCCTTAAGGACGAGTGGGAAGCAGCAAGCTTCCTTAATAGGGTCGTCTGTCTACCACGTGGTTGGACGCCTTGCGCTGCGCTTACCGGTGCATGGTTTCTACATACATGATTCGATCTAAAAAAGCCTTATAATAATTTTAAATAACTAACGTTATGCTACTTATGAAAATATACCATACACATAATGCCTATAGTATACTACATGCATACTATACTATATCTACATACTATGCTACTATAATACATAAATATATACATTTATAGCTCTTTCTCTCTCTCTCTCTGTTCCTATTTTTGCATGGATCATATTTTAATTAATATAAGAATAATAATAAAAAGATTATTTTAAAAGATTGAAAACGCTATCATTTTGAAATTAATAGTTTGTAAAAATTGTAATAAAACGAGTCAAAAAATTGACATAGCTTTAAAAAAACGTAATAGCGTGGAATAACATTTTCAAATAAATTAGAAAGTAACCAATTTGAAGATCAGACACATGAGTAACACGGATCAAGCGTAAACCAACAAATATTTTTGAAGTAGTTTTCGCCTCTTATTTTAATTTAAATATTCTTAAGTAGTCATTCAACAATCGTTATAATTTGAAACAATTTGAATCAGAAACAAAATTTATTTTACCGCCACACTTTCGCTTTCTCTGTTTACGATCTTATTTGCATAGCTTCCTTAACGTAAATGAGTAAACTCAAGATACAGTATTTAAAGCCTAACAAACAAGTAAATTTTGACATTAGTTAAAAAGACATGGATATTTTTTTTCCACTTTTATAATTGTTAGTAGCTCTATAACATTGCACGTAATTCATTCAATGTATGTACTTAATATAATTATTAGGTTAATATACATGTATATTTGTAACTTTAATATCATAATTTCCTACAATAAATGGTTGTATTTTCTTAATAATTTAGGTATTTATTTATACGAGTATTACAACTTGAAACTAATATGTGAACCAATATTTTGAAAGATTTCCTTGTTTAAATTAACAATT
This sequence comes from Battus philenor, assembly GCF_028537555.1. Lineage (NCBI taxonomy): Eukaryota > Metazoa > Arthropoda > Insecta > Lepidoptera > Papilionidae > Battus > Battus philenor. Next base: position 6,296,115 of record NW_027181686.1, read on the forward strand.
TTCAGAGAAATTACAAATTTTGTTTAGTATAAATTGAACAAAAGATATAAAAAACAAGAGTTTAATTTCAAAAATTTTAGTTACATTTGGGTTAAAGATAAAAATATTAACACGAACAAAATCAATTTTGTATTTATGAATATGTATTTATTTGGACAATCAAGCAAATTATTATATTGAAGATTATTCATTTTAAAAGAGATGCCATAATGATTTATCATGTATATTCTCAAGTGATAAATATAAAATTAGTAACATGAAAAAATTGTAACATTAGCATTAAAAGAGTAACTATCAAGCTTCTCGCTAAGTTCTCCACGAAAGAATCAATATTCCAAACATGTCCGGCAGTAGTATATGGAAAAACTGGGACACTATAAATACACATTTAAATCCGGTCTTGAAATTTCGTGGTTTATTTGAAAGAATAAATATTTGTTTATTTCACATGCATTAATAAAATCCAACAGAATTTGGTTTATTTTTACCGTAAACTAACAAGACGAGTGTATTTGAGAATAAGGGATCACCCGGGCTTTAGAATACCGTGACAGGAACTTGAATTATTTGTTGCTGTTTGGTGCTCTTGTAGTGGTAACCGTGACATGGTAATTACTCAGTTGGTTGAGAAATGGGAAGGAGCATTACTTGAGAGCTGCCACGCTTTCTTGTGGTTTTGTTGCAGGGTGGCGGGTGACGTAATTAGGCAAAACAAAACTATGTAACAGGAAGTGTGGCGAGGGATGGGAGACGATGCGTAAATGTAATGTGAGTAAATGCTGTATGTTGAATGTATGCTGAATGATAGAAATTCTGAAGGATGAGAGAGAAGGTGAAAGTAGGTGGGTGTATGTCCTGGTCCGAAAAATAAGACGGGGGAAAGAGTATTTAAAATAAATTTACTTGATTGAAATAGATTATGATATTGATGAAGGAGAACCCTATACCCTCGTAAAAAGTTAAAATTCTTGAATACTAATTTTTAAAGTTTTTCACAGATTATTTTTTTATTACAGAATTTCGAGGTAATCGATCGGCGTGTATCAAAATGTTAAGAAACATCGTGCGCAATCAAATATCGGCGATGTAAGTAAAGAACAAAGCTTTAAAATTTGAAAAAAAAATGTTTTAACCACGTTGCAGAAATAAACAAAGTATAATATAGTAATGGGTGACATATTTTTGTCACAAGTGACTAGATTTTTTGTCTCAAATTATAGGTATTTAATTACTAAGATTTTTATTGTACATTTATTTGTACAATATTGATTAGAATAGATTCTGATATGTGTATCATAGTTAAAATATGACTAGCAAGTTAATATATTGATATCAATTGTTTACAGATTGCGTTAGATATCTTTGCAAAAAATATAGATAAGATATTTGTAGCTATTAGTTAGATTATAATGTATATGGCATTATAAAAAATAAATATGTTTAAAGCGATAAGTGCTAGAATTATAGGCCTAAGCGGTCCGGTACTTGATAACTTTATAAGGAAGTTTAATATCAAATTTTTTTTACAGATGGTAACTTGCGATAACGAAGGGTCGTCTCACGGCGGATTTCACTTGGGAGCACGCGAAGATGATTCTCATCGACCGCGTGCACCAAGTGTATCGTCTCTATCTCTTTATAAACAAAAGATTGATGCCCTTTTCGATGATAACCGGTCAGTCACAAGTTTGCCTCGGTATGGATCCATGTCAGATCTAGGAAGACGGGACAGTAAGGTCAGTAATATTGTTGGGTTGTATTTTATTATTATTATTTTAGCAGTAGTACGCCAATACTGGATATATGCCTCCTCATAAATTTTCAATGGAATTGGTTGAAAGGAGTCTGCATCCAGAGTTTTTAACAACCTTACAAGGTCGTATATCCCATTTTTGCGTCATCTTAATAAGCTCTGCGTGCCGGTTTTCGGTATCGACTCCAGAACTTTAGCGCTTTAGCTGTTCTATGCTGTCTGCTGGAACTGAATATTGAATGAGCTAAAAATGGTGAACTGAACCTGCTGGACTATGTCGGTTACAAATGAAGGTAATTTGCTTATGAATCTCCTCATTCCCGATTACACCACGTAGAAAAAATTCCAAAAATATTAAAACCATTACTTATTTCATATTGATTAAAACAAAATTTAAATTTTTTGCAGGTAAGCTTAATACATGACAGCAAAGCGGCGATATACGAAGATGAGAGTGATTACTTGCAAGCAACGGTCAAAAAAACCAACGACACGGTACAAGACCGAATAGAAAAAATGTTTGCAGATATGTCAGGTGAAATAAGAAAATCGACTGAAAGTATTGGCGTCCACGTCTTTAGTGTACATTATTTAGGCTCAACGCCTCTTCATAATAAAGTCACCAGTTTATCTGGACTCCAAACCCCTTTAAAAGATTTGTATTTCACCTACAGAAGAAATTTTCGTCACAAAAATGCATTTACAGGCCGGCTAGAAATATCAAACACAGGTTTAAAAGTAAGGTATAAAGGGGAGAAAGGAGATTTAGAACAACTGAATCCATTCCCTACGATTGCAGTGTGGTCTGCAGTAAAGTTTGTTGTACAATCTTCACAAGACAATAAAAATGACATGAGTTATGCTTTTGTGCCTCTTATTACTGATCCAGATAACATTGACCGTCATGCCTTGTTCAAACAGCTAGAACCGGGGGATAAAAAATATATTTTTTCACACAATGAAAATTCATACTCACCTTTGTTCGCTGTAGTTATGCGGAAGATTGGGGTGGCCAAACAACTGGAGTGTCATGGATTTGTATGTCAAACTTCAGAGGATGCTATTGTAATAGCCGCCACATTATACAAGTCGCTTATGTCACACATGAGTAGACAAGGGCATTCTGATAACAATAAATTAAAAAATCGAAATGGTATTAGTTGTATGAGTGCAGCTAGTAGCATAGCTCATGAAATCCCGGTGAGACCTCCTCGCAAGAAGCGAAGTACGTCGTCTTTGAGTGGTGACAGCGACAGGGCCGATGGTTTTTCAGCGAGCGAGTCATTTAGGGAGAATAAGAGGCTGGAAAGGAACGCCGTGTCTTCGGAAAATATTTCTATATTTACTTCACAGCCAGTTCTTCCACTCGAAGCTAAGCGAATAACGGTAGAAGAGGTAAAGGCGAAATTAGATTCGATAAAACATGACACTAGTGGAAGTGATACACAAGAGTCAAAAAAATCTTTATCACATAACGTAAGTGTACCAAAAGCGGAACCCAGTACTGAATCTTCAGTACGCAATCAGGTGTCTGAGAAGATCGAACTGTTTAGAGAGTTAGAGAGACGGAAAAGTATACAAAGGCCACCAAATTTGCCGCCACCCATACCTTTAAAACCGCAACAACCTCCACCGGATCCGCCGAAAGAAACTTTACGACGTACACAAAGTGGAAGAAAATCTTTAAGTGAATCTGGGGATATTTTGACCAAAGTTGCCATACCGCGATCTGGCAGTTTCTTAAATGCTGGAGGACTTACGCGTTACAAGTCTATAGGACATAGGTACGTAGATTTATTACCCTATTTTAGTTTTTATAGCGAAATGAAGTATTATGATTGAGCTAAATATATCTAAAATAATATATCTAAAATTTTACGTGGCTTTGTATGAAATATCCAGCATAAAATCTAATCTATGCGTATTTCAAATAAAAAGGCGCCTTTCAATATAAAAATTTTTAAATTTGAGTGCCACACTAATATTGTCATTTGCAAAATAATTTCGTTAAAGAAAATAATTTTTTTTCATATTATTTTATTTTTACATTAGAGGAAATTGTAACACATGAATTTCAGTACAAAAACCGGAGCCGACCAAATGTTATAATTTTACAGTTCACTGGCTGAATTCAATACTGAAATAACTAAATAACAGGAACGTGTAAACCATGCTTAGCAAAATGTTTCGATACGTTGCATGCCGGTAAGCGTGCCAATGCAACCGCATCCGCTACATTCCTCTGATCCAATATAGCAGTCGCGTTTTTGTCGACCTTTGTAATTAAAAGTAAGTTTTTATTTACGATCAGTTTTTATTATGCCTTATCAAAAATTTCTTACACTGTTACAGAAACAACGGAAAGAAAGGCGGTGGATCACCTTTAGGATTTAATGAACTTTTTAACGAATTTAAAGTACAGGAAAATTTACATTCAATGGATGAGATCCTTAATGCTATAATAGATCCAGAAGGAATGTCGTTTAATGATTTAAAACCAATATATAAAGAATTTCTATTAAAATTAGCAGTAACATTAACTAAAGATGAAATATTCCAACATAGCAAGGCTATAATGAAAAAGCAAAAGAAAAAGGTCCTGAGACGTAACAGTACTATCCAAAATAAAAGAAAAAAAATTTTCAGAGGTTCTAGTGGCCTTAAAATGGTTTTTCGGCTACCTTTTGGCAAACAAACTAGAAAGAAAGACGTTAGAAAACCATTCATTTCGACTGATTTAGATCTCGACAATAAGGTACCAGTGTCTGAAAGTTCAGTTTCGACATCTAGTTACGATTTGAGACAATTCAAACCGAAAACTCCACCTTCGATATCTCAACCGAAGAGAACATCAATGAAACAAAGAAAAAGATCCGACAAAGTAGTCCATGTTTCAAAAAGAAATGGAAAAGTGTCAAGACCCGGTGAGAGAACGTCAACTTCAGAAGATTCCGATTTTTTGACTCTAAGCAATAGGCTTGGCTGTCAAAATCGTAACAGTTCAAGTGGATATGTGTCTTGTTCGGAATGCGACTCAGAAAGTTGCGTAGACCGTTGTTATTGCTCATTGAAAGGAGAATGCAAAACAAAATGCTACTGTTCGGGCGTCGATGCATGTAAAGATTCCTCTAAGACTCGACTCATTAGCCGGAGCTGTAAGGATTGTTCCAAGTGAGTACGATTTATGTTCACTTCTTGCTGTTTACGGACGTTTTTTATTATTATTACTGTTGTGAAATGGTACACAAAGACTAATAGCTTCTATATTAGTAAAACAATACAATCAAATAATACATTATACATAATATTTTATATAGATTTTGCACTGAAACTTTAGTTGTAAGTGACGCAATTATTCTTCTTTCACATAATAATGAATATATTATTTACTTATTTACTTTTCAGTTCTATTCATGAATACTCGAAATCTTGATTCCTTTTTTTATATAAATGTCTCATTAATATTATGAGTCATAGTCATAACAGACAATAGAAAATAGTGAAACAACTGCATAATGCAAGCTAATAAAATTGTAAACATTTTTAAAATGTTACTTTTAGTACAGAATAACTTTTCTCAACTTTCATTCGTTTGCGTTTTACAATTCACTTAACTAGCAGAAATGCCTCTTAGCGAAGAGATTGTGCGGTTTTAATTACATTTAAAGAATCATTAGCAATTTGAGCAAAGGAATTTGTACCTTGTTTATTTAAAATTTATGGTTCATTATACGTTTTACTGGTTTCACGAAGAAATGAAATGTGTGAGGTGATTATCAGAGCATGGCACGTCCGCGGCTCGCGACGCCTTATGAGTAACTGAACCGAATTATAATTATTTACAGTTGACTATGAATTAAGTATTTACCTATTTTACTATCCTCATTACTGTATTGTATTAACTATCTACAACATTTTCTTAAAAAGCAAATGACTAAACGTTTTTAATTTTTTTACTTGTTTTAAACTATAAATCCGGTTCCTAATGAATTTGTAACATTCTAATTCCTTTCGTAGCAGGTTTATATCAAAGAGGTTTCTGTTGAATTTGCGTTTCCAATGAATTTGTAATATTTTAATTCTTTTCGGAGTAGTTTCTTATTAAAGAGGTTTCTTATACATTTGCGTAACATAAAAATTAACATTTTAATACGATTATTAATGTTTATACTTATCGAGATTGTTATCGTTAGACTTGTCAGTAAGAAAGTTAAAATGGCACATTATTACAATTTTATATTTACAACTGCGTTACATCAACTGTTAATATAAATATCAACCGAAACTAGAATAATTTTTATATCTTTTATCTGAATGAAATAATTTTAAATATAGTGTAGGTTTCGTTATTACATAAAGTCTGTATTTGACATTAATTTAACGTTTATACAATGTGCTTTTGGCGTTTCAGAGAGGTTTATGACGGCGACTACAGTTACTGTTCCTGTGATTCTGAGAGCTGTGCCGATAGCAACAAATGTTATTGCACCAGCCCTCGACGAACCAAAATGCAGAACTCTCAAAGCCTCGAGTACTTACGAAGTCCTTCGCAAAGGACATATTCAGATCGAATGAAGCGGGCATTTGATGATTACGACTCCAAAGTAACCAGAGCCAGGTAATTCGTCATGAATTTAAGTATATTTAAATAGTTTAATTTTATAGTAGCTGAAGTAATTAATGGTCGATACTTGTTTATTCAAAACAGCAGTTCATGTAATCTATGGCATGAGATACTGTGTGTATAGATACCCTCTGAGAAAAGTTTCGCGAAGAAAAGATTATGATGGTATATAATCTACATATAAAATTATTATGTGATAGTTTTCCATATGCCTAGGACTAATAATTAATGTCAGAAATATAGCGATATACATAAGATTGACACTTACACATAACATTAGTAATTATTTTGTATGAAATTTCTTTAAAGAAAAACTCCTAAAACCTACTATACGCTATATATAATGAATGAATAAAGGCTATATCAATAATATAAAAATATCTATTTCTAGGGTTTTTCTCATAACATAAACAAGGGGTCCCTGTGAATATAGAATGTTTTCATAACATATATAAATAAATGAATAACTGTTATACTGTATTTACTTTAATGCCAGAATGTGACAGATTAAGATAGCTTATATAACATATGAAGCTTAACTGTGTAATTCAATTCTTTTCGGAGTCTTAAGGTTTACGAAGTTATTCTATCGCAAAGATTTTTATTTAGCACATCTACTTTTTAACAATTATTTGTTTTATTTACGGGATTGAATCGAAGCAATTTAATGCGAGGATATTTTTTTTTTATATATTACCAGTGATATTCACAGTGACAGACGAACTATAAAACAAAAGATTCATTATTTATGGTAATCTGAGAATAATTATTGTTTCATTTTTAGCATATAATTAGAGGTACGGAATTTTCGCAAAAAAAAATCACCAATTTCGCATTTAAATTTTTCAAACATTGCAAATTTCGCATTAATTTCGCATTTATACTTTAAAACTTATTAAATTTGGGGTAATAGGCATTTTTCGAAAAAAAATTTTCAAAATTAAAGGTGCATGCCTTAACATTTGACAAGTTTAGTTAATTAAAAAATCGTAAAAAAATTAATATTCGCAACCTTAAGCGTTCTTTTTTAGTTTGTTACGACGACATTGTATATTTTAAAGATGAGTTAAGCGTCCACTATGTAAAGTTGGATGTCAAATACTCTGTATTAAATTCTGCTCCATCAAAGGACGAAAAGTTGCATTTGACGGCCAACAAATTGTCATGCATATTATGATTTATATTTTTATTAATGAGTTATGGATTAGCCCATTGATGGCAGAGTTCGAAAAAAAGATAAGGCGTTTTTCTAAAAATTAGGGATTTTCAACTGACCAGAGGTCTTTTACACAAAACAAAGAGCTTCTTAACTGATAAGTAAGCCAAGAAATATATCCCGTAGGCCTTAGGGGTCTATGATACGGGGTTGACATCACTGAATTTACCTATGAAAGTGTGTATATTCATCAATTAACTCATTTAAAAATGATCTTGAAAAACAGAAAAATTGCGTACATTTCGCATTTATTCGCATTTATAAGAAATTTTCGCATTTATTCGCATCTATTTCGTAAATACGAAATTTCCGTACCCCTACATATAATGTAACCGTAAGCGTCGCCAGTTGTCAGAACTTATCTTTAATTGCCACATTTGAATTACAAGAATTTATATATAAAATGTAATCATGTGCACCTTAGCCACAACCGTTACTTGAGAACAACTTTACCGATTTCATCCACCAAATCGTGAGGAAAGTCAATAGAAAAACTTAAAAATGTTCAGGAAATCTTATTAAAAATTTGAATTACAGTTAGAATTATAATTAACTTTTTAAACTTATTGCTTTGCTCAGTATTTTTCAATCAAATGATAAATGTATTTTGTTCTCCTTTAAGTAATAAATGAAGTGATCAGTTTGAAATTGGATTATTTTTTTGTGAAGCTTGTCGGGTCTGCTACTATTTATAAATAGATAACTGAAGCCTTTAACTGAATTTAAAAGCCGCGGTGATGATTTATTCTTATTTATTGATAATTTTTTTTCGGTTAGATATGATTTTTAATTTCTTTGAACGGTTATTTTTACACTACACTTTAATAAAAGTAACAGGTAATAACTTGGTAAAACCTATATATTAATCTAAACTTACTGTTGATGTAAAAGTATGTTTACTTCCAGATCCAGTGCAGCATCTAGTAGACGGCGCGACGAGCGCAACAGACGAGCACGTAGCTCCGACAGCTTAGCTCTGGATTATGAGCTGTTACTTCAGAATAAGGCTCGAGACACAAGGACTAGGAATATGCAAAGACTAACCGGTAAGTAAAGGCAATTTGTGTTTTTGTGTACTATTTACTCAGTTCGTCACGTACGCCATGTACGGATTGGTGGATAATATAACTTTATAGTTTGAGGTTTTACAATGAACCGCCGAACTCGACACTCCGCAAAAAAGTTATGTTTCACCTAGGTCGATTTCCACACAATATTCGTAATCTTAACACATTATTCATGTATATATATATATATATATAGAACAAACGTTAACATTTATACATTATTCATATATATATATATATATATATATATATATATATATATATATAGAAAATAAATAAATTTATGTAGTTAGAACTGATGAAATAAGATTATATTTTATCAGATTAAATCTTAATTTATTTCAATATTCTAAAGAAACCGTGAGTGTATTATGCGCAGATCGGAACAACGCCGAACAAAAATTATTATAAGTTTAGAGGTATCAGCATAACTATGACACGCGGGCATCCAATTCTTCAGTTTTATACACTTCCTTGTGTACTCCAAAATACTTGAAATATTGGTAACTAAAAACAAATTTTATTTTATACGGGTTCTTATTAAATAATGATTCGAAATTAATGTTATGTAATATTTAAGTTAGTTTAGTTGAAGCATTTTTGTGGTTAATTTTTTTAGTGACAAAAACATTTGCTTATGTTTGCAGTTCGTAGTACCGGCGCAGGTTCCCATGATGCATTAAGTGTCAAGAAATCAGCAGAAATGGCGGCACTCTTCGCAGACGTCCGCCTTTCTCAGAGAACTGACGTACGATCATTAGCCGGAGGGCGAAGATCTCGACCTCCACCATTACCTCCCACCCCTCCTCGAGCTGCTCCTCAACTGGCCCGCATGTTCGATCACATGCCTTTGAGTAGAAACGCTAGTCTTGAAGATACTTTGGGATATTTGCCGTAGATTGAATTTTAAATTAACTGGCAAAATATAAGTTTTGGAAACATCTAATTAAATGAAATCATGTCCTTTATATTTTACAACGAATATTAAGGTAAATGACGTAAATTTAAATATTATAATTATTTCCCTATTAATACTATATGTAAATGTGATCACATGACAGCATTGTGTGACACCCACCGTAGTTATAATACTAATACTTGCAAAAATTACTTAATTTTCTTAATAAAACGATCTAAATTTTAAGAGCCCTACATGCGAAAACATTCAATCATGAGTTCGACTTTAGGGGAAATTGATTTATTTAATGCACGAAAAAAAGCATTGTCTCAAATTGTATATATCCCGTTGTTATAAGGTTACGGTTCAATTCATGGTTTATTCGGTTGAGTTATATAGGCAATTTCGCATGCAGTTTTTGTCTATAATTTTTTAGTGTGTGAATAGTTAACTAATTGAACCAAAAACATATCGAATTAAATGTTGACATACCTATTGCAATTGTTGCATGCGTTTCTTATCAACATACGAGTATATTGTACTTTTAATATGTAAAATACAAAAGCCTTGCTCGAGAACTGCGATCAAAGTGAGTACGCATATACAGTTTATTGAAGCATCTCGTTTTCCTTCATGTACTAAATTTCCAGGGATCGGCAAACAATAGTTCTCAAGTTAGATGTGGTCTTTTATTTACATTCTTGCAGCTCCCTCACAAAATAATCGGCACAAGCTACTAAAATAATTCAGAAACTTACTCTAAAAGTGAATTGAGTACATTTTCGTTTTAAGTAAATCGTTTATTTTAGACGATTTGAATTTTATAAATTGTGTCGTCTGGATATAGTAAAAGTTTTATTTAAAATAACGCTAAAGCAGACAATGTCTTTAAAACCAAGCTTGTGTAGAAAGAAATCCTGAAAATAAAGTGTTTATTTTAAAGTAATGTTTCTTTGAATCGCTAAAGTTTAGTATTATTTTTATATTTGGCTCTTTTGGATGTTAAGTTGGCCGACGACTATTATAACCGGATTAAGTTATTCTAATTGTCATTTCAACTTATACCAAGCATACAATCAAATTGCCGGAATAAGTATGTATACAGATTTCATATATATTTTTTTCGATATCAGGAACTAAATATCATCTTAAACTTTCTATGATTTTTTCTTTAATTTGAATTCAAAAACATCTTTTTTTACAAATCTTTAAGCTTCTTGTAATTTTCTTTAAATATAAGGTCTCCTTTCTTCGTTTTAAAATTTATTTCTAATTTGTTTCATATGCATTTCATTTTATCATAAAACATACATATGTTTGTGTTTTTGTTTTAATTATAAATGTAAATCTTTTCTTACTTTCGCGTGCCATTGATATGTGCACATGATTTTTCAAATTTTTGATTTTAATGTGATACATAATTGGTCATCCATTAATAAAGCGATATACATACGAGCATACTTAGCATTTTCAACATAATTATTGCAATCGATAAAGGAGAGTTGAATGACGTGGGTGATTTCTTTCCAACATCATAGTTGGTAAACGTAAATCGTAATTAACTCAAACATCTAGTTGTACTATTTGTATCTCAAACATATACCACCTTATTATAATAAATAAGGATTTTAATTAGGTATATAGATATCTCTTAATTATTAATCTATGTATGTAGTTATTTATTAACGAAAATAACCTTTATACATAGGTGCAATACGTCGAGTCAAGTAATGTTTAAGTGAAAATGTTATTGTTATTCGGGTTTGTTTATAATAATTTGATATTCAATGACGAAACGATGTTGCTAATTACATGTTAAAGTATAAATAATTGGTTAATTTCGGCGGAAATAATGGCAACTTTGTATTTATGCTATAAGATAGAGTTATGATTTAAAATTTCAAATCTTTACTTGATTCGTGTTTTATGTAGTTAATTGAACTCGTTTCGTTATTAATATTAGATTTTTTAACTACTTTAATATAACGTTTGTCTTGTATTGTTGAATGTGCAATATTTCTCTTTATTGAATAGAACTCGTTTATCCTAGATAACATCGAGTCTCTTGCAGTGTGCAATAATTTAATAACGATATGTAAATAGTTGTCTATGAAATAAATTATACACAATGATTATTAGTTTTATTTTATTATGTAGCTGCCCCACTAGAAACTACACACCTTTGTTACACCTGTCAACCCGCGGGCTCCGACCTACGACAGGCACGACAGGATGTTTGACATGCGCCTTGCCTTCAAGAACGTCGCTGCAAGAGGACGCCGCGCTTTAACAGACTGCCACTACAAAGGATTTTTCGACAGTCTTTACGATATTATTCTCGCGTGTATATAAATAGTCACGTAACTATGATAATAGCATAACATTGATTCTGCATTGAACAGACATTATTTATTATTTTTATTTTTGAGTATGGTTCCCGTTTTTGGGGGCCTCTCGTACTTCCCCTATCTTGGGTACACAGGGACTACCTAGTCTAGCCACAAGTTCTGTTACAAACTATATACCCGATAATTTTTAAAAAAATAATTTTATTTTAAAGTTTTATGTGCGATTATGTAGAGTGAAAAAGATATGTTAGTACTAAACCAGTACTTCAAATCGTCTACCCTTAGCTTTAACGCACGCTTTTAAACGTTCGGGCCATTCGTCGATGGATTTACGAACGGTTTCCATTGGAAACTTGGTTACTGCTGCCTCCAAAGATTTCTTGAGCGACTCAATATTTGGGTGACGCTTAGAGCAAACCATGTCCTCTAGTACAGACTACAATTTTTAGTCAAAAGGGTTTAAGTCCGGACTAGCCGAAGGCCCAACATCAGCCTTTATGAAGTCTGCAACATTTTGCGCAAAACAAATTTGGGTAGTACGCGCCTTATGACCTGGGGCTGAATGCTGTTGTAATGTCCACACTTCGTTATTGAATGAGGTGTAGTTGAGAGGTTTAACTGCCGCTGTTAGAATACGGTATCTCGATACACCTCGGCTGAAGATTTCACTCCTTTCCCGCAAAAATGGAGTTTTGTAACACCATGGTAGGAGATATGACAAGATACAATGTAGAGTATTATTTTTGCTCTCGGCGGGCCACCTGTATTCGACCGGCGGGCCGCGGTCTGTGCATCCATGGTCTAAATCTATACTTTACATTGGGCTTCTTTCAACTGAAAAGGAGAAGTAGCAGAAGAACGTAAAGAAAGGAGTCTGATCGGTGAAGGTGAATGGTAATGCATGCAAATCGTTACATGCATTACCATTACAATACATCGCGAATCGTTAGCATAAAGCGCTGTACTCGGCAACTCTCTCTACATTGCTATTGTATTTATAAGACCGGGCATTCGCACTGTGTATCCACAGAATACTGAGTAATTACGTCAGAAAATTGTCAAAAATGGAATTAACATTATGTTCACTTATCTGTCAGTCAAAGTACTGTGAGTGTAAATGCATAAGACGTATTTAAAAAGTGAGCAAAGTAGTGTACGAAGATGTATTAAAAATTTTCAAATACGAATATAAAGTCGTAATCAAAATAAAGTAAAGATTTATTAACATCCCATAAAATACAGTGTAATCATATTTTCGTCACTGGTACAGTATATATCCTAAAGTTAAATATAACAATACTCGTACATACAATCGTTATACTTATAAAATCTCATCTGTTATATCTTCCTTAATTTTATAAAGATAACTAAATTAATAACAATTTCTATTTAAACATTCTATTTATTCATTATGTTAGTAGCTAATCTTTACGAGTATAATAAGAAAGTATTTATATAGTACACGATATTTTTTAGTTTATTTATTTGTTACGAAGAGCTATAATATAACTTTTATTTACAAATATAGATGAAAGTAACTCGGAGCCCAATATGAGTATTTAGTTTTAAAGTTTTAAATAACATAGGCTTATGTAATACAATTCGTTTGGACATTTATTTATGTTTATAAATACATGAATAATCAACAAATTACTGCAAAGAGTTTGCATTGAGAGAATCAAACAATGACGAATAGTAGAGACTTAAAAAATATTTTTTTTTGTGGCAATTGATGGAACAATAAAGACCCGCATTCAAAAAAAAATTAGGTTAGAAGAAAACATTTTACATTATTTCCTGTGATTGTTACAACAAATTTCAAATGTAACAACTAAAATTTATTTGCGATTAATGTTTAAATTTTATGGCAAGTGAATATTTTTTATCGATCCACGAGTATTTTAAAAAGTGGTTCTGATTTTTCGTAGAATATTAAGATCTTCTCATAGTTTATTGTTGCTTATGGATTTCTGGCTTAAACTCGTCATTTAGCTTAAGTATAGATCTATTATGGCATATTAATAAGGTCTCACCGTGCCGAGGCGGCCTCTGGGTATGGGCTCCGCGTAACTGTGGCGGAATTTCGTCGGCTGCCGGTCGGCCAGATCACGGAAGTCTCTGTATTCTCTATCATAGTACCTATCTCTATCCCCTTCCGGGAAGGACTGGCGCTGCTCGTCTAACAGGCGCGAGCGGCTGAAGGCACGCTGCCTGTCCGTCCACTCCCTCCGCCTGTCCTCCATGACGGGTTCAATGATTTCATCTTCGTCTATGCGCCGATCTAATTCCCTCCTGTCTCTGTATCGGTCAAATTCATCTCTGATTGGTTTGGGCTCGATCCTGTTCAAATATTCTTCCGTGCCGTATTCGTACCGCTTGGGATCATCGCGTTTCCTGCTGACACGCGGGAGTCTTTCTATTACTCTGTGACCCATGTCCGTGGTGTCCACGTCGCGGACACGTTCGATGTCTTTGCGCCTCTCCGGCTCTCTGTGAGAACGTTCTATATCCCGATGAGAACGATCAGGTTCTCGCCGGGAGCTCAATTCTCGGTGACGCTCTTGACGCTCGTCCCTTACCTCTTCCTCGGGGGAAGAAGTGGAGCGACTATTCCTTTCCAGCATGCTTCTCCGAATTGCCATGTGTTGTTCCAGTTCTCGGTTAAATCTCTCCCTCTCCAAGTTCATAAACTTTTCTTTTGCGACATTAAAACGGTCCTTGGGTGACGTTTCGGCAATTTTCAGGCTGCCTTCGCTGGCTCCACGCTGGAGTTTGCCGAAGCGTCGATCTTCAACCCTGTCTATGCTTCGATTGGAGGGTTTGGTGTCGGGAACGTACCGCCGTCTGTAGTTGGGTGTGTCTTCCAGGTATTTGTCCGGTTTGTCTTTGCTGACGCGTTCAAGGGACTCGTGGCGGAATCGTCGTTCAAAGGTTGCGTCTCGGAAGGGAGCGAGTTGATCGCGGTAGGGTTCGGTGAAGTCGTCGTTGTAGCCGCGATCGTAGTTGCGCGGCGATAGCGTGCGGTGCGGCGGCGGGCTGACGCGGGCGGGTGAGACGCGGCGCGGGGAGGGCGCCCGCCGCGGTGGTGACGCTTCGAACGCCTCGTGCATCATGTACGCCGTGCTCTCAGCCCAGTCCTCCTCTGGAATACAATATAACATAGTTAGCAATAGTAATAAAGATTTTTTCTCACTAAATTACGAGGTTGAAATACTCGAACTAATGTATTTTCTTAATCAACTTACAATGCCTTAAGTTTAGGGAGAAGAAATGACTCTATAATTTTGACATTAAAAGCCTTTTTGTCCCATCACTTCTAAGTAATTAATTTTCCTTTCAACATAAATTTTATTGAGAAGTAAAGCTTCTCAAAAGATAACTTCTCTGAAAATCTTGAGAATTAAACTAATTTTGCAGAGTAATTATTTAAAAAAAACTCAAATCTCTTTATTATATTTAATAAACAATCATTGTATCTATTTTTTGTGTTATAATGTAGCCTATTTACATTCTGCTAGTTCTTTTCGAAAATATCAATGCATTTAGATTGCTTGTATGATCAACAAGACGACACAAAAAAAATCCGTCTACGTTATTAATTGGCATAATTTTTGTTAGGTGGTCCCAAAACAAAAAACATTGACACCTGTGACTAAAGTCAAACATCGCATAATATCTTAGTTTTACTGCCGATGGCCTAATGTCTAGGATAGAGATGTTGTAGTGCCAATACTAATGACAAACTATTAGTTTATTATCATAACGGATTTATAGTCAACTTTTAAAATCTTAAATATTGAAAATTGATGTATCGATTTATAATTTCACAACTTTGCCATTCAGTTTTAATCAGTTTTTAACGTTTATATATAGGCATAATAATATTTAGCGCTGTGTACGCCTACAATAGGCAAACATAAATAATTTTGTACTTTGTTTAAATTTAAAATAATATAAACTTATGTTATATATTGCTGGTATATAAAATAAAAGTTATAAATATAGTGCTACTAAAAAAAAACTTACAACATTAAATATATTATTACAATATATCATTAAAATAAAATACTTAAAAATTAATTCTTAAACAGGTCTTAGCTTTTTATATCATAAAAGTATAAAATTAATAAATCTTAAATTTTCACGAAACACGTATTAAAAGTTGAAAACAATTTTTAAGTATTTATTTATCGCCAACTCGCTTGCGAATAAAACAATAGCTTTACCACAAATAGAAGCTCACGGCGCCCGAGATTAAGGTTTCGTGATTCTTTTAGCTTTATTGTTTTGAAACGAATTCCCTTCGGGCTGCATTAAAATAATTACCATTTTTATTCTATTGTTTCGAGCAACAGTACCGCGAAGATTAAGTTTATACAGATAAGAAAGCAGTACATTTACAGCTACAAAAAACAAGGCGTATGCACCAAGGACATTTCAAAATTACTACAGAATCGCAAATAAAGATTACCAGATAGTATTTACAATTAACTATGTCTTGTACGCAAAATGATCTTATTTAAATTAAAACATTAGTAATAGAAAGACAGTTAATGAAGGTCGCTTCACCGTTTTTCAGAAGGAGGCTGCGGAGATACGGAGAGAAAGAACATCTGAGCTCCCCATCCGCAGTCCAGACCTGGACGTCGGAGGGTGTTATACTGCGTCCCTTCTCTATGCTTAACAAGGCCCTGGCGACGGGTTCGGGGTGATCCGCTGCAAGTAAGTCTGCGGTGGCACGCGAACTAAATCTCGCGTATTTATGATGGGCGGGGGACTGTAGCTCTAGTCTAAGGAGTGGAGACATTAGGCCACCGCCGTGGAAACTATGGTAGTATGCGAAAGCGCTCCTGTAGTTTTGACGAAAGGCGTCGACCGTAGGGTTTTAGCCGGTAGGAGTCCGGCATAAGCCTTTCGTTGCCCCCACAGGGGATGATTATACCATATAGGATTTTCCCATGAAAAAAATAGCCGCTTCCCCGCGAAATCTTTGATAGAGGCCAATATCCAGTAGTGACTATCCATTGCTATTCACTGCTATACGTAGGACGTGATAAATTTTAAAAGAGCAGTAATGTGATGCTATAAAATTAATCCAAACTTGCATTGTTTCTCGAGGACGAAACTGTTATGAAGTATCGTATTTAATATTCTAGGGGCAATATATACTCTGATCCCTGACAAAAAAAAAGAAATTTGGACAAAATATGAAAAATAACTAAAAAATCTTAGATTGCTAAAAGAGCGTGTCGATGGAGGTGATGCTTTTAAAGGTGCTCTAACTCACCAAAATTCTCATTGATGTATTCTCTGCGAAATGCCAAGATTTTTATTGATAATAAATATAGGATGTAGATAACTGTGCCATCGGCATACATTAGTCGAAAATTTAGACCAAAACAAAATTGTACGGACATAAGGTCGGAAGACAGTTGATGCTTAGTCGACAGACATATCACCGAAGCGATTTCAGGATAAGTTTATATAGGCTAGGTTTGTTTTTTGTTATTAAATCTAACAGGATCATAGATGGCCAGTCCGGGCCTGATGGGTACCTACTTCAAAGATGATTAGGACAGCAGAGGAGCAGAAGTAGGTACGTCGACCACTATTTCGAAAACAATGGAAAAATCGCAGAAGAAATTTCGACATCGCCTACCTGTATCTCTTACAAAAAAATATATTGTATGTTATCTTTATTCCACATACGATAGATCTATACGACAGGTATTCACGTTAGGTAGAGTATACAACCTATTAGATTTGATAAGAACAGCCGAAAGAAACATAGCGAGACTACATATTTTTTTTAAATAATATAAAGTTAAATATTTAATAAACATTTCATTGGAGACGAATACCTTTTTCATTGTGTCGTTTATGAAGTTATTTACAGTATAGAATTAACTCTTATAACAAACATTGTTATTTTTTTTAATATAGCAAAATAAACTTTCTCAAAATTATCTAGAATCTTATAGTAAAGCCGTTTACCTTGCTTATAGTAAGATTTACTAACTAGTTGAAGTCCTGTTGTTGGTATACAATTTTTTTTGGCTTCAACAATGGTAACCCAGCGGTATAGGACTAATACTTGTGATCGTAGGTCGCTGGTTCAATTCCCGGGATACCAGCTCATATAGTTCACACTTTATGCATTAATTATATATAAAGGAATGCCACTGCTCATAAACGTTCCTAGAGGATGGGCAGCAGCCTCCGTTGCGTACTATACATGCGAGTCTGCCAGGCGGGGCGATTACGGTGTATCCCCATTGATATCTTTGGGGGAGGCCTAGACTTTGCCGTGGGCGTTTATGGGCATAAACAACGGTGATTTGTACTGTAAATCTGTCAGAGAAATATTCGTCTAATGTTACTTTTTTTCGTATAAGATTTGAATTGCTATCACGTGAACGTTGCGATCAACTCGTCACTGTATATTGTAAAACAGCGATTACTTTTGATGTAAAAGCTTAATTAACATATTGAATAGAAAACACGAATAAAAATTAAACATTTATATTTATAGCGAACGAAAAGATTGTGTTAAATATTGCAAATTGGTTACGTAAAGTTTTTCTTTACGATAGCGGTAAGGATGCTTGATATCGTTTGTAATTGCGAACATCGAATGTAACGGTTATTTAACGGTAGTGGACAGTATAAAGGTTTTTCTAATAATGCAATTTCGTCCCTCTTTGATTTAATTACTTAATTTGCGACAGAACAAAACAACACACCTTGATACTTGTCATGCGATAGTTTCGAGGTTTTGTCAATATAGATAACCTTCTTTACACGTTATTTTATATGAAAGACAAGTCTAATAAAAAGCCTAATTCTAAAACAATGCTTGACTGTCATATACAAGTGAATAGCTGTCCTTTGCCCGCGCCGTGTACCTAATCAATGCTCCCACAACCTCCTTGCGGGTAGAATTTCTTAAAATCCGTTCTAACTTCTAATTAACAAAACGAATATTTATACTAAAATTTCAAGTCTCTAGACTTTATGATTCTTGAGATATCAAGGTGAATCAGTACATAGAGTCATACACGTATTATCTATATAAATGTAAAGATCGAGTAGGGTCACTGGAGGGCATAACTTTAGTTCGTTTTAATGAAAATGTCATAGAATATATCGTTCTTCGTATATCGTGATTAACTACGCAGTACTGTCTGTCATTATTCATCATCTCTTTCGTTCCTTCAACCAGTACAATATCCGTCTCTTTCACATTCCCGTTTCATTTTTACGTACATGTATGAAAAATTATATAGTCTGCGAACCAACCCAATTCAAAGTCTGTAAACGGTTTTATTGACTGATACGCAATTATTATTACTTAATTTTTTTTAAATTAAATTTTTTTTTTGGTGGTCAGTTTGTTGCATTAACTAGTTTTATAATAATTTTACATTATTTCAAGTCAGCGCTCACAAATTTATCTATGATCATTAATAAATTTTAACATCGATTTTAATGACAGATATCTCTCTTCTCTATGACGATATTAATGATTCTTTGATTACGTAAGAATATTCCCACCAAGAACCGAAATATCCGTTTCTATTATAATGTAAATTTAATCTACAATCGTTTTAATTAAAATTTATTAAACTAGAGCTTCATAATTGATTAAATTGAAATATCGAAATCGATTTCTCTAAAATTATTAGATTTAACTTTGTATTTATTTAAATATATTTTAATATTATAGAGGAATTTAATTAATAAATGATATGATAGTTATGTAATGTTATTTAATTCTTAGTTAGCGAATTCATAACACTCATTTGGCGTATTAGAAAACAGCTAAAAGGTTGTATTACTTATAATAAGTATGTGATATATACATATATATAGACTTGTAGTAAAAATCAATTGGATGGTTTTAAATAATTATAGGAGTAGAATCAGTGATTTCCAGTAAGAAAAGAAAGATATTTTTCCATCTTTCTATTAAAGGGTTTACTGCTATAAAACTAGTTTAAGCCTGAGTTTCAACTGCGTATATATTTTCTTTTATTTTTCGATCGTTTATTTTCATAGTCGATTTAAAGCCTCTCTATGATTTATTAAATATTAAAGAATTATTGTACATAAAATAAGATTTACTTGAACATTTATATAAAAGTTGAGTCAAAATAAAATTTATGTTTATTTTTAACTATGACCGTTTCTTAATAATTTTTTTTAAAAATTTGTAGACTGGGAAGGTAGAAAAATCTGGTACAGATAAAAATAAAATAAACATCAATTATGCAAACACAAATACCATTTAGACATCAAGAGCATTGTATGATAAAACATCAGTTTCGTAATGAATAATTATTATAATCACAATACTAGAAGTGGTTCCTAACAAAAGGTATTAACTATCGTTGTATATAAAAGGCGACACCGGTCGTCAATTACGCATGGCTTGTACGTATGTGTACAACTTAAATGCCTACAATAACCATGACGTAACTATTAGACAGGTCACGACTTGGATGAAGCCATCGCTGCAAGGCAACACACGTATTGGTAACTAATTTGGAAATCAAAAATAGATACAATTTACATCGTTCTTTACAATTAAGTCCATCGTCGTAAAAGCAAATATTAAGCAATAATTTCGAGAGTAAATTAAAAAAACTGTGGCGGAGTATTTGAATAAAAATTATTTATGAACGATAATATTTTTATAAAGAAAGAGGTCAGCGAAATATATTACTAGAGTAGTGGAAGCGCAGAGGTAGAGGATTGAGACTTACGATCGCAGGACGTGGGTTCGATTCCCGGAAGACAATCTTATTCACACTTTGTGCATTACTTATCCAGGATTGCCCCTACTCACAAATAAGTTTCAAGAGGATTGGCATCGGGGTCCTCTGTGTACCATTATACCACACTGCGTTCGTCACCCGCCTGCCAAGCGTAGCGATAAATACGACAATAAATAATTAAACCTAATTTTAGAGTTATCAGGTGTCCTAAATGATGTCACTTAAAACTTTACATATGAATCATTACTTTGGTAGAATTTATTACAAAAAAAGGTTTTAATAGCCACTTAATAATTTGGTTAGGAACGTGAACGTTTTTTTGACAATATATTATGCGATCGTGACATACAAAAACAAAGGAATATAATATATTAAGTCGTGCTTTACGTTTATGGATAGCATATTGTTCTATTCAATAGCTTCACTTTAATTGTGGTTAATAATGATTTGCATGGGACCTTTAGTATCTAAATGCAGCATTACCATTTAGCGTTGGGAATCTAAAATTGTGAACTCGGTTATAATACCAGTAATCAAAAATCACATGAAGAAAGAGATGGTTTACCTAAATGAGCATTTGTTAACCAATGTGGACATTCTTATCAAATCAAAAGAAAATTGTCATTAACAACTTTTTTCCATCCATTTATTACGAAAAAATGAAATTTATAAATGGAAGTGAATAAGTGTTTTTGGACAAATTTTAAGGTCTTTATAACCCTTTAAAACATATCGGTAACCTGATGCGCTATATTAAATTGGCGATAAAAATATTTAAGTGATAAAGTCCCAAGTGAAAGTGGCAGCGGGCAGGCCTAATAGCGTCTGTAATAGACACTCTGGAGCCTTAAGATATATAGACCAACACGTTAGTTTTTTATTGTCGTAACTCTGAGAGCAGGTCGCTTCTAGCCCGTCCTATTGTAAATCTACGAAGAGGCCTATGTCCAGCGATGCACATCCTACAGTTCAAATGATAAAACAAACACCATATATTGTAAGATTTAAAAGAAAGAACTGACCACTTGTACTGTGATTATCGTGCTG
The DNA here is from genome assembly GCF_028537555.1 of Battus philenor. NCBI lineage: Eukaryota > Metazoa > Arthropoda > Insecta > Lepidoptera > Papilionidae > Battus > Battus philenor. Next base: position 6,317,845 of record NW_027181686.1, read on the forward strand.
TCTCGTGTAGTCATTCCTTTCGGGCGAAGGCGCCAAATCACTGCCGATTCCAGAGCTGCCACCCGAGGACTCCAGTTTGCGTCTTGCGTTGACGCCTACGATGTTTTGATTCAGGCATCGACGAGTGTCAATATTGCTAAGATTGCCTTTCTGACGGTGTACCGTATCGTAGTCTCTTGGTGGAAGCAGGATTGGGCTTTTGCCTGGAAATTACAATTTAATATTATATAACTAATGTATAAAGATATTTTGTAATTAACTGATCACAATATCTACTGCGTAAAGCTAAACTACTTGCATTTAACATATTTCAATACTAAATATATAACAAAAGTGAAATAAGGCTAAATATATTCTAAAAGGCTTCGAGATTGTAGTATATATTTTGATAGATTACATGCTAATATTTAATTAATAATAAGGACATTCTGAGATCTATGTAGGTGTAATCAGTGATAAAATACGTGCGATAAAATAAATAAATAAAAGTGTGGTAACGAGTACAAACCAATACAAAAGCTGGAGCAAGACATTTGCACGGAAGCGAGGACTAAGCTAAACAAATCCAAAATCCACACTGACCTAGTCCTTTTTTACCTGTTGACAACTTCTGTTTCAATTCAGCAGCCAGACTGTCGTACAGATTGGCGACGCATCGCTCTTCATTGCTACCGGAATCTGATTCTCTGGACACTTCACTTCCGAGGGACGAATCCGGCGGCTTCTTCGATGGCAATGCTCCGCGCATTTGCAACTTTCTTTCAATGTCAGCGAATTTCTTTTGGTTCTCAGGCCTCTCTATCAGGGCTTGCAAGTGCGTGTAGAGCATCTCAGCGGTGTGGTCCGAGTCGCATCTGTTGAAACGGAATCAATTTAAAATATCGAACATCTAGTGACATTTAAAAACGCCAATGAGGATGTCGTTTCGAGGGAAACGTGTTTCGTGTAATCAGGTTTTATTGTTATTAGAGACTCGTTTTGCTATTATTTTAAAGTAGTTTTATCAGTCACGAACTTTTAAAGTGACCATCATATCAATTATTTTTTTAAATATTTCATTAAGTATTTATTCATAAAAATATATATCACTAATAATATCATTACAATCACGGGAATAAGATTTAAAAATATATTTACAAAGGAGAAAACTCAGAATGTTCATTTGATTCAACTCTTTGACCTTTAAGATCAATTACTTTAAGTTTAAATAAGATTGTGTGGTCATAATATATATATAGTATAGTATACATTAAGAATGCTGTTCAACTGTTGACGACTATTACTGGTTATATGCCGCGACAAGCACCGCATGCCACGGTATTGTGTAGCCTACTGTGAGAATGTCAAAGTTGAAAGATTCACAACAAGGCCACTTGTCACTTCAAGCTTAGCATCGCATCGTCGGTTCTGCTTTAATGAAAATAGCGAATCTTATATCAAGAGTAATGTAGTGCTGCAACGTTAGTTAAAGAAAAAATACATATTTTAATGCTTTGTTTTATATTTATAAACGTATTCTCGTAGTTTCTTTGTAAATAATTAACAATCAATAATCTGTTTCTATTTTCCTTATACATTATTGATTACCAAATTAAAAATAGAATAGACATATGTTAATAAATACACAAGGGTAAATAATTGACACGAAAAATAGATTACTTTGTACAGAATTTTATTGAAAGAAAATTATTAATATTATTATCTAAAAAGTTTAATGGATCTTTCGCGAACAGTTAGGTAAATAATAAAGTGCATTTAAAAAAAACTTGAACCATTTTAATGAAGGAAAATCCATACTTCAATGTTGCAAATATATCACTAATAATTCATGGTACTATATATGGATGAAGCAGAACTAAATGACTTGTAAAACAAGCGTAGCAGCCCTTAAATTAGTATTTGCATGAAATACTATTTGAATAACATCGTGTAATGGTTACTTTATTATTAGATAATATAACGCATAATTTATTTAATTTACCTACGTCTTTCTGAGACGCTAACATTAAAATAATATTATACCGGTATCCAAAACTGGTTGTGCAAATAAAATAGAATGTTATTACACAAAAAAAAAATGTTTAAAAAGGTGTGGTCGAATAAAACAATGATGGGATGAAAATTATTTAAAATAAATAAACGATAAATGACATAAAATGTCGCAAAGCACACGCCAAACATATAATTTTCATTAGGATAATAACTAAATTGTATGTTTATTTATCGCTTAACGTGTTCTGTCTCACGTATTATGTCCACTATTACAGTTATTGACGTAATGCCGATCAGTTTTAATAATAACTCTTGTTTTAAAGTGACAGTTATATGTTGTAACTACATTGTTACGAAATTCGTGATTATAAAATAAAATCTAGTCTTCACGACGCCTTTCAAGCTATTAATTTATTTCAAAAGAAAACAGGTATCCTGATTAGGTAATGTAGAGAAATTTTTAGCTAATTTAAATTTTATTTACAAATTAATGAGTTGTTTTAAGATAAAGTTATATTTGCTTGGCAATTAGACCAAACCATTTACAACTTAAGGATAAAACACTGAAGATGCAGAGTTTAGATCTTTTTACAGTAACTAAGTAATTAATGGGGGAGACTTATGACTAACAATGAAAGTTCTACGACTGACATGATGATATTGAAGCTCTATGGCTTCCTCAAGAATCCGACGTGGGCTTAGATTTCTCATTGGAGTGGGACATTAATGTGTATCATCTTTTAAAACAGATTTTGTACGGAATTAACCATCTCGAGAAGCCTTTTAATAGTTTTTGTACTTCATCATATTAACGAAACGTAATTAATATATAGAGTGATTTACAATGCTGTTACTAATGAGAATTAAAATAAATTCAACATAAATAATCAATTATTTTAAATCTGACCTACGTAACATCCTGTTTGCTTCTTCTGATTCATTATATGTTTCGGCTTAAAAGTCAAGGTTTACGATACGTAAGCAAATAATTTTTAATTTTATTGACGATATGGTTTAATCTTGAGCAGTGTTAGATCAGAAGCTGTGGAATCTGTCTCATGTATTGTTGAAAGAATACATCTCGAACAGTCACAGACACAGCGGTAACGACATTTCGGTAATCATATGATTAATATGCTATATATAAGCTAACAACAAAACTGTTAGTTTGATTATTGATTTTGATAGTTAATGTTTCGAAATATCTCGGAAAGAGATCTTAGAAGTCAGTTATAAATTAAAGTTTTACATATTTTATATCACATTTATCGATATTTTTGTTTCAAAATTGGCATAATTTAATAGGTAAAATATTTAAAAGTGTTATAAAGATATATTACCCAGCTATGTAAAAATTTATTTCAATCTTTTATCGATTTTTTAGTTATTTTTGATTTTGATAAAAAAGTAGTGATATTTCTATTTTATTTACATGTTAAAAAGTTATATACGGTCAAAGAAAAATCTGGTAGTAGATTTGTACCAATCATAAATAAATAGTTGCAAATGATTCACTACTTTAAAAATAATTTTGGGTACATTTAAAGTATACTTTTATATAATATTAATTATTTTAATGAAACAATTGATAAATGAAATATTTTTAATGTTTTTGTGGTGTTAAAAGTTTAAGTAGTAATATTTTCATTTGAATTTACTGTTTACAACAAATCTATTTTTTCTTCGTAACTATCCTTTTTTATTGCAAATCGTATATCGAAATCAAAAGTTTGAACAAAACTTTCTTTACAAATGAATACTATAAAATTTCATATATTATAAAAAATGATTACAATCATTCTAAAGGCGTGATTTCAGAAATCATATACATTAAAATAAGGCTTTTATATTTTTTTACGTAAGCACCGCCGTAGACTTCTTCATTATTTGACATCAGGCGAGACAGAGGTCAAATACTTTGACCTTATCAATAAAAAAAATTTCCACAGTAAACTACTTGATACAGATATATTTTAGCAATAAAAGGTTTTCCCGAGTATAACGTGTAGTATATGTAATAAGTCATTAGAATTAATGAACGATTGGTTACATAATAAAATTTGAAATGTTAATTGATTATCGTAATTTATGGCTACTCGGACAGCGCACTAGCTTTTCTTATTATCACAATATTAATTATCAACGTCAACAACATTGTTAATTTACTTTTATCTGTTGATTAGAGACCCATTCATAAGTACTGGCGGTCAAACACGTTTTATGGCCGCCCACGGACTGTGTTTCAACAAGACTACCCGGTGACAAACGTCGGTGAAAGTTATTCCGTTCTTTTACACACCACGCCCGCCATATTTAAACAACTGTCAAAAACGGAACTGACAAAACGCGCGAAAATAGCAGGTGGTTGATACACAAGAGGTGAAAGGCCTGCGTGCGCTAATTTCCGTATAAGCTCGCGCAGGTGATGCTTGGTGATGTTATTGGCAATGCCAGCCGTTAGTCTTAATAGTTTATTTATTGCAACTAAGAATTCATATTGTTTTAAAACAACTAATAACTTTTTAAAAAAAATGTAGCAGTGATTTGGACACAAGGAACTGCTTAAATATAAATTAAAACTGATTTACGATCAGAATGGAAATACTTTAATGAATAAAGTTGAAAATTTAATGTTTAAAATTTAATTTTGGATGGCAACATTTCTTTTTTAATTTTTATAATCGATTTGCGGGCTATAAATTTTTATACCAATTTTCATGGCAATCGGTACATTGCAGTCAATTGTGATGATAATTTGGAGTTATTGAATTCTGTTCAAAAATTCCAAACGTCCATTCCTAAAACGTTGGATGCCCCCTTCCAACCAGTCATAATGAATGTTTCTGGGAGGCCTATATCCAGCAAAGGGCGTTTGTTAACTGAAATGATAATAAACTAAATTGCTAGAGCGATAACGAAACCTGAACAGCTCAAAATATATTAAAACTTCATAACCTCCCTCACGTTGGCTTTTGACGAATAATCTACACAAACTATATACATGTGCATGTATATTGTGATGTCCTGTACAATATACACTAAACTAACTGGTGTAGTTAAACTTCGGACTGGCAATTAAGTGAAGCTAGGTACCGAGCCGCTCCCTCTACGCCCCTAGCGACATCGACATCTGTCCGGCAAGAGAGTAAAACATATGTTTAGTATTAAAACAACACACATCCTACGTTTTTTAATAAAAAATATACTTGTTGCGAATTTTTGCCTCGCTTGCTCCAACATTTTTAATCAATTACAGAATATTTTAAAGGTCAGGAGATCTTGAAAGCGATTGTTCGGTTACATAATTGTTGATATTTATTTCCAACAGTGCACACGTAATAACTTGAATTATTGAATGCTGCTGTTAATTTTATGTAAGTCGTTACTAATATTATATAATTAGGTCATGTAAACATTTGCAGTGGTATCCCAGCGATGGAGACCTTAGACTTGCGATTGTAGGTCGCCGGTTCGATTTCCGGGATACAATCTTATATAATTCACACTTTGAGTATTAATTATATGGGATTGCGATCATCAATCCACCTGCTATTTTGATACATCCCTCTATCTTTGAGGAAAGTCTATACCTTGTAGTGGGCGTCTGTGTTAAAACGAAAAACATTCATCTTTCCTAAATAATACTTAATATGCTTAGGCTTCTGAAGGTGGAATTACGTTTAAAATAGTCAACAGTTTGACATTAAATTATTTCTGATACCCCCAAACTTCTTTTTCTTGTAAATATTAAACATTTACAATAAATATTTAAATATCATAGCAAAAGTTTTGCGGTTCTTGTTGGAAGTAACACAAAACTTAAATGGCATAATATAATCAAAATATGCATAGTCTCAATATGGTTTTGTATTTTAAATTTATCAAAGCCGTTAGCTTTATGTCGGTGACCCGGTCAAATTATGAAGTTGAGTAGTTGTCACCGGCGAAACACTGTTTTCTCATTTTTAAAAGTTTTTACCTTTAGTGCTAAAATGTTCAACTCAACTCAACAAAATTCAACTGTCGATAATAATATTCACGTAATTCAACATTACATATATCAAATTATTAATTAAAACGTCTCTGGGTAACTAAATTTTTATTAATATATAAGTTTTAATTTCGATAATTTCGTACTAGAGGCAATTAGTCTAAAACTTTATATAATAATGAAGCTTGAGGGATTGGGTCATTACTTATATGTCAGGATTTGGAAGCCGCTAGGTTCTAGGGTTCTGTCCGTTAGCACAAGGGCTCTTGGGAAATGACTTGAATAAGCTGCGAAGGTCTTCTTTATAAAGAATATGGTTATTTGTGGTTAGAGCCTATAATATTTCCTTTTAACTTCATATTAGTAAATTAGTTTTGATCCTTGAAACAAAATCTATAGAAATATAGAATAGCCTATTGTAACCTTTAAATGTAAAATAATATCGCTTATAGTCGACGTTTAGCAAAAATATCTGTTTTCAAATACACGTCGTAGATATAGTACCCTTACATAGATATAGTGATGGTGTTAGATCTAGTTTCGATTAATTTAATACAAAAAGATGTCTATTGTATTTAAAAATGGACACTTTTTCAATTGTACAAATGAAGCTAACTTTTGACAATAAGCGACAATATTTAAAGGTTAAATTCATATTATGTAATTTTATAATCGAGATTGAAATAAAAATCATTATTTCTTATATACTCCTATAGCATCGGTAAAGGCCAAGTCAGGTCTAGCAATTAGAACGGGCCTTGTCACAAATATCTGGCGAGTCGGAGATAGGTGTCACTGTCCGACCCCACCGGATGCGATGCGTGATATGCCAACGCAGGGTTGCCAAACAACGTGTGAGGCTATATTACGACACAATTGGTGGTAATTAATATTGACAAGCTTGCCGCCCATTTAACTCTTCTTCAATTGTCGTTATGTTTTTTTATTTTATTTTGTGTCGTTAAAATTAACATTATCTTGTTTATACTTCGAAGAAAATAGTCGAGGTAGTACTTTTGAAAGGAATGTGCGACGTCAGCTTTACCGACTTCACAAATATGATTTTGTTGATTACAACACACTTACAACACAACACACGTTCGGAGAATTCTCTTATTTGTCATTGACATTATAGCTTTTTGAGAGATCCTAATATTCCAGCGATTTATGCGGCTACTTACTTGCGGCATAATTAGATAATTGCAATTAGATCTTTTTGATCCAGAATTCGTGACCTAATATATAAAAGAAATACCTACGACAGTCCTGACGGCAGACGTATTGTAAAAACTAAGAGATATCTAGTCAGTTGTTGAAAGAAGGAGTCACTAGTGACTTCGTGTATCGTTATTTATACCCATCATTAGTCTTTATAACAAATTACTTTTCATTTGTCTAATTTTCAATAATAAATGTTCTAAAATTTCGCTACTTTACCATGCGCTCTTGTAAAAAAATATAGTTCATAAATATCAAACTAGTTCATAATTTTCTTGATTACTTCGATAAATTAAATCAAGTGAAAAGAAACGTGTGTTATTTTCATAGATTTTACTCCGTAGTATCCAAGACTCACGACAACTTTCAAAAGAAATAAAACAAGTTCACAAGTGAAAATTAACAAAGACGGACAAAGAACGAAACTTTTGCATTAACAACAGCGTAAACAGAGAACATAAACCGCAAATGAAGGGTTTCGCACCGGAAGTATCGTTGATTGCTTCGAGGACTCAATATGCAAACAAACTTAATTACAAAGTTTCTAACACAATTACAAAGTTGGTTTATACACTTACTATATCATAACTTGATGTACATGTATAGTAAGTAACATTATCTTTGCTCCAACTAGACTGTCTATTAAAATACTAAATTGAAATCAAATAACAAGTAAAAAGAGTGAGAGAGGGAGATAAAGAAAAAGTAAATAACATTAAATATATACACGTTTAGTTAATATTTTGACACTGTCCAATTTTGACAAAACTTTATCATCGATTTTTAGATTTTCACAAGTAAAGTTTAGTTTCTTGTTTATATTACTACCAAATTTCGCAAACAAAAACGGTTTTGTGTACTCGTATTGGTTATAACATGTCAAAAGTCATTACACGTAGATTACATCGTTTGCATAAAACATCCTATAGATATGAAATATAGTTATTAATATATAAGTTTTTAAAAGTTCTTTCTGTTCCTTAAATAAAAGAAGTTGTTTGACTTTGTAAAACAATTACATGATTGTCCGTAACAACGTATTCGCTTACACGCATCAATATGCACATTTATAAAAAGATTCTCCTAACCGATGTCTGTTTATGTTTTCTTATAATAAAATCATAATATTGCAATTTTTATTTCACGCCACTATGCGAAGATGTTTCAAGAAGTCTACATTATTAACATTAATATCTTCTTCTATACTATGTTCTGTTTGCGGAGTAATCGTGGTTATTGGGTTCGTTGCACGCACTTTTTTACCATCTCATGCCATTTCTCTCTCAGTGATGCGTTACGCACGCACAAATAAAGGGGTGATTCCGTAGGAGCTTTCACTTGCTCCGACCATCGTATTTCCTTTGTTTGTATTTTTAAACATCAAGTCTCTTCGTCGAATCGTATTTTTTTTTTGTCTATGCAAGACAAAATTGGAGAGTAAACAAAAGTTCAGAGGCTATGCTTAACTTTGAGCTTCTGGAGAATATAGATATTTGTGCCAGATTTAATTATGACTTTAACAACGTTCTTCTGCAGTATCATATCTTCAAGATGTCGATGCGATTTCATTCTTTCTCTTTTTCCCTATCAATGGACCCGCTAAAATCATTATTGTACTACTAATATATTCCGTATGTTAATACCAATTTATGTTATTTTATAATATAATATCGATTTATTGTGTACGTGAATTTTATATCGATATCTTAGTCAGTTAATTAAATTTCTGTGTCAAATACGTGACGTGCTGACGTAGTGACTTAACATTGTATTTACAAACGAATTATTAACAATATCTTTACAAAAATATTTAATAGATATTAATCTTAATAATCAATTAACAGTTTGTCGGTAGAATTAATTTTAATTATTGAGGTCATTGAAATGTACTTATGTTGTTCTATAGTGTAGCTAAGCCTTAGTGTTTGCGTTAAATGTCAGCCGTAGGATGTATTCTCCGTCGTTTTTCACAAAGGGTATCTACGTGCTTTGTGCGGTTCGTCACCTTGAGTGTTACCTAATTGAATGTCGTTTATATTTACACATACATATACATACATACATACAATCATACACGTATTTTGCTGCACACAGCTGATGAAATACTGATTATTTTATATTGTACCAGGCCTATCTTATATTAAGATATAAAAATATATAAAAAATAAATATATAAATAGAATTTTGAAACTGTTTTCAGTTACAATCCAGGCAAATCCTGCGGGTCCAAGAGGTCAGGCCCCATAGGGCGCTCAACCTAATCTCTTTTAAGGTACCGAAGCTTGTGGGCTCTTTTGCACAGGCTACGTACTACAATTAGGAGGTCGCCATTGTCTTAGATCGCTTATCGCGACTGCTCTATGAAATGACCAGGTTCAAGGATCCCTTCGATTAGCATTCCGCCTCAAGAGCGCCCGAACGAGTCGAACCTCAGCTTGGCTGGATGCTTCGGAAAACGTTAATGCTAGGTGACGAAGTCACGGAGAAGACTTTCTATTTATCTGGAACATGGAATGATCGGGGGTTGGCGACTCCCACGATAAACGAACTGACTTCGATCTCGTCGAGGCTGGTTGGCTTTAGAACAGCTGCGACCGCCATGCTTAGCGACATAAGTCTGTCACTTCCTAATTGAAATAAATAATTCAATGGCCTGATCTAGTGCTTCCGAGGAAACCTCGTGCTCAAACTAGTAAAAGTAACCAATTACTATAAAGAGGTCTAAATTTTTGATCTTCAGCGGGTTGTCACTTTTAACCTAATGAAGACATAAATACTGCTGAGTATTAATACTTGTCAATAACAAAATATCTTTGTTAGATATTTATCAAAGCTACGTAATAATTTTAACTACAAAATTTGTTTACTGGTTATCCGTGATAGGTGTAAACTTTAGTTACGGAAATCCGGGTTTTGAATAAGAATTAAATTTAAAAATACAATCACAAAATGTTCCAACAACAAGAACTCAGTTGAAACAGAAAATTAATTTTTCTTTAATGATTTAAATGAATTTGTGTATGAGTGACCAAAAACATGTGGTTTTTAATATAAATTTGGTATTTAATTATGTTTTATGTTATTCGATTAAAAAATATCCATACATTATAATCAAGGATATCCACTAGATTTAAAAAGGACATGTGATATTTTTTCATTTATCACGCTTTAAAAATAATATCCTTAATGTTGAATTAGTTACGCCAGGTGTCTTACAGGATAAAGGACAAAAGCTTAAAAGTCATAATTAGTAAATAATGTAGTAATTATATTACGTGTAGTTAAAAATGTAATTGTAAATAATGTCGCCGATAAAATGTTAATAAAAATACTTTAATCTAAACCTCTTTTTATCTTTTTATAGAATGTAACGAATATGGCCCAGCGTATTGGCAAGTTGAAGTCGCAATAAGCGAAGTCTACATAGTTCGAAAAACAAATGGGGCTTAAAGGACATACAACCTTATTAAGGTCACTCAAAGACCCGGGATTCAGGCTTTTAAAGGATCCTGTTGGTAATCTATAGCAGACGCATAAGTCCAATAGCGGACGTCTTACGGCTGAAATAATAATATGATGATTACGTAATGTATTTATTAAGAATTACCTCAGTATTATTAAAGATGAGAGCATTTTCTTTGTAGATTTATTAACGAAATTAGTCACTGGTAAGTTTCTCGCAACGCACTATGTCTAGTAGTAAATAGTTGTATTAAATATATACGTGGAATCAACTTCATTGCGAAATTATGTTAACTTTGACGAAATTTATTAAAAAAATGTTTTTGAAACTAAAGTTAATATCGTTTCGTAATATTAAGACGGATTGATATGAAACAGAGTTATATTTTACAAAAATTTTGTAATTTAGGAGTTTGGTAACAAATGGTTGCAGTCACAAGAAATTTCGTAATTATAAAACAACGTTATGATTATTGTGCCAGAAATTAACACGTACGAGAATAGTGTTGTAATAAATCAACAATGTTAGTTTTATACCTTTTATTACCTGCTCAAGTTCGTGTTGATATTGGTAGGTTTTTCACGTTGAATATATAAATGGATTTAGTTTAGTATGCAACGCGTTGTTTATGAAAGAGAAAATATGCTTTATGACAGATTTTAAATAAAAAATTATTATAGTAACAAAAAAAAATTATAGACTAGCACTGGTAAATAAAAACCCGATTTAAAAAAAAACAACTCCGACGTAAAAACGTATAATATCTTCAATTACTGAATTGAACACAACAATTGAACATTTTTATTTGAAGGTCACGTAAAGAGTTAGGTGGTTAGGTCTTTAACCTATCAGCAATTTTCAAGCAACGAGAATTGGCGAGTTGCCTATACATTACGTGCCTTGTAAGGCAGAAGCGTATATCAGTCCATGCTTACCCAACTACCTACGTGCAACGAGTTTAAAACGGTAGCTATTCGTATTTTCTCTATATAATGCTATAAAAGTCTAATGAATAATTGAAGCGTTTAAAAATGACATTGAAAATGTATTAAATGTATATATCTATAGCTATCTACTACAAATAATAATGATTTTACATAAAAAGTAAATTTGATTTAAATAAACAAAAATTTTAAATTCTAAGGTGATAAACATAATTATAATTGTAAGCTGATTGACGTCTATTGCAAGGCTTTTTCACAAAGATCGCCAAGATGACGGTATTATATGTGTTATAAATTACGCAGCTTGTTTAAAATTCCGTAAAACACATTCCAAAAAACACTATTTCCAAAGCAATAAGAAGATTGAATAAATACATTTGAGAAAAAAATACATTACAAATTATCTACAGTGAGGATTGAGATTCTACAACAGTTATAATTCAAAATGTACAAAAGTCGTGTAATGTCAGAGGCCCGTTGGGTGACTTAAAAACATAGACGTTCAGGTTAGCCGGAGACGGTTGTGCCGATGAATACAAATTTCCTTTTTATTCTAATAAATACAATAACCGAAAGGATTTATACAAAAATAGTAGGACCACAGAAACACAATTACATGACTTGAAAGTAAAAACTTCGGCAGACTAAACATATTTCACTAATTTATTAATAAAGAATTATATAGAAACAGGAGAAGGATGTGACTTTTACGTTTGAAGTTGTTTATTATACAGTCGGAGTTATATTAGCATTTTAAAACCAAATATTTATTATTAATATGAAAATATGTGTCCTTTAAGCGGACCCTCCAATTTAGGCGGATAATTACGAGTGGATGTAAAAAAATGACATTTGTTTGATTTATTTGGGTGGGTTAAATGTTTGCGAAGAGTAATTTAGTTGTCGTCTCCGAGTACCATTAAATCTTTAAGACGTTTTTTTTTATAAATCTTTAATTTAAGCTAAAATATAATACGAAAAAATATTTCGAGCAATAAATGTTACATGAAATTATAATTTACGTTTTATATAAATCTTGTTGTGCAAGTATTTTCATTTTGTAGATGTAATAAAGATAGGTTTTATAATTTTTCCTTAAAGAGATATGCAGTTCGCACAAATATTTGGCAAAAACATCAACTTTAAAATAAACGCTACACTTATTTGTCAACAACTTTTGAAAAAAATTCGCGTGGTCTTTTTTATAATAAAAGAAGGAAAGTGATACAATGAACTTGAAAAATGGCCTGTAACTGGTCATATATCACGCGGGTGACTCGTATAAAAATTACATATGAAGACAGCAATGAATAACGTTTAACATGAAATAAATATTGCATACTTTCTAAAAACTTTCACGCTAAAATATATTTCAATTCACTACAATATGTAATACTCATGTAAGCTTTATGGTTTGGTAGCATAATATTTGAACCTAGCTAATCATTAGGTAAAAGAATCGTTGCATATTCAAAGTAAAGGTCCAAAAGCTGTCGTTTGTCAAACTGACGGAATTATTTAATTGGATTCTGTTATTTATAATATATAAATTCTATACAATACATATGTATTAAGTAATATTTGTTATATTTATCATTAAGTAAGAAAATATTTTATACATTTTAATAAATTGTACAAGAAAAAATTTCTAATTTTTAAGCAATAATGATAAATTTATTAAAAAAAATGTGAACGATTTAGTGAATTTTAATAATTTTTTACATTTACTTCGATTATAAACATGTTGCAGAGTATGAGTTCATAAACAGACGTTTTATAGGTATCAACGAAACAACCAAATGTCTTATTTAGCGCTCCGTTTGATATATGTGTATGTATGAATAAATATGGTCGATTAATGTTTAAAAATGCATTCAAATTCACTACCTAATATTTTTATCAAAGCTACAGCAAAATATATATTCTATGTGTATTTGCAAAACAGACCTTTAATTTTTTAATATTATTTAGTTAACATAAATATAGCTGTGTTTGGGTATATACCTGTATGCGTGCACATGTACTGGGCAGCCGGTGATAGGGTTGTACAGCAACAAGACACAGGCCACCACGTCGCCCTGCACGACCGCGCTGGTGATGCTGCCATGAGGGATGAAGTGCTTGATCGTCTGCTGTTTGCCCTTGGCCGTCACATTCTGGATGATCTTAAGCCCTTTATGAGATACCTGAAGAAGTAATATTATAATATTAGAAACAGCTTACAATTCAAACTCGATTGATATCATTAGGTTAAGGTTATAGTGTCGACCAAACAGCCTAGAGTAGGATGTTTACCGATAAGATAGACAACCTTTTCTAGATAGTGAGAAAACGCTAAATGCAAACCGCTTCCTGCCTTTTTCATAGTATTTATATGGAGCAGGGCTATGTCTAGGTTGTCATTAGACGTCCTATGGTGGAAATGATAGTGAAGCTTCAGAGTTTTGGCTCAGGATATTAATTTACGTATTCTGTCAACATGGGAGGCCGAGAAGCTCTCTCAGGACGCTTAGGCAGACGTTCTTTAAAGTGGCTGGGGGGTTACTACCTTCAAGAAGGGATCTCGGCTTCGGCAATCAATAGCCTAGAGTAGGATGTTTACCGATAAGATAGACAACCTTTTCTAGATAGTGAGAAAACGCTAAATGCAAACCGCTTCCTGCCTTTTTCATAGTATTTATATGGAGCAGGGCTATGTCTAGGTTGTCATTAGACGTCCTATGGTGGAAATGATAGTGAAGCTTCAGAGTTTTGGCTCAGGATATTAATTTACGTATTCTGTCAACATGGGAGGCCGAGAAGCTCTCTCAGGACGCTTAGGCAGACGTTCTTTAAAGTGGCTGGGGGGTTACTACCTTCAAGAAGGGATCTCGGCTTCGGCAATCAATCCATATGCGCTTATCATCCCGAGGGAATTAATTAAAAACGTAACATTTTATATCACCATGCGAGTTTCTGGTCCTTCGCATTGTAAGAAGAGGAGGTGAAACTCGGGGCTGAAGATTCGCAAACCAAATTAAGAGAGGCCTGGCAAAGGTTGGAGGTTCATCACTTTTCACCAAATTTTATGTAATCCTATCAATCCTACTTATCTGCCTTTCAATCTTACAAATCCACCAGCAGATTTCGATGTTACGTCTTAACGAGGTCACATGGAGGACAGTATGTATTAGTTATGTGTTTTAGGTATTTTTTTGTTTATCGGGAAACAGTAAATTCTGTTAGTTTCTATTACTCTGCAAATATTACATAAGTTTGCATGTATAATTAATTCGACTAATATAAACGAGAATATAACAATCCTTACTATCAACATATGAAATAGGTCTAAAATATTTAAAATGAGTAACGTAAATTTGATTTTTAAGAAAAAATATTTACCTGTAGAGTAACCTTAAACGGTTCCAAGTCTCTCGCGCGTTCCTCCAAAAGTCTAATAGCGGGTATAGCGAACTCTTCGCCCCGAAGCCCGCGCGACTCCTGCGCTCCCAGGAACCACACGTAATACGACGCCTTCTTGATGTCCTTTTTTAATCTTAACGCCATCTTGTTAGGCTTCTATGTCATTGTTAAATATCTGAAACAAAAATAATTATTTCATGAGAAACAATTTATAAAAATGAAGTTATATTTGATAAATGATTAATATGTTTTATATTAAGTAGAAAATGCCATTTTAAATAAAGTAAAGAATTTTTCGAATAGAATCGCTTGCTATTGAAATTGCAAAGTTTGTTTCATTTTGATTGTTGATCACCGCGTGTCTGAGTTAGGTTGTGTATGTTTGTAAGGATTTGTTTATGTTTACAAATTCTCTCACGCTCTTATTGCTTCATTCGTTCTCAAACCTTGACACCTTTTTAAATTGGCAAGCGTAAATTTAAAGCAAGTCTAGCGCTTTAGTTGCATGAAAATGTGGAAATCTTGAACTGTTTTATTATGTGACTATGTTTACGATAGTTGACTTTCATTAGTAAGGATTCTAAATGCCATCTGCAAAGGGGTTGAGAGGCCGTTAGGAATAAAAAAAATACATATTTTTCAACTCTAGTCCCTATAAACATTTAACTTGGCCAGTATATTTTTCATGTTGAAAATCACGAAGAATAGAAACGTATACAAATATATATAAATGTATACATACAAATAAATCATTCTATTATTAAAAAAATAATTTAGTGTGTAATATTAAACATAACTTGACAAAAAAATCTGACTAGAAATGGTCAGATATAATAAACATTTCAAATCAAAGTCGTACCGTACGTGTATATATAAAATGTTAACTGGTATCTCGAGTCAAGAAATATGCGGCGAATACTTTTGCATGCAAGTCAGACGTGAAGAAACATAGTGCTCCTATATGTTAAACAGTCACGTTTGTTTATAAAAAGTATTTATATTTTATAACCTATCCTTTTAAATCTATTATCTATGTTATTCAAACTGCATAATAAATAATTTTAAAAACTAAACCGTAACTTATCCAAAAATATTTTTATTTTATTACTAAGCAACAATATAAAGGAAAAAATAATAAAAAAAATATACTTTTATTGATAGATAGAACAAATGGTTTTGTTTGATTTCACGAATTTTATAAGGTGAATTTTAAAATATATTTTGTTTAATATTTTCAATGAATTACAAGTGGTGTTATTGATCACCACGAGAGACACGTGTGTAAGTTCCCCTATTAGAAACAACCGAAGACAGCTAAGGTCGTAAAGTCACTGGATACGGGCAGCGCAAGACTATGCCTTGCAGTGATCGTCTTTTCACAATATGATGATGATCATAATGTGACATAATTATTGGAAGAAAGGCTCGCAATGAATAATCATTTCTAATAATACTATAACGTATATCGTAATTAATATGAAACACATATCAACCTATAATCAAAATTTTATGATGTAGAACAAATAATAGTATTAAATCATGATAATAATAATGATTATTATTTCATTATCGTTTACATTAGTGTAAGATAGGTCATAGTGGCGATATTTGGGAGAAGCTAGCTTTTGTAGGCGTTTATCTGACATAAATAAAGTCTATTGCAAAGTAACTATTCTTATAGGACTTTTATTAATTTTAAACGCAGCAAGTTCTTGAGATCCTAAAGTAAATAAAGATTAACTTAAAGTTAATATATTCATTTATGCGTTGGTAAAGATATAGAGATGTAACATTGGCGATGCTCACTTACAATCTGTCATTAGCTTCTTCAGCGTATTCATGTTATCTAATATCCGTTACGTGGTTGATTGGTTGTAACTTGACAATATGTCATTGTACGATTTCTTGCGTCATAATTGTCAATGCCTAAGCACAAATAAAAAACAATAGGAAGGCAATTGTTTTTGTGTTGTCATCAGATTGTGACGAAGATATGTGAGCATGTGTTTGTTTCCCACGGTACATTCTTTAATTACGAGGCGTACGGGCTTGCGTACCGGTCGCATCAGTTAAGGGCTTCCATGTTTTGATGTAACAAATATTTTATAAGAAAAACCGAAGAAATAAAATATAAATTTAATGATTTGAATGTAACCAATTACGCACTGTTATATTCATCTATTTCACTATTCCGATAATTGGTTTTAAAGTCGAAAATTTAAATAATTATGTCGTATCGCCACAAAAATGGATAAATATCTTCATCTATCAAAAGGTAATCTCTGGATGCAGGGTTGTTTTGAGTTTACAATTCTTGAGCTGGTCGAATGTCCTTAAATCAAAGGGTTAGAAGGCCACCCAGGCTAAATCGTATATATCAAATAATTATTATTAATATTTTTCACAACGTGGCCTTATAATTATTTTCAAAATATTTGACAACTTGCAAATTTTTAAACAAGTCATTGTTTTGTTTTTTATTTTTAAATAGTTAATTTGTAACGATCTTTACGAGGTCCTTCATTTAACAGGTCCCCCTAATATATATAAATATATATATTCATCTTTACATTATGTAAATATTTAGGTATATACGATCTCTGTGTATCACTTGATTCTATGAAGTTTTTACTTTTAACGTTAACTTTAAATGTTTTAACGTAGATGATAATTGTCGACAAGTTTTAGAAATTAGCTTACGGGAAATATTTTCACAGACTCAAGCGCAAACAAAGAGAATGAATGGAAGATAATTTTCGTGAGTCGAAAAATATCAACAAATTATACAGCGGCCATTGTACGTACGCTTTTCGTCCAACAATGACAGAATAATTAACAATTATTACTAACGATAATTTAGCAGCGCTTGCTTCTTAACAATGCAGCTTGAATAGAGAAATAAAAGTAATTTCAAAGAATATAGGTTACACGGTTAAAATGTTCTCATATATGAGATACTTTGCTGCCTACACTTTTAAACTTTTTAATTCTTGTATTGATACGTGCTTAGTGTTACTTTCAATGTATTTCTTCGTATAGTTACTAAAAAATTGCTCATGAGAAATTGTAAGTTTATGTATATATATATATATATATACAATAGCAACTCATCACAGTAATGTTGGGACTTAAAATACTAGGAAGAATATTTCTTTAGCCGAATAGAAGTCGGCTAAGAAACAATTTTACGATATTATATTCGAGAACGGTTATGATGTCGTTCATTATCTTTGAGATGCTAGTGAAAGACAACCTAATTATGAAGACCTGAAGAATTTCATATAGCTTTGCTGTAAAACTATAAAACGTACTTCGTCGTGGTCGTCGTTTTAGCCCAAAGTAGAGTAAGACATAGGCCTCTCCTGAAGACATCTACGGTTGCATATATCATAATCACCAAGCTTGGCAGACGTGTTGGCGATCGCAGTATATAGGATGCCGAGGACGCTGTGGCTCATCTTTTTGAAATTTATTTGTGAGCAGTTGCAATCCCATATAATTAATGCACTAAGTGTTACCACAATATTTACAATAACGAGTCTGTAAGATAATAATTTATCTATATTTAAATATTGCACTTTTTCACCTTTATCCCAAAGTCTTGACCCTTACTAAATCGATCGAGTAACTATCACTCGTTCATCAAAACGTATATTTACACGCAGAATAGTGGCAATCGCTTGTGAATTTATGTGTTATTCTATAAGTTTTATTTATTTTATGGTTTTTAGGAGCTGTAAATTTACACATAATTCAAGATAAATATATAATATGTTTCGTTTTTTTATTTTATTTATAATCTTTCTATCTTCTCATTCCTCTACAATTACATTCATGTTTTTAGATAAAACAACACTAGATAAAACTATAAAGTCACCGTTCCCAACTCAAAATATTTAGGGAGAAAAAAAATATTCCTTTTCATTAACACATTATTATTTACCTAAGAGAATTTTAATTTATCTTAACAATAAAGTTAGAAAAAGGTAAATGTGCGCAATATTGTTGGCTGAGGATTCAAAATTACGTCATATGTAAGCTCTGTCCGGACGGAAGGAGGTCACTGCTCCTATGTTTGCGGAGGAAATTTAAAAACAATTGTCTGCATGTACCGTTGATGGTACGTTTTTTACCATTAAAACTTTGTTGTACAACTTAAAAACTATCAGTTCTCACGACTGTTGTGTATCTTTTAAAATTATCATGTAAAGAATGTATTTGGAAATCCCAGTGAAATTTCTTTTAATTTTATGTAGTAGATGTTAATAAAATAAGTAGCAAAAAAATATGGTATTTTTGTAGACCGTTGACTATTTAAAGTATTTATTTTTAATTTGCAAAGTTGAAATCTTTTTCAAACATTGTAAATGGTTCGACACTTATCTTTATAATTCATCTAAGACTGGCCTCGTAAACACGTAATCTCGCAAAGTTACGGGCCGAGCGTAAATGATATTGAGTGTGGAGAGTTCTTAATAATATTTCCTTACAGGTTTAATAACTCACTTCAAACGTATGTAGACAAACTATTAATATTTATCTGTTGAAAGTTATACCATAGATTTAAATTTAATTAGTTAAAATGAAAAAAAAAATTCAACAAAATCGTTATGATTTCTGTACGTATATTTAAAAATATAAACATTTTATTTTTTATTCTTTTAAGGAATAAATGGTTATGACCGGCCAATATTTTTATAACCTTTTTATTAATTAAACATCAAACAGTTTCAATTTCAAGTTCATTTTATTGCCCACTTGAAGAGCAGGTAAATGAACTGTTTTGTATCTTATTTTAAATTATATTTATTTAATTACTTGTTTCAAATTTTAAAACTGTAACAACATCAATCCAATCGAATCAAAATGATTATTATTTCCTAAAAATATGAAAATCAATATAAGCATTTATATTGAAATGGTAACCTTTCATAAACGAACCGAATGACATTTGATGATCTATTAGAATGATACAGAGCGATTTTCAAAGTTCAGAGAACAAAGGCCCGTAATATCAACCGACCTAATATCCTCAATTTAGATTTAATTTAGTTTTGCCTATGAACTTTGTTTTACACCCAAACAATACACTACACGTATATACTGCAATAAATCGTAGGATCACAGGCATTAACGATGAAAGAGAGAGAGTTATATAGTACAGTTCAACCCAATTCTTCTTGTAAGGCTTAGTTTTTAAGGCGTCAATGACTAAGCATTAGGGCCAACGCCCCACTGTCCGTTACCTCCTTATAGCGAACACTGCTTTTGGTATCGTGCGTCTATTATTGTTTTTCAAATCGAACTAGAGCAAGAGACTAGATCAATGGAATAATAAGACATTAATATACAATAGTTATTTGTATAATTTGAAACAAGTCTTGAAATTTATGGTCGAATTTATAATAAAGTCCAAAATTGTAAGTAGAACATTAACCAACATCGTTTCAGCCATAGGAATTCTGTTGCCGGACATAGGCCTCTGACATAATTTTCAAAAAAGATCTTTTAGAATCGGCCTGTATCTTAACAGAGGTCCTTTAATATGCTTCCTAGACTGTAGTCTCTACTCCAGAACGCTAAGGCTTCTAGCGGTCATCCGTTCTGCACATATGTGGGTTGCCCACTGATACTTCAGTTTGCCAATCCACTGAGCTGCTGAGATTTTTAAAGTTCGTCTACGGATATTGTCATTCCTGATTCGATCTTGAATACGAAATCTTGAGTGTATTCCTGTCCATGACAATATAGTAATAATTACTAAAATATAATTATTATCATTTTATACTAAGCGAATACAGTGATATGTGCAATAAATTAAAAATCATTATGTTGTAGAAATTCTTCAAAACTTGTACACATTAGTTTAACATTCCTAAAAATTGTTTAAGATGATATTAGTGAGTATCTTGAATTGAAATATCGACACCTTGCGCTCACGACATTTTCTTTATTGCTAAATTGTACAGCGAGATTGTAATTGTTTTATTTTAAACCATAGTTTATACGTTGCGTATCTAATGTTTGCGTTATGATTATCAAACTTACGCTTAACCTCTGAGTGAAAAGAATATGTTCAACAGAATATTTTTAGCGGTGTTCGCAAACAATTCTTTCGTAGAGACAGTTTCTGCCGTTTCATACATGTTTTAAGTTACCCGCTATTTGAACATAAAGGTCAAAATAGCACACGTCGCGATCCGCGCGTAGTAAAAACTAATAATCGTAAAATTGCAGCCTGAGGTACGCGACCTGCGCTCACCGTTACCCGCCACACAGACAGACCTACCGTTAACCTTGTAGTTAACTGTTATGTAACTAAGCTACTGAAATAACCTTGAAGAAGCTACGGTAATCTATTCTCGCGTTTCAAATCAATACGACACGTGGGCTTGATGCGTGGGTAGGAGTGATCACAGATACAAGAATAGCCGAGCCTCTTAATGGCATTAAAATGTTTGCCAATGGTATTTTTAAAAATAGCTTTGGTATGTATTATAAAATCAAGGCATTTATTTCTGTCAACTTTAATGTTGCCTTTAAAATGCCCCTACGTACATATATACCGTAGCTATGTACTTATATAATTTTTATAAATATTTAATAACAACACTTTCATTATGAAAAAAACGGAAAATTCGTTTTACGTCACTACACCATTTTTACTTTAATATAATTGACGTTAAAAGTAAACATGTCTTTTAATTTTCGTTATAAGTTGACTGTTAATAGGTATAAGGTTTAAATAGGTAAAATAAACGTATATAAAAACGTATATAGTAAGAAAAAGCGTAATTGAAATTCAGATTTGTCCGCTTCAGTCCACTGCACACTGCAAGGCCACTGCAAGTGGGCACACATGCCCACTGCAAGGGATATGCCTCGCCTAAAGATATCTATGGGGGGATATACCAAAATCACCTCGCTTAGCAGGGGGGTTGGCGATGACAGTATGATATTATGTATGTATACGCAGAAGACACTACTGTCCATAGTAAGGAAATTTAAAATTCGAATTACTATGTATTAAAAGCTGTTCGCATTAATTTTCGTATACTATTTGTCCTTGCAGACTATTTACTGCTCGAAATTAGTGGCCTATCGCATTGCAATACAAATAATACAATAATGTAACATTTCATATGATATTGAGGATAATTTTGAATAGATGTGAAAGCTTTATAGATTTTCGGTGCCAACTGAGCTAGGCATTCTCCTTAAAGCTTTTGCATCTATAATCAATAAGTCCGTACAGTTTCTAAGAAAAATTTCGTTGTGAATTTGCGAAATAAACCGAGCTGCTACAAGGCGTTGTGCTTAGTATTACGAATATGATTTATATTTATTTATTAGTTTTTATTGATTAAACGTCAGAATACTAACTAGTCTTGTATTATTTTTTAAAAGTCCATATATTGACTATTCAAATTGCGGCAAGTCAGCAGTGTTCAATGTTTCAAGTGGTTACGGTTGAACGCGTTGATGTTTATTATACACGGCAATTGCAACGAAACGAAAGTCGGAAACAGTTGAAATCCTCTCCTTTTAATTAACTAATTAACCATAACGTTGCGATGCCTATATGCTTAATTGATTTTAAGCGTTTCAATAATGCACACTATTTGTTATCTTCCGTGCTGCATTTTCTTTTTTTGTGTTGATTATGCGACGTAGCTTGCCGTTTATAGGTGCGTAGTGAACAGAGAAACATTGTTGCTACAAATCGCAGATTCTTTTGCACACAAATGCATTATCTATTTAGTGTTCTTAAACAGAATTTAAATTTTAGATAAGCTCAATGTTATTTATGCTAAATATGATCCCTAAGCATGATTATTAAAATAGTAATATGTTTGATAGTCAAGTTCACGTATGATAGTGGTGTCCGCACGCAAAATTATCATTGCTATTATGAAAATTTAAGCACAAATATTATTCGTATGTTATATATTTATTATTACTTAACTTTTAAAACAGTAAACTTAATAAATCATGTTAGAAAGTGTTGAATAAAATTTTATTATATTATAACGATCAAACAAGATGTTTTAATGTTTAATACGCTAGTAGTTAAATATATAGTTATACTAAATTACTAATTGTACCAATAGATAAATAGATCCCGTATATTCTCGAAAATATACAAAATTTAATTCAACTAATTAGACATGAAACAAAAATGTAAAGATTTTTTTAACTAAATTTGTTTATCTAATATTGTATTTTCTGCTTATAGTCCCTTATTAAAAATATTGCAAAATTTACAATATGTTTGCCTAGTGTACACAGCCGTAGCAACAATTACGCTATATACATTCGCAGATGAATCAGAAATTCATTTATATAAATAAAAAATACAATAAATAGGCTCAAATAACAATAATAAACGAGCTACAAAAAATAATCATTAATCTAATTATAAACAAGATCATATAAAGTAATAGATAATTTTATACTCACACTGAAAGTGTACAAATTGGTTATTTTTGCATTTAACTGATATGTGTTACACATTCTGGGAATAGAGGATATAAATTTAAGACTAGTTTTGTGTAATGGGACGTTAAAAACTATTTTTATACATAAATTTTCTGTTTTAAATTTTGTGAAGAAACATTAGGTCCGAAATTATGCGATTAAATTGTTATCTATTTAAACTCCATACTGTTATAACTCCATTTAAATTGCAATTACCTTTCCTTTTAAATATTTATCCGCAATTAAATTTACTATTCATTCAGGTCAAGTTTGCAAAAGCCAGTGCGATGTGGAGTAAAGTGTCATTTCCACATATGGATGGCTAGTACCCGTTAGATTGCTAAAGCACTGAAGGTAAACTTGTAGAGCCCTCGACGTATAAATGATTGAGTGCTCGTAAAAAGTAGTTCAATTATTGTCGCGTGTAAATATTGCTTACTTTATCTTTTACTTCCATTTGCTGTCTTTATACATTCAATATTTGCGTTGGACATTTATCAACAGTCTTGGTCTCATTAGCAAGCTCACAGTCTTTCAATGAGCCATGAAGAGAGCTAGGCTTGGAATTTCTGTCAGAGATTGAAGTCCGAATGGCTTGCTCCTGGGTCTTTAAGGTTCTAAAGTGGAGTTCACGAACTGGCAAACAGCGTAGAACGTACACCCAAAAGTACGACAGAAGACCTTGTTATGGTCAACGAAAGACAGATGATAGTCCAACAGATACTTTAAGAAAATCTATGGTTTTGTAATATCTCCAGTAGTGAACGTCCTATGGCTGAAATTATAATGATGATTTATGAGTAATATTTTTGACAAAAGTACACTTGTGTAACTTTAAATTCTGTCGGTTGATGATACATAACATCTTAATATGTGAGAGTTATTTATGTAATTTTTAATTTTCTGATATAAATTATATTAATATAATTCCGTGAAGACAGAATAAAATTATAATAAAATTGTAACAGCTTTAATAATAAAGAGAAACATGCATTTTTATTAATGCATAATTATTAAACATTTGCACCGAGTATCTGACACTTATCTAAGAGTCATATTAAATATAAAATGACGTAACTAGGAACGGAAGTATCGTGACGTCATATCTAGTGGGCTATAACGATACAAGTTTACTTTCATCTCTACAACAACTATATATTAATGATGATTTATAGGCGAAAGTTATAAATGTAAAATATTTAATGTTTTATATGTACAGATTGCTTCTTGTTTTACGTTAATTTTAATAAGCTTCGTATGTTACATCTAGAAAGTGATAATATTGAATTTTATGACACTTATCAATTTCAATAATGCTTTATAGATGCATTAGAGAGGTCATAAAAGTGACATGAAAGAAAACTTTCTCCTTATTGTATCATATTATAGTTGCATCTTATGATTTTCAATTCAATATTTTAGTATATACCAAAGTTTAACTTGGGGATATTGAACATAAATTTAAACAATTTTTATGCACCTAACTTTTTTAGGCTTTTTTTTCAAGTGGCCCATAAATCAATGTCAAGTCGTAATCGGTACTATGGTAAAAAATCCATATCAAGTTGTCTTAAACTTATTGTCATTCAGCGAAGTAAGTGAATTATACGTGCCGTGGTATTTTATTAATATAATTATAAATATCTGTAAAAGACGTAAAAAATCATATTACAATGAAGTGAGTTTGAAGTACGAGAAATTGTAGAACTTGAAGTTATTTTTTTAAGGAAAATGTCTCAGATTAGCCACTATCTGTCCCATTATTTGCTTTCGACTTGATATATGGAACGATCTGCATAAAGAATTCTATTTGGAGACATCTATTTTATTAAGTAATATTATTTTATATTACAACTGCTAATTGAAGCTGGCATATTTGTCTAGCTCTTGAATCTAGTACAGATCTACTCATTTATAAATATTTATAATAGCATATAAACTCTAGTCAAGAGGAAACTACCAATAATTAGGTCTTGGTTAACTGCGTCACAAATTATAAAGAAAAATTATACGGTGGAACACAGAAACGTCCTGCACTTTGCTGCAATCGAAAATTAATCTACACGGACTAAGTTATCGCCGGGGTCATTGACTGGAGATAAGCTGTTATTAACATACAAACACACTTGATATCGCTTTAATGTAAGTTTAATCTCGAAAGAAATAGACGATTTATAATTTGTTAAATTATTACTTACGTGTTCGAATAGAGCCAATTCTCGGGTGTTAATTCTAATCGCATTTCATAGGCACAATTATAGCTCATGCTTCTTTAATATCGTACTTTCAAATAGTTGATTAACCTTCGTATTCAGAATGAAAAGCTTTCTTTTAAATAATTTTATAGTGACTATATACTCGAAGAGACAATTTTATGTCAATTAGTCTAAAATTTTGTAATAGATCTGTGTAAATCTCGTGAAGATTTAATTTGTCTAATAGTATAAAGTATTCGTTCTTAAACTGATATTTGTTATGTTTCCTATATTATTAATAACAAAATTTTTGCTTATTAAATACGGTCATATCCACATATTTATGTGTATTTTTTTCTATAACTTCTTGCTGATATGAATAATTGCTAATAATAGAAAATTGCTAATTTGAAATTAGAGAATTCCATTTTTAAATTTCCGCTATAGAAACAACACAGTATGTGATATGTGTAATTTTACGCTGGTATCCGTTTTGGCTTTGTACAGCTTCGTCGAAATTGAACTCACGGAATCAAGCGTGATGACTATGGTATATTTCCCGAGGGAGTCTATCTGTTAAGGAGAGAGAGAGAGGAGAAATATACTTTATCTAGAAAGGTTAACCTTCAAATATACTTATAAGATTGCATATTAATGCCTTGAATAGTATATTCTTAAACATTTGCTGAAAGTGAATTTACTAATTCGTTTATCAAATTTTTCTTACCAAATTAAATTAAAAAGAGATGAGACAGTAAACAAAGAGATGTTAGCAGTTGTGTCTGAATCTTTTAGCCATTTTGTGACTGGCAATGGTTTAACACAGGACATATTACAGAGGTCATGCGTGTAATGTCTTTAAAAATATTCGTATACGTAATGTTAGAATTTAATAATTTATTACTCCGAAACTTTTACTATTATTAATTTACAATATTAATTAATATAGTTACAACATTGCTAATTAAAATGTATTCAAGAATACCTATTTAAAATTTATGATTGTCAAATGATATGTGTATTTTGAAAGTAATATACGATATTTTTAAAATATCACGATATCTCCAATGTGTTGTTACAACTTCTGCATTTGTTTTTTGTGGTGATTACATTCATAAATATTAATAGTATGCATTTGGCCTAAATTAAATTTCAAATTGATGATTTTATAACAGAGCTTTTCAAAATATATTTTGATTAATTTTGAAATTACGTGACGCTTACATTATTTTTAACGATAACCGTACTGTTAAAATGAAAAGCGGAGAACATGAGAGAGCGTGCGTAATTCAGATGTTTGTATCAAGATTGCAATTAGTCCAAGGTTCAGTCACGTTGTACTGTGTGATACATAACGTAAATATAATTGCCATTCATTTCGTGTACCGAAACGACCGTGTACCTAGCAATCATTGTTATTGCAATGTCCGCGCCCAAAGAAATAAATCTAACTCGAGTGTGGAAATCATATTTCTGAAAGATTTCGTTAATCATCATACGTGTTTTAATTTAAATCACAGGTTGATCGTACGTTGAGTGCCCATGAAGATAGAAGGTTTTGCAAAAGACTATCTCTTCATACATGGAGATCTCCATGTATATACTGACTCATCAAGATATCTCTAGAACAATAACGTTTAAAAACTCAAATTATAAAAAAATATATTTGTTTTGCGAGTTATAATTAAGTTAAGAACGGACTTTTTGAAATTCCAAAAATTGAGGAGTTGAGGGAACGTCGAAGGGGTGAACGATAGATCCTAACTTTTCTAGAACATCTTCTTAAATGTTAAAAATTACCAAGAATTGGTTTTATGAAATTACCACCCCAAAGAGAAGTATCGCCACGCGAAGCAGGCGAAGGACAGCCAGTAGTCGTGTGGAGTTAAAATAATCATTGATTGTGTATTTAACGTTTTATATTTAAGAATAAAAGTAATCATGGTCCAAACTTGAAATCGGCAGTTGCCTGCGGCGCGAAACTTAAGAAACCGGCAGCAAAAACAGAAAAAATGACAACGTAAAAACTATTCAGTGAAAGTTTCCAATCACATCGCGGTATTTTGACGACAATAAGATACACTTTGGATGTAATATGTAATCACTTTTCATATTGTTCTCCTTTAACTATGACATTAGCAACCGCAAATATGATTATAATCTGTTATGTACTCACATTAAAGCACGTAACTTTACGTACAGTACGTTTTAATTTTAGGATCGAAAGCGAAACTTTTTTACTCATCCTCTAGTGAGGTCATATATTCTTTACATTTTATTCAAATATTAAGACACCATGTTATTTTAATGTAAATACTAATATAAAGAAACTTTTACAGTGCACGTAAAATATTTGATGTTTTTTTCACCACAGCTTAAACTGTATCGTGGTGAGTGATGTGTATGTCGTATGGAATTATCTTGCATGTCTACTTAAAAAGGTTCTTTTTAATTCATTGGCAAAAACGCAAAATCATAGCTACGCGTAAAATAATATTATCGGTGTATTTAGAAACAAGTGGAGATGATAGAGAATAGAGATTTGTTGTTTGAAAAGTCTGTTTTCGCCACGAAGCAGTAATCAACGACGTCCGGTCGTGTTACAAAGGCATACAAACCGATAATCGATGTACTAGATATTCTAATTCACTAGCAATGATAAAAAAATATTTATAAACAAATTTTTTACATCGGTTATTAAAGCTAATGAAAGGTTATATGTTATTTTATATTATATTATATTACAGAATCTTTTTTTAATTCTGCAATATTTTTACATGCCGGTTTAAATTTATATTTTTAGATTTAATGTTCTAATTGAATTGTTACAGATAAAACTTATCATTTTTGTTAGATGACAAAACTACTAATCATATCTTTGTGTATCGAGAATAATTAATATTTTAGCTTCAGCTTTTTGGAATAATCTAGATCAGAAAAAAAATTAACGTGGTTTTTGACAGCATATTCGAAATTCAAACGTTAAAGTTAAACAAAATGTAATTATTCGTACAAAAGCATTTGTGAAAGTATCACATCTTCATATTTAACCTCAGGCATTTGAATTGAATAAAACAAGTTAATAAATACCAGTTATTACTCGGCGATATTTCATTTATTAAAATGTTTATAAACGATGTGGTTCTTGTTTGTGATTCGGTAAAAGGGAAAGTGCTTATGCAATAAGGGTTTCGGTAATAGTCAACGTCGTTACTTTTTATGCTCTTACGAGGGTCAAATTGATGGAAATATTCGATGAGAGATTGATGGTGATTGGCATGTGCTGTCAGTCCCAACAGACTATTAATAGTTTCTTCGGATATGTGGTGGTAGATGCGAAGGTGATACGAACGCTAACCTATCTAGAGCATCGGGATGTTACATTATTTATTTCGCCGGATAGGAAAGTCGCCTGACTCTCAGATCGTTTTAAATTCCATATAGAGTCAAAGCGTAAAAGCCCTCGAAAGAAAACTTCGTCTTGATCGTGGTCGAGGTAGCTAACTCAGCTCGATTGACTGCTTTATACAAAAATAATTTAAAATAAACATATATTATTATAAAAATGTAAAACTTTTAACTAAAGGGACCTCTGCCAGGTAAAATATTTTAAAACGTCAAAAATAACGTTTAATATAAAAACATTTACATATATGTTTATTCATGTGTAAATTGGCTTAAATTGAATAATTAAGGAATTTATTAATTTAATATCTATATTTTTAAATATCAAAGAACTTTTGTTTTTTTTTTATTTTACGTTAAAAGCACATTAACAGCGTGAACACGAACACATACAAAAAAATGTTGGAGCAAATCTTAGCACAACGTGTATGTAATACCGGCAAACGTGCACGACATTCTTATTTAAATTAGTTAGCAACAAAACAGATATCATTCTTGAATATATAATTAACAAAAAAAAACAACATAAAGACTATAAGACAATAATAAAAGCAAAATAAACAAGAGGAACTATATACATCGGGGAGTTTTGTTTTGAATGAGGTGGTCTGGTCATGACAAATATCCAGGTCACGTAGTCTGTGCTAACTGTTACAGAGTTCAGATAATATTGTAATAGAGTGGATTATTCAAGTAAGTTAGTACATAGACTATCACAAATCAATGTACAACGCTTTTGAAGAAACAATATTCGCAGAAAATAACCTTTATTTAATAAATAATCGCAATTTCACGCTCGCTAATAACCAGAATAACTAGGCGTAATTCGCACCAACTGACCATTACCAGATTATCTGCATTATAAGATAATTGAATCAATTTATCAGAAAATTCAACTCTGCCGAGTTAAATGACTGAACAACTTTATCTAATTCAAGGTCCAACTATCGTTGTTTTCCTGCTAACAAATCTAGCTCTTGTACAAGTCTAGACCGGTCTAGGGCTCAGGTAACGGGACGATGGACTTTAATGTACATGGTGTATAGTAGACCGAGAATCCTGCTCGATTTCCTGTTAGGTGAGTATTTTTTCTTGGAAATTATTTGTAAGGCATCATTGAGTAGTTACTCGTGATGTTGGTCATGTTACAATTAGACCATAAAGATAAATTTTGTGCGATTATTTCTATCATTACTTTGCAATAACAAAACGGAGATCCGTAGACGAAAGCAAAAACCGACATAACCCAGCGGGTTGGCAAATTAAAATAGTAGTGGACAGACCATACTTAGCGCGTAGAAAAGGTGGCCACTGGGACATTAAGGTTCTGGAGTGGAGACGAGGTGAATAGATGACTTTGTTAAAGTCGTCGTAAAATGGATGCAGACAATTTTCAACCTTATTGGACATCTATGGTGGCGGCCTAAGTCAGTGGATGTTTTACGAATAAAATCATAATAATTATAATGATGAATATAAATGTAAAATAATGTTAGTTTTCAATGCCTAACCTTAACCGACTAAATAAAAAAAAAACAGTTGAAACATTTATATTTTATATGAAAGTTAAATACAGACAAATACTAGACATAGAAATAAAAATATCTATTCTTGAACGTATGAACATTTGCGATTAAAAAATAATACGCAATAGGTTTATTGTTCCTAAAATGTAACGTTAACGATGATTGGAACTTAACCGGAGTAAACAATAAAATAAATTTTAATGTTTTTACTTTGAATAGTTTTTTTAAATTGGTTGTAGGCATAACATTTGACTTATATCTCGTCTGATTTAAGGCGATGATGAAGTCTACGATGGCACATGCTTTATTCACCCTTGACTTGAAGACTTTCAATTTATGGCTAACTGGAAACAATGACGCCAGTTAGTTGTTCCATTCATTAGCTGTTTGCATCATAAAAGTAGTAACAAAATTACGTTCGTTACGTCTTTACGTTTTGATGTCCGAATTTCAATGAAATTCGAAAAACAAATATACAAATTAAGTTTAATAGGCATACACATTTTATTAGGTTAGCTTATTTATTTGTAATATTCACCATAACCACACATTTCTTGTTACACAATATTTTTTTGCCTTTATCAAAAAGATGATAGATCTTTAATTATATCAAGTGTAATTGAAAACAAAACTTTACTGTCTACAGTTCCTGGTTAGATTTCACCTTCGCATGTCCGTTCACTTATCTTCACTTAAGGCAAATGCTATAAATTATTCATTAGAACGCATTCTTATGCTAACAATAAAAAATATAGACGTAAATCTTTATCAAAATGGCTGTATATATAAATCCGTGTTTTATAGAGTACGAATAGAGCAAACTTTATGAATGATTATCGAAAAAGATTTGAAATTATGAAGGACTACTTAGTTATGCATATTTGTACGTAAAACCTGGGTAATCCATGATACAATTACATTGTTGTGAAGAATTTTCAAATCTTTTTCAAAACTTGGCGAACAGTGCCAATCCTATATAAAAATAATGCGCAAAAATAACATCATATTCCACGATAAAAAAGGAATTTGTACATTGGTGAAGTGTCATTGTAACTGTAAAAAATTTACAAGATTTCGGAATCGGATAGAAAAAGTTGTGACAATTCAACTGGCTAAAATTTATAACAGCAAATCAACATAATAAAATGAATAAATATACGGTTTTATGCGTTAATAGCAAAAGATACAAGATTAATAATCAATAAAAGGCGCAGTAATTTTATGCAGGCGTTGTGTGAAATCTTGTTCCTTCCTCTCCATCCATATTTGTTTTATGTAACATGTATTAGCATACGCAAGCCTTGGAGGTGAGCATTCATGTGAAAGAGAATGTAGTTGAGTAATCGCTTATAAATAATTATATTTCCTTTATACTAGAAAGTGACGAGTCGATTTCATGAGAATCGTCTCGTAGTAAATGGTTCGACCCACTCATAGTGCGTTATGAGTGGGTAGTATTGGGTTGTTACACAACGTACTAAACACCGTCGCACCTGCACTCGCTGTTTAGACCAGCGTTTCCCAACCTGTGGTTCTCAAAAAATTTTAAAGTACTCAGTTTTTTATGTATTAGACCAAAATTTAAAAAAAATTGCAATTTTTAAGGCAAAATGGATTTATCAGGAATAGGGTGCTTCGTGATTCATTTAGAAATAAATGAACGTAAAAAGTTTGGTAAACACTGACTTGTACAAATAGTGTATAACATTAGTCAAGTAATTTCTTATACACTACAAATAAATATCGATGAAGTCTGCGTTGGACTGGAGAGACCGGAAAGTCGAATTCAAAAGATATCAGGCCAAAATATAGCACGATATAGATTAATAGTTACTGCAGTTAGTGTATTGAAAAGCAAACACTCAGTACAGTACAATGTTTCAGTCAATAGACTCCCACGGCAAGTGATTAGCCTCCCCTAAAGAAATCTAGGGGCGATATACCATAGTCGCCACGCTTGGTAGGCGGGATGGCAATCGCAGTGAGGTATAATTGAATACAGAGGATGCTGCAGCCGATCCTTTGGAAACTTGTTTTGTTAGCAGTGGCATTCTATATAAATTATGATTGACTATGATCGCAAGTATCAGTCCTCTACCGCTTGGCTATCCGCTCAAGTACAGTAAAGTAAATAAATGACTAGAAAAAAAGACGTCGCTTTGGTACTTCTTCCAATTTTAAGTAGCTAATTATATCTTTAATTAAAAACACCGAAGTTGTGTGATTAGACTTAAAGAGTCGACAGAGAGACGAGTCAATCTTATTTATCAATAATAAAACACAAAGCGGGCATCGATGACTTTCATATGTAACGTTTTTTTTTTGTCATTTATATTTACTTTATGTTTAGCAAAGTTGAATGCATATAATATTAGGTAGTAGTAGATGTATTACATAGAATGGTATAGTAGTAATGATAGTAGAGTGTGCAAGTAAGTCATAATGATAACGAAGAACAACGCTATTATAATGTGAGTTTTAAGTAATTTTCCTCTCACCTTAATGTTAAAAGAAATCTAGGTTATATTAATAACCTAATTAGTTCATTTTGTCATCTAAATGCAATTAAACTTAATTTGTTATTTTATACCCGAATATAAAAATCAATAGGGTCAGATAATTAACTAAAATTGGAAACATTACCTACCAGGCGATAGATTTTATAATTTAAATCTGTACTTTATTCATTGTTGAAAAAAGTTAATATGTATGTGTGACAAAATCTAAAAACTGCGAATGCTCTGTTCATTTCAATGTGTATTAGTCAACGTTGTATAAATTGTACTAACAAATTTTTATTGCTTCTGTCTCATAGGATTTTCTCTTCTTTCTCAGGGGCAATGAGATCCTAATGCTAAATTTCTACCAATTAAAAGCCTACGGTTTCCTTAAACGCCTTTTGTCCAAACTATAGAAATGCTTTTACGTACCACCGACACATTTCGCGTACTATGACCACCGCCACTGAAGCTATGCAACGGCGGTGGTCTAGTGGTACAATATTTTAGGGGAGAGCGGAAAGTCTCTATTATCTTAAAGCCGCAAGCAATGATAACTCACGCGCTAGCACAGGACCTGCATATACTTGCGACGGATTACCTCAAATTTGCTGAAGCCTCTAGCTCCCGTAAAAAAAAGAGGTTGGAGATGAGCGTGGTACAACGTCAGAGGACGTACAGATCTCCAGTTGTGCCTCAGGAATTTCTATGTAGCCAATCTTCACTGTCTTGAACAATTTAAACTTGGCCTTAACGTTTTATTACAAATCTTTTTCGGAGGCTACGTTAGTTAAATTGTATATGATCTCATTAAAAATACACTTTCCAGAAAAAAGGAAGCATTAAATACTTATTAAATCTCGAACAAAAATTACCCTATATTCTAACACTAAATGTGTTAGCGAAAAGTGTATTTGTATCGTTTTTAAATATTCCCAATTGAAAAATATATAACACAATTATGAATGTACAGACTAAAAACTATATTGATAGGTAACTTAGTATAAAAATTAAGTTAATGCTTGTACGTAAAATGCAAATGCCGGTATAAATAAACAATCAAAAATCACATGTTATTTAAGTTTTAATTATTTGAGATTGAACTGCTACATTAATACCTCTTCATTTAATTATATTATTTTTACGTCATCTTCAACTTGTATACGTCATGAGTAGATTGTCCAAAGAGCTCAATTTCCCTATAGTCCTTTAACTTAAAACTAAGAGGTTTCTAAACGAGCCTTAATCATAAAAGAGCCTACAACAAACACAGGCGAACTTTATTATTACTTGCAGTCACTTTAAAATTTAATTACGTATAATTTAAATGATTTAAGCCGACCAATTGAAAATGTTAACGACAAGCGATGTTGCTGCGAACGTGACTTAAGTAGGCGCTGATTTTTCACTTGAAACAATGTTTCAACTTACATAGAGTTTACAGTCACGATGTACGCCTAGGCGAAGACCGCACGAACCCATTATGCAGTGGCAGAAGTTAGGCGTTCAATTACATACAGCGAGATCCGTTGGCATAATTACATGTAAATCTATTTATTACCATAGTAACTAGTTACTTAGTAAAATAATTTAATATATAAATAGTTTTTTTTTTCTTTTAAACTCCATAAAAATGATTTTATTACTTATTTGTTAACTTTTTTTAACCTGTTGTGGGAATTTAGAGACATTACTTTATAAACAAGCTGTTATTACTATATTTAGTTGCAAAAATAGGGTAAAGAACTAAGTTTAGCTCTCGTCTAAGCATGTTACATACGTATTTATTTATTTACATGTAAATAAGGGATTAACGCCCACATACTGTCTCATTACGATATCTCTGGAATCGAAAGGCTTATAGACTTGAAATTGGTAGGAATCATCCAAATAGAGGTCAGCTATGTATTTTAAGGAATAAGACTCCAACACAAATTTTTAATACTACCTGTCGGCAGGGGCCATCCAGCATCTTCCGACCTAAACAAGTCTGTTCACCTTGCAGATGGACTTGCTGCCATGAGCCAGAAATGCTTTTCATTCACGTTACTCTGTTATTGTCAAAAGACGATATTAAGTTCTGACTATTTTATCGTCAATATCACAATAATCATATCACATGAACCAACACGTCTCAATTCATAAAATTTCAATTTATTTAAATTCGTTCCTCTTATTATACAAAATTTTCTTTCCGCCTCAGACTTACAGTATCTTAATGTCCTAGCGGCGAATATTATTAACCATATAGCAACGGAATCTCGGATTAATCCTACACACAAACAGAGTTTCTGTCCTTGCCTCTCGACACGAATACCTATCTCAGTCGGTCATACGATTTGCATTCGCTTGCCTCACTGTTGTTTCGTTAAACATCGTGACCTCAAAGTGAAGGAACGCGAGAGAAAATCTCGTTTTAGTGCCGCCTGTTATCTCTAATGGACACCTTGTTCTATTAGCATAACAAGAAGATAGACGTTTAGTATTGGGCATAAGAATAACTGGTTGGTGCATTTCAGTATCAAGGTCATTGGACCATACGATCAAAATCTACGAGAGCCTATAAAAGGGAACAAGAAATGTTTCATACTATAGTTCACTAATATTTATTCTATTTTATTCAAATATTTTTAGACCGTTCACTCACAAGATGGAAAGACGCTCTTATTAAAGTCGTCAAAAGGCTTAACGTCTTTGTAGAGACCGCTTGCAACTGGTCTTATTGATAATCTTCGGAGAGGCTTATGTCCAGTAGCGAACGCCCCACGACTGAAAAGGTGATGACGGTGATCATAATTTATTTATTTTGTAAGGATCATCAACTTAATTTACATAATCATAATCAAATACAAGAAACATAGTAAGTGTTAAAGCAAAGTCAGAAAAAATCAAATCAAAGCATTAACAATATAATTAATAAACAATATATTAGTTATCATCCACTAAACATTGTCAAATAACCTTTGGTAGTGACTTTTGAACGCGCTCATATTGATAAATATAAAACGTTTATGAAATAATAATTGCAATAATAATGGTAAGAAAGTCCTAAGTGTTTTTAAATCTTGAAAATAACGTGCCCTATCAACAGTATTAAGAGAACAAAGAAATAAAAATAAATATAGATCAATGTGAATTTTACCACGCGAAGCTTTAAGTTGAGAGATATTAATGATATAAAGGACTTCAACTTGATACCAGATTCTGCAAAATAGGATTTTCTGGAATTATTCTGTCAACATTCTCTAGTGGTAATTTTAAATGGAAGGAATAAGTTACACTAAACTGTGAATCGTATATAGTAATTATTCTCATTTAATTAGTATTAAAATACAATAATTAATCTTAATTTTATTTCCAAAATATATAGTCACTGTTATATATATATAAAAGGTTAAAAAAATGTAGTAAATGATGGAAAAATTGCGTCACGTTTATTTATAATGAAAGGTGCCAGCATAATCAATAAAAAGATCTCTACTGTATTGTATTAATTTTGTTAAATAAAATCATTACTGTTTAAAAACCAAAACTGATTTGTTATATCGTCATATACTATTCTTTTCGAAAAATATAGACTCATTAATGTTATCACTAAGAATGTGCATAGATTTTTAAAAAATTGCTAGAAATGTCAGTCTGTTTCAAAAAGGCAGACATAAAACGGTGATGCGTAGAATGTTTATATCAACACTAATTAATAATGTCAAAAAGAACTTTATAATATTTTAAATATTTTTATACGACTCTTTATACCAATAACACAAATAATTTACACACATCTTTATATCAACGTAAATTTTATATATATTAGTAATAAAAGACATTGCTTCTTTAAAATATTTTAAATTAAGTCATTCGTAAAACTTTAATAATATCTAATTTTCCTTCTTACGCAGTTCTTCAATTTAGATATAATGAAAATTAACATATTTTTTCACATTAGTGATAAATTTTAATAAAATTTTTAAATTCTGTTTGTGTTTTGTCCTTGAGTTAAACGAGGAAAATATTTGTAGTAAGCGATTTTTCCATATGTTAATAATATATTTTTAAAATAACTTAAATAATACAGTATAACTTTTTAAACTAGTTACAACCATATAGACTATTAATTTTTAAGCTTTGAAATAATACTGGAATTTATTTGTATGTACATAATTAATTTGTATATACTTTTTAGGCACCTAATACCGCAGTATTATGGTATTACAAATAGCTTGGAACAGAAATTCACAAATAGTGGGTAAGACCGCAAAGGAACATTAGTTCCACAGAAGAAAGTGCGAGTCCGAACCTTTTTGAAAAATTAATGCACATATGTATTGCATGCTATTTTATTGCATATATGTATGCAATGTGAAAGTGTACAATTTTACAGCACATTCTCGTGTAATGTCACTCTATTATAATGTAATAAACTTAAAAAATTTATTAAACTTAAACATTTTTCTGATTTAGCGCTTTAAAAATCTAGTAGATTTGAGGTGAAATAAGTCGTTACAGTGGATCTCTATTTGATTCTAGCTTCTGTTAAATTCGGCTCTTCTACATATTCTTAATACAGATTATAATATGTTTATAAATAAATGAATAGGAGTACGAAAATATCTTATACGCTGATAATTAAAGCCGATGGTGAATAGCGTCGTAAAAGTTTAAACATAACAAAATGTATACTTAGACTATTTCAAATAGTTTATGCGACGATCCCTTAGCACCATGATCATGTATATATTTTTAACTATCTATTTGGTAAATATAAATGAAAGATTT
Organism: Battus philenor; assembly: GCF_028537555.1. Lineage (NCBI taxonomy): Eukaryota > Metazoa > Arthropoda > Insecta > Lepidoptera > Papilionidae > Battus > Battus philenor. The sequence continues at coordinate 6,355,733 of NW_027181686.1, forward strand.
CCTGCTATAGAAATTATAACCATAAGCCTAAGAATCAAAATTCCTTTCACCGTGTAGATGTTAGCTTTGAATGAAATTTTACCCGGAAGAGGGTTTGAGGAGGTGTTGGTTAAGTTTCCGAAGCTGGAGATATACAATTATTGTTGTAATAAATTTAAACAGTCAATAGAAATTGAAAACATACGAAATATCTGAAACAAGTCAAGACATCGCTATGTTGGAAGACATGTTAATAACGAGGCGCGGTACCCACATGTGCAGAGTTTTAGAAAGTCGTCACGAACTTCATACACGCTTAGGTAAACACGTACGCGCTTTAATATATTTACGTTAATCTCGTGGAACATTGTTAGTAGACATTTTTCCTGTTTTTGGAATATTTTCTTTGATTTTTATTTCTCGTCTTGATAGTTATTTCAGATCACAAGTAGACATAGGCACCTCCCATAAATTTCCTAAAACATCGGTTGCATCCACCTAATTGAACCTCTATTCTTTTCGAAAAGATGTAATAAGTTTCCCTGAATAAGTCTGTTTGTTATTGAACAATTGAAACACACCATTCTTTAATAATTTTTAAAAATGTAATTTTAAACATATACTTTGATTGTAATGATTGGGGTTTATGGGCGAAATATAGGTGTTTGTGTATCGGTTTATATAGAGAAAAATAATCGTATCTTCGTTATCAATACGTTATTAAGGTGTAATATTTTTTTGAATCTGGATTTATAAAGTTAATGTTTTACATATAAATCGTTTTCGGCTCTTTTAAATTTAAAATTTTACTTGTCTTTAAAAATCATAAAAATAAATTTTTAATATCTTAGCTGTAAAAGATAAATGAGTATTTGTAATACCGTACCAACGTACCCAGGCTCTGAGATCATTCAATATTTAAACAACTCTCGTCCAACCAATGTGATATCCTCTACTTATCACATGACAGTGCGTAAGTGGCTTCACAACCAATGGAGTATACTCGACTCTCCCTTTATGAAACGCTCAGCAAATATGAACCAAAGAGTGCTTTAAGATAAATGCACATTTGCATAAGAGCTAAAAGATAAATATCACGTTATTGCCATAAGTTCAACATTTACACCTAATACTTAAACAGATCATTCGTCTTTTAGGAGAAATATTTATTAATAATTAATGTTATAACTGGCTAAATAAATATTTATTTGTATATATTCATTCCATTAATTTACGCTAAAAATATACGCGGTTTGATTTTATGCTTTATTGTCATTAACACTTAGCGATAAACACTTAACACAAAAAGTGAGCTTATATATCTTTCTCGAAAGCTTTCACGTAAACCTAGAATTGAGCTGTTTCATTATTTCATTAAATTGCTACCAGGCTCTTTGGTTACTTAGATATCTGCTGAGTTACCAAGGTTCAGCTATATTGATACTCAATACGACTAACCCTGAAATTAGTGAAAACTCAAATATATCAGCTATTTTTTCAGGGATTCATTGGGTAAACTTTTAAATTATTATAACTTTTTCCGGTAAACCAAGGAAACTAGTATAATATTTATTTTGAAATGGATACAAAATATTTAAAAAATTAATAGGGCTGTCGGTCTTGTACCGCTAGCATCTTTTTCTACAAGAGAAAGTAAAACTGAAAATATTTAAAATTTCGTTTCACACTTCAGTCTCGCTATGAGTTAAACTATTGTATAGACTCACGTAACACAACTTATATTGCATTGTAACATCGACATGTAAATTTACTTAGCCAGAATCTGCTAAACAGGTTTACTAAGTTTTATATCTGTTATACATATGGTATCACTACAATTATTTTCAGTATAACACATATCATAAAACAAAAATCTCGCACTAAAGTCGTTTCGGTGACTTCTTTATAAAGCTGTTGAGTCCACATAGCGTGCAAAATAGATTGCCGTAGCTTTAGAATTCTGTAGAAATAAACATGAACGGGTAAGACGTTCACGTTTGAAGTTGACAGTAGATCTTATTAGAGTCGTCGGAAGACGCTGAACACTAACCTCTTAGTTCTGAGAAGCCTTCATGTCCAGCATTGAACGTTCTATGGCTGAAATGATGTCGATGATTACTTATTAAATATACATTAACATTAGATAGATGTTATAAAAATACTATATTTACTTGAACAATTTATATCTATTGGCTCCCAGGGTTTCTCCTCTTAGATAATATCTAATAGTATTCCATGGGCAGATGAAAGTCAATTAGCATCTGCAATATATCCAGCTTGCGTACTCTCTCCGCGTTTAGATAAGAACCGCTTGCAATTCACTGTAAAGTAGCTGCATACTTGGTCAAGACGTTACGTGTTCGCCGCAGCAAGAGTACGAGATTCGATTCTCATACGACAACAAGAAGTATCTTAGGATTTTTAATGAAATGTATCAATATTATGTTTAAGAATCCAAAAAATTGGTTTGGGACAGGTTCAATTATTACTTACGTAAATATTATTCCTTTATGAACACAATTGCTTTCAACTAGACTATATAATAATAATGTTTGTATATAATGGTTATAGAATAGTCAAAACAGATTGTATTTACGAAAGAGTAATATTTCCGATGATAAACAAATGCCAAATCAAATACGAAATTCTCCATACACTACTTTTATTAATGAAATTGTAGATTATAATTATTGTAGAATTTAGTTAAAAGTATTTTATATTTTGAATACACGGTGTACGTGGCACGGTTCATCAATACAAACATGTATCGTGGAAGTAAGAAGATTTTGTAGTATGTGAAATTATACCAAGAGCCCTCAATCCGTTTCTCTTCATTACTTAGTAAACACACATTTGTTGCTTTCAGTACTCTTGTACATAATGCTATTATTTTGAAAGCGTATTTATGTTATATATATCTTATAATATACTCGTATAATGCTAAAGTGTGTATATACCAGATCTCTAGGGCGCTCGGCTAGATTGATGTGGTCGAGTACCTTGTAAATTTTCACTGCACGAATGTTTTCTTTTGTTATACATGTTTTTCGCAGAAAAACTGTCCAGTTAGATATCATGCGGTGCCTGCTTTCGCAACTATCTTAATGTGTTAGGGACATCAAAGGTAAAATAACTTAGGCGCAAATGCCACGTCTTTTAAAAGGATATAAAAAATATTTTAAATGAATATAGGCTAGTCTTGTTAACCACTTTCCAATTTGATCTTGGGTGGCAAAATCATAGTCAATAATATCATCACCTATCATTTATAGGCATAGGGCTTCCCAAAAGATCTCCACTATGACCGCTCAACTATGTCCTCGGTCCACCTAGTGGCAGGCCCACCCATGCCGCGTCTACCGGCTGGTGGTCGCCATTCCAGATCGTTTCGACATCAACAGCTGCCGGTTAATCGAGCGATGTGCCCCGCTTATAACCACTTCAGACAAGCAATTCCAAGATCTACGTTGATGATTTTGATTCTTCGGTGAATCTGAGTAGATTTACCGAAGAATCAAGATCAATTTATGATTCATACTCGTGGCGAAACTCCCAGCATAATTCTAGCCACTGCCCTTTAGGCAAAATACTCTTCAGTAATCAGATATTTTTTTAGGACCTATTCTAAAATCATTTCCTTTATGAACGCTGCGCTGTATTTGTGATGTTGGAATAACATGAAAAGATATATCCCTAAATTTATTATTGAAATGGAATTTATTCACGTCATGTTTTTCCTTTAGATTACTGAAAGTAAACTGCAAAATGGTATAACGTGATCGACGGCCACGGACCACAAACCGCAGTCAGTTTTCGTAAGCGTCCCGACATTATAGACAATATGACGGTAGTTACAAAATATTTCTTCACAACACTGTACGCTTCTATAGCAGAAGTCTGGTGTAACACATGCATTCACAACAGTATGTTGAAAATTGGTTCAATTTGTTAAGAAAAAATTATCTGTAATTAAAAAAAAACGTAAAACATATACTGACATATTTTAGAGTTCTCTTGCAACTACGGAATATGTAATGCACAGGTTTAATATCAAAATATACTAAATTCGATACAACGAGATAAGATTTTTAGAGCGTTTTATAATGCATTGACATTCGCTTTTAGCTTTAAATACAATTTTTATCGATGATTCGTAGTACTTTCGATTCTGGTCTATATGAATGATCTTTTAACAACTTCTACCGTCACAGACGAGTAAAAGTGTGGAAATAGATATGGCTTACATTTTAGTAATGTATTGCAAAACTTACTCTTCTAAAGATAAGAAGCACGAAAATTGTACAGATTTGGAGTGGTTTGAAGCAACAAGCTATCACAAAAATTTGAGTGCTTCGATTGCGTTAATAAAAATTACGGTCCCGTAAATATCTTAAAGGCTATTCGGGTTTTAGGTCACATAGCCAGTAAAACGATGACAACTTAGGAACCATTTTTATCACGCTCGATACAACAATAGCAGAAACAATATACAATGCCGAAGACCGGTACAGATGTTGTAACATAATCCGTGATAAATTTTCAAAAAAGGGTTACGACTTTTGGTAAAAAAACGATGCAAGCAATAAAGAGTAATTATCTTAGAAAGTTATAATTATGCTACTGCAATACAAGATGTTCCAGTGACCTGTCGAAAACAAAAGAGTGTACTTTAAGCTGCTTGTTTAATCATCTTCACGTTGACATTTAATCGTTGTAGATTCGCAGCGTATTGGACAAAAATAGTCGATGACTTAAGCGGTATGCAACCGGTCACTCAACTGCCTCACCTTGAATGGAGGGCAGCCGCTCGACTAAACAATGGAGGATTTGCTAGGCCGGTTCGGACTTTCGATCTAGCTTATACGTGCGATCATGGGAGTACAGCGTACATGGTCGAGGAGGCGAATGAAATTCGATATCAAACAAAGAATTGACGCAAGGCGTACTGTATACTTGTTATTGCCAGCGGTAGCTTTTGAAGTTTATATGGATATTATTATACACAGAGCAGAATATATAATTGACTGTTTAACAAATATAATATAACTAATATCTCACACGTTTACTTTTATCTGCATACTCACTATTGTAGTAAAAATACTTTTTATTTGTACAACGACAATATACGATGTGTTTACAAATTAAAAATATTACTAAGCTTCTTATATATATAAACTGTCTTCATAAAAATTTGATATAATGTTAAAAAGTTGGTCAAATATAGCCAAATAAGAACACGTAGAAAATAGAATGTAAAATTTATTACACCAACGAAATATACTCTCATATGTCACAAGCGACATTATTTAAAAAAAGAACAAGATATAAATCGTAGTGATTTGCATTAATATGGCTAAATGTCCGCATTCCGCGCGAAGGTCGACGAAGTCGTGATATTTCTATGTAAATAGAACAACACATCTCACGGTCCACTTATTTACTTAAAATACTCAATTGATATTAGGAATAAGTCAATTTCAAATGCTTCGAATATATATACAATATTATAATGTATTTAAATGAAAGAACAACTCAATATTTAAAAAGGAAATAAAATGTCTACTTAATGACTGTCAAGGCTTGCATAAAGTTTAATTTAGTCCGTTTTTATCTTCTTTAGATTTCTCGTATATTTTCATATTAAATCAATCATTGATAATTAACTCGAAAAGTTGACATTTTTATTAAAATAAAACAGAATTGGAATTTTTCAAGTATAATTCTGAAATTATAGTTTTATTCATGTCTTCTTATCAATGCCTATGTATGTTATTAGAATCAGACATAATTTGTAGACATGTTCCGTTAGACATTATGAAATATTTACGAAGATAGCATGTCCTACATTTGTGACTAATGAAAAGTTAAACCAGGAATTCGCAAACATTTTTTGGAAAGAGAACTTATTTGAAAATGAACCGGATCGGATCACTGTAGTCAACTTACTATTTCAAGTACCGAACAAGTATAAGCGTGCCTGAAAAACTTATCCGCTAGTACACATTCGTCTTTTGTTTCCATAGACACTGCAAGGTATGGCCCACCCCAAAAGATATGTATACGGGGATATAACATAATCGCCACGCTTGGCAGGCGGGATGGCAATCGCAACATGGTATTATGGTACGCAGAAGACGCTATTGCCCATCCTCTGTAAATTTGTTTTGTATGTATTGGCAATACTATACAATTAACGCTCAAAGTCTGAATTATTTAAGATTGTAACCCGAGAGTGGAACCTCCGACCTATGATCGCAAGTCTCTGTTCTTTACATCTGGGCTATCACTGCTCACTCGTACACCTTGCACGTATGTATATACGTGTACACGCTTATTAAATTGCCGAGATTTTCATCTCGCTCGAAGTAACATATGCGCTACTGCGCTAATCGTCTTGTTTTTTTTTTATCAAACAATAACAACAAGTATGAAACTTCCTGTTATTAGTCATTTTTATAACAGGTTAGCACACGTAACACGAGTTTTGTTCTCGAAAGTTTCAAGTAAGAATTTATGTTAATTCATTGGCGTTAAAATAGCTTCCAAAGTTCAATTTTGTTAATGACGACCGCTAAACCAAGTTCAACCCATAAGGTATATTTTGGGAATCCCCAACATATAATAATGTAATATTTTACATTTATTGGTTAAAAATAGAAAAAACTCGGAATCCTTTTTTAGTGATATCTTTAGTCATAATAAAACCAAATAATTTTAATCGTTTAAGTTATTGAGTAGGATATTTTATTACGCTTATAGTTTGTCTGCAATACGAGAAACATCAAACAAAGTTACATTGCTGTTAATATTAACATAGAATTATTAAAAAAGTAATAAGCAAAAGTGTGCAAAGCCATAAAGAGGGAAAGTGGAAGAACTGAATGCTAAGACATCAAGTATTTGTGACCAGTTTTATGTATTCCACTGATCTTTAAACTTAAACAGTAAATTCTCGCTGCCGGGTCAAATAAAGGAAAGTGGCCTTTATCACCATTTCATTCGTTTTCAATATATTTAGTGATTTTATGTAGCATTATATGTATATTTAACGCAGATCATTTTTTAAATTGGTTTGCCTTTCAAACGTTAATTAAATTTACGACGATTTTTATTTGTTTTACGACATTTTGATGTCGTCAGAATATCTGTTTGTCACGTAGCAACATGTAGTATAAACGAACATATCTCAAATCGATTTTCACATTAGACAAGAGGAATGACAAGTTTATATCCGCATGGATATTTATGTTCTATTAAAAGTGTGGCCCATAACAACAAAGCCTAGTAAATAATTGAAGTAGACTCAATGAGATATGAAGAAAGAAGTCGAAAATTATCTACAAGATCGAATGAGGATTGAAGAAACCTTTAGATGAACAAAGGTATCATGCATAGTTCAGTACATTAGCAAGTTGAATGGGCAGTGGGCAAGCCATGTAGCGTTTAGAACAGATGGTGGCCGGGACCTTTAGATTCTGGAGTAGACCGGCAAGCGATGGACAAACATACTTGTTAAGGTCGTCGGAAGACGCTAGATGCAGGCTGTATAAAACCAGTCTTATTGTAAATATAATGGGATACCTATGTCCTGTAAGCGACGTGCTACTATGAAATGATAAAGATTATGAATAAACTACACAATAGGAGTATAACCAAATTGATTCCTTTATGGACATAAACCGGAACATCGTCGAATGAAATCAGAAGATTATAATCAATTAAACCACAATCCAGGATCTACTATTCTAAATGTAAATTTTACATAGGCCCTACTTATAATTTTATCAAATAATAATTAAATTGTGGATATGAGTTTTTATATAACAATTCTCAAATAACTAGTTCAATTAAAACCAGGTGCTATTAGAAGAATTATGTCTTAACTTGCGGAAATTCTTTACTAATGATATAAAAACATGCGCAATAATTTGCATCGAGGTAATTATCGGTTTCACCTATTAATTCAAGAAATGTCCGGTCCTTGATTTATAAGTTGTTTACAGTATTTGCATATCCCTGATGGCCTTGTAGTTTCTATAAAATTATCAGCAATCTGTGAGCTACGTGTTATTAAATTTTGCACTGCATCAAAATATGCAAATATTATGTAATTTACAATCTTAGCGAAGTTGCATATGGACGCGGATAGAAAGCTGTGTTGCCACACGTACACACTTCCCTGCATCACTAATAGGAAATAGGAATTCAACCGTCATGCGATCAGCATTAATAAGAAAAGATTCCACAGCTCATAGTCGCTTGACGATCCACTGAGAGGACTATGCCCGGGATTTCTCTGCGAAATCACATCACTTATGCAATTGATACATTCCAGGTGGTAGGTAAGTTGAAATAGCAAGTCACATAGCGCGCAGAACAGATGACTCCCAGGTCCTTATGGTTTCGGAGTCGAGCTCACTACCAAGAGCAGCGTCCACCCACAAGATGAACAGATGACCTTATTAATTTTGTCAGAAGGCTCTAGATCTAGGTCGCTTCCAACAGACCTTATTGGAAATTTATGTGGAGACCTATATCCAGCAAATGACGTCCTTCGACTGAAGTGTTGACGGTTGCGAGTGGCTTTAGAGGGTAGGATTAAAGGTTCTGATGTGGATACCATAGACTAGTAAGTTCGGTTTAGGACCTTCGCTTTCAAGGTGGACGACCTCGTTAGGTTCATCGGAATATATTGAGTACAGGTCGTTTGCATGCGGTCCTTTTGAGAATTATATGTCCAGCAAGAGAACATCTACGGCTGAAACGATAATGATGGCCGTTCGACGTGGCCTAATAAGTTTTTGAAAAAAAAACTTTCAAGGTTATTTTGATTAGAAAGCATGTTCCCCGTCGCTAAAGGATGTTCCTGCCTTTTAAAATAGATGATATCCTTTGTTAATTTTTAATTCAATAGTAGTTTTCACGAAAACGCCGATAAATTTAGACAAATCAGTTTTTGATTACCTTGTGTTAAGTTTTTGTGTCTGGCTCGCCTACTTTAAAAGAACAATGTTTAATTATTTTGATATAGTATTCATATATATAGTACAGTGTACGATTTATGCTTAGCCGATCACATTCCAACGCTTCTATCAACTCGGCATTGACGGATACATTCTTTCGAATGGCAAAGGTCATCGAAAATAGCAATTCAACGTCGTGTGAATAATCAAATGTTGCCAGACGCTTTATTGAAAACCTTGGTCGTGTTACATGTTCAATACAAGTGCATGTGTCGACTTTAACTGTGAACATCGATCAAAGTGTTTGCCACTCACTTCACCTGCACCGCGAGAATAATAGGAGTTATTAAGATCCAATTACTGGTGAAGAAGCGTTTCTCCTTTGTCCCCCTCCGAGGACTCGACGATTGACTTTCATCTCGATTGCTTTAAAATAGAAAGGTTTTCTTACACTTGTGTACTATTATGTGCGTGTTTAGTCAATTTATCAAGCTATATTAATATAGTTAAAGCGGAATAATTACAATTGAGTAGCTGCTAACACCATTAAATGATTTATATCGTGATTTTTTACCTAATGTTTCATAAAGGTAAATTTTAAGAATCAATCATCATTTCACAAACACGGATCTATTATCTTTATAATTACAGTGGCAGAACATCCACTGCTGGACAGAGGCTTCACTTTAATAATTTCTAATTGGACCATTATTTATTTATATAAAATGCAGACGTTATAAGCATATTTCAAACAGAAACAATTATTCACCGATTGCCTTTGGAGAATTACGCTTAAAAAGCAAGAAAATTAATTTATTTACAGAAAAATAAAATCTTTACTGCAATAACTACAAAAAATCTTTAAATTTACAATTCAGATGTATTTACAGAAAACTGATGAAAAAAAGGCGAAATTTCAAATAATAAACAGAATCCGGATTCACAATAAACACTATTAAACAATTTGCACATCGCTATTATATTAAGCAAATGTCACGGCAAGCACTGCTGTGAGCAAGTGTTGTGAATCACCTCAATTTTGCGGAGGCTTTCGCTAAGGTGGATAGGTCAAGTTATCACGAGACGCAGAAATGACTAGCTTTGCGAACTTGAGTCCCCATTTTGCTAAGACGAACGCAGTACGTTGTTGCGGTGATTACAAATAATTGAAAGTAATACGCGTACTTTTGTTTCGTATCGACCTGAACAGCTATAGGACCTAGATACTGACACGCAATTGCAAACAAAAGGTGGTAGTTACAAAAACTGAAAACATGATAGACTTGGCCATCGTAAACCGGAACACACTATTTTCGTACATAAGTAAAGAAAATAAAAGAAAACAAAATAAGAGATTTCTACGCAGACCTGGTTGTTAATTTTTCGGATGACATGACTGTAATAAGACAAGAATTATATAAAATAAATCGCAGCAAGAGCTCTCGCCGGCGAGGACAACTCGTAAACTACAGATCATATCTCGGGGGCCCTTGCACCAGGTTACTCCTGGGAGCCCGAAAAAGAAAGCTAAGAGCTCAGTCTACCAATCCAGTGGTTAAATATGTATCAACTAGAGTTGAGGCTTAAGGAAGGCGAGGGCTTTTCTACAAAAACCGAGGTTTAGTCTAAGCGCCAAAAATAACTTCAAGGACGTTACCGATGAAGTAGTTGACAGAACCTAAAAAAGCAACCATCTTCAGCAATTGAAGAAACGATTAGAAAGTGAGTGTAAAGGGAAAGTAAAAAAAAACGGAATCTTACTAATAATTAGATAATAAAGTCTCTAGCAATCTATTACTGTATGTGTGTATGTTTATTAGTGTTATTAACTCAAAAACCAAAACAATGGCAAAACTGATTATATCTGTAAGTATTTTAACATGAATAATTAATTAACAGTAAACCAAGTACTTAATAGGATCATATAAAGTATCTTATTTACAATATGGTTCATAACAAAGTCCAATTTAGTATATCTTAAGACTAATGCATAACATTATCTTGCGACAATATTGTAAATTTTATAGGTAAAAGCTCGCATTCTATCCTATCTAAGTAAACAATAAAATTTGAATAAATCTGCGCTTGAAAACGAATATATTAAAGATAAATGTAACGAACGTTTGAGTCTTTACATAATTTATAATTAAATTATTTTATTTTACTAATACTTTGTTGAAATTTTATGTCACAAAACATATTTTGTCGAGAGTTATTTCGCACTAATTTATTAATTTGGTTTTATGATTATTTCGTAAGCCACCATTGTGTAATCGCATCATATGGAGAACATACGCGAAAGTATATCATTTTTGGTGGAAAGTAACATATCGAAAAAATTAAATTTGGCCTAAAATTAAGGCAATAAAATATTTTTGATAAATTCGCGGCAAACCAGACTGCCTAGTCTTGATCTGTGCTAAAAAGTTTAATCTATATATGTACTCTACAACAGTTTTATCTCTTTCGCCCTATTTAGTCGATATTTCTCTAATCTTAAATTTGACAGTATGGGGGAACAACATACTTCCCTAGTTATCTGATAAAAAAATGAGTCCATTCAACTCACGATAGTGCTAGTGGTAAAAATGTTATTCTATTACGCAAGCGCTTACATCGATTTTCCGGAAGAATCGATTTATTGTAATTGGCGACTCGGTACCGATTGTCGGCCAAGTGCCACGAAGAGCGACGATTCGGTGTATTCTGGGTCAGCAAAATTGTGAATGGGACCATTGCGAAATAAATCACATTTTACGCAAAGACACCATATTTTGCTTTTATTTATTTTATTATTAATAAATTTTCTTAAAAATCGGACTCTTGTAATTGTCGTGTGTGTGGTATGCACAAGTATGTGCATCATCATGAGGTACCGCGCAATTTTGTTGTTACCTACCTAAGTTAGAAGCGGCTAAACGATTTTGCAGATTGGCGTCTTGTCTCCAAAATATATTTCAAATGTTGTTATGGCGAATATTCATGACGATCACAATTACTTTGACAGGACCAAACAAGGATAAATGCCCACACGAATACTATATATATATATATATATATATATATATATATATATATATATATATATATATATGTATATATATATAAATATATATATATATAAATATTAATTATGTACCTTACCTTTACCTTCACTTACAATAAAGTAAATTAAATAAGTAATTGAATAAGTCAAACTGATTTATAATTCAGCTAAAAATATTTTCAATGCTACAATACGTTTTACGCTGTACACAGTCCCTTGAATTCACTTACAACACCTTCCAACAAAATAATATTTTATAAAAAGTGATGTAAAAACTACAAAGGGAATTTCGAGCGGGATACAAAAAAGCGGAACATGAAGCTCGTGATTGGGAATTGAACCTGCGCCATTAACGTGCCATACACACCCACGCGTTACGAAAAAAGACGATAGTACGTACAGACAAGAAGAAAAATATTTAATTCCTAATAGAACTGAAAAAGTAATACTTTGTTGTTCTTATTTATATTTCATGATATAATTGTTGTTATACACTGCCAAATTTAATTTGTTTTATAAATAAATTAAAAAAAGTATTTTGGTTAAAGGAACAACAATAAAATTGATAAAAATATTTAAAATCGTCGATATTTATTAAAAAAAATATTCACAAAGTATGTTGCTAAGCGCTAAAATCGAGAACAGCCTAACCGATTCTTCTGATTTTTAAACTTATATACTTAAAGCACGAAGAAGTTTCTTATGGAAAGAAAAACTTAAAAATTTAAAGAAGATTGTACAATCACGATTTTCTTTAGTTATTCAAATCACAGAATATTTTAATACATTTGCACCTTCGTCTGTCATAAGACACTATAAAAATGTCAATAATTTCTATAGTCGTATTTAATATATTACATAAATAAAGTGTCAACAATAAGGTAACACATTTAATATTTTTTCTATTGAATAACAAGGTAATAACTTTTAACGAAACGGAGTCTATCAGGGACTCTTATTTTTTTATTTCTTCTTTTCTTTCTTATTTTTATTTGTTTGAATTTCGTTATCGACATTGGACGATTTAAATACTATTTGAAAGCCAAAAAAATTTTTATGTTACAGTTATCGAAGATTCTGTTTAAAAAATATAAAATAAAACATAAATATCCAAAATTCATTATACATAATTAATAACTTTTTATAATAAACAAGTAATTTGCTTTTTAATGATATTTTCATAGAAGACGTTAAATTAAAATAATTGGTTTATTTTCAAAACATTTATGATTGCGACTGTACAAAAATATTATGATCTAAGCCGAACCTGTTTAAAGGTACTCTTTTGAGGAATGTCCGTTGTGTAATAAATAAATTTTAGATTTGGAGCATTATATTTGACATTTTGTATTAAAAATATATAAGATATCTCTATTATCCATTACTTGTAAAATAAAAAAATTATAATTAGCGACTTAATTTTTTTTTTTAATCTTGCACTTAACTGCGCTACCATCTCGTATTAAGTAATATTTTTAAATTCGGAATGCAAATCCATTCCTTAGCTGCTCTTTTAGTATGATCCTTTTTCTATCATATATTTTAATACACAGATATTTATTACAATAAGAAAAACCAGAAAGTTCTAAAAATAGCTGCAAAGAAAAAGAGGTCTCAAAATCCGACACGTATGATTTTATGTAGAAATACTATCATGAATGTAATATCGACATAAAATTAATATCGGTATGTTTTTAAACATAGAGAATTCGAAAGGGAACTGATTAGAATTTGCTTACATGATCTTATGATTCAGGAAAATAAAAATATGTACATTTCACAGAAAACATGAAAGTTCTAACAATATATTTTGATTTACATAACAAATTTTGATGATCGATTACAATAGATGTTATTAAATTTAATTATATATAACTGCCGTTACCTAACGTTACGTTTAACATTTATTACTTAACTCTCAAGTTTATTTTTTATACAATTGCATACGATCGTACAATATACTTTGTTTGAAATATTCGTAGCGTTATAATCGTGTTTTTAAAAAAGTTTTTATTTACATCAAATTATACTGTACGATTTCACACATCAATATGTTCAAAGTGTAACTCAGTGATCACAGAATACAGGTGGGTCGATTCCTATTAAAACATTATCATCGACATCATTTTAGAGTAAGAGACGTTAACTGTATGGGGCTGTTTGTTCAACTCGACAGCCCACTAGACTGTCTGTTACTTTAGTTCATATACCAATCTCCTCTTTTCTGATTCGATCTTGTAGAGTAATTCTGAGCATGACCGTCTCTATGATGCATTAAGTGAAGTGCTTGCCTATAAGGTTGAGTAAGAGACTACATCTTAGTGCCATCAGTTATCATTGAGAACACACATTGGTCGTAGACGAACATAGATACACGTACACGTAAAAATATAATATACTTCTAAATCTTAATGTGTAAAATTCTTGTACTATTGGACTTTATTTATTGAGTCTATTTTTACGTCACTTTGCCTTCAGGAAAAAAAATAAGCCATCATCGTTAAAAAAATATTTATCCTGTAGAGCAAAACAATAAATCATAAGAAATTGATTAAAATAAAACTATTTTGCATAAACCTATCACTAATATAAGCAATGTTCGCTGCAATAGCACCTCATTATTCTTGTAAGCACAAATTGACTGGAAAATTTAGTTACATTGCTTATTACTGTAATGGGTCCGCGCTTTGAGGCCGCTCTCAGTGCTTGCTATAGTATAAACGACAACAAGAAGTCAACGAAATCACTATAATCAAGAGTAACCATCGACTCTCCTTGCACGGCCTCTTCGGTACGGCGAAACGGTGTTAATACGCCCCGGTCCAATCATTTAATAGTACTTGTTAATGCATATTAATAACAGGTTTATAGGATTGCCTATAATGTATTTTTCATAGAAAACATGTGTAAGTTCATTAGCTTTCCCCAACAAGCAAAAAATATTTAAAAATTCCATTCATATGTCACTTTTTTTAAACAAGCCAAAAAAAAATTTTGGTCTAATTTTAGACCTGTAAGACCTATATTTGACAATATGCATTTTAATGAATACCTTCTGGAATGGGATTTCGTTAAATTAATTCTTAAACTCAACTCCACGAAAGAAATATTCCTACCAAATTTCAAGTCTCTCAGCCTTATGTTTCTATATCGTGTTAAAATTTATGGAGATAAAGAAAACGCTCATCATATCTAAATGCACGCATGACTTGATCCTTTAGTAAAAAGCGTTTTATTTTATTTCAAAAACATATGTTATGGTGACAAAAATAATGAATATTTTTTTCCGCCAATGTTCTTTGATCAATTAAAAAAATATTTAAAAAAAAATTATTGCATGTTTATTAATAAACTACACGGATTGATATTTAATATGTATAACATCACCAAGCAAGACGACTTCTACTGACAGAGATAATACTTAGAACAAAATCCAAAGACTACGCATAGGCGTGCGAATTAATGCAACAGGATCCAAGGTAGGGTCAAGTATTAAAATATTTTGAACAGAACACGGTGAAAGTGTACCTGTATACATTATACATTTACACATTGACAGAGCGATTGTTTTCACCGCGTCGCGTGAATGTTAATAGTAAAAGTGAATCAACTAAAGTACAGTCGAAGTTGCGTATTAATTACGCTTTGTGGAGAATGTACTACCGTGTTATGATGATTTGTAACCGCACACGTGTCCTAGAACTGTATAATTAGCGGTCGTTCATAATTTGGTAACAAAATCATTAATATTTTTTTACAGAAAGTAAGTAGTAACACTTAAAAAAATCGTCTAAACATTTTGATGATAGCCAAACTGGCACAAATATGCATAATTTTCCTTTACCGCCTTTAAATTATAACAACATTTTAACTATATACAGAAATAAAATTTCCGTTACACTATAGCAACGAGCACTTATAATTTTCTTAACTTAACTTCTATGTATAACTGTGCCGCTCCCAACCAATCATATTAGAAATCTCTGTGGGGCTATACCCAGCAGTGTACGTCTTATGGCTGAAATGAAGATGATCATGATATTCTTAAACGTATTAAGATTTCTTTACTTATCTAGAAACTTCTAAATAGAAATATTTAACGTATGATTTTAGAGGTTCTAAATTCAAATTCCAACAATTTTTATTCAACATTATGTCAGATTATATCTCTTATTGCTGTCAAGTTTAGTCAAACTGTCTGTGTTATTGCTGTCAAGTTAAGTCCGGATGATAAATGCCTCCCAGTTGAGAAGTAGCGGTGAAAGAAGTTCAGCGGAGCCTTAAACATTTTTTAAAATTTTAAAAAGATATACTTTGTATATATTCAAGGTGTGCTATCTTCTATGAAGTCATTTACAATGTAGTCACCTATAGCATACAAAAATTCTTGAATATTTACTTTAAATTTTGTATTATTGTATAAATAACTAGTTTCATAAAATACATTTTTTGTGTTAATTTTGTCGCAGGGACCTATATCTGATATTTATGTTTAACATTTGAGAAATAAATAGTAGCATAATTTGCAAACATTTTTCTCTTAATACTCTAGTTGTTTTGGAAGGCAAGTAGCGTCTAGTCAGCTATTTATCACGATATATTTGCAAAGCAATATTTTTAAAAGAGTAAATAATGAAGTGTTTTGTATGGCCCACTATTTAAAAATGACAATCGAAATAATAATTCATAACATTTTTTTCTCATAAACGCTTTCTGATATTTAATAACACATCTGAAGTTTTACAAAAGATATATAACTCGTCTACGTCAATAGCAAAATTATTGCTGGCAAGTAACGCGTTGTCTATGATTTACTTTTTTAATGCAAAAAACTTTTGGTATATTTTTAAACAGCTTTCTTGAATGTATACAGACTATATGTGAGACATTTAAAAACATAGCTAAACTTCCTTCCTTCCGTGTATATATCTACTAATATGGAGTTTATAGCTTCCTAACAATTGTCCCAGTTTCCCAGAACGAGGAAAAGAAATATGGAAAACGAATAGAACTGATTCATCGACATTCAAAGCGTAGTATACGTAGAAACCGAACATTGGCAGTAGAGCAGCTGCGTGAGAGATATCGGGCGTCGATCGAATGTTTTGTGCCGACTTTCTTATGTTGTTTTCATAATTGTGCAGTTATTTGCGTGGTCTTCCGATCGTTTGTTCATTTGATATGCGTTAGATAATATAGTTTTGCATAAACTTTTCTAAGAAAGACGATTTATGAGAGTGATACTATGTTTTAATTAGTGTCGTCTTTACTTTCTATAATCAATGCATTTAATTATTTGTAAATGATATATAAGCATAATGTAGAGCGTAAGGTACATACTCATACAATATGAAAATTAACTTTTTTTATTAAATTAGAACTAATTTTTTTGTAGTTTATTGTCGGATTTTTATTTTTACCTTACTAGCATTTACAAATATAAGGGAACAGAACGTAATGGACGAATAACCTGAGCCTCGTTTGAGGTAACAAAGCCTGCGGACTCTTTCGGGAGCCGCACGTCTGCTACATAGTATTTTTATTGCGCGCTAGGTTTTTTTAAACTATATATGACATCTTTGTTTGAGCCCACAGATGCTTACTACAAGACTATCTATGAGGGATATACCTTAATCGTCACTCTTGGCTGTCAGGTTGACGAACGCAATGTGGTATTTTGATACACAGAGGTTGGCAACTTGGCAAAAAGTTTCCAAAGGCTGCTGCCCATTCTCTGGAAACTTGTTTATTAGCAGTCACTTTAGAATTAATGCCAAAAGTATGAATTATATAAGATCGTGTCTCGGGAATCGAACCTGCGACATACAATCGCTAGTCTTTGCTGTCAGTGCTCTGTCTTTGGGCCACCACTGCACAAATAAAAAAAAGACATAGACATATCTAATTTTTTTTAATATAAGAGACAAATAATTCATTATTCAATTAACAGGCTGCCATTTCCTTAGAGATCGATTACTAGATAAATTATCTATGAAGTCGTGTTAAATTTTAACATAAAGCGTACAACCATTTTCTCTGCGATTTCTATCTCTAGCTAAAACAGGTTATCGTGTTTTAGTATTCCGACTGTATAAAGGAGTTACATTTATAATTATTAATAGTAAGCTTTTATTACAGTTAAAAATAGCCTCCTGAATAACTTTTTAACCTTTTCTGCGCTTAAGACGTAAATCCACATTCGAAAAAACTTTGCTTTTGTATGTCTTAGCCTGAAACCAGGAAACTTTTTAAATGAGATGTTATAAATTATTATTTGGATTTTTAGTTAAAGAAACGTTCGCTTTTGGATGCCTATTCATGGTAGTATGGAGGTAGGTACAAGTATTGCAAGGATAATATAAAAAGACGTTCTTTCTGCATAAAATGATAATTATATCATGGATTTTCGAACAGCGATAATAAATTTACATAATCTTCTTTATTTAATATTTACTATAGAATCCAAGCTCAGAATATTTCATAGCAAAAGCTAGTGCCTCATGTTTTCACCTAGATTTAATGTAATTCATTCGTATAAACAAGATAAGTGTAATCACGATTTACGTGCGTACAACCGTGCCAAGTTCAATAGAAAATTGTAAAGCATGCCTCATACATTATGCGGTACTATACGTGTAACAATTGAAAATAAAGAAAAAAATAGATACAGCAATAAAAGAAACATTTTTAAAGGTGTATATCGCCGCTTTTTTTATTTTAAAATATATCAGTTTTCAAATTCCTTTCGTGTTCGAAAATATTAATATTATCACGACTACCATTTCAGCCACACCGATTATATTAATATTTTCATGCGGCCCGGAGTCTCCATTCCAGACCCTTAAGGGCCCAGCGGCCGTCCGTTACTTTTGTTCGTCTATCACAACAAATAAATTATAAATCTTCATTTAAATCTCATTATGTATATTTCATACTATTGCAAACTAGATACAATAAATCTGAATTCATACACGCACTCAAAACACCGATAAGTTTCGGTTTAAATGCATGCAAAATGATATCGAAATTGCTGTAAGTATAATAAACAAAAGTCAAACTTACAGTTCGGTTAAGCTGATAAAAAATTTTAGTTGATGATACTACTAACGGTTTTACACGTGATATTGCTTGTCTTGAATACGGTGTACATTTATAAGATTTTTTAAATAAAAAAATTCTGCTCAGCGCCTCGTCTGGCATCGCCTAACGAAAACTAGACTATTAGTTGAGTAATTTTAGCTATACCGTACTTTCAAACTTAAAATAGTTTGCATAAAATTGTTTCCCGGTAGAAATATTTGCCGATCTATGATGTAACTCATATAAAATAATTATATACATATATATATACTCATATAATATAATTATATATATATACTCATACAATATAATTACCAGTTTTAGGATTAAATTCAGGTATTTATGAAATACATATTGCATGATGCTGAACAGCTACATCACCAGAAAAATCAGGTGAACGTGGTCTCGTCACCTAATGTTACATAAAAAGGACAGTGCAACAATGTTTAGACTTTCAATAAAGTTTACATTAATGTCGTTTAATGAACAGGCTTGAGTTGCATTGGCTGTTCAGTGACAAATTTTTATAAATGAATTACTGAAATATTTAAAAAATTTTAAAGTAATGGTATATATATAATGAACTAATTTGATATTGGACCGAGATCGTTTAACAATAGGTGGATTAATTGTCACGGATTTTCATTATTACGTATTGCTTAAATTAAAAAAAATTATGACAAGAATTACCAAGACAAAATCATTACAAATTACCTCGAGTAATAATCTAGTGTCATATTAAACTGACATTTTTTCGACAATAACCTTCGTAAACGTACCAAGGCCGAGACATGTATAAAAAAACGCCAATTCATACGCTTAAATAACTTGAGCGACATTTAAAAGAACATTAACATTCAAAAGTTTAACAGATTTCGGATTACCATGGTCGTGAAAGTAAGCAGCAAGTGGAAATGTGTTCGTTGGATTTAGATTACGTACTCATATACATGTGACGAAGATATCATTTGACAGATGTCAATCCATATAGATAACCTCAAAATTAACCCAAAAATAATTAAAATAAAAGTTTTTTATATATAAATTATTCAGTACAGTGATATTAAATATATTAAAATAATTCATTTTAAAAAGGCTGATAAAAAAAAATCAGCGAATCAATTTTATAATAATTAAAGGGATTTCTTCGCATATTTTTTTCGAACGTATTACGTAGTTTAAATGTAATACGATATTGTATTTTCTTATTACATAGTCCTTAGTTTAATTTTTTTTTATCTTTGTTGTTTTTTTTAAATACTTTTTGTTAATAAGATTTTGATAGGCAATGATTCTTTAAATTAAATGATTATGAACAAATTACTCTCACACTATTAGTACGCTTTACAATTCTAATTATCAAACAAATGACATGGAGTTTTATCTAACTTTATAATGCTCCAACTACTCTTACAATCTTGTGTACATAGAACTGTCAACAGCTGGTTTTATGGCGACCACAGTTTAAATACTTTTGTCGCATACAATTCTAAAGCGTCACACAATTTTATTCATATGTTCTGCGGTTTGTTGAAGGCGACTTTCCCTAGCGTTTGCATTTCACACGTTTTCAAAGTAACTATACAATTGCGTTATGTGTTTGCATAATAGTAAAATGGAGACAGCTCATGTTAACAGCTAGCAGTGGCTGGATGTAATCCGTCATAAAATTACATCTCTTATTGACGATTCAAATTGAATCTATGACGTTTTCCGGTAATAAACACATCAGGCCTGAAGATAACCAGCGAAACATTGTTAGAGGAATTATAAACTATTTAAAAAACAAATAAAAATGACATTATACTACTTTGCGAAATATTCCTCGACTTCACAATTAATCTCAAGTCCAATGTATAACTATAAACTAGTAATGTAGAAGAACAACTAGGTCAGGTTTTAAGGATGCAGTATAAAATCATTACTTAATAAATAGAACGTTTGATTTCATATCTCCAAGTGACGAACATCATATACTTCATATTATTGTCTACTTTGGATCGTTCCTAGTGATCGTTCGAGAAAATTTTGCTGATTTTTTCCCAGAATAATGAAAAAATAGCATAATTCGTAAGAAAATATAATTACATTAAACTTCACTATAGTACCCTCAAACTTAAAATGTACAACTAAAATAATTTGTACTTAGCCAAGCGGATTGACGAGTTGATGTGAGAGTGGGCAGGTCATAAAGCGCGCAGGACAGACGGTCGCTGAGGCTTTAAGTATCTAAAGAAGAGATCACGGGTCGTCAAACAGAGCAAAAAACGCTCACTCACTTTTGGGTGAGTCCCTTATTCAAGAGCCAGATGAATTTATTCCCAAGCATTATTATCACTAAAAAGTCCTACACACTTTAAAAGGTATTTTTAACGAGTTTCTGTTTATTGAACTTTATAAGAATGAACAGTGGTAGCTCAGCGGTAGAGAACTGAGACTAGCAGTCATAGATTGCGGATTCGATTCCCGATACAATCTTATATAATTCACACTTTGTGCATTAATAACGTAGAATTGCCACGGCGCACAAACAAGTTTCCAAGTGATAGGTATTTGCATTCTCTGCGTACCATAATACCACAATGTGTTGGACAAACAGCCTTCCAAGTGTGAAGATTAAGATATATCCTCCCATATATATTTTTGGGGGAGACCTGTGCCTTACATTGGCCATGTATGGGTTGAAACGACAAACTTGATAAATATATTACATGATATAAACATAATACTGTAACTACAAAAGTAGACAATTTATTATAAAATGAAAGCACTTCATTAAACTTATTCATGGTAATAATTTTGATGGGTTATCTACAGAAACAGTTTAATTTTGTCCGCGGTATTTTCATTGCTAATCCTTTCGTTTTTAAAATAGTTATTTCCTGTAACGCGTTTCAAATTTAGGGGCCTTATAACTTTATTTATTAATAATAAAAGGCAATAATATAAAAAAAGAAATATCGAAGACACCAATGATTTATTTTCCATTTATATCAGTGCTATGAATTTAAAAAACGAATGCAAATGTGTATCTAACGAATATAAATAAGATTTAAATTTAAATAAGTTCCATGAAATAGAAAAACACTTTCTCAATAGTTTTATTTTATAATAAAACATATTTATAATACCACATACATTCTAAATTGGTTTCAAAACGAGGCTATATTGGATCGTTCCATCGAAATAGATTTAATAATCGTGAATTTACGTCAAAGAAATAAATATTATTTCAATAAAGTAGGTATTGAGCTCACGGATTCATTTCGAAATATATTCATATATAACTGTATCAACATTCTTACCAAAGCATATGCCGAATAGTGGACCAGGAAATCTGGAAAAAAAATATTTCGTTTTTAGTATAAATTTCATAAGACTACAAGGCTATTTGAAAAGGTCGTTTTAATTCGCTTACGTAATTAGATAAAGAACATAATTAACATGGAGCCTCATCTCCGAGTTTATCCGAGTCGCAATGTTTAATCTCTTGTCAAATTTATCTTCTTAAAATTGACTTTAAACAGGATTTAGTGGAGTTACACAGCGATAAGATTTGATAACTATGAAATAAGAAAAAGTGTAATATTGCATTAAAAAGAGCAATTTAGAGAAATTGAAGATTGTCCTAAAGGAAATATCATTATTTTATCTAAATATTATTCACCAAGGATTATTATTCAGAACGAACACTAGAATACGTCTTGAAATGTCTGAAGACTCAATTTAGATAGCAAAATTATATACAGATAATCTTAGCCATCGACTTAAAAATACGAGGCTTCTAAACGCAAACCCTGATCTTAAAGGAAACCAAAAAAATTCACATAAAAATACAACCGATACAGTAGTATAGCAACTCATTCCCAAGCTTTATTATTACTTAAAAATCTTTTACAGTATAATTGGATTTTTACAAGTTTTTGTTTAATGGTTGTTTTAATGAAAAGTTTTCAGAAATAAATCAATGCAACGCAGCCATAACTTTAAGGCAATGTGTCAAAAAATTCTCGATTTAAATACAATTAACGTCCGTACGCATCTCAGATTCTCAAAATAAATTATTATCAATTTTATTACTGCCCGATGGCTATAAAACATCAACTAAAAAAAATAAGTAGGCATAGCGGGACCAGTATTTCGACTGGCAACACGACGTAAAAGAACGAATGACCGCTGTCGAAATCATCTCGCCGCAGGTGAAAGCAGACGAACGCGTTTTACGCACAGATTTGCTCGCAGCGAGTTAGCGATGGCAAGTGATTACAAGCAAGCGACGGCGACAGCCGGTGCGTGAGGCGGTGTGTTTAACATTCCTGCATATTTAAGATGTCTCTAACTGTTAGAGGCTTCGACCTCGATGATAAGAAGTGAAAAAGTCTGTTTACTTTCATCGTCGTTACTTTAAGTTTTTGATTTATAAATAAATCTCGTTTTCACCCAAATTTCAGGAAACCATTCAAATTTTTAACTTTTAAGAAAATTGTTGTCATAATTGTTTTTTTTCCTTCATTTGTTTCAGCTGTAGGTTGCACTCTGCTGGACCTCCTGGGTTTCTAAAAGGAACGGTTGGTAAAGGTCTACGTCAACTGTAACCATTAATCACATCGTAATAATTATTGCTATAAAATCATTGAGATCGCTAAAAGTGTGCGTCGTTTCGTTTCACTTTACAAGTTACAAAAAAAATTATCATTACGAAATTATCTAAACTCGCAACCAATCACGCTGCTACTTATACTTCTTTTTCTATCGCTCTCGGATACTTCAAGCAAAAGAGATCAACATCTAAATAGTTTACATCTTTATTTCTTTAATGACGTTCATACTGAAAAGTATCAAAAACAATCATTAATATATAATCTATATGATAATAATTCGGGCTGTGCTAACATTTGTCAATTAACGATTTTATCTGATTACATACGTTTTAGAACTGAGCTTCCTTGACAGCCACAAGGGCTCTTTTGGAATTTTGAGTGTAAATCATTATATAGAAAAATATATTTCTAAAGACAGGAAATATTCAAATCAACTAATATTTTTTACTAAACTTTATAAAGTAACCAATTTACGTCGACGTGGAATTTAAATAACATTAAAGGTAAATAGATATCATAAACCATCAGATCTACGTCAAAATAATATTAATATGATCACGTGATATAGATTAATCCACACGGCTGTCTTAATGTAACTTTTTATCTTCAACATTCTAAAGAAACAATCAGTGCGTTCACCTTTTGACGAATGATAGTACCTAAATATACGAGACTATTTGAGAAAAAGTGTAATAATTAGAAAAACAAACTGTTTTCAGCTTTACCTGGAGCATTTTCTAACAAAAGAACTGATGTATTTGAGAATTTTAATGTTATAGATTTGAAAAATATGAAGCTTCCTAAATTATTTGTGTTCTGTTTTGTATATAAACGTTAGTTCTTTAGGAAATTTATTTTTTCTCAGTAGTATATCAAAAATGCTCATGCCGGTCCTTGATCTCCACTCCAAGTCTTGAGGCCCTAACGGCCATCTATTCTGCGAGAAATGTGGCTAGCCCACGGCAACTTAATCTTGTCAATACATTGTCCACGTTAATAGAAATATTATTACATTTAATTTTTGTCGAACTCTTCAGGTTTAAGGAAATTTATATTTAATAAACTTATAAATTCCATTTGATATATAAAATTTAATCTTATAGAATATGATTTCTAACATCGATAGCTTTAATAAAAATTATAGTCAACGACCTTGTATTGACCGAACGCCGGGCACCTGTATTCGGCGACATTCACAAAATATTTCATGAACGGTTGTTTACATGTTAAATAAGTTAGGGCTAATAGAATGTTCAAATTAACTAGTTTAATATTTTAAAATAAATCCAAAACATCAAAATATTAGCGACAATATTAGTTAAAAATATGTAATAAGTTAACTTGCTTAAAGTCTGTACCAATTTGATGTTTTGTATGTAATTGTAACATTTAACTTATGTTGAACATGAAAAATCTCTACCAATCTTTACACTGATTCTATACCGAATTAAATAAGTAGATAGTTCAGGATAAATATAAACGAAATATTTAGTTTCATGTATGAGGGTATCCGCAGAAGATCAAAAACCATGGATGACGCTCAAAGAATTGCTCATCTGAAGTAGCAGTCCATTGGGGCTGAAAGGTTCTTAAGTGTTGACCACGAGCCAGTAGACGCGGCGTGGGTAAGTCCCCCACAAGGTGGGCCGAAGACAGTTAAGATGGCGGGAAATCACTGAATGCGGGCAGCGTTAGACCTGTCGTCATGGCGATCTTTTAGAGAAGCGTATAGACAGAGATATAGTTTCAAAACTTTAAAATCAATGACAAATAAAAGCTGAGAACACACCACAATGACCAGAGAGATAAAAGTGAGGTAAATCGTATTTATTTCCATTAAACAATTGATATTGACATAAGTGTGGATAAATAAAGTAGGTAGTAACCTCCCTTGCTGCTCCTGGTAATAATTAGCTTGTGTTATGAGCACCGCAGGAACTTCCATTAATACTATCAGCAAAGATGTCAGTTAGTTCATAATCTCTAATAATAAAATTAGATGGAAAAAATACACATAGGCAACTATAGAATACGTGAATTTTACAAGTGTATTAGTGTATGTTGAAATATAATTATACGTGAAGTGTTTAATATGTCACACTTTAAAGCGATTTTAATACGCATTTTTGTGTTTTCGAGGCAGTTTATGAGGCAACGAATATTTTTATGCGTATTTAAATAATAGTCGATATAGATATAAATAGACAAATGTTTATTTATTATGGCTATTGTATAGTCATTTAGCAAGTGTACTATATTGCACAGAATAACATGCTACAATCCTTACTACATTGTTTATTTAATTGTAATCCGGCGTACCTTTGGTGCGGAGTGCTGCAGACCCAGTCCGTTTCTATATTTAGCGTGACCGAGCACTCACCTCGACTACTACCAATGCTCAGCCAATGCTTAGATGTTCAACTCTCACATAGGTGCATGAATCTGGTCCGTGGTATGCACTTAAATGCCCGCAGGGGTTTTGCAACTACAAGTTGTAAAGCGTGCGATCTAAATTATGATTCTGTTTTTAACATTACTTGAAAACTAAATAAGGCAATGCTTGCTTTGATACCACTCGCTTGCTATGAAAAAGTGCTTAATGAAAAAATAGTAAAGTCACAAGCAGACTTCCAAGTCTGTGAAATGAGTTACCTATGTACAAGATCAAAATTTCGATGGTATTAAAAAAATTGTATATATACAAAATACGTAACTAATACAATTGGACGTTAAGTATTTTCTAGATTTTTTATATTTTATTGAATTCGGTGTTACGATAAATAGAAATTATAAAAAGACGTAACTTATTACAATTTTTAGAAAAGAATTCAAATTTATATTTAACATGTCTGTAATACATTTAACTGAAATTAAATATTAAGGTAAATAAAAATACCACTTGGCTCTTATGTATCGAATTTTCAACAATGCAAAAGAAAACTTGGTGTATTATTATATTATATCGTAGTTTGAGAGACAATACAATATTAATAGAGTTATCGTTAATATTTTTTTTCTATAATAGAAATTTTATTTTTTTAACTTTCTTGCTCAAAATTTTTGTACATGAAAAAGATCATTAGCATCATTTAAAACTGTGTTACAAATTAAATTTTTGTTTTTTTTTGAGAAGTCTATGTATACGAAATAAAAGTAGATGTTTATCTTTTGTAGTATTATTGTACGATGTATCATTCTGTATAAAAAGATTTTAAGGCGAATCCAATTGCGCGACTCGTGTGGGGGTCATAATGAACCACTGAAGGTGCGAACGGAACAATGCTTCTTCATAAGCGTAAGTACTTTTCGACTTATCTCGTTTTACTCGCGAGTTGCGTAACACTTTACGTGATTAATTCCGCGTTCAGTTCCAACTGAAAGTTGTATTGCAAAACTGTTCTAATAAAACGGTCTATGAATATTTTACTGACGCAACGTGCACCTTGTAAAACAATCATTTTTATTTATTACCAGTCCAAACAGACTTTGTTCTATTAAAAGTTTTCATTTGTCCATTGGTCTGTGTCAGTACTATTTGAAATAAAAAATAAATAAAACGTTTTTAAGCGTATACACTCTTTTATTATTAACTTATTAATCTCTACCTATGAATAATGAATATATATATTGTAATACTTTATGATACGTTAATAGTAATATTGTTGTTTGAATACATCCAGACAAGTCCTTTTTGGTTTGGATTGACGTAAAATTTTTGACAACCGACGACATGTATTTTAAACCTGGTGCTTTCAATACTAAAGTGTTGTTTTTACTTATTATTTTGGTGTTGTTTTAAAATTTTCTATATACAATATAAAATAAAGTATGAAAAAATTTGTCGAATTAGTCCAACCGATCTCAATTTTTGTGCTGAACAACACATTTAGCAATTCATTTTTATATCTCTAAAATTATATGATATTAATAATCTTGTAGCTACTTTGTGTTAATAAATCACGGGGTGTATTAACTTTATTTGAAAAAGTATATTACTTAATCGCTATTTAGGTATAAATACTCATTTTATACCAAAAATAAACCATAAAATCAAATATGTCATCGTTGTAGAAATATAAATAAAGACACAACTTAGTGTTTCTGCTGTTATCTTAATTCTTTCGTCTTTTTTATTCCTTAAATCATACAGGATATAGAATATGAAAGAAAATATTAACTTTCATTAATAAAATAAAATATTTGGTACATACTTTAAATCAAAAGGAGCAAATTTCTCTAACTAAAGCATTAACTTACTTCAGCATATTAGAACATAAGAGAAACGTAATCAGCGCTGCCACAATCAGTGACAACGTGACCAGTTTGGACCGAGCAGTACCGGTTAGTGCAACAACCCTTTTCCCGTGGGTGTCGTCGGGTAACGCCGACGATATCTATTTAGAGACGTACCCACACTAAACACCGATAAGAAAGATATCTGTAGCATGTTAAAGAAGAAAATAAACAAAAAAAACTGTTCATACCAATATTAATGGAATCGCAAGATCTTTTCTAATGTGATGAAAACAACACTAATATAATCAATTATTAAAGTCACTCCAAAATTCAGGCAGTTTTAAGATTATGTAGCCTATGGAATCCTCTATTCTTCGTCATTAAAATAATACATGAGCGTGTAACTCACATAAATACACAAATTCAATTTTGGAATCAGTCACACATAGTAAATAGTAAATATTTATGAAAAACGATGATTTTCATGCATAACATACATAAATTAATAAAGTTCGAAATTAAAAAAATCCATGCTTTCGTAATAATACTCTTGCAATATAATAAGTACCTACACAATACACTACTACTACAAATACACAACATAAAAAGATACGTAGTTAAATAAATTTTAAAAAGTCTTAAGGTAGACCCTGTCCGGTGCACAAAAACTTGGTCTCTAAGCGTACCTCTAGTTTACGAAACGGCTTTTTAGTCTCCTTATTTGTTTTCTTTGTTGAAAAAAGTAATGTAACTGCTTTTGTTGAGATTTCTACAGTAAGAAAACACATATTTATCAACAGTAAATATTTATAACGAATAATCGCTTCTAGTTGTGGTAGCCTAGCGGTAGAGGACTGCGACTTGCAATCGCAGGTTTGATTCCCGCGATACATCGCATTGTATCGCAGGAACAACCCGGGAATCCCCGCATGCCAAGAATAGCGATTATCGTAGATTTCCCCATAGATATCTTTGGTGGAAGCTTATACCTTGCAGTGGAAATCTAAGCGCTGAAAGAACGACAACAACAAATCGCTTTGTTTTTATTGCAATATCTTTTTTTCAGTACTGTAAATATTTTTGAGTCTCCTGCTAATTCATTGAAATATATAGACCAGCCAAGCCGAGCCTCCCGCTGCAGGTTTTATAGATATAAGGTTTTATAAAGAGGTGTAACCTAATCGCCTTTAACGCTCTGTTACGTCAAAGCCTGCGAAACTGTTAATACCAGCAAACAGCATTTATCAATGAAACGATAAAATAAATAAACTTTGTTTCGTTTGGTCTTTAAAATTGATAGAACTATAACGAATAAATATGATATATGAACATATATCGAAGAAATATAACGTCATTTTGTAGTGTCATGTCGTACTTATAGCATTAAAGAGATTATTTTATTAGCCCTCACATCAGGAACACGGAAAGGTAAGCTTACTTACATTAACATAAGACGTTTGTAGATTAAATGACGCTTTGGGCGATAATAATTTGAATGACTGTCTACACTATGACACAAGAAATAAGACTCGAGCTTACATGAATATTGTAGAAGTGTAAATGACTTTAAAATCACTGCATTTATAATGTAATTATGAAGAAATAAAAAATAAAGACGATTGCGTATGTTATGGGTGGTCAGGTAATAGTTGGTATTGTCTCGTTAAATTACTTTAGATGTTATGGTGTTAGTACAAGAATTAAATTTGATTTACGTTTCAGGTATGCACATGACTTCCCTTTAAGTTCTAGTACTAGATATCATATGACATTATAAAAGATATATACGAAATTCGTTGTGCAATTTTCAGGGTACACTTTTATATAATTATTAGTAAAACTGTCGCACAGTTTTGAACATTAACTTAGATGTACTGTAAAACTCGTTGATGTCTTTTGTATAGATCTTTTCCTAATTACCTCATACATGTTTATAATAATTACTGCCTCATATCGACTTACACAAATATAAAAGAATTACACGAACCAAATATTTATTTTTATTTATATAGACCACCGGAGTAATTTTAAAAATGTGGAAAAATTAGTTTTTAATCATAATATGAATTGTTATAGTATTAGCCATTTCGAGACGGTAAATCATGTTCACCGTTTCATAAAAGATATTGATGGATATCAGAAATATTATTGTTTATTACCGGCACAGACTATAAACAAACAAACAGTACAATCAACGTTTGATGTTTGTTGAACGCATTCATAATTGAATCAGGGAAAACAATGCCCAATAAAAACTTCTGATATCGACTAATACAACAACATTCTTATACCGTTTCGTCATATGATTGAATGTTTTATATCTTTTTTTGAATATTTTTTTATTACCTAAGGTTGTACTGTTTATATTTTTTTCACCATGATAGTGTTAAGAAACATAATCATGTAGGGTTTGTTAGATTCGTTATTGCTTTCTTCTCATTCGACCTCATGCAAGATTAACGGCATAATTTTATAAATAACTTTTAGTCAAACGTAAGTTTTTAAAGTTAAAGATAAAAAAAAAAACAATGATGACAACTCGATATTTCTCAGTTTTCAACATTCTAGTTGGTACTAAAGGAGATGATAAAGAAACATTTTCATATTTCTTTAACCTATCGAAAACGACTTAGTTATTTGCACAAATATTTTGTTATATATAACATAGGTGAGAACATTTTTGCTACTTCAACACGTTACACATGGCATAAGGGACGACGTTAAATGCTTTTAAAAATTTCAAATCCTTGGACAAAAGTATAATAGTGTGTAGTGAAATAATCTCCAATGTGTAAAGATTAAAATACCTAGGAAAGTAATATGCTATAAAATGCAGGACATCCAATATTAGGATGACTTAATCCTCTTAAAATTTGACGGGTTAAAGGATTAACCTGTAAAGTAACTGCGAACCAATTTTGTACTTTAAACTATTTTAAGTCCCTCGTTTAATTTAAAAAAAGAAACATGTTTTATTAATAAACAAATTTATTGTTAGTATTTTTAATCACAAACTTGTAATCAAAAACTATTTAATACATTGTTTTGATAAGAAACACATAAGTCGTTTTCTTAAATCTATTTATTTACCCTTTTTATCATATTTGTAATTGCTGACTAAATATTTTATAATCATTCTCTACTCAATTTAGTAATCTCTTCTTCCTTTTATTAATTGCTAAAAGCCTAGTACTATTTTACAATACTATATACTATTTGGTATAAACAATATAGTGGTTATTATCTTTATCCATAAATACATAACTTTAGAATATCTCTAGAATATGTTAGCAAAAGTCAATGTTAAAAGTACAACTACGCAATAAAATTTTAGGTAGTTAAACTGAGAATGACGTAACCCAAGATACACGAAATAAAAAAAAATCACTTTAAAGTTTTTGATGTAATTTTAAGTAATAAATTAAAAAAGATAATTTGATGTAAAACATTGTAGTTACAAGAAATAGAAAGGCTTATTCGCTATCATAATTGCGTCCATCAATAAACAGTTTACTGTTGATGCATCGGTTGTACAGAAATATCTGCGAGCTTTTCTTGACTATTATTTTCCTTTTGCATGTTGAATATACCAATATTACGGTGCAAACGTCCAATTTACAAAAACGATGCCGTCATACTTCAACCGTGGATTTCCTTTGAAACATTGAAAGTGAGCATAACTATCAAAATGGTTAGATACCCTGATAAAATGCAATTAGCAACGAACGCCACTCACCCGTCGATCGATCCGTTAACCTGCACGCGACAATCCCGTAAAACACCAATTTGTTAGACACTTTATTTCTATCCAGCAGTCGAACTTTCAAAACACTGTCCTTGTGATCAAAAGCTTACTTCGTGTCTAAGGCGAAGAGTTTGATTTCTAATCGCATTAAACGAATCTTGTGGAAGTTAGTACGCGATCCCACACAACGTTGAATGTAACACCAATTAGTAGTAATTACTTTACTGTTGATAGATGCGGTAATGCGTACGACACGTCTTACTCGCACCGAGGTTCGCGGTTCACTGGAGGAAGAGAAGTGAGAAGCGACACGTCACTCGCTGCGCCCGCGCCTCGCTTACCTTTACTTACTATGTTTTATACGGTGCTTACAAAATTTGATGCTTTGAGAATGTGTAAGAAATCAAATACTTATACATGTAAATACAATAAGTTACTTTAAATAACTGTTAATGTTTTGAGACGTGTTCCTTGACTAATGAAAAATTACCCTTACTTTTACATATTTAAATTGTTACAAGTAAGGTAAATGGTATATATAAAAATTATTAAAACTTTAAATCCGTAATCAAGCATCTAGATAATTCCGAATGCAACACTGACATCTCGTGGCACGACCTCGATATTCAGACAACATACGCACACACTCATCTTCGCACGCATACTTCGACACTCCATCTAACGATTACTAATATACGCGTTCCGCTAGAACTGTTTAGAAAAGACTGGCTACTACATATCAAACAAAAAAAATATTATTTTTCTTATTTATTTATAAAGTAATTTTAATAAACCTGTGTTGGTCAAAATGTACTTTAACATTGGAAATGTATTCCTAAACTCGTCAAGATAAGTTATTAATTAAATAAATGTTCATTAAACGCCTTAAACTTAAATTCAGCGCGTCTTGGTTCCTTTGAACTCAATGTCTTGATATACTTTCACTTAAAACTACTCACAACCTACAGCGATTTGACGATGTTACTTTTAACGTTTATCAAGCTATATTTTCAACATTTACATACACTGATGGGGTTACGATTAGACTAATTATCAATAAATATTTCACTAATTGCAAATAGCTTAGGTAATTTAGTAAATAATAGAAAGGTGTAGTTTGTCAAGGTTCTCCTTATAAGTACATAAGTGGTTTGATTTCCAGTTCCAACAAAGGAAATTATTGAAAACAACTTTATATATACTGTAGATTATTTTAAGTTAATCACTCTCGAAGATTTATACAATAAATATTTATTAAAAAATTCTAAAAAAAATAAAAGGCCGTGAAAAAATTATTAATAAAATTTATAAAAAAGTGCTGAGGTTCATAACTATAGATTGCGAGCTTTTTTAATGAAATTACCTCAATTATTACATGCCTTTTTACGTCCCAAAGTCTGCAAAGACCTATTATTGTCCATGAATTCTTTTTGAAAAGTAAATTATAAAATAAAAGTAAAACAGTTGCTCTTTATTAATTTATTAAAATCATAGACAGGATAATTGTAAATAGTACTCCACCGACAATTTAGAAATACAATTTCCTGTAATTTTTTATTATTTAAAGCTTTTTGGCGTTTACATTTACAGAGTCACCAATTTTGAGATAACTACGCGATCTAGCAGCTTACCTTTTTTATTCATTTACCACAGAAATACATTTCGACAAGTCGTTTGTATGGCTGCACGTTGACTACTATTATTAGCTATATATACATTAACATAAATTAACAAATATGTAAATGATATCACCTTAAAATTAAATAACCCAGTGTCTATATATAACTGACACTTATTATCACTGTAGATATTACAAAAAAAATCTTATATTACTTCATGAATCGCATTGCTAACTGCTCTATAGGAAAAAGAGTAAAAGCTCTAGCAAGGGTATCTCTACTTGGACTGTCGCGGTTAAAAAGTATTTACCATTACGATTAGTCGAGATGAGTAGTCGGAAAGGGTAATACCCGACTCGACATTGGCCTTCCTATAGATTTCCACAAGTACAGGGTGGATGTGACCAGAAGTCAACAACATTACAATGTCTATCTCGTGAGTCCTCGTGTGTCCTCGTGAGTCCTCGTGCGATCGCTGCGATTTCCTAAAGGCCCTTGTGACTATCAGCTCAATGCGGCTTGACTACTGTTACGTCAACTTGCCAATCCACTGAGATAGGTCGCTTACCTTAGTTCATCTAAGAATCTTTTTACCCTAATGCGACCTTGTAGAGGAATTCAAGCATTCCTCTTTCCTTGATTCGTCGACTGTGAGACCCAACCAAACCCTGTGATTATTATTCTTGAGTTTATAATTCTTGAGCTGGTCATAAAAAAGGTATTTAAAATTGATTAAATTGTCCTTATATCAAAAGGTTAAAAGGCCATCAGGCTAAATCGTATATCAAATAATTATTATTAATATTTTTCACAACGTGGCATTTTCAAAATATTTGACAACTTGCAAATTTTTAAACAAAATATCGTTTTTTTTCCATTAAAATTTTTAAATAGTTAATTTGTAACGATCTTCACGAGGTCCTACATTTAACAGTCCTAATATATATAAATATATATTGGGGGAACCTAGACACTTTAAATATGTGTGTAAGTATAAATAAATAAGATAAAAATTCTAGACTGCCCTTCACAATATATAGACAAAAGTTGTGTATTGAAAAATTCCGATTTGTTGCAACTAATCTAACTTGTGGGCCGAACCTCACAAAATACTGTTATCATTATTGAGTTATAAGTAGCTCTGTACCTTAGACGATCAATCTCGATCATTTTAGTAACACGCTCAGCAAATTCTCGTCGATACTATAATTATATCTTGAGCAACTGACAGTCTTATGAATAAATTTATTTAAATTAAATGTTACAAAAGATTTATATATATTCATCACGCGTAAAATATATTGTAACATGCTTTTGATTCCTTCATTTTATGAAAGCACTTTTTAAATTACTTAATACAAAAAAAGGATTTTTTCGAAAAAATAATTAGATGTCTTAAAGAGTTGTTAGTGTTTGTATCAAATATTTGAGTTTACTTTTTTCACACTCTCACACCTGAGTTTTATATGCAAGTATAATATTTACTAATTAATGGAGACATTGCAATATGGCAGCTACGTAAAAACTTAAACTCTTAAAGAATTGCGAGTACGCTTCGGACGAAAATACCTAGTCTAGCCATAAATTCTGTTACTGGCTGTTTACATACTCGTACATTTAAAAAAATATTAATTTGAATTTCGAACTATAGCTTCTACGATTAGAAAAAGACTTCTTTCCCGGCATTCTATTATATTTTTTGTTTAGAAATTATTTGTTTTGAAAATGGAGTGGAGCACTAAAGAGAATAGGATTGCACAGTACGTTGTAGGAAAGAAGCCAGCCGACATTTTTGATGCATTGAAAAAGCTAGGGATTAGCCGAATGTTTGTGTATTGTACCATCCAAAGGTACACTAAAACCATGTCTACTGATGAATATGAGAGATCCGGCCGAAAGCGATCTATTCGAACAAACCGGGCGGTTAACGCAGTCAAGGTCTAAATTCGTCGAAATCCCATTAGGAAGCAGAAAATCCTTTCCAGAGAAATGAAAATCCCACCTACATTCAGATTATCAAAAAAGACTTAGATCTAGGGGCTTACTGAAGATACACAGGACATAACCTTAATCAGGCACTAAAACAAAAGAAAGTTGAAAGATTAAAACAGTTGTAACTTCGATACGCGGTCGAAAAACAGAAAAATTATCTTTACCGATGAAAAAAAATTATAATCGAGGAGCACTACAACAAACAAAATAATCGAGTATATGCACACAGCTCTAAAGAAGCTTCCGAGGTCCAAAGTTCAGGGAGGCTATCATCCAGCATACGTCAAGGTTTGGTGGTGTGTCTCATACCAAGGGGTTACAAAACTCCATTTTTGCGAAAAAGGAGTGAAAACTTCAGCCAAAGTGTATGAACATACCGTGTTCGAAGCGTTAGTTAAATCTCTTAACAACACCATATTCATAAATGAAGTGTGGATATTCCAACAGGATTCAGCCCCGGGTCACATAGCGCACTACCCAAATTTGGCATGAACAAAATGTTCCAGACTTCTTCTATGATGGGCCTTCAGCTAGTCCGGATATAAACCTTTGAACTCTAAATTGTGGTCTGTGCTTGAGGACATGGTCTGCTCTAAGCGTCAGCCAAATATTGAGTCGCTCAAGAAATCTTTGGAGGCAGCAGTGACCAAGTTTCCAATGGAAACCGTTCGTAAATCCATCGACGCATGGTCCGACCGTTTAAAAGCGTGCGTCAAAGCTAAGGGTAGACACTTTGAATTACTAGTTTAGTACGTTAACATATCTTTTTCACTCTACATAATCACATGTAAAACTCTAAAATAAAATTATTTTTTACTTACTTTATTACTTTATAACTTATGGCAAACTCTACCAAGCACGTCCCGCCACATGCTACGGCCACAACCTTGTAAAGTTCGTCGGAAGGCTCTAGATTCAGACAGCTTCCAGCCGTTCCCGTTGGATGTCTATGGGAATGTCTTTGCCCTGCAGTAATGTCCTATGGCTTAAAAGATGATATATATATATATATTTTAATCACAAATAATACCATGCTTTTTGCGATACTTCCTTACGTGCAATGTGTTTGACTGATAACGATACTCACGATCATAACTCACTATTTTATTACTTTTATTAATTTCAATCTATAATAAGTTGCAAGATTTACTTGTTTATAAATAAAGTCGTAAATGACTGTTTCGACAATAATTTAGTAATCGTCTTAGCCATCCAATAATTTTTGATTAAGAAAATACTAGTTTATGTCTGAAGAAAGAATTATGAAAGAGTGCATACATATTAATATTTCTTGCCACTATTTAGCGTCCGAAGATTGCGCTACAGATACCGTTTCACTCCTAACGTTTAAATTGTTTCAAATGTTTTGCACAATTAACGTGAATAATTAAATAAACATTTATATACAACATCCATTAAGACTTTTTGAATTATTAAGTCGATAAAATTGAATAGTTATCCATACACTACACCGATTACAATATAAAAAATAACAGTTTAGACATAAATTACTCACGGTTGCTACATCTTGATACCGTAATATTGAGCAATCTCTACCGTGTAATATGGTTTTTAATTACATATTCATTACTACAACATTAAAGATTACAAATTATGTCATTTAATTACAATCTAATAACAATTTTTGTATTAATTATATCAATTACAATATGATAATAAATCAGGCAATGGTTGAGGCAAGAGCCTATGGGCGGTTTTATTTAAAATGATATTAGTAGGATATAAAAAAATTAAATCACTTTTTAGTGTATGTATATATATAAAGCCTTCGCAAACCGAAATTTCATTATACTTTCAAGATAACAAAGATAGTGTAAATTTTCGACTTAATTTGGGTGAAGTAAATATTGAAAACTTTTAGTGTTGTTAAGTAGGTTATCGGGTGCATTCTCAACAAATATTTGTCGCGCAGGTTGAAGGAGAAAGTTAAGTTGCGTGCACCAACATAACAAACACAAAAACTTGATTATTCTAAATAAATAAAAAATAGCCTCCTCACTTTTTATTTTACTAAAATATAGCCTAACGCCTTCAGCACTCTTTCACCTCAAACCCAATGACGGCCATCGGACGGACCGCATTTGTCAATGCCAAACAAAATAACACAGTATCTTATTACACGTCAAATTCATTACTTTTCATTTTTTCAATTTCATTTTCAATAAAAATAATATTTTTTCATTGTAAAATATATAAAACAGCAATTCATCGCTCGGTTTGCGAATTTAAAGAGAGTCTTCTGTGGCGAGTGAGATTTATTGTTCTGCGACATTATAATTTTAACTATCCGGCAAGTGTTTTTCTTTACATGGAATTATCTATTACGGGACGAGGGGCTCGTACTAACGACCACCCCTCACTTCTATTACCCTAATAGGTAGAATTTCATAAAATTCGTTCTTAGCTAACTTCTACCCCGCGAAAAGGAATGTTTCTACATAATTTCAAGTCTCTAACCCATATAGTCCGAGAGATATCGCGTTGAGTTAGGACATAGGTGGAAATCTCTTGTATGTAAATTTATGGTCACTTTGTCATTTGTACGAATTCGAAGAGTACCATATTTGATAAATATTAATGTTCATTAACTAATACGAAGGATATTCCGTGTTTTCTCATAGTTACGTAAAACTATATCCAAGATATCCTTTTATACATTTCATAAGAAAACTGCTTATGTAAGATTATATTTTAATATTCGTTAGCTTTGTCGATAATATTAGCTGAAACGTTACAGCATAGTCTATAGATAAAACCATTAGAATATACGTAATAAACGTATAATGTTGAAATAGGTTACAGGTTTCAACAACCCAATCTTACTTCATGCCTCACTAGACACAGGAAACGAAACATTTATTTTTTTGTATTTCTATTCGAGTAATTTTTAGTCAAGTTATCAAGGACAAACTTGTTCGTGATCAAATTAACCATTGGATTATTTTGCTTTTAACCTTGTAGTGTATCATGAGTATTGTCTATGTTATTTTATACAAAGTAACTAAAAAGAAATATAACCAAACCAAAAAAAAAACAGAATGAAAATAACTGCAAATATTTTGGGAGTTATATTTCTCATTTAAGATAAATCAATATACTTTCGTTGCACTGACGTTTCACTATTTTTCGATTAATTTTTAAATATTTATGACAGATGTCAAAAAGGAAACGTAAAAATATCTGTGCTCTGATTTATCAATCATCAAATCTGTATTGAAGGTCTTTGTTTAGTACCGCATTGTTATAAAGGGTTGACTCTATTATGTTAATGCCTCCGTCATGTTCTCACTTTCTGGTATAGAAATATTGACAAGCCCACCAGCAATTTAAATGCTATAATAATCGTCTGGTAGCGTTAATAAAGTGACTCTGTGAGAGTAGGCCACCGAAACGGACAGATGGTAATATATAGTCGACTATTAGCAGCATATTAATATTTCTAATACAATAAAAAACATCAACACCTAATACACTGTCAGGATCAACAAATTTTCTATTTCATCTTCCAAGTAATATATTTTGGTACTACGACCTCCAGGACATGTTTTAATCACAAGTTACTTGTAGAGGATGACTGGTATAAAAATTTTAAAATAATGAATGTATAACTCATTTGCTGGCTATTAATATTTGGTACACTATTCAAACATCAATAATTTCAAAAGTTTTAAATAACATAATGGTAATACAATTAGAAAAACAGTATTTAAAATTCGGATATCACGTAATAAAATGAATTTGTGTTTATTATCTGTATCTGCAGACTTTGTACTGACAGAGATTATTGGCCTGGCGCATTCCAATAGAAAAATAACTTAATGTAACATATTTCAGTGATAACTTAAACTTTAAACACCTATAAGCAATCACTCTATATCAGTAAAAAGAGATGTATGTATGTTTGACTGGCATTTTGCGTACGTGTAAATTCATTCTAATCTTTATTACTAAGCAATTTCATTAATGTTCTGCATTTTTTGGGAATTATCTTATTCGAGTGTATAGTACAACACCCTGTAAACTTTGAGATCGAATAAAATATATCAAACAGAAACATTATAACCCTGTATATCTTTGATTACCATCGATTCAATTATTACGAGCACATTTTTATGTACCACAACTATTGTAGTACCGATCAGAAACCTATAGGTTATTTTTTCATTGCATTTATTATTGCTGTATCATTTTCTCATTAAATCGTTCTTTATATGACATGTAGGCATCAGTTTAATTGAAATAGTGATGGTCCGGTCAAATAACGGATTGCTTAGAGCCCGGGGCGCTAAGAATTATTCAAAATGTCAACCGGGCAGATCAGTTTTAAATGTCTGAAGAAAGCTTTCTATGTGGGTCATAACCTGCCGTGAACATACTCCAGCCGGTTCTTGACGTTGATAAGTGTTAATACCAAAAATTAAACATGAGATGTTATCGTTGCGCAGCACGAAAAGTGACAGCTACTTGTTTTTTTTATAGCGTATACAATGTGGAAAACTAACATTCTTTTTCGTTCTTGCCTTTCGTCGTTATAAATTATGTTTTTATTCCGACTCATAATTCAAATTGCCTATAATAACATAAGATTACTTACTGGTTTAACGTAAACAAAAGCATAATCATGTCAATTTTTTGCATATCATGTTTAGATGTAATCAGGGAGAATAAAACACGTGACATGATTTTTTTATCTTTAAAATTAATATTAAAACACAAATTTCTTGCATAGCGTAGGTGTCCATCCTTTTTAAAGAAAACGCTGGATGCAAGCCGCTTCCAATTGGTCATATTAGAAATCTATATGATAAGTCCAACAATGAACGTCAATGATGGTGATGATGACTTAAGCTTTTAAATGTATGTATATATTCACATTAAAGTTTTTCTATGTTGCTAAAATTCGTACACATACCTTTGCTATGTCCGTCAATTTCATGTTGTTGCAGCTTTCTCCCGATATAGCCAGTAAGTTTCAGAGGTTTTTAGCAACGCTTTTATAGATGTCGATAATCAAGTCATGGCTAAAGGTTACAAGATGTTTACGATTAATAAAGATATATAAAACCCTGTTCCACAAAAATAGAGGTGGAAGGAGAGGTCCCTGATAGCGGCGACCAAATAAAAAAGACGTTTAAGACCTTCGTAATAGAAATATACTCATCTACTAGTACACTAAGAGCTGTAATGTAAGAATTCACCTCTTCCATCAGACGAAGCAGAAACCGTTGAAAAGAGGCAAGATCTAAGCAAACGCTTAGTGTGTAATCAAATCCACTGCAACGCGCCTTGAAGGAGCTAACGCGGCTAGGAGGGATGAGTCTGCTCCTTAAGTCCACCGTCATCACTCGCGGCGGTTTCGTTCATACCCTTTTTTCTCCGCTACCCTTTCCTAAGGCCATGACTGTTAATTTGTAAATTTTAAATGAAATTTAATAGTTTTTGTACACATTTTAAAACAAAGAAAGTGAGTCAAAAAACGAGTTCCTTTCCTTTCGATCAACCAAAAACCTTAAATAATAAGAAATAATTAAAGAATAAACCAATATATACTATTAATTTTAGATTTAAAACTAAAAAAAATAAAGGTCTAAGATATAACGCAAAACTTTTGCGTACACTCAAACCAATGAAGAATTTAGCTTTTGGGCGAAGTTTAGACGTTACGAATTTATTTTCCGGATCTTATTTAATGAACATTTGTGCAAGTGTGAGAAGTTAAGAAAAACTAAGTTCGTGGAATAACGTGTAAAGAACTAACAAAATCATGTCAATTCTTGTTCTCCCTGATCGATGTAAATGGCAATATACAATGATAATGTCACCACTATATCTTAGGATAACTCCTCAATTAGCTGTTCATGCAGCAAAAAGGAATTTTAAGGAAAGGGTTTTTGGC
The DNA here is from genome assembly GCF_028537555.1 of Battus philenor. Lineage (NCBI taxonomy): Eukaryota > Metazoa > Arthropoda > Insecta > Lepidoptera > Papilionidae > Battus > Battus philenor. Next base: position 6,396,911 of record NW_027181686.1, read on the forward strand.
GTGTACCAGATATATTTACTAGAGAATTCTTACTTGACGCTTTAGGTGCCGGGCACTTCTACAGTATAGTAATGTCTCTATTACAAAAATGCTAGAAAAATTCTTATGGTCTTAAACTCGCATAATACGAAATTCTTACTTCAGATTTTGTATGTCAAAATGACACATCGAATCCGATAAAGAATTCAAAAAGTCCTTCTGGAAATCTATGAATGAGGTTCTGAGTCCAGTACAGTAGACGTCTAACGGCAGAAATTATCCTATAATGTTTATTATTTGTTCTAAATAATTTGTCAGCTGTAAAGGACCTTAATTTCTCCAATACACGAAACCTTCAAAATACATTTATCTCTGACTTGCAGTAAGTTACTTAAATAGTAAGGATATAAATAAAACAACAAGTGTAAACATTTTTTTAATAATTTTGACAGTGTCAATTTATAAATTTCTTTTTGAATGTTTGTCTCTTACATTTAAAGTGTAATACATGATAACACAAAACTTACATATGATTATAAGGTATATGTTAAGAGTATATGATTATAAAACAGAAAGTGTTCCCTTAGCCCAAACATAGGTTTTAATTTTAATGAAATGTAGACGTGTAGCGCTCGTTATAAATAACATCTTATATTTGTTGATAACAGATATTTAATAACTGAGAATGTACCATTAATAACAGTTTCCAGCTTACATTCAATACTTTTAACGTGATGTTTGTCCTAAATCTAGTGTCCAGCTGAACTGTGACTAGAATTAACAAATAAATGGGCATTTCATATCGTGTTATAAAATAAGCAATACTAATATTAAAGGAATGATTTTACTCAGCGAGTGATCTCGCCATGATATTCAACAGTTTAATGTCAAATACGCATTAAACATTACTACAAACTTGGCAATATATTGTAACGCGACGAGTCATTTTGAGGCACATTAGTTTTAAGTGGTCTCATTTGTTTTACACAGGTGTTTGTGAAATCCTAGTTCAACATCTCAAGTAGTTTTACACATAAACAGCTATCAGGTAATATCTAGGAACTATTACTTTGAGTGGAAAGTCATTGATAATGTTATTTGGACGTAACTAGCTACTTTTAGACAGAGTACTGGCATAACATAGACAAGGGGTCGCAAACCTTGGCTTTCCAGTCACATTTGGCTTTTTAACTAATGTTCTGCAGGTCTGTCAAAAAATTTTAAGATAGGCTAGAAAAATAATTTTGGAAAATACCTTGACAGCGTAAGATTTTTCCTTTTTTGAGAACTTTTGTTTGTAAATATCTATCATTTAATTATTAGTAAATGGTCCAAATGGTAGTTTCATTTGATTTAAGATAAAAAATTGAGCAAACACAACTAAGTGGTGTATTTATAATCCCAATTATATTTTATCAGAAATATCTATGGAAGGGAGTTTGTTTTAAAAATTGCCACAATCAATTCAATTTTGAGCGACAAGGTTGGCGACCCCTGGCAAGGATTATCTTGAAGATGCCAAATAACGTCGCTAGACAATGTACTAAACCTGTGTCTATCTATGTACTACTTTAGAAGTTAATAACTATTTTATATTAAAATGTCTTTTTAAACTTATATCCATCTAAACTTTTAAGTCTAGAGTTCGGATATAATCTCCTTGCTGCCTTTTTGTGAATTTTACGAACTATGATGCTATTGTCTAATGTAACTATTCAACAAATTACTAACTTCTTTAATTCTCAGTCCAACAATTTCTAAATATTTTTGTGACATTATAATTGTAGAACTGATTTTGAAGAATAAATAATATAAATTATGGAATATAATAAAGAACTGTAAATTAGGCTTTTATTTGGTAACTTAAATACTTTTTTCCCAAAGAGTCTATGACACTGAAATTTGAGACGTAAAAAAGTTAGAATTAAATAAAAATTTGACCGCAAGTAAAATAAATAAACAAAAAACTTCGAGAGTTCCATGTTAAAATATAATAATTAATTCTTTAAAAAATACTATAGTTAATGTAGTGTGATATTAAAGAATGGCACTCGATAACGGATCCAGTAAATTCAAACATTTTTAAAGGACAACGACGATGGCTTTTCTGTTTCCATTCAAAGCTTTTTATAATCTAATAGACAATAACCACTCAAATAGTCACCTTAATATTATTTATGTATTAATTAAAAAATAGCATTTAATATATGCATAATGGAAATTGAAATAAATGTACCGGCATACATATAGTTAAATTGCGATACGCATTAACTTATCGCCATAACTTTCCATAGAATCTGCAACAAAAATGAATTTAATATCCATAACAATTAAAATTATTTATGTTATATGCTTCCAAATACATGCCAACATGCCCCCGGTAGTGTGAAACATAAGACTTATTTTATTACCACCTAAATACATATCTACGTATGTCCCTCAAAAACGGTGAGCAAAAATCGGAGTGAAAGGCCAGATAGTGGAAAAAAAGTTAAAAATAAAATCGGAAATAATTTTAGGTAATTAAAATGTTATTTCTACATAGGCAATAACTTAAAAATTGTGGTCAAACTATTTTATAGTTCAATAACTTTCTGTAGTTAGTCTCTATCTACACTTTTACCAGATTTTAGCTTGACGTTTAATTATGGGACATAGTATATGTTCTAATTAATGATTACAAATTGACAGTATTAATATAAACTAACAACGTCAGGATTCTTTTAGACAGTTGAAACAATGATACTATCACAAAAGATCAATGCTAAATGAGCATGTTTAAAATTGTTGTTTCTAAAAATTAAAATATTGGCAATAGTTTATCGTTTTGTGGATAAGATATTATTGATAAACACAGTGATGTTATACTATCGCAGTTGTTATTATTTATATATGTTTTATTAGAGATAATATATTTTTTTTAATTTAACGCATGAATTTAAATATGGAACTATCCCATTTTTATCTAGCCAATTAAAAATTAATACATAAGTTTACAAAATAAATTAATTAATACACAAAACTAAGTCGAATTTCGCGCTTACATTGTTCAAAAGAAATGAAATCAATATTTTATTAAAGCGTACAGAGATACACATGAGCGCAAATATATTATGCTGGACTGATAAAGGTTATAGATCATTTGAATGTGACAGTATCATAATGTTTACAACATATTTCAATGACTGGCCAAAACAGATAATATTATATTTTAAGCTTATATTTTCATTATATTAGAACATATATTTAATGCAAAAACTTACTGAATTGCACTTATATGAAACGATTTTGTATTACAGTACTCCTATTTCTGTCCTTTGAATCTGAGAATTATGATCCAAATGCCTTAACCACAGACCAAACATTAGCTTTAGCACATGCATTATGCATGCATACATTTCTCCGTCGTTAACATTATTATTCTCGTCCCAATAAGTCAATTTCTTAGCAAACTCTATTAAGGAGACTATTTTCATAAACATGTTGTTTAATTTATTACGTAACAAAGATTTATTATCAATGTCCGCATCCTCTCTACAAATCCGACAATCACAAACACTTTCACCTTCTACTGTATCGGAAGTTTCTGTATAGGTATCTCCTACAGTGACCATTTCGTCAATACCTAACTTATCGACATATTTATCACCTACGGAAGTATCTTCATTGATTTTAACCTCTTTTACTATGGTATCCATATCTGTAACAACTATTGTCGGTATTGAAATAGAGTTAATATTAGATTGACTGTGAGAAGAATATTTCTTACGAAGTTTTTGAATGTTAAACAATGTGGAGTTGGATTTATTTTTATATGTATTATTTAAGCTAATTGCCAAAGTGGGTAGAAGGTCTGTTACATTTTCCACAGAACCATAAAGAACGTCTTTCTTTCTTTGGACTAAATTTTCCGAGCTCTTTGATTGGGAATACGGAGAGGTTCTATTTAACAAGACTTTCTTTAGTAAAGCGCCATCTTTTTTAGCCTCTTCTAACCACACGTTGTGTGTAGTGCCTGTTCTTCTTTGGCGCAAACGATGACCGAATTCTTCATTTTTTCCTTCATTCTCGCTCCGTAATTCAAAAGACACACTCCTAACCAAGGGCATTTTTTGCAAGTCAATTTCTAAATTTTCATCGTATTGTTTGTCAGTCTCCTTAATAGCATCGATGAAATTTTTGAAAGAAAATGTTTTCTGTAATTGTTTAACTTGTGGAGTTAGAGCGCCGCTTTCCGATTCAACCCCCTTATAACTCTTAAGAACGTGCAAAGCTAAATTTCTTCCTTCGTTCTGCATCGCCAAAGATGCGCGCCTGCTTTTCACTTTATTCTGAGAAGCTGGAACATCTTCAAAACTCTTATACCGTTCAAGGCTGCAATCACTTTCATTGGATGCCAAGGTCCATTCTGAAGCACTCGACCAATCCGAGCTTAAAGTCTTAAAATAATTAAAAATCTCGATTCCGCCATCTAACGAAATCGATCTCTGCAAGGGTATGTCATTGTTAAACCTATAATCTATTTCCTCGTCGAATTTTCCAAGCCAATTGTCGACTTCGTTACTGTTAAGGTTCAAGCTGAGTTCGTGGCGTAGGTTCAGCTCGCGGTTGGGGTTGATCTCGGAGAACCGTCGGGACTTGTTTGTTTTGGTGTGCGTCTTTGTGTCGGGGTCGGAGTGCCTACGCGGTGGCGGCGGCGGGACCACTGCAAGCGGCCGCCTTGCCGAGCGCGGACAGCGGCCGGGGGAACGCGCCCACGGCGAGATCAGACTCAGCAAAGAGCTTGCGAAAACTGATCAAACGGTCGAGCCAAACATTAATAAACAAGTATATAATAACACGACACAAGCTTAACGTATTCATGGGGGAGCGTAAAATTAAGAATACTGTATAGTTAAACAGTTTTTTCGCGTTATATGCAAAATAAAAATCGAGACAATACAGTATAGAGAACAGGAAATCTTGAATTAATCGAGCTCGCCCGCGCATACGATAATACATAAATATAACATAATATTATTTACTTTGATATAACTGTAGCTACCTTACATAAGTAGTTTTGATATCTACATCTACCGACAATTGGTGATAGCTGTAGAAATGTTATCTGTTTATGTAGGGTAAATACATAACAACAGGAATAAGTAAGAAAGTCGGTCGAATTATAAACAAGTAACTATCAAAAAATATAATTGTCCAATTGGACATTTTATAAACTCAAAGCACAGCTTAATTATTATATATCCATGGTCTATTAGATAAAATCTACTAACAGTGAGATTGTCTTGTATTCTTTAACTGTACCAATTAAAATTTGTGTCCTAAAAAAAATAATGTGTTAACACATTATTTGTCAATGACCAATGACTCTAATTCAATAAAATGTAATCATAATTTTACAATAACTTTATACTTGTATCAAATTATGTATCTAGATACAAGTATTAAATAAATAACTCATGTGGCACCTTCATGTTTCAGAAATATAATGTTTTAATGGTCAGTATACTATTTTGTATCAAGTTATTAATAATGAACTGCCAAACTACGATACAACTACCAACCCATTTAAGTAATACACCTAACTCTTCTTTTACACGATTTTCTATTCTAGCACGTTGCTCTAAATTTTTAATTCCACATGGAGTATGCATAAAAAATGTAACAAAGTAATAACTTCAGAAACCAAAGAACCTACTGATAACAAATCTAATATTCAAAATCAAAATATCTTTAGTCTGTAGTTAATTTTTAGTAGGCATTTACATGCACTTTAAAGTCATCACTTATTTTAACATTATAAGTAGTAGGCTACCACCAGTTCAGTATACTGATCTGCTGAGAAGAGCCAGCAAGATGTGTACATTATAATATTAAACATAAATGAGTCAACGAACCAAGTTCCACGCTTTACGATCAACTTAAAACACTTGGATGCTATAGTAAGATGTAAATAATAATATACTTTTAATTTTGGATATAAAAGTAAGAAAAGGAAGGTCTATAATTTCTTGAAGAACTTTATAATATATGGGTATACTTAGACCCATAAAGAATTTATTTTTATTTCTTGTATTGATCAATGTCTTGTATATTTATATAAAATTTAAACTTTATAACACAACTTTCTATATCAACAAAAAACCATCAGAGGTTGTTAAGAATGTTCTTCAAGCCCAACCAACAGGTGTGCTAGACATATCGAACATATTCCCTAAATTCACCACAAGTCACACGTATTTTTGTACGATTATTTTTCACGATTTTCTTAGGAGCGTGTATCTACCGTGCAAAAAAAAGAGTTAGATGCTCTTAAGTGATGGCAATACATAATACTTAGAAGCTTTGCAAAAAAATTATAATACCTTAAAATATTGTCGCAATCAGTACCAAGGGCCGAAAGAGATCCGTGCAGGCGGCGAGCGACGGCCGGCGTCGCGTGACGTCAGCGCCAACCAGAACCTGGCCGCACACACGCAACCACAACACTTCAGGGGAGGGTTCAACATAAAATGGCCAATACGTGGACAAAATAACAGGTTTTAAATAAAAAGTGCAAAAGGAATACAACAGCTAATATAGAAAAAGATCGAAAGAGGAATCCGAAACATATGATAACTTACAAATGATAGAAAGTAAAATAATTAAAAATATATATACTTATAATATTACTAAAAAAATGTAATTAAAAATATATATACTTATATGTTATTAAAAAAATATATATACTATACTTGAAAAAAACATAAATTCTTTTCGTGAAAACTGTACAATTTGTGTCACAAAACTGTGCTAAAAAAGACATCGCTAGTTAAATACATTATATGAAGAGTTACATGAACAAAAATAAAAAAAGGAGAAGGATTCGGGATTGTTGTAAAGCGAGATAAGCATTGAGCGCCAGTGTACTTTATTTCAATGTCAAAAACTCATGCATATCCGTGCTCCGTGCCTAGTGTTACGATGATCTCTTTCGGCCCTGGTCGCATTTTTCATCGGTAAACATTTTAAACCACCTAAAAATACATTTAAAATTTTGAATAAAAACACCAAAACGTAATGCTTCTGTAGTCAAATAAAACCTTAATTTTATTCATGCGAGTCTACGTTAACTATTACATAAATAAAATTATGGAAAAAATGTACCAGAACCAAATAAAAACAAGCGTTATGTACGTATGAACTAACTAAATATCCATGTTAGTTGCAAAAATCAGGACAGTTATTGCAAAACTGATGAAATGAATGTAATTATGTAAACAAAATCCTTAAACAAAATTTGTTAAACTAGGTCATGAACATCAAAAGATTCTTTATGGTCTCCATAAAATCAGAATAAGAATGATTTCAATCAGTAAGTAATAAATAAATAATCACGTCGCTTGGTTTTAACGATTTATTGTACAGTATTGCGACTAGAACACTCAAACAACACAAATAACAAAGTTAATACATTTTTTTTAAAGTTTTATAATTTTAATAATAAATTTAAGATTATATTATCTAATCAGTTCACTTCTATAAGCAACTGCAAAATTTCTCATTTCATTGATTAAAAACTCGGAAAAAATATTTAGTTTTTTTTTAAATGAAATAATGCCACAACTTAAATAATGTCGTAACTAAGTGTCATCATCATTTTGCTAGTCAAAAAAAAATTCCAAGTCCAAAAAAAAATTAAAACTATATTTTAATACGTTTGCTTCTTACAAACTCCTATTTCATCAACTAATCTTTACCAGTATGGGTAGGACTTTGTTTACATGTATTCGTTTGTATGAAAAAAAATACGAAAATTAATATTATTGTGTGATATAAAGAAAAGCTATAAATATTTGATGTTTATAACATTATGAGATAAATACATTTTTCAAATCGATAATCGATGGATATAAAAATAAATTTAAAAAATTGAAGCAACTAACACGAAAATAAAATCAAGCAAAAGCAAATAACATGCACATGCGGTCATCTCAGCAAACAGGGGCCCTCTTGATACTTATAAAGAATCCTTAGTTAAACTGTACAAAGAATTCTCTATTAGTCAGTACTAAGAATATATTACACTTACAACTTCCTGATTCCGCTATGACGTTTCCAGGGCGCGTCGTCAGGTTCGGCCGGCAGTGGACCCTGCACAGGGGCCTCTTCCTCCTCGTTGACCGTCGTACTAACAGACGGAGACGTATCCGAACTTGTACTGGAAGCAGCAGCGAAATATATTAAATAATTTAAAAAAACTTTCATGTGGAAGTAAGTACTGCGAAAATTACTGGGGAAAATGGATAATATACATACAAGTCAACTATACAACATAAAGTGTGTCAATGATTTCTGAACCATAAAATTACACCACAAATCGTAACTGCGTTACCAGAGCCCGAATATTAAAAAGCATATTCACCTAAAATGGTATTTTGAATAAGAATACACAGAGGCAGCTTCAAAAAGTTATTAGTGCTATCGAAACTACTGTACCGCGTGTAGGGAAAGCCTGGGTGCAAACAGAAAAAGAGCATGAGCGCTGCCGCCAATATTCTTCCCCCTCGCCGCGCGCATACCTAAGGCGCAGTACAGCAACTTCAAAACCACTATAATAGGAAATTGAAAAAAAATACTAACAGCCTGTACACAAGCAAATTTAGTTTTCCATCTCACACCTGTTCGTATTTTCAATGCAAAAATTATATGTATTTCGTTTAGTAAATATACTTTCGAATTACTGATGTCTGTTGAGTACGCTTAGAGCACGATTAATTAATATACAAAACTACGAAGAACAAAACTTGGGTGGTGTTCTATCCTTGGGCAGCCGGTGCTTATTTCTTTAGAAAAAAAAATGTTATTTTAACTTTATGACATCGAGATGCGACATCTCTACTTACCTGTCAGGCTGCGGTTCAACCTGCAATGCTTGTAGCTGCTCCTCGGCGCGATTGAGCTTCAGTTTCAGCTCGTTCCGCTCGTGCAGTATGGCGCGCAGCTCCCGAACGCTAAACGTCGGCTTCGACGACTGGTCTTCATCGTCCGGCCCGTCGGAGAATCCCGCGCCGCAAGACGTGCACTTTTGCTAAATCAAGATAAACATTCTTAATTCGATAATAAACGAGTCAGCCGTCTGACACTCTCCTCTCCTACGGCCTCCTAATAATGATAATCCAAGATCCTTTTTGGGGCCCTAGCTCATGTTCGAGCGCTAACACAAAGAAGAATTCGTCTATGCGAAAAGAACATGGCAATTTCAAAACAAGATTGAATTAAAAATGTAATGTGTTGGTCCTAGCCAATACTGTAATATAGTACTTATTACATTGGATACTGTAAAAAAGTACAGACTAAACCGTCTTCACCGTTGTACTACCACAAAATTGATTATCGTCATTTCAGCCATAGAATCGACGGCTGGATATAATTTGTCTCCCCTACTAATTTTTAATAATACCAGTAAGAAGCAACCTGCATCAAGAGACTTCTGACGACTCCTATACAGTCTTCTGTTCACCTTGATATGAATATGATTTTATACCTCACAGCTTAGAAGTTGTCGGATATTTAAGTTTCATTAAAATTAAATTAGAATATTAGAAAATAGACGATGACTGCGATATAAAAAGGAGGTAAATTTTACCGATTTCTGTGCATCGGACTGTTGTAGCACGGCGATGTCTCTCTGTTGGGACTGGACAATAGCGGTCAGCTCAGTGCGTTCTTCGCACACTAGGCGCATCTAAAAACAACATTTTAGAAAATAAAAGTACAAAATTATATCGAAAATAAAATAATTTCAACTGCAGCAAGTTGACCACTGGACATAGGCTTCCTTTTTTTCCAGTTACATAAGTTGTAAATGGCCTTTATCCTGCGTATTTCAACAATACGGTCTATACGCCTACATATAAAATATTCATAGATACTTTGTACATATTAAACTCTTCACACTATCGTTATCTAGAAAGCTGATAAATAGCCAAAATTTCTATTAGCGCCGTATCGTGTAATATCATAGGCTCGGTAGGATTATAATCGTATTAATCCAACGACATTACAGTGATAGATGTTTACCGATATCACGACAACTGTATCTGCAGATAAAAAGTAGTACGAAAACATTACATAGTTTCGTTTATTTTTGCACTTGAAAACTAATTTTAGATGATTTCCTAAGTTTTGTCAATATAATTTTTATTTCATTTATTTCATCCACAGCTGGAGATATGACAGGTTAGATGCAGCCTGATTCTAGCGTTTTCAAACAACCTCAAGATGGTCTTCTGTCTATTTTAGGCGAAGAGGTCCTACAAACTTAGGTCACAAGAAAATATCGTATCTGATTATCGTAAGAGTTAAATATATTCGATTTTCATGAATCATAAAGTAAGAAAACATTAGAGAAAACGTTTGCTGTTTATTCAATCTTTTAACATTTATTGCAAAAGTTTATGCGCATTGCGCCTGTGAGCCAATGCGATCCGTGCCAACTTATAAACTTGATATATTTCAACTTAAAATTTCAATAAGTGTTACAAACAGTAATTTCGCGAACTCATACAGAATTAAATACTTTCGTACTGGAATGTAACAAAAGTTTAATTTCCTATACTTCGAATACTTTCAAGAAAGAAAATGTTTCAAAACATTAATTTATTTCTCCAAATAAACTAAGTAAAAATAACTTAAAATTAAGATCACTATCAAGGACAATAGTATTATTAGTCTAAGATAAAATACGAAAAAAAATTATAAAATATTTTCTAATCAAATAAGGTTTAAATCAATTTATTATCTGATATTATACGTTCAAGCTAGAATTTTTTGCAAAATAACATTTACTATGTTCAAGAGTAGCTCTGTTAGCGATAAGGGCTCTCTAGCCCTCGCATTACGTTATCAAGGGTCGTCACTATAAGCTTTCAAATGACAAAGATGATACCAGGGCCGACCTCTCTGCGTCAAAATGATTTAGGTTAGAGCTGCTTCAGCATTTAAATACTTCATAACTGTTATATTATTATGCAAAATTTAATTTATCAAGTGAACTCAAAACATATTTTAATTTAGATAGCTACGTAATTTGATTTTGCAAATATTTCTAGTCATTTTCTCCGATCTATTAATGTTTGATCAAATCTGAAATTGCCTTTATTATACAAAGCTCGCAAAAAATAGGACCCTTCATGTCAATTTTTATCGGCTTGTAGACTTCGTAGCTGGACAAAGGGCTCCTTATAGATTTTTAATTAGATTGATTGTAAGCGGCCTGTGTTCAGCATATTCCACCAACCTTAACAAGGTCGTCTCTCCACTTTGTAGGTGGAAGTTTTTTGCTGAGCTTCTTCAGTTTGTGGGCTCCACTTCAAAACCTTGAGGCCTCGGGGGTAATATGCCCTCACAGCGGGCGCAACAACACGCCCGCTGTGTGGGCACTGAGCTACGTCAATTACTAATTTGTCTATGGATTTCCTATTTCCTGATACAATTTCGGAACGAAATCCTGAGTACAGCCCTAATAAACTCATTGAGCAACTGTGGCCTTGCCTACAAGGCACAAAGTAAGAGATCGCGTTTCATTACTTCAAGACAACACTGATAATACAATTACATTTATAGTATATTATATTAAATATCATAATAGTAAATATTACCTGATTTTGTAGCTGCTTATGCTTCCTTCGTAGATCGCGACTGACCTGCGCTAATTTCTCCACTTGATTTGTCAACTGTAATGTATCGAGAATTGCCATTTTAATATACAAAAAGTGTGCAATGTACAAAATAAAACATGTGCGACATTCAAAGGTTTATTGTTATCCTAAAAAATAACATATTGCAGCTTAATCTTTAACATGATATATTGTAATCTAGTACCACTCGCGATAAAAGGACGCGTAAACCGATATTTCTTTTCTGTCGGTGTCATTTGATATAACAAGATTAGATATCCATTTGATTCCTTTTATTCTCTGCTGGGTGTTAAACGGAAATAAAAAATAGGAGGAATACTTTTTCTTGTTTATATGCGGATTCTTCACTTGCCAAATCGATTACCTTCCCTAATGACGAAAAAATTGTAGTAATAATAGCACCTACTCTAATTTAGTCCATGTTATACTTTCTATACGTTGTTAAATAAAAGATTGCGTTTGCAATAATATAGCCAACGTCATATTTTTGAATTTGTAATTTAATAAGAATTTTAAAAGTAACATATATCTGTAATAATATCTTGTTTTATTAAGTTTATTGGTTTGGAAAGTGAAGTATCCGTACAATAATAGCTAAAGATCGGATATAAGTGCCCTGGCCAAGTTAACTGATGAAGTTCATGAACTATTTAAGATTTTATGTGTGTGTCGTGTTAAATTTAACCTATATAATATTATTATACATTTTTCCTGAAATGGATTATAAGCGCTTATATATATATATATATGTATGTGTATATATATATATATATATATATATATATATATATATATATCACGTAAATTCGCTGTAGTATAGAATACAACGTTATTACTTTCTATTAATGTAATAAAAATATTACCAAAAATTTTGTTGTTTATACGAAATTAACAAGTCTCACTTAACAAAGCAGTTGTTTTGTTTGAAAGGTACTGTATTTCAAAATGGTACAATATGCAATTAGTGTTTGAACACAACGCCGCGGTAACGACATCGTCGCGGCATTGTGTATCGACCTCTCTTCCATTTATTCAAAGCGGATTAAATCGCTCCAATTATCGTCACAAAATTTACAACTCTATAACATCAGCTTTAACTGAAACGTATTATTATTAACATTGAGTATTCATTTATTTATAATTAACTATAAATAAATATAAAATGAAAAGGTACTATTTTTTAAAAGAACAATTTTAATATTGTGATTTTTTTCATTGTTACTTTTGGCAAAAATCTTCATTTATGAAATTTTTAACTCTAATGCCCTGAACTTTCATAATGACTTCATTCGCTACTAGTCTCTTTAAATTACGGATTCTCTTCAAGTAAAATCACATAAATCAGTCAAATAAGTTTATTTTTCTCGTCATATAGAGTTGGCGGGACACCCAACGTTATAGGCATTTTATTATCATCAGCACCATTAAAGTCGTGCAATATAAAACTTAAGTAAAAACAAATATATGCAACTTAGGTATAGGTAATACTTTAAAAAATATGAGCTTTATCTTCCCAAAAATATAAAAATAAAAGATTATTCAACAGAACGTTGAAAGTTATCACACACCAACGAACAAATTAAAATATTTCAAATTAAATTTTTATATTTTCATCAAATTATTCTGTTTATATGATATTGAACAAAACTAAGGATTTGTTTTTGTTTTCGAATCAATAGCAGCCATAAATCTCGAAATACGTGACGTGATTGACGTGATAAATCGACATCTGTATGCATGGGAGACATATAACCGATATTATCTTTCATAATTGCCAACAATCCAAAAATATATATAACTTGATGGATATAAAATAATTATTTTAAATTCTTTTTACCAGAAAACTGAAACTAGAAAAACTTGAAATTCTTGTTCGATATTATCTTAATAAATTATCTTGTTCCAACGAATTAACATAGAAATTAATTAAGTACAATAATCGTAATCTAGAAACTGTTTGAGGGTATATAGCATTCACATAGCTAGAAGACTTTAAGAGACAATCTATTATTACGTAATCAAAGGTCTTAGAAAAAGCAAACCAAGAGTAATTCAACTACATTTGTTGGTTGTGCATTTAAAAGTAAATATCGCTTCAAAAATTTTCGCTGCACGGCATCTAAACCGTAACTGGGCTATAAATTAACATTATATTAATAATATTAATTTAAATACGTAATATTTATACAAACATCGATCTTTGTACTGTATACCAAGCGGAAAATTGCAAATTAATCATAAACTTTTAGCAATTATGTAACACAGTCATTAAAGTAAAACATTATTTTTGGTTATTTAAACTTTCAAAAGCGTCGCGTTTTAAATTTAACGTTTTCTTTATAAGAAACTTTTCCTCAAAGAAATTTCTATAATCCTATTCACAGCTGTAGGTGGACTGAAGCGTACAAATAGGCGAAGAAAACTCTGAATGGAAAAGCCTTGACTCGTAGCAAGGCCGCAGCGCACGTTATGCAAATAGCGGTAACACCCTCATTGCCAAGGGACACAAGATGCAAAATTAAGTAAAATGACGCATTACTTAGTTTTATTTTTAATTTATTTATGCGCATTTTATTACCAAACTATGTGACATAGATATATATGCTCTCTTTTAAATACTTTTACGGTTAAACCATTTTACTGAGCATTACAAATAAATTTTAGTAATTTTTATAAAATAACAGACCTTAAGAAATTACCAATATTTAAAAAAAACTTCCTTTGATAATATTAACGTACTAAGTTTATAGAATAAAACAGTCGGATTGGAGAAAGATAAGGTGAAAGAAAGACAATCGGTAAATGATACCTTGTTAGTGCTATATTTTTGTCCTAATCAATAATGTACACATGCGACCTAGATACAGGTTTTGTATAAATTTACATTGTGTAAAGGCTGAATGACAAATAGATAAGCGTCCTTACTTATACTAACATGAATCGTTAAGGTTATGTTATTGTTTATATGTTTTGGTACTTAGGTTGCCAGATATCCCAGGAATAACTAACTAAACGAAAGGCATTACTCAAGAACCTATTTAAAATAATAACAATTATTTTTCTTGCACGAACTGAAAAATAAGTATTTTGAAATTAGTAAATTCTGTGAAAATAAACAAAAAATGATCACTTTCGAAAACAAAGCAATAGTAGGTAAAAAACACGTCTTCTAGCCTGAATCACACAAACACCTACGTAAATAAAAGTTCGTCATGAACATGATGTCATAATATCAATAAACATTACCAGTTCGTAAAATCAAATCGTCGCCGATCTTATTTAAATAAATACTTGAAATTTAAATAAATTTTACATTTTTATTAAAACTTAAGAATAATAAGTTTAAAATTTTATGTATGCGTTTCTGTGGTACATATTACTTGACGTAGAATATAATTGTGTAGATATATATATCCATTGATAATTAAGCTTATGTGTGTTCTTCATAAGTGTGGTCTAACTTTTTTTTTGGTATAAAAGTGCGTCATTTTGAAGAAAAATGTCTGATTTTACTCCACAGATTGGCTTTACTGTTTATATTTTGCCAACCTTTCAGTTTCATAATTACCATGCACTAAGACAATAGTGTTTTGTATTAATAGTTTCGCGAAGCCTCAATGAAATAAGAAACAGCAACGGGGTTCCGCAAATGTACTTTGCCAGGCACAAAACTCGTTATGTTCACAAAATGACAACAAAGACAGTACACCTTTTTGCAAATTTAACTTGTGTTTGTCGTTTAACGTTTGATAATATAGCGTCTATATGAATTTACAAGGGTGCATACTTTCCGCTTGTTCCATCTCTTTGAAGTTAAACAAGTAAACACTTTAATTTTAACGCAGTGTTGCGACATCCACGTAAACGGTTTGGCGATAAATTAAAATAAGTACGTTCAATTGTACAATTTAAGTTCGAAAAACGAATTTTTTAATTACGGGTAGATATCAATATTTATGCCAATAATATTATTTAATGCATTAAATTAAAATGTAACCTTATGAAAGAAGTAATTTTCAAATAAAATTAAAAATGCATAATTAATCCCTAAACATTTGGTAGATTTAAAACATTGTTTGTAAAAAAAGTTTAGGAAAACGAAAAATTTTAACGACGAAAATTTCCTAAAAGTAAACAGATGGGATAAAATGACAGTATCGCTGCAGTTGGCTGGTTCACGCCATTGCGGGAGGCCGAGTGGTGCTTAACTTAATTTGGAACTGCACGAGCCACTTTTGAATTTCTCATGCGCATTAAAGAGATTTACAAAAGTGCATTCAATATTAGTTTAACATTTAGTCCAGCCATAGTCGCTCGCATCTTATAAGTCAAAGGTTCAAATCTTCTTTTAAAATACGCGAAATGATTTATGTGCTATTTCATACCCCCAGATAAAATTTTTCTCACAATATTATTTTTTCCCTGTACAGTTTTGATCGCCTTCTTCGCACGAAAAATACACGGAAGGTCAGATCTTGTGTCACAAACAGAGAACGTTTCATTGTTCTCCTTAATAGTCTTAGTTCACAAACACTGTATGGTTGATAGACGCTTTATGTAGACCGCTTCAAACTGGTCTTATTCGAAATCTATGTGGCAGGAGAGGAGGCATGACCAACAGTTGACGCCATATGGCTGAAAAGATGATGATGATGACACATATTTTACACTCATACTTCCAAAACTTCGTACCTTCACTTAATGCTATTACAACAATTCCATTCTCTTCATAACTCCACCCAATTTTGATATCCCAAAAATTTTTTAATCCGATTAGCGCGAAAAAGCGAAAACATAATAATAATTTATAGAAGAATAAGAAATTACAAATTGAAATGTAATATATTTTTAAGTGTATATGCAGCAGCATTTATGGCCAGACCAGTTGTATATAATGAACAAAAACAAAAATTAAACGGAAACAATACATTAAGTTACACCGTTAATATAATAGCTGTATTCGCAATCAAAGAGGTAAAAAAAGCTTATGAAACGAATCAACATTTTTTCCTGCTATAAAGCGATAAGAAAAGCGAAAATGAGAAACTCGCTAAAATATTAATATTATTAAGGTATTCATTATCTCGATATTTCAAAACAAGTTATTTTGCGTTTTATCAGTTGTATTGGAGATAAACATTTTTTTACACAACATCTTTGAGAAAGTAAACAAGAAACATGAATTCATGGAACATACAAAACTGTACACAATATTACACCATTTCTAACTCAAAAACGGCTAGAGCAATTTTTATAATTTTTACTTTATCTTTGTCCGGCATAGTAAGTATTCAAATATGGCATTAATCAATTTAGAAAACTTATATTTAAAAATATAACACGAGACAAAAGATCAGACAAGACGCGTAAACATTAAAAAATCATAATTTTAGTAATTTCAAAATCCAAAATCTGCTAATTCATTCGCTATTATCATTCATTGACCGACGGCAAAGTTAAGGTTGGGAAATCACTGGATACGGACAGCGAAAGACCGGTCATCAAGGCAAACATTGAAGGATACCAATGCCTTGCAGTTTGCCTGAATTGATAGGCATGATGATGATTAATAAAGCGAAACGTACTGTACCTATTTACTACATTTTCGCAAAATATAATAATACCTTGATTTTTATTTGTACGACTGCAAAATAACAGTTAAAATCGCATACGTTCAAGCATCGTTAAATTCATAAATTTCATTCCGTAATTTAATAAAAAGTAACCGTTATAATAGAGTACTTTCACTGATGATCGCAAACCGGTATTAGACGGGCTCTTTATTTTACACTCGATTGTATAACTCGAATCATTGATGCTTCTAAAGAAGCATTGGGTACTCTTTTTTATTTGAACCAAAAACATTATTTAAGCTATTTCAACAAGAGCCACGGTACCGTCACCTTATCATAAGGCAAAAAATATACATCAAAGGTAGCTTTAGAGAAGATATGTACCGGTTTGATAAAATATTAACTAATTTGTCAATCCTTTATAAGCAAAGAAGTCATCGTGTTGGAATTAAATTTAGTATTATATGGAACAACAAATACCACTTGATGATTAAATCAAATTAATGTCTGGTCACCATTATCAACATTTTAGCTAGAGTCCACATCTGAACAAAGGCCTCCACCATAGATTTGCAACAGAATCCGTTGATAATGGCATCCAGCGTCTTCAACGATTACTGATATAAAGTATATACTGCTTACGTTGTTACAGCCATGTTATGCGGCGAAAAGCTGGTAATATGACTGGCTTCTGAATATCGATGAACCAAAAAGTGTTCCGAGACGCCCGCCCTACCATTAGAAGAGACCCACCGCAATAAAAATAGGACATCACGACACAGAATAGCTTCACAGCAATGTCTACTGACAATAAGCAGCGACGCATCCAACAATAGTAAGAATAACTTAAA
Organism: Battus philenor; assembly: GCF_028537555.1. Classification (NCBI taxonomy): domain Eukaryota; kingdom Metazoa; phylum Arthropoda; class Insecta; order Lepidoptera; family Papilionidae; genus Battus; species Battus philenor. The sequence continues at coordinate 6,414,995 of NW_027181686.1, forward strand.
TAAATATTATTATTTTACTAACAAAGCGCAGCCAGTAGTTATTGCAAAAGACAACCGTCAGTTACGATTCTCGGCCTTGTTATTTAAGAAAACTCAGAAGCACTCAGTGTATTCACGAAACAGATTGAAGTTAACTATATTTTAAATAAAATTTAGTACTAAAAAAATGTTAATGAGGATTATCTGAACTTCGCCGACAAAAAAAACTATTGATTACATTATGGCAACACCGCGCCGAGACAGTGAAAAATATTTTTTCATTATTAATTTATGTGGCGTCTAAAATTCGTAGTTTGTTAAAAAAAATCTCATACGATTTAATTATTCGGTATTCACCTTGAACTACGTTGTAATATGTTACAACTAAGGTACATTAACCAAGGGGATGACACACCATTAAATCTAAAATTACCTATAAATTCGTCGAAATTTTGTTGACATTTGCCGCAATTAACCTGTACTTTATTTATAGCTTTCTTCTTCCGCGACCTTAACTGTCGTCAGTCCACTTATTGGGAGGCCTACCCATGCCAAATCTACCGGCTCGTGGTCACCGCTCAAAAGCCTTTCGGTGCCTACGGTCATCAGTTGCACGATCGATCTGCCACGTCAACTGCCACTTCAGACGACACAATTCTTCGAGGTACTTCGGTGACCTTGCTTTTACTGCGGATTTCCACTTTTCTGATGAACACACACACACATAGCCAGTGCTGACTTACGATATATATATAATGTGTGTGTGCGTGCGTGTGCATGGGTACGTGCGTGAGTGCGTGCGTGAGTACATAATTCAATATGAATAAAACATCGAGCCACAAACCAAATCGAATATTATACTATTACGCTAATTATGAGAAAAAGAAGATTTAAATAAAATAAAAAATACCCAACCTTGACTAATTATTACAGTAATTCGAAACGATTAAATTCAACAATTAATAATTCTCATATTTAATGCATACTTCCATATATTAACCAAAAATACTAAAGATTTTTTGTGCTTCGTCATAATATCTTCACAATTATGAAATCAAAAACATTAACCACCAAAAGAAAAGTTTTTTATTTTAGAAAGAAGCGATAAAGAAATGTTTCCTTTCATATCATAAATCGAATACAACTGCATAATTAAATCATTGTAGTCATTCGTCGTCTTTTCAGTCCATAGACGCCCACTGTAACGCATAGTCCTCTAGACGATAAATATTTTTTTACTATGATTAATTTATATTATAGATCTTTAACACATAATTACTTCATTTGCAACGATCTCCGAAGACAAGAGGAGCAATCTACAAGCGCTCCAGGCTGTCATACTCTTTTTATTAATCGCCATCTTAATGAATTTCTAAATGTTGCCATATAATTTCTCGAAGTGTCTAAATAATAAATGTTTTCTTATTCGTAACGTTTTGAAAAAGATAAATAAAGCTGAAATAAATTCTCGGGAATATTGCCGTGAGACGGTGTTAAATGATATAAAGAGCGTCGTAACTACAATAGGTAATTACATGACATCATCGCCTCTGCCACGTAATACCACACCGTCACGTCAAATGATTTTGTCTTATGTACATATGTCATGAACTCTACTTATCCGTATCGTGACACATTTAGATTTTAAGCTATTTATTACCTTAGATGCTGTGGTGAAAATAAGCTTGGATTCATTTTGAACTCTTTCGTTCGTATTGTTTGACTCGAAGGGATGATACATTGTAATTATAAAAAACACATTATTTTCTTTGAAGTACTTACTATCTCTAAAATTATCTTTAGTCATGTCCATTATATGCATCAATATAGCGTTTATAATTTAAACCGATCCCTGTTTTTCTATATACCAGGGCTTTTGGCATTATTTGTGGCTCCCGATATATGTAACCGAATTCACTTTACGACGTGTCGTATATTCATTCTTTTAAAACAAAACGCGATCGAGATCTTAGATTACAGTTAACAATTGCACAGCAAATGCGTATGTCATCACAGACGTTTTATTAGTGAAAGGGAGCGTAAGAAAGCAGATATTTAGAATACTTTACAATCTTTGTGCGGGTGTTTTAAATTTTAAACGAAATAATACGTAATAAGAGATGAATAAGTGATTTTGCATTAATTAAATTAATTTAAGAAAAGAATATTACAAATACGTATATGAAATATGAGGTAATAAAACGTAACAACAGTGTTTTATACGCTATACAAAAAAAGTTATACTGAGATATCGTGCTGTGGCTACTTCTAATTAAAATGTATGATGGACGTCGTCAGTCCAATGGTTGACCAGCAATCTTTAAATGGATGAATCCAATCCTATTGTTTTCAATTTCTTCATAAAACTTTATATGAAACAATTGCAATTAATATAAAAGATTAAAAATATTAATAACTAGGTTGTTTGTATTACGTAATATTAATTAATCTAGGCGGCATTTCATCACAAACAATTATTTGATATAATAATTGATCATCAACTAAAAACATGTGTCCAAAAATTAATTTCAATATTCCTAAGTTTTTACTTTCTATATTCACATATAATTTAAAGCGACCTCTTGCGTACGTTATGCAAAAATGTCGTAAGCGCCCAGTTTGATAGATCCTAGAATCAGATTAAATTGCTTGTCTGATTTGTACGTGAAAAGGACACATAGCTCTTGCAACCGGTACCTTTGGGGTCCAGAGTGGCGACCACGAACAGTTAGACGCGACGTGGGAAGGCTTCCTCTAGAAGTCGCAGGATTCTGTCCGCATAAGACCGGTCATCGTGGCAATTCCATAAGGATGCCTTGAGATATTGTGATGAAATTTAATCAAACAAAGGTCATGTATCATCTAGTTAATAGGAGACTTAAATCGTAAAAACCTTTTTATATGGCACGTTAAATCAAACTCTTTCGAACATACCAAGCCATATGTAATGACCTACTTTTAAAATATACCCTCGGGACTTAAATGGGCAAAGCTTTAGCAGAAGTAAAAGGTCATCACGACATTCAGACAGCTATACGTTTGCGAAGTAATCTTTATGTTTTATGACATGACAGAAATACATTTGGTTACCTAAATATGTTAAAATATAACCTTGTTGTACAATATTTAAATAATAATATTAAACCACTGTCAAATTTTATTTGTGTACTTATACTAATAAAGTTTTAAAATATTTCTTAACGTTATCATAAATAGCGAGTTAGTATTTCGTGATAGAGATAAAACATAATAGAAAGAATTTGCAATGATAACTCCGATTAAATATCATATTCAACGAAAATTTAACTAATAGGAATAATACGCGAAATATACTGTATTTTTAGAGACGTGGCATGTTTATTAATTTTTGCCTTGTAAGGTGTCCGTTGTTGGCACAAACCTCTCCTGAGAATATGAATAATTTGACGAATGTCGTATTTTATATGAATTTTCCCATATAAGGCTTGCCAATTTTCTGTTGTTTTCCTACATATATAATAACTTATGTACAATACGGGCCGTGATAGATATAAAATGATGCACTATGCTAGTATCAAGACCATGAGCATCGCTGCCGCGAACGTTGACAGCGGTGTGTAGGAATAGAGAAACCGATACTTCCCTTCGTCTCACCCCCGCGCATACCTTAGGCGCGGTACAGCAATTTCGGTAACACTAAAACCTTACCAATCTTCAACAGCTATTGTTGTTCAAGCGATTTTTATTATTAAAGATTTTTATTATGAAAGATTAACTAGAACTAATAAATTAGATAAGGATTTGTTACTACTAATATGTAATTGTTACAATGAAATTATACGAATGTATTCTGTTTAAAATTCAAATATGAAAACAAAAAGTGTCTGACGTAGAGAAATTCATCTATTACGCCAAAAAAAGTTAGAGCGTATGTTACAATATTCATGAGGTGACGTAATTATATGTACATATATTAGAATCTTCTGTTTATACCGGAAGACGCGTGCTCTTGCATGAAATGCAGTCTGTCATATGCAGTATTCCTAAGTTTAAAAGGCACGCTGTAACGGCATGGAAGCTTCGTGTTTGTATGCTGTTAAAAAAAAAAGTTTCGTATATACGCTAGTTGCTAAGATATTCTAATTTCGAATATCAATTTATATCGTTATATTATATTCATGGCGTTCACACTTATGGCAAAAAATTTGAAATTTTCTGATAATTTTTGACAGTCGTTTTGCTCAGACGTGTTTTGGGTCATTTTCGATTTTTCCATACGCCAAGAAGGGATCAAAGAATCTGTATAATATTTTGAGATATAATTTAAATTGATTGCGTAAATATAACAAATATTGACTTCAGCTTATAGTGCGGATATCTCGAACCAAAGCAGTTTACTGTTGGTACAAAATGTTCCTATATGGCCAAGAAGAAGTAAACGATGAAGAACGTGACGGACACCTTAGCACGTCGGCACAAGATAAGCACATTCATTGAAGTGAAGAAAATAGAATTGGTCAGTCATTGGTCAGACAATGTAAAATAACTCGCTAAGGACCTGGGGTTTAGGAGTTTCATTGAAATTGAAAACAAATTCTCACAATTTAGAAAAATCGAATCGTATTAAAATTGCTACTCCAGTGGGTCATAACTGGTATAAATCATCGTTAAGGCGTGGAAACCAAAGCTGAATCCTTTCAATAGAAGTTACCGCAAGAGCCAAGTCCGAAACAACGCACTAAATTAGGTCGAAATTAAAGACTGTTTACATTTTCTAGCAGAAGTGTAGTGCACCACGAATTAATACTATAGTGTAGAGAAAGATATAAGGAAAATTACCTGCTAGGTTTGCGCAATTTCGCCTAAACCAACCTGTCAGAAACACCCGGATTTGTGGAAGAACAAAAATTGGCTTTTGCACCACGATATCACGCCTGTCTTACACATCGTTGCTTTTATATAAAATATTCATGACGTAGCGACACGTGTATTTTCAAGACATTGATATACATGTATAATTAAAAAATATTTATGAAAAACACATTATTCGCAAAAAATTTTTAGCAACTAAAACTATTTGTAACCCTTAAAGAATGTTTATAAATACCTGAATGTGTAAAAATAGTATTTTCACTCTTAATTCCTAACTATTAGTTAGGTAAAAAACAAAAAAAAAAACGAATAGCATTTTTCCCTTCAACTTGTAAATTACGCCTTTTCGACATAAAAGATTATAAAAAGCAAGTGCTGAGAAAAAATAATCAGCATTCATGGCGTCAATTATTGAAACACTTCAATTGTGTACAAAAAATAAGATAAATGTATTTCCATTTTGAAATAATTATTAAAATGCCAACTTTTCACGGCAGAAGCACTTCAGTTTAAACTAGAATATTAAAAAATGTAGATCGAATAATTTGAATTTGTAATTTTTGGAGGAATAATTCACCATTTAAATAACCTAAAAGAGTCTCAAATTATCCACAATTTTATCTGTATTTTTAGACTTTAAATATTCTAGTTTTAAATATCGACAATATGCCGGACCGTAGACTCCATTCCAGAACCTGAAAGCTTTACAGCGGCTATCTGTTCCGCGTACTAGGAAGCCCAATGCATCTTTAACTTGCCAATCCACAGGAATCTACCAATAACTAATAATTAGAAATAAATAATTTACCTGAAATAAACGTTAATTGAAATAGCTACCCTTTAAACAATTTGCTATTTAATTATTTTTACAAAATATTAACTGCATCTAATTCACGACACCACGATTTTTTCTGCTTTTTATTATAGAGGACGTATCAGCGCATAAAAGCCCATTGCAAGGCATAGGCCTCACCAAGAACATCGAGGCTAGCCATCGAGTTTTACTACGAGGTTTATTGGCTAAGCGTATTCTAATTCTATCCTCCTGGCACCCGCGGAATCTGCAAATGCCACTTGATGTAATACAAATGTCGTTGCAGCCCATTGACACCCAATGTATAGCACAGGACTCCTCAAAAAATATTGGGATTTACCATAATTGCCATGCTGCATCGCGAGTTGGCGATCACAGTGTGGTATTTCATTCTCTAGAAACTTGTCTGTGAGCAGTGGCAATCCAATATAATGAACGCATAAAGTGTGAATGACGTAAGATTGTATTCAGGAAATCAAACCCGCGACCTGCGATCGCAAATCTCAGTCCTCTACCGCTGGGCCCCCATTACTCATAACGTATTTAAAATTTCTTTAATAAAACGTGTAGAACGTGACAATGCAAAACCAGGAGGCTTAATCATTGTTTCTTTTTATGTTATTGTTAATTTGGCTTAAAACAAAAGCAATGTTAGCACCCGTAGTGTTACTACTGCCGTGTCAGAGATGATTCTACCTTTTAGTACTTACAGTTGTCAGTTGTTCTATCGCATATGGTTTCTTTAACATTTACACTTGCAAACCATTCATGATTTAACTGAAAAAAATTGTACCTACTGAGAATCGATCCCACTGCATGTAATAATACGTGATATAAAGAGTAGTCTCCAAAAATGCTATTATGTAATTAGCCAGACTTAATATTTGCCAAGTTTCTGTCCACGATTTAAACCAGGCACTAACGTTAATTTATGATCGCTGAATTGCGAGCCGGCTTACATTAACTCTATTTGGCAAAATTCCCTAGATTTCGTTCATTTTAACTTTAAGATAATCATAATAAAATAAAATTATATTATGTTATTCATTATATATATTACATTATACCGAGTGTATATCCAGTAACTATTTCTAGTTTGCAAAATTGAAATACATTAAGGCTTTTTGTATTCTTATAACTTCTAAATATATACGTGTAAACGTCCTGCCCCTTGCACCCGAGGAATCTGCGAATGCCACTTCGTGTAATTTAAGTGTCGTCGTTGTTTCAGCCAATAGACATCATACAGAAGAGCCTAAACCAAAAAATATACAATAACAGTATACGTGATTTCTGTTATTGGACGGACATAACAAAAATCTCATTTCATAAAGATAAGGGACCGCGCCATCATCTGTCACCTACATACCAATAAATGTCGATTTGAAATGAATACTCACGTTTCGTGTAACTGAAGTGTCATTTTCCACTCGTGATTTATTACATTTTATCAACACAGACAATGATTTGACATTATATTAAAAATATTTCACTGCTTTAGTACTCTATTTGTGTTACATTTTAAATCTCGAAAAACTCATTCATGGTACTGAAATATTTATTAGTGCCTGAGAATATTATTTCGTAATCATTATCCTTCAATAATAGAAATATACAAAGGCTCAATAAGAGGCAGTACATAGTTTAGTTCTGGTAATTATACACTACTCCAGGCTAAGTTCAGAATTTCTCTACGAGATCGAATCACAAATATGATCCATAGAACGAAAGTAATAGCCCGACGGATTAGCAAGTTTGAAGGGTCAGTGGAACAGATTTAAGGCTCTAGAGCATTAAAGTCTCAGCGAACCTCCATATCACCGTACTCTTAAGTAAAGACCACAGACCGTAGGACATCCACGCACAAGTTGAACAGACGACTTTGTTAAGGCCGCGCTAAAACTCTGGATCTGCATCTATTTCTAACCATTGGAAATTTATGGGAAAGGCCTATGTCCAGTATTGGATGTTCTACGGTTGATATCATGACAATCATCGATACCGTGTTCGTAAACGTGTTTTAAAAACCAAATAGATATAGTAGAACAGTACAAACACTAGATCGGCACTCTAAAGCAACCTTGAATTAAAATATCAAGTGGCAACCCTATCTAACGACTCTCCTTTGCGAACCTTTGCGCCCATTCGGTTCATGCGATCACCTAAGCGGCCTAAGCTTCGACATCCAATGTAAGATCTAATGCTATAGACCGAAGCAGTGCGCCCAAGAGATCCGTCGAATATAAATAAATCAAGGAGCTAAGCGCCTTCAACTCTCTTACATATCAGGTATACAGATCTTATAATACTTTATATAACAAACAATATTTGTCAACAACAAAAAAAAAACACTCGACGTTATAAAACTAGCATAAAATGCAATAACGTATTTACAATAAAAGGGAAGAATAATATTCGTTAAAAATGCTGTGTTTATTTATCATAATTATTAAGCAAATAATTAAAATCAAATGCTTCTGATTTGATTTTCTCTACCCTAGCATTTTTCATTCCACAGTGAACATTTCGTAATAATATTTGTCCGCACTTATAAAAGAAACTCCTTTATAATTTACGATTTTAAAATTCCAATGAACCTGCGTTAACGACATCGTGTTCATTATCGCTATGACATCTTTCTCACGTTATTAATAAATCATAATTTATATTCGCGACGCCCGAATTGAATTCAAATACTTAACTCCCACACAGAAATTTAGTTATAACGATATTTCCCTTTTATTTATTCTATTGCAACAAAAATTGAAATATCACCTTATTACTTCTTCAAAAATAAAATGCATTCTTTTGACAATGGCATATTGCATTACATTAATATATGTTCATTGATAATACTTCTTTTTTGGTACTCAAACAGGATTGTGCTAAGCCTGACAAGCATCAATGTGTTATTGTAATAACTAAATTTGTTTTACTAAGTACCGATAGATCTATTTTAATCAAAAGAAACCATTTATCAAGATTAAATTGCAAGCAAAACAACCGAGCGTAGTTGCAAGAATTAATAACTTGAATTTCTTCAAGATAGCTACAGAAAAACAATAATTAAAACTTTCAATAGTATTTTATACGCAAATATATAAAAAGTTTTATTGCATAAACATTACGTTTCGACAAAAAAGTAAAACAACCACGTAACTGCATTTGTAAAAACAAGAGCTTAATGGCATGACCTATTTTTTAACAAGGGCTTTTCACCCCATTCTGATTTTGCTTTTAGCCCGTCTGTGTCCGTAATTAAATAGACAGTCTTGCCTTACAAGCGGTACACATTTTGATTCACGCTTCGTGTAAAATTGAGCCGCAACATCAAATGTCTTCCACTAACATTTACTGAAAGGTTACACTTTCGAAGATTCACGGCGCCTCGCCTAAAGAATATATCATAATAAATAATGACGTCACCCGATAATAAGAGATATGAATTGTTCATACAGTACAATATTTTGAAACACAAAGCTCTTTACAGCACCAGTCCTCGTTCGTTATCGTAAATACGAGATAGTCCCTCTTCACTTGAAATACATGTATATATTTGACATTACCGTTTTTAATATATTCATAAAATTTGTTTTAAATATACCACACTAGCAACTATCAAAATCAACGAAATATTTCAATTCACCTAGTACATTTATACTAAATAACATCTTAATATTGACGAATAATAAAATTCATGTAACCAATATAAACTGAATAGAAGACGCATGTTCGACACATGTCGGATTGAAAAGGTCATTGCATGCATCTTTTCTTACTCCGGATATTGGATTACAATGTACTTTTTAAATATTGTATTCTACATTGCACTGCCTTAATTGTAATATATAAAAATTAATTGCCGAATGTGTTGCAAAGCGCACAGATCGAGACCGGCTAAACCAACTTGGAATGTTTTAGGTTGAGAAAAAATTAAAAATTTTCGTGAAAAATAATAAAAACTATAAGTTTCCAGTCCCTACTTTTCAAAGATTTAAGGTCATTAAAAAATGTGTAAAAATATTGTATACTATAAAGAAATACAAATAATAATCACATTATTTTTAGTCTCCAAAAAGTAAATATAAAAAGTGTGTGACATAAAAACGTATTGATGTTTACTACGAGTATTATGTCATTAAATCGATAATCATTCTGAAATCACTATGACCATCATTTCAGCCATAAGACGTCCACAGCTGGACATCGGCCTTCAAAAGTTTTTTAACAACCCTAGTTGGAAGCGGCCTGCATCCAGTATCTTACGGCAACCTTACCAAGATTGGAATAAATTTTTTGAATTATTTTTTATGGAATGCGACAAGCTTATAACTTTTGACAGTACGAAAATTAGTCGAAACGAAACGCCCGCTAATTCCAGCCGAGGTAAAAAATAAAAAAAATATTATTCAAGCGTAAAAATTTCAGTCCTGTAATTTCAGCTTACTCGGAGTGGAGTGTAAATATTTTTTCGCTGCAATTGAAAACATGAAAATATTTTTTTAAAAATGTGAGAATTATTTGCATAACGAGACGGGTATAGCAAGCTGTCTATTCGACGTTTGCTTTTTATGCTCGTACGTTAAGCTTTGAGTAATGATTTCGTAAAAATATCTCTTTGGATGAAATGTTGACTTGATTTTCTTTTCAGTATCCGAAACTTCAGATCAGACATCAGTTTCTAGTTGAAAGAAAAAATAATTTGAAATTTGGTTCTACACGTACATACGTAAAAGAGTGAGATGTTTTTTATTGTTATTACAGTAGAAGCTACCTTGCCAGGCCGTTCTATTTCGTTTTCGGTATTTAAAAATGACTTATGACTATTCTATACGATTTCCATAATATATGGTACCGTGTCTAGGCGGAACGGAGTATCGATCGATATTTTTTTGGAATAGACTCTTGACAGTTTTCCAAATGGCATTTGCAGATTTCAGACAGGGTTCAAGGCGTCTAGCTTAAAACCTCTTTTAAGGTAGCGAAGCTCGAATATCCCTGGAGAAACCGCAACTCTGGCTGTTACAAACTAGTTTTCATAGGATTGGTAAAACGGAACTAATAGTAATAATACTATTACCACTTGGTAAAGCGTTAGTGCTATGAGAAATGCCGGACAAACCCTGACGCTTATATCTAGTATGATCGACGGTTGGAGCATCCCCCTATCCCATAAGATGCGGCCCCCTTTTCCATCGGTCCGCCACCAAAGTTCGTGGCGTTAATATGCTTTTGATGTATTTTCTAAATATTTTTATGCTTAGTTTCATTTATTTTCATCTGATTTATATGGTAATTATCTTTGAAAACCCGTGAATGAGCGTATTATTTTTGTGACAGTTTTTGATAAGAATATTTTGTTTGCTTCTAAAACATAACATTCGCCCAATAACTTACCCTCTCTAATATTAACTTATTAAAAGCCGTCTTTGCAAGTCATACCTGTCGACGGGTGCCTGGAACAAAACCGCGGTACCTTTTTTTATTCTTTATATGACTTTCATCGCTCTTTGCAATGACATCTTCGTTTCTTCGTCTACCTGCTCGTAGCGTGTACATATTACAGATAAATCTTTTTAAGTTTAAAAAAGTGGTAATTAAACATAGTGTTAAAGAATTTCCTAAATTGCCGAGCGCAGGCAATTTGACGATCCAAATTTTTATTTGCAATCTATTCTTTATACAAGCGGTACATTCTAATATTCAAATCCTCTTGCAAACATAATTTTTGGCAGTCTTTTCTTACATAATAAGCCTCTACTTTAAGAAATAGCTCAAAATATTTAATTACGATGACTTCAGTTAAGAAGTATAAGATTCGGTTGAATTAAGAATTATTTACATTGTAGTACATTATTTTTAAAATGATTTATACTTTATCACCGCAATGATTATTACTTTTAAATTTAATTTCTAATCAATCAAGCGATATTCAGTACCGTAACCTGTAATGTAATATTTTCCTACCTGTAAAGTTGTAAAATAAAAACAAATAAGTTGGGAAAAACTGAACTAGATGAAACAATAAATGTCAATAATATTTGTCAATGACAAACAAAAGTTCTTTTAAAAAAAAAGACAATCACCATCATTACAGCAGTACGAAATTCACTACTAGATATAGACCTCCCTCGTGGATTTCCAATGAGACAAATTAAAAGTGGCCTGCATCCAGTGTCTCCGAACAACTTCAACAAGGTTCGTCTGTCCACCTTGTGGCGTTCTACGCTACGCATGTGTCAGTATATGCGAAGATAAGAAATACTTTTACTACAAAGATAAACGTAATCATGAACTTGAACAAGATCCTATAATTAACTTAGTAGTATTCTAGACAGCACATATTTTCGGAGACCATCATCAGAATCCAAATTTTTTTTTGCTTTATACCGACCATTTTTGATGAAAACACATGTTGTGGCAATAGAAACCAGTCGCTTTGTAAATCCCTTTGTACAAATAAGATAACTGCACGCCGTGTGTGCAGGTAGATTCTGTATAAAAAAAGTACGGATGAACTCCTTTAGGTTCCTTTTGGATACCCGGCTTACCCACACAGGGACTTTTTTTTTTAAGTCACTGTCATCTGCCCTTCACTCAGTATCTAGTTCTATATTCATGTCTTTACCATATTCCGAATCTCTGTAACTATACATTATATCATTTAGGTTCTAATTATAGTAATTTACGAGAATCTCTCGTTCTTACGGTAGCCAACTTCAATCAACTTGATTGAACTTACCTCAAGACACGACAGCAAATTTAACATATTTCATCAAAACTTCTCAATCACAACTTAACTTTCTTACATGTAATCTCTTACCATTCTTATATAGTCAAAGTTTTATGCTCGAATATGTCTTCTTCTAATCTAGAACTGGCTAATTCATATTTTACTTTATATATCTACTTAAGGTTTCAATAGTACTCGTAAAAAGACAGCCACTAGCAAAGTATAACAAGTCATAAAGTAATTAAAAATTCGAAACTCTCGAGCTCTGCTTTGGAACCAGATTTTTTTTAACTAAAATTTTGAACTTCGTTTCGCAAAACGTAATCAGAGCCACCTAATTAATGAGATTGCTCTTTAGCAAAAGCCGAAACTTAGGAATCTCGTTACATTGAATCTGAACAGGTAAATAAAATTGTAGTGTCAGTTTGTAATTTTAAAATAACTGCTTTTTACTACACATATATATATACATATATTCATACGGTTTTTAATTTTTTTTTCTGTATGTTTGTATGTTAATATCTGTAAAGGATGGACCGATTTTGATGGGACTTATTTTTGAAGGTAGCTGATGTTATAAAGAGAAATTTATGCTACATTTATTTAAGAAAAATTCTTAAACAAAAACAAAACTAAAAAAAAATATTGTTACCGTTGTTATTTATTTGTTATTGCACGAGGACGAAACTGCAGATATTTATAGCTCATCCCAATTTTACAATTTTTTTTTATATTAGCACCGAAAACAATTACAATTGGTTACCTTGACGCTCCAAAGGAATAAATTAAATTTGTATAAATCAAATCAGAAGAGGCCGAGCACCTTAATAATCCGAGCCAATCTTCAAAATTAGAAATTTGCCAAAAATAAATACGTATTTAAAGGGAATGCAAAAAGGTTTTATTTTTTACCAAAAGTACACAATGTGTATATTAAAATAAATAGTACATTAATTTAAAAGAAATTTAAGGCACTTCAATAAGGAAGATCATTTTTTAACATAATAACATTGAAATGAAAAGTAACACTGTTACATTAATCGCGATTCATAAGTAATATTTCAAAGAGCCGCATGTGGCTAGCGAGCCGCAGATTTACCACCCCTATGTTTGCAATAATCCAGTTCAAGAAAAATAATAAAACAAAGCTATAATAAATTATAACAAATGACTAATAAAATTGTGCTGCATAGTTCTCTTCAATTGTCTAATGAAAAAACGTTTAAAGCGAAATCAACTGCGAGCACAAACTAATTTTGTTAAGGTAATATAAACCTTTTGATATATTTTTATTCTATAGGTTGAAAAATGTTATTTAGTATTATAAACAGGCCATTACCCACGTAAACAAAACCGAACCTTCTTTTGTTCAAGTTCATTTGTTTCAGACGGAGCGAACGCGAAAACACTCGACGTCATTACAGGCACGCGAAACAGTTACTTGCACGAATTGATTTATACGAATTGTTACACAAACACAATTTTATATAAAAACTATAGATACACACTTTCTATTCTAATGAGTATAAACAAAGTAGAAACAACCATATAATGAAAAATTAACCAAAGCTATAATTACTTGGCGTTAAGTATGTTAAAAGTAATTTCTGAAGTATTTTAAGTGATAATAAATATTTGGAATAAATTGCTCTACTTTTCTCTATCAAAGTCATTGTCAAACTGACCACAAGAAAACCGCTTAAGTTTGTTGTAAACTGTTATCGAATCCGGGCGCGTTTGGAATATGGGAGCTCGCTATAATTCTAGTTTTCATCAAATTGAGCTCTTCTGGCATTCATCTCATGCCGTTTACAAGTGGTCTTGTAAATTATTCGAAGCGGATAATGATATAAATAAATAATTAAAAATTGGTTAATCTCGCCGGCGAGGACAAATTGCAACTTACACGAGACACTGCAACGTACCAGGCAGGTTTTTACTACCCTAAATAGAAGTATTAATTTAGTTTCCACCACCAATTCTCCTGGCGGTTTTTGAAATGATATACAATGTTATATCGACAATAGTTAGCAAAATGGTTGAGGTTCGTCCCGAAAGGGCTGACGTAATCTTTTCAAGTCTTACAATGCAAAAATCTTTTCGCATGTGTCTACTTGCGCCTGGTCACTCCGTGGAAAAGCTCTAAGCGATCTAAGAGCTCGATCGCATTTAATTCTGAGCTTAGTTACTAAAAACTAGGATTAGGCTAGGCACCCTAAGCGCTCTATCTCCTCCAGTCCGCGGAAACTGTAAACGACTCGCAAAACGAAAGCAAACAGTGACCTTCCTTTACACAAAAAGAGATATATAGCTGCCATACTAGAAGCGGCCACTTATCATATAACTGTTAACCCGTGGTACCCTGACGATCGACTTGGACTCAATTGAATGCCGCCACAATGGACCATGCTTCGAATAACTCCTCAACAGGACACCACATTGACAATCGTCACTACGCTGAATATCGGTACTCTTTATGGTATTATTCACGCGTGTATAAATAGCCATGTGATTTTGTCCATAAAAGCATTCAGAATCGACGACCCTGGCAACTTCATACACCAGTGTTTCCTTTTAGTTAGAACAGAGAACCTCCCTGTTACTAAAGATAAATTATAAATTGAAGTTGATTGGTTCTTCGGAGACTAGACAAAAGTAGTAGGAAAAGTAAACTCACGCTCTCGATGAGCTGTTGTTTCTCCTGCAACTGAACCTCCTGGTGGCGAAGGGTTGCGCGCTGCTTCTCCGCGGTGCTGCTTAGCCGTGACAGGACTTCTTGGTCATGCTCTCGGGCTGGTGATGGTGGAGCACTCGTGCCTATGACAAAAACTTCATTTACGTCTTCATCATCACCATGATCATATTAGTCGACAGGTGCCCCTTGCAAGGCATAGGCCTGCCAATAACAACAGTTTTATAGTAAATAATTTCAAGTAGTTTTTGTCTTTAATAATGAACAAATGAAATTCGATTTCGCTTCTAGCCGGTCTTAAAACGAAGCCTATGTTTAACAGCGGACGTCCCACGGCTAAAATGATTGCAATAATAGTCCTTAATAATAAGTCTTACGTTTAAAAGTACTCGTGATGGCAAAATTGTAATTAGCTGTAGCTGTTGCCTATAATGTCAAACAGAATGAAAAACGGACCCAAAAGTTGTTTTATTAACTCTTATACCTTCTTAAATAAATACGCCCTAGGAAAAACTAATAATCAATTAATAATCAAGATTTGGCTGCTTAACGTAAAGATTTATAGCAAAATAAATATAAAATATGTCACTTTGTTCAACTATTAATTTCAATATTTATATTTGAAATTTCAAATAAAAAAATTGCTCTAGATTTTGGGTCGACGAAAATTTAACTTGGAAAGTACACGTCAATCACGTCGGAACGAAACTTGTCAATATTAGGGGCTTTATGGAAGTCATCAAACTGTATTCCTCACAACGTCTGATCCATTATATACTTTAATTACATCGCATTACAAATATACTGTTAAAATATAAGGATCGGCTTTTGTTATTAATCTGAAATCCTTGTTAATAACTCAAAATAAATAATAACATCATTATATAACTACTACTATCGCACACTAACAGAATTATATGAAAAAACTCAAATATTAAAGTTAAAGCAACTTTACACACATTATACGTGTTAAAAATTTAGATCTATTCATTCTTATATAAATTATACAACAACACAATGTTATAATTTTAAAAACATACACAAACTCTATCTCTTTTTTGTTTTCAGCCGATAGACGGCCACTGCACGGCTTAGGCCTCTATAAATTCTTTGTGAGCAGTGGCAATACTACATAATTAATGTACAAAGTGTGAATTATTTAAGATTGTATCTGGGAATCGAACTCGAGACCGCAATTCAAGCCTACCATTACGCGCTATGCATCCAAAGTTTGATTAAATAATTTAATCTTTATTCATTTGAACATGATATGGGGACATTATCGCCACGCTTGGCTGGTGGATTGGCGATCGCCTATCGTCTGGAAACTTGTTTGCGAGCAGTGTCAATGCTATATAATTAATGCACAGTGTAAATTGTACAAGTTTGCATCCGATGGAAACGATCCCACGATCGTAAGTTTCAGTACCTACCAGTGTTCTACAATTACACAAACTAGAATTAATTACTGTCAGAACAAACTATGGAAACTATACAGTTGTACAACAGCCTACCCAATGTGTAAAATAAATGCAAAGATATTATTATATTTAAAAACGAACTTAAACAAGATGTGTGAATAAAAAGAGTTAATCTTAAAAGTGTCCATCCGCCTGGTTTAGAAGGACAGTTAAATATAGTATAATTTGCCCTATTTTTATTAACTTAGCATAAGTTTTATAAGAATAATTTTTTAAACAAAAATGACTTACAAATTAAGAGGCAAAATAGGACACGCACTAGAAACGTAGGCGGCGACTAACGTGTTAGCGCTTAATTAAATTACTCAATACTGCTTACACGGTACAAAGGCACAGGGCTTACTAAACAACTGTATGTAATGTGCTGTTTTCTAATTTACTTACATCCTATTCCATACATCGTATTTCTGTTTAGCTCGGTATTATTTTACATGACTACAAAATATGTAAAATACGATACACCATATTTTTGTTTGTTTTTAGTGCTTTTTAATAAATAATATGTACTTAAAATTCTAAACTCCCAACTACCAAGTGCTTAATAAAAGATTTCAGTTATTTTGGTGAATAATAATTAGTAAATAATTTAGTTTTTATTTATATTATAAAAAAATCATAAGATCTGGTGTAGTCCAGAGCAATGTTCACCTGCAACAGTTTTCACAGGGCAAGGTTTAATAAACAGCTCTTTTTAGCCAACCTGAAAATAATAGTTTACATGCTGATGCCAGCTAAACAAATGTCGGTAATAAATATTATATGAATTAAACTATAAGAAAAATAATACCTACGAATAAAAATATAAACCTATACTCAAGAGCATTATCGTCTCAAATAACACACATAGCCTAAGTAAACCTCTAGAAACATGAACCTGTTAAGAAAATAAAACCTTTCAATAACACATACGAGTATATTGTGTAGGAAAATTTCTCAAAAATTTTCTAAAACAACAATTTAGGGTTGTTCTTATGTTGATATCACACTTGGAAAATTGTCATAAGCATGATAATATCAAAAACTAAATTTTAATTCGTTTTACCTAGAAGAGCTCGAAGTAAAAACTAGACTATCCACAATATGCTTGAATACGATACGCTTTTACTTCGGCCACATTGCAAGGAGGATCTTGGATAATCTATAAACGCTAATGGTTGTCGCCAAAGTGTAAGTGAAAAAAATCCGGAGTACCTAACGGAGTTAACTACTCGCTGGACTGACGCAAATCTAAAAGCGCACAACACCACTGTTCACAGCTCCCTAAAACTTTCACAAAATAAAATAACCTCGAAGATGGTGCACCTACCGCCGCGCTTGGCCACGATCCTTAGTTACGAGAAAGTGACGAAGAAGACAATATCACGAGTTATATAAACTGTATTTCAAATGTCGAAGAGTTCAGTTAGTTCATTTAAAGCAATTGCTTACGTGTCTAAGAATCAAACAGCTTGGCCACCCCACTGCTAACATACGCTGATTTTAAATATGATTTTTTTGAAGTTTACAATTAACATCACTAACATTATTTCAGTGAGTAATGTAATGCATACTTTATACTTTTACTTGATTAGCTTATCAATAGATATATGCAGATTGGAATAAAAGCATTGCGAAACAATCGATCGGTATCGCTGTTTTATTAACATCTAAAAGGGAATCTACTGCTTAGAACAATACAATACATCTCCACAATGCATCATTAATATTTTTTTCGACATGTTGGCTATGCGTTAAAATTGAGAAATTTTTTGAAGGGCAACTGTCAAATGCTTTTCAATGCAACCTGATACTAAAATTTAAACTCCATACGTATTATCCATATATATCAGATATTCAATGGCATATTTATCGTAAGTTATTTTGTGCTAGGAAACTGCAAGCGGCTTCTAGGAATTCCAACTAACAGTTTTTTTTAAAGAAACTAATTTTGTTATCTCCACGTGATAGTAGGTAATAAACCGTCTCATTCGCATCTAAGGATTTTATTCACACTAAAGTGCTTTCCATAATAAACCAATGCTTAAACTGTTGGAATATATTCATCCAAATATATCTCTATACTCACGTGAATAGTCAATATAAAAACTGTTAGTTTTATGATTATTATATATTTACTATAAAAGTAGATATCAGACGGACAAACTCGTTACGTTTGATTACGGAACTAATAAATCCTGCAACTCATTTACGTCCACAACATCTGAAACGTTGTAATTCAGCCTAGTCGGTAGTAGCTTACAATGTTAAATAAGCGCATGTAAATGCCGTGTATAAATTAAGGTAAAAATGACACTCATAGTCACTGAAAGGCAAAAAAGCTTAAAGACTAGGTATACCGCAAAACCTGATCTTAGAGTACAAAAACTTCTGAAAATATATTAGAGGGACCAGAATGTAATATCGATTCTGTTGACATGTTCTACAGAAAAACCAATTGATTTTTACCGCTCCGTCAATAATAATTTGTATACTAGATGGCAAAAGATTGTTAATAACGAAGATGAATATATTGTTGATTAGAAATAAAAACTTGTTGAAAATGTAGTCGTGTAAATTTAACTTATCAAAGCGACATTACTTTCCGGTCCCCCTAATATATGGTTGAAAACTCAAGCTTTGAGAACAACATAACAATTAGTTAATAGACACTGCGAAAGGGGACGGAGAAACAAATAAAACGCCTGCATCCGTAGCAGAAATAGTGTTAGAGTCAAACCTCGATTACTGGTCACAGCGTTCTACAACGCTAATAGAATGGCCAAAGAATAAGTTGAATTATTACAAATATTCCGCAGTCAATGTGTGCTCTAATATAACCGTCATTTTTGCAACCTAACCTAACCTAACTTAATAAAGAAATAAGTGACTTGTGACATGCAAATTTTGAAAAAAGGTTTTTAACATTGCCGGATCACATTATCTGGCAATTTTTAATTTAATTCAATTTATTTGGGCTTTAAGATATTCCGATAATAGCAACCGATTGAGTCGAGGTTCGTGCCTTTGAATAACAACGATAAACGCGATAAGAGTGACAGCCCAAGTCACAGTCTTCTTTTTTAAGCCTCCTTTTTAAGCAATCTAATATAAGAAAATAATATATAGTCTAATTCTACATATGCAGATAAATTATATTTCTACCTATGTATTGATTCATCTCTGGAACTACAGGGTCTAAAGACACCAATTTTTGGTAGGAATACTACTTTTATTGAATAGAGATCATCTAAGAACGGTTCTTAGAAAATTCCGCCTACAAGAGTGTTGAAAGTTCGTTCATTAAAAAAATGCATTATTTCAAACTAACTCGGGGTATAAAATGTGGTCAAAAATTTTGTCATAAGGCTCAAGGTCACCCGAAGAGCAGTGGTAAGTTATTGTCTGAGCTTTGCTGCAAGATCGAATCAGAAATGTGGAGATCCAGGACCAAGGCCCTCAACGCAGCTCGAATAATAGTTCGTCTGAAGTGACAGTAGATGGGTCATATTGCTATTGCGATCGATAGCCGTTGGGGCTGAAGGGTTCTCGAATGGCGACAACATACCAGTAAGTGGACCGACGAGATAGTTATGGTCGCAGGAAGTCGTTGGATGAGAGCAACGCAAGTCA
This sequence comes from Battus philenor, assembly GCF_028537555.1. Taxonomy (NCBI): domain Eukaryota; kingdom Metazoa; phylum Arthropoda; class Insecta; order Lepidoptera; family Papilionidae; genus Battus; species Battus philenor. Next base: position 6,435,154 of record NW_027181686.1, read on the forward strand.
TCCTGTCAATCTTTGGGAGAGGCCCTTCGTTTACAGTGTGCGTTTATTTGATAACATGATAATGATGAATATGTTTAATAGAATATAACCAGATATCTTGGTAGTTTCATAATCCGTTGAATAAATCATTGTAAATGTCTAAGCTAAGATTCTTCAGAGAGCTCTGATGCCTGGTTACTGTAAGGAGATATAAGATAATTTCTTTAACGCAAGATATGCGAACAAACCACATTTGCCGCTAACGAAAAAATATCAAAGCGCGCGAAATCAGATCGGATCGCATATTTGACATATAGCTGTCTTAACTGATGTCTAAGGTTCCCAAATCGGAAAGTTTAGAATTGACATAGTGTTATATTAGATACATCTTTTAGATAAAATTACTTTCAGTTGTAGTTGGACGTGAGATGGTATTGGTTGGCTTCGATCACTTTCTCTTTGAGAAAGATTTTTGTGCAAAATCTTTGTGCGAATATATAAAAGTACAAATATTTCTGTATTCTGTTAAGGTTTTCTTAAGTTATATTTCGGTAAACTTATTAAAAATCGATTACACTCAGGAAAAAGTTATTAAATTCAATATTTACCTAAATTTAAGCCACTCTGACACTATACTACTATTGGTAATAATAATTGTAATTTATTTACAACACAATTTCATTTCGTCTCTATTCAATATTTCTTTGCATCACGTAGCGTCAAGGTCAAAACCTAAATACAACACAAGTTAATCATTAAAGTCATTCCAAAAATATTTGATCGTTTTAATAAGAAAACAATCTATTCTGTTATGAAAACAGAGAATAACAAGACGATTATTAAAAATATAAACTTCCTTTGCGTAACAAATTATTCAAAACATTTAACTGGAGGCGATTGTCGAGGATTTTTTTTCTGACGATGTGAAAACGAATAAAGCGCATTTGCATACATATAAAATTCTATGCGTTTTTTTTATCAGAGGTGGCCAAACTTTTTAATAGTGTAGGTTATTTTTCCATTTTTTTCCTAATACGTGTTTAAAGGGTATTATTAGTTACTAAAACATAAATAAAAGTAAAAACTACATTTGAATTGGTGACAGAACTTCTCACTAATGCTTTTGTGTGCGTGTGTGTGTGCTTGTTATAGCTTTTCTCTCGACATTATATATAATAAAAAAAATGATAGTATATACTAAACCGAAACAATTAATAAAAAATGAACACCGATCAAAACTAAGGGCTGCACAATTAGAAATCTGCACATCATATAATCTTTAAATAAGGTTTGGAAAATTATTAACATTATACGCGGCGCGCCAAAAAAATTTTAAATTTAAAGGGGCCCCGTAATTGAAAAGGTAGCTCACCCCTGCTGAATATCATTGCGTTCACTAAATTCAAATTCATCATATCATTAGGAATGTGGTAGGTTAAAAAGCTACAGTGCAACGACCCATCGTCTGATGCAACATTTATGTAAGAATTAGAGAACGAATTAATCCTGAATTACTTTTGTTACTGTACAGAGAAACCATTACTATAAACCACAATTTACAATATGCAGGAAATTAAATTTACAACTTACCGTCCGCAGGCGCATTTATAGTTCGTCTCAGACGCTTATTATCATCCTGAAGTCGAGCAACGGCCGTTACCAGCTCAGCCGACTCATTCCGCCATTGTTCTTCAATAGCTTCAATTTCCTATGAAATAAAGACAATTATTTCCAACCAGAATAATTAAATAATAAATGATATTCAGGAAAAACAAATTTAAGTGTTTGTTTTTTGCTGAAAATGCTTCTGAAAATCATCCATATTAATCAACACAGATATAACTCTGAAGATAGTTATTATGCCATTACACCCGTGGACAGTTGGAGAGGCCTTCCTCATATAAATTTAATAGGATCTATTATATGGCTTAATAAGGTTATCTGTTTCGGTGTATATCCTACACTGTGCTTGCCAGTCCGTAGACCACTCCAGCAAGATACAGCCACAACAGCCATCATTTCTTCGCCTACTGATTTAATTTGTCCAACTACTGATCTCATTGCTGATTCGAACTGACAGAGACATCCAGAATATAGCCATGTTTAATACATTTAGTTAGTAACTTATTGAATATGCTTTAATATTAAAGGTTAAAAAATATATTTAAGTTCCTTCTGCAAATACTGTACAATGTCAAAAATTTTGAGTATAATATACAAATGTTAAAGATGAATTTAAGAAATCCAAATACAATGTATTTATCACATGTCTCTCATCATCAACTATCCATTTTACTAACATTGTTTAAGATAACTTAATTGATTCATCTATGTTACTGAAAGCGAAGGCCGACTCAGCTACAGCTTCCTATAAATAGTAATTGAAGAAAATCCAATTACCTCTCCCTAAGAGATGTTGCATACTGGCAATATTCCTAATATAACAATGTTAAGGCCAATTGCACAAGTTCAAAGTTAAAATTGTGTCTAAAGAGATAATCTAAATATGGCTCAGCTTAAAAAAAATTTATGCTCAAATCAATACATGAAAAAATATTTTAGTTCATATGATGTCTATAATATGTCTATGTTTGTAGTATATCAAAATTTATTTAACAGTTAATAGAGATCCTAGTTGCAATCATTGTTAAAATAACAAAATAGCAACATAATGTTATTTACATGGCAATTATGAAGAGTAATTAAGGTCAATAATAAGAAAATAAATAAATGTGGTTAAGATAGAAACACTTTCATGAATACAGGCTATTAAGTCAATCATAAATTATATGATTTGGCCAGAGAGAAATCTGAGTGGAATTGGTTGTAATACACCTTACCTTTGTCAACTCGCAAACAGATGTGTAAAATGTTAAAAGAAACAGATGAATAATTTTATTTCCTTAAGTTAAGATTTAAATATGCACATTTAAGACTGTAAATTCAATTGTCTAAAAATGAGATTTTATCAATAAATACTTAATAAATTATTTATTACTAGCTTATACAATTTTTAGAAAAAAATTATATACAGGTATCCTGAGTAATGTCCTTAACAGAGCTCCACTTTATCTGTAATGAATATGTTTCCTCTCTATTATGTAGATTAGTTGCTAAGCTTTACGCTGCACACACTTATGCTTGCATCAGTATAGGTTAGAGATTGGCAAACTAAGGCTCGCAGTCAGGCCACATATGAATTTCATTACTCCATAAATATGCCCAAATATATATATATATATATATATGTATGTATATATATGTACATATATACATGCATAAATACACAGTTATCTACAAACACTTGGATGGAATTTTCAACCACTTCTGCAACAGTGCACAAAGAAACTGAGAGAATCGGGAGAAGCTCATATTTGTCCGCAATATAAATGGTAAAAAACCTTGAGAACAGTCACCTACTAGCTGGACAGACAGCATAAAAGTGTGCATTATTAATGTGCATGGCTCCACAAAACCAAAGTCTGGAGACAAATTATGGCGATGGCTGACGTCATAGGCTTTAACTATTGGCTATAAAGAAGGAACACAAATATAATCTAAATTACATCTTATGCTAAAAAGCTTTGCAACACCATTTACTTCTGCAAATATGTAATATTAAAACAAATATGTGAAAGCTGTTTTACATTGGGGAAAACACTAGAAAATACTTTCTATCTACATAGTTTTTAGTAGATATATTGAAATAGACAATATTTCAATAAGTGTAATGAAAAAATGGTTTGACAAACACTGTCTTAGAAGAGCAATTGTACCACATACATGCTAACAAATTGAATGCGGGACAGACTGCAGATAACCAACTACATCCTGTAACTACATTTTTTAAATGTTAAAAATAGCAATTCATATGAGGGTAAAGCTAAGTTCAAATAAAATAGTTTTCAAGTTATCAAGATAATTCTATTAATGTCATAAAAATGTCAATAAAATATATAGAGCTCTATAATAAAATACTACTTGCGTTTATGTTTAATCCTTCTCTTTTTAATATTGTGTGTAGTTGTTTAACCTTGATTAGTTTAATTGTGATAATTGTACACATTTAGTCTAGTTTGGTTATTTAATTAGTAATAATATCCACTTTTGTTTGTTTTCACATTTATTTTTCCTTAATTTTTTCTACTGATAGTATAGCATGCAATAAATATACTGTAATATTATCATAAAATACGTATTATAAAGAAATGTAACAATTTTTACAGTAATAACAACCATTTAAAAAATTAATCTGTCGTATGGTAAAGATATAGCTGCATTAAAAAACCTTATGACTCAAAGATTTACAAGTTGCTCTGTCATACCATCACAAATCATTGTTGATATATATTGAGATAAGTAAATAAGACTGAAAATGTCATCTATTAAAAATTTCTGAAGGTGAACATAATATGTATACATACAGCAAAACAAAAAGTTGTTAGAAATCCAGAACTTGTAAAATATCTTGACATAAATAAGTTAACATTGGTTAACTGCTTGTCTACAATATGTAGAAAAGATAAATATATTATAGCTAAGATGTATATAAATATTTCACATAATATTGCCATTCATAGAAAATCTGATAGGATTAATAACATGATATATGAACATCATTCTATATTACAATATATTGTGTTTGCAACTAAGTCATTGCATATTTCAAATAATAAGGAAAACTCAGAATTCTTGTTAAAAACTATAATTGAATAAAGTTACTAAATATTGCCTGTTCTTGTGGATTGTGTTCTGGCAGTGTAAAAATTACCCATTCATTAAAATGTCTTTGCTATTAAAAAACTCAATTGGGTGTAATATGACATCATCAGCATTATTAAAAATTTTACTGTTTAAAATGTTTTGCATGGAACAAAATAAATGGTAATCTGAAGGTGCAAGATCAGGACTATATGGTGGATGACAAAATATCCTAATCCAGTTCCAATATTTTTTGCAGAGTGACCAAAGATGTGTGGGGCCATGCATTATCATGATGGAAAATAACAGCCTTCCAATTTGACAATACCAGCTGCTTTTCTTCAATTGCACAGTTCAGTTTGTCGAGTTGTTCAACTTAAACATTTGAATTGATCATTTGGTTCTGTTAAGCTGTCTAAGTTTAAAATACAAAATTGCAACAAACTGACAGCATAATATTTTTATGTGATTCTCTGCGTTTGCTGTTGTTGATCTAGCTTCACCCGCTATCTCTAGTGAGTGACATTGTTATATAATTATCTACTTTTAACAGCCTGTAACTGTATTTCAGAAATTTCAGATGTGAATCACAGATGCTAATCTGCTGCATTAAATGAATTTCTTTAAGCTTGTCAGGAATCTATAAATCAAGTTTGTTGATGTAAAAACATTTAGTTTCTCTGCAATGACTTGCATCGTGATCTAAATCAATAATGGCCTTGATGTGTCTTGATGGGTTTCATCCACTTTGGGCAGTGAGATTGTTGTGTATATTCAATGAAAAATAACCAGAATGAAATCTTTTAAACTAATTTCGACACTGCCTTTCTTCTAAGGGTTCTTCTCCATATATGGCAATTTTTTTTGTGCTTGCAATGCATTCTTGTCCTTTTGGAAGTAACACAATAAAAGTGTCGGAAAGTAGAAGGAAGTAGAAGTTGACACAGAATAAAATAAAGGTTAAATGCTCTGGCCACTTTAAAAAAAAATAGTGTAGAGTGAATCTATTGACAAAAGCGGCAATGACTTAGAACTTAGAGACTAAGACTAACTGATCTGAGATTAGACTCAGATTAGTTGGATTGATACACCCTAAACTTGAAGTGCTGCTTTATAATAAAAAGATAAAAGAATGAAAATAAGGGAAAGACTAATAACTACACCAAATATGTTAATGGGATGGCAAATTACACTTGCTTGTCTACAGGTATATTTCAAACTATTTCTTTTGTTAACTTATTATGCTGTCAGGCAGAACCATGAATCCAATCCATACTGACAACTGATGGGATTAAAGCAAGTTGAAAGAAAGAAAATTGTGAAAATGAATCAATAAAAGGAGTGTGGTCTTTTATCATGATAATGCTAGAGCATACACATCTTAATCTACTAAACAAAAATTTTAGTAGTCTAGCTAGGAGATGATAATGCATCAACCATATAACCCTGATCTTGAACCTTCTTATTTTCATCTGTTTGTATCTGTTAACATCGGAGGAGGTCTGCCAAAAGTACAAGTTTTACAATTTCTACAGCAACACCATAATGTGCAACTTCAAGATGCAAGTCAAATGGCACATATATTCTGTAGTTAAATGTAAATATAAATGCCAAGGAACCTTACCCCTATACATGTTATAACTGTTATAACTTTTAAAATTTTCGACTTCTAAAAAATATTATTTATAACACTATAATTTTTTTCACATTTACATTAACCTGTTTGTTACAATAGTGTGTAACAAAATATGGTGTCAACTGTACATCAATAGGTATGTGCAAGTGCAATATCAGTCATGCACGCAGAGCACCTTCAATCCAATTATATTATTGAGAGTACTGTGTTGTTGCGTTTTACTTTGTTCATCATAAAAAGATTTATACTTCTATAAAATAAAGCTTTTAGTAGTGTATGCAAGTAATCCTTTTAAAATGCTCTTTCCACACGAAATTAAACTTAATGGAAATTTAAATTCGTGTGGTAGCGGTAATCAAAAAGGAATGAGAAATTGTTTATTCCGAACGTAAAAAATGTAATCGCGCAGTTAGCACACTGCTGTCATTGCCGTGCAATGTTCGTTACTCGACATTACGCTTTTGCAAGTGCAGCAAATGCGTTCATACATGTCGAAACTAACAAATGTTTCATACAACTAGTATAGATTTACAAATAACTTCATCAACCAAAGAAACCTACCTTTTCAAAGCGTTGCCTGTATTCCGCCTTCTCTATTTTATCATTTTCCAACTGTGAAATTTTAGCCGTAAGCTCGTGTAATGCTTGATTCTCCTTCTCATTTCTGACTGCCAAATTTTCTAGCAGTTCAAGAGCATTAATGACTTTCGGTAATAATCCAGTTATAGCATCAGGGCCATATTTTTCGATAATTATTTCGCATTCCTTTCCAATATCAGAAGCCAAATCATAAACATCGACGACGGTAACATCGTCGTCATAATCCGTCATTTTGGCAGAAAAACGCCTACGGTACGGCATTAAAATCACTTTGTTTTCACTTCAACACAATATACAAAACTAACTTTACAGAAAACTATCCACCTTTCGCAAGTGCGCCATTATGACTGAAAAAATGAAATGTCAAGTTTGCTAGCTAAGAGATGTCCACAGATCTCCAAAACGCTATTTATAGTTGCAATACGTTACGCCTGATAAATTATTATTTTTAACTCTTAACGTTACTAGTTAAATTGAGCATTGCACAGTATTACAGAAGAATTGTTTATAAAATTACAACATGAAAAGTACTTCTTCAAATGTAGTCTTTATAACATTTTCGCCAATCGTTTCGGTCTTAGTAGTTTGAATTATTTGCTGAAATAATGTATGTTAAATCACACGTCTTTAATATATACTAAATTACATTTCTTAAGATACAATTCCAGTAATTTGTTGCCATCCCTATTTTAGAGATCGAAAATAGTATTTCTCATCTTACAAGTCGATTTATGCTTTAGTACTATGTAAATAGGAAGATGATTTAACATTGTTACTTTGTTTTTCTTTTAGATAGTAGAAATAAGTAGTAATACAAGGCCCACCTAAATAGCATTGAAAACATTTTATCGATATACGTGTTTAATGGTGGGTCCCAAGATTTAAGATATAATCTTTGGAGCATACTTTACTATATTAAACGCATTAACATTAATTATTAACCCATAGGAAACTGCTACAAAATTGATTAAAACGCCTTATAAACTAATACTGCCTATTGCACGTATTAGTATCTTTTATATGTTTTCGTACCTTTAAGTTTTTTACAAAAAGTAACAATTTTAATTCAACATAGTTTTCACCGTTAAATGTTATATAAAACATTCAATCTTAATTGCAGACATTCCGTAAAAACAACATTATTTTCACGTGCTATAAATTTGTAACATAACGTTATCAAAAACGCAGTAATAAAAATACCCAACCCTAAACGTAGTTAATGTTACATACTAAAATCGCAATGTTGCCATCGTAATAGCTTTTATTAATAGTTTAAGTTTATAAATTTTATAATGTTTCGGGTTTTGCGCACGTAAACACATTTGAAAAATAATTAGTTCTTAACGAATTACATCTTATCATAAAATACACATATACTGGTGCATATTTTGTCGACAAATGCTGTATGCTTTAACTATAAAATTGATAATAATCATTACTAAACGATTTCAAATTAATAGAAGAACTTTGAAACTTAAATTAAATTGTCTCGTATAAAAGATTATTATCGACGAAATGCGATGCAATTCGATAATATTCCTATTATCACGTACATTCCTATAATATCGATTATTACAAGTCGCCACGCGTGAAGCAACAGTTGGACGGAATCAACAGGCGGGAACGCGCGCTTATTTAATTCTCAGCCTGTACAAGAAGAAAATATAAATAAACACAAATTGTGCAATGAACTATCAAAGTAAAGTTAATAAATATGTGTGTCCCAATGATAGACAACTTTCTCTCCGAGCTAAGTGAGTATAAAGTTTTGTTAAATAAGATATCTCAAACTTTTATAAAATAAAGTTTGTTTTGGCAGTTTTTTTAACACTTCGTTGTTTTTACTTTATTTTATTATTAGGTTATTGATTGTTTTTGATATCAACGTAAATATATTATTTAAATACTAACTTTTTTATACCTCAATACTAATTAAATTTTAATTCAATTGTTTATATAAACTACATAAATTCTTTTTACAAATTAATACTAGGCCACAGATATCTTTACGACATAAGTTTATATTTGGTTTGGAAATAGCTGCTAATTCACTTAGAAGATTCGATTATTTAAAAGTAAAAATATTTGTCCAACATTTAAATTTCCCTTATCCCCCATTGAATAAGGAATTAAGTGAACGGACGAAAGTATCCGACGCGGCCTTGTGCCAACCTATATATATACATAGATAGATTCTGTAAGTTTTGCTTAATTTATGAAATATAATATTTCCCGTTATTTTGTTATTGTATTAATTCTGTGAAATTAACATAATTTGAAAATATTTTACAGTTTACTGTTGTTCCGTAGTCGCTATTTTCATACACAGTATAGTAGCTTCAGCATAAGCCACATACAATCGTACTATCAGTAACCAGTGAGAACATATCAGAGCACTGATAGCCTGGCGGTGGAAGACTGATAATTGCGATCGTAGATGGATACGATCCTCGATTTCTGGGATTCCTATCTTATATATTCCACACTTTGTGCATTAATTACATAGTATTGCCACTGCTCAAAAAAAATGTTTCCCGAGGATAGGCAGCGGCGTCCTTTGCAAATCATTATATCACACTACGATCGCCAACTCGCCCACCATAGGGTTTATTATGTTATTTTAACCCATAGATATCTTTGTGGGAGACCTATGTCTTGCAGTGGACGGCTATGGGTTGAAACGAAGGACCCCGACCAACCGCACTCTTTGGAAGCATTAACCATCTTGCACGCCCAGCGACTCCGCGCTTATAACGCCAGCGCGACGGTCGGAGCTCCTTGACAAATGTCGCCATAAAAAACGCCATTCGTTAAATTATTCCCTCGAGTGTATAATAGTTATATTATATTGTCAATACTAACATTCCGTACACCTACCTATACCGTATAAGCATACCGTAAAAGCACTCCGTAAATGCGTTCCGTATAGAATAGCCATGAGGTAATTCACAGTCATTTTACTATAGTTAGAAAAGAGAACGTACATAGGGTTTAATATGCCTAAAGTTAGTTAATTAGGATAGATAATATTTCTTCTCCTGAAATAGTGGACATATAAAATAATTATATATGCCTTAGATAATTTATCGCAACTTTTAAAAATGAATGCATAGATCTATGGCCGTTGGGGTTGAAAGGTCCTCAGTGGTGATCACGAGCCAGTAGACGCGGAGTGAATAGACCCCCCACTAAGTGGACTGACGACATAGTTAAGGTCGCGAGGAGTCACTGAATGCAAGCAGCACAGGACTGGTACTCGTTGCGATCTTCAAAGGAGGCCTAAGCATTATAGTGACCGTCCATCCGCTGAAAAGTAGTTTAATGCATGAACTTAATCAACAAACAGTTAACCTATTGCAGTTGTTAAATTATAACACATGGAGTAAGCATTATGAGAATCATTCCAGTATATGCCGCACTCGGAATTATTATCTCAGATTAAAACGTAGGCGATGTTAAAAGCTTCAGGTGAAGGCGACGGCAGTCTCAGCTTCAACTGAAGAATCGCTTCTCAACAAGGGAGCACAAAAATTGGCTCTCAGTTTAATTCAAATCGCCAACATTTATATATCTTCTTTTTAAAATTTTATTATGATATGTTAACCCCATTGTGACCATCATATATGTAAAACATTTAAACTATGTAACAATCAATGCGGAAACAAGACGCAAATCTGCAAAATAATCCAACCGCTTCTGATTTTGGTTTTGATAAAATAGTTTGTGGGTTACTAACATCGTACAGGCAATTTCAATTGTTCCGACAGTGACTCACTTTTAATTAGATTTTTGGTACATTCCATCAACACATATATTCTCTTTAATAATATCTCTTATAATCTTGAAAATTCATTAACTTGTTACGCTATTTTTACAACGCTAAACGCTTATAAAATAAGATGCTATAAAAAGTTGGTTTAGGAAGAAATGTTACGTTTTTAACAATTGCTAATATAATATAACAGGTCAACTTTAACTGGAATCTTGTCGTCTTTGTTAGGTTTTCTCGCTTTTTATGTAAGCGTTTTTTACGCCAATTGGTAGACAAGAGTATGTGAAACATTTAATTTCAAGGTCGGTTGATACGGAGACATAATTTTATAGCTTCTTAAGATTCACCATCGGGTCCATCGCGAGTATTCCTTCCTCCTTACAACGCGTTCACGATCACTTTAACCAATCAAATTTTTAATCTTACCAAATTTTAAATGATTTAATGCTGTTGTAGAATTCTATTACGGAAATTATTGATTTTCACTCTTGACTTGAATTTTTATCATTATATTACGATTTTTTATACCTAGCCCGCCAGTAAGGTACAAGTACAGTACGTATGCATTAAGAATGCAATAAATCATCATTGGCCGATATAGTCACAGAAGTGTCTGAAAATTTACCGTCAACTAGATCAGTGCGATTTTACAGTTTCTTTAGTTCCCTATAAAAAGTAGAGGACTGGTTTGGAATACATTATATCATAAGTTTAAAAGCTTGGTGGTGTGTGAACATTTAAGAGCTTTTTGTATTCTTCCCAAGTAATGCAGTATTGTCTTATTCCGCCCAACCGATCGGTTGAGCTATTATTACCTACTGGATAGGGACATTACCTATATAGGTAATGTCCCTATCCAGTAGGTAATAAATTTAAGAATCCGACCCTGGGTTGACAAACGATCCACGAGCTGTTTTACTAAAAAGGATGTTTAGGCTGGGCGCCTTCAACGCGGAATTTGTTAATGTCAGTAATGTACATAGTGACTATCCAAAAAGAAAGAAGAAAATGCCGAGTCATATCCGGCAAAGCATGACAAAAAAGTTTCTACATGACATATCTAAATGACAGACCTGTTGTCAACACCTGTTTAGACACATAACTACCTAAAACTTAACTGTAAGAAGATGTACGTTAAAATAGGTATTTGCTGAAAGCACAAAAGTGTCTTTTAAAAGTATTTCACATAATTCTAATAAAAAAATGTACAAATACCAGATCGATTGATTTTAATATCATATATTTATGACACAAATAAAATTCACTGCAATGGGATCATCTAGCTGTGGACATCCTATGTCTGAAATGATGATAATACGATAAATAAATTAATTACGATAAAGAAATAAAATGCATTTACGTCCTTAGTTTTTATTACAAAATCAATTTTTACTTTGCTACATAAGTATGTCCATTGCATTTGTTGCTTGCAGCACTCTCGCATTTAGTAAAACGTCAATGCTGAACACTTCTTCACTATGTAGGTAATCTTTATAAAAAAAAAAAAAGATAAGTTATTGAAAGCACTAAATATCTAAGCATAATAAAAATATTTTGATGGTAACTTTCCTTACAGTTTTTAGCGTTTAATAGGTTTATGAAACAAACTTGTTTTTATGTTGCGAGTCTTAAATAGGGCAGGAATTCTTGATATAGACGAATATCTTTACAGTTATCATGTCAAAAAAGGAAAAGCATAGAAAGCATTTAAAAATCAACATCCAATAATAGTTTTTATGTTCATTAAACTAACTTATTAAAAATCCTGTAATAGTGTAATGGATTTTGTGTCATAGTAAAGCATGGGAATTAATTGTTCTGTTATAACTAAGTTAGAGATAACTTAAAAGTGAGTGCGAAAAAACCCCGTTGAGTTTGTTTTAACTCTTCACAGATCAAGGTATACTTGGACCCCTTGTAACTTTAAGTTGTAAAATGTCTATAACTAGAGGAGCTATAATTCAAAATCTTTTCTTTTCGTATTTTCTATTATTTATTTAATCAAATTTTCCCAATTAGACTTGTCTGGCATTCTCATGATACAAAATTTGTCACTGTTTGTTCATTGCAGATAATATGAATGTATGTTTGTTATTTTACGACGATATTTCATATTTTGGTCAAAATTAAAAGGAAAGGGTTTATTTTTTTCTAAAAATAAATAGCAAGGGCAAATGGGTAATAATAGCTTGTACCATGGCCTTGCGACGCAGCGAGTCCCTTATCTCATCGTATACACATCCGCTTCCCGCTTTGCTTCGTTTTTCATTAAAACTTCAGTTCAATGCGATACACGTCGCGCCTTAGTTCAATATTCTACCTTGTCTTTGTATTTGTTACACTCTTTATTTACTTCCTAGTATCCTTATTTACAACTATTAGTGAAAAAAAAAAAGAGAATTCATTGAGAAAAACTATAGAAACGTTCAAATAATCTTAACAATTAATAATAGTTTGATCATCAACATTTCAAACATAGGAGGTCTACTACTGGACATAAGCTTCGTCGACATCATCTAAATATATCGGATACCGTTTAGAAGCAACCTGTATCCAGTATATTCCGATGACCTTAAGAAGGTTGTCTGTGCAAGTTGTAAATGGATATCCTAAGCTGCGCTTGCCAGTCCGTGGTCTCAACTCCAGAACCTTTATGGCTTCAGCGGCCATCCGTTCTGCGCTCTAGTCATTAAATATTAAATTTTGTAAGTCCAGTCTTTGTTCTTGTTGTATAAATATATATTTATAAATTTTACATAAAAATAGTAGTTTCAGTATTTTTGTGAAATATAAGCTATGTAACTTGAAAATCTTAGACCTCCTTTTTTCCTTATAAATCCAAATATATTTAACAGATCACATTGTTTCAAAAGAAAATTACATTTTTTAGAAGAAAAAGTAGATATTTTTGACAATAGCTTAATTTATTACGTCGTAAAAATATCAGACGAGCATAGTGTGTTTTAGCTTCGTAGTCATTTTTGATGCTTTATGCGTGTTATCGATGGGTGGCCCATTATACGTGATAAAACTAGTGCCCTACTGCCTGGACATTACGTCTGTAACAAACATCGCGTGGGCGGACTTAAATACCAGAGCTAAATAAATATTTGGGAGAAACAGACTCAGTATTGCCTAAAGAAGTCTTCCATCACTTTATAGATAACTTTATTTTGGTAATTATAACTTCTGTTAGCAACCTCCGTAAAACTGACAACATTAACATGACAATAACATTTTACTTTTTTTTTAATTTTCATAGTACTATGAAAAAGACTTATATTTTGTCAAGACTACACTGCTGCTCAAGTAGCATTTGCAGATTCCGCAGGTACAACGTGGCAGTGCGTAGAGTGCACATAGCCTTAGATATCTTTTAAAGTATCGAAGCTCGAGACCCTTCGGTAGATCGTTTTGTTTTTCGTTCTCTGATCTTACGTTCTTCGAAGCAATGCATTTACAGAATCTTGTCTTCCACATATTAAAAAAAGGGTAAATACTTATATTTTAAATAACGATAATGCAGTTTTAAATCTAAGCAGAGTCTAGCTTAATTTCTTATTTAAACTATGCAACAAATACATGTTATAATGAATAATTTATAAAGATATGTAATTAAAATTATTTATGTAAAATGTAATAATCCTTTTTTATGCTCTTACATATCTATAACAGTTATCTCTATTATTCCAGAGTTGCCTCTAAGAGAGTGCCTATATGCATTTTGTTATAATGTGTAGTCTAAAAAGTAGATAACGTAGATAGATATCAGCTTTGCCGACAACAATAATAAAACTTAGGTGATTACGAGAAACTTTCAATATAACACAATCGCTTTAGAAACTTTTTATATTTGACTACCAGCTTGAAAACTTTTTTGGAAATCGAAGGCCTTAGGGGTAAAACAACTCTCTTTTTTCTTTACACTATTGGTGCCTTATTATTTATACAAACAAAACACAAAAATTCGTCTACTCTCAATAATAACTTCGTACAATAATCAAATGCCAATAAGTACGCAATTATATATCGCGGTCAAATATTTGGCTATTTGTTACAATTTACATTTACAATAAAAGGCAACAAAGAATGTATTACTATGTCAAAAAATCAACATACGATCTATAGCTGTTACATATATTAGGTCAACTACTTTACTCCGTATATGTAAACGTTACGCACCATTACGTTGTATTAGCCTTTCAATTAAGCGACTAGCCTGTTAATTAAACAACGCCACCAGTTAGGCTTAAATGAAACCTTATCCAGAATCGCTTAATGTTGTGTATGGTTCCACAAAATCGAAATATGTTTCGCTTCACATATACCACTTCGCTCGGGCTATACCTAAATTCAGCATTGTTTTTATCCTAAGAAAGGTATTTAAAATAATTAATGAAAATATACCAAATAATACACATGAACACTTAAAGCGAAACCTTGTCTTTATATATACTTCTGTCTGCAAACTGTACTACAGATAATTTGAAAAAAAATATTAATTTTTGTTTGACTTAAATCGGAAACTTATTCTCGTCTGAAATACCTCAATCTCAAGACGAAGGTCTTGAACAATGCGTGTTGTCAATGATGACAAACACATCTGAGATGTGGTCACTTACGATGTTCTACATAGAAGACTCTAGGTCAACCAGAGAGCAAGTGAGTGGGCTATACTCAAAGTTTCGCTGCGAGATCAAATAAATAATGAGTAGATCCGCAGAAGAACCTATATCACCGATGTGGCTCGAAGAATTGCTCGGCTGAAGTGAAAGTGGGCGAATCATATCGCTCGCGCATCCGATTGCTGTGGAAGTTGAACCGTTCTTGAGTGGCGACCACGGACCAGTACACACGGCGTGGGTAGCTTCCCCGCTAGGTGGACTGAGGACATAGATGAGGCCACGGGAAGGCAATGGACGTGGGCAGCGCAAGACCGGTCATCGTTGCGATCCTTGAAGGACGTTTAACGGCTGAAAAAAAGAAGAAGTACAAGATATGGCCAGTTTTTTGTGGGTCCGTTTTACAAATATGTCACAATATACTCTATATACTTTTTTTTGTCGACATACACTAATTTCATACCTACCATATTCAAGTATTTGGTTGTTCGTTCAGTCGATTAAACTAACGCATTTTCTCATTAAAGGATGGCTCTTCTGCGTGGTCGTAGTTCTCGAACCTTTCAATTATATTCTAGTATTCCGCTCTGTTATTACTGCTTTCTTGTTTTCGAGGACAGTTGTTCCATTACAGCAAGCCTTATC
The DNA here is from genome assembly GCF_028537555.1 of Battus philenor. Taxonomy (NCBI): domain Eukaryota; kingdom Metazoa; phylum Arthropoda; class Insecta; order Lepidoptera; family Papilionidae; genus Battus; species Battus philenor. The sequence continues at coordinate 6,451,109 of NW_027181686.1, forward strand.
ATCTCCTTACCTACGCTTCTTCCTCCATAATTTTTGTGGCAATTTTGTAAAGGAATCAAGCACCTACTATGAAGATTATCTCTTAGTTTCAAGGCTATAACAATATAACGTATACCACTAGTAACAATATCAAATACAGGTCGGACTACTAGGCGCAGGCAAAAGCTTCACCCATACGTTGTTGACATATTCAAAAGTCGAACTAAACCATTTGACAGTTCGTTTTTGGTGAGAGTCGCCAAGGTTTGGAACCACCTGCCTGGGTCTATTTATTCTGATGAGTAGAATTCTAGTGCCTTTAAGAGTAGAGTGAACAGGTGTCTTTTGGATTGGCGTGTACCACCTTCGTCTTCATCTACATTTTCCATCAGGTGAGATGGAAGACAAATGCCTATTCCATTACAACTATATGAAAAAGGTCGAGTTTGTAGGTAGGAATGAGTTTTACAAACTCCACGATATGCATTAGTAGTCGCTGTTGAAAGAATTCCCTTGTACAGGTCATCACTGAGATTAAATACGACTAATTTTGAACTCATTTAACCAGTTATAAATAGCACCAAGGGATGGTGTTTCAACAAGAAAATTGTATAAAATCATACGACTCTTCATGTGATAAATCAATAATGATGGTGAAACGTAATTTTTTTTAAATAAATGATAGAATAATATATGTAACATGCAAAGAAAGGTTGGTAGAGAGTTTAGTAATTTTTTTTTTATTTTGACATCTTAACTGGCCATTACTAAAAACCTAAAATGAATCTTTTTTAGCACAGTTTTTAAAGATGTTCGCTGACAGTTTGGTGAATTACAAGTTATAGCCCAGGAGTGGCCAAGCCTCCTTGATAGTTCGAGCCTTTGTTCGAAATTTGAAATTTTTTACGATCCGCAATTTAATACGTATTTAAAACACACAAACGAATATTTTTTACAAAAACTATATTTATTGAAATTATATCACAAAATTAAAGAAATATGTGTATTGAAGTTAGATATAATAGCACATATGACAGCGATCCTAATAATACTTAAGATGCCGGTTAGTTAATTATTATCGTTGTTTGGATTTCCCTAATTTTATGGAATATCATAATTATTATTCACACCGGTAATTTGTTTCGATTACCTAGGAGCTGAAATAGGTTATATAAATTTAAATGTTGAAGTAATTTGACAATCAATTGGAACCAAAAATGATTGTTCAAGGAGCCGCACGTGGCTCAAGCCGCAGTTTGGCCACCCCTGTTATACCCTTTGTGAACCCTTGTCCCAACAACGAGAGCAAAACAGGACAATAATAAAAAATACATATAAACGGCTTGCAACTATTACATTGTAACCAACAAATTTCCATTTGTCAATTAATCAAAGTTACAAGTAACATAAGTCACGAATAATGTTTTATTACAACTTAGATAAGTTATAAAACTTCATTTGCGGAGATTACTTTGCTTTTGATAAGTAATAAGCTTTCGGTAATAAAACTTGATAATAACGTTCGGGAAAACTGAAAACAATATCCATCGCAATGATTTATATTACGACCTAGGCATTGATTCTACTTTTATTATCTGTTGAAATAAGGCAAACAATTTTAAATAAAGCGTTTAAAGTCAGTGGACACATAAATACCAAGTGTACAAAGTGAATTTTAAAAGGTAAGCTTACTGAATTTTTTTTTAAATTTTGTTCAAATTTTTTGAGACCATGATATAAATTGGAATTAAGTGATAACTTTACTTATGTCAAACGATGAGTCTTATTGCAATTTCAATTTACCTACACTAGGATACCCAAAGTGTTGAACACTAAAAAAACGTTTGAGATTTTCCGGCTCTTATCTGAACTAGAAGAGCGCATTTTGGACCCTCATAGATTTAAGTTGAACGATGCCACGATGAGAGTACGTTCGTGAGATACACGAGTGGCCACAGTGAATAAAGCTAAGTGCACAATATTGTGAATCCATGAATATTTCGTACTTTTCATAAGGAAATCAATTTTTTACTAAAAATAGACAGGATTTCGATTATGTAAAATGATATAGAACTGACATCCATTACAATCATATACGCATCATGATGTACATTATTGTAATAAAATATTCAATTACTTTTGACATAATGGCAGTTGACAAGTCGGTGCTATTAGGCAAAAAGATATTTTCGTAATTTATTGTCATTTAAAAACGAACCTCTTTTTGAAAATCTTTATTCAACAAATTGAAAACTATACTTTATATATATATAACACGAGTACTACAAACTATATATTACTTAATAAAAATGTTATCCTATACTAGTCTTTACTGTACAGAAAATACCACAAAATGCACAACTTACACTAAATGCACACTTGATGCCTAGCTAAGGATGTGTTTACACAAGAAAAGAATGTCAGTTTACTTTTGTCGATTCACTTATGAGTGGTATTTTTTGCCTTATTTCTAGCTATTGGATTTCCCGTGACATGATGAGTTTCTTGGACAGCAATGGCGAATACATCGGAAAACCCCACGACAGTTTTCATCAATTAAGAATCATCGTCGTCATTTCAAATGTAAAACGTCTACTGCTAAACTTAGGCCTCCCTTTACATTTATAATAAGATAAGATTGAAGCAGCCTGCATCATTTGTCTTTCGTCGACTTTCACTATCTTGTCTATCCATCTTGAAGGAGGACTTCCCACGCTGTGCTCGTCGGTCCATGCTGTCCCCGCCAAAAATTAAAGACCCCTATTAATCAAGAACACGATGAATTAACGAAACATTTTCAATTTTTTACATTCATACACAGCTTCTAAAAAGTAGCCACATGTAAACGCATTTTTAAATTATTTATTTTTTTATTTTAATATTTAGAGTTGTCGTCGTCTGCTAAAACCGTCCTTATCTTTTACTTTTTTTTCAAAAGTACTGTTCAAAAAGCGTTTTGTTAACTTTTGTTCGGCGAATGAAGTACGGAATCACGACTTTATTAAATCCATGCAAAGAGCAGTTTTTTACTGCTTATAAAGAGTGGCTTTACCGTACACAGAACCAGGCGGCTGAAGCCAGATGTTTGAATTCTTTATTACGCTATCTCCAGCGGGATCAATTTCATTGCGCCGTCATTTATAGGGATAACGAACAAAGCGCTGTCGCACACGTGTAACTTTATATCCGCAACTGATGAGGTATCTGTACATATATGTAACCGTATATATGCTACCAAACGTTCTTGTTTGAAAAAGAAAGGTAACGAAATGCCCTTGTTAACATTTCCAAGTACGCTAACGAGTAACACCATAATTGGTTGACAATTTCACATTTAATTACGTAGCACTAAGTAGATATAATACCGCAGTTATTTAAAAATAGTTTTTAGATATTGATCTTTTATTAATAAATTTTTACTTTACAATTGACAAGACTGCTTTCATATATATGTACTTAAATCTTTATATTTACCTAATCTTATTTAATATTATCTGACACTGCTTACAATGTTTTTGAACCGAATTCTCTCATCAAGACATGCTGTGCCTATTGTAGAATGTTTTGTGAGGGTATGTTAATAAAAAATCATTACTAATTCTTTAACGATTCCAGGTTTAATTCTTATAACTAAGTGCTGAAACCAATGTACAACTCAATAACTAGATAGTTAATATAGTCGATTCTTCAATTTTTCTTGTTTAAACCTAGACACAAATCTACAATCGTCGTTTACCATAGACGCCCACAGCAAGGCATAGATTTCCCCAAAAATAAAAATCGCACTGTGGTATTATGATACGAAGACAACGCTGCTGCTCCAGCACTTGGAAACTTGTTTGTGAGCAGTGGAAATCCTATATAATTAATGCACAAAGTGTGAATTATAAATAATACTGTTTCACGGGAATCGAAACCACGACCTACGATCGAAGGTCTCAGAAAACTATAGTACGTGGCCCTATAATGTATAACGAAGTGTATTCACAGCGGCTCTTTTAAATATTGAACGTCTAATGATTTGATTTATTATGTATGTATTACTTGATGCCACAATTCAAACTTCATTAATAATAAAATAACACAACAACAGTCAATAATCGAATTACAAGCTCTTAACATGAGTTAACCGAACGGAAGACGCACATTGGAAAACAAATAAAATCATGAAATAAAGTGAACAATTAGTGTAATAAAGTAAAAGCTTTCTATTTTGAAGCTTTTTAGTAATAAAGTGGAGAACCGTAAATTTTAATATTACCAGCTGCCAATGTCTCTGGATGTATCTAAACTGTGTATAGAATCTTATGTGTAATGGTTGAGAAAGGTTTTGTTTTGTATAATAATAATGTTGCCCGGTCATCTAATGTAGATTAAAAGAGATTTATAAACACAGCTTAACGATCTATGAATATTCAGCGTCCTTCATGATCAATTGAGCTTAAATGCCTCGCATATTTTAAGTATATATACAAGATTTACATTAGCAAGTGCGTGTTCGAATATAGCATTAAAAGACATTTTGTCAATAGATATGATCGGCAAACACATGATATGACATTTTTGGGACGAACCACAGCCTTTATACACGTATCTGTCGATAAAATTATGTTATTGGATTTTTTTAATATCAATTTCGACGTCGTTTCAGCCCATATACGCCCACTACAAGGCATATTCTTCCTTGAAAAATATCTATGTAGGGATATACCATAATTGCCGTGTTTGACAGACGAGCTGGCGATCATAGTGTATTATGTCCCGCAGAGGACGCTTCTGCCTATCCTCTAGAACCTTGTTTGTAAGCAGTAACAATTCCTTATAATTAATGCAAAGTGGAAACTATATAAGATTGTATCCCGGGAACCGAACCTGCACCCTACGATCGTAAGCTTCAGTCCTCTACCGAAGATCTACCACCGCTCATATCAATTTCTTATTACTGTTACTTAATTATATATTTAAGTTCATAAGTTGCATCAATGTTATAAAAAATAGATTATTAATAAATGTCGTAAAAATGTATTCGGTCTTGTGCCTTCGGTCACATACTGCCATGCACCATCGGTAAAAGTTCATGATACCATGCACGTATAATGTAAGTGTAAAAACTGTGATGCTTTACAACGAGTAATGAAAGACATATGTTATTACAATTTTGCGAGGTAAATATTTTTCTGTAATTTAGCTGTAATTTCTACAGAACTTTGCATCTTCGTTGACTGTCTTTCAACCATACAACATTATATTAGAATATCCATAAAAATAATAAACTAAAATTCTCTCTCGATATGTCAATAATATTTAAACATCTAAACTGTAAAGAGTTAAACTCGCTTTGAAAAAAGCTTAAGGGTAATCCACCGATAAGCGCTCAGATTCAAAAATGAATGAACAAAGAACTTTCTTTTCATGAGTCCGGATGTTTTGTACCATCACAGTGTACGTTAATTAAAAATTTTAGAAAAGATTTTAATAATTATTGATGCCTTACATTATCTCAATGTGAAATAAAAAAAGTAATTAATTAAAGTATTTTTTAACATCTCGTACAAAATTCCGTGATGCTTTTAAAGTCTGCAACCAGTGTGTTTGTAATCCAATGTTAATAATTATGAAACTTTACATTGCAGCAATGTTAAATTCAAAAGATAAAAATGTAGATAAAGTATTTTTAACTTCTCGTCCAATAAGCCTCAGTGTCGACGAAAGTCTACCACCGGTGATGACTTACGGCACTGAATCTTGGTCTCTCACTCTGGGCGTCATGGGCAAGCACATAATCTTTAAACGAATCATGGTGAGGGATATGAGGGCTCAGGTTTATCAGGTAGAGTTTCGTAGACGAACAAAAGCACGAAAACCAAGGGCAGTGGATCGGCAAGTAGAAATGGTAGTGACCTGACCATTTAAAGCGCAGGGCTATAAGTTTCTGGAGTGGAGCTATAAGGCCAAGTACCAGCAAGTGGAAGCGTCCACCCACAAGGTGAAACTTGACCTTGTCAATATCGTCGGATAAAAGAATAGATGCAGGCCACTTCCAACCGGGTCTATTGGCACGCAGTAACAAGTAGTCCCGTATACGAAGGTATAAGAGCTGACTATGAAGCAGAGATGATGGAAAATGTCACCGCCTGCAGCATAGCATCCCTCAAGGGAGACGATGGGTACCATCACATTTTTCTGCGGTTTTGCAATAATGTAGTGGGAAATGTAACAAAACGGAACAAAACAGAGATAGGTAAAAAAATATGTAAATAATAATACAGACGAAAACCACAGAGATAAGTATAATAAGAAAAGATTTTAACAGTACATGAGCTAGTATTGTATAAAAAGGTTTTTAAACAATGGAAAATTAAATAAAAAAAATAAATATAAAATGTAAATGTAAAATTGCGGAGTGTGGCAAAGGATGAAATTAGAAGCATAAATGCCATGTGAAAATATGCCGCGAGAATGAAAGATAATATGGAAAACGAAAGAGGAAAAATTTAAATGAATTGTGGAGGATGAGGAAGAGAGGGTGAAAATAAAGAAAAGAAATGAAAAAATATTTTAAAAATTTATCCCTGTCCCAAAATAAGATAGAGGAACGAACAAAAAGGTTCTATTGAAAATCTTTGTTTGTTTGTTTTAGACCAATTCCAGAATGTCTCTTTTCTCAAACCACTTGTAAACCACTTGTTTTGCATTTTTTTTATTTCTGACAACAAATTTTCATAAAATACTATGCGATTATACAACTATTTTTTCTGAAACAAATATTTTTTAAATATGTATTATGATCACAAAAAATTTTAATGTAAGACGATAAACTTTTTTTTTATATCTCAAATTTTGGTTTTTGGTCTTTTTGTTGAATAGCGTGAAGTTTGTTAAAACTCTTCAATTCACCCATACGTTTCTTTAGTTAATTAATCAATGATTACCTCTGATCTAATATTGAAATTAAGATGTATTTAATAAATATTATTTAATAAATTATTTAATTAGATTAATTAATAAAGATGCATTCAAATACAATTATGCGTTTGTGCATATTATAAAATTATTATCCGTATAAATATTGTAATCTATCTCAAATAATGTACACGACAAGTATTAATTGTTCTTCTTCTGACTATATAGTATACTCCAGGTTAGGCAAAGAATTCGTAAGCTTTTAAATCTCACACCCCGAGCAAACACAAATCGTTCGTTTCTCGGTCGTTTCAGTCCCAATAGATCGCTTCCTGGTTTAAAATTACTACCGTATTATATCCAGATAATGCAAAAATTTTAACTTAAGGTATGGCCTGCCTTTTCTGCAAAAATAATCATTGGGCACTACTTTTTCGAAGATTCTCGCTGCTGCTCTATTCTGTTAAGTATGTGAAAATGGGACGGGAGTTCTTGGAACCAATGCTACTGGAATTGACTGTCTACATCCCTAACAAATGATTTCAGCAAGATGGAGCCTCTTATCACACATCCAACAAGTACTTGCCGTGGTTCAAAGCAATGTTTCCAGAAAAGCTGTCCAGATCTATTTCCAGCAGATTTTATGGGGTTATTAAATAGTCGTGTCTACATCCCTAAACCAAATACGCTACGTCAACAGAAAAAAAAACCGTGGAGAGATGTCGGAGATCCCGCGATCGTTTACCCGACGAGTTCTAAAGATTTTAGCACCCGCATAAATATGCAAAAATCAGATGATGTAATTAAAAGAAATTACAACGAATTACCATTTCTACAGATGCATAAATTATATATTTATTAATATTTTTAGATAATTTTTTTAAATGTTTTCTAATTCAAGGCCCTCAGTTTTATTTTTTGTAAGATTACCTTTTATAAGACCAAAAACTACTTTTTTATTTTATTAACAGTGAAAACGTTTCACGTAATAAGGGTTTACACATTTATAAAAGTAATATACGGACAGTAAAAAGTTTTCACTCAAAGACTTACAATTAGTTACATAAATATTATTACGGTTAATATATACGATTTAAGATTTATGTTATAACAACATATAGAATAGATTTCAAAGGAAGAATGTATAAACTGCCAATGAATGTTTCACTTATGATTTCTTTATAATTATAATCTTTTATATGTCTCTGAATAAAGGTGTAAAAATGTCCAGAACAGAAGTTTAAATCGCATTGTTATAAATACAATTTTTTAAACTAATACTATAATTTTATTTTACATATTATATTACTTCATTAGTTTTACATTTTCACAAGTACACTTAAATTTCATACGATGTCTGAAGATAAGTCATTGACATTAAATTATACATTTGCAAGAAGTAAAGTACATCTCTATAGTTTTTTATTTCCAATTATTATTTAGAGAAAGACACGACTTGTAATTGAAAATAAAGTTTTCATAGCAAATTTCAATTAACCTATCTATGTAGAAAGATCTTTCAGTTGTAATTTGAGTCATAAGGTATGCTTCCCATATAGATTTATAATAGGACTAGTTGTAAACGCTTATATCAATCATTGTCCGAAGATATTAACAAGGCCTTCTATCCACCGTGTGGGTGGACGTCGTACGTTCCGCTTGACGACCCGTAATCTCAATTCGAGAACCTTGATCCCAACGGCCATCCGTTCTTTTAAATAAACTTTTACATATATTTTACATGTACAATAAAGAGTATAAAAAAATAAAAACTACACCACCTCCTGGCATTTGTTTAATTATATCATCTTGTACACGTGCCTGTATGTCCGGACACTGTTTTAAAAATACCCTGCCATTATATTTATTTTTAGTCACATGTGAACAAGTGGGATATTGATTAAAACATCATATCGTATCTGTCGGTAGAGATAAAATGCAGCGCTGGTAACATATCGATAATCGATGTAATCGTGTTCGGCGAACCTGAAAATCCTTTCGCTAGTTTCACAAACTGAATGCGTGATAGGTAGCAACGATCGTAATTTCCCTCTCTCGTATCGGTTTAAAGCCTTTAGTTCTACCCTTATATCTGTAGCATTCCTCATTCAGAAGTGAGGAGATCCGTAGACAAACGAAAGTATCCAACATAGCTCACACGAATAGCAAATTGAAGTGAAAATGGGCGAGCTCACAACAAATGGCTGCTATGGCCATGTTTATCAATCAGTTTACTTCCAAGAAAACTAAACTGTAAAATAATGTAATTAATTACTAGTTATACTTTTGAATGTTTGAATTGAATGTCACGCCATAAATTGAAAACGACCAATTTCATTTGCCTTTTTTAAAGTTTCCTAATACGTTGTACCAGGTATGCCAAAATTTCATAGAATATAAAAATTACAATTCACTTTGAACTTCACGCGTTTGACGGTTCATGCGCTGCTAATTTATATTGTCGTTCAATTGCAGCATCTGTCAATAATTTTGATTACCATTTTAATTTTTTTATCTCACATTTAATGAATAAATAAAGTGATCACTAAGTAGACGCGGCGTGGATAAGCCTCTCACTGTATGAACCAATGACGTGGTTAAAGTCGCTGAATGTCGGCAGCGCAAGTCCGATTATCGTGGCGATCTTTAGCGGGAGACCTATGCGTTGCAGTGGGCGTCTATCGGTGAAAAAGAAAAAGAAGAAAGTAATCACTCCAAGCTATTTTTTATGTTTAAGTTTTTTATGCAGCACAATCGGGACAGCATAGCTTAAAATAAAAACTTACTTCCTTGTAATATGTCCAATTTAAGGAGATCTTTTCAAGATTACAGAATCATCTTATTCAACATAATTTTAGCAACATTGTATCTTGTTGCAGCTCTTCTATTGTGAACCTAAATTACCAATTCTTATAAAAATATATGGAGTCCGATGTCCAACTATGGACTTCCTGTGACTAATATTATAATGATATTGATGACTGGTCCTCTCGGAAATCTATGGTTGAGGCCTATTTCCGGCAAGAAAAAAGTGACTGGGTGAATAATAATAAAGTTTTGTACGAAGCAGGCTCCGTACGGGATGGAGCACCGCCAGGAGTGAGCCGCCTCTGACTGCCTCAGAGAGGGAAGCAATTGCCGCTGTCGTCAAGAGGGCAGAGAAAGTTGACGAGGTAGAAGCTAGGCGTGTTGGGAGACTCGTTGCGAGACTCGAAGGTATGTTCACTAGTTATTTTATTAGCTTAACTCTTTAAATACATCATTAATGTAATGAATTTAAAATTGTATTTTAGAGCAGCAGTAGAGGACTGAAATTTGCAATTATAGTTCGCGGTTTCGTTTTCTTGGCATACAATCCTATGTAATTCACACTTTCTGCATTAATTATATAGGATAACCACCGCACACTAAAAGGCTTCCAGAGGATGAACAGCGGCGTTCTCTGCATATAATACCAGAATGCGATGGCCAAACCGCCCGCCAAGCGTGGTAATTATATCATGTCCTACCATGGATATCTTTGGACATCTAGAGGCTGAAATGACGACGTCAAATTAAAAAAAAATATTTACAAATTGTAATGTCTCATCATTTTTTTTACAAATGAATGTGCGCCTGAGTCATATTATTTACACATTAATTAAAGTTAATTAAAGTTTCATATTCACCTATGGAATAATCGGTCACTTCTTTATCACACTTTTTATTTTATAATTCTACTATTAAAAAGTCATTTTTAACTCTCTCTTCTTTATAGTGATATTTAGTTTTTGTCGTAACGACTTTTTTCTTAACATTGAAAAATATTTAGAAAAAAATTTCGTGCATAAACATTTTCAATATCTCTTTTTGAAACCTCTCACTTTGATGCATATCAAAAACATTTCCCTAGGCTAAAATTAATATACATGTTCGCTAAAATTTTAATTTTTAAAATTAGACTTTTCCCTACCTGGGCACTTTTCCCTGCCACTTTCAGGTAAAGAAAACCAAATAATAATAAGCAAAAGTAACAAGAATACGACAATTACTGTACATGTAATTTCTTATTTAATTAAAATAGTCACTTAACTTTTTTATTAATATATCTTCACGATAAATAATCGATTTTAAAGTTTATTGTAATCAAAATGTATATGAGAGAAATAATTCAGTTAGCATCGATAATAATGTTCCATAAGACAAACATTGTTGTTAAAGCTAACATTATAATAAAAGCGTGCAATTTACTTAGTAACTACCTTGTTTTAATAAAGACGAAAGTGCTCGAGGCGTTTGCAAGAGAGCAAATGGGAAATGGGGACGTAAAATAAATTTAATATAATTTTGATGTATATTGTGTAATACACTATACTGTATGTTTGTTTGTATGTTTGTACTATATATTTTATGTGTAAAGATTTTTGTTTAATAGGGATGCGTCGATCTGCACAAGGTCCTGCTCCTCGGGCCTGTTTGCTCTGCGGGGAAACGTCGAGGCTCCTGGCTCCGTTAAGAACTTGTTCAATTTGCCGCAACTCTGCCTGTCCTAAATGTGTCATAGACACTCCCCTACACCGGTGAGTAAGACAGCTTTAGTTTGTAAAATGCATTATATAATTTCCTTATATTATTTACTTACAATTGGGGCTATTCGCAGAAGCTAGGGTTGGGTAATCAATCAAAAAAACTATCACTTGCAAACTACTACAATAATATTTGAAATACAAAACAAGGACACAATTATATTTAAAAAAAAAAAAAAAACACTGAGCATAGCCCTCTCCATTATTCTTTGGGTGACCTTGAGACTTCTTTGAGTCTAAATATAAGCGATCAGGTCGCGATGTAGATAATTATAAGAACTAATTAACAAATATTCTTGTCGAACATCTAATTAGCAATGGAATAATATTTCAAAATAAGTTATTGCATTAACTATAGCCTTTTCTGACACAAAAATAACGGTTCCATATGCATTCTTACGTTTTATTAAAATTTTGTCCATCGTAAAATTCTTGATATTCGTCAAACAGCGATGTAACTAATAATATGTTCTGCGGTATTGCATGAATGCTCCCATATCAGAATATTGCATGCCATTGAGCTAACAATCTTAAACGTAACAATGCAATATCGTGTGCCTCATATCGTTCTATGAATTCTGGTTAACAGAAATAATATTTTCGTATCAAATTAAAGTTAAAAGAAATGTTCTGCAAATCGTATTATTCAAAGGTAAACGCAGTAAAAATCATTTGCTATTTATTAAAAATCTTTCTCCCAAGGATAAGATAAATACAATGTAATGTCTACAATAATGTAGGATATTAACCACGGTATGTAAATTCAAATAATATGAGAGCAAAACAATAAAAAAATTGCAAAACAAAATAATAAAAATAATGTGTTAAAGTAATTTAGTCCGACAAATAAAATGTAAATAATTTATTATGATTTGAGAAGTATAAACTAAAAGAAAACTTTCGGCAAGTAATATTATGAACACACAGGTCTACATATGTATGTGATAATCTTGTATATGTACGTAAGAATTGAAGCAAATTTTGGATATGAAACGTATTTAAGTTTAACACTAAAAATAAAAATAAGCTTATACCTTTCTTAATATACAAAAATATCTTTCTCTTTGCTTCATAAAAAAGTAAGCGGTTCGTGTCGCGAAAAAAACTCTTTTTACCGTGTAAAGGATTTTTAAATGATAATAAATCTTGGGAACAAATTGCTTCGACTACTGTTTTGGAGATACTTTTGAAAGTAATAATAAAAATATCCGCATGCGTTTCTTCGTTTTTGACCAATAAGTGCGGCCACATTCACATACATCGACACACATGCGGATCCAAGACGTGGTCGCTTACGATCGGCCTCAAAAGAACGCTCAAGATCACTAAGAGAGCAATGGAGAGAGTTATACATGGAGTTTTGCTACGAGGTCGAATCAGAAATGAGGAGATCCACAGAGGAACTAAGGTTACCAATATAGGCCAAAGTATTGTTCTTCTGAAATGAGAAAGAGCGGAGCACGTCGCTTGTGCAACTGATGGCCTTTGGAGTCGAAAGCTTCTCGAGTGGTGACCACTAGCTGATAGACGTCGTGTGGGCAACAGATGGACTGACGACATAGTTAGGGCCATAGGAAGTTGCTAGATGCGGGGGCGCAAAACCGAGCGTCGTGACGATCTTTGTGGGTGGCCAATACCTTGCAGTGGGAGTTTAACGGCTGAAAAGAAAAAGATATCTACTTTGCTGCCAACGATTTTATTTAAAGAAGGATGCCCTTATCTCAATCCGATTCTAATTTGACGATGAATAAATAAACAACAGTTATACGATACAATTTCATTTAGTTTAGGAAATTGAAACAGATATACCACAATATAACACAACAAAATATGTATGTATATTAATATTTATTTACATTCTTTTCAATGTTCGAAGAGTGTAACATTAAATTTATTTTTTTATTTATCATTTGTACTTCTGTTAACAAGAATATGAAACCTAAATGCTAAACAATATTATTTGGAACAGATCCCCAATATACTCCAGAGACCAGTACATGTGTAACCTTTGCGCGGAAACGAGAGAGATGTGGAAGAAATCAGGCGCATGGTTCTACAAGTCTCTACCGAAATATATCCTACCAGAGCGGAAGGTGACAGGACGTTACAATGACACGGAACTCGCAAGGTCCTTGCAAGCTAGACAGGTAATATTGATTTAATCAAAATATTTCCGCTTAGCACATAGTTTTTTTTTTTAAACTTTCAAGTTGTTGATAGTAGATAGCACACGAAAGCATTCGGCTTAATATTTATGTTATCTGTATTAAAACATCGAATAAAAAAAACATATAATAAAGTTAAATATTGGAGATGTGAAAAGAGGACAGGCATCTGTTTGGAATGACCCTAGGAAACGGAGTATATCAATTTAAGTACATAATTAGTATTTAATAGAAAACGATATATTAAAATCCTATTTGATAATTAAATTTAACTATGCTTTAAGGTATATGAAAAATTCATTTAAAAACGGTTTTAAATACTACATCTTCTTCCCTACGTCTACTACGACAAGAAACGTGGACCCAATTTCCTCTCACAGCGTTTCTTTATACACATTTCATTGTGTAAGCGTCAGTTCTTAACGTTTCCTCTTCCGTTCCTCTTCATATAATTCAATGTTAATTTAAATACAGATGAATATGCAAAAGAACTTAGTTCTATTAATGCTAAAGTGAGAGTACGCATCCATTTAACCTTTTCTTAATAGCAGGCATATCCAAAAAGCTCTATATAAAAACGTGATATACTTAAATATAGCATGAAATTAAACTTCGAAGTAAATGGGTTGTATATGCTTTCAAAGTAAAACAAAACTTTTAATTAGATTTCTGTTCATATCTGGCATTATTTTCTTGAATGTCAAGGTTTTATGTTATTAAAAAAATAGTTTTTAATGGTAAGAAACTGCTGTTGTCTAATAATGATTTCGTATTTGTCGAATGAATGTAATCAAATTTACCAGTGAAAGTGTATTGTGTACGCCTTGCTATGAAATGAAAGCCATGTTCATTATTTTATAAAACGAAAAAGATATAAATCCTTTATTTATGAGTGATAATTACACGCAAGTAATGAAAACAAATTTTATTCATGTTACGCGTTCTGTTTTATCCACTAAATGGTTTTAATGACGTAATATAATACCACTACTATATTCGATTCTCAATTTCCTGAAAAAACACATATATAGATATACTCTCTGATTTACCGATAAAATAACAGATTCAAAATAATTTCACTATCTAACACGGTGGATGAAATCTAGACTGGGTGTCGTCAAACCAAAACACATTTTAGCGGCATTTTTAAAAAGTTTATTTATGTCTATATGTATATGTATATATATATATATATATATATATATATATATATATATATATATATATATATATATAATTCTTAATAACGTTTTATACTGTTTTTTATACAGCAATAAAATGATACATTTCTCACTTTTTGACTACTTTTCCGGCTCTATCAAATTACTTTAAGAGCGCAGGCTATATGATAATATTAAAAACCTACTTTAAAGTCAAATGTAAGCACTTAAAATTACCCCTACTTTCCAAGAAAATTGGAGAACATTTTCACTTCAGAGAAATATTTAATAAAGGCTGTCATTTGAATATTTTAAAATAAATGTTATGACATATATGATATAAGTTTTATTTAACTTATCATTCATATATTATGCTTATTTAATGTTCAAACATAGTAAAATAAAAGACAATATAAACGAATAAATATTACTATAGCAGTTATTATAGCAGATATAGCGATATTGTTATCGCAGATCATTAGCAGTTACAGTTGTTAATTTTAGTTTTGTTGTATTTTGCTGGTTTAGATAATATAGAGATAGAGTTTGATTTATACTAAACAGTCGACTAAATAGATGCTCTTATTATTAATCTTCATATAGATATTTTCACAGTTGGGACAGAAGTCACTATTCTGACAGAGGGTGAGTGGGCGAGCTAGGCGGAGGCCTTAATGTTTATTAGCAAGTATTTGTAGTCGCTGTCTCCCACAGAGATAACTAGTTAAGTGAACAGTTACCGTCGTTAAAAACTTCTTTGTTTCAAGTCCGGACGCGACTCTTTACGTACTATACAACTTTATTGATTGATATCTCAATACTCAGCTGACCGGTAACAGCCAGTAAAATTCCATTAAGGTCAACATTTTATTATAACTGTTCATAAATATTCTGGAACTGAAACATCTTTATCAGTACATTTCAGTATTGTATGTACCATCTATTAGACTTCGTAAAGTGTCTCACTCATTCGTAGATCAATGTATATATACAATTTTATAACAAACTGCTAAAGGACGCGTCAAAATTATTTCTGTATAAGTTCAATAAATCTATTGAGCACAGTCTCTGCCAAAAGACACATTACTCTATTTTAGAGTAAGATCTTGATAAATATGTTTGGAAATTAATTGTTCTAAATTCAATAAGAAAAATTATTAAAACAATCTTAAAAAAAAATGTCACACTCAACTGAATTTCTTGTTAGTTTTTGTTAATAGTTGGAGCGTTACGAATTAATGTAAATTTAATTTAAAGCTGAAGATTTAAAAAAAAAATTATTATCTTCATATCGATGTTATTAACTCGTATTATAAAATTACTTTGACTTATTTAAATATGTAAAACGATTTGAAACTATTACAAAGAAGCAGATTTGCAAAATTAGTAGATACGTTTATATGGGGAGAAGCTAATAGATTTCATATTATATTTTGACCTTATTTGAGTATTAAATCAAATAAATATAAAAGCACCCGAAAGAAAATATCAGGAGTGGATAGAAATGTCAATGTCAAGTTACGACTGTTTTATAGCCAAAAAAGCATAATAAATTTAGATGTTTTTCTAACGTTTGCATCCTATTTAAATTTCGATAACACGTCAAAGTTAAAATATTTTCTTCGAGTGAGTACAAAAGTAGATAGTAGAAAAAAACATTAAATTACCAATCACATCTCAATGATCTCCTTTTCTTAAATAATTGTCTACTAAACCAGCATAGAAATTGTGTAAGAAAGTACCACAGGAAGAATCAAAATATTTTATCAATATAAATAAATAACAATATCTGTTTTAATGGGATATCGTTAACTCGCAACGAACCTTTTCCGGTGTCTTTAAACCAATTTGATTCACGGTGTAACTACTAAAAGGTCCATTTTACATATATTTACAGTTTTATCAAACAATTTTGTTATCCCATCATTATTAACTTATCTCCTGTTTGCATCACAAAACTCGTATAATAAGTGTATTTTCCTCGTGGATTTCCCCTATTTATATCTACACTGTGATATTTACAGTGATGTGTTCAGTTCGTAATCAGTTTCGCATACATATGCGTTTTGTTGATATTTAACTATTTTTATAATTACGTATGTAATTTTTTTCACTAAGACACTTTTTCTAATAAATTTAATTAACTACGAGAATGCTGGTAATACGCATTTTTCTAAAACACTGAGATAATCTATCATCTGTTTTTGATAGATTAAATGTTGTAATTCTTTTATATGGTTTCATGGCATAGGGTTGAAATCTTCAAGATCATACGCATAAAAAATAAAGTGCCACAAGATATCTTAGACCTCCCTTTTCTTAGCTTTGAATCAAAAATTAAAAGAATATTATTAATAAAATCTTCCACATTAAAGAGTTTTTAGATGATCGAAATGTGTGGAACTTGCTTTTTTCACTCATTTACATGGTTGATATTATATATATATAATGTAAACATGACAAAAATTTGTTAAATTTGCTTTAAAAGAGCAAGGATTGAGTTTCTGGCCGGCTCTTCTCAACAGATTAACGTACCGAGGCGATAGTAACTTACTAACAAGAATGTTAAACCAATCGACGGTTCAAAAGCGCGTGTTGATTGTGTGACACAGAGGTTGTGTGAAATTTCAACCCACAATGACCTCTTATGGTCGTCATATGCGCGCGCGTCTTATAGAACTAATTTCTGAGGACATAACAATCCATCTAACGCAAGAGTATTAATTTTTATAAATCTTATCCAGTTAAAATTAATATTATTAATATGTTTGAAAGATGTTAGAATAGGTATATCACAATATATAGATATAAAACATTAATAAGTCCTGATTTGCGAAGCCCAGTTATTTCTCTACGAAACTTTCAAACTGAGATACTCCACTGGCGCCGTTAATTTTAATTAAATATATGGCTTCTAAAATAAAGCACTATGGACTTACGTATTGTTCTTTTATTCCTTGTTTTTCTTAACAGGATGCTGGAAATAGCAGTAACGAGGGTAAAACCGACTCCGAGCCCGGCTCACCGCTGAGCATACACCCTCCTACGTTCTCAAGGCAACCAAGTAACAACGACAGTCGTAAATCAATCACATCTTCTCATGTAAGTCTGCACTTTACAGAGTTTATATTTTTTTTATTCAAAGACATCGTCAATTAAATCCAGCCAACGTTTTTAAAACAAGAATACTTTATATCGTGCATTTAGTGATGTTCTCTTTTCTAAGAAATCTTCTTTGTAAAATAAGCTCCTGCCTATTACATAGTTCTAAAAATTTATTTACAATATTTTCTTCTTATTCACAACAAAAATGTTGTGCACGTCTTTCATTAACACATACACTAGTTTTAAGATATGCTTTAAAGTTTTTAACCGTGTTTATGTTTACATTGTTGATATGCCTTAAAAATAAAATAAATTAATAAAAAATAAAGTACCATCGATATAGATATTTCTTCCCTTAAGCATTAGTGAATAAAAAGTATAGCGTTTAGTAGGCATCGTAGCAAATCATTCATTGGTGGCAGTAAAATGTTGGATATACATACATAGATATTTAAGATATGCAATGCAAGGCGATGTAGAATTTGGTTATTTTTTGAAGACTGGCTGATATCGAAATATAACTCTACCGAAACTGATGTACCTCACCTTAGGTAAGCTATACAGGAGGGGGCGAGAGTAAACATCGGTTGCTCCACAGACAGACAGTCAGTCACTATTCTGTTGGTAGCTTTTATCGAATTATAAAAATTTTGTTAGAAGCATTATTGTTTGCATGTTTGATGAACCAATGTGTGTCGGTATTATGTAAGGGTGCGAGAATGAGTAGTTCATTTGTGAAAGAAAAGAAGAATTTTCTCAACGTTTTATTTATTTATTTAAAAAGTATGTCTATTATATAGACATATTCTATTTACAATTATTATATGTCCTTATTAACTAGTATTTACATCTATTACATGGACAGACAAAATTACGTAAGTCATAAGTCAACAAGCGCTATTAAAGTTGCAATTTCATGGAGGATAGGAATTAAAATTATAATAATCATTATTTTTTGCTTAAAATGATAGTCAAAATTAAAAATTCTAAACATTAATAGTAAAATTAAGATTGTCATTAAAATTACAATGCCGATTACAATTTCTAAAGTCTATTAATGTCTTCCGTACAAAAATAAATGTCAAGAAAGTAAATTCAAAAATAAGACATACATGTTTTCACCATAAAATCGGAAATGTGCTTTCAATTATACACTCCATTTGATATGTTGTACAGTGACGCACGTATGACGTACTGACGCGACAGACACATCATCTGCGTTCGGGTGTCTGTAGATCTTTCTTTCCGTACAGTTTTCGTCCAATTCATATAGCTATAATACTTATATTTACCGCGTGTTATTTTTTCTTTCTTCGAAAAATTTTCGGCAAAAAGTTTATATATATTTATATTTATAATGTATATGTAGTCGATCCTCAAATATAGTCACTGGCACAAAAGATATATTTTAAAGTAAATTAGAATTTATTTTTATGCATTCGATTTTTGAATTTTTTTTTATCACTATGATATTAAAAAATAATGTACTATTTGTAAATTTTCTCCAAAGAAATGGGCGCTTAAATGAATAATACACATAAAAATGTGTCGACAAATGTATTGCTAAGTGTAAAACTCAAAAATGGCTCTAATAATTCGGCATTAATAGAAAATTTTGGACAAATACCAATTAACCTTTATAAAGTGAACACTTTAAAATATGTTACATTAACTTGCTTTTCCCTATTGAAATGTGACAGGGTAATAACTTTGTAAAAAGTCTGCAGAGACAGATAGTAACCGAAAATTCATTTGAAAATGTTACTGTTACTGACGCCATTGAAAGAGCGGACTAGCTAAATTACTATAAAATGTCCTAGGTCTACAGCGTTCAGACCTTTTAAGATTTTAGACTTTTTGCCAATCACCCTATATATAGTACCATTTTTTACATATTTACTATATGGATCGGGGGGGGAGGGGGGGTCAAGCTGCGGCTAGCGAACCGGCTCTGAAAAAATATTTGTGGCTTAATAAATTTACCCGAGTTCATTTTACATTTTGTATTCCTTTAATTTTTTTTAAAAATGACTTTTTTTTGTAATATCTTTAAGACGTTTTTCGATATAAGCAAAACAAAAAAATATGCTAAAGAGATTTTAATGTACTATAAAGAGAAATTGAATGTGTTGAATTTTCAAAATTTGAATACAATACTCATATTCTTTACTTTTATATATTTGTTTTCAATATATATTATTGCTGTAAAAATAATAGTACCATTTTCGTATAGCTTTTAAATACGTATTTAATTGAGACATGCGAAGTTTGAAAAATGGCTAGGATTTGCAAGAAACTTCGCCGGCTTATAAATCTAAAAAGGTACATCAAAAAGTAATTTTGAGGTATTACAATTGAAGGACGCACATCACGACTGGAGCGAAACTGATATACTGTCTCATGGCGTCAGCGGCCTCAGTCTGCACAGGACTGAAAGCCTCACACAACGCTCGTTGGCGGGCCTCAAACGGACGAGCAGTAAAGGAAGTAACTACAGCCTACGCAGTGTGAGGAAAGAGATTCCAAAACCTTCCCAACCGGACAAACCCACAATACCGGACGCAGGGTTCGGAACTTTAGAGATTAAACTGGCATATGACAATAGCACGTCTTCTCTGGCCGTGACAGTCTTGAGAGCCCGAGGCCTAATTGGAATGGATATGACCGGACTATCCGATCCATTTTGTAGATTAGAAATATTACCCCGAGGTATGTAACAATATTCTTAATATAAGAGCTGAATGAGTTGAACAACCATTTTCTATTTAATTTTCATAATAACTGTTTCATAATGAACAGATAATTACGTTTTTTTTTCACACTTTTGTGCTATTTTTACGGGTGCCTAAAAATCTGAAAACAATTCCTAACAGTGTTACTAACCTTAAAATAGTGTAATGTTTTTTTTCTCTAGAACATGATATCTAGAAATGAAACTAATAGAAACACTTATTAGACGAATTGCAATTTCGGAGCTTCTCTTTTCTATATATTTAGCATTAATATGCGAAGTACGCAGTGCAGGTTGCAGGGCTGCATAGTTGCAGCGCTGTTATTTATTTTAATTATTATTATTATTAAAGTAAAAATAAATGTTCTTATAGACAGCGTTTTAGAATATCTTTTACTGAAGACAAAGTTTTTTATCATATAAAAGCATAACAACCATTATCTACCATTAATGATATGTATATTGTCTAGTTACACAATGTGTAGTTTTTTTCTTCCACGTCCACTACGAGACAGAGGCCTCCTCCAAAGATATCTATGGGAGATATAACATGATCGCCACGCTCGGCAAGTGGATTGGCGATCGCAGTGTAGTATTATGGTTCGCAGCGGACGCTTTTGCCCGTCTTTTGGAAAAGTGTTGAGCAGTGGCAATCCTATATATTTAACGCACAAAGTGTGAATTATATAAGATTTTATCCCGGAGATCGAACCCGCGACCTGCGTTCCCCGCTAAGCTACCAATGCTCAAATGTTATATTTTTAGATATATATTGTATAGTATCATATTGTCATTTTATCAATAACTAATATAATGTTTTTATTCAATTTGGTAATGAAATAGCCGTCAAATTGCATGTTTAATTTAAACAATCTTTCAGAAGGGACTTACTCTAACAGGCTCCGAACGAAAACAGTTCATAAAACTAAAAATCCGGAATACAATGAAACGTTACACTTTTTCGGCATCACCGAGTCGGATCTGGCCGCGAAGTCATTGGAGATCGTTCTATTTGACGACGACAGGTAATTCCTCCGATTTTTTTAATATATTGTATGTGTGTCTGAAATATATTGTATACCTGCTGTCTCAGCCGACTTTGTGCTATTAAAAATAATATTACTATTTTTTTTAGGTTATATCGTAAAACACTTCTTTATTGGCATCAGTATTTAAGAGCCAGAAACAGATGTGGTTGGTATGGGAAAACATGTGTTGTTTTATTGACACAAAAGTAGAAAGAACCTTTCTCGTACTTTCACTAATATATCTGCAAAAAAAAATTGCTTATCCAGACATTTTCGAGTTATGCGCTTAGTACGTTTGTGATTCATTTTTACTCACATAAATGATCATAAGATTGTTAAGTATACCATTATAATGCCTTTTATTAGGGGCATGTTTGTTCCTAAAATAAATAAATAAAGATACATCGACAACGTAGCAGATCGTAAATGATTACCACCATCACATATATACACAACTACGTTGTAATCGCATATTTTTCACAACAAATAAACTTTTGTTTTAAAGTTCCCATATCGTATCGGTACAAAACGAAGCAACGATTTTATCTTTATAAAAAAACAAATGCACAGCATAATACATCTTATCCAAGTATACACGCTATGAGCCAACAACATTTTGACAGTCGTTGGAAGTTCGTTGCTTGACTTAGACCTTTCGCATAGATTTCCAACAGTATCTGTAGAAAGCAGCCTGCATCCAACACCATCCAAGAACGTTTCAAGGACGTGTCGACCTTGTAGGTAAACATCCTACGCTGCCCTTGTTAGTCCGTGGTATCTACTCAAGAACCTTGATACCTGCCATCCGTTGTGCGCGCCACGTGGATTGCTCACTGCCATAATAGAATAAAGATTGCTTCGAAAATTAAAATGAATTTTAACGAATTAAATCGCGCGATATTTTCAGGTCGTCTCCTATTAGTTTAATTTCATGAGTACTATTCGCATAAATCTAAGAAATCATATCACCCCTTTTTCTAAATGGGCGCTTAAATTTTAAATAAGAATAGAAAGTCTAATGGCAATGTACTCTAGGTACGGGTGCGATGAAATGGGTTCAGCCACAGTGTCGCTGAGGGATTGTGCAAAATCCCCCAATCAGATGAGACTAGCTCTGTCTGGAGCCAACGGCACCGAGCCCACTGGACCCAGGGTTCTCCTGGGCCTATGCTACAATACGAAGAAGCGAGCACTTGTCGTGACCATCTGTAGAGCTGCTGAACTTCCTCCACAAGACAGCAATGGGTATTCCGACCCGTTTGTTAAATTGTAAGTAAATTTTCTTTCTCAATATATCATAATTTCCCAAAACACGGGCTCTGGCTAGTTTAGAAACCTCTGGAAATTTTTACATTAATATTTCTTAATTTTTTGGTTAATATACCATTTGGCTCACTTCAAACTTTTTCGAAAGATGTTTTGTGTTTCCCTAACGCGTCAAGCCTCGATTGATGCCAAGATCGCTCAATTTTTTAAAAAAAACCTTCAGAAACTACTCATTTTGTTCCGCAACGACTGTATTGGCCTAATTTGGCTCCGTGCGACTTTTGACAATTCAGTAAACTCAAAAGGCCACTATGGGGTCGCCGTTTTGACACGATTGAGAAGATTAAAATCGAATAGAAGAAGATCTTGAAGGCTTTAACAGGAAAAAGACTATTCAAACTGTTTCGTGGGCTGGAAAAAGCGTTGGCAAATGTTCGTATATCGATTGAATCAATCAATTGATTTGGAAGAATAAATAAAAAATTACGTTTTATTAACAAATTAACTTTACTTTTTGATCACAGTATTATGTTTTCTAGAGTAGTTACTTTAGTTAATAGTATCGATAGTAATGTATTAGGTTTGTGATACCTGTTTGATATAAATAAATAAGTGAAGAACTTTAAATGTTCAGATTTTAAATTCTCTATAAATTTATGAAATGGAATGCCGAAAATTTATAAGCTAAAATAAAGTAAAATTACAATGAAAATCAGAATGAATCAACGCTAAAGACAAAAACCTATCAAAAAGTGATTATAAAGCTTGATAATTAATTATTGTTATATATTATGGATACTGTGAACATGATCACAAGACACGCGTCCAAGTTGTTGTTGAGCATTCTTACATCACAATATCATAGCTTTAAGATAAAGGATGCCTTTATTGGGGACCTCAATCTGTTTTAGTTTCCATTAATTTAGGCTTTTCTGACTTTCTTCCTTTGGGAAGAAGGCCTTTGCCTACACTTCGACGACATGTTATCACTGTAATAAAATGACCACTATATTTTTACTAAATGTGCTACTGTAAAATTGTGATAATATAGATGTTTGCTTATACTTTGCTGTCATGGATTTGATTTTAAATAACGTTACGATATTGTGTATTCGATATCAGTTAGTGCCTAAATCGGTGATAAAATTAAGTCATAAACTTCTTTCGGAAACGCCGTGTAACAACCTGTATGCAACCTATTTCTAACACCAAGCATTACCATGTTCATTTTGGAAAAAAAGACTTGGCTAGTGATTTTCTAATCTATTAAAAATACTATCAAAGTAAAACAATTTTGTATTTTAAAGACACAGTACCATTTCGTAGTTAATGCATGTGTCCTATCTTATCTTGGTATTTTACTGTCGACTTAAATCAACCAGATGCAAATTGGGTAAATTTGATCTAAATTGGTACCGGTAACAATAATGTGAGAAACTAATCATTAAGTTTCATATTCATTAGTTAAAGCATCATTAGTGAAAATACCATTTAGCGAAGTTGATATTAAGTGAGTTGCTGCTAAGTACATATAGATGACAAACTAAAATAAGTTGCAATAGTTTGCGTGGAGCTAATCCGCACATAGACACGTTTCTTGTGTAACAATGTATTCACATAGAATTTCAATTTACAAACTTGTTTCAAAACTGTTGGTCTGTGTAGTCTCTGTAGTAATTAATTTTGTTGCCTCTAACTTGTGCAGTTACAAAACTGGGAATTTATACAATGTAACCAAATGTGTTTGAAACCAGATTTATTTTGAATTTACTTATGTTAAATGTTATTCATAGGATTAGGTTACCATGCCTCAAGGACTCTAAAATTTACACTAAAATGCATAATCCCATACCCCAAAGGCTCTAATATTGACACAAAAAGGCATAAAGTGCCTTCTTTTTATTTATTTATTATCTCACATAGCCTTGATTATTGTTAACATCATGTCAGCTGGCTGGCAGGTGCCCACTGCATTAACTTACCATTATTTAGAAAACCCTTTAATTCTAATATGATATATATTATGATTGTATAGGTGTACAAATAGGCAAACATATTTAAATTAGTCGAAAGTCATGTGAAACTTATGTAAATGTATATTATATTCTGCTGCCGATGTGCCTGATTAAAATAAATTAAAAGATTTGTCATTGTTTTAGGCATCTTGATCCAGATCCATATCACAAAAAGCATAAAACCTCTATAAAATGGCGTAACTTGAATCCAGTTTGGAACGAGGACTTCTTATTTGAAACGCGCCCAACCGAACTTTCTCGACAGAATTTGACATTGACGTTTTGGGACAAAGACTACGGCAAGCCGAACGATTTTCTTGGTAGTCTAATTTTAGGAGCAAGCAGCAAAGGGCGAAGATTGAAACATTGGATGGATTGCATTAAGTTTCCCGACCACAGACACGAACAGTGGCACGCTTTAACTGACACTCAACATTTATAATTTAATTATCATGTATGGGAAACTTAACATAATATGCTTCCCCTAAGTTAGGAGAATTTGATTAAGAAAATTGAAAGCGTACGCAACAATGAAACAAGCGTAAATAAATTAGATTCAAATTCAATCTGCGCCCATTATTTTATTCATATTGACATTTCTTCGAAATAATTCTATAAGTATGCTTTCGAAACCATATCGAATCGTAGCTTACGCAGAATAACATACATGCACAAAATTAATAAAATATATTTTTTAAACGCAAATATTTATTTTTGTTACAAATATAAATGTAATAATTTTGTTCTTATTTAGTATTAAAATGAGCAGAGAAACAGGAAATTTCGCACAATTGATTAATCAGAAAAATATTAATGTTTTAAGTATATTAAATCCATTAATTTTGTAATAATATAATTTAAATAATACTGACAATCTTTAATAAATACTGTAAGGTCTCTTTTTATGCGATTTTGAAAGTATGTCGTTTGTATTTGTAAAGGAAAATTTCTTCAGTCTGGAAAAATCGTGGAACGCTCAAAGTTAAAAATTAATTCGAGAAGGTGATAAACTTTGCAGTAAATTATTTTTTGTGTGTAAAAGTCCAACACTTTTACCGCAAATATCTATTGCAGAGACAGTCTTTTTTGATGGAAAAAGGTGATTTCGAACCACTTCGCAAACAATGCAAACCAGTATTATAATTAGTTTTTACACTTTAATTTTGTTATAAAACGTAATAAAGCGTAACATACCATACCGTCGATAATAGTTATGTCGTAAAATACTTTTACATTCCCAACTTATGGGTTACTAAATGAAACTATATTTATCAATACGTGAAATTGTTAATATTATAATATTTTTATATAAAATAACTTATGCCGTTATATTATTGTTATAGTGTATAGAATAGAATATATACTAAAGTATATGCTTCCGTTTTACCAGTTGTTACAATGATTGATCATATTTTTGTATATAATTGTTTAAATTGTGCCAAATATAATATATAATAAAAATAATTATTAAAAAAAATATTCTTGATGTATTCATGTGAAACTTATATGATTAAATGTAATAAGAGCCTTTGTCTGTGTACTTGAAAATATTTGCCCATTGAAATTGAATATATATTTCATATAGTATAATGTTGTTTCATTATTCTATTATTTATTTCATAGATCTGCTAGATTAAAAATCGGAATAATTATTTAACAATCTAAAAAAAACATGCACATTTACGAGAACGACGTTTCATGATGGAGTCTAAATGCTTTGGCATTTGATTCCATTCCTTTTTTTTACGCATTAAAACGACAAAGACAAGGAGAATATCCCTAACAATCGCTGCGAAACATCTCAACAACAGATGGTAATAAAATGATAAATGTAGATACTGATCAGCGGACTAATTTCTTATTGGTCTCTTTAATAACCTAATCAGGAACAAGACTAAAAAGACGCAGGACATCCACTGTTGAACATAGGTCTCCCCTATAGATTTCCAAAAGAACCCGTTGAAAACTTTTATGAGGTCGTCTTGCCAATCCAAAACCTGAAAGCCTCAGCAACAATCCGTTCTATACGCTCGGTGAGCAACACACTACCAATCCTCTAAGCTATGTTGGTTACCGTTGTTCGATTATGTGTTTTCTCATTTCTTATTTGATCTCGTAGAGAAATGGCAACTCTCTGCATAACTCGTGACCTCATAAGGTTTGAGGTGAGAGACCACGTTTTAGTGTAGTAAGTTATCATAGATAACACACATTGATACTAGCCTTTCGTATTAAGACACTGAGGGAAATAGGAGGAGATGTTTTGTAGGTTCTAAAATGCTGCCCAGCTGAGTTGGGCGTGGCTATTGACCACTTTCTTACGGTTGGACTTCCCAGATTTATTAGCTGTTTTGCTGATAGTACAGGTACAGGTAAACTTTGTATAGTAAAAAGGAGTAAAAGTGAAGTAAGATTATTACCAAAGTATGTTCAAAACAGAATAAAATTAATAGTTCTCGTGAGGACTACACGCACCCGAAATCCTACAGGCCCATCGGACTCTTGCCGATTCTCGGCAAGGTCCTTGAGAAAATGATGGTCCGTAGGATCCGGTGGTACACTGCGCCGTATATCAGTAGCCACCAATACGGCTTCATGCCGCAGAGGTGTACCGAAGACTCCCTGTATGACCTGATCCAGCATCTGCGAACCCGGCTGAAGGAGAAGGAGATCGCGGTGCTGGTATCATTGGACATAGAGGGAGCCTTCGATAACGCCTGGTGGCCTGCTATACGGTGCAGACTGGCAGAGACTCGCTGCCCCGCGAATCTGCGGCGTCTTGTTGACAGCTATTTTAGCGATCGCAAGGTGTCCGTACGGTACGCGGGGGCAGAGTGGGCCAGAGAGACCACCAAGGGGTGCGTGCAGGGATCCGTAGGCGGCCCAACCTTCTGGACCCTCCTCATCAACCCTCTCCTGGAGGAGGTGGCAAAGACCGGGACACACTGCCAGGCGTTCGCAGATGACGTCGTGCTGGTCTTCTCGGGGCAGAAGGCCCAGGACATCTCGAGTCGGGCCAACGCCGTTCTCGCCCATGTTCATGAGTGGGGGGTCAGGAACAAGCTGAGGTTCGCACCACACAAAACCAAGGTGATGGTGCTAACCAACAAGCTAAAGTTCGACTACCCATTACTGAGCATGGGAGGTGAGCCGCTTGGCCGGACTGGGGAGGTCCGGATACTAGGCCTCACAGTTGACGATAGGCTCACGTTCAACAGTCACGTGAAGAACGTGAGCAAGAAGGCACAGGGCCTCTATCGTCAGCTGTGCAGGGCTGCGAAGGTATCTTGGGGTCTGAACTCGGAGGTGATCAGAACGATGTATCTGGCGGTGCTGGAGCCGACGATTTTGTATGCAGCGAGTGCATGGGCGCCGGCGGCTAGGAAGCTGCTGGTCCGCAGGCAGTTGGGCGCGGTCCAGCGGGGCTTCGCGCAGAAGATCGCGAGGACCCACAGGACCGCGTCCCTGCACTCGGCCCTTATACTTGCCGGGTTGCTTCCCCTGGACCTTCGGGTCCAAGAAGCAGCCCGCTTATTTGAAATAAGAAAGGGTCATTCCCGGCAGGTGGTAAAGGACCGAGACCTGGAGGTACCGGTCGGCTACCTGAGACTACCACACCCGTCTGGTCAAGTTGGTGTGGAGTTCTCCTGTCTGGGGGAAAGTGCGGAGGAAGTCCGACTTGCCACCGCGGCTGCCGATCTGGTAATTTATACCGACGGCAGCCGCATAGAGGATAAGGTGGGTGCGGCGTTCTGCGTCAAGCGGGGCGCCGCAGAGCTGTACACAAAAAAGCTCAAGTTGGGCAACTTCTGCACCGTATACCAGGCAGAGCTGCTGGCTCTAGCTGAGGCAACAGGGTACGCGGCCGGCGAGTCGGCGCAAGTCTGCGCCGTACTGAGCGACTCGCGGTCCGCTCTCGAAACTGTCGCAAGATCGGACACCCTCCATCCCTTAGCGTTAAGAGTGAAGGAGAATGTAATGAAAGCGAGAGAAAAAGGGAAGGATGTAAGGTTGTATTGGGTGAAAGCGCACGCGGGGATGGAGGGGAACGAGAGGGCGGACCAACTGGCCAAGGAAGCGGCCCTGAAGAGTAAAAGACGACCAGAGTACGAGAGATGCCCTGTTTCATTCGTCAAGCGGCAACTGAGACTGGAGTCGCTCGACGAATGGAACAGGAGGTATGTGGAAGGAACGACGGCTTCGGTAACGAGGATGTTTTTCCCGGACGCCGTCTCAGCCTACCGCGTGCTCCGCAGCATCGAGGTGGACGCGGTCTCGGCCCAGCTCTTCACGGGGCACGGGGGGTTCTCTGAGTACCTTCATAGGTTTAAGCTCAAGGAGGACCCCTCGTGCTTCTGTGAACCGGGCGTGGACCAGACCGTGATCCACCTTGTGGCCCGGTGTCCCGCATTCGGGGGACTCCGGTACGACTTCGAGTGCCGGTCTGGCGTGCAAATCAGGGAGGACTCGATTGCCTCCCTGATAGGCGGAGAATTCAAAAATTCATTCTTAACCCTCTGTAAAGAAATAGTTAAAAAAGCCACAAGCATAAATAAAACGCAAACATAATAAACAAATAGAAAATAGAAAATAAAGTGACAAAATGAAACATAAATCTGTGATAAATGAAAAATAATTATAGAGTAAGAAATTTACTGTAAAATATTAATAGATTGTTATTATTGTAAAATAAAAAAGGTAACATAAAAACACAAAATGGAATTAGCAATAAGAAAAGAGGAAAGAATGAAAGTTGAATAGAGCGAATGAGAAAGAAAGACGAATTGTTGAATGAAAGATAGAAAACAGACTGAAAGAAATGATAATGTAAAGAAAGAAAGACGAGTAAGAAAATAAAAACGTATGTGAAAAATATTGCTGAAAAGGTCCCTGTCCCAAAAATCAGATAGGGGTACGAGAGGCCCCCAATAGCGGGGGTATAAAAAAAAAAAAAAAAAAAAAAAAAAAAAAAAAAAAAAAAAAAAAAAAATAGTTCTCGTGAAAAGTTTTAGTCTGTCAATGAACAACGTGACGAACGAAAAGGGAGATTGAATGTCGCTGTAATGACGGACACAATTACCGATTCATCCAAGTCGTTGACATTAGCTATATATGTGATTACGGCTATAACTCTTTTTTTGAATAATAGATCTCCGTCTGTCTGTATAGATTTTATCACATATATTCTTTTTAATTTTTTTATTTTTATATCGGCACTCATGGGCTGAAACGAAATGTTTTAAGGATATCTAAAATATTTTAAAGTTGGCGTTCAATATTCTAATACATTATAAACCGTGTTATTTGTAGATAAAACTGAACAGATATCTGAAAAATTAAAACAAAAGTTATTATGTTGTTATGAAAAGTGAGGGAGGTCCTTTTTTATATTATCTCCTTATCAGTACATAAAAATACATCAGGTGAAAAAGGGAAATTGAATTACAAAGGTTAGTTTTATCGCTAATCGCGATTTCTTTTACACAAATGAGTTAATCAGAAAAGACAGAGTTCGCGAATTTTTTAATTTGTCATGTTTCTATTATTACTGCACAAAATGTAGAATGAACTAAATTGTTTTAAATTAAATTTCGAATCGGTTCTCCTGTATGAAGAATGCTTTATAACAGGATATTTACTTTATTTTCTATAAGAAGTTTCGTCTTAGCTCTTAACGATCAATTAATATTTTTTTTATCTATGACTTGTCCTAAAAATAAAAGTCATCTTTATGGTAAAATAAGATACAAGATAATTAAATTGACATTATGCAAATAATACAAAACGTACCACGTCTTCAGTAGATATTGTCACCCAATATATACAATATAATTTATTATATTATATTTATTCATTAATTTAGTCATGCCATAAATATTCTTACAAAGAAAAACAACATTTTTTATTGTACATAACATTTATTAATATTACAGTGTGTTAGTTTATAGCTTTAATATAAAACCCTTAAAAATATTTATATATAAGCTTTATAGCTTTATAGCTTATTCGACCTCAACACTTACGTTATCTCCAATCATTCTGTATAAAAATCACATTACACGACTTAATATAAGGCTGCTTCTTCGTTCACAATCCCTGTGGGACATTGCTAAACTTGTGTTATTTACGATAAATAATTCAATCAGTTTTTATTATATTAACAGAACTATAGCTCTTTTTATTTTTGTTATGTTAAAGTTATCATAAGAGATTATGTGATCTTGGATTTTAATAAAGCAAAAGACCAATAAATACTTCACTATCTAAACAAAACACGTGGTTTCTCATAGAGACAGGCCTCTTTTAAGGTAGCTCCTTTTGAGGGCTCCTGGAGGAGCTTTGGCCTGGGCCACTATTTACTACTATTTCACCGGATCGGCAGGCCACTGAGCTGTTACATGTCTTCAGCGGACGCTCCATAGAATTACTGCGTTCAAGGGTCCCCATAAGTGGATCTCGGCTGTCACTCGTCGATAATGTCCGCTTAGCATCCCGAAACAAGGGCTCGTCTTAGTCGGATGCTATTGTCTGGCAAATTTATGTAATGGTCCAGGTTAGAAAATATAGCTTAACTATTAAAAAAAGATGAAACATAAAATTTAAAATCACATACAAAATACAAGAGAACATCAAGTTAAGTGCATAAAACGAAACAAAACAAAATACGAATCACGAAAGCTTAGAATGTGTGTTCAGTCACGGAGTGAAAATCTAAATGGCTTTCAAGTCAAATGCAGGCCGCGCTTCGCTGCAAGCTTTGCGATTATATACCCGTATACATGCTCACCGTATTAGCTCACACGGTCGTTTCAAGTCTTGTGCATGTAACTTATCAGGCTTAAACTCCGTTCAATAATATGTTCAGTATAAATATGTGTTAGAAAACAGTAAATCTTAGAGAAGGAACATCAATTCTTACCAATAACGGATCACAAGACAACGAGAATTGGAAAAGATCAACAGAGAAAAAGATTGACGATTTCCTTTTTATATTTTCGCCACGTGTAAAACCTCTACCGCCTATTGGCAGACACCCTTGATACCGCCGCGTCTATCAGCTCATGGTGGCCACTCTTGAACCTTTCGGACCCAACGGCTGTCGGCTGCCCGAGCGATAGGCACCGTTTACTGCTACTTCACAAGAGCAATTCTTCGAGCTACGTGGTTGATCTTGTTTCTTCTGTGGATCTCTTTATTTCTGATTCGATATTGCAGCGAAACTCCGAGCATAGCCCTTTCCATTTCTCTCTGGGTTACCTTGAACCTTATTATGAGTGACCACGTCTTGCATCCTTATGTTATCACCGGTAACACACATTGTTCAAAGACCTTCGTCTTCAAATATTGCGGTGATATGGACACGAAGAGGTTTCAGAGTTCCTCGAACGCTGTCCATGCCACTAATTAGAGTTAAGTTCCTTATTAATGTTAACATGTTTGATTGGGATAAGATTTATGAAAAAGTAATAAAGTATAATTTAATTATCAGAATTATTGACAGCCTTAATGTTTCTTATAATAAATGCTCGTGTCTAAATTATATTTAGATAGTAGTTATAATAAATTTTAACATAAATATTAGTTTGCTAAGTAACCATTATCCGTTAGGAGGCCTGGAGCTATACATGTTGATAGTGAGCGGTCACAGAAGATTCAATTTTTATAATTTTTTTATTTTTTAAAAATAGCTTCGTAATTTTGATAATGTGGCTTATTGTTTGAACATAAATATTCAGTTTTTCATCAATTATTACTGCTATAAAGAAACAAAAATGGCGTATTTGTTATTTAAAAATGTTATCCAATACATTTGAAATATATAGGATCAATCGTATAATCATTTGGACAAATTGTAGTTATTAATCAGTGGAAAAAAAGTTTTTGATTTATTGGGCTCTTATCAAATCAGGGCGCATTTGAACCGATCTTTGTTGAAGGATCCCTTATAGTGAAGTTCAATTTGATACTAGTTTCGATCAATATGAGCTTTTCTGGCATCGTGTTCACTTTATATGATGCACTGTGAATAATACAAATAAATGAATAATTAATCTAGTTAGGTGGATGTTCCTTCTTTCGTTATATTTTTATGGCTGACTTGTCATCGGCAGTTTATTGTCTTATGTATTTTTGTAAAATAGCGTGGTATGAAATGGTGTTCAGAGCTTATTTTAATTAAGGGAAAATTTGTGCTGGAGATTTCTCCACAAGATCGAATAAAGAATAGCGAAATCCTTAGATGTACAAAAGTATCCGACACAGCCCTGCCAAATGAGAGAAAAAGAATAGACGTTAAAGTTCTGGAGTGGAAACCATGAACCGGCAAGTGCAGAGTAGAATCTTGTTAAAGTTGTCAGAAGGCGCTGGATGCAGGCCGCTTCCTACCGGTCCTATTTGATATTTGTGGGGGAGGCTTTTGACCACTGGGTAATGATGACCCAACACCTAAATAATGAGTGATATTCGTTATTCTGGTATTCTCTGGAGTAATATTTTTTTATTCACGATACACCATTCCAAAACCATTTAATATTACTTGGTGGTAAAAGAAATCATGTGATATTTGGACGGAAACTCAGCAAATTATTCCACAAAAACCATTAAAACTGTTTTTACGAGAATATTTTTTTAAAATTGTGTGTAATAGGAACTCTCTATTTTAGCCCCAATAATAAAAAAATATGTGAACATGTATTCGTCATGCTTATATAAACCAATTTGAATAGTAAATTCTATTAAATATATATCAAGTTGAAGGTCACGGTTGTCATATCGAAAGGACAAGGTCTATTTATCATTTCTTAAAAGGAAAATCCGTAAACATGAACAAATATTCGCTGTTTTACGAAAAATGTCTAACAAATCTGTAATAAACAAATGAAAGCAGAATTGTATTAAGTTTAATATAAATATAACTTATATTCCATACCACGGTTATTAGTAAAACGTATTACACTAGATTTATGTATGTACTTCTTCGTCTTTCTTTCAGGCTATAAACACTCACTACAAAGCACAGGCTTTACGTTACGATTAACGGACCTACGCTACCCGCATTCAACTACTTCTCGCGAACTTAACTATATCGTTGTCCACCCCACGTCTACCGGTTCGTGAAACTTTTGGACTCCAACGGCTATCGGTTGTACGTGCAATGTGCCAGCCCACTGCTACATCTCATCAATATTGAACAGATCTCACAGCGAAATTCCAAGCCCATTGCACGGCCTTTCAAGAAGGTATCGGGGGTTTGCACTAAGACCCCCATTTATACTTCTTTTGCCTATCTTCTTATTTCTTGCAACTTAATGTCAATTAAAAACTTTAACATAATAATAATAAACCTCAAGAACTTTTACAGTAAAGTTATTTTATAACAAATATATAATGAAGTAATATAGCTAATACGCTGTCGTCTCTGGCGCATTCCAGGGAAAATATTTGCTGTAAAGTGGCGTCCACCATATAGTCTATTAATTCAGCCACCATTGAAACATATTTTGCGAAATAATAAATATCACTAGCTCAAGCTTGACAAATATAAGCTTTTACAAAAAAAATTGAGTTCTTGATAATAAAAAATAAATAAACAGATAATTATACTGGCCACTACGGTCATCGATACTTTTGGCGTTGATTTATTATTGTTCATTCGGACTCTGAATATAGTCGTTTCCGTCATCTTTGTAAATAATCTCCGTAATGTACATCAAAATTTTCTTTTAATATTCTGGACAAAGAAGAGAGAAGACATACGTAAACAGTTGATTTTCTTTTACCACCACCAAAACGAGTTTTCGTTATATTAGCTCTAAATGAAAAATAAAGTACACATTGTTAGAATGCTATTAATTAAATGTTTACTGGCAATTGTTGTATACATAAGCAGTTTCAAAAAAATAATGTAACACTAATATTGTAAGGAAAACCGTATTCAAAATAAGGATTACTACATATTAAAACTAATTGATCTTTACTGTCTGCCTCTATAATTATTTAATGACAGAAGTTTTAGGTCAGTCGCATATTAAAAGGAAAAATAAATTAATGTATTATATTTCAGAGTGATCGGTTTATCCAGGATAATTAGATTTAACGCTTTTTACTGACAAATATACATTCACCAATTTAAAAGATTTACATCCATAATACAAAACCAAAAATATAAATTTCAAAGCATATTTAAAGTACCTTTGTTCAAAAAACACTTCAAGTGTATACATATCTCGACAGTCATTACAGCGTTCTCTTGACACCAACGTAATTAAAATAACAAATTCGAGCGTAAAATCCAATCATTCGAGTGTTGGCTTTGTCTGTTGAAAATGTTAATGGTTCTTACCGTCACCAATGGGGTCACGAAACGTAAATGTGATTGTAAATATATATTGTAAATGTTACTTGCATTTTAAAATTTTAATCTATGAAAGTTAAAATTAACATACACAAAAGCTTAAATACCTATAAGTTTACCTATAAGTGGAAATAATTTTTTTTTGGCCATTGGTAGCCCAGCGGTAGTGGACTGAGATTTGCGATCATAGGTCGCGGGTTCAATTCCCGAGAAACAATCTTATTTATTTCACACTTTGTGCATTAATTATATAAGATTTCCACTGCTTACAAATAAGTTTCCAGAAGATGAATCACACAGCGTACTTTGCGTACACTGCGATCGGCGAACCGCGTGCCAAGAGTAGCGATTATGGTATAGATTTCTTCGGAAAAGGCCAGAGTTTTACAGTAGGCGTCTATGGAGCGAAACGACGAATCTTTTTGTTTTTTATGTTGTAACAATTGACTAAACAATAAGTATTTTTATTTATGAATAAATGTAATATGTTCATAAATCCACAATAATGTCAGGTGCGGAATGCGGCAATCCTAAAATATACAGGCTTCGACTTTTTACCTAAACTTTATTGTATCGTCATTACAGAAAATAAATATTGATGCAAATTTTAAAAAGATACCTTATAACACTAATAATCTGTGACTTTTTCACTGTGCTATTTTAAACAGAAGACTGTTTTAAGAGTTAATTAAATGAAATAAAATGTAACGCTCCGTAATCCTTTAGGCTGCCAGAAACGGAAGAAAATTAGAATAAATACTTACTGATGACCGTCTCTACATAAATATTATACAATTGTTAAACAGACAAAATATGCTCCATTAATTAAACAAAATACACAAACGTAGGAGCATATTTTTATAACAATGAATAAAAATATAATAACCTTTTGTGACCTCTGCCAACTAAAATGGAATGGCCCTTTGTTAGAAATGCGATTTAATATCGACTATTTTACCATTAGCTAAAAAGTCGAATCCACAAATCGATGTAAAATATTTCCTTGATTTGATATTTTTATTTACTTCCATTAAATATTTTTTGTATGCTACCTGCAAATTGTTGAAAGAGATAAATGTACTTTCATTCCTGGAAAGCTAACTTAATCGTCTGGTTTCATTGAATAAGACGACAGCAGCAAAACCCCTTCCTGGAGAAAAAAGATTGAAATATTAGATTAAAATTTATCACTTCCATGGAACTTCGTTATCTTTTCTATTAGTTAACACGTTGACTGCGGCTTGAGGCCGATTCAGCCTCATGGTAGACTTTGCACTGGTGCGGCGCGTAAAACTCGTGTTTTCTCTCTAGTGCGGCGGCTGTTTACACTCAACCGTATGAGATATGACAAAGACAAATATAGCTTTCTTTATGTCTGCGAAGCATTGACTCAATATTGTAAAAAAAATGATTGAAACATGAGGCAGAAAAGGCCTCAACCGCACTACTAGGAAGTTCAGCTTGAGGCTGATTCGACCTCAGCCGCACCAGCTGAGAGTTCTTCAAAATTGGGCCCGCAGTGAACGTGTTAAAAAGTTTTTACAGCTGTATACGTGTGTCAAAGATTTAAAAAAAATTCTGTTACTTTATTGGCATTCACAGATTCTGCGGGCTTAAGGAAGCAGAACGCAGAGAGTGCTTAGCCTATACCTCGTTTACGTAACTTAGTTCGAGGGCTCTTATAAGAACGAAGGCTAGGGCCATTACACCACATGCAATATTACTCCGAGTACAACACGTCAAGCTCATTGAAGGTTTTAAAGTAGTTAGCGGCTTATTAGAAGACGTTTGTAACACTTTATCAATTTATTTAACACACGAACAAATTTTTATTAGCGCTTGAGTGCGAGCAAAAAGGACGTGCATTCGTCGTAGGACTCTGGGGCGCAATGTGTTCTGCGACCGAGTGAAAGCGGGCAATAGAACAAAGGCGCAAAAGAAGTAAAAGAAACAAAAGAAACAAAAGTAACAAAAGGTCTGCGCCCGCGTCACCGGTGCGTGCATGTGCTCGCTGCACTAATTCGGCACACTAAGTTCGCCCGTCGGCTACGCTCGCCCACAAAATCTTACACCTATTATTCATTCAGACATCACATCAGTGTATATACGACTCCCACAGTTTAATTAAGCGCTCTTTAGAGTCATCTTAAACAAATGCCTCCGAAAGGGGATCTCGCCTAAAGCTGTACCTTAACTTTACCGCCGTGCGCGCCTTTTTTTAGAATAGCTGAGAATTGTTTTAAATGTTGCTTGTCTTATTGGCCCAAGAAATTGAACTGTTCGTAAATGTGATAGCCATGTTTCACCGTTCTCTGATATTGGCTACTTATTAGAGGCGCTTGATAATATATATTTGCAAAGTCTAATAGCTATTTATATTCCCGTGGGATTAATTACATAAAAGTTGCAGTCGCGTTCGCCAAAGCGTGCCGCTTTTGTCACAAAGCTCACCGTCTTTCGTGTCGGTAATTGATATTTGTACGATTAATGTGAAGTTTCTACGGTTGCAGTTACATATGGGTGCAAAAAAAAACAAAATTATATAATAAGAGTTAATTGTGGTATACCAATTAATTATAATAGTTAACAGTTTGCAGCGGCCCGAGACGTGGGCCTACCTATAAAAGAGGACTAGGCTAAGCGTCATCTGTCCCAGCCCTGTTCTTTAGGTTAGAAATAAGATTAAATATGTTTAAATTATCCAGACCTGTATAAAAACGTATAAACTAACATAATTATATATAGAAATTCTAAAAAAAATACAGTGTTTTTATAATATTTTCTCATCTTCTGGTCAAATCTTTTCATAAAAGGTCTTTGACCACTGTGTGTATCGATAGGGTAATTATATTTTTATTTACAATAAGTTACGATTTATGTATATATTTTAAAATCTAACGCACATCACATAATTTATATAATATACATATATCGTATAAATATTCGATTCCTCGTTAAATAATATTAATTTGTTATGAGCTTTGGTATATTAATGGCCAATCTCTGTGATTAAACAGGCATCCAAAGTAGGGAAAAAATTATTAATGAATAATTATAATAAGGATTACTCTCGCTCCAAACGGTATATAATTCTATATATCAAAAGAGAAAATAATCCCCTAACTAAATTTTAGTATAGGTCATCAATAAAAAAATTCAATTAATAGGGTTTAGAACCGTTCATAAAAGATTGTATTTTACTTCATCATATTGTTCATCATCTTCATTTTAAACGTGAGACGTTTACCGCTGGATATGGGTCTCCAATAAGAACAGATGGAAGCAGCCTGTATCCATCATCTGTCCGCCTTGTGTGTGGACGTTCTACTCTGGTCTCCACTCCAAAACCTTATGGCTAAAACGACACTCTATTCTGCACCCAGCCACATTTACTTCAACTTCCCAATCTGCTTTCCGAGTCCTTTTATAATGTTCCAATTATCCGTCAAGTTTATTTTATATCGCAATCTAAATAAATACCGGTGACTTTGAAAGATAGAAATAAAACAAGTACGAAAATATATGTTATTCGTCCAATATCAGAGCTGTCTGACAGATTCATTAATTTGTTTTATCAAGTAAACAGACGTAGCTCGAGTACCGGTAGACAAACTCACCTTAGATACCGGTAAATAAACATATGAAATACAATGATATTAAAATGCTTCAGCATACATTACATAACTCGATTTAATGTATTGTTATAATGACAAAATAATTAAACTCGATAAAATATAACAATATGAGTATTATTAATATGCAATCAATTAAAAAACAACAATAAACAAATATGATTTCGGTATTTCCGAAATTTTGTGTACTTCTTTAAATTAAACAAGAGATCGGTTTGATCACATTTTTATTATGTTATATATATATTAATTAACAATTAAATCGTAAAACTAAGTTTTTATATAAATCAATTAATCATAGTAACTCTACGAA
This sequence comes from Battus philenor, assembly GCF_028537555.1. Taxonomy (NCBI): domain Eukaryota; kingdom Metazoa; phylum Arthropoda; class Insecta; order Lepidoptera; family Papilionidae; genus Battus; species Battus philenor. The sequence continues at coordinate 6,490,325 of NW_027181686.1, forward strand.
CCATTCTTCGGCCCTTTTCCTCACATTGTTAAATGTTATATGATGTCCTTTTTAAACAACCTATGAAGCTCTGTCCCTTCCTTTTCTAGTGATATAGCTAATATGACACACTGAATCAAGATTGAGACTCGGGCCCGTTAAAAGTGTCAGCGATTATCTATGACAAAAAAAGCTCTTAAAAACACGTAATAACAGTTACTCCTGCTGTTTCTTTTTTATATTAATTTATCACTCATAATAATATTTTCTATTTATTTTGAAAAGACACGTCAACCGAAAAACATAATATACAAACATTTTCACTAGTTTAATATAACATTAATCGTTATCTTGGCCGTATGATTTCCTTCTTGGACATAGACCTCCCCCATATTTTTCACTCCACCAATATGGTCGTCTACCTTGTGGGTGGTTATACTACGCTGAACTTGCCAGTCCGTTGTCTCCAATCCAGAACCTTAAACAATAATCGGCCTTCTATTCTGAGCGCTATGTGTCTCACCATTGCGAATTTGACTTGCCAATGCATTAGGCTATATCGGTTACATTCGTATCTTCTCATTCCTAAATCGATGTCATAGTGAATATGGCACAGATTTAAATATGTCTGCCTTTCGTAGATATCCTTGGCCTTAATTATGCTTCCAACAGTTCTGAAGTATGCGGCAATAAATGAATATAAAAGTAATAAAAGAACTGTCTAAATAACAATAAAAGAAGCTCAATATAAACAATACTTTATTTTTAATAAGATAATATTTGTAAAAGAAACGCAAACAATTAAAGGAACACAACGTTTAATAACATAACACTTTAAACGTAATCATAAATACAACGTAATAAAATACAAGATTTAAACTGTAAATAATAAAGAAAGTATACAATACCCTAGCACACTATATATTATTTATACAAACAAATTTATTGTGAATATCGAATCTCTTCAAAGTTTGTTTTCACCTTTAGAACGTTCGCATTAAAGTGAACATTTCGTTGTTTTTTGATCTTACTGCTTCGGTTCCGAGTAAACATTTTAGCGCCGACTTTTCTCTTAAAGTTATTGAAAACGGCAAGTGTTTTCGAACAATATTTGCAAATAATTATCGATACTTTGCTTTGCAAACGATAGTATATTTATCTTTATAAAAAGTTGTTTGAAAAGCACGTAAACATTGATATCTTTGCGTTGTTTTTAATATCAAAGACCGAGTCGAAATTCCCAAGATACTCTAGAGCGTATTATTATTCGTATGAGGTTTAGGTTAGGCACCATCAGCGCTTAGTAAGACCAACAATGACTTTCCGTCAAAAGCTACACCAGTCAGGACTGTGTCATGTGTTCATAGATAATAGCCGTATAGTTATTAGGCTAACTAGATGTATGGTGTGTACTATTAATATAAGTTATATTTAATGTTGTATTTTATTTATCAAATAAAATTAAATCTTTATTTAGTCATTGACTATCATCATCATCTTCATCATTATTTCAGCCGTAGGATGTTTACTCCTGAACAGCTCCCCTATAGATTTACATTAAAACCGGGTCTACTCCTTTACTCAGCTTACCAGTTCCGTGGTCTTCACTCCAAAAATTAAGGCTTCAGCAATTATTTATTCTGCGCGCTATGTGGTGTACACCACTTTACTATGCCAATTACTTTCGTTCGTATACAAATTCGCACATTACTGATTTGATATCATAAAGAAATCCCGAACATCGCTTTTTCGTGACTCATTGAGAAACCGTGAGTTTGAGTACGGTACTACCAAAACTGCTGTACCACACTCTGAGTAGGAGCGGTGAGACATACGGCAGCTCTGTTCAGTTAGTCCGTTCTCAATGTTAGCGGCGACGGCGCTCATTTTTCTTTCCTCGGCCCCCATCTCGCCACGTCTTCCTCAGGGTCGGAACACCGGATTTAGTAACATTACAATACTTTTTGGCCTTTCTGACATGATAGCTTTCTTACAGACAAATGTAGTGCCACCCAGGGCTTTCTCTTGATAATTTGATAATGAATAAGAGAAGCGCTACGCGACTACCCAGTCCGATTCTCTTGACGTTTAACCGTCAAGTCGATGTAATGTCACTAGAAATATAGAGTGAAAAAGATTATTACGTTGCTAAGAATAAGATAAAGACTTGTGACTTGTTATTTGACAATCCCACATGTATATCAAGCTTATTTACTGTAAATGTGCACTGCCAACTCAAATCAAGACTAAATAAAACAATAGAATAGCTATCACTCATAACTAAATAATAGCTTTGTAGCCTGCCACCTACACTGCATATTCGCGATAACGCTATGTACTAGGCAGGTTGTGATCTATTAACCACAGAAGTGCTACATCAACCAGGAGGAGGAAAGGATATCATCGCCAGCAGGAGATCTTGACGGTACGCTCAGACGCTACTAGAGTCAAATATCTCTACAGAAAATAAAGACAAATTTCCAGTCCATAACAACACATTTTTTAATAGTTTAACAATACAAATCTACACATATACACTTTATAAGATTTCGCTTAAATATAATCAAGTGACATCATTGCCAAGGATTTTTGTCATTTAAATATTCGTAAAAATAATAAATAAATATTTATAAAATATTAATAAAAATGAAATGAAATATGAAAACAAAGCGTTTTCGCTTTTAATATGCGTTTTGAATGTTGTAAATGGTAATCCAATAATGTTTTGTCGGAATTTCATTAAAAATCTTATTCCGTTTATTACAAATGAATTAGAGACTTTTTGCAAGCGAAACTTTGGTACAGTCAGTTTTTCTCAGTGCTTTGTAAATACACTATGGACGTCCCCCTTTTTTATAATATTATAATTTTTATTAACGTACAAAATATTATCATAAATATATTGTGAGGCCACTGTAAGAATATTGATCTCTTTCAACCGCTTTCTCAAGGAGATTCGCGGCCCTGCGCCGTAAATAGCACGGATGGCTCTCTTTTGCAAAACAAATATATTTTCAATATTCGCACCACTACCCTAAATTACTAATTCATAGTACATAATGCTGTGAAAACAATTAACAAAAAAAAACATGTTCCTAGCAGTATCAATATCAGAGTAGCGTTTTTACCTTCCTAACGACATATGCTGCTTTACTAAGCCTGACAGCAAGAGACTCGATAAGAGGGCTCCATTGAAGTTTAGAAACGATTGTGACGCCCAGGAAAATCGTAGAGTTTACCTAGTTTAAAACATCACCATTTATTGGGTTTGATTTAACATTCGATATAAAAAAATTATGAATTTGTTTTTTTTTTTTTGCTTAGCTAAAGTTTCATCCGTCACTTCACTGTTTTAATAATCCGATAAATGCATGTCTTGTTCTCCTCGGTACCCCTTAAAACGGAATAACAAATGTAAATTAATATACAGCCCAGTAAGAGTCCCCTGCCAAGTGAGTTTCGCCTAATACTTTATGAAGGCTCCGTCTAAGCGACCTAAAACCAGATTCCCAAGGCAGCTCTCAAGCTACTTTACTTACTACAGAAGGTGCGAAAATTAAAAGCACTTTTAGCAATCTTCAATTTCAGAAACGGCGAATCTTTAAATGCCAACGGGCTAAGCATTTACGATAGACCAAAAGAAGTCGTACCTAGTATAAGTACTAGACTAATGAAAGGCGCCTCACTTTCCATTCCATATCTTAGTCTATTCATTTATATTTCTGGTAAAGAACAAAACTCATTTAACAGCAAGACTATTTTAATATTATTGTTTATTATGTTTACACACAAGCTCATATGTAAGCACCCACACCATTAACTGAATACACAAGAACCCTGGGAAAAGATTCATAGCTAGGCCGTGAAGAAACGATTACCGCTTTGAAGTTGCAAAACTTGATTTCACATAGACAAGAACTGCTCTGCTTAGTTCTAATACAAATTTTCGAATAATCCGATACCATTTTTTTTATTGCATAAATCTCAAAAAGTGTTTCATTGGTATTTAAAAAGGAAAATTGTATTAACGTGCGTTCATTTAGCTCTTTTTGAAAGTTTATGCCGTTATGCATCAGTCAGATGCTAATGTAACATTATAATATAATGTAACATTTTAAATAATAAAGACTCTTTTCTTAAAAAAAATCACTACATGCATATTATATTTATAGCAACCCACCACGACTCTATATCTAAATTTTTATTATATTTTGTATATCCTGGCGTTACAGTCGTTAAGAGTAACATCTAAATTTAAAGATATTTGATTAATTATTAGTTTTGTAATAATTTCTACGACGGAGGTTCACCTTTGAATGATTTATTATTTGACAAGAATTTAAATTAACCGCTTCCACTTATGAACGCAAATTTAAAGACATCCATATAATCATTTTTTTTATATAAAAACTAAAATAAAACTGATAGTATATCGAAACTCTAAAACACTTAATAAATCTAAACTCTTTAAATATTGAAAGATTTATCTGTGTTGCTTTTACTTCATCACAATATGCAATCTGTAAGCTTTTTAAGTTTTTGACATGTGAAGAGTATATTGTTAACTTTATCGCACGGCACAAAGAATTTGATTTTTTAAGTGTTTTCGACATCCCACAGTTATGTGAATTATCTTTAAAAATGGCATTTTTGTGTCCAGTCAGAATAAGAAGGGGCAAGAAGAAGAAATGTAAGTATGAAAAAGCTTTATTTGGAAAAACTTTGTGAGTCAATGACCTCAAACTTTCTATACATAATTATAAATATAGAAAACCAGTAAATTCATCTCGTTTTACGAGAACCTGTACGCCTGTACAACCCTGACCGTGGGAACATTTTCTCAACAATTTTAACGACAAATGTTCACACTCATTTCGCGGTTATTATTTAACTTATTATTGTAACGTATTATTTTGCAATTTAAATGTTAATCGAAAATACTGTATTATTAAAATCTATGGAAAAAAAATTATGTCCCATTGTAATCCTAATGTATATCCTAATTATTGTAACATTTACTAAGAAAATATTCTTTATATTTGAAATCAATAAATCACATTTATATAATTCATACTTAATACAGTATTATAATTATGAACAATATTTTAAATCCTGTGTTTCAATATTATAAATAGTTGTAATGATAATAATTCTTTTGTTTCTGACATATTTATTTTTCATTAGCAAGTAGTGGCGACTCAGAAAAAGAATTATCCAGGCCGGGATCTGGACTCAGTCCGGGGATGGGCAGGATCACTGGCTCAGCAAGCATTGAGACATTAGTTAGAGTTGGTATAGAGAAGGAACATGGTCTTAGTCCAGATTCTAAGATGGTGGTGCTACATGATTTTGCACCTTGCGTGGATGATGAATTAGAGGTAGATAATTTTACTGTTTAAAAAAATTATTTATTACTCTTCAGTCTATAATTTATATGTGTATAGTTATTTTGTATATTATTTATATCTCTAATATCTTATGTTCTTATTACAATTAGATTGATTGAAAATCTTATGTTCTAGATCCATTATAATCTATGCCCAATTTAGCATAGCACATAAAACCATTAAGATTAACAATTTCAGACATAAATGTCATAATAAATGAAAGTAGAGTTATTTTATTTTTGGACTAAATTTATGGATTAAAGACAGGTCAACCATCACTGTGGAAAGTGTGAATTAAAAGAAACTTCAGTTGTTTCTATCCATAATTATTTTTTTTTATTTTCACTCCAATAATTAAAATGGAATATAATGTTGTAAACAGGTTAAGCGGGGCCAAATAGTAAATGTATTATATCGGGAAAATGACTGGGTGTATGTGATAGTAGCAGAATCTCGAAGAGAAGGCTTCATACCTCACTCATATTGTGCACCTTGTGAACATCATGACCTGAAGAAAAAGTTGCCAAGGAGCAGATCTCCAACTGATTTAGCACATCGAGAAGTATCTCAGTAAGTACTGAGTGAATCTGATACCCTTTCCAATTTACATGCATATTTCTATACCCATAATTATTGTCACTAAAAAACAAAGAAATAAATAAGTGTGGAAATATTTCTGTTTCTGCCAAATTAATAATCTACAATCCATATTTTGACTTTGGAACTATCACAACAACTTACTTTTTTCTTGTTATTTTCAGATTATCTTTATCAGATGGGGCAACAAATGATGGCCATTCAGAGCTCGGAAGTGAGGGTGAAGCCTGTCCCTTTAGTAAAGACCCATCTGGTCGATATGTAGTGCTATACACATTCACTGCCCGAGACGAAAATGATGTTGATGTAGAGAGAGGGGAATTTGTTACAGGTAAGGAGAAATTAAATTTTAAATACTAATTTAATTAATATCAAATAAACAGAATTTTACTCTGGATAAACCGCAAAAGATGCATTATTTTATTTGTATGAACTAGATGAAAGACAATATGACCTCAAATGTATTGTCTCAAAAATTTGATTGTTCTGCCTATTCAAATGTCTGTTTTAATAACATGTATTTAGTGATAATGCCTAATGGGGTTAATGTATACATGATTTTTTAAGAAAAACTGTAAGGCATTTTTTTATTCAAATGCTTCTAACCCAATAAAGACTTCAAATACAGTTGGGATAAATAAATTGCATAACATTGTCTCATTAATTCACCATTAAATAATGGGAAAAAACACTGGGACAAATTATTTGTAGATTAAAAATAATATTTTATCTCAAAAAGTTGGCTTTATTCTTTTTTGTAGAGAAGCCTTGCGGGCTAATATATATTTTGTTCCAAGTTATCCTTCAAAAAACATGTAATATTGAATTATATTTTAATGTATTAATGACCAATAATATTTGATAGTATTGAACAGAGAAGATCCAGATTGGTATTGGATTGTGAGGAGTGATGGTCAAGAGGGATTCATACCCTCTGGCTTTGTTTATCCTGCAGTAGTACAAGGTAATTTTAACCAAATTTAAACATAATAAAGCACAATTAATAATGTCATAGATTAAAGATGTAGTGATGCAACTTCTTAAGAATTTTAACAATAAATTAATTTATTTTTATTCTCTAGCAACACAGCAAGATAATGCACAACCTAACCATTCTTCGTTAACATCAAACCCTAACAACACAATGCTGTCATCTAACAACAATACCACCATCAACAACACAACCCAACAAGATAATGATGGACGTTATCACGGCACTGAGCTAGTCATGCTTTACGACTATAAGGTAACAAATATATATTATTTTTTTGATTAAAGAACTGCTGAGAATAATGACATGCCATTATATTTCCAGGCACAAGCCCCCGACGATTTGTCCGTTAAGCGTGGGGAATGGGTTTATGCAGATCTGACACAGCAGACAGTAGAGGGTTGGCTGTGGGCACACGCACCAAAATCAAGACGTTCTGGATTCATTCCTACAGCATATGCCAGAGCGCCACATACAACATCACTCTAAGAGTGATATTCTACCTTTTTTAGATTGAGACTCCCAATATTCTTACAACTTTGACATCAATAATCATACTATATGTTGTGAATGATTTTCATTATGAACTAAGTTTATAAAATGAAAACCAATAATTTGCAATTCCTAGCTTTATAAACAAGGACATAATATAGCTGCCATGGTTAGAACTTCCTGATTTATATTGTTTAATAGTGAGTTAAGTTCAACATTCCAGTGGCTATCAAAAGTCTTCCGTAGTTTTAAGTGCATAGCTCTCTTCAATTATACATCAAGGATGAAAGCCTACTTTTTGTAAAATAAATCCGTCCAAATTTCTACACTTTATTCTTTTTTTTAGTGATTCATGTAATTGTTAAATATGAGTAGTTTTTAATAAAGACATTAAAATTATTATTTTTTATTTATAAATTCATAATCTTCATCTGAAAAAAATCACAAATAATTTCTAATAGAATCAGGCGTTACCTCGCGGAAGTCTATCCTAAGAAAGGAACTAATATATAGCTACTTCGGCATGCATGGCTACTGCTACATAGCAGAAGTAGCTATATATTTATTCCTTTCTGAGTTAATAAATAATTTGTTACGAAGTCACTATCCGATTTTACTAATAATGATATGTTTAGTACCACAATTATGAATGATGTATCTAAAATTTAGAAATATAATAAAAATCATGATCATGATATATCTAGCAAGCCAATAATTTCTTTGACTATGGGGCCAGGCCTTTCAAATTAATATACTCGCTTACAACCCGAGGCTTGATAGTAGAAAAATCTCTGAACTATGTACAATAACAGTATATAGTAAAAGCTAGTTTTTTTCTGAACTACAAAATTAAAAAAAAACTAAATGATAAAAAACGGAAAATTTACAAGAAATATATAAATAATTGAGAGCAAAATAAAGTCACCTATCCCCCATGTGGAAAAAAAAAATTAATAAGACTCAAAGGCGTGTAGTGCCAACCGTAACATTGAAAATATAATCATTTGATTGTTGATCATTGTCAATAATATTGCAATGTCCAAAATAGAAAAGATATTTAAAAATGATCATTGTTTATTACCAATTTTATTTTAAACTAAATCAATAATATATAATCAATAACTAGTGTTTTATTTTTTTTTAATTTGCAACTGCAACAGATAATAAGTTAAAAAAGACAGTGTATCTGAGAAGCTAATTTAATATGTTTATGACATTCATTCATTATCTAAGAGTACATTTCTCCTCTTTTTCTTGGCTTGCTGTTTAATTTCATCTTTCACTTTCCACTCTTGCAACTGTTGCTCCAGCTTCTTAATGTCTTGCTCCGTAACTGTAACTGGTAGTTGTAATTCTTGTTGCTCACTCCTAATAAATTTCATTGTCTCAAGTTTCTTTGTAAGAAATGGTCCTTGTTGACACTCAAGTAAGTTTCTATAGTCAGCTAGCTTTTTGTTTCGAATATCATCACAGTGCATTTCTGTCAATTTCCTTAGAGACTCCTTTCTTGACAACTTATTATATGTCCTAGAGAAAAAAAAACAGGATTCAGTAAATCTGTAGGAGTAAGTCAGACATCTTAATATACGCTAATTAAATCATAGATGATTATCACAGATTAGATTTTCAGATGCATATTAACAAGTTCAGAGTTGGCTTATCACGGAAAGAACTTTTGTATTAATAAAATTCTTGTGTAAAGAATAAATTAGATGGATAATTATAACTGCTTATATGAGAGAGATGACAAACTACCCTACTATAGATTTCGGGAAGAAGTTCTTTTTATTAAGATAGCTATTATTAACTCATTGAAAGAAGCCTACACCCTCAGAGAAAATAAACCCATCCAAACCGGTTTCCTAAATTTTCAGATATAATTAATTGACACTGCGTTCATAATTTCTTGTCAAGATTATCCAAAATAAATATGCATCTAAATTCTCTTTATAATTCAACTTATATAATTACCCTTTTATCGTCTGCGCCATAACCCTAATAAAATTACGAAATTATAAGGCAATTTTATAATAATAAGATAATAGATTTTTAAATCAACATGATATACATATATTAGTCACATAGTTACAAGTGTGTATAAATTTCAAAAATGCACTTACTCGGGATGGGCTTTGTACTCAATATTAAGTTTTTCTAGCAGCCATTCAAACTTCTTGTAGTCATATTGTCTGAGGAACTTCAACAACTTCTTTCTTTTGTCAATGAGCTCTTGAACAGTTTTCTGAATAGCAAAGAAGTATTACATTAATAGTATAAATATTTTATATCATCTTGAAGGATATTTATTTAGTTATTTAGCTTGTTTAGGCCCCCCAATATATATACCAATGACATCAAGGTCGCAGGAAGTTGTAACACCGATTATTGTAATGCTATTTGGGGGAGATCTATCTATTCATGCCAGCTGAATGAATATTTAGTTGTTTAATAATATAGAAATTTGTATGACTTTTAATAAATTCAATTGTTGGTAATAAGGTATGACTCTATAGTTGATTTCTAATTGATGATTGGAAGATTGAACACATTTGCCTAATAAAAATTCTTAGTAAGAATCATATATGCTAAAACAATAAAAATATTTTTTTATAAAAATAGACAAGATGTTGTTTGACATGACACTTGTAGAAGTCATAATGCAGGTGAAGGTCTCACTGGTCTATGCATAATGTGATTTCAAGTTTAATTTATATGAATAAGCATCTAATAACCAAAAAATAAATAATTTCAAAGCCTTTTTCCATTGATTACTTAGTACTATTTATAAACATAATTGTCACAAAATGAAAATGGATATTATAATTAAAATTTATAAAATTATAGCAGAAATAAATAATTTTGTCATGCGACATTAGCATGTTCAACTCACAAAAGATTTTCTCTATTATCAGTTTAGAAATCTGGTACTTACTTTGGCAATAACATTTTTTGGACTTTTTTCCATTGTATCTTGCAGACATCTTATATGGCCTGTTAATCTAGCAACTAAAAAAAGTAAGTTTCATATATTATTTCAGTTTCATTATATTTCCTAGTAACTGGAAGCATTATAGATGTGAACCATTTTCTAGAAACATTAATGTTATTGTAATAATAGTTACAAATTCTCTTTTAAAAAAGTAGTAATAAAATAAGACACAGCCGCTCAAATAAAATTAAAAGTATTTATGGAACCAATAGTATAAAATATAAATTCACTACACCATTGCCAACATGCATAGCTCTAAAATGGCATCCAACAATATACAATAAACATTGCTTATTATTATGCACCCCCAACACAGCTGGCATGGTGTGCATAGGTCAAGCACCCCTCGTGCTCTTAGGATATCCTCATTCCAGAGTGATTTTCTCCAATAAAAAAAATCAAGGCTGTAACAGCATAAAACCATACTTTCTCTTGAGAAAAGAGTACCATAACCAGTGAAATTGATATCTACACTTCAACATTTACACACTAGTTCAATATTATCTGACCTTCATAGGTTTACACCAATGAGTAGTGTAAAATTTTAAATGAATTTAGCCATAAAAGTTAACAGTATAAAGCATCTTCAAATATGAATTAATTAAGCATGTCTTACTCCGGGTTTCAGCAGTGAACTCATCATATTGATGCCTTTTAACTTTATCTATGTAATGTGACTTGACTAATGTATTATACTCCTTCCTTCCTAGATGTGCTACTGAAAATATTTTCTTCACTGCTTCTGGTGCACTGCAAATATTTAAACAGAGAAAAAAATCAGATTTTTTTGTAATTTATTACTAAAGAGGTTTCTTGTAATTAAAAGAACATAATTTTTAGAATATGTCTAGGTAATTCACAATATAAAGGTATTGGTAATAACTAAAATAACATGAAGTAAACATTGCCGTAATTAAGATTATACTACAAAACCATATTTTTAACAAGTGTTAGTTAAACTTTAATTCAATTTAGTATTACCTACTCAAACAATGACTGGATTTTTTATGACTGTTTATATTTAAATTCACTATGAATTAACATACTATATACAATATATAGATATATATATATGAGATTTTACTTCAAATATTAAGCCCATATTAAAAATGTTTTTTTTTTGGATACGTCTCTCACTATTTTAGCGGATTAGAAAAACTGTATGAATTAATCTAGTACTTTTGGCAATATGTCTACGTATAAATTAAGGTTATCCACCTATTTAAAGAAAATATTTACTTTGAAACCATACTAAATTTTAATGAAGCTTACTTTTTTATTTCTTCGCTTAAAGCATAATCTTGTCCCAATGCTGATTCGGGAATAGGAGGAAGTGCTTCCAAATCACCAGATCTTTCAGCTTTGTATGCAGGAACATACTCAGGGCGTACCCATTTTATATTAACCTGATGTTTAATACTTCGGCACTGAGTTATTAAGGGGGTTAAGCGTCTAATCATTTTCTTAATACTAAAACAATAATAATATTATTTTAAAAAAATAGGTTGTTATAGGTATGATCCTACAGAATGTGACAGTTGACACATTGATGTCAAGACATTGACAGAATTTTCACTTTTGTGCTGATAATTAAAAAAAAATTGTTGACTTTTTTTTTAATTATGGGTTAAAATTTTATGTGAATTATTCCACAGTGAAATACAAAGTTTTATGTGCGAGTTCTAGGAAAATAAGTTGTATTAGTGAGTATAAAAATAAAAATTAACTTATAATGGAATACATTGATCGTCTGCTATGCAAAAATTTCTCAGTTTTAGTTTTATGTACACCAAAATTAACATGGTGCTACTTTTTAATTAACAATAAATCGATTATTTACCAGGGTTAAAGTTACAATAGAAATGTTATATACGATAGAGTCAGTCGATTTAATGGAAGTTGGTAGTGCCAAAAGACGGTTATTTATAAATATAAGATTTTCTAATAGATATATTTAAGTTTACCTACTACCACTGACCAGTGTTAACCCAGCAATAGAGGACCCACCCACCCAGAATTAGAGGACTAAGAATTGCAATTGTAGTTCACAGCTTCGATCCCAGGGACACAATCTTATATTTGTCATGGAACCTTTTTTAATTTTGCTATTGAACTTTGGATGATCTATATATCCAGAAAAATATAGATCTACACAATATTTATGTATTGCGTAGATTTGCATTATTCTGGGTCTTTTATTGGATTTTCATCACGCTGCTCAATAAACACTAATTTGACAAATGTAGCAAAACTCACAAAACACTGAGTGACAACATCGGGTAGAGCAATATTAAAAAAATAGCATCATCAGCATCAGTCAGTAGACGCCCGCTGCAAGGCGTAGACCTCCTCCAGAGATAGTCACAATGGCAGGTCTTGCGTTGCCCGCACCATGCGACTACGTAACTTAGCTGTGTCGCCAGTCCACCTGGTGGGCCAACATACACCGCGTCAACCGGCTTGTGGTCGCTACTCGAGAACCTTCAAAATATACAATTATCAAAATCAAATTAGCATACTGTAAGGTAACGGCACCAGTAATTGACCATTTAAGAGCGCTGCTAAAATGTTTTTTTTATTGACCACATACATTCAAATTTTAGAATATCAGTGGGTGCTTAAAGGAAATTCTTATACCCTTTAGATTAAGTTTTACTAAGAAGTCTTTCAATTAAACAAATCGTAAACACTTAAATTTTTATTTGATTCATATTAAGTGTTTGCTTCAGTAGTTGACCAATCAAAATCTGAAAAAAATTAGTAATTGACCGTATTGAGCATCAGTAGTTGACCATATGAATAAAAACTTACTTTTATGGTAAATAAGACCACACATATGTCAAAACTTAAAATTTTAATTTTCACATAGAAAAAATATAATATTCAGTCACGAAATCAAGAAACGTGCCTCACAGTTGAACCCTGTCAAAAACAACTATCGGCTCCTGCTACACACAATGCGCTTTAGTTCTGAGCTTTCCGCAGTTGTAAATAGATGAGAGCAGCTACTTATAAATTAATTTTTTAATTAGATACGATAAACACAACGCTTATTATTTAAAATTTCATACAAAACGGTCAACTACTAGTACATGGTCAACTACTAGTGCCCTTACCTTACTTGACTTTCGAAATCAATTGTAAATAATATTATTATACTTTTTTTATTTATGAGATACCGCGTGAAACTAATTTGCAATGGCTTTTTTTGCATTTTTGTTATTAATTAATTTTGATAACATTGCTTGAATGTGGATGGAAGTCCTACGGAATTTAACCTAAATAAAAACTTAAAAATACTATACACTATTTTTTAAATCATGGTTGTATTAAAATGAAATCATAGCGTAATAATTTCTGTAAAATCTTTATTTTGCAGGAGACATATTTTTTTGTGTTCAGACCTTTATTTTAATAGCTTGAGCAGAAAAGTCTAATCATATATACACCATATTAATAATAACATTTAAAAAAATACAATAATTTTTTGAAACCTGTAGAAATCATATTCTCTTAGTTACTTTTATTTTATAGTACATAAATACATTATGTACAGTAGGCTTTTACTTATGTACTTACGCAATCCCTCTGGAGACTTAAGTGTGCGTCCACACTGAAAGCGCGGTAACTGGAGCCTAGGCGGGCGCGGCGAGCGGGGGCGTGCGGTGGCCACAGTAATGGCGCGAGCTCTTGTAGCGGTTTGACGTACATCAGGGGTTGTAAACTATTATGGACGAGGATTTGCTATTTTTACTAGACAGTCCGATTCTGAGATGGGAGGTGTTGAACACTAGAGATGGTGTGCACGAAATAAATAAAAAAAGAGCAATAACTGGTGAATTTGTTAACTTATATGAAGAATTGAGATTATACCCTACACTTCAGTATACTCGAATGCCCGTGTCAACTTTTGACTACATACTAAGTAAAATATCATTAAAATCGCGCATACGCCGAGCGACAAGACTGAACTGGTTTGTTACCCCCGCCACCCGCGCTTTGTGTCGCTCGCTGACTAGGCCCGTAGTGGGGCTAAAACGCGCGGACAGAAGGGTTTGAAACTTAGGCGCGCTGTCTCGCCCAGTCCCGTCGCTCTAGGCTTCCGCCTTAGTCATGCGTCAAGCCAATATGGACGCAAAGGCGCGTTTCATTTGTATGATACTTCGCGCCCGTCGTCGCAACCGCGCTAGGCTCGCACTATGGACGCACACTCAGGCTGTGTGTAGTGAGCTAAGATGCAAAAATTCTACCAACAAAATGGATTGAAGGCCAGTAATATATATAACATTAAAACTATAGTAAGAAAGGGACTAATATATAGCTACTTCTGCTATGCAGCAGTAGTTCTGCAATGAAGTGCACTGCCCGCCAAGCCCGCTGATAAATGCGCATGTGCCAAACACCGAGTTACTATATACCGAGTCGTAGTATAGACTCGGTGTTTGGCACTTATCGGTGTAACATTACTCCTGCGGATGCCCCGTGGAGGGGTGAAACACGTGTTGAGAGAATTAACGGTGGTAGTTGTATAATTCGCATTGTTTGCCAGATGCGCATTTATCAGCGAGCTGGTGGACGGTGCACTTCATTGCACGACTACTGCTGCATAGCGGAAGTAGCTATATATTAGTCCCTTTCTTACTTAGGATGGACTTCCGTAAACTAACGTCTGAATCTATTAGATAATTAAGACTACACAGCGGATAAATCATTTTTCGGGAAAATTTCGTATATTGGGTATATTTGGACAGTGAAATTAATTTTTTAGATAATTTCGTTATTATCGTTCTCCATGAAAGATGGCGCTGATCAGAAGTCAATTGATATAAATAAATATTATTCTAACCAAGTTGTAATTATTAATACTGAAGTATTACAATTATATAAAAATAATAAACTGTTTCTTCATAACCACTCATTTATTGCTTTTATGGTATGAATGTTCTAATTTATAAAACCCTTAATATAGCCGTTTTGTACTAGATGTACCACTTCACGCGACTGTACAAGTTCTTACATCTAATTAAAACATTTATTGCGTGTTAATAATTGCATTACAGATTAAGAATAAACACTCCTTACTAATAAAACCACTTTGACGAATAAACATTTTGACTTGGTGTCGTTTTGAGCTTCAATTATTTGAAACAACATAGGCTATATATTTGCATGTCAACACAAATACCTTTTCTGGTTTTCATAATTAAGTGTATAACATCTAATTTTATAGGATTTAGGTCTAATAGAATAACCTAATTAAACCAGTGCATTTTATTATTCTAAATTATTTTTCCACATTTTTAGTGTCTCGTAAACCATTGTAAGCTCATTTTTTTATTTTAAGTTTTCACAGTTTAAGAAATTGGTTAAGGTTTAAGGATTTATGATCAATAACCATTATACAACTTTTAACATCAAACATTGCACTAAAGACTGTGCTTAGAACAATTTGAAAACCAAAAATAAAACAAGTTTTTAGTACAAATCTAATCTAAGCAAACATAGCTTAAAAACTTCCTTAGATATTTCAAAGATGTGTGCCCAAAATTTTGTTTTCAAAGTGACGAATATATTTTTTACTAATCAGTAATAGTATTTTATAATTGTTTAATTAGTCAGTGTTTAAACATTGCAAAACCTACTTACAAAAAAAATTGCTGGTTAAGAAGAAATAATGTGGAATGTTCAAACAGCCCGTTTACTACTAATACAAAGTAATTATTTACAAATATAAGTAATTTTAGTGGCGTACGCAAAATGCTTAGACAAATATTTAAGATATGAAAGAATCACATACAAGCGTTCCTTACACGCGTGCAACAGAGATGGAATGCAAATAAATAAATTGGTTAGAAAGAAGAACTGGCTAATACTGGACGTTGCAATACGTACATTTGTTCCTATCTAATAACGGGTTTGGGTGCAAATGTCTTTCATTAGTTCTTAATGTTAAAATTGATAGCTAATAAAATACTAGTTTAACCAGAAATAGAATATGTAGATGCATTTTTGCCTAAACTTATTCAATAAGAATTTATGGATTAATTTTTAAATGAGACTATTGTTCTTCAACTTTAAATGAATATGTTTCCGTACATTCAACATCTGCTCAAAACATAATTATTAAATGTATAACTTGCTAATATTACAAAATTGGTATTAAAATTGATTGTTACACACAAAGAGCAACATAATTATTGAATATTATTCAAATAAAAATAAATAGGATGTCCTAATCTTATTATTATGGAAGATTGTGAATGGACTGCATTGTAATTATTGTGATAAATTGATTACTTATTTTTCAACAACATTATCATTTTAGATACAATACCAAAAAATTACATATTAAAAGAAAATAATATTTAATAATTCATAACTAAATAAATAAATATTTCTTCAGACTAGATAAGCTTTAGCTTATGTAAGCCGCTGTAAAAAGAAACAGGAACAGCACCAATGATTTTATTTTTGGTTTGAATATAATAAAGTACTTAATTTCATTTTCATTATCTAAATTCAGCATCATTTATTAATAACGGTAACAAGTTAGTGCTTCATATTTTGGCACGTCGACTCGAAACGTGATAGTTTCAAAAGATGATCTTAAATTATTTAATATGTAATACAAGTTGTTGTGTAAATACACACAGTTTAGCCCTAATAAGATAAAAATTAAATAAATATTTTTGAATTCTAATTTCAATATTACTCTACGGCTACATTAGCGGTAACATTGATCTCGTTGATACTATACTTTAGAGTAAATCAAACACGCGTTATGCCTATAGTAATTTGCTATATTGAATAATTAAAGAAAAAATCTATAATTTTATATAGAACATAATTTTTTTACGATGGAAAGTTAGCCACTTGCTGGCCTTATTAGCATTAGCACATTCCATTCATAAAGGGCCGTTCATAATGTACGACACGTGAAATTTCACTTTTCTAACTCCCTTTTCCCTTTGCTGGATATATTCTTGATAAGGAAATTTAAATAAATTAAAAAATTAAAAAATTACTCTTTTGTTCCGATGTCCAAGGGCTTCTTAAATGTCTGAGATATCTATAATCCGCACGCTTTTCTAGACCTTTACTCTCTTGTATTATATGAACAGCCACTAAGCAAGCTGAAAAGTCACTTGGGATCAATGCAAAACCTGTTTAAAATTCTAATTTACATTTGTTTGAAAGGGTCTTGGATCAGTTGACATTTCCTGAAAATTAGTTATAGGTAGAAACGTAATTTAAATTCTACCCTTAGTAATTTATCGTTTGCCTCATATATTTACTGTGAATTAATAATTCGTTTTATAATATCAATGTATAAAGTCCCACATGGACGATGTCTAGTGTTAACCTTAATAATAATTTATATTAAAGATAACGGGCAAGAAATTGTTGGTCGCGCTATAGCTGGTCTTGTTTTGCGAAGTAAGCAAGTAGGCAAAGATCACACAGCATCATATTTAACAATTGAACAACACGTTTTCACACACGATTTTCCACGGCATTATTATTTTAGTTTCGCATTAATACCATCACTTTATGTTATTTACATTTGACATTAATTGATTGCCTCACATAGTCAGGTTTATATATTCCATATATACAAATTGTGAATATTTAAAACAACATTTTACACTATGGTGATTACAAAATAATTAACTTAAAAAATAATAGATAGCTTGATAATTAATAATTTATATTCAAATTAATTTTTATTAACCTTACTTGTGGTTGTTTAGAATCACTTGAAACAATTAAAACATTTTTTCTTATGAAATTATTATTACATGAAATATCAATAGTTATGGATAAAACAAGTGTGATTTAAATTACTTAGAAAAAACAATCGAACCTTTACACATATAGCACAATAGCCATTATTAATAAACCTGTTACCTTTTTTACTTCAAAATTGCTTCTATAAAACATCTATCCTTAATTCAACTAATGAACTGTCGGATGTTGTACATTAATTGCTATAAGGTATTTTATTACAATTACAACTACGGCTCATATTCAAGTGCATATATCGTATTTCATGTCTTAGCTACTGTTGAGGCAATTATAATTCCAAAGATCAGATGTGAGTGCTCCTGATTGCAGGGTATTTTTTTTGGTCTTTAACACTTTGGTCGAATTAAGAAAGCTCACGTGTGTGTACTAAAATTGTTCGCTGGTGCTACCTACGTTGACGCAGTCTGTCCGGACGCCGCCGTGCTGTAAATAAAATGTTAATATATATTATTGATAATATTTTAAATATCATTATTATTAAATTTATCTTTATCGCCATTACGAAAATACAAATTATCAAAGTTAATCTGAGATGTATATAATTAACTATATGTAGTTTTTCTAAACATCTGTAACAGCCATTGATTTGAAATTTTTTTATTAATATTTCTTTTCTGTAAAATCGGAACAATTTTTTTCCAAACAACATATTTATCCCAAACATACTGTGAAATAGTGTAATATGCCTTTTGACAAAACATATGTTTAATTACTTCTTGAATTTACGATGAAATATATTTATCGCGACGTTTGGTACTTTATTATAAAATCGATTATTTCAGTAAAAAACAAAGCATAATCGTAACACTAGAAGCAAGCAAGTATTAAGTTTATATAAATAACTCACCGACTCTAGCAATAGCATCGGCCGGCGTCTTCGTGCCCTATTCTCGCTTCTTGCCCTTCTTCTTTCCTGCTCGCTTGCTGTAGTTCTGCGCGAGCGCATTCACTATTGACACCACAAAGTACAGCACCATCGCCAAAACGAACTTCTCCAGAAGGCTCGAAAGAATCGATCCTTGGTTCTCCGGCAAAGGCGAAGACGGGTCTTTTTTATGTAGACGCGACTTCTGATTGCGTAGGAATTCTAATAATGGTGCTTCGAGTTTAGGGCCGATATATGGTATCCTCTCCACCCATGATAGAACTTGTCTGAAAAAAAATATTAAAGTTATCAATCATAAGGTTCTTTACAAAAGTGTTTCAATATTTTTGAATAAACAATCTTTTTACTAGTTGAAAATTCTGACAACCCTTTTCGTACAACAGTATATACAATCACAAACCTATTTATTTAAATATTTATTATTTATTTAAATACTCTTCTTTTCAGCCGATAGACGCTCAGGCATAGGCCTTCCCCAAAGAACGCCATGTTGACCGGTCCTGCCTTGCCCACATCCAGCGACTTATCGCAACTTTAACTATATCGTCGGTCCACCTAGGTGAAGAGCCTAGGGAGAGGAGGAAATTGGAGGCCTATCCACATTGAGTCTACTGGCTCATGGTCGCCACTCAAGAACCTTTCTACCCCAACTACCATTGCTTACACAAGCGATTCCTAAATGATGTAAATATAAGTTAAGTATTTTTAAAGATTTTTTATAAGAAATTCATTTAATCATTACCAAATAAATGAGCCTAAAAGTTTGCACAGAAATTATGTATGTTTAAATTAGTGTAAAACATTGCCTTATTCCTGTGGCCAATGACTCCCATAATTATTAAGGCTTTGTGGTATTGAAAAACACTGATCTAAACATATGAACTACATATACTAAACTATTTAGAAGGTTTTTAAATCATAGTAATTTTTAGTAAAACATGCTCTTTTAGGTTATGATTGTAATAAAATTTGTATTCAGTATTCTCACCCGACTAAAGTTTCATTGAAGGCTATGATGACGAACATCTTCTGTATATGCATTTTGATCACCGCTTTCCCCAGTACAGTGGCACCGAAAAAGGTCCAAAAGGGGACGAGAAAGTGACCACATGTCAGGCCGGCGAGGTCGAACAGAGGATTAGGGATCGACGCACAGGCCAGAATGCCCGCGAAACCAACACGCTGCACCAGCTTCTGAACCATCACCTTGGCCCTGTATTATATCATGAAGAAAAACAACAGATTATCCCACCATTCAGAATCAGGCAGATTACTAATCACATTTCCATTATAGTGGAGTGAGGGAAGAATCGCTCACCAGCTAATTCATATCTGCTTGGTTTTGGTAATGTTGATGCTGTTAGCATAATAGTGGAAAATGTGGAGGATCACTTAGTATGGCAAAAGGTAACAGCAAGGATGGAGGGGGGGTCTCAGATATCGTGACCATCATTATTAAGCCACTGTCAATTCCAAACACAGATATTTCAGAATTTAAGAAAACCTTTTGACTTTTGAATAATAATAAAATTAAATATTAATAAATATAAAAATTAAATATTCATTTTAATTTAGGATATAATTAACGTAATATTAAAAAATGTTTATTTTCAAAGAGCCTTTTAGCTTTTGTGATGTAATATTTCAAGGGAAAGATTGCAAGAGAATTGGTGGTGTGACTACAAAGGAAGGGAAGAGTGAAATAGAAATTCCTGATGACATTTTTTATCATCGACCTCTAAACAATTACAAATGTTTACAAAACTAACCTGCCAGTTCTGGAGTCATCCGCATCGATCTCTGTGACTTCAGCTAGGGTACCTCCTGAGAGACGAGCGGCCCGCGCCATAAAATACGGCGGCAGTTCTCCAAGCGCCGTGCCTACGCCCCATAGCATCGACTCTATGCGAACCTTTGACATTATACTCCAAACGGTCACTGCACCTGCAGCTGTCGCCGCCTCCGTTGGGCATATTATACTGAAACACAAGTGCCACGTTTTTATACCAATATGCTGCTGTTACGACATTTTTATGTACATACTATTATCTACACAGGATTATAATAGGGAAAGTAGATATAAAAACAAGTGAGTTGTGTCAGCATGTCAGCAGACAAACACCCACTGCTTGGTAGTGATCATTTACAATAATCACTTGCGTACATCAAGAAAATGCTAGAGGAGCCAAAATTTATGTAAGGGCAACCTTCAATTTAAAGCTAAAAGTGTTACAAACACGCCCTGATCTGAGAGTTCACAACAAACTCAGAGGATCTTTATGTCATCACCTTCACAATATCCTTAATACAGTAATAAAGCAATGATTTACCAAGCTTCATTATCACTTAACATATCCAACACCCCATAATTTGGTTTTTTTTTTAATTTTTGTTTCTAGAACTTTTTGAATTTATTGACAAATAATTTAGAGAAATTGTTTGAAAATGTAATACCAGCTGATACACTTCATAGTGCCAAGTAAAAACCTTTCACAATCCATAAAAGAATAGGATTAAATGCATGATTACTTATTTATTAATGTCTAAATAATTATCGAGGATTAGTTAAAAGGAAAAAAGTTTTTATTGCGTTCACTACAAGATTAGTTATCGTATAATAAACAAAAGATACATCGCGCAGAACATGTCGCTGAAGAAGACCTTGTTTGGAGTTAAGAGATATCTATATGGGCTTATATCCAGCAATGGTCGTCTTACAGCTGAAATATTGATGACGATGAACTAAAGATAATCCCAACACGCCTTAATTGTGATTAACGTCAAAAAATTGACAGCCGAAAAAAACGAACGGCAAATAAAATGGGTAAAATAAAATAACTCATTTTACCATTTTTTTTTATTTCTATAACAACAACCTTCTTTGTATTTAGAGCAGTAATTAAATTTTTGATTACAAATAGACTTGGTAAGTGATATATCTAGGTTATAAGAAATGCAATTGACTTACTCGTTAGGATATGGCGGTTCGGGGAAGTTGAGCGAACCACATTCATAGGCAGCTAGGGTGACGCGCGCAATATGCGGCCCTAGATAAAGCAGAAACGTGTGCAGACCGGTGCCCAGGCCCACCGAGCTACATACACCCAGCACCACCCACCAGCCCCACCACGCTAGTTTCATCACCACTAACTGGAATTTTTTAAAAAAATTAATGCACTTTTACGCAAGATTAGAAAATGGAAAATTTAAAAATAATTGCAAAGAATGTGTGGGTGCTAAGGCTAATTACACTAAATTACTTAATACAGATAGCAACCTTAGGAATGATATGTTTGCCTCCTGGCTTTTCATACGTTGATTATATTGTGTAATTTTAAATTATTTAAAAAACACATATTCCTGCTAAGTTTCTTTAGCCTGATCTTTTCAAGTCTGAGGTGTTTTATCCGAACAGGTGATTGACACAAAAAAATTGAATTTTGGATGCCATGATTGGCAATATTATACTATTCCGTAGTATCTAATTCTCACACACCTAGTCAAAGAAAGAACTATAAATCAATTCATAGCGAAGTTGAATATGCGACAGAGGTTGAAGAAGAGATAGAAACCTGCCAAAGGATTAAGGCCTGAAGAGATCCAATAACCACTTTTTTGATGAAAGGGACTACCAAAGTTGCTTTGGATCATTAGGTTACGTATAAAGTCTAGTCGATGAAGGAGAACGTCAATTTATTGCAAAGAGGTCTCCTCAAAACTGAAACGCGGGTCGTATAACCCTAGCACCCGGACCCTCTTTATACAACGCGATGGTTACTCCACCCTCCAATCTTAATCTTAAACTTAATCCTTAGAATACTGACAAGTTACGTCAACACATCAAAATGCGACGAAATGAGCCACAATAAACCTACTATCATCGAGTAAACGCCGGTCGTAACTTACTTTCAAAGTAAAAGTGAAAATAGCTTTATTATGTAACATCATTACAATCATCGAATATCGTCAGTTTGAAATTAAGTTTACGCTAGTTCGTAACGCACCACCTAGTAACTAAGAACTAATAAGAAATGCAGTAGGGTTTGTAATTTTTTTTGATGATTTTAATAACAAAAAAAATGTTGTCTTTAAAAAAAGAAAATTTCTTAATCTTAATCCTGAACATAAACTGAAACAGTGTAATATGCCTTCTAGCCTGTTATTAAATTTCTTGAATTTAATAAGCGATAAATTTACCGCGTTCCTCGATAGTTAATTATACAAGTTTAAACTTTAAAAATAAAGCAATTCTTGTCAATATCAAAGACTGTCGATTACATTCGTTTATATTAAAATAATGTAGATTTAACGCTGATATCATTCGTAACATTTACCAATTAGATACGTTACAAATTAATTGACTTCAACGATAGAAAGCTTTATACGTAATTAACATACCTGAACATAAGGTTGATGTGGTCCACTCACATAATATGACGTGACAGTTCCAAGTGTGAATAATATAATTGCTAATGCTAATATTTTGTACGCTAGCAACCTGAAACAAATAATTTAACGGATGCTGTTAAAATAACCAAATTACACTTCTGTTACATTTTACAGTAAAGGATATAAGTTTTTTTTTTTAATTTATTACTGTCTCCATTAATTTTGGTTAAAAATGTCAAAAAGATATAACCTAATCACAAAGTGAATGACTTTAAATGACTAATTTAGTATACAGATAAAGGTTTTTTTTATTAAACAAGTTTTACCTTTGTAGCCCTGTTGAGATCAATATAAGGAGTTCTCTAAAGAAATACTCTAGTGTGATAAGCGGCCGCCTCCAAAGCACCAGACTGTCGGTGTCCATTGGGACAGGTTTGTTTCTGAAATAAAGGAATAATTGAATATATTTATCTCCTTGACCGCGTTATACAATCTCGTATTAGTTGAATAAAATTATGTAAACACGCGATTGTTAAAAAGCGATTTATTTACATATTTCTTGTTATATAAACAATAACGCATCGATACCACAAAGAGGAGACAATTGTTGCACAAACCTCACTGTTACTACTATCACACTTGGTTCAATCTCCCGGTTCTGGTATAACTTGTGGTTAAGACATTGGCTAACTTAAGCTGCCTTATTTAATGACCAGTCAATGGTGTTTTAACTAACGACGATGTGATTAATGATTAAATTCTCTCATTGTTCGCTCTGGTGACCCATAGAAATCAACTTGGCTGACCTCGAGGGATTCTCTGACCACAACAGATCCCGAGACTGTCTGAAGGTATTACGCAGTTTGTCAAATATAAGACGAATCTCCTAAATTTTTGTATTAGAGTTGTAATTACCACAATTATATTAGTGATGTCGACGAAGCTGCCATCGAACACATTTTATAAAAACACGACTACGACTATTTATCCGAAATATTTTTTTTCATTGAAGTTCACTATTTGCGGCAGATTAGCAAGTACTAAAGGCATTGTAACTATGCTTGGGAACCCCTTAGATCAGTTTAAACGGATTGGGAGTTCGAGATTTCAAGTCGGTTTGTAGTTTCAGCCCATAAACGCCCACTACGAGGCACAGGCCTCCCCAGGAGATATCTATGGGTGTATATATCATAATCGCCACACTTGGCAGGCGTGTACAGTTTCACAATGATTAATAAGGGATTAAAAAGCCTGTCTTTATTAGCTAAAGTAATGATAATCATTATAATACACTTGCTACAGACCTAATCATCAATTGTTTTTACTTATAATTATTATTCGACACAGCAACGTGGTCTCACACTTCGGGCTACATTGGCAAGCTCGACAAGCAATGGAGAAAGCTATCCTCGAGATTTTTTTGAGATCGAGTCATGAAAGTGAAATCCGTAGAAGTTCGATAATAGATTAAAGTTGGAATAAGGACTACGGATCTGCAAGAGTACGTACACCCACGGGGAGGTCAGATAACCTTATTAAGGTATCTATGGGAGAGGCCTATGTCCAGCGGTGGACATTCTACGGCTCAAATGATGATAATGATAATTATGTAACATAACTATAAAAACTATAAATGACCTCTTGTTTCTTTTCTGTTAATTATTATAATATATACATATAAATAAATAAACTTAGTAGTAATGTAAATTGTTTTACATGTATTTACAATATTTAACACGTTAGTTGTTTATAATACGTGGCTACCGATAACTAATAATAAATCACGTATGAATGCACAATCCAATCACGTGGATTGTATTTCGCGGAACAATAATTAACCCCTCTCTCTTCGTACGTGGAATGTTTACGTATGAAAATTCTTGCAAATCGATTTGATGATTGGCACGTACGGCGAATGTTTCACTTTTGCAATAAGAATTAACCACTTTGATACAAGCGTCGATTATAGTCGAGGGCCCACAAGCGAATACGCACAGCCGGTTCTTACCTGCTGCGACACTGAGCTCGTCTTGCTCTTTAACACACTTGTGATGCGTGTTTTAGCTAATGTTATTATAATAAAATGTCTTGGTTGACGATTAAAGTCGACGCTTGGCCGTGCACGTTCATGTTACGGCCGTCGACTATAGTCGACGTTCGGCTATGTGTATGGTTTAGTGGCCGACAAACGCCGTACCCAAGAAGTTAATAATCGTATTGTAGTTTCAAATACATCTCCCGCCAACCGCACAAAAAAGCTTTATAAAAATTGTGTAATCATGCGCCTTAAATGCTTTTTTTTATGTTAAGTTTTCTAAATTGTAAATATTCGAAGATCTGTTAAGGATTGTTGTAAACTGCTATTACAAGAAGACTTAACTATAGTCACTTAATAGTTTTTGCTCCTAGATTTCAGACTCGCGAACAATGTGTCTGTGAACGTAGAAATGTTTTGTTCACCAACGTATGTACTGACTGATCACGATATCTCTGAAACGACAAGGTTAAGAGACTTTGAATTTTGTAGGAATATTCTATTCGCTTAGTAAACTTCAGGTAAGATGTTATTCTAGTATTAGAAAATTCCCTAGCAGAGGTAGAATGAGAGGGTGTTAAAGCTGTATCTCTAATAAGTATAAAAAGTTCGCTAAATTATTTGACATATTAAAAATAACCATGAATGGATTTTATGGAAAATCGTCCACAACAACAACTTGCACAGATTTAAAAAAAATTAATGATGTAAACGAGTGTTTACAGCTGTGGCCTACTAATCTAAGTAATCGCTCTGTCTGGTGTAGTATATTTTTCTGATTGCATCATCATTATTAAGACGCAAGACGACTGCTAAATATTCTTCTCTTGGAACCGGTCAGTATCTATCATTTTCCGATGACCTTAATAACATTGTTTGTCTGCCTTGTGGAACGACGTCTTCGTTCCATAACTTTAAGGCCACAGCGGCGTTATGAGTCCTGCCTACTGCCAACGAAATGAAATCGCCTACGGATTTCTTCATTCCTAAATGGAGCTCGTAGAGAAATCTCACGCCTCGAAGTCATCGAGATATAGCGCTTTTCATGGCTCGTTGAGCGACTATGTAGTTTATGAAAGTCTATAATTAAAGTATGTAGGATTTACTAGCTATTTAAGATTGTCAACATACTTAATCTCCTTTGGGTGGGAGTGGAGACCGTTGCGCGGACGCTGCTCCGTGTCGTTTTGTTGCACTGCGGCCGCCAGTTTGTAGTACCCGAGACGGGCTAGCTGGAAAACAAAAACTGTGCATTACGCTTTTCTAATTCCAATCATACCATTTACGTGCAAAAAAACGTGTGCATGGCGTGAAGGACAAACGTGAAGTAACATTTCAATATTGTGTACGTCATTCTGTGCCTTAAGTATGTGTTCTTCTAAATATCATTTTTAAAGAGTATACACATATACATGTTGATGTTGTTTTAATTTTATTATACATACCGTTTGTCTAATATTTATATATATTACAGTTAAGGTTGAATCGACTGAAGATAACACCAGGCTCTCCACAATAAGCCCTAAGTTACCAACGAGTCCTAAGTTTTTTCGGTATTCGATGAACTACCTATTATTAAGAAAAGTATAGGATAAAACATCAAATAGACGATAACTAGACTCTCTGTTACTACTGCCCTGAGGAAATTCCAGAATAGGATAGTATGGAACGAGCTTGTTATCGATTCTGTCATGATCACGGCGACGGCTTTCAAAAATTAAGGAACGACTGAGAAAACCAGTTAAGATAAATAATAAACCATACTTTAAATATACAGCGATTCAAAAATACATACACCTAAATAACAAGGTGGTGTAATCCAAGATTTTTAAATTTTGTCCATTTGACGTATAGCATATTTTTCTTTATTAAATTACACATTTTCCTTTTTCAACAATAATAATGATACCTTATAATGCGTTTACATAGATCATATTTTAGGTGTGCAAGACGTAATTTATGTATTTATTTTATTATTACCTTCGACAAAAATGTCAATAAAACATCAAGTTATAATTTATTTAGGAATCAATGCGAGGAAGAGAAACCTTGATTAAAACCCGTCAAGTAAGCAATCGACAGAGCAAGAAATACTACATCGTGCATAGGTCAGATGTACACTGACGTTTTGTCGCATGTAATATCCGCGAGTTATCTCAGAGCAGCTAATACTGAATAGTAATTACTCTAACAATAAAATGAAAGGAAATACTCAGAAGGGATACGGTCAAAGCCCTAAGGCTACTGCTCGGGGCACATTCCATTAGGTAAATTTATACTAAATGGATCAACACTGAATAGAACAAAATCCGAGTGGTGGAGCATGTCCACCATATCCTCGTGAAATGTGTCCGAACAGGAATGACCGAATCTATAAACACCTACAACAAATCTGTTGGTTTAGTAATTAATATTTCTTTCCCGCGTCTAAAAAGCAATATTGTTCAAAATAATTAAAAAAATAATTGGTAAATACGAGTATTATGTCGTGTGTGCTTTGTAATGGTTTTATGAAGTTGATATATTAAATTTACAACCCCCCTATAATAAAGATAAAACCAATAGTGAAGTTTGTAAAAAAAATGATGAATGAGAAATTAAAAAAATAATTGAAAATTATCCATTACGAAATCAATACATTTTTAATTCACCACGAACAAATCACATTTATAATGCAATTGCATGTAAATATTTTTGAATTATATCCAGTTGTATGATATACATATTTTTCAAGTTCAATCAAAACAATAATAGTATGTTTATTTTTACAAATCTTCTTGGTGCAACAATAATTAGGAAGCTAAAAAATCTATCAGAGATTTCAGTATAACGATTGTAATTTAAAAAAAAAGTATTATTTATTCAAAGTCAAAGTAGCTTTATTAAATAAGATCATTATAATCACATAACTGTCAACTTGAAATTAAGTTAGTTCGTAACGCGGCATCTTCTGGGAATAATTAATAAGAAACTCAGTGAGGTTTGTAATTTTCGAATCCTTCCGCTCCGTTAACTCAGTTCCAATGAAGCTGTAAAAGCCTCCGCGCTAACAGCATCAACTTCACCGAAACCAAGCAAGATTAAGTTCAAGTAAACTTCGTATCAATTTTACTTATTCGTACAAACTAGAAAAAACATTAAATTCTACTAGAACAACTTTTTATAACAATCACAAAACAATACCACGTACCTCTACAGAATTCTAATTTATTAAAATAAACACAGGTAACACAAACGAAGTCGATCCACAGCATGCAAATACAGCGCGCGGGCACAAACACGTTCGGTCAATCGGCATCAGTGAAATGAATGCGAACTGTGACATCACGACTTGAACGCGGAATTAATTTCACTTTCAAAAACCGCTCCGGCTCTCTCTCATTTCACTATCGCTCGAGGTCGGTTGGAACGCATTATTCTACTATCTATAGATTACTTACACGAATAAAAATGACTATTTTTAAAGTAAACAGATGATTCGCGCAAACAAATCCTTTATTAATTTGCATTCTAATTAATCAACATTTTATCTAGTCTTCTTTCTAACTAACACGTTATTATTGTAACATTGACACAATTAAAAACCATTCAAATTAAGTACAACTGCCGCATGAAACTTTAATTGTAAAGAGATAGAGAATTAATTTTTAATTTGTGGTTGCGTAATAGATACGTGATAAATAATTAAAACGTAGTCTCTCATTTCGTGACCTGTGGAATAAGAAGATCCCAAGACTAATGAAATACAAAATGGCAAGTTAGTGGTACTGGGCAGGTGACATAGCGCGCAGAATAGATGCCCACAGGGGCCTAAAGGTGTGTATACCACTGATCAGCAAATGCACCACATGACATCCACTCACAACATCGATCAAACGACCTTGTACAGAGATGTAGGCCGGTCTTATTGGAAATCTATGAAGGAGACGAGACGAATCCATTTATAGTGAACGTCGTACGTCTGAAATGATGATACATATTTGACCTAATTTGCAAAGAGAGCGTTAAATTTTTTTTTTAATTTTATGGACTAATCAGTCCATACAAGGTACTATTACAACTCCAATGAATTAATACATTAAAACTTTTAACAGTACACTAAGGAAGATAATGACTTGCATGAACCGTTTAAGATAAAGTATTTATTGGTGCAGACAAAGAGTTCAAGGAAATATGGTTTACGTATAATTTTTTCCGAGCAGTTAAGACGCAATCGCAACGTACATCGTGGCTTACCTCCAAAATATTATCGGACATCAATTGAAACAACGATGTAGCAATGAGAAACAATGAAAATTTATTACGATATAAATTCAACAATATGCCAGCGAAATAAAATTCAAATTGCTTTATCAACATTCCCACTGGATGCGTAAAGGCGATGTTATTCCCTTCACCTTAAGGTTGAGTTTAAAACGGGTTGACGTTTACGGACATGGCGCGACAATGTGGCGTGATGTCGTGTGCGACAGGAACGTTAGTCCACTGACCTGCATTAGTAGCCAACTGATTTTCGCCGTGAGAAGTCTTAAGCAGCTGTCTTCCGATTTTATTAACTGATATGATTTTTCGGTTTGTTAGATTATATAGTAGTCATTTAATGTAGAAATAACCATTTATTGCAAAAACCACATAGATGATTTTAAAAGCTGCTTATTGGGAAGCAACAATAATTAAACCTTAAATTGTAACATCGTATTCGCAAAAAACGTTTTCTTTGGAGTCTTTAATCCATACGACGTCGACTGTTGGACAGACTTACTCCATCAATATGGAGGAAGTGGCCTGCATCTTCCCGCAGTTCAACATCATCTGCAGTTCTCCGACGAGGCGACGCGACGTATAAATAAGGATTATTATTTAAAACGAGAGAAGCCACCGAATTTGCTGATCCAAAAAAAAACAATTTCCATACATGCAAACACAAAATTCAAACATATAAGCAGATAAATTAAACAAGTTTTTTTTTTAGAATGAATGCATATTCTTTTACGTCTTACGTTTTCATACTTAGGTACAGATTACATAACACAAAACTTTTCATCTTTTGACTTTCATTTACACGACGTTATCTTATTTGAAATTTATACAAGCACTTTCATATCGTCTTGTAACTATTGGAAAGTAGAATCTTAATAAAGAAACAATTCTTATTTCTTGTGGAAATATAACTAGAATACTTATGTTTGGTAGCTTCATGGTCGTTCAGCGAGCCATGCAGAGGGCTACACTCGGAATTTCTCTACAAAATCGAACTAAGAATGAGGAGATCCATGGATGACAGAAAGTAGCCGACATAGCACAGTGGATTGACTAGTTGAGCCTCAAGGATCTGGAATGGAGACTCGGGACCTCCTATAAGAAATCTCTTTTTATCTCCTGTACAGCCGATAGAAGGCATATATCTTGTCTCCTTCGTCGATCTTCGTTGATCGCCACGACATCCGGTTGGTTCCGGCTGCTCGCATCCAATGACTTCCTACCACTCAACTCATGTCGTCCATCTAATGGGACTTATCCACGCCGCGTGTACCAGCTCATGCTCGCCACTCGAGAACCTTTCGGCCTCAAAGGCCATCGACTGCACTAGCGATGTGCCCCGCCCAAAGGCACTCCATACGAGCAATTCTTGGAACTACGTCAACAGCCTTTGATCTTCTGCGTATCTGTTCATTTCTGATTCGATATAGCGTAAGTCCCTCCATTGCTCTTTAGGTGACCTCGAGCCTTTTTATAACGCTCGCCAAAAACGACTACGTCTGCAATATGTAAGTTATCACCGGCAATACAGTCTAGCCAAAGACCTTAGTCTTCAGACATGGGCCATATTTTGGACGAAAATTTATTTCGGAGCTTCCCGAACGCTGCCCATCCGTGTTGGAAATCTAACAGGGGGTCTATTTTTATTAGTAAATATTCTAACGCTGATATAATGATGATAATGAAGCGATTGTTTTTAATTTAATTTCCATTTTCATGGTTCGGAATCGAACAGTATTTTATACTATATTAAAAAAATTTCATCACACCTAGTCATGTCTTAAGTCCAGGGTTCAAATTTTAATAGAAAGACAAACATTAATTAGCTCTATCTGTAAGGGCAGCGATTAAATAAGATCATTATAGTCCGATAACTGAAACTGGCGGTACATTATTCGCTCCTATCAGACTATTGTATGAAATCTCGTTTTAATAATTAACAACTTATAAAAACTATGACAAGAAATCTCTGCAATAATTCACTGAAGACCACAGGAGAGATTGAGAGAGATAATTGGAGAGAAATTAAGTTAGCGATGACGATAACCGTTGACTGTACGTTCATACGTACAGTCAACGGCCATTCGGGCCGAATGGCAACCATGAGCCGGTATACGTGGCGTGGGTTGCCCCCACTAGGTGGACCGCTGACATAGTGAAGATCGCTGGAAATCGCTGGATACGGGCAGTGCAAGACCGGTCACTGTAGCGGTCTTTGGGAAAGGCCTAAGCCTTGCAGTTGGCATTTAACGTAACAAAATAATGCTTTAAATATATTCAACACCTTTTTTAAAGTTTATTAAAATACAATTGGTAGACTGTAATACATTTGTTAACAGAAATTTTATTTGAGGAATATTTAACCTTGATACAACAACAAACCGAACCCATATAGTGACGTAGGAATGTAGAGATATTTCTATTGATTACAGTTACTTGCCAAATATTCAAAAATTCGAAGAACAAAGCGAATTGTTACAAAGAAGAAATTAATTCACGCTAACACTAAACGTTTCTCAATAAATTTGTTACGTTCACGCATGTACGGCCTGCGTGTAATACTACGAGTATATAAAAATTCAAAGTAGTGCCAAAAATAAATGCTGTTAAAATAACGTTTTAGTTATTTTTTGGAATGTAAACTTGATTTTTAAGCTGTTTGATTTCTACTCGGGTACTTGAACGCCTTTCGCCTAACTATTACCAAAAATCGTGGTAAAAAAATTTAATGTCTTCAATGATTGCGATTTGGCGAGTCGTAACGGAACGTTGTAGACTAACAATTTAAAATTAGAGAAATTTTAGTTTTATTTGTCTCCGGGTGTAGTATCATTTTCACGAAATAAACTCTATATAATATTAACATCACATATTGATTACTTACGCAAAAAGCGCGGGAATTTTTACAACGAAAACGATCAAATACTGCATCTCATTAATGTTTTATCAGCATTTTATTAACTTTTATATATAGTAAAATTAATAGCTATCGAATTAATAATTAAAAGCAACCAAAACTGCTCTCGTTAAGAGAGACGTGGCGTACGGTCGATACTAAATAACCTCACACCGCGCGTAAACCTAAGGCACGGTACAGCGGTTTCGGTAGCTTTATAAATAATTTATCAAAGCTAATTATAGCTAATAGATTGATATGCTGGGTAAAATAATAATTCAGAACACAAGTAATAATACTTAGTTTGTCCAAAAATAACTTTTAAAAGCAAATAATTTACGAAAATATTAGGACATAGTATTACAACGTACCGGAGATCATTAAACATATCTTATCTTATCACTTACCTTGCATTAATAGATAGTAAGAAACAAAATATTCTAAAAAAATGATGGCGACTACGGCTTAAAACTTAAAAAAATAACCTTAGACTTGACTTCGTGTTAGCAAATCTTTATATGTGCAATATATACGCTTGTACCATAGTAATTTCAGATCATGAAGCCTCTATTACTAAATTTAAAAACAAATTCCCAAGAAAGTTTGTGTGCTAAGAGTTCCTCTTCTTTTCCAAAGATCGCCACGACAATTGAGTCTTGAGCTGCCTCCATTCAGCGACATTTCCACGACCATACCTATGCCTTTGGTCCACTTAGTGGAGGCGTATACACGTCGCTTCTTCCAGTTCGTGGTCGCCACTCGAGAAGCTTTTGGTTCCAACGACCACCTGCACGAGCATTAGCACTTCAGACGAACAATTCTTCGAGCTACATCGGTGACTTTGGTTCTTATACGGATCTTCTCATTTCTGTTTCGATCTCGCAGCGAAACTTTGAGCATAGTCCTATTCATAGGTCTCTGGGTGACCTTGAGGCTTCCTAAACCCGTCGTAAGTGACCACGTCTTGGATTGGTATATCATCAATGATAACACATTGGTAAGGAACTCGTCAGACAATGTTATATTTTGTATTTTTTTTTGCCATTTCGTACTGTGAGTGTCGTACGAGGCTACGAAGTGAGCAGTTTCCAGAAGATGGGCAGCAGCGTTCTTTTAATACCATAACACCACACTGCGATCGCCAACTCGTCTGCCAAGGGCAGTGGTTATGGATTGGGGAACCAACGAATGGTGCACCATATACTGCTAAAAGTTACTGAACTGTAAATGACGCCACAGAAAATAGCCTCTAAGCTATTTTAATGGTAATTAAATCTGTAATTTTACATACTATTAAAATATAATAATTGTAGCGCTGAATTTAACACATTAATATATATATGTGTATATATATATATATATATATATATATATATGTATGTATGTATTTATATAATGGTTTATCATCCGAACCGGTGATAAACTGACATCAATTTTATGTATATTTCATTTTGGAATTTGAACGGAACGATGTTTTAATAATAAATTCTTAACAATGTTTCCTCTCAATGAAAGAACTCCAGAAAACAACACAACGATTAACATTAAGAGCGTTCAATAGAGCCCTGTGTCCTATGTGTGACGCGAGAATGCCAAATGAGGTCAAAAGGAATATTTATAACAGAGCGGTAAATCCGGCTCTTACATACGTATAATTGAAGCTAATCCTCAACAAAATCAGATGAATAAATGCTTTACTTAACAGAGATGTAAATTTACTCTGTCAAGGAAAGTCACTCTAAAAGATCGCTGTAATATCATATTAATGAGGAGTTAAGACCGACGTATTTTCAAGTAGGTTCTGAAAATCACTGAACCATAAAGGGGTCTGGATCCTGGTTGAACTTAAGAAAGATAAAATTTTAAATTTTCTTAACACATTGTTAACCGGCAGTTTTACTGCATAAATTTTATCTAACTCTTTCATACCTACAGATAGTCGGAGCGTCACCAAGCTCAATATTTGCACCAGGAATATTTAAATAATTTCGTAAGTTTGGTGTAATATCATATTCGTTCCACTCTTCTTTCAAATCGTAGTTACTATCTGATGATATATATCTTCTTTTTATATTTTGGTGGCCAAATATCAGAGTAGCTCTCTTTTGAGGCAGATATAGAGATGTCATTTTCACAGTTTCCACAGTTTGATACATAATCACTCGGACAATCAAAGCATCTGCCTATAATAAATTATAAGATTCTTCATTACGTTCCGTTGTGGTTTTAAGCGAAAGAAACAGCTTGTATTATACTAACCAACAATTGCACTGCATGGTCGCCAACAGAGATAATAACAGTGATGCACAAATAACCCATCACGAGTTTACTCGTGGCCGGTCAACAGTGTGTTAAAACAAAGATACCAAGACGAGATTTTACCGCAAAATTACGCAACTGCACTACAGTAGAAACAAAGGAGGAGCACCGACCTCAAAAGAGGAGGAAAGTAACGGCACAAGACTAAAAAATATATTTTTAGAATCTCACATTTTTTATCTCTATTTATTCTGTGTCAACTGTAAAATGTAACACAGAATCCTAATTTTAAAACGTGGACAAGCCAAAAGTTAATGCGCCAAGTTTGCGAGACGTAAAGACGTGTGCATTAATTTTATCGTATTATAATTTGTATTCATTAATTTACTACCACTCGTCTAGTTCGCCATTCGTCGTAGGGTCCACGATTATGTATCATCTTTAATTTTGAAACCTCTCTAAGTTTTGTGTGATGTTATAAATTGATTTGAATAAATTTTAACAAAGTACGCGTGTTGAAATTTTAATCACGTGATCCATATTATATGAACACACCTGAAATAAGTTCCAACCAGTCATGAAATTATTATGCCTAACCATTCGTCTGACTGCTCATTCGCTCAACTAACTTGAAACGACCTATAAACCCCGGCGAGCAAAAATGGATGCGAAAATATTCAATAACGTAACAAACTTTATGTTATGAGCGACTTTCATTTGATAAATAAAGTTATTTAAAATAAAATTCTGCGTGACTTTGAAACGAGGAACGTTGCTTTACGTCAGTAATTTAAATAAAAATATTATTATAAAAACCCGTATACTTTTAATATTAGGGGGACCGTAAAATAATGTCGGTTTCTTAAGTTAAATTCACACGACTACATTTTTAACAAGTTTTTATTTCTAGTCAACAATATATTTACCTTCGTTATCAACACAACAACCTTTTGCTATCTAGTATACAAATTTTCAATGCCGAAGCAGCAAAAACCCGTCGGATTTTCTGGAAAACATGTCGACAGAAACGACATTACTTTCTGGTCCCTCTAATACATTAATTTATACTTTAATACAATGACATTTAAAATAAATGACCTTCATTCAAAATGTTTAAACAAATTATCGATAGTCAGTCACTGTTTTCATCAGAAAATTCTTCTCTGTTTTATTTTTTGTTTTACTTTAAAGTGTCCTAAATATTATATTTAGAGCTTGCTATAATCTCCCATAAATCACAATCCGGCGGTTTAAGATCGGAACTAGATGACTGCCAGTCTTCACATCTGAAGAACTGTCGAATCTTTTTTCTCTCTATCACCCCATATCATTTTGATATTCGTATTAAAAAAATATTTAATACCCATTGGCGCGTAAAGGAGGTAAACAATAAATATTTATATGAGTTATTCCTAATTCAAATATATTTTTTATCAGTATTCATGGCCAGACATAATGCTCTTCGATTACCGAAATGAGAGATTTGCTTAAGAATATTTTAAACAAGTATTTTATTCTCGTTTTTTATGCCAGTCATCTAGTCGGAAGAAATAACGGGATGAAACTAATGAATTATGAAGTGACTACGTGACCCCATTTAGGGAGAAAATGCTCACTGAACTGTCGTCCCCTATACACAAAATGGTTTAAATTAGCATGAATTAATACATATCGTCTCACTAGGTCACATTATATACATATATTTAGGTATACATGATTTATTTATAGAAGTACATATGTTATATGTAATAATTATCCCGTGACTGGGCTACGGCCGTGGAATGATAACGTTTTTGTGAAAATCCGTATTATTTACAGGTCGTTTTAAAATAGATTACTTGTGCGTGTTTACGGAACAAAGCGAAACAAAGAAAACTCGGTGAAAGGCATGTAAAATAATACATAGGGAGTTAGGATATTTCTTGTTTATTATTAACAATGACATTATATATATTCCATGACAAAGTCACGTGAAAAAATTGTATTTGCTTCCCTTATTAGCATTTACAGTTTTAGCACAGACTGGAGAAGGTAGAACGCTGAAGATATTTAACCTAAACCTCTTGCAGCAAGTACATTTGAAGGCTCCCTCAGAAACCATGGCTTGGACTTCATTAGATATTCCATGGGATTGAGTCGTTTGGACAGACCATAAGGAGTGGCTAGGAGCAAGGACCTCCGACTTCAATTTGGGATTTTGATTTGGGAATGTCTGAGAAATATGAAAATCTGCTTGCTTTTTTATTTAATTAGTATTCAATGCAGGATAATGATCAGATTATTTTGGTAATTAAAAGAAAGAAGACAGTATATTTCATAACAATCTATGTTTCTAAAGCTACTTTGAATTAAATGCCCATGTAAAAGAAAATTTATTATCTTCTTGTATAATACATACAGAAAAGTAAAAGTTTTGATAATAATTGATACTATATTCAACAACAGGAATAAGGTGACTGCAAACAGTATTCATTAATTTCTCTACAATTTTAGATTACATAGCCTCAATGTCAATGTCTAATTCTGTACCCGAGTCGTGATATGGACGCGGAAAAGTTGTCACAGCATATATGGTATACAAATATAAATATAGATAACCACATATCTCATATAATTTGAAACTTTATTTTATGCTTATTAAAGCAGTCTAACTAACAATAATATAAACATAATTAATAAATATATTCTGGATTATAATATTCTTATCTGCTGACAATTCTTTAGTTAAAGCTAATATTATATAGACGCGGCCTGGGTAGGCCCCCCATTAATTTAACACATGACATAGTTGAGTTGTTTGATGCAGGCAGCTCAAGACTATTCATTGTAGCGATTTTTGCTAGAGGCATATACCATGCAGTCAGTGTCTATTGTTTAAAACGAAATACAAGAAGAGGGATATTAAATAAATAATAAAAAACTGAACCCTATCGGTCAAAGTTTATGTGTTTATATCTAAATTAATTTATCGTAGAATATTCAAGGTAAGTCTAATCCGAGGCCCCCTAGGTAACCCTCAAGTTTAGTTGTTGTATGGGTCTAATGCCTCAAATCTGGTGAAATGGAATTATCAACGGACAAATATCATTGATAAATAAAAAAAATACTGGTTTTTGAAGTAAAATTTTTTTATCTTTCAACTAAAGACTTCAAAGTCACTACAGCCATTTCATTAAAAGTTTATAATGGTTAACAAGCATAAATAAAATGTAATCACTACATACTTTTATCTTGAATATACTCATTAAACTTATAATCATGTATATAATCATTTTAATTTATACATTTATTCTATATTGATGTAAACATTGCTGTAATGTAATAGAACATATATCTCACATGTTGATAAATAATATGCATTCTTAATCCAAAAATGCATGTTCATGAGTTTCCTTGTAACAAATGTATCATGATTGCATGTAGAAAAATTATGTCACTATCAAGTAAAAGCATTGTTGTCTGCAATCTTATTGACAACTAAACTTTTTATACCTAAAATATGATAACTAATGGCCTTCAAAACAGCAACTGTCATGTATTCCAAATAAAGAAAATTTTTTAGCAAGTCATATACTAATCCAAAACTTTGTGGCTGGTTAATTTTTTTGTATTTACAGTAACAATAAAAACAAATGTACATCCATCCTACTCTATTATTAGTGTTATCCAATTAATTATTTAATTTTTATAATGAAGCATTGTGTACACAATTTCTGTATTCTCCAACTTTATAAAATACTAGCTGATCCCGCAAATGTTGTTTTGCAAAAAAAATTAATATTTTAATTTACAAATAAAAAATAAGGGTTGATCGTAAAGGGGTGAAAATTTATGGTTGTATGTATTCTTGTATGCTGTATCATAAAAAAATAAAAACAAAAAATTTCGTTAATTTTTTTTTTTTAAGTGTGAACAACCTTTATCACTTAGGGGTATAGAAAATAGATAGTAGCTGATTCTCAGACCTACTGAATACGCATATTAAATTTGGTAAAAATCAGTCAAGCCGTTTCAGAGGAGTTCAAGTTTGAACACCGTGACATGAGAATTTTATATATTAGATTTGTAGAAAGAATGGCATGCAGATAGATAGATTCAGGTTTTTCCAGATAGAGCTGTGTGAGTGCAGTTACCAGTCTGACAATTGATGTCAAAATGTTTTCATTGTCGTGACCAGAGCCAAACGTACAAATTTACTGTCCAAGAGCCCGATCTATTTCATCACATCCATTTAGAACCGAATCAAAGTTCTTGCTGTTAGCTGAATTTTAACTGGTCTTCAAAATTGCTGGCCAGGGCCAATGTGGCCTATGCTTAAACTGGACCTGATCCTGCCCCACAACAATAAAAAAGGAATATTGTGGGGTTTTCAGTAGGTGCAAGTATGCCCTAAAAAACCTTTGCAACTGATAGGGTATGTATCAAAGGCATTTCTTCCAATACATTTTCACAGAAGAACTGTATTAATATATATAATATTAACAGTAACAGTATATAATATATATAATACTAACAAAAATGGATAGCCATTTCAAATGGACCCACTGTCTTTTGGTGTAATTTTATAAATACATCATTGGTAACTTAACATAACAGTCCAAATAAAATATTCTAGACAAGTTTTACACTAGTAAGATTTATAGCTTTAACATATACACTTCTTTTAATGAACTCCCTAAATCCTTTCTTAGCTGACCAGCATGAGTCAGCATCACAGCATTAGGAGACAGCATATAAAGATATGTACAAAGATATGTTAAGCAACAAATAAAAAACTGTTAAAAATGGATATATGAGTATTGCCACTAAATGTTTTACTAAACAGGAATATAAATAACCTAATCATGAATATTGACAGACATACAATGG
The DNA here is from genome assembly GCF_028537555.1 of Battus philenor. Classification (NCBI taxonomy): domain Eukaryota; kingdom Metazoa; phylum Arthropoda; class Insecta; order Lepidoptera; family Papilionidae; genus Battus; species Battus philenor. Next base: position 6,530,160 of record NW_027181686.1, read on the forward strand.
ACAAAATATAATGGTTGGGTGCATGTGCTAAACATTTTGACTCTAACATATTTAAAACACTGACTATACAAATGTGAATACTACCAGCAAGCTAGGACACACAATAGTCACACTTAAAAGCAAGTAAAAATGTCATTACTCATTTAATAACATGTCATTAAATAAAGACAAATATAGCCATCTTCATTTACTTAATTACATTTTTAAGATTTAATAATGGTGATGTACAGATGTTACCTAATGAATCTAGCTAATGGCACTCATTTGCTATGCAAACAATACTGTTATAACATATATAAGCAACACAACACTGCCGGCAAAAAATTAATAATGAAGCACAACGACAAATCACACATATGGTATACCAGTTCATTCTTGTTGCCTGAAGATCGTTGACCTCTTTTCCTGCATTCAGCTCGGAGCTGTTCCTTGTTCATTGCTGCAAGTGCTTCACAGCTGATACTTTGCTTAGCCTTTCCATTATCTGATATCGAATTCTGTCTTGGTATGGCAAGTGATGAAGCGTGGTTACGAGCTCGTCTCGTACTAGCCGACTTGGTCATTCTTTTTGCAATCAATTTGTACACAAATTTAATATTTTTTTAAAAAACACTGTATGCTTCATTATATTAAATTTTCTCCATTGACACTATTTTGATTTCTTGACCTGGCATACTTGAAATATATGTTGAAGCACATAATAACATAATATTTTATAAAAACCTTGCTTAAAGTAATTCACAAAATTTTATCTTAAAATAGGGGTCACTATCACTTAATAAATTAGTAAAATGAAAGACGTTAAATTTTCAATTTGGGAAGCATTGTAAACAAGTAATACTTAATATTGTTTGAAGCCCACAGTTTCACAAACATTAAAAATATTACGAATTGTAGATGCCGGATAAAGAAAAAACTATAAATTTATATGTATCAATAAATTTAAAATTTTTCTGCGATCACAAAACGAAAAAGCCACCGTCAGCCCCTAATTAACAAGCATAATATAAGTTTATATAAATCAGTCGGGACAGTCAGCAGAAATTTATGCAATTTCTAACCTAACAAAACAAAGAAAAATAAACTTACATGTTATTTAGATCCAAGTTCAAACGTGAAAAAATAACAATAAAAGAACTGTAGTAAAAAACTATTAGGTTAAAAATATTTTTTTGAAAACAAACGAACACTCCGGTCAGAAATATAACTACTACTGAAAAAGACAGTAATTTTTTTTACAACCAAAGACTAAATAATACTACTAATCGCTAAACGGCTAAAAACAATTATGGTTTAAAAAATTGTGGAACAGGAACAGTGAACGCTTTCAATTATAAAAATTATTTATTAATCAGTAATGATTTTAAACGTATACTTGTATCATACATGAATTCACCTTTTCGGCATAAAATGGTGAATAATAAATATACTTTAGTAGTAACATTTTCAAGAAACGGTAACATTGGCAAAAAGCTGACGTGTATTTAAAATTCTAAAGGTGCTACCATAATTTAATTTTACTAGTTTGAATTTAAGTTATAAGCATTTCGTTAAAGTTATGTCAAGTAAAGTTATTAAGAAAACGCTTTTTTAAATAAAATGAGGTACACCTGGAGCAACCTTATCTATAAGTATCTTCTCCTCTTTAGCCGTATGATGCCCAATGCAGGAAAAAGCCCTCACTAAAGATAGATCCTGCGCTGTATGCATCCAGCGACTTTCTTTTACCTTAACTGTGTTGTCGTCGGTTATTATATTTATATATAATTAATTAAAATAGTGAAAAGTGATGAACATCCGGTGCGTAAATAAAAACGACGTAAAGTGTAAACTGCATCTATAAATTTTGGTAGATAAGAACTAGTTTGCACATTGTTTTTCTTTAAATTGAAATTAAATATACATATCCATAATTGTATAAAAACAACTAAATAGTAAGGAAACTTCTGAAACAAATATTATCAGAAGTATTTTTACTGCTTCACAAAACATTTTTCGGTAACCAGTTTATTATAACTCCCTAAATGAACATTTCTTGTCGAAACATTAAGGTTGTGATTACTATTTACTTCATTGCTTCCATCGATATCTTGTTAATATTGTAAAAAGTATACGTGGTTCTTTGTGGTAGACTTCATAATACACATGAATGATGTAGCAAAAGAGTAAAGATTGCATCCAAATATTCTCGGGAAGAGAACATTTGGCGGCAACTATAAAGTAAAAACTAGATTTTCTTAATGTGAAATTTATTATCTTATTCTCGTCTGCTACAATTCTTCTTTTACCACTTTTAATTTCGATTCCATTAAAAAAGTGGCCAAAAGGCTTGTAGGGAAAGTGACCTATGGATTATACCTTTTTAGTCAAAATAGTTTATTGTAGAATATTAATGTCCTACACAATATATATACAATAAGTTAAACTTTACAACAGAAATTATAAACTTATCATAATTATGAGTAACGATGATATAAATGACTACATACCATCGTTAATAAATCCTAGGAGTGTGAAGAAAACAGATGGTTTTAATTTTACTCAGGTAAATGATAATGTGTATTTTTCTTTAAAACAATACATTATTTTATTTTTATTTTTTACCATGCCGTACAAGACGTGACTAAGTTGATAGATCGACTGTATGTTGTTTTAAATTATAATATGAATTAGGATTGCTGTCGTTATAATTAAAAAAAATTTAAGCAAACCAAACATATAAAGAGAATTTGAATAAAATTAGAATTTAACATATAAACCTCTATCTAATCTTAAATGGGTATCATGAAAATTTTGTATATTGAGAATAATTTTATTAAAGAAGTAAATCGATGGCTTTTTTTGAATTTCAAAGTACTTCTATAATAAGAAAGAGCAATTTTTTTTGTATTTTTTTAAGTTTATCAGCTCTTTTGAACAGAGAAATTACTTATAAGGAAATTCGGGCTTATTATCGCTAAAATGAGGTCGATTAATAACAACATAATATAAATGTTTCAGAAATCTATTGCCTCCCATTTTTCATTATCTATTAAGAAAAACCTGGCCAATAAAGGCTTGGGAGAAAAAAATAACAAGGTAGTTTCCATAGTTTTTAAAATGAATTAATTCTATTTGTTTAATGACTAATTATTAAGTAATAAACTTGTAATTTCAGATTAATTTACAAGGACCTCAAAGTATAAAAGATATGCACATTTTGGGAGAAAATGTAAAACAATTTAAAGTAAGAAGGGAATTGGATTTTGCACAACAAATTGTTGTCTCTGACATGGAAGATTTAAATAGCTATAATAAACATTTACCTTCAGAAGTAATAGAAATAGATATTTCATCTGATTCACAAGAAACATTTAAAATTGCTGAAATAGACATTTCTAATGCAGATGTAAAACCGATAGTCTCACTATCTTTTAATGTTAAGGACAGTAATAATATTAATGTAAAAGGGAAAAATACCAACATCAAGGACTTCTCAGTGTTTCATGAAAATAATGACACAGATATTACATGTAAATTAATTGAGGGATCAGAATTATCTTCTGAAAGTGTAGTGGAAAATATGAATGCAAAAAATCAACCCACTACTCAGAAAGAACAAGCTGTGAATGTGAATTTAGAAATAAAAAGAAAAAAGTATTTGGCTGCTGATTACAGCACAGAAGAAACAAACATTCTATTTTTAAAAACTAATGCCATTGAGAAACTTTCTCATGTCATTGTTCAACCACCAAATTATAAATTTGTAAAAAGAAAAGTTCCTTTTAGAGATAAATTTAAAACTCATGTGGAAAACTTTTGTGTGTCTGGTCTTAACAATGGAAAAGTATCAGAGTGTGGTGGTAATTTAAAGCAAACATCTATTGATGATTATTTATGTAGAAAACCTGACGTGCATTCACCCAGTGCTAAGACAGGAATTATTGAACAGATATATGACAGATTACAAAATGTCAAGCCTTTAATGCCTGATGATGTGGAGGCTATGAATAAGAATTCAGGTGTCAATAACATTGTAGTCAAATGTGATAAAATTAAAGCCTCATACAAAGCTTTGACAGAAAATGACATGCTTTCAAAGCAAAAATTATATTCACCCAAAAGAGATGTCATATCTTTACGACAGCAAGACATTAAGGCATCAAGTTCAGAAGTACCACGCAGCTCTTCACCAGGAATCAGGAACAGTAGCATAAGCTCATACTCTCCTAGGAAAAATGCAGACTCATTACATTTCAGTTTACCATCAAAATCCAAATCTAATAAGAATACTGTTTCACCAAGGAAAGTTCCATTTTATAAAATAGTTGCAGGTATTGTACTATGTTAACTTTGTGTTTAAAATACTGAAGTTGTTGAACCATGCTTTAAGTATCTAAGTGTGAGATGGAAGCATTGTTTACCCTTATTAAAGTAAGGTCCGCCTTCAACACTCTTGGCGACGTTATTCATGCGACTTTTCTTTGGTCCTGCACCTCACCCCTTTTTCCTAAGGCGTGATACAGAAGCTTAGTTGGCACTGTAGTTACTATTCCCTATGTACTTAAAGGTACCCTGGCATCACTATCTTATTTAATTACTCTTTGTAACTGTATAACAGTATCTACTAATAACTATAATTATACCAATAAAATATTTAGTGTAAGGTGAAGGTTTTTTACAGGTACACATTTTGCTGTAGATGCTTTTTCATATGGCGAAATACCTAATGTGAACAATTATTTTCTCACCCACTTCCACTCTGACCACTATTCTGGACTTAAAAGAACTTTTAGCAAAACATTGTTTTGCACTAAAGTCACTGGCAAGTATATTAATTTTATTATAAACTGCATTAATATATATATATATATATATATATATATATATATATATATATGTATATATATAGCCATACACTATAACATTTACATTATGGATTTTTTAACTATACAGATACCATTTGTATCTTAATTTGATATAATACTAACAATGCAATAAATTTTCCTTTACAAGCAAATTTTTTTGTTTAATATTTTTCATTTTTTTTTCGTAATATTTCAGTGATTCTCAAATTTTTTGGTTGCCTTACATATTTTTAACAATTTTACTAATTGGCAGCACACAATGTAATGAAATGTTGCTCATAAAGAAAATACTTTGAAAGACATAATAATATTTTTTTAGAAAAGAGTTAAGATTATTTATTATAACAATTTTGAGTTTGATGTTACTACTACTTTTTTAATCTTTTAATAGTAGTTTTAAGGAATCCATAACCAAATTAGATTATTTTTGTTCCTTAACAAATGTGTTAGACTAGACATCAAGTTTTTCCCTATAAAAAAGCGGTTAAGTATCAAACCTCATAAAATTGTAATTCTAATGGATATACTACATTCAATATTCTTTATTGATGGTTTGTATGAGCCTCGGATACATTGAAAATACTTAGCATGGATCTCCAGATGTTGCAGATATGTTACAAGTGCCTATTGTATCTTTGTCGTTGATAATGCTACGTGTATAAGACTTAGTTATAGGTGTAAAATTTTAAAGGTGTCAATGTATAGTTTATTTGTCAGCAAGAAAACTATAAAGCCTTTACACTTATTTCCCACTAACTTGTGTAAACTGATTACTTTGAATTATGTTATATTGATTTATTTTCCTAATTTCTGGCAATACAAAGACCTGGCCAGATAGTAAACAATAATGTACTTTAATAAGTAGTGATCTGAATTTTGGAGACACTCTTTCTTGCTATAATTTCATTACGTCATTTTATTTATGATATCATTAATTTTTTAATATTATTCACCATACATTAATTAGCAACTAACCCACTATATAACTAATCACCCTGTATTTTTTCAAAATCTATTGAAGTATCATATTACATATTATGATGTAAATGGTGTAATGTGCACAAGGGTTTCATATTGTCATCAAAATAGTTTTGAAGGCAACTGAACGAAATGTTTCTTATATTTTCAGCGGACCTTTGTATTTCGCGTTTAGGAGTGAATCCGAAGTATATAACAATAATTAATATTGATGAAATAATTAAAATAGAAGGTGTTGAAGTGACAGCGGTTGATGCGAATCAGTGAGTTGTTTAATTGTTAATGAAAAAATATGATTTTATATATGACGAGTGAGATGTTGATTCTTCACTATAATATACTCATTGTATTGGCCATTTGACTACGCCGCGAATCAATTATTGTCACCACTCGCCATCATCATAATTATCATCATATCAGCAAATGGATGGCCACTGCACCTGTCATACGTTGTGACATCCCACGGCCTTAACTATGTGGTTGGTTCACCTACCTTCACCGTGTCTTCATCCTTTCATTCCTGATCCGATTTTGCACAGAAATCCCTGGCATAGCCGTCTTCATTGTTCGTTAAGCTGCATATAGCTCTCCAATAAGGCCAATAGGAAGGGATTTACTTATTTACAGCAGTAAATTATCACTAGTAATGTGTTTGGAGGATTTCATTGTATAATAATCTAATCACATTATGATATAAAAAAGGAAGCCAAATCTCTAATTTCTGTGGTTTCCTGACTGAGAGGCGTGGCCAAACATATCAGTCTACACTGTCATTTATCACCAGGCTTTCCTGTTTTCATGTCATCAAATGTTTATAGATCCTATCGCGGTGGTTTTTTCTTTGCAATTGAGTCAACCCAGCTTTATTTTCAGCATTGTCGACAAGTAAGATTCACCAAATTTTTGAGCTATGGTGAAAAGTTTGGAACCCACAGAAGCATAAGAGAGTAACTAATGAGTTTCTTCGTCTAATCAATATTTACGTAGGCCTGTGAAACCTGAACGCCTAAGTTTCGTACAAGTCATAATATAGACTTATATGAGATGCGGATGCGGTCTTGGCCGCACAACACTAATTCATCTAATACTCTGAGACCTCAAAATAAGGACCAGGATATAGTTTGCTAGGGTACAATTCTAAGGGATATTTAATTGATATGATTTCATTTTTGCAGCTGCCCGGGCGCTATAATGCTGGTGTTCACGCTACCCAATGGCAAGACGTTGTTACACACGGGGGACTTTCGCGCCTCTCCTCTCATGGAGTCGTATCCCGTTTTCTGGAATAAAGAGATGCATACAATTTATTTAGACACCACGTAAGTTGATTTGACTTATAGTTTTGTATGATTTACCAGAAAATCACTGGTTGAAATATAAAAAAAAATTAAGAGTTATATCGCGGTCTATTTTTAGTTGTTTATAATTGTTCAAGTGTTTAGTTCTATTCTTGTTCACGGGTAGCACTAAGATGTTGGACGTTCGTATATCATGTTTTTATTGATGCTATATACGCAGTGGTCACGGGTCTTATAAGAAGACTTTACACCTAAAGAGCTTAAAGAGCTATGCGCGGAGTTTCGTTGCGAGATCGAATCTGAAATAAAAAGATCCGAAGAAAGGTCACCCACGTAGCTCGAAGAATTGCTCGTTTGAAGTGGCAGTGGGAGGGGAACATTGCTCGTGCATCCAATTGCCGTTGGGGCCTCGAGGCTCTCGAGTGGCAGCCACGAGCCGGTAGGCGCGGCGTGGGTAGGCCCCTAACTAAATGGAACAACGACATAAGGGCGCGGGAAGTTGCAAGGTTCAAGCAGCGCGGGCTGACCTATTGTGGCCGGTGTTGGAGAAGGCCTATGCCTTGCAGTGGGCGTCTGTCGGCTGATACGACGATGATGATGAGGATCTAAGGTATCAGTTAGCTTTGGAAAAGGGAGTCTTGTCCAAAACAGTTTGGGAATACAATTCCACTAAAGAAAAATTTTGTGAATTACATTTTTATATTAATTATTATTTATTATTTTAATTATTATCACAGATATTGCAATCCGAGATACGATTTTCCAACGCAAGATCAATGCCTGGAAATGGCGTTTCAATTGTTGAGGGAAAAGAAAAATCGATTAGAAGAGGTCGGCAAAAAGTTCTCGTCTGTACTTATCGTCTGCGGAACATATACGATCGGTATTTCAAATTACTTAATTACATAGTCTCACGAATTTCATAATTACACAACTCACTAATAATTTATTTAATATACAGTACCCGGCGATATATATTGCACACCGATCTTTGGAAAGAGACAATCGGCTAATTTTGGCTTCGTAGAGCGTTATCTCTGTCGCACGAAACACAACGACTGACAAAACGTCATGTAGATAGTGTGGGATAGAGATAGTCTTTTTCCAAAAGTCGCTGAGCAATATTTATCGCCAGATACTGTAATTTAATAAATAAATGTAACATGTGTAAACAAACGATCAATAAATATGTACAGAGATTGGATATTGGTATGCATATTTAAATAACACAAACAAAATTATCACCTTTTTAACCATATAACGTTTTACTAGTGATCATAGGCATACCCATAGATTTCAAATAGGACCGGTTGAAAATGGTCTGTAGACTAAAATTTTGCAGAGGACTAAACATATTTTCTTGTCCTTCATTATTAAGTTCACTTATTTAAAGTTACGGATAGGCAGGCAATTGACTTTCTGATTAAATTAGCAAGAAATGAAATGAAAAAGGCAAACTACTGTGCAGAAGCCAAGATTTAAAAAAAAATCTCTGAGGTTATTAGTATAATATATTTAATAAATGAAGCGATTACTGTGAAATCATCATGTCAGCAAGGTAAAGGCCTTGATCCAACATCGTTACGATGACCGGTCTCGCGCCACCCGCATCCAGTGACTTCTAGTGACTTTGAATATATCACTGGCCCATCTAGTTGGGGAAAGGCTACCCACGCCGCATCTACAGGCTCAAGGTTCAAGGCTCAAGAACCTTTTGGTCCCTACGGAGTTGGTCGGTTGCACGAGCGATGTTTCGGCCATTGCCACTACAGATGAATTCCCTTTGAAATACTAATTATTTATTTATTTTAAACATTGCGACAGGCCAATGACTTTTGTGATAGAAAAAATATTATTGTTCAGGAAAGGAGAAGTTCTTCCTGGGGATTGCTCGGCGTGTAGGTTGCTCGGTGTGGGCGTGCCCGGAAAAGGACCGCGTGCTGCAGATTGTGGAGGGGCGAAGCTTCGGGCGTTCACCCCCCCACTCCTGCCAGTTGCACGTGGTTCCGATGCGAGACCTAACGCACGATGTAAGCTTTTTTATATATTGTTGGCTAGCAATCATTAAAATAATATATAATTAAGCCAGGATACTCTTATATAATGTTTGTTACGAATCTATATATTCTAAAAAGTTAAGAAGCAGTAGAGGGGAAATTTTATTTATATGTATGTATATATATATATATCAGTTTAACTAATAATTAATAATTTATTCATTTGTTAAGCTGTATCTTACATTTCATAACATATATAATAATTTTGTTTATCATGTTTTTAGTACAGATAGTTACAATTTTCTTCAATTGGCGTTAATGTAAGGATCGGCTGAAATGACATAAGCCTCCTCCATATTATTAAAGAGTCCTCTATATTTGGCTGACCTTGATCATTACCTGACATATTGTCCGGGGTACTTCAAGATCTTTTCTTGAGAAAAAAAATCCAGTCTTGCCCTTCTTCTTCTCTCTTCTTCCTCTTTACTGTATGTTTCACACACATTTAAAAAGTAAGGGTGGAATGGCATTAATTTAATAAAACGCTTTTAGAAGTTGCGTGCGTACTTGGAGAGTCTTCAAGGAGCGTTCAGCGAAGTGGTGGCTTTTAAGCCGAGCGGATGGGAAAATGGGAAGAGTTCTCCAGTCCAAAAAGACTCTGTGACAATACATGGTAATAAGATAAATAATTGTTCTAACATATTGCTACAGCTACCGACCTACCGCTCCCTACGAAACCGCGATAGGGTGGAGGACGAGGATAGAGATAAACGAAGCGGTCCATACTTCCTCCTCCCAGTCTCGACACGCATATACATAAAATAAAAATAAATAACTTTATTCAAATAGGAATTTACTCGCACTTTTGATTTGTCGGTTTTGGTATTTTAACTTAAATTGTAATTTTGGTTTTGTATTTTAACATTTTAAATTGTAAGCTACCACCGGCTCGAAACGAACAGTCGTACGGAAAATCAACAGTTGCTCTTTTTGAAAGAAATTTAACAATTTGATGTGTACATTATCATATAAATTGCGTAAATGAATCAACACACCAAGTTACACGCATCTCTATCAATTTAATACTTTTGAATGCTATAAAACGATTTATTTTGCTTTTACTTTTAGATCCTGAATGAAAGGGCTAAGATGTTTGTGGAACTTGTATATAAGGCGCAGTATAGCGGTTTCGGTAGCACTATACAACATTATCAAGTTGATTTGTATTATAGTAATGTATGGATATTAATTTTCTTGGAGAAAATATTTCAGGATTTTAGAATGCATTACTTTTAATGACAAAAAAAACATCACTTTGTGTTATTTCTTTGTTGCTTTTTTATAGTAATTTGTTTTTAACAGGAATTCCGTATAGCGAGCATTCGAGTTTCTCCGAGATGATACGTTTCGTAAAGTACCTGAAGCCGAAGCAAGTGGTACCTACGGTGGATATCGCAGGCGGCGTTAAAACTGTACAGGTGAGAAATATTGTTCAAATGGGACCATTTTGACGATATTAACTAGTAAACTGTAAGAAAGGGACCAATATTTAGCCACTTCCGCACATGCAGTGGTAGTCGTGCAACAAAGTGCACCGCATGCCAGCCCGCTGATAAATGCGTATGTGGCAAAAATGCGAATTACACAAGTGCCACCGTCAAATCACTCAACACGTGTTTCACCCCTCCACGGGGCATCTTCAGGAGTTATGTTACACCGTTTAGTGCCAAACACAGAGGCTCTGTGTTACCTCTGTTCACTCTGTGTGGTAACGCCTGATTCCATTAAATAGTAAACTGTACTATATTCGTGGAAAACTTGGTAAATTAATACAAACCTTGTTTAAGTAAAGTCATTATGTCCATGTTATGTTCCAAAAATTGTCATCATGACTGGTCTGCGCTGCCCGCATCAAGAGACAATTTAGTGGGGGCTCACTTAACGTACTATTGTGATCAAAAAGTAATATGATATTGTCATTAAAACTCGCGGGCTTTAGGGAAGGGAAGGCAGATATTTTTTTTCCTTAGGTTGGTAACTGTCTATAACATTTGCCAAACGTATGTTGGTCAAAAGTTGGAATATACTTTGCCTCAAACCATTTTGGAAGATTTTTGGTTTCAAATGCGTCAAGACTCGATTGCCGCCATAATTCTCAATTTTTCGATAAAAAAGCACCAAAAAATCTTATATTGTTTCTCTGACCATTCAACAAACTTAAAATTTCAATGCGGGGACTCCGTTTTGATAAGATAGAGAAGACAAAAACCGAATCGAAGGTTTTGAAGGCTGTACCGGAAAAAGAGTAATTCGACTGTTTCGAAGACTGGAGGCAGCGTTGACAAAAGAGCATTTTATCGGTCGGGGATTACTTTGAAGGGGACGAAATTGATTTGGAAGAGTGATAAAGAATGTACATTTTATAAACAAATTAACTTAAATCTTGATCAGTGTTATATATATAACATATATAGATATTGCAAGATACGTCGAAGCTTTTTAAATTAACATGTTCTGTTTTAGCAATTTTTCCCTTGTCCGCTGGTGTACAATGAAGACATGAACTGCCAGAACAAAATGACTGACTACTTTAGCGTACAGAGCAGACAGCAAGTGCATGCTGTCTCATGATTATAGGTGAGTGTCTCGGTAGTACGGTATAAAACGTTCTAGAAATATATATAGCGCCAAACGAAGACAATGCCACTTCAACTGTTGTTTTTTTTACGGAGATCGTTATTCTTGATTCGAAAAGAACATCGACTTCGTAAAGAAATCCAGGTAGCCATTCTCCATGGTGTCGACCGACATTTAAAAACACAATCTTACCACACGAGGCAATTTCTTCCAGACAACCATGTTATGAAAACATTAAAGGGTAATAACGGGTAGTTTACGTAACCCTATAGATAAAACATACATATGTATATAGCATACATTTATTAATATTTATAATCATAACAAATACAGTATATCACATAATTTTAAACACAATAATAAATAAAAACTTAATGTGACTTGGATCGCGCTTGGCTCAGAAAGAATAAAGAAACTGTCAGGAAAAAAATTAAAAAGGACAAATAGATCAATAGTTTAGTAGTCTTATAGTCTAGTAAATATATTTTAATCATTTTCTTCAGTGTATTCTTTCATATTTGTACAGTGTCGTTATTTTTTTATGTACACAGTGTCTGAATCTACCTGGAATCAAACCCGCAACCTTTAATCGTAATTCAAAATTAATAACTATTTATCTATTGGTAGACTGATAAATTAATGGTTGATTACAAAAAAGTCATCATAAATATTTTTGAGAGATCATTTAATTCCTGTTATTTTATCTATAATTATGATAATGTGTTATTCAATTCTGTCAATATTTAATACCTGGTATTTGACTTCTATGATTATAGTACTCACATACATATTAGGGTTTACGAATTCATTTCATTCTACAAAAACCTTATTTTTCCCTGAAGAAATCATTTTGTTATACAAAACACAATAATTTGATATAAAAAGTTAAAAATAATGAGTAAAAAATAAGCAGGATTAAAACAGATAAAAATTAAAAAATTAGTTGAATGTGTGAAATTTTCTTTTTCAGGTACAAAATTAACTTAAGACGCCATAGTTTTGTCTGTGATGAATTTTTGATATTGTATTTTAGTTTATTTGCTAATGAAATGTTTGTTTTGTAAAATGTAATAAATTGTTTTTTAGTGAAAGTTATATATTTGTTTTATTAAAAAATACAAGTTTAATGTCGACTTTAAAATGTTATACATTTAAAAGGTTACCCATAACCTTGCTTTGTCTATATCTGTATATGTCGTCTAGATCGCCACAATGACTGTGTTTTAGCACTACCCACTTCCGGCGGCTTTCCGCGATGTTGATTATGTCATCAGTTCACCTAGTGGGAGGCCTAACCACGCTGTGTCCATTGCCGTCGCAATTCGATCACCTAACGGCCATTGGCTGCACGATGTGCCCGGCCTGCTGCCATTTCAAACAACCAATTCTTTGAGCTACGTACGATGTACGTACTACGTACGTCTTTCATTATTTTGCCGATTTCATTTCTTATTCACGGGTCATATATGGTATTGCAGTTTTAATTCAATTTGAAATTAAGCCTTATTTTAATCCATCAATCATATCAAGTTTCACCTGCAGATTTCATTTCATTTATTCATACTCAATGATTTACTATCATTGTTAGTGAATGATTCAAACTTAAAATATATACGAGATATCTTTAACATACTTGCTTGTAGAGTAAAGGAAGAGATGGAACAGTTCACAAGGATTGCTAAATTTGTATATAAAATAACTTGCCGCTGCTGTGACGAGCGTTCAAATATTTAGCGCTAAGGAGACCTCTGGGAATAAAGGGTGAATTGTACAAACAAGCCAGTCGGGCTAACGGCGCGGCATTGAAAAGGGGCAGATGGCATAATCAAAGCATAGTTACGTTGTTTGTATTCTACGTCCCTCGCTTTATTGCCTCTTTCACTACTGCTGATAGGCGGTGAAGTAAAATAAAGTACGGAATACAAAAGATCTGTTTATTTCTATCGTTTGATCTCTCGGTACGACAACGACGGGTTTTATAGTTGCGTAAATAACGGGATCGTGAATAGGCAAAATAAGTCTATTGCTACATTAATACTAGAAAGTGCAATTTTAACCCCACCCTGACACGTTACAATACTTTTATTCCATTTGGTTAAAATGGCAGTTTACTAAATAACTTTTACGTTTATCACACGTTTTATCTTTAGGTGTTTAAAAATAATAATCAATTTGATTTTCATAATTTTTTTTTATTTAAATATTTTTCTGAAGAATTAACAACACAATTTGCTTTTCTAAATATATTTACTTATACTAAAACGTTTGACGCTTGAATCATCTAATGATATTTTATAATTGTATCGAAGCAACGATTCTTGCACATGACATTAAAATATCTACATCAATTTGAATTTTACATAACTTTTAAATTCAGTATAAAGTTAATTATTTTAAAATGAACATATTAGACAATGATTTAAATTAATTAATAAATTGTTTAACGATATTAAAATATAAAAGTGGGTGTTTCTAGTGGATTGTCACAGTTGTTACTTCCTCTGCAAGCCAGCATCCGGGCTAATGTGAGTTTGTACCAATGTTTCACGGAGGGTAGAACTCTATTTGCAATATTTTCCAGTTCGTATGGATCACTCGCCAAGTCGTATATCTCTGTGAAGCTCTGAAACATTAAAAATTAAAAATCGTTAACAGGAAAGTTTTGCTTTTTTCATATATTTGTTAAGGAGTGTGACGCACGGATTCACGATATTCGAAATTCCATCAATCTACTTTTTAGTGCGACTACCAATAAACCAGGCTTCAAAAACCTAGCGGAATCGTTGGTTTCAGCTAACGAGGTTTCTTCTAGACAAGCATTTAACGTTTTAGACCTCGCTATTACTTAACAGGCGGGACAGGTCAAATACTATGCCTAGAGTTAGTAAAAAAAGGCAAAACATCTCTTTTTCTTATGCACATCAGAATACAAAAAAACCATTATTGTCTTAAACTGCTACTGTAACAGCTGTACCGCGCCTTAGGTAAGAGCATGGTGAAAGGGGGGGGGGGGTGAGTATCATGACTTCGTAGCAGAGGTGATCATGCTCTTTTTCTGAGTACCCACCTTTCCTATGGCACTATACACCTATTTCGTTAACACTTGTTTTTATTTAGATAAATATGCATCATGCTTATAATATGTTATATATTTTGTTATAAATGTATTATAAATTTTGTTGTTATATTGCAGGGGTGGCCAAACTGCAGCTCTTTCTACGATTATTTTCGGCTCCGATTGATTGCCGAATTATTTCAATACTTAAATTTATATAATCTAAGTCAGTTCCTGTGAAATCGAAACAAATTACTGGTTTGAATAATTATTATTATTGTTCCACCGTAAAATTAGCGAAATGCAAATACCGATCGTTCCATTAAATACAATATACAAACAACTTACCTCGTCATCGGCGAACAAACAATATTTCATATTAATTCTCGTAGCCATGTGTCTCAAACAACCGAATGTATTATTTCTAGAGTCTTGACATTTGCAATCGTATTGTGGGTGGCATTGCTAAAAAAAAACGTAATGAAGTTATTGGAATGACATGACAGGTCGGAAATCAGATATTCGGATGCATAATTATGAAAAAATAAAGTGTTAGCTAACTACGGAAAGCACTTCTGAACAAAAAAAAATCATTAATCCAAATAGGCGAGATAAGATAAATTTCTTTACTTGGTTTTCGAAAGAGACAATAAACTTCACCTTGTTAATATATTTATCAGTGAAACATAGTTTGTCGGACATTTTTGAAAGATATCACAATAAACAACGCGATGAATATGCATTCATTCAATATAGATTAAAATATAAACATAATTCTTTATTCGAAATATTGTAGTATAAGCATTTATTATTCATCATGACGAGTGAACTATCTGTTTGAATGATAAAATTATTAGACCTGAGAATAGGCGAAAAAAAAACAGCTGCACAATATATATTTTTGTCATATTGCATATAATTAACATCGAAATAGCACGGAGGCATACATAACATTCTTTCTTCGAATCCGGAAGTAGAAGTGTGTATATTCATTCGAGCTCCGCCCATAATTATATCAAAGTATGTGAACAATTATATTTGTGTGGAATTCCCCTTTTCGATGCGCCGCTGATGATGATGTAATGTTACCCCTACAAATCTATCAATCTTCTAATTATTCTTTCCGAATGTTATTACGTATAGGTAGGTACGTAGATTGGCGGTTGGAAACGATACAATGTACTGTAATTATCAAATAAAAGACGCTTTGAGATTGGTCAAACTGTTTATACACTTTTCACAGATATTCACAGAAGCCCTTCTTAGTTGGTTGAACTTCGCTTTCAAGATGTTCTTCTTTTCATGTCGCGCTACAAATAACGAATAAAATCAACGAACCAATCAAGCTCTAAAAAGTTCGTCGACTTTTTTGAATTGGCCAATCAACAAACGGCATATATCGAAACTTTTCGAACGTTTATATCTCGACCAATGGACACTTTTTACTTTTATAAACAACTTCGGATGCCATGTGAAAATTGACCTTAATTCTATACAGGCAAGGTTCTACGTAGCTTGTGTTAATTACTTGTACATGTGTAGCTATGAGATATCATTAACACTATTATCTGAGATCTTATTGTTAAAATCTATGCATTGCTCATAGAATGTCTTTATCTCAAATTCGAATTTTAGGTAAATGTTTTCATTTCTTTAGAAGAATGAAAGTTTAGTGTAAAAATATAAATAAAATTTAAAATAACTGATGATTTTTAACTAGTTTTATAAGTTTACTATGTGTAATGTTTATTACGATTTCGTGTAGTTAAATTGTTTGTTATATGTAATATATACTTACAGCAAGGTTTCCGTTGTCATAATACCAAGGACATTCTGTATCAACTGTACCATCTTTAGCTTCTCCGTAATACTCCACTAGCATTGTCCTTTCACCTTTGGCTTCATCTGTAAAGTTTATCGGCCTGCCGTCCATCAATCTGGAAGGCTTCACACCCGCTAGAGTGAGTATAGTCGGTGCCAAGTCTATGTTTATAACAGGCTGTTCGTTTTTGACGTTTTGTTTGATTCCCGGACCTTTTATTATGAGGGGTACTTTTGTATCTGTCTCGTAGGGTTGCCTCTTGTCATATACCTGCGCGAATTGCCCTATTAAAAAAATTAAAATTTTGTATTAGGCAATAAATATAATATTTATTTTCTAACTAATGTGAACTTTAGTAATGTAAATGGCGTCTGAAATTTGCCATTTTTTATATTGTTCCAATTCAGAATGATTGGCAATGGAATGCGGTGTTTATAATTAAATAGTTTTGTGGTGTTCCCTTTTTGGAGGCATTACACTCATTACAACTTAAGGGGTAGGGAATGTTTTCAATCCTAATGGATTTCAAGCCATTTTGGTGAAGTAAGCCGATTAGTTCAAGACGGAATGGTTATATTTATAAAATTCCATGGCTTTATGCACCCATGTTAATAAGAGTTCACATAGTCACGTGGGCATATCGAAAAGCTTTTCGTCCGTTGCCGGAAGACCGTCGGAAGACGTGGTATGATGGTCCTGTAGGTATTTAGATTCTACTGTGGAAGCTGTAGAGTTTTATTTATTATCAATTGGCCTGAATTAAATAATGAAAATAAGCTAGCAATAAGGTCTATTATAGATATATAGAAAAAATATTTGGAATTCCGGAACAGTTTAAATTTCACAAGTACTGCATTAAATAATTAATCCTATTCCTTTCATAGTAAAGCTTAGAATACATCTATAACGACTTACATTAATATTTATTCATATATTATAGATGTCATTATAACATCTAATGTTTAAGAGTTTTATTCTATGTGTGACTTACAAGACTTCAAATATTTGTCTATCTTCAATAATTATTTTTTAACAACCAAAGTTAAAATGTTTAGATTCCAATATTTTAATTTCAACAATTAAGAGATTTGATATGATTTCGTTATTTTTACGTAGCAAGGACACATATATAACTTTTCAACAATTTTACTTTTATCAATATTGTAAATAGTTCACCGCTCTTTTTTACTTTATAATATCAATATAATTGTAGCATTTATACCTATGTGGTAACCATTATCAGAAGTGTAGATGACGTAGGTGTTATCTAACAGCGACTGTCGATCCAAAGTACCGACGACGTCGGCCACCATTTCGTCGACCGCCAGCAGCGACTCCCAGCGTGAACGGTAAACCCTGTCCAGCTCAGGCATCATCTCCTCAGGCAGAGGAGATGGTGGCATCGTAATTAACCAATGTTTGTCCTAAATATAAAAAGGTTTCCGATAAAAACATGAATAGGTAGGTTAAGAAAAAACGAACATATTAATGGTTATATGTTTACAGCAATATTTCTAGTCTTAATATTATTTAAATTATAAGACACAGTTCACATTAATCATCATTTCAGCTATAGGACGTCTCCCAAACATTTATAGTGATGAAATAAAGATGCGGTTTCATGGGGATGGAATGACAGTTTACATCTGTCGTTTGTATTGTAAGGTTCTCTTGCTTTTGTTGATTGATAGCCGTAAAACGAAAAATGCATATTTTGGACCATAACATGAACACTATGAACTCAACATGCCCAAAAATTATATATCTCTGAATAATAAAAAAAAAACAATTATCGTTACTTTGTCACGTTTTAAAAAAGTAGACATGTAAACGAATCTTTAAATTTCATTACAATTGTTAACGCCCAACGATAACCATCGGTAACTTTCACTTTAGTACAAAAGATAGATTGGTAGCCCGTCTTATATTACAATTATTTTATTCCTATTAATCATTCAGAGACAAATTACCAACATATTAGTTCACCAATTTTGCTAAATCGAGCACATAACAACATTTTTCGATAAAAGTAAGCATACTGTAGCGTACTTTGATGGCCTCTTATAAAATGTCCTGACTCTGTTCGATGAACATAACATAATGAAAGTTTGAACCTACCACAATAGTTTATATCTGGTTAAAAATGAATGAAAATGAAGCAATAGTTATTATATATTAACGAAATTTTTTCCTTGTGCGTTTGGTGGAAAAACTAACAAAAAAACATGTGTTCCTAAGGGTCCACGAATTGAGGGTCAACGTTGGCTTTAAAAAAAAGAGGCAGTTTACATTTCATAATCAAAACAAAAATTTTGGCTTTATGTAATCTATCAGAAATGTAGGCAGATATAATCAATTGTCACTTTTTTGGTTTTGGTAATATAGTAGAAAAGGTTAACTGCAGGAGATCCAACGTAACTAGCTAAAATTTAAAGTGGTCCATGACGTCTGAGAACCTCTTAAATATATCACTATACTTCTTATAGCAATTTTTTATGAAGTTGCTATTTATTTGCTGTTCGCTATAAAAAACTTAGTAATAATAATAAAATACAAATATTACCTTTGCGGCGATATTAAAGTTGGGATTCCTGACTGCGGTGACATTGCTGAAGACACCTTTATGTCTAGGCGCAGGGGTAAAAGGCTGATGAGGAGCAGGCGGTGCCAGAACCATTAGAAACGGCTGCGATTCCGTTTGGTTTTCAATGTAACTAACGCCGAGGTCTCTCTGTAATTTAATTTTTTTAATGCACAAAATAAAAAAATACATCAAAATTTATATAACTTAATACTATTGTATTAAATAAACAAATATTAGATAACTTATTTAACTTTGTGTATGTATCTACTATAAGGTGTATACGTTGTTTTGCTAAAATGCTGTACCTATATACCTTTTTTTTTTCAAATATCCCTTGCTATTGGGGGCTTTTCGTTCTCCCCTATCATATTTATGGGACAAGGCATCAATCTTATTATATTACAATATATATTCTATTACTATATACTTATTTACTTTCACAATTTTTACATATTTACATTCTGTTTGTTTATTTTAGCATTATTTCACATTAGTGTTTTTTTTCTATTCCATCAATTTCTCACCCGACCTGTAGTATTTTCACCTTTATTCCTATTAATTACGTCCCTATTTATCACTCTGCAACATTTAAGGAACGCAGGTCTGTCTTTGTCACCGTTTATCAGTGAAGCGATGTTGTCCTCACTAATTTTTTTTCCTAGCAGGAGCTTGGAATCACATCGGAGTTCTCCGAAAGCGGAACAGTTGGGCACCAGATGTACCACAGTCTGGTGCACCACCGGCTCACAGAAGCACGAGGGACTCTTCTTGAGCTTAGACCTGTGAAGGTACTTTGAAAATCCCCCGTGCCCCGTGAGTATCTGGGCCAAGACCGTGTCCTGTTCGATGCTACGGAGTGCACGGTAAGCTGAGATGGCGTCTGGGAAGAATTTCCGTGTCACCTTGTTAGGTGTTGGTATTAGAACGCAACCTTTATTATATTAAATTGGCACAACTGTACTTACTTATATTGTTAGGTTGGCAACTATTAGTTTTAAGTTTGCGCTGCAAATGTGTACATATACTCTAATCAATACAGTCATATTTTGGACAGTTTTATCTAATAATCCACATCATTATATCACCGGAAGGTTTAAATATAAAAATACAACAAAAGCCTGATTCTCTTCTGGAAACAGCTTCTGACTGGACGATTGAAAAAGAAATCTATGAGACACAATATATACAAATATAATAAGATTTATATTTTATTTATTGGAAAATTATATTAAAAAAAACACAAAATATGTGTACTGTAACATTAAAAATTTAACACAATTATTTTACTTCTCCTGTTGTTAGTGTGCATTGCAATGCAGTCCCCATGTGAAATAAATATACCTAACTTAATACTTGAACTTATACTACGATCTAGTGAACGAAATCGTCGTTCTAGTTTCATTCCATATATACTCACTGCATGGACATAGGCCTCCACCAAAATTATCTATGTGGAATATCCCATAATCGCCCCGCTTGGCAGGGGGGGGATCTCAGTTCTATACCGCTGGCCTATCATTCCTCATTTAGATACATATACACCTATATATAGAAATGTAATTATTAGCCATCCCCGAAAAATGTAGAGTTTTGTTTCTTATAAATATGGAAATTCGTTGTCTGTATGTTTATCGCTTTATGAATGTGAATTTTCGGTTTTGGTAGTTAACAACTCAAAATTTGTTTTAGAACGGTGGAAATCCTATATAATTAATTCACGAGTCGTGAACCATGCAAGATTGTACGCCGCGAATCGAACCCGCAACCTAAAATCGCAAATTTCAGTTCTCTACCGCAGGGCTAATCTCGTCTTGCTACTTCTCTGCAATCTGTAAATGTATGAAAATAATGAATGCGATAAATGCCTTTGTTTTTTTGTTTAACACTTACAATAATGTCAGTCAGGTACAAATCTGTGGAATGCGTTGGTACGCCATTGTTGGATATCGTGTAGTTGTAGTATACAGAGTTCCCGACCAGACCGTGCCACTCCGACCAACCAGGCGGAACTACCTCCGGCCCTCCCGCTGCCTGCACTCCGTACTACGAGAACGTCATTACATTGTTAAGCTTATATTATTGGAATTAATACAAATACAAAATTTTTTCGAAGTTATAGGTTGGTGGATTGGTTATAGGTGTAAAAGTCAACTATGCCCTAGATAGAATTTATTTTTATATTTTAGTCATAGGTTTACTTTACAGTTGTAAATTTTGATATAATAAAGACGTGAAAATTTACTAATTTTAATGTTTTTCCTTATTGGGCAAACCTGGGACGAGTGAACCTATATATCATTTGCTGTCAATTATATATGGTACATAATACAGCAATAATAAACGACGTAATGTTAATATATTAAGAAAAAGCGTTTTTAAAAATCGATATTTTCTTCATATTAAAATAATTTATCGTTTAAGATCCGCCCCTGCAGACTTTATACAGCCAGGAGTTATTAGCCCGTCGCATTCCAATAGAAAATATGTAACATATTTTAGAGCAATTACTTCATACAGAGTGATTTGGAGTACGTGTGAAAGCTGTAAAGCTTTTCCCTCACAAACGAGCTAAATATTCATTCATTCAAACTTACACCTATATAATCAATCAACCAGCATTTACGGATAATTTAAAGCAATCTCTATCTGAACAGTTTGAAAACTAAAACTAATGTTTACAAATGCGCATAACCAGTTATAGGGTGATATGAAATATTAATTATGAAAGCAGTACAGAACCGCACGGATATCGGTCGAAGTGTGCAGACCCAAGTTTAATCTTTTAAAAACATTTTAACCTGCAATTGAATGTTTTGTGAAAATTTGTGCCTACAGAGCTTAATGTTTTAGTAAATAAAGAAATTAAAAGGCGTGGTTGATTAAGTTACAATAAAAAAATTAAAGATGCATCGGCTTTATGTAGTCAAAACTTTCTTGGTCCTGAATGTGCTTGCGAATTGAGAACCGTCTGTCCAGGTCATGTGAATAAACGTTCTACGATGCACATGTCGCCTATTGGTCTCCTCCCACTAGAGGACTTCTGTCTGCTATGTGGTCTACCTACTACCAAAAATATGTTCTATACATATTTAATGTCTAACCTCGTTTAAATACTTTCCAGCGTAGAAAGTGTTGTAGCCAGCGCTACGCAAGGCGGCTGCGAAGGTCCTATGTTCCAAGTTCCTCCACGAGCGACCGTAGCAGCCCCCACTTAGGCTGTTATTCACCGTCAGGTGATTGTGTACGTACATACCAGTTAGAAAACTAGCGCGGCTTGGACAGCATATTGGCGACGACACGTACTGAAAACATCACATATATTAGTTTGTATATTATTTTAGAACATACTGCTACATTTATTTTTGGACCGGACTCTAGGGAGAGTCTGCTCATGTGCAATTTGCAGATTTTGCGGGGTCGAGGCGGCAGGACGCAGAGGGTAAATATTCTGAGACGACCTCTAAGGTAGCGAAGATTGCGAGACCCTGGGGGAGCCCCGGCTCTGGTCGGTACATACTACAATATTCGAACTGACGCCGAAAGGTATCAAGCGCCGCATCCAAAGAGCAGAGAGGCTGTCTACTTAAGGCATCACGCGGACTAGACGCCAATGTAAGAAGGCCGCCAGAAAGAAGAACACTTTAAAACCGTTAGCTACAGATGCAGGGCAAGCTGCAACAGCTACGGAACAGCCTCCCCCCCCCCCCCCCCAACAGACGGAGGTACAAAAAACAGTGTACCTAAGTCACACCTATACCAGAAGAAGAAATTAAATTTTATTTTAACATCGTGACCAACGAACCTGTAACAGGTCCACACGGCTAACAGCGTCGACATCTAACACAAATAAGATAAGACTACTATTTCAAAGGTCTAAAAGGCCGCCAAACCATGAGATTGCTTTAGCTTACTACAGCAAAGGGTAAATGATTTAAATATTGAGATTTAGTTGCCGCACTAGAACATCTCTCAACTGTTAACCCGCGTGCCAGTACTAACGGCAAGCTATTAATGATGGTTTTTGAACAACTTTTTCGATTGACATACACAACAAGGTGTTCTACCTTTGTCAAACGTCACCACAACAAATTGCGTGCCATACGATATGCCGCGCGAACCGGAACCCCTTATAATATTCCCGCGGGTGTTTAAGTTACACGTATATTTGTGAATACAATCTTATTGTATGGAACGGATATGCAGTTTTACTCCAGTATCACATAGTTTGAATTAAAGATTTTCTACTCCTAACGAATTTATGTATCAATACACCATTTTTAATTGGTTTATGTAGATACTTTCCCTCTAAAAAATTTTGAGTATAATCAAAGCACTCTTTAATAATATCAAAGTATATTATTAAAGAGATTACATTGCATGATCATTCCAGTTTGTCAGATGCCATAAAAGAATAAAACTATATTGTTATTCCAAACAAATCCAATGAGATCTTTTTCTAACAGTAAGGGCATAGTTTAAAGAAATGACTTTAATAATAAATACCGGTACGATTCAGTTTAATGAATCATCAGACAGTTCCTTGTTTAGTTATTAAGTCGCCTTTTGCTAATACCCAAACATCAATAGCTTAATTATAACATAGCACATTACAAATCTGTGCAAACTACAGTTCATGTTTTAGATTAGTTTCATTATTTTAATCTGGTCTAACAATAATGAAAACATTTAAGTAATACAATGTATGTCATTAAAAAATTAATTTCAATAATATGCATGATCGCTATGGTTAGCAAATAAGCCGATAAACGCCCATTGAAAGGCATAGGTCTCCCCCAAATATCACCTCCATGAGCGGTCTCGCTGTCTGCATCTAGCGGATTCCTATTACCTTTACTATGACGGTATACCCAGTGGGAAGCCTACACTAGCCGCGTCTACCGGCTTGTTGTTGCCACTTTAGAACATTTCGGTACCAACGTCCATCGGTTGCACGATGTGCCCCAACTGCCACTTCAAACGAACAATTCATCCAGCTACGTCGGTACATTATATAATTGTAACTGGATAAATATTTAGACATTTGCGGTCACTCCACTTAACCGTAAATTCGTTGCATAGTTGTGTAAATATGCATGTTATTTAAATAGATTCGTATTTCCCTTGTTCACGCTATAAATTAACTTTCATAATACTTTGTAATCGCAAGGGCAGTCATTGAGTATTTGCGACATTAATCTTCAAAAATCTATGTTTATATGGCCAATTGTACGACGCCTGTTATCGTTTAGAATGAATATAGACACTATTTATTTTGTACCAAACAATAGAAATAACAGTGTTGTATATCAAAAGGTATAGCAATATGCACTGGTTTGGACATTTTTTTCATAATTTTTGATTTATATAAGTTTGAATATGCTATTTGTAAAACACAGGACGAAATAAAGGCAAAATATTTGTAGATAAAAACATTAAATACGTTTCAACTTACAGCATTTGTAAAGGTGACTCCTTTATCGCTGATAAATCGGTCAACATTCTTCATTGGGTTCTGAAAAGAAGAATAAATAAAACAACAATATATAGTTTTACATTATTTATTTCTTAATTAACTGTTGCTACTAACCATGCCACCAAGCACTACATCTTGATCATCCGTCAAAATAACAACGAAGTTTGGTTTCTTTTGATCTTCGCAAGCTGCACTTGCGAGCATAAACGTAATAAGTAAATAAATTATCATTATGACTTTTCTTAAAAATTTAAACTTTTGAGGTAAATTTATTTTATTGCGGAACTGCCGGCATCACTTCTAAACCAGTACACTCACTGGCAATTACTATGCCAACGGTAAAAAAACCGACGCTCTTCACGACTGACCTGAAAGATAAGAAAGATGTATAAAAAAAAAACGCATATCAAATGTTGTGGTTAAGTGTCTATGGATAAATATGTTTCATAACAGATTAATCTTTAATGTTTAGATTTTTTTGTTTTCAAAAATCTTAATATGCAAATCTATAATATATATAATCTATGACATTTTGTCTTTTTAAAACCACTTGGATCAATCTCTTCATTTATTTATGTACATATAAATCTACCACATAAATAAGAGTTTTGTTATGTATTTCTTTACAGATAATATGTAGAAAATTAATAATAATGTCATAAGTGAATTTTGACAATTAAAAAAAAAATTAAAAGCTAATCATTTTGTAATTTTTTACATTATACATTATTTTAAAGCAAATCAAAAGTTTCTTTTTTATGTCTATGCCAAAACATTAAATTCCTACAGTATTTATTGTTATATTCCTATATTTAAATTTGGGTTTTGTTTGAAGTTTAATTATAACCATATTACTTAAAAAAAAAACATTTTATTGGAATAGCATAAAAAGGTTAACAATTCCTGCCAGTACAGTCTACGGGGACAGATAGTAAACAATAATTATTTTATTACATAGCATTCCAAATATTGAAAACACTTTTTCGTACTGGACTTTCATTACATTGTTTAATATTTTTAAAGTATTGATTTTTAGATAGGATGTACCATACATTGATTGACACCGAATCACCTCTAAAACTTTCACACCTGTGGCCAATTACCTATACTTGACCTACCCCTTCACAAGCACTCATGTAGTAATTATTTGACATAGTGGGTAATCTAACACAAATTTGCAGAATACATTACTAAAGTTTATTTAATAACACATTTTTTAGCACAAGGATAAAAAAATAAATAATAGTTCAATTATTGCAATGTGCATGCAATACAAATTTAAACCATGTAAATATGACTATTGTTGTTTGAAATATGTGTATACCCTAATCAAAGATCATGTATAATAAACAACTTTGTATAATAAATTTAGTGTTTAATATCTTGTTTTACACCGACTAGATATTTTACATGTGCAATCTGTAATTATGAATAAGCAATGTTACTGGTAAAAGTGTTAATTAAATAAAGATATAAAGTATGAGTAAATATAAACATAATCACAAAAATTTTAGGTTATTTTTTTACTTACACTTTAGTAGGAGGCATAAGTAAACAGAAAAACTTAGAAATTATTGAAATACATGTTTTAACATTGGTCATAATCTTCAAGACGCAATTAATTTATTCACTAAGTGTTATTGAATTTTATTCAAAGGTGGTTTTTCCGCTAAATTTTGTTACCACATTCACATTTCATCTAATTTGTAATGCTATTTTTAGTGTTTAGACTTCTGTCTAAACACTAATAATAGCATTACTAATAATATTAGCTTATTCCCTATTATTTATTATTTTTATTTTTTATATTATTATATTATTTATATTTTGGATAAGGTAAATTAATAAACTATAATACAATATTATTAGCAGGCATACATTTAAAACCGAGATTTTGATTTTGTAAATTTTCACAGAATTTTTTTTAAAGATATTATAATTTAAAACAATGCATCATATGTAAGACATTTATAGAATCACACAAGGTACAATGCAATATTATATAGATTCATAAATTATGTTTTCAGTATGGGAATGTTGCAATTTAAACTTGTACCTTGGAACATAGTGCATTTTAAGTCAAGCAT
The DNA here is from genome assembly GCF_028537555.1 of Battus philenor. Taxonomy (NCBI): domain Eukaryota; kingdom Metazoa; phylum Arthropoda; class Insecta; order Lepidoptera; family Papilionidae; genus Battus; species Battus philenor. Next base: position 6,556,938 of record NW_027181686.1, read on the forward strand.
CAAGAATGGGCAAAATTAATCATATTGTCTTTCATAACATAATAATACAAAATTATATCTTTTGTCTCTTACTATAAATTCTATAACTGAAGTGGGATGTACACATCTATATTAAGTCCCTATCTTCCATCTAAAGGAAATCATTTATTGTGTTACACTTAATGCTCTCAAAAGGTTTATCTAATAATGGCATCAGTATTCAATCAATCATACAAAACAAACACAAGAAAATGCCTGAAAAATTGTGAACTTGACATCAACATGTATAATATACTCTGATTATAATTTTTGGTCTCCACCCAAAAGATAAAGAAGAATTCAATCATTATATGAAATGGACATTTTTACATTGAAGACTTCAATCTAACCTAAAGTAATTTAATCACATAACATGCTTATTCTCCAAATCATCATTAGTTCTTGAATAAAAGTTAGTTTTGAATTGTACACTTGTGAAAAATTTTAGAAATGTTTGTGATAATTCACATCATCCAAAATACATATCATCCAAACAGTCAATTTTAAGATAAAAAAAAATTAGTGATTATTTGGTAATGTAAAATTACTAACTTATTGTTATTAATCTTTACAATTTTTATAATCACAATGAAGTAACGGGATACTGTGTAATAAATTATATACAATGATAATAAATTTTGCAATTATTATTTATGATTATATATAAAAAAATTAAAATCAACTTACATGAAACACGCAACCATGAAAAAAAACCAAAAGGAGATTTATGCAATAATAATTTATTTGCATAATTTAAATAAAATTACTTGATTTTATTCCAAGCAATAATTTATGAATTTCCTTGACATTTCACATTTAGAAGTGACAGAATACTATGGTATAACAAATACATCAATAAAATTAATTACTACGCAGGAAATGAAAACTACGTCAAATGTTTAAATAGCATGTTGTATTGTTCTATTGTACATATTGTTGATAATTTAATTATATAAATTTATGTACTAGTATACAATACTACAATAAGATTTTAGATAAATAATCACGTTTCAATATAGGTTATGTATACTTACCATTTAAAGGGATCGTTATAAAAATCTTTAATAAAAGCAACAACACCAGTTTTTCCCATTATATTTATTCTGCAATAATGTTTGATATAAATAAAGAAATATCTAGCTTTAGTTTTATGCCTGCAATTATCACAAGAATTCACTGAGAAATACCTAAGAAACGGCAATGACAATTTATGTTTTATTTGAAGTTGACAGTTATTTGGTCTATATTGTCTCTATTACGTCTAAAGTGAAACAAGCAAATACATTGCTTGTTACATTATAACCATTTTAATGACATTAACTAAAATTTTCAGCAATTAATATTAATAGATTTAATTTCGATTAAGTTTACTGCAAAAACTACTAGCCTTGGTTAAATTAAACCTTGGTACAACGAAGTTACCTACAAATGGTTATTAAAATAATAATCAAACAGAGATACCTTCTGCGAAGAAAACAAATCTGGGCGGAATTATTCTACTAAAACTTGGTATTTCTTTATTATTTAAGGAAGACGCAGTATTTGAATCTAGTTTTATTTGCGGCTGCTTATCAAGTACCATAACAAATATTGATATGACTTAGTATAATGGAACGCTTATGTCAAAGACGCGATGTCTTGTTTGTAATGACCGTTTTTGAAAATCGAAAATATTTAAGCAATGTTAAATTTTTCTGAATATTTTCTTTGTAACTTATTTTAACTATGGATGAAAATGTACCTGAACATAAAAGTTTGAACTTTGTATTTGATGAAGATTCACAGGCAGCTGTCAATTCACTTATTTTGGATTACTACCAAAAGTTTGGGAAAAAACGAGATTTAGAACAATATTTTTCTTTGTCGACGGCTAAGAGTGACATTCGCGATCCGAAAAGTTTATTTTGGAGAAAAATGAAAGTGCAATCTGATTCCTCTGACTCAGGAGAGGGTAAGGCTGAGTCTTCCGCGGAATTATGTAGAATATCTATTAAATGCAGTATCCCAGAACCTTCAACTTCTCAGGTACGAAATTTTATTTATTTGAAAGCATAGGATGTACCAATCTCCATTACAAGAAAGCCTTTATCTTATGTTTTTATAAAACTTAACATAAATTTTTTAAGCAGTTCTATTTTTAAGTCAGGTGACTTCTGTACATACAAAAGCTATTACTCAAATTTTCTGTCTTAAAATGTAAGGTTTACTAAGCTATAAAACGATAAAGCTTAAAACAAATGATTGTTAGTAGATTCCCTTACCAAAAAAATGATCCTGTAAAATAAAGAATACTTTACACTTTTGTGTTTGTGCATGCAACCTTGATATATAAATTAGTGTATATTATCTCTTATATTCAAACCAAAAAAGAAACACATGATATGTATATAACACTATCACAGAATAATTTAGTTTCTGTATATACTTTTTTGTCCATTGCCAGCATGAAGATTTGCAGTCTAAAGAAGATTCTGAATCTCCTCCTATAATAACTGAAGAGCTAACCACATCCCTCCATGGAGATAGAGGTTCTCCAATTCAATCAGAAAATGAATCTGTGAAATCTGATGACAACAATTCTCAGAAATGTAAATTGCACATATTTTTTCTCTATTACTAATATTTAATTTATAATTATAATTTACATAGTATGATTATTTGTATAAAATGACTTTATTATTTTAAATGGTGATGAAACAATAACATTTTGGCAAGTGGTATGCAATGCTAATTTTAATGTGTTATCACCTAGTAATAACCACTGGTCTGGATAGATGTTTTTGGAAATAAATAATGTTATATGTTAGTTAACCCCCACCGGGTTGAATTAACATGCTACTTGTACTAAAAACGTGTTTATTCATGGTACTAAATTTTAAAATAGCATTGGAAAAATTTTTGCTATTTGCCACAATTTCATTTCCATGTAACACTAGACTGTAACTCTGCAAACACTGCTTCACTTTGACAACCGCTAACATGCTAACCATTGCTTTATTGTCACCTTGAAAGGTCAGACCAATATCTCCAGCCTTCCTCATGGGTAATTTATAGATGGTTCGACACTGGGTGGGGAGATGAGATAGACAAACAATAAAGTCATCTGAAGGATGAGTCTCTATTGTATTCCTTACTTTATGTCATCTTATTGTTTGCTAGTTGTGGTGAAAGAAACAAAAAAACAAGAGAGTACAGTAGCCCACATAATTTTATTGCTTTAATTACCCCACCTGTACTATTTGAAGTCTCTGTCAGCTCCAACTAGCTTATTTGTGGAATCCATCCTTTGTTCCTGGTGGTCTCTCTGCTATTTATTGGATATTTCAGCAATCTCATAATAATAACAGTTAATAAGCTTTTATAGTAATACTTAATCAAATTAATATTAATATTGCAACAAGGTTTTCAAATTATATTAAAGTCAATACTAAAAATTAATCATAAATTACATTATACCATTGCAAAATAAAATATGCCAAACATTTTTAAAATTATTTTCAGCAACTGAGGTTCAACTAGAGTCCTCAATGAACAAGCCATTCTCTCCTACTAGTAGTATTAACTCACAACGAAAATTAGAATGGGATTCCTTAGGTGATGTTGGATATGCTAATGAAAGTGAACAAAAATTGTCAGGGTCTGTTCTTAGTACTTTGGAACGACTAGCACTGCATCAACAATATTCCAACAATGATACTAAACATGATAATTTGTTAGGCGCTCCAAAGTCGCATTCGACACCAGTGGAGCCAAATAGTTTTCAAAAAGAAAAAAAGGGCAACACAAAGAAAACAACAAAAATTTATAAAAAAGATGTAGATCATGTTGAGTTTAATGTACCATATGCTTCTGAAAATACAAGAGCAATCAGCGTTAATTTGTCTAAACATATATCTTTTAATGTTGACAAAAGTGGAGAATTATCTGTGGAAAATTCTAAAGATGATGTTAAATTTTCACAAGACAAGGTGTCAGTAGAAACGGAAATGACTTCTCAAATCAAAATAGATAAAGAAATACAAACCACTTTAATGCGAAACAAGACTCCTAAAGAAATATCAATTAAATCAAAAGAAATGCAAACAGATAAACATGTGTGTGGACAAAAATTACCAATAATTCTTAATCTAAATACAATAAAAAAACGTAGAAGGAGGAGAAAATTCAATATGTATAAAAGAAACTTAAGCAAACAAAGACCACTAAATTTATGCCTGGATAAAACTGGCAATCAAATATCGGAAGCTGATAGTTTTGAATATTTGCCTGGACATATTTATAATCAGAATCGATCTAATAAAAGCAGTGTTAAAGAAACAAATAGTGTTGGTAATAAATCAAGCCTAGAATCAAGTCCTATATTGACAACAGATTCCAGTAAAACAACAAAAAATTCATTTAGCAAGGATTTGGAAAAGAGTATTAACTTGTTAAAACAGACACTAAAGCCAAAATATGACAATATGAATTTAAAAGAAAAACTTATCAAAGAAGTTGTTCAAAGATTATTAAAGGCAAGTTATAGTGATGATGATAGCGGAACAGTATTTCTATCTGGTCTACATCTGGAAACAGAAAAATTAGATTTACCTAAAGGTAATCACACAACTACTAGCACATCTGACGGAACCAACTTTAACAACAGCTCTAAAGAAAAAAGACCTAAAAAATCTATTCTACGGAGGGATAAATTTAATCCCAACGGAATGGCGTCTACATCTCAAAGTACGCCTAATTTATATACACTAGCTCAAAGTGAAAACCCTTCAAAAAATTATAAAACGCCAACTTCTTCTAATACTGAATCAGATTTCTCAAGTAAGGAAAGAAATTCTTCTGATACAATACCTAAAATGACTTCGAAAGAATTATACACAAAATATTTAGAAGCCTTCAATAGGGAGCAGGCACATAAAAAACTTTTAAAATCCAAGGAAATTCTTTTTAAGAAAAAGCTTGTTAGTTCTGATACATGTATTAAGGATGTACCTGAGTTAGATGAAAAGTCTAGAGATCGACTGTATAAACTTATGAAAGACTTGGCTCAAAATAATGTTGATGATGGATCTGGAGATGCTGGTAAGTCAGAAGGAAGATCTAATTTTGATACAGATCAGTATAATCATGCAGGGAAACAGAGATGTCACTCTGTATTTACTCTTGCATCAGATAAATTAAATCGTCATTCGAAACAAGTTAGTCAAAATCTTGCCCAAAGTGATATCAGAAGTATATCAGAAGCTGGATGTAGTAAAGAAAATGATACTTGTTATGTCTGTCCAAAACATACCATCAAAACAAAATCGAGTATTAATGACAGTGCTTCACAAAAAGAAGGTTGCTTTGTTGGGAGAAAAGATTTAATAGGAGATTGTTATTGTAGGCATATTGACAAAAACAATTTGCCAAAGACATCAGATAGAATAGCAGAAAAAGCGCAACACATTCAATATATCTGTTTATGTGCTAATGAAGGAATGGATACACATGATAAACCTGAAAAGTTACTAATCTATAAATGTTCACAAGTTGGTCAACAGGGTGTATCATTAGACGTAATATCAAAAACTTCTAGCTCTGTTGGCATTCAATGTTCAAATGATTGCTTATGCTCTCAAAGAATGAAAGATATAAAATTACCGATTAAAACAATAACAGATAGTACAATTTGTGTAAACAATGAATTGCTACCTGCACAAAGTTCTTGTACAGATGTTTGCCCCACAAGAAAGACATCAACTTCGTCTCAGACGCAAGCCAATTTGGATCTATTTTTGCATCAGGAACCCAATGACAAAAGTGAGTCCTCTAATTCATCAGAAAAAACATGTAGACAGATAATTGTGAAAAAGGACAATGTATTAAATAAATGTAGAAATTATAAATCAAGTGCAAAATTTTCACAATCAACACAAACAAAAATTAGTATAGAAGCAAAAATTTCAAATCCTACATTAACTGACGTCAGATTTATTAACGATTTAGATTTGAACACATTAAGTGATAGTGATAAAGACTATAAAACAATTTCAAAAACAAATTCAAAATGCACATATGACAATATTAAAGAACAACAATCACAAACATGTAATGATCAACTAATATTGCCAAGTGTGTCTGAAGATCAAAACAGAAATAGTCGTGACCTTTTGTATGAAGTAAATAATTCAAGTAAAGAGCATAAGATGTCCACCTCACAATGTCCTAACGAAAATAAATTTTCTATTCCTATTCGCGGAACGAAAATGACCTTAATTGTTAGTCTTGATTCTAATGCTGTAAATAGCAATGATTCCCCAAACTTAGATTTTAATAAAAATTGTTTATCTGAAAAACAACTAGATCCCCCAAACAAAGGAATAGAATGTAGAGATACTTCTATCGGTGTCCAATGTATCAGTGCAGATTTTCTTAAAAAAAATAATGAAGATTTGAATGGAAATATTCATCATACCAATGATAATAACAAGCTTCTGCAAGAAGAATCCTGTATTGCAAACATTAGTAATTCTAGAAACAATTCAAAGTATAAAACATACCCTATTAAATCACAAACTGGTAAGAAACCATTTGTGCGATCTAATACTTATGCCAATTGCTTAGAGAGTACTGATACGAATATTTACCAGGATGTTAAAGTAAATGCTGGAACGCAAAAAAATTTTCAATCAGAGGCCCTACTAGAAACGAAAACTACCATTAACCATGCAAAGGAATTATTAAATAATAGTGACAAGCATCAAAGAAATAAAACTAGTGATCAGAATGACAATTTAACAAAATCAAGCACTGAAAGTACTCGTGACACAGATAATGATGCACCTAAAGATCCTGTATTAAAAATAATCCAAGACATTACGAAACGTTATAAAAAAGAAGACATGGAGAAAGGCAAAAGGAAAAAATGTTTTAAGGATATTATAACTGTTTTGAATTACTTGTTAGATACAGAGGAAAGTACAGATACAAAAGGTTGTTCATCAAGTTCTAACATTGATTGTACTTCGACATCGGACCAATTATATAAAAAACCTGAATGTATACCTACAAAAACATATGTAGACAAAGGGATACAATTACCATTTAAAAAAGATAAAAGACATAAATCTTGTACAGACTCATGCAATCCATCAGCCAGCGAGAAGCCTACAACTTCAACTGATTCTGGAACTTGCAAAATATTGCACAATATTGAAAAAGAATGTGAGAGGTATCATCAGAAACGTTGTCGACCTCAGTGTGATCAAGGAAAATGTGACAAGTCTAGCAGTACATCTGTTAATTGTAAAAATTGTAATCGCATGCATTACTGTTCATTCCGCTCGAAACATAAACCAAATAAAACTAAATCATGTGTTGATAGGGTAAAGAAAAAATGTGTGGCATATAATCTGATACTTCAAACCTCTGATAGCATGACGAGTGAAGAAACTGCTCACAATGTGGCTTGTGAACCATTAAAAAATGTTATTGTCAAAGTACCCTCTAAACACGCTCACTTAAGTAAAGCTCCCTTCAGAGAAATTTCTTCCAAAATAGAGAAGAATTTACGTGGTTCCAGTCCTCAATTCCAGAGCAAAATTCACAGAAGTAAAAGTCTGCCAAACGATAGTGAGAAATCCAGTGAAGATTTTTGCAAAACAATGCAAATGTGTACCGTCAGGGATTACTTGGAAATGAATCGACCAGATTTTATTGAGAGATCGACTAAGCGACAAAATTGTTTAAAGGTCATAAATCAGTCCAGGTGAGAACATATTTATTATTTATATTTTAACCTTATCAAAATGATTAAGAAGCGATATGCAAAACATATATTTACTTATGTATATATTTGTTCATTTTTCATTTCACTTTTGGTTCACTTTTGATTTCTCTCTAATCTTCATCATTTTTTATGCTTAAGAGCATAACTCGTACAGTTAGTGTCGCATAGTTAATATTATTTTATTTCTGTTCTGTTCACAAAGTAAAATTGGAGTACATTGCATTTGGTACTGTTGATACATTGTAGCATAATTTCATATGAAAGACTCACCAATTTTTCTTACTTCAGACCAGGACAGATGTGTGAAATTCCTGGGTTGAAAATGATTGTAGTACACACGCCTAAATGTAGCCGTGACGCTTGTTTGGAACCTTGTAACATTTATTGTTCAGGTATTTTTATTTCATTCAGTTACTTATTCACTTTTTTATTTACGTATTTCTATTAGAATACAATTAAAATTATAAATTTAAGCGGGAAATTTTCTAGGTATGCCAATAAGTTGCAACCAGTGTGTCAATCCATACGTTCATTCACTTCATAGTGAAGTAACAAGGATTGGTGAGTTTATTTATAAAAATTCACATGTATTTTAGATATTTTTTGACCTTTTTGTTTACATTGTATAATGCATTGGTTAATAACAATGAAGTAAGGATGCGTTTACGTGACTGTAACATTCTTTCATTCTCTTGCTACTATGTTGATTGATTTTGTTTAATTTACTAAGTGGCTTGTTTTTTGTTTTCTAATAATATTATAATTTGGCGCTGGTTCTTGGGAATGAACAACGTGATGGGGATCTAATTTTTTTTTACCGAGAAAACGATGATAAAAATAAAAAGTTTTTAAAAAAGTTGCTTTTGTATAAACACATCCTTATGTTTTATAGTTTACATTTGTTTCCAGTTGCCTTATATAGGTATAAATAGATACTCATTAACTACAGAGCATACTATTTAGTAAATTCTGAGCAATAACATGTTTGTTAATTATTTATGAAAAAAAAAAACATATAATTTTTAATAATATTCACATTTATTAAGGACAAATGACCGGGTTGCCAGGTGCAAGTTGCTGTCACAGCAGTTGGAACGACAGCAAACATTAAACAGTCTTAGTGATCGTGAGGTGGACCAACTAGCAAGAGAATTGAGTGCCCAACTGAGACGTAAGAAAGGTGACTAACATCATCATCATAATTTCAACTGTAGAACGTCCACCACCGGATATATTTTCCAGTAGATTTCCAATAAGACGGGTTGTAAGCGGCCTGTATCCAGGGTCTTTTCAAGACCTATACAAGGTAGTTTATCATAAGCTACCTTGTGGGTGAGTCAATATTGGTAAAAAAGTTGGTTGTAATGACTAATATAAATGATTATTGAGAGCACTGCATATAATGAAGCAGACTTAATTTATATGGGATTTGCTCATTCTCAGCCGAAGACCTGGACGTCGAAGGAGGTTATATCATGATTTCCTCCAATATTTATAAGAACACCTTGGAGGATCGCCGCACATTTTTGGTCAAGTCTTATTATAAAGGGTGGACGGCTCTAGATCTGCACTAAGGAATTGAGACACTATATTATTGCCGTTAAAACTACGGTAGTTTGCGAAAACATTCCCATAGTTTTTACAAAAGGTGACAAAAGATCATGAGATTTTAGGCGTCAGCAATCCGGCATAATTTTTTAGTTGCCGATATGAGATTTCCCCCACGAGATAAAAGAGGCGTCTTTTCCACGTTCATTTTATCATATTCACTGTATTTTAAGTCGAAAAGACTAGGCTATAATCAGTATTGTTAATTAAAATATATGTAAGAGTGTCAAATATTTTATTTTTGTTATTTTCAGTGGCACCAAAATTTATTAATGAACGTGAAATGAAAAAACATTCGGAGAAAATTTACAAGTCCCTGCCTGAAGTTGTTCAAAAGAAAGAAGAAATTAGAAAAGAAAATATCAAAAAGACGAACTTGTTATTGGCTAATATTTTTAAAAAGGTTGATTATTTTTTATTATTGCAAATGTTTATTCTTTAGCTTTTATTCATGAGGGTTTAATATGTTGCATTCTGTTTACAGAATCTCCAAAAGAAGACTCTGTGTGGATTAACTAATCTCTCCAATTACAGCACAGTTGTAAAAATTTGACACAGGACCAAAACTGTAATTAGAATTAAAGACTAAGATGAATGTGTTCATTGGTTTAATGTTAAAATGTAACATATATTATATATATGTTATGATGTTTGTTATATTCTTGATTTTTTGTTTTATTAATAAATTACAATGAAATGAATATTATTAAAGTTGTATATAATTGCTTATCATATTTATTGCGATATTGTGTTTGAAATTATTGTCATAACAACAAACATTACAGTTTTAACTTATAATGTTATAATAAAATATTTGCAGTGATATATTTTATAAGCGTCTTATAATATCTTATACATAAAAATGATATTTTAAAAACTTTCCTTAGCAAAAAATTATTATTTGGAATCATAAAAAATGTGCTTTTAGTGCATTTTAAACTTATAAATATAACAAATATTTTTTTGCTAAATGATTTGCCAGGTTTTTTTTATTAATTCTAATTTGTATCGCTAATGTTCTTTTTTACAATAATTATTTTTTTTCGCTTTTATTGAACTCAGACAGTTGGGAGAGGGATTGCTGCTATTGGATACGGACCTTTTCCAAGCGTTTTCTCTAAATGCGATTTCAGAAGATTTGCCAATTTAAAAAAAAATATTTTGCTGAAGGCACAAAAAGAGTAGTTCTAGTCTATATACCTAGCGCGAGGTGAATTAGTCTATAAAATAAATGATTTCAGTTGGTATCCTTAAAATAAAAATACGTTTTGAATATCATTTGTCGTCGACTTCTTGATTTTGAGTAATGATTATTTTTCTAATTAAAGAAAAGGTTTGGTGAACATTTAAAATTTTGAAACTTCTAGCAAATACGTTTGAGGGATTGGACATTTGACTAGAGTAGCATTTTCCAACCTTGGCCTTTCTAAAATTCTTACGCACCCCATGTTATATAACATACATTATTTTTATATTAAAGTGAAAGGATTAAAGTTATGTCGAGTCCACTTTGCAATTTTCCTCCTTAACAATCAAATTGCCTCCCTGTGGGGCGTGGGTCCCACGTTGGGAAAAACTTGACCGCGTCCGGTTTAAAATTTATTTTTCTTTCTTATTCTCTGTCCATTAATATTGCAAGTTCTTTGATCTTCCTTCTGTGAACTTTGGTGGTAGTTGTCATCGGTAATTGTTCGAGGAAAATTACACCGCCTCGTAATTGCTTAGAGTCTGTTAAAGAATCTGAAAAGTGATTTCATTAAAATTAAACAACAGATACAAATAAAAAAGATATGTTTGTTATTATCATCGTCATCTCAGCCGTGGGACGTCCACTGTTAGTCATGGACCTCTCAACTTAAACCTCGGTCTAACTTAGACCTTGATCGTCGTCGTTTCAGTCCATAGACGCTTACTGCAAGGCATAGGCCTTCCCCTAAGATACATATAAGGGCTATAATTTAATCGGCACAATTGGCAGGCGGGTTGGCGATCACAGTGTGCTATTATGGTATGCTGAGGACGCTGCTGTCTATCCTCTGAAAACTTCCTTGTGTGCTGTGGCAATCCTATTTATTTAATGCATATAAGGTGTATTATATAGGATTGAATCCCGCGAATTGATGCGGCGACCTACGAATGCAAGTCTCAGTTCTCTACCGCTGGGTTCTCGACTATCCTCCTTATAGTGCTTTTTAAAATTCAATCATGATGACAGCCGGAGGACGTCTGATGCTGGACACAGGCTTCACCCGTAGATTTCCTATAGAACCGATTAGAAGCGAGTTACATCCATAGCTTTCTGACGAACTTAACAACGTCAATTGACCTCTTTGAAGACCGACGACCTGCGCTGTGCTTACCGGTTCGTGGTCTCCACTCTAGAACCTTAAGGATCCAGAGGCCATCACTTATGCGCCATATTTGTCTTGCCTACTTGCCAATCCACTGGGTTGTCTGTTATACATTATAAAATAGTAACTTATCTTACCTTTTACCAGAATCTTTATTTCTTCAGCTGTAACCTTGTGTCCGGGACGTTTAACCACGCAGGCAACGGGCAAATCGCCGCATTCACGATCGGGTATACCGGTCACTACCACGTCTAATACGCTACTGTGAGATCTTATTACGGTCTCCAATTCTATAGGCGAAATCTAAAATCGACGTACAACATAAATTTTTACTCCGATGTAGGCACTTGTTTACACACAAGAATAGCACATGATAAAAGTTTTTATAATGTATATTTAACATATTAAAAATTAAAATGACGAGTTATTATACATATAATATGTAATATATGATAATATGTGAAAAACAATGCTGTTGATAAGTAGATCTTATTTGCATTTTCATAAACTTTTGTAATGAAACCACATGAATATTTTTTGCAGGATAGACTTTTTAAATTATATTCAATTCAGTGGTAAGTAAAAAGTTCATGCTGATAAATGACATTGTAATAAAAATGCCATTCCGTTACCGTTCTTAATCATTAAATATGGAATGTAAACCCTCAATATTTCAAAAACTCCTTCAGCTACGGAACCTTATAACCTAGGCTATTATTATTATACTCGTTACTATTTGCCGGCAAAAACGGACTCAAATGAACAAATAAAACTCATTTCGTCGAAATTTTTGCAAAGAGACCGACCAATACATAACCTATTGAAAACACGGAGAATAAAACCGTTATTACTTTTTTTCTTGAACGACCAACAATTTAAACGCACCAATATAAATATACAAATATTTAAAGCATTATTATTACGTTAACCCCAATAAAGCCACGAGTATCTAAATTCAATCCAGAAATATATAAATTATATCATGAAAATTGATAATCACCTGATGACTTTTATATTTTAACAATAATTTAATACGTTCAACATAATAATAATTCCAGTTCTCATCTCTGTAGAACAAATCTCCTGTTTTAAACCAACGACCCTCGGCGAAAGCTTCAGCTGTAGCTTCTGGATTTTTGTAATATTCCTAGAATAACACCAATAATCAATAAAAGCACAATTATAATTAATTTGAAAGTAACGGTTATATAAATGTAGAGAACTATAATCTATGTCATATAACCTAATCGAGTTATTAGTTCTGGCGCATAATTTTGTATATATTACATTTTTCTTATTGAATTCGAAATTCGAATATTTAATAAAAAGGTGTACTAGTTCGAATTAAGCGCAATGAAGATAATTCTAATTGAGCTTTATATATTTTAGTAATATATTAATGTATAAAGTAACATATATTGATAAATGTTTTATATCAAAGAAATAATAATGTTACAACTTTTAAAGCTATATTGAATTTATCAAAATTATTAAATGAATTTATTTAGCTATCAAAAATTATATTTTACCTTAAAAATACCAGGACCCTTCACCCATAACTCTCCGGGCATATTTGGCTTGTGAATATCCTCTTGCGTGTCTATATCTACTAACTGGAACGCAAAGTATACAACTATAGAACAATGCAACTGTAACTATCGTCAGGATATGGAGCCAGGAGAAGCTGGAATCCTTACAGAAACTGACTCTGAACGTCGCTTACCCCATTAAAGAGAAAGCAAGATTATAATCAATAAACATTAGACTTTGTATTACTATTCTCATTAATGTCAAGGATTTAAGTCAAGTCGCTTTAGTAAGTCACGTTTGTTATTCGAAAAAGCTGGTATGTGAACAACATTTATTTTTATTAAGGCAAATAAGACAAGACAAGAAAAGAACTTATAGATTTGTTACAATGGCTTAAAAACTTTGTCTTAAATTACATTTTACTTTAATTTTGGAGATTACATGTAATATTAGTGAAGATATATAAAACTAGAAGATTTAGATATTTTTTTTAATTCAACTCGACGTCGTGCGCAAGGCCATGTGTGTGACAAGCTTATAAAAACACGTTGGCTGTGTGTTAAATATTTATGAATAACATTATATCATAATGGATTATGGTAACGTTACTTGTCAAACTAGTGTATTAGCGTGTGTGATAAATTTGTCAAGGCTTCTACTATTGCTTTTCATTTGGAAGGTCATAAAATAGTTATTATTTATTAAAAAAATATTGTCTAATTATATTTCTATTTATTTAGCATTCTATTTATTTTCAAATTAAGAACTAACAGAAATTAAAAAAAATGGTTACCCGATATTGGAGGCAGCCTAGAGGCTTGCCGGTTGATTGTATTGGACTGTTATCAGGCATAAAACCTACACTAGTTATTTCGCTCATCCCGAATAAGTTAACGGCTACACAGCGAGGAGCTACTAGCTGAAACGAGAAGACGTGTCGTTAATAAATCTGCATAAATAATCTAGTCAAAGAAGCAGCAAAGTAACGAATATTGATATTAAAAGTTAAAAATATTGAACTTCTTGATATACACAGGTCGGATTAGGGAATTAAACTAATAATAAGCGGAAGAGATATAGAGCAAGGACAAGTTCATATATATATAACAAGGAAATTGACGAGGGGAAAAATATAATAAGGTTTATAGCATTTTCATAAATAGTGATACAAAGAGACTGTTTAAGGTCGTTATTCACATCGCACAAGAAAATATTTACTAATAATAATATATTAGGAATAGGGATTTTTAGAGTAGACAGGTTTGTCTATTTGATATGAATGTTGTACATGGAGAACGCTACTATGGAATGTTTATGTTGACAGATATTTTTTGTCATTACTTGAAATACGACGTCTGTCAATAATACGATTATTTTCTTTTCGCTTAAAGTGTGACATGGGTGAGGACTCGCAGGCTAGCAATTTGGGCGAAGATATATCGCTTCAAGCTACAGTCTTTTAAAGTAGTTTTGAATATATCGCACTAGTTACACGTTAACCCGCAGGCCTCGACCCACACAGCACGCTTTGTGCTAAGTAGATGCCCTTCGCACAGCCTTCGACGCGACTTGTTTGACATGAGACGCACTCACGTGCTTCTTTCAATGCACGAGACTGTCGAAAACTCTTCGTTATAATTCTTGGGCGTATATACCATAAAAAAAGGTAATATATAATTAACTATGCGCTTTTGTCAATAGAAGCTATCTGAGGTCGGTGATTGCCACTCTCCTATCAGCTCTCAGTAAGAGTTTCCAGAGGAAGGGTTTATATTAATACTAAGTTAAGGTAAATAAATATCAAAAAATAACAAAAAATATGCAAAAAAATGTAAACATAGGATCCTGCGGGAAGGTGACAAAATTGAGGACATATACGAAAGGATAGAAATGCAAGATACAGTGAAGGAAAAAACAAAAAGAAACAAATGGAAGTTTTTTAAGAAGGATGCGAGAGATGCACGGCAATAATATTATTTAGGAGAAAATTATTAATTTCATAAATACTCAACCCCTGCGATACCACAACAGGGAAGAACGTGAGATCCCCAAAAAATAGGGGGCCGTTAAGGAAAAGGATAGGGGGAGGATAGGTCCCGTTTTAACAAGAAACCATGTCTTTCAGAGGGCTGAATTTTGAAGATCAATTAAAATTTCCCAAAAAAATTATAAAAGTTTTATAGAGAATATTTTCACTGAAATATATATACACCAAATAAAACTATAAATAGTTAGGAGAGAAGCCATTTCATATATTAGATATTTTATATCAGACTTCACTATTATCCTGCATACTGCGCGCTCACCTTGAATGGGGGCGGCGTAATGTACGGCGTAAAGGCACATATTCGTTTTATTTTATAACTTTTAGGATAGATCGCAACTCCTAAAGGTTTAATGTTTATAAAACTTTTATTTTAGTTTACCTTAAATTCATCAACGAGTTCTCGTGGCACAGGACTGCCTCCCAAATAAACAAGTTCAAAACATGAAAAGTCACACTGGTTTCTGACAGAAGGATTTAACAGCGTTGTTAGAAAAGTTGGACTAAAGATAGTATGTGTTGGCTGCAATCAAAAATAATTTTATTTGTAATCAATCTATAATATACATGCATAGTGCAAGAGGCTTGCATATTAATATGATTTTCTTTAAAGTTTTTGCATCCTTTCTAAGCAAATTAATTATTTCCGGGTTTCGAAGCAATTTGAAAAGAGTATGCCTCTCGAAAATCGAATTAGCGGCTTATATCTATAATAATTGATTGAAAATTGTCTTATCACATGTCTCTGCATTTTGCAAAACTTATTAAAATTCATCGTTTATATGTTGTGATATTTTTTGTATCAGTTCCTATTAGAATTTGGTTTATGTAATTAGCCTATATTTTATTTTATTATATTATATAAGAATATTCAGTGATACGATAACATAAAACGGCTTTTATTGTTTGTATACCATAGTATAGTATTAATATAAAATAATATGGTATAGCAATTGTTTTAATACTATAGTATAATATTAACTCTATAAATTGCTTGCACATGTAATATTATGATTGTTAATAGCTATTAATATTTTTAATTTGGAATTAGGATATCCATTAAGGATTTATATTTCGAATTAGTTTCGAGTATATAAAAATCAAAGATAACTTCTGCATTAAAATTTATGTACTGCAGGTATTGTCGTGCGTCGTTATTTTCAACGAAAACTTATTGCAATGAAGCGAACATAACGATCACTTCGGTGTTTTGTTGAAAACCTTAAGAAACCTATCCAATAATAATGTTTGAATGCGTTACATCTGTCTCAGAGGATTTAGAGCAGAGATTTATTTAGTTACTTAATATTGTTGCATGTTGCAAGAAAAACTTACTCTATATTTATTGATGAGGTGATACGCATGCTCCCGTGTAAGATCGTCGGAGCTTTGCAGTCTTGTGTATCTGAATAGAGACGACATCACAAAAGTAATGACTGCAGTCATCCACTGTAATGGTGATCCAATTAAAGCCATCCGTGTTGGAGTTGGAAATTTATAACTCGTTACCCTGATAAGAAATACGATTTTTGTTGTATTAACTTGCATGACACGCTTAAATTCGCTATAGTTGTATAACGCTTAAAGGAATACATATTTTTAATGTTAAATTATCTCAATTTAAGAAGCTCCGAAAAATTACCGTAATGTTTTAGTTTAAATTAATCGCAGTGCAATTTAGTTCCTATTTAATTGTTTATTGCTTGTGGTTTTTACTTCTAGAATTTTGTACACATTCTTTGGTTTCTAATGTATACTTTCCGTATGGTCAATCAACTAGTAACCAAATAAAAATCGTTTTATCATCAGTAAATAAATATAATATAAAAATTAGTCACTAGCCTTTGATTAAGTTTTCGTAAAGAAAGAGACAAAATTTAATTATTCAAATTTGGAACTATTAATCAGACTCTTATTAATCGACAACTTTTTTTTAATCTTTTTTATTTTTGACAATGCTTCGTTAGCTGTTATAGTTGCGGAAAAGAAGCAGAAAGAATCTGCATCTTAACTATTTAAAAAAAAAAAGTTTCATAAAAGAAATTAAAAAATTGATTTATGTATACACTGTCTCCCGGATATAGCGTAAATGAAAACTTAATAATCAAGACACATCTTTGCAAAGGATTATTGTCATTTAAATATTTGTTATTGTAAAATATTTAATTTTTGTCAATTTATTTTTAGCATGTGTTTTGAATTTCATTGACGACAGTTAAATAATGTTTTGCCGAATTTTAAAAATATGATTCCGTTTATAAGAAGAGATATTTAGATATTTTTTGAATGATAATCCTGAAGATTCTATATTAGTAAATACTTACTAATTAGTTTCTAGGTAAGTAATAATATATGAATGTATTTCTAAAACTAATAATAAGCGAAAAAAATTACTTTACTATTATGGAAAAAGAATTTTTTTTTCACCTACACTATTTCAGATCAAATATGACCAGATAAAACTTGGCGACCTATGGCGTAGCTAAGAAAATTTAATTTTATAGTAAATATAATATTTTAAATAATGAACACAATTTCTCACCATACATAAGGATTAGAGATAGCAATATTTTTGTGGGTAATTGCAGCTGCCTTGGGCAAACCCGTTGTTCCACTTGTTGATATTAAAAATGCAATCGTTTCTTCTGGATCAAAATCCGCTGGTCTGTTTAAGATATAAATATGTTCTTATTACGCTATAAATATGCTTTTTAATTTTTTTACATTATTAATAGAAGATTTAAGTTTTATAATGAGAGACTTTTGTTCATTATTTTTATAAATATGATAATTCATTATTTTAATAAAAATAATACATAAAATGTAAATAAAAACAGCGAAAAAGCATAGAATCCGACAAGAAACGTTTCTTCTCCACCGATGAAGTCATGGATCAAATATTTGCTGCGTGACGTAGTCAAGAAAATCATTGGTACTTGTACATCTATTGAATGGTTTACTTTCTATGTTAGCATTCTAGATCGTCATAGCTGCTATAAAAAAATCTGGGTATATTAGCGCATAGTATTTTTGTATTTTCACCGGACAGGGTTAATATACTCGTGGGCTGTTTCGTTCCTTCCGTCAAAGTCGCTGGATATAGGACGCTACCAACCGGTCCTATTGGAAATCATAGAGGTAGGCCTTTGTCTAGCAGAGAACATCCTATTGTTGAAATGATAATGATGATTATAAAGTTGTACATTTTTTATAAAAACTTACTTTACATTTTACTATATATTATTACTAGCAATTACTTTGCACCAATAAATATTACTAGTACTTCCTTTGTATTATGAAAGTTAATAACTTCGTCGCGGCAAAAATTAATATACTTAGTGTATAATATAAAAATGTTAATTAACAAATAATAACCATAAAGTACAAGTATAAAGTTAACATACTTAAATTGATCAATAGCCGAATCGTCTCCATAATTTTGCAAAAATTCCGCATAGTGACAAACATGATCTCCCTTATCAAATGTAACGATGAGCGCATCTAAATTCAATTTATTTAAAACCAGCTGGACATCTGATGCTTTATCACGTTGACAAAATACTACTTTTGGTTCATTGATAGTAAAGTTATTCTGGAGTTCATCTGCGAAGAATAATATTAATTTAAAAAGACCATTGGTTATGTTTACTCAGCAATTTTTTTATTCTTTCTGTATTGATTAGATATTAAAACCATGCATATTATTCATGGCTCTTTGAGAACCGTGGTTTCTACATAAGCTGTGTCAAAACCAAAACATCTTAAAAATGTTAAAAAACTCGGTACGTACTAACTCTCAGTTTCCTGTCCACTGCAGCAACTATGACCCCGAGAAAAAGAGCTGCATAGTAGGGCACCGATACATCTAAGTGGTTGGGTGCCATCAGTACAATGACGTCTCCTCGTTTAAGGCCAAAGTTGCGCAAAGCAATAGCGCATTGAATTGATCTTTTCAACAATGACTTACAGGTTTCAGATTCATCAGTAGCGCCATCAATCTGATAAAGTATTTTAAAAATATAAGCAACGAATAATAAACAATCGACATGATTTTATTTGGGTTTTTTGATTTATATAAAATGTATGTATTGGTTTATCATGTTATATCTGGATTTATAACGCTTAGAGGCTCATAATTTATAGATAGAGATTTAGAGATAATTTTTTTCTGACTATGAGTGAGATAAGAACGAATTTTACGAAATTTTACCCGCCAATAGTTTGAGAGAGGGAGGGTCATTAAAAAGGCATATTTTTAGATTATAACCTTTTTTGGAATAAAATTTGGCTAGAATTTTTTTTTTGGTATGTTGAACCCAAAAAAGATACGGGAGCCGTGAGTAATGAATGTATAGAGTTATAAATTAACAAGCATTCGCATTCGGACATGGGATTAATTTTTATTTTTTAATACTGTGAAAGTGTATTACAACAACAGAGATATAACCAGTTTGTCTCAGTTTTTCCGCCCATGTACGACACGGGTGATCCGAAGAGAAAACTTAAAAGCCACGAGCCAGTGAAAATCAAGCTTAAGTGTTTTATAATTAAGGCTGCCTTCAGTTGGGTTCAGAAACAACTAGTTTTTTTTCAGATTTCTCCCAGATATCTTCTTGCAGAATTTTGATAATTTGTATCTGTCTAATATATAACTTATTAACATAAGTCTATTTTGTCTAAGTTATCGCGTTAATAATTTAAAAACTTCGCTTGGTCTCACCTTAACGGATATCAAATAATTAATGATACAATAAATACTTGTTATCAATATTTGTCGAATCATTAGTTAATCTTTTGTTAATAAATATGATTTTAGACAGTCGTTAGGCGTGTTTAAAGAATAAATGAGACTTTTAATTCCTGGAAATTTAGTAATCAATGTGAAGTATATGTAATAATTAATCTTACACAGCACATTCTTCAGTAAATGTTCCCGGAATTTTAGGAGTCGATGTTATATAATATGGCTTAGTATTAAAATTCACTCGGCACATTCTTTAGGTAACGATGTGAAGGATGGTACACAAATAAATCTTATCCGACATATGGTACACACTGTGGTGGGGATCTTGACTTGTGACATCCGATTAATAATGTCTATAAATTACTTATATTATGGTTAAAAGATTTTTAAGCATATTTTATCTTTTAAGGAAATATTATTGTGATTGATATTTACCAACCTGCAAGACAAAGTCAGGGTCGTCTTGAAAACTTTGTAATATTAGTTTCCCAAGATGAAATCGGTCAGATGGAATTCCAGATTTGGCGATGACACGTGACGCAAGGTCATTGACGTACCAATGCACCGAGTCGTTACTGCGATACCTTCCAGACATATTTCTGTAAATAAGGTTACCGAAATAATACTTGTGTCAATTATTTTACAATAACAGCCTAAGAGCTCCTTCACGAACCTTCGCACGAGTCGTTACATCACCTGCGTTATTACTGAGTTGGAAATTTTACGAAATGATGTCAAAATAATGTATATATGTTATGTTGGGATATTATGATGTAATAGCTTTAAAGAGTTGAATGTTTAGCTATAAGTCAACAAAGACCTTTTAAACTTATTTATAATAATTCTGTTTAAAGTACTCACTTCGAAACTCTATTGGAATAAGGATAATAGTTACTGGTTAATAAATTTCAATAACTAGAATTTTGAAAACGCTTTTTCTGACTATGATATCATTGCATTTTTTATTACTTCAGAAATCATTTATTTTTAGATCTGTTGTTACATACATCAATTTAAAGCATATGAGCTATACATATACTCCTTTAAAGCTTTTATACCTATAACCAATAATTCTGTATCATGAGGTTCGTATTACTAATTTCATTGTCATTACTATTTCAAAATTTACAACTGTAAAGTAAACCCATAAATAAAATAAAAAATAAATTTTATCGAGGCCATGGCTGAGTTTTAGTAAACAGTCAAAAGAATTTTATATTCACAAAAATATCTTTAAGACAGATAAATAATTATTTCGTATCACAAAATTAAAACCGAAGGTTACACTAAAATAGAACTTTTTAATTTTTAACCACTTTTTAAAGTCATTAGAATATATATAATACTCGTACAAATGTAGTCGTATTCATTATTATATAACCTGAATTTTGCACTTGACAAAAGATTCTAATTTCAAGAAAAAAAAACTGTCGACTAAGTGCGTATGCACCCAGCTATTCTCGACATGTGAATGTATTGAAACTTTTAATAATTATAAAGTAAAAAAGTGCATGACACAAAGACTAAGAAAGACATAATCTAAGTAAATTAATTAAGCTCATCTATTTGCGTCTGATGATATTTTAGTTTTTTTTTATCTTCTATGCTTAATAAATTATAAGATATTGTTAAAAAATATTTTTAATTATGTTCGTTGTTTTTTATAGCTTTGTATAATGTACATACTATTTGAATTCATGTAAAATATTAAAAAAAATCATCTGTGCTCTTTATATCTCCACGAGCGGTGGCTCCACTAGGAGCACCAACGATATAGATAAGGTTATGGGAAATTGGATGAATTTGGATGCAGGCGGCGCAAGACCTGGCATCGTGGCGAAAGTCCTTTGTCTTGTAGTGGTCGTCCATTGACTGATATGTGATTTGAGCTTTTTGTTTTTTTCCTTTTGCGTGATTCTCTTTCAAACCTACGCGTCCCGTACTTAATATTTTAAATCTAAACATATTATTGTGTAAGCATTGTCGATGTAGCTTCCGTCTTATCGTACATACGTCGTAATTGATAACAAGAGAATGTCTGAGGTCCTGCTCACAAATATATTGTAGTTAGGTATATAGTGTCACTAGGTCAAAGCTCGTACTTTGTTTACCTACAATCGCTTCTGATAAAAACATGTCAAAATTAAAATTTCATTATTAAGGGGCAACATTGAAATTAGGCTTTTTATGTAATCACTTATTTTGATTTCTTAAAAAAATTCCGACATCATCATCTGAATTTCCATGTTTTAAGTTAAAGTTAAAAAAAAACTGATAACATAAGATATTATCTCATACGTCAAGGTAATAAACCAATGTGTAAATTTTTACATAAATTAACAATACAAAATTCTATTAATGTGTTCTAAAAATAAAACCATATTAAATTATTTGCTCCTCTAATTACATATATATTATGTAAGTATATATTTTTATTAGTAGATTATGTATTAGTATAAACTTTATTTGTTTACCCGAAAGATGGTTGTGTTGTGTTAATTTATAGATATTTCCCTGCTTTATTTTGTCGTAATAAAACATATAACGTTATTCTTAATAAAAATTTGGAATACATAGTTGCAATAACGTTAGCGATTACAGTTTATTATGGTTTTACTTCTGATTATTTAATAATTACTAGAAATATTATGTATTATCGTAATAAAGCGAGTACTTACCATCAGAAAAACGTTTTTACATTTAATTTATTTACCGCTCTCAGTTTATTATTCTTAATCCTTGTATAAAAATTAACAATATAATAATATAATAACAATGGATATTTAACAGATTTATTAAATTGTACATTGATAGATTGGAAGCAATTCTAACACAAGTGCGTTGGAGACATTGAAAGATTTTAAAACAGACCGGTTTAAAAATAGCGATGTAATTCGAAAATAGAAGTTTGTTAATGTTTTCACTTACATTACATCAGTCAGTAGTCATGTCATTTATCTTCAATAATCGGCCACCAAGAAATTGTGTTTTTTAGTCGATTTTTTACAATAAATCGCGATAGACTTTAGTTAGTTTTTTTATTATAAAATTTCATCTTACGCTATTATTTAATAGGTTTAACAAATTCAAACGCAGCCAAAATAATCTCAGTGATTATTTTCGTGAGAGAGATCCATCAACAACGACTCTTGAAACTAATACCTGAACTAAAAGTCTGACAAGAGAGTTGCTAACCAGCAAATTCAAGCAAGCTTTGGCAATGTTTTGAGTCAAATTCAATTCGCACTATCATTAATTTGACTGAAGCTCTGAAAGACCATCGCATTGAATGACCGTGAAACTATTTTGATATTTGACGATGGTGTGTCATATGCTGTTTGGGCATTGTCACAGATGATCCGAAGAAACAATTTTTACTATGGGTGTTTCCTTTATAATCAACATAAATTATAAGAGAATAAAGCGTATGGGAAAACTTCATAGATTCGTTCTTTGGGCAGACACATTGTGTCATATACGTCATTTATACGTCTGTTGTTTTTGTCGTCTTTCATCAACACAACACACAAATTGGAATAAACGAATAATCAAG
Organism: Battus philenor; assembly: GCF_028537555.1. NCBI lineage: Eukaryota > Metazoa > Arthropoda > Insecta > Lepidoptera > Papilionidae > Battus > Battus philenor. The sequence continues at coordinate 6,580,554 of NW_027181686.1, forward strand.
AATTTGACTACGGCGGACATGTAATTATTAGTCATTTGCTTAACAGCTTCGGCCTCAAACCATGATTGTTATTAATGCCCGAAAAAAAATAAATGAATTCCGTAGCAGGAACACGCTTTCAATGTATCGAAGAAGCGGTACCTACGTTCGAAAACATTGTGGAAAAAACCCACAAAGAGGAGTGGATCTGCGCCTCTTGCAATGGTTTCATTGGATTCACCGGTGCATAGATTGTCAAAGGGACTATTTTGAAAAACAACGAGTTAAAGTTCGATTTTCTTTGGAAATTTACAAAGGAGAATTAACTAAATTGACACGCGGATGCAACACGCTGTTTACAATGCAGTGCATTTACAGTGCACTTTGGAATGAGTAAAATTGATCTTATTTTATATTGCTTAAAATTAAATGTATAGTAAACAAATTTCGATGTTTTATAGGTAAAAGGTAATTGTTAATAATTTATTTGAAAAACTTAAAACTACTTTGAACAAAAGGAAATTTGATTATTTAATTAATTTGTAAGTTGTGCACATATTTATTTACAATAGTGATTCAAGTGTAGTGTAATGAACGTGAAAACAAAAAAAAACTGTCCGAGTGTGTTAAAGGTTCTTCTGTAATATATTTAGGAAACAACATAGTTTATTTTTTAGCTCAATTTGATACTAATTTCGAACTTTCTATATATTATAGTGATCATTTACAATAACTGATCTATAAAGTAATAATAAATTAATTAATAATTTTTTAAATCATTTTATGATCTGTTTGAATATTCGTATAAAATTTTGTTACGTTAATTTGTAATGGTATATGAAAAATAAATAACATACTGTTGGTTTATCAAAATAATCTTGTGTCTTAATATTGTAATCAAGAGACATTTTAGTATATATTCTATAATTTTAAAAATCGTTTTGTACACGGAGAGATTTCAAAAAATAAGAGGGTAATAAAACAACAGGGAGTTATAAGTAAATATAGAAGCTATGGCTACTTACATTCAATTTATTACTTAACGTATATTGAATAAACACGTTCACTACACAATGCTAGCAACAAACATCTATGCTGTCTTGGTTCTATTAGATGCTAACGTTTGTTCGTAACCGAGTCTTAAGTAACATTATCAGTAATTTGCTATAAAGGCAAGTACACACTCGAGATTTTGAGCCTATTTTGATAACAATTATGTATATATTTAGTAAGTGTATATTTTAAATATATATATAAAAACGAATGTGTGAAACGTAATATTATTTTATAACGGTGTATTTTCTGTCAAGATATAAAATATTTCAAAACCAATGGATTGTAGCCGCTTTTATAAGATGCCCTCTTTCTGTAACTATCTACGCATCGTTTAATTCCATCAACAAGCAGGAGTAAACAGAATTTATTGTGTTCGTAGGTTACTTAGAACCGGTCCTATTTTAAATTCTTGAGGAAGGTCTATGCCCAGCTGTGGACATCCTTCGGCTGAAATAATGATGATAGTTTAGTTTAGTTTAGGAATTGTGATTCATAACACAGTAAAACTTGTTTGTAACATAATAAAAAATATAATACATGAATATATGTATGTTTTTCTTTATATAAATTAAAAAAAAGTTCATTTCTTTTAAAAAGTTTTAACTACTCAAGTTTAAGTTTGATCCAATAACTATTAAAAATTATTATCAATATTTATTTAACACTTACCGTTATATACATTATAAAACTTCCTTATCATTATTACTTATGTAATGTCCAACTGTCTCATTTCTATTAAACAATAATAAGTGGTTTATGAATATTTAAAGTATTTCTTTGCAATGGGGATTTTTAAGGCTTTATGGTAGTCATTGGCAATTGCATTATTATATATTTATGTGTAGTCCGACTTCCATTATAGGAAATATATAACTATATATAATAAATAAACGAGGATATGAATTTTCAAATTATGCAAAGAACATATTTGTTTGCGGAAATTTTTAAATGAAATCTATCGAAGAAACCTATGTCTGGCAGTGGACATCTGAGGTCTGAAATAATGATAATGATTTTAATATATATTTTTAAGCGACTGCTTACTTGCAGGTGTGGATAAAGTCACCTAATCTTAAAAAGGAACTAGGGCCAGTATATTTTGTGTTATTACTTTAATCACCGGGTTTCTAGTATCAATATTTATCAATGTAAAATTATCTTACTATAATTTAATAGCATCCGTTAGGCCTTTAAAGATAAGATAATAGATAATTATTATAAGAATATCAAAATTCTTATAATGTCTCTTGTAGATAGTGGTACAGTATGACATAAGAGAAATATGACGACATAATTTCATTTACAGATCATACATTCCATATGACGGAGGCTGCCTATGTGAATTCAAGCTGCAGAAGACATATTTTTATCATCAAGTATGGTTATGATAGTGACAGGACAACTCTTAAAGAATTTAATGAACTTTAAATTAATTTTAATTAAATGATGTTAGTAGCACTTTTAATGAACATACATTATTAAAAGTGCTACTAACCTAATCACACAGTATTGAACAAAAACGCACAAGAATTAGACGGCTGGTTACGTCTGTTTTAGGTCCTCCAAAATCATGACAAAACACTTTTGAATATATGGTCGCCGATTCTGGTTTATGTAAAGATTATGTAAATAACAAATATGCATTTACTTTGAACACTCTATAAAAGGCAAAGCTAACTAGAACAAAAGAAAGCTGCACACGAGACAGCTTTTGTCCGCGGAGAAAGTTCTACAAAGCCATTTTGCTGTCGTAAATGCTTTGACTAATAACTTATATAAAATGATAATCGAGGATTTATTGATTATCATTTCAATTTACCAACAGGTTACCGAGCAAGGTTCAACAGGAGAAGCTAACTTTAGCCAGTACTATGAATCAGGATACCCATGTATCAATTTCGCTGTGGATGATCAGGTCAGGCAACGGAAAGCCCCTTCCTCACGAGTAAACACGAACTAAGTCATAACATAGAGATCAGGCGCAGTGCGTGTTTGTAGTGAAAATAGAATCAGTTATTTTTGGACAGTTTTTAGATAGATAGACCGATTTTAAATTACAATCTGTATGCAACTTTGTTAATAGAATGTTATTGTACAGCACTGTGCGCCTTAAAAAAAATGGTGAATCCCCGACGCTTTTATAAGTGATATTCCCAACATTACTTTCGAAGATTATTTCTCATTTCTAACAATCATTTGTAAGAATATGGGAGCATTCTTCTTCTGAGTTCAGTTCAAAACATTGAATATTGCGTTATTTTAATCATTGCTATCTGAAACGAAGACATGGGTTTCAAGTCTTCGTTGCACGCACGTAATTGTTTCTTTTTATACTGATATGCGTGTAGTACATGTTAGCGTTGAATAAAACAACAGTCGCTGTAGTTTTCGATTCAATGTGATTGTTATTTGCAGTGAACTATTTGTTTTTTATAGTTGCAACGACATGCCATCCAAAGCTATTTATTGTGGCGCGCGGTATATACATAGATACGTCCCCTTGACATGTTTTATGTCAGGAATCTCTCTAGAGGTTATCTGGTTGGGCTCCGACTGGCGCCGACAATATCTGTCGCCAAACGTACCGTAAGTATGTTCTGGTTTGAATACCATCTCAAGTCAAGATTTTGTGATGAGCAGTGCTTTCTGTATAAAAATCTATGTAATTGTTTGTCGTTACATTTATTTTTTTACACATTACACAAATATTTCTATGAAAAAGTCTATTACATGAAAAACTATTACATTATACATAAACGTTGGTCATTGACCGATGGAGTTGAGTTGATACAAAATATTTATGTATTGTTGTATCTTGTGTATTATATATCATTATTAAATCAGTCGATATAGTCGTATCTGATATCCGATGTAGTAGACTATATCGTCGATATAGTCCTCAAAGATCGCCGTAATGTCCCGCGATCTTTACTATGCCATTGGTCTACCTAGTCTACCGTCCTGTAGTCGGCACACGAGAAACCTTAAGCTTATACGGCCATCGGTTACACGAAAGATGTTCCCAGCCCACAGCTGATACAAACGAGAAATTCTTTCTGCTACCTCGGTCAATTTGGTTCTTCTGCGGATCTACTCATTTCTGATTTGTCGCCAAAGCAAAACTCTGAGCATAGCCTCATCAATATTGCGTTGAACATGAATAAAAGTTTTGTAGATTTTCGGAATACATTCTCTTAATTTGTGGAAAATATTAATAAAAAATATAGAGATATTGTTAAACTAGAGCTTGTCTAGTTTTTGCAAAACTTATTAAAAAATTTTTCGTTCATTATGATTTGTGAAATCACCTATTTTTTTTGTTCAAACAGTCATAGGCTATTTATGAATATTAAAAGTAATTTTCTTTGCAGTGGGCAATTTTTAAGGTTATAACAGGCTTTAGAGTCGTCATTGGCAATCATATTATTATATATTCATGAGTAAATGACAGGTGATTTCCATCGCAGGGAATATTCCATTACATAAACGCAGATATGTAATTTTTAAATTAGATACTTTTCAAATGTTTCAATTATTTAGTACAAATAATCTCGTGAATAATTTTGAAGAGCTATCTATAATCAGGAATTTAAAAAAAACCTGACGGTTTAACACCTTTTAACCCGAATTGTATAAAGTGATTTTATAATACAGTCACATCACGAGACTATTTTTTATAATTATATTGTCATCGTTTGTAACTATCGGTAATGTTGTTACCTATAACATCATGGTATATAATAATAGTGTTTTCATATTAATTTTAGTCTTGGCACCAAACTTTAGTAAATAATTGTACGACTACTGACTCTATCAATATGATTTCAGTTGATAATAATAATTATAAATTATAATAAATAGCAAATTGTTTTCGTCAAATCAATATCAGTACTAAAACTTGCTAAATTTATTACTCCGAAATCATGTATGAAAACGTTATTATGTTATATTTAAAAAAAATTCTGATGCGCGCAGAACGCGAAGATTTTTTTTAATTAGCATAACAAATTTAACAATCATTGTGAGATTGATAAGATCGTACTTAATATAAAAAAGGTACAACAAAAAATCTACCGGTCTGTTCCTAGCATATTTTATACAAAATTAGATTATGTTCCTTAAGCAGATAATATTATTATCTAATTTCGATTACTTTAATACATCATATTTTGTTGTCACAAATGAAGACATGAAAAAAAAGAAATGTTTTTGTTACATGTTTATTTAAGTCTTATTAATGTATTTTTGTTTAATTAAATATGGCTATTAATTGTAATCAACAAGTCGCAATTTACTAAAAGAAAAAAATTCCATTACGTATAGATATTTGTTTGACACCGACGAAATAGTCTTGAGCTTGTTACAGTAAAAGTTCCTCAAACACTGAGCGCTACTTCTAGAGGCTTTTAATGTAACATTTTAGCTGTAGACGTTCTTTTCTAGTCGAATTTTTGCTGTACTATCTGCTGCGGACTTATTCTCACTCAACAAAATATACTAACAGGCTTGAGGATCGATAACAACAGAGATTTTTATAACTTTAACTAATTTTTTTCTTCTTTCTCGCGACCGTACCGTCAGCACGATTCGTGACTTTTTCTTCTAACCAAAATAGTTCAAAGCACTTTTTAGGTATAAAGAGGTCACAGATACAAGATTTCCACGCAGATTTAGTTTGATACCATTGTGTAAGATTACTACTGTTACCGTTAATGCAATTAAAAAAGGCCGTCGAATCGACATGAATGATGCACTAACAAGACATCTTCCTTTACAAAATCCGACGCCTGGCGGAAAGGTCAATCGATATCTCAACATCATCATTCTCATTTTAGCTGTAAGAAGTTTAATGCTGGACATAGGTCGCTCTCAATAATTTACTTTGTTAGCGAATGTTATGCAGTGATCGACCCATTGCAATCTTTACTTGCTAATCCGCCAGACTACGTCTTTTGCTGTTCGTCTATAGATATTCTCATTCTTTTCCTTGGTTCGTAGAGCAATAGTAACATTGCTATTTTGGCCCAGCGTGAAAGAAAGTTTTAATGCCATTAGTCACTGAAACTTGATATTTAATGAAATAGTATTCCACAAGAGCATTATATTTTCGCATGTTTTTAGGAAGAAATATCTTTTGTCATTCATTAAAAATAAAATAAGTTAGATTTATGTATGACAATTTTCTCGAGTAGCGACAAAGAGTCGGTAGATGCAGCGTGGGTAGGCTCCCCATTAGGCACACGTAACGTCGCGTGATGTTGATGGTAGGTGATATTTGGAGAAGACCTATAGGCCTATAGACGGTATACCGTGCAGTGGGCCTCTAAAGATTAATATGGGTGATGATGATTATTTAAAACTATTGCATGTGGATTATTGCACCTTGCATACGTTTATTAACAATCATATTAATCTTTTTTAATTAACAATCTATTTATTATTGGTCTTATTAGGTGATGCAATTATTAATATTATTCCATCTAACACCCGTGTCTGTAAGAAAAAATAAACGAATTAGACCACTTTATCTTAATGATTAATTCAGTTACAATTACGTGACATCCGAACATGGCCTATCCACCAGCAAAATGTAAACATGAAGTATACTTATACAAAATATGTTTTCACGTCATGATTTTCTCGATGCTATTTTTAATTACGATAAATAAAAATATGAAACTAATGTAAAAATGTTAAATTATGAAACGTTAGATTATCACCTAAATAGAGTTACATTATATTGACATATTTTTACTATTGCCTTCGTAATTTTTTACAAAAGTATATTTTCTAAATGTAGTCAAATTAATTAGAAATTTAGATTTTTTAGCTTTGTGCTGTTTAATTTTAAATTCAGATTCAATGATATTTGACTAGCGATGTAAGTAATTAGGCAGTGTTACATCTTTTTTTAATCGAATTCATGTGCAATGTTTAAAAAGAGCATATGGTAAACAATGTTTAAGGAAAATATGTTTTACTATTAGTATTATAATGATAACTTAAGACGACAGTATTATTAATAAAGTATTATTAATATATCAATAAACCTCTTAAACATTGATATACCGTTAGGGTTGACTAGCTTTTATATTGATATTACTTTTATTAAGGGGTCATTAATCGCTGTGTTTATGTTTACTAATGGCAATCTTAAATAAATATTTTCCTCTTTTTATCTTTTTATTGCACACATTTCCTGGAATTAATTTTAATTGACACATATATCATCTGTAGTACAATTTGTGTAATAAGATAGATGTATAAAAATATATTAGAACTTTTCTGTTATTTAACAGAGTGAAGAATTTCAAAGGTATCGATTTTAAAGAGCAATAAGGATGTAAGAATGGACTGTAAAGCGCAGCCTAAAACGTCTACTTACAGGCCGCTTCCAACCGGTCTTATTGGACACCTAGGGAAGGGATACTCCCTCGTCCAGCTGTGGATGTCCATTGGCTGAAATGATGATGAAGGATGTAAAAGCTTTTGGGGAGAAGCCTGGTCGGTGAAGGTGGGCGCCAATAAATTCCTAGGAAGACTTCTTTTCTCTACAATTTCACGGAATGCTGAGTAGTTACGTTTGTATACAACTCGTATTATTCTTTACAAGATAGAGAACTTGTTGTGCTTGTTATCAATGTCATCTACTATGAACAGTCAATGTAGTCTAGTAATAGAATGTAGTATATTTGTGTCAACCGGTGTTTGCTAAAACAAGTATCGTCTTACGGAGAGCTAAAATCAGCAAAAATTCTGTTTACTCACCGCGATCAAGGTGACATTTGCAATTCTTAGCAAAAAGTTTTCAAAGGTACACATATTTTGAAAACTTTTTGCGGTTCTTCCCCTATTCGGGCCATGGTGGCGGATGAGCGGCGGATGGGCGGATGAGGACGTGGAATGTCCTGCTTACGTCTTATTACAACGAGTGGAAAGCTCTAGCTCTACGTTGAAGCACTGAGCCAACACCTTTGAAAGAAAGGTAATATGCGAAAGAGTTCCCGTTGTTTTGACAAAAGGCGTCAAACAATAACATGGCGTTTTATCCATTTCGAGTTCGGGAAACAGAAGAGTTTCTAAAGCAGGATTTAATCACAAGACCAAAAAAGGCTTGCTATTTGGAAACAAAACTTTATTATAATTATAACAATTGTATCGCGTATGCTCTAAGATAAATAAGCAAAAGTAACAAGTGCGAAAATCTGTTTATTGATAGTACATTTACAAATTAAGATATATATTACAAATGATATTAAATTATCGTTACACTTTCTCTATTTCCCGTACATTAGTTAATTCTCTTTTCATGTCTATCGCAAGTTTTTTCAGCAACGCTCTATTTACTTGAGAAGTGGAAGTTAAGGGGAGTTCCTTCAGGAAACGACACCGCCACTCAATGGCTTAGTGTCTTCTAGAGGTTGTTCCTTACAAGTGGAGCAGAAAGTAAGATGCAGTTTATATAACATGGATATTTACACATTGTCATCATGACTAACACTTGTAATGATATGTATGGCGTAAAAAAATCTTAATAAGCTTTTATGATTAGATATCATTATTTGTTGCTTTATCTATCATTATTATCCTACATTATTTGTTGCTTTATCTATAGCCAATTTCTTTCATTCTATTTTAACCGTACCTTATAAAACACAGCCATTTGTCATTAATTCATTACTTCTATTTGCTTATGTATTTCAATTGATTTCCCATTGAGTTAACCCAGTAACAATAAAAATGACAATAACAACCAAAATCTTATGAAAAAGAGAATTCAATAAACTCTTCCTAGTCAATATAACAACTAGAAACCAACCCACCAAATAGCAAAGATATTAACCAACAAATATACAACAGAATCCGTACCCAACAAAGCCTGAAAATAAGCACACCAACAAAAAATTGCATCATAATTCATTTTTAAGCAGAAGAAGGGAAACTTAAAATATCCACCTTTAGTTAAATTCTATGTCATCAACGGAAAGATACGCAGAATTAATCAATGCCCTATATAACAAAAACTTTGATTTGTTGTCACTTAAGAATACGATATGGATAAGTGCAATGGGAGGGGAAGGCTTACGCCAAAAAAGATGTCTAGATTGTGAAAGGAAATTACTAAAAAGATTAACACTAACATCAGAATCGAAACGAACCGTAACAATCGAAGAGAACCATATATACCCTAATAGAGTTAAAAAAAGAACTCAAAAGTGTCATCAAGCTATGCACTCCGCCGAAGACCGCTACCGATGGAGTAACATGGTGCGCGACAAATTTTATATAGTCACGTTTCTCTCTAGACGTAAAGAGAACAAAATGTCACTTACTCTTAAGTAAGTCCTTGATTTCCTGTACGGTTATCGAGTAGATGTCATGGGACACGACGCAAGCCACTGCCAGTTCACCTGCCTCGTCGTCCTGGACTCCTGTCACTGCCACGATGCTTAATGATGACTTCTTCCACTTCTGTGGGTTGATATCTGTTACCAATGAATTAATTTTAGTTTTTTGATAGACCTGTTTGACTTTTTTGTGTAATACCTAAAATGAATCATCAAAGTAATCACTCCTGGAGACAATGAATGCTTAAGTAGTTATTGCTTAGTTATAACCTATTTTAATCCTTTTTTAAAGATTGCATAACCCTAGAGATAACTGTATAAATATGCGTACCAAAGATTTGTAATTTAAAAAAAAAACAATTTACGGTCACCCCTTTATAGTAACAGAAAATAACTTAGGTATATTTATCATAAGGTATAAGTTTACACAGTATAAGTTTAGCTTATTTACAAGCGAAGCATTGATGCGAGCGGATAGATTTTATACTCATTGAAATTTACAGCAACTTTTTTGCTTATTTCAATAGAGATCAACAGAAGAATCAAGGTCACCGACGTAGTTAGAAAAATTGCTCTTCTGAAATAACAGTAGGTGGGGCCCTAGCTCTAGCGGGTTTATGGTAGCTTAGAGTGGAGGGGAGGCCTGACCTGTATAGCTAAACAGTAATTATGCTCCAAGTGTTTTTCAGAGAACCAAAGGACCCGTGCATATTCAGCAAATCGGCCTCGGGATTCCATGAAGATACTGGCTATTCTTATCGATGTTACTGAACATTTACTTACTCTATAATGTAAAAACTGAAATTGGGTTTAAAGCAATACCTGCTATTTCCGTGCAGCCGTAACCCACATACATTTCAGTTTCTGTGTTCAATTTCTTTAAATAATTTACTATTATTTCACATACAATATTTCATTACAATATCATTGACGTTTTTTTTAACTTTAACTTTATAACACAATATCTGTCTCCTTCCTGCTTCGCGCGGTGTAAAATATAAAGTGAAATATAAAATTTTGATATCTAGCTGCCCGATTATCCGGCCTCTCTATATCGATTGTCGGTAATTTATGAAATTACAGCTGATTTTTATTTAGCGAAAGAAATATTTGAATATCGAATCTCCAAGTGTTATAGTTCCATCGATATCGTGATGATTCTAAATTATAATTGTAAATATATGCAAAATTCTCTAGTAAACTGATGTATGTATTGGCTTGTCGCCTTCCAAGAGTTCCAAGAAAACAATTGACTATATAATTTAACATATTATGGAGTGATAACTTCGTTTATAGATTAAAAATAAAATAAAAGAAAAATCATTAATTTGTGGTTATTATATTTTCTGAAATTTATCAGGTTTCTGAATAATTTTTAAATACATTATTTCCATAAAAATGATATAAAGATATAGATGATCTATACAAAAGGAATATTTTATACAAATATCAGAACCGCACAGTAACATTTACACATTAAAATTTATAATGATCCTTTATTTTCTGACAATAACAATTTATCCAAATTAATTACTATTTCCATAATAATAGTTTTTAATGTTTTTGCAAATTGTATTTGCAAATATTTGCGCACGTTTAATGTTCGTTTGTGAGATTTGGGTGAGTGTAGTATCCGATAGAAAGCCATCAACGCCACGATGATAATAAAATTAGTGTCCGTTACAGTACTTCCAACTCTGGAGAAATGTTCACATAGGTTCTAGTTAGACTTGTAAAATTTACCTTAAAATAATCGACGAGAGGTTGCGGCACGTACTACCTCCTACCACCAATATCTTAGGACATGACAAGTCACATTATTGTGATGCTTCAGGATTTAGCAGAGTCGTCATCACAGTATAAAAGGGGTGAAACAATTGTTAGTTTTAATTTTTCTTTTTTGTCAATTACGCTATGTATAGATCATTGCCATACTAACTATACTTATAATTTTATCACTATTTAATTGCCCTGCTTCTTCGTGGAACAACGATTACCTTATAATTGTTAGGAAGAAAAGAAACATGCTCCGGTGTTACTTGCGCAGGTGTTTGTATTCGAGTGTATCTTATAATTGGTGATAAAATTAGTAGTGCTGTTGCAGATAACCATTGGGCAGGTGATAATATTAAAGTGCTCTCAAATGGTGTGGGAAATTTAGTTGCCATTGTTCTATAATTAGAAAAAAATATTATTCAAAGGAATTGTAAGAATAATTGAGATGAATAGAGTTAAATGTTACAAAAGGTATGGCAGCCCAACGATAAGTTTCTGATGCGTATGCGCAGCACATTTAGGAACTCCAGTAGTACCACTTGTTGAAACTACAAGGTTTTTCTCTGGGGTCGAAGTTATCAGGCTTGAAATTAAAATATTATTAATGTGGTTTTAATATATTCTGATATTTACTGTGAACGAATAATAACGAGCGCTGTTAGATGAATAGTTGTGGCCTTGGTTTATTAAATGTCATCATTACTCGTCAATGACGAAAGTAAACATTACAACGTTGAGTTATGTTTACAAGCTTAAAATTATAATCTATGTTTACTAGTCACTGGATCCACGTAGTGGCCTATGGCCTGAAATATCTGTGACGGGACTGTGATTATATCCTATTATTTAAAAGTTTTATATGTGGATGCTATTAATATAAATTAAAAAAAAAACTTTTTTAATTAAGTAGAATATTGTTTATTTCAAAATGATAGTATTATTATATTTACGTTTCGTAAAACTTCACGAATTCTTCCACAGGAGAGTCACCTCTATATTTATTTTGGAATTCTAAATAGCTGTAATGCATGTTCCCTGTATTGAAGGTTACTATTTTAGTGTCCAAGTTTATATTTCGCATGGCACTTTCAACGCCATCTGTTTTATCACTTTGGCAGAATATTATCTTGGATAAGGTGATTTGGAAGTTGTCCTGTATTTCCTCTGAAAATAAAAAAAACGGTTTTTTATGAAGTAATATATGACGTCTCTTACAGCGACTGCAAGCAACTTTTTGTGCAAGATTTTGTGTACTTTAAAACTCTAGTTACCATCATGACGTCTTAATAAACTATCTTCCCATTTTGTACCAAGTATTCTAATAATTAGTAAACGCCTTTATAATGTTAATTTTGCATATAATATTTCGCAAGCCAAGCAAGTTTCTATTGAATTAAAATAAAAATTATCTTAAATACTGACGGCTGTATTTTCTTGCACTTTATCCGTTATATAAGTAATATAGCTTCTTCTAAACTTGCATCTCTTGCCTAAGATCGATTACATCTGCAGTCAACTTCCAGCAAACTCCTTAAAGAACATTATTCAAATTTACTTAAATAAAAACCGAAAACAGGACTTACTGACTCCAAGTGTCATTTCCACACAGGCCACGTATATTCTTAAGTAAATGCCAGCGTATAAGGGTATAACTAGAACGTTGTGATTAGGCGCCATTACAATAATGACATCATCGGTTTTTAATCCGATATTTCTAAAACAATTTGCGCAGCGAACTGATTTTTCTAATGTACTTTGAAATGTGTCATATTCTCCGGTAATCCCATCGATTTAAAAATATTTAACTTGAAATAATGTACAGTTTTTTTTAAACCAAAGGTTTATAGGAGGGCGATTACCTAATGGCAGACAATAAGACTTAACATACAGATTTGATATCTTGTTGAATTTTATAAATGGTGTCAAATTGATATTAGTATTAAATATTGTTCACCTGCATGCCATGGTCAGGAGAATCTTTAAACCCCGCGAGATAAGTTAACCGATGTGAATCCTTCGCGATTCCGGTCTGTGCAACAATGCGGCAAGCCAACTCCTTCATGTGCCAGTGCACCGCGTCGTTAGAGTACCTTACGTTATGGATCTTCATTTTTCTGTTTATGTTAAAATCACTAAACTGCAGAAAATGGTTATTAGTTTAAGCAATAAACCTTAAAAATATTTGGATTAAGAATCATGTTAATTTTTAATAGACTTTTCCACGAAAGCGAAAATAATAATGACCTTATTCTTCTGATCATTTATAATTTTGAATGTTCTCAATTGTAAATATAATTAAAATATGTAACATGAAGAAATATAATTTTTCATTTTGAAGGCTATTCACTTATTAACACAAATGTATGGAAACAAAACATTCAATAAACTCAACTGTTAACGGCACGAACTTCACGTTTATATATTATTAGGATAAAAATCGTTTCTTTGTTTAAATAAATTTCATTGAAGTCTAGTTAATTTGAAATCAGGTATGAATAATAATAACTCTTAATCACTTACTAAGGTTTCGTTTCGCACTTTTGATTTATTAATATGAAAAATAATTAGAATCTTTATAAGCATCATTTTGTTTACTAAAGTTTATGTATAAGGTCATAAAAATTATGCCGTTTATTTTGTTTAAACAGTTTGTGAATGCAGTATAAAAATAAGGCTAAATCTTTTTTATTTATTGCGGGTTAATATTATGAAAAAAAAAACCTTTTTGTTTGTTTATTCAAATTAAAAGTCCAAATTTGCTTGCAATAAAAAATAATCCTGTACAAAAATATATTTTGCGGTTCTTAAATTATTAAAAATAAAATTCCGATGTTATACGTAATTATGATTTATTGAATACGAGATTATTATAAAAAAATAATTATTAAGGAGAATAAACGAAGAAAAATGATTTTCAAATGTCACTTTTCGAATCAAATACAAAAGATTAGCTACTTATTTATTATATAAGTTATGTAATGTAACGAGAACTAATTACGGCAGTGACCTTAAGCTGTTAATTGATCATGTGCGTGTACATCTTACTAACTTGTTTAATTGGTAATCGGTATCACGAAATTCACTATAATAATTCTTACAACGCAGCGTTATAACGGTATGAGGATAAATTTGATACTAATGCTTTTTTTTCTATTATGTTGTCATATATACTACGTTGTCGCAATCATCTTAAGGCCCGTTGCAGCGATACAAAAAAATGTACGCTATGTCTAGTCTTCTCATATGTGTGAGTACTAACTAAATTGGATTGGTACAAAACAAATAACGAAATAATTTATTTATTTTATCTGAAGGTTTTATTATGCACAACATAAATAAATCTTTTGTTTTCCTCGGTGTTTTTTTTCAATTTTGTGTTTTATTAAGTTGTTTATTCTCTTTTCGTATCTTTAACGATTTTCTTCAGCACAGCTCTGTTGACCTTTGCAGTGGAAGTTAAGGGTAGTTCCTTCATGAAAATAACTCCACCTCTCAATTGTTTCGTATCGGCAAGTGTCTCTGAAAATGGTTATACAAATTTCGTAAAAGTGGTAAAAAGGTGGTAGGTGGTAGGGTAAAAATAGTGAAATACACTATTAAGAAAGTTCGCGTTACATGGAATAGAGAGCTCCAACATAGATGGTTGTTTTAGCCCGTAGACGCCCATTGCAAGTCACATGGTCGACCTGCAGATATCTATGGGGAAATATACCATAATCGCCAGGCAAGGCAGGATCAGTGTGGTGCTGTTTGTGAGCAGTGGCAATCCTATAAAATTAAGGCACAAAGTGTGAATTATGTAAGGCTGTATCCCGGGAATCAAAACCTATGATCGCCAGTTTCAGTTCTCTACCGCTGAGCTAGCACAGTTATCATTTTGCAAGATACGTTCTCATTCATCCTGAATGAGATCTTTTGAGATTTATTCTTTTATTTTAATATGTTCGTGTTTCTCTTATACAGGTCATAGAAAACCAATGAAATGAATAAAGGACTTTTATTTACTTTTAACTAAGTCCTTGATTTTCTGTGCAGTTATCGGGTAGTTGTTCTGGGGCACAACACAAGCTACTGCCAGGTCATCTGCCTCATTGTCCGGGATCCCGGTCACTGCTACGTCTAGGACGCCTGGATGCTTAATGATGACTTCTTTCACTTCTATTGCGATAACTGTTACAATATAATACAGTCTCTTAAAAACTGTGAAATTTGTTTAGTTAATATAAAAATCCCAAGGCCAGAAATAAAAAGAAGTTCGGCATATGTATCGAAAGATAAAATGATAATTTTTGAGTAGTTTTTTGCGTTTTGCGTAATTAAATAGAATATTTCTCATAGATTTCGTAACTTTTTGTGTGTAAATGAACTACAATACTACTACAGATATAGAATATTTTATGAGATTTTTTGCAAGCCGAATAGTCAGCTTCCCTGTTTTTTTACAATCTTCATAATTATGTTTTGATGTTTAATTATCTTCTCTTGTATTCTAAGCATTTATTATAATATTTTTTACTAGTTTAAAATATATTAATATTAATAGTATAAAATAAATCCTAAAGTATTTTTTGATTAAGACATATAGCGGATGGGCAGCCTTTGCGAAGCTCCTCCAGTTTTATAACAAACTACTATACGGCGCGTAATTTTTTATTTGTAAATTCAAGAAATTTATTAAGCACGGGCTCTGCCTAAAGGCATTATATTTTCTATTTCAAAGTATGCTCTTTATAAAGACGTTTTGAAATGAATTGTTCTAAATTAAAGGATTTTTTTAATTAAAAAAAATAGAAACAAAGGAAAAATACTGATCACACTAAGTTTCTTTTTATTTTTTCTTAGTATGTGACGCGTTACGAACTATAGTAAAGTTATTTTTAAGCTGACGCATATAAGTAATTGTAATGATTTCATATAATAAAGTTATTTTGACTTTGACTTTAATAATAACATGAGTTTTCTAGATAGTCTTTGTGAGTATATCTTTAGTACTTGACCTTTAGCTTTTTAACTTAAATTTAGGTATATGGTATGTTAAGGAATATACGTGATGACTGCGATATTTGAGAAGCATTTTAAGGCGGTCGAGAAAAGAACGAAGAAGAAGTTCCAGTTCTCGTCTCTGTACAAAAGATCCTCAGTTTTTAACCATCTGTCCGCCGCGTACACGTTGGCTGTTGCTTCTAGATTATTGTAATAACCCTGAATACATAAGAAAATGAATATTAGGAAACGATAATATTTCGTAATAGATTTCTGTACATAAATAAGATTGACTAATAATAAACGGCCACATCGTTTTGTATGGAAATATGGTTGCTATTACATACAGTGCACAAAGTTTTTAAAAATGTAGCTTTTGGAATTTATTTATCCTGAATCGTTCGTCCAAACGCTTCATTATCGTTCTTAAATTAGACTTTTTTGTTAATAGTCAACGATGGAGTGGACGCTTAAAAAGGATCGATTAGTAGTAATTGACTTAGACCAGGGATAAGCAACTTTTTCAATTAACGACCCAAATTAAAATTTATTTATTTTTTGTCAGGCCTCACATTATTAAACATTATTTTTAATAAACATTAGAATAAAAAAAATACAATTTGAATGCAAAATAAAATAAACAAGATAAGAACGGAAAAAGAAATGAATATACTTGAAATTTTAATGAGAAATTTGAAATCGGTTTTTTTTTTAATTAAAGGGTATATATAATACGAACACAGCTTTATAATCGTGCATCACACAGTTTAGATCGGTGGTTATGATTAGTAAATTGTTGTACCACAATTTGATATAATTAATTTTATAACAATATATTGTTGAAAGGAAGTCGGTAAAATAAATTCAATTTTATAGATGCTTGGCGGGTTGCATAAACAAGTTTAATAGGCCCCAAGCGACCCGCCGGCCGCGTGTTCCTTACCCCTACTTTAGACAGTTGTGGTAATTGATACAGTCATTTATACAACAGTAGTTATCAAAGTGATTGTGAGTGAACGTACGAATTGCAAGAAATTCTATCCGCAAGCAGAAGTTGTTGGCTCTTAAGATGGTAATAAAAGGTACTTAATGAGGATTTCTGACTGTGGGTTCCAATTCACTCCATTCCAATCCTAGCGTAACAAAGTTTTGAGACATCCGACCGCTCCTGCGATTTAAGCGACAACACGCCGTCTAAGCTGCGCGTGATTTATACTTTTATATTCACCAATAGGCCTTACGATTATTCGTCAACTCAAAACAATTAAATTTGATCAATCATGTGATTACAAAACGTGTTTCCTTCGTCAATGATAGATAACGATGATATTACACAATAAACTAACTGTATGACATGAGTAAGCGATATATAAAGATAAAATTATCTGTAACTATCCACGTAAAGGCATGTCATTATGACCCTATCTATAGACGATTGCACTGCATATTGTCGCTGGATAAAACAGCTTCTAACGCCTAATAAAATGACACACGATTTTAACCACGTTGCTTTGGTTATACATGCGTGTGAATGATGTTACAACGCGTGACCTTGGCGTGCCAGACTCATTGGATAAGAAAACATCTGATCAATTAGAACTAATCAATAAAGTACATTTCAAAACTATTATAGTTAATTGCAGAATGCGGATCGACATATATTTCAGCAAAAAAGGTTGTAATTTTTTTTCTTCAGGTTTTATAAAATCAACTCTTTCATGGGCGTGTAAGGTATGGTATATATACTACTCAAAACAAAATAGGGCCCACCATCATTTTGCCCCTTAATTTATGTGCATCCATGATTATTAAATTTTTACAATTAGTCTATGTTGAATTAGGGTTTTACACATTAAGTAAACACAAAATAACGTTTGAATTGTTTAATTTTATCGCAATACACTCAAATACACATTTTTAGAGAAAATGAGCACTAAGTAGACTGTCAATAAAAACTTTTATAGTCACTGTTTGTTTTTAATAAACTTGCCGGGAGCTTTTCTTTAGTATCGAGTAGGACCTCCTTTGCTCCGTAATCACTCTCTGAGCCTATCTGGAACACTCAATCAGATGAGTGATGTTTTGGTCGGGAATTCGTTCCCAATAGAGTTTCAGCGCGTTTATGAGGTCCTGTTGGCTGTTAACGTGACTATGGGTCTATTTAAGACTTTTTTTCAATTGATCCCATAAATGCTCAATCGGGTTTAGATCGGGACTCATTGCTGGCCAAGGTAAAACCGAGATATTGGCATCAGAAAGTGCCCTCTGAGTGACCCTAGCTGTATGCGCACGAGCGTTGTCTTGCATAAACACAAAATTATCACCTACTCTTTGTGAATATGGGATGACATAAGGTCGGATTACTTGCTCGACGTAACTGGCTGCAGTGACCGTCCCTTCGTTCAAGATCACCACCTCTGTTTTGCCTAACAAGCTTATACCGCCCCATATCATCATACTTGGACCCCCAAAACGATCAGTACCGTGCATGCATGGTTCAGTAAAACGTTCTCCTTCTCTTCTCGACACACGTAAACGTCTGTCATCGCTAAAAAACTTAACTTTACACTCGTCTGAAAAGAGTACTGTCCTCCAATTGTCCATGGTCCAGTCCAAATGCTCACGCGCAAACCTCAAACGTGTTGCCCGGTGAGCCCTTGTTAATTTTAAACGAATAACACGAATCCTACAATGTTGCCCGTCCTCGTGGAATCGATTCCGAATGGTTTGACCACTAACGCGTGTGCCAGTAGATTGCCTTAGCCGGGATTGCAAGGTCCGGGCGGTTGTCGTGCGATCCCGACGCGCAGTCAATCGAATGTACCGGTCTTCTTGAGCAGTTGTGGCTCGAATCCTTCCTGATCCAGGTCTTCTAGCCACACTACCTGTCTCCTGGAACTGCTCCCATACGTTTCGAATAGCTCGCCGTGACACACAAATGCGAGATGCAACCGATCTTTGCCATTCTCCCTCTCGAAGCAAAAGAACTGCCCTTGTCGAAGTTTCCATATCCATATGACGACGAAAATCTGGCATTGTAATCGGAAATAATGCCGAAACGAAATAACACAGCTAAACAAAGTGTGATCAAAGCATTGCGCTTAAAGCAAGACTGAGAACACAAACGATTGAAAATTTAAGAAATGGATAAATTTAAGCACTTTACTTTTTTGTCTACCCACTTGAAATCAACAAAAAAGTTAACTTTTAAAACATCATTATGAACTAATAAACATGTGTGCTAGAAGTAGTAGTGCTTCATTTTGTCAATGATTAGTATATGAGTTATTTATAAACACGATTAGAGACAAAGTTGCGGTGGGCCCTATTTTGTTTTGAGTAGTTTACATTTCGTCTCTTAATTATCTTGAGTTCAGGTAATGAAAATAAATATTATAGCAAAAGTGTTGTGAATAAATCCACGAACTTTTATAAGTTGGTATGATCAATTGTCAACAGATGTCGCTAATGTAATTTTAATGAATTTCATATATCGCCGTGACAGTTTTTACTTATTTGAATTGAAATGAAAACAGCAACGAATGATGACGTTTTGAGTTGTAGACGACATAAGAATTTATGCAAATTGTGAAAATTGTGGCCGGCTGACATTAAACAGACGATATTGTGTGTGAATTATAGAAATGAAACGCGGCAATTTTTTCAAAATAAAATGTATAAATAAAATGACTCAAAATAAATGGAATATTTGTATTATGACTTTCCTTCAAATTTATTTCATTTGGCGTTGCAACGCGCGCTGAGTTCAGTTAGTTTCTATATCCTTTTATAGTGTGTAGGATTTTTAAGTGATGGATATGCAATATGCTGTATTAAGGGAATTGTAAACATAACCATAAACTGTCTAGGTTTGTTTTTTTTTAGATCAAGGCGCGTTTATTAATTATTATGTGATGGCAATATGAGGTACGAGTCTAGTAGGGATGAGATAGTCGTCGCACGAACCGTAATGTTAAAAACTGTGTCTAGTTTTTGTTAGGGCATTGTAAAAAGCAAACAAACAATGGAGACACCACTAAATAATAATAAAAAAACAGGAACAAAATTTAAAACCCAGAAAATTATTAGTGTAGTTTAATTTAGTTAAAAATAGTAAGTTAGGAATTAGTTTCAAAAGAGACTAAAGTAATTTAGCATACTAAACACAGACATGCAAAAACGTAAGATAATAATGTGACATATGTTAGAGGTAATGTTACTCTCCTTTTATTATTACTTACAACTATCCGTAATCTTTGCTCCTTGAAAATATAGAGAATATAATACATTATACGATACATAGTCTAATGTTTAGTAATTGCGTTGAGGACAAAGAGTTAACTCATTTTCGATTCCTTAGT
Source organism: Battus philenor (assembly GCF_028537555.1). Lineage (NCBI taxonomy): Eukaryota > Metazoa > Arthropoda > Insecta > Lepidoptera > Papilionidae > Battus > Battus philenor. Next base: position 6,601,057 of record NW_027181686.1, read on the forward strand.
AATAATAATCGTTAAAACTAAATGTTTGGTGATAACTCGTCGAAACACAAGTTTTGTTTTCAATTGAAGCTAACAGATATAAAAATAATGTGAATTCTTCCAGACTTAAAATTTTTCCGCAAGATCTATTACATCGTCATTATCAGGCAAACTCAGCAACGTTAGAAATATTATTCAAATTTACTCAAATAGTAACAAAAATGCTACTTACTGACTCCAAGGTTCATGTCCACACAGGCCACGTATATTTCCAAGTAAATGGCGGCGTAAAATGAAATAACCAGGTCAGTCAGGATCTTCGCTTCTATCAACTGATATGATGATGATTATAATTGGTTTCAAAAACTCCTCACATATTCACACAAAGTCACAATATTTAGAAAGTTATGCATAAACACAATGTATCAGTACATATTAACTATTTAAAAAGGCAAGTCAACAACTCACTTCTATATGTTAAGATTTGTGGTTACTTTTTTAAAATAAAAATGAACGTGGTGGACTTTATTTTAGTCTAGGTTTTATAGTTTCTTATTTATAAAATGAATACTTAATTATTTTCACAATGGTATCTAAACGTAAACCGTCAAACACTAACTGTCTAAATAATTTACAACGCGCTCTTGAATTTTTATAGAGAGATGAATAAAACAATTATCTAAAAAATATCTTTATATTTACTAACGGATGAACATTACGTCTCATAAATTCTTTATCTTTACATAATATACTTTTTTCGGTAGATTGTCTTTGCATGCAACCATGGTAAATGAAGTAAAATAAACTATAAATATTTTCACATGTTTAACATCACGATTAACTTTTTTAATAATATGCCAACGTACAATACGATCATCATTATCAACCCAGCAGTATTATATTTTAATAAAATTTTGTATTATTTATTGTTCATGCTAGGAAACATATACATCATTTCATAATAATAAACAAAAAAGTACAGTGGGCGGTCTTATCGTACGAGACAATTTCTTCCAGACAACCATAGTATATTATGAAAATAGTAGAAGTGTAGATAACGGTACTTAACATGTATAATAAACACATATATAAACAAACGTATGTATATAGCATATATACTAATAATAACATATTTCAGTATAATACATTTTATAAATATAATGTAATAATAAATAAAATCTTATGTGGATCGCACTTGCCTTAGAAAGAATAAAGAAACAGAGAAAGAAAGAATAATAATTAAAGGATAAATAATCCTGGGTCTAGTAAATACGGTAGTGACTTATGACGTCTTATATGCAGCGGTAAATCATTCCATAATCGAACAACCTGTGTGGTAAAAGATTTGGCCATAAACGAAGAAGAATGTGCTTGAATTTTTAATTTTAGATTCTTTGATGATCGCAATGATCTCAGAAATTAAAATCTTGATTTAAGATCTATCACTACCATATAGACCACATTCATATATTTAATATAACCAGGTGGGTAGCGACATGCCTGCAGCGACTTCGATGACTTTACCAAGACCGTCTCTCCTTCTTGTAGCTGGCTGTGGCAAGGCGCTTGCCGGTCCATGATCTCTAGTCCAAAATCTTAACACTTTAGAGGCCATCTCTAAAGCTATAGTTGTATTTACGCGAGTTCTAGATCCGTCGAATGAAGCATATTTTTTATATATTAATAGTAACGGAATAATGGACTTAAACATTTTTATTTAAATGTACTCTCGTAGTTATTTTTGTTGCTCTTTTTAACTATATTTAAACTGATGATAAATTCCATAATATAATGTGCTTAAATAACAATAATAGAATATGATATTGACCTCGAACTGTCAACTTTTTACAAGCGCAGAGTGTATTATGTTATTCGTCAACCGGTATTAATAAATCCAATTTTTTTTACAACGTAACGTTAACACACTAGAACGTTGAATATGATACTACCTCATTTTTTACATTGTTATCTTTCACTATTACGCTATATCATTCATCTTAAAGTCAAATTTATTTAATTAGTCGTATGGACAAATTTTTACTATTATGTCTATATGTGCATGACTGGACGAAATTGGATTAAAACAAAACAAATGATGACTTTAAAATTATGTATTGTATGTATATACATTAAAAATATTATAAATAACAGTTTTATATCTATGTTATTTATAATACGTAATATAAAAATGACTCTTATTTTTGCTTGAATTTGCAACTGTTATCTGGTCTTTGGGTCATCTATTCTCTTTTCATCTCCTTCACAATCTTCTTCAGCATAACTCTATTAACCTTTGAAGTGGAAGTCAGTGGGAGTTCCTTTAGGAAAACAACTCCACCCCTTAATTGTTTAGTATCGGCAAGTGTTTCTGAAAATAGAAGTTCATAGAATTAAAGTAAGTAAGCTGTTTTTTCGTATTAAAACGGACGGAGAGGCGGGAGGAGAAGCGAGTTCACAGGATTTACGTTTGTTATATTATACTATATTATGTTATGTTGTGTCGTGTGGCGTCTTGTTGCGCCGTGTGGCGTGCTGTGGCGTCGTCTTGTGTTGTGTTATATTATATATTATTATTTTGTGTTGTTATATGAAATCTAAGGGGAAAGCCTACACGTCACACATTACACGACTTACGACTAAATGATAACGATAATTGATTTAGGTTTAGTCTATTATATAACATAAATTATACTCAAGTTTTATATAAGAAATGTATGTCACATACCTTTAACTAAATCTTTGATTTCCTGTGCGGTTATCGGGTAGTTGTCCCGGGGCACGACACAAGCCACTGCCAGGTCGCCCGCCTCCTCGTCCGGGATCCCGGTCACTGCTACGTCTAAGACGCCTGGATGCTTAATGATGACTTCTTCCACTTCTGTTGGCGATATCTGTTACCAATTAAATAAAAATGGCTGTGTTATATTTTCGTAAGCCTATAAAAATTTTAGTTTAACAAGTCGCAAAGAACTAACTAGATATGATGTAAGAATACTGTTATTTAGTCTTTTTTGTACCGTTTTTTTAAAAAAAAAAAAACACTAATATTTACAAATGAATCTTTTCTGCCGATGTTATGCCGAGTTTGCAGGTCTCACTTTATTAATGCGATGACATTTGAATCTAAGAGTCACTTTGGTTAAATCTGATTTTATTAAAAACTGTTGCATATTTTTAAGTTTTCTTTTTATTCATATTTCTTATAAATTTATGGAAATTTTTAATCGTTCAATGAAGAAAATATGTTTTTACATAATAAATCTAGTTTTAAAAATATCCTTTAGATAACTTAATTGTAAAGTAAGTATTTAAAATGATCATAAACAGATATTCGTTATTTAACATAATGTTGCGTTGACTCAATGTAATGGTAATGTAGGCATACATGGTGACTGCGATATTTGAGAAGCATCTTCAGGCGATCAACGAAGAAGAAGTTCCAGTTCTCGTCTCTGTAGAATAGATCACCTGACCTTATCCACCCGTCTGTCGTGTATACTTCAGCTGTGACTTCTGGCTTATTGTAATAACCCTAAAACAGAAAAAAAACGTAATAATCGATATGATTTGTGTACTCTGAGTCAAATAATTTAGAAGAGTAAAACTGTAAAGAATAAAATTTATTAAATTATGGTAACGCTTAGGCATGCTGCCAGTTTTAACAGCGTTGGCCTAGTGCCTCAAAATCTTACAGGCTAACATATGGATCGCGCGCTATCGTGTGTTCAGATCATAACTAACCATAATTCAAATTTAACCTATTTTTGAATACGTACGGGTACGTAAATATTTATTTAGTGTTAAACAAATAAAATTACAGTTTACCTTAAAACTGACAGGACCTTTGACCCAAAGCTCTCCTGACTTGTTAGCTTCCAGAACTTCTTCTTTGGTTATTGGATCTACTAACTGAAACATTAACATAGTTTGGTTATTTATTGCAATAGGTTAAATACAGTTATCACATATATAAATGACAAAAAGTATAAGGGTGATACAACTTAATGTCAAGTGTAATTTTAACATTTTACTAATAAAGAATTCATAGAGTAAAAAAATTTCGTTTCAGCCTATTGACATCCACTGCAATACACAAGCCTCCTCCAAAGATATCTATGGGTTGTTATACCATAATCCCCATGCTTTGGCGATCGCACTATGAAATATGAGATCGCACTATGAACGCACTATGGTATTGTAGTACGCAGAGGATGCTGCCGCCAATCCTCTTGAAACTTGTTTATTAGCAGTGGCAATACCATATAATTAGCGCACAAAGTTTGATTTATATAAAATTGTATCCCGGGAATAGATTCCACCACCTACGATCGCAAGTCTCAGTCCTCTACCACTGGACTAGTAGCGCGTTTTTAAAAAGAAAATATTTATCACCGCTGAAAAAATATCTGCAATTATTCAAAAACAAGACTTTGCATTTAATAAAAATATATGAGTTACTATATCTTTGGAATCAGGGCTTCATGCGCTGTATTTTAAATTAGAAAGGACCAATATTTAGCCACTTCCGCACATGCAGTGGTTGTCGTGCATGAAAGTGCACCGCCCGCCAGCCCGCTCGTAAATGCGCATGCGACAGACAATGCCAACTACACAACTTTAATAACAATAATGATACCACTGGACTATTCTATCACACGATTTTAGCTTTGTGTTGGTTAGTTGAGCATCCTGTATGTGTTAAAATAATTAACAAATTACTATCAAGGGAAACAAAGCAGTATTTTATTATTAAAAATGACTAAATATTATTGACTCTTATCTAATACGTGTAGCTAGCGAAGTTCGTATTTATCTTTACCTTTTATTTAAAATATGCAATTTTCACTTACCCGATAATGAAGATGCGTGTATGGTCTACCACAAGAACCAGGAATAGTTGAAACTGCATTAAAAACAACAGTACTTATCTCAGTAAAGCCATACACAACATACACCTCAGTTTCAACATTTTGTTTCTGTAAATAATTAACATTCATTATTTCAGTAAATTTATGAAACTATTATTCCATTTGTGTTCTTTATAAGTAAATTTAAAAGAGTAAGGAAATGATGTAATCAAGCCATAATTGACATTTGTAGTTCATAATTTAATTTTTTATTTGAACAATTGTTTAACAGTAATAAATTTACTACATTTTTATATTTATCACAGTACGGTGTTAAATATTCAATTCTAGTTAATAAATGATAACCTTTTGCACTATTTATTTTAGTACAATCGCACTAATTATTTAAGAATAGACAAGTTAGTATAACTTGGATGTTGGTAGAAAGGTAGCTTTTGCTAAATACGCATTTACAATGATTCACGGTTAAATAATCAACCCTCTACTTTTAAAAGCTGCAGGGTGTTGTGTCGAATGTGATAAAAAGTGTTTTACTTCTTGATATATTGTAATAAAATATCTTAAACTATTGTATTGATCGTCTGCAATGCGGTGAGTGTAATAAACAAACCAGTATCCTTTTGTAGCATTAGACATAAAAATCAAAGAGTTAAATTGTTAAAAGTTGGCATGAATACTTTCGGAATTCTTTGAAATATACTTATAAAATATAGATTGGTATACCGTGTCATATAATGCACTTCGTAGGAAAGTTAAAAATATTGACAGTATGTACCTAACAAAACCGGAATAAATAATAATTTATTAACCATTACGCATACGATACTTAATCATGCTAAATTAACTGTTATTACCTCTATAATATAATTCATTAGAGGCGATAGCACTTAGTAATACATCACGTTGAATATAATATATTGCTAAATGGTATTTTGATTACAATATGAACTAAGCAATTAATAAAATAATTATGTGCGCATTTTTTGAAAAATATTTTTCATTTTCTTAAAAAGAAGTGTATAGAGTTTTGTATAACCTTTACCTTAAAATTATCAATGAGTGTCCGTGGCACATTACTACCTCCTATCATCAGGATCTTAAGACACGACAAGTCACATTCACCAGAGGCTGCACGATTCATCAAAGTCGTCATCATAGTAGGGCTCATCATTGTAAAACCTGGCTGAAATTTTTTTACATTTGATTAATAATTTGTGTTATTAATCTCTTTGTCATAAAACTATACTTTCTTGCGTCGTAGAGTTACCTTATATTTATTGAATAGAAAAGAAATATGCTCCAGTGTTGCTTGTTTAGAAGTCTGTATCCGAGTATATCTCAAAATAGGTGATAAAATAAACTGCGCCAACGTAGACAACCACTGCGCGGGCGATAAAATTAAAGCATTCTCAACCGGCGATGGATACTTAGACGCCATTTTCCTAAAAGAAGATTAAAATATGTAATTCCAAGTTTATTTATAAAGCTGAGTTGAAGAGATTTAAATACTACCACAAGTAGGGCAGTCCGATGCTTAAGTTCTCGTGTGTAATGGCAGCACATTTAGGAACTCCAGTAGTACCACTTGTTGAAATTAGAAGACACGTTTTTTCACTCGGGTCGAAATTAGCAGGCCTGAAATTGGTAATATGGACATTACTATGTTTACGTACTATATTTTAGGAGAATTATTATCAGGGTCTCCCAGGCATTCAAAGAGTCATGGAGACGGGCTACGCTCGGGATTCCTCTACGCGATCGTATCAGGAATGAGGATGATCGTATCAATGATGAGTCTCGTGTGATGCAGCTACAAGAACGAACGAACGAAAGTTACGGACCAGCGATTTGACAAGTTCAAGTGACAGTGGACATGCCGCTACCCATTAGCATATAGCCGCTCGGGCCTTAAGGTTCTGAATTGACAACTACAGAGAGTATAGTTTAGCGTAGAATATCCACCCGCAAAGGTAGAAAAATCGTCTTGTTATGGTCGTCGGAAAACACTAAATCAGGCCACTTTCAACCAGTCTTTTTGGAAATCTTTGAAGGAGGCCTATGTTCACTAGTAAGTGGTCTTAGATTGAAACGATGATGATGATGAAATTAATATACAAGTAATATCAATAGAAGCCAAGTTTACTGCTCAACAAGCGTCCACATTTTGTTTTTATACGATACATTGCTCGCATAGCGCAAAGACACAACTTGACGAAATCCGCATATTCTTCTCTTTGCCCTCGTGAAAGAATTTATTCTATTCTTTTTCTAAAAAAACCTTACTGTCGTTTATTTACATTAATTAAACAGTTCATATAGCCTATTACAAATTATATTATTATAACTAAGACGCTTAAAACTTACTGAAATTCTTCGACAGGCGTATCATCTCCGTATGTATTAAGAAACTCTGAAAAACTGTTATGTTTTGATCCTGTGTTAAAAGTCACTATTTTTGTGCTGAATTTTATATTTTCCAAGGCACTCTCTATGTCAAATACTTTTTCACTTTGACAGAAAATAATTTTGGGTAAAATATTTTCAAATACATCCTGTAGTTCCTCTAGAATTAACAAAAATGTCGATATTGTTATATTAGTTCAGCTAATATGATTTTTACGGGAAAATAAATTGTATGAAGCAGTATGATCCAGGGCTTGTTTTCTCTTATTAGAAATGTCTGAGTTCGTGTCACGCTTTTTTGCAAGAGAGTTATATCACCTGCCTTAGTATTGTTATTGTAGCTATTATTGGCGAGTGGCGTCTGCCAATTATTTGTTTCAATTCAATATTGTACAAATACGAGTATATGGTATCCCAGCGTAACTATAACCAAATTAATTACAATAATTTTATTGACAAATTACGAATGATTTGATGTTAAAAATATTAAATTAGTTGCAGAATTCAGTAAAATGTGAGGTACAAAAGTCAAAACACTGAACTAGGAAACAGTAATGTGATAAATAATCTGTGATATTTTGGGAATGAAATAGAAGGATGAAAGGCAATGTTTGAATAACAATAATGCTTATGGAGTGAAAGATGTTACGATGAATGAAAGAAAGAAAAATCACAGAAGATACTGTGAAGGAAGTAAAGGGACAAATTATAACGTCCCTGCCCCACGATAAACAGGGAGATCGAATAAAAAAAATAAAAGAAATGTTTTTACAATAATAAACGTATATATTATGTTAAGCTAGCTGTCGCCAGGCTGTTATGCATGTAAAAATCCATTCTTGGTTATTTTAAAATATTGCAAAATATTGTAGTCATGTTTTGGTATAAGAGATTTACTTTGTAAATATGGAAATCTTTCAACGAACATCTCCTTGCGTTTTTTGTTAAATCATTTCTGTCTGACGTCTACTCCGCGTAAGGAATTTTTTTACCACTTTAAAATCTCTGAACTTACTGATTTCAAAGATACCGCGATGATTAGGTAAATAGGTGAAGGGAATCTCTTCTTTATGTACAGGAGAAATTTCCACTTATTTATGTACACATACAAAGACTTTTTGAAAATTATTAGTTTATCATTATTTTACATATAGGTAATACTTTAAGTAATAATATAAATTAAAACACCCATAATTCTAATAAACGCGTACAAAAACGGATGCTGTACACATTTTTAAGATAATTCCGAACCATAAGAATGTAATTTTAATGATCGTATGAGAGATTCTTGACTATATTTTTGTCTGTATACTTCCAATTAAGTAAATTAAGAAATCAGTTTACCTACTAATAGCAACATTACTTACTGATGCGAAGAGTCATATCCACAAAATGTACATATATTCCTAAGTATATACCCGCGTACATAGGTATAACAAGATCCTTGTGATTGGGTCCCATAATTATAACGACGTCATCGGATTTTAATCCCATATTTGTGAAGCCAGTCGCACAGCGAACAGATCTTTCCAATGCGCTTTGAAATGTGTCAAACTCTCCAGTGTTCCCATCGATCTTAAAATATGTTAATGTTAGTGTGAGTTAATTGTTTTAGGAAAAAAAAAACGAATTAAAGATATTCATTATTCAAGACTGCGAGTGCATCGTATCACCTGCATGACATAGTCGGGAGCATCTTTCAAGCTCTGCAGCATAAGCTTACCGACGTGAAACTTGTCCGTCACGATGCCGGTCTGGGCAACAACCCGGCACATCAACTCGTTCATGTACCAATGAACCGCGTCGTGAGAGTGCTTATGGAACTTCATTTTACTGTTGATATAGTTAAAAACGTTAAAACAACACACAGTATTTTAATAGTAAAAAAGAGGTAAAAATCAATTTACGACCGTAATTTTCCTTAATCTCACATATCCTTCACAGTATTATGGTAATTACATTTGTATAATATTTTGTACTTACGCTGAGATCATTGTTTTGTTTTTTGTAAGTGAAATAAAATCTCACATTCCGTTTAAAAACTTTTTTTCGTTTTGTAAATGTAAAAATAAATGGCACTTGCAGCTTTCCTGTTTTTGTTTTTAAGGTGTTTGTTCTCTAAAACGTATCTATTGGTGTTTTCATAAGAGGAGCACAAAAGGGGTTTAGTACGATAACTATTATTAAAGAAGAATCGCTCTCTAGCCGACCTGAATTAAAGTCACATTTTTTTTGAAAGATAAGAACTAGAGATGCACATAAAACTTTTCTGTAGTATTCAGTGACCACAATTATTATGTTCCATTTGATAACATCTGGACGTGGAAGACTTGACAGTTGGACATGTGCTCATTGAAAAAACCCTAACCTAAAAAATCGTGTATCAATTTTATGTCATGTTTGAGCAGTGGTAGCTCAACGACGTATCCCTCTGTAGATTTCTTTGGAGGAGGCCTAAGGCTTGCAGTGGGCATCTATTGTCTGCAATGTCAAATTTACTTTCCTTTTGTAAAAGATTTACATTAAAAAAATTTAATGATAATTTTTCGTTTCGTATAATTTGAAGTTTTTGTTTAGTTAAAGTAAGCGTTAAAAATAATAGAAGCTAAATTAATCGGCAGGATAACGAACAATTATATAATTTTTATTTACATAAAACTGATGAAAGGAGCTTAACAATTTTTTTTACGTAGATATATTTACTCACAATAAAAATTCACAAAACGTACGTACGTCTCTTTTTTGGTTAATTCAAGCGAAATGAAATAAACTATACTTATGTGTGTTTTTAAATCAAATGGTTTTTTTATTATAACTCTCTATATTAATTTTATTTTAACACTTCTATATATATACGAATACAAAGATTAATCGCGAACTTGATGTCGATAATATTCTCAACCAGCTAATCATTTAGTCAGTGCAGAGATAAGTTATTTTAAAAAAAATATTTGTGATAAGTAAATAGCATGAAAGAGAATAATAATAATAAGTACAATAAATAAAACCTGAATTACATTTGCTTACAAAGTAGACTTCAATATAATATGGACGGACAGACTAGCAAGCGAAGTGCAGGACGACCTAAAAAGTAGACAGGCGACCTTGTCTGTCTATTGACAATCTTGGTTAGCAAATGCTGCATGAAACCCGCTTCCAAAAAGTTTGATTGGAAATGCATAGGAAAGTACTATATTCATCAGTGGACATCATATGACTGATAATGATTAAGAAAAGTCCGTCAACTTGTCAAACAATAGTTTAACCTTTACTTTAATTACTTATGGATTTTGGTAATTGTAATATCGAGAAGCACATTGCGCGGGAACCACATAAAATTTCTATCAAATGAAAAAGAAATTGCTCGATTTATCATCGGTTCCGATTCTGTAAGCAGTGCCTTTAATCGAAAAGAAGTATTTTTATTATATAAAACATTCAGAAACCGTTTCCTCGTGAAGTATAATTAATTATGGATTAAAAAAAGATAACACAGTAACCTTGACAGTATCTGTATGTGCGTATCTTACCAACTTGTCGAATCCGGAACCAATAAATTCACTGCAATTTTTTTATAACGTAACGATAGTATGGTACGATGATAAATTTAATACTAACTGGAGAAAAGCCAAAACGTTATTTATAATATATATTATCGCAATAACCCTAAGACCCGTTGTAAAAATATGGTCGAATTTATGCAATATTTACCATTTTAATTTAGATTAAAAAGGAAGCATTAATAAAAATAAAAAAAATATTCGTTTTTAATTGTGTATTTAGATATTATTGGTAGATAACATTCAAGCTATATTACAAATAGTTTTATCTTTTCCTTATTTCCTATTCATCGGGTTGTTTATTCCCTTTTCATATCTTTTACAATCTTCTTCAGCATAACTCTATTTACCTTTGAGGTGGAAGTTAATGGGAGTTCCTTCAGGAAAATAACACCACCTCTTAATTGCTTAGAATCTGCAAGTGTATCTGAACAAAAAAAATGGTTTAGCAGAACAATTTCATTTCAACTGAAGCAGGTTTACGAACAATGTTTGCTACCAGTGAGGATTTACAGTAGTAAAATGTAGTCTCTCTCTGGAAACTATCACTGGCAAGCTCGTAGTTGGTCTTTGAGCCATGGAAAGACTATACTTGGAATTTTTGTACAAGATCTAACCAGAAAATGGACATTCGTAGTGCGAAATTTAAATCCGTAGACGAAAATATCAGCGGATTGGCAAGTTTAAGTAATAGTGGGTTTGGGTGAAGTAGTAGCGCCTAGAAGAGGTAGGTGATGGGCGATGAGGTTTCCGAGTGGAGACCACAGACCTCCGACAAGGTCGACCAGATAATCTTGTAAGGAAGACTCTGAATGTAGGTCTATCTCTAATCAGTCTGATAGGAAATGAATGGAGAGGAACTAACGCCAGCACGGGATGTCTTACGATTCAAATGAAAATGATGATGATTTCGACCTATTGACGTCATTATCATCATGTGCTGCACATGCAGTCTTAGGATATGATCTTGTTTCATTATTAACTAGTTTTACTTTAATATTTTTCACTGGTTCTTATTATTCTCCCACAATTGTTTTAATATTATAAGTCATAAGTGCCACTTACTCTTAACCAAGTCCTTTATTTCCTGTGCGGTTATCGAGTAGTTGTCCTGGGCCACGACGCACGCTACTGGTAGGTCGCCCGCCTCGTCGTCCTGAACTCCTGTCACTGCCACGTCTAGGACGCCTGGATGCTTAATGATTACTCCTTCTACTTCTGTAGGGGAAATCTGTTTATATACATTAAAAATTGTCTTTAGATAATTTAATTGTTTAGTACTAATTTATTTATTTGTGAATTTATTTCATAGATACTGCGTATTGGAATGATTAGTAAATAAATAAAGATAATGTGTTCCTTTATCGCTATGTTTGTTTTCCCTTTTTTGTATGTATTTTACATATAGTAATAGTTTTTTTAGTTAATCTTAAAGCGAATAATATTTTTTATTTTTTTTTCCATCGTCATCGGCTGTAAGACGTCCAATGTTGGAAAAAGGCCTACCTATGATTACCTATAAAAATGGTTGCAAATTTAATCAAAAGTAACAAATATCATCTTCAAATAGCATCTTCTTGTCTTTTCTGGTGGTCTCATACTCTCTGAATGGTATTAAATTATTACCAACGTTGAGTATCGGGCGATGGTTAAGTAGCACGACAACTCTGTTTGCCTTCAATGGCCCGAGGATATTCAAATAATCTCAATAAACTGCTTATTGATCAAAAAGGAATGGAACACTATTTTTCTAATAAAATCAATATGGACTCTGCCAAAAAGAAAGATGATTTGTTGAGGGATCCGATCGAATCGGATTCCGATCGAACGCTAAAGTCTCATACAAGATAAAGATCAGACGCTTTCTAGATGTGGTATTGATATAATGATGTCGAATGGTAATAACCCCTGGATAACGAGCAGCACTAATTCATTTTTTCTCAAAGAGCACTTCAATTTAGTTAGATGAAGTTTTTCCGAAAGTTATATGAGGTTTATAGTTGGAGGAAATGTAGGAGATGAAAGAGCTACAGGATAGTCATCTCATCGTTGAATATCTATTTCGTTTGCGTGCGCGGTGGGTGCGCCACTCTGTAACATTCTTTAGAGAACAAAAAACCTAGAGTATAGTAGTAGTGGAGATTGGTATGCTTAGCTACGACCCTCAATAAGCGACAAAGAAGTTTATATACATATTTATAAATGAACATGCGTTATCACAATACTATAATACGAATATAAAATAAAGATTGGAGACTGTACATGGTGACTGCGATATTTAAGAAGCAGCTTCAGGCGATCAACGAAGAAAAAGTTCCAGTTCTCGTCTCTGTAGAATAGATCGCCTGTCTTTATCCATCCGTCCGCTGAGTAAGTTTTAGCCGTTGCTTCTGGATTATTGTAATAACCCTGAAAACATTTAAATATCTTTAAAAGCTTGATGCGGAGTTCTATATATATGGCGTACCAAGTTAAGTATTATGTCAAATAAATTAATTGTCAGAATAAAAAATATCTTACAAAGTAACTAAGTTGTTACAGAGTAAGTTACTTAATAAAGAGTTATTATATTTAGTTTTAATTAAGTTAAATGACACCACTGTTGTAGGGACAAATCTATTGGTATTAGCCCTTAATCATTAATTTTTTTATAATTTTATTTACTAAGGAAACCAATTTTTACCTTAAAATTAACAGGACCGTTGACCCAAAGCTCTCCTGTTTTGTTAGCTTCCAAAATCTCTGCTTCCGTGACTGGATCTATTAACTAAAATATTAACCTAACTCAATTTCAATCATTAATTATTAATTTATTACAATCAATGATATTATTAAAATAAAAAAAATCATAGTTATCATCGGAAATTCATCGTCAAGATGAGTTGCTTTATGACGAAAGCCAATGTCATTTTTGTAAAAGTAAAAAAGTTTTGGCTTTGTAAAAGTAATTAATTGTTTAGTAATTCATTTGAATAATAATTGAATTTTGACGAAACATACTCCTGTGAAGAAATTTGGATTACCTTGTGCTAGAAAATATGGTAGAGATATTAGTATAAGATATATAAGAGATATAAGTATAATCAGCTTTTTCAAGCTGTACACACTAATATAACCCGAGCTGAACAGTAAAGTTCATAATTTATATGTGAATATACTATAATATATATAAAAGGAACATTAAAATTATCTTTTTATTCAAAATGTATTTATTTACTTACTCGATACTGTAGATGGGTATGTGGTTTGCCACATGAACCGGGTACAGCTGAAACTGGGTTCAAAGCGACACTCGCTATTTCGGTGAAGCCGTAAGCCACATATACTTCAGCTTTTGTATTTATTTTCTGAAAATAATTTACTACAATTAACTATTTGATTATATTACCCTACTTTACGTAAGAGGCTTGAATGTATAACGATTTGTTTCATCATTGATCCATTGTGAATATCTTGTAGAGGAATTGAATCAACGCTTTCATTTATAAACAGCGGCAAAGCTGCAGAGTAAAGTTTAATGTCACCAGTATTTGAGTATTTCATTATTTATTTTCCATTTTGATTAATTTAAGATTATCATATGTTCGTAACTACTATAACATATGTGCATAAGCGCAGCATAGGACGTCCAACCTTATTTTACAAGTCAAGAAATTATAAATGCCAGAATAGTTTAATTTGATAACGAGTATCTATTTGAGCTCCCCAAAATACCCCTCAAAATAAAGATGCGAGATTTCGTAACGTGTTTTGATTGTAAAACGGGTTCACAATACAATCTTGCTGTTTTTCGTTAGTTTCACAAGAAAATACACTTTACCTATTCGCAAGTACTTAAATGTAAATTTTATTTTTTGTTTGCTCGAATAAGCACCACCAGTAGAGATCACTATCATTACCATACACTTACTTAGACGAATATTATTATACTACTTAGTTAAAACGGTCATAATGTGTACAATTTCTTACATCCATTAACAATATGATTTAAAAATATTTAAGATACATTAGAAAAGGACAAAAAGCATCAGGGGCAAACTGTAGATAACAAATAGTTAATTTTTTATTTGTATTTTTAAACAAAAATACAATCATCAATACAAAATCAATATAAAACTTATAAATATTGTCAATCATACCGTGCTTTAAATTAAACAAAAATATAAATAAACAAAATGGTGAATATATAAAAGTGTTTAATTATAATCTGTGTTAATGTACTTTTCGTATTAATTTATGTTAATCTACTTATTGTATTGATGTATTAAAATGCATCTTCAGTTAAATTATTTTTAGCATATAGCACAAGTAGTGGTAATCCAGTGGTGGAGGACTGAGCCGTAAATTAAATAAAATTTCCGAGATACAATTTTATGTAATTTACAGTCTGTGCATTATTATACAGGATTGCCACTGCCTATAAATAAGTTACTATCAAAATGTATTAGGATTGTAAATATTTGGCTCTAATTCGCGATATATATTATGTATTATAAAGTTGTGAAAATATTGAGAATTATGTAACTTGTAATATATTTTTGTGCTCCATAGGAGTTTAGAATAAACATTTGACAGTTACCTTAAAATTTTCTATAAGAGTTTGCTGTACAGGGCTACCTCCTAAAATTAGTATTTTAAAACACGACAATTCACATTTATACGACGCTTCAGGCTTGAGTAAAGTCGTCATCATTGTAGGGCTCACTATTGCGTAAGAGGGCTGAAACAATCACTATTTTTAATTCATAGTTTTTGGATTAATCTTTTTGGTTGCTACGCTTGATCGTAAATTAATTAATACCTTATATTTGTTTATCAGAAAAGCAACGTGCTCAGGTGTCGCTTGTAAAGATGATTGTATCCGGGTGTATCTCAAAATTGGCGATAAAATGAGGTGCACCGTTGCTGACAACCACTGGATAGGCGATAACATTAAACAGCCCTCGACCGGTGTTGGAAATTTTGTGGCCAATGTCCTAAAACGAAATACAATTTCTATTCAAGTTCATTTATAAATCACTGAAATTTTGTTATTCAAGTAATATACTTAAGACATCGGATGTGGGCCACTTCATAACGGTCTTGTACGAATCTAAATCTATATGGAAGGCCATGTCTAGCAGTATACGTTCTAGATAGTGATATGATAGTGATAGTAATATAATATGCTACCTATAGTAGCATGTACAATATATGTATATTTTTATAGTTTGAGATATATTACCAGAAGTAGGATAGTCCGATGATGAGGTTCTTGTGTGTAAGCGCGGCACTTTTCGGTACTCCGGTAGTACCACTTGTTGAGAGTAATATGCAGGTTTTTTCTCTGGCGTCAAAATTAGCAGGTCTGAAATATATATGGCATAATATTATCATCTACACGTCCTCCTTCTCCTAGCCATCTTTTTGCTGATGTTGATGATCCCTTGGACAAGAAGTAATCTTCATTTGTTGTTCTGCGTTACCTCTTGACGTCAAGTGACAAGCGGATTTGTTCCGACCAACTGATGGAACTGCGACCTTTTGTACGTTTCCACTCGACTATTCTAGTCACTATCGGTTGTTCGCGATTTTGGCTTTCGCCCCTGGCTATATATTCATAAAATTCTTATACTGCCTAAAAAGCTTAGTTTTAATTTTGAGATCGCATAAAATAGGATAGTTGGTGCAGAGTGCAATCCACGGAAATTTTAGTACAACATCTCTAAAGCGAATTCAATTGACCTTCTTCAAGATCCATGTTAATGACCTGCAGCTGATTATCGAGATTACCAATTGACTAATTTTGTTTTCGTAATTCTCGCGATGTTGTAGTTTTTCTATCTTTACGGCCATACTTTAATATACACTAACTTATTTCCTTTTCTTTTTGTGTTCACTTATTTATTGGTTAAAATTTTAGAATAGTGAGAGTCAAGGACGGAGATTGATCACAAAAGTCGAAAGAAAACAGAAAGCAAACCTGTAAATCAGAGTTAAAAATTATAACAATACAGCTAATGTGTGTGTGTGTGTGTGTAGCTGTGTTTGTAGATTACGGCATTGTGCCTTATTCAGATAGAAGACCGATTTTAACTCAATGAGGTATTATTGAAAATGTTTTTTTCGTTAAGCATATATTTTTTTATTTTGTTATGAAAATAAATGAGATGTCACTAATTTTATTTTCATGTAAAATTAAGGTGTAAAAATAGTAGGGATACGTAATTGCTGTAGAAATATTGCAAATTTAATACAAAAATATAACCTGTGTTTTACATATCCGGGAAAATACAAATCTTAAATAGAATTTAAGTATTGATTATTTAATTAATTATTTAAGGTTCTAGATATTTTTTCTAAAATAAATATATAATAAGAGTAACGTTTATATAAATATTTTCTTCGTAAGACTTACGTGAAATCTTCGACAGGCGTATTATCCTCGTAGTTCCTAAGAAATTCTGTAAAGTTGTAATGCTTAGCTCCTGCGTTAAAAGTCACTATTTTAGCGTCCAATTTTATAATTCGCAAGGCACCTTCTACGTCGTCTGTTTTTTCACTTTGACAGAATATTATTTTCGGTTTTAACGTATGAAAAGTTTCCTGTAGTTCCACTAAAATAATAAAAAAGATCTTGCGGTTAGTATATTTTTCTAGGGTTTAACAAAGTTCAAATGTTAATGTTTATATTTAATAAATTGTGCGAAAGAGCTCGCATATATATATATATATATATGCGAGCTCTATACTATATATATATATATATATATATATATATATATATATATATATATATATATGTATCATCATCATCATAATACCTAAAAGGTACACAATATTGGTTTAGGACATGTTGATGGTAGTGGACAGGCCACATAGTGCGCAGAACGGATAGCCGCTCACGCCGCCTTACGATTCTGGAATCGAGACCACCGACTGGCAAGCGCAGCATAGAACGTTTACCCACAGAGTAGAAAGATAACCTTGTTATGGTCGACAATAAACGCTGGATGCAGATGAATTTTAATCGATCTTAGTAATAAATATGCAAAGGAGATCAATGTCCAGTAGCGGACGTCTTACGGCTGAAATTAATATGTTATTTCAAGTAACTAACACAAAGAAGGAGCTATGCATGATTGTAAAGGGCTAGACGTACCACCTACAACAAGGTGAAAGAGGCAGTATGCGTTTCTTTGTTGAAGTTCTGAGGTACAAATAATAAAACCTATCTTAGATTCAACTTTCAATAACAAACCTTGTATTATTTTCGGGGATATTATTAAAAATTATTAAATATTAATGCTAAGTTATATTTAACTCACTGATTCCAAGTGTCATGTCCACACAGGCCACGTATATTCCTAAGTAAATGCCGGCGTAAAAGGGTATAACTAGATCGTTGTGATTAGGCGCCATTATTATAATGACGTCATCGGTATTCAATCCAAAATTTCTGAAACTAGTCGCACAAAGAACTGATCTTTCTAATGCAGTTTGAAACGTGTCGTATTCTCCGGTGCTCCCATCGATCTAATAAAGTATATGTGTGGTGAGGTACAGTTTTTGTTTAAATCAAAAAGTCAAGAGATGCGCAGGATTTTATCGTGAACTTGAGTAGTTAGGGCTCAATCACAAGAGCAAGGCAATTTTTATAGTTTATTCACCCGAACGACTTATCATACCACTCTCAGCCGCACCTTTGTAAACAAGCGTAAGTGATAGATGATTATTGTGGGTAAAAAAGGTTCATATACAATTAATTATTTTTTTTATCTCCTTTTTTGTCTCCTTGTAAGGGACTTCTCTCAAAACCGCTGTCTTGCGTTCACAGAGACAATTTTTACTTAATTATTTATTTACATTCGTTTTTTATTACCTCTCTCCTTATATCCTTCTTATAAGGGTCACTCAATCTTCTCAGAAGAATGAGTGATTCTTCTTTTATTCGTCACAATATCTTACATTCTTATCCATTCCTTACCTCTAATCCTTAACCGTTCCTCCTGGATTGCTATTTTATAGTTTTCAATTTATATAATTATTTACTTGATAAATTTTGTTACGTTATAATTTCATCCTTATTTTTATTGTTTTAACTTGGCATTTTAATTAATAACGAGAATGGAAATTATGAAATTATACTCAAAAAGGTATTGCGTTAAAAATTTGAACTTATAAACTATGCGCAGTGAACGAACTACTGTATGTATAAATCTTAACCATTTTTCACCATGTGGTGCAATTATCTTTAGAAACACGAAATACTGATTCAGGTTTAATGCTTTTAAATTGAATTAATGTTGACAAAGATATTATAAGATGTTTACCTGCATGACATGGTCAGGGGCATCTTTGAAACTCTGCAGAATAAGTTTCCCGATGTGAAACCTATCCGTCGCGATGCCAGTCTTGGCAACCACGCGGCAACCCAATTCATTGATGTACCAATGCACCGCGCCGTACGAGTGTTTGTGAAATTTCATTTTTCTATAATTAAAACTAAAATATGTTAAGATGCCATAACTTAGCAGGTAAAGTAGTAGTATTTAGTTCAGAAAACTTAAAAAAATATATTATTTAAGCTTTTATTTCCTTTTAACCTTTGAATATTTGCAAATATATTAATTTACCAGCTGTACCCGTCACTGCGTCTGTGTGAAATTTAAACAAAAATTAGTTTCTTTAGCTTTTAATTTTTATAAAATAAAACTAGCTCAAGTAACTTCTTACTGTATCAACTACTTGTCAGTATAAGTCCCGTCAAAATCGGTCCAGCCATTTAAGAGATATACATTAGTTCATATTTTTTCTAATTTATTAACACGCGGATTTCGGATCTGCGAGCCTTGGGTCCGAAGAAGCCAAAACAGCTAACAGCGTCCAGCATTAATCGAATGCAGCCTACATTAGCCGGAACAAACAGATAGACGAATAGAAAAAATTAAAAATAATGTAATTGGTATATGTACCGTATACATATTCAAATGCGTAAAAAGCGTTTATTTTAATATTAAAAACAAACAACCTAATTTTATTTATTTTTATACATTATGCATAAAATATATAAATTTGTTATTTATTAGAGGGCCAGAAAGTAATGTCGCTTTTTAAGTTAAATTCACCCAACTGCATTCTTAACAAGTTTTTATTTCTAATAACTATATTCACCTTCGTTGCAATAACCTTTTGCCGTCTAGTATACAAATTTTCAATACCAGAGCGATAAAAATCAATCAGTTTTTCTGAAAAATATGTCAACAGAAACGATATTAATTTTCGGTTCACCACACACACACATATATATATATATATATATATATATATATATATCATTGTAAGACTTAAAAAATACTTACATGTGAATAAAACTTCAAAATATTAATAAGAAAAAAATTAAACACCGCAAACCAAGAGAGTCAGATGCACGCACGACACAAGAGAGATGTAAATACACTGCTATTAAATTTATGCATAGATCAATAATTATCACATAAAGTTAACAAGTGAACCCTGTGTAGCACGCGGAATGATAATGAAGATACATAAGAACTCCAGACTCAACAAGCGCCTTGCGATTCCATATCTCAAACGTTACTCGTTTGTTAATTAACTTATATTATCATTAGAATGAATTGCCTGAGTACAAAGGACTAAATTAAATTATTATCTATATTATTTTCCTATCCACTCTGAATAGAAATAGGTGTAAAGGCTTTGTAGAGGTCAATGTACAGCACATTTTCTATCAGTTCATGTATAAGATCTTTATAAAATCCTGTATAGGATCCCTTTATAAAATTAATATGTGTGGAAACAATAAATAGCGTAGTGATAATATAAAAAATTTGAATACTTCACATTAAATTACTTATTGTTTATCTTTACCTGTATGGCCAAAAATTAACTAATGTAACATATTCTGAAATAGATGTAAGTTTAGAATTTTTTGTTAGTTGAATATATATGCGGTGAATTTATCTTTTAGTAAATTATAAGAATTCATTAAGCGCAGGCACTATCTAAAGGCATGTTACACTATTTTAGAGTATGTTCAGTATAAAGGTTTTTTTTAAATTTAAATTAAGAAATAAATTGTTCTAATTTTAAGAAGAAATGTTTTTTTTTAATACATTTATAAAAAAATACAAACTCTACTCTAGTTTCTTATTGTTTATTCTCAGTAGGTGGTGCATTACTAATATAAACTTAATTTTAAGCTGTCGATAATATATGATTGTAATGATGTTATATAATAAAAGAATTTTGAATTGTTTTTGAAGCTTTTGCTTAAGCCTCTTATCATTCCTTCTCTATCAATCACTTTGTTTATTGATTTTCTTATAAATATTACAATAGGTATATATAAATATATATATGTATATATATATATATATGTATATATATATATATATATGTATATATATACCTATATATATATATATACGTATACCATGTGTATACGGATTATTTATTTTTAATTATTATAACATTGTTTTAAAATGTTAACCATTTCGTGATTTATACAACGCTGATAAAAATTAAATACGTAGCACTATCTTAAAGAGATTTCTATAAATACACTCGTTTCATCTTCTAGTAAACTAATAAAGAAGTTAAATTCTAAACCTTTAATTAGAATTATTAATGAAAAAAATCTTGCTTTGCTTATTTTAATATACAGCTTTCCGGCATTTAAAATATTTGAAATATTGTTTTTATTAAAGATATTATTATCAGCATTTTTAAAAAAATAACAAAAACATTAAGTATGATATCAATTAAAATGTAAAATTTTCCTGTTTATTTAAGGATGCAATTTAATTGCATTATGTCGTAAATTATAAATATGCAATTTATTTAATCGTCAATTTTTTATCTAAGTTATTTATTTTAACGACTACGGGCCAAACATTTGACCTCTGCGTCGCCTGATGTTAAGCGATTTTTACGATGATTTAGCGAGATTTATAATGCTTAATATTTGCTCAACATAAATCTATTCACTCTTTGCTTGAAGACTCCCAAGTTATAGTTAGTCGGAAACAATGACGTCGGTAGATTGTTCAATACCTTGGATGTTCGCCCTATAGAAGTGGTATCAAAACTCTTAGTGGTGGTTGAAGGAACTTCAATAGTGCGTGGGTGTCATCCGTGTGTCCGATTGAAGAAAGGAGACGGGGAATCAATTGATATAACTCCGACGCACACTCTCCAAAATGCAGTTCCTTCTCCAAGCTCTTTTAACTTTACTCGCAAGGTGTTATTCTTCAACTTCTTAAAAAAAAAAAAATTAAACATAAACATATTTTTACATGATGCGTTCCAAATGCTAATAGGGCTTTTTAGGAAATTGCTTTGCAAACGTATTCAAGGATTAAATAATTAAATATATCCGTTTTTTAAATTATATCTAAATATTTTTGGCGAACGACTGCCGAAAACTAATAACTAACTCGCGCAACAAATTTTCCAGAAAGGGTCACTATCCTCAGTATTGAAGGATAAGATGCACGGAGTTTTATTAAAAATGATCATATATTAAATAAAATTATTTATGTTATCTAAGGCCGAATAGATGTATACGTAGTTTTGCGTTTTACTACCGCATCAAAACGAAGTTATCAAAGTATATTAAAGATCGACTGCTAGTCGCCGATAAAGAGAAGATCGCGTCAAGGTTGTGGTGTGTTGATGAGGAATTACGCGACAATTATATTTTATTGGAGAGCGTTTAAACTTTTTTAAATTATTCTTTTTTATATTCAGTGAAAACATTTTTTTAAATTTATATATTTATTATTACACGCAAAACATAATTTAAGTTTAAATTAGTTATATATAAGACAGTAAAAAAATAGGATTGACGGTTGTAGGCGTACACAATATTGGCTATAATTACACTAGCTAAAAAACTTTTTCATCTTCTTCAGGGTTTTCTAGCTTTTAAATTACAAATAAAACGCACAGTTACCTTTTGTAACATAATTATAGAATTAATTTTTAAGAAAATATAGTATGAAAATAATTAAAATAAACACGTTTAGTCGTATTGATGTCCGTTAATTACCTTACTTTTTTAATTGCAAAGACGATAATATTGGGAAATGGGTAGGATGATTTCGCTCGAGCTTTTTATCTTAAGTTATGGTAAGAAAATTCAGTCAATCAGTTCTAATACTTAACTAATGTTATCGTCAAGTTACTGTAAACTGAAGTGGCTAAGTTTTATATACTGAAGCTAAATTTTCAAAGATTGCATGTAACTGCGGCAAGGATTTTCAGGTTTAAAAAAAAAAAACTACAGAAGAGGTCACAGTAAACTTAGACAGTTTTTTTTCTGATTTCTTTTGTATATATATACAGTAGTAGTGTATTAATAAGCAAATAGCAATTGTTACAGGTTATTTAATAAGTTTTTGTTTAATAACCTTTTTATTGATTTATTGCGTGATAATTTTGAGATTTCGGTCACTATAACGCTACCATTAATCACAAGCGTTACTTGAGCTTCTTCCGTGATGTCCTATCGCTAATGACTTATTTAGCTACAGGAGCAGAGTGTATTTAATCTTTAGTTAAAAAATTATTGAAGTTTTTGGATAACTAGATTAAATATGCAATAGAAAAATATTTCATGAAAAAGTTACTGATTAAAAATGATGTAATAAAACACATTTGTACTGAAGTGCAATTTGTTAAGTGTTTTAATACAAGATATCATTGTAGGTTCTACAAGTCATATTGTTCTTATCTATTTGATTACTGTAGTTAAATGCGGGTAAGTAATGTAGGTGACACTGTAGATTGATTTTTAATTGGAGTGTCTATATTTGAGCCGTAGGATGTCCACAGCTGGACAAAGGCTTCCTACATATTTTCAGTAAGACTGATGGGAATAGGCCTGCTTCCAGCGCCTTCCGATGCTCTAAACAAGGCCGTCTGTCCGCTAGTGGAAGGACCTTCTACACAACGCTTGTCCATCACCATGACCATCGAATCAGCGTGCTATTTGTGGGTAATACCTCAGTGATATATTTAAAACCAAATATGTAATAAAACAAACCATTCGTTAGCAGATTGCATAATTTACGTTATGCGTTCTTTAAATGCAGTCTATATTTGTTCACTTGAATTTGTACAGGAAATTTTAGATTTTTTTCGGCTTTGCATGTAATTGATACTAAGATTCAAGAAAAAAAATTGATTGGCTTTTATTAAAATATTTTCTATCCTCCATAAAAAGATAATTTTGAGGAAACATGTTAAGCTTTAGGAAAAGAACTAAATAATCAAAGTATTATCCTCTATTGTTAACCGAAATTAAAAACCCGTATTCACGATCTGTAATTATTGGATTTCAGCCAAACACGCAGTATTTAAAAAATCTAACTCTTTAGTAATTGAATTAATAGTTTGTAGCTCTCATCGTGGAAGCGACTGGACGTTTGTTGTAAAAATATTTTAAGACATTTTTTTGTAGGTTGGTTAAATTAATTTATATAATAAAATTTTTTATGTGTTTAAAAAAACGTAACGACGGTCTAAATCGTGATTATTTTATAAATTTAAAATAGATACTATACAATAATAGCACAGAACTATGACACGAAGTCTTATCGCATTACGCGATATATAGCAGAAAACCTTCACGCAGTAATATGATGTACTATCTTCAGTAGTAGTAGCTTCGATCTTTATTTTTTTAATATAAATAATTATAAAGGTTTGTTATCTATACGTGACAAATTATAATTTCGAATGTTATAATAGTATTAATGTCTCGTTATACGTATCCTAAATCACGCATGTGTCACATTAAAAATTATTAATTTCGGACCGTCTGGACAAAATATTTGTTTAGTGAAATCAAGCGCAGCTAACATTTCTTTTGTATTCCTGAAGACTGACCATTTACAACATTGGAGTAATATATATTAGGATATATTAATTATAACATATAGCGAATATGTGGATTAAAGATAAAATTCTTTTTAAGTTTTTATTTACTTATTACTTCATCAACGTACCTTATTTGTCACTTTTGTTTTATTTACGTTTAACAGTTAAGTCTATGTAAAGTTATGAGAAAAATAGAGTGAAAAGATGGTTTTGCTGTTAAGAATAAAATAAAGACTTGTATTCGGTACAGCCGTCTTTAATGTTTAACAATCTCAAATATACGAGTATAGTATTAAAAATATATAATGATATCTGCATCTTTATAAATGAGCACCATTGAGCTATTATCGAAACATCCACAACTAAACAATCTAATTACACTCTAATATATTTTTATTAGATTTCTAAAAGGACTGGTTGAAAGCGGTCTTTATCCAATCTATCTTTCGACAACCTTAAGGTCGTCTGTCCGCTTTATGGGTGGACGTCTTGCATTGCGCTTGCGGGTCAGTAGTCTTCACGCTAGAACTTTGTGGATCCTTTATGATTCATTATAACTTGCCAATCTGAGTGGAAATGGCGGTGATTTATATATCGTGACTGAGAATAGTTTTTTTTCCCTTGAGAAAATTCTACAAAGTATGACAAAATTTACAAAGATAAGGTAAATGGAAAATTTAAAATCGATCTCAAGTTGTAGCATGAAAAAGGATCCCCCTTGGGATTTATACATAACAAATTTCTTTGATTTTATATCTACTATGTATTCATAAAACTTGTCCAGAATATTTAAGACTTAATGGGACATAATAATATAAAACACACAATAGGGAGTACGGATTACGCAAAGCGGGATGGAGACAGATAAGTTTCACACATACAGATTACTCAATAAATAGGTTTGATTATTTCAAACAGTTTTATTACAGTGCAGTAGTAATGTCGGTTGCCAAGCAACGGTTCGTTGGCGTTATAATGACAGTATACATGTCGTTCTCATTGTGCGGTTTTGTTATTAAGTAGTTTGTTCGACTTTAATTGAGGTGTTTTCCGGATTCTCTGATTATTCTTTAACTTGTAGTTGAAACATTCTGTAGAGGTTCGAGCAGACACTATAACATGGAAACAAAGATTGAAAATATTATTAAAATGTAAGAGACTCATTATTTAAGCCTTGTGACGTTAACTGCTGATCCCTACCTTCATCACCTGTAGGTGATGAAGGTAGGGGACAACATCCGATCATATTGGATTCAATACATTGAATCCAATATGATCGGTTGTTGTCTTGCATATAGCTTGTGTGTGAACGTCTTACGCTGCGTTCAACTTGTTAATAATGAATAAGATATTGACAAACGTTGTGTCGTATTAATAATAACAACATTTACTTGCGCAACTTATAAAAAACTATATGTAATCGCCTCTTTATATTTGCTTATAATTATTGACACCCACTAGAATAACCATCACTTTAGTTTGCTTACGAATTTGCAGCTGAAAGAGTTCAATATTATCTGGGCAGCGTGTAGTGATATTACTGAGCTTACGAAATATGATGTTGGGTCTCGAGTGTATGTTCATGAAATCGCAAGTATATACCTATTTATTAATTTAAACTTTTTTGTACACCATAAACAATAACTAGGGAAAAAAAAGAAACATCTCATATCGTACAAGAGGCGGTCTTGTCGCTCGAAGCGATGTATATCTGACAATCTTTGGATGGTGATGAGAGACATGATAGAGAGGGCACTTTCGTGTTAGCATACATTACTAGGCACTCATAATAACAGTACAATACAATTATACTTATATAAATATATATACATATATTTAATTATTGCATGAAGAAACGAATACGCCTTTTATTTTTATTAGGCAATAAGTCGTATACAAACGGTAGAGCTTATTTATCTGAAAGGCGTCGTAGCTACATACAGTATATTTTTTTTTGGCCCACGTTTTTGGGGACCTTTTGTTCCATCCCTATTTATGTGGAAACAGTGATTTTATTTTCTATATTATTTTTTTACTTTCTTTACATATATCATAGTTTTTATTGTATATATCACAGTTCTTTAATTTATCACAATTATAGTACACCTATCCCCCGATTTACATGGTAGATATGTTCCTGAGAAAAACGTGTAAATCAAAAAACTTGCAGAAAATGTATAACTATTTAATAGTTGTGATTTTTTT
This sequence comes from Battus philenor, assembly GCF_028537555.1. Lineage (NCBI taxonomy): Eukaryota > Metazoa > Arthropoda > Insecta > Lepidoptera > Papilionidae > Battus > Battus philenor. Next base: position 6,627,956 of record NW_027181686.1, read on the forward strand.
CAATATTTTTAGGTGTACACAGAAATAAAAATAAAATGCATTGACAAGTTAAAATTTTTAATATATTACGGAAACACTGTTTTTTTTATTTAATTACAATACATTACACAGAAGAACGTTTTTTTTTCGGAATTGAAGGTTCGAATTCACTTTCATTACTCGAAGTTATTTGTGATGATTCGATGTTTGAAGCAGAAATATTTACATTATAAGAGATGGTAACAAAATCGGTTATTGAAAACAAAAAAAAATTATTTGGAAAACCGTGTAAAACAAGTACCGTGTAAATCGGGGGATAGGTGCATTGTTGTTTCTCATATTTTCACTTTTCCTAAGAGATGTAATATTTGGCGTTCTAAACAGAAGAAAGAAAATTACGTATACTCGTAATGTGCTGGTCATCTTTTGGAAATTTGTTTGTGAGGAGTGGCCATCCTATATGATTAATGCCCAAAGTGTGAATTATTAAGATTGTACTTCGGGTATCGAACCCGTGACCTACGATCGCAAGTCTCAGTCCTCTAGCTGCTTAATATTTATTAATACAAATTACGTTATACTTCAAATAGGTAATTATTTTAAACAAAACTTGTGATTCTTATATACATAATTATAAAATTTCAAACGAAAAAATCAGTTATAGTCAATCTCGACTCAGATACCAAGTTCGGTATTCAATAGACTGAGAATCTTTGTTATAGACAGTGAGGAAATTCAATATTGCGTGATCATGTGACAAGACACAGGTTGAGAAGACTTAATAATTTCACTATGGTTATTTTTGTTTTATCTTGGTTGTCCTGTTACTTGTATAATAGATTCTATTAAATTATTAATTGCTTACAATAAAAGTGTACAGAAAATTATGTCATCGTTGCCGGCAAAGTAAAATATTTAATTCAATAACTTAATTATATACTGAATAAGTTATGATGGCCTGGATTTAACTTGCGAGTCTCTTTGTAGTTTTACGAATGGTGTTTCTTCTTTATAAAAATCGTGACTAACGGTTAATACAACTAGTCGTCACGATAATTTAATATACTGCGTCTGTTTTATCTATTATAACTACATTTTAATTGTCGATGCAATTAAAATTGATTCTATTGTTAGACCACGATGGTCGGTGATAAATAACGACTTTCATACAAAAGTATTACAATGGTTGTACATTTTTATTAATAAATAGTTTAATATAAACTTTAACTTAAAATCACTAGAAACTGCATAAGTACATCACAATTTTCCAGGGGTACTTTATTAGGTACAAAGTAGACGAGGACTGTATCTTATGTAGGCTGAGAAGTTTTTGGGTTACGGGTGGTGGAGGAGGAAGAGTTTTCTGAATGTTTAAGATGCTGCTGCTGCGGTTGTCGATCTCTACGCGATGAGAGTGACTCCTCTCAATAAAGGATTTTTTTCTTACTTTTCTCCTGCGTTTTGATATTCTTAATAGCTCGACTTAGAGTATGCGCTGTTTACACCAACCTAACAGTGTCTGTAGATCCTCTTGATCTTTGAAATCTTAACAAAAGGAATACGATTAGAAGCAGCGATTTCAAATATGTATATATGAATTGAAATCCATCGTCGTAGATTTTATATAGTCTTCCTTGCATAAGACGGCTAGATGCATTATAAAAGAATACATTAATAAATCATTGAAGTAAATGTAAATACTACAAACGTAGTCCGAGGTATTTAGACAGTAGCGTTAACGTAATTCCAGACGATGATGTGTAACTTGATAGCGCATTCTTGTTGTGTGGAATTTTTCCGCTATTTTTATTGATCATACCGAGGCCAAGCGGAACGATTTTTTTTCACACTATTTACACATCACTACCACTAACGTATGAATCGAAATATAACGCTTCTTCTTTTTATTATTCTCTTCAGCCGATAGACGTCTACTGCAAGGCGTAGTTCTTTCCTATAGAACGCCACGATAACCGGTCTTACGTTGCTCCCTTCCAGTCACTTCCCGCGATCTTAGTTTATATCTTTGGTCCACCTAGTATGGCTCTACCCACGTCGCTTATAACGCTTATGGTAAAATTAAATAAATCCTAAGATTACAAGGTATGTAACTGCTTACTTACATAATTTAATTTTAACGAAGTCTTTAACAAGGCTGTCTATTTCCTTAATAAGATAGATAAATGACCTTGTGAAGGCAATCGAAAAACGCTCGAAGCAGGCCGCTTACCACTAGTGTCGTTCTAGAGGGGAAGCCTATGTCTGGTAGCGGAGTCTCATAGCAGAAATGATTAAGATGATGAACTGCTTAGTTTCGTAATAATAGGATTTGTAAAGCCAGGGAAACTTCCAAACTTTGAAAACCGGTAATCCTATTAAATGTCAAAGTTTTAAAACAAACTAGGATATTATCGATACAAATTTCACACTTCTTTCGTAGATATTTTTCACAGTTTAGGCATCACTTTAAAACATGGCCATTTATAACTGCCTTGAAATCATAAGTGACTTAATGAACTTAAAGAGAAAATATTTTTCTATTTATAATTAAATAAGCTTATCTCAAAACATATTAATTCCTTGTATATTCTAGTTGTATGTAGATGAAATGAAACCTGTTCAAATTGAAAAAAATTAATATTTATATGAATATGAAACAATGAATGTGACGTAGAGACATAAATTTATCAAATTTTTAATCTTTATTCAAGTAGGCACTTTTCACACGCCACCAGCTCGGAGAGTTGATCAGCTGCGAAGAGTTGGCCAGGAACTCAATAGTTGCTCTTTTTAATTGAATTCATACAATATTACATTAAAACATCAACCATGTAAATGACTCATCTGACCAAGATCAATACAATCAATCGATCAATGGAAAATTCTTGTACGCTATAATAACATTTAGTTTATTTTATGATATAAAACTAAGAAAACGAATTTCATTGATATTTTGTAGATCTTTAATTCATATACGTTAACTTAGACCATGAAGGTTTTATTAATTTTCTGTAGCAATATGTACAAGAAAAAAAAACTCGTAACACTGAGTTTTTTTACTATTATATTTATGCAATGACATTTCAACTGAAAACCTGGTTATAAACATTAAGTTCTTATTTTTTTAACAATTATAATCGTACTGCTGTTCATGTAAAATTATCATAATAAATAATAAAATAAAATATTATACATAGTGAAAGAAAGAATAAATTTAAAAATTATAAAATGAGTAATTTTTTAATTTTAAAATGTTGTCTTTACTCATGACTAAATATACATTTATTAATTTAGGTGCATCTGTATGCTAAGATTAAAATACAGTACAAGATGCAATATAGATAATGGTTCAGTTACGTGTTCTTTTATAAGAGACATTATATTTAAAATTTACTGGACATAAAATTATAGTGATTGCACGTGAGAAGAAAGATATGGCTTACAAATTTATGCAATCGAAGATCTGTAAATGTTTTATTTTCTTCAGCCTGAAGATTTGTACTGAGAAAGGGCTTAAAAATATTCATTTCAATCCAAGTATGTTCTGTTATCTATTATTTACAATTATATAAACATCCCAAACAAGTATCGGTTCCTAAAAGAGTTCTTGAGCAATTTAGGCAAACAAGGTTTAGGAGTCCCGCCTGCGCTGTCCATCAAGCCCGCGTCAACATCAACAGTGTAGATCTAGACTGAAGAAAAAATGTATGACTATTGTTTTACTCGAGTATAAGTTACATACTTATATTATTGACGTGTACGTGTTGTATCCTTATAAGCACTTGAGTAGTGGACGCTGTCCATTAGCTTCAATGTTATATTACATTTATCATAATTTTCTGATATGTCGTTTTAAAGATTAGCTGTTTATTTACACTTTATTTATGATATTTAGAAATTGATAAAAGTCATTTTTTATCATCTAATTTATCAGTTAAATTAATCGTCGGTGCTTTATGAAATGCGCTGGCGTTTAATTGGGTCATCTTATACCTTCATACACGCATTTAGAAATACTTTTTGACACAAGATTGTTTTTTGTCATTCTAAAATCCCTTTCGGCATAATAAAAGATACCATTAATTGTATTATAATAGTTTTAAATAATTATTTAACATTTTATTTACATACATTATTGTGAATTTGATAAATCATTTAATCGTTTAATAAATCAATTGATATACTAACGCTTAATTTAGATGTTAACGTGTGTCGTATAGTTTTTTTTTATTGAAAAATTATTGAACGACCGTAGAATTACATCTCTTATTGACGTCGTGTAGAATCTACATGTTTGGATGATTAAAGCTTTAGATCTAAGAAAAACAGACGAAAAAACTCGATATATGCATACATACACACACACATACACACACACACATATATATATATGTATGTATATTTATATATATATATATATAAATGTATATATATATATATATATGGTAATATTACATAATAATACCATTATTTCTTTTACTTTTTTAATTTACCACTGTTTTTTCACGTTTCTAAGAATAAACTCCAGAAATAGATTTTGTTTTTGTCCTTAACAAAGGCTTTTGCATTTACAGCGTCGCTAGACTTCAGGTGGTGGAGTTATGAAGGCGCCTAGGCTAGACCTTTGTAACAATAACTAATCTTCAGGGCTACATTTATAATTTGTAACGAAATTGGTATCCGCCAAGCTTTTATTCTACGTAGGTGAATTTTTCTTGGAATGACTGGTCATAACGGTCCCTGTGAGGTAGCCGCAACTGTCACTTGCATCTACTCAATTGGTTATCATTATCAAATTATGAATAACGTTTTATAGTTAAATATATTGTTAATTCAAATTTATTGTGGTATCGGAAACATGCTGACATAACAAACACACAAATAAACATTTGCAAATTTTTAAGACCATAACACTAAAACAGTGTCCAATATCTGAATAAAATATTGCTTTTTTTAATAAGCCAACGATTAGACTGTAGAAAAATATGTAACTGAATATTCGTACATCTCCCATAAAGAAGCAATTATAGCTTACGTACCGACAAAATATTTATGCTAAAACTGTAATTTTTTTGTCTAGGTGTGAGTCATATCCGCTTATTGTAATTAGGAGTATGTGTGATTATTTCTATTCACAGATGTTTTAGACTAAATTAAAATTCGTAATAGTACTGTAATTAAAACTGTGAGTATCTTATAACTCTATTTATACAGGATGGTTGGAAATAGGTAGCAAAATTGCTTAAGGTGTTATGTATATATATTTTCCCCTTAAAGCTTTTACGCCTATTTTCAAACACTCTGTATATTGGAATGAGGATATCCGTACGCTAATGAAAGCAGTGTACAGTCCACATAACTCTTAGAAGAGATGGTCGCTGGGGATTTAAGGTTTTGAAGTGGGAAATATGGAGTGGCAAGCGCAGAGTACGGCGTTCAATCGTAAGGTGGATTGACGACCTTATTAAGTTCTTTCAAAAACGCTGGATGAGAACCGCTTCTAACATGCAAAGGTCACAATAGTTGGTGGTATGGTTGAAATAATAACGTATATTTTGTAATTTTTAGTGCTGTAATGAAGCAATGGAAATCTTTTTAATAATGGGTAGCTCGTAAAACTATTTATTTCTTTGTAATAACTTTTTGATAATGGTCACATAAAATATTGTAACAAAGTGTTAGCGATATTAAAAACTCATAGATAACATTAATTACAAAACATCGCATCAAATTGTCAATTTCGTAATCGTTATAGATGCTGATAACTTTTACGAAACACGGTTGTACTAGCTGGCTTAGTCGAATCGAGAACTTATCAAGGTAAAGTACTATTAACCGTCAGTGCGCCTTGAACTACTGACGTCTTGTGTTTTCTATGAGAAGATAAACATCGAAATGGAGCAGTTTCTTGGAAAAAAATATAAATTGAAATCATCGGAAAATTTCGACGAATATCTTAAGTTTATTGGTAAGTAGTTGTGTTAAATCTTTATAGAAAAACTAATCGCAATAGGTTTAGTTCTCGTATAAATCAATTTAATTTTTGTAATTTATTCATGTTTATTTATTTACATTTATGTTGTTTATATCGCTTAATATTTGTTTCCGTACATTAATATGCATTTGAGTAGAGGCCAGCAGTACACACAGGGTGTTGTATAGTGGTTGAAAAAAATGGGCAACCGAAATCGCGGTTTTAACAGATTTTTTTTACAAAGGATGTTGATCATTAAGATGATAGTATATTTTAATGTTAATTAAAATTGAACAAAAATTGGTTCATAATGAAATAAACGATATATTTATTATTTAGGTTAACTATCTAATATATCTTTAAGCATGTTTTGAATTGATTGATAAACAAATATCGGTGAACATGCACCCTTACACAGGATGTGTAACCTCCACAATTCATATATTATAGATATTAATATATTCTCGTGCTCTCTTGTATCTTTTAAAACACAATTTCGTTCGAAATTATTGAGTACACACAAAACAATTTAAACCTCATTGGAACGTCACGGCTTGCTGTGACTCGTAATTATTGCGGTGTAATATGCAGAACGCGCTGGACCTTTGATCCCTGTTTTAGTAATGTTTTTATTTGTTTTGTCATTGTTTGACTATAAATCATTAAATGTTCTTAGTGGGATACTTATAAGGTAGCAATTGTAACTAATTTTATCTTTCTAAGCTTCTGAGTTTGTACTTTCTTACTGCCTTTTGTTACTGTTTATCTCCAAAAAAAAAAAAAAAAATAAACAAGTGTCCCGCGCTCGCTATGCTAACTTAATAAATATCCGTTTAATCCTTCTTGCGGGTAGAATTTTGTTTTTCTTAGCTGACCTTTACTCAACGCAAGTAATATTCTTACCAAAATCTTAAAATGTAAGCATTATAGCTCTAGAGATACAGCGATGAGTCAATACATAGGAGGAAATCTTTATATATGTGTATATATGATGCAGTGGTATTTGCATAATTAACATGTTGTATATAAAGATAATTGTTGTCTTTTTAATTGCAATGACGATTACGCGATGTGAGGATAATACTTTGGCTTTATTCCTAACAACTTTCGTTATAAAGTACAAAAATATGCGCAATGTTTTTAGCTGATAGATATGAATATAGATGAGATTGTATACTTTGTTAAAATATTAAGTAAAGAGTGTATAATGTTTAGGAAGAATTAGTTTCATAATCTAAAAGTAGCATTGAAATTTAAAACTTTGTTTATTAGAATAGCTATTTTATATCTTATTTTAAATGATAATAAAATACATATTAGAGCAGTGAGTGAAATCAACAATTGAACAGAAAGTTAAATTAAAATTGTTAATGTACGATTTAGTTTTCCTTTAATTCTGTTGCGTTCGAAGAATAACAATTAATTAAAGATACTATGCACAAATAACGTTACTGCATCTATTTTAGTGTGTGATAGCGTGCTGCGTGCTTATAACAACTTAACACGAACTCGTTTTATAGTCGAACGATCGAATATTATGTAATAATGTACTAGATAGTCAGTTTAAAGTTAGTAATATTATTAACGACGAAAACGAAAGGTGGAATATTTACTACTTTCAATTTACATGGTTTAGGTTCTAAAAACGACGCCATGATTTTAACTACTTTGATTTTAAATATTGAGGATTACGATTTAACTTCAATAGCATTATCAGTTATTGTACACAATGCCTATGCTATTATTATAAACAACGTGTTTTTTATTCTTCAGCGTAAGAATAAGAGCCTGATTTTTTTCCTTTGAGAGCAGGCCTCTGCTTAGGCTGTCAATCGATAATTGTTTAAAATTACGAGGCGCTTGTGTAGTCCAGGCCTCGACTTAGAAGGTTGCTACTGTGTGGTTACCATTACTGCTACTTGGGAAAGCGTTAGAGCTAGAACAAGAAGAGGCGGAAGATAATCCAGTTAAATTTTGATCTAATATGATTGAGTCGACCTTGTTTCTGACGAGGCCGGTTTGTTTTTAAATCGCTGTGGATTGTTTTGTTACGTACAGCTTCATTTAATGTTGCCGCGTCGCTTTTCAAATGCGGATTCAAGCACAAATCTCGGGATTAAGGCGGAGCTGTGTTTGAAAGTAACCATCCGGAAATATGTTATATCCGTAGCGGCACTTAAAAATATTTGTACTAACTGTTAGTCTCAGTTAAATTTGTTACTGGTTGCGTATAAATGATGGCGCGATGTAAAATATTACTGTCGCCATCTAGTGCAGAATACTGAACTTAAAATATTAAAAAAAAGCTTGTTTTAATTAACTATAATTGCGAACAAGGGAAAATTTACTAAATTTTGCGTACTTTAGAAGTAAAGAGGTTGAAATAACAGGCAGCAATATTTTATTTATTAAAAATAATAAAATTACTTCGGGTATTGTGCATTTCAAGGTTTTATTGTTATCACTTATTAGGACAAAGGACGTCCACTGTTGAACATAGACCATCACCATCGATTTTCCATATGACCATTAAAAAGCACACTACAAATGGCGTATTCTGAATACCTAAACCGTTTTTATAAAACTTTAAAAGCTTACTTATCAATTTAGAATCATATATATTCAATACGTTACAGGTGTTGGCTTCATTTCCCGGAAAACAGCTAATTCTGTGAGCCCAATATGTGTAGTAACCAAAGGTGACGACGGCTTTTACACACTGGCCATGTTGACAGTAGTCAGAAATGTCTACGTAAAATTTAAATTAGGTGAAGAATTTGAAGAGGAGAGGGCTGATGGAACAAAGGTAGAACTCATATATATTTTTTAAGTAACTTATCAGCGTAGTCGTACATTAGAGCTAATTGTGTAATTCCTACAGAAAATCGAATCAACAAGTATAATATCAAAAACTAAATAATAATGCAGCGAAAATTTTAAAAATTTTGTTTATTTTATAAACTGTTTCTTTTAAAAAGAAATCACATATAATTGGGAAAAACGGTGCAGCGATAGAGAACCGAGAGTTGCGATCGTCGGCCGCTGTTTCGAATCACGGGATAAAATCTCATCCCACCACTGCTCATAAAGACCTCTCACCAAACTTTCCAGAAGATGGGCAGCAGCGTACTCTGCATACCATAACATCACACTGCGATCGCCAACCCGCCTGCAAAGCGTGGCGATTTTGATATATTCCGCCATAGATATCTTTGAAGAAGCCTATGCTTTGGGCGTCTATGGGCTAGAATGGTGAATGACTTAATAGTCATATAAATTATAATTAATTGCATTGCAGTATATATATATATATATACTACAGTAACGAATAGTAAAACTTTACTAGACTTTGGTAAAACTGACAGAGTATTAGCCTTCCTTTTCAAACGATTTATCTTTCTTTAAGCGAGTAGCCCGAACAGTAAATGTTGCTGTTCATCCTCCCTAATCGTCTCTTCTTTACTGCAAAACCGCTATTAGTAATAACTTTGCCTTTAATATGTCACTATGAACTTGTATTTCTGATAATAGCGTATGGATATGCTAGAGAACAAAGATTAATCACTGCATTCTTGACGCGAATAAACTCTTCCAACTAGATATTTGTTACTGATATATGTCATATATTTCTGTATATTAACCGAAAAATAAAGTTAAATATATATGACAATTACAGGATATGTCTGTCATTTAATAAATATTGACATGTTTTCTTAAAATTTTTCAGGTGAAATCAACAATGGTGATCGAAGGAAACAAATTAATACAGACTCAGGTAGAGAGCAATGGAAGGAAATCAACACATGTTAGAGAGTTTTCATCGGATAAATTAACAGTGGTTAGTATTGATGTTAATAAATAATACAATTACATAAACTTTCGTCACATGACCAAAAAATACATGACTACTTCAGTAGGATTTTCTTTTACGTTAGTATATAGGTATTTCTGTATTTATTTTTATAATTAGCGGACCCGGTGAGCTTCGTTTCGCGTAATAATCAATGAATCAACAGATTAAGGAATACAAAACAGATATATTTTTAGTTATATTTTTATTATATGACTGTAATAAAATGTATGGAAATTGGTAGTTAAACGCACCTTATGACATCCGTCGTTATTCGTTTTATTGTCATGCGCAAAAACAAATTAAGCAGAAGGTTTTTAAAATTATGAACATGCTACATGCACTTGACCATTAAAAAAACATATCTTTTCTTGATTTAGGTCACAAATATTCAAAGATTACCCTTGTGATTTGTTAATGGTTTAACTAATAGGACTCTGTTTTATATATAAAGTTGAACTGCAACTCATATGTTATGATAATTTTTATTTATATCATATTTTAATATATAATATATATTATGTACATCATATTTCAATACTCACCATTCTAAACGGACGAAGACAAATCCAATAACATAAAAATCGTATAAATTGGTCCAGCGGTTCTAGAGTTAACGGATGTAACTAACTGAACTTTGTTTTGTATGTAAAGATATTTATAGAGTACTGGCTTCAAGAATTATCGAAGTTGCAGGAGCTACGTAGAAGGCTCTCTGAATAAAGGTCTCTTTCGCGAACTTATAGCTATGCAGAATAAAGCGATAAATAATGTGGATAATTTGAATAAAATAATATATTTTTTATGCATGGTACTCGAATTAAAAAAAAATTGACATGATCAATCAACCACGATATGTATTATAGATTTATGAAAATTATTTTAATTTCAAACAGCTTAATTTTTTTTCATCTCCCAAAAATTTTCTTATATATCTTGTATATACGTTTTTAGGAGTAGTTTGGTGATTAAAGATGTTGAGATGATAAAAATTTAGATTCTGTTTTATTCACCATTCTAAGTAGTCTTAAATTCCATGATCAATATTTCATATTTATTATCATATCATATATATATTGCCGAAGGTCATCCACTGTTGGACATAGATTTCTCTCATAGATTTAACATAAGAATAGTAGGAAGCGATTTGCGTCTAGTGCCTTCCCACGAATTTACAAGGCTGTCTGTCATCCAATTCATGTTAACGTACCAAAAAAATAGCGTTTTTTTTTAATTTTTTCCAGTTTTGTGTATTTTAATAACGTTGATTAAAAGTAGTACGGATCAAGGTATACTTTGATAAAATCCGATTAAAAAATAATTTTATCGTCCTAAATTAAATATGATTTTAGTTAGGTAGAGTCCTAAAAATATAACACGTAATGATGTCGTACTCATTTGGCTTTATTTTACTTTCTTACCCCGATTCGGCTAATTCTTGTATAAAATATCAAACTTCTTACATAATCCTGTCAAACCAAAAGTGTAATCTCATGTTTAACAAATCTGCTTTTGAAATTCATCTGGTCTGGACACCCACGGACAGTTTATCCTTACAAATTATCCCGAAAACTGTTGTCTCTAATTAAGCAGTCGTTTCAGAAAAAAACGTCAATTTCGTGAATTTTCTGGAGTGAATCCCAAATTTCTTTTAATTAGGTGATTTTAAAATTTAGTTTTCTGAAATTTGGGCTTTATGTAGATTTTATTTACTTTAACTAGGGAGACCATGTTGAAATACATATTTTGTCTGTTTGTGTTGGTTTCTATTTACGACACGCGTTTATGCTGTATGTAGATTTAATATTGTACGTGTGTATCTATGTGCTTAATCATAGAAGAAGTATAAATAATGAAGATTATTGTTAATTGTTTTGAAGACGTGAATAAAAAAAATATTTTGGTTGCTGCCTAGATCACGCAGTACACGTTCATAAATACGTACTTGAAATAAAATTACTTAGTACCTAGTACTTAAAATAGTAATGCGAGCGCCTTTAAACATTTTTATTTATATTATTTCCAATTTTCAGACGTCAACTGCCGAGGGATGGGAAGGAAAATGTGTAAGAATCTACGAAGTTACCCAATAGCACAAGATATTAGAATTCAATTGGGTATATGTTTATACGATATGTAAATTATTTAATGTTTAATTCATGGTGAATTGCTCCAAAAATCAATGTAAAAATATATTAAATCTAGTGTGTATGTCTATTATAAGCAAATTAAATTGTATTATCACTTACTAGTTTTCATTGTAAGCTTCAGATTTACTATGTTTTTATATATAGCCTGCAGCGTAAACGATACCTTCAGAGCTCTAATAAATTTTGGTTTAATACTATGTATGAGGTCACATTATGCAGTGTTGCAGTATGATTTGCAAACACACTCCAAACACATCCAACGCCAAAAGTATGTGATAATAAAATAATTTTATAAAAAAAATGTTCTTCCATTATTATGTTTATTCTGTAAAGCTCAGCGGTATTCATTTTTCACTAAATACAAGATCTATTTGAAAAGTTTCGCGAATTTTTATCCGATTTATACTTAAATATATACGCTTTTAAATTTTTATGGCACATTGTTTTTCATTGTTAACCGCTTCTAATCTTTATTAAATAGTTGAAATAAAATGCGACTCACTGTCAAATAAAGTGACACTTTATAAAGTTATGACAAGACCACTCCTTTTATACGCAAGCTCATGTTTCGCTAATACAAATCGATGTCTCTTACATAGACTCCTGGTGGTACACATATAGTTTTATACTTAGGGCCACAAGCGCGACATATTGCGCGCATAACGAAAACGTTAATGTTCGGTACATTACATTGCCAGTGATTGCCCAGGTATGAAAATGGGCGATTTATTATCTCGACTCGACTTACTAACCACATAAATTTGTTGATTAGTTTGAAAGTAGCTACGCCACTTCTTCTTTGGAACGCTTTCCGAAGTGGTAGTAATTTTATCTAGATAATAGTAACGGATCAAGTCAAGGTTCGACCAAATAGAGCTTCCTTGAATCGGAATGCTAAACAAGTATTATCGATGAGTGATTGCTCATACTATTAAGCAGTCGTGGTCTAGCAGTAGAAGACTGAGATTTGCGATCGTAGGTTGCAGGTTCGATTCCCAAGATACATTTTTAAATAATTGAGACTTAGTTCATTAATTATAAAGTATAGGCACTACTCACAAGTTGCCATAGGATGGGCAGCAGCGTCCTCCATGACACCACAATACGATCGCCAATTTGTCTGCCAAGCGTAGTATTTGTGGAAAATCCTCGTATAGATAACTCTGGGGGAAGCAGAAGAGACTTGCAGTAGGCGTCTAAAAGCTGGATCGACTGCCTAAGTTAAGTTCCTCTTGCGGCGACCTCTCATTTCGGTAATACAATAGAAAATAGTTGTTCGACGCTTTCGAGGTATTCCCGTGGTTTGTTACCGATAAAAGAGATTTTCAAGTATTTTAACAATTTAACGAAACAAAATTACAGATTGATCGCTTATCGGAGTAGTTAGCTGTTTGTGCCAACAATAATAGTAAATTTATCGCATTGGATGAATTAATGAAATGTTACTTCATATAGATTGCTTACTGAATGAAATTGCGATATGATAAAGATCGTAAAATGAATGGAAAAATCCTTGTGTTATATGACTTCAGGAAATTTCTAAGAATTGAATAATATATTTATGTTTGAAGGCGCTAAGTATCGCAAAGCAGTAGCAGTAATAAGAATAAATAAATTTTTTACAAGTTGCTACGTTGCGTAAGAAAATAGTGACCGAGAAATGAATTGAAAGTTAAGTTATGATCTATAAATAAGATCAAATCACATTTTTATAGCTTAGTATCCAATTTTGTTAAAATTATTATATGACGTTTGCACTTCACTAATATTTTCATCTTAATATTCTTGTGTAAAAATAAATTCATGACTATCCTCCAGTTGTGTTAATTTGACATTGCTGTTTTAGCTCGGATCGGGAAAAACCTATTTTAAGCAAATTAATTAGGTGTCAGTTCTTCAACTTCTTTTTCCTGTTTGTTGCCTAAATCTTAAAATAAACTCGTTTCAATACATTAGGGAAGGAACAGGTTAAAAACTCTGCTCACAATTGGATTTTCAGTTCGATGCTATTTGGTCGGTAGTCGTGGTCTGGTTACCTACAATGTGGTGAGGAAAAACCTATACCTACACTGGTGTCGCTTGACATAGAGCTGATCATATGTGACCGTTTGCTTTGGGATCAATAAGCGTGTATTAAATTCGTTTTCATGAACATCGGAACCTTCACCACAAGGATACCTTTCTAGATGCTGTATTTCAGCAAAGGTGCCAGGAGTGTAAGACCTATGTAAAAATGATGCTTACAAAAAATGTACTATTTATTCAGGGACAAGAATGGATTTTAACATAGTTACGCCTACTAATGCGTCAACGGTGTTCTTCTATAATTAAGTGCCTCGTAACGCTTTAACAAAAACATATATACGCCTGCAACGTCTGTTCACTCAGCATCTTTGCGTAAAAATGTCATTTTGTTCTTTTAAAGATAGGCGCTTTGAAACTTAGTTAACCTCTCCTCTGGAGGTGACTCTGAGGAGTCTGTTATTTAGATACTACCACCTCAGACCTCGGCTGCTTAGCACACTCAGTATTTAGTTCTGCTGTCAACTATAATGTAGCCACGAAGAACCAAGAACTGCTGCAGCTCCATTGCCGCTATACCCCGATACGAGGAAAAACATTTGTATTCTAATACTATCATTTTTTTTTACCTCCACGACTCCACCTTCGCTAAAAAGTCTGTTCGCTTCAATGGTCTCATCGGGCTATCTTGCCTCCGATCAGCTCTATTGTTTGTCATGTAGGATCCTCTTAGCGCCACCGTGGGTGTCAAGACCATGCCTACTAAAGATACTACTATCTACACCCTGCATAAAAAAATACTATCTGTGTTTGTTGTAAGCGATTAAGGCACGTAAGGAATTCTTGTAGCTTAGTTGAAGGGAGCTATTATAGGGAAGCTCAATCGTATTCCAGCTCCTATCATATCGGGCTCTTCTTGTATTCTTCTTACATAATAACCTTGAGTGGAGAATACATGAAAAAAGGAATAAAAGTTCTGTTTGGTGTTACGTGATCATACAATGATTGCCAGAATGGCAAAAGAGCTCAATTTGCTTCATTCTGAAAATTAATGCCGTAGGTTGTATTCACCGACTTTTTTATTTTACAGTTTAATTGTACTTGGATACAAAATAGAGTTAAAAACCATGTATGATGTCAGTTTTCTTCATTTCCATTTATTTTTTACTCCTCATGCTTAATTAATGTAATGCATATGCATAGGATTAATTAAAGATGCTGCTTCACACAACTGAAAAGTGAATAATATTATATAAATGTGATTTCTTTTAGATGTAAAAGGAGCTTACATATCTTAGGAGAATTTATATATCTCATGTGCTGTCAAGAATTTACGGTGTACCCAATCCACCATCCAATGGTTGTAGTAGTTATAAAAAACGTAATGATAACATATTCGTAGAAAGATAAAGCATTTAGAAAAAAAATAAAACAAGTATTACTACATATATTAAACATGTTTCACTGGAAATATTATGAACAATAATTAATATGAAGAACTTTTAGTGTCAGTAGTTATAAGCTATGAACCATTCTTATTGAAAAATAAATTATGTAACATAACAGAGTTATCACTTTGTACAGGGTGATTGGCTAGGATATAGGTGTAAAAACTTGTGAAAAAGCTTTTTGGTAATCAATACTACGAATTAGCTATATGTTCACCGCTTTTAATATTTAAATGTATGCTTTCAAACGTAAAACTATATATATTTAAAATACATGTAAAATCAACAGTTTTAAAAACCTAAAATGAAGAATCTCTTAAATTTCAAGAGATGCAACTTAATTACGAAAATATGATGCGCACTTACTTTTATGTGGGTTTAATAGCATCGCTATCGCGTTCGTCCAACTTTTATGAAAATTAATTTTATCTACATAGAATATTAAAATTTTAAAATATTGGTAAAATTGTTGTGATTATTGGCCACTACAACCACAATAATCTTTATTGCTAAATTATTATTTCGCGTTCGAATTCTAATGCCGATTTGAAGTCGGACATCATCACTGATGTAGCGTCTACATACAGTTTCACCGGATCAGGTGGCCACCAAGAAAAGGAAAGTGGTGGTACTAGAAGGAGTGGCGGAAAACTTCTTTTCTTTATATATCAGCTGCATATATGAATCGTCCCCAGTTCTGACGAGGCTGGTTGTTTTTCGAAGGAGTGTGAAATGCTTTGTACGATGTCTATCTGAAAGATCGTCACGTGATCTGGCTATTCAAGTATATGACTCGGTCCCAAATGGCGCGGCATTTGAATTTGCCAGGTATGAACGTTTGTAGCTTGTGTTAAGCGGCAGAATTAGATTGATTGATCAGTGCCAGTTTTAAGAGCAAGGCGATTATTGGCCGTAAAAAATCTTCTTTACCAAGTCTGCATAATCCTGTTTTGCATGACTTTGACACTGTGAAAGACACTCGGATTTGTGTGCGCGAAGCACAGCCTCGCGTAAGCGAGGACGGATCTGATTAAAGCCTTTTAAAGTATTTGACAGTGACTTTTACTGCGGTTGTTGGTAACAGACGGCCGAGAACATAATTCGCCTTTTTTCAAACTTTGGCGACATCGATATAATGGACTTGAAGGTAATAAGACGAATCGTAACACGAAAAAGAACACTTTCGTTCGTAGAATAACTTTTAGCGTTATAAATAGACCATGAAAGGAAAGACCTTATGTCTACCAACAAATATTTAAATTAGCATATTGACATCCTGAATATAATATCAACGCAAAAACATATTTGTTACTAAATTAGGTATTACCAATTGCTAAACTAAGTGCATATTACTAATCATGCAATTAAATTAAGAGGATACAACGGTAATTAGTTTAAACAGAGATATATCATTACGACAATACAATAACAACGCAGGGTATAAATACTGATTTTCAGCGAGTGTTGGTTATTCCAGCTCCGGACAAGGCACTCGCGACAACAAACTTTAACTTTAAAAATGGCTTTCATTGGAAAATCCTACCAACTTGAAAAAGAAGAAAATTACGAAGCATTTGTTGAAAGTTTGGGTAAATATATTTTTAGTGTAATTGATTTTGGTATTGACTTTAAATTAAACAGCTTGTTTTCACCGGGAGCTATAAATATAACATTTAAATACTGAAAGCACAGGATATTTTTTCAGGGATTTTGTAGGAAAATCTGACATAAAAACCTTATAGTTAAAAGCAACTTGTTTTTCTTTAAAGGTATGCCACCAGGACGCACTGAATTTTTTAAGAAATTCAACCCCGTACATAAAATCGAGAAAAACGGTGACGTGTACACAATAACGGCCCAGTGCCCGAGTGAAACTGTGAAGGTCTCTTTTAAGATCGGAGAGGAATTTGACGAACAACTGTCTGCACGTGTAGTAAGGACATGCACTTTTATATTTAGTGTTTAAGTTTTATTCGTCTTTCCACCGTGGAGTAAACACCGAATATTGAAATGATGGTTATCTAAACCGTCAGTTCAACATTCGGTTATATGTAATTTTATAATTCTATTATAAATAACGACATTAATTCCAGGCGAAATCAAAATTTACTCTCGATGGGAACACTCTTAACCAAGAGCAAAAATTTGATAACGGCTGCGTTATAAATTACAAAAGGGAGTACTTGAACGATAAATTAATTACGGTAAGGTTTTTTTTAATAAATATTTATATCAAACTGAATGCGCTTGAGTTACTTGCGTAAATTGTCTTTGTGTTATATGTAATTGAAAATACATAACATGTTATATATATATATATATATATATATATATATATATATATATATATATATATATATAATACATAATATATATGTTTATGTTTTCAGACGCTGACAAACAACAAATGGAATGGCAAAGCTGTCAGATACTACGCAATAAAAGCTTAAGATGAAAGGTGAAATTTGACAATAAAAGAGTTTTAACTGTATATTGTATAGTAGTTTTATTTATTTAATGAATGTAGCGTGTTAAATTTTAACATTTACTTTCATTAATTAATGTCAGGCGATAGACGTCCATTGCAAGGTGTAAGCCTCCCACAAAGATTGACACAATGACGGGTCTTGCGCGGCCTGTATCCAGCAACGCGACCTTAAATATGTCGCTGGTCGACCTTGTAGCGGGATAGTTCGCTCCCACTCGAGAACCGTGCGGTTCTAACGGTCTTCGGTTGTATTAGCAATGTGCTCCGTCCACTCACTTCAAATGTGCAACTTTCTTAGTTGTCGGTGACATTGGCCCTTCTGTGGATCTTTTTCCTTTTTCTTTCCGATCCTTTTCTTTTTCTTTCGAAGCAGAGAGCGAGCTATCTCTCTATTGCTCTTTTCATGACCATGAGACTTTTAATAAAGCCTTACGTAAACAACCAAGTCTCAGATTCACGTGCAACACACACTTGTGAAAGACCTTAATTTTCAGACATTACGTTATTTTTGACGAGAAAATGTATTGGAGCTTGCCGCTCGCCACCTGTCCGAGTTGGATTAGGTGATTGATCTCTTTATCGAAGTAACTTAAAGCTTTTTATTAATCGATTTACAAACCTGGTGTGCAAATAGAAGACCTTTTGTAAATTGGCAAAACTTGACAGGCAACTTGAGTTGCCCATCATTCATCATCAGGTCACCCTGTTGATCATATCACCTATTGTTCGATAATGGCTTAAAAATATAAAGCATATGATATCTTTATCGTCGCAACAATCATCCTCTAGAATACAGTATTCTAAATTAAGAAAAAAATGTCCTTTACTTATGGGAAGACGTTAGTTATTATAATTTATTTGTATCCTCCTAAGTTATCCAATTAGCAAATTTGATATGAGTATAAGCGTCATTTAGGAAACGGTAGGCGCAAAAGTAGTCATCCGAAGATCATAGGATGACCACTAATCTTCTCATTGAGGGAACCGAACCTAAACTTAAATTAGTTAGGCATGTTGGTGATTCGAATGTTAAAAGGTTACATATGCGACCACACGGACATCGCTTCCTTATGTTCAAAGATCGAAGTATTTTAAGTTGAATGAATTTTACCATGTAGTATCTTGTATAAATAAATTAGATGACAATTTTACCGGCGGACATTGAGTCTTTATTTTATAATGGTCCATCCATTTTACGTTCGAATTTGAATTGCGACATTTATTATTTGATTAACATAGACGGTGAACCTGTTTTGGACCAATTCTATTTTACAGGAGTGCATTAGGTAAAATGGTTTGCACATACGACAATATTATAAACTTCTAAATTTTAAAAGGGTTATAATAATTGGGGCTTCCAAAATTTTCGGTTTAAATATTTTATCCATAAATGCCTGGGGCAGGCCTGTGTCCAGCACTGGATGTCTTTTAGCTGAAATGATAATAATTAAACATTAGTTAGTGAAATAATCTATACATTTACCGTTTTAAATCTTTAACAAATATGACCTATAATAGGTTGGTAGACTGTAGACCGTGAGATTGGTGTCCATTTCTGTCCCCTATATATATCAACCGTTTGTAATACTTAACGGAGTTATATTCATATATCTATATACTAAATTCAACTAGTAAGTCAACAGTGAAATGCAATTTATTTACTCTTCATCCGTTTAGCACAATTTGTAAACATTGTGGTAAAGAAAAACGTTTATGAGGAAAAATTACCTAATTACGAAATAATTAAAAGAAGACATCACTTCAGTAATTTCATTGCAAGTAAGAACTTCTTATTATTGGATTTGATGTTATTTTTTAATTAAATACGGTGTGCATTTTATGTATGAATTATTAGTAAATGAATAAATACATTTCTATGTAAGTAAATGTATGTATTTCTCTATGATAACATTATATATCAGACTACAGTTGTGTGACATAAATTACCTAGAGTAGGAGAGCCGCCCATTCTCTTTTACTATGTTATTATTTTATATATTGTTGTAAAGACTATGACATATATAAATAAATAACTTCAGTTTGTAAGCCACACATCTGATGACTAGTATTTAATTTATTTTTATCGATTGTTTCACACCTTGATTAGTGTTACTAATCCAAGCTTTGCGATGAGCAAGCGCCGCTGCGTAGCTGTCTCCTGTCATATCGAATTCACGATACCACAGCGCTATTGCATCGTGCTACGTAGAAGCGTCATTGACCGTTATTTCAACTAGAATTCTATATTTTTTCTAGTGCTTGAATTTTTTTTGCTTGCCATACTGAACCAGTAAGGATGTTTTCAATTTATTGCAGTGAATTATAAAATTTGTCGTCTTACTACAACTACTACATCTTAGTACGGTACTTAATTTAACATTTCAGCCATAGAGTATCTACTGCCGGACATAGGCCTTCTAGGTTTCGAATAGGACTAGTTAAAAGCGGCCGATTTTCAGCGTTATTAGCTTAAGACATTTTTCAATTATTATAGATAACAATTCGTCATACTATTGCCGTAATCTTTTTCAATACTACGCTCGGACGTAATATAAAATTGATTTAGGAAACAGTAGATTGATATATATTTTATTTCAATTGAATCATAGTACAATTTTGTACAATATATAAGGTATAATATTACATAGGTGATCTTCGTAATTTGCTTAATACTTTTTGATACTTTGTATTATTTTCTTTAGCTCAACTACCTTCATTAGACGATGTGGCCTGACGTGAGCCGAATTTATGATTAGATATTCAAACATCATAAATCATTTATTACCATTTATCACTATATGCATCATCCCAAACACATTGTTTCCATTATTGAACCAACCTATCTCATTTTTATTCGGTCTTAGATTTCAATTAAATTAAGTCCGTAATATAATATCTATTTTAATGATAATGATTGTTATTATTTTTTACTAGTTTAAGTTACTGTTCTGTACAAACAATTTTTTTCATAACCTCCTCATGAATGCAGTTGTTATCGTCTAATGTCAAGTTGTAAGTTAATAATTTTTGTTAATTTTTCTGAAGAATTTGATTTCTTTAACTGGAAAGGATGCTTTTCCATATTCTATCTCGGTAAATTTAGCTACAATTTCGAACATTGATTTGGCATAAATTCTTGATTTAAAATTAAAAATATTTTTATTGGTACAGGAATTTACTTCGTCTATATCTATATCTTTATCTTAGAACTGTGCAACCCAACAAGGGTCACAATCTCGGGGCTTCGGAAGCTTCTAAATAGTTAAAGAACCCTTGGTGATAAAGTTGTAATAAAGTAAATTAATAATACTAGAAAAAAACACGGGAATGAAATCGACTTGCACTTTGAAAATTTTAACGATTTGCCGAAGTAAACCCCTACCAAACATCCGATAACTGTGCTGGCAAAGAGGAGACCGCTTAGAATCTAAGTCTTTTAATTTCCAAGCTTTTTAATTGGTGGAATGCACAGAGCATCACTATGAAATTATTTTAAAGGAAAATAGGACAAAAAAAAAGTAGCTTTTGTTAACAGAGTAATGAATCACTATAGCGATTAGTAATGTCATTTATTTTAAAATAACGCATTACGTATGACCTGTTTATCACGAACTTCCACGCATACTTTTTAAAATTAAATGAAATGCATTATCTATCTTCTACGCTTAGTATAAATACAGATTTTCAATGAATCTTCGCCAGTCGTGCAGCACTCGAAGCTTCAGCAAGAACAATTTTTGAAAATGTATTTTTTGGGAAAATCTTACGTACACGAAAAAGATGAAAATTTCGAAGATTTCATCGAGACTTTAGGTAATTTCGAAATGATCGGGTTCTTATTTTTACGATAACTTCTTGTGTCAGACTAATTAAATTTTACTTTGCATTGAAAACTTGTGTAAATATTAAATGTTTAACATGTTTTTCCAATACTATCTAAATTGAAAAGACGAGTTCGTCTTGATAATTTTAAATATTTTCGATAGATGGTATGCACAAGTATTTTTATGGGAGCTTTCTCTTGTATAACCTTGTGTTGTCTATTATTTTTGACACTAAAAATAGAATTTGTTTTAATATTTACAAGAGAATTCGTTCTCTTGGAACATTTTAATATAACTAAAATAATTTGTCTAAATTGATTTCCGTTTTTTGTTTTACGTTATGTTGTTCGTAAAATATTTAATGAAAATAAAGGGCGTTATTATGAATCCCGTATTTGTTTCAGGTATGCCAATAGAACGCGCTGCATTTTATAAGTCGAAGTTCCAACCCGTACATAAAGTGGAAAGAAACGGTGACGTGTTCACGTTGTCCGCCGTCTGCCCCGATGAGACTAAACAGGTCTCTTTTAAGATCGGAGAGGAGTTTGAAGAAAAGATATCTCCGATACACGTTGTAAGTGTCGACATTATGATATTATTTGTCATCAGGTTTTTTTTTTATTATGTTTTGTTTGAGCATTTTGCAAACGTATTTCGTAATATTTCAGAATAAAAATCCAATTATCGCTAAGTGTCCTACAAACTAATTAATTCATGTAATTTAATAAAAAACGTTTAATAAAACTTTAACTGATTTCAGGCCAAGACAACATTTACACTCGAAGGCAACACCCTTAATCAAGTGCAAAAATTCCCGCACGGCTGCGATGTGACGTACAAAAGAGAGTACTTCGTTGATAAGTTAATAACGGTGAGATGTTTTCTTTAATAATGAATTTATTTTATTTTATATTAGCCTGTGTAAAATTGTGTTCAACATAGTACAGAATGTTAACAGATATAATTAATAGTTCATTTAAGCTTCCAGATTCTGTCAAACATCAAAATTATGACCAATACGATGCTGTGATGATCAAATGATCTATTGTTTTTCAGACGCTGACAACCAACAAATGGAACGGAAAAGCTGTGAGATATTATAAATTGAAAGCCTAAGTTGTAGTGTGCAACCTATCTCAATAATAAAGTAGTTTTATAAATATTCGGTAGTCATTTCATTTAAGTTTACAAATTGAACCACGGTTTAAATGACTGTAGATATTAATAAATCTTAAATATATGAATGTAATAGATAACTATAATAATGATATGTTTTGCTAAAATACCAGTAAGAAGCTCTCAACGTTAAAAACAATATCTCGTTTTGGAACGCTATTGGTTTAGAATTATCATGGCACACACTTGATAGTACCTTGAATTAAAGTATAATGCTTAATACACTACTGTAGAAGTAGATAAAAATAGACAGACTACTGTGCGTAGAAGCATGTAGTAGTCTATTTGAAAGATAAATGAGTAAGAGTCTTCTAGTAAACTCTTACTCATTTATCATAAAAGTATTGGTTACCTTAATTTTAATTATTCTTCTACCAACTGTAGCAGAGCATAATTCGTATAAAGACAGTTAAATGAAAACAGAATTGGTCGATAAGAGAACAAAATTGCAGTAGTAACATTACACGAACTAGGCATGGTGCCAAATGCAATTTTTTAAATACTTTATACGCTTGCTTATAGTCGAGTGATTCTGTATTGGCCTATAAATCACGTAGAAGTGTTCTGGTGTAAAATGCGATCAATGTAGTGAAGGAATTAAATTAATAAATTGTGTCCGAAAGCAAAATATCTTCCATTATTTATATTAAAACAACATTGATAGGAAATTTAGGTCACATAGAGTCTATAGTATACTAGGGGTGGCTAAACTGCGGCTCGCGAGCCATATGCGGTTCTTTGAACGATTATTTTTGGCTCCGATTGATTGTCGAATTATTTCATATTTAAATTTATATTACCTATGTCTGCTCCTGGGAAATCGAAACAAATTACTGGTGTGAATAATTATCATTACTCCACCGTAAAATTAGCGAAATCTAAATACCGATTATATTTAATTAACCGGTATCTTAAATACTATTAGCAGTGCTGTCATATACGTGCGCCATTATATCTAATTTCAATACACATATTTTGTACTTTTGTTAAAACAATTTCAAGTATTATTATTGTAAAAAAATA
The DNA here is from genome assembly GCF_028537555.1 of Battus philenor. Classification (NCBI taxonomy): domain Eukaryota; kingdom Metazoa; phylum Arthropoda; class Insecta; order Lepidoptera; family Papilionidae; genus Battus; species Battus philenor. Next base: position 6,651,890 of record NW_027181686.1, read on the forward strand.
TTCTATTGCATGTTTTCAATGTGTATTCAATTGCGGCTTGCAAAATTTTTTAAATATCGAAAAATTACTCGCACATCAAAGAGCTTGGCCACCCTTGATATAGACTATAAAAGACCCACTGGCAATCATTAAAATGATAATTAAAAAAAAACAATAAATGTGAATGCTTCTTACACGGTACGGAAAGCGGGGTTGTGAACAAATGTTATTAAGTAAAATTTAATTGTTTTTATTCGTCCCTGAAACATTCAATAATTTTTGCTGCGAAGTATTTTACTATTATAAAAGTGCATGAATATGACGAGACAATTTTGAGTTAGCTTCATATATTTTTATGTTTTTTATTTTTATCAAATCTGACGTTATTGTCTTCGCAAGTCGGTTTCCATACAAATATAACTATTAAAGTTTAATGAATTACCGTAATGTAGTATTTACTTTTTAAATATAATTAGGATAGAAAATAAGAAAAGTTTTTTTTTGTAACGGATCAGTGAAGTTAGCGTACAACTTCAGCGATCATTGCATTCGAGAATTTTACAATTGCAAGGTCCCATAATTTGCTTTCAAGTTTTCATAATTTACCAACGTTTTACATATGTTCTAAAGTGTCACGAAATTGCGCTCTTTTTATTATTAATACTGTACTAGAACACTCGTTATATATATTATATAATACAAAACATTTTTTTAATCAAAATATGAATCCGTTAAGTATTGGAAACGGGAGACACGTATTTCAAGTATTATGCTTCAAGTCAAGTATTTATGCTTATTATCGTGAATGAAAAATTGGCACCTGTTTCAGGATGCCTACTAAATAACCTATACTAAGTGTAAATAATAAATAAATACACCTAGACTGTAGTATTTGAGGATAGGATATTATATTACGTTATAAATGTTAAGGGAATGTGGGATAAAAAAGTTTAAAACATAATGCTAATAAAACGATAACTAAAAAAATTATTGCCTCAAAAATAATCCTTGTCCCCATCTAGATAAGGGTGGTATGTGAGGATCCCAATAACGGTGGCTATCAAAAAACCCGTACTAAGCGCGACAGAATTTTTTTCACGTTAAATGATCCTTTTCTTATAGCAAAGTAAACGTCTCATGAAGTAAGTAGTCACCTTTGAATTAATTCATTGATTATCGGTTAGTTTAATTAAATAGAAGATCACCAATAATGATAAATGGTAACGCTGCAACGAGGGCAGATTGACTGAAGTTCAAATGTTGTAAATGGAGCTGAATTGGCTATCTGCTCTATAGGAACCCCCACCAAATACTTTGGCCAGTTCTAGATAAAGGGAGCGCAAAAGTAGTTATCCTAAGCAGTCCTGGCAACGAACGATAATTCCAGAGATAGACGTGAAGGGAGTTAAAACGCGGGGCTCGAGAATGATCTTGATGGCGACCAATTGTGAACTGCCCTGTCTGGTGTTTCCCGGATGGGGCAGAGGGAGTGCATGATAATCCACAAAAAATATAAATTAAGTCAAAGTACGCCAATATATTAATTTAATAAAGGCTAGGTATACACGTCGAGTTTGATTTAAGACTTGAAACAATACAACAGAAAACCTCTAGTTTTTCTACTTTTGAAATGTGAAAATGTGAAAATTTATTAATAAATGAATGTCTATAAATAAATAAATATTAAATATTTAAAAAAAATAAGGATATTGATCTTTATTTTTTACACAATACAACAGCGACAGTGCGTTGTGCTATAAAACGTCATACGATGTAATTGTATTAAGAACTATTAAACGTCATAAAAATTGATTGACGTGACATTGGCATTGGGTCAATGGCCCCTGCTATTATCATATATTTTGTTCATCGCCGCGACGATTTTAAAATTTTCTTCCACCGGTTTTTCACGAAAAAAAAGTAATTAAGTTATACGATTGTTATTTGACAAAATTATGTCTATCCTAGAACGGTGCTTTGGCATACGGGAAGAATTCATTAAAGTTATTTTTGTAGGAGACTTCACATGCTCCTATGTTGTTAAAGAGCCCTCGGTGATGTTGGTCGAAAAAAAATCGTTTTGTACTTTTATTATGTATGTTACATATTGTATAGTAATTCGAAAATAACTCAAAAACGGATATCTAGTACCACGGTTTATATATTTGAAAAGGTTTCCATAGTGAACCCCTACCGAACTTCTGATTACTGCGTTCGCAGAGACGAGACCGCTAAATTTAAATTATTGTAACTGCCTCAATGCCGTTAAAAATGAATGCATCAGCATGTCTACGACTTCACTTTAAAGTAAAATAATAAAATAAATAATTACTTATTTAAAAATAATTACGAGACACAATCGCGGTTACTATGTTGTCATGTGTGATAAAAATAACGCATTACACATGACCTCTTTATCACGAATATCGCGTATACTATTTAAAATTAGATAAAATGCATCTCCGCGACAATACCTTCCAGACACTCGGTATAAATACAAATTTTCTTTGCGCTTTCACCAGTCGTGCGGCATCTGAAGATTCGGCAAGAACAATTTTGACAACAAAATGGCTTTTTTGGGAAAATCTTACGTACATGAAAAAGACGAAAATTTCGAAGATTTCATCGAAACTTTAGGTAAATTTTAAAGAGTTTTTATCGGGTTTTTAATTTATATATTATATGTAGCTCTGCGAATTTATTTTATTTTTTATATCACACTATTTGTATTCAGACTATATTTAAATGTTGCGTGTAATTTATATATTGAAAAGTTTCGCTAGGCGAATGAACAAATATCTCTAATATTTTTCCTAACTGAACTTGTTTAAAAGTTGTTTTTACGCAGAGTATTTTTATTGGTTATTTACTAGGGTTTTTGTTATGTTGGAACATTCTAGTGCATTAAAATAATATGTTTTAAACGATTTTTTTTCTTATAACCGTCTTATATAAGTTATTTTATCCGTAAAATATTTAGGAAACATATAGGATCGAATTTTGAATTCCGTACTTGTTGCAGATATGCCAATTGAACGCGCTGCATTTTATAAGTCAAAGTTCCAACCCGTACATACATTAGAAAGAAACGGCGACATATTCACGTTGTCCGCCGTCTGCCCCGATGAGACTAAACAGGTCTCTTTTAAGCTCGGAGAGGAGTTTGAAGAAAAGTTATCTCCGATACAAGTTGTAAGAGTCTACATTTTTTATTCAAATCGAACGCAGTAAGCTTGTGACTAGAGGCTTCGTGTTCTAAACTTACACTTATTTCAGGCCAAGACAATATTTACTCTTGACGGAAACACCCTTAATCAAGTGCAAAAATTCCCGCACGGCTGCGATGTCACGTACAAGAGAGAGTACTTTGATGATAAGTTAATAACGGTGAGATGTTTTCGTAAATAAAAAATATGTTTCCATTTGAACAAATTTGTGTAAAGTTAAGTTAATGAAAACAGTACAGATTGGTAACAACTGTAGCGGTTATTCAATCGTTTTTTACCGACAGTAATATTTAAGATACCCATTATGACAAACGGTGCTAAATGCTCTATTATATTTTCAGACACTGACAACCAACAAATGGAACGGAAAAGCCGTGAGATATTATAAATTAAAAGCCTAAGTTGTAGCGTGCAACTAATCAATATAATAAAGTGATTTTATAAATATTCGGTAGCCATTTCATTTAAATTTACAAACTGAACCCTATCCGGTTTACTATCCTATTGTTTCTAACTGGAATGACTGTAGATATGGAATAAATTTGTATGTATTAATGTATTAGAATACTATAAACATGATATGTTTAAGTTAAAATAACGGCAATAAGCTTGCTACTTTAAAAGAAATATATCGTTTGGGAACGTTATTAGTTTTCTATGAACATGGTACACACTTGACAGTACTTTTATATTTTCATATTCTGCCTTACACTCTCGTATATAAGTACTTAAGACTAGCTAAGCTATGCATGTAGAGCGGTTAGTAGGCTCTTACTCTTTTTAAAGTAAATATAATGCCATGGTATTCTTTATTTGAATTTTACACAAAACATTATTTTATTAAATTACTTTAATTAAATATGTTTTAATTATCGAAAAACATTATGTAATAAAACCAGCAAATCACATAGGATTATGATGAATACAAATTTTGTATTGGAGTGAAAAATATTTATGGTATTCCACTAGACAAGCTTTATATTAGGAAGATAATTTGGTGGAATACCATGCGCCTGGTGCCTTGCAACCTCACGGCGCCCATGCACTTTACGATCATGATGATAGGGACTGCATTTCTATGATACTTTCCATCGCCAAAAGATGAGCTCACTGCGTTCGAAAAGTCTGCACTCTTTGCAGGATGAAAGACTTTTTTAATTACTACAGACATATGAAACGTTACAGAGAACGATGAAAAATTTATTGAAAAGATTTAATTAAAAAATATAAAGTGTGCAACATTTTTTTCTCAGAATTTTTCGAATATCTCTCGCATGTCTCACCAGTTTGTAATACTTACCGGTTTTCTATTTATAAATATATATTAAAGTCAATTAGTAAGTCAGCAGTCAAATAAATTTTATTTACATATCTCATTTTCAGATTCATCATTTGTTAAAATTGAAGTAAAGGAGAATGTTCATTAGGAATAAAAATGTTTTTTCTGACACGGTTAACAATGATGAATTGTCATTTGAAATAACGTAAATTTTAAGTTTTTTAAAAAATATTTTTATTTCCATTTCTCTAGCAAGCTAGAACTTCATTTTCATAGATATGACGCTTTTTCGTTTATGTGGTGTATTCAAATAATTATGTATGTGTTATTAGTGAATAAATAAATTAATTTGCTTAAAAGTTAATGTTTGTTTATCTCTGTGATAACATTTTAAGTAAGAGTAAAGTTGTCTGCAATAAATTGCCTCAAGTAGAGCCGCGCATTGTCATTTACTACGTTATTAATTTTATATATTGGTAGAAAGACTGAAATTAATATATGAATAACTGAATATTTTTTAAGCCAGACATCTGATGACTAGTATTTTCATTTATTTTTATCGACTGTTTTATACTTTTATTCATGTTACTAAACCAAGCTTTTATATGTATATATATATATATATATTATATAAATATATATATATATACATATATATATATATATATATATATATATATATATATATATATATAGTATGACTTAAATTGCAATTATGTGATTTTAAACGCACAAAAGTTATAGTTAAGTTAGCTAGCTAAGTTCACTCTCATATTCGCTTAAATATGTCATGATTATAGTGTCCTTACACATTATTACATTACATTTAACATTGTGATAAAATTTGAACTTCAATAAAAGGAATCTCGAATATTTCTAAGAAATCTTTATTATAAGTGAAACATTACAACTTATGCTTTCAATTTATAATATCTCACAGCTTTTCCGTTCCACTTGTTAGTTGTCAGCGTCTGAAAAAATAATAGAGCTTTAACACGTTGTTTTAGTTTACATACAACATTACTGTTACAAATAGTTGAACACAACCAAGTACGGTTGAAAAAAGACAAATTTTTATCAACAGATTATACCGCTACGCTATATATTTTAAATTCTCGATATTTTGAGTATTTAACACTGCTAATATGACCTAGCGTCGTTGTATTAGAATCATCGTTAAATTTTGTAACTATTGTTGTTGGTCGATGTCTATGCAAAAATTAAATAAGTTTTATTTTCGAGAACTATTCGTGTAAATCTTAAAAATCATTATTCTTCAGTGTTTTCGAACAAAACTTACTCAAATTTGATTAAATTGTAACAAATCAATTATTTTAAAAAAATATCTCACTGTTATTAGCTTATCGTCGAAGTACTCCCTTTTGTACATTACATCGCAGCCGTGCGGGAATTTTTGCACTTGATTAAGGGTGTTCCCGTCGAGCGTAAATGTTGTTTTGGCCTGAAATCGTTGAAAGTTTTTTTAATGTAAACAGTTTATTGATTAATACGGCGCATAGTAATAAAGATACTTAAAGGCTGTTAAGCGTAATGTAATCGATTTTTGTGCTATGCTGTTGTGAAATTTATTTAACATTAAAAATAAAACGATTAATTATATATGAACAAAGGCACTCACAATGTGTTTCGGAGATAACTTTTCGTCAAATTCCTCTCCGATTTTAAAAGATACTTGTTTGTTCTCCCCGGGGCAGGTGGCAGATAATGTAAAAACATTTCCGTTTTTTTCCACTTTATGTATGGGTTTGAACTGTGACTTGTAAAACGCAGCGCGTTCTGATGGCAAACCTGCAAAACATATTTAATTCTAGAGCCTTTAACATCAAAACTCATAAAGTACGTAACATCACACTTAAATGCGATAGTTTTGCTATAATATTTTGCATATAAGTTCTTTAAAGCCTGTTCTCAAAATTGCAAACCAACTTCTCAAGACAGAGAAAACATTTGCTAAAAAACATCATGAACTTAAAGGAGTGAACAGCAAAAGTAACAAATAGCTTGAAAAAATATAAATAGTAAAAGATCTTCATTACCATATCTCTGGAATCATAGGAGACTTGAAATTTAAAAGGAATATTTCTTCCGCCGAGCAGGGGTCAGCTAAGCATATTACCAAAATTCACCCGTAATGGGTGGTAATGAGGTGTTCATTATGTATGCAAAGCGTACACAATTTGTATAAAACTATAATGTTTTTCGAAGGACCAATAAAATATTGAAATATTTATATTATTTACAAATTTAATGTTTATTAATGTAAATATATATATATATTATTAATACAGTAACATACAAAAATATTTATACATTACCTAAATTCTCGATGAAATTTTCGAAATTTTCATCCTTCTCGAGCACGTAGGATTTTCCCAAGAAGACCATTTTCAGATTTTGTTCTTACAAAAGCTTGAAGTGTCTTACGGGTAGCGAAGCTGCCCAGAGAATCTGAATTTATATGTAGCGTCCAGTAATTAGAGTCAGAAAGATAAAGTATTTATAGACCAATTATCCTCATAAATAATAAGCCACTGCACGGCATATAATGACAGGTTATATGTCGTTGAATATTTTGATTTAAATGACATTTGTTATCGCTTTGATTATTCAATAATTTCAAGAAGTTAATTGTGTCATATATTGTATCGCTACCAATAAATTTCACTTATAAGCAATGTTTACACAATTTCTGAATTTGCATTCTTACCTCTTTCAGTATAGCGATTGGATGCTCGTTAGGAGTTTAATCGGAGCTGTGGATTAATTTACCACGTTTCTTGGCAATGGCACCTGAAACTTTTGTACCATTTTCACCATTTTAGCCGCGGGACGGCTGTAGACAGAAATAGGTTTTTCTAATACAGTTATTATTTTTTTTTAGTTTGTGGTCCTCGTTTCTGGGGACCTTGCGTTCGCTCTTATCTAGGAAGGGACAGGGTTTTTTTAATTTAATATTTTTACTTCCTTTTATACATCACCTTACTCTCTTCTCTACAATCCACCGTTTCGCAATTACAACTTTTTCTTGTTCTAATTTCTTTAGCCTACTTTGTATATTATTTTTTTCCAAATTATAGACATTTTACATTTTTCTCTAATTTATTTTTGACATACTCTGTAATATAATAATATTTATATGACTTATGATCTGACTGTTTAGTTTTCACTCAGAGAAATGCGAGCGTCGTTCGTTGTAACTTATTAGAAAAGCGATATTGCCGACGTCTGTCTATCTCTCTGTTTAGATTTTTACATCCATTATTTTCTATAAAAAAAAGCTTTATTACATCTCAGATTTTCAGGCGAGATTTAAATACTCACAGTAGTGAAACATGCTCTTTACCTTCAGGTCTCAATGAGAAATTGACGGTCGCACAGTGAACCATGCCGAGGTCTATGTTCGAAACTTCTCTACGAATGAAAATAGCCTAACTTAACCCAGCGGATTGGTAAGATGAATTTTATGACAATAGTTAGTAAATTGCATCAATAACGATTTTTTTTTGTATATAATAGTCTAAATATACTAAATAATCTTTGGGCAGAAATTATAAGAGGCGACTCAGTGAAAAGTAAAATCCTCAGATAACGACAACAGTTATTTGATTCTCGAAACAAGCTTATCTTATCGAGAGAGGCGTAAATGAGTCAATGATAATTGTTATTATAAAAGACTTGGATTGGATCTGTAAATAAAGTGACGAAGTTTCATCCTTTTTATCGATAGATTTTCTTGGTTTATTTTATGATTAGAAAGAAACTAATACTTTAGAATCTCCTTTCATTGTTTTATACTTATAATACTTTGTTTTAATCATGTTAAAATGAGATAATGGTTCACAAATATTGTCTGTCTACAATGTAACAAATTATGTTGAATAGTTATCAACAACAGTGTTATTTTTATGCCAAAGGTTTACGTTTTATGTATTATTAGTATTTACTAGGTGTTCGATATTTACACTATGGCCTTATACGCGTAACCCTTTATATTAATTGACTTTATCAGCAAAGGAATCTGTTATGGTATCATTATTTTAATGGAAATTGAAGGTACACCTTAATGTACAACCTGGTGATAGATGTCAAGGATATGAGCCTTCCAATGGAGGGCTAATGATGTAGCGTGCATTCCGGATTTTGATGTTCGTGTTGGAAACATTAAAGAGACGGATTTGTCTACTTGATTCAACTTTTCGATTTTATAATAACATTTTTGTTAACTTTATCAATTATTATAACGATAAAGCGAACTGTATGTTAAATCGACTCTCATAACAATTAAAAATTAATTTCATAAACTATGACTCCGCATAATGGCATTCATCCTGCAGGATCCGCTTTGAGTTTGAGAAAGCTATGCAAAAGGGTTCCTTCTACAAAATGTTAAAACTTATCTATTAAAAAAATAGGGACCTTTGACAAGCTGTACAATGAAGAACCATCTATTACAAATTCAAAATAAGAGTTTTCGTAATTAAAACGATTATGTAACATTATTTTATTGTTGAGCAAACTAATCGTTTACAATTTGGAATTCATATTTATAAAACCTGAAAACTTCTTACAATTCTATTTTAAAGCATTTTTTGAACAATAACACATTATCCTACCAATCTTTTTTCTTTTGTAATATAACATATTAAATAAGGTTATTTTTTTAAAAATAAAACTTAAGCGACGTTTTTAGTTTCCAAGTTAACATTAATGCATAAATTATACAAATGGAATTTTATAAAAAATTATCAGCTGAGAAAAGATAGAAACGTCAGGTGCCTTTTACATTTTAGAGATAGCTGTATTGAAACTAAGCTGATGTCAATAACAACGCTGTAAAGATAATTGTGCTTATTGACATACGCCTAGACATAAAGACTATAGTGAAACTTTATCGGTAAATAGCCTTTACTATCACGGAATCAAGTGTATGCAACTGATAGATAAATTAAAAAAATTACGACTCTATATCGTATCTATCACGCTTTACGAGACAAATAATAGAACAGAATTGTGTAGGATCTCTTCCATCATGAAATAAATTGTGAATTATTTAGCACTAAGCTAGGCACTCCAATATAATCCACATGTGTACCTTATACATCAAATAACTATAGGTAAAATAGTTATATTGCAAACCAGCAACAACCATAATTGTCTCTGTAGGTGGCATGACATAGATCTTTTTACGGTCACCGTTCATTCGGTGAGGTGTCTATTTTTTAGCTACATCTATGCCTGTAAAACTTCTCTAAAATAAAAATATTAATAAATAAATAAACAACTAAGTTAATAAATAAATATTGTTTCACTATGGCACTGCTACCGAAGCCCCCGCAACCTCAAGGGTAAAACAAAGCCTGGGATAGAGTTTTTACTCTATACATTTACCCAATTAATTGCCACGAATTGCTATCAAAATGTAATTTATAAACAGGAAAAAGGACTAATAAAATCGAACCAAATTAATTTACTTCAAAAGGGTTTTTCCCACCCAAACTACATGGTCAAACTTACTATAAATAAACAAGAGGATAAACTAATTGCCAGCACCATGTTTATATTTATACAATTAAATATGTTTATTGATAATGTCGTCAAAATTTTTAATTTTTTTAATAAAATTTTCACAACATTGGATGCAAGCAACTAAGTACTCGGAGTGTTTAAGTCTTTACGTTAATGTGATCTTGTGTTAATTGAATAAAGTTACCTTCACTTTTCATAGTTTTCTCAATAGCTGTTTCCTTACGCAAGTCAACGATTTATGTTTATTAAGAATCAAAAATGAATACACATTTAGACTATCGCTTTCTTTACACACACGGTTACTGATCACTTCTTTCGTTTCCTATTGGCGCAAATAATATACGAACCCTCTAAAATATTTAAATATAAACTGAGCAGTTATCCCATCTATTATACTCGTATTTATCATCCACAAACAGCTACATTTTCCCACTTGTCTAGGTCATGCTTGATTATTGATCTCTTGTGGTATTGCGACCCAATTACTTTTCTGTGTCACCACAACCACATTTGATGTTGATAAATATCAGTGATTTTCTCAAAGTATATAAACTTCACATGATGTCATATAATTTATATACACAGTTACAAGTTACAAGTCCGTCTGTTTGTACGTTCTTTAGCTACTTCAGTGAGTGACATTTTTTTTCATTTTACTTTCTTAATTAAATTTCTTGTATATATATGTTCTTGGTTGTAAAACTTATATAATATCCGCTTTTTTAAACGTGAAATAAAGTCTTGCTATGCATATTTCTTAGTAGGTCTTTGTTTGTATAAGTTTAAGACCGTTTGCGGTCTAAAATTTTTCTTAGTGCTAGACTAATAAAGATGAAAAGTTTCTCTTGTAAATTTAGTTATGTCTATCGTCAACATCATTACCATCATTTCAAACGCAGAACGTCCATGGCTAGACTTGAGATACATAGATTTATGGATTTAGATACAGATACAATAGTATTTGTAGGAATATTACACAAATAGAATACAATAGAATTTGTAGGAGGATCTGCTTTATATTACTAATTACTACTTAATGTTATAAAATTCAGAATAATTTGATAAATGTATTAATTCGTTTCAGTTTAATAGAGTCACAATGACCTCTTTAGCGAGTTGGAAGTACTCGAGACCTCCGAACTACGTACAAAATATTAACAAATTTTATCCATACTCCGAGGTACCGTACTTGGGTGAATATAATTTAGTTAAACTTCCAATTCAAAATGATCAGGTAGTAGATCATATTGATTATTGGGGAGAAGGATTAATATCGTTGCAGGCAGGTGTCTGTGGATTTGCTAATTGCTATAACGTAAACCATGTGTTTCAACGGGTAAGTAATGGGCCAGACATCGATAGAAAAATACCGAACAGGATTCCAGTTACCAAATACACGAATTGTGATACAAGTCCTTACATAAAAAATGACTCGGTAAAACTAGTCACGCTAATGGGAGCTTCGATAAATATCAGCTGTGCTAAGGATATAGGAAGAATAATCAACAGACAAATTGGACAAGTAGTAGTTTTTGGATTTAATGAGAATTCGGCTGATATTAAAAACCTCGAAGAAGAGTTGAGTCATAAAAGTCTTGCTTACTGTACAGATTATACCTTGCCAGACGAGTTACAGGGAATAACATTATTCCCTAGTTTTCGAGCATATTTAAATTCCACCGATTTTTCTGAATATTTGTACAAGAATATCTCAGAAGCAAATTATGATAGCGCGGTGCAGAAAAGCAAAGTCCTCGACGCTAATGGCCAGGGTCGTTTAATTGCCGAAGTTACAGGTAAACTTATAGAGAGGAGAGATGCGAATGTTATAAGCTACGCGTATAAATTGTGGAACTCGAATGGCCAAGATATAGTAGAAAACTATTTCCCGTTGCCTTTTCAATTCATATTCGGAAAAGAGAATATTATTATTGTAAATAAAGAACACAATCTTGCAATGAAATTAGATGCTTCTGCTGATATTTATAATGATAGGTTAGCATGGGGAGACAGTAAGGATAAAACTAGTTTGAACGTTAAGTGGAATTTTGTTCCTCTTTGGAAAAATAACTCGGTCATGTTCAAAATATTAAATAACAAGTACAACTTATTTTTAAAACTTGATGCGTACACGGATGAATATGGTGATAGAAAAGCTTGGGGATCAAAGAATACAAATGAAGAAAGATTTGAGTGGACGTTGTTACCACAGTCAAAGATTAACGACTTAAATTTCTTAATTTTGAATAAACGTTATAATCAAGTACTTAAATTGGACTCCAAAACGGATGCATACAATGACAGAGTAGTATGGGGACATGCAGGTTCCATCACGGATAATCCCGAGTATTTTGGTTGGAACATTCAGTGACTAGATCATGTCAAACACTGAATACATTTTATATAATTAACATTTTTATTGAGACATGGGTTTCCATTTTATATTGAATAATATCTGAAGCTACTTCGTTATCACACAATTCAGTTGGACTATAATTTGTCAGCACACACAAACATGTATTAATAGTCAAACAACAGGTTTTCGAGTTGAATACGACTTTGCGTTTATGGTGTAGATATAAACATTTAATATGGGAGAGGCTCACGCCTTGCGGTGGAAGTCTATCGGGTGACATGAAATCGATCACGTGATATATTAACATATTGATATAGGTTATCGGTAGATTAACATATTGACAAAACCAAAGCTTACGACTGAAACTTGTAAGAGTTTTACTAAAACTATTTCGAATCTCTTACAATAGACATATAACAACCAAAATGTGTGAAACAAAAATTTGTATTTAATATTTACATCGAAAAAATATGGGTAAATTAAATAACAAATAATTCAAAAGCTGAATTAAAATACACCAATTTAATTTTTAAACACCCTGTATTCTTATTTCATATCTTTGGACATCCCTACACATTTTTGCTCCTGTCCGTCACATAATAAAATTTTTAATTATCAAACTTCAGAGAGGGCGTATTGTAAGAATTACTCTTTAGCATTTATCATTCTAGAAATAGAAGTTTTCTTTCTTCTTTCTTTCTTTAGGAAAAAAATTAAAAATATTTTAGAGGAAATTGATAATCTCACGGTTGCTTCCCAATATATATTTATTAAAATAATGTTTATCCGAATAAATTAAAATACTTATAATAAAAAAAATACAGAAACGTTATAAAGATATGAAATACAACTATACTAGTAAGTAATAACTTCGTCTTGAAAAAGTAAAAGAAAAAGCAAAATCCTACATGGCTTGATGGCTTTGGTAGGTCGTTTTAGACCAAAGACTGCAAAGCATCGGCCTCTTCCAAAGATATTTTAAGGGATATACTATAATCGCCACTCTTAGCAGGCGGGCTAGCAATCAAAGCGTAGCTTATTATTTTGTTATGCTACGCAGAGGACGCTGTTGTCTCTCCTCTGCAAACGTGTTTTTAAACTTTGGTAATCTCATATAAAACTGGCACAAAGTGCGAATTACAAGACTGGATCCCGGGAATCGAATCCGCACCCCACGATCGCAAGTGAACACAGCGACAAAATAGAGAAATGAATTAGTATAGAGGTAGATATCTCTAACGTAATTGTGGTTATTTAAAACATTTTAGGCCAGGTCATATTAAAGAAACATGTTAAAGTGTTAAAATAATGAACGTTTTAATAATCTCACTTTAGTTGTGCACAGGGAACAATTCATAAATAAACATTTATTATTGTATATATCGCATACAGCTGTTGCAGTGTTATGTTTAATTACTTCAGACCATTATTAATTAAAAGCGTGGTGTAGATCCGTGACACGACCTACAACATGCTATTAATTAACAACTCTCAGCGTTATTTATTAAGATATAAAGTATATTAATACTAAAGTGATTTTAGTGGACATCACAAGGTGTCAATGTTAAAACCAGTCAAAGAAATCAGCTTCATATTGTAAGGCTTTTAGCCAAACCAATATACATAATATTTACAAACACGTTTGATACGATAAAAAATACAGACACTGATTAATTAAATGATTTCTAAGTGTGTCATAAATGAAAAGGCTTAAATTATTTAAAACCGCTACCATTTTAGCGAATTAATTTCGGGAGATCATTAATGTAAAGAGCTTTGATAATGTGTTAGTAAAAGCTATCTGTTTACTCCAGGTAAAATAGCCGTAATGACGTTCATCACCATTTCAGCCGTAAAATATTCACTCTTGGACATTGTCTTCTCATGATTTTCAAAAGGTCCGGTTAGCGGCCAGTTTCCAGGTTCTTTGTACAATCTTAACAAGTTCGCCTCTCTACCTTATGGGTGGAAGCTCAGCGTTGTTCTTTGTATCATTGCGGTTGAAGGTAAGAAATAAGATTATAGCAAAAATGTAGTAACCGCTAAAAAGTAAATAGTTATATTAGTTTTAATTAACCAACCAAAATGTTTTTTTTTGGCAAAAAAATGTAGTCGCAGTCATAACTAATTTATAAAAAAGCAATTAAATTACTTAAGTCAATTATTGTTCTTGCTCACGTTTCTAGGAACAACTGGCGAAAATGTAACGAAAATATTTATTTATCGATGGATATTGTTCAAAAAATAAAGAGATTTTAACTAAATGGTAATCGTTATTTTAATGAAAACGAGTTGATGACTAGATTTATACGTATATATTCTTAACAGCTTTATTTTACCACTTTTAACAGTAGTTTAATTTTCTAACGTATTAAAAAAATTATTCATTTACATAAATCTCTAACGATCTAAGATTATTCGTCCCGTGACTTACACAAATAATAACTATAAATTACGTATATTGAAGTGACCCATTTCTTATACAAATTACTGAATGATCTCATATAGTACAGCTGTTTGACTGTTTTAACCTTACTTTCACTTTATAAGGAAATGAGCAAGAGGCAATGAAAATTGGAACAACAATTTTAATATTACAGGTATAATATTTGCAACTTTCTCTCTTTAATTATTTTAATTAATTTCTTTTAATGGTTTTGTCCATAGCCATATTGAACAAAAGAATCTTTTTAAATGGCAAAGTTTAATCAGGGTGCCTATGTTCGGAAATTATCTTCGAGATCGAATCACGAACGATATTGATAAACGAAAGTAACCGATATACTCCAGTGGAAGAACCGATATACAAGTTGAAGTGGCTATGGAAAGCCCACATAGCACATAGAACAAATGCTCGCTGGGCCCTTAAGGTTTTAGAGTGGAGGCACGGAGCGTAGTACGTTCAGCCATAAAATCGCCCTGTAATGATGCTAGCTTCTTTATTTTCTGATCCTTCCATTACTCGACATCCCGCACTCCATTTTTATTTTGTAAAAATTCATCCAATGGGTGTCTGGTAAAAATTTCGTTACCACTACCGTTAGTACTTCTTGTACCTATCATTTTTATTTATTTAGAGTAAAATAAATAAATATTAATAAAAAAAAACGTGAATCAATTTATAAAATTGAATAAAAAAAACTCTCGAGTAGTAATAAATTAGATTTATTATTGAGATAAACATTACAACCTAGGCTTTCAATTTATAATATCTGACAGCTTTTCCGTCCCACTTGTTGGTTGTCAGCGTCTGAAAAATAATAGGTCGTTTATGTTATCGCATCGGATCACAAAGTTGATGTTTATAAACTGTTTGTCATAATGTAAAGGCTTAGGTTTTAACATCGATTACAAACGATTAAACAATCACTATTGGCACCAACTGTTTACATTATGTAAAGTGTTCAAGTACACATTAAATAATTTCACATAAACTAAATATTCTGATAAATTAACTATTTTAAGAAATTTACCGTTATTAACTTGTCTTCGAAGTACTCTCTTTTGTACGTCACATCGCAGCCGTGCGGGAATTTTTGCACTTGATTAAGGGTGTTGCCGTCGAGTGTAAATAAGGTCTTTGCCTGAAATCATTCAACATGTAATAAAGAATCACTAATATGGTATTTATTTCTATAAAAGCCCTCTTTGATTTATATTCTGAAAAGTGGCGATTTTTTCCAAACTAGTTAAAAAAAGATGCTATATTAAGGATATGATGGCCAATAATATATAAATGTACTTACAACATGTATCGGAGATATCTTTTCTTCAAACTCCTCTCCGATCTTAAAAGAGACCTGTTTGGTCTCATCGGGGCAGACGGCGGACAACGTGAACACGTCTCCGTTTCTTTCCACTGTGTGTAAGGGTTGGAATTTCGATTTATAAAATTCAGCGCGTTCCACTGGCATACCTGAAACAAATACTGAATTAAAAATACGGCCCTTTTATTTTCAATAAATATTTTACGAACAATATAACGTAAAACAAAAAAATGTAAATCAATTTAGACAAATTATTTTAGTCACACTAGAACGTTCCAAGAGAACGGCTCTGGTAAATAACAAAACAAATTCTGTTTTTAATTTCAACAATAATGGATAACAAAGGGTTACACAGGAGAAAGCTCATATAAAAATACTTGTGCATACGTCTATCGAATCAATATTTATACAATAATTCGATTCTCTGTCACCGTTAAATATATCAAGCATGTATGTCAGTGTCGCTTGAATACTACACGGTAATGAAAAGGTTAAAAAAATTATACTTATTTTATTTATAATTGTTGCAAAATGTATTATTGCGGTTTGCCGCATTAGAAACTTTTGTTATAGGAAGAATGTTGTAACCGACAATAACTTAAAAATAAGACAAAAAAAAATGTTTTCAGGGAAAGATACAAATCGCGGAAACTGAACGAATTTTAAAAAAGCAATTAAATTACCCAAGCTCTCGATGAACTTTTCGAAATGTTCGTCTTTTTCGTGTACGTAAGATTTTCCCAAAAAAGACATCTTCAGTTATTGTTCTTGTTCAAGCTTCAAGCAACGACTAGCGAAGATGCACCGAAAATCTTTATTTATACTGAGCGTCTGATAGGTATTGTTCAAAAAATGACACATTTTTAAACTAAATAATTCTAAATAAATATTGTGCAAGTACGTGGTTCGGAAGTAAAAGTACACGTCACTCGTTATTTTAATACAAATGACATCGTAATGACTAGATTTTTGAATGATTCATACATTTTAAAATCCAGAAATTTAGTTTTTGTACAAAGATAGAGGACTGAAATTGTATTAAATTACCTAACGAGATTTGAACGGCGGATTAAATAGCAGTTTCGTGTAAGCACTGCGCCGCGATTGGAAATTGTTGAAGAAGAGGTTGCGGAGAGGGAGTAAAGAAGAATATCAGTGCTCCTTAACTGCAGCTGAAGACTGGACGTCAGAGGAGATTGTACTTCACTAGCTTTCAACCCGCACAACTAAGCTCTGGTGATTGCAATGAGGCCATCCACCATACGTACGTCCTGTGCCCATGGTGGCGCGCTTGCTAATTCTGCTCGCATCTTTGTGATATTGGACGGGGGGTTGTAGCATTACCATAGGACGTTGGCATAGTAGGCCATCACCGTTGAAATAACAGTAGTGTGCGAATGTGTTTCCGTAGTTTTTACAAAAGACTAAGAGTTTTTGCTGCTAGAAGTTAAAAAAACCCTTTCGGTGTAATCGCAACGGTAGGGTATCACACGTAGAGTTTTCGTGTAACGAAATGCGATAGGAACCTCGATTGAACCACGTAAGAATTTAGAATTACATTAGCATTTTAGGGATATCACAATTTGTAGTTTTCGCAATAGTAATATATCGTAAATTTATTAGCATTAATCTATGGGACGGTATTTGACAGATTATACCTTGCCAGACGAGGTACAGGGAACAACATTATTCCCTAGTTTTCGAGCATATTTAAATTCCACCGATTTCTCTGAATATTTGTACAAGAATATCTCAGAAGCAAATTATGATAGCGCGGTGCAGAAAAGCAAAGTCCTCGACGCTAATGGCCAGGGTCGTTTAATTGGCGAAGTTACAGGTAAACTTATAGAGAGGGGAGATGCGAATGTTATAAGCTACGCGTATCAATTGTGGAACTCGAACGGCCAAGATATAGTAGAAAACTATTTCCCGTTGCCTTTTCAATTCATATTCGGAAAAGAGAATATTATTATTGTAAATAAAGAATACAATCTTGCAATGAAATTAGATGCTTCTGCTGATATTTATAATGATAGGTTAGCATGGGGAGACAGTAAGGACAAAACTAGTTTGAACGTTAAGTGGAATTTTGTTCCTCTTTGGAAAAATAACTCGGTCATGTTCAAAATATTAAATAACAAGTACAACTTATTTTTAAAACTTGATGCGTACACGGATGAATATGGTGATAGAAAAGCTTGGGGATCAAAGAACACAAATGAAGAAAGATTGGAGTGGACGTTGCGACCACAGTCGAAGAATAACGACTTAAATTTCTTAATTTTGAATAAACGTTATAATCAAGTACTTAAATTGGACTCCAAGACGGATGCATACAATGACAGAGTAGTATGGGGACATGCAGGTTCCATCACGGATAATCCCGAGTATTTTGGTTGGAACATTCAGTGAATAGATCATGTCAAACACTGAATACATTTTATAATTAACATTTTTATTGAGACATGAGTTTCCATTTTGAATTGAATAATATCTGAAGCTACTTCGTTATCACACAATTCAGTTGGACTATAATTTGTGAGCACACACAAACATGTATTAATAGTCAAACAACAGGTTTTCGAGTTGAATACGACTTTGCGTTTATGGTGTAGATATAAACATTTAATGTGGGAGAGGCTTACGCCTTGCGGTGGAAGTCTATCGGGTGACATGAAATCGATCATGTGATATATTAACATATTGATATAGGTTATCGGTATATTAACATATTGACAAAACCAAAGCTTACGACTGAAAACTATTTCGAATCTCTTACAATTGACATATAAAAACCAAACGTGTAAAACAAAAGTTTGTATTTAATATTTACATCGAAAAAATATGGGTAAATTAAATAACAAATAATTCAAAAGCTGAATTAAAATACACCAATTTTATTTTTAAATACCCTGTATTCTTATTTCATACTTTAGACATCCCTACACATTTTTGCTCCTATCCCTCAGAGAGGGCGCATTGTAAGAATTACTCTTTAGCAGTTATCATTCTAGGAATAGAAGTTTTCTCCAAAAAGAGAAACAAATTGAAAAATATTTTAGAGGGAATTGATAATCTCACGGTTGCTTCCCAGTATATATTTAATAAAATAATGTTTATCCGAAAAATTAAAACACTTATATTAAAAAAAATACAGAAACGTTTAAAGATATGAAATACAACTATACTAGTAAGTCATAACTTCGTCTTGAAAAAGTAAAAGTTAAAGCAAAATCCTACATGGCTTGATGGCTTTGGTAGGTCGTTTCAGACCAAAGACTGCAAAGCATCGGCCTCTTCCAAAGATATTTTAAGGGATATATTATACTATAATCGCCACTCTTAGCAGGCGGGCTAGCAATCAAAGCGTAGCTTATTATTTTGTTATGCTATGCAGAGGACGCTGTTGTCTCTTCTCTGCAAACGTGTTTTTAAACTTTGGCAATCTCATATAAAACTGGCACAAAGTGCGAATTACAAGATTGTATCCCGGGAATCGAATCCGCACCCCACGATCGCAAGTCAACACAGCGACAAAATAGAGAAATGAATCAGTATAGAGGTAGCTATCTCTAACGTAATTGAAGTTGTCTAAAACATTTTAGGTCAGGTCATATTAAAGAAATATGTTAAAGTGTTAAAATAATGAACGTTTTAATACTCTCACTTTAGTTGTGTACAAGGAATAATTCATGTATATAAACATTTATTGTTGTATATATCGCATACAGCTGTTGCAGTGTTATGATTAATTTCTTCAGACCATTATTAATTAAAAGCGTTATTTATTAAGATATAAAGTATATTAATACTAAAGTGATTATAGTGGACATCACAGAGAGTCTGTGTTAAAACCAGTCAAAGGAATCAGCTTCATATTGTAAGACTTTTAGCCAAACCAATATACTTAACCTTTACGAACACGTTTGGTACGATTAAAAATACAGTCACTGATTAATTACATGATTTTTAAGTTTGTCATAAATGAAAAGGCTAAAATTATTTAAAACCGATACCATTTAAGCGAATTAATTTCAGGAGATCATTATTGTTATCTGGTCACTCCAGATAAAATGGCCGTAATGACGTTCATCACCATTTGCCGTAAAATATTCACTGTTGGACATTGTCTTCTCATGATGTTCAAAAGGTCCGGTTAGCGGCCAGTTTCCAGGTTCTTCGTACAATCTTAAAAAGTTCGCCTCTCTACCTTGTGGGTGGAAGCTCTGCGTTGTTCTTTGTATCATTGCGGTTGAAGGCTTTAAGAAATAATATTAAAGCAAAAGTGTAGTAACCGCTAAAAAGTAAATAGTTATGTTAGTTTTAATTAACCTATCAAAATGTTTTTTTTTTGGAAAAAAATGTAGTCGCAGTCATGACTAATTTTTAAAAAAGTGATTAGATTACTTAAGTCAATTATTGCTCTTGCTCACATTTCTAGGAACAGCTGGCGAAAATGCAACGAAAATATTTATTTATTGATGGAAATGTTAAAAAAATTAAGAGATTTTTAACTAAATGGTAATCATTATTTTAATGAAAACGAGTTGATGATTAAATTTATACGTACGTATTCTTAACAGTTTTTAAAAATTTACCACATTATATCAATAGTTTAATTTTTTAACTTATTAAAAAAATTTGTTCATGTACATAAATCTCTAACGGTCTAAGATTATTCGTCTTATAATTATAGATTACGCATATTGAAGTGACCCATTTCATATATAAATTATTGAATGATCTCATATAGTAAAGCCGTTTGACTGTTTTGTCCTAACTTTCACTTTATAAGGAAGTGAGCAAGAGGCAATGAAAATTGGAATAACTATTTTAATTTTACAGATATAATATATTTGCAATTTTCTATCTTCAATTACTTTTAAATTTTTGTTTTTTTAATGGTTTTGTATATAGCCATAATGATCAAAAGAATCTTTTTAAATACAGGCAGGCAAAGTTCGAAATTCCTCGATTTTCTCTCGAAATTTTTTTTCGAAATCGAATTACGAACGAGGAGATCTCTGGATAAACGAAAGTAAGCGATATACTCCAGTAGATTGACAAGTTGAAGTGGCTATGGAAAGACTACATAGCGCATAGAACAAATGCCCGCTGGGCCCTTAAGGTTGTAGAGCGGAGGCCACGGAGCGGTAAGCGCATCGTAGTACGTAGTATGCTGATAACTAGTTTATTTTCTGATCCTTTTATTACTCGATGATCGCGCGCTCCATTTTTAATTTGTAAAAAAATTCATCCCATAGGTGTCTGGTAAAAATTTCGTTAACACTACCGTTATTACTTCTTGTATCCTATCTTTTTTATTTACTTAGAGTAAAATAAATAAATAGGAAATATTTCGTGATTCAATTTATAAAATTGAATAAAAAAACTCTCGAGTAGTAATAAAATTGCTTTATTATTGAGTTACATCTTACAACCTAAGCTTTCAATTTATAATATCTGACAGCTTTTCCGTTCCACTTGTTGGTTGTCAGCGTCTGAAAAATAATAGGTCGTTTATGTTATCGCATCGGATCACAACGTTGATGTTTATAAACTGTTTGTCATAACGTAGAGGCTAAGGTTTTAACATCGATTACAAACGATTAAACAATCACTATTGGCACCAACTGTTTACTTTATGTAAAGTGTTCAAGTACACATTAAATAATTTCTAAAACTAAATATTCTGATAAATTAACTATTTTAAGAAATTTACCGTTATTAACTTGTCTTCGAAGTACTCTCTTTTGTACGTCACATCGCAGCCGTGCGGGAATTTTTGCACTTGATTAAGGGTGTTGCCGTCGAGTGTAAATAAGGTCTTTGCCTGAAATCATTCAACATGTAATAAAGAATCACTAATATGGTATTTATTTCTATGAAAGCCCTCTTTGATTTATATTCTGAAAAGTGGCGATTTTTTCCAAACTTGTTAAAAAAAGATGCTATATTAAAGATATGATAGCTAATAATATATAAATGTACTCACAACATGTATCGGAGATAGCTTTTCTTCAAATTCCTCTCCGATCTTAAAAGAGACCTGTTTGGTCTCATCGGGGCAGACGGCGGACAACGTGAACACGTCTCCGTTTCTTTCCACTGTGTGTAAGGGTTGGAACTTCGACTTATAAAATTCAGCGCGTTCCACTGGCATACCTGAAACAAATACTGAATTAAAAACACGGCCCTTTTATTTTCAATAAATATTTTACGAACAATATAACGTAAAACAAAAAAATGTAAATCAATTTAGACAAATTATTTTAGTCATACTAGAACGTTCCAAGAGAACGGCTCTAGTAAATAACAAAACAAAATCTGTTTTTAATTTCAACAATAATGGATAACATAAGGTTACACAGGAGAAAGCTCATTTAAAAATACTTGTGCATACGTCTATCGAATTAATATTTATACAATAATTTGACCCCCTGTCACCGTTAAATGTTGCAAGCATGCATGTCGGTGTCGCTTGAATACTACACGGTAAAGAAAAAGGTTAAAAATTTTTAAACCTATTTTATTTATAATTGTTGCAAATTATATCATTGTGATTTGCCGCATTAAGAACTAATGTTATAGGAAGAATGTTGTAACTAACAATAACTTAAAAGTAAGACTGAACAAAAAATGTTTTCAGAGAAAGATGTAAATCACGAAAACTGAACAAATTTTAAAAAAGCAATTAAATTACCCAAGCTCTCGATGAACTTTTCGAAATGTTCGTCTTTTTCGTGTACGTAAGATTTTCCCAAAAAAGACATCTTCAGATATTGTTCTTGCTCAAGCTTTGAGTAACAACTAGCGAAGTACACCGAAAATCTTTATTTATACTGAGCGTCTGATAGGTATTGTTCAAAAAATGACACATTTTTAAACTAAATAATTCTAAATAAACATTGTGCAAGTACGAGGTTCGGAAGTAAAAGTACACGTCACTCGTTATTTTAATACAAATGACATTGTAATGAATAGATTTTTTAGAATGATTCATACAAAGACAGAGGACTGAAAGTGGATTGAATTTCCTAACGGTATTTGAAGACCAGGTAAAATAGCAATTTAGTGTAAGCACAGCGTAAGGATTGGAAATCAGTAATGTTGAAGAAGGAGCTTGCGGAGTAAAGAAGAAGATCAGAACTCCTTAACTGCAGCTGAAGACCTGGACGTCAGAGGAGATTGTACTTCACCCGCTTTCAACTTTTGTATCTAAGCCCTGGCGATGGCCATGGTGCCATCCATCATACGTATGTCCTGTGCATAGTGTGGCGCGCTTGCTAATTCTGCTCACACTTTTGTGATATTGGGCGGGGGCATTACATTGTAGCATTACCATAGGACGTTGGTGCAGTAGGCCATCGCCGTTGAAATAATAGTAGTGTGCGAGGAGTTTCCGTAGTTTTGACAAAAGACTAAAGGTTTTTGCTGCTAAAAGTTAGAAAAACCCTTTCGGTGTCACTGCAACGGTAGGGTATCCCACGTAGAGTTTTCGTGCAACGAAATGTGATGGGCACGTCGATTGAACCACGTAAGAATTTAGAATTACATTAACATTTTAAGGATTACACAATTTGTAGTTTTCGCAATAGTACTGCATCGTATATTTATTAGCATTGCTATTTACGGGGCGGTATTTGCTCATCGCCAAATTTCAGGAATTATAACTTCAAACGTTTGTAGCATGCGTTAAAATAGATTATAATACCCCTGGTCGAGCATAAGCCTTTTGTTAAAAAAACACGCATGCCTGCTTGTAATGATAGGGTCACAAATATAACTGGATGCAAAAGATGAAAAAATAGTCCATTTCATAAGGAGCACGCACTGAAAAAAGGATCTGTTAATGTTAGCTATTTGACGAAACGGAGTAAGCTAAACTTAACTTGTTGTGTACTGTAAAAGGTGGAGTTTTTAAAGACTAAGAGGAAAATCCATTGTTTAACATAAACTTGAATAAACAATATAACTTTGGCTTGACCTGCTTGTTTTTATTTGATAATTTGACATTATTTGTTGTATTCTTGTTATACTGTTTAGGTTATTCTTTAGTTTTTTTATAAAAAGTCTTTTAACTTATGGTTAAATTTTAGTCAAAGTAGATGCTAAAAACTTTTTGTTTAGTTGTTAAATATTAAAAACTAGTTATTACGTGTTTTTAATTTTTTTACATATACGTTCAATTTACATAACCGTTACAATTTGTTTACAAGTGAGGTGCTTTCACATCACCTTTCCACCTGAATGATGTTTGTTGACTACAATGATGATGACTCTAAGATGAAAGGAAGTTTTCGAAACATTTGCTTATGGTACTTTTGTTTGTTAATAACTAACAAAAAAGCAATATTGATATGATGAACAATGATGTAATAATATAATGAAACTAAATATTAGCATCGAAACTAACTGGTAGTTAATAAATTTTTTTCTTAGCAGAGAGATCTAAGACTATGTCAATATTAGGTTTTTTTTTATTTGACATGAAAGATATAAAGATGATACATTTGAAATTACAGTATCGCAAAAATTACATATCTGATTGGTTACGGCTTGCTTAACAGAACAGCACTGTCCGTCGTATAGATATTCATAAAATTTGTTATATGTTGTAAACAAAAAAAAGCAAAACTAAATGATTTTTTACCGTAAATTACTCAACAGATTTAACACTTAACAGTAGAATAAAAGAGAACTGAGAAATAAAGTTTGTAATGTACAATGGTACACATAAATACTACCCTCAATATGCACATCTATCTTAGGATACAATCTAAGCCCTTCATAATAGCTTATGTTCACGACGTTCATCAATGTTATTATCACGATCAACGATTATTCAGATTTTATTGATTCTCTTTATTATTATTTTATAGGAAGAAATCTCCAAGAAATCTTTAAAATTTACTGGTAATTTCATTGCTTCGTTTTGCTCCAATTGAGTTCTGATAATAAATCTGCAATAATGGCTTGCTATATCTTTCGCACCGGATGTCCACAATTGACGCTTGCAGCTCATGACGCCCGCGTCTCTCTCGATAATTTCAACTACAATTTGAACAATAAGATCGCCCCTCTCGTTTTCTTCGAGGATTTTGCCAATCACCTCGGCACTCTAATAATTTTATTGCAACAGTTTTTAGAACATATATTATTTGCAGACATTCATTAACTAATTTTTATTATTATTATTTTAATATTCATATCTAAATCAATGTCTTTTTAAATTAAGATTTGATTTTGAAAGAAATATGGAAGTTTGTTTTCTGAAAAACATTATAAAAATTTTAAACCAGTCACAATGAAAATGTCCACAACTGGCCAGTAAAAAAAAACTATACAATTCGAAAACAGAACTCACCTTTTCACATCACACTATTTTGTCTTTTATTTTTATCAATTGGTGAATATTTCATTATTACGTCTCCCAATAATTATAGATTAACACGTTAAAATTTTCGTTGTATAATTTTTTAAGATTATTTTGGGAATCTTAGTCAGCAACAAAATCAAAATAGATTTCAGTTTGCTTTTGCCTCCTGTTTATATACTATTTATCGGCCTATAGATGGCATATAAGATAATATCATAATTATCATTAAGTTGCAAATGTTTGGTTATTTCAAGTAGTTTTATCCTGTTGCAAGTAATAATAATAGCACCACAGTTTGGGTTAGTACGGATTTTTGTACACCTATTACGGCCATTATTTTTACCACCATTATCATTCAAAGATGTACATTGTTTAAAGTATCTTCTTATATTCTGTGATTATAATTCATCGTTAGTACACATTCATTAACATATAATTACATTTTAGGTTATTGTTCTTGCTAAAGTATCAAATAACAACTAGCGAAGGTGCACCGATAATCTTTATTTTTACTAAACATCTGATAGATATTGTTAAAAAATAACTCATTTTTAAACTGAATGTTTCAAAAATAATGTGCAAGTACGTGGTACATAAAGAAAAGTACACGTCACTCGTTATTTTTAGCACAAATGATATTGGTAGTAATGAGAATGATTCATTACCTTTTTAAAATACTGTATTTTGAAACGTGTTTTCGTACCACGATTGATAGTAGTCCTTCAAGATGGATTAATTTAACCAACATTGTTTGGAGAGCCGATTAAATGAGAGGTTCGTGTAATGACGCTCAAGGATCGGTAAGCAGAAATGTTGCAAACGGTGACTGCGGACAGGGCGTGAGGAAGAATATCAGAGCTCCACATCTGCAGTTGGAGACCAGAGGAGATTATACAGCGCTCGCGAAGGTATCGTGTGACGTGATGATAAAACAATCACTTCTTACGCGTCTTATTATTCACGCAACTGGTATCATCATTCGGAGCAGAGAAACATTTTTGCGATGCCAATGAATATTTGGCAAACAACGGTTCCAGCTCTTCCATCGCTAACGTTATCTTGAGAGGCACTCGCTTGCAATCATTATATGCATGACATTATCCTCGGTTGGTGCCGCTAGTTCGCAGCTGTGCCTCAAGCTCCGCTATTCTTTTGTTCAAACTCAAGCGAGATGAATATCTGTCAATTGAGCTATAATAAGTGATACTAACTGACTGTTTATGAGTTACTTGCTGGCATGTGGTGTAGTGGTAAACTGGTCTACATAATGTGCTGCAACTGGTGCATCGCCATTTGCAGCACGCCATGTTTCTAATTATACAAAAAAAATTGAAATTTATGACCTAAATACAAGACTTCTATTTTTATTAAATTTCGAAAATGCTGTGATGTTATCATTTTACATAAATATACCATTTCTCAATTTTTGCTTTCAATAATTTTGTTTTCAATAAATGACAGAGAACTATTTTTAGATCTACGTAGTAGAGTTGTAACGTTTTTTTTTTCAAGCAATATGCTATACCTTTCTCTCTTGCTTGATCTTGGATGACCGCAATGGTGATGACTCACAGATGTAAGCAAGTATACAAAACGTTTGTGTTGATTGCTTATGATCCTTATTTTTGTTTGCGAGTAGACAAAAAAGCTATGTTGATATGCTAAACAGTGATAAAGTAATATTTCGAAAAATAGTATTCGCATCTTAAATAATTGTGACTTAAAAAAAAATTGTTTTGTAAATGTCGATATGTGGCGCTTGTTTAGATATTTAGGATTCGTAAACATAAAATTACAATTGCCATTAGTCACTGCATTATTGAAAAAAAAAACTTACTATCTCATAGATATGTATTAAAATTTATTATCTATTGTAAACAAACAGTACAAAACAACACGACCTTTTAACCAAAAACAAAACTACACTTAAATCGTTTTGATATCATTGATTATAAAATAAAAGAGTAAGAATTTTAAACTTATCGATTCTTTTATTCATTACTTAAAGAACAAATCTCCACGCAATCTCTTCACTTGTATCATTATTACTTTAAAGTAATGATAATACAAGAATATATGTACAGAACGGAATTATTTCCGTTCTGTGTTTCGAATAAGAAATTGGGGTTAGTCGTCTACTACATTTGCGGCACCTGATTCTTGCAATTGATAAGCGAGGCTTATGACGTCCACATTTTGTTTCTTCACAATTTCAACTACAACTTGGACAATTAAATTGCCCCTGAACTTATCTTTGAGGATGTTGTTCATCACCATGGCTCTCTCATAATTCTTCTAACAGTTTTTTTTTTAACAAATATTCGAAAAATTAACGGTGTTGGGTGTGATCACCAGCTAGAGCACCAGTTTTTTTCAACTTTTGCTCATAGTTCAGAAGCTTCAACACGCATCCAGGAAATCAAACGGTTCTCGCTGATGCTGCTTTCCTAAAACAATTCAAATAAACATTTCATTGTTAGAGATGTTACATTTAAATAACGATTATCGTAAAAGGTAACAAAAACCACATAATTTTTAAAGAAAAAATACCTAGTATCACAATTGTACTCATAAAATTTTAACAGGTTACGGTGATAAATCCCTGCCGAGATTCCGGTCGCTGGCACCGCTAGTTAATTGTCTCCATGACCTTGTTGATTAGACACATCTGGCATAACTATGACGTCACTAAAAAGAATAAAGGATTACAAATTTTTAAAAAGTTTTGAAGCACTTACGCGATTACAATATCATTTGTATAAAATTAATGTCTTACGTATAACCTGTTTATCACGAACTTACACACATGCTATTTAAAATTAGATAAAATGCATTATCATTGAGACGACACTTAGCATACGCTCGGTAAAAATACAGATTTACTGTGTATTTTCGCTAGCCGTGCGGCTTTTGAAAATTCAGCAAGAATAATATATGATAATGGTTTATTTGGAAAAATTTTACGCGCACAAAAAAGACAAAAATTTCGAAGGGGTCATCGTGAATTAGTTAAAACAATAATATTTTGAACAAAACGCTAATGTTCGATAACTACAATCTATTTATAGCGCATGCATCAGATGTAGGAAGTTAGAATTACTAAAAGTTGGCGACGAGAAAACAACGTCGCGTAAAATAATAGCAATAAATTTACGATAAATTACTTCGTGATTTTACGAACACGAGTTGTACAATCCTTACGCATATATTGTTCGAAGTCTAATTTCTATTAAACATCTATGATTTGATCAAGTACAATAGATATGTAAAGCAATTTAAAGACAATATTTTAATTCATTTTATTGTTGTTATGCAATTTGATATTTACTAAAATGCTTGGATTTAACAAACTAAAGAGGTTATATTAGTCTGTTTCGCTTACTTCAGAATGTATTTTTTTGGAACAAAAAAGTGTATGTATCTATGTAGAGTTTGTGAAAATGAAATAGTAAGTTAAAATAAATATTCGCAAGGAATATGATATTCCATGTTCGTTAAAACAATGAATTCTTAGTCTGAATTTTAAACTTAAATATCTTGAAATAATTTCTTGAAAGTTATCGATGAGCAAGCACGGCAGCGCAAACATTCACAATAAATTTCCACTAACAACACACTTTACAATTATCTTTGTAATGTTTAAATTCGTCTGTTCAATTCTAGTAAACATGTTTCGATCATTATACTTCATTTATAGTCATTGTTGAACTATAAATTAATGTATATGAGTACATATATGTATGGTTGTATGTACAACTCAGCTACTCGCTGCTAGTCCTTCTTTTATTGTGGTTGTCTATAAAAAATTGCCTGGAGCGATAAGATCACCTATTGTGCTTTTTTGTTATTATGCATCTATGAGTTTCTTTAGGGTCGTATCCAATTATTATAATGTACGAATGAACATTGACAAATTCTGCTCATACTCCGAAGCACTGTTCTAACTACCTGGTAAATCAAACTTATCGCCGTCTTTGTAAATTAAAGACAGGAGATGCAGGAAATGCAATTTTTATTATTACTGGATGAATCATCAACAGTTCTTTTAAATTATATAATTATTTTAATGTATTGCTTGTTAATGGAATGAATTTCATAGATCATTAGATTTTGGATAAAAAAATATTATAATGAGGCCAAAGTTTTACCGGTGTCTAAGGAGTCCCTAGTCATGGTCGAGTAATGTATGGGAGCTTCCATAGTGTGACTGGAATATCTCCGCTCCATCGCATATGATTTATCAATTTTGTTGTTTTTAAATTTTTCGCATCTAAATCATTTTCTTACTAAAGTTAAAGAACCACAACCTAATGCTACTTTAGCACTAGGCGCTATTATTAGTTAAAGGGTATAGTAATATATTATTTAGATAATTATTTCGTCTAATCTGAGCAGCGATGATAGATGATATAATTTGATAAAAATAATTGAAGGTCATAAATTCGGAGGCAAAGAAAAATAGTGTACTGGGATCATAGCGTGCACGTAATATAAAATAAACTTTAAATTTATAAAATAAACTACGTTCATCGTAATATTAAAGATTTAATGTAATTATATCTTGATCTTTCTCAAGTCTCTTCTAATTGGACTTTACTAATATTATTCTTTACCCAATAAAAGTGTACCAGAGATTATTTAAATTTCCTATTGATACTAAGAATCTTTTGTCTATTTAAATTATACGTATTCATTACAAAACAGTCGCATTGTCGTCAAGTCGTTAATAACGGAACTGCAAGCATTACGAGCGGCTGGGCAGGAGCAGGTTAATCGTATTATTCATTTAATGAATATTTTTCTGTTTACCTGCCTATCAAAAACGAATAAGAGTCCAATAGACAATATTGTCTTTAATCTAGCAAATTTCTCACCTTTACGTAGAATCGAACAGGTCATTGTTATAAAACCCTTATACATTATTTTGTTTATGATTCATCACATATGGACGTCCTGTCCGGTCAGGAATAAGTAATATTAACAAAGATCCATCCGTGATTCATTTTGTAAATTAAAATTATAAGAACCGTTATCAAATATTTATAAAATTACTTCATTATTAAATTACACATTACAACTTGGGTTTGAAATTTACAATATCTGACAGCTTATGTGTTCTGCTTGTTGGTAGTCAGCGTCTGAAAAATAAAAAACGATTGGGCATTTCATCCGAAAACATTAACAATCGTTACTTATTTCTAAATATAGTGAATAAAAAAATCCGTTTCCGTGTTTAAATATCGTCTAACGCTACTTGTTAAAAAAAACTTGGCACAAAAACTTTAAAAATGAAATGATTGAACTTTCGACGAAATCTTAGAGTTATTATTTTTTTTCGTGTACGTAAGACTTTACCAAAAAAGCCATTTTCAAATATTATTTTTGTCCAAATATTAAATGTCGTGCGACTAGCGACGATAATGCAAAAAATTCTATTTGAACACCGAGCGTCTGGTAGGTATTGTCTCAATGACATTGCAATTTATGTTATTATAAATAGTTGTAAGTTCGTGATAAAGAGGTCATGCATGATGCGTTATTTTAATTTAAATGATATTCATTATGGCGATAGTGCGAATAATTTTTTAGAAAATTATATTTCACAATATTTTTAATGTATTTAATAACAACTCACTTATAGCAGCAATGGAAGCCTGTTGCATTCAATTTATTAATAAATATTCCATTGGTTAATTAGCTGTGTCGTATCTGTGAGCGCAGCGATGGGAAGGTCGTTAGCGGTTACTTCGTCAACCCATTCGAAAATTTAATACACAAGCGTGACATATTATAATATATATTTATAAATGATTTTATATATATAAGGTATATTTCTTTTTAAAAATATGCAGTTTTCGTTACCATTTCGATTTTTACTATCTAAATATAATAATGTCTTTAATCATGAAATCATGAATTCATTATTTTAGCACAGTAGCATCATTGAGGGCTCTTTAAAAACATGTCAGTTTGTAAAGTGTCCCATAAACAAACATTGAACTCTCCTCGTACCTCGAAGTTCCATTCCAACTTGCTAGCAAATCACATAGTTTTATTTTTTATATCTATACTTAAACTAATAGCTGTTGAAAAAATTATCAGAGCGCCGTGGAGGTAAACAAAATCTAAGTTAATGTTAATGCCATGCAAACTATCATTTGTCACGTAAATAGTTCTCGATGCAATAACGTCGTATGACGCTATACAGACGAGACACTTTCGCCTATCCTAACGTGAACCTGATACGGCAGGTCATGACAGCTTACGCAGCGGCGCTTGTTCATCGATAACTATAGATTAGTAGCTCTTGACAACTTATGAATCATTGCATAAAAATAGATTTAAATACTACTCACCAAATATAATAATTTAAAATTTAAAGTTAAAATTCAAGCTACTCGTCTCTCAACTAAAAATTATTTACGATGCTAATATAAATTTTAGTATTATTTTTTCATGATTGCTCGCCAAGTTTAATATACTTGCGACAAACACAAGTACCAAAAGCAATTGATACAGGTTTTATCGTCAATATAGTAATCATTGATCATGTAAGACGATTTGTAAACATCTTTTTTTGTAAAATACTTGTGAGGGCTCTCAGATATAATAAAAACTACTCTGGTACGTAAAACAAGTATGTAACACAATTACGAGGAATTATGTGAGAAAATATTCTACATATTATTATCCTTAAATACTACTATTTTCAAAAAAATCCTTCTTAATTATTTGCAAATATTCCGAGCTAATTAAAACACAGATTCCGTTTTGCAACGGATACTTCGTCAATAATCTTATCGAACGCAGTTAGTGCATCGCCGACAAAAGGAAATAATTTACTTTTATTGGTTCTGAATAATGATGGTAAACACTTGATAGTATTTTGAATGATACGAATTATGCCGTATACACTCTTATAGTAGTAGGAAGGGCACACAATGTTGTGTTGTGTGACAAAACGTGAATTATATAAGATAGTATCGCGGGAATCGAACCCGTGACCATCGATCACAAGTCTCCTTCCTTTACCGTTGGGCTACCACTACTGGTAATAACAATAGACTTTTCTAAAACTTGAACTCTATATATCTGTGATAAGCGCAAATATAAATCTCTACTTGTTATTGCAGTATAAAAAATGTTTCAGTGATCAGTGAATCTTCACTAGCCTTTTAAAAATTGGCAGAGATTTAGCTTTTCTTAGCAAAACAGGTACTTCGTTCTACAACCGTTCAGCCTAAACAGTAAATGATTTGTCAAGGAACCAAGCTGCATGCTGGACAATCATAAACACCAAGCATAGTGGTACTCAAGATAAGAAGGTGAAGATGAAAAGAATAGCATTCTATAGACATAAAAAATGGGGTTTGATGTGTACTGGTTTCTTTACTACAGTTCCATTTCCAAACGACAGTACTGATGTAAACGTGGTATTCTACTTAGGAAAAGGAAATAAAACGGCTTTACAATATTATATTAAAACTCTTTTATTGTCGAGTTACGTTTTGTGACTTATGCTTTGAGTTTGTAATATCTGACAGCACTGCCGTTCCATTTGCTGTTAGTCAGCGTCTGAAAAAATTAACAAACGTATTAAACATGAACATTGTTGTTATGTATGTTTAATTAAATATTATACTAATGTTACTCTGTTCACCCGGTGATACGTCATTGCATCGGCCCACGATGTAATTAATAACTTCACTTCTCTCACAACTCACTTTAGTCTTATAAACTGTCTGTGCCTGAATTTGTGCATCGATTGGAAAAGACTTAACGATTTCCACTAGAAACGCTTCTTGATGTCTTGTGTTTCGTTTAAAAACTTACACAAACGCATTCATATTAATTTATTTATTCATAAAACCTCTTACCGTTTTCAACTTATCGCCCAAGTACTCCCTTTTGTAATTTATAACGCAGCCGTTATCAAATTTTTGCTCTTGGTTAAGTGTGTTCCCATCGAGAGTAAATTTCGACCTAGCCTGAAATCATTGTAACGTCGTTATTTAGATAATAATTAAAGAATCATATTAAAAATCTAAATCATTATTTTTAAATGTTCGATGACCACTCTTGAGGACATGAGGTTAGTTCACAGCGAGAATTTTATAATTAGTTATACTATGAGTGTGTGAATTCTCTTTACAAATTAGTTACTAATTGAAAGATGAACAAAACTCATATTCCACATATAAAAATGCATGTACTTACAACACTTGCAGACAATGATTCATCAAATTCCTCCCCGATCTTGAATGAGACCGACACAGTTTCAGTCGGGCATTGGGCTGTTAGTGTGTACACGTCACCGTTTTTTTCCACTTTATGTACTGGTCTGAAGTTCTTGTAAAATTCGGCCCGTTCTGGTGGCATACCTAAACAGAAAAAGAAATTACTCTTGTTAATATTTTGTCTACAAAATTTTCTCGAGATATAAAATTTACAACTAGGTATTTCCTCGCAGGATTTTCCTTAGCTCGGTAACTAATCCTATAAGTTATACCGTTAGATGTTTACTTGCGGATGCATAAAGCATTTTAAGCCTCCTAATCAAAATATTTAACATTACGATTGCGTACAGTTATATGTGAAATATTAAAGTAATTATTTCCTAACCTAAAAAATGATTGTTAACGATCATTCATTTTTAGTGTGTTAATTAGGATATGATCCAAAAGAATTTTATTTAGCTTATTTGTAATATTAATAATTAGACAATATATTCCTGTCATCAGAAATTAATTATTCCATGTTAAATGTGTTATAATAATAGACATTAAATCAAATTTTGATGACAAGGATAGCGGTAAATTTACTAAAAATTACTACTATTAACAATAACTTTAATTTTTACTTGTCTATGATCAAAAACTTTTAAGTATAAACAGTATTAAATTGTGATACATTTTAGATTTTTCCGACTAAACTAACTTTCCACCATAATAACACTCGGCGTCTGTACACCAACATGAACAAAACTATAAAATTTTGGCGCTGAAATGAACAGGGCGGAAAAACAGGGAATTGGAAATTATTAAATAATTATAACAGTGGCAAATGATATGATCGAGCAGATTAATAGATATAAAGAATATAAACAACACACAAATTTTTTCACCGTACCATGTTCAATTTATAGTACTATGGTACTATTGACCAATAACAGAGCATATGAAAGAAAGGATTAATAAAAGGTTTCACATAATTTTGAACTATGCTTTAGTGAAGACCCAATAATGTATGATAAGAATTAAATACTAAGAAAGCAGTTTCAGATTTTGTACCAGAAATAAGTTGTAGAAAAATCAAATGCAAATTTAGCTAGTGATAAAAAAACATTAATAGAAATCTTTAAGGACTATAAATATTGAGAAAAAAAACAGATTTAATAAGATTTTAAAAAGAAGTCTTTATAGGTCATAGCAAAAACGTGCCTTTGTGTAACGACAATAGTATAAGGAAACTTTCAAATTGTTTTGAACGGAAAAAGATAATTTGTGTAAAAAATATGTAAGTAACATCGACGAAAATTAGGAGTTGAAAATTTAAGTCGAAGTCATTTTTAAAACGTAGTTTAAAGGACAAATATTAGGAGAGCAATATATGCATATGCTGCAATACAGCAAGTAAGGAGGTGCGAAGAAAAAGGTGTTTGGAAATACAAAAGTAAAAAGACGCTTACCCAAACTATCAACGAATGCTCCGAAATTTTCTTCCTTTTCAAATTCGTAGATTTTTCCCGTGAAAGCCATTTTCAAATTATGTTGTAGCAAGTACTTCGTCCGAAACTCGAATGATGAGCAGTAGCCGAAAATCTGTATTTATAACGCTGCCAGGTTAGGTGTTCCTGTATAGACAGACATAGCTCTCTCTCTTACGCGGGCGCAGGCGCAGGCGCAGGGGCGCGGTGCAGTGCGCGGGTGATAACGGCGCCGAATTGCGTCGCCTTTGTGCAAACGTCTTTATTAGGTACCGGATCCCGCTTCATCCAACAGGAAAAAAGCCGAGTGTCTTGTAATTTTAACATCTGCAACTCGTGGACTAGCGTTGGAAATTTTTAAACACCACATTGATGATTAGTCGCG
Source organism: Battus philenor (assembly GCF_028537555.1). Classification (NCBI taxonomy): domain Eukaryota; kingdom Metazoa; phylum Arthropoda; class Insecta; order Lepidoptera; family Papilionidae; genus Battus; species Battus philenor. Next base: position 6,687,515 of record NW_027181686.1, read on the forward strand.
TGTATTCTACTTTTATTAAGACAACCTGCCAATTGCAAGCTTTTCTCTATTTTGTATTAATTTTCATTTCTGAAATAATGTACTTTAGCAAACGTCTACGAAATTCTTCACGAATTTTCTTGATAATCTCGAAACAAGGCCAGTAGATTCTTGTGCTTAGCTAATGATACGATGTCAACGGCTAGCAGATAAGAAATCGACCTGGAGACGAAGGCGGGTAATCTATATAATATCTTAATATTATTATATTCATAACAGCATCAACAAGCGCGTATACAGTTGATCACTTTGCAACGAAATGTAGCGAAAGCACTGCACTCACAAGGTTGACAGACGACCTTGCTAAGGTCGTGAATAGACGGTGGATGCGATAAAGGATAACATTATAAATAAATTCTTAATGTTGAAAAACACTTTTGCCGTTATTCATACCTATTTTTATAACATATTTCAGGATAAAAAATATTAAATTTAGTCAACACATGAAGTCATGTTACTTTATAATTTCTAGCGTGATAAATGCAGGATGAATATTACAAGATAGCAGAAGAAAAGTATAGCAATATACGAAGTTATACAAACAAGACTCACATCCAGACAGACAACATATAATAATTGCAATAGTGTAGAAGTAGATTAGAGACATAGTTCACAAATCATAAACCAAATCCGAAATAATAATAACTTTAAATACTACTGAATTCAAAACAAAAAATCCGTCATAATATTTATTACGTCAAATGTGATCAGCAATTGACATTATTTTCTTAATATATTATCCAATATACTCGGGAGTTTGCATGACGGAACCCCCAGGTCCGTATAATATTCTATCATTATATACATCGCTCTTGGAGTCCAACATAAATTCTTGATTATAGCTTTTGTCAAAGAATAATAACGTTGATACATTATTTTTTGACTCTGATAACACACTTCACTTAAATAATTCTTCGTCTGAGTACGTTGACCTCCAACGCTTTCTATCACCAAGTTCATACACATCAAGGTTTACAAAAAACGCTATTTGTCGTTTAGTATTTTGAAAACCCTATCTATCATTTTTCCAAAGAGGAATATAAATGCCACTTGTCGTTAACACTAATTTTGTATTAACATCTTCCCTTTTTAAAAATATCGAAACAGCACCTATATTTATTGCAAGATTGTGTGCTTTGTTTACAATACTTATAATAATTTTGTATAATAGTTATATATTTTTAATAAGTATAAAATGAAAAAGACGTAGAACATAGTTTTGTATTATGTGTTGGCAATTGGACTTCCACAATTGATACAAGTATCATATTCGTACGCGTAGCCCAAGATATTTTCATCTTTTATCTCGATAAATTATTAGTATCGCTCTCATGACCTCTGACTAGTTTTACTGAGTCACGCTTTATCCAAAGCACTTTTATCACAATTCGTATTAATGTTGACTGAAATCGTGTTTTGTATTCTTTTATCAGTGTCTGGCTCACTGCTTGCTCGTTGAATCACATAGTTGACGTAATCGATCAACAAATAAACTGCATGTACCAATATTAATCCATCTCCTCAATAATGAACATAATTCATCGACCTGATTATCATACGTCAGTAGTTTAATATTTGATATAAATACTCACCCAATTGCGGTACCACAGCATTTATTAATTTTGTTTTCGTGGTTCAGGGGTACCGCGTATTTCTTAATAGAAATGAACTTCTAAATAGAATGCTAAAGTAATCATGGTTAATTTATTAATCTGAAACATATTATTCTATTTTTTATGTAATATTTATGTTAAAAACATTAAAAATCAAAGACCCGTGTATTGACAAGTTACAGTGGGGCAGACAACTTAGCACACAAAATAAACAGCCGCTGGGGCATTGAGGGCTTCTGGAATAGAGACCTCGGACTGACACACAGCATAGGACACAAGCAAGATGAGTAGAAGAACTTATTAAGGTAGTAGGAACACACTAGATGCGAGCCTTCTCCAACCGCTCCTCTCAGATATCTGTGGAAGAGACCTATGTCTAAGAGTGGAGGTTATACGGCTGAAATAACGAAGATAATGATTATTGGCTATAACCAAATATACACAGAAAAGTTTTAGACCGGTAAATGTATTAAACTTATAAAGACAGAGCTAGTAGGAAAATATTATGAAACATAAATCTATTATTGTTATTTTAATACATTAAGACCTCACATATTCATAAAAAATTATTATTTATCTACATTAAATGTGGCTGTGGTGATACGGGACTGTAAATGGATCGAATCATCATAAGAGATCAATTACCAAATGTGACCTAGACAATTGGAATTATGTAGCCATTTGTCAACGCAAAACTTAATGAGGAGGTTTAAGTTCTTAATAGAAAGTAATAACCGTTCTGGCATCAATCTGAATTAAGAACGTTCATAAATTATATCTGCGAATAACAAACAAAAGTAGCGACCGGTGACTGCGTGTGTAAAGAAGGCAATATTCAATACGAGAATTAATTTTTGAATTTTCATATTCACTTCTATGGACTCCATCACAAGCAAAATATTACTTGCGCTTTAATAGCGTAAGAAAATAGTTATTGATAAAACTTTGAAAATAAGGTTATTAATCTTTAAAGAGTTCAAATAACGAATTCAAATGTATTTAGTTGTTTGCATCCACTAGAGCGAAAATTAATTAATGTACATTTGTAGTTAGTGAATTAATATTTAAATGTACAAATAAAGGCACTGCGCTGCAATTTATCTATTTTATCCTTCATAAATTTTAAATTTGACTATATAATTTAGATTATGGTAAAGAAACACCATTTTAAATTTACTAATTTGGTTTAAGATTTTAAAACTCTTTTCAACTATTACCTATTAAAAAATATAAGAATATTTTGATATAAATTTTAGTTATAATTATGCTTATAGGCGACGGGGCTTAGAAGCAGTGCATTAGTGAATTAGTGAATTTCATTAATAAACTTTATGAAAACTGTGTACTAATTAAAGAATAACCAACACAACCATCTTTTTGGCGTCGCTGTTTTGGCCTACTACAAGGTTTATTACATAAACGTTATGGTACGCAATAAACACCTCGCTTGGCAGGTGGCTTGGCTTTCGCAGTGTGGTGTTATGGTAGGCAAAGGCACCCTAACCCATGAAGATTTTTTTCTAAGCACTGAAAATCCGAGATAATTAATGCATAAAGTATGAATTATTTAATATTATATCCCGGGAATCGAACCCGCGACTTATGATCGTACGTGTTAGTCTTCTGCCGCTGGGCTACAACGGCTCATTAATCTCTCAAATATCGTTGTTATGTTCAATTTTTATCTGCATACATAGGAGTAACTTTAGAATAGTATAGCTAAATAGTAGTCCCAGTAAATTGAAGAGTATTATAGCCAACAAGGTTGTGGGAATGCGGAAATACGAAAAGACAAATTACAAGAAAAGCTGCGCAAACTAGAAGACCCGCTTTCAGAAATTACATTAACGGCAAAGAAGCCGACGATGATTCTCGGTCTCTCGCTTTTGGTTTGTTTGGCAAAGTAACAGACACTCAATAAGTCATAGAGAGGGATTCTACGCTCGGGATTTCTATAGACGTCGAATTGAAAAGTTTCAGAATCTAGAGAAGAAATGGGGACATCCATAGACGAATGAACGTATTGCCGATTGCTAAGACAAAAGTGCGGTCGGCACGAAATTGCGAAGATTTATTGATCTTTACAGTAAAGTTACAGATAATATGGATTAAGGAAATGATGTCTGAAAACGACCAAAAGTTTGTTTTCTTTCATTAAATGATGAGATAAAGCAACATGAGAGCACCAACGGTAGAATATAAAATTTTGTTTTACAATATGAACAGCATATATATACAACCGATAAAATCTATATCTACTGATAATGTAAAAATCTACTAAATAATATACCGGCACAAGTTGAAGTTCTCTAAAGAGCAAAAGGATGGAAGAGATCTTTACTGACTACAAGTGAATAACAATAGTTTTGGATCAAAATTAAATAAACTTTCTACACGTATAGAATTTTCTTCCAATATCTGAAACTGAATCCACAAATTTAGGAAGATAAAATCCTTGACCACTGAGTTATCACTATTTGATTACGATTTAATGTTTATAATTACATCTGTTTTCTGCATAACATGTATTTTACTTATCTGATATCCACCTTGTATTCTATATTATATACTACGATTTGCTGCTTAATGGAAAATGCATTAAAACAACGAATAAACTGTTGATACACTTTAATTTGAACATAACATGGAAATATTTTTTATAATGGTTATTTTTATGTGACTGACAACATAGCTTAAAAAAGGGTTTTTTTCCATGGTTTTGATATTTAGAAAATGTAGACCAAAGTTATTTGAGCCTTTGTTATTTTACGAGTTAAATAAAAAATAGTTATGTGCGATTCTTAAAGTACCTATTACCTCGATCTGTAACAGCGATATTTAGAACAGATGTACCAGACATTTTCGTTTTCCAATTCACTAACAAAAATAGCTTAATTAGAAAAATACAATAACAAATAATGTTCCCGGATATGTTCTGAATTTTGTGATGTATGTGATGATGACAAATAGTCCAGTGTATTTCATATTCTGAAAAGGAGGTATTCATTCCTGAATAAACTAATCCAGAAACCTATTTCAAATAAAATTTTAGCGTAAAACGATTTTCGCCAAGGGTCATATCCAGTATGAGTGTAAAATTTCAATATTTATAAACCACAATTAAAAGATTGGATTGTGAAAATTAGGAATTGTAGTTGCAGTAAGTTAGATAAGAAACATCGTAAAATGTTCGTAAAGGGGATGGAAAGCGAAGTCATGGGCGCTATGTTGTTTCTGCTTCAAATCAGTCGCCTGTTTGGAATAGCACCAGTGCGTATTGAGAAACATGGATCGAAACATTTCATTAGTTACTCTAGTTCATATATGTACCTTGGCTCAACGTTTGTAACGGTTCTAGGTAAGTTAAATTAAAAAATGTTCTTTATACAATTTACATTTGCCCGTTGGTATTAATAGCTTAGCCAGGTTTTAATTGGCAGAGCATAGAAGACGCTTAAGTTAGACCTTTATGTTCAGCGCATAGGCTCTGTCAGAAATCTAGATTCACCTTCTCCTCACCTAAATCAATCTTCGTAAATAAATATAATAAATTAATTTAGAGAACATATTATATAGAAACTGCAAATGACTTATCGAATAATTATACTTACTTTATCACTTATTAAAAAAATAATTTTTAGGTATAATAGCACTTAGTGGTTTGATTTGGGACTTTGCTGTAAAGGACACAGAGCGCGCTCTCCGTATCGGCACAGTGTCTTCGACTCTTTTGTGGTTATTGGAACTTGGCAATGCTTTAATCGTTATTTTTTTGTCTACGTTTTGTGCAAGAGGTCGGATCCGACGTTTGATGGAATACTTAAATGATATGAAATCGGTTCGTATAACATCACATATTAACAATAATTTAATACTATGCTTATGAAGGATCATAAATAATAAACAAATACTATGCTTTAAGCAGAAAATTGTAGTGATCTGAGTAGGTTTGATATCTTTGTGTCTAGGGAACTAGGGAAGTAAATCCGTAAGCGGTCTATCTAAGACTCGTACGGGAGCTATTTTCGGATTTCATAAATTTCTGCATCTTACATTAGTATCACTTCAAAAATATCAGCTTTAATAAAAATTTACAAGAAACTCTAGCAAAGCCTTTGTCATTAATAGAGAAGTATGTGATGATATAGCGAATATGTCTCGTAACATTAGGAAAATTGAGTAAATGCTCGTGAAGCGTAAATTTCTTCGACGGCATTGAATTTGGTTATAATTAGCAGAGTCTAATAACAGCTAAACTAGTATATAGTTGTAGTATAGAAAAACCCATGCGTGCTTCATAGTCTTCTAGGGAAGCCTTTATTAGGAGGATATTTTTCACTGGATACCTGAATGCGCTGCAGAGGAAACGGAAGCGTTATGTCAGATAGGAATCTAAAGCCAGGCTATAATCCCATCGTCTTTATTTCATATCTGTCAAAATTAGCTTAAATAGCTCTATGCTTCAACAACTCAGGTTGAAGCTTAAGAATTATGAACCAAAGCGAGTTTTGACAAGTTTGATAATTTTTGACCCATATGCTGCGGATAGCCGCCAATAAAGCTGCCAACTACAACGAATATGGGGTTTGAGTCAAGACCAAGTTGAAGGCTCACCAAAGTGAGAGGACTAACGAAATGAGAGGTTTTGACGTATCGCAGGAATACTAGATCTACGAACGAATCTTTATTACACAAATAAAATTGCCTATTGTCAGCACAGGAACAGTTTACGTAAAAATCGGAGACGACATCGTTTAGCCGATTCTTTAGTGTCATCTTATTAGCAAGAGACTATTTACTTTTATTACACGAATAATGGACCAGAATGATGTTTAGATAACTAAACTTTTGAAACAAATGGACGGGACTTTAATATATAATTCGACATTTTAGGGCAAAGTGCATCCGCCTTATGATGGGTTTTCCATTTCGATATTTTTATCAATACTGCCTAATAATAAACGACTATCGTTGTTATTTACTTAAGTTTGTTTTAATAGCATACGACGTGCTTTCAGATAAAAAAAATTAATGACAACAATGGAGTGAAGAAAGATAACAAATATAAGATAGCATACATCGTTTGTAATTTGTTGATACTTGTTTGCGGCGAATGCTTGCATTTTTATATCACAGTATGCAACGTCATACGTAATAATACGCATTGTAAGTTATTAATTTTGTACTATTTACTTTTTTAAAGGGAGATCAGGCAGTGAGTAGTCACGGGAACCTATAAAGATTCATTTCCCACTTTTTATTTGTTTTAAACTTTTAGTATTTCCTGGTTTCCATACAACGTTTAACTTTCCTTGACGTCATTGACCATTGCGTTAGTATGTACTATTAGCAGTACTATATATAAATAGGTATTTATGATATATTTTACTTTTTATCAAAGGATAAAATAAAATTGGTTAAAGAATAAAAATAGCTTAAAGGATTTTTGGGAAGAAGAAAAAGCCCCGTACATAGACAAGATAAAGTGGTAATGGGTACACCGTAAGAGGGTACTTAGAAAAAATGACCGCTGGGATCTTATGGTTCTGGAATGAAGACAATGGTACGGCAAGCGCAGCGCTGAACGTCGTCTATCCATGGAAAGATGAATTTATTGAGAAGAATGCCAGCCGCTTCCAGCCGGCCATTTTGCAAACCTAGAGGGAGGTATATGTCGAGTAGTGTACGTCCTCCGGCTAAAATGATGATGGCAATTATCGAGGCCCTGAAGAGCTTAAAAAAGTCACTACGTTTTCCATCCCCTGCTTTAGAAGCTAACGTCTTCAAAAATAATCAAGTGCAACTCTGGATTTTGCTTTTGTGTTCGTTTTATAAATGTAAAATAAGGAATATGATTTATTAAACGAAGAGTCTACGTCTCTGATAAGCTTTGGTAGTTAGAATAAATATGCATGATGATAATAAAGAAATAACTTATTGCTAACCTTTTTAAAATGAAAGATCGTCGTCTTCTATTCAGAGTAGTAAAATACCAATAATAGGAATTCCAATTCAAGTCACTATGTTAAAAATAAACATAAAAGTTATGATTTTTTTGTACGTGCTCTTAATATTTTTAGTGATGATATTTTTGTTATACTCAGTGGAATATATATTTTTTATTATGACGTGTCTTATTGGAATTTTCTACAAGCTAACTGTTGAAATGGTTAATTCATCGTTAAACATTATAAATCGCGAACTGGAGAAAATTCTCGACGATTTGGAAAAAGGTATGTATCTAACCCAGGTTATTTCATATGAGATAAAACTATTTCGTGGACAATTTTAAATTCCTCAACTACGTTTTAACGTCTATTTGTTAAAGGGAGACTAAAGCGAGGTACACATAAAATTGAAAACGATACTATCTTTTTACTACTCTTACTGACTGAATTAGGTCTATGAACGTCACAAAAGTTGTTAGCGGCTTGCGTAGTTTTTTTGTAAAATTTAATAATGAATCAATCTACTTATGTGAATTTAATACTAGATTAACTCATTCACACAAACGAAAAATAGTTCGAAACAAAATGTTACTAAATTGGGACTGTTCATTTTTTAAACTTCAACAAAATCAGCCAGATACAAATAGTAAAGCTAAAACATTTTATTACAAATTTATACGTACTATTTGCAAATAAACTTTTCTCCTAATCTAATATTCATAATATAAAGGAAATATTAGCAGACAAAAATATTAAGTAACGACAATTTCGGATGTGTTAATTGGAAACATAATAATGTAGAATATAACTTGTCTTAATAAGTTTGCCGAAGTATTGTTCATCTTTGCAGATAAAATGAGAAATAGACTATCAAAGCGGCGTGTCAATATACGTTTCATGTCAATAAATAAAGTGATCGATAACCTGCCTCTACTGAAATTTGAGGGTTTGTATAATAAATTGAACACTTTATTTAATTTTATTTTTATATGTTGAGGCAACTTAAAAACTAATTACACTAAAACAGGCGACTCATACATCAAGGGGTCACTACATGTTTCCACCTTTAGCATTATTTAGGTTATGAGGACGTGCAAAAGAATCATAATCCTACATATAAGAAAATTACTTAATAAACATGTTGTGCAACAGTCTTACAAGATACATATAAAAATATACACTTATACTCACATACACATGCATATGTGCATGTGCAAGGAATATATAAATAAATAAAAAGTAGTTATTTTAAATTAAATATTAGTACACATATTTTACACAAACATATAGAAAATAAATTTAGTTACTAATTTTAATAATATCGTAACTATGTGGTTGGATGACATACTTAAAGTCGCGAGAGGTCGATTGATGCGGACAACGCATGGCATGCCCTTGCATGTTGCATGCAAGCATGCATGCAATGTTTAAATGATGATGATGAAATAATATTTATATCATGTTTTATACATTATTGATATGTATTCCTTGTTCATCATTTTTTATTTTTATTAAATATGCGTGTAATTTTTTTTATTTATTAGTATTACCTGGTGTAACATTTACAATGCTGTAATTCTAAAACTTATCTAGAAATTTTTTGAAGCAAAGCAATTTTTTTTATTTCTATTTATTGACAAAATACATCGGACAGTGCTTAGCAAGAGATAACTATAAAGAATTTTTTTGAGTAATTTAGAAAATACTTCCATCTCTTTTGTATCGTCGTTTCGGCTCATAGACCCATTGCAAGGCAAAGATCTGTTCGAAAGATATCTATGGGGGTATATACCATAATCATCACTTTTGACAAGTGAGTTGTCGATCGCAGTGTGGTATTATGGTACGCAGAGGACGCTGCTGCCCATCCTCTGGAAACTTGTTCGCCAGCACTGGTAATCCTATATAATTAATGCGCAAAGTATAAATTATTTAATATCCCGGGAACCGAACCTGCGACCTGCGGTCGCATGTCTTAGTCCTTACCGCTGGGCTATCACTGTATTGCACCATCTATATAAATAATTAGACCGAAATTATTTCTTGATTTTTTTGAAATATATATTTAAAAGAATATTAGCTATAAAATATAACGATGTTTATTAGTGAACTTATTTTTTCCTTATATTTTTGGGCTATTATAGTATCGTGCACGCTTTCTTTTATACGTAATTGTTAAATGTTTTTTTTTATATATGTACTATCCATGTTATAAATATATTTACATTGCTTTTTATTTTCTTTAATGTCAGTCTGCAGAAAGAGTTGTCTTCATTTTTTTTCTGCTGCTAAGTGATATCTTGTAAAGTCCTGTGCATTTTAGTACAGCAATTATCAAAGAAGAACGATAGGAACTTACATCAACTGTTGTTGCTTTACACAAGAACATGCGACATCGCAGCTAACTTCAACAAAGACGAGGGCATTCTTCTACTTTATGTCTTGTTCTCGTATGTTTTCAATTTTATGAACATTACATCTGACTTGATAACGACCATAAGAGGCTTTGGTGAGTATTTTAACAATTAAACAATAAAAAATAAATACATGGTTCATCTATCGTTAATGTTTAAATATATCTTGCCTATGTTTTGAATTTAAAAGTATGGCTTATAATTGAAATATTTATTGGAATCAGGCGTTACTTCGCGGAAGTCCATCCTAAGTAAGAAAAGGACCAATAGTTCAGTCAGCTGACTCTGTGTTTGGCACTAATCGGTGTAACATAGCTCCTGAAGATGCCCCGTGGAGGGGTGAAACACGTGTTGAGTAATTTGGTGGTGGCGGTTGTGTGATTCGCATTGTTTGCCGCATACGCATTTATCAGCGGGCTGGCGGGCGGTGCTTTTCATTGCACGACTACCATTGCATGTGCGGAAGTGGCTAAATATTGGTCCTTTTCTTACTTATAATTGAAAAACAATCTTAGAGTCAATAAGGGACTCTTTATTTAAATTTAAATTGTGAATGTTACATAATTAAAATATATAGATAGAGGACAAGCAACAGAGGTCTAAATCTTGTGATCGCAGGTCGCAGGCTCGCAGAGTACAATCTTATATAATTCACAATTTGATCATTAATTATATAAGATTGCCCACTGCTCACAACCAAGTAACTTAAGTATGAGCAGCAGCGTCCTCTGCGTACCATATTACCACACTGGAATCGCCAACCCTTTTTCCCAACCGTGGCGATTATGTAACATCTTTGCGGGAGACCTATGCCTTGTATTGGGCGTGTATGAGTTAAAATGACGGCTGAATTTGAAAAGTTTATATTAATAAGATTACAAATACTCTTAGCTCTAAATACACTTTCCTTTATAGTAATAGTTCTTTTTTTATGGCTCCCGCTATTGGGGGCCTCTTGTACCCCTAACTTTTTGGGATGAGGGACTTTATAATTTTTTTTTCAGTCTTTTCTTTATTTATCACTCTCTTTCACGCCTCACGATATCTTTCATTCTTTACTTTTGTCCTTCACAATATCTTTCGTTTTGCTCTTTTATACCTTCTTTCTTTCCTCGCCTTTCTTCCATCATCTTCTTACTCTAAGGTGGCTAGGTACATTTTATTTATTTTAATTCTTTAATTTTATCTTACATTTATATCATCTTTATGTAGTAATAGTACAAGGTTGTGATAGTTTTCTTATGTAACTAAAAAAATCTAGTTACATCATTTTTTTACTTTGTTTACTTTTTATTTTTGTCTATGGTTATTATAAAGACACGAAAACATTTACGAATTATAAGAAAAGGAAGCGACACTAAACGGAGGCTGCGCTATTAATAATAATATATTTAATTTTTGGATGTGAACTCATACATAAGAAACGTTGTGTGTATTTATTACGTATTTAAAAGCGAGTCCATCTTCCTTTAAAGTACAATACAGTACTGCTTCATCAAATTTAGAACTCCCTATGAGATAAAAACTACAGTAGTGCGTTTATGTACTCCAAGTTTAAATCTCTTAGGTATAACATTACTATGACTAACCTAGTAAAATATATTTACTTGTAAATTTACAATGACATTGTAAATAATATGAATATGCTTTTTAGGAGGTAGAGCATTTTCTACTACATTTATAGTAAAGTAGTACATTTCTTTTATTCCGGTTTCTGGAATCTTATTAACAAGAAAATACTATTTTTAATAATGATTATGATCAAGATTGTTTTTTTTTTCTATTGAATTCATAAAAAGTTGATTTTTTTTTATTAAACTAAAAATGGCAGCAACTTTATAAGTTTATGCAAGCAAGTTATACTTTGAGTATCCTTGACGGATTTCCAATACCAATTGTTCATACTAGTCAGTTTTCGTAGTTCTCTTTTGAAAATTCGGATCCTAATTACATTTAACATTATTCATTTTAAATCTCTTCATCTAGTGTAATCACTGGTTATTTAAAAAAATAATAATCATTTATGTTTTAGAGTCGATCCCGTTTTGGAAATTTTATACAATAAATCATTGCATATGGTGTACATACGCTATTCTAAATATAGTTGCTATTATCGATCCGTGCGAGCAAACACAGGGAGAGGTAAGTTGTGTTTTTTTATTGGGCCTCTATCGAATGAACCTTTTTTAATAGGCATCTTTTTTACAACATTATGAGATTTTAGGAGTTGAGCATTGAACGTTAAATCTAATCGAGTTAACTCTTGAACTCAAAGAAATTGCCTTTGAAAAAGCACTTGTAATACAACCGCTCAATGTTGATAGTAAAACAACTGTGTAATACACAAAGCGTTTTAACAGTATACACAAACTAGACTGTGGTAGGTTGAACTTAAGTAATGATGGCGGTACGCAGCGTCCAGATGGTCTGGCTGTTGTGAGCAAGTAGAGCCAAGTACAAAGCTGGTTTCTTAACGTCTCTCGCGAAACCGACATCTATGCCTTAAGCAATAAGGTCTCTAATACTCCGCATCTGTAGCTTAAACAATACTACGTATCCTATAACTGCTAAAATAGATTCATAGGAAATTATTCATTTGACACGGTATAAAAAATCAACGACGGGTTTTAACGTAACGCTTTTTAAGAGCGTTCTCTCATAAACAACACCCCACGCGTTTTATTGGTATTGACGGCACTGATTACGGTACGCGGTGTATGATTGTTTCATATTACAAAATCCATGTACTATATATAATCGTATGATCACTTTATGTTTTATTATTATGTTGGATACCCAGACGGCCTCTTTTAAATAAGAGCTGACTGACTGTGTACAGGACACATTACGGAATGATATTAAATAAACTTAGACTTTTATTATTGATGAGTGTTGATTAAATTCATGTTTTCCGGTTTCAGATTGAGAACACTAAACTTATGGTGACGCGGTTAATGTGCCACGTCTCTTCCGAGAATTATTTGTTGCAAGAAGAGCTGGATGCTTACTTCTATCAATTGACGCTATACAACATAAGTTATTCGCCATTGGGAGTTATTACGTTGAATAGGAGCTTAATCTTGACGGTATTTACTGTGTGATTGCCCAGTGGTTGCGACACTATAATACTCATATTTATTAATGTGCCTTGCAAGAGTAATAGTAAATATTTTTGAAACAAAAGTATTTTACATTTACTAAAAATGATATATAATATATTACACATGATAGGTCTTCGAGATCATCAGAGAATATGAAATTTAAAATTCCGGCGCATTCTTTTTTATTTATGGCCAAATCTTTTACCACACAAGCCGGTCTATTGTGGAATGATTTAACGCTGAATATAAAACGAGCTAAGTCACTGCCTATTTTTAAGGAAATGGTTAAGAAATATTAACTAGACCTATCATTATTTATCTATAAACTCAATTCTTTTTCTTCCCCTGTTTCTTTATTATTTCTGAGGCTAGTGGCAATAAATTAGGAACAATAAATTTGTTCATAATAATACGGAATAAAATTAATAACTTCGCTAGTACTAACATAAGCTAGTAGAGTATTATACGGTATAGGCCGTAGTGTAGAGGGAATATCTGGCGTCTAAGAATCTGACTAAGCTTAATTAAGATGTCAGTGTGAACATTGACAGTAAATCAAAAAACCCTTCATAGTCGGCATAACCGACATAAAGGAAACTTTTAAATAATTACTGAAATATTACGTACACGAGCTATAAAAATCTCGATGGATTCATTATGTAAATATTCATGTACTATTGTGTTCTTCTTTGTATCTAAGTTAAAGTTTCTACTAAGTATGAATATTTAGTTTTATACTTTCATTAAGAATTGACTCATACATGACAATTTTTCGGACTGACCATTAAGGGGGTATCAAGTTATGTAATTATAAAGTGGATCTAATATGCATTTAACTTAATTAAAATGGAGATGACCGTCATGTTCGAGTTGGTTAGCCCTGCATTAAATGACTAAGATTTGTGATCTTAAATCGCGGGTTCGATTCTCGGGGTACAATATTACATAATTGACCCTTTTTACGATATATAGGATTACCACTGCTTCCAAACAAACTACCAGAGGATGGATGGTAGCGTCTTCGGCGTACCATAATACCACAATGCGATCGCAAACCCGTCTGCTAAGCGTAATGATTATGGTAAAGCATATAGCCATGGATAGCTTTGGGGAAAGCCTATACATTGCAGATGGCGGCTATAAGCTGAAACGACGGCGACTAAAATTGACTTATGTGACTGTTAAATTAGTTTTTCCATTTTAATTAAATATGTATATCTGTTGGCATTTTAATAAAAAAAAATTAACACTATTTAATTTCAGATCATTGGCGGAGTCTTCACCTGTGTCTTTATATTTGTAGATTTTAATTTAGAATCTGGATTTGTGTCGGCGTAAATTCTCGTTGTTATAACAAAAAAATCGCATATAATGAAGCTTAAAGTGTTTATAAACATTATATTTCCTACCTGAGGAAAATTATAAAATTATTTACTATCGTTTTACATAATTATTTGTAATATTTGTTTCATGAATATTACTTGCTCTAACCATATGTGTTTCATTTAAATGTACTACGAGTTAACAAACCCGATATTTGTTACATCGAATTAAAGTCGATAAAACTGTAACGCTAACAATATTGATATTGCAAGCAAACAACTTATGACATCGAAATGTGATCAAATATCTGACACTATAGAAACATCTATTTCTGGATATAATATGCGCGCAATTGCTAGTCATCTCCTGAGATGAGCAGCAGGACAGGGGATATAGACATCTGTCTATACCTTTTATTTCTTTGTCTTTTCTTATATACCGTAGAGTGTATCTGCGTCTGAAAACAAATTCGGCATCATTGCAGTCAAGGTCGGCTAGTGAACCCCAAGGTTCGCTTTTCGCCATTTCTTGCCCCCCTCGCTTTCCGAAGTGATGGTAAGGTTAGGCAGGTAATAGGAACAAGTGAAGGTTCGACCCTCTTTTCTCTCTGGAGTAGTAATAGTGACAACCCAGCCTGTGCCCCTCGTGGGAACTCTTGTAGCTTGTCACTCCATGTAGCGTCCGCCTAAGCAATCTAAGAGCTCGGAGGCCTTCCATTCCAGTGAAATTTTAGTTTGTAAAAGCCCGGACCGAGGCTCCACAGAGAGCCTTAGAACTTTGTTAACTTAAAAGAGGTTTTAGGCTAGGTGTCTCCTCAAACTTATTACCACCCACCCGTGGAATTAGCAAATCAATAGCGCAGCAGTGTAAGCCAGGTTAAAAAAACAATCGAGTACGTTCCTCAAGCGTTGCCGCAAAAAAAAAGAAAAGAAGTTAATATATTTTTACTAATTTGACTCGTCTTAATGTATTATGTAAAACAATAATATTTACGTTATTAGTGTAATGTTGATAGTGTTTTAATATTAAGTGTCTTAAGGAGTTCAGTTAAAGTTAATAAGCATTTTGATCATACGTTTTGAATATATGTACTATTTACATTAAAAATCTTAACGATACATTTGACGATTTATTTTTGTTTATATAACTGATACAGTTTAGCAACATATATAATATTTATAATCATTAGTAAAATCAGCATTATTTAATGAATCCGGTTATCTTTTCTGCACGCGAACTCCTAATAGCTAATAGCTCGATGTTTTTCAATTATACTATCGTAGTCAAATACTGGAGTATTTGACTACGGTAGTATAATTAAAAATGCTTAAAAAATGAACCATCTAATGAACTTTGATATACTCGTACGTAATTTGTAAAACTTATGAGTTGTTTTACTTTCATTATTAAATCGGTGACATTGTAAAAACGGAATAATAAATAATGATTTTGTAATGTAAAACATTTTTTTATTTGTTGTAAAACTAAACCTAATTTCTTTTTGATAGGCCGCGTTTAGGAACTTTCCACGGCTGCCCACGTCTTTAACTGTGGCGTCATTAACCTTGTATGTAGGTAACCAACGTCGCGTCTACGCCGCGCTCCTCATTCGGAAATCTTCGGGCCCGAACGACCGTTGGTTTCACGAGCCGTGAACAAGAAAAACGTAAATACTTATCTGTGTTTGTTAGTATGGACGAAAACACGAAATATAAGGCTATTTGCCAACGTATAATACTATTAAAAAGAAATTAAATTTAGTTGTACAACGATTAAAAGAATGATTTACATTAAAAATTAAATCTAATAGGTTTATAATATTTATGATGTCTACTTTAGCGCCTAGCGTTTTCTGAATGACGTTTGAACTGCTAATAGGATAATCTAGGGGATTCAAATACAATTATGAGAACTAATATTAACGCACAAGTAAAGGGCATTTTTTCTTAATCTAGAAACTTTATTCTAGTGGATGATTGTCTCGAGTACAATGTTGTTATGTACTGATTGATATTTTTTAATCCTTTATAGAACACTAAGTGATGTAATAAACAAGACAGTTAGCTGTTGATGAGTGATGATCTACTCAAGTTGCCTGTTAAGTTTTGTTATAATATAAGAGATCTTCTTTTTTCAAATTAGATTTGTGAATTAATAAAAAAGCTATAAGTCACTTCGATAAAGAGATCAATCGCCGAATCCAACTACTACGGATAGGTAGCTTATGGGAAGCTTCAATACATCTTCTCATCCAAAATACCGCAAAATCTGAAGACGGAGGGCTTACACCAACATGTGTTGCATATTAATTTGAGACGTGGGGAATGGTGAGGGCTATGCTCGAAGCTTCGAAAGGAGAAGATCTGCAGAAGAACTAATGTCACCAACATGGCCTTTAGAACTGCACGTCTGAAATGACAGTGGACTCCAGTGGCAACCATGAGCAGGTAAACCTGGGGTAGACTGACACTAGGTGGACCGATGACATATTCAAGGTTGATAGATGTCGCCGGCTGCAGGCAGTGCAAAATCTGTCATTGTGGCGATCTTTTGGGTAGACTTATGCCTCGCAGGGACGTCTATCACCTGATATTAATGAATGAAAATAACTAAGTCACAATTGGACACTCTGCATTGGTTACGTAAATAAAATGATTTTACAAGATACAGTTAAAACTCTTTTAATGTCAAATTACACGTTTCATCTTAAGCTTTTATTGCGTAATATCTGACAGCTTTGCCGTTCCATTTGTTGTGTGTCAGCGTCTGAAAACATAAACATATATATAAAACATTGACATAATTGTTATTCTTAATGTATTTTCAATTACATACAACACAAAGACAATTTACGCAAGTATCTCAAGCGCATTCATTTTGATATAAATATTTAACAAAAAATCTCACCGTAATTAATTTATTATCCAAGTACTCCCTTTTGTAGTTTATAACGCTGCCGTTATTAAATTTTTGCTCTTGGTTAAGAATGTTTCCATTGAGAGTAAATTTTGACTTCGCCTGGAATTAATGTCGTTATTTATATATAGAAGAAAACTTAAACACTAAATATAAAAGTGCATGTCCTTACTACACTTGCAGTATGTTGTTCGTCAAATTCCTCTCCGATCTTGAACGAGACCTTCACAGTTTCACTCGGGCACTGGGCCGTTATTGTATATACGTCACCATTTTTCTCGATTTTATGTACGGGTTTGAATTTCTTAAAAAATTCAGTGCGTCCTGGTGGCATACCTTTAAAGAAAAATAAGTTGCTTTTAACTACAAGTTTTTAGGTCAAATTTTCCTACAAAGTCCCTAAAAAATATATCCTGCTCTTTCAGTATTTAAATGTTATATTTATAGTTCCCGGTGAAAAGAGCTTACTTAATTTAAAGTCAATAACAAAATCAACTCATTCAATCAAAAGTTCCAAAAAAATTATCTTGTACTTTCAGTATTTAAATATTATATTTAAAGCTCCTGCTGAAAAAAGATTATTTAATTTGAAGTCAATACCAAAATCAATTCACTCAATCAAAAGTCCTTAAAAAATATATCCTGCACTTTCAGTATTTAAATGTTATATTTATAGCTCCCGGTGAAAAGAGCTTATTTAATTTAAAGTCAATACCAAAATCAATTAATTCAATCAAAAGTTCCAAAAAAATTATCTTGTACTTTCAGTATTTAAATATTATATTTAAAGCTCCTGCTGAAAAAAGATTATTTAATTTGAAGTCAATACCAAAATCAATTCACTCAATCAAAAGTCCTTAAAAAATATATCCTGCACTTTCAGTATTTAAATGTTATATTTATAGCTCCTGCTGAAAAAAGCTTATTTAATTTGAAGTCAATACCAAAATCAATTCACCCAATCAAAAGTCCTTAAAAAATATATCCTGCACTTTCAGTATTTAAATGTTATATTTATAGTTCCCGGTGAAAAGAGCTTACTTAATTTAAAGTCAATAACAAAATCAACTCATTCAATCAAAAGTTCCAAAAAAATTATCTTGTACTTTCAGTATTTAAATATTATATTTATAGCTCCTGCTGAAAAAAGCTTATTTAATTTGAAGTCAATACCAAAATCAATTCACCCAATCAAAAGTCCTTAAAAAATATATCCTGCACTTTCAGTATTTAAATGTTATATTTATAGTTCCCGGTGAAAAGAGCTTACTTAATTTAAAGTCAATAACAAAATCAACTCATTCAATCAAAAGTTCCAAAAAAATTATCTTGTACTTTCAGTATTTAAATATTATATTTATACCTCCTGCTGAAAAAAGCTTATTTAATTTGAAGTCAATACCAAAATCAATTCACTCAATCAAAAGTCCTTAAAAAATATATCCTGCACTTTCAGTATTTAAATGTTATATTTATAGCTCCCGGTGAAAAGAGCTTATTTAATTTAAAGTCAATACCAAAATCTATCAAAACTTTAACTTTAACTGAAATAGTTCCGTCTAATAAGATAATTTGGTACTACATAGGAAGTTATAAGTAGCGAAAAAATAATATTCATCTTAATCGAAAAACTAAAAATATATTTACCCAAACTGTCAACAAATGCTTCGTAATTTTCATCTTTTTCAAGTTGGTAGGATTTTCCAACGAAAGCCATTTTCAAAGTTTATTGTTGTCGCGAGTGCCTTGTCCGGAGCTGGAATAACCAATACTCGCTGAAAATCAGTATTTATACCCTGCGTTGTTTATGTATTGTCGTAATGATACATCTCTGTTTAAATTAATTAATGTTGTATCCTCCTAACATAATTGCATGATTAGCAATATGCACCTAGTTTATCAATCCGTTATACTAATTTAGTAACAAATTATTTATTAAAATGTGAATTAGTAATTTATGCTGATAAGGTCTTCAATTTCATGGTCTATTTTTATCGCAAAAATGATCCTACGAACGTTAGTGTAAGTACACTTTTAAAAAAATGCACTTTTTAAAATGTGATTGAAAACTACAAGGATTATATTCTATTAAGCAGGCTATCACTCAGGATTGGGTGACCGCAACTTAAACTCTTATAAGACAAATAAACATATTTTCATACTTTTATATATATATTATAATATTTTCATACGTAACTAAATCGCACGGCATATATTTGTTTGTAAAGAAATCCATAGTACATTATATATTTTATATATATATATATATATATATATATATATATACATATATAAAATAAAATATATATGTATTTATATATATAAATAAAAGGAATACATAGTGAAGATTAAAGTTCAAAAATTAATTCTCATTTTGACTATGGCTTTCTCTACACACACAAACACCGGTTACTACTTTTGTTTGTTATTCGCAAAAAAAAAAAAAACGTTCTTAATTCGGTTTAATGCCAGAGCGGTTATTACTTTCTATTAAGAACTTAAACTTCCTCTTTAAGTTTTGCGATGACAAATGGCTACATTATTCCGATTGTCTAGGTCACATTTGGTAATTGATCTCTTATGATGATGTGATCCATTTACGGTCCCGTATCAACACAACCACATTTTATGTTGATAAATAACGGCTTACTTTTTTCATGAATACACAAGGACTTCATGTGTTAAAATAACAATAATAAATTTATGTTTTTTAATATTCCTACTAACTTTGAGTCTATATAAGTTCAATGCATTTACCGGTCTAAATACTTTTCTGTGCAAATTTGGTTAAAGCCAATAATCATTATTATCATTATTTCAGCTATATAACTTCTTGTATTCAACATAGGCTCCTTCCATTCATTTCTGATAGAACCGACTGTAGGCGGCTCGCGCCTAGCGTGAGTCTACTACCTTAACAAGTTCGTCTGCTCACCTTGCTTGTGTACTACGCTGTATTTGTCAGTCCGAGGTCTCTCTTCTAGAAGCTTAAGGCTTCAGCGGCTATTTATTGTGCGCGCTATGTGGCCTTTCTCCTGCACTTCAACTTCTCAATACGCTGGCCTATGATTTCTAATGTTTTTTTTTTTTAATAAATATTACATGTAAATGTAGATTAATACGTTTCAGATTAATAAATTTACTATGAGTTCCTTAGCAAAATGGAAGCACATTAAACCCCTGAACCTCGAAAACAAAATTGATAAATTATATCCCTATTCTATAGTACCGCATTTGGGTGAATATATATATCAAATATTAAACTACTGGTGTAAAGTGGTCAGGACGATGAATTATTTTCGTTATTAAGGAGACAGTTTAATATTGGTACGTGCAGTTTAATTGCTGATCGATAACGTCAAACATGTGATTCAACGAGCAAGCAATGAGCCAGAAATTGACAAAAGAATGCAAAACAAGATATCGGTCAACATTAATACGAACGATACGAACATTAATACGTGAAAATGGCTTGCATAAAGCGTTTCTCAGGAAAACTAGTCACGGTCAGAAGCGCTACGATAAACAACAGCTGTGCTAAGAATAGGGATTTACATTATTCGTTATTTTTTGTGCACATTTAAATGCCACGGAATTTTCTAAATATCGGCCAAAGTTCCTAGAAATTGCTGCTAAATTTATAGAGAAAGGGGATACGAATGTCATTCGCGCGTGCGACTATGATACGAGTATCAATTGTAGAAGTTTAATTGCAAACAATTAAAAACTATTTTTACTTCTTTTTCATTTTACATTTATTAAAAATATGTATCGATTATATAAAATTATTATTAATATTGTAAACAAAGCATACAATCTTGCAATATAGATAGGTGCTGTTTCTGATATTTATATAAAGGGGCGATATTATGACAAAGTTAGTATATAAGAACAATGGCATTTTATTCCTCTTTGGAAAAATAAATAAGTATTAAAAATACTAAACGGCAAACACAAGTTCTTTATATACCTTCCTATATATCCTGCATTTATTACGTTAAAAAATATCAAGTAGAAGTAGGAATAAAAAATACTAAATGCAGGCAAACAGAATATGACTTCATTTGTTGACTCAGCTGAATAATTTTTATCTTGAAATATGTTTTAAAAATAGGTATCAATATCGGCACAGGCGTTTTTCATTAAGATTATAAGAATAAATTGATAATGTTATCCTTTATCGTATCCACTGACTACTTACGACAAAGGTCGTCTGTCTATTTATGGGTATAGTGCTTTCACTACACTTGCCAATCAATAGATGCCACTCCGTCCACCTTCTTCTTTCACTTCCTTAGGCTTCGATGTCCATTTATTCTGCGAGTAACGCGACCTGCCCACTGATATTTCAACATTCCAATAATAGGTAGTATCCTATTCCTAAGTTAGTTTTCTCTACCTATCATGCTGTTATTTCTGTTCTTAACTGTAGCAATGGACTAGATCTTTTAGTATAATTAACAAATGAGGTATGAGGTTATTATTTCATGGGTCTTTTCATTTCCTGATTTGTGGCGTATACAAGGAAGTTTTTTTTCGTTGACATCATTCGCTAAAGCACAAGAAGTTACTGGACTCGTTTTGAGATCATCAAGATGATTCGTAAACAATTTTGGATACGAGGGCAAAAGTACTAAATTTTAGAAATGAGAATAATGCATAATAAAGAAAAGTATGCAGTTTGCAGGTTGTCTTAATAAAAGAAGAATACGTTCGACTAATCAACGTAGTGTTGAAAAGTCTCCGGACCTTGTCCAACCGTTGAGGATGTCAAAAGTACAAGACACTCGGCTGTTTTCCCTGTTGGATGAACCGGAAACCGATCATATTCGTCCCTAATAAAGACGCTTGCATAAAGCCGTCGCAATTCGGCGCCGTTATCACCCGCGCACTGCACCGCGCCCCTGGCCAGAGAGAGAGCTATGTCATTACGGGAATACCTAACCTGGGAGCGTTATAAATACAGACTTTCGGCTACTGCACATCATTCGTGTTTTGGACGAAGTACTTGCAACAGCATAATTTAAAAATGGCTTTCACGGGAAAAACCTACGAACTTGAAAAGGAAGAAAATTTCGGAGCATTCGTTGATAGTTTGGGTAAGTATTTTCTTATTTTTATATTAACAGACACATTTTTATACTCACCTCATTATTTGCTTTATTGCGGCAAATATTTATTTGTCTCTACAAATATTTATTTGATTAGTCTTTAAATATTTGTCGTTCAAATTCCTTTTTTCTTCCTTGTACATTTCACTGCCAAACTTTTATAGTTTTGTTCTTGTTCGTGTAGAGACGCCGAGTATTATTTTGTTGAAAATTATTTATTCTGACTATATATACTTAAATGTTTTGATCCTTAATAAATAAAAATGAAAGTTATTATAACTAGTTGTAATTTTTAGTAGATTCATAAATCGACAGGCTTTCTTTCTTCACCTCAATCCTTTTTATCGAAATTTTATTTAATGTCTTGTATTATAATTTATCTAACATTTAAAAGGAATTATTTAATACCTGTTTTCCCCATGGCAGAAATACGTAATCTAATTTTTTATTTCCCAAATAAGCTAAATAAATTCTTTTTCTTCTTCTGTATAATATATTAATGTATATCTTATAGGTATGAATTAATAAGCTAAAAATGAATGATCGTTAAAAATGTACTTTTAATTAGAAAATCGTTTATTTAATTTTTCACCTATCACTGTACGCAGTCGTTGTGTTAAATATTTTGATTAGGAGCCTTAAAATGTTATACGCATCGGCAAGTAATCACCTGACAGTATGACGTGAAGAGTGTTACGGTTTTCAGTTACTAAGCCAAGGTAAGCCTTGCGTAGAAACTTCTAGTCGTAAATTTTATGTCTCGAGAAAATTTTATAGGTAAAATATTAACAAAAGTAATTTTTTTTCGTTTAGGTATGCCACCAGAACGGGCCGAATTTTTTAAGAACTTCAAACCAGTACACAAAGTAGAGAAAAACGGTGACGTATACACACTAACAGCCCAATGCCCGACTGAAACTGTGTCGGTCTCATTCAAGATCGGGGAGGAATTTGACGAATCATTGTCCGCTCGTATTGTAAGGACATGCATTTTTATATTTAGAATATGAGTTTTGTTAATCTTTCAATTAGTAACTAATTTGTAAAGAGAATTCACACACTCACAGTATAACTAATTATGAAATTCTCGCTGTGAACTAACCTCATGGCCTCAAGAGTGGTCATCGAACATTAAATAAAAAAATTTATTTAGATTTTTAATATGATTCTTTAATTATTATCTAAATAACGACGATACAATGATTTCAGGCGAGGTCGAAATTTACTCTCGATGGGAACACACTTAACCAAGAGCAAAAATTTGATAACGGCTGCGTTATAAATTACAAAAGGGAGTACTTGGGCGATAAGTTGAAAACGGTAAGATGTTTTATGAATAAATAAGTTAATATGAATGCGTTTGTGTAAGTTCTTAAACGAAACACAAGATGTCAAGAAGAGTTTCTAGTGGAAATCGTTAAGTCTTTTCCAATCGTTGCACAAATTCAGGCATCAGACAGTTTATAAGACTAAATTGAAGTTATTAATTACATCGTGGGCCGATGCAGTGACGTATCACCGGGTGAACAGTGTAACATTAGTATAATATTTAATTAAACATACACACATAACAACAATGTTCATGTTTCATACGTTTGTTAATTTTTTCAGACGCTGACTAACAACAAATGGAACGGCAGTGCTGTCAGATATTACAAACTTAAAGCATGAGTCACAAAGCGTAACTCGACAATAAAAGAGTTTTAATAGAATATTGTAAAGCCGTTTTATTTACTTTTCCTAAGTAGAATACCACGTTTACATCATTACTGTCATTTGGATATGGAATTCTGGTAAAGAAACCAGTATACATCAAACCCCATTTTAAATGTCTGTAGTGATATTCTTTTCCTCTTCACCTTTTTATCTTAAAAACCGTTCCACTTCTTGAGCACCACTACGCTTAATGTTTATGATTATTAGAAAATATGGAATGATAAATTCTCCAGCGTACAGCTCGGTTTCTTGGAAAATCAGTTACTGTTCAGGCTGAACGGTTGTAGGATGGGGTGCCTGTTCTGCTAAGAGAAGCTACATCTCTGCCAATTTTTAAAAAGCTAGAAAAGGTTCACTGATCGTTGAAACATTTTGTATACTGCAATAACAAGTAGAGATTTATATTTGTGGTTATCAGAGATATATTGGGTTTATGTATTAGAAAAGTCTATTGTTATTTCCAATAGTGGTAGCCCAACGGTAGAGGAATGAGACTTGTGATCGTAGGTCGCGGGTTCGATTCCCGCGATATCATCTTATGTTTTGTATTAACTATATAGGAATGTTACATATATATATTTTTATAATATCAGCCATTTTTATAAGTCCATACTAGTGAGATTTAAAACTAAGAAAAAGAATGTCCAGGATATGTTGTATAACTTTATTATAAATACACACACTTGGACTCACGAAGGATTGGTTAACTTTTGCAGATGAAATTATGGCTAACTTATTCTTTGTAGTTGCCCAGTATTGCGTCGTGTAAGTACAATATCACGTGTTTCCAAGTTTTCACCAACAATCTGGATTGCAACTTCATCGATTGTTGGAGCATTAAATGTGCGTTCAAGTGTTCCAGCTGGTCTTTTATCTGCTCTGATCCCAACTTTATAGTCATCACTTGGCTTGCGCTCTAAAGCAGTCTTGAACAGCCTGACCAATGCATAATGTTCATGAAGCATTTGCTGCAAATCTTGGAGAATTGCTCTTTTCGTAGCTGTGTTAATCCCTTGACGCCGGTAAAATTGCTCTTCCATATTGCCCATGAAGTATATTTGCAAGAATTTATGCTGTGCAAATCTGATCTTGAATCCGTATAGTCAAAGCCATAGTTATAGTTAGATTTATAAACACTTTTTTTTTCAAATAATATCATGCGATTTTTATTTTAGAGACAAATACAGAAATCTAACAAACTACATTCCAGAATTTTTTTACAATCATAGATAATATAGTTTTTAACGTATATTACCTTAAATGTCGGATTATATCCGTGTTCTTCGATAATTTCCGCCCCAGATGAAGTCATTTGGAAACAGACATTGTATTTTTGAGTGTTCGCTAGAAAATGTCGTGATTCTAGTGTTTCGTCATAAAGCAGGGAACGCAATAGCTCTGGTGGCGGGATCAATAATGGCAATGTCACTTTACCACTAAGGCAGCACAAACAAGGCGTTTCACCAGCAAACTTCAATGCGCCACAATGCTGGCAAACAACGTCTATTGGACCAATGCAAACTAAACGATGCAAGCTGTAGTCGATAGTGCAATGATATAAAAAAGCTGCTCGATTCAAATCAATACTTGAACCATTTCTTCTTGCACTTCGAAGATTATTTCTCTATTCTTCTGTACGATAAGCTCGACGATTTCTCGTTTCTAACCTGGCCGTTTCACGGGCTGCCTCTCTTTGCTCTTGTGTTTGAGAAGCACGAATTAAGGCCCTTCTTTGCTCCATACTAACGCGGCTTTTTTCTCGTGCAATTACTCGTTCTTCGTTAAATAATTGACTCGCGATATTCCGTTGCCTAATTGCGATACGGCTCCGCTGGTAAAGATTAGATCCTCCAGGACGCGGCATTGTTATTAATAGTTATACTGAATATGCACTCGCACAAAACCACATAGAACAACCAAACATAATAACAGTGCCTAAATTTTCGAGACATAGACAATAGCTTATTAAGAAAAATCATAGACAACCTATAAAAAGATATTTACACTTTTGTTAATCTGTAGAATAAATCTTAGGTGTTATTTTCGGAAATTAAAAATTAAATTAATAAATAATTTACACCAATTATGTCTAAAACAAACAAATATAACAGTACCTGAACTTTCGAGACATTTTACACAAAATAAATTTCTGAACGCACACATGAATAGTTGTTACAGTATTTGACAGGATTGGACAACAAATGTTTGACATGTAATAAAGAAATGAACATTTATTGAAATGATTAAGTATTCATTACACATATCGAGTTTTCATTGTTTTTGAGATGTATTCTGCTATTCGGGGCGGAGACAAATCCAACGAACCAATAACCATGAAAATTGGTTCAGCAGATCTCGAGTTTTATAACAAACCCGTCTTTGTTTTATATTTTTAAATAATAAATATCAATAACATAGCAATAATAAAAATATAAAATTTGATAATTTATTTTGTGTTACATACGACGTTATTTGTTCATAATATTTAATTATACAAATAAAAGAATAGCGCTAGTAGCAATTAATTTATCCTCTTGTTCATTTATTTTAAGTTTGACCATGTAGTTTGGGAACTTTGTAGGAAAAACCCTTCAGAAGGAAATTAATTTCGTTGATTTTACATGTCCTTTTTCCTGTTTACAAAGTACATTTTGTTAAGTATTCATTGTAATTACTTAGATAAATGTGTAGAGTAAAAACTCTACCCCAGGCTTTGTTTTACCCTTTAGGTTACGGGGGCTTCGATAGTTGTGCCATAGTGGAACAAAATATTTATTTATCAACTTATTTAATGATGTTACATCGGAGAGTTTTGCCAAGTAGATTATAATTTATTTCATGACGTAAGAGATCCTACACAACACTGTTCTAATAATCGTCTCGTTATGTGTGATGGATACGATATCGGGTCGTAATTTTTTATTTGCCCACCAGTGAGTTATACTCGATTCCGTAATAGTAAAGGCTATTTATCGATGAAGTTTCACTAGAGTTCTTATATCTAAGCGTTGTTATTGGCATCAGCTTCGTTTCAATCCAGTTATTTCAAATATATGATCCACCTAACGTGTCTATCTTTTTTCTTCCTCTTTCTTTCTTTCTTTCTTTCTTACAAGAATATAATTCGCACAATTTATGCTTAGAAACTAAAAACATCAATTAAGGTTTATTCTTAAGAATTACCTTGTTTAATGAGTTATATCGCAAAAGAAAAAAGATTGGTTGGATAATTTGTTATTATTAAATAAATCCTTTAATATAGAATTGTACGAAGTTTTCAGATTTTATAAATATGATCCCAAGTTGTAAACGAATAACTTGATCAACAATAAAATAATGTTAAAATAATGTTACAGAATCGTTTTAATTAGAAAAACTCTTATTAATAATTTGCATTAGACGGTTCTTCTTTGAACAGCTTAACAAAGGCCGGATTTTTTTTAAACAAAAGTTCATATTTTGTTCTAGGAACCTTTTTGCATAGCCTTTTTAAACTCAAAGCGGGTACTGCGTGATAAATGCCATTGTGCGGAGTTATAATTTATGAAATAAATTTTTAAATCTTATGAGATTTAATTATACGTAAGGTTCGTTTTATTTTTTACTACGATACACGTAGTAAAAAATAAAAAAGTTAATGAGAGTCAAAGAGATAAAGTAGAAAATTCTGTCTCTTTACATGTGTCCAACATGTACGTCAATGTCCGGAATGCACGTTACATCATTGGCCATCTATTGCAAGGCTCATTTCCTTGACATCCATCACCAGGTTGTACATTAAAGTTTACCTTCGATTTTCATTAAAATAATGATACCGTAACAGAGTCCTTTGTTGATAAAGTCGATTAATATAAAGGTCACCCTTTGAGGCCATAGCGTAGATATCTAACATTTACTGAACATAAAACGTAAACCTTTCGCAGAAAAATATCACTATCGGTTATACCTATTCAACATTATTTTTTACATTGTAGACACAAAGTATTATAAATATTAAACAATGAAACAAGATTCTAAAGTGTTAGATTGTTTCTAATCAAAAAATAAATCAAGAAAATCTATAGATAAAAAGGATAAATCACTTTATTTACCGATCCAATCCAATACTTTTATAATAACAATTATCATTGACTCATTTACACCTCTCACGAAAAGATAAGCTTGTTTCGAGAATCCAATCATTGTTATCATTATCTGAGAATTTTGCTTTACACCGCGTCTCTCTTATAATTTCTGTCTAAGATTTTTAAGTATATTTTCTATATTATATAGAAAAAAATTGTTATCGGTGTAATGTACTAGCTTTTAGTCACAAAATTCATCTTACCAAAGTTAGGCCACTTTCATTCGTAGAGAAATTTCGAACATAACTCTCTGCATGGTTCATTGAGCGCTCGAGAATTTGTCATCTAAACTCGAAGGTAGAGAGCACGTTTCACTGGTGTAAGCCGTAAC
The DNA here is from genome assembly GCF_028537555.1 of Battus philenor. NCBI lineage: Eukaryota > Metazoa > Arthropoda > Insecta > Lepidoptera > Papilionidae > Battus > Battus philenor. The sequence continues at coordinate 6,716,151 of NW_027181686.1, forward strand.
TTTAGTCTAAAAGCTCTAAGGTATAGATATGTTTTTTTTATAGAAAATATTGAAATAAATAACAGCTGCTTATTTCAAAATTCTTAAATTATTTTAAAACGATTCCTAATCTAGAGAGTGACATAATATGCCGATGGTATATTTAAAACTAATGGCCGCAGGGGTCTTGAGGTTCCGGAGTGGAGGACAAGGACTTAGCGCAGCGAAGGATATCCATACATACGATTTGGAGACACCTGGTCAAGGTCCTCAAAAGCCGCTGGGTCTAGGCCAACCAGTTTTATTGACCGTAACGCACCTGGCCACCGACTGCCCAGCATATGAAAAACTCAGGAAGATTCTCAAAATTGTAACAGAGAGAAAGATACAGGTCGGCAACGTCGTCCTGGTGAGCGACAATGAACGTCGCCCTGCATTTTTTTAGATGTTGCAGTGAAATAATCAAGGAGGTTATAAATAGAAATAAATAGGTACGAGTACGAAGTAAATATCTAATCAGAATATAAGTCAAATAAATATATAATATAACAGAGTATACCAAAAATAAATTACGGGTAAAAATTTAATAAGTCAAAAAATTTATAAAAAAAGTGATATATAAAATAGACCAAAGAAATTAAAATATGGAAAAATTGTAACTGCGATACTGTGGAAATTGTGGAGAAGAGAGTGAGATGATCTATAGAAGAACGAAAATAATGAAAACAGTACGAAAAAAATTGTGATCGAAGACAGAAAAAAAAAGAATATGTGATATACGGAGAAGGAGAATGAATAAAAACAAAAGAAACGACCAAAAAATATTAAATTTAAAAACAAAGTCTTTGTCTCTTTCAAAGTAAGAGCAAAAGAAAGGTGCTAAATAAGGAGGACCAAAACTAAAAAAAAATAAAAAAATTCAGCTCTATTAGGAAACTTTTGGAAAAGCCTATTTCCGTCTTTAGTTGTTTCAGGAGCCTTTGCTAGCAAACGTACTAAATTAATGCACCGTCGCAACTAAACTCCTAACAAACTTACGATCGCTACACTGAAAGAGATAAGAATTCAAATTAATTAATTGTGTAAACAGTGATATTAAAATAAATTTATTGGTAACGCAACAATGTAAGCATCTATTAATTTCTTGAAATTATTGAATAATCAATGCGATAACAAATGTCATTTATATCAAAATATTGCACGACCTGCTATTGTGTGTCGTTCGGTGACATATTATTTATGAGGATAATTGGTCTATAAATACTTTATCTTTCCCACAATACGTACTGAACACCCCATATAAATACCGATGCTCTGCGCATCTCCGCTTGTCGTACTTCGTTTCAAGTTTTGGTAAGAACAAAATCTGAAAATGATCTTCTTGGGAAAATCTTATGTGCACGAGAAAGATGAAAATTTCGAAAATTTCATCGAGAATTTAGGTAATCTGTAAATATTTTTGACTCTTATTGTATAAATAATATATATTTGCATTAATAAACATCAAATATATAAATAATATTAATTTACAAATATTTTGATGGTCTTTCGAAAACACTTTTTATATTTAGACGAACTTTGCTCGCTTTGCAAACATAATGAACCTCTTCTCAACCCCCATTGCGGGTGAATTTTAATACTCTGCTTAGTTGATCCCAGCTCGACGGAAGAAGTATTCCTTTCAATTGGTGAAGATCTTTTACTATTAATATTTTTTAAAGCAATTTCTCACTTTTGCTGTTCACTTCTTTAAATTCATGAATTCAATGTTTTTTGCAAATGATTTCTCTGTCTTGTGAAGATGATTTTAAATTTTAATGACATGCTATATGGATAATATTATTGCAAAACTAACGGATTTAAATGTAATATTGTGTACTTTATTTATTTTGGTGACAAAGGCTCTTATTATATATTATATTAAAATGTGTTTTGCAGGTTTACCAACAGAACGCGCTGCGTTTTACAAGTCGCAGTTCAAACCTATACATAAAGTGGAGAAAAACGGTAATGTATATACATTGTCGGCTCTCTGCCCTGGGGAGAACAAACAGGTCTCTTTCAAGATCGGAGAGGAATTTGACGAAAAGTTATCTCCGAAACACGTTGTGAGTATCTTTATTCTTATGTTATTGATCGTTTTATTTTTAATATTACGTTTATTATAAACAATCTGTGAATAAATTTTACAACATCGTAGAACAAAAAGCCAACAATGTACGCTTAAGAGCCTTCAGTTTATCTTTATTACTATGCGCCGTACAAATTAATTAAATAATATATTTACATTAAACAAACCTTTCAATGATTTCAGGCTAAGACAACATTTACGCTTGACGGGAACACCCTTAATCAAGTGCAGAAATTCCCGCACGGCTGCGATGTAATCTACAAAAGGGAGTATTTCGACGATAAGTTAATAACGGTATGATGTTTTTTTTAAAATAATTAATTTGTTACCATTTAATAGAATTTGTGTGAAGTTGTGTTCCAAAATACTGAAGAATAATAATTGAGATTTACACGGATATTCCTCGTAAAATAAAACCAATTTTTTTTTCGCATGGACATCGGCCAACAACAATAGATATTAATTTTAAAGATGTCTTTAACACATCACTCATAAGTCATATTGCCAGTGTTAAATACTCGAAATATCAAGAATGTGAAGTGATATATAGTGTAACGGTATAATCTGTTAAAAATTCATCTTTTTTCAACCGTACTTTTTGTATTTAATTATTTGTAATCTTTAAGATCACGATAAGTTTCTAAGCCAATACATTGTGTTAACGCTCTATAATGTTTTCAGACGCTGACAACCAACAAGTGGAACGGAAAAGCTGTCAGATATTATAAATTGAAAGCCTAAGTTGTAATGCTTCACTTATAATAAAGAATTGATACAAATATTCGAGATTCATTTTATTTCAGTTCAAAATTTTAACCCTATAGGATTTTCTATCGTACTGTTTCAAGTTCTAATTTGGACCAGACACATGTTATTAATAATAAATGTAAAAATGTGAAAGAACACTTTTACAATATTATTATAAAAAACCGTAAGTTTTTTATATTAGGGGGACCGGAAAGTTATGTCATTTTCTCAAGTTAAATCCATACGACTACATTTTTAACAAGTTTTTATTTCTAATCAACAATATGTTCACCTTCGTTATCGATAACCTTTTGTCATCTAGTATACAAATTTACAATGCCGGAGCGGTAAAAACCAATCGGTTTTGTCTGAAAAATATCTTGATAGAAACGATATTATTTACCGATCTTCTTATACATACATACATACATACATACATACATACATTCTTACAGATAAAGCTCGGATTAGTAACATTAATCAAGGTATTAAACAGTCGATAAAAATATATTAAAATAACAACAGATGTTTTGCTTGAAAAATATTAAATTATTTATTTATTAATATCATAGTCTTTACAGCAATATGTAATACAATAACATAAAAAAAGACAATGGGTGGCTCTATTACTCTAGGTAATTTACACACAACTATAGTCTGATTTGTAATATTATCACAGAGACCTACAAACACTTAATTTTATACCAGTTTATTTATTTATTTACTAGTAATACATAAATAATTATGAACAAAGCATGGAATTCAGTTAGACAATTTCTCACTCGCTCTAGAGATATATAATTAGAATGCGAATTCCTCCATCATTCTCTGTAATGTTCGATACGTTTTCAGTTATTTAAACAAGTCTTAGATTCTGCAAAGAGGAGAATTCTCGAACGCAGTAAGCACATCTTTTGTCTATGGGAAGTGTCCCCATGAGCTGATTTCATGTTTTACGAAAATCGGTTCTAAAAAGCGGATGAGTGCAAGAAGTCCATGGTCATGATCGTAAATTGATTGGGCGTCGTGAGGTTTTAGGACACCAAGTGCTTATCGTATTCCATCCAATAAATTTCCTTACGCAAAGATTGTCTAGTGAAATGCCATAAATATTTTTGGCTCCAATCTACAGTATGTATTATTTATCATTATTAGTGATTTGTTGATTTTATCATATTTTTTTCTTAATTAAAACATTTAAGTAAGTCAGTGTGACAATGTTTTGTGTAAAATTCAGCCTAAAAAATACCATAGCACAATAATTTGTTTCAAAAGAGTAAGAGTGTAGTAACTGCTGCATGTCCAGTAGATTAGATAGTCTACTTCTATACGAGTGTGTAAGGCAGAATAAGGAAACCTAAAAGTACTGACAAGTGCATGCCATGTGCATTCAGAATCAATAACGTTCCCAAACAAAATATCGCTTTTAAAGTAGCAAGCTTATCGTCGTTATATTAACTTAAATATATCTCGTATATAGTAATCTTTTACACTAATACATATAAAATTTATTACACATGTACAGCCATTCCGATTAGAAATAAAAACAATAGGACAGTATACCGAATGGGGTTCAGTTTGTAAATTTCAATGAAACGGCTACCGAATATTTATTTAATCACTTTATTATTGACATTGGTTGCACACTACAACTTAGGCTTTCAATTTATAATATCTCACAGCTTTTCCGTTCCATTTGTTGGTTGTCAGCGTCTGAAAAAATAATAGAGATTTTACGACATCGCATCGTCTAATCATGTTGATGTGTACAAACCGTTTGTCACAATGGATATCTTAAATTTTACTGTCAATAAAAGACGATCGAATGAACGCTACAGCTGTCAATAATCTGTACTGTTTTCATTAACACAACTTTACACAAATTCGTTCAAATTGAAATATATTTTTTATTTACGAAAACATCTCACCGTTATTAACTTATCATCAAAGTACTCTCTCTTGTACGTGACATCGTAGCCGTGCGGGAATTTTTGCACTTGATTAAGGGTGTTCCCGTCAAGAGTAAATATTGTCTTGGCCTGAAATAAGTGTAAGTTCAGTTATATGATGTTTGGTAATAATTAGAACTCGAAGTCTCTAGTCACAAGCCTACTGCATTCGTTTTCAATGCAAAATGTAGACTCTTACAACGTGTATCGGAGATATCTTTTCTTCAAACTCCTCTCCGATCTTAAAAGAGACCTGTTTGGTCTCATCAGGGCACACGGCGGACAACGTGAACACGTCTCCGTTTCTTTCCACTTTATGTACGGGTTGGAACTTCGACTTATAAAATGCAGCGCGTTCTATTGGCATACCTGAAACAAATACTGAATGTAAAATTCGAAACGGTCGAATTATCTTCAATAAATATTTTACAAGTAACGTCTAGATATACAATTTTAAGAAAAAAATAAAAGCATTTACAACATAATTTATTCCAAAGCACTAGAAAGTTCCAAGGTAGCAAATACTCTAGTAGATAACATAATAGACTCTGCGTCAAAAACACAACGTTTAAACAATTTAAAAAAGTTTATAAAAAGGAAAAAGTTTATACAATAATATTAGTAGCTAAACTATTGATGAAAAATGAATTTACACGCAACGTTTAAATATAGTCTGAATACTTTAAGTTTCTTTTAAAAGATAAAATAAACCCACAGAGCTAATTATCTTAAATCAAAAACCCGTTAAAAACTTTTTAAAATTTACCTAAATTCTCGATGAAATCTTCGAAATTTTCATCTTTCTCATGTACGTAAGATTTTCCCAAAAAAGCCATTTTTTAAAATCGTTCTTGCTGAATCTTCAATTGCCGCACAACTGGTGAAAGCGCAAAGAAAATTTGTATTTATACCGAGCGTCTGGTAGGTATTGTCACGAAGATGCATTTTATCTAATTTTAAATAGTATACGTGTGAATTCGTGATAAAGATGTCATGTGTAATGCTTTATTTTTATCACACATGACAACATAGTAATCGCGATTGTGACTCGTAATTATTTTGAAAATTCGTAATTATTTATTTTTTATTCTACTCTAAAGTGACGTCACACATATGCTGATGCATACAATTTGTAACGGTATTGAGACAGATGGTTTATTTGCGAGCAAAGTGATAGGAAGCTCGGTAGATGTTTATTTCAGTAACCCGTTCAAATATTTAATGTGTGGTACCAGTACTCTCCAACTACATCTTTACTACACCGCTCTAAGATAGACATGACTTAGTTAAAAATCGTCACTAGCAAGTAGAGAAAATTATAAAATCACCGTGGCAATGAGCGAAATCTAAGATATTGACAGGGGCCATGAAACCAATGCTAATGCCAAATCAGTCTCATTTGTGACGTGGAAGAGTTCTCGATGCAATTACGCAGTATAACACTAAACAACACTATCGTTGTCGCATCGTGAACTGGATACGACAGGGCAAAACATTTTACGGAGCGACGCTTGCACATAGATAGGTCTAGATTAAAAAAGTAACTACTCGTAATTCCTCTACAAAATATATCAATATTCTTCATTGTTCACGCTTGAAAATATATGGATAGATGTAAATTAGTAAAGAAAACAGTAGAACTATAAATAACGGGTATAAAACATACATATACACTAACATATATCCATAACATTCCATAAACATGTTTACCAACAGAACGCGCTGCGTTTTACAAGTCGCAGTTCAAACCTATACATAAAGTGGAGAAAAACGGTAATGTATATACATTGTCGGCTCTCTGCCCTGGGGAGAACAAACAGGTCTCTTTTAAGATCGGAGAGGAATTTGACGAAAAGTTATCTCCGAAACACGTTGTGAGTATCTTTATTCTTATATTATTGATCGTTTTATTTTTAATGTTTTGTTTATTTCAAACAATTTGTGAATAAATTTTACAACATCGTAGAACAAAAAGCCAACAATGTACGCTTAAGAGCCCTCAGTTTATCTTTATTACTATGCGCCGTACAAATTAATTAAATAATATATTTACATTAAACAAACCTTTCAATGATTTCAGGCTAAGACAACATTTACGCTTGACGGGAACACCCTTAATCAAGTGCAAAAATTCCCGCACGGCTGCGATGTAACGTACAAAAGGGAGTATTTCGACGATAAGTTAATAACGGTGAGATGTTTTTTTTTATAATTAATTTGTTACAATTTAATAGAATTTGTGTGAAATTGTATTACAAAATACTGAAGAATAATGATTGAGATTTACACGGAAATTTATAGTAAAATAAAGCCAATTTTTTTTTCGCATAGACATCGGCCAACAACAATAGATATTAAATTTAAAGATGCTTCTAACACATCACTCATAAGTCATATTGCCAGTATTAAATACTCGAAATATCAAGTGTGTGAAGTAATATATATATAAAGAAGTAATATATATATATTGTAACGGTATAATTTGTTAAAAATTCGTCTTTTTTCAACCGTACTTTTAGTATTTAATTATTCGTAACCGTTAAGATTACTCTATTATATTTTCAGACGCTGACAACCAACAAATGGAACGGAAAAGCTGTCAGATATTATAAATTGAAAGCCTAAGTTGTAATGTTTCACTTATAATAAAGAATTGATACAAATATTCGAGATTCATTTTATTTAAGTTCAAAATTTTAACCCTATAGGATTTTCTATCGTACTGTTTCAAGTTCTAATTTGGACCAGACACATGTTATTAATTATAAATGTAAAAATGTGAAAGAACACTTTTACAATATTATTATAAAAAACCGTAAGTTTTTAATATTAGGGGAACCGGAAAGTTATGTCATTTTCTCAAGTTAAATCCATACGAATACATTTTTAACAAGTTTTTATTTCTAATCAACAATATATTCACCTTCGTTATCGAAACCTTTTGTCATCTAGTACACAAATTTACAATGCCGGAGCGGTAAAAATCAATCGGTTTTTTCTGAAAAATATCTCGATAGAAACGATATTACTTACCGATCTTCTTATACATACATGCATACATACATACATACATTCTTACAGATATAGCTCGGATTAGTAACACTAATCAAGGTATGAAATAGTCGATAAAAATAAATAAAATTTTCAACAGATGTTGCTTAAAAAATATGAAGTTATTTATTTATTAATATCATAGTCTTTACAGCAATATGTAATAAAATAACTAAAATAAATTGAAAGCCTAAGTTGTAATGTTTCACTTATAATAAAGAATTGATACAAATATTCGAGATTCATTTTATTTAAGTTCAAAATTTTAACCCTATAGGATTTTCTATCGTACTGTTTCAAGTTCTAATTTGGACCAGACACATGTTATTAATAATAAATGTAAAAATGTGAAAGAACACTTTTACAATATTATTATAAAAAACCGTAAGTTTTTTATATTAGGGGGACCGGAAAGTTATGTCATTTTCTCAAGTTAAATCCATACGACTACATTTTTAACAAGTTTTTATTTCTAATCAACAATATGTTCACCTTCGTTATCGATAACCTTTTGTCATCTAGTATACAAATTTACAATGCCGGAGCGGTAAAAACCAATCGGTTTTGTCTGAAAAATATCTTGATAGAAACGATATTACTTACCGATCTTCTTATACATACATACATACATACATACATTCTTACAGATAAAGCTCGGATTAGTAACACTAATCAAGGTATAAAACGGTCGATAAAAATAAATTAAAATATCAACAGATATGTTGCTTGAAATATATGAAGTTATTTATTTATTAATATCATAGTCTTTACAGCAATATGTAATACAATAACATAGTAAAAGACAATGGGCGGCTTTATTACTCTAGGTAATTTATTACACACAACTATAGTCTGATGTGTAATATTATCACAGAGACCTACAAACACTTAATTTTATACTAGTTTAATTATTTATTTACTAGTAATACATAAATAATTATGAACAAAGCATCGAATTCAGTAAGACAACTTCTCATTCGCTCTAGAGATATATAATTAGAATTCGAATTCCTTCATCATTCTCTGTAATGTTCGATACGTTTTCAGTTATTTAAACAAGTCTTAGATTCTGCAAAGAGGAGAATTCTCGAACGCAGTAAGCACATCTTTTGGCTATGGGAAGTGTCCCCATGAGCTGATTTCATGTTTTACGAAACAAGGTGCTCAATCGGTTCTATAAAGCGGATGAGTGCTAGAAGTCCATGGTCATGATCGTAAAGTGATTGGGCGTCGTTAGGTTTCAGGACACCAAGTGCATATGGTATTCCATCCAATAAATTTTCTTACGCAAAGATTGTCTAGTGGAATGCCATAAATATTTTTGACTCCAATCTACAGTATGTATTATTTATCACTATAAGTGATTTGTTGGTTTTATCACATAATGTTTTTTCCTTAATTAAAAGATTTAATTTAAGTCAGTGTGATAATGTTTTGTGTAAAATTCAGCTAAAAAATACCATAGCACAATAATTGGTTTCAAAAGAGTAAGAGTGTAGCAACTGCTGTACGTCCAGTATATTAGATAGTCTACTTCTGTACGAGTGTGTTAGGCAGAATAAGGAAACCTAAAAGTACTGACAAGTGCGTGCCATGTGCATTCAGAATCAATAACGTTCCCAAACAAAATATCGCTTTTAAAGTAGTAAGCTTATCGTCGTTATATTAACTTAAATATATCTCGTATATAGCAATCTTATACACTAATACATATAAAAGTTATTACACATGTACAGCCATTCTGATTTGAAACTAAAAACAATAGGACAGTATACCGAATGGGGTTCAGTTTGTAAATTTCAATGAAACGGCTACCGAATATTTATTTAATCACTTTATTATTGACATTGGTTGCACACTACAACTTAGGCTTTCAATTTATAATATCTCACAGCTTTTCCGTTCCATTTGTTGGTTGTCAGCGTCTGAAAAAATAATAGAGATTTTACGACATCGCATCGTCTAATCATGTTGATGTGTACAAACCGTTTGTCACAATGGATATCTTAAATTTTACTGTCAATAAAAGACGATCAAATGAACGCTACAGCTGTCAACAATCTGTACTGTTTTCATTAACACAACTTTACACAAATTTGTTCAAATTGTAATATATTTTATATTTACGAAAACATCTCACCGTTATTAATTTATCATCAAAGTACTCTCTCTTGTACGTGACATCGTAGCCGTGCGGGAATTTTTGCACTTGATTAAGGGTGTTCCCGTCAAGAGTAAATATTGTCTTGGCCTGAAATAAGTGTAAGTTTAGTTATATGGTGTTTGTTAATAAATAGAACACGAAGCCTCTAGTCACAAGCCTACTGCACTCGATTTCAATATAAAATGTAGACTCTTACAACGTGTATCGGAGATATCTTTTCTTCAAACTCCTCTCCGATCTTAAAAGAGACCTGTTTGGTCTCATCGGGGCAGACGGCGGACAACGTGAACACGTCTCCGTTTCTTTCCACTTTATGTACGGGTTGGAACTTCGACTTATAAAATGCAGCGCGTTCTATTGGCATGCCTGAAACAAATACTGAATGTAAAATTCTAAAGGGTCGAATTTTCTTTAATAAATATTTTACAAGTGACGTCTAGATATACGATTTTAAGAAAAAAATAAAAACATTTACAACATAATTTATTCCAAAGCACTAGAAAGTTCCAAGGTATCAAATACTCTAGTAGATAACAAAATAAACTCTGCGTCAAAAACACAACGTTTAAACAATTTATTTAGGAAAAAGTTTATATAATAATATTAGTAGCTAAACTATTAAAAATACACGCAATAGTAATATAGTCTGAATACTTTAAGTTTCTTTTAAAAGATAAAATCAACTCACAGAGCTAATTATCTTAAATCAAAAACCCGATAAAAACTTTTTAAAATTTACCTAAACTCTCGATGAAATCTTCGAAATTTTCATCTTTTTCATGTACGTAAGATTTTCCCAAAAAAGCCATTTTTTAAAATCGTTCTTGCTGAATCTTCAATTGCCGCACGACTGGTGAAAGCGCAAAGAAAATTCATATTTATACCGAGCGTCTGGTAGGTATGGTCACGAAAATGCATTTTATCTAATTTTAAATAGTATACGTGTGAATTCGTGATAAAGAGGTCATGTGTCATGGGTTATTTTTATCACACATGACAACATAGTAATCGCGATTGTGACTCGTAATTATTTTGAAAATTCGTAATTATTTATTTTACTTTAAAGTGACGTCATAAACATGCTGATGTATACAATTTGTAACGGTATTGAGACAGTTGGTTTATTTGCGAGCATAGTGATAGGATGCTCGGTAGATGTTTATTTCAGTAAACCGTTCAAATATTTAATGTGTGGTACCAGTACTCTCCAACTACATCTTTACTACACCGTTCTAAGATAGACATGACTTAGTTAAAAATCGTCACTAGCAAGTAGAGAAAATAATAAAATCACCGTGGCAATGAGCGAAATCTAAGATATTGACAGGGGCCATGAAACCAATGCTAATGCCAAATCAGTCTCATTTGTGACGTGGAAGAGTTCTCGATGCAATTACGCAGTATAACACTAAACAACACTATCGTTGTCGCATCGTGAACTGGATACGACAGGGCAAGACATTTTACGGAGCGACGCTTGCACATAGATAGGTCTAGATTAAAAAAGTAACTACTCGTAATTCCTCTACAAAATATATCAATATTCTTTATTGTTCACGTTAGAAAATATATGGATAGATGTAAATTAGTAAAGAAAACAGTAGAACTATAAATAACGGGTATAAAACATACATATACACTAACATATATCCATAACATTCCATAAACATGTTTACCAACAGAACGCGCTGCGTTTTACAAGTCGCAGTTCAAACCTATACATAAAGTGGAGAAAAACGGTAATGTATATACATTGTCGGCTCTCTGCCCTGGGGAGAACAAACAGGTCTCTTTCAAGATCGGAGAGGAATTTGACGAAAAGTTATCTTTGAAATACGTTGTGAGTATCTTTATTCTTATATTATTGATCGTTTTATTTTTAATGTTACGTTTATTTCAAACAATTTGTGAATAAATTTTACAACATCGTAGAACAAAAAGCCAACAATGTACGCTTAAGAGCCTTCAGTTTATCTTTATTACTATGCGCCGTACAAATTAATTAAATAATATATTTACATTAAACAAACCTTTCAATGATTTCAGGCTAAGACAACATTTACGCTTGACGGGAACACCCTTAATCAAGTGCAAAAATTCCCGCACGGCTGCGATGTAACGTACAAAAGGGAGTATTTCGACGATAAGTTAATAACGGTGAGATGTTTTTTTTTTTAATAATTAATTTGATACAATTTAATAGAATTTGTGTGAAATTGTATTACAAAATACTGAAGAATAATGATTGAGATTTACACGGAAATTTCTAGTAAAATAAAGCCAATTTTTTTTTCGCATAGACATCGGCCAACAACAATAGATATTAAACTTAAAGATGCTTCTAACACATCACTCATAAGTCATATTGCCAGTATTAAATACTCGAAATATCAAGTGTGTGAAGTAATATATATATAGAAGTAATATATATATAGTGTAACGGTATAATTTGCTAAAAATTCGTCTTTTTTCAACCGTACTTTTAGTATTTAATTATTCGTAACCGTTAAGATTACTCTATTATATTTTCAGACGCTGACAACCAACAAATGGAACGGAAAAGCTGTCAGATATTATAAATTGAAAGCCTAAGTTGTAATGCTTCACTTATAATAAAGAATTGATACAAATATTCGAGATTCATTTTATTTAAGTTCAAAATTTTAACCCTATAGGATTTTCTATCGTACTGTTTCAAGTTCTAATTTGGACCAGACACATGTTATTAATAATAAATGTAAAAATGTGAAAGAACACTTTTACAATATTATTATAAAAAACCGTAAGTTTTTAATATTAGGGGGACCGGAAAGTTATGTCATTTTCTCAAGTTAAATCCATACGACTGCATTTTTAACAAGTTTTTATTTCTAATCAACAATATATTCACCTTCGTTATCGATAACTTTTGTCATCTAGTATACAAATTTACAATGCCGGAGCGGTAAAAACCAATCGGTTTTGTCTGAAAAATATCTTGATAGAAACGATATTACTTACCGATCTTCTTATACATACATACATACATACATACATTCTTACAGATAAAGCTCGGATTAGTAACACTAATCAAGGTATGAAACAGTCGATAAAAATAAATTAAAATATCAACAGATATGTTGCTTGAAATATATGAAGTTATTTATTTATTAATATCATAGTCTTTACAGCAATATGTAATACAATAACATAGTAAAAGACAATGGGCGGCTTTATTACTCTAGGTAATTTATTACACAAAACTGTAGTCTGATGTGTAATATTATCACAGAGACATACAAACACTTAATTTTATACTAGTTTAGTTATTTATTTACTAGTAATACATAAACAATTATGAACAAAGCATCGAATCCAGTAAGACAACTTCTCACTCGCTCTAGAGATACATAATTAGAATGCGAATTCCTCCATCATTCTCTGTAATGTTTGATACGTTTTCAGTTATTTAAACAAGTCTTAGATTCTGCAAAGAGGAGAATTCTCGAACGCAGTAAGCACATCTTTTGGCTATGGGAGGTGTCCCCATGAGCTGATTTCATGTTTTACGAAACAAGGTGCTCAATTAGTTCTATAAAGCGGATGAGTGCTAGAAGTGCAGTCCATGGTCATGATCGTAAAGTGATTGGGCGCCATGGGGTTGTAGGACACCAAATGCATTGTATTCTATCCAATAAATTTCCTTACGCAAAGATTGTCTAGTGGAATGCCATAAATATTTTTGGCTCCAATCTACAGTATGTATTATTTATCATTATTAGTGATTTGTTGGTTTTATCACATAATGTTTTTTTCTTAATTAAAAGATTTAATTTATGTAAGACAGTGTGACAAAGTTTTGTGTAAAGTTCAGCTAAAGAATACCATAGCACAATAAATGGTTTCAAAAGAGAAAGAGTGTAGTAACTGCTGTACGTCCAGTATATTAGATAGTCTACTTCTATACGAGTGTGTAAGGCAGAATAAGAAAACCTAAAAGTACTGACAAGTGCGTGCCATGTGCATTCAGAATCAATAACGTTCCCAAGCAAAATATTGCTTTTAAAGTAGCAAGCTTATCGTCGTTATATTAACTTAAATATATCTCGTATATCGGAATCTTATACACTACTATACATAAAATTTATTACACATGTACAGCCATTCTGATTAGAAACTAAAAACAATAGGACAGTATACCGAAAAGGGTTCAGTTTGTAAATTTAAATGAAACGGCTACCGAATATTTATAAAATCACTTTATTATTGACATTGGTTGCACACTACAACTTAGGCTTTCAATTTATAATATCTCACAGCTTTTCCGTTCCATTTGTTGGTTGTCAGCGTCTGAAAAAATAATAGAGATTTTACGACATCGCATCGTCTAATCATGTTGATGTGTACAAACCGTTTGTCACAATGGATATCTTAAATTTTACTGTCAATAAAAGACGATCAAATGAACGCTACAGCTGTCAACAATCTGTACTGTTTTCATTAACACAACTTTACACAAATTTGTTCAAATTGTAATATATTTTATATTTACGAAAACATCTCACCGTTATTAACTTATCATCAAAGTACTCTCTCTTGTACGTGACATCGTAGCCGTGCGGGAATTTTTGCACTTGATTAAGGGTGTTCCCGTCAAGAGTAAATATTGTCTTGGCCTGAAATAAGTGTAAGTTTAGTTATATGGTGTTTGGTAATAAATAGAACACGAAGCCTCTAGTCACAAGCCTACTGCACTCGATTTCAATATAAAATGTAGACTCTTACAACGTGTATCGGAGATATCTTTTCTTCAAACTCCTCTCCGATCTTAAAAGAGACCTGTTTGGTCTCATCGGGGCAGACGGCGGACAACGTGAACACGTCTCCGTTTCTTTCCACTTTATGTACGGGTTGGAACTTCGACTTATAAAATGCAGCGCGTTCTATTGGCATGCCTGAAACAAATACTGAATGTAAAATTCTAAACGGTCGAATTATCTTCAATAAATATTTTACAAGTAACGTCTAGATATACGATTTTAAGAAAAAAAAATAAAAACATTTGCAACATAATTTATTCCAAAACACTAGAAAGTTCCAAGGTAGCAAATACTCTACAAAATAGACTCTGCGTCAAAAACTTTTAAACAATTTAAAAAAGTTTATAAAAAGGAAAAAGTTTATACAATAATATTAGTAGCTAAACTATTAAAAATGAAATTACACGCAACGTTTAAATATAGTCTGAATACTTTAAGTTTCTTTTCAAATATAAAATCAACTCACAGAGCTAATTATCTGAAATCAAAAACCCTATAAAAACATTTTAAAATTTACCTAAAGTCTCGATGAAATCCTCGAAATTTTCATCTTTCTCATGTACGTAAGATTTTCCCAAAAAAGCCATTTTTTAAAATCGTTCTTGCTGAATCTTCAATTGCCGCACGACTGGTGACACTGCAAAGAAAATTTGTATTTATACCGAGCGTCTGGTAGGTATTGTCACAAAGATGCATTTTATCTAATTTTAAATAGTATACGTGTGAATCCGTGATAAAGAGGGCATGTGTAATGGGTTATTTTTATCACACATGACAACACAGTAATCGCGATTATAACTCGTAATTATTTTGAAAATTCGTAATTCTTTATTTTTTATTTTACTCTAAAGTGACATCACAAACGTGCTGGTGCATACAATTTGTAACGGTATTGAGACAGTTGGCTTATTTGCGAGCATAGTGATAGGATGCTCGGTAGATGTTTATTTCAGTAACCCATTCAAATATTCAATGTGTGGTATCAGTACTCTCCTACTACACCTTTACTATATCGTTCTAAGAGAAACATGATTTGGTCAAAAATCGTCACATAACCACTAGCAAGTATATCAACATCAATAAACAGTTTTTTACATGGAAATCCATTGGAAGAAAATTATAAAATCACCGAGGCAATGAGCGAAATCTAAGATATTGACAGAGGCCATAGATCCAATGCTAATACGAAATCGGTGTCATTTACGTCGTATGACGCTACACAACAAGGCACAATCGTTGTCGCATCGTGAACTGAATACGGCAGAGCAACACATTTTACGCTTGCACATAGATAGGTCTAGATTAAAAAAGTAACTACTCGTAATTCCTCAAAAAATATCGCAATGTTCTTTTTTGTTCATGCTAGAATATATATGCATAGATGAATAATAGTGAAGAAAACAGCAGAATATGTTTATATATATTGTACTATATTTTTAATACAATTATAAATACAAACATCAAACTTGACTTGGATCGCACTTTCTTCAGAAACAATAAAGAAATAGGAAAAGAAAAAAAAATGAATTAAAAGGTAAATCATTGGTGTAGTAAATATTTCTTAACCATTTTCTTAAAAATAGGAAGTGACTTGACATATTTTATTCTCAGTGGTAACTCATTCGACAGTCGAACGGCCTGTGGCAACATATCTGGCCATAAACAAAGACGAATGCGCCTCTATTTTCAATTTCAGACACTCTGATGATCTCAAAGTCCTCTCTTGTATATTGTGAAGAAATTGAAATCTTGATTAGAGATAAAAGGGAGTGAACAGATTGTGAAGAATATTAAAGAGTAGATAAAGGATGAGAGCATTCCGGTGTAGTCATATGTGTAACCGATTATAATACGGGTAACCAGCCAAAAATCACTTTCAGAATATTATTCAACATTGTTTTTTTTATTTATTATTGTAAAAATTGTATTGCACAAACATAATTGCAAAAATCGACTAATAAAAAGTTTTCGTTTCACTTGCTCTCATCTTCGTTGTAGTTATAATAGATCTTACAAGTGGAAAGGTGATTTGTATAGACCTTATTGTAAATAAATCGTTACGATTCTCAGATATGAAATAGCTCTCTGATAAGTTTTACAAGCGGATAAGACACTTGAAATGTTGTGGGGAAATAATCTACAGGTAATTTTATTTATCGCTTTTTAATTTATATTTTTTCGTTAGTTTATTTATTTAACTATATTTCCATCTACAAATTATTCGAACAATTTAAAGCGCATTTTCCTTTCTGCTACCGAAACTTTCTCAACAACCTTCTTGACCGCAGTGAGCGCATCTTCTGGCGACGAAAATCTTGCGCTCTGTTTTGGGTGCAAGAAGAAGTAGTACAGTGCTAAATCAAATGTAGCAAACATTTCGTGTTTGTTTTCTAGGAAATGCCTTGACATGATCCCAAAGTGCATTGTTAGGCGCGTTCAGGTTGGGGGATGCCTAGCGAGTATCAACTCTATTCAACAAAATCGTTTGTCCACCTTGAGGCTAGACATTAAAAGAATATATAACTAAATAACAATAATTTCCATTATTTGCAGTATAGATGTCGATGCAAATCTAAGATGCTGTCGATAGAAGATCGCATATTTTCGTCGCTACTATATTTCAATAGGTAAAAAAAAATGTTTGTACTGTACTGGATTGTATTGACAGTCAACATAGATAATTTATAAATATCTGAGATTCCTACTATTTAATTTCTAAAGTAAAACAACAAAGGGTTTTCTTTAGTATTGTTACAAGTTCCTAATCGTTCTTAAAATGTGTAATAAACCCTTAATGGAGTAATTTATTAGGTTAATTCCTGTTACTTGTAGATTATTGTGGACTAGTGCGGAGGGAACTGCAGCCAGGACTGCTTTAGATGACGCCGTTTACACTCATCTAGTCTAGGGCTAGCTTCGGTATTTAGCCCCTTTAGAGCATTAGCCTATCCAGCACCATTAAAAACATTTGCTTGGCTAGTGGAACGAATCCTCGGTGCAACATTTGCATTAATCAGTTTTGGTGATTTTCTCGGGCCAATAAATAGCGAGAATACGGCCTTAGCGGTGGACAAAGACTAGTAGATTTCGTGTGATGACTTTAGTGACCTTCCACGCGTGGCACCTGTACAGTCTGGAGGCAGATTATTTTTTTCAAACTTAAGTAAAAAATGTAATATTAGATTCATAATTTAAAAAAAGCATTATATTAAAGAATAGAAATGCAGACTTTATTTTTCAATGAGTATATCAACCGTTAAACTTCCGTCGAGTAGCACATACTTCAAAACGGGCTTGTGTCCTGTACCACACGCCGTAGTAAACTTTTTTCAATTAGTCTGATTTCTAGACGAAAATTCTCTTTCAAATTCGTATTCGGGGATAAAAACCCTCTTTGAGGTAGCTTTAAAAAAATGGTGTACCTGCTAAACCTTAACTTATTACCAATAAATAAATTCAACGAAGAATACTTGGTGCGACGTTTACTTTACTATAAGAAAAGGATCAATTAACTAGAATAAACTCTGTCGCGTAATGCACAGGTTGTTTATTAGGCATCCTGAATAAAGTGCCAATATTTTAAAACTTAAAGCAATTTTTTATATAAACTTCGAGGCCAGTTATGAATTGAGTCACACGCTATCTTAAGGTAAATACTTCGTTACCTTATGCTTCAGAAACAGAAACAATTGAATATTTCTTAATACAATTTTTATTGGAGCTCTCGTCGCGTACATACCGATTAGAACGTAATGGTGTTACTCAAGGATACTGCCTATTAATAGTACAAGTACAGAAACACTGGATTAGTAGCAAACGGAAGAAGAATTTCAAAAATTGCATTTGGCTCCCTGCCTAATTCGATTCTTTTACCACCTCATAAAATTTTAGTAATACATAAATACCGATTGATGCCAAAATAAAAAGAAAACACAATAAATATTCTATTAGAATGAGAAAAAAGAAATATTACATTAGGTTTTCTTTTAACAGTATTTATGCAAGGTCTGTGTATTTTTCCATTTAAGTTTAATTTAAGTAAGTTAATTATGATTTGCTACAGGCGCTGAGACAACATTGTGTGCCGTTACTACTACTATAAAAGTGTAAAAGGCATAATTCGTATCGTTCAAAGTAATATCAATTGTGTGTTATTATAATTCAGAACAAATAAAACATATTTTTTCATTTGAAGTTATAGGCTTCTTACTAGATTAAATAGGTAAAGATTATAGTAACAAAATACATTAAAATATTTAAGATTTATTACATATCGCTAGTTATTTCGACTGTTGTTCAATTTGTAAGCATAAATGAAAGGACTATCAAATAATTATGAAATTAATTTATTATACAGTAATTTATTACACATAACAACCTAGGCTTTCAATTTATAATATCTGACAGCTTTTCCATTCCATTTGTTGGTTGTCAGCGTCTGAAAAATAACATAGAGTTTACGACATACTGTGTGATCTGATATGAAAGCTTAAATTATATATCGGTAACAAAAGATTAAATAAACGCTATAGTTGTTAACATTCTATACTGCGTTTACGAAAACAAATAAACACAGACTCATTTAAATTAAAACAAATTCATTATTTAAGAAAAAAATCTCACCGTTATTAACTTATCATCGAAGTACTCCCTTTTGTACGTTACATCGCAGCCGTGCGGAAATTTTTGCACTTGATTAAGAGTGTTTCCGTCGAGCGTAAATGTTGTCTTGGCCTGAAATCATTACATGTTTTGTTTAATTATAATTACATGAAATAATTATTTTGTAGGGCGCTTGGATATAATTCGATTTATATTCTGGAATGTTACGAAATTGCTAAAACAAGATATGATTAATTAAACTCTGAACACCAGTAATATAAAAATATAGACACTCACAATGTGTATGGGAGATAAGTTTTCGTCAAATTCCTCTCCAATCTTAAAACAGACCTTTTTAGTCTCATCGGGGCAAACAGCGGACAACGTGAATGCATTACCGTTTCTCTCCACTGTGTGTAAGGGTTGGAACTTCGACTTATAAAATGCAGCGCGTTCAATTGGCATACCTGAAATAAATACTGAATTAAAACTGCGACTCTTTATCTTTTTCAAAAAGTTTATGAATAATAAAACGTATGCTAGCATTTATAACAGAAAATTAAAAACACTTAAAACAAGTTATGTAATTGGACTAGAATATATTCCAATGGAACAAATTTGCTAATAAATAATTAAACAATTTTGTGTTTAATAAAAAATTTAAAGATAACTTTTACACAAGGCTACACAGGTAAAAGCTTATATAAAAATGCATGCGCATACGAAACTATTCAAATATATCAAATCAGTATCCTTATTTGAAAGGCTTATTAAATTGAATGTTTAATATTAGCACATGTATTTCAATATGGTTAACCGCAATAGGAAATATGCTACTGCAGGGCAACGTTTTATAAATCCGACCACAAAATTTGGTTGAAGAAGAGAGAAGCAAATACAGAGGCTTTAGGTAATTCCAAAAATTCTTTTTTGAATTACCTAAAGCCTCTATGAAATTTTCGAAATTTTCGTCTTTTTCGTGTACGTAAGATTTTCCAAAAAAAGCCATTTTAAAATGTTGTTCTTGCCGATGCTTCAAGTGTCGTACGACTGTCGAAGATGCATAGAAAATCTGTATTTATATCGAGCGTATGGCAAGTATTGCCAGAAAGATAATGCATTTTATCTAATTTTGAGAAGTATTCGTGAAAGTTCGTGATAAACAGGTCATACGTAATGCGTTATTTTAAAACAAATGACATTAGTAATGGCGATAGTGATTCATAACTGTTTGAAAATTTATAATTCTGTGTTTCCATTTATTTACTATTTTATTTTAAAGTTGTCGAAAGTGTAGTTGAAGTGATGCCCTATACAATAAATTTATTAGTTGTGACTACTGGTTATATATCTTGTCTCTGCTAACGCAGCGATTGAAGATTCGTTCGAGTTTAACTTCGGTAACACAATGAAATTTGCAATGTACAAGTATGACTAGGTATTTTTCTTGTGTAAAAATTCGTTTTCCCTTCCTTTTTGATTTTATTGATATAATTTATTATATGATGATAAAAATTTCAAATAAAAGGTGGAAAAAGAATAGAAATGATTTTTGGTTGGTGTTTGTTTATAAGCAAACGTAAAAAACATGAATTATGTACTTCATGAATTTCATGAATTTTTTAAGGGCAAATGTTATTCGTCGGGCATCCTTCAACTTGAACGCGCCTCATAACGTCCTTTGGGGTCATGTCAAGGGTTTTCCATCACAAATGTAAAATGTTTGCCTTATATATCTTATTATACTGATTTGGCATCATGTCTCTTCATACTGTACTCAATAAAAAACAGCTCAACATTTTCGTCGTCAGAAGATGCACTTACCGAGTTTGAGAAGGTTGTTGAGGAAGTACCTGTTGCAAAATAGTAAACGCGCTTTAATTAGTTCGGAATATTTGCAAATAATTAAGAAGAATTCATTAAAATAGCAATGATTGAAGAAAATGACAGATAGAATATTTTCTCACAACTTTTCGAGTGCCCTCTTTGTTTTATCCTCAATTATACTTATCAAAGTAATATTTTTGTTGTACTTCACAAGAAATGTACTTACACATCATCTTTTATGATCTATGATGATAATAATGGAGTTACACCAAGTTAAAGAAACATTTGTATCGGTTGCTCTTGGTGCTTATACTGTCGCAAGGATATTAAACTTGGCGAGCGATGATGAAATAATTCAAAAATTTATTTTAGCATCGCAAATAATTATTAGTTAAAATACTAGTAACTTGAGTTTTCACTTTCAATTTTAAAGACTTATGTCTGCTGAGTAATTTAAATCTATTTTTATAGAATGTTTCAATAGTAACAAGAATTATTAATCTAGACTTACCGATGAATAAGCGCCGCTGCGTAAGCTGACTTGTCCTGTCGTATCAAGTACACGGTTCGACAGACGATAGTGCCTCGGGCTGTGTAGCGTCATACGACGTGATTGTCACAAATGTCTGATAGACGTGGCATTAACTTAGATTTTGTTCATCTCCACGGCGCTCTGATAATTTTCTTTCAACATCTATTCATGTAGATATTAATATTAAAAATAAAAGGATGTGATATGGTAGCAAGTCGTTAGTTGGTAATTTGTCTAAAAAGTATCGTATAATGGAGCTTCAAGATAAGGGAGGAATTTACCAATGTTTGTTTATGGAAGGCTTCACACGCTGAAATTCGGTAAAAGAGTCCCGGTAAAGTTGCTGTCTTAAAATAAATGAATTGATAAATTCATGATTATAGATAGTAAAATTCAAAAAGGTAACGAAAACCGCGTAATTTATTAAAAAGGAAAAAACCTAATGTCACGCTTGTGTATTAAGTTTTCGAATGGGTTGACGAAGTAACCGTTACCGAGCAGGTACGACACCGCTAATTAACGAATTGAATATTTATTAATAGATTGAATGCAACAGGCTTTATTACCGCTATAAGTGAGTTGTTATTAAAGCAAAATGAATGTGGAAATATATTTTTCTTAAAAGTTATTCGCACTATCGCAATAATGAATGTCATTTGTATTAAAATAACGCATTACGCATGACCTCTTTATCACGAACTTACTACTATTTATTATGAAATATATTTCAATGTCATTGAGACAATACCTACCAGACGCTCGGTGTTCAAATAGATTTTTCTGCATCATCGTCGCTAGTCGCATGACATTTAAAAGTTCAACAAAAATAATATTTGAATACGGATTTTTTTGAAACGTACACGAAAATGAAGAAAATTTGGAAGATTTCATCGAAAGTTCAAAAAAAAAATATGTCACGCGGCATCGGATTTTTGAATCATTATATTTCGGAATGCGGTTGATCGCATAGCATTTACTTCATTGCCAATGTTATAATATTACAAAGATTTTGTTTAAGGCAATTTTCTAAGCTATAATTTTCCGAAGTAATCTATTATTTTTATTGTTACGTTCTCAACTTTTTGTTATCTTGTAAATTGAGTTATGCTGTTGTTTTAAAAAACCAGTGTTCTTAAATCTGTAATTGTTTTTTTCATAAACGCCTAGCAAGCGAAACAACAGATCGTAGAATCGTCAAATTCATTCATATATGTAATCGTGAAGTATAAAAAATGTTAAATTGAGATAGACAATTGTCTATCTGTATTTAATATTTTCTATGTATAATAATATTTAGAATTTATAATTATTTTATTATAAAATAATATTTAATCTATAAACAAATATTGTGCTCACAAATTTTTGTGAATTTAAATTTTTTTGGAAATTTGCGAATAGTTAGTGCTACATTTCATAAGTCGCAGTTCAAACCTAAGTATGAATATGGAAATAAACGTTGTCTTATTCACGTTTTCCGCCCTCTGACCAATTAAAACTCAACAGGTCTTTATATGATCAGAAAGAAACAGCGGAAACCTATCTTCCAAACGCATCGTGAATGTGGTGTTTGTTATAATTGTTGTTCACATCCTCACGTCATTTATATTTTAATTTTAAAAAACAATATTAAGCACTATTTCAAGAAATGTATTTATAAAATTCATAACATTCTAGAATAGAAACACACCACTGGGACTGCGCCTAAAAGCTTCTAGTAACTTTTATTGCCAAGCACTTTTTAAAATAATATAATTCAATAATAAAAAATTGTTAATGTCAAAAATAATATTTATACGTGACTGAAACTCCCATTCTCAAGAAAGTAAAAGTTTAGCATCGACATTATGATATAGAATTTGTAAACGCCTTCATTGTGTTACGATCGTCGTCGTTTTAACCCGTAGATGCCTACTGCATGACATTGGCCTCCTCTAAAAATATTTCTAGGGAATATACCATAATGCCATGCTTGGCAACCGGGTGGGCTATCGCAGTGTGGTATTATGGTACGCACAGAAGGCCGTTGTTCATCCTCTGGAAACTTGTTTATAGCATAAGCAGTAGTTATCCTATATTATCCTAATTAATGTTTGTAAAGGTGTTCAGATGCGATGTCGAAAGTCATCTTTTCTTTTTCAGACGCTGACAACCATAAAAGCTATCAGATATTAACTTAAATCCGAAGTTGCTCAGTAACTCAATAATATACTAATTTTGTAAATATTCGACAACGGTTTCATTTACATTTAAAAATTGGACCACAGATGTTACAAACTATAAACATAATAAAGTATTAGGGTGTCATAACCATGACCACATAAAGGTAAAAAACGTGCTGGATCGAAAGCAATATTTTCTACGTGACCCCCATTCCTTTTGATTTATAAGACACAGAAAGCTAGTCGTAAAATTAAAATTAAGACTAACGCTAGCTCTCCCGCTACTAATGACTTGACTTCCGGAGGACTGTTTTGTAAGGAATACATATTATTTAAATAAAAAAAAATCTTTAGTCAACTAACCAGTATAAATTTGAAGACCTGAAAAAAGCCAAGAAACCACTACATTAAATGTTTAATATTACGACGGATGTAGTTTTATAAAATATATTGTTCTACGCGCATTATGATCATAACATACTATATTTTATAAGCATACTATAATCCTAATACTGTATATTTTACCATACCTCAAAATTTATGATTTCCAATTATTTTTATAAAATATTGTCATCCGTCATCGCTGCATAGATTAGACGAAATAATATGCAAATGTAAACAATACTATATCGCTTAACTAATAATAACGCCTAGTGCTAAGTTGTGGTTCCACAATTACTGTTATGTAAGAAAACTAATAAAATAAACTAGATAGATGTGAAAAATCACACCGGCACGTCACATGCGATGGAGCGGAAAATATTAAAGGTATTCCTGACCACAATGTCACAGTTCTCATATGCTTTGCGATCATGACTAGGGACTCTCTAGACACCGGTAAGAGTTTTGCCTCATCCGCCTCACAGAACCGATTGGAGATCGTGTGACTTCATCATGTTCCCTAAAAAGTCAATATGACCCTAGATGATACAGTTTTCATCGACAGAAGTTTCGCTAACTGCGCTCAAGTCCGTACCTGGTACCGAATGGATAACGTAATTTAATTACGCATAATAATTTGCAGATAACGATAAACATTTTATTACAAAAGTTAAATGAAAAAGTATGTAGTTTTATTTAATTTTTCCTCACAGCATTCCTGTTAGCCCTAGTATGTACATAACGACCTTGTAACCATCTACGTTATATAGCAGTTGCGACTGGCCTACAGGTCACCTTAGAAGCTGTATGATTTGTTATAACTGTGGTAAAGATAACAGCATGGTTATGAAAAAGTTATTTTCGTTGCTTTTAGTAAATTCGTTTATTAAAGCGGCACAGTTTAGCTGAATAGTAGATGAAATAATTAACTTTTAACCCAATAAAATATGCCCCGAAAATAATTGTTCAAAAGAAAGTTTTTTTTACCAAAAAATTAATTATCCATAAAAAGTAACTTAAGTTATTCTTACTCCTGTTTCTAACGTTTATAATAAGAATTCCTTAAAGTCACTGACGAGCAAATACCATTATGTAATTTTTTTTTATTATTTCTATACTTTTTGTACCATAAATTATGTTCAATCACACTAAAATAAATAGTTTAATCCTGACATTTACATTGATCAAAATTCCAAGCATTATTAAACCGTAGAACCTTTTGAGCAATTTTAAAACAATATTTTATTTATCAACGTATTTTTAATTCTTATAGAAGATTCTCTTAAAATTGAAGTTACTGAAATACCTGGATTTTACAATCAAAACTGATTGCATTGTCGTGCCTTATAATTTATAAGCAAAGTAAAAAAAAATTGGGCACTAGAATAACTTATTAGGACTAGGTGATAGTGAAGTAAACAGCAAAGTAAACTAAAAAACTCATAGATGCACAATAACTACAAAAAGTATATTAAGCGATCTTATCACATTAGTCAATTTTTTACAGACAACGATAACAAAAGGACAAACAGCGAGTAGTTGACTAGTACATACAACCAAACATATATTTACTCATATACATTAATCTATAGTTCAACAATAATTATAATTGAAGTATAGTAATCAAAACATATTCTCTAGAATTAAATAGTCGAATTTAAATTGTAAAACGTGTTGTTAGCGGAAGATTATTGGCAAAGTTTGCGCTGCCGTGCTTGCTCATCGATAACTTTCAAGAAATATCATTGCTCACAATGTTAGAAACAGATGTTAAAACATTTTTGTGGTTGATATTTAAGTATAAAATTTAGGCTTAGAATTCTTAGTTTTAACGAACAATGGATATTCTATGCGAATATTTATTTTAACTTACTATTTGGTTCATTTTCACCGACTCTACATAGATTCATACAATCGCGAAGTAATTTATCGTAAATTTATTGCTATTATTTTACGCGACGTTGTTTTCTTGTCGCCAACTTTTACGAATTCCAACGTCCTACATCTGATGCATGCGCTGTAAATAGATTGAAATGCCAATTATCGAACATTAGCGTCTTGTTGAAAGAATTATCATTTTAACAAATTCACGGTAAAGTTTTAGAAATTTTTGTCTTTTTTGTGCATGTACGATTTTTTTTAAAAAGTAATAATTATACATTATTCTTGCTGAATTTTCAAAAGCCACACGGCTAGCGAAGATACTCAGTAAATCTGTATTTTTACCGAGCATATGCTAAGTGTCGTCTCAATGATAATGCATTTTATCTAATTTTAAATAATATGCGTGTAAGTTCGTGATAAACAGGTTATACGTAAGACATTAATTTTATACAAATGATATTGTAATCGCGTAAGTGATTCAAAACTTTTTAGAAATTTGTAATTCTTTATTCTTTTTAGTGACGTCAAAGTTACGCCCGGCGCGTTTAATCAACAAGGTCACGGAGACAATTAACTAGCGGTGTCAGCGACCGGAATCTCGGCAGGGATTTATCTCGGTAACCCGATACAACTTTATGAGTACAACTGTGATACTAGGTATTTTTATTTTAAAAAATATGCGGTTTTTGTTACCTTTTACGATAATTGTTATTTAAATGTAACATCTATAACAATGAAAATTTTATTTGAATTGTTTTAGGACAGCAGCATCAGCAAGGACCGTTTGACTTCCTGGATGCGTGTCGGAGCTTCCGAACTATGAACAAAAAATGAAAAATCTGCTCTTAATCCTATTCATCGCTTAGTTGGTGATCACATCTATTGCCGTTTTTGTATGGAAAACTGTGATGAAACACCGGAGTGATGAGCAAAATCCTCAAAGATAACGTCCGGGGCAATTTTATTGTCCAAATTGTAGTTGAAATTATGAAGAAACGAAATGTGGACATCATTAGCTTCGCTTGTCAATTGCAAGAATCAGATGCGAAAGATAAAGTAAACGACTATCCCAAAATTATTATTCGAAACAGAACGGAATTATAATAATCATTATATCAGTGAAGAGATTGCGTGGAGATTAGTTCCTTTAGTAATGAATAAAATAATCGATTTGTTCAAAATTCGTCTTCTTTATTTTGTATTTAATGGTATCAAAACAAGAACACTTTTTTTCAGTAAAAGATCATATTTTGTGTGTTTATTATCTGTTGTACACAAATAATTATAGTTTGTATGCAACAGATAATAAACTTTTATAATTTTCTATGAGACAGTTAAATTTTTTTAATAATGCAGTGACTAATGACTCGTGTAATTTTTATGTTTATGAATCTTCAATATCTAAATCAGCGCCTTATTTTTTATTGAAAAAAAAAAATAAATACATGTTTTGTAACTACCAGTTATTTAAGATGCAAATATTATGTTTCGAAGTATAATTCTATTACTGTTTAGCATATCTTCATAGCTTTTTGTCTACTCACAAACGAAAACAAGGACCATAAGAAATCAACACAAACGTTACGTTAATTTGTTTCGAACTCAGAGTAATATTTATCGCTGTCATCAAAGATCATACAGGGGGAAAGGTGAACTAACTTACGTATAAACAAATTGTAACGGCTCTGCTATATAGTACTCTGTAAATTATTAAAAGCAATGTTAAAACCACTTTATATTTTCAGTAAATATTAAGAAAAAATTAGGTGGATTTATGTAAAATTATAACATCTCCGCATTTTAGGGAATAAAAATAGAAAGCTTTACTTAAGGTCATAAATTTTACTATTTTATGTATAATTAGATACATGGCGTGCTGCACCAGTTACTGCAGCACATTATGTACCTGCCAGCAAGTCACTCACACATAGTGACACGTTACTTTCGACTTGTGCGCACTGAAATTATTCTGTTGTATCCATATATTACTCAAAAACATATGTTAATTCATATTCACGTGACAAGTGTCGATATGGGTGTCAATAGTATTCAAATGTATTTAACTGCCTGTCTCAATTATTGTACGAAATTATAATTCCTGGAAGTTAGAGATAAGCAAACACCGTGACTTAAATTTTACAGTAAGTATACATTTATCAAGTATACATTTACAGTAAATTACATTAAGATTCAGAAAAGTGCAAATTATAAAATTCTTAAAGAACTAAATTCTATCGATTCGAGCCTTCGGTCCCATTTTTGTCTCATTGGAAATTCCTACATGGGAAACCCTATTGTTAAAAGGACACCGAAAGAATTTTTGCTAATTCCTTGCAACGAAAACCCCTCAGACTTCTTTGATGTTGTTTTTTTAAACTACGAAAACACTTTTGCACACAACTGATGTTTCAAAAAAGGTAGGACAGTGCCCCAACGTTTACATAGTGCCGAAGCCCACAACCCGTTATATTAAAGACGCGAATTAGCTCGTGCGCCAATTTGAATACAGGAAAACATGCGGCGGATAGCCTCGTGGGCCAAGTTATAAGGGTTCGATGTGAGCGCAGTATAATTTCCTTCGAACTCCAGGTCTTCAGCTGCGGATGAGAAGCTCTGATGTCTGATGTCTGTCTGATTCTTCACTCCCTCCCACCTCGCTCTGATACCTCTCCACAGCCTCCGTTTACATCATTTCTGGTTTCCGATCCTTGCGCCATCATTACACGAACCTAACGTTTAAGCGGCTATCGAAACACCGTTAGGTAATGTAATGCATCGCAAAGCACGACTATCACACGTATGAAAACACGTTTCAAATTACTGAATTTTAAAAATTAAATGATTCATTCTCATTATTACCAATGTCATTTGAGTTAAAATAACGAGTGATGTGTACTTTTCTTTTTGAACTAAGTATTTGCACAATACTTTTTTCAAAACTATTCAGTTTAATGAATAATTATTTAATGAGTCATTTTTTAACAATGCCAGTCAGACGTTCAGTAAAAATAAAGATTATCGGTGCAACTCCGCTAGTTGTTACTTGATACTTCAACAAGAACAAAAACCGTAAAAGTAATTATTTGTTAATGGATGTATATTTCACGACACAATTACAATCAAAGAATATAGTAAGGTATTTAAAACAATTTACATCTTTAAACGATACCCGGCCGTAATAGGTACTTAAATCCCTAATTAACCCAAAGTTAGTGAGTTTGAGATGTTATTACTATTACTTGCTATAAGATAAAACTACTTAAAATAACTGGGTATTTGCAATTTAATGATAGTTGTGATATTATCTTATGTGTCATCTATAGTCTGATAAATAGTGTATAACCAGGAGCCAAAACAAAACCGAAATCTATTTTAGTAGCTGATCCGAGACTCCCAACATAATATTGAAAAATCATGCAACGTAAATTTTAACGTGTTAATCTCTGTCAATTGGTAAAAATATAAGACAAAATAGTGTACATAAAAAGGAGAGTTCTGTGTTCAATTGTTTCAAAGAGTTGTGTTTTTTCAACTGGCTAGTTTTGAAAATCATTATTGCGACTTGATTAAAACTTTTTATAATGGTGTGAGGAAACTTCACTTCCTTATTTTATTCAAAATGAAGTCTTAACATAAAAAGACATTGATTTAGATATTAATACTGAAATAATAATAATAAAAATGTGTTTATGAATTCCCTCAAATAATATTTATTCTAAAAAATGTTGAAATAAAATTATTAGAGTGCCGAGGCGATTGGCAAAATCCTCGAAGAAAACGAGAGGGGCGATCTAATTGTTCAAATTGTAGTTGAAATTATCGAGAGAGACGCGGGCGTCATGAGTTGCAAGCGTCAATTGTAGACATCCGGTGCGAAAGATATAGCAAGCCATTATTGCAGATTTATTATTTAAAATTTAGGTGGAGAGAAGCAAGGCAATGCATATACCAGTAAATTTCAGACATTTCTTGGAGTATACTTTCTATAAAATAATAATAAAGACGATCAATGATATTTTAAAGATCATTGATCATGGTATTAATATTGATGAACGTTGTGAACATAAATTATTATGAAGGGCTTAGATTATATTTTCAGATAGATGTGCATATTGAGAGTAGTATTTATGTGTACCCACCCATGTATATAACAAACTTTATTAATATTTCAGTTCACTTTTATTTTACTGTTTAGTGTTAAAAATTTTAAATTATTTTAAGTATGAAACACATGCAATAATTTTTATGAATATTTATGCGACGGTCAGTGATGTTTTGTTAAGCAAGCTGTGACCAATAAGAAATGTAATTTTTGCTATACTGTGATTTCAAAAATATAACTTTTATTATTATTATTACCTTTATATTATTACCTTTCATATCAAATATATCAGACATTTATTACTACTCACAGAATCTTCGCAAATATAAAAAATATATCAGAATAGTCGCAGTATATCGATTTTTGCTAAGAAAATAGTTTTTAACTACCAGTTATTTTTGGTGCTAATATTTAGTTTCATTATATTATTATATCATTGTTCGTTATATCAATATTGCTTTTTCGTTAGTCATTAACAAATAAAAGTACAATAAGCAAATGTTTCGTAAACTTCCTTTTATCTTAGAGTCATCATCATTGTAGTCAACAAACATCATACAGGTGGAAAGGTGATGTGTATGCACCTTACAAATTGTAACGGCAATGTAAATTGTACGCATATAAGAATTATAAAAATAATACTCTATTGTAAATAATACGCTGGAAATAGAACTCTGTTAAATATTTAAAAACACGTTATAACTTGTTGTTAATATTTAATAACTAAACAAAAAGTTTTTAACATCTACTTTGACTAAAATTTAACCATAAGTTAAAAGACTTTTTTAGAAAAAAACTAAAGAATAATCTAAACAGTACAACAAGAATACAAAAAATACTGTCAAATTATCAAATAAAAACAAGCAGGCCTCAGGCGTTATATTGTTTATTCAAGTGTGTGTTAAGCGATGGATCTTCCTCTTGGTCTTTAAAAACTACCTCCACCTTTTAGAGTACACAACAAGTCCAGTTTAACTTAAACTGTTTCGTCTTAAATAGTTAACCCCAATAGATCTTTTTTATGCACATAAATTGTCAGTGCTCCTTATAAAATAGACTATTTTTCACCTTTTGCATCCAGTTTTTTTAGTTTTTGTTAACTTACCATTACAATCAAGCATACGTGTTTTTTAACAAAAAGCTTGTGCTCAATCAGTGGTACTTCAATCTATTTTAACGCATGCTACAAACGTATAAAGTTATAATTCCTGAAATTTTCCGATGAGCAAATACCGTCCCATAAATATTAATGCTAATAAATTTACGATACAGTACTATTGCAAAAACTACTAATTGTGCAATCCTTAAAATGCTATTTATTTTTTTTTGATTTTTAATTTATTAATTGTATTCTTACGTTCAATCGAGCCTTCTCACACATTTACACGAAAATACTACATGGTACCCCACCATTGCAATGACACCAAAATAATTTTCCTAACTTCTAGCATCAAAAAACCCTTTGTTCGAAAAGTCTTCGTTGATGTCTTCTGTTTAAACTATGGCAATGCCTTCGCACACTATTGTTATTTCAACGGCGATGGCCTACTGCGCCAACGTCTTATGGTAATGCTACAACCCCCCGTCCAATATCACAAAGGTGTTAGCAGAATTAGCAAACGCGCCACAGTGAGCACAGGACATACGTATGATGGATGGCTTAGTTATGAGGGTTGAAAGCGGATGAAGTACAATCTCCTCTGACGTCTAGATCTTCGGCTGCAGTTAAGGAATTCTGGTCTTCTTCTTTACTCCCTCTCCGCAACCTCCTTCTTCAACATTATTGGTTTCCAGTCCCTACGCTGTGCTTACACGAAACTGCTATTTAACCTGCTTTTCAAATACTGTTAAGTAATTCAATCCATCGGGCTGCACTGCCATCTGTCTTTGTACAAAAACTAATGAGAAATATCTGGATTTTAAAATATGTGAATCATTCTTAAAAATCTAGTCATTCCGATGTCATTTGCATTAAAATAACGAGTGACGTGTACTTTTACTTCTGAACCTCGAACTTGCACAATATTTATTTAGAATTGTTTAGTTTAAAAATGTGTCATTTTTTGAACAATACCTATCAGACGCTCAGTATAAATAAAGATTTTCAGTGCATCTTCGCTAGTTGTTACTCAAAGCTTGAGCAAGAACAATATCTCAAGATGTCTTTTTTGGGAAAATCTTACGTACACGAAAAAGACGAACGTTTCGAAGAGTTCATCGAGAGCTTGGGTAATTTAATTGCTTTTTTAAAATTTGTTTAGTTTCTGCGATTTATATCTTTCTCTGAAAACATTTTTTTAGTCTTATTTTTAAGTTATTGTCGGTAACAATATTCTTCCTATAACAAAAGTTCCTAGTGCGGCAAACAGCAATAATACAATTTGCAACAATTATAAATAAAATAAATATATTTTTTTTTACCTTTTTCATTACCGTGTAGTATTCAAGCGACACTGACATACATGCTTGAAATATTTAACGGTGATAGAGGGTCGAATTATTAAATAAAATTTGTTTCAGGCATGCCAGTGGAGCGCGCTGAATTTTATAAATCGAAATTCCAACCCGTACATAAAGTGGAAAGAAACGGTGACGTGTTCACATTGTCCGCCGTCTGCCCCGATGAGACCAAACAGGTCTCTTTTAAGATCGGAGAGGAATTTGAAGAAAAGATATCTCCGATACATGTTGTAAGTACATTTATATATTATTGGCTATCATATCATTAATATAGCCGCTTTTTTAACAGGTTTGGAAAGAAATCGTTATTTTCCAGAATATAAATCAAAGAGGGCTTTCATATAAATAAAAACCATATTAGTGATTCTTTATTACATGTTGAACGATTTCAGGCAAAGACCTTATTTACACTCGACGGCAACACCCTTAATCAAGTGCAAAAATTCCCGCACGGCTGCGATGTGACGTACAAAAGAGAATACTTCGAAGACAAGTTCATAACGGTAAATTTCTTAAAATAACAATTTTTTTAGAATAATTGATTTATATGAATATATGTAAAGTGTACTTGAACAACAATGTTAATAGTTGGTGCCAATAGTGTTTGTTTAATCATTTGTAATCGATGGTAAAAAATTAATTTATATTTATAAACATTACGACAAACAGTTTATAAACATCAACGTTGTGATCCGGAGTGATGACCTATATGCTTTATTATTTTTCAGACGCTGACAACCAACAAGTGGAATGGAAAAGCTGTCAGATATTACAAATTGAAAGCCTAGGTTGTAATGTGTAACTCAATAATAAAGTAAATTTATTACTACTCGAGAGTTTTTTTTATTTAAGTTTAATAATTTAATCAAGAAATGTTTCCTATTAATGTTCATTAATTTTATTCTAAACAAATAATAATGGCAGGCACAGAAAGTACAGACAGTAGCGTTGTCGAAATTGACGATTTTTATCAGACAACTGTGAATGAAATTTGTTACTAAGTAAAAATGGAGTGTGCGATCATCGAGTGATAGAAGGGTCGGAAAATAAAGTAATTATCATAATCAATACAACAGTAAGACGCCCACTGCTGCCGACGAGGTCGACCTTGCGGGCGAACGTACTACGATGCGTTTGCCGGTCCGTGACTTCCTCTCTAGAAACTTAAGTGCCCAGCAGCTATTTGTTCTATGCGCTATGTGGTCTGCCCACAGCCACTTCCACTTGTCAATCCACGGTATATCGGTTACTTTCTTTTATCTAGACGCCACCTCGTTCGATATGATCTCGAAGAGAAATCCCGAGCACAGGCGCCTTTTGATCAACACGAATAAAAAAGAATCTTATGCAAAAATTTTAAAATTACAAATATTATATCTGTAAAACTAAAATTGCTGTTCCAATTGTCATTGGCCCTTCCTCATTTCCTTATCAAGGAACTTCCTCAAATTCAAGGTCAAAACAGTCAATCTACTTCATTATATGAGATCATTACAATAATTTATATCGGAAATAGGTCACTTCAATACGCATCATTTAGAGTTATTGCTTGTGTAAGTAAGATGAATGAAGTAAGATGAATACGAAGAGCATAAGAGATTTATATATATGAATAAATTTCTTCAAAAGGTCAAATATGTAGCTGTTTATATAATGAGGTGAATTATTAAATAAAACTATTCAAAATACGTACGTGTAAATCTATTCATTAACATGTTTTCATTAAAATAACGAATGACGAATCCCTTTTTCTTTCGAACCACGAACTTCTTTTACGGACTATAACTGGATTAAATAATTTAATTGCTTATTGAAAACTAGTTATGATTCTGCGGTTTACATTTTTCACCGAAAAAATCTTGGTAGGTTAAATAAAACTATTACTCTCCACTTTTTACCGATTATCACATTTTTGCTATAACAATATTTCTTAATGCCTTAAATCGCAATGATACAATTGACAAGAACAACGCAGGGAGTCTACCCATAAGGTAGAGAGACCTTGTTAAGAATTTGTCAGAGATGCGGGATGCAGGCCGCCCACCGGATCTTTTGAAAATCATGAGTAGACGATTCCCATCAGTGAACATTTTACAATTGAAATGATGATGAACATCATTACGGCCACTTTATCTCGTGCAAGGTTGCAGGAACCTTTGCATTAATGATCTCCCGAAATTAGTTCGCAAGAAAGAAGTCAGTTTTAAATAATTTTAGCCTTATCAGTCATAACAAATATAAAAAGATGTGAGTATTCAGTGAATGTATTTTCTATCGTCTCAAACGTGCCCGTAAAGGTTATGTATGTTGGTTTGACTAGAAGTCTTACAATGTAAAACTGATTCCTTTGACTGGTTTTAACATCGACACCTTTTGATGTCCACTGCGATGAATAAAATATTTTTAGCATATTAAAATAACGCTGAGAAATTGTTAATTAATAGCGTGGTGTTAATCGGCAATACGATCAGAAGTAATTAATCATAACACTGCAACAGTTATATGCGATATATACAACATTAAAAGTTTATATACGTGAATTATTCCCTGTACACAACTAAAATGTGGGTAATGAAACGTTCAATATGTTAAATCTTTAATGTATTGTAACGTTGCAAGTTAACGTCCCATAAATCTTAGTTAAAATTTTAACCAAAAAATATAATCACGAGAAACGTCTCATAAATCGCAATACAGCAAAAAATTGTTCAACCCTTAGCGGGTAACGGTATATCTCAAGTGGCGTGGGGTCGTGGGAGCGTGCTATTGGTTTAACGGATCTTTGTTTTTATAACAAAAATTCCTATGCGCCCGCGCACCAGCGACAGCAGTTCACATTTGCCAGGCAGAAGGATCCTGGCCTCGGTCGCGTTCACTAGCTAGGTGTCGTCTCACGCACCGACGCACACTCTTTGTGTCGGTTGCGTTCACCAGCTACGTGTCTTCTCACGCGCCGGGGCCAGTTAGAATTTACGTTATAAATTCACGTCTTGGTCCTATTCATTCTCCGGGCATCATTTAGTTCACGCCACAACCTTTACATCGTCTCGCACCCCAAGGGGTGCGAGTTTAAGACTGCGACTTTTATGCTGCAAAGTTTATACTGCTATCTTTACACTACAAGTTTTACACTGCAAAGTTTATACTGCGAGTCTTATACTGCAAAGTTTATACTGCTATCTTTACACTGCAAATGTTACTCCGTTGAAATTATTTCACCGTGCACCGGAACCGACACATACTGCAACCTACCGGCGCTCCCTGCTCTCGACTTGCTGCTGCCTGACCAGTCCTGGGAGATCGTGCAGCTGCCGACCACCACCATCAGGGGAGTACCGAACTGCGGTGCAAAATTAGACCAGGCCTACCCTTAATTAAATATATATAAACATATATATATATATTTCATCTTATACCGGCACACTGGCGCCCTTAACGTGGTATTAAAAGGTCTGATTTTGCATTGTAGTGTAGTTATGTGATTGTTTTTTTATTTAATTAATTTTGTAAAACGTTATTTTTGCCTTTTCTACTGCCAGCAACTGAAGTGTACATCCTTCACTTAAAAAAGTTTTTGTTTAGTTTAACATACATTTTGTTCTTATGTTGTAACTTTTTTTGCTTCTGCTATTTTTTCATAGGACCGTACACATTAGTTGCAGTTATACACATTATTTTCATATTTTTTTTTTGTGTTAATTTTTTTTAATTCTTATACTAGCAACCATAACGTTCGTTAGTGAATTTGTAACAGAACGGAGTAGATTGAGTAGAATACTTGTTCAACACCTTCCTTATTGTGGTGCATTTAATTTTTTCGTATTTCTCTCTTTACCAATTTATAAAAATAGATTAAACATGGCGCTATTGTTAACAACTTACGTAAACAAATCGCTACACTGGGTTCTCTTTTTCCTTCTGGGGATGTTTTATACTAATAGAGTCAATCAAATTTCGGACGATTCCGATAGCGCAGAAGACGTGCTTGTTAAGACATACGATATTCTTGATTCTTTATGTAAAATGTATAATTAAAAATAATTCTCTCTTAGTGTATGTATTAGAAGACACGGCCGATAAAAATGTTGGAACATGGCACATAAAGGATTTAAAAAAAATAGGTTTGAATAAATACCAAACATAATGCGATACAACATAAACTAAAGCATTACCATTAACCGCGTAATATTTCGTTTGGGTTATTAGAATGAATCTATAACCTTCATAATTGTTTGGTCGCGTTAGTAATCCTTATAATGATTACTATTGCTAGTTTGTTTGCGAGAAGTATGAAAGAATGAGTTTAAAAGGATAAAAATGAAATTGTTATCAATAAGTTCGGATTTTATTTCCTTTAAATGAAATAAAATCCTTCGGTGACGCGCGGGGTAATGTAACGTTGCAAGTTAACGTCCCATAAATCTTAGTTAAAATTTTAACCAAAAAATATAATCACGAGAAACGTCTCATAAATCGCAACACAGCAAAAAATTGTTCAACCCTTAGCGGGCAACGGTATATCTCAAGTGGCGTGGGGTCGTGGGAGCGTGCTATTGGTTTAACGGATCTTTGTTTTTATAACAAAAATTCCTATGCGCCCGCGCACCAGCGACAGCAGTTCACATTTGCCAGGAGAAGGATCCAGGCCTCGGTCGCGTTCACTAGCTAGGTGTCGTCTCACGCACCGACGCACACTCTTTGTGTCGGTTGCGTTCACCAGCTATGTGTCTTCACACGCGCCGGGGCCAATTAGAATTTACGTTATAAATTCACGCCTTGGTCCTATTCATTTTCCGGGCATCATTTAGTTCACGCCACAACCTTTACATCGTCTCGCACCCCAAGGGGTGCGAGTTTAAGACTGCGACTTTTATGCTGCGATTTTTAATACTACAAGTTTTAGACTGCAAGTTTTACATTGCAAGTTTGATACTGCTATCTTTACACTACAAGTTTTACACTGCAACCTATCGGCGCTCCCTGCTCTCGACTTGCTGCCGCCTGACCAGTCCTGGGAGATCGTGCGGCTGACCACCACCACCATCAGGGGAGTACCGAGCTGCGGTGCAAAATTAGACCAGGCCTTCTGCCCACTACCCTTAGTTAAATAATTAAATACATAAATATATTCTTCTTTTTCTTACGGCACAGTATGTACTTCCTAAATATGAACTGCCTTAAAATGTTATTAATAACCACAATTACGCTAGAGATCTATGCCTCTTTACTTATTTATCTCTCTATTTTGTCGCTGTGTTGACTTGCGATCGGAGGTTGCGGGTTCGACGCCCGGGATACAACCTTATGATTCACATTTTGTGCAATTATTATATGGGATTGTCGCTCCCCACAACAACTGACTCATAATGATTAACTCTGAAACCATAAATCTTTGAGACTTTAAATTTGATAAGAACTTTCCATTTGCCGAATAGAGGTCACCTAAATCGTTACTCCGCCCACGGGTATGTTTGAAGTGGAGTTCATTAAAAAGTCATAATTTAATCTTCATATAGGTCTTAAAGTATAAAAGTTGACAATTATTATAATATTTTAGTGTCTTAAAAATAACTAAGAATGAATTTTATGAAATTACAGCCACGACAGGAAGTGCGGTGCACGCGAAGCGAACTCTGTACACCTACTATATTAAAATATTTATTTCGCACCAGAGTTCTTTAGTCAATAAGTATAATGACATTCGCCTGACCTCTCTCGGTCATTTTACTAACTTCGTTCGTTGTCGTTATATTCAAAAATAATGCATTTTGCCACGACGTTCATAATTTTTTTTGGTGGAATTTATACATGATAAACATTTTAATACATATGTATATTCTGAAAACATCATAATCAATGTAGAAAAAGAAATTAATACTTTTTAAAGGAAAAACTTAAAAAAAAATTCTAACATATGCTAAAATTGTTATTTAAATAACAAAAAAAACAAAGACTTTTGATCAACTGTGTACGATATTGGAATACAAACACAGTTTCTAAACTGTGTAAAAAATTTAAAAAACTTATTGAACAAAAACTTAAAAGATTCCATTATATTGTAAAAGATTTTTTAGCTCAGCAAAAAGAAAGCTAGGGAATAAATTGCTCTTTATATTGGAAAAGTAACCAAAAACCAAAATCTTTCTGCGCGTTTGGTACTATCTTAACTTGTAAGTTGAAGAATACCATTAAAAAGGATATCAATTAAATTCTAAATTCGATCAAACTGGACTCTTCTGACATTCTTTGCATGACAATAACATAAGACGTCACTGCAAGTATTATCATATAAATAAACAAATAAAATAAAAGCTTCCATGGAGCATCCGATATCCAAATTCGCAGAGGCGATACAAGTGATTCACCAATTGCCGAACCAATTGTGGCACTAACAGCGCAATGAAAATGAACGCATCGGGCATCACTACAATGTAAGT
This sequence comes from Battus philenor, assembly GCF_028537555.1. NCBI lineage: Eukaryota > Metazoa > Arthropoda > Insecta > Lepidoptera > Papilionidae > Battus > Battus philenor. The sequence continues at coordinate 6,755,355 of NW_027181686.1, forward strand.
TTAAAAGGATAAGTGGTATGAAATCACTGAATCTCAAAGTTAAAATCATTCTCCCGATAACCAAGGTCATTTGTATTAAATTATCATATCACCTTGTTACTGTCTGACTACGTCTCTATGCACTTGCATGTAATTTGTAAGAGGATATTGAATTTAAAATGCGTAATTTTAGGACGGTACCTACAAAAAGACTGGTATAAATACAATTTCTTTGTGCATTTTTGTCAGTCGCACTATACTTGAAGAAGAAGTTTCAGCAAGAGCAAAATTTTCGAAAATGCATTTTTTGGGAAAATCATTTGTGCACGAAAAAGATGAAAATTTCGAAGAGTTCATCGATAGTTTAGGTAATTTATACGACTTTCTTTAATTATTTTTTTCTTTTTTTACAATTTTAGGAAGACTTACAGATTAACAATAACTAGCTAAAGTTAAGTTCAGATAGCAAATTTCTACCTATTCTTGTCTATATAAGCATAAAAATAATAGATAGTGAGAATTGAATTTTTCTAAGAGCGCAGTTTAACTTATTTTATAAACAGTTTTAATTTTTGACTTACTATATAATTTTATCTTATTTACTTACAATTTGTTGATGTTACTATGTTTGTACTCTTAAAATATTTTTTATTAATTTCATTTTTAGGCAGACTTCTTTGCTTAAGAAAGTATAGGTGTCACCTTACTTTATATATTGATCTTTAACTGCCTTGTGTTAATATTGTGGGTGAAATATGTAATAGACGTCACAGATGGGAGATTAAATTGTTGAATTTAATATTTGTTTCAGGTAAGCCAATGGAACGCGCTGCATTTTATAAGTCGAAGTTCCAACCCGTGCATAAAGTGGAGAGAAATGGTGACATATTTACTTTGACTGCCGTATGCCCTGATGAGACCAAACAGGTCTCTTTTAAGATCGGAGAGGAATTTGAAGAAAAGTTATCTCCGATACACGTTGTAAGTATCCAATTACTTTATTTTTAATACAGCGTCTATTTTAAGCAGTTTGAAATCAAAATTTGTACCTAGTAAACCGAGAACTTTATCTTCATCACGAAGAGTTAATCGAGTACAGGAAAGGTGCTTTTAAGGTTAGATATACTTGTCATTGACTTTAAATAAATATTGGTTTATGATAATGATTTCAGACATCTGTCCACTTTGTGGGTGGTGGTATATTAATCTAATAAAAATGTTATTTAACCTTTAATGATTTTAGGCCAAGACAACATTTACGCTCGACGGGAACACTCTTATTCAAGTGCAGAAATTCCCGCACGGCTGCGATGTAAAGTACAAAAGGGAGTACTTGGGCGATAAGTTAATAACAGTAAGAAATTTTCTTAGAAAATTAATGTATGTTATCTGAAACAATTTTTTAATTCATAAACACATATAACAACTATAAATACGAAGTCCATTCGATCTCATGAAGACAAAATTTGTATTTGTACAAGGTGTGATAAAAAAATAGGGTGAATGAATTTTTATACCAGGAATTTTCGTCCATTTAAATGACACGTCCGATAGTCTGATTCATTGAAATTGTCTGTAGCAAATTTAAACAAGTTGCGATTTGTGTATCAGCTTCCACAGCTAGAAGATTGAGGTCAAATTCGCTGTATTTGTCACGCGTCATTGATTTTTGATCTTCAAAATACGTTACGGTAAAATTTGGTTTTAAAAAAAGACCAAAGAAACTCATGAAATATTAAAATAAGTGTATAGTGATAATTTTGTGAATTTGAACATTGTTTCCGAGTGGTATGAGTAATTTAAAAGCGGGAATGAATCGGTTGAAGATGAAAAAAGTTCGGGGCGTTCTTTGACCTCAAAAACCAACGAAAACGTGCAGAGTATCAAAAATGGTTCAATCAAATAGGAGATTGACGATTCGTGAGAGAATTCAAACATTTTGTATGGGTCCGTCCAAATCATTGCAACTGACGCATTGCAACTGATGATTTGCAAATGTGATGAGTCAGTGCGAAATTTGTTCCCAGACTTTTGAATGACAGGCTGAAGGAAAATCGTGTCAGTTTGATTGATATGAATAAAAGCATCATTTCGGTGCAGATCCGGACTTCATGGGCAAAATTATAACAGGAGATAAAAGTTGCTATGACCCTCAAACAAATATGTAAAGTTCCCTATTAAAGATGTGTGAACGTTCCTCCTCCACAACAATGCACTGTGACACACGTCGCTACTGATTCGCGAATTTATGACATATTAGATATATTAGCAACAAGCGGTTTCTGGTTCTTCTCAAAAATAAAAATGGTGTACCTGAAAGGACACAATTCTGACCGCTTCGACACAATTCGTGACATTGAAAGAACTACGACAGAGCTGCTGAAGGGAAAGAAGTATTTCAGAAGTACTTCCATACGTGAAATCAACGTTGGGATACATTGCTAGCCAAGGAGAGTATTTTGATGGAGATTAATTTAAATTTAATGTAAAATTAATACTTTTTTTGCAATAAAATTAGTCAACATTTTTTTATCACACCTCAAATGTTATTTTGATTGATGGGGTAGGATGTATTTATTTATTACAGTCCTTTTATTATTTTTTCAGACTTTGACAAACAACAAGTGGAACGGAAAGGCTGTCAGATATTTTAAATTAAAGGCTTAAATGTGTAAGTCGAATAAATAAAAGGAACTTTGCATGCCTTATTATTTTATTTAACAAAATCAACCATAAACGGTTTCCTATTTTATTATTTCAAATACCTAATCGGACTAAGAAAATTATTATCATTGTCTTGGCTTAAAATTACCAATTAAAGGTATTACAGAAGTATCAACAATGGAACCTTTACTCAGCTAGTAATGTAGTACCTGCCTAACACAATGCTATAATAACACTCTCTCTTTTTAGTAAGCTACCAATTTTTTTAAGGGGCAGACTTTGCTGTTAACAAACTGCAATCCAAGAAGGGGTTTTAAGGCAAAAACTAAAATAAAGACATTCATGTCACGTGGAAATTTCTTAAATCATCGAAATTAACTGGGTTTTTACAACAGCAAATTTATCAATAAATATTGCATCAATTAATGTTGTACACTAAATTTTTACTAATAAGTAGAGATTTTCCTTCTTCTATTTTTCAACCGATAGACGCTCACTGTGAGATTTACGCCACCTTCAATATCGTCACGATGGCTGGTCTTGCGTTGCCCCCAACGATTTCCTGCGACTATAGACGAGTAATACTCAGACCTACAACTGTAACTTTGGTTTTTCCGCGGATGTCCTTATTTTCTATTCGACCTCGCAGCGAAACTTCAAACATAAAAAGAAACTCTCTCCATTGCCCTCTGGGCGACTTTGAGCCAACTTATAAGGTCATCTCATAACCGACCACGTCTTAAAGAAAGTTTGTTTGTCACATAGCTTTCAAAGCTTCAGATTTCCACCTGTTTCAGTTACTTCATAATTCTTTGGGTAGTATCAGGTTAACATCAAGAGACTCCCAAAACTACTTGTCGTGTTTTTTGGCAGAAGTTCAGAAAATTTTACAGCAATAACATATTGTAAAAATCATCGAACAAAATTGTACTTATGCACTAATCTATTTACACTCAACTTGTTAAACTATGTCCCAATTTTGATGTACTCATAGAATGCTAGGACACTTATTCCCCAATCCATCATTTATTTACAAAAAAAATGAAAACAGATCGTTTTAAATGAGTGTTAAAATAGCGTAACTAGTAACTATCATCCGAGGTTGAACTTAAATGATTGCAAGAGGTGCGTTATTTATGTTGTTTGATGTTTCACGTAAAGTAGACACGGATCACTTAATTAATGCTGATGCTGTCTTCTTTTCAATGTGTGTTACCAATAATGACTTACTATGGCATTAAAAAGTGATCTCTCACTTTAGACGTCATTTGGAAGCTCACAGTCGTTCAACTTGCCATAGAGATGGCGGTGCCTGGGGTTTCTAAAGGAGATCAAATCGGGAATGCGGCAATCCAAAGCAATAGCCTAGTGAATTGAAGAGTTAGCGCGCGGAACAGGTGGATGCTGTGACATTAAGGTTCTGAAGTCGAGATCACGGACGAGCAAACACAGCAAAAGACGACCTACAAGGTGGACAGACGATACTATTAAAAATAAATGGGGGAGGCCTATGTGCTGTGGACGTTATACGACTAAAACGTTGATGATGTTAAGTATAGAATTTTTGAAACATATATACGACCAATCAATGTCGTTATAAACAGCGCTAATAAATTATGATAGTATTCCAATCGATATTTAATATTCATAATGGCTTAGTCAATCAACGATATTTTTATTGGGTACATTTAATATGTCAAGAACCCACTGAAACTTCTCACAGAAATTTAAGGACACTAAAATATATTTTTTTTTTCAATTCGTTCGCATTCAGTATAAGTTATTCGAATAGTAAGTATTAATAACTTTGGCAATACATTTTACGACGCGATCCCAGGAATTACAATGCAGTGAATTAAAAATAACATTTCAAAAAATTATAATGTAACTATCGCAGTAAAAATATCATATCATAATTACACGCTTACGGTGAGTCTTGTAAAAAGGCTCAAGGTCACACGGAGGGCAATAGAGAAAACAATGTCTGGAGAGTTGCTATAAGATCGAATCACAAATGCCGAACGACCGAGGTCACTGACGTAGCTTGAAGAATTTCGCGTCGAAAGTGGCAGTGAGCGAGGCTCGCCAGTTGTACAAGTGATAGCCGTTGGGTTTAAAAGGTTATCAAGTGGCGATAAAGTGTCGGTAGACGTGGCGTGGTTATGCCCATATAGGTGGATGTACGATATATACATTGGTCGCGGGAAGTCGATGGATGCGGCAGTGCAGACTGGTCATGGTGGGGATCTAAACAGGAGGCTAATGCCTTGTTTTGGGCTTCTATAGTCTAAAAAGAAGTACATTGTAATATAAAACAAGTTTTGTTCTGAAAGCTCAGTGAATAAATAATATAACAACTCTTTTAAGTTAAGTTCGTTTTTGTAAAAAAAAATACGACAGATCTATGCGATCTTTTTAAAACCAGTGGACTGTCGGATACTTTGTAGGCATGTATTTTAAATTGTAGGTTGCTAAAGAGAATATTTCACTCTAGTTTCTAATAAATCCTACACGGCTGCCATTAATCTCCTGATGTATATTGGTAATCATTGAATAGTTAAAGGATGATAGTAACATAATGTAATTAATAAATGAATGTATATTGTAGAACCTATTAAATAAAAGATTCTCGATACTGGCAAATTTAACTTTATTTAAATTTAAAGCCAATATTTAATTGATTGTCAGTATATTATTATTTTTTTTAATTGTCCCATATGTTTTTATAATAAAAAAGGAAATGTCGCGTTTTTCATGAACACTGTTCCACTAGGAAACCAATACCGCAATTACCGAATTATATTTGGATTATTTAACAAATGTTATTTAAATTTTTACCCTATAATTTTATCAAAAAAAAAAACGTTATATGTACAGACCAAATGTTTATACGCGCGAATTATTCAAACATTTACAACTGGTATACGTTACGATTTATCTGTGTGACTCATAATTATAGCTGTTAAATGTAAACAGAAGTTATTTGAATGAATAGGCCTTCCCGTAAAGTTCCAATGGAACCAGTTGGAAGTGGCCTGCAGCCAGCGTTTCAAATGGATCGTTTGTCCACATTGTGGATGGTTGTCTTACGCTGAGCTTACCGATCGGTAGTCTCCACCCCAGAACCTTGTCTTGTCGATTCTATGCGCTATGTGGCCTGTCTACAACCGCTTCATCATATATATATATATATATAAATTCAATATTAATTTCAACAAGTTCCGACAAGTATGAACATGAAACCTACATGTCAATCCTGCAAACCTGGTTGAACCAAACGCAATGTGTTTTTAAGCCATTCAATATCTTATTATACTTAATAAAGAGAAGTGGCGAATATCATTAAAAGATCCACTATTAAATTGGCCAAACACGAGATTTATCGCACACATGTATAAGGCTCACATTAAATTTGTGGCTATAATAAAACTCCTTAATCTTTTGATTATTTATCATATTTTTATTACGTGTCCCGGCAAATTCGGTTGGCAATAAGTCATACGATGATAAAGAAATAATAATCACATGTTATCGTTTCAGTTAAAACTATCGCGGGAGATAAGTTCAATTTCCTTTTTTGCTATCTTAATTGTATCTGTCTACAACCAAAATGTGTTACCGGTGATGGTTTAGGACACCTAAAGGTGTTGTCTCTCTTGAAGCCTCGTTGGCAATTTACAAACGCTCTAACGAGCAATGGAAACGGTTATGCTCGGAACAACTCTATGAGATCGAATCAGCAACAAGGAGGTCCATAGATGAACTAAAGTAATCGGTATGACAAAGCGCATATAACTGAGGTTGACGTTCCTAATGTCCTGGAATAAAGACCATGGAACGCCAGCGATGGAATGAGCCACAAAGGGAGCAAATGACCTTGTTTATATCGTCGCATGACGATGAATTCAGGCCGCTCCCAACTAGTCCTAATCAAAATCTATAAAGGGAAGCCTATTTGCACTAATGAACATCCCACGGCTAAAATGATAATAATGACTGTATCGGTTAAATAAAAAATAAACTTAAAACAAAGTGCGCGGATAAGCTAAACAATAGAATGAAAAATTAACACCCGCAGCATATTTGCTAGTAATATTTTTTTTCTTTTAAGAAAATTGAATATAAAGAAACCGACATAGCGATTCACCAAATTAAGGTTACAACGGACAGACCACATAGCGCGTAGAACTAATGACTGCTGGGGCCTTACGGTTCTGGCGAGAAGTCCATGGACCGGCAATTGCAGCGTCCACCCACAAGGTAGAATAACGACGATGTTATGAAAAAATCAGAAACAAATAATCCAAACACAGGTCACTTCCTTCCGGTTTTATTGCAAGTCCATGGGCGAGGGCTATGTGCAATAGTAGACGTATTACATTTAAACGAAGATGATTAAACTTTAGCAAGTATAAAAAAGACACTCTTTTTCCTGTAAATCAAATAATAAATGGGCGATTATATAAAGTTTTTCTTAATTTACTCTTAGTATACATCAACACCAAAATTCATATGTTATAGGTAAAATATTGCAAGTAAAGAGCGGTTTTATCACGATAGCCGATTTGTTCTAGACAAGCGTTCGATGGACTTGTTTAATAAGAATAAATAGAGCGGGCGGTCATCAAGTGATAAAAAGGGTTAAAACTCATTTAATTTCTTTATTATTATATTATAATACAACACTTTTATTTTACAAAAATGTATACCTCTGCTAGTCATTTGAGCAAACAAAATACTACAATGAAAAATTGTGAAAGATACTAGATCTCAGAAAACCGACAAAATCCAAGTTTTTCTTATCGACACAGTCTTAACTTATATAAAGGGTGTTCTTCTTGTCTGTTAAGGATGAGAGCAATGCTTGGCATAGAAATTGGTAAATCTGTTTTTAATTCAAATAAGTTCGAGTGATCCCGCTGCCTGTCTTTCATTAACATTTTTTCTCTTACTCGGATCTTATAGCAACTACGAGAGGAAAAGATGACGATTATTCTTGCGTCGCTCAATGAGGTACCGCGATGGTAAATTGAAACCTCATTGGCCTTATTTCACAATCGAGATTTCTCTACTAGATCAGATCAGGAAAGTATTATTTTTAAACGAATGATAGTTACAGATATAGCCCAGAGTTTTAGCAAATGGCAGTGGGCAGATATAGCGGTTTACCACTGGTTCCAAAGGGAATTTATGGGTGAGGTTTTCATCCAGTAGTAGACATCTTTCGTTTGGAACGATGACACACACGCAACTTGTTCCACAAGCGCAGTTAATTTTCTTTTGTAAAACTTCAAGTATAGTAAAATAAATTTTGAAGTTGGATTAAAATCATGAATTTCGTATGACTTTTTTATTAGACACCACACCTTTAATTTTATTAGATAAAACGAAAATTAGTTTAATTTGCTTTATCATCGTTACACTACCTAAACGCACCCGGTTATAAAAACCGTGCTATCGGCGTCAGTTCATTATTCGAACGGCAGTCGACGAATTTGTAAGAGTAAAATTTCAAAATGGCTTTCGTAGGAAAAGTGTACGCACATGAGAAGGATGAAAATTTCGCTGAATTCGTCGATACTTTGGGTAAATAAATAAATTTTATTACTTTTTTGTTATTGAAACGTTGTTCTGCGATGAAAATAATTTCTTCGCTCCTTCGTATATGCGATCTTTAAAAAAAATACTTTTTTCTGAGCTGTTTGAAGAGTTGAATTAAACTCTTATTTACATGATATGAGTGATTTTGTGGTCGATCCATACGCCTTTTACATCTTGATAAAAGTCAAAACTCGCAGATCTAGAACATCTGATCTAAATTATTTGTTTTTGTTACACAATTTAATTTTTTTTATTTCTATAATATTAAGTGACAACGGATTTTCACCAAATGAAAGGGAGAATATTCGTTTATTAATAATTGTTACCTTTAACTGTTACTGGCCATGATTTCAAGTATTAATACCTTATTACGTGTTAACATTTTCGTTAACTAAAACAAAAAGACTTTTTCAACTCATTTATATTATTGTATCTGTATTAAAAATTTTATACATAATAGCCGAATTTTTTTTTAATAATAGTGTAATTGATTAATAACAAAATATTCTTTTCTTTTATGTGATATTCATAGAAAATCGTACAATTTACCTCGTATTTAACTTTTTAAGAGCTGTTTTTAATTTAACAATATGTCACAAAAATATAAAGTAACAGTTTCTATATATTGTACACATTGAGACAAAAAAACTACCTTTGTAAATGATTATTAACTATTATTTTTTTGTCATAACTGCTTCTAATTACTGTTCAAATTTTAATTTGATACAATTGGTTTTTTTAGTTTTGTTTACAGTCAACTTTGGTTTATTTTGAAAAGAACAATTAATTATTTTTAATAGCAAATACATGCAAATCGTTTTTTTTAAATATGAGAAATAGTATTACTTTAAAAAAAATCTTAAAAAAAGACGACGTCTTTATCTCTATTTAATATTTTAGCACGATTGGTAAATCAACGTAAAAAAAGTTAAAATTTTTAACCTTTTTACGACCGCGGAAAAAAGCCTATTAAGGATTAAATGTTGTCCTTGATCGTTTTGTAACCCAAGCGACAATAATTATCTTTAATAATTCCTCCGGTGCAACGCACGGAAAATGAATAATCTTTTTTATAAAGATAAATATGTATTAATTCGATAAGAAATGTTAATGATATCGATATGCTATCATACTACTGATTTTTTTGACATAATATAAACTTTCTTAATTAAGAAAAAGAATTTTAAAATATAATTTTTAAAATAAGAATGCCAAATCCAATGAATGTTTTTAAAACAGTTGACAGTTTTATTCGCGGTACATTATCGTTGAGAGATGGACGACTATTCAAGTGTTTAGTTGTCATAAACTGTTGATTGATTATTGGATTTTAAAAACTGTTAAGTAGGGATTGACGGATTTTTTATAGTAAAAAGGATCATAAAAGAAATGTTTCCATGGTTTCTGAATGATTATTCTAGTGAGTTAGTAATTTAAAAAAAAATCTCGTGGATTGGAAACTGCAATGATATTAAAATTAAACAAGGTTTGTACTTCATTTTATTTTTATTATTTATTGGTCGGTAAACTGCATTATTCCTTTTGTTCGATTTTTACTTGATAAGCTTCTTCGGGTATTATAAAAAAGTGAATTTGTTTTGAACAAAGTATAGAGAGTAATTTCTCTAGATATTTATTTGCAGGTCCACAGGCGGAAAAACTTAAAACCTGGAGACCTAAACAAAAGCTAGAAAAGGACGGTGACAGTTTCAAACACGTCGTCATCGGCGATACGGAAACTACAGAGATTGCTTTTAAAATTGGACAAGAGTTCGACGAAACAGTAGCGCCTGGACGCGTTGTAAGTTTCTATTTGTAATCATCGTCATCATTTCAACCGCAGAACGTTCACTTTTTCACGTCATCTTCACCTTATGGCTCTAATCGATCCGTGGTCTCAACTCCGGAAACAGAAGGTCCCAACGGCCATTTATTCTGCGCGCTTTGTGACTTACTCATTATCACTCTAAATTGCCAATCCTCAAGACTATATCAAATAGGATTTGTTCGTCTTAAAATCTCCTACCTTCTGTCCTATTTCTATTGACCCCTGTTAAATATTGGTCTTAATCTATTTTTTTAAAGTTAAATTGACTAACTAATTTCAAGTAGTTATTACTTTGATCAATGCTTAAATTATATGGAATAGATATTTATCAACAACATTTACTACTTAAATTAAATATCGTCCCAATAGTATATGATTATATTTATAATGTTATACAATATCATAAAGTTATTTATTGTTTCTGAGTATATTATAGATTGTCGGATGCAGCGTACCAAATATTAAGTAAAAACTAACGAGCAATATATTTATCCCTTTCCAATCAATCACCTTTTTCTCCATTAGAAACTTCCACCTACCATTAAGGAAAAAAATAAAAACAATCGCATGCTACCGAAACCGCTGTACCATGCCTCAGGAATCGCAGAAAGTAAAATAGAGCATGAGTACTGTGCCCATTAACACCGAACTGACGGAACAGAGAGGGATATAATCTCACTCGTCTCTCTTCGCACAGACAGCCAATGGCACGGTGCTATCGGCTTCGGTAGCATTATAGCAACACATTTGAAGATGCATTTTAATTTATATGTGTATATAAATGTGTTTAAATATTAATGTATGCCGTTTCAGTCGAAGACAGTCTTCACTTTAGATGGTAACACACTAACTCAAGTACAAAAATTTGAAGATGGACTTGCTATTACCACCAAGAGGGAGTACTCCGATGAAAAGTTAATAGTGGTAAGTTATTATTGTTCGAATGTGTTACTAAAGAAAAAGATTGCAGTAGTTCAAACTATTGCATCTACTGCAAGATATATGAAAATTATTAAAGTTAGAGTAAAAAATTAAAAAATAACGTATTAATGTTGCATAATAACTATGATTTTATTTATCTACTTCGATACTTTATATTTATTTTGTGACATTGAATCTTTAACTTATCAGCATTTATTATTTTCAGACGATAACCACAAATAAATGGGATGGCTCTGCTGTAAGATACTACAAAGCCTAATATTAACATAACATAACCTGTACTTTATTATAAATTATTTTATATGACAAATACATTTCTTAAAAAATAATTGAATATATTTAATTCATCCTCTCATTTAACATCTTTTCGTTTAGAATACCGCAGTGTCTTAATGTCTGAAAACCTACGTGGTTTTTGACACATGGGTTAAATTTGGTGATATTGTTTTTGGTAATTGATGTTGCTAGAGATTAGAAACGCGGTTGCTTACAGTGGGCCCTATAAAAAGGCTTAAAGTTATCCAGAAAGCATTGAAAAAGGTTATGCTCGGAGTTTCGCTGCGAGATCGAATGAGAAATGAGATCCGCAGATGAACAAAAGTCACGGATGTAGCTTGACGAATTGTTCGTCAGGAGTGGCACTGAGCATATCGCCAGCGCAGCCGAAAGCCGTTTGTGCTGGAAGATTCTCGATGGCAACCACCAGCCGTAGACACGTATTGGGTCACCACAGTAAGCGTTCTTAGTGTGCGTCTATCGGGTGAAAAAAAAAAAAGAATAATTATTCACAGATCGATCCAATTCATTCATTTCATTGTTGAATACATTTTACAATCGATATTTATAAGTTTATGGATTGTACTCTAACGTATCTAATACACAATATTTGACATGTTATATTAATAATTCAATACATCGACATTAAAATAAAATATTTCTTTTTAAAAATTTAGCAGCTACTGACATATTTCAAGTAAATGTTATTAAATATTGATTAAAACAAAAATAGTAACTGGTATAAAATGTTTCCGATATTAAGTTCGTCGTTATGAATACGTTGTGTAAGAATTGTCTAAAATAGTTAAACAAATAAATAAAAATCGCTGCTAAATAGAAATGCCGAAAAATGTATGTGTTCCGACTTGTAGTTGTTATATGTGTTTATTTCCTGGATTAATGACACTTAGACAAAAATAAATGTTTTCATAGAATATTTCAATTTTACTAAAATATTTTTATGTCTCACTTATTCTTTGTATTTGTGTTATTTGAAAGAGAAACATCTGTTTATAACTTAAAAAGAATACATAAAGTAATTTATAGTGTAATTGATCGAAACATTGATCTACAATTACAAAAAAAAATGCATACATGTGTTGGTGTTTCTTAAAATAATAACTTTATTATTTAAAGAAACCAACACTTTTTATGTTCTCAGTGCGATAGTTATAAGGTAATAACTGTAACAAATTTTATATTTCTAAGCTTCTAAGTTTGTACTTTCTTACTGCCTTTTGTTACTGTCTATCTCCAATAAAGTAAATAAACCATGTTGTTTATTAACCAATAGAACATCATGGCTTGAAACAACAAATTACGGGAATAATGTAAAATAAATTAATTTCACACAACTCTTTTAGTCTATTTTAGTTATTTTCACAGTATTGTATCCTACGGTTAATTTGTATGGAGTGTATGTAGATATTCATACAATGTTGGTTTTTCAAAAAAAAGCTAATCGTGCTATCTATAATATAAAATTTATAAACTCTCTAAGAGAAATTTTTTCTAAATAAAATAATAAGAGGATGTATTGTCGATACATATTTGACAATCTGGCTTACGTGCGTAACCACTCTTTTGTGGGCGCTTTTGTAAATTGTCTTGTAATAAATTTTAAAAAGTTTATAAAAGTAAAACTTGTGAAAAAATCGTACTTTATTGTAAAGAATTTTTTTAGTGATAACAGAGCTAGGGAATGAATTGTTCTAACTACGTATTAAAAATAATGTAAAAGTTACCACATTAAAATCTGTCTGAGTTTGTTGTGGGCTCAACTCAGGACATGGCGCGATTGGAACCCTCGTAGTTTTAAGTTGAAAGATCGTTTATTCAAAGAAAAAAGAAAGAAAAGAAAAGAATTAAATCTGATTTTATTTTCTACAAAATTGGGTTGTTTAGGCATTTTTCTCATGTCGTAAACAAGTAGCCACTTTTAAATATCCGATGTGGAGTAATATGCATAGATAAATAAATATTAATAATCGATTTTTTGAGGTTCGGAACAAATACCTATAACGACAAACTGTAGGATCTTAAAAAAAATAATTGATACAATCTTCTGTTTATGCATAAAATATATAAACTCGTGTGTAATAACTGATAAAGAGTACAGTGCAATCGGAATTGAGCATGCATTATGCTTCATCATCCTTCATCATCCTCCCACCTATATTTCTAATATGAAGCGGCCTGTATCCGGAACCTTCTGCTGATCTTAACTCGTCTGTCGACTTCATGGGCTCCAACCCTGTGCTTGTCGGCCACTTTCTTCCTCTCCATAACTTTAAGTAGAACCCAGCAGTTGTTCATTCCGCGCGCTGGCCACTAACACTTCTGCTTTTTAATCTAAAGCGCTATGATTCGTCTACGGATCTCCGCAATACAAATTCTATCTCGTAGGGAAAATCCTAGTGTAGCGCCTTAGCGAATTATGCAGTACTTTGCTGCTATACGTAAAAAAAGCATTTAATTTATAAATTATGCATGTATAAACCTAAAATTTACTGTAATAAAGATTAAATTTTCTTTTTCTATTTAAATTACATATAAAAATTTTGTTACAATCTTATGTCTCCAATATCAATCCCAGAAGAGGTACGTCTTGATAGGTGACTTGTCATATCATCGTTCATCCAAAATTTTCCTTACGAATTGTTTTATCTACATTTTTTATATGTAAAGCGTAACTTAATAAGTAGTTACTACTCCATCTGTCTACAGATCAATTTTATATTACGCTTTTATACGTTTATTCGACAAAACAAGTGTTATAGAAAATTGTATTGGTAATCAAAAAATAAAACATAATCTTTCTTTTTTTATTTTCTTTATCGCCGCGTATCGTGCCTCCATCAGATTTCATTAACAATAACATTATCAGTACTATGATTTTCGCCGTGGAATATCCACTAATATACGTATGTTCCCCATAGTTTCCAACGGTTAGAGGCTGCTTGGACGCAACGTTGTCCGACAACTTTAATAAGGCCATCTGGCCACAACGGATCTCCAGCGCTGCTATTATCAGTCTACAACCCAGAACCTAAAGGCTCTACTAGTCATCGGTTCTTTGTACTATGTGACCTAACCATTGCTTCCTTATCTTGCCAATCCGCTGAGCTACATCGGTCATTTTCGATCTTCTCAATCTTGCGATTTATCTAATAATCTATCCCGTGGAGAAATTCCGAGCATAGCTCGGTAACGAGCAGAAAAAAAAAGAGACCACCTTTCTATGCTGCAAATCATCAACAACTTCATTAGCAAGCTGTTACAATTGAGTTCGTGCTTTCGTTTGATCAATCGTAGCACCAGATAACGAGTTGAGTTAGAATTATTGCATGAGTCTTGAACTCTTTGCCCTTCTTTTACCTTTTCTAGTCAATCATACCAGTGTAATCATTAGCAAAACTGTTACGATGGTTAACTAAAACACTACTTGATAAGTACTTGGAGGTATAGTTGAACTTGAAACAATAACTAATTTAATTTTTTTTCTACAGGTGTTGCTGCAGATCGCGTTGCAAGTTTCAAGCAATTCAAACCTTCACAGACGTTAGAAAAAAATGGTGACGTATATACGCTGATTGCGAAAGGCGCAAATGAGACTAAACAGGTTTCTTTCAAGATGGGAGAAGAATTCGACGAAACTTTATCTCCTACACGCGTTGTAAGTCGATAAAAATTAATTATATTTTAAATCAAAATTATTATGTATTCAAATCAGAATTATTATATATACAGATGATTTCGCAATACCGTTCATTTATTACATCATTATAAATAAAATATGCGCATGATTTCAGGCGAAAACAACATTTAATCTCGACGGAAATGTCCTTAATCAAGTTCAAAAATTCCAAGATGGACACGTTGTAACGACTAAAAGGGAGTACTTAGATGACAAGTTAATTGTGGTAAGCTATTTTTAACGATCTAAATTTTTTTAAATCTTTTACCTAATATGAATAAACCGACTGTAAATTTACACTTCAATCATATTAAATTAAAATAGAACATAACTAAAACATAATGATCAATACGTTAGCCGATAGGCATAGGCTTTCCCCAAATATCGCAACAATGGCTGGTTTTGCATCCAGCAACTTTAACTATGCTGTCGACCCTACTAGTGATGGACCTACCCTCACCGTAACTACTGGCTCCCGAACACCACTCCAGAACCTTTCAGCCTAAATGTCCGTCGGTTGCAAGAACGATGATTCCCACACACTGCTACTTCGCTGTTTCAGCCCATAGGCGCCCATTACAAGGCGAAGGCCTACCCCGAAAGATATCTATGGGGGATATACCATAATCGCCTCGCTTTGCGGGCGGTTTGGTAATCGTAGTGTGATGTTATGGTACGTTGGAGGCGCTGCTGCCCATCCTCTAGAAACTTGTTAGTGAGCAGTTGCAATCCAATATAGAAATGTACAATGTATTCATTATATAAGATTGCATTCCGGGATTCGAACCTTAGCCTTACGATCGCAAGTCTCAATCCTCCACCACTGTTCACCCACTGCCACTTACCTCGAACAATTCTTTGAGCTATATCGGTGATCTTAGTTCTTCGAAACTGCGATATTTATAACATTATTTTTTAAATACCTGGATAATACGAAGAGAGAGTTTTAATGTCTATGTCATACGTTTTGCGAGCTAAGGTGCCCTAAGTTACGATTCGAACACATGACTTGTGAACCGATATTACAGACTTTAACCAAGAAACTAAAACTTTACTTGATTTTCATCATAAAAGTTGTGAAGTTCATGATTATATTTATTCTTTCAGACGCTGGAACATAACAAATGGGACGGCAAAGCTGTACGGTACTACAAAGCCTAAGCTTATGATATAACTTATTACCTACGATTCTACATCAGCTAGTTAAAAAATGAGATTAGTTTTAATAGTTTAGAATTTTAGTTACTTTTATTATGATTTAATTTATTTTCAGAAATAAAATTTTGGTCATTTACCACCATATACGTTTTTTTTTTATTATAATAGACATTTTTAATAATTAGGTCCAATAAAAGAGGTAGTCAAAGTGATATTTAATGCTATAAAGGAAAAATTTAATTGTCTGTTTAATTTATAAAAACAGGCAAAGTATTTAGAAAATTAAACAAATTACCGAGATTATATGCTTGGCTAAATAAATATAAAGCTAAATATTTATAAACGAAAATAAAAAACACGCCGAAAACAATTACAGCCCTGTCATCGTTGATTTATTTATCTATGAAAAATTTGGCAAACTACCAACGAATGCGATCTTGTTTCTACAAAAACGTGATCAACATTGTAAATTGCATGTATAGTTTAAAATCCAACTTGTTGTTCTGTCCAGTAGAGTTTACTTTTTATTAAGAAAGACTGGCCAAAGGTAAACTATTTGTCTATTCCCAATTCAAACTCGAACTTAAAACACAGAAAAATTGCGTGCTACGACAACAGTGAATACGATGGTTGTTTGTGATTGTTTTATTTATTGATATTCTATATTAAAACTACAATTAAACTATTTTTTCACGAAAGTAACAGAAGTAGCTGATTGGCAAGGTAATGTGGCAGTTGGCAAGTTACATAGTAACCAGATGGTGGCAGAGGCTTTTTATCTATAGGGTTTAAGTCAACCAACAAACTAGGCAGAGCACTTTGTTAAGATCGTCGGAAAACTCTTAATGTGGTCAGCTTTAACCGGTTTTTTTACCGTATTCAAAATACGACCACGTTCAGCAGTGGATGTCCTATGGCTGAAACGATGACGACGATGATTCTATTTCAAAATTCGCAAAAGCAAATCGCTATAGGATTCGAAAAATGTATTACGGAATAATATTTTTTGCGTAAACTATGTTATAAATGAAATTTAACAATATTTCATGTCGATATTATTATATCAATCATCTAAATAAGCCAACAGGTCAAGTTTCACACGTTTTCAGCAAGTAAAAACTCTTGAATGTTATTCATGGAATATTTCCTTTTTTTATAATATCACTGTAATAAAAATATAAAATCTTGACCAAAATTTTACTTAAATATGTGTCTAATTTTATTATTAAGAGAAACGTTTAATTATATTTTGATGTTCAATTCATTTCTTAACTTTAAGTTAAAGGCTAACATAATTATGGTCTAAGCTGTTTATGCCTGTGATAGACAAATATATTAAAATTTGTACAATATTTTACGATACCAATTTGAACTTGGGTTATGTTTTGGTGTTGCCGTGTCGATTTAAAATGAATAAACATAAACGTAATGCCAAGTACTTATTTTTTCTTCAGCTATAAACGTAATACTACTGCAAATATTTAATCTTATCAGTGACCTAATTTATTAAAGATACATTCGACGCTCCCATGCTAGAACTGAACTATTTAATTATTATTAACAATGTGATAACGGCCAAAACAGAGCTGTATATTTATTGTATAAAAGTACGAAGTACGAAGTCCGGCAATAGATTAAGTTAAAATATTACTTATTTTCGGTTGGACATTAATAACGGATAAGTTTGAAAAACAATACAGAATCCCTGAGGACGTGCCGGTGGTCTCATAGACAGGACTCGTTCATTTTTTCAAGAATATTAAAACGTTTATTGTTTATACAACTTAGTGTTCCCAAGAAAACAAATATACCTAAAGACCGTACAACTAATGTGTACATATACTCCAACCTTGTCAACGACATAACTTGGTATTTATTTATATTTAATATGTATGCAGTGGTCAAGTAGCGAGAGGTATTGTAACGAAAATTATGTATAGATTTTGCTAATGGCTTTAGTCTAGAGAGAATATACGCTATTTTTTTCAAGAGGCATTTGTAGGATCATATAAAACTTGGTTAGGTGGAGATAGAAATCTGGTCGGTGAATCATTGCGAGTTTAGATAGACCTTTTGAAATGCACGCACATCTTAGCGGGTAAATTAAAATTAGTTTAAATACATTTTCTTTAGCACCTATAAAACTTACATAATCTTATTTTAAAGGAACATTACAAACAAAGCAAAAGACAGGTATGCATGGAACACGCTCGAGGAAGCCTTCGCTCAAAAAGGACACCTCTTTAGATGTAACAAAACAGCAATAAAAAAATATAACTCTAACTGCTAACATTAAGAAAACACCAAACATTATTTATATTAAATGAAATTTATTTATTTAAGATTTGAGAATAAATGGCTTTATTCCAACGAATTTAAAAAATCCGAAAACAATTTTTAAAAATTGTGTAATATTTTATAATAATATATGAAAATAAAAATAGTAATTAGTTTTAAGTGTTATTTTTCTGTTTTTAGGGTTAGCAAGGATATTGCCGATTACTTAAGAAAAATAAAAAACGTATTAGCAAAGAATCAATTTATATTTAAAAAAATATCAACATAATCACAAACAATGACGATCAGTAGTTTTAAAAATATAGCACGATGAACATTTCTTAAAAAAAATTCTTCGACCGCCGTTGTTAGACAAGGAGAGTAATGCTGGATTATATTATTAGCAGGATGATAGTACTAAGCGTTTTGCCACATAAGTAGCATACGTAATCTTTGGGTGACTCACACGGTGAAATGAACGGATGTCGGTGTTTTAAAGCGGGGAACAATCACGGCTCCCTGAATGCTTAAGCGAGTGCGCGTAAACAATGTACTTTATTTTGCTCTAGTATCGCAATTACAATTTTTCTTATTCTAGATCTTCGCTTTTTTTATATACCTATCGTTTTATTTATTAAATTTTTCATTGTTTTCATTTCTTTTCCTCTGAATTATATTTGGTACAGTCTATGAAATTACTAAATTAATTTTGACTTATGATTTAACCAGATCTTTTTGATTCCCACCGACCTCCGCTATTTGGAGCCTTTCACTCTCCTCTTCGTATTTATTGGACAGGGCATTACAATCTTATTTATAACATATATCCTTAAATAATATATATTTTTAATTTCACATTTTATCACAATTAAACAATTTTTGCTTACTTACATAACTTTCTGTTTTATTTATTTTCTCTATATTTATTTCATATTGCCCGACCTGTATTATTTTCACTTTTATTCCTATTAATTACCTCAAATATTGCTCTGCAATTTTCGAGGTCCGCGGGCCTTTCTTCGTCACAATTTATTTTACTTATTCCTATTTAATATATCTTGGATTATTGCACTACAACACCTGAAAATTGCGGACGAAGTTCGTTGTAGCCCATCCTTCTTAAAGAATGTACTTTGTAAGAAAGTTTAGTAACCGGTACTGTCACCTGTTTGGGAATAACCACCCTTATGCTACAGCTTCAGCGAGTTTGACCAGAGCGCAAAAGGAGCTAACTCTACACCCTTATTGATACTAAGCTAGACTACTATCTTCGGAGCCTCGGGTCAGGACATTACTTCATATATTTTACCCAATTTTGAAGCTGCCAATTTCTTCGGTTACTTATGCCGACGGTCCATTGAATAGCAAGGCGCAAAAGCTCCCAAGGACCTGTGCTTGGGCTATCATTATAAATACTTTTGGAATTCCGATTCAAATCTCCGTGAGAGGTTAAGGAATCGATAGATATGATATTCTTCTACCACTTGGTAAAACTAGTGATCAAAGATGAATTAACGCAACAAACCCCAGGAACGTTTCTGTTGTAAACATGGGACATCTATACATCGGGAATACTTCATGGGATTTTAAATCGCTTTACTATTTATTAAATTTTAAACAAGTTGTAAGCAACCAATATCATAATTACTTTAATTTTGAGTAAGGTCCAATACTTCTATATCAATCTGATCAGTAGTCTTCATGACTCGATGTATGTAAATTGTTAGATTTAAAAAACGATCTATCTTAAAATTATTCTACTCGTATTAATACTTCTGTCTATTATTTATTTATTCATATCTACACAGGTTTATTTCCAGTAATCATTTGTGTGTGTCATGAGAACATGATGCCGGTTACAATAATATTCTCTATTAAAACAATAATTTCTATTAAAAGATGTGTTGTTGTGAAGATTTTTCCTGCTTCTTCTGCACAACTATAACAGCTAGCAAAGTAGACAGAAGAGTCTAAAATAAAGTGGATTACGAAAATTAATAAATAAATAATAAGTTAACCATCAATAGGAGTTCTGTTAAAAGTCCCAATGTTGAATAAATCAATTCTGTCTTTATCTTTATCGAAAGGGAAGTAAGTAAAATTATATTGAGCATTCTTATAATGATATCATTCAACTTAAAGCTACCAGCGTTTTTAACGCGCCCTGGTCTGAGGAGATTCCACAACAAACTCAAATGGTCTTTTGTGCTTTCTTAAACCTTAAAGCAGATTGTCTAATGTCGATCACGAAGTTTGTGCGAATCACGATAATTTTATAAAAAAAACAGCAGTTCATAAAATACAATTAATTATGATAAACAACACATAAAAGTTAATAATTAATTATTTTATAATTAATTTAGTAAAACATAATCGACCTAAAATTTTCTATACTCTACGAAAAGAATACTTTATACAAACCTCTTGTTAAAACTGAAAGATTTTAAAATAAATCAAAAATGCTAAAAAATTTCGTTTTTGTCCTATGATATATTCAATCTTTTTAAACAGGGAGAACACAGAAAAAGATGTCTATTTTTTATCTAGAATAGGCGTTGTTGACAAATCTAATTTTGTAAAAAGGTGTTAAAACATAAACATGCTGTATTAAAAAAAACTATTAAGATGGCAATTAAGCTACTTATTAACACTATTTTTGTAACCAAGACAAATTATATGCTTTGATGAATACGTATTAAATGATCTTTAATATTTTTAAAGATAAAGCATATTTTATAAGCGATGATACTCGTGATATTGAGCCTCACCAGTTTATAACTGTGTAAATAGAACGTATGTATAATTTTAGCAATTTATTTTAAATATATAAAATTTAGCATAAAAACGACTATGTCAATAAATATTTATAAACAAAATATTATCTATATAACCCAGACAGCCCCTCTCAGAAATTTAAGTATAGCGCCATCTAGCGATGTTCCCAACAAACACGTTAAGCCGTTATCCATGAGCCCGCTACCATACACTCAGGGCATAAGAAAGAACATCTAATACTTTATTTAAATTATTTAAATATTTTATTATACCCTTTTTTTAAATAGCCACCGCTATTGGGAGCTCTCGCTACCCTTATCATATTTATGGGACAGGACATTATAATCTAATTATAATATATGACATCGTTTATGTTTGGTTTATTTTAACTTTATTTATTTTACGTTAGTGTTTTTTACTCTTTTATTATAACCTTTATATATATCCCAGTATTGGTACTATTTATTAAAATAAAATACACTATTAAGTGTAACTAATAGTTAAATTATTAAATTTATTGACCGGAAATCTTAGGCAAATGACCACCGATTACCTTCACCGTTTTTAATTCTAGATATTAATACGTGAATTATATACGTGTGCGTGTGCTAAAAGCTGATTTGATGAAAAAAAAAACTATCGGCTATTATTACAAATAGCCAACACCTTATTATATTAAGAAAACAAAACAGTTTCAAATGTATTCTTAATAATGGACTCAATACTCTCTTAATGACTAATACTTACGAATTTGATATTCGGCTAGTTTTACACACAGCAAGGCATATAACAAAGTTAAGCTCTTATTTTAGCACAAAATGAAAATGAAAGAAAATTTTGTGCAGGCTAATTAATCTACGTTCTGAGCAATAAACTTTGTTCGTTTTAACATTGTCTTAAAAAAACGTTGCTTTAGTATTAGTTAATATGGTAAACCATTCAATGAAATTTAATGAAATTTTTTTTGGTTCAAAAGAAATAAAACTGCACTATACTTAGTGTATGTCATTGTAATCTTGTTTCCGTCTTATAGGTTTTAAAAAAAAGACATTGTTATTGATTTTACTTATTTAATCACTTTGTGATAAATAAATATTAATAACCTACAACACTGTTAAATTAGATCAAAATATATAATTATATTCCGTCGTATTCTACCGGTGTTATTGTATGTTTATGAAGGGGGGAGGGAGAGAGGATATGTCCAGCTGTGGACGACGTACGACTGAAATGACGACGATGATATTTTGCTCTATAAGCATGATGCTACAAAAGGTCATGATATTGACTAATAATATTAAACTTTACCTTTACCTTCCTTAACCTTTATCTCCGGAATCAAGTTTTTACCTAGGTTTAAAATTATCGTTTGAATTTTTTAAAATATTTAATTCTCTGTAAAATCTTGGAAGTCTATACATGTATAAATATGTATACCAATAGTTGCATTGTGGGTAAGCTATATCTGCACAATTTTTATCTTTCATTTATCGATACTTACACAAGAAATAAATATCGTGATTGTAATAACACAATTTGATTTCATCGTTAAATTTTAGGCAAAGCGGTTGTCTCTAAATATAGTAACCAAATAACTCCACAATGGCATATTTTGGAAAAGTCTTTACTGTTGAAAGCGAAGAAAACTTCGAAGACTTCATCAAGTCTATGGGTAAGCATATAACAATCTCTACTTTATATATATCAGTACACCAGTTTATTGGGCACTGACTTCTGAACTATACATTGTATTAAAGAAGCCAGAGAGGTACAAGAAAATAAATCGTTAGGAGTTTTTAACGACATTAGAATGGATGAAGTTGTTCATGTAACTAAAATGGATATATATTATATAAATTTTATCATCCTGAGCAGGAATTCCAGAAGAAAAAACAAAGAATATTCGTGAATATAAACCGAAGCAAAAAGTTGAAAAGGATGGCGATAACTATATTTTCACCGTCTATGCGAACAGCGGTGAAAAAGTTTACAAATGTAAATCAGGCGAAGAGTTCGATAACACCTTCAGAGATTTGCCAGTAAGTTTTTTTTTTCTACATTACAAACCAATACTCATTAAATCACACCTTTATTAAAAACTTTTAAAGTTCTGCTTAAAGATCCACGAGGTCTCTGCCACAAATAGATTAATTACTTCTCGTATCATGTACATTTTAAAGAAATAATTTGTTTAAACAAAAGTCATTTCAAAAAAAAATTTCAAAATCTAATTACAACAACACCCTCTCATTAAAATAACCTTTGTATCCTGATAATGATTACACAAAGCTGATAACAACTTAAAGGTTTGCTATTTATATAGCTAACAAAAATTTATTACGTATCAGTCTAAAACATTTACAAAACATTTTTAAATGCCTTGAATCAGCCTTTCTCGCTTTCTTCGTCATTATTTGGATGTCCACTCATAGGACTCCCCCATAGATCTCCAATAGGACCGGTAGGTAGCAGCCTTCATCCTGCGTCTTCCGACAACCATAACAAGGTCTGTCCACCTTGCACTTCCCTGGCTGTGGTCTCCGTTCTAGAGCCTGTCCACTGCGACTCCAATTTGCCAATCCGTTGGAGTAAGTCTGCTACTCTCGTTTACCTACAGATCTTCATTACTGATTTGATCTCGTATCACAAGCATAACCCCTTCCATGGCTCGTTGAGCGACAGAGTTTGCCAATGAGTGCCCAAGAGACCAAGTTTTTGTACCTTAAGTCATCACTGGTAGCACATGGTTGGTGGACTTTCGTCTTAAGATACTGAGGGATATTGGTCTAGATCAGAGCTTTCCAAACTTTTTTGTGTCGTAGACCCCTTGCCCTGTTTTTCCGTGTTGGGTACACCCCCTACTAACCTGATATTGATTTCCTATAAATTTCTAACTGTAGTGAAGTTTAGTGTTAAAAACTTAAAGTAAAAACACATGTTAATATATACATTTATTAATTGAATTTAAATTAAAACTACTCAAAATAAAATTTTGTATCTGTTATGTAAAATATACGTAACGTTAAACAAACATAAAATAAACTATAAATAAAATAACATAAGCAATAAGTCAATATTTTAGTGAGAAGGATGAACCTGATGCTTTAATAATAAATTATCAACATTTGGCGTCAATTTTGTAAGGGTAAATCTTAAATCTCCTCGACTAATGATGTCCAGTCTGTTTCTTTTTTCGTTAGGAGATTGGTAACAGCGCTGAACCCCCTTTCCACTAGGTATGACGAGACTAGAGACTGCGACTCTCAGGTTTTTACAAGTTCAAAATGTATTGCGACCACAAAACGAATACCAACATCCTACAACTTCCACAATTTTATAAACATATATAATAATGTTTTTACTTCATAGGTACTTTTATAAATAATGTAAATGTTTTGATATTATAAGATAGTATGATGTAAGTAAAGAGGTACTATCAGTGTATGTGTTGAGATCCACTATCGTGGACCCCCATTTTCATTTCATGAACCCCCAAATTTTTTTTCGCTGACGTAGACCCCTTGCAGGTTGTCATAGACCCCTAGGGGTCGATATAGACCACTTTGGGAATCACTGGTCTAGAAGTTTCTTAGTTTTACAAACGCTGCTAAGCTGTGTTGAATTCGACCTGATATCTTTCTAACACATATTTCGGTAGCAACAGCTCTATAATTAGTAAATGTATCATAATCATAATCCTTAGAATAGCCATGATTTACGACCAAAGGGCAATTTATCAAATTATGTTTATGGAAAATTTCGACACCTTGATGATGAAAAAGTTATTATCAAACCGCTACCACACCGCTTGAATTAACGTATTATCTGATAAAAAGTCGATTGCGATATCATTGAACTTATTTTTATAGAGATAGTATATTGATAGTAATGAGTTATACAAAGGTTACGATAAAAAAACTTTTTTTTTTATACGAGTTTTTCTGATATTTTAAAAATAATTCGTATTTCCAAATCATGAATAAGTCCTAGTCCAAAGTTTGATATGCACTGTCTAAATAAAAACACAAATTAGATTAATCTATTTTAAGACTGAATTATCATTGAATTATAACTTTACTTTTAAGGTGAAAATCACAATTACTGCCGATGGAAACAAATTCACTCAAGTCATAAAATTCGAAATTGGTCTAACAATTACGATCAAGAAGGAATATTCGGATGACAGGCTGGTCGAGGTATGGAATGAATAATGTTTTAAATCTTAATCCTGAATAACAATCATCGTCATCGCCATTCAACTGTAGGTTATATACAGCTATATATGGGCTTCCCTCGTAGATTTCTAAGAAGACTTGCATTGGTCTTCCGATAAACGGGTCACAATAAAAGGTCTTTAATCGCCGCTTTAGAATTTCAAATATCAACATTTACATTATAACGTGCAACAATTGTAAGAAACAATTTTAACTTTTAAGAAAGATATCTATTAAGCTTTTCTTGTATAGTAACTAAAATAATTTGTGACTAAGCCGTAGTTTATATTTAGTATTATTAATAACTATGCCTATTTACGGCCACCAATTTAAACACCGTGGCCCTATATAGTGCCAAATATTTTGAATAAAAATTATACACTCATTAATTACTTATATTTACAATCACTGCGATTCATTTATAAGTAGATAACGATTCTGTGCTTCTAGAATATTTACTTAAAGTAATAATACTCAGCTACGTAATTTTTAATTCATATTACATGCCCAATAAAAGTAAAAAAAAACCATTAGAAGTGTACTATAATGTGGGTTCAAAACCATTAAACAATTTTTATTATTAACATAAATAAAAACTTAAATCATAATATTTTTTTGTTTCAGGAAATAACTCATAACCTGTGGGACGGTGTTGCCCGTAAAACTTACAAAGTTGAATAAGTTTTTCTTTTAATTTGGCGTTAACGATATTAGGAATATAAAATAAAATATGGAATGAAAATGATTTACTGAAACTTTAATCTCTCATTGTTTTTATTTATTAAAAGGCTAAATAATAAATTTTCTTGTTTTATTAGAAATGTGAACAATGACCTTATATTATTTAACAAAAAGGTTTTTTACCAAAAAATTAAGACGAGATCTAGAAAATTGTACTGTGTTTTGAATAAATTCAGAAAACAGAACACACAACCCCATTTACAAGAAATTCGGAGGGGCTAAATATTTTTTGGCGGTTTATGGCTGCACCCGGCTAACGGAAAGGTTGTTAAAAATATAATTGGTTGGTAAAAATATGTTTAAATATAAATGATTCTCGTAAATGCACAAGGCACATTTCTTTATATATATATATATATATATATATATATATATATATATATATATATATATATATATATATAAATAAATATACTGACCTATCACGTTATCTCTGTAACTATAAATTTCAAAGATTATACCTTTCGCCGAGTAGAGTACCAGTTAAGAACGGATTTCACGATATTCCACCCACAAATGAGGTCGAAAAGGGGGATAATTAAATAAGAACTTAAACTAACAAGTAGTAACTGCTCATATTGTTTAAAATCTTAGGCATAAAACTTTCTCGGTTTAAGGTGCAGATACGCTCGATCTGAACCTTTATACAGTAACTTCGATCGCAAGAAAGCCGATACCAGGGTCTTTATATTAGTTATTCCTGAATTAGACACCGACATTAAATTTCAAATTGTATCGAAACATTCTACTACAGCATTGGTACGTGTAATCAAATATTCATAGCAAAGGTTATATGATCGTGTGTTAATGTAAAGAATACGTTTACTTTTTTTTAAACAAGTGATTTTGGATGTTATGGGAGTAAATCTGAAATTCTTAAAGTTCATTTACGATGTAGCAACTGTTTACATACATCATCTGTTAATACAATAAAAAAAATACAAACCCACTTGTTAGTTCTTCTCAGTAGATGGCGCGTTACAATCTAACGAAAATTTAAAGCTAATAAGAAAAATAAAAAAAATAATTAGTTGAATAGACGATTGTAATGATCTTTATATGATAAAGCTATTTTGAATTTGAATTTACTTACTACCTTAAAAACTGTTTTAGCTTAATATTTATTAATATCAAAACACTTATATAGCAGACGGCATGTGATTTGGCACGTCAAATACATATCATGTATAAACTGATTTCAATGGTACATAGGCATTTTACAATTATTGATATTTTTATTTCTATTAAATTTATTACTATAAACCTTCCCCATTTTGATGTGGAAAAAAATTTATGCTCCTAGTGTGTTTATAAAAAAAAAACTCAATAAATTATAATAATTTTTACTATGTTAAAATAGATTCACATAAATACAAATCACAGAATACACACATGGGCTTCTTGGGCAACAGTTCAGAACAAGCCAATGCACCGCATGCTTTACAAAGTAGATAGTTGTCACTTTCTATTGGTGTAAATGTTAATGAACAAAACATGTTAAGATGCCCATTCACACATGACATTCTATTTATTTCTTCATCACAACACTGACATACATATTTGTAATCATTTTTTACAATTTCAGAAATATGTGGATCGAGTAGAGTAGACAGTTTCATTTCATATTTATCACAATAATATTCCAAAAACACTTTAGCATTAAAAAGAGTTTCTGATTCTATATCTTCAAGATCACAATTGTTTTCATGTTTCTCATATATATTCTTGATAATACTCCTAGCGTAACTTGCATGAATCCTTTCACTAATCACTTCTAATGAAGTCTCCGGTAGTGTTACCGTCGAACAGTCTTTGCAAATCTTTTCTAAATTTTTGTAAAATATTAACAAAATATAATAAATTTTCAACTTGTAAATATCATTTTCGCCTTCATCTAATAACTGCTTGTAATCTATATTTGGTAACATTTTCGTCTTAGTCACAGAGTATCTTATCAATTCAATATAATCCCAATAGTTGGTTAATCTTTTAGTGTCATTATTCAAGAGAGCAGCTATTTCAGTTTCATTTTTATTTGAGTTTTTCAAAATGATGAGGTCTATTTTAAATGGCTCTTTTCGCCAAAGAATTTTCCTCTCAATTAAAGCAAACATACATAAAATTCCATTGGTGGAAAATCCTAAAGCATGGAGTTCTGATGTGGGATAAGATTCTTTGATTTGCACTAAAGAAGTTTCAACTTTAAGAATTGAGTCATATTGTATTGAAATTTTAAACAATTTGTTGTTTATAGTTGATAGGTAAAATGTTTCATTTTCTTTTTTAATGTCAGTAATTTTATAATCATTTATGTTCACCACCTCCTGTGATTTTAATATAAAATTTCTATCTAACATTTGTACAATAAAATGCCTATTCTTACTATATAATAGAACTATATTTTCAGTATCAACTATGTAATTAAAATGTTTCGCTATCATTCTATCACTATAAGTCCAAAGTTCATGTTTGTTCAATGATTTTATTGAATTGTTATCTATTACACACACATGAATATGCACTTTACCTAATACATTAGAAGTTATAATTAAAAACTTTTCATTATTTAATGGCACCCACTTTATATAGTTTATTTCAACTAGATCTCCATCTATATAGCCTACTACATCAGCTGATATTTTCTTGCCCTGGGAAGTAAGTAACCAAAATAAAACCAGACCATTTTTCTGAGCTGTCACAAAATAACATGACTCATCAGCATTTATCTTGTCCGACCAACATATTGCTATTGTAGCTAAAGCATGAGCAGCTTCTTGCAACTCTTTAGGGTTCTTTGGAACTTTATGAAGTGCTTCTGATATTGATAAATGCTTTAAATTATCTTTTACCAAGGACGACAGATTGAGAATGCTCGTCCATTTTAATTTACTTGGACCAAAAAGTTCGACACAACCAACATTGGTTAAAATAGCCATCACCCTCTCCATATTTCCGTATAATCCAACTGGAGACCACTCAAAAGTAGCTATACTAGTCATTTCGTTAAGAAGTTGATTATTGTGTGGCCATAATGTTGGATCCAAAATCATTTGAATAAATTCAGAATTCCTAACGCCGTTCTTAACAAAATTTATTTCAAACAGTTCCGTTACTGGACTGTATTTCGGAGCAGTAATTATCGTTTCCGTATAGTCGAGCTTTTTATCATACCGATGTAAATCGTAGGGCATGTCCAAGATGTGTAGACCGCGATCACTACGTATCGCTATTGCTGAATTATGACACAATATGGCAGTGTTTTCGATTTTATTTGTGTAAATATGCAACTTTGTTATTTCATGTAACATTGTTATGTTAAGAACTTGACGTTACTTCAAATGTGAAAATATAATAATAACAGACATCTGTTCACATGTCGTTGTCATAGATAATACACCATGTATTTACACACAGGTAAATGACAGTCACAGACATTTTTTTCTATGGTACTTATCATGCACATGGCAAAATAAGCGGTAGGCATGTACAAGTGAGATTGAAATTTTTTTAATTATTACATTTATAATATTTATATAAACAAGATTAACAAAAAAGATTCCTAACACCTTAAGAAATAAGTTAGTAATCTTGATAAAACTTTAAAATACAAAATTTCACAATAATTCTTCATTTTATAAGAACTTAAAAACAAATAAAATAAATTATAGCCTGATATAATACGGCTATTAAACCAACTAAACCATTTAAGAAAATCAATAAAAATATTATTTGCTCAATATGCCATAGCCGTCTGTCTTTCAAGAAATGAAAAAAAAAAGTGACATTGTAAGTCATAACAAAAACACGTGTGTATTATGACTTACTATCGTGCATAATTTGATAGTATGCATTTCAGGTAATACATCATAATATCAGCAATAATATAAAAAAGGTTGAGGTAGAACAGTATGGGTAAACAGCGGCACAATGCGAAGGCACGTCAAGTTGTTAAAACTAACATTGATGATTCACAAACTAGTGAGGTAAATGAACATTATATTTTTGTCTTAAATTTAATAAAATGTAAAGCAATTAGCATGTACCTAATTTTATTACAGCTAATTTTAGTACTTCGTAGTCTCAGCGTGTGGGTTATTTATCTTTTTATTATGAGATATGTTTAATACATTCAAGCCGGCGTGTCCTTACTCGTTCTCTCGTTAAGCACCACTTGGTCACGCAGGGCTTTTAATGTGAATTTTTGGTATTTATTTTCGTTTATACAATAAATTTAGCTAGTTCTTTCTAAATTCTCGAAAAGGTTTTGAAGTAGAAACCATGGATTGGTAAGCGCAGCGTAAGATTTTCGCCTACAAGGTGAACCCAGTCAATGTGTTAAGGCGATCGGAAAAAACTAGATTCAGGGCGCTCCAAACAAGCTCTGCTGGATATCCATGGGAGAATGGCGGCAGTGGATGTGTCATGATTGAAATGATGATGATGAAGGGTATTTTCAAGCATTACTCATCATTGTTCACAAATAAAATGTAGGTGAAATATTTGTTCACCTCCTACAAACAACCATAATTTCTAATGTTCAGACAGCCTATCATCTATGTATAAGTAAAGAATTTCCATAGTTTTACTATATATACAATATCTTTCCAGATAAAATTAGAATTTGGTTCATCTGAATATGGTTTCTCCGATGCTAGTAATCTTTTGGCTTTACCGTCAAAGAAAAGAGAAACTAAAGTTATAAAGGATAAGAAAGAAAAGACAAGATTTCTTTCTAAAGCACAACGGAAGAAATTAGAGAAAATAGTGGACAAAAAGAAGAAAAAAGAATCTGTAAGTAAGCTACAGTCATAAAAGGTACCAAAAACTGATGCTGATCATTTAAATGTTTTTTTTTTTAAATATTTGAATAACATTTATGAATTGTCTTCTTTCAGTTAACTAGGTAATAAAAAAACTGACTAACAGTTTATAATACACTTCCATGAAAAGTCTCTAGGATTAGTAAATTAAAAAACTTTATTGAAAATCTGTCAGAAATTCTGTATGAGGTTTTCAGTGGCTGAATTTTTGTAGGAGTCAATGATAGTTTTCTGTAGGACTTAGGTATATTTTACATTAATTGACCATTTAAAAGTGATTGTAATGACCTATTTAAATAATAAATATTTTGATTCTGATTTTATTAAAATTCTGCATAGCTGAAGGATGATTCTAGATTCTAATATTAAGTTCTTCTGGCATTCTTCCTAAAACCTACACATGTGATCCCTGTAATTGATTAAGAGATGATTAAATGAATAACCTTGCTATAAGTACTAGTTCTTTAAGTTCTTGAAAATTTTGTTAATATCCAGACCTCCTGTAGTTGATTCATTTCTATTTTGTGACTGTACATATAAAAAATATAGGTGCTGTTTTTGAAATTCTTTTATATGCCCACAAGTAAATGTAGTTTATAATGCTGACTCATATCTTTGGAGCAAAAAAACTTGAGATTGGAAATTAAGATATATTCAATTCAGCTTCAACCAAGAGCGGATTTAATGTAATGCATTAATTAGAAACAGTTCGGGAAGTATGTGTATGTATTTTGTAATTTGCTTTAATTTACATACAATGTTTTGAATTACAGAGGGCAGCTCTTCTAGAATCCCTATCTCAAGTACAAGCGACTCCTGAGGAAGTTAAGCAGTTAACAGCTATTTCTGCTGTCCAAACTATTGGTTTAAGAAAGTTGAATGAGTTCAATCTTGAACTTCCATTAAAATCCACTGCTCAAATAGATGAACAGAAAAAGTTTAGTAGTATAGCAGGTACAAACATGCAATTGTAATTTAATAAGAATTATTTATAATATTAGCTAATGTTATTGTTTCAGATATGGTTAAATTTATAGATTTTTTTATTTAAAGTTGTTATATAAAAATATGACATTTTTGTTCTGCGCTAATCCACAATCAGTCTCCTAACTATAAGCAAATTATTCTTGTGGGGTATGACAGGATAGGGATGACCTTAATAGAGTCCAGTCCAGTCAGTCCAGTCTCTTTTAGCAAACTTTCATCCATTAAAGCAACTTTAGGGTGTTATACCTGGCTAAGCCATTAATGTTTATGAAAATGTAATAAAAAATTTAAAAGTAATGTGATATTTGTTGCTTCAGTCAAATTCAAGTTCACAATTTTTTGTTACCATAAATAATTATATAGCAAATTTATATGTAGTGGATGTAGGAATGAGAGGTTTAACAGGGAAAAGTCCCAGTAAACTGCTAATGGATTTAGGTCTGTAAAATGCTACAATTTTTCTGGAAATGGCTTCCAAAACAGTATTGGTAGGACAATTTTAAAACTTGGTTAAGTATAAATAGGTGTCTGATAGGTGAAACTGAATGCCAATGTATTGAGGCCTTCCTTAATTTGCTATGTGGGTGATCAGCCCTGAACATCTTACTAGGCCCTCACAACAATGCAAAAGACCTGACTCACTCGAGGTGAATCCATGAAAAGCTGAGAAGTTCCATGTCCTTGTGATAATTTGTTTTATGTACTACCAAAAAAGACTTGCAAATTATATTTATATTTTATTTAGACATTAAATAATTGAGGGATTGATTTAAACAAATAATAATGTTCATGTACAAAAGAAAGCCATAATAAATGATAAAATTTACTTTAGTATATCATGCCTTCCTGTGTTGTATTTCAAGTATTGTTTCAGGTGCCAAAAAACGCCTCAGATTATTAAGATTAGAAAATTCCGAGAACTCAAAAAAGAAAAAGTACGACCCTAATGTGGTAGGGCTTGAGGATTCGTCAGATGATGAATCAGAGTCATCATTTGAAAAGAAAGAAGATGTTACGAATGTTGATAGATGCGATACGAATGTTGATAATGTTGATAGCCAGGTAAATGACAATGATACAGCCATTGAAGTGAATAAGAGCATAGAAATTGTAGAGTTGGCGAATCAAACGGAAAAAAAGACAGAATTAGAGGAATCAACATCAATAAAAGCAAAGAAAACAAACAATGTGAAGAACACAAATAAAACAAAGAAACCAAATAAAACAAAAATAGCAAAGAAAACAAAGAGCAAGGTAAAACGGGAAAAAGATGCTAAAATATCTGTACTTGATCATCCTACCGCCCATATTAATGTTAAAAGAGATCCAAAAATTCAAGTAGCTAGATTGAAATTACCTATATTGGGCGAGGAACAAAGAATTATGGAATTGGTTAATGAAAATGAATTTCTAATAGTTGCTGGTGAAACTGGTAAGAAATGTGTTTTTCACTTAAAAAAGATAATTACTGACAATGTTCTTGCTCAAAACTCCTGAATGGCATAGGATCAGTACACATTACTTAACCTTAAGAAAGATCACATGATTATATTCTCTTTTTGTAGACTACATACACAAAAAAACAATGTATAACTTTTATTTTATTTGAAAAATATCAAAGAATATTTTGAAATATTTCATGAAATTTAAACTGCAAATTATGCATTAATCTATGCCATGGACAGTTTTCTTCCTGATGATTGACAACACTGGTTTCAATAAGTTACATTATAATTGAAAGTTAGATTATATTACAATATCTTATACTTAAAACAAGGTTGTGGTCGTTGCACCATTTATATCTTAGTAACGGCTGGACCAATTAATATGATTTTTATGTTTTTGGTTTTGTCTTCAGGAATAGGATAATAAATATTAAAAAAAGATATTATATAAAAAGCAACTGAGAGCTCACATTTGTGTATCTATAATACAAAATTGTGTTGGTTATGCCATTTATAATTAAAGAACGGCAGGACTAACTGCTACAATTTTTGTGTTGTTGAATTCTTCTCCATCTAAAACAGTATAAAGATGTATTCATCAATAAAAAAGACCAGTTCAGCTGTATAAATTTGAAAATCATAAATCTGCTTATTCATTGTTCATTAGGGGGGAATGAAGTTCGCCTGGTTAGGTAGAAACTATATTTGTAATACCTACTCTTTAACTTCTATATTGTTTCATTTTTGTAAACTTTTAAATAGCCTTACTAACTAAACATTTATCCAGATTATCTGTTTAATGTATTTTAAAATGATAACAATAATTTAATACTGAATATTTGATGTTATTGTTTTGTGCAATTCCAGGTAGCGGCAAGACAACACAAATACCTCAATTTCTTTATGAGGCTGGTTATGCTGAGCATAAAATGATAGCTGTTACAGAGCCTAGACGTGTAGCAACAGTAGCAATGTCTGCTAGAGTTGGACATGAGCTTGGTTTAACTGATAAAGAAGTTTCATATTTGATGCGTTTTGAGGGTAATGTTACGAAGGACACGAAAATTAAGTTTATGACAGACGGTAAGTTCATATTTCCATGAGTAGAGATTCTCTAAGGATTTTTATTTGAAAACTATGAAGACGGCTTCTTTAATTTACTAATATATACATTATGAAAAAGAACTATTTTCCAATTATTGACTTGTGTGACAAAGCCGGTATATCCATCTTAATAGCTTCTTCATTCGAAGTTTTGTGTGGAAGATAAAAGACAATTCTTTTATCGTTAGATTTTTTTTTATTTGAATTTTAATGAAAAAAGGTAACCATAAATGTTGTTTAACAATGTAAAAAGAGTGAATGAAATGAATTTTAAAAAATAAGAATAATTATAATTACTACACAACTAAATTGTTTGTTTTTATTGTCATTAATAATTATTTTTATTCATTTAAGTAATCGTTTTAATAGATTAATATAAAAATTGACGTGTTTTCAGGT
This sequence comes from Battus philenor, assembly GCF_028537555.1. Taxonomy (NCBI): domain Eukaryota; kingdom Metazoa; phylum Arthropoda; class Insecta; order Lepidoptera; family Papilionidae; genus Battus; species Battus philenor. The sequence continues at coordinate 6,790,262 of NW_027181686.1, forward strand.
GTTTTATTAAAAGAGATTCAAACTGATTTCCTACTGAGTAAATACTCCGTAGTTATTATCGACGAAGCCCACGAGAGAAGTGTATATACCGATTTATTACTAGGTCTACTGTCTAGAATAGTGCCGTTGAGGAGAAAACGAGGAAGTCCTTTGAGACTAATTATTATGTCTGCTACACTAAGAGTGGAAGATTTTACTGAGAATACACGTCTGTTTAAAGTACCACCTCCTTTAATAAAGGTATGAGGTTTAATCCTTATTATTAACCATTCAGATTTCAAATTTGAAAATACTAAGCGGCGCTATCACATTGTTAACTTTAATTGATCAGGTTTTATTTAAAAAAAATAAATATTTTGTATTACAAAATATTTGAGTATTTAATCAAAGTTAGCCAAAAATACATTTTTAAAAGCATATAGCCATGGTATTTCAAATTATAGGGGTAATTTTTTTTATATATACACGATATCCAAAATATGATCATTTTCTAACGGTTAAATTCTATTTTTTGTGTCCAAAAGAAAATTTAGGGCTGTAAATACTTAATATATATACATATAAAATAATCTAACCTATGAACATAAGATTATTAATTACTATAATAAAATTAATGATATTTCTATACAAAAGGTTAGCACTAGAAATAATGGTGAGTTTTTATACCTTTTTCTGGCATTTTTAAAATTAGCAACTTATATGGATACCAGTGTATTGTTTATAATAGAGTCCCATGTAATATCTCCAAATTATCATGTTAAGTTAGTAATAACATTAATCAAAAACTTGACAAAAAATCTGATGTGGTGTGGAGTATTTTTTAAATAGTAATAAAACTTGATAATTATATACTTTAATACTATATAAACGATATTGTGAAAGTGACCACAAAAAAAAAACTCTCAGATTTTGTTATATGCTCTTCTGATATCAGGGCGTGTTGGGAACCTTTGTAACTTTCTATCACATATGGCATACTTATGAACCAAAATATCAACTGCAAATGATCCAATATATAAAATAAATAAATGAAAATTATTTAATATAAGTGATAATTTAAAATACTTTTTTTTCCACACAGTTTACAATAAGTAAAATATTCTATAGATATATTTTGCAAGTTGTCTTTAGGTATGTTGCATGGAATGTTGTTGACTTCCAATTAATTCATGTTATCAAACTTTATGATACATGCATCCATGTATCATAAAGTTCAAAAGATATCTTAGATCTCCCTTTTCTTATTATTAAATCTAAAATTAAAACTGTATTATTAAAAAAATCTTATTATAGCGCACAGGAGTTTTTAGTTGACTTAAATGCTTGGAAATTGATTTAAAGGATCAATATAATATGTACATATCAAATTTTAAATTTCATTTTAAAAAAGCAGCTGATTGCAGATCTCGGTTTAGAGTCTGATGTGTGTAGCTTACTAGCTATAATGTTAAAATAATCAACGATTTAAAAACGCATGTAAATGCCAACTTGAATAAATATATTTCGAATTTGAATTAGTTATATATATTAAATATTTTAGAAAATAAATTTTTACACTGTTTAGATTGATGCCAGGCAATTTCCTGTGACAATACACTTCAATAAGCACACCTATAGTGATTATTTAAAGGAAGCATATAAGAAAGCAGTTAAAATACATACAAGATTGCCAGAAGGAGGAATTCTAATTTTTGTTACTGGGCAACAAGAGGTATGTTAAATGTTATTTTTTACTAGCTGTCCCGTTAGATATTGTACTACCAGAAATTATTAGCTTTAACACATTTCAATAAATTAATGTAACATATTTCAAAGTGATCACTTTATTTCACAATGAAGTGTGTAAGAAAATTAGTTTTAAGACATTAATTATTTGTAAAAAACTGTCAAACGCTCATATTTTCTAAATTTATTTAAATCGGATTATATTTTTTTTTTCATTAAAACCTGCTAAGTATTAGGAAAAATATGTATAAAAAATAAAATCATTATAATCGTCCTTAAGTTTTGGTGATCAATAGAAACAGATTATTTTTTTACTTTTAAAAAACTTATGATGAATTATACACAATAAAAAAAGACACCGGTTGTATGTGGATGTAAAAAATTCAAGAGATTTCACTTTATGTACTTATTCATCTCAATAACTGTGGAAACATAGGGCTTAGATAGATTTGAAATTTGTTTTTTATAAGCCTATAGCCCAATAGAGGTCAGGTAAGAATGGTTTTTAAAACACCGAGGGTAATATTCTTTAAAATAAAATAGCGGTGAGGACTAGGACTTGCAATCGTAGAACTTGGATTTTGTTCCTGGGATACAATCCTATATAATACACATATAATTCATTAATTGTATAGAATTACCACTGATCACAAAGAAGTTTCCAGGGGATGGGCAGCAGCGTCGCCTGCGTACTATAAGATTACCCAGCCAACGCCAATCCAGCTGCTAAGCGTGGGGATTATGATATAATACTTTATAGATAGATCTGGGGGGGGGGGGGGGTTGTGACTTGAAGTGGGCGTCTATTGGCTGAAGCAACACACATACAAAAGGCAACACAGAACACGCTAAAGTTAAAGATCCAAATTTGAAATCCTACATTGGAATTTTTAAGGACTCTTATTGTCAACTTTTTCTTTAAAATATTTTTTTTTCTGACTACTCTGCTTCACAAGGCGTTATGGTTGTGGAGGAGCAGGAAAAACTCTACAACATATATTTTAAAAAGCCAATCCAAACGAAGGCAACCAAAATACAATACATAGTTTGAGACTTTTCTTATTCCTCTTTTTAGCCGATAGACGCCTACTGCAGGGCAAAGATCGCCTAGATATTTATAGATAGGTCTTGCGCTGCCCTCGTGCAGTGACGTGCAGTGGAGGCCTACCCACACCGCGTCTAGCGGCTCACGGATGAAACTTACGACCCCAACTTTTTTTATGGTGTCATTGATATTCCGCGCACTAACTTGACTTTTATTGTTTTGTTTTTCAGGTCAGATATTTAGTACGGAAACTGAAAGCATCTTTTCCGTATCGAAAGGACGTTAATTATTCTAAGCTAATAACAAGGAAGACGGTGGAGGAAGTCAACACGGCACTGGACTCCGAGCCAGACGATCTGGAGTCTGATGATGATGAGGTTAGTCTATTACAATTAAAATTTAATGATAAGTTGACCAGAATATGGCAGTATAGAAATATCTCTAACACCACGAAAATCATATTAGTAAGAACCGTGATATTATTTTGAAATGTGCTGGTAACATTAAATCCATTCTCGATCAACTGACTCGATCAACTCGCTCTATTTGCAACAAGCGAATTCAGGACTTTTTCTGCCACATAGCTCGGAGACATGATAGGCGGGATAAGCTTGTTGCCATAGTATAAGTAGAGTGAAAGAGACCATGACACGTGATAAGATCGCGTACCAGTTCGTGTAAGATATCTTCGAGCTTACAGGTCTTAAATTCAAAATTAAAAAAAATATTTTTAACATTGGTTATATTTTTATTAGCGTCAAGATTAATCTATAATACAGTAGAATACTTAATCTAGTCTCACATTTCGGGCCGTGTTGACAAGCTTACAGCCTCCCAATAATAACTTTATGTGAATATGCATCCGAATTTTTTTTACATAAGACAGTAATAACTTAATAGTATCCAGAACACATTATTAAAAATCCCTTTTCCTTCATCTTAATTACGAAATCACAGGATTACTAATCAAAACTACTTATAAATATTACTGTAACTATTCATCTCTCACTCTCACATACACAGCACTCACTCTTTAGAAACCTATGTGCACTTTTTTCTACGTAAATTTTTGTTACATATTGTGTATTGTCTTTGCTGTGCTATTTCACCTACGTTGCCTATAACATAATTTAATTTTTACCATGGGCACGGGAGGTGACTATTTATTCTGTCCAAGGTTATGTTATTATGGTATGTCCTATACATAAAATTAAATTGTAGTTGTTGTTTCTTTATTAATAGATATAAATTATGAAATTAATCTTACAAGTATTATGTAATAATGTAGAACAGTCATGATCCCATGCTTAATTGGTATTATAATCATTTTTGGCTTGTCACAGACTTTTCAAGATCGCCACACTCATGATTTATCTTTCGTTTATTGGCTAGATCGCATGCTTTTGTTAAATAGACAGTAACATTATTATGACATTTTACAGTATCCTTTAAAGTATAAAGAAAAATAAAATCGTAATGTACTTGTAGTTATTGTTAATTTTTTTTATGCAGGTGGAGAGAGAAATGAAAAGAGCGCGCAAAGCGAGGCGGAAAGCTAAATTGAAGAAAAGAACGCTGCCAAAAATAAACCTGGACGACTACGATATGCCAGAGGATGACGGGCAAGCTGATCTAGTAGGAAATGACGATGACAGCGAAGGACATTTAAGTGATTCTGGTAAGTAACTATTATTAATGTAATAAATAAGGCCAACTTTACTTCAAAGTTTGACTTGACATATTAAAAACAATCTAAATTGCCTTGCCTTTTTAATTTTTATGTGACAATATTAAGTATATAGCACTATAGTATAGGGAAGGATTTAGGGCAGCAATTATTTTTATAGCTAAGATCTTCCGATTCGGTGAAATAGCAATATGAAGCCCGAGTCAAAGCTCCTCCGGGAGGTCTCTAGCGTCGCTACTCTCAAAGAGGTCGTAGGCTAGGCATCTTTTGTGCGTATATTATTGTTTTCACGTGTTTCGTTCAGTAATTTTGTAAATCTACTTCAAGATTTTTTTATCTATATAATTGTTTTCATAAATCATTCTTATTTGAAATTAAAAACGTTTGGGTTGGTCAGCTGCGGCCTTGCGTAACTTATTTATTGCTGAACTCGGAGGGCCTTGAGCGTACCTCGTCTTCTTATATTCATAATTTTACTAGTCTGATGCTGCTGACAAGTTCGCAGGTGATTTAGACAGACGCCATATGCAGTGATAGACATAAGATCCTTTAATAGTAAATGGTGTTAGTGTAACTTGTTAATTATGAAGTTTGAATGTTCCTAAGGGAGGTTCCGACATATTATATATAATTTACCAGTTTGCAAAGCTGGCAAGTTCTTACATTGACTGGTTACATAAACCTTGTGATAGATAAACTGCAGTTGTTATAGAAATATCTACATTTTTTATTAACGCGCACTTATGAATCGTAAATTATCGAGAAGACTTGGCTTGAAACACAACAGTTCCTCATAATCATCAGATTATACTTATTACGACGAAAAATTGATACTTGCAGTTAATAGTAAACTAATTCTTGTTTTAGATCATGAAGATGATATCCTTATACCAGAAATAAGATCGTGCCGGCAGCCATTATGGGTGCTTCCGCTATACTCCATGTTGAGTTCATCAAAACAGGCTCGTGTTTTCGAGCCCCCGCCTACGGGTGCTCGTCTATGCGTTGTCAGCACCGACGTCGCCGAAACCTCGCTTACTATACCCTCTATCAAATACGTTGTTGATACTGGAAAAAAGAAAATGCGGTGAGTATATTTAAGTACTATGGAATTTTTTTTTTTAATTTATATAATTTCGATGGCCAATCAGCGGCAAAATAGACCAAAAGAAAGAAGAATTTTGTTTTATGAGAATTTAAAAAAAAAGTTAGTGTCTCCTAGTGATCACAATTCCTAATGATTACAATTTATAATCACAGAAAAATTCAAAATCTCATAGAAGTTTATCTTCTATACATTAAACCAAAACAGAGTGATATATGAAAAATAATGATACATGATAAATACGACAAATAAAAATAAATTCGTGGCGTTGTATGGGTGTACGCATATGTAATATAGTTCTTCCACTTCTTATTTCTGTTTCTCATTTTTAAATATATAATTAAGCGTATATTATTGAATAAACCGACGATTCAAAAGCGCATGTTAATGCCTATTTGAATAAAGATATTTTGAATTTGAAGCAGTTACCATCGCGTCGACAATGAGGCGTATAATTTTATAAAGTAGAAGTCGGCACCTATATGTATTGACTATAGTAAAACTTGGGACTAACACTTTAATTTTTATTGCGATTTATTGGAGAGGTTTATGTCATGCAGTTGTCTATCGGATCACATAATGGTAAAATAGTGATATATTAATACATTATTCTGTAAGAAGTCTCACTTGTCATTTGAGTGTTAATGTGTATTGTTTCGTGGCCAGCGTGTACGACCACGTGACGGGTGCGTCTGCGTGGCGGATAGTGTGGACGTCGCAAGCCAGTAGTGCCCAGCGCGCAGGCCGCGCGGGTCGCACGGGCCCGGGCCACGCCTACCGACTCTACAGTAGCGCGGTGTTCGCCAACGAGCTCCCGGAACAGCACGAACCGGACCTCTGCCGCCGCCCCGCCGACGACGTTGTTCTCCTCATGAAATGCATGTCCATCGATAAGGTAGTATTATTCATGAAAGTAACCATACAAAACTTATTCGTTGCTTTGGTGATTGTTGGGACTTTTATAATGTCTTGCCTGTATTTATTTTATGCTATCTGCTTATTACCAGAATAGCCAACGTCAGGTCTCTAGCTGTACAGCTTTTGTTCGCGTTAAGAAAATAGTGTAGCCTTGACCAATCAGATCATAGAAAAAAAGAAAACAATGGTCACATTGACCAGTTACCATTAAGCCCTCTAGTTTATTAACCTATTATTCAAGAGTAAGGAAGGAGGAAAATGATTGAAAAGTTTTAGTCACTATTTTTGTACAACGCATATACCATAAATACTAGTTCTTTTGTAAAATACATCCAGCTGACTCGTGATTATTTTACTGTTATATGTACACAGTTGTAATTAGTTTTAATCCTATATACAGGTGGTTAACTTCCCATTTCCGACGCCTCCTGACAGGATGCTACTACGGATGGCTGAAAAACGTCTAGAAACTCTTGGCATTTTGGAGAATCCAGGATATAGAGGAATCAAAAGAAAAAACGATGAAGAGGTAAATAAGAAATTGTTTGATTGTGTAAGGGTTTCATATAAAATGTTCAATAATAGCAAAAAATAGAAATGGTATGATGGAATGTAAAAACAGTTCCTGGCTGAATTAACAACATATTCTAAATTTGTTAATAAACATAATATATTACCTAAATATATTGATTATTAAAGCTCAATTTGAGAAAAAGGTCTATCGTTGAAACCAATTCGGTTGTACAGCGTTCGGGAATACCAAATATCTTCTCGTCCAATATATAGCACCAAAGTGTGTTGTCGGTCTTTTTTTATTATTTCGTTTCCCTATCTTAAATCTATAACAAGAGTTTTGTTCCAAATAATTTTCAGTAAATTTATCATTAGCGTTCTCTTTTGTCATACATCACAAGTTCTTTTTCATTCTTTACATTCTTCTTCTTTCTTCTATACTTATTTCTTTCATTCACAATATTTCCACACATTCGCCTAATTTATTACGCCGCATTTTTTTACTAGCACAATTTAGTTCATCATTTTTTTTCCTTATTTCTATCATTATTGTTTCTTATTTTACAAATCTTTAGTTACTTAATCTTATATTAAAATTTAGTTTATTTTTTATTTGGATTCGTTTTTATTTCTTTATTATTTACTTTCTTCATTATTTTGAAATAATAGTGTATTTTCCGTTATGGAGGCGATGGTACCACTTTCTATCCTTACCTCCTGCTCCACTTCCCACTCCCATCTTTCCCTAGCGAACTCAGGACAGCTCGTAATTGCGTGCACCACGGTCTGGTCAACCGTTGGATCACAGGTGCACAAAGGACTCTCTCTTAGCTTCAACCTATATCGGTACTCAGCGAATCCCTGCCCTATGAACATTAGGTGCTGAACCGTGTCCAGGCCGTCACGGTTTCCGAGAGGAACTTCATGTTCTTGAAGCCGTTTTGTCTTCTTCTACATACCTCCATGGGCTATGCTCGGTATTCGTCAACTACATCATATTTAGAATAAATAAATCCTTAGTGTAACAAAAGTATCGACTTAGTTCTACAGATTGGCAAGAAAAACTGGGAATGGGCATGCCAAGTAAGTATGCAGAATAAATGACTGCGCGGGCCTTAAGTTACTAGTCCTGGTGAGGCTTTGTTAACGTCTAAATTTTTCTACTAGTCTTATTAGATAGAAATCTTTGGATGTATCCTATGCCCAGCATTGGACGCCTCAAGGCGGAAATTATGATGATAACAAGTGACAGAATTATATCAATAAATATCAATAATATCTTAACCAAGAATGAGATATAAAACAGTGTGAGTGATATAAATAAAATTTGCTTCTATAATCTCAATAACGTAGTTTAGGTTAGTGAGTTTTTCGTTCTTTATTGTTTTTTTTATACTTTCTGAAGAATGATTTATGATCATCATCATCATTATTATTATTATTATATTTGTTTTTGGATAGGTTATAATTCTGAAAATATTAATAATTTAAGATAAAAGTTATTTTTTCAACTTTGGAATTTTTAACACGACTCTTTTTGTCAATAATTTTCAACTCTTATTTTACTTTTTGATTTACTCTGCTTAGCAAGATTGTGGAAAAGAAACCGGAAGGAATTCCACAACAGCACGTCTTTTAAACAAGTTTAACAATATTGATATATTGTATATAAATTTTCTGATATATATATACTCGTATATAGCTGAATTGAAAACAAAATAATAAAGCGAAATCATTGTCAAGGAATTTCGTCTTTCAAATATTCGTTTGTTTGAATAATGAGCATTTTTTAAATATATTTTTAATATGTGCTTGAATTTATTAAATATTTTAGTTTAAATAAAGAATTAGAGACTTTTTGTTGATATTTTGGTACACTAGGATCTTCCCAATTTTTTTTTCGATAACTTAATATTGTGTATCAATGATCTTATTATGTAAAAAAAGATCAAAAACGAATATAGATGTTCATAGAAACTATTTAGTGTATATTACATCTCTTATATAGAATAACGTTTTAAACTGTATTTTTAATTTTGAAAATAAAATAAATACTCGTTTTTAATTACAGACTAATTTTTTTTGTATTTTTAATACGAGTTATAAATCTAGCTATTTTCTTTATTTCAGGTTTTAAAAGTTACGTCACTGGGTAAAGCTGTTTCCGCGTTCCCGTTATTGCCTCGCTATGGAAAGATGCTGGCTTTAAGTCATCAGCAGAACCTCCTGCCCTACGCAATTGCTTTGGTCTCCGCGTTAACTGTGCCTGAGGTAAAATCTATAATTATATATACTATATATACTATATATAGTTAAAAGGTGAAGATAAAATTCATTCTTCGAACATCGGAACTTTTAACAGAACCCATATTTGTTGTAATTTTTTTTTAATTCTCTTTTGTTTTTGATACCACTCTGTTTCGCAATGTGTTATAGTTGTGGAAAAGAAGCAAGAGTATCTGCAATGAAATCTTATAAATGTTGCTCTGTAGACGAAGAAACCTCGTTAGTTTATTTCATATCTGTCACAATTTGCATGTTATTATCATTATTTTATCATCGATTTCCCAATAGATTTTTTTTATTATTTAATAAAAATAAAGTCATAATTTCAAGATCGCGGGAAAACGCTGGAAGCGAGCATTACACAATATCCGTCATCGCATCGATCCGTGGGGAGAAGCTTGTAACTTATAGTTGGCGTCAATCGGCATATTTGATGATGATTTTGCTTTTAATATCGTCTTTGTTTTACCTAATTTAAATGATGAAATTGTGTACGTACCATTACTTGTAAGATTCGTTTATAAAAATAAATCTGTGTTTAAAACGAGAATCCAATATTAATTAATCAATGTTTTAAGGTTATGAGCGGTAAAAATGACTGTTGGCCGGCCACGGGACAGACACTACTCCTGGGTGACCCAGGAGTGCTGTTGAGGGCAGTTGGCGCTGCGGAATACGCGCATGTGAAAGGAGAAGAAGAACTCTTCTGCGCCAAACACGGTCTAAGGGAAAAGGTGAGTAGAAATTAATTGCAAAAAGCAGTAAATTATATAACCTGTGATGTTTTGGTCAAGTGCTCTCTGCACTCTATCACTAGAAGTCTAGTAAAGCAGTACTTTATACCGTCTAAAAACTTCCTTCCAAAACTAAAGCAATGCGTGTGCAATCACTTGTTCTCTCTATTATTGACCATGGTGATGTGAGCTATTTTGATCTGAATGCAGACCTTAACAAGCTAGACTGCGTTCTGTATGACTAACTGTGTTCGTTTCATTTTGATCTCCGCAAATTCGACACATATTCCTACCGTTTTCACCTGAAATGGCTGCGTATTAAACAGCGCTGTTATTTGCGTGCACTAACTACAATTTTCTCTTTTCTCTTACTTCATCTGCCTACTTAATATCTCAATTCCAGTTCGTAGCCAATACACGCGAATAAACACTTCGCTCCTCTTGCAATCGTCTACTTAGATGACCCCACCATAGTACCGACTTTACTCATTTCCCCTTTGCAATACAATCTATTATTCTTTGGAACGCGCTCCCCCCTCGATATTAGGATGATCAGGAATCTCTGCGCATTTACAGTAAAGGTTCGAAAGCTGTTTCTTGATGGGCTGAAGGAATCAGGATAGCTGGAATTTATTATATTAATGTAAATAGAATATGTGGATATACGATTACATTATTATGTGTTTATTTTCCTTCTCAATTTGATTTTACCTTTTTTTCTACGTGTTTTATGATATTAACTTTTTTCACCTACCTTTATTAAATTATCTCTGCATTGCCCAAACGGTTAACTGGCAGAGAATGAATGCCATTGGCATTACGTTCGCCGCTATACATAAAATGTATAAAAATGTTTAAATAAATAAATTTCAACAGGCAAATAGAGATAATGATAAAAAAGACAATTTTTTTTTATTTCAGGCAGTCAAAGAAATTCGTAAGCTACGAAAACAGCTAACATCTGAAATCAATCTCAGCATTTCTGGTGTAAATGTAACAATTGACCCCGAAATGAAACCGCCGGATGAGAACCAAGCCAGGTTGCTGCGTCAGCTTCTTCTAAGCGGCCTTGGGGATCAAGTTGGAAAAAAGATTGGTTTAGATGAAGTGAAGGAAGGTTTGTTGGTTTACTTATTGCAATATTATTTTTCGCAAAATTGTAGCATCATTCTTTAAAAAAATAACTGACAACAACAACTAAATATATTACGTCATTAATTAACTACCATATTAAAAAATAATAATTGACACACAGTTGATAATACAAAGTACACAACTTGTCTCACTGGTTTAACACATTGTTGATCGGTAATTTTACTGAAAATTTATGTCGTGCCACCGGCCGGGTGCCGTTTTTGCATAAATTTTATCTTACTCTTTCATTTGAGAATAGTTACAAATTTTTAATGGAATCAGGCGTTATCTCGCGGAAGTCCATCCTAAGTAAGAAAAGGACCAATATTTAGCCACTTCCGCACATGCAGTGGTAGTCGTGCAATAAAGTGCACCGCCCGCCAGCCCGCTGATAAATGCGTATGCGGCAAACAATGCGAATCACACAACCGCCACCGCCAAATTACTCAACACGTGTTTCACCCCTCCACGGGGCATCTTCAGGAGTTATGTTACAAATTGATCTGTGTAATGACTAAATCAAAAACACTATTAAAAATAAAACCGTTGATACCCTACTCACAGCCGGAGTGCCACCAAGTTCAACAGTTCCACCAGGAATATTTTAATAATATTATGAGTTTGGTATATGTTCGTTCCACTTTTCTTTCAATTCATTGTCACTATCTATTGTATAATATTTATTTTTGATATTTTGGTTAATATCAGAGCCACTCTCTTCTTATGCAGTATCGTTTTCACATTTACAACAATTTGATTCATAATCACTCGGACAATCAGATAAAGCATCTGCGTATAATTCATTAAAACATTCTTCATTACTTAATTTTTTTTTTAAATTTTGTGATTTATTTACAACAAAAGATCTGGCGGCTCTTATAAGCGAGAGAAACAGGTTGTATTTTACTGTCTTACAATTGCATTGCATGGTCGCCAACACAGATAACAACAGTGATGCAAAAAACCCATCACGAGTTAACTCGTGACCGGTCAACAATGTTTTAAAATAACGAGTTAAGGATGCGTTTACATTGGAACAATATGTCAGTCTATATCTATCGTTTGCACGGTGCATGTTGATTGTTCCTGTTTACCCTGCGACTTAAAACTAAAAACCCAGTTTCCTGAAGATTGGGCCAGGAAAACGATAATTAAAAAGAGTTATTATTACTTGTAACAACTTCAAAAATGTAGCCGCATGTAAACGCATTATTAAATTTTTTTACAATAACACCCACTATGATCATTTCTCTCTGACGTCTTTACAAAGTGACATTGAAAACTTGCTACATTAACTGTCCTATTAATTAATCGTCGGACATTCTACATCATTTTATTCGCGATAAATATATAAGGTCGTAATGAATATTCAACATCATGAGAAATATTTCTATGTAAAAATTTAGTCCTATGGTATTCTAAAATTTTCGTTCTCCAAGAATACTTTTTAACCCACACTATTAAAATATCTTTAGGTCATTGTAACGTCAATTTGAAAAGGATGCTCCATGTAGTAATTGTTTATGCGCAATGGCCCTGAAAGGAAACCTTGCAATAATAGGCTGTGATTCGAATTTCATTTAGCATATCAATTTGAATGCCCTCTTAATATTTCTTATAGCAATTATTGTATTATTACTTCAGAAAACAGTTGAATATTTATCTGGCATGGGCACTGAACAAATAACTTTTCAGGCGAGGACAAAAGAAAATACAAATACGCATACCACTGCGGTGAATTAGATGAACCTGTTCATCTACATTCCGAGTCGATCCTGCGCAAAACCATACCGGAGTGGGTGGTGTTCCAGGAGTTGTACGAAACAGGCGCGGAAGACAGACGGAAGATGGTAATGCGAAACGTTGCCGCAATAGAACCTGAATGGCTTCCTATCTATGTACCACAACTTTGTACCTTAGGTGTGTATAATTTCTATGTAAATAATATATATGAATATGAATGGGTGTATGTTTTGTGTGAGCAATTCGGCTAATTATTAATATCATGATTTCATTATGAGCCACGACGTTATTATGGGGGAAAAATGGAAAACTTTCAAAGAATTTGGTGAAAATGACATTATTTTATAACCGTATAAAATACAGAGTAAATTGAATTTCGTTTACCCAACAATCAAACATTTTTCGTCGATAAAAACCATTAATGTCATTATAGGACATAATCAACCAAACAGATATTAATATACATGCTAGACGGTATTTTTCTTGGTTTTTAATCTAAAATTAAAAGTATTTTATTGAATAAATCTTATTATACTATTCAAGTTTTTAGTTGTTCGAAATGTGTGGAACTTGGTTTGTTGACTCATTTACAATGTTGATATTCTAATGTACACATCAAAAAGTGTTATATTACATTTTAAGAACAGCAATTGTTGAATTTATGGCCACCTCTTTTCAACAGATTAATGTTCCATACCGGTGGTGGCTTACCATTTATAAAATTCAAAAGCGTATGTAAATGCCTACTTAATTAAAGACATTTTTAGTTAATTCAATTGAATTATATTTTCCAGGCGATCCTTTGCCTGAGCCAGAACCAAGGTACGATGAAAAGTCCGGACGTGTGAAATGTCATTTTAAAGGAACGTTTGGAAAAGCTTGTTGGGAGTTACCCGTTTTCGAAATCGATTTTCCGGACAAAATTGAACGTTACAGGTAATTTTAATTTTCTTATTTGGTTTTGTATTAATTTGTTATTAACTTCAAAAAAAATAGATATTCAACATTTTGAGTTATTATTATAGGTGTAAAAGCATTAAAGGTGAATGTAGCACTAATTTCCTGTCAATGAATACATGGTACACCCTACACAAAATATAAGGATTTCGGAAAAAATGAATAACGTAATGATAACATAGTTTGAAAAAGCATTTCCTAAGTTCGGATTACCCCGTGTTAAAATAAATTATTGTTAATTATACGTCCTTGCTGACTTGATTGTCGTATTCCAGTCGAATCAATAAATTGTAATGTGACCGATTTCAAGATAATCACCTAATGCAGGTGATAGGATATAGGTGTAAAATCTTTAAAGATTTTTGCTGACAAATAACTATACCTTGTATATATAATAACCTTCTCTATATGCATAATGATGGTCGAAATATGTAGATATTAGATAAATATTTCTAGTCTGTAAATAACAATTTTAATAAATATTATAAAAACTGTGACATATAAGATTATCAATAAAAATAAAGTTAAGCTTGTTTTATATATTTTTTTGGCTTTGAAACATTTGTTTTTCTTTAGTGGGTACCTGTAGGATATTACAATATCCTCCCGTGTAATATCTCTTAATAATCATGTAATAAATTTTAAAAAAATGTTTATTAAACAAAATTTGACCTTTAGTAAAAACATTCTGGCTATCAATAAAAATGATTTGATCAATGCATTAAGGAATAAGTAGTCACGTTCATAATTTTGGTAGTTTCTGCTTTGGTAATTTTGTAACCAAATTTTTTCACAGATGGTTCGCTAAATTTCTACTAGAGGGCGTTGTATTCCCTAAACTACAGAAATACACAAGTTCTCTTCTCTCTCCTCCGTCCACTATGATTAAAAGCTGGGCTAAGTTGAAGCCAAGAACTGAGATCATACTAAATGGTCTTATAATGAAAAGAGTAGGAAATCGAGAGCAATTGAAGAAAGCTTGGGAAGAAGATTCAAAATGTAAGTAGTTAGAGTAGTTTAGTTATTAGTAACTACAGCGTTTAATTTGTCCCCTACTTGTTTGACCTGATACAATATTATTTAACAATTACGTAATTAAAAACCTAGTTCACTCGGACTAGAACTGTTACGGAAGAAAAATTAAATGTAAAAATGTTTTTAAGCAATTAGATTTTGTTTTTGTGTACGAATGGGAGTAGAAATTATTTAAGTTTTAATTAATTGTTTACGTATATATTTTAATTGCTTCATTATCGTCACAATTTGGTCATGGACCTCCTCCACACACTTCCAGAAGGACACGTGTACGTGGTGTTATGTGTGTGTGTATGTTCATATATTGTATGTATACATATATTAATGTTGTATAAATGGTGATAAATCACATTGTTACAGATTTATTGGAAGAGTATATGAAATGGTTACCGGAGTCAGCGCATAATGAAGTAACATTGTACTGGCCACCAATTTAATATAATTTCGACTACCTTGTAAATATTGTAAATAAATCTGTCGTAACTTTAATGAGTGTTATTTATATAATCAATCGATATGTATAATGTAAACTCACAAAGCGAATTAATTGTTTTATTTACATCTTTATTGTGATTAGTTTTTGAAGCCATAGCGTAATTTAATAACACAGTATTCAGCTTTCTTTAAGCTACGTATAAACCTTTATTTAATTTTATATCTGTAGTTTTGAATTTCTTTGCAAGAATTTTATTACATTAGCGTCTATGACGGATTCTTTTTTTTTATTATAGTGTTTCGCTTTGATTAGCACTCAACTTAAGATCGTGCCTGCTAATAATCCAAAGCTCATCAGTCTTGAAAACTGTTACATGCTTCAATTTTTTGCTTTGTGTTAGTACCGTTTGTTTATCTGCTATTCTATGCGACCAAGAAAAAAAAACCGTGGTAATAGATAAAGTATACTGAGCATAGTTGAAAAATGTTGAGCTGCAATTACTAAATAGAATGAAAGTCAAAACAGATATCGGGTAAGAAAACTTGGTACATATAATAAATGTCTTCATCAACATTTCAGCTGTAGAACGGTCAGAGCTGGACAATACATCTTCCATCAATTTCATATCAGACAGGTTGGGAGTGGTCATCTGTTCCAACATGGGTGGACGTACTTCGCTGCGCTTGCTGATCTATTCCCCTGGAGTCCACACCCAAACAATAAGGCCCCCGCAGCCATCTGTTTATTTGTAGTGAAAACTGACGAAATATGTAAAAATTGTAAAATTGAAAATAAGTTGCATTGTATTTTAAAAACAATTCTTGAAATTATTATATATTAATATAATATATGTTATAATATGACTATGAATATAATATTAGAAAGTAGCTCGAAGAATTGCTCGTCTGAACTGGCAGAGTTCAGGGCACATCGCTAGTACAGACGACGGCTGTTAAGCTATCTTAGTGTTTTTTAGCAAGACCTATGTGTTGCCGTGGGCGTCTATCGCCTGAAAAGAATTAGAAAAAAATGAAAAAATGGAAAAGTTTCATTACCTTCTTTACCGAACCGGATCTTTGGAAATTATCTTCAAAATTATAAATACAACAAGAAATTTATCATATTGCGATAAATTGGACAGAAGCTTTGTAAGTTTGGACAAGTGGTCTTTAAAAAAATATTGGAGAAATTAAAACATTCACTGTTGTTTCACAATAAGTATAGTATTCACAAAAAATATTACCGATTTATTCAAGAAGTGTGATTGATGAAGTAGAAACAAGAAGCAAAAACAAATTTTCTTTACTTGAGATTCGACTTCGTGGAGTTAGTTTATAATCTATGGATTACAATTGTCAACAATTACAATGTAATCCCAAATATTGTTCAGAAAGCTTCTATCATTAGATATTAAAATATCTCAAATATATAATAAAGGAAAAAAGTATTAAATATGTTATTTTTATTTTATATTCTTTAAAAATATTTTCCCACCGAGTTTCTTTCGTCTGTTTTCGGGTCTGAGGGCATTTATTATCTGAAAATTAGGTAGACTCATCTCGACTTCAATAAGACATGTAATTGCTTCTATGTTGTATGAAAAATTTTTGAATTTGACGAAAAATACGTAGCAAATGGCAACAATTTTACAAAAAATGTGAAAACTACTTTAACCTATTATTTTAATTTTACAGTCACACAAAAATGTTTTTTAAGTAGCTACTTTCTTTAGATTTGAGTGCTTATTTGCATTTAAATACCGAAAATGATCTTGAATCTTATAAAATTTGTTTAAAAGAGGATAATACTTGTCATTCATTTATGGATGGAGCAGTGACCAACTTGTTGTTTGATTGATTTGCGTCTGTTTTCCGAAGAATACAAAATAATATTAATTAATGTTATGTTATAAAATATGCGCTCTATTAAACTGCATTTTGATTCTTTTCGTCTATTTTTAACTAATTTTAATGCCGCCTACACAGAAAATTATGCGTTTATCAAGACTTGTTAATAGATATAAAGTGGATAAAGAAATATCTTGCGATTATTATTATTATCTATACATGGATCTGACAGGCCTATTAACCAAAGACCACCAAACTAACAACCGTTGCATTCGAACCATTAGTTCAACTGGTCACTATATCACTTGCCTTTATAGCCAACGAATATGATGATTCATTGTTAACGTGAATAAACTACAGTGACGAGTCAATGAGGACGTTAGTACAATGGTAAATCAAAGAGCTCACCGACAATAGAGAAGTACTATAATGGATTTCATATTTATTTCCAAACGTAAAATATCTTTACAGGTACATAAACCTTATACAATACTGTCGCTGTTAACTAAAATAACTATTCTGGAATTCATATTCATAAATATTAAGAAATGGTACAAATATAAAAGTTCTTAGGTTCCCGAACTAGGCGGAGTGTCTTGGAAAACCATTTCATCGATGAAAAATAATTTGGCCTGAATTGATGAGCTTCAATAATACAAAACAATACGACATAGCTTTCTTGTTTGCTGTCATCATTTACACCGTCAATTTGGTGTTATTAGCACAGTGCAGTATACAAGTGGCAGCCCAGCGGTAGAGGTATGAGGCTTGCGTTCGCAGGTTGTAGGTTCCATTCCGCGAATAGTTTAATAAATAATTTATACTTTGTGCATTAATCACATAGGATTATTATTGCTTACTACAAAGTTTCCAGAGGATTAGCAGCAGAGGTCGAGCAGCGTCGCCTGCGTACCATAATACCACACTACGATCTCGCTATACCAATCCTCTTGCCAGGCAAGATTATGGTATGTCCTCCTATCGATATCTTTGAGGCTTACACCTCACAGTGGACATCTATAAACTGAAACGACGATGACGACGAACTATAACTGGCCACGATCTTCAATCATTCTCTTCAATCAGAGAAAACGACTATTAAGAACAATTTTAGCAGTACACTAGTCGGGTCGGACTGCCAATCGAATGCAATGAGTTACGGGGCCTTTCTGAATGGCCGTTAAGTAAAGTTACTTGATATTCGCTAAACAAACGTTACGTTAACATCTGTTAGTCAAAAATGTATAACCACTTACAACAATAGCTTTAGTAAATATATCACATCTCAAACTAGTACACTGTATGGGCTCATTTTTATTAGTTGTTTTGCATCTGAGAGATTTTTTGCGGACACAAGATACAAGGATCGCATTCTGTAACCGTTTTCATTAGTCAATAACATCGCTAGGTCATCATCATTTCAGCGATAAGACATGCATGCACAGTTGAACTCACCCTTAAATTTACAATAAAACTGATTGGAAGCGGCTTACATCTGTTGTTTTCCGACGACCTTAATACGGTAACGTAACGTATACAATCCATTGTTTTCTGTTTTTTGTCTGGCTCGAATGGCATTTGTAGATTTCGCAGGTTCAAGGGGGCATGCAGAACCTATTTAGCTGCTTCGCCTTAAACATTTCTTAAGGCAGTGAATCTGGAGGGATCCGTGGAGTGCCTCGGCTCATGCAGACATACTGTAGTTTCATTGAATTAGGAGTTCCCGTCGGTTTCATTGTTTCTTTAGCCGCGCCTTACACTTACCGCATGATAATTTAATAACCAATGAACATAAAGCCTTAATTAATGCTGACGCCCTAATGTGAACTTGTAGCATGGTTAAACCAAGCTATGATTTGTCTAGCTATGTAGGGATACTGACAAACGTAGTGTATAAACGAGGAAAAATTGCAGAATTATTGTTAATAAGGTACTTTTAAAAATTCCAAGTATTAATCAAGAACTAAACCCAAATGTGTCATACTTGTTAGTAATTTGTGTGGATCGGGAATGTACACAAAGGGACACTGGCTTCATCTTCCTTGGTGGACGTAATACTTATTTCACGCTGAAAAGATTTTACAAATTTATTGGGGAAGCCTACAACCTGTAGTAGGCGACCTTAAAAATGTTGAACAGTCCTATTATATAGAATACGCATTATAGAATTTATAAGGAAATAAGGGCAACTATATACGGTATTACAACACATCCACGTGCTATGTCAATTAATTACAATTGTGTACCTAAAGGATTTTTAAGTGATAATAAAGCTGATGAATTAATTGATCTTTACTATATCTAAGATATTGTGAAAGTGACCACAAAAAAACGTTTGAGTTTGTGAACTCTTCTCAAATCAGGAGCACTTTGAACCCTCGTAGTTTTAATGATGCTAT
The DNA here is from genome assembly GCF_028537555.1 of Battus philenor. Lineage (NCBI taxonomy): Eukaryota > Metazoa > Arthropoda > Insecta > Lepidoptera > Papilionidae > Battus > Battus philenor. The sequence goes on from NW_027181686.1 coordinate 6,809,826, forward strand.
TATAAGGGAGCTCAACGTGATTCTTGTTTCTATCAAAATTGGGGACTTTTGCCATTATTCTAATGACGAACACTGGTGGTGGTTATTATAAATGATCTTATGTGAATAATAACGTGAACTAATTTGATCAAGGAATGAGGCAATGAATATTCCTTAAACTCTTAATCGTTTCAAATGTTGAAAATTGTAAATAGTTAAATGCTAAAAATATAAGAAAAATATAACAATGATAAGTATACTTACAAATATTGGACTAAACAATACAATCTATATTACAAATACCAAATACAATAGAATACAATTGTTCCGTAATATTTGGATTAGTTTAGATTCTGTCGTATGTATCAACGCCCTTCTCTGTGGTTTAAAGGTGTTAGTGTTGATTTCGGAATAAAAATAGGAAAATTACAAAAAAAATGACGTAAGAATAAAGGTTATAACATAAATGTAACACTTATTGTGATCTATTATATACCTATTATATATCTCGTTTTATACTTGGTAAATATAAATATACATAAAGGAATATGTTGTATTCTTTACTAATACAAAAGTACCGAGAGAAATTTAGATAACATCCGTGGGAATCGGAAATATTAATTGGACGGAAATTTAGCCTACTGACCTATAGTGATCTTTTAAATAATTTAAATGATTAACTTTCTCAAATAATAGTGCAACTTGTATACCAATTAGTTATTGAAAAAGGTGGTTGTTGTGGTTAAAACCAACCATTTTCGTATTTTTTTTTACTTTTTCTTCCGCTAGTTTAACATACCCTGCACTAGAGAGTACAGAGTTTGGTGGGATTTTTACCCGCTACAACCCTCACGGTGGTCGCTCTCTGCTTTGTGTATAGGACTGGTATCTCCAAATTAACGATCACCTGCAGTAACACGCGTTATGCTATTCTGGGTAGTTCGTCTCGGGGTATGCGTTTTTCATGCTACCCTTGAAATCGCGATGGCCTCGAACAATGTTGATACATTGTCCGCCTCAGAAGTAAAACCGTAACGACCGTAACCAAACCAAACGTAACTTGTACAAATGTTTTAATTAAAATAAGGTCTATGTAACAATGTTTGATAATAGTATTTTTTTAATATAAATAAATGAAATTTCCTTATAGACACAATTTAAATTAAAAGATTCCTTTGTCTGCTTTATATTATTCTTTTGAATTCTCCCACTCTCTCTTTTTTACAGCGTTGAGACAGACAGATTGAAAATAATCGCATTCTACATCGTGTGTAGTCAAGTCTTTATTCAAACAAGCTGTTTTGGCAGATAAATCGTGCAAAATAGCTCCTAGTTTTTGAGAAAGTAAGCAGTACTTTTATACAAGTTGGTAACTTGTTTATTAAGTCAATTATATTTCCTTATATTTTCTGCTTTATCGAATTTGATCAAAGGTCATTTTATGTTAAGCAGATTAAATAGTTAATATATATTTTATTGTATTTTATAAGTTTTATTTAATATATTGTATATTTATCATATTCTAATCTGGCGTAAAATGTGCTCGTCAACTCTCGTTTCTTTGCCCTTGTCTCCATACACTGGTTGTCTATAAGAAAATTCCACGAGTGATGGGACTGTGTATTTCATTTATTTTATAGTATATTTTTACTATTGGCTTTAATAAACAATAAAACGTATTAAAGAAATAATATAGTATAAATGGAGTTTTCATTCATTTATTCTACTAAAGTACTACTACAAATGTTCAATCGTTTGCACCATAATTTATATTTTTCCTTCCCCGTTTGATCTACGGTTTTTGGTGAGTTTCAAATGGCACTGGGTAGGTTTTCTTGAACATATGGCCTCTGGGGCATAAAGGATCTGAAATAGACGTAATAGACCAGTAGGCGTAGCGTGGAATATCCACCCACAAGTTGAATAGACGTTGGCACCCCTATTTAGTTTTGCACGGGGCTTTACCTTTTAATATACTCTTTATTTCCTTACTCTATAATCGTTTTCACTTTTTTTCACGGCTATTAAATTATGTCTAGTTTTTTTACATATATTTTATATAATTATATTCATACCTTGCTATTTTCCGGTACTCTTTTGATCATCTCTTGAATTATGGCCCTGCAGTATTTGAGAAACGCAGGCCTTAGGCAGACAGACGACCTTGTGAAGGTATTCGGATATTAGATGCAGGTCACTTCCCACCGGCACTATTCGAAATCTATGTGAGAGATCTATATCCAGTATTAGACGTCATGCAGCTGAGTTGATAATGATGAAGTATAATTCTATTAACATTAATTATTTTCATATATACACGATTCAGACAGATAGTGAAACAGAGTATTATTAGATTGAATATTGCTGTTAAAACTGATTAAGGTGAGGTACAGGTTAGAAGGTCATTGGGTTCACGATGGGAATCAAAAGTTAAGTCATAAGGTCTGCATGTAGTGTGCGGTACATGAATGTTGTGCGGCAGTCGACGGTTGTGATTCCGGTAACAAGGACCTATTATACCTATTCCTTTACAATGTCGTTACGACACGCTATAATCACTTTTTTAGCTAATTGTTTGTTTATAGTAATTGTGAATGGTGCTGTTAATAAAAAAGCGGATTTCAAGCTCGACATTATACATTACAATGATTTTCATTCAAGGTAAGCGCTTGTTAATGTACAGGGGAACAGAGATTTTATTAATCTACAGTTTTATTGCAAGCTGAATTAGAACTAATAAAATTAGGTTAATATGTCGACATCTTATCCTAATGTTATTAGTAAGTTTATTCTTATTTATTTTATATTGATACCAATTTATTTCGTACTTTTATGACTAATATGTTGAACCCGTATGTTATAAAATAATCGTTAAGGACGCAAAAGTCTTTTCTTTAAGAATTTAAATGAGGGAAATTTTTTAATAATTGTTTTAATTAAATTATTTTACGTTCATAACTTTTATTAAATGTAATATACATCAATAAGCAAAAAATTACGCTATTTTGAACCTACATTTGTTTAGTTGAAAGTATAGTTCTTTTTTTAATTATGTTGATAACGGTATACAATATATAAGCTGTTTAAACTATTTTTTTCTAAAACGCCTGAGATTCCTATAGTATGGTATCGATTATATGAATAAACATTAACGAGATGGTTCAATAGCGTTAAGATCGCCCTCTTGTTAAAGCGCGTAATAATTTTTATTTTTTACAAAATATTGTTGCAATAGAAGTTATAAAGTAAGCGTAGATAATCGAATGTTTGAACTACATTTATATATAGTAATTACAAATATTTTTGACTTATAAACTGTTCTTTACTTATATAATTCATATTTATTAACATATTTTAGGTATAAGTTGAGTTAATCTAGAACCAGATAACCTAGACATCGGAGCCAACAGAGCAAGTGATAATGAAAAAGCTTTTTAATCATTGCAAAAGTTTATACAACTTTTTTATTTACGTAATATATTTTTATTATCAAATAAAGTAATTTTGATGCTTTTTATAAAATGTTATTGGCATAGAATTTTGACAGCTTTTTAATTTTAATGTGAAAAATAATAATTCAAATATATACAGACATAATACTTGTTATATAAGTAACTGTAACTATTTTCATTTAAATAAGAAATATTAAAATTTAAATTAGGTTACACTTTCTTACTCGTTCACAAAGCAATCCGTACGTATGAAGCTTCAAACTTTTTAACGTTAAAAACTCTTTTATACTGTTTGCATACAATATATACGGAATGAAAAAGATTATTTAAACTAAGTTGCTCGATGTATTAATGATTTACCTACCGATTTATTCGACAAAATTACCTTCTAATAACTTGAGTTGTAAAAATTCTTTTTTAAACATTAAGTTTATTACTTAGATCTAATATTGAGAGTGATAACACTGTGAGTTTTTAGGTATTATAATTTAACACATTATTTCTTTTTTTAACTAATCGATACTAAAATAACAGAAATTAATGCGTTAACACGTCTCGTTGTGATCGATTTTTGTAAAATTAATAGAAGACACAAGAAAAAGAGTTGAAATGTGTTGGGGTTCCGTTGATTTTTATTCATTGAATATTAAATCCGATTCACCGGCGCGGTGTCCTTTTTTGCGACTACCCGTGTCGAGCTATAGAACGAGACTATCGACTATTAGCGTCATCTATCGGCTTAGCCTTTTAGCAAACACAAATATGATTATATGGGAATTTAAAAATATTTGAGAATAATTAATTTATTTATGATATATTTTGAATTAGAAAATTCTGTTATTATTCACCTTCGTTGTTGCATTTAAGTTGATTTTGATGAACAAATGCATGCACTGGTGGTGGCCTTCCGCCAATAATCGTGTATACTGATGATGTCGCTCTTAAGAAAAAGGCTGATATGTGTTCGAGTATAAAAATAAACAACATTCTGTTACCAGTTAGCATATGCTCCTTGGTTGCTAACAACACTTAATATCATACAATTGTCATATGTTTAAATAATCGTGAATAAAAGAAAGAGTTTAACCTTGATCGCTTGTTACTTCATTACTCACCAATATCAATCTATCTGTTAGTAACTCTCAGACGCGCCAGTTATCCGTCGACCACGAGCGATGAAGGTTGCTCGTTGAAGGGAATGGACTCTGATAAAATGTCAATCGCGATGCTGAATTTGTTCATAGTGACAGCGACAGCGCTGAGTTTAGTTGACGGTTTCGCGTTACCTTTCGAAGGACTTTACCCGTTGGATATTATACATTATAATGATTTCCATGCAAGGTTTGTTCAATTTTCGATAATTTTTGCTATATTTATTATTTTCGGAGCACTATTTCTTATTTACGTTTTTCTTTTATATTTTTTAATAAATATAACACATTGGTTAATATTAAAAACAATGTGACGTTCGGATCATTCACCGTATGATAAATAATACGCTTCACACATGTACACGCACTTATCGTTCTATGTTGAAATAGGGCAAATCGGTTTATATCCCGATTGGCTTGATAGCGAATTATTTTATGTTCCAAAAATAACTTTACACATGTACTCACATACTTTATATTCTATTATTTTAAGTCTCGCTGCAAAACTAGGTTTTACTCCCGACTTCTTTGTAAAACAGGGGTATTTTTTTCATCAAGATATAAATCCAATTTTTCTCAAAATAAATCATTCCAGTTAAGTGAAGTTAGTTTTGATATGGCAAGATCAAAGCCGCTTAGCGAAAAATGATGAGGGTTATGCTCGAATTTTGTCTAAGAAATCGGATCAACGAGTAATTTAAAAAACGAACGGAAGTTGCTGACGTAGCCCAGCGGTTTAGAAATTGAAGTAGCAGTGGGCAGGCTACACAGCGCGCAGAATACAAAGCTACTGGGTCCATAAGGATCTGCAGCGGAGACGGCAAACCGGCAAGCGCAGCGTAGATCGTCCTCCCAGAAAATGGACAGCTGACCTTGCTGAGGTCGCCGATCGACGCTATGCATGATGAGTGATCAGGGCGCTTCAGAACGCTCCCATTGGGAATCTATCTAGCAGTGGACGTTGTACGGTTGAAACTATGAAGATGAAGAATTTATGGTCTACAAAAATCGTATTGATTTCCCAGTTGCATAATTTGCAGCAAAACTATTTGTTATATTTTACGCAAGAAAAGCTTATTTATTTTCTTAAAAGTGTTTGCGTTAGATATTTCTTAATTAGCTAAACTGTTTCGTAAGGAGAGAAGATAATAAAAACGAAGTAAGGAAAGTACTTTTAATTTCTATTACCAAAGGATAGTTCCATACAATAATTATCTTTCAATGAAATCATATGGCAGCTACTATTAAATCCACTTTAATCATTATACTGATTGATGTGATTTATTCATTTTTAACCTTTAAGGCATCGTACTATCAGATTTCATTCATGACATGACCAAGCTAACTTCATATTTTTTTATGACATTTGAAGCTTCAATATGTTTTAATACATAATTGGCCAACTGTATTGAGGAAAAAAATATTTTTTTTCTAATCTACGTAACAGCTAATTTAAAATTCAATGATCAATATTCCGTAAAAGTCATTGTTTATGAGTGTAAAATATTATACCGAGTGAATGTATGTAGCTAATTTGTTACTTGTATCATACACTTTATCCAATAGTCAATGATTTTAGAAAAAATAAGTAACATAATAAAAGTACACCTATCCCCCGATTTACACGGTAGATACGTTCCTAAGAAAAACGTGTAAATCGAAAAATTAAAATTTTCAAGTCAAAACCGTGTAAATCGAAAAACTTGCAGTAATAGCATAATTTTGCTATTTAACAGTCGTGTTTTATTACACAGAAATAAAAATAAAATGCATTGATATGTTAAAATATTACAGAAACACTGTTTTTTTTATTTAATTACAATACATTAAACAGAAGAACAAAAAATAAAACCAAAGGTGTTTAATTAACCTTTATCACTTTACTTTGCTGTTTCCCCCTTCAATAATTGATATTAAATATAACAAAGTACAAATATTGTACTTTGTATAATTATATCACTATTCGCTTATCATTGCTACCTGTGATTTGCTAATTGCATTTGTTTACATACGTTTGAAACGTTAAACTGATAACAGATGTATGCGTTAATATTGTGCCTTTAAATTAGTTTAATACGGCTATTTTTCCATGAATATTAACAGTTGCGAATCTCTTTGAATTTTTATGCGATGAAAAATAGTAAAAAAAAAAATCTCTCATTGTTTAATCAAACTAACGGGCAAATAATGATATAGATATGATAAATAAAACTTCTTTTTTAATTAAAAAAAAACTTGGTTAACCTTTAACTGTGGACGCGCGGTCTCACAGACCGCTTGCAGTTTTTAATTTTTTTGTTTACCCCTTTCCCTTTGCTCCCCGCGTTTAATGCTCTCAGTAGCTTTAGTTTTAGCGCCGAAACGTATGTTGAGATGAGAAGTTGTGTCGGCGGCCACAAATTAGCTGAGTTATTTTACTTTATACTTGAACCGCGGTCTGTCAGACCGCACGTCCACGTTTCCTGCGTAAATAATATAAACGGTGATTTTTTTAATTTGATTGTTTTATGTTATTTTCATTTAAAATGTCAATGAATATTGAACGAGGAGATGGCCTATACTCATTTTATATCGCATTCTTGACTTGTGTGGTATAAATGCTCATGTACTACACAATGAGCACCAGAGCCAAAGAAGAGAAAGTGGAATATTCCTAAAAAAATAGCACGATCTTTAGTAGTTCCGCATATGCAAAGACGAGCAATAAAACCAAATATTTCAAACGAATTGAAAATGACAATGAGGCGATTTTTATTAGGGGCAGATATGCTCCTAGATGAACCTACCCCAGCTAGGAGAGTGATTCATTAAAACGAAAAACATGTCGTCTTTGTCCACCAAAACTAAAGAGAAAGTCCAATTACATTTGTATAAGTTGTATACAAGTCATATGTTTACAGTGTTCCAAACCCTTGTGCAAGGACTGCTAATAATTTTATACAAATTGGACCAATGTCAAAATTTTTGTATTTCAATTTGAGAAGACTTTTATTCCTTTTTATATTAGATTATACCCTAGATTTATAGCTTTGATTGTTATTTTTTCTAAAAAGCTTAAATCATTCAAGTTTTTCGTCCTAAAATTGATCTCTAGTAAATGTATGCCAAAAAGTACCTTTAATTGTTAGTATGCTTTATTTTATTTACAAATAAAGAAAGATTGTTTAAAGGAGTCGAAATTATTTAATTTCAATATATCTAAAATACAGTAAATACAAAACTGTACAAATAAAATTAAAATTTACGTAATATTTGGACTTCAGAACATAGCGGTCCGAGAGACCGCGCGTCCATGGTAGTGTGACAAAAAAATGACGTCCATAGTTAAAGGTTAATAAAAACTTTTGATAAATAATACAATATTTAAACAAGAATTTATGTTTAAATGTTTTTTTAAAAGGCCCTCGGGGCGCCTAGGTGTAGTTTTCAATTTTTCGGTTTAATCATATTGAATGACTGACTAGTAAGTAATATATTATATATAAGTCAAAATCGATATTTTTCTGCAGACCCAAAACTCGCGTATTTATAGTTTTATTTACAAACATACTTCTCAATGTACAATCTAGGATTTTATTTAAGTTTTAGCTTTTAAATAATCTTATATAATTAAAAAAGAAAAAGAAAAATAGGATCTTGACTTCCTTAATTACGATTAACCATAAAAGTAGTATATAAAACAAGTACTTAATTTTAAACTAAATAGTAAATGAATCGTAAAAGAACTTGTGTTAAATACAAAACGAAATAAATCCTTTAGTTTCGAAACTTTAAAGATTACAGTTTAAAAAAATATTCTCAACTTAAACTCCTCTAGACAAAGAAATGTGAATGCTGACATTTCTTTGTTAAGTACGATGGAAATGAAATATTTAACAGTGAAAGTTATTAGTTATTTTTGATAAAGAAGTTACCGAAGTCTATGCTAAAATTGTTCTAAGATCGTCGTCGTTACAGCTCATAGATGCTCACTGGAAAGCCTAGACCTTCCCCCTTGTTATATCGTATTATTTGTATATATATATATATATATATATATATATATATATATATATATATATATATATATATATATTAGTATGTATGGTAGGTGATCGCAGTGTGGTATTATGACATGGCAAATGACGCTGCCTTCCTTCCTCTGGAAACTTGTTAGTGTGAATTATATTAGATTGTATATCGAATCGAACCCGTGATTTACTATAGCAAATCTGTCTTTTTACACTGGACAACCACTTGCCAATGCTAATCTCAGGTAACGTTCCTTTAAAATTGTTTTAATAATAAAAAAAATATTTTTCTTCAATTGTGTACTTTGACAACCTTAATACCGTCAGACAATAATTGCGCCAGACTGTCAAATATTTGATAATTGTTTAGAGTTGGCTAAATAACGCCGAAAGTCCGCGGGTCGATCCCCGTTTATAGAAGATTCTTTTTGTATTAAGTTATTAAAGGAATTTATTGAAAATTCTGAACAAACGAAACGGAAAGAAAGAAGAAAAAAATGTGCGCAGTTTTCAATCAATAACTCTGTTTAGGCCAAGATTCAAACAAATATTATCAAAAACACAGGAAACAGCACATCAACGCGACAAAACATAAATTGAATTTGAAGCATAGTGGGCAGCGGTCTGGCTGCAACGTCTGTAATATATATATACACTACTATATAGTGTGATACGACCGTACGCTCTTAACACCACGGGCTTAAGAAAGATCGTATCATGAATATCATCAAGAAGTCATATGCTGAATAAGTCTGCTTGCGCACGTACGCAAAGATTCAACACACATACACACACACATGCACAATTCGATTCCGTTCGGAGCAAACCAAGGAATGTTTTTGTGTTTATTTATTATTAGTGTGTTATTCTTTTGTTTTTACGTATCGGTTTTCATAAGTGAAATAAAAGTAATTAATGTGTGAAATAAATATATTACGACTGAAGTGGTGAAAAGATGTGAATATTGGAAATGTTCGTTGATTCACAGTAGAATGCAGAGATGTGTAAGTAAGAGATATGCGTCGGAGTAATCTTTGAGAGAAGATCGACTGCCATCAGCATCTTCGTATGATCTCGGCAAACAAAGTTTGTTCAACTTGCATTTCTAACTTCAAGAATCCATTCTTGGTAATTTTTAACTTGTTCGTAAATATTGTGACCAAATTTCTTTAATAACAATTGTTTGAAAAAAAAAATGAATGAATGCCTTCTCTACACCTTTCTGGAGAAATTTTGTAAAATCGATTCTTAGTTGACCTATACTTAATAAAGGAAATGTATTAACTTATATTTTAAGTCTATAAGCGTTAAGGTTCCGAAGATAACGTGATGAGTCACATGTGTATTCAATGCAGTGTATATGTAATATTACAAGTTAAGCAGTTATATGTATAAGATGGCCATAAAATAAAGAAGAAAATAAAAAAATGGTTTAAAGTTTGTTGTAAGATTAGTTTACATATTTCACATTGAAGATAAATAAAGATAAGTACTCGTAATCTTAAAACTATTAAATGTAAACGTGTCTTTTGCCGCCTTTGCAGCGGAGTTATGTAAGGCGACGGTTTAGAAAGATTTATCTTTGAGAGGTTGGCGTTTGAAGAAAACATATTCTTAAACATTCATTTACATTTTCCTATCCTTGTAGAGAAAGTTGTTGTTCCAAATTGTCCCGCTATGCCAGCAAACAGTGATAAATGTCATAAAACGTCATTAAATAAAATCAAAGTCACTCTGTAAATATGTAGATTGTTTACTAGCATAGATTGAGATAAGATCTTCATAGATAAATAAGATTAAATAATTTAATTATATTTGTGCAGTGGTAGCCCAGTGGTAAAGGACTGAGACTTGCGACCATAAGTCGCAGGTTCAGTTCCCGTGATATATTCTTAAAAATTCACACTTTATGCGGAAATTATATATGATTGTAACTGCTCACCAACAAGTTTTCATAGGATGGGTAGGGGCGTCCGCTGCATACCATAATACATGCGATCGCCAAATCTCCTACCAAGTGCGGTGAACATGCTATATTCCTCCATAGATATTTTTAGTGGCTGAAACAACAAAAAATTATAGGCTAAAATAGTCATTTTCCTGTTCAGTTATAATCATTTTTTTAGTTACATTTTCAATATCACTTTAAGCTTGTAGGTGTATATCATCATCACTTTAGAGAGAGCGTCTTCCGCTTGTTTTCCACTAGAAATTACCAATAAGACCGGCTGAAAAAGGCTTGCATCCAGAATCTTATGATAACCATAATAGGTTTGTGTTTTCAACTTGTGGATGAACTTCCTACGCAGCGCTTGCTGGTCCTTTGTGTTCACTCCAGAAGTTTAACCGAACAGCATCCAACAGTAATGGATATGATTTAGCCTATCCACTGCACTAGATTATGACTTTTACTTAATATATTATTTTTATTATTTTATACTCAAGAAACATTGTGTCGGTTTCATGCTGTCATCATAATTTTATAAATAAAAGCCATAATGATTTGATAATTTTTTAAAATTATGTATTTATATTTATTTGAAATTCGTTGGACTCTTTATAATATGAAGAAGATTAATTGATAAAACTTGTGTTATATGGTTGGAAAAACTGAATTGATCGGAAGTCTTTTTTTAGTTTCAGTCGTAAAATATAATGGTATTATTTCTTAAACGTTTTTCTAGGCTTCATAAAACTAGTTAACTTTGTAGACATACTAGTAAAAAAATCTTGGGAATGAATTGCACCAATTCCTGTAATCAGGATATTTGTGATAGTGATTACAAAAAAAAAATTTTCGGACATCATGACGCGTGTAGAACCACCTGAGATATACATTTTAATTGAACAATAACGTTCCATGGAAGTTCAATTGTTTTAAATTTTTATCATACTTAGATAATTTTAGTGTCTATAAACTCGATCGAAAGTGTATAACAATATAAAATTATAGATTGAATGGCGTTAGGCTAAAAGGTTTCGTTTAATATTATGTAGAAATTATATATTAAGATATTATTTTATTTAAAGGTTTGAAGAAACCTCCGTGGACACGGCAACATGTCACTTTAACAACGGCTCTTGCTTGGGTGGATTTCCGCGACTCTACAGCGAGATAATGGAGCTAAAACGGCAGAAACCGAATTCGTTGCTTCTCAATGCAGGCGACAGCTTCCAAGGCACTTACTGGTACACCCTGCTCAAATGGAACGTCACGCAGAAGTTCATGAATCTCTTGCCTCATGACGCTCATGTTAGTATCTTTCAAATTAAAGTTTTTAATATCAGCGCATTAATTTTACTATGTTATATTTAATGCAGAAATAAACATTGTTTACTTCGATGGACTTTTTAATAGTAATGGGGTTCACGAAGATAAAAGTTTCGCATCTAGATTTGTACAGATATACAAATGTAGAACATAGATATGTTCCTTTCGTTTATCTTCTTTCAAGTAGTTTAATTTAAATTCGACTGTCCTCGTAATTTATATAGATAATAAATGCAATCTTTCTCTCTTCCTTCCTTTATATCTTCTTTAAATTTTTTGTAATAATTTTATCTTTAAAAAACGAAATACTTTTTATTGTTTACGTTTACGTTAAGTTTAAACCACTTTCCTTTTATACCTCTTTGTTTTAATCTGTCTTATGAGTTCAGTTTCTTTTAAAGCAAACTTAAGTGTTTTCTTAAATACAAATATTTTAATGTTCATTATAATTATGGAAAGTATAAGGCCCTTAAATTTGGAATGTTCGCTCAATAAATCACAGGACCTTATTATAAAATAAAAAATCAATTATATGGTCAGCTTACAATGCAAAATGTTGTTTAAAAGTGTCACTACAAAATAGAATTGAAATACTTAATTTGAATTATTTCCATCCAGGCGGTAGGAAACCACGAATTTGATGATGGACCTGAAGGACTTGCTCCTTATTTCAAAGCTCTCAAGGCTCCAGTAGTAGCTGCGAATATGGATGCCAGCAAGGAGCCAATTCTTGAAGGAACCTTCAAACCCCACATAATTGTAAAGCGTGATGGCAGAAAGATCGGAATCATTGGATTAATTACCACTGACACAAAGGTAAGACTTTGTTGTGCAATCCCTTCTAAATAAATGATTCTATTATGACTTCTATTTGGTAATTTATAACGGTCGCCATAGTCTGAGGATAATCAACTAAATGTTTTTTTCTACATTATGATCGGTTCATATTACAGTGTTTTTAAAATTTTTTGACCTTAATCAAAAATTTTATCCTTGGACAATGTTCCCAGTTACTTGTTGTTTTTTATCATTATCTTTTCAGACATAAGACTTCTACTGCTGGTTATAGGCTTCTTCAACAGATTTCCAATAAAACCAGCCTGATCTAGTGTTTTCTGACGACTTTAAGTGCGAGTTTTTAGCTCCAGAACCATAAGGCAGCAAACAGCTATATTATTGCCCCGCATTTGGCCTACCAGGACCACGTTATCTTGGTAACGACGATAAATGAGGTGAAGCAAGACATATTGTCTCATTAAGGTCGCCGAAAAATGCTAAGTGTAGCCGCTTTCAAACGATCTTACGGAAATTAATGGGAGAGGCTTATACTCACCTGTGGACATCCTATGGCTAAAATGATAATGATGATAGCAATATAAAAATGTTGCCGCCCCATAGCTTTAAAGTTCATACGCTTCTTTTCATAAAGTGAATATTGGTCGACTAAAATTCAATGATACTAGATTAGATCTAAAAGGATCGCTTAATAATCATTTCTTAAACGTAACCTAACTAAGCACTTAACCAATTCCATAATTGACTTCAGTTAACAGATTTTGTTGTAATACTTTAATAAATTAAAAAATGTGTCACGTACCTTGTGGTTTTCTTGTTACTTTTGTATATAATAGAAACATGACTAATGATTGCAGAGCCGTGTTCTCTGGGCTTGTGTTTACATATCGCATTTCTTTCACGCGACTGTTCAGACAAACTAGAGAATGGAATTCTTTTGTTTTATATACAATGACACCTTTCTTCATCAGTTTTAGCATTTGCAAGTAAACTTCGACTATAACAAGCAGTTTATCTTAGCTGTCTGTTCGTAATTATGTATTGTGTCAACTTATGACTATCGAGCCTTTTTTTTCGACAGTAAGACTCTAAAAGTATCTAATAATGAACACCGTATCTAAGTACACCTAGTTTGGTTTCTTTTGTATTATAAATTTGTAGTTCGTAGTTTGTGTAACTGACTATTTTAGTAAACCGAATAAGTCTTATTTCGTTCAAATACAATATGTTATTAGATTTTATTGTGATTTCGTAAAGTTTCTAAGTAATTACATCTACTTCTTGGTATTAAAAATAGTTGAATAAACGTGTGCTGCGGAACGCATTTATCGAAATAAACCTGACGATCATTTTTAATGAAAAGCGTACCATTTATTTTGTGCTGTTTTCTTTGTCTAGAAAATAATTGTTGTAAATGTTTTCAGGAACAATTCTAGGATTGTTTGTTTGCGACCCGGGAAAGACAAATTTTATAAAAATAATAGACTAATAGTTATTTACTTACATGTATTGAATTATCAAATACCATAACGCACTCATGAGAAGCAAGAACAAATTAAGCTTATTCTATATTCCTGTTGCAAACATCTCACGTACCAAATTTTTGAAATGCTTCTTGTCAAAAATATTTTATTTTTATATCGAGCAGTAGCTTGGTATGCCCGCCCCTTTATTTGTTTATTTTATTTATTTATTTATATTATTCATTTATTAATTATTGTTCCTAGGTCTCACAGTCCTATTGTAACAAAATATTAAACAATTGACCATTAATGGATAATCTAGACCAATTACGAAATACACATCATAATCAAATCAATAAGAAAAATGAATCATCTAATTTATTTGGTGCGGCTTGTATTGTTTTTTAAACACGATAAGGCGAGAATTTTCTCTTGATTACAGACTCTGTCTTCACCCGGTAAAGTTGTATTCACAGACCCGTTCGAAGCTACAGCACGTGAGGCAAAACTGTTGACTGAAAAGGGAGTCGACATTATAATATTACTGTCACACTGCGGGCTTGAAATCGACAAGTAAGATCCTTTCTTCTTATCAAGGTGTCGACTAGTAGATTACTTTTTATAGGCAATAACTATTATAAGGACTTTGTAACTTTCTGTGTTTTTATGTCAATGGTTACTTGTGAAAATATTGAACCAAAGTAAATCAAAACACTCCTTTTCAAACAATCCTTTGCTGTCGAGCATTTGACGTCAATTAAAATCAAAGGAAACCGTGTAAACATAAAAACAAAGTATTATCACACAAAAGTGTAATCAAAACACCTGTTCCTGTTTATCAAACAATTGACATCAATTAAAACTAAAGGAAAGCGTGCTTTGATAGTAAAGTCTTGAAGTGTACGAAATATACAATTATTATTTACGACCCATCGTTGTCCTTATTATTACATTAAATTTGTGTGATCTTTTCAAACACATAGCGCTATTTTTTCTATTGGACTCCGATAGACTAATAACTTTTAACAGTACGAAAACTATCGGGTAGTTACGTCAGCAATAACAAGGTACACAGGCAGGTAAGGATATTTTTACGGACCATTATTTGGCGGAAATCAAACCCTCCTCAATTATTCCAAACAAATGACTTACACCATGTTTAAAATGGATATAGACATAATTTTAAAATGATGAAAAAAATATATAATTCAATGTTGTTTTGAAACTGTGTTGGTTGATAAGATAATGAGTTTATACTGAGTTAAACAATCTAGACAATTAATTACTTTTAATATAAAACACCGACACGGATGAAATTGAAATTCGAGTTCTGTATACATTTATCAAATTCCAAAGTAATAACTTTCGTAGTTTAAATATTAAATTATTTATCGTTCTTCTTCAAAAGCCTAGCCGCCTCTTATATAGCCAAACTTATTGATAGTGAGTCGTTTTTCTAAATTATTTTGTTTTCGTAACTCGCAATAAGATATATATTTAAGAGATATAAAATTACAAGAAAATTATTGAGAGTTTAGGTATAAAAATACAAAATATATGTATTGAATTTAAGTGTTAAAAATTACACACTTTACTTCTTTTAATAATTGTTTTTATTCATATAACACTCCATGTTTTTAAATTTCAATAATTTTAAGGTGGACTAATATAATAAATACATGTGCGTTGTTTATAATATTAAAATATCTGAACAAATAATCAAAGCGAAAAATTATCCTTTAAAGAGTTGCTGAGGGTCGCGAGTTGCAAGTTTTTTTTTCTATTATGTAGACAACAATATTCTTTACGGAGGTTCTAATTGAATATGCACAAAAAGTCCTTTTGTGTAAACGTGAATCATTACGATTACCTACAAAACAATTTCCGTCGTTTCCAACACTTATATAAAATTCATTTTCAGTTTTTATAATGTTTCCTTTTCCTTACTTAAAGCCGAAAGAAACCCAAAAAATGTAGTCCTACAACCTTGTTTTAAATGATCGCTTTGGTATTCGAAGAATAAGGTCTTTGGCTTTCTTTATCTTTACCTTTTTTTTCAAATAACATTTTCTTTAATTTATGCAGACGTTGTTTCTTGACAATTATTGTCATAAATTAACTCTGTTTCTGATACCGCTTTCCAAATATACACGGCATTAAATGACTTGACATTTTATAACTTGTCTCCAACATTGACACTTTGTTATCTGTATTTTGTGATTTTAATTTGGCCAAATAAAAACATTGTGATCTTAAATTAAAGACATAACTACTCGAAGTAATTATAAATAATGTCTTTCTATTATTAAACTACATTAAAATAAAAGTATGAAACCAAGGAAATTTGGTAAACCACGATAAAGAAATATGAAATGACATTGAAACTATATGTAGTAGTGTCACGTTAAGATCAGTAGATTGATAAAGATAAATAGATAATCGATTTTATCACAGTCTTTTATGCTCTCACGTCACAAAAAGAAACGTGACTTCTAGTTTAAAGTATGAAAATGGTTTCCTCTTGCGCAATACAAACTGCAATAATTACAGACATATGTTGTTAAACTATCTTAATCTAAATCTCATTATCTCAATGATTTTTTTGAAAAAAATTTCGTGATCAATTTATATTATCTTGTTTTCAGAGACTTTATTTATAGTTAGCTTTATTGGTTAGTTTATAGTTGAAAAAAATAAACAAATTAGTTAAGAATATGTTTACCTAAGCGGTGGTAGCCTAGTGGTAGAGAACTGATACTCGCGATAGTAGGTCGTGGGTTAGATAACCGGGATGCAATCATGTTTAATTCACACTTTGTATTAATTACATAGAGTTGCCATTGCTCACTAACAAGCTTCTAGAGGATGGGCAACAATGTCCTCTGCGTACCATACGTCACTGTGAGCGTCAACCAGCCTGTCTGGTGTGGCGATTATATTATATCTCCAGATAAATATGTTTGAAGCAGGTCCATGCATTGCAGTTGCCGTCTAAAGACTAAAAATAATAAAGAAAAATGAATGTTTGTTTCATATATTCATATAATATAGACACATTATTATAACAGAAGTATGATAGGCGCGCTAATCACATTCCGCGGCAAAAAAAATGTATATTAAGGGGCACACCTAGTGTGAAATTTTCAAAAAATAGATTTTTTTTATTTTCATATTTCGATAGGTTATACCTT
Source organism: Battus philenor (assembly GCF_028537555.1). Taxonomy (NCBI): domain Eukaryota; kingdom Metazoa; phylum Arthropoda; class Insecta; order Lepidoptera; family Papilionidae; genus Battus; species Battus philenor. The sequence continues at coordinate 6,827,138 of NW_027181686.1, forward strand.
TAAAAATAACATACTAAAATTTTGAATCGATATCTTAAATAGTTTTTGAGTTACAGCCATTTAAAAGAGTAGACGCTCGGCAGTTAGGTAGTTGCATTGGCTACGGGAAATACCTGAGCTACTGTTCAGAGTCTACCGTCTTTTCCAACCTTTGCAAATAGGATTCAGGTTTCTATTGTGAGCCTCCAGGTATCAGCAATTTAGTGATGTGCAAAACTTGTCACAAAGAAATTACTTTTAATCAAGCAAGTCCAAGAGGCCTGGGGTTTAAAATAGCTATCATTTGTAAATGTGGTAATTCGTACATTAATTCTGGACCAAAGGTCGATAATGCATTTGAAATAAATAGACGTCTTGTTGCTGTGATGCGTCTTTTGGACGTCGGAATAAATGGAATCAAACTTTTTTGCGGACTAATGGATCTAGCAAGCAAATTTTACCATCAAACTTTTGATGGATGTTTTAAAAATTTGTGGACAGCTTCTTCAGCTCAACAAGCCCTTTTTGAGGAAGAGAAAGGTGAAACATATGGGCCTGGAATAGCAGATTAGTAAGTAAGTATGACTTTAATCCATTTATAACAGTGAAAACGATCTTTTTATTTTAAAACGCGTTTTTCTCGAAACAGCATTTTTCAAATTTGCTGGAGTGATTACTCGGAGACAAATGATCCGATCGCTATCAAATTTTTTTCACATCTTCTCTATATAGTTCTCCATACGATGACCCTCCAGTTTTTTGATCTAATCAAAAATCGGATTTTGGTAGGCCAAAAACCACCAAAATTTTGGGTAAAATTTAACTTTTTTTTTCAACATGCCGCCATTTTGTCAATTTTTAATTTTTTGATTCGTCCGAGGGTCATCGTACAGACAATATGTTTTTGTTTAACGAGAATTTATTTTTTTTAGGTTTTTATCAACGGAGAAGGCTGCAATCACTCCAGCAGTGGAGGACCTTTTTTTTTTGGCGCCGCCGGAAATCGCGTGTTATTTCAAAAATATTTAATATATTATTCCAAAAATTATACTGTGTATTCTCAAAACATGTATAAATATACCCTCAAAATTTTAAAACGATTGATCCACTAGTTTTTTTTTTATTAATTCCCAAAAATCGCCTTTTTTTCTGGCTGTCACACTAGGTGTGCCCCTTAATAGATTATAATATTAGAGTGCTTTCGACTGATAAGAAAAAGAGGAGTTTTGTAATCTTTAAGTAATAAAGACATGATAATGTCTAATATCATTGTTAATATTACACATACAAAATACTAAAATATACGATAATAATAAAATAGGTAATAGTGTATTCTAAATGTTATACATAAAAAAATGCTCTTTTTCCTTGTTTGTACGCAATTCCAAGACATGTTTAAGTAATGCAGATTTTTATTATTATTATACCAGTAAATTATGGTTAGTATAATTTAGATTACAAATATAACTAAGGATATTATATATATAGATTACTAACGTCACTATTTACTGCATTGAGGCAAATTGTCTCTTAAAATAATACTTAAGAAATTAAAAGTTTTCGCTAGATTCAAAAAGAGCTCAATCATATTTTTTATATGTATACTCGTTCCCCCTGCTTTGTTTGGGGCAGGGACGTTACAATGCGGGTTGAAAATATTTTTTTAGTTTCTTGTTTCTATTGCTCTTTCTCTTTTCTTTCCTCACAAATTCTTTCTCTCTTTTCCCCGCATGCTTTACAAAATCTTTCATTATTTACGTTTTCATCTTCTTTCATAAGTCGTCTTTCTTTTCTCATCTTCAGTACTAATTAAATTAATTTTTATTTCGTAGCATACACTTAAGTCTGCTGCACCATTCCTCTGCAAAACCTTAAAAATGTAGGACGACATTTGTCGTTCCCCATATGGGGGAGGCAACGTCTTCTTCTACTTTCTTGCCCATCTCAGCTCAATCATATTTATCCTTAATTTCAAAAATTGTTTTACAGACAAATAGCGCATAAATATGGCAAGCACATCGACATAATAGTAGGGGGACACTCGCACTCATTGCTATGGAACGGTCCTTCGCCCAGTGGGGAAGCTGTAGCAGGACCATATCCTGTGTTCATCGAAACAAGCGATGATAAGCAACATCAGGTAAGGTTTATTTATTCATTTATTCACATATGTATAAGTCATGGGAATAAAACCAGATGAGCGCAATTTTATAGAAACTAGAATCAGATCAAGCTACCCTTTAACGTCATCCTTGATTTAGACGAGGGTTGGTAACGCGTTCTGATCTAGAAAGAGCCCTCAATAACATGGACTGCTTTTTATGGGATCATTTCTATAACATCTCTTAAAGATAAGTACAAAGCTTCATTTTTATTTTATTTTTGAAACGTTTTCTATAGTGTATATGATACCCTTTTAGATTTTCAATAAGATCGGTTGGAAGCGACCTGAATCTAACCTCTTCCGACGTCCTTAACGAGGTCGTCTGTTCACTTTAGACCTTCAACGCTGCGCTGTCGCAGCGGCCAAGCTTAAACTTCTTTCAAGCTTTATTATCACGCTACAAACCTTAATAATATTTTTAATTATATTATTGAACTTTCATTACGATTAGACTTAGAATTTTTCCTACGGTAATATTTTCTTTGTCATAATTATATCTTTTGCTGAATGGGTTTCAATGTTAATGTGAGTATTTTTTACGTACTCTCAAAGATAAGGGTCCTATACTACAGATTTGTTCGTCACGTTTTGTAACGTATTCTTTCAACATCATACGCAATTGCATTTCGAAAGACAAAGGAGTTACAGAAATTGAATATCTAATATATAAAATTTTCGTGTCATGGTGTGCGTGATTGAACTTCTCCGAAACGGCTCGACCGATTTGTGAATCTTAGCGTGCATATCAGCCAGGGTGGAGAATCGGACAACATCTAATTTTCATCCCCCTAAATGTTAAGGGTGGTCCGCCCCCTAATTTTTTTTAGATAAATTTTTTTCTGTTTATTTTTTATGATATAGCTTACAAAAATAGATACAACCCTAAACTTTCACCCCTCTACGATTAACCCTTATTTTTATTTGTTAATTAAAAACTTTTTTTTTTCAAAACAACGTTTGCAGGATTAGCTAGTTACACAATAAAATAATACATTTTTTTGTAAAGATATCATTTCATTAAATTTATATAGCTTAAGTTGTTCGATCAATAACATTATAAATCTAAGAGGGCCGCCGATACAAAATGGCGGATTACATATTTTTCCTTAACCCCCTCATTATGGGTATCAAATGAAAGGGCTACACTAGTAAAACACGATGATTATGTCAAAATTTAAAATTCAAGATGGACGCCGTTCCATTATGGCGGACTAGGTACATATTTTTCCACAACCACCAAAATTTGGGTATCAAAAAACCGTTTAACTTAAAAGTTTTTGAAATGTATTTATCCGGTTTAAGTCAGTAATATTAATTTGATATGTATGTTATTATCATTTCAATCGTAGATCGTACGTACACTACTGCACATAGAAATTTTTCTTTCGGCCTCTCTTAGAAATTTCCATTAGGACTACTACCGGTTATACTGTATACAAAAACCAATCCCAGTGAAGCTTATAATGTGTTCACGTTAATTGTAGCAATGGATTTTAAGGATAGAGATCATTTTTATATATTTATTTACCTTTTCATTATACAACTAATGAGGAAAGTTCGATATGGCTAGCTAGTACCTGATTTTCAATGAGTACTCAAAAACCCTATTAAAATGATTTACAACGTATTGTTTCGCAGGTACTGATTGTACAAGCGTCTGCATTCACTAAGTACATGGGCAATCTCACCGTATACTTTGATTATCTAGGCCGTTACGTCAAGTGGGAAGGTGGACCAATATTTCTTGATCGATCCATACCTGAAGGTAACTATGTAATTTTTTATCAAAATAATTAAAGCCATAGATTGTCCACTACTGGTATAAGTTTCTCTTAAAGTTTCAAATAGGACTAGATGGTGGTTGTAGTGGATAGCCTACACTTCGCATGCCAGACTTATCACCATTTCAGAAATCTAAGGTCACACCTGCCTTTTGGGTTGCGCGTTGTGCTATTTCGGATTCTTTCATTTGTAAACAAATCTTTTTAATTTTGATTGAAAATAAAATATTAAATTAAAAAGTAATATACTCATTAAAATATTGTATACTTTTATCAATAAAAACTATCTGTATTTTAAACAGATTTAATGAAAACATATCTGATAACTAGCGGAATGTGGTGTGCCATTGTATGTGGTTTTCCTAGTGAATACCATCGCAGTGGTCTTTCCTGGTCTTTCTTTCCAGGTCTACAGTATTATGCAATAGAAAATCGACTAATCTATTAACAGAATTATAACATAAAGGTTGAGAGATGTTCTAGTAAAACTATAGTACAGTTGAAAATTTTAACTTGTTGCATCATCAGATAAAATCGCTCTCCGTAACGCTCTTGATGCTTTGACGGGTCTTTCTGTAAACAAGCATTTAACCTCTGATTCGCGATAACCTTATTAATTATCTAAGATAAAAATAAATAACTATTCACCTTCTGTTCCATGAAGTAATATATGAATGAATTAATTGCAATTGATGTTACGTTATAGAAATATGTCTTGTTTTACATAAGACAAATTTATGACGAAGTAGCTCTTTTGTATGATTGTACATTATACTTTTATATATTTTACTCTAACAAAGATGTATTCAATAACATGTGATTGATATAAATGTGAAACATAAACGTCGTTGCCATTTTTAGGCCATAGATGCCAACTGCAAGGCATAGGCCATCCACAAAGATATCTATGAGGGATATACCATAATCGCCATGCTTGGCAGGCGGGTTGGCAATTATAATGTGGTATTACTTTACGCAGAGGACGCTGCTGCCCATCCTCTGGAAACTTTTTTGTGACCAGTGGACATTCTGTATAATTAATTCTTAATGTGTGAATTACACAAGATTGTATCACGACAATTAAAGGCGCGAGTTTATTTTTTTAAACTTTTTAAATTTATTTATTTAAACGTTCGAGTCACAGTTTTCTACCGCAGGGCTGTTACTGCCTTCTAGTTTAAACATAATTACCTAAATCATCTTGATTAAAATTGAAGTTTTAGTTGGTGTTAAAACACAGTTAACAAAGATAGTATATAAATAAATATAGTAAAAACTTATTGTGGACTTTAATAATAACATTGATGACTAGGTACCATATGAAATATAGTGGTACTTCCTTAAATGATGCTGTTTTTTTAATATTGTATCACATACCAAAAATTAAGGGAGAAAAGAAAACTAAAGTTTTGAAATAACAAAATTAGAAAGTATATACTAAATATAATAAAAATATAAGACAAAAAGATACCTTGTTTATAAAATAAATAGATTTTATGGATTGTTTTAATTGTTTTGAATGGGTATAAGGGTGGCAGTGATACATTTAAAGGATTTCAGTCTATTTTCTATTATCAAATGCACGTAGTTGCCATCGGAAAAATAGTTTCTAACTAGCACAGTCGTAAACGTTAATAGAATTAAATATGCTGTTGTAAAATAAATTATAAATTAGTAAAAATATTATAAGACTGCTAACAGTATTAATTATAAATTTCCAGATGAAGAAGTAAAGAGAAAGCTATTACCGTATGCGAAACTTGTTCATGACGCCGAAAACGTCCCGGTTGGAGAATCAGTGCGATCACTGCGTTTCGAAGATTGCGTCTTCGGCGAATGTGCGTTAGGTGATTTGTTGGTTGACGCAATGATCGATTTTGTAAGTACCATCTTAATAAAAAGGCTGAAATGCTGAAATGCTACCGAAACCGCTCACCTTTCTGCGCTTTCATAGAGCACGGCACATGGCTTCGATAATAATATATTATATAATTATTCAGAATACAAAAGATAATATACGATATAATTATTCAGAATATGACTTCTATAAATCGCATGCAAACTTATTTTTATCTATGATTATAGAAAAAACATACTTTCTGGTCTGTTCGATTTCTTGTACATGATGGAGAAATTATTTTATTAATTGTACTGTATTTGTAGGTCATAAATCAAAATTAAGAATCTATCTTGTGTAAAGCACCTGCTTTCCTAATAATAATGAACCTTCATTTCATGTTACAACAAATAGTCCGTGTTTACCAGTGTTCCTCTGGGCAAGAGAACGCCTCTGTTAAATATAAATTTAGCAGTGAAAGATAAATAATAGAACGCCACTATCACGTAAAATTATGATCAGAGATTTATAAGTACTGACAAAAATTCGAAAGCTTTCTCTAGTGGTTTCTTATGTCTTAAAGAGTTAATCGTAATTTAAAAAATAATAAAAACAAGTACTTTTTAGTTTCTAGTACTTCTACAGAGATACTGAACACATATAAACTTCGCACTTTTATTATTTTTAGGCGAAAGCGAACGTCAAAACGGGCTATCATCACTTAGCGTTCATTCAACGTGGTAACATCAAGTCTTCTATTATGAAAGGAAGTTAGTAAAACTTTTTCCATTTTAGTCAAATACATTTGTGAACCTTTTACTAAAATATAGGATAACTCAATCCAATATTTTAATACAGGATTCGAAATACACATTAAAATGTAAAATAAATAAATACAGAATAAATAAATCTTACTACTAAAGTATAACACTGTCCTCTATTTTAGTAATAAGATAACTTTAGTAAGAAATTTTAGAAGTATATAATGAGTAATTTACTCATTGTAGTTGAACAGTTAGTTTCTTAGTTATTTATGTGACATTGGTAAAAGTAAAATTCAAATAGCAAATCATAGTAAAAACGACTGTAAAAAATAATGAATATTTTTGAAATAAGGCCGTTATTTAATTGATATTTTGAAACTTACACACCCAAATGTGTAAGTATAAACAAAAGCTCACTTTAACACATATATAAGAAATACGTGTCGATCTAATTTGGTTTTGATGCGCTATAAGACAACTTGTTTTATAAACTTTAGCTCTACAATAACAATAGAAACAGATGAGGATCGACTTTTGCGAGTTCCAAATCAGGATGCTAAAAATGTTTGGAGTAGTGGTCCAAGCCAAGGTCTTTGGCCAAGGTCTTAGGAACTTCAAGGATTTGGAGCGTCTTAGTCATTACACACGTCAAATCATCAAATTATGTATATTTAAATCAAACATCTTTACAGAAATTACAAAAGGAACGATCTTTGATTTGTTGCCATTTAATGATCGAATAGAAACGTTCGAATTGCAAGGCAAATACATCCGAGAGGCTCTAGAAAGAAGCGTAATTGATGCTTGGGGATACGCGCCTTTTAGCGGTCCGTGGCTCCTGCAGGTTTCAGGTAAAACTAAATCGTATTACCTAACTTTAATCATTAGAAGCGGTTATTTTTTTAGAATTAGAACATTTTGTTCTTGTTTTTCTTCTACGAACTTGGATTATGTGTATATTCCGAAGATTTTGAAAATTATGTGTAATTTGTTTGTCGAAATTTATGCATGGACTGGTTTTCGTGTTACTATAAAGCTGTTATGTTTTTTATGTCATCAACGCTTCTCTAAATAGAAGCGCTATTGAAATGATAATAACATAAAAAATATAAGGTTTAAAAATATACGCGAACAAATCCTAAACAAAACTCAGAAATGGAGATAGACATAACACACGCAAAGGGAAAGAATAGAGAAATAGATGAGAGTAGTGACGTATATGCTACGCATATGACGGTAAAAGAAGCGTGAGTGGAGAAACCAAATGTTTGAAAGACAAATTAATATAAGTCTGATCGAGGATGGACACATATTACAAAAGACAGGTTAAAATAGTAAGTATTAGTGGCCTTTGTGACAACCTGCAGAAGATAAACAATTTACCCGTCAAGTCTAAAATTATTAAGATTCCTTATGCAAATCATAGGGCTCCCCCAAAGATATTTATGGTATATCCATAATCCTCATGTTTGTCAGGCGGGTTGGCGATCGCAGTGTGGTAATATGGTACGCAGAAGATGCTGCTACTTAATTTCCGATAACTTTTTTTGTGGGCGGTGGCATTTATTTAGAATTGTATCCCCGGTATCAAACCTGCCACCTACGATTCAAAGTCCTTTATCGATGGGCTACCACTGTTTGAATTTTAACTCATATAAGAAATAAATGTAAATTTTCAATTATAAATTAAGTATCAGCATCAAGGTTGGTTAATTTTAATAATATATTTGTGTGATTATAATTTTTTTATTATTTACCGTTGAACCTTTTTCGTGACATCGGAAAGTATGACGACGGTTCGTTGACTAATAAAAACGTATATTTTAAAAATCGATCAAATTGAAAACGACGCGAATTGTAACGAAATTAATAATATTTTTTTTTTGTTTTCAAATCCTTGTCTACGCTTATGAAATTCAACTCTAACATGCTTATTCAGATATATACGTATGTTTTTAAAATTATTTTCAGGTTTAAACGTGACTTATAATATTTCGTTACCCGAAGGCAAGCGAATCGTCGCTGTGAACATTGCCTCCGATTCCAGTAATAAGTTGAACGACGAACAATACTACCAAGTGACAATGCCTGCTTATTTAGCTGACGGTGGTGATGGATTTTCGGTGAGACGTACTTCTTTTTTAAAAACACCATATGACATCACACAAATCTTTTAGTACCACATCTTTGGAGTCATTAAATTGCATTCAGATTTGACTCATAGTTATACATGTTATTAGAATAATATCCATGTTTTGTATTTCAACTATGTGAGAAGAGTATAAAGCCTTGGCAAGTCAAAGTGGTAAGGGTAAGATCACATAGCGCGCAGCATAGATAGCCACTGAGGCTTCAAGTGTCTAGAGTTGAAACAACAGACCCACTAAGCGTAGTGTAGAATTTTCACCCACATAGTACAAGTCGCTTCCAACTGGTGCCTTTGGGTATCTATGTTGAAGGCCTATGTCCACAAGTGAACCATATGTGAACGTCCAACAGCTAAATTGATCATGATGATGCACGAGTTTTAATACAGCATTTGGTATTGCATTAAAGTATTTAACGACTTTTTAAAAAAATGAAAAACAAACATGTAACCGATATTAATAAAAACTTAAAAGTAAAAATAACATTTTTAACTGTTTCAGATGTTTATGAAGGGAAAGCAAAACATGTTAGTTATTGGTCGCGACGAGAAAGTGTTAGAACAGTACATAAACAAACATACACCCATAGATGTAAATACAGACGGACGTATCGTAATTATTCAATGAAAGAAAAAAATTCAGTGAAGTATAAAATATATAAATAAGGCTTATATTGTAAATATTTTTTAAGTGTACAGAGATAAATAAGCCTATGTAGTAATGTTTACGATCTTTTTTAGTTACAGAGTCTCTATAAACTTGTTAAATTAATAACAGAGAATTATGTATTTCTTTAATTATACCATGAGATATAATGTAAGACTAGAATAATTACGTCTCGTCGCTCTACTTTTGGTTAGACACAACGAAGACGTAGGGTATTCTTTCATTTTTATTCCTGTCAATTACAAGCACTTTAAGGCTGTTTTATACATATAAAAATATTCGTATAAGTATTTTAGTTAAGTTAAGAGGCTAAACAATTAAACATATTATTTTACAACTTTATTTATCACTTTCATTGCAAAATATGTATGTTTCTAAACTACGTTGCATCTTATTATTAAGTAATTTCAGACTTAACCAAGCGCTGTTCTTATGTACGACTATCTACGTAAAAAGGTAGCATGAAGTAATCAACTACTAACGCCATCCATCGGCGCCGTCAGAACTTATAGGGTCTGTTATACATAAGTATGATTCTTTGAGAATCTAATCAATATTTGTGAATAATTTATTTCTTTTAATTCTGTTATTTTTGTGTAGATAGATATAAATATATTAAATTGCTTTTTTACAAACAAGTGTGTTTTATTTCACTCGTGGCAAAATTCTTTAGGCCGGCTCATTGTACATCACAAGGTTTATCCGCAATTAGGCAAATGAGTACCGTAGTAAACCGAATTGTTTCGTGGAATGAAACCATGAAACATTTAATTTTTACATTTAAAATTTGTTTCAATGTTAACGTTATGTACGAAATAAAACAGTCACTTTAAATTTTAACATTTTGTTCGTCGCTGGGGCATTGGTTCTGAAGCGTCGACAAAGAACCGGAAAACCCAGCGTAAGATCTCTACCCAAATGGTGAGCAGACCTTGGATGCGGGCCGATTACAATAGATCCTATTGGATATCTATCGAGAAGATCTAGTTCTACAATGGACAACCTATGTCTGAAATGAAGATGATTTACCGGTTGTGAGCTGTAACTTCGTATATGTATTATTTACGCAAAGCAGCGTGTGTTCGGAAATAGGCCCAGTCGCAGGGTCAATACTCGTAATAATAATATAAAGTAATCCTCGCAAGTAGAGAAGTTCTACTCTGAAATGTCTACTTATTAAATATAATAAAAGCGTATTGTCATATAACGTGCATAATATATTTGGTGTTTCGTTTGTACAGTGTAGCTTTGAAGATATTTTTTAAAAAAAGTTGGCTTCCGAAATCAATTTAGAAAGAAAAACTTATTTTTACATATTTTTTTTTAAAAAACGCGTAAATATCTCTATTTGGTGTTTCGGTTATACTGTACAGATTTGAAGATTATTTTTTAAATAATATTACAATTAAATTTTTTTTAATCCTACATTACTACTCATGTTGCGACGTACAAAGAAACTACTCATACGCCCGCGAGGCGCATCATATTGACTAATGATTTTATTCAAAACCTATAAGTATTATTGATATATTTTGAGTATTTATATATTTGTGTATATTACTAAAAAGGGAAAAACACAATTTTAAATAATATTCATATATTTTTATTATAAAATCTTTAATCAAATAGATCTTAGGAACAAATTTTAGGAACTCAGGCAAATAAACAGTCTTCTCATTAAAAATTAAAAAAAAAAAAACAAATTAACGTATACAGTTCGTTAAAAAATAGTAAATTATGAAGTAATTAGCTAATAAAAACTAACAAAGTAACAAAAAAATATTTTAGATGCATTCAATACAAACATGAACTTGATGTTCGCCGCAGATAGATTTTGGACATCCTCTTCTTTTAGATGTACAATAAGAGCAATACCTTTTTTTTTTTGGCGGTGGTGGACCTTCATATTCTACAGAAGAGGCATCGGAAGGTTTTTTCAGGATGACTTCAATAATATCACGGATATTGCGTTTCAACGCAGATGCTTCTAGTCTTTTTTGCATCCATTCAGTAGTCAACTGCGTGCTAAGTTTTTTCATAAATTGTCTTCGACTTAGTGGTTTTTCATTTTTTGTTGATATATTATGACAATATATAACATACGAATTCACGAAAGATAAATTTAGAATTAAGAAAGATTAATTTAACATTTCGCGTGAAAATCTATATTAGGTGTTTTGTTCATACTGCGTAGATTTAAAGATTTTTTAAAAAAAAAATTAGCTTCCGAAATCAATTATATATGATGTATTTTTAAAAATTTGTGTGAAAATCTATATTTGGTGTTCAATTTATAGTATACATATTTAGGCTGTAAATTAGTTACAAAGGAAAAATATGACTTATTTTTCGAACGATTAGCGTGAAACTCTATATTCGGCGATGAATTTATACAGTATAGATTTGAAGATTTCTTAAATTGATTTTTGCTTTCTAAATCAATTTAAAAAAGAAAAATAGGAGGTATTTTTAAAATATTGTGTAAAAATCCTTATTTTATGATTCGTGAGTACGATGAATGAAACAACATAAAGTCAAAACTTCAGGACAAGAGTCCTTATACTGAATTAAGGCCCATATTGTATCAGAGGGAAACGAGCGAGCAGATGAGCTGGCTAGCGAGGCAGCTCTGCGTTCCAAAAAGAAGCCAGATTATGACCGTTGTGCGATTTCTTTTATTAAGCGAATAATACGAATAGAAACGGTAAAACTATGGAAGGAAAGATATAGTATGGATGAAACAGCATCTATGAACAAGTCGTTTTGCCCTTTTGTATCGATGGCATATAAGGTAACGAAAAAGGTAGAAATCACTGACGTCATCACACAGATCATGACAGGGCATGGTGGGTTCTCATTGTACTTGAACTGATTCAGGTGCAAGAGGGACCCATCGTGTGCCTGCGAGCAAGGAGTTGACGAATCCGTACCGCATTTGATTCTTGGCTGTCCCATATTTCAGAAATGGCGTATTTACTTGGAAAACGAGATAAATATTACTTTAGCCTTAAATAATTTACTGAATATAATAAATAGCAAAAATAGAAATAAGTTTTTGAAGTACTGTATTAGAATAGTTAAGATATTATATTAATAAATAAAACGGACTAAGAAAAGGTATGATTACTATATAATAAGCAAATTATAATGTGTATCATTCGAATAATTGTAAAATGTAGGGATGATAATAAGTAGGACTAATTAAACTGTAAATTTTTACAGTACTCACTCTACACGTCAATGCACAAGACGAAATTTAAAACTATCTTTGAATAGAACCGCTTTCCTTGTACTATAAGTTGTAAACTTAGTTTGCATATTTTATAATTAATTATTATATTATTTCTCAAAACATTGTAAAAGAGCCGACGGAGGAGGAGTTTTAGCCAGTAGGAGTCTGGCACTGCCTGGGTCCACCATTCCCAGGCGTCCATTGAGAATTTCCCCCCTTTGTCTAGAATTATTACAGTAAAAACAGGCTTTGTCTAAGTTTAAGGTATCTTTGTATAAATGAAAAAAAAATCCTTTGTCTCAAGTTCTAGTTTTCAGCCTGGCCACTGCTACATTGCCAGACGTGAGTTGGGGTCATTGGGTGATGTAGCCCTAACAACCCCCTTCGTTGTCTCGCGTGAAGCATTATAGTATTCTTGTCCTCGGGTATTACCGCATCTCGACAATAGGCTGTTACAAGCACATTAGAATCGTCAATCACCATAAAATGTCAGTATTGTCAGTCCTACAGGAAGCTATCACCGACTCGAAAGCAGTTCTGCTGAGAAGAGGTGGCAAGGAACTCAATAAATGCTCTTTAAAAACGTAATTTTACAATAAGTCCATGACAATAATTAGCTTTCTAAGTAAACATCAATAACATTCAAATCCACACGTTAGCATCACTAGTATTCTTTCAATTTCTGAAATTGAGTGTTAAATTTTATTCTCCATAAGTATACCTTGTGCTATTATGCCGTAATGAGGCTGTAGATGGTAGGTGAAAGAAAACAGCAACTCGTCAACAGAAGAAGAATATATTTATTTAATTAAAATGGGTAGTGGGGAGAAGCCCTGGTCTGATTTTACATCACAGCTCGGTACTCCCCTGATGATGATGGTGCGCGGGCGCATTCCAATGCTTGTTATAAAAACAAAGATCCGCTGAACCAATAACACGCTTCCTCGACTCCACGCCACTTGAGATGTACCCCGCCAAGGGTTGAACAATTTTTTGCTGTATTGCGATTTATGCGACGTTTCTCGTGTTTATATTTTTTGGTTAAAATTTTATCTGAGATTTACTTATGGGACGTTAACTTGCAACGTTACACTATATATTTATAACAACCGATACTTGTAAGTAAAATGCTTTGAATTCTTTGTAAAAGGCTTTCTGATAACGGGTCTGTGTAATATTTTAGATAATTATTTAATCAATTAATATCACATTTAAAGCCATTAAGAATATTTCATAAAGTAAATTTTTGTTATTTGTGTATTTTACTAATTGTTCAATGATTAACGTGAAATTACTACACGTGCGCCACAATTAATGCAAGTGTTTTTCACAACACCTTTTATGATAGTCGTGTGCGATTCGCTTTTGTATTGTTCCGCTTCATTAAATCAAATTTAAAATAATGAATATAATTTCGACTGTTACCGTTTTCATTCTCGCAGTAGATATAAATTTCGTGTGCAATTTTGTTTTACCATTTGAAGGACTGTATAAATTGGATATTATTCATTTTAATGATTTTCATGCAAGGTTTGTGTAATATTATAGCTATTTATAATAATATTTAATAATTATTTGAGTGAGCGGGCTAGTCGACTGAACTAAGAACAGCGATGTTTTCTTTTCAACTTGCATGTTTTAACAGAACTACGTAAACGACTACTACAGTCTTGCACATATTTATTTTATTTTCTTTTTCAACATTTTCTTTTTATGACATTTGTTGCATTAAATATATACACTGATTAAAAATTTAAACAGCTTTTAAAACCAATCCGTTTAGTCAGGCGTATTATTAGACTTATATTATTTATAACGTCTAATGTCTAGAAAAGGTACAAAGCGGAACATGCAGATATTTAAAGATTAGAAAATTGTTATCGTGAAATTAAAAAAAAAACAGATTAGTATTTTATTAGTATTAACGAGCATCTAAAAGAATTATGAAGAGGTGTTGCCATCAATTACTGATCAAATTTTAATAGAATATCAAGAGAAGTAAAATAAATGTACAACTATCATAATGAAATCAGTGATTTCTGTAAAATAAATTTTAAATTATAGGTATGCTTAATAAGTATATAATAGCGGATCTATAAAAATTTAACTTTTTTAAAAGATGGATCAAGGTTGACCATGTCTGAAATATTTTTTATTAACCGAATGTTAACTTTGGTATTTTGCAAAGATTTGAAGAAACGGGTGATTTATTCCCTGTATGCCGATTTAACAACGGTTCGTGTTTGGGTGGCTTCCCTCGTTTGTACACTGCGATAACAGAACTGAAAAAAATTAAACCAAAATCGATTCTACTCAACGCGGGAGATAGTTTCCAAGGCACGTATTGGTATACTCTGCTGAAATGGGACATCACACAAGAGTTCATGAATTTACTGCCTCACGATGCTCACGTAAGTTATTAGTTTATCTGTATAAAAAAACAAAGTCGTCTTTTCATTTCATTGTGACCCTTATATAACGATTTGAAGGTGATATATTCCGATGATGGAGGCTTAGAGCGGCACTTCGCCAAGACTGGTTTACGGCGTGGCGTTGGACTTCCTGAAGAATGTCGTGTTAGTTAAATTATTAATACTCTGGAACGACGACTTTGAATTTGTCTTTCTGTTCGAACAGAATAGGGAAATAAGTAAAATATGATATTCAATAATTAAAAATTAATTCTATAATTAAAAGGTTATCATTACAAAAACATCAGTAAAAACATCAGTCTAGCCTTGTATAGAATACGTTGAGTGTATATTGATCTATATAATTGTGATAATTTGGGAATTCAAAATCTTGATTTGTAAAAAGAGTACAGTCCCACTATCAATAATAAATAAATAAACTAAAGCAAATAACAAGTTCGCTGATTACAAGCTTTCGCTTATTCTAATCAATGTGATCGAGTTCCTACAAAATAATAAGATTTTAATTTTAAGACATATAAGGATAAACAAACAATGGTAAAAATTAAACCCATTAAAACCAAAATGTAGTCAAAGAGTACAGTTTTACTTCAATGTTGTATTGTTAACTTGTAAAATGTGATTCAAAAAATAATTTGGACGTTTTAAGTCTCACTGCCAAACTATTAGTGTAGAACAAATCGATGTCTAAATCAAATGAAATCTCATTGAATTTTCTTCCACTGCGTAACATAAACATTCGGGTTCGATTCCCGGGATACAACCTTGTGTAATTCACACTTCGTGCGTTAATTGTATAGGATTGCCAGTGCTCACTCACAAACAATTTTCACATTAATATTATATCATTAGAATTGGCAGCGGCGTTCTCGTGTACCATAATACCACACTGCAATCGCAAACCCGCCTGCCAAGCGTAAAGATTATTAGTATCCCCTCAGAGATATCTTTCGGGGAGGTCTATGCGTTGCAGTGAGCGTCCATCAGCGGAAAAGATGTAAATTAATAGCATTACATCTATATTTGGTAGAAACAAATGGGCTCATAAAATCACAAATAAGTCATTTATGTTGAGTAGAACGCACCATCACCATCCGCTAGTAACTGTACGAATGTGAGCTTGGTGTAAGGTTGCTTGATTTTATTATTTTAAAGTACCTACGAGTATTTACATTCACTTTGAATCTTTTACTTTCCTAATTTCGTGGTATATATCTGACTGAACGGAATTTATCCCTTTCATTTAAACTATTTGTCATGTCTGGAGAAGTGCCGAGGCAAAAAAGGCAATGATATGATTTTTTGAATTATAGATAATATGTTTATATTTGCATATGTGTAACAGGCAATAGGTAATCACGATTTTGACGATGGACCATCCGGATTAGCACCGTACCTAGCAAAACTTAATGCGCCTGTGTTAGCCGCTAACATGGACTCTACTCAGGAGCCAATACTACATAATCTCTATGACCCTTACGTAATCTTGGAACGCGACGGAAGAAAGATAGGAATAATTGGTCTTATAACTCCTGATACTAAGGTAAGTGTACTATTAGATGTAATTATATCATATTTGAATATTGTATATTTTAGCTGTTCCAGGAGAATGTATCTCTATTAATTTTGATAAAATGATTTTCTTTAAAAAAATATGTTAGTATCATTATCATCATAATTTCAGCCGTAGGACATCCACAGCTTTACATAGACTCTCTTTAAATATTTCTGAAAATACTGGTTGTACGTTACTTGTTTTTCAGAGGTCCCTAACAAGGCCATCTGAATACCTTGTTGGTGGCCGTTGCGCTTGTCAATTCTAGTTAAAAGATGTTATCAAACTCGACTAAAATCTCTATAAAAGTCTGATGTTTTTTTTATTCTTTGGTCTTAAATTTTTAGTGAATTTTTTATTCTTGTTATTCAATTATTGTGCAGAATTCCTCTGCAAAATTGGATGGTTGACTCTGGTTTTGATTGATCATTTAGCTGTAATTTGTACTGTTTAACCTTATTAAATTTTTAAATTGTAAATTTATAATTGGTAGCAGAAAATTAAAGTTTTATCCATAATTTTAAAATCAGTTTTTTCTAGTTTATCTATTTAAAAACAGTTATAGCTTTTCTGAATTGCGTAAATTTAATATATAATTATTGCTTCACATTTGTGATCTTATGAGATATTACATTTGCTCCTACAGAATAATGTAGAAAAAATATAAACTAATTCGAAAAATAAATATGGTAGTCGTTTCAGCCCATAGACGCCTGCTGTAAGGCATAGGTCTCCTCCAAGGATATTTATGGGCTGTTATATAATTAATGAATAAAGTGTAAGTTCTTTGAGATTGTTTCTCTCGATGGCTAGTCTCAAATCTCACCGCTGGGCTACCAATACCGCTAAAATAAGGGTCATGTTAGTATTATTAAAAGTATTATGTATGAACGTGACTTCATAATCCTTAATGATCACGAATTTTTAGCCATTTCTCAAAAACAGTTGCAGATAAGTTAACCACGTACTACGTGTTGTAAAAATGTTTTTTTTTACAAAACATTTCACTATAAGTGATATAAAAAAGCTATATTATTGTAGCTAAAATTGTCACAGTGGTTTTGATACCAGCGAATGTTTTTGTGTAATATTACCATGTTTTTTTTTTAAAAACGTTACATTATATTGTTAGCAGCGATTTAAAATTGTATAATTGTAGCTAAAATTATTATATCAGTTTTGGTGCAAAAGGTTGTTTGTGCATGATGCGGCATTAGTAGCTTATAGATATGATTTTGTGTGGATTCGGCGTTTACTGACGAACGCACATACTTTATTAGGTATCGGTTAGTAAATTTAAATCTTTTGTAGTTGATTGCTGTAAGACGTACTTGCACTTTCATCGATTACATGGTTTGGTCACTTGTATATTTGTGATTTCACGAAACACTGTCGTCTCAAACAGTAAATATATATTTTAAGTAGAAACAGTTTAACGTAAATAGATAAGAAATTAGTGTATACTAATTTAAAACTAAGATAGAAAAGATTCAATCATTTAGAAGTAAATTAATCAGATATAAACAAGTGAAACAAAAAAAAACAAACAAACAATTTATACCATCATGATAGATCCCATCTATTAGATTAATAGCACGAATGCATAATTATAACATTAAAATTAACATTCATGTAAAATAATCATAAGACCTAGAGTAAAATAATTTGATAAAGTAAATAGGAAATAAAGAAAAAAATAATTGTAAAAGAGCTAATACCAGGTCTACCGTTTTCGGGTACAGGTGTATGGCGGCCAAAAAAAATGTTATTTCTCCAACAAAAGAACGATAAATCAGTTACCCACTTAATAATTTCAATATTAAATAAATTTGTTGAAAAATTGAATGAACTAGAAAAATATAATTCATGTCATCACAAACACTTGTGTATGTTTAGTCTTAATTTACAAACAAATTTCTATCACCATTATGTCTCGGCAAGAAAGTGTTTCACCGCAAAAAAATTTGAAACTAGGGTTATGAAGTATAATGTGTTCAATATCGTTTTATTTCTATGTTCCGAATTTAACACTTGTGTAACCATTTGTCCGATTTTCGTCTAATGTTTTAAAAAAATTGTCTATCATATTTGGGGGAAAAATATTTATACGAGTACCTATCTTACGATGAAATCATAACACACATAATATAATCTAAAATGGTGTCTAATGATCGAAATAACTTGATAGTAGGAAGATACGAATAGCCTGTTTCACGGTAGGTAGCGGAATTACTGAGGGTTGTACAACAGCGATAGGGCTTACAATACCGAACTACAGGAACTATCTTAATACTGGTATTTGATATTTCAAAAATTTGAAATAACTGGATACCGGTATTAAAACCTGTATTATTAATAATAAAATTACTAGTAATATTTTTACCTACCTCTGTTGCTATATTGACTTATTAACAAATAATGTATGAAATCCAATATTTTTCTCTACCTCTTTTGTTGGGAACAGGGTTTTTTATTTCTTAACTATTTTTTCACATGAATTTTTTATTTTCGTCCTCGTCTTCCATAGTTTACAATATCTTTTTTTCTTCCTTCTATCATTCCATAATTCCATCTTCTTTTCTCACTCATCCCATTCCTTTCATCCATCCTCAAACACTTCAGTTGTATTTTCTATTGCAGTATCACAGCTTTATTTAGTTTATTTATTTTTCTCATGTACATCAATTTAACGTTTTTTATTTTAATTTCAATAAATCTATCTTAATAAGATTAAATGTATAATAAGACTTACAATACTTTATGTCTAACTATGTTTTATTCCTATTAATTAAAATCCAACATTGAATTCTATGTTACATTTTACATATTACAAAAGAAGCAAAAAATATTATAAAGCTGTAAGTATTTATGAAATAATATTAATAACTTGCTACTGCTTGTTTTGTTAATCAAAGTATGCTTTTAAAAAACATAAACAATCAGTCGTTAAATTTTTACTTTTAAAAACTACAGCTCATTTGCAAAATGAAACAATCTAATCTAAACTATTTAATATTTTTTGTGTTACATTGTTTATGTATTTGTATAAACGAGGCCTATTCGTTGGGCAGTAGACGTAAAAGATAAACAATTCCGATTCTCGATGATGCCATACTCGGCATCGTTTGTATAATAAATGTGCCTGATATGGATTTTAAAACAATTAAATTGTATATCTTATAAAAAAAATAATTAATAAATATTATTTTAAATTGGATTTATATTGTACATAAATTCAACTTTCATCAACTAACGTAATACCGAAATACGTATTTTGGCATAAATACCGGTTTTAATACCGGATAATAATCGTCCGGGATTCCGGTATTTGGGATCCCGGAATACCGGTATTGTAAGCCCTAAGCAGCGCAAAGTAATTAAAAAGGCTTAAAAACGTGTGCTATCGTTGAAGAAGTAGGCAAAGAGGATAGAGTGCAACTAATGTAGTACGTAATCCTCCATCCTCCCGAAACGTGAGAGGGACGAGTTGTGACGTGTCGAAATCTGAACAAGACTGATGAGGAACGTCATCGTAACAATTAATACAACATAGGGTAAAGGGTATATACATATGTACTGAAATTATTGAGAGTTCCGTCAGACCTCGCAACAACTCGCCGAAATTGATAGTGCAGAGGCTTTAGGGTTGTTATATTTATACAATACCCGACTAAATCGAAGGGTATTTTTTCTGCACATACCAAACCTGTTATTTGATTAAAATACTTCCTTTACTAAATAGTACAATGCGATGTCTTGATTGACTGCCTTAAGAGTTGTGTAATTTTGAAAAAAAGAGAGAAAGACAAATCTCTCAATTCGTAGACAGAGCAAGATGCCGCAAGAGCGAAGTAAGACAATGTAGAATAGTTCAGATATATTTATAGGCAATAAATGGACCAAGGATGAAAACCCTGATTTTTTTTGAAGAAGAACATGAACGAGGACATCGATATAGGTGGTCCCATATTGCTTTAACGGAACACCAATAAGTCCATCTTGTAGCTCTTTCTCTTTCTTCACATCATCTGGCAAAACTTATCTCCAGGAAAAATTAGACGTAGCGTCATATTTTAAAACACCTTTACTTGTAATATCTTATTCACATCGCTTAATTACTTTTACAGACGTTATCATACACCGGACGCGTACAGTTCACCGATCCCCTCGAAGTGATTCGTCGTGATGCAATTGAATTAATCGAATTAGGAGTGGACATTATAGTTGTTCTATCACACTGTGGCTATGATGTTGATATGTAAGTATTTGGAAGATGTCAGTTAATACATTTAAATATTTTTATAATATTTGTTTGATAAATGATCTATAATAAATGACATCGAAATATATGTTAGGTTTGTCTTTAATGTAATAAAATTGTGAATTTTCATTTAGAACGTGGCTGTTTTCACAAATGTCTGATGCTAAGTTTAGTTTAATTTCAAAAAAATTACCTTATAATCTGTTTCCCATCTTTTTATTTATTAAAACTGGTTTAAAAATGGACTTCCCAATTGTTTTATAAAAATAGAATGTGGAAATTTGATAATTTTATTTTCGATAAGTATCACTTTAAAAGTCATTAGTTTGGCTTCTAATACATCAACGCATTAATTGTAAAAAAAAAATAAAGACATGCGGTAATTGAAAAATAAAAGCTAGTTAAATGTGTGAGATGCGCTATGAACTATCTGTATAAATAGTAAGAAATTTAATTATGAGTTTTGACGGAATATTACACGAGATAAGTGTTATTTACAACTGAAAATAAGAATTAATCCCATAAACACTTCTTTCATTTTAACTCTGCTAATACAGAAAATAATAAAAACAAAATCATCACGATTTATTAATCCGGCTTAGTGCACCTATCGTTAAATCTACATGTCTAGGTTAAACACGATTACAATCTGTACTAATTAGACCAATATATTACCGTAATGGCCAATATAGTTTCGTAATGCTAAACATTTCTCCACAGAGCACTGGCCCGTGAACATGGTCAATACGTTGATGTAATTGTTGGTGGTCACTCACACAGAGACGAAACCTTTCCTACGCCGTATCTGACAATAGTTGAAGCTGGTACAGATGGCAAGAAAAAGGTAGCAAACTACATTATTTATTTATTAACATAATCACCATAATCGTAATTAATAAAGCCATAGGATTTCCACTGCAGAACGTAAGTCTACCTCACAAATTTTTAATACAACTGTTTCGAAGCGACTTGCGTCCATTGTCTTCCGACTACTTTAACAAGGTCATCGGTCTACCTAGTAGGTGGACGACCTTCACTGCGCTAGAAAAGCCGGTTTATCGCCACTTTTTGAAAGTCTTAAGGTACCATATGACCTACCCATTGTTACTTCAACTTGTCAATTTTCCGGGCTATTACTATCGTTCTTCGTCTTATCTCTCCATCCATGATTTAATCTCACAAAAAATTCCAAGCATAGGCCTCTTCAAGCTTGACAAATGACTATAAGTTTCTTGATGCGGCCCGAAGTTAAATGTAATAGAAAAAATAAAACAAACATTTAAAAAATCGATGAACGATTTCAATAAAATAATCAAAGTAATTTTAAAAACATTTTCCAGGTCGTTGTTGTTCAAGCGTCTGCTTTTACAAAAGCAGTGGGTGATCTGTCAGTGTATTTTGATATCAATGGAAATGTAGCAAAATGGGAAGGTAAACAAATTTACCTGAATAGCTCGATTCCAGAAGGTAAGCTTTTTTTATTACACAGAATTTAAATTATAGTCAATCCCTCTAACAATATATTAGTATAGTAATTTAAAAATAATTATTTTTGCATTACACATTAACTTCTTACGAATTATTCATAAAATCACGTCGCTATTTAAAATTTCGTATTACTACTACTTACTATTAAACTACTATTTAATACGTTGCCTGTTGTAATTTAAGTCACTGGCTACAGACTACCACGTCTTTAGTCCAGACCATAAGCACTATTTACGTACAATAGTTAGAGGGAAAAATAGATGCTGCGATGATACATACATAGTCAGATTCTAGCCAGAACCAAATACTGCTATTAATAACATATCTTATTATCAATAGCGGTGCACAAACTAAGTTATTAAATGACGTGAATTGAAATGTTCCATTAACGTTCAGTGCATTACAGTAAAGTCACGATTATGGTTATGACGTGAAGAAGTACGTGAAATAGGACTTAGTAATACATCCGTGGTCTCTATAGACCTCTAGTGTATTGTGTACTCTAGTGACACTAGACTATTTACAATAATCTTAGGTAATATGTAGCAAGGAGGTTTAGCTAATATTTAACTCCATCCAATGGTCTATCCATTTGAAAATTATTGTATTCTTTCAAGAATTACTTCATATCAAAGATAATATAGTCTGTAGCAACAATTGTTCTGATGTGGGTTGAAGTTACTTGAACTCGACGTTCTTGGAGTATTGTAGTGGGAAGGTTCCAGTTTCAAGTGCGACGTTATTAATACAATTACGAAAATAATTTGATTTAGATGACAAGCGTTACCAAGATTTTCTGTATCAAAAACTTGGATCATAAATACAGGCAAGACACTTATGTTAATTTATAAATAATGTCGGCAACGTGACATACAGCAATAACAAAAAGATTATGTAATTGAAGTTGAAAATGCTAGGTGTCATTTTACGATAGTTATTTTTATTATATTGACATAATTACATAATTTCTATTTATTTCAATCTATACATTTCCTGTGCAGCAGTTTTCTTAAGCACCACACGCATAGAATGTAATGAAATATATACAGTATTTTTTTACAGCTATTATTATATATTACGTATTTATACGAAACGGAGAAATTGCTATTTTAGTGTCGTAAGGTTGATAGGTTACGAAATTTTAAATTTTTTCGCAGACGTGGAAATAAAACAGAAATTAGAACCTTATGCAAAGTTAGTGCATGAAGCAGAAAATATGCCCGTCGGTGTCATTAAGTCGACGCTCGATTATCGCAAATGTGCACACGGAGAGTGCAAAGTGGGAAACCTTCTGGTCGACGCTTTAAATCACTGGGTAAGTTGGCTTTTGTGAAATTTACATACTCCGCGTTTTGCGAGTCAAGAAAAATGTTATTACAAGAAATACCCTTGCAGTATTTATTTAATTAAAAAAGCGAGAAAGGTCGACAAGCAATTATTTTTATTGAACGTGATCTATGTTTACAACCTACACTTACTAGCTATAATAAGTCGAGAAAATAAGCCGTTTTTGTTTATGTTTCTCACAAAGATATGTTTGAGGTTTTCATGTTCATCAAGTTTATACTTGTTATTGCATATTTATTATTTTCCGATATATTTAACGAACAAAACGTAAACAATGGCTATATTAGCAATAAGAATACTATATGGATGATCAAAATTTTATAGATAACTGACGAAGATAAAAAGCGTAAAAGATTGTTGTCATTTTTTGAACTATTATTTTCTTTTGAATTTTGAATATTCATTTCAAAATTATCTTTAATTTCAGGCAAAACTAACCGTCAAGAGTAAACATGCCCATATCTCATTTGTGCAGCGAAGTAATATCATTGCGTCAATACCTCAAGGATGTGAGTGTTACTAAAACATAATCCGTTTAATTGTTGTTTCTTATATGTAAAATCGATCTTAAATCCTTATTTCTATACATGGTGATTGTTTATTGATAAAAAAAGCCTTAAAGGGTTGTATAATATATAAAAAATGTGCAATTCATTTTTCGGCAAAAAATTTTTATACCTATTTCCAATCTGTATAAAATGAGCACTATAAAAAATGTTACATTAATTTAATTTCTTTCTTGGAGTACGACGAAACGATAACTTCTGGTGATAAATAATAATTAATTTTATTATGTAATAATCCGAATTTTGACCACACTTTCTTACTTTATTATCATAACATTGTTTATTATTTCTGCAACTATTAATTTTTGATAGGGTGTACCAGACATAAACTGACAGCAAATGGGCTATACGTTCACCCTTTTAAAACTTTTAGACTATTTAACCAATCATCCTGTATACAAACTCTAAGATTTAAATAAACTCATGTCAATGAAACAAATACCAAAAGTGCACACTACCATTCGTACATGTGGTGATCTAAGCCGCAATCCATTTCGAACTGAAAGAGACAAGATAACCGCGTAATCATTTTGCCCAGTGTACAACTGGATTAAAAACAACAACGAGAAACCTGGATATTAAGTGAACATTGTGTTTACCTTTACAGACATAACAAAAGGTTTACTAATAGACCTCTTTCCATATTACGATTACGTCCAATCATTTGAAATGAAAGGAATAGACGTTTTAAATGCTTTGGAAAGAAGCGTTGAAGGATTATCTTCATTTAACCCTTTCGAAGCGCCTTGGTTACTTCAAGTTTCCGGTAAGTAGATAAATCCATAAAGTTATTTTCTTTCTAAGTAGTACAATAAATTTTTATTCTACGAAGTAAATGTTAAATGGCTACGATGTCATTGGGTCGTATGATATGTTTTAACCTTTAAATGTACGATTACGTGACAAAATATATATTATAAAAAGATATGTGAGGTTTATATAAGATATAAATTTAAAAAGTGCCTTTTACTTATCGATTTTGTCTATGGGTTATAACATGCGAAAGAAATTGAAGACAGGATATTTTAAAGAAATATATAATAGTGGATGCGGGAGTACCCATTACAATATTACATAGTAAGTGTCACATAAAAAGTGTTGTCGTCGTTTTAGCCCATAGACGCCCATTCCAAGGCATATGTCTCTCCTGAAGATATCTATGGCTGGATATACCACAATTGCCACGTTTGGCAGAAGGGATGATGATCGCAATGTGGTATTATGTTACGCCGAGGACGCCCATCTTCTGGAGACTTGTTTGTGAATAGTGGCAATGCTTTTAAATTAATACACAAAGTGTAAATTATATGAGGTTGTATCCCGGCGTTCTAACCCGTGACATGTCATTGCAAGATCCAGTCTTTACCACTAGACTATTACTGTTCAAGTAAAAAGTGTAAATAATGAACAATGAAGCAGAAAATATTTACTCTTATTTCAATTTTTCTTGACTGCCTTTACGCAGCTCGATACTAAGATGAAGTATGAATTTAATCACGTATTATAGTTTTTATTATCATTACTGGCACTTCGAAGTCTATTGTCAGCGCTTCCGTTGCTTTAAGCATACGTCGTTACACGTTTTATGACCCCATCTAGATACTGACCCGGGTAATGTCGTTCGAATGTGTACCAATAGAGTGCAGATTAATGATCCAGGTTATAGTGTTTATGTAATATAAGGAAAATAAGAAATCTGCAAGTAATGCCGCATTGTTTCTTCATGGATATCGTATTTATTCGTGCCGACAATATAATTGCTACAGTTTAATATTATCTCCGTACTTACAACAAAATCCACAGACTATTTATTTTATTTGAATCTCATATACATATCTACTATCTATATTAATTGAAACCAGATACTGACAATTGGCGACCCTTTCAGTAAAATAATAAAAATAAAAACAACTCTTTAAAGCTATATTGTTTGTGGATATTGACGTGTGTTTAAAAAATAGACATTTTTTAATAAATAAAAATAGACGCCTTATAATAAGAATTCAGTGTGATTTAACACAATTTTTATATGATCTGTGAGGTCAAGTAACAGAAAAGGAAATGCGAATTTATGTAATCCGATTTTATTTCGCTTTTATTTTTGGCGAGGCGATGGAAATCAAACGTCAATGATAGAGGTCACACCTAATATAGCGATATGCAAAATCAAAATCGGCCTTAATTACCACTAACACTGATTGGTTCTTTTAAAGAAAGTGAAAGACAGAACTAAATATCTTGTAAATGAACAAGAATACGAGAAAATCTTATGTATAAGTGTTAATTATCAAATTTGCATAATGCGTTATTAGAGGCTCCCGGAGGAGTCGATCAGCCTTGCTACCTAAAATGAGGTCCATGCTAAGCGCTGTTTGCGCTTTACAGTCAAAGCCGTGGAATCTGTAAATACATGTAAGATAATAATCATCACCATTATCATCATATCAGCTGATAGACGCCCACTGCAATTCAAAGACCTCACTCAAAGAATGCCACTATAAGTGGTCTTCCTGCAATGTTAACTATGTCGTAAACAAATTTCTTGTTAAAAAACATATTGAGATGTTTGTTACATATTTTTTTTAGTAATTAATGATTCAGTAGCCTTTTATATTAAAATAAAAGTATGTGATTATAAGCAATTTCAATAACACGGAAGTTTATTTAGGGTTGTACGTGTCGTACAACGTGTCGGAGCCCGAAGGCCGGAGGGTAGTTGAAGCATTTGTCGGCGACCCGGCCGAGGGCAACCAAGTGGATAAAGAAGCCTATTATCAGGTCACAACGCCCGCTTACCTAGCGGACGGAGGCGATGGTTATTCGGTAAGTTATTCACTGTCCAATATGTTTTTGTTCTTCTTTCAATCGTAGTCGGAGCTTATTATTTTTTATTATCTGTTATTGGTAATAAAAACATACTTTGTGGCTTCATAATGTACCGTCAAAAGCAGCAAAGAAAGACAAATAAAATTCCATCGTGCAACATATTACCAATCCATATTGGTCCTATGTAATTGTGCCTATGCAATATTGTGACTCTCTCTTGCCTAGGGCCTGTGACTTTAGTTGAGCTGCATTTACAAACAATTAATGTTTATTATACTTATTACCTTTTTAATATATTTATTAACTATTATTGGACTTTATTCCTGCTGCTTTTCTACTAATTTTATTTTTATTTTAATTGGCCACTTATATAAACTAATTATATATACATTTTCTAATTAATTTGAACTCCTTATACGACATCGTAAATATATGTATGAATATAATACATGTATATAATTAATGTCCTGACTTACAGTACTTTCACAATAAGAAAATAGTGATTCATCAGAGGTTCATGCTCTAGCCGCTAGCTGTGTTAGTTCGAGTGTATTCTCCATTATATCTCCCATTTAATCTCCTTTTATAGTGTATTCGAGTTGATAAAATTGACAAAAGATGCGTCCGTATTTTAAGGATTATTTCAAACAGGCGGAGTCATCAAAGCTTTCTAATTTACTACGATCTGAATAATCTTTGTTCATTATTACATATATGTTATATTTTTTCAGATATTCAAAAATGGAAAAAGAAATGTGAAAATAATAGGAAGAGATCAAAAAATTCTGGAGAGTTATATAAAGACATTTTCACCTGTAACTGTAAACATTGACAGGCGTTTGGTAATAGTTTATTAAATGTATAAAAATCTCTCATGGTATTTGTACAATCAAGATATTCCCTTCCTTCACATAAACCATTAAAAGTTTTTAGCATATCTACGATTGTCTCATAATATCTGTTAAAATTAGTTTACATTACAGCTCTTTTTTTATTTAACATAAAAGTGTAGTGCATGTTTTGACGTTACAGTATCTCAAAAGTTTAGCCCGTGTTTGTACGAAAACGAGTATTGAATATAAGTATTTATACAACCATATCACAAGGCACTAATCGGCGTAAATAATAGAATCTTTTCGGATAAGCAATTGTCTTGCCGATGTGAGCACGCGTGTACGTACAGACTGCCGCTCTGTCAATCGTCATTTCGAGTGGATTCAAATTCGTGCGTATTCGAGCTACATTTCACCGAATCCCTATAAACACGGCAGCGCACAGTGTCTTGAGTCCGAAGATGCTGTAACAGCGCCCAACACCAAACTAATATAGCTGTGTAATAATTAATCACGTCGCGCCAACCATCATACAATAACTGAAAATTCTTACGCTGGCGATGGAATAGACGAAGCTTTGGAATAAATTACGCATCAAATGAAGAAGAAGATAAACTACGAGTGTTCACTATAAATATATCATAAGAAACGCTAGTATAGCTGACGTGACTTGTTGAAAAAATAATGCAATGGAGGATTTTCCCTGCAAATAAATGCTTTTATAGTATTAAAGTTGAATAACACATAACTAACAAGGGTAATTTAGAAACAAGTAAATCGGAAATTATTGTTTACGCTTCGGAATTTACAGCTTCTCTGGGCTTGAAGAGGCAGAGCGTCAAAAACGTTTAACTTTGATCTATAGAATATATACTAAGAGAGAATTGCAGCGCTACAATAAGAAATAAAACAAAAGAAGAATACCTCGGAGGCTTCAGCTCGGGTAGCTTATTTCCACGGATGGAAAAGTCGTCAATATCTTAGATCACTTTAGCGATTGCTCTATTGATTTGGTAATGGTACCATATGAGTGGGACAACTCGACTTGGACTATTACTTGAAATAATACACTACTGTCCAAAAGTTTGGAAGTAGCGAGGTAAAATCAAATAAAACAAAATTTAACGATATTCAATAACTTTTATTGATATAAAATTTAAAAAAGGTAACTTAGACCAAAGAGAAAATTAACAAATAATGGGAAACATAATTAAATTTTAGGTATTCTATTAATTAAGTTCTTAAAATAATCCTCATCTAACTTGTTCCATTCACTCTCTAATAGCTGCCGCGAATGTTCAGAGTTCAGTTAGGAAGAGAGCAATTTTTCACTCCTATCGAGTTCATCCCAGACAAATTCTATAAGAAACAGATCACCAGATTTGTCTCCAATAGTCTCCAAGATGCGATGGCCATTTCATGATTTTTAAAACCTTTTCATCAGTTTTTCTCTTTAACGAGTTTTGGCACAGCTTGGATGAATGCTTAGCATCATCCTATTATCCTCACAAGATTTCCGTTTTTTTTTTGTTTCTTTTTTTGTTTTTTGTTTGATTGTTTCCGAAACTTCCCCATACCATCACACTACCACCACCATGTTTCACTGCTGGTATTGTACACGCTTCGGAATCTCTTTCTTCTTTTGATCAGCAGACAAACATATTCCCATTAATCTGTAGTCCAATTTTTATGTGTCTTTGCCCATTATGGTCTATTTTTCTTGTGTCGAATGATACTGAGGTGGGCCTTTCCCACTTGCTATTCACTGTTGCAGTAAATTGTGGCGCTGTTAAGCGTCGATTCCGTTTGGACAGAACTCTGATGAAGTAATCCTTTTGAGTAGTTGTGGTATAAGGCCTGTCTGTTCTTTTTCTGTCTGCGTTTGTCCTCGTTTTTTGTTTTCATGCAGGAGTGCAGCGAACATCTTTGCAAGAAATTCTAAGCTTTGCTACAATTTGACGTTCACTGTATCCTTCCTCTCGAAGCATATAAATAGCACTTCGCTGTTCAAGCGGAGCGAAGAAAAAATGCGGGAAAAGCCGTAGTCAATAGTTTCCGAATACAGACAATGTTAATGTCATGACTTGTGCGTACCAATACTCGAGTGTGACTAAACAGGACCCAAAAAAGTTAATTATAAAAAATAACACCGACAGCAACACTTCAAGCCACAAAAGAATGCAACCGCAGTCCTTAGTCATAAATTACCGAGAGCCGGCGATCCCTTTGTTAATTTATAAACAATAGTAAAAAGCTGCAAAGGTAATATTCATTACAAACTTCTGCCGCCTATAGCAGGTGATGTTTCGTCTTGTCCAATAAAAAACGTGCTTCCAAATTTTTGGACGATATTATATATATACTAGCTGATCCCGCAAACGTTGTTTTGCAAAAAAAAAAAAATTATTTTCAATTTAAAAATAAGGGATGATCGTAGAGGGGTGAAAATTTAGGTTTGTATGTATTTTTGTATGTTGTATCATAAAAAAATAAAAACAAAAAATTTCGTCAAAAAAATAAAAAATTTTTTTTAAGGGTGAACAACCCTTATCACTTAGGGGTATGAAAAATAGATAGTAGCCGATTCTCGGACCTACTAAATACGCATATAAAATTTGGTAAAAATCGGTCAAGCCGTTTCGGAGGAGTTCAAGTTCGAACACCGTGACACGAGAATTTTATATATTAGATATATGGTCCGCTATCACAGTTTTGAATTTGGTCGATTTGGTGGATCGATTCGATTGTCTATTCATTTTATTTTTACACAGCTGTACGAAAATTATCCAATGGTGTTAATAATTATGTTTTAAGTAATCCATGCTCTTATGTTTTATGAAGTTTGTGCGCAGAAAACACAAGCGTAAAAATACGAAACAACTTTTAAAACCTCATAAAGTTAAAAATTGGGCTACAAATTTCTAAATACTTGCACGTGCAATTTTATGCGCAATTGTACAGAGTACAGTTACGGCGGTTGGTGTTTATGCCCATGCAAAAACAAAAGTGCCATCAGGTAAATGGAGCAGCGAAGAGGCAAGAAACCGAGCCTGGAGGTAATGAGAGTGGAAGCTAGCAAAAATATGCATTTTGACACCCTTTCAACGTATTTCGTGGAGTGAAGGAAGTGCTCTTTTGTACTAAACTAAGGCAATTTCGGCGAAGCAAGTAATTTGAATTTTTACATCAATTTTTACGTACGTAGCCCCGCTCTGTTGGCGATATACTACCAGTATTTAGTTTCTTCGTTATCATATTAATGTCACTTTCCTTCCTTAAGTGAATTATATTATAATGCATATTAAATTATTCTTAAAATTATTTCAAATTATTAAGGTCTATTTTTGGTACTAGAATCCTATTATTACTATAATGTTTATAAAGTTAAATGTAAACAATTTATAACTATGCTTCATTTGCATAAATAAAAATGTGATATAACAGATTTCAAGGGTCCGGTTGGTTTTATTATATAGGACGGAAGTTATTACATTTCCCTTTACGAAGTAACGTTCTTATAATAAAATATCCCGCACTCACAAAAACTATAAAAATTGGTGAATTATTCAAACTGGTTCCTATGTTAGAAAAAGAAACACTTTCGAATTCAGGACAACGGATGTCTCTACCGCTAATGGGTTTTATTGGCAATAAAACGCAACTGACAAGAAAGTCAATGACATTAAAATGAACAAGGACCGGAGGGAATCAAAGTTAGTACTTTAATTCGTTTAAATTAGCTATATCATTAACTAAATATAATTACAAATTGACTACAGAGTTATAAATTGAGATATTAACATTTTATTAATTTGTTAAAATTAACAAATACACAATTTTGTTTTCTATCATCTGTTGCATAGTTATCTCAGAGAATTGTTTGAACATAATACACTGGTTCTTATAATGTAAGTTTAATATGGGCTCTGGACTAAATAACTCTTAAACATAAACGTGTATATATACATTTGCATGTATATATACACGTTTAATATAATTAAAATCCACAGAGACGGCCATGCTCGGGTTTCATTTATGAGATTAGATCAGGGATGAGATCGGTTGAAGACTGAAAGTCACCGAAAAAGCCTAGCGGATTGGCAAGTTGAAGTATTAGTGGTCAGGCCACATAGAGCGCAGAATATATGACCACTTGGGCCTAGAGTGTCTGACCCTAGGGGTAGATTCTACGCGCAATGATTCTATTAATGCTACTAATCCGTATAAAGATTCTACCACTGTGCTGTATTTACCAAGAAGTGGTCTTCACTTCAGAACCTTTATTACTCATGGCTATCTGTTCTACGCGATATGTGGCTTGTCAACTATCACCCGAGTGCCCATAAATAAGTGCGTTCTTAATATCAGCGAAATGGATGGCTGTTGATCGAAACAAAATTATTAATTACTATTTTTAACAATTGTTTAAAATCGCTTTGACTATTCATCGTCTCTATTTAGTGTAAATTAGACGCAGAAATGATTTGTAACGAACAACTATATGTTTCTTAATTTAAAATTCTAAACAAATTTACACCTTCTTTTTGTAATTGGATTGGTTGAAAAGACTACGATTCTCCTTTTTGTTAAAGCGATGTGTGGAATTTTAGCTCTTTTCTGAATTATAGATACTATACCATTTTTGTCTTAACTAAAGTGTTTTATTGAATAAAATATCAACACACGGATCTTAATTTACGATCGGTCATCTCTATTTTTTTGCTTCACTTTGTCAAGTCAATCAAGGGTGACTAATATTTGTGTAACATGTCGGAACTTAGAGTAAAAATCGATTTGTCTTTGTCAACGTATTTGTGTTATCCCCCGCCTTTTATCGATTACCAGCTGACCTAACTGACATTGTCCTGTTCTAGCCAGAAACAATCCAAAACTTAATTAATCAAAAAGGTTTTAAAAAATTGTAATGGTTTCTGATACAAATCGCTGTTAGTTCTATTTTCTGATTCTTACATAAATAATGTTAATAATTTTCTAACATAAAAATTGTACAATTGGTTTATAAATAAGTGGTAATGTGAAAAATATGAATTTTAAAATATTTACAATTTATTTTTCGACATTGCAAATACAAGACGCACTATAGAAATACATATTTCTTTCCATAAAAATCTTTTACAATGGATAAGAAGATTTGAAATAAGGGCGAATGAAATCGGTAAAATAATTCTTAAATTACGGCCTGACTAAGGAAAATAGGAATTCTTTTTCATGTATAAAATGAATGTTCCTAGGTGTAAAAGCTATAAAATAGTGTGCGGTGCATTTCTCATAATTCTAAAATATTTAGTTGTGTCTTTCTCTGGGAATTGTTCTAGCTGTAATATGACTTACTGAGGCGATGTTCGCACTTCAGCCGCGAAGCGGGGCTCACTGTAGCGTGATATTTCCGATGTGAAAATCTATTCTTCTAGCTTTTACGTGCATTCTACGATTTAAATCAAAACTTTTAAAATCATTGCAATAAAATGCTGTAAATATTTGTAATAAAAAGATTACTTATTTAAAAATACAAAAGATGTTATTTGATAAAAGATTACTTATGAAATTAACAGTAATAAATGTTTATACAGAATGGTAATTATAGTATGGTTATGATACAGCTGTAAAAAGGATAAATAACTAGCTCATTTATCAGCAAAAAGTTTTAAAGATTTCACACCTATTTTCAATCAATGAAATATGTTGCATTAATTTTTTTTTGTTGTAATGCGACAGGCACAAAGTCAGCAAGGGCAGATACTAAACAATAATTAATTTAAATATGTAGCAATCCGAATTTCGGTAAAGCATTTTCATTATAAATAACATATTACCTAATTTACTATTTTTTAAACCATCAATTATTGTATTTAAGATTTACTTGCATCACTTCTCATCCTTTTTCAGAATTCTTGTCTTGTAGTGTAAGAATATAATATGGCAGCTATTACGATCACCTATTCGGGAGGCAAAACTGTCTCTCTCTATCTTCCTTCCCGCAGCTGGGAATCTCATACTTCGCTCTTTGTCTTTTTTCTTTTTTTCGTTTATTTTTACTAAATAATAGATAGCAAACGATTAAGTGCGCAGTGTCGAGATGGATACGGTCTTGGCCCAGCTCTTCACGGGTCACGAGGGGTTCTCTAAGTACCTTCACAGGTTCAAGCTCAAGGAGGACCCCTCGTGCTTCTGTGAACCGGGCGTGGGCCAGACCGTGGTCCACCTTGTGGCCCACTGTCCGGCGTTCGGAAGACTGCGCGCAGATTTCGAATGCCAGATGGGCAAAAAGATAGAAGAAAGGAATATCTCGGCCATCATGCAAGACGAAGGGGAGAGAGAATGCTTACTCAGCTACTGCAGGAAGGTGGAAATAAATGTAATAAGCAAAAATAAAACGAACACTAAAATATAGAAATAAAAGGAATAATACGTGTTAAATATTTGAACAATAAATAATGTTGCAAAATAAAATAGTAAGGAAACCTAGAATGTAGTGGTTGAGGATGAATGTATGGCTAATGGAATGAATAAGAAAGACTGGGAAAATTGTAGAATGAAAGAAACAGTACAACAGATAAGATGATAAATGAAAGAGAAGAATGATATAAAAAAAAAATTAAAAAAAAGCCTATAAAAAACGGTTAAGTGCACTACTGTCTAGCCCAACGCTGGGTCAAAGGTACACGAGGGACTTTCCTTTTTAAACCCGTGTAGATACTTCGAGATCCCCACATGACCCGTGACCATTTGGGCCAGAACTATATCCAGCACGATGTTGGGGTGTGCGCTGTACACCTTCAATTAAACTCTATAACCTTCTACGTAATTCCTGTTCCATTCCTCAAGCATCTCCTGCCTAAGATGACGCTTGACTAACGAAACTGGGCACTTCCTGTATTCTGATGCGTATTTAGTCAGCCTTAAAGGCTGCGTTCCTGGACAACGGATCAGCCTTCTTTACCCCCGTCCCCGCGTGCGCTTTCCCTCAATACCTTTTTCAAAATTTATGTACATAGTTTCCAGTGTAAATTGAAAATCAGAGCCGTAATTTAATCATGGTTTTACGATAAGCAAAGACTATTAAATGACAATACTACAGTCTTTATTGACTTAGATCCTTGTTTTTAATCCAAAACTATATTCGTTTATGTATTCTGTTTAATACACTCAAAATAATAACGAATTAGTCTTCACGGACATTGACTGCGCTCGAATGAACTTCGGACATTCAGGAAAATGGAGCTGTGTTTACTCGACCGATATAAACATGTGGCTGTTCTTGTTTATTTCACATAAAAAAATTCCAAGTGCGTCGTCGTCCAAGTGATTATTATATAGATATATGTATTTCAAACTTCGACGGAGTCTGTAATATTCAATGACAAAGTATTTTTTACATAGCCTTTCGATTGATAAAGTCTTAAGTATTTCAATAACATTAATAATATTTATACTGACCGTCGCAGTCGCATTGTTTGCAATATCGCTTGATTGTTTAATATTTATCATTGTTTACCTTATAAATATATACTATAACCACTTGATTTTTAAAATTTAATGAGAATAGGCGAATATTTTAAGTCTTGTTATGACTATACTTGTATATAATGTCGCACCGGCGGCAGAGAGTTCTCGCTTGAACCGCTTGAGTGTTCAGTTCTCGCAAGATATTGTCAAGTTGTTAGTCGAATTTATAAACTGAATGGTATAGGAACTTTGTTGTGACCATCAAAATCATTTTAATGACGTCGGCGAAGCTGTCAGTTGCTTAAAAAACACTTACTAAAATATTTTTTTCGATATATCTACTTTCAATTAGTAGTAAGGTAAAGTTTTTTTTTCTAGTTTTAATATAATTTTATAAATTACTACTGTTTGCTAGTAAACTAAGAATTAAATCTTTTTTCCATAAGATATGGTATTTTCAAACGCAAGTAAGTCTCAGTGCATAGACTTGTGGAAAATAATTCCTGGAATTATATTCTGACAAAGCAATGAAAAATTAATTTAAAAAATTATGACGAAATTTCATACGTGCAAATATACGTTTAACAATCCAATTTATATTTACATTGTTATTAAAACGTTTTGATTGTAAAATAAAATTGCAATGAAAATTGGTATAAACAGTTTTTTTTTGTCTGAAACACAATTACTTTGTTTCGACACGTTTACTCAGCGATTGAAAGTCAAACAAAAAACATTGAATGCGAAAATAACAAAGCCACTATTCATAGATTCTGTTTAGTGTTATATTTATCACAGACACGCCCTTCTTTTTCTTTACTAAATTTCAGTTTTGAAATTAATTGTTGTTGTTCTTAAAAATCTTATTTAAGAAGCACAATGCACAAAACAATGAGTTTTAATTTGGAATATGTGTATTGTAATCAAAATGGATTTTGCAACTGAAGGTCATCAGCATGGTCGGAAAGATTTATAGAACTTATATACATGCTACAAAAATTAAAAATCGATTAAGCCGGAGGAGGCCTTTACCTGAGGCGGAGGAAAGAGAATAAAGATAGCGAATAAGATAAAAATTAATATATAAATTTAAAACTTAAATTGAGTCGTAGTAGTCCTGTGGTAGAAGATTGAGACTTCCGATCGTAAGTCGCCGATTAGATTACCGGAATTTAATCTTGTATAGTTCAAACTGTGTGCATCAATTACATAGGATTGACACTGCTCAGAAAACGAAATTCCAGAGGATAGCTGCGTCCTTTGCATACCATAATATCATATTGCATTCGTCAACCCGTCTGCCAAGCGTAGCGATTATTATATTTCTCTCTACAAATATCTTTGGAGAGGCTTAGCCTTGCAGTGGGCGTCTGTGGTCTGTAAAGACGACGTAGGTCAAACTAAAAACTATATCTTTTGTAAATGCTATAGTTAGTTTGTAAACAAGAAAAAAAAAATAATTTAATGTATGTTTCTTATATAACTATAAGAAGATATATTTATTCATTATCAAGATAATTTTAACCCCAAAACGTCGGGCTATTTGCAACTTGTTATCTGATAAAACAATTATGTGCCAATCTTCGTAGTCGACCGTCCTATCTCTGTAGTGCCTAGCTCAAGTACGAAGAAATAAGTTTCCTGGTGCTTAGGTTTGATTATATAAAGAAGAGACTCACAAGCTGTTGCACTATCTTCGTATACTGTCTATATTTCAAAGAAATTTAACATTGCGATAAAATTGAATAATAATTTCTGTTTAAAAATTTGTTCCTTTGACTGAAATGCCAATTTTATTTATTTATCGCACTTCGACAGGACATAAAAAGAATTTACACGTAAAATTCAATAAAGTACAGAGCGACCACCTTATTGCTAAATTCAATTTCTTCTTTATAACGATTAAGTCTAAGTAATGGAGTGGGTAAATATTAAGGTTTTGGAAATAGTTATGCATATGACTAAAATATAATATTTTTATTACTTTTATGTATGTTGGCATTCGCTATCACTCGCATACCAAAACTTTAAGTTTTTTACTAATGAAGCCCATTCTAGATGCAGGTTATAGAGAAATTTCACTATTATATATTTTGTTGCTATATTCAAAATTTAATAAAACTTACAATCTATAATTTGATGTTATTCATAAATTTATAATTTTTAGAAAATTCTACCACTAGGGCGAAGACCTATATCCAACATTGACGGTGTCAAAAGTTACTTATTACGGGTGAAATGATGACAGTCTATGTTATGAAATTTGAGGTTTTAATGTTGTTCGATGTCGTGTTAGTCACTTGCGTATTATAATGTGTTTATGTCCGCCTATTTAGTGTCTAAAGGATACGCTATCATTATCCTCTGTGTCTCCAATGCGTGACGAAGTCTATGATAATACTAAAAGTTTCTCAACGATCTGCGCATCTAATGTTTCCATTATAGAAATAATAAAGCGTTACTTGTATTTTCATTAGTAAGCAAAGATTCACGAGATTGTCGCTGAAGCGTTTAGCGACGTCAAACTATATTGTTGGCGTGTGGCCATGAAACATTTATTTTGTAAAAAAATACATAACAATTTGTGCGGTAATATATGAGAATCAACATTAATTATATTAAGACTTTATTTTAAGAAAATAGATATTAAATAGCTGGTTCTTTTTCTAAATATGAGTAACTAGCTGTCCCCCGCGAGCTCTTTAGATCACCTTTCACATGTATAGTGATTACTTTTATTTGTCAAAATGCATGAAACATTAATCATACGTAAAATTATTAACAACACATCATACAAACAATTTGGTATATATGAATAAACACCTAGAAGACATAAATTATAAATAGCTTAAAAATTATTATAAAGTTTTTTGCAGCACTTAAAGTATTGAGTTTAATTTATGTAAAAAAGAGCAAAGAGATTAACCGGCTTGATCTTAACTCGACCAGCATTGAAGTTATAAAATATGAAGACACATCAGTCTCTTACAACAAAAAAGATTTAAGAATGTGTGTATATAATAATAATCTTATCTTCAGACTTGCTTGCAAATAATTAAAAACAATTTAAGACGGATTAAAATATAAAGGTACGCCGTCTGATAACATCGTTCGTTCGTACGTTTCAGCCCATAGATGCCAACTGCTACGTATGGGTCTCCCCCAAAAATTTCTATGTATTGATATACCACAGTTGCTACTCTTTGTAGGCGGGTTGGCGTTCGTAGTGTAGTATTATATTCGTAGCCACGCAAAACACGCTGCTGTCCATCATTGCAAGTTAGTTCTCTACCACTGAGCTGCCACTGCTCAATGTTCACTGTCTTATAACATACGTACATATATTATAATGTAACTTTCACCGTACATCTCCGCGCCGCGGCGAGTTTCAAACAGACAACACTGCGAATCAGTCGTGCGTTTAATTTTATATTGTTATTATAATTCAGCCGTACGGTGTTTATTGCTGTACATAGACCTCCCCATAGATTTACGATAAGAAGTTTTTCGACGATTTAATAAGACTTTAACAAGTCTAACGTTCCGCTTGCCTATCCGTGGTCTTCAGTTTAGAACCTGAAGGATTCAATGACTATCTGTTCTGTGCGCTATGTGGCCCGCTACAACCAGTTCAATTATAAATTACCAGCTATAACATACAATAAATAAGACTAAATATACCAATATATAAGGCTATAATCTATTCGAATAGGTTTCTGAGGTCTGTGTAGTCAGAATCTACGGGTGTAGTTGTGGTAGAGGACTGAGGCTTGTGATCACAGGGCTCGTGTTCGATACCCGAGATACTATTCTCATTGTATCTCGGAAATCGATGAAATGTAATTGTCATTTTGTGCACAAACAAGTTCCCAGAGGATAGGCAGCAACGTTTTCTGCGTATTATAATACCACATTGCGATTGTCAACTCGCTTGCCA
This sequence comes from Battus philenor, assembly GCF_028537555.1. Classification (NCBI taxonomy): domain Eukaryota; kingdom Metazoa; phylum Arthropoda; class Insecta; order Lepidoptera; family Papilionidae; genus Battus; species Battus philenor. The sequence goes on from NW_027181686.1 coordinate 6,866,420, forward strand.
GGCGTGGCAATTATGGTATATCCTCCCATAGGTATCTTTGGGGAAGGCATAGTAGGTCAATGGGCAATTAAGGTCTGAAATGATGAAGACGACAACGAAAATACGTGTAAAAGACTTTCTATTCGAATCAGTTTATTTTATATATTTAGATATTAATTGCTGAGTTATTTTTTCAAATTCCCTTAGGGCACTTTAATTAAGAAATAAATGTTTCCTAATTTTAAAATTTTCCATTTAAAAGTAAATTATTTGATAGCATTGTTAAAAAATAACTACGTCCAGCAAACGACTGCATTATCATGTAAGTGCATTCTCTGGTCTCTTTGAGATCCTGCTTTTAAGAGTATTTTTTTCCTTTTATGCTTTAACACGAGAACGTGAGCTCCCGTCGTATTAAAAGGTAATAAAGAGTCTTTTGTACATTTAGCATACTGTATTGCTATTATGTTACGATCTAATTATGTAATCATAAAAGGGAAACTGTAAACAAAGAAACGAGAATATTATACACCTGAGAATTGATTATCATAGCAATGAGATGTAGTTCAGAAAACTATTTTATATATTATAAATGGATAATCGGTCATAGGTTGTAAAATTTTAAAGGGGTGAATGCATAGTTTATTTGCTGCTAAAATGATTTAAAACTTTTATACCTATTTCTAATCACCATGTAGAAAGAGATCACTCTGAAATATGAAATAACAATTTTTTTTTCAATTGAAATGCGAGAGGCCAATAACTTCTGCTAGTATAAAGTTTGCAGGGACAGGTGGTTAATAATAATTGAATATTACTATGAAGTAATTTGAATTTGGAAAACACTTTCTTTACGTTATTTATTATGTCTGAAACCAATAATTTGCGGACAGTGATGGTGTACATTAAAGATTAACATACAAGAAATGAACTATAAATTCCCCTTTTAAAACTTGTACACCTATAAACAATCATCCATGTCTTGATAAGTAGTCAGATCCCTACAAGGGCTTAGACATGTTTGTAATAGTAAATATTTCCATTTTTGGTTTCTTGGCCTATACTTGACGGTGTTGAACGAGTCCGTTGCCACCGTTGGGTGCAAAGACCGAAATATACGTTTCGGTGCAACTTTCTTTGTAAGTAGTGGGAGATATATTTTCACTCGAGAGAATATACGTAAGTTGCGAGCCTGTGTGAAAGCGTGACCTGACCAAGTAGCGAAGATAGAGGTGGCTTCAATCACCGACGTAAAAGTTACATTACGTCTGTAATTTATGTACACTTTGATGTTGAAAGTGATATAGTTCATGCATTATACTCATAATAGACTAAATAGCTTTAGACTACAATTTTATGTAAAGATTATATTATATATTAGAAGTATAATATTACGTTAATGTCGATTGATTGATTCGGTTTTTTTTTTAGGTTTAAATAGAACATAAAAATTGTTCTTCATTTATTCGATTTCATTTGTAATTCGTATGTCTTTAATGCTTAGTTATATTGTATAATATATATAATGCATAAGTCATGAATTTTGTTTGCATTGTTCGTTACGTTGATGAAATTTTATTATAACCTTGTATTTTTCAAAAAATTACGTTTTTATTATTGTTATATCCACTATTATTGTTGCATCCACTTCATCATCATCATCACTATATCGGTCGATAAACGCCCACTGCAAGGCATGGGCTTCCCCGAAAATCGCCACAACGATAGGTTTTAAGTTCCCGCATCAAGGAATTTCCCGCAACCTTAACATGCCGTCGGTCTACCTATAGAGAGCCCTGCCCACGCCGCGTCGACCGATTTGTATCCACCTTTAATAATGGTAACAGTATTACGTCATGTATTATTCCCTATTTAAATATTTCTGTAACTGTCCTTGGTAGATCTATATAGTACGACAAATAAATAACATACCTAATAAGTTACATGTAAGACAGCCACTTTTGTTCAACGGACATATCAAATAAAATTAAAAGTGTTTCTCTCTAGAAGTGTTTTACTTAAAGGTACGATGTTTGGATCGGGATATCAAGTGAGGTAAAATATTATCTACCTGCAATGCATTAAAAGGTAAAGGAAAGCTGTATGTGACTATAAACTACCATAATAATACTACTTAGCGTTTGTAATTTTAATTTTTACGCAAAAAAACTTTTAACCTTTTACACTTCTCATCACCTGTATAAAGTAGTTACTCTAAAATATGTGACACTGATTTAATTTTTACTTTTGTAATGCGACATATATTAATTGACAACAAACGAGTTCAAAGCTTTTGTACCAACAACCAATTACAATGTATAATATTTTAAATATATAGTTCCAATAGTGTACCAAGTTAAATTGTTACTTAAATATTTGTTGTTATTTCGTCATATCCGTATTCGTGAGTAATTAATTGTTTTATGATTGTAAAAAAGACCTAATTATTTTTTATTACTCAATGCAAGATTAACTGATAAAAGTATTTATTCATAATGAGGTGAGCAAAACTGAAAATTTTTGAAATAATTTTAATGATTTTCAAAGTAGTATTAATTTCCAGATATATAAATAAACCGTTATTGCAATTGCCCGCGTATACGCGTAAAAACGGTTTCACGTGTTTCATTCATCTTTTTAATTAATTTATAAAGAAAGTTACAAAAAAAAAATTAAATTGTACATAAAATGACAGACGATAAGTAAAAGTTCGTACTTTTCTCTTGTTTCATTTTGTGTACAATATTTTTTTATTGTAATTAATAATTAGTTTCGATGATAATATAGTAATATGCTGAAGCATATTAGCGTAATATTTGACAATAAGGGCTGTTAGATTCACTTTAAAATAGCCTCATAGTAGTTGCGTGATATTGTTTATTTAGTGTTATGAAATTTCTGTTGTTTTGTGGGGGTACCATAATCTGTTGTATCAAATAGCTTTTCCCTGTAAATTGAAGTCTCTCTTATAATTGGAAATAATGATATCATTATTATCTATCTTTTGTAGCTCTTTAAAATTGTAAAAATAGTGCCTAGAAACGTTCAGAATAATATGTTGAAAGGCGAATAAATAATCGATAATGGCTATGAATTCACAAACGCCTTCGCACAATTCCATTTCGGATGACATATTGTAGTTAATTTTTTACATTTTGAGTAGAAATATTTGGACGATAAGGAAACTGTCGGCCCACCTGATCGAAAGCGGAAATTGTTACACTTTGAAACTCCTGGGACGGAGCGGAAAAAATTACGTTTCTTCACACGTATTGTCACGGCGGTTGCAGATGAATACATAAGGAAGACGGTTGTATTCACTGTTTCATAAGTTAAAAGTACATTTCGATGCCATGAATTGTACAAATACACTTGTAACTAATAAATGCAAATTGTATTATATATTGACGAGGCATTAACTCATCCACATATTTTTTTTAATTACATTGTTTTTGTTAGAAAAAAAACGAACGGAAGAAACATTAAGGATACCAACTTAAAAACACTTGTCGTTTTATAATATTTCAGATCATAGCTATCTTCATTCCAAGATTTTTTCCTTCGACCAAAGGAATGTGTCAGTCATTATTTCTGATGTCGTCCAGGCCTTCTCCATTGTTTTCCAAAAGGACCGGCAGAAAGTGGCTTGAATCCAGCGTCTTCCGACAACCTTAACAAGGTCTTATACTCTAGAACTTTAAAGTCCCAGTGGCCAAATGTTTTACGCACTATATGTCCTGCTCGCTGTCACTTTTGCTTACCAATTCGCTGGCCAATATACACACAATCGTCTACGGATCTCCTCATTCCTAATTCGATCTCATGTGACTGACTTAATGTCTATTTAACTAGCTGAGCTATGCTATACTTTAATCCTTCGCAGAGTTTTTTCGTTTTTTCGATCGGTGGAGAAATGCCAAGCGACTTTCGGCTATTAAACCAGCAGCAGTTAGAATATACGAAATTCAGAATCTTACTCGATATTAAAAAAATTAACTATGTTGATCGTACAGTAAGTTAAGTTGAAAGTTATTACTATCATAGTCGAGTGACTTGTAGGATAGCTTGTTCGACATCTCATCCAATCGTAGTGCCTCAATATAAAACTATTGCATTTAGGGTATACTTCAAGTTCGTTGTGAGTTTCTGCTGGAATGTTTTACTGCCTCTTTGTACAAGATCTCGTAAATGAATAAAAACTTTAAAAAACATTTACTGAAGAAATAAAAAAACAAGGACGACTAATTTTATATTAAAGATTTTACAACCTTTCCATAGATGTGCTAATTCTCACTACCAATATAATTTGTATATTTTTCCTTCATTTCATTAGTATTACGGCGTAGAATAGTTCACTAAGTAATCACTGTTCACATCATATCATGCCATTATACAGTGTTTTCACCTTCTGTATACAGCCGCAACCGGCCACTCTTGTTTTTTTGTTACCCAGTGTAACTTGTATATGTTTATGTTGTTACTTTGACGAATAAACTGATTAAATTAGTTTATTCGTCGTTCTTTTATTCTTTCTTCTTCTCCTGATGTAACTTCACGCTTATTTTGGACTCAGTTCGTCCTAAACAAGGATGGTTTAATAATGTTTTTAACTTACAATGATGTGAGCTATTATTATATTTCCCGTGGCTGTTTGAACCCAATAGAAGGTTCTTCATCTGGTTGCCAGAGAGTGTCTCCGACTTACTTTTTTCTTTGAGTAAATGATCTCCGGAAACGTTTTGTTCAAATTACCTCACATAACACGACCATGGAACATAAATTGACAGCGTTCCATGGACTCACCGGGCGAGTGCTGGAATAATTGGGTTGTAAGGAGAGGAGCCAGGTATTGTGTTCTTAGGTCGACACCTACAAAAGTATACAAACCTACCTATAAAAGTCTTAGGCAGCTTCCTTGCAATGTATGGCTAATCTCTAAATATCAATACATAATATTGACGAAGTTATTGTAAGTTTCATTTTGGCAATTATTGTATTTATGTTCAAAATAGCTGCAGATGTATACTTTTTAAAATTTAGGACTGAAATATTGTGTCTTTTAAAGGCACTTAAATGGTTTTGAAATTGAGAACTATACGTGTATCTGATTTTTATTCGACTAGTATTAAAATTACTTTTGTAATACGTTGCATAATATGTACGGGTATTCATTCTTGCGACGGAAAGTAGGTTTATAGAACGCACCCAGTTACAATAAAGTTACGTTTGTACTTCGATACTAATGTTTTATTTATTCAAATGGACTCAATTGAATATACCAATAAGAATACATTTCAATATACTTAAGTTATTGTTTTTTATAGTTTTTGGTTCGTGCAAGTTACTTCAATTTATGTTTTTTTTTACAATTAAATACATTTTTTAAATGACTATAAATTAAGGCTTGGTATATCGGAATTGGATAAAAACGTTTTATCTATTTTCAATAATAAACGATTTGTGATCATTAGAACACGAACAAGGAATTGAAGTATTTAATACTAAACATTGAGCAACCGAAAAAATATTACGAGAAAATTTAACAGGATAAAAATACTTTGTAATGAAAACTATACGGTAACAATAATGTTTCCTTATACCGCAACCGCTGATTCGACCTTCATTTAAATACCTCACAGTGTGACGAAGGTTTTTGACCAATGAGTGATACTAGTGTTGACATATGACCCCGAGTAGTCGTCGATTACGATGGGTCTTATAAGAAGGTCCAAAGTCATTCAGAGAGCAATGGAGAGGGCTGGAGATCGCATCAGAAACGAGGCGATCTACAGAAGAACCAAAGTAATGGATGTAGCTCGAAAAAAATGTCTCTCCGAAGTGATAGTGGGCGGAGCACATGCAGTGTTGGTAGTGCCCCACTAGATGGACCTATGACATAATTAAGTTCGCGGGAAAGGGCTGGATGCGGGCAGCGCAAGACAATCAGTCTTCATCATGGCGATCTTTAATGGAAACCTATGTCTCACAGTGGGCGTTTATCGGTTGAAAAGAAAATAAAATAATAAGTGATTTCAGAAAAATATTAACCAAACATTGACCATTCTTTTTACATGTACTTATGATTAAAGTTACTGATCACAATATAATGTTTATTTAATTATATCTATAACTAAATATATAAAAAGGCCATTTATGTAAATTTATTGTACTGATTGAGACAACAGATAAAGACATCGATGATCAATTTGTAGATCACGAGTGATGTGAGACAGTTAAGTTGTTGCTATACAATGTAATATTTGCAAATGACCCCAATTTATAATGGCGATGACTTTTGCAACGAGATAGTCGATATCATTAAAATTTAATCTTAATATAAAATATACCTACAAGGGGAATTATCGATATAAACTTACAAGATAAATGCTGGAATGCATATGTGTGTAATTACTCGTTATTATTATTTAAACTCTAATTCGTTTAATCTTAATTTTTAAGATTTGGCTGGTTGATTTTAATTTATTTACTACAACTGAATAATCATTATTTTTATCATATTGTATTTCAATATTCGAAGATAAAAATAATAATGGACATATTCTTTACATTGTTTTATTTAAGACAAGTGATATTTGGGTCACAAAATTGCCTCAATGAAAGGAAATAGACTAATAGATGTTTCTACTTCGGCACATAATCTTATCGCTGTTAAGGTCGCAAAGATACGTTTTTGTGGTTACTCTTAAAAGACGTAAGCCGTTCTCGATTGCTTACTGTTTAGTACTACTTACGTTCGCTAGTCGGTATGACGAGTGTTCGCTTTTAATTTTATCTTAAAATCATTGTTAAATTACGACCTCAACGTAAGAAACTAGAACTGAATTTAAGTTGCATTAATTGTTAAATTTTGATGTGAAAATGTGTTTTTTAATTTTTATTGTGTGTATACTGTTTGTGAAGGCTGGTAATATAAATTATTTAGTGAATGGTGCTGCGTTGCATAAAGATGTTTATAGATTGGATATAGTGCATTACAACGACTTCCATGATAGGTAAGGAATGTTAAACATTTTCCTTCCATCTGTGGTTTAAATTTAATTCTTTCTAAACATAGCCATAAGAATTAAAATTAAGGGATTTCTTTTCATTTATTTCTCTTTGCGTATATTTGGTTTGAAATATGTAAAATCACTTTTCTGGATATAAGATATAATGAATGAACTACAACATTAAGACATATAGTACTTTTTAAGGGTAGATCTATACGGTCAATGTAATATTCAAAATGTTGATTTATTAACATTGTTATTCACATAGAATAATTTACAGTAACAACTTGCGTACGCCATGAAAAGAACGTTAGAAGATCCCAATTTAATACAAAATTAAATTAAATTCAATTTCCTTGAACAGGCATCCTTCAACTTAAGGCTACACGGGTTCTAAATGCGGCCTAATCTGAGAAAAGTCCATAATAATCTCAACCCAGTTTTTAGGTTCACATTCAACCCTTTTTTTGACGTTTATTGTAATTCAAAAGTTCTTTTCAATGTTATAGGATTTTTTTTAAAAAATTGTTGAACTTCTTAAATTTATTTTAAAACTGTTATTAATTTTATAAGGCCTTTGAGAAATGTATAACAAGGCTTCCATTATTTATTGTGCTAATCTTTCACATCGCTGTTTTTCTTACATTAATATTGTTATATCTATAGACCAGTTTTTTATAACCTGGTACAAGTTTACGACAGAAAATAACTAGATTTATGTTGTATATCTAATGCCATTTCCATGTCCATTCGGTACTTCCATGTCGATTCCATTAGGCACATCTTACTTTAAGTGTCATTATTTGGGAGCTTAATCTGATTATAGTTTTTGCGCATCTGGGCTCTTCTGGCATTCTTTTCATGACGTACACAAGACAGGTGGTCACTGCAAATGTTTTCTATGATCCTTTTTCGTATAATAATTATTTCTTTACATCTGGTAAATAATTTTACAGTCTTCGTTCATCATAACTTGGATGTTATTCTGTCATCTGGCTTCTTTTTCGTTAGTTTTCATTTCTCTTACTCTATTCTTTATAATTCGGTTTTGGTTCTGATTTCGGGATTTTCAATTGTATATTTTATATTTTTGTTTGATATCGTCCTCCCTATAATATTTGGAAAATTGTTTAGATTTATTAAACTGCAACGTAAATTCGGTAAGTGGCCATGTTTTAATTCCGAGGAAGATATTTTTCTTCCCTTTGTTTAATTTTAATTACTTGGCATCATTCAACGTTATTTTAAAGTTATTGCTTTGTCGTTCACTACCTGTATTTAACACTATTAAGAGTAATATTTTATTGTTCACTTACATAGCTTACTTATAGTTATGCACGGTTTTACGATGGAAGTTATGTGTCTGTGTTTATACAAAAAAATTGTAAAAATCATATACAGTATGAAGAAATTTTAAAGATATAAATAGTTTAGGTTATTTCTATTACTTTCTTAGGGATGTTGTGAAAAAGATAAAAAACTATCTGAGTTTCTTGTGCTCTTCTAAGGTTAGGGCGCGTTTCAAACTCGATAAGTTAAATGAAAGAGAAGAAGGTTGTCTCTGTAGTGGAGCTAAATCTTAAATCTTTTATGGTGTACATAAGTAAACAATGCAGATAACACTAACATACAAAATTGTATGCTTTTTAATAAAAAAAATAATCAGAAAAAATACCCCTGTAATTGGATTATGTTTATTAATTTTGATGAGACATTTAAAATTTTCCCTTAAGTGATGACTTATTAATGATTTCATAACTATGCGGTGTTGGAGATAGTCTCTAAAACTGTCCGAATCTAAACAGGTAAGCGACTACTACCTATTAATACTTGAGGGCTTACAATTGCAACAGCCAGCGATCCCATTACATTGTTGTAACTATGTAAAATATAGCTCTTAAACAAGTATACACGACAGCGTATCCATCCTCTTTAAAATAATTGCCTAAAGCCTATACCAGTACTTGATTCAGTGGGGGAACGAAACGAATAATGCGTAAGTGATCTGACGCAATTATTTTTGCGACAAATATTGTAACAAAACTTGCTAAAGCTAGGATGGCGAAATCTCTAGTCGTCTAGACGTTGACGTTTTTAGCTTGATCTTTTTTTCCTATTGTCAGTCTATTACAGCTTTCGTCACATGGCTCAAATTAGAAATCCTCGAGCTAAAAAATTAAATTTCCCCTACTACTATTTCTGCCCGTTCTCGTGCACCACTTCGATGTTACGTAGCGTGTCTGTATGACTTGGTACTCCTGATTTTGTTTGAGGCAGCAGTCGCTCCGTACCTATTGCTATCGTTTTGAGGTGTTTCTATAACTCTTCGCGTTCAAGTTTTCTTCTTTCTGGCGACCATCTTGCATGAGCGTGTTTACTGTTGTCTACTGTGTTTAATATATATATATAATTATTACATATGAAATAATTTAACGTAAATTTTGTGAAAAATTATGTTATATACAGATCCAATGGTTATAGTTATAAATGCTTATAATGTGCGAGCTTATTTTTTATACAATCCGCAACCTACGATTGCAAATCTCAATTATCTACCGGTGTGGTATGACTGCACGAATGTTGTATACTTCTATAATAAATATAAATTGTAGTTAACAATGACATATGATCATTGATAAAAGAATTTAAGTACTTGTTGACGTATCTTGTAAGCAGATATAGTACAATTGCACGTGGGTTTAACAACAGTTTAATGATTGTTTTATTATCAGATTGAATTCTCTTATAATGGCATACTTCAATTCGAACCTACGAGAGTCTTAAATACGATCTAAGAGCTCACAACAAAATTCAGATAGGTTATTGTATAATAATTATATTATAAGTCTTGCCATAAATATTATTACAAAGAAAAAACATGTTTTTATTGTTAGTAACATTTTTTTACTATTACAGTGAGCTAGTAATGTATTAACATTATTATAAAACCATTAAAATATATTAATTTTATTCAATAGAGACCATTAGCTATAACAGTCCTTTAAACGTTGTGGCCAGTTATCAATAGCAGCACGCACTCTTTCTATTGAAAGTTCTTTACCGCCAATCGTATGGATTGTTTTAAGGAACGCCAAATTACTACAACGTTTAGAGCAGTCCTTTCTCTCTAATATTGACCATAAATCATAATCAAGTAGATTATGATCAGGACTAGATGACGACCAGTCGTCAGCTCTGAAGCCCAGAACGTTCATTTCTAACAAAGATTAGATCGATCGATCTTTATAGCCCGCCGTCTTGCTGAAAGGGATATTCTTGGTTATTGAGCATTATGATGTTAAGGAGCTTGAGTATCATCTCATGAATGATATCTTAATACATTTGTGCCGAGAAGCTCAGGAAGAATACCAAACCGAGAATACCAAAGGTACAGGAACACATCATATGACTAAAGATAATATAAAAAGACAATTTTTGACAAAGAAAAGACAGGCTTACGTTTTTCCAGAGTTGAATTTAACAAGCTTTTCTTTGTCTCAGCGGTATATAAGCCCAAGAATCTTATCCGCTGCACCATGTGTTCTCTCAATGCTAGTATTTAGACTCCGGCTTGTGGGCCTAATATGTGCCTTCCCACAACTGTGCTATCGTCTGTATACTCAAATATACCGCGCTTGAGTAGATCCATTATATGAAGCAAAAACAATAACATAAATTATCAGATAAGAAATGACCAAATCCTAAGTTATCTTTTAAAATACGCGAAATGTTTCTAGGTGCTATCTTCATCGCCCGAGATAAAACTTTTGTTTTCGAACTTAATGTATATAATGAATATCTTCGAATTTTTTTCCTTACTGTTATGCTTATCGCCATTTTCGTACGAACAATATGTAGGTGACCAGATCTTTTTCCGTTACAAACATAGAAGGTTTCACTGTACCAATCAATAGTCCGATACACGACCATTTAATTAATACCAAGCACATGGTAGGTTTTAAATATTGTACTTGACCGTACCTACTTTATGTAATGCAACCATAGCGATTCGTTTTTGTTTATTACCCCACTCCATTTTAAAATAACAAAAAAAAGATTAATACATTAGCGCGAAAATAAGAGTACAGAGTCAATATAAATGTTATAAAATTACACATTCGAAATTCAAAAGCAATAAATTGATTATTTTTGATTTTAACAGTATTTATGGCCAGACTTATTATTGAAAGTAATTTAGGTTTTTATTTAACGTAGTAACTATGTACTTTTCGTCAGAAATGTTTCGAGTCATTAATATAATTAATGAAAACATTTTTTTTTATGTTTAAATAATTGATTTTAAAATCGAAAAAGAATTAAGTATATTGCATTGAAATTTGATGAGAAATTTAATTATATACGTTTTACAGATTTGAAGAGACTACAGTATCTTATCCGGTGTGTGATTCAGATGACGAGAATTGTCTCGGAGGATTTGCTCGTATGTATTATGAGATCAATACGCTATTGAAGGGAAGTAACAACTCGCTTTTGTTAGACGCCGGCGACACTTTTCAGGGCACCTATTGGTACACTTTTTACAAATGGAACATAACGCAGAAATTTATTAACCTATTACCAAATGATGTTCATGTAAGTTGATTATTTACATAATTATGGTACAATTTTCTATGACACATCTATTTGAGTACATGATTAATTTTATCTAATCGATTATCGATTTATTATTTGCATGGGTAACGGTAATTGAAGTTGATTATGATTATGTGTTGTCACCTTTTGATAGATTTGATACATCTATTCATGAAAGTGATCAATATAGCCGAGCATATAGGTTATCTTGGTTAGCTAAAGCAGCTGAGGGAAAGTCATATAACACGCAGAACTAATAATCGTTGGGACCGTAAGGTTTTGGCGACCGAGGACTGGCCAGCCCACCGCAGGACGTCCACGAGGTGGATTGACGATAATGTTAAGGTCGTCGGAAGAAGCCAGATGGAGGTCGCTTCCTAATTGTAAATCTATATGCAAGGCCTAGATCCAGAAGTGGGCATGATATAGATAGTTATTACAGCATGATATGAACATAGTAGAAATATATTTATATATATAATATAAAAATCGAATTAAACTTTCAATTTAATAATTTTCTCTTATCTTGGCATAAATTATAAATAATATTTATGAGGTAAAAAGAAATTTATCGACACAAATTTATGAAGATGTTCTTTTAATTATAAAAAATAGAGATAATTTTGTAAAGTTCTTACAGATCGTTAACAAGAAAACTTTATTGCTCTTGATAGACTTTAGGAAATCACGAGTTTGACGATGGAATACCGGGCATAGCTGCGTACCTTGCGGCACTACGGGCGCCTGTAGTCGTTGCCAATATTGATACCAGTGCTGTGCCTGAACTAGATGGCTTGTACAAGTCTCACTTAGTTATTGAGAAGAAAGGAAGAAAAATAGGAATAATAGGCTTGACAACAACCGATACAAAGGTGAGTGTCATACAATTGTGTACAATTTTTCTAAATATTTCTTATTTTTATAATTTTTTTCTTATTCGATTCTATGTTAGTAGAACTGATCAAGAATTCCACGTGATAATTTAACCATTTTATTGTAATTTCTTTACAATTTCGATTTTAATTTACCTCTACATATTTGATAATAAAGCATCAAACTTTCTGTGCACCGCGGAGATTTCGTAGATATCCCTTAAATTGTACATTCACAAACTCTTCTTTCATTTATAAAATTATGTGAACTCTAAATCTTGTAGTTAAAATTCACAAAAACTATATAGATATTGATATTTTTCGGTGACCCGTAGTAATATTTAGGTCTGCCTATTTAAAGACCAATTTATGATTTTATGTAAATGTTAATCGATTAATCTATTATACATTTACACGTCACTGCAATTAAGAGCAATAGATGGCGCTTTGAGGACCTAAGAGACAAAAACATGTAGCTTTGTCAAAATGACTTTAGCAACCTCCTCGAAAAAATTATTAACTACTTAGTTGTAGCGCCAGTTAAATATTTTGAAAGTAAAAGTTGGTGAAACCTTTTTGAATTCACAGTACCGTTGGTTATAAAAGAACGAGACTGATATGATTAATGCATTCCTGATATTTTATTTTAAATATTTTGTACTGACTGGAGTATAGACCCATTATTGCTTATTTTTTATATAGTTATATTAGTTTCTTATATAGTTATAAATTAAAGTTTATTTTATATTTTAAAAATGTTCTCTTCTTCACACTTTTTAGATATCATCGAGTCCAGGAAATGTGACATTTTTAGATCCTATAACAACAGTTAAAAAGGAAGCAAGTATGTTAACACAAAATGGTGTGGATATAATTATTGTTTTATCACATTGCGGCCTTGAAGTCGATAAGTAAGTACATATAAATCTTTACTGTCAGTTATCGTCAACGAAGTAATTGTTACTTTCGGTTTAAGTTGTTAGATTGTGTTGATTTATAAGACAATTACGCAATTCTACTTAGGGCAAAAATATTATGACAAGCATGAAGTAACAATATTGCTGCGTAAATGTTGTTATGAAAATATAATTATTAATGCAGAATGATTCACACTCAATACGAAATGAATTACGAAAAGGCCTCGACTTTTTTCATGGTTCGGTGGCCTGATTACGAAAAATTTAAACCAAGTGGAAATGTGGAATCTCATTATGATTTATAAATAAATTGATATACGTCTTTAGTGCTTTAAAAATAAAAATTTTAGTAAGTTGTATATATATATATATATTGAAAATAAATCAAGACAACTCTATTAACTCATTTTGTTTTATTATCCACCTATTTTGTGAATCATTTTTATATAAAGGTATTCTGTAGCTTATTTCATATATGCATACATAAATATTTAAAATAAGTTAGAATAAGCAAAAAATATGTTTTAGAGATAAAACTATTTAGTTTGATGTCGTCGTAATTTTTATCTCTTTTACATGTATGTAAGGTCGTTTTAAAAGCAATTTAAATGTACAGTTCGGAGCTATCTACCATATTTTCCAATAAAGTTGTCAGGCGCAAACTCGGGTGCAGAATATTTGTGTCTTTTATAAGGAAAATTATGGGTTCTCATTATTTTATTTTGACCGTGGTTTGTTGTTGCTATGAAACTGCAATTTAAGTCACAAGATTTTAATAAGTCATACGATAAAAACAATAACTTATTAAAAAAATAATTAATCTGAACTTTTTTTACGAAATGTCATTTCAAGACAACCTTTTTCATAACGCCTACTTCGTTGTCATATTTAAATTATTAATATGCCTATCTTTAGTTTTAGTTACGTAATTATACCTAATATTATGACGTATAAATCTTTTCAAACAATATTTTCCTGTGTACATTAAAAACAAATGAATTGAATAGACCGTCACCTTTACTTAAAAGCTTGAATGATGATCAACGTGTACAAAGCTTAACAAATTGTTCATAATTTTTCTTTACAATCATCTACGCCACAACGCCAAGTACTGTGATTAATATTCGAGTACGATTGTTATATTTACTGTTGTCGTGTACGGTTGAAGGATTGTTATATCAATTTCAAAATATTATTCAATGTATTTTTTATAAGATATTATTGGCAATACCGGCATTATTTTAAATTGAATTAAAAAAATACAAAGTTTTATTACGAATGAGCTAAAATTTTTATTACATGAAATATTTATATAATGATTTTATTTTTAGAAAAATAGCAGAAATTGCCGGTGAAAACATTGACATAATAGTTGGTGGACACACACATAGTTTATTATGGAACGGAGAGGCGCCGAGTAAAGAATACATCTCTGGACCTTATCCAATTGTAATCAAGGGAACATCTGATCCGAAACACAAGGTGAAATTATAAATAAATTAATTCACTTGCTTCTTTAATAACATTAACAAAGTATTATTTTTGACAACTTACTAACCAAAGTTTTTATTTAAACTTCAAACTGTATCACTATCAGATGAATGCTTTACTCTTCACATTACTATATAATGCGCGGAGTTTCCTTAGCATAATAAAGTTTTTTCTTCATAATATTATTTATAGTAGCCACTTGTTTACATCATGACAAAAATAATAGAAAGAAGCCAATTTGATAAAAAACTAGTTTTAAATTGAGCTTTTCTGTAAAGGCCTCATTCTTCTAAAAGAGGGATCTAAAGGCGCAGACCTAAGAAGAGCCTACAACAAAATTAGACGTTATTTTAATATTTCTGACTACTTTCACAAATATCTTTAATATTACAGTAGAACAATTGATTCCCAAGCTTTATTCTTCAAAAATGTTTTACACTGTGATAAGATCGTTTATACTTTTTTGTTACATTAAGCTCGACAGTGTTATATAGGCTTATCTCCGTCATTCGTGTCACAGCAATAAAAGCAAACATGATAGAGTAATACGAAAATAAACAGTGTTTTTGTAATTATACAAAATAAATATTACTACCAAAAATATTACTTATAAAATTTTTATTTTTAACGGATTCAGTTCAGTCTACGTGGATCTGACCAACAATGCTTGAAGGTACCTTGAATAAAGAATAACATAACCGACAATACCTCATTATTTCTGTTACTTATCTAATGCTGGTGTCAACGTTGGAATTGAATTTTCTATATTTTGGTTAGCTAGATTTGTGTATTTTATGTTACAAGTGTCGACCGGTTTCCAGGTTACGTAATATTCGTTCTGTTTATTCAACAGGTACTGATTGTAACGGCGTCGGCGTTTTCTAAATACTTAGGTAACATGACCGTGTATTTCGACCGTAAAGGAGAACTGGTTGAATATTCTGCAACACCTATCTTCCTGAACAGGTCTATACCGGAAGGTTAGTAATTAATATAAATTATTGAGATCAATAAAGTAACAACTATTGAATTATTATTAGGTATTATCTATTATTATTGTGATTGTATAAATAGACTATGCGTATCATTGGTAATAACTATTTTGTCGTACAATTAAATACTACACATAATAACGCTTGACAAGTTTGATCAATTTAATGGGCCTATTCAATACCAAAAATTTCCTAGCTTTAGTGATGGTATACTTATTATTACTTCTATATCTATATCTTCTTAAATCAAAGATTACCAAAAAGCATTCTCTCCATCTTTATGTTATTTCACACGTATAAGGTTAGGTGCACTTCCTTAAGAGATCTCACCTGATTCGCCAATTGCAAAGACATTCACTCTATCCTAGACATGAAGTCCTTTATAGCTTCGTCTCTCTCATAACGAGGCTATAGTATTTCAACATTTAAGAGTGAAATATTGTCAAGAAACGTTGCTTGATTTATTCATTTAATCTTTATTGGAATCTTGAGCTATTTTATAGTAAGCCCTTTCGAAACGAAGAATCTGTAATGACACATATACGGATTTTCCCAAAAGAGAAAGTACTCGTAATCGCTAAAGATTTTGTTTATTGCTGTGTCCCACAAATCTATTTCTATTCGGTGACTATTTTACATTATACAATAATACTGGTTTATCCTAAAAGAAAAGTGAATATTTTTTTATCCTAGTTATTGATATTTTTGTTAAAATAGTAGCTTTTTTTCATTAAAGAACCGACTTTATTTTATCGTCTTATAGCCCGTCACGAAACTAAATTAGGTAGTAAAACAAAACACTCCCAAATTCTTAAACAAAATGTTTACTAAAAATTAAAATATTTACTAACGACTTTTTTGCATTTTTTTTAAATTTCTTTGATTATAACATTTAGATTTACACATGATATGTACCGTTTATAATAGATGCATGAAATTAAAGTGATTTAATGTTCATTGATCAGTATAGCTTTTTGAGCTTTGAAGCAGTAATTCATGGTTCAGTACCAAAAAATGATGCGGGTTCAAATTCGCACGGGCACAAAATTTTATGAAGAATCTTCAGAGTTAATGTAAGACTAGATCCTGTATTTTGTCTAGTCCATAATAGATTGAATTGAGTTTATAAATAAAAACTAAGAGAATAAAAAGTAATCGATAATTCGTATAGTGTAAGAACTAATTATACATTGATAAGGTTGCCCTATTAATAAAAGATATTTTTCAGATCCAGCAATAAAAGCTCTTTTAAAACCATATGCAGACCAATTACATTCATTAGTCAGGGAAGTTGTAGGCTACACGACTGCGGATCTTTTGGCGCCGAAGTGTGGTTCGCAAGAGTGTGCTATCGGTAATTTTGTGGCTGACGCCATGTTAGATGCTGTAAGTTAAATACTGTGTACTATGTACATTATAAAATGACTATCGTCATTATCATTTCAGCGGTAGAATGTTCACTGCTGGGCATAGGCCTCCCCGTACTTTTATAATTAGTGATTGGACGTGGCCTGTATCCAACGATAACATAGTAAGGAACTTTAATACAAAACAATATATTCAATCAATTGTCCATTCTTCCACTAATTCATTTATTCATACTGTTATACACGTGGGATCGGAATGCCAGAAGAAACGCATTTTTATAAAAGCGAGAAAAAGATTTAGCTCTCCGATTCAATTACTTGATACATAATTTTAGTGCCACTACAAACAAAGGGTTTTTCTCTTTCACTTATTCTTATTATTATTGCCGTTATTTGCTACGTGGTATTTAACTATGTTTTTATAACATCATCGATCATTTTATATATTTTTTTTTTCAATCAATAGCTACTCTGATTGAAATTAAGAATGTTTTTTTTTGGTATGGACATGATTACACTGTTTGCCTGTAGACTGTTACAGCTTCATCTAGTTTGAGGTTGTATAGCGCTAAACGCATTGTTCCTCGATGTTCAAGACGACATATTTATTCATTCATTCATTCATTGTAGCCGATAGACATCCACTGCAAGGCGTAGGACTTCCCTATAGATCGCCAATGACAGGTCACAAGTACACAGCGACCTTGATTACATAGTTGGTCTACCCACGCCGCATTTACCACCGGTACATTAATTTATATTAATTTAATTATATGGGACTGGAACTCCGCTATGCACTTAATTTACTCATGTGTTTTACTCACAGAAGTGGCCCCAGGGTTTTTCGGGAAGGATTTTGGTATACTGTCACTCGAAATTCATTTAGTGTTAAGAATAGAGATCCAAAAGGGTCGACCGGCTGAAGATCATTCTAGATGTATCCACCGCTGGACATGTATTTGTCTTTCCCAACATATCTCTGATAGGACCAGTTAGAAGCTGACTCCAGCATCGTTCGACGACGCTTCTATGTTCCGTTCCGATTCTGAAACCTTAAAGGCTCCTGCGGCTGTTAGTTTTGTGTACCATCTGGCCTACTTGCTACTTAAACTATTTAATCCGCTGGGCTATGTCGATCGGTTACGATCATCAAATTTTAACTATAGTGATTATTTAGTAATGAAGTATCTGTATATCAGAGGTTAGAATATGTGATTTATTAAACTAAAATACACAGGTATCGTCGGGGAAAATAAATTATTATCCAAATTTTCTTTTTTAAAACATTTTATCGATTATATTATAATGTTATTAATTTGGATTACAGACGAAAGAATTAAACGTTTCAAATTTGACACAAATATCTTTTATTTTAAGAAATATGATACGCGGTTCACTGGCGAAAGGAGGTAATAATATTTTACTTTTATATCATTATCGTTTCAGCCCATAGACGCCCACTGCAAGATATAGGCGTCCCCAAAAGATATCTATGGGAGGAATAAACCATAATTGCCACGCTTAGCAGGCGGGTAGGCATTCGCAGTTTGGATTATAGTACGCAGAAAAAACTGCTGCTCATCCTTTGGAAACATTTGTGAGCAGTGGTAATCTTAATATAATTAATACACAAAGTGTGAATTATATATGAGAATGTATTCCAGGAATCGAACCCGCGACCTACGATCGCTAGTCTCAGTTCGCTCAACTACCACTGTTCAACGCTGCACTATATCACTACATTAATATAACATTTGAATTGTAACTTGTCCTTGAAAAAAGTTTATAAAAATTACCAATTCCTATATCGTTTTAAAAGTAATAATTTATAGAAATCGTTAACCGAATAATAGAACCGAATATATCAAAATAGCATTAATATTCTGTAATTAAACTAAATATATAAGAAAAGTTAATATTTCTTGTTGCAAGAAAGATTTATAACATATATTGTTTTAGATATAACAAGGGGAGCCGTAATTAATATAATGCCATTTAGTAACAAGATAGTGACGTTGGCGTTGCCAGGTCGAAACCTGATCGATATATTTAAAACTTGCATGACCAATTATTGGGTTGCAAAACCGTTTGAGGGACCATGGATGCCGCAAGTCGCAGGTAAAATTAATAGTAAAACTAATACCGTTATAAATATCTTTAAATTAATTATAAAATTAAAATGAATGAATATTAACTTGGTTTTTAAACATTTTATTTAAAACATGGGATTTAAAAATTCACTACATTTAAAAAGTCACTAGACTAGCTAAGGATGCGTTTACATCCATTTGTCGTTATAAGGGTATATTTCTTTTCTTGGGCGGAATTTTAACTGGTGTCCATTTAACCTGTAATTTTTCGTATTCTTGCACTGTTAACTAGTCAATCATCTGGCCCTTTCACGTAATTTTAAAAATGTCGATAGAACGTATTATTTCTGTCCGGCAAGTAAAAGAATAGTGATGGTGATGTTACGGTAAACATTATTTTTTAACTAGTTAAGTTAATATAGAGTTAATATACTTTCTTACTAAAATCCTGATTATGTTGATGGTCCAGTTATACAAAGAAACTGTTTCAATGTTTAGTGCATATTTTAGTTTCACGAGGATTGTTAACTTTTTAGGTATTCGGTTAACAATTAATCTGACAAAAGGTATAGATATAGACGTCCAAGTGAAAGAAGGAGAAGAATATAAAGATTTGGAACTTGACAGACAATATCAAGTCACCACATTCGGATTTTTACTCAGAAAAGGATATGAATTTGAGGTAATAACTTATTTAAATGCTATTTTATTAGACCACCATTAATAAAAAAAACGCACATTAAAATTAAATTAACGGAAAAGACATATTATTCCATAAACGAATATTTAAATAGGAAGAATCCTTGGCAATTATGTCGTTTGTCATTGAAGCAATATCCAACGAAGTGTCTGTGCATAAATCAGTATAGTTAAACTTTTTCTTTAATAGATATTTTATGTGGAGTTTTTCTTACTTCTTTTTTACAACAATACTTTGCGAAGCAGAGTAGAGTCAACACTAAAATAGGTTAGAAAAAAAGTTGACGATCGACTAAAAGTTAAATGTTAAATATTTGAATTTTACCTTTATCTTTATCTTTAAAGATGAAAAAAAAAACCTCCGTTTAATTCTAGAGTTGTGTATTTTTTTCTAAGTGGGGGAATCGTATCAAGTTATATAGAAAAATAATTTTAAATACCTCAAAAAGACGCATTTTAATATTGCATATAAAGCATGTTTAAATTTACTACCGTTATCAAAAAGTAAGGTGAAATTGTCATTTAACTAAAAAGCAGGTAATTATTCCCTAGGTTCGTAGGACTATCTATAACAGTTGCCAAGCGTATTTGTCAAAAGGTTTACTTGTCTCCAAGTTCACAAGTTCAACTTTTTTCGTTCTGCAACCACGGTGTTCATTCGATTTGGCTCCGTGTGACTTTTGACTATTCAGCAAACTCAAAAGGCCAACGCAGGAACGCCGTTTTAACACGTTTGAGGAGATAAAAATGAATGAAAAGGTTTTGAAGGCTATACCGGAAAAAGAGTATCCCGACTTTTTTGAGGACTGAAAAAAGCGTAAGAAAAAGTGCGTTTTATTGGACGGGGATTACTTTGAAGGTGCTGAAATTGATCTGGAAGAATGAATAAAGAATTTAATTTTTTTTTAAAAATTCACCTAATTCTTTGATCACAGTGTTTTTACAGCCTTTTAAAACGGCGCTTTTGCAGGAGAAAGACTAATACTGTATTTTGTTTTCCCTTAAGTTTTCTTACGCCTTTTCTTATGTCGGAGAGAAAATCTTTTAGAAGGTCAAAAATCTCTTAGGGTACGATGAAATAATTTAGGATTCCTATCTGGTAAAACTTTTGTGCAGTGTAAGAGATTCCAGACCGACCTTAACAAGGTTGTCTGTTAACCAAGAGGGCAAGCGCTTCTCACTTAATTAATATTAACGTGAAATGGTTTCGAAAGTATTATTATGATTTGATTTTCTTTACGTATCATGTCATCAATGTTCTATAAATGAATTATTAATCAATTCTTTACTGTCGCGTATGATGAGGAGCGTATGTACGGAACCGGAAATTACAAATATCCAATTCTTATTTTTTGTTTTTATTTCAGGGGCTGCAAGGCTACGCGGATAAAATACAAATTATTGGAAAAGATACAGAAGTTGTAGAAAATTATATAAGAAAAATAACGCCAGTTAGGCCAGTATTAGAAAAAAGACTTACAGTAATAAATTAATATGAAAACATAACGTGTATTTATTGACAACTTTTACGATTTGTCACCTAAATAATTTCTCACATTTATATACATACATAAGACAGAGAAAGAGACCTCGAAAGGGTTCTTTTAAAGTGTTATATCAGCAACAACATTTATAATACGTAAAATAATAATAGTGATTTTAACACACACTTCCAAAGCGATCAAAACTTCGGAGAATCTTCTTAAACTTGATTAATAGCGTAACAACCTCTTGTGAGATTCGAACGCTCGAGGTTTTTACCCACCAACAAGATATACAAATGTTTCTCTATTCTCAAAAATGCCACTTCAACTTCCTAAAGCGCAAGTTACTTACTTAGTTATAAATTACAGGTTTTATTGACTAATATCTAAAATCCAATATTCTAGAAAGTTTGTTAGAAAATTACATTTGATGAACTGGAAATGTGGTCACATAGACACATCTCCACGAATTTTTGGAAACACGGTCAGACCTTGCTTTTTTCTCATACATCTAGCGAGATTATATTTAGCAAAAATGCTAATTTGCAAGTAACGTCCAGGAACAAAATTTAAGTGCGAAAATTTTAACCGCGGCGAAGACGTTATGTAAAATATTTGTAAAGATTTAATTATTTCATTATGAATCGTATTGTAGATGGAAATTTATCTTGGAACAGCGACAGACGGGCGTCTGTTTGTTGAAATCACAGCCCCTACAGTACACCGACAATTTAAAATCTACGTTGTTTTAACTAGTTTAATTTTCCTCTGTTGGAACGTTATTAATTGTAAAAATGTATTTGTACTGTTTATTAGATAGGAATTTCATTCAAATTGTTTTTTTTTTTACATAAAAGCATAGTTCCATTAAAACTTAACTTTCTACAGAAAACACACGCTTTACTCATCAAAATATAGAGACAATGTTTAAAATATTAAGCTAGTAGTGATTTCTATTCAAATCGTCATTAATAATGAACGAGTAACAACATTTAGTAATACATTTTTGTACAACTTTTGAGTAATGTTAATAATGAAAATTAATTTTATACTGTGTTTGTGTCTATATGTTTGCAAACTAATTGCAAGTTTTATTATATTGATAAGAATTTTCCCACGTCCTAGAAAAATTTTAATCGTTCAATGAGTTATCTTTGTTTTTTTATATCGATGTTGCCTTCTTTTCAACACTGTGACGAACAAAAAAAAAGATAGTGGTTGAAACAAATATGAACTAGACCGAAAACTAACTAACTTAGTTGGATTAAGAAAACGGATTTTCTATTATTCGCCACGTACGCGTTGTCTCTTTTGTACCATTGTTGGTTGTTAGGGCTTAACTTTTTAATTAAAGCTCAATACAGACTTGCGTGCCCGTCAGACTAGTCGAAATTGGATTGGTAGTTGAAAATCCAGCGTTCGGTTGGTCGCTGCATCGAAATTCGATTTTACAATTCAATTGATAGATATAACTTCTTCGACATTCGTTCATGCGAAATTTTACGTTTTTTTTGGCGGCATTTCATCGATTGTAAGTTTTCGATGTTTAAAAATTAATCTTAAATTCTATAAAAATATATTTTGAACAACCAATTACTTCACTATTCATTTCTGCCTTGAAATTAATAGTTATTCCTTACATTAACAACACTTAATAATGTAATTCAGTTATTTTCAAAGCCAAATATGAATAAGAATGTAATACAAAATTTGTAGGTATAAAACGCACAAAACTTGCCCAGACTATTAGCCAAGAAGTTTTTGTTGATTCAAGTAATTTAGCTCGCAGTATAATATTTTAATGCATTTATGATAATTCTTGACTTCATTCTCTTTGGGATGAAAACTGAAAAAGCGTCGCTATTTATATGCAGTTGCATAATATTATAACAATTCCATTTTTAAAAGAATATTCCACAAAGATATTACGCCTGTCCAGATAAAAACATTTACTGCATTAAATATACGGGCTGATTAGTTATGTGTTAAAGTTTTAAAGGGGCGAATGTATGGCTCTTAGAAATCATCCTTAAATAAAGTAATCACTCTAAATTGTTATTATTATTATTTACATATTTTTTTAATGCGACAGGTCTATAACGTAAAAGTTAATTATTTTAAAAAAGTAGTGATTCGAATTTTGAAAACGCGTTTTCCAATTATTTTTGAAAACATTGATTTTAAGACTGCATGGTAAATTAATTGACAGCAAATAAACGATACGTTCACCGTTTTAAAGTTATTATACTCTTTAATTAATCAGTATATAAAAAATATAATATGCCGAATCGATTTTTAATCAAACGTATGCTATGATTGATAAAATTTTGTATGATGTATGTCAACGACTTTTAATTTTGTGATACGTGCTTATGATGCGTCGCGAAATTTTATTAAAATTAAAGCATCGCACGACGCCGATGTAAGAGCTTCTGTCACTCCATCTCATCGGATAGCTGTCAAAACATTGACTTAAATAAATGACATTAAATTATGAGACTCGTAACACATGAAATTTATTCAATGAATGAGACAAGAGTGTAAATTAATCTTTGTTAGGTTTTTATGTTACCATAATATTATGTAATATATAATATTTAATTAAAATATTAATTATTTGATTTACAGAACATATAAACGTCTATATTCTAAAAAGAGGTCTTAATTCGTAGTTTAGTTTTTAGCACTTTTTTAATATTAAAAGAAAAATTTTGGCACAATCATTTTATAATATGAAATCTGTTTTAAAAGTTTTTTCTTTCTTTTTCTTTATACACATTGGTCACACTAAAACTCGAGATCGACGTTTTCGTTTCAATATATCTTTTTACTTCTAAGTTACATAATACTTTGCAGATTTTTTATACAAAATAGAAAATTGCGCAAAAACTTAAAAAAATTAAGAAAAAAAATTACCATTGTAAGTTTGCGCGTTAGGTTGTTAGTTTTGAACTTCAAACGTTTACTTTTATTTACTTCATATTATATTACTAAGTATATAGAAATATGCATAAGTATATAATTATATTGTGGTCAAAAAGTAAGTTGAATTTTTTTATATAATGTAAAATTTTAATTTATTCTTCCAAATAAATTTCAGCCTCTTTAAAAAATGTTAATCTGTCCTCTAAAACACACTTTTTCAAACTCTGTTTGCAGTCATCGAAATATTCGGAATAGTCTTTTTCTGGCTTCCTGTCCTTCTTCCATTCGGTTTTTATCTCCTCGATCGTATTACAATGAATAACGTCTCCGCATCGGTCTTTGAGTTTGCTGAATAACCAGAAGCTGCAAGGAGCCAAAACAGGCGAATACGGTATTTGCGGAATGGTACGGGTCAAGTTTTTGACGCTTTCGTTGCAAAAAATTGTTGCACCAATCGTGACTTGACTCTTTGAGAAACAAAATATTATTGAAAGCTCCAACCATGGGGCTAAGCCAAATAATGGTAAAGGCTATAGACAGTCCTCTCTACCTATGAAAAAAAATACTTGCATTTCTAATGCCACGGAGCTTTAAATGACAATTTCACCTAACTTTTTGATTACAGAGTAGTATGTAGTAGTATGTATATACCCTAATTTATTTTTTTTTCGTGACAAAATGGGCCAATATTTACTGCAAACATTTTTTGCAATAAAGTCTGTGAGGAGTGCCAATACATGAGTATATATGATAAATTATGATATTTAGAATTTTAGGTTTTGCTTCATGTTATCACTGTGTTTGCAATATATGAATAAAGTCTAATATAAGGAAAATAAGTCAACAGAATAAAATATCAAACGTCAGTTCTCTTTCTGAAAACATAAATTCAATTCATACACTGTACCACGCGACAATTTCGGGCCACGCTATGACACTGAATAATTAATAACGCTTAAAGTTTCAAATGCAAAAGCCGCAGATGTGAAATGTATCTTGTCAGATATGAAAATAGTTAGTTTATTTGTTGTTTTGTAATTTAAAGTTGAAAATAATTGATTATAAATTATGGTATGCGGAGGGCGCTGCTGCTAGTTCTCTGGAAATTTGTTTGTGAGCAGTAGATATATCATAAAATTAATGCACAAAGTTTGAATTATATAAGATTGGATCCCGGGAATCGAACTTGCGGCCTACGATAGCAGGTCTCAGTCCTTTACCGCAGGCCTACAATTGCTTGCTGCCACTAATCTTTTTATTTAAGACATCTAAAAACATCAAACAAACGAAAGTAACTGGCATAATCCAAGAAATTGACAAGTTGATAGGATAATGGGCAGGTCACGAAACATGCGGAGTAAATGAACATCCGCCCCATAGGTGGGCAGAAGCCTTATTAAGGTTTTCTGAAGACACTGGTTACAGGCGACTTCCAATCAGTATGATTAAAAATCTATGAAGGAGATCCATATCTAGACCCATGAGGATGTCTTACGGCTAAAAAGATGATGATAAAAACAAGAAATAATATTGTAGATTTGTATACGGCTACACGATTTTCAAGTTGTTAAAAAAACATGCCCTATCCACCGCTCCTGCAATAAGTTTTCATTTCATTTTTACCCAAGCCTACGGACAGTGAAAAAAAAAGGAGTTTTCGAACTTTTGATTATTAAGATCTTAGTATATAGCTAGCAAAAGTAAGTTTATGAATCTAAAACTTCAAATTTGTATTTTGAAACACAAAGAAATAATACCTTCCTTTAATACAAGGTTGTTATGAGTTAAAAAAAGGTTTAAAAATATAAAACATTTAAGATTATGTTTTTTTAGTATCTCACCGTAGATATTATTGCGCCGAGTAACATTATCATCAAAAATTTCTAAGCACCGTGGCGTATCCTACTTCCTATGTGGCCTTATTTTCAGTTTTCCCTTGATAAATATTTGCTTCGCTCTCGACCGCGTTTCCTTTCATTAGCTTTTCTGAATTCTTTATTCGACGTCTGTTTTCCCGAAAAGTTTGTTCACCTTTAATTGAAAACGGTTTGAAAATAAATAAAGGAATCGTATGGCATCCTTAACCGCATTTACAAACTACCTTATGATTAATAAATTTAATGTTTTACCGCTTTTACAAGCGTTTTTATTTTAAGCGAATTAATTTTGGCTCTATTTAGGGCAAAAAACACGGTAAAATATCACTTAGGCGATCACCTATCCTCTGGTCTGGTTAAATGAAATCAATAACTTTAGTCACATTTGCTCTGAGGAAAGCAAAGAATAGAAAAGTATGGAAAAAGTTTTTCATAGATTGCATCAAGCGTTTTCGACTAAGAAGATCAAATAAACGGAGTCGTACGGTGACTTAATATCTATCCCTTAAAAATAAATCTCACAAATACTTTATTTGCAATTTCTAAATTTTTGTTAGATTTATTTAAGTGGTTTTATTATGGTAACAAATTTAACGTAAATTTATATCGCAAAAAATATTCATTGTATAGAGCTGGTGCAAGAAAATAAAGAAGGGAAAGAAAAAAATACATGTAAATCTGACAAGCATACTGTGTTAATAATTGACAGGTAACAAACAATTTCAAAATTTTTATATATTTATGAGGACATATGAAGAAGTGGTACAGAATTATATTTTAAATCTACAACCATTTATCTTTATTTTTAAGCTATTTACGGAATCAATTACAATTTATTGCAATTGAAAGGTTGGGCATAAGAGTCAAAATTATAATTATATACTAATGCAGTAGATGGTAATTAATTACTCCAAAATTATTATCTTAAATAATTAAAATCAGGTCACGTGACAACTTCACTATTTTTTGTCATGTACTTACGGAAGAACGATCACGTCACTCGTGCACGCATATTTTTCAATATTCAAATACGTGGAAAGAATTTAGAATATTTTATCTATAACTTTTTATGAAAATTTAAATGTTCTTATATTAAACGCATTGATTCTACATTAAAAATAATGTAGTGTAGGAATAAAATTGTATATCTTTTTATTAAAGCGAAAAACTCTATTAGAAATTGCATTGCATTGCATATATGAATATTGTTTTTATTTCCTTGGTGATTTTATATTTATCTTCTTAAACCAGCAGCAAGATAATGTACTAATGACTAAGCAATATAAAAGTAATTAGTTGCTGGTGTCATTTTTATCCCCCATTCAAATACGCGAGCGAGCGAGTGAGTGAGCTTTTACAAACACTGTTAAAGAATTTTATTGACATCACGACTTTTACAAGCTCGAGCGGAAACGTTAGTCGACAGCTAAAATTGAAATTCCTTAGCCCAAATAACCAGGTGTTATTTCCCTCCCCTTGCAAGAGAATGTTCGACACTTTAGTGGTAATGTGGAATAGTTGCGTCTTTAATTAAAGGAATGGTAAGTAAGAAGTGAATTGAGAGTGAAATAGAGGAAGCATTTTCTAAAATATTCAAACGTGTTGTACTAATATAATTTATTTCTTGGAATGAAAAGGCAACCAAAACTTCGATGTAGTCAGCGGAATAAATAACAACAGTAAGGTCTCTCTGTTTTCTGCTGTCATCTAAGAAAGAGTTGAAGAGTAAGTAAGGATGCGTCGTCCTTTTTCATTTAATTCAATTAATTTTGATACAAAATAAAAACCTTTTTTAATTAATTTGGTCGTATTAATTAAAAAAAGGCGCTTTTTATTTAATTTTGAATAAACTTTGAAAACTTTTTAATTTTTTGTTATTAAATTTAAACATATTAATTAAATAAAAATGCTGACAAAATGCTTTTATCAAAGTGTTTATCAATAAATATATAAAAAAAAACTATAATTTCATTTTTTGTATACATCTTTTGATAGCCCTGGACTACCTTCCATCCAAAAATAATATTAAAGTAAAATTATTTGCGGTTAGGTTGGCGTTTAGCAGGATCATAACAATATCCATCTACAGCATGTTTAATCCTATGCCTTCGACTTCGTTCGTTCATTTGTCAGTCAATAGATGCGCATAGGACTCCCATAAAGTCCTTATCTTTTTTTTAAGTAAGTATTAATAAAATGTTTATTACAAGTCTCATTATAATGGTAACATTCATTCATTCGTCAGTCGATAAATGCCCACAGGCCCCTCAAAAAGTCTTTGTCTTTTTTAAAATATAAGTATTAATTTAAAGTTTATTTTAAGCCATGTCTTCGGTAACATTTAATATGCAGGAAACTATCAATTGTAGTAGTAGTGGTAGTGTTGTAGGTATTTTAACTATCTCTTAACTTCTCTCTGACGATATTTATATATTGCTATATATAATGCTATTTTTGTACAGTTATGTTGTTTTAATTTTACGCTCTAAGTTCAAACAAAAATCTGCACAACGTTCAATCGCACTGCCTCCAATCAGTAGTTTTAAAATCTAGTCTAGTCTATTTCAAGTTTCCTATTTCTTCGTTAGGCGTTGCTTTTTTGATTTAAAACTTTTTAAATAACATGCACAATATGTTTAAAAAACCATACAATTGTTTTATATTTAAAAAAATATTATGGTTTGGCAATCATAAAAAAACTAAAGATAAATGTATAGAACAACTGCGTATCTTGTCCATAGCCAATTACATCTTTCAATAGTAAAAGTTTGTTTTTGTAAATCGAGTAGGAAAAAAGAAGATTTATCTCCAACTAAAGTTAAACTTTGCAATAAATTTATAACTTCTTTAACTATGTAACATAAAATTGCATTCTGTAGGGAATTCATAACCACATATGTGTGATATCTATTGTACATAAGTTGTAACAACCAAGTTCATGACCAAAAGATACTTCACTTTTAAATTGTTTATTATCTTATTACATTTGATACATAACATATTTAATGGTATACATTAGTATTTCAATGTTTTCAATTCTATTTTTAATAAATAGTGTATATTGTAAACGTAAAAGGAGAAAAAAAGACTACGAAAAAATAAACTATTATATGAACGTTCATACAAAATAAAGCCCCTAATTTTTCTCAGCAGCATTTCATAATGGTCTTTGCTGTAAGAGTTCATTTAATATCATTTAGTATCGTTCATTTGTGCTTCGTACATTTATTACTTAAGAAAGCAAGATGTTCTTAGTGATAGTAAAATGTTAAATAATTACGTGTGTAAGAAGAAGTGAAAAAACATTTATGACACGCTCTTATAAATGTGGGAAGAAAGGCCGCTGTAGTATTTTAAAGCGTGATAAAAGTAACTCTAATATCGTTTACATTATTACAGTGTTTATAATGCGCTTCCAATATGATATTGTTGCGGAGAATCATTTAATACTTGACTAACAGAGAAACAGCGTCATCAAAATTAACTGAACTACTTTTTTCATATTTGAAGTCGGTACGTTGTTACTTTACGTATATTTGATCACTCACAAAGTTTTTTAATACGTAAACAGTTTGATAGTACCGTGAATGTTAGAATTTCCATCGCAGAAACTTTTCATACAACTATGCTGCCGTCGATCACCATCTATCTAATAGGCTATAGCCAAATTACGAAAAAGGAGATTGTGTTGAAAAACAAAACATTTTCCTTTACAAATAATTAAAGTATACAAAATACGTGTCTACGAAACAATAATAATTTTTTAACAATTATGTGCTTTTACTATTCGGCCACGCTGACATACATTTATTATTATTAAAACAGCAATTTTGATAAAGCACACTTAAAAATTTGAACAGGTCTTTTGCGTTTCATGAGTAGAAAAGTTTTCTCATAAAGTTTTCTCGGCTTACAAAGCTAACGGCGTTAAGGAAGATTAATTTTTGAGTTTTGAATAAACTATACAATGGAATTAAAAGTTTTCTGTACCGCTTTATCAAGGTACGTTCAATCGTAATGATTCTAGTAATATCAGTTTAAGAATTTTCTTTACGATATTGTGATATTAAAAGTCCAGTAACAAAATATAATCATTATCTAAAATAATAATTCGCCAAAGTCACGCGTTTATTTAGGAAGAATATTGTTTTTAAAATCAGAATAAAAAGATAGTAAGAGAAGTTACTTAAAAATTATTTAACTTTTCAACTTTTTCATTGGAAGTCCACATAAGCCTTCCCTATAGAATTTCAACAGGACCAGATGGCGTCCAGCGGCTTTTGACGACCTTAACAAGATCGTCTCTTAACCTTGTGGATGGAGGTCTATAATGCGTTTTAATCCAGGAGTTTAAGTCCCTAATGGCAATCTGTTCCTAAGAATTAATATTCACATTCTTTTATCAAAATTTTTAATAAAATTTTGCAAATTTTAATTCGATTTGATTATTTCTGTTATTATCTTTAACACAGTTCCAAATATTTTAAAGAAGTAATATCGATCGTATGATCGGTGTGGCCAGTTGGCAGCTTAATTTTGTAAAATTTTATCTGTGACCACCGTTCTGTTGATCCCAAATATGTATGATATGCAGGTTTATAGAAATACATAGTTCCTGCTTGTAAATCATATATCACGTTCAATATAAAATATTTAATAAATTAGGAATATTAATGATTAAATCAATAAATATCTCAGTAAAGTTTGTTATCTGTATTCAGTGAACTGCTTTATTTATAGCGATATTTCACTACTTTCAATTCAAAGAGGACGAACTGAACTGGAAAATGAATTTCAGATAAAAAATTCAATATAACTAAAGTAAGGAAATGCGGCCGAGAACTTGGCAAATATTTGTTAAAGGCAAGCTATAAACAAGACCTCAAAAGAATTTGGAAAAGCGTCAATGACGGAGAGTTACTTTGCCAATAAATATTATTTTTGATAATTGCGAGGTTATAATTATTTACTTATGTATTTAATTTGTTAACATATAGAATATATTTACTAATTAAGCGGGCGATAATAATTCGCTGCATCTATTCCTGTGGACGCGTGCTTCGAGATTTTTTTATTAAAAATTGCTAACAAAATTTACAGGGTCACTTGCAAATAAGTACTTACTTAATTGCAATTGAAATAACAACAAGCAATTCTGAGCCTAGTTATAAAAAAATAAATAAACTGAGCAGTGGTAGCCTAGCGTTAGAGGATTGAGACTTGCGATCGTATGTCACGGGTTCAAGTCGCGGTATAAATCTTATATAATTTACACATTATGTATTTATTACATTGGATTGCCACGGCTCAAATTCCAGATGATGGTCAGCAGCGTCTTCTGCGTACCATAAGATTTCATTGCAAGCGTAGCAACTATGGTATATTTTCTATAGATATTTTTTTGTGGAGGTCTATGCCTTGCAGTGGGCTTCTATAGGCTGAAACGACAACAATAATTTAATAAATAATAATAACAATAACATCGCCTATCTATTAAACAAAATACCTTTGTCGAAATGAAATATTCTTATGAACAAATAATACTTACTAAATATTTTCGGTATCGATATTAGTTCATTAACATTACTAATATCAGAATGTTACGCTTCATTGATATATTTAATAACAGTTTATTTGATTTAATTAGATAACATCAACACTCTCTAACACGCAATAAGGTTTGAATTCAGAGAAAAATAAAACTTTCCGAGACTAGTAACGTCCACCAATTCGCATCAAACCAGTATTATTATTTATTTGAAATTGCAGGATATTTATTAATATAATAATATTAAAAAAATATGTAGTTTATAATCTATTTAACGATCGTGTTGACAATAAACTGGCTCTTTAAACATTACTTCTGTTTTGTACAATAATGATAGTTTTAAATAATTCATATGTTTTGATTATTATAACGATAAAAACATTATAGTTCCAAAGAACAAGAAATTAGATATCAAATATTTTTAATCGTCGTGTAATTAATCAATTCCCTTTGAACACAGAAACGACTTCAAAATTTTAGATTGGTTAGAGAATTTCCAAGAATCATCTGTCGCATAACGTAACATTTTCCCTTAAGAAAGTTTTAGAAACTAATCTAAAGGTAGCAATTAACTACTAAATGAATGAATAAGTATAATGTTAGACAATTATTTAGTTAATGCATGACATGAATGATTCACGAATGTCCGTTAATCACATCACAAAGCGTCTCTTCTAAATAAAGGACATCGTCACGTAAAACCTAAAAAGGTTTTATATTATAATCTATAGTAAATAGTATACACGGGGGCGTAGACTACTTTAAACTGTCCAAACTTTAAAACTTTAAGATTGGCTTCAGGAAAACTTTATTTGCGATTAAATTTCATATTCAAATTAATCTTGTCTAGAGTTTTATTAAAGCTGAGTAATTCATTTAGAATCTTTATTTATTCAAGTTTGATTGCAATGTTCAAAATGCGCCATTTGAGTTGAATACTTTTATGTAATTGAATTTCTGTCCTAATTTTCATTTGATTTTCGTAAACTATCATTTCTTTTACATGCGATTCGCAGAAGGTTTTAAAATGTTCTACACAGTGATAGTTATAGAGCTATAGAGTCTTAAAGCCTTGGACTTCAACTAGCTCCAACTTGACATTATTGGCAGTAGTAGAGGTACTAGTAGGTACATTATCAAGGGTGTAATTAAAATCTAGCACGTGTTAAATAACTTATGTCCTATGTCTAATCCAAATAATTATAAAAACGGTGATTACTAAATTAAAAAAGAAAAAAAAAACGTAACGTCTTTTTTACAACTCTTAAATATTATTTCTTCCTTCCTAACAGTCTATGGAAAAGTTGTCTCATAAAATTTCCTTCAGTTGAAGAATTGTAAATTAACCAAAAGTACTCCTACTTTAAAACTTTTGACGGCAGGCGACGAGGATCGAGCACCAGGTGACGTCAATGTTATTGTAGCATTTAAACCCTCAAACCTGATGAAAAAAGACGGTTCTTTTCAATTTAGTAATTACCGTTTTTATAATTATTTTGAATTATTGTTTCAAACCACAACGTTTTAAATTGAATGAGTTACTTTTAACAAAAATTAATTTAGAAATTGGCAAATTTATTATAAGCGATGAAACCCTTCCACTATGATGACTATAAATGATCTAAAGCGTTGATATCGACATATACGATAAAACGAGATTTATGTCAACGAACTTCATTTCTCGTAGAAAAACGAAGAAAAAAGTTTATTCGGAATAAAGTGTAAAAGATATCCGATAATAGTAACATTTTAT
This sequence comes from Battus philenor, assembly GCF_028537555.1. Classification (NCBI taxonomy): domain Eukaryota; kingdom Metazoa; phylum Arthropoda; class Insecta; order Lepidoptera; family Papilionidae; genus Battus; species Battus philenor. Next base: position 6,900,017 of record NW_027181686.1, read on the forward strand.
AAGCTAATTTAAAAAAAATCTTTGCATCGTAATTATTCTCTTTGTATGTAAAAGTTATTTGATTACGTACTTAAAGAACTAACTTAAAACTGTAGACGTAAAAGATATTGTATATAAAATAATAATTAACAATAATTGTATTTATTGTGCTAACAAACTTATATCTTTCATAGGATTATGAAATAAAAGAGAAAGCCTTAGTATAACCTAAAGTTAATTTAACGAAATCTGTATTGTTCATTCATAATTATCATTACAATTGATGGATACCCAGTGCTTGGAATTATAAGGATCTTAATAACACCATCACCTTTTCAGCCGAAAGAACGTAGGCCTTCTCAAAGATTTTCAATAACGCCGCTTGGAAATGGTCTGTATCCAACATCGTCCAATAATCTCAACAACTCGTAGCATCAATTCACATAGAACAACCACTATGGGACATACGCTTACTTCGTACATTTTCAATGTAACCAGTATCTTCCGACGACTTAAAGAAGTTCATCTGTCCACTTTGTAGGCGGACAGTACAACCTTCGCTGCGCGTGCGATTTCGTGGTGCCCACTCCAAAATCTTAAGACTTTAAGACTCTACAACTCTATAACTATAACTTTAAAGAACATTTTTAAATCCATGTGCGAATCGCACGTAAAAGATATGATAGTTTACGAAAATCAAATAGATATTAGGTAAAAAATTTAATTACATAACAGTATCTTCTAAAATGGCGCATTCTCAACATTGCAACCAAACTTGAATAAATAAGGATTCTGAATAAATTACTTAGCTTAAACAAAATACTATTTGGCGACGCTAAAAAAAATTAATTTGAATATGAAATTTTATCATCAATAAAGTTTTCCTGAAGCTAGTCTTAAAGTTTTAAAGTTTGGAATGTTAAAGTAGACTACGCCCCTGCATAGTCTAATTCTATTTTCAGATTATAATATAAAAACTTAAGTTTTACGTGACGATGTCCTTTAATTATAAGGGACGCTTTTTAACGCGATCAACGAACATTCGCGAGTCGTCCATGTCATGCGCTAACTAAGCAATTGGCTAACATTATACTTATTCATTCATTTACATAATTAACAAATTATAGACTTATTTCAAGGGATTACTACCTTTAGACTTTTCTTCCAACTTTCTCTTTCTTTTTTTAAGAAAAAATGGTACGTTATGCAACAATAGGTGACTGAGAAATTCTCAAACAAATCTTAAATTTTGAGATCGTTGCCTTGTTCAAAGAAAATTGATTAGTTACAAGACGATGAAAAATAATTGATATCGCGTTTGTTGTTCTTTGGAAAAAAAGATGTATGTGGAATTTTAAACTATTATTATCGTACAAAAAGTAATATTAAAAGAGCGATCTTATTGTCAAGACGGTCGTTACACAGATTATTAATTGTTTCAACTATAATTTATGTGTATATATCATTTATCTTAATGTTTTTTTTTACACAATTTGTTTAAAAATATAGGTAAGGAAAAATATAACCAAAAAGTAAATAGAAAAATCGTACATATGAAAGCGTAATAGTCACAGTATCGTTTTCATTATTCCAGATGAAGGACGTCCTTTGCTATACATTTGCTTCCCACATAGATTTCCATTCTAAACTAACTTTATCAGAAATACCTATCTATTAATTATTCGGCTTATTTTTTCAGATTTGCTAAATATGATATGCTAAATGCTTGCCAATACACTCTTGACACGAAAATTTAAATATTATTTTGTTTATGCAAATGAATGGACTTTCTAGGAGTTATACATTTTTCTTCTTTTCACATGTCTCGTTAATGTTTCAAATAGGATTAATAATTATTCATTTATGATATATATTATAGATAACTTGATCGAATTTTTAATACCAATCGCAAATACTAAAAACAGGCTGCCCCTTTTATCTAATCCTCTGACAAAATATATTTTTTACTTTTGTGTTATAAATAATTATCGTGTAATTACAATTATATGATAAGTAAATAAAGAATAATTCTGGTTTCATGTGGATTGCTGGTTGTTACATGTATAAAAGAGATATTTTTCTCCGAGTAACGCCTTTTTTTATTTTGATGGCTCACAGTTACGGCGCTCTCGTTATTAGTAAACTGATGAGAGTCAGTTTGCGTTGATGTTATTTAATGAAATTAAACAAACTGGTTTAAAAATTTTAATTAATTAATAGCAATACCTAAGTTTATTTTAATCTAACTTAGGAATGTAGTTAAATAGCGAGGCGATCTTAATGTTATTGTTATACATTTAATTTATCGTCGCCGTTTCAGCCTATAGAAACCCACTGCAATGCATGGGCCACCGTCAAAGATTTCTATGTGGACATATACTATAGCCGCAACGCTTTGCGGTGTGATATTTTAGTACGCAGAAGACACTGCTGCCCATCATCTGGAAACTTTTTTTGTGAGCCGTGGCAATCATATGTAATTTATGCAAATTTTGTAAATTATATAAGATAGTATATTCCGGGAACTGAACCCATGACGCACTATCGCAAGTCTCAGATCTCTATTGCTGGGCTACCATTGCTCAGTTTATTTACTTCTTTATAACTAGGCACTTGATTATTTTTTTATTTCAATTGCAACTAGGTAAGTATTCATTTGCAAGTGAGCCTGTAAAATTTTATTAGCAATTTTTAACAAAAAATGAGTTCGTGAAGCATGCGTCTATAGGAATAGAAGTCGTAAATTATTATAGATAGCTTAATTAGTAAATATTTTTAGATATAAATAAATTAAGTATATAAGTAAATAATTATAACCTCACTATTATTAAAAATAATATTTATTGGCAATGTAACTCTCCGTCATTGACGCTTTTCCAAATTCTTTTGAGGTCTTGTTTTTAGCTTGCCCTTAACAAATATTTGCGAAGCTCTCGGCCGCGTTTCCTTACTTTAGTTGTATTGAATTTTTTATCAGAAATTCATTTTCCATTTCAGTTCGTCCTCTTTGAATTGAAAGTAGTAAAAGATGAATAAAACAGTTCACTGAATACACACTAACAAACTTTACCGAGATATTAATTGATTAAATCATTAATGGTTTTTGATACTATATTTTGTACTTACAATAAAATCTAGGAATTTCTATTTATAGCTTATTATTTTTGTTATCATTAACGTAACATAAGGTTTAAAAAGCGGGAACTAAGTTTCTCTATAAATGTACATGTCATACATATTTAGAATCAACAGAACGGTGGACACAAATAAAATATTACAAAATTAAGCTATCAACTAGCCACACCGATCAAACGGTTGGCATAACATCACTAAAATATTCAATAATAATAAATAGGATTAAAAATTTGCGAAACTAATTAATTTTTTTATTCCCTTGGAACACATAGCCATTGCTGCCTTATGATTCTGAAATGAAAAAGCATCATAGAACGTCGACACACAAGGTTGAGAGACTATCATTGATAAGGTCGTCAGGAAAAGTTAGATGCCAACTGGTCCTGTTGAAATTCTATGAGGAAGGCCTATGAGGACTTCCTACAAAAAAGTTAAAAAGTTAAGTCTTTTAAAATAACTATTTTCACTATCTTTTTATCCAGATTTTAAGAACAAAAACCTTGCTAAATAAACGCCCGACTTAGACAATTTATCAACTCGATAATTATTATATTTTACTTAATATCAAAATATCGTATAAGTTAATATAAAAAATTATTTTAAAGTAACTTCTCTCACTATTCATTTATCTAATTTTAAAAACAAAATTATTGCTAAATAAACGCATGACTTTGACGAATTATTACCTTTAATAATGGTTATATTTTATAACTGCACTTTTTATATCACAATATATTATTATATAATTTTTAAACTGATGTTACTTGAGTCATTACGGTTGAAACTACCTTTATAAAGCGATACAGAAAAGTTTGATTTTGACAGTGAAATTTTGAGTTAATTCAAAACATACAAATTAATTTTCTTTAACGCCGTTAGCTTTGTAAGCCACGAACACTTTATGGGAAAACTTATCTACTCATGAAACGCGAAAGACTTGTTCAAATTTTTAAGCGTGTATAAGCGGTGTGCTTTATTGTGCAAAATTGCCGTTTTAATAATAATAAATGTATTTCAGCGTGACCGGATAGTAAAAGTGCGTAATTGTTAAAAAATTATTATTGTTCCGTAGACACTTATGTTTTTTATTTCAACACAATATCCTTTTTTTGTGATTTGACTATAGCCTATTGATAAATGGTGGTCGACGGCAGCATAGTTGCATGAAAAGTTTCAGCGATGGAAATTCTAACAATCACGGTGCTATCAAACTGCTCACGTATTAAAAATCATTGCGAGTGATCTAGAGTATAAATAACAATGTACCGACTTCAAAAAGGAAAAAGGTCCTTCAGTTAATCTTAAAGACGTTTTTACTCTGTTAGTCAAGTATTAAATGATTCTCCGGAACAGTGTCATATTGGAAGCTTATTATTAACACTGAAATAATGTAAACGATATTAGAGTTTCTTTTATCACGCTTTTTCGAATTACTACAGCAGAATTTTCCCCTCTTATTGATAAGGGCATGTCATTAATGTTTATTCACTTAGTGATACTGAGTATCATGATAAATAACTACGTGTGTAACTTATGTACTTTCTTAAGTAATAAATGTCCGAAGTACAAATGAACGATACTAAATGATATTAAATAAATATGTTATGTATCAAACGTAATAAGATAGTAAATACTGTTTATTTTACTTACGAGTGAAGAAGGATCTTTTGTTATGAACTTAGTTGTTACAACTGATATGGAATAGATATCACAATTTTATGTTACACCGTTTATGAAATTATGAATTAATTACAAAGTTTGATCGTTAGTTGGATACTCTAATCTTAATTTATCATTACTGGAGAACCGATGAATTGACTATGTCTGTCTGTATCTTTTATCCTACTCGAATTACAAAACAAGAAACTTACACAATTGACAAAATTTAACTGGCAATGGACAAGATACATTATTGTTCTAAACACGTATTCTTAGTTTTTCATAATTGCCAATCGTATTAATTATTAATCATATTTAAATCAAATGGTTGATTTTAGATTTATATTATTCATTTTATTTCAAAAGTTCTTAATGAAGTTAGTTTCCTACAGCAATGCCTAACAAAGAAATAGGAAAGTTGTAATCTGAGAAAGACAGTTCTAAACTACTAATTGAAGGCTGTGCGATCGAAAGTTGTCCAGGTTTTTATCTGAACTTAAAACTTAAAATAAAACCAAATAACGGTATAGAAATAGCATTATCTATAGCAATAATAAATCTCTTTACAGAGATCTGTTAAGTAATGAGAAGATGTGAAGTAATGATTAAAATATATTTATAATGCATAGTTCCCGACAAAATAAACGTTACTGTTACAATCTCAGTCACCAGAGACTCATAATAAACTTTATATTAATACTTAATTTCAAAAAAGAAAAGGACTTCAAGGGAGTCCTATGGGCATCTATTGACTGACGAATGAATGAATGATTGAAGTCAAAGGCATAGGATTAAACATGCTGTTGATGGATATAGTTATGATCCTGCTAAACGGCAACCTAAACGCAAATAATTTTACTTTTAAGTTATTTTTGGGTGGAAGGTAGTCGAGGGCTATCAAATGATGTATACAAAAATTTAAGTTATAGTTTTTTATACATTTATTGTTAAACACTTTGGTAATAGTACTTTATTAGCATTTTCATTTAATTAATACGTCCAAATTTAATTGAAAAATTTAAAATAGGTTTTCAATTTGAATCAAAATTGAATGAAAAGGGACGACGCATCTTTGTTTACTCTTTTCAACTCATTCTTAGATGACAGCAGAGTACAGAGAGACGTTGCTGTTGTTATTAATTCCATTGACTACATCGAAGTTTTGGTTGCCTCTTTATTCCGAGAAATAAATTATATTAGTACAACACGGTTGAATATTTTAGAAAATGCTTCCTCTATTTCACTCTCAATTCACTTCTTACTTACCATTCCTTTAATTAAAGACGCAACTATTCCACATTACCACTAAAGTGTCGAACATTTTACTCCAAGGGGAGGGAAATAACACCTGGTTATTTGGGCTAAGGAATTTCAATTTTAGCTGTCGACTAACGTTTCCGCTCGAGATTGTAAAAGTCGTGATGTCAATAAAATTCTTTAACAGTGTTTGTAAAAGTTCACTCACTCGCTCGCTCGCGTATTTGAATGGGGGATAAAAATGATACCAGCAACTGATTACTTTTATATTGCTTAGTCATCAGGACATTCCTTTGCTGCTGGATGGAATGCTGGAAGAAAAACTTTAAAATACCAATAAAATAAAATAAACATTTCGTAGGTCACGCTTGCGATACCAGGGATACAATCTTATATAAATAAAACAAAAAAACAACAGGGTCACATGTGAAATTTTACAAAATTAAGTTGTCAACTGGCCACATCGATCATACGATCGATGTAATATCACTTAAATATTTTTGGAACTGTGTTAAAAATAGACTAAAGAAATAATCGAAAGGATTCAAAATTTGTGAAACTTGATTAACTTTTTTGATATTATAATGCAAATCTTATATTATATATTTCCTTGCCACAGTTAGCCATCGACGATCTTGTTAAGGTTGTCAGGGGAAGACCTATGTGGACTTCCTATGACTATGTTGAAAAGTTAAATTATTTTAAAGCAACTTCCCACACGATCATTTTATTCTGATTTTAATAACAAAAACCTAAATAAACGCTTGACTTAGACAATTTATCAACTTTGATAATTATTATATTTTACTTAATATCAAAATATCGTAAAACAATTCTTAAATAAAGACATTATGATTGAACTTACCTTTATAAAGCGGCACAGAAAAGTTTGAATTCCATTGTAAAGTTTATTCAAAACACAAAAATTAATCTTCCTTAACACCGTTAGCTTTGTAAGCCGAGAAAACTTTATGGGAAAACTTTTGTACTCATGAAACGCAAAAGACCTGTTCAAATTTTTAAGCGTGTACCAGCGGTGTGCTTAATCAAAGTTGCTACTATAATAATAATAAATGTAAGTCAGCGTGACCGGACAATAAAAGGGCGTAATTGTTAATAAAAATATTGTTCGGTAGCCACGTATTTAATATACTTTATTAGGCAAAAAATTAAATTATGTTTATGCTGTTCAGTAAAAAGTTGTTTCACCGAGTGATTCAAACAATATTAGACTTTAGCATTAAAGTTCTGCTTAATGTACAACAAATTAAGAATTAGGTAATTGTTTGGAAGTGCATGTTTTCGTTTTTTAAATCACTCGGCATTGACTATTTTGACACATATTGACTATTAGCTTCATAACAATTTCAGCTAAAGATCTACCACCGATAGACAAAGGTTTCCACCATTTATTGTATTAGTTGTTAGTAATTTGTAATGTATATATAAATGTATTAAAAACAAAACAACGTAGATATTTTTCTTCTCTTGGACCCCAAGATTAAGTACGTACGAAAAGAATTGAGAATAATAGAGAGATATTTTAAGGATGTCATTAAAATCAAACATGTGTTAAAAAACTCACGGAGCTTAGCAGATCAACAAATTTAAGTATTAGGTCTACCTCTCATAGTAAAAGATCTAAATGAGTGCATGCTACAAGGTGTTAAGACCCTTGATACAGGCCGTTTCAAAGCTGTGTTATTGGAAATATACAAGAAAGCCTTCCTTCCTTCAAGGGCAACTTCAAACAATGGATTAATTGAAATAATAATTATAAATGAAATATCAAGATTTCGTTAAACTAAATTTAGATTAAGCTTTTGTTTCATGATCCCATCAAAGACAATTTGTGAGTACAATAAACACATGTTTCGTCTGTTAATTTTTATTAACAATGGCTTTTACGAGTACAGCTTTACGTCAGTTTTTTTCTTAAGTATATACTCAAATATATTTTACAAAAAAAAGTATTATTAAAATGCAAAGTTTTAAATTTTAAATAACCCTATAAAATGTAACTATTATCGCATATCTTTTACACTTTATTCCGTGTAAACGTTTTTCTTCGTTTTTCTAAAAGAAATGAAGTTCGTTCACATAAATCTGATTTTATCGCATATCGGCACGTTTTAGATCATTTATATGCTAACATAGTGGACGATTCCCATCGCTTATAATATATCAGACATTTTCAATATTAATTTTTGTTACAAGTAACGCATTCAAATATTAACGTTGTGTATTGGAACAATAATTAAAATAATTATAAAAATGTGATTACTAAATTAAAAAACAAAAACTGAACAGTCTTTTTTCATTAGATTTGAGGTTTTAAATGCTAAAATAACATTGACGTCACCTGGTGCTCGATCCGGTGGTGCTCGATTCTCGTCGCCTGCTGTCAAAAGTTTCAAAATAGCAGCACTTTTGGTTAATTTACAATTCTTCAACTGAGAGAAATTTTATGAGACAACTTTTCCATAGACTATTAGGAAGAAAGGATTGTTATTTAAGGGTTGGATAGTTAATTTTATTTCACTTTGCATATATATTTTAAAAACGTGTATCGTCTAGTACATTTTTTATCTTCTCAAACTTTGTAAAATTTATCCCTAATTTAAATCAGATTTAAAACGTGAGTACTAATTATAGGCAAATTTTTTACTATAATCTTTAAGTAAAATACGGAAAAAATTATTTGCAATCACGTACTAGAGCATTTCAAAATAACTAATAAATTATTCCATAGCCAACAATTTGGATGTGTAAAGGAAATATATCTGTGCAAGTGTAAGTTTGTTAAAATTTATATATCAAGCATGGGTGGATCCACATCATGCTGTAGGTATTGTTTACGACCTTTTGAAAACGAGCAAATATAAACATTGCGAATGAAAGATAACGCTCTTACGTTGTCATATTCAATTAATGAATTAAAAATTGTACAATTGAATAAATCAAACTCTCCGGGATCTGTAGCCAAGATGGCCGTACTGCAGATTACAATATTGGAACTTTTATTATTTTTAATATGCATAAACGACTTTCCATTCTTAACCTAAAATGTTTACGAGTTTGCACTGTTCGCAAATGATACGTATCTTTTATTTTGTATAATAAGCGAATAGTTTTGACGACGTGGACAATGTTTTTTTTGTAAATATTGGTTTGATTTACGGGTCATAACTTAGTCTAAAATTCTTAAAAAACTAAATGTATAAAATCGTCCTTACAGGAATTTGTTAGATACCTCTAAACTATGTATACTCTACAGTTTACTTGGATATCACTATCGATTCTAAACTTCAATGGAGCCTTCACATTGAGTCTGTAGGCAGGCTTAATACGCAGCTTATGCAATTACAAAGATGAAATGTTACTCTGATATTGATGCAGTTAGGATAGTGTATTTAAGTTATATCCGCAGAATTATGTTCTATGGATTGATATATTGCGGTCAAGGTGCGGATATTGAGAATAAATTCTTATTTTTTCTTATGAGACTAGTTTAATAAAATTTATTACGTTATATATTTCATGTTATATAATATAATATTCTTTTCCTTCTTGTTGTTTTTTTTTTCGTGCAATTTACAGCTTAGTGAAAAAGGTATGAAAAATATTTTAACTATGTATCAGAAAAACTCCAATTCACAGTATAGTTAATAACTTTATTCCACTTATTTAATACTCTTATCAGCTAACTAGCATAGTTTCCACTGGACAACTTATTACCTCGATGGTTATCGAACGACTGACCAAGCTCCCGACTCAATTATCAAAACGCTGTTTCAACCCCACCGCTCTCAATCTTTTTACTGGAAGTTGTCACAAAAGAGTGACGGGGTCGAGTGGTGTTGCCATTAAAGAAAAATAACCTTTCATAAAGTTATTACATATGGCGTCACAATATATTTATGATAACATTTTATACGATGACAATAGTCAGATATTGCGAGCTTTGCCTCCCGTATTACTGACTTATTACTCGTACTTACTCGAGAGGCAAGCCCGACACCCTCCCTATCGCCCCATCGGCTCACGAGCAACCAAAACCCACCAAACCCCAAACCCGGTCCCCTTCGCCTGCCGAGGAACTTAAAGCCCTCGCGCTATTCCTAGCCTACCTCTACATTGGCTATTGACCTCGACGAGTTTTGCAACCTTGTCGCAAAAATCCGCAAAGCCTCGGAGAGGCCCTAGTCTCTTCCGACCGCCGAATAGTCCTCGCTTCGTGCTACATCCCACTCACTACACTATACACCTACACGGTTATAGTTCTCCGCGTGTGGACGTCTTCGTCGTAACTGAGGTATGATCCCTCATCCTAATCCCAATTTTTGGTCCGTGGACCTCTGTTTCCACGGGCTCAATTTCGATGAAACTGTACAAAGTCTAGACCGGCTAGCAGCACAACTTCTAATACATCAAATATATATAAATATATATATATATATATATATATATATATATATATATATATATATATATATATATATATATATGTGATGTAATAGTTATAATATAATAACAAAGGGAATGCCCATAATGTATTTACGAAGCACCGTGAGAAACTCGCTGTACCAAAATTTCGACTGCAAAAAATATTTAATTCATTAACGGAATTTAATTTTCCGTTAACATTTCGAAAAAGGTTATTACACTTATATTTATTAAATTCAAAATTCATATTAAAAGTAAATTGTCGAAAAAGGATGTTATACAATAAACGAAAATTTTAATGGCAATTACGTTGTTGGATTACTTTCGTTTAATTAAGATTGTATCGGACAAACTGTGTGTGCATTGTACCTTATTATTAAATATGTTTTTGTGGAATTTTATCCTTATTCTTTACAACCATAACACCTTACGAAGCAGAGTAGGGTCAAAAACAAAGAACACAAAAATTTTAACGATCAATAACAGTCTGGTTTCAATATCGATGACATTAACTTCATCTTTTATCTTCTTACTGTCATAATTGTCATTATGTTAGCAGATAGACACATAGAGCAAGGATCTTTGGGGGAGGTTGCCAAAGACCGCCACAATATGCTCATAGTTCCATGCAGTATAAGACCGAGTATATTGCGCTGTCTGAGTCTAGCTACTTCCATAGATTATATTGTCCACCTAGATGGACTCCCATCCGCACCAAGTCTCCCGGCTTAGAGTTACCATTTGGAAACCTGTCGGCCCCAATAGCCGTCGGTCGCACTAGTGATGTACCCCCACTGCCAATTCAGACAACCAATTCTTCGAGCTGCGTCATCGGCCTTGGTTCTTATGCTCGCTTATTTTATTCACTATCGACAACAGGTTTTACTAAATTTACTCAACTATACTTTTGATACTTGTGGTGTAACATAATATTGTATTATTATATAATTAAACTTTACTTAATAATACTGTATTATGTTCCCAAAATGGAAAGTTAATTTTGTATAAACCTTATTTATCATGATGGCAGGTTTATTATTATTATTATATTATCTATTTGGAATTATCTATTAATTATTTTTTAAATGTATAGATACAAGTGATGACTGAATTTGCATACTTTGAGTAATTATGAAACTAGTACTCACAGGCGGTGCAAATAACGCGAAAAGAAAAAAATTTGCGTGGGCAGGTTGAAATAAACGAGAATGCCAAGATATCTATAGAACAGTGTTGTAATTGATTCTCACATCTGTTAATATACTTGTAACAAGAGTTAGTGCTTATTAACGTGAGAGAATAAGTATGTAGCTAAGACATAGGATAAACATATATAAATACATTGTAAATGCATGCAGCCATGTTAGTATTAGGAACGTGGTTCTGTTGCAATTGGAGACAGAGCTCCAGGGATTTTAAGCTTAACTAAGATATACGTGGTGTCGTTGAACTTGCATTAAAACTAAGATTAATTGAAATTTCGGTCTAGTTAATTTTTTTTATATTTATGTTATCGATATAATAAGTTGGGGAAAAAGTTTCTTTACGCTTAGTATAAAATTCGAAATATTTTTTAAAAAGAATATTAACATTGATCTATAATATATACGAGTAGGTGACGTTTTGTTCGATGGCTATTTGCCATTATATAAAAAGTGATATCAAGCCTTTGCTGTAGACATTTGGGACTTCTTTGATCAGAAATTTTGAATCTGAAGGTGCAAGGTCAGGGCTATATGGTCAATGCATTAACATCTCTAAGTCAACCTCTCTTAATTTTCGCTGGGTGGTCCTCTGTTATCATAATAAAAAAACCACACTTTTTCTATTGCATTATTATTTTCAACTTTTTGCTTTAATCACATTTGTTGGCATCAGAGATCCTAATCGATAGTTCAGCCAGGCAGTAGGAGGTTTATAGGCGACTTCCTTCAATTCCCACCATGCACACAGAGGACTACTTTATTACAGTTAATACAAGTTTATACATATTTTTTTTTGGGGAAAGTTCTTTTCTTTTTCTTTATCAAGTTCTGGTCTGTCAATATCCAAGCCGCCTATTATAATTGAACGTAAGTATACTTTTAAAAAACATGTTTTGAATTTTCAAACAAAATGCGAAGAAACTTTTCCCCCAACCTATTATATATTAAAAAAAACGAAACGATGCCGGAGTTTTTTAAAACGTTTTTTCAAGACTGTAAATTGCACAAATGGCTTTTTTTTTCTAAAAAAAATATTAGAAGAAAAAAATATTCTTAAGTGTATAACATAATAATTTTATTAAACTAGTCTCATAAGAAATAAGAATTTATTCTCAATATCCGCACCTTTACCTCTATTTATCAATCCATGTAACATAATTCTGTGGAAATAACTTGAATACACTATCCTAACTGCATCAATATCAGAGTAACATTTCATCTTCCTAACGGCATAAGCTGCGTATTAAGCCTGTCTACAGACTCAATGTGAGGGCTCCATTGAAGTTTAGAATCGATAGTGATATCAAGGTAAACTGTACTCGTAGAGTATACATAGTTTAGAACATGTTATATATTTGAGAGATATTTAAAACATTCCTGTAAGAACAATTTTATACATAAAGTTTTTTTAAGAATTTAGGACTAAGTCGTGACCCGTAAATAAAATCAATATTTACGAAAAAACATTGTCCACGTCGTCAAAACTATTCGCTTAATATATAAAATGAAAGATACGTGTCATTTGCGAACAGTGTAATCTCGCAAAAGCTTTGGGTTAAGAATGGCAAGTACTTTATGAATATTAAAAATAATAAAAGCTCAAATATGCTGCCTGCCTGCAATTTGCCTATTTTTGATACAGATCCTGGAGAGTTAGATTGTTTCATTATGTAATGTTATAATTTACATACTAATACGTCAACATGGACTCAATTAAATGCTTTTAAAAGAACGCAAAAAATACAGACACCATCATTTGAATCCTCCCATGCTTGATATATATATATTAACAAAGTAATATTCGCACTGATTATAATTTTCCATTTATAACTGTAAATTGTTGGTTATGGAATAAATTATTACAGTTGAAGTGCTGTAGTAACTGATAGAATATGATTTTTTAAATATTTCACTTTACGACGATAGTAAATAAATTAGTGTATAATTAGAGCACACAATTTTGTTGCCCGACTTAAATAGGGAATTAATTTCACAATGTTTGAGAAGATAAGGAACTTGCAAGTAAAAAATAAATTTATGAATATAACTGCGAAAATTGAAACTGTTGAAATCTATTAAAATAAAATTAATCACTCAACTGTTAAATAATATTTCTCCCTTCCTTACAGTCTATGGAAAAGTTGTCTCGTAAAATTTCCTTCAGTTGAAGAATTGTAAATTAACCAAAAGTGCTACTACTTTGAAACTTTTGATGGCAGGCGACGAGGATCGAGCCAGGTGACGTCAATGTTATTGTAGCATTTAAACTCTTAAAGCTAATAAAAAAACGGTTCCTTTATTCTTTTTCAATTAAATATTCCCTGTTTTTTTAATAATTTTAATAATTGTTTCAAACTACAATATTAAAAAACTGAATGCGCTCCTTTTAACTAAAACTAATATTGAAAATGTCAAAAATATAATAAGCAATGGGAACCGTCCACTATGTTAGCATATAAATGATCTAAAACGTGCCGATATGCGATAAAATGAGATTTATGTGAACGAACTTCATTTCTTTAGAAAAACCTTTTCTTTGTTTTATAGAATAAAGTGTAAAAGATGTATGATAATAATAATATTTTATATGCTAATTTATAAATAAAACTTTGCATCTAAATGATATATTTATGTACAAAAGGTATTGGAGTACATTCTAAAATTGACTTAAAGCTGTATTCTATAAAGCTATTGTAAATAAAAATTAATAGTCGAAAAATGTATTTATCGTGCTCACTAACAATCTTTGATAGCATTATGAAATAAAAGTCAAATTTAATTTAAAAGCTAGATGTTTTAATCATAATAATCATTTCAATTTATGGACATTCATTGTTTGGAATTATAAGGATTTTATTAAACATCATCATTTGAGCCGAAAGTCCTCTGAAGGACAAAGGCCTTCTCGTAGTTTTCTAATAACACCGCTTGAAAGCAGCCTGTATCTAGTATCGTCAGACTATTTACACTGAGGGGTATATGACTACCTAATATTTTCAATAGGACGGGTTAGAAGCAGCTTGCATCCAGCACCTACCGATAACCTTAACAAGGTCTTCTGTCCACTTTGTGAGTAGACAACCTTCGCTGTGTTTGCCGGTTCGTGGTCTCCACTTCTGAACCCTAAGGCCCCACAGCCATCTATTCTGCATACTATGAGGTCTGTTCATTGACACTTAAATTTTCCAATCCGCTTAGCTATACCAGTTATTTCACATATGCTTCATTATAATTGCACCCTTGATAATCTCTCTATTAGTATTTCCACTACTGACAACGATGTCAACGTGGCGCCAGATGGTATGTAAGGCTTTGAGAATTTACTATTAATATATAAAGCATTTTTAAAATCACGTGTAAAAGACATAGTATTTTACGAAAATCAAAAGAAAATTAGAATAGAAATTTAATCACATAAAAGTATTCAACTAAAATGGCGCATTTTCAACATTGCAATTAATGTTAAATAAATAAATGTTCTGAGTAAATTCTTTAGCTTTAATAAGGTAGACAAAATTATTTTGAACATGAAATTTATATGTCAATAAAGTTTTCCAGAAGCCCGTCTTAAAGTTTTAATGTTTGGGATGCTGAAATTAGACTTAGACTTAGATATAGATTAGGTTTAGATTTTAAGCGACCAAAGGACATTTGTGAATCTTCCATTTAGAGGCCAGGTGACGTCAACGGCCTATGATGAATCCATAGTTCATCTATTAACAATTAAATGCATGACTTTTATTTATACTTTTCAAAAATAAATATCTAGCATATAAGTACACTACAAAGCAGCGAAAAGTAGAAAAAATATGTAACATTTTTTATACATATGTTGCAGATATACAAAAATATGCATTTACTTTTAAATGTAGTATATATTTACGCTTAAATGGTTGCGGTTTTTGATCATTATGCATTTAAGGGTTAAAGAATTGTCTCGGTATGTAAGGATTGTTTCCGACTATCTCAAGAAATCAAGTGTCATTTTCGATAGTACGAAAAACAGTTTGAAGTAAGAAGGGGACAGGGTAAATGTGAAGCTTCCAGATATCATGCGCTAATAACCCAACTGGCTAACATTATACTTATTCATTTACATAATTATCAAATTGTAGAATTATTTTAAGGGATTACTTTTAGATTAAATTCTAAAACTTTCTTAAGAGAATGTTTCATTATGCGACAGGTGATTCCGAGAAATTCTCCAACGAATCTAAAATTTTGAAGTCGTTGCCTTGTTCAAGGAGAATTGATTAATTACAAGACGATTAAAAATATTTGACATCGAATTTGCTCTTCTTTGTTAAAAAAAAGTATTAGAAATTTAATTATCAAAACGCATGGATGATTTAAAACTGTTGTTATTGCACAAAAAACTTAAAAGGAATACTAAAAGAGCGAGCTTATATAATACTGGCGATACATACATAAGAAATTGCTTATGTGATAATTTAAGCTATTTGTTTAATTTAAATTTTAAAGTATTTAAAGTGTAATGGCCAAAGTGATGATACTTTGTTCTTGTTTTGTACTTTGTTCTGTATCTTGTTTCACTCGTAGGATGTCCTTTGCTGTACATATGCCTCCCGTATACATTGCCAATAGAACTTCGTCTATATTACTTTATTAGAAATATCTATTCATTTATTATTCGACATTTTTCCCACAATTATTGAGTACTTGTTTTTGTAGCGTAAATAATAGTGAAAATGACATAAGTTGCATAAACACTCTTTAGAAGGGTTAAAATTTATAAATAACCTTTTTTAGTTCTCTACAGGCCAAGCATTTGACGGTCTACCGTGTTGTATACATGCTTGCTAACTACTAAGTAATAAAAATGTAATTAAAAATTGCTAGTGATTGATTCAAAATCTGTTTCATTTAAAACTTCTTTGAACTTTTAACTAAAAATCAAGATTTTTTTGTTGAAAGTGAACAAACTACTTCTTGGCACAAAAATTTTATAAATTTGTTGGCTTAAAAGTGTGACATTCACTCGTTTTCTATGTTACTCTTTTTGCCGTAAAATGAAAAACTTTGGCGATGTTAGCACTTTAGCCGCGAAGCGGAGCTCACTGTACCGTGATATTTCCGTGACGTAAATATCTATTCTTCTAGTTTTTACGCGAATTTTCTGATTTATATCAAAAGATTTAAAATAATCACAAAGCGTTCTTAATATTTAATAATAATTTTAAATTACTGCTACAGTCATGCTCAGTTACAAGCGGACATTATGTGTGTATAGGTTAATTGGTTTTTAGTGCAAAAATATGAATATGTAGCTCAGTGTATAGCAAAGAGCTTTAAATATTTACACCTATTTACAACCACAATGTATGTATCACTCTAAAACTATTAAAATGTGGCAGGCCAAAAACTTCTAGCAGTACAAACTCTGCGGGAACAGATAGAAAACAATTATTGATTTTAATATGCAACAAATGCTTATTCTTACTTAAATTATCATTACGTTATTTATCATTTATGAATCGATTGATTTTTTTTTGGATCGAGTACCATATATTAATTAATTGACAGTAAATTAGCTCAACCTTTTAAAGCTAGGTGTACTGGGTGTTAATTTCACAATTACATAAGCCTGAATGTAAAAGTGATTGTGATAATTTTTAATCACTCAAACCAAACTAAAATGAATAAATGCATGTTTACAATATGTACTATCCCCAAGAGAAGATAGTAATTTTCTATTCTAATTTTTATGACCTAGCAACCTTTTTTCGTACTCAATATTGGGTCCTAAGAGGAGAGAAATATCTACGTTGTTCTGTTTTTAATACGAATTACTACGAACTAATAATCTATGATGAAAACCTTTTTCTATCAGTGGTAGTTCTTTGGCTGAAATTATCATATGGACTATAGTTAATGTGTGTGAAAGCAATGTAGAGTGATTTAAAAAGCAAAAACATCCACTTCTTAGCGATTACCTAATTAGTAATTTGTTATATAGTAAGCAGAACGTTAATGCTAAAGTCTAATATTGTTGGAATCACGGTAAAACGACTGTTTGCTGAACGAGCATAAACAAAACTTTAATATGTTTTGAAAATTTTAAACGGTATTGTTCCGCAAATAGCATCATTGTTTAATACAATAGTCGTGTCCTCCAACATAGTTCTTATTTCATACGGTATACAAACATTTGCATTGCTTTCATTTGAGTGTTTCGAAAAATTAAAACTACATTTATTTTGCAATTTCAGAAAGCATAGTAAGTAATTAAGTTTAATATATCATTTGATTTCTTAAAGAATATTTGAGTATTTAAAAAGTTTTATCGCAAAATTTTTCTATAGGAGAAAATTTAGGGAGTTAAAAATATTTGATAATATATTTATTCCAATATTAAATTTCAGTTTAAACGAAACATTTTTCAAAATTCCAGATTTTATTGAAAAAAATGATACCACTGGAATAGGTTAATTTTTTTGGACGCATATGCATCTCATATGTATAAGAAATGTACATAACCGAGTAGGCTGACAACTTGAAATGGCGATGGGCAAGTCACATAACGTATAAAACAGATAGCCACTGGTGCGTTAAAGTTCTGCCGTGGAGAGCAAAAGACTGATGCTTGATGTTGCAGGCGCTTCCAATCGATTCTAGTGGAAATCTATGTAGCAGACCTATGGTCTGCAGCAGGCGTCATATATCTTACACAAAGATGATGATATCGTGATATAATTGTTGTAATGCTAATCAATATTTAAACGATTTTTATTTAAGATTATATCCTTTACAGAAGTGTTTATCACAATAATTATGAGGAGATTTTTTATGAGAAAATTACACTCTGCAATTTAAATAATGCATCACAAGGCGCCACTCTGATTAAAGCAAACAAGCTTTTGCCGTCGACAAAAATTTTAAACGTTGTTTTAGATCTCTGTCATATAATTGAAAATAAATTAATTAGGTTATTTTGAGAGTTACGGTCTACGTAATAACATTTAATAAACTTTATTACATCATTAAGAAATGTGTGATGGGTGGAAGATGTGTGTGAGTTACACCAATTTAGTTAATTGTTATATACATAGCGATATTAAGCTATAAGAAAATAATTTTCTAATTTTCACGAATATATTTATAAAGAAGATCAATAGAGTAACTGCAATTTTTGTTGAGGGTAGACACATAATTCCTCGCACTGTTGTACATCAGTATTTAAAAATTTCGGACAAGGTATTTCTTCGGTTCACTGAAATTTTTTTATTAGTCTAGTTATTATTGAATTACGATTCATGTATATGCGCATATATACGCATGAAATCTAAAGGCGCGGAGCCCATAATTAAATAGCCTTTGAGACCCCTCTCTGAAGAAGGCAACTAGAAATCTGAGACGACGGATCTATGAGGCAACTCGATGTATGAGAAGAATTGTTAATTTATCAATGACTTTAACCTTAGCGGTTTCTAACAAAAATGTGATCAAGAAGCAAAAACAAATTAAGTATTTTAAACAAATACTTTTTGTTTAAAAAAAGAACAACCCTTACTAACTTCTGCGGTGAGGTTCTTAGTAGCGAACGGGGTTGTCAAATGATTCCTTTTTAAATGTAAGAATGAATAATACGTCGCGATGCAATAAGTGAATTTGCGTTTAGAAGTGCGGGTGAAAGTTTTGAAAGTCACATTTAAACGATTGATACAATAATTGTCATTTTTATGACATTATATATTTTGTGTGGCGATAATTTGAAAAATGACGGACAGAGATATAAATAATGATGGTGGTTACGCAATCAATTATTTTTTATTTTGGAATTTAAGAAAGATTTATCAAGAATTAGCTTAGAAATAGGAATATTCGTGGTAGAGGACTGCCACCTCAGAGTCCGAGCCTAAATATTTGGCCCCGGAGGTATAGTCCGAGGAGTTGTCGCTGAGCGCTATATAGCGTACTAGGGCGTCCGATAACTGCAGAAAGTCGCTCAGGAACCGAGTGTGGCGGTCCTTGGCATCCGTCTTCTACTCCACGGAGAATTTTCGTACCATTTTACGGCCAAAACAAATGATAGTCTTCATCGAAGAGGGGAGCCATAAGTGGCGCCAGGATTGCGCCATTTTTAATGTGAGCGAGCTGTGTTCGACATTTGACACTTTCCTGCTGGGCGGCAGTGGTGAAGAAGACGAGGAAGTCTAAGCAAAGCTACCTGGACGGTCCAGTCTGATTTGTACCGAACAACGGTGTTCGGAGAGAGGTTAGCCTGCGATATTGAGCGTCATAATGCGTCATTAAATCTAACTGCACTAGGAGAAGACAGAACCCTACACGGTCGTACGGCCGAGGTGTCACCCGACCCAACGACGGTGTCACAAACGTGCCCAACAGCCCTTTTTGGCTTTCGGTGGGTAAATCTTCCGGATGTTCAAGATGCCATAAACTTACATATACACTTTATCAAATATAGCCTTTGGGTGGAGGATAGGGTTATATGAGATATCTATCCATTAAAACCCCCCGGTAATCGCCCTCTGCGCTATGCGTGGGACCGTGGTATCTTTTGGTCAGGGTTCGCCACGCAGCCTTCCCTCGCGCTTTGCTATTTTAGACAGCCCGTCTAGAGATATGCGTATATAGTTCACTCTATCCCCAAAACCCTCGCGGTTTTATCACAATGGTTCTAGACCACATCGACCCATCGTCCGCCTCAGAGACGCTGAAGCTAGGGCGAGTTTAGGGCCTCCACACTAAGCACCCGCGACTCCACGCCTAGTAGCCCAAGTCTTACTTGTCTTATAGGGATAAAAACAACCCACGCGGGAGCGCCAGGAGGGAGAAACAGTGCTTAGTCACACGCGGACCACGGCCTCGCACGGGGGAGGAGAGAAACGGTGACGACGCGTGACTGGTGTCGAACGCGAAAACAAGGAGTGCAAGGAGCAGACGGATGTTGACCCAGCGAGTTGCTCGGTTGCGGCCTGCTCCTCAACTTGGCATGGACTTGGTCCGGACCGAAACAACAGGAACAGCGCAGGTTGCGACGGTGGACGAGTACTGAATATGCGATCACTGCCAGTTCTCAGGGACGGCCTGGTGACGTTCTCTTATAGAAAGAAATTGGCTGCGTCACCTGCTAAGAAAAGCGGGGAAGTCTACGGATATTTCGGACATTCCAAACGCTGAGTGCAGGAATTCCTCACACCGGGGTGCTGGATGTCTAACCTAATTGCAAGTCAGAAACAAAGGAAGCGGGAGATTCGTCCGATCACTCCAAGCGCTGAGCACGCATTGCCCGGCGCCGTACTTTCTCAGTAGAGCCTCCTAAATCCTACAAGCGGTAGGGGGTAGACCAGCACAAACAGTAGTAGTCTTTTCAGTCAACTTTCTATCATACTTTCACTTATAATAATACTTTTTCACTATCCTTTAAGTCAGGATTGAGATGAACTTAGTTATTGAATTGTTGGTAAAACAACGGCCATTTATTAACATGACAATACATTCATTGACATTATTGTTGGGTGATCATTGTAATAGTTTTCTTAATAAACATTATATAGATAGATCACGATTGATTTTTATTTTTTCCCCCACAAAGAAAGATGAAGTACTCGGGCATAAATAAATAAATATCGAATACGTAGATAGAAAAATTAAAGAGACTAAGAATGGTCAAGTAGGTCCATATTGGATAATGTTTGCTTTAATGAGTACATTGCTAAATAACTCTAACAGATGTACGCAATTAATTCACCACAGTTTGCAACTAATCTTACAACCAAAACCAATTAACTCTGCAACTCTCTTGTGACAGAACCTCTGTGCATATATATTACTTTATATGTTACGTTAAAGTCCAACGGATGTATTTAACTTTAGTTTTTAGTGGATGTTTTGTGTTTAGTATATGAATTACTTATTTTTATTTACAGATAAAATACACACTAATGTTTGTTAATGAAGCGCTACTGAAATAGATGTATACTCAAAATGTTTTTAAAAAGCACCACCATAATAATCAACTTTATTTCAGCCGCTAGAAGCCTACTGCAAGGCATATTCCATGAGCCTAAAATAACAATTTGAAAATGTTCCTTTTCGAAGTGTAGTATAAGACGGAGCATTATTTACACGCTTAACAAACAATGTGACACTTATGAATTATCCCTTTTTGTAATTTAGTATTTAGGAAATGAAACAAAAATTAGTTGTGTTTGTTTACTAAAAAAAAATACAAACGTATAATGTACACTATTTATACAAGGAACTTAGGAATTATGACTGCGTGTGTTTTGGTTCAGAGATGTCAGAAAACAAGTTGTTTTTATTTGAATTAGGCTTTGAACATACAGGCCATTAAATTGAAAACAAATTTTAAGATTTGCTTTTTAAAACATGACTTTCGTAATATGTAGTTGTCAGCCAAAGACTTAAAAATAGATTATTTTTACTACACATGAAACAAATAAAAATAAATACATATTTTAGATAGCCTGAACTGTAAAAGTTATTTAAGGTTAAATGTTTACATATATGTATGTGTATGTATAAACACCCTAAACTGCTCTGTTCTAAAGGTTGTCTGGTAGAGATCGCCTCGAAAGATAAGACGGCCACTTGTACCTCTATATCAATAGCTTCTGTTTTGGTTATTATAGGGTACAAAAAAGTGTAAATAAATAGATAAATGAAACATTTATAAATATAATTTTAAAATTTTTTGACCTTTTATCTTTCACAAAAAATATTGATAAATTAAAAAATAATTTATTATTATAATAATTTTTTTACTAATTGTACAGTAGACATTTACTTCCGTGCACACAGGTACAAAAAGTGATTATACTAAATAGCAATCATCTTCAGATTATTTATCCTTATTAAACTGCGCCCTGGTAAACATTGAGTTTTTTATTGCAAAAGTAACAAAGAATTGATTTGTAATTACTTTGACGAAAATGCCTGACGCACTCTAGTGCCGGTAAATCTACCAAAATTGGAAAACTATTTAAAAAATTAACTATTTAAAATAATTTATATATTTACAATAATAATCAGAATTACTACGTCAGTGTCAATGCCATCATAATTTTAAGTGTAAGACATCTACTACTGGAAGTACGATTCCTCCATAGATTTCTAGCAGGACCTTGTGGAAGCATAAAATACATCTTGTTAGTTTAGTCTAAAACTATTATTCGTATTTTTAACTATTTATAGTACATAACAAGTATATTGTTTATATTAACAAAAAAGTGTTAAGAACACGTACATCGTATAGTTAATCGTCGTTTCAGCCCATAGACGCCCGCTGCAAGTCATAAGCCTCCCCTTAGAGTATCTATCGCATAATATACCATAATCGCAACGCTTAGCAGGCGTTTTATGTATATTATGATACGCAGAGGACACTACTGCCCATCCTTTGGAAACTTATTTCTAAGCAGTGGTAATATTGTGTAAATTATACGAAGTGCGAATAAATTAAGATTTTATTCCGGGAATTCAACCCGTGACCTTTTATCGCAAGTCTCAGTCTTCTACCGCTGCTCAATACCACTGTATAGTTAATATTTAAATTTTATATGTTATAATTCTAAAAGATAAACTAATAAGAACACCGTGTATGAAATTAGAATGCAGTCGAGTCAGTGACCAATTTATCGTCCGATAGTTGCGATTCTATAGTCATGCAAACGACGTGTGATAGAGAACCGCCGTACGTGTGACTCTGATCGTACGTGGGAACGCTAAGAATAGCTATATACGGTATTATTGGTTTTAGATGTAAAAACTTTAAAGGAGTGATATTGCTCATTTTCTGTCACTTAATCTATGATAAACTTTATACAAAATCAATAATTTCTGAAATAACAATATTGTAAGAAACAGCGTTGAAAACATACGGATTACCACATAAACTTTCAGTATTAAAATTAATCATTGTTTACTATCTATCACTGCAAATTTTTTTACTGCGAGATGTGATTGTTCTGTTGCATTTTAATATAAACAATTAATTGACCTAACGTATTGAGCAGTAATAACTTTAGAGAGAGTTATTACTAAAAGGTTTAATCATTTTTGCTTCCATATGAATTATACATTCACCCCTTTAAAGCTAACTAATCTCATGTATAGTTATAAAAAACCATATCTCTATATATATAATATATATAACTTACATCAAGATTGTCGAAAAATGAGAAATGGATAAATTTCGATAAAAATAGAAAAACAGCACTTCTTGTTTATTCATACAAATCAATAAATTAAAGAACCCATCAAAAGTCAAAAATGTCGCGTTATATCGTCGCCTTCTGATTCACACATAAGTTTCCAGAGAATTTGGAAAAGCAATAATGACGGAGATTTACATTTCCAATAAATTTTATTTAAAACATTTTTGAGGTTATAATTATTTATTTATGTGCTTTATTAATCATTGTAATAAAATATATTTACTAATTAAATTGATGACAATAATTTACGGCTTCGATTCCTGTAGATGCGTGTTGTGCGATATAATTTTTTTTTATGAAATATTGGTAATAAAATTTACAACAATACTTACAAATAAGCACAAGTCTAATTGCAATTGATAAAACCAGACTAGCTATCGTGTGCCTAGTTATAAAGAAGTAATTAAACTGAGCAGTGTTAGCCTAGAGGACTGATACATGCAAAAGAAGGTCGTGGGTTTGATTCTCGGTATATAATTTTACATAATTCACACTGTGCATTAATTATACATAGGGTTACCACTGTAAAGAAACAAGTTTCCAAAAGTTGAAGTTCCAGAAGAAGAGAGTGATATAAGATAGGGTCTAAAAGATGTCCAGTGCACAACAAATGCCGAATAAATTTCAATTATGATTAGTGATACGTGAAGAAACTAGAATAATCGCTTTTAAAATTTAACAGCCAACGCTTACGAACTTCAATGTTCTATTTTATTACCGTTTAACCGTTATATACCGCGTTCAATTTTATTTCTATAGATATCCGATATCGTAAAGATTCGCTGAGAATTGTGTAACTGGACGGACGTATTGCCCGAGTTTATTTTATAGATTGAATAAAATGTTATTTAATAAAGTGTTATTTACACAAGGATACTATAAATGATTCACTAAGTTTTAAATAATACTTTCCTTCGAATTTAATCTTAAATAATTACCGTAATAGTATAAAAAATGTTTTGAAATGATCGATTTGTGTTTAATGAACATTTATAATTAACAAAGTTAATACTTGCATATATTTAAATTTTATTTTAAAAAAGTATAAAAATGGACTTTTCATTAAAAAAAACACCAGCGCCGCCAAAATTTCATTCTAACTATATACGTTCCTTCAATATTTCTATGAAGCCATATCAATTGTCTGGAGATTATATGTACAAGTTCAATTATATAGGCTCCAAATTCTGCTACTACGTAAAAGAAAGCAAATAGTGATTTTAAGAGGAACATATATATGACCGCTTTGGCAAGCATAGCGTCAGACGACTATCCACAAATCGATGGACGACCTTGTTGAAGTCATCGGAAGACGCTTAATACAGACGGTTTCTAATCAATCTTACTGGAAATCTATGGTGGAGGCTCATACCCAACAGTGGACATCATATGGCTAGAAACGCTATGATGACGATATTTGTGAAACCAATTTTTATCTGTTTTACGACGAGGTAATATTATTTCATACTTTCTTCTGCAAATAGCCTAAAAAAAGATTATGTCAGAACATGATGTTTTTGTCGCACTTCATTCTCCTTTTTCCGCCATCTTGAATCGTGAACACAAAAGGCAATCTATAAAACATCTTTCCTTGTCCAAAAAATTATTTTGAATTAATTTCAATAACCTTTTTTATAATGGTCTATTAGGTCTTTGGTTCAACAAGCGAATCATTTTGGAAAAGGGCTTGAGCTACGAGGCAAAAGGGCCAGAGTAATTGAGGAAAATAAAACTAATCCATCAAGATAATGAAACCAGAGGTTGTAGAAGTCGAAACAACTAACTAGAATCTATCTGATATCGAAATAAAAGGATATGCGGACAAGAACTTAGCACGTGGAGAAAGATGGGGTTCGAGGCCAAGACATATAAATGGGTATGTACTATTTAATGGAATCAGGCGTAAAAAGGACTAATATTTAGCCACTTCCGCACATGCAGTTGTAGTCGTGCAACAACGTCGTCAACAGTCACAGACTCTGTATTCTGTGGAGTCTGTGTTTGGCACTGATTGGTGTAACATAACCCCTGAAGATGCCCCTTGGAGGGGTGAAACACGTGTTGAGTGATTTGACTGTGGCAGTTGTGTAATTCGCGTTGTTTGCCGCATTCGCATTTATCAGCGGGCTGGCGGGCGGTGTACTCTGTTACTGGGTATATACTACTGTGTTAGTGCGATGAAAAATATTAATTTTCTTTGTCATCATGATTTCAGCCGCTGGACGTAGACTTCCCTTTTAGATTTCTAACAGGACTATTGGAAATCGGTCGACGTCTATCGAGGATCTTAATCTGTTCATCTGTCCACCTATCTAATCTTAAGTTCTTTTAAGTTATGTAGAAAAGTATAGCCAAACATAATTACATTTAAAATTAAATCCTTACCACAATGCCTGACGAATTTGATCATATACACCTGTATATTAATTATACAATACACGTGCGTTAATTAGAGTTATTAGAACCATGTTATGATAGTCGCAGCGGTGCGTGTCACGAATCGTACTAAACTATTTATCACGTATGTACCCAATACCACCTCGACAATACGTACATTGTAGATTACTTGAAACAATTAAATTAAGCAATTGGGAGTACTTATAATAAATCCCTTGAGCTTATTATATTCTATTCGTGATGTAATAATATATAATTATAATTGATATAAGCAACAAAGATTTATACAAAGAATATTGAATTAAAACAACAAATTTCATAATTACAAAACCGTCTACAAGAGCAAACATCATTGTAATTTTTAACTTGATAACATAGCTTCCTTGATTTACTTAAACCACAGTTTCACATAGACGATTTTAGTCTGGTTGTCGTAAAAAATAGAGGTAAAGGAACAAAAATGGAAGATCACAAATCTGACGGGCGGAGTCTGTGAGGATGGTGATGGTACTGGACATAGACGTAGAGACTTGTAGAGTTCGAGGCGAATTCGTAGAATCGTCGACTAAGGTTTTTCAGAAAGGCGCGACCTTTAGCAATAAAGATAAATCATAAGTTGAGGTCGCGGTGTTACTGGATGCGAGCGGTGCAAGACCGATCACCTTGGCAATCTGTGATGGAGGACCATCCCTTGGTGATGATGATCAATCTAATACAGAGAAAATGTACATATGATGTCTTGAAAATTGAAGAATAATATTAATGGTATAAAACAAAGTTAAACGTATTGTCTCCAGGTTTGTTGTTGTCATATTAAAAAAAAGTTAATTTTTATCATATTTTATCGGTTATGTAACGGTTTTCGAATTAAAAACATATTTTTATAGGAATTCACTTCGTGAATCCTAATTTTTTCTCCTATTAAACCATGTTCTGAAATCTTGTGTGTCCGATTTTTTATACACTGTTCCTGATTTTCTTTCATAATCATAAATCAACAATTCCTTCATAAATCTTTTATATAATGACCCCATAAAAAGTATTTTGTAATTAATTTACTACAATACTCTTTAATTTTACCTTTTTTATATTTTATGACAATTACCGTTGAAGATTTAAAACTGTAAAGAAGACTTATAATAAAAATAATTAAAGTTTAACAAATTGGTTGTTTGTGCTTATTAATAACGACGCAAGGACGGCTTAAAGGAAGAGAGACTTATCCTGTAGATCTCTGAAGGCGTTGTTACCTAGTTAAATTTATATCAGATTCTCCGGAATTGTCTGTATTGGGAGTAGGGAGTAATCACCTCAATTATGCTAATGTGGACAACAAAAATCACATCTCACAAAACACTACGGCATCTATTTCTCTGTCATATATATTTGTCTATGTTATTATCACAGTAAAGATAACAAAAATTCAATATTGTGTAGAATACCTAGTTAATTCACCACGAAATCTAATTGAATTTACAACTAAATTATCTATGTTAATATTTACGCTACTGAAACACGCCCAACTTGCGGTCGTACGTGCTTTTCTGTATTATCAGGTAAATGTTCTGAATACAAATTTTATAAAAGTAATGTGAAGATATTTTTATTATAAACACCATTATATTCACATAATGTTTTTCACTTAATTATTTTTCTTAGAACTGTGAATATATTTTTGACCGATATATAAAAATTAGAGCCTTAAGGTTCTATAGTGGAAATCAGTACCGGCCATCGCATGGTGCCTGATGAAACGATACGTTTTTCCATTCGATTCCCGAAAAGATGCGTTTTTTTTATTAAAATCTACATGTTTCGTAACATGAACTAGTAGTTATAATTTTAAAATATTGTTCGTAGCAGAGTGAGCATAGTAAGAGTGAAGATATCGCTTATATAAGCTAACGTTTGAGTTATAGGAGCACTGTTTAATTAAAATAGTGTGATTGTCGTTGCTTTAATTTATAATAATTATAAAATAAGTTATTTTAGAGCGACGTTATTGTGAGAGTAAATATTTTTAACTCATCTAACCTTTTATTATTTCAGTCACAAAACGTGTGGGTAGAGTCAATATCCATTTGAATATAGGCTCTCCCCACACATGTTCAAAAAAAAGCCTTTAATACCTAAAAATATATAACTATAAACTAAACAAAAACTATGACGGGTTAAAAGCAACGAGGCACACGTTCAAAGAGCCTCAATTTACAATGTATCTTGTTATTTTAAACTAGGAAGAACATAATGATATCTAGTTAGAAGTAAAACAGTATCTTTGGTTTGTACATTATAACTCTTGAAATATATTCTTTGTAGACTGACCTTTAAAGAAATGTATCGATAGGAAAATCATTAAAATGTATTTGCTTTGTATCGTAGTTTCCTTTTGCGATATCTTTTGCAAAGTTAATGTTTATTTTCTACTTTTATGTTGTCTCTCGCTACAGGTCTCTTTGGCAAACTCACAGTCGTTCAACGAGTTACGGTAAGGCCTGTGCTCGGTATTTTTCTTACGGGATCAAATTAGGAACGAAAAGATCCCTAGAAGAATGGAAGTAATCGATAGCTCAGCAAATTATCAAGTTGTACTAGAAGCGGTCTAGTCATATAGTGCAAATTTCAGAAGTGGTGACCACAGAACAGCAAGCGTAGCATAGGATATCCACTCACAAGGTGTAATGACGTAATTTAATTACTAAATTATTATTTATTTATGATGTATTAATTATTTAGAATGTTTTTTCTAAATAGCTAAATAATTAATGATTCAAATCAACAATTTAAACTCGAGTTATAAGTCAAGATGACCTTGTTAGGGTCTTCGTAAAGCGCTGGAAAAAAGCCGTTTCCAAGTACAGTCATTTGTAATAAATAGGGGAGGTCTTCATCTAGCAGTGGACGTCTTACAGATGAAATGATGATATTTTTGAACTTATGTAGTAAATTTTTTTAAATTAATTTTGTGATTTATGGAACCTGGTTAATAATAGCGAGGAATTGTTTATATTCGGAATGTAATACAATAAATAGGTCTGCATATATTTTACTACCAGACCACTAAAAAAATCTTTAGATATATTTCGAAAATATTCATTCATTAGTTAAGTAACAAAACAATTCACGTTTTACCAATATATCCATAAAAACACATTTTCTATTTCACAACAATGGAATTAAAACAAATTTTAATCCCCTTTGTTAATATTTACTAGAAGTAAAACATGTCTAGACTGCGGTCGTACGTGCTTTACTTAACTGTTAGACGGTTTGAATGATCTAAAATGTGCTGCATACGAAACGAATAATAATTTATTAAATAAAGAATACTGTAAACAAATATTGGACGTTTTAAAATCATGGGTATTTGAATATTTCAAATTAATTCATTTATTTTTTATTTTAGTAACAGTTTACACCCAATGTAGTGTATGACTGATGTATGCCACTATATTAAGTGCAATTAATTAATATTTTACTATATTATATTTAGTATGTAAAATATAAGCGGCCTCCGTGCGCTTCATTCTCCTCTTATCGGTGAATTTTGTTTAGTAGACCATCGTTTCTTTCATCGTTTGATACTTTGTACATAGCGTAACTATTTAAATCATGTTGTAAATTTATATAGTATGCGTTTATACAATAGAAGCTCTCCACCTGCTTCTCCGACTGGACCGCATTGCCTTTTGATGTCTACTACGCAAAAGGAATATTTCCACCAAATTTCAAGTTGCTAAGCCTTATGCTTTCAGAGGCATCGTGATTAGTCAGGTCATAGTTTTAAATGTCTCGCGTTCTTAGGTGGAAATCTTTATATGATAAATGTAATAGCCGTTTTGATTATAAAATGATCCGTGTACTTAAAGATGTTAAAAATTAAACATTATTTAATATTAATTAGCTGAATTACATTTTATTGCTTGTTTTTTAGTGCGAGTATAAAAGTAGTATAAAAGTAAGCAATACGTACATTGTTCGGACTCCTGGCGGAAGTCGGGGCATCGAATAAATAACAGGCAAATAAAACTAGTGCCTCTAATAGGACAACTAGATACGCCGGTGTTTTACTAAAAATAAAAACTTGTTCGGTTGTACTTTTTTACGTATTTTATCGAAACAAACTACTTCGAATTTCGAAAGTAATTGTAAATGTTCTATTCATTCATGTACAAAGAATGTTTTAATTGAGGGATCCTAATATTACGAAGTAAATCAGTACGGATAAACTGAGAATCAAATCGTAAACTGCATCTTCATTACTCAAAGCATCATCAGCTGGAGCGTCATTAGCTGAAGTATCATTAATTTCAGTTAATGTTAAATAAGCCCATGACTCCTCAGGCAATACCGCAATATGATAGCCTATTATAAATTTTCCGATGAACTGATTAATTAATCTATCATCATCAAAAACGGAAAACCACTTGAACATTTAAAAAGAAAAATATGGAGGCGACTCTTACAACGTAATTATAAATATGTATAAGCCAAAATTTTTAAGAGTATACACCTGTTTCCAATCACCTGTATAAGGTTTTCTGATGCTCTATTTGAATGCGATAGGCCAATAATTCCTTACAGTATAAAACCTGCAGGGGCAAGTAATAAACAATAATTAATTTTGAAATTGTTTTAATACGAAATTTTGAAAAGGCTCTTTCGTATTATGGCATAATTTCGGTAATTATTATATCTGAAAGTATTGATTATTGGGTTAGATGCACGATACATTTATTAACAGCAAATGAGCTCTACATTCACCTTTTCACGACTTCAACGCGTTTGCTGTTGCACGCATATCTTGCATCGTGTACGCAGAGGAAATTAGCGTTCTCTTCCTCACTGCGGCAGCAATATCTCAGTGATTAACTTGAATTAGAAAGAGACGACTGTTCTATTTACTTATGTTTATGTATTAGACATAATGATATTTCAATGCGATATTAATTGACAGTTAATTTAAACCGTCAGTGACTGTGGGCAAGTTTGACCTCACGTTGCAATGAATTTGATGTGAAGTTCTCTTGGTCTATATGACCTCACAAGGCACCAGTTGAAACTCGCGTGCAAACAGTGTTGCAGTTACTGTGTTAAAACTTTTACGCCTATAAACAATCTCCGAATCCATACATTCCCTAAACCTGAAAGATGACATTATAAGCGAAAGAATCTCCTCTCCATTGAATTTTAATTGATTTGTAATTATTTTGCTGGTTAACTATGAAATATTCCATAAATATTATATGCTTTATGTTGATATTATTAAAAACGCGAATTGCTATAACGGCGACGTGTATATGAGAGGTGTGTTAAGTGCCAAAACAGATTGCAGCCAAGTACTTCACGTGGTAATAAATCCCACTCACGATGTCTGACGAACTCGTAACCACAGAGAGTTGGTTGTTAATTACACGGCATGCGAGTCTAATTTGTGTTATTACGTAGTTTCGTGTTGTGACACGTGTGTCGCACTAAGATTTATTATTGGAATTGATATCAAATAAATCAATATTATCTGCATTCTTGTAGAAAATTGAGATAATAATTACCGTATTTTAAACACCGTATAACAAATATGAAATAATGTAGGGAATATATTATAAAGGGCACAGTTGTCAGTTGTTTAAGGATCACTAAGAAAAGCAGCCCTTTACCTAGCAGCACTCGATTACCAGTCCGACTTGACCCCGCTTACCTTCAGGGAATTCTTTTTTCAATTGGTTATTAACAAAATTGTTAATTTAATATTCGTATCGCATACATTGTTTTCTGGTGTTAAATTTGGTTAAATTCAACTGAGTGAAACTACAACTGGCGCCGAACAAGGGGCCAATTCGGACTGATAATCGGAAGCAGCCAGATATGCGGCTGAATTCAGTTGTCAATCCTATTTAACAATCCTTCAACACCCGATATCTCTTCCGTATATAAAAATATCTCTGCATCATTCTACATCTGGTAGCAAAGTAAAATAATAACTTATATAATAATGTCTGATATAATGTATTTATATAAATAACTAGACGGCTACTAATAAAAATGCCACAAAATAACTCTTAAGTTGTATTAACCTAGAGTAGACATAAGTAGTCAACTGTTTTAGTTGTGAAAGTTATTAATAAAAATATGTCAGATAATTCTATCGTTATTATAAATAATCTGTAATGTATTTAAATTATCGTGTATCTATCTGCTGATATAATAATGATGATATTTTAAAAGTGTATGTAAGAGAAAGTAATAAAATACTTTACTTTCTAAAGGATATTTTTAATGTTAATACAACCAGTACTTACGAATAAATAATTCTAACCACGGTATTAAGTGACTCTGTGAAAGTAGTCGCAGAAAAATAAAATCGACGAAGTTTGTTGTGGGTTTTTCTAATATCACGCTCCCGGCACCCTCCTGGTTTTTTTTTAAGTTGAAGGATGCTATTATCGGGAATGTCATTTTGATTCAGGTTTTAGTACAAAGTTGGATTCTTCTGGTATTGGTATACTTCTTCTAGCGTACACAGGCGATCCAAATTTGTTAATAACAGGAATAATAGAAACTATTACTATTTACGTTCCATCTACACTCTATGTTCATATAAAAATTAATTTCAGTGAAATTAAAATATTACGTGCTAGTATTATAAATTGATGTATAATATCACAATAAACTTTTAAATAAACACCTGAATTTTCGCAACGATTTACTAAAAACAAAAATTCGTGGAAAAAACCGTTTTTGTAATGAACTTTACCTAAATTTAAATAACCGAGGGAGGCACGTTAACCTGTCAATACCTCCTACGACTACGTTTCTAGAAAGTTCGAGTAGAATTCGCAATTACGTACATATCAGCATAACTGACGTTTGAAGGTAAGTTAACTAAAGAGAATCAGCTTTTAGGATCACAGTTTTTAGATTTGTGTATGTCTTGTAAGTTATGGCAGTTTCTCGTAAAATTATAAACGTTATCAAATTTATTTATAAAAAACTGAAAAGAAGATTCTTAGAGTGTTAGCTGCCCAAATAATCCTTTGCGACATACGGATATGTTTCGTTTTAAGCGAATTTCGACTACAGGAATTATTTTGATAAATTTGTGGCTATTGGTGTCCGCTATAAATTCTTACATATGATAATTAATACATGTTCGGCATGAATCCACATGAACCATATTTAATTTAATGTTGAGAATAAGTTAGTAAAAAAAAAAACATTTGTATTGCAATTCGATGTTTGAATGAAGAACTATGTATATCTGCATGTGCAAGTGAGATGACAAATTAAACTTGAAGACCCTGCGCCTGAAACTCTCCGTAAAATAAAACCGCATGAATAAATTCTTAGCTAAA
Organism: Battus philenor; assembly: GCF_028537555.1. NCBI lineage: Eukaryota > Metazoa > Arthropoda > Insecta > Lepidoptera > Papilionidae > Battus > Battus philenor. The sequence continues at coordinate 6,933,668 of NW_027181686.1, forward strand.
ATTAATAACATAACACGCCATTACGAGCTCAGCGCTTGGAGCGTTCGAACGTGTCTCGCGACTATCTCGCTACCCCTATTGCTGACTTGCAAATCTTGTCGACGACTATTGTCGTTTCACCCACCACCTGCGTGAGGAATGACGACTTCGGGTCGTTATCCGCAGCATCCCGCTCAAAATAGAGACAGTTGACGTCGTCGACGACCTCAATAAAGCAGGCATCCCCATCATCGACGCGAAGTGCATGACATCTCTGCGTACCAAGCTCCCCATGCAACTCATTATGACAACCATCGAGCTTTCCTCCGAGGAAAAGAAAATCTTTGCCCTCAAAGAGGTCTGCTCTTTTTCGGGGGTCTCATTCAAGGCGCCTCACTACAGAGGCATCATTGGACAGTGCCACAGATGCAGGCTATACGGCCACGCAGCCCGCAACTGCTTCTCCCGCCCACAGTGCATCATGTGCCTAGGGGACCACGGGACTGCAGACTGTCCCCGTCCGGCGGTCACAGAGACACCACCCGCGTGTGTCCTCTGTAAGACCGAAGGCCACCCCGCCAACTACAGAGGCTGTCTTAAGGCGCCTAAAACACGTCGCGCAGGCCGCCCTTCGACCTCCCGCCCTCCCAAAGTCACCGTCCGACCAACCCACTCAGCTCCCGCTTCGAAATCTCTTCTTCCTCCTCCGCCCCCAGCCACTTCAGTCTAGGCGAAGCCTCTCTACCTGAGAGGCAAGCCCGCCATCTTCCCTACCGCCCCATCGTTTGCTCACGAGCAACCAAAACCCACCAAACCCCAAACCGGGTCCTATTCGCCTGCCGAGGATTATCCAACATCAGGATACACGCCTGATATCGAGCCCAGGCGGCCTCGATGCACATGTCATGCACTACTCACTTACACATGACACGGCGGCCGCGTCCGCCTAACCCGCGTTCAAGCGAGGGCGGTCCGGAGCGGCCTAGGTTTCTCCCAACCGCCGAGTAGTCCTCGCTTCGTCCAACATACACTACATCGCACTCACTACACTATACACCTACACGGCTACATTTCTCTGCATGTGGACGTCTTGGTCATAGCTGGGTAAATCAAAAGAATCCCGCGTAAAATTTTTAGTCCGTGGACCTCTGTTTCCACGGGCTCAATTTCGATGAAGCTGCACAAAGCCCAAACCGGTTAACAGCTGAACTTCTAGTACATCAAATACAAATATTAATATAAAAGACAAGTTTATGGGGTACTTTTAATTAAAAAGCCATTTAAAAAAGAACATAATTTAAGACAAACTTTACATAAACACTTTATGTTATTAAATTCTAACATTATGTTACTTTAAATTCTATTTTGCTAAAGTACGGAAGTACACAATCGGACTCGTTATTGCAGAAAATATTTGAACAGGGCTTAATATAGGAAAAGAAAATTAAAAGGAAATTCTGGGAAGACATGATTGTAGATACTTCGAGTATGTTTTTCTTGAAGAAAAATTTATTTCATTTTGAAATTTGATTTTTAAATTACTATTACAATTTCTGGATTATTACAATATATACTGTGTATTACTACATATATATTATACATTACTACATGTTTTCGAGGTAAAGTGTTTTACCCCTTGCTCATAAAGATTTTCGACTTTTCGTTAAAAAGTTCATAAAAGAAGGAGCACCATTTTTAATGAAAAAATCTCAGTTGCATGTGAAAGTTATACGCAAATATGGGCCTATTGTAGCAAAAGTTCTCAAAAAAGTAATACCATTTTTTTCCAGTAAGTTAAATAGATGAATGATATAAGATATAAAAATTTTCATTCGAGGATAGTATGAAAATTTTTATTTATTAAAATTTTTAAAATTTTTTGTTTTGTTTATTTCAGGCCGTTATGTACAATATACAATGTATCAAACACTTGTATTGGTTCAAGATATTAGGGTTAAAAATCCCTAATTTAAAATAATATCGAGTATTATTAAATGACAATCACAGAGAGCGTCGTTATTAATATTACGTGTAATAATAACTTCCAATATATTTTGAAAGTTAAATAAATATGGACATCAACACAACTATAAAACAAGCAATACTTTCAAAAGTCATCTGTACAAAATTATTTCGTGAATATCACCGCCTCCACTGAATTAAATAACAATCACCCTTATTATTTTAGCGGGTTTTTAAATAATTGCAATCTACGAGTTTCAATAAACCTTTTAAATTTTTTCATATTTTTTTTTGCTAAAAATGGAGGACATAGGCACAACCATTTTTATTTTTCTGAAAAAATAGGCAAAGTACAAACAAAAATAGAAAGATTATACGATATAAGTAAAAAAAATACTCGTATTCGGAATGCTAAGAACAAAATCAAAATTTTTATGATGAAGTTTCATTTCTGGACTTACCGTTTTATTCTATGGGTGCGGCGATATGTTGACAATGAACTAAACTGTGCATAAAGGTATATACGAAAGAATAAATTAATTTAAATGCGCAAAAAACTCTTCACAATCACTTTAAAAAAAAGTAAATATTGAATTAGTTTTTAAAATTTTAATATAAAACATTTGTCATTTAAAATGAAATATGTTACTGAAATCTATCAATTGTTTTCTTAGAACATATATAAAGACACTAAAAAAAAACTTTTTTATTTATTGTGCTTGATTGTATCGATACTAAACATATTGTAACGATACCGATATAAGCAGATCAAAATTATCGATATTTCGTTAATTTTACGCTCAGGAGCGCGATTACATGATAAATATCAAAATACTCAAGTATGATAAAAACGTTACGGATATTTGATACTCTTATTAGTTGTATATACATATTTATGTGTGTGTGGATGTTGTAGCAGATAGGAGTTGTATAAATAGTAGTAGTACTTACAACAACTATGGTTTATATTATTAATTAATCTTACAATAACGGTCACCATAAACACGCTCAAAAGTGCGTTCCGCGTCATGGCGTTGTTTTGTAGCCGCCACCGCGGGCTCGGGCCGGCGCCCATGCCGCCGGGCGCGCGCGATTAGTTAGATCATGTCTACATGACTAAATACCAATTTTTAACATTATTTGAAAGTGCAATGAAGTAATCAAACTATTACATAATATTTTCGCATTGAAAGAACGTATTCGTAAAGAATATAATGATAGTTTTTGTTTTTCTACGCAAAAGGATTAATAGCTCCTGTTTCCTGATCGACGTATAAAAACAAGAGGTTAAGATAATTAATAAGGAAATAATATTTTGTTTCGTAATTAATAGTTAAAGTGTTCTGATATATATATATATATTTGAACACTTACTACTATATACGTATAGTGACGTCAAAGTTTTTAGACACAAACGGCATTATTAACTTGCCTACAGAATTTGGGTCTTGTTTTTGGGTTCTCAGTGATAGTTGATTGTAAACGTCTCTAAAATAGGCACGCAAAATTTACACTGTTTTGTATGTCGTTTGATTATTTTATTTTGTTTTAATCGACTCTGGCATCCCGATAGGTGAAAAGGTGCAATAGCTGCTGTGTAGCACGCGCACTGAGCAACCTAGTATATATTATAATATATATTACATTGCTCTAGTATCAAATACTGAGTCGGTTAAAAAATAACGATTGTATTGATCATGCATTATGCATTGATTTGTATAATATTTTGGAAATGGAAAATAAAGTTAATTGAAGAGATCGTTTGTGTCATTACAATTTATTTTATTTAAACAATGAATTAATAGTACTGAGTTTTTTAAAAGAGAGGCAAATATTTTCTTTGTAAATGATTTACAATATCAAAAATGCGAAGGTAAGTGACAGAAATACTTCAAATATTTGCTACGGGATTTCCCCGAGGACATTTGAAATGGTGTTTGATTTCTTAAAACTTCCAAGCGAAATGTAAGCTAAAAGCTTTCATAAAGCCGAACGCTATCTAAATTTAATTTTGTTACAGATAATTTTATTATTTTCACATAAAATCATAAAATTTGATGTAATGACCATTAAATTAAATAAATATAGATACTTTTTTCCAGCAGCCCATATTAAATTAGATGTTTAAAAATAGAATATAAATTAGCGTTGAATACTTTCTCATAAAATTGTATAAACTGCAGCTGATCTTTTTTGTGGTAACATAGTACTCGTACATGTGAAGAAGTGAAGAAGTCAATGAAGTGATGCGCAATTCGCAGGCGAAGGTTAGTCATTATCTTTCAAGAAGTTGTGGTCGAAGCTTTGTATATACAACAAATTTATAATTTCAACCATATGCGTTCGAATTTGAATTCAGATGCTCAAGAATGATTTAACACATAAACATTGTGGCCGTAGTGACTAAACATACGGAGAGTAAACTGGACAATGCTTGATGTAGCGAACGAGACGTGTAGAATCAGATACAAATATATGGATTTTTGTAAAGTTTTATAATATTTTATGTAAGTTATTGATTTAAAATCCGTTACAAGTGATGGAATCACCATTTATGAAATAAATATTTTACGTTGCCCAAGAATTTATTATTCAACTGAAATCTATGCATTAGTACGTTATCAAACAACTCTAATACGGATTATTTCAATGTTAAATAACCAATAACTAAATACGTATTTTTGGAAATCGGTGGAGAATGCTTATAGTTAATACTATGCTTCCAATGTCAAAAAAGCTGATGATTCTGTTACATACACGTACATAGAATCAGAAATAAAAAAAAACGGTACATCCCTTAATACTCTCGCTGATTTAAATATGCACAATACTTTTACCGTAATGTTTTATTTTGTTCACTTCAGTCACGCTAAGTTCAATTCAGTTTCGTAGATACATGATTGGAATGACAATAAATTTTTGATTAATGGTGATTTTTTGTAAATATTAATGTATTATTGTAAATATTATGTATAATTATACCTTGAAAAGCGCCTAAACTAGTGAAATTCTGGTTTATCACTTTATAAAATATTTAGACCTGTGGTCACATGTTTCTCTAAAGTTTAACTCTATTACGACCGTGTGATATACTAACACCAGTAGAGTTCCCTGGCTACTTACTGTAATATATATAAAAGTGACGACCGCAGGCTATTACTATACAAAATAGGAATATGATACAAATAGAAATAGAACACGCAAAAATATGCTTAGTATTATAAGTAACTAAGTATTATAAGATTCCTATATTATATTAATCTATTTTTATAAAACAGAATAAATGATTACACGCATATGTTGCTTTATCGTATTAGCTAATATTTATTCAAAGCGCATGTCAAAGACAAATTCACTAGTACGCATGCGCACCGCCTCAGTCAAGATGGCGGAATGTGGCCGGTTTCTCGTCCATTGTAATAACTGATTTTGCCTTCAGCGATAAAATAAATTCCATTTTGTGTTTGTTACAAAAGATGCAGATTACAGTATTTATTTATTATAAATCTCGAATAAAAAAATTATAAATCATTCTTAATAGGAAAATCTTGATGCAGTTAATTGAAAGGATCTACTATGTTGACAGATTTGTGACAATAAGTGAGAATGAGTGACTGCAATACATTTCTCGGACAATCAGCATCTTTCCGTACTTCAGTAAAAAATTACAACAAATAAAAGCAAGTTTTTGTGAGAAGCATAAGAAAAAAATTAGCTAAAAGAATATGGAATTTTGATAATGATGAAAGAATATTCCAATGAAATTTGATTTATATAGGTAAGTTCCTATTATAATACGCTAAAGTATTTATTTAAAGTTAACATTATTTTGACGTTTTATTTTATTCCGAATCGTAACAAAATGTTTTATTTTTATTTATGAAATAAGTTAATAATTATTTTAATTTATTTTTTATAAAAGCAAGCAAAAAGGCAACTTATTAAAAAAATCTTTTAGTCAAGGATTTATGTAAAAAAAGTTAAGGGATTGTTTTAAATTACTTAAATATAAATTAAAACAATGCTTTAATAATTTTTTGTTAACATTTCTTTCGAGCATATTATTTAAGTTTCGTATTTAAATTAGCGCGAATTAAAACAAAATGTCGAAGTAAAAGTGTATTAATAAGATCACCATTGATTTTTTAAAAAATATAAACTTGATAATTTCGCAGTATATTTTGTTTTCGTCTTTGTGTGAGACTTATAGAAAATTTTATCAGTTTATGAAAATAGGCCATAAATGAAGGCGTAAAAAGATAACAGTCTCGGAGAGAAAGGCGGTTTTATGAGATTTTTGGCGCTTCATTGGCTATTTTACATATGGTGAAAGTATTTTCCCCTATTCGCTCTTTACAACGAGAATTCTTCGCCTTGAATAATATTAAATTTTATTTATACAGAGAATTACATGATTCATTTTATATTTGATTGTTCTATGAACGAAATTTTAATAATCGTCACTTCGCGTTTTTAAAACGAGTTTTAATTGACTTCGTAGTTAGGGTTCTGTGTACTTATATTAGATTTTAGTTTAACAATTCTTCCTGAATCTCTATATACTTTTGTAATCATATCTTAGATAAATTAAAGCTTCTAATTCTATGATAAATATTCCAAAGAGAATGATGTCGCCACTCGTATCCGGTATTTGTATATTTGCTAGTTTTAAGGCGTGGTGTACGTGGCTTACCATTAATTGTAGCAAACCGAAAAAGATGACATTGTTATAGTATCATTAATAGAGAGTGTCTGGTAAGGCACTTCATATTCTGAAGCCTATTTTTGCAACGGGCTGGTATTTTAGTCCAAAATTGTATGAGATACTGGAACCGACGATTTAGTTTCCTTTGAAGAGGTGGTTAAAACTCAGTTTAATTTTTGTATGTCAAGTAGTCAGGTAGTCAAGGAGTCTTTTTAGGGTTTCAACATATAAATATTTAATGAATATTACAAATTTGATGACGTTTAAATGACTTCTAAAGTGTTTATTCTTAGCAGAGCAAAAAAGTCTCTTAGGTTTCAAGTACCGAACATAAATACAACATTTCAGATGTTCTGTATAGTTTAGTGTATTAATATAAAATACATGAAAATTAAAAGGAATATTTGATAACTTTCTATGATGCGGTCTGATGCAGGACATTCTCAATGATTGTCTATTTTGATCTTAAAATGCTCCGAATAATGATTTCGTCGAACAGTGCTTATCTTAAATAGTTCTAAGATAACCTAATAAAAATCTTAGGTTTAATTATTAGGTTTGCGTTGCGTTAATCGTCCGGTTTTATTTTTTGTATCTATATCTAATCTATATATGTTGTATCTTTACAATATACGCAGTATTATGTTGTATAACCATATTTACAAGCGCTTCTAAATATTATTTCATAGTTTACGTATCTCCGCCCCACGAGCAAACGCACCTGCACCTGATTGAAATGCGCAGGGAGCGTTATAGAGAAGGTAGTTTATCTTTAGTGTGTCGAGTTTGCTCTACGCGATACGTAATTCCGACGCTAATCGCCCTGGTTATTTATTACGAGACAGCTATATACGCAAAAATGAGTTATAAATACGATTTTCTCCTATTTATTTTCACATGGAAGCAAATTTCAAAGATCAGAGAGATTTGTACTAAACAGTCTTTTAGCGATTGCGCTAATTTGAATTTGCCGGATGTTATTACAAATTAGTACAAACGACAGCTTCTTGGAATGATTAATGGAGCCTCTTGTACCATGGACGATGACCAATGACATCGTTTATCAAGGTCTCCGCACGGTATTTGCATGCTTTTATTTGAATAGATATAAAAAATCCTCATCAATACCGTAACCCATAAGCCAGGCGATTCTCAACCACGACGACTATAACACTGACAAAAAGCGAAAACTATTAGCTCCAATTTATTTTCTAAAATTCGATCACCCGTTCGTATATATATAATATTTTAAAAATATTAATAAAATTGGGAAAAAATATTTCAACCTTTATCTATTTTATTTTACTGCACTAATCGACAACCAAATCACCATATCGAGAAGTTAGAGCGACGCTAATACGGCTGGAGGTAAACCTTTGTTTGGTGTAATATAAAAGTCTTTCAAAGGACTCAAAGGATAATTTTGACAAAGATCTATATTTAGGCGATTAAACAAGATTTAACTTCAGCCTTTACGTCACCGCAAGCGAATTTGGTGCACAAAGCGAAAAAATACTTTCTTTAAAAGTTTTTCACACTATTAATTAAATTTTTTTTATGCTTTTCGAGAACATTTTTGTTCCGTCGTCTAGTGGGCGTCACTTCTGTCTGCAGCCGCGATTCATCAGCCGCAAAAATTACACCACAGTCTCTAATTAACGCTTTGCAGTTTTTCTTTCGACGCCTAATTGGTATTTTTATGTAAAAATTAAAATTTTTCAACTTACATGTCTATAATTAATGTTCCGTTCAAGCACTTACATTACCTCTTAATGATTTTCTGTGACACACACGAATGCTAAACGCATTTCGAATGATAGCTGAAGATGAAGATCTCTCCCAGATGCCTATGCGACTAGGATACTACATGCGTCAATATCAACTTCCTTCGGAGATCTTTAGTCGATTTAAATTAACAAAGTAACTAAGCCTCTGCTTAAAATCCTTGAGCTAAGTTAATGTAAAAAGTGTCAAGAAGCTTAGTGCATTTTCTACAGAGAAGAAATCCTTATAATATAGTCTATAATTGGTATAATAAAAGTTATAATTTACTAACAACTTAAATTATAATCAGCGAGACTTACTTTTAAGTTATAGTGTGAATAATAAAACAAACTCTATATTTGAGATTTGTTCAAAAATTTTGTCTAAAATAAAGATTTATTTAATTTTATGTACTTAGATAATAGTCGTAGACATTTGATGCAATATGCAACACGGTGCGTATTTATGCATCACTAAAGCCATTGTTATTACTTAAATACACATACTCATAGACAGACGGAATATTTCACATTTTTAAGCCAAAACTAGGATAAGTATTTTACCTACAGGTCGCTGTATTGTAAAAATAAATCTTATGAATTATAAACGTCATGGTGATCCCTTTTTTTAATATTTGCTGTTATCGCGTTGGTTAGAAGTATTCTCGAAGTACGCTATAGTTTTCTGCTGGGCGGCTAGTACTGGGATATTACGCGCTTAATTAAAAAAGTTTTCAGTTTTTGAGACGTTGTTTGACGTACTAGGTCGTCTTCCAGAGTTGTTTCGACAACCGAGAGGATTCGATATTCAAATTGTTCACCTTTTTTATTTATTCCTGTTATCTTTTTGATACTAAAATCATGAAAAACGTTATTTATTGAAAAGATTCATACGTCTCTTCTAAGATCTACTAATTGAATAATTTATAAATAATAAAAGTATGTCGTTATTTACGATATACGTATTGTATTAGAGCCGTGGCAGCCCTGAGGTAGACTGCGACGTGCGATGGTAGGTCGCGGATTCGACTTCCGGAATTTTATAATTCTCACTGTTGTGCATTAATTATATGGGATTGCCACTTCTCACAAAATAAGTTTCCAGAGGACTCACATCAGTGTCCTTTGCGTACCACAATACCGCACTGCAATCGCCTATCCGCTCGCCAAGACAATTCTGGCCCTTGAGCTTGAGCTTCTCTTTCCTTTTTATAACTCTTGTCTGCTTATTTCCTGTTCTGATGCTTAACAAATAGTAAATGAATAAATACATATGATTAGAAAATTCATTTAGAGTTATACTGTTAAATTATACTTTGTAAAATTTATTGAATATGTACATTGTTGTTATTAGTAATGTATTTTTCCTATTCTTGGCACACGAGTGTTCTCTAAGAGATAATGTATTAAACCATATGCATGCATAAGTATATTATCACATATATTAAGAAATGTTTTTCTAATACGGTTTCTTTATGATGCTTATCTTTTTGAATGTAGACAGTATTCAAGGTATAGAAGCTTGTATTAAGCGATCGTATGCCTGGATTTCCACGAGGCAAACAGGTGAAATAAAATTTGTAATTGTTAATTATTTGAATGAAAGTTTTGCGAGGCACATCGCTTGTGCATCTGAAGGCCGTAGGGACCGAACGTTTCTAGAGTGGCAATCACCAGCCGATAGACGCAGCGTGTGTGGGCCCTCCACTAGGTGGATCGACTACTTGATCAACTTGGTCAAGATCGCGGGAAGTTGGCGGAAGTGTGTAGAGCAAAATCGATTATAAGACCATACGCCACAGTGACTTAAATCCAATTTGTAGACTAAAGGATATGCTACGAAATTATTTTCTCCGAAAATTAATAACAAAAGAGATGTATACGAATAAATTAAATTATTTTAACTCTTTAGTATTCAAAGAACAAAAAATAAAAGAATTTAATTCGACGATAAGCAACCCAACGGCTATATCCGGATAAAGGATAACAGGGAAAAGGGCTCATCCCGTAAACACTTCAAGAGTTTATACCCTTTTTTAAATTGGCGTGAAAAAGAGTTCTACTTTCTGTAAAGTATATTACGAAAGGAGCAATTATAATTTCCCCTATTTCGTTTCATTTGAAGATTTTTTTACGAATGCCGTTAGGCGAGAAAGTAATGAATAAAAAATCTTGCTACAAATATCAATGATTTTATTTAAAATCTATGTGTCTAGCAGGAACACAGCTGAAATGATAATGATGAATAAATGACCTTATATAAAACTATATTGATTTTTGTCATCTAAATATAAATTAGGTTAAAGAATTCCTTTTTGTTTTGGATTCGCGTTTTTTTGTGTCTTGTGTTTTTTCTTCGTTGGAATCTATAGAGATAGATATTTTTAATTTTAAAGGAATATGACCCCTATATCCTCTTTTATCATGACCATAACATGACCAAATCCATAAAAAAGATAGACGGTTCCTTAACAGACCGAACATGAAGAGTACCGTTCATGCACAAAATATCAACGATAATATTTTACCATAGCTGATATATTCAGTTCATGGAACTTTACATAACCAAAACGATTCTATGTTTTCTGTATTGATGTTGTAATATAACCGTTACAAGGACGTTTTATGTCAGTTGAATTAGCCACGAAAAAACGTAAAATGGAAAACGAGAAATTAATTAAATATTTATTCATTCATTTATGTCAACCGATAGATTATAAGTCACAGGCATCCCTCAAAGATCGCCAAAATGACCGCTCTTGCATTGCCTGTATCCATCGACTTCCCTTAATTATATCTATCATCCTATCCTATGAGCCTATCCTATGAGGACCCCTTTCTAAGGTGGAGCCCTAAGTAATTAAGGTATTCAGTAACTAATATTACTATGACGCATTCTTTTTGCTTTTTAGAAACCTTTTTTAGAAATTCATCACGATGACGACCAATAACAAAGGTTATTTAAGGTACGCTAAAACGCTGCAATTGCTGTGATCATATGTAAAATAATTATTATTATTTATATAACAATTGTTACTCAAAGTTTCATGTTAACGGTAGTGCACAGTTCATCCTCTCTTACTTTTGCATCATTTGAGCGCATAGAACGGAAAAGACTAGGAAAAAAGTCAAAATGGACAAATTATTAGTTTAGCCCATATACATAAGACCCATCGACATGGTACATGATATATTAGTAAAAGCTCAGAATCTTTGACGGGATTCCTAACTGTTGTATGTTGTTCCTGTATATTGCATAGGAATATCCTACACAAGCCAGATGTGAGTCCGTTTTAGAGAGCAAATAATAGCGTATCTTGCTTCTTTGCGTGTCTAACACGTTACCGTATTTATTTCTATGTTCAACCTTTCGTTCAACCCCTTTCATGTGAGAACGGGGTCCTTATTAACATAAATATAAACATAAAACACTGTTTTTTCTTTTTTTAATATTTCATACTCAATTTTTGTTCTTCCTAATGTCTTTCGTTCTTTTCTCTTATTTCCTTCACAATATCTCTCATGCCTTTTCATACTTTCCTTCCACACATCGCCTCACTGCCTTCGTTTACCCTCCAGGGTTGTATAATTTTACATTTATTATTTTGATTTCTTTATTCTTCAGTTTTCATATATTTGTTAAACAATTTATTTTTAATTCTTGTTTATTTTCGTACTGTGTATTTTATCACTCTTGTTTATTATTTTCATTATTCTTATTCTTTTCTATTTATTCAATGCTGTGCTGTAACTGTATCGTTATTTCTATCTACTAAGAAGACTTATAAATATTCATTTACTACTAATGATTACTTTTCAGATCAGGTGCTTAAAAATATTACTTTAGACTTCAAAAATCGATTCTCATTTAATAATTAATAATTATCTCAGTTATTTTAAAACTCGGTCAACATGCACAGTTATTTAATAATAGTGTTTTTATTTCTGTTTTATTGTACTTGAAGGCTCTACGGCAAATTTACTGGTCTTAGATCTTTCCGTCCTATGCGCACAAATGATATGTAGGTAACAGGAGATGAACCATTGTGCACTACTGTTAACATAACACTGAATAGTTATTGCAATATAACTAATAATCATTCTTTTACAAATAATAACAACATTTACAGGATTTTCCGAAGCGTCCCAGAGTAGCCATCTCCTACTATTCCTTCATACTGCCTTATATATGTTATTGGTCGTCATCTTGATGAATTTCTGAAAGTGTCTCTAGAGAACAAAGAGCACGCGGCATTATATTAGTTACTGACGAATACCTTCAATCCTTGGGACTTTTTTGTAAAAATAAACATTTCTGCTATTGTTTATGTAGATGTTCGTGTAAGCATTTTTCAACAATATAGTTTATAAAATCAAAGGGGAAAACATCTCGGCGTTTATTTAGGCCGTCCATAAGTATTAGAAGGACCGGAAAATAAATTCGCTTTATTAAGTTAAATTCACACGACCACATTTTTTACAAGTTTTTTTTTTTCTAATCAACATTATATTAACATTCGTTATCAGCAACTTTTTGCCATCTAGTATATAAATTTTCAATTCCGGTGCGGTAAAAATCAATCGGTTTTTTTGTGAAATTTGTCGACAGAAACGACATCACTTTGCGGTCGCCCTAATAGTTTGCAAGCGTTACAGTATTTAAATATTCTTCTAGTGTATCTTTTACTTCCTAGAACACGCTTTACTCATCTTGACACTTTCTGATTAAAAAATGGCTTTCATAAGAAAGTGAGTTCGAGTGTTTTTAATTAATTTTGATCAGATAAAAAGATTCTTCATTACTATAATAGAATTAAAAAAAAAACTCCTCGAATGTAAAAGGACTTCCTGTAAGATCTCAAGATACCGTGAACTTTTCAACATAGACCGTATCGCTAACAGTAATTAACAAGTTTGAAGGAATTTCGAAGAAACTATCACATGGAGTCATCTAATATATTAGACCTAAAGAGACCATATACGCTAAAATACTCGAAACTCCGAGAAAATAACAATAATAAAACAGCGAAATAATGCACTTTAATCAATTATTGTTAAAGCATCTTTTACTTATTAGATCAAGTTCAACGTACGACTTAAAATAATACTATAGTAAGCGAGTCGTTAAGCGGTGTCTTTTTGTCACGAACACCCGCTTTTTATAAGCGATGACGTCACTACTCATTTTCCAAGATTACTCCACATTTCCTACGATAAATTTCAAGTATAACTTCACTTCTAACACTTAATAGACTTCCGTCTAGAATATTCTACTGTGTATTTCAAATGATTGCTATTAAATGAATCGTTTATTAATAATGTAAAACTTTATGGAAATTCTATAAAATAGTACTCAATTTGAAATAAATAAATCGTACCGAATACAATAAATGTCTTCACGGGTCTGAAATAAATTTCAGTTTACAGCCAATCGGAGCCTCTGAATTAACCCAATAACGCTTCATTAGACCCGTAAAATGAACCCCGATAATGCGTTCAGTTACACTATTCACCGCGAATCGTTTACGACATCGGATATCTATGGAAATAAAACAGAATACAGTGTTTAATGGTATAACGATAAAAGTGGACGTTCGATTTTCATAAACGTTTGCGGCAGACGATTCTAGTGGCAGTAAATTTACCGATCGTAAAGCGCATTCATGGCCTCCTTTAGTGACCCTATCAGTATTGTTGTCAATAATAACTGTGTAACTTGTATATATCACTGCGTGAAACTGTTGCATTTAACTTTTGTATTGATGATAAAACTATTACCTGCATTAATAAAATATGTATATTTTCACCCGATTATAAACAGTTATAATGATGTTAATTGCGATGTTTTTATTTCTCTGGGCGTTTCCTTCGTAACTGATGATAATTTAAATTCAAAAATGAAATTCATAACATCTTTATTTATGTAAGCATTTACACGCAGTTTTGAATCGTCAATGGTTTTACATTAGAAGCAGTAAGCTACCGCCGGTTTTTAAGAGCTGAGAGGAGCAGGACAAGAAACTCATCAGTTGTCATCTCAATACTTCTTCTGACTCCATCAACCAGCTGTTTTTATTACCTTCTCTCGATCTATTGCAGTGTTAATTGGCAGATTCAGCTTGCAATATCTTCTTACAATTGTTTGGCACTTAAGCGTTTCGGTTTTTATTTTTAATACGGAATTTACCTATTTTAAGGATAAATCTAGTAATTGAAAACAGAAAACAGGAATACGGTGTTCGTATTATGAAAACAACAGTATTTTATAAAAAATCAAAATTGGAACAACGATCAGTTTTCTACGACAAGTTTTTTTTGTACATAAGTGCGTACTAAATTTGAAAAAAATAAACATCTATTACGCAATTTTAATAAAAAATAAATAAGAGATAAATTAATTTGTTACATTTACTTAATAATTCGTATAATCAAAAGTTAATACAATTGTGGCAAACCCACTATACGAAATAACGTGAAAATATTATCATATGAGGTCATTGCACCTACATTCGTACCTGCCATCTCAAAAGGTTTTCGGCTCTCGTGTATTGTTGAGAAGTTGGACGACCTAACTACAATATGAACATGTAGTTAAGTGCCGGAACGTGAGTTACAATGAGATTTTCTAACACAAGGTAGTCTGGAACTGTGTCCGAGCAAGTTTGTAATTTCCTACGTATAATGTTATAACAGGTTCAATTCTGAATATATTCTAGATTTTGAAAAGTTTTTAAATTTTCGTATTTCGTATCATATTTCTTTAAGAAACTACTGTGTAATAGGTTAATCATAATTAGTCGAGAATACCTTTACTTTAAAATGAACTTATTAAAAACTTTTCAATTTTTCTTTATATTTTTTTTATTGAAAATGATTGTAGGTTGCGTGCATAAGAAATATTTCTTTTATTTAAGCAGCAAAAACTTTATTGATCTATGCAGTTATATGAAAACAGTCCCTTTTTATTTCCTTCATTTTGGGTCAATTCTATTGGCAGACGTCCGTGATATTTACAAATGAACTATTATTAATGTGATTTTTATTGAACTAACAAAGTTAAAAATACTTTGTAAACGATGTCGCAGGAACAAATTAAACGTATAAATATATTTTTTGCGATAAAACTTTTAGTGAATGTGTCAGTGATTATAGGAACTACCAGTAAAAATAAAAGAACCAATTCGCACTGCCCGAGCGACGGCTTTCCGTCCCATAATTACCGTATATATGAATATTCGTCGATTAAAAAGCATAAATATTTAAGCAAAAAATTAAGCAATCATTTTGTATCTGCATAACTATAGCGCGAATATTCAAAAGTATATTGAAGAGGTGTCTGACACTAATCTTTAAGAAAAACTGAGTTTATGACAGCTGTCAAATGTCATGATCAACGTCAGCTCTGTAATATTTCATAATCTCTAAGATATATTTATCAAGTTTTCTACGATTAAATAGTTATATTGGAATACAGTTAGAGTTAAAGACACGGGATTATTTATATCTACATTAAAGAACAATTAACTTGAATGTGAGAAATGATTTTATTCAATATTCAAACAATAACATAAACAAAAAAAAAATACTGACGAAATGTGTTTAGGTGTTTATGCAAATGTTTGTATAATTATGTTGTCAATTATAATAAATATTCAGTTTATAAATTATATATTCAATTTTAAGTCTATTTTCGTTATAACATTTTGAACCTTTGAAATTAGTGGGAAATAAACAAATAACAGCTGACTATCAGTTGATTATTAACTGCTCTCGTATAGTGACATCTAGCGAATATTGGTCAAACTATCACAGAAAACCATTACCTACTAAATTCTAATTTTTATTCTAATAGTTCATTACACACAATACCAGTAATCACTTGGAGATGGTGTTAATATGGTCGAAATACTATAATAATACAGAAAATAGAGAATACTTGACATGTTATGATTGTAAATAAACACTGACTGCATGCATTGACTGCACAAACGTCTCTAGCCCAAGGCTTCACTTAATGAATAATGTAAGAAAACAATTCTGAAACTGTCCTGACTGTCGAGTATATTACAAAAAAAATCAACTTCTCAATTAAAATATCTGACGATGAAAATTTGGAATATGCATCTTTTGAGTTTACGCAGACGAATATAAGCTCTCGAGATGGTAAAAATTATTACCAACCAACAACAAAAACTTATGGCAGCAGAAAATCAGATAGAAAATCTAATAAAGGAAAATAGTGCACTGAAAAGTCTATTGTTACTAATGAAAATACACAATTCTTGATGGGTTTCGTAAAAAATCCAGAAACCGAAAAATTGCCTGAAAACAAAAAGATTTTCTTGTTTTTCGTATTCGTATCCTGGTAAAATAAGGCGCCGATACCAAAATTCAATTTCAGGTGTCGCCGCTGATAAAGATTTTGCATAAATCAGAGATATAATCCAATATTACCGCGTTTTAGCCTCCTCGACGCCTAATGTTCCACCATTGAAATCTCTATTTCAATTTAAATGACTTATTTCATTACCCCGCGTGCGCACCAATGGATTCTGAGCGAGATTCGTGGGCATAAAATCTGAAATTGATTATAAATTTCAGTGGAATATTATGTAGATTGTTATTTTATACCGGTTCTTTATTAGGCTTGAAACAATCTCTTTTATACCTCGGAAAGTGCCGTTCGTTTTATACATTCTTGAGTCATCCATCTCTGGTTTTGAAACCGGTTATCGATATTAATTTTATGTTACTACTATTTATCTTATTAATTAAATTCTAAAACAATTAAGCTAAAACTTCCAGGTTCTTTAATTGATCTTTCTAACGTAGTTTGTGGGAGCCGATGCCTATTCAACTAAGTTTTTGTGAAGAGGGGATTATATAATATCCGTTATTTGTCTTGAGGTAGTAATTAGGAACAAACATATCAATGCTTGTTGTCATAAAATGACAATATAAGAAAATATCGAGTTGTATTTTTCAGACATGTCATTCATTTATTTTCAGCAAAGTTGATTAGATTTACACTAATTGAACAACGAATACAACGATATAATGTGTGTGGGTGTGAACAGTAAAGGATAATTTTTTTATGCACACCCTAGTAAAGATCAAAATCATACGCATCATGAAATTGCCTCAACGTCTGAGTAGTTAGACTCCTTTTCAAATGAGGGTGATGTAGGATTTTCTTAATTTGAAACCTCGGAGGTCTATGCGTATATACTGACACTACAAATTTTTGCACAAAGTCTGTAAGCAAGACTGTTAACAAGGTATAATTGATTTTAAAAATTTTATTCGACAAAATAATAGAGAACATTTTTTATTTAAATTCAGTTGTGTAATATTTTGTTTTTATTTACTTTGAATATTCTTTTGTTTCCTGAAGAAAATAACGACTCAAAAAGTTTTATTTATCTTTAACGATAAGGAAAGTATTATGTCTTTAATTTACTTGATAATAATAACGCGATTATTTTCGAATAAGTCTAGTTAGTACTGGTAAATATATTGTTTTGATTAATTTATTCCACTTAAGATCTTATTATTCAATATATTATCTCTGATATTTCTTCAAACTATAAGTATAGTCTACGACTCGCATCTTGTAGCAACAAAAATAGTTTAAAATATCTTTTATTTATAGAATAGCTTTTGTTAAGAAATGTACAATAATCAACTTTTATTTTATTGTTCCAGGTGATTGTATATAAAATGTAATGTAAGATTACCATAAGATATTATAGAAGATATGTGCCAAAGTATAAGATAAAATTGAACATGGATAAAACAGTTAAGAAAAAGAACAACATAAATGGGAAATACAAAAAGAATTGTAAAACAGAGAACTACGATGAAGTGGTTTCTTGTTGTTTTTGCCTCAAGACCAAGAAGAGCAAAAAGAAAAGTTTAATAACTGGATGCATTACGAATTTAGGTATTTTTGCGTTGCTTTTAATTTATACTTTGTTGGGAGCTTTTATTTTTCTTGCAATTGAAGGTAGCGCGGCCCGAGTTCATCAAAAAACATTAGCTGCTACTTCATATCAAAGTAATGAAAATCAGAAAACCATACCACTTGCAAAAGTTAATAATAGCATCGCACAGGCCAGTGCCGAACTAAGATCGCAGACGGTCGAAAGTATATGGGAGATAACGGTGTCATTAAATATTCTTTACAAAGAAAACTGGACGAGGCTAGCTGCACAAGAAATAGCAAGATTTCAAGAAAAGCTTGTTGCGAGAGTAGCGGCTGACGTTACTGATCAATATGGCGGTGTTAGAGCTCTCGAATCAGCACCTGCATTAATTACTGATGACTATGAATGGAATTTCGCTAAGGCGTTTTTATATTCTCTCACTGTTCTAACAACAATTGGTAAAGTACAAATTTTTTTAATTATAGTTTTTTATTATGTTTTTTTAATAGTTATAGTTGGTTACGTTTGATTTAAATGAAATTTAATCTTTGAAGCTGTAATAATTTTGAATATTATTATCAATTACATTTAAAAAAAAGAATATCTTGCTTGTTTATATAACACTGTTGTCATTTTGTGTGTTTCAGGTTATGGTAGTGTGGCACCCAAAACAGCTTTAGGTAAAGCAGTCACAATTGGATATGCTGTTATAGGTATACCTTTAACTCTTCTATACTTGTCAGTTGTCGGTGCACTTCTTTCAAGACTTGCTAGAAGTGTTTTTAGTAAAGCGCTTTGTTGCTGTTTATGTACCAAATGTGGTTATTGTTGTCTAGACGAACACACAATGGCTAATAAAGAACAAAAAGAAAAGGTCAGGAGACAAGATGATTTTAGAACTCACACTCTACATTTGCAAGAACCGTATTATGTAAGATCGCCATCAGGCACGATAATTTCAGCTTCCCAAGCCAACAGTTTGAGCACAAATTCCATCAAGGACAAGACTCAAGGCTTAAGTTTTCTCAGAGATTGTGACTCCTTGAGCTGCACAGATACTGATTCAAAAGTTTCTCTTCGCGGTTTATCGATTCTTGCACCAATTTCATTATGTCTGGCCGCAATCTTCACTTATATATTCTTTGGTGCTTTGGTTCTCTACCAGTTGGAAGGATGGAGTCCTATCGATGGTGTATATTTTTGCTTCATGAGTCTAAGCACTATTGGTTTCGGTCATTTGGCGCCTGGAGTTACACAAAAGAACGGAGCATCTACTGGTACCGTATGGTTTTGTTCTATTTATATAATGACTGGCTTAGCACTCACAGCTATGTGTTTTAATGTTTTACACGACGAAATTGTACATCGCTTGAGACACCATGAGAAGATGTTAAAAGCAGCTTCCCAAAAAATGTTGACACCCGAGTTCTTACAGAGATCTTGACGTGATGAAATTATGAATTTGCCTGATCATGCTATTAACAATTCTGAAATCGAAACTTTGCCTGAAATGTTGCAACACGTCTCTAGTTCCAAGTGTGATGTAGGAGTGATCCGCAGGACAGTGTATATGGTGAAAGAAGAAAATGAACAAGAAGAAGCTGACCTAATGTAATTAGTAATTTTAAATGTTATTACAGTAACCTTTAAATAGACGATGGTATTTATACTTATGAATGTGTGAAAAATAATCAAAACCTGATTCCTGACCGTCAAAAAGTAGGCTTAAACAATAATGGAATTATAAGATATTCCTTTATACTCGTACACAATTATTAAAATAATAAGGAAATGACTGAATCGTTTGATTATTTAGGTGATATGAACGATAATTATGTAAAGTAGGGTTTTATTACTTATCGAGGTTTATATACCTTTGTTTCAAATCATAATTATATTTAAAATGACTGTGTGTGTGTGTTACTTAAATACAAGTAAAAGAATTATACTATATATCCATGGATTTGATCCTTCTGATATTATTTTTATTTACAAATATGAAAGGAATGGCAACTTGGAGTAGTAGTGGGTAGATCAATTAACGCGCAAAACAGATGGCTCCTGGGGTTTTTAAATTCTGGAGTGAAAATTACGGATCGGCAAGCGGAACGTTTTCCCACAATGTATAAACCTCCTTGTAGAGGTGGTTGGAAGACGTTGCGAGGATGCCGCCAAGGACTAGTTCTGTTGAAAGCCTATGCGGAAGGCCCATTTACTGTAATGGACGTCCTTCGGCTGAAATGATGATAATAAATATCAAAGGCAAATATATGGATTAAACTATTTCCAAAAATATTACAATTTATTTATTTATGAAACTAAAAGTATGAACAAACTTTTTAATTCATTGTTATGTAGAATTATAATTTATTCGTATGAATGCATATTATGATATTTCTAATTATGTAAAATAAAATGGTAAGAATTTTGTGATCTTTTTCATTTCTTTTTTATTTTTAGTGACTCAAATTTAGAAATTTTGATCATTTACAATGATAATTAGTAAACGCCAAACAAAGCCAGAATAGGCCAGTTTGATAGAAACTAAAACAGTTGCAGAGCTCTCTTATAATAGCATCCTTTAAATAAAACTACGCGGGTTCCAAAGTCACACTATTCTGTGAAAAACTCCAAACAATCTTACAATATCCTTCATATTCTACTAAGAGCAATTCATTCCCAAGCTTTATTATTTAAAAATCCTTCTAGGGTTTTTTTTCATAAATTTTTGTTTAATGAACTATTTAAGTTTATAGCACGTTAATTCAAATAAATTTCTCGAGAGAAATTTCCTATGCCTATGGTTCAAATGATAATGATGACATGGTAGTGTATTGTAATACTATACGATACTTACATTTATCACAGTATTACTAGTAATTATCTATTGCAGATGAGTGCTCCTATAAAGGTTATTGTGTAAAATAGTACCCTTTTTCACTTTTATTACGCTTTAAACAGAATAACAACTTGATTTGGAATCCTGTGCACAAGTTTGCAAACCTACGTATCGACTAACACAAGTATGTAAAAAATTATAAATTATATCTACTTATTTCCAACATTTAATTTTCTCTCATTTAAAGAACATTAATCATTTACCGCAGCTATTACTGTTTAGTTTTGTATGTGATCAAAGGAAGTATCCCTTACAAATTTAATTGCGGTCCCACATGTTAACAACCCGTAACACTCAAAATCCCAATGGGTAGTAAGTTAAACGTACCTAAATGCTAAGCTCTTTGAATTAGATGCGAATTTGTATTTGTTTATTAGAAGCAGTTTATTAGACCAGTATTTGTTAGTCAATAGAACAGTATTTATCCATATAAATACTGTTCTATTTTGGTTTGTTTCTAAATGTTTTTTTATTCTATTTCTAATATATTCTTTAATTCATTAAACTAGAGGAGAAAATATTTGGCATTAATTAATTGTCTTGTAGTAGTGGTTTTGTTTATTTTGCGTCGAGGTAGACTTTAGTAGAAGCTAATCCAACTTCTCAAGATATGCCAGGAGGCCCTTGATGTCACCTGCGATCTCCGGGAGGCACCACAGTTATACAAGATGGATAGCTTTGTAGAGTGCTATCCCAATGCACAGAAGTAGTACCTGAGCAGCAGTTTCGATCTCTTCTACGCATGCCCCACAAAGAGAAAATATTTGGCATGTAAAGTAAACAGATATTTGTGAATAAAGATACTTTGGACAAGGTATTGGAGCGCCGGCAGCTTATTGTAGGTATAGCTATAATAGTTTATGTTAGGACTTTTTAACTTGTCAGCACTTCTCAAGGGTTGTCCTTGACTTCTGATACGCTCGTAAACGAGAGATCTGGTCTTACCGATTTGTAGTGGGATAAAGGACTATGGACCGTATAGGACTATTCTGGAGCCGCTTCTGGATATCTGCAGCATCGTTGCCTCTGGAATCGCTGTGATCTTTTATCCATTATAGCGTTACAAGGTTGTTCATACTTTCTTTGTGTGTGTATAAATAAATAAATAGACACTATAATAGTAAAACTTAAACAAAACCACTATAGCTCTTTATTTTACTCAAATTAGAATAAGACTGGGATTAGCATTTCGGTTACAAACTATTAAATTTGTGTATTCTTTGTAGCCTCAAAATACACAACGTTTAGTGTTTGTATTGTCTTGTATTGTAATTTTCATACCTGTACAGACGTCCTATGGTTTTATTCCCTATATTGATAATAAAACTTTATTTTTCTTACATTAGTCTTTCGAAAGAATAAGCTAAGAATAAAGTACTATGGAGGTTGGATGGACTTGGTTAATGAGGATAAATAAAGCAGGCGGTCATGAAGCGATAGAGGATGGTAGAAATAAAAAAACATGTTACTTATAATACAAAGAACTTATATGGATCATAAAAATAACTACATTTTATTGTAACAAATAAACAATACAGTTAAAATAACATTGTTAAACTAGTATATTTACGACTTTTGTTAAACGTTGTTTGGTTATTGCTATGGGAATACCGGTTTATATGGGTTCAGGTGTTGTGCTATTTTTATAGCAAAACTATGCTTTTCTCGAAACACAGAATTAAGAGAATGTGTGGTTCTTTATAAATAGTTTAAGGCGCGACTCTAACTTAATGACGTTTCCAGTCTCTACTAATCTATCGACTCTTTGCTTCATAAAGCATTTAATTGTTAATAAGGTAACAAAGTTAACTTTAAATCGAGCGTTAATTTTTTGTAAATATTTACCTAAAGACTTTAGTTTCACATTCCGAAGCCGAAATTCGTGCAGGGGTCGTTAAGGGATTATGGCCAAAGTTTGATTTAATTAGCGTAACTCTAAATATTGCTCGTTACCGCGATGACGCCAAGTTAAGAGTTGATATTTCTGGCGTAAAGTTAATTAACGAAAATTATGTTTGCGTTGAAATTAGGCTTTAAAATTGGAATGTATCTTTCGCTTTGGTTAGTCAGTGGTATGGGTTTGTATTTATCTGAATTAAATTATACCAATTGATAAAATATAAATCGAAAGATATAATGGCATTAATTCAATATTAATCATTGATTGCTGAAGTTGTTTATTATAGTGTAATTTAAATTTAAAACAAGTGTTTCTTAGCCAGAATTGATTCATATGTACTAACATCTAGATGTAGTAACTGACCGACTCTTGTTTAAGTCCTTTCAATCACTTTTGGATTCAAAATTTTAAATGAGTTTTGTGATAGGCTACGTCGAGTCTCCTCTTAGGGTGGCTCTTCCGCACTTCCGCACAATTAGGTTTTAACTATGAAAATATTACTCTAAGAAATAAGTATTTAAATTAATATATATTATTGCCTAATAAATTCATTTCTGAATCATTAAACCTATATAATAGCAACGATAAGTTGGTATTAACAATAATGGTAGTAATTAACTTGTAATATAACAACTAGTGCAATGTACGAGTACAGTTCCGGGCGATATTCAAAATTTCTAATGGTTTATCAAACAGTTAATTATTTAAATAAAATATGCGAAGTAATATACATTTATATTAATAGCAATAAATACTAATGGCTGAGACGACGTAGAATTAACTAAAATTTCTAATGCTTAAATGAGATTTTGAATAAATGTCCTATCAAACCCTTTTTAAAGAGAGTATAAAATATTAACTATGTTATACGTTATAACATATTGCAGTTTACATGCTGTTGGAAATTAGCTTGCATCCAATGTCTTTCGACAAATTTAATATGGTGTTCTGTCCACTTTTTGGCTTGTGGGCGTATTGTTCTGGTTTTATTCCAGAACCTTAGCCCTTCTACCGTTAAGTCTTAAGTTACGATGCATATAATAACCCCCACTGTGTCCTCTCATGAGTGCCGCAAGAGCCAGCTGAGGGGAAACCAAAAAATTACAAAAAGAGAAAAAGTATATGCGGATGATGCAGCTTATCTCGAACATTTAAAATGAAAAAAAGCCGCATGGAAAGGGTAGCCAGAATTGGCAATTACCCATTACATGCCAGAGATACTCATCTCTGGTTACAAAGATGTATTATTCGAGCTATAAAACGCCAAAATGTACCGTATGTTAAATTGATATATTGAAGATTAGAAATATATATTTTATTGAAAAAAAAAAATTAAGAAGTATTTTGTTATTAGAAACATTTAGAGTTCATCTCCGTCTCGCTTTTAATTTGAAAAATTATTTAAAAAATGTTAATTTCGAATCATGACCTCTATTCTAAATTTGAATCAATTTTCTTAATAAAAAGGAGCGGCTTATAGTAAGTAAAATATATTAATAATCTGCGTTGTTCTAATCTGTATAACGTAAAAATAATAATCATCAATACATACTTACAAACTAAAAAAGTTAAGAATGTTGTAAAAATTATTTTTTATGAACACAAATTTTAGGATGCTTTGTTAGAAATATATACTTTATTGTTAATTAGGTGTTAAAAATTTAAGAGGAATTGTGCTACTGTGCTACTGTTAAGTGTGTGTCTAGCACTCGTAAAACATCTACGTCTTGTTCTAAATTTCAAAACATAATTTAAAAAAATTCAAAAGGTGTGCGGCCTGTAGTCACTAAAATATATTAATTATCTAAAATAAATTCCCGAACATAAATTTTACGATAAATATGTATATATATGCATACCGTTTTTAAATGAATATGTTTTGTGCAATGAATATGTCAAAATAAATAATAAATAATTAAAAACTACACGAAAAATACTATTTCATTGAATCTTTTTTAAGTGTTTTATTGGAAATTAATTTCCTGATTGCTGTCGATAAGATTTAAATTTTTAATTGCTTTCCGAAGTCTGCTCTCGTTTGGCTGAGCATAAATTGATTCCATAACTTTTATGAGTGTTATTAAACAAAAAGCGAAAAAGTAACGCAATGTGCAAAGGTAATTTTACTAACAATTTTTTTATTTCATATTCGTTCAATATTGATGCACAAACTAATTTGTTTGAAGTCTAGTTTTGAATTATTCATTTTAGTTATTCATTCCTTTTACTATCCTCATTGGATCATTTGTAGTTAACACTGGCACACGTTACAACTACGTTGTACGTCAAAGCTAGAGTCAAATTGAACTTGTAATGTAGTTATCCTTTAACTTAAAACAAACTCGGATGATTTTTTGTGATTACACTAACAAACGTCTTAATTACAATAGCGCAATCAATTCTCAACTTTAATTATCACTTCAAAGTTTTTTTTTACACTTTAATAAGATTTTTAGCTATTTTTGTTTAGTCAACATTTTAAAGGACTTACATAACAATTGAGAAAAGATGGGAGTATAATCTCACACTATATACAGTTCACAACAATTTTATGACGCATAGCGAGTTATAACAAGCTTAACTTTATTTTTAAATATAATTAATACAGAATATTTACTCAAAGAGAAAGAAATTTTGATGTAGTCTTATTTCATACAGCATATGCATCTTGTTCTGTTTATAAATACGACATAACATTCACAGTACAAAAGCATACGTATACAAAATATGTATACAATAAGTAATTCCACGTTTATTATATTTTTGGTCTGCTAATACAGTGTAAAGATACAAAATAAACTATGCAATTTATATATTGTTTAATGTTGCCTGTAGAATATGTATTATCTGTGCTATAATTTGGCTAAGTTCATATTTTGACAATGATCGAGCAGTATCAGCGAAGCCTACTTCATTACACTTGATGGATCGACATACTAGACATTTCACAAAAACGTTTTTTTGTTGTTCGAGAATATCTTCTTTTAATTAATTTAATTGAATTATTATAGTAATGCATTATAATTGTTAATTTTTTTTTTTGTTTATTGGGGAACATAAAATTATTAAATGATTGATTCTCTTGGCCAATAACAAAGAAAAATTTAAAGATGTGAATAAATCAGTATGCATATATCAATCTCCAATAGGAACGCCAATACATTGTAATTAGTCTCTTTAACACTGCTACTCTTGTTGTTAGCCCCGGGAACCGTATCCTCTCCCTTTTCTAACAATGCGATAGACCCTGCACCGATACGGTAAATCCACGAAATGATTAAAAGTTGCGTCTCTGTTAAATATAACCTATAATATCTATAGGATGTCATTGCAGAAAGAGCTTTGGACGCTAAAGTACTGAACGAGCTTCAATCATTGCAAAATTGACAGGTATTTTATCGATTATTAGTAATTTTATTTGTTTATGATGATATTAAATCACAAGTAAGTTCACAGATGTTTAACCAGACATGATTATGTCAAAAATTTGGGCAAGTCACGTAGCGTGCCCTACAAAGGACCACTGGGACTTCAAGTTTTTAGAGTGAAGACAGTGGAAAAGCAAGCACAGCGTATGTCATCCACCCAAAAGATAAATAGACGATTAGGGATCACAGAAGTCGCTGGAATTACTGGCTGAAATTTATGGACGAGGTCTATGTACATTAGACGTCCTATTTCTAAAATGATCATGATGATATGCAATATCGTATAAAACTTTACTTTAACATGTAAAAGTCAACCAATAAACACGTAGCACTAAAAGACAAATAAGAAACAATCTTTTTCTAAAATTATACGTCTAAAAGTGGAATGTAGATAAACGTAATGCTACGAGAACTGAATAAAAATGTGACTTTGTGGCTCTCACAAAGGATATGCGGAGAGAATGGGTCTCGTTTTAAACTATGCAGATGTTCTCTGTAGTGTACAGTATTAAGTATTTTATTTCTCTGTAGAATAACAGGATGGACGAAATAAAACGACAGGAAAAGGTCTGTTAGTACTCTTTGATAAATACAATTTCTCATCTTATCTTTATCATTAAATTATTATAAAAACTTATTTTTAAGCATTATTTATTACACAGGTTCATCTGATAATTCGTTTTTTATTAAAAATGTTAATATTCCTGTTGTTTAAAACATAAAAAGAGGAACACAAGTAAAAAAAACTCCTTTTGACGTAAAGCTATTACTTTAAAAGTCTATTACCATTATGTTCAGATACAAACACGAGACATACGAGTAGATTGCAATCTCTTTGGTTAAACTGCTTAGTATTTTGTTTATTTAATTTTGTTTTTCTAGAGATAAAAATGTTTCTCTCAAACAGGGGTTCTGTTATTAAAAAAGTTCTAGTAGAGACTTTCTAAAGTTCTGTTAAATTTTAAACTACCGCGAGAAACAATTTTACAGAACACGGTATTACTTGCGCTCTGTTGCTTGGCAGAAAATACGAAACTGAGGCGGTGCCCATCGTGAACGCTACACGTAAAAATGATATATCGTCAATGTATAGAATGCATTATTTTTTTACGTAAATTATATCAGAAGTATCTTAGTACTAGTTACTTAAAAGTATCTTTACTAAATATTTCATTCAAAAAAATTAAAGATATTTGACGTATATAGAAACAAAGCCTCATTATAATATTAAATGGTAGAAGAGAGTCTTTGTTTCTGCGGATAGTTTCGACTTCAACAGAAAGAGTAGAGAACAACAACAACAGAGAGTAGTAGAGAAAAATATAAAGATTCTCTCGTGTTCTCGAATTCTTTTAAAATAATCTACTATACATTTTTTTCATTTCCTTTAACATGCAGTGCTATGAATAGAGAAAGGAAAGAAAAAGAGAAGATTCACAAAATCAACGTCTCATAAGAGTAAGAAGTTGAAAAAGTGTAAATTTTTGTCACTTTATTTACGTTAATATCTAAAAGTCTTTATTACATTTTAAAAAATAAATATTTTTTTTACACAATTATCAAAAAAAGGTTTGTTTTGTTTCAACAATTGAATCAGTGAGTATATTTACAGATAAAAAAATAAGTATTTCATATTTAATTAATAAAAACAACGATTAAAACAAAAGTGTATCAAAAAGTCAGTATAAAATAATATATCGAATAATGGAAACAGAAGATGTTATTTATTATACTATACTACATATGTAAACTATTGCTAGAACTGAAACAAAGCTGAAGTCGTATATTGCAGTCGTCCGTTGGAAGTATGTCCACCGTATATCTCTTTAAATATCTGTCCCCTTCTCATAAGTGTATTTACTCCGCCTTTTTCTAGTAAGATCTCTTCAGTTATTCTTGATATCAGATAAACTGAGAAAAGAATGAGTAAATATTAATATTTAGCTAAAACTATTTATCAGAAGCTCATGGACTTTAGCTAATATTGTTTTTTTTTTTCTTTAGTTAAATTAGTTAATTTAAATGATAGTTTCAACATGCAAGTTTAAATAAATATTAATTTCGTTTTAAAGAAGCTACTGCTGAGTTTCTAGGCGGCTCTTCTCAGCTGATCAGCAGGTATCTAATTAAAATTCTAAGTTATAAAAATTGCAGAGTCCTTACTTATATTTTAAAAGACGACCAGAACATAGTGAACGCGAAAACAAGAATGAAAGGAACAAAAATAAAAAAAAAACTTTCGAACAGGAAGAGAATACATGGAACTTTTTAGTAAGTGATGCTACAAAAATGCTCGGCAAGTTTTCTAGGCCGTATTCCCGCCTTTATTTTTACCTGCTGTGGGGCCAAACAAAGTTTTTTACGCTTCTGGCTGCCAGTATAATGTCGGGAGGAAGTCTTTTGAATGACTATGTAAGTGTTCCCACTTTATACCGTACCACAAAATTTAATCTTAAAGATGTAAAAAGACAATATTTTTCATACGGCATAAATAAAATAAACTTTGTATACCCTAGTTTTATATCAATGCTGCAATCAAATGAGAATCTAAAGCGGAGTAAGGTGGTTTCTCACTTCATTTGTAAGCTAACAGTCGCTTAGGGAGCCATGGAAAGGGCTATGCTCAGGATTTCTTTACGAGGTCAAATCTTAAATGAAGAGATCCATAGACTAACAAAAGAAACCTTTATAGCCCAACTGATTGGCTAGTTGAAGCAGCATTGGGCAGATCACATAGTGGGCAAAACATATGACCAATAGGCCCTTAAGATTCAGGAGTGGAAACCGGAGACCGGAAAGTGTAGCGTAAGACATCAATCCATAATTTTGACAGACACTCTTATTAAAGTCGTCGGAAGAATCTGGCTACAGGCTGCTTTCGACGGACCCCATTGGAAATCTACGGGGTGGGCCTATGTGCTGGACATGTGTTGAAGTTCTGTAGAACTTGAAACAATGTTGATGCGTTAGTTAAAACTAAACTTGAATAATTGATCACTTTTTCCAAGAACCAGATTTTTTTTAGGTTAATTACCCTGTCCAAAAAAAAAACCATGACGTGTTATTCAGTGACAAGAAAAATTGACAATAATATATCGTTTAATTTACGCATGAACCTACAATGTAGCTAGATTTTCATACCGAAAAAAGATAAAAAAGTTAAAATAAAATTAATTTTTTTAACTTTGAAACTTTTATCAGAATTCTTATTGCTCATCAATTTTTTTTAATCTTTTTTTGACTCTACTCTGCTTCAAAGGGGGAGGGGGGAGAAGAAGCAGGAAGAAACTCCACAATAACACATCTTTCAATAATTTATAACACAGATTTATACGCAAACATTTTATTAAATATAGCCTAAATGAAATCGAAATAATCAAGCAACATCATTGCTAAGGATTCTTTTCTTTTATTTACTCGTTTATTGAATAATACGCGTACTCTGTCAATTTACTTTTAATATGCGCTTTGAATTTTGCGAATGGTAGTCCAATAATGTTTTGATAAGAAATAATAATGTATGTGTAGATATCCTTTAACTCACAATTCCTTTTCTTTCTGCTTCTATACTCAGAAGTTTTTGTAAGGATAATATTATTAATATGTTAGTATGAAGAATATTCTATGCAATGAACGCGAAACCTTTGGTTGAAAACATTGTAATTATCTTTACAGCGTACAGTGGAAGCGAAACAAGGTTAGAATAATGCATTTTCTATACTGTCTGAGAGAAAGATATCAGCCACCGTCGCTAAATTCAATTGTTTTCTAGAAAAGAAAAGCTGTTTTGAATTTTTATTATCGGTTTGCGAATACTATAGCCACACCCTTTTCACGTATTTATTTTGCAGATTCGGCTACTATTGATATGTTGATCTAATTTGCAAACAAATTATGTAAACATATAGTATGTAATGTTTTCGTAATAATATTTGAAACACCAATAGTCATTTTATTTTTATATAAATTCCTTTTTATTTATTTTATTATCCGGTGATTTCACAAAATTCAAATGAGATGGCTCTGTTTGTTTTGGGTTACAATAAGTTATGATGATTTTTATTCAAAAAGTTTAAAAGCCTTTGTATATAATGAGTGATGATATATAATGTAATAAATAATAAAGCTCAGAGACAAGATATCTTAGACCTTCCTTTTCTTAGCTTTATATCTGAAATTAAAAATAGATTATCAAATAAATTTTAGTACAGCATTTAATAATTTTTAGTTGATCGATATGTAACTCTATTGACACATTTACAAGATTGATGATATAATGTATTTATAAAAATTGATAAATTTCATTTAAAAAGAGCTAGAGTTTTTGGTCAGCTCTTCTTATCAGATCAGTATTCCGAACCAGTGGTAACTTATTACTTATAGTGTTAATGTAAACAACGATTCAAAAATGCATGTAAATGCCTATTTGAAAAAAGATATTTTAAATTGTATAATGTTATTATTATGAAAGTCACGATAAACACAATCTACTCATGAATAATTGATGACTGTATTTTTAGGGTTTTTAAATATTTTTTTGATTATTTTTATTTCCAACAGGCGAGAATGAAGTGGATACCTCGAATCGCCAAGCGTGGCGTAGTACGTTCACTCATAAGGTGAATAAACGACCTTTTTAAGGTTATCGCAAGAGGCAAGATGTAGGCTGCGTCCAGTTCTTTTATCGAAAACTTGTGATGGCGGCCTATGTCTGGCAGTAGACGTTCTGCACCTAAAATGATGTCTATCTAAACTCCAGTTTTTTTCTTTTTATTATTTTATTTAATCAAATTATAAATATATTTATAAATATAAATGTGTTTGTTAAAACTGATTGATCAAAATTAGTGAGGAGATTATTAATCGACATAAATTTGTAAAACTCACTTGTTAATTATAATGGATGCTTGATTATATGAAGTAGGTAATACAAAATTTGATTTGCAAATGACCGTGATGAAAAGCGTTAATCCTGGTATTATAATGTACACTATTATTAAAGCGTAACATATCAAGCTGAATTAGATTAAAGTTAATGCATATCAAGTTAAATTAAATTAAACTTAATGCCGACTTTCTAATGGATGCTTTCAATCTGTTTTATTAGAAAATATGAGAGAAGTCAATGTCCAGCGGAGTTTTACGAACGCAATGATGAAAAATCTTAACAATATAAAGTTGTAATGCAGCCTTGAAATAGCAATACCAACTTTTGCTTCAGCTCTTACAAGAGCACCTTCGCTAAACATATATCGAGTGGCATAAACAGATGTCACCTCGCGGCGGAATTCGTGCTCTGTTACTCCATAGAGCGTACGCCTTAAGGCTATGTAACCTAAAAGATCGCCAGCATCTGCAACATGTAAAAAAACGTCGGAATGTTGGATGGTGCGTCTAGTTAAATAACATAAAGAGTTTTTGACTAAAACCGTCAACACTTCGTCATCTAAAACTCGGTGAAATTTAAACGACGACAATCAATCAGCACTTCAATAATAAAAACAGTGCTCTTTAATAAATGCACTAACCTATACATAGATTTCTTAAACTTTTTATAGAAGTACCTAAGTTATATTTAGATATATTTTTTGATTAATGCTGGTTAGTTATAAATAAATACATTTAAAAAACTTTTAAGCTAAACGGTTTTTTGATACCCATATTGTGGTGGTTGTGGAAAAATATGTACCTAGTCCGCCATATTAAACCGCGTCCTCTTGAATTTTAAATTTTGACATAATCATCGTGTTTTACCAGTGTAGCCCTTTCATTTGATACCCATATTGAGGGGGTTAAGGAAAAATATGTAATCCGCCATTTTGTATCGGCGGCCATCTTAGATTTATAATGTTAGTGATTTTATTATATTATATTGTCATCTAAATTAAATGTGTATACTAAATTTCAGATCAATCTGAAAACGAGAAGCTGCTTAGATTTTAATTTCTAATTTTGACCCAAATAAAGAAATTCCGTACGGGTCGAACTAAATAAAACCGTTTAAAAAGATAGTCCAGACAGCAAAAAATTATATTTATGTATTTTTATATACTATGTATAACCTTCTTTATCTTAATTTTTTGATTATAATTGTTTATGTATCGTAAGAATTATATATTTTATTTAAGTTAATCTTTCTTCAGTCGTTCATCTTTCAATGGGTTTTCCCAAAACAAATGTTTTGCTTAATATCAAATAAATTATATAATGACGTTTTTGCGTTTGTTCTCTAATCCAAATTGTTCATTTTTACATGTAATTCATATATCTGTATCTGAAAAGACCTTTAACCAAAGTCTTTGAAGAGATTATTTTTCGACAGCCGACTGTTTTATATGATTTAGTGAAATTAAACTTAAAATTTTATTACAGGACTTAAATAGTTTTTATTTCAATTAAACTTAAACAAAAATGGCAAAATGTCCGTTAATATTAATTACAACGTTAATCTGATTGAAAGTGTAATGAAAATTCCTGACACGCGTATTTCATACATTCACATCAAATTGCTGATTTTATTTAAACACGGTTTGTTTTCATAACGC
This sequence comes from Battus philenor, assembly GCF_028537555.1. Taxonomy (NCBI): domain Eukaryota; kingdom Metazoa; phylum Arthropoda; class Insecta; order Lepidoptera; family Papilionidae; genus Battus; species Battus philenor. The sequence continues at coordinate 6,966,775 of NW_027181686.1, forward strand.
AAGTTTTAATGAATAAAATGTTAACGAGCTCTTACTTTTCAACATTCTATAATTTAAACATGAAAACATTTTCCAAATTTAAATTTACTACGAAAATTATTATTTTTATGCCAGTGTTATGAAACAATCATGTCTGATAGAATAAACTTTTTAGTGCTGTGACATTTTAAGCCATCAAGTCCAAATTCATACCTGATGAATTGCTTCTAATTTGGTATGGCTTACTTCTTCTTATTCCACAAAATTAGAAACCAACTCAAGGGGAACATCTAGTTACGGCACCCAAGAAGCTATTGAGGCAAAACTTGTCGCAGGCGGAGAAATGTGCTCCACATTGGTTAGTCGTCAATTTCGTTTCAGCCCATAGATCTCCTTCGAAGATATCTATGGGGGGATAAAGTACGCAGAGGACGCTGCTGCCTGTCTTTTGAAAACTTATTTGTGAACAGTGGCAATGTAATACCATATAGTTAATGTGCAAAGAATAAATTATATAAGATTGTGTCCCCGAAATCGAACCCGCGACCTTAATATAAGGGAAATAAAATCTTGTATACTTGCTGTCTGGTTTTTAAAGTGATTTAATAATATTACACATCACAACATATTTGTTTAATTGTTGTTGTAATGTGTCAGCCCGAATGATAGTAACAATACATAATTAACGATGTAATGCGTGATACAGCCGCGGTCCTATCATATTAAGATGCGAAAAAGTATATAAGCTTTTTATTACATTTTATTGTAAATGTCAAACGACCTGTTCGATATTAACAATTCCTTTAAGAGAATAAAGTAACGTTTAATAATCAATGCTTCGGCGTAGAAAAAGAAACTTATTAGGAGGCTACTGCAATATAACATATAACTTTTGGTTTTTAGCCATTAGTTTTTGGGTATATAGCATTTAGTTCGCCCATTACATAATGTATACAGTTGTACGAATTTTACATATACATAATATATTGAACAAATTTTATAGATAACAATTACAAGTAGTTTAGTTTATCCATTGTTCATATTTCCAATTACAAAAACATCAGACGAAAAGATTTTAATTTTTAAATATATTATATTTTATATTAAGTTTTGTTCGCATCTCGTTCATAAATAATAAATGTTTAAGTTTCTTATTTCACTAGATTAAGATAACAGTTCTGTTTAAAAATTATACCTCTAAAAGTAGATTTTACATACATAAACGTAATGCCTGGCTACGAGAACTGAATAAAATGTGACTGCGGAACTCACAAAGGATATGCGGAGAGAATGCTATCGTTTTAAACTATGCAGATGCTCTCTGGAGTGTACAATAGTAAACATTTTATATCCTCATCTACCTAGTAAAGGTATTTTATTGCTTGTCGCTTACCTTAAGGCATAAATATTTAAGTATTACGTTTTATGGACACGTAAATAACGTCATATCAATATTCATCATCGTTATTTCAACCTTAGGACGTCCACTATAGACTTCCCCCATACTCGTATTTCTAACATCTTCCGACAAGTTTAGCTTTCTGATTGGATACCCTACACTGCGACTGCCGCTCGGTGCTCTCCTCTCCAGTAATTTCCCTTTTTCTTTTAAGTATCTTTGTAATATTTTGTCACCTTTACATATTTTATTAATAAATGTATTTTTTATGTATTTATGCAAATTTATTGTAAAACAGTACGTTTAATATGCGATCATTTAATAATTGAAACTTAAAAGTGTTAAAATACCTATTAGCTTTTTGTTTATAAAATCCGACTAGTTGGATAAAAGCCATTCTATAATTTTTAAATTTAATCTTTTAAACTTCAGTTCTCTTTTATTTCCTTACAGTCGATTGCCCTCTATATTGTAGGAGAGTGTTATTAAAAAGTTCAGTCTTGTATTTTGGTGCATTTTATAGAAAACTAGCGTAGTAAATATATCTAAATGTATAAGAACTATACTCGTATTTGCCCGCGTAGAATAATATAGATTGTTATTAATACCATTACAACTTCCTAGTAAAAACCAACGGTGTATATTTTATTATATTTAGGTACTATTTCGGTACATATTTTTACTAGTTTTTAATATACTGATGAATACTATAAGTTAATTATTAAAAAAAATATATCATATGCACAGTTTGCTGTTACATTAGAGAAACAAAGCGAAGCATTAGATCAAAGAAATGTTTTCTCATGGTTCATTGTACATTTTCCAATACGTTTTCAAACGTAGTCTAGGGAATTTATTGGCAGTTGACTGCAGAGTTGGAAAAACTAGACTTACATTTGTTTTTCTAACAAATCCCATCGAGCTATCGCATAGTTTTTGTTTGAATCTCGATTAAAAAATTATTTTTCATGTAATATATTCCTAAAAAACATTATCTTTATAACCATAAATATAAATATTGCTTAAAAAGCTATTACTAACACTACTGTTAACTATGTCTGACATCACCTTCGTTAATTTGGTGATTAGGTTTCTACCAACCAGAAAGTTTCGAAAAACCCTTATTATCTCATACGGATATGAAGACATAACCATATGAGATAATAAGCGCCCACTGTAGGGCATATACTTCCCCCAAAGATGGCCGCGAAGCCTTCTTGCGCTGCCTCCATCCAACCGGCTCGTGATCGTCACTCTAGAACCTTTCGACTCCAATGGTCATCGGTTGCACAACCTTCATAGAACATATGAAGGTTCTGGTATTTTAAAGAGATAAGAGATCAATATAATGTAATACTCTTTATTATACATTGTCAGGATTATTGATACGACGACAATTTTTAAAATTTTTTACAGTGTGTTTTAATTTAAAATGAGAAAGTCGTATGAATATAATAAATAAATTTCAATTTCTCTATACATTTATAGGATTGTATATATAATTAAATAATTAAAACATGACATGAATTTTTTCCATATTTTGCACCAAACATGGTTACTTTTTTGACAGTATCTTGTTTGTTGAATTTTTTCATGTTGGTGTGTGTAAGGAAAAAGCAACATCTAGGTGTAGCAAATAAATGTTCCACAACATGTAAATGTAATCCACTGTTTTTGTGATGTGAAAACTTAATATTTTATAGTAATCTTTACTATTTTGATAGAGGTTTAAAAGGTATGACATAATCAACATGTTTCATAAAACATGCGTAAATTAATCACTACATATTTACGCATATTAAATTATGTATAATTTATTAACGGCAATTTCAAAAGTAAATTTTTTTATTCAGTTAATTATCTCAACTGGTATTTCTATTTAAGATAAATTTATAAGCTTAGTTTAAAAATATCATATACGCTTCTAATTAATGTTGGTAGCGTCTTGTAAATATCATGATACGTAATATATCGAGCGAACTGAAAAGTAGCACCTCTTTCGAATAACTTCGCAGAAACTGTTTCCTAAAAGGTAATAAACACATCTAGAGGCGAATTAATGGAAAACCGCTGCCGCACGGTAAATCAGTGGCAATTTACTGACCCATATTTAGTGTGAATTACTGACTGACGCTGAATCAGTGGTTAGCTAAATTTGTTGTGTCGCTTATAGCGTAAATTTTAAAAACTTATCTATAACTATATTTCAGAACAAAATAATACTAGAAAAAAAAATTATTGTACTAATCTTAATGTTACTAATTCCTATGAATTTCTGTTGTCTTAATTCATCAACCGTAGCCATAGGATGTCCACAGCTGGACCAATAGTTATAAAATAAAGTTCTACAAGATATCCTAGACCTTCCTTTTCATATCTTTTACTTTACAGTTAAAGGTCTATTATTAAATAAATGTTATTATATCATTTAAGAGTTTTTAGTTGATCGAAATGTGTGGAACTTGGTTTATTGACTCATTTGCAAGATTGATATTATAATGTATACATCAAACATGACTGTATTTTATTTAATAAGAGTAGTAAATAAATAATGTTAAAATATATACGATTCAAAAGTACATGTAAATGCCTACTTGAAAAATATACTTTTAATATGAAATTTTAATTACTCCTTAGAGAGCAATAATTGAATATTAACTTTTGAATAATAACATGCAACTTAAATGAAAATGTTTTTGTTGTAGTTGAAAATGTTTAATTGTGAAGATATTGTTACGCAAGAGCGGGTTTTTAATTAATGTATTGGTTACTTAAAGTGTTTGAAGTGATTTGCCCTTTTTATGAACGGATTAATAACGTGTAAATAACGAATAGTAGCTTAAAATATAAAGTCAAGAAGTAGAAATAATGTTTATTATATTCATAAATATGTGAAATAAAAAATTTCATATATTTTATTCGTCAATTACTTCAAGAAATAAGTCGTGTTATATGTAACCAAAATATATATGTAAGAATAATTTTATATCATTAACGAAATAGAACTAAATAGCTTCATTTTGTAACTAACCATCATTTGCAACAGATAAATCAATGCTGTAAACTGTCAAACGAACTGCTCTGTGATGCACGAGTATTAACTGTGATTATATTAGAGCATTAATCAATATGTAAAGACCTGCAAATTCGCTGCCAAAATTGTTGTGTAGCTTTTAGCGTTTGATACATTATACATATAAAGATATAGTGATGTATTCTTACTTTTTTATGACACAAGTTAAACAACTTGATACGTTGCAGACAACCTTTATAAATAAAACTTTTAACGGTAGACTGTCTGGTCTTAAAAACGAACGCGTAGTTTGTTCGGTTTCTTCGGTGTTGAAATTTTAAGGCGTTCTTAGCACAAAGTATAAATAAAGTTGTATATTTACCTTCTAACGGTTGATTTTAATTATTTTGATTCCATATTATTTTTATTCTATATAACGGTTTTAACAATTATTATAACGCTTTTTATAACGGTTTTAACAATTATTCTAACATTATTAATACTGTTCAAACTTTTTAGTAGATACATGCCTTCTGTCGCAAATATACAACTACTACGCTAAGCAGACTGGTTGGCGATCTCAGTATGGTGTTAAGATACACAGAGAACACTGCTGCCCTACCTCTGTAAACTGATCCCTCAGGCTTTACGACACCCATGGGAGGAAATGGGGTAAACTTATTCTATGACGGAACCAGCCCGCTTAAACGGTAAATGTACTATTATTTATTTGATGATTGATTTTATGCGTTAAACTATCCCTGTATTATATTCGTTGGATAGAGATAACATATTGTTATTTGTGTCCCACTTTAGTAAGCAAGTGAAAAGATACCTCTACAGATAATTATACAGGGTATCAAAAGTTAAGAGATGTAAATATAGTTAATTTTTAAGAGACACGTAAGCAACAATTTATTTCACCCTTTATTTCCGAATATTCATCACTTTCAGTTTAGTCGTTTTTACGTTAATACTAACATTGTAGTCATTGTTTTTGTTGTACATGGCTTTTGAATCTACGACTTTAGAGGTTCTTGCTGAACATTGGTCTCCGCCATAGATTTCTTATAGGACCGGTTTGAAGCGGCTTGCGTCCATCGTCTTTCATAACCTTAATAATCCCTGGTCACATTATGGGCAGAAGCCCTAAGTCTAACTAATAATAATATAAGTAAATAATATTAGTGAACTAATAACAAAAAACTTATTTAACAAGTTGTAATTAAAGAACACTTCTGTACAAAAGAGGTTAGTGTTATAATCCTTTCCAACTAAATGGTTTTGTTTAAATTTACTAAAAACTTGTGAATAATTTTCGTCTATATATACAGAGAAACTTTTAAAATTGGATTCCTTTCTTTACTGTTTTATATCAACCATCAACACACGCGATTTTACAACACGATCACGTCGACAACGAGGCTTTAAATAAATTCGAACGAGAAGACATAAGTTAAATGAAAAGTTAATTAATTTTTATAATAGATAAAGCTTTATGTGTATGTTCAAAACCGAGGTCTCCTTTCGGGGGTCCAGTGAAATTCCGTCCAGGCGAGTGTAAAGAGGCTTAGTTAATGGCCTTCAGCAGTTTGATTCTATTTCCCTTCATACTTTATATATCTATATGTAATTATAACAAGTATGACGTTTGTATGTTATTAGTTTATATTATTTTCCTCAAATATCTATTTTTTTATTATCGCAACTTTAATGGACAGGTAAGTTTAAGTGTGACTCGAAAATATTGTATGAATTCTCATTAGACAAGTATTTTACTTAAAACTTTACATGTATTGTAATTATAAACGTATTTTATAATCGGTCCACAATTATATAAATATCATTACAAATGTTCAAAAGCACCACTTACGAACGGTCGCCGTTTTTGTGTTATAAAGAATAATTCAATGTGAACGATTGTTATTTAGTGCCCTATATAAAATTAAACGTATTTTCGCGAAATGTTTTTCGAGGCTTTTAATAACAGATCCCCGATAATTTTGAAAAGCTGATTTATTTACCATTGTAAATCAAATCGAGTTACCCGTCGATTCACGAGCGGTCAAGAGCTCACATACGAATAGGTTTCGGTAAATTTCACTTGATTTATAGCCCGGCATTTGAGTCTCGCGCCATTAATTCGCCTCTCGTTAAGTATATTACGTTATAAGTTTAGATAAATAATAAAATGTTTCCTTTTATCAAATTCCACTTTGGATTAAAGTAATCATATTTTATTATATATTAATACACAGGTTGGTTGTTAATAACTATAAAAACTTCAAAGGGCTGAACGTAAAGCTCTTTTGCTGTCAATTAATGTAAGGTACATTCTGCCAAAAATCAATTGTTTCAGAATTAATAAATAACATATTTATAATATAGTAAGATTGCGTTTTCAATGTTCAAATTACTACACATTAAAATTAATGCTTACTATGTGTGCCCTGGAGATTTTGTACTGTCAGAAATTATTGACCTGTCGCATTTTAATAAAGTTTCAGAGTGAACATTGGAGCTGTGTGCTTCAAAGCTTTTTGCTAACAAATAAGTGCTTTTAGATTTATAAACAATAGCCATGTAGAATCGTTTCAAACAAACACAAGTTTCATAGATTGGTTCACGATTGATTCAGTCACGTGTAAACAGCATCACAAGCGTTTCTGTTTAAAGCGTGTTGTAGCTAGTTAAATTGCTATATGCATCACCTACATCATTATGTCCCAATGTTTATAAACCTACATAGAGGGATTTTGTATTTAAAAAGGTTCACAGGCATTGCGATTTTGTGATAAGCTTTGAGTTTCGTCGCTCTCTTTAAAAAGTATAAAAAAACACTTGGATATCGGAAATAAAGTGAGAAACATCTTTCTTTGTCTGGTGTTAAAAACAGGTTCTTAATTTTTTTTTATGAAATATGTAGACGTTATAAATCGTGTTTGTCTGTGGAATAAGAACATGTATTTTTTTAAAATTTCGGGTGACACCTCGAAACAGATCAACGGCGTAACATTTGACGACACACAACAGAACGAATATTTCCACCAAAACATTTACAAAAATAAAGTTACGTTACGTTTGTGTTTCGTGTTATAAAGAGTGTCGACATTGTTATTAAATTCTGTTAAAATGTGATGCTGCTATTATATCTATAAGTCAACTCTAACAAAATGTCCCTCAGGGTGCCTTTTTGGCGTAGGTTTTAGAAATCTGTGGTTTATTGTTTATTTATTTACTTATTGTGTAATGGCGTAATTAATACCTTATAGGTGTACTCTGCTAGTCAACCTATGTATACTTTATACAATCACCACGTTAAACCTTTTACACATACAACCAATGAACTTGTATAACAAGGAATAACTCCAGTGTGGATTGTAAAGATCTTTTTTACATTTTGTTCGAAATCAAATTTTAAAACAGACAAGATGGTTGATGTCTGTAAAAATATAAAACCAATACAGAATGCTTTATGAGGAGGCAATTCGCTGTGATAATATTTCCACGTTGAGAAAACAAGGCAAACAAGACAAAGAACTCAAATAAAAGTGGAATTACGAGCAGCGAAGAAAAACAGCCCTGTCACCCTGTTCCCACAATTCACAACAATTCAACCGTTAAAATCGCTAGCCAGTTTACAATGGAAGCTTTTGTGTATTTGGTATTGAAAATCGATGGCTCTCCACCCGAACTCACCTCGACTTTAAAAACGTAAACATTTGTCCGTTCCAATGCACGAAACACCGTTGCAGAACGTTTTAACTACCACATTTTAAGCGTACGATTGATATAGTATTATTAGAACTTAGTAGAGTCGTGCAGTGGACGCATTTCTTATCTATTTACGCTATCAAAAAAATAAAATAAAATCACTCTATAATGCAAATTAAGACTACCTTAGTTTATCTAAAGATATCCTTATTCTAAATTCAATTTAAGATCTGATTACTTCATTTGTTTCTTGCTTAAGTGTCAATCGCGCATTTAATAGAGCATAAAATGTTTTGAAAGAGCGATAATATTTTGCTTAAATAGATGTACTCTATCAGATCTAAACCTGGTTTACTGTGGTTTCCGTGTTTATAAATATATTATAATTTACAATACAGTGTAAGTAATTTTGAATATCGTCAGTTTATTGTAAGGTTATGCAGCCTTTTTATATATTTAAATTAGCATAAATGTCTATATTTTTGATAGAACCACTGTGTTAATCTCGCATTTAAAGACCTATAAGAACTTCTTAACTCAATAAATTATTTTCCAACTTCATCCCTTATCTTTGTTCCAACGTCCCAGTGGCTTCTTAAACTCTCATCGATTCCACTACATTTGCTAGAAGACATTGAATGTGCAATTAAATTCATACAACAGGAAAGCGATCTTTCAGAAAAAAGTTCTCGACCGGCCTTTATTTTATATTGTCGGGAAGCTTATAAACACATATCTGAACTATTAATTGTAAAATACATAATTTTAAATTATTATATAAACATTGTCGGAGAGAATATGAACCATACCATGAAGAGTAGATTGTTTTTAAAGTGTTGTAGCATTGGGTTCTTTAAAATGATTCTCCAGGTGCCGATTTTTTCAACCTGGCTTGCACTGCTGCCTAAATTGGCTTCGTCGTTGGTTCAGCCCATAAACGCCCACTGCCTGAAATACCTGAAAAACTATGATTTCAGGCATAGGCCACACCCAAAAATATTTATGGGAGGATATACCTCAATCGCCATAATTTTTGGAGGAAATTCTGTATAGTTAACGAAAAAATTCTAAATTATATATATAACATTTTATCCCGGAAATCGAGCCTCAATCCTCTACCGCTGGGTTTAATTAAGATTTATGGTGATTTAGGGCATTTATATTTAGTCAAGTTTAAATATTTGATAAATAACGACGTATTATATTTTTATATTTGTTACAACTACTTTAAAAATATAATTTAAAGTAATATAGGATATATTACTTTTAAATGTAATTTGAAAATTATATTTTAAGGATTAAAAATTTATATTCATATAGTTATCTATATAAAATTATTTACAGTGACCGTTTGTGTCATTGGAGTTGATAAGGATGATGCCCGAGGAGTTCATTTTGATACAAATAAGAATCAGATTGAATTTCCCTTTTATAGATCTTATAGTTAAGAAGGTTCCACACGTGCCCTAATCTGAGAAGAACTTAAACTCAGAAGGGTTATTTTTGTGATCAATTTTATAATATTGTCAATTCTGCAGTAGACCAAAACGTTACTAAGCTTTATTATCACTGAAAAATCTTTAACACTGTAATGGAACTTACTTTAGAATATGTTGCTGTTCGATTTTTTTGGGGATCTATGTAATCTATGTGACATATACAAGTCAACATCTACTGTCCGTTCGGTTTCGTTTTAGCAAAGCAGAATACAATATCCCATTTACTTAAATATTACATGATAATTTAGAGACATTACATGGGAGTGTATAGTAATATTGTACATAATTTCCAACAAAAATAACTGTAAAAGTAATGTTATATTAAAAAAAAAACCGCCTGTGTTTATTTTTGAAACGAATAGAAGGTTGATTTCAAACGCCTCTTCTTTGACATTTACTTTATAAAGGAACGAAACTTTATGTTACTTGAAAAGGGTCTAACTTCAAAATTTCTGAAGTGTTAAAGAAATGACCGTTTTCCGGGATATTCTTTGCCCGGATATAGCCGACAGGGAGTATATCATAGAATTTAATACTTTAATTTTACTTGTTCCGTTCGTAGAATAAATAACACGAAGTACACGTAACTCGCTTAACATTTCGAGTTAGAAGCAATAAAAATTTTAATTGCATTCTTAAACGTTGCTTTACATAGACTACTGTGCAAATAACGCACCTTTACCCTGTTAGGGAAATAAAATTTCTTCTAATTTTTGTTAGGGTATAGAAATATCCTTACAAAAGAATTGAAGACATTTTTTAAACATTCTTTAAAGGTTTTAAAGAAACAAATAGTTGACGGTCGCTAAAAGGTTAACTATGCGTGTACACAACAACACGTGATCTTAATAATTTAATTTTTATTTTTACTACACAATATAATCTTTAAATCTGTTAGTGGTAAGTTTGTTTTTAAGGAATTTTTCGCTAGGTATATTACTAATAGGAACACTGGTTAATACTACAAAAGTGTTGTAGTTATAAATTTTTATATATATATATATATATATATATATATTTGTGGGAATGGGGCTCAATTTGAGGCACAACACAATCTTTAACAACGGAAAATGCTTTATTTTCTTCTTACAAATAACATCTGTCCTTCATCACATCGCGCATACACCTGACCTGACATACATCCTTTTTTTGACAGTCGTAGGTATATTACTGTCATAAAAATAAATAAAATATAAATATATCTGACATAAATCTGACTAATCTATTACAAAATAATGAACTATAAACTTAAATATTCCCACACGGTTATCCTGTTCATTCATCTAACCCTGATGATAATCTTCAGGGGAAATTCAGGGCTTCGTAATATATAAATATAGAGTTTGATAAAAAACATACTCATCACTTTTTTATACTAAGAATTTTTACTTGAAATACGTGCTAGTGTGGAGATACAAGGTCATCATATATACTCATATTGACTAAGTATTGCCATAATAATACTTGTCAAAAGTTTTCTGTAAAAGAAGCAGAAGTATAGAGATCGAAAAATCTAATGCATAATGCTTTTCAGGTACGAGAGCAACAAATGGTCGGTCTGTTCACGTAGCATCTAGAACTCTACGGGTTTTTGTTACCTCTTGTTAAAATTGCGGAAACGCTCTCGCATTTTATATTGATAACTTAGAAAAGAGTTGACGCTTCTCTTATATCAAAGTAGTAAGCTTACGCCATCGCTAAGTCTTAACATGCGTGTGACGGATTGCACCCGAATCTGCTGCAAAGGCTATGTAATGGGAGTTATGGGAGAGCTTGTTCATCTTCTGCCAAATTCATATCCGTGACTGCAGCTAAAACTCTATCTTCTCTTTCTCTTCACAAGGTTACACAAAGATTCCATGACGTTCGTTCTGAACCATTACTTTAATATATCTTGGCATCATGAAGTTTTTCGATATTTCAGCGAGTTGTTACGGGGCCCATGTAATTTAACATGAACGATAAAAATAATTTCATCTCCTTAAAAATGCCTGCTTACATTAATTACTTAGCTAGGTATGAATCACGCTTAGGCAGTGGTAGCCCAGCGCTAGAGAACTGAGACTTACAATCGTAGGTCGCGGGTTCGTTTCTCGGTATGCGATCTTACATAATTCAGGTATTAATAACTCATCGAATTACTATAACATTATTTATCAGCTGAAAAAGTGTTTGATTTGACTCTTCTAGTTAGAGGAAGTTTGCGTTATATGCTTCGTCCGCAATAATAAGTGTGGAATTCCGTAATGTTACAAGATACGTAAAGTTTTATTCGAAACAGGACGTGTAATATATTCCCGACACATTTTAGGCCTTGTCTCAACGCTTGGGTTTTTGCAATATAAGACTGAAACAGCTTTACATGTGCGAAACCGTACTTCGCTTATTTGTTTTTTGTTATTCCAGAGAAATTTCAATTCTGCCTCGGTTCCTTCGACTTGTAAATGTCGTAAGCAGTCGTTTCATTTGATTCTTGCTGATACCGTTTTGTCGTGTGTTATCGATAAAACTAATCTAAAAAAGGAAAAAAAAATATAATCATTTATCTTCCTGATGAATAAAAGAAAAAATCATGTAAATAAAAAAATTGCAATTTTATTTCTGAGACGGGACCATAGCCCGGAAAGCGCATCATAGGACGGACATAAGACATAAAGCCATAAAGCCTACAAGATGCAATGACGAACATGTTAATGTCGTCGGTGCAGGAACGCAGTGAATCCATAGTGTCGTGAAAACATTTAGTTTTTGTTTGGAGTGAACGGTCTTCCACGCTCCAACTTAGAGGATGCTGTATTTGTCAAAACCTGATCCTGAACCTGAAACCTGAAAGATCTGTATTTGGGATCATACAAATCGAAAACTGTCATATTTGTTGTTATTCAGAAGTTGTAAGCGGTTTACTCAATTTCAATTAAACGGATTATTCGTCATGAAATTGGATAACTTGCTTAAATGCAACGACGAAATATAATGATACAAATTTAAAATTATAATATTTTCATCTGCTTAGCGATCCATATAAAATGTTTTCTTCCTTCTTTACGTTATTTATTACTTACAATATTTACTACTACAGTATCTCTCAATGCCGTTAGACTAAAACCTACAAATGCGCGTTACCAGTGAAAACTTTCGGTACCCAAACTTGGTCTTTTAGAAGCCATCGGGAAGGCTATGCCCGATATCTCCGTATGAGATAAAACTAGAAATGAGATTCGTAGACGAACAAAGTTACCGAATTAGCCTAGCGGATTGGCAAATTAGAGTGGCAGTAGACAGGTCCTAAAGTGCACAGAATGTATGGCTGCTGCTGCCATGCGATTCTGGAGTGAAGATCACGGATTGTGCCTTATATAGGTTGGCGGTAGACGCTAGATATAGGCAGACAGCTGTAGATACAATTGAACATCTACAGGGGAGGTGTATATGTTGAGCAATTGACATCCTATAAATGAAATGATTTAATATATATGCTTTTATATAAATGAGACCCAGTGAAGGTAACAATTACATAATAACGATTATACAAATAAAATTGCTATAAGGCTTTGAAAGCTCGTTTAGCAGGTATTCAAATTCCAACGTACAACAAAGTAAATTTATAAACAGTAGGAATTTTTATTCAAAGACTTACGAAAGTTTCTTTAGAAAAGCGATTCTTTGTGAATACTTCTCACCGGTACTTCGATGAATATGTAAGACACATTAACCTTCTTTTATTTAGAATTTATTGAACAAAATTGCTAACAATCAAACCCATGCATTTTTACTTTTTTTCTTAATGTCAAATGTTATGGTAAAATTTTTATATACCATATGTAAACAATACTTACATTCCACTTTCACAATTTTCCGTCAGTACGTATATATTTTATAAATAATAAAAAAAATAGCAAATCATGTATTTAAATCATATTGTTACATATTACATTTCTTACAACGGTATCTAGAGATTCATTTCATACTAAATTCATTTATTACGTATCTAATTATTCTAAAAACAATACTTTAGGATAAGATTTTATAGGCCATTACTGAAAAATTTACAAATAACATTAAATAAAAATTAATATGTTAATACGCAATTAACAAAGGCTCCATGATTTGCTGTTAAATCAATGCATAAGAAAGATAACACGTAGAAATTGTCTTTCTAAACAAATAGCTTCATTGAAATAGTCTTCGTATTTAGATTTTTGTATAAAAAACGAACATGAATTGAATGGCTTGAAAAGCTACAAATAATTTTAATCCAACAAAATGAAACTATACTTTTAAAAATTATATTATTCAAGACCCGTAATTGTGATAGTGTTTTTTTTGGTGGGTTTTAATTTATCGATAGTCAATAAATTACAAAATTTGGCACATTAAATTTAAAAATCTAGTTTTTTTTTTTAAATATAAAGCATTAATTTTGTTTTTATATTGCTCAATGTATTTTTTAAATTGTAATATTTACAACTGTATGACTTTGCTAGCTGTTTGTGGTGCATTATAATATTATTAGAAATGTTAAAATAAATATTTTTCCAATATACGTTACAATACATATGAAAAATACATAGATAGATTGGTATATTTAATAACAAAATGTTACTTGTATTGCAAACCTAATAGACATTGCTTTTTTTAACAATATACTTATGCTCATGGAGTAGATGTATATGGAATATGTACAGTTATAATATTTTCGTTACAAAACTTTACTCTACTACTAATAGTTTTTAGATCCCATGTTATAGATTTCACAGACTGTATACTACAGTTATCAGCATCAGCACATTACCCCCTAATAAAATAATTAATTTGGTTTAACCAACTATAAACACACTGAAATTGTCATAATACGCTCACAATTCATAATAACTCATCCAATAACTTACCATCCTATTTCCAATAGAAGCTTTTGTTTATTTTGAAATTGTAAATCGATGACTCCGCTTAAAGTCATCGAAGCTTGAAAAAAACATTAACATCTGTTTGCACGGAAGTATCGCAGCTATTGAAAATTTAAATATTTTAATTGTACTTTTGCGACCAAAAATATAAAGCGATAAACGTGTTTGTTATGGTTTTGCTATTTATATATTGAATAATAGACGACTTTGTTAAGGTCAGATAACCCCATTCCTGTGATAATTTATAGGATACATACTGCTCACAAACAAGTTTTCAGGTGATGGGTAGCAGTATCCTCAGTGTACTGGTATATTATTCCACACTGCGATCGCCAACCTGTCTGAAAAGCCTGGCGACTACGATGTATTCCCTCATAAACATCTTTGTGGACGTTAATCTGAACTTAAAAAAAATTATCCCTTTTTCGAGTTCATTCGTATTTATTTTTTCCTAATATTTTGGAAAAGATTCTTATTGAAAAAATATAAAATAACGAGGAAACTTAATTATTTTTTCTGTAAATGTAATGAATTTTGTAAGTTTGCAAATTTGACTGTTCACTATTAATTTCAGAAATTAGCTCTTTTGATATATCACGTGTTGCAATTTTAAATTGTCTATTAAAATTTGCATTAAATAGTGTGTATTGATTACAAAATTAACTAATTTATTTCACATTTAATAAATAATAAAGTGCATCACTAAATATGATAATTTATTTTTTCTATTGAAATGCTCAATTGAAAGGCTCAATAACTTCAGGCGGTACAAAGTCTGGCGAGACATCTTATCGGTAAATAAAAAAACATTATATACAATTATATAAAAAATTCAAAAATATTATATATAACATGCGATGAAAAATTCTTTATAGTAAAGTGTAAGCGTTTGAAAATAAGCATCACGTTCGATACTTTTCACTACAATCACGAAGTTCGTATTCGTATGCATAAAGTCTCAATATCTTCGAACTCAATCTGCGAACTATACGCGAAGGATGTCTAGCTCGAAGTCGATATTCCAACTGGCAAGATATTGATATGGAAATGTGAGACAACTTTTATTTAACACTAGCTTTTACTCAAGCTCTCGTTTTAATATCAGTCGACTACCTACGTTTATTCTAAGTTTTCTGAAGTAAAGCTATTTTTAAAATTGCTTCAGTCATCATAGTATAGCATAGTATTGCATAGTATAGATAAGGCTTCAAGTATCGATATTCGTATAAGATCGAATGGAATGACTTCAGTGCGGATTGGCAAGTTGGAGAGGTAGTGGGCAGGCGACATAGCGCTCAGAGCGGATGATTGCAGAAGCCTTAAGGTTCTGGTATAGACACCACTGACTAGCTAGCATCCACAAGATAGACAGACGTACTGGTCGAAGTCAACGGAAGGCAATACTTTACATTTTTTTTAAAATTTTTCATAATTTTTTTCCTTTTTTTGTACAGACTAATTACTAATATTTATGCACTGTTCATCTATAGATAAACACATAGGAGATTTTTAAGTCCATGTGAAAATATAATTGAAAAAATTGGATAAGATTTAATTGGTTGAATAGAAATTGATATTTTACAACGTTTTCTAGACTACACGTTTAATATAAATTATTAAATATTTTCCTCTGTCTTAAGCAAGATAACAAATATTACTAAAAACGACGCGACGTCAGATCAGTTGCATGTAAAATAATTCGCAGCTATTCGAAAACCAAGATGCCACGTCAGCCAGACCGGCTTGTAAATCACAGGGAAGCAAACTTTCTGTCATATTAGATAGATGCGTTGCTGGAGTTTCTTTTGTCACTTCTCCCTGCGCTAAAGCTTCCCAAGTGTTTGTAATGTTAACCAGGCAGTAGCAACAGATCAAAGTCAGGTTCAGCCTTTACGAGTGCACTACAATCAGAATACTCTACAGGTCTCCAGTGATAGCTCAAGCCTAGGTCCCTTCACTGATTCCCTTGCCTGGAGTCTTGGGCGCCTATAGTTATGGAGCGCCCAAGGCTCCAGAGGGAGTTCACAAACTGTGCTACTATAGTAAAAAGGGTTTATAGAAAGAGCCATTTTTGCCGTGCATCTGCAAATGCCATTTGTGTAAAAGTGTAAATAAGATGCAGAAAAACATAAGTTTTTGAGAAGTTCGGAGTAAAAAAATACAATTGAGATTGTTTATCCCATTAGCAATATATCACGTTGTATACTTTCTTAACAACATATCGAAACGCAACGATTTCATAAAACATAAATTTTTCAAGTAACAACACTTTTAGGATTTATTACGTATCAACTTTTGGGTCGTTTACGATATTGGAATGAAACAGAGTTACATATGCGGGACCGTACTTGGGATTATTTGCTTTCCTTATTCCAGAATAGCGGATATGTTTCAATTGTGTTCGGGTTGTTTCCTTTCATGGGAATTGTCAACAGTTATTACATTAGATTCGCTCAAGTGCAAGAGATAATGCGTTCTCAAATAGTTTTCTGGGGTAATTTTGTACTGGGTTTTTTTTACTTTCATCGTACTTTGAGTTTGTGTATACTTCCGAGTCTATGATACTTTAAAAAAACAGAAAAGTACATATATTTAATAATAGAAAAAGTATAATATGGTTCAACCCAGTGTAATGACACTAGTATTATCATTATTATATTACATCGAATTTAAATGTGGTTGAAGGATTTTGGCAGGTCTATTATATATAGTCTAAGAATGTGGTCAATCGTTAAATTCAACCAAACTGGCTAGCGTTCGGAAAACTACGAAACCTCTTCTTCCCAATGTCTCTAAGTACCTGAAGTTGAAGATCTATATGTTACCCGTGACGAATTAGGGCCCAGGAAGTTTTCTTGTACGTGGGGCCTCATTAGCGATCTCTTAGTCCGTTGACCACGAACCTTGGAAAGCGGCATGCTGGGATACCGATAAGTTATAAGGATATCCGTAAACGAACAAACAAAGTTATAATAGTAGTGGAAAGGCCATATAGTAAGCAGAAATGATAGCCCCTGGAACCTTGAGGTACTAGGGTGGAAGCCATGGACCGGTAATTGCAGCCTCGGACGTCCAAGGTCAACAAATGAACTTGATAAGGTAGTCAGGAAAGTAGTGGTCGTTGGAGGTCGTTTCCAATCAGGCATTTTAAAACTATATAAAATACGCGTTTTACGCCTGATGATGATTATGATGATGATTACCCCAGTACCATAGTACATTAGGCATATTCGTCGAAGCAAACCCGAAGAAATTCTTAGAATTTTGGGTCATGAAGGATGCTAGTCCCAATCTTATTTAAGAGATAAATGCTAATCGACAGGACTCACCTCTTTTGTACTATTGTACAAGTATAGTACATACCATACTTTAAGTACAAGCATAAAAAAAGTTATTTTTAAATTACATAAAATACAAACCTGTTATTGATATAATCTTTAAAGGAAAAATTGTCACTAACTACTTAATATTTTAAGTACTCTGAAATAAAAATTATTATTATTAATTCATTGGACATTTAGGGACTTTAACAATAAGATCCATAAAAGTTTCTGTTGCTAGATTAAAAATAATACGCTGTACACAGCTTCACAGAAGGAAGCACGCCTTATAATGGCGTGTTCGCTTCCACGCTACTTCAATGTTAATTAAAAAAATATTTTTTATCCTTTAAAAATAATCTCGTTGAGTCTTCTCGTGTCTGGGGCATTTTTCATCAGAACATGTGGTAGAGTCAACTTTACTTTAATAAGAAATGTTAAATAAATAATTTTTGAATATGAATTGAATTTAAATGTATTACGTCTACAATAAACAACAACTAACCCGAACACGAACATTTTTAAAGCTACATATCCGAGTCGATTAAGAGTAATGACGGCAAATAATGTAATACCTGTAATTATGGTTTAGTCAACCAAAAGATGATTTTTGATCGCCTAGAGTATTTATCTACCATGTTTTTTAAATATATTATTATTTACACATATAAATATAATATATATTTACTTTTGTTTTTAAAATATGTTTAAAATCGGCTATTTTTAGTGCAAATATAAATATTATTTTAATTTTTCCAGTTATCTAATTAATATTCCTTAAAATTAATAATAGATTTTAGTAAATGCTGCCTTCTTATTTTTCATCATAAATATTTAATTAATTTTAATAAACAACCCGGTTATTAGTTACTTTTATCATACTTTAAAACTTAGAGAATATGGTTTTGTTAAAAACTTTAGATTATCCTTTATGAATTAATGTATTTATTATTCAAGAAAAGCTTTCAGTCTTTCAATAATTTAGCAAGTTAAGATTGGCAGTGCTAGCACAGCGGTAGAATACTGAAACATGTGATTGAAGGTCACGGGTTCAAATCCCGGGATACAATCATTCTTCATACTTTGTGCATTGATTATACAGGATTCCCACTGCTGACAAACAAGTTACAATAGAATGGGCAGCAGTGTCTCTGCGTAAAGTAATAGCATACTGCGATGGTGAACTTTTCTGCCACGCGTGTCGATGTGAATTGGACAATGTGAATTGGGCATCTATGGGCTGAAATGGCGACAATGACAAAGTTTAGATTATTCAAAACATAAAATGAAACGATTCGCTATTACAAGCTTACAATAAATATCAAAACATAAATAAGGATCGATAATATAAAATAAAAAAAATTGTAAAATTTCTAATAAATCTCACAAATATATTAACTTAATTTTAAATGATAAATGACAGTTCAAAAAATAATTGCTAAAATAGAATGTTCGACGGGCAATTGCTATAAATATAAATTAAAGTCACAGCAAATCCTAGCCCACACTGTCAAAATTTAATGTAAAAAATAAAGAAGTGACATGTCCTTTGTACTTGCACAAACAAAGTCAATATCCCGTCGGAAGGATAGACTTAAATATTTTAACGCTGCATAAACAAAATCAATTTTCCTTGTAACTCGTTGATGAGAATGGTATATGTAACAAGTAAATGCAATATAACTGAGGACAACTTTCCGTAATGATGTAATTTCGATAGTTTTATTTGATATGAAAAATATTTTTAGCTGAAATACTTAATAGTACTCGTAGACGCAGTTTTCACATATACCTATTAACTGTTTACCATACTCTTCCCGATATGACGACAGTGCTGCGAAAACATTAAGTTTGAATGACTTATAGACACCAAGGTAATGATATTACTACGCTAACAAGTATATATCTCATGTCTTTAAAAGACGAACGTTGTTATGGAACTTCCGATATTGCCTCTCTCATATTATAATTTTATAAGGAGTTCCTTTTTCACCCATCACTTCTTGCCGTATCTCTTCTGCATAGTGCCTTTTAGGTTGATCACCACTGCCTCTATTTTCGCTGTCATCAGTAGTGTATAATCTTGCGGTATGAAGGCGGTTAGACATTATTATGTGACACATGATTTATCTCTCGTATGATAGGAACAAAGACATTTGTAACATAATCTTTGTATTGCAAAATACTGGGTGGAATGACCTTGGTATGTCGAAAACATTTCGCTTATTACAAGTTAAACGTCGTTTTTTCGCTATTTAGTATCAAAAAATACTTTCTTGAATGATACTGAATGAAAATCTCAAGAAGGTTTAAACGGCCATTAATTTTCATTCAACAAAATGACGAAAAGTATTCATAACATTATTTTTTAAGCTTAATATATTCTAATTTTAAAATGATTAGCTATTTGTAGCAGCTTTCAAATCCTTTAACGTCTGTTTCCGTGGCGGAAAATCGTCCTTATTATTTATTTACGCACCGGAGAATTCAACTAACAAGCTGTGTATCGAAAAGCATTACAATAAACGTTATTTTTTAAAATAACTCTTAATCTTATAACAAATACTTATAATATTTGAATAAATAAATAAATGAAGAAAAATGATATAAAGCATTTATTCTTTACATTATTATTTACATTTTGTTTGTATAAAAATACTGTTTGATTTGGACAATAGCACATAAGAATAGATGGACTCCATTTGATAGCATGTAACATATACTGGATATATAAGGAAGACGCTCGCAGTATACGGGAATACTAACAAATGGCGTCATTTCAATTCAATAGCCGTCTTTTGTATTCCTTCGTTTGTCTATAATGAAAACTTTTAAAAGGTCAAATCTCTCAAGCCCAATTTTTCAACGAAATGTTATTTTTAAATTCACGTCATTATACGTAACGAGCCGTGAAAAGGGTTGTTTAGCTGAAAGTGATACGTCTTCATCATTATTAACAGATACTACAATAGTTTTGAAATTCTCCTTTGTAGCATCAATTGATACATTTCTTAAGCCAAATTGGTATATTGGCAATTTTTAAATTTCTTCTGAAATGTCAAGTGTAAGACATTTCAAATTAGTGACGTTTCAATGCAGACTAAGGGTGAACATAACGGTTAAGGTTTTATAATTTTTAAATTGATTTGACGCAATGTAACTGTCTCCATAATAGACTTTAAGACGAAGTAAGATACTTATTAGTCTTAACTTATACCGATGGCTTTAAAACGCCACCTAACTTCGATTTACATATACCAGATACAATAAAGATAATTTTAAAAATTTCCAATAGAAATGTTTTTGAAATACAAGAAATAATTTAGGCATAATTTTTCTGAAGTATCAAAGATTGGTAAAAATAAAATTTGTCATTAACACTAATATGACAACAATTTATTAATCAAATTTTCGTTATCATCGACTCCATTTCAACCAGAGGATGCAAACAGTTGAACCTATGTTCATGCCTCTCCCATAGATTTCCAAATGGATCGGTAGGAGGCGGCACATACCCGATATCTTCAGACGACCTTAAAATGGTCTGTATACCTTATTCGCTGTTATTTTCTTTCCATTTGGTCCACTCCAGAACCCTAAGATCCCACCGGCGTGCTATATGATCTGCCCACTTTAACTTTTCAATCCGCTGGGCTCCCATCCCATGGCTAGTTGAACAATTGTGAGGTGGTCAATGAGGTCCGAAGTATGATATCACGTGTATGTTTCGTAAATCATCACTGCTAACACAGTTTAAACGTAAGCCTTTATCTTGAGCCACTGAGTATTTTCTTGTCATTGTAGTTAGAACTTGCCATTGTAGTGTTACTTTTCATTGTAGTTGAACTTACCTAGTCTAACCATTTGCTCCAAGTGTACTTATTAATCAAGAACTTCGAGAATCAAACTAAATAAATACTATTAGTTAGTTATTAAAATGTTGCACCCCTAACGAGAAATAACTTTATAAAGGAAATACACACAAAGAGAGCGGTCGAAGAGAAAGCTTCGCAGAAATTAGCATAATCCTCAGAATAAATGGAAAGGAGAGAAGAAAAGACGTATTTGCGATAATGTATTCCTCCTACGACGAAGTATCCTCAAAGTACGAAGTTGACTAAAAGAAAAGCAACAATGGCAGAACGTTAGCGTACCTTTGCCTTTATTTATACAGTAATGTGCAGTTGAACTTGAACATTTTATTTCCTTTCGATTCGAATTATTATAATGTATTCAGAGGAATAAATGGAAATAGTGAATGTCGTCTTTTATTCGCTAGAATATACAAGCTACAAAGACGTTTGTCTAAGCCTTTATAGCTTTTTTAACGACGGCATAAAATTTCTTGTCGAATATTAATGTAATTTAGGTAAATTTTAACTTTGATCTTTCAAAAACGTATGGTATGTTTTATTCATTATGTGAATTATTTGACTATAAAAACATTACATTCTGAGAACAAAATTAAACGAACGTCAGCTATAGAAGCCTGATTAATGAAAGTTAAACAAAAAGTTGGAATTAAACATTTTGTTATTTTTATTAACAGAATAGCAATGCGCTTAAACAGTCAATTATTATAAGGTTGAAGTTGGAACACCTTTGCTGCGTGATCTACCTGTTCACCTTCGTATGGGACCCATAAAGCTTTCAAAGCCCTACGCTGCAAGGAGGATGATCCAGGTTCTCTTTTGCATCACTGTGGGTGACAAGGTGACGCCTTTGAGGGGAAGACTTTGCTTATCCTATTATAATTTGTCGAGCATCCAGCTGTGCAGGATTTTTTATAAAAATATAGATAAAATGTTTTGTTACGATTTCTTTACCCACTTACCATCAAATGGAACCAACATGATTTTGATTATCCTAGCACCCGCGTAGTGAATCCATGGCATTCTGAGAAGCTATATTTCTATAATTCTGTTCTATATTTAACCGTGAAAAACGTATCGTTTTTTTATAAATAATCTAAACACTTAGATGTATGTTAAACAGGTCTACATGATACACTTATGCAAATGGTTATGAAAAAAAAAATAAAATTAAATTCCATATTTAAATCTTGATATTAATTGACTTAATTTTGTATTTACAGAACATTTCTGTGTACCTTTTCGACGCTAAAATGTTTTGAGAGTCAAACAGAGCATTAAGGACTTTGTTCTCATTAACGCTAATAAATAATGTCAAGAACCTCGTTCCAATTTATTTAAGATTAAAAATACTTTGTTTTCGTCGAGAAAGGTTCTTTAGTGATTTTTTTTATATTGGAAAAGTCGTGATAAAATTAGCTTCTTTAATTCTTTACTTTCTTTACGTTCTTTATTTCTCTTACTTACCGCATTAGAAAGAATATTAACAGCGTTTTTTTGGGTCACAAATGTAAGAATACATCTGTCATTAGTCATCAGTATACATTCAAATTTAAATGTCAAATTTTAAATTAATAACACTTTTTAGTATAATATGACAAGGCATTCATAGGTACATATATATTCCGTGCATGTAAGATATATAAAAAAGGTTCTTTATACTAATTCAAATAAATAATTAAAGAAATAATATCATAGGAATTTCCCACTGTCGCGCAGCACATAAGTTATCGTCTTACTGTACTTCAGCAGCAGCTCGAGTCCTTCGTCTGTTATCAAGACGATTATTTAATCATTGGTCGGGACCCGCGGGTAAGCAAGTGGCCGAAAAAATATGAAGGTTCGAGTGGCAGCTGCACACTTAATTGCACCATGCACCACACAACAACTCGTTAAACGGTCACTTCGTCACAAACCGATTTTACAAGGTAACCCTTCGTTTTTAAAAGTTACTCCCAACAATATTGCCACTTCTAACAACGGCATAGTTTTCTGATACGAGTAAGTGTATGTAAAAATACATCGTTATTAAACAGACATAACGTACCGTTTTTCAGATTATCTTGTAATTCGATAATTTTTGATTACCACACTATGTAACCCACCAATTCGTAGTAGAGATGTAATAATTCTTGCAAATAGTGAGTAAGTCAGGAATCAAACCTGCATCGTACAACCATGTTCCAATATAATCCTAAAGCACTAATCCATCACGGTTCTTGCGAAAATATTAATTGTGGAAAAAGATGCGCAGACCGGCACGCTATTCCTTCGTATTATGAATCGCGTTGCTTATTAACGTGTGTAATGATTTTCGATAATCTTTTTATTAACTATTATTCTTTGTGGACGTAAATATATGAATACTTATTTATCACAAGGTCTGTAATAAATAATAAAAATATATTTTATTGTAGATGTTATCAACGTAAAATAAAAATATTGCAAGCATAAAACATAAGTACAACTTGTGGTCTTGTCGCATTTCGAAATTTATAGACAATCTTGTTAGGGATTGTAAAAAAATAATTCAATAGATGGGTATATATTGATACGAAAAAAAAATATTATTTTACGTTAAAAGGACTAATATGTATGTATATATAAATATATGCAGGCATTGATTATAGACGCATAAATTTTGTGAATATATACAGTTCTGTTGTCATTAAAAAGCTTCAAGACTTTTACACCTTTTTGTAATCATTTTGTATAAAATAATTACTATGAAATATATAAAAAATAATGTATTTTTATTGGAATGCGACAGGCTAGAAACTTGTGGCAGTACAAAGTCTACAGTTGAAGATACTCGTAATTAACATCAATTGAATTTAATATGTAGTTATTCGAATTTATGTAACCATTGATTTTTGGATAGGGTGAAGCACACATTACATTAGTACAGCAAACAACCTATGTATTTACTACAATCAAGAAATTTCCACTTGCATACTGACCCTTCGTGATGTGTCTGGTACCATAAGGCTCTTTAATATTTCACCACAAAGCTAGGAGCCTTTCCATTAATTTCAAGCGAGTAAATTTAAATTAATGAGGACTATTCATTTTGTTAAACTTAATGTCATAATTTTGTGTTACGTAAGTTGATCTAGTGTAATAAAATAATCTTTAAAATTGAATATCAATCCTTTTTATAATAGAATAACATAGATAATAACAAATATAGAGGAAAAACTACGTAATATGTAAAGCACAATTACATGCAATTTTTTTTATAATTTTTTTAAAAATCAGGTATTAGTAAGGTTTTCCATTAAAATGGCAAAAACGTTTGGAATATTTTCAAAGAAAGTTATTGCCTATATTTTAAGACAAAGGATGGGAAGCGTTGCAATTATAAGAATTTACAGTTCCCCGGGGTACGCCGGTCGGTGGATTGTGTTTTAAATGATGCCACTTTCCTCTAATGTGGGAATAGAATTATTCAGCCCATAATAATCATCTGTTACAAGTTTACAAAACATTATTGTATCAAAGGGACTACTACTTTATACTTATTTTGTTCTAATTACTAAGTGATGCTGAAATTTTTTGTTTGAAAACAATCATCGTTTCCGATGATGAGATAAGAGGTCATTCAATAATCATCATGCCTTTTAATAAGTATATATATGAATGTATAATATAATTATCACACAAAGTGTGAACTATATTGCATTATCCTGGGACCAGAACCCGCGACCTGTGATCTAGAGTCTCAGTACTCTACCATTACCTTAACTTTGTTTGATGATAAGAATATGTAGTATAAATATATTAGAAGCATAAAATTGTAGTTACAGATAAAGTTTGTGATATCTTGCTAATAAAATTCAACAGGTACAGTTACATTATATATTAATTCAGGTAATAAATGGCTTTATTGTGAGTTAACGTGCGTAAAAAATTGTGATGAAATAAAATATGTAAAGGAAGTAAAATTTCAAAGAAACATCATTTCAGCCGTTGACGTTACTGTCGAGGTCATGAGATAGTACCTCCTGCGTATCCAGTGTGTTTCGACGACTTTCAAAAAGTCGCCTGTCAACCACATGGGTGGACGTATGTTGCACCAGTCAGTCCATATTGGGAAGTATGTTTGTAAGTTTGTAATTACAGTTAAATATATATATATATATATATATATATATATATATATATATATATATATATATATATATATATATATATATATATATATATATATATATATATATATTTAAATATTAAATGATAATATTAACGGAGGAGACAATCAAAATATCCAAATTTCTTAAAGCTAACTATGGACTTTGAATATGCGGCTTTGAATCAATTTATGCGGATTACCTTTAAAATGTCACCTACATAACTGCAGTTTTACTAAAGTAATCGTTTTTTTTTATTATTTGAATATACGATCATAGTTGTTTCGTTTAAATCGTTCGTACATCTGACGGCCGAACTGACGCCACTAAGTGGGGCGTCGAGATGGTTAAGGTGACAGGAAGTCCCCAGATGGGGCAGGGCAACATTGGTCATAGTGGCAATTTTTGTGAGAATCCTATATTTTGCAGAGTGTATCTACTGGCTTACATGGTGATAGCTTATATTCTAATACCTCAAACAACAGTATACTATTATAAGTATCTATTAGATATTTACGCTCGAAATTGAATTAGAATTAAATATATATATATATATATATATATATATATATATATTGCTATATGATCATTTTCATCGTTCACGCTTATACTGATTACAGTATAAGCGTAAAAAAAGATTAATTAGTTTTCTTCGCCTATAGTAGACATGAATAAAATAGAAAAGAAAGTATTTTAAAAGAGGAAAGATTAAGGCGAATCAGCGAAATCGCAACGATAAACAGAACAAAAGACTCTTTAAAGATGGTATCCTTAAAATATTCGTTTCACAAAGTACTGCCAGTGGCGAAGAATCTTCATAAAGCGAAACGAAAGAATACGCCTTTATTTATGTTTATTTATTTGCCGTTTACTGTTACTTAGCGGAAATTTTTCGCCCGTCTGAAATTTTACTTGGATAAATAGTGGCTTTTTTATCATATCGAATATAATTCCAGTGAACGATTTTAATGGTAGGAAAAATTTTGCTTGTGTGCTCTGAACTGGTACACAAACGTAAATTCTTAAATAAAATTCAAATTCAAAATTTTTGTCTTGTTTTTATATTATAATTACCATCCCAGAGGCATGCTTTTAAAACAAGACTTACGGATAATTATTGTTTAAGGATAACATACAGTTTTTATTCAAATCCCGTGTATAAGAAGAATTGCGTCTTATTCTTAAGATGAGCGGTAGTAGTCCAGCGGTAGAAGACTGAGACTCGCTATCATAAGCCGTGGGTTCGATTCTCGGGACACATTTAAAATAATTCACACTTTGTGCAAAAATTATAAAGGATTCCCACTGTAAAAAAGGTTCCAAAGGATCGGAAACAGCGTCTACTGCGTACCATAATACCACGTTGTGATCGGCGGTATATCGTCCCATAGATATCATTGAAGTATGATGCCTTGCAGTGGGCTTCTGTAAGCTGAAACGACAATGACGAAATTAAGAAAAGTTAATTGATTATTGATTCTTAATCATTTAGTGGTAGTGTAATTATTTTTTTTAAATAAATGATAGGATACTGTTATGTTATTTGTGTTTTGTTGTTAGTTAAAGTGATCATTATCGAATAGTAATAAAATCAATTTTCCTTCTTTCCCCAAAGGTATCTGTTATGGGAGGATATACCATAATTGTCACGCTTTGCAGGCAGGTAGGCGATAGCGGTTTTAGCACACAAAGGACGCTGCTGCCCATCCTCTAAAAACTTGTTTGTGAACAGTAGCAATTCCTTATAATTAAAGCTCAAAGTGTGAATCTCGGGAATCGAACCCGTGACCAGCGATCGTAAGTCTCTGTTTAGTGTACTGATTAGCTACCACTGCTTAGTTCTTAACCGTTAGGTTATTTTCGTTATCATTATTATTATTTCAGCTCTAAGACGTCCATAGGGCTTAATATATCGAACTCAAATCTTAATACCTATATTTGATATTTGTAATTTGAAATACAGGTATATCGGTATTAAAACCGGTATTATTACTAAAAAAATACTAGTTATATTTTTACTTACCAGTTGCTATATTGACTTGTTGACAAATGATATCATTTGAACGAAATCCAATATTAAATTATTTGTTAAATTTTACATATAATAGGCTAGTATCGTATTATATAATTAAAGAAGCAAAAAATATAATTAAATTGATAGTATTTATGAAATAATATTAGTAACTTGAGTTTTGTTTATTAAAGTGTGCTCTTGAAAAACATAATCAATCAATCGTTCAATCTTTACTTGTAAACACTACAGCTGGTTTGCAAAATGAAACGATCTAATCTAAACAATTTAATAATTTTCGTGTTACATACTTCATGTATTTGTATATCGAGACCTATTCATTGGGCAGTAGACGTAAAACATGAACAATCGCTTTATAGTGCTGACACTGCCGCTTCTCGATGGTGCCATACTCGGCTTATCGGCTCGGTGTGTGTAATACATGTGCCTGATATACATTTTAATACAATCAAATTTAATATAATTTTAATTTGGATTATATATTGCATAAATTCAATTTTCACCAACTAATGTAATACCGAAATATTATTTGTAGTATTTTTACATAAATACCGGTATTTCGGTATTACATTGTTATAGTATATTAAATATGTTATATTATATTAGTCATATTAATTCAATACCGGACAAAAATCACCCGGGATTCCGGTATTCGAGATCCCGGAATCCTGGTATTGTAAGCCCTAGATGTCAACTACATGACATAGGATTGAAGAATAGATTTCTATTTAGACTAATTAGATGGGGCGTGCATTTAATGTCTTCCGACGACTTTACACTTTTATTTTGGTTTATACAATTTCTAATTTTAAAACCATTTTTTCATTTAAATATCGATGAATTTTTTTTTTGGTTTTGGAAAGTATGTTAAAAGTAAAATGAATATTTTAAATCTGCATTTATTTATTATCACAACCGCCATTATATTGCTTTATTTTATCTATATTTTGTTTTATAAGAAATCACCTCGCTAATTACTAGACGCTACCCGTCCTGTTTCCGGATACAGTTCTGCCTCTTTCTTGTTTCCGTTTTCCTTTTAGTTACATTAATTGGACTTTTCCCCGTACCGTGTTAAATAAGTTATTTTCAACAGAGAGACGTTTATTGCTACGATGATTTTCGATGTACCTTCAATTAAAAAGCACGTTCGTACGTTATTGTTTATGGTAAGAAAATTTATAAATCACAATAAAATGAAGTATACACTTATAACCAACGGCAACCCCTTTTTTGTTTGTTAAAAAAGTTTAGTTTTAGTTGTAAATTTTGAACTGAAATCTATTAGTTGAAAGCTCGAAAGCACTTAGTTGTAACCAATGACAGATATGTTTACAATTTTTTACTGTTACTAACAATATTTTACTACTTTTACAATAGTTTCTAAATCATCGCATTTGAATTTCTAAAAAGTTTCGCTAATTTTATTTAATGGATGTGTACATTTTTAATGCTCTAATAAACTTACAAGTTATTTATGAAATAGGAAAAATTTAAACGCATATAAAATTATTGATAAAAACTTAAATAATATTTTCAAATGCCTGTATTACCAGGAAGTTCACTTATGACAGGCCAAGTACATACTCTATACAATGATGAATACAATAGACAAAAATATATACTATATAATTATATTTGTCGCTGAACTGCTGCGACAAATATAATATATAATTATATTTGTCGCTACTCCGGAAGACTTATATACCAGAATACAGTATGCACATCGATCTTCAATGTACTTTTCTCTTTTCGTACCCAGGAAAGGTAAAATAGCAAAATCTACAATTAAATGGCAGATTACATTTATATGATTTAAAATCTATGGCTAAATAATAAACATATTGTCTGTTTTTATATGTGTTAATTTCTTAATTTCAAATAAAATCATCAATTTATAGTAAGATAAAAAAGTATTTCAAAGTAAGACAAATGAGACTTAAAGATGGTTCAAGTTCACCTTGGGCGTTATGGATAGGGTTATGCTCAGAGCTTCGCTGTGAAAAAATCAAAAAAGGAATGAGGAGAGAAGAAAAAGAAGTTAAGATAGAAAAGGGCTAAAGCCACAGACATGGCTCAAATAGTCACTCGTTTAAAATAGCAGTGGGCGGGACATATCGCTCGTGCTGTCGACAACCGTTAGAGACGAAAGTTTCTTGAGTGGCGACCACGACTCGGTAGTAGACACGGCTTTGGCAGGCCCCTACTAGGTGAATCAGCGACATAATTAATGTACCGGAAAGTGGCAAGAGAGAGGCAGAACGAGATTGATCATTATGGCTATCTTTGGGAGAAGTCGACATAAATGAATTAATAAAAAACAAGCTAGCTACAAAACATACACAGATGGTATTATCAAATTAATAAGAACATGTATCAAATTTACATCAGGTTATTAAGACGAAAGTGTGTGAAAGTGAAGACTTACGACAGTGCATCATGATCGCTTGCAAGCTTTAACGGGCCTCATTGTCAAGCACAGTCGCTTAAAGAATTATGGAAAAGGCTATGCTCGGGATATCTCTATGTGATAAAATTAGGATTAGGAAAATCCGTGTACAAACAAAAATGACTAACATGGCCAAGCGGATTGGTTGTAGTGGCAGTAGGCCAGCCACTTTGCTTGAAGAACTCATAGCCATTGTTGCCTCAAGGTTTTAGATTGGAGATCACGAACAGTGAACAGAGAAGCTTGTTAAGGTTTTCAGAGGACATTCGATACTGGCCGCATTCAGTAAGTCCTTAACACTCTGAGGTTAAAATAATGAAAATAGTATAATGGCAGTGGCCAAACTCCTTTATACGTAACACTCACAGCAAACTCATCATCGATCTCATATGGTTTTCAGAAAAACTGTCTTATCTCGATTGTACAACATTCTACCATTGTCAGCTAAAGATATTTGTTTAAAATAAGAATAAAGATTATAGCAAATCAGTAGAAGGTCTTAGAAGATATTTATCGCTACAATATTTGCTTCACAAAGTGCCGCCCTTGGCGTGGAATTATCGATGTTTATTTTTTTTTCATCAGTAAACTGTTTCTGCTAATAATTAAAAAGTACAAATCCTCATAATTTTTATTAAAATTTTACTCGTTTTAACACGTAATAAATTCACAACTTCTAATTTTTTTTGCGACGTATTATACTAAAATATTTATATATTTTTTAAAAAAATCTTTTACTTCCAATTTATAAGCTGGTGAAAAGTACAAATGATTGTGAGTGTGAACAATTTTTTCTTCATTTTTCAATAGGTGTGTAAGTATCAACTCAATTTTAATCTCCATTTATATGGTTGTCCAAAAATTAGAACGATTTTTAGGACAACCTGTATTACAGTATGTATACTTATGATAGGCCAAGTGAACATCCTGTACAATGATGAATACAGTATGTATGTACTCCGATAGATACATATACCATAATACAGTATGCACATCAATCTTCAATGTATTTCTCTTGTAAAGGAACAGTCAAATAGGAGAATCTACAAAAGGAACGAAATATTACATTTGTTTAATTTAAAATCTGATTCAATATTAAACAAATTGTCTATTTTTCATACATTATTTTTTTTTAGTTTTGCAAATCCTCAATTGAGTAATATAAAATAATTTAGTTTCAAAATAAGGTATACTTTTATACAATGCGTCACCAAGGGAGCAATGAATATGGTTATATTGTGTTGGTGTGAGAAATGTATAGAGAAGAAGATGAACTAAAGACAGATAAGTTGTCCAAAAATAACGTCTTCATCTTTGTTGTTTCCAATGAACTAGCCGTTGTTGTTTGAGAAACACCGAATCACAGATTGAACAGAAATCAATAGAAGAACAAAACAAATAATGTTAAATAATAATTAGTTTATAAATTCATCAAGAAATCGTAACATTCAATAGGAGATAGAACGCGTGTCCGTACCATGCAAATGGACGATACTTTTATACTAAGATCCTTTTCGATCATCTCTCTGTGGTTAGTATTTTTGGCCTATTAAGTAAAAAAAGCAGCAATAATTTGGCGGACAAGTACCAGTGATTAAATCAAATTTAATTCTTAAATAAAAACCAAAATTTTAAAGTTGATCACATCAAAACTATTTATTTCAATTCTGGCTAAGTGGTTTTAAAATATACAAACGTATTATATGACCTAATAACCAAATGAGAGGTTTCTTAAGAAAACTAATACAGTTTCTCTGTTTTATTCAAAAAACGTGTTAAAGCGATGCCTGATCTGATTTAATCGTTCCACGTCAAATTTTCTAAAGAAGCAATGGTCAACTAATCTAGAATTTTCCATTAGGTTCACAAAAGTATTAGAGCTAATGAATGGCTAGTAACAGTAATTCCTTTCTTAGATATTAGGCAATCGTCGACCCGTAAAATGAGCTTTGACGGGGATCAAACGAGAATCGTAGTTAATTAAGACGCCTTATAACATTTCTGTAGTACCGCCTTCGTATTAGACCCTTTTAAGTGGTGGTTGTCTCTTTGTGTTTAGGTTCATTTTGAATATATTCACTCAGTTCTGTTTACAAATTTAAATATCTAAGCTTAGATTTTCTGATCTTACTGAAGTATATGTTTATATTAAAAAGGCCTTGAGATAAGATTTATCTTTTTTTATTGGTTTGTGTAAAGTAGGCGATTTTCAGACATCGTCATCACCATCATGGTATCGGCCGCATGACGACCACTGCTTGACACAGACAACGTTCATTCCTATTCGGCCTGCACCCAGTGTCTTTCAAATGGTTTTAATAGGGTCGTTTATTCATTGGGAGGACGACCTTTGCTTTGCCTTCCGGTCCGGCTTTCCGTTTACCTTCGGTCGAGAATCTAAAGTACTTGCGGTCACCATTTATGTTGCCTGAAACTTGCCAATACACTCGGCTAGATCAATAGTTACCTTTTTCTTCCCGTTCTTGATTCCATATCGCTAAAAAATACCGAGTATTATGATCTTCAAGGCTC
This sequence comes from Battus philenor, assembly GCF_028537555.1. Taxonomy (NCBI): domain Eukaryota; kingdom Metazoa; phylum Arthropoda; class Insecta; order Lepidoptera; family Papilionidae; genus Battus; species Battus philenor. The sequence goes on from NW_027181686.1 coordinate 6,999,618, forward strand.
GTTGAGCGATTGTGAACTTGTTAATCATGATTACTTTTATGTAATAATACGCAATTATAATATGTTCCTTATAGTTTAGGAAGGCGTAATGGCTTATCCTTGGCTGGCTGCGAATCGTTTTATACTTTACTTGTCTTAATGTCGTCACGTCGTCTGCAAGTTCGAGATTCTGGTAGACGCCCGTCGTCTTTGAACTTATTTCTATATTCTAAAAGAAATAATAAAAAAACGCATGACTTCACCCCTTTTTTGTTGCTATTTATATCAAAAGTTTAAAGATAAATAATAAATTGACCGTTACCTAAGATATCGCCAAGAATACCTTAAAGTGTTAAACTATTTATTATTCTTACTTTCTAACCACGAAGTCTTTGAAAATAGTTCCTGAATTTTTTAAACCTGTCCACGTCTGCCCATAAATCAAGAGTGTTTCACGCGGGCGGTTCAATTACATGAATTTACTGCACCCTTGTGTACTCCATCTGATAGCTGATGTCAGAATAGCTTAATAAATTGTCTTCTTTCCCAGAAAACATTTATTGCGAAGTATAAAAATTTACAGCTAATGTAAGATTTGCGATTCTTACTTTTCGTTTAGATAGTTTATTACTATAATAATAGTGATGGCAATAGTAAAGGTGACAATGATAATAATTATTATCCTATTTATTTAAAATTAGGTTTAATGTAGAAACAATTAAATTAAATAATATTAATAGATTCTAAATAGAATTAACAAAAAAAAAAGAATGCATATAAGAAAAAAAACAATTAAATTCTGGTTGCTTTTTTTGTATGTGTGTTTGTTTATGTATATATATATATATATACATATATATATATATATATATATATATATATATATATATATATATATATGAATAAAACTTCTCCACACTAACAGCTATTTTGTTTTAATTAGACGCTGTTAGCTTCGTTGGTCTGTTACAGTTTAACGGTTACAGATCTTGTAGTTTTAACATCTAATCAAAGAGACATGCGCTTTGAAAAATATTACATTAATACCAAAAGGTATTAAGCAACTAAGAAAAACGTTTGATGTTCCGTCCGAGTTTACAATAGTGCCTTATGTTTCATATTTGATTTATCATTGATTCAGATATATTACATTTTACTTTATTGTAAATGTTATCGTAATTATTAAATAAGTATGTAAACTTTTATACAGAAAAGTTTTTAAATTTGAAGTCAAATTTAGTTAATATAAATTAATTTGTTGCCCTGATGTTAAACATCTTTTTAATTCATTGATAAGCAAACTGATGCTTATGTTATCTCTCGTGACTGTACTAATAGATTATATGGATTATTTTCTGTGACCCATAGACGTATTTTTCTCAATTATTCTTGATTAGAAAATGAGAATTAAATTTAAAACATATATTGCAATGAAATTTGTTTGTGATCATCTGAACAACTTACCAGCAGCATTTTTGATTATTTTTGATTTATTAGCCAATTTTTTCTCCGATAATAGTAGAAGAACACATTGAGTAAAGAATAAGACTGTTCCCAGAAATAAAATTCAATTGTAATAAGATCCAGTCGCCAATGAACAATCAACCTGACCTTTACGCTAATCTTATTCTGTATTAATGAAAAATACAGTTTCTTGATATATTTTTTTTCAGCTTAATGATTTCTGGTTAAAATTTTAATATATACATTTCTACAGTCGATGTCTGAAACCTTAACATGATTTCTCTTTCATTGCTTAATTTTTTATAACATTTTTTGTTACAAAAATAATAATTATAGCCATTTTATATATGCACTAATACGGCTCTTCCATAAATTCTAAATTAGCATAAGATACAATGTATTACGCAGTAAATAACTCAATCGATTTTTTAAAACAATATGTTTATTTCAGATTTTGAATACAGATTATAAATTATAATTTAATGTTGATTGCTGAGTTAAGACTGACTTTTCACAACTATTTCAGTTTTTTAAAAGTGGTTTGAGTGTCGCTCATGGCGAATGGGAACATTTCTCGTATAACGTACACATACGACTGTAAAAATAGGTATAAAAGATAAAGATCAATTAGGTTATTAGAGATTAATTCTTTCGCGTATAGGTCATGAAGTGTAATGTTTAAACAAAATTTCTTTATTACAAACAGAGCTTAAAATATTTTACATATTTCAAATGTTTGAAACGTGGTCACTGTCGAGTTGTATTTTTTAAAACAAGCAAGGTATTCAACGTTTCAGTATAAAAGTCACTTTTTAAAATAAAAAAATAGTATATGACGTAAGAATACAAAATTTCAGTTTGACTTAAAAAAATATGTAGAGTAAAATCTTATGCCATTCGTATGTTGCCATAATGTGATGTTCGGAGGTCAGAAAGGGGTTTTGAAAATGAAAACCGTACAGTATCACAAAAACATAAAATGTTTTGCAAAGAAATAACACTTAGGCGTAAAATCTTTAATTAAGACAGATCTGAGACTGAACTATGACTTAGCTTTAATGTTGTTACGGACGGACTGCTTTCAGTAAAGGGTGGATAACTATTTATAGTCGTTTAAATTAAACAATCTATTGGACTTAGTTCCGGCAAACAATCACTTCCAATGTATTACTTAACTTGGATAACAATTAGTACATATATCAATTAAACAGTATAAAGTTTAATGTTAAATATATATATATATGTGTGTGTGTGTGTGTGTGTGTGTGTGTGTGTGTGTGTGTATATATACCCCCAGTACAAATAAAAAAAATAACTTTTGTAATAAAAAAGCTAATATTAAAAAAAGGTATATAATTCATTGAATAATAAATACAACAATGATTTTAATAATACTTTTTAGGTGCGAATATTTTTAGGTGTTTAAATTTGATTTGTATTTTGTTCTAATTTAAATATTTTGTAAGTGCTGACCTTTTCAATTGTGTTCACGGTGTTTATTAATTACTCACCAACTCTAAATATTTACTCAACATCAGATTTATAGTTATTCTAGGAATTTATAAATTCACAGAATCAAAATGATCGCGTTTCGTTTTAAGATTAAGTTTAATTTATTCATAACAAGTTGTTATTGTTTACGAAACGGTTTTAAATAATTTCCAAGTACAAATAATTTTTATTTATACAAATAAAATTTAAATATAGTTCTTAACATAGTTCTAAATAAAAATATAGACTGATTATTAGAAAGAGTAAATTACACGATAAATTTTATTAATAAAGATCGACAATGAGCTATAAAACTTAAAGTTAAATAACGGCATTAAATATAATTTTTTTATATCTAGAATAATAATTTTTTGGAATCATATTTAAAGATATTGTAGAATGAAGCACCGATCACCGCGATTGTCAATTAACAGTGCATACCAGAACATGTCTATGTTATATAATGACACAATTTTTTTTTAGACAGAATACAAAATATGTTTGATATATGGGTAATGAACGCTAATTTTGCATCCCGCAGTGTTAAGTAATTTTACTTTACTCGCAATAAATCTAAGTAAAGATCCTCCCTCAATCAAAAGCGTTTTTACTGGATGAAAAGGATACTGTAATACAGTGGAATAAACCTTTTGCTATGGAAAATTTTAACATCGCGGTCGGCAAATGTATTTATCTCCTTTTAAGTCAGTAGGAGAGAAAATAATAACAGACATTAATTACCAAAATTTATTTAGATGAAAGAAAAACTAAGAAAACTTCACTAAGTAAGTAGTAAGAAAAACTTCACTACTAATAGATATATTAGATTTTCTCTCTATAGCAATAAATGAAGGTAAAAACGAGTCCTCATCACATGGTGTTATGAGACCACACAGTTTAACCAAAGACAAAGTACGTTTGTTGCAAAGAAGACCGCGTGCCAAGAATAAATATAACCTGAGCTTTTAAACAGTTTAATCTCTCAAGATAAACATGGAGTGTAGACAAATTTTGTTTATCGCTGTATTCCAACTGGAAACATTATCAAAACGATATTATAATACAGTTATAAATGCTTAAAATATTCTAAAATTCTAAAATAGTCTAAATAAATTGAAATAGTTTTAATATTAAAATTTTTGGTTTCTATTAATGTTTAAAATAAATGTTTGTGGAAATATAAAATATATATATGTATTTATGAAAATATTTACTTCGAAAAAACTGTATTACGATGTCTTTAAAAAGCTGCTAATTAATAAACAATGTGCTAAATTTATGTAATACTGTGATATTTCGCATTCGGATTTAAAGAATATTTTAATATCAAATGAATTTTTAAATCTGTAGCTATGGTCCGTACAGTGACCCGGATTGTATGCAGTTACATAGATAAATGTATATTTGTTAAAATAAACTGTACAAGTTAATGAAACTAGTTTAGTAACGTTAACCAAGGTGACTGTTACCTTAATGGCATTTACAGATTACGCAGATTTGGAGAGTCAGAATACAGTAGGCACTTTGCCTAAGTCACATTATAAGAGAAGGCCGTTGGAATAGTTATGGTTATTTGCTTGGATTGTTCGGTGGAGTGACCAAGAGAGAAACCCTCGCGGAAGGACCTCTTGAAACCAATAAGAATATATGTTTCTCGCAGATTCTACTGGGCCGTTATAAATTTATATAATGGATAAAGCTCATTACTTACTAAACATTCTTGTAAGTTTTGTCTCTCTAGAACAATTTTAAAATAGGAGCTGTCCCTCGCACACTTAGTGTGGCCGGCATGCCTTTTTAGGTGTACTTTTATTCAATCCATTGTTTTATTCAATTAATTGGTAATATGCTAATTAAAATTTTGTCAAAAAGCTGGCTAAGTGAACTACAAGAAAAATAAATTGAATACATGCCTTCAAATGAACGTTACTTCAAGCCCTATAACATAATTTCATATGGTAAGAAAAAGACTGACTTTCAGACCGATAATTTTATACAGGTGTGCAGAAAAAGCTGTAAAAACTCTAGAAGTTTTCTCTGACAAATGAGCTTTTACATCTATAAACAATGATACTATAATCATACTGTATATAAATATGCTCGTATATCTTTACGCAAGGTGACATGATATGCTCGTTTATTTAAAAAAATCATTTTCCGCTGTTACAGGTAAAAATTTAAACTCGACACAGTAAAGTAATACCGTCACCAATCGAGTTAAACGTATCAGGATCAAGGAAGAATTCTCAGGAAAGCTTTTATCTTTTTATACAATTGATTTATAACTGACAAAGGGACCAGCGACTGTGTCTGCAGTAAATCACTTAGCCAACTTTAATCAATGGAAGAAACAGGGAGTTGCTGTTAAAATTTCTGACATTTTTAGATGAGACTATTTTACTATTATGAAGTTTACATGTCGCAAATATCTGCGTATTTTGGGATTCAGGCTTCATACTTATAGTTTGTTATTTGAAACCAACTAGATATCACTGGTTAAAATATTTTAAGAAGTTGTTAAGAATTGTAATTCGCTATCACTGACCGCTCGTCGTCGTTGTTTCAGCCTATGGACATCCACTGCAAGGAAAAGGCCTCCCTCAAAGATATCTACGGGGACATGTACCATAATCACCACGCTTTTCAGATGGGTTTTCGATCGCAGTGTGGTATTATGGTACACAAGGAACGCTCCTGTCTATCCTCTGGAAAATTGATGTGCAAAATGTGAATTATATAAGATTGTATCCCGGGAATCGAACCCTCGACTTATGATCGCAAGCCTCAGTCCTCTACTGTTGAACGAATCCTGCTCGATCACAGATTGATAGCTATTTCAATGACTCTCATAAAATATAAAACATATTCACTTAACATCAATAATAAAAAAAAAACTTTGTAAGGAAACCGTCATATTTCGAAACTAAACATCTCTCATCTCTTATGCAATATCTCATTCAGCACCACATTCTGAAGTAGTATTACGAATGAAGTATTATTAAAAAATTGATTTTTGCACACAAACTGCTTAAATAAAGTCAAGGTTTATAAAAAAAATTATGAAGCTTTAAATATCTTCGTAACTACCCGAAGACATAAAACTTAAAATTGATTCTAAGTATATAAAGTCAATACTTAAAAATATTTTGAAATGTTTCTTAATGTGCAAATAATTTAATGTGATGTATATGAATCGTTTTAATAATCCTGCTAAGCGAAGCACGCATCGTCATCCAGACAACAAAAAAAATACTTTTAAGTTACGTGTAGATATGAATTACAATTTTAATAATTATCATTTATCAATAAGGGACTAATACTGAATCCCAGCCATAACAATACGGTAAACATCGCGGACACGGTAAAAATGATCTGCCAATAGTAGAGGATAAGACTCCAAGCAGTAACCTGAACTCAAAAACATTTTTAGAATTACACTCACGAGGCTTTTATGTCTCAAAAATGTATGAAAATAATAATATCGACGTCACAAACTTCAGAGATATTTTTAGAAAATCCATTCTTTTACTAGACAGGATTTATACCCTCGTATAGAAAAAAGGTTTAGAAAATATTGAAGCTTTCAAAAGTGCCGAACACAAATATTCAACCCGGAGCTATTTATTTTCCAGATTGTTGGCCAGCCTTTATCGTGCACAACCACTATAAACCTCATATTTCACACACCTGGCACCATCTAAAAATAAATAAGTCATGTGAATTTGTACTCTTGCACAGTCGTATGCGCGATGGACAAATTTGTGTACATTCACAACTGAACTGTAACTCGATGTTACTTTATCTGTTTCAGTTTATTCGGAGAGATGTACGAATATTCAAAAGTTTTGTAGCCAATGCACACCATTAGCTTTATGCATTTTACACATGGGTCAGAAAACTTTAAAGTGATTTTGATAAGTAGAATTTTGTATACTACAGATTCATAAAGACAGTTCTGTTTACTATTGACTAGTATGAAATTTGGCGTCTGTTTTTGTCTTAGAGAATATTTTCTAAAGTAATATATCTATGGCGCATTTTTCAGCTGATAAACAGTATATACTGAAGCATTACTTAAATGCAACGTTAACCATCTTTGACAACATAAACGCACACTCTTATCGATACCAATATTAGATTGCAATAAAACAATAGGTAAACTATAGGAGTAATATCTTATTATACAAAAAAAAAATAGCAGAGAAGGGACAGCGAAGTTATATCCTTCATTTGTAACAGAGAAACTTTTATATACCTCCTTTTAGTATAACCCTTTATTCCGCTATTTCACGCAGTTAGTGTTAAATCACGCGTACATTTCTCCCATTTGTCTGCTATTGCAAAGAAGGTATAAATGGAGCTTGACGAAAGGCTATAAATTACGTTGTCGCTAATGGACGTCTGGATTTATGGACAGCTTAATACGCGCACTCATGTACGTACAGTGTATGTTTAGTCTCCGCCTCCCGTTTACAGGTATAATTGGTTATGAAACAAGGCACATTACTATTTTAAACTTTGATAATTATCTCTGAATCATTATAAAAATATAAAATACGAACTAGATTCCATAGTATAAAACCACACAAACACATAGTTTAGCAAAGTTTCGCAAAAACTATCAGAAGACTGAAGTCGCCTAAAACAAACAATACTTTTTACGTAAAAGAAGACTATATATTTTTTTTTAGTTTTACCGATACTTGATTAACTACATACTTATATGATTTCACACAACGTTAATACACAAAGTTATAACTTTGTGATTCAGAACTCAGAAGCACATATTTATTGAACAAAAATCACCAAATCGCGAATGGAAAATTTTTTTGTAGATATTTTATAAAAGTATTTATAAACACGATTTGATTGCTGTTAACAGCATGTACATTCTTACAATACTTTTTTACATGAATATGATAAGTATACAATAACGACTAATATTTACGAGTATGAATACTATTTCGTTTCGTATCTCGTTGTGTGTTTTACTTAAATAATTCTAAAATAAAAGCCAGCTAACGATCTTCTTTAATATTTCAAACGTCGAATTAAAATGTTATCACAATGTCTTTGTCAACGTTTACTCAATGAACGAACAGTGTTTTTTTTAATAAGTATATCTTTTGATATTATTTCTTCTTAAGTACATTTTTTGACTTGGTATAAGATATCCTTAAGGTCTTCCTTTTCTTTTCATTAATTTTTAGGTAGCTTTTTTATAACTCGTCTAATGGCTTTAGCTGAAGAACAGTTTTGCCAGATCCTTTGTTGAATGCACTGAATTTTATAAATAGTGATTGGTTATAGGTGCAGCAGGGGTGAATTTAATGTACATTTTTTTCTCTTCACTCTGATATGGTACAATTTATTTTGACTGGAATACCACAAGTCAATAACTTCTGATCGTACCAAGTCTACCGAGGGCAGAAAGTAAATAGTAATTAATTTTAATATTATAGTAGTCTTAATTTTCATAATTGGAACATCCCTAAATAAAGTAGGGGAAACGAGATGTTCTCAAAAACAGAGGCAATTATAAAAAAAAACCATTCAGCTTCTACGGTCATCGGTTGCCCGAGTGATGTGCCAAATCTACTACCGCTATCTCCTTATAGATGTTATTACTTCCTCACTTTATTCCTTTGTTAAGTCCATTTTGTATAGGTGTTAATATCATATTTACTGTTCAATAATGTTTAAATTCTTTTGTCTTTTTTTCTTTTTCGAATTTGTGAACTGTATTCTGGCCATTGTTCGTTACATAAAGCACAGAAAATTTATTCCCTTACAAAATTTTAATCGAAAATAAAGAAATGCTAACACATTTGCACGAAGGTTTGTAGTCAGGGGGGAAACAAGAAAATATGTTGTCATGACAGAAACTTTCATTTGAAAGGATGAAATACAGTGCCTCCATTTATTTTCCGCTACATTCTGGCAAACATTTCTCTTTGTTTTAAACAGTATGAGTCAAATACAAAATCTACAAAAAAATTGAAACGAAGACTATTTAATAATTTACGTAAAATTTTTCATAAACCATTTTTGTTAATTTATTTCAGCAAACCTGTAATCAATGTTTGATTTTTAAACAAAATACTACGTATAGCATTGGCCAGACTTTGGTCAAGTCCGTGCCAAGTCCATGTTTCATACAGCCCCGGTGTTGGCTTCGATGTCCTGATAAAATAAATAATACATTCTTAAACTAAATTACGAATTATTTTGTTTAGCCCCAATACTCTGCTGTTTATGTTGTTGTATATAATGCGTCGAGAAAATACGAACCTGCAATATTACTCGAATTAAAGCAAGTATTAAAATTTAATATTTCAACAAAGAATAAAAGAAAACATTGTTGGATCAATACATACATACGGTGTATGTGCCAGATGATAATGTAATAATAATATACAGGGTGATTAGTTAGCATAAATTCTTTAATGATGCGAATTGTTTAGCTTAATTAGCAGCAAAAATCTTAAAGTTTATTTTTAACTTCATGTGTTTTTTATACTTTATGTTTTAAATATTATAAATGAATGTTATTGATTTTATAATTAACGATAATAAACATATTACAATACCGATTTAATAGAATATAAATTAAAAATAGGACTTGTGTATATTTATAAGCAATGTACGTAATTTGATCGAAAAATGCCACATAATACGAAAAAAGTTAGTTCCTCAGATCTTTGTTGGACTTTGAGTAATGACCGCACATTCGAGACGACGGACGCATATTGCGTTAAAAGAACTGACAGATCCGTCGAGTTACTTTATTATATTTTGATTCACTTAACCCGAATGAATTCTATGTATTTCCCGAAACTATTTTAATACCTTTCTTATTTAATAAACGTGAACCTCTCTTTTAGCCTTGAAAGGTAATGAAAAATGGAAATGCTTTTTATGTTCAATCACTTATTAAAGTATTTTACTTGTGAGCTAGAAGTTATTTATGAGATTACGTATAATGCTATATCTAAGCCGATGAATAGATTTCTCATTAGTTATGACTTAACATTACAGAGCACTGATTCGAACCCTGACAAATGTATACTTTTGTGTATTAGTTAAGTCAATGATAAAAATCACCTATGAACTGAAAATATTGCAAAGGGACTTTTAAATCAAAAATCAAAAGGTATGTATATATATATATGTATTAATACAATGAGCGAACGAAAAAATATGAGCTTTGCGGATGTCTCCAATAAAATATTTACGTCCCGATGGTACATTTTTTTTGGGAAAAACCTAAATAAAAATCAGGCTTAGATATTTGGTGCTACCTGTTGGTGGTGATTATGTTCTAAAGTTATAAATTCTTTTTACTCCACTTTTACATTGTTTTAATTGTCCTGATTGGACACTTCTGTTCTGTATGAGTAACGAAATAGAAATTTGGATATTGCATAAATGACTTATAGACCTGATGATATAGTATTTAAAAAACTTACTGTTTCATGAGAAATAAATATATCAAAAGAACAAAACCAAGGTAATCAAGAATAAAATTTGTATGCTATAGAGGTAGGAACGAGATGTATAACAGCGAAATATATCTATTATCTGCTAGAGGATTTCGGTCGATTAAGAAAGAACATAAGCCTATTTATTGAATGGTCTCATAGTGAAGTATTAATAGGATCAGTTTAAATTTAGTTCAGTTGGGAGAGAAGTCTGGGCGGTGAAGGTAAACGCCAATGTTTATAATGGAACCTTCTTAAACCTGCTGCAGGGGTCATCGGCCCCGATCAAAATACTGCTCCGGTGAATTCATAGTTTGCAGAGAAGTTGTGTCTATTTTTTTTATTTGTCAGATTTATTAAACTCGTAGTTTGATAGAACATATATATGTTAATGACTGTAACTTCTTTAATCCAGTATTATATAAAAATATAATCCAATATTAACTAGCTTCTTAACTTCAAGGTCTTTCTTAATTAGTACTTGAAAAATATACAAAGTTCACAAAGTTATAGGCATCAGTTGAGAAAGACGTAAACTTAAAATTGGCGTTTTATGAGTTCTGGCCTCATTAATTTTAATATAAAACTACAAGAGATATCAAATTTCTTTCTTCGCTGTTCGTGCTCTGTAATAGAAAAAAAAAATATTCAATATATCTCTACTCTTTTCTGTATTCGACAACTCGTGCCTCAGCAAAATTGTTCAGCAACGCAAGCTTCATTGTTTTGATCAGTCATTCTATTCTTCATAGTCATTGTATCGACTTCTAAAATACGTCTCATTTTTAGGTTAGATTTTGTATTAGAATGCACAAAAACAGTATTGCATATTTTGTGATTAGACGATGAAAAAAACAACCTAAGCATTTCAAACTCTTTTTAGGAGATAAATACATCTGGTGCGTGATTTAGAGTATAAATAGTCATCTAAGTTATACTTAATATAGTTAGGTTTACATACATTATATATAGAGGTACGGAAATTTCGCAAAAAAAAATCACCAATTTCGCATTTATATTTTTCAAAATCTCAAAATTTCGCATAAATTTCGCATTTATATTTTTGAAATTATAAAATTTGGGTAAATTAGGTATTTATTAAACAAAAATACGTGTTTATTAAATTTATTACTAAATATGAAAGTAAAGTTTAACAAAATACAAAATTTCAAAGCACAAGTCTTAACTTTAAACAATTTTAATTAATTAAAAGATAACAAATTATACAATTTCAAAATTTGACTCCTTAAGCGTCGTTCTTCGGTCTGTTACGACGACATTGTATATGCTGAAGAAGCGTTCAGCGTCCACGCTGTTCGGAAAGTTGCACTTGACAGCCAACAATATATCCCTAACATTGGGGTTTTCATTTATATTAATAGACCAAAGAATTAACCTATGAAAGTGCGCATACCCATCAATTAGCTCATTTTGAGGAAATCCTTGGAAAAAAGGAATTTTCGAAAAGCTTTCCAGCAATACGTTTATATTTAAAGTGGTTGAACTTGCAGCCACAGATGGGGAAAACAATTGGCTAATGTGAAAGAAAGCCTCGTTCGTCTTACTTAATTTCATGTATAGAGAAAGCTTACTGAAACTTTTGTCGCTTGCTGATTTCAACATAGTTTTCATTGTGTCATCAATTCCTTCATAGTCCTTAAGACATAGTGACGTCTTTTCATTAAAATAACCTTGACGTTGCCGTTCAAGCGATGATTTTAAATTTGTTCTATAACAGGTATGCAATTGGATAAATGGTCCCTTCTAACACATCAATCAATTTCATTATTTTTGGGCAGAACTCAGAATTCAATGTATCTTTTTTGTCACCATCCAAACGAATGTTACAATATTGGCACATCACAATATTTGTGTCGGACACATACAGACCATCTTTCTTAAATTCTAATATTCTATCTGTCGAATCTTTCTTAGGGCGTCCCATTTTAAGAGCATAAAAAAAACATTTTTACAAACACTTGCGTGCCTAAAGCGTTACAAATGAACAGTGCTCAAGTGCTCGCATGCAACGTCCCCGACTCTAGCGATAGGCAACGAACAAGTGAGACTCGAAAGCTTTCGTTCTGTCGAGTTAGTTCGTTTCCAAAAAGTGCGTCGACCGTTTGGTCCAAAACGAACTTCACTTCAAGTTCAATTGACGCGAGTCGCGACTCGGGCGATACGATAATAATTTAATAATCCATCATAAGAACACTACCATATATTTCGCATTTATTCCATTTATGTGTAATTTTCGCATTTATTCGCATCTATTTCGTAAATACGAAATTTCCGTACCCCTAATTATATACAATCATTAAATTACATCTGGAATTATAAAACTTAGATTCCTGAAGTTCATTAGTAATATTTGTTTTAACGCCTAGGGGTTAGCTAAGAACGGATTTAACGAAATTCAACTCACGAAGGGTTGATGGGGCATTTAGAAAGTTCGAGAAGAGAGCGGGGGCGGCCAGCTTATATACAATTATCTGTAGCACGCGGATTGTCGATCTGCGAGCCTTGAGTTAGATGAAGCTTCAACAGCCTAACAACAAGAAAGATGGAAATGCTTACAGCATCGACATCAAATCGAAGCTGAAACCGTCGTACTTAAAGCGACTCTCAGCTCAAGCATTACATAGCGACATGTTTTATGTTATAAAGAATGTAAAATATGCCACTTTATCTTTTGCCTATTTCTTCATTTTCTGTGTCAAGTTAAACGGAGACGAAATATATGAAAGTTTTTTTATAGATTGAAAAAATTATATCATCAATGCGTAATATAATAATAGATTTCTTTCTAAATCAAAAACAGGAGCTGTGACATGATTTAAGAAAAAAATTGCGGCAAGTGATACCAATTACATTATAATCAATATTTTATATCTATATAAACATTTTTAAAATTCTGGACAAAAGGATCTCTGCATTTGACATATTTTTTTACTTTAAGAAAGAATGTATTCCCGTTCTTTCAGTCCAGACCTCTTTATAAAAACTAAGTTTCCCAGTTTTCTGGCATGGCTTGAGTAATATAAAAGATATTCATATTGGAGGTCGTGACGCTGTTTAATATGTAACGGATAATATGCGACTATAGATTTGTCATTTCACTAGATACGTCAATGACTAAATAAAAAATAATAATGCTTATATTGCAATTCTGCTTTTATGATCTATTTTCAGAAATTTGAAACAGTCTGATATTATTTATACTATATATGAATAAGCATTACTATTTAGTACTGTAACTATGCGTTAATTGGTTTACGTATTGTTTCTACAACCGTTTGTCAATGTTAATGGAGATAAGCCTGAATATACTTTCAGGTTCAGAACAATACCAAAAAAACTTATATTCTTGTAATTTATTGCCACATCTATAATCTTGTCGTGTTATCTATAATCAGTATTGTCAATTAAAACATAATTAGGGATCGTTTTGATGAACTATATTTAACTTTTAAATTCTTTAAAGGCATGTTATTAAGAGTCAATAGTAAATATAAAAATCTTAAAATTTATTGTATAAAAATCTAATGGCGTTATTAAAAATAATAAAGATCTTTTAAAAAAAATTATTCGTAAAATTTAAACTAAATAGTTTGTTTAAAATTAACAACATCACAATAAATGGATTCTTCGAAATATGTAATAAATCGAAAACGGCTTTAATATTCGTTAGAAATCTGAGGAAAATCCTCATCAAAGCGAGAATTTCAAAATCAAATCGCAAAAGAAATAGATTCAATGTATTGGAAATTATTGAATATCTAATTTTCGTAAATCATTCCAATAAAATTTCTTATGAATTGTCATTAAAATTCTGCTACATAAAAGGCGCCTTCAACGAAGACGAGGAAAAAAGATTTTCGGTAATATTTTCCTTGCATAAATATTCTTTAAGACTTTTAATGTATGTCAAGATAATTTCGAATATAATTAAAGCGATTCAATGTTTCTAATGATGGTTTGTAAATATAATTTATGTTTGCAAGATCAAAGGTATCACTATTTTTGACCTCACAGTGTTGCATAATCATATTATTCGCTTTTTTGTCTTATCACTGAATCCAGTCGTTATTCCAGATAAACTTTGGTCTAATTTAATATGTACATAACCATATCGGTAAAGTAATACTTGTTTATTGTAATACACAAAAAGAATTACACAAAAATTACTAAGATAATCTGCTAAAAACTTAGAACAAAACTTCTTTAACTAGGTATTTATATAAAAAAAAATACTTTACTGAAACCGCCACATTTGAAACTCTTACTAAAGTAGAAACGGATATGAACGGCTATCCGTAAATCTAGTCATCCATTAGAGACGTTAAAATTTATCGCCTTTCGTCAAGCTTCATTGCTACATCCCCTGCAATGGAGAAAGGGATGAGCTGAACGCGAATTTTAGCAATAAGTATTGTTACAGTGAAATATATAAATCACTTTTGCGGAAGAGAAAGATTGTTGAACACGCAAGAATGAAAACATTATAAAACATTTTGATTTATTTATTTCACAGAAACTTACATGGTACACTACATAATATTAGTTTATATAAAATTTTAAGTATTCAAAATATGACGGACAGACTTTATCAAAACTGTCACTAGCAAGTCAGTATTTGCTCACAGAGCTACATGGCGACGCTTAGCGAAGGCAGCAGTAGCACGAAAACCGACCGAAATCTGACTACGACTACTTTGACAAGAGTGCACGAATGAGAACAAAAATCAAAAAAATAATATTTTGTTTTTTAATCAGATGATTTTTAACTAACTAAAACTTGAAACAAATATTTAAAAATTTAACATGGCTTAGTAGATTGTTATCTATACGAAGTTAATTAAACATATGGTGATAATATTCTTTAACTTTCGTGTTAGTCAAAAGACTGTTACAGTAGAGTATAAAACTATTTATTCAATAATTAGGAAAAGGGATAGTTTTGCCAATGAGATCGTGAGATGACATGATAAAGGCGATAGTTCCTCTTGGACCAGGAGCAAAATTTCTAGGGTTCACGAATTTTTTACGTCAACATCGTTAAGCGCCTTTAGTACCCTGCCGCCACTAACTAGCGAGGAATTCTTTATTATAAATGAGCAAACAATGTTAGTCCTTAATACAAAAACAAATGGCAACAATGTAAAAAGAATAACCATATAAACAAAATCCTGCACACTTCACAGACATATTTACATAAATAATACCAAATCAAAGTCTCCATATAACTTATTTGGACTGCGCTGGGATAACTACGAAAAATCTTTTCGTTCATACCTTCCATTGTCTTAGCACGAAGGTTATCATAGCCAATGTGCGCTACGAATAATGACTTAAACGTAACTGAAACGTGGTCTCTCACTATGGACCTTATGGCATAATAATATTATTTTAACGAACTATGACATAAACCAAAGTCTGATTTTTATTTTGGGATCGGGCAGAATGGACTCGTTGGTTAGAAATGCAGTTTACGGGATGTGCAGCATTCTCATCCACACGGTCTTGATCGGCCTTTTTAAGGTTTATAGTACCTGTAGCTGATTAAGGGAAAGACCAAGGAATTAACTAGTTTTGTTGTGGTATTTTTTTTATTATTGCAGTCTTTCCATATTATGGGTACACTATGTTTTTTTTTTTAATTTGGCCCCCGCTATTGGGGACATCTCGTACTCCTATCTTTTTGTGGGTTAGGATCGCTTTTTATCTTTTTTAATTTTTTCACACTTTTTTATTTCCATACACTTCTGTCATTCTTCCCATGATCTATCTTTCCTCTTCTTTCATTCTACAATTTTATCTATCTTTCACATATAATACTATATTTCTAACGATATCTGTGCCTTCTTATTTCATTTTACTGAATACTGTATTGCTGTTATTGTGGATAAATTTGTAGTGCTTTGGTAAAATGTTCATTCGCACAAATTTCATGTAGATTAGATTCACTTTGCAAACTAAAACGGCTCACAATTAGGCAACACGGCAGATCGTCGCTTTGAATCTGAATTCGCGCTCCCATTTCACGACGTTCCATCGTTAGGTCTTTTAAGATTTTATTCAACTGAAAATTCGGAAATTGCAGCAATTCGTTATTAGATTTATTAATCCGTTCGTGTTTGTGTTGGAGTCTTCCTTCTCGTTTAAAGTGCAAATTTAAAGATTCGATTATGTTTTGAAACATGAGATTTAGTCAACGAAATAACTAAGAAATAATCATCATTAATTTGTATGCACTGGAGGCGGGAAAAAGAAAGCGTCTAAGGCGGCATTAGTAGAATCATTTAAAATTTGGTTAAGAATGAAGAGAAGTATGGTTAGTGAAGGCTATGCGACTAGAAATTCCCCGGCAAAGGTAACCGGATCCTCTGTCTACAATTAAATGAACAGCGAATCCCTTAAATGCTGAAAAGATAAGTCTCTAATAACAATTATAAATCCATCCATTCAATAATAACTTAAAAATATTATTGACTGCAGGAACTAGATACACTGTATGACACTCGACACTTTATATTTTTATTTTAAAGCCTGTACTACGCCGTTATTATAAATAACTATTGAATATTAATAATCGTAAATAATACTATTAATCCAACATATATATTATCTATTTAATCTTTATATGTAACAAGCGTTGTTACAATGTAAAAGTTATTTTGTTTCTTTGGATTATATATAAGTAATTATTTGCGTAAATTTTTAACAGCTCATTCTAAAAATCGTGTTTATTTTCTTAATAGCTTAATCGATTGAATTGAACTAAAGAAAAAAAAGCGGCTCAGCTAAAAAACTATAGTATATGGTATAAACCACACCACAATGCTGATTCTAAGTGATCATCAAGAGATGCATTTACTGGCGATGATACTATGCTACGCAATGATATTAAAGAAATAAAAAAATAAAAATGTATTAAGTATATATGGTATGTTACCTACACACAGAATAAACGATGTGTTTGTTCTCAGCCAGTTAGTTAGAGGCTAGAATTAGCCTGTTTACTTGTAATATAAAATAACTTTTGAGTATGTATTCATTTTTTAGAATAAAACAAGTAGTTAAAACAACAGAAGTGATATTACAAGACAGAATAACCCTGATGTTTATTTATTAATATCAATTAAGTATCATTGGATATCGTCTTTAATTATTTATATGTTAATTAATATTACATACATTAATGATACGTAGAGCATATTAATTGTAAAAATTTCTTCTTTTAATCTGATACACGTCCATTGCATAGAAAAGGTTTCCCTCGAAGATCGCCACGATGGTCGGTCTTGCGGTACCTGTATCCAGCGACTATACGCGTCCATTACTTTAACAATGTCGTCAGTCAACCTCATGCAAGGCCTGCCCACGACGCGTCTATCGGCTCACGATCGCCACTCGAGAACTTTTCTGCCCAAATTGCATGAGTGATGTGCCCGGCCCTTCGCCACTTCAGCACATAATATATATTTATTTATTTAATATTCTTTATTGTACACGTTAAGATACATTCAATAAGTTTTACAATAATATACAAAAAAGTACATTGGGCGGTCTTATCACACAAGGCAATCTCTTACAGACAACCGTAGAATGGAAAAGGTAAAAGTACTAATAATGGGTAGTTTATGTGTACAAAAAATACATATTTACAAACAAACGAACATAAACATACATAGACATACATACATACGTATATAACACATATACTTATAATAAATAAGGTTCAATACATATTATAAATATAATACAATAATAAATAAAAACATCTAACTCACTTCGATCAGTATTAATTCGATCGCACTTGCCCCAGAAAGAAACAGAAGAAGAAAAAGAATTGAATTAAGAGATAGATAATTATAGGTCTAGTAAATGGTTCTTAACCATTTTCTTGATAATAGGTAGTGAGTTAGCACGTCTTATATTCAGCGGTAAATCATTCCACAATCGAACGACCTGCGTGGTAAAAGATTTGGCCATAAACGAGGAAGAATGCGCCGGTATTTTTAATTCCAGATTCTCTGATGATCTCATAGACCTCTCATGTGTATCCTGAAGAAATTGAAACCTTGTTGTTGAAACCATATTGAAATTTGAGATAAGAGGGAGTGAGTGGATTGAAAAGAATATTATAGAGTAGATAAAGTATGTGAGCATTCCGGCGAAGCCTTATGGGTAACCAATTGAACTTAGCGCGAAATTCCGAAACATGATCATATTTTCGGATGCCAAATATGAAGCGAATACAAAAGTTTTGAAGGCGCTCAAGTTTATTTATTTGGTAAGTTATATATATAAAATATAACATACATATAAGTTTACGTGTAATTAATTAACATAAAAGATTTGTGTGATTACAATGTTTCTACTTTTAAATATTGTTTACAGTTTCAATTTACAGTTCATAACATCACGTACACCCTTTTAATCATTAGATGACACTTAATCTACTAATATTCATTTATTTAAAAAAAAACCGCAAGTTAACTTGCCTATATAAGGGTTATTAGATACTTAGGTTATTATATGCACTTCAATTTTCAATCAACCCGAAGAAAGTAAAATTATTTTTCAAGGTTTATTAAATTTCAATTTCTGGTTTTAGTAATCATATTGCGTGAGGCACTCAATATAAGAATTAAATTATATTCGTGTCCTTTCATCAGCGGTTTATTTAATGTTCGGTTATTTTAGCATATAATTTTAACCCTTTTATTATGTGGAGTAAATGTAATAGATATAACAGAAAAAATACATATTTACACTAATTAGGTAGTTTGAAATACTCCTACTAGTCCATTCAGTCCATAGAACAATGTAAGGAAAAGATTTCTTCTAAAGATTATAATGGGGAATACATCATAATCGCCAATATGGTAGGCGGGTTGGCCCTCATAGTGTGGTACGCAGAACGCTGCTGCCCATCTTCTGGAAACTTGTTCTTATGCTGTGGCAATCCTTTATAATTGATGTACAAAGTGCGAAATATTTGAGATTGTATACCGGGAATCAAACCTCAGACCTACGATCGCAAGTTTATTCCTTTACCGCTGGGCTACCACAACTCACCATGCAATCATAATAGTTTGAACTACGGCCTATTGATTAATATGATATAGGGAAGGATAATATAGGGATAATATATAACATCGTTTAAGTGTTTTTTTTTTTTGGGTATATGGTTTTTGAAACGAATAATAATTAAATTTGAGGGAAATTTATACTTATATATACACATATACATACATAAAAGGTTATCTTAGACTGTGTTGCATTAGGAGTCTATTGCATTCATCAAAATTATGTTTTCTTAATAAATTTTCTGTCATCACTTTTTTTATAAAATATTACGCTGTTTTCGACTTACGTATATTTTAATAAAACAGGGAAACGTTTTTTGACCCCGTCTAACTTGCTTTTATTATCTCTCTTTAAAATA
The DNA here is from genome assembly GCF_028537555.1 of Battus philenor. Classification (NCBI taxonomy): domain Eukaryota; kingdom Metazoa; phylum Arthropoda; class Insecta; order Lepidoptera; family Papilionidae; genus Battus; species Battus philenor. The sequence continues at coordinate 7,019,487 of NW_027181686.1, forward strand.
ATGTTATAAAATAATATATAATTATATCGATATACATATTAATTGACAAATCGTCGTTACGAAAGATTTTTAGATTATTTTTCGCATTAAATATTTTAAATTAATAATTTCTATATTCGACTTAACCATATCAAGAATCTTTATTGTTGTTTGAAGTTTACTTCGAATATATTATGTACCTTCACATTACATATGGCATTCAAATTCCTAGGGGCCTACTATAGAATTTCAAATTTAAAAATTAACTTTTTTGTAATAAAAAGGCAAGAAACAAAAAAGTATATTGGGTCGTGGTAGGAGCTAACGTTTTACCAATATCGCTAAGTGTGCTTACACAAAAAAGGTCACCATGTCGTGTAAACTACGTAATAACAATACGGCCAACGACTTGCAAACGCTGATATTGCGAATTCAGTAAATCCCGTTGGACCTGTTACGTGTTTTATTTGATAAGATCATTTTATTGGATCCGTATGCAAATATTGTTTATTTTGAATACGCTGCGAACTTGTTTGATGATCGCGTTTTTTCGGAAATTACGTATTATTATTATATTACTTTTGCCTAATAATTATAACAAACTTCAACCATAAAATAACTACTGGAGCTCTTAATGTTCTGGAGTAGACAACGGCAAGCGCTGCTAGTTGGTCTAGGCTTTGTACAGCTTCATCGAAATTGAGCCCGTGGAAACAGGGGTCCACGGACTAAAAATTTTACACTGGCGATCGTACCTCAGTTACGACGAAGGCGTCTACACGCGGAGAACTATAACCGTGTAGGTGTATAGTGTAGTGAGTGGGGTGTAGAATATGTAGCTTTAAGGGCGGCGAGAAGGGCTGAGTGCTCCACAATACAGAGTTATGCGGCAAGAATGTAGACCTCGTCGAGGTCTACATTGACTAGGTATTGTGCGAGGGCTTTTAGTTACTCGGCAGGCGAAGGGAACCCGGTTTGGGGTTTCAGTGACAGTCACTTGACGCACCGGGGGCGGTAGAAGCAGTTGCGGGCTGCGTGGCTGTACAGCTGGCATATGCGGCACTGGCCGCCGATGCTTCTGCAATGTGGGGCCTTAAATGAAACCCAGACCTGAGGGTAAAGATTTTCTTTCCCTCGGAGGAGTATTCTATAGTTGCCATAATGAGTGGCATGGGGAGCTTAGTGCGCAGAGATGTCACGCGCTTCGCGTCGATGACGGGGTTGCACGTTTTTAGAGGTCGGCGATCTTTATTTCGAGCGGGAGACCGTGGATAAGGACTCGAAGTCAGTTATCCTCAGGGAGGGCGTACGTGAGGAAGGAGATGCCTTCCTCAAGCAGGTGGCGAAGCGACGGAAGTCGTCGACAGAGGTGGAGCTAATCATGATACCTTGAGTGGTATTCTTAGCTTTGGCTTTGCCCATCTCGTTGGCAAGAAGCCACGAGTGGACGGATTCCCACGCTTGTTTGTCGGAGAAAGACTGACGGGGGAGGTTTAGTCTCGTTTCGGGAGAGCCTTGGGAGGCGACTTGTAGGGGTTGGCCGGACGGTTGCTTTGGAGCAACCGTTGGGGAGGGCTTACGTATGGCTTTTTTGGCCGGACTAGTCGATGGGGAGGCAGTTTTGGAGGTACTGCCGCGATGAGTGGGGGAGGTAGCAGCACGAAGTGACCTCTTCCTCTTGCCAGTAACGAGAGTGTCTTGTGACTGCGGGGAGTCACTCAGGAAGCGGGTGGGACGGTCCTTGGCATCTGCCTTGTATTCGTCTGGGTATTTCATGCCCATCTTACGGCCGAAAGTGATGACCGGATCTTCACCGAAGGGAGGGCCCGTATAATGACGCCAGGATTGCGACATTGTTGGGTATAGTGGTGAGGTTGGGGTCGAACTAATCAGCACCTCCCTGACGAACGGCAGGTGGGAGGAAAGGACACTGCGAGCACGGAACGATGGAGGGCGCGGGATCGCGGTAGTCTAAATGAAGTGACTTTGGAGGTCACTCTGGGCACCCCTGTGCCGGACAGAAGTGTCCGGCGGGAAGTAAGGCCGCGTTACTGAGCGTCACAATGCGTCAGCAAATCTAACTAAGCTCGGCGAAGACTGAACCCTAAATGGTCGTACGGACGCGGAGTCATCCGGCGTCCGTAAAACGCGCCTAATGGCCCTAGCCTTACCTACCTAATTCTCTAAGCAACCCACGCGGTGGTGCCGTTGGCGGGGAAGATAGTGCCTAGTCATACGCGGACCGCGGCACGACAAAGGAACCGTCCGGACCGAAGCGACAGGAGCCTGCGACCGTTCACAGGCTGAACGTGCGTTCACTGTCGGTTTCTTAGGGACGACCTTTGACGTTCTCTAATAGTTGGCAAAAATAATCTGCGTCAGCTACTAAGGAAGGCAGGGAAGTCCGAAGACATTTCCGACACTAAAAACGCTGATCTCGGGGTTTTCTTGCACTGAAGTGTAAGAAGGCGGACACTACGTCAAGCGCAGGGGCACAGGATTTGACTGGCAGCAACAGCAGAGAGGGCGGCGGGAAAGTTAAAGACGATTCCGCTCTTCTAAACGCTGTGCACAGGAATTCCTTGCATCGGGGTGAAAGGCAGCGAACCTAATTGCAAGTCAGCAATACGGGAGGCGGGAAAGTCGGGAGACACGTCCGAACGCTCCAAGCGCTGAGCTCGCAATGGGCAAGTGCTGAGTGGGACGTCTATTTACATCTACAAGGAAGATAGACCACCTTGTTAAGATCGAAAGACTGGATGCAAGCCGCTTCTATTCTGTCCTATTGGAAATCTCTGATAAGGATTGTAGGCTGGACATATTATGGCTAATAATTATGATAACGACTAATTTTAATATTAATAAAGTATCATTATTTTATTAGTTTATTTTATTAATTAGTAGTAAAGAAATATAAAGTCGCGGCAAAAGCCTATGTTCTGCTGTAGACATAATAAGACTGATAATATGATGATAAAATAAAAGAAAAACACAATCGCCGTAATTAGACATAGACAGTGAAGGAATATTTAATGAAATTATAACTAAATCTGTTTTTCTACAATAAATATTGTGGAGAAGTGAAGAACAAAACAAAAAAAAATTAATATCATCCAATATGAAATGTAATTTCGTAGAATTCCCAATTGTATCACTCCGGTTTTATTGTATCGACGAAACAGATATTATTTTTTAATAAATACCGACTTTTTGCTTATTACACCAGAGTAACTTTTGAATAATATTGCTTTTGCTTGTGTGGTCAGTTTTATTTATACAACATATTTCGCCATATACACGCTGATTGGTTATCGATATAAAAGTTTTATAAGGGTGAATGTTTCAGCTCATTTTTTGTCAGGTAGTGATTAGTGCATAGTTTCCAAAATATATAAATAGTAAGGAAAAACATTTTCAGAAATCAGACTACTACATTTAAAAATTAAGTATTGTTTAAAATCTGTCCCTGCAAGCTCTAAACCGCCAACATAATTTTCTTGTCGCATTCCAGAAGAAAAAATAAATTGTTGTAACATATTTTAAGAGTGATAACTTTATACGGTGGGGTATTATTTGTTAACAAATGAACTATTTATTCTTCCCTTTGCGTATGCATAGGTATATTCACAGAACCTAAAACTATTCATATAAATTAACCAGACAACGTCCAACATCCGTTCCTACGATATACCAAGAGCGCCATGCTGGGTTGTGACAGGGAAGAAATGAAAACATAGAAAATTAAAAGAACTACTACGAAAAATTATATTCTTTAAATAATCATTCTGTAGTACACAGAGAGGTACAACTTTAAAGTTTTAACACCTATTTCTAAGTACACTGTATAAAGAGATCAATCTGAAATTCTATTAGAAAATACAATAGGCAGACCAATAATTTGATAATATAAAGTCAACCATAGTAATCCAAATTTTAAAAATGCTATCTATTATTTCTGAAACCATTGATTGATGAAAGTTCTAAACTGTGTATGAACCAATTAGTATGTTTAAAAAATAATATGCTAAAGATACGGTCTCCTTACTTAGGTATCGTAATAAACAAACTTTTTAATGCGTCGTGCTTTAACCATACAAAATCTTTTATGACGGATTGTACCATTTATTCTCACTCCGTATTCTTAGTTTATTTTACATAAAAGAAAAAACAGCATTTTTCAATTATTATTTATTACATTAAACTAATTGATGAAGATTAATGAAGATAAGGATTTATAAAAAAATAGAATTTAGTTTGCATAAACAAAATTGTTATAGCAGATTTAATATTTACACAGGTTTTTAAATTAGTATTCTAAATATATTTTAGACTTCTTTTCATTTGAGAATACTTTCATTCGCCCAACAATAAGGTTTGATTGTAACTACATGCTATTGTCAAAGACGTTTAATATTCCCGCTGATATGTTGGCACGCGATTGCTTTAAAAATGTTTATTCCAGACATTCATAGATGTGGTTTGTAGAGTTCCATTTATTTCTTATGAGTAATATATGAACAATTTACTTTTATCATTAGATATTTATATTCTTATTATTTATATAATTATATATAACCTATGGTTTCTACTAATTATACTACAGATTGAACGAATAATTATTAAATAATATGTTACGAAATTATATTGTAACATTTTTTATAACCCAAATCATTCTGCGTGATCTGTTATGTGTTGAAGCTCAAAAGGGGAATATACTACTGTAATTAAAAAGTAAAGTGAAATTGTCATTTAAAACTCCCGAGCATCAGGTAGGTGGGTATTTTTTTCTAAGGTGGAAGAACTGTATATAACATTCGCCTTGCATATTTTTCTTATAAGGTTTAACTATCACCAAGCTACGTGTGTTTTAGTCAAATTTTTTAATTTAGTCAAATGAGACATTAAAATTCGCTTAATTTTAAGAAAAAAAGCGTTAAACACTCGACTTATACCGTTCAGCAACAACCGTATTCGCCATTTTTGATTCTGTGCGATTTCTGGCTATTCAGCAAACTAAAAATGCCAACGCAGGGACGTCATTTTGACTCAATTTAGAATATAAAAATCGAAACGTAGAAGGTATTGAAGGGTGTGCCAGAAAAAGACTAATCCGACTATTTAGAGGTGTGGAAAAAACATTCGCAAAAGTTTATTTAATCGGACGGATTACTTTGAAGGGAAGAAAATGTTTTGGAAAGATAATTGTAGTATTTTACTTTCTTAACAAATTCACTTAATTTTTTTATTAGAATATGTAGCAAATTTGTTGCAAAAAGCTTTAATATGTACAAAACACCTATTTTCAATCAATCTTAATATAAAATGATCACACTATGTACACTACAAAGCCTGTCGTGATGGATAGTTAATTTGGATTTGGAATTTTTAAAACACCGTAGCCTGTTATCGCCGTATCATATTATTATTACAATATTCATTATTTCTGAAACCACTAATATTTGGACAGGGTGTACCATACTTTACTTGACAACTTGGGTAAATGTGCACGTGTGTGTTGCACGACTACCACTGCATGTGCGGAAGTGGCTAAATATTGGTCTTTTTCTTATTTAGGATGGACTTCCGCAAGATAACGCCTGATTCCGTTAAAAATGTGCTAGCAAGACGTTTACTCCTTTAAAGCTTTTACATATACATATAATTAATCAGCCTGAAAAGTTATAAAAAAATACTAAATTTGTTTTTAAGATTAAATTTTCTAAGAACTAACAATATCTAACTTACAGACAAGACATTACCTTAGATTTTACAGATAATAACATAGTTACATATTTTTTTTTTAATTTTAATCTATTAAATCTAAGAGATAGTGTTGATATTGCTCATTTCTAGTAAGATTTTATTTAAAAACTTTAAAGATGTTATCTTAAATGCAGAAAGGCTAGACATAGCCTCCTTTGTCTTATATTACACGAGCAGGAAAGTTATTTGGATTTAATTAAAACTAACCCAGCACGCTTAACTTGATCCCGTCGAGTTTAATTTTAGATTTAATCGACCGTGAGCGGCCAAGAAAATAACATTAATGTACAAAATATTACGGGTAAAAATGATAAACTTATTTTTCTATAACATATTTAAAAAAAAACTTTTAATTTCATATCCTTGTGAAGTACTAGTAGTAGAAGTAATAATTTTTAATACGTACTAAATTTTTAAATCATAACGAAATTTTGTAAATAAAATCAACTTTTTGAGATTCCTATGGATTTGTTTTTCTTAATTGCTATTATAAAATAGTTAATGGATGAAGCTTTAAGCTTACTAAGGGCGTCATTATTTCGGCCATTAGTCTGAAATCGTATCCCTAAACTGCAATAAGTATTAACCAAAATTTACTAAGGCAAATATTTTGTAAACTAAACATACTTTTCCGTTGCCGTGTAATATTACTGAAAAAGTATTTTTCTACTTATGTGAAGTTAAATCTTACACAACATTACATTAACGTGTATTCTTATGTAAAATGTCGCATAAATTTTTTTTGAATGATTTAATGAATTGAATGAATTGAAACTATTTACTTATGACAATTAGCCAATTAATGATGGATAAATAATTTAATAATAAATAATTTGATGGTAAAAGTAGCATTACTTATTTTCATTTAATTATTTTTATATCTGCTGTTTAATGTCTTTCTTTTCGCCTCTAGATATTAATCAATATTATTGTTTGTTTTTTCATCTACAATTTATAATAATATTTTAATGTTATCTTAACACTCTAATAATAATATTTATTATATCTGCATATATGAGACAAAAGTTTTATTGCATAGTTTGGATCGACTAAAAATAATTAACAAATACAAGCTGTATAAAATAATGATAAGCTCAGTTTTTTCTTAAAATGTCTTTTCTGGAAACCATTTTGTATATCTTATGTGGATGATAAAAAGCTATTTTTTTAGAAATTTTCGACGCTTATGCTGATGTATACCAAGGTCACGAGCAAGGCAGTCCTTCTCTATGAATATAAAACTTAAAACAGTAAACGAAATAATCCATAACAAATAATTTTTTTTATGAGAAATACTTGCGTGAGTCTAAATATTTCTTATACTTTATTTTAAACTATGAGTACTATTCACCAAGTATGTAACTAGGAAGCGGATCAATGTTTTGTAAAGGAATAAATAAACTAGAGATATGTATCACAAGGCTATAAAGAAATATATCACTTTCACTACATTTACGTGGATATGGATTCATGAAAAAAACTTCACAGAACAGCGAGTGAGCAGATTGTTTCTCTGATTACAATAGCACAATGAAACAAAGGAAGGATGAAACAACGGAGGCGGCAGAGGCGAGTTCCGGCACTGAAAGCAAGTATCTGCGCTTGAAATGTGACTATGCTACGAAGGCGCCTACGTGACATAGATTACCAACGTACTGATTACATCTGCAATGATTCGGTCTGATTTCCAAATATGAGCGATTCCAATGTTCGTAGTATTTTAACGCTGAAACTTTTAAAACCGTACACACTGTCTTTAAGTTAAAAATTATCAACAGTCAGATAATTTACAAGTGTTATCATAAATATTTCAGACATGGAACATCCATATTCCTATAGATTCCCCATTGACCTCCCCTTTTATTTCAAATAAAGCTGGTATACATCCAGCATACAGCGTCTGTCGGCGATCTTAACAAGCGTTTTGTAAGTTTATTAACGAATAATTATGTCTTATTGTTTAAGACTTAGGCGGTCGCAGGTCATGAGTTCTCCCGGAACATAATCTCAGATAATTCTTATTTTGTGTATTAATCATATAGTGTTACCACTGCTCGTAAATAAGTTTCCAGCAGCAGAGTCTTGTGTGTGCCATAATATAACACTGCGGTTGTCAACAAGCCTGCCTCGCACTTATTCACACTTTTCAGAAAATACTGTCTAATTTCGATAATATAATAGAATTTAAATATAATAAGTTGTGCTGAAATCAATCTGATGCCTCTGGCATAATTGTTTAGAGTATATTTGCCAACTTGGTTAGGTTAGGTTAGTTTGGCCGGAATTACTTACCCCGAGACACTCCCCCAAACACCCCTTCATGATCCAAGCTTAGTTTAATTTGACTCAATTGCGATTATTAGATTAGATATTTATCATTATAATTTATGTCGTAAGATGTGCATTGCTAGAAATAAGTCTACCCCATACTTTTTTAATAGAACCAGTTGGAAGCTGTTTGTTTTCAGCATCTTCTGACGACTTTAACAAGGTCGTCAGTCAGCCTTGTGGTTAAACGTACTACACTGCGTTTGCAGTTAACACTTAATAAAAGGTGATCTAAGCTTCCTTTAAGTAAACAAGGTTTACTGGTAGAGAATGTTTATACGGCATTTAGTCCATTATTGCACTATATGTAAGAAGGTAAATAAATATAGAAAATAAATAACTACTAAAATTACAACTTCGTTTTTAAGTTAGTTTCAAAAACGTACTATATTTCTTTGCTAAAAATAGTATCGACAATTTGAACAATAGGATAAGAATAAAATTTCCACTTTATAACAGTGTAAGTAACAATATAAAATGAAATTATTTTGTTAAAAATATAGCTTTTTCCTCTTCGTAATAATCGCGGCAGCTATAATACTCGCTTTTATTACTCATTTTGTCGCCAACCATGGACGTGGCAATAACTTCGTGTGAATTTCAATTTCGCTCTAATGCACCTTCACTTACTTTAATTAATATTGCAATGTGAGAAAGGTTAGTAATAAAGTTTATGGTGCAATTAAATTGTATCGTAGTTCGTAAAACATTTTTTTTATAAGAAAAAATACTCATAAGAAATTAAATAGAAATTATCTGATTTCTTTATTCAATGCTTATTAAACTTTAAATGATGCATATTATTATTTGTCTACAACGGTATTATATATATCAAAAGAGAGTTTACAGGTAACATACAGAAAATTATTTTTTTTGTGTTTTCATTTATTGAGATAAGCAACATTAATACTAATTAATTAAAATAGTAAAATAAAATTAATTTTGACATAGGCCTGTTGTAGTTTTTCTTAATTTACTGAAACTTTATTTCTAAGCGCTGTACGTGACGAATACAAAAATAAATTTGAATGTAGTTAGTTTTACAGAGGTAAAGACAATTTAATAAGTGTATGAATAAATTTATAATACTATTTTACATACTTGATACTGTAAATAAACCAAACAATGCAATTAAATGCATAAGAATCATAAAAATTATAAAAAAGCTATAGTTTCATATTTCAAAATTAAAAAATACTATCGCTATTATGTTTTTGATTTTGTCTCTTTAACCGGACTTTTTTAGCGTATGCTACTGGGGATGTCCGGAGTTAAATTCTCAGAAACAATATAACTAAAGGGTTTTAACATGATACAAACACTTGTTACTATATTGGTTCCTGGAGAATTGTCCTCAACAACAGATTAAGCATAAGTGGAATTAGAATAGTCATATTGCGAAGTGTTTCTGATCAAAGCGAAAGCCAGATTAGAATCCTAACGGGAAACGTAAACGTGGACTTAACAAACCAAGAGCCCATACTCTCTCTGATGTCAAGCGCGAAGCCAACATATAACTAACTGAAAATTCTTTACAAAAAAGCAATCATAAAATATTCGAAGAAACGTTAATACGTATAGATCATATTCCGCAGACGAAGACCTCTGTCAACAACTTAAAATGTATGTAGCTTTAATTTATATGAACAGATTCCTATCTGAGTCGTGGTCGTTTACGATAGGTTATATAATAAGGCTATCTAAATCGGTCACCCATGGTCAGCATACACGAGGCTCAGGGGCTAAAGAGCGAGTCAGTCATCGTTTTTCGTTGAACAACAGACACACGGCTATATAACAGTGTACATAATGCGGTGGGAGCGATATCACTTCAGATAAACTTGTGTGTGTATTGCACGGACGAGACCAAGATGCGATCGCAAGATTCATCGATATGGCGAAAACGGCAATCGCTGCACAAATACTGAAGCAGGTAATATGGAGTAGGGATGAGAAAGTGGTCACACAAACTGTAAGGTTAAAAACTGAACATTATTAGGGCGCTAGGATTAAGAGACTTCGATTACTTTTATACTGTAACATGCAAAGAGTAACCAAAAAATTTGTAAATAATATACGTGAATGTAAAACAAATGCACGGACCCTTGTATCTGTGGAACATCGATCATAATAATAAAAAGTCACACAGAGAGCTACGAAAAGGGCTGTGTTTCGAGCGTCGCTACGAGAACATATCAGGAATAAGGAGATCCGTAGTGGAATCTGGGCCACCGTAATAGCTCGAAGAGTTGCTCGTTGGAAGTGCTAGTGGGCGGTTAGTGTGTTATCAATGGCCGTTGGGCAGAATCTATCGATTCTGGAGTGGCAATCCCGAGCTGGTAGTCACGGTGTTAGTAGGACTCATGATATTATCAAGAAGTTTCTGGATGCGAGAGGCTCATAGCCGATCCTTGAGGCGATTTTTGGAGGAGGGCTGTACCTGGTAATAGTCTCTATCAATTGACTAAATGACGATGATGATATTGTTTTAATATTTTTGGGGTGAGATGTTGACTTTATAACTAAATCTTCTTTTGTAATCATTAATAATGTATGCATAACCGACTTGTTAATTCGCTTGATTTGTTAGAAATGAATTGCTGTGGGGTTAACAGATATTTAAGCCTATTGTTAGAAATTAATACTAGATCGAACATAAATTTTTAATGGTCTTATTGTTAACGTTTATACTTGCATATTAATAACGAATCATCGATCAATTAAACATCATCAATGATGATGATATTCGCTAAACTGACGTCATGTATTATATTTTAAAATGAAAATGCTCACACAAAGTTACTTTATGATTGTTTAATGTGACTTTAACATTAAATCTAAATAAACGGAGTAAGATCTGGCGCTCGTACGAACGGAATTGAGTTCTCAAGTGTGTGTCTGAAGTTGAAGTGTGATGGATATTGCGTCCCAAATTTAAGGATTGAGAATTTGGCGAAGAGGAAAATAAACTTTACTTATACCTAGAGTTTATGTCAATAGTTCGTACAGAAATGTTTTCGTTGTTGTTAAAATTTCAATTTGTTAATACTTCTAAGGTATTTTAAAAATAGAAACAATCACTGTATTGTATTTATTTATTCATATTATTATTCAAGTAGAATTATTTACCGCCACAACTTGCTTACGTACGTCATGAGACTAAAATCTGTAATGATATTCTTCAATGTTATTTGAGCAGCAGGGATAGTACAGTCTGATCTAAAAATATCTTTTCTGCTGTTACTTTTACAACATCCTTAATTCCGTATTAGAGCAATTTTATACAGCTTTATTACAACTATAAAATACTTATCAACGTAATAGATTTTTGTCTGCTTTAATGAACTTCTTAAATTTATTTTATATTGATTTAGAGACGCTACCTGGGTGTGTTTTGTAATATCGATAACCGTGTTATATGCAAACACCTGATTTGTGTATAAATGTCGACTATTTACTATGAAAATATTTTTTACCAAACTTTTTCATAAGAGAGCTTGTCAAAATATGAACACGTATATTGCAGTTACAGTAGTGATTTGAAAATTGAATAATTTTATTTTACAGCTTTTTTATAAACTGTACCATGTCACATATGCCCATTATCTGAAGACATCAGAGAAACAGAAGGCCTAATTATCTGTAATGTTAGAAATTACAATGGTCAATAATTCAGTTTTGTTAATTTATTTTAATAAGTTCCAAAAACCATGACAACATTTTAAAATATGCCATAAATATAAATTATAGCATCGTAGTAGCAGGTGAAAATTTTAAATTAAATGCTTTCGGAACCGTCATAGTAAAAGTTATTAAAATTGTTTACATTTCCTCAGGCAAACATATCTTGATAACTTGTAAAGTTTACTTACTTTGAAGAGTGCTTTATTTTTAAAAGATTAATTTTTTTATTAGCTTTTAGTAGCCTTCAGATGTCTTTCGTGATCTCCAACCTTTCTTATTACAAGTAGACTTATTTCGTTTTTAAATATTTTTATGTTTGTATTATCTCATGATTTTTGATGAAGGAATTCTGTTTTTTTTTTAATTAGGATTCGTTCATTGACGGGCTTCCACCACGAAGATATTTATATTCTAATCGTTATAACTTCAATTCCATAAATCGCGGAGAAAATTATAAATGTTTTGTCCTTTTTACCAATTTAAATAAAAATAAAATAATCATGAATAAAATAAATAATATTAAATAATAACTACGAGGTTAAAACGAGAGTTTATTTTCAATATGAATTATTCATGTTGTTCGGAATTCTATGAGATTGTAACTCTACTGTAAGTCTCAATCTCTCTCACAGTCTCTTTTACTTTGAATGACAATGAAAAAGGCAAGAGACCTCTTTTCAGAACTCTATGTTAGGTAAAGAATGAAATAAAAACAGAAATAACAAATATGCGAATATTTATTTATAAATTAAAATTTAATTAGTTACTTGACTATATATAAAGTTAAAGTTAAAGTTTTACATATAATGCCTCTTAAAATATTTTAGTCGCAAACACATATTTATTTATTGTTGTCGAGTTCCAAGTTAGGTTCTTATTTTCCAAACAAATCTTCACAAAAAAGTTCGTTGAGTTCGCAAATAGCTAATCTATATTTCATTTTTACCCCATAACAATCATAATTCGTCATAAGTATACAATTTGTATACAATTACTGACTCATTTTCATAACCAAAAAGAGAAAGAATACATTCTTTTTTATGAATATAAGCTAGAAAATTATTGTTATTATTTATAATTAATATGTAATAAGGCGAAAAAGAAACGTTTGATAATGAGGCTAATATTTTAACAATTTTTTTAACTGTTTCTATTATTACATAATATTAATTATTATCTATAAAAATAAATAAAATTGGAGTGTCTGTTTTTAACATTAAATTAACCTCTTTTTTATACACGCATATTTATACTGTGCATATACCAAAATTACATATTTTAACTTTTTGTCTGTCTGTTTGTTACGGCTACTCTCTGAAACAGTTGGACGGGTTTTGGCAGGACCTATACTGCCAGACACCTGATATAATAAGGAGTTACTTAAAAAATTTTAACGAAAAAAAAAAGGATAAAATAGACTTAATTTTTTTGTTAAAAACCACGGGAAGTTGCGAAGAAGGAAGTCCTTGTATTCATTCAATAGTACATTGATATGTTTATAAATAACTCCGAAAAATAGTAATTTTAATGTGGAAAATATTGACTAAAACATACTCTGCTATAGATATATAGAAATCATAAATCTGTTCATATTATACGACGGAATCTAATAACTGTAATAAGACAGCCGGGGGCCTCTAGTGAATAATAAATTGTGGTATAACAAACCTCAAAAAGAAACTTCTCACATTTTTTCAATCGATATAATTTTCCAAAAATAAATGATCGTATAATTTTATAACTTTTGACATAACTATACTTTTTATTAATAAAAATACGACATCTATTCGATCGCGTGAGGATCGGTCTTTCTGTCCAATGACAGCGTCTTTTCCATTATTTGTCTCCATGTGTCACGATTCTCCTTGCTTCTTCGATTGTCCACTGTTTAGATCTACAAAGTGCGCTTATATAGCTTTTTTATATCTATGGTTACTAAAAATATCTAAGAGCAAGTTGCCAAATATTCTATTCTAATCTATACTAATAAACAAAATTGGAATGATTGTTTATAATATTAAAATAACTGCTATTTACTACATGCATATAAAAATATGTACGGTACATATAACAAATTTACATTTTTTACACTACATTTTTTATTTTTGTCTGTCTGTCTGTTTGTCCCGGCAAAGCTCTAAAATGGTTGGACCAATTATGACGAGACTTTTACTGACAGGTAGCTGATGTAGTAAGAGCAACTTAGTCTTATTTATTTAAGAAAATAATTAAACGAAAATAAACTATTTTTTAATTCAATTTCATGCGGACAATGTCACGGGCATAGCTAGTAATTAATATAGAAGCTGATATGTTCATCGTCATTATCATCTTCTCACGGGCCTCTCCCATAGACTTCTAGTATGACCGATTAAAAGGGGTCTGAAAGTTTGCTAAAATCACGATGGACGATCTCAATTTTCATGTCTTATGCTGCGTTTTCCAGTCCGTAGTCACCCCTCTTCAGAAATCAAAACCTCAATGCCCAGCAGTTATTAGTTCTGCGCTTTATGTGAACTGAACTAATTTAGTTACTACAGATGTTCTCTTTTATTATTTCATCTCATATAAATATCCCAAGGATAGCCATTTCAATGTCTTGTTAAGTTACTGTGATCTTGCCGGTCGGGTTGGACATTCAAAGTGTATTTATAATTACGATTATCAATTTCCTTAATTGTAGAGATTAATTTATTGTTAATAAAAAATATATATTTTGATACGTCACTAGATAACCTGTCACCAAATTTTGTAAAACGGTTTTTTAGATAGTATAAAGACGTTGAAATTTTCGAATTTTTACATTTAAAAAACGGCCCCTAAGCGGAGATTCTTTGCGATTTTGTATCTGCAATGCAATTTAAAATACCTTCATCGTTCTTTGAAGAATTTGCTAGCGAAATTAATTAAATTGCCAATTTTCTTTATGGATTTGTAAACATTCTTGACTAATTAATTGGTTATTTAATTTACAATTACAGATTCTAATGACTAGCTCCAAATTCCTTTGATTTTTTTGTAGTTTTTAAGTTTCTCCTATAATTTAATTAATAAAACTGATATTTTTAACTGTCCCAAAATTATTTCTAACGATTAAAGGTGAATAAAAAAATTGGTACCATTAATTTTTATTGCTTTTTATAAGTCATGGATGTATATCATATAAATACAGTATATTGAATCCAAGAACACAAATTCCTAGGGACTCAAAATCGCAAGTTAAATGTATGAGAATATATTAGCCTATTGTACATCTGTTTTGTCTTATCATTATCATCACTTTAGCTGCGAACTTCAATTGCTGGACCTCTCCTATAAATTTTTAATAGGATCGGTTGGAAGCGGGCTGCATCCATCGTCACGAAGATCACTAACCCACCTTATCGAAGTAGCGCCTACTAAATGTAATTATAACAGAGAATTATGCAAATCGACAATAATTAAAACAGAATATACCGAAATGTGCACTTACGTAATTTTGAACTAAATACCACGCATGTATGTAGCGTAAATGAATTTAATCCTCTCTACGTACGTGCCACTTTCCGCGAGCTTCATTAATTCAACCATTAGTCTTAAAACGTGCTTACTTAAGACGGCGTAATGCTTACCTTACGTTAGTATTAATTAAGAGAAAATTCTCAACGTGACCTTTGCAACAGCCTGGAGAATGAACTAGAGCTTCAAGTATTACCATGGTATCCGTATTTTGAATGCAAGATGCTTATGATAAACGAGGGTAATTATAGTATAGTATAGTGGTAAGTGATTACATGGTTGTGTGATAAAAACAGTGGTAGACCAGTGGTAGAAGATTCAGACTTGCGATCGTAGATCGTGGATTCAATTCTCGTGATACAATCTTCCATAATTCTGATTTTGTGCATCAATTAATTTAGGATTTCCACAGCTCATAAATAAGTTTCCAGAGGATGGACAGCAGCATCTCATGTGTACTTCAATACCACACTGCGATCGCCACACCGCCTCCCAAGCTTGGTAATTATTATAAATACTCTAATAGATATTTTTGAGGAGGTCTATGCCTTGCAGTGGTCGTCTATGGGCTGAAATGTCGACGACGGAGAAGTGAATTAGGGTACGAATGCTTTTTAAGGTCCTCGGAAGACGCACGTTGAAGGCCGCTTTTACTGGACCTGCTGGAAATCTATGAGAGAGTTCTATATCTAGCAGTGGACGAGCTAAGGCTGAAATAGTGATGTTGATGACTACTCTACCTTATCACTGGATGTATTGTTTTTTAACTGCGTAGTTTATGTAAGTAGTTATTTTTAAAATAAATGTATTTTAAAGACTGCGTGTAACTTTATGAGGATCCATGCTGTTTTTCCTTAGTTAATAAATCCATCCAATATTTGTCTGGAAGAAATAAACGTTCGGGTTAAAACCGCCCATTGTAAATTACTTCTTCATACTTTTTTCGCGTGATTTATTTTCTTATCCTATATCACAATGTATAATGTAGAATAATAATGGAATAAATTCGTTAAAAAATTAAACCCTGGCTCATATGACTCCAACAAAAAATCAAAATATGTCTCGCTTCGTAGACGATACAAAGAACACTTATTGATACATTATGTAAACTCCAATATTGTTAAGAAATCTAATTCTATAAATAAACAAAGACATGTTTATATATGAAACAAGCTTCAACTTATTTCAATTCTTCAATTCCAATGAGATTGCACGTATTCATATAACAATATAACTTTTCTTAAAATATTCTAGAAGCAATTCCATACATTTTTCATTGAAAGAAGTAAAAGTATTATACATGGAATCAACGTAGCCTTTTTATGTTTTATATTCTACCTTTTATTCACACTTTGTTTAATAAGCTTTTGGTAAAACTAACAATAATTGAATTATTACGTGCATATACTAGCCGACGCCGACCAGTTTCTACATAATGAAAATTATCATCATTATTTCAACTACACGTCATTCACTACTGGACACAGGATTTCCAACAGGATCAGTAGGAATCGGCCTGTGTCCTGCGTCTTTCAACGATGTTAATAGTGGAACCAAGTTAATGGGTGAAAGTCCTACGCTTCGCCTGCCGGTCCGCGGTCTCCATTTCAGAACCTTAAACCTTTACCTCGTTGGAAATAACCGATGTCAAATGTTAAAGAAACATACTTAGACCGTAAATAAGGACTGAGAATATCAATCTTTTTCTCCCGTCGGAGAAAGCATCCATCTGGTCCCATCTCACTATAAGTTGTTAAGTGACCATTTTTTTATGGCCCCCGCTATTGGAGACCTCTCCTTCCACCCCCTATTTTATTGGGAACAGGGTTTTGTATTTCTTAATTATTTTTTTTTTCTAGAATTTTTATTTTCGTTCTCGTCTTCATAGTACACAATATCTTTTTTCCTCCTTCTATCATTCTACAATTCCATCTTCCTTTCTCAATCATTCCATTCCTTTGGTACATCCACAAAATTGGTTTACGTGACCATTAAAATAAATGGTGTCTTCTGCTGATGGTTATAAAGGTACAGGTGGTACTGAAACCGATGCTCAGTCATGGGAGCGGCGAAGCAGGGTGGTTTATTGGCATGTTCTTTGTTACTCAGCCCCCACCTCGCCTCTGCTTCCTACACGGAATACTATTTTTTTCTATTAACATATGGTTTTGCTCCAAGTGAGTGCACCCTTTGAATCTATTTCTACATTTAGACGGCAGCTATCCATGCCTCGAAAATAAATTGAGAGAAACCGTTAACGTAGATCTGTGTGCCAAGAGCGACATAGCGAAATAATAGTTAAAGACGCACTGAATATATGTTCTTTGTTATGGGCAAACCGTGTTCTGCCACTACGGAGCCTCTTAGATCTATCAGTGTAGTTTACTACTCAAAAGACCCTATTGGCCCCTAGTACAAAATGATTAAAGTAAATAAAAATATTTTAATTTTCTTTCATCTGAAGGTTGGATTCTTAAAAAAACATGTGTCTCAAACTATTGACAGGTTTACGTTGTTGCTATATATAGCATTATTATATCCATCGAAATAATAATCTTTTTTAACACCGTCGTTTTAATTAATTTTATACAGAATGATTAATTATTGTGTAAAAGCTTTAAAGGAGTGAAATGTACAGCGCATTTGTCTGCAAATAATTTTAATGCTTTTATTTAAATGCCAAGAAGTTAATTTTAATGAACAAAAATTATTTTCTTATTGATTACGAGATACTAATTACTTCTGGTTGT
This sequence comes from Battus philenor, assembly GCF_028537555.1. NCBI lineage: Eukaryota > Metazoa > Arthropoda > Insecta > Lepidoptera > Papilionidae > Battus > Battus philenor. The sequence goes on from NW_027181686.1 coordinate 7,037,489, forward strand.
ACATGTGCAGGTATTGATTGTCAATAATAATTAATTTTAATATGAAATAATTGTAAACCGTAAAATGAAAAAGCATTTTCTTTATATATTATGATTACATTATTTATTATTTCTGAACCCTTCGATTTTTGGATGGAGTTTATCATACATTAAATGGCAGCAAATTATGTATACATTCACCTTTCTAAAGATTTTACATCCATAAACAAATACTCTATATATTAAAAAAAGCAAAGAAATAAAATCTAAATACTCAGTTTCAAAAGTCACGACCATCTAAAAATTTAATTTAAAGAACTATCATTTAGCAAAAAATTTTAATTATTATACATCTTAAAATCTGGATTTTCTAAATTTTTGCTTGATTTACTCAGTCCTAAAAATTTTAAATATGAATTAATTAATTATTTCTTTGAAATCACTTTTTTAACTACTCATTATATTTAATAAGCTTGAATTGCGAATGAATTCCAAAGACTAATTTCGCAACTTCGATTAAACTTAAATGATTTTAATAAAAAATTAAAACTAGTTTAATGAACTTTTAGAATGTACTATATAGGCTGTACTATATATAGCTATTATATAGGATTTTTTATATCGTATGAAACATCGTGAGACATAATATGCAATATGTGATAACTGTTCTAAACTTTCTGTATATCTTTATCACAGTGAATTACAACAGCGGTAGGACTTCCGTGGCTGGATTTAGGTCTCATTTGTAAAAGCACTGACTGGAGATGGCCTAGTCGTGTCTGCCTAAGATCTTAAAAACTCATATTTCCATATGGGTGAACGTTCTGCGCTGCACTAGGCGGTCCGGGTGGAAAACCCGTAACATTAAAGCCTCGGATGTCATCTTGTGACGGTTTATTACAATTATTAGGCAACAGTAATTGTAGTGAAAATTTAAGCATAGCCCTCGTCATATCTCGTTTAGCTATTGATGATATGATGCAAAAATATAAAGATATTTGTACTAATTATTATTCTGGTTTGATAACTTATCTTAATTTATTATCGTTAACTTAATTATGACTACGTTGTACTTTTGACATAAATAGTGCATTTAATCAAAATATCATACAGTTTATGACTATTGAACTAAGTACACAAATTTAGGAGACTTGAATTATCAAATTGAGTTTCAGTAGAATTAGGTATTAGGTAGAATAAGGTATAAATAAAATGAATAATTTGTTTTTGTATTCATTAATAACAGTGAAAAACGATACAAATACACTGGCGTCAGTCTTAAGATAATATTTTCGAATATGGTAAGCTGTTCAAACAGATACTTAGAAACTATTGGCACAGTTGTTGGCCGATAAATAAATAATATTTAAACTACTGATAATAAATAAAAGTTGTTGTTAACATAAAATTTAGTGATGGAATAGTATATATAACTGTTTGTGTAATAGGTAATTATAATTATGCCATGGTATTATGCTATACTTTAATCAAAAAAAAATATTAATTACCTTTTCATAACTTTTCTTGCTAATTATTGTTAAGATAAAGACGATTGTTTTGATATCCTTGCAATAAATCTTTTCGAATATTTGCCTTTGTGGGGGCAAGGTAGGGATAAGTCAGACTTAAACCGAGTTAAATCCACAAAAATGGTATCTTTTATAGAAATGTTACTCTATCAAAATTGGTATCTTTTATAGAAGTAACGTGGTACTCTATATCTATTAAATTAAATTCTCAAGCAACCCATATATTGTTCTCAGAGATAAAAATGGCATTTTGCTCACCATGAAAAAATCGCAACTATCAATTGTAATGACATCTCTCAGCTTTAATGAAATTGAATAGTCTTAAATATCCAGCAAAACTTCTATTATTTTCTTTACAATTAAATCTTTTTAATTATTTCATCTTTATTATAGAACTTATGACATTTTCTATGCAATAAGAAACAAAATATTTTTAAAGATCTCTTGGGAAATCATAAATCGTCACATAAACAAACTACTAAAGTGTTACAATTCAAGATTATGTTCTTTCTGTTTACTCTCAGGGGAACTTTTTATTCTATTTTTGTGATCTTTGGAATATTGGGCATATAAAAGTAACGTATAAAATGAAAATAAACAATGTCAACAGATAATTTTATTATAATGTCTTTTTAAAATATTTTGTTATTTATTTATTAAGACACGTTGAAATGAAAGCATAAAAAACGTATAATATATTTGGAATTGTACTAAATTGGAGCTTATTTTGTTAATAAACTTTGCTTTGTTTATTTTCAAAATTAGATTTCTGAACGATATTGAAATTTACATTTTGCATCAATAAGCGTTTATCGTAGCGTCTACGAAGCAAGATATTTGATTTTTATTTTGAAATTTTTCTCGTTTGCGTTTGTTTTATTTTTCAATATACAATATTCATTTAATAATTTAAATCATTATTGTACATTAGGGTAATTTCATACAAAATATACGGAATAGGTAAAATTAGATATGATAATAAAACGTATGGAATTGGCAAAAGAGAGATGATATAGGGAGTTGGGCCCCAAAAAAGATTCGTGGGAGGCCCAGGGTAATGAAGAAGCAAAAGAACAAGTACAAATAGCGGCCTAATCGCAATTGGCTATTACTTTTGGACTATATAATATTCGTGATATTGGATATAAATATATGTAATTTTTATTCCGACTATGATTTTGTATATATTATATGCGATTTTGAGAACAGGCGATGTTTTAGTGTATACATAGATATATTATAATAAATGTGAAGTAGTTTCTCATACTGATTGTACTAGAGAAAAAATTATTCTAGCCTCAATCGGAATTACAAAATAGTAAGAAGTCATCAAATATTTTTTTAATGCTCAAGCATAATTTACTTATGAGCTTTTGATTAATGGCTCATAGATAACGTTGAACTTCCCTAGGGCTTCATTAATTCAGTCATTAGTCTGAAACCATATCTTACAAAGGCAATGTATCTTCAGCTTGATATAAATCATACGAGGATTTTAAGAGACAGTTCTTGACTGCCATGAGCGCGTATAATGTTTATTATTCACCCTTTTCACGCGAAGTAAAAGCTAATTTAAATAATAATTCAATAACAATATTTAGTACACAAAAAGATGTTTATAACTTTATTGTCATATAATATTAGACTTCTAAAAAGTTGGTGTAAAATTAATTTTTACACAAATATTCTGGTAGTTTTGTCATAAAAACTTTTCAATTTTAATATATTAACTTTTTAAATATATAAAAGATATAGACCTATATACTGACAGATCACGACATCTCTAGAACTATAAGGCTTAGAGAAATGAAATGTGGTAGGAATATGCCTTCCGTCTAGCTAAGAAGATTTTACGAAATTCCATAATCAAGAAGGTTGAGTTGAAAATTGCATTTTTTCTCATGAAAAGAGTTCAAACTTTGCCAAAATACGTTCTTGATAAATAATTAAACCGCAACAAAGTTTAATATTATATATATTTTACGCCATGCGTAGCGAGCGGTGGGCACCTAATTTTACGTGTACAAAGTGATTGGTTATAGGTATAAAAATATAAACCTTGTATAAAGTAATTATCTGAAATATCATAGTCGTCGTTTCAGTTTACAGACGGACTCTGCAATGCATGGGCCCTTTTCAAGGAAATCTATGGGATTATACCATAATCACCATGATTGGTAGGTGGGTTGGTGATCGTAATGGGATATTATGGTGAGGGTGGGACGCTGTTGTTAATACTCTGGAAACTTGCGCATGAACAGTGGCAATCCAATTAACGCACAAAGGGTGAATTATATAACATTGTATCTCGGGAATCGAATCGGCGACCTACGATCTCAAGTCTCAATTCTCTACCGCTGAGCTATAATACCACTATTCGGAAATATGTTACATTGATTTATTTTTCCTTAAAATTTTTTTTCTTATCTTTTGGCACTACAAAGTATTCAATAGCAGATATTAAATAATAATGAATTTTAATTTGCAGTAATTTAGATTTTGAAAACGCCTTCTCTTCCTACATATCATAACGTCATTTTTCATTTCCGAGTCCATTGATTTTTGGACTGAGCGAATTATAGATTAATTAACTACAAATAATGCATTTACCCTTTTAAAGTTTTTATACCTATAAACAATAATCCTGTGTAAAATATATTGGTCACTAAATATTGTAAAGAAAATTTTATTTGGTAATAAATTATTATTTTTATTTTTATACGTTAATATATAAAAAGTATCTTACTCGCGTGTGTCTCAGGGCCTGTTACTTCCGGTGTTGTCATGGAAGAATAATTTTTGATATTTTTATTGTTTTAAATTCAATGTTGTACTTCGAATGTTAATAAGTTTGTAACAATTTTTACTTAAACACTGTGTTAATAACAAGTTAGTATGTTAACAGTTTAAAAAGTATTATGTTTTTTTTGATTTAAGATTTTAAACATTGTTGTCCAGTATATACACATACGAATACATAGTTAAGATATTTCTTATTCTGTTATTTTCTGTAAAGGTGTACGTTTGATTATCTTTACATTTTCACCGTTTCAATAACAATTAAATTTCAATGCACGTTCGTGTAAATTTGTCCTCTTCAATAAAGTTTTTAATTTACATGCATTAATATGCGAATCGTGAACCTAACCAGCTGTTGAATTTCATTATCTTTATTGCTCGTATTGAAGTTAACGTTAATTTTGAAGGCTTTCACTTATTTGTATAATTATATGTGTAATATCATGCTACTTACTTTAAGTTCAAATAGGTGTTGGTTAGTAATACTTAATCGCTTTTTGTACTTTTATGCTATCGAAACCGCTGTATTGCGGCTAAGAAATCGCATCGAAGTGAAGGCAGAAAAGAAAGAGTATAATTAATATTTATTCTAAATCAACAGAACATAAGACGAAAGTAAGTGCAATAGGCAAAAAATGAAGCACAAATAGTGGTTAAATCGTAAACAGTGAGTTTTTACCGACAACTATTGGAACTACTTGGATAATCACGAAAAAAGAGTGAGCCGTCATCAAGTGATAGGTCTTAGACATGGATGTATATACAACTCAGAGATTACTTATAATAAAAGTTACTTACAATACATATATCATAAAACTTTGCAGCCGATACACGCAAGAGGTATACGGCTGTTTTCTTGTCTTGCACTCAAAAAAAACTCTAATACGTACGTACGTATTAATTGTCGCTTTAGTCAAGGAACGCCATTAAATAAGGATTGAACCTAAAAGCAATATTTAGAGGGGAATTTAGCGTCGTCGTTTCAGCTGATAGATGCTCACTTCAAGGCATAGGCCTCCCTTGAAAATATAACTTTGTGGGGATTTACAATTTTCGCAACGCTTGGCAGGTGGGTTGGCGATCATAGTGTGGTACGAAGAGAACGCTGCTGTTCACTCCCAGGTAACTGGCAATGAGAGCAGAGTCTGTTCTAAGGAATTAATGCAAAAAAAAATTAAATTAAATTTCATCTCGTGTATCGAACCCGCGTCCTATGATTGCAAGTCTGTCCACTACTGCTGGGCTACCAGTGCTACCAAAAGCTACTAAGTACATACTATTAAACTACACAGTAAATTTACAATTTTTATATACATGGCTGGAATTATGATGATATATTTTCAGAGATAAGAAAAAGTATACATATTTTGTCATCGCAGTAGATAAATAAAATACTAATAAGTTCTCTTTTTTAAACCTAGCAGAGATTTAATCTTTATAAGCGGTGCAGGTAATTCGTTTCACTATTGTACAATCTGAACAGTAAATGTTTTTTCAAGATTCAATATATGCTTAGAAATTTATAATTCAAGATTCTCTGACTAGTAAACATCAAATTTGATTGATGTTCAGAAAATGGTAATGGTTTCAATATAACGATTATAGACATAGATTAAAATTCAATTATTCAAGATTGGAATTTTTATTAGAACTCTTATTAATCGACAGCATTTTTCTAAATCCATTTTATTTTTGACTGTACTCTGCTTCACAGGGTGTTGTAGCTATGGAGAAGATGAAGGAAGAATCCTCATATATGAAAAAGCTAAGAGGTAAAGAATAGCAATATATATGATAGACATAAAATCCATGTATTCCTACAAAAGCTAAGAGGAAGCCATTGTAAATTCTAAAGTATACATTAAATCAATAAATAAAGTGACCACTCTAGAATACGTTAGTTTTATTCATTGTTTATGCTGGGATTGTCGCAGCCTTTACTTTTGTTATATGATGTTACTATAGTACAGTGTGTAAGAACATTTACTTACAAATAAAATATTATTGTTTTTTTAAATATTGTACCATTTATTTACGCAGCAATAAGAGTTAATCGACATACAGGTTATCGAAGTCTCACAGTGCCCATTTCAATTTGCGCCGTGTTCGATTCTCAATTTACATACATTACAGTACGAAACGTGAACCCGGCCAGCTGGGTCACATCATTGTGTGTATAACGTCGTGTTAAATATATATACATTATACGTATATAGTTGTTTTACTTTTAAATACACAGGCTCACGTCGTGTTGCCTGAATTATTCAGTTTATGTTTAACTGTTCAGAATTAAATGTTTTTTAGAATGAGTTAATTAGAACGAGTGAAGGACATTTATATATTTTTATTTCGAAATGGAATATACTTGATCTTCACTGACTCGTGAGCGTATTAAAAACACTCATTAAATCGCTTGCTCGTATGCTAACACGCGAGTTTATTACTCCTCGCGGTCAAACTATCACCATACGAGTAACTTGTCCGCTGTTTATGAGATTTTGAATGAAATTATTTAGCCATGTGTAAGATTTCATAATATGCTACATAAGGAATATAGTTTACAGAATAAGATGTATTTTGAAATATAGGTAGATTATCTCTACTTTGTGAACCAAGATCAGACTTTGCTGGTCACTAAATCTACAACACTTAAGTAACTTAACATTGGCAACTTGAAGTAGTAGTGGTAGGCCGTATAGTAAGCAGAATAGCTGACCGTTGACTTTCACCCACAATGTCGCTAGACATAGGCCGCGTGTCTGCAGTGGAGTATATATATATATATGATATTAATAGTAATGAATAAAAAATTCAAATATGTGCAATTGTTGGTATACAATTTTCTTACATACCACATAAATTTTTCTAGAATATTCAAATAATTCCTCCAATAAACGACCAAAGAATTTTGAATTCTAGAAATAACATAACAACATGTGATGATTTAATTTACTGATAATTTAGCAAAATTGTAAGTTATTTGCTCAATAATTTTTCGTGATTGTAGATTCCTAAAAGAACGCTGCTATACAAATTTATATTAACTAGGACATTAAAATTAGTAGAACTCAATGTTATCTATTTATTAATGACGTGATGTGAATATTTTTTAGCTTTTTCTAAAGTCATGCGTATACGAACATCTTTCAACGATGATTTAATTTCTAAGGGTCCCAGAGAACCCTGGCTTGAAGATTTTCTTTAGTTAGTCTTAAATTTTACTTAGCTTTTAAGGCGCCTCATTTTTTTAAGCATCCACCTGCTCTATGGGGCCACTTGGCAGGTACAGGGCTGGTTTTTTTACACCCCAAACAACATCCACATCTATAATATTATAAAACAACACAGGTCTTGCAAAGTCAATTAATTAGTATAAGTGACGTAACAGCAAAATCGGCCATAATCAGAAAGTAAATTCCGTATCTGTAAGTTTTTTATTTTTTATTTTGATACAGTACTATGAAAGGACGGTATGATTGAATTTTCATTAATATTTTAATTAAATATTTAAAGTTACTATTTTGGGATAATGTCTTTTGCTACAAAGATGCACTTAAGTGAAATTGATATTCAGACTATGCTATTACTTTGTCTTTGCTTCGAATGAAGTAAATTATCGATTCAGGCTCCCAATCTGTCAGGGTAGTGAAATCAATGATGAAGAATTTTATAAGTTTGACTTTACTTTCAGTTTTCTCTCCAGCAAGCTACCAATCTTAACCCAAAAATGATGGAACAGCTTTACATTTTGTCACATTTATTTGAATCTCCATTAATAATTAATACTTAAAACATTTTGTGTGTACACGTACTTAATTTTAATTTACGTTTTCATTTTACAACCGATGTTACACCAGACACCTATTAAAATTTGGATGCAAATTCAATTTCGCTCAAGTGCCCGCTTGCATTGCATCGAAAATTAAAAACCTGCCCAGAAGATTAATTAAAAATTTCCACTAAAAGTCAGAAGAATGTTGTGCGCCGGTCATAAAGAGATTTTTTAAATGAAAAGTTATATGTCAGTAAGATTGAATTCACTTGATAAATAATTTTCTTATTTAACAAGTAATCTTACCTTAACAAATATAAAATACTAAACTATCAATTCGTTTACTTACAATTTACGTCTTCTACCTTTGACCTTTACAGAAAATGTTTATTTACATTTTGTTAAGAATACTTTTAAATTAAAAGTAAGGAACTTTTTGCCATTCTGGTCTAAAATTAACCTAGTTACCTGTTACACTTTCACAATCGTTTTTAGGTTACCGACAAAGCTAAATTTCATTTAGATATACGGATAGATTCTTTCATTAACTCAGCAATACCTACGGCAATTAATTTAATAATGTTTATTATTTATCAATACTAAATTTCATATGCCCATAAAAATACAAATCGAATAGAAAAAAATAGAACACTCAAGAAGATTATTCAAGGAGGTTCTTTATTCAAAATGTATTTAAACACACATATATAAAGTTAACATGTCTTTTCCGTAACTTTATTATTGAATTCTTGTGGTGACAAAATTATGTGGCTGAAAAAACATGGCATAAACTAACGGGAATATTATCATGAAGGATTTTTATGGTGGGGCGAAGTATCGTTGCTCGTTGTGGCGATACTTGGCAACACGGTCTACCGTTGCATTATAAAAGTTACTCGAAGTGCGTCTTCTGACAACAAAGAAACTATTCTTCCTTTGATTATTATTTCCTCTCTGCTTTAAGTGTCGCGTCGTTCGAGACGCGCGGACTAATAATCGATTTTATGTAGCTTCAAGTGTGGGAGAATTCAATTTAATTAAACATGGTCTAAACTTGCTATTTTTTGTAGCAAATTTTATCACCGATTATCTTTCATATTACCAAAAATCATGATAGGTCAATTATATTTATATATGTCGGGTGTTAAACCTTTCCTTCCATTTTTGGATGATAGCACCTGATAGCGATTGATAATCATCGATCACTGGCAGAAAATTGTGAGTACTCTTTTCAACTAAAAAACCAGCGTTGAAGTCAATCTCAATGAATTCAGTAAAGGAGACTGCGCACTAGAATGATCGTAAAAGGATCGTGTCAAACGTAAAGAAGCATGATGTGTCCTTCTAAAATCTATCAAATACACGTTATTTCCCAATAATATTTGTATCTTGTGTATTACACGTATTGTAATGCAATTTTCATACCTTCTCGTACTCATTACAATGGTCCGTCGCCGACTAACACTGTCACCTGTCATATATGAAGTGGCAAAAATTTTTCTTAAGATTTTTTAGCCGTAGCTGATACGTTTAGTGTGTGAAACTAAAAAAAAAAAACTTTTTGCTGATTCGTTAAACTATCACCGTAAGTTTAACGAATCAGCAAAAAGTTTTTTTTTTGTTTTATGTAACAGTGGATAAAATTTTTCGATATGAGTGGATGTTCATTCAATTCGACCGCAAAATTTCGGATTTGAGAAGCAATAGTCTGTTAATTTCACGGAACATCAATCAATACAGATATGTGATCGGTATCTAATATAAATAAGAAGCAACCGACATATTAAAAATAGAAACGCTCGCTTTTTTACTTTTTTATAATTTTGTTTTGAGAAAATTCAAACTATAGCCCGATTTTTTTACTTTTTTTTTTAAAATTTTATCACACTTAAAGATAATGGAAAAAAAATTTAATAAACTTTTGTCTTGCAAAACCAAGAGTGTAGGTTGGACAAAACTATGACGGAGAAAAGAGTTGTTGAATGTAGAACAACAAATTGAGCTGTTCTGGAATTCACATGACGTACACATGTGATCAATATAAATTATCCTGAGTTGAAAATAGTATGAATAGATTAATTAATGAATAAATTGCGATATATGTAATACCTCGAACTTATTACAATGCATTCATACCTTTATATTTAAATGTGGATTAAATATAGTTGAGTATCTTTTGAATTTTTTGGCACAGCTGAGCACTATTTGCCCGTTTGCGTTTACATCACCGGGTGTGAGTTGGTAATAATTAAGCTCGAGGGTTCCCGATAGTGTTTCTGCTCGGATCATTACGTAACATATTCCACAGGATTGTATGGATACCAAACACTTTAGCGGTAAAACACACGTCACTTGGGCGTCCAGTCATCCAGTGATTGGGCTCAATAGTAACTTAAAGGGGACCTCAGCTAAAGTTGCAACTTTAGACGCGTTTATCAATACGATCTGATGATCTCCGAGACACACCCAAGACTCAAGCGGTTGCTATTACCAGATCTCTTATACATGCAATGAAGTAAAAATGATATTACGATGACTTAATTTAAATTTAATTTGGTTTACAGACCCTTCTATTCAGTGAACGCATATCAGATGAAACTGTAAAAACCTTGAGGCTGACAACATTAACTATATTAGAAACAATATAATAATATTATATTGTCCATGTAATACAACAGTAAATAAAATTCTCTTACAACTGATCAAATCGGATGGCGAATAGACGAGACCATAAAATCTGCTTTAAAGTTAAGAGATTCACTTCGGTTTCACGGTGTTAGTTGAATAAAAACTGTGTTAAGAAACTTAATGTAACTTCTAACGTAAAAGTGCACAACGGAGCAAATTGTAGTTTTATATAATTAACGCTTGTATAGTCCGCTGCTACACTTTTTTTTATCAAATACTTTACTCCTTTGTAGTGTCTATATTAATAACTATTGTAGAATTCTTCAGTTTAAATACGGGCAGCTTAAAACATAACTTTCGATAACAGCTCAGGCTTATACAATTCGTCTTTTTCAAATTGTACAACACTGCTTTACCAAATAATAGACGACGTTGTGGAAACTTATCCAGAATAAAGTGAACTGTTTAACAATAAAATAGCATGCGTAGACCCACGGAATGGAATATAGAATTGGTTTAGTACTGTGAGAAAACTTATGCGTTGCTCTACTATGATCAGACGACTAAGAAAAAGAAGAACAAACAAATAAAAAGTTTAAAAATGTTTTACCAAATATAATTGCTTTGTAATGTTATCATATTTTTTGTATCTTATTGATGTCTATATACTGTTACATTGATGTAAGTAATCATTGTTATTCAATTTAAAAAGTAATATATTTGAAACGACTGTTTGCTAAAACAAAGACCGATGGCCTGTTTACGTTAACAGTATTTATTTAATGATGTTTGTATTATAATTTAAGCCACTATAAATAGGTGATTGTTTGCTAGAACAAAGTCCAATGGGTTGTTTTAATTAAGCGACTATAAATAGTCCTCTACTCTAAGTATTATAGCTATGTCATAGTTAAGTCTCTGATCAGACTTAGTTACGCCTAAGTGTTCTTTCTTTGCAATAAATATTATATTTTTATTGTAAGGATTTACGGTTTTCATTTTCAAGACCCCCTTATCTGACATCCGTACATTACAGCTTAAGAGTTTATCAACTTTGATTATTGGTTAAGGGTTTCGATTTATAATCGTAGATCGCTGGACAGATTCCTATTACGCGTCTACTTGGTGTTAATAATGTGATTATATTAATATGACTGAACTTTATCGCGGACCTATGACCGATATGTTGTTATGTGACATCCATCATTTTGCACAGGGCACGTGACTACATTAAGGGACTGACTAACTCTTTATAGATAGGCATTAGTTAGTATATTTTAAAGTTAAGATTAACAATATATTTAAGAGGGCTATCAGGAGACTTTTCAATGTAATAGTTTTACTAAGAAATACGAAAACTGAAAGTTGGGTGGCACTGTTGTTACCACTGATGATATTCGAGTTTGTACTAAAGCCAACGGCATAACTCTTAAATTCTGCACACTGAAACAGTAGGCTGCATTCGTGGTGCAGGTGATGGCAGGTGAGACGGGATAGTTTTCAAGTCGAGGTCGAGATGAAGAGACGGTCTTTCCGAAATTACCGACGGAATTATCCAACCATAAATGGGCGGATAGCTAAAAAAGGGGAGTGCACAAATGAACAAGTCACGAGTAGAGCGTGGGTTTTAGGAACGCCACCACTTCTTTAGTAGTACTCAACAACTGGTACTACATATTCATTAACTCGTCTATATCTACAACTGGAACTACACACTCATTAACTCGTCTATATATGTAATAAAACACTCTTACATAAACTGTATAAAAACAGCCATCTAAGAGCTTATTAAAAAAAAAATAAAATTACAGTTTTTTAAGTATTTACCATGTAAACTAATTTGTTTTGCTGCTCACATTCACTAAGACTATAAAGTAAATGAAATGAACATAATTAATAATTTCACAATTACCTAACTTACATTATCATGCCTTTATGCAGTAAGTATTTTTTATTTATCTTTGTACAACTTCGATGTGATATGTAGTAATGTAATAATTGAGTAACACTTAAACAGCGTGATTGTTTTTGGTTGTACGATTCAAATTAAATAATAAGTTAAAATTGCTATATTTCTTTTACAGCTGTTAATATTTCACTTTGTTATCTCTATTATTTATTTTTAAATTTAAATTACAAGTTAATGGTTAGTTACTGATTCTTAATACAAGAATACTAAATAAAGAATTACTCATTAAATAAATGAATAACTCGTGACATGGATATTTTAGATTCTTTATTTATAAATACCAGGCTCTCTAATATCTGCTACAATAGAATTATGGCCTATTTCGGCCATATAGTTCGGACACAACCGGAGAGTCAAGGAGCTAGTTGTTGTATGAAAAGCAGAGAGAAAGAAACCAAAATGCCGATCACTGCCCTTGACGGTTCTCACAATAGCGAAAGTACTCACAAAATGCCTTTATAAAATGGACACGGCCTTCAGAAAACAAGATAAACGATCAAGAAGGATATTTCTGTTTTAGTTATATGAAGAACTAAAACTATAAATATCATCTAATTGACTAGATAAACTTGACAGAATGCTGTCACAAATTAATTAAGGAAAATAAATTACCTGTTGATAATGAAACATTTTATTTCAGTAATTTGAGGTTTTAACAAAAGTACACAACGTACGTAACGGTAAGTACACAAAGGCTTTAATACAGTAGTTATAAGATCCTACTAATATCAAACCCCTCTCTATTTTAATTGTCTTTTTTTAAACCTGTTTAATTCAGTTTTATAACTTATATTACATCATGATGTCCACGCGTTTAAAATGTTTAAGCTCACATGATTCAAAGCAAATAAAAGTATAAAAATATTACATTATTAGCAACATTTCATTTTCAAAATGAACACAAAAGTTTGGTAAAGTTTTCAAATATATAGACAAAATCGGGATCTTCGTCATCTCTGTTTTAACTCTTCATGTTTTATGTTTGCTTTTCAATTGAGTTTATCGAATAGTCACAAAATTTAACAGACAAAATGTTTCGTAGCTCAAAATTTAACATCTTCCTTCTACCACTTGGCATACAAGATACCATAACACCAACAGGATCACTATAGTGCCGAGTACCATTAACAACTGGTTTACATTGATACTTCCTGACTGTGTGTTAGCAACGCTCTTCTTTGAACTTTTAATTCGCCATATTTCACTCATCTTTATATTTCTTTTTACTTTTCGATATTGTTTTTGATAATTTCTTGTTTATATTTTACATGGTTAATAATTTATTTTCTACATTTTGCTGACATTAGAACGTTTAATAACCGCGGCTTTTCAACGTCAAACGATGACATTACTTTTAAAAGTATGTATAGGAATTGGCCAGTATAGATGAGGTCAGTTTTAATATCCGTATTAAAAGCTTCGCAAACATGTATGTACTGTAAACAGTAGATGAAAATAAATAAAAAGATATATAAAACAAAAATCAACGACATGTTTTAATAGTCATTTTATAGATATACATATTCATTTTCATGATTTATACATAAATAGGATAATTTCAACCACAAAGCAACAGGTAGCATATAATCAATGTTATACTGTGTTTGTTGGTGTACTCACTGTCTCTAATTATTTAAATATTCTATTATACAGATTATTCTATTAAACAGGTGTATCTGGTCCTGGATTTAGGTCCTCGTAATCGCTACTTTGAAGGCCATAGGATACAAGCACAAATGTAAATTTTAATGTTGTAACTTAAACAATAAATAATAATATATAAGCATTGTAATGGAACACAAGCTAACAGACAACAACAACGCGCCCTGTGCTGTTTCATAGATGTCGACGTTGCTGCCCTTAAACACCTACTACTATGCATAGGTCTCCCCTAAAGATATCTATTGGAGATTATACCATAATCCTCTGGAAACTTATTTTTGACCAGCGCAATCCTTTATAATTAATGCACAAACTGTGAATTATATAAGATTGTACCTCGGGAACCGAAGCTTTTACCACTAGGCTACCATCGCTCAATAAATACTATGAACTAGATGTCACATTACGGATTTACTACTCGAAGTCCAGTAGCAATGTTTCATTATTAACATCAAGTGGGTAGGTGATTACGCGGTGAATCCGATCAGTGATCTGCGATCATAAAACAAGAGTCCATAACAGCTCACCAATATGTAATTCAAAAGATAAATTCCATAGTAGTTAAAATTTTTTAAAGTTATATTGAGTATATTTTTCTTATTTTTAGTATGATCTTGGGAAAGGAGACCAGATGGGCTTGTTGCACTTATGCAAAGAATCACTTAATCTTGTGACACTTAATTCATCAATGGCAAAGATTGGCGACGTTTGCATCTTAAACCCTTCTACCTTGGACAACAAGTCTCGAGCTAACGAAGCCAGAATAATTTCAAAATTAAGAGAACGATTGCATAACTAATGCGTTTGTTAGTATCACATCATTATATCGCATTTTTATGTCCTTCGTGTTCAAAAATTCTCAGATAATTAATAGAAAAACTACGATGTAGTGCATTTGCTAAATAATGCGCAATAACGATGCAAACAAGTAATTATATTAAACTGCAATTTATTCCTCTATGTATATTTTTTAGTTTGAAATCATTGAGTATTCTGCACCTTGTTTGTATTTTATAACCCGCATGAAACCGGAATCAATCTTTTGAATTTCAAAGCAGGTTTTTGATGGTCTCGTTTATTTGCTATCGTATTGGTTCAGTTGTAAAAGAATTTTATTTTACAACTTCAAATAAAGTACAATCCAGTAGTTTAAATTTTTTAATTAGTTTCACTTTATATGTTAAAACATGTAACGTAACCTTGTACGTCGGTACTTCAAGTAATAATCCGTATTTTATTACAGTAATATAACCTGAAGGCACTGTGGGCGGTACAATATCCTCCATGAAACGTTTATTTGTAAATCCTAGAGTTTATTAGGGGCACGGAATGAAATTAAAATTAAATACAATGACCATAGTTTTCATGTCGTGATGTGAAGGAAACGCATAAAAAGCATGAAAATAAATATTACAAAGTCACGTTAAATTGAAAAGCACAGGTACCCCACCGGTAGACGATTGAAATTAGATACTTCACAATTTGTGTAATAATTATAAAGGATTGCTGTTGCTTTCAAACAAGTTACCAGAGGATGGGTAACAGGATCCTCTGCGTACCATAATACTACTCTGCAATCGCCAACCCAACTACCAAGATTGTCGATTATGGTATATCTCCCAATTGATATCTTTGTTGGATGTTGGAGCTCTATACCTTGCTGTAAGTGCCTAAGGGCTGTAACGACGACGTTAAATTTCACTTGAAATTTTCTTTTTTATTTAATCCTTATTTAATGGTGTCCATAGATTAAAGCGGAAGTAAATGTGTGCATTTAGATTAGAGTACTTTTGAGTGCAAGCAAATAAACAGCTTAACCTAACCTATCTTACCTGCCATAATGTAATACTTGTTATTTTTTATTCATGTTTTACGATGTTTATAACCTTTTCGGCTTTTACACAGGATACTGATTTTGGCCCTAGAACCGAAATTGGTGAATTTCAGTACAGTTATCGGACTTTAATTGTGTATGATAGTAAAAGAGATAGATAACTATATTATTTGTCCTGCTAATGTAGTTATTACCCTGTTGTAAGTACTTTGCAAAAACGAATAAAATCAATAGAACCATGTAAATGATTTTTGTGTTAATACTGCGCATTTCCCAGGTTCTGATAGCTTATAATCAATTAAGTTGTTTAAATTGATGTCAGTGATTTGAAATAATATCCGAGCCCGACAATTTTCTAACTACCTTAGTATTTAGACACCCTTACGGTTTTTCTTTTCGTATTTTCACGTGCCTCAAAGAGCCATTAAAACTCCGGTAAATTACATGCTTTGATCTTACGTAAATACTCCAAAGCATCTCAGGCATGTAAGAAATTTCATTAAGTTTCTAGCTTCACTTTATTTTGAATTATGTTATCTTTTTAACAACGTGGCTTTCAGCTATAACTCTCTTGTTGGAATTTATTTAAAGTGTAAGCTTTTTGTAGCTGTGTACGTGTGAAATGAGACTCTAATTATGTAATAATATTATTTTAAATTATCAATTAATGTCATTCAAGTTCTGTTTAGGATACTGAATGTAGTCTACTGCTGGTCGATGGTATGGGAAATCTATGGAGGAGCCCTGTGCCCAACGGTGGACGTCCTAAGGTTAAATAAATGATGATGATGATGTTTATAAATATTTGATTCGGATACAGAAACAGAATTTAATAATTTCTCTGTGAACTAGGTAAAAGAAAACAAAAAAGACTGAAATAAAATAAATAATAACTATAAGTAAACAACTGTGATAACATACCTAGTAAATAAGATTTGTAAAACAAAATAAGAGGATGAAAGAAAGAAGAGTAGAGTAAAAGGGCATAAAAGAAAAGAAATATAACATGATAGAGAGAAAAGAATAAAAGATAATAAGATGAATGACAGATGATTATGGAAATAAAAAACTTTGTGAAAAAAAATTTGTAAAAAAAGGTCCCTGTCCTAAAAATCAGATAGGGGTACGAGAGGCCCCCAATAGCGGGGGTCATTATAAAAAAAAAAAAAAATAATAATTTCTCTGTAAACAACGACGCCATATCCTAGTCGGAATTATGTTATTTAGTTTTTCGTAGATGTTTTTTATTATTTGAATGCAGTTATGTATATTTTTAATTTATTTAGTACAACCTTACCTTTGTGTAAAACTTATCTTTCGCTATACATATCGGTATTGTTTTTAAAATTTTTAATTTTTAATGTTTTGTATTAAACTTTTTTGTAGTTTGAATTAACAATCTAATTTTATCACATCGTCTAGTAAGAAAATATAAAATTTATTACAATATATAACTTTCATTATTATTAGCGTTATAAAATCTTCCTAATAGCGCATTATAGTTTCTTCGTGCATCCAATCTCAATGACTGATCTTTGCTCACTTTGAAGCAGTATGATAAAATACGTAATAAGCATCAATAACAACATTTAAATACTTTTTATAGTTAATAAAATGAACGACTATTTTTTTAAAAACATTTTAATTTTCTTTGAGCACATACTACCAGCGTTGTATTATACATTCAATACAGAGGTATGCGATTTTACGTGCTAAGAATTTTGAAACCATTTTCTCATTATGGGATAAGAGTAAGCAGAGAGGTTGAAATTTTATAGTGTATGTTTTTGAATAAAAAATTATTTAAACAGTTTTTTATTGTTCAAGCAATACTGATCTACTTTTGATGTATCATTATTAGCTACAACATAAGACGGAAAATGAAACTAGACTTCACAATTATAATGAATTAAGTTTATAAAATATTAGTTAAAAAGTCAAAATCTTTGAATTTGACTTTTACGAGGCTAAAGTGTCGAGTTAGGAAAAAGCTCCTGTTTTATCTGGGTAGCATTTGTCTAGAGCACAGAAGAAAAATGGGTGCTAGACTACGCTTGTTCATGTTGAGTTTAGATCTTCTCATCTCTTCCCACCGCCCCTCTGTTACCTCGACGCGGACCCTTAACGTCTGCACGCTTGCCGCGCTGAGTTACATAACCGCTTTGTCCACTATTTTGATACTTTCACGTCTTCCTTATAGGTGGCTTCTTCCACACTGACTGCCGGCGCTTGTCAATCAGATCCGCTTTTCGGCTTATATAGGGTATATAAGCCCGGGAGCTAATGGAGAATTTTTCTTTTTAAATTTCTCTGATCCATGTTTCTACAGGGTGGCCCATAAGTCCTTTGATATAAAAAAAAAATATTAAAATAAAACTAATTACATTATGAATTAAATTTTTATTTACAAAAAAAACTTAAAAAACGGGAATTATTTTTTGAAAATAACATCTTCTAAATGTAATCCGTTGCGATCACGGCACTCTTGCAAACGACGTCTAAAATTGTCGATGACTGCGCGGCACGTCACTGCTGAAATGCTTGTCATTTCTCTGCGGATGTTTTCTTTTAGGGCCTCAATTGACCGCGGGTTTGTGTCGTATACTTTAGCCTTAAGGTAGCCCCACAAAAAAAATCCATCGGGGTCAGATCTGGACTACGTGAAGGCCAGGAAATGTCTCCTTTCTTAGAGATCACTTTGCCAGGAAAAAGTTGACGGATAACGGGCATAGCAATGTTAGAGGTGTGAGAAGTGGCCCCATCCTGTTGAAACCACGTCCTGGCATTAAAGCCTGAAAAGTTTTGCAATTCTGGTATGAAAAACTCTTCGATCATAGCTACATATCGCTCCGACGTAACAGTAACTGCGTGCCCTCTGCCATCCTCAAAGAAGTAAGGCCCTAGGATACCATGGGCTGACATAGCGGCCCAAACAGTCACTTTCGGACTATGTAAGGGCTTCTGATGCTTAAGTTTTGGATTGATGGGGCTCCAATAGCGGCAATTTTGTTTACTAACATGCCCGTTAAGATGGAAATGAGCCTCGTCAGAGAACATTATGTTATTGAAGGAAGTAAACCGATTCAACATTTCATTCGCATAATTTTGTCTTTGAATACCGTCAGTTTCCTTTAATTCTTGAACCAACTGAATTTTGTAAGGGTGCATATGTAAATCTTTCTTCAAAATCCGTTGTAACGAAGTCCTGGATACGTTTCATGCTCTGGCGCGCTTACGAGTTGACTGTGTCGGATTTTCGCGAATAGACTGTGTCACTGTGTCTATGTTTTGTTCCGTACGTGACGTCCTTGGGCGACCCAACCGCGGTTTATCTAACGTCGAACCGGTCTCCTCGAACTTAGCAACCCAGTTCTTAATCGTTTGAAGAGTTGGAGTGTCGTCAAAGTTGTGTAAACCTTTGTGTTCTCGAAATTTACGCCGCGCAACGGTTGCCGAATTGTCGTTTATATAAAACTCGCGCACACAAAACGCACGGTCCGCTCCGGTAAAATGCTCCATCTCGACTAAATTCCCAGAAACCGAAGTTACTCCCATCGCTTCCCCTGCACCGCTCACGCGCGCCCTGTTCGTTTTATTCAAATTTTACTTTTCAAAGGACTTATGGGCCACCCTGTATTATATTTATCGAGAGTACTTTTCTAAAATATTCCCGATCCTGAAACAAAAAATAAAACAATTTTCAAAAATTTCTGCAGAAACTTTAAATATCGGAAAACCCAACAACATTAGCTCGTACTGTGTTTTACGGCACATTTCACTACTGCGCTATCCATTCTGTTTATTTTGCCAAATTTTAACGCCTTGCGAAATGTTGAACGTTGCCGCGTTACGCGATACTTCAAATTTTGACAGTTCCGCACAACAATATCATAATTTAAGTTATTTGTAATATTTATTTAAAATAAATTCGTATAATGTACAGTAACAGCCTAGTCGTAAAGAACAGTGATGATTCCAGGTCGCGACTTCGATTCTAAACATTATGTGTAATTAACACAAATGCGTCCCTATATTCTGAAGTGTATATATTTTTGAACTTACTGCTGAAAAAAAAAACTTTGGATGGAAACTGCTGATTCTCCTACCAAAAATTTATCAAACCTTATTGGGGTTTTGTCGTGAATCACGGCCTAAAACACATTTAAGAGGAGAATTCGTCGTTTTAACCTATAGACGCCCACTGCAAGGTATATTTACTTATGAGAGATATAATAGCCATGTTTGGCAGGCGGGTTGACGATCGCAGTGTGGTATTATGGCACGCAAAGAACACTGCTGCCCGCTCTACGGAAACTAGTTTGTGAGCAGTGGCAATATCATATAATTAATGCTCAAAGTGTGAATGAAAGTGTATAGAATAATATTGCATGCCGGGATCGAACCCGTGATCTACAATTGCAAGTCTCAATCATCTACCGCTTGGCTACCACTGCTCAAGGAGGATTGTTTATCATGCGTGCAAACATTACAATGGTAATTTACTTACAAGTTAATATTTTAAGATTACGATGAAGATTATTAGTATAGTATTTATAAGCTTGTAATTTAATAATCCAATGAGGAGTTTTCCAATATATTTATTGCTGTAAACTTCGGAGTTTGTAAAGATATAGATAAGATAAGAATAGCGGAGCGCTTCAGGCCAATGAATGGCCAATGTCTAAACGCGTTATAAAAGTGTAAGAGCGCATTATTCTTGGCTCTTAAAAATATTTTACTTTTTACGTATACAATCTACAATCCACAATTATACCATTTAAATAGACCGATCTAACTAATTTTTCGTTAATCAAATCTGCAGCCGACCGGATTTTACACCCTTTAAAAACTTGGCAGTATGGTAATCTTTTTCTTTAATATTGCAAAGACATTCATTTGACAATCTGGCTCAGGACCTTTCAGCTACTGACGGTGTCCGACGGGTTCGTCCACATTTTGCAAGCCTAGTCGGATCGCAATTTCCGCTATCTAGTCGTAACGTGCTAATATAGCCTTTTTTATTCTCGTTAGTCCGATGGAAAGACACAACGATCGCATCATATTCCTTCTCCAAATCGTACCAAGCTGCCTAGACGACCATTATTACAAACATAATATTGATTTTAACCTGAAAGAGACACAAGTTATTTTTTTTTTTTGGAAGGCGATTCCAATTACAACTAGGATGAAATCTCTAGTTATGCTGTAATGCCGTCCAGAAACCAGTTTACTGAAGCTCAATCAGAAAAGAATCAAAATTTTTTTTTGCTAGTGGATCACAGATTCTCTTCACCGTCTACGAGCCATGTAACTATATAAGGCATAATGGATAACACCCCTGAACATAAACTAGATATTGACGGAATGCGATAAATAAATATTATATTTTTCTAAGATTTTTTTTATGTATGACATATGGTGTAGAAATGTAGTCTCACACTTCGAGCTTCATTGTAATCTTACAGTCGCTATGCTGACAATATTTCCACGAGATCAAAGGAAAGAAATGTGGAGATCCGTCCGACCCTGTGTATTGGCATATTGTAGTAGGAGTTGATATGTCGCGTGGATGGCCGGTGGTTAAGGTTCATGAAACCACAGACCACAGATCGGCAAGCGCAGCAAGGCGGGGAAGCCACATCTTATTGAAAAGAAGACCACAATTAACCACTCTAAAACTTTCATGTAACGAATCGAATCAACATCGAGTAACAAAATTCTCCTACTTTACAATTTTAGCTTTAAAAGATATTTCGTTAGTATTGTTTGAAATAAATTATGTGAACAATATTTTCACTTATTTAATTTTTTTCTAAGTTTTTCGAAAATATCGAGGAAATCAATTTACTCTTGTTGATTTCCTTGTACATTTTGTTTCTCTTAGAAAAGGATTTCAAAGTGAGCATGTAGATGATTCAAGCGACTTTCAGTAGACGACGAGGCTATCTATGACAAAATAGGAAGAGAGATTGCGAACCTCGAGATTGGCACTCTGGCTAACAATGTGGGCGTGCCTTACACTTATCCATAGTATTTCCTCAACAATTACGATTGTCGAGCGAGTTCGTCTTTGACTTTATGTCTCTAATAAAAACTAAATTTCCTTTTGGAAAAGCAGGAGGATGCAGTAAATTTGTATGGAGGTCTTATAGATGTATAATAACGTTGATGATTATATCGAATAACAGAAACTAAGTATTCTGCAAAAACAGAAATATTTGCCGGCTTCCTTATTTCCTGAGAAATATAACCCAGGTCTCATCGAGAATGAACAGGTACTTACTGTGTCTACATGCTTCATCTTCGTCCACATGGTCACTTTATAACAGGCAGGTTGGTGGTCAAAGGCAATCAAGTAAGCGATACAAACAAAATAATATAATTTTAAAAATTGTTAACTTACGTTTGTTATATTTATTTTAACAAAACGTTATCTAGAGGTACTCTAGGGGACCAAAAATTTATTCGTCATCAATTTTTAAAACATACTTTTTTATCACAAATTAAATGATTAAATCTATATTGATAACTTATATCACACTTTTCCCCGATTTGAAATCAAAACTATTTATATATGTCCATATCCAGCTACTCTCATTTAACACTGAAGTCTTCTGGCCTTAGCAAAAGATCCCCTTAAGTAATAAGATGCTGAATGCCGCTGAGTGCCCTAGTAACTAATATATACTATCAGTAATGCTTTGCTAATTTCAATACCTTCTAGATCAAGAAATTCGCTGTCATATTTCTTGACATAGCAAGTGTTAATTTGCAAAAAAGTCTTTCCAATTTACTTAAATAATGAGCTAAAAATAAAGGATTTAATATTATTCCAGTAAAGCAAGACGAAGACAATAACTTAACCGTTAAAACTTCATCATGTCTTAATTACTTTTTTATTTACTTAAACAATGACATAACATGTCAGTTATTTATTAGAACAACGTTGTAACTGCTATATTTATAGAAAAGATAATTAAAAAAAAGTTTTCAGTTATCTACGGAGTAGCGGAAGCTATAAGCATCAAAGAAAATCTCTCTCGAGTGGCGGGGAAACTGTTCGTTAATATCCGACACGAGAGAAGAATCTCTTGCAGCTGAAAGCTGCACCGGTGTTGGATTTTTCGAGAAATATTTTAGAGCTTCACCGGTATTTGTACCTTATAAATGTCGGTGAATTGAAATATTATTCGCGCTATCGTCGCCTTATCGAGCGCGCGTTATTTGTGGCGCTTCCCTTTCGACATCCCGCGTTACCTGCTCGGTTTATTTCGCAAGGTTTATATTTTATATTTCACGAAATCATATGTATGATTGATTTTTTTATTGATAATATGATACTTATGGTATATGCAACTGCGATACATTGCAGTGCTTACTATGGCTTACAAATACAAAAATTGTTGTAGCAACTATTTTGAGCTTATCGTTCTAGGACAATATCGTTCGTTCTTTGTTCTTCGGAGCGACGTCTTTTCAAGAGTGCTTAGAAGTACTATGGTGCTACCGAAAGCACTGTACCACGCCTTGGGAAAATGGCGAAGTGGAGGTTGATAAAAAGACCATGAGCGCTTCCACCGCAAGCGTTGGCGGTGAATTGACGAAACGAAGCAGACGATTCTCCCCTCTCTTGCTTCGCACATACCTACGGCACAATACAGCAGTTTCGGTAGCGCTATAGTCACTGTCTGACGTAAATCAGCGGCAAGACTAGATAGGTAGACGGTTGACAAGCCGTCTGTTCTCAAACCTCGTTTGACAGATCATCTATCTGAGACAACGACCAGAACTTCCGCTAACATTATAACAAAACTACCTGTAGTCATTCAAGTACTTGATCTAACTCAGTGATTCCCAAAGTGGTCTATATCGACCCCAAGGGGTCTATGACAACCTGCAAGGGGTCTACGTCAGCGAAAAAAATTTTGGGGGTCCATGAAGTGAAAACGGGGGCCCACGATAGTGGATCATACTATCTTGATATCATACTATCTTATAATATCAAAACATTTACATTATATTACATTATTATATATGTTTATAAAATTGTGTAAGTTGTAGGATGTTTGTATTCGCTTTGTAGTCGCAATACATTTTGAACATACATTAAACTTCACTACAGTTAGAAATTTACAGAAAATCAATATCAGGTAAGTAGGGGGTCTACCCAACACGGAAAAATATGGCAAAGGGTCTACGACACAAAAAAGTTTGAGGAACTCTGATCTAACTGGATATACTTCACAGTTCCATTTAAAACATAACATTATCTAATTCCGCAACAGTTGTAAAAGCCGAGTATGTGTATATGTTAACAATAGATAGTATAATTGAAATATCGTTTGAATTACGTAACTTTATTTTTATTTTCATTTTGATATATAATATATACTTTAGAAATAGGTTCTGATTATAATAATAATTGACATTTTAGTCAGGTATTTAAAGAAAATAAATCCTTGTTATCGAAGCAATATCTTGTAGTTTTATTGTAGTTTTGACGATTATAATTATTTCACTAACAAATTGGTGTAAAAATTTTAGTTGTAGAAAAAAATTCCATAAACATCTAAAATACAAAATTTATGAAACAAGATTTTCATAAAGAAATAAATACATGAACATTGTCTGAAAAGGTATAATGCTTTCTACACAAAACAGATATCGGCGTGGCAATGAGAAAACGTAAATAACCTTTTGTTTTATATATTAAATTATAAATTCTAGGTATATTGTTACCTAAATAGTAGAAAAGAGACATTTCAAAATACACCTTCCAGGTAGGTACTTAATATAATATATATATATATATATATATATATATTATTATCACATGATTTCCGAAGGATATTGTTATTGTTATACATTGCTTTAAAACCGTTTGTTGATTTTTATTTTGAATAATTTACACGCAATCTTATTCATAATTTTTTTTAACAAAATGCAAAGACTTGTTTTCCAAAAGAAATACTGTCAACTAGGAAATGAATCGATAGATTAAACGTAGAAAATTAACCATCCATTCCACACGATTGACGTTTATCTCTCAGTAAAGTAATAATAATGAAAGCGGGGTCTAACAATCGGAGTAGTTCATTACAGAGGTTAGGTTACAAATGTAAGGCATAGCGATTATATTAATTAAAGCGACTATCATCTCGGCGTTACGCGGCTCCTGGGAGACGGATAGAGACTAATTAAGATAGAGCTTATTTACTCACTGCCCTTTACTATTTAAACAAAGCACTTTGAGTGAGCAGTCGTTAAAGGGACAAGATTCGAAAGGGTAAATATAAACTTTACATTCATATCTATAACATAACATGCAGAGTACTTTACTTGTATGTGTATATTGTAGCTATAACTCAATGAATCAACTGCGATAAGAAAAAGAAAAGTATCTCCATATGTATATTTAATTTAATTTTATATAACTTAAATTTCAAGCGTATTTTATATGTATCTTATGGTTGTTAAACTTCTCAACTGTAGAGCATTCAATTGCACATTTCTTTTTTTAAAAAATTGCTTGTATTAATCTCTATAGCTTACACGTAACGATCGGACACTAAAAGTAAATTACGTTTAGTGTCCGAAACGAATACAACGTCGACCCAGGTGATATTAATTAATACCACTACCGTTTGTATGATATCTATCGAATGTAAAAAAATAGTCGTCGAAAATAATATCATAAAATATATTGGTCGGCGGTTGGGATCCGTCCTGGATCCACCGTCACATTCATCTATCTTGTACAAATAATCTGGGCGTGGTTTAACGTTAACTCCTCCGAAATAAAACTTTAGAATTCACATTAACAAGTTTTTAATAAAATTCCGATAATGAATTGAACAAAATAATGTAAATTAACGCGGATTAAATCAGATTTAGGTAGGACGTAAGCGATTTGTCATCACCGACCGTTACGCGCCACGTTGAATCTTTAATTGTCCAAAATCAACATTGATTCTGATGTTTCACTAGAATAGGATCTTTCGGTCGTCATTTCCACTGTCATCCACTTCCGGAAGGAACGTTCCATCTCCTTGTACTAGATGGCACCACCGACCCGCCATCATAGTCTTAAAAATTTGTTATGCTAGTCTTTGCATATTTAATATTATTTAAATAAAATTTCTGGAAACATATTTTTTCTTTACACTTATAAAATACACGATGTTTAGTTAGTTTTGTATCAAAATATCTTAAGACATAGTAATTAATTAATGATTTCTCCATGAAACAAACGAATGAACAATATGTTTAAGACGAACTGCGTGTCGACTACTCGCATCACAGGCTTGGTAATGTCTGATATATTCAATCATCGCAAGAGCGTCATCTTCAACATCGGCTCCGGGTCCTCAATGATACCGGGTTCTCCCTTACCCTCGATCATGTCCTGAACTATCTGAAACATATAATATCGTTAAAATAGAACGTAAACGAATTCAAGTAACTTTGTTTATATCTTAAGCAACTTGTAACAAAGAAATGTTATAAGTTGGTCGAGTTGCTTTATTCTATCTCAATCGATAAACGCTCTCTGCAAGGCAAAGGCATCCTCCAAAGATCAAGTTATTCAAAAATTAAATAAATATATGCATTGCGAAAAATATCATTTACTATATATTTTATTTCTTTTTATTTAGTTTTATCAGTTATAAGAAAAATTAGATATATACTAACTCTCTAATTTTAGAGAGAAGAACAAATCTATTTCAATTCTTTCAACAAATTACAATTTTCATTAAAATTCTTTAAAAGGCCACTTTAATCCTTAAAATGAAAATATTTTTGAAAACAGATAATCGTGGATGTCTTAAGCTATAGAGGTCTAACCAAGACTTGACCATTAAAATATTGTCTTGTTTAAGTTTGATCTTCGTGTCTCTTACATGTTTTATTTCATATTTACGGACAATGCCAAAAGAACTCCTGTCTGTTTCCATTACTTGTCGTTTAAGCCCATAGACGACAACGGTAAGGCATAGGTGACCCTAAATCATGCGTTTGGCCAACCGCCTCTTGCAAACTCGGCAAAAGCATTAGTATTTTCGAAAAATTTACTCGCTAGAACGCCGAGAGAAACTATATCTATTCGCCTTTCTTTCAATAAAATAATACCCAAAAGGGACCTTATTCATAAAAGTGGTTCCTTTTCTAATATCATTACCTGAGATTCTTCAGTTATAAAACCCCTTTCATACCATTTTTACAACAATAAATGATACAACGGTTTATCGAAAATGCAAAATTGTAAAAAATTGCATTTTCGATAAACGAAGGAATTAAAAAATGTAGTAACCAAATCACAAAACTCATCGGAAACAGTATTTTTACTAGTTAAGATATCCTTTAAAACTTGGGTGTATTAAGAATATGCGCTTCTTCTTATTGGTGGTACATTCGTAATATGATTTTAACTTTAGAAATAAAACTAGCTTAGCAACTATTTACAACTAAGCAAGGGTGTATGTTTGTCATGGTATCAATGAAAAAGGTCCGAGCATATAGTGCATTAGATCATCTATACTCTTAGCGTGTTATATTAAACAACGTAAGTTTTAACACTTTAAGAATACAAGCCGAATCGCAAAAATACTATAGTGTCTACATTGACCTATGAAAATTAGACATCTATAAAATAATAAAATTTAATATTAAAGTATGCTAACTGAATATCCGCAATGAATACATTAACATGAAAATTGCATACGAAATCTAAAAGGCGTTTACGAATTTCTAGACAAAAAGAGAAATTATGTTTAGTTTTTGATTAACAATCTTTGACAGAACTATAGCGAGGACCTAATGCTCTAAATTACTTTCAAATGTACTAATTACTTAATTAATCTCTTTAAAATTTAAAATAAGACCAATATAAATTCAATTTAATTTATTTTCAAGAAAACAATTATTATTAGGACAATATTTCTAATTGAGTTAGCAGAAGATTAATAAATCTTATAGACAGTAATATCCATTTTTCTGCCAAAAATATACAAGGACTGAATTTGTACGTGAGTTTTTACCCTCGTAAGTTAATTATTTCCATTACTGATTCACCGCGGACGGTACACGCAACTTTTTTCAAAATTATTTACTTGCCCTTAATAAACAAAATGTTGAACTGGGAAATTTTAATAAACAGCTCGCAATTGCTTCGAGAACAAATTTATTTTCAGACAATTATATAATAAATTTCGTTTCTTTAATTTAACATCTATAACAGAAATTAAAAATGAGTGAAATCCTACTGGCCAATTTCTGTACAGGTTTTAATTACTTATGTCAATAGGTGACGGAATAGCCGCGGTAGATAAACATTTTTAATGTCATCAAAATGTAGAAAGATAAATGTTTATAATGTCGTAGCAAGGAAATATCTAAATTAAAAAGGAAAAATGAAAAAATATAAAGATGAGTGAAATATGGCGAATTAAAAGTTCAAAGAAGAGCGTTGCCAATACAGAGTCGGGAAGCTTCAATGTGAACCAGTTGTTAATGGTACTTGGCACTATAGTTCTCCTACTGGTGTTATGGTATCTTGTTTGTCAAGTAGTCGAAGGAAGATGTTAAATTTTGAGTTACAAAAATTTTTACATATTATTCCTACAAAGTGTTTCAATCAAGACAAGAAGATAAACCATGAAGAGTCGAAACAGAAGTAACAAAATTCGGGATTATGTGCTTTTTTCTAGAACTTCGTCAAATAATTTGTATTCCTTTGTAAAAATAAAATGTCGCCAATGATTAAATATTTATACAGTTTTAATTGATTTCAATAAACTGAGTCTAGAAAAGTTTTGTAAGTGTTGTGAATAGTGTGATTTGATGTTAGTTTTACACCGAAATAAGACATTTTTATGGTTAGATGATCAGATTAACGGATTAATATTGATAGGAACTCAGCTAAGTGGTATCGTTAGTCGACATATTTAAACTCATAAAACTGCTTCTACAAAATATCATCATTCAAAGCATGTTAAATACTATAATGCTAATATACTAGACTAGACCAGATACGTTGCAGATTCCGTCAATTTCGCCAATTCAAATAGTTTGCTTATACTGACAGTAATAATAAATAAAATATTTATTTATTTAAATTACTAGTAAAGCAAATAAAAGGTATGGATATTGAAACTTAAAACTAGTGAATACAAATACTGTCTCTATATTAGGAAAAAGTTTTAAATAGTTATAACTAATTTATTACGTTGTTGGTTTTATACTGTGAATATGACTGTGCCTCTTAGTGATATTTAAACGGGTTAATGAGTGTTTAAATGCGAATGTGTTACATTTCATTGTTATAAGTTACTCAAGACCCGAAAATGTTGCTTGAATTCGTCTACGTTTTAGTTGAACAATGCTATACATTGACGTTGTTTTATGGATTAAGTTAAAGATCAAGATAAAATACATTTATTGAACATTAGAATTTATTAGATTAATGAAATTTGTTTTAGAATATTTTTTGTTTCTCACTCTACTTTTCACCGCTCTGTAAGGTATCATAATTGTGGAGAAGAAGCAGGAAAAAACTCCACAACAAAATATCTTTTAAATAGTTGTGCATATAAACTTTCTGACAGGTACAGCATAAATGATAATAAAGTAATCAAGCTATATGACTTTGAAGGATTCTAGTCATTTAAATATTCGTTTATTGAATATTATGCCTTATTTGAGCACTTATTTTTAATTAACATTTATATGTATCAACGAACTTCTCATTGAGAAATGATAAACTTCATTATCTTCCGTTGACATAAGAGATGATGATTCATCGCTTACATCCACCCACTGTTGGATAAAAGTCTTTTCTAATGCCTCCAATGCCGCACTCACAGGAGCTGTTTTGAATTCATCACTCCTTCAGAAATAAAACCGATAAATGTACCCAGGTCACCGCTTTGTTACTTTACAAATTTTGAGAACTCTGACTTTATTCCACCGAAAATTTTTTTTCTGATTCGAGAAGCGGCGCTTGCAGCAGTTTTTTTCTGTTTTGGTTAATAGTATCTCTTAATAAAAATTTTAATTTATAAGAGTATCTCTTTTTAATGATACCTAGTACTAAAAATGTCACGTTTCTCTTAATGACTCTATATGAATTTAAATTCAATCTCATACTGTCTATCAATGGAGCATTATTTCGTGATTATTTATTGTTTTACAGGATATTCTTATAACAGTTGGTACTCTTACATCAAGTGGTATAAGGTTCCTAAAAACTTCAACAAAAATGGTTTAAGTTTTGTTATCAAAAAACAAGTCCCCTGGACTATCTCGGTAACTTTCGTTTATCTACTGATCTTCTTATTCCTGATTAACCCCGTAAAACCACCCTATAGCTTTTTAAATAACTAATTGAGCGACTGCGAGTTTTCTTACTAAGCCCGCAGTAAATAAAGGCTATACCATATCAACTATTCCACTGGCGGTAACTGAACATTATTAGGAATGTATGTAACTATGAAAAAATGAAAAAATAAGTAAAGGTATAAGTAGGATTTTGAGTTTTAATTGTGGGATACTTTTTCTATCAATTTAGACTTTTTTGGCTTTATTATCTGGTCACAGACAACTAATCACTGTCAATGCCATAAAATTTGTAATAATATAAATTAATTGAATAAAAAAGTTAAAGTTACATATATGTTTATAAACATCGTCACAAATCAAAGTAAATACATTACAGTAAAACACGAGCCAGCGCGTCGTCGACCACATTTAAATATTCACGCTTGTTAATAGTAATTTAAGTCTGTCACTTTTAATCTACTATTACAAGTGACGATTTTACATTTCTTTAGAATTTCCGAGCGTTGAGCCTTTTTTTCAGGTTTGGCCTTAATACAATTACATTTAAATTATACTTACCATTACATTTAAATTTTAAATTTCTTATTTTAGTGTTTTCTTAATTTCGCACCAATGGACGTTAAATAATTTTATGATCTTAAAATGGAGAGATAATGAGAACCGTATTGCTTTAATAGCATTGCACTAATTATCGATATCATTGCGCTTTGTATCGTGGAAAGTTTGCATACAGGTCTCTTAATAGATATAATGGAATCTCCGATGTGACCGAAGAAGTCACGTGATAAAGGCGTACAAATTAGTGAAAAAAATTAGAAGAAAGCTTGTCAGAAGCAAAATATTTAAATGAAATGAAATAGCACTCGGAACCATGTCACAGGTTTTAAAAAATTGTGATCAATAGTTATCCTAAAAGAAATGCACTAGTCACTGACTTTTAATTTAAAAATAATAATGAATATTTAATGGAATCAGGCGTTACCTCGCGGAAGTCCATCCTAAGTAAGAAAAGGACCAATATTTAGCCACTTTCGCACATGCAGTGGTAGTCGTGTAATGAAATGCACCGCCCGCCAGCCCGCTGATAAATGCGTATGCGGCAAACAATGCGAATCACAGAACCGCCACCACCAAATCACTCAACACGTGTTTCACCCCTCCACGGGACATCTTCAGGAGTTATGTTACACCTATTAGTGCCAAACACAGAGTGCAAAATAAGGAAGGTAAAATCGCAGATATTTTTGTTCTACTGAACAATGTTTTAATAAGCATATTGACCATGTTCGTACCCATAGCTCTATAGAAGCTTCTCAGTTTGCCAGTGGAGTACAACGTTGGAATTTTCCAGCTTCAGTGATGTATCGTCATTAGTATATTACTCGTTTGAAGTGGCTGTGGGTACGGTACATCGCTCTTGCATCCGACAGCCATTGGGACAAAAAGGTTTTCAAGTAACGACAACATCCTGGCAGATACTGATCAGATGGATCCCCACTAAGTGAACTGACGACAATATTTAAGTCGCGGGAGGTCTCGGGATGCATGGCGAATTTTGTGTGAGATGAATGAAGATATTAAGGAATGATTGAGCCGTATTAAAAAAGAAAACACTTTTTTGACAAACTTCTGCAAGTGTATCAAGTTATATTTTTAAGAAGATGGTTAAAGATATTGACAACACCTCGCTTGATAACCAAGAATAGTATTTTCAGCGAGCCTCTGCACCAGATTAAAGTTAAACCTTCGTCGGAGCCTAAGACTTGAAGGTTGTCTTCTAGTACCGATATTAATCCTCTGGATTATGATTTATGGACAGTTTTAGAGAATATGGAATGCTGCAAGCACAACTATAATTTGAAGTACCCGAAACAATCCATAACATTGAGAGTAAAGAATTTTCCTCTTGAAGAGAGAGTGT
The DNA here is from genome assembly GCF_028537555.1 of Battus philenor. Taxonomy (NCBI): domain Eukaryota; kingdom Metazoa; phylum Arthropoda; class Insecta; order Lepidoptera; family Papilionidae; genus Battus; species Battus philenor. The sequence continues at coordinate 7,069,919 of NW_027181686.1, forward strand.
GACTCTAATAATAACTGGCCTTAACGTTTAAAGCGCTGGATTAATCTCAATGAAGATAATTTTGAATAAGCTTCATATATGAATTGTGAAATTGATCAATATTTTAATTCTATTTCATAACTTTAAAAACTAACATTAAAGAAATAATCATGTATACTATATAATTAAAAACAAAAAATGTACTGAAATAAATATTTGGCTGATAATTATTCGTTTTCATAAGCGCTAATAGCAGAGAAGTTCCACGAATTTTCAATTGCTCTTATTTACCGTAAATCTCTCTCCTTATACTAGTTGCGTTAGTTAGTGATTAATAGAATTAATTATAATATTTTGTATAAAATTCTTGAGCATTCTCTGAAAACAAATATAAATTATTTTCAAAGATTGTTAGTGTTAAAAAAATTAAATTAAAGTTATTTCTTATTTATGAATGCGTATAATATATTTTATAAACTAACGATATACAAACTGATTACATGCAAATATTAGTAGAATTTAAAACACTGATCTTAAATTTTTTCCCATTTGTTACGACGATTTGATTATATATTCAATATTTTTGTGCGTTAATTTATCTTTTAGTCATCAGCCTGCGATAGCTAGGACTAATATAAATAAAATACTAGTCCATTACAAGGACTGTGTAACCATTAACCCTGTATGTTATAGCATATTCATTTTCATATTATAGATCTATTAATTCATCACTAAATAGCAAACTCAAAAGGCCAATGCGGACACACCGTTTTGACACGATTAAGCAGATAAAACCGGTATTGAAGGGCTTAAAAGCTGTACAGAAAAAGACTATTTTAAGCACTACAAATTGTTGGCAAAGGTATTAACAGACGGGGATTGCTTTGAAGGGGATGTAATTGATTTGGAAGAATAAATGAATAATTTACATTTTATTAATTACCTTGTCTAACTTTTTGATCAATCACAGTATTATATAAATTACTCATGTATTACTACACAAATGACAAGCAAACTATTCGACTTGATAAAGTTATATTATTTTATCAACATACATATTATAGATTAGGAAACATTCAAGGAGCCTTTATCATCAATTGAGTCGTAGGATGTCTGCTACTGAACATGGGCCTCTTCCATAGATTTACAGTAAGACTGGAAAAAAGAGGCCAGCATCCAACTTTATCTGACGACTTTAAAAATGTCGTCTGTTCCTAGTAGGTGGATGTTTTACGCAGTGCTAACCGGTCCGTGGTCTAGAAGCTCAATATCCCAGTGGCCATCTGATTTGCTCGCTATGCGACCTCCACATTATCACTTGTAACTTACCAATCACCTGAGCTATGTCAATCACTTAGCGTTATTGTTCATTTGTACATGTTTTAAATATTCATTTATATTTTGAGCAGTGGTAGCCCAGAGGTAGAGGACTGAGACTTGAGATCGTAGGTCGCCGGTTGGAAGCTCGAGATGCATTCTTATATAATTTACACTATGTGCGTTAATTATATAAGATTGCCACTGCTCATAAACAAGTTTCCAGAGAATGTGTAATAGATTCCTCTGCGCATTAACCAACCTGCCCGTTAAACGTGGCGATTATGGTAGATCTCCCTTAGATATTTTTTGGGTAGGAATATACCTTGCAGTGGACGTCTATGAGCAAAAACGACCACAACAACGATGATTAATTTCTATTTTTATGTACTTATAATTATATCTATCTGCTACAGAAGCTCAACTTATTATTGTTTTTACAAATATCTTTAATACAGTATAAAAGTACGATTGCCGACCTTATTATCGCTTAAAATCTTTTTCTCATTGTAATCAATATTTTCGAGGAACTTATAAAATTATTTTTTTTTAAATTTGTTGCTACGATGAAAGAGACATTACACGTGAGTACACTGTAAAACTGTACAGTTGTGTTTATAAGAAAAATGAATATTAGACCGCGGCTACAGAAAAAATTGCATTTAATACTATCGATACCAACCGGCTCGAAATCTTCCCAATATTATTCTCACGTTTACTTTAATAATATTCAATCACATTTTTCACAACAAATTCTAAATTCTTGTAAACTCACAGGATTCAGAGTAAATAAAAGTATATAAATATAGGGTCACTGGCGACGTTTTATTTTTACAAATGTAGACATATGTTTCGAAAATAGACAAAAACTTGATTTTTGTCGCCTTTGTTTAGACTCTTCATTTTAATAGAATTATACGAGTTGTCACAATGTTTAACATTTTAAATGATATATTTCAAAATTTAACACCTTTCTTCAATCAGTTGACAAACAAGGTACCATAGCACTAATAGGATAACTACAACGCCGAGTACCAATAAGAGCTGATGGTTCACATTGATGCTTCCTGTGTCAGTGTTGGCAACGTTCTTCTTTGAACTTCTAATTCGCCATACTTCACTCATCCTTAGTTTTTGGTATTTTATTTTTTATATTACGACATTGTAAATAATTTTCTTTCTACATCTTGCTGACATTACTCGTTTGATAACAGCGGCTATTCTGTGTCAAATGTTGATATATTTTTTTTAGATGTTTACAGAAACTGGCCAGTGTAAACATAGTAAATTGAAATAAAGGAAATATATGTTATATTATTGTCTGTAAATAAATTTAAACGCGTACCTACTTGTTCATTAAAATTTTAGAATACATATATTTATTTAGGAAGAGTAAATAATGAAAAAAGCGTGTACTGCCTGAATCAGTAATGGAAATAATTAACTTACGCGGGAAAAACAAACAGGCGTTCAAATTTAGTCCTCGGATGCTTTTGCTAGAAAAAATGGACATTACTACTAATAAGATTTATCACCCTTCTGTTGTGAAATGAAATAAAACTAATCGGCGGTGACCTTAATGGGCACGTTGGCCATAAAACTCCAAATGGCAGTGAACACCATGGCGGTTTTGGCTATGGCAAGCTAAATCAAGAAGGACATAGTATTTTAGATTTTTCAAGTAGACACAATTTAATGATCATTAACACATGCTTTGAGAAAAAGGAAGAGCACCTTATAACTTACAAAAGTGGAGGTAAGAAGACGCAGGTTGATTACATACTGGCAGAAAAAAGCTTAATATCTAGATTCAAGGACTGTAAGGTTATCCCAGGGGAAGCATTAACAAGTCAACATCGAATACTTGTTACGAAGTTCAAATTGCGGAAACCACTGAGAAATGTCAAAGATAAAACACCAAAAAATCAAATGGGCTAAACTGAACGGACCAGAAGGAAACCGCTTGTTAGAATGTATTACAAACTATTTAAAATCTGACTTGGACAACAAGTACCAAAACGTAAATGAAATGTGGTCCAAATTCGAAGATCTAACGGTCCCGGCAGCAAAAACTATACTAGGAGAGTCAAAAGGCATAATTCCAAATAAAGACCCTAGTTGGTGGAACGATACCGTGAAAGCAGCAGTGCGGAACAAAAAAGAGCATTTCAAGGCTTGGCAAGATTCGGAAAATGACGAGGACCTAAAGGCATATAAAATAACCAAAGCCCACACCAAAAATATCATTGCCCAAGAAAGACAGAAAGCTAGAGATAATTTCTATAGACAGTTAGAGGAAAACACAGACGATTATGATATATACAAAATTGCTAAGCAGCGCCAGCGCAGTACATTGGACATAAACATAAATAAATATATCAGAGATGTTAATGGTAAACTCTTGACCTCAAATAATGACATCAACAAAAGATGGAAAGATTACTACGTCGAATTATCCAACGAAGAATTTCCAAGCGAAAAACTCCCCTCCATACGTGTGACCTCAGGGCCCATCGAAGCCATAACAGAATCCGAAGTTAAAGTAGCGATACTAAAGATGAAGAACAAGAAAGCTACAGGGCCAGATCAGATACCTGCGGAGATATGGAAGCGTGGAGGAATGGTAGCTATAAGGTGGCTTACGAAACTCCTAAATCTTGTCCTCACGACCGGTACAATGCCAGACTCCTGGCGGAAGAGCTACTTAATACCATTTTACAAGCATAAAGGAGACGTTTCACTTTGTGGAAATTACAGGGGGATAAAATTAACATCACACACTTTTAAACTCTTCGAAAGAATTATTAATAATAGACTGCGGCTGCTAACAACGGTCACGGAAAACCAATTCGGCTTCACTGCTGGTAAATCAACGTCGGACGCAATTCAAGCCATGAGAATTATTATGGAGAAACATAGATGCAATAAAGAAGATTTACATATTGTCTTCATTGACTTGGAAAAAGCTTTCGATAGAGTGCCAAGACAACTTGTATGGCAAGCTCTCAGGTCTCAAGGCCTCCCCGAAAAGTATGTCTCCATAGTAAAAGACATGTACTACAACTGCGCGACCCAGGTGAGAAGCCCGGCAGGACTCAGTGACCCGTTCGAAGTAACAGTTGGCGTTCATCAGGGATCCGCACTTAGCCCATTATTATTTAACTGCGTCATGCATTACCTCACAAAGGATATACAGAATGCCTTACCATGGTGCCTTCTATATGCAGATGATATTGTTCTTGCAAACAAATCAGCGGATGATTTGCAGAGAGACCTGAACCTATGGATTAGAGAACTAGAATCCAACGGCCTCCGCATAAGTAGATCCAAAACGGAACACATGCACTGTGCATTTGCACCTACACCAACACAAGGCCATAGCAATCTGAACATCAGTGGCATTCCAATACCATCCGTCACTAAGTTCAGGTACCTAGGGTCGACCTTAAGTATCGATGCAGACTCAACCGCTGATGTCAAGAACAGGGTACAAACTGCATGGATGAAGTGGAGGGAAGTGTCAGGCGTTCTATGTGATAACCGTATGCCCATTAAGACCAAGGGTAAAGTCTACAAAGCAGTTGTCAGACCAGCTATGCTCTACGGCTCGGAATGCTGGACTGTAAGTCAGAGACACGAGCAAACACTTCATGTCAATGAGATGAAGATGCTTAGATGGTCGGGTGGCGTCACTAGAATGGACAAAATACGGAACGAATATATGAGAGGTTCGTTTAAGGTAGCTCCGATCCCCAGCAAATTACAGGAAAAAAGATTACGATGGTATGGCCACATTCAACGGGAACCAGATAACCACGTAGTAAAAACTGCCTTAAGCCTCCCAGAATTCCCAAGAGGGAGAGGGCGTCCAAAAGCTACGTGGTGGTCTAATATCAGAAAGGAACTGGAAACCCTTCAACTTGATGCAGGGACAACCCAGGATAGAGTGGCCTGGCGCAAATTGATAAGGAGACCCGACCCCAAATAAAGGGAAAAGGGAAAGAAGAAGAAGAAGAAGAGATGCTTTTGCTAGAAAAAATGGACATTACTACTAATAAGATTTATCACCCTTCTGTTAATTGTATTAAAAAAATATATTGTAAGTCAATAAAAATAAATTAAGAGAATTATTATACGAAGAGATAAATAATTGAGTAATTAGATACTCAGAGTTGCAAATATTGAGATTTTTCAGTATTCGATTCAGTTTTGTCTAATTATCAATCAAAACAGACGCAAATTTCACCACTAAATTTGGTTACTATCAATATCTCTTATTATCAATATCTCCTAAGAAACGCCTTTATAAATTATAAAGCAATATTATAATTAATATATTCATTGCGAATAAAATCAGTTACCACATTTTAAAATTGTTTTTTTTTTGTTTTATCAGTGATAATAAATGTTACATATTTACTAGCTTTCTTATTTTCATAAGTCTGAACACGTCCTATCTCTGAGAGGCGACTGTGTGTCCTTGAAGTGAAAACACAATCGGATAATATCAGGTAGTATATTATCTTAAACCTGTTTTTTATGTATTTTGTATTAGTTATAATAAAGTAAATATTTAATAAAAAGTTCGAAATTTCCCATCGGTAGGAGGACTAAGATTTACAATCACAGTTCGCTTGTTCGATTCGGTGATCGAACAATCTCGGAAGATACAGTCTTGTATAATTCACACTTTGTACTTAATTTGGATCGGATTGCTGTTCACAAAGATGTTTCCAGAGGGTGCGCAACAGGGTGCTCTGCGTACCGTAATACGCACTATGGTCACAAAAACAATCACAAACTCGCCTACCAAGCGTGGCAATTACGGTACATTACCCAATAGATATATTTGTGAGAGGCGATGCAGTGGGCGTCTATGGGCTGAAACGACTACTCTCTTTGAGTAGTGGCTTATGTTTTAAGTGAACTTAATTGATACCATTACCTTAAACACACTGTCCATTAAAAAAAAACTTATCATTTTAGTCAAAGATCACACTAAGCCTGCTAACGTCGAACTCTTTGCTTCTTCTTTACCACTAGCTCCTACAACTGCACTTGTGAACCTGAGAATACACAGCTTCGTCACCGCCGCTCGCATGTCATCACCTGTTGGAACAACGTCTGGTCCGCTTGCCGTCTCTTTTCTTCTGAATCATGTTCTACCTCTGTCATTTTAGCCAATAGACATCCACTGCAAGTCATTGGCCTCTTCCATTGATATCTTTGGGGGATTTACCATAATCGCCACGCTTGGCAGGTGGACTGGTGTAATGTAGTATTATAGTACGTAGAAGACGCTATGCCCATCTTATGGAAACTTGTCTGTGAGCAGTGAGTCCTATATAATTAATGCATAAAGTGAGAATTACATGAGATTGTATCCCGGGAACCGAATCCGCACCCTACGATCGTAAGTCTCAGTTCTCTACCACTGAGCTACCACTGCTCGGACATATCGATACCATTATCATACAAATTGTAACGTTTGAATTTTTTTCAACTTTAAAATTATACTTTATCTAATCAGCCTTTTTACAACTGCGAAACTTATCTAATGTTCTTGGTTGGTGCGTAGTATTAACATTAAGAGAGTTTTTGTTAATTTTAAGATGTTTGAAGTAATATTCGTAATTATTGTAGCGTTTTTTGCTAATTTTGATGCTAATAACAACATCATAACATTATTTTTCAACGCATATTAACTTACATGTAAGATTTCAAAGAAAGTAAAGTGTGTATATTCCATTTTTAACCTTCCGTTGTTTTATGGAAAGATAAGATGAAGTTTTTTTTTTCCTGCAAAACCTACTCGCATGAGTGTATACATACCACATATAGGATTGGGCATACTGACATTCCTTTATTGTAACCAAAAATTTGAAAACTTAATATAATCATTATTTAACACTAATCATACCTGTACTTACTAGGTACCTATTTCTACCATGCTTGAATGTATGAAATATGGTTGTTTGGAAGGAAATAATTAAATTGAATAATAAAAAGTAAGAAAAATAAAAAAGTATAACAATTGCAGATAGATTTCTAAGAAAAAGTCAATAAAAATGTACAAAATCACTAAGATGATACGTGTATTTTCAATGCTAAAGTTCAAAATTGGTCATTTGACCCATTATGTATGTTTAGTGTTAATACCTTTTTTATTTATTACTTTACTTACATACTTTTTTCAGCCAATATATGCCAACAGGCTCAGGCCTCCTTCAGGCCTGCCTGCATTCAGCGATTTTCCGTCACCTAATCTATGTCGTCGGACCACCTAGTGGGCCTTCCAACCCACTCTACCTAACAACCTATTAATCAATATAACACGTTAATTATAGCCTAATATTTAATAATAATACTGTGAACAGAATTTATAAGGTAAGACTGTTTTGCTAGAAGATGTTCAGAGATACCACCATGGAGCTGATAGCAGTCGCTTAACAAAATTGAGCAAATTTCAATCTAGATGTACCATTCCATATCCCAAGGGCACAATAGAAATGATAGATAGAAAGAGTGAGTGGATATGATCATAAGCAACAAATGAGTTTATCACCAAGCAGTAATTATTTATTCTCTGCTTATATATACGTAGTATGTTATGGAGTAAAAATCACGAACCGGCAAATGCAGCATATGACATCTGCACACGAGGTGGACACAGAGCCTTTTTAATAAGGTTTTTTTTTTAATGGCCCCCGCTATTGAGGGCCTCTCGTACCCCTTAGGTGGGACAGGGTCTTTATCGGCAATTTAATTTTTTTTTTCACTTAATTTTTTATTTTCATTCTCTACTTTCATTCTATTCTTTTATACCACAATTCTGCTTTCTTTCACTTTTGCTCTGTGTCCTTTCATTCCTCCCTCATTACTTGTTACATTTTATCTTTTTTCTTCCATTTACATTTTTATCACACTTTATATCACATTTGAGTTACATTATATCACCTTTTTATTGTCTATTTTAATTTTGATTTTTTTGTATAACTTTTTAAATTATTTTCTTGCAGCATGAGAGGAATTCTTCCCTAGTTTCCTTTCCGCCTATCAGGGAGGCTATTGTCTCCTCCCTGATTTTAACGCCAGTTTTAATAAGGTTGAAATCTATGAGGTATATGTCCAGCAGTGAACGTTCTATGGTTGAAATGATGTTTGTTGTGAACATACACACTATTACAATTATAATAAAAATATTTTTTAAAAAATTTCAGTTCTTTTGCAACGTTATCTAGAAAGAGGTATAGTTGTGATATGAAATAAATTATAAAAAAAAAACAAAAAAAAGTTAAAACGACATATAATTATAACAAAAAATAAGTTATTTTAAACTACTAGTTCTCGCAAGGAATTCAGGCTTCCATTTTTCCTTTCCTGCAAAAGATAAGTTATAATTATTTCATATCTCCTGATAATATTCAAAATGTTAACTTTATTTCTTAATAAACTGTGCAAATGTTTAAATAGCAACCCATCACCAACGAACGATATTTACAAGACATTTAAGTCAAACTGTACTTGACTATATAAATGACTTATCGTTTAAAGCTATAAAACAGTCACAGTATATAGGTACTGCGAATCCCTGGAGTAAAGATAGCTTTTATTTAAACAATTATATACAAAAATTTAAAAAGGAAATAATTATATAACTCAAGAATTTATAGACGTTACCACGTTGTCGGAAATTAAACAAAGTGTGTGTATTTACGATTAATTTAAACAATATTCGAAATGAAAAAACCAAACAGGATATATATATATCTTGTGAATTTCCAGTTATATTAATTGTATGCTGATTTTTGCAAATTTTATGATATTTGCATATCATAATTATGATAATTGCGTGGATACAAAAAATCGTTACTATGAAATCTAAAATCCTTGTGTATTTAAAAAAAACTTAAGCAAAGTTTATTTAATTTTTACGTAAATTGTACATAAAAATAAATTCATAATTTGTTAATTTAACAAAAGATGGATTACATCTCTATTTGGTGTTAAGATAAGTCTAGCACCTGTTTGTATGATAAATGCTGCAGAACTAAGAATAATAGGCGAAAGAAACTTTAAAAACTACATGTTTAATAAATATTCACATAGCCTGGAGGTAAACACACCATTCCCGAAGTTGTGATGTATCTTCTAAGTATTTTTTTTAAATCTAGCAAAAGAAGCTTTCTGAACTTGTCTTGTCGCGTCGTCCGGAGATTCGAGCACGTGCCTGTCTCAAGACGGCTCGGCGTTGAACGTACCGGTAGGAATTGTAGTGAAGGTTGTCCCACAATTAGCGAATTTAACTGATAGTTGAATAAATATCGTTTTCTAGAGATTTCAGTAACCACGCAATTTTCTAGCATATACCAGATTTTGTTATACTAAACTTAAAAACTTTTGAAAAGATTTTTTCAGTAAGAAATTTTTGGGAAAAAATTCTTTTGTATGAAATAAACTTATAAACATATTAAAAGCTGATAAGGTATCAATTTACAAGTAAATTATCAAATTAGTTATTTACAATTCAATTAACAAATAGGGTAAATTAAACTATAAAAATGTTTTTTTTCACAAAGCATTTTATTTTTTTTATACATCATACATTTTATACATACAATACCCGTCTAACTACAATATGTGCTGTTAACAAAGAATGTATATCACTTCAGCATTTGAAGCTCATTTTAAATTCAACCTACTACGTAAAATAATAAATTAAATAGTTAAATAACATTCTTTGAAAACAGCATACTAGACTGTTCACGTATTATTTATTAGAACCAATAAAGCCACCTCATTTCCATACAGACCGTTAATCGTGATATCAAAGTTATTAAATAACACCTGAACACATTTTTAGGCTTTAAACTACCACCAGTATTATTTCAGTTAAACAACATCGGGAAACATCCATAACGTGCGTAAATCTAACATCAATTTGTTCTACTGTTTTATGTTATTATTTAGGGACAGAATTATTTATTTTGCGGATTCTATTAATGAAATTGTATGAACATTATTTTTATATTTCACTACGAAACCACCACCTCTTGATTCAATCATTTCATTTCAACCAGGAACTCTCTTATCCAAGATATTTGTCAAAACATTTAGACAGATTTGTTTTAAGAATAATAGATACGCATACGTAGATACCACTACGTTTATAACGCCATTATAAATTAATTATTCACGAATATTTCTTTACGCACATAAACGACTATAGGCAAAATCGTGACGCTTAAATTTCTTTAATAAGCTTGAATCGTGACGAGTAAATAAAATAATTTTTGCATTATATCACAAAAGGCCTTTTTAATTCAGTTCATAGTTCATTAAACAAAATATCTTTGGACAATATATACACAGCTTGCTGACGCGAGTGGTATAGAATATACCCATTAACGTCTTATATTCTACGCTTGATGTTTTTATCAAACAAAACTATCAAGAAGGAAATTTACAAATTATTAAAAAATAACTGTAATATCCCATGCATCGCAATAAAATATATTTACAACTTTTGTAGCACGTATTTACTTAAAAGGAGTAGCCATATTAAACATATAGTATTATATCAGGGGGGCCAAACCTGTGGTTCGCGAGCTACATGCGGCTCTTTGAATTATTATTTGTGGCTCGCGTTAAATGTAACCGAGTTCACTTTTCAGTTTTTTAATTATATTTTTAAAAATTGATATTGTTCCGTATGTGTTTAAAAAATTTCTTTTAAATTACTGTTATATTTAATTTCAAAACACATTTTGTACTTTTGTAAAAAAAAAATTATGCTTCTTTGCATATCTTGAAAAGTTTGCAGCACGCGAGGATTGTCAAATTTTTAAAAATGGCTATGGTTATGGCTATAGTCAAAGTGCTTGGTTACCCTGGTATATACACATAAAAGAAGGTTAAACATGGTCGCCTGTGTAATTATTGGGCAATATAGTAAACATCCTTACCTTTTTTTGGATAAATTTTTACAAATGATTTACAAATGACATAACGAAAAACTTAATAAACAATATTTATAATTAACGTAATTGTGTTTGGTTTCCATAGAAGAGTAGCATGCAATAGTGAAAGTAGAAAAAAACTTGTGAAAATATACATTTTTGTGAGTGTGGCGTTTTTGAAAAATTAAATTAATTTCGTGTTCTTTAAATCCTTTAAATTTGTTATTATATTCGAATATGATAATGAAATGAAATCATAAGATCTACAATTACATTTTATAGATACATAACGATGTTTTCTTTTAAAAATATTCGAAGAACAGACAGAAACAAAAGGCGACAACATAAAATCAAAACAAAAGTTACTTGAAATGTCGAAGTTTATAGGATTCAAATAAACACGATGGGAACTACTGTGCGATGTCTATATGTAAAATAAATAAATAAATTTTTCAATTAGATCAAGACATGCAAAATAGTTCAGTCATAATTAAATTAAAGATTATAGAATTATAGTTTTTTATACTTCTTCAATATCTTTCTTCGACTGTTTTCCATCGAGCGTGTAACAAGCCACACCCCGAAGCGTCCAGTTAAGGCGTGAATTGCGTTTATCACATTTACGAATAAAGCGTGAGGCAAGTATCCAGGAGTCCTCGACGTGGTGCCCACTAAGCTGATGGCGGATTTAACAAAAACTTTAGCTGTCGGTGCGAAGAATGTGCTACGACGTATGCCGGACATGTTTGAGCACACAAATCCGGGTAAAACACATTGTACAATGATGCCTCTTTTGCCGTATTCCATCTCTAGACCTTCGGAGAACTTATCAATGTAAGCCTGTAAATGTACAAAGAATTTACTACCACATCTCCTTTATAAACGTACGGCGACACATAACATACAGGCCCTTCGCATCCAAAAAGGGTTCTAAGATACGACTATCATTCAACTAAATAAGACAACACTGAAGAGGAAAGAAATGCATTCCGAACAGTTAAATAAGTCCCCTAAATCTCTTACCTCTCTTGCACTTGGTCATCGTTTGCCATTGCAGTCATGTAATCAGATAGATAATGGAATCATACTTTTATACGTCCGTACAATACAACTGATTATTGATATTAAACATTGATAAAAATTACAACAGCTTGTATATCCTACCCAAAAATATATTGCAGAATCTGATTACTATCTTTGTATACAATACTTTACTCCCTCGACTCCCCTTGCGGGAGTAATTTCGTAAAATCTTAGTTGAACGCTACTTAGGGAATTGAATATTCTTTCCAAAAATAATTATCAAATCTTTACGCCTTATATAAATATAGGTTATAGGCCTTATATATTGGTTCTAGGTGTATCACGATTATCAAGTACTTAGGTGAATATCTATTTTATATATGTATAAATATACACGTGTTTATATATATATATATATATATATATATATATATATATATATATATATATATATATAAGTGCGTGTATATAACACACCTAACTTGTAGGTATGATATAAGAAAAAACTATAATGAAAAAGGAGTTTTATGACATACGATAGACAGTAATGACTATGCTTATTTTTTATACAGCTATAGAAAAACATTCTCATAAATAAGACTTTCTCGACTACATACTTCATAAACTAACTGTTATCATTAAAGTCTATTGTTTTACGTAATTTTTGCCCTGATACTGATATCGCTACTTTAAAAATGAATTACGTTATCACATAAGACTCCTAAAACGTACAAAACATTTGTACAAAAAGAACAAAATAAAATAATACACAGAGCAATCAATTACATTGACATGTATTATGATACTGGTATTATTCTTGAACATCGCATTAATTTTAAATTATGATCTGTATTTTAGCGACTACCTTTGCATAGCATAGCGGTGATTATCACATATGTATGTGAGACAGTTGATCACCGATGCTTTTAGTGGACTAATGATAATTACTTAGGGTGTTTAGTTTAATGAAAAAATGATGAAAATGACTCATACCTTAGTTGCTGCGTAGACAGTAAGGAGGGGACTCGGTATCATTGAGGATCCAGAGCCGATGTTGATGATGACGCCTTTGCCTCGCTTGAGCATACCAGGCATTATCAACCCAGTCATGCGAGTAGCCGACACGCAGTTCGTCCTCAGCATATTATCCATAGATTGTTCCCTGGTGAAATCATTATTAAATCACTGTTGTGTCTAAAGATATTTCCATATAATACGGGTCAATTACCAGTCAGGTTTCGTACTGTCAAAAGTTATCGACCTGACGCAGTAAAATAAAAAAAAGTTATTAATAAAAGGTATTTTAAAGTAATCAATTCAATGACGAAAAAATAATTACTAATTTTATACACTGCTATACTTAATCCTTTCTCGACTTCTTTGGTTTTATTTTACGTAAAACATTTGCCACATATGGGCATGTGTTTTTATTTACTTTATGGTGAGTACGGGAAGAGGAAAGTGAAGTTTTAACAATTTTCGTAACAAATTTTAATATTATTTTCCGTAATAACATTCTTTGTGGTATAGAAATTATTTGAGCTTTACTCCATATTTGCGCTAAGCAACTCTTTCGGCGATTCTGTATAGTTTTAATACAGATTAAGTGTTTTTTATCCATATTTTCTTTTATAGTGTGAGATTATATTCTGTGGAGTTTTTTTTTTCTTAAGGAACGCTCTGAAATACTCGTAGAATGATTCGTAAGACTCAACTAGGACAAAATCGTATCCGTTTCTGACACAAATTCATTATCACCGAGTAAGGACTATAGATATAACCACAAGCGACATTGTGAATTAGGTGCAATCAAATTTTCTTCAGTTGAGAATTATATAAAGTTCAAACTATTTATATATAATAATACAACCATGCGGACATAAAGAACTAAGTGGCAAGTCATAAGATACTTAAAGCACATTAAACGATATTTAAAATTCATAAACTTTTTAATGGCTGCCTATTTGGACGCCTCTCGTTCGCGTAACTTAAATCTATGAGAGGGACTTCTTTTAAATGATTTTTCAGTATTTTTTTAAAAAAAGTTATTTATATATATAAAGTAAATTTTCGATAGTTAAGTTAGTCGCTGAATGCGAAAGGCACAAGACAGGTCATCGTGGCGATCTTTGGGGAGGCCTATACTTTGCAGAGGGCGTCTATCGGCTGAAAAGAAGATACTTTTCGATACAAAGATACAAATAACTGTAGAGCTAAGTAAAATAAACATATTTTGCTATAGTTATGAATGTAAAGTTTATATTGACCCTTTCAAATCTTGTCCCTTTAACGACTGTTCCACTCAAAGTGCTCTGTTTAAATAGTAAAGGGCAGTGAGTAAATAAGCTCTATCTTAATTAGTCTCTATCCGTCTCCCAGGAGCCGCGTAACGCCGAGATGATAGTCGCTTTAATTAATATAATCGCTATGCCTTACATTTGTAACCTAACCTCTGTAACGAACTACTCCGATTGTTAGACCTCGCTTTCATTATTATTACTTTACTGATAGATAAACGTCAATCGTGTGGAATCGATGGTAAATATTCAACGCTTAAGTCGTCAATTCATTTCCTAGTTGACAGTATTTTTTTTTAAAAAACGAGTTTTTGCATTTGTTTAATTTCTTGAGTAAGTTCGCGTATAAATTATTCAAGAATAAATGACAACGTCATCAATTTATAACAAAAAAAATTCTATACATTTAAATGCGTTGCCATCGTCGTTTCAGCTCTTAGAGACCCACTGCAAAACATACACGCATCTCCCGAAGGATATTCCCAAAGGACATTTTCATAATGTGGTTACGCAAAGGACACAGCTGCCCATCCTCTGGAAACATTTTGTAAACACCGGCAATCTCACGTAATTAAAGCACAAAGTGTGAATTATATAAGATTGTATCCCGGGAATCAAACCCGCGACCCCCATCTTGTTCCGAAGTTATTAATTACATTATAACTTATATTAAATTTACTAGTATTAAAGATTATTATTTGTCTTATCTCCTTTATGCAAAAAATGTACTTACTCCATTTTTTATCTTGATCTGAATATACCAGTGAAAATTTCTTGCTCGTAAATTCTGTATATTTGTAATACTAATAGAGAAAAACCCACATTTTGTAATGCTTTCTAGTTTAGTAATTTTGTTGTAATTTTCGAAATGTCAAAAAGTTTACTGAGAAATTATCAGGTCAGTTACATAAATCCATTTTAAAATAATCTTTGACATGAATTTTTAACTACAAATAAACATTAGGTTCGATGTAGGAGGATCTTTTGAAAATAAACAATCAGAGTGCTTCTGATTACCTGTGGATTGCTTAGTGTAAATAACACTAGAAATATAAGTTCATAGTGTGTGACACTTTATGTGTGTAAGTACTAAGCTTGTACATCTGCACAATCCTAGCATATGTTGTTCAATATTATCAATGTCTTGTATCGTCAACCTTTGTTATCTCAGATCATTAAAACGCTCATATGAATTTATCGCATGTACCTGCGTTTACAAAGGCACATTTGCGTTTTATTAGACGCGTAAAAGTCAAAGACGAGCTCGCTCACCAATCGGGAACGTCAAGGAAATACTCCGGATAAGTGTAAGACACGCCCACATTGTTAACCAGAGTGCCAATCTCGAGGTCCGCAATCTCTCTTCCTATTTTCTCATAGATAGCCTCGCCGTCGCTGAAATTCACTTGAATTATCTTCGTGCTCACTTTGAAGTCCTTTTCTAAGAGAAAAAAAAGGAAAATGTTCATAGAAACCAATAAAAGTAAATTGACTTTCTCGCGTTAGCCATCTGTACATAATTTCATACAACTTTGAAAAAATAAAAACATTCAAAATTTCGTTAACATTGAATGTAATTATACCAAAATACAACGATAATCGATAAAAATTGATACATAATTTAAATTTACTGTGTAAAAACAAAAATATATGTTAAAAAGCAGTTAAAAATCATGAAATACAAACAATTTTTTATGTCACGGAGGGCGGTAACAAGGTCCTTTGCATGCCCTTTACTTGTTTACAATGCCGATCAAAGGTGACTTTACCCGGTTTTTATTTTATACAGAGCCATGATTAGAGACTGTATAAACTATTATCAGAAAAGAAAAACACGAAACAAACCCGAATAACAAATATTTCTTCTGCACAGGCGATCGTCGTACTACAGAATTTAAACTGAGTACTTATTTTACCTAAATTACCACCTGTTACCGGCCCGTGCGTGACCCAAATTTTAATATTATTTACTTTCTTATTATAACAAAAAAATACAATATTGTAGACGAATATCATAACGTGGCATTTGAATAGAAACAAAAATAAATAATGCTCCGTGTTTGACTACTAAAACGACAAACTTGTTTTAGAATTTTTTTGGTACAATATTATTAAAAACAAGTTCAATTCGATGCAAGCAAAGTCGACTTACATTAAATATATATCATATTTGTTGTATTTTGACTTAAATACTGTCTAAATCTAAATTTAAAATATTTATTATTATATTTACCCAATTCCTCTGCGGTATTCTTCAATTTGTCCATAGATCGACTGACTAGAACGATATCACAGCCGCGGGAAGCCAACTATAACAAAAACGAGTTTCAACAAAATAATATAACATAAATTTGTCATCATTGTCATTATTGGATGCTAATAGTTATTAAATTAAAAATAATTTAACGTGAATTTAAAAGTAATATCTTATATCTATACTTATGCGTATGCTTTTCAGCAAAAATATTTATCCAACAGAAATATAGAGGCAACTGAATCTTAAACAGGTGATGTTTACGTCATTTTTTAGTAAATAACTTTAAAGTTATACAATCTATGTATGTATTTCCAATCACTGTATTATATGGTCGCTCTGAAATACAGAGTTACATTATCTTTATTTTTTATTTTAATATGATAGGCTTATAGCTTATGGTCAGTATAAAGTCTACATGGACAGGGATATAAAACAATAATTAATTTTGATATGTAGTAATCCGAAGTTGTAAAACCATTTTTCTTATTTATTTTATACGTTATTTCTGAAACCATTTTAAATACTATATGCCATATATTAATTAAAATAGCAAATGCGCTATATACATTTAGGCCTTTAAAGTTTTTTTACCCATAATCAATCGACCTATAAACTAGCTGTTCACCACCCGCTTCGCGTGGCCCGAAATGCTTTTATGTAGGTGTAATTTCATAAAATTGATTCTTGGTAAATTTTGAGATGCCAATAAAATTGCCCGGAATTCTGCCTCTCTCTCTCTCTCCTCACGACCTCTCTTGCTGATAATTGTCGTGAATCCGCCTTAAATGAGCGCGAAGGGAATATTCCTACTAAAACTTCAATTATCTAAAGCTAACGATTCCTAAGATATTGTGATAAGTGAGTACGTAGGTAAAAATCACTTGTATATATATACAGAAATAATGTGACTACGTTGTAAATATAAAAATAATTCGCTCATAAAATAAATTTACTAATATTAATTATCGTTAATATAGCAGATGCCAAAAAAATTGCTTCTCGCGCGTTCTCACTGCATTGTAATAAAAGTTGAAAAGAATTGACATGTGTAGGTGTTTAGACAGTATTTTAATTCGCAAATAAGGTAAAATCATTCTTATATTTACATTAGCGCTCAACCAACACGTCTAGTCTTGTATATTATTTAACAACGTATTAGCGTCTATTGATTTATTAATAACCTCATGTTTAAACTTCTTTGGTACAAAGTTCAAAAATTAAATAAATTTTAAACCAAAAAAAAAACTCATTAATTACGCACTTATAAATTTAGCGTCAGGGCAAAAAACAAAAATTTTTTAACTAATATTTTTAAGAAAACTAAATATTACGTTAATTTGTAATCTAATTGTTGTTTTAACAATGTTATAGTTAAAGTATCACAATTCCAAACCTTTGTATCATTGAACCCGTTCATGTTCTACAAACTTATTAAAAAAAAAATTATTTTGAAACATATTTTCGATTTTAAGTTTTTCGTAATTGTTTAAAAAACTTAGCAAAACATTACCCTTACTCACTCAATGTCGAGGCTATAATATAATACTACTGATTATTTTAAGATAGGTCTCTCTAAATGATAAAATATAGATTCTACTACAATTTAAAATTTGAATATATCCAATCTCAAAGGAGTTGCTAAGTAGCTGGCTCAACTCTAATCAAGCGTAATTCATAGTACGACACAATTATAATTGAGACAATTTGCAAATAAAACTACGATTTCATTAAACGTCTAGGAGAAATAAACGTGTAAAAAATTTTCAAAGGACTCAAATCATTTGCCCTTTATAAGATAATAAACGAGTACAGCATTTTGAAATAGCTTTGGAAGTTATCAAAGAATGATATTTGCATATCATCTGAAAAGTAATTATAGAAATACCGAGCAAAAGACCTTTGAAACATCCCTTTGAGAAATGGAACATCATCAACGGACCTTTTAACTAACACAAGCTCGACAAATATTCAAAGCTTTGAAGTTTTAGGTGCTTATCGCCCGTTCGTTTAAAAACCGTGTACTGTACTTTATTGCTTTATCCGATAAAATATTTTTAAAGCCTACGGTTATTGGACAGGTTGTTCGATAAATTTCGTTACTTAAATATAATTCAACCCCACACTTAAACATTCTGTTTTTGTCTACACTAACAACATTAACAAACTTGGAGTGATTTAATCGCTGTGCAGTGATCTTCACAAAATCTCTCAAAAATTATTACATATACTTCTCGCCTGCCATATTAATTAGATTTATGATTATTGTCAACAGTTGGCCTAATTGGCTTTTACAGCTACATCCTTGTACGAATATTGATTTATTAAAAAAAATTTCCAAATTCAAATAACTACAAATTTAGTTCCAAGGCGTACATCTATTTGACCGTCAAAAGGGAAGTTTAAATGCTGTAAACTTACACATAGACCTGTTTACATTACACTACCAGCACTGGTAGACATTACAGAATTTTTTTCTGTTAAAAGAGTTCGGATTTGATTTTTAAGGTTTTGGGAAACGTTTTTTCAAAAAATATAGCCTATTTTGTCCAGATTAAAATTTGATGTTCCGTTTATAAAAAAATTGACCCAGAAAGCCAATGCGGTTAAGGTAGAATGTGAACATTAGCATCTTCCCTTCTGACTGTACACTAAAACGTCCTCACAAACTTGTGAAAATTAAGGAACATCTTTAATTTACTTCACAAAACACTACACACTTTGCTAAGTACCTTTATCGATTTTTGTCATCGATTTTTCTTAATAAAAACGATCTAAGATCGTAACCTGTTATCGACAATCCTTTCCCTCTTGATTACTACTGCTAAAATGAAAAAAATAGCTTCCGTGATTATAAAAATTTTTGTTTCATTTTAAGGATTTTTACTTCTTAACCATTAAACTTTAAAATAATTATAATTCAACAATAAAAGACGAACAATTGAATTAATTTAAATATTTATAAGGTTAGATTCTTTTGTTACGTGACTTCACGGACAGTTAAAAATACACATCATAACGCAGTTTAAATTGCGGTTACTGATAATCATAAATCGAGTCATTCGTTGCCTTAGTTGAATATTATGTTTTTACGAACTTTGACAAAATTAAAAGACGATTGGTAAGAAATTTATGTAAATATTTTAAAATTCAAAGCCGGCATGCAATGGGTGTTTATTAATTTTATTTGGATTTTAAAATCATTTAGGGCATTATGTCTGCACTGGTCATACAGCGACATTTACTTCAAAACTACTGTACTGCGTCATAGAAAAGCGCGGAAGGTGGGAGCCAAGAAAATAAGAGCACTAGCGCCCTTGATGTAACAACTGACGGCGGACCGATAGACACACAGACAGACTCATACCAGAGATGCGGTACAACGGTTTCATGAGCACTATAGTGAAATAAATAAACGATGCCCTAACGGTAGAGCAGTATTGCTTGGAGATTCCATTGTAGTTTTAACTGGACACTTCTTCAACAAGAACGATTTGTATTAAAAAATTAAACAATTCTTATTAAAATGCCACATACCTCTTTAGCGTACTCCTTTCCGATCCCGTCCGTACATCCAGTGACAACTAAAACAAAAAAAAAATTAAGATGTAAAATGGATATGAAAATTCTTAATATTTAAAATTTTAATGTAATGCCGATTGTGTTCGTACAAACTACTTTAAATTGTAATTAAAAAGATACTCGGGCACTTCGTTAAGCATAAGTGTTTTAAGGCAATTAAGTACACGGATAATTATTACTTATTTTGTAATAACACTTCAAAGTAGTCGTGGTCAAAGATCAAAATCGTCGAGATTGGAATCGTCGGATTATTAATAAAAGTCATTTATGTTTACAAAGTTTTTGCTCATAAATTGTTTGCTGCGATGTACTTGACGGTTATTTCAGACTTAAAAAATTTTTCACTGCTGCTGAAAAACCCTTATAAAATCAATCTTTTTAATGAATATCGACATTTTAAAAGTAATCTAAAATGGATATTATATATTAAAATCATTATTTTAGCCATAGGTCTTGCTGGAATTTACTGATAAGACCAGTTGAAAGCGGCTTAAAAAAGATAGCCTCTCTACCATGTGGCTTGACTAACAACGCTAAACTTGCTACATACATACAATAGGATAATAAAATTGATCATGTCAGTAACGTCCAATGACGTAATATACAGAAATGAAAATATCTTCATTTCATTTTCGAGAATTAAACAGTACTTTAATAATGTTAATTGATAATTAAAAATACTACCAAAGACACAATTAGCGTCGATATTCACCTATATAACTACAAAAAGTTTACACTTCAAATAAATTCCAGCATGAGAGTTATGGCTGTAAGAAATGTTATTAAAAAGATAACATATTTCAAAATAAAGTGAAGCTAGAAACTTAATAAATTTGTTACATGCCTGAGATGCTTTAAAGTATTTACGTAAGATTAAAGCATGTAATTTACCGCATATTCAATGGCTCTTTGAGGCACGAGAAAATACGAAAAGAAAACCTTAAAGGTGTCTAAATACTAAGTTAATTAAAAAATTGCCTAGCTCGGATATTATTCCAAATGACTGACTTTTCAATTCAAGCAGTTTAATTGACTATGGGCTGCCAGCAATAGGACAATGTACAGTATTATCAATTTTACCGAATTTTGTAGGTATAAAACAGTTTCTATTTTTGCCATCCAAAAAATGAATTGCTGATTTCTGATTTGAATGGCTTCGTACATAACTATATTGTACTTTATTCGCCTGACAGTAAATAAAGTCAGATAACTTTAGTACGCGATAAGATTTTGGGTTTCATGACAAAATCAGTCCAAAATAGCCAGATCGTAATATAAACAAGGCGTTAATTACATAGGATTGCCATAGTTCACATGCAAGTTTCCAGAGAAGGGGCAGCAGTATCTTCTGCATACCACACTGCGATTGCCAACACACCTGTGAAGCGTGGCGATTAAGGTGTATCATATCTTTGGGACACATAGATACATTTAGGGTAGGCCTATGCCTTACCGTAGGCGTTTGTGGACTGAAACGACAACAAAATAATAACGATGTTGGTCATCTGTCTTTTGAATTAATATAAATAAAAAAATACTTGAGCAATTTGGAACAGGCAATCATAGTACGGAAATAAAAAAGGAGCAAGTAGCGGGGACACTTGCTAAGTTAATTGAAATGAGAAACTAGAAGTATTTTCTAACCACGCACTTTCAAAAGTTTCCGTGCAAAGAATTAAAGAGAGTTTAGAAACACCTCAATATGTTCCGAAGTGTAAATAAAGTAAAAGTCAGGCTGTGGCAAACCCTCAGGGAAAAGTTGAGTAGAAAATGGAAACATTTCCTCATTTCAAACTGTTAACGAGTTCGGATGCCAAACGATGATTGCCGTACAGGTAAGAATTTTGTTTACCGCTGGGAAAAGCATTTTCCTACGGAACTTATGAACACGGATTACAATAACCTTATATTTCTTACAATTAATATAATAAAAATTTACGTCATTGTAAAGAATAAACATAAAGAATCCAGTAATTTCATAACAATACAAAATGGTTCTGTACACAGAGATATGTTAACAAGAATCTAAATATTGAATCATACCTTCAGTGGTATTGTAGATAGTGAATATGTATGAATAAACACAAAAAAGTATTAACTTTTTACCGCTATCTGTTTTATGTAGTATGTTTATTTATTTATGTTATTATGATGTGATGTGTTATAATTTATAGTGATTTGTGTACATCATAAATACAAAGCAGTGATAAAAATAGACTGTTTTATAGAAACTTGAATCAGATTGAGATCCCATATGATAGCATCCTTCAACTTACAAGAGCAGGGGTTGAATTGTGTCCTGATCTGAGTAGAGTGTACAAAAAACTAAGACGGTAATATAGCAGCAACTACTTCCCAAGCTTTCTTATCGTTAGAAAATCTTGTATACTAAAAATATTTTTAAGAAGTATTTGATAAAGAATTTTCTAAATTTTTTTACGTAATAATATTGTAGGAGCGTAAACAATTTCCCAAAAAGTTACTAACTTTAGTTACCACAGACAAATGTACATTAGACAAAACTTTACTTTTTTTTCCAGGCTAGCCATACGTAAATCGCTATTTTTCTTATATTTATTAATATTTCTTGCACATTGCCTAGATGTATATGGTGTATACTTACTGATGTAATATTTTTACAGTGATTTTTCTCTACGAGTCTCTCATATTATAGATAGCTAAATTAATAAAAGGTTAGCGGTAATATAGACCCAAAAGAATTGGTGTTGATAGTAAAGTAAAAAGAAACAATGGTAATAGGCGTTGCTAAATTACAACTATATAGCACTCTGACACACAAAAGCCGACATTCGGCCGATATAAAACTCAGATAATTTTTAATTCATTTCGAACCCTAGCGGAGCGTGTCAATCGAATAGATCAAATATAAATCCGCCAGGTACATTTCGCAAAGCCATTAGTTTAGCAGTTTTATCAACCGTTACATGAATTTATACAACAATTTTTAAAAACAACTCGTCTGTGTTATTTATAGTTCATCATGTTAGAGAGTTTTATATGTACTGTTTTGAATATTGATTGCACTTAATAAATAATGCTTTTATCACGTTTGACAGGGGACATAAGAATAAACGTATCAGCTTAGCGAGTACATTAGTCGAAGTGTGCCAACAAGATAACGATTTATTTACAAGTCATATTAGCGCTAACAGAAAAATATAATATAAAGTCAAATAGAAAGCGTTTTACGTTCATCCGTTAGCCAGTCAGCCCACTTTCATGTTACCGTCAATAAGCCTCAATAGGGTAATCCCCCTTGTGCTAGTATTGTGATGCAGCCATGCACATTTCTCTTGGCATTACCGTGGCTGACATATTCTTACTAACTAACTAAACTGTTTCTTCCTTCCCCATTTAATTTTAAGTGTAAGACAATGTCCAAACTTTACATTTTTTTCGCAATAAAACACTTCCCGATACACAAATCCGCTGGCAACGAGTGGATTATACTAGCTTCCTATAGGTATAAACCCTAAAGATACGTATGAGTGGAATATACCGTAATCGCCACGCCTGGCGATCGCAGTATGGAACGCAGTTGACGCTGCTATCCATTCTTTTGGCGCACAGTGATACCATAACTTATTTATAGTATTAACTATTAAATGCTTCCTATTAAAAACGCACTATTTTTACGTATTTTCTTATACTTATATTACCTCTGTAGAACTATGGTCGGTTTAAGTTTTTGTTTTTATGCACTTAATTTAAAAACCTCACACTATAATGTATTTCATTGTTTATTTATCTATCAAGGTCTTCCCTATTAGGCTACCATTTAACGTTTTTGAAAAGACATTATATTTATAAGTATTAAATCTCAAGTTAAGTTAAAATTTATAATGTAAGTGATACGCTTGAAAACATCTTATAATATTATTTACGGGTGATTTATTCAAGAAGATTCAACTTTTGTTTTGTTAGGCTTCGCTTAGCGTGTTATGTATTCTGTATTTCTAGTATAATACACATTTACATGAATTATTTTAAGTTGAATTATTATACATAAAGAAAGCTATTTATGAAATAGCTTACGTGTGGGAAGAATATATTTACTAATAATTATAGCGAGAAAGTGGTTAAAATCAAAGATTTATATCACGCGCAAGACATACGACATTCTTCTCGGAAAATAAACAGCCTTGTACCTAACACACTACAGGTCAGTTCTCCTTGATCTTGTCGCGGATGAAGGTGAAAGTTACCGTAATCATTACGTCGCTAACGATTCAAAGAAAAATGAACCGTAACATAAACATGATAAGGTTCTCTCCCACAAAAAATTCAATTTTTGTGATTTCTCGACAGTTACTTCTTTTGTATTCAATGAAAAATTTAAAGTAAGTATGTAAAGAATTCGACGATTGAATTTCGGTCAAGTTTGTATGCATATTAGTTGTGCTTTGATGTAATTGAGTTATTTACTTTTTGTTACTTCCGCTTAAGCAAGTATGGTGCCCGGCATTTGATTTGGCACACGAAAAATCTTTTGTCGAAAAAAATACTATATTGACAAAAAAGATCAGTTTTAATTACTCCATATATATTCATCATTATTTTCGTTGTTAAAATTTAATGAAAATGCATTAAACGGATTTAAATCATTTTAATGCAGTGTATTGAAAATAATTACAAAGATTACATTAATTTTTATTATTGAGTACAGGGTCAAAACTTTTGTCCAATTTTAAAAAGAGGTAACTGGTAGTCCTTAATACGATTTCTGTAAATATCGTTACAGAAATACATACAATATTGTAAATATTTAAAAGTATTTTCATTGCTAAAGCTATTTGATGCTTTCAAGATCAGAGTTAATTATTAATATTTAACATAAAATAATAATATTTTAACTTGTCTGTATTTATCAGATATTTTATAAAGGAAACAGGCAACAATTGTTTTTCGTTTAAACTTTACTGTACAAATATTTAATATTTATAAATAATTTGCATGTAATTCTCTGATCTTTGACTAATATATAAGTAAATAAAAATTATAATAGCCTTTACTCTACCACAAATCTAGATACATAATACCATTAAGATTATTATTCATTCAATTTAATATTTTATATTTAGTAGAAGCATCTATTTACTATTATAATTTATTTAAATCTAAATACAAAATTCTTTAATTGGTTATTATTGGATTGTGGTGGAAGTCGCCCCTGTGGCGTAAGCCTCCCTAGCATTCTCTATTCGTTTCTATCTTCTGCTTCTCTCCTCCAAATTGGTCCGCAAACTTCTGTAAAAGTGCTGCTCATTTTCTTTTTGGTCTACCTTTCCTACTTTTTCGAAATGAAAAGAAAGAGTTATATTACATGAAAAAAAAGGAAGATAGAGAGGATACAAGTAAATACTTAAAGATACAAGAAATAGATGAATGTAATAAATAACAATTTACTAGTCATCAAATCTTATCTAATGCCAATAAAAGGATAGAGACAGGTTACACTAGACATAATTAAACTATATTGATCTGTCGTGAAATAAATATATTTCACAGTAACGACAAATATTAAGTATAGGTAGCACAGGTAATAAATTTATGTATAGCCTGAACCTTCAAATTCTCCCGTTTAAGATCAAAAGCACGTAATTAATCGGCGTTTTAATGGAATACGCGTACACGTGGAGCTTAAGAAAATTTTGTCACATTAACATGAGACGCCATTAAGAATTTCTCACGCGTACGGAGAAATTAAAATATCGCAGCTTAACACACGGAACGACTTTCCACGCAATAAAATATTTCAATTGTCTATTTTAATGTCCACAAGACAAAGACATATTAAAACAGTAGATCTTGACGTTTCACCTGACGACCGAGACTAAATCAGGACGATTGTGGATAGTAAAAACGACAATTTGCCAATAACGGTTATAAATTGCAAATATGTAATAAACAAAGTTATAGAAATCGAAAACAATTTGAATATCGAATTGTAAATAATTAATGCACATGTGGACATTTCAATCTAACAGATGTGCAGCTCTATTGTTTACGGAACAGATGTCGGTATGGAAAGCGTTAATAAAGCCAACCAGGCTGACTTGGCTCCACGTACTGCGAACATTACCAAAGTTTTACTGTATCTCAGTATAAAAAAAGCATCGCAATATACACGCGGCGCTGTTCACGCGTTTGTATAAGATTAATTACTTAAAATCGTACTCCCATAAATTTAATATAATAATATTACGACTATACAATTCGTATAGCGCATCCTTACAAAATTGTCACAAAGTAATCTAATTATTCAGACTCTCTTTCGACATTCATGATAAACAAAAGTAGTAAAAGGTATATAAGCACTATTTTTTCCGGTCTATCGAGATGCCATCAGCGGAAAATAAGCACCTAAATAATTTGACACACGCCAATCATTCATCTGATATTAAGCGACAAACTAAAATTGACACGCTCCATTAAAATATGTGTGTGTGGTTTCAACAATTTAAGTGCGGCCATTTCAATGTAAAAGACCGAAGATGTGACCGTTGGCAGACAGGAAAATTAAATACATTGCAGCATATTCACATGTGTTTTTATGTGATCCCCTTCTTTCTCGATTTGATTTCACTTTTTTACTCTATTTCTTGTATTTTATGATATTAACTAGTTTCACTACCTTATCAATTTATCTCTGCACCGCCCAAACGGTTAACTGGCACGGAACGCCTTCGGCATTAAGTTCGCCGTTATACGAAAACGTATAAAAAGATTTTAAATAAATAAAATTAAACCACAAAAAGCCTCCGGAAACCGTTAAGAGACAACGCTATCAACTACAAGTTATTAACTTTAACCTCTCTCTTGTCGAAAATCAGAATTAGATCAGAAAACATGACAGTGTGATATTATTACACGATTTGCATTTAATGTGACTGAAGTCATGCTGCTAGCCGTCTTAGGATTTGTGCAGCTTCATCGATATTGAGCCCGCGGAAGAGGTCAGCGGGATAAAAATATACGTTGGGCGATCGTATCTCAGTTACAGCTAAGAAGTACACATGAAGAGGGACTATACACCCGTGTAGGTGCATAGTGTTTCGACCGAAGTGTAGTGTAAGTTTTGCGAAGCGAGGACTACTCTATGGTCGGGAACGACATGGGCCTCTCCTGACCGCCCTCGCTTAAACGTGGGTTATTATACTACAATGCTCCGTTCACACATTAAAATCAGTAAAAGATATTATGAAATTGCTTGAATGAGCAACTAACCATACTGCCTATATATCTCGCGCTATCGGACTTTCACCTCTTCGCTGATTTGCAAAAAATGGCTCCTTGAATGAATAATCGCAAAAGACAATTACTTTAACTAGCATGATATTCATAAATTACTTCAAAGATGGTTAAAATGTGTCAAAGGCGTTGTTCAATTTCTCTCGAAACGAAGCTATCTTTTAAACGTTCGTATCGATATTTAAAATTTTCCATTGATTTTTTGCAAAAACAAAAATACCTTCACTGATATAAGCGCACAATAACTTGACATACATTCCGCTCTTAATAGAACTCGAGAAACCAGAACTGCTGGTATTAAACGTGATTACGTCTTTTTATTTATCGATTCAAATATAGCGTAATAAAAAGGTATTACGCTGAAACACTCGTATACTTACTATAACGAATCACCCAGGGGAGTATTTAGGAAAACTTGTAATGGCCTCAAAGTGCAAATATAATAAAACTTAAGCCGACTCCGACCCTTGGGAGAAGTTAAGTGAAGAGCAGCAACATTTATTCCTTTCCGACTATTAATAAAGTAGAAAAACATAAGTAAATCTAGCGAAAAAATATGTATGTATCATGGTTTAGTTTTTTTTTTATTATATTACAATAACAACCGATCAAGCCTTGATTCGACTAGCTCGGTGAATCTCGAATCGGATTGTTAAGAGCATCTGGAGTGACAACCCTAGCCATGATCTGAGGAGACCTTGGCTAGGGTTGTCACCGGGGCTCTTTTCCTGGTCCCTCCATATAGTCTTCACTTAAATGTATGTCAATCTCTATCGGATACCCGTCCTGTGAATTCGCTACTGTAAAGATTTTAGTGTTATATAAAGGCGCTTACCTTCAGCGCTCTGTCAGCATAAACCCGGTGAACTTGAAAATTCCATAATTTTGCAAACAAAATTCAACTATGACATAAAAGGAGGATTTCCTCTGCATCATTATGCGATTGTAAGGGCCGTATACAATACGTAAAGTATTCGTTTTAAAAATTGACAAAAAAAAAATCTTTACAAAGGCGCACTTTATTTTTAATTTAATTGATATGACGTGTTGTGCCGAGTGACAACAATATGTAACAATATTGTAACTGCGAAGTCTTTGGGCTTAAACTTTCAAGTATTGACCTTTATTCCTTTATCTTACTTATTTACTTTATAAAGGAACCAATGGCGCTTACATTTGCTAGTTTTTTTCTACATATATTTTATTGAATAATATTTGCAATGAAAAGTTTCATTACATAATTGTGTAATGATAGTTGTAAGGCTAGTTAGTAAAATGTTTCAAAATGTATTCGCGGATAAAAGAGTAAATATAAAATCTATGACCAATACAAATAACCTCGAAAAATTGCTGCCAGTGATCATAGTGAGAAAGATATAAAAATGGAAAAAGCAAAATCAAAAAACAAAGAGAGAAAAATGAATGCACTGACAATCAGTATTTAATACTGAGTTTTAATATTATGAGTTTAATGAGATGGACTCGCGACATTTGATTATGACAAGACTGAAAACATCGCACAACCAGGGCACATTCCTGGTGCAACCCATGGCTGTTGAAACCGAAAGGTTCTCGAGTGGCGTCAAATAGCCGGTAAACGCGGCGTGATTGTCCTCCACTAGGTGGATATACGATATAAAATATAAAAAGAGGAAGACACGTTTACACTTAGAGTAGTTGTGTAATTCGCATTGCTTGCTGCATGCGCATTTATCAGCAGGCTGGCGGGCGGTGCACTTTATTGCACGACTACTGCTGCATGTGCGGAAGTAGCTATATATTGGTCGTTTTCTTACTTAGGATGGACTTCCGCAACATAACGCCTAAATCCATTAGATAAAGAAGAAGACTGGATACTGTCATAAGTCTTAAATACTTATCGAGAATAAGATGTTTTAAACTTAGATAACAAACGATAGATTAAAAATATGTTATTGTCTTTTTCCCACCTTTTTCGTATGGTCCACATTTCTTTTCGTGGATTATTTCATAAAATTATTTTTTGTCAATTTTTAACAGGCCAACAAAAAATATTCTGGTAAAGTTCACCTTTAAGAGAGTAAACACTTCAACCCCTTGCGGGTAGAATTTCATAAAATCTGTATTTAGCTGAGCTCTTTTCACCTAAAGGAATAGTAAATTTCTATTCTTTATGCCTTGTAGTTATAGAGATATCGTGATGAGTCAATATGTAGGAATAAACGCCATATTATAAGAAATTTTCACTTTTCTATCTGTTTATTGTAAATGAAATGACTAGTTTAAAATAGTAAAATATTGTTTACATTGCAAAAAACAGACAATGTTTTTGTACAATATTTTGTCCTGTAAACTAGTAGTATATATCAATCATCATCACCATTATATGAGAAATGAAGCGCGTTTTAAAAGTCAATACATTTATTATTAAACTAAACTTCAGATCAAATATTTAATAGAATATACTACCACGAGTGCCGCGCATGTATTATTCCGGTAGGTAACATATATTTCATTAATTTACATTCTTTACGTCAGTTATTGCTATACAGTTCACGACCTACAGCCCACAAAACAACCTAATCATTGTCTATATCGGCCATTGTACTGTATTTTATATATTGTTATTTCCATTACACGTTACATTTTAATAACGGAACTTAGCCGGCAGAATATTGGCCGTTAGACATAAGATCAAACTGGCATTTAGACCACATTTTAATAACAAAGATTTACCTTTTTAGCATTACGTCTTAGTAATATCAATTTTTTGTTAAATTATTAAAAGAAATATGAACACAACCGGTCCGCGTTGTTTCAACCCATAGACGCCGAATACAAAGCAAAGGCCTCCAGACCAATATGGGGGATATACCATAATCGCTATGCCTGGAAAGCGTATTATGGTATGCAGAGGACGCTGCTGCCCATCATATGGAAACTTATTTGTGAGTGGTGTGTGTGTGTGTGTTGTGAGTGTGTGGCAATCCTACATAATTAATCCACTAAGTGATAATTATGTAAGATTGTATCCCGGGAAACGAACCCACGATCTACGATCGCAAATCGCAGTCCTCTACAGCTGGGCTACCTCTCGTAAAGAAACCTAATTTAAATAATCATGCACGTAGGTAATTAACATTTTTAGTCAAGACTTGTCTTGACTAAAAATGTTGTTTGTCGTGATCTTCATCGCCAAAATGACTCTACGAGTTTGTGTCTCGTGCAAGTCTTGCGATAATATATTCGGAATCGGTAATTTTTTAAAAGGAAAATAAGATTTCGTAAATTAGCCTTTTGTTTACTAAAATTCTAATGAATAAAAAAGTCGAAGCGTTTAAGTATTGTTTTTTTTTTTTTTAATTTAAACATTCAATGTTTATGTACATAAATGAGTTTTTTTTAAAATAAATAAATAAATGATGTCCGATGTTAAGTAGTCATTGTTGTTAACAATACGAAATGTTTTTGTACGTGAGTTATATAACAATGCGAAGTTACGTAGAATTATTAAATACGTATAAAATCATTTACAATGTTTTATATTATATCATGTCCGTTATTAGCGCCTTTTTAATTTCAACAATTAATTTGTTTTTAAGAATGGTAAAAAATTAAGACAAAACTAAACTAAAGCGGAACGTACATGTCCTAAAAAGGTTACTTTTAGATAAACAGAAATCCATTTACTGTAATTTCTATTTTAATTTTCGCACATGTTTGAAGCTTATGCAATTATGTTATCTTTAATCGATAGTGAATCTCAACCCAAGTGCAAGAAAAAATAATGGGCCCGCCAAATTATATTATTTGTGTCCAAAAAAAACAAAACTTGTTTTCACTCCGACGTAATAACTGGTTATTTTAACAACATAAACGAAAAGTTTCTTGGTTACAATTGCACGGAAAATAGAGGGATATAACTTTTTATTAAATATTATTCCTTGGTGACTAGGAGATAGAAATACAGGGAGTTTCAACTATTTTTCTTTGCGAGCGCTCCGTAAAAGTTTTAGAAACAACTTCCAACGACTGTTGCTAATATAGTACTATCGCAAAAGTCCTGTCCAACGGTGCATATCTTTTTTTAATATATTCATGTTATATGTTTTTTATTTAAATATTAAATAGTAATTTAAATATTAACTAATGCTTCCTAATAGTGTATAAAAATGTATTTATTTTACTTATTTATTTAACAGTTTATTGTACACAATAAAAACACTAAAGTAACAATACAAATATAACTGACACAACAGGCACTACTTATTTCTAACCAGAAATTTCTTCCAGTAGGTCTACGGAAGGAGATTCATAAAAAGTAAGGCAGACACAACGTGCACAATAATTAAATTGAAATATTTACAATAGATACGACTTTTGACCATAATTACATACTTAACATGAACATAAATGTATACTTACATATTATATACTTACATAAATAAGCATAATAAATAATATATATACATAATATAAGCATAAATACATATATAACATATATAACTAAAAATATTATATATACTAGACAACTAGCGATAAATAGTGCTCTTTGACTCGCTTTTTAAATACAGGTAATGATGGACAATCACGTACTTCGTAGGGGAGAGCGTTCCATAATCTTGCGGCATGGACAGTGAAGGAATAGGAAAAGAAATCAGAGTGATGGTGTATTGTATGTTCACAAAAACATTCCCTGGTTTTCTTGGAAGTATGATATTCACATTATATCTACTTCATCGAGTTATAAAATCTTTCAGATGTCATCTTTATGTGGGCTTTTATAATAAGATCTCAGATAATAATCAGAAAGCACAGGAGCTACCAATGTAGGGGTAATAAAATTTTCAAACATTTGTGTACAAGTTACTTCTCTGCAAATAACTCCATAGAGGATAGCACGGCACACGTCGGAAACGATTTTTTCAGGTCCGTGGCATTTATAATTCGAATACCTGGTAGGCTCAACTTGATATCGAATGCTGAATAAAGAATTTTTCAACTTGGAAATGATAATTGCTTTGAACAAAAAATCGAACCTCAAATATTATACGGCACAAAGCCTCTTCTCGATAATTTATCTAAACATGTGGAATAATAGTTGTGTTAAGCGACAGTTTAAGCCAAGGTCTTTTTCTGGCAGCTTTGTCTTCAAACACTACAAAGAGCTTCCACCAAATCGACTGTAGCACTTAGTACATTCCAAACTCGATGAAATAAATAGTAAAAAATGAAATGCTTGATCGAGTTTTCCAACAGAGATCTCAAATTAAAAATGAGATCTAAACTAAACGACTTCTACGTTTTGCTACCGATCCTCGACAAAGCTATAAATGCCAACAGGTAAACAGCATTTGCCAACTACAAAAAAGGTAAACTATATGCCGCCCGCCTTTAGCAAAGGAAACCGGTAAATAATAAGTAAATGAATAGTGACAAATATTGATCTCATTTGCAAATCGATTATACCAACGACTTGTAGCCTTATAGTTCTGCAATGGTTGTTATAACATATAATTGTATAAGTATTTTTTTTTTGCCTGTTTACAATCAAACAAGTTAATCATAACAAGATAGCTAACCTTGCAAGCCGTGAGCACATTTTAATGAACAGTTTTTATACTTCCCGTGTAATAACGTATTATATTAATTTTATAATTATTTTCGTCATTAATACGTGTAATAAATTTTAATAGATTCGATCTAAGCCATGGACATCGCCATCTTATAGTTTTTAATAAAATAAGTAGTGATTAAAAATAACAATTTTAACAAAAAAATGACGCCCTTTTAGGACAAGTAAGGATTGTGATGTAGCTACAAAAATTTTATTAGATAAGCACATTGTAATTTTTCGTTATATCTATTCATTTATACCAGTTAACGTTTGGTCCTGTTAACTTTAATGAATTCATTAAAGTTATGCCTTTTACTAACATTTAAATGTGTGTGTAAACATTGTTAATAATGCAAAATTATTAATGTCTACCCGTCTCCTGCCCGCGAACAAATACATACATGCCAAGAAATTATTTTAGTCATTTATTATATATATAGATGAAAAATGCATTTTTTAATGAACACCCTTTTTAGCTGACCTCTACTAGACGAAAGGTTGTTATATATATAATACAACCTTTTACTTTTTCTTTCGTGTTAAATCAATACATATAATATGAGGATATGTCCTCAATAAATCGTATTTATAAAGAATACGTTGTTATTTTTCCCATTTTAAATTCTTGTTGGTGCAAAGAGATAATTTAGTGGTAAATTTTTTATGATATAGGCTATGATATCTTTTCAATATAATCGATATGCAATCAGTATTATTAAGATAGTAACACGATATTACTGTCTAATACACCAATGTTAAACTAATTGGAAATTATATATGATTTTACGCAAGTACAGCGTAGGTCGTGCAGCCACAAGGCGGACAGAAGACCTAACTGAGGTTGTTAGAAGATTTAGGATGCATACCGCTTCCAACAAATCTTATGGCGTCGTTTTACGTCTAAAATGATGATGAAATCTAATCCGAATCATTACAATGTTCTATTATTTATCCAGTAGCCACTAGTAGATAATTATAAACACATTTACAATTGATTATACTGTACATATAATAAAATATTCATGCAATTTTTCCACTACAGCAAAATAAGGTCAGCAAGTAAACCACATTGTAGGAAACTGACTTGTTTGATACATGTTACATCCTTGTGATTATGAAGGCAGAAATATAAAAAAAAATTAAGTGACAATGAAACTATTTTGATTGCATCATTTATTCGTATATTATAGAATGTTTTTTTTTTAAATTAGTTAAATAAATGTATATTATGAAAAATTAAATGATAATCATTAATAATTTACACCGAGCGACCTTATCGCGAAACGTGATTTTTTTCTAGACAACCTTTAGATGGACATATAAATACGCGAGTACGTAAGAAACTGGTGTGTTTACAGTTATATATATATGTGTAATTAAACATATATCGACGTATACTTCGATAAATGTGAGACATTCACAAGTTTTAAAATAATAAATAAAATATTTATTCTCGAATCGGTAAGGTTTTATTAATTATCAAGAACACTTCAACTCATTAACTTTGTGTTGGATCTCCTTGTATGTGACTAGCCGGTTTTGTAAACTTATACCAAGTTGCCTCCGAAACTTGACAAACACATAATTTTTCTCCTACCAATTTATGCAACCGCAAATAAACTCTTTATACCCGAGGTACAGGCTTGATTAAAAAGCGCATTGTCCTTAAAAGCTAATTTAAATAGACTAAACGAATCTTTAGCTATAAGTTGGACTCGACGACGTAAAAATGATTAAAATATCCTAATCATCGATACATTTTATTTAAAATAATATAATTGAAAATATATCAAAACTTGTTTTCGATCCAAACCACGCAAGTGTAAAAAAAGTGTTAATAATAACAAATATCAAACAGTCACTTTGCAAGATTTTGAAGCATTTGTAAGGATTCAAAGTATCTAAAATCTATAGACAAAACATTCTATAGTATATGATATAGTTACAACCCTTGAATACAAAAGAATCTCCAATAATTTTAAGAAAAGAATCTTGTGTATACTAACATTTATTAACCACTTTTTCCAATACGAGCGGTACGAAGTGATCTGCATCCAGTGACTTCCGACGACCTTGGCGTCGTCATCATAGGTTTTCTATCGATGCACTTGCCGTTTCGTGGCCCACATTACAACACTTTAATGCAAAGCTTATACCTTGCAGTTGACGTTATACGGCTGAAATGATAATGAGTCATTTTTTGGATTTTCATCGACAATAGACAGTCTTCGAAGGATTGCCCCTAAGAGCAAAGGTATTAGGTGCTCAGTTACTTCCTAAATATGAAAAATCTTACTATCTTTTTATGCAGACCCTGCACAAAATGTTTTAGTTTTACGAAGTAGTATAAATGCTCTCAAACTAAAAGGTAAATATAACTGGAAGACGTTTCAGTTAATTTTATTAAAAACGTGTTTACCATATGGAATTTTATCTATGAGTCATGTGGTCGTACACGACGGATAATAAATCCAACTTGTAGTGATAGAAGTTGTTAGGAAATGTATGACGGCTCGTATGAAGTATTTTCTACTTAGCATCAGCAAACAAACTAAGAACTGGAGTGCGGTTTAACACATTTTTGTTAAAGATGAGGAGCTGGCAACCTAACTTCAACAAATGGAAAGTAAATGCAACGCCTTAACCATAACGGAACAATTGGATGTTATTTCAACCCTTATTGTTTTTAGCAATTATAATATTCAATCGCTGGATGCGGGCAGCATAAAACCGGTCATCGCAGCGACCTTAGAAGGTGCATATGCCTAGCAGCGGGAGTCTACTTGCTGAAACGAATAAGTTGGAGCCCTCTCCTTGCGTTGATTTATCAATTGCATCTTTGAAAAGAAGCAAGTTTTTTTCCGTTACGATGTTCATTAACACTGGATCGCGAATTCTTTCTTCTTTTATTTTATTTAAATATTTTTACAATATATTACGTAACCACAATTGTTTGTCATAGCGGCATGTTTGGATGTATTGCAACAAAAAATTCTATGTACGATTAAAGCATTATTCTGAAAACGTAATCGATAATTACATACATTAATGACGGTAAAGTCATCACATTGAGCGTTCTTAATATAAAACTTATTTTTATAATAGTTTTTTTTTTAATTATGCGGATGATTTGTTATCATGATGTGACCTTTAATTCTGGGTCTCATTGTTAAGGTCACCACAATGAGCCATAGATAAAACTATGTAAGGGATTTTTCTACGACATTGAATCATGAATTAGGAGATCTGCAGATAATTAAAAGTAGGCAAGCCACATAGCGCGAAGAAAATAGGGGCGCTGGGATCTTAAAGATTTTAGAACGGAGACAAGGTAGAGAGACAATCTCGTTAAGTTCTTCGAAAGACGCAGGCCACTTCTAACCTAGTGGAAATCTATGGGGTAGGCATATGTCTAAGCTAGTATTGCTTTCTGAAATTCCTTACATTTATATAATTTTCTATTCGATCGCTAAAGGCTGACAATACAAAGTCAGTCGGGGCAGTTAGCATTGTCAGTAAATGTTCAATTCCTATTATGTCGTAACGATTTCACGCTATACTCCCCCTTCCTCCTCCAAGACCAGAAAAAGACATTTTAAGAATGTCCTTATTGATCTTATCTCAAAGTTTCCACAACCCACTCATCACACCAAATCCTCATTAGTGACTCACTGAAATACAAAAATCATGTACTAAAGGCAAGCAGCATACAGATCACAAATCGTTTC
Organism: Battus philenor; assembly: GCF_028537555.1. NCBI lineage: Eukaryota > Metazoa > Arthropoda > Insecta > Lepidoptera > Papilionidae > Battus > Battus philenor. The sequence continues at coordinate 7,106,926 of NW_027181686.1, forward strand.
GCTTCCGGGGACAGCCGATTCCGCCCCCGCTTCCGCGCACAGCGAGGACTATCCGAGGAAAACCCTTATTAAGCCAATTAGTCAACACTTTCATCTTACATCGTACACTTACACTCATTCCCCTAAAACGCTAACACGCTGATAGTCTACCTTCGTGCCGACATCGTTCAACTGGCAAAATGGGGTTACATAAATTTTGTTAAGTTCGTGGACCCTTCAGTACCAAAGTTGCAAAGGCTTCCAGGATAGCGGCATTAACATCAATACATGCAATATATATTTGCTTGTTCTTCATAAGTAGCTCCAGTAACCAACGTACACATACCACATCACATATAGTATACAATAGAAAACTATTCAGCAAGATTATCATGTCTTTCTATAGACGCCCTTAGAAAGGCATAGGTCTTCCTTAAAGATCGCCACGATACCGTTCCTATCTTGAGTTGATTTATAACCATTTAGGGAATGATATAGTTAAGATTTATCTCCTTTATAGCATTTGACACAGTTATGGTCAATAGTTTCATTTATTAAAAGCAAGGGATATGATTTTTTTCTTAGTTATTACGTAGGCATTGCTGTTAGCTATAAAGTGGAGAATACTTTAGGCTTCTTGGAACAATAAACCAAATCACTTATACATAGAAAGTTTGTAATAGGATGTTTCTCAAACAGACTAAGATGTTATTTTTGTCGAATAATTAAATACTGTTTGCATATTGACAATAACGATTTGACAGAGATAAAGACGCTACAAAGGACTACCTCTTTATTGTAAATAAGTACAGGGGAAGGCGGCACCTTTGAAAACACTACGTCTGTTTTCACTTAAATGTATGAAATACATTTAAGAAATGAGTTCGAATTCAACATTTTTTCTGCTAAAAGCGCTCGAATTAACTTGTAACCGGTAAAACCACAATTGTAATGTGTACCTCTTTTTTGTTCTACACGATCGTAATAAAGGTAAATATAAAACGATAAGTTAAAATATTACATCTAAATATTAAGAAAAAATTGTACTAACGTACATTGAGGAATAGTTTAAATAATATTTTAACATTAAAATATTATTAGCCATGAGATGAAAAAAAAATTATAGTGCGTGATACCAACGGTTATACGCACGTAAAAGGTTTTTTCATTAATTCAACTTAATTTCGATTTAGCAATTATGTTTTAAATTTCCTATGGTTGGTTCAATTAAAGTTGTTTCTACCGACAGAATAACATGAAAAGCAGGTTCTAAAGCTAGCAAAAAATACTGCCTTCCTTCTTCCGACTAAAAATACCAGAGATACCAAAAGTCATGGACTCTTATTCCTCCTACTGAAACAAACAACCTGCAATTGTAATCCATCTATACAACAATATTTGTCTCTTTTAAGTACAGTAATTTTTAACCTATAAATAATGTATTCTGGAATAGTTTAATACACATTAAATATATCAGTCGATAGAATCCCATCGCGATAAATAATCGCCTAGGCGTCCCCCCTCAAAGATGACAATGGGCACGCTACATAATGCGCAGAACAGATGGTCGCAGGTGCGTTTAGGTTCTGAAGTGAAGACCACGACCCAGGAAGCGCAGCGCTGGACGTCCACCCGCAACTTGGACAGATGACCTTGTTAAGGTCGACATAAAACGATGGTCGGCTCGAAGCCGCTTACAACCGGTCTTATCGCAATTTATGAACGAGACCTATGTCCAGTATTGGACATCTTATGTTAAAAATCATGACATATAAATTAAGTATATATGGTTAATTGCGCCAAAATTCGTATTTCGAAAATACTCGTAACACTTGTTATCTTTGTCTTGTCAAGTTATTTTATAATGAAATACTAATATTTATATTAACCTATAATATATGTGGTTATCAGTCAAATAATAAATTTTATTTTAAAGTTGTTTAATTCAATAAAGCAAATATCGACGTACATTGCATAACCATATTTACTTTATTGACCTACATCGCGTATGTAGGTTATCATTCCAATAACCTACCTATCCCGTGTACAGCGAATGCAACAGGCAGGGCCGTTGTCGATACGATGCGATCCCAATTAACTCGTTATTCATAATATATTGTTTTATAATCTGTTATTTTAAATTTGGAACGGTGATAAATTTAAAAATTAGAAGGGAAACAAAACGAAAACAAATAGTGTAAACATTCGTTTAGGATTTATAAGAAAAAATTTTCCAATATAGACAATGCAATGAAAACTTCGTTTAGAATTTATGACTTCAATACAACTAAATTATTTTTGTAGTATCTTACACAGATTACCAATTGAAATCAATCACTCAATTGAATTTTTAAACGTAGTTACGTCGTATACGTCAATGCAGCCGACGCTACGCAGAAATAAAACATGTCACCGGAGTAATGCTAAAACTATAACAATTATTATACATAGAATTACAAAATTTATCTACTATTTAATAATACAAACAACTATATAATATAAATAATAAAAAATAATTTGTAAATTTCTTTTAACTAATAAGCTTGGCTATTACTTCCGATCTAAGCTGTCTGACCTATAGCATTGATGACACGGTAGATACACAATAATTTCTCTTTACCGCTTGAATATAATCATAAACTTTATTTCTACTGCGAAGGTAATATCAATCTTTGACGTCGCTTTAGACCAAAAATTATTTAATACGATATATGACAACCAACTATGAAAAGAGGTCATAGGTCAATGACCCGCAGGCTAAAAAAATTAGCTGCATTCAAAACATTAAAATACCGTAAAATCAAAAAGTTAAAAATTCATGTACTTACCAGCCCATTGGCCTTTCGACTTGAAATCCACCTTGTTCACCGCTGGACCCACCACATAAGTATACACTATTTGTAACACATAATTAAGGATATATAATATTATAGCTACAAGAAAAGCAATTCCAAACTTTTCAAGCGCTGTAAATTGAGCCATTTTCCAGGAATTCTTGTTTAAGTCAAGAATGTGAAAACTGAATTCTCAGTATAAATGAGGTTATGATAAAGAGTGAAATTTACGAACACGTCTTTGACATTGCCCGCGCATGCGTTCTGATGACTGAACGAAAGAAAGTAAACGCATCGAGTGAACACCGATCTCCGAACGGCCACGAAGTGAAGCGTCGGCGTCCGAATAGCTGTGTTCCTGTTTCGACACCGACGCTTAATTTATGACAGCTGTCTCGCTCACACATAATTGATAAGGGACTAGCGGTCATGTGGTCTATACTTTGATATGAACTATATGTTACGTTTAGCCAATTTATCCAATTTCGAAATAATAATATACTTACATTAGTAAAATCTGATTTTTACAATGTATTCAAGGAATTTCTAAAGATACCGGTGATAAAACTAAGCCAGTAACGTTACTTACCAGTTAACGTACTTACAATAAAAATTATTAACAAGTAGACATTATAGTATTTTTTTATAATAAAACACGAACCAAGCATCGTTACTATCGATAAATTTTCGGCATATTAATTAAGTAAATTACGTCATTACCAGATTTTTAAAAAATAAATATTCTATTCAATATGTTAATTACAAAATTGGAATGAATTAATGTTCATTATAGCGAATAGGTTCACGAGTAGAGACCACGGATCAGCAAGCGCAGCGTAAAACATCCGCCCACAACGTGGACAGGTGACCTTGTGAAGGTCGGCTTCCGACAAAGGAAGTAGCCCCGTCTTTGAGTAATATCCAAGTCATCTTAATCTAACCATATTCTTTTTAGATCTGGAGATTATATTATATTGGCTGGAGCTCGAGTGCCACTGCAATTGCAGTTGTGTGGGTAAGCATTGACGCACTTTCGACAATAGGCGTTAAAAAATGTATGGAATTTTGATCGGTAGGAGTATGGCATAACCCTTATGTTTCCCCACAGCAGTCGAATTTCCCAAGAAAAAAGTGGCGAAAATAATACGTTCGTTATATCTGGTACATTGTCATATGGTACATATGTGTCCTTTTTTATTATTAATTAGATTTATTCGTATTTTTTTTCTCACATGATTCACTTACTTTTTGGACGAATTAAATTATCAAAAATGTAACTTCAATAAAATAGATTCGAACGAAATTTTTTAGTACATAAATCAATAAAGATTGCAATTATAGAAGTTATAAAATACAACAGATGTTATTGGTAAATATAATAATAATATAATAAAAAACAATAATACAATATAAAGAGTAAAATGTATTTAAAGGTTCACAAGTCCAAAATCAAAAAATAATAAATATAAGCGTTGATTCTAAATAATTATATGTAAATTGCGCGTTCCTAAGGTTATTTACATAATTAATTCTATCGTTAAAAATATTCATTTGAAATTTATATTACAAATATTTTTCTCAATATGATATTTATAAATTTTAATTGTTACAAAAGTCATATGATATAATTATGTTGCACGTTGTAAGTGTATGATAGATAGCATTTTATATAAAATACCTCTGTACATAATTTATTGAAATCACCGCAAAAACCCATATAACAATGTCATCGAGCAATACATAGAAAAAGATGGATGAGCTATTTTGACAATTGTGAAATCCATGCTTTGTCTGTTACGGTTTATCTAAATATTCGCACATTGCAATTATTCATATCTTCGTCTCATCGGAATTTTTAAAATATGTACTTCGATTTTGGTGCTATTTCATAATATCAATGCGTTATAGTTTATCGTTATCATCATATAAGCCGATACCGTTCACTGCTGGGCATAGGCCTCCCCCAAATATCTCAGCGATCACCGTGTTGCGCAGCAAGCATCCAGCGATTTCCTTTTTTTATTTATTTTTTTAATTAATTAATGTTGATCTTGCAAATTTTAATTTTCTCCAAATGAAACATGTTTTATCACCATATATATGTGATTTTAATTGTTATTCGTATCTCACAAATACAGACATGAATCTGAAATAGATTAGAATATCTAAATAAAGTACGATACTTTATTTTCAAGACTTAAAGCGTGACTTGAAGTAGTACTGGCTGGAATAAAACAAATATATTTGAGAATAAAATTAAATATTAGATATATGTTGAACTATTGCGCACTTCCGAATAAATACTCACAAACAAACTAACAAAACAACAACTTGTACATTACTTTTTTTATTATGATGTGTAACAACCTACAATGATGAGGCGTTGTAGGTATGATTAGCGGTCTGGCCAGCTGCCCTGTATTCGTTATTATTAACATTTTGTACATTTTTTTTATTATAATTTCAATCAAGTAAGAAAAGGACCAATATTTAGCCACTTCCGCACATGCAGTGGTAGTCGTGCAACGTTGTTTAAGATCTCAATTTAATTAAAGTATTTTTAATTTTAATTTAATCGACTTTTCAAGTTATCAGTCAGAAATAATTTTAATTTCTTTTTGAAAGTACGTTCTCATTACTTATTAATATTTATCATCTTTTTTTAAATATACCTCTGTTTACTTCCTGTACCTGTATCCGTTATTATGTATTTTATTTATTACAATACTATCTGATACGATAGACATTATGCTGCATTTGTGAATAATCGATTTAATCCTTAATAAAATAAGAAGTTATTTCAAAAACATAGTATTTACTACGTGTGCATATGCACAATGCACAACAAAGGTTTTTGTTTATAAATAAATGTTGCAACATAGGAACAGGCGACATACAGTTGGCCATGTAAAAATCAAGGATTAACAAGATGGATACCTCCAACTCTCGACGACTGCCTTTATGATAATTCGTTGACATTATAATTATAATCCGCACTAGATATTGATTTTTTTTTCACTGCAACCTTGGACAAAGTAATTATGACTTGTTTATAAAAAAGAAGGAAGTAGAGTCGTTCTCAAAAAAGGTAGTGGCGTATTTGTTACGAAAAATACTTGTAAACGTCAATAAACATTTGTAATTGGGTCGTTAAAAAGTATTTGATAAATTATAAAAGTTTTCTAATGATCAATTTACAACACGTAAAGTTTAAAAGCTTAATGTAACAGATGAGGTGGTTATGCAAAATAAAAGTAACTTCGTACGGCCGCAATGCCAAGTTTCCCAAATAAAGTTTGCGTATTTCGAATAACTCAAAACGTTTTGAAGATCTTTAGTTTGTTCAGCTGTTTAATAACAAAACGTACTCAAATTGTTTAAGAAATCGCATTTTTCAAAAGCAATTTAACAATAATTAACACGTTAAATGTTAATTGGATTAATTCTTGAACAAAGACAAAAATAGAGAAAGATTTTGTTGACATGAATATCAAAGATATACAGAGTGTTATGCAGAGGAGTTAGTCTATACAAATATTTTTTAGTATGGGCGTTTTAATTATCTTTCAGATTTGCCAGACTTTTAAGTGTGTAAGACTTCTTTTTGTAATATTTTATTTGGTTAGAACACGATTGTTTTTATTATTAAAGTTAAATCACTTTCATTTTATTGTGTGGTCTACTTTAAAAATAATGAAAAAGAATGTATTGTATTTTTATATTATGTTTTTTATTTAACAAATTACTCCAAAAAGGACATTTTACAGGAAACCGGTTTTTTCAATGTAATTAAAAAAAAAAACAAAACATGTTAAACCATGGTGCTCGTAGTAAAAATAATTGTGTAGACTAACTCTATCCACTTGCGAAATATTTACACTCGTCTACATTATACCTGTATATTGAAGTATTAGCCACAAGTGTTGTAGAAAGTGCAAAAGTTGTTTCGCGGACACTAACATAATTCTGGTGATTAGCACAAAATTGCAATACAACACAGTTCCGGAGGATCTTCTTATGTTTGACAGACAGCGTGACGTCTTGAAAGATTGAAACGACGGTTTAAGCGACAACGCTCTGTCTGCCGCAGCTGTGTCGTTATTTTTACTCACAAACAAGACTATTAAATATTCGGTCTCCCTCAATCCTTCGCTTCAGATAAGAAAGGTATCAGGTATCCATGGAAGGATGTACGTTAATCGCCACGCTTGTTAGTCTGCAGTGGGTTATTATAATACGCAGAGAACGTTGCAGCGCATCCTATGGAAATTTGTTTGTGAGCAGTGACAATCTTACATAACGCATAAAGTGTTATCTAAGACTGTCGATCACAAGTCTCAATTCTCTCCCGCTGGACTATCACTTTTTACCAGCTGACACATTTGTTTTTAATAGAAGTTTCACTACATGAAGTCATATTCGCAAAGACCATTGATGAAGCGTCAAAGATTTAAGTTTATCTAAACTGCACATTATTCGTGATAATATACTAGAGTACTAAATATTTGCAATTTAAAAGTGATATAGAAATGAATTACAAAACGTATTTTTCAGTCTATAAAATCTACGCATTTCAAAAACATTAACATTATTTTTGGAAAAATGTATTTTAAAATTACTTTCGTTAAATTTATTTTATTTTAATTCAATTAAAGGTTGGTACAGTCATTCGTCAGCAAAAATCTTTATAGCTTGTAAACATTTCCTATAACTCTGTATGTGTAGTGATCACTCTGAAATATGTTACAATAATTTATTGTTTACATAACACTCAGAGCAATGTTACTGTTACATTTTACCTTATATTAAGAATACGGTCTTTATATGAAACATTGTTTCGTTTAATATTTCGAACTAAATATTCTTTCCCACATTACAGTTTATCTTGCATATTATTAGGGTTCCGCACGGGTTACCATTTCAGATAAAAGTCGATAAGATCTTTCGTTACAGCAATTCCCAACAAACTAAAGAGTTTCACAAAAGGCTAAGCTATTCTGAATATGCAAACTTTAATCTGTCGACTTAGAAACGATGTTGACGCTATTATAGGGTCACATTATCAAACGGTAAGCGCTCTCACTGCGGGTCTTTTGTATACTGTTGTACAATTCTGTTTTGTTTCGAAAATTTAAAAGAATTTTAAATATTTTTAAGTAAAAATCATTTTAAAATTTTATTTGGCAATGTTAATAAGAACTTTTGAAATATTTACATTATAATAATTCTTCCGCGAATCGTAAACAATTACCTACCAAAAATAAACAGCATATCTAGTTAAGACAAATTATATTCAAGGATTATTTTTTATTTATTTATTCACTTTTCATACTAATTTTGTAAAGGCGAACTTAATGCCGTATTCGTTTTCTACGAGACAATAGTTCTTAACCTGTGTTCTATATGTAAAGATAAATCGGTAAACGAAATAAACTTTCGGACAATATTAAAAATGTATTTTTATACCAATCTTTACTTCTTTGTTTATATGTGTAAAGGTATTATTAGCTTAAATTTCCTTTTTTGCAATGATTTGTCCTCTTAACGTCTCAAATGGGATTGCTCGTATTTCTTCTAATGCATACTTAATTTCAATGAATTTATGAGGCTTTTATGTTGATTCCCGTTAAATATAATATTAGATATTGCATGAAATTAATTAAGTAGCCTAAAGGTAGAAAAATATAGTAATTCTAATTTGTTTTGCAGCTGCAATTGACTGTTGCTCCCACAGCTAAAGTTACACACAAATACAACAACTTAATCTACGTGTTCCGGCTGATGGTATGCTTTGGGTTCTAACTCCATTTGTCAACTTCCAATAATTGTGTTTGATGTGCGACTCGTCTTCAAGAATGTTGTAACAACGGTCGACGTACTTCGACAACACCGCTGCTATAGACCTCTCGTTGACAAACCGCAGCAGAACAAATGACGAACCACGCGATTAGTCGCGGGATAATCGGAAGCCTTTATGATATTATTCCTATGGTTAAACATATAACCATGTAATTTTATCAACACGAGTATCTCATATACGGATCACTTTATATAACACTGTTTTATGTCATCTATAACAGAGAACATCTCTGCTTCTTCAATCATATGGACAAATTTTCCTTTATGTATCTTTTTATATTTGTATTGATGTACGTTTTTTAAATATACGGTCTGCTCTGTACCTTTCACCTGTTTTTCTTAAGTAAGCTTTTCTTATCGCAACAGATCTTGACTCCAATAAGTGATGTAATCAATTCTATATTGAATAAAAAATTTCTGAAACGGGATTTGAATTTTAAAGTGTCAGAGTTTCAACAATTAACATATATGGTAAGTGGAATATGTTTTTAATATATTTTGGTACTAAATTTGTCTTATAATGGTTACGAAGCTATTTATCAGAAGAAGAAAAAAACACGATAAGACCGATAACATTAATGTTACGTGTATATAAAAACCGATTCAGTATTCATTTAGTCACCAGCTAATTTAACTGTAATAATAGTAAAATGTCTACAGTTAAGATACTTCAAGGAATTTTAAAAGGTGGTGAGGCAGAAACCGATAACGGGTTTAAATATCATCAATTTTTGGGAGTACCGTATGCAAAACCACCTGTCGGAGAACTTCGTTTCAAGGTAAACAATATTAATAATGTTTCTATTATATTTTACCATTATACTGGCCGCATTTCTTTGTTATTAATAGTTACATACGCGTCTATTTTCTTCAAAACAATAGCGCATAATTGTAACCGTGTTTCGATTTGCGAGCATGGTTGCTACAGTGCGTTTGTGATAAGAAAATGATGATTAATTGTTGTTACTCGGCTTAATCACCACTCCGGTGAAATTGTAGTAGGTATATTGTAGCAGGTCAGAAAAAATTAGGCACGCTCTTTGACTAATAAGATTACGGAGAATTAAACGAACTCGTTCACCTTCACCAGTTGAAAGCTTTATAGAAAATATGGATACATGTTTAAAAAAAAGGTTGTGTATTTTAATGCAAATATACTGTAGGAAAATAGCCGGGATTATTTCTTTTAACATCTCACTGTTACAGTCCATGCCATTAACTATAAAGTGAGCGTACTGGTTTTTTTTTCTCATTACAATTTATTGTAAAAATTAATATCAATTTTGTACAAGTACAAAAATTACAATCTATTTTAGTAACCAATAAACAGAATGCTATTTGATTGCTGATGCTGACATTGAACGGAATTATTGCTAATAATTCCGTTCAATGTCAGCTGCTGTTTCAGCTTCATAAAGTTCTGACCATGTTAATTCAGAATTCACGTGATATTTCGAATTCCTCGATCGTAGTTTGATTTAAAAATCGCTGTGTTCAAATAAGTATTCGCAACTTACCTTAAATATTTCGGTTTTGAACGCAAATGTAGTATTACATGATTATATATCATTTTCATCATTTACCAGCAAATTCAATTTAAAGAAATTGTTATTTTGCGATAAATATCTAAGACTGTATAATTTATATATTCGAACTAATAAATATGAAATTTTGATTTATTCTAATATAACGAGTTATAGTAAATAAGTCTGTATTATCACATTTTTTATATTTTTTATCTGTATTCGTTATGAAAGAAGCTGATTTTAAATAAAAATCTATAAGAATATTTTTAAATCTACTTTATAATTAATTTTTGACAATTTTTAGCATCTCTTAATTATGGCAGTGAAGTTCCGCAACACTCCAGAAAATGAATTCTGTAAACAGTTTTTAAACTCAGCACTCGCCGGCAGTGTTTAAAGCTGAAAAGTTTCTTAGAAACTAGCTCATTATCACCTATAAGTCGAACAACACGTAGTACTGAATCAAGAGCTTCCAGCTGATACTTAGCCATGCCATCCCAAAAGTGGCAGTATTTTACACATATCCGAACTTGTGCTTGATAAAGAGTAAGCAACTGTCCCGATGTGAAATACCACCTGACCTTATTCAAGACATTTAGCTTTATAACTTATTCAGTCTTAGACTCAAGGTGGTTTGCCAAAAGAATAGGAACACTTTGGAAGGGTGTAAACGGACACTTTTTGGCAGAGAAAAAACAGGATTTCCTAGTGTTGAATTTAACAAAGTTCTCGTCACTCCGGCAGGACTTGGACTCAAGAATCTTATTTATCCTCTGCGTCCGGTCCTTTCTCAATGCCTATATTTCCGTTTTTGCTCCTAATGTGCTAGGCACGTACCTTTCGATAACTATGCTGTCGTCTGCAATCGGCATAGTCTGACGGGTGGTAACTAGCTACGACCAAAACCAAGTATAATCATATCAAAACTATTTTCATTACTTCATAGTAGACGATGTTGACGAGGACATTTGTCCACCTTGTAGATAGATTTTCTACACAGCGCATGCAGGTCCGTGGTCTGCATTCTAGAACCCGGTTATCGTAATCGTGGCCGTATCTAACATGGTTTCCACTCTATGCGGCGCTTGTACCAGGATTCTCATTTTCTGTTTTGCCATTATGAGGGCGGTACTTGCGACTTTGCAATGATTATTGCCACTTGCTTGTATTTTAGTCACCTTTCAACTCAGTTATCCCTTGAGTCTTTTGTTTTAAAAGTTTTTAAATTACGAATTATGCTTTTCAACAGAGCCCTCAACCGCCAGAATCATGGGAAGGTATAAGAGACGCCACAAAAATAACTGAAAGTAATGTTTCGTGTCAAATCGATTTTAAAACTCGTAATTTTATTGGATCAGAAGATTGTCTGTACTTAAACGTATATACACCTGAACTGCCAACGCCTGTTAATGAAAAACTCCCTGTTATGGTTTTTATTCATGGGGGAGGATTCCGAGGTAAAAATGGTATCTTAAAAGACGACGCCGGCCCTGATTTTATGATCGAAAGTAATGTAGTCATCGTTACAATCAATTATCGGTTAAGTGTATTTGGATTTCTTTCATTAGACATACCTGAAGCAGCTGGTAACATGGGTCTTAAGGATCAAGTTAAAGCATTAGAGTGGGTAAATAAAAATATAGAATATTTTAATGGTGATAGCAACAATGTCACTGTTTTCGGCAGCAGTGCTGGGGCTACTTCCTCGGAGTATCTTCTTTTTTCTCCAACAGCCAAAGGGCTATATCACAAAGCAATTCTGCAGTCAGGATCAGCTTTTAATTTTTACGCATTAAACAAGAATCCCAAGAAAACTGCAGAAGAGTTGTTAAATAATTTGGACTACAAAGGCTCTAGAGATAACGTACATGAAATACTCGAATATTTATTGAAAGTTTCAGCTGAAGATCTTGTTTATGCATGTACAAATGCATCTCCTAACTACGATCCAAAAAAACTGAACTTTGGTTTTGTGCCGATAATCGAAAATGATTACGGTAACGGTGAAGCCTTCTTAACCACAAGCCCCGTGAACTTAATAAAACAAGGAAAATTTAATAAAGTTCCAGTAATTAAAGGATTTTCTAATAAAGAGGCCTCATTGCGGAATATGCTTGGAAGTAATTCTGTACAGGAATTGGCAAACAATAAAAATTTTGTTGATTGCTTTCCATTTGATTTTGACAGTAAGGATCACAATTTATTTAAGAATAAATTCCATGAAGCGTATGTTGATAATAATACGACCGCAGAAGACTTGTATGAAATGGCATTAGACTTTTTCAGTGATTTGGATTTTATATCAGGAATATGGATTTCGGGAAAATTTCTTGCAAATGCAGGCTTTCCATTGTATATGTATGAATTTTCTTATGTGGGAGATTTGAATTTATCGCAAATATTCAAAATGACATTAAACGGTGCTGGTCACACTGACGAATGTGGCTATTTATTTTCAAGCCAGCTTGGCAAGTTAGTTGGAAGCTCAAATGAAAATGATAGTTTTATTAAAAAAGTGATGGTAAAATTATGGACAGATTTTGCTAAAACCAGGTAATTTACAATACCAGATATTACATGATATTTACTAATGCAATTCAAGTGACTCACAAAACTTTTTTTTTCTTTTCAGCAACCCGACTCCTGAGATTAGTGATATCATTCCATTCTTTTGGCCTCTGTTTAGTGTAGATTTGCCAGTTTACATTAATATTGACAAGGAGTTGAAAATAAAGACAGATTATGAACCACGAAAAATGGAAATTTTTGAAGAGATATTTAATAAATATTCACATCGGACTTAATTTGTAATTAAGTTGAATATAAAAAAAAAATATTATTTAAAAAAATCATAGTGTGTTATTAAAACAATCATTTGTAAATATTTAATAGGCAAATGTACATAGCATACATATTCTCAGAATTATAAATGACATCAAAACAATTTTAATTATTGCATACAATTTGCTAACGATTTAATTCAATGAAGCACACTGAGCAATTATTGTAATTAAAATTTACTGTAAAGCTTTTTAAAAATGTATTTGAAATATTGAAAAAAAAATTTACTCGTCTCGTAAGTGATTGTATGAATAAATCTCGGGTCATTATTTGACAAAATTAATTTTACAGTACGAAATAATATTTTTTATTTAATAAATGTTTAATGAATAGATCATTGCTTGTTCTTAACTAAAATAATAATTTAATTCTAATATTAACCCTCTGCCGTTAATAACTATAGCACGTAAATCCTTAATTAATTTTGTTTTTGGAACAAGAAAGTCGTTGTTTGCTTTACGGAGGAATTCAAAGTTTCTGTGACTGAATGTCAGAACGCTGAACGCTCTTTGACTTAAACTCTGAACAGGAACTAAGCTCGAGAACTCCAGTTGCGATCTCGGTTTAGGCTGTGTTACTTTATTTTATTTCATTTACGAAATTCGATAATTGCGGAGCTTGTTTGAGCTATTGCTCCATTGTCGAATAAGGGCCCCTAGGAAAGATCTTGCCTTAGTATTTCATTTGGTAAGTATTTAATTTCATTATTAAGGTGTATTAGTGTAATACTATCTTTTCCCTGTCAATTAATTATTTTATTGTACATGACAATTGTTAAATATGTCTTATAAATAAAGTATATAATCGTAGACTTTGCAAGGCACTGCATAATACTCGTACAAGACAGGAAGAAAACTTTCTTTAATCATAAAACTGTTATCAAGAATTATTGTTTTACTTACACGCCGGTTTAATAAGTGATATAAAGATAACATCATATATACAATAAGTATATAATTAAATAAACAGACAGACGACCTTATAAAGATCGTCGGAAAATGCTAGATGTAGACCTCATTCATCTGGTCTTATTATAAATCCATAGAGGAGGTCTATACCTAGCAGTGTACGTCCTAGGGCTACTATAATGATGGTGTTGGTGATTAATTTAATTATAGTGTGATGCACTACAATCTGAAGCAATTTTATGTGATTCAAACATTTAGTACACAATGATATGTGCAGTTTTCACGTAAAATGCTTCGTATTGCGGGCCACTATTGCTACAATCTTCTTCTTATTATATTAATCATGGTTTTCAAGGCTAACAATATATTCGGTAACCGGGCGGAGGTGGATTAATACCGGAGCACATATCTTTACCTTTGTAATAGTGAGTTCACTATTACACACGTTTAGCGGTTGTAGAAGCCAGCATTACAAGGCATTCTTACCCGAATACTACACAAGATTAAAATATATAAAAGTATCAGAATTTTGTTTAATATTTAAAACAAAAATAATGAAAGAAAACTTAATAATTTCTTTGAAACGAATCTTAAATATAAATTTGTCGATCGCATAAAAGCGCCTGGTAATTAATATGAGCAATATTTAAGTCTTGCTTTTATTTGATAAGTTATTAAGATGTAAAATACGTTTTCGTGACTTTTAGCTTGTTACCAAAAGTTACAGACGACTTACAGTAGTCCTCTGTATTCAAATATGTACATATAAGTACATTTCCAATTACTTTCATTATTTTTTTTTAGACCGGACTGTCGCTGCTACCCGCTTAGCATTCCGACACAAGGGTTCCTGAGAGGTCGAAACTCAACTTGGCCGGTTGCTATTGCCTGGCTAATATCACTACTATCACTTTGGAAAACGTTATCGCTGGTTGAAGAAGTGGTGGAAGACACTCCAGTAAAGCTTCTTTATGATCGAGGGTTGAGATCCCCTGTGATATACGATTCGATTTAGTTTCTGACGAGACTGGTTATTAAATGGCGACTACTTTTATCACTTGATATATTCCCCGTCTATTTTTCATTATCAACCAAAATAAACTAATGGTTGTTGGAAGAAATCGTCATTTGCGGAAAGACTGCTGTTTGTCTATTTCATCTAATTTCTTTACATTTAATTATATTATACAATAAAGATAGAATAAACTTATATTGATTAATAAATATTTTTGTTTATACGAGTAAATTTATTTAAAAACTATTACAGAGATTTCTTTTAAAAAATGAAATAAGTTACATACTTTGCAGTTCTAATAAACGTAAGTGTAAAACAGGTCAAATTTTGCAACGTTCACGACATTTAATATTTTATGCTTATATTTCAGATATTAATTCTATTTTTAAATTACGCTTAATGATTGTATATCGGTCGCGTTTAAATTCGGGTAAATATTCTGTACAAAGTTTATGCCTTTCTCAGAGGTCAAAAACATCAATTTCAGGTCATGAATTTTAACGACAATCGTATTGTTGGATCGTTTTATATCTTTTGTGACTTTAGAAGCAATTTTGCAAAGAAATATTAGAGTTTGAATATACAATAAAAACATATCAGTAAATATTCATAAAAAAATATGAAATGAAATTATTCATCTTAAAATCAATGGTAAGATTCGTAGTTTGTGAAGAAAATATAATGACAGTATATAATAGATATTTATGGTAATCTGGACTATGTGCATAAGAATAATAATAAATACGAGTGTGTCTGTTGTTAGAACAGAGGTGCACATAAGTCAAACACTAGTAATAAAGACACCTTAAAACACTTATATTGTAGGATGCCATTACAAGTGAGCTCAAACTTATTCTAATTTATAATTGAATTAAATTCTTAGGTTTTATGTATTTATAAATAAATAAATGCATAAGTCCCGTTATTGAAGATACTATCTAAGTAATTTTCATGGTCCCGTCTGGACATGTTCATTATTGAATCTTGATGCAGTTGAAATTTCTTAAATTATCCTAAGTAGTTTTACTACGAAATTGCAGTGTCAGCATTTGAATGAAGAAATTGAAAAACATTTGTGTATAAAAAAAAAACAAATCAGAACGTACTCAAGCTGAAAGGTACCTAAAAATTTTAGGAAATCATTTTGTAAAATCTACGATCGTTCTAGACATGGATCCCGGAAATCCGTGTCGTGCTCTAGTGATTTGTCAAAAACATTCTGCATTTACGCGCGTGAAAATATTTTCGTACGAAATTTTGTACATACTGAATGAAGTTCTTTACTAGGAATCGTTTGCCCTTTGATGCTTTTCAGGCGTGCATCAGAATGGAATTTTATTTTTTAATGCATACGTGTCCCCGTTTGAGCACCAATTCGCCTAATAGAAAGCGTAGTGGTCGAAGATGGAGGACGCATACTTATTAGGTACTAAGACGACACATCGTTCCATACTCAGGCTGTGCGGATCAGAAATGTAGAAGCGAAACCCTTTAGTACGCCTAACGGAAACTTTACAGTGCACGGGTGTTAGGTGGCCCACTTCCTATTCGTTCTGTAAAGAAACTGAGATGGTGGGATAAGGTCATGAAGTTCCGCAAGGAATCCCCAAAATAAATCCTGTAAAAAAAAGAAATCTGTTTCATTTGATAGCAGTTTAGCTATCCTTGCCTGTTTACATTTTATAGGAAGAGATAAGTACAAAAGTAACAAAATTCTATCAACAAATAATTTTTAATTATCATCATTTTCCTTTCATTATCTTTCACCTGCGTAAATTATCATCATGTTTTCAGCCAGGATATAATGTCACAGGACATGTCGACTACTGGTTACAAAGCCTTTCTGGCAGATTTCTTTTTGAAAGGACCTATTAAGAGCGAAGTGCATCCAACTTCCAAGACGATCTTGACGAGGTAAACAAATCGGTGTAACGTAACTCCTGAAAATGCCCCGTGGAGGGGTGAATCATGTGTTGAGTAATTTGGCAGTGGCGGTTGTGTGATTCACATTGTTTGCCGCATACGCATTTATCAGCTGGCAGGCGGGCGGTGCACTTTGTTGCACGACTACCACTGCATGTGCGGAAGTGGCAAAATATTAGTCCTTTTCTTACTTAGGATGGACTTCCGCAAGGTAATGCCTGATTGCATAAAATACTTGACGAGGTTGACTGTCTACCTTTCGGATGTCCGCGATCTCCACTCTAAAACCTAGCCCCAGTTGACATCAGTTATATTCGCTATGTGGCTTGCTCATGGTCTCTACTACTTGCTAATCCGCTGGGCTGGGACGGTTACTTTCGGTAATTTATAGTTCTTTTAAAAAGGATTTTGAGAAAACCCAATAAATATTTGATCTTAATAGTTCAGGGTTCAACTTATAGTTAACAATTTGGTTTCTCATAGCACTTTCCTTTTAAGAGAAATTACTGATTGTTGATAATATAGGCAGTATATTAACCCGTTTATATCAAACTATTGAGCAGAGCTTCAGCTTATCGGGAACACTTGAGTAGGAATTGTCAAGATGTTACAAATTATCACCTTTGGAAAGGCCCCATTTTGAGCTCAGCCACCCCCGAAATATCTTATGTGATGACCGGAGCCCAGGCTCACAGAAATGTCATTGTGGTATTTAAAACAAAGAAGTCTAGACTAATTGACTCTATTGTTTTAGCAACTGCAATTCGGTGTAACTTTTAATGCAAACAAGCTGTTATTCTATATTTTCCTAATTCTTTATTTTATCACAAAGTAAGTGACTCACTTGAAGGGGCAGTCGTTTAACACCTAAAGCTAAAACTCTCTGTTTACTTTTAATTAAATAGAGCTTTAATCAAGTAAATATTTATTTTATTTTAATAATTACGAGGAATATCATAGACGTTCGAAAAGGATAATATTACAAAAACCAGAGATCATTAATTTATATATTTCTTGGGATAACCGCCGGTGTGAAAGAAGGATAAAAAACCGCTCATATGTACGAAAATTATCGCTATTTTGTGCTCTAATCAAATTATTACAGTAATGTTTTAATAATTATATATTTATGTATATACGTAATGAACTTTGGATATTTTTAAGGAAAAAAATAATGTTAACGAAATTTAAGAACATGAAATAAACTAAATTATTACGTAAATGTTTTGCACATTATTAAAAGATAGGAACATATATGATTTTAATAATTAATTTAAATAATTTTACTGTTATAAATTTGTGGTAATTAGATTTTTATTTATAAATGTATTTCTATTAAATTACTTAAATATAACTGTGTAAAAATGTTTTCTGTCTATTACGTTTTAACAAATAACAGATTCGCTTTTTAATAATTGTGGAGAGAGAATTAAAGAAAAGTTCGAAATGTACAAATAAAAAAAATAAAAAAATTTGCGTAAACGCTAATATGTTTAATTTTATTTTAGTGATACAATATGTTCATTTAGGCTAAAAACTATTGTTTCAGTACAACGCACTGTATATACTAATTATTTTATTGTCAATGGTTCAATTGAGAATAACTTTCCATTGAATTATTGTCACATCAAAGTGTTCCGAATTCGAAAGAATCGTGTCATACATCAATTGCTTCGAAAGTGATCACAGACGTTCGGAAGTCCGTATGAACGGTGATATGGCAGTTGGACATTGATTGTGAGGCATTGAGCATTTACGTGAAACACACTTTAATTTTTTTAGACACGCCAAATTGTACATTATTCCCAGACTTTAAAGTCTATAATAACCGAAAAGATATATTTGTATTGCGGTAGTCACGTTATGTTTTGGTTCCTTTTGTTCCTTATACAGCATGTGACAGGACTCGTCCGACTGGGATTGGAGCTTGTTAAATCGAGTATCGAATTTTAGATTTCTATTTAAAAAATCTATAGCAGCATTTATGGGGTAGAAAGTGCATACAAATATTAGGCAAATACATGAATCTATTAAGGCGTTGCCAAGTAAAAATTATTCTTAGTGAACATACAATAAAGAGAAAATAATTTACAATTTTTTTTTATTTTAAGTTCTCCAAAAAAGATTACGCGAAAAGGTTATTACAGATTAGACATATAATATAATACAAAACAATATGCTACGAACATAACAATTAAACCTAAAAACAGCATGTATTATGTAAAAAAAATCAGAAGATAATAATAACTTCACATTTAAACATTATAACAACCAAAGAAAACGACGTTAAACTAAAAAATTACAAAAACATATTCCGTTGAAGTTGACCGCTAAAACTGTGAACTTTTTGTGAAGCTAATAATATTTCGTAAAAAAATAAGATAGTACGCAAGTTAGCTCAGCTATGTGTTATAAAATACTAATATCTCACTAGATGTAAATTCATAAAGTACTAATTTAAACTGGGCCTTTTTAATATTTAATCTTAAGTTTTAACTATGTTTGGACATGTTAACCCTATTATGAACAACATAAATATTCGCTATTAAAACTTTAAAAAATCACTACGGAGACAAGATGCCAATCTGCGAAATCCTTTAGCCACTTCCGACTTTAGTTCCGACGAAATAGATTGCGGGGTGCCAACATAGTACGAACTAAATTTCAATTGCTTAGACAGTAATTTTCTCTTAATTAGATTCTTGGCACACACTACTGCAAGGAAAATGATTTTTCTTGATTATAAATTTAATGTTGTGTGAGATGTGGTCAGATCTCAACCATAAAATAAGTTTTGCCTAATGTTAATCGCCCTCTGGAATCGGCAAACAAAGGTTGTTGTAATGTCTTTTATCAAATCCTCTGAAACTTTGTTAACCTGTGTCTTAAGATACTAAAAGAGTGACTGTCTATTATGTGGTATATTATAATTGTTAAGGAAAAGAAAGAATAGTAATAAATTAAAATATGAAACAAAACAATATATATCTTCAATAAATGAATCATGTTTTGTCATGAAACTGTAATATATTAAACAATAAATAAATTAAAAACAATTGTTTTAAATAAGCCTTAGGCATAAAATAAAGCTGAATAAAAAAGAATATTAGGTCAAAACACTATCCGACGATATTTACGCCCCGATATTTTTAATAGTTATTTAAGTTTTATCAATGAATTGTTAAAGACATTGTCATCTGGTGAAAAGGCTATGAGTTCATTGTGCTTACTATTACGCTATTAAGGCTATCGGTGAGTGTATACATAGATTGGTCTGAGTTTGATAACGTGGAGCTCTTGTAGGAATATCAATGCAGGTTTTCAACACTGTCGGAGATCTTGCGTCAAAACACTAAATAAGTTATTTCGATGTATGTACATAAGATTAGTTCTAAAAAAAGAAAAGCTTATAATTCATTTCTCTAAGCTAAAAACTATATATGGTTAGTTAACAATCCCATGTAATGTCTCTTAAATACCATTTTAATAAAAATTTAATTATATCAAATAAAAAATAAATTGCTCTACGTATTAATAACTACGAAAAATCAACGTAAAAATGATAAAAAATACTCTGTGTTTATTGCGGTTCTTTCGGATCAGGCGCGTTAGAAACCCTTGCGGCTTTCAGTTGAATAATGCCTTTAAAGGAGCTCAATTTGATTATGTTTTCCATCAAATTGAGCATTTAGCTTAGCTTTTTTTTTTCTGCGACTTTAACGGGATCATTGTAAATAATAGTATATGGATAATAATATAAACAAATAAAGATACATTAGGACAATCCCGAGGAGAAATTTTGTTAAACATAATGAGGCTTATCAAAGTAATAATAATTAATCACTTTAAGAATAAACAAGATTATAAATGAACAACAAGATAGGTAATCTCACTAATAATAAATGCCTTTAGTAAGATCCCTTAAGTTTTAATGCGCTTAATCTTTCTTCGGATAAGGAGAGAAATGATAATTAGAAGCCGACACTAAGCGCTAAGACTCGTTACTTAAGTAAAGTGAGCATTTGACGCGGTTCATTATCAAAGGTTTGTTAGTTGCAATTTTTTGTCCTTTGCAGAGCAAAGGATTTGAGCATAACATTTTTTTTCTCCAATCCTATTCTCTATACACAAAGTCGGAAAAATCTACAAAAGAATTATTATTAAAATATGAAAGCAAAAAAGAAACGTATTTTAAGATCTTTCGTGCTACCAACGTAGACAGTAAAAGAAAGACACGAAACGTCTTGATGCCTTGGAAAAAAAGGAATTGTGTTGTTGAAAAAGCACGTTGCGCATATCGTGAATTTGGTACCGAAGTGATGTCTTCATTCTCCAAGGGCTCTTCGATAACAGTAAAAAAAGTGGATGCCATAACCATTAAGTTACCGCGGAGTGGCAAGCGCAGCATTGGACATTCGCCCTTAAAGCTGGAAAGACGACCTTGTTAAGGAAACACGTATTAAGTGATTTGACGGTGGAGGTTGTGTGATTCGCATTGGCTATATTGGCTATATTCGAAAGTTGATGGGCGCTGTTAGCCGTTTTGGCTTTTACAGCTTCATCGGACTCAGGGCTCGGGCGAGCCAATAAACTAAAAAAAAATCTACGTCAGATGCTTCACCTGACGTATTGTATTAGCTAATTGTTATAATCTGAATAGATATCGGAGCTAGAAGAGGACTGGTTGGAGTCGCCGGTGCGTGCGGCGCTGCGTCGCGTTCAGACACGCGAGTGGCGCGTTTTAAAACCGATCCGGATGTCGTTCGCGAGCCGCGAGAGTTGCGCGGGCGAGATGGTCGACTACTGGTTACAAAGCCTCCCTGGCATTTCTTTCTGAAAGGACCTATTAAGAGCGAAGTGCATCCAACTTCCAAGACGATCTTGACGAGGTACACAAATCGGAGAAACATAACTCCTGAAGATGCCCCGTGGAGGGGTGAAACAAGTTTTGAGTAATTTGGAAGTGGCGGTTGTGTGATTCGCATTGTTTGCCGCATACGTATTTATCAGCGGGCTGGCGGGCGGTGCACTTTGTTGCACGACTACGACTGCATGTGCGGAAGTGGCTAAATACTTTTTCCTTTTCTTACTTAGGATTCACTTCCGCAAGGTAACGCTTGATTCCATTAAATATTTGTTAAGGTCGTCGAAACATAGTGGATGCAGGCCGCTTTACTAATTCTATTGAAAATCTGTGAGGAAATGTGATGATGACGTCTGTTTTTGATTATTTTTGCCCAGTTGTTTTTTATTTGAAATCAATGTATTAAACTTCTTTTATTGATATTATTATAATTAATATGAAAGTGAAAAAAAAATGCCTAGTATTCAAACCTCGTAGTTCTCGTTAATTTCTTTTTAAAGTTGTTCATGTCGGGACATGAGTAATTTATTTGATTGTTACGATTGAGAATTAAATTTGTATTTATAGGCCGTAGTTCGCTGATTGTACAGAGTATTTACAATTTAAATTACTTCGTTACTCATAGAATTTTACTGAAATCGCAATTACGAATACCGAAATAATACCTAATATTGCTGCGAGTATTTGGTTTTAAGTGTATTTGTAATTAAACGTTGTAATTTTCGAATTACCTTATGTTGTCGAACATATATTTAAAAAATTCTTATATCATAGTGTTAATAACTCAACTCCTCCGGAACGGCATGACCTATTTTTAATATTTTTGCTTTTTTCGCAGGTCGTAAACTATATTTTACACTCCTCAGTGAATGGGTGGTGGATCGACATTTTTATTAATTTTTTTACATTATTTCTTTTTTTTTAATTATCTTTGAAAATACATTCAACTTCAGTTTTTTGTTGGCGACTTTGTTATTGTAATAATTTCAGTCTCGATTGTCGATAACTAATCAATCGATTAGTAATCTCAGCCAGGCAAGCTGCTGCCGTCACTTCTTACCCAGCAAACTGTACATAGTAGAGAGGAGAACATACAAGAAGTAAGTTATATTTAATTTGACTAACACAAGTATTCATCGAAAATAACGTGTGACAAAACTACGCTTGTTGAAAAAAGAATAATTCAATGTAGTAGGTCCCGAAAGGTCTTTTCGTCTTTTTTAAAAGATCACAATTCTTGCTGATTTTGCTTAGATTCCTTAATTACATATATATTTAACTAGAGCAAGTACCTTATTGACTTTCGTCTAGAGATAAAGGATTACCGTTTTCAAAGTGAAATCTATTCATAAACATTTTCAATTTACCACGATGATAAAACTGGAGGTACTGCCTGCTCATTGAAATTCATAACTCGAATTTGATATTCTCGTCAAGAAAAATAGGCCTATGTAAAGTTTTGACCCTTATTCCAGACGCGATCTTTGAAATTGAAATCTAAAATAAACACAAAGAAGAAAAGACAAGATTAATTAATATAACTTAATTAGAATGATATTAATTAAAAATAACCTTTAATTTACTTGATGAATCGCGATCATCGAAGAAATAATAATATCAATTCTTTTTCTATTTACTCCCGCTTATATAAAAATATTACTCAGTGTAATGCTGTGGTATTGAAAGAAGACATGTTCTAAAATTACAAGCCCAAAGAAAAGCTTTTAAAGAAAAAACAAATGAGATTTGTAAAAGAAAATGTAAAGAAGGTTGTAGAATAAAATGTATATAATAAAAATATAGTGTTAAGATGTGAGAAAAGATTGAAGGCGCTAAATAAAAGGTGTGTGAGTAAAAGCAATAAGAAAAAAATGTGTAGGAAGGAATAAAAAAATATAGTATACGCACGTGTAGTATATGTGTAAAAAGCTTAGTGAAATTAATGTCTCTGTCCCAAAAATTATAAGAAAACGAGAGGTCTTCAAAACAGAGGTCAAGAACATCCATCAAAGATACGATCGAAACAGAGGGCGAACAACAGCACGAAATAACAGAAGAATAATAATTGACTGAATGACTTTAATAAGATAAGGACGTAAAAGTCATACAGATGCTTCATAAGAACAGAAAAATGACGAGCACAAATTTATTATTAATATAGCTCGAATGTGTTAGCCTTTTTAAGGCTGTTAGAGAAGAGGCTGTAACAGATCAAATGATGCAAAAGCTAACAGCGCTGACATCAAACGAAACCAGTTTGTAATTTGGCTTTGATTACACAGCGCGCATCACGTTTGTTTATGTTTGTAGCGATCTCTATGAGCATAATCGCGGGTAGTATAAATATGTATAACATATACCAGAGAGAATTCACCACACTATGTTTAAAGAGGAAAAAATCCTCAACATGTCTGCAAAACGGAAACTACTATACGCGTATACCGAGAAGGTTTTGTAATAAAAATTAAGAATATCTATTCTCAAAACCCTTCTGGCTTACAGATATATTTCTTCTTACTACTCATATTGCTTGTACTTCAGTACAAGCAATATGAGTAGAATCTTAGAACTTTGTCAACTTTACACACATTAATAGGCTGGCAGAGGAACCGAAAACCTGTCCTGCACAGTGCTAATGTCATGGCCAGACAACCTGAACCGCCTTCTCATGTCTATATTCTAGTTTAAATTTAAGAATCTCTACTGTATTAATATAGTAAGGAAATATACTGATTTTGTTAATAAATACTTATATTACTTACAACATATTATAATAATAAATAATATCTAAATTAATAACTTGGTTCATAACACCACCCATATGCTAGAGATTTCCATCTATGCACGGATCTTAACTATGAAATATTTATTTTCAAGGAGGCATTTGCATGCGATTTTGATTCGTCGATTATTTTAACATTATAAGTAGTTAGATACCACCGGCTCGGAATGCTGATTTGAGAAAAGCACACATACATAGTACATTATAATATCAATTATGTAAAAGAGTTAACAAACCAAGTTTCATGCATTTTGATTAACTAAGAACTCTTGAATGCTATAATAAGATTTATTTAATAACATACTTTTAATTTTTTTAATTAAAAACAAGAAGTTGAATGTCTATCTTGTAGGACTTTATTATATATGCATATACCAAGACCCTGAGGGATTTGTTAAATTTTTAAGATAAAATTCAGGTGTTACGAATTTATTTTTATTTGTTGAAGTTTTTATGTGTCTGTCACTATTTTTCATGTAAGATTTTAATAAGTGGCGCATAAATAATATGTCATTAAAAGTATACTTCGCAGCTTTTAAGTTTTCACGTAAAGCTGCATTTTGTAAAATAAATATAGAAATAATATCGACCGCACTGCCCCATAATAAAATTATTTTTCAGGATATTTTTGGAATATGCAGCTTTGTGAGTCTTAGAGACTAACTTCGGTAGGAACATACGAGTAGACGTTAGCTAAGGACAAAAATTTCGAAATTCCACCCGTAAGGAGATTGGCAAGGCGTTCATAGAAAAAAAAATCTTTTTTCAGCCGTACCTTATATATTTAAAAATTACCAAGAATGGATTTTATGAAATTAAACTAACAAAAGACAGTGCGGGTCACGTGAAGCAGGGGAGGAACAGCTAGTATGCTATAATTCTGAATATATATTAATAACTTAGCTCTAAGTATTGTTAGAATAAATTACTTTTGTTCTAGTTAGTAGCTAGTAGTAAATTATTAGATAATTTTACTTTGGTTAAAATATCGGTGAATTTTGTCAAAAATGTTATCACGAAAGTTTCTGCTGTTTATGATTTTTTGTACATAATTTTTTTTCCCTGAAGTATTCAGACTTTTAATAATATAAATGATAAAATATACTTTTCTTAAAGATTATGGTGCTCATCATAACCTTCATTTGAACTTCCATCTACGAAGTATGCTATTAAGGAACTGTATGAGTTTAAACGTCTCAAAGGAGATGCTTCATCAAAATTCATGAGCAATTGTCGTGTTCCACGGAAGTTGAGTGATATTATACTTTTATTAGATGTGCCGTAGAGTATATAAATTCAATATATAAAACAAAAACAGTATAAAAATATTTTTTTTCGAAATTGCCAAAAATGTTTTGTCCACACACAGTAATTAAATATCTTGATTGTATTATTTAATTTCTGTTAGAAATCGCTGTTATTTGATTTTAGAAAAAAAATGACATGAAAAATAAAATGAAACGCAATTTAAAAAAAGTAACAATATTATAACAGAAAAATCCAAAGCATTATTTAAGTAAAAAAATATTTAGTAGTAATAGCAGTTTTATAGTGAAAAAAATTAAAATTAAATCATTTTCTTCCCGGCGTGTCTTCTTTGGTTTAGATAGGGATTTAATTAATGGAGTTTAGCAACAATTTACAAAGCGCCTTTTATCAATGTAGCTAGCTTTATAACGAAAATTTCACTTTAAATTAAGGCAAGTGAGATTCCTCGACCATTACGCAAAGCGGCTACTGCGCTTTTAGCTATATTATTATACCACATTTCGCTCGCAGATGCTTCTAGAATGTTACCTACTTTTCTACCGTTAGTAGCTCTTTATGTCAAAGAGTAAACAGAAAAAAAAGGAATTTTTGTATTAAAATATGTCTGTTTAATTTTCATTGAATTACGAATTACAAAGACTTTTTTTATATTATTTAACAGTGAGATCTATAGACGAACGAAAGTTACCGACATAGCTTAACGAATTGGCAAACGGTTGTAGCATAAGAGAGGCCATGTAGTGTGTAGAACAGATTAGAGTTAAGGTTCTGCGGTGAAAACAGCATAATGCACACCGTAGAAATTCTACCTATAATATTGACAGACGAAATTGTTCGACGAAAAATGCCGAGTGCTGACCGCTTCCAATTGTTCTTATTTTAAGTATACGGGGAAACGTTATGGTCTGCAGTGGACGTCTTATGGCTAGAGTTAAGCTTACAAAATATAAAATTACAGCTAAGGGTTTTGTTAAGTGATTAAAATTAAATACTCAATTAAGTGAAATTATTTTAAAATAACTAAACTTACTTATAAAACTTTCTTAGTTGTCTTCTAACTTATTGCTGACTCTTTGTCTAAAAGTTTCATAGTAATTTTGTCTATAACTATAGTTTGTTCATAGTTAAATATCTTATTTATAACTTTATGAACCTTTGTATAACTTAACACGTATATTTAAATAATTAATAATTGCTTAAACTTTATTACCTTATACTAATTAACATGGTATTAATGATACTATAATAATAGGAATTGAAACATTAGCTATTACAATTTTGACGAGCAAAATTATAACCTAAGTAAAACTAATGAAGGTAAAATAGTCTAAATTTAAACCATGTTAGAACGGCAAATATTTTAATTTAACATTAAAATAATAAGCTCGATTAGTTTTCAATAAAGCGTAGTGTTTGAGTATCGCAAATTATCACAAATATCTACATTGTGACATCCCTTAACTAGTGTTGTAATTATTTTTACGCTATTTATAGTTGATGGCATGTGTAATAATTGTAACCAATACTTGCGGTACTACTTCATTAAATTTGCGTAATTTTGTCATGTACTCTGTATCACTGCTACAAATTAGAAACGTGGTCTATTTATATTCTTCGCCTACGTGACGACTTTTTCCAATTTTATAAACATAAATTAGGTAATCTTAACTTCTTTATGATATCAAGTGTTGATAACCGCAATGTAGTGATTGAAATTTAGACGGACTTAATTTTTCCATGTAAGTTACTTCATAATACGCATTATGCTTCACATATTTACAGCACATACAGTTTGTAGTGGTGTTAAAATAAACGAGTTGAAAAGGTTAGGTTGTCTATATAAACTAAATTGAAGTTTGACAAAATCTTCATAGTAAACGAACGCATTAAACCAATAGACCAGAAGAGGACAACCTGCGGCTACATGCGGAATGATTATTTATTTGTGGTTCTCGATAAATGTACCCGAGTTCGTTTTTCATTTTTGTAGAAACATATTTTGAAAAAAACATGTAAAAATATATATATATAATATAAAAATATATCCTTAAAAATTATTAATAACAAATGATTATTAACGAAATTTAATTTCTTACCTTAATAGTAAAATAGATATGTTTAACATTTAAATTCAATACACATATATTGTACGTTTTTTATATTTCCTAAAATGTAATATCTGTGATTATTTCGTAATTAATGTCGATACGCAAATTTAAAATTTTAGAAAATGGCTTTGGAATATCAAGGAGTTGAGCCACCCTTGTATTAGACTTTGACCTGTATTTTATCTGGGGATAACTACAAAGCTTTCAAAGACCGACCGGATTAACTCTTCAAACTTGAGTGGCAAGTAATTAGTGTCGCTAACACAGTGAGAAATTATTATACAGATTTGAATAGAGCTTTAAAGGAAATGCCCATTCTCTATGAGATGATACGCGTTGACCTAAAATTGTAATTCATTTACAATTTGAATTAGACCACAAGAAGTAGTTTGTGCCCGAATCATAATTGTTCTAGAGGTTCGCTGTAGGTAAAAACAGGCAAAACCTTTATTAAGGTTGAAGTCATTTATAAAGGCTTTAACTGTGACAGATTTAGGCCACAATATGTTTCCATTTATAACAAAATGGAAATAGGAGAAAGAGTATAAAGTACTATAAGTACAAATTATTTTAAATATTATAGTATCTAGTAGGTACTGTCCAAAATTATTGGCACATCGCATTCAAAAAGAAAAAAATGTTTTAATATAAATTAATGTTACATATTTTAGAACGATCACTGTATTAATTAAATTTAAAATAAATAAAGTAATGTTGTGAACGATAAATACCGACTAATGCTGCCTTTAAATACTAATATAATATTGCAGTGCGAGTAGTGCTAAACGAGCAAAGTTCACATTGAACTATCCAATGCGTAAATTTTAACAGTCATTTTATTTTTTTAAAGTTTGCAAGTTTTTCTTTAATTTTCTTTAGTTTTAATGCTATATCGTTTTATGTTATTTCAGTCTAGAGACGCACACTGAAAGGCATAAGTTTTTCACAAATATATCTATGGGGAGAAATACCATACTAGCCACGCTTGGCAGGTGGTGATCGCGGTATAGTATTATAGTACGCATAGGACAGTGCTCTCATTCCTTTGGAAACTTGTTTGTGAGCAGTGGCAATCCTGTATAATAAATGCACAAAGTATGAGTTATAAAATTGCATCCCCAGAATCGAGCCTGAGAACTATGATCGCTAATCTATGTCCTCCACCATTAGGCTACCACTACATACAAATATTTATATACCTTTTTCTTAAATCAATGAAAAAAAAACAAAGACTTGAGAAGTTATAGTTGATTCTTTCTTTCACTAACAGTGCAAATCACTTATTATATTTATAAGCACATTTTAGCGAAAGGCTATCACAAAGGTAGATTTAGAATTCATTACGTTTTTTGAGTCAAACCAGATTCATCCATAAAACCAGACTTTCTACTCAAAAAACGGGACAATTTTCAATACCAAATATAACAGAGATATTTGACTTTAATTATTTCGTTTAGTATAATTCTCTTTAAATTATTAAAAGTATCTAATATGTTAAATATGAATGTAAGTAATATATCTATACTATCATGATAATTTCAGCTAAAAGACTTTTAATGTTGAACATAGATATAAAACAACATAGAAACAGAAACTATTGATTTCGAATGTGGTTGGTTGGAAGTGGTCTATATCCAGCGACTTTCGACGTTCTTCGCAAGGTCATCGGCTCGCCTAAATACAATGTAATTTAATAATTAGGTAAATTATGCTACTTTGAGCCGGAACCATTAATGAAGTAATAATAATTAAGAACGTTAATAATTTTATGTTACTAAATACGTAATGAGATGAGAAATGATTTTTAAGTACAAAGTAACTAGACGAAATAACCGTCCACGTTATGAGAAAATATGGGTCTCAACATAATGGAGTAGCGATTTTTGCTGTATAAACAACTGCACGGCAATAGTAGAATTACGTGAGATCCGCTGCTTTTTTCATGTATTAACGCGTTCAAAAGCGGTTTTAATATTACTTGCTCATCGATAAATCGATATTTTTGACAAATTTCTTCTTCATTTTTAGGCGACAGACGCCCTCAGCAACGCACAGTTTTTCTCAAAGATTCCTTAATTATGTAGGAGGTCCACCTAATGGCAACTCGTAGTTACTACACGACATACTATTCTAGTAAAATTACAAAATTACAAAAATAAACGAAACGGGTTTTTCGTTAAGCGTATAAAAATTAAGAGAAAGTTCTGAAAATGACAGCTCCATTAAAAATTGTCCCCGAAACATGTTTTATAAAGTTATAATTAATTTGAAATGATTTTTTTTAAAACATAGGATTTTATCTCGAAAAAAAAATTTTTTTTTGGAATGAGAAACGGACATAAATTAACAATTTGGCTCACGGTAAAAAACTAACGTCAGGTTGGAATAAAAAAATTTCAAATTTACAAATATTCGGCCAATATTTGTTAGCATTTGAAACCCAAAATATTCAACATACGTATGGTACTTTGGTGACAGTTATCACGTATGCATGTAAGTAGCAGTAGTATATCAAGTGTTCATTCATTTATATCATACGTCGTCGTTTCAGTCCACAAACTCTCTGTGCAAGGCTTAGACCTTTCCCAAATCTAGCTATAGGAGGATACGATATAATCGCCACGCTTGGCATGCGGGTTGTTGACCACTGCTTGGGATTACGTACGTTGAGGACGCTGCTGCCCATTCTCTGATTTTTTTTTTGTGAGCAATGGCATTCTTATATAATTATATATGAGATTGTATCCTGGGAATCGAACCCGTGACCTACTGCTGCTCAATTTTTTTTTTATTATTGTACACTTAAAAACATAGCGTAATTTAATAGAAAAAAATAGTACTTTTAATTATACAGAAGAGAAGGAACTTCAAAGGGGTGAGTGCATGGCTTATTTGTCGTAAAAACTTAACGCTTTTACGCCCGTTTAATTATCCTACATGAAGTGATCGTTCTCAAATTATATTGGAGTTCTAGCAGTACAGTCTGCAAGAACATGGAGTAAACAATAATTAATTTTAATGCGTACTAATCTGAATTTAAAAATGATTTTTGTTACTATGTTATCATTACTTTATTTATAAAATCTTGATATGGTGATATGGTGGTCGATATGGTAAACCATACATTTTTAAACCTTAATTTTGAATATGAGGTAATAAGAATAAGAGGTAGAAAGTGAGGAAGTCCTTGTAAGTATATGCCAACCATATTGTGACTATCATAAATGTTCATCATTAAACCAACTAACAATCCTTATCCTCTATAAGAGAACTTCAGGAATAACATACCGTCATCGTCAACGGTGCTTCGAAAAGTGGAATTTCTGAGATATATAATTGTTTATTTACATCAGTATCAATACGGATAAAGCTCTAATTATATTTATTTATTTCTACATTGAACTTTGTGTTGTTATTATCTCCAAGACCTACCTGCCCTAGAAAGAATCCATTAATGACCCTGACGTGATCTATCCGTGATGACTTTGGTTCCGACAAAATAGATTGCGCTGTGACAACATCAGTAAGAAAAGGACCAATATTTAGCCACTTTCGCACATGCAGAGGTAGTCGTGCAATAAAGTGCACCGCCTACCAGCCTGCTGATAAATGCGTATGCGGCAAACAATGCGAATCACACAACTGCAACCGTCATTTACACCAATTACTCAACACGTGTTTCACCCCTCCACGAGGCATCTTCAGGAGTTATTTTACACCGATTAGTGCCAAACACAGAGTGTTGGTGCGGAAGTGGCTAAATATTGGTCCTTTTCTTACTTAGGATAGACTTCCGCGAGATAACGCCTGATTCCATTAAATATGTGACAACATCAATTGCTTCGACATTAATTCTCTATTACTTGTTCTTGGGACATTCCGTCAACAATTGTACATTCTTCTTAACTCCACACGAGTTACTATAATGAGAGTAGGATTTTCTCATCAAATATGATAATTTGTTTTAGAAAATATGTCCAAACTTACATGATTTTGCTACAGAGCCACCATAGATTTATAGACTGGAAATGAGCTACATTACATTCACTCTTTTAAAGCTTTTATGAATTTATTTAATAACCTTTAGGTTGATTTAAAAACATTCGTAAATTTGTTTCCGAATTGTATAAGTCCTTAAAATGATTGCTTCTGTTCAAAAATATTCAATATAAAATATTTGTGTGATCTAACGTTTTTTCTCCCTTACCAAAATACAATATTCAAAGCTCGCCGCGTCGGAACTGTTTGTATTAAACATGTTTACATGACATGTGTTGCGAGACCTGTTTGCAAATGGATGTTCATTTATTAAACGTATGTTTTAGTGTTTTGGAAAATGTATCATGTGGAAAATCTTAACGTGTTTTACCCGACTGTCGTGGTCCACTTTCGTATAACAGCTGGTAAACGGCTAATAGACTATATGGTTATCCTTAGTTTTGTATTTTAGCTAAAATTATTATTTATTTCCAAATGAAAAAGGTCTTTTTTACTATCACCTGCACAAACAAAATTAATTTTTGTTTGTCTATGTTATATTATATTCACTGAACAGATAATTGTCTGAATTGCAGGTATAAAATTTATCAATTGACTAGTCAGTGTCCAAATATGCCTATCACTTTTGAGTAATGCTTATGATATTTCCAGTTTTAAACTATTCGTGTAGTCTATTAAAATCGTGAAAATATTTTTTTGACAATACGCACTAGATACATATACACAATAATTTTGTACATGTGCATTAGAATATTAATCAATTCAAAAAAATCTCTATGTAAATTAGGTTAGTTCTAGAAATATGATATGTAAAGTTATGTTTGTTAAATCTTTCTTTCAGGTTTCATTTAATTAGCAACTGTTTAGCAGACAACTGTCTATGGTTCTATAATACACTCCGTTATAATTTCTTTGTGGCATCATGCAATAAATCTAAAAGCTAAAACAGAACCCTGTAATCAAATCCTAAAACAAAATAAATGATTTTTTAAGTAATAATAAAGTTTGGGTATTAATTGTTCTACAACTGTCCTAAAGTTGCATCTCTAAGTTTGGGGGCTCTTTCCAGATCAGGGCGAGCTTGAATAGCTATTTGAAGAATGATTTTGTGTAATAGGTTATTTTGATATTTAATGGAATCAGGCGTAAATAAGAAAAGGACCAATATCTACCATTTCCGCACATGCAGTGGTAGTCGTGCAACAAAGTCCACCGCCCGTCAGCCCACTGATAAATGCCTATGCGGCAAACAATGCGAATCACACAACCGCCATCGCTAAATTACTCAACACGTGTTTCACCCCTCCACGGGGCATCTTCAGGAGTTATGTTACACCGATAAGTGCCAAACACAGAGGTTATTTTCATTCTATTTTTTATTGTTCTCTTCTGGTGTTCTTCACGTGTGTCAAATGAAGCCTCTAAGTGATCCTTAGCGTAGTATATAGAAGTACATATAACTTTACTTTTAAAATTATACGCCACATACCAGTTGATTTTAAAAAAATTAAGAAACCGTTATGGAAGCAATATAATAAAAAATCGAATCGCATGTAATGTTAGTATTGCTAAATAAGTGGAATAAAAACAAACAGTATTAATAATGAATCTTATAATTTATAAATGTCCACGTAATGTTTTAAAAATATAAAGCGGACCGCTTTAGGTAAAACCTCTTGGTCTTACTTAATTATTTAATCAACGGAGCAAGCCGCAATTTACAAAGCGTCCCTCTACAATTTCACTTATTTAAGGCCCGTTCTTATCATTATTTACAAGAAGCATTTTAGCAAAGTGCCTTGTATTACAGAAATAGGAATTTGGCTTCAAAGCTATTACTGTTATTTTATAATCGGGAATTTAAACCATGGTAATAACTATAAGAGATTTAATTGCTTTCAGATTAAACATTATTCGTAATTAATGCCTGCGGCTTTACTTCACAGAAATAATAGTTGGATTTAAATTAATTAGTTATTTCGTACATGGCTTCAGATTATATTCTTTGACTATAGCAAGTTGGCCCGAGTCGTGGATATAGTACTACCGCTAGCGCTGTACTGCGCCTTAGTCAAGCGCAGCGAGGCGGGGTCTAAAGAAAAAAGAGTATGAATGCCGTTGCAACGGGTCTTCACAGCGAACTGGCGAAACTAAGCAGCCAGTACTGCCCCCGTCTCTTCATATACCTAAGGTAGACTTACCAGTAAAAAGATAACTAGGCTGATAACAATAAAGATAGGAATAGGATAAGATCAAAAATTGTTATATTTCATATTAATATATCAATAAAAATCGAAAGCTCTCATATAGCTAACGCCGTGCATGCATTTATAGTTAAACTCAATTAAAAAAAAAAAAACGTTTATCAGCATCGTCATATAGACAATATGACGGTTAAGAATCTACTCAGACTAAACATCCATATAAATGTCTAGACATATGTAACAGTACACCAACGGCTCCTTTGCGGGTGGAGTTTAATTTCAAATCCCTAAGCCTTATGATTCTAAAGATATCATATATCAGTAAGATGATTAATAAATATATAGATCAAGTTTTGTTCAACTAATGTTTTGTCCTTACATCAACAGATGTCATATTATCAAAAGTAAATCACGATATGGTTTGACCGAACAAAAATAGATGACATGAATTTTTATACGAAACTACCCGTGGCCTTTGAGGAAGTATTTGAGATTATTTATTTTAAACGTGGTTTAGGCTAAGTGATAAATAGAGTTGAAAAGTCAACAAAATGCAACAGTAGTCGGAAAAAGTAAATAAAAATCTGTGACTAAGAAATAAGCAGTAGAATTTGTTATACTGATAAAAATTATAAATAAGCAGTCCATAAAGAAATTATGAAATAAAGAGAAAGAAAGAAAGGTTTGTGATTATGAAGAAGTATAAAATTAACGTACGAAATATCAAATTAGCATTCGAAAGATTGTATGATTTGATGAGTTGATTTGATGAGATGAGTCCATCCGGGACTCACCAATATGCACAAAAATTTAAAGTTTAACTGTGTACATTGTGTAATTGTAAATAACAGAATAATCTGTTATTCCACGAACACTTCCAAATTTTTCGATTAACCTTTTCGCTAATTTCATTAGTTGTACCTCCACGTACAAATTTACTTAAATCGATTTTAATAATGCAAAAGTTGTTGTCAACTAAAATTTACTCCGTACTTTAATTAAAATCCTTCAACTGAAAGCTTTAAAGTAATTTTAGCGACAACCATACAATAGAGTTGTCTGAAAATTAATTTACAAAACTCTACCTTGAGGCACCAATTATTAGTTCTAAGCGACTAAATTTTGTACATTAAATGGATTAGTCGTATGAAAACAAGCTCTTGAGTTAAATATTGAACTAATTATACGAAAACCTACCTTAATCTTATTATATGTTCTATTTTAATTTCTTTTATTATTCGTAAGATATTTATAAATACTTAGTTCAGCCATAAATTTCAGAAGGAAAAAAAGTTTTTTGTTTTTACTTGAAATATTTACTACCGTTATATATATTAGTATACAAAATAACATAAAAAACTAAAAATATACAAAGGTCATTCAAATTGATACAAACTGGGTGTATTACGAAGCCTAAAACGTTGCGGTTGAGCACGCGGAAGAAAATTCTTCTCTGGTATGGATAGTTTCAGAGACCAAATTTATCATAGCTTTTAAAGAATGTTATAATCCTTAAAAATGATCATAAATCATAATCCAGTGATTTAAGTTCGGAACTAGATGACGATGTTTTCAACCACACTTGGATAAAGTTTTATCACCCGGTGCTTTGTTATGATGAAATGACCCTTCTTGTTTGTCAAACACGTTGTTAAAAGACTTAATTGACCTCTCAACAATCGTACCTTTATTAATTTGTGTCGATGTTTTGACACCTTTTTATATATTTACGACTCAGTCACTCCTTCATTAATAACTAACTAACCCACTAAACCGTCACTAAAATCGAATAATGTCCACGTTGTACTCAGCTATATATTTTTATGATTCTTCTTTAGAGCTCTGAGAATTAACTCAGGTTGTTCTGTTTATTAGAACCATAATCTGTAGGATAAATTATCTCATAAGTAAATAACATTTTTCTACGACCTTCCTTTGGGTAGTACTTGAGAAGTTGTTTTGATTTTATCTCCCTGTTCATATTTAAAGAGTCAGTTGTTGGCTACATATTCTTCGTAGTGCTACATTTATTTCCCCAGATACACTACTTCGATCGCTTGTTTCATAAGAATGCTGACTGAAAAGATAGATCTTTTTATTTAATAAACAGAGGATGTTTCTTGGTACTTATTGATGGCATGGTGCATTTGTAACTATTTGGCGTCATACTTTGTTCAATCAGTTCGGCTACCTTCATTCTTAAAGCACATAAACTTTTAAGACTGTTTTACGCAAAAATGTGAAAACACATTAAAAATGAGAAATTTCTAATTGAATTGTATTTTTTTATTTGTAGCAGTATTTATGGCCAGACTTACAATCATGTACTGCAATACGTGTTACATATGTATGCGTTAAGAATTATGTATATGTTAAATATATCCAGAACTACGTTATGTAATCGTGCTTCCAAACAATAGCATTTAGATATGAGAGTAAGAAGGACAATAGAGAATAATTAACGCGCTCTGTGAATCTAATCTCTTGAGGTATATGTTAATTGACCACATAATTGTCATCAAACGTAGAATTTCTATATACACATGAATTACATTTCGTCTACAATATTGTAATATTTAACAGATTATAAACATTGACACTTATAAGATGACAATCACTAGTTTTGATAAAATTAATATATTGCTTTACTTTATATTTTTTTAAGTTAACAAATTATAAAATATTATTAAAATTTACAAAAAATTATTTAGTTCAATAATTTACACGTCTAAATTGATGTTTATCCAGGTATCTATTAATTCCATTAAAATTATTCATTTAAAAATTTATAATAAACAGATTATTTTTATAATAATAAATATATCTTGACCTCTGTAAGTCTTGCTTCACCCTATGTCAATATTATTAATAATAATATTTAGACCTAATTAAAAAATAAGTTAAACAATAAGTGAAAAATTAGGTTATTAGACATGTAATTTTTTTTAATTATGAGACATTAAACTCTTATTTACAGAATAAACCTTTATATTTCTTTATAAATAATAATCCGAAGGAAACCGAATGCAAGAAATCATAAAATATGGTGCAGTTGTTCTAGTCATAAAAGGGTTAACTTACCTGACTTTGTTTTATATTTAGATTTTTTATTTAGGATATTTAACTCCAGTACGTCGTTTTCAGCGGTTCTACTTATAAATTGAGTTACACAGACGTCAGCATCCTTCTCCTTAAAAACGAACTAATCAAACAATACATTCAAACGTGCTATACAATAGTGCTATACAAAACAAAAGAAAACTTTAATTAAAGTTAAAAGTTCTTATAAAACAAATGATTCTTTATATCCGTGTTTTAAAAATAAACTTCTCGCAGATGAGGTATTTATAGAGTTTGTTTCCATTAATAATATATCCTTAGAATTGTTCAGGATATTTTATCAGCTTTGTCTGATGTAAAAGAGTTTTCTCTACAAGGAGAGTTGCTTGTTTCAAACGCGGTAGAATTTAATTATAACATACAACTTTTTCTTGAAACTAGCATACCTGTAGTGCTTTTTGCAACTGAAAATTTATTTTGTCCGCTTGTTTTCTAAAAATAAATAAGATATTTAGTTTTTTTATCTTAATTATCCAATAAATGGAGACTATTATAATGTACATTGAAATTTATCGCTTATTCTAAGTCTGGTCAAAATAAGTGAGGAAGTCTTTTTATTTCAATTTAAACCATCGTTAATACCATAAAAAATTTATTGAAATCATCATTTTAGATATTATTTTCGTTATGGTAAAGAAAAGGGACTCAAATATTTTAGTAGGGTCTGTAGTGGAGAACACAGATCAAAATATCTTTCCGTCTCATAAAACTTCTAAGCGGGCATGGGTACTGCAAGCAGTACCAGCACAGTTTTTAAAATAATCGACAACGGTGATTGCCCATGTAGTTCTACAGTACAGACTTTTCACCACTTAATAAGAAACTGTTACCAGTTCTAACCCAAAAATCGTAACCACGTGACCCTATGCGAAAACCTCCGTTCAACTTACCGGACCTTCTTAGGAAGAAATCTTCGGCAGAATCTTTTAATGAGTTGGCCCGGTACATTGTCCTAAACGACAAGGCATTTAACGGTCTGTAGTGCTTGGGCAGCGACTTGAAAAAAAAATTATGTATATTATATAATGTATAATTGACTAAAAGTTCTAAATTATATTGTTTATATGTATAAATTTTAGCAGTATTTACCTTTAAGTAAATTTGTAAATAATATTAAAATGCTGTCGTGACTCGAAGCTGGGAAGAAAGATCCGTATCAAATAGCGATAATCCCTCTTCCAATTGTCTGCGCTCAGAAAAGGCGAAAAAAATTCTGTAAACAAAACACTCTGGCGATACAAACTAGAACAAATAAAAAAAGATATGTAGTTAAGGTAAACTATGGTGATGTGAAGAAACGTTTCAGTAGTTTTCTTAACAGACGTCAAAGAATATAAGGTTTTACCTGGTAGGAGCGCGACATTCCATTTTCCGTTGTATTTGGATTGTAAATAAAGAAATTTTCTACCAGAAAAAACAGACACTATATGTGTTACGTAAAAAAATACGCCGCTTTCATTAACGTAACCGAAAGCTATTTCATTATTCATCAGTTCGCTGAAAGAATAGTTCAGTTTAGGTCATGAAAAGCTCTGTGTATCCCGTAGGATGCGATACGTTAGCGTATTCATGAAAAAATTAATGAATAGTCGTCGGGTGGGAAATAGCATTAAATGGAATTAGTATGAAAATTTGTGCTTCTCTTTGTACAGTAAGTTAGCGGTTGTTGTTCTATGCTATATAATCATTACTAGATTTTAGTTAAAGTTTAAGTTATTGTCACAATGGGAATGCCGAGTGGTGCGAAAAACAGATAGCCGCTCGCCTCTGAAGGTTTTTATATGGTGACCGTGGAAGGGCAAGCGGAGCATCGGACATATCCCCACAATGTGGACATATTTTCAATATACGATTTTTATTATAAAATTTAGTTATCATAAATTCTGAGATATGTGTACTTTTATATAAAGAAAACTTCTCGATTTTCTCATGAATCGATAAAGCAGTCACGATAATAGCTAAACGACACTTCTCCCTTTTTCTTTATCTATCCTTGTCTCTCTATTCAAAGG
The DNA here is from genome assembly GCF_028537555.1 of Battus philenor. Taxonomy (NCBI): domain Eukaryota; kingdom Metazoa; phylum Arthropoda; class Insecta; order Lepidoptera; family Papilionidae; genus Battus; species Battus philenor. Next base: position 7,146,169 of record NW_027181686.1, read on the forward strand.
CGATTACGTGAGGTACTTAGTCTAATCCGCCCAGAGCAAAACTGGGCAATCTTTGTATCTTTAGCCATTTATTCTACCGTGGACAACAAGTTGCTTCATAATGTCGTCTATCATTCTTTTAATGCTCGTTATAACTTTCATTCCTTTTCTTTCTCACTTTATTTTTATATGTTAATGATAAATACAGACATGTTTTATTGACATTAAAAGTATGTAATTATTCTTTTAATTAATTTATTTTTTTATTAAGTAAACTAAACAATGTCGTGCACATGAGATCCACACATGCAGTTCATCTTGTATTTAAAGTCTGTAACGAACGAGCGTAGGTCGCGATTTTGAGTCTAGTTATTATTATGAAATTGTAAACATTTTTCAAACTCTTCGAAAAATGTTTACAATTTTTCGAATAACAAGATTGAAAATTCAATTTAGAATATAAAATGTATTTTTATTTGTTATTAATAATATTAAGATAATATTTCCAACGTCGTTAAAACTTTTAAAGTAAGATTCTATAAAGATTTTCTATTAAATTCTGTGTTAATTAGTTATAAAATTAAGAGAATATTTTATGTTAGTTCTTTGAGGCGTTTACTTTTAGATAGTATGCAAATAATGTTATTCCACGAACAAAACAAGCGGTGGTTGTATTGGATATCTACTTGAATTAACATAAAAGAGGATCTTGCTGGTTAGTTTATTTAGGACAGTGGTCGAAGGTAGAAGTCACGTATTACGTGACCGACAAGTTAAGGTAATTCGGCAGACACAGGATACAATATCACGTATCTGAAATCATGTCTTCTAGTTTACTTTTGAATCTAGCTGGCCCGACACTGCCCCTGGCTTTATACTGTCAATAGCTACAGGCCTGACGCAATCCAATATAATAAATTAATGTATTAAATATATATAAATAATAAACAACGATTACTTTTAATTATAAGTTTTCTAGTTGTACGTATAAAACATTTTCGTACACAAATTTCATAATACATACACACCTGTTAAATTTTGATTGACTTAAAACGATGGACAGGTTTTAACTATGTGATTCGTTGCTAATTTGTTGTAAATTTATATTTTTTTCCTCTCCATATAAGATTTCCCAACATCTTAACGAAAACATAATAAATAATTTGCCTAATTGGTTCAGTTTTTCCCAAGTATTACTCTTTTTTTATTTGCAGATTATTTTTATCTGAACGCATTTTGATCCCTTGAATTAAATTATATGGTATCCTTCAATTAAAAGGATATAGGGGAGCACAATATAGATCTAGTTTCTTCAAAATCGGACTTTTAAAATTAAATAAACAAGTACTGAATTTTTTTATTTGGTTACTTTTAGTTTTTGTTTTATTGTTTAAAGTGGAAATATAACGTAAAGTTATTTTTTAAATTGTTCATTTTTAGGATCAGAAAATCGCCAGCTAATGTGTTTTAAGTTGACTTAACAAGTGTTTAAATGAGGAAATTGCATTTATACCATTTCCAGATTTTACTTTATTATCCAGTACAGTTTGCCAGGCAGTAGGAAGGAATGAAAATTAAGCGTGCTAGCGGCTACACAGTAATTAAGTGGCAATTTTGATAACAAATTGCTTTACCGTTGCGTAATTGCAGCACTAATGGTTTACATTTTGCTTGCTCTTATTTATTACGTCGGTTGGATACATTATGACGACGGAGGTATTACTCTAAATCGCGTAAAGGTGTCCATAACCCAAATATCTTAAGAAAACCGGTATATTATTTGAAATCTCATATAAACTTGCGTGTGTTCGTTCCTTTGTGGCAGATCACAATATGTGTACAGATCGTGTAAGGTAATTGAGTAATTGGGAATAGGAATATCATTTTAATTTCAGTCGGTGCACAATATAACTTTTTTCTCCGAAAGATAAGTAAAACTCACAAAAAAGTCTTCAAATTCCTTTTTCAGTGAAATATAAAGTTATCGGCCGGATCAATGGCAGCCTACCGGGAGAGGACAGAGACCTGAGATCGTAGGCGAATGTTTAATTCTCGGAATACAATCCTATATAATTCACACTTTGTGCATTATTATAAAGGATTGCCAGCATTCACAAACAAGTTTCCAGAGAGTGTACAGTAGTCCACTGCGTAGCATAATACTACACTACCAAGCGAGGCGATAATAATATAAGTATTGTGGTTATCTCCGCAAAGATATCTTTGGATGAAGCTTATGCCTTGCAGTGGGCTTCCATGAACTGAAACAAATAGCTTGAGCCCACAGGCTATAATTGACAAGATGTCTAGGATCAGTTCGATTCTTGGAAAGCTTACAGACTAATTATAAATATATTAACGTAAGTAGGCTACAAGTTCGCTAACAAGAAACACCCACATATTTATAGATAATGTACAAGTATGTGCTAATAAAAATAATGTAGATAATGACCGATATAAAAACAGAAAGGAAAAAATTAAATTACTAGTAGCTTGGAATAAAACACCGGGAAAACAGCATTTGTCCTTGACAATAATGAATAAACGAAAAGGTATAAACAAACCAATCAATAACAGCACAAAAATTTATAGAAAAAACAAACTTTTTATTTAAAATATGTCTATTAAATTTTTAAATCGTGACAAACAGTAACGGTCTGTAAACATTGCTTAGTAAATTTGTTAAAAAACAAAAACATATGATTTTGCGTTACATTTCCACTATTTATATTACAGATAATGCTTTCTTAAAAAAATAAAATTACACAAGTAGGTACCAACTGTTTCATTTATATAGAAGATATAGTAGAGACTAAAGGCGGCTCAGATTGTGTTGGTCGCGATAGTAATTCCGAGCAACGCTCATATTCCGCTCCTTCTAGGTTTCCGAGGTGTTATGAACGTTTACCATATATTGTTGACCTGCTGGAACTTAACGAAACTCTAGCGTGTGCGTTGTGTATATGCTTATTAGTATAATATGTGTATGTATTTATGTATACCTAACTGGACAATGTTGTCTATTAATTGAACCACTTCAAAATTCCCGCAAGTTACCTTTTAAGTAATGCATTTTATTCATCATCTTCGATGTCTGTAAACTCATTATATTTAAAAGAAATTTTGAAATTTCTTCTTGCAGTACTCAAAACGTGTTATGAACCATATCTATATGCATAACATCTTTTTATATTGTGTTTAGATTTTTTATGCAACAAAAGGTTTTTGTTATAATTTATTTTATTTAATTATATAATATATTTATATTTTATTAAATAACACCCTTTCAAAAACAAACGTTACTGACTCTTATTGGATGAATTGTTCAACGATGAACTTTTAAATAACGATTGGAAAAGAATGAATTACAAAATAATGATGTACTAACTAGAACCTCTTTAATAGCAAGATGAAATTTCCAAAGTATAAAATTAAACACAACTCAAAATATAATTTATTTAATACCTTCTGATCATTTATCAAAATAATAACGTGACGTTGATAATACCCATGAAAAATGGATAAAAATACGTTTTCAAAATGTAAATAAAGTCCAATGAACTGACTTAAATAATAAAAAAATTAAACACATTATGTGTAACGTGCTAAAACATATGTAAATATTATTATTTATTTTAACAAAAAAATTTAGAGACAATTATAAAATGTGTTAATTGAAATCCACCCTGCACTCAACATTAATTAATCAATTCAACAATAACGATAATGATGTTGGAAAAAACTCACTGAAATTATGACTGCATTAAATAGATTAAAAATAGGCCTTTTTGTAACGAATATGTATAGTAAAACGCTGTAACGCTGTCTGTAAATTCGTAATTTGTACAATCGTAACTACTCCTTTACATTCGTAACTACTCCATCGTACAAATAAGTTAAAAACGGCTACATTGTAAATAAGTAAATATACAAATATTCAAGAAAAGTGCTGTTATTTCTGTATATGTTCTATATTATATATAGGATATACCCATATACTTATACATCACGACATACGGAATCATAAATCTTAGACTTACTTGAAATTTGGTAAATGTACATTTCGCCGTGCCGAAGGCTTTTTTTTCTAGTTAACCATTTGGACCGCCCAAATGGTTAAATGGAAGAAAGACTGATATGAATAAATGATGGTATGGGGAAATAAGTAAATATTACATAGGAGAAAAAAAGGGAAAATCTACAGGAATATACTAACACTTACTACTACCGATAATAATATTTAAATGTTATATAATACATTTATTAGAAAATATACAAATAAAACAAACCCTTTTATTTTACAAATTCCGTCAGAGGATCAAACAACAATATTCGAACCTTCGCTTTAAATGCGCAACAAATCTTGATCATCCTAATACGCGCGTTTCAAAAAAGAATAGATTTTAAATATTGTGAAGGAGGCATGAGGAAAGTCTGTACTATAGTTGAGAAACTTTAGTAGATTCAGGAGCGAAGTATTATTTTGGTCGTACGGACTACGAACTGTAATTGAGATGATAAGTTAGAAGAAGTGGAAAAAAATAGTAAAGAGAAAAAAATGTTGTTAGAACACGCAAGGAACGCCATTGTTGAATAGGCAATCATTTTAAAAAAGAAGGGTAGGAAGTGTTCGCATTTACGAATATTGAAAATAATTCGAATGCAGTTCATTTAGCAGGGCAAGTTTTTTGAGTTGATTTGCATTCATTGCAGCGAAATGAATGGTAAAGGAATAGATAGTTTTATGTAAAGAAATAAAAAATATTGCGTTTGCTTGTACTCGATAAATTAAAAAATCATACATCCAATCGCCGAAAAATTTGGTAAATTATTACAATTCCCCGGAAAGGTTTTTGAATAATTGCTTTTTTAAATCAGTTTATGTCTGAGTTATCAAAACTGTGTTTTTGTTAAATTTTTAAATGAATGCATAACACAGCAACGTGTGAACGGTAGCCGGAACCCAGTATTATATATGATTATGTTAACAATAGTTCATATCGTTTGTGTTTGTGTACAATGTATAACTTAACTAATATATTGAACTACTAATATCATGTACTGTTAGTCAGCAACGCTTAGCTTCATATTAGAAACTCCACTTATTGTTAATTAGTTTGAAACCAAATTTCAAGCGGAAACATTCCGAATAAAAAGTTTGAATCGTAGTTAGAAAGTCTCTATATGTTAAACATTTACCAATATCATAACAGCCAATAGGCGCCCATTGCAAGGTATAGTCCTCCCACAAAAGTCGCCGCGACTGAATACGGATAGTGCAATACTAGATGTATTGCACTATCCGTATTCAGCGACTTCCCGAAATCTTATCAATGTCCTAGGTTGACATCGTGGGAGCCTGCCCGTGCCGTATCTTCCAGTTCGTAGTATATCTATAGTTATTTAGATGGTTATTAAGAGAAGAACCATTTCTCACATTTTCAACTAAAATGCCACTCGTACTTCTTTGAACCGGGTGTGGACCAGACCGTCGCATCTGGTGGCTGATTGACTCGCATTTGAAAAACATCGAATGCCAGTTAAATAAAAAGATAAGCGAGGAACACTTCGCCTCACTTATGGGAGATAACAACCACAGCCCTGCGTTCCTCGAATTCTGCAGGAGGATAGTGAAGGATGTCCCAAAAATAAATAAAACAAATACAGGTCAGGCAAGCTACCAAGTAAACAGGAGGTAGAATTAGAATTAAACTTTAATAAAATAAAACTAAAAAAATCGTTATCTGTGATAAATGGTCATAATTAGCATATTATAAAGAGGATGAAAATGTAAAGTAGCATAAACAAATATACAAATATGATAATTGAAGAACGAGGCGAAGGAAGTGTGGTAAAGATTAAAATTAGTAAAGAGGAATAAAAACCCTATCCCAAACAAGATTTGGGTACGACAGTTCCCCAATAGCGAAGGCCATTAAAAAAAAAACTGAAATAATAATCAGTTTTTGTAATGTTTTTAGTATGTATCGCTTCATAATTTTTTGTTCTGTACGAATAATTTGTTTAGATAGAAATACCTGTGACTGTCTGTAATACAGTCCGTAAGTTAAAAGGCAGGTAAAATTATATCCACTTCAACAAGCTGATTGGTATCGTGGAGAATCAGACCATTATATCCAATATCAAATTTAATTAAGAAATTCCAGATTAAATAAACGATAAGAAATATTAAAAGTGACATGAAAGCCACGGAATTATTATTGTCTTAGAAAAGCTGTTTTGTTACCGGAAAATTGCGTTTGTAGAAATTAGACAAAGTTTTTAAGTTAACATAACACAGAGGAAAGCTAGTAGTTAATAATGCAAACAATACTGATAACTGTCTGTAACAACGTGTCATCTTATCTTTAGCTTGCACTGTTAAAGTTACTCCGTTATAACGACTTGGTGAGGAAAAGTTATACTTGTGATAAAGCGAGTCAAAACTTACACAAGTTCTGCGAAAATCTCGGGTTCTATTATAATCTATGTACATTTTCATAGAGTAGTACGGTTTGTCACACCTGTCCGTCGAGTATCTGTTGTGTACGCAATACAACTTCGAGATATATTAATTTATATTGCACGAACAATGCTTCAGCTGCTTCCAGTGGCTTGCACAGAGTTTTGTGATAAAAATACTTCTGCTTAATTTGATTTTAGTGTTATAAGTTAAAAATATTTATTTTTTCAATGTGCTTTCAACCGATTATAGGTAGAACTTTGTAAAATCCGTTATTATCAAACCTGTACTAGGTCAAAGTCATTTACCTATTAAATTTTAAATCTCTAAGCCTAATATATCCAGAGATATCGTCATTAGTCACTATGTAGGTGGAAAATCATATGTTTATATGTCAATATACATAAAATCTTAATCTTCAAGTCTCAATTATTTATTATTATACCATGTCATTTCATTTTTACATATTGACTTTATTTCTTATGTAAGATGTGTTTATCTATAAAATAATTTGCTTTAATGCATTGATTGTGTATTAAGAAATCTAGTTTGATATATAAAAATGTCGATGCTTTTATATTTTTCCTGCAGTTATAGTGTTATAAGAAACGGCTACATGTATTAACCAGCAACATTTACAAAGTTTTGAAATCTTCTCTTCCCAATAAAAATAGTAAATGTCGTTAAAATCAATTATTTATTATTTATTAAAAGTAACGGTATATTACGAGTATATTATAATATGCCGTTGGCGATAACTAGTTGTACTCTGTGGTACAGTCATCAGAGTTCCCCTTAAGGCGATATGATTAAGAGATACAATCATATGTAATATATAAAGCAATGAATTTTAACTACGCAAGTACTTATGTTTTCGCATATGTTTGTAATATTTATTTAAACATTAATGAGTGAGTTTTTTTGGATGTGTAAAGTTTGACTGTGTTCTAAGTTTATAAATAGTTATAAGTTAGTTATTAAAGAATTTAAATAATAAGTAGTTTTTATTTGAAGTTCTTGAGAATAGAAGGCAGGTCGTAGTGGAAATTCTTGGTTGTGTAATATTAGGGAATTGTCGGGGTTTTAGAGTGAGGTAGAATTAATCTACCTCTCAATAGACAAAAAAAAAGTTTGCAGAGATGATTTGTAACCTGCAATAAATGAATTCCTTCATTCTTTCCTTCATTTTGGTACATTTGTTATGAACATTGGCCCGTTGCGAGAACAATTCCAAAAGAGCCCAATTTGTAAGAAGCTAATATAATTTGAATTTAATAAGACGTTCTAAATGTTAACATGTTTCAAATGCACTTTGATTCGAGAAGAGTCGTTGTTTTCTTTTTGTGATCGACGTACATATACGTTTTTAGTAGAGTAGTTAGAGGCATTTGAAAACGTAGATATAATCTTCTAATCGTGGCTTTTATTAGTTATTTATGTGTAAATGAATACTTAGTCTGATCATAAATACTCTTCTCATACAAAATAAACAAATTTAACATTTTTAAATGATTGTTCATTGTGATTTTTTCTATTTTCGTGCCAATTTATTATAAAATACTTTGTGACATTAACATGAAATAGGGTGGTAATGAGAACAGAATCCATGTGATTACGTTTCATAAAGTAGGTATGGCGCCAAATATTTTTTTTTTAAATCCTCCATACTCTTGGTATTGGTCCAAGGTATCAGGCTACTTTTTCGGTAATGTAATACATTACATTGTTTTTCATAATGTTGTTTTTCATAATATTGTTTCTTATCTCAAAGATTATGAAACCAGCGTTTACTTTCAAAGTGAATTTATAAAAGAACTTCTTCACGTTCCCCGTCCATGTTTACATTGTATTCCGCAAAAGAAATTCATATTTTATAAAACGATCCTATCAGAACCAAGTTTATTGCCAATAAAACTCTGAAATATGTATCTATTTTAAGTTGCTGCAATATTTAAGCTTCTTACAGTGAATTTTAAAGAGAAATATTGCATTGAAAAATTTTTCACGTTTACTTAGGAGATATCAATTTATTTATGTTGATCAGTATATAGAATACTTTAGATTTGAAATACCTTGAGATTAAATTTCTCTTGAGTGATATATGCAGGCTAAAACGGTAGTTTTTGGATTCCTGTAACATAATAAAAAATTATGGAAGATGTCCTAACTTTTATTTTAAATTATTGTCATCTTGCAACCGATGGCTGTTGCGACCACGAGCCGGCGGACGCAGGGTGGCGAGCCCTCTCCCCACTAGGTGGATGGATCACATAGTTAAGGTTGCGGGAGATCGCTGAATGCGGACAGTGCATCCTGTCATCGTAGCGATCTTTGAAGGACACCTATGCCTTGTAGTGGTCATGTATCCGCTAAAAAGAAAAAGAAGAATATTCTTATCTTCTCGATGTCTTGTACCTAAGATAAAAACGAATAATTTAACTAAAAACCGCAACACAATTTGAATTAATTATCTCAATGAAAAAAGTCAAGAACGAATCGACTTTCGTAGTCGAGTTAGTTTCACATCTAGGCGTTTAACAAAAAGTTATTGTATTTAATTCGACGAATGTAAGACAGTAGCGTTCACGAATCGATTTTTCCGTGCGCTCAATTTCGTAGAAGCCGAACAAAGCATAAATCGGCTAGCTGCATTACTTCAATCACGTCAAATGCAAATGCGTGACAGTGGTTTCCAAACTTAATTAAAAGCAAATGAATAAAATTAAAATTTTATGTTATCCCGGAGGGGAATTTTTATGCTTATTTTAAATATTTAGATCTTACCATAATAGGCACGTTTTAAAGGCACATTTACTAACCAAAATAAAGTATAGCAAACTCTTGACCTTGACTTTGCAAAATATGCTTTAGTATAATTGACGATATTATTTAGAACTTTGAATCTTAGTAGAGAAAATATTTAAAAAAATATATTATTATTGATTTTATACATTATTTACTGTAAATACAACGTAACATAAGATTATTTAATGTAATAAATTTACAGTAAATAATATAAAAAACACAAAAAATCAATTCATAAGAGGAATGTTTAGTAAATACTGTAAGTGGCTCTTCTGACAAATGTTTAATAGTCTCTCAAAAGGTAAATTAGTCAATAATTATCAACGTCTTCAATGAACGTTACTTTTAAAGAGCAGCTATTTTCTGACTAATAGATGAAATTAATAATAATAATGCAATATATTAATATAACCCAAAATCATAAACTAACGAATATACATGGACTTTATGATTATATTTATGGCAAAAAGAAACGATAACTCTTATCATTTGAAGAATAAACAGAAAAAAAGTGTATTATGACATTTGCTAATATTATTTGGCATGCATTATTAGTGTTGTTGGTTGCCGTTGAATATTACGTTTTTAAAAAAGCAGACTTCATTCCCGTGATTTTAATCCTCTTTGGAAAAAATTTATAGTTCTAATACCATGGATTCACGTTTATTACTGACCCCAAGAGTAGAAGCCATATCATAAAGTAATTAGACGAATACTACATCGTGTGCTTGCTTTATGTTATAGCGCACTGCGTAATTTTCGAAAAGACTTGCGCTTTATAGAGATCGACTATGTGTAAAATAAAATTATATTAAAGAAATTGCAGTACTTCTTGCTTAATAAATGTTTTTGCACATTTTCTCCTATTAAGATTTTTATTAATATTTTTAAGAACGAATATTTTCTTAAAGTTATTAATTATATCTCTGTAAAAAAAAGTTTGTAGTATACATGAGTCAAAGACTACATAGAAAGTCCACCAACAAGAGGGACAGGTGAATTTGTTAAGGTCGTCAATAAATGCCGGTTGCAGGCCGCTCCCAATCTTTTAAATTGGTAATCTATAAGGAAGTACTAAGGAGACATAGATGAAGTCTGACAACTGAAGTGATAGTTATGATAGATGTGTATAGTAAGCTAAATTAGTTAGTTACTTTGTACAACAATCGAAAGTTCTTCGAATAATTCAAAAAACATTATCCTGGGTGGGTAAATAGGGGGATAATGACAATGTATTCCGGATTGTAAATGGAAACAAACTATGACGGATAAGAGGCAATCATTGGACAGAAAGAGACATAAGCTTCACTTGTGAGGTCTTGTGATATTCGGAAAATAGTTATTAATTCTAGACTTTATTTGTAAAAATGAAACATAAGTTAATTCCAGTCCGCAGGGTACGCTCTACTTTCTGTAAGTGTAATTACACAATCCATACTTGGTAATTCTTAACCCGCCATTATAATATTCTGGCCAAGTTATGAAAAAAAAATTATATTTATATATACACATATACACATACATATACAGACTGTGATACTCCTACATGATTAAAACATAAAAACATATCGATAGTATTACATTTTAATAGATAAATAGAGCATAATGAACTTGCTTCGTACGTTTGAGTTGGTTTTTTTATTTATGTTATCTAAAAATTGAAATGTTTTACAGTTACATCTTAATGAAATATGAGGTGGGACCGGAAAGTAAAGTCGTTTTTGTCGATATATTATACAGGAAAAACGGCTGATTTTTAACGCTCCGGCGTTGAAATTTTTTATACTAGATGGCTAATGGTTGTTGATAATGTATGTGAATATATTGTTGATAAGAAATGAAAACGTATTAAAATGTAGTCGTGTGAAATTAACTTAAGAAAGCGACATTACTTTCCGGTCGGCCCCATACTTAATAATTATGTTAATTAACCACTCCATGTGGTATTATTATTAAATTAACTTCGAGAATTAGGACAATGATCACATTTTAATGCGCAGTTATGTTAGATAAAAACAATTTACCTTATTATTTATTTTTATGATTGCCATAAAGACATTGCAAAGATTTTTTTATGGGTTCATAAAGGACTTCTTTATGGTTTACGCCGTCTGATTGAATTTAACAGGCTTCTGTGGTTGATTTTATTGCTTTTATTTTATATTACATTTTTAAGGAGTTTTTTTCTATAGTAACGCTTATTGTTTATTATTATTTTGCTTTTAGTGTTTACGTGATATAGTTTATAACAATTTGACGCCCGAAAGAAAAACTAAAATCGATAAATTAAAATAACTATAGTAATTTAATATAAATAATCTATAAATTTTTCATACTCGGAACTTGTCAGTGAAATGTGATTTCTCACTTCAGTCCACATAAGAAAGTTCATAATCTCTGAAGGAGTCATGGAGAGGTCTTTACCCGGCGGATTTATTAGTTGTAGTGGCTGTGTACAGATCACATAGTGCGTGGAACAGATGACTGTTGGGGTTTTAAGGTTCTGAAGTGGATTTCAAGGACCGGAAATCGCAGTGCACTTCGTTGTTTAGGTCGCCGCAAGACCTGGATGCCAGTCTCTTTCTACTGAGTACTATGTGTTGGGCATTTATTCAACAGTAAACTTCCGAACGTACGAACGGATGAAATAATAGTTTTTTATAAGTTATTTGTACTATTAAAATGTATAATATTTTTATGTAAGCTTTTTGCTATAGAACATACGTTGACGTAATATTCGAAAATGTATGTGTAATCGATAAAGAATTAATTTCATATTGAAAATTTACTAAAGTATAAATAGTTGTCTTAAAAAATGTCATCTTCTTCTATTATCTTCATGCAGTTTTTATATCATATTTATGCCACTTCAATTTGCTTCTGATCACACATTAACGCCGGCGAAGACAGCTTACTGAATATTCTTAGAAAAGCAGGTTACTAGAGCTTACGAATTTCATTTAAGTTTTCTAACGTAATAGTAATATTAGTTGTAAGAAATCTCGTAATAATCTGATAATGGCTAAACGCAGACGCCTTTGTATTTGGTTTCGAAGGACAGTTTGAGTCAACGACCCATCAACTGTGCCTTTGTACACGATCGTTCTATGGAGCGTCTGGCTGACTAAACAACACAAGAGTTCGGCCGCTTCCCGGTAATAATTAACCTAAGCTTTTGGAAGAACTTTCGTGTTTAGTTACTGATAACAAGTCTGATTTATATGCTTCATCGCTAGTCCATCTCAAGCTAAGAGAAGCTGTTAATGCCAACAGAGAAGCGGTATATGTCATTGAAAAAGTTGAAATATTCTGCTAATTGCAAATTTTGCTACTCATTGGATCTTGATATTACCCAAGTTATAATTTAATCTTAGCAATGTGACTATATAGTATACAGCGGGTTATTAAATGACAATCACCCATGTAATTTTTATCAGGTTTTTTTTTAATATTCGCAATCTACGAGTTGTAATACATCTTGTCAATATTTTCCATAGTCTTCGGGCTAAAAATGGCGAAGGTAGGCAAAGTAATATTTTATAATCTAAATAAAAAAAGGTAAAGTGCAATTAAAAATGAAAAGATTATACGAAAACTGTCCTTTCAAATATTCAAGAAATGTTCGGAATAAAATTAGTTTCAAACTATATAAAAATTATTTTAGGTGTATACATTTTTGAGATATAACTAATATTTAATTTTTGTCTCTACTAAAAAGTTGCATTTTCGGACTTATCATTATATTTGGTGGGGGCGGCGATAAGATACCTTTAATTTTTTTTTCTTTACAAATGATTTTAGTTACAGCAAAGCAGATTTTATTTATAGTTATTCCATATTATATTCTTTTGAATACAATATGGAACACAAAAGGCAACTATCCATTTATCAATCCATATCCATATATCCATATATGAAATTATAAGTTTTAACCCTTTCCACTCCAATGTCGAGTGTCACTCGACACTAATTTTGTTCCACAAGCTCCGCTGTCGAGTAATATTCGACATGGTGTAATACTTCTTTATGCGGCAAATTTTAAAATAGGAAAGATTTTTGTTACTAAAATGTTTGAATCACGAATGAATGAAACATATTCTAGAATCGCAAGATACTATAATTCAATTAAATTATATCGATGCTGCATAACAGCCTTGGAGTGGAAAGGGTTAATAAGCTGTTTAATCTCGCTATTTTGATTAAATATACAATTGTGTTATTGTCACAGAGTTAGCCATAAGTTCGTGTTGGAAATTAAAATCAAACAGTTATTTGCCCATTATGTTCCACTTCACAAAATTATCCACTAATCAACTTTTACGCTTTAAGCAAATATTACTTTAATTTTCCTGACGTTTCTGGTGCTTTTCAGCACCCATGGCTAAGGACATAACTAACGTACTGTCACCTCAATATATCATAGATATTTAGAGATGCTTTCAAACGTATGAATTATAGCTAATTCGATCTACACAGGGTTAGTGTAATTATTTTTTCTAATTTTATTACATCATTTATTGTTTCCCAATTTAATAAGAGTACCCACTTATCTTCTCGGCTGATAATTTGGTGTATGACATTAGTGGTAAAAAGCTAGATAGAAATGAAACAAAGAATGGAAGAGAGAAAAAAGATAGAAAGGTAGTAAAGAAAAAAGGAAAGAAGGAAGAACAAAAGAAAAGATGAAAGAAAAAAAGAATGGAAAGTAATACACGAATTTAAATATTATATTTGTATCGTAAAAAAAAAGATATGAATGAAAAATTTCGTCACTGGCAATGTTTAACGTGAATTGGATCTAAAGCATCGGATTACAGTTAACACCTGGAGAAAATACCAAATGCTTTATCTTTCCTTTTTTAAGTGCCAATCAAATTCCTCAAGCGTCGGCTATTTGAATATGAAATTATTCCATTTACATAAATCAATTATTGACAAAATCTGTTTCTGCGCAATAGGCATTTTTTTATTACGATGATACTTCTAAAATTAAATTTATATCGAATCTGCATTCTGAGTGTTTAGTTTTTAAGAAAGTTCTATTTCCAAATGAGGTGCTAAGTTTTCGCACTCTTATTAAATTCGAATCTTAAAAATCTTTATCCCAGTAGGCATTTACACGTGTAAAAAGTACGTACTTTTAAATCTTCAATTAAATAAGTAAGCTACCACCGGTTACATATCAACCGACATACATATCAACCAACTAAAAACTCTTAAATACTATCTATTCTAAGATTTGTTTAAAAACACACTTTTAATTTAAAATTTTAAGCTAAAACACAAGGTACGTAATTTTACCGGATAAGGTTGAGCATCTCGATAGATTAATATCGTGTTGGATACTGATAGCCTATACAATCAAATCGATATTTTTAGTTAAGTTTATTCATATTCAAAATTTTTTAAGAGGCAAGTTGTTTTTGATTGTTTTAGTTGATATGCCGACGTAGATATAATTTAGTCATGAATTCTTATCCGTTCACCGGAGGTGACAATAACAACAAAATTAAGATATATATATACACCTTTAACTGCCTATTCGCCAAAACAAAATACTAAATACAGTTATTCTGGCAAAACCATGAGTAGAGTATCGACTATTTATTATTTTATAAAATACGAGAAGAGCAGAACTTTCACTCGATAGTGTTTTGAATTTAAAAATTCTGTATATAACCATTTTGCCCTGTCCATATTAAAAAAAAACATGGTTTTTCTTATTAAGCCTAAAGTTTCAAACTCAGAAACTGCTTGGAGATATATGGACGCCGTGGTGTTTATTATAATTGTATCCGGCGTATTGTTATGTATTTGTATCCTTGTAAAATAACGTGTCACCGAATAGCGATAGAACTTGAACATTTATAAAGGGTGATTGGTTATAGGTATATGTTATTGCATTTAATTCGACGAATGTATATGTTATATTAATTTTTTTTTCTTTTGGAATACGATAGATCGATAACTTCTAGCAGTACACAGTGTGCAAGGACAGGTTACTACCTGTCCTTGCACATAATAATAATTATTTTATTATGTTGTAATCCGAATTTTGAAAACTATTTTTCTTACTAAATAATTACTCTTTTCAGCAGATAGACGCCCACTGCTTTGCCCTGGTCTCCATTTACGACCGCCACAATAACTGGACTTGTGTTGCCCGCATCTAATGACTTTGCGCAACCTTTACTATGTCGCATTTTTTTTAAACATTAGGTTATTATTATTTCTGAAACCATATTTTTGATGTACATTTATAAACAGCAAAGGAACTGTACATTGACCTGCTTATAGCTTTTACACCTATAACCAATCATCCTGTATTTTCCTCTGACGCACGAACTAACGTTAAATAGTTTGTTTATCATTTTAATCGTATCATTACTGGAATAAACCTTTAGAGATTGCTGTTATAGAAAACTAGTTTACTATTACATTTAAAATGACAAGCCTGAATTCTCAATACCGTTGTCGACCAATATCATTGCCTTCCGGATTTAAATGCTAACTTCCAAGCTGATAATAATCAAAAATCGAGTTTAAAATTAAACCTGATTTCTATACATGGACTGTTTGCTGTTTTACAAGAATAATCATTCTAAATGGGTCGTTTTTAGTAGGGTGAAATATACTTTAAGCATTAATGAAACGATGTTTACTGGGGCATGTAATTTGTAACAGAAGCGCTCTTGGGCATGCCAGGCACGTAACGTAATTATACGACAATAGACTTTAATTTCACTTACATTCTCATATGCTTAGCGTACGATTAGCGTACTTTACTTATTGTAAACATGAATGGTAATATTCCGTTTTTTTGAAACTTGATACTTTTATAAATAATTAGCCTAAAGTGGGCAATTTCAGAACTTAACTAAGGTTTTAGTGAGCGCCCGTGGTCCGCTTTAATCTGTTTGGTATGATCTGAAGTCTGTGCATGGTACGCTGAGAACCAAACATATATATCGGGGTGATATATCGTATTCCGGTGGACTTGCGACTTTATATTGCATTATTTTTTAGCAAGAAAAGAATAAATATTTTTATTAATTTAAATGAAAAGATGATTCAATGAGAAGGTCAAAGACAAGGAGGTCAAGTACCTTACTCAAGTGACTTACAGATTAATGTCGAGTTTGATACGTTTTCTTCCCACGGAACTGGGCAGGTATAAATGTCCTCCCACTTCTTATGAATACGGAAGGTTTTTTAGTTTTTTTTTTTTTAATTTTACCTAACGTGCTTGTTTCTTAGTGAGTCAGTAGCACGGAGGTTATAAAAAATAAACTTTTATTTTCCTTAGTTTCTTATTCCATCTTTACTCATATTATGCTACCAACTACCTCTTGTAATAATAAATAGTTTTTCAATTTAGTTTAGACCGAATAAATATTCAACTACTCGACGTATACCAGTACAGTAGAGGTTCTGGGTCATCTCCGTTGTTCCAGGACGTCCACCACTGGAACTAGGCTTTTTCCATAATTTTTCAACAGTACCGTTCGGAAGCGGCCTGCTTTTGTATGGTTCACTTTTATAAATATGTATGACATTTTTTTACAAAAATTGTTATTACACGCCTTATTACCCTGAACAATCAGGACGGCAGAATGAACGAAAATCGAGGCTTTTGAAATCTGGTGCTGGCAAAGGATGTTACGTATAAAGTAGACCGCCTGGACAACCAACAGATGATGTTCTTCATTAACTCTTGTCGAGACCAGATTCTCCAATATCTGTTCCAAGTGGATTCAGGGTTACTTCGACCACAAAGCTCGGAGTCAAACAGAAAGTCTAGATAAGCTGGCAGTCGTAGAAAAAGTGGAGAGAAAGAGACAAAGAAGGCAATACTCTAACCGATGGATGGACTTTGTGGGTAGTGTCGTCACAGCAACGAAATTACTCAGAAAAGTAAGTCCAAAAGACCTGCCTCCACAGGTCTCTAACTCGATGAATCCTTGACCAGGGCTTTTTAGGAAGAGCGCGACCAAGAAGAGTTTATTGCAGTAGTAGATTTTAGTTTATAATACTAAAAGTTTATTTTAAACTGTGGAGATATTTATATTGCTTACAAACCTTTACATAGAATATGTAATCAAAAGAAAAAAAATTTTTAGTCATAATTATCTAAAGAACTTGCTTAACTTTAATTATTTACGTAAATTTAACTCAAAACGTCTAATAAAGCGGTAAAATT
Source organism: Battus philenor (assembly GCF_028537555.1). Lineage (NCBI taxonomy): Eukaryota > Metazoa > Arthropoda > Insecta > Lepidoptera > Papilionidae > Battus > Battus philenor. The sequence continues at coordinate 7,163,616 of NW_027181686.1, forward strand.
AACTATTGTGCCGTCCGAACAACCATCGTCGACACCCAACAATGGAACGCCTTTTATTTCAAAAGAATACTTCAGATGCAAATCTTTGTTACATGAAATTATCTAAATTAGTTAAAGAAGCGACTTGTTTTTGCATCAAGGCTTTAGTGTTTTATTAATTTTAATAACAATAGAATTATTTACATTAATATACGTATTAGGTATAGATGACACTATTTTATTATATAATATCATTTACAAAGAAATTTTCTCGGACGAACACATGAAGAAATCATTACTGCAGAGAAGTGAGAGTATTGGTGTACCAACATTTATTAAGATAATAATTGCGTAACGTATACTTATTATTATATATATGTAATATATATAATAATAAGTATAGTTACGCAATAAAATACTATTTATATTACATATTAATTCATATTCATTTTTATATCTTGTATTATACGTATTATTATATTATGTACATATTGTGTAATATATAAAGAAAAATTTCATTAAATGATAAATTAAAAAAAAAATGTATTCAATAATAAAAATGTTCGTTTCATTTGAGTTGTTATACTATAAGTTATAAAAGTTTTTTTTAATTAAATTAACAGACAAAATAGTAACATTATGATATAAACCAAAATTATAAAATAAGTCTTTGGGTGAATAATATAGTACATAATTCCCATCTTCTTAAAAATATAATACTACACTATACTTTTTTTATAATGGTATAATTCTATATGAACTTATACTTTTGTCTCATCAGCGAGATATTAAATATACAATAGATAATAAACTGACAGTCACACCTGATCTGTTTAAAATTACAATCTTATTCAATAGATAACGGATAAAACAACGGCAATTCCGTCGCTTAACAAGGTATGAAGAGGGCCAATCTCGAAATTTTTCTACGAGATCGAATCAAGAACCACGAGATACATAGACGACTGAAAGTAACCAACTTAAAGTGTTAGTGGTCAGGCTATTAAAAACAAAAACCCGCTGGGAACTTAGAACTTAAAACCACGTATCGGTGAGCGCAGCGTTTGTCGTCAACCCACAAGGCGCACATAGATTCTAACTCTTCTTTGCTGGAATAAACGAAATAATAAAGACGATGATGAAACAATAAAATAACTTAAAATATTTACCAACTGTATACTAACATTTACTTGAAAAACGGGTATTATTCCTTAGGGAAAACAAGAAGTCGTTTGAAAATATTTTATCGGGAATCCTTTTTTTATTATTTAACAAACTTTTAACACAGAACAAGCATTAAGAACAAATTACAAAACTTTCGAATTCGTGAATACAAAGGCTCACTTTGACTTTTTCGTTGTTATAAAACATCATAATGCTTTTAAGATATCAGATGTAAATTATATTTATAACAATAGAAGAATGTCCCTTAGCGTTGTTTATGGGAAAAAGAACCCAGTTATGTTTTTCGCGTGTAAATTATAAAGACATTAGTTATTTCTATTTACCATAAAATACTACATCTGCAGTTTTTATTTTTATAGCAAATAGGCCCACTAGCACCAAAACGAAAGTTTATTTTATTTTCGTATAATGCAGTATAAAATTAGACGCAAACAATTTATGTTGAATTATCACAGTGATATGAGAACTATGGGTGAATGATTTTAGAGAAGTGATACGCATTCTATCCCTAAACCATCATCAGGGTTTACAAAAATATCTAATTCGGTTGCATTAAATTGATTGTATTTGATATTCTTCTCTCGAGTATATGTACATATGTATATATATATATATATATATATATATATATATATATATATATATATATATATATATGTGTGTGTGTGTGTGTGTATATATATATATATATATATATATATGTGTGTGTGTGCATATATATACATAGAGAGAGAGAGAGTGTATAGCAATGAAAGTTTTGTGAAAGAACATCTATAAAATTCTCGTGTCACGGTGTGCGTGATTGAACTCCTCCGAATCGGCTTGAACGATTTTCTTGAATCTTAGCGTGCATGTCGGCCAGGAAGGAGAATCGGACATCTATTTTTCATAAATGTTAAGGGTGGTCCACTCCTAATTATTATTTTATTTTTTAAACCAAATATTTTGTTTTTTTATGATACAGCATACAAAAACACATACAACCCTAAATTTTCATCCCTCTACGATCAACTCTTATTTCTAATTTGTTAATAAAAAAACTTTAATTTTTTTGCAAAGCAGCGTTCGTGGGATCAGTTAGTTAATTCAGAAATTACACATCGGTTGCAGAGGCGTCATTTTAAAAATTCAAGCGTTACTTGTAAAACCCTTTATGTGCAAGGTATCCACTGTATGCATGCTGAGTGCCTTCTAAACGCTCGGAGGATGCGCTGTTGACTGGATTCCTCACTAAAGAAGCATATTCCAAGTGGCAAGCATATTCCACTGTTATATTAAAGACCATTCCAGTAAGAGGATATTTAAAAACCGGTGGAATTTCGCTTCAAGTAGTTATGTATTCCTATATTCCTAATAATTTTACGAATTTTGGAAATCTGGGGCCTCCATTCCTGGAATATAAGTTTTATGTAATGAAGCTTTGTGCATTAATTATATAAGATTGTCACTACTCTCCAACAAGTTTCCAGAAGATTGGCAGCGGTGTCTTTTGCGTATTTTAATACCACACTACAATTGACAATCTGTATGCTAAGCATTGGCGATTATGGTAATCTTCCTATAGATATATTTAAAGGAAAGCCATAGGTCTACCTTGCAGCGGTTGTCTATAGTTTGAAACGACAATTAGAATTAATTATGCTCGTTTTTAGTATCAAATTAAACGTCTTTCTTTCAACATTTTTTTTTATTTCCAAAAGCAAGAACTTAAAAAAATCATGCACCAAACAGACCGCATTGACAGGACAATTTTGAATATAATTTGTTATGATCATTGGAGATACTTCAAACAATACGATCAGAAAAGATATTTCTTTCACAGCAAGTAAAAATATTTCGAGGGAAAAATAAACAGGCTATAAAAGAGTATGTTCATATATATGTATATATACACACACACACACACACATATATATATATATATATATATATATATATATATACTTCAAAGCGTGTCCGGTGTGGTTTCAAATTTAAATGTAAAAATAAAATTATTTGCTAAACAACCTATTTGCAACAAAAGCTGGTAGAAGATTAATGATTTTATCGTGTGAAGTTTAATTAGTTTGTTGAAACATAGGTTCCGAAACTTTTTTAATTGTACTTAATCTCTACAAGGCTATAGATATCTAATATCGTGTGTATCTGTGCTCTTACAAACTAGTGTTTACATAAAAATGCTATCTGCTTTATTTAATATACTAAAAACACAAATTACTAAAAGGTTGACGACACTGTAAGTATACACGAGAGGTTGCCAATCTCCTTAATACTTCGAGCCATTTATTCAAAAGGTAAAAGTTATGCAATAAAGATATTAAATTATCTTTTACAGAAATGAAATTGAGCGAGAAAATAATACAATATACGTTTTTATTGGAAAATTTATTAACTTGTTGCACGTAATTACAAAAACATTGAAAGGCATACGGAACGATAATAATCGTTGTAAATTTTATTCATAAAAAAATAATAAGTAAATTCAGGTATATTTATCAGAAGCCACATAATGTCCTCCAAAGACCCGCATGTGACTTGCGAGGCTCAGTTTCTCTCCCCTTGCGAAACATATTGCTTTTGTTTTTCTTCTTGAACTTCCTCATAATTTTTAAGGTTGATAGTTAGCTATGTATATGTACTTCCGTTATTAACGTTTGAACTACGAACTCTAATTTATTTGAATATAACTGGAATTCGTTTGAAATACCTCAATTAAATTTAGTGATTTTATAATTAAGATTTTTACTATCAAAAATTTATTAACATTGTCTGTCTATATGTCAAATGACCTAAGTGAAATAGTAACGAGTATTTCAAACATTAATAATACTTCCGTAAATTTCCACCATACACTAATAAGAAATTAACTGATACAAATAATAAATTTGTCATTTTTCGCTCGATTCGCGTAGCCCACACTGACTCTTGCGGTAGTAATTTTATAAAGTACGTAAATGAAAGACATGTTTTTTTGGTGCATCTACGTTGAAACTATGTATTTTCTATTGAACGCCCCTTGAACGTCCTTCCAATCCAATAGAGTAAGTTTAAATGATTCTTTCTTGTAAAAAAAAATTATATACCAATTTTCAAGTCTTTAAACCTAAAACTTGTCTTTAAACCTTAAAAAGTTCCAGAGATATCGCGGTGATTCAATACATAGCTAGAAATATCTTATGTATAAAGTTTGTAATTTGATTTGTTATGTTTGCAGCATATTTTCTGCTTTTAATGTCTATCGGAACATAAAAGCTATAATACAACGTCATTGAGGCTCATGGCAAATAACTTCACGTTAATTACTTATTTATAGCTTTTGTAAAGTATAGGTTGTATAATTGTAGACATGACAACGTTCAGTATTTCCCTATATATTTTCCATGTGTAAATATAGCTTAATTTTTAGTCATAATTTCGATTACAATCATAGATATGTATCTATGAATAAATAATAAGTTTAAACATAAATAATGTTTGGTTTTTTTTTGGATAGGCCCTCTACTATATTCGGGGGACCTATGCCTTGTAGTTTTGGCTTTTTTTAAATGACGCCCGCTATTGGGGTCACTCGTACCCCCAACTAGTTTGGGATAAGGACTTTGATTTTTCTTATAATTATTTTTTCTTCATATATTTTCTTTATTTTGGTGCTCTTCTACCACGTGTCTTAAGATCTTTCATTTTTTTCCTTACTTCCTACATTTCATCTGTCTTACACTTACATTCCATTTTCCCTCTTTCTCTTTTTCATGCCTTTCATCCATCATCTCATTCTTCAGGTTTTACAATATTTATTTTTATTTTGTTTTACAGAATTTATTTTTTGTACATGTCACTATTATTCACAATTATTTATATTTTTTTACATTTTTAATTCTTATTTCTTCTTATTATTTATTGTTACAATTTTTTTTAGCCTAAGGATTTCAGGTCGCATCTCATCGTTCTCAATTAGCGAGGCTATTGAGTCCTCGCTGATCTTAGTGCCTAACCGGCGTTCGGAGTCGACTCGAAGTCTTCCGAGTGCGGGACAGTGGGCTACCAGGTGGACTACGGTCTGATCCACGCCCGGTTCACAAAAGCACTAGGGTACTCGGATAACCCCCATGCCTCGTAACGAGCTGGATCAAAACCGCGTCCACCTCGATACTGCGAAGCACGCGATAGGCTGAAACGGCGTCCGGGAAGAAATTCTGCGTTTCCTTATGATCAACGGTCCCGGTGATGAAGATGATTAACGTACATCTGAACTATTATTTACGTTATTTTAGCCCCACGGCCTCCACTGCTGGTCATTGACCTTCCTATTAGATTTCCAATAAGACAGTTTAAAAGAATTCATTCATCCAGCCTTTATTGCCGTCCAAAACAAGCTCGTCTCTTCATCACATCTATGGGCGTATATTATTATTATTGAACCTTAAATGTTAACTTTTTATTAGTTCCTAATTATTATGCGAAAATGATAAATGAAGTTTTTGTAAAGCTAGTTATTTGTTGGCCTAAAAAGATAATTTTCATATATGTCATTATTTTCAAAATCACAAAGATATTTTTTGCAACCGTTTACAAAATTGTATCCATTATTTACCAAACAGAGATATAAAATCATAATTGTTTTTAATAATGTAATCCTTTTGTTATGAAAACAATATTTAAAATAGATTAATTATTCAATTTTAAAATTTTCCACACATCAATGAGATTTTTCAAATATCTAAAAGGTATATATATACATATGGATATGTATATATAGAGACTAGATACAAGTAACATATAAAACCTTAGCAGCAATACTATTTACTTCTAAAAATAAACATTGGTTTTTATGTGTGGGTAATAAAAACAGATTTATTTTTGTTATTTATTATATGCTAATGTGTTTTTACGTCTACGCCTTATACATCTCACCTCGACCGACATTAACTCATTAAGCAGGTTAACAGACAGTCGGTTGGTCGGCTAGATAAACACACGAGGTAAGTGCATCTATAGAATATGATTTGTTAGGTTAATATTTTATTAAAATAATACATTAATAGTTTTTGTTCACTATTTTTATACATCACCATAAAGTAAACTGATAGATGCCCACTGCAAAGCCTTTCTTAAATCCAGATTATTCAAAAAAGCGTGCACACCAATTGTATCGCGTAATAAATACTGTTACAGTCATTTCCGATCGAAAAAACTAAAATCGTGCGTTTGATACTTGCGGTGCAGCAGTTCCGGTAGAACTATGTAATATAGATTTTAAACAAATATGATTTCGTGACATTTTCATACGAGTTCATTAAATTTATGTAGTATAGCAATCGATTTTAAGATATAAAAAGATGTTTTAAAAGTTAAATACTATACGTTTATCTTTTATAAATAATTTGAATAGTTATAACACATTTATGGGTTCTCAATGATTTTTCATGTATTAAATATAAGATAAAACCCTAAAATTTCAACGATCTCTTTGGTATAATTTTTTTTATTAAATACATTTTACGATGTTTATTCCAATAAGTGAACCTCAAAAGAATAGTGATAACATGGTATAACGACAGCAAAAGGTTTTGAATTACAAACGACGGTTTTACTCTCAAGTACCCTTGCGTCAGGTTACTTTACGTAGCATCAGCCTCAGCGATTTCAAAGCTCGGTGGCCTTTAGATCCCGTAATATTGCATAATATGCAATACCCCAAACCTGCGAAGCCTTTAAATTGCAATAAGGGAACTGTATCAAATTATTCAATTATAAAAATAAAAGGAGGCAACGGATGCGTTCTTGCAAAATCGAAAATTACAGCGCAGAGAACTCGTTTTGTGTAATTTATTTCCATGACTACATTTTTTGTTTGGTTAACCAAACTAGTCGATTATATAGATTATAAATAAAATATACCAAAAATATAAAAACTATATGTTAAAAGAGGTTTTAGAGTGAGAGGAGGGCACCTGTGAGGAGGAATCTGCAAAAGTCTTTTGGGCAGCAGGGTAGGCTAGGACAAAAAAATACTACATGCATTAAAACGTATAGTAAGCTATTTAAATCTGAGCTGTTATATCGCAGTTATCTTGTACAATTAAACCGCTTGTTCTTTATAAGTGGCTATCCTCCGATGTTTATGTACACTATAATCAAAGCTATTTAGTTGTCATTGATTTATTCTGTAGTCCCAGAGTTTTACAATTAAATATAATAATACCAAATTATTAGAAGTAATAAATTCTTATTTATCAAAACACCGTGATTAAAACCCGCTTATTATAAAGCTAATTCATTACCTTACTTACTTTTTTACTTAAAGATTACGAACACATTAGAAATTCAAATCAAAATTCTGCCACTGGACCACCTGTATATTCGGTACGCGTAATGTCAAAATATTCTCTTTAATTATGCCTCTTACGTAGACCAAATTGTAATCAAATTTGAAATTCTTGCGAAATGTAAAAACTAAAGAAAATTGGATTAGTTTTTGTGTTAAGAAAATTCGCGGTAAAGCTCGAGGTGTCCGCCGTATAACTCTCTGTTTGGCGGAGTGAAAGCACTCATTTATTAAATTTATATTGCAATTTAATTAGATCTATCTTTCTTGTTGGGAAAACAAGATGACCAGAGCCTTGTGTTAAATATAAAATATACGCCACAAATGTCATTTACTGTTAATGATGCTCGTATGTGAATAGAGTTACCTATGTCGATAAGAAGTGATAAATCTCTTTAGACTTTTCATTGACAAAATTGTATTTTTGTTATTCCTTATCTTTAATACTTTTTAGTTTTTATGTGTTGTACTTTTTGTCTGTGTATATTATTGTATGGATTGTGTAGATGTTTGTACGTATTTTATTACTATATACATACAGAAAACAGAAAATAATTAAATATTATTTTCTGTGTTCTGTGTGTGTTTTAATAATATTTTTTTAACAGTGGTAGCCCGGTGGCAGAGGATTTATGATCGTAGGTCGCAGATTCAGTGTTATGCAATTCACACATTTTGCATCAATCATGTTGGATTCCCACTGCTCATAAACGAGTTTCCATATGATGGGCAGCAGCGTCCTGCGTACCTTAAAACCAAACAGAAAAAAAAACGAAAAATATTTTTATTGCATCATTCATGAATGTTTTAGTGTTAATTAAAATAAGATTTCAGTGAAATATGAACAAAGTAATATGTTATTTGGCTACTGGTTTTCCTTAACTTTTTATTATAATTAAAGGATTTAACTGATTCACATTGCACGTTTGGTCAATCACGAACGACCAAAGTCAAATATGTTATTTAGAACAAAATTGTTTGGTTTCAAATCCCTTTTACGAAAACGTTCACTTTTTTACCCCTTATTGATGACTACTAAATTTACAAAGATTTATTCTTTTTAAAAAAAAAAGGCTAAATAATAATATCATCATCATCATTTTGAAAAGATAATCTTAATATACTCCTTTTTATCCTTCTCCGGGAAAATACAAAATTGTTCATTTTTATTTTATAAAAATAGGATGCAATTTTTATGCTATTATGTTTGTTTTAAAACAAATATAAGCAGTTTAGACCAATAATGTTAGATTTACATAACCATACATTTATTTTTTACTAAAAAAATAATGGCTAATATTTATTGATCGATATTTGATCCTATTTTCTTAAATAAATTTTATTTATATTTTAAATTTATAAGTATTACTTACTTATAAAAGAGTAATTAAGCTATATAAAACAAATTTACGGTGAAAAGGACTCGTAGTTAACTTTTAGAGTAGTCAACTAAGTATAACAAAATAAAAGTTAATGCAACTACTTATTAGCAATTCAAACACAAATGATTTAGTTCACGGCGCGTTTAAACGTTACCTCGGTAGATGGAGGTAAAAAAGGGTGATAATTTTTATTACCTAGCACTTCTCGTTTTAACTGTGTGAATAACCTGTTTTATGTTAAATTATTTGCCATACATCCTTGATGTTTTGTCGTGCCTTTGACGTAATAAATTTAGATGGATTAAATTTATGTAAAAAGTCGTATATCTTAAATGAGAGAATGTAACTGAATCAAAAATGCGTTGCTACACAAGAAACTTGGGTACGGCTCCAATAGTTTGGCTATATTTTTAATTATAATTTTTTTTTAAAAACCAAAAATGCAAATAAAACAGTAAATAACAAAAAAATTACGCTAAACAAAACCTAAAAAGGCATTTCTGGATCGTTGTCGTTTCAGCCCATAGTCGCACACGGCAGAGCATAGGCCTCCCGCTACGATATCCATGGGGGATTTAACATAATCGCTACGCTTGGCAGGCGGGTTGGCGATCTCATTGTTGTATTATGGTATGCAGAAGATGCTGCTGCTCATTGTCTGGAAACTTATACTTGCAAAGTGGCAATCCCATTCAATTAATGCAAACTGTGAATTAACATAGATTGTATCTCGGGAATCGAATCCACGACCAACGATCGCAATACACAGTTCTCTACCGCTGAACATCCATTGTTCAGTAGCAATACCTGAAAGAGACTCTTTTGGTATGATATCAAAAGAAAAATATAGTGTAAGATTAATGAATAATAATAATAATATAATAATGCTCAGAAATAGAAAACTAATATTTATAACTGTTAGTAGCATCATTATTAGGACATAAAATTAATGAATAATTGTTTTAAGATAAATTTCAATTGTTTACAGTGTAGGAAGGAGCCCTTAACAATTATATCGTGTTACGTAATAGTAAATACGTCTGTATTTATTATTCATTCCCTATGACGTACATTATGTTTTATATTATATTATGTGTAATAAAAAGCGAATAAAATTTGTAAAGCGTGCTGAATAGAAAAACCGAACAGTTTTTGCAAATTACTTTTATTTAATTGTACCGAGTATTGTTTAGACACTTATTTTGAAACTTTATCACTTTAAAGTTGAGCAATGGTAGTCCGGCGGTAGAGAACTGGGACATGTGATCATAGATCATTAGATTCCCGGGGTACAATATTATAAATTCACACTTTATGCATTTATTGTATAGGTTTGCCTCTTCCTACACACAAGCTTTCCGAGGTTTGTGCAGCATAGTCCTCTGCGTACCATAATACAACACTGCGATCGCAAACCCGTCTGCCAAGCGTGTCAGTTATGGTATGTCACTCCATAGATATCTTTGGGGGAGACCTATGCCTTGCAGTGTGGGTCTACGGGCTGAAACGACGAAAACGACGACGAAATTAATATGTTTAAAAAAAACGAATTTAAGTTTTGTTTTTACTTTTGTGTCTCATTATTTAGAAATAATTGAAAAAAAAAACGAACGAAGATTGAATAGACAGCTAATTGTAATTGACTTAAATGCATACATATGGACGGTGATAAGTTCGATATAAGCGCATATACATTTATATGTATAATAATCATCGATATAATAGTTAACACGGAACAATTATTAGCTCAAACATGATTGCACTTTCTATGTTATTTTCAATGTTTCTTAGGATGGATCTCGTAACCAGTAACCAACTTATAGTCGTAACAGATGAAGACATTGAGAAAACGAGGCTGGATAACGGAATTCGCAATAATATGAGCGAAATATTAGATGCCATAGATCATTGGTGTCGAAAACAAGAGCATCTTGCTGAAGCATATAAATATTTGGGTAAAATTATTAAATATTTTATGATAAACATTTTTAAACACTAAGATGATCAAATAATAAGTTTTGTGGACATTCCTTAACTGGATAATTTTGTTCCTTTCAAAGTTATTACAGTTTATAACGGTTTTTGTAATTAAAAATTTAAGTAAGTAATTTATAAGCTAATCTAATAGCTGTACTTATTGTTTAATTAAATACTTACAATTAAACTGCCCTCTCCTTCATGTCTCTTATCTCCATACAAAGGTTGTTTGGTGGAGATCGCCTCGAGCGATAGGACCCTTGAACATCTCTATGAATTGTTTTTTTTAAATTATATATGGAGTATAAAAAGTGTTAATAAATAAATAATAAATAGTTACTAATTCCATTTTTCTGCAGCAATGTGAAAATTTGAAGTAAAATTTAGTAATAAATTTTACCTAAAAATATTATATAAGAGATCATAAATTTAAGTAAGAAAAGGACCAATATGTAGCCACTTCCGCACATGCAGTGGTAGTCGTGCAACAAAATGCACCGCCCGCCAGCCCGCTGATAAATGCGTATGCGGCAAATAAGGCGAATTACACAACTGCCACCGTTAAATCACACAACACGTGTTTCACCCCTCCATGGGGCATCTTCAGGGGTTATGTTACACCGATTAGTGCCTAACACAGATATTAATTTACATATTACTAACACATATATTACAATCATAAATTTAATTTTGTATATTACACAATTTCGCGAGTTAATTCACGTCTGTTTATTTTTGCATCACGTCATCAAGTTTAAATTTCCTTTTCGTTATTGGCGATGGAAATAATTTTCTCTTCAATTTTTCTTTCAGAGCGTGATGTTTTAGAAAGATTGTTGTTGTTATCCGGTGGTTCAACAGAGGGAGCTAAGAAGAGAATAGATAAGTATTTAACTTCTCGCGGTATGATGCCTGAGATATTATTGAACAGGAGTATTGAAGAATTTAGTGGATTATTGAATTGTATGTAAGTTATTAATAAAAACGAAATATAAGCGATTAATGAAAAAATATATTTTACAGAAGTCATCTAGATAGGTGCAATGATCTTATTTTTTTTATTAATTTTTGATTAATAAATGTTGGTAGCATGTGTCAATCAAGGCTTAAGAATAAAACAAGGTCTCGTTTAAAAATTAAACAACTTTGACTACGTATTGGCAAATGCGGTTAAGACCTTTTTGTTAGAGTCGCTAGAACACTGCAAACGCGGTTCGCTTCTAACAAGTCATATTATAAATCTAAAATAGATGTTCTACGGCTATATATAAATGATAATGATTATTGTTTTTTTTTTCAGACACTTTGTTCCACTTCCCAAGCTGTGCCCTACCGATCGGACTAGAGTTCTGATGACACAATTTTTAAAAGAAAATCTCAGCGATTTTACTATTCTAAGCTATTTCAGATACGCCTTCATGGTAAGACATATTACTCGTGTTGCGTTAACCTTTCGCCTGCACGCTTTTATATTAATTTTTGTCCGTATTTTCGAATCTATCGTGTTTTTGAGAAATTGTCCGGGGTTTTCGTATATTTTTTGTGTTTTTAATTTATATTCAGGTAAAACTTAAGACTCTTTTTGTTCTTAAATTAAATACACAGTTATTATTATATTACTTACGGAAATGTATAAACTTCAAACTCCTTCAAAGTTTTTTGATAACAATATAAGTGTTACGAAAAATTTATCACAGCCGCTCTATGATGAAGAGGGGTAAGTTCGGGATTTCACAACAAGGTCGAACATATAATGAGTATACCCGTAGAGGAATGAAAGTAACTGTCGTAGTCCGGCAGATTGACAAGTAAAGAGACTGTAGACAAGACAAATGGCTTGTAAAATATGCGCAGGTGCCTTAAAGTAAGGACAACGTAGAGCTCTACTTACCAGGTCGATGGACGATTCTATTATAAATCTATGTCCAGATGTGGACGTCATATGGTTAAAATAATAGCAAAGATAATAAATTAAACATCGTCATCGTGATTGTTACACCTCATAATAGCCCACTGCATGGCAGAGATATACTTTATCGTATATATCGCCACGCTTGGCAGGCAGATTGGCAATCGCAGTGTAATATTATGGTACGCAGAGGACGCTGCTGGCACTCCTCTGGAAACTTTTTTGTGAGCAGTGGAAGTCCTGTATAATTAATGTACAAAATGTGAATTATATAAGATTGTAACTCGGGAATCAAACCTGCGACCTATGATCATAAGTCTCAGTCCTCTACCACTGGGCAACCACTGCTCATCAAACATATACAACGGTAAAAAAGTTAAATTCGTCTTTTTAATTTAAGTTTCTTATATCCCAGGTAGGAGAGTACAGATTGCACATCGATTATAGCTTAGGCGAAAGATATGTAGTAGATTTGGCTAACGTAAACATTAGCCTAATAAGTAAATTGAATCCAATCGTGTTAAAGAAAGCTGAAATATTATGCGTTGTGAGTATGAAATTTGATTTTTTACTTTTACTCTTGATAAAAAAAACAACTTTAGAAAATAGTACCGTGGCAATGAAGCCATAATCAAACAGTTACGTGTTTTCAGAGTATATGCATATCTTATTGTAAGGTATTTAAGAAAACCATACTTTTTTAGGTCTTCCTTGAAATTGCGTTTTTATGTCTATGATATGAACGAAATATACTTTCTTTGGAAATTTTGTTGAAATAACACAGAGGAAACTAAATCAATTGATACATCGTTATGTCATATTTTAAATAATATAAAATAGTTCTATTATTCTAAAATGTAACCTCTTTGCAAATAATCTCAACGATTTACACTTTTTATAATCATCCTGTTGATGTAAGTTGATGGAAATGTACCATAATACATACATCATAAAAATTACTACCTACTATAATAGGTAACCCAATTTTTTTATTATTTTTTGGCACAGTAAGCCGTTAGTAAATAAATAAATTCATATGCAATTATTTTTATTGATAGAATCGCTCGTTAAAGGTACAAATTATTTATGTTGATACGTTTATTTCGATATTTATACAAAGCTCATAAATTTTTTATACGTTTCAGGAAAGTTTTGGTACGAAAATAAAAGGCATACATATATTAAACGCTCCACCATTTGTTGATAAACTTGTTTTTATATTGAAACAAGCACTTCGTGAAAAAGTAGCCAGTCGAGTTCACGTTCACAGTTCTTATGAAGATTTATATAAGCACATACCTAAAGAAATACTACCTAGGGATTATGGCGGCGACGAAGCATCGTGTAATAAATTAGCGAGTGAGTGTTCTTAAAAATATATTCTGCTTCGGCATTAACAGAATGTTAATAATAAAAACAAATTCATTAAAGCCTACGAGGTATTCAGTCAAACTAATCCTTTAATGAGTTCGTTTATTGCAAAATCTTTGTGATATATAATTTTAACTATAAATAGAACCTGAATAATATTTTGAATCGAACATTACTTAAGTTCTATAAACTGAACAAATCTCAAATTTATCCATCTAAAAATCAATTCAACTAGCAAAAGATTACTTATAATTTTACAACAGATTACATTAACTTATATTTTAAATAAATGAAAATACTTAAAAAAATTCTTCACAAATTTCTGTAAGAGCTTGGTTATATAAAATATAATTTTATAAAATTTTTAAACCCGGCGCTTATTTTTGGCATTATTGCCCCCATACAAACATTCAGTTCTCAGTACAGCGAATAAAGAAAAAAAATATTAACAATGCGTATAATTTTGTTAAAAAGGGTATGTAATAATTGTTATTGTCTGACATATAAGTTACCACTTTCTCCAATGAGCAGTGGTAGCTCAGCGGTAGAGAGATAAAACTTTCGATCACTGGTCCCGGGTGTGTAAATGTCTATGTATTATAACGTCACTGCGATCGCTTACCAGTCGGCCAAGTATGGCGATTATGGTATATCCCCCTATATCTACAGGGCATCTTTGAGGCAGGTCTATGCCTTTCAGTGTGCGTCTATAGGCTGAAACTGCGACGACTTTTTCCAGTTCATTATAACAACTAACCGAAGTGACTTAATAGTTGAATCAATGTTTCGTTCCTTGTTGTATCTATTTGTATGTTTATTCGATAGTCAAACGCGTAATTCTACGACATTTCATTGTTTCAATTCAGGACGACGCTACATGCCAGGCTTCTAACTTCATCCTTAACAAGATCGTCTGAACTAAATTCTGTCGCCACAAAATTCGTTGGTGTACGTGAGGTTCTAGATACTAGAAACATCTTCACGTAGAAATCGGCCATGTTCTGTCATCATCACCGTCATTGTAGACGTAGCATGTCCACAGCTGAACAGTCTCGCTCATCCTGTAACTGCATGCTTAAAATTTAAAATTAAAATATGTTCTAATACAAACCGGTTGTTATATTATTTCAGTGCAATGGAGAGACTTATGGAAATCACAAAAAGTAAGAGAAATGATTTCAAAAATGGATCATTTAGTGAGCGATGAAACGAAGCGGGACACTACGAAGTTTAACGAAGAATATTTGGGAATTCCCGGTTCTTTTAGAAAATTGTCTGTCGATTAAAATATCTGTCATATTAGTACATATTTAAGTTAAAAAGTTGTTAATTATTAATTTAAAAGAAATAGGGCATTTTTACATTATATGTTGTGCCCAAAAATTTTTTACAAAACTTAAAAATTCAAAATACGTAAAAGTCAATTGTAGTGTAAAAAAAATTTATTATATATGGCACTAGCATTAAGAATTACTATTATTGAAAGTTGAATACTGTACGGTTTTACAGTTATATGTGGTTATGTAGTGTGTTACAGTTGGTCACCGAGGTAATGTAACTAAAAAGAAACAGTAAAACTAAACTAAGTATGTCATTGACCAGGGCTCGGTAAACTTTTTATTCACAAAAGCCGAATAAAAGAAAAAACCAAAATTAATATTATTGCTTGAACTAAAAATTTGTAAGACCATCTTTAAGAGAGTAATTGCTTGGATTATATATAATGGTAATACTGATTTAAAAATTCTTAAGGGATCTTTATGAACCATTAAAATCGAGTTCTAATCACAACGATTTCCTCGCGTTTACTTGTGAAGTAAATATAATTTCATAACTGATTACATTTTATATTTAAGATAAAATTTTACATAATTTTTCTAGCCCGCTCTTAATGTTACATAAGACCTTCAAAAAATAGTTAAAAAGACACATGAAGCTGATGAGCTCAGGTTTGCTGACGCTTATCTTAAACCAGGGATGAACATCATGCGGCCTGTTAAACATGGTTATGCAGCCCGTCAAGCATTTCTAATACTGAATTTATTTTATCGACTTTCTCTTATCAATATATTGTTATAAAATGAATTATAAAAAAAGTACTTCATACTAAACTGAAAAAATTTTCTTGTGAAGATTGTTCTTCACCAGTTCAAACTTGCTTAGCGACTGCGCGATTACTATTATATATTACACATTTTATACTGTAAACAAACTTGTGTAAATTATTAATAAGACTTACTTAAAATGTATTATTTAAAATAAAATTGTTTGGTCAGTTGTTTATTTTTTTAATTTGGTTGATTTGTAGCTCATTTTTTGTCAATTGTTGTTTGTACATATCCTCCATCAAATATTTTAGAAATAATACACAGCGTGATGATAAAATTCTCGTTTTCTTAATACGAGAATTTTTATCATTTTATCTTATATTGTATTATTTATTTTATATGTTATTATATTGGAGGCGTTTTAAAATTAAATTATTACTTATTAAAATCAATTATTACTTATTATCTGTCCCTACAGATTTTGCAATGCTAGAAGATATTGGCCTGTCGCATTCTATATAGAGTTGATTAGAAATAGGTGTAAACGCATTAAAGCTTTTTACTTTCAAATGAACTATAAATTCACCATTTTGAAGCCTTTACACCTATATTTCAACAGTAAAAAATATATGGATTTTTTTGGAAAATAAAAAGAACTTTCTTTTTTCATTAACTACGATATATCAACCTTTAACATAAAGTTAAGTAAGTCCTAAACGTGCATGGCTTATTTTTGTGGTAACTTAATCATCCTGTGAAGCACAGGACTTGCCATCGCAGCTTTTACGTCACCTTACCTTCTTATTCCGAACAGCAATGTCTCTCTTCGTCTGTTCGGAAGTGCATGACGAAAGACTCAGGCGCTGTGATAAAACTTTAGTAACAACCTCGACCTACAATAGCCAATAATCTGATCAATGAAATACTTTTGCAATAGTTTTTTGGTCATTTTATATAATACAAAATGACCAAATAAGTTTCTCAATTAAAATTTTGGCAATAATTAATAATACAAAGGTTTATTCAAGACAAGTCCATATCATTAGTACCTCTTGGATATATTTTTTGGTGAACTTTAAAATAAGATAGAAAAACCCCTCAAATTAAATTCTACTTTAATAATATTTATTAACATAATGAAATAATCTATTTTAAACTTGTCATGTGTTATATAAGTAATATAAAATAATTATATAATTAAAAACAAAAATGTGATAAATATGAACTCTTTATAAATTTTCGTATAACGACGAACTTAATGCCGAAGGCATTCTGTGCAGTTAGCCGTTTGGGCAATGCAGAGAAAAACTTGATACTAAAAACTATTTAAAATCATAAACCACGAGAGATAAAATAAAAAAATAAAATCAAATCGAGAAGGAAGAGTACCACATTAAAACACCTCATATAAATATGCTAATGGCTTGTTCATGATATACTGTACTATTTATCTTTAGAAATATAATAATCTAACATCATAATCTAGTTATCGTGATAATTCCGTCAGCTTGTCAAACAAGACCTCTCGAACCTTCGCTTTAAATGGGCAACGATTTCTGATCATCCTAATATCAAGATGGAGCGCATTCCAGAGAAGAATAGCTTATATTGAAAAGGTAGAGTGGGTAAAGTCGGCACTATGGGGAGTGCATCTTAGCAGACGATAGTGTCTAAACTAAATGAAACTTATGAAGGATTTGCTCATCTATACTAACGCACTCTATCGGCGGTAAATAATAAATAAATCTACTTTTTTATCGAATCTGATTGGTCAAGTATGTGTATATTTTTCACAAAAATCTATCCAATTGGTTCCGAGAAGTTTTCGATGTTAAAAAGCTAGTAAAATTAATTTTTCTTCGCAATATCACTTCGGTATTCATCTTATCTGAAATGTTAATGGCTTCATTAGCCCAGTAATAACACTTGCTACGGTGCCTACAAACCGAATCACATTAATGCGTACGCATTATGGTATAGCAACAGTAATAGGCTCTGAGGTAGTATCTACACAGACGGTATCAAACAAAATATTATACTTAGTCTGGCCATAAATACTGTTACTATTCAAAAAAAGAAAATATTACGTTTGAATTTGGAATCTGTCATTTTTATATGATTGCTTGATGTGTTTTCTTATTTTCGCGCCATTATATTGTTAAATATTTTGTTATATTAAAATGGAGTGGGGTGATAAAGAGAACCGAATCGCTGTGATTGCCTTACATAAAGTAGGTATGGAGAAAAGTGCAATTTTTAAAACCCTCCACCCGCTTGGTATTAGTCAAATGTTTGTTTACCGGGCTATTGATAGGTACAATGATACCTCCTCTGTTTGTGACAGAAAAAGATCTGGCCGTCCACGTACCGTTCGTGTGAAAAAGGTGATTAAAGCAGTTAGGGAAAGAATTCGAAGAAATCCTGTCCGTAAGCAAAAGATTTTATCTCGGGAGATGAAGATAGCTCCTAGAACCATGTCGCGTATATTAAAAGATGACTTAGGACTTGCAGCCTATAAGAGACGTACTGGTCACTTCTTAACTGATAATTTAAAGAAGAATAGGGTGGTAAAATCCAAACAACTACTTAAGCGGTACGCAAAGGGAGGTCACAAAAAAATTTTGTTTACGGATGAGAAAATTTTTACAATTGAGCAGTATTTTAATAAACAAAATGACCGTATTTATGCTGGAAGCTCTAAAGAAGCTTCGCAATTAGTAAACAGAGTACAACGTGGGCATTATCCCACTTCAGTGATGGTTTGGTGGGGTGTTAGCTATGAAGGGGTGACTGAGCCATATTTTTGTGAAAAAGGTATTAAAACGTCGGCACAAGTTTATCAAAATACCATTCTTGAGACGGTAGTTAAGCCTTTAACTAACACCATGTTCAATAACAAAGAATGGTGCTTTCAACAAGACTCGGCACCGGGTCATAGAGCTCGATCCACCCAATCTTGGTTGAAAACTAACGTTCCGGACTTTATCAGCACTGAAAACTGGCCGTCGTCAAGTCCTGACCTAAATCCATTGGATTATGATTTATGGTCAGTTTTAGAGAGTAAGGCTTGCTCTAAACGCCATGATAATTTGGAGTCCCTAAAACGATCCATTCGGTTGGCAGTGAAGAATTTTCCTCTAGAAAGAGTTCGTGCTGCTATTGATAACTGGCCTCAACGTTTAAAAGACTGTATTGCAGCCAATGGAGACCACTTCGAATAAACATTGTATATTTTTAATAGTTATATATTGATGTATTAAACTAACTCACTATGAAAGGAATAAATGTTACGTATAAAAAAAAATCGTGCTTTTCTTTATAACAATATTTATGGCAAGACTAAGTATAGTATAGTAGTATATCAGTGCGCTGAAAAATAATAATCGAAATTTTTTAGCGGAAAATTATGTTATTTATAGTTATAGTGTGAAATATACTCTTGAATAATAATTGTGTAGAAAAAAAAATAATAATCTAAACGAATAAGCCATATTTTATTTAGACAATATAGCAGTGTTGCCCAATTGGGATTTGCAATTTCTGCAAATTCGAAAGCGAGGCAAGGCGTTAATGGCACTTAGTCTAAGCCTGTTTTATGTGTAGTGGTGGTCTAAAACTCCCTCGTCTGTCTCAGCTCACATTCACGCATGTCACGCTACATTCAAATAAATCACCGGATTGATACGAAGGCTGCCGAGCTCTTAGATCTTGTTAGATGCTACGTGGAGCACCAGGGGCAAAGAGTCTTCTTGGATTACCCCTCAAGGGCGAAACCTCCCCCCTGAACGGGAAAAACTTGACAGTTGCTATTCCCAAAGTAATATTACTACTACTTCGAAAAGAGAAAAGGCGGAAGAAACTCTTACAACGGTTTTATCGGTCAGGGAGTTGGTGTCCTCTATGATACAAGAGCTGACCTGGTTTCCAACGAGACGGTTTATTTTCGAATGACTGCGAAAAAGTTTCTACGTAGCTCATCATTATTTCCGGAGACTCTTGCAGTGTCAAAAGGATGATACGATTCTCGTAAGTATCGGGTGGAAATATCTTATTGATGACGGCACCAATTTTGATGGTTATCAGCAGAGTCAAGAGAATAAACTGAAGCCCGTTTTAAGAACTAGCCAAGCCTTGATAGCTCCAGGTCTGTATACAGATCTTCATTTTCCTCAAACCTCGGTGCTCTCTATGCGTGTACCTTTTCTGTAAGACCAGAAATCCATCCAGTTGCCAATGCCATCTAACGTTGTTATCTGGAGTTACAGTGAACAGAACGCCATCTTCTATATTGTATTAGAACACTGCTACAAGTACGTAATTTATATTCAATAAATATTATACGAATACAATAATATTTATACCAGTCATAGTTGAGACTAAAAAATGTAAGATAAGTATAGAAGCACCAGCATTCCGGTATAAGTCTTGTCGATATGAATTTGATCTATAATTTATTAGTCTAAAAAAACCCGCGGGGGAACTGTAAATAAGGAAATCTTGAACAGAACTCCTCGATCCTTTTTTACTTAACGTCTTTTTAAATAAAGTAGCAAAAATAACACAAGTCCTATCAGCACAAAATATCGTTATCATCATGGAAGCAGATAATACGAATATAAATTAAAAATAGCTACTAATTATCATTGTGCAAATTAAACAAAAACAATACACTATTTTTAAATATTTGCTTTGCTTATGTGTTTCTTTTATATTACTCCTAATCAAATAGTTCGTTTTGAATAAATAATTGCCAGTTTCATTTTCAACTTACAGATATTGTAATATTGTTGTATATTTATGCATAATGTAATATACATAATTATAATGTGAATTATTTACACAAAAGTGTAAAAATTCTCTCTATATAAATCGTCTGGAATAAAAATTGCATTATAATGCACAATAATGCGAATTTTATACCAGACAAAGGTTTTATTTGATCTAATCGTTCCGTGTGAGGTATAAATAAAATTAAAAAGAAATACTATCATCATCAGCAAAATTCACAAAATATTTGATTCTCGAAATATCAAGTTTTATTATTCGGGGACTTCTTTTTTTAAAATTTACATATTACACTGTTGTTATTTTACAATGCATGTGTTAAACATATTAAGACCAGAGATTGGGACTCTATTTCTAATGCAGAGCGATTCCCCTTATGTTAATTTTGGAACTCTGTGAGTCTAAGTAAGAACTCTGGTGACATCGGCTCCGAAGGAGCCTAACATATAACTAAAGCAATCATCATCCAATGTCTATCGAGATTTCAACTAGTCGTTCTCGGTCAGGTTACACAATCTTCCAGACAGTACTTACTAGCTAAACTGAAGTCTAGAGACACTTGCCAAGAGAAAAAAAACAGATTTTTTATCTTAATGAAAATATTACTTTAAGGAGGAAAATATATTGTTTATACATTTTTTGTACGAAATGCAGGGAAAGGTTAAGTTTATGTTGTACAATATATATAAACACGGCATTAATATAGGTATTTAGATTTTCGTTAAATATTGAATTAAATTTAATTAAACCAAATTTATATTGTTCTAGTAATTCTTGTGTATTTTTTTGTAGAAAACACGCCAGACTTCGGATATTTGAGCTTCAGAAAATTTTTGTCATGAATTATCATAATTTATTTTAATGCTGTGATGGCTGTTCGCCAATCTTAAAATCCGTCGAGGCACAGAATCTGAAGCCGTATCATGTTAAATATTATTCAAATTTGGTAATAATCTCACATCGAGTGTTACGTCAAAATTGTGTCTTTTTATTCTAGGCCGGATCTGTGTCTTTGATTGTTCTTAAAGCAAGAAAGAGATAGTTATATGTCTCGATTCCGATTTCAAAACTTAAAAAAACAAAACCACTTAAGAATCGGGCAAATTATTATCCTTCCGGCCACAACCTTCACATAGACCTGGGTAAAGTTTAAGTCAGTAACTAATTTTAATTTTCGTGTCGAAAAGTGTCTTGCTAATATGAGAAAACATTTCGTTATCCTATGATAGTACAAAACCACAATGAGCATAGTAATAGAAAAAAATAAAAAAAAAGAAAAAGTATTGGTAGAGGAAATTGTCAAAGTAAACAATCTTTATAAAAGATAAAGAGAAAGAAAGAGAGAAGTTATAGAAATACAAGCTTTAAAGAGTGAATATATAACTCATTTGTTAGCTTTGATACCAATTTCCAATCAATCGATATAAATTGATCATTCTAAAATATTATACATTAATTATAATTTTAGACTAAAATGCTCCAAGTCAATAGCAGTATAATACAGTCTGCAGCGACTAATAGTCCACAATATTATTATTTTTATATGCCGCAATTCCAATTTCGTAAATACTTTTTTGGTTATATTATCATAAGATTTTTTTTTATTATTTCTGTAACCGTCGATTTTTGATTTTGATCGATCGAGATAATTGATATATGTTACAATGTCCATTTATATGTCTGTTTTAATTGTGCGATTTAAATATGGCTATGACATTTTAAGGTCATTGTATATTTATGCACTATAAATAAAGTGTGTGCAAGTTATCAGGCTTTAGTCGATTGTGCACCGTGAGTTAAATTGAAGGCACTCTTACACGCCGCCATGGATTCGCTGAAAGAAACTAATCTTCTTAAATTTAACAAAGATACATTGCTAAGTGTTCGAAAGGTGTATGATCTGGATAAACCGGGAAGAATAGATGACGCTATAAATATAATAGAGGAATGGGTGAAAAAACAAGATCACTTCACAGTGAAAAATTTTCGTAAGCGTATTTTTAAATTAAAACCTAAAATAAATCGAAGCGTCAATTTTTTCTCTGTTTATAGTAGCATTAAAATTGTAAACTAGCTGAAGAATCTTTTTTTATTCCAGCGAGAGATTACTTGGAAAGGAAAATAATTTTATGCAAGGGATCAGTGGAACGTGTAAAGAAACAATTAGATAAAACATGTACTCTTAGAACTTTATTACCAGCTTTCTATGAGAGCATCAATTTCAAGACTGATTATAAGGATTCGAATATCATGTAAGTCTTAATTTTTTTTTTAAATTTTTAAAAGAACCTCATTTTTAATTAAAAATAAGTATAAAAAAGATAAATTATCAAAAAGTTATATTAAATTGGCTGAATAAATTTTAATTGACCTGAGTGATTCTATGATTTGTGATTACTGCCTGAGCTTTGACTGTCAAAGCTGGTTGTTTTCATAGATACTTTCTTATACGCTATCTTCTGCTTGAATATGTTATTAATCTTCGCCACCATGGCTATATTCGAATGTTGATGTGCGCTGTTAGCCGTTTTGGTTTTTACAGCTTCGTCACCAAAGAGTCTTAACGACTTTTAAATAATTGAAATCGTGTTTTACACGATAACTTTTGTGTTATATCGAATGCAAGTTTAAATTAAAATCAAATGACCTTGTTTAAATATTTTGTAAAAGATCCGCATGGGTGATGTATTTTTCTGTAATAACTTTGTAATAAAAAATAACGTTATAGATAAATAAAGTGTCTGTAAATATTAATGATGTATATTATTTCTTGCTTATGATTCCGAAGAACCAACTCTTTCGACTCATTTAAACATTTTAATATTCCATAATTAAAAATTTCAGTCTGGATGCAATACTACCAAAACTCACTGAGGATAATTACAGAGTATATTTGGTGAAATTTATGGGAAAAAAGAATGAGACCGGCTTTACTAACTACTATCGTTTCGCCGTAACGGTAAGTCACTATATATATGATTTAAATAACATTTTTGTTATTACCCTTTAAAATTTCTGGACGTGAAAGCATCATCTGAATAACCTAAATGTTACTATACACTGCCATCATTGATAAATTTATTATCATCTGATGCAAAAAAATAACACTAATCATAAAGACAATTACAATAACAAATGATATGTTACTAAAATTCTTCTATTAATAATACTTTTACTGTTGATGTGTTAATAACATTTGGACACCTGGAAAAAGAGTTTTCATAAAAATCAACAAAAGTTTTATTTTAAATTATTGTTAAAACTTCTTAACAAACTAAAACGTTTTCTCAACGAATGCGTCCGGAAACTGCCAAAATACGATCACGTTTTTGTCTGACGATATGATTTCAAATGGTTACGTATTTGCAAGCGAAAAAGTTGGAAATTTTAACAACTCGCAAATCTGCTTATATTTAATGCTTTGACTTTATACTTAACTCGATACTTGCAATTCCTTGACTCAAGCCCTGACACAGTTCTCATAAATTGAACTTTGTTCGATGTACGTTCTTGTCCAGTACTTCTTGTTTTGGAATAAAGTCCCCTCGGAATAATTTAGTCATCAATTTTAATTTTAAAAAAAAAGAAAATTAAGCCAATTAGCAGAAGATTTGAAATAATTACGGTATATGCGTAATATTAGTATATTTAAGTAAAAAACATTCTAATTTATATATATATATATATATATATATATATATATATATATATATAAACATTTGGGAAAATATTTTTCTAAATATATAATATATAAGCTCTCTCCCGTCTTCACGAGTCATGCACTTAATGGACATAGTTTCATAAAATCCATTGTTGGTCACAAAAATAACACGTTTAATAAATATGTCTAAATTTAAACCTATTAGTTTTGAAATATTTTTTTAGGTAAATAATACTCCGTCAACCTCTTTCTGCGTGGAATTTCGTAAAATCCGTCCATCTACGAAAGGAATATTCCTACCAAATTTTAAATGTCTTAGACTTAAGCCTGTACCGGTTCCAAAGTATTGTGATGGAACATAATACAAAAATAATAATTGAATAAATATGAGTCAAAATACACTTAGTAGCGATTAATATTTTTAACTAACTATTATTCTAAATATTTAAAACAACATATCAATAATATCTTGATCCCGTAAATGTCATTCTTTTAGTCTGCTCTCGACGACCTTCATAGATCGAGAATATAAAATATAATATAAGAGCGATCGGTAATCCGAATAAACACTAACTTCACTCCGCGGTCTGAAGAATCACAAACTTTTTGTTAAATTAAAAAAAAATAGTAGCAAAACTGGTATCGGATAAGAGGTAACATATTATTATTCAAACAGTGTTACACAATCCCCTGTCTACCTTAAGTTATTATAACTTGATCACTTTGAGGCTTTTATGGTTGTTTTTTGTATTTTATTACAGTAATTTATTTACATTCAAAGTGTATTGGCTACATTGTAGGTAAATTATATATAAATATTTGTCTTATTTAACAAGTTAACTTAAGATACAACTCGAATATTTTTGACATTCCATTTGACTCGTTTGGTTTTATAATAAAAAGTTGTACTCAAAGTAATAAGAAACTAATAAGAGTCTAATAAGAGACGCAAGTAACCCTGTTTTTATTTGCAATTGACGCAAATCAATAGTATATTACACATCAAAATATTACATCGCAAAAATGTTTACGATCAAAACATCTTTTCCGTACATACTTTTGTTTAACTTTGAGTCGCTGCCAAAACAGGTTCACGACTTATGTGTCAGATGATTCGTAATGTTAGAAATAAAATATCGAAGTTTTAATTACTAGTTTAGTCATTGTGGTTGCGTTCGATTATTGCATTTTAAAAGGGCCACCAGAATTGAATAAACAAATAAACAAACAAATAGGTGAATAATTACATTTAAAGTCTTATCTTTTATGAATGTATGTTATGTAACATATTAAATGAGAAAGTTATAATATTATTGTAAAAATTAGAAAATAAAATTTTAAGGAAATAAAAATAGACAATTATAAGTGTAATTCAATAAAGTTTCAATAAATGTGGCGAGGGATGGGAGGCGATGCGAGAATGTAATGTAATTGAATGCTGTATGAATGATAGCAAATATGATAAGGATATAAGATAGAAGAAAGAGAGACATTGCAAAGGATTAGCGTGAGAGAGTGAAAAAGGGTAATTGTTGAATAAAAACATTGTGAAATACACGAATAATAAGATATGGGGAACGAAAGGCACCAAATAACTGTCACCATTAAAAAAATGTAACGTATTCTATAAGTGAATTCAAGCGGATATGAGCCCATCACGTTGTATGGAGACATGTCGGTTATGGTGCTCGACACTATGTTTGTTAGTGTTACTCATTAATACATCCATACTAGGCGTTTACCTACATCAATCGGATTGATCTGACTGTCCAATAAAAACATTAAAGGATCCTCTTGCTTTGTTGATGTTCGTTCTTGATAGGCCAACATTTTTCAGCAGGTTACAGAGACATTCACTCTCTTAATATATATCATAATCAGTCATCAGAAGACTAAAAGCAGGCTCTCCCTTCCGGCATAATTGGTAATCTTTCGGAGAGGCACATGTATAGCTGTGGATATCTTATGATTGTACGATGACATAAACGATGACATCAATGTGTTTAAGCTGTTTTTTTGAACGTAGTCTTTATATTTAATTGTTATGTCGACCTTTGTTGATTACTCGTATATGGTCAAGTAATAATATTTTTACATTTTTTATTTACAGCTGATCGAGTACGCGTTTAGATATGATTATTTCATAGGAGCTATTGTTATTATTGATTACACGGACACTAATATTTTGGATATCATTAAGAATTTGGACCTTGTTCAATTACGTCAATTCTTCATTTTGTTAATAGTAAGTATGCTATCTAAGTTTTTCACCTTTTTATAGATCTCACATATATACTTCGACTTGAAGGTATGTTATGTAGATATAACCCATGCATTTTTTCATCAAATTTAAATATTTTTGTTTTTGACGATGTTTTGAACGAAGTGATGGTTACTACAAGTTTGGTAGTAGTTCTAACTATCTTGTCTAAATTATATCTCCTGACACTAAGGGTAGAATGGTGAATTATAATTATCAATTAATAGTAATCGCCATTAGCTTAGAAAACATGATAAATGCCGGGGACAGCTCAAAAAAGTACCTGATACCCGACATTTTGAATAAAGAGATTAAATATTTAATTAGGAAAACAAGTACAAAAGTAAACGCCTTGTCTGTATGGAATGTTAGAAAAGATAAATAAATATAAACGATTTAAGGAATTCTAGCGTAAAATATTAATCAGAGATATAATTTAAATTATTTTTTCTGTTTATTTTGCATATAAATAATTAAAGTGGTATAACAGAAGACATTAATTCGGCATAAATATTTTTTACTATATAGAAGAATAATTTGTGTAGAGAAACTTGGAAAAATTCATATTTTATTTGTTGTGCTATGGTTGGTCAAAATTAGTCTTTGTGATTTTGTTTTAAATTAAACTAGATAAAATTAAACCATTTACATTTAAATATATATTTCTAAAAAGTTCATTTATCGGTGATTCTCATCAGAAAAAAAAATTCTAAAAATAAAAATTTTAAAATTTGCTTATTAAAATAAACAGGCGTTAAATGAAATCTGTGAAAGGACGCGGAAATAATAACTCAAAGTATACTGAAATGAAGGCGTTTCTAAATCAAAATTTATTTTTCTTGTCCAGGATTCTTACGGCGTGAAAATTAAAAACATACATATAATCTCTCCTTCGAAAGCAGTTGAAACTGTATTAACAATATTCAAGCAAGTTGTTACTGCAAAGATCGCAGAACGTATTCAAGCACACAAAGATGTGAAGACGTTATACAAATTCGTTTCTAAATCTATTCTACCAATCGAATTAGGAGGACAAGAAAAATCAATAAAGGAACTTCATGGTAATAAATATTATAAAAAAATATTAAGAATTATATATGTAAAATTTAACATAAATTAGACGGAAAAAATGTTGTCGTTGGTATTAACAGCATAATTTCAAAAGTAAAACAAAAGGTGGTATTATAAAAAAAAAGTAAAAATAATAGGAATCTGCTCCATTTAATACTGAAGTAGCAGCTTAACTATGCTACCGCTCTAATTTTCTGATTAAAATATAACCTTATGTAAAACATAACATTTATTTACTAGGCACGGTAGATTATTGATGGAGTAGGAAGCCGTTGGCCCAATTTCTGGGTCCCTTTCTCAGCACATCTTCTCGCAAACTTTGTGGTAATCCCTTGTAATATTCGGGGTTCACAGTGGTTTCCTTTGAAATGAATTTGATCGCACTATACCCTCGTTAGGGTATAGTGCGATCAAATTCGTTGTAATTGAAATTAAAAAATTACTTGATAATGACCAAAGAAAACATTGAGCTTGACTTTAAAGATAAGAGAGGAGAAGAAATCGTCTTCCATTGGAAACTCTATTATTAGGGAGCATTGTTGTTTCAGATTGATTCCTAACATTCATGTCTAGTTATAATTATGTCCATGAAGTACATGTCTGCTTCAAGACAACCCTTTAATTCTAAGCAAACAGACAAACGATATATCTACTGATCCTTACTCTGTCTGGGAACGAATTTAACACTAACTTGTTTCATTTGTATGTTATTGGATAAAATGCTTTGCACGGACCCATACGAAATATTTAGTTCCCTAGAAAGTTCTTGAACCGTCAAGCGTCTATTTGATCGAAACATTATTGCTATTCTTTGCACGTTTTCCTCTGTTTTTAAGGTCGAAGGACGAATTGACTTTGCTCATCCTTAACCTATTAATTTCTGCTTTTGCATCGGTCATACTATCTGCAAAGAGTTTTCCAAGTTCATCACCATACATTAATTTTACATTTTATGATATTTTTTGGCACTTTTTGGCAACAAAACAAAATTTTATGTTACCGCGTTGTACAAAATCTATGATGTATAAGAAATACAGCGAATATCATCTCACTCTTCTAGCTGTGGAAGTTGATAAAAAAGTTGCAAGCTGTTCAAATTTGAAAAATCTCAATAAAATAGATAGATAGTTTATCTACATACGCATTCATTCAAAAGGGCGTAGCTTTAGTAATACTTGGCATAAAATTCGTTTAACCGCATTTTTTATCCCACCACGTGTAGTCAATAAATTAAAACGATAATCTAGCATCCCAACCTTTTTTTTTAATTATCATTGCTTTTGTTGAAATTTTGTTTAAGTTTTGTCCCTCTACATTTCCAGAGCAATGGGTAGATGCTGTAAGTTCGACAGAGTTTCAAGAACTCTACAGCAAAATAAAAGAAGCCAAAACCAAAGAAGAGTACAGGAAAATATATCAAAATGAAAACGAATATATGGGAATATCAGGCACATTTAGAACTTTAAGTGTGGATTGAAAAAAAAAATTACGATTAAATATTATATGCTATTTATTAAAACGTGGTTTTAAATTGTTATGGGTAGAAAATATGTATATTTAAAAAAAAAAGCTTATAGGCATAAAATAAATTGAAAACGTGAACATATTTCCAATAAACCTTGTGCTGTGAACTTTTAAATATGTGTTAAATACATACGTTGCAATTTATGCGTAGTTATAATCGAACCTTCATTATAATCATCACCATTTTATATGTGTGACGTCTACTGCTGGACATGAGCATCTTCAAATAGACCGGTAGGAAGCAGCTCGAAACAAGCACCTTCCGAGGATCGTAACGTGGTCATTTATCCGCCTTGTGTGTAAATGTGCTATGCTGCGCTTGCGATCTCCTCTCCAGAAACTTAATGTCCCGAATTATGAAATTAATCAGGATAACGTTTATTTAAAGGTTATCGTTTCAACTCTACCAACCTTCTTCCCTTCGCAAAAAGACGTTTTTCCCAATCCGGCATTGTACGCTATTGCTTCTAAAGAATAATTGAGTTTTTAACGAGAAAGAACGTGAAAAATAGCATTAGCTCTTTACCGGGTACAGAGAGAGTTACATCATAATTTCGGCCCCATGATTATTGCTGCATGCATTACTGCTAAACATTGCTTAACATATATATTCTTCGTTTTCCCTGTAATTCTAAGAAGAAACATAACAGAATGCAATTTATTTATTTACTTCGAACTCTTTACACAATTTATATATAACTTAAGGCATAAGGCATTCTCTACCAGTTAATCGTTTGGGCAGTGTGGAGAGCTAAGTTATTGAAGGTAGGTGAACCAATATAATATAAAAGATAAAAAAATGAGAAAGTTAACTCAAATTTAAAAGGAAAATAATAATTATTGGCTAATGCTAAGTAGTAACCTATATATTAAATGTACCATGGTGTATATATATATATATATATATATATATACATATATATATATATAAGTATCACGATGATTCCGACAGTTTGTCAAGAAACAGCTTTAAATACATAACGAATTCTGATCATTCTCATATCGAGGAGGATTGTGTTCCAAAGAAGAATAGATTGTATTGCGAAGAGTGAGTAGAGTCTGTACTGTGAATTTAAGTAGACGATTGCTTAAGGCACGAAGTGTCATTTCATATGAACTGGCTCCGCACTAGTTGATGAAACATGCCAGTAATGTAGAAATAGAGTCTAAAATAAAAAAAAAATACAAAAAATATTATATTTATTTTTACGATATTATAACGTCATTTACAACGTATTATTATAGTACACGTTGATGATCCGATAATCCTTTTAAGTGTAGAATAGATTGATGCTTCATTGTAGTTGGTATCACTTCGGGGTGTAACTTTAAGAGTACAGAATTCTCAGCCCCTACTAAATTAATCACTTTTGTGTTAAGTAAACGGAATGGCTGTTGATTACTTTTATTGACAAAATCACACAATAATATCATTGAATGTTCCTAGATTCACGTGTCATATAAAATGGCAACGTTATTAAACGCGGTATCTTGTTGCGGGAAAGTTTTTCGGAGAGTTGCAAGTCAAATAAGACGATTGTAAAAAAAGCACATGGATTAATAGTTGTTTAATATTGTGAATTCTGGTATGGCACTTGCATCACAGTACGAAACTATAGAAAACGTTTATAAAAACTCATAATAATCCCATTTTTAATTTAATTTCGAAATTAAATCCTGTGAAGTATCAATTTCTTAGAATAAAAATAATATATTTAGGTCAACGGGTCATTGATAAGGGTGTTGAAGACTAAATAGAAGATTCAGCAACGTGAAATAATTATATTCCAAGAAATATTAAGAATATAATGAGTTTTTTGGTAAAAAATGATGTACAAAATTTTAGCTGCATTCAAAACCTCTTATAAAAATCTAAAAATATTTTATAACCTGTAATTCAAATCAAAAGATAACTCGGTTGCTACAGGTGTTTGAAACACTCAAGTAATTAATCTTACAACAGATGCAAGTAATTATGCCAATAGTGTACCTATATTATCGCAAGCATCAATCGGGAAAAATCTACCGATTGTCTGCGGTAAGAGAAATTGAAATAAAGTTAAGCAAAACTATTCAATGACAGAAATAGATCCTTTTGCTATTTTATGGTGAAACTCGCTTCCATATTTCTATGGATGTATTTTTATTACGTCAACTGTACAACAATAAATCGATTGTGGAATATAATTCCATTTTTTCAAATGGTGATCTTGTTCAAACAAAGAATACAGTAACTTGCTAAATTAAAAAGTAGCGTTCGTATACCGACATAATTGACAACCTCAAGGAAGCGGACATCCCCGTAATCGACGCGCAGCGCATGACATCTCTGCGCACCTGTAGCTTTCCTCCGAGGGAAAGCGAATCTTTGTCCTCAAATAGATCTGCTCTCTTTCAGGGGTCTCTTTCGAGGCTCCTCACAGCAGAGGCATTGTCGCCAGTGCCACAGATGCCAGCTGTACTGCCACGCCACCCGCAACTGAATCGCCCGCCCCCGATGCGTCAAGTGCCTAGGGGATCACGGCACTGCAGACTGTTCCCGTCTCGCGGTCACAGAGACACCACTCGCGTGTGTCCTCTGTAAGACCGAAAGCCACCCTGCCAACTACCGGGGCTGTCTTAAGGCGCCTAAAAAACGCCGCACAGGCCACCCCTCGACCTCCTGCCCTCCCAAAATCGCCGCACGAACAACCTCCTTAGCTCCCGTGGAGAATATTTCGAAGCCCGCTTTGAAATCTCTTCTCCCTCCTCCGCCCCCAGCCACTTCAGCGTAGGCGAAGCCACTCTACCCGAGAGGCAAGCCCGCCACCCTCTCCACCGCCCCATTGGTTGCTCACGTGCGACCGAAACCCTCCAAACCTTAAACCGGGTACCCTTCGCCTGCCGAGGAACTCAAAGCCCTCTCACAATACCTAGCCAATGTAGACCTCGTCAAGGTCTGCATTGGCTAGGTACGCTGCGCTTTCTCTGTATTGCGGAGCACTCGGTCCTTCTCACCACCCGCTTTAAGGGGGAATTTAAATAATATCCGCTCTCTCGTATCAACAGGACACACGCCTCACATCGAGCCTCGGTGGCCTCGATGTAAATGTCATGCACTACTCACCTACACATGACACGGCAGCCGCGTTCGCCTAACCTGCGTTCAAACGAGGGCGGTCCGGAGAGGCCCGTGTCTCTCCCGACCGCCGAGCAGTCCTCGCTTCGTGCTACATATCCTACACCTCACTCCCTACACTATACATCTACATGGTTAAAGTTCTCCCCGTGTAGACGTCTTCGTCGTAACTGAGGTACGATCGCCAGTGTAAAATTTTTAGTCCGTGGACCCCTGTTTCCAAGGGCTCAATTTCGATGAAGCTGTACAAAACCTAGACCGGCTAGCAGCACAACATCTAATACATCAAATAGCAAATAGCACCACGGCCCAAACCTGTACCTTAGAATATTGGTACGTGTTTAAGAGCGTTAAGAGTACACAACTTGGAACTATTTAAAAACTTCCTTCATTCGTCTTTTACTACTACTGTCCCCAATGTAGCGTACAACTGTTTCCATGAGCTTTCTATTTCGTTGTCTGTGTGATATGTTTTCCAGTTAAAATAATTAAAGTTACATACATAAAAAAAAAACAAAAATTGATTACCAATCAAATTGAATAGTTGAAAAAAAGACAATTATGTTGGACGTATAGGGTTTCACCAAATAGTAACAATAATAGTTTGAAACATAAATAAAAAATAATAGTTTGAAAAAAAAAAGCTCATAACAATAAAAATGCAAAATTCTACAATATAAAGGAATAACTTTACAAATAAATAAATTACAAATGGGCAATTGATACGCGATATCCAAGCTATTGCCGAGGCTTTTAATAACTTTTGCATTGACCAATTTAATTTATTATGCAGTACAAGGCATAGTTTTAACAATAATTTACAGCCCATAAAGACATACCTGTGACTCCTAAATCCCTATTTATGACTCCAAGCTCACCCAATGACATTCGTCGCATTATTTTCAACCTTAGAAATATAAATAGTAAAGGCTGCGATAGCCCTAGTGGAAAGGTTATTAAGCATAATGGACCTATGTATATAAACAGACATTTGCCCTGACATACTAAAAAAATTAGTAACTATGCCATTGTTTAAAGAAGACAAACGAGGCGATGCGAAATCTAGTTACCCTATAGCACTTATTCGAATTTCTGTAAAAATTTGAGATAATAATTAACGAAAAACTTATACTTATTTGAACTATTATAAAAATAATCAAATGGGTTTTCGCAGCGGAGCAAAAAGATTTCAGAAAAGATATAAATATAGATGTCTACAAATTATTAAAAGAAATAATCGATAGTATAAATTAAAGGACCCACATTGCTGCCATAAACATGGCGAATATGACGAAAGCTTTCGATTTTGTTGATTTTGTTGATTGAATGTTGATTGAAGTTAGAGTAAGTAAATAAATGGTTATATAAAAATACTATTACAAATAATTAAAATATTACTTTTAATTTTATTTAAAGTTCTACCTGCTATGTTTCGGTTAACAAATGTGCTAATCGTAAATTCACATACTGCGTATTTATGACCTTGTCAATATGACTTTTCATAGTAAATAAATAAGTCTAAAGTTATAGTTCCTATAAAAATTAGATAGCAATAAAAATAAATATCGTAAAAATAGAAACGAAATGATCTCTGTATGTGTGAACGTGTAACCCAAATGATAAAGTTAAATAGTAATGTTTTTTCACGTCACTGCCCCGAAAAAATAAGATCTATTAAAAAAAGAATCACCATCATTATTATTTCAGCCATACGCCATAGGATGTCCACTGTTGGACTTAGACCTCACCCATAAATTTTCATTAGGACCAGTTGGTAGCGATCTGCATCGCTACCAACCGCTGGTGGTTACCCAAGATCTTCAAAAGGTTATTTGTCCACCTTATGGGCGGACGTTTCATGCTGCGCTCGCCTATCAGTGTTCTCTTCTCCGGAACTTGATCTTGTTCTGATCTTGTCGAAAAATGCTGTGCATAGCCCTCTGTGGGTCGTTGTGCAACTGTAAGCCCACCAATAAGTCGTAAAGTGAATACATTTTAATAGAATTACCTATTGGAATTGTAACTTAAATTAAATTTATAACATACAAGTTAACGAATTAATTGTATTTCAAAAGATTAAAATTCGATTTAATTACATCTGTACTAAATTTCGTGTTGGGATAAATTCAATGACGGAGATTATTTTAAGCCAGTAATATCTACACCATCTTAAATATTGGTAGGATAACCTTAATCATAATAAACCAAGAATGATGCTAAGATATACACTGAATAATAAAGTAACAAGATAAATTTTTGTAACAATAAATTATAACATCTGCTATAAAATAATGGTATTTTAAATAAAACGCATTTTGTATGCCGCGTGGTGTTTTAAAATTTAACACATGCGGATTTCTATAGTTTAAGTGATAGATGTCTGTCGCGGAGGGCGCAGGGAAACTGGCCATTTCAGCACTCGATTTCCAGACCGACTAGGCCCTGCATATCGCGAGTGTGAGTATCTTATATACATTACAGGTTATACAAATTTATATAAAACCTTTAAAGGAAAAAAAAATAAGTTCCTGCAAAAAAAATCATGATATTTATCAATATAACATCAACTGTAAGCGAAGTATCTGAATGAGTTAATGTACATATGGAAAGACAGTACTAATAACTACCGATGGTTCTGAGTTTCAAGAAAATTAAAGTATCAATTTAGAAGCAATTCATAGTATTTTTTAATAGTTCTCTAGACAATCTGTGCCGATGAAGCTGCGGTAGAGATACGTAAGAAGCGATCCCTTTCGGTATCTTCAAACTTCTTTTTAATATTAACAAACGTACTTTTACTTTGGAAACTTTTTTCTACTTTGCTAGTTATTTACGAATAAATTTATACGCGATTAGCGTGCCAAAAAGAATTACTGTCCTACTGTCCCTCGCTGTTTCTAGCGTCTGACACGAGATGGCGCCACACTGATGACGCCGCTATTATAACCTTAACCCTAGAAAGATAACCTACGTCGCAGAGGCGCCTGCGAAATAAACATATTTTTATATCTTTTTATTAGGCGCGCGTATTAACTTGTCCTTTTCAGTCAACTAAGTCGTCGGTCTGCCCTGTCGCGGGGCGGTTGCATCTAAGTACCATAGTTCAGCGGCTGAGACCAGTTGATGCGCTCGCGAGGCGTATGGTTATCTTTTACGTTATGGTTTGAGGTAATTTTTTATTTTTCCTCTCCTCTCCTCCTCTTGCGTCTTCTCGCGAAATCACTTCTTCAGGCACCGTACAAACTGAACCTTGTTGGCACTATAAGATCTAATAAACGCGAGATCCCTGAAGAGTTAAAAAACACCCGATCTCGACCAAGAGGCACATCAATGTTCTGTTACGATGAATGTTTGACACTAGTGTCATACAAGCCGAAGCCCTCGAAGATGGTTTATCTGTTATCATCGTGTAATGAAGAAGGTGTCATGAACCCAAAAACCGGCAAGCCCGAAGTAATAATGTATTACAATCAGACTAAGGGTGGCATTGACGCATTTGATCAAATGTGCTCAACAATGTCCTGTTCGAGAAAAACGAATAGATGGCCAATGACCATGTTTTATGGCATACTAAATATAGCATTTATCAATTTATATATCATTTATGGAAAAAGACAGTTTGTGGTGAACACAAGAAAGACGTTTGTCATGACTGTCTGAAGAAATTTTTTATGATATTATAGTTTTTTTTAAAACTGATTATAATATAGTCTACCATTTTGTAAGAATAAAACACTATTTTTTGTGATATTTTACGGGATTTGTTCCCATAAACCGAGGACTGTTGAATTTTGTAAATTTTTCATAGACGTCTAGTGATTTAGGTTTAAAATGCCTTAAAATTTTAAAAAATAAATGCATTTTATTTTTAAAATAATGCCAAACCTTTAAAATGACTAGATTAACTAAAATATATAATATTCATTGTTAGTATAAAATTGACGCCTTTGAAAAGCATGCGCCTCTGAAGCGTATGGTTATCTTTTACGTACGTTGTCAAATGGTTATCTTTCTAGGGTTAATTACTTTTATAGAATTTTAAACTATTTACAATAAATGAGGTTCGATATGATTCCGCCGCGGTGCGGCGAAGCAAAATGTCCAAGCGGCTGAATGCAGCCATGCCAGGACTGCTGGATACACAAAGCGAAGTCGACGAAACGGTCGTCGGAAATTGCTACGGCCTATTCAAGAGTGGGATAATTCTACATATATATTAAAGCATCTCCTCCGTCCCTGGCCGCGTATTGTTCGATATGGGTCAATGGTCTTAAATTACGTCGGGGTCACCAATATCCGATTAGCAAGCGAAGGTGGATTACCGTCCGAACACGTATATAACATTCTTTCAATGAAATAAATGCGTTTAACGGGTGGAAGTGATTTACCACCTGACCACGTGGAGGAGGAGGATATCAGGCAATAGTGATCGAAAAAGATGTTTTCATATATGTAGAAAGAGTTATTACAGTTTACACAATCCTAACACAATTCATCACTGATGACGAACGAATTCAAATGCCAAAAAGCGATTTAACATAAAAGTATTCTGACCGTAGTGGTCAGCAATACGGACCGTGAACGCTATAATTTTTTTGTGTTTGTTTTTGTACTTGTTTTGCAAACTCTTGATCGCAACCTTTCAATCCTTGTATTTCCATTTAAATAATTTTGGGCGACCCATCATTATTCATGTATATTAGAAAAGAAATGAGATATTCATCATTGTTTAGCAGTAAAGAGAGTATATTTTAATAAATATACAGCAAACCAGACGTCAAGCCGCGACACGTTATGTTAACTTGGATAAGAATAATGTCGAATTAAATTATTAAAATCGCACTCAGAAGTAATAAATAAAAATTATAATAATATATACTGAATATACTGGACTTTAAATATTATTGATTATAATAATTTTTATTTTCCATGTAATATTTTAAAGTAAAAAAAAAACTATTTATTGATAGAACTAAGATTTTACAAGGGAATTCATTAATCTTTTCTTACTTAAGTATCAAACTAAATTTTTAGAATATTTCAAACACATTAATGTTTTTTTTATTAACCAAAAATCAAAATAAAAATTGTAAGAAAAACGTATTACGTATTCCAACTTATATACGATTCCACCTAAGGTTAAAATGTACTTTACATAATTTTTCTATGCACATTTACTTCATATTGACATAGGCATTTTAGCTGCAGCATGTCCACTGCTGGGCACAGGCCTCTTTTGTGGATTTTCTATAAGAACGTTTTCTGGGGATCTAAAGTTAGTTATTCACGTTGTAGATGAGCACGATACGATACTCTAGTCGGTCCGTCTCAAAGTCTTAAAGCAGTGATTGCCAAAGTGGTCTATATCGACCCCTAGGGGTCTATGACAACCAGCAAGGGGTCTTCGTCAGCGAAAAAAAATTTGAGATCGTATTTCAAAGAAAGGTGGTATATAGATTCAATATATATATATATCTATATATATATATATATATATATATATATATATATATATATTTATAAATATATATATACACATATATGTACATATATTTGTACACCCCGAGAAAAGACCACTACAAACTCAGACGGATTTTTTGTTGTAATGTTTTTCGTAACGTCTTCATAAAAATGTGTCTTTTAAAACTTGAATATTAAAAAATGGCTACCATCGACAGAACGCATGGCAATTGGAAATTACTGTCAATTTTAGAGAAAATGTGTTATTTGAAATAAATATGTGATCAATTTGAGCAAATAAAAAGTTTTTAAATATTCATTGAAATTACAAAACTAAACTAAACTACTATTACTAATACAGGACATCAGTACCAAGTGGTAAAATTCGACATCATTGTTCACCCATTCAAAACATTTCGTAAATTCGTTGCGGAATAAATTAATATTTTTTTGTTATTAAAACTGACTGTATAATCATTTTTATATACATTAGAAGTAGTCGCTGGACTGTCGAAAAAAAATATATTAACAAAATAGGAACTGTATTGTATACACAATAATGTTTACATACTCATAAACTCTGATATAAGAAAATGAGCAATCAAGGTTTTAGATTCATTTTATCGTAAAGTGAACAACGCTTCATGTATTCAGTGTGTAACTGACTTCGCATCCGCGTGGTTATTTATAAAATTCTTAAAATGAATTCTCCGCTAAATAACGAGCTGCTTGAATATCATCCAGATACAGTGGAATATATCCGAAAGCTTTATAACCTACACCGGCCAGGACGAATGACGGAAGCTGTGAATATTTTAGAAGAGTGGGTGAAAAAACAGGATCATTTCACGAAGAAAGATTTTAGTAAGTTTTATTAAATTTTAATTCGTAGTCGTAATCATTAGCGACTTTAAAATTTATTGGTAATTAATGTGATAAGGACTAGATCCTAATCACATTAATTACCAAAAAAAAAAATATTTCTCTGTTAAGAATCAAACTGCATCTGGCATTTCGCTTCCAGACAGTCGTTTAAATATATAGCTTGAGCTCAAGAAGTGATGTCATAAAATTAAAATGCTTATATTACTTTATATACTTACTATATACTTTATATACGCTTATTATATACAATTAAGAAAATACCATTTTTACCTTAATTATGAACAGCATGATTGCCAGTTTATATAATGAAATGAATGGCTAATTTTGCCAGATCTTGGAAAAGAAAACCTTTGGCAGTAATCTCAAGATACCGATATTTCACTTGTCATAGCTTTCTCGTGCACTAATATTTATCTTTGATCATTCTAAATAAAAGTATTGCTGGAGTTTCTTTCACTATTGAGTGCTAGTAATATTGGAAAGGTGATAGTTATCGACTAAGTCGAAGTTCGGTCAATTGTAACGCCCTTGAGTCGAAAGACTAAACGGGTATTATCGACAAGTGATAGCTCAAGTTGAGGTTCCACTTGAGCCTAGTCACTTGATGAAGCGTCTAAATAAGTGATCTAAGAGCTAGCCGGCCCCTCAATGAATTAAGTCTGGTAAAGCCATAGTATGCTCCTCGGGGAACCCCGGCTCGAGCCGCCACATGAAAAGAGGTCTTTGACTAAGTGCCCTTTGCGCTTTGTCTTCACGCAGTGTAAGTCAGGTAAATAAAAAACGATTTTTCCTTAGATAGAAGTGACGGTTTCGCACCAATATCGATACGTTAAAAATTTAAAAAACTTGTTTATGCGATCTAAACAGTATGTAAAATATGGAAAATTTACTATTCCGGTTTTTCAACCTTAATTATACTGGTAGTTATACGGTAATGAGGTTTTTGACCAGAATAATAGATCACATTTCTTACTATAAGTGTATAAGTGGTAAAATGTATACATATTTATCAAATAAAATAATTTACAAAATAACGCATTCATGAGAATAAAACTGCTGAGAGCAACTGTTAAAAAAATGATGTTACATTGACAACGTGTTTTTAATTATATTTAGATATACCGAAAGGTTAAACTATTTCCTTATAAGGAGGTTGTTATATCTTTTTAGTAGAGTGGATGTTATCTCATGGAGTTTCTCCCTCACTGTGCGGCTGCTACTCGTTAAAAATATTTATGTGACCCGCCAAACATTTTTAAAATTGAATTTGTTTTATCCATTTTCCGTTATCAATATAATGCTATAAATATACTACGATGAATAATAAACCGTATCAATCTGTTTGTGTTGAGTTAGCTGTTTGTGTTGAGTGTTGTAGTTACTTGTCGGCTTGCTCAAGCATGCGAAACGAACGCGCCGCTCATTGAATTTTTGTGTTGAATTTGTTCATGGAATCTTTATTTTATTATTAATTTTTAAATTTATTTTTAATTAAGTATACTAAAAAAATGTAATATAGAGTAACGGTATATTATAAAGTAATGGTATACCGTATGCGAGGCCGGCTAAAAAATTTTAAGATTAAAATTGATCGGTTGACTATAAAGGATGCTCACTCGTGATTTAGTTGACTTTGTATGATTTTTAATCGAAACGTTAAATCTTCCGTGGACAAAAATAGTTCCATAGTGTCTTCTTCTCATGACAATATGTAAAAATATCTTAAAATTACAAAGTTAGCAATTGCACGAACCTTAGTAAATTGAAAGGCAACGTTGTTTTTAAGCGGTTTTATTTAGTTCGACCCGTACGGAATTTGTTTATTTGGGTCAAAATTAGAAATTGAAATTTATGCACCTTCCCGTTGTC
The DNA here is from genome assembly GCF_028537555.1 of Battus philenor. Taxonomy (NCBI): domain Eukaryota; kingdom Metazoa; phylum Arthropoda; class Insecta; order Lepidoptera; family Papilionidae; genus Battus; species Battus philenor. The sequence goes on from NW_027181686.1 coordinate 7,204,425, forward strand.
AGATTGATCTGAAATTTGGTACACACATTTAATTTAGATGACAATACAATATAATAAAATCAATAACATTATAAACCTAAGATGGCCGCCGATACAAAATAGCGGATTACATATTCTTCCTTAACCACCTCAATATGGGTATCAAATGAAAGGGCTACACACACTAGTAAAACACGATGATTATGTCAAAATTTAAAATTCAAGATGGACGCCGTTTCAATATGGCGGACTAGGTACATATTTTTCCACAACCACCACAATATGGATATCAAAAAACCGTTTAACTTAAAAGTTTTTTTAATGTATTTATTTCATTTCTATTTTGCAGTCCACAATTCTGCATCGTAAAGCTACAGTGAAAGCATTAAGAATCTAACAGGGCGAGTATTTTTCAATTTGATCATACAATATTAGGAAGGACCTTCACTAGATGGATTGACGACATATAGTCACAACGCAGAATCCTGTGCTTTTCAGTGGGCGTCTATCAGCCGAAAATGAAAATAATAGAATACTCACAAATTAGATATGCACAGTGAATCACAACTTTATAATAAAAATTCAAATATTTTATTTTTTGTCATATTTCACTTATTCGTAATAATATTCACTAAGGATCCTTTTGCAACAATTACTTGTCTATTCTCTTTTTTTAATCAAAAGATACTTTCATTTCTTATTCGTTTAAATTTGGAAACTTGATTTTCTTTATTCTAAATAAGTTCTATGCATAATGTCGTACGTTATTACAAATATTACCTCTAGCCTATTAAGTAAATTACAAAAAATACACCGTATTTATTTACAACATTGAGATATACATTAGAGGCCATTACTGATGTAGATAAATACATTAGGTAATATACGAAACACATAGGAAAATTTAAATCCGGTAATTAAGCAGCATATTTATGTAGCGGCCCGAGCCGAGGCTTTGGAGACCTTTGAGCTATTTTACCAAAAACGAGGTCAAGGTTAAGCGTCTTCTAAGATTGGCTTCGTCAAACCCCGGAATCTGATAATATCAAAATAGTAAAAATGACAATCTGTCACAAATTAAATTATTACTAATGACAGAAACCAAATCAATGTTTTGAAAATTTACGATTGATTCACAAGAATAATACTAGGTTAAGTTAGTATTGAATTTAAGCGTTGAACACTGTTAGCCCAGTGGCGATCATAAATCGCAGGTTCGATTCCCGGGGTACAATTTTATATAATTCACACTTTGCGCATTAAACCCGCCTGCTAAACGTGACGATTATAGTATATCCCTTCATTGATATCGGTAGAATAGACCTTTTGCAATAAGCGTTTATAAGCTAATCTAAGCTGGTATTATATATTTTTGGATGATCTCGGAAAAAATTTATGATGTACTAGTTCGTACTAGCGTTTTATATTTGTAAAAAATTATAGTTTATATAAAACTTTATCATTTAATTGTTTAAAAAACCTTAACGTATTTATATATGTAGTTTATTATGAAAAAAATTGCTTGCACTAACACTGAAGTAGTTAAATATTAAGTACAGTAATACTTAATAAGTTTCTTAACGAGTTAGTAATCAGTGGCAGTTTGAAATTGTAATTGATAATTGTTATATGATAAAAACTCACAATACTAATGTCTAGATGTAGGTTCTAATGCAGTTTAACACTGTTCCATAAAAAATAACATCATCATTTCTGTCGTAAGACGTCCATTGTTGGAAATAAGCCTTCTTCACAGATTTCTGATAAGGCAAATCGGGGGTAGTCGTTTTTCCTTAATAAAATCGTCAGTACACTTTGTGGGTAAAGGTTCAATGCTACGTTGTCTATGGTCGCCACTCCAGAAACCAAAGGCCCCGGCGGCAATCTGTCCTGCGTGTTATGTAACCTATCCACTGCCACCTCAACTTGCTAATTCGCCGTCGTCTCTCAGTTATTTTAGGTCATCTACGGAACTCCTCATTCTTGATTCGATCTCATAGGGATACCCCGAGCATGGAAACTAACACCATAACTCGTTTATCAGTCGTTTGACTGTGAGTTTGCTGAGATACGAAGTGACAGAGCACAGTTCATGTGTCGTAAATCATTATTGGTATCACACATAGGTCGAAGATCTTATTGTTTAGGCACTTTGGGAATTTAGAGGAGACGATGTTTCGTAATTTCTAGAACGCTGATCATTCGAATCGAATTCGATGATTGACCCAAGATTGACTGTAATAAAAATAACAAGTAACAGAAACTTAATCGTTGTTAAATTATCAAAATCCTTATCATTTTTGAACAAATACTTATAATTATATTTTCGTTTTCACATGGGACACCAAATCACTTCTTTTCAGCCGATATACGAGTATGCCCACTCCAAGAGATGGGCTTCCCCACGATGACTGGTCTTGAGGTGTAACTTTCCACGACCTTAACTATATCTTTGGCCCACCTAACAAGAGGCACCTAGCACGGGGCCGATGCACGAGCGATATGCCCCCCCCCCCACTGCCACCTCAGATTAGCAATTCTTCGAGCTACGTCAATAAACTTTGTTTTTCTCCACATCTCCGACAACGTAGCGAAACGAAATGCTCAGAAGCATAGCTGTTTTCATTGCTTTTTGGGTGACCTTGAGCCTTCTATTGACACCCACCGTAAGTGACCACGTGTCGTATTCGTAAGTTATCTCCGGCAGCATACGCTGATCGTCTTTCGTCTTCATCTTTAAACTAGTTGGATACAAAACATTCGATTTGTTTTTTTTTATTTTACTTAACAAGGTGTTCATTGGTTTATGTTTAATATTTATTTATACTTAATTATTTTTTAATTTTTCACGATGTAGCTGTTGATGATATATCACCACAAATTGGTTCTGTATTGCTCTAATGAAATTACATAAATTTTAGGTCGTTTTTATTTGGAGACTACAATAATATCATGCAAAGGATCAATGGAAAGAGCCAAAACGCAAATCGACAAAATCTGCACTTTTAGAAATTTAATGCCACAATTCTTCAAGAAGTTTAATCCGAAGGAAGAGGCTGGAAATTTATTCGACATTACGTAAGTAAATAATAATTCTTTTTTTTTTAATAAGTTTGCATTTATGTTTTATCAGCTGATTTTTTGTCAAAATAAGTAATAGGTATATTGAAATAAAATGATTTAATCATCATCGATAATTTGTATTGATGACCAAGCCGGCTAAATGATATGCTACGTATGACTATTTAAAGTAGGTGACCATAAATAGTGCTCTCTGGGTTGTATAAAATAACCCAAATTAAAACATACATAATTCCGTGGATATACATTATAAAAATACTAGATGACAGGAATATGATGTGTGGTCGTTATACACGTGACGTCTGCGGTACTCGGGCCGAAGCTGAACTGGCGATCTGTCAATTGCAGTGTGACTTTGTTTCCAAACGATTCTTAGAAAAACCGTTGCTTAGATATCTGTCCTTACGGTACTACTTTACAGCAATCATCCCGTAAACATGTTAAACATCATACGTCATTGGCCTATCACATTTCCATAGAATAAATACATAAATGTAACATTTAAGACTGATCATTTTACTTATCGATTAAATGTAAATTAAATAAATGTATTTTGAATTAGATGGTGACCGATGCAACCGGCAAACGATCATTTAAATTTACAACTCGTGAGCTGTTAAACGCGCAAATTTAAATTTCAGTGCAAGTGTCGAAGGCGAGAAATTCAATAGAAACTGATAGAAGTTTTAAGTTTCTGTTCATATTTTTCATACGGATCTTCCAAAAATTTTACAAATCTTATTTATAAAGGCGAATGAAATTGTTGAACTCGTTTTCAAGCTATTGCAATTTAATACCGTCACTTTCGCTTAAATATAAAATTTGTTAAGTTATATGTCATGACCTTCAAAGCAAATCTTTTAACGCGTTCATTTTATATGAATGCGTCACTTAATTGATGGCAACCTCGCCACCTCTGATATTGACTTAAAAAACAATTTGTTAATGTATTTATTTATGTACTCTCGCAACTAATTGTCCCTGTTATACGCAAACAATATTATATATAAAACGTTTAAAGTTACAATATGTTGTCATAAAGTTACCAGGTAAGCAATATCCAACTGCATTTCAAACTATATGTAAACGCAGCAAATAAGATATTATATTTCATAACTACGAATGTAATATAGCTTGTTTCAACAATTAAAACTATTTATTCACCCGAGAATTCGTTGTGAATTCTATTAATTATGTATCTATTTTTATACGCCGTGATTGGTTATGGGTGTAAAAGCTTTGTAAGGGTGAATTTATAGCTCATTTTTCTTTAATTAATGTGTTCTATGGATAGCGTAGTATCTCATGAGAATAATTTCATTTTGAACGCAGATTAATGTATTAAATGCCAAAAGCTAACCTCGACTCTCACAGAATGTAAATGTGCAGTACACTGATCGCCTTAAAAATAAATTTCTCATTTTAACTGAGTATCGAAGGGCATTTATTTACATCATGAACATGGACAAAATATGCCCAACTAACGGTTATGAAAGTAAAAATTGATAAAGAAAAAGAGCTAAAGTGACGTGTTGGAGTAAATGTAAAAACTTGTAATATAGATGTTGTAAAGTGGGAGGAAAGAAAACAATATATTTTAACCATTAACAAAATACAGAGATATAAATAAACAGAAATAATGTATGTGAATTGAAAATTGAAACTGTGATACAATGTGATAACACGTATAAGAAATACGAATAAAAAAATAGTGCAGCAAAAGAATAAAGATAAAAAAATGTGAGAGTTACCTAAACCTGTAATATTTTAGGAACGAGGTGAAAAAGATAGGCGATGCATTAAAGGAAATTAGTATGTAGAGAATTACAGAATGAAAGAAGAAAACAGTTAGATCATATGAATAAAAGAAAAGTAAAGAAATAAAGTATGTGAAAAGAATTATTAAAAAAATAAAAATGTCACAATGCCGTGTCCCAAAATCACATACGAGAGGTCCCCAATAACGGGGCCATAAAAATATAGGCGTTGTGAAATATTCAATGTCACTTTTTTCATATTCATTATCATTTCAGCCACAACACATCCAAAACTGGACATTACTTTCTCCATTGACCGTATTGATAGTCATAAAATGGTTTCCACATTGCCCTCTTGAGGTTTTCGTAAGAGCTGAGAGAAGAATCCGTTATCACACGAACTTATTCTATATAAAAAAAAACTCTGCTTAAAAACCCGCATAACAAGCGTGAACTGGCACACCTGTGTTGATATCAGTAACCGCAGGCAATGCATTAATTTTATAACTGAATTATATTTTACGTCGTCAAAAGTGCGAGATTAAAAATATACACGCAATCTCGCCCACCAACCTCTTTCATCGTCGAATTACAATGTGACATAAACTTAGAGTTCGAAGATATCCCATGATATACAATTTCAGTGACATTAAAGATTTCCGGAACCATATTGGCTGTGCCAAGTGATGGCGTTCAAGATCCCACCTGACCTTTTGTATTAGGTAGTAATTGAATAGGATTCAAGATTGGTATCAGCTCGACCTAATAGGACTAATAACAGTTACATTGTCAGACATGGACGTGTACGTAAGAGTACATATAATAACCTTGTCATTATGTTGCGAAATTGGAATACTAAGAATCAATCAATAAACCACTAACAATCTCTTTTAAGATAAAAAAGTGTATATAAAACAGAGGTAGTCAATCTTTTTCAAACCAAGTAAACATTAAAAAAATTAACAGCGCGGTGGGCGCATGCATTTTTTTTAAACAAATGTTTCACAATTTACAAAAATGTTTGCGTAACTTATTTACATTGCGTGCTCAGCGCTTGGAGCATTCGGAGGTGTCTCCCGACTTTCTCCCGTATTGCTGACTTACAATTAGGTTCGCTTAAGTTCGGTGCAAGGAATTCCAGCAGACAGCGTTTGGAAGTGCTGAAGTGGTCTCGGACTTTCCCGCCGCTCTCTCTACTGTTGCTATCCGACAAATCCTGTACCCCCGCGCACGGATTCGCTACGTTCACTATACACCTACACATGTATACGTCTTGTGTACGTCTTCGTCGTAACTGGGGTACGATCGCTTGCGTAAAGTTTTTAGTTCGTGGACCTCTGTTTCCACGGGCTCAATTTCGATGAAGCTGCACAAATCCTAGACCGGCTAGCAGCATAACTTCTAGTACATCAAATAGCAAATAGCAACTTATTTAATTTATAATACTAACATTAACACTCAATTTTCATGTCTTAAAATATTGAAACATTGAATAGCTAAAAAAGCATTTTTTTCTAATCAATTTAAAAAAAAACGTAATGAACTACAATTATCCTTATTTACGTGTATTATGACGCAATAAAAATTTTGATGTTGAAATAACATTACTCACAAAAAATAACTAAACTTATTAAATATGCAATATTTTATTTTAAGTTAAATTACAATAAAAGTTTTTGTTAGAATATTATAATAAGCTTTAATTTTAATTTAAATTACACTTAATGCGAATTACGCAATGATTTAATTAAGGAAATAACGATTTAAAAAATCTCTTAAATAACTAGTTAATATTAAATATTTTACCTTCCGTGTTCCGTTGAAAACTTGACAGAAATCCCCGGAAAATTTTTTTTTTCATCACGGATGGTATTTGCTCTTTAGCATTGAAAGCATTGCCTGAACCGACGAAGGCTTGAAATCGTTGGTAAAACTCATAAGAAAATTTTATAAACTAAAGCAAACGGCAAGATCCCATTTTATCCAGTAAAATTACCAAAAGCAACAACCTTTTTAATAACCATTATCTGACCTTATGACCCGCTTATGTTTGCTGTTGCGTCTTCTCAGATTAAGGTGTATTTGGAACACTAAGCTTTGAGAATGCCATTCTAGGGAAGCTCAATCTGATTCTTGTTTTTGCCAAATTGGTCTCTTCTGCTATTCCTCTCATGTACGCTTGTCGTCACAATACAAAATCCTGAGTGTAATTCTATCTAAAATAATTCCATCCGTAATTTAAAATTTAGCTTAAATTGACAATATATATATACGAATATCATAAAAACACTGTCTCGCAAACATTGAGCTATTATTAAAGCTATGTGTGGTGGATTTCAAAGATAAATTGATGTAGTTTTATGTATATAAGACAATTTAAAATAAAAAAACTTTCTATTTTAATTACAATTTAAAGCACCCCGAGAATATTAAATTATTCTCTTTCATTTGTAGCAAAGCCTTTAATAGAAAAAAGGCTGTTTTGAATAATAATATCAACTTTGAAGTATTAGAGGTTTGACGTAATTTAAATAAATGTTTAGGTGACAATGCTCTTTTCATGACGGAAATATTTTCTTTTATTTATACATAAAAAGTTCTCACAAAGCTCTTATACCGGCAAACTCATAGTACATTCACTAAAGCTCATTCCATCCACCATACAAAGGATACAGACGACATTATTAAGATCGTTGGAAAACGCTGGATGCAGGCCTATCACCTCGTGCTAATAGAAATATATGTAGGTTACCTATACTAGATATAGGTAACCTACATATATTTCTATCAATGAATATCTTTCGACTGAAACGATCAAATTCTCAAAAAGGCAAAATAAATAAATTAATACTTCAGGTCCTAGGCAGAATTTTTGCTTACTAATGGTTAAAGATGCTCCCAGAGAACTTTTCCCGAGATCAAACATAAAGCTAAGGAGATAGATGAACCGCTAATACGAATAGTTTTAACTCAACAGCAAGAAGAATGACTAGGAAATTACTACATAACATATATAAGTATTCGTTTAAAAATTTGTTACAGGATTCCAGTAATTTTGCCAAAAATGACAGAAGATAACTACAGAATATTTTTTGTAAAATTGTGTGACACTCCTTTTGAAGCATCACAAATCATGGATTATTATAAACATTGTATTTCAGTAAGTATTATTTACTGTTTGTAATGATAGTAATATACAGGGTGTTTATTTAGAGGTGTAAACGCTTTGAATGGGTGAATAGAACCAAATGAGATTTGGTTTTGAAACGATGTTTATGGTACACCCTACACAAAAAGGTTACAGAAATAATTAATGACGTAAATAAAGATAAAATCAATAAAGCAATTTCCAAATTGGGATTGACAAATATAAATTTATTATTATTTTGCCATCAATAAAAAGTAGCCTATCGCATTCTAGCAGAAAAAATAACTTAATGTAACATATTTTAGATTGCATCTCCATAAAGGTGATATAAAAACTTGCGTAAAATCTCTCAAGATTTTTTCTTACAAATAACCAATAAAACTAATTACCAAAAAACCACTCTTTCTGTAATTATACGAACAAAAGTTTACCTCAATTACCATATTCGTTTCAATGTTACCTAAAGGGCATAAGAGCGGCCTCTTACCACGTAGTAAATCTAAAGACCTGAAACCAGGCCTTTGTGGTGTGGCAAGCTATTTAGCGCTGATAGAGCTATTAATGGCAGTGGTAAAACAAAATTCTACAAACAAGAGAAAAGAATAGCAATCTAGACATTTTTTGTTACTACAAAGATTTTTATTTGTCATTTAGCATATGAGAAAAATAGCTTCAACATGTTTTTTGATATAGCCAGCAATTAGAACATCACTAACTTCATTTTTGTTATTATTACAAACTTTCAAGACAACACAGTTTAGGAGAACCTTATACTTGACTAAGATCGTATATATATTGACCTCTTGAGACAAACAGAACGTTGTGGCGGTACAAGCGACAGCTCTTTCTTCTTTACGGCATGGGTGGGTCGTTATTTATTCTCACAACAAAGCCTTCACACAAATATACATCCATCGTCAATAATTATTTTTTAAACAATGTTGTTTTTTACAAATTAAAACCAAATTAATCGATTTTACAATATGGCCTCACCATCGCAATACATTTTATATGACCACGTTAAATTTTAATATTAAATCTTCCTTCACTTATTACACAATTAATATTACAGATCGGTGAGTATTTAAAAGCAAATGACTATCTAAACGGATTCATGGTGGTATCGGACTTCAGAGATATGAGCGTAATGGATTTAATTACGAAATTGAACCCCATGGAACTCAAACAAGCCATAACCATATACATTGTGAGTTATACCTACTTATTTTAAATATCTTATCACCTATCGCTATGCTTTTTATTTGTGTAGCTTGTCATATCTCTTAACCACTGGCCACTTTTATACATCATAAGAAGAATGCTAGGAGAACCCAATTTGATAGAAACTGAATACAATGTAATCCACTATAATGGCATCCTTCAAAATAACATAACATAGGAAGTAATAAATATAAATAAAAATTAAAATCGGATAAAGAAATTAATAGGTTTTATGTCTAATATATAAGGGTTATTCATGAGGGTCAAAAATTAAAACGGTAAATAAATTATTTTAAAGAAAAAACAAATGAGTATTGTGAAAAAAAATAAAGCAGGTTATAAAATAAAATATAAAAAAAAATCAATGTAGTCATTAATATGTAGAGGGAAGAATGGAGGTGAATAGAAGATATATAAATAAAAGCAATAACAATGAAAAAAATGCAAAGAAAGGAAGAAGTATGTCAGATATTGTGACGGGCGAAAGAAGAAAAATTAATGAAATTATATTGAAAAATTTAGTAAAATCGAAGTCCCTTACCCAAAATACAATAGATACCTAAAAACGCCCTTAAAAGAAAAATAATATTCCTTCTACAAAAAACTACGAAAAGCGAAGAGTCCATGATAAACACTGATAGGAATTTTTATATTGTTACTTTCACAAGATCCATAACACAGTAGTACAACAAATCATTTCTTAGTTATATAATTGTGCAAAAATCTTTCACACTTCACATTATTTTTCCTACTACTAGTTTATCTTAGATAAAGTTCTTAAATTTACTACATGATGATTCAGATGTATTACTTAGGAATGTGCTGTAATATTGTATAGTCATTTTAGCGTATAGACGCTCACTGGAAGGCATAAGCCTTCACTGAAGATGTCTTTGGGGAAGATACCATAATCGCCTAGCTTAGCAGGCAGGTTGACGATAGCAGTGTGGTATTATGGTACACAGAGGACGATACTGCTCATCCTCCGGAAATATTTTTGTGAGCAGTGACAACTCTATATTATTAATGCATAAAGTGTGAATTAAATATAATTGTATCCTGAAAATTGAATCCGTTTAGTACGATTGCAAGTTTGAGCCCTCTGCCGGCAAGCTACCATTGCTTCGACTAGACAATAATATACAGTTCCTTTATTTCTAGTGTTAATCTTATGTATGTTTTATACGAGATCGATTTCTTTTTTTTAATGAGATTCTAATGAGATTTCTAATGAGACCACCGTATTTTTCCCTTTATTATTTTATATGCTTTATAGAAATTCCAAATTATAATCGCATAATTTTCAATACAAAATTATAGCGCATTAGAAGTTGCTTAAGTTGTATTATTTTTCTATTGGATAAAAAATTATCATCACTATATTAGCCATTAGACATCCGCCAATGGTCATGGGCCTCCCTTAACACGTCGTTTGTCCACCTTATAGACGTCTGACACTGCGTTCGCCAGTCCGTGGTCACGACTATAGATTTCTAAATAATGGATGCGAAATAGTTGTAAGATTTGTATTTCTATATGTGATAAATGACGGTTTAATATACAATGGACAAACAAGTTTTTACTTCATTGTAATCCTGCGCCATTACAGGCATAAAATTATATCTTATGGTAATAATTGTAATAATAATAATAACACAATAATAATCTTTTGCCCTCCCTAGGGTACCATTCTGTAACTTTCTTAGCTCATTTCTGCTTGTTACTCTTGATTAGGTGGCCAGACTAATTTCATTCGAGTCTTTTGAGTAAAATTATTGCTATGAAAATTTTGTTTTACTTCTAATATTCGAGACTGTTTTATCTTTACTTATTGTGGATACTTTTTTGGTTTCTTTTTGGTAGAATGCTAAATAGGGTAGTGGTAGACCAGCGGTAGAGGACTAACCCGACCGATGTCGCAGGTTTGATTCCCAGGAATCTTTTATAATTCACATTTTTTGCATTATACATGCCATAACACCACACTGCGATCGCCAAATCTTCTATCAAGCGAGGCTATTATGATAGATATTGCCATAGATATCTTTGGCGAAACCAATGACTTATTTAAGGCGTTCGTCGACTGAAAAGAGATAACAGAGAGAATACTAAAGTGAAAAATGTGTCTGAAATTTGAGTTTGAATTTTAGCTTTTTTATTTGTAAAGGATATCCCATTTATACCAATAATTTCACAAGACACGAAGATCTAGAACTATATAAAAGTAAAGCTCTCGGTCTACAGAAAACAAATTGTATTACAATAAGTGAAGAAAAGATTTTTTATAATCATGTTTTCTTTAACTAATTTACCAGTGACATTTTGCCAGTATTTTTAATTCCAGTTTCTAAAATCTCTTATCTATAGAAGAGTATATATTTATATTTGATTAACATAGAACTAAGCTATTTTTATAGTGAAATGTGTATTAAATAAAGATAATAATGTATGTATAAAAAATGTAAAATAATATGTAAATTATAAACAATACTCAGTTTATCCATGAAAATTGACGATTTGTACAGGTCAATTTCCGGGAAGGAACGTAAAGTTTTTAAATATATTTTTAACTTAAAAATAAACTCATCTTGTCTAAATAAACGGAAAACTAAATTGTATTTGCTCCAGCAATTTTTGTTAACAAATGTTCATATCGTCCACCATATTTGTTATTTTTTTAAAAAATGTTTAAATGGTGTAGGGTAAAGACGCTAGTAGATGGCCACTTAACGCAGTTCCATTCCATTTGTAGGCATTCCTAGGTTGAATATAATTATATTTACTTAATTAAAATGTTATCTAATAGTTTGAACTCCACTTTATTAGGAACTTATGAACAAATAACTTCAAGCGAAAGAAATTTAGCAGATTTTTTTAAGAAAGAAAAAAAACGAAAACTCTAGTAGGTGGCCACAAAAAATTCAATAGATGGCCACTTCCTAGCTAGTAGTTGCCCACCTCGTTTATTTTTGTTTATTAACACATGTGTCACGTGTTATACCACCTAATGAGTAAGTAAGTATGAAAAGAAAGAAAGAAAGAATGTAAAGTTTATTTCTTTTATAAAAAGAATGAAAAATATGTAAGTACTTAATAAGTTTTTTGCAATTTTTCTATCATAGTTATAGTGAAGTATTTCTGGCACATTGTACAGGTCTCTCGTTTACTGGTTTTCGTTGGCTCTTCTATGCTAATTACATTACATTACAACCCTTTTCCTCTAATTTGCTTTTTACTTTATTAAACCATTCTCTTATATTTGCGGTTGTCACAGACGCTCTTGAAGACGAGATTTTGGGATGTCCTTGTTGTTACATCTTTATTTCTTTTTATGAAGAGTCTAAGAAAAGTTTTTCCTGGCTTATTTTCATCGTTTAAAACTTGCATTCTCGCTTAATGCCCTTAAGGTACCGTTGAATGCTAAAGAACAAGTCTGTCGTTATGGGGAAACCAGCCTCAGCGGAGTCGTACACCCATTGGCATATGCGTTGTTCTTCATCCTAAGTTAGCGTAGGAGCAGGCCCCATTTTCCCCTCAATTGGCGATTTCCCTTTTACTTTATTTGATAAAGTTTGTCGGGGTACCCCAAAATTTTTGGCTGCTTTTCTTATTGAGGTGCTGTGCAGGCGCACATCCTTAACTGCGTTTTTCATTGCATTCTCCTCATAACTTAAAAAATTTGCTTTGTTTCCAGGCATCTAAAAGAAAAATAATTCATTAACAACGCACGCGGCCCAATGTATAGGCCAAATAGGTATATTTTTAGTAGTTGGCCAAATTTGAAGTCAGTAGTTGCCCACCCGGCCCATTACTGAAATAAAAGAAGATAACACAAGTATTTTTAAGCTGTTTCAATGCTTCGTGTATTTCGGTCAAATTTAAAGATATTAATAAAATTTTACATATAAATTTCAAAAGCTCGGTAGTTGCCTACCCCGGGCAACTTCTAATTTTTATTGAAAAATAGATGCCAGTAATGGTCCTCCCCCTCCGTTACTAATGTAAACAATCCGAATTCACTGAATTCATAAAAAATCCTTGCAATACTTCTGCAAATTCCAAACCAAATAGTTTAGCATATAATTGTAAGAAAATTCTTCAAAATTTGCAAAATGCCAAAAGAATATCCTTAATAAATTACTTAAGAAATTACCTTGAATAACTTGGGACGCCGATGCTTAACAGTGAATATTCGCCATTTTGTAGTTACAGAGGTGCCAGCATTCACACTTTTATCTACAAACTATTAGATGGTGATACCATCTCATAAGCTAATAATATGCTAAAAACAATATTTAAAACTCTTATTTTTTAATACTTTGTATCAAAGTGGCCAACTACTGGCGCATGGCCATTTACTAGCACTTCTACCTTATTATTCGAATCTGTTTTCAGGAAGGATTTGGCATGAGACTAAAGGGTATCCACATTTTGACTACATCGAAGTTCATAGATAGTTTAATTACACTACTAAGACAAATTCTCAGCGAAAAGCTTTCAAAACGAATTTTTGTGCATAAAACTGTTGAATCACTTTTCGAAAATATACCTAAAGATATATTACCAGCGGAGTATGGTGGCAAAGAAATAAGCCTCAAAGAAGTTCACGGTGAGTGAAAATTTTAGATTAAAGTTCAAAACAAGCAGTATTTCATCATAATCAAATTTTAATTATCTCTCCATTTTGTTTAACACGTATAAAATATATTTTTTAATTAAAATGTTCCTTACAAGTTGTTTTTCGCCCGATTCGCTTAGTACTCGAAGCAAAATATTGATTACCTTGCGGGTAGAATATCGTAAAATCAGTTCTTAGCTAACCTTTACTCAGCAAAAGAAATATCTATTCTTCTATTTATATAAAACAAAGACGGGTTTGTTACAACACTTATAACTCGAGATCTGCTGAACCAATTTTCATGGTTATTGATTCGTTGGATTTGTCTCCGCCCCGAATAGCAGAATACATCTTAAAAAACAATGAAAACTCGATATGTGTAATGAATACTTAATCATTTTTTTTTAATAATCATACGTCAAACATTTGTTGTCCAATCCTGTCAAATACTGTAACAGCTATTCATATGTGCGTTCATTCATAGTCGTTCAGAAATTTATTTTTTGTAAAATGTCTCGAAAGTTCAGGTATTGTAATATTTGTTTGTTTTAGACATTAATTTGTGTAAATTATTTATTAATTTAATTTTTTATTTTCGAAAATAATACCTAAGATTTATACTACAGGTTAAAAAAGTGTAAATGTCTTTTTATAGGTTGTCTATGATTTTTCTTGATAAGCTATTGTCTATGTCTCGAAAGTTCAGGCACTGTTATTATATTAGGTTGTTTTATGTGGTTTTGTGCGAGTGCATATTCAGTATTACTATTAATAACAATGCCGCGTCTTAGAAGGACATCCATAATGTTGAGTATTGCAATTTGATCAAATCAATTAAATACATTTGCAAATATGTCACGAAAGGGAGGAACATGGCGGTTTTTGGTATTCAAACGTCCAATATCAACGTTGAAATCACGCGCTATCAAGTTGTGTATGTGAACTACAATGAAGCAATTTGGCGTATATTCTCATTCCCTATTCACGAACGTCATCCCACTGTTGTACATTTGGGGGTGCATCTAGAGAACGGTCAGAGAATATATTTCACAGCATCGAATGCTGCTCAACGTGCCGAAACACCTCCAGCGACAACACTGACCAGTTTCTTTACGATTTGTCAAAGCGATCCGTTCGCACGAACATTGCTTTTTTCGGAAATGCCACGTTATTACACTTGGAACGCTACATTGAAGAAATTTCAACTTCGGAAGCAAGGCGATGCAGTTCCTGGTCATCCAGATATGCGTTCTACTAATGCTCTTGGTCGTATTTACACAGTTCATCCGAAGAAAGATGAATGTTTCTATTTGCGGTTGTTGCTGGTACATGTTCGACATCATCATTTGAATCACTACGTGTGTACGTGTAAGTGTTAATGGTATAGTGTGCTCCACATTTCGTGAAGCTTGTCAAGAGCTGAATTTGCTTGAAAACGATACTCATTGGGACACGACAATCGCTGAAGCAATTATTTCTGCATCTGCAAGTCAGAAACGCACATTATTTGCTTTCATCATTTCGACACGCTTCTCATCAAACCCACGTGACCTGTGGAACAAATACGAAGATAACATGTCAGAAGACATTTTACATCGAATTCGTGTCAGCTCAAAAAATCCCGATCTTGAAGCGAATGAGGAGATGCATAAACAGGCTTTGCTCTTGATCGAAAATATGTGTTACCTCAAGTGCGGCAGTTTGTTAGTTAGGTTAGGAATGCCAGCGCCAGATCGCGGAATGAATGACGCAAAGAGAATTGGAACGTGAACGTGAATATAATCCACATGAATTAATCCAATCATATCAAACGAATGTACCACTGTTGAATCCTAAGCCGAGGGAAGTCAAGCGAAGAAAAGGGAAGAGAGAATGATACACTGATTAATGCAATTGATGATGGAAATGGTGGCTTATTTTTTTGGGTGCGCCCGGTGGAACTGGGAAGATATTCCTCGTGTTATTGATTTTGGCCACTGTACGTGCGAGATCCGAAATTGCGATAGCAATTGTTCTTCTGGAATAGCGGCCACATTGCTAGACGCATGCGGTACGGCTCACTCAGTGCTAAAATTGCCATTAAACCTTCCAACTACTGAACAACCGACGTGTAACAAGTCGAAACACTCCGCAATGGCCAAAGATTTAGTAGCATCAAAAATCATCATATGGGACGGATGCACAATGGCGCACAAACGCGCATTGGAAGCACTAGACTGAACATTAAAAGATCTGCGCAATGACTCGAGATGTTTTGGTGGTGCAATGATTTTATTATCTGGCGATTTCCGACAAACACTACCAGTCATTCCAAGATCTACTGCTGTCGACGAAATAAACGCTTATCTCAAAGCATCAAATCTGTGGGGAAATGTAAAGAAACTCCAACTGTCTGCTGATCCAACTGCTGATGATTTCTCGAAGCAATTGCTGACTATCGGTAATGGCCATGTTCTTGTTGACGAATCGAGCGGTTTGATTTCATTTCCTCCAAATTTTTGCAATGTCGTCTCATCAAAAGACGAGGTTATCAATAAAGTATTTCCGGATATCATTGCTAACTACAAAAATACTAAATGGTTAAGTGAGCGAGCAATTTTGGCGGCTAAAAATAAAGATGTGGATGACCTCAATTTTATAATTCAAAATCAAATTGTAGGTATTCTATATTCATGCAAATATATCGACTATGTAACAAACGAAGAAGAAGCCACTAATTATCCAACTAAATTTTTAAACTCCTTGGATGTGCCTGGTTTACCACCGCATAATTTACAACTGAAGGTTGGCTCAGTAGTCATCGTGCTTAGAAATTTAAACCAGCCAAAACTGCAATGAAACTCGTTTGGTGATAAGAAAACTGATGAGCAATGTGATTCACGCGTCGATACTCAAAGGAAAATTTAAAGATGAGGTAGTTCTTATTCCAAGGATTCCGATGATCCCAACAGACATGCCCTTTGAGTTTAAACGAATTCAATTCCCGATTCGTCTTGCCTTCACCATGACGATCAACAAATTACAGGGCTAATCCTTGACTATTTGTGCCCCGATTAAGAGAATGCATGTTTTTCTCATGGTCAATTGTACGTGGCATGCTGACGTGTCGGCAAACCATCCGCTTTATTTGTTCTTGCACCTGACCAAAAAACAAAGAATATCGTTTACCACAAGGTGCTTGAATGAAAATCCGGTTAATGAATTAATCCGAGTGTATCCCAATCTGCACAACATTGTTTTCATTTTTTCTGAAATTTAAGTATTCCTTACATATATCGAGTTTTTGTTGTTTTTAAGATGTATTCTGCTATTAGAGGCAGAGACAAATCCAATGATTCCATAAACCATGAAAATTGGTTCAGCAGATCTCGAGTTATAAGTGTTGTACAAACCCGTCTTTGTTTTATATATGTATATATATATATATAAAGAATACATTTTTACGTAACCAAAACTACTATGGTTTTCCAACTTTATAGCATGTTTATAAAGGCCAAGAGTTGTACGATTTGAGTATAATATAATAAGCATTTGAAGCCTTTTTAACAAAAAATAAATTTTGTGTATTTTACAGAGAAATGGCTTGAAATTCTCAGTTCTAAGAAGCATCTGGACTATTTAGATGAACAATATACAGCAAGAACTGACGAGTCACGCCGAAAAGCGATGCAATTTAATGAACAGTACGCCGGAGTTCCAGGAACTTTTAGAACACTGACTTTTGATTAGAGTCATATCGAAGATAATGCACACTGGTAATAACAGGTCACGTAATCTACGACTTAAACAAAAAAGACTCGTTCAAATGGACATTTATTTAATACGTTTCGTCATCATCATTTCTGCTGTAAGAAGTCCTCTTCTAAATTTAGGTCTGACCCATAGATTTCTGGTAAAAAAATAGATAGCGCACTGCATTCAGCGTCTTCCGAATGTGTTGATAACATCGTTTGTCCACTCAGTGGATTGACGTCCAGTCCGTGGTATCTAATATAGAACCTTGAAGCTCACACGGCTTCAAATTTGTTCTGTGTGCCATGTAGCCTGCCTAGTGCCACATCAAATTGTTAAGAGGCTAGGCTATACCGGAACTCAAGCATCTTCTCGTTCTTGATTCGGTCTTGTAAAGAATCACCTGAGGTTACGAGCAGTCTCATTTAAGGAACTAGAAAGTTTAATGGCAGAATTTTTTAGAATTTATACCAGTAGATAAATTTAAACATAGTTTCAATGTACGTAAGATATTAGACTATATATAGTCTGACCATGATTACAGTATTAAATGGAATCAGGCGTTAATTTTCGGAATTCCATCCTAAGCAAGAAAAGGACCAATATTTAGTCACTTCCGCACATGCAGTGGTAGTTTTGCAACAAAGTGCACCGCCCGCCAGCCACACTCAACACGCCAGCACTCAACACGTGTTCCACTCGTCCACGGGGCATCTTCAGGAGTTATGTTACACCTATTAGTGCTAAACACAGACTCTGTGGCTAAATATTGGTCCTTTTCTTGCTCATGATTACAGTCGTATATTATTAATTTGTCGTTTGTAAATAGACTCCCACGTTTATATTAATAATATTACTTTATCTCTACTGTTATATATTTTAAGCAAATAATTTTGTTTACAGTTGTCTTCTGATACTTAAGCCTGTGATAAAATGTTGCAAGAGTCGTTTCTTTATAGTGAGTGGAATCTGTGGTTTAGTATAAGAGGTAATACGTTCTCTAGTACTAAAAGTTTAATACAGACATGGTTTTGGATTTATTAAGGACTTTTTATTGTTAATGCCTGTACTCATCTTTTATTTAATTAATAAAGAGTTCAGAGTTTACTACTCAATCTAGTCTTTCGGGATTTCGTGGACGTGACAAGGAGATTAAAAATATCCATAAAAAGGATAACAGCTGCATAAACTACATTAAAATTAGACATATCCGGTTTATTTTTTAAAAAAAAAAACATTACAAATTGTAGGGTTGGTAACACGGGATATTAACTTACGTTTTTAATAAAACTATGATTGTTTAAGAACCTTAAAAATAAATGTTTATAACATATTCCATGTTTTAAATATTGTTGTTTTATTTTAATTTAATAATAAATGTTACATTTAAACTATATCAACTTTCTTCATTAAGTTTCTTCTTATTAAAGTGCCATCTTCTTACGAAGGTTGCCGACCATTAGAGCAATCATAATTTTTGACATCGCTGCTCTAAAGATCGAACGGGTGCTCTTGCTTAACCACTGGTGTTAGTTTTTTAGTTCGATTATTCGTACCAAAAAGTTAAAATAACCAATTTTATTCGTAATTGTAGTGAAATATCTTTTAACTCCTTCACCCTTCTGGACATTTTGTTTAAAAATTTTATAACAAGAGCCTGTTTACTTTATAACCACAAATGAATGTTCCTCAAGTGAGTGCATCATTTTTAATTACGCGCAGTTAATTTGTATTTTCAGAATCGTTTAATGTAACTACATATTTATATATGGCACAGTTTATTACAATAATGTTATTGGAATTAATTTTCCATTAAAGTTGAAAGAGGACGAATAATTCTATTTTTATTCGATGACTTTCTGATTTTAGTTAAAAGTTTTAATGCATTACAATATCATCATTCGAATCAATAAATATTTTAAATAATAATATTTTTTTACTGAAAAACCTAAACAAACTTTTTTAATCACGTAGTTACGGAGAAGAATCGTCTTGGTAATTTTTTTATTCTGTACCTTGCACTCCTCTTCTTGAGATCAAGAATGATACCTGCTCAGCCCAGTTACTTCATTAAGGCTTTACAAATCAGAACAAACTTATTTTTAGCCTACCTTAAAACGCTGAAGATGTAATTAAGTTAAAGAAAACCTTGTGACATGTATTCGTAACTAAATAGAATAAAATTATATATTTTTTAGATATTTTGACATTTGGAATTTATATTGGACACATTCTCAATGAATAGAAGATATCTCCACTTATAAAGTCATTTACAGTGTAGAAAGCGCCAATCAAACGGCCTTTGACTTTTTTTTAAATATAATAAGAGTGTTGGTTTAGCTATGTATTAGTCCTTAATCCTGACAGAAAATAAGCGCAAACTTTCTTGACTGCAGAAATCAGCAAGTTGATATAATACAAAACAACAGGAGCTTTTTAAACCCATCAAAATATATTTAATCGTTAAAGTGCACTGTTAGGTACAGAATTTTCATTCTGCAGAACAGACAGTAATAATTATGAGTCACAGCAGGCAGTCACATTGCAATGAGGTTCAAATTGTATTATGTATATCCAATAATTTCGAATGAAATTGTCTTTTAAAGAATACATTTAGTGAAAGTAGTGGTGAAAAAACTTCCACGTGTAAAGACTGTAAGTTCTAACATTTCAAATGTTCTGCTCTTGTAGATAAAGTCATGATTTACCATAAGAGGAATTGTTTCCTCATTGTCACTATACTTCTTCGGTCTTTAAAAATTAATCTCTTATTTTGCACTTTAACAATACGTAATTCGAAATTGGTACTGTAGTTAAATCTAACGTTTTGATAATGTGACAACCCGCCTATGTGAAATAGTTTCAAAACCAAATTACTTTGATAATATAAAGAGAGTGAGTCTGTGGAGACTCGTTTACGTTTTTATAATACCCTCTGTAATATGTCCGCATTATCACGCTTTGTGACAATAAATCTTCCAGTTTAGCACAGTAGTTCCGAGTTAGTATAACAATTTATGTGATAGTCATCCTACTTAAGTAACACGATACGTGTTTAGCTTCATAACGACCCTTTTATTCTTTTTGTCTGACAGTTTACGAAGTTTTTTCTCACTATTAAGAATATTACAAATCGTGTAGAATTAAGTCTAGAACGTTCAAAACGTTTGTATATATGTATGATTCTAAGTCCAAACTCTTTCTATATTCTGTTGTTTCTATTTTGAGTTTTGTTTATGTTTGAAGTACTGTCGTAGCATCCTACCTAGCGAGATATTTAACCCATATTGTATTGCCTGTTGAATTCGTTGATTATACCTTAATGCATACTTCATGAAATCATCATATTTTCAGATGAAGAACATCTGCTACTGCTGAACATAGCCTTCGCCTATTTCTTTTCAACGGGATTGTTAGGAAGCGGTTTGCTTCCAGCGTCTTCCAACGCCCTCAACAGGGTCATCAGTCTGCCTAGGTATTTACATATGCTAATTGTCATGAGGCAATTTCGTTGCGGTGAAATTTACTAAAGATCATTCGCATTAAGAATGCCATGAATCACCGCTGTTCGTTGTCCATACATTTATCGAGCAAAACCCATAGATAATTTGAATTAGCAAACGCGTTCACATCTTGTTTTTTTTTTGCGACGGATGATTTCAGCAGCTTTTTTGATATTTAGACATTTCTTGGAATGCATATGGTGCTTAGCACAAACTTCGGCTTAAGTTGCAAAACACGTGAGTTCCTTTACATTGCTCAGTACAGGCCGTTATACACTTGATTGAATCGTCGAACTCTTATATCACCTGGACGGACGCTCCAAAGGATAAAATCAAGCAAGGGTTCACACAAGAGAAGAGGGAATCCCGGCTTGGGCTGTCACTAAGAAGAAATCGATAGAATGTCGGCTTTAGTTGGACCTGGTGACCACTGCCACTTCAACTTGCAAATTCGCTGGACTATGCCCTTTGTTACATTAGTTCGTCTACGAATCTCCTCATTCCTGTATATCGTATCCCATATCGTAAAGAAATCCCTTGCATAGTCTTCTTCATATCTCGTTGGTTAGAGACCACGCTTAAATGCCGTAAGTCATCACTGGTGACATATATTCATGGTAGACTTCCGTCTATAGGCATTTTAGACTTGGTCAGTTGATACTGCCTGGCTAATATCGTCTCACGATCATCACTGTACAAACGTATTGCTTACGGTGCCTACATGATAATTCAATGATTTTCAAATTTAGGGATTCATTATAAAAATAGAAGTTATAAATTTAATTTTATAAATTCGAAAATATTCCGTAGACTGTCATCTGTTTAGGCGTTCTTTTTATTATCATAATATTATTGTTATATAATGTTTGTTATAATATTGGACCGCCTACTGGTATATTAGCATATATTATTTATTACATTTTATGTTATGCAATAGATCATCATAACGCATTATTGTTTAGAACTTTAAAGGAATTTTAGCTTTTTAGTTACATTTTTATGAGTTTACACGTGTAGCGTTCCTATAAGAACAATTTGTATTACTTACCACTGCAGCCACAATACGGGTGGAAGTTCAGAACTACTCGCTGAACGCGTATACATGTTGTAGTAGTAAAAAAAGTAACAAACATTGTTTAAACTTTCGTTTCCTGATTTGTGATTGACATATTAAAATTTAAATGTAAAACGTCTCAAAAATATAAAGTTCAAGGTATCATCTCTTTGTTAATATATGTAATTGTAAAGTAAGTGACGTATTTCATTATTAATATTAAAAAGATATACCAACAAGTAATCTGACTAAGTCATCGTACGTAATAATTATAAGCATTGTTTCGCTAATTACCTAAAGTACCTCAAGGTAATAAAATATTATAAATTAGATGACTTATTCTTTTGGTTTTGGAAACAGATAAATCTACAGTAGCAAGACCTTTTTTCACTAGATGCATTCAAAGCAACTTTTGTGAAGAGCTTCATTACGAAAATAAGTTTAGGGTACACATACTTAGATTACATTAAGCAAAATATATGGAAAATTTTATTTAAGCTGAATAATCTTCTCTATGATAAAATTTCGCAGATTTCAGATAATAAAAAAAACATCATTGTTGTAACAATAGGTGGAAGACATCATTACATTTAAATAATAATTACTATAGTTATGGTTATTGCTTTATGTTCTTCTGAATAAAGAATAATCCTTTAATGATATAAAAATATATCGCTAACGAGGTAGTTCTTACGCAATAACAACGATAATAAGTAGCAAAAAGTGTTTTAGTAACTTCTAGTAATACCAACTAGACCTAGTAAGTCGAAGACTCTCGGAACATTATTATTCCACCCGGAAATCGATACTTCAACAGCATAGTATCATAAAAGCAGCTGAGAAGCACTTTGTTAAAATTCTTTGTGAAACTTGCTTTAATTGCATATAATAAATATTTTCTCTTGAGGTAAATACCGCCAGATTTCAGGCAAAGACTGATTACATGACATTTGGAATGCATGTTATTTTTTATCGCATTGTTTCTGTAGTATAGTAGATAATAGTGACTCCTGAGCGTAAGCTTTTAGTTCAATCTCTGAAGGCAAACCTCATCATCATCATGTGAACAGCAGGACGTCTATTGCTAGATATAGGCCTCCCCATTTAATTACGATAGGAGCAGTTGGAAAACGCTTGTATCCAACGTCTTCCAACAGCCTTAACAATGTGGCCTGTCTATCAGGGAAAATTACGCAGCGTGACCACATTGTTAACAGTTATGTAATGTCTTCGCTTCTCGGAAAAGGAAATGAAAAACTGGCTTGTTATTATAAAAAACAAAACGCGAATAATACGAACGAACAACAATCGAAAAGGCACGAATAAAATATATATACTATACTATATGCTATAACTTGAATCTTTATCATAATTTTTTGCATCGGAGATCATCAGCAATAATTTAATTTATGTCCATGCTACTATTATTAACAATTATATTTTCTATTTCTTTTTATTATTTATGCTACAACTTTTTTGCATAGCCTAAGGAATTCAGGTTGTATCTCATCGCTCTCAATTAGCGAGGCTATTGAGTCGGAGTCGACTCGGAGTCCTCCGAATGCGAGACAATGGGCTACCAGTTGGACCACGGTCTGATCCATGCCCGGTTCACAGAAGCACCTCCCTTCTCCTTCTTGAGCTTGAACCGGTGAAGGTAGTCGGAGAACCCCCGTGCCCCGTGAAGAGCTGGACCAAAACTGCGTCCACCTCGATACTGCGGAGCACGCGATAGGCTGAAACGGCGTCCGGGAACAATATCCGCGTTGTCGATGCTGTCGTACCTTCCATATACCACCTATTTCATTCGTCGAGCGTTCCCAGCCTGAGTTGTCGTTTGACGAATGAGATGGGGCATCCCTCACCCAGGTCTCCTTAGGATGAGAGTGTAGAATCTGCGTGCTCAATCTTCAATCAAATCTTCGTTTTCCCTCAGGCGAGTTGATGTTCAATGACGGACAAGTAAGTGTTAAAAAACTTCACCAATTACATCATCCGTACATTTAACCTTTAGGGAATATATTTATATGCTGCACCATACTCGTGGACATATGCTTAGCTTCTAATCTTACAATGTATTTTATTTCACATACTGGATAGTCAGAAAACCTGATTCTTTGTTTATATACGCGTACGTGAAAAATTAATCAGCATCTTATTGTCTTCGTATCAATTTGAAAAATTAATCCACCATTACCTTTTTTTTGGTTGTAATCTACGATCTTGTATTTTTTTTTTGGCAAGCTTAGATTTTCTAAGGAATATTAGTAAACTTGATAACATCGAAGGTAAACGCTTGATGCAGGCCGCTGTCAATGGATTTTATTCTAAGGGGAGGCCCGTGTCCTACAGTTGGCTTAAATAATGACGATGTCGATTAATATTAATTTTTTTTCTGGAAAATTCCTTTGGTTAGCTGGGCCATTATAAACCGAAATTAGGATCTGTGGCTCGGTCACTTCATGGAGACCGTTATAATGAATAGAACTTGGTGGTCTCCGGATACAGTAGAAGGATGCGCGTCTTCGATATCACCACATATCTGTTACAGTACATATCGACGAGTAAACGGCATCTGATGATACAAACCAAGAGAAGAGTTTTTTTTTATTAACTTTGATGGGTTTGATACATTTGTTCAATATTTTATTAAAATGAGCTGAATTTGAAATAACAGTGATACTATTTTTTATAGGAGTTTACGCAAACGCGTAATAACAATGAACAAACGTTTACATTGCTTCCGTTCTCACCGTCTATGAAATTAACATTCAAAACAAAGCCTCTTTTATTATTAATACTTTAACATAACCAACTTTTTAGTGGAAATGTGCTTTAAAACAGAATATTACTAGTACTTATTTTAGTAGGCTTATTGAAAACAAATTTAATACTTTCATCATTTCAGCCGCAGGACTTCCGCTACAGGATATTAAATTTGTAGGCCTCTTTCGTAGTAAACATGACTCAGTTAAACATTTTGGTATTATAAAACTAATTATTGAGAAAATAATAACGTAAATATTTTTTAAAAAATCAAATTCCTTTAGAGGAGTGTCTTCAAATTAACGATTACTTGAATTCTATTACCCTAAAATTTATTTAAACATTAGCCTAGATGATACCTTGCTTTAAAAATGTCTGTATTTTTTTTTTATTAAACTCTGTAACGATGTAGATATCTCATTATGTTAGGATACATGAGTAACAAAGAAAAATATTTTAAGTCATAAAAAAAATGTACAAATAATACAATCGACGAGGCAAAAGATGCTTCGATGAGATAATATATACAAAAAATACTTCGATTAAAATAAGTACATTAATTAGTTATATATTATTAATATGTTACATAACTCTAGTAGCGCTTTAAATAAAAAAGGTTTTATTTTTCCAGTGTATGTACCTAGTGTGGATCGAGTGTTTTTTCTTTGTTAGCTTAGATATTTTTTTTAAATATCAGGGCCTCTTCCATAGATAAACAATAATAATCTTTGATATAGTTATTTATTTTGACGAATGATATCGAGTGTTTTTAAAAAATAAATAATTCCACCAAAATAATGTAAAATCGGCGTGACTTTTTAACTAATTCAACATAGCTAATTTTACATATTTTGCAACCATTATTATTTTAGATATTTTTTTTAAATTAAGATAATTTTCACGATTGAAATGTTAATGAAAAATAATCTGTATAAATTGTATTACCTATTCTGCGATTAAAATTTATGGTTGATCGGGTAAGAGCCACTCCTTAGAATAAAATTAATGATGGCCTAACAGTTCCTGACAGTTCTAAAATCAATAAAGCACATCAACTAAATTAATTATATCAAAAATATTACAGAACATCCTATTCAGGGCCATTTTACCGGAAGACTCCAAATATGACGCATGTTTCATAAATACAGCTGATTTCTGTAAGTAAACTTGTATATACATATATGTACATTTATTTATGTAATTTAAAAACCTAAACCTATCACGTGTTGCATATATAATTACAAGCGCAGCGTGGACAATCTCTGACAAGTTGGATATATGACGGTTAAGCAGGCCGCTTCCATCTGGTCCCGATGGAGCCTTATATGTCTAGCCCTGGCAGTCTTTGTCATCGTTTCAGCTTCTAGACGCAAACTGTAAGGCCTTGCTATACGATATCTATTTAGGGATATACTGCAATCGTTACCCTTGAAATTTCGCGATTTTGGTACACAAAGGATGCTGCTGCCTATCCTGCCTGCCTACTTTTGCAAATTTCAATCTTCTACCGCTGGGTAACTACTGTTCATATATAGACGTTATATAGCTGAAATAATGTTGATGATGATGCGGTCAAGTAATAAATGGCTGTCTTATCTTTTTTTCCGTATAGTGCTCTAGTCTCAATGACATATAGTAGTAGACGTTCCACTCCCGCTTCTTTAATTTACGGATGGAGTGTTAATTTAGCTCCTCCTCTTGCAGAGCGAATTAATTAAAATCAATTCGCAGCTGATCTATACTGGGCAAAAAGTATATTCTGTCCAAATTTGAAGTCTAGATATATGGTAGGAAGACAGTAGATAGGTAAAAACTGTATGAATAGATATGTATATATATGTGGCGTGCATATCGCGCGCCACTCAAACACCAAGCTCTTACCCACGTGACCGTCAATCGCATGGCGGCGGCGGCAGTGAAACAAATACATGACAGATGGCGCCACAGTAGACGCAACGAAAATATGCATCGCGCTGTTGAGAGTCTCCGCGCTCATTAGAAGGGCTAGCGGAGGTGCGGTCAACGCAGGAAGAAGTAACTGAAGATCAAGAAGCAATCGACGAACAAGATACAACCGACGAACTACCGAAGCACAAGAAGCTACCGTACTACGACCACTCCTACATATATATAAATATATATATAAATAAATATATATATATATACTTACACACACATACATATATGTACATATATATATGTGTGTGTGTAAGTATTCCGGGCCGGTCTTGTGTCGTTCGCATCCAGCGATTTCCCGCGACGGTATGAATTACGTAAATGTACCAAATAAATAATAAAATCGTCGATGTCACCTTATGGTAAAGGAAGAAAAATATTCAAGACAACCCATAAATATATTACGAAAAAATATTGTTGTATCGATCGTTGCATATTTTGTCTCTCAACCAACTTCTAGATGTCTTCGAAATCAATGTCATACACGAAGATATATCACTTTATTTATAAATAGTGACATATTGGAATTCTCGTTTTACAAAGTATTTATTAAAAGGTAATAAATCTTTTGAGTAATAACAATAAGCAAAAAAAAAACATATAGCAGTCATGGACGATCTTTTAATTTAAATATTTGTTTTGTCTAATGATATCAATTTGTCTATTAACAACTTTGAATCAAAATTCCTAAGCTAAAATTACCGTTGACGATTCATTCATATCAATATGAAAAAAAATGAAAAGCTAAATTTGTTGATAAATCCAAAACTCAATAACGACTCAATATATTTGACTACCTTTTTAATTTTGATAACAGGTGGTTATATTGCAAATAAAATAGTGAAAACATTGCAAAAACTATTTCAAAGAAGACACGTCTCTAGTTTTTTATTTATGTATTTGTATGATATGTATGTATAAACCACAGATTAAATTGAAATAGATTGGCTGTCAAACATTAGATGTTATTAAAAAGCAAAAAAAGTTTAACCAGTTTTCAAGCAAAAAATAAAGGTGTACATTGAAAACAACAATAATATACTTATTAAAAGGCAATGTTCGACACGAAGAACGCATTTATTTTAATAATCTTTTTTAAATTTAGATATTAACCTACTAATTCGAGAGAAAACTCCGAAATACGTTTTTCCATTTTCTATGGATATGCGACAGGCATATAACTTAGAACTTAACAGTTAGAAAATAATATAAATTAATTCTGTCTTTGCAAACGGACGAAAGAGTTTCCAATGTGATTATGAAGGCAAAGTAACAACTTCGTGGTGTTTTAAACATTGCAAGTCTAATAGATTACTTCTCACATATGTCGTTGGTAAAAAAGCATTACGATAAGTATTTGATAACGTATCTAAGACTTATAATGTTCACCGCGTTCAGTAGAATTTCAGCCACATGACGTCCAATGCTGGATATTGGCTACTCCATAGACTTCCAATAGCACCGGTTGGAAGCGACTTAGTTCAAAGAAATTTATTTATTTAGATTGACGTTAAGATTGATAAAATTGTTTTGCCTTGTAGAGACACAAAACACTTTTATAAAATACTTTATTTATTCTAATTATTTAGTATATATAATTAATCGTTTTTGTTACATTTATATCAAATTTGCATTAAAGAGGAAAATTATAGATTGTTCAGTATTTTTTTTTTATATAAGCACATTGTGTTACTAGTAGTACTGAAGTAAATTTCAGCTTATCTCGCGTTGGACCGGGATCTTCAGCAAGTTATGGCTTAAATAAGTTATAATTATCTGTGTACAAACTCTCATTTCTTAAAGAATATTTTCATTGTAGTTTACCATTTGGAACATTCAAACCATAAACTTTTAAAGAATTCATAAATCTCCTACAAATTCAGTACAATTAAATCAAAATTTGACATCTACAACACTATATACCTTTTTCTATGTAACTACGAGAGATTTAAAATTATAAAGGTCAGATTTATCAGGAAGGTCAGTCCTTTATAAAATATATCGCAGTCATAACCTTCCGTTTAAATTGGACTGAAATTGAATTTGT
The DNA here is from genome assembly GCF_028537555.1 of Battus philenor. Taxonomy (NCBI): domain Eukaryota; kingdom Metazoa; phylum Arthropoda; class Insecta; order Lepidoptera; family Papilionidae; genus Battus; species Battus philenor. The sequence continues at coordinate 7,233,287 of NW_027181686.1, forward strand.
CTAAATGATGATATATGACGACTTTAAGGTGACTTCGTCAAACGACGAAGGCTTTACCGGTTTACCATTTCATATTTAAGTATAATACACTAAGGTACTTGTGTTAAATTATTCTTCATAATTTATTATTAAGTTATATACCAAACTCTAATGATGTTATAATATATACATGCAATTTGATATACATGTAGTGATTAACAATATAAGTTGGATAAATTTGCCTCTGTAATTATCTTTAATTGTTGTACGAACTCATAATCTGAGAATATACGAAAAGAAATATCAAGCGTAGCGAATTATAAAACTTCTCACCGATTTATTTAATTTATATAATGTATATTATTCATATTATAATAAAATATTAATAAATTACTTTTGTTTTTATGTATTTTAAAGATTTATCGGACAGATTATGATTTGACTCCGTATGAAATATTATTTTTGTCTTATGTGTTCTTATGTTTCAAGGTGTTTCATAATAATAGCATAGCAAAGGATTTTGGTTCAAATCCGTACTAAGGGTTACTAATATTTATCATCTTAATATAATTAATAGGAAAATGTTGTATAGTTTTGACATTACTAAATATTCATGAAAATTAATTCGTAGCTAATCTTGAGATGTTGTGTTGATGTCTTCAAAAATAACCGATTGCAAAACGTTTTAATTTTAGTAAACAACTGCTAAATCATTAATAATTTTTAAGCAACTTCTTATCAATCTCATTAACAAACAAATGACGTTACTTTTAATGTGATCAGTTCATTGCTTGCGATCTATTATTTTGACAGAATTTCAAAATGTAGAGATGTAAGGAAAATTTGAATTACTGCAAAACTCAAAGTAAAGCTACTTTTAAACATTTTTTGTAAGACTACAATTTTGCAAATCTCACTAAACTCTAAGCACACGTGCACAGGTCAGTGTTCACAATAATGCTATTGGTATATTATACTATACAAAGGTTGGTCTTAATATTGACACATTTTTTCCAGTTATGCATTTATTGATAGTTCTCATAGTATCAAAATTGAACCTAAAGGCAGCATAAAAATTAAGTATAATTTTGTGCATGTATATTCTATTTATTTTATTTATTTACTTTATTGGAGATAAACAGTAAGAAAAGGCATTAAGAAAGTATAAACAAATAAATATAAATTAGTTACAATTTTAACCTTATAACTATCTCACTAAGAACATTTAATGAATCAAAGTCAAACAATAACAAAACAAAGTAAAAAGTTGAACAAGGATCAAAGATACAGCGCATTCTGCAGAAAAGACAGTAATAATTACGAGTCACAGCAAGCTGCCACTTTCCAATGAGGTTTAAATTGTATTGTGTGTATTCAATAATTTTGAATGAAATTGTCTTTTGATAGATACTAGAAAGGACGAGAATATATCAATATCACTCATACATGAATTTTGGAGGTCACACATCCTGTATAAGGGTACACGTTGACCGATATTTGTATTAGCAGTTGATAAAAAAGAGAGTTTTAGCACGCGTTCTTGCTGCAGAAATTCGAAAATTTACCTTGGACAATAGTTCTGAACAGTTAACATGACCAGCACAATTATTTTTAAAAAGGCGGCGTCCATTAGAGAATGTCGATCCTTCAATGATAACATACGATATCTGTTTAACAAATATTTATAAGAATCCCGGGGGCAATGCATTCGTTCATTCAGAATACGAAGGTATTTTTTTACTCTTTCAATTTTATTTTCATAGATTGCATACAGTGGATTCCAAATGGGGGATAGATACTCTAAGTGAGATCTTACTAAAGATTGATGAAGAAAGATGAAAGTGTCTGCGCTTAATGGATTTTGTTATACGTGTAACAAAACCCAGCATGCGGTAAGATTTATTAACAACTTCGTCAATGTGTCTGTCGAGAGTAAGTTTTGCGTCCAGATACCTTTAGACCTTTTAAATAATTTTGTTCTGTTGTGATAAATAGAACCTAGATGAGAGTTTACGACTGTAATCCGGCTTTTTTAATATTTACTATGGCTATGTCTTCTATGAGATCAAGCAGACCACATTGCGACAAAACCAGATGGCCGCTACCGCCTTAACATCCTAGAATGGAGACCACAATCGGCAAGCACGGCGAAGTTCACCCACAAGTCGAACAGGCGACCTTATGAAGGTCGTTTTGGGACGGCTGATATGTTCAGCAGTGGATGTCTTACGCCTAAAATGCTGATGATTAATATGTAGGTACTTAAACCGCGAATTTTTACAGGCAAGGAAATGGAACACATAATAGACTCACTCGATCTATGGCTTAGTACTAAAAATAATAAGTTGAAATGAACTACCTCATTTAAACTTTACTAACCAATTACTTAAGTTGTGAATTTTACGATACTAACAATATAAAGCGAGTGTAATAAATTCTGATTAGTATTTAATTTTAAAAAAGTTATTTCTTCTCTCATACAAACACTTGTCATTAGTTTAACTAAAAATTATAAAAATCAAAACATACTGACATTTAAGTACAGTACATTGGAGTTCATAGTCCAAAGGCAGCTAATTTTGATATCAAATAACCATAATTGGCGTTAACATTAATCGTAATGGCCCATTACTTAAAGCCATAAAAACGTCGATGGGCCTTAATGAAAAGAATTTTGTTTGTCATTTTGACGTTTCGTCGATTATATAATGGCTACGTTTAAAGTTAACCTTAAAATAAGCTTGTAATAAACACCACTTTAGTTTACATTTTTCTGGAAAACTACCCAAATAAACCTAAAATTAATTAAAAACTTTCATTAATTACAATAACATGTTTCATTAAAGCATTGTATTGATGTGTATGCTTTATTGATTAACTGCCTAAATATTCCTTCCGTCACATAAAAATAAACAAATCTTTTAGTGAATGTCTTCAAACAATATTTACATTTATTACTCCTCAGCGAAATATTAATATGTCTATTGTCTGTGGTGTGGATTTAATCTTTTATTTACTTGACAATTATCAGACTTGGTTCAATTAAAACCCATTTTTATAATTTGCTTTTTATTCAATTTCTAGATAAATATTAATCTATAAATTTAGGCATTATTACATGAAGTACTTTGCAGTACAATTTTCTGATAAAATTAGAGATCATTTTTTTATCTGTTCTCATTATTAATATAGTGATTTTCTTGAATATTCTTTTTATCATAAAAACCTGCTAAATATGCGTAAAGCACTGATAATTTACGTAACATCTGTAGTCATGTCTGTAACAATAATTTCTCTACTTATTTTGAGCCTACCTAACCTATGTCATCCGCACGCTCGCTCGTTATTTATAACTTCTTCACGGCTTTTAGACTTTTGTTTTGGCAAGAGTGGACAGTATTTTTGGTTAAGTATTATTTTTAATAATGTATAATGGTTTTTTAATCTTAACCAAAGCGATATTATCTAATATTGGAAATCCAAAATATGCTTAGCATTGACTGTTTCAATCTTGTACGGTAAATTATTCTCGCTCCACCTTTTTTATAATCTCTTGGGGAAAACCTGTATGGGATAGTCCTCCGCTGTGGTGGGAACAAAAGAATTATGCCAGGACATATGTTTGGTTGACCACTGCGAACCCTTCTGAAAGGCTTTGTTGTGAGGATTAGAGAAGGGCGCGGTAAAACTCCTTCCGTCGTCCAGGTGCGCGGTTGCGGATATGGAGCCAACCATGCCCTGAAAGCGCCTTCGCCAGCTGGAACGTTAGTACACCGTGCCTATTTTTACAGTCCTCTGGGACCGAACGAATAGCTTCAAGAGTGTGCTGCCTGATCTTGAATTGTTTAATCTTTATTTCCACTATTTCAACAGCAAATGTTTTTTTTCTAGTTCTCTTGGCGGGGTTAAATCGCAAGCCATTAGCTCCTTGCGACATTAATAGATCTTTGCTTGTGGTATGGCTTCTCGATCCAATAGAGAGGATTCCGATGAAACACATACTTCCTCAAAGGGTAATTGCCCCTTGTTAAGTAGCCCCTTATAGAGATAACATCGACAGCCACCATTCTTTGAGATCCTCTGAGATGAACGATGGTACTTTCTAGTTTTTTTTTTTATTTACAAAGTCACAAATTTTTCTGTCAAAAGCTACATTTAATACTTCTGACGAGTATAAATAAAAAATAATAAAATGTTAAATAATTTTGATTTATTACCTATTTTGTAATACTTGAGCTCGAAGGTTATTTTAAATTCATTGAATAAATTACATCGTAAGCTTCGGGGTCAATGAAGTTCTTAATTGTCAAATAACTTTCGTGTTTCCGGATTCTACACATCATCGATTTCATAACTGTGTTACACGTCCAACACACAATGTTTAATTCAATTTAAAAATTTGTAATATTTTTTTAAGTTAAGTTATATAAGTTTTATAACGTCGATCCGCCTGGAAGTTATGTTTACATAAATCGTTATGCAATTATAAAAGAGTTAAATTTAGAGTCAATCTGTGGTATTAAAAAATCGTATATACCGCAAAAGTCACTGATCAACTTTTTTTTAATTTTCATTCACACGTTCGTTCAATGCAAATCATTATAGCAAATTTTTTACATACGTTTTTATGGTTATAACACAGTTTTTATGACATATATTCAATTTCGTTCGATAGGATATTTAAAAAAATTAAAAAAGGTATTACGATTTTTAATTAGTTTTAATTAGATTGAGTTTTTAGGTAAAATACGTATAAAAAAATTATTAAGAAAATAATTACCTTACTAAATAGATCTTGATATTTTTAAAAAATTTAGTACTACTTATCTATTTAATTAGTTAATATAAAATATAAATATAAATGTATATGTACATATTTTACTGTCTATATATAATATGTATTATAAGATATACACTATCGAAAAATCAATGATTTCTGATATAATAAACAATATTCATATTTATTCTATATTAGTAACAAAAATCATTTTCAAATTCGAATTCCTACATATTAAAATAAACTACCATTTACTTTCTATCATCATTAAATTGCACTGCAAGAAAATACTGGCCCGCTTTATCTCAACAGAAAAATTAAATTATTGACATATATTTCAGACTAAAAACTGTATCGAGGATAACAGAAATAGGTAAAAAAAGGTCAAAAGATTTCTGCTTACAAATGTACATTTTCACCTTTAAAGGTTTTACAGCCATAACCTATTATCTTATATATGATCAATAACTTTGTAAAAAAGAATGAAAGAGCGGGTCATAACATTCAAGTAAATTAAAATAATATTTGTACTTATACGAGAGTAAATTAGATCTATCAACAAAACTTGTTTTAACATTTTGTTAATAAGGTTTCCTATTTTTTCTTTTGGACCCACGAGAAAGCACTTATATTGGTATTACTTTTAGAGAAATATCCTATCCTACATATACATGTAGCGACTGAAATAATTGGTTGCGGTGGCACATTTATAAACACTTGCATCAGTTAAATTATTGTACATATAAGTGGTATAAAAAGATGCGTCTAAGTTCATCACCATGATGTTACCGATTTATGATCAGTACAAAATTAATAATCACGTGAGCGTCACAAAATGTAACAAAGTAGTTCTAAGATTTTAGCCACATCGTCCGCTGAAAACCATTTCAATAAACTTCTGATTCTTGGGAAAATAGACAACAAAAACCATGTGTACAATCCTACGTAAAAAGTATGTAAAACCTATATATTGGTCTGATCAGGTAAAATCAATGGACTCTACATTACTACTACTCAATTACTATACGGAAAGAAGATGGTAAGATGATATGAAAAGAGATTGTCAAAGAATTCGTCAAGGAGTTTTAAGACGGACATCATCATCTTTTCAGTTGCAAAACATTGTAAACTGGCAATTAGCCTCTCTCAGAGATTTCCAACAAGACCGGTAGGAAGCAGCATACAACGTCTTCAGATGACCTTAACATCGGTCGTCTGTCCTTGTGGGAGGACGTCCTGGACCGCGCTTGTTGGTGTATGGTCCACACTGACGGCCGGCTGACAATTGACTAGAAGAATTTTAGTTAAGAATGATAAACAATAATACTTTTAACATTTTTTTTTTTAAATGTACTTATGAGAAATTAATTGGTTTATAATAACATGTATCAACTCTTTTGATGCAATTTGACGAAAACGATTGATAAGTTAAAATCGAAAAAAACGATGAAAAGTGTTTCAACGAACGATTAATAAAAGTGTAATGAGTATAATAATTGTGTTAAAATACTGAGATATTTTGGGAACAGCATCAAAAGAATGAGCAGTGGTAACCCAGCGGTAGAGGTCTGAGATTAGTGATTATAGGGTGCGGGTTCCATTCTCAGGATACAATCTTTTATAATTCACACTTTTTACATTAATTATACAGGGTTGCCCCGTACGAGTTTTCTGCGTACCATAATACTAAACTGCGTTCGCCAAACCGTTTGCCAAAAGTGGCGATTATATTATATTCTCCATAGATATCTTTGGGTAAGTCCTATGCGTTGCAGTGAGCGTCTATAGGCTGAAACCATAACGAAGATCAAAAAAGATAAAACGCAAATCGGTACTTCTATTTCAATGTAATTTATAGTAATGCGGTCAACTTACCATTTTTTTAAATATATCTGTGATACAAGCGGCAGTAATTGAAGAGAGCTTGCATAAAATCAAAATTAAGCGCGTCCTTTGTTCATTCGAGATTTAAATAATATCCTTTCTTCATATATTCCTTTTTGTTTTATTTACTGATAATTATTTTTTGCATTAGCATTGCATTGTGTATTTTTTGTTATTCTGTTATGTAATTATGCGTTAAATTTTACATTATTTTTAACAACTTTAATAATTTTTTCATTAGCGCTTTGTTTTTGTTTCTACTTATTACAATTGTATGTTTCCTAATATTACGATTTCTTTGTGTAGTGTTTTATATAAGTTTATGTGTAACTTCAGGTAACCATTGAAAACCGGATTATTAAGGCGTAAGGCTTCTTATGTTTTGTCCGAAAGGTTTTCTTTTTTAATAAAATAAATGAAAGGCCAAAAAACATCTTTTTTTATTATAAATTTAACATTTTAAAGTAGGTATTAATTTCTGTTATAAATAAATTAAAACATGTTTTAGTTTTTATGAAAACAAATTGCCTTTAGTTTCAATAAAGCGAATTATTATGAACATTGAAAGTGGTTAATTTCTCTTTAAATTTAATCATTGATTTAATGTTGCAATGAATCCTTTATCAGGACACATTTCTTCCCAGAGAGAAAGATAAACGTCAGTTACAAATTGACTTCTTTGTAAAATATGTTTCACTAGAACAGTCCCTTTTTAACGTTATTGGCAAAACATTTTAACTGTGTCTCGCCTGACGATAGGCGATGACAAAGTCAAAAGTAGTTACTTATTCACTTTTGATTTTAACTCTCAAATTATTTAAGCCTGTAGGGTGTTCTATTTCTTCGCTTTTCGCTTTGTAAAATTAGTAGCAAAACGTTTAGTGCGCTTTAACCCGCAGACCAAGAAAAGTAATAAAGTGATATAGAATAATAATACAATAAAAGTAAAAAATGTGATATAGAATATAAGAAAATGTAAAAGTAATGAGGAACGAATGAAAGGCGATACAGAGCGAAAGGGAGAGACAGTGGAATTGTGGAAAGAAAGAAATGAACGAAAGATAATATGAAGTATGAAAGAAGAGAAAGAAAATAAAAAAAATATGTATAAAAAAATGTAAATAAAAAGTCCCTGTCCCACACCAGATAGGGGGTACAATAGGCTCCCAATAGCGGGGGGCCATAAAAAAAAACATGTATGGATGTCGTAAGTCGGTGCATCTTGATGACTATTAGAAGAAAGGAGACAGATGAATTAATTCATGTAACCTAGATCACGTCGATGAAAACTAGTTATATTTAATATTTAACAGAAAAATTGATCATTGAATGGCTTACTCCCTTACTGTGATCTCTATATTGACTGACGACTACTGGTTCATCAGATATTAAAAATATGTTCTATGAAAAGAAATTAGGGTTAAACGAAGAAATCAATCCATGTAGATTGTTTAAAGTGCAAATTACAAATCGTATAAATACAGCGGAAAATTCAAGAAGTTCTGATCTAGTTCACGAACCCTTCCGCTCCGTGAACTCAGCACCGATGAAGCTGTAAAAGCCTTAGGGCTAACAGCATTAACATCTTTAGAAACAATAGACAATAAAATAGAAGTTCTGAAATGTATTGTTCTTAGAGAATAGTATGTTGATGAAAAAAAATGACACTTCTTAGAGAAAGACTGATGAAATTGCCATTATAACATTGCCAAATTTATTCAATCTTTAGTTATGACTATGGTCTATAGATATTCTTAACAGAAGTAGTTGTGCAAACGTTCTAATTCCAGAGGACTAACTTTTAGCGCTTCGTTACAAGCAAATTGGAGTATTCGATATCCTTCCAATCGTAAACCACAAAAGTGGTAAACTTCCAGTTTTGTGGTAGTCTTTTGGAACAATTACACCGACTAGAAAGCCTTTGTGGTAAATGTTACATTTAAAAAAAAATAAGGATCTATAAATAATTACAGTATTATAAAATGCATTTAAGAAACTAAAATTTTCAAGACTAAATATTGTATTAAAATCAAAATTTCAATTAATTAAATATATAATATTACAATATTATGACCGACATTATTATATTATATTCGATTTAATATATTGGTGGGTGAATGTATTAACTTTAAGCATCAATTTAACTTAGGTTTAACAGCCGAAATAATTTTTCTTCGGAATCATTCTTTCTTTTAATCGTAATATTCATAGGTTTTCAGTTAGAGAACCAGTTGAAAAGGTTCTGTGTTCAGTATGTTCCGAAGTCTGTAATAAGAAGATCGGGGATAGAAGTCCTGCGCAGCGCTTACGGCTTCGTGATCACTCAAGAACTTTAAGGATCCGGAAATAACCTGTGCTGCGCACTATGTGGTCTGTCAACTGCTACTTCGATTTTCTCATCAATGGCGAGGGTAGCCCTCTCAAGGCTCATTGTTCACTATGAGTTTGCCAACGAAACCTGAAGAGACAGACCGCGTTTCAGTAATGACCATATTTGACTGTTCAAACTACGAGAAATCTATTCTGTCTAAAATTGTGAAGAAAGGTAAGTTTTTCAGTTTCTTTATAAATATCTTTTATTACATGAATTGTTTCTGACGTCATTTATATATTTTTTTAATAAATTATGGGAATATCAAAGGAAACAATGCAACATCACTTTGAAACATTTGTTGCAAAGCTTTGAAGGTTACAACCAGTTTATAAAAACTTTATTATATGATTGTTCCTAAAGAATTTAATCTCAATACTAAGTCAAGAGTCTGTTGCGACACACGCGTTTTGAACACGATTCATTTTGAATTATCGTCTTCGACAAAATAAATTTACGGTGAGTACTAACAATCTAACTGTTTATCAGAAAATAGAATATATAATTATAAACTAAAAATTACCAAAATGATTATAATTTTGGATATAGTTAATAAATACCCAGTGTGTCTTTTTAATTTTTCCTCGCTTGTAGAAGAAACTGAAAAATTATGTAAGAAAGATTTTTAACAGTACGGTCAGTTTACGATGTTGAAGCGAAAGTTTTATCGCCGTTCAATAAATGCTAAAGAAATTATTGAGAACATTTTTTTTTAAATTAAATTAATGTTTCTTGGGGTATAAAATGTTTTAAGTTATTTATTTTAAAAAGGTCAATTTAATACTGTTTGCCGTTTTTTTTTCAAAACATTGTTTCATTTTGTATAATAATATTTATTATTAGCGCCAAATCAACCTTTGGCTTATATTTCGGTGCACAATTTTTATTTGGCCTTGTGATTTTCATTTACTGTCAACTGCGTCAATCTGCAATAAAAGTTGCAATATAAAATAATTTTATTGGTTTCGTGACCGGAAATTTATACATGATATAAAAACACTTTATGAGACAATACAAACGGAAAAAAATATAGTTAAATTTGTCATTTTTTGATTATATGTATATAAAGGTCACTCTAAATATTGAAGGATTTACTGGCGACTACTTAAAGGAATAAATGTCGCAATATGGTAGCAACATTGTGTATTTCTACTTATTCTGGCCATAAATACTTTTTTGTAAGTGTAAATAAACAAAATATCAGTTTTGCATTTCGAATTTATCATTTTTATATGATTGCTCATTGTGTGTTCTTATTTTCCCGCTAATATTTTGGTAAATATAATGTGATATTAAAATATAGTGAGGTGATAAAGAGAACCAAATCGCTGTAGATGCATTACATAAAGTAGATATTGTGGCAAATAATTTTTTTAAAATCCTCTATACACTTGATATTAGTAAAATTTTTGTGAGCCGAGCTTTTGACAGGTACAATGACACCTCCTCTGTTTTGAGTAATATTTTAACAAACAAAATAACCGTATTCATTTCGAAAGCTCTAAGGAAGCTTACCCGTTAGTTAAAAGAGTACAATGTGGGCATTATCTGACTTCAGTGAAGGTTTGGTGAGCTAGATTTTTGAAAACATATCAAAATATCTAGAAGGTACTTAGGCCCCTCAACAACGCCATGTTAAATGACCAAAATTAGTGGTTTCTGCAAAATAGCGCTGGGTCATAAACTTCAACCACCTAATTTTAGTTAAAAACGAATGTTTTGGACTTTACCAGAGCTGAAAACTAACCGTCATCTTGTCCTGATCACTCCATCCACTGTATTATGATTTATGGTTAGTTTTAGAGATAAAAGCTAGCTGTGAACGCCATGATAATTTAGTCCCTAAAAAATCAACAAAATTGACAGTAATGAATTGTCTTATAATAAGAGTGCGTGCTTCTATTGATAAAAATCACTGTACCATATCTATTTATTCCTCCATGTTTAAAGGACTTTATTGTAGCTCATGGAGACCTTTTCGAACATAATTTATATTTTTAATAATAATAATAATTTTATTAATTAACACACTGTTATAGTACTGAATAAATGTTGTTTTTCTTTGTACCAACATTTGTGGTAAGACTTAATAGTTATGTATTGAGGGTTAAAATATAAATTTTATCTTCATAACATATATATTTTTTTCCTTATTTCATCTGCGATCAGTCCCACGACTATAAGGGATTTGTTGAGTGGTTATAGCTTTGGAAGGGGTCTTCCCGGCGGGAGAGACTCCTAGTTCACCATCGCGTCTAGTCTCTGGATGTCATGGCGTTTAAGACGTTTCCTATATTTCTGTAATCCTATATTTATTTCTTATATTCCTATATTTATTTAAAATAACACTTTTTGGTAGGTAAAGTTAATGTAAATATCAAATTATTAAAATACACAAATTACTTTACACCCAAAGTAAATTTTAATCGTATTTCCAAAAAAGTTAATAATTATTAAGTCACGTGGAAATTATAACATACTAAATAAACGATGAATGCAAACATGGATTAATAATTGATATAGCAATATACTTATGATCATATAAAATGTAATTTTTATAATAATATAAAAATATGTTCTAAAACTTCTTCGTAAATAGCGTGATCATTTTGTTGTGTCAAATCTTAAATAGAAATTCATTAATTTATTTGAGCCTTAATTTTCGATATCCTATATCATTCCATATATCACGTGTATTAATAAATTGTTCAAAGTATTAAAACGGAATTAAAATTATATTGAGTCTTATCGTAATTATAATTTTGGAAAACGATAGTCAAGAAAATTGTTAAATAGTGTGTATCCACTGTTCTTTCACTCTCAAACTTTAAGCTGCCATTTAACTCCTCCGGGCTCCTGTAGCTGTTTCTTATTTTAAATAGTGAGGAAGTTATCAGATTACTTGGCCGCCCGAAGATCGGTGCTTTGCTGCGGATTATCTTATTTCGGTTTCAATCTCGCAACGAAGTTCTGAGCATAGCGTGGTTCATTGCTCTCTAGGTCACCAGGTGACGAAGAACCTTCTTGAACCTTTTGAATTCGCCTCGATCACGTCTCGAATTCTTTTGTCATTACCAGCATCACACTGTCTAACTATGTTCAGCCATTACGGTACTTTAGACGACAACATGTTTCGGTGCTTTCCAAACGGATTCGGCAAGTGACGTCATTTTTAAAGTTAATGATTATAATTGATACGTCTTAAAACTGTAATTTAAAAAATAAGCCCAACTCATATAAGGCACGTCGTATATATTTTTCGAATATTAAATTAACTCCTTATAGGCATTCGTGATATTCACACCCTTAAAGATAATTTTTAAATGTACTTTCAATTTTTGGCTGAAAAGCCTTATGATAGGGAATTCCCTACTTACATTTTTTCGCGTCTCTCATAAATCAAATAAAAACCAAATTGTACTATTTTAATGTTAAGACGGTTAAATAGCTGTACGTAATACATAATCGTGTCAATTTATGTTTATCTGAAACTTCGTTTTTCACAATAGAAATAATATATTATTTTCACACGTTAATACTCAAAAAAGTTCGATATTTATCACTAAACATTGAAATGACGTGATGTTCTCACAGATGTTTTATATATATAATTTACATTTAATTAATTTTTGGTAAACAAAATTTTAAGCTCTCAGTAATTGGTTACATAGCTCGAAGAAACTTGAGTGTATTTATTTAAGTTATGAAAATAAAAAAGTTCAAGTCATAGAAAACTTCCATTTATACTCTTCAACACACTTCTGTGCAATTATCCGCATGAAACTATCTAGTACTAAGGCAATTTATTGGCGCCGTTCAATAATAGCGTTCCGACATAGTATAACGGCATGATATTAACCTCGACATAGACCTAATGTTTAAAATATACCCCTTTAAAGGAGGTCGGCGGTCAAGCTTGAGTCACTATGTGATATATAAAGACGTTAAACTTCTGATGATTTTTATATAGGGATAAAACGGCGTCAGTGTGGGTTCCTATGGTGTACTGTAATGTAGTATTGTAAGTTATACTGGGTTATAATTTTTTTTAATCTCGGTTCGCACACGTATGGTTAATCATGGGACCTTGATGTAAAACTAGAAGCCTGGGTATATTAAAGGCGCTTGGAGTAACGGGTTTTCAATCAATTATCGCCAAGGGAACTGGAATTGCGAAGGACTTTCACTCGATAGCGGCTATTGTGGTGAAATGGTGAAATAAAATGGTGAAAATAAATTTTGAAACGATTCGTTCGGTCCTAGAGGACTGGATGAACAGGGCTTTCTCGGCATGGATGTTTTGTAAATACCTGTACTGCAAAGGCCTTCAACCATTCGCCACTTTTGTGGTAACAAAGAGGATACGGATTAGAACACCTACGACGATTGTACAGCTTGGGATGAACTGCACCGAGAACTCACCGATATTGTGGGGAGTGACCTCTCGTTACCAGGCTTTGTTAGGGCGACGATACAGCAAAAAGGAGCAGTTATGGAGAGCGTATATAACCTTCAGCGAAATAGTGATTTTGCAGAAGGAAGCTGCAAAGATAGAGTAAAAGAACATCCGGGCTCCTCAGCCGCAATTGGAGACCTGGACGTCGGAAGAGATTATACCGCGCCCTTCTCACATGGCCGTGGTGATGGATCGGGGTGATCGGCTGCACATATTTCCTGGCCCTGCGATGACACGCAAACTAAATATCTAGTATTTATGATAACGGGTGGGGGACTGCAGATCTGTTTGTGTATGGAGTTGAGGCGATAGGCCACCGCTGATGAAGCTACGGTAGTATGCAAAGGCGTTTCCGTAGTTTTATCAAAAGCCGTCAAAGAAGACCATAGGGTATTTTGCAGGATTTCCTCCCGAAAAAAATAAGGTTATAAAAATTTTCTATCTCAATTAATTCTACGGGGAGAGATTACCAACGTTTATGTACCAAATATTTGTACACTATACCTAAGATTTTGTTTTTAACTTTTACAGATGCATTTGCAAGAACATCAGATGTTTCTTTACACTGAAGAAGATAAACAGGCGGAGAAAAAGGCTATAGGCTTGAAGGATAGTGTTTTGGAAGAAGACGTCGATGCAACACTGGAATGGGTCAAGACCCAACCACATTTGTCCGAAGCACTTATAGGTATGAGAAATAATATAAAAAAAATTATCTCTTCATGTTCAAATGGCAATTAAACGTAATTATTTAAATTTTTAACCGCATATTCAAGATAATTTAAATTTAATTTTCTCTTATTTATATTATGTCTTTGTGAATATTAATAAGATGCAACATTTTTTTAAAATTTTTTAACTTGTCTGTTTTGTGAGCATAAGTCAAATAGCTTGCGTTTTTAGTTTTCAATTCTAGTTCACGGACCCTTCCGTTCTGTGAACTTAGTACCGACGAAGCTGTAGCTGTAGCCTTAGGGCTAACAGTAGCTATATAGAATATCATGGTAGACGAGGCATGGGTATGTCCACTTCTAGATGAACTAACGACATAGTTAAGGTAGCAAGAAATCGCTGTTGAAAAGAAATCATAGTTATTTTTGTTAAATTAAATCAAGTAAATTGTAACAGGAAATTTAATCGCATTTTTAATTCTTTTTTATAAATTTATAAGCAAATAAACTTTGTGGTCTTTCACTTTTGGGCCTCATTGTCAAGCTATAGAGAAAGAGCTATAGAGAGAGCTATTGTCAAGATTTCTCTATGAGATTAAATCAGAAGGAATGAAGTTAGGTGGATAGGCACAACGTAATGGCTTGAAGTGACAGTTGACAGGCTACATTACTAGCAGCACAGATAGCTATTGGGGTCTGAAGTTTCTATAGTGGGGGAGACCCGGCAAACGCAGCGTAGGATGTGTATCCAAAAGGAAGACAGACGACTTTGTTAAGGTCGTCGGAAGACGCTGGAAGCAGATCGTTTCCAACTGGTGATAGCAGAAATCTTTTGAAGGGGCTTATGTATGAATAATTATCAAATATATTTCAGAACGTCACATTGTCGAGAAATTTCTAATAGCTGGAAAAGGCTATCGAGAAAAGACGAAGAAAAGACTTGATAATTTTTATAAACATAGATGTTTGTCATTCGAATTAATACAGAGCAGAATTGCAGCACTCTCTAACCCGAATATTAAAATGTGGTCATTTTTGTAAGTACACGTATTTACTTAATACATATATGGTTTTTTTATATACAAGGGAATGTAATGGATTTATTCTTCAGAAAAGGAGTGTCTTTATTTAATAAATATATACACAAAACATGCATTACGATCTGCGCTTTATATTTATCTCTGGGTGAAGGTTCGAGTATTAACCAGATAGTCACCAAAGTCTGTTCTCAATTACAATATTAAAAAGATAATAATTTTACTCTCACCGATGAGGTTAGATATTCGATGCTAATGTATGGTTTTTGTATTCAAACTATTGCAATTAGTAGCTTTTATTGTTTTTATATAAATTCCAAGAGCCTTACTTAAATCGACTCTTTAAATCTACTAAAATAATCGTTGTGGAAAAAGTTGTATATAATAAAACATAAATTTATTTTCAGTCGTCAAGCAGTAATTCCAAAGCTATATAATGGAAAACGTATTATAGCGATCGCTTTTAGCCCAGACGCGAGTGCACTTGACACTGAGATTATGTACCGAAATTTCATACTTGTAAGTATGACTTAAACAATAACTCATATTTATGGCTGTGCTATTGATACGTGTGTTGGTAAATGGTTGAAGAATTCAGTCTTATTTCTGACAACTGTGTGTTCAAAATTTTAAATTCTTATTAATGATTTCCTAGTCAGAAAAAAATAATAAGAGATTATCTAGACCAGTGTTTCCCAACATGAGGTCCACGCTTCACTGCGGGACAATCTAATTATTAAGGGAGGCTATTACAAAATGGATTCGAAACGTATTTAACCCTTTCCTGTTAAATATTAATTATGTATGTTACGAGTTACGGTTCGAAAAAGTTTGAGAAACGCTGATCTAGATGAATGTCTTCGTGGTACCGACAATTGCTAAGAAAGGAATGATAAAACTCAGCTGATTCCTTTTAATAATTACCCTGTTATTAAGCAACCAATAGATCTATGGTTTGGCCTTCAAACGACAATCCAAATTAAAATTCAAAGGATTTTGTGTAGCATCTCTAATTCAGGCTTGAACTAAAATAAAATTAATGCTTAGACTCTATGTAAGGACTTCCAGTACTACCGTCCGTTCGTGTACCTTTGAAATGTGTAAATGTCAAAATACTTGGCATATGAAATGTATCGATCTGCTACCATCTTGATGTGCATAGTTTTTAATTCCAAAGTCGTGAGTGGCAGTTGGCATGTCATATAGAGTGAAGATGAGATGGTCTAGCAGAGATTACGAACCGGTAAGCACAGAAGACGTCCTCCTACAAGGTGGGCAGACTCCTTGATAAACTCGTTGAAAACGTTGGACGTTGGCTGCTTTGAATCAGTCCTATTAGAAATCGATTTGGGAGGTTCATGTCCAGCTGGGGAGTGAAATATGATGGTGAACCATCGATTTTTAATAAGACGAAGACCTGTGATTGTAAAGTACAATTAGGAATAATTTTCTAGTGACGAGCCACGAATCAATATTGATTGTTTAGTATCTCCTTTTTCAGTAATTTAAGAATAATGATGTCTAATGTCAATCATCAAATTAACGTTTTTTCTTTACAAAAAGGAATAGAATTGTCTTTTAATTCTAACTTGTAAATAAGATTTTTTTTTTCCAGACTTTCGATATGCGACTGAGATATGATTATATGTTTAGTGATATTTGGATACTCGATTTGAATGGAACCGGTCTCTCACACTTATTGCGTTTGAATCCAGTTCTTCTTCAGAAGGTTGTAGCCATGTACCAGGTAAAGAAATAAACATTAATTATTTATATTTGCGTTGATACACTTAAATGCTTTATCAATTTTTTTACAATTATAGTTTAGATTTTTATCACCGAGAGAAGCAAGAGCCATTCGAAATAACAAAGAGAATTTTTAATACAACTTAAAAGCATTTATTTAAGTCTAGGAGCTACAGTTACCAAAAAGCTATATGTATAAATATGAAATAAAACGAAATGGTGGTGCTATTCGTTATAAACGTATACAGTAACATAACAATTTCGTTAAAATGTAATAATTAAACAGGTCACTAAAGATATGAAATATTATTTAAAAAATAACGATGCAATGTTTGAAACCCAGATTTAAAATTTCAGAAAAATCAAGAACGTATCTTAAATACCACAAGGCCATACGAAACAAAATAGTATAAATTTATATGTTTCTCAAAAGTTCTTCCAACGCTGACTTATTCTAAGTAACATAGATCTTAAACACAAAAATTTGCAAAATACACATATTTACACGTTATATAATCAAAATAATTTTAAAGATATAATCCACTATTTTATTTATTTATTTTTAACGGAACAGTTTTAAAAATGTCAACCATAATTTCCAATTTTTGATATGAAATGTTTGAAATCAAATCAATCAAGCATCATTAAAATAATTTTATAAACTGCATATAAAATCTACCTAAACATCATATCAAAAAACATCTTAATGATGATAATTTCAATTTATTCAAACAAAAATAGTGGGTTTATTATAATGTGCTTACTTATAAGTAAATAGTGTCCGGTGGCAGAACCTGCGTTCTTAATTCAAATCATTTGATAATTGTGAAGCAAAGGAGCAGAAAAGGACTGCACTAGTTTCAATATTTATACGGATTTTTAATTATTATGTCGTATTAGAAATAAAAACAGCGCTCAAGCGTATTGAAAAGCCAATGACCTGTATGCAATTGCGCGACAATAGTTTCGTTCTCGATGCAATATTCGACGGTTACGTGATGTTGAAAGTAAAGAAAATATTCATTCGTTGCTAGAACTTAGTGCATGATACGCATCAATTACATCGATATTAATTTCAGCTGTCCATCGCTCTTAATAAATGTACAAAAGTAACGTATAGTAATTTATTATTATATGTATAGTATGTATCTTTCTATTTGGATATCCTAAGTAATTCTTAATTAAACACACTAGTAAAAAATTTCTGAGTAAGAGGTATTATGCAGAAAATATAATTGTTTGTGTAAGAAAGGTTACTTTCACATATATATAGAGTTATGAAAACATGTCAACTGTTTTAGGAGAGCATCGGAATACATGTCAAACAGATCCACTGCGTCAATGCACCTATATTTGGACACCACGTTGTTAACTTTATGAAAAAATTCGTAAAACCGAAATTGATTGATCGTATTATAATACACGAAACGTGTGAGAGTTTGCAGCAACATGTGCCAAAAGAGTATCTTCCAAAAGACTTTGGCGGAGAACAACCAAGCCTCATGGAATTCACAGGTGTGTAAACATTAATTACATTTTACTACAAAACAGCCTTAATACATACTACTGAGATCAAAAAGTAAGATGAAATTGTCATTTAAAACGCCCGAGCATTAGGAAGGCAAGTAATTTGTTTTCTTAGACAGGTAGGACTGTTTTTAATATTTGCCAAGCGTTTGTTTGTCGAAAATTTTAATATCATTTGGCTTAGGTCACACTATTTTTAAAGATGCTTTGTGTCTCACGTGTCAACTTTCGATTGGAGGTTGCTAAAATCATTCAAATATTTCGGAAAAAAAAAGTCAAAAACTCGACTCGTATTATTCCAAAGACTATTCCGATTGTTTCGAGGACCGGAAGCGTTAGCATGATTGATATTTATTTGCGACTACTTTAAAAGAGATGAAATTGATTTGGAAGAATAAAGGAAGAATTTGCATTTTATAAATAAACTCAGAATATTACATAAAAGATTATCCTTTACAATAATATGTTCATGATACCTCTAACACCTTAAAGCTTAGAGACTTAATTTGGTATGAATATTTCTTGCACCAATTAGAGAAGAAGATAAGATAAAAGAAGGATTGAGCAGTGGTAGACAGCGGACGAGGATAGAATTTTCAAAAAGAACGGTTTTTATTCACTTTACATCGTTAAAAATAAAATTGAATACAGCAGAAATGCAAATAATCATAATCCGATATTTTAATGTTTCGGATAAATTACAAAGTTATATTCAAGTTAGTTTCATTTCAACTATTTTTGAAATATATATTTTGAAAACACTTAACAGCAAACTTGGATGTTCCTTTGATTTGATTAATTAAAAAAGTAATTTATTAAAAATTTAGCAATTAAAAACATAAAAAGGTCTCTATAAACTTTACACAATACCAATATCAATATTAAACATAAATATTGTTTTAAGTAAATAGTTACTGAAAAGTGACTTAAGAAAACTAGCATACAACTATAGAATAAAAAACATAAAGTATGCACATCAACAATGACAAAAAAAGTATTTAGGAAAATTTCAAAGCAACTTTTTTGATACTGTTTGAAAGGCGATCATTTTTTTCGTGTTCCTATTTTAAACTTTCTTTTTTAAAAAATGATTATGACAGCACACATTGATTTATTTGATTGCTGCAGACAAAAGACTCATTCAGCGCTATTAAGGAAAATTTGCTGATGAAACTATACCTTTGAGAGCATGTCATATCTCGTTAGTTGGTGTCACGCGTCACCTAGTTCGTGGAACTACCACAGCTGTTACACACTTACCTAAATGTGTCGGCGGTTACGCATCCATTATCCTGGTTTATTTTAATTTACATAAAACAAAATTATGGATTACCGCATAATACATACTTTATTGAAAAGATAACAATGAAAAAAAAAGTTAATAGGTATAAATTACAATGTTAAGTTCTATAAACGATCTTATATTAAAACACTTAATCCTAACAGAAATTAAATAATGATAACTTTTCTGGATATCATACTTCCATTTTATATTTAATCGATTTAATGGCGCTTTTAAATGTCAATACTTCAAAACTTACACACATTATAATAAAGCAGTTATAATAAACAGTGATAATAAAATATATCAAAACAATATTATACAACCAAATAATTATGTTAAAATAAACAAGAACAAAGCAATAAGTCGACACAACAACTCAAGTTACAACTGACTGGTTATGATCCAACAGTTATTTCATAAAGTATACATAGTTACTTGGCGGTGAACTAGGTCAAAGCCTAGTCATGGTGAATTTCTAGTTTTTCAATATTAGCTCAAAACGAATATAACCTATTTAATAATAACCTATTTTTTTAAAATTAATAATAAAAGTACTTGTAGCTTAATATAGAGCCATGTCGGAAGATTTATGCAAGCCACTTGTAACCGGTCTTATTGGAAATCGATGAGGAAGGCTTATGTCCAGGAGAAGAAGTGATGATGATCCTGTGATGGGTTAAAAAGATCATTTTAAGGTGTAAGAGTTGACATCATCTATGCTCCACATAGAGCATGGATGCACAGACCGCGGCCCGCCGCTCGAATACTGATGGCCCGCCGATAGCAAAACTAATACCGAGAGTATTATACATTCGAAAAATATTGAATTCTGATTATTATCAATTCTTTATTGTCTTTAATTACCTATACTTCTGGCGGCCGGCCCGCCATCAGTTCATGATTTGCCCGAGTGGCCCCTAGTCTTAATAAGTCTGTGCAACCATGACATAGAGTTTTAAAATACGTACATTTACGTACTTTTATATAAAATTTCATAAAATTTAAATGTCACATTATTATTTCAGAACAATTAGAAAGAGAAGTTAGAAGTGAAAAAACAAAGTCAGTGCTTATAGATTATTGCAAATTAGTCTCCGATGAAAGTAAAAGGCCA
Organism: Battus philenor; assembly: GCF_028537555.1. Classification (NCBI taxonomy): domain Eukaryota; kingdom Metazoa; phylum Arthropoda; class Insecta; order Lepidoptera; family Papilionidae; genus Battus; species Battus philenor. The sequence continues at coordinate 7,254,134 of NW_027181686.1, forward strand.
CGGGAAGAATACGACGAAGAATGCATTGTGGGTTCTTTCAAGAAATTGGATTTCGATTGATATTTTTAATTTAAATAGTTATTAAGATATTTATAATTTATGTTTAATTAGCTGCAACACTTTTGGTAGTGTTAAAATTATTGACCAGTCGTCGCTGTCGCAAAATTAACAAATATATTTCAGTGTGATTAATTTATTAATAAATATAATATGTTAAAGAACAACGATTGTTACTTATGTTACATACTCTACAATGCTATTTATTTTCAATACTTCATAATACACGATTTTTTTTATTGATCCTTGCCTTTACTGAAATAATGGGTAAAGAAAAGTGTCTTCTTTAGTTTTCCCGTATTTTTTTCTCTGCATAAGAACGGGGAACTCGTGCCTTTGCGATAATATAAAAAAATACTAAATAGGCTGAGTCGTTTCAGAGTTTGGCGCCTTTTCTTATAAAGCGATTCATTTTATTTATATAATATAGAATTAAGGATAATGCAATTATTTAAATATAAGAAAAAAATACATGTAAGTTATAAATCACAAATATTTATTCAAAAATTATTTAAAACCATTTCATTGTTGTGTCCTGTGAATCATTTTATTGATTATTGTTGTAGAGATAATAAATTTTTAATAAAATAAAACATATTAAAAGGGTTTAATGTTTTTCTATTAGAAGACGACCAAACCTGGCCTCTATGTACTTGGCTACTTTTCAAAATATTTACAGCACTTAATATATGAACACATACAAGTGTGAACTTCAACGGAGAATTAAGTCATCGAAAATTATATGCATAACTTGTTTCTATGACATGAAAATTTTTAAATGCTAAACATACTTTTGTAAATGCAATATTTATACATTTTCATTATCAGTCATGTCTTGTGTGTTGTCAACTAATGTTATTTTCCATCTCTGACATTTATTTGACTGTACAAGTTACGTAATAATACTAAACATGCAAGTAAATATATGGTTACCTGTGTTGCCTGTTTATATGCTATCCGTAATAAGTCCAATCTTCAGAAAGCGTCATGCAACTATCTATATAAAGTAATGACCTGACAATATTAGCGATTACTTCACATACCAAATTTATATGGCGCTGTGGTAGCCCAGCGTTATAAGACTGCGACTTGCGATCGTAGGTCCCGGGTTCGATTCTCAGGACAAAATTTTATGTAATTTAAATTTTGTGCATTAATTTTATGGGATTGCTAATGCTCACAAACAAGTTTCCAGATGATGAACAGCAGTCTCCTTTGCGAGCCATACTATAACACTGCGATCCCCTACACGCCTGCCGAGCGGGGCGATTATGTTATATCCCACGACATATGTCTTTGCGGGACACTTGAGCTTTACCGTGGGCATATATGTGCAGAAAAGACTATGAACAAATTTTGATATGTTTATATAAATTGTATCAAAATCGTAACTACTGGCGATTCAACTGCCTGAGTTGTTTCAGCTGGATTGAGCAGAAGATTCATAGTACCGTGCTAAGTAAAAAAAAATTCTTCGAGTTCTATATAAAATACGAAAGTGTGATGTTCCAACAGAGTATATATTGGGGCGCCTGTAACAATTGATATAGCAAATTTTGTAAAGGAAAATAACTATATCAAAAAGAAAGCGTTTATAAAAAATAAGTAATTTTAATATTACTTAAACCTATTATTTATTATACACTAATAATTTTTCCTTATACTACTAGACGCCAGATTTAGTTCACTTGTTATTACTTCTTATTGGATGTATAAGAGGGAGGCATGTGGATATACTGGGTATATATGGTCCTGTGACTGCCCTGAAGCTGAAATGAAGACAAAGATTAAACTACTGTTCTGAATGAATAAGAGCATACGGAACCAGACTGGAATCAAACGGTAAGATGTAGTTCCTGTGGTAGACCTGTGCAGTGTCTTGATTTATGGTGGAAGTTTAGAAGCCATAAAATGAGTTGGATAGTGTGTTTTTCGGAAGGCACTTTCTAACCTAGATTAGGCAGGAGGAATATAGTGAGCTGCATTTGCTATGGGAAGTAGGTAAGCTGATGCTTTCCCAACTTCATATTCCATGAAAACGGAAGATAATTAAAAAATAAGAATTATTGTGTAATAAATGACCAGAAATAACGGATTTTATAATCGTTATGACGAACCCTAGAGAATGCTACATGCATACATGTCAGCTAGAGCTTTATGTATGTGTTATTAATTCCAAAGTCTCCTTTCTTCCATCGGACAACAAGACGCACGGATTCACGACATCCGTACACGGTTGAAATCCCTTCGCATTAAGTGTTTTGCTACTACTTATAGAGCGAATATCCAAGGAGGGGAACACCCTACCAGCCTCATTGTTTCCAGCCAATTATAACTTAAGAGTCTTCAAAACAAGAGTGAATAGGTTTCTTCTAGGCAAGCATGTATCATTGCAGTCCTCGACATTGCTTTACGAAATATGATAAAATATCTATTTATATAGAGAGAACATGCATCAAGATAAAGTACGACATAAATGTTTTTTTTTGTCACAAATCTAAAATAAATAATTGCAGTACTTCATAGAAGAAAAACACAATATTATATTAATTTGTAAATTATAACATTTTATCCTCCTCCTTGTGCCGTATCCTTAACCTGTTTGGAAAGTTTGTTAAGCACTATTCACTGTATTATATTTAATAAGGACGTGGAGTTAAAATCTAAGTTAATTCGTTTCGAAAATACACCAGAATTAGAATTTAATATATAGATTTTTTAGATTTTAAAATTATATCAACTTTGCAGTGTCGAAATATGTTGTTCATACGATTTGTAATTTAACGTAAAGTATAAGGTTTTTAATTTCGACGATGTCTTTAGCAGCGTTTGTATTTTTTGAGCATCATAAATGCCAGAGCATAACTTGAATGCGTTCGTTCAGTCATGACCGAGTGTCTCTTTGTCAATGCTCTCGGAAAAAATAAACAGATTTATTCTTGTACAAGCTCCCATTTTTCTGACCCATATTTTTTTTAATTTAAAAAAAATGTTCTTAGGAATATTGTCTTTAGTATCTACAATATTGTGAACCCTCGTTATTTAGATTAATAGTATATTCATTTCTTTATTAGATGTCGCTTTTAGAATTTTATTATAATAATATGTGTTAAATAAAATGCAGGCTAAATTTTTTGGACTGTATTAATTTATCGTAATTTTACACATACAGTACAAATGCTATTAAATAATAGCGAGGGATGTACTATTGCTAGTAAATGAAAATACAGAAAGCGTCGCCATGAGATACTGCTATGTATTACAAATATTCAATTTAATTTAAAGTTTAATATATTCATTAAACTCTATGACTTGTCCAGGTTTCAGAGAAAAGTTTTTTCTAATGTAAATTCGAGACAAAAATAGTTAAACCTTTGTCACTATAAGCTTTTCGACAGAGGTTCAATAATAATTACAAAAAAAAAACAACAAAGGAAGCATATAGCGAAAAAATTCTTATAATTGACATTTTAAACTAGTAAAGTTAATGAAGATATTTGTTCTTAGATTGCATCTCTAGATTTTTTCTTCGGTGATTTCACTTATCTCCCCGATGAAATGGCAAGAGAACGTGAAAAAAAAATCTATTTTTTATGTTATTTATTGCATCCGGGCCAGGTACAAAAGTCTAGTAATTGTGTAATCACAAAATATTATAAAACCAAAGATAAGATATATAATAATATATACATATAATAGTTTGAAACAGGTTTAATACGTAAAGAGAATTTTATTAATCAAACTCAAGTTTTCTAAAGGATCCTTCGCATCCAAAGAAATCGTCATAACTTAGATACCGTGTCCTCTTCGACTCATCGCTAAGTACTTTCTCTTGTTCGGCGAAGTAATTTCGCCAAGCATCGGTTTGTAGCGCTTTGGTCCAGTTTTCTGCAAATTAAATTAATCAAATACACATATGTTTTACCGGTTGCTACTACACATTTTACTACTCACATTCAAGTATAGAACACTAGCTTACTATTGTTATACGTTCTTACATCTTAATTTTAGATACTGTATTATATTAATTATCCTTTAAATTTTTGCAAGTTACATTACTTTATGATACATTATGTCTGTTTGAAAAAGCGGGTCTTTTTTAAATTAGTTTCCTTTTACTGCATTGTGGTAGCATTCTGTTACTCGTACCTTGATCACTAATGGAAAATTTAAAAGAAATATGGAACAGCGACCACTGCTATGTGTGGGCTCAAATATAAATAATACTCAATGATAATCATCCTAAACTTTTAAGTTCACGGACCCTTCCGCTCCGTGAACTCAGTTCAGATTAAGCTGTAAAAGACTTAGGGTTAACAGCGCCTACATCTACAGAGAAAATGCAATTATTTTATACCTCAGATTCGTTCGGATTGGATTCGTTGCAGTGGTGTAAAAAGGCCTTGATACATCGATCTCTGCTCTCTGGAAGACGAACTCCAGAGATAATAGAGAATATGGGAGAAATTTTGTATACGGCAACGTCATAACCCTTTGCCCTTGCCTAGCTTCCTCTTCAAAGGTGAGTTTTTCTAACGAATCCTTGTTACTGCAGCACTTGTAGCCTATTGTACGTACGAACATTATAAATATCACTCAGATTGCTCACACCCATTGACCAATTAGAATATTAAGGTTGCATACCTCTTATTTACAGTGTTTCTGTATTGTCTGTGTTAATGCGAACATGACTTTCTCATTTCATTGGTCAATGGTATGTAGCTAATCCATGGACGAACGAAAGCAACCGATATGGCCCAATAGGTTGGCAAGTTGTTTGGGAAGGCCACATAGCAAACAGACATATGTCCGCCAAGCCTAAAGGTTTTGGAGTGGAAATTACGAACCAGCAAGCGCAGCGAAGAACGTTTTTAAGGTAGACAGACAACCTTTTTCTGCTCTTCAGTCCTATTGGAAATGTAAGGGCAGAACTATGTTCAACTATGGACTTAGTGACAAGGATAATTTACTGTTTTTTTAACATGAGTACACTACACTATATGGATTAAGAGCAGTTTCCTTTGTTCCTAAATTGTGAAACCTTTTCAATCATCTGTCATCAAGTCTCATCACATAATATTATAACAATAGTGAAATTTTGAAAAAAATTTTGAAGTAACCTTCATATTTGTGCAACATTTAATCCTGTCACTTTCATAAAATAGTTCTACTTTTTTAAATATATTTGACTGCTCCCTTAGTTTATAACTTTTTCGTGATAGCCATAATAATTTTGCCTAATTGTTTTTAAAATACCTTAGTCACAATATCTTTTCTACGAGCATTATAAAAATTACCTGATATCTCATCACAGCTTATTTCGTCACCACCGTATTCTACAGGAAAAATACTCTTGTCAAAAATTTTGTAAAGTTCATCGAAGCTGTTGTATATTTTCACTCTTTCAGCGATTTTTGGGCTTAATAATTTTTTAACCAAATTAATGATCGGCGTGACATACGGTGGCGTATTAACAAATAGCAATCCTTTGATGCTCGTCCCATAGCAAAACTAGAAAAAATAAATGAACCATTTTTAGCTAGAAAACCATTTTTTTTTCTCAAAAAACTATAATCCGTACAAATATTATATTATACTAGCTGATCCCGCAAACGTTGTTTTGCATAAAAAATTTTTTTTTTATTCACAAATAGAAAATAAGGGTTGATCGTAGAGGGATGAAAATTTAGAGTTGTATGAATTTTTGTATGCTGTGTCATAATAAAATAAAAACCAAAAAAATGTCTAAAAAAAAAAAAAAATTAGGGTTGGACCACCCTTATCACTTAGGGGTGTGAAAAATAGATAGTAGCCGATTCTCAGACCTACTGAATACGCATATAAAATTTAGTAAAAATCGGTCAAGCCGTTTCGGAGGAGTTCAAGTTCGAACACCGTGACACGAGAATTTTATATATTAGATTTACTAGTGATTTAACTTACTTTATAAGACTAACTTAAAAAAAAACATTAATATTCTTTTTTGCTCCTCGAATACAACTAGAAAACTTTGTCTAGAAACTACGAAGCATCCTTTCGTACAATATCTCTCAGTACTTTAAAACGAAGGTTTATGTAAATGTGTGTTACCAGTGAGGCCTTATGACTGTGAAACGCCTCTGTTATTGGACCTTATCAGCTTTAGTATCCCAAAGATTAAAGAGAGCGGCTGAGGATCGTAGGTCACGGGTTTGATTTATGAGAAACTGTACCGAGTGATGTTAGTGTAATATAACCATTTCTCATATAAGTAACCAGAAGTAGCTAGTCCTGACGAAATAAATACATACATTTTTTAATTTGCATCAATTTTTAGTGAAAAGCCACTTACATTTACAGAGTTAGAAATATTATGTTCTTTTTGATCACAGTTTAAATTGAAAACGACTTTCTGTAGTCATTTATAGTTTATGACGTAAATCTTGAAAATTAATGTTTAATAGTTTAGTAATTTTCTCTCCTATTCCCTTGTTGAAAAAGCATGGGCAAATCTACGCGCCAAAAAATAGGACAAAGAAAATTTCCAAAAGAATTGCAATAAATACTTTGACATTAAAGTTGTTTTTTTTTTTTAATTTAATAATGTTAGAAGTGATAGCTAAGATAGTAATGTGTAAGATATAATAGAACAACATCTGTCAGAAAAATTACTCATCAATATATTTATTAGTAGTATTAAACCAAAAGACTTACTCTTATATAATAAATAATTTTTGTAACAAGCGTCGGTGTTAATTGTACGGAGTTCTGAAAAGAAAGATTCTTAAAGTCATGGATCCATTGATCACCCAACGACACGTCATTACGAGCTCGATAATCGAGTATCATCAAAGCCAGTTTAGCAATGTCGGCCACAATGAATTCAGACGGTGTTTTAATTCTGAAATTACAACACATTTTATTCAATTAAAATTATAAATGCAAATATTAAATTAAAATTTCGAACAATTTTATTTATTCAGTAATATTATTATAATAAATAATGAATTAATAATACATTTAAATCAGGAGTTCCGCTTTGAAGAATTTTAAAATTTGTGATAAGATCACTGTAAGCACATCTTTTGTTTTTTTTTTTTATTTGGAACGACAGATAAATGTATTTCATGAGTTAAGTTTCCAAATTAATAATTAACAAATATATAACCAGCACAATTAAAAAAGAAACAGTACAACGTAAATAAAAACAAAAGGCTACAAATTTAATTTATAATAGCAACAAAGACATTGTATTTCCATATAAAACAAACATTAGAAAAAAGAAAAAAATTACGTCAGAAGATAGCCCATTCAAAACATCTTTATTAAATTTGTCATAACAAATATTCGATAGTCAAGTCGTCGCCCCCACCGAATTAACCCATAATCGTAAAAATCTAATTTTATGGGAGAAACTAAAAAAAACGAATTTCTTCTATAACTTCCACTATACTCAACCTACAAGGGTCATTTATACACCAAATAATCATGTACTTAATTTCTGTTTATATATTCTGGAAATAATCTGAGTTATTATGGAAAATAGGTTTTACTGGAATTAAATTTAAACGTTTTTGAGAGTAACGTTCGTTCGTGCGAAATTTTACATTGACCGTCAACTGTAAGGTTGCAATACAATATTATTCACTACTTCTTCAGGGCTATAGTTTTTTTAGTTTTTTTTTTTAAATCACTTTGGCTTATTATATGATCGATTCTTTAATATATGTATAAACAGTGTTTTCGTAATATATTAAATATTTTAACTCGTCAATGCATTTTATTTTTATTTCTGTGTACACCTAAAAATATTGAAAAAAAATCACAACTTATTTAGCTAAATTATGCATTTTCTGCAAGCTTTTCGATTTACACGGTTTTGACTTGAAAATTTTTAATTTTCCATTTACACGTTTTTCTCAGGAACGTATCTACCGTGTAAATCGGGAGATAGGTGTATATTATGTTAATAAGACGTTAACGTCAATATATTTATAAGCGATATTTATAAGAGCGAGTACGATATATCGCGAATAATATCGTACTCGCTCTTATGATTCTACTGCTTACGAGAATTTCGTTTCCGAATTATATCGTAGTAATGACATACATTTCAGGTTCATTAAACTATGTTCCTAAAAGACTATTACTGCTTTTTTCATGGAAAACATTAATGGTCGAATAAACTGGTAAAAAATCTTCTTCATTTTACATTAGAAAATATCCCAAAAAAAAAAAACACAAGGCGCATAACTACCTGTAGATGTCGAATGTGATAGAACGTAAATACGGGTTTATTCTGGGGAGGCGACGAAATACTGCCTGAGACGGACTTTCAAAACAGCATTAGTAGAATTATTTCAGTTTTGGTTTGGTAAAAAAAAAGAGTCTGGTCGGTGAAAGTGAAGGCAAATGCATTAAAAGCAGTCCACCTTAAACCTTCTGAACGGGTCATCGGCCCCGAGCACTGTGTCTTAGCCCTCTCACTATATTTCAATGGATTACCTACTATTACCCACACCTTGAAAGATCATTAAAGGAGTTACGTATTTTCTTATGAAGTCGTTTTGTAAAAAGTACCAAAGCATTATATTATTTTGCAGTTTTTGCTAAAGTATAAGGTTTACCTTAAAATTGTAACTCTGTGATTGTCAATTGTCTTCTTTGGCAATGGAACAATAAATCCAAATCTTAAACAATAATCAATTTTGGAATCCATTGGATCTCGGTTTGATAAATATTCTGGCATTTTATGTTTGACAGATAAACAGGCGTCTATTTTATCTTTGACCTTTTCTGCGCTGAATTTTGTTGATATCAAATGTTGAATTATCATGTGGTTTTCTGAAAATATATTAATTATACAGTGCTAGTAAAACCGCTTTATCACGTATTAGAAAAGTGTGGCAAGGTAGGGGCCGAAGAAAGACTGGTGGAACGGAATAGTCGATACTTACCGTCGTCTCCCTCCGAGTTTAACTAAGGCGCGATGAAGGCTGGTAACATGCGTTGTTAAACAAATGCAATAGAAATGCACTCTTTATTTTTAATGTTAACATCTTTATAAAAAATATATAAATTTATTAATCATAGAAAGTTTTTATATAAATACTTTTTATTTATTTGCTATAACATATGTTTGTATTCTGGTTACAGATTTATTTTTATTAAGTATAAAAAACCATTGTTACCATTGATAACTTACGGAATAGAAACGTGTTTTCTTACTTCGTGGCTTATTGACAAGCTTACAATAGTTCAACGAACCATGAAGAACAAGTCCATTCTTCTAGGGGAGACGGGCCGAAATTTCTCTATGACATCGAATCGGTGAAAGGGAGATCAGTCGACGAACGTTAGTAACCAGCAGCCCAACGGATTGACAAGTTACAGTGGCAGTAAACAGACCACATAGCATGCACAACAAATAACCTCTCGGGCATAAGATTTACTCTAGAAGTAGAAAACACGGACCGGCAAGCAGCGCAGAACATCTTGTTAAGGTCGTCGGAAAACGCTGGACGAAGGCTACTTTCTATCTGTTTTATTGGAAATCTATGATGGAGGCTTATGTTTAAAGGTTTACGTTTTCTGGCTAAAATCCGGAATATAACGTCGATAATAAAACATTAAAAAATATTATTACATCATATTGTAAGCCTTCGTTCCTTGCAAACGCTTTGCTTAATTATATAGACAAATTTTAATGTTAGATTTTTTTAGTTGCTATTTACTTACGTTCTACAGCAGTTGCTCGTACTTATGTTAACCAAGATTCGATAAGATAAAACATGTTGTTATATGGAAAATTTTCCAATATGTTAGTAACCATTAGTTCAAAGAATATCTTTATTAAATAATAAAAACTAAATCACTAAATCACGTTTAATTATAACAACAACGTGTATTTCGTCTTTTCAGCTCATAGACACCCACACCAAGACATGGGCCTCCCCCAAAGATATATGTGTGGTTGGATACACCACAATAGCCACGCTCGGAAGGAGGGTTGTGGACCGCGGTGTGGTATTATGAGACACAGAGGACGCATATCTTCTTGAAACTTGTTTCTGACCAGTGTGAATTATTAATTCACAGTGTGAAATAAATGATATTGTATCCCGGGAATCGAACCTCTGAACTACGATCGCTAGTCTCAATCCTATAGATTTGTATTCGAATTCACAATTTTTAATTCTGTTGTTTATGATAAAGAAAAAAAAAATATTACCCAAATAGTTATCAGGGAGATGAGGTTGCTTCGAATACCACTCTTGTATTGACTTTATCATGTCTTGCAGTGCAACCTGTGATACGTTGTATTGTTGAAGTATTGCATCTATGTCTCTCGTAGTTACATTTAATATCTTCTCGACGTCTTGCGATAGTAGCAGGAGCTTATTCTAAAAGTTTAGTAGCTAACTATTACATCTATACCCATAATAATCACTTTATTTATTACTTGTTTTAAAGCTTTCGATTTCTAAAGTACCCGGCATTTAATTTGTCACATCGAGTAATAGAGACTAACGATAAATATCAACTGGGCGCTCTTTTGTAGAGGATTTTTTTTAAGGTTAATTATTTTAAAGGTAAGACATGTCTTATCAAATTAATACCGGTTACAATAAAATTTATAGTAAAAAGTTATTTTTTATTTACTTAATCTTACGAACTTGGATCTAAAGAAAAAATGCATATCTTCGTAAATCCTTATAACAATAAACATGAAGCTTTGGAGTAAATAAAAGGTGATATTGGAAACCGTGCTTTAAATTTTATTACTAATAGCACATTAGAAACGTTACTTATTGAGAATCATTACCAATATCGATCACTTTATTGATCAAGTTATTTACAAGTATCATAATTTGGTTGGCGAGGGCTGTAACACCTAACACACAGTATGAATATATGGTAGATACTTTGTCAATTACAACGGTTTCAATACGGCATTTTTTCCACTGTTCCTGAACAGTATGATCTCTATAATCTACAAAGACTGATAACCTCTCCTCGTTCTGTCGTAATCTTGATTGCTCAGTCTTATTCTCTCTCCACGAATGCTTTCATAGGTAGTGCTGTCATGGTATAATTTTAAATGGGGGGGGAGTCCAAACTCGGGATCATCTCTCAGACTTTTAAGACCAAAAAGTTAATCAGTGATGATGATATTCAATTAAAAATCGAGGGTAACAATTCTTAGTTACAGTGCTAAACCATCATTTAACAAAAGGCACAAGGTATATAAGATACATATATTTGCATTTCGGGATTCGTCGCAGTATTGTAAGGTCTCTACAATATGCTACCAACGTGTCTTAAGTTATTTTGGACTCATTTCCCTCAGACAATTAGGTAACACGAAATCGATTACCTACCTGCCGATCAGATGTAGTCAATTACATACCCTTTTACTGGTGAAGAAAACAAGACTTAAAATCATAGGAACAGATGGTCATCGTCACGGTCTTACAAAACGATTAAAAGAATATAAGGTAATTTTTATAATAATGAAAAACAAAAATTAAAAAGACATTTTCCTTTAACACAACGCGTGACGTGGGAATAATATTAAAATGCAAATATTAAACAGTATTGTATTTACCACCTTTGTATTTACGAATACATTTTTAAGAAGTCTTGCAGTTTAAAAGGTTTAACCTTGAAAATAAATATTACGCTATATCCAAAAGACATGTGAATGTATTTAATTATACTTGTGGTAATTCTGTCGATGTATGTAAAATTTTAGATAAGAAAATTTATTTAAACCAAAATTGCATGTTTATTAACAGTTAAAACTTTTATTTGTTTTTGACATGTTATTCATACAAAACGCGAAAAAAATATTTAATTTACTTGTATAAATGTGATCTTTCTATCGAATATCGCAAACTTTGTATAAAATTGAACTATATTGAAAATGTAGTGTAAAATGTATTTTAAAAAACTGCAATTATATAAGGTTGAAAACACTTAACCATCTCAATAATTTAAAAAAAAATAATTGATTAGTTTTCACTCGAATTTAATATTATAATGCAAAATACTTACCAGTTCTGTATTTTCTTTTGCCATTTTGATATGGAACAGTGGTTTAAAAATTTGTTATAATATTTACAATAACACTATTATCGCGTGAAATACGAACGACACTGTAGGCACGTATTAATCGAGTGATACTTTATTAAGATCTGTTTATTCAAGACATTAATGCAAGCAAGTAAAAGTAACTTTATATAAGACATTTAAAAGGTAATCTGTAAATGCATACAGACCACAGAATAAAACAATTATTAATATCAATTTGTTTTATTTGAAACTAGTTACTTCTACTGATTTTTACTGCCAAAAATTATTAGTTTGTGGAGAAATAAACAAATAAAAAGTATTGTAAACTTATCACTTTATTTATTGATTTAATATTTTATTACTAACAGCTATTACACCATCGGACTTAAAAACTATAATCACATTATTACTAAATCATTTGCTTAGTTGATATTTTAAAAAGCTTTTTGATTGAAGGTTTTTGGTAACATAACATTGTCGGCTATAGGTGTTTAAATCTACAGTGTGGTTTTTAAGGTCCAAACATGCATTAAAAATCTATGGATTGCTACGTTTAGCAGTGTCCATTTTACAGCTGAAAGACGACCACAATAAATGATTGCTTGAGAACTAAAAAACTAACTTTAAAAAACGCGGGCAAACAGTGAAAAGATAATCACTGTTTTACTCGAACATTTGCCGTGCATTAACAAAAATATGGAAAAAGAATTGGTGCTAGGTCTATAAGCTTATATTAAAAGTTTTTTTTATTCTATTGAAATACGACAGTCTAATAAATTCAGTCAGTACAAATGTATGAGTGCGCATGAAGAGAGAGCAATAATTCCTAGTAATAGTTTGTTTTCTAACAACAATGTGACGTTTGTAGCGTGAGTACTATTTATTTCATTTGCTTTGAGATACATCGTTTAGGATAGTTATTGAAATAAAACTTATTGAATGTTACTGTCTATAGTCAAGCCCATCAGATAGATTTATATGCAATGTCTTTGTGAAGTAAACTTTTCAAAAAAATCAAAATTCAAAAACATTTATTTAGTTTTAAAAAAAACTTTGTATAAAATTTTATACAACTAACACAAACATTTTTAACCTAATTATAGTAAATAGCAAATATTTTTAAGCTCCTTAATCAACTTCAAGTTTTCTAAACGATCCATTACATCCAAAGAAATCATCAGAACTTAGAAAATGTGTTCTTTTTGATTCATCACTTATTACTTTATCTTGTTCAGCGAAATATTTTCTCCAAGCATCCGACTGTAATGTCGCAACCCAATCATCTGAAATTTCAAGTAAAATTACTAGAATTAATCACTTAGAAGAACATATTTAAAACATATGACTGCAGGATTACTTTTCGCAAACGAAGTTGTATAATAAACAAGATAAATAAGTTAAACTGTTTTATGTTATTTTATGGCGTTAATAATCTGTGCGCCAAAGAAAGGAGACGTAGTTTTTTTTGCGAGATCAAGTCATGAAAGTGGAGTTCAATCAGTTCAATGTTCTGTAGTGAAGACCACGTATTAAGAATCGTAGTGAAAGACGAATCACTTATTTTATTTATTTCGCTTTATGTTATTACAAAAACATGTGTCAGGCAGTCAACCTTAAGAAAATTTAAAACTATATTTCATATCGGCAATTATTATTACCACCAACTAAAAATAACTATTATTATTTCTGACTAATGAGGAATTTTCTGGTATAAACTTTTAGATAAGCTTAAACCAAAGAATTACATACAGCAAAAAGTTTTAGTTTTTGATAACCATCTGGTTACTGTTTGTTAAAGAAATAAAATTTTCGTCGCATAAGGTAGATATTCTTCGTGTTTTTTTGGTTGACGTTTGGCGTTTACAATTCTACTAGAATTCTTTATCGACCCAGAAGAAGCTTTCTCGAGCATTAATAAAAAGTTAAAATAATAAATAAGCCAAATTTAGGGATATAAAAGCATAATAGGCTTTTAGCAACATGTTGCAAATTTTTAGCAATATGTCATTGCCATGTTTACAAAATAATATCTTCAACCATTTTCATATAGTGAAATTGAAGTATTTAGCAATTTTTATTTAGTAGATTTCTATAGATATTGGAAAATAGTTGACTTTTACTGTCAGCTGTGTGGCAAAAAAATTACAAACGAGTTAAACAAGAAATGATCATCTATTCACTCTTCAGCGTCCTTATTACCTAAATTATAATACATAGTAAGAAATAGTAATTTACCTGTTATTTCATCACAACTTCTTTCGTATCCTCCGTATTCTACGGGCAATATGTTCTTTGGAAATAATTCATAAAGTTCTTCAAATTTTTGATACAAATATATCCTTTTGGCAACTTTTGGTTTCATTAACTTCTTTAATATGTTTATGATAGGTGCAACAAAGGTTGGGACATTTACGAAATGCAAACCTTTTATTTTAGCTCCGAAGCAAAACTAATGTGAAGAAAAGAAAAGAAAATATTTAGAACATTACTAATATTAACTATAATTTTGATTTTAATTTTAATATTAACTGTATATGTAATTGTGATGTGTTATGTGATCAAGTCGTAGTTGTATTTGTTGTTATAACAAACAAATAAATACATTTTGTTAATAACTGACCAAAAAAAAATTTTCGCAAATGTTATTAATTTTCAGTTTCATTTAGCTGAAGCATATTAACTGCACTTTTAATAAACTTCATCATTTTTATTTCAGCTGTAGAACATCCGCTAGGGAACATAGACCTCCACATATATTTTCAATAGCTGGTCGGTCCCTCTTGCAGGCTGACGTCCTATTGCCGATGTATATTAACATAGAAACTCTTAATATATTGCTTGTTTTTTCTTAAAATAACAGTGCTTGTTAGTAAGAAGGATATACAATTATTACAAATTAAAAATAACAATATTCTTTATATACGGTATAAATAAAAGTAACGAACGTCTCTCGCGGAACATTTTTCCTTCATAAAATGTACTAAGATATTTTAATTATTATTAATAACAGTATTAGTCTAAACATATTTTACGATGGTGTTTAAGAGAGAGCGCACTCGCGTTTGTGTGTATGTTTGTGCGTGTGTAAGTAGGTACTTGTGCGCGCGTGCACGGGTATGTGTGTATTTCGTTTATCTAATTGTACAATGTTGAAAAATAATACTCGTATTTAAACGAACCAGTAACTATAGTCGAAAATATTAACCCTTTTCTTGATAATGTATCTGTAGAGATACATCAGAATTAAAAAAAATTGTGGCATCAATTTTGAACGCAAAGTAATCATTTGTATGTGAATGTTTAGGTAATTTCTTAATTTTCGAACGCTTGTTCAGTTTTTTTCTGTTGACATCCTTGGGTGTTAAAAGTCAAGTGGTATGAATATTAATGTAATATTAAAAAAAATCTGTCAAGTTAAATCCAAGTAGCAAATATTACATTTATTAGTAAATAATGAGAAACTTACTCTGATGTAGTATACAATTTTTGAGAGAAGCGTCGGAGTCATTTGAACTGAGTTGTGGAAAGTGACATTGGCTAGGTCGAAAATCCATTGCTCGCCCTGCGCCGCATCGTTAAGGATTCGATATTCCACTATCATATAGCATAATTTTACTACTTCAAGGACATCATACTCGAAAGGCTCTTTCACTCTGAAATAAATATTAAATGCCTTAAACAATAACGTCCTTTTTCAAATGTCCATCGACATTTCAGCTGGAACTAAGCCTCTCCAATACATAAGACTATTTGTAAATTGTCTGCATTGAAATTATTCCACCGACCTCAACATAATCGCACAGACGACCTCATTGAAGTCTTTGTTAGAGGTCCATTTTGTGGGTGGACACCTATGCTGCACTTCCCGGTCTATGATCTCCACTTTACTGGGCTACGTAAGTTGTGAAGACATATAAATCCTTCACATATTAATTACTTCGAGCTATAAAACTAGTATAAATTCACTAGAATATTATTCTGTTGCATACATTATACAATATAAAAATTCAGTATATTTTTGTACTTCTAAATATAACCGGTATCAACGCAAACAAGGCGTTATTAACATAAAAATTAAAGAAAAAACGTCGACGTTTATTTTTAATAAGATAACTTGAGCATGTAAAAATATGGTTATTTTATTTTTTCGAGGCAGTGAGTACTTTAATGCGATCGGTGAGGAAATAAGCGGTCTCTATCTTTGTATTCTGATTTTAATCAACGATTTGTGTATTTGTCCAATTTTTACAACTATAACATTTTCCGTAGTAAAGTAGAGACAAAAATAAAATAAATTAAAAGAAAAATATTAGATGATATTGATAAAATTAATTTTATCTTTATCTAAGGAATAGAAAGCATCATTTTACGATACAAAACATTACAAGATATTTATAAACATCATATAATGTACCTGAAAAATGAAAGTCGGTGGTTAAGAGGCGTCTTCTTTGGCATTGTAATATAAAATCCAAATCGTAAATATTTATCAATCGTAGGAGAAAAGGGGTCTCTGTTCATTAAGATTTCCGGCATTTTGTGTTTCGCTGACATCCAATTATCTATTTTATCTTTAACTTCTTCAATTTTAAATGCTTTCAAAATCAAATGCTGAACTATCATTTGTCTACCTGAAATTAAAACGAAATAATTAAAGGATTATACTTTACGCAGTATTATTCTTTCTGATTTACACATGGTTCTAGTTATAGGGAAAATAGACTCTAAAAGAATAATGGAAGTTACCGCAAGTCAAATTAAGTTGAAACAATAACTGGACTATGACTACTGTCTTGAAGAAAGCAGGATAGGACGATAAAGAAATATCTTATCATCGATGCTGCCAAGCCGTTACAAGATAAACAAGAACCTCAGTAATAAAGAAATGATTGAGAATAAGTTATATCGACTATTGAATGAAATTACTTTTTTGCTTTGAAATTTTCTACTAATTTTTTTATTACAGTTATAGAATTATAATATACTATAAAGATCTTAGAGTTTATACAGTAAAGACATCATCAATTATAATTTTCGTTGCCATTCGATCAGAGAAAATTCTTCCCGTGGCAAGAATTAACTTTTTATATATTAAGGAACACAGAAAAACTTATACAGACTGGTAAGAAATAAAATAAAAGAAAAGGCAAAGAAAGAATAAATTTGCATTAAACTGCCTCGAATGCTTATTTAATGCGTTTTTTTTCTGCTTTATATTATAATCAGAACCTTCAACAAAGGATACGTGAAGTAAGGACGTACAACAAGTACATTAAACACACATTTTTATTTGTGTGACTTATCCCACAATTGTGGGAGACCAAAACGAACAAACCCAAATACAACGATAAGAAGAAATGGAATACTTCTGTCATCGGAATTATTATTATGAAAAAAAATTATATATTATACAGAATAATTAGCTATAGATGTAAAAGCTTTAAATTGATGAATGTGTGACCAGTTTATCAGAAAAGGTTTTAGACCTTTTTTCAATAAACCTGTTTAAAGTGATCAATCTGAAATATGTAACACAAATATATTTTTCTATTGAAATGAAACTAACCAATACCTCTTCAATAAATAACCTCTGTTAATTCAAAGTCTGCCGAGACAAATAGTAAACAATAATTACTTTTATTATGTAGTTATCTGAATTTAGGAAAAGTTTTTTCTTACCATGTAGTATATTTTTTTTCTTTATATTACTAATAGATAATATTATCGTTACGTTATTTATAATCTCTGAATCCATTCATTTTAAGTAGGGTGTATCATACAACAATTGTCTGCATACGAACTATACATTCATCCCTTTAAAGCATGGTTGCACAGACTTATTAAGACTAGGGGCCACTCGGGCAAATCATGGACTGATAGCGGGCCGGCCTTCAGAAGTATAGGTAAAGACAATAAAGAATTGATAATAATTAAAATTCAATATTTTTCAAATGTACGAGAGTATTATTTTTGTTATCAGCGGGCCACCAGTATTCAACTGGCGGACCACTGTCTGTGCATCCATTCTTTAAAGCTTTTACATGTATATATAATCAAGCATGTATATAAAATAAATCTAGTTCACAGTTCAAATTAGAGAATTAAAGTATTTTGAATAAACATCAAATGATCAATATAAATCGACGAAAGATCGACGTAAAAGGCGATATTAAATAATACCGTTTAAGTTTATAACTTGTAGATCAGGTTATAGTTTATATTTAAATTAGTTTGAACAGGTTTAAGTTAAAAAAAGAACGACTTACTTAATTGTCCTTTGGGTAAATGCGGTTGTTTCTCATACCATTCTTCTATAGAAAGTATAATATCTTGCAATCCTTTCGGTGAAATATTGTTATGCTTAAATATATAACGCCTATCGTCGGCGGTTACATTCAAAAGTTTTGTTACGTTTTGTGATAACTCTGAATTTCTCTCCTGAAACACAAGTGTTAAGCAAATTCGTATTTTTTTTGTCTTTCTATTTTCATATGAGTATAACAATTTCTCGCTACAACATAACACTAATTTCTTTTTTTTTACTGATTATAACACCAATTTGTAATATATTTTTTAATATTTATTTGTATTTAAATCACTCACCTCTTCTAGTTCTTCAAACATTGTTAAAATTTGTTGTTTTTAACTTGTGATGGATTATGACCGCACCGACCACCGTCTGTTACAAAATGAAAATCAAGCGTCATTCCGTCTTCGATTACCATATATACTAAAATTATAATAATAACTCGTATTTTTTGGAGATCGATAGCTTGTTTTAGTAGCAAGGTCAAATTTTTAAGCTTTGAGAATATTCGTTTAATTTTAAATAACATTTTCACGCAGCCGCATTATTACGTTCTTAATTGTCTTTGTTGTTATTTTATTACTTTATATCATCAAAATTTTGGGCAAAATACGTGATTCTACAATGAAAAACCAAGTACTCGACCCTACATCTCGATATGATCAAGTTAGTAAGCTTTCTAGGCTCAAGATACAGGCTTTTACAATAGGATCCCAGATGATGTCTAGAAAACCCTTACTGCTAGATTTAAAAAAAAATGTCAAAGAATGCTCGTGTACTTGGAGTTACTTCTTTTTCTTCTTTTCAGCTAATGGACGCCCACTGCATAGGCCTCCTCCAACGATTGCCATGATCTTCAGTATATCGTTGGTCCCCCTAGTCCCCTACTAGGGGGACCAACGATATACTGAAGTACATACCCACGCCGCGTCTACCGGCACCTGTTCACCACTTGAGAATCTTTCGGCCCTAAAGGCTATCAGTTGCATTAGAATTACTACACTGTACTTATTAATTACTTTATAGACTTCATTGAGGGCACACCTGAAAAATGATGTATTGGCTTTCAGACTATTCCAAAATTAGTTAAATTTGTGATTTTAAATTCTTTAAAAATAATATCAGCCCCGCTTATCTTATTTCAACAGTTCTTTTCAGATCTGAGGCATTTATTATTGAACAGGCGAGTTACTAATATTGACATCAGTAAGAGAAATAATCCATCCTTTATTCAATAAAGAGTTTTTGAATTATAATTTATATTTGATACAGTAATACGAGTTATAGAAAGACGTGCTGTATGAGCAAAACACTTTAGATTTTCTATACATATTTTTGTCTACTTGGTCAAATTCTTGATTTGTTACTCTTTTGATCCTTTGCTTTTGCTGTATATTTCTTACTATTATTTAGATGATCTTTGTTAACTTAGACCTTGTTACTTTTTCTATGTCAGCTGGAAAAAAAGTTGCTTAAATTTTTTTATAAAAAAGTAAAATCTGTGTTGTAATTCATAAGAAAGGAACACAAATTCTTAAGGATAATTAATTTTTTTAATAAGATAGTAATTGGTATAATTACGTACTCGAAATTGATTATGACCACTACAAATCTGTTCTAATTTCGCAGTACATATAGAATCAATTTGAGAAATGTCCGCGTTATACGTGAAAAATCGTTACGTGAGTAACATTAGATCACTTATTATGATGGGTAAAGCCTAAAACACAGTAATATGTTACATTATATAGCGGTACTATTATTCTATTGTTTTAGTGAAAAGAATATTTATGATTAATTTTTTTTTATGGTACTCTGTGATGTTAGATAAAAAACGTCTTGGTTTAGTCAACGAAAAAGTTCGTGTATAACAAGTAAATACCTGTTTACCAGATTTAAACATCTGTTAACATAGATTATACCATTAAACATATACATATATAGGCCAGCATTTTGTTATACATTAATATTTATGTAATAAATATACAGTAGGTATATGTATGTTAGTTATTTGTATATAGGTTTATACATGACGACGATGCGATACTACATCCCGTCAAAAACATCTTCCGTGGAAGGACAAGATACCGGACAAAATAATCCTGGTACCCAACAGGAGTATTTTGCCAAAAACACGCTATGGTATGTCAGGTTTAATTTTCCGAAAACTATTCAAGTATAGGTCTACCCCCAAGATATCTATGGAAAGATATAGATAATCGACACTAGGCAGGTGGGTTGGCGATCGCAGCGCTAGCGGACGTTGCAGCCCATCCTCTGGTTTTTTTTTTTGAGCAGAGGCAATTCTATATATTTAATACACGATGTGAGAATTATATAACACTGTATCCCGGCAACCGAACCCACGACGTACGATCGCAAGTATCAGTTCTCTACCATTGGACTAATACTGCTTGTAGTATCTTGGCATATACGTTGAAGTTTATAAGTTTATATATACAATATCTTGTATCTTTTTTATTTAGTAGCATATATGCACACTCAAAGCTGACCTTTCCGTTATTTATATATATAAATGCATGGGTTCTCTGGTAGAGATCCACACGTACGATAAGACTGCCTTCTGTACCATCGCTGCATAAATTTTATACCCTTCATTATTTACACTTTCTATACTTTATTTTTTATCGTGTATCCTATTACATTTGTTGTTTTTATAGTATATAAAAATAATTAAATAATACCGTTAGAGAAGCTAGGTTTGTATGAATTTACTAACGATAAATTACAAAATGTACATTTTTAACAAATAAAAGTACAGTTAACTAGTCATTCTTTGGTCAATATTTACCTAAAATTCAGATTGATATTTTGAATAGTATCTTTAAATAAGAATGAAAACATTTTGTACCCCAAGATTTTCTTTGTCGTGTAGTTGTTATCATTACTATTTTAGCCCTAGAACTTCCAAGAACATCGTTAAGCACCATTTTGTAGCTTAAAAACACTTCCTCATTCGTGATTCTGCGACCAACCGGTCTCGGCGCATGCGAGGCCGGATCATATATCACAGAGGATGTTAGCCAACACCTAAATACACTAGACAGAAGCGTTGGTATGCTTACCGAAGTGATAGTTGTAATATTAGCCAGGCAATAGCAGGCCGACCTTCGGCTCTCTCGGATGCCCTTGTGTCCTAATGCTATGCAAGTATTATCATTGACAGCCCAAGTGGAGGTCCCTCTGTGGGAGCTTTTGATTGAATATAGTCATACCATGGAGCATCCGCCGAAGGAATTTAGATTTTATAACCTAGGATTTCTCAATATCCGGTAAAATAGTAGTAAGTAACGACCCGAGCCGAGGCTCTCCAAGAGCCTTCTAGCTTCGCTACCTTAAAAGAAGTTTTCGGCTGGTGGCTCCCAGCGCCTTGCTCTACCAAAACGAGAGAGTCCGTTTCAAAAAAAAATCCTCTTTCATACCAACAATAAAGACACACTTCCAAAATAGAGGAAGTTATTAAAAAATCTATTCTTTATTACATCATTAGTATTCATATGGTTTAATTATTGAAAAATATTCGCAACAGAATTTGAATAACTTGACTCATAGCACAGGAACTAAAGTTTCGAAGTGTATGCCAAAATCTTCCATCTAGAAGCGATCCGCAACTACGAAGTTTGACTCATTGTTTCTTTAGAGGGTAACAGGTATCAAAGGCCTAGTTAGAGATTGGAACTGATAAAACTCTCTGGCTACTAAGAAATCGTTTCACTGTTTTTAATTTCTGTATATTTTTCGTCATTTGAGGTCTTTCGTAAATAAATTTGATTTTGACCTGATTTTAAATGAAAAATCGTTAAAAAGTTTCATAGTCTGACAGACATGGCAGATATTTATTAGTTTATTTACACAAGCTAAAAAGGAATGGTCGACTAGGTAGTTTGACCCATAGCTTGACTTTAAAGAGTTGTATGCGTGTAAAAAACTAACATTTATCATCAAATTATAACATACACGTCGGCAATTTAAAAAAACAAAAATGGTTAAAACTTTAGAAAATATCTTTTTATAGCTATCCAGATATCATCTAAAATCTATTTTCAGGATAACGTGAGTAAAAGTACAATTTGTTAAAGTTTAGAGGTGCCACTATGTAAAGTGTCTGACAATACATAATGTAAATTCGAATGTTAATCTGTAGGATATACCTCAAAACTACTATTTCTTAAAATTTGACGCTAAGAAGTTGCTTCTTTGTTATTTATCATGTCTTTATAATTAAAAGCGTCAGTGGTGATAGTTCAACGGCTGAGGACTGAGACGTGCGATCGATAGTAGCAGGTTCGATACCTGAGACATAATCTTATATAATTCATACTTTGAATATTTAAAATTGCTACTACTACGAATAAGTTTCTAGAGGATGGGCAACCTTTGCGTACCATAATACCAAACTGTGATCGCCAACCTCTCTGCCAAGCATGATGATTACGATTTATTTTACTATAAACATCTTAAAGAGAAGCCAATGCCTTGTAGTGGGCATCTGTGGGCTAAAATGAGACGATTTATTTTAAATTTAATCAATATTACATTTTGCTGTTATTTTTGTATGAATACTGACCCGGTCAGATAATGCGAGAAATATATATTTATTTACTACAAAAACAAAGACACACACACAAATGAGTAAAGAAATTAACAAAACATAAAAATAATACAAACGTAAAGCATGAAAGTAATTGCAATGGTTATCTTTAATGGCCTCCAATTAAACTCGTATAAACAAAAAATAATGTGCAAAAAGAAACAAAGACAAAAAGAGAGTTACAAGATAAAGCAGTATACCCATGATATGTAAGTTATATAAATGATTTATAATGGAGAAGCACTTCGTTTCCTGATCATTAAAGTTTGTAGAGGTGATTTAATTGTAGTCGGGGCTATCGAATAATAGAACATGTTTTTAGTTCGAGTTATATGGACGGAACCGGTAATTTAGATTATTTATGCAATTTTATACGGTCAATACCACAAATATTTTTTAATGTTGAGTATTAAAAGTTTTCAAATTCCATTTCAATATGTTTGTTGCAATGCTGTAAACCGTAATTAATTACAGTTTGGCCTGAAATAGAACCCTTTATATAAACTAAACGTGAGGTCTTCTTCGGGAGTCTTAGCTGGAGTCGTTATACCATTTTTTTTCACCTAGTCTTTTTACTGTTAATAGCTATTAGCATATCGCTATGTAATAATTAAATAAAAAAATTTCAGAGTGACCTTTTTACTTATTTATAAATATCAAACATCGATTAAAAATCGAATTTCTGGTTCGTACATTGCAAATATATAGCATCGTTGTATTTAAATTGTCATTGTTATAAGTAAAAGATACTTTTTGTTTGATTACATCGCATTACGCCATTTTGGTTATGAGTGACGTCATAAGTAGCCTTGGACAGGTTTTATTATTTACACTACGATTTATATGACAAGAAATTATAGAATATATTATTCTATTATTTTAGTAGCAGCTTTTCCTTAAGAATATTCTTTTTCCTTAAAAATATTCCTTGTGCCTTAGGGATAATGTGAAAAAATACTAACTGAACGAGCCGTTCATATTTGTTTATTAATAAAAACAAGAATTCCTCTTACTTTAAATTTCGCTAAACAATCAAAAGTAAGGTTATGTATGGGACGCAAACAAAGTGTAAAAAACTATGTAGTCTCTCCGAATTGTTGATATTATATGAAATTAATGGTAGTAGTAATTTAAACAGAACAAATATATTTGAGTGTCCTAGAGAATGACTAAAAATTCAAAATTTATCATCCGATATACTTAATTTCTTCTTTTATTATTAGGACAGAAGTTGTAAGATGTAAGAATGTTGCATTATTTTGGGATTATTAGCCAAGAAAGAACATGAAAAGTCTAAAGAAAGCTTTTGAATAAAATTTAAATGATTTTATATGAACAAACCGGATCTCAATAATTAATAACGGTAATATAAATGTTTATTTATTTGCGGGAAACATTATATTTAAACCCGTTTAAACTGAGTAAGTTTGTTCAAAAAATATAAATCAAAATGTCTTCCAATAACAGTGGTTATAAAGAAAAATTAATGTATATATTTTGAATTATTAAAACAAAAGTTTTGATCGATGCTATAACAATGGAAAGTATATATGTTTATGAGAGATATAACATAATCGCCACGTTTGGCAGGGGGGTTGGCGATCGCCGTGTGGTATTATGGAAGTCAGAGGTCGCTGCTGCGATCCTCTGGAAAATTGTTAATAAACACTGGCAATGCTATATAATTAATGAACTGAGTGTGAATTATTTAAGTTTGTATGCCGGAAATTGAACCTACGACTTATGGTCGCAAGTCTTATTCGTTTATCGCCGGGCTACCACTTTTACCTCATTTATTTCTAAAAAAATACTCATAATACACAAAAGCACGTTTTATGTGATACATCCCACGCGATGCTTGAAAATAAGAATAAATAATGAATATTTATATAATGCATTTAAATTTTAACATAAAATTAAATAATAATGATACAACTCGGTGAGGAAAATGTATTTTGTGAATTTTAAGCATGGCAACTTTTTGTGGCCTTCTCGTTTTGTAAAAATTATATAAGACAGCACACATAGTGATTATTTTATTAATAGTTTAATTCTTACAATAATACAAGGAAACAAAATTTTTATGCCAAAATACCGGTAAAACAAGTTCAGATTGCATATTCATATTAATAATGCTAACGTATAAAGTTCACAAAATGCGAATATTCTTCCTTTGTTTTGTTTGTAACTGTATTTTTTATAATTAATGAATAAATTTTGAGATTCTTGGGCGATAGCTAACCACGTATATCATTATTATCTTTTCAGTCGAAATATGTCATCGTCGTCAATGCCATAAATTATCACCGGTAACACACATTAGTATTAGAATGTTGCAATATAGCCTACACACAAAATGGAAGTGAATAATGCAATCATTGCAATTTGTATTATTCGGTCAATTAATAAAGAAAATA
Source organism: Battus philenor (assembly GCF_028537555.1). NCBI lineage: Eukaryota > Metazoa > Arthropoda > Insecta > Lepidoptera > Papilionidae > Battus > Battus philenor. Next base: position 7,279,581 of record NW_027181686.1, read on the forward strand.
GTAAATATTTTGTATTCAAATATTAGGTTTTTTTTGTACTTAAATTTTACTTCTCAAACTTTCTTGTAAAACTGGAGAGTAAAAAATACGGTGAGCTTTAAAACCGATGTCAAGTTACCTAATTCTAATAACCTTTACGGGAATTTTATATGTTTTCTTTTCTATGTTCGTAGTCCGATATTTTAAAACTTAAAATTTATTCCTAATATTATTTAGATAAAAACAATTATTTTTAAAGATAAATATAAATTTAAAATGTTATACATGTTATAGAAGTATCTTTTCAACCAAAAAAAAATTACTTAATAAGTTATTTATGGGTAGGAAGTAGAACTTTATGTAATAATGTATTATTAATAAGTGGCTAGGAGTGGTAGCCCAGCGGTAGGGGACTGTGGCTTGCATTGTAAGTCGCGGGTTCGATTATCGGAATATAATCTTATATAATTCACACTTTATGCATTAATTATATACGATAACCACTCACTGCTCACTGACAAGTTTCCAGGTGATAGGCAGCTGCGTCCTCTGAATACCACAATACCACACTGCGATCGGCAATCCGCCGGTTAAGCATGACGATTATGGTATATTTCCTCATAGATATTTTCGAGGGAGATCTATGACTTGCAGTCGGCGTCTATGGTTTGAAACAACTGCTATTAATAATTTTTTTAAGTAAGAAAATCAGATAATTGCCGATGGTTGATGTAGATGTACAGGAAACCTTTATTTAATTTATGATACATCTATACTTAAACAATTTTGTAAATTGTATTTCTTTATTACAATATAAAAATGTTAAATAAGTAAAACATTATTTGTGATATGAAAAAAAAAACAGACTGTACCAGCTTGTTAATAGAAATCAAATGTAAATTAAATATCAATTAGCGTTATACTTTTACAGATTACAAATAATTATTTTATGTTACAACCTCTTGACTTTAAATAAGTGGGGTTTTCATTCTATTTTTATACTGGAGCTTTAAGTGTAAAATATTTCTACTTGAGCACGTTCCCAGTGGAATATCTGGGCTAAGTGCCCAGGTGTATGTTGAAATGGACTAATGGCTAACATAAATGAATTTATATAGTTAACAATATCTATTATACATTTCGTTTCTATTGCCGTGAGTGACGTGTTGCTATTTTAAGACGGAAATTACGAAAGATGTTATATTTTACATACAGTATCAATATTTGCAGTTACAGTGGTATGTGTATTTTTAAATTATTTATTTACGCCTTATTGTACTGTAATAAGTAAAAAATGTAACAATTTATATAGAGGTACAAGAGGCGGTGTTATCGCACGAGGCGAACTCTGACAAATAGCCTTTGAATGGAGATGAGAGACATGAAGGAGAGAGCAGTTAAGGGTGTACAAACATACATTACTATATACATACATAATCTACAAAACTACTTATGTATATATATATACGTATACATATGTATATATTAATAGACGTAGAAAAAGTACATATTTTTTAAATCTAGCATTGAAAATAAATAAAGATTGATAGATTGGATGTATAAAAATGTGTATCTTAAATCTGACCTGACGAAATGAGGAGATCCCTAGATGAACGAAAATAATCAAATTGGCCCAGCTAATGGACAAATTGAAATACAAGTGGGCAGGACTTAATTTTCTGGAATGGAGGCCAAAAACCAGCAAGCGCAGTGTAAAACAACCACCAGCTGATCAAACGACCTTGACAATGTCATTGGTTGACGCAGGGTGTGGACCGCTTTTCACCGATCATATTAAAAAACTAGGGGGGTTGGAAATAAATGGTACTAATGTACAAAAACTTAGAACTTTATAACTAAAATATTACCAAAGACAAAAATTCAAAGTAATTATTTGACACAAAATAAAACAGATTTTAAAAAATAGCACAGATAAATAATGCTCAACGTTCATGCGACAATACATTCATTTGAACTTTAAATCGGTATCACTGAAGACATTGATTTCTTGTGAGACAGCTGCGAGTTCATTGCGCTTATGTATGAGTTCATTGTATTCATTGTACTGATACATGTAAGAGATACAACGACGTCTCATATTAATGATACTTGTTTAAATTTGAACACTGCTACTTTTTACATATTACATATTATAGCTTTGCCTCTAGTGCGAACTTTATGTCCTGAATATGGAGGGTAAAAGCTCCTTTTTCTTTTAGCAGATGGACGCCCACTGCAAGGCATAGGCATTCCTTCAAAGTCGCCACGATGACCGGTCTTGCTCTGACCGCTTAACAATGTCTTTGGTCCACATAGTGGGTAGGTAACCCACGCCGCATCGACCGGCTCGTGAACGCCACTCGAGAACCTTTTGGTCCCAACTACCACAAGCGATTTGCCCACTGCCACTTAAAATGAGAAATTTTCCTAGCCATGTCGGTGATGATGATTCTTCTGCGGATATTTTTATTTCTGATTCGATCCCACAGCAAAACTCCGAGCATAGCCCTCTCCATCGCTCTCTGGGTAACCTCTAGCCTTATTATGAAGCCCGTCGTGAATGACCACGTCTCGGATCCGTATCTCATCCGTATATCTCCTTAGTGGAAGTAATAAAACTATTTTTAAGTTTATACCACGGTTTGTCAAGCACAGTGCAGGCGTTCAATAACAGGGTGGGCAGACGACCTTGTGAAGGTCATTGAAAAACGCCGAATGCTGGGCATTGGACCTGTCTCATTGGACCACTATGCCAACTATTAGGGTTCAGTAGAATCAAATCAACATTAGCCGATTACATAAAAAATAATAATTTTCTAATTGATATCCTGTGTAGTTCGTCTAAAAACATTTAAATAAAAGGCAAAAAGCATTAACGTCTTCGTCGAATAGTTTGTCTTCAAATTTTGAATAATAAAAACACACATAGTATTAATTTACCGTTAACACTTTTAGCTTTGCCAACAGTTCCTTCTAATTTTTGTCTACAGACTAACAAACCCCGCAAAGTTCGTTGCTTTGTGAAGTAATAATAATGTTAGTCATATTAATAGCATTTGACTCAGTCGTCTCCCTCCGGTTGGGCGGCAATATAGGCTAAACAAAAAAATATAGCGTAGTATGCACTATTAACTACAGTATAATAATCCGATTTGAGCGTCAAAAACGTGAAATCTGAACGAACAGCGCCATCTGTTGTTAAGCACACAAAAAACGCTCAACATTTGGCATGTGTTTATTGGTTACATATAATTCTTTATCTCAATATTTCACAACCAAAGTAAGCTACTGAAGTATGTATGTAAAATTTAAGGTTATAATATTCCGCAAGTAATGTCCCGAGCAAAATGCAAGATGCTGCATTGTTTGTATAATGCAGACTGTAGCCACGCCATGCCCAATAAATAAGAGGATTTCGCTCGTAGAGTTCACAGCGAGGGTTAGGTGTTTGTCAAAATTTACTATGCAAATGGTTTTCAGCTAAGAAATTACTACTCACTGTACCATGCAAAGTTATAGGCTGCTCGCTAGACATCCTTTGTCTCGAGTGCTATTTTTACAATGAATAATTTTGTTTTATTAAACGTTTTGAATATTATGGTAATCATCTCTTTTGCCTGATAACATATTTACTACATATATTTAGTCTAACCATAAGTAATTTTAGGAGGAAAATTCTTTTTATTCCTTAAATTACGTAAAACCTTTATTACTGTGTTTTAGTTAGTTACATAATATAATAGAATTAAAATTATAATATAAACCTCATTGGGAATAATTGCCATCGTTCTTTAAGCATTAAGATCAGTTATAAAAAGTCATAAACTCTCTTCGTGGAAAAATACTTCGCTTCCAAACATTCAACCATGGTTTAAAACTAATTCAGTTTTTTTTTATCAAACCCACTACAATTTAATATCATCAAAATATTTAATACATTTTAGCGTGAAAATAAGAAAATAAAATAAATGTTCATATGAGAATAAGAAATTCCATATGGATTTTTAAAAATTACTTTAAGTGTAATTCAAATATATTCATCAGAATATCGAAGTTTACAATAATTATAGGTAGCCACAATATATTTTTAAGTGTTTTTATTTTTTTTTCTTCTTTTATATTTTGTCTACTGTTCTATTGTCGTTTAAAGACTCCATGGACTTGAAAGAGCAGAGCACAGAAGGCGCTTCGCTCTAATCTTGTTTACGTAACTTACCTCGTGGGCTACCTCGTTTACGTGATGTAACTCGTGAGCTCCCTCGGAAACCTCGACTCGGGTCATTACATCACATTCTATATTATCGGATTAGGGTTTTTCTGGAACCGTTCTAAATTTTAAATTATTTTCTATTAATTTGGAAACTTTTGTTGACATCCACAGGTGATAAATGTAATTAACACAAAATGGACATAAATGTCAGTACACTTTGTTAAAAAAATATCGTTTGATAAAACATATCATGCTATCGTATTTAGTTCACAAAGTACAAATGAAGTTTATGTATATATTCTCTGTGCATAAATAATCCCATTCCAGTGTACCTATTTTTACGTGATTTACTTATTTAACTCATAAAAGTAATCGCAAAAAAACCTGTATCTGTTTTGGGCTATTCCCAAATCATAGCACGCTTGGAGCTCACGTATCTTCATAGCATATATATTATAGTTTATATTAGATTTCCATTACTGTTCATATCGAAATGGGCTCGGGCATATTTTTTACGCTTTCTGGTCCGCGTTTAACAACCAACTCGCCTCAACTTTTTCTCTGTTTACTTTAGTCTCTTTGAAAAATGCGTTTTTAATATATTAATAACTTTTTTATTATTTAATGTATGTTTACTAAATTGAAGATTCTACAAAAATATATAGTAACGCTTCCTACTTACTAACCTACAAAGGTACTTTGATCAGAAACAGTACATATATGTATGTCATCATAATTTCAGTCGTGAAACGTCTACTGCTGGGCATATACCTCAACAATAGATTTTTAATAGGACAAGTTGCAAGCGGACTGCGTCCAACGTCTTCTGTGTGTTTGGACAAACTACGCTGAACTTGTCGTTCCGTCATCTACACTACAGAACCTTGAAGCTCTTTTGAATATAGTAGTAATAACAAGAGTAATAATTAATGTTCAAAAAAATAGACGGACGATGTTAAATTTGATAAATATACAATTGTTATGTTTTGATTATTAATATTTTTTTTAATATTCGCTGATCGTAAAGTGATAGTAACTATTATTCAAAAACTAGTCCTAATATAATACAAAGGAGTTATTAGTTTAGTAACGTCATTTAATAATAGCAGGGAAGATAGTTCATATCAATGTAAGTCGTATAACAGAATAAAAAAATCGCACCTGTATACTTACTTAACGACGTGTAAGTATCCTCAGATCATAATAATTAAAATACAACATAGTAAAATTCTTACGAATTTTAAGCTTAAAAATAAATAGTCCAACCGTAACAAAATCTAGATAAATTAATTTTCATATATTCAAGGTTAGTTGGCTTCCGAGAAGCTCTTTCTGTAAATACCTTGTGATGAAAATCTATGCTCAAAACAAATTGCTTTCGAAATTGAATTGGCGTCGTATAAACTAAAATAAGACGTTGGATATCGTTTTAGGTACGCGAGATATAACATTTTTTTAATGAAAAATGATTAAATACTATGTAGGAAATAAGTTAAAGGTTAGAAAAATTATATACATTCCGATCAATAACCTTGTGAAAGACGATGTTCGATGAATAAATAATATTAGTGTTATTTGTAATAAAATAAAATTAATAAAATTAAAGGAGGAATTTTCTTGACGTAAAAAAGTGTTCATAAACGAAACAGTGAAAAATAGATTCAATAAATATGTTTTACATTTATTTAATTAAATAATAAACATCATGTACACGTATTTTGTTCACAAAACACGGACGATTTTTTCGTGGAAATTATTAATGAACAATACGTAGATTTGTGGATGAAAATATTAGACGTAAAATATTAAGCGTAGCGTAGGAGCCCGCATACAGGGCTACGACCTTGTGAAGGTCGCCTGAACACTATATGAAGGCTGTCCGGCAGTGGAGAACATACCGCTGAAATAATAATCTTGATAAACAACCGGTTTTTGACTAGACAAAGTTTAGTAAAGTTGTAAGGAGTTATTTTCCGTTGAAGTTTTACAGGCTCGACTTCTGCGCATTAACTTTTTTAGTAATATAAGGATGGTTGTAAGTTTAACTATAGAACAAGTAATTAATTACATTTCTTTTTTTAAAACGTAACTACCGAGGTGCCTTGTTTTTGCCCTGTAAAACTCACAATTATAATGATCCCAACGACTTTTAATGTGAATTTTTATTTTCTTCGCAAAGCTGCGAAGAACTTAGTTGTAAAAGTCGGACATTTGTACTTGTTTATTAAGGTGCTTGTAAATGTAAAAAGATGTCCAATTTCATCTAAATTATCTTTTGAAGTGAAAATGAGAAAAGTTTCCTCGTTCGTTTCAACCAAATTCAAAGAATTATAAAAAGAAATTATTTCAAAGATACCAATCTTGATTTGTAGATAAACATTTTTGTGCAATATAAAGTGTATGAAATACGAGTATTAATGTATGGCCTATTATATGCGAACAGTACCATGTCCTTATATTAATTGATACTTGAAAAAAATATACCAAGCAGTAGCAATCTAATATTTAATTTAACTTTAACACAATCATGAATCCAAAATTTAATTTTTAAATTATTTACACACTAGGCGAATAATAAAGATTTCAATGTTTAAATTTTAATTAATAAAAAGGAAGTTTATAATAACTACAATTAAATTAAAGCCTTAGTAAGTATCTTATCAAAGATTAGGTTTGGTGATATTTTGCAAATTTACAAGACAAATATTTCCTTGAAATGCTTTTTTTTACCTTAATAATAGTATGAGTCAAAGATGGTTAGTATATATTATTAATTCCTTATCATCATCATCATTTTAGCCGTAGTAAGTTCCATTCAAATAGATTTCCAAACAGACGGTCTTTCTACGACTTTAACAAATTTCCTCCCGGCTTTTTCAGTTTTTTCGTTTGTCCACGCATCTCCTCATTCATTTGATCGGTAATTTTATTAAAATTAGAATAATTGCCAACTCCGCTTCCATAGAAATGTTGACATTATGAACGGTGTATTTCTTCTAAACATCTGCCAATAATTTTAATATAGTAATCCTGGGAGAAAAGAAAGGGATAACTGACTAGAAGAATATGGACTGAAGATGTAGTTGACGTCCTGTACTGTCTGTAAGACCCACAAAGACAAAATGGTTTTACTATTAAATAGGAAAAGGTTCTGGTAAAGGTAAAGGTACTACTCACATAAATGGGATCAATAAGAATTAAGAATAATGACGAAAGCTTATAAACAAATTGGGTACTCTTAAATAATCACGTAGTCCCTGAGCATAGTGAAGGCATGTCGGCTTGGACAGCGCTTCATTAATATTTCAATTTAGACTGCTGCGCAGTGTACCGGCGTTTAAAGTACAGGTTCTCGTTAACACTCTTAATGAAACACGCTACATTAAATTAAAATCAAAGATAAAAGGCTGCCTTTTAATCTGGTTTAATGCACATATTTTTAAAAATCTCTTACGTTGTTAAATATTTTTACGTAAACATATATTTAATTTTTACGTATTTCGAGTGCGTATTCGATTATTATTTCGTTCGTTAATAATATTAACAAATTTTTTTAGTTAGTCAGTCTTACAAAAAATACTAGTGTAAAAACTTTTAACTATATAATTCAACCACAAACCGTTCCGTGTTATGTATAAATGGTATGGTGTAGACAAGATCGCTGACGTAGCTCGAAGAATTACTGGTCTGAAGTGGCAGAGGGGACCCGATGGCCGTTGGGGTGGAAAGGTTCTCGAGTGGCGACCAAGAGCTGGTTGTATATATATATTTGAATGATGATGCGCGCTGTTAGCCACACAGACCACGATCCGGTAGACGCGGCAAGGAAAGGCCCTCCACTAGGTAGACCAACGACATAGGATTGCGGGTCGCTGGATGCAGGCAGTACAGGACCGGTCCTCGCGGCGATCTTTGAGAGACACATAGGTGTCTAAGGCATAGGCCGTGTAAATTATTACCTAAGCCTCATATATTAAACTAAGTAATAAATAAAACATTTTATAAAGTTAATTAACTAAAATATTTTAATACTTTCCTTACCAAAACTGGCTTAATTTTTAAATTATTTTTTATGCATGATATAAAATTTAAGGTAAGTGCGTTTTAAATACACTCTGTTCAGGAGTTTATCGGCGGACTGTTATAAAAAATAGAAAAAAAATATTTTTATTCCGACCGTTTATTTACGTAGATTGTTAAATTTTAATCACATTATGATATGATTTTTATTACAAATACTTAACTAGCAACTTTAAGAAAGTCAAGCTTTATCTTAATTATCTTCTAAAGTGAAAATGAGAAAACTTTCACCGCTCTGTTCAACTGAATTTACAATAGCGGAAGCTTTTTCGATGCTTGCTTTTATCTTATCTTGTGTAATGAAAATAAATAACACCTCTTTTGTCTGTTAAAAATTGTAAACATTTTTTAAATACAAGGAAATAAAAAGATAAGCATGAGTTTATGTTAATAAAAGCAACGGTCTGGTGGTTAAAGCCTGTTGTTTGCGATCATAAATACAAGCTTTTTGTAAAATATATAAAATGATTGATTATACTTGGAAAAAATAGAAAAGGTGATTACATATATTTATACATATGGTGTAGCTAATTTGCCTTCAATTCATTTATGGAACCTTTTTAAATAATCGATTAGTAACATGTTTTTATGAATTACAAATAAAATGTTTTTGATAACCTATATTAATTCTCATCGATCTTTTGAATAATTAATTTCATTAAAAATATACATCAATGACAAATATATTTGAATTTGTACACAATTCTAGATGAATTCTAAGAAAACTTAGTTTTTCCAGAACTAGGTTCCAAAAGTTAGTTTTCAAACCCATATCTGCTGAAACGTCTGTAATGGATGGAATTCATCACAACAAAGGGTAATCATAGCTTAATCTTTTTGGCCATCCCTAATTTATTTTAAAGTTATGTATGAATTTTGGACATTTGTTTTACTTTTTATAATCTTTAATTTAATTCGATGTTTTATTTTAATTTCTATTGTGCTACTCTCTATACCGTTTTGACATTTTTTTATATTATTTGCAAGTTATTCTTTCAATGCCCATATACTGTACATGAGTATAATAAACAAGGCTGACTACACATATTACATACTCTCCACTTTGCTTTCGCAGGAATTTATCTATTTTTCATGATTTCACTAAGTCACCAAAATCATTTCCAAATGTTAACAACTTTTCTTTCAACTATTTTTTGCTGGCTATTTTCGGTGGATAATTATTGTCCTAAATATATAAACTTATGTACGTATCATATTTGTTCATTGTTTATTGTAAAATCTTAGTTTGTGAAAAGTTTGAAAAGAGTTTCGTTTTTGTTAATTTCACTTTTTCTTTTCATTTACCTTTTCGCTTTCCGTTGGTAACTGTTGTAACATACTTTATAAGGTATTTCTGCCTTTCATTTTTAGTCCCATATTTGACAATTCTAGTTTACTAATTACCATTTCTAGGAAGGTGGTAACGTCATATGATGAGAGAGGAGAAGAAGAAAATGACAAGAATATTAATAGACTGGTATCCACGAGACAGTAAAAAGAGTAGAGGTAGACAGAATATGGCCGGTCTAACATGGATGCATGCAGCAACAACGACAACGACAAGTTAAAATGAATTAACGACCGTTTATAAATATTTATGTTATCTTATTATTATAAAAAATATTTTCAACAATAAGGGGTATTCAATTTATTTCATTTATGTTTAATCTGTTAGCCCTCATCAACCATACGGGACCGCCTTAATCATTTTACGCTTACTATATATAAATACATTTCCGATTTGTATTCAGTTTTATCAAATATATTAGAAATGATATCTTTCAGAATTATTATATATATTAAAATAAAAACTGACTTAATTTAATTACATCAAATTTATAATAAAATATAAATGTACAAACTGAGGTATCTTTGCACAGGAAGTGAGGACATAAAACTTCTCAGCGCTATGCAATTTATTGCTCAGGTACTCCATTATGAACTTAAATGTTTAAATGTAAGTAAGTTTAATAAAATCCAATTCTGGATAATTATGGTGCCGTATTTAAGTTACAGATCATAAATTGACATGAAAATTAATCTCTGAACTGAATCTATGCCTGATATACGGCAGAGTATAACCATTACCACATGTGAATTTCAATTATAACTAAAGACGCTGAATGCTGACCGCCTGCAACTGGTCCTATAGAAATTCCATTAGAGATGCATCTCAGCATCCGCAACTTCTGAAAGATGATGGCGGTATATAATTTAAACGATAATTTAAATGGTGTTTAGTTAGATGATTTATTCAAATAACAAATATTTGAATAAAAATCATATTAAGATTTACGCCGACGTAAACTACTTTTCGACCGCGATAAGTAAAAATAGTGAAAAAACTTCAGAGGATCTCCTATCTCCTAACACTCTTAAACAAACTCATCTAAGCCGACTTTGCGATTAAAAAAATTAATACAATTAATAGAGCTCGAATCGTATATTTTACTTACTTTCATAGGATTATGGCTTATAGTATTATATTGTAGGGCAGTGCCGCCATATTTGTTTCTTTATATTTCACAACAAAGAACTGTTCGGGAGATTTACAACTTCAAAGGAGATTACCTGAGAGGTGTTTTATCAATTATACTTTTATTTTATTAATTCTGTAATAAAAAGCAGCTATGAACCAAAGTAAAAATCTTACATAAAAATTGTAAAAAACACGTGACAAATATAAAAAATAAAAATTAACACGTAGCGCCTAAATTTCTTCTAAATTTCGTCTTTTAAACTTAACGAATTCTTCTTGGGTCTGAGTATACGCACAAATTATGTGGTTCGAAAAGATGCACTAGACGTTTCTTTTCTTAGCTTTAAAACTAAATTTAAAAGTAATATATATTATCAAGTAAAAGATTTACTCCACACTTAATGTCTTAGCGTTCGACTTTTTGGTTGATGGAAACGCGTGGAACTTGGTTTGTTGACACATTTGCATGCTTGATATTATAATGTACACATCAAAAACTGTTATATTTTTATTTAAGAGAGCGAGGCGGATCTTTACATTAGATCAGCATTCCGTGCCGGTGGTAGCTTACTATTTACAAAGTTTAAATAATTAAAGATCCATAAGGAGACTTACCTCCTTAAATAAAGACATTTTGAATTAGAATTAGTACACGAATAGTTTCCGCCATTTTGAGTTATTTAACATTAATTGATTTTGAGTTATTTAAAACTATATTAAGGAAAATTTATATATATTATTGTAATAAAACTCCTCAATTTTTCTATGGCCAACTAATTATATTCTACTTAATTTCTTCATCATAATTATAGTACTAACATTGAATTCATTACGTTCGCAAATTTATACACATTCGGCTATTTTTTTTTAAACTTTCGTTAAGGCTTAAGGAAATTTCTAAAGTAGAGAACGAATAGAAAATTTACAAGGAATAACACTTAACTTACCTATACAAACCACAGTAAAAACAACACTTCTCAAAAATCAAAAAATATGTGGCAGAATTAACATAGATGTCCGCCCGCCTTCAGGTTGAAGACAATATTTTGTGAACAGTACTGTTGTAACCTTATCTAGCAAGCCTACAGACTGTCTTCCCCCTTTTCATCTCTTTGCCAAGGTACAACACATTCATTATTTTTGTTATTGACCTAAGTTGGTTTATCACAAACCTAACTTAAATATGTGATAAAATAACCTATATGGACATATCTCTCGATCTCCCCGATAGACTTATAATAGAGTCTGTTGATAGCGGCCTTCGTCCATCGAAGACTACGCTGTGGTTGCCAGTTCGAGGTCTCTAAGCTTTAAGGCTCCAGCAGTCATCAGTTCTGCGCGCAGCCTGTGTCCTGCCCGTTGCCCTTTTTGACTTTGCCTTTTTCTCTATATTTTAATTAAATATATTTTACCACAAAAACAATTTATAAATCTATTGTTAAAAATGTTTGAAATGAAATTAAATGTTTTATTTTTTAAAAAATAACGTGTTAAATTTCAATATCGTAACAGTAACAAATCTGCCATCAGTGAGCATCTAGTTCATATATAAAACAACAAACAAACTATTTGCTTTCATTATAAATTAATATACATAATGAAATTTAAAGAATATAGAACCATTTTTTTTCTAAACCATATAACGACGAAACATGTTTATTAGAATGTAGTAACAATTCTACATCGCATAAATAGTCTGCTTCTATCTCGGATTCGAACACATGACTCACAAACCCGTAATCTGATCAACACAAGCGCGTGGCATTCTAGCGAATAGATTCATTTTTTCCATACACGTTCGACCGCTTCGATTTAGCGCAAAGCAAGAATGTTGGTGACGTGTCATGAATAAAAAATGTTATATTCTTTGCCACACCCATTTTCATAACTCATAAAGGAGAACCTGGGAAATTGATATTTGGAGGGATAATTTACTTTTTTATTTACAGTACGTGGTCAGTTATTACCAAGTTGCTTTTAAAAATCGAGGAGTTTTAGGTAAAAGTCTGACTATAAAAAAAGGCTATCGTTTGCCGATAGGTAGCTAGTTATAGAATAATCATCGTCAGAATTTCAGCTGTAAAACGTCTACCGCTGGCTTTTCTCAAAGATTTCCAATAGGACCCGTAGATGGCAGCCTGCACCGTCTGCAGCGAGCATCGTCGTTAAAGAAAGATTTATAAAAAGCTCATTCAAAAACTTATTCGGGCTGTAATAGCCTATCAGTAAAGGAGAGAGACTTGCGATCGTATGGCGCAGGTTCGACTTCCTGGATATAGTCTTATGTAATTCATACTTTATGCGTTAATTATATAGAATCCCTAGTGCTCACAAGTAAGTTTAAAAGGGTAGGCAGCAGCGTCCTATGCATGCCCTAATACCACACTGTGGTCGCCAATCCGTTTGCCAAGCGTGGCGATTATATATCCTTCTATAGAAATCTTTTAGGGAGGTCCATGACTTGCAGTGGGTGTCAATCGGCTTAAAAGAAAAAAAAAACTTCTTTCTTTGCTGTTTATTACATTTTGAGCGAATATATTGTAAAGTTTTATCTAATCAGTCCTCTGTAATTCTTTCTTCTTTTAGCATATTATTTGAAAATGACAAATAAGTATTGGATGCAGGTAACTTTTCGTAAGGTAATGTTGCGTCATATTCTGATGTCAAGCTGTAACACATAAACACTGTGTTTCGATATAAAAGTTACTAAGTCTGTAAAACGTACTTCGATGCAAAATTTTTAACATATTAGAAGATGACACACCTGTTGGAAATGTATACTCATTGACAAGTTATATTACAAGTATCGTTTCCATGCGTGTATGTAAAGAAGGCTTTGTTTTTACATGCTAATATGAAAGTTTCACTTCTTGTGATTATGCTTAAATTCATTTAAGTAACCTGCACCCCCCATTTTCTTAAATTATATCCTTCTTCAAGCGTGAACAATCAAAATTGTATATTAGTTTCGTGGCGAAATTACACCGTAGTGTTTCCAACCAAAAACCTTTCTTGTGTTAGGACCTTGAATAAGTTCTCGCCGTTTTTTTTTTTTTTTTCAAAAAAAAATATTTAAAATACAATGCTTACAATGACATTACTCAAAGTATTGTCCATCATTAGAGACCACTTTTTCCCATCTCTCTGGTAGCAATTGAATCTCCCGTCAGAAAAATGACTCATCTTTCGAGGCAATCCATAAATCAAGGCATTTTTCGGCTTCTTCAAAAAAATGGAAGTGAAACAAGTGGTAATCAGAGGAGGCTATGTCCGGTGAATACGGCGGGTGGGGTAGAACTTCCCATTGAAGTGTTTCCAGGTAAGTTTTGACTGGTTTTGCCACATGTGGCCGAGCATTATCATGTAATAAAATCACTTTGTCGTGTCTGTCATATAGTGGCCGCTTTTCTTTCAGAGCGCGACTCAAACGCATCAACTGAAGTCGATAGCAAGCTCCCGTGATAGTTTCATTAGGTTTAAGCTGCTCATAATAAATTACGCCCCGCTGATCCCACCAAATGCAGAGAAGAAGCTTAGAACCATGGATATTTGGTTTAGGCGACGATGTTGATGCGTGACCCGGCATACCCCACGATTTTTTCGCTTTGGATTGTCGTAGTGAATTCACTTTTCATCTCCAGTGACGATACGGTGCAGAAAACCTTTTCTCTTTTGTCGTTGAAGCAACAATTCACACATAAGAAAACGTCGCTCTACGTCTCTCGGCTTTCAACTCATACGGCACCCAATGTCCTTGCTTTTGGATCATTCCTAACGCTTTTAAACGTTTTGAAACTGTTGACGCATCTACTTGTAACGTTTTCCCAAGCTCTACTTACGTCTGACATGGATCTTCTTCAAGCAATGCCTCCAATTCTTTGTTTTCAAATTTTGTTGGTGCTCCAGAAAGCTCTTTGTCTTCAAGGTCAAATATATTACTTTTAAAGCGCCTAAACCAGTCTCTGCACGTTGTATTCGACAAAGCATTGTCACCATATGTCTCAACGAGAATTCTGTGTGCTTCTGCTGCAGATTTTTTCTGAATAAAGCAGTGCAATAAAATTCCCCACAAAAACACTTTATTTGGCACAAAAGGCAAATAAATATGTAGTTGACACTGTGGTAAACTCTATTCTACTATAATTTGAGGTTACATATAGCACTACTTTGGTGATTTGTTACCGTACGAAATTCCAGGCACAAAGCGCCGCAACGCCATCTTTCAAAAAACAGCGAGAATTTGTTCAAGGTCCTAATGTTATTACCAGCCTATTTCTTCCGGTCTCAATAATAAAAATTATTTAATTACTTAAAACTCCTGCGAAACTTCGGTTTCTTCTTAATAAATAATATTTAATATAATATGTTAAGGTTAAGCGTCTCATATAATACTAGTTTACGTTTATGACACATTGATTGATTATTATCTTCAAAAGTTGGTACAGCATATAAATGACGCGAGTCCATAAATCTTGGGTTGAAAAGATAAATAAAGTTTATTCTTTTTGTTGCATTTTTTTGGTCTTCAAGCGGTACGAACATCTATGAATTTCACTTTTTTTTTCAGTTATCTTGCAAAAAGAAATCGATTAAAGACGAGTTTCGAGAAAATGTACTAACTGACACTTTTAACTCTACTGCTTTTTCCACCATCGCAGTCATTGGAACCGTCTGAAGTTCCCTCTTGGATGTAGGCCTCCGTCATAGATTCCTAATGAGATTGGATGAAAATGGCCTGCACCTAGCATCTTCCGACGATCTTAAGCTGGTCCTCCTTTCAACATATGTACGGCATGAGCACCTTTGAAAATATTTGAACCGACTCTCAATCAAACACCTTTAGTGTATTAACCTAAGTTAATCTATCATAAACCTAATTTAGGTGTACACAAGCGTTAATAGCTGCACCTCCATCTTGTGGACATCTTCTACTTTAGAACCACAAGACTCCATCGGCTATTTGTTCTCCACACTTTGTGACTTGCACCTTCTACGTCAACTTGCCAATACGCTGTGCCTCGTTACCTTCATTGCATAAATAGATTGTATTTAATATCTCTATATCCAATAATTTTAGTTCTAAAGTGCTAAGATGTTTAGTCATACAAAAATTGCCTATCAAATTCCTCGCCAGGTGTACATATGAACCGTGTGCACACATAACATAAATAAAACGTACATGTAATTTTACAACAAAAAAAGTCCGCTTTTAGTGGTTAACGCCGGCGGGGTTGCGAAGAATTCGGATGACCTTGACGTTACGTGACAAAGGCAGCAAACACGACGAAAGCTCTTACTGAAAAGTATTTCAGCGTTTTTAAAGTAATGAAATTGTACTGTTAACAAAACAGTTATTAAAATCAGTTTTATTATTATTATGATAAAAATGAATTTTGCTTAAATTTATAGAATAATAAAAGTTAGTGGAATTTTACGTTTCCTTTTTTTAATGTTTAATAATTATAAATATACTTTATTCTATTATATCTCTTCTATTATATCAAAATATTTGAATAAATATAATATAGAAGAAATAATATAGAAGAGTGTTTATAAAGTAATTGACAATAACGTAAGAAAACGAAAGAGTTTAAACAGCAGAAATTAATTGACAAACTCAAGGAGAAGCTACAATGGGTAGAAGTTTCGAAGTGAAGCTTTAAGCTTTGCCATCGCTAACTTTTGGTGCATATAACGAGGAAACTTTGCGGCGTATAGGGAATAAATGAAGTGGGACATACTATTTCCTTCCGCAGATAGACTAAGGTATAAGTCAATAGATAACTTTCAGTATGTACATCTTTATGTCAAGTTATTTCAATAATGTAAAATTATTTGAAAAAATAATTTTAAATAAACCATGATAGATTTTTTAATCTAAAATCAATTAAATTTTACGTCAAAAACATATTCAGTTTTATGTACCTCCTACTTTGTTATTTACATTAAATACGGTGTGGATGTAATTTAAATTAGTTTTCTTGTATGGTAATACAATATATTCACATCTAAAGTGTTTGAATTATATTTTTATAAATTTAAGAAATTTATTAATCACATATTAAAGTAAAGTTTTACAATGGGAAGGATTTTTAAGCGACTATAAAGCTTGGAAATGAATTGCTGTAAATATTGTAAAAGTCACCACAAAAAACAGTGGAAATTTGCTATGGGCTCTTCTTAAAACAGTTCGCGTTCACTACCCTATAGCTCTAAGTATGCCATTATAGGGTAGTTCAATTTGATTCTAGTTTATATCGAATTGGGCTCTTTAAAGTCAAAGCCAATACAGCTTCTTTATCATTTATAATCATCACCTTAAAGTTAAATTTATATAATTTCGTAACGCGCCAGCAACTGAAAAAAACTAAAAAGAAACTCAATTGAGCTTGCAATTTTTTGGATATTTGTATTAAGAAAACTATTATTTTTCCTTAAAAATTATAACATTTTATTTCCTAACATCTTTATAGTTAACATACTTCGAAAAAGAGCAATATGATTTATGGCAAAGCCTGTGCTCATGCCGTACTCCTGTGGTCACTGTAAATGATTCTAAGTAGATAATATCATGAACGAATATAACAAAATATTTCCATTGAAAAAGTAAAACATAGGTTTACTTTTACGCCGTTTCATTCATCTTATAATTTGATCATTGATTTACGTTATATCCAGTATTAAGAACACGTGTTCATTACTCGTATATTGTATCTGTGGAGTCTCTGGAGCTTCGTTAGTGTCCACAAATCCGTAATGAATCTATTAATCTTTTTATTAAGTTTATCACTATATTCGTAATAAATATTTTATTATATCCTGGATGAAGGTAATAAATTAACAGTACTAAATTTAATATGTTACATTGAATGTATGAATGTAATGTAATAAATGTATGAATATAATGTAGTCTTTTGTAAAAGTCGCAATAAGAATTACAATTAAAAAAATATTAACACACTTTATCTATTATTTTTGTTCTATGTATAGTTAAATTCCTTAGACACGTCAAAATTAATTCGACTACTAGCGCCATCTCTCGACACTTTTATAAGTTATATGGTTCCGACATATTAATGATAATTGTTACTTAATTGTCGAGCAGTAAAGCAGATAACTTCACAAATATAATCAGTGTAAATTTAAATACACTTCAAAAAGTAAGTGTAATTTTTTTATTCATTTGTCATTACATTTACACACGTAAATTAATTTGTGTAGTATTTTAATTTTAAAAAACTGCGTAGTTTGTAAAAATGCGCAGAATTATGTGTAAAAGACATAAAAAGTAGTGCAATGCTCCTTACTTGACATCAAACAAGGCCGCCATCGTTAATTTTATTTTTCAGACAATCGTTATTATTGGTATTTAGTGTAGTCAGCGCGCAGAATTGGACGCTGGGGCCTGAAGGTTTAAGGTCCATGACCTTATGGTATAGAACCTAACACAATGCGAATTTATCATTTTAAAAAATAATAAAAAGAAACTGTTAGCGGTTCACCGTTATACATAGATTAAATTGTATAAAAAATGGTTTCTAAATGATGTTCAAAAGCGCCTGTGTATTTTATATAGCAATATGTTGTAAATAGATAATAGTGTAAAAAATGTACAGGAATATTAATGGAAAAATTTGTTTCACTAATTGAAGTATTAAAAAACATTTTGGAACAAATAATTCAGATCATTGTAAGTATTTTAAAAATATGTATAAATATACTATTATAGAATACAGCTATAATAATAAATGTTTAGAAAAAGAAAACGTCATAACTTACTCCGGAAAATATTTTCAATTGAGGGAAAAAAGTAGAACGTAAGAACCTGAAATTTGTTATGTTAGCTGACTTTTGTGAAAAGGTTGATAACACAATACTGATACAGACGTTGATGGTTCGTATTCAGCCGTTTCGCCTTTATAGCATACCTTTATGTTTATATACTTTTCGAGTTCACCAAGTTTTGGCAAGCTTTCGTTATTCTGTATAAATAAACGGGAATAATCAGTAGAAAATAATAGTTCTTACGCACCATTTGTACAATCCTTAATGAACTGGTTTATTAAAAATAAAACGTATTTTTAAAACGTATTTTTTGTACATTGTGCATTTGTGATCAACAATTTATTTTCTGAGGCGGCTTATAAATCATTTATATTTTTAGAACCTGGTACATATTACGAAAAAAAAAATTTATTTAAAGAAATCCCGTGATATTTCTGTAACAAAAGTAATTTGTATTGTTCGTAATCAATGTTGCTTATGTCTGTACATTGCATTTAATTGAAAAAAAAAACATTTCTGTATTTACATACAATTTTATTTTCTTCTTCACCAAGAGATTTCTCATAGTTATAAACGGTAAACGTAACGTGTAAACTGTATCAAATTCCGAAAGTTATGTGATATCTGCGAATTGGTACTACACTTGAGTGATGGATTACTTAAAATATATTCTTTCTCCGAAAAAAGATCTTTTTTATAACAGGGAGAATACAAGCACATAGCTAATAATCAAGTGCATTGCATTGATACAGAGCTACGAGAATTTATTTCGATGTTATAGTAATCGTGTTTGTAAATTTGTTTTCTTAGTATGTAGTAGGAATGGTACTTATAAGTGATGATTCGAGCAGACAAATTACGACGTTATCCCAGTAGATATTTCTACTGAAGGAGCTGTTATAATCCAAGAATCTCGTTATTAAAGATAAATAAAAAACTTTTCAGAGTGATCACGTTGTCTATAAATTTTATGTCTTAATAACCATCGATGATTACTTACAAACATATTTTTTCTAGATTTGACTATTTGACTTCTAAACATTGTTATGTTATTTTATATTTTATTTATATTGATTTATAAGAAACGGCACTATTGGCTTGATTCAATGATACGCATTTCTTTCTTTTTGATAGTCAAGTTTTTTTTGTGTAAACTTTGTTTTATTTACTTTGTAAAAGTAAAATGATGTCATTACCATTTGAACCGCAAAATATATTTTCATAAAAAAGATTAAAATCTTTTATTTTGATAAAAATCTTTCAAAAAAATAAATCTGGCAAAAAAATAGCGGAATTGAACAAGCCATTCTCCAATTATACGTTCGACAACACATTTGGCGATTCATTTGCATTTATATAGATTTCTTAAATAACACCATAGTAAAATTTACAGGCGCATGGTATGTAGACGGAACGGTACTTGAAGACTGAAGTATCGAAGAGGGGCAACCATGTCGTAGTCGTGGTAACCATGCCCTATAATGGATGTCCTAGAAGCTGGAGTCATATATTATTATTTCAATACATTAAACACACAGTCACTTGACAAGGTCCAAAGGAGCAGTGAGAGAAACGATCAGAGAGATAGTACTATATTAATTAGAGAAGTAATGCAAAATAATAATGGTGCATTTTATATTTGACTTAATAAATTCATTGTATTGGTGGATAATTAAACTTATGTGGAATTGGGTCACAGGTTGTGGTGGCACCAAAACAAATGAATTCGAGTCTTGTTCAATTTGTTATCAATGTCAATTTAAATTATAGTTTTTTTGTAATCTCAAGGTTTAGACGTCTAGTGAACATCAAAACGAGTCTAGTCCAAACACGTAAATAAACAGTAATTCCAAAAACTGGTTCCTTGTTAACGATACGTCGTATGACGTAAGATTTGTATAATAAATAGTGATTCGTTAATCTTTGTTATTTATATTATTATCATTCTTATTATTATTTATGATAGTGCGTTGATAAAACACATGTTTTATATAAACAGTTTCTTTATAATTTAAAGCTAAATAGAACTTGTAAATTACTTTTTCGGATAATCAATATTGTTATGTATTTTAAATAAGATCGCATTTGTACGAGATCTTCAATGAATTAGTTTTAAGTAAAAATTACAATCGTAATTATTATAATGAAAGTAAATGAAAATTTAGTTAAAACTAATTCATCGCTTATCTTAAAACAATGGTATTAGAGTTAACTCACATTACATTCTTGTATCAGTACTGCAGTTTTCTTACAATTCGACGGTAGATTACAAGCTTTTTGGGCTACAATGATTATTTTGAAGTAAAAACTAGTGTTTACTCCTTAGTAAAGGCGAAAAATTACTTTATGCGAAAAAGTTGTAGTGACATTTAAATAATTAATGAGTTTAAATTATCATTTAAAAGTCGTTCAGGTGTTATAAGAATTAAACCTTTCGTTTTGATTGGTATAGGTTACGTCGCCCCCGAGCTGAGCCCATAGTTGTAGCAAGGACGACAGTAGATGTTATTTTAGTCTTCTACGGTAAGGCATAGAACAACCAACAAAATCGGCCAAAGGGGTATGGCTCATTGGAGGCGACCGCTCTGAGATAAGAAGAGTATGTAGTTGTGACAGTTGCCCTCTTAGTCAGATTAGCCTCTGAATCACCCTTAAAGCCTTTTACCCGCGTTAGGCAAAAAGACCACGAAATTAGGTGCGGTAGATCCCCCTGAGCTTTTCCTTGGAGGGAGAAGGAGAGATCTTCTCTCCGATGATTCAGTGGTTTTGTAAAAACCATCGTATGGTCCCGTTGAAAGGGAATGTTGTAGAAACATCGTAGGAATCTCAGTCAGTGGAAACAGGTCATTCTAGCCCCGACAAGGGCCAGTATGCGATGGCATTTACCCACGTAATGTACAAAAAGAAAAAACGCGGTGTCGAAATTAATATCACGTACACTTAGCAACAAAATGAAATAAAAATGTTTATGATGAGTTTTATTGCGTTTCGGGGTCGTTTCGATATCAAAAAAGTTTTCTACACAAAATTATACCGAAGCCATTATATGGAAAATGGAAGCTATTCTTTTGAAAAGAATGATATGTAAGGATAAAAAATATAATTAATACCACATTTACTATAACCTTATAAATACATCAAGTTATGGTAAGTATAGAAATGATAACTTGTTTTACAGTAAAAATTTATCTGTTGTGAAATAAGCCGCAGCAATTCTTTGTCATTGACTAATATAATAATTTGTAAGAGTAAGTCAAAAAACGGCTGGACGGGATTTCTGGTGGAAAAGCGCTAATGACGTTCAGTCAGTATCTCTTCATTTTAAGTAAGGGCCAGGGCTCCATTGACGCCATGGCCGATGTCGATACCCTAGGTAGCAGTATTTACCAACTTTATTTGTACCATGCCTTACCAAAGCCTGCGAAAGTGTGAAACTCGTGTGGAATCTACTGACGAAACCCGCCCTAGACAATCAAATTACCCCTCTGTGAGGCGTGGGCCCCTGGTTGGGAAACAATGCCATAGATGTTTCTCCGGATTGCGAAAAGTAATTTTCTCTTTCAAAACCCTTAGTATCTGCATTGCTTTAAGCAGAAAGTATTACTTAATGGTGATAACCTGTTCTACTTGTTACGTAATGTAATTGAAAATATATTTTTATTTTATCATATAGAAAATGAAACAGGAGCTATATATAATTTTATTTAGATGGCGTTCTCAAACTAGCGTGCCTTCGTGACATACAATTATCCGCGCCTCCTAAAACATATTTAGTAAGCTCTCTTATCTTGTAATATATTTAACAGCTCTTTAAAGGTTTATAATAAACATTTGTCTTGTATCAAATAAATAAACGGTCTTTCTTATTTGTTCAAACTTTTTGATTTTTATGTTACAGCATATTCGCAAGCAGATCTTTTTTTTTCGTATTCCTTATAGCCTTTAAAAAAATGTTCATAAATATAATCTTATTCTAATGATTGATGAGATTACAGAATACTTCATCGAGAACTAGAAACATACTATTTCATATGCTAATATGCAGGATTAGGCGCTATGTTTGACGTATATAACATATTTTTTGGTCAAAATTTTAGAAAACAACCACAAACTTTTTATTAAAAATAACAATGTATAGTTACTTTGAAGATACACAATAGAATTTGTTAAAGAAAACCCGTAACAATAAAATAATGATAAAAATAGTACAACCAAATTTTCTATTCAGCTATTGTATCATTTTTGAAAGGACCTTTGATATATGATCTATTTTATTAGTATAAATTTCAAATTATTTAGTCATAGAGTTATAATAATACAGTCCATGCCACAAATCGCTAAAAGCGAAGCGTGTAACATAAACTATTATACATAATAAATTGTTTCATAGTGACGCTGTGAAAAGAAAATAGTTGGTTTGTGTTAATGAATAACCATGTATATAACAGGTCATAGACACCCTTTGTAAGGAGTAGTCCTCACACGAACACAAATTTAGGATGGTAGGCAATCGCATTGAGCTATTCTGGTACACAGAGGACGTAGCTGCCGATCCTCTGGAAACTTGTGAGCAGTGGCAATCCTATATAATTAATGCGCAACGTATGAATAACACAAGATTGTATCCCGGGAATTGAACCCACAACCTACGGTTGCAAGTTTCGGTCCTCTTCCACTGGGCTACCACTTTTCAGGTTTTGAGAATGTGTTGATATGAAAGTAAGAATAATACATTAATAAAATAAAAACACAAATTAAATTAAAAATACAAATTAAAAAATTAAAGTACATCCTACAAGAATTTGTTTTATTTATTTCATGTTATATATTTTTTTCAAATGTGAATGACAGATAATTTCCTAACACAATGTAGCTTTATGAAGGCATTACGTTCTTTCGATTTAGTTTTGACTACCATGGATTATCCGTGACAAATCAATTGGTTAGTAAAACTGGGTCCGATCTATGCACCGATAGATATACATATGTACCTACATACTTATATACCTATAAATACATACCTAATTATACATAAATTTTGTTAAGTATTCAAGAAATTAATTTCGTTAGACAAAGTAGTAGAAAGACGTAAAAATAAATATATATAATAATATTTAAAGATAGTTTCCGTGTTAAGACTAAGTTAAGTTAAAAACCAAAATTATGAAACCTTTAATTTCCATGTTAAATTGGCACTTAATATATGAAATCTAGTAATGTTATATATGTAATAAAAATAATAAAATAATAATTGTACATATTTTTTAATGTTTGTTACGCCTAATATTGTGCCTGTAGACAATGTGTGGTCTTTGAATTAAATTATTAATTGTTATTAAGGTGATTAATAATAGTCAACTCTTGCAGATATGGCAGACAAATATATTTAATAGGCAGAAAAATAATTAACTTTTTATCTTATCTGATATGTGCCATCAAATTAGACTTATTCTAGCAATGATTCGTGTTTCATATGCACAGAAAACATTTTTACAAATTATATATTATAATAAAATATGTAATTAACTTAGCAATTATGTATAATACAATATTACAAAATACAATATAAAACAAAACTACACTACCGTTTTATTGCTAAAAATGTTTCCAGTTGACAATAATGTATTGCGGGAAAGATACGGTCGTGTCGTGACGCGGGGAGAAAATAAAGTACAGGACATCTGCCACTAGTATAATGTAATTCAGTCGACGAGAATTGATGCACAGTGTAAAACATTTGATTGTTTTTGTTCACACTTTATCGTAGTGTGTTATTTTACGTACGTTTACTAGTGCTTTTTGTTGTACAATAAGTCACGATTTTTTCCGAAAAGTGAAACATTTCACTTTACACACAAAAACGATAGTATATGGATTAAATTTATTCAAAAAGAAAATACTTTGTTAAGGTAGATTCGTTGTGTTCTAAAATTAAACCCGGTTTTCCGTAAGAGAATTCGCAAACCCAAGCCTACCGTTTCTCTCATTGCGGTTCGAGTGGTAAAGTTACTCACTCAGCAAGGCGAAAAAGGCTTTGTTCTAAAAGTCCAGGCGAGACTTCTTTCAACGTTCTTTTTTATATTTTAGCTTACAGTCTACAATGATCCACTTTCATTTCGACTTTCGTAATATCCCTTTCAATATTAAAAATATATATTTTATTGTTCTAATTTGTTGTATACCGGTATTCAGTATGTTTTATGGCAGTGATGATGAACCATTTGAGCTCGATGTGTCAACATTTTAAAATTAAATGTGAAACGTAATAATCGTGGCATATCATACACCGCAAAATTTAATGTCTTTCTATAGAAAAGTTATCGAAGCCTTCTTTAAGATAATTATTATACATAGATATATATTCGTACATATGGGCTGATTAATTATAAGAGTAAAAAATTTAAAGGGATGAATATGTAGTGCATTTGCGAGCAAAAAGTTTTTTTACACTATTCCACTTTTTTCTTACCACTCTGTATTATGTCATCAATCTAGTAATACGTTATATTATTAACTTTATATGTTGAAATGTTTTTAATGATATTACTATTCTATAGTTGTTTTTTAGTACATGTTTAATACAACATTATTTATATTTCAAATTTTAAATACAGACATGATAAATACAAAAAATAAAAATTAAGTCATAATGCCTAAATTTCGTTTTTAAAAAAATAATAAATCCTTCGTTGGTCGAAGTTTATGCACATATGTTAAGGTATTAAGATATTTTAACCATTCCTATTCTTAGTTCTTTATTCAAAATTAAAAATATATTATTTAACAAAAGAAACAAAGCACTGCACGGTTTATATTACTCGTATAATGCATGTATTAAATATTGTTAAATGTAATTTACCTTTTCGAACCGATGATAGCTTACTCGTGGACTGACTACACTGACCTTTTTATAATATTAAAAATAATATGCGATTAAAAATTTCATTTTAATGCCTATTCAAATAAAGATATTAAGAATTTGA
Source organism: Battus philenor (assembly GCF_028537555.1). Taxonomy (NCBI): domain Eukaryota; kingdom Metazoa; phylum Arthropoda; class Insecta; order Lepidoptera; family Papilionidae; genus Battus; species Battus philenor. The sequence continues at coordinate 7,305,097 of NW_027181686.1, forward strand.
ATTTGAAAACTCTTTTTGTTATTATTTTTTGATAACTTTATTTATCATTTCTGAAACTATTGGTTTATGGATAGGGTGTACCATATTTTAATCGACAGCAATGGAGCTGTATATTTATTTATTTATTAACACTTTTTTGTACATCATAGACAAAAAATAGAGGGAAAAAAGAAACAATTCATATAGTAGAGAGGCGGTCTTATCGCGCGAGACGATCTTTACCAGACAACCTTTGTGATATGGAATGAGCTACCACCATTATAAACTCGTAATGTCAGCAATCTAGCCGTATATTTAATCTCTTTAAAGCTTTTGTTCCTGTAGTCAATCGATTATGACAAAGTTGAAACCTTTAATAGTTTGCTTGTACTTCCTAACCTTTACACTAGCTTCAGTTATGGGTAAATTACTACAGATTGGTTCAATATTCATCCTAGATTTCTATTATTGATTTCTAGTTGCAGTGTATCGTGTACTCCCTATTGTATTTACCCAACGCTTACTACAGCAGTTGGTTGCGTTGATACATTGGCAATATCAACACAATAGCGCTTAGAAGATCTGTTATATCTGTTCATAGCGTGAACCTGAATAAGACCAGAGACAATAGCTTACTTATAAATGTCTTGTGGAAAGAAGAAAAAAATTACCATTACTGTTTAAACTGGTTATGTAATCGAGATTAGAACGTAACGCTAGGCAACGTATGTTACATTCGTTCATTGTTGTGAAAATTCTCCGGGATATTCAGTTAGAAAAGTCACAATTCGCATTTGTCGTTTTTAACGTCTAGGATTGTCAATAGATGAAGTAAAGCTTGACAGTATTTCAATAATGATTTTATATTTTATGTATATAGATTATCTGCTCTGCTGAAAGCTGTACGAAATTAGAAAAAAAACCTTAAATACATTTACGTACATCTCTCTCAAGATAGTGGTTTATATTAATTAGAGGGTTATCGCGATGGCACGTCGTTTACGTTCTTTAAACTATTATTTAGCTTCATCCAAACACATTTTGATCAATTTCAATCTAATATAAATCCAAAAATATCAGAAAATAAAGGAGTTAAAGATAAAATAAACATAGGCACGTATTATTTAATTTTTATTAAACTTATACTTTTACAAAGAAACTATTCACATCAAAATATTTACATCTAGATTGATATTAACAGTTGACAAATAGATTTAGTTAAAAGATGTCACACATCGATCACTGGCGCAAATAGTTACCTTAAGTTTATATATATTTACATTTATTTACATTAAAAATAGTCTAGGAAAACATTGTGATATTAGATTTCTATGTCAGACTTTATATTGATGTAAATCATATGTATTTAGTCAATAAGTGACAATAAATTAGCAAACTACAAGATCTGTTACAAATGTGTAAATCATAGTTAATACGTATAAAAATCTCTTATGAATCTAGTTATTTACATGTTCAAGCATTTCGGGTAGTGCGTTGTATGCGACCATGTTGCCAAAACTCCCTTGTGTCTCTTTTTTAGTTACAATTGCTACAATTTCTTCTTCTGGTGGTGGTGGAGGAAAGTCATTATTGGAATCAACCGCCGACGAGATATCATCTACACTTATAACTACTTCCCTATTGTCAATTTCAATTCTATTTCGCTCTATAATGGAACTATCTTCCATAATGCTATATAAATTTTCGGATTTACCTTTGTACATTTGTCAAGAACTCATATAAAATGGATCATTAATGTTGACTTCGTCATTAACGGTATTATTTTTCTGTGACCACTCCTTTTGTTGATGTTTTATCCTATAAATTATTTCATCATGAATGACGCCGAAGCACATTGCAGTCAAAGCCAAACCTGTTAAAGTGTATACGGAACAAAACCATAGAGTCGTAGAGTTGATAGTGTAATATCTCACACCGTGAATAGTTGTATAACTCATGCCTGGGATTATACTGCCAAATCCAATGGTACTGAGTGCCATGAAGCAAAAATAAAAACCATCTATGATACTCATATTATCCAATTTATACAGAACAAGTGCACCTAAAGTTATATAAATAAAAATAGCAGCTAGACACAATAAAACGGGAGCTAAAATGCTCAAGCCGTGCATTGAAAGTTTGGAATCTGTGTCAGGCCAGCTTATTATATCATCTTTAGCGGTGCTTGTCGTTGGCCGCTCCGAACTGGACGAATCTTTGTGACTATCAGTTTTTAATACGTAACATTCTTCTGTTGGAGTTTTGCTTGTATTTTGACTATTAAGCATTTCTTCTTGTTGTCGTCTGAGCTTCATTCTTCTTTCTTTTTCGGCCATGCGGCGTTCATCATAACAACAGTAACCACAATTTGAACATAGACAACAACATAATGCTCTACTAAACACACTTCTTGCCATTTTAGATAACAATGATCCGACACTTGAAAGATATACAAGAGTTAGTGGAATTCCAATAATTGCGTATAAAATTGTTATTCCTTTTCCAAGTATTGTTCTCGGCGCGATATTGCCATATCCTGCAAACAAGAAAAAATGTTTTGTATTTATTTTTTTAAATTGAATAGGACATACCTAACACAGATGCGTGATTTATCTAATGAATGAAGATACTTGTTATTTATATACCTATTCAAAAGAACAATTCTCTTCTAATATAGCCCTTATGGTTAAATATTTATGATTTAGTAATTGGCAATATATAGTTACTAAATGTTGTAGGTTAGGGCAATCATCACTATATTGATATTAACAGATCCTACCACATATCATCACATCTTGTGGAAGTACAGTATAAAAATGATCATATATTTTTATATCGTTATTACACCAGGGAATCCAACCCATCATTTATACTCAATTTATTATTGAAATAGAAGATTTTTTTTTTTCTCTTAATGTTATAGCGAAATTTTGTTATCTTCAAATTGCATAAAATTGTAACTTTGAAGAAGTTAGAAACATAGTTAAGTTTTATGAGATATAAAAAATGTTAGATGTTAATAATCCTTACCAATGGTAGTTAAAACTGTCAGAGAATAGAAAAACGCCAGAGCTAAATTCCATTCGTGTTCTTCGTAATGATTGTTACCATCATTGCCGCCAAACTCTCCTAGAGCTAATTCTTTATAGCTTACACCATATTGAGATGCCATTTCAGTTGTCACACGTTGAATAAGCTCATTCTGAAACTTTAAAATTTCTTGCGCTGCTAATCTAGTCCAGTTTTCTCTGTATAATATGTTTAGTGAGACCGTTATCTCCCATATGTTCTCTACCGCTTTACTTCTTGCATCCCAAAAGTAATTCGCCGAAACGCTAAGGTTATGATAATCTTGATCGTTTTCCTCGACTTCTTTCTTATTAGTGTTGTTTTGATCTCTTTGACTTATTTTTTGTCGATCGGGTAATAATCGAGGTCTAGCGGTTATGTCTGTGTCGCCTTCAATCGTCAGAAATATTATAGATCCTAAAAAAGTGTAAGCCAATAGAACTAAAAATATCACCATGTTTGTGAGAGATCCGATAATAAACTGTTTTCTTCTGTACTTGGTGGTTTTAAAACAAAAACAGCATACAATTTTTTGGCGAGGAGTTTGCGGTCTTTTTTTGCTAGTTGAAGCCATCGAATCCACATCTTGGCATTTTTCCAGAAGAATCCCTCCATTTAAAGTTGGTTTGGCGGGAGTATATTGTTCAAATCTGTTAATTGCTTCTTTGTCTAATATTATGTGATTTATTTCCATTTTTCGTACGAATTATTATGTTCTACGCCTTGTTATCGCCATCGTTGTAGGAGTTTCTTTGTATTTATCTGTAACAAATAAAAGATTTAAAGTTAAAAATAAAACTTTTAAGTCTGTTACATTTTTCAAGAAATGGTATTCAATATCAAGTAAAATCGGTAAGGGTCCGTAAGCTGTATTCAAAACATTAAAACTGTATACAAAAAATAGTTATATGTAAATATCGTTCCGTTACCGTTTTGAAAGGCACCATTTGTAAAATACAATTTGGGTTAATAAGACATACAATCTTAATTATTCAGATCTCGAGCACAAACATGATGACATGCATTATATTGCTTTGCAAAATTTAGAATGCGCTGAATTTTAAATTTTGATGGTATCATTTTCAATAAGGTAATCGTTAGGGTATTGTCGTAATTTTTTGATAAAAAGAGTAGAAAATTTGAACTTGAAGAAGAACGATATTCCAGCATATCACAATATAATTTTCTGGAATTTGTTATGTAATGTATAAAATACAGATAGGGCGATTGTTTATGTATAAAAACTTTAAAGAGCTAAATGTATAACTCATTTATCAGCGAATAGCTTTGAAGCTTTTGCATCTATTTACAATTAATTCTGGTAATAAAGTCTGCAAGGTAAGTAAGTAAACAAATAATAGTTTTGAGTTATAGCAATTCGAAATTTGAAAAAGCTTTTTTCACTGTCATATCATTACGTTATAGAACATGTCATTGGTATACCCTATACTTAACATAAATTCACAACTATGCATATTCGTGTGTCACATATTCGCTTTAACACTTGTAATCAATCACTATGTATGAGAGGAATATTCATCTCCTACCATCAACAATTTGATGTATATTTTTGTGGTTTCATGAAAGTTTTAGTAGGGAGCTTTTACTGTTTCATGCTATATTATTACTAAAATTTATTTTGCCTTAGGAAAGCGCGGCGAAACGGAATCCGAGTTAAAAATTGAAAAAGCATCGCCACTAAGAGCTTTGACGGCTGTCTGATAAAACGAAACGGCTGATGCTGAACCGACTCGTCTTACTTGAGGAAGGCTGTAGTTATTTTGGTAGCACTAAAGTCAGAACCCTCTGCACAAGAAATTATATCACTTAATTATAATGAAATAGTTTAATTTGGAATATGCTATATCTATAGAATAGAACTCTTCTATTAGAACGGCGGTAGTGACAGCATTAATATCGGAAGATTTTTCTTTTTTTTATAATACATTGAAAGTAATATTTTTAAAAACGTCGGCACTTGATGAATGAAAAAAATTGTTTCTTTTCATAGGAATTTTAAAAATACAATGTCTATTAAAAGTAATCTGAAAGAAATACAATTTCTTTAAGCCATCGTGCAGTGGTACGTAACTAAGCCATGATAGAAATACATTTTTAGATAGTGTTCATTTCTTTTTTATTTATTTTATTTATTTCGTAGGTACTTTATATTGTAATATTATTTTTTCTCTTGCATACTTCTAAAATTTATAAAGCAAATTATTAAGAACCAAAAAATGAATCGGCGATATGATATCACGTCAGCGATTTCTTCCAGACATCCATTAAACAGACTCGGTTAATAAGGAAAAATAAAGCGTAAATTCTTCAAATAATAAAAGAGATTGGAAATGAATGTATATGAAAATTGTCAATTTCTTAAAACATAAAGTATTTACGACTTTTAATACAGAAATCATAAAATCAATTCCACACTATTAAGCAGACACACATAATATGTATTTGTCATAGTAATTTACAATATACTTAAATTTTTCTTAATTGTTTCAGCGAATGTAGTAACTAATGTAATATAAAAACTTGCAAAATCAATCTATCAAGATTTCAAAGAGATTGAAAATGTCCAAACAAAATGAAGAAGATACTGTAATGCATTACCGTACTCGATCTGGACCATTAGGGACCTTCCCGATAATGATCCATTTGGCGACTGGACGTCAGGCTTATCTAAAATGAACTTCTCATTGATTTCTTTTTCTGACTTATTTTCTACAAAGCTTTATTACGCTGTAATTGATTTAATAACCTCTGAAAGAATCAAGGATAGGGTTTTTTTTTAATTTTTATTTTGTTACTCTTTTGCGAGTATTCTGTATTTGCTAAAACCCCTGTGTACAACTTAATTTATCAAATGAAATTCATTACTTGACATAATGTCACTGTAATGAACCGCGAACTCGGCATTTAACTTCTTTGTTTTTTATATAATCTTAACAAGTAACGCAGTATAATAAGGAAAATTTTTTATTATCCAATGGATCACGTTCTTCAGCAAAAAAGACAAGAAGGAGAAAAAGTATGTATGAATAATATAATAAATATAACACGAGCTCTTGTTGTCTATATTGTAAATATTATAACAAGCTAAAAAAAATAGCAATAAGGGAAAATCCTGTCTGTAAGTTTTCTGTAAATAAAGACAAAAGTTGGCACGCAGCCAATGTTATAAGCAATGGTCGCAAAATTACAAACGTTCTTGGTGTGTTTATTTTGAAATATCAGATACCGGCTTCCTCACTTAGGTGAAAATCACAAGACAAAATAATAGTTTCAAAATAATTTTACATCAACTTTTAATTCGCCTGGGTTAAATAAAAATTAGCCGAAAAATATTTTTAAGTATGTTTTACTTACAAAAAGAATTTCCTTGGTATTAAAACCATCTTTAATATCTTTTTTCAATCTAATACACCTTCTGTAAAATACAGATAGTATTTGAACAGGGTAAAATTCAAATGAAAAATTGAAAAAATAGTACTCCAAAAGCAGCACGTTACTAATATATAAAAAAAATTTAAAATCAAACGTAATTTCTGAAGGATTGCTTCAAGTGGTCGATGTGAACACGGCTTTCTAATATACTCGGATTTATCATTTATGACATTAACATGAGTGAAAATCAAATTTAATAGAATATGGAATCGTTTCGCCGCACAAATACCAGCTGAACCAATAAGATTCTAATTAAGTGACATAAACATATAACTTCACCATTAAAGTTTAATACGACGGAAATTGTTCCGTAAATTGCTTCAAGTTTGTCACGCCACTTAGACTTGATTTTACGTTGAAATTGTTAAAGTGCTTCGGTACTTTGAATTGCTAACAGGTTGAATCTGTATTTGGTTAACCAAAGAATACTTCGCATAGAATTTCTCGTTAATTAACTATCCGTGACACACGCAAATAAAAATTTGGTAAATAGTCATATGTGCACTTATTTGGTATAAAAACATTTAAATTAAAAGTAACAACATTTTGTAACGCGATGTAAATATTGTCACAAAATCACCAGAACCAACATCATTAGAAGCCGTTTCTCATACTAATAATACGAGATAATTTCATTATCATAATTATAACTTCAGCTGTAATAAGCCCGCTAGTAAATATAGGCCTTTCCATATATTTGGACTAGGTTCGGTTAGATACAGCATGCATCCAGGGTCTTCCGATGACCTCAACGTGATCGTCGATCAATCTTGTCGTGACGTCTACCCGTCCCCCGCTGCGCTTGCCAGTCTTCTGTTTTCACTTAAGGCCCCGGCGACCATCTGTACTGCACACTATATGGCTTGCGATGTCGTGAGAGATCATATTGTCTGCTTTTTGCCAACATTAATAAAGCAAGAAAGATACGACACACAGGTATTACATATTATCAAAGCAGCTATTAATTAAAAATAATTAAAAAAAAGTTATTATAATTTACAAAGAGTTTTTCTACATATTCAAACATGTTAAGACAAATACGCTTTCGTATAAAACAAGGTAGATTATACTAACATTCAATAGCAAAACATCGTAAATTTTATCGAATTTGTTTGCTGTTGACATTATGTGTTGTTTTGCAGGAATTTAATAGCCATCACTTTGCTGACTCGTGTGAATTAAATATAAGATATCACCATTCCCCACGAATGGTTAATATCAAGAGAAATTCAGTATATATTTGGCTTTTGTGATGAAATTAGAACATTGTAGCAAATTTGTTGTAGACAAATACGAAGTTTAAATAAAAAATAGATTATTGCCTTTGCTGGGTCATCTTTATATAATTAATAATAAAAGTTAGTCGCCAAGGGGGTTTCTATGCCAAGAATTACTTGATAAATTTGATTTTTTTCATAATTTCACAAGGTTCATAAAGAGAAAATAGAAAAATTTGGATTAAAGAGTATAAACGATAAATTGACTTTTGTTTTCCCACGCAAAACCAGCGTCGACTAGAACACCTGTCCCTACGTGCTAAACATTTAACGTCAATCAAAATCATCAAAAATGCATTATTTTCTAATAAAACAAAAGGTACCGAGTATCATAAAGAATTATAATAAAAATTTAATCAACTGTTATTTAATAATGTGATCACTATTGCGTAATAGTAAAAAAGAGTGTATTTCTCTTTCACCATTAAATTGCGAATGTCCCTTTTGACAGTACTAAGTCCATCGAGGAAGCTAGTTCCTAAATATATATATAAAAACCAAAACAATAGTATTACTGCGCTTATAGGAGAGATACAGACGACGAGTAGGGTAGAAGTATTGGCTGCTTCCTTCCGTAAGTTCATCATTAACGCTCGTGGGTTAGGTTAGCGTTCATCACCTTTTTTTTCACGGTGCAGCATGAGGAGCTCTCTGCACTTACTTTACTATGCTATAAAGGGGTTCGGTAGCATTACTAGAATAATCGTAAAAGAAATCCTAACGGTAAAATGTTCCACCGTATTTTAAATATACAAAATTCTGAATGTAATTACATCTCAGTAGTCCAATAATTCCACTAGCTCCATCCTTTGAACCAGAACGCACTAATGTTTGCATTCTACGCGCGGCGGCAGAAATAGGCGCTGATATTAGAATCGTTAAAGGGATTTCGTGCCTCGAAGCGATTTATTGATATTTCTTTTCTTTCTAACGATAGTTTGGAACGATAGTCGTACAACTCGTGAAATTGAAATACACTACTATAAATATCTAAACCTTTTTTTCTGCTATTATATGTAGCTTACGAACATCTATTGTTTTAATAAAAATTAACAAAATATAAGCGAGTTAATAAATGTGCAGCCTGACCTTTGTTTACTTCTCATGAACTTAAGCTATCAAAATGGTACGAAATTTTACAACAAAATGGGTTTCTCTTGTTATTCAAATTAGTAAAACTCTGAGTGTTGAATAAGATACTGGATTTCAAACAGTAAATATTTCTTCAACTTTTTAACTGTATTATTTACCACTTCGAGTTTAATTTTCCTATAAAATGTTAGAATTAAGTGATTACATAATATGTTGAAAAATATTTAGGATGTAATATTCTGACGTACTTCTTTGTGTTATTTGGTGTTCTTTCAAATCCTTAAGACCTTTATTGTTACCAATAAGGTAATGATGATATACAATAGTGAGAAAAAACCTTTTGAAAATGTGGATTACTTTTCGTTAAAATTAAATATCGTTTACCATCTGTCCTTGATAACTTTCTAATGATAAAAGTTATTGGCCTGTAGCATTCCAATTGAAAAAAAAAAATTATGAAACATATTTTAGAGTGATCAATTAATACAGGGTATAAATAGATATAAAAGTTTCAAAGCTTTTAGATGACAAGCGAGCAATACACTCATCCCTTTAAGGCTTTTCTACCCTTAACTATTCACCGTATATAATTCACATTGGCACACTCGTTTCATGTTTAAGTATTTTTAAAATTCTGAAAACTCGCAGCTTTTCATCCAGTAAAAAAAAACTTTCAAGCTTTTTAAAAGCGAAGTTAAGGTAAAGCGCATTCAATGATCATCCCCCTTAAATTTACAAAAATAATAAATGCCACTAAGGCGAATGGTGATCACTTCGCCTTTGTCGCATTTATGACTACGTCATTTATAGTTCATCAAAAATAGAGAAAGTCCATAAGAACTTCTAAATTAGCATTAACATGATAACAATATTTGTTTTTAAGTTTTATGCTATTTACTAATTATTATGTTAAAAACTAATATTTGCTAATTTCAGGAACATACTTCCAAAGCAACATTTAAAATTTGATTGTGTATAGTAAGGAGTCAGGTCGGTGAAGGTGAATACATTGCGAGAATGCCTTTATATTGCCTACCTACGCCAGTCGTTAGGCTTGGACATCGTACCTAGAAAGCAGTAGTATCCCAGCAGTAGAGGATTCCCAGGATACAATCTTAAACAATTCACATTTTGTGGATTAATTGTATAGGATTGCTACTGCTCGCAAGCAAGTTAGCAATCCTATATATATCCTAGAGGATGGGCAGCAGTATCAACTGCGTATAATAATACCACACTGCATTGGCCAACCCACCTACCAAGTGCGGAAATTAGGTTATATCCCCCCTCCACAGGTATTATTGAGGATGCCTTTGCAGTATGTGCCGGCCAAAAAGACGATGAACGGTGACCGTACCGTTTTTTTCAGAACGTTGGATATGGTGAGAATCCATGAAATGTTGAGAAGTTGCATATCTGCTTATTCATGTTATAAATAAAAAAATGATCACTTTTGAAACTTATATTTCGGCGTATATTAAATCTCGGCATGATTCCATGGTTGTCTCATTTAACGTTATTGCTCCCTCTGGAAGGTTTAATTAAGTAAATTTATTCGTATCTTTAAAATAAAGTGATGGCGGCTGTTTTAGTCTGGCCTCCTCCATTTGACAGCATATTAATTAACTTTAATGTTGCAACGTTTCACTTCATGGCTTAATTTATTGGGTACCTTGCTTAATAGAATGTTTCAAATTTGATAAAAATGAATTAAGACCACGAGCACTTTGCTCTAATCGTGGTTGACAGTTATTCGTAAAAAGAATATGAATCTAGAAATAAAAGAGGTTTTATTACTTGTAATCTTCAGTTCTAATAAATATAGTTTAGAATAATGATCTTTATTTACAAAAACTTTAAAAAAACTTCCTTAATATTACCTCAATTATGTGTCACTATGTCGATAGGAAAATCTAGGGAGAGGCCTATTTCTGGCAGTGGACGTCTTGGAGCTGAAATGATGCATGTTTTTCGCGTAACGCAGAAAAGATATATTCAATAATTAAGCAAGTAGAAAATTGCAAGAATTATTTTGTTACGGTGGCGTATAAATATTTATGTCTTTCGTAGCACAGGAGATTGAGGCTCTTTGATCTTGTTGACCGGGATTACCGGTGTTTGCTTAATATAATGAATATCCTCTTTTAGAAAAGACATAACCATTCGTTTTTTAACTGATTAAAAAAAGCGTCATATTTTAATACAGGTCAATAAAAATAAATTTAATACTTTTATCAAAAAGACGACGTGCCGAAAATTCACTTAATGGCAGTTAATATAACGTCACAGTTCACATATATTCATGATATTTCTTTTCATCAAATTATCTTTTACCGGAACTGATACATTTCTCTATGGCCCCCCGCTATTGGAGACCTCTCCTTCCACCCCTATTTGTGTGGGAACAGAATTTTTATTTTTCCTCTATTAATATTTTTTACATTCCATTTTTTATAACCATACTCTTCTTCCATGCATCTTATTATCTATCTTTCCGTTCTTTTACTCTACAATTCTATCTATCTTTTTCTCTTTTCTGCTATCCCACTCATCCATCCTCATCTCTGCAGTTTGGTCTTTTCTATAACAGTTTGTCACAGAATTTTGTTTATGCATTTTCTTTTAGGTATATTTATCACAGCGTTAATGCATTATACTTAAATTAATTAAATTTTAATTTATTCTTAATGTTATAATTTTTATTTTTATTTACATTATACATTACATACATTATTCGTTTGCCAGTTTACACTTTATTTCTATTAAATGCACTATTTAATTTAAACCTACAGAACCTGAGGAAGGACTCTGTTTCTTCTTTTTCAGCCAAAATGGAGGTGACAGTGGCCTCCTCAATCCTTTTTCCTATCCGGCATTCGGAGAAACTGGTACATTATACTGTACCGGAATATAAGTTACAAAATCCTAGGCAGCAAAGTATTTATTCTCGAGAACTTGTGACAATACTACTACATATCATTTTAAACAGGAAATAAAAAAGGAAACTTGCTAGTAGAAATAATCTCTGCGACAATACCCTTCGTGAGCTGTTTAAAAACATTAAAGTCTGGTCGCAATAAGTAAAAAACTAGAATTTTCTTTTCTTATATAACATGAATGTAATCTGCCATAATATAACAAAATAAGTATCATAAATAAATATTGGTCATCATTTATGTACAACTACAAAAAGGCTACATTTATCCCACAGATAACCGAAAGCCATAAATACTTTTTATGTATTGTCATTTCAAATGTAATCTATGAGATATAATGTAAATAAGATTTATTTCTTTCAATCAATCAACTAAGCTGGAGATTATAATCAATTCACCTGAGCTTATTTCGGCCCATAAAAGCGGCTGAATCATAAACAACGATTCGTACAGCGGTAGCGAAAAAGTAAAATTATTTTTGGACGCATGCAATAAATATCAACACTTTTGTTATGATAATCTTCAACTCGATTTTCGCGAAAAAAATATTTCGTATTTAACTTTAAATTTATTTCATTTTTAATTTCAGGTGTATAACATTCACTTCTTGATGAGGGCTTCTAAATAACATATGTACGAAGCGGCCTGCATCCAGCTTCTTCCTACGACCTTGAAGAGTTCGTCTGTCCACCTTGTCAATGGACATTCCACGCTGCACTTGGTGATCCGAGGTTTTCACTTCAGAAATATTAGCCCTCAGCGGCCAACCGTTCTTCTCTTTATCTCGCCTGTCCACAGCTACCTTAACTTAGATATGTTGGTTACTTTTCGTTTATTTACGGATCACCTCGTTTCTGATTTGTTCTTGTAGAGAAATCTCGATGATTCATGACTCATTGAGCGACAGTGAGCTTGCAAATAAGACCCGAAGTAAAAGATCACGTTTTACTACCGTAAGTTACAGACGAGATTTTCGTAGTTTTCTGGCCGCTGCTAAGTCTATTTAGATTCGACTAACTTAACTTAAAATATTTTTTCTGTTTGCTTTTTCATCGTGCATATTTACTATAATTTTAAAAAGTGTCTTGTAAATAAGCGAAGCATGGCAATGAAAATTTCAGATTACGAATAAACACATATATGGAACAGTATATCGATACTATTGACTCAGTCTTCAATATGATCCATTTAATCATAGGATTGATGGGCTATAATTTTGGATAACATAAATATTTTATTTTGGTAACAAATGCATGGGTTATGACCTCATGTTCTACTATCGAAGTAACGTAAGCATCTTAGTAACACCGTACTTACATTTCATGATATACAACGTTAGACAACCATAAACCTTCCACGCCTAATTCCACGATAACGCTCACGCCGACCCAATTTTTCTCAACAGCTCTGATAAGACGACAATGTACGGTCTTTTTTATTATTTATGGACAGGCAATTATGTTTCATATTGTGTTTCGGTTACTTTCGCTCCGACATTAATAATCTTAATAATCTAATTTTTAAAACTTTGTATGTTTTTATTCAGATTGCCTGGTTGTAAAAAGTTTTCATGTATTATTAAAGTACAGCAATTTGGTTCTCTCTATCATTCCACTTTATTTTAATATGACAATCATATTTAACACCACCTGGTGTGAAAATTAAAAGATAATATTCATATAGGAATCGGAAATTTTATGGAGTTTTTGTTCTTTTTAATTGACTGCACCTATGACCAGACTATGTATGACGTGTCACATTAAAAAAATACATTACAAATTAAAATTTCAAAAGTCTAGCTGAAATTAATTTTCCTTTTTGTCTACATATTAAGCAAACTTTATAATGGTTCAACTTTTAGTAGAGCGCCCATTATGAAGCATGCATATCGCACAGAGATGATATTACATAAGTAACGTAACCTCATTTGCTCTCCAAAAAGTCGAGTGTATTTTATTATCCTATGTATACTAACATTGGTAAAGTTCCCAGATGCAATTTTAAATGAAATATAACATAAAAAAGTTATCTTGGTCAACATTTTTATAACATTGGCGTACGATGCTCCAGATGGAAAAAAAAAACTTAAAATAAACTTACTAAAAAACAAAGGTTACCTAAGAAATATACTATTTACATAATACTAGTTAGATTTATAACTATAGTTCTTAATTATAGAATGTACGAATAAAATATATAACCATCAGAAAACTGGTAGCGTCGAATCACTTGATAGAGTATTAAAAAAAATTATAAGGGATTTTCTAATTAATTTTTTTACCGGTATAGTTCTTGGACATAGAATTTTAAACCATAGGTACTATATTTTTTACTTACACATTTTCACGGCATCCTTTATTGTATATATTAAATAACAAAAAAAGAAAAACTTGAAAGCAAAATAAATCTATTAATAACATTGAGATGTTTCTTTTCTTTCTTCTTTTCAGTCGATAGACGCCTATTATAAGGTATAGGCTTCCCTCAAAGATTGTCACGATGATCGGTCTTGTGCTGCCCACATTCAATTACTTCCCGCGACCACAACTATATCGTCGGTCCACCTAGTGGGCGGCTTACCCACGCCCCGTCTAACTGCTCGTGGTCGCCACGCGATAACTTTTATGACCTAACGATCATGTGTTGCACGAGTGATGTGCTCGATCTGAGTCTCTGTAGTCGTGCAATTTTTCGAGCTACGTTAGTGACTTTGGTTCTTTTGCGGATCTCCTCATTTCTGATTTGATCTCGCAGCTAATCTTCGTCCATAGGCCTCTCCATTGTTCTTTGGGTGACCTTGAGCCTTTTTATGAAACCCATCGTAAGCGACCACGTCTCAGATACGTGTGATAACTGGCAACACACATCGATCAAAGACATTCATCTTCAGATATTGCGATAAACGAATTTGAGAAGGACGAGGAATATTTTAAAATATATGAAATTAAAGTAACTTAACCTAAATTATTAAGGAAAAAAGGGAAAAATCATAGACAAAAAACACAAATAACAACTAAATGAAGAGAAATATATAAATTGAACAATATTAAACTTTGTCCAGTGAAGGATTAATATGAAGACATTTTTGAAGCACGTCGTTGCTAAGCTTTGGGTCGTTTAAGATAATCCAGCTAATGTAAACGCTACTCATATGCAACACGTCATGAATATAACATGAAGTGAGACACTTTCAAAATAATAACGGCTTCAAACATTCTCGGTACAAACTATATAACAATTGATGTTTATATTTTGGATTTAAATAAGACCTTCAAGTATGTTATTTACTTAGATAGTTTACACACAAATTAATTGATCCTAAAGCATCAGTGTGGATATATAACGGTATGACGCATAACACAGGTCTGTAATACAAAAAAGGTGAACGATATAACACCAGTGCTAGTCATCTTCTGTAAAGACGTTAGTACCTCCTTTCAGTCTAATATTTTCATAGTTCGTAGTGCTTTCAAATCAAAATGCTATTTTATTTATATATTAGTGAGTGGAGCAGTGGTAGCCCAAAAGTAGAGGACTGAGATTAATCATCGTAGGTCACTGGTTCGAATCCCGAGGTGCCACATACACATACATATTGTGTATTCATTATATAAAATTGCCATTGCTAACAAGTTTCCAGAGGATGGGCAGCTTCTCTGCCTACCAGATAGCAAACCAGCCTGCCAAGCTTTCCGATTATTTTTTTGAGAGATCTATGCGTTGCAGTGAACTACCTGCTGAAAACGAAAAAGAGAATAAAAAAGTTAAACATGGATGCTTTTAAATATATCGCAAATATTCACTATTGTTATAATAAATTCTACATTTTACACACAATGAGTTTTTGGACAAGTAAAAAGTTATAAAAAAATCACATTATATTTTGTCAACATAATTTCATTTCCATCATCATAAATTTAGCAATAGCACAGACGAATATAGCCCTCCGCCACAGACTTGCAATAGGTCCGGTAGGAATTGGATTACCGAGCTGATTGTGTAAATGACATGTTCCTGATTTCAAGTTCCACTCAGTAATAATAGTTGAATTTTAATAGAAGTTGATGTTGAGTATGAGTGAAGTAGAGGAGAAAAAGCGGCCAAGTTCCCTAACGTGTAAAACAGGTGACCTTAAAGTTCTGGAGTAGAGATTACAGACCTGCAAGCGCAGGGCAGTTTGTCAGTACTCAGGCTGAATACATGACCTTAGATGAACGATATCTAGATATATAGATAGATATAGTAGCGACATATGAAAACGCTTCACTTATGCCGATTGTACCACACACACAACCTTTACCCGTGCACCCTGATCTGCGACAGCAGCGACGCGTAGTGCGATGCGCCTGCGCAAACTATAGATACGCGGATACTGCTTGCTTGAAGCGCTTTTCTCATTTTTACTTTTCGTTTTTTCATAAATTTCCTTTTCCAAATTAAGTTGCAATTCTTATTACCTTTAGGTTCTCATAATTATTTAAATTCAGTTGTTTTGCTTCTATTAGTGCTAAAGTTGCAACAGTTTATTTGGGTGAAGATATACCAATCATCTTCTATAACGTTGTAAAGGTTGTTTGAAAACGCTGGATCCAGTTCCAACCGGTAATGTTATAAATCTATGGGGATGGCTTATGTCCAGCTGTGGACGTCCTGCGGCTGAAATGATGATAATGATATAAAACGGGGTGGTTGAACGGAAATTCGACGATGGGAAATTCGCGTAATTGTTGAATATTGAATATTGCAGTATAGATGTATTGGACATATTTAGTGAACATACGATTATTAAAGTTGAAGTTTTACGGCTGAAATGATAGTGATAAAAATGAATACAATTTATTGGCTTTCTATTGTTTAATAATTACGATTTGTTTTTTTTATCGAAAACAATATTAAATAGTTATACACGTTTCATTTCACGTTTAATATTGCCCAATGTTATAAAATCCAGTTCCGTTGTATGCAATGGTAGCTCCGAGGCGTTCGTTCTAGATAATAGTTTGTAGTTAAGAGTAACAGTATTACCGCAGTAAAATAAAAGACGTTTATGCGTATGGTTATGGTACAATAAACGTAAATATAGCGACCAAAGTGTTCTCCATGAACGGTTTGTATTTAGTTTTAGTTAAGCGTTTTTCAATATATTGATTGAAATTCTATTTCTAAACACAAAGTTATTCACTGTGAATCGTTTTTACGAAGAACAGAACATATATCGACTAACTTATATCGCATCATGCAATTCCATTATCGTCTTAGTCAATTCGATTAAATAAAATTATTGATATAAAAATAAATAATCACAGTACAAGCGCTTACTACTGCGATATGAAGAATCAGCATTAATTAATGATGTATCAAATGTTTTCATATTCCAAATTCAAAATAAAAACAATATGAAAGAATTACATATTTATACTTTAGAACGATATCTCGGTGCATAACACGGACAACAGAACGCTTCTTTCAAATTTCTATCACGCACCAAATTTCTTTAATTATACGGGTTTTTGATCTGCAACATTATTTCTCCAGGGATATCAAAAAATCGCTACTTTAAGACCAAAACATGCTCTAGAGCTTAAAGAAATAGCAACGATAATAAGATAAACGAAATATAAAGTTATTCGCAGCCTGTCAAAATGAAACTGTCATCGCCGGCGAAGAGGGTTAAAAACGTATAGGGTGAGATAACTTCCGACAATTCTAGATAGAAACGTTGCTAGTATTATTTCTTACGTCTTTTCAAAGTGATGACGCTTAACGAAGTAAAGTGTCAGCCACGGAATCACAACCAATCAAGTCAAGGATCGGCTCCTCCGAGCGCCCTTGGGTCAAAATACCTAACCCCCTCTTGCGGCACTTGTCGCATGGTGCGTTTGATACTGTAATTAGAGTAGCATGTTGCATAGTCAAAATCAATATTGTTATGACATATTGTCATGATATTCTGTATAGAACTATCTTAAATCAAACCAACGAACAGTAAAAGTTATAATTAATATTAACGAATTAGGATATCAAATATCGTCTGAAACATCGTTATATATTGCTATTTTATTTATTTTTATTCATGTCAATAATTATGCGAACGACTAATAAAAAAAATGCAACAAATTTCAAACAAAAATTCACGTAATCATCTGCAGTAGCCTCGTGGGTCAGTAGAACCTCACGACAGTCGATTTGGCTTATCTCCAACATACATTAATGTCCTTATAATATTTCTTTAAATTTGAAATTTTAGCGAGTAAGCCTGAATATTGCTAATGCGCCTTCTCAGCCGTAATAGTGCCAAGTTTTCTGTCTGCGCTTGTACGGGTAATATTTTAAAGCGCATAATTCACACTAGATATTTTGCTGGTGGCGGGCAACATTTCAGAGAGCTTGTTTCTAACGCTGTACTATCATGTACATCCATTCGTAAGTTCTTTATTGATTCTGATAAAAGCAATATTTCTCATCTTAGTTTTTCTAATCGGAGACCTTTAATTTGAAATTCCGAAAACCTTGTTCCAGATCACGCTGAGGACCCTTTAAGGATATCTTGCACCCTCTTCCTTAGAGCGTCCATCTAAACTATCTAAAGTTGACCGTTTCATTTGAATTTTTCCACCTCTTAGTCCAATTTCCATTTGGAATAAATAATAATACGACCTGAACCAAAGTCAGAAGCGCAAGACAGTGTAATAATTATAAAGAGGTTAGTCACTATGTAAGAGATCTAAGCTATTTCATTCAGCGCTGTCAAAGCTAGTGAAGCTAGTGATATACACAATATCAACGTCAGAATAGAGTTATTCTGTTACCAAAATTATGCTACGTAGAATTAAATTAAAAAGATTTATCTAGAATAATATGACGTGAAATAATCCCTAAATGATTAAACAACGACACTAGCTTTTAGCGAATTGAACTTATGTGTGTATGTATTTGGGATCAAAATGGCATCTATGTTAAATTATTAGGTCATGCACCACGTGAGATCTTTTAATTAAACCGGAGAAAACCGAACCGAAAATAATCCATAAATTTTGCAGGTTTTAGTACCCAAAAATCATATGCTTCATATATTGTAATATATAATCTGATCATTTAAACAGTAGGATATCCACTGTTTAAATGATCATATCAGACACTTCGAAATTGGACATAGACTACCCCTATAGATTCCCAACAGAGACCTGTTATTGGAAGCAGCTTACATCTAGTTTTTTTGACTATACATAGATAGATACAATTTTATTTTTTGTAACTTATTTCGAAAGAAAATGAAATAAATATGAAATTCTTATAACTATACAAGTTGAACCATTATAGGTGTCAGTCAGTGCCTATTCAAAAATCAATGGTCTCAGAAATATTAAATAACGTAATAATAACATATTAAAAAATCATTTTCGAAATACGAATTACTACATATTAAAATTATATTATTGTTTATTATACTGGTGGGGCAGTAGACTTTGTATTGTCAGAAGAAATCGGTTTCTCGCATTCTAATAGAAAAAAAAAAACATCACGTTATACGACTTGATTGAAAATAAGTGTAAAAGCCTTTTGTCCTTTAAAACTTTTACACTTAAAACCAATCATTATGTATTTGGTAGTATGAAAATAGGCGGTTTAATCGTAAGTAGCGATATTTTCTAGACTACCGTGACATCATACTTTTACACAAAGAAAAAGAAATGGAGAGGAAAAAAGTATACGTAAAAAATTAAACCTTATTTCCCTTAGTATATAACTTGAAAATTACTCTACCGATTTCCTGTTTAAAGTTTCCTAGACTTTGTGGAAAGTTTTTATGGAAAAAATACAATTTCCACTGCGACTTACATTTGCAATGTCGATAAGTAATCGCAAGGACCGTCGTTTAGTGTTTAAATCATTAATATTGAAAATTTGAAATTTGTCTCATTGCCAATGTCGCGTACTATCGTTTTAAAAAAGCATCAATATTATTGATATACGTACGATAAAATATATTTTTAGTCCCAAACTTTTTATAGTGGTACAGGTTCTATTAGACAATGTTTTACCTTGATCATTATCTATAATGTAATTACTGATTTATATGAATCTGAAGGCATATGTGACCAAGTTATTTTGTTCAGAATCTGTACAAAAAATCTTTCTCTGCATTTAAACACAGCGTCTTCCGCCCTACAGAGAAAAGCCGATCTGTTAGCGTGTTTTGGACCTGGTTTCACACCCAATAAAGTTTCTAATTGCATATTCATAAATATTCATATAATTTACAGAGCGGGCAACGTCTGTCGGGTCAGTAAGTTTAAAACAGTTTCTATTAACAAAAATATATTCTTAAATTTTTACGTGTTATTTGCAGGGACTGTACAACGATATATATTTGGGTTTCTACCAAGATATGACATAGAAATTACTAGATTATGGCAGACTATTATGGTATAAAGGCTATTTCGTTGGTTATTCGTACAATTCTATTGAAATAGTAAGTGATCTGTAAACGTCGTCCTATAGTGTTAACTCAACATCGGCGGTAAACAAATAGGGCACTTAATCTCTGGTTTAATGTATCGTTACGATCAGTAAAATAGGTTGGCTTGAACAAATGGCACGGAAAAGGGTTTTGGTAACCTCCTCGATGGTAACAAATAACAGGCAAATGGAGGCGCGTAATCGATCTATTATGTGCCTTTAATCTGATTTACGATTTGACGGCCCACTAAACGAGCTCAATTTCGCTGTAAAATATAAAACAAATTCCTCGCTATTCTTAAACATCTTAAAATAAAACTATGAAAATAAATTGTAATCGAAAAGATTATACAGCAACAAAATATGAGGAATTAGCATCAAAGACAGGTGGACTGAACAGACGGTTGTCTGATGATGTCTGATATCCGACAGGGAAAGACAGGCTGACCGAAGACAGCTACAGAGAGAACTAGAAGAAGATGGAGTTTTTCACTTAAAGAGGACTCCATATTCAAAGTAAGCATACTAACCAACCACTAATTGCAAATTGACTAATATGTGTAAAATATTATTATTTTACTTATTAAGATCGAAGAGAAGTTACTATTGCATTAGTTCCATTTTACATTTACATATACATTCACGTAATATGTACAATAAAGTGTTAATAAGTAAAGAAAACGCACATACAAACCACAACTTCAATGGTAGAATACAACCTATTCATTGAAATGAATTATTTTAAAGTTGTATGTATCATTTACTTTACGATAAAAACATGTGATTTTGTGTCGCACATACAATATTTAATGCAATATTATTATTAACCCTTAATTATTGTGGCTATGTGAAGAAATTAATTTTAAGCATGTCTGTAAAACTGTACCCTAAGAATAAAAGACGAAAAAGTGGAAGATAGTGCAGTGACATCATGTAACTCAAAACGGGAATTCCGCGAAATATTTCCGAAAAAACTTTTAAAAATTATTTTCAAAATTGATAATGGTGTTTAACAAACAATGTCTTCAACAATGTATTCATTATTTATACCTAGTAACAAGTAAAATCCTTGTATTCGTCTACCTCATAATAATATATTGTTTGCAATTTTATGTCGCGAAAATTAATGTTTTTTTTACGTAAAAAAAAAGATTCAAATTGAAAGACGCACACTGCAAGGCACAGGCCTATCCCTAAGATAGCTACAATGACTGTTCTTGAGCTGCCTTTATTCAGCGCCTTCCCTTGCCTACCCACACCGCGTGTACCAGCTTGCGGCCGCCACTCGTAAGCCTTATACATGTAAAGTAACTATTTTAGCTACATAACTCTAGCTAAATATGTACAAAACATTTCTTGCCTACTACGGCCTATCATAAAACATATTAAATCAAAATTTAAAAAAAGGTTTTCTTCATTTGTTTATCATTTAAACGCATTTCAATAAATAACTCTTGAAGCAATATAGAAGAATAATGTATATAAACAGTAATAAAGCCAATATTCGCAAGTTTTGCCAATACCAACCAACAAACAACTAACATAAACGCAACAATAGCCCACATTGTTCCGAATCTATATTCCAATCGCGGGCATTGAATCCATTCGTAACAAAACCAGATCGACCCTCATCTTTGTGCGAATTTAATTGCTAATCATGCGAAAACGATGGTATCCTGAGATTAAATTGCCGCATTGTTTGTTACTAACTGTACGGGTTGGAAATCGGGGATCATTCATAAATAGAATCAAAATAAAAACGTTAGCATTTTGTAAATAATTGTACTGAACCAAGATATTAAAATAAGTGAAATCATCTCATCTTTAAATATTATATTTTCTTCACTCTTTTGTTATAAGTGCAAACAACGGACTAATTAATCTAACTTTGCAGTTTTTATAGCAATTAAAAAATACTAAACGTTACATTAAAAAAACTTCCATAGCTTATTTTCTTGGTTTATGTTTATGCTGTCGATTTTTCAAAGCAAAGTATAAATGTAATTACTTTTATTAACGTACTGGGACAATAGAATCAGTTGCAGGTTGCCAGATTAATGCTGTTGTCGATTCGTACATGTGCATGTAGCAAACAGTTAAACAAGTTAAGTTCAAGTAAGAAAAGAAATCAATCTTCGATTCCAACTCAGCTGAGCAACATTTGAGAAATTACGAAAAATAACGACATCAGGCGTTGTCTCTTATTTGGACAACATTGCCAAGCTCACTCATGGGCTATGCTCGCATTTTCTCTACAAGATTAAATCAAAAATAAAAGATCCTGAGACGGACGAAGTGACAAGTTGAAGTGGAAAAGGGCAGATTTAGAAACTAAATTCTTTTTAGGCATAATTTTAACTATAAATAC
Organism: Battus philenor; assembly: GCF_028537555.1. Taxonomy (NCBI): domain Eukaryota; kingdom Metazoa; phylum Arthropoda; class Insecta; order Lepidoptera; family Papilionidae; genus Battus; species Battus philenor. The sequence continues at coordinate 7,327,731 of NW_027181686.1, forward strand.
AATGTTTTTTTGGCCTTGGACATTATCTTTAACAGACTGATTTATAGCTAAGAACTTACGTCACCAACTTATTTTGTTTAGAATCTAAAGCTAAAATAAAATACAGTGCCTTTTATTATATCCTGTACGGCACCGAACGCAGGAAGTCTTTGCACATATTTTAGGGTAGGCAAGTAAAAGCATCGATTACTTTATGTACAGTTTATTATAAAAGAAAATAAAATTATAATTTTATCAATATTTTTATTCAATTATTCAATATTTTTCTGAAGCACGCGTGGGGTTTTGCGAACACAACACTGACTGCGTGAAGCTAGCACAGGGCGCGGTACAAGCCCCGTGTGGCTGCTAAGTGAACTTCATCTGGTACCGAACCGAATAATATGGTATTAAGCTGACCACCCTTAGCGTAACAATGAGGAGCACCCACAGGACAAATATCCGTCGGATCCTCAAGATACTGGAGTAGAAACCACGGGGTGGTATGCGCTATGTAAAACTTGGTGAACTGCAGTTTATTTTAGGTTAGGTTAGAAGATGCCGGACGCAGGCTGCTTTCAACCGGTCCTTTTATAAATTTTTTGGGATGGCCCTTGTACATCAGCGAACGATCTACAGCTGTAATGATAAAGGTTCACAGGAATTATTTAGGACATATTTTTCATTTTATTTTTATATAAAAAATTTCGAGTCGGTCCCTTTTCATGCATATGAGTAAGTAAATAAAAAATATACTAATTAATTCAATTGAAGGGTCTAAATTACAATTTTGACCCTACAAATAGCTCTTATCCCTTTCGCTTATGTCTTATCAATTAACCACTATCTCTGAAGGCTCGTTGCATATTAATTACTTCAAATTAGGATCACTCACATGAACTGTTAGATCATAAATTTGATGATATGGAGCTTATAATAATAACAGATCTTGTTTCATAATCAAATCATAGCATCTTCATTTCCTATATCAAATAATATAATTTAAGCTACAAGTTTGATAATAATTGAGAAATAACAAACATAATTGTCAAAAAAAAATTACTGGCAGTATTTTATAAAACAGAGTGAGTGATGTCAGTTTTTTCAAAAATCACTATCAAAATGTGTGTTTAAAACAAACTTCCAAAGTAATACAATGAAATTTTTTTTAATTGAATAAAAACATAACAAAGTCTTGAGAGTTCCAAACTTTTTGGTAGATCAAGCTGTGCCATCCTCGGCGGGTTAACCTTTATATCTATTGTTATTAAACAAATGTTAAAAAAATGTGAAAACCCTGAAATAACACAATTGTAACAATTGCCCAATTTTACAACTCAGTCGCCACGACTTATATATACTTTGGAACTACTAAGGATTAATAAAAACAGTTTTTGCTGTCTCTTTCTTGCTTTCTCATGAGTTCATATTAATTAGTCGTAGTTTCGTTTTAGTAATTTACGCCATTATGGATTACATAGTTCTGGAGTGGAGACCACCAAGCTCAGAAAAGGAGATCCATCCATGAACTGGCCAGAGAACTTTGCTAATGTTGTTAGGTGACTTTGGATACAGGCCATTTTTAAATGGTCATGTTGAAAATCTTCGGAAGACGCTTTTATCCAGATATGGATATCCTACAGCTAATGTAATGATGATGAATGTTTCAGTTATACGCTGTTCATTAGATTAGCAAATTTTATTGGGTCAATATACTGATTTTTAAAAATAGGTAATGCCCTGATTTTATTATATCTACACTTCGAAAATCGAACCAAACAAAATTTTATGTGCGATGCATCACAAAATGTCGCTATGATAAAAGGAGAAAAGAATGACTTAAATAAATCCAAATGTGAAAGAAGTCAGCAAATCGACTCTGCAAAAACAAATGAAATATGAAAACAAATGAAATATGGATGATAAAAAGCGGAGCGTATTTGTAACGCAAATTCGTTTAGAGTTTAAAAAACTAAAACGACTCAGTAAACAATTGGAAAAATGTCGATTTGATGGCAGCGACGGTTCTATTAAATCTTTTCCAATTGTTGTTTGGAATGAAACGTTATATATCTTGATGATGAATACAACACGGCAATCAATGGTCAACTTATACTATATAAACAAAAAAATATAGTGCGATTTTTGAATTATGGTTTCATCTGATGTGGACCCTTCTTTAAAAATTTTATTTTACTGTCAAATACTAATTATTTGTTCTATTTCTAGGTCGACACGAAGAGAAATTCGGATCCTAGTACGACTGGTGGTGGATAAAGTCTGCACTCTTTTTCATAATGTCTGACGAAGGCCTATACTGCAGGAATATTACAAGGCTGGCTGACATATTCATGTTCTTTATGAAAATATATAAACTTTTGTTCTTAAATTAGCCCTTAATGAAAATGATTAAAATTATATCAGACTTCTAGTCCGTGGATCGTTAGAAATCAATCTTATGTAGAAAGAATACTTATATACCTAAAGTTATTTCCTACTAGAAATAAAAAAAGATAGTCGTATCAATAAAGAAATATACATTAATATTATTAATTAATATTGGAGACCTATTTGACTTTTTTCATATAAATAAGCAAGTGTAATTCTGATGTTTTTTTTTCGCATCACCATTTTTTATACCAAAAGTGCTTTCCACAATAAGCCAAAATTTAAGGTTTATTAAATATTCACCCGAATCGGTCAGGAAAATTTTTTATCATTTCATGATACTAAATAACAATAAAACAGTATAACATTAAGTAATATTATACAGTTTTTAAAAAAATTGCTGAAAATTTGATTTCGCTTAAAAACAATAGTGGTATGTACCGAAGTCCGAAGTCGTGTACGTGACTCGCTTAATGCTGAGTTTGGCATAGTTTCGTTAGCACTCTGTCAGCTATTGGATCGTGTTATTTATTCTGAATTAAAAATCAGTCGCTTGAAAAGCTACGGAAAGGGTTATGCTCGGGATTTAGTTATGAGATCAAATGAGAATTGCGTAGATCCGTAGACTAATGAAAGTAACACAGTGCAGCGGTTAAGCAACTTAAAGTGACAGTGGGCTATTAATGATCATTCGCGAGGATCTTACTATTCTGGTTCGTTGAAAGACGCTGGATGTAGACCGCTTCTTACCGGTCATACTTGAAATCAATGCGGAGGTCTATATGCAATGGTGAACGTACTACATCTGAAATAATAAAGCTGATAATGCTGATAGTATATGTCTAATTAAATTAAAACACTTGACGAGCGTAAATAAAATAAACAGAAATTTTATATGTCAACACTTTAGTGTTGTTACTTTATATATAGATCAAATGCACATCCGTATTGTCAACAAGCTAAGTTTGCAACTTCTATAATAAGGCACTTTTTGCCTAGGCTATAAACTTTAAGGGTACTGTGCTTGCTGTAAACTTCCTTTTTATAAATTTAAAACGGCATGCATCAGAAGTGGCATTGAATAGCACATGGCGCGCAGAACTCATGGCTACTGGAGACTCAAGGATCTGTAAAAGCTACGGTCCACTAACAAGGCGAACAGACAGCTCATTAAAGTCGTTAGAAGACGTAGGATGTAGGTTGTATCCCTCCGATTCTATTGAAAATTTATGGAGAAGGCTTATGTCCAGTTGTGGAAGTTTTATGGCTAGAAATGATGATGATAATGATACTTTACGACAGTATAGTAATCATTTATTTGGGAATTATTTTCTAATTTTAATGATTATATATGCTATTATTTTGTTTTCTTTTTTTATGAACTATATATTAATTGTCACTATTTCAATTTGTCTATGCTTTTTGATATTAAAAGAACGGCGGGTATGTGAAAAGAGCTAAATGTTTCCTATTTAAAAAAAAAATTAAAACAGTTTGAGAATCTTTTGTCGTTTACCGAATTTTAAATTCAAATTTTAGGGTTCACTTAAAGTAGGTGATATTTAAGCTAACTACGCCTTGAAACCTATTTCAGCCCATACACACAACACGTCATGAATATAACATGAGAGAAGATTGTTTCTAAATATGAGGCATTGTCTTGGGACTACAATGCTCTACCCTGGTTTATACCGAAATTCATTTTTCCTACAAATAACGGTTTGACTCGGAGAAATCTATTCGTTTTTCTTTCGATTGTTATATTTTTGTGCTTACCTATTGTTCAAGGTATTTTGCGATCTATTCAAAGAAACTTTCATACGTTTTTTAACTTCTATAAGCTTTTATTCTCCTATATAAAATATACTTTATAAGGGTACGATTATTATGAAAAGAGAAAGTTACATAACAATCTTGGGTTTACATAATAACAGATAAAGTCGGAGTGCTATACACATAGATACATAATTTAATTGGTAAACAAATACGATGACATAATACAAATTTTATGCTATCAGTTGTAATGAAATCCGTAGAAAAACGAAAGTAACCAAGATAAGATAAAAAGACCTCCTCGTCATGTAGTAAGAAAATGGAGGATGCATGCCGCTTCCATCGGTCTTTTTTGATAATCTATAGTAGATGAAACGTATAGGATCTACAGCAGGTGAGGTACAAATTCTGAAATGACGATAATGGCATCGTTCGAAAATTAAAAATTAGTCTAATTTTTAGATGACTTCACACGAAAAATAACGTTTTTAACCTTCTCGGGAAATGCATTATAATGCATGCAAGGTTGCTACGCATATATTGAGTATTGAATAAAATTTATTCTAGCATGACACGATTAGATTAGAGACAGGGGACAACTGCTTCGATAGCACATATGCTAATTGTTAAGATATGACCAAAGGCGGACCTATCGGTCCTATGCAAACCAATATCACAGCTCAATGGAGCTTCATTTTCGGTACACATACAGGGGTATGTTATTTATCGTAAGAAAATAAGATACTCAAGTCTTCCACGATACCCTCAATTTATAACGCAACGAATATTATATTGTGATATGAAGTAACTATTTATTACTCGTGTAATGACAGTATTATTATTTTTACTGCATTTAATACGAAATAGTAGGCGGTGTTTTTTATTTAAAAGGTTTATGTTCTATAAACAGGACACGGTCCCTTCATTTATTTAAAAATGCATTTATTATCTCCTTTGGCATCTTCAAAAGACGAGTGTCACAGTGTTTTCATTTAACATACTTAACAACTCTAGAATTATTTAATACCCTTCTTAAATTACTACTAATTGCAATTATTTGGCTATAAAAAGGGAAGATTAAGAAGAGGTATAAGGTCGGGAAAAATCAAAAACAACTGGTGGTGAATGAAAAAGTGAAACGTCAGAGTAGTCCCTTTCATTGGGCGTACCAAATCCGCTTGTCGCTTGACATTAAATCTTTTTGCGACGCCCCACAATGTCAGAAAACAGGTAACGTAGCATAATGAAGATTACAATGATGCGAGGAGGAAAATAATGCACATAAATACAAATTATTGTCAAATATTTTTTATTTAAAACTGATATATTTATTTAAATCTATTTAAATAATCCTCGTGTAATAAACTCAATGTGATAAAAAAGCAATTAAGATTCAATAGAATGGGTTAGAACACGATGTAAATATTAGAGAATACGGACTAGGGAGTTTTATTATTAACGCGGCAAAAATTGAGCAAATAGTCCGTTTCTAGCTCGGTGGGTCAACGCTATATATGAGGCATATCGACCCACCAATAGCCTACGTAACGGCGCAAGGCTTTTTACCCCGTGTGACAAATAGACCTTTTAAGGCACTGAACAAGCCCCTATCTACGCGTTTGATGTAAAAGAGGTTGTATTATATTGATGTCGGGCTTTCAGATTTTTTCTTCGTTAAATTGATCCCTTTGTTAGAAAACACGCCTAATACTTAAATCTCATAACTTGTGAGTTATGGTGAGTATTTTTTTATTTATAACAATATATTGATGTTTAATCCAGTAACTTTGACCACATTTACAGGATGATTGATAAAGCGCTTTAATAGGGTGAAAACAACTCTTTTGTCAGCAAATAGCTTTAAAACTTTACACCTTTTTCCAATCATCCTGTATGTAAGTGATGTCTCTGTATGTAATTTTTCATTTTTAACATTTTTTTCTATTGGAACAATAACTTCTGGCAGTACAATATCTGAAAAAACTGATAGTGTACAAAAAATTATTTTAATATGTAGTAATCCGTATAATGTTAACCTTTTTTCTAACTAATTTATCATTACGTTATTTATTATTTCCATTACTATATATAATTTTTTACTAAGAAGTACCATATATTAATTAATAGAAAACGAGCTATTCATTCGTCGCTTTCAGGCTTTGATAACTAGACCGGATAACCCTTTATAAAAAACAACTATTGAGTGAGCTTTTGTCCATAGAACAGAATGGCTCAAGATTCAGAGGGTTCCCGGTTTTATGATGAACGGATCTGGTGGGAGTCTTTATAGGATCAGAAAGGTGGCAGGAAACTGAGAAAAGGACAGTGCAGTGCAGTGATCTTCTAGCTCTACCAAGGACTGTCCGTGTGTCCTTGATGGAGCTGGAAGAAGAGAAGAAGAAAATGGAAGTAATGTTTAAAATTACTTCCCTATTTCAATTTTAAATGCTTCTATGCATGGCTAACTAGCTTCTATAAGTAATCATGCCTTAGCAAGTTCTAGAAAGAACGTATTCACTTTTATTTCTAAGGCAACCGTCACATCTGATCGGACATACCATCTAACTTATCATCTAGTATTTGCATACCCAAGATACCTAATAATAATTGGTAGATATCAATGGAGTGAAAATTTGGCATCTCACATGTCATTATAATTAATCTCAATCGCACAAAATCTTTCTTTACTAGCTCAGAGAGTTTTAATATTTATCGTCACCATTGCTTCCTGGGACGTCTGTTGCTAAGTATACACTTTTTTCCATAGATTCCCAATAAGATCGTTTTAAATAAGCCTACACCCAGTCGACAACCTTGTCAAAGCCTCTAAAGGCCCCAGCCGCCATCTGTACTGCACGCTATGTGCACATTGCCACTTCCACTTACTTCGTCTATGGCGGTTATTTACCTTCGTCAATGGAAGTTCTCTTTCTTGACTAACAAGGCGAAGTCATACTTCAATCGCAGCATAGTTGGTCCCGTTTACAAATAATGTTTAACTGTTCACTCAAAACTCTAAAATGGAGTCTTTTGGTGATTTGGCTTTGTTTGTTGGTTGTTACTGGCTATTCGCCAGCGACTGAAGCCTTCTGACCTCTAACTAATTAATCTTTATTACTGCGTCTTACGCTAATAGGTCAACTTAATGATATTTAGAATAATTACACCAAAATTAAAAAGAAATAAATAAAAAGCTTGTGTTTTGAAAATAAGAAGTAATGTAATACAGAAATAGTGAAATTAATACCAAAAACCCGAATTTACTCGAATAACTTACAAATTTATTAATATTTTTGTATCAGCAATATAACCTTTCACCCTTTATTTTAAAATATAACTTATGAAATATATGCAAATACAAAATGAATTAGGTAATAAATTTACTAATCAAATGTTAAGGTCTTCGGAAGACGTTGGATGCAGGCGGCTTCCAACAGGTCCTATCTGATTTCTAAGGGAGACAATGACCAGTTGTGGACATCCCATCCATGACCCATGTCCCATCCTGAAAATGCGACGATCTGATTGATTAATCTGACATCCAAGACGCCCGTGAACTGCTATCCCTAGGAAGCTGTGGATTTTTCAGCATTCAGAAGAAATAATTTCTTATGAGATGATTTATAATTTTGGGTATTGCGTAAACAATAAATAGATTTTATAAAGCAAAATTAAGAAACACGTGAGGTATTTATATGATAATTGAAACACTCCATCTACAACATACATTTGTTTTGCCACATAAAATAAGAATAGTAACCTTTTTCATTGACTTTTTTTTAAATCAAAATGAAACAAAGAATTCATTGGAAAATTATTCCAATTTTCATCGTATTGGAAAAGAGTAAGGTTTGACAATTATAAATGATAAATGATATTGGACAGATGTCCATCGCTACCAATATGTCGTTTTTTTTAACAAAAATTTCAAAAACAATTTTTCTGATTTCATTCTTTGATCACGTTCCATATTTAGAGTTTTTGAGGCTGCAGTGGACATTTATACGTTGACTGTATTTGTTACATAGCTCAACAACGAACAAATGTATTGTTAAATCGTCCTTTAAAATGTAAACGAAATTTCGTTCGAAATAAGTTTATTCGATGGTTGTGTGTTACGGAAACTACTGTACCACGCCTTTGGTGGCGTTAAATCTTGCGGCGCTGATGCTCGTGCTAATTTTTCTTCCACCCCACCTCACCTCGTTTTCCTGAGGCGTGATACAACGGTGTCGGTAGTAATAAAATACTACTATTTGTCTGCAGCAGATGCAAATAGAAAGCTGAATGAATTAAAAGACCTGCTGCAAGAGATACAAAAATAAATTATCTATGTGCGCTTATAAGTTGTATACATAGAAAAGTATCCAATGATGCTTACATATGAAAACATTACGTAACTTCAAGTAAATTCACCAAGAAGTCTATTCTTCGACTTAATTATGCGATTCTGCACTCTTATGTGTAATTAATGCAAATTCCAAAGGGTCCGACGTTATAAAGGACTAAGCAGGTAAAATATTTATTCCGCAGGCTTTGCGCGACTCGAGTAAACTTTGAGTCGTTATATATTCTGTGTTAAGTTCATGGGATGTTAAGAGTGTTACCGCAAAAGTTTTCATAGTTAATTTTAACAGAGGCATATTTAGGTATGTAAATGTTGGTTTACAATAATTTTGTATCAAAGGCGTACGTACTTCAATGTGCGTACTTGCATCTAGCAAATGTTTACAACACCATCTAAATTAAATGCTACTTAAGAATTAAAGATCGACTACTTTTTTAAAAATATTGATTATTTATATGTTTTATAGAGTTGTATAGTTAATTTGTTAGCAAAACGCTTGCTATTTCTAATCACACTGAATAAAGCGAATATGTTGGTATATGCTGTATTATTTTTTAGATTTCTATGCGAATGACCGCATGCAGTAATTGATAGTAAACAATAATAAAGTTTAAAATGTTAGATAGTGAGTATATTTCATTGACAATGTAAATAGTTTATATAAGTCTAAAATACTACTAATTTTTACTTTTACTATTTATCTTTCGTTTATTTTACTTTTACTGTTTTTGTTGGAATTTTTAAAAAAAATATGCAGTAAGCTTTGTTTATTTAAACGTTATTTAATATTTAAGATATTGACTCGATAATTGTTAACAGTTTTTTTTTCTTAAATATGTTTGTAAAAACTCTTAAACGGCCTTGTTACATTTTTATTTCTTTATTGTTATTTAATCTTGCTGCGATTTTTTAAAAGACTATAAAATAAAACAAATGTAAATTCGAAAACATTTATCTTGCTATATAATCATTACATTAATTTTATTATTTCTGGAACTATCTAATTTTGGATGTGTAACATATTGAATGACAGCAAATTACATATCACTCCTTTTAAGTATTTACACCTACAATAAATCAGCTTGTATATGATCAAGCAAAAGTAGACATTATGGTTCCAGTTTCAGTCGATTGAGAAGTGAAGGTATTGCGGTTAAAATAATGATAACGAAACAGAAATGGTGATTTTTAACGAAAGATATTTATTTCGGTATTCAGTTGGAAACTTGAGTTGTTTAAACCTATAATATGGTAATAAAATTTATCAATAATATGGTAATAAAATTTATCAAGTGACAAATTTAAATATAAACAGAGTTTTAAGCAGATTTGTATAACTTTCTGCAGGCATCTTAGATGATAAAGTTGGGAGTAAAACACGATAACAGTAAGCGATTCCTCGCTTATTAAAACTTGAGCCGTTGTCGCCGATGGGCCATCGCTATGTATTAATTTACCTTTGTCACTGCGTCTTTGGAAATTTTATACCTCTCTCAAGAAAAATATTACATCCGCTGCAAGTTTTTAAATGTATAGTTACTGTTATTTATTAATAAAATGAAAAATGTAGTCAGGAATTGTATTAAATAAACATCAATCTTTTACAAGCAGTTTAAGAATATAGTAGAAACCAAAATCATTGTACAGAGCCCTAAATATGCGCATAACTGAAAGAGGGAGAGTATTGGCCTTTACATTTCGATAGTCTGTCATTAACGCCATTGGAGGTGATCGTATTTTTTTTCCTTGGCCCCTTACTGAATTTAAACACTGTTTTTCTTTTTCCATTAACATTGTAGTATGCCATATAATGTCAGAAACTTTTGAGGCATCTAAGACCTAGGTTAGATATTAAATATAACCCTATTAAATATTATATATTGATAGTATTTTTGTGAATGCACGGTGACAACTATTGAAGTTTCTAACATATTGTTACGAAATAATATAAACCACAAAGTCAAACTCAACGCAACTTTTGTTTCTACAGACACCGTGTGTTATTCAATAACAATTTCGTTTATTTTAGTCAAAAATGCGGCAATATCTTTATATAAAATAATAATGAAATCGTAGCGCTGGTCTCGAGTTTTAACCTAAGCAAACATTACATTCACTATTCAATTCTATTATTTTTTACATTTCAGTAACAGTGCAAAGGTACAATTGGTGGTCTTAGTATATCCGGGATTACTTGCTCTTACTACTTACTTGATTACTTGATTACCAGCTCAAAACTGGTCATCGTAGCGATCTTTCGAAGTGGTCTATTCTTTACACCGATTGTCTATTGTCTGTAAAAAAGATGTATAGACATGGAAATTAAAAAATATTATGTTACATAGTTTTTTTTTTCTCTTTATAAGAGTTTGAGTTAGAGAATTGACTCATAAAAGGCACTCTTTGAATTTTTAAAATGCATATATAATAATAAATTTGAAACAAAATGTGTAAAGTTTATAAAATAAATCAAAAAGCGGTACAAAAGTGTAGCCTTTATAATTTTTTCGCATGAAGAAATGGGACGGTAAATTCATAATCATGGCCCGACAAACATCTTAATACCACCCCGTTTTAATCAAGTCAGTGGTAGCAAGGGCGGGCGGAATTGTATCCCTCGTTAACCCCAATCTTACAGCACTATTCCAGTCAGGATCCACCCGACATTGTAGGTGGGCACAATGTGTGTACAGAGGGGCGATAAGGAGTATTTGCGTTTACTGTGTTCTTGTTTTTGGTGACGTGAAACTCGGATGTAATTGCTTATTATAACATTACTGTTAACCTTACATATGTTGTCTAGTTGTGTCAAAGATATTTGTTCCTCACACACACATGGGTGGTCCAGTAACAATATTCCCTCGGTATGTTTAGATCTATCGGGAATCTGCTTGTTTTTTATTACCTATTTTATATTTACATTTTAACACTATTTGCTTAGAAATGTAAGAATATATTACCATAAATAAACGTTACTTGTACAGCGGAAAATAAAAAGAGTACACTAATCCTACAGTTATGCGTTCTTAAAATTATAAAAACAATTATGTATTTTTGTACTGGTCTTTGTATTGACATATTAGAGTGCAGATCCGCCGATATAAAGTAAGTCTGTGTGTGTGTCTGTGCTTTTGCCTACTTTAAATATAATTTTATATTACACTTATGCTACATTTAAAGAAGCTTTTCTATAGATAACCTTATTTTAAGTCTCATAATAACAGCGTTTTAGTGAGTTGTGGTCAGTGTTCATTATCCATAATATATTAAAGCCGAGGCTTTAGTTCGTCGTTGGCGTCGATACGCAGCCCATTTTCTAACTAAAATATTCAAAATATACCAAGATTAATTTAATAATTAATAAAATAATAATTATTAAGCAAATAATAATATATTACATTTTTTTAATAATACGCTCATTATTTTTTTTCTTTTCGGGTCATTAGTTGAAACTAAAAGAAATGAGTACTTCTTCTGTTTCTTATATTTCACCAATATTTTACTTATTTGTAGTCACATGCTCTTGGTTTGCTCATGATGATGGAGAATGATACACAGACCTTTTTGCAGTCCCTTACTATCGTTCCATCTAAGGTACACTTCACATCCATTTCCATTCAAGGGCGCTTTCGTGAAAGTTTCCTTTGATCCGTTCAACAAATTCAAAAACTCTTTGAAAAAAAAATGTTTTTAATAATAGGATAGATTAAATCTTTTATTAAAGTCAATACGAATCCACCACATAAATTCAGCGGGACAAAATATTTTTAAAAGAATTTGAAATTAACTATTTAATTAACTTTAAAATTGCCAAAAAGTTTAAAAATAGCAAATTTTTTAAAATAATTTACAGTGTACTAACACACATATAAACATAAACGTTCTATTTTAATTTTCTTTAAACCTAGCAATAGAAGCTTTCTGAAGATTGTTTGGAATGCTGTTGTAAAAGTTTATATATTTCCCATAGAAAAATCTAGTAATTTAATACAATTCTGAGTCTTAGGTGCATTAAATTTATCCTGATAATTGTAAGGTTGGGTCGTTCATTTTATCTCTCCATAGTCGTCTATTTTACGCATTTTGAAAATATAAATTTTTAACTTTGGATGTTTATATCTTGGAAAATTATATTAACGTGGAGCTGAGTACAAGGAATATTTCCCTAAACATCAAATTCCAAAGGCAACATTGTAATTGTGTCTTTCTTTGACCGAAAAATTTACCGTAAAGAACACTAGAAACTATTACAATCTCACTGGTCAATCCTTTTGCTACTTTAATGGTACATCATATCTATCTTAATTGATACATATAGAATAATTTAGTAAGACATATTTGTCTGTGACACTATCGAACTAGCTACCTATTACGTCTTAATTGAATACAATTAGCGCAGTGTATTCTACAGGGGCCGTGGTGTTGTGTGCAGAGTGGGACGACGCATATGCTATCGGCAACGATAATTGATTTAACCACAAACTACTTGCACTCGCAGACTGCTACTTTATTAAGTGCTGTCGCGTGCATTGTGCATCGGTTTAATTAAACTTTTTTGAAATTCATATTCCTAGATCATTCTAACAATATAGCAAGTTTTTCATAACTACGTGAAGCAAAACATATTAATTTATTGTAACAAATCAGAAATTTGTAAAACCGAGGTAATTACAATAAATTGGGTTTAAATATAAATATCAATGGTTTATTTATAATTTATTTACTAAATATAGGTTTTATTCCGCAATTAAATTATTTCATTAGTCATTTTATTTATTAAATTATCTCAATAATAACAGCTACTTAACTTTGTTATTTATAATATCACTGTAGTTTATTATGAATGTGTTCTGAAAATTATAAATACGAGTATAGCTGATATGCGGTTTCCAAAAGAAAGAACCACATCTCACGCAGTTACTGAAATAATGATTATAATGCAAACCAAGTTTCGTATGTAGTTTGACAATTTTCTACTATTAATTAATTTCCCGATCATACGTTTAGCTGTTATATAATTTATATAATTTATTTCATAAGTTGAGATTAAAGGTAGAGTCTAGACAAAGATCATAATCTATGAAGACATTTAATTCTTTTTCGTTTATATGTTATTCAAAAATTCTTTTAAAAAGTTCCTATTGAAAGCTCTTTTCTCATTTGTGTATATTCTGCAATAATATGCAAGCTTAACATATTGTATTTTAGCTTTATAATTATCGTTTTCATTTCAGTAGAAGAAGGACAATTGATACATTTTACATTACACTCCAAAGTTTACTAAAAAGATCGATAGAACTCGGGCTGCATTCCGCATCCTTACACAATACTAACTTTTTCTGTCTCATGAAAATGCTCAATATTTTAATTTTTTATTATCTTTTCTGGTATCATATTATATTAGCTAGGTTTTTCACCTTGAAAATATAAAGTTGTTCATTTCTCTGTTTAATTAAAAAACAAGATTTTAATATTGCATAATGACATGATATATAATAATAAATAGGCAGTAGAGATTTTAAATATAAGGCTAGTTGGCCACTGATTTGAATGTAACTAACTATATACAAGCTGTTGTTCTGTGTAGCGCCATACAAAGGAAAAGCTTTTATACGTGTGTTATATACTATATGTAATATAATATAATACATATGTTATACGATATGTAAGACTTAATATCTGAATATATAAGCAAAAGTAGGCGGTGTGCGTAATGTAGATGATAAGAACAGTGGCTTACGGTCTATGACCACAGGATCAATCTCGAACAGTATTAAAATGATCAAATTAGACTGGGGGAGTATTGTGATTAAAACATAGAAGAATCAAATATTCATGTTCTTCCAATTCTCATTGAGCTAGAATCAAAATCTAAGAAGAATGTGGTTCCTAATTTTAAGTATTTACATATCTTTTTACCAGACAACTTTTAACAAGATGATATAATGATTCGTATATTACACACTCTTGTAATAGTATAATTATAAATAACTATGGAATACTTAAAATCACGTTTATTATTCATTTATATTAGACTTTTGTGTGTACCTTGACTTGATTTCTTATTAAGAATACTAGTACTTTAGTACGCTTTACGTAATTCAAGGTTAAGTAAATTGAACACAAACATGAAATTGTTAAGTTTTTGGTTACTGTAGTTTGTAAGGAGTAATTAAGTATACCATTTAACAACAATGACGTTCAGTTTATTGCGGTTTTGTTGATAAAGCTTATCCTTCTATTTGTTCTGTTAAGAGGAAGAGTTTCGGAATCCTGCGGTGTCACAAGTCCAAACTAAGTTATGCTACCCGCAGCGAACGTGACTCGAATTACTTAACGTACTTAATTAAGTTAAATTCTAGTTTCCGTTGAAACCAATTAATCTAATCAATGATATACGCTTGGCAAATGCTTTGCAGAATGTATGTAACGGGTGGGAACAACGACGGAAATACATTAAATTTGACATATGATCGTTTTCATATAGAAGTGAATAGCAAAGCAAGGGTCTCAAATCTTGCTATTTAAGAAATATACCATATTAATAGTTGTCTATATATTTTAATGATTTCCATATAAGAATTGACTTGGTGCGATATCTCTGGAACCACAGGGCTCCGAAACTTGAAACTGCGTAGGAATATATCTTTCGTCGAGTATAGATCAGCTAAGATAAAAAAAATTCCAGCCGTAAAGGCGCTGGACGGGTGTTGATTAAAACGCATACTTTTAAACTATAGTACTTTTAACCAAGCAAGACGGAGTACGTAGTGCTTTAAAAAAACACGATGCTATTTGACAAACAACATAAATTTTTGGTGATTACAACAAGACTTACAAATTCGTATTTCTTCAATGTTTTTATTTAAGTGGTCATCTTATGTGATTAATTTTATAATTTTGACAATGAAATGCTTTTACAATTCCATGCCGACTTATAAGTAAAATATGCTATATACTTCACCGACGAACATCACAAATATGCCATTTTATAATAAGTATATTGCGTAAGAGTTTACAAAGCGATAGTTTTGGATTAAGGCAAAAGTGATTCATTATTGTCAATAGCTTAGCGACGCTCCTTAAATAATGAACTTAGAAAGCCGTATTCACATTGACTCACACAAACACAAAGGTCGCCACTATGACCGATCCAGCGCTACGCATTTAGCGATGTCCCGACAACTTAATTCAGTTGTTGATTTTTAATTCAAATACTAGAAAACGTTAGTTTTACTCAAGTCATGACGTGACTAAAGTAAATAGGGATTCATTTTAATGCACATATACATTTTTATTCATATATATTTATGTAAATATTAATGACCTGCAAATTTTATTATGTAATGTAAAGAAAGTTGTAAAATAATGTTAATTGTTCTTCATAATTTCTGCATATCAATATAGTAAAAGCATTACAGTTTAAAGGTATCGAAACTTTGGATAGTATCGTACGACCGACCATTCGTCTAGTCATTACATCGTATAAAAATGTGGAATACGCTGACCTCAGACTGATATCGCGGTCCTTCGCATCCTATTTCACGGTCCACTCAGTTTAATTTCAAGATTGCTGCTTTTATTTATAGGAATGTAATATAATATCACAATATTATATTATTAATTTCATTGTATTGAAGTCCTATTCTGTTTATATTTTTAATAGAAGTAAAACTACGGTAAAAAGGTAACAAATAATAGTGTGTGTGTGTTTTTTTTTTAAATTAAACTGACTTTATCGAAATCCTTTTTATCTACGTTCCAATGTAAATGGAAAATAAATGAGTACACGATTCGGCGATGTTCGTTATTGAAATATAGGCAAAACAATTGCGAATATTCAAAATGGACACAAATTGTCCTAAACATGTATACGAATTTTTGACAAGAAATTTTCGTTTTAAAAAAGGAAAATGTTAATAAAATAATAACATACATGAGATACAAGGCTTAATTCTCCCTATTCCCTTTTACTCCATCCTGTTGCAGATATTATAAAATAGGACAAAAATATAGAACCCCTCAGTTATTAAAAAAAACTTACATAAAAAAAGATTTCATTAAAATAAACTACAGGACGGTATCACAAAGAATGTTGCAGGATACCATATTTCTGAAACTAAGTTATACAACTATTGTTCTTATTCAAGTTTTGTACAAGCCACGAATGCTTCAAAGAGATCACAAATCATATTTTTCAAAGTTCTTCTATGTTACGTCTAATCGTTTTGTAAGACCGTTTTTAAAAGCTACCACCGAGAATATGATTTTATTTATTTTATTCAAACGCTAATTAAAATCACATTATGATATCTAATTTTAATAATAAATCGACCGACCGTTCTTTTTGTGTGAACATCATTAACTAAATTAGAAGGTTTTGTTGGACGTCGTGTGGTAGTAGTTACGTGATCAGACTTCCAAAATATACGCAAGTCACTTCCACAATTGCCGACCCTTTCCTCAATTTGCATCTGATCTCAACAGGCCTCTTGTCTAAAAAGTTAGAAGGTAACAAAAAGTTTTGGCTTAATTACAAGTAATAAACTTAATAATTATACCCGTGATCTTCTTCCAAAACATTTATTAACATAATAAACGTTTATGTTCTCAAAATAAAAGTTGAAAAGGGATCTATTATAAACACAATAAAAGTCTGGTAATTCTTGCAAGCATTAAATGCTTATTTACTGTTTGTAAATAAGCATTCCTTATTAGGAGATGAAAAACAAGTTCATGACAACAATAATTTGTATATTTGTCTGCATACATAAATATTACACAACTTATAAAATATCTAAAACCAGAATAAAGCATAAAAATATCTTATCAACTTGAATGTATATCATACCACTATTATTTTTGAACAAAATATTTAAACAATGAGTTTTATTTGTATTGATCTGCTAGCAACATTAAATTTTAGTGTACCCACTAAGCGTCTCAGACATACACCATTACTTGCTGTTTCTTGTTTCAAAATAACTCCTTATTTCAGTAGTATTAGTAAGTAAAATAATTTTTATGTACCGGCCTTCAGTTATATATGATACATACTGCAAAATCTGAATTGCTAACTTCATACTATACGTACTATGAATCATTGTTCAAACATACATACTCAACACACACACTGTTAAACACACTATCCACTGCTTAGTTTTCTTTGATGTCTACTGTCGTATTTTTTAATTGATAAAAATGTCACCAGTTAGAAGGACCTAGGAATTAATATATATCAAGTTGATATGAAAGTGATGAGTCAAGAAGAAAAGTCGAAAATGAGTAATTGTTAATAAAACCGTCCTTAACTATTATTTCCAGATTTTGCGCTTTTATTTGTTTGGCACTGAAGTAAGAAATGGTCATGTCTTACAAAATTTTTAAGCATTGTTTATATTATGATGGCTCTAATGTACTAACAGATATATAGAAGGAAAATGTGAAAAAAATGAAAGATATGAGAAGGACGAAAGATAAGTATGGAAATAAAAACAAAAAAGTGAAAATTATTGTGATAATAAAGACCTTGTCCTGCCTTGATGGGGGTTGAACGAGAGGCCTCAAAAACGGGACCAAAAAATTTAATAACAAAGAAATAAATGTACGTGAAATTTTAGCATAAATTAAAATTGCTATTTCCATATTCTGTTTTGCACTGTTATCGGCGTAAGTCACTATAAATTGTGTTAGGTAAATATTTTATTTACTTCGTAATAGTATGTATAATGTCTTACGAGAATAAACTCTCTAAAATAAACTTCAAATACAAGTCTCATTTTCTATTATATAATACGTTTTTTAAATTCAAACATTACGGTTTATCTAGGCAATATCATTAATTTTATTTACGATACTTGTACCGTATTGCAGTTGAAACATTTTTTGTCGCTGTGCCAATTGTGGTATCGTTTAAACTAATAATTACTTTACTCCGAGATGATACATAAAATTATATGAAAAAAGAGGACAATCGGAAAAAATGTATTAATATAGTTATAATAACAATTTTTAATTTATTATAGTGTTATTTTGTTACCTATGTAAGTTGGCGTTCTACGAAAGAAATCATGACGAACAGTTTATCATGTTTAATTTCTCTTTTTACTCTCTTTAGCCGTTAGAGTGCCAATGCAAGGCAAAGGCTTCCGCAAAGATCGCCATGACGACCGGACTTCCCGCAACCTGAATTATGACGTCGCACTACCAATTGTAAAATCTACTCACGCGACGTCTACAACCTCGTGGTCGTAACTCAAGACCATTTCGGCTCCAACGGCCACCGATTTCACGAGCGTTTTGCATCGCATCCTTTAACTTCAGACGAGCTACTGTATCTTTTCGAGTTACGTCAGTTATCTTAGTTTTTCTTTGGACTTCTCGTGTCTGATTCGATTTCGCATTTGCCCTCATGATGCCCTCTGGATGACCTTGAACTTACTTATCCATCGCAAGCGTCAATGTCTTCGTTCCGTATGTCTTCATAGGCAGCACACGTTAGTCAAAAGCCACTGTCTTCAGAAATTGTGGTATTTTTTTGGATGAGAAGATGTTTCTGAGCTTCTCGAACGCTGATCATACGAGTTTCGCCGAACGGTGAGTGATCTCTTTCTCGAAGTTGGATTTACTAAGCTGTACAGTTTGTCTTAGGTATATCTAATCTTTTACAACTAGGAGAGTAGCATCTCCGACAAGTACTTAAGTACGCCATTGACATAAGCTATCAACTTCATCATCATCATCATGTCCATATTTAATTAAAGGCCACCTCGTCCGGGGGCTCTACTGAAATCTTCGAGCTTTGCACCTGATCCTCCATGGTCTCAGCCATTATAATTATATAATCAGCAAACTGATGATAATGATGACTTCATATTATTACGTATAGAACATGTAGTAATTATTTACCGAAATATTCAATGTAAACTAAGTGTTTATTCCTAGTTTGAACTTGATAGTAACATGAATGCACAATGATTCACATGAGACTGTACTACAAGTATTATAGTGAACTTCGCTAAGAGCTAGAGATGTTCGATTAAAGATTTTATCGATGATGAATATCGAGTTTTACAGTGAAACGACTAGTTTTTATTGTTAATGGCGTTTTATTTTCAAGAATATTGAGAAGATTTTTTTATTAATTGCTTAGTTTTGTTTTGTTTTTATTATTTAAGAAGAAGAAACTTTGTATAATTACCAATTTTTTTAAACTATATTACGATAAATGAATAAAGTGAGCTATAGTAGCACAACAATACACGGAGACTTGCCTGGTCGTGGGTTCAATTTTGGAATACAAACTTATATGATTCACACTTTTTGCATTAACAATATAGGACTGCCACGTTTCAATAACAAGTTTCCAGAGGATGGGCAGTAGCGTCTTCTGCGTACCACATTACCACATGGCGCCTGTCAAGCGAGGCGATAATGGATAAATCCCTTCATAGATGTCTTTTGGAGAGGCCCGTGCTATGCAAAGGGTTTCTATGGGCTAAAACGACAAAATAATAAAAGAAATAGATTTTTCTTCCATTCTAATGGTGGTTACAAAATGAAATATTAATAGATTTAACAATTTTAAATTTCTGTATGCTCTATACAGAAATTTTAATTAAGTTAGAAAAATGTTTTACTTAAAAGACAGCTGGCAGTATTAAATAAAATTGTTATTATAACCATCATCTACGTAAAAGAGTTTATTTGAAGCCTATTTGACCATTTCTACATCTATAGTTAGGTTATTTTTGAGGCCTCCTGTTTTGGAAACCTTTCGTTCACTTTTGCCAAGTGTGAGACAAGTCGGGTAAACTATTTATTCATTTTATACTTTTATTTCGCTTTCTCATTTCATTTTTCACAGTGTCTCTTATCATAATTTTCTTCTATCCTTCACTGTATAGTTAGGTTAGCACAAGCATGTATATAAACACACACATACATACAACAAGAAAAACACACATCCAGACAGTCAAGCACACACAAGCACACACAATATGTCGGAGTTCCAATTAATTATTTCTTGTGAGACAATACTCGCTCTTGGTAGGCTCACGTTGTAAACTTTTCACATTACACATTAAGAAGATGAAAACTTACACTACTCGGAACTACCGTCCCTTCCAACATAAGCCACGCCACCTCCTTTCGTCTCTATTATATTTAAATTCAAATTGTCTATTCAACATAGTAGAATTTATAACATGTTCAAATAATAAATACTTCAAATCTGAGAACAACAAGTATAAGAATCTTAGCATGATTATTATTATTATTTTTTAACTTAAAAGAAAATGTTTGAT
This sequence comes from Battus philenor, assembly GCF_028537555.1. Taxonomy (NCBI): domain Eukaryota; kingdom Metazoa; phylum Arthropoda; class Insecta; order Lepidoptera; family Papilionidae; genus Battus; species Battus philenor. Next base: position 7,348,524 of record NW_027181686.1, read on the forward strand.
CAACAGCGAGATATCCCGATGTCAAATATATTATTTCCAAGGTATGATATTTCGTATTATAAGAATTTCTATTATTATGAATGTAATTTAGCAAGAAAAAGATTTTATTTGTATTTTATTTATAACAAAATTAAATTGTATAAATGAATATCGATATTTATATAAATAATGCGACTGCACCACCCTATTAAAAGCAGTCGGCTACATAATTTAACACGACAAACCGACAGTTTGCAGTGGGTTAAAATTTTTAAATAGTTTCGCTATTTTGTTTGCGTAACTTACCAGCAGCTTTTGCTGTTTTAAAAGCTATTTGCTTAGCCAATATATGTTACAAATATTTTCTTTTCTTTTAAAAAATTGTTATTTACACAACATTAAATATATTATTTTCGTTCTTCCATAAGCTCTCTAGAAGGGATAAGTGAATTATGAGGCAAAGTAAACATTTCTAAGTTTTATTTTAAATATTTTGGTTTGCATTCTTTAATACTTAAAATTTGCTTAAAATGCGATCGTCAGAGCTATCCACGGTATTTCTCTACGAGATTGAATCAGGAGTGATAAGATACGATGAGCCAAAATAAACGAAATATTTAGTAGAATTGCAAGTCGAAGTGGCGGAGGGCAGACCACATAGCACGCAGAACAGGCGGCAGTGGCAGGTGAAGCCTTAAGCTTCTGGAGTGGAAATAAAAAATTGTTCAGAAGTCATCAACGAAAGTGCTAGATGCGGTTTCAACCAGTCCTATTGGAAGTCTGTGGAAGGACGGGGAGAGGAGGATTACCAGTTGTTGGCTTACGACTAAAATTATTGTGATGATAAAAGATTAATTTAGTCTTTCAGTTATATTCAATAAAAATATTTATTAAATTTTAAAACTTAACCGAAAATCCGTTTTCAAACAAGCAGACACTAAGAAGCTCTTGTACGAAAATTAAATAAACAAACCCTTACCTTGAAAACACAGATTTTAATATTTTATAAATATATTAAATAACGTTATGTTTTAACCTTCATATTGTCTTTCGTGTGTTGAGAATATTAAATGTATTGAGTGTTACGTAATTCTCATTTATTTATGAATAGGAAATGTTGGTGAGAACTCACTATATCTTGTTAGAATGGAATATCACAAAGGAGCACTCAGCGGGTTAAGATTCAAAGCACTTCAAACGTAACAGAATGATTTTAGTTTCAATTAGAACGATTAATATTGCAATATGATTTACCACACTACAATATAACACCGCTCTTTCTACTTTATTTTTTGCTTATTTCATATAAATTCTTTTATTTTGCGTTGTTCTATAATAAACATTAAATAAATTTAAAAACAGGTGAAGGAAATATGTTTTTGTATTTACAAAAAAGAATTACAAAAACATTTGTTTGTTAGTTGAATCGTTTTTTTTTTCAGACGCAGAACGCCCGCTGGATATAGGACTCCGCCATATTTTCCAATGGCTCCGGTTAGAAGCGAACTTTATTCAGCAACTTCCGATATTGTACTGTTAATGCAAGTAGTAATAACAATAAACTTTATTTAATTCCATGCCATATTACAATATTATGATATTTAAACGATATTTATTAATTATAATTAAAATTTAATTTATTTTATTCTTATTCATTTACTATTCAATTAAATAATTAATATTTGATTCATCTATTAATTATTCAACGTTTCTCAGTTTTTAGCTCTATCCATCCAACTTATGATGCAAGTACATGATAATATTGATTTAGCAAACAATCAGGATTAATCTAGCAACCCTAAATTTTAATAGTTATGTTAACACCAAACGTATTAAAACTATTTATTGCACTGTATTCGCTCTGAGGCTCCAAAATTCATAGAAATTTTTATTATATCACAACCCATAACATAGAAATAAAAAGACACCCGTACTTAATGATGAATATGAACAAATTCTAGCAAAATATTTCATGAATTTGTAAATAAAATATCTTCACATAATTGTTTCCGTTCTTAATGGACATTTTAAACTTTCCATTACGTAACATTTGAGAGATTCTTCCCCACCTGTGACGTGTTTATGTAAACATGATTAACCAGCTTTTGACAAACATTTGACAACATACTTTGGAAATGGAAATAAACCCCTTGATTTATATTATTCCGTGGCGGTTTTATACAGGAGTTATTTTGCAATTAATTACATCGTAAAACGCCCGGTGCCTGTCTGTCTGAATTGAAGTAATTGTATTTTGTGCGAATTAAATTTAAAGGGTTTTAAATTCTATGAAGCCATAAAAGGCGTGGTTTATATCTTTCGCTAATTACGTAACAACAACATTAGCGTTATTTATTACAACCCGTTGAAAATATTAGTAGAGATATTTTCAAGTCGATGATTAATATGTTTCTTTCTTCCTATAGATGAATTTCAACAAACTATATTATTTAAAAGATGGTAAAAATGTTTAGCACTTTCTTACTTCCCAGCAATGAAATGGCACATTTAAAGAAATCAAGACAATACTTTCCAACAATATATGATATATACATATGACCTTTAGCGTGAGTAATTCAATATTTTCGGAGATCCAACCTTCGCTGAAAGCTAATACAGAAAACATAGAGTACATTTAGCTTTAATGAAACGTGGAAATCAATTACAAATGAAATCAACACGGGCCTGATGGATTGTTGTAATAATACGTTGTGTGTCAGTGAAAAGCTTTATAAAGGTTTTATGCCTACTTCAAATCACTCTATTATTATAAAGTGATCACTCTGAAACTATTGGAATATTACAAGGCGAATAACTTATGGCAGTACAAGGTGCAAGGACAGATCGCATTTTATTTTATTAATCTTTATATATAGTAATTCGAACTTCTGGAACGACTTTTCGTACTTTATTATCCAATACGTTATGTAATATTTTTTAATATCATTTCTTCTGGAACATTTCTGGATGAGATGTCACCTACATTGATTAACAGTGAATGACTTATACATTTACCTATGTAATTATTTTAAACCTATAACCAATTACCCAAAACGGTTATTGAAAAAATTAAATTGAAAAGTATAACCTAAAAGTGATTTAAAAATATAAAAATTCTATACGAATTTTACAAATAAAACTCTAAGGCGCAAATACACAGAAACCTAATATTGATCGCGACTGATATTGGCTTTTGATTTGCAAACAAACGCCGCCTCCTGTTTATAAACGAGGATCAAATGGGCTTCCTGTGTAGACGAGATTACAATAAAAAAAGAAATGGCTGGGTTTTTATTTTACATGTGGAAGGAAAATGGCAACTTTGTATTTACCTACGTTATCACAATCTGCATAACGTATTTGTTAAGACTGCAAAAAATAACAACATATTTAGCCTGATTTTGTCTTCGTGTAACAAAAAGAAGTACAAATATTCCGAATTTTAACGATGTCGGTAAATTTGGAAATTTCATTGGTTTAATTTAGAGTGAAACGAAAGTGTTAAAAATTCATAAGCCTTTAAACCAAGTTTCGTTACTTTATCCCCGGGTTTATGATCCGGTATAAAATTAATTTCGTTTTTTTATTTTACTATTTTATGTATTCCATCTCAGTCCCGGCGTAAACACGATTTTTATAAATAGTAGCAGCTTTTGATATTACAAAGTTAAATTAAATACTTTATTAGAAGCCGCTTGGAATTAAAACATAAAACAAATAAGATACTGCTAATGTTTATATTTTTTCCGATACGAATAAGAATTAATAAAAAAAATCGTGTACTAAGAGAAATTATTTCAAAGTAATTCTTCTCCAAAATAAACTTAATGACTTATTCAGAACTCACTTGAGTAAACAAGGAAAAAACGAGCTTCGTTTAATTATGTTTATCGATGAAAGTTCTTTTACTTTTGTGGTTTCTCGTAGAAAACATTTCGATATTACTTTATGAAAAACTTTTGAAACTAATATAAGAGCGCCATTCATAGCTAAATGTCAAGAAGCTCTATTGTATTTTAATTTCTAGATTTTCATTTTATAAGTTCTCATAAAGAAAGATGATCATTTTTATATTAATATATTTTATTCAAATGAAATACAAAAAGAATTTTTTTTGGAGTTTTTGTTTTGTTCCGACATAATAAAGTCATGATAAATATTGCACTTTCTTATTCTGATTTTCATCCGACAGACTCCATTTTAAAGCATAATGATATAAAAAATAAAAAAAAATGTTGCTTATGAGGGAGCTTGGTTCTTTTGCGGAACTCCTTTTTTTATTCTATCTCGCAGAAAAATTTGAACATACGAGTAGGTCTGTTCATTTCTCTTTGGGTAAACATGAGCCTTTTTATACGGTCTACCGTAAGCAACCACGTTCCAGATCTGTAAGCCATCGCCGGCAACATACCCTTGTTTTCAAAGATTGCAGTATTTTGGAAAAGAAGTTGTTTCGGAGCTTCCCCAATGCTGCACATCCGAGTTGGATTCGGCGAGTAGTTTATTTATCGAAGATGAAGTTACCGAACTGTATGGTTTATTCCATGTATATGTAATGAACTACTTCTAGCGTAGCACCTCCGACAACTATTTTAGTAGGCACTATATGGGCGTTAGTTATCAACTTTGCCTTGACCAAATTTATTTTAAGGCCTACTTGACCGGAACCTCCACTGAGGTCTATATCACTGGAGTATTTCATATAAATGATACATTGAGATACTGTATGATCAAAAGACAAGGTACTGTATGATCAAAAGTAAATCATGAAATAGGTGATACGAATTTGAGAGTAATATTAATGAAGTTAAGGCTGAAAATCGCAAAACAAACAGTATGACATAAAGCTTCATATCCTGCGACATTTAATTTTCTTCAAAATATTTATTTGGCTTCCTAAAACTGTTGTTCATTATTTAGAATGATGGAGGTACGCTTATAAAGAGAGCATAAAATTTCATACACCTTTTACCTTCACTTTTTTATGTTGTACTTTTATTACTGTCTAATAAAATAAAACCGCGTTCGCTGTAATAATAATCATATTTAATTGCGAATATTTAACAATAAAAATATATTGTTATATTTACAAGAAAAAGTTATGTTTTTGGAGCTCTCTCAGTATAATAAGAAAATAATATTTATTCAAATTGAAAGGGAAGAATTCGTGCCCGAAGAACATCAGAAATGGACGGCTTTCTGCTAGATGTTTATAGGTGATGTATTTGTAAAGAATACGACTGGGTTAATAGTTATGTAATAACTCACTCTTTGTTTTAAGCATTCACATAGAATTAAAAAAAAACTGCGCGAGAAAACTTTATTAATTTCTAATTGTCAATATTCAAATCAAGAAGAATCATATTTTCACTAAAAAAAAATTGTAAGTACGACGAGATAAGAGCTAAGAAAAAAGAGCATGAGCCCCACGACCTATAACGTTGATGGTGGACTGGCGGAACAGCTCGACCGATACTTCTTCCCGTCTTGCCAGGCGTATAAGTAAGGCGCGGTATGTTACGGTTTTTAAGTAGCAAGATTCAGACGATTCAATACAGGTACAGCTCTTTCGGATACAATCGAATAGGAATATTCGAAGCAATTCAAGAAACAGTCCAAGCCAAGGTAGACAGGTACCTAAATACTCCATCGGGCATCTGTCTAAATGAGCATCAGCATCCTAATTAGATGTAGTGAATTATATATCCCAAGCCCAGATTACTGAGTGAGCCTTCGAGCTAAGTTACAGTAAATAGGATTTGGCTTAACGTTTTAAGCGCTACACTACCTCGGTAATAGTATAAGTGATAACGGTCTATTAGTAACTTAGCCTGACTGGTAACTTTGCATCCTTTAAACCACAGCACCTAAATGTTTATGGCTTCGTTGTCTTTAACCATTGGAAAAATATGATATATTTTTATCATTTTGTTTCAGGTTTATTCATAAAATATTTTCTGTTTCATAAAATTAATCGATCACTCTTTTAATGCGTCTTACCATGATAAACAACCTACACCTGTTCTTTGTTTTTAATTATTCTATGCACTTCGGGTTTATTTAAATTGATAATAATCGACTTATTAAACTAAAGTCATTTCGATTTAGGAATGAAGTAGTCGTCTAAAACTGTATACTATGAAATTAAAATTTAATGAATGAAATCTTTTCAATAAATATGATTATGTCTATCTCTCTGTTCTCAGCAAAATTTTTACTGAACAAAATTTACTGCGCAAGGTGCTCGTGTGTGGAATGAGTTACGTGTTAATTAGGAGGGTCATAACTCTTTGGATGTTTCAAAGGCTTGTAAATTTACATTATTTGTCACTGTCTTACAATAGCTTTTTCTTTTATGTTATAATTTTAATCTGGGATAGTTTCAACTTCCTTATGTTATTATGTCTTATTGTAACTCTGTATATATGATTAAGTATATTTTCAACTTCTTTATTTCATTATGTCTTATTATTGTAACTCTGTATATGTGATTAAGTATATTTTTTAAACATATTTGTCGTCGTCTTTTCAGTCCAAAGACGCCCTTTGCAAGGCATATACCTCCTCCAAAGACATCTAAGGGGGGATATACCGCAATCGCCACGCTTGGCAAGCAGGTTCACAATCGTGGTGTGATATTATCGTACGCAAAACTTGTTAGCAGTGGTAATGCTATATAATTAATGTACAAAGAAATCATATCCTGAGAATCGAACTCACGACCTACGACTGAATGCCTCAGTCCTCTGTGTATTGTGTATGTCTTTTATAATTAATTTACAACATAATTAATTAATATTTATCAGAAGATATATTTTAATTTTTTATATTACATGTGTCTTTTTTTTTTAGTAGTCGTCAACATACTTTTAAATTATAAATCTTATTTAATATTTCCGAAAGTTTTCTGTTAGCAATCGCAGAAGGTTATTCATCACCATTTTCATTATTTCAACCGAAGGATAACAAAGTTGTCTGCCTACCAGTCTTATGTTTGTCAATTCGTGGTGTCTATTCAGGATCTTATGACACCAACGACCTTTATTATCTATCTCATATATGCAGTGAACGTGTACGATCTATAAGTGCAATGTCCTTTAATTCGATATCGGATCCACGTCGGCCTCGTGTAAAAGAAAATTAAAGTGATCTCTATTATCTAACGCATATCGAACAACTTAAAAATACTGAGGCTCGCGATAAATTTTTCGTTATGTCCAAGTTCTTACGTATTTTGTTTTTTTATTTGTACTCATTGAGGAAACTTAAAAACTAATAACACAACAAGAAGTCATCACAATTTTCTGCGTTTAGCACGATTTAGATTGTGTGGACTTACAAAAGTATCTAATCATATTATATCTATTACATCGAAGAAAGCCTAACAGGCGTTATATCATATATAGGATGTGTAACATTGTTTACAAAATATATAATTAATATATCTAAATATAACCGTAAAAAATATATAAATGTAACCAAAATTTCTTGAAGTAAGAGCGATAAAAGGTTGTGATATCACACTCAAATAAAAACTAAAGACTGTATAAACGAACTTAGCTTTAGAGGCTAATAAATAGCTTACAATAAGTTTCTACATGCCAATAGTTTCCATGTTTGATAAATTAATTTTATATTATACCATTATCTATGAAAATATAATTCAACAAAAGTGATTTTTTTAAATAAACATAATTGAATTTTATTGTATACTAATAATTTTTAAAAATTGTATAAACCGATTAACAATCTTTATAAAGTTTAATTTTTTTATTTTTCTTCATAGACTTCGACTTATTGTATCATAGCCATTATCATTTTAGCCATTGAATGTTCACTGGTGGACATAGGCCACTGTAATAAATTTCCAAAAGAAACGGCAGGAAGCGACCTGCATTCAATGTCTTCCGACATGCTTAATAACTTTGTATACCAAATTTTATATCTGCCGATTTAGATAATTAAAATACGCTCATTCTAAATTTACATGCGTACACGCATTGTGAATTTTTGTTACTTATAAATTATAACTAAGAAAACTTATTTAAATGATATCCAATAACAATATAAAATATTCTTCTAATGTTTTGTATTTAGTATAGAAATAATTATTACTTTTTGTTATTGCAGTTATATATTTTATTATTGGAAACAACTAACGATCATGATTTTTTTTTATGTAAATAAGGTATTCTGTAATTTTAAATTTTGTATTTTAGCTTTTAGGCAACATTATAATAGTGTTATTATCTGAAATAATCAATAAACTATTACAAAAAAAAATATTTTACTAGCGGTTAATTATACAAAATGCACATTATTTTATTTACTTCTTTCTTATTACATATTTTTGTTTTAATAGAAGAAGTTCATAAAAAAGGTTAATGTAAAATGTGAACGAAATTTTATGCTTTTCATAAGCCCTGATGTATTAACCCTTGAAGAGCAACGTAAAACAGTTTTACCGTGCTACCTTCGTAATGCAAATATATAATATTATATAAAAAATATAAAAAATATATAATATAAAAATGCTTTCTGAAACTTAATTTTTTAACTTTACTGTTTTTTATTAACGCTTTGTAGGAAGTAAGGCTTTTATTTTATTTAGGTTTTCATTTGTTGAAATTAATGACTTGGTTATGATTCAAGCAAAAACGTCTTTTGAATAATCGTTTATTTTTTTCGTAAATATTCAGATTATGAAAATCATTTAATACCAAAAAACCTAATTAAAAATATATAATCATTGCAAATTTACCGGTTCAAAAATGTACGATGCATATAAAAAAATAAAGACGGTGTACATTCTTCCAATATTTAAAAAGTAACAAATATTCAGAAGATTTAAAACAGAAACAATTTTCTTTAAAAATTTTGTTCTCTCATAGTCCGAAGTACATAGAACATCGAGAAAACGTAGTAAAGTAAAGGCTTAAGATAATATATTACAATAAATATAAATTGCGTGGCAGTTAAAATTAGATAATGTTCATGGCACGCGGGCTGAGCTAATCAAGTTGCAATGGGAAGACGGGTATCAATTCATTACCTTAACGCTGTCACCCAACATGCCAATTCATTGAATGTAGGGGCGGTCACCTACAATACGATCACACCCGGTACATTCAAATGCCGCACCGTTCTAAGAGCGGGATACGTAGTCGAGTTTCCTGATCATATGACGACTATAGGACTATAGGGTGGCTTGCCACGTACACTGCATACCATCATCATCGCCATTGGATAACCAACCGGTCTCGTCGAAATATTATATCACAGGGGACGTCAACCCCCGATCATCGGTGCTGGTTTTCTTCCGCCACTTCTTCCATCACTTATACTTTTCAAAGTGGTAGTTGTGAATTATCTAGGCTATTGCAACTGGCCAAGCCGTGGTTCGACCCTATCGGCCGCACTTGTGACGGAATGCTAAGCGGATAATATATAAGTAATAAGTGATAAGTGGCGGACGAAGCCGAGGTCCCGTCGTAGGGACCCCTGAGCTTACTCCACGAAGCGTTCAATGATGCGATCGATGCGAGGCTCCCCAGGGAGCCCTCGACCTTCGCTACTTTAAAAGATGTCTCAGAAGAGAACCTACCAGTGAGATTTCGGTAAAAAAAAAACGTGGCAAGCCGGACTAACGGCAATTTACGGTAGAACAATCGTTACCCGACATCGGTGAGCTTTATGACAAAAACCTTTCTGATTATTAATTTTCATTAAAAAAACTTATGATTTACCCATCTACTGATTTTTTTTTTCAGATTTTTTATTTATCTATTTGAAACAATACAATATCTTTACAGACAACGTAAACTTAATACAACATTGTCGCTATTTACTAAGGTAACTATTCTAGAAAACAATTATATTAAAATTATAGAATAAAACAAAAGTTTTCAGAGGCTTTTAAATTAGGTACAGGTTTTGTTATGAGGAACCATTACATATAAATTTAATTTGGCGTGAATACTTGAGCGTCAACTATCAAGATTTGTGTTACGGTATGTATGTGTGTGTGTCTTTCAATGTTTGTGGATGTTTGTAAGCGAAATTAGAAATGTATCCCAAAGCGTATTTGTGAATGAAATGATTAAATTACTGCATGCATGTCGATTTAAATTCAATAAAGAGAGAGAGACAGTAAAATTTATGTTCTCCTGGTAGTTTAAACTGTGAAGCATATTACTGATTTTTTAAGTTACAGTTTAGTTTCAGAAATGTTAACGATACTATTTTTATTATAAGCGTTAAAAGGAAATGTTGTTTGAACCGATGCATTAAATTTATAATATTATAGTATACGGTAAAAATCCTTTTGAAGATAGTTTTTAGTGAAAGCGTTAATCTGCCGCCGGAAAAGCATTTTATCCAAAACAATTCATAGCAATTTAACCAAAAATCGCCTCCCAGACTCTCCGACATTAATCATCCGCGGAAGGGATTCCAAGATAAATTCTCCCCGATATTGGAAAAATTTATAAAAAGGGTCAGACAACAGCTTGTGTTGTAATCTAAACGGCCGGAGATTCAAGTGAATTGTTGTTAAGTCAAAAATTACTTCGTGAAAGAAAATTAAATTTTATTACTGATATAAATATTTTCACAAACAAACTTTGACTCAAATTATTTTATTCATAAACAAACAGCGTTTACATTGGTGAACTTTGCGAAAGGAGCTGGTACACATAACGAGAGCGTGTGTCGAGTGTAGCGTAAAGGCGTGTGAAATGCTATCCCTATCACCGGCCTCCCGCAGTCTAAATTACCATTTATGATATCATAGACAAAAAACGTGACTACGTATGACATATTTGTAGTAAACAATTATAATAGCAGTAGTCAATAGTTTAAAACACCTAATAACAAATCCTACATTTTCGAGATATTCTTAATTCTTAAATAAAATTTTGCAATCAAAATACATTCAGAGATCGCAAACATTTATAATCTGCAAATAAAATGAATTCAAATTAAGAAGCGAACATTGACAGATACGTCATCATTCATATTTATCTAGCCAATAATATAATTTGCGGTAGACACAGAATATAATTATTTTGCATGAAATAGATATTAATCGTACTGTGGTCATAGTCGATTGCTCTATTTATCATGCGACCGTAGTTATCACAGATCACGAATTTAGAGCGACGAAATTTATTGACAAGTAATATTTAAACTCGTATAATTAATAATGTTTATGCAAATTGAAGCTAAAATTTCCTTAAAAATTATGATAGTATTAAAAAAAGTATAATATATACAGTATCAAAGAAAGTTACGATCACCTAGTATTTGTATATTTATTTCAATAACTTCGCTACAACGTATTCAAATGAAAACATTATAACACTTAAATGCTTCTGTTTTAGGTCGAAAATTTGGCGCTTAATTAGCCATGAACGAGTGAGGCTTATCTGACAGTTATATGAGAATCGATACTGGTAATAGAATAGTAAGTTTGTAATGGTTAATGTGTTACAATTTTTCTGTTTGAAAGAGACAAAGATTGGAAAGAGAGGAGTAATAAATAAATAAAATAAACATCCGTATATTAGAAGGATACAACGTCTATTTTTTTTATTTGCGAATACATCTGATAAACGTGGTCTGCGAATTGGCATGAATACAATTTATTGTTAGTGTATATAATATTTTGCATAATAATCTTATATATTTTTTTATGGTTACATAGGATGTTTATTTGCTTATTATTTTAACGTTATCTGTACTAAGCAACCACTGGTTCGGAAGGCTGATCTGATAAAAAGAACTGGCCAGAAACTCAACAATTGCTCTATTAAAAGAAATCTTACAACATTTCACATGAAATTATAATATTAACCATGTAAATGTGTCAACATACAAAGCTCCACGCATTTCAATCAACTAAAAACTCTTGAACGCTGTATTAAGATTTATTTCGTTACTCTTTTAATTTAAGATTTAAAACTACTAGAAAAGTAGGATCTTAGATATCTTGTCGAATTTTATTATATAGGCGTACACTCTGACTCTTTATTTCTAATTTTATTAATTATCACGTGTCTCACTATTTTTATATTAGATTATAAATAAATGCGCATAAATAATATGTCATTAAAAATATTAACTGAAGATAACTACAGAAGAAACTGCTTAAACGCATTAAGTAATAAATTTAATAACAAAATTCCTGATATAAATAATTTTCTTTCTAATATAGGATTCTCGTTACCTAGTAACGGGCACAGTTGGCGGCCATTTTAGCCGTCTATATTACACTGAGGTTATTTATTTGACCGTCTTACGTTACTTCCACGTGGGTTAATGTTCATGAATTATGGAATAAAGGTATTCCAGGCTTAACCTTTGAGGAAAGAAAACTAGCTTTTCCCATTTCTGCTGGCGGATTTTAAATGTCCTATACTCTGACAGGATTATATTGGTAGAGTCAGGTATTCACTGGAGCTGTTACAACAATTGTTTTAATTTCAGTAAAAAAACTCTACAGATATTTAAAATAAGGTAAACTAAAAAACAGCGTCGTCTGCCTATCATAATATCAATCCGTATTCCAACCTTGGGAATTATGGTTTATCTTCCATAGATATCTTTCGAGAAGGCCTATGTCTTGTAAGGTTCCCAAATTCATCTAGTTAATTAATTGATATGCGAGGCTAAACATAAAAAAATAATTTATGACAAAAATATTTCATTGTAATGTGCGGGAAATTAATTTCATTAATTATATTTAAGAGAAGAAATTTAAATTAAAGAAATAGGATCCCAACTTAAAAAAATGCTTTTTTTTGAAGTTCATTATTATTTAACAGTATCTAACAAATGCAGGTTTTATATCAGGCCACATAGAGTGAAGAATAGGTCGTCGGAGTAGGTTTGGTGTGGACGTCCACCCATAAAAGTAGATCGGAAGATGCAGCTCCAATCCAATTGGTCTTTACAGAAATCTTTGGAAAAGTTATGTAGAAAGGGCTTATTACCAGCAATTTAAATAAGGAACGGAATATCTGACTTCATATACCAGACGTAGTATTCATGCGTTAGTTATAAATCCAATGTCTAATTACTAAGCTATTGTTGTATATTACTATTACTATACTACTATTGTACTTATACATAGAGAATTACACGAACATTAGACACTAAGCTGAAATGTTTAGTGAACTAAAACTTTTGGGTCTCTTGTGATGAGTTGAAACTATCGCCATCGATCAATCAAAGACCTCGACTTTGTACTTGAAGTAGATAATCCTTGGGATAAATTTCTTTTCTGTAATACATGAAAGGTAATTTATCATTTACTATATAATTTTACATGGACATATACAAAATAGAGCACTAATTCTTATTAAAACAACAATCTTAGCAACGGAATGAACAAAAAAAAAGATATTCACAGTCATGGCTCTTATAGTTTTGAAGTAAATATGTAAAAATAAAAATTGACGTTTTATTGAAACAGAAACGTAATTATATTACTTTCTATAACAAGACAAAATGCAATCCAATGAAAATGTTATCAAAAATAGTGAATTAATATGTATTATTTCTCTACTACATAAAGATATTAACATGTAAGCATTATGTTCATTTATTCATGTATTAATGACGTCTTCATTTGACGTGAAGCTTGTGATCGCAGGTCGTGGGTACAATCCCCGGGATACAATCTTTTGTAATTCACATTTTGTGCATTAATTGTATAGGATTTCCACTATTTACAGACAAGTTTCCAGAGGATGGGTAGCAGCGTCCTCTGCGTACCATAATACCAAATTGCAATGGATAAGCCAGGACTGGCGATATCTTTAAGGGAGGCAGTACCCTTTCAATAGGCATATATGGGCAGAAATGACGAAATACAGTTACTAAACTTAGTAGATAAATTTCTGGATAGGACAAATGGGCGCAAAAAGTCATTCGACTAAAGAGCATTGGTCAATGACATAGTAAAGTCAATTTTTAAAATGGCAGTAAAATGCAAAATTTAAGTTCACGGACCCTTTCGCTCCTTGAACTCAGCTCCGATGAAGCTGTAAAAGTCCTTAGGCTAACAGCATCAATATCAACAGAGAATAAGTAATATGCAGAAACGATGTTTACGTTCGCTTCTTTAAACTCTTTTGAAGATAAATGCAAATTTAAATTTAATACTACTACAATCAAAGACAAAGAACATATTAAACAGCCACAATCGAAAACAAATTGTGGTGAACATAAAATAATGCAATACAATTTCCTAAATAACCAAACGATGAAGTAATAAAACCAGTTAAATAGTTTGGGGTTCAACTAGTGAACTCTAGATTTAATTTTGCAACAATTATACCGAGAGTTTAACAACCCGCAATGGGTAAATAGAGGTATTGAAAGTTTCTTAATTCATTTATTATCTTATAAAAACTTAAACTAAGGCAAATAATATGAGACAATGAATGTGGGAAAATCATTTAAGTTTTCACAAATATTACAGAGGACGATACAAAATTATGCTGCCAATATTATAAATATACAATTCCGCTATCTCCATATTCATAAAAAATAAATCAACGGCAAATTATCAATCACCAAAAGAAAACTAAAATAATCCTGACATACAAAATATAATTAAATGAATATTATACTCAAAACAGTATTTAATCTATCTATAAAACATATCTTAGTAATTCTCTTTTTCGTCGGTCTTTAGAGAAAAACTATTCTTTGCAGAGAGTCTATCGGCTATTATGTTAATTATATCATTGTTTGGGATCGCGCTTTCCTTCGTCAATTTTCTTTTTTCCGATTTTAGATATCAGGGAGTAAGTGGTACATGTAGAATAAAAAAATCGCCTTAATATGAAATGCAGTAAATTTTATTTTAAAGATTTACAATATCAAAGAAAATTATTTAATCGTATAGCGAATGGAAATCGAATGAATTTTCACAAAATCCACATTGAAGTAAGTCGACGATCAATTTTAATTGAATAGTTTTCATCGGTCTTTGCAGTGATAGTTGCTGATTAAAAAACCTTTTTGTAAGCTAATTTTTAGCTGAGGAATATAAGTATCAAAGTCACCCATTAACTTAGTCATATTTATTTACTTAATTTAATTTTTACTTTGAATCAATAAGTATCCACTTTTGTATGTTAAAAGAATGACGGAAGAGTACATTTTGATAGAAATGAGTGTTAATAATCCATTTTACTTTAGCCATATAATTATCCACTTAATTTAAATGCCATGTAAGTTTGTATGTGTATGTATATGTTTACATTGTACACAGTTTCCCACACATCTGTAAAAAAAAACATAATTACAGGGATTCCAAGCGCGCCCTCGTCTGATAAGAACCTAACGTCAGTTGGACTTTTATTTACTTTCACTTTCACAAACGTCTTTAAAACAACGTACGTTACTACGTTAGTCAGTAAAGCAAATTATTCTCTAAGATTGTTAAGTGATAATACAGTTACTCATTAAAAATTCTTTATATATTCTTTAAATTTAATGTTATTTTCTTAGATGAACTTTTTAAATATATCAAGTGATAATTTTGAGACATTATAAGGTAGTATATTGTATAAAGACTATGATGAAGAAAATCTGTATCAGGTGTTTCATTTTTATCATCATCATTTCAGCTGTAAGACGTTCATTGCTAGACGTTGCCCTCTACCAGATATTTCCAATGATCCCGGTTGGAAGCGGCTTACATCCAGCGATTTCGAATACCCTTAATAAGATCATCTTTTAACCTTTTGAGTGGATATCTTGCGTTTCGCTTACCGAAGCGTTTTCTCTGCTACTGAACGTCAAGGTCACAGAGGTATAACGCGCAGAATCACATATCGATTTCGTAGACAAATCTTGACTATAGCCCTCTCCGTGACTTGTTGAGCGACTGTAATTCTGCCAATGAGGCTCAGAGTGAGAGTCGACCGTTGCTTACCAAATTTCTATTAAATTTACGGAGCTTCGAAAAAGATAAAGGTAAGCTTAGATAACACTTATCTTCTAACCTAATCAGAAAGTCAAGTTAACAGTGACCAGTTGGAGGGATGATTTGATTGATGATGGGGCGTGGGTTAGTTATTGATTAGTATAGTGATTGATGATTCGGTGCACATTGGTGTTCTTAACGGAATTGCAAACAGTGTGATTGACTTTCAGAACATAGGTAAACATTGTGTACACGTTATTATGTTTCTAAAGAAAATATCAAAATATTTTTTGAGAACAATGAAAATCAAGCCAGAGATGATGTATTACGTTCCGAGGCTTGATGGCCCACTGTCCATTTACTTAATTGAGAGGAACAGCGGAGCACGTGGTAATGGATGTTTGATCTAACGGTCATTAGGCACTGTGCACCGGACTGTGATGTGCTACAAACACACGATGCAATCGCGTATAGACCTATATCAAGATTACATAGCTTTGGTTAAAGTTTAATGTAATTAATGTAATTATGTTACATTGTCGAGAGGCGATACTGGAAGTTTTATAATACCACAAAGAATCATCTACTAATTAAAAATCTCTTACTGTCAAAATAGTCCCCCTGTTAATCTAAGCTTACGATAAGTTTATGTATTAATTTATTACTACACTTTAAATAATGTATTCGCTTCCAGATTATTTTAGTGTTAGTAAATTATAATTTTCTTTTAACAGTTCTTCTCAAGCCTAATGCATATAATATCCAAACGGGTGGTAAAGTCATTTTTTCCCATCTCATAATTTCTAGTATAAAAAAAACAAAACAAAAAAAAGGGTTGAAGTGTGCATGTCGTGATTTCCTAATTAACTAAGCCAACTTAGATCAGCTTGGCAAGACTGATTTACCACGAGACACTAGGACCCCGAGGACACAAGCGCAAGCGATGTATTTGCTCGAGTTTGCGCAGAAACTTCGATAGCGTGATTTAGGAACATATTTTTCGAACTACCCTTGTTTTTTATTCACAAGAACATTGTCTGATGTTTATAGTTACGGGCAACATGAGTAGGTCATGCATCATGTTTTTTGTCCTCAGTAAGCGCGATTCTTGAGGTATCCCCAGAGAAGAAAATCCAATGACCTGAAACGTAGGTTCCGGGGAATCCCTTAAAAAATTTTACAATAAAAAATTCCTGTACTACGAATAAAGACTCACTGAATGAATGGGATATTATACCATCTTAATAAAACCTGGTCTTACTGTTGTAGGCTTTCGTAACACTAATGTGTAACGAATGCTGTTTAGAAACACGCAAGACTTTCTACCCCACCCTGTTTTTTAAATATTTTGTTATTTAAAAATGTGACTGTTAAAAATAGGACTAATATCACTATTTAAAGTATTTTACATTTAACAATTAATTTAGATATCAAATTTATGCAGCGGTGCACAAGCCGGCTTTACGGTTCGTGGCAATTTCTGCCAGGCAACCTTTGAATGGAGATGATGGCATTAGCGGAAAGGACAGCTTAGGGAGTACTACCCTTTCCATTTTTTTGACCTGGATTATACTATTTTCCAAGTGGTATTTGCAGATTCCGTGGGTTTGTGCGGCGGGTTTCTTTTTCATCCTTTTTAACATAGCGAAGTTCATGAGCTTTCTGAGAAACCTCTGCTGACGCCATCTCATACTAAAATTTCATCAGGTTGAAAGGCGTTCTAGTCTTTAGATCGATTAGGTAGACGCTCCTTGGAGTCACTAGACTCATTGGCTCTAACGAGGGTACTTCGTGGGAATCATCTTGGGTTGTCACTCGTCTATAACACCTGTTTAGTATTTATCTCAATTAAATTATGGAAAACTTACATTTAAAACAGTTTAATTGTTTGTACATGTGGACTACGGAACCTACCATATTGTATGTATATTGATCGAATTGAGAATCTACATAGACGCTTTTTTCAGTTCAAACACTCAATTCGTCATCAATCTGCAAAGTTAATTTTAAAAGATTCCATCTCTTACATGTTGTATTCTAAAAATAATTACTGGCTTTGTGGATTGACCCGGACTTTTGGAGAGGTATAATCCTTAGTAGTAGTTCAGTGAACTTGCGCAGGCCCAGATTGTTACCTGTTCCTAGCGTAAGCCCAATATATCGGCTAAATAGTTTCCTTACACGAGCGTGCAGACTTTTCAAAGAACTCCTACACGAATTCGACTTAGACTTGTTTGATATCACTGGTCATCACCGAGTGAACTTGACTTGCTGTTTGGCACTGGTCAGCCTAACATCTCCTGAGGATGCCCCGTGGAGGGGTGAAACGTGTAGAGTAGATTAATGGTGGTACTTGTGTTTCGCATTGTTTGCCGCACGCGCATTTATCAGAGGACTAGCGGGCGGTGTACTTCATTGCACAACTACTGCTGCATAGCGGAAGTAGCTATATATTAGACCCTTTCTTGGTAATAAAATCAATTATTATTAAATAAAAAAATATTTGAAATAGTACTCAAATTAGGATCTAAAGTCTTACAACCTATTAATTTAATATCGAAAGTGTGCTTCATAACAGATTTTCTAATAAAAACAGATCAGAAGTCGTGTTCGAGAAGTTTCTTGACACCTTCTGGCTCTTGAAACAGACGCAAGACTTTATAACTATTGAAGTGTCGCTCTCTCAAAATGCTCGTTAAATTTAAACTTTGAACAACAAACTTTGGAGTTAGTTAAATTAAAGGGCTTGCAACATTTCCTATCAGAACTTATTTGACGTCTTCGGTAAAAGTTAAGATTTTTTAAAGAACTTTTCTTTGCATTTGAAAAAAATCATAGCGTCATATTAATTAATCACGTCGATGAATTTTATTGCACAATGAGTTCAAGTGAGCAAACAAGACATATCAAGCACTAACGAGGTCATTAATACATATTCTCTTTCTGTGTTGTTAGCGTTTAGCCTTATAGCTTCATCGATCTAGGGACTTATAAAATAGACGAGTTAATAACATCCACGATGCTGAAAATACAATTTAAAAAACTTAATTGGCTTCCAATTATTACGAGTAAGCCAAATTGTGTCGTAACTAAATGTAATACAAAATAAGTTAAGAACAGATTGACAAATTCAAGTGGCACTGTACAGGCAGTGAACAGAATGTCCTCTGAAGTTTTAAGATTCTGCAGAGGAGACTGCAGAGCGGCTCAGATGAGTAACGTAGAACATTCACCCGGTAGATGGACAGACAACCTTGTGAAATACGAAGTATATAAAGCGCATTATATTGATCCTTTTAAAAATTAATGGAGGAAGCCTATGACTAGCTATAGACTCCTACGACTGTAAGTGTTAAAGCATGACATACAAAAGTCGTTGTGGCATTCGTTCATTTTTTGTAGCACTAAAGAAAGGGTTGATGAATTACTTCAAGTTTATAAGAAAAAAAAAATAATCTCAGGCCAGTAAAGCGGCATATAAACGAGCTTCCTGCCGCTGTAATAGCCGTGATGATTTGTTATAAAAAAAAATTCTCGACTCTCAAAGAAACGTAATCACAATAATAGTAACTTTTTACACCAAGAAAAATTGATTACATGTTTACATTAGGGGATGCGCAGCGCGAACATTTTGTTAATAACGGTTTTATTTGCAAATTTCATCACAATTTACATTGCGTCAGAACTCTGTACTCGGCTTGAGCCTGAACTTTGTTAATTTTGCGGAAAGTTTCTCACTCAGGGGTGCTATTACGTAAGACCTCGCTAAAAGTCGACATCTACTCAGTCGCTTCAACTTCTCGAGTTGTTACCAATCTATCAAAATTGTTTGCTATCTATTTTGTCTGTTATGATTTATATTAAAACTCAGAAGTAATAAACATTAAAATTTAGTGTTCCGGTTATAAAGGCTCTACATAAGAAGTTTATAAACAATAGTTGATATTAATGAAGACAAAATCTTTTTACTTTTTTATATAATCAGCGCATAATAAATATTACAACGTGTTTTTATATTTCTATATTATATAAACAAGCATATTCCTCATCAAATTTGTAAATAAAAAACCTTAAAATATTTCTCCGTCGAACGAACACATAGTGCAAGAATTAATGAATATTTTGTGTCATGCTATTTTATCGCGAACGAACTACTTACGAAATATTAACTTGAAAATAAAATGAAGCATAAAAGTTGCTTAACTTAAGAAGGTTTTAGATACTGGCAAGATTATAATGATTATATTTATTTACTTTATTGAAAATAAACAGTAACAAAAGGCAGTAAGAAAGTACAAACTAAGAAACTTAGAAATATAAAATTAGTTACAATTGTTACCTTATAACTATCTCACTAAGAACATTTAATGATTTATAGTCAAACAATGACAAAACAAATAAAAACATTACTAAACAGGAATCAAAGATCCAGCGCATTCTGCATATCACATCGCAATAATTACGAGTCACAGCAAGCCGTCACGTTCCAATGAGGCTTAAATTGTATTGTGTGTACTCAATAATTTCGAACGAAATTGTCTTTTAAAAGATACGAGAGAGCACGAGAATATATCAATATTACTAACAAATGAATTGTGGAGGTCACACATCCTGCATAAGGGTGCACGTTTACCGATATTTGTCTTAGCCGTCGATAAAAAAAGCGTTCTTGCTGCAGGAATTCGAAAGTTTACCTCGGACAACAGAAAAACAAATATAGAAATAACAATTAAAATTTTCTTATCATTTAAAAATGTTTATCCAAAATTATAAACCATTTATTAATTTCAAACTTACTTAAATTTCATTTCATTCATAATAATATAGACATAAAGTTGATTTTAGCACAATCGAATACATGAAGTGTAGTAGGCGTTCGCTTGTTAGTGTGTAATATACCCTACCGTTAACATGTCAGTATTACAAAGGCCCTAGAAGTATAAATCCAGCACGTAACATCACGGATATACAAGACTAAATATTTAACTGTTACGAACAATGCTAGCCTATTGGATAATTCCTGTTTTTTATGACTCTACATGTCTTTATGTAACGCATATACTACAAGGGTAACGCTTACTTTGGTCATTATCGTTTCTTTAGCCGTAAGGACCGGTGCTGCTACACAGAGGCCCCCTTAATAGATTTCCAATTGAACCTTACTCAACAAGGTCTTCTTTCCATCTTATGGGTGAACGTCCTACCATCCGTTTGCTAGTTCGTGGTCTCCACTTTGAATCCTCCACTCCTCCACTCCACGAGCTTTAAGACCGTAGCGGCCATCTGTTCTACGCGCTAATTGGCTGCCAATCTACTGGACTATGTACGTAACTTTCGTTCTTCCAAGAATCTCTTCATCTATGATTCGATCTTAAAGAGTAATCCCAAAGTAACCAAACCAGAGTAACCAAAGCAATACGTATTAGTGTAATTTATATATGTATATGTATGTATATTGTCATTTGCCTACCAGTTATCTCTGCACCACATGACTAGTAAAGTTGAATGTCAGAGGAAAAATTTAGGTAAATATCAGCAAGTTTTCTTTCTATGATCATCATCATTTCAGTCACAGGGCACCACCAGCCCACTGCTGGACATAGACCTCTCCCACAGATTTTATGAACTAGATGGAAGCGGTCATATTCAGAGCCTTTCGTAGACTTAAACAAGGTCGACTGTCCACCTTGTGGGTGAAGATCAAAGATTATGCTAAAAACACAATATTTATCACAAATTCGAAGCAGTGTAATTTTTAAAAAAATAATGAAGTACAAATCGCTTTATAATAAGTCGATCCAAAAGTCGCATTTATCCTACATTACAATTGCCGGCGTTAAAGTTTCTTCACGGATCGCTAAGCGATTTAGTTTCTGTGACTAAAGTTTTCATTTTCAATAAATTAAAAGTAATTACTTTTAAAAAAAGCATTAATTTCTTAGATAAACATTTTAATTTTTCGTAGTATTGTACTCGAAAAGTGTCTAAGACTTGTATGTATAAAATAACTTCTAGTTTCAATTAAAAAAAAAAAGATCAATGAAATTTTGCATGACTCTTTTGAAATAATTTTATTATTAAAGAATGTTTTTCATCGATACGGGGTAATTAAAAATATTGATAAAGCTTTAAAAATTTTAATAATTATGAAATAATTTATTATTTGCTAACTAATAAGCTATATGGATATAAAAATAAAGTGATCATTCTTAAACAGTGATTATTTTATGTGCATATAGCAAAAAAAAATATTTTAATGTAAAATGTTTTACATGAATTAATTATTATCTTACTATTTACAATTGTACTTATTTTTTCTAGTGAAATGCTTCTGGCCTGTAACTTCTAGCAGTAAAAAGTTCGCAAGAACAAATAAAATTTAATAATGTATGCCAATATATAATAATTCTAGCGTAATTAAATTAATTCATTTAAAATCACAGTTACCTTATTATATCCATGATAACATATGTTGACCATAAACACTTCTTGTTAAATTAGCATTTTCGAGCATGTATACACTATTTAGAGATATTGTGAGTTAATTCAGTTGTATCAAATTTATTTGATACAACTGAATCACAATCCAATCCCGATGGAGCTCCGCTTCCATCGATGCTGTTTACAGCATCGATGGAAGCGGAGCTCCATCGGGATTGTGTACGTGTATTACTTGTTTCACATTCATTACCAGTACTCGTGCGAGCTTATCACTGTGTCACGTATCACCGATTGCTAACGCAATTGGTGCGGCAGCTTTTCTCTTCAGCTCTACGCGGTTTTTATTCGGGAACTTTTTACTAAGCAAAACTAAAAATACGCGAGTTTCAGCTATGCGGAAAATTAAACACTGTAATTTTCATTTGAAAGTGTTAAAAGCAGATTTCACCTAAAAATGATTAATAATAATACGGTTTAAAGTACTATTAAAATCGAGCGTAATAAAATCGCTCTTCACGTTGATTCGAATTTGTACGTTTCATTATTCTACAGTTCATTTACGTAGAACATAGTGAAGAACCTTTGTCTTCCTGCCTTACAATGGACAACGATTTTATTGTTTACGAGCCATAAACAGGTCAATAAGACCAGTCCACGACTCATTTTCGAAAAGGAACAAGCTTGTATATTGCACGGCTAAGCTGCCACCCAAGACAATGGTCGATTGTCGCTTAGTTTGGATTTTCGTGCGTCATAGGTGCTCACCATATGCTTAGATGAAAATAATTACCCTTGCATATATTGAGAGTAGAGATTGAGATCGTGTGTCGCAGATTCGATTGTCTGGACACAATTTTATATATTTCAAACAAGTTTCCATAGAATTGGCTCCAGCGTTCTCTGCGTACCACAGTACCTTACAGCGATCGCCAACTTGCAGACCAATTGTGGCAATTATTGTTAATCCGCCATTAATATCTCAGGGGGAAGCCTACGCCTAGGCTCTCGTCCTTTCAGCCCATAGACGTCAACTGGCGCCTATGGGTTTAAATGACGATTACATAATATAGAAGGTGGTTGGTTCGTTTCCCACAAGCGTACACTTTAAGTTATATAATACCTTACTTGGTAACATATAAAGAAGTAAAACGTATTAACATCGACATAAACAGGGACCAAAACTACATAAGATGTGTTAGGACTATATCTCTTTATCTGAGAATTTTCTTTGAACGTTTATAGATTTATTTTATATCAAGTTTTTAAAACTTTAATGCCCAAAATAACTTTCTAGGAGAAATTATTAAAACCACAAAGTATTTCACAGTTATTCTTTAAAATTATTTAATCTAATTTTTATTTAAGCTTTGTTTTAATTTTAGTTGTACATAAATCTTTATAAAAATTAGGTTCAATTTGAAACTGATAAAATCAAATATAATTTAACAGAAATAATTAAAAAATATACACATATATTCCGATAACGCCTTAAATTTTGTTTTTCGTTATTATGTTATATTTTTACGGGTTCATAGCCTTTGCCCTAATTATAATGATTAATAATATTGACCCAAGGCAAAGCCATTAAGCTACGAAAACAAAGATTGCCTAATGTTGTTTTGGCAGGAACTGCTAAATGTGAACAAACTGTATTGAATTTCGGTGAGTAATTGTATCCTGTCCTAGAGGAAGGTTAATATTAATTGCTTTATAAGAGAGTAACGATCTAAGCTTCCTTTGACCCCGAAGTCGCTTTATTGGGAAGCGGTTGCCCAAACAAAAGAGCCACACCGCAGAGCATTGTTGCTAGATCATTTTATTGTTTTCGAGTGAAATCGAACAATTGATATAAAACAGTAAATTTTATTGTTTCATTTAAATCGAATTCTTGTATTTTTAGCAATAAAATTGAGAAAAATAATATTCTGAATTATTCCATTAGTCTATCGCATTCAAGTCTATGGTAATTTCAAACGATGTTATATTTGTCTGAATACCTTTTCGGGTGACGATCCATAGTTCTTTATTCTATATTAATATAGTATCTACTTCTATAAACAAAGTATACAAAGACGTATCTATTTCTCTCTATGAGATACACAAACCGGTTCTTTACGTAAAAGATATAAAAATATTGTTTCTATTATCTATTCTCTTTAACTTGGTGTATTGTTACATACAAAAAATTTGAAATTGTTAGCAACGTTTCAATAATAAAATAAAATACAAGTTAAAATACTGCAAATGGTTTGCTTGCACACGAGACAACGAACAATGAATTGGGATAGTGTACACTGCACCATTATCTTCTAGACAGAAAAGTAACACAATATAAGTGAATGAACTCACTCCGAAAAGGACCGAGAAAGGAGGTGACTCGTCTATTATATATAATATTATATGGAATAGATACGATAAGTATTTATTTATCTGTTTAATATTCTTTATTGTAAGCGTTAGGATACATTTAAATAGTTTTACAATAATACACAAAGAAGTACAAAGGGCGGTTTTGTCACATAAAGCAATCTCTTACAGACAGCCATCGTATGAAAAGGGTAGAAGTACTAATAATGGGTTGTTGACGTGTACAAAATAAACATATTTACAAACTTGCACAAACATAAACTTGCATAACATAGTCGTACATACTTAAACGTACATAAATAGGTATGTAACATATATATATTTATATATATATATATATATAAATATATATATATAAATATATATATATATATATATATATATATATATATATATATATATATATAATAAGGTATAATACACGTACATACTTAAACGTACATAAATAGGTATGTAACATATATATATTTATATATATATATATATATATAAATATATATATATATATATATATATATATATATATATATAATAAGGTATAATACATATTATAAATGTAATACCAGGTACTCTGAAGCCCAAAGATTAAATACAGTGATCGATCCAACGTTAAATGGTATAACATCCTGTTAATCAAAGTAAATGTTACGGCGACACACTCAAGATCGCTGGATGCAGGAAGCGCTAGACCGGACATCGCTGCGAACTTGGAGAGAGGCCCGAGTGATGAAGATGATGATGATGGCGAAAGGATATGATTTTTTATTTTCTAACCCTAAGTAATCTGAAAAACAAGAGAGTAAAAGAATATCAAAATCTACTGTAATGCTTCGATATTATTATAGTTTGAAAAAAAATAAACCTGTGAAAACCGAACATAAAAAATAACGCTCTCATAAAATTTTATTCGCTCTGATGAGAACCACGTGTTACAGTTATTGTTATATCCGCCTAACGTATGATTTCGATGTCGACACGAATCAAAATTTGGTTAGTGCAAGTTTTTCGTTTATAGATTATAAATATTGAATGTAGTAACATTATTGAAATTCCAAATCATGTATAGCGTTTTCTTGATCGCCAACTTAAGTTATAAGGTTATGCAGTTTATTATCTCTCATAATCCGATTCGAAAAGTATCTAAAACTGTCTAAAATACAAATATATTCGCGATATTTTGGTCACTTAGCCAACCTCCTTGTTGCAATAGATATTTAAATGAAACTTAATTTAAATCACGATATAATAAACACCGAGTCAGCAATATTGTTTATGAAGGTTGACGTAAAATATCTGTATTATAGTCTAATGTAATCTAACACCATTAACGTTCTAAACAAAATATTTAATTTACAACGTACTTTTATAAGATCTATACAAAAAAGATCATAAAATTTTAACGTAAATAAACCAAAATAATTTACATTTAGTGTATTATAATGTTTTCACGTGAATGGCGTATAAGACTTTCAAATAAATAATATCAAATATCATAAAAATAAACAGCAACAACCTTAATATTCGACCACACAGTTATTGTTATAACATGTGCTTCATATGTAAAACTAAAGAAAGTATAAGAAATATTTAGAATATAAATATCCAGATTGCCGGGTTTTTCAAGACACCATAAATACATAGCCCATCGAAGACAAATATAGTTTAAAGTTTCCACCGCTGGATATATCCGCCTCATAGATTTCCACTAGGACCTCCGATAATTAACATTTTCGTCTGTCTTTCCTATGGGCAGACGTTCCATACCTTACGCTGTGTTTTCAAATATTACACATTTTATTTTATTTTATTTTTATTTTTCCGAAAGAGATTTTGTAATCTGAGAATCTCAGAAATAATTACAAGTTAAAATTTAATAGCTAGCAAAACCACGTGTAACTCAAATCTAAAGGGACACAGCAAGCATTATGTGAAACAAATACATAGAAAAGAATAAATTAAAACTTTTGAAAATCAAATTTATGTTGAGGATGTCCCTAAGAATATAGATAACTAATATTTTCGCTGTATTCAAGGGTGAGTATGTATTCAAAGTTTCACTGCTATAAAAATTTGTGAAATAAGGCAAAGTTATATAATTAATCACAGCCAAAGGTCCAAGTAGTCGAGAACTTTCCATGACAAAACCTATCAGACCTTGGGCTCATTTATTATAATGAATGATCCTCTGCCCCTTCTGTTATTGCAATTTTGGAACATCTGTGTACGTAATATGACAAAAGACCTTTACGTTTTATTATGAAACAAAAATTTAATTATTTTAAATAAAACACAAATACAAACTGAATACTCTTAAATTATGAATCTTAATGATATTATGAAAAAGAGTTATATTTAGAATGTAAATATATACACAAACAGAGTATTAGATTACAGATTTAAAAGTTTTAAGGATGTGAATATATAGGTCATTTGCTGTCAATTATTGTACAGTACACCCTATTTACAATAAATAGTTGCAGAAACTATAAATAGTGTAATAAAATTGCATTGATTTTTTACGATTTAATATTAACTTTGTCAAAGTGTGATTCTGATTAAAATAAATTCAAGAACAACGCTCTTTACATTAAAACCTTTATGTCATTTAAAATTAAAAAGTCGTGTTTATTAGTAAATAAAAGAGTTTTAACATAGAGAGTGAAATATTGTCTATGTAACTTATAATCAAATTTTCACGCGAAACATTTTTTTTCTCTTTGGTCGGACATATATCATTATTTATATAAGTAGGCAAATAATTAAATTGATACCTAAATTCGGTATAACTTCCGCATTTACAGAAATATCAAATTATAAATTTCTCACATCATAAAAGACTCTAGTAAAATGAGATCGAATGTATTCAATTACACTTTATCCCTCCGTATAATCCCAAAGGGAAAAAATAAATTTCTATGTTAAATTAGAAAATAACGAATTTAAATTTTGGCGCGATATATCGTGGTACTTGCTCAATTTCCCTTAATGTGTTCGTGTTTTATGTTAACTTATATGTTCCATTTTTAAAATTTACATGTTAAATGAAAACGTGAACTCGATGTTTTTTTTCCAGTTATTATTAAATTTTTCCGGGTAAAGGCGCAAGTTTGAAAATATTAAATGAGTCAGTAATGTATTAACTAACGCATTATAAGGGCACCAGAATAAAGTTACGTAATGTAAAATAAAATAAAATAATTTGCTTTCGTCTATCAGCCCATAGACGCCGAATGTAAAACATAGGCTTCCTCCAAAGATATCTTTAATGGAGGATATACCATAATAGTCAAACTTGGCAAACGGTTTTCGATTGCAGTATAATATTATGGTACGCAGATGACGCTGCTACCCATCCTTTGAAAACCTGTTTTTATAGGCAGTGTGAAATCCAGTAGATTTAATGCACCAATCAAAAATTATACATAAGATTATATCCCGGGATTTGAACTCGCGACATACGATCGTAAGTTTCAGTCCTCTACCGCTGGGCTACCGCTACTAGTGTAGTATTATAAAGTTGAAATCAAAACTCACAATGCTTAATGTATATATAATGTATAATGCCTCCTTCACTGTTTATGACGTATATACATATTATTATTTAACTTAAAATCATCTACAATAGCCACGTGTGTACATAATGAGAAGAATGCTAGAAGAGGTTAATTTGGCAGAAAGTAGAATCAGATTGATTTCCCTTATAATGAGATACTTCAACTTAAAGTTAGAGGGGTCCGAGAATCGCTAACAAAGTTTTTTGTGGCCATTTTCAAAATATCCTTAATGAAGTAGAGGAATAATTTTTCTCTTTAAATTATTTTCTCACATTATTCACATTGCTGCCGCTTATTGGTGTTATGAATAACATATTATAAGCCTTGGTGTCCTGGTATTTGTTTAGTCGTAGTAAAACTATATTCCGTCTCCCCGACAGAAATTAAGCTAAGCCAAGATAGCCCAACTGGCTTAGGTATTACGTAAGAGCATATTACGTCTGTGAAGCAAAGAATATACAATTTATGTTTGATTCTCTCTACTTCCACTGCGAAGTTGACTATACAATGAGGTTGGCTAGCATGACGAAGTTAAACACATTCTTAGTGATAGGCTGACAGGCCGGTATTTTCCCAGCGACCATATGCACTTTGTGTGGTTACTCAAGGCCACTGCAACTTGATTGGCAAGTTGCAGTGACTCCTCCTCCTCCAAGCTATGTTGTACCTCCGCATTCCAGATTCGATCACGTAGAAAAGTAACTAACATATACTACAGATATATTTTTGCCACACGTATTTTTTCTCTCTATCCATCAAATATGCATGTAGTTTAAGACGAAAGCTGGACCCCAAAACATATATGTGTATTTTCGTAATATACACGAGCCACGTCAAACGATTACTCTCAAAATTTTTAAACTAAAAATTAACTCAAACAAAGTTAAATATATCACACAGAGAAAACACTCCTGTCCAACGGTTATTTTTCCCTCGCAACTTTGAGGTACTTTTGTTTGATGAAAGCAAACAATATTCCGCTCTGAATAAACATATGAGTACAATTTTTTATACTATGAGTTGTTTATTGTTAACAACGTCGAGTGCAATGAATTTCCACGAGTTCATGCAACACAGGAAACAATAGTTTTAATGCAAAGTGGTAGTACTGGCATGAATTATTTCATAAAAATTGTATGCGAGATACGAAGCAATAAAAAGAAAATTAAAATATTTAATGTGCACTCGGTGCTGGGGCATTTTTCTTTAGTATAACATTTTTCAGATGTCGTTATCTGGAAAATTATTGATAAAATGGACCTTCGTGGTGCATACGGTATTACATATTACGTAGACAAGACAAAATACAAAGGAGCTTCTTATATAATTTTATGCAGCAGGTATTCCAACACTCTCTTTGTGTAGACCCTTGCTTGTACTCTTATTTAAATTTTGGAAAAAACAACGAAGGATTTTTTGATAAAGATTATTGATTGTTTTTTTTTAATAAAAATAAATAGTAAACCAAAATGCTTTTAAATAAATTACGATGAAATCCATTGTCCTGTTTGTTATTGTTAAAGCATTAATGTCTCTGCGCTTTCGTATAACATGACACATTCAATGTTGTCCGGGAAACAGTTTTACGCAACAAAACAGACTGTAATAATAAATTAACTCCTTTCACTGTTTTAATTTATTAAAGAGTAAAATAAAAAATAATTTTGCTTTGTAACTAACAAACACTTGCAATTTTTGTTCAATTTTAGTTTTAATTTTAATCATCATAATAATTTTCAGATATTATGCGGGAATTTATTATAAAAGCTATCAATAGCAGCTATTAATAGCGTTATAATTAATTAATAACGAGTATATTGAGGTAATGCTATAAACCCGCTTATGGAATCGTTAATTATGAACTTTCATTATACACACACAAAGAGAGATCTTAGAGGAGCAGTATCATGTGATTCGCTTTGTTATGTTACTATCTCGGTGTTTACGGGTGATGGACTTGTGGCAGACGTCAAATAAGATTAACCGTGATTGCTCTATTTCATTGTAGACAAGTTATTTGTAGTACCGGTATTTAATTGGGTATTATAGGCACGGTAATTATAACAGCCGGAAATTTTTTTAACATCAATATAAAATCTTTTTAAAACCATCTTAAATTATTTTTTTCCGTCATCAACGAAGGAGCATATACGGTGACCATTTGTATATGTCAAGAGAATAATACCAGAAGAGGTTAATTTGAAAGAAACGACAAAATTAAGCTCGACTGCAATAGCATCTAACATAAAGTTACGAGACTACGAAACACGTACTGATGTTGAAGAGCCCACAACATACTCAGATGGAATTTTTTAACAGAATAATTTATTACCGAATATTATTATCACTAAAAAATCCTTCGCCTTATAATAGGATTTCAAAGTTTTGTTTAACGGAGTTCTTAATATTATTACGTGTTTGATAAGCATTTTACTGTGATACGGAATAACTGTCCACAAAAGAGTTACTAATTGTATGAAGTATAGAGAAAGTATTACATTTGTTTTAAGTGAAAAGTTGAGGTCGTAACTAGAAGTCGGACCTACAAGTCCACGCTCGTCCAATTCAAAATTATGACTAGGCTTTTTATGTCACTAATCTGTTTTAAGCTATCTTGACTTCATCGTCCGCAGGCAACCATAACCTGGACAAGCTGCTAGCTTGTACAGAAATTACACGTAAAAATTAACATGGACGATCACCTACAACCAGCAAGTCTAAGTAAGTCAAGTCAACAACTGAACTTCCTATTACTACAACTGTGGCGTAAGCAGAGGATAGGATGAGATGAAACTTAAAAGAGGTTATTCTTAACCGCTTTTAGGTTTCATCTCATGAGTAACCGATTTTAATTTAACAGGTTGTCAAATATCTCCCTTCCGCTTTTTTGCTCTTTATTCCATGCTTTATAAAAAGTGTTACAGTGATCGGAATTAGTTCAAATATGCGCCGTTTTGTTCGATAATCTGTTTCCATCTAGACGGCAACTTCATAATACCTCCCTCGTAGAAGCCCCCCTCCTTATTTGCGAAGAACTCGGACAGCCACTTTTCACAAACCTCTTTTGAGTTCAATTTTACACCACCAAGGGCGTTCGCCATGGACAGAAACAGGTGGTAATCACTTGGCGCTATGTCCGGGCTATATGGTGGATGTGATAAAACCTCCCATCCGAGCTCCCGTAGCTTCTGACGAGTCATCAACGAAGTGTGTGGTCTGGCGTTGTCCTGGTGGAACACTACACCCTTCCTGTTGGCCAATTCTGGACGCTTCTGGTCGATCGCCTGCTTCAAGCAGTCCAGTTGTTCGCAGTAGATGGTAAAATTAAGCGTCTGGCCATATGGGAGTAGCTCATAGTGGATGATTTCCTTCCAATCCCACCAAACACACAGCAAAACCTTCCTGGCCGTCAATCCCGGCTTGGCCACTGTTTGGGACGATTCACCGGCCTTCGACCACGACCTTTTCGCTTGATATTGTCGTATGTGATCCATTTTTCGTCGCCAGTCACCATCCACTTCAAGAATGGGTCGAGTTCGTTCCGTTTCAGCAGCATATCGCAGGCGTTGATTCGGTCCAGAAGGTTTTTTTTGCGTCAAATCATGCGGCACCCAAACATCAAGCTTTTTTTGTATCCAGCCTTCTGCAGATGGTTTAAAATGGTTTGGTGACTAACTCCCATCTCCTGGGCGATGTCACGAGATGCCACATGCCGGTCTAACTCGATGTAGTCCATGATTTGATCGGTATTTGTCGTCACAGGTCTTCCGCCGGCTGGCTTATCCATGGTGTCGTTTTCGCCGGCTCTGAATCGTCGAAACCATTCCTCCGCGGTTCGAAGTGATAGAGTACCATCCCCCAAAACACCATTAATCTCACGGAACGTTTCTCTAGCGGATTTGCCTTTAACGAAGGAAAACTTTAAAATAGCGCGAATTTCGGCGTTAGTGAACTCCATGTTTACACGTCTATAACTGTTGAACGCAATATCCAAACTAATCATGCATAGCGTCGTTTTGTAGGTTATGTCAAGACCTTTCAAATTATGTATAGTATTGCCAGATACGAGCTCTGTAGCGCTTTGTACATAGCCGCGAAATTCAAAAGACAAAAAGGCGGAAGGGAGATATTTGACAAACTATTATAACCAGTCTACAGTTTAGCAGTTATTCTGACACATGAATAGGTTGTCCGGTTGCAGAATTCGAATTTCAATTTTTTTTCCATAATTATAAAAGCAAAAAAGGGCAATGCCAGCTTTGTTGTTTGCGGGGGTTTTTAATCACGATGTCGTATTAAACGAAGAACAACGCACATTTGCAAATGCACGTTGTTCTATTAAACGAAATTGAAGAGGCACGAGTTTTGTACTCGGGACAATATTTGACGGTTACGTAACGCTCTAGGTGAAGATCTGATTCTTGAATGGGTTTGGAGGTTTTGAGTAATAGGTTGAATAAAATACAAAAGTGGGACCTAGCTGAACATCAAGGACTAATGAAAGCATTGAATTTGTCGCGAACAGCTTGAACAACAATCCGCGTCAATCAGTGCGCAAAAGAGCGGCCGTTCTAAAACTTCCCAAGATACGTGCAAAAATAAATAAAAAATAATGAACTTCTCAATAGGAATGTATATTCTTATCACTGCATTGATTAACGGTACGGGTACTGCCTAAACCATCGTGTTGCTGGTAGAGAGGTGAGCTACGATCTCCAGGGCTGACTACCCGCGTTGCAGGTTCGAGGAGGCCTCCTAGACAGGCGTTGACTTTCACAAACCTTCCGTTTCAACCTGAACAAATTTCAAATTTTTCTATTAATGATGCTTTGGCCTATTCCAGAAACTAACTAAAGTCTACTCTTGACAGGCAAAAATATTTTGAAGGATGAAGAGATTTTTCTATTATACCTCTCGTTCCTTCGTTTGCCGCATATTTAATAATTAGTCGGTCTCAACAATTTGCATATTTATGGGATCAACAATCGTTATGTGTGACTAACATTAAAAAGTCATTTAAATCTATCATCTAAATTTAAATTTTCTTGCCCACTTGACTTAATATAGACAGATAAACAAAATAAAATTATTTCTTTGTTAATCAAAAAGCAAGTCTAAACCTTAATATTGAGTCAAATGATCTCAAACGAAATAATAATAGACAGATATAAATTTTAAAAAACCAAAAACAAAACTTCGTGCATGGTAAATGATAAGCCTCAAAAAAGTTTTCGCCTTATTTATTTACTATGGAGCTATCAAACGGGGCAGGCATATGGTGACGCTGATTGGTGTCGCTGAGCGTTCACAAGAATTTTTTTAACGAATGCTTTGACTGCCGCAATGGACGTGTGCAGTTGTTCTTTTGAGACCGGCAAAGCATACTAAAAACTACTGCCCTCCTTTCCAACTACTCATTTTTTCATCAAAATCGGTGTCACAAAGAAAGAGGTTTTTCGTTTTGTTTAACGAACAAAAACTCATTAAAACCTACTGATTTAACGTGAATACGTAACGGTTTTATTTACTATTTCTATTTAAAATTAGAATATATACAAGAGTAAAGTTCTTTTTAAAATGTAGAATATCAAAATCAAACTGGTTCTAAAATTTTTGTACAAACATATTTAACAAACTCGAAATTTTTTAATTAAACTATATAATTAAAAAATTTCGAGTATTGTATTTAAAGGTTCTTGTTAAACGTTACATGTTGCCGATAGTCACCCCTTTATGAGCGTATGTTCGTATATGTGAACAACTTAATTTATTATCTTATCGCGAAATCAAAACATCGATCTTATTTTGACTATCGTTGACTTAAGATATAAATATTACTAGACCATATAATACTTACTTCTAACGTTAATCTCCAAACATCGATCAAATTTTGACTAACCTTGATTTAAGATGTTTACTACACTATTACTACACTATACAATACTTACTACTTACGTTAACTCCCTTAAGATTAGTTTTTCTCTCAAAAACTGTTTTGTACAAACTTAGATTTATTCTGATACGTATAGTAACCACGGTTATTTTATTTTAATTTAATCTAAATGGAAAAATACTGTCAAATTTTTAACGTTTTAAATAATAACTGAATAAAAGCATATTTAGTAATGTGCATTATTTTGGCACAGTACAGGTTAAAGGTACCTATTAAAAGAACAGAAATAGTGAAATAACGTAAAACGTTTTATGGACTTTAAACTCATATTTTTTTATTCAACTGGCGGAAGGAATAATTCGTGTGATATGTCATTTTTCCAATATCAATATTTTACATTGCCGACACTATCGAATATTAATGAAGTAGCGATTTCACAAAAAGATACACTCGCTGATGGCATTGCAATTGAAAAATCGCCAATTAGTTTGTTGATTGGTGAATTCATTACGAATAAATTGTTAAGTTTTTTATTTGATTATAATAACAGTGCAGTTATTTATTTTATTTTTATATTAAAGCCTTCATTTCAAAACAGTTTAATATAGTCAACCTTTATCGTTTCAGACGAGGGACGTTCATCCTTTTTAATGGGTCTTCCCCATAGATTTCTAATATATCCGGTCGGAAACGGTTTCTACCCAGCGTCTTCCGATAAGATAAGGAGGTCGTCTACCCACGTTGTAAAGCGCAAGACATGCTGCAGACACCAGAGACCATTTATCAGTATTACTATTATTTTAATCTTTCCATTTTTACAATACATACCTATTTTCAAAGAGATTAATTGAGAATAAATCGAGGATTGATGGATTAACGTGTGAAATTGACTTGGTGTTTCTTAAGAGTGTGCAATGTTTGTTGTAAGATATAATAATAAAAATAACGTTCTTATTACACAAAAGCCTGTTTTGATGAGTCGTCGACTTAAAAAGCAAAACCCACACTAATAAAAAATAAATGCACTATTTTTTAATACGAGAAATTTATTTAAACATTCCTTGGCTTTTCCGAACGAAATGTTGTCCATGTATATGTGTGTGTGTATGTCTGTATGGTATGTTTTTGTGTGCAAACGGACCTAATCAGCATTGAACCGCAGACGAGCCGCAGCGCACTGGGATTTCATAACCCGTGGTAAAAAGCGCGCACGGTTGTGTCACGTTAATTGAATAACTATAATACATAGTAATCATAAAAAAATACTTGCAATGAACCCTATAAAGCTTAGTTAAAGTATCAAGGAGACAGCCTTGGTATTACGAAGATAAATAATAATGACGCTATCTCTCCGAGAGGAGATTCACATAACAATTAAGCATGTAATGCTCTTTACGCATCTGTCTTAAGTTTGAAAAATGTATTCATACTTTAATAAATAACAAAACAGTTATTTAAAAAACGTAGTGCTTATTGTTATGCTTTTTGATACGCGTCATTATTAATTCCAATATCTGGTGCGTAAATAAATAATGTTGACAATTTTTAACAAGGGATTATTATTTACTATTTGATGTACTTGATGTTGTGCTGCTAGCCGATCCAGGCTTTGTACAGCTTCATCGAAATTTAGCCCGTGGAAACAGAGGTCCACCGACTAAAAAAGGGATCAGGTGAAATGTAATTGAAAATATGGGTTTTCAGGGTTGATGCCCGTATCATCGACTGTTCTTGCAAATTCTGTTGTAATAATTTTAAAGGATGGAAAGAAAAATATTAAATCGGGATAGTTATTCTAACTTTATGACGTGACCAATGAAAATAATGAACAATTTATATACAGAGATATTGAATTTACACAAAAAGAATTCGAGTAAAAAGGTTTGGAGCATAATTTACACTGTAATTTGTTTTTGTGAATAATATAAATCCACATTTCCAAAACAGTAATTATAATTATAAAATGAGGTCATCTTTCTTTATTATGCAACACACATTGCACCAAAACGGATCCAGACCGTTAACTTAATATAAGTTGACCTCCTTTCTCAAATGCTTGAACAGAAATATTCTCGAAAAGGGGCTGTAGTATACATAAATAGTTAGATTAGGGCAAGGTCACACCAATACCGGGAATATTACATAAATATTTGTAAGTTTCGGATGTATTTGTTCTATTTTCAGTTTATATTGTTTTATGTTATAATCACACTAACGAGGTATTACATTTGAATTAGGAGGCCCATTGTTAGACACCGTATTGTCACTCACCGTAGCTGTAGAACTGGGTGGAAGCGGGCATCATCCTGCATTTTCCGACGACTTTAGCAAATACTTTTTGTCTACCTTAAGAATGAATGTCCTGCGCTTGTAGGTCCGTGGTCACCAATTCAGAAACCTAAGGCCTTGGCGGTCATTTGTTCAGCGTGTTACGTGTCCGGGTTACATAGCGCACTACCTTAACGGGCTTCGTTTATCTATATCTTGATTCCTGATTCTTTCAAAATTCCGAGCATAACCGTTTCTGACTGGTTAAGCTATTATGAACTTGCAAATAAAGAAGGAAGGGACAGACAGTATTTGTTTACCAGAAGTACACCGTACCGATTCTCTCAGTGGTGACACACATCTGTTGTAAATATTAGATGAGATGATATCTCGTGGTTACTCCATCGCTGCATAGCTGAGTTGGATTCGAAGATTGATCTTTTTCTCGAAGGCTTATCTAGTAAAAATTTTTTGTGACTGGAAAGTAGATATGACTACAAATGCTTTTGTAACAGAAATAAGTCATGTAAACTCATAACTTTATATTAGTTTAAAGACTATTGAAACAGTTTATTGTTATAATAAAATATATCATGTGATGCAATGACTACTAATGATTTTAAAACAATAGAAAATTTCATGGTTATTAGTCACATTAACACTGATTTGTTACATGTGTGCTTTTATAAAGTTAATGTTTTGTACAATATATTGGCATTAAGACAATTTAAGACAATAGTCGAATTAATAATATTAATGGTAAAGGAAAAGTTGCCTTATAGAAGAGCAACGAAAACAATTTAAATTATGAATAATTTACTT
Source organism: Battus philenor (assembly GCF_028537555.1). NCBI lineage: Eukaryota > Metazoa > Arthropoda > Insecta > Lepidoptera > Papilionidae > Battus > Battus philenor. The sequence continues at coordinate 7,385,788 of NW_027181686.1, forward strand.
TCCATTGCTCTTTAATACCTTTAAAGCCAATTAGTGGACTCGCCTGTAAAGTTGGCCCTACTTTTCCGTTGAACCTCCAGTTCCTTTCATAAAGTCACCTGGAATGGGGGCTCAACTTTTCTTATTTTCCAATAAAACTTATACATTCCAATTCCAAGTTAAATTCCGATCTCGATGACACCGAGAGCTATCATTCTTTAAATACCTGAAATTAATGTTACTACTTAGGAATTTTATATGCGGATTGTCTATTAAACTTGTTTTATCTAACGAAAAACTAGTTTTTTATTTTATGGACATCTTTAATAAGGTAGTAAAAATGTCTCCAGTTTTAAGTTAAAATTAAATTTTGCATTCACTAATGACAAAAATCCGTAATTATGTACCATTATGTCAATAACCGTTGGACGAGTCTTTCTTATAACAGTTGTCTCTATATTATATACAGGTTGATTGGTTACAATTGCAAAATCTTTAGAGAGGTAAATGTATAATTTATTTGCTCTCAATTAATGTATAGCGCACCATATTCTTGGTTTCTTGGTTCTTATTGGTTTTAGCAGTAATAAATAGCGTAATAATAATAACGTTGACAAAATTCTGAATAATAAATATTAACATAATCATTATTTACTTTGTCCCTGCATACAATGTACTTCCAGAGGTACTGGCTTTGTCTAAAACTTTGTTTAAAGCTTTGATATTTGTAATCAATCACCGTATATATAAGTAATGAACATAATTTAGATAATGTTAAATTGCTTTATTATATAATTATTCTAAAGATATATATACTAGTAATATTAAAGATATATACTAATTATCTTAAAGATATTATTGGCAAATAAAGACATCCTTGATTAAGTTCGGTTCAGACGTTTGTCTCTAATTATAGACGTCATTATCCACGTATTATATTATTTAGTGAATCATTACTTGGTTTTATTTGATCTAAAACGTGCATTGTATCGATGTTATTAAGAAATTCACGTCTCACAAATTTGGAAGCACGCCAACGCTTTTACCTATAACGAAAGGAAATATATATTATTTAGGATATGGAATTCTGAATTGTTGTTTTATTGCTTTGCAATACTTTCACATGATCAAATCTTTTCTGTTCAATAGAAAACATGTGCTTACTTCTTTTACTTCATTCTGAAAAGATAAGGAAACTCCCCATCATATTAACTTAGAAGTTAAATTAGTGTCTATTCTTTATATTATTCTTGTATTTATAAAATCGAAGTCCCATATTCACTTCATAAAAAAATAAAACACGAGATTGTATTACAATTACCACATACGTATGGCGTTGGAGTTTTTTTTTTTGTTCGGATCGTCGTTGCTGCCCAAATGGCATGCTGCCCAGGTGGCAGGGCGCAGAGGGCGCCTAGCCTAAAACCTCTTTTAAGGTATCAAAGCTCGAGCTTTTTTCACATGTTAAAAAAAGTACACTTTGTTTTACATTATTTAGACAAATACCACGACGAGGCAGGCTCTGGAATTCTCCAAGGGATCGAAGGTATTGGTCTATAGGGAAAGCCTGAGTCTTGCAGTGGAAATCTCACCAATGATATAATGATGATATTTATGTTCTTGGTGAATAAACCAAGTCGGGCCGTCGTTCTCTCGACTACTCCTAAAGCCGATGTCCCTTTCTGTGATGCGTCCACCCAATCACTACATTTAGGTCTTCCTAAATTATATAAGAGTTTATTAAACTACTAATTCAGTTGACGAAATCTAACAGCTTGAGTCGTATAAGAGTCAGTGCCAGGTAATGCTCTGCTATCCGAAACCAAGTTAAATACCAAATGAGAACAGGAAAGCCAATGGTGTACGACTAAAAAGACAACTTGTTTATCGTATTCCGGATATAGGCCTCACCCATATATTGTCAATAAACCTTATAGAAGCTACATGCAAACAGCATCTTGTGATGAACTTAACAACGTCGTTGATTCTCCTACAAGGTAGCTGGTTGAACAAGTGTGTAAAAATAAATAAGACTAGTGGAATAATTAGACTGACAAATGTTGTTATATATTAATTTGAACGAAGTAAACGAGATGTAAAGGTTTTTTTTTTTAATAATTAGTATCATTTGCTTCATTTGTACCGTATCATTAGTAAACATTGCGAGCTGGCAGCACGTCTCGTGGTTTTATGTAATAAAATTCGTATTCAGTCATCAAAATTGTAATTATAAACTTCGCGCTGTCGCGTCGCAGTCATAATAACGCGTAATAAATTATAATCCTGTTACGTTATATAATTTTTAAGTATGACTTTGTTATATTTTTTGTTACAGAGAATTAATTGAATAACACTAGTTCGATGCGGGTTTGTTTTGTTATATATTTGCAAGCATTTTAGTAGATTTTTATATTTTGCCAGATTTTTAATAATCTAAATCTTCCTGGGCCATATTTTTATTAATAATAAACTTTTAGTAAATTTAGTAGTGTCATTAAAATATTAAATAAATAATTTTAAAATTATAAAAAATATGATATTTTTAAAAGAAAAGTATCAACAATGGGAACCCTTATTCAGCTACTTACTGCATTGCAGCTTAACCCGTACTAAAGCACTTATTTTTAGAAAGGGATCCAGTAACTTGATTATTTTTTTAAGTCCGGTAGTTTATGCTAGCAATCTAAATAGTTTGGATTTGGGTAAAGAAATTAAAAATCAATGAAATATTTTAAGAAATATGTGCTGATATAAAAGTTACGTCACTAAGTAAGTTCCAATGCACTACCGTAAGTTCAAGAGAAAAATATAAATGTTATTGTTTATGAAGTTGTAAGAAAGTAAGTACACAACACTTACTACCTACTGTAATAAATAAAGTTCATAATAGTGTTTAAAGCTCGATTTGTTATTTTTACTTCGACAAGGCGGTAGGATGCTGTTCCAGGAACGAGTGGCATGTTTGAAAGATCCCCTGAGCCTCTTCTGTATGTTAACTAAATAGGTAATATTATAAAGACATTATTATAGTACAAAACGTTAGTGTTTATGTTAGTATTTATTAAATACATACATAAATTAAAACTGCTATAATTGTCACCTTCCAAAGAAGTTGATACTTGAAGAAGATACTAAGTAAACTATTTATCATGGACAAATGTATAGCATTATATTAATAAATATTATCAGACTTAACAAAATATGTAAAATTAGTGAATAAATAAGTGAATATAATACACACACAAAAAAGTTATCATACTTATAAATATATAATGTAATAGCACTATTGAAGTATTTATTTTTTACATTACATTTATATTATGACATATACGTTTTTGTCTGGCATTGATTATTAATGCTAGCGTCTTCGTTCGATGAAATCTGACATTATGAGAAAATGTGATCAAATATAACTACACTAAATGTAGGTATATAAAAAAATTCTAAAAATTTTTTTTTTTTTTTTTCTCTTGCATTAGGAATTTATTTGATACGCTAGAACAATTTTGAACACTACGATTAGTAGTGTTATATTATTTTATTATCATTTTTTTCACATGACATGTATTTTCAGTATATAATGATTTCTGATATTTATACAAGCCATTAAAACGAAGTTATATGTGAACGTCTGTGCGGGCATTTCGTTCACAGAGTGCTATTAAAGGAAGCAATCCGCTGATAACAGACCCGATTTCTCATATAATAGGTATTTAACTAAGGTTATAACGCGTTTTGAAATATCAATATGGATTCCGTTATACAACTTTTGAAACGCAATTTGTTATATTAATAAAAACTATGCCTTTCAACTTTTTATTTTTGGTACAATATTTGTTTTTTAGTCTCATTGTCAAGCTGATAGTCGCTCATAGAGACAAGATAGGCTAAGCTCTAGATTTATCTACAAGCTAGGAGATCCGTATAGAAACTATTGTAGCCGTTATAGACCAAAAGATTGGTAAATTGAAGTGGCTGTGGACCTTGGAGCGTAAAGACAAAAGGCTCCTGGGGTCATCAGGTTCCGGAATTAAGATCATAGATCGCAAAGTGTATGACGTTCACCTGTGAGGTAGATAGAGGATGTTGTTAAGGTAGTTGGATTCAGCTCGGTATTAAGCGGTCCTATTGAATATCTACGCGGTGGCCTATGTTCAGCGGACGACCGTTAGCTGAAATGATGATTATGATTTGTTTTTATAATATATGTAACCATACCACAGCTCTAATTAATCTTCCAACATTTATTTTCATTCAATACCAAACGGATTAACATTCGTTTTAATTAATTTACGTAGGTCATTACAGCGCTCGCAGGCTTCTGGCATTTGAACGTAAACAAGCAATATATTTATAAACCGCAGTTTATATTAATGAAATTGTTATTATACTTTAAGCAATTCCTGCGACTGGATTTGAAATAGTCAACACATTTACCATATTCATAAAGGTTTATATTTAATTTTATAATTAATAACGTTGCACCGGCAAGTGTGCACTTTAATTAATTAATTCAGACATTTTACGTAAAATTCGTGTAACTAGAAACGAGCCGTCTACCGACTATAAGTTGACCTCTTTCATAACGACTTATATGCCGAGTTAAAATCACAAGTATAAGCGAGTGCCCTTATTACTGTTTTAGTTCATTATTTATATGGCATGTTTAAATGTTGGCTATATTTTTATTGGTATTTAATGGCGTAACTGTAAGAGAAAGAAATATTTTTCAGCGGTTAATGTGTGTGGTTTACGAGCGGTTTTGAATTATTGTTTCGAAATCGGTTCATTTTTTAAAATTAAAATACGACAAAGATTTATTTATTCCGCTATCATCAACATATCCTATATAATTAATGCACAAAGTATTTATTATCTATGACTATCTGTTCTATATATGACTATCTATGACTGATCTATTATATATATGACTCTATTCCAGGAATCAGATCCGCGACCTACGACCGCAAGTCTTAGTCCTCTGTCGCTGAGCTATCACTGCTCACTTCGACAAGTTTAACTTATTTTTTTGTATTATTTATCTATTCTTACAGCTGGGTGATACCCTGGTGGTTGTGTTATTTACTATTAAAAAAATAGCACACTTTCTTTATAAAATTGAGTAAATAAAAACAGGAATTTTGCAGTAAGGACGAAAGGATGTTTATACGAAGAAGATTCCGGAGAAGGTAACAACCAATTTTTTTACCAAATAAAATATTACTTCGTTATGAGACTTAATAAGAGAAGTCTTTTATGTAAATACATTATACGGATCATTACAAACAAGAATAAAGGTAAACTTCTTATAACAAAGAAGGCGCCGGTGTTTGTGCGAGTTGGCTCACCGCCAAAGCTTCTACCTGTGACAAAAGGAAATATATTAGTAACTTAGGAACGTCCTTTTATTACTATAGCCTCTATAATGCTCAATGTTATCCAGTTATTTGTATCTAATTCCCTTTTAGTCTCGTTCGCCACGGCTTTAACACACAATCTTTTTATTTAGTACCAAACTTATTTATTTAATAACATCCCTAAGCATGAAGCAATGTCTAATCAGGTTGGGCAATCAGTAAGACATTTACCATATGAAAAACAGTAGAGTTTTAACCACGGCAGGTGTTTCGTCATTAAAAAAATATCTTGCCAGTCTTTACAAGTAAAAATAGATAAATCGTATGTTTATGTAACTCTGTCATTATAAGAACACAAAAACAATTTCTACTTTCCCTTTAGAATTCACCAAAAACGGCATTTACATAAAACCTAAAGACATATAGTCAACAGATATATAACTGGAGCTAGTAATTTTTTGACTGATAACAGTTCAAATTGATCTGTTACAGAAATTATTTATAAGTCTGGTCAGTTGGGATAGGTTTCTATTAACAAATTTGACAACAATATACAATTTATATGCAAAATACATAAGTTTCATTAATGTTAGAAAAATTAGGAAGTCTTGCGGTTACATCATTATATGGTAACATTTTTACCACAGGATGTCAGCTGGGCACAGAGCTTCTGCAATTTTTTGCAATAGAGCTGGTTGGATGCACCCTACATCTAGCGTCTTCTGACGTCCTTAACAGAGTTTTCTGTCCTCTTTAAGGGTAGACGGCATACTGCGTGTACAAATAAACATATAAATTAACTATTGAAAAGATTGTTAACAGTCTTTCAGTGACAATATGTAGATAGATATTTTTTTTAATAATTATACATTCAAGTGTCTCTTTTTAAAAAATCACCAATTTAAAACGTCAGTCAAATAAAATAAATGTCAAATAGCGATAAAAAATTTCAGATCATTTGGTCACTGTTTGATTGATGGTTACAACAGATATGGAACTAATTTGTCAGTCTTCGTCGTTCCTTTTGTCTGAAGAATAAAACTTTTTTTTATTCATTTAAAGTTAAAACCGGTAAGGATATCGTCAATTAGTTATTATGCAACTTTGTAAATCTTTCTTAATGTTTTCAATAAAGAGTAATTAATTTTAAAAAAATTTGTGGATTTGAAGAAAAAATCTTTCAAAATTAGTTTCATTAAAAAAAATTCTTGCAAGATAGTAAGAAAAAAAATTATGAATTATTTGTCACGCAATTGTTGTCTTCAATACAAATTATCGTGAAACAAATTTCATACAAACTACATTTGCAGTTGCGAAGAAAATAGATGTTCAACGAAAGAAGGAAAGACAAATGGTTCGCACCGAAAAATGGGTAGGGAAATTGCTCTATACATTGCCGATGATTTATCTCGAAATGGATTGCAGAAATAATGTTAAGAAATTATTCATATCAGCACCAAGGTGCCTTTCTTATTTGTGTTCCTTAACATTCATGTCTCTAGAATAATCAACGGGCAATAAAAAAAATTAAATCCTCAATATATATGAAACTTTAATAGATATTATATAAATAAATTAAGGTGTAACCATAAAAAATTTCTGCGTGAAAGAGGTAGAAAGGACCGATATAAAAGCGGAATGTCTTAATAAACTCTTTAAGGATTTAGACCAGCTAAGAATAAACATCAGCTAATTTCTGGAAAGGGATTCCAAATAAGCAGTGGTGCGAAAATTTAAAACATTGTTAGGCGGTGATTTAGAAGGTGGACGCTTATATATTCAAAAAAAAATACTTCCCAATCCTACTATGCAGGCATTCAGCTACGAGCACCATATCTGGTATCTCTCTTAAAGCGAAGGACTTGACAGCCGCAAAGTGATTTCATGGTATGCCGACAGATCTCACTCTATCCTTCTTTTTTTCTTTTTCTTTTTTTTCTCTCTCACCTTCCTCCTCCCTCACTTCCTTTTGTGAAGTTTTTAACTAGAAATGAATCCACAGATTTAAAGTAATCTCCAGTACTATACTTGATATATAATTTTGAGATACTTTCTGAGGACTCATATTTTCTTTAAGCAAGTTATTTTATTACATTTTCGACCTACCACTTCATCTAGATCCATAATTTTGTTTTTCAACTTTTATTAACTGCAGTGTAATTATTTATGATATTTGGAAAATTGAATCTTTATAACAATCAGAAAGGATTCGTACAAGAAACGAATTCCAAATTAAAAATTAATAAGCGCCATTGCTTTTATTACTCTCTATTTGATCGTGTAAGTAGTAATTTTTATTTACCTAAATCCATAGTGACTTTAAAACAAAAGGCTGCGACCCGGAATTCGAAGCGAATGTTCAATTCTCATAAAATAAATAGAAAATCTCCTTCAATTGTTTTCTGTTCTGTATCCGAGATTCCAATTTGTCGTATTGCATCTTCATTTTCATTTGAAGAATTGAAAATGTATACACAAAACATGCTTGCAAATTTTATTTAAATCATAAATTGTAAAAATGGATTAGTCCACTTGCGGTGAAATGTAAAAACTTTTTTCGTATAAGCATCTTATCATAACTAGCAACCTGATCTATAAAATAGACCAAAGATTATTTTACAAATAAAATACAATTAAATAAAAAGGTTGATTTGAAACACGTCATTAAAGATGAAGTTGATAATAGTATTTCGTTAATGTTTTTAACAAAATAATTCCCGTTCCAACTTTAATAAACAAAAAAAAATATTTGTAAAAAGCTCTCGAATTTATTTAAAATACCAGTTCTTTTATCTGCTTGCCAAGCTTTATCTAAATTTTAAACGTGTAACTTTTTTACCTCCAAAAGTTATAATAGATAATCATCGTTTTATATTAATGCTAACGACTATCGTTTTTGGACAATAATTCTATTAACCAGTCTATTAACTATTGGAACCCAAACAAAAGATTAGTTAATATATCATAAGTTAATTATAATACAAAATTTTGAATCCTTAGAGATTAACTATAGATCAGAAATAAGGTTTCGTAGTGTGTGCAGTAGGTAGGCTGCATAGCCTGCAAAATAGATAACAACCTGGAATCTTAAGTTTCTGGACTGGAGACTACAGATTGGAAATCGGAGCTAAGGATGTCCACGCGCACGACGGACCAAGTTCATCTAACTTGGTCATGGAAAAACTCCGGATGCAGTCCGCTTCTAACCGATCTTCTTGGAAATTTATGGGGAAGCCTTTTCCGTCCAACTGTGAATATCCTACGGCTGAAATGATGGTGATCAAATAAAGGTATTTATTAATTTTATTATTCCCTATTTAGGAGTATGAGAAGAATGCAAAAAGCCATTTGAGAGAAACTAGAACTCAATTGTACTCCGCTTTAATAGCACCGTTCAACATGAAACTACGAGGATTACAAACGCCACATGATCTAAGAACCAAGTATAAAAAACTAAGGCATATTTTTAGGGCTTTATGGCAATAAAACTATTACAATTAAAAACATATTACAGTTAACTTTTAATTTATTTTTAATTCCCACTATTTATTGCTAAAATGCCACATTAAAATATCGTTAGACGTGGCCTCAGATGTAACCGTAAACATCAATGAGAAGGCAATGAAAAAGCCGATAAGACGCTGACTGACGGATGCGGGAAACTTTGTCACGGCATGATAAATGCCCGTATTATATCAGGGACCTTTATCTCGTAATACATTGGCCGATATGTGTGCAATATTTCAGCAGATAATAACAATTCGACATCGATAGACTATTAATGTAATGTGACATACTATTTGTCATTTAACGATAGATTTGTCGTAAAATAGTCTCTTAAATGAAATAAAGGAAGTAGACATCTCAGCGTCACTTCTCACAAATCTTTACGATGCTGTATATTCCGCAATTTTCTTTTCTTTAGTTTTCATATCAATCTTTGTTTAATTGTCAGTTATGATAACTATTTTTAACAGTACGGTAATTGAAACAAAATTACTTCTTATACCTACATCTTCAGGATATTTTAGTAATTCTTTTGTGGTTAATTGTGTACGTTTTACAAACGGGCTACGCTTAATAAGCGCTGTTGAACCTAAAAAATATCTCATACAAATATGTTATACATATTTTTATAACTAAATTCGTATATATAGAGAAACATAATTTATATAAATAAAGTATAATAGAAATTGAATTAGCACCCGAAGGATCTTTAAGGTTCTGGAATCGAGACCCCGGTGGCAAGGTGGGCAGACGACTTTTTACAATCAGTTCTATTGGAAATCAATGGTGAAGGCTTGTATCTAATAGAAGACACTCTGTGTTTATGTACCTATAATTTAATATTTAATGTATAAATATTAGATAAGTTTTCTTTTTTTCAGTTATTGGACTATTCCTATATAACAAGTTGTGTGCTTCGCAAAAAACTAACCATTTAGACAAATAGATACAGTACTTTCGAAACGTTCGACACGTGTGTATCCAACAGAGCCAACCGCAAGGCGATAAATTTCCAATTTATAGCGACGCCATCAATTCCACACGAACAGAGGTGTCAAGTGAGATTGAGGGGTTCTATGTGAATTTACTTGTGCGATTCGGAATCTGAAACCCGCCTTAGGACAGTTCTACAATTACAACTAAATATGGAAATCTCTCGTGGAAGGCATATTTTAAAAATCTGTGTAATAAATGCAAAATATTAACAATTATAGAAGGTAAATATGTATATTATATAATACTTTAAGTAGAATAAAAATAGTTATTTATGCTTATAAAGTCATTATGTCATATCTCCAGTCTTTCAGACAACAATATTTGCCATATATAATATACTTAATGAACTTCTCGGTGGCACAAAACTTATTTCTTTTTTGATAAATTATACGTGTAATTTTATGTGATAAAATGCGCCTTTAGATAACTGTGGACTTTACTAAATAAACCTTTATAACAGGTAACCCCGACAACCATAGAAGGAAAAAAAATTATTATAAGAATACAGCAATACTATCGCCAAAGATATAAAAACTATATAAAATAAGCCGCAGAGGAATATTTCACATATATCATTAAAAATAGGTGAAATTTATTAATTATTCTACTTTAGTTGTCCCGAATGACTTGTAAAGTACTGCGAAAAGTTACTGGCCTATCACGTTCGAATAGAAAAAAATAGTCCGCAACAATCTTTTTCTTTTTTAAGGTTTTGACGCCCACTATAAGCCAGACTTTATCAGGCTTATCTTTTATCATAATCTTCACAGTTAAACTTGCTAAAATATGTTATTCATTACAAAAACGTTTTAAAGAGTCATGTTCTCTTTGTAAAAACAACATCAGGAACAAAGAAGTGAAGTAAGGGGACATATTCATGCTTCACTCGGGGTAACAGAGAATAAGTGCCGCCGTAGCAGGCCGGGAACCGTTGATCATATCATGAAATAAACAGGAAAGGTTGCACGATCCCCTAAGCGCCGGCGTCTGACCTTTTTTATCTCTTCGTTACAAAAAATGTTTTAAGACATGAAGTTTGGCGTAGAAGCGTACATATTTAATTATTTTCAAAGTTTTTCCGGAGAATTTAAAAGAGTGCAGTGTAAAAGGTTTTAAGATTCAACCCAAAACTTCCTTTGAGAAATAATTAATTGTAATTAAAATGATGCCTACGGACTGATCACTGATATGATATTTCGTCGTTGCTGTGTCATTTATTTATTTTTTCTTCAATGAAGGAGAATTGAGTTGAAGATTTGAATTTTTTCACAGATTTATGTTGTATTTAGGTTGTTTGAGAACCGTGCATCACAATCAATTAGTTATAAGGGTTAATATACTAAAAAGTAACAAATGTGTGCACTAGTTTTATCTCCTAACCGTTCCATGTGATAAGCACTGTAGTATTACAAAATAAATTATAAGTAAATTTTAACATGCTTAAAAAAATATTTGGTCAGGTTAAATACCTATAAGAGTTTAAAAATATGCATGTACGCTTCCCCAACCCCTCTTGCGATGGGATTTTGTAAAATCCATTCTTTGGTAACCTCTACTTGGTCAAAGAAATATATCAAATATCGACTTTTTATACCTTATGGTTTCAAAGATGTCGCGAGACATAGTACATAGGTGAAAATCTCTTATGTATGTATATTTGTCATATGTTCTTAAAATTTTAAACTATCCGGTTTTTTATTGATATATCTATAGTATAATAAATTAAAATGTATCCAAATAGTAAAATTACATAATACGCTTACTCCTACTAAAGTGAGCCTATAATAACAAATTTACCGGAAAGTTTACGTTATAAAACTCCAAAATTTACTATTAAACACAAAATTATAAACTCAGTTTATGAGACCGTCCCAAAACTATTATCTCGTTTTATGACTTAATTATTTAGTTATTAAGTTGTACTAAAACATTTTGGACAATGTTAAACAAGCTAACTTCCATTTACAAATTCAAAAATTCTCTTTTCAAATTATAAATTACATTTCCTATTCAGGTAGAGATGTTTAGCTGTAAAAATTCAAGTTCAAAATATCTTTATTCAAGTAGGCATTTACTTATTACATTCATTATACATAATAAGCTAACACCGACTTGGACCCTGGTCTCCTAATAAATTCCAGCCATAAATTTAACAATTGCTCTTTTAAATGATATTAAACAGCTTTCCATGTAGATAATTTAATATCAATCATGAAAATGAGTCAACGAACCGAGTTTTTATTTAAAGTAAGACTTTAAATTTTCGGATCATTAATGCCTTAGACGTAACAATACCGGGCCAAAAACAATCAGCGAAGTTAAATATATATATTAAACATATAGTGTATAATTTCACAATTTATTAACGTTGAAATGGTCTGAAAGAGTGGTAGCCCAACAGTAAAGAGATTTAAGATCGTAGGTAGCAGTCTCGATTCACGGGATACAATATTTTAATAATTAACACCTTTACATTTTTTTATAATTCACGCATTAATTATACAAAATTGCCACTGCTGATAAATAAGTTTCCAAGGGATTGTCAATAATAACTATGCGCTCATAATTCCAGTGTGGTGATCGCCAACCAGCGTAAGGTATATTGTCAAATAATCTTCTTATAAATTTTGGGGGAAAGCCTATGCCTTGTGGTGGGTGCCGTTGGGCTGAATTGATGAGCCTGGAGAAGAACTCGTTATTTCCAAGTTGTGCTACCTTCCTTGAAGTTATTTACAGTTTAGTAACCCATAAATATAATTTAACCTTTATACACTTATCAAGTATTAGAAGCTTTCTAAAAAATTCTGGGTTCTCATTTTAAAGATTGCCCAAAAAATGATTTACTAACAATATGAAATCAAAAGAATATATTTAGATCGATCTACAACATGCGTACAAAATATACTTTAAAAAAAAATCAAGTTTCATACACTGAGTACGTTTATCAAAAGTTGAACATAAAAATATTTTAGCTGTTCTTTGAATAAATTGATTAATATTATTGAAATTAAGTAATTTGTGTTATATTATGTACTATATGACTTTGAATAATTTACGATAATAGCAGTTCTACCTTCTCACCCTAAATCCGACCTCTCAGAATGGGATGAAAAACGCGATAGCTTATTTGCTACGTATGATCACGTTGGAGGAAATTTCAAAAGCTAGCTGTATGTGTGGCTTGATCATAAGGTTTCTTATTCAGCGCGGAGCCAAAATCTTATTACCGTAATTGTGTCTTGAAATTTCTTATTCATGCGAATACTCAGGCAGTTTAGTTGGTGAATCCGCTCGCGCCTGGCTCACGTAATTTCGCCGGAATGTATGCCTCCTTGTGCATTGTTTGGCATTACACTTTATTTCTTTCGGTATTAGACTACTTTGTCATCAAGCGAAGAGAAAAGCTTTTTTTTACCCGTACTCTTATCATCGATCTTTTTAATTATCTTCATGACAGGGCCGATATTTCGTAAATTGAATATTGTTCAGTGAATTTAGATCAAAAAACAGTTTGTATTACGACATTTTGCTCTTGTGAAACGCTTAACATTTATAATTACAGTAAATTCCATTATTATATAACAGTTATTCTTTGTGTATGTATTTTTAAATTATTTTGATGAATATGATTACTTCAACTGTCGGACATAAAGTATTATAGTAGTAAATATTACACAGCTTAAATAAATAATATGAAAAAAACCTCAAAATTTTTTTTTTCACATATTCAAGATACATAAAAATAAATCTATGCAAAATGTTTGCGTATTTATAACGTCAATTTATTTTACATTGTTTTAGTTATGTAAATAAAGATATAAAAATATATTTTTTTTTTGTACACGGAACTCGGAAATTAAAACCTGGTTTATTGTCATTATGAAATTCCGCCATAGGACATCCACTGCTGGACTTAAGACTCTCCCATACATTTTAAGACCCGGTTGGAAGCAGCCTTCATGCTGATTTTATAAACCTAAACCAGTTCATCTGTCCGCTTGTACCTTTAAGACGTCAATGTACGTAATACGTAGCGCTTGCAAATCTGTGATCTTTTGGGTCTTAAAATCCCACCGGCCATTTTTTCAACGCCCTGTGTAATAACCACACTGTGACTTCGCATTGTCCATCCGCTGGGCTATGTCAACTACTTTTCTTTCTTGATTCAGTCTCAAAAGACAATTAATAACAAAGTTGTTGTATTTAATTAGACCTAGTTTTTCTAAGGAAAAGCTTGCAGATTATCTAAAATTAAGTACATCCCGTATACATATTTACATAAATAGTACACACACACATACTCACATACACACACATATATATATATAAAGGTACTTTTTGTTTTATGATATTAACTAGTTTCATTCTTTATCTGCACCGTCCAAATGGTTAACTGGCAGAGAATGCCTTCGGCGTTAATTTATAAATCTAAAAGTAAATAAAAAGTGGGAAAATTTTAAAGTTGACATTTATGTTGTACAAATGACAATAGAAACAAATCCCTTTAAAAATTGATTGATGTAGGAGTTTCCAATTTATTTTAGAATATTGTTACAAATATTTTATGCTGCCGATTCAGTTTGTGACAATGGACACGCTAGTCATTCTGTTATATTTCATGATATCTAAAAATTTGTCTCGTAAAATATTTGCAATGAATGAAAATATTTGACAAATAATTTATATGTCCTGTTTTATAAAGGTAAAAACGCATTGAAAAACTAAAATTCAAATAAATAATTAATAATATTAACATCCATGTTAGTTTTTAAATAGATGAACCGCAAAAAAAACTGGAGAAAAAATCAACACAATGCGTGATAAGTAGTAAAAACACCAGTTTTCTTGTACAAAATCTACCAAAGAATAAACTAAAACACTTGTAAATCGGAGATAAACACTTGACAGCTCAAAATCAAAACCCACAATCTACGAAAAAGAAATCTTTTTGGTAAATAATTATTTTTATTATAAAGACATTAAATAGGAAAAAAACTGAGGTGCTGTCTGACAAGATATGTATATATATATATATATATTGTTTAAAGTTTAAATTTTAAGCAGAATTAAAAAATCTATTATTCCAAAATAAATAAAAATATCAATTATTCCAAAGGAAGTGCAAGTCTATTATAAAGTTACTACATTTTACAGCGCTGAGGTTGTCAGTGTTTTAACTATAAAATGTCAATATTATATAACAACAGTACTAAATAAGGTACATAAAAATGTTATACAGAATATAATACTTGACCACAAAATAATCAAAAACTTAGATAATAAAATACTTGAAAATTTAACTTAGAATTAAAACTAGGAAAAAAATAGGACGAACCATTAATATTAAATTTATTCTTAATAAAAAAATATTCAAGCAAGAAACTAATTAAGAACAGATATAACAAAGAAGTCATATCAATTTTCATTGCCATCAAATTAAAACCGAGGTTTCGGTGTCTTTCTTTTCTAATAATATTAAATTAAAATTTATGAACTGAAAAGTATTAAATTTTTATGAAGTTCACGGAACTGTACAAGAGAATTCAATTTCGTAATATCATTACGGCTCGTACATTTTTTCATGCTTTCGACCCACTGCGAAATCAGCGCGATTCTTTGTTTTAATTATAATCGACAGAAATAGAATTTTCAACTAAAGAAAAACATACCTTTCAGATCACTCAAGCTTTTTTATATTTTTTACAAATAAAACATCTAAATATAGGCTTGCATTAGAATTAAATTGAATTAAATTAAAGAATTAACATAATTAAAGTTGCAGTTAAGTTATGGCAAAGGTCAGAGAATTATGTCAGTTCAGGCGATACTTACATTAATAAGAAAACATTAGTGTAAATTTAATGAAATTTAAATTAACCCCCAAAAACATAAAATACAATTTATGTTTAAATATGCTTCATAAGTTGTTCCTACTAAATAAATTTTTGTAATGTGCAATAAAGTGTTTATAAAGAAAAAAATTCTTAGGGGGAATGTTAATATGGCAGGAATATTGTATCTTGGATTCAAACTAGCGTTCGAATTTCAAATATAAATACAAATCAAGTCAATTAAAAATGTTGTGTATAATTATAATGAGCTATCGCATTGTAACATCAGCATTATTATTTTTTTGCTGTTGGACGTCCACATCTGAATATAGACCTCCTACATTGATTTCAGACAGTTTAAAAGCGGCCTGCAACCAGTGACTTCCGACAATATTAACAAGGTTGTCAGTCCAATTCATGAGTGGATGTTCTGTGCTAAGCTTGCCGATTCTTGGCTTTCGCTCCAGAACTTTACGGCCCCAACGTCTGTTCGTCTCAAATGCTATATGGCCTGTTAACTATGACTTTCATCTGCCAATCCGGAGAATTATATCATTTCTATTAGATCTACTTATTCTTGATATGATCTAGTAAAAAAAATCCGGGCACGTTTTTTTCCATAGCTCTTTGAATGACAGGGAACTTGACAATGAGACCAGAAGTAAGAGACCAGTTTAAGTGCCATAAATCATCGCATCTATACTTTGGTCGTAGATCTTACTATTAATCGTATTCGATATTGAACCCTGCAAATAACTAGTTTAATAACCCAGGTAAAGGGCCAAGAAAAGTTCAGTGTATTTAAATTTCTTCGTATCATTATATTTTGATAAAAATATGTTATTATTGAGAATCGTTCAACTCACAAATAACAGTAATCTCGCAAGCATGTTACAGTGCCTAACACCGTGTTGTATTCGTCAGCTATAAAGCTTAGCTCCTACAAATTATCATCTTGGAAAGGCGCCAAGTTTGACACAACGGATTACCGGCTGTATTAACCGCTGGAGTTCTTTTCTTCGCGGCTTAATAACATTTTTACGGGTTTTCCTAAGTTATTTAACGTAAGCGTCGTTATAATAACCTAACACGTACACAGTTTCACGAAAGTCAAATTTATAGTCGAGTATATTGAGATAAAATGACGAGATCTTTTTAATAAACTAAAATAATCGACTTTATCTAGCGTGCTGGCAATTTAAAATTCCTATGGGCAGGTCAAAAAGCGCGCAGAAAAGATAGACACCGGGGCTTTAATGTTCTAAAGAAACTACTCTGGCAAGCGCAGTGAAGGAGGTCCAGCCTCAAGTTGAATGAAGTATCTTATGGAAAACTCTGAATGCTGGAAGCTTCTGACCCCAGAGGCAGGATTTCTTTTACATTCAGATTTTCCGCCGACAGAATGTGACTATACTTGGTATGACGTCACGCCCCATTGCTTTGTTAAAGAAAATGGGCAAACAATTCAATAATTCTTTTATCACACAAAATAAATAAAAGTAAAGTTGACATTAATCAATAGTATTATGTCAAAACAAGGCTCTATTGGGCGTATAAACGAACTCGCCTCAAAAAGAAAAAAAAGTTGGCATAAAATCTCCTTTGTTTAATGTAATGTGTCTTAAGCAGACTTATGCTCTGAAGACGAGACACGAATTAGTGATTCTTGGCACTGTGCCAAAACTCCACAGTAGTGCGGAATGTTTAAGTACAAAGAAATAACAAGTTCCAAACATATAAACTTTTTATATGTGAGCCTTTGTAGTGAGAATGAAATTAATTTATGTTTTTCAGAATGCTCAATGTACGTGACATATTCTTAGTATTATGAAAAGTGTCCTCTCTTTATATCCATACAATTATTAACATTTACGACAATTCAAACATTTATTAGTGTTTAATATATTTATATCGTTATTCATTTTGAATCTTTAGTTGTGATTAGTTGTGACTTCAAACACCAGATAGCGGCAGGTGGAACTTACAACAACTACCAAACAATAATTACAACAAAAATAAAATGGCAGATAACAGTATTCCAGTGGAATAATAGACCAGCTTCGGGCTAGACTAAAACATAAGTTAGTACGAAAATAGAAAATAAATGTTTACTATAAAAAAAATACTTCAATATACAGCGACCAATGATGACGAGTTATTTAAGGCAGTCCGTAGCGCTAGTAGGCGATTGTCTTCTGGCTCACTTCGAAGAATGTTACAAACGTAGAGACTATACGTGAAAGAATAATTATTAGTTATATTATTAACTAATCTATGTATTATTTGTGCGCATGCGATAGGATAGTGGTAAAAATATTAAAAAGGTTCGCAAAAAGCCTATACATACAAAGACGTTACGATATAAATATATGTTTTATTTATCTAAGCTCTGGATACATCTATTTACTACCACTACTACTATTGAAAGCGCTTATCTGTGCTTTTTAAAAGTTTAATGATCGCACATGACACGGGTGTCGTATGATTGATGCGACACATCTACACTCTGAAAGGGGCTGTAATACCTGTCCTCTACTTCACTGATATATCCGTTCCACTATCTCTTTCATAAATAAATAGACAGAGAAAAATTAGTAATACCTATTCGTTACAAAACAGAAAAAAAAGTAGCGTGTATCACAGAATAGTAAGTTTGCAGCCTGATTGCAATTGTGTCATTTTTGTAAAGATATATTCTTCTACTTTGGTTTCGTGTTGGAGTTTGTTGATTCTTCTGAACACAAGATACTTTGACTTTCCGCCTATTTCTTCCCGATTAAAGCTCTCCGGTAGTCGTATATAGTTCTTTGGAAAGGTTATAAAGACAACGAAATGCTCCAGTTCTTTTCAATCTTGTGCCTGAGAATGCATCAATGGGCCAGCTAGAACTCTACCGACATCGATCCTGTACAACAGCACCTACAAAACTATCGGTAGTTTAGTAGTCGCGTAGTTAGTATAGCGGTTTCCGAACCGATATATCGCGCCTTAGATTACGTGCGATGAGACAGCAGGAGTATCGGTTGTTCTATCAGTCCGCTGTCAATGGTAACGATCACAGACCTCACGAAGGGGTCACCAGTTTAGTGTTAAAAGGGTTGATAATAAGCGTAAGATTGCTACGCACAAGAAAACGTTCATAAAAAACACTCCTCTTTCAGAGAGATTCAGACTAGGATTTTTTTAAATCAAAGTTTTGTGTAATAGTAGAAACACAAACCAGACGGATATTCATACGTAGACTTTAATAAATCATTGCATCTTTTACTTTCAACTTGTATTTATAAAATGTATTTGAATTACGAGCGACGGAGAGTGATATGCACGGGATTTATCTACGACATCGATTTTTTTTTACTTCTAATCTCTTTCAATCCTTTGCCGCCTAATGGTAGAGACCTTGTATATAGGGGAAATAGGTTTTTCAGCATTTTATACAAAAAATATCTTTCCAATTTTATGTCTATATTATTATGGTAACATATTAATAGAATAGAATAATTAAGAAAATAAAATACAATAATAGATGTCTTGCACATATATAAACAATATATGTGCAAGACATCTATTATTAAATAGTTGCCTTTGATTACATTTTAAATGAATTTTTCCTGTTTATTATATTGCTATTCGTCTATTTACGTTTAAAAGTCTTTTACTTGTGCGTGCCATCTATTAGGTGGCATTTGTGCACTCTGTTATCAACCACTTATTGTTAAATCAATATTAAACTAATAACTATTTTTTTTTCAAGGGGCTAGTCAATAAGATCGAATTAGGATTGAGAAGGTCCATAGAAGTAAAAAAAAAAAAAACATAGGCCAGCGGATTGGCAAAGATTAAAGTGCCAGAGGGCATGCTACACATCACCCAAGGTAAAAATAAAGCTTCAGGAGTAGAAGCCACAGGCGGACAAAAGCACCACAGAACGTCCATCCACAACGTGGGCAGATGACTTTATCAAGTCAATCAGAAAACACTGTGAGCAGGATGCTTACACACGGTCTTATTAGAAATCAATGTAGGGAGGCTAATGTCCAGAAGTGATTTTTTTGCGGCCGAAATGATAATAGTCATGACTTTAGGGCAGGTTTGTTTTTTGTCGATACACTTTATTAAAAATTCAAAGTTCTTTAAATAAACCAAAATTTAAATGTCAAATCATAATTGAAATATATAGTAGGATTTTACATGGACAATTTTCAATATCTTCGTTGAAGTACGAAAAGCTTCGATCTCATTTTGAATTTCAAATTGCACACATCCGTCTCCGTTGACACGATCAAAAGATCGCTAAGTGAGTACTCCTTCAAAGAATTCATTGTGGTAGACCAATTCTAAGGTATTACTAACATATATATGTAACTACTAGCTACCACTATAAACCTCAATGGCACAATAACCTTTGTCGCACTTTAATAGAAAAAAAAAACATAAATCATTCGCTACTCAGAGTAATCACTTACTACACTTACAAAAAGGCTTTCAAATTTGTACAAAAATTATGTGATTATAATTTTAGTATATTGCTGTATGGTAGATGATATTTTTATTAATTATATCTTAACACACCTTATTCGGTAATAACAGATGTCTTATGTTTGACAGCTTTTTGTAGGTTTTCACACACAGACACATTTTATGTATAACGGATAAATTAATGCCAAAGGCATTTTATACCAGTTAAGCGTTGTACAAATAAATGAATAAAGGTAGGTGGAACAATTAATATTATGAGAACAAAACATAAAGTCAAATCTAATGAAGAGGGAAAATTATAATCATGTAAAATCCTAATGGGTACTTCTTACTATAATTATAAATATATATATATTTATATATATATATATATATATATATATATATATATATATATATATATGTATATATATATGTATGCATATATATAAAGTCGAATTATCACGATAATTCCATTAATTTGTCAAGCATCAGCTTATGAACCTTCGCTTTAAACGCGCAACGATTCCTGATCATCCTAATATTGCCGAGGAGCGTATACTGAAGAAAAAAAGATTGTATTGTGAAAGAGTAGTGAGTAAAATCGGTACTATGGTGTGGACATCTAAGTAGACGATTTCTTGAGAAGCAAAGTAGTTCTTCGTGTGTATTGGCTACGAACTCTTTTATTATTTAATTTTTATGATATTATGGTGTATTTTACTCCACTGGTGTTAAAAGGAATATGCGGGAATTTTTTTTTAACTACCGAGCCTTTTCCTGAGCATTCGGTTTAACAACAAATATTTAATTTTTATTTACATAGACAGATGTTCATAACGGCTACTTTCACTGAGGAAAGATCGTAAAAAAGTTGACTCAGTACTAGCTTGTGTAAGTGTATTACACTATTGAGTTTTAATAAAAGGAAACCTTTTAATTCATCCTCTTTCGCATAAACCATATTTTCGTCTTGTATAAAAAACATTTAAAATTTCGCTTAAATAGAATAATTGAATACCATATTGTAGTTGTCATATGACAACTAGCAGTTCGTTTTTTTTTAACCTACCGTTCAATCTACCTTAAATAAATAAAAAAATGAATATTTGACAATTTGACAGATACACCCTGTGAAAATTCGAACATAGACGCTGAAAATATTCATCGATTCAAAACTGCGGAAAACGAATAGTGTCAATAAAGCAAGAACATCGAATACGCAAAATATGTAGATATCAGGAAATTTTGAATTCAATAAATAACACAAGATCACTTCCCAAGTAAATTAAGGTTTGTTAACTCATTTATAAACCTCGTAAGTTCAGTTTACAGTCAAGAAACGTGCGCCATAACTGCCAACTGCGCAGTTTAGTTGAGAAGTCATACAATAACTTCTTGTAGAGAGAGCTCTGCTTTGTAGTTATGCCTGGAACATATTAAGGATATTCCGGATAGCGTTTCTATCTCTTTGTCTGGCGCAATAGTCACCAAGTATATGTTTAGTTATTACAGAATACTTAGAGTTTACACGAGAGGATTGTGGTTTTAATTATGATTGTGAATAAGTTTAGTTTCAAACTCGTGTAACTATTATGGTCTATTGTTTATACCAATTAAATTATAAAGCTGCGTACACCCTTAACAGTTGAGAATAAACCTACTGAAAATTAGAATATATCTCTCTAATTTATTTTATTTTTATCATTAAGGTCTATTACTTCACTTACTAATAAAAAAATTTCAAATTTCGATAGCTTTACACGAACATTTTGTTTCAATTAAAATAATATTTTCAATACTGAACGTACTTACGAATTTACCTAAGTTCATAGTATTCACCAAATAAATGTAACATTTGGATTCTTATTTTCAAGAGTTAAGAAAGTTTGCGACAGGTGTCTGAAAAAACTTTGTGTCGAGCTTGAAACTCCACTTACTTTTAGCGCTTGGAAATTGAGGTGAACGTTACATTACACGTTGGGATTTTACGTAAATATTTATTTATGGAGAAAAAAGTTAGAACCACCTCACTTTTGTGTCGATTATTTAAGCGTATACCCTAAATCAACATTAAAGCATAAGTGGGTGATAGAATTGGCAGACGACTAATCTCAGAAAAACAAAATGAAAATCGGGCGTTTTTAAAATTTAGATGTTATAATCATTTAGAAAAGATTAAAAATTAAGCTAGTTTTACCTTAGTCTTGACTTCGTTAAATTAGTAACTTTTTGGTAAGCATATCTATGTTTTTTGAACCTGGCTTGAATAGCTTCCTAAGTGGTAATCGTAGAATTTGCGGGTGGGAGGTAGCAGGATTCTGGAGGCGATTAGTCTAAGCCTCTGTACAGTTGCATACAACAACTTCACTGAAATTAGAAGCCATCGAGCTTTTGAACCGCTTTGGCGGAAGCTCCATGTAGTGACTAATCTCAAGGGCCCCCTGTAGGGGTCGCTCGGCATGGTTTATTACTCGTAGGTCTTCCTATTATATTAGTAGTATGACAATATTATTATTATTTTTTATTTTATTTTAATTATAACTTTTTTCTAAAATTGAAAATTAAATGCTCTAATGCTTTATTATGGATATTGTAACCACAAAAAAACTTACATGAGTTTTATGTGGGCTTTTCTTAGATCAAAGGACATTTAGAACTCTCGTAGTTAAAAGTAAAATCGTCTTAATTTAAAGGATTACATAGAAGCTTATTTTGATTGTAGTTTCTATCAAAATGAGCTCCTCTAGCATTATTCTCACGACGACCACGAGTGGTTACTCTAAATAACCCAAAATTGATTAAAAGAGTATATAAAAAAGTTAAAAAAGTACTATTTTTTACCTAAAATCTAGGCCCTGCAATATGAATTCTTTTATTTCAAAGTGAAAAAAGTAAAATTAGAAAGCAAAGTTTTATAGCCGTACTAATAAGAGTAACTTTCTTACGCAAGCCAATACTTGCCCCATCAGTCAATTACGGCTTGTCGCTGATTTATGGAATACCTCGGTGTGAATTAATTCTTACATTCTCGTATTATTATCATATGAGGACAGGAATATTTTGTGAATAGACGATAAGAGAGAAGTTTAAATAATTTAAATGAAAAGTTTCTCTTCGATTGCTGCTAAAGTGTTGTATTTAATTGGAATATTCAATAATTTTAATGCATTTTTAAAGCGGATTTTATTGTCTGTTATTACAAACAAGTAATAAACCAATAAACAAGTTTTGAGAAAAGTGTAAACTTCTTCAGAAATTTTGGAAGCGATGGCAGCCTGATTATTTAAATACATTAAAAATGACACATGAACAAACAAAAAACAAATGTAATATTGAACACTATTGTTTTGTTGAAAGAGGATAACCAACCTCCTATGATTTGGTGATCGTGTGATTAAATTGTATCAAGGTAAAGATAATTATATTCGAGCTGTTGTTTTAAAAACTAAATAACGAGTATACTCTAGACCTATTACAAAAATTGTTTCTTTACCTATAGAGTAATATACTCGTAAATAAGCAATTGTATGTATAATATACATTTTCCATTTCAAAATACTTTATTTCATAAATTAAACGATTGTAAAAAACCACATATCTGGTCAATTTTAAGCATTAAATCTTGAAACTATTTTTCTCCACTATGTTGTAATACTTCTAAAATTTACGTAGATTGTTTAAATATAATTTTGGCTTACAAGGAGCAATGGTAGCTAAAGAGATATAGTAAAACTGTATTCTCTACAGGTGGGCGCACAAGATGAACTGACGACCTTGTGGAGGTAGTCCAAAGACGCAGGATACTGGCCGCTACCGACTAGTATTATTGATAAACTTTGGAAGAGCGTTAATATAATATTATCTCCATAAATTGTCGATCAAGAGGTTACCGTTCACCTAATTGCATTATTATTATTGAGCACGATTGCATTGCAATAACCTACGTTTGTTATTATACATTTATGCGAGAAGTTTAAGTTAATATAGTATGCCTTGGGTACGTCTATTAATTTTATTGATACTACATAAACAAGTTATATCTCCATATGAATAAAATTGAGCTGATGGTCCTCTACATCTCAGTATATCACCATATGCAAATGAATTGTCACCCTTGATGACTAGCTTCAGTGGCATGTTGCCAGTAATGGCATTGGCGGTCATCGCTCACGATATAAAACCCGGCGGCGTTATGTTGCCCGCTTCTGTTAGAATGATGTCGCAGTGCTTTTATTTATTTATTTATAATAACGTTGCGGTTTCGAGTCATTTTATATTTGCTCGGTTATACAGAGAGCAACTGAAAATTGAACACAGTTCGAACTTATAGCAATTTTTTAACGGATCACAGAATTTATGAAGAGAGATATTTAACTACAGCAATAGCTAAGCTAATATATTGATTAAATAAAATATGCTATTACGAGGATCAGAAGGAAGTCTATAACAAGGAATCCGCTATATGCAATTGTAAACATTCTTCAATAACAATACTATTTTATTCACATACATTTTGTTACATTAGTATAACATTTCCGTGAAAAATAAGATGAGAGAGTTTATTTTTACCTATTATAAAGTAACACGAAGCGATATTTACTGTGCCATATCTTTTTCTAAAGACGTCGTTGTAAACGTCCGGGAGGGCGGAACATTCATTTATCACTGCGGTTTATCACACAGAAAAAAATTGTTCCCGAAATGTATCATTAATTATGTTCGAGTAATAACGTTATTAAAGATTATTATGATGTATAAATCAACTTATTGCATGTTCTATTTCATTAAAATATAGATCGAAATTGGACATCAAAAATGCTTTACATGAAGCAAACCAAAACGTGAAGCTACATTCTATTTTTTAATTTATAAATTACTCACAAATTTTCGATATAGTTTAACATCAAATGACATTAGATGCTAACTTAAATATTGTAAATTTTCAAATAAATTTACTATTGTTAAAGTGACATGTCTAGAGGCATTTTCACTGTTGCTAATTTTTGTCTTCGTAAGTTAAAGTAACCGTGAGTAGGCCATATAAAGCGCAGAACAGACTTCGGACCGGCAAGTGCAGGGTAGGATGTAAGAAATATACTGAATATATACCGCTTTCGTCCGCTACAAAATTTGTGGGGGAGGTCTTTGTCCAGCCGTGGACTCGCTACGGCTAAAATGATGATGACAATAATGATTAAAAAAAATACCGACGTGGATGTATATATTAAATATACATTAAATAAGCAATAAAATCTATATCCAATAATAAAGATATAACCGCAACCGATAGTAAGAACTTTATGACTGATATTTGACATTTTACAAAGTATTCACAGACATTTTCCAAAACTAATTTCAATTCTGGGAAAAGGCAATTTACATTCTTGTACAAAACTGATAGTTTTAAGGCTTTATAAAATATTTAGGCCGTAAATAGAGTCAAATGGTTATTTGTTTTACATTTTTTTCAGTTTTTCCACATATTTAATTGACAAAAATTATTTGTACTCGTGATATTGCAAAGCTGTTCACGAAATTTGTTGTCGAAAATAAGTGCTCTCATAAATAGTAATTAAGAGAACTAAGATAAATTTATTATTTTTATTTTTTTTTATTTTTTTTATATATTACGCCAAATTGCAAATATGTTAAATATAAAGACTTTTTTATTTTCATCAATAGTTTAAAAAAACGTCTCTTCAGTTTATTATCTATAGGTCTAATACTGGGGTCAAATATTTTCAAGTTCTTATCTTATAATAGCTTCTTACATGTCTATTAAGATATCTATGACTTATTAGTTCCTTGAATTTATTTATATGTTCTACTGCTTCAGAATAAATTATAATTTTGATAGCTATCAAAATTGATAGATATCATACTTATTCATCAGTACCTCTTTAACAATTTTTCTGTTTTATGGAACAAAACACTATCGTCAAACTCTGTTAATCAAAATCAATCGGATCTAGACAGCTCCTTGGGAAGTAAATGTCCTAAAATAAACTCATTTACTTTATGTAGTATATGCAATTATATCAAGCCTGCTGCTTCTTATGGTCAGGTCTGTAAAATTATCAGCAAATATTTACGCATTACTTGTTTAATAATAGTTTTTTGTCCTGGAATATACGGTCCCAGGAATTAAAAAACCATCGTTATCATATCTTACTTGATTTACATAGTCCGCTGCTGTCCATAGATAAAACCGGTAAGAAGCGGTCTTCTGACGATCTTGACAATCATAACCCACCTTGTGGGTGGACGACCTATTCTGCACTGGCCTGTCCGTGGTAACTGCTCCAGAACCTAAAGATGGCGACCCCAGCTGCAACCCTATCGGCCATCAATTTTGTGCTAACTGCTACTTAAACTTACTAATTCAATCGCCTATATTAGTTACTTATATTCGTTGTTCTTCGTCATCATAGCCTATGACTCCGCCTATGACTTGAGATACTGAAATAATGGCGACTAAAAAAGTTATCGGTCCTGTCTTTACATAATATGTAATAGCTACAAATACAATACAATTTTTAACACAAAAATTTGTTCAGATCAAATTAACTTCTGCTTAACCCATTAAATAAAATGGCATTCTAGATATACAAATATAGATGTCAATATTTACATTATTTGTCAAATAATTTCTTCTTAAACATTTTAAAGGCTATTGCTGTATTTGTTATAAATCAAGACTTAATTATTAAATTCATTGAATAATTTTTTAAATGACTTCGCTCTCAACTCCGGAAGAAGGCTTCTTTCCCAAACCTACTGCAGGCGAGACAACTTTCAATAACTCGATCCGCGAAGGCTAGAACTTTCAGCAAAGGATTGCATTTATCCTTTCGGATGTAAGTTATTAAACTTTATACTTTGTAATTTGAGCGAGATTATAATATATGCTTTGTATATTTTATTTTTACAAATAGATATTACACTTATGGGATATCAAGAAAAATTGCCTCAATTATTGTAATAGTTTTTTGGACGTATAAATTAAATTTTTAAAAGTGTTGCTTTAAACACTTTCTGAAATTTACTGGTTTCATTTGAAAATCGAAACGAATATAAAAAAATACTTATATGTGTAAAAAGTAACATGGTTCTTAAAAGAGAGTACGTACAAATATTATCTTTATATCCATCTCTGCGTAAAACTTATTTTTTTAATTTATTATAAACATTTTCTGTAAAATTAGGATCATTGTTATTACGGTATTAATTTAAGATTTATATTGATTACTTATAGTCATGAATGAATAATTTTTTATTAGACCAATCTGCGTATCGCTTCAAATGCTAGTCAAATTATTTAAATTGAATTAAATTTTATGATGAAGTTGAAGGTTTAGGAAAACGGTAAAATATGTGAGTAAATACGAGATTGAATGTTTATTAGTTCTTTAGTAATTTATTTATTTTTCCTTTAAGTTAATCAGTGTAAGTTAAGTTTTAAGTTAAGTTTAAGTAGGTTAGTTAAGTAAGTTAAGTTAAGTTTTTTAACCTTTAAGTTAGTCATTTTCTGTCCAAAAAAAAGTTATGAATGATTTTATGTTTTTTTTTTAAATAGTCTCTTGACTTAGTATATAATTATTGTCAAGGAGATGCACGTTTTACTTTAAAAATGATTTTTATTATCATAATGTTAAAGACGGCTATCATTAACACGTGTTTCAATTTTTCGTCTATTGTTAATTTCATATAGAAGAAAATTAGACGAATATATTTTATTTTTGTACATATATTTTTATAGATTGAATGAAAAAAGTCTTATAATTTTTTTACAACTCTTTTATGCTGGTTTTTTTGTTTCGTAAGAGTTGAGATGGGGCGTACTTATCGGTGGATTCATCAACGCTTTCCACTTTACTGCCCGTCAAAAGCCTCCGGTCAAATGATACAATCCCAAAGGATCGGCGCGCAATGATGCGACTCATGATGGACCGATAAATTTAACAATATGCAATTGCAAATATCAATTATAAGTAATGAAATGTAACGTGGTCTCTTACTGCGCTCTCATCGGCAAACTTACAGTCACTGATTGTGCCAAGAAGAAGGCTATATGTAACTGGTATGACCCAGCGGGCTAGCAAGTTACACTGGGCTGGCCACATAGCCCATTGAAATGATGACCTTAGGAGCTTTCAGGTTTTAAAGTGGAGATTACGGTGAAGCAAAGACCTCAGGAAATCTCTAGATTCTGATTATAAAACAGCCCTTACAGGTCTTATGTGGATAATAAATAAAGAATTAATAACGGCGGCACTACCCCATGATAAAAAACCGTAAGAGGGAACGCAATAAAAATAACTAAAATATTTCATATATTTTACAATGGCAAATTAATGTATGAAGAAAAATATGTAAAGATAAATTCCCAGAAACAAAATAAAGTCATGTCCGGACTGAAAATAAAATGAACCTCGGATTTGAACACGTCGCCCAAAACGTAGCAAGTCAAGTTTAAGATAGCAACGTGTGAAGGACAAGATCGAATCGATGCGTTATTTGAATTTCGTTTACTTTGGCCCACGTCAAACGCCCTCCGAAGAGGGTCTGACACATTGATGATTGTGATCGTTCGCCAAACAGATTATTTATTTGGAAAATTTAATTTTTAATGTATTAGTTTTACGACTGTTATATTTATTATTACAATAGAGAGTATATTTATTGATTTTAATAATGCATTTTAGCTTCAAGATGTTCTTTATGAAACTTGGACCTCCCCTTTATATTTCCAATAGAACCGGTTGAAAACAGCCTGCATCGATGACCCTAACAGAGTTGTCTGTCCTCCCAGTATAGTTCCCTTGCCTAATCGACTCCACTCAGGAATTACGAGTAACTAACATTGTTATATCATATAACCGGAAGCATTACTGTCTGATGCAACTCTACCATGGCAAGGATTATTTATACTTATAACAATTGGCAAAGCCTGCTTGACCTGGATATTTTTTAAGACTAGACCTCGTCAATTACAAAAAATTATTATACATTGATATGATTTAATTAATTTATGGTTTTTTCGTATATCTATCTCCGTGTAATTTAATATAATTTGTAATATAAATTGTAAATTAAATTCAGGATATTTATTTTGCTGTACCTACTGTTATATTAATACTGTTATATTAAATTATTAATCAACATATTGTTCACAAGTTTAATTAATGTGAACCTCAGTTTTTAAATTTACTTTAATATTTTTTGTGCTTAAAAATAAAATGACACAAAAAACCTTTGCGGAGCTTGTATTTGGAATATAAACGATGAAGTCGCTGGATACGGTTAGCGCAAGATCGATCACTGAATCAATCTTTTATCCGCTGCCATGATGATAATGAAACGATGAATTAATTAATAAAATACCCCGTCTAGATGAAATTTAATTTTTATAATTTGCGCTTATTAAATTTTTAACTCAAGCGTTAAAAATATTTGTAATAATAAAATGATTCCAATGATAGTTTAAGGTTACACAGAGAGGTTTGAAACACATCCGTTTCATTAAAAGCCGAGATACGCGAGTCTTAACCTCGCAGCGCGATTTAGTTGACAAGTCATACAATAACTTCTCGTGAAGCCCGCTAGATGGCAGCGCCGAGAATATTTCGCACCGCGTGGCTTGTTTCCGGTAGTAATTTAGTGCAGTGCAACCCTCGTATACTATTCTAGTTTAATCATCCCATAGGTCTTCTCCAATGTCCTCATTCCTCGTTACTGATGGAGTCTTTGTGCAAGCCGAGAGAGACAGAATTAAATATTACCAGGTCGTTATTAGACCACATCTCTATAAAGCCTTTACAAGAATAAATTGTTACAACTTATTGTTTTGAACCTCGCTTTAACGTTTGCAAAATATCGATTATAATTATTAAAAAATTGCGGAAAGTGTTCCAGGACACGAGTTAAATAAAACAATTCACATTCAAGACGGTTCTTTTTCAATGTGCTGTTAGTATAACTAGCTGTCGATAGATTTGTACTGGCATAAATTATTGAACTGTCGTATTCCAATTGAAAAATATAAATTAATGTAACTTTACTTCACTGTGATCCCTTTATTTATCAATTAAATGTAAAATACGTATACATTTGTATTTTTTCATTGATAAATACTGAAGTTTAAACAATGTAAAACTTAAAAACAAAATTAAGCTCGTGGAATCGTTCTCGGCATACGTGATCATAGGAAACAGGGTTTTATTTACTATCTACCGGCTTTTACGTGTTTTCATTAAAAGTATAGCGAAATAAGTAATAATGAATACTGTTTTTATAGTGGTTGCAACAATGGCAAATAAATATTGCAATTAATTACTCCGCTTGTTATACACACCGACTATGTTTTTTTTATTAACAACTTATTAATTTAGATACACGTATTATACATAGATTCTGTACGCGATTGGCCCATTTTTTCAGCTTCACCTAGTTTTCAATGAACACGTAAATTATGCTTACAAATTGAATGCGAAATTTACGTTTTTTTACATTCATTTTTTTGTGTACGTCAGCAATCTGAAGAATATTTCGTAGGAGGCACATTTGTAAGGATGATATTTATAAGGATATAATAACAGTGAAATATAGCGCGTCGTATGTTAGCGAAAGTGTCACAGTATTAAAGATACATACATTCATTTATCATAGTGGTTTACCACTTATCCGTACAAGGTAAGAGTGCTATCGAAAAAATTCGTTTCATTAATAATTTTTATGAATGATGCTTTTTATCCTACGTTACTTTTTCCTTGTGATAAATAACGGTTTCACAAGAATTTCGGTAAAATATTATTACGAAATTAACAGTGCTATTTATTATTTAATTAAGACAATTTATTGTATGAATAATACAATGGGCGGTTTAATCTCTTAATGCAATATCTACAGACAAACGTAGTATGAAAATAAGAGAAGGAAAAACTGCGGGTAATTAAACCTAGTTATATAACGTCGTTAAATTGAATTTGTTATAAAATTTGGTGGGTAGGTATATATACTTTATCTGTTTCTATTTATAAATTTACTTTCCATACTTTATTATGATTCATTGTGTCTTAATTTAAAATATGTATGTCATTATTATTTACTATTGTCATCTAGATTCTTACTAATTTTGCAAACTGTGAAGGAGGGATGAGGATTCAGAATTTCAACAATTAATTCACATCTCATAGACAAATCATAACCAATGCTTGACTAGCCCAAGGCGAGCTAGACTTCATAGATCACTGGTAACTCAGCGGTAGACGACCGAGACTTGCAATCCTTTTAGTTTCCCGGTATTCAATGTTATGTAACTGTGCGTTGCATATGGGTTTGCCACTACTCACAAACAAGTTTCCAGAATATAGGTAGGAACATCCTCGGTATACCATAACACCAACCCGCGATGGTCAAGCCGTAAGCCAAGTGTGACGGTTATGGTATATACCTCCTAGATATTTTTGAAGGAGGCCGACGCCTTGCAATAAGCATTCATTTCCCAAAACAATGTCGTCATTAATTTATCAAAAATAAAAGCAAAAATAAAAGCAAAATATATTTTTCAAGGTCCTGGATTGCTCTATGTTAATATCTCTTTATTTTAAATATCTCCAGTAAATGGTACACGGATCTTACGTATAGATACATGCAAATTTTCTGAAGCAAAAGATTTATTTAAAAGTGTGTACGAAATTTATGTAAACAAATCGTACAAAATTGATAAAACTTTAATCGTATGTAATACCTAACTAACATTAGTATAAATGTTATGACTGTACGCTAATGTATATAAAAATGCGAACTGTATTTCAATATTACTTTAATGAAGTTACGACCTGTCTAAACCAAAATAGAGTAACATATTAAATCTAAAATTTTCTTCTGAATGCGCTTCTAATTCGAAAAATTATATCAGTAATGAAACGTTTTAGATATGATTTGAATCTTTTGGACACCTTCAAGTTATGAACACGATTCGTTATAGCCTAGTAGACATAAGGGTCTTAGTCTTCTACGCTCATTCACGCAAAGGAAAGTCCACTGTAGAAACGTAAAACATAAAGCTCAGGCTCTTGAGGAAGCCATAGAGTTTCATTACTACAAAGAGGCTAACTCTTCATAACGCACAGACAACTAGAAATAATCATCACCATCATCACAGCCGTAAGACGTTCACTGCTGCACCAGGACTCCTCCGTAGATTTTCAATAAGTCATTTCAAACCGCCTCACACCTCATGAAACTTTAGATCGACAGAACGCTAATTTTTTTACTAATAAGCGAAATAAATGGTTTCTACTGGTAAATTATGTTTATTTATAATTCACATGAAAGCGAATCTTTATAACTGTGACGAAAATAAAAGGCTATGTTATGTTTTGTTTATCAAATGTCCTATAAATTCGGCCACCGGCTACCGCGCACATTCGCACGTACGATGATGTGATGAGACCCACGGGGGCTATACGTGGCCCGATATGATTACGAACATTAACGTATGCGGGCGAATGTGTATCACTGTCGACATTAATACGGAAAAAAATAATTCATTCGACAACGGTAAGTGCGAGTTTATTCTCCGAATGGAACACGAATAATGTTTTAATTTTATTTTATGGTTTGTTATTTCACATTAAACTTCTTTTTTTGGTTGAAAGAACACAGAACTTTGGACAGCTGTAGTCATACTTAATCCCGTTCTAAAGTCGTTGTTAGCAGTGTTTTTAAAGGATTTTACGATCGATTTTTTTTTTACTTACTTTTTTATTATCTATCAACATATATTAGTCTTTGGTTAATGCCCATTTTATTTCTATATTATTCAACATTATAACAACGTTAGCCATATTTTGATACTTTTAACAAATATAGACTTACTATGTACTCGTAATATAAATAAATAACTCAGCATACGAAGTTAGATAGTAATTAGATACAAAATGGCGATCTAGACGCTGTAACTTCTGACGACGACGCCGATAGATGGCACTGGTAATTGATACTTCAAACTATTATTTATTGTAGGTAGTCTAACAGGAGCGCTTCACTCGGTGAACAGAGTAATAAACAAAAATAAGAATAGAAAAGAACCTGATAGTACATAAAATATAATTGAAATATTGATGACTTAAAAACAGAAACAGGGTCAATTTTTTTTTCGTGAAATTAAATATTTGTGAAATAAAACTTAATACATAAAATATTGACAAGTATAGGAATACCCCAAAGGTGTGCGTGACGTCACGTCGGCGTTAAGCAGACAGATACAGAAGCGAAAGTATGAAAAATGTACAAGTGAAATGAATGCCAGCGGTGACTACACGGCATCATAAATCACGAGGCTTCACATTGTTGGCTCCTCCACATAATTTTCGTGTTTTTATTTACAAGTTGCTCGCTATAATTTCCCTTTATAACCGCGCCTACAAAAGACCGGACTAACGCATTGTTTAAAATAATTCTATCGTGATAGCATGACTCGTGGTATAACAAAAATCTATTTACGAAATAAAAGAATCGGCTGGAATGGAAAAATACGAAGTAACTAGGGCATCTCATCGCAAATGTCTTGAGGGGTAAGCAAAGCAAACAACTGGTACAATTCAGGTATGTCTTCGCCCTTATTTTTAGATATGAGTGGGTGACGTATGTACTATAATCATTTTCCTAACACTGTTAGCAAGATTTTTACAAGAAGCAAATAAAGGTTAAATTTTTTTATCATGGCAAAATATTTCTAAGTTTTATTTTGAATTATGACTTATTGTTATAGTCAAATTGTTAAGAAGTCATCATTTCCGATGCCAAAATTTTCAATCAGGAATGAGGAGATCCGTAGACGAAGGAATATAAACGACATGTGCTAGTGGACTAGCAAGTTGAAATGGCACTATGCAGACCACTTAGTCCGTGAAAAAAATGATCGTCGGGTCCTTGAAATTCTCGAGCGCATACCCCAGACGGGCAAGTGTATTGTAGTACAGTGTAGTGTAATGTTAAACTCGTGAGAAGGCGTTGTAGGCTGGCCGCGTCCTACCTCTTATTGGAAATATCAGCAGTAGATATCCTAAGCCTAATCACGGTTCATCTTCAGGTTCATCTTATTCATATAAGATGATATGACAAGATTTTTATACCCAAACGCCTTCGCAACACACATAATCTTGATACTATTTTTTGAACAGAAAATTTCATTAATAATTAGTCAATTGCTTGTCTCGCCTCATCAGTTCATGGTTTAAAAAATGTAATCGGACAGCCAGCTAAAGCTCCATCAACATCGTAATTAATTATAACCGTATATTTATGTTATTACAATAATTGGTCCTTTCATTGTACTTTGCGTATATTTTCCGCGACTATCCGAAAAAAAATAATTTTAGAAAATTAGGTATCTTAATATTTTTTTTACTTTTTTGCATGTGTTTAAAAAAATGTACGTCTCTTAATCTGTTTAACGATCTGTTAAGTTTCGTGCGCCTACTGCCTCATCCCTACTCCATATTGCCATTCTCAGGTTGTACGCCAGTATTTGTGCGGCATTCGCCACATCGAAAATAATTTTTAATTGTCTATAGTAATTTTTAATACTCAATGTCTAACGAATAAAATATTAATAATCTAATTTTCATCTAGATTAAAAAATAAGATTTCTATCTCTCTTCTTTCTATCCATTTGTATAATTTTCAAGGAACTGTCACATAACAATTATGAAAAAACAAGCGTTTGCTATTTACTAATACATGTGTAGTTTTTTTTTTTTTAAATTATGTGAATTGATTTGTACCTATCATTATTATTCACGTAATATTTGTTACATTTCAGAGTAAAAAATCAAAAGAATATAAGACATTGTTTTAGTGTCACACACCATTATATTTAATGTATTGTCACTTTAGAATTATTGAAGAAACAAGGCTTTTTATTTACTAATATAGAGTTCTTAAACAAATGAGAATTATTTTCGTATTATTTTTATCGTCGTCATAGCTAAATTTCAAAAGAATATAAAATCTTGCTACAATATTACGACATACCATTATTTGCAAAATATTACAAAATAGCATTTATTTCGTATAATTGTATTTTGTATGTCATTAGGGTGATTTTTATTATAAAAAAATTTATATAAATGACGATGACATAGTCTATCTTTTGGAAGTGTATGGTCAAGTCAACTTTATTACTACAGAATTATAAAATAAACAACAAATCAACAAAAATCTCTTATCTAAATTCATAAATCTAGTGCTTACGTAATCAATTCAAAGATAACTAACTCTCTCTCATTTCTACATCGGCCAGTCGAGTGACACGTTTACGGATGGCCTAAATTACTATTCCATATTCTGTTCCCCGGAATCCATTGCTCTGCCACAATCGCGCCATTGTTGAACGTCAGAACGCCGCAATGTATCTAACGAACTGAAAGAAGATCGGTAAAGATGCACTATCTTCATTTTTAGTTACAGGTTCAAGGAAAACGTATGACATTTTTACTCCGTTTCAAAAATCCTGTCTCTAATATATAAAAAATTACAATTATTTTTATTCCCTACGCCTACTGCTTTGTTTATTATCGAAAATGCAAATAACGATCTTAATTTTTATGAATAAAAAGTAAAATAATTGTAAAGAATCTGCTTCTGATTGTTAACATTTAATTAAAAATTCTCTAAAACCTTTTGGGTGCGCTATAATTCATATCTTTATTTTAACATAGCTAATTACTTAGTTTTTGCCATGGCTACAGTTTCTCAACTATTAATTATACAGTTAAAGTTTTTGAAAATTAAATAACTATTAGTTGCTTAAATATGACATTAGTATGAAATGTAATTGATTTGTAAATCTGTAATTGATTTGTAAATTTGATTTGTAAAAGATTTGTAATATTGAGTATTGATTCTCTTTGAAACACAATCACTATGAACACATGTTTATTTTGTCTCGAATGAATACTGTTTACTGTAGCAGAAAAGAAGCTTAGATTAGATCTCTTAGTAATAACCAAACTCTACTTTCTCGAATCTTCGCATTATTTACATCACTGGACTGTCCCTAAAAAATGTATGTCATAGGTTAATATTGTGTAAATGCCCTAAAAGATTTATTCTGTAAAAGTTTTTGGGACTATTTATGTCTAAAAGATAAATTAAAAGTAATTGGTTATAATGTAAAAACTTAAACGGTTGAAAATAGCTCATTTGTCAGCAAAAAGTTTTAACTCGAGAACGGCTTGACCAATTTAGTTATTATCTGTTCTCCGATTTTCGTTAAGGCGCGAGGGAAACTTTTTTTTTTCACTTACAAATCATAAAGTCAATAAAAGTATGTGTCATCGTCACCATTTCAGCTCATAGACGTCCACTGCAAAATATAGCCCTCTCTCAAACATGATGATAGGGATATATATAACATACCATAATCGCCACGCATGGCAAGCATGTTGGCGATTAGAACTGAAACTTGCGATCGTAGGTAGCCGGTTCGATTGCTGAGATATAATCTTGTAATTCACGCTTTACGTATTAATTATATAGGATTGCCACTTCTTATAAACCACTTTCCTAAGGATTGAAACACCTTTCCTGAGGATGAGCAACAGTGTCCTTTTCGTATTATTATACCTCACTGCGATCGCCAACCCGCCTACCAAGCGTGGCGATTATGGTAAATTCCACATAGATATTTTTGATGGAGACCCAGGTCTTGCAGTGAGTCTCTGGACTGGAACGACGAAATTTTAAAAATGTGAAACGTGAACCCGATGTAGAATCATTTGAGTTTCTTTATTAAATATTTAAGCTTTACATGTTTGCTCTATTAAGCAAATCGTTAGTCTTTAAATAAGTTTGATACGTGTGACTTCTCTTATCTCTTCTTAATGAATACTCTACACGATATTTCGCAATTATTTTTGTAAGTCGTCTACGTTTTCTGGTTTAATATATATTTTACATATCGCCATACAAAGTAACCTAAGGGTGCTAGAGAAATAGACTGATATTATAAAAATACATTTTTATTTGTTGTATTTTGTTGCTGTAATTACATATTAAAATCAGACGAAGCAAACAATTACTGTGAAATCTTTAACATTGATTCAACATAATATCCCTTCTACAGTTTTTGCGTTCCTTTTACCTCCCGTAATTCTAAGACGCAATATATATTAAAGATTTTTCTGAAACTGAATTTAAAAAATCAGAATACTTAATAATAGTTTGAACTCCTACTCACGGTAACAATTAGTAAGTTATCGCTCAATTAGATGTTACGTAGTTAAATAAAATTAACAAATTCTTAAAGTTTAAGTATTAACTACTACACGAATATAATTAATGCTAGATTCGCAAGTTCAGCTGCGTTATTATTGTTTAGTATCTCGTAACGACCGCTTTAATTACGCTTAAATGATCCAAATAAAATTTTGCTAATAGCTTTTTTATATTTCTTTGTAAATTCATCCGCTTATGTACATCATCATCACTAGCCGTGTAATATCAACTGCAGCACATAGCCCTCTCTTATAGATTTCCTATAGGACTGATTGAAAGCGGCAAATCTGCGTCTTCGGACTACCTCAACATGTGGACAGACAGATTGTAATTTTAGCTAAAGGACATCTACTGCTGATATAAGCCTTTCCTATATATTTTCTAAGGGACCGCTGGAAAGCAGCTTGCTTGCAGCGTCTTCAAAGCCATCAACCGATTCCAATCGAAAATCAGGTTGGAAAATAGAGATATACATTTTATTTTTTTCGTGGTATTTTCAAACTCTGATTAATGAGTACAATATGTCTTCAGTAATATGTGATTTTATATTGAGTGTGAATGTTGTGCGTACTTTTTTAAATATATATATATATATATATATAAATATATGTATATATATCTATAAATATATATATATATTGAAAGATGACAGACAAGTTCGCTACGGCCATACATTTATTGAAATTTTATTACGTTGTTTATTATACTGATGGTTATTTATTGTGTATATAATAAATACTTTACTATACCTTTTCGGAGTATCGAGTGGTATTGCAAGGCTCTAATGGAGAATTGACTATCATACAATAAATCTGGTTAAAAGAATAATTAATGAAGGAGTGTGTCTTGACGTTCTTTCAGTACAGTCAATACATTAGAATTTTATTTCACTTGTTATTAGAGAAAATGAAATTGAATTTTTGAAATATATTTACATGTACATGAAATAAATTCTTACTTAAAAGCGCCGCTCTGACACTGCCGTTGAAAAACAAAGAAAAAGTACAATATGAAAGCAACGATCCAATAAAGAGGTCACGGAGTGCCATCGTGCTGGAAGGATGAAGCTTAAACAATCTGTAGATTGAAGTGGACCGATTTCAATCGAAAATCCGATTAAAAGAGAGAGATATGCCTTTTATTCTTTTCGTGAATTTCTTCGAATACACATCGTATCAAAGTAGACGCCGATAGCAAAGGTAATCTTTGATATTTATCGACTCTTTTCCTTTTTGTAATCGATCTTTTGAAACTTTTACCTGAATTTAGGGAAATGGACATAGATTTAGTAGAAAAAGTCAACAAATACTTATAATATCACTGAAGGTTGCTTATAAAGCGTAATATGTATATAAGTTTACAAAAATAGTATGTTGAAATTTAAATAATATTTTCTAAATATGTAATAATAAATTAGGAAATATTCTTGACAAATCAGTAACAGTTTATGCAGCACATCCAAAATGGATTGTCTGTATGGGTAAGAAATATAATATGCATATATATCTCTTCAAGTTACAACTACTAGTTTTATTCGTTCATAAAATTTTTGTGGTTACTCTGAGGTACTAAATGTTTTAGTCATAAATGGATAAAGGTCGTAAGCGGTCAGGATCCAGAGTGATGTTAATGGTTTTTAAATACAATTTAATTTCAATTTTCTCTCTATGCTTCCTACCAATTTTCTAGAGCAATGTTAATCATCATTACCATTTCAGTGGCATGACGTCCACAGTTAATTTGCTCTCATATATTTCCAATAGAATCATTTGGTACAACCTACATTTAGCGTCTTAGAACAACCTTAACAAGGTTTCTCCATTTCGTTGCTGGACGTCCCACACTACGATTGACGGTTCATGGTCTCCATTCAAGAACCTTAAAAATTCTCTTCAGTTTCAGGCGGTTATCTGATCTGTGCGCTATGTGGCCTGCAATTTAGATCGTATATATCTTACAAAGTGTACGCCACCAAACTAACAATCTACTATTAAAAACCACATTTATAAACCACTACGCAGAAACAGACCAAATTTCATGACAGATTCGAAATTCTCTATTCTTACAATGTAACGGTTATAATAGAAAACAAGTGAAGTTCGATTTAGCTTTCAAAAACAGAACAGATCACTCGGATGGAAACAATTAATCCTTCAATGTTATTTACAGTTACTAACAGATTAAACTTAAGCTAGTTATTGTTTTACAGTCTAGTTCTCGATATTATAATTAAAACTAGCTGATCCCGCAAACGTTGTTTTGCAAAAAAAATTAAAGTTTTTAATTAACAAATGTAAGATAAGGGTTGATCGTAGAGGGGTGAAAATTTAGGTTTGTATGTATTTTTGTACACTGTATCATAATAAAATAAAAACCAAAAAAATTGTCTAAAAAATTAAAAATAAAATTTAGGGGTGGAGTTAGGGGTATGGAAAATAGATAGTAGCCGATTCTCAGACATACTGAATACGCATGTTAAATTTGATAAAAATCGGTCAAGCCGTTTCGGAGGAGTTCAAGTTCGAACACCGTGACACGAGAATTTTATAATATATATTAGATTAAACATAGTAACTTGTCTTAAACTTGGGTTAGATTTATATTGTAGCCTTTTGAGCTATCATTTTGAGTATTGAGTATGATAGTAAGCAAATTTACGGATTTTGTATTAAACCTATAAGTTTTGGCTACTCATATGACCTTATGCATAGATATTTTTAAACGGCAGCACAACTAAGTAGAATATACTGTTCTCCCCTGAAAATTTAGATTGGTAAGCTTTAGATACCCTATACATAAGTATCTGAAGCCTACCCATCTAAATTAAACAAGTATCATGACATATTTAACCAAAGAACAGAATAAATATGTAGTGAACGTGACTGCGATGAAGCATCAGGTTTAACAGCGAAATCTCTTTTCAACATGCTAAAGCATTTAGGCTTGTTAAAAGCGAACATTATTGGGAGCAGGCATTGATAGGGTCATTTAAAAATTTTGTGAAGAGTCTGGTCAAATAAGTGAACCCGAGTAGGCCTCTAAACATCCCAGCTACAACGAGATAGACCCAGTACCCGCGCGATGGTTCATATTACCTCTAG
The DNA here is from genome assembly GCF_028537555.1 of Battus philenor. Lineage (NCBI taxonomy): Eukaryota > Metazoa > Arthropoda > Insecta > Lepidoptera > Papilionidae > Battus > Battus philenor. Next base: position 7,426,306 of record NW_027181686.1, read on the forward strand.
GCTTTATACATAATAATATATATGTAATAGTATGAAGAAGCTTTCATCAGATTTTAAAAAGTATTTTTATAACCGTACAAAATCACATAATCACAGTTTCCGCTTAGTGTTGTGTTGTATATTGTATATTGGATAAGTAACTCAATTATATATCAATTCTCCAAAAACATACGCAATATCAGTCTACCAATTATTAGCGTCAAGTGTGTCAATGTTATGTGTTTGTTTGAATGATATGTCGGTAAGGTAAGTATTAATTCAAGTGGCGAGTTAAATATTCAGCAGTCACAAGTTGTTCCAAAGTGCACATTCCTGTAACCGTTCGCTGCTCGAATTCATGACGACTATTATTCATTCCTCTGGTATAACTCAACTCCCTTACATTAACTGAGTTACTATCAAATGCATTCGAGTTCCGTTTTAAGATATTGATTGGGCGCAATTTATACGATAACTCAGACGGTGCAAATATATTATACGTGGATAGAGTTATAAAACAGAGAGCTTGATTGATTCAACCTGTAGAAATGATACTGGCCACAGGCGCAGAATTCCGTTTTAATATTGATAAAACCAGTCGAATACATGTAAAGTTAAGTAAGCAGTTCATCTTTTAATTTGTATATTAATATAGGAATAATATCATATTATATTAAAACACTTTATTCATTTTGACTGGAAATAATAGCACAGGGCCTACCCACAAGGTAGACAGACTTCATTTATAAGGTCGTCGGAAGACACAGGATGTAGGCCGCTTTATGGGGAGGCTTGATTGACCCTCCAGTAGAGGTCTTACAACTGAAATGATAACAATGATTCTTCTTACTGCGCTTCATTTACTTTATGAAAAGACATAAAATAGAAAATTCTCGTCCGTTTCAGAGGATTTTTATCCTATTTTCAAAGATTTTCGAAATTATATTGCTAAACTTCATAGAATCTATAAACTATATATATAGTTTATAGATATATTTATAGATATATAATAACATTAAGGTGTGTATATACACACCTTAATGTTATTATCTTTTAATATTTCTGTATTTATTGAAGTTTAGCAGTCAGTTTTATTTACTTCGTTAAGATTTTATTGAAAATAAAAAAGATTTTTTTTTGCCCTGCTGAGATAAACATAATGTAAACGAACACCAAAAATAACATTGTAATTTTTGTCGTTAAGAAGATAAATTAATTCTCCAGACTCGGGTATACTCTCTGATACTCCACAGCCAACTTTCCACTTCGACCTGGGTTTCTTTTCCCAACAACTTTTCCGATCATTATAAGTCGCAAGAGCGAATTGCAAAATTCCGCTGTTTAATGGCTTGTAAGAGCGTTTCTGGAAGTCTCGATTTTGGTCTTTGTTATTCTTTATATTCTGCGACACTTTAAATGCTTCCATATGTATCCTAAAGTCTATTTTCATAGTCCAAATTTATTTACAATCCTCGTTAAGAATAATATGGTAATGGTCAGATTTTGGAATAGAGAAATCATATGGGAAGCTTTAATTTTGGTCTTCGGTTGCAAAAGTCAATAGCTTTTCGCCTTGTAGAAGCCATAAACATACATTTCATCCAATCAGAAATTCATACTTTGTCCTGGTTTGATTTATGGTGTAGCTATAAATACTAGGCTAATGAGATAGAAATTAGTATTTCTATTGCTTTACGGTTCAAAAACGTGGACAAAAAAAAACGAGAACGCTTTAGTGACCTCAAAATATAATGCCGGTGAAAATTGATGCCGATTTCATAGAATGAGAGCTGCACTGTTGTCTTCATTCACATGGTTTCTTCAAAATCAAACGACGCCACTGGAGATGAGGAAAAAAGGTGAAAATGTGAAAGATGCAAGGAAAGAGAAAAATGAAACTGTGAAGAAGGAAGGAAAAAGATTAAAAAAATATAAATACAAAATTGAAATAAATATCTTAACCAGAAACTGAAACGTCCCTACCTCACACAAAGCAGGGGAAACGATAGGACCTCAAAAACGGAGGCCATAGTAAAAAAAACAATGCCGCTAAATACACGATCACTCTAATAACGAATTACTGTACTAGTATTCGTTAATAAAGCATTTTTGTAAAATTTACCACAAAAAATTGAGTTTGTCGTAGACTCTCCCCAGATCATGGCGCGTTTGTATTCTTCAAACTTTTATGTTAAAGAATACTATTACAGGGAACATTAATCGATTCTCGTATCTATGAAATTAATTTTTAAAAAGATTCTCTTAATTATGTCCATAAATAGTCACTGTAAATGTTAGTAATAAATTAATTAAATTAAAGTACTTTGACCACTTCATGTAGAAGCCAAGGCCATTGAGAGACGTTTGTTATGAACCTAGAGTGAGAGACCACGTTACAGTACCGAAGTTATCACAGGCAACAAACGTTGCTCGTCAACTTTCGTCTGGTAAGAATTAAGAAAAGTGTTTCATATTAAAACCGTGCCGTTTATGTGCTAAAATGTTTCATAATCTTATAATCTCCATAGAATTTTAACTCAAGTAAAACTTCTTTCTTCGCAAAACCGACGAAACAGAAATAAGCCTGTTGCAAAAAAAATATCTTTATTTACTGCTTAATTCGATGTAAATCTGACGGCGGATAACGTTTTTATATCTTGTTACTTAAATTTTTGAGGGTTTGAAGAACATTTTAATCATTTTATTTGGGATTAATTCCAATGACGGCAGAAGTCTTGCATTTGTTAGATTTATTAGACATTTTTATCGATAATGTAAAGGACTTTTTTGGCATTTCAGGGCTCGGGAACAATTCATTTGTTTAAAAAAACTTCTGCAGGCTACATAGCAGGTAGAACAAATGGCCGCGAAGGTTCTTAACATTCTGGAATGGAGACCACTCACCGGAAACTGCAGTGTAGAATGTCCATCCAGAAAGTGAACAGATGACCATGTTAAGGTCAAGGTCGTCGGATGACGCTAGGTTCGGTTTTCATCTGGTTTTATTAAAAATTAATAGTCTATGCCCAGCTGTGGACGTCTTACGGCTGAAATTATGAAATGTTAATATAAATTACTATGAACTCTTCTTAATAAGGACACATTTGATAGCCATATTTTAAGTTGAATTATAGGAGATAAAGATCAATTTTATTCTAGTTTATATGATATTGAACCAGCTCTTCACACTACAATTAATAATAGAAGTTTATCATCTAACGCAGTGATTTTTTTGTGCTTGTCAATATGATGTGTAAAATGCCTCTCGAATTTCACTAGCTGCACCTCTCTTCAAAGTAGAACACGGTAAACTTTACACAGAACTGTTTGTCGACAGAATAATGGAGCATTACCATAAAAGGAAAACAAAGGTGAGTTATACATTTTATTTATAACCTGCATAGGTTAGGTTAGTTATATTTTTTTTATTATCATGTAGTATACATTCACTACATGATTAAATAAAAATTACAATATTATTAAATATAAAAATACAGAATTTTATACAAGAATTTTTTCGTATACAGTGTGTAAACACTGTGATATCTACAATAGGTTATAGGTTTAAAGTATTTACATATTTTTCTAATCAACATGTTTAAAAATCATCTGAATTCAGGATATTATTTTTTTTAATTTGAATGCGACTGGCCAGTAACTTATGGCAGTACAAAGTTCGCAAAGACAGAGTAAGCAATAATTTATTTTAATGTGTTCGTTTTTAATTCGAGTTTTAAAAACGCTTTTTGTTACTAAATTGTTATTTCGTCACTCATTATTTATGAAACCTTTGATTTTTGAACAGGGTGTTCCATTCACCCCTTTAAAGATTTTCTACCTACAATTACCTATAGACAGTCATTTTAAATTAACAAATTTTTGTACTATTAATTCTTGAGCAGGAATTTTTTGAATACTTTACATTTTACCATTTGTCAATCGCCCAAATTTTTATTAATCTTCTATAGTGGAAATATCATATATATTTTTAGTTATTTTTGTTTAATATCCTCCTTTAAACATGTCTGTGGACGTTTTTCACGAGTAGAAACCATCTCAATGCCTCATTTCATATGAATTCCGGTTAATCTCTACGATTTGTTACATTGTGTGACAATTGTAATACAAAGGTAATTTATTGTTTCCATACATCACTGTCGTAAATTTTGAGAACATTTCCGGAAGCTTTAGGGAAAATTTTAATCAAAATTAGCTATTTTTTATCATGATACATAATGTTACTTTATAATGAAAATTTAGGAATTAATTTTAATGTTTTGGTACGAAATATTACATACAATTAAATACTGTGTTATGAAATGAATCTAGTAAAACATTTAACTATTAATTCAGTCTACTTCTCATCATTATTTCTGCCCTAAGACGTTCACACTTGAACACAGGCTTTCCCATAAATTTCCAATAGCACCGGTTAGAAATGACCAGCATCCAGCGTCTTTTTTTAACCCTAAAAATATCTTATGTTTTTCATTCAAAAAACATTTTTAATGAAAAAAGACGATTTTTGATTATTTTTTTTTAAATAATCATACAAAAAAACCACGAAACAAAGTCTGTCCCGATACTGGTTTAATTTAATTAAACCCAAAAATTATTATAATTTTTTTTTTACACATCGTTTTGTTCGATTTTAAATTAAATTTGTAACTATCGCAAGGTGAAAAGGTAAATGGCATATGAATTGATTTTTGTAAAATTGCGGTTCGCAGATATGGGTCACATGTTTAAACTAACTTGTTTTTATTTCTAGATCTAGATTTTTTTAACAGAGACTATTAATTAAACATATCAATAAAAATCCGACTATAATCCATAACTCAATCAATATTTAAACAAAAAAAAACAGTTTACTTTTAAATCAATTTTAAATTACACACTCAACAAACCTAAGCTGTTAAAAATTTAGCACAGAAAATGATCTTTACATTCCTTTATAAATATTAAAGTCCAATACAATTATCTGCGCCATTATAATGCTTTCTGGTCAGTAATTGTCCTAAATAAAGTTGGTACAGCGTGTAATATTCAGCGTTATTGGTTTTAAGGTAGTAATCGATATCTATAAATTTAGAGGGAAACCAGCATGATAGCCGATCTGAGCGGCGATATATAGCTATTGTAAATTTGCGATGACGCGCAATATTGTCGGCTCGTGTAGCGCCCAAGCTCGCGTCTGATGTTGCGATGTTGTTTTGTTACTGCATATGTTTCATATAGGACTAGAAATATTTGTGACATTAACAATTTCAAATATTTATTACGCTATTTATGTTATTCATTTTAAATGAATCGATCACTTATGCAGATAAAAAAAAAATACGGAAGAAAATATAATGTAAGCACCTTAATAAAATAATGATTTTATAATAACCGCATACAGCGACTTCCTGTGACAGTGACTATGTCGTTGGTGTACTTAGTGAGGGATCTATCCTCGGTGCGTCGTCTCGTGGTCGACAGTCGAAAAATTTTGTCTCCAACAGTCGTCAACTTCAGAAGACAATTCTTCGATTTACGTTATTGTGACACCAATTAAATTAAAATAGATACATAGAACATTTATTTAACACTCAATTACATACAAAACGATAACAAAAAAGACTAATAATTTAAATATTCAAGCAATTATAATCGATGTGCTGCACTAGTATGATCAACTTATTTAATATTTCATTAGAAAGCCGTGTTCACAATGACTAGTTAAAGTAGGTTCTTCATAGGGATCCGTCTGCTGTCGATTTTAAAAACGAATACCACACCTATTCAAATCGAGGAGCTAAACTGACTTTCAATAATAGATCACATTTTAAATGGGCATGTAAACACTATATTATCAAAAAGGATTCTTACATAATCACATTCGTCAATATAAAAAATAAAGCTGGGGTTACAAGCGCGCACTAATCTGAGAAAAGTCCGTAACGAACTTATTTGGGTTTTAACTAATCGCTTTTGTAAAATATCCCTATCACTATAGTTAGAGAAATTCTATTCAATATATATTACTGTAGTTAAAAAAGCCTTTTTGCTAGTTTTCTTTGGGCAGATCTTTCAAAGCAAAGCAATGATAGGCCATCAATAGAGGACTGGGACATGTTATTGTTCGTTTCGAATTTGAATCTCGCGATGCAATATTATATATAATTGACACTTTGTGCATTAATTATATAAGATTGCCATTGCTCACAAATTTCCAGAAGGTGGGCACCGGTTACTGCTATCGCCTATCTGCCAGCTAAGCATGGTGATTATGGTATATCCCCCATAAATAGCTATGGGCAAAAACGATGAAATGTTAAGAAATGGTGCATTAGCGATCATATACACAATCTGGTTAATATAATTAAAGTTAATCTAGTAAAAATTAACATATTATTGGTTTTCGTTAGAAGCCACATATTACGTAAATAAATAATGAAATGGTATAATGTTACAAATTCTATAATGCCTAATTTTGCGGTATGAATATTCATTATTTATGATTTATATTATCATACCTTTTTATGATAAAATATTTCTATAGTTGAAATAATAACCATTAATTATTTAACCAGTAATTGCATTTATGTTTAACCAGTATTTTAATTCAATTAGCACAGAATGCGTAATGTATTATAATTATAATACTTTTTATTGCATACCATCTACGTCTTTCTTAGGCTTAATGGGTGATATTTTTTAATCTACGTTTCTCTAGAAGAACATGTGAATATTTTTAATTCGTTTAATACTTTTTCGCTTTCAAAATAAAAACCTTTTGTGAAGAAGATATTGTGGCTTCTTGGAATGAGATAGTTCTATGAGGGATTCCTACAACTGAAGCGCTTCGTTACTAACAACTAGTACAATGTTCTACACCTTATGCTCTAGAACATAATCCAGAACTTGTTTATAATGTATAAATTCAGAAGAATGTCTTACACTAAGCGTATCCGCATTCGCATATTTATTAATTTAGAAAAGATATATGAAAATTTAAGAAGATGAAAGTATATAACCTTCCTTGAGACAATCAGGGCAAATGAAATCAAGAATCAATTCATTCGTAAAGATACGTGTAATCCTCAGGGAAAGCGCCGTATTGGCATTTTTCAATTCATATACATGTAAACCGTTATACGTACTTTTACAAACAGGGTTAAAAATACTGTGATTGTTAAAATGGAGCCTTATTTAATATTAGCTCACTATAATTTTTGTATTAAATTTTTATTGATTTTCGCCAAAAAAATACAAAGCAATACAGTACAATAACAGTACTATACTGTGTTATGTATGGCATTATACATGGTTTTGTATTGACAATAAAATTTCCTACAATGCCATACAGTTCAGGTGGTTTTTATGTCTAAGATTTCATTTACAATCAGATTGGTATCGTTCTCGGCACATCATTTAAGTTTAACAAATATTATTTTCCAGTAATTTCCATTTGGACGCTAAAAGCAAGAATCAATAACGAAGGTTCCATAGAACTGAGGAATGGATTAAGCGGAAATGCCGAACATAACCGAAATAACTATCCCTGGATGCTACTTGCGAAATCCGGAATGTGTTAGGGTATCTACAAGATGCCCCTGTAATTTCGTGCCTCGGGTTTGTATTACTACCAAACATCTTAATTTATGTACCACGAGAATGAAGAACTTGATGTGCTTATAATTCTTATTGTTGTTGTAATTGGATACGTATTACAAAATTTCTACTGTAAACGCTGTTCAAATTTTATTTATACCTACTTAGTATTTATATTTAATTCAATTTAATTGGCGACCTTATCCCACCATCCTTGTTTCTATAGTAGGAAGTTGGGCCACTACCACTCTTACACGGTGGAGTTACCTTGGAGGCATACTAAGCCTTTCGATTCTACGTTTCTGATCCACACAGTCCGAGTATGGAACGATCTGCTGGCTTTTTCCTGAGAAATATCATCCATGTCTCTTGAAAGTCAGAGTGAACAAGTATTTAATTGGTTTACGTGCTTTATCATCGACCACATTGTCTCATTCCAACAGTCGAGTTGGTGGTCAAAGGCGAAAAAAAAGTAAGCGCTAAAAAAATTCTCTTTATTACACATTGCCATCGTCTTCGTTGTTGTAGTAGCCATAGATGCTTACTGGAAGACTTCTCCAAAGATATATATGGGGGGATATGCCGTAATGGCCACGCTTGGTAACCAAGATGGCGATCACAGTGTGGTATTATAGTACGCAGAGGACACATCTGCTCATCTCCCGATAATTTGTTTGCGAGCAGTGGCCATCCTATGTAATTAATGTACACATTGTGAATTTCATAAGTTTGTATCCCGGGAATAAAACCCGCGACCTAAGATTGCAGGTCTCAGTCTTTACGGCTGTGTTGCTACTGGTTACTCACATAGTAGCAAAAAAGTACAGAAAAGTACAAAGAGGATCTTATTAGACTAGACAATTTCTTCCAGTTAAGTATAGTATGGTAATCGGGGAAGGAGAGTCATGGATTGTTATCATGTATATAAAAATATATATTAATATAAAAACATACTAAAAACCTGTATATATTCGTTTATTTATATAGACTTATATAATAAATGCATTATAATACATAACTGTAAATATAATAATAAATAAAATCTTCTAAATTTTTTTTTTAATTTAGATTAAAAATGCTTTTATATATTACTTTAAACTTTATTAAAACTAAATTTCATTAATGATTTTTCATAAACCTTTTTAGAGCAATTACTATTGCTCCAATGTCAATTGCCACTAAGTGCTTTCAACTTTACTAAATATCAAATAGGTCGCAATAACAAAAGAAGATTCAAAAAAAATATTGTAAATGTACGACATGAGAATAAAATTAATTGCCTCTTATTTTCGAAACGTAAAAGCTTTTGGGAAACCTATCAATTTGTTATACAACATGTTGTGAGAGACGAAAGTAATTAAATTACGAACACCATAATAATTTTAGTCCTGCGGTAGAGGATTGAGTCTTGCGCGCCTAGGTTGTGGGTTTAATTTCCAGGATACTTACAATCTTATATAATTCACACTATATGCATTGATTATAAAAAATTGCCACTGTATGGTCTGCATCCAGCGTTTACCGGTGATCATAATTTGGTCTTCTGTGCACCTTGTTGGTGGACGCACGTTACGCTTGCAGATCCGTAGTCTCCTCTCTAAAACCTTAAAGCCGCCATCTGTTTCGCGCACTATATTGCCTGCACTCTGTCACTAATATGTTTATCTATTCATCAAACACATGTTTATTTAAATAAAGTGATGATATTATGCCAATTTGTGGTGGTGACAAACCTTATTTGTAAGTACTTATAAATATTTATCCGAATTTTACCTTATTCATTATAAATTATACGCGATAAACATACGGACCATACATTCATAAATAAAACTTATACCTACCTTTGAAAGCTGCATCTCGTTTGGTTCTTATTCGTAATTAGGCCAACTGCGATGTATTAACATTACACGAGCGCATTAATATTTGCAATGTAGGTTTTTAAGAGAGACGGGTTCGCTGGCTTAAAGGCTGAGGTTAGTGTTGTGAAAGTAGCCTAGTGTTGCATTACAGCGAATATTAAGAGAGGTCCGTCTACCCATTATGCGCTTTGGTACAGTATCGAGGGGAACCGGTGAGATGAGACCTATTGATCCAACTTTATTGTAAACAAACACAATATGCTAGACGAAACAGATTCTTTTTTACACTGCTTATCGATTAATGAGTCAAACTAACGATTAGCGCCTGATAATAAGTATTATATCCAAACATTAATAATGTCTCTGGTACACCTCATCATTTGCAAGTTCCGAAAAGGAGCACATTTGCTAAAGATAAATAATAATTCATTTTTTGTGCTTTATTTTTATATGTGCACAAATTAATAAATCTGTGTGATTAGTTTTTACATCTGTAGGGGATACATTATGTTATCGTCAGCGACGCATGAAAAAAGAGAATTCCACAGATATATAATTCGTTATATACATCGGTATAAATATTCACGAACCACGAATGAACACATTTCTACTTCGGTCTTCCTGTTGTTATTACCGCCAAGACTTACCGGCTCTAGGAAGAATCCAACAGATCCTAAAAAACTTTTATTAACTATTTACTGTTATATATCGTAACTATTGCAAATATTGCACTCACCTTAAATAAGCTGGTGCATCAGAATACCTGTTTAATGCATCTGCTTCTGGTGTACTTTTATAAATAATTAATAAATAATTCAATAAATATGGATAGTCGAGGTTTTTATACACAAAGTAAAATGGTCGGAGTATCTTTCCAGCGATACTCTGACGATTTTACTAAATAGAAGATAGATTTTAAATTATCACCGATGCCCAAACAGGTGCTGGCCTGTGTCTTGGAGTTAAATAGAAAAAACAATTGTTAAAATAGTTTTAAGGTTTATTGGTAAAGCATTTTATAAACATATTTACCTGGTATCTCCAAACATGAAAGAGGAACAACCGGCAGTGTTTTAGTGGGTTTAAGAGTTCCAAATATACATAACCCTACTAAAACGTTCCGAACCTTGCTATATTGATTTAAATGTATATTATATCTTGACTTTTCAAAGGTGCTTAGAGAAGCCTATTTGAAACAATAAATATGTAATAATTTCCCTATAAAAAATTATTCAGAGGATTTTCTCCCAAAATTTAAGACGATTGATGAAGTCAACGTCGAGATTTACATAGCTTTATAAATGTAGGTGGTAGATGATGGAAAAGAATATTTAAGAATTTCTCAATAAGGATTGTTGAGATTTCTCGTCTGTATTTAAATTCGACGGGTAGGAAAGCTGCAGAAAATGTTTGTTTCGCAGCTAGATAGAGCGCCGCGATATCTGCATTGCAGTGCTGTGCATAAATATGACGAGTACTCGCGATGATGCTCCCCACTTTGCACTCATATTTCGATGAAATGTTCATTCGCTATCTTGCATTCACATTTTTAAATTAATACAACAACGCGTAAGTGGTATGTGGGCAAACTCTTGTGTTTTGTTGTTTTTGTGTTTAACTTTCGTATGTATGAAATATTTTAAACATTTTTGAAATGCGAAGATATATTTAAGAATAGTAATAATAATTTAGTTGGAACACGTTTTTAACTTAAATCATAAATTTTCCGTACTATGATTAGTAAATTTCTTAATTGTAGATTCATGTTGGGTAAATGTATCTTTTTTTTGTATTTCCATGATTCTCTTTTAACGTTGTCTAGTTTAGAGTGCATGCATATAAAGTATGCAGAATACTTTAGATAGAATAAGTGTTTTAAAATGTATAATGTAAAATTAAGAGGAAATTATAAAAATAGGATGATAAAATGAAAATTTTCTTAAGTTAAGAAATTAAATTTAGGAAGTATTTTTTTTTCTTTTATAAAAATTTAATAAATTAAGAAATCTAATTAACATATTACCCTATATTAAAAGATACTGCCATCTGGCGGCAGAAGTTTCGGGCAGTGAAGAAAAAAAAATGTTACCTGCCTTACTGCTCCATGCAGTAAAAATATGTCATCAGCGCATCGTGTCGGCAGTCTTCTGATAGGTCCTATTATCCGTAGCACTCTGCAATATTTCGTTTCTTTTGTCTATTTATTGTCAGTTATTTACGAGATATACGAGGTCTATTGCGTTTAAGTTTAAAGTTTGCAAAATATGATAGATATCTGCTATTTTAGTGTTTTTTACTGTGTTTTGTTTATTCTTTTTTAACATAATTCTCTGTACTCGTATCTTCTTTATCTCTTTGCTACCTTTCCAGTTTGCCCTTTTTACATTTTTTTCTCTATTTTTCCCAAAGAACTATATGGTTAGTGGATAGCAAAGTTACATTCACACAAGCAACTGGCTAAACCTATATAAAACCGTGTGTTTGTTGGGGAGTTGTATTTTTATTTTCGATATAACGATGATCGCCCCTGATTGTCGAGAATTTATAGATTCATCGGGTTATAGATAGCAATGTGTTGAAAATAGTACACCTAAACCGAAACCTAACTAAACTCTAGTGCTCTCTCGGGTGATACGACTCGGCCTGGTTATTTATATCCACTAACAAGCAACATACCTCTAGTAGTTAAACCTCAATAATCCAATTTCAACAATTATATATGCCTACACACACATATATATAAATAACCAGGGTAACTAATAACTAATGTAGACCTTAGAGTATTTATAGACATGTCTTGTTTACATAAACGCTAGCTAGCTATGATATACGGGAGCGATAATCCCCAAAAGTAAATAAGCCTCCTTAACCCTGTTTAATAAGATTAATTATTATTCGACAAGTTGATGTTATATCATAATCAAATATGACAACAGATAATGCGTCTGGAGATAAATTGAATTCCGTCGAAATTTTGACTTCGTTTCAGTAGCAACGTTATATCTACGACGTAGGATTTTTTCTATCATCGTCATCATCATCATTATCTCAGTCAGAGGACGTAAATAGCTAGACATTGGCCCACTCCATATATTTTCAACAGGCTCAAAGCTGCTTACATCCAGCATCTTTCGACGGCTTTCACCAGGTCGTCTACTAACGTCCCACGCTGCGCTTGCCGGTCAGAAATTATTATAAATAAACATCAATTTTCCTACCAAATTTACTATATTCGCTGGACGAAGCTAGTAACAGATATAACTCAACTAATCTCAATTATTAGTAATAAGGAGATTAAGATTCGTTTACATGATTTTAATATTTTAGTCTTCATCTGCCGTTTGCACGGCCCGGACGGATTATTTTGCTATTATATTTATTGTTCCTATTTACATTACGAATAAATGTGACTTCTAGCTGATTTATATTTAGGTTGTAATTTAAAATATGTTGGAGATGTAGTTGTACAAAAATTGAATGTCGTAGACCGCACATAGAAAGTACTGATAGTGGATTGTATATATACTAAAAATATATACTACTAGCTCTATAGTGATGACGTCATCACTAAATTCATTTTCAAATGTACTCGCTCGCTACAGTAATTTGTCCCTTTCTTGGTTACAAAAGATCGATTAAAAGAACGCTATATTAATTTAGTCATGCGAATATATAATAGTATAGTAGTGTTATTAAATGTTAAATAGCAGTATTATTCAGTGGTCTTTAATGCCAAAAATTGTAAGAGATAAATCTCCTGTTGGTATAATAATGTCTATTATACAATGTTCCCATCAACTTTGACGTATAATACAATCAATCTAATACATTAATCACTGCAATCTATAGACGTCTAATTCAATTCACTTAACAGATGACTAGATAATTATGAATGGTAGTGACAGGCACTGCCCTTAACAAAGCAATGTATACACAAAAACCTACATAGAAACGTGACGATACGAGTCTTTGTTTGACGTTTTATTGAAAACAACAAAAGAATGAAATTAATCAATATTAGGAGTTGGTTAGTTCGAACAATTTTCTATTTAAAATTGAGAAAATTATTTTCGTCATAATATGAGCTTTATATACATTTTTTATTAATTACATAGCTTTCGTATAAATGTACATCGTTTGATAATAATGAGTTAAAGGAGTTATTTTTAGTTTACTGTTTTCTGGTTTTATACTCTAATGACTAAAGCTTATACAACTAAGTTAAACAAATCACTCTCTCTCTCTCTTTTCAGTCCACTGCAAAGCACAGGCCTCCCCCAAGGATATTTGTGGAGATATATGCAATTATCGCCAAGTTACACAGGCGGGTTAACGATCGGAGTATAGTATATGATGCACAAAGGACGCTGATGACCATCCTTAAGAAACTTTTACAGGAGCCGTATCCCTATACAATCAATTAAAAAATTGTTAATTACACAAGATTGCATCTCGAGAATCGAATCTGCTACTTTTATCTATTATTTTTAGCTCGCATATTTCAGTCCTCTGCCGCTTGGCTGTAGAACAAATGATATAACCTAAACAACGATAAATTATTAGTAAATTTTTATGCGGTGGAGGAAGGAACAAAAGGTATACAAGCAAAACCTCTCTACAACGTGCTGAACGATTTAAATTCATCATAGATCAGGATCGAATATCTGCTAATTTGCGAAAAAGATTTCTGATGCAGCATTAGAAATACTATTTTAAATTTGGTTAAATACGAATAAGATTCGGTGTAAGAGAATGTAAATATATTACAAGGAGACCTCAAACTTGCTGGCCGGCTTAATATGCCATGGACCTGGTACTTGCACGGTGAATCTAATACACTCAACATTACGTATCTTTTAACATTATTAATTATTAGTTTTATACAGTGTTTGGTTTCAGTATTGTATAGAATGTAGTTATTTTTACATCACACATATTATGACTATTATATGTTTTAATATTCATGTAAATCCGATTTTCAACCCTATCTATGATCTTCTGCCCTATTTTTTCCTTAGTAACCGAGTTTATCCAATGGTTGTCGGGATGAAATCGACGTTTGCGATAACATCGCCGTTTTTACTTCTTTTATTTTCCTTATTTTATATGATAAGTTCTTTCCTGTATTTTTATGAACAATAGCGTTAAATATATAAAGCGTGTAATATTGAAAATCCTTCTTATCGCCGTGTTTAAGTTACGTATATGGAGGTAAATTAGGTTCAACTAAAACCTCTACCAACACCAAAGTAATGGAGATAGAATTGGATAATATATTGTTATTTGTCTATAAATACACTGTGAGGGGATCCAACTGTCAACATGAGCGAAGATAATTTACATAATACTAAACAATATTATACATCATATACATTACTTAGATCATCAACTGGGAGAATTATTAATTCAGTCACATTTGAAAGTAAACAAAAAACGTCTGTAAACGAGACCATCCTCGATGACTCGCATGTAACACGTTTTGTAATTACAGCAATTATTCAATTATCTTTAAATAATACATAACATCGCTACGAATGTCTACAAAAATCTTTATAAAAGTGACGACGTATTTTAATATATTTTGCAACGACTTTGTTAAATGGTATCTGATATTCCAAAAGCTTAACATTTTTTAGTTTAACTATTTATATATTTTTTTCTATTATAGCCATTTAATCATTTATTCATAGGCTGTTTTGTATTGCAGCGCTTAAGTTGACAACCCTACACTATTTGTTAGTTAAATATCGTGTCATCGTTTTCATATATTATACAGAGTATCCAGAGATGTAAGAAAAGTCTTACATGTGGCGCTGCTCTGTAGAGATAAATAAACATATTTTGTACTGAAATATAAGTCCACTTATTAAAAAAGAATTCTACATTCGATGTTCCATTTAGTAGTTATATTTTGCGCATAAAACTTATGACGTAGGTTGACATATCTCATAGAAGTTTAACATTAATTGTTGCCAGTTTTGTAGTTTATCTATATATAATCGATTATGTTACATGGACTCTTTAAGAAAAAACTTTACAAAAAAATATGACAATACACACTTTATGTACAGTAATTAATATTCTTGTTAACATGCATTAGAATAAACGTAAGAAAAATACATGGCACAATGAGGTAGCCCGGCGGTAAAGGACTATGACTTACGATCGTGGGTCGCAGGTTCGATGGTTACAATCATAAAAAAATCATACTTTGTCCTTTCATTAAATAGGATTGCCACTACCCACAAACGAGTTTCTAGAGGATGGGCAGTAACATCCTCTGCGTACCATAACACCAAACTGTGATCACCGACCCGCCTCCCAAGCGTGACGATTATGGTTTATCCCGCCATATATCTTTGGAGGAGGTCTATGCCTTGTAGTAGGCGTCTATAGGGGCGTTGGCGTCTATAAAAAAATCATTTATTTTACTCACATAAAGTTAGTACTTGAAAAAAAACTCGGTACACCTTTTCCAAGGTTTAATAAAATTAGTGACCCATTCCTCGCCAACTATGTACCGTTTTTCAATACTATCCCATGTAGTGTCTCTAAAGTATCATGTATATTGTAAAAGTAACCTGAAAATAGAACTCACGCCTTACGTTGTTGTGAAGTTATTCGTATCAATACACCATTGTTACCGCCATTTTGGTTTTAAGTTGTATTCTGTCGTTACTGTAGACTCAATGTATTTCTAGTTTTTATGTAATTGGACACCTCTTGCATTATATTTTCATATACATATGATCACTGCATATGAAGAAATGAATCTTAAATTGATATATAAATAAAATTAAGTAATGACATAGATTTTTTAAAAACTTTTTAAATAAATAAAACTAATCATCATACGTTTAGGATTAAGTTTATCCTGTTTCAAAAAATGAAATAAAAAATATGCTTAATAAATAATGGAAATCATTATCTTCGCACGTAAATACTACCCGTTTTCATTTTTTTTAAATCGTTGCTCGTTAGGAATATATTAATCACGTGATATAAAATTATGCCCCAGTGGCTTTAATTATTTCTAGATTTCTAAACACAAAAGTTTTTTTTTTTTTAATTTAGCATTGTGCATTTAGTACATTCTCGCTGTTATAATTATGAGAATACAAAGGATAATTAGTGTGGAATATAAACCCAGAAACGATTTTATTTGTTATATGAATTAACATGTAATGAGTCATAAAATGAGCTAAATTTATATGGATGCACTCTATTTACAAAAAATATTTTTTTGCAAACAGCAATTGTTTGCGCTAGTTATTTTAGGTAAAACAACCTGTTTATTGTCTATACAAAAGAATTATTAGTGAGAGGAAACAAATATTGTTCTGCTATTTTCAACAATATAATTTTACTAAAAGTAGCAGTGCTACATGCTATTTTTAGTAATTAATATATATATTTTTAAATTTTAACTCCATCTTACGCTGAAACTATTCAATGAACTTAATATACTAAACGTGTTTAGCATATTCTAAGTACTATGAGCAAATATGATTGTGAAATCACACCGTCACTGCGAAATATGCAAATATCTCTTGTCTTAAAAGGTTTGCACTTCTATGCAACTTATCATAATTAAGTTTTGGTTAAGTAGTAAGGATAAAATATAAATATAAATATAAAAAAAATATTTACTCAACGTTGAAACTTTTAACAGGGCTCATATTTATCGCTAACTTTTTTGAAACTATTTTAATGACTTCGTTTCGCAAGACGTTATAGTTGTGGAGAAGAAGTGGTAAAACACTCCATAGTTATACCGATATCGATTTATATACATACACTTTGACAGACACAGACTAAATTAAAACAAAATAATTAATAATTGGATCATTGCCAAGGGTTATTGAAAAAGGTAAACTTTGTACTAACATGTCGTAAAAAATATATTTTTATATCAAGAAAGGGGCACGTATATAGATTATATAACGCATAAACTGTATAGACTGGAATAAAAAAGCAAATGTTTGAAATGACAGTCCTTATTTTAAAAGCATGTCTTCTGTAGATGATCCCGGATTTTTACTCCTTTAAAGTCGACATTAGAAGTACTTGAAGACAGCTTATCGATAGAGATTGGAATCCCGTCGAAAACATTTCCAAGGTTTCGTAGAAATTCTTTAGATTATTTTCCGTATTGCTCGTTGAATTACTGGAAAACCGAATTAAAATATTATTTAATAAATATTGTTTAAAATATTTATGATTTCAGATCATGCAATTCGATAACAAGAGAAATCCGCTTCACACATTAAAGAATAATTAAATTCTTTGTAAGTTGTGCCATTGTTTATACCTATTTGATTTACCTATTTCAAGCGATTAAACAATATAGTAGAGTAGAGCTCCAAAAAGAGAACAAACTCATAGGTGAAAGTAACAACTTTCGGTGTATGGCTTTCGCAGTATTTTTTTTAATGCATTTATATTACTATCAAATTTATATTACTTACAGTGACCATTTGTGTATGTCATGCAATAATGCCAGAAGAACCCAACTTGATACAAAGTTTAATTAAATTGAGCTCCTCTATAATGGCATCCTTCAACTTAAAGTTGTAAAGGTTCTTTCATACGCATCTTGAACTCAGACGGATTTCTATTAAAGTTATTTTCACAATATTCTTAAAACAATAATTTATTCTTAAAACTTTATAACATAGACAAATCTTTTAGTTTTAATACATATGCTTCTTCTTTTCAGCCGACGGAAAGGCATAGATCCCCCAAAAATCGTCACGATGACTGGTCCTACGCTGCCTGTATCCGGTAACTTCCCGCGAACTAAACTATGTCGTAGTTCCAACTAGCGGGGGCCTACTAGTCGCATTTCGAGAGCCTTTCTCTTTTCTATGGCCATGGGCTGCACGAGCGATGTGCCACTGCCACATCAGACGAACAATTCTTCTAGCTACGTTAGTGATTTTGGTTTTACTGCTTCTTAAATTCATTCAAACAATTTATCAACGTAAGTGTATTAGATGCTTTTTGAAATTTGTCTATTAACACGTTACTATTTTTTTTTATTTATGAAGCCCGATTAACGAATTCAAATCCTAACCTATTTTTATTATATTTGATTATATATAATTAATTCTTTACAAAACTTTTCATTAAGACAGTCTCTGGCTATATATAATATAAATATTTAGCACGAATAGTCTTTTTCTACAGGACAAAAATTGTATCGATGTTATTACAATCAATTAAAACTTGTTCATTCATTCCACATCTTAAAAATTATCAAAGTATTTTTACCCACTCCATCGGATATTCGCATAAAATAATTATAATTCGATAATGCTACGGATAGGTTTTGACTTATTCTATCCTCTACCGAACCAATAGGCACTAATGGTAATTTTGTGAATTGGAATATCTGATAATATATTTTTACAAACATCGCTAATGAATGCAGATATCTGAAATTTCTTTTCAACATAAAATATAGAAAAGTAATATTTTTGTTTCATCGATTATTTTCGAATTTATGTAAGATATGAAATGAACGTCAGTTGTGTATCTAAAAATGTAATTTTGACCTCTTGAAAAAAAAACAAATTCTTTTAATTAGTTCTTTCGCTTGCTACATTTCTTTAATATTTCGTAATTGCAAACAAGTGGCCTTCGCGGACGCCCGTTTCAAGTGAGAAAGTTTACAAGTGCTCTTTAATTCGCAAGTAATCCTCGCGGGAAATTCTTCTAGATATTTGCAATTTAAAAAATGCAATATCTCAAAATAAACCTGCGGTTAAGTTTACTGGCTTCCTTCCGTCGACTTTAAAAACGAAACTCGCCCATTGAACTAAAGTGCAGGGCTCGTTAGTGAGCGTCGGCGTTTTTAATTACACGGAAGTAAGAAGTTACGCGCAATTCGCTTTAAATCTACTTGATTTTATGCGTTTTGGTTGAAAAGATGTATTATAAAGCGATCCTTGATAGCTAAAATACAGCTTAAAAAATTAAATACAAAACTATTACTTCATGTTTGGAATAAATTTCATGCTCGTTGTAATTGTTAAGAAAGTACCTAATATACAGACTTTTTGTTAATAATAAATTTCGTTTTGACCAAAAGTATTCCTCATCATCATCATCATTTCAGTCGTAGAATATCTACTTCAGGACAGAGATCTTACTCATAGATTTCCAATAAGATCAGAAGGAAGCAGCCTACATCCAAGGTGTTCCGACGAGCTTAACATGAGCTTGTTCTCACTTACTGGCCATCTTTTGCTGAGCTTGTCGATCAGTGATCACCATTCCTGAGCTTTATAGCCTAAGCAGTCATTACTTGATGTACAGGCTCAACAAGCTCGTGGTGAGCCTTAATGTTTGTTCGTTCTTTTATGTAAAGTATTTTAAAAAGTTGATAAAAAGATTTCTTAAAGGCGAAGCCAAAGACAACTAGAGAATTGTCCACCGGCAATGATAAATAACTAAGGACTCGGTAGCATGTTGTCTTAATTGGTCTAGCCTTTCACCAATATGCCTGTTTATGTTGTGAAGTGCGAATTTGTAATTGTTGCTATAATCTAGGACTATACACATACGAATACACATACGACAACAAACATACGAATACACATGTTGTTTTTTTGAATATCTGTTTTTTAAAAGCTATAATAGTAATGAAATGATGTTTGCTAATAGAGTGTTTACGTTATTGACTTTATTTTTAAAATAAATCAATATATTTTTATCGACTCCTTAAAATTATCATCAAAATTACAATAACAGTCCAACACGCCCGGTTTGTTCTGGTACATAACATTAGACGTGTACAACTGTTTTTCTAATATTTAACGGCAAAAGAAGAACACAGAAGAGAGATAACGTTAATAATAATTCTGTGTTTAAACAAGTTTTAATCATTAAAACAACATTGTTGTTTATATTTAAAACTTATAAAACTTACTCAAATGAAATATTCGATAAAATGAAAAATTTGTAAGTGTGAAAGTCCATTAACAAGCGTGAATTACGTTGACCAAAATTGATAAAAGCCACTTCGCTTGAAAACGTGTGCGACAGTGTACAAGCACTTTAATAAAAACATTTTAACATTGTAAATTTAAAATGATTTTCTTTTGCTCAAAATTTCATCTCTACAAATTGAATTTATTTTTGATAACTTTAAATTTTATCCGAACTTTCAGAACATTTAATTAAACCATTTACTATTTTTCTCAGGAAATTTGATTATACATAATATAAATACCGGAAGATAAAAATAATTTTGCTAACGTGAGACTCGACTTCATCTAGGTAACAAATATTTGTGTAAGATTACCTATTATTCGTTTTAAAATTACTTAAGTATAATATTCAGAAAATTTCCATTGCTGAATTTTAAAAAAATGTATCAAAGAGCGTTTGTGGGCTAGGAATTACTACACTGTATATATCCTCTAGATAGCACACCTTGGGAACGCATTCCTCCGGGCTATTTAAATATTTATTAAATATTTTATTGTATATTACTGAAAAATATAGTTTTGTTTCTACGTTGAGTTTCATTCACCTATTCTTCTCAGATAATCATCCGAACTGGTGGATTCAACTCGACGCCAATAAGAGACGATAACTATTGAATATTGAATAAAACATTTTTGAATTTTATTATACATGTAAATGAATAACCACGTAGATACATATATAAACTGTTTACATTATTTATATGACATACGTTAAAACGAAAAAATTATTAATAATATTAATAAAAAATACAGAATCGATGCAAGAATTAAATTTAAAACGAACTTGTCAGAAGCAATAACAAATTTAATACGTTTTTGCTGAATGAATGCAGTGAAAGCTTTAAACTAAATAAAATACTTTGGGACACTCAATATTATGATTCATTTAAAACTTCGAACTAATTAGATTCAGAGGATTTGTTGATTTTAAGAGGATTCTTTGTATTTATTTCATGAATATTCAAAGACAAGCTCTCTTTGATCACTAATCAAGTACATTGGCAAATATGTTGTTTATTAAAACGCTACGTGTATCCGTTCACGGGTACACTTACACTGAATGTTATGCATTTAATTAAAAATCTGATAAAAAAGCCACTTTTCAAATATCAAACAAAATAATAAAAAAATAAAAAAACTTGTTCGGGAGTGTACCTAATACTTAACCAAATTTTCACTGTACGTGTGGATTTTAATTTATCGAGTATAGATAGAGACACACATTCATTTGAATATAGACATAATACATATCAGTGTTTTAGTAAATGAGTAATTGACTATGAATGCAAATAGACCGCATAATGTTAGTAGGTTCTATGGTTTTATGCTACCAGTACCATGACGTAGATCATTATTTATTTATTTTTATCAGAATTTATCATTCTTAGATAATTATTAGGGGTACGGAAATTTCGTATTTACGAAATAGATGCGAATAAATGCGAAAATTACACATAAATGCGAATAAATGCGAAATGTATGGTAGTGTTCGTATTGATTATTAAATCATTTATTAAATATTTATTAAATTATTATCGTATCGCCCGAGTCGCGTCAATTGCAGTTGCAAATTGCAGTTTTATATCTTAATGAGAATGAGAATCCAAATTCACTAGAATTACTAGAACACTATTCTGTTTTTGAAAAAATGTTACGTTGATATAACTTTTAAGCGAAAACTAAAAATTCAAATAACGTTTATCTCTGAGTTCTGCCCCAAAATAATGAAATTGATTGATGAGTTAGAAGGGACAAGTTATCAATTTCACACCTGTTATGGAACAAATTCGAGGATTTAAAATCATCGCTTGAACGGCAACGTCAAGTTTATTTTGATGAAAAGACATCACTATGTCTTAAGGACTATGAAGGAATTGACGAGACAATGAAAACTATGTTGAAATCAGCAAGCGACCAAAGTTTCAGTAAGCTTTCTCTTCACATGAAATTAAATAAGACGAACGAGGCTTTCTTTCACATTGGCCAATTGTTTTCTCCATCTGTGGCTGCAAGTTCAACCACATTAAATATAAACGTATTGCTGGAAAGCTTTTCAAAAATTCCTTTGTTCCAAGGATTTCCTCAAAATGAGCTAATTGATGGGTATGCGCACTGTCATAGGTTAATTCTTCGGCCTATTAAATAAATGAAAACCCTAATGAAAGGGGCATATTGTTGGCTGTCAAATGCAACTTCCCGTCCTTTGCTGAAGCAGCATTACAGAGTATTTAGAGTCCAACCAACAGCGTGGACGCTGAACGCTTCTTCAGCATATACAATGTTGACGCTTAAGGAGTCAAATGTTGAAATTTCTACAATGTTATCTTTTAATTAATTAAAAACGTTTAATGTTAAGACTTGTAGTTTGAAATTTTGTATTTTGTTAAACTTTACTTTCATATTTAGTAATAAAATGAGTAAACAAGTATTTTTGTTTATTAAATACCTAATTTACACAAATTTTATAATTTCAAAAATATAAATGCGAAATTTATGCGAAATTTTAAAATATTGAAAAATGTAAATGCGAAATTAGTGATTTTTTTTTGCGAAATTTCCGTACCTCTAATAATTATAGAAAATAGTGTAGTTAAACTAGCTACAGGTTATTAGGTAACAAATATTAAACAAGGGGCCGCAATTAAAATGCCTCTTAACAATTTTTGACTCAAAATAAAAAGTCAAAAAAAATTATTGATGGATCTTTCCCGAAACATAACTAAACACCTCCTCACCGAAAGAATAGTGGTTGAAATTATAATCAATGTAATTATTTATAAGAAAAAGGCATTTAGCTTTTAATTAAATTAATATAAACAATAAAACGACGTATTGATTCTTAACCAAGATTTTTAATCAAGACATTGAATCATGGCTATGTTTAGCAAAATTTTCTACATAACAGTATAATATTAAAATCATTTCAATTTTCCCGTGTTGACTTTAAACTAATACTGTTTATCTTAGGAATTGGTATCTTCTGCTACGTTAGTATGATAATATAACGCTTGTGGCAAATGATTTTAATTAAATTTAAGGCTGTGATAATCTTTGTGTTAGCCACAGTAGAATATTATGAGTATGGGATATAACGAAGAAGCACGTGAGCATTGAAGAATGACCTAATAATGATGGCTTGTGTAAATTATTACTAATAATTTTAAATTATTTTGAATCAATATAGAAACTCATAAATCTAAATATAAAACAAAGTTATGTTAGTTTCACTATTAAATCGATAACAGCTGTACAAATTTTTACGATTTTTGTGGTCGTGAATTTGTCTTCGTCCGGAAAATATTATTAATATATTGAGTATTAAAATTAAACTAATTAAGTGCAAATATTAAACACGAATAAAAATATTAACAGTAGTCATTTACTAATGTTAATATTCAATGACTAACGAAGTAGTGAAAGTCGAAGCAAGTAGCTGAATGCGGGTAGCGGTCGCCTTGGCGATATTTTGCAATGGGTGATGATGATTGACTGTTAGGCGAAATGAAGTTTGCAAATTCTGCTAGTAAATGATAAAACTATTATAATAAAAACAATAAATTCTTTGCTCAGAGACTACATACTTTCTGAAAGCAAATAAATAATAAGGTAATTTAGCAGTTGATCGTATAACAATGAGCTATTTCAAAAGCGTATATACATATGTACACACACGTACATAAATTGTTACACACTCTGATAAAAGAACAATATTTTATTCTAAGCCAATTAGCCCAACAAAGGTTTTGTCTTAGCTATGAATTATCGAACCAATACTGTTGGACGAACGTTAATAGAACGTTGGAATGTTTTTAATACAAAATGTAAGTTTTATTCTCTGTTGCGTAAATAAATAATGTTGATGTTTTTTAACATCGAAACAGATATAATTGGTCGTGTGCAAAACATGGATTTTCAATATTGATGCCACAAACACTCAACGCCTGTTCTTGAAATGTATTTATCGTTGTTGCTAATATTACTAGACATTTTTGTTTTCTCCATAAGATCCTTCAAAGTATTGGAAAATTCGTAGAATATACATATATATATTCAGTAGTCTTTATTGAATTATGGCGTGGAGGGGTAAAAAATTACTTCTTTTTATTTAAATAGACAAAGTTTGAAGTTTTGCAATAAAATATTAAAAATAAATTTTAAGAAACTTATCATTTGATATTGTAACTTTAAACTTCTTCAAAGAAAACAGTTTTTATCTATAAAATATTAACGTTAATTATTGTTTGTAGACTAGTGGTCAATATCTAATTTTCTTGAAGGTGTGATCTACATAAGAATATTTTTTCCTAGACTATGCCTATAGATTCGTGGCCTTCATAATGTTCGTAGCAGCACGAGCCGAGACGCTCCTCGGAAACCCTCGAGCTTCGCTACTTTAAATGAAGTCTTTGGCTAGTCGCTTCCGTGCCTTGCCACTTCTTACAGACGGAATCTGCAAATGCCATTTGGACAGGAAGAATCGGAAAAAAAAACAATGTTAAGGCCCCAGCGGCCATATGTTACGCGCAATGTGTGGTCTGTCAACTACCAATTCAGCTTGCTAGTCCCCTATACTATATTGTTTTTTTTTGTTTCACTACTATATTGTCTTTGTGCTTCTGAATTTGTGGAAAAATCCCGAGCGTAACTTTCTCCTGATAGAGATGAGGTGAAGAGAGCTCGTTTAGCGATTCACTTTGCCGATAGGGTCCTGCGTAAGAGATCCGTTTCAAATTTTATAATAAAAAAATCATTAACCTTATTACTTGACGTACATGTTGTCAAATACATCGTGTATGCAAACAATATTTTTAGTAACACCTTATTGTCGGTTACTAATCTTTCGTTCATCCAACAATCTTTGTTTTCCATAGGCTTTCGCAATTTTAACGGAACAAAACTCTTTTATGCATGCAAATTCTGATCTGAGCCTTCAGTGCCGGGCACTTGACTTGGAATATGAGTTCACTACTTCTATCCAGCGGATGAAATAATGAGAGAATTTTAAAACGACAACACCGTAAACAGGTTAACATAGCAGAATAATGCATAAACACTACTTTCTACGTTCCTTCTCTGGGTACTTTAATATTTTAATACTTAATTTCATTAATATTTATTTACTCATCACGATTTTTTTGTCTTTACCCAGTTAAAACAGTAAGAGAATTATTAATTTGTTACATTAAAACGTTTGTTTTGCTTAATAAAGAGATCTCCATTCCAAGAAGTCAACCTACTGTCAGTATATTTTACACACGATCTTGATAAAACATGTTTTAACATTAAGCGACCTTCACATTATTTTATTTATAAAAATGTTTTATTTTAAAACCTTATTTATGTAACATTTGCATGTGCAGGTCTTTCTTCATTAACCAACAGGGTTTTCTAGTGTGAGTTACAATGTAAAATATATTTTTTATTATATTTGGACAAAACGTGAAGTTCCGCTTCGTTATATTATTTTTTATTCTCAATATTGCTATATAGTTCAAATAATTGTGATTGATAAATTTAACAAAATGTATTTATAATTATTATGTATACGAATGTTACTCGTACTGTTAATTATTTATATAAAAACTACTTGAATATCACGTTTTCTATTTTAATGTCTATTGTGATAATCTTATTGGATATTAATGATTTTGCTTTTGATATTTTACAGCGTTGATTGTGTAGATGGAATAAAGTTATATTGTCCGAAACTATACAGTGTGCTTTAACGACAAAATCGCTATTTAATATAATAGCAAAGCATAGATGTTTATCATGGCTGTATAGTGTATATGTATAGTGCATGTGTCTTTGTAATTAACCCTTCTGATGTCCTAAATCTAATATTCTATATTCCTTGTATTGTCTCTCCGACAACTAAACGCTGGCAGTCACAATATCATAGTCAGTAAGTAAGAAAAGGACCAATATTTAGCCACTTCCGCACATGCAGTGGTAGTCGTAAATCGCATGTGCGGAAATGGCTAAATATTGGTCCTTTTCTTACTTAGGATGGGCTTCCGCAAGGTAACTCCTGATTCCATTAAATATCATAGTCATAGAACAGTCTAGATATTTTTGTCCTAAGCCCTACAAAATCATAAGCCTGTACTCTGGTCTCGTCTATTTCCTAATAAAGGAGAGTAAAACCAAGGTAACTAATTCTACCGCGAACCCATAACAAGAATAGCTTGTTCCAGTTTTTAGCACCTCATTTCACAAATTAAACGGGCTTTAAAAATGTTGTTTAAAAGATTAAGTGACCTCTTTTTTCATCATTGCCGTCATAATTTTAGCTATAGCACCACCACTGCTGGGGGATTCCAAGATCTCCTACAGGACTTGTTGAAATCGCTCTGCATCCATCGTCTTACGACGACTATACCCCCACAAGGGAGACAGATGAACTCGTGTTTGTACCTCTTGTCAGTAGACGGCCTACGCTGCGTTTGCCGGTCTGCGTCCTCCGTTCCAAAACCTTAAGCCTTCCTGGATTTTATCGGTTCCTTTCATTCGCCTGAGCCTGCCTGTTTTCTTTCTGTTTATACAAAATATATTGCCTACACCAATCTAAAATTTATGATGGAAAAATCTGGCTTCAACAACGTCAATATTAATAATAAAATACATCAAAACCGTACGGGATACCGCAAGTTATGGTTATAAATTCGATTTCAAATGGCAATTTTAAAAATAAAACTCAATAACAAATCACTGTTTTATTGTCAAATATCAAAAACTATATTTTACATGAATCGTTGCAGCTCGCAGTTCATCGGCCATTTTTAACAGATAAATGCTGGCTCGTTGTTTAACTGCCATTGTTTGCAATGTACGGCTATCGTATTGAGTTATATGCGACAATGATGCGTCATATGATCTCCTTTTCTGTTATTATTAATTCAAACTTATTTTACTCATCAACTATATAGTCAATTGTATGGCTTTAGTGTATGTTTAGACATGTTCTAGGACCTTTTTGGTCACTTATTTTTCGGGCACGTTCATTCTCGGTAGTTCAAAAATTTTGTACCTCCTTCCTGTCTTTTATATTAGCTTACCTTACATCATCATTGTTATAATTTTAGATGTAAGACATGCTGAACATAATTCTCCATCAAAGACATCCAATGTGACCCGTAAGAAGCGGAATGCATCTTCCGATAACCGGAAAAGGGTCATTTGTCTACCTTTCCCTATGTCTTATCTTTTACTTGCCAATCTATAGCCTTCTCTCCGGAAATTAGTTATGCGTGCTATGTGACAATTTTAACACTGTTTTGGAAAAGTTGTTCCATAAGGATGGGAAACAATAATTTGAAGAATACGTTTAAAGTTGTTTATAATAGGAATAAAAATTAGAAAAACTGCCTTCTTCGGTATGCTTATGTCATGCAAAGAAAGACTATCAAATTTAAAATAGTTCTGGAAGCAGCAGAAAAAAATAAGTATTTCATAGTGTCCGCTAAAAGTGTATAAGTACTAGGTACATTTTCGTCACTTTTTTGGGGGCGCCTTAATTTTCGACAGTTCATAAATTTTGTACCACCTTCCCGTCAATATTTTTTTAATGTTAACTAACTTAATGTCTTTATAATTAACATAAATATAAATATAAATAATTAACATAAATATAATAACATAAATATAAATTTGAAATATTAAAAAAAAAAATTAATATTTCAAAATAATAAACATTTTTTTTAAAATTGTTGAATTTTCTTTGGTTTTTATGAATTGTTTTTCGCTATTTTAAATATTTCCTTTACAGGAACTGTATACCCCCACATTGCCAACATGAAAAACGGTGCATTACTCATAATAAACTTGTGCACACATTTATCAGAAAATATTCCCGTCATCTTATTTATATTATTCATCATAACAAAGATAAAGGTCATATTATTACGGATATTATAATAGAACTATAATAAACAACTTTTGCCCGGTCTTTGTGGTCGGGATTCCAGGTTTATCGCTTCACTCTTTACAGGTCTTAAGTTGTTCCCTGAATGTGACAGGCGCTCTTTTATAAGCAATGCTGTTTATATTATTAAATGAATAATATAAAGGTCCGTTTATATATTGTTCATTCTTTTATAATGTAATTACGATGTTCTTTACACCAAGTTTATATATAAATGATGTTGAATGTACAAAATACATATAATATTCTTATCTGTAAATGTAAGAGATTTGTCACCTATCTACTGACTCATCACGATATGTTTAAAATCGTAGGTCAAAGAGACTTGAAATTTGCCCTAAATATCGAATTTGTTAATTAAAGGCTAGCTAGCTAAGAATCAATTTTACAAAAATTACTACAAAAAATACGCATTTTAGACTATAGTTCTCATAGGTATAACACTGGCAAAAATATTTTTTACATATTAAATAGGACTAAAAATGTATTTTATGTAGTTACACCAATAAGAGGCAATTTAGGCAACAAAAAATGGGTGAAACACAGCAATTATTTTATGTTGTAATTTTAAGTAAAAAAAATAATCTTAAAAAACAACTAATTACAAATCCAATAGAGTTTCTTGTTAGGTAGCGCGTTACGAACTAACGTAATCTTAATTTAAAGTTAGTCTAATTTGACGTTGACACATTTACATTACGTTGACCGCGAAGATTTCAAGTGATTTTTTTTTAACCCGGTCTTTTAAAAACGCATCATTCTTAACAAGTCTACACTATGCCACGAGACTACTGATTTCAATTTAAATTAAACATTTTGTTAAATTAACCTTTTAATTGTGCCGTACAAATTAGAAGGTAACCACAGTTTGACTAAATTAATTAGTGACAGGTTATAGACGTCGCAGATGTAACATTAAGTAGATTAATATGCTTTTCGATTTGATGACTTGTTCGTCATCTATCTTGACTCGAAGCCAGACGTCGCCGACACTTTGGATAAACAACTATCTATACTGTGCGGTTGTTGCAGCTGACACACTTGATAAAGATACATACGAGCATACTATTTACAGTATCGTAGAGAAATGATATCTGGAACATTTCTGGAAACTTGTGTTATAATTCGATAATATAAATATTCATGCAGAACTACTTTTAAATATTTTGTTTTCATCATTAAATATATAGAAAGATCATTTCATAGACATTAAAAGTATATTAGTTTAAATTACGACATCATCATATTTCAGAAATAAGACATCCACTGCTGAACATAATTCTTACCCAAAGATTTACAATAGGACCGGCAGAAAGCGGAATGCATCTTTCGATAACCGTAAGACGGCTATAAGTCTACCTCTTTCTACATTCTACGTTATACTTGTCAATCTATAGCTTCCTCTCCGAAAATCAATTCTGCGCGCTATGTGACAAATTTAACATTGTTCAGAAAAAGTTATTTTATAAGTACGGAAAACAATAACATCAAGAACACTTTCAAATTTGTTAATATTACTATCAAACTGCAAGAAAACTTTTTTCGGCATGGTCAAGAGAAAAACAATCAAATGGCAAAGGTGGTTCTGGAAGCTGCATTTCATAGTGCCCGCTAGTAGTGTATGGTCAAGAAATGAAAACGTAATGAATAAGGCAAAACGAATCAGGATGGACAGGGGATAGAGTTAACAATTTGAAAGAGCCAAGGACTAACGTTAATGAAGTTTAACAAAGTGTTAAATACTTTTGTAATAAGATAATTTCAAATAGAATCCTTAACTTTTAGCTCTTACTGTTCCCTGGGAAATAATTATATCTTGAAACTACACCATTAAGGATGAACTTGTTCACAATGTTTGCTACGAACTGGTCAACGAAATAACTAGGAATAAATTCAAAGTCTAATCCGTTGGTCATTGGGGCCGAAAGTTTCTCGAATGGCGACCATGAGCCGATAGACGCGGCATGGGTAGACCCCACACTAGGTAGACCGATAGCACAGTTAAGGTCACGGAAAGTCGCTGAATGCCTACACCTTCCAGTGGACGTCTACTAACAGAAGTAGAATATGTAACTAGTAGCGTTACGGATTTTGGATTTAGGCCTCTTAGAAGTAAACATTGGCTAATTACTGAAACGGATGACTAACTTTAATTTATATGTATGACGAGGATTCTGGTCGATAAAAGAAAACGCCAATTTATTGTAAGGACATTTCAATGGTCGTCAGCCGCACGAATATACTTAACAAGAAAAAGTTTTCTGTTAATAAGGACGCTCGTCTGTACCTATAGAACACATACGGAGTTAACATTCATCTACTTCGATCA
The DNA here is from genome assembly GCF_028537555.1 of Battus philenor. Lineage (NCBI taxonomy): Eukaryota > Metazoa > Arthropoda > Insecta > Lepidoptera > Papilionidae > Battus > Battus philenor. Next base: position 7,456,987 of record NW_027181686.1, read on the forward strand.
CAAGAAGCTTTCTTCTATTAACCTAGTAAAATCGCTACGTCGTCTCAAGAATAGTAAAATACGTAATATTAATAATTCCGAATTTCGACAATATTGATTTATATTACTTAATAAATTATTAGAGGACCCCAGAATATGACAAATATCATAGTTAAAATATAGTTTCTCCATATTGTTAGACCTCCAGCGGAAGGGAATATTTCGCATACCGATATCGCGGTCATACATTTTTAATATCGACGGTCTAAGAAAATCCAGAAGTAAGTTTCTGCAAGACATTCTTTCTGTGCATACTTAATATTCCATTCTCGATGAATTAATTTTTGAATATAATTTACTATGATAATATTTATATAAATCTCGCTGTCAATATGTTGAATCAGTTTATTTAATGTTTAAATGAAATAAATATAATATTCACGTTCATAGTGAAACTACACGCGCAAAGTGTCATTTCCTCTGTTAGACATAGGCCTCCCTGATAGATTTCTTATATAACCTTGGAAGCTGCCAGGGTCTTGCGACGACTTTTCCAATGCCGTATTCCGTGGTCGAAGGGTGGGTAGCCAAGTATCCGCTGAAGATTATTACCACTCCTACTCCACCGTCACCATGTTACCATGGCTGCTACCCTTACCAGGAATAGCGGACCTGCCACGCAAGCTAGGTCTCTGAACTTGCTCAATAGTCATGATCTTCAAAATTCAGCCTTGCTTCAGCCTAGCAATGTCTCCGGAATGGGCCTCCTCCAAAGGTATCTATGAAGTGATGTACCAGAATCGCCACGCTTAACACGCGGGTTGGCGATTGTATTGCGGTATTATGGTACGCAGAAGATACTCCTGCCCATCCTCTGGAAACTTGTTTAAAACGGGACTTACGACCGCAAGTCTCCCTCTTCAACCACTGGACTATCTCTGCTTAAAAAAAATTCGAATATAGTCGTGTATTTACTGTAATACTTTTTTATTCACTAATGATATCAGCCATAAAGATTACCCTAACTGAACGTTTTTGTACTCTTTCAATGGCGAAACTTTTCCGAAAACAGGAAAATCTCGTCATTGTATCTATGATGTATTGTTGTAATTACGGGAAAACTTACACAATTTCTGATTTCTTTCACAATCATTGTGATAATAGCAAATATTTTGGTATTAAATTAAATACTTAAAACAGTTTGACATACGATTTTGAATAAAGCTCGATCATAAGATACTAAAAAATATTACTTTGATTACTCTTTTTAATATAGTGTATATTACGTTTAGTATGATTAGTATATAAGTGTACATACTTTTGTTTAGTTGTTTAACTACCTTTTTATTTTAATACTTTTATGTTTGATATGTGCAATAAACATAATAATATTATAAATGGTTTTCCATTTCTTCCGAAACACGTCCAGTGCGAATACGTAGCATATGGAGAACAGTGCTTAAATAAAATAATTTCATAACAACTCCTTGACACAAATGTTTGTACCATGTCGTTATCTGAAAAATATCAAGGGTCTTTGACCGACGGGCTATGTTAACATTTATAACCTATATTAATCGCTATTTTACAATTAAAGTTAATAATCTGATAACAAAAATGACGAGTCAAATCCGAAGAAAACTTAAGTAGCCTACATACCCTATTGGATTGGCACATAGAAGTAGCAATGAATAAGCCAAAAAGCGCACTAAATTGATGGCCACTGATATTAAGGTTCGGAGTAGACCCCACGGACGGGCAAACGCAGCATTGGCTTTCAACAACATTCTAGGTGGACATACAACCTCGTTGATTCGGAACACCTGAACGCTGGCCGCATCTAACTAGTCCTATCGGAAATCTATCGGGGGGTTGGAAATGTTGATGATGATGAACTAGTACGCAGTAATCTTGATGCGCAGATAACTCATATCTATAATAATATAGTGCAACGCAGAGTTTTGGTATCTAGTCTCATCGTGCGCCATTTTCAAGAAAATGAAACTCTTGAATTAAAAGCATGTCTTGCATAAAATTACATACAGTTAGTACATCACTTAGAGACTTAATACGGTAAGTCTTTTCTTCCTAATTTTCTCTTAAGGTATATTACTATATTATATTTTATATTTATGTATTTTTAGCTTCAACGTCATAATTTCAGTCATTTTACAAAAGAGTAGTTTCTGACAGAACTCGTTATACACATAGGTATTAATACACCTATATATTAACTTATTTGGTCCCTGGCGACTACTTTCAAGTCGTGATTTAAATTTTTTTATCGAATTACAACATATAGTGTTGAAATATACTTTCATAAGACATAAGCAGTAATTAAAACTAAAGGCATTGAAAGAAAATATTAAATTTTTTTTTATTATTTTTATTATTAAAGAATATATTCATTTGTTTATATTTATGTGAAACATGTACAGATCTGTGAAAATATTCAATTATGTAAATTCGTCACCCGGACGTGTGTGGCGATGAAATTGAGATTATTGTGCTCGATGGGTTGGGATGGGTCTAATTAACACGTATTGAATTCAATTGCATAGATTCAGTCGGTCTGCCTTAATAGAGTGTGATTTTGTAACCCTGTTATGGCGAAGAATTTTGAATAACGGCCATTTATGTCTAGATTCAGATAAAATTATTGTACATAACTCCATAAATAAATACATAGCCGTAGAGACCTGAAGCTTCTGGAATAGATACCACAGACCTCACAGCGTAGGTCGTACACTCGACTGAAATGACTTTCTAATATAAGCGTACGAATAGTAAATTTTGTATCTTATAAAATTCAGTCAGACGCGATGTAGTGTTTCTTGGCTGTAGATATAGGAACGGATACTTTGCTAATTACGTACCATCACTATTGCGTCAGGATTGTTTGTTAATGAGTCGGCAGGCAACATAGGCTTTATGGTTCTGGAGTAGACACCACGGATTGTCAAGCGCAAAACTTCTACCCATAAAGCGTACAGTTGACCTTTATAAAGTCGTCGAAAGGCGGAATACAGATCGCTTTCTACCTACACTTTGGGAAATTTGAGAGGGAGGCCTATGTCCTACATGGAACGTCCTATAGCTAATACCAGACATTTAATACATCGCGTCATTTGATAATAGTAATTATATATTACAGTTGAATGTGAACGAGGATATGAAAAGGATAGAAAAAATAAAGTTATAAGAAAGCCGACTGGAATTGAAAATTATAGTTTTAAGCTGAAAATGTAAATTCAATGTCAAGTCTCCATGAAGCTGTTCCGATTAGAGATTTTATTTTATATTAATACAGTGACAGTAAGCAGAGCACATCGCTCGTGCATCCAATCGCCGTTGAAGTCAAAAGGTTCATGGCGACCACTAGCAGGTAGAAGCGGAGTGGGTAGGCCCCATACTAGTTGGACCGACGACATAGTTAAAGTCTTGGGAAGTCGCTAGTTCCGGACAGTACAAGACCGGTCATTGTGGCGATTTAGGTGAGGCATATGCCTTGCTATGGGCGTCCATCGGCTTAAAAGAAGAATCAATATTGAATTCTTGTTGTAAATATCATACCATTGCTTATTGATAATACAACGTAAGAGAATAAATGTTTTCATTTAGATATTACTAGCTGATCCCGCAAACGTTGCTTTAAAAAAATAATGTTTTATTTAACAAATAAAAAATAGGAGTTGATCGTACAGGGGTGAAAATTTAGGGTTGTATGTAATTTTGTATGCTGTATCAAAAAAAAATTGTATTAAAATTAAAATAAAAAATTTAGGGGTGGAGCACCCTTATCACTTAGGGGTATGGAAAATAGATAGCCGATTTTCAGACCTACTAAATACGCACATAAAATTTGGTAAAAATAGGTCAAGTCGTTTCGGAGTACGGTAACTAACATTGTGACATGGAAATTTTTTATATTAGATAATATCCTTTTGTTTTGTTCTCATTAAGAACATCTCAATTATGACAATAACCCATCACGTGAATTGTCACGCAATAAACCGCTAATTGTAGCGGTTTATTGGATAACAAATTTCTTTTGAATTTTTATTCGGTGGTATTTCGTGATGAAGTAATTTTATTACTAATATTTGTAATCAACGATGATATAAAAGAAAGTTATGATTACAGTGATTTATGTATACGGCTTTACAATATCGTTTTTTAGAAAAATCTAATAATTTAAAACTTAACTCTAAAGAAAAAAGATATTTGAAATAGATATCTTAACGCAACGAACTAACGGTTTAAGTCATAAATACAAATGTCAGTGAGACTTCGATAGTTTTATTTAAATCATGCCAAAAACATATTTTTATAGTTATGTGAGAGAAAGCTTATATCTTAATATACTACAAAAATATGTTTGGCTGTTTATAATTGATATATGTATTAATCTACAAACCAAGTTTTCTAAAATTCATGGAAATGAATAACTGAATGGATCACTGAATATAACAATTTATATTACCAAACATTTCTCTTTCATAATTAACTGCATCCAATAGAGCAAGTGAAACCTAACGACATTTTGTATATTTTATTAGTTAATACAAAATTAAGAAATTTGATATAAATTCAATATCTTTCCCAGGAGTTACAGCTCTAGTTTGAAAATAACAATTCGCTAATATTGCATGTTGGTTTACAGAAACCAGTTTTCACAACAATAACTTTGCTACGTTTCCTGATATAGAGTTTAATTTAAAGTTTTAAATTAACATCAATTTTGAAACTCTATTTTGTAGCAAGCAGATCGTTAGTAATATAATTATATTCTATATTCATTTTTAGCTTACCATGATCAATATATAAATATCTATATATTAATTATTATTTTTAAAAGTTAATTTTTTTTCCTATAATGGTGTTTCTAACAAGTATAACCGTGACTCTCTATTTAGTAACATGTTATTTTAGATATTTTTACGTAAATACGTTAGGAATGAGGCGTCCGTAGCCAAACGAAAGTAACCACTACAGTCCAGCCCAGAATTGGTAAGCTGTAGGAAGGTCCCATAGCGCGTATAAATGGTAGCTACAGACCAGAAAGTCCACCCACCAGATGCATAGATGAACGTGTTAAAGTCATCGGAAGGCCAACTAGTTTTATTCGAAATCTATGGAGGAAGCCTATATCCGCTGGGGAACGTCCTACGGCTGAAATCATGATGATATTGATGACGTAATTGTTATATTAAAAGCGAACATCTGTACATTTCTGAAAGAGTCTTCCAAAACATCATTGGTATATGAAGGATAGTGGCTTGTGAAGCGGAAATGGGTAGGGAACATTGCTTGCAGCAGCATCACGTCCCTTTTGAAGGAGGAGAGCCACCGCACTTTCTTGCGGTTTTGTTGCAGGGTGTAATTAAGCGTGTAACTAGAAATGGGACTTGGGATGGGAGGCGATGCGTGAATGTACGAGTAATATGGGTGAATGCTGTGAGAATGATAAAAAATGAAAGATGAAAGAAGAACTAAAGAGAGAAATTGTAACGGATGAGACATAGAGGATAAAAATAGGAAGGTGTGTATGTCCCTGTCCCAACAACAAGATGGGAGAAGAGTATTAAATATACAAAAATAAGTCCTTGGATCATTTAAAATTTGATTTGGTAGGAATAATAGTCTAAATGGTGAAGTTACAGGCTAATGTATAGCAAAGACACAAATTTAAACCTGCTACGCGCATCTTTAGCCCCGAGCAATATACACAAGTTCTCTCCCTACAAGATGGTAGAATCGCCTACCACATGGTTAATTAATGTGCTGAAGTTGTGTCTCACCTACTAGTACTATTAGAAGTTTGGTATTTGTTCTAGCTTAAAATTTGCTATTATAATCTCATTTTGTGTTTACTATTAAAAGATAACTGTTGGCGGGTCCACCTGGACCTTTTCTCTCCAACTGTTGCAACAATACATCAAGCTTGGAGACCGGTGTAGATGAACAATATTAAAATAACGAACCATCTGGAATCCAGATATACGGTACGTTCCAGATGTACATTACGTACTATATTCCAGTTTGTGTTTTCAACTCAGTTGGAGAGATACGGACAATTTCCTAATTAATCAAGTTACTAAACCATCTGTTCTTGTACGTTTCGACTAAGGAAATAACACCGAATGAGACAACCACACCTATATATTTTATTACGGCAGTACATTTGCAATCATGTCTTTCCTTTAGGAGTGATGATTTTGCGTAGTGCTGTTTAGAAACAAGTTTAATACTATTTGAGATGTTTATCCAATACATAAATGAAGATGCAAATATTTAAGATAAAATTAAATTTAAATTATTCTTATTGAATATTTTAAATATATTAAAAAAAATTATTCTATTTTAAAAATTTATTACAATTGTCCTTTACTAGTCGTTTCGTTCGTGGATTTTTAAATTCGCAATAACTTGTAGAAATTTGTTGTAAGTCTGTATTAAAATAATGAAGAACTACAAAGAAGGCTTTCATATTTATTGACAGAAACATTAAATCCTGCTGTCATGATTCGAACGATAAAAAGGAAGAAATACGAAATATGAAATCTAAATACTTGATTCCTGAACTGTATTTCGTAATAGCAAAGGAAAGATATCCCGCACAGGTGAAATTGACATTTGAAACACTTCCTATCTATTTCGATTTCAGCGACTCGACGTACGCGAGAGCTGTGGAAAGATAAATAGAAAATGGCGAGCGCTCGAATTCACGTGACTTGTGTCATAAAACGAACCTGGATATTGTTTATAAGAAATGCACGAAACGAAAAATTTTGCATTTAATTATCTCTTTTTTTTTCTTGTTGTTATGAGTAGTTATGAGTATGAGTACCTGGGCTATATACATTAGAATATGAATAAATTAAGAAAACTAATGGTGTATACAAGTTATTTTTTAACAGGAATAAAATAAAGCTTATTATATCTTTCTCTAGGCTTCATAAAATTATTACTCTTTCAGGGGCAACTGTGTTACTATACATTAATATGATGTATCTAAATTATACTGTAATAAATTTAAATTTACATAACAAAAACTTCAAAAATCCTCATACAGTGTGAAGGGTTTTAAAATGATAATAGGGTAGGATGATAAGCTCTCATTTCTGTATTATAAATATTATCAAAGTGACACGAAAAAATCCTGCCTTTCTTTATGCACTTTCTTTTCTCACGTTTGGAAAAGAATGCGTAAAAGGAAGTTCAATCTGATTCTGGTTTCTATCAAATTGCGCAATTCTGGCCTTTTTATCATGATACACGAATAGTTAATTTAATTGATCCTATTTGGATAGCAAAATAAATAAATTAATAATGATATATTGAGGTTGATGCAAAAGCTATAGTGAATAAATCAGCATATAACCTGGTGAAGAATTTAGATCTATTAAGAATGAACATCAGTTAACTTCGAACGAGCCTATTCTACGATGGTGAACGCCAATGTATAAAAATGAATAGTGGAAGACCCCCAAACCTGTTATGCAGCTCATTGGATAAGGACTAGGCATCGTTATGATGAATTCGTGGAGTGTTTAGAAATTACGTCTCACCCAAATAAAACATACAAATATAGTTTTTTTTTATTTAGTGTGAGTGACAAATTATATTGTTATCTTCCGGTAACTTATCGCCAATCGTATCTCAAATGTATAATTTGTACTATAAATTACGTAAACACAACTACATGAATTAGTACTGGAAGTTGTTTAATATATGTTTTATGTTTAAGTGTCACCGCGTTCATTAACATAATACATTTGATTTACGTCTAGAGAAGTAACAAAGCAAAAGCTACAACTGGGTCGACCGTAAATTTAACCGAGTCTGATTCTCTTAATCCAAGTTCAGCGGTGCTTAACTACTGGTAAGTCTAATCTAAGGCTGGGCAGACTACGTGACGAAGTCAAACTTGCCGACTACTTGTAACTGTTACGTAATTAATCACAAACCTACCTAGCCTGTCGTTTGAAAAAGTCAATATTAGCAACAGAATAAATATAACGGAATGCAAACAGTGGCCTCTATTATGGTGTCCCTGGTAAAACATTTCCTTATAAATATAAAATAAAGAATCCGTACAAGTGTCGGAATTATCTTTTGTAATTTACTCCTTGAAATTTAAGTATGACAAAAGTATACTTAAATTTCATTGAGATTATTATATGGTTATCGTCATGTTAGCTATAGAATATCAATAGCTGAACATCGGCCTTCTCCATAGATTTAAAACGACCTTTACAACGGATTCTGTCCACCCTGAGGGCGGAATTACTTCGTTACCCTTATATATACATGTATACGCTAATAATTAATTGTATATTTATACGTATTGATATGTCGTATAGAGCAGTGGTAACCCAGCTATTGAGGAATCATGTTGATCATAGGTCACGGGTTCGATTTCTGGGATATAGTCCTATTTAATTCACGAGTTGTGCTTTAAATATATAAAATTGCCACTACCCATAACGAAATTTCCAGAGGAAAGCAGCAGCGTCTTCTACGTACCATAATACTACACAGCGACCGCCAAACCGCCTGCGAAGGTTGGCGATTATGGTAAATTCCACTATAGATAACTTTGGGGCAGGCCTCGCAGCGGGCGTCCATGGGCTTTACCAATGACGGCAGTAATGAATAAAAATGACAAGTCTGCTTAGATTGGCACTAGGAGAACGAGTATATATATTTTAGTTTGTCGTTCGTTAGATTATTTCAGTTGGAGTTTCTATCTAATGTTATTTGGTATTAAACTTTAACGCAAAATTGTTTTGCTTTGCCGGTGTGCTTAACCCTTAATTAGGCGCATGGGGTCAGGGCCACTTGAAATTCAAAAAATTATGGCTTACATTCTTCAGAGCGTACTAACGCTCTTTCTAGCTTCCTCGATCCCCCCGGAGTACGCAAATTAGTCACATCCAGAACATTAACGCATGTGCATGCATCGCTGTCCTTTAGAGAGCTGACCCCATGCGCCCAGTTACGTTCCATTTTTTGGCGAAGGCAAGTTTTTACTTTTGTGTTTTTTTGTGTTTATATTAGTATATTGTTTACTATTTATCTTTGTATTTGTGTATTTTGATCCGGTATGATTTCTTTATGTATTTTTGAGTTTTTTCTATGCTTTTTCTTTTTTTTTAATTGAAATGCCTAACGACAAACAAGTATTGCAATGGCTGGATGAAGTGCTTGATGAAGAGCAAGATGTCGCTGGTTCGGATTCAGAAGACGAAACTTTAAACGATGCTGTCATTGATAGTGCTCATAATTCAGAAAGCGAAATTGAGAAGTCTGAACATATCCAAGACATCGGAATTATTTTTTATCTCGACATACTCAGAGCAATGGCCCGAAAGTGAAAAGTAAGTGTAACGTACCACCATCGAACGCAGTAAGCACCCGAGCAAAAAATATTATTTTACATTTACCTGGAGCATAAACATATCTGGCATTTGTCATACACAAAGCGAATATTGAGAAAACTTTGACATATTCAAGACGGATTTTCTTGAAGAAAATAGCTGCGGCACTTGTGAAAGATCACCAAAAACGTTGCATACAACTACGTGCTGTACCAGCGACAACAAAAAAACGGCTCCATGAAGTTTATAATGTGAACAAGGCGGTTTATCAATCGACAAAGCGCGGGCGCTGTTCATCATGTCCTAGAGAGGACGACAAAAAAGTGCCAACAAAATGTTTCAAGTGTTGTAAATTTATTTGTCAGCAACACTCAAGCATTTACTGCGTCGGATGCAGAACAGAAGATTCCGCTGATGAGGCTGAATAAACTTTATTTCTTGAGTTGATCTCGGCTATGCCAAAAAAAAACTAAAAATCTGAATAATATGACATAAACTGTATTAATTTTCAATTCATTGTTGAAAAAGAAAATTTTAATAGCATTATAATCTGTTCTTACATAATTCCTCTGGAAATGTTTGGAAGAAGTCTGTGTCCGACAGCGGATGTCCCACGACTGAAATGGTCATATTATTATTCTGTATTATCACCGTGTAGATACTATTAATTTAAATAGAACTAATAAAGTTATATAATTATTTGTTATCTTTTTTTTTTTTTGAGCATCGGTACAAATAACCGAGTTCGTCGTAAACTAATAATGGATAACATTTTAACGTAATCTGTTGTGTTTTAATTTTATTTTAAATCAATAATTTTTCTCTATAATTTCATGTCGTTGCATCTTTTCAATAATTAAGCCAATATCACAAAATCTGTTGATATTTTTGAAAATTAATTTATATTGATCAAAAATTATATTTAAATATAAGATTGCGCGTCGATAAAAATTGAATAAAGAACGTAATGTTTATGGTTACGAATACATAGACATCTGTCATAATTAATAATATGTTCGTAACAATAAAAAAAATGTAACAAATTTTAATTTACGTTCTGAAATGCGCAAAAATTATGAATAAGATACGTCAAAAAAGGAGAAGATAAGAGATTCACGTCCTACTCAAAGCTGAATTCTATTGTCAACAACACAATGTCCGTCAGTCAGTCCATTTGTCAGTGGTTTCTAATTCGTAAATGGAATATAAAGACCGTTGAAAATCTAATCTTTATTTTTTCCAGTGAACAATTTTAATATCTGGCCATAACTTATTTTTCCAAACTCGCCTATTAAAGTCTGAATTTAATATTAGAAACAACATATAACATAATATTTTTTAATCTGTTTAAAAGTCTACTGGTAAGGATATACTTTTCTTACACAAAAAGGTTTTAAGCGACTTAGGCCTAAGTTTTGTGGGTAAATGTTGAGTTAATTGTCTATACAGATTTACCGTACATTCAGTTTCTAATTAACATGTAAGATACATTTTCTTCACTAAGACTGTTATTTCCTTCGCCAGTAACAAGATTTAAAAAGCTTCAGTACATTATGACTAGTTTTTTAGTATTTCAATTCTTTAATTGCAATAGAAATGACAGACGTATATGTTAAAAATACAGAAAATAATACATAATAAACAATTTTGGAAATATATCTCACTGGCGTTGCATATATTTTTTTAAGTAAGAATGATTTTAACTCCAAAATCGTAAAACGTCGGTTGTTAATAATTTTGGTTCAAATAAACTATTGTTATTTACTACTAAAATTATTGTTAAACGAAATAGTATTACTTACAACATGTTAACAAGACAATTACCTGTAACAAAAAGAAGAATTAATTAAAATTTGCAACATCGATATGATTGCAACATCATCATTATCCTTTTAGCAGTATGTCCACTGCCGGAGATAGGCCTCTCTTATTGACTTCGGAAAAGAATAGTTGGAAGCGGCCTCCATCCAGCGTCCTTTGATGACTTTAACTAGATCGTCTGTCCCCATTGTAAGTGAACGCCCCACGTTGTACTTGACACTGCGCCGCCCAAGCAGCCATACCATATATAATATATACAATACATACCAGAAAAGAACCCGATCATTAAAAAAGCGCAGGCCACGTTAAACATTACCGAACCAAGATGCAATGATCCCGAAAGGGATCAAAAGACACCTCCCAAAAAAACCAGGTAGGGCACCTTAACAAGTCACCCACAAAGAGAGACGACACGCCCACGCAAGAGGACCCTCTGAAAAGAAGCCATCAAAAATGCGGCGGGAACGACGGGGCAACGCACCGTAGCCTTCTACGTAGCACAACGACGCGTCAGGAGGCGTAGTAAGTTGTTGTTGTTGGCTCGAGCCTTGAGTTAGATGAAGTTGTAACAGCCTTACAAGGCTAGCAAAAAATTTATAAATTCTTAATACAGATTTTACGGTGCATGCTATCCACTTCAGGAATCTGTAAGAACCCCTCAGCCATCGAATAACGTGCTATGCGCCCTAGCCATTGCCAATTTATCTTGCCAATCCGATAAAAAAGTAATATAATTATCATTTAACTTCTTTTCAAATCATAAATGTTATATTTAAAATTTTTAGATTCTTGTTATCCGCCCAAATAGAAAACGTGCGGATATTACTATTGTATGGGACCGGTATTCAACTTTACGTTTCCCCTACCAATTTCCGCAAAGCTTTCTGCTTCCCTGCTTTCGCCGTTAATAACTCTCATAGATTTCGTTCGAACTTACAAATATTATCTATGCTATATTTTAATACTTCATTACAAAAAAACACCGGAAAACTTTGCTTACAATAATACTTTGAAACGTATTTGTGAAACCTTTAACAAATGTTTTTCAAAACTTGTCCCATTTTTGCTATCTACTACCAGATACAAAAACGAAGTATTTATTATTGATATTTTTACTTATAATTTTACTTGCCTCGGCAAATTTAACTATACCCAAATTCCTGTGAAACCTAATGAAACACTATTAATGGAATATAAGAAGATTCTCATAAACTGTATTGTAAATGTAGTCACCGATATCATATTAATAATACCGATAGAGCTGGCATCACACAATTTTATAGAACACAAATATTATAGAAGCTATTTCTCCAATATTTACATGTTTGTTACATGATATTTGCTCCTTTTGATTGTCAATCTACGGTATGAATAAATATAGATGCTTTTACCCTTTAATTGGAAGTCTCTATGCTAGTTATTTAGTTTCAAATTTAAATAAAAGCCCCTTGAAGTTTAAACGTTGCCTGCCCAATACATAAGTTATATTGAAAATGTTCAACTATGGACGCGAGACTTTGTTACGAAGCGCTTAAAATTGTTTCTCTCATACCAGAATACGTCGACTATCTTTAAGTTATAAATGACATTTTTATGCTTTCATGCTGACAGTGTATGCAACTCGATAGAAGATATTTCAATGACACACTCTCAAACAAATAAGATCCGCGTTTCTTTTCTATGGTACAATGCTTTTATTAAAACAATATGTCAAATTTTAATTTTTTTCTTTAAAATTTAAAACCTAAATCTGACACCAGACACCTTATAGCATTACTGTATATTTTTACATTATAAATTTAGCGTTGATAACAAATAAAAAATATACACCTACAAGCATTAATATTCAAGTTGAATATTTTTGTAGACTCTCGAAGTGCCTTTGAAGGTAAGATGCTTAAACTCTTTTGCAGATTTATTCGTAAAGTAAATAGTGTATTTTTTATCTATAATAACACATTATTAAAAGTGTAAAGTCTTCTGAAACCTTACATAATCTTTTGAGTAATTAATTTAATACGATTATCAATAATGTATAGCTTTTTTTATTATTATTTACAGATCTCTTAAATATTTTTTGTTTATTTATAAGCGTTTACATAGTCTTACACAATTAGGCCAAGGCTGTGTACTACAATAGGCAAACATATTTGAATTTACATAATATTATATGAATCTTATGAAATGGTATGTTATGTTTTGCAGAAGGCATGCTGTTCGTCTAATCTGGTAAGTCCAACTTCGACCACTCGCCGAATCCAACTCGGACGGGCAACGTTCGGGAAACTCCGAAATATCTTTTCGTCCTAAATACGTCCTAAATAAGACGAAGGCGATTAACCAGTGTGTGTTGCCTAACTTACGGTTTCGAAGCGTGGTTGCTTACGGTGGGCCTTATAAGAAGCTTCAAGAGCTATGATATATATTGAAGTTTCGCTGCGATATCAGATTAGAAATGCGAAAATCCAAGGAAGGATCAAGGTTACCGACACCACATATCAATGTTAAGCCCTCAGTCATAATAATACAAATATAAATACATCTCATTTCTTTATAGAAACTAGATGAAACTAGTCGAATATTATTGTCGATACATCTAAAAATATATCTTTAAACTAAGCTTCTATAATGTATGTAAAACATAATTCGAACATGAACTCAATCTAACAGACATAAAAATATCTATTTTCATCTCTATGCTCATGAAATTACAACTCTTTTTAGACTAACATATATTTGGCATGTTCTTTTGGACTTTATTTTTACCGCAACGCCTTATTAAAAAGTTTTATTAACTCTATTCTCGTATAGCAATATATTGTCTACCCTAGAAAACTATTATCAGGATTACATTTAATTGTGCTCTTAGTAAAGAATCATTCAATTTATAAAACGAATGAATAAAAAACTTAATTTTGTTATTAACACATTTTATTTTAACATTTAGAAAAAAAAATTACTATGGACATGCCGAATCCAAAACCGTTTTTATGAAAAATCTCTCGAGATCGGCCTTTAAATATTCTAATATAGAAGCTACCTACGTACAGCACTGGCAATCCTATTTAATCAATACATTGAATATAAAAGTTTTAACATTTTATCCCGGTAATCTAGCCCGTCACCTTCGATCGCAAGCTTCAGTACTCTATCGCAGGGCTACCACAGCTCAATAGTTTGTTTCGAATTGTAATTTTCATTTGTTAGCTGCATTGTTCAATTGATGAACAAGATGATCACTCTGGTACATTTTAAATTAGTTTTTTTTTTGTTTGATAATGACAGGCAGGCTATAACTTAAGGCGATATAAAGTCTATAATGACAGCTAGTTCAAAATGAATATTTTAATTTTTACACCACATTCGAAGATACGTAGTTTAATACTTTAATTATTATTTATTATCTTTTTCAAAAAATAAGCATTCTACAGTAAAAATCCAACGGTGAATTCTTATATAGTCTAGATGAATGTCTTTGAATAACCTCGAGATGATTTTACGATTGCATCAGGATTTTCGTTCGTCTGTTTATGAATTTTAACGTGGATTGAATGCGGTTCATTTTTCTCGTAAATGTGAGGACAATTTCTATTGTGAAGTGATCCCTACGCTGTGCCTTGGAAAGAAAACTTTGACGACTATAGTGAAGTATTTAAACAATATCGGCTATTCCTAGCGATCCAGAGTACTTCAACTAGTACGGAGTACTTTTGTGAAACGTTTTATGTTAATATTCTTATTTAAATGTTATGATTTAAACTAATGCTCGGAGTTTAGCTGCGAAATCAAATCAGAAATGAAGAGATAGGCAGAAGAACCAATGTCGGAAGTAGCAGTGGACGGGGCACATCGCCCATGCAACCGATTGCAGTTGGGACCCAAAGGTACACAAGTGGCGACCACGAGCTAGTCAACGCGTCGAGGGAAGCAGCTTAGAAGAAAGTCGCTAGATGCGGCAAAGCGAGACCTTTCAATTTGGTGATATTTGAGAGGGGGGGGGGGGGATATGCATTGCAATAAGCGTGTATCGGATGAAAGAGAAGAAGTTTTAAACACTATTCAGGGTCACATACTATAGCAAAATTCGAGACGTTTCGCTTTTGTCTTTATGCCTCTTGGTTCATTGGTGAAAATAAGCGCTTTAGTACATCTTTAGCCGTACTGCAGTAATTAACTGAGTATGGATTCTTATTGTTGGAGCTTTATAAAATACTTTTCGAGTGTAAGGTTTTCTTTTAAATTTTTAAGCTTGTTCTTTTTCTTTTTCTTCCCCGGCAGTATTTTATAACTAACAATATAAAATATAGAAAAATTCTGTAACATCAATAAATTTATTAGTGTAGTATAGAATCTATACATTAACCGTAAAATCGTTGTTGAAAATTAGACAAAGTTTTTAATTGATGTGATACAACGAGGACGAGGTGGCAATCTTTCAGGAAGGCCTTTACCTGGAAAAGTGTGTCTATCGGCTGACAGAATAGTGATGAAACAACGCTAAGCTAGCTGAAAAATGATCTTTGGATTTTCTGTCATAAAGATATTGCAAGACTTACTTTACAATTGACTTTTTATAACAGGAAAGATATTTAGTATCAACATAGTTATGAAAATAAACAAGTCATAAGTAACCTCAATGCAACTTGAAACAACAAAAAAAAAAACATTTCACTGCAACGGTACTGCGTGCGAGAGTTCGTCGAAAGTTCTCATACAGCTCTGTTTCAGCGTGTTAGTTTCCAGCAATAAGTTACAGTTGGAATGTTTGACAAACGTGCCCAAAGTTCCGTTTAATACGTTTGTAAAGTTATTTCCTTCACATGGTATATGTATATACATATGTGTATATATACATTTATATATATATATATATATATATATATAAATATATATATACTCATACGTACTCTCACGGATCGTACACGTATTATATTATATTTAATAATCGAATTATTATAAATATATCACAATTAATTTATGAAACGAATATCAGAATCATCAAAACGATTTAATACTTTTAACCTGCATTTTGCTTCGACCATTTTATAAATTTGTTGGCTAAGAAGAATCTTCAAATATCGTAAATTAGTCGACTACTTTTCCGGACTAAATATTTGAATTTATTCTATAACAAAATAATTTGTTTCCTGTAATAAGTGGTTGTGTGTTTAAATTTGCTGCATAGATAAACATAAACAAAGAAACTTCGAGAACAAAACCAACCCAACAGCCAAGCGTCCGTAGCTAATGTAAAACAAATATTTTAAATTTTAATTCGTATAGATTGCACCACAATTTTTATTTGGCATCACTTAAAATTTTGTTATATATACTACATTTAAAGGTATATTGATTGAAATACGGTTAGCATCTTTTCGTCCAAAAAGTAGCTAGCAATTAAAGATATTGTTTGTGATACCATTTTTGCAAATGTTCACTATTTATTGGAACAATATCCAATAATTACAAAGAAATAAAAATAAATTTGCACTTTTACCATCATATTTTGTTAGTTCTTGCATACTCAGTTGACATTTTTTCCACCGGCTCTAAGCGTTTAGCTTTAGAAGTGCGAACAGCCAAGAAGTAAAACAACTTACAGGTGTCATTGTTTCCAGTCAATTATAATTTCGGTGTCAAGACAAAAGTGAATAATTTTTTTCTAGGCAGGCTTGTACCATCGCAGACCTCGTCATTGCTTAACATGAGGCGAAACAGAGGCCAAATGCTTCGCTCATAAATGACAAAAAAATATCATTTGTATATTCTATTTTCTTGCTTCCCGTTCAAAAAATTGTGCTCTGCTATTTTAACACACTTTCCACAATTTTCTTGTATACTTCGATGGTTTGTTTTAATTTTGAAACGGTTTTGATATAAGTGTGTGTGTATGTGTGTGTGTGTATGTAACAAACTATCAATTATTGCTTTTAACGTAGACTATCCACAGCAGTTTTGAAATTTTTTGATTGTACCTTGTTTCTCGAACCGGTAACGATTCATTCTCTTATTATGAATATAGTCAAATGTCATTTTCACCACTCGTAAGACTGCATGTCTGTCTCATTTTCATTAGAGTTAATACATTATTTGCTTGCCCGCTCATTAAATGCTAAAATTTACTTGGATATCGCTTGAAACGATTGTTTATATTGCACGAATCTGTTAATCCGATTTATCTAATCCATAGATTTAAATAAAATTGTTGTGGCCGCGGCGTAGTCATGTCTGGTAAAAAGTTTCTTTTTCAATAACGTTTGGTGCTGAATGGGATTATTACTAAATATGGCTTTGTTTTGTCACATCAGTGTCATTTACGAGTCATTTTAGCATTTTCTTGATAAGAATATTAATTTTGCTCGGTATTTTCAAGAAATGAGTGCGTTTTTTGTCACCATTAATATTTATGCATTTCATTGTTACGGTTAAGCTATTCATTTTTCGTAACCTTGTGTTTACGTAACTATTTAATATCCTAAGTACACCAACAAATGGCTTACAATACTTGCCATCTGTTTTACTTAACTTAGAAGACAATAACAACCTAAATATATATGTTTAGTTTATTTTCCTGATACAGCAGTGTAGTAATAATATGAAGGTACTTTTTAGTCATCACTTTTTTTTTGTAAAAAAGTCTAACTTTTAAGTTCAAAAGTTCAATTGCTTGTGTTAGCCATATCAAAAATTACTTATAAAATTGTTTTATTTGAAAGAAGCAAAATATTTCTTGTGAAAAAAATTATATTCCTTGAATATAACCAACAATTTTAGCTTAATTTTGACTTGTAATAGAGGCAGCGTTACACAACTTCTGCTCGCGTGTTACAAAGAACGTGTACTAATTAGTTGAATATGGAGGTTAGCCTCATTAATTTTTGAATAAAATTGTTCTTTGATATTCGACGCTATTTTCTTGATGGTAATATGCGGTAATTTTCTCATCAATCAAAAATCATTTAAATTTTATTTTAAATCTGTATGGAAGGCTTATATTCAGCAGTGACCATCACAGAGCTAAAATGATGATGATGTGAAAAGCACAATTTGCTATATTTACTATTTAAAAATATTATTATGTAAATATATTCATTCGCGTTCGCAAAACTCATTATCTGGAATAGTGAAATTTTACGACTGATCGTCAGACTGATCGTGATGGCTGTTATTTCCTGGTTATTTTTTTAAACGTACAATATAAATAAGTTGATTAACATAAACTTTAAATTTGAAATAACAGCACGGTAATGTCCATGGCCGGTAAATAAAGACCGTGTTAAGACCAATACATAGATAATCCCATTAAATAACCCTTTAGATGTACTGTAATAGTATTTCAAGCTTCAGAAACCCTAATGTCTAATAAGTTCATATTGGACTCACTACGACGTCGTTTTATTTTAATAGAAGCATTCTTTATGCCATGTATATTTTTCTATTGTAGTAGTAAAACCATAAAAGTTTTGCAGTTCAAAAATAAATACAAGGTTTTCTTTACGACACTTTATTTCGACACTTGATTGTAACAAATTCGCGGTAAGATTTGCAGTCGTAAGTCATCGGTTCGATTTCCGGGATATAAACCTATTTAATTTACTATTTGTGCATTGATTATACAGGATTGCCAAGGCTTACAAACAAGTTTCCAGAGGGTAAGCAGAAGCAATCTCTGCGTATTATAATACCACACGACGGTCGCTATCCCGCCTGCCAAGCGTGATGATTAAGGTATATTCCATCACAGATAATTTTGGTTGAGGCATATGCTTTACAGTAGGCTTAAAAACTAAGAGGCTAAAACAACGACGATCTCCTTTTTAATCACCTATAATTTGTATCGAATTATATTCCAACACAACCTAGTTGTTGGTACAGACACAATTTTATCCGGTAAACTCCATTCCTGTGCTCCTTTTCCTGGACAATTTTTATGAGTAATTTTGTATTGTCATTTAACGATCTATTTTTGTAATAAACTTTGTGCGTGCGTCCGTTTCCATTGTTCAGATTAGCTTGAGGTTTAATAGCACGATAAAAATTCCCTTTCAGTATGCCTTCAGAGCCGTAAGTGAACAATACAATCAAGTTAAGCTACACAAAGGAATAAAACTAAAGTCAAGGAGAGCCTACTTGACCCGATTTCACACGAGAACGATAATTAATAGGAAATTATTGATTTTACTTCGGACAATTCTAGACATTATTTTTCATCAAAGGAGAATGCCATTTAAGAAACTTAAAATTATGCTTTTCGTATAACGACATACCTGTGCATTATACCACGTAAGGTAAAAGTTTGAATACGCTTATGACTTTAAAGACTACAAATCTAAAACGTCTAAATTGAGAGACTTCATAAACTAAATAAATATGCGATAAACTTTGTACATAAGTATTTGCGTATGCGTGCGTGTATATTGTCTAATAATTTCTATTCACCTAAAGATATGCTAATCTTTTTTAGCATAAAGAAACATTGATTGTTATATAGCTCATTTATCAATTGTATTTCAATCATTCTGAGTGTGATCACATAGAATTTTTAATTTTTCTCTACGGCAATGCGAATAGCCAATAACTTCTAGTAGTACAAAGTCTATAGATATAGAAAGAAAACAATAATTAATTTTAATACGAAAAGTCCGGATTTTTAAAACGCTTTTGTTTACTAAGTCATTACTTTTTTGTACTTTTTTTCTAGACCCATTATTATATACATATATAGTACACATATACATTACATAGTATGTACCATACATTAATTGACAAGAAATAAGTTATATTATTACCTCTGTAAAGCTTTTCCACCTTTAATCGATGACCCTGTATAATCATTTCCGAGCTTTTATTTCTTATTCCATACGAAGTCGTTAATAAGCTCTAAAAATAACATAAAATGAAAACGGCACAATCATTTATTTGTTACAATATCGAGCGCTAAAATTTATGGTCTATACGCTGTCTTTATCAAGAGCTCGCCATAAATCTTCATCAGACGTTCTTGGTTCACTTATTAAACGCGCTTAAATAAAAACTTTTTAAGTGCATCTTTCGACGCGGTGATATAAAAGTTAGTAAACACTTTTCCCTTAATACGCTTTTACTTCACTTATTACTTGTTCTCTTCGGTAATTGTAATTTTTTTCTTTCGTTCTCATCTCTCGTCACTTCTGATTTAAACGTAAGGAATCCCGAGCATTGCTCTCTCCATGGGTCGTTGAGCAACTGACAGCGTGCCAATTAGGCGCAAAGCGAGTTATCACGTTTCTATGCAGTTTCTTTAAACTGCTACAAATTATTACGACTTTCTATAGATCAACAACAGAGTAGTGATTATACCGATACAATCATAATCTCTGTGCCATAAACACGGTGCAGAAGAGGGTTAAAATTGTTAGAAGTGACAATTTTTAATGTGATTTTTCTTTATCCTATCCCAAAAAAGGGTTTAATCATGAAACTCGTTATTTAGATTAATTATGATATAATAGAGAAGAACCTATATACATCTCTAATCATAAACAATTTGATCAAGAGCTATCTTAAGATATACAATGTAAAAATGATAAAGGTATAATACCCAGTTTTGTTTTATACGATGAAAGATATTGTCGACGTGTCAAATCCAATGCCGGGTACTAATAATCTTATCCTAGTATAATTCAAACTTTTTTTAATGTGTATTAAATACATTTCAACAAAAAAGAAACCAGAATTCTTCAAATCGTGACAACCACATTTTTTACTAAACGTTTAATTCAAAACACAAACTTTTGGCGTAACCGTGCAGATGACAAGATGATATGAAACAGAAACTGTTTCAATTTTAGATGAAATTTACCAAAACTCGACATTCTTTTACATTCCGTTATTTTTCCCGTTATTTTCATAGACGCCCCCTGCAAGGCATAAGTCACCCCCAAAGATCGCCAATATGACTAGCGCTCCTAGCATTCAACGACTCTCCGCCACCTCAACTGGTTAACAGTTTAAAATTTTAATTTGTTATTACAGACAAAAAATCCATCAACGACATCAATTCAATTCGTTTTTAAAATTATCAGGTGAAACACTGAACTATAATAAATATCACAATTGAAATAAACATAGATGTAAAAGAAATTGTAATTGCAAGCGGTCCTTTACTTTGATATAAAATCTTCAAAGAGGCTTATATTCGTCCTACACACGATTAGGCATTATACAAGCATTACTTGTGTGTACGTCTAACGGAACTACTTGAAATATTATATAAGCTACACAGGGCGTGCGCCATAATCCACAATATGGGCTCACTGGAATGAATGTCGCGTATCTTTACGTATTTTTATCTTATAATTTTTCGGTTTTTCCAAGATGTATTATTTTTAGGTGTTTTCCATGTTTATGGTCCGTATAAAATGAATTACTATTATTAACATTTCAACCGTAAGATGTCCACTGCTGGAATGACTCACTCATAGATTAATTATAGGCTGACTTGATTGCTGACTGCCTTGCCAGGGTATTTCCTACGTTACGCTGCCGGTCCGTAGTATTCTCCCCAGAATCTTTAGGTCCCAGCGGTCATCTATTCTGCGTGCTATTTGACCTGCTCGCTGCCTCTTGAACTTGCTAATCCGCTAGGCTATATCGGTCACTTTTGTTGGTCTACAGACCTCCTTATTCTTGATACGGTATTATGAAATTATTTGTTATCGGTAATTTTATTAATGATTTGTAGTTTCTCAAATCATCGTTTTCGTCGTCGTTTCATCCCATAGACACCTATTACAAGACAAGACTTCCCTAGAGATATCTATGGGGGAGATATACCATAATCGCCACACCAGGCAGACGACTTGGCGATCGAAGATCGGAGTATTAGTGGCAAGACATATGATTTATATGTATTGTAATGATAGTATTGTAATGATAAAAATGTTGCACTAAGTGTGATTTATGTGACATTGTATCCAGGGAATTGAACCCGTGATTTACAATCGCATGTCTCAGTCCTCTATCTCTTGACCATCACTGTTTTCCCTAGTACTCTTATAAAATTATTTTTTTTTACAGAATATTTTGTAGTTTATTTTTATTTATATGTTTTCAACGTTGCGAGTGCTTCATTAATTTAGTTGCAATACGAAATACGACTATAATCATTGTCGAAGAATATACATCTTAGAGGATCGATGTCTGGAAACAAAATACTTGGCAATATATTTAAGTATAATTTAAATATCAATATTCTTTGTGAACTTCATAGGAAACTAATTATATTTTTATACTAATACATATATGCAACACTTTTTAATACTGCTTCATAAGTATTCCCTAGTCTAAAATGTGGTTACACGAAATATATATATTTTTTTACACTCATTTATTCTTTAAATGTAGACTAACAAATGTATTTACGTGCGAGTATATAAAAATTCTTTTTATGTTAATTTAAATTGTAAACAACTGTCCTGTTTTATTTTACTCTTTCATATTTATTTATTTTTTGGTTTTAATACTGTTAGGAAAGTTTTTGTACACGTTTTTGAAAAGCGATGATTAAGTCCAACCTTTCTGTACAAAATAATGTTAAATAAATAAATATTCTATTAATTTATCAAGCTTAATATTTTAGAATGCTTATTTTCTATATAGATCAAGGCTTCGTAGAAAACCGGGCAGCTAAATATAAACCAATTCAGATGTTACATTAAATTCTCTACAAAGGTGCAAATACCAAAGGCTGTTTGATCTCCCGAAGCGACTGCGGAAGGTTCAGATTTTCCGGGTCTTGCGCAGGGATCTTAACTTTAATTGACTTTTTGCGTAAGTTGACTTACATAGATTGTTATCATAAGGTTAATCTTGTTTAAGATTACATTAAAATCTCCATTTATTTGTTCTTTTTTATAAAACCCAATTCTTATGATTACTTTATTTCCATTATGGTTTTGTTTAATTAAAAAATGTATTACGAGTATATTCACGCAGTAACAGGAAAAACATTTTTGCAGATGACAAGACCGTGCAAAGTAACCAAAGAATGTCATGCATTCCTTTTAAAGTTTTAATCAAAACTTGCCAAGACTATTCAGATAAAAAGGTGAACTGTGTAAATTGCGGTTCATATAAACGTTAGAGTTTTTTCAATAGAAATATTGCGGCGCTCTTTGCCGGCTTTTATCCTTTGCTGTCATTTTCCTATCCGACAAAGTAAGATTGAACATACTCTCTACGATAAAATAATTAAAACGAAGTTGAAGTGTGGTATAGTGCAGTTTTCGATTTACTAACATAGATTCAATTTTCTTTATATTAATCAGAATAACGAAGTATAAATAAGACTCAAGGTTGAATGTGTCATTATCGTAACTTGTTACACTTTGTGCTTCTTCTCAGTCACGCACTCTTATCAGAGTGGTTGTGGTGATGTCGTAGTCGGTTTTGGTGCCCCTGCTGCTCTCGCTTTGCGTCGCCAAGTAGCTTTGTGTTTGGCGGAATAAGAGTATTCAAATTAAGTTTTTAGTGGCAATTTCAATGGAATGTGCCTTTTTACCTTCCACTTTACCTTGCATGGTGCAAGGTGCAAACGTTCTATTGAATCCTCATTACCGACCATTGCCTCTCTTTTAAGTTTTTTGAGGGTCGAAGCTTTATTATTTATATTTTCTTATTCCCCTAATTTGGGTGGTCAGGGACATTGCAGGATACACATTTGTTCTTGGACAATTGGCAATTTCATTGCAGAACTAGGAGGTTACACAACCTAGCTCATATGCTATATCTAACCTTTGAAAGTAAAACCATTTAATTGTTTTAAGCACTTAGCACTTACCAAAGTATTATATATATTTTACAGCTTACTTTATATTAATTACTTGTTTTACTTTATGACTTTCTTAGCTAAGTATTTAAAGAATTTTGAATGTCTATGTATAGTCTCTTTAATGCTAATTAACTTGTGTATATTTAAATTATTTATCTCTGTGTTTAATTTTGTTTTTACATAATTTTTGTTAAACTGCACAGGGGACAGTATGTTTATTATACTTTGGCTCACCTCCGGGGCACAGGACTGCTCATACATTCCATGAACACTTGAGTACTATGTCGAACTACTAATTTTTCCACTACGGGTTAGGCAGCATCGCGTTCGGAAAGAATATATAAGTGGTCGCAGCGATTCAGTACGAATTTGTCGTTTAACAAGAGAAACTGAACACTTATCAGTGCTGTTTTGATTTTAACGTTATTTTCAGTGACCTTTCAAGGATCGAATGGTTGTACTTTAATTAAATCAATTAATCATACAACTCGCTTGAAACATTTATAACCACATAAAATACAGCCTTTTTAATAAAAAAAAATTGAAGATGACCTAATAGTTTCAAATAAAAAGATCCAGTTGGTGCCGTTGACTTTATACAATATCGCGTGGACTGAAACCTGCCAAGAAAGTTTTTGAATTGATGTGTATTTGCGCAATTTCAACGTAGAATACTTGATTATACCCTACGCTAGCAAAATGGAGTTTTTGACAATCAAAACTTATCAAATATCTATTGTATCTGGTATAGTATTATCAGTTACGTAATTAAAATTCGTTATGTTGCAATTGTTCATTTTTAAAAATTTTATATTTTGTTATGTGGAAGTAATAGCTTAGTAGTTAGGAATTCGCGTGCACAGGTTAATCCTCGGGGACTACAACTTTGTGTGAAACGTATAGAATTATCATTGCTTAGAAAGGAAAGGAAATCAGCATGAAAGCCAACATATTTAAGAACCAGAGTACAGAATATTTGTGACGCCCACAACTGGCAAATTCCATTATAATCCACCACATTTTATGAGATGTCATTTCTCAGCATTGCAATAATTACGGTGATTCCTCGAGGGTGCTTGTTTCAGTATCGTCAGAAGAAGGTCCTGGTACGTTCCTCGATAGTTTGGACTCGCGTAGCAGGTTGATCCCGCGTCATACATTGCAAATGTATTGGCGTTTACTTCCACCGAATTTTCTCCCTACCTAACCAAATTTCGAATGGTCACTTCAAAGCTGCTCTACAAGTCCGATCTAGAAATGAGCTAACGTTCACTCTTAATTGGCCTCAGTCGTTTATCGGGTTATTGAAAAATTTCGCTGTATAAATTCATTTCATTCATTCATCAAATTTTTCGCTGTATAATATACCTTGACTACCTCCGCCGCATACGATTACACTATGAATTTATTCATATTTATTTCGTCGACTGGGTTATACACGTGGACTACTGCCATGTATTTATACATATTTTGTTTTCCATGCAACAAAAATTTCTAGTATTGCCTGTTTCAGTGTCGTCGATAGAATAGAGTTGTTGTCGTATTGTGTGAGCAGAAATGAGAAGCCAATAATTGAAAGCCAATAATTTGAATATTTTATTTGCAATCAGAATAAGAAATATAAAGAACGGAGGATGGTAAAGAAATCTATTTATCTGAAAATATCTTGGAAGGAATCTCGATTAAAAATAAATGAAAATACTAAACCTTGTGCCCTCGTTATTATAATTGTGCCTGTGGTCTGCTTCAGTCACCGGTAAAAGTTCAAAAGAAGTTAGCAAACAAATACTTCGGATTATAAACAACAAAAGGCTTAGAGTTACATCAATGCTTCCGTCAAAAGAAGTGAAATAATAGACAAAGGTTGTTCAACTTATTTTGTTGCTGCATAAATTGAAGTCCTACGTTTTGTTCACCTTTTTATTCCTATGCTTGGCATTTCTATCTTTCTTTGTTCACAATTCCGTTTTGAATTATTTATTCGAATCCACCAAGTTATTGAGTGGTAATTATTATTAACTGCAAAAAAATCGCAAATTCGTAAACTTGTTTTATAAATGTTGATTGATTGACATGTAAACTGTGGTGAAACAGTAGCAAGTTTCTTTCTATAAAATAATTTTAATGAGATTCATCTTAAAGCATTAAGACAAGGCTAACAAACAAAAAACAAAAATAACTGGTAGTAAATATCAGAAATATGGGCACCACTACTTTTATACATTACTTCACAACGTTTCATAGTTTCACCGTGCGGGGTTCAGTTCTCAGAGCTGACTGGCATAGTAAATGAAAGGAGGCCTTCTTGCAATGTGGTGGTAAATACATTACATTACATACATTTACAATTCATCAAATATACCACTAATATGAATATGAATTAATAAACATGACAGTATAACGCTAGTTGCTTAGAGAATTCCATACTAAGGTTAATTGCGCCCAGTTACTAAATGAAACGTTTTTCTAAATTATCTAAGATTTTAGTTTTTTTAGTAAAACAGATATTTTGATGATCGGAGCCAATGATCCCTAGGAAGCCCTCTATAATCGACTATCTGCTGGTCAAATCAAATCAAGGAGTAAGAATAGTATGGAAAGAGATTTTCTTCAATTCGTTTAAGGCATTTCAAGACAGACACGAACTTCGTATAAGAAGAAATACCTGAGTAGAAAGTATTAACTTTGAAATTGTTGGAAATCATTTACGTTGTTAACTTATATGTTGTCTTGCACAATAACGTTATTGATAACAATTTAGCCTCCAACAGGCATGACTTGCACAATGAGAATAGATACTTCCTGATGTGTTAATACATCTTAATATAAAGCAACAAATTCTTTTTTTTTTTTTCAATTTCTGAGCCTCTACATCTTTTTCTTTCCACTTTTCCTCTCGTCTAACTTTATTTAATTTATATTCATTAGACCTCAGAAGTTTACCCAAAACTTTCCCTGTAAGTTAGCAAAACAGAAACTTTTAAGTACCTCGTTAGGTTTTAACTGACAGACGACTTTTTGGTCAAAGTTTTTACATGAGACTGTAAATGCAATTTATATGTAGTGCTTACATATATAACTAATTAACTATTAAAAGTTATAAGCAATTTATGATTTTAAATATTTATCAAAGATAAATATTTTTATTGGTATGGTATTTGTGATGCGGTGGATGTAATTATGTGAGCAGCCGTAGCCCCGCTGTAGAAAGGTGAAATTTGCAATCATGACCTAGGATAGCGGGTTCGATTTCCGGTATACAGTTTTATATATAATTATATTTTGTACACGAATTACACAACTGCCACCGTTAAATCACTCAACACGTGTTTCACCCCTCCACGGGACATCTTCAGAAGTTATATTACACCGATTAGTGCCAAACACAGAGTCATGTGTTTGGCTACCACTTGACTTCTACTCTATAATTCGCATTGTTTGCCTCGTGCGCATTTATCAGCGGGCTGGCGGACGGTGCACTTTGTTGCACGACTACCACTGCATGTGCGGAAGTAGCTAAATATTGGTCCTTTTCTTACTTAGGATGGACTTCCGCAAAATAACGCCTGATTCCATTAAATAGTGACAATTA
Source organism: Battus philenor (assembly GCF_028537555.1). Taxonomy (NCBI): domain Eukaryota; kingdom Metazoa; phylum Arthropoda; class Insecta; order Lepidoptera; family Papilionidae; genus Battus; species Battus philenor. The sequence continues at coordinate 7,484,573 of NW_027181686.1, forward strand.
CGGTGTATCCCTCCATAGATATCTTTGGATCTTTGGAATGTCTATGTCTTATGGTGGGCGTCTATGGGCTACGAAAACGAACAGCGGCAATGCACCACATAGACGGCTATATCCGAGATTTCTCCTCGAGACCGAGTCAGGAATAAGGAGATTCGAACACGAACAGAAGCAACCGATATGGCCGACAGGATTGGTAAGTTGAAGTAGCAATATGCAGACCACATAGCGCAAAATAGGTGTTCGCCGAGAGATGACTACGAACTGGCAATCGCAGAGGAGGTCGTCTCGAAATAAACTTGAAAGTCAACCTTGTTAATATATATAATCAGAAAACTCTGGGAAATTCGTGGGGAAGACGTATTTTCAGCTATAGACATTTTACACCTGAAATGCTTATGATGATGATTAGTATTTCTTTAAATCACACATAGATAAGAAACTTTGAAGTCCCTTCATGCGTCTCATTATCTTGGAAAGCAACTACCAGTTAAAATAAATTAAATTGCATCAGTTGCATTTACACCGAGGTTACACAAAAGTTTACGTTAAAATAAGTGTTTATTAAGTAAAATAGTAATTAAGTGTTAGGGCTGAATTAAAATATGTTAATCAAAAACATACAATTGATCAATTTCGCAGAACATCTAATAACTTGCAGAAATCTAAGTAATACGGATAAGACCTTGGAGAGATTCAATTACTTTGGTATGAAATAAGCTAATTTAAATTCGATCGTTCAAAGCTATATTTGGTAAATATGTCTTGCTTTATGGAAATCCATTAGTTGGGTTTATAATAACTTATCAAAGCTTCGCTAGGCAATCAAAACTATTTTGTTTATATGTACTTATGTATGTAGGTATGTCTCGAAGATAGTATTTATTTTAAAGGTTTTTATTAAAATAGTTATGATATGCTTTGCTTTTAAGTCAAATATGTCTAATGTTTTAATTATGTACATTTACCTCCGATAATTCCAAAACAACAAAAAACTTGTACTTTTTTGCTTTAATTGTGACTCAAATCATTCGATATTTTTTAATTACAATATTAAAAGATTAATTTTATATCGGTGCTAAAATGGTCTTTATATATACAAGAATAACACTGCAATTTTCAGATCTAATTTTTGATTCACTTCGGTTGAGAAATTAAATCGTTATGATAAAAACCAATCATAAATGTTTATTTTCAGCAGCGTCTTTGCTTTAACAAAATATTTTCTAACCGAGAATTGTTCAATGGAAGTTTTTTTCTCCATAAAAAGTAAACTACCGTTCACTCAAGTTATTTCAAAAGCTAATGTTTTCACTAATAACTTAAAAGATTAATTATAGTTTGAAACTTTCAAGACCATTAATCTTATGAGAGGGAGCAGAGGACGTGGGGATTTTAGATTTATTAACAGATAATCGTGTTTGTCGATTTGTAGATAGATAAATATTTTTTCCTAAGGTAATAAAATTTCATTGTTTACATCTCAACATATATTCGACGTTTTTATGCGTAAAACACACTTTATAGACTTATTCGTCATAATTATTAGTATCATTTGTATTCCATAGCTGAACATAGTTCTCCTCCACAGATTTACAACAGGACCAGCTGGGAACGACCTGCATCCAGCGTCTTCTGACGACATTAATCAAATAACTACGTTAGCTAATTGAAGTTATTAGACCAGGCTAATTTTGTTAAAACTTAGATACGGTAATACTTTCTTAATAATTATCACTTTCGTCAAACTTTGCACAGCTGATAACTTACCATCAATATGTTAATAACAATAATTAAATAGTCAACGAAATTACAATCTCCCAACCACACGCCGTCACAGCCTACAGCGCGCTCCGCAGTATGGAAGTGGACGCGGTGTTGGCCCAGTTCTTCTTGGGGCACGGGGGGTTCTCTGAGTACCTTCATAGGTTTAAGCTCAAGAAGGATCTCTCGTGCTTCTATGAGCGGGGCGTGGACCAGACCGTGATCCACCTGATCGCCGACTATCCCGCATTCGCAGGGCTTCGACTCGACATCGAATGCCGGCTGGGGAAAAGGATTGAAGAGGCGACTATTGCCTCCATCATGACAGACATGGAAGTAAGAGAATCCTTCCACAGATACTGCAGGAAGGTAATTAAAGAGCCAAGTAAGCAAAACAGTCTAAGAATAAAATGTAAATTAGAATTAAAATATAGTAGGGAATAAACTAGATGTAACTGTGGAATGAAAGAGTAGCAAGATAGATATTATGAGGAATGGAAAAGAGAAAGTAAATAATATAAGAGAGTGAAAGAATTAATGACAAAAATAAAATCCCTGTTCCCATATACCCAACCAAAAAGTTACTTTCAACGTCGCAATATATTTCGAATCATGGTAGTCCAGGGGTAATGGACTGAGACTTCGGGTTCGATTCTCGCGATACATATTTAATTCGCACTTTGTGCATCAACTATGTAGAACTGACACTGCTCATAAACAAGTTGCCATAGTATGGGCAGCGCCAAATTCTGCGTACCATAATATCACACTGCGATCGAAAACCTGGTGATGGTATATTCCGCCATAGATATCTTCTGCGAAGGCCTTGCAGTAGGTGTCTGGGCTGAAAAAACTATTATAATTCATGCCTTTTACTGTTCCTGTTTTTACTCGCCTTCTTCTACTTTATTATAGATAAAATTAAAACTTTAGTAGGACAATTATCTAATGACAAGATATTTAAACAGAAAAGTTCATAATTTGTTATGATTGAACTCGGAAATCAGTACTATCTCATCAAAATGCATTTGCTGAAATGTACATTTGTGCGACGACAAACAATTCGTTACAGCAAAACCGTTGCCGTTGAGAATTCAGGCAATGCACAACGTTGAAAGGGGTCGATAAGATGAATTGATGTACACTAAGAGATTTCTACTTTATACCGATTTTATATTTTGAATAAACATAGTTAATAAACGTTAAAAGAAGCATTGTTTTATTGTTGGGCTAACAGATGTCAAGTATTAGTTGCTTTAAAGGCTTAAAAGAAACACCGTACATCGCACTCGATCGCCATTCCGACTCGACCCGCATACCACGCACATTACCTAACTTTAATTACCACGACAGTCTAATTTAATGTCTACTGTCTATTTAATTGTCAACAGTCTTGTTGATTTATTAATTTAATTAACTGTAGTGACTGCAAAATTAAATATTTACAAATTTATAACATACATACTTCGATTACCACGTAAATAAACTTTAGATAGTGAATGAGGTTACTTAGAACGCGAACAGAGGTTTCCCCTAAATATCATCGTCAGTACTGAAGAACTGTAGTATTGTAAGTGGTTAAAAGTATTCATGAGGCTTGAATAAATCTTCCTGCGAAATTTCATATCGACATGTCAGCCTCAATGAATAAACCAAAACCCGATGAATATTACAAGAACTGGGTCAATCCATTGCTCCCTTAGCCCGCAAACGAAAAAGTCGGTTACTGCAACCGACTCGCGAATAATGTAGAAGAACAATAGGCTTGTCATCGATTTCCTGCAACGCTCGATTGTCCTCACTTTAATATTTTAGATGTTTGCTACATCTTTTAAAGCTAGATTTCTCTGTACTGCTGCATCTCTTTTACACCGTTCATTTCTCTCCAATCTAGACCACCTAGGCGGATGGATTGCATCGCGGTACAAAAATCTCCGCAAAAATAATGTATTCCAAAAATAGCAACTTGAGAATATTTAATTGTAGTGCGAAAAATAGTTTCCAAAGATTTTGAATGACGAACGACTGCGTTACGTCATATTCGATTGGTGTTTGAGAAGCCGAAATACGCTATAAATCAAATATTAAAAAATCTTCGTCATTGTGTCCTCATTTACCGTCATTGCCTGGGTTCAAACAGCTTCTAATCAATCCTATGAGAAAACTTAGAGAGAGAACCATCTTCCAATAGTGAAAGCCTTACTGGCTAAAATGGTGATAACGATAACAGTTACATAACAAGACTTGTTTGTCTTGTCTGACTTGATAGTGAAAATTTGCATAAATAAAGTCTGTTATTGATGTATATGGCAGTAAAACTTTAAATACAGTACATACCACGCATTAACCAATAATCTAACGATAAATATACAGTGGTTCATTCGATAATGTTTCATACACATAAATAATTCTGACAAACTTACGCAAAAGCTTTTCATATATACTAGCCATGACACTAAATATAATTAATGGAGCGCTCATGGCAGAGTTACAAGCGATGGATCAAAAAGTAAATCGAAGCGGAATTTAAACGTATTTACATTTATTTATACCAAAATATTACAGGACAGTTAAATCAAATACAGTAGGACACGTCTGTGAAGGAACTGTCTACGCCTTTTAAACACCAAATCCGCATCAATGTCTATCACCTTGTGGTATGTGATAATACATCTTAATTCAGTTATTCTATTATCAAGGTTACAACCATGAAGTTAAGAGCACAGTATCGTTTACACACTACTGTTCGTTGGCAAATAGACATCAACAAAAATTCTTCTCTCTGTTTTTTCTATGTTTTAAGCGTGTGAATATCGAGAGTAGTGGTCGTGGAGTTGTTGTAAAGCCTTTATATAGTTTTCAAAACATTACGTGCGCAGGAAAAAGTATTTTTTTAATATTTAATTTGGGGTCTAACTTGGTATGTCTATTAAGACGACTTATCGATTTATTGGAAATTATCAAAACATTAGTCAAGGTTTAAATTCTATGGCATCCGCAAAATTTTTCTTCGCAATGCTATGGTGATACCTTGGAACAACTTTACAGTCTATGCATTAAATAGAGCAAATAAAAGACAATCAATCAATACAATCAATCAATCAATTTACTTCTATAATAATACGAATTGATTCCCATGATAACAAGTAGAGACTAAATAAAACATAAATCAATTCTAAATTTTCTTTTCCCTATGCCTTTTAAAACTGTATTGACTAATGCTAATTGGCCTTTTTATTTACTCCATATTTTTGCCAACGCAGTATTTGGGGTCTGTGGTGAAAATTTGCATGATTTTTATAACTTTAACGTGTAAAAAAGCAGATCAAAATATTGAGCAGTGGTAGCCCAGCCGTAGAGAACTAAGGGTTGCGATCGTAGGTCGCAAGTGGGAATCGATCCCAGGATACAATTTTATGTAATTCACTCTTGGTACATTATAAAGCATTGCCACTGCTCACAAACAAGCTTCTAGAGACTGGGCAGTAGGGTCTTATGCGTATCATAATACTACGCTGCGATTAACAACCCGCCTGCCAAGCGTGGCAATTATGGTACATGGTATTCCCCCATAAATATCTTAAGGGGAAGCCTACACGTTGCAGAGGGCGTATATGGGCTGAAAAGACGATGATATAAAATATAGTAGGGCTTAATATTTTTTTGAAGTTTTGAGATATAAATCGAATAGCATATATTTGAAATTAAATTTGTAGAGAATATCTATTCGTATTTCGAACAATAAACAATGATAGAATTTTGGCAAACCGTTCACAGTGACGTGATCGATGTTAATTTGACTTAGCTTTACTAGGCACCGGTTGAGAGATTACAACTGCCGATTCGCTTGCCAAACTTGCATATTCAGATTACCTTATATGTAGTAAATTTACATGCGAATATACTTATGCAGTTATATTTGATTTTCTCACGGTAAAGATAATTTTAAAATATTATGTTGACTTCTATACGAATGTATTTTTAATATAATATAATTACATATTTTATAAGTATGTAGGTATGAGATCCGATAATCCATTTTACTTTTTGTTAGTCATGCGGCAAGTTTAAATTGACATTTGAAAGCTGTATCGATTCATCGTTCACAAAAAAATGTTGATTTATTTCTCATCTAATCTCTAAAAGTGATATCTCTGAAATATATAACGTCAATATTTTTTTTAAATGGAACGCGACCGGCCTGTAACTTTTGACAGTACAAATTCTTTCGGGACAGCCAGAAAAATTTATAAATTTGTAGCTAACGCTATTTCAAATTATAAAGTATTTTAAGTAAATTTCATTCTAATGACAAATTAATGACGTCACACTGAAGGGGAAATGTTTATGTACTTCAATTTACTCAAAGATAGTCGCTATAATATATAGCATCTATAAATAGCTTTATAGTACTCGAGTTATGTAAAGCTATGACACAGCTATTAGATGTAGCGCAAGTTAAAGTTAAAATAATAAATATAATGTATTATGGTTAGCAGATTATAGCAGTTGAGACTATTGGCGTTATTTAAAGGGGTATTCTTTAATATCCCATTATGTTTAAATGTACATAATGGTTTAGTTAAACTTAGGTAATAAAATTATTACAAATCGTGGTAGGTATACTTTGATGAAACGTCGTTAGTAAAAAGCATAACAACATACAATACGATCTAACCTTAGCTAGTGTGGTACTTGACTACATGGGCCGAAGAAGCCTTTTAGAAATGCAACTCACAAGGTGTAAATTATTTGATAATCGCCTCGAGTTTCTTAATTTTTATTTTTATTTTGAAAAAAATAATAGGCTCTTCGTACTTGCAATGTAGTAATAATATCATGTCCGGTATAATATGGATTTATGAAAGTAATATTCTTTAATCAAATATCCTATTAGCTTCAAGATTGTTTCTTTGGTTTGATTGATATTTGTAATTGTATTCTGATAAACCTATTAATAAAAGAACCAAAGTGATTACTTTAATACATATAAACTCAGTGGTTGGAGATAAAAGATATTTTTTTTATAGATAGAACACGAAAATGGTTTTGAATAATAGCATGACATATCTACAGAGAAAAACCTCAACTAATTGAAAAAAAATAAAAAAGGGAAAAAATTATTCAAGTGATATCACAAAAATATACCATTAAACTGAAAAAAAAAAAGTTCACCGCGTTAGAAATTGAAAATTTTTAATAGAAAATATTTGAATTGAAATTTTAGCTTTGTTACTAATTAACAAACAAGGAAATAACTTTGTATAAATCATCAAATACCATTTGCAAACAACGCTGTTGAAGTACTAAAATTAAGACGGAACATTAAAAATTACTGCTTTAATTAATTTAATTCCATTTGAGAGCTCTGGAAAAAAACAGTGCCTCGAAAATCGACGACTAAATAACAAGAATCTGGGTCAGCCTGTGACTTCTTTAAGCCGCGAAAAATAAAACTCGCGTTACTACAATCGGCGCACGAATGATGTCAAAGGACGACACGCGAGAAATCGATACGCCATTGTTTCGTGGCTTTACTGTAATATTATTTAAAATTACGCAGCGGGCACAATATCTTTTTCAAATACTTCTTTATGTGTTTTTGTTTCGATATAATATCACTAGAAAACGATTAAATTTCTTATTTACACTAGTGTTAACAATTGACGAAATATTGTTATGAAAATTCAAAAGTTTAATTATTGATCGAAGAATTATATAGCTTCAGCGATTTTTATAAATGGCGAAGAAAATATTGGTAACAAATTAGAATATTCTTCGGCCAAAAGCTGTACATATCGTCTTAAGTCAGTATGTTGGGCTTATATATTTATTTAGAATGATTAAAAATAGTAAAAAATACATAAGTTTACATGAATACTATCGTTACATTTTCACTAAACTCCTGTTATAAATGGAAAATGTTTAAATTAAACTAATGTGACAAAAATCTAATTAAATAATAATCTTTAAATTTTAATGAGAAGAATGTGCAGGGAATGTTGTAAAAAAATCCAAGTCTTTTAATTGATAGACGTGTGTATGTATTATATAACTACGCGAGTACGTTGGATACATTCTGACATGGTTGATTCGTTATTTTCTGTTTATATATAGAGGAGCCGGATGATGGCTCACACAAGATCAACTATTTTAAATTACCTTGACTATTATTAACCTCGAGAAATAAAAACACATAACAAATATTTGTACAATTGAAATTACTCCTAATTTAGAATAATTTTAATTTAAAATGAATTAATTTATCGCCTAATCCATAAGGTGGCCATAAAGGATTTATGAAAGAAGCCTATCTAGCAGTGGACGTCTTAAGACTGAAATGAAGATAATAATGAGTTAGTCATTATGAAGAAATGAAAATAAAATAAAATGTGAAATAACAATATTTTGATAAACGCTCCGCATTAGATCTGCATTGTGGATTATGTAACTATATCCGAAACTGGAAACATCATAAGGCATATAAAAAGAAAATCTAGAGGAAAATGATGAAGCTATTCTTATTTGTCACGTAAAAATCCATCTATTCGGACACAAGCCATATCTGAAATAAAGGATACGTACGGTAACCTAAGCCGCAAGCACGACTGATCGCTTGATGCCGTTTCTTTCCACTTTTCTCCTAGTACAAACCATTTTCCGCATGATATTTTCCTTTCATGGTCTGTGGAATAGTGATAATGTTACATTTGAAAACAACTCGTCGACGAAGCCCGTGATCATAAGTTACTATCACAAGTTTTAATATATTGTCTATATTTGCAAATAAACATTTTACGGTGAAAAATTCTTAAGGAAGCCTTACCCTTCTCAATTTCAACGACGCAAATGAAAAAATGGGCGACAACTTCTAAATGGAAACGATGAAGACTCTAATTGAATAATTTCGTAAGCGTTCCAAACTGCCTAAGGGTGGAAGCTTGCGACAAAATCCTTTGAAAACATTGGAGAGTTTAAAAATGTATACCATTTTTAGTCGTTATAAGGTATGTCTTATTAATTTCTCTAGGTACTGTATCATTAAAAGTGGAAACTAACAATATTAATCAAGCTTACAGTAGTTCAACGATCCATAAAGAGGGCTATGCTCAGTATTTCTATATGAGATTAAATCAGAAATAAGAAAATCAGAGAAATATAGACCAACGAAAGTAACATAACCCAGGACATTAGCAAATTGAACGCAGAACAGACGTCCGCTAGAGCCTTAAAGTTAGAGAACAAGAGAGCGTGAAGGTAGAGACTACGGATCGATAAGCGCAGCGTAAGGTATCCATCTAGAAGTTGGACAGATGATCTTGTCAAAGTCATTGGCAAACGCTAGAAGTAGGCCGTTTGCAGCTGGTTCTATAGAAACACTGTAGGGGAGGTCATAGGCCGGCAGTGGATGTCTAGGTAAAATGATAATTATGATCATAACAGCGCTTATTAGAAATTTCCAAAAGCATTAAACATTACACATTATCATAATTTTTTTGTTACAGGAAATCCGATAATAAAAAAGTGAACTACGTTAAAATGCGCTTTGCATCGATTTCTACACATCCGATATTTCTACACCAACGGATCTCGAAAATTAAAAATAACAATATATTTTGCTATAGATGCCGTAAGGGTTGAGTAAAACTTATTATACGTATATTTTCAATTATATCGCAAGTACTTCACGTTAGTAAATACGTATGTAGCAATATCCATGTTAAAAAAAATGTATGTGGTACATGAAGAATTTTTATATACTACTATTATTCTGTTAACGAAGGCGGTTTTCATGACGAGCATCTCTAATTTAAGCAGATTTAATATACACAGTACGCCGTGCCCTCGCAATGCGCGGCTTCTGGCTTTCCGCTTGTTCCAGTTGATGACTGCAACTTTTCGCCTATTCAGCTGACCCGAATTTTTTGTTCCATAAGCAATTCCAAGTTTATGACGTAATAAAGAACTTCCATATTTATAACGACAATGTTTTGCTGCCCATTTGTGCCGACAAACGGAGAATGGTGAGTCGAAATTTTGCTATAGCGGATATATTTGAAAATGTATTCGTTTTGTTCATATTAATTTAATCTTTGAATTTCGCAAAATTCTGTGTCTTTACAAAAGAAAAAATATATTTAGAATGGTGCCATTTAAGTTATAAGCGCCAAATATACACTAATAGTTTTAAGCCGGTTTTCAGAAAACAATTAATGAGATAAAATTTATACTTTACGAATCGGGTACAAGGTACTTCGTAAACAAATAAAAGCCCTACGAAAGATGAAGTCACAGGGGGCAGGCAATAGAGCGCGTAAACCAAATGACTGCCAGAGCCTTTCGATTCTTGAATGGAGACCACAGGCAAAAAGCGCAGCGACCACGCACGAGATAAACAGAGGACCTTTAAAGGTCATCGAAAGATAATAAATATTTCCAAACGATTTTATTCCAATCTCCGGGTTCGGCAGCGATTTTCAACTGCTGAAATGGTAGTGATAATGACATTTAATTATGTAAAACGGACACCGCCATTTTTGAGAAAAAAAAAACACATACTTTTGTATAAAATCTTAGTATTGATTCAAAGTATCCCTCGGTATAAATCAAAACTGATTTGTTATACAATACTATTGTAAATGAAATCTTCGCAGATCTTATCACATCTCGCTGTGAATAACTGAGCGTGAAAGCGCAGCGAGCTATTTAAAACATGATGACAGGATAGAATTCATTTTATTTGCAAGTCGTATTCAATAAAAAAGGGATTAAGCGACAATTTTAAAAATATACAGGGTGGTTAATCGTTGGTGTAACGGCCTTGAAGAGGTGAATGTATAACAGTACAATGTTTGCAGAGACAGGTAGTAAAAAATAAACAACAATAATGTAGGAACATGAATTAAAAATGCTTATTCTTGCTATATTATAATTACCTTATTAAATAATTATTTCTGATACCATTGATTTTTTTAATGTACATTTAGTGTACGGTAACGTAATTGACAGTTAATGAGCTATAAACGAGAGCAGTAGCTCAGCGGTACGACTACATACGGTAGGCTTGCGTTCGCAGATCGCAGCTTCGATGCCCGCGATACAAACTATGTAATTCCCACTTTTTATATTTATTGTATGGGATTGCCATGGCTCATAAACAATATTCTAGAAAATGAGCAGCAGAGCGTCTCCTGAGTACCATAACACCACATTGCATCGCCAAATCGCCAGCCAAGTATATATTATAGTATATCCCCCATAGATATCTTTAGAGTAGGACTGTTGCTTGCAGTGGGCGCCTCAGGCTGTATATTGTTAATTTTGAAGTATACATTCACCTTTGACTTTTATGTAACCATTTCAACCCTTTTTTATAACCATATCTTAAAAGTAAAGAAAGCCTTTAAGTATTTATTCTATTAATAACATTTGTTTAAACAATAAAATATTGGTTAGTAATCAAATAAATTATAAAATTAATTTTATTAAGGACGACCATTATCAATTTTATTTAAAAACTTAATTATAGTGCCTTACTAAATAGTAGAGCATTATTTATTTTATTTAAATCCTGTCAATGACTACACCCGACTGTTTTATTTTTGGCACAGACTTTTAGAAAAGAACATTGTACCTTACAGAAATCCTCACAAAGTAATATAGCGGATATATAGTTTGTGATTTCGTAATTATATATATGCAGCTTTTGTATTGAACTGTCGAATATCTTTTTATTTTTTCATATTTTTCTTCCACGTTTGACGTGTCCATTACATATTCTTTTCGATTATAATTTATTTAAAAGTTTTTAATGCAAACCGTATAAGCTGTACGGCTACAGTATAATTGAATATGTTAACGAAACGAAACTGATAGGTGTGGGAATTCTCCGACAGTTCCACTCCGGTATCAGCATAAAGAATTTTATCGCGGTAACTGAGTTTTCACAAAGATATTGCATTACTTCTAGATGAGGTGATGCGAAGTTGATTGAGAAGGGAAATTTCCATATTCCTGGTATGTTGCTTTGAATTTCGAACGAATAATTTGCTGATTGTACTGAACTGAAGACATTTAAATTCATTTATATGCTTATGTTATTAGCGCTCTTTATAGACAAGACAGATGACTTTATAAGATTCAGTACATTAACAGTAGCTATTTAACTATCATCATTCATAACTATCATGCTGCAGTAGATCTCTACTAGACATAGGAATCCAACAGATAGAACATAAAAAAGGATTTCAAAAATATGGTAGTGGGCATCCACTACCATATTTTATTCGGTTACTTTCGTTTGCTACGAATCCCCTTATTTTTGATTTAATCTAGGAAACCCTTAGATTGATCTCATTGGTTGAACAGTAGCTTGCCAATAGGGTTCTAAGAGAGATCAAGTTTGAATGTCGTACGTCATAACAGGTAAATAATTATTAATAAAATTAAAATATAATGAATTATTAAAGCGTTTTTTTTTATTATTCCACGACAATAATAACTTCTCATGAATGAAATTAATTAGCTAATGACTTGAAAACTTTGCCCCGAGATTAATAATATTGTATTCTCTATTAAGTATACCCCATGTAGATTAAAAAGGAAATTATGTAACTATTTATAAGTTCATAAAAACGTAATTAAACTCAATTATTGAAAATCAGTACCGCGCTATAAAAGCGTAACTTTGGCCCTATTTTTTTGTTTAATGGCACTTTCATTCACTTACGCATTCCCTGTAATAATACTAACTTTAATTTTAATTAAAAAAACATAATGGCTATTGTGTTTGTCATTTACGGGTACACGTGTGTGTGTGTGTTTTTGGCTGCGAAGAAGGAACGTCGGGTCGCATGCGCAGCTGAAAATTTGGATGATGATGAACCTCCCATAAGTTATACTAAGCCCTCTTTTAATCCCCACGACATAGTACTTTCGAAGAATCTGGAATTGATTACGAACGATGACGAGTTATATTCTCACGCTGATAGTCACAGTGGACGGAATCTTCAGCTCTACCCTCAGTCGAGGTATATGTCCAGTGCAGTTGCAATTTTATCAGGTGCAAAACATTGCCATTGTATTCGCGCTAGTTTTGACAAAGAGCATCAAAAGAGAACCATGCACATTTTCAGACGATAAAAGTTCAACATAACCCTTTGAAAACCCTAGTAATATATAATAGAAAGTTACCCGTCAAGTGAGAATGAAAACCAATATACAGGGTGATAGGTTAAAGGTGTTTTTTGCTTTAGAGTACAAAAAATGGCACCCCAAAAATCAAATGACACGGAAATAATAAATAAGATTATCATGATAAAAAAATAATTAGAAAAGACGTTTTCAGATTTCTATCACTACCTAATAAAAATAATTATTGTTTACTAATTAATAGACTTTGCACTGCAAAAAGTTAACCGTCCGTGATTTCCTTTAGAAAAAAAATTAATGTAACATATTTACTAAGTGATCACTTTATATAAAATGATTGAAAGAAAGTGTAAAAGCTTTAAAGTTTTAATCTTTCAGGTTTACAATACATTGATCTCTTAAAAACTTTTACATCTTTTACTAATCATCCTCTATAAGAGATTAAGCACTGGTGCTTAATTTAGATATATACACGGTACCTACTCAAATGTTACCCCATTGTAATTAGTAACAGTATACGTATTCATTTCAATTTGTGTTTAAACATGTACCTTTGTATTTAATAATGAAATTAATCGATTTTCTCCTCAATACTTTGTCTACATTGAGAAGCAGAAATGTGATATTTTACTATCTTGAGCAAAATTATAATAGCTGATTGGAGTTCAGTTACATTTTTTAAGTGCACAAAAATTGTAATTGAGTAATGTTAATAATTGAATAAATGGATCTAAATAAATTGAAGTTACAAACTTCAATTTATTTATAACTGTTAATTCTATTAATATGCGGAATAATACAATTTTAATTCAAAATTTAATTTGTAAATATAATATAAAAGTTTTTTGTAAACCATAAATTATATTATCATTTCAGCCGTAAGACGTCCACTGTTGGACATGGATATATAGATTTCCAATAAAACTGTCTAAAGGTGGCCTGCACCCAGCGTTTTCTAACCAATAAACTTAATAATGTCGTCTGTTCATCTTGTAGTTGGTGATCATCATTTATATATATCTATATACTTGTATCAAAGTTATTAAAAAAGTAAAAAACAACTTTTAATGTAAATAAAATTAAATGTGTATTTATTAACCAGAGAAAATTTAAAGTTTTAAGTCTGAATATAAAAAAAACTTATTTTTATAATTAACATTCGTCACTACAACGAAATTGGAGAGTATTTTAGTAAACAGAAAAATGTGTTTGAAATTAACATCTCTTTGAATTTGCACGCTTTGGCTAGGCTAACAATTACGCAAAGAGGTCTTGACCCTTTTAAAAAGTGTTTGCAGGGCGGTACAACAGGTATAAAGTTTTCGCTTTATGTCTACATAAAAAATGTATGGTTGAAACAACCTTTATTGTATTTCAAATACACTCTTACACATGAGCACATATAGAAGAGATGTCTGTTGTTGAGTCATTCATATGGCTCTTTGTTATATTCAGTTGTTGAAGATTTCCTTTATAGAAGTGGCGGTTTTTCATTGCCAATCAGTAATGTTATAGCCTGATTATTCTCAAATGCTAAAATATCCTAGATAATAAAATGACTAGTCCAATAATCACTATATTCTTGTGACTGTTATGAGTCTATTAAAAAATCCAAGTAACACTACGCTCTTGAATGAGCTCGCTTCAGCCAATAGACACCCACTGCAAGGCATAGACCTTCCTAAAAATATTAATAGGGATATAACATAATCGCCACGCTTGGTAGGCGAGTTGGTGACCGCAGTGTGGTATTATGATACGCAGAGGACGCTACTTCCTATCCTGGGGAAACTTATGAAGAAGCTTACTTACTTTAGATCCTCAATTGATTTTTTTTTGTTTTTTCTTACATAAATACCTTCTCCATCGTATATGTTATAGAAGCATCATGTTAAATAAATAAAAGTATCAGAGTTAAATGCTAAATCTTTCAATCACCGTATGAAACACAGAAGTCTCACACAGACCTATTAATCTCGATTTTTAAATGTACCATAGCATTACAATTTTCACGTACTCTTTTGAAGGATTTTCTGGTAATAAATTACTCTGTTTTTACAACAACTCCTCTGTTATCTATGGATAAATATAAATAAAATACAAGTATAAACTTATTTTAATTTTTTATTATTTATTATTCAATATCATTCCTTCATTACTGAACTGAAAGTCGTGTCCGTCCTGAAAGACCTTGACAAAATCCATGATGAATTATTTCCTTGCCATTCTATCCTATGCTTTCCTAGAGGCAGTAGTAACAGATAGTCCAGTAGTTGACATGGCTTGAACAGACTAGAGACATGTGATCGTTCGCGTGTTTTATCATCTCGTCGTTTCAGCCCATAGATGCCCACTGCAAGGCATAGGCCTCCCCTTAGGATATCTATGGGGGAATTACCATAATCGCCACGCTTGGCGCGCAGAGACCACTGCTTCCTATCTTCTGGAATCTTGTTACATGCCTAAGTATCACACACTGCTCTCGTTTGTTTACATTTAACTACAGTGAAACCTGCATAAACCAACTTTGTGCTACTCGTATTGATACTGCGTTACATACTTAAACGTTATATTTTAATGCACAGTGTAAATTATATGAAATTGTATCCTTGGAGTCGAACCAGCGACTTATGATAGCAAGTCCGTTAGAACTGCGTCCTGTTTTATCGTTTACTTTCCCTATAATCACTAGTTTGTCGAAGATGTCTTGCTCCTGTCATTTTATTTCGTATAACAAAATTATAATAAAAAATTCAATGGTTCTATACCATTAAAAAAATCAAAACTATAACGTATTACAATAGAATGGTGAAAGGATGCAATGAAAATTAATTTATATAATTAGATAGGCCTAATTATCATCGTAGCCGATTTCACGTGTACCTCAGTGGTTGGTTTCCGATTATCAAACGACCTCATTTTCCACATCAATACACCGCCTCTAAAACAGTGTGAACATGAAACACCAATTATCTTTTTAATTGCATTTTCGTACCATGATTTTTATTCCGCCATAATAAAATTTGGATCAGAAATAGTTATTGGTTGAAATAGAAATTGTAAGGTAACGTTCCTTAATCATAATTAAAGTATCTCAGAGATCAGGGTGGTTACAAGTACATTAGTTATTAATAAATTTATTTACTTCTTAAATAAACAATTACATGATTTGACAATGAGCGCATCTGTGTATAAGAGTGAATCTGTGTGGGTAATTATTTTTGAGTATGTGTACGAAAGCGTGACAAGAAGAAGGGGGATTGATAAATTGTGAGCGTAAAATATAGTACATGGTAGTATATTACATTTAGGAGGAGTGTGACACTATTCCTTTAGTTTATTCATATTTTTCACTCAATTACCAAGACATACAGCCTTAGTATGTAAGCCTGCCCACTGCTGGATGTAAGCCTCCAATACAGACTTCCAATAAGACCTATGGGAAGTATCTAAGTGAAGATATAGAGGACGTTCTATACTTATCCGTGCATATCTTTGCATATTTATCAATGCAATTAAAAATCTTATTTATAATACAGAATAAAAAATTTGGTACAAAGAAAAAACCATAAAAGGTACAGACAAGATTACCTTCGGTAAAATAAAACAGTCTGGATTGCAGGTAACCGTTTCGTGATTAATTTCAGCTCAGCTATAAAACCCGTCGACGTCATCAAGGTGACTGGTAGTATCCCCTTGTAATTGGAAATACACGCAAGTAATTTAATTCCCTTATCGCGCGAGACGATGCTATCGCTCCCGAGAGGCTTATCCTTTATTGCTACCAATTTTGGGAACCGAGTTGCATCGCTTTTCTTATATACGTACATTGGTTAAATTTGATTTTTCGCTTTACAAGAATTACATCTTATATGTACATTTGTTGGTACAAACAATACAACCGTTCCATTCTGCATATAGTCACCATCTTGAAGTTGCAAATGATGTAATAGCCAAAGTACAATAGTTTCAATCAAGAAGTACTTGATGTTTTAGACCTTACAACAAACAACTATATTCTCAAACTCGATATTAAGATTTCAATAGATACTTATTTATACCGTACGTTTGACTGCGCCATGAAATATATTAATTTTAAAATTTAAAATTGAACTTCAATGAAAAGCCAATCATAGACAATCCACAAAAAAGGCTCTGAAACCATATTTTCAATGTATAACGATTAACAGATACTTTTGGAAAAGAAAATAGGAAAAAACGAATACAGTCAAGGAATTGCAAATTTCATTATATATTTTATTAAAAAATATTATTGGAAATACATTACACGCCTACTTTTTAAAATTCCCTTAAAATCTAGCCAAAGTGTCAGCAGGCTAGAAGTTAGGGAACGATAGTCAAGAAGTGGATACCGTGTATGGGTGAAAGAGACCTTGGATTCCTTCCTTTGAAATGGTTCAACAACTTCAGAACAAAATTTCTGGATTTTTGATTTGAGTGAACATGAATAGCAGAAGAACACTTTCAGTGAAACCATTTTATTTCATGCTTCAATGCATATGCGATGAGGATAATGACTATCATGTTTTATTTACATGTGTATAACCTGTACTTATCTGAAATCTGTCTATTAAACTGTCGCGACACTGAGAGATTGACAGATCGTTATTCAAATTTTAATTCGTTAGTGTTTCATTTTATTTAAATATAAACAATAAGACGACGTTAACAGACCGACGAATGATCGACGTTTATATCGTATATACGATATATAAGACATTTTATACGATTTAAATATATATAGAATTTCCACTAAGAAAAACTTGAAGAAAGATCTGATGGTCGTGTCAGAAAGTGTAAAAAGAAGAGGAGTCATTTCCTCGCCGGCCTTCGGCATAAGAAGCATTCATTGCATTGCAAACGTTAAAATTCAAATCTAACAAAGCTGCATAACAAGTCCGCTACTCTTAAGTGTACTATGAATAAACAGTTGCAACGTGTGAAATACAGATAATATATCAAATAATATACATAAGGATTGGTTATAAGCACTAAGACTTTAATTAGGCGGAAGGCAAATTTGTCAGCAAAAAGCCTCAACGCTTTTACGTCTATTTCCAAACACACTGTGTAAAGTGGTCACTATGAAATATGTTACATTAATTTCATTTTATATTGAAATAAACCAAGCTTGTAAATTTTGCAAGTACAAAGTCTACATAAACAGATAGTAAACAATAATTAGTTTTGATATGTTGTAATCCGAAATTAGACAACGCTATTTCTTACTTTAATACCATTACTCTATCTTTTGATTATTTATAACAAATTACCTATAGATTCACCCCATCAAAGCTTTGACTAATCTAATTTGTAACAAATCGCACTGAAAAGCAATGTTTTCATTTCTTGGCTTTTATATTAAATATATTGACAGCTACAAACATTTTTCTCTATAAATAGACAGCCCGAATTTTATTTATACCTGAGTATTAAAAGAGAGCATTGAATATTTTCACTTACAATTTAATAAAGAGATATTCCCACGTCATTTGGAGTGTCTATATAAGTGAGCTAAATCAGCGACGACAAATAATATCAGTGAAATATCATATGATCCTTGTATTATTAAATTTTAAGCTCTGTATATAGAAATTAGTTGCGTATAGAGAACATTTTTGGTACATCGGAAAATCATTTTCTTATTGTCATAAAAACTGATTTATAATTTTCTGCCACTGACATCATTTGCCATCTCCGATTTAGGACACTATGTACAGACTGCGAGGGACGTAAATCAAAAACACTGGATTATGTTCTGCACTTAGTTCCTGGATTTGAGAAACCTTGGACAACAACATAAAAGGGAGAGAAATAATAGGGATATGTAATATAACTTATTGACTTGAACTTATTAACAAGACTGTCTCTCCACCTTGTAAGAGGACGTCCTACGCTATGATTGCAGGTCCGTGGTCTTTACTCCTGAACTTTAAGACATCAGCTGCCATCAGTTTTGGGGACGATACAGCCTTCCTACTGCCACTTCAATCTTCTGATCCGTTTGGCTATGTCGTTTTATTTCGTTCGTCTATGGATCACCTCAATTTGAATTCGATACCGTAGTGAAACAAATCGCTATCTCCGTAGCTCGATGAGTGACTATAAGACCAATGAGGCTCACAGTGAGAGACCACGTGTCAGTGTGGTAAGTCATCACGGGTAAGACATATTGGTCGAAGACTTTCGTCTTAAGGCATTGAAGATATTAGACGGGAAGATATATGTTTGTTACTTTATTGTCAAATAGTATAAAAAATTTAAGCGATGTTATTAAATAAAAACCTTCTTGCCTAGTTTTAGTGCGCATATTAAATTTTTTTTCCAACAGTAAAACAAAGAACTATATATTTTACATCTCAAAATATTTATCTTAAATTGCATTAAATATAATAGTTGAATTTTATGAAAAAAATTAAATACGAAACATGTGAAACATGTTTCCAAAATGTTCGTAATACTTTATAATAACCAATTTCATTTCTCCCACAGTTCGGAAAATGGCGCCTTAAATTTTCTTTTATCACGCAATGATTAGCATCTGATAGGAGTTTCACGTTTGTTATTTTTAATTTTAATCCATTATAGTTACAACCGAATTATAAATAAATATAAGTGATCAGCAATTCTTAATGTTTTTTATAAAAAAAAAAATTACTCCGTGTTGGTTTTATTATTAAAACCAAACTGTGTTGTAAACTTTTAGAAAGTTAAACGCAAGACTAGATAGATTCGTTGTTTAGGTAGTATATGGGTATATCCTAGATCTTTGTTTAGTAATTTTAAGGCAGCAAAGTATCAAGCAGTACTAGAATTTAAGTTTCATCATTAAATCTGAAAATTAGTGGTAGTTTTAAAAGGTTAGTTGGACCAACAAAATAGTCAAGTTCGTGGTGGGTGACTGGATAAGGGTTACGAAATACTGGTCCTCGTGGTGAGCATAGAAGGATGTCTATGTCTTGCACTAGACGTCTATCAGCTGTCGTAATGATGATGATAAAAGGCTACTACTGGTCTATAGTCCAGACTTGTACCTATTTTTATTTGGATGTTGAAAACTTTTTTGTTAGTATTTTATTAAAAATTGTTATAATTGTTGACTGCGTTAACTACAAAAAATAAAACAGGAAATAGTAAGTCCTTTAACACTCACTTTAACTTATTTCGATATTAATACCCCTCTTCAATAGTTGGTGAAATCAAGCCTTGTCTATTTTCCCTTCCGCCTGTTACGTACATTCGCCGTTTAACCGAGTTTGTGTCACGAGCGATTTAACTAAAGCGACAAAAACTCCATTATCGGCAAGTCCTTGTTAGCTACACTTCCCTTCACCTAAATCTATTTTGTTCTCTTTGCTCTCTAAAAGGTACGAATAGATTATTTACCAACCTTAAACGTCTTTTAAAACCTACTTTAATATTAGCTGCTCTTTGATTTTAATGGTGCAAAAATTAATATCGTTTTCACCAGCCTAATAATGTTTCCTTTGTTGCGTTTTACTTATTAATAATATATACTCTTCTGAACAGCACTGTACTGTTTTATTCTATGTGCTACTATACCGTGCTGTATATTTAGATTTATACAATACTATACTGTACCTTATTGTACTGTACTATACCATACTGTACTGTATTGTATAAAAGTAACCCACATGATCTACCATGCAGGAAACGAAGTATGGATTAATCAATGTTAGATATCCTAATAACTTTTGGTCTAAAGGCATCCTGTTTTCTGTTCAAAGATATAAAGCTTCACCATCAATAACCGCGGAGATGTTACATAATTGATCATTCATAATTAACAACTATTTATTAGAAAAATAACGTACAATATTTAAAATACAGTATTTTTTATTAAGTGTTAAAAATCCATTTAAATTAGTAACGTGACTGCAATAAGGTTCTCTTACCTGTATAGAGCTTTATTTTATATATAGTATATTTATAAATTGGCGGGATGAGTACCGATGTCATGGGCACTGTAACTACAAATTCATTCGCTACTTGTATTGATATAGTATTAACATTTTTCATCGTTTTAGCTCGCAGACGCCAACTGCAAGTTTTAGGGCCTCTCCCTAAGATATCTATGGGGGATACACAATAATCGCCACGCTGGTATGTATGAGATGCTGCAGCCCGTCTTCTGGACACTTGTGAGAAGTGGAAATTTCATTTAATTAATGCACAAAGTGTCAATTATATAAGGTTGTACCACAAATCTTAACCGCGACTTACAATCGCAAATCTCGGTTTTGTACCGCTGGGATACTCCTACTCATAATATTTATAATATTAGGTTTATACTATTAGATAATAGATAAATGACGTTGTAAATAATGCAATATTATTTTATAAAAGGAAATAAAACAAAAAAAAAGTGGTACAGCGCTTGATTACAACGTGAAACAAAAAAAGCTCATCCATTGACGCACCTTTGTTCTCCCATGATAAAGAAACCCGGCCGTTCGTTCAACTTAGTTTATATCAACATTCCGTAATGTTTTACTTATGAAACATTAATTTTGTACGCAGCACACACAATACATTTTCATCGTTCCCTTTTAACAATTAAATTTATATTTACTCCACATCGCTGTTTATAACAGATGATTTTTTCGGGGAAGGAAAATATAAATTGTATTAACGCACTCGGCGGTGACAAAAGCCTCTTTGAGAGAAGGTTTGGGCCGTACTCCACACGGGCCTTATTTACCAATGACTTTTAAATCTACCCTATTTGTACAAGAATATTCCATAAATATTAGATCGCGGAAAAAGTCTTTTCGCAAATGTTACATGTAAACTTTTATTGAAATCTCTTTGGTAAAATCATTCAGGTACAAATAGTGCATATTTATATCAGATTAAATTTTGGGAACATTAAAAATAGTTTATTCTAAAAATTGAAACAAGTTAGTAACTTGTGGCTCGTGTTCCTTTTTATTATTTTTAAGTAAATCTATTAAAGACATTCTAGAAATTTTTAATTTTTACATCAAAAAATAAAACTCCAACGCACGAAAAAATATGAAGTTTAAGCACGTAACGCAGTATCAGTAAGTGTAACAAAAGGTTGGTTTAAGAAGGTTTTACTATAGTTAAATCTTGACAAACGAGAGCAGTAAAGGCACTGAGATTTGGGATAAGAGGTCGCGGATTCGAATCTCGGGACACAATCCTGTATTATTCACACTTAGTGCATTAATTATTTAGAATTGCCTCTGCTCACAAACAAGTTTAAGAGTATGGGTAGAAGCGCCCACAACGTACCATAATACCACAATGCGATCACCGACCCGCCTACCAAGTGTGGCGACTGTGGTACATCCCACCACATCTTCTTATAGAATTCTCGTTGTTCTATTTTAAATTTAAGGATGTCATTACAAGGGAGCTCAGTTTAAGTTACCTTTAAATATTTTCACGTAAATAAATTATCACTTTAAATGATCCAAAGTTAAAAATAATATAAATAACCTTACGTAATCTATATGTTTCCTAGGAATTATTTTGTATTCAACATTTTTTTACAATCTTTTAGCATTCATTATGCCGTCATTTCATCTTTATTACTTTATCGCAATGTTCCTGTCCTAAAAATAATAAAAACGAATATATAATAAAAACGAATGAATGTTATTATGAACGACTGTATTGTCAGCTCTTCGAAATATAAGAAACATTAAAAAATTCACGGCAAAGGAAGCTCGGCATTCATTTTCCTTGACGTAAAAAAATCTTGCTTATTTTAAATACTCATTCATTCACGCATGTTTGTCTTAAAAAAAGCATTTGTACCAGTCGCATTTCATGCTGCCTCCGTGTCAACATTCCGCAAAATTTTTTTAAAAATGGAACAACAATTTTGCCTCAGAACAAAATGAAGCTTAAAATAGATACAAAACGTTTCTTTTATTTTCTGTTCTAGAAACATAAAACATTAATGTTATTTAAAATATAGTTGAATTCATTTTTAATTGAAAATCATAAATCTTATTTCGCTGTAATTTAATATTGAGTATCGCATCAGTCTCTTGCGGCTGTTAATTTAAACGTAATAAATTAATTTAATTTTTAGTTATCAATTTTATGATTTTACAAAATTAAAATTTTTAAACTTAAATATATTTATACGTGCCAAATTAGTACAGATTAACTATTAACTTATCCTTCACTTATATTCACTTTTGTTCTAAAAACATATCTGAATATTAACAAAAACACTCACAAGAATTTTAATAATGGAACTGCCGCAGACAACCTGCTTCATAAAAATTGAAACGCCATTCTCTCCGAAAACCGGGAATCACGCACACCACTAGGTCGAACCGACAACAATCATTATTATCATCAACATTTAAGACATTTTTTTTTATTTTAAAGCCCTCACTATTGAGGGCCTTTCGTACCCCTATCTTTGGGAAGACCAGGGTTGTTTTACTTCATTTAATAATTTCTTTTTCATATTTCTTTCTTATGCGCTCTTCTTGTGTTTTTTCGCTCATCTTTCGTACTCCATCTTTCTTTACACATTTCTTCTACCTTTATCTTTCTTATCACGACATCATTCATTCCTCACCTTACTTTTCAGTTTCACATTTCTTTATTTCATTTTCATTTAAGACATCGGATACCCATTACTTGACGAAGGTCTCCCCAAAGATTTCCTAAGAACCTTTTAAGGCAATTTGCATCCAGTGTCTTGTCCCGAGGCGAGGGAGTCCTCGAGTAACAAAACTGCGTCTTTAGAACTAGCAATCTATCAATCCTATGAAACAACTAATGGGACATCCTGGGCCAAGGCTTCTGTTCTGTTCTTCTGAGTTCAGCTTCCTGAAAACCTAGTAACACATTCTCAAGAAAAAAAGGACAACTGAATTAATCTGACTTTTAAATCTGAATGTTTAAGCTTATGCCTTTAAAGCCAATGTTAGCTTTTACGAAATACCCATAAAGATTCGCCTCCATCACCGGGCCTGTTCCCCTACGTAATTGGAAGCGCACGTTTGCAATTTAATTTCCTTATCGTTCCAAACTCTAATCGTACACTAAACCGTTATCTTTACTGCCACCCTTTTTAAAGATTTTACTTAGAGTATGTAGGGATTTAACAAGAATAAACTTTTTCAAAGGCATTGTCTGATAAAGATACGATACTTGTAAAATATATGTATAATACATATATGGCACTTTATTAGTAGTGGTGGTCCACCGGTAGTGGACTGAACTTGCGATCTTACGTCGCGGGTTTGATTCCCGGAGCACGATGTTGTGTAATTGAAAATAGGCTATATACTACGACGATAATTAGTGTTAATTTCTTTTAATGGCATTTATATTTTATTTTGTTCTAATAATTAAAATAATAGTAACTAGAGAAGGTACTCAGGAAAATATTATTACTGAGAACTAAACCATAATCGCCACTCTTGGCAGGCGGGTTGGCGATCGCAATGTGGTACGCAGAAAAGGCTGTTGCCCATCCCCCGGAAGCTTGATTGTGAACAGAAGCAATGCTTTATAATTAATGCATAAAGCGTGAATTATTTAAGATTGTATCCCGGGAACTGAACACGCGACATACGATCCCAAATCTCGATCCGCTATTACATATGTTTTACTGCTGTGTAGAAGTTTATAATGACCAGTGCTCTTTTCAACTTAAATATTAACAGAATTAACTTTTACATCATGTGGATAGAAATCTGGGTATAGTTTTTCTTAGCAATTAATTATTACAGACCTAGCACTGGTAAAACAAAATACTGTAATAACTAGAAGATTTCCGTTTCATTGAATCGAATGATCCTAGTTTGTTCTATGTACTAATTAAAAAGTTTAAACGCGACGCTGTTTCATTTAAAGCACATTTGTAGGCTATAATCAAATTTAAATCTGTAGCAATTTAATCAAAAGCTTTGGTAGACGACAAAAAGTCCATTATCGGCAACCCTCTTTTACCTTGTTAAAAGCTCCACTTCCTTTGCCTTCTGAATAAATCCATTTTGGTTCTTTTAAGTAACGGTATAAAATTAAAAAGTTAAACAATCCAGTGGTATAACTTTTATCGCTTTTAATAAAGTTATTTGGTACTACAACATTTAGGCAAACGAAAACTGAACAGTTTGATTTTGCAAACCTGCCTACACTCGTATCCAAGTCACCGAAAGATACTTCTCCGTGTATCCACTTACAGAATATAACATTTTACATTTGATTAATACGTTATAATATCAATCATTTAAATGATTCAACATATCAAGTTACAAACATTTCAATTTAAAAAAAAAACTTTAATACCGTAATAAGTTTTATTTTTTATTTATTTTTTTAATTTTAGATTTAAAACTAAGAAAAGGAAAGTCCAAAACATCGTTTGTTACTTTATTATATATGCTTACACAAAGAGACATGTAGGCAATGTCAAGTCATTCGATTTTAAACTCCTTACTAATAGGTAGCAGTAAAAAACAAAACTTAAAGAAAAGACTGTCGAACAGATCATTCGCAGTCCAGCTTATATTTATTAATTTGTTTTACTCTCTCCTATGAATCAATGTTAGCGATCAATGATGTGCATGTGAAGAGACGATATATAGAATTGCCTAATTAAAAAAAAAAACGAATATAAAATATAACTTCTCTGTAATGACTTATGGATGTTGGCTTAAAATAAAGTTAGAATGATTTCACGTGTCTAGATCTTAGAAGAGCCTGCAACAAATTCAGCCGGTTTTGTTTAACGATCGCTTTTGCAAACATCTTTGATACATTACTAAAAGTAAATCACAACGAAATATCAAAAATACACAGATATACAGATCGCTTTATTTATTTTGATACACTTCTTCATGTGCTGTTAGTATTTATGCTCATTTTCACAGGAAAAGCTTAATATAAATACATGTTTCGTTATGATACAAGGACAGGTTTCATTATGGCTGGGGAAATAGTTTTTTTGCATTCCATATAAAAATTCGAGAAAAAGTTCAAAGGTGCGGTCTTATCTTGTTTGTAATGACCTGATGCGCATCACGTAACGAAGAAAAATCCTTATTCATTATAAAAATATATGTTTGAAAGAAATCGCGTTTTGCAAATTAGAGAATAAACGTTTTAAAATGCTTGCAAATATCAGAAAAGAACATGGAATAAAATGTTAATTAAGCTAAAATTAAAAAGCCGGATAAATAAGTTAGACCTAAGATTTCTATAAAATGTAATTAAAAGTGAAGAATCTGAAAAAAATATGTCTCAAATTAAAAGACTCTGCCACTAGTCAGCAGAAGTTTCAGATGGCGACTAAGAAAAAAATCGCATTTGTAATAAGACCGCCCCTTGAACTTTACTTTACATGTGATATATTTTTATCTCATATTGATGTACAAAGAAGAGTAAATACACTGTCCAAAATTTCTATTCATCGTTTCAACCTATAGATGCCCTCTGCCAAGTATAGGCCTCCCCTGACGATATGGCTTGGCAGGTGGATTGGCGATCGCAGTGTGGAATTGTGGTACGCAGGGGATGCCGCTGTCCATCTACTGGAAACTTGTGAGCAGCAGTAGAATATTAAATGTTGGTATAATCAAAGCACAAGTTGTGAATTATATAGGATTGCTTCTCGGGAATCGACCCCATGACCTGCGATCGCAAATCTCAGTCCTCTTCCACTGGTCCAACATTTTAATTAAAAAGGCTTCGTTTCTTATCGTAAATGTAGGCGTTAGCTTGAAAGTTGAAAAAATCACAAAGAACATTAAATCGGTACGAATTTCTATAGCATGAGAAAATTAAGCCGATCCACTACATTAAAGAAGTAAAATATGAAGACGGACATGACCTAAAATGTATTAGATACTTTTTACGGAGCCTTCGGAGCGGAAGGTCCGCAATTCGCTCAATTTGTTACTGGATTTCCCATTTCGCTGTCACCGAATATTAGTTCCTTTTATCTTTAGTGTCGTCCTTTTCGATCACATCCTTTCTGTGGACTAAATATTATCTAAATCTTCTTAAAATATTTTTTTTGTTCACATGCAAGTATTTTAAACGTGTACAGTTATTACTAAGCATTTTACAAAGACTCTAAGATTCTCTCATAAAATTCAATTTAGGATACGAATAAAAGCCATTGCTTTTAGAGACTCAACTTCGTAAATGTCACTATAGGGAACTTTTTAATTTTAGTAAATTCAAAAATTTTTATGATAAAATCTAATCATCATCTTCATCATTTAGACGCTAGACATCAACTTCTGAGAATAGGCCTACTCAAAAGATTTCCAGTAGGGCAAGTTAGAAATTTAAGGCCCCAACGAATACCAGTCCTTCGGACATATATCTTACCCACTGCCAGTTATATTTGCCAATTCGCTGGGCTAGATTGGTTACTTTTGTTAATCTACAGATCTCTTCATTCTTGATTCGTCATAAAGTAAAGTCAGTTTTTTGTAACTTGATAAAAGATATGAAATTTTTCAATAGCCTCACATTTCTTATTCGCTTTATACAATTGAAAGCATAAAGCCAAAAAAACGTAATAAATTGATAGGTAGACCCCTTGTAAAAGCTTTGATGCTAAGGGACTCGTACCTTTTATCGACAACTTTTATATTTGCTTACAGAACGAAACGGCCCATTGATAGCGTTTATAACCTTGCTCCATAGAAAGATCAACTGTAAATATTTAATTATTCCAAAGTGTTTTTATTGGTAAGGGAAAGCGAATTGAAACAGAAATCACTATAAAATAACTAATTTTTATGGATTTTATCTCGATTTATTTTTATTTTTATGTATCTGGCTTTTCGAGTTCTGCAAAAAAAAAAACAGGCATGCAAAGTCTCGGTACTATCTTTAAAAATTTGGTAAGATTAATAATAATACAACAAAATTGTTTTTAGCAATAAAAATTAACATTTTGGTTAAGGAAGGGTCTAATATTTATTAAATTCCAAAAAATTCCTCTACGACCACGCGACATCTAATATTAATTTATTATATATATAAATATAAATTATTGTTGCCCTTCATCACATTGTTACTTTACCGATTTTGTTCATATTTTTTTTAAAGCATCACAACACACTTGAAAAAAAATTGATACTTCGAAGAAGATTCTTTAAAAAAATGATTTATTGCGGAACTTAAAAAAAACGATAATTTGTACTGTCATTCATCTACTGAATCGGTCACTACATATCGACGTAAGATATCAATCAAAATTATGTTTTTTTGTTTCAGTTTTAACCTATTTATTGACCACTTTATTAAATATATATTGTTGTAAGTAACTAATGCAATGACATTAATTTACTTTTTACATAGAACTGTCAACTGCCACTAGATGAACAATTATATCGTAAACTTTCTTTAATAACCATTGAACTAATAAATAATAAGAAACTGAAAAAGAATAATGATAGTGTCTCAAGCGTGTCTTGGTTACGTGTTTTTGCTCCTGCGGACGGCTATTCTCAAGCGACACAGTTTTCACGAGAACTTAGTAGATCTCTGTCTTTGGTAAAGAAAATACAAGATTCTGTGCTTTTCTTCGGTTGCTTTTCTTTTTATAATTTACTAAATTAATAAAAATGTATAAAAAGTTATATAATTTACATAATGTATTATATTTTTATTTTATTTCAAAATAACAGACGAAAGAACATTTAGTGCATTAGTCAATTCATCAAACATTAATTTAATCTGTATTTTTATGGCTAACTACCAAAATAAAAATCATCAATGTTTTTCACCAGAGATATATCATAAATTTAATAGTCTTTATCCATAAAGCGGTAATCATCATCGACCGTTCGTTTTTGTTAAGATTCTTAATCAAAGTTTCTAGATAAATGACTAAATAAATGTGATTCACCTTAGTATATATTATACATATCTCTAAGATATTAAATTATTACATTAAATTTGGATCGAAAAGATGAATTTACAGTGGGAAGGCCAAATAAATAATTTGGATAATATATAAAAATAAAATACTAGGACCTTAAGGTTCTGGAATAGAGATATCAAACCGGCAAGTACAGCAACCTTAACAGGGTCGTCGAAAAACGCGGAGAGATGATTTCGAACCAGTCTTATTAGAAATATGTATGGTGGCTGAACTGGAAATGCCTGCATCAGCAACTTCGGACCATAACAAAGCATGCATGATGAGTTATGTCAGTTTCTTTCATTCCCCCGTGTGGAGTTGCCAGACCTTCCATCGGGCGCGTCCCCCGGGTGGCGGATGGGGGAGCGCCACCCAGATGTAGGTGGTATTGGGCATGTTCCGGCGTGGACCAAAACTGGCAGGGTGAGGGGCGTACCATCGGTTCTTTCCAGAACCGAGAAACGGCCAAGGACTGCACAGTCCGAGAGACGAGCCGCTCAGGCTTGAGGTAGCATCCCGTACCCATCTTTAAGAGATGGGACAGAAGATGTGACCAGTGCGGTGATGTGCCAGGTGCACTCGGCTTCTGCCGACACCGGACAACCCGTAATCCCAGTAGGGACCGGGGGCTCCGTACCTGTACGGAGCTGCGAGGAAGAAAACCTCTTCAAAAATAACCCTAATCCCAAGGTTGGACCGTGCCGACGGGATGAATGGCTGGAAGGGAGTTCAGTCACAAGCGCGAAGGGACCTCACCCTTAAAAGGAAAAAAAATAAAATAAAATAATGGACGCAGTTAAAAAAACAAATTTTCCCCAGGGTGGTACCAGCGATGCTGGAGAATCCACCCCTGGGCCTTGCCCAGGCAGCCCCGCCGTATCTGGGGGGGGCAAAAACTTGCGTCGCGGCAACGCTTCAGCGTCTGCCGCTGGGCCCTTAACATCCGGGGCCCAAATTTTTAAAGAGCCGGAGGTGCCGGGCCGTCTATCAGGCCCGGTACGTGATAAGCGCGGGCGATCTATGCGCTCCGCCGGTTTGGCGATTAGTACGGTCGGAGAAAGCGACGGCGGATCAGACGCCTCTCGCGCATCGGTCAGCCCTGGCGCGTTCTCAAGGGCCGGTAAGAGAAAGGCCAAGCCTCCGAGCCCTGGCGCTGTGGCCGCAAAATATGCGGCTTATTCTGCCCAGGAGACCGAGGGCACGGAGACGGTCGGCGGAACCGACAGTGACGAGGAGGGACTCTTCGACCCCTCTGTGCAGCCATTGCGCACTAGGTCGAAGAAAGGGCTCCCGAGTCAGGAGCAGTTGGCTCGCGAATTGCGAGCATGTGCTGATCCCCGGCAATATGCAGAGACCAACCTCCTGGCTATCGAGAAGGTGACGGACCGGTCCAGCAACCTCAAGGGCACGTACGTGCGTAGCCTGAGGCTCGCTGCGCGGAACGTCAAGGCAGCATTGGAGGAGATGTCGCGCAGGACGGCGGGCGACTCCACCGTCGAGAAGTTAGAGCAAGAAAACGCAGAATTGCGTTCTCAGCTTTCTAGCCTTTCCGCGAAAGTGGAAAGCCTCACGATGGAGCTTCGTCGCGTCCGTAGTGCTACAACGGAGCAGGCCAAGGCAGCTGCCCCCGCGCCTCCGCGGGCCCGGCCAGCACCAGTGCCAAGGACGTCCGCGTCTACCGAAGAGGGGCTCATGCATCGCATTGGAGCCCTCATCGAATCGAAACTGGCTGCCTTCGAGGCCAAACTGTTCCCCGACAGGGCAATAAGGCCGCCGTTGGCCGCCAGTAGGACTGGACCGCGTCCGACTCAGTCGACCGTCCCTTCCGAGCCGCTCGCACCGCCGCAGCCTCCACAAGCACCGCCGGCATCGCAGCCGCCGCGACCGCGGCGGTCTGGGCGCCCCAGGAGGAAGACTGCGCCTCCTCCTGTGCCGGAACTGCCTCCAGTGACAGCACCGCCTCCGGCAGCGTCGGCGATCACGACCCGGAACACCTGGGCTGAGGTTGCCCGAAAACCCAGGTTGGCGCCACGGCCCGTGCCTCGTCCGAGTGCTAAACCGCCTGCCGCACCCAGGAGCCGCGGGACCAAGAAGGCGAAGCGAGCTCCCACTACGGCGGCCGTGACGGTTACGCTGCCGGAAGGCTCCACCTCCACCTATGCAGAGGTAGTAAAGGCGGCGAAGGCAAAAATACGGCTGGCGGACCTCGGCATCGAGGCTCTGCGCCAAAAACGTGCCTTGACTGGAGCGCTCCTCTTGGAGATCAGTGGAGAAGACTGTGGCCGAAAGGCAGACGACCTCGCGGCGAGGATGCGTGAGGTCCTTCGCGATGTGGCGGTCAAGATCGGCCGCCCCGTCAAGACGAGCGAAATCCGCTTGAGGGACCTCGACGACGCCGTCAGTCCGGGCGAGGTCGCGGAAGCAGTGGCAGAGGCGGGCGGCTGTTCGGTGGACGACGTCAAGGTCGGGGACGTCCACCGAACAAACACGAGCATGGGCACCTGCTGGTTGCGGTGCCCGGTCAAGGTGGCCCATGCTCTGGTGACTGCGGGGCGCGTGCGTGTGGGTTGGGGTTCGGTGAGGGTGGCACCCCTGGAACCCAGACCCATGCACTGCTTCCGGTGCCTGGAGAAGGGACACGTCGGCGCCAGGTGTCCCAACTCTGTAAACCGGAGCACGCGGTGTTTCGCATGTGGCGAGTCTGGGCACAAGGCAAGAGAGTGCGTGTCATCCGCACTCAAATGCCCTCTGTGCTCAGACCTTGGGTTGCCCTCCAACCACCGGCTGGGTAAGAGGTGCGGCCCAACGCCGGGTAAAGGCAGGAGAAGTAAAAAGACTCCGCCTGCGACCACCAGCACGGCGGCCGCAGCGGCACCGACCGCAGCGCCGGGCGTAAGCTCGGACATGGAGGTCGCTTAGACCTCTATTCCCGCCCTTCAGAGTCCTCCAAGGTAACCTGAACCATTGCCGGAATGCTCAGGACTTGCTGATGCAGACCGTCGACGAGTTTCGGGTTGCCTTGTCAGTAGTAGCGGAGCCCTATAACGTGCCTGACCATCCTCGTTGGTTCGGCGACGACTCAGGGTCCGTAGCTTTCTACTTGAGGGGCGGAGAGGGTACCCCACCCTGCACCTTATTATCTAAGGGACAGGGCTATGTCGCCGTTAAATGGGGTCCCTTGGCCATGATAGGCTGCTACGTGTCTCCCAGCAGGTCTCGCGCCGACTACGAGGAGTACCTGGATAGGGTGGCAAACTGCGCTGCGGCCTGCCTCCCCTGTCCGTTGATCGTCCTTGGAGACTTTAACGCCCACAACAGGGCGTGGGGGAATACTAGGGACGATCCGAAGGGAGACACCGTCGTGGAGTGGGCGGCCGGACTGGATCTCCGACTTGTCAACAGGGGATCCGTCAGCACATGCGTGCGCTGGCAGGGGAAGTCGGTCGTGGACTTAACATGGGCGACTCCCGCTGCAATGCGTATGCTTTCGGGCTGGCGGGTTGCAGAGGAGGTGGTCACTCTTTCTGACCATCGCCACATCGTTTTCGATGTTGCGATCCGCAGGCCCGTCGCTGACTCTGGCGGCCGTGACGGCAGCACTACGCGACGCTGGTGTTTGAAGCGGCTAGACAAAGACCGGCTAGAGGCCGCCGCCTGCGTCGCCGATTGGCCGAACGCCGAAGAGGTTCTGTCCGAACCGGAGAGGGGAGCGAACTGGTTTCGGGAGATATTGACGCAAATTTGCGACGCGTCGATGCCCCGGGCCGGTCGTCCCAAGCGCAGGGGGGTGCACTGGTGGTCGGCGGAAATTGCGGAACTCCGCAAGGTCTGCTTGCTGAGCCGCCGCCGGTACACCCGAGCCCGAAGGAGGCGAAGGCGAGCTCCGGAGGAGGAGATGGCCAGACTGTACAGGGAGTACCGGGCGGCTACAAAGGCGATGCAGAAGGCGGTAACTGGCGCCAAGGCTCGGTGTTGGGTCGAGCTCCTGCAGGGACTCGACAGGGATCCGTGGGGGCGTCCATACCGAATAGTGCTGGGAAAACTCCGGCCATGGATGCCCCCGACGACGGAGACCTTAGAACCGGTCTTTCTGAGGAGGGTAGTAGATACTCTTTTTCCGGAAGATCGGTCAAGTCCCTCCGCGCACCCCCCGGCACAGCCGTGGGAGTGGACGGATGAGACGAGGGTAACGGCGCAGGAGCTGGATCGAGCCGTGAGCCGTCTCAGAGCGCGAAACACCGCGCCGGGGCCCGACGGAATACCGGGTCGGGTCTGGGTACTTAGTCTGGCATCTTTGGGGGGTAAGCTGGCGGAGCTTTTCACGAGCTGTCTCCGCCGAGCCACGTTCCCCACGCCTTGGAAGGAGGCACGATTGGTCCTCTTGAGGAAAGAAGGCAGGGCCGTAGAATCTCCCTCTGCGTACCGTCCCATATGCCTGCTGGACGAGTGCGGCAAGCTGTTCGAAAGGATACTTGCCGCCCGTATCGGCGAGCATCTGTCTCGCGTCGGCCCCGATCTTGCCGACAGCCAGTTTGGCTTCCGTCGGGGGCGTTCGACCGTCGACGCGATCATGCGCGTTCGGTCCTTGTCGGAGCAGGCCGTGTCGCGGGGTGGTGTAGCGTTGGCGATAAGCCTCGACATCGTCAACGCTTTCAACTCACTGCCCTGGGATGCGATAAGGGAGGGACTGATCCAGCATGAGGTCCCTCCCTGCCTGCGAGGCGTCATCGGCGATTACTTGCGAGACAGGTACATCGTGTACATGGACCAAAACGGAAGGAGTAACCGGAGGGAGATCAAGCGCGGGGTGCCGCAGGGGTCGGTCCTAGGACCACTCTTGTGGAACCTCGCTTACGATGCGGTTCTGCAAGTCAGTCTCCCCGCCGGCGTGAGCGTCGTTCGTTACGCCGACGACACGCTGGTAGTCGCCAGCGGAGACAACTTCGAGAGGACCAGGGAGCTCGCCGAGCTTGGGACGGAAGTCGTCGTCGCTAAAATACGCGGGCTGGGGTTGGAAATAGCGCCAAACAAGACCGAGGCGCTATGGTTCCACCGGTTGCCTCGAACGAGGGAACCTCCCGACTCGCGCGTTCGCGTCGGTGGGCACGATGTCACGGTGGGGCGGTACATGAAGTACCTCGGCCTCACTTTGGACAGTCGCTGGGGCTTCGAAGAGCACTTCGATCGCCTCGTCCCCCGGATTGAGAGGATAGCGGGTGCCATGCATAGACTGCTGCCTAATCTCGGGGGACCCACGGAGGAAGTCCGCCGCCTCTATGCAGGGGTCGTACGGTCCGTAGCCTTGTACGGGGCGCCCGTGTGGGCAAAAAGGCTGGCGATTCGACGCTGTAGATCTAAGATCTACAGCGTCCAGCGGAGGATGGCCATACGGATCGTACGCGGATATCGCACGATATCGTTCGAGGCGGCGACAGTCCTGGCGCGCTTTCCGCCCCTGGACATTCTAGCGGAGTCGGATGCGAGGGTCTACGACCAAGTCCGCACCCTCCGCCGAGACGGCGGTGGCGAGCCGAACCGTGTGCTCGAGGCGGTCAGACGGCAGGAACGGCGCAGGGCGCTCGCGACGTGGCGCGCTAAGCTCTCGGAAGAGCGCTATGCGCGCAGACGCGTCGTTGGAGCGATCCTGCCCGTCTTCGAGGCCTGGATGCAGCGACGAGACGGAAGGCTCACCTACAGGCTTACGCAGATGATCACCGGGCACGGTTGCTTTGGTGATTACCTGTGTAGGATTGGTCGCGAAGCGACGGCGAACTGCTTCCACTGCGGAGGAGCCGCCCAGGATTCCGCCTCGCACACGTTTGCAGTCTGCCCGGCGTGGCAGTCGGAGCGGCGGATTCTGGCG
Source organism: Battus philenor (assembly GCF_028537555.1). Classification (NCBI taxonomy): domain Eukaryota; kingdom Metazoa; phylum Arthropoda; class Insecta; order Lepidoptera; family Papilionidae; genus Battus; species Battus philenor. The sequence goes on from NW_027181686.1 coordinate 7,519,273, forward strand.
GACGAGATCGGACAGGACCTTTCCTTGCCAGCAATCGTGTCGGCGATGCTGAGTGGGTCATCGGCGTGGAGGGCCGTGGCCTCTTTTTGTGAGACCGTCATGGTCCAGAAGGAGGCAGCCGAACGGGATCGACAGAGGACAGATCCCGCTCGGAGACGACGCCGTCAGCGCAGAGACGTGCCTCGCGACGGCCCTCCGAGGAATGGTGCTCCCCTACCATGAACGGGGCCTTCGGAGTCGCGGGAGTTTAGGGTGGGGGCCCTAAACTCCCATTAGCTTCGGCGACTCTGAGGCGGGCGATGGTTCGACGTGGTCCCGAATCATCGTGATAGTACCACGAGGGTTTCGGGGGTAGCGTATCCACGCATACCCCGGGACGGGCTATCGAAAAATAGCAAGGCGCAAGGGAAGACCGCGTGGCGATCCCTGACCGGGAGATACCACGGTCCCCCGTTTAGCGCAGAGGGCGACCACCGGGGGGGGTTTTAGTGGGTAGGAATCCCACATACCCCTGTCCTTCCCCCAGAGGCAGGGCATCTTGAATACCAGAAGATTTCCCCCACCGAAACAAAAAAAAAAGTTTCTTTCATTCCATTATGGATCTCCAGCCGATTCAATCTCGTAGAGCAATTCTGAGCATAGAATAGCATTTCATTTTAAAATAATCTCATGGTATTGATCACTATTTTTATCAAAATACATATGTAATGACCGTCATAAATATATAGAAACGTGTACTAACTTTGAAGCCTAATAAAATTAAAAATAAAAGTATTTAAGTTGAACCGCCCAAAAAATCAAGCAGTGACATACTATTAAAGTATTTTGGAGGCATTCCATCTCTAAAAAGCACAAAAGCGATTCGTGATTGGAATTCACAGCAATTTCCCGACAGTACGTGTGCGGCAGGAGATTTACCTACGACTATATGAAAGTCAGTTTATTTAAACGGTGCATGCGTGTGGAGGAATCCGATCTAACTGCGAATAGGATTAAAACTGAATGAAATAAAAATAGGCATCGTTTTTAATTGGTTTATTTTAGTTATTTTTATATAAAGTGTTTGAAAGTTCATTCTAGGTATTTTTGTCCTCCACAAAGAACCAATTATCATTTATGATCATCATTTTTTGAGACGTAAGACGTGCACTACTGTACATATGCCTCTCGAATAAATTTCCTATAGGACGGGTTGGAAGCGGTCTGCATCCAGCGTGTTTGGCCGTCGACTTTCGTCTTAAGACATTGATGGAACGCTACCAAATTGACTTTGTTTAGAAGAAAAAGAGAAGAAGAAAGAAGATTTATTGTTGGCTTATATTTATGTCTTAAAATTATTACAGATAAGATATTATATAAATAGAAATATCAATGGGAACCCTTCCTCAGCTACGTACTGCAGTACAGATCAATCTATAATACAGCGCTGATTTTCAGTAAAGGACATAGTAAATTTATTTTAATTTTTATGACCGATGGTTACTGCTCGCAATAGTAGTTAAGAGTGGATTTGGAAAAAAATTAAACATAAAAATAAAAATCGTGAATAGTCATTACGCAATAACATAGAATAAACAACGGGAATATAAATGCAAACATACAATTTTAAAAAATTCATTCATGACAGAGACAATAATAGGAATTTGATTATATTTACGATCATTTACTTTTTCATTTACTGTTACGTGTTTATAATATATGTTTAAGTATTTTTTAAATATGTAGTATATTTTAATAAATTGAAAAAATAATATTAGGAAACTGCATAATTAAGTCACTCAACTAATAGCGAGAAATATCATTCCATCCTGTAATTAGTAACGCAGTATCAATCTAAGAAAACTAAAAACTACGCAGAATATATTTACTTATTTTTTCACAGTATTTGTATCAGTTTATTTATTTATCAACACTTTTTTGTGCACTATAGACAATAAATAGAGGAATAAAAAAGAAAAAAATCATTTGGTAATAGAGGCGGTCTTATCGCTCGAGACGATCTCTACCAGACAACCTTTGGATGGAGATGAGAGACATGAAGAAGAGGGCAGTTTCACTATTATTCACTGAGGATAATTTACGCAAGGAGAAGAACGACAAAGAGCTGAATATGAGAGATAATAGAATTAAATAGAACTCTCCTATAATGGCATCCTTCAACTTAAAGCTATGTAGATTGCAAACGTGCCTTGATCTAAGAGCCCACAACAAACTCAGACGGGTTTTTTGTGGTCACTTTCTCAGTATCTTTAATACAGCAGTAGGTCAATGTCAAAGACACGCATAGTTGTTACAAGACGTTACTTTGTACTGTTGTATCCGTTTCTGATGACTACAATAAGATATGTACGATTGGATATCTCTGATGTGTTCAAATTTGAGAGTCAAAATTAGTGAAACTATTCAGTTTTTAAAATGTATTATTTCAAGTTCAAAGACAATGTGCATTTCAATTCGGCATTCTACAATATTACAACACCTTAAACCATGTAAACGGACTACGCTGAGCATCGTTTTTATTTATATGAAATAGTAAAAAAATTTAGTACTATATTTATATAAGTTATCTCTGTAACAGCTAATCCATTTAAAATTCTTATAGCCATGGCGTAATTGAAAACTATTTATTTAGCAACATTCCATCACGTCTAATGCTTTACCCTCGTCGTTGCATTCACTTTCAAACTTTAAAATTTTCTGCATAATATTGTTGAATGCATGTTCTAGTAATCAAAGTTTTAACTTCACGGAAAACAGCATACAAGCAATCATCAAAATAGGTCAAACAAGTCGGCGTTCACCCTAGCTACTCTCTTTTCATAGAGACTCCGAAACGATGCCATCAAGTCTTAGCGAGCCTGTGGCAGTGTCACTGAACGTATGGCAACGTCATTGCGCATATGGCAATGTCATTGCGAGTCTGGCAACGCCCATGAGCTTCGCTGATGCAATCTCCCTGTTTATGCCACACGAGCGGGCTTAATGAATCGAGCTTATGTCGCAGTGCCAAATAATGTTTAAAAGTTCTCTTTATATTTTGTTTCAAATGCATTTCCTTTTAATTTAGTGGCAAAATTAATGCTAATGTAATGTAATGACAGTTTACTGTCATTACATTACATTAGCATTAATTTTCAAAAAACGTCGTTTTCCTTGCTTTAGCAAGGAAAACGACGTTTTTTGTGGAAATGATTAGAATGTACATATAAATAAAATAAAAAAGACTTTATTGTTGTTTACGTAAAAAGCCTACTTATTATATCTTAATAATGACAATAATCAAGGTAATCGGATACGAATACAGGTATGCACATATGTCTACAGGTCATCACCGATGAGCCTCCGTGAGACTGCAGGCGACATCAAGGATCTGAATTTCTCAAAGAGTTGGGTAGGCTTGAGTAAAACTAACACCGACGCAAAATTAGCGCAATGCCGCTTGGTTGCGGAAATCAACCCGTAAAGACAAGACAACTTAATCACAGATCAAGTAAACGATAATGTTGTAAGAATGTCTATCATTTATCTATAAAATTATTTCCAAAAAATTAAACATCTCAAAATAATAAAACTTAATCATTCGAATAAAAAAAATTAGTTATCTGAAACAGTCATTAGAAAATCTACTAATGCATATAACATGATTATGATTAGATATTTATAATTAACCAATTATAATTACTTTTTTACTAGAACAAAATAATTATAATAGATAAAAGAGAACAAACATTGAAGCAAATTTTTAAACTTGTCTCATTTAAAAATAAAAAGTTATCAACTCAATTTAATTTACTTTTTAGGCAAAACATAAGAATCAGTGAAGGATTACAAGCTTTAAAGTATAAAATAAAGAATACAAAAATTCTAATAAAAGAAATGATTTTTCGTCCGGTTCTCTGATACAGAAATAAAAGGCTACCGTGCTCATCAATTTAAGCTCAATTTTCCACCTAACCTATTTCACGCGTGGCGCCGAGGTGTAGTTCACATTATTAAGCAAGCTCATTTTCCACTTCAGTACACTGGCTCTGATACAATCTCCTATAAAGAACCGATACGATCAAGTAGATAGGCCGAGCTCCTGAAACTGCCATAAACGGATAAAACTGCAAGTAAATCGTAATCTGTCACCTATACTTTCAGGACACTATAAAAGGAAAAGGTTAGATTGAAAGAAAATTAGAATTTTCAATAATGCTTCGTATTTTTCTTCACATTACTTTAAACTTTTATTTCGTTGATCGAAAAATAATACTTGAACCCAGTTTTATTTTCATTAAATAAATAAATAAATATAATTATTGTAAAAAAAATATTAGTTGATTATTAGCAGCGAAACTTATAACTAGTCGAAAGTTTGTTTTTTCACTTTTTGATATACATATCTTCACTCGATTTATTTCTTTATTGTGTTATTCAGTATTACACATAAACTTTCACATGATTATTTACCGTGCTCGCATGTGTATATCATGATAAAAATTACAGACAAACCCAATTAGATAACAACTATAATAAGCTTATAAATATCTCCAACACAATGTAATGAGATTAGTTAGAACTATGTGGTGCATAACATGAACTGCCAGGAGACACAATAGATCTTTTCTAGATAAACTCCCTAAAAAGACCAGGATGTCCATCATCTGTAACAAGTGGATTCTGTGCTACCTCGGGCACATAGTTAGGAAAAAAAAGCAGAGGGAAAGATACCGATACGCGATCATCAAACCGATGCTGTTGGTGACAAGCCTCAAGATAAGTCACTCAGGGGCAACTCGCTGTATCCTCGACCAAGGCTTTCCGGGAAGGTTGTCCCCTCAGCAATAAAGATAAACGACCACGAAGAAGAATCATCAAATGTGTTCTTGCGGTCACTTTTATAATGTTCGTAATACAGTAGTAGAGTAATATATTCTCTTATACAGCAATAAGATTTTTATAGAAGTTGTACTTTGATATATTTTATTATTATAAACATATTTAAATCAACTTTTTATGACTTTAACAAGACATGCAATAATATGATGATTAGAGCCTATGATCTATATCTTTCATACATTTGAAATTTATTAAATGATTAGATAGAAATCTTAAAATCTTTTCTTAAACTCATTCTTGCTTCGATTTCTTTCTATAATTAAGTTAGAACTTATTAAAGTTTCAATTTAATTGCCAAATTAGACAAGATGCTTGACATTTGATTGACGTCCGTAATAAATTCATTATAAATTGTATCCGTTCAAGGTTGAATTAATTTCAAATTAATAATGAAAGAAAGGCAATTTACGTTCGGAGAAAGGGGCATTGGTGATTGAGTAGAAGTTACAGGCCAGTTAAATTGACTTATTGATTAATTGTTTAATCAATACACTTTATGGAAAGGTTACACAATGAATCTAATTCAAGGTTACATTCTGACAATCTATTATTTAATTTATTAATTTATATTCAATAGCAATATTATAATAAAACAAAAATTATTGTAAATTTGATACAACCGTATATTATATACGTCATAAAATATACCACCTATTTAATAATGTATAAATTCGACTTTTAAATCAAGAACAAAGTTTTTCAGATAACTATATTAAACCTTCATAATTTAACTATAGAAAATATATTAACAATAGATAAGAAGTGATAAAAAACCAATCTAGCGGTAGAGGACTGAGACTTGCGATCACAGGTCGCGGTGTCGATTCCCGGGATACAATATTATGGATATAGATTATATGGAATTACCACTGCTCACAAATTAATTTCCAGAGGATGAGCAGCAGCGTTCTCTGCGTAACATAATACCACACTTCGATTGCCATACCGTCTGCCAAACATGGTGATTGTAATATATCACTTATATATATCTTTGGAGGCGTCTATGGGCTCAAACGAAGATGATAAAAAATTCCCAAAATAAAAACGTGTGGTTATAGGTAGAACATATTTAATATAAACAACTAATACATATTTTATATAAAACTTGTTCGATTTTTATCTAATATAGCAAATGAGTAACGTCTGGCTATCCAGACGGTACTTATTAAAATATTATAAGGGGTAGTTTTCTTAGTAAATCTTATAAGAAGATTTATCAAGGGTAGAAAATATAATTACAGCCGGACTATTAAGTGGTTATTTTTTATTTATTAAAATTTCTTCATAAAGCCACAAAGTTCACTGCGAATTAGTATCAGATTTATACCTTTTCTTGAAGAACTGATGGAGAGTACCTGTAAAAAAGTCAATGTTTGTTAATTTATCATTTTGCACATAAAATCTATGTTACGTTGAACAACTTACTATAATAATAAAATATTTGTATTCAATCTTATTTTGTTCCGCACAGTAAATGATACTAACAAATAATTCAAGTAATCCACCCGAAGGCTTTGTTGAATTCGTTGTTTATTATTATATAAATACACATGATAAGCTAACTAGAAATGATTTGTGGAAAAACATTTATCACGTTTAATGTCGACATTCTTTTTGATATTTTATATTTATATAATTCAAACTACACAAAGAACTTCAACTTATGTACTTTCAAAGTAACGGGTGTCACAACATAATATGAATCAAGCTTTTCTGTGTCTCGAGGATCACGAACATCACAGTTGAAGACAGCGAAGCGAGAAGAATAGATAATTACAAAAATTTATGTAAAAAAATTGTAGACAAAACCTATTCTCATATCTACGTTCAAAATAAAATAAAATCAAAGTGGCGATGTAAAATATACGTATATTGTAAGATACTCCTGAGGCAATTTAACTATGATTTCTCCATTCCTAAGGATTTCATTGTACTATTTTTAAAAATTAATAAATGACAAGAAAAAAAATTCTGAATCAATGACAGCAAAATTATAATTTCTTTAGATCTGGCGTTGACTGTGCAAAATTAAAAAAAAAACTTTTCGTATTAAATTTGGAGGAGTTAATGTTACGACTAACTATATGTTATACAGAAAAGCCTTCAATTTTGTAGGCATAGCCGCCACGTATTTTTAATCTCTTGTTAATTTACTCGCGTACATTTTGAATGTAAGAAACTTAAGCGCTCGCAAGGTAATTTTAAAAGGACTAGAAACTGTTCAATATTTTTTTCCTTCGTTAGTATCAACAAGAGTGACAATGCAGAGTGCGGTCAGTGCTCGGGATTTCCTGAAGAAATCTAATTAGGAGCAACAAAAGAAAATAGCCTAATTGATTAGCAAGTTGAAGTGATAGTGAATAGGTCATATAGCGTGCAGAGAAAATAGCCGCTGGTGCTTTAAGGACGTCCATCTTTAGGACATTCTTAAACCACAATATCCGATGCAGACATATTTCTAGCAGTAGACATCGTGATTAAATGATGATAATGGCTATAAATAGAAGAGGTAGGTTTTTGTTATTGACTTTAAAATATTTATTGTGGTAAGTCGTAAAAATCAAGACTTCAATTTACGTCGATGGCATCATATGAAATTTAATTTTGGAATATAATTATTATAAAGTCATGCCAGTTACGCACATATAATGTAGAGAGTACCGCGACTGTTTGTAGTAAATGAGAGTCGTTTTTAATTAATGCTTGCAATGGGGACACAGCTAGTACTAATATAATAGATATAATAGAACGGTCAAGCAATAAACTCGTTCTGGATTTCAAAATGAGCATTTCATAATCTTTCCAGGTAGTTATATAATTTATAATTATTTTCGTTTTCTATCTCTTAAGTTTTGAAAGAGATTTCCTGTAAGGATAACAATGCCGGTATTTTATGTTGATTCTAAAGTCCTTCTAGCATTCTATTCAAATAAAGAATATTTTGATTTTGATTTTATTTTCTGAAATTGAAACCTGATCTCTCAAATTTGATGACTGTAGATGAATAGATACATTCTAGGTATGATGCTCGAGAAACCTATACTTAAATAGCTCAATCGGTATGTAAAGACTGCTTGAGTCATCACCATCATCATTTAAGCTGTAGGTCGTCCACAATGGGACATAGAACTTCCCTATAGATTCCGAATAAGAATGGCTAGAAGTGCCTAGCATCCGAAGTCCTCTGACGACCGTTGTTTATCCGCCTTGTGGGTGTCCACCCACTACTTATATTTACGAGTACTACGCTGCTTTGGCCGGTCTGTCGTTTCCGCGGTCATAATTTTAGTCTGTTGTGCTACCGATATATCTCTCTACACTGCTTGTTAATACATCTAATTAAACCAAATAAAGTTTGATAGCTTAAAGGAATTTAAGAAATGGAATAAACATGATTTATTCCATTTCTAAAATATCCATTTCTAAATAAACGTGTTTTATTTCGCCAACATAACGACGAGAAATATATATTTCTGAATTTTAATACTAAAAGTCAAATAATCTTTAAAGTATTAACACTTCAAAATTATCATGTCACCCAATAGACGTTCGCTGCAAGGCATGAGCCTATCTCGACGCCGCTCGCCACTGAATTATATTATTGAGTTTTATTACTAATAAGAGAGAATAATAATTGTCGCAGATTACAATGCAGATGTCTCTTTTCAACTCAGCGCACCGATTTCCCACGGGGGCTAAGGTACTGATAAAGAGATTAACCTGCCCGCAAAGTTTAAACTATAATTACAAGAAATGTTTCAACAATAGCTTTTGGAGTTGCATTTTCAAAAAGCAATTTTCTGAGTCACCGTTGAGTTTATTGCGGCTTAAAAGTTGCACTGACAGGAGCCGAGAAGTTGTTTCGAACTAACACAAACTGTTACAGGGATATTTATGGTAAGCTAGAAGCCACCGACCTGCTCAACTAAACGTTTACTCTTATTTAATAATATTTAAACAATCTCTGGGATTATTAAATATAATATATATTTTATTTGCATCTCTACTATTGCTTTTAAACAAAAAAGATGATAATATTATTTAATTTAAGTTGCATAGATATTAGCCGCTACACAACAATAAACATTTCTCCGAAGAAAGTCTAGGCAGCGTTATCCTGGTAATAATGTGGATTGTCACTTTTCATAAATTAAATTAGCAGGAGACACAATATTTACGTGAATTATACAAAATGATTGGATATAGGAGAGGTGAATATCCTTAACGATGTGTCATTAGCTGACAAGTAGGCTATGTATTCACCAGTTTAAAGCTTTTACACTCATTTCCAATCATTAGATATAATATTGTCGTTGCTCTTTTCTATAATTAGGTGGAACTTTTATCATCATCGTCATCATTCTAGCTGCTGCTGATTAAAGGCCTTGACTATGGATTTTCAAAAGGACCGTATGAGCGCAATCTGCATTCATCATTTTCTATTCACTTGAGTGGACTCCACAACAGAGGCTAAACCTTAAAACCCCAATAGCCATAGGGTATAAACGCTGTTGTGTGTTATCTATTATGTGGCTTATCAACTGCCACTTCAACTTACCAATCCTCTGAACCATATCGTCCTAAGCAATTTTAGAAATTGTAAGGACAAAAAACTACCTACAACATCACGATCATTTCAGCCATAGGACGTTCAATGATTTACACAGGCCTCACAACTAAATTTCCAAAAATACGGTTAAAAGCTGTCTTTCTACGTTTTACGACAACATGTAAAAGATCATCTATACATGTCTGGGGTGGATGTTCACACTTTTGAACCTTAATGTCTTAGCGGCTAAAGTGGTCAACAATTGTAAACAAAATTGTGTCACTCTCTGTTTGGCACTAATCGGCATAACATAACTCCTGAAGGTGCCCCGTGGAGAGGTGAAACACGTGTTGAGTGAATTAACGGTGGCAGTTGTCTAATTCGCATTGTTTGCCGCATACGCATTTATCAACGTGCTGGCGGGCGGTGCACTTTGTTGCACGACTACCACTGCATGTGCGGAAGTGGCTAAATATTGGTCTTTTTCTTATAAAGAATTTTTGAGTTTTCTGCATTGTTTGCTATGAATTTATAAATGCGAATGTTTATATTTCTATATTTGATAAACGTTTAACGCGCGTAAATTTCACGCATGCTCGTAGACTTAAAATTTAATCCCCAAATATATGCGCACTCCACGCAAGAGCGTTTCAGCTTAACAGTTGTTTGTTTGTATGCTACTCCATCCCCTTTTAACACGAGGAACTTTAATTAAACGTGGGAAATGAGAACTCATTGAATCGGCTTAAAATTCAAATACACCAGGAAGCATATAGGAATTTGATTAAAATCATAATACTATATTCATAAATTTTATTTGTTTATTACTAAAGATAAACTTTATCAAAGAGAAGTAATTAATTAATAATAAATACTCAAATATTTACATTGTGTTTTCGAATTTCTCATACACTAAAACACACTTTGTTAAACTCTAATTGAGTGCTATAACTTAACATGATAAGTAGCTTAATAAACGACATATATAATTAAATACATACATATCAAGAATCAAACTAAGTTTTTTCTTGTTTTCCATGGTTATAATATATAACCAACTAACCCTTTAGGAGAAAAACGAAGTGTAGTTGATCACAAATCTGATACATTTACATTTATATTTTCACATATTATTTGTTTGGAAGGTGTCCCAAATTATTTTTTTCATATCATCCATACTCATAGCGATGATTTTAATTTGGAGCGCTTAATAGTCCAAAAAGAGCATAAGGAAGGACACAATGAGACCAAAAATCCCTCCCCTATGGTGGGCAGTTCAGTTTCCGTAGAAACTGTGTTATTCTTAATAATGCTATAATACAGATAGTTAACTAAGAATGAAACAGGATCCACAAGAGTTATAAAATCATTTAAATAGAATGGCAACCATCTTAATCTAAAAGCTAAAAGAAATGGGGAAAGACCACAAAATAGCAGTCTTAAGCCTTAAGTCTTTTTCTGTTCAAGTTGATGTTCCTTTAAACAAGTCTTTAAACAAATGAACAAAGAAAAGTCAAAATAAATTCAGGTTAATTGTGGCTGACACAGTTCTCGAATTAACATTAGTTCTTAAATTAAAACTATACTGCAGTTTTTAAAACAGCACATATTATTGTTGTGCCAAAAATGTTATTCAATGATTTGTAAGTAAACAAATACGTAATATAAAAAACGGTATTAGAATGGTAAAAAATTTTCAATTCGTCATTATATCCTTTTCAGGAAGAACCGTTTGAAAAATATAAGAACCTACGAATGTTGTTAGGAAAATAAACTCGTTTATGTATAATAAATAACACTCAAAAAAATCAGTACGCTTAACGTTCGTTCACAACGTTGATTACGAAATAGGTAGCTTTTGAAATGGGGCGAAAAATGTAATACATGACAGGTACATGAATTTAGTGGCGGAAAAGGATAAGTCTCAGGGGAGAACTAATACTGCCTCCACGGTGTAGGATGTACGGAATATTTCTAGTTAAAATATTTCAAAAGTGTTTCCATGTTCTTCCCGTAAGGAAAAGAGATAATACACACTGAAGGTTTTAGACGTTTCAAGTCCAAGATAACTTCTTCTTGACATTTTAGCGAAAGAAAACAAACTAAAGCATTTTCCTTATACAAATAAAAAGAAATTGAAAGTTTTCTTATTCCATATTCTTACTTCACATTTGTTCGTATGCTTACGAAAATAGAAGATAAAATATGATCAAAAGAAAACTTTTAAGCGACTTTTTGGTTAACCTGTATTCTCATTTCATAGTTTTAGCACATAGACGCCCATTGCTAGGCATTGGCCTCCCTCAAAGATATCTATAGGGTGGTAAACCATAATCACCACGCTTGGCAGGCGAGTTAGCGATCGCAGTGTGGTATTATAGTACACAGAGGACACCATTACCCATCCTATGGAAGCTTGTTTGTGAGCAGTGGGAGTCTTAAATAATTAATGCACAAAGTGTGAACAATATAAAATATGTCCCGGGAATCGAACCCGCGACAATCTTCACAGTCCTCTGCAGCGGGGCTTACACTGCTTCAGTCACTACTCTATCAGACGCACTTTTTCCTATCGCATTATTATCGTAAACCAATGTCGCAGCATACTCATAACTTTTGATGTTTATTATAATATGCATAAAAATAGTCTTTCTCGCTAGGCTATGTTCGCTTACCATGTGATATCAACTTACCAGATGTCACATTGAAAACGAAAATCTAGGCCAGTTTGAAGCGACACAAATGCTGAATATTAAAAAATAAAATCTTTTTTCCGCGTCTAGATATTATGGTAACGTGCCAAATTTAAGATCCCTGTGGACACAGAGTTTTTTTTGTTACTCATTTATGCACGAAAACTAAAAGAGCATTTTGCCTATTTAAAAATGTCATAACAATATTCTTCTTGTCTAAACAAATTTTTGTCGAAATCAGAGGTGAAAAATTCAGTATCCACAAATAATGTTTTTTTTATAAATGAATCGTTAACTGTATCATTGAGACATTTGTTTGTTAATTGAGACTACACATATGTTGTAATAAATAAAAAAAAAACGTTTTTACTAAGAAAAAAAAAATTTAAGGTCTTTTCAATATGTAAGTAAAGGAAAAGCTTATGCTAAAACTCTGCTTAGAATCTATTTATAGCCATAAGACCTGGAATTGTGGAGTTGCAAACAACTGCAAACAAGTGACGTCTCGCAACCGATGGAGACTGCTTTTTGATGAAATTATAAGGATCCATGATCCACAAAACTGAGGCGAACTAGAGAGAATAATGCTATCAATCTATCTCTTATATTTACTACTAAAAAATTAGCAAGAATCACTGTGTTTTTTGATTGAATGATGATTGATGATTTTGTGACGAGTTAAATTAATGCAATACAAATGTTAATCGCCTTACACCGGTTAAAAGCCTTAACAACCACTTACGTGTTATTTTTTATATCCACTTAATAAAACCCTTTATAGACACTATATGAGATGGGGTCAGCATGTTTACCGTCACCTTAGTTATTTTCCAACTATTTGGTATTAAAAAGTCAAAAGGAGACTAGTGTTACGTAACTGTGGGTGTAGAATATCTGTCCGTCAGACAAACAACTTGTCTGTCTTATCACTGTATCATGTATCAAGAAATTTAACCATCAAAACATTATACGAGGAAATAAAATTAAATGTTATTATAGTACTATTAATATATTGTTTAATTTATAATTTTGTAAAAATAAATAATTTCTCATTAAAATATATCTTTGGTAATCTCATTTTAAAAATAAGGAACATTATTGGAATTGTAAAAGTATTTCGTGACCCGATTACAGCCTGAAAGGGTTTTTTTTAATCCCTTAAGGGCTGACATGCTGTCTCAATGTCGGGGATGAATTAAACTACTTATATAACGTGACTCGGAGAAATAGTGATTTGGACATTTTGTGTTTCATGACGTGTTTGAACTATCTTACTGGCAATAATTTTTAATTCCGTTTCGTTGTGAGGAACATTGTTTTCTCATATAAACTAGTTTTTTATATCCATTTCTAAAACTTTTTTAGCTTTTAAGGATGTGCTCTGGTAGACAAAGGCTTTTCTTATAAATCTCCGGTAAGATATGTTGAAGGCAGCCTGCATTCAGCGTCGTCCGACGATCTTAAGAAGAACGTATGTCATTTTGTGGATGAACGTCCTGCACTGCACGTGCCGCTCCGTGATCTCCACCCCAGAATCTTAACACCTCAGCAGCCTTCTGTTCTGACCGCTTTTTTGGTTCACCCACTACCACTTCAACTATAGCTATGTCTTTATAACCATCAATGCAGCCGGAGACCGTCTACTATAGCACATATACCTGTGAAATTTGTAACACTAACGTCATCCAACGTTGGTATAAATATAATAATTTAAAAAAAAACTTTAATTTTTATCATTGATAAACATATAATAACAGCTGATGAGACGGATGTTAAGAATCCCGTGGACGACGTACCAAACCAACGTTCCGATCTCGAAGAGCTCAACATAAAAGAGAGGTAGTCTTAGACTGTGTAAATACGAATCCTCATGTTCTTTGGACTTGTCACTCTAATAAAGATTCGACTTGGTGGTGAAAGACAAAGTGGAAGGCAAGTGATCTCATGGATGATCTCCAACAAGATGGACAGATCTCATCAAAACTGCCGCTGAAATATAAGAAAATGAATGCCCTCACTCCGCTAAACATCGCGTGAGTGAACAAACGTGGCGACACATAATGAGAACTGTAGGGATACCAGAACCAACCGAGACATGATCACAGCCACGCTGAAAATAGTGCACGATAGAGACGAAGAAGAAGATTATCTAAGAAAATTATATATATATTTTAAATTATCTAAGAAGCTTATCTAAGCGTAGGGAAAGATCTCTATAATAATGCTTTCAATTTTCTTATTAAATATACCTCTTTTCGAAAGTTTTTTTATACATTGTCATCAACTAAAAGGAACTGGTAGTAGATTTCTTACAAAATAGTCGAGCTACATAAGATGTCAAAATTAGGGGTCTAATAAAACTTAAGCTAGTCCATAATTGCGACTTTGCTCGAAACTTTGTTTATAAAAACCCAGTACTTATTTTCCGGCGAAACCACAACCGTTTCAGCACTGTAAAATAAACAACACTTGGACCTAAACAGAACACGATATTTCACGAGCTTGTAAATACACAATTATTATAAAGATCTTCTAATTTGATTCCCTGTTCCGATAAAATTCACAAATAATTTAAGCGTAGAAAGGTTTTAATATAATCGAGATATGCGACCAAACATCTCGTCCTAAATTAGACCAGATGAATAAACAGTAACAAATTCACGGTTTAAAGGATTATTTATAGCAAATAAGCCCTTTACAACGCAATCTGCCCAGTCGGCAAAATTTCTCCTATTTATTCACTTTTTATACGTTTTAAAAACGAAAAACAAGGGCAAATAAAACAACAGTTAAGCCGGAACGTGTTTGTATGTGGTAAGGGCTTAAATTTACGAGTTGATGATTTACTTGTGTGACATATTTTTGTGTCGTGGAAGATTTCGCTTCGTTGGAAGCGTAAGTGAATATTACGTAAAAAGTATATTAAATATGGGAGTAAAAGAAAGTTTACGTTAAATGTGTCATGTAAGTATGTGATATTAAAAATGATAAGATATATAAGATATCGGGACAACGTAAAATTACGTAAATAAGAAAGACTTAATAATGTTACTTTATGGCGCAAAAACACGGAAATTGAAAAATTAGGAACTCCATTTTTAGCTATCGAAATATAAATAACAATTTTAGTACAGATGGCTAGTAAATAAAAATTTATTAATTGCAATAAACCAAAAATATTTTAAAATCCTTTTTCGAAAAAATTTAAATATTATAATCTATACGGATGCGAGCAGTGCAAGATCGGTCATCGTAGCGACCTTTAAGAAAGACCTATGCCTCGTAAAAGGTGTCCATCGGCTGACAACAAGAAGGTACTAGCCGCTTACTTAAGGAACTTAATGATCGTCATTTCAAAGCCTCTTGCGAGTGTAATTTTTAAAATTTGTGTCATCTGACATTCGCTTGGCAAAAATCTAAGCACATATATTGTGATGAATAAAGTTAAAAAAATATGCTA
Organism: Battus philenor; assembly: GCF_028537555.1. Lineage (NCBI taxonomy): Eukaryota > Metazoa > Arthropoda > Insecta > Lepidoptera > Papilionidae > Battus > Battus philenor. The sequence continues at coordinate 7,534,856 of NW_027181686.1, forward strand.
CGAATTATTATTCAAAAATTGAAGGAAGTTTCTCCCTTACCTATTAGAATAGGAATAGTAATTTGAAGTTTTTATAAAATGCATAAGTATATTAATTATATTTATATTCATTCAACAAAAAATAAGCTTATTTTTTTTCATCTTAGAAAGCAAGAACGGAACAGGGATGTAGCCAACTGTCTCCAATTCAAGAACAAATTACCTACATCAACGAAAAGATCTACTGGAAACAGTTTCTTTGTCGCCAGTATATCTCTTTCGATTTCGTTCACCGCCCCAAACAACAAAGAGACTGCTTTATCAAGGTGTTTTGTAAAAGCGCAGCCTTTCTTTGTAGCCGTGCAATTAGATAGAGTATATAGATAGTTTTTCATCTATGCAATTTTTTGTCAATGTGATTGTATAGTGAAGTCATCTTTATCTACACAGGCTGATTAGCTTATAGGTGCAAAAGCTTTTTTGTCAAATAATGTAAAGTAAACTCTATCCGAAAATCAATCGTATATGAAATAAATAAATAGTGAAATAAGAATATAGTAGAAAGCATATTCAAAATTCGGATTACTATTTATTAAAGTTAGTTTTTGTTTGCTACTCGTTCCTTTTGACTTTATACTGCCAGAAGTTATTACATGTCGCTTTTCAAAAAAAATATGTATCGTATTACAGTGTGATTACTATATACAGTATGGTGGTAAATATATGTAAAAGATTTAAAGCTTTTTGCTGACAATTAGCCCTAGCTTTTTCACCTTTATTACCTGCATATGACGTAAGCATGTTTAACAACATCGATAAGGTTACATCTGTATAACATTCTACCAAATTTATCATAATATATGTAATATTTTATTTTATTGTTGCAAATATAAATTACAAATCCTAAAGTATAGATAGATAACATACACATCAATCGATTGTGATATTTAATAAAAGAATGGGCTGGGCTCGTAAAATTTCCTCATGTTCATTCTATTTTATGCTTATTTGTTTTCGTCTGTACAGACATTGATGTACAACAATCAATTTTGTGTACAGATTCTTACATATATTTCACTTTTAATTGTAATAATAAAATAATGTTACTGTCTTATTGCACTAATGACACATACTCGTATTTATATATTTAAAATATAATAGAAACAAAAGAAGGAGGCTCAAGTTAATCTGGCCGGGACAGTATTTCCAAGTGTTGATTTCTTATGTCTTAACTTCCTAAAGCATGTGAAATGTTTATAGCGTTGACCAATGGCGACAAGTAATGTTCCACTTCAAATACCAATAATCAGAACTTTGTCATGTGCATATGCACGCTTGTGCATGTGTGTACAATGCACGCTGTTAATTGAAATAGGCTCAAAAATTACTAGTAAATGAGTGTGTTAGGTGCAACCGTTGTCCATTCACGAGATGGATAGACGACTTTATTAAGGTTATGCAAACTTATTCAAACTAATCTTGTAGGAGGTTTTTAGATGAGGCCTTTGTTCAGCAAAAGACTCACCGTAGCTGAATTTATGATGATAGTTTTGCTTTTTACTGAAACACATTTTCTGTCAATTATAATCTCAATATCTTATAAACTGTAATTATATAATATAAATTGTTTTTTAATCAAAGATATATGTCAAGTTTTGTTACCATATTTACCTATCAAAGGTCCCTGTTAAATTTAACAAAGTGCTTCACTATTAAGTTATAGGAGGCAGATGCTAAACGATTTTGTTGAATGCAATGCGCTCGTTAATTCAATTTGTGCCCGGAGCATACATTCTATGTTATATTGGCTTCCACCCCAGCCGGAACGACTTATGTTGTACTTACTTTATATTATGGAAACAGTAGGTACCACTATACATAAATATATATATATATATATATACACGAAGTTAGTTATACTTTATTTATATCCCACATCCAGCGACCGAAGCGTCTACAAAATATTCGAATGATGTCATGAGATTCATAGGATCTCAATTTATTATAATTATACTTTTAAAAACATCTAAATAATGCGTTTTTATTTATAAATAGACAATGTGTTATTTTTAATTGTGTACTTATTTGTTAGTTGCCTTTAAGAGAAATAAAAAAAAACGAAGCAATTATTCTTACCCTTACCTATGAGTCGAGGAGTATAAATATTAATATACCTGTATTATTGTTGTAGTAATTAAAAACCATATTTTTATATGTTTTCAAATAACTTGAGAAAATAAAAGAAAACACAATACTTAATGCCATAAAAGGGTATCAAGATCTAAGCTTGTATCTGATATTATATGATACTTCCTTTCCATTACGACTGAAAGGCGATTGTAATAATTGTATTTGGTTTTGGCTCCTTTGATTTTCCTCGAATTATACGTTCTTTTTTGACGCGCAAGATGATTACTTATTCGTAAAGTTCATTTTTCAGCAACTTTAAAGATTTTAAACCTATTTTAAATCAGCACTTATAAAGTGATCACTTTGAAATATATTATATTAATTATTATTTTCTATTTTAATGCGTCAGACAAATAACTTTTACCAGTACAAAGTCTGCAGAGACATAAAGCAAAGATATAATTCATTTTTATATGTAGTAAACTGAATTTTGAAAAAGCATTTTTCTACATACGTATTTTTTTTATTTTTGGAACCATTAATATTTGGATAAGGTATGCCATAGATTAATTGACAGAAAATGAGCAGTACATTCAAATCTTTATAGCTTTAATATCAGCCAGTTACCCTGTATTTAATTAACATATTTTACATTTACTCTTATATGATCTGTGTACAGCGTTGTAAAATAAACATTAGTTTTTTTTTTTATTTATAGTTGTAATATTAATGTTTAACAGTATGCTTGTTATTCTAATAAATAAATAAATAATAATACGTGGTATATAATGAAAATAAAATACGTAGTTGGTAGGCACTTACTCGTACGTCATTACAAATATACAATAGATTTAAAAATGAGCTTGCCTAATCTTGTAAAGTGTATGAATAGAAAATAAATTATTCTGAGTGTGTGCTGAATAGAAATAACGGCAGTTCCGTCTTCTCCTTGTATCCGTCAAAGAATCACGTGGACATACTCTGTATTTTATTTCCGATGTGTGTTACAATAGAACGAAAATGTATTACGATTTATTTCATGGCAGATAGTTACGCAAAAATACTACGAAAATTGTTTTTAGTTACCCAAATCTTTAATTCATTACATATAAACATATCATTTGCGGTTATTTGTTGTGTCAACTCGATAATTTTGATTAAAAACGTAGAATTTCGTAATTGCGTATATAATTCTTACAAAGAAAAACACAAATCCGTTTTCAATAATTTAATAGCGTTTACCAAATTGACCGCTAAAACCGCATTTGGTCCCCGTAAAATACAATATGGTCGAATGTTAACTTAATCTCGGCTCGTGACGTTTTTGATAATTTAATTCGGATCGTGTTTGGATTAAAAGCGTCCATTATTGGAAAGGTCCCTTTTATTATATCAATTTTCAATAATTATTTTAATTAATATTAAAAAGGAAAGTACTTTAATCTTCTATACTAAGTCTTCTTTGACCTGAATCTTCTTTTACGATTTATATTCTTTCAAAATATGGATAAAAAATTTACTTTAACAATTTAATAATTACTTTTTTATATATTAGACGTAGCATCTCCATATAATTATTTAAAATGAAAACAATATCATTCATATTTGTTTCTGTGTTACACGTTTTTTTCACTTATACATGTTTAAATTGCGGCCATAATTAATGAAACTTGTATCGTCTTTCTATCTTCATTTTCTGTTCTAAATAAAATTAACTAAACTGATTTAATGTACATGTTATGTTTCCAATGTGGGAAAACAAGCTATTCCTCGGAGAAAAGGACAGTATACTCCAACAAGGGCTTATTGTGGTTTGAGGGATGAAACATTTCGCCCCTTTTTGTTCTTTTATTTACCGATATCAAATTTAAATGAACGATACATGTAGATCTTGGTAGTTAAGATGCGTTTACACCAGACGCGAACGCAGTCTATTGCTTTTATGTTAATAATTTTTTATTTAAGCTTTTGGGCTATTTGTATTTAACTTATGATATGGTATATTACATACATATACATTGGTTGTTGTTTATTCTGAGGATTGGTGTGGTATAAAGACAACGCGGGCAATAAAATCTCAAAACCCTCTGAGAATTTTTGACGGCATTTTTTGTCAATTGAAAATATTATTATTTATTTATACAAGTATATTATTATTACGAATCGGATTGATGTTGAAAAATATTTATATATTTTGTAACCTGGACACAAAAAATTATCCCCGTGTAAAAGCATCTTTATATTTTATACAGTTGTTGACGCTAATTATAATCACATCTCTTCATTTTCATCTCTTTCTTTTGTTTAAAAATCGTTGTAGTTGAAAGAGCACTATATTAACTGTGTTCAGTGAATAAAATATAAGAACTCTTTAAATGTATCCACATTTTGAAGGTAAGTTTAAAAGCAATTTCTGTACCTCAATAGACTTTCGCATTGAAATATTAACAAATGTATACGGATAGGCATGTCGCAAGTCCATTACACGAATTGCTCCTGTTTTCTCATTGTAAAAAATACAAGGAGAATGATGAACACAGAGTTTTAATTTCCCAGAAAGGCACGTGAATAGTAATCGCTTGCATTTTACTCATATTTCCTTATTAATTATTTTACTAAAAACATTTCCACTTATTTTATTGCGGGATTCTTTATTCAGCTAACAATCTCCTAATTATATTTAATATATTAATGCATACAACTGTTAAAAAAAGATCGACTCTACTGTACTGTACTTACAATACTTACACGTACTTACAGTTGGTTCTTTCCCGAAGTGTTTCTCGCCGTGGCAGAGGGACTCAATAGCCATAGTCTAGTCGCTCATGCGAAGTTGAACGGATTGGTCCTAGGCGGCCGCTCTAAGTAAGACCGATGATCTTACTTCAGAAGCGATCAGGTGTACTGAAAGGTTTTTAGCTTTGCTTTCGTAATATAGCAGAGTCGCGGAGGGAGAGGCGTAAATGTCTCTATATTTATAAATTTTCTTACTTATCTTCCGCGACTAAGTGGAGTTTCACCGTCGATGTTTCGGCGGTGTCTTTGTAAGGCATTTTTAGTTTGGGCTGGCGGCGAAGCCCAAAACCAAATCCGCCACAAAATACCGAGAAGGTAGGTCTTTTTATTTGTGAGTAATCAAATTGTTAGCCCGTTTGTTCTATGAGTGAAGGATTTGAGGAAGTGTCCATTACCTGATTAATAAAAAAAGCCTAGAAGTAAAGTGGGTGTAGGTTGAAGAAAAAGAGGATATGTTTTACCCTCACGACTGGGCTGATGGGTGGCCGTCGTTGGTGGGTGCTGTACATGAATGAAAGAATTCAATGGAGAAACATCGTGGTGGTTTTAGTCGGTGCAAGTCCTTTATAAGGGCGGTTATGAGAAGGTACATCCCCCTCATAAAACAAAAAAATGTTATGTTATAAGTGATGCATATACCGTATCAAGCGCAAGGTGGACAAATGACCTTATTAAGGCTATAGGAAGTCGCTGGATCTAGCAGGACCGGCTTCATCCTATTGGAAATCTCGGAGGTTTATATGCAGCAGTGGAAATATTATGACTGAAATGTTGATGATGACGATATCAATGATGATGTCATCCAGAGAAAGTAAGTCTGTGCTTTAAAAAAAAAAAACAAAAACAAAAATTATATTTAGAGCAAGTATATGCAATTGAAATCAAAAATGTCGGCGCTACGGAAAAGTACACTTGGGGCCAGCTGACGTTTTGTTAACTCTCTCATTCCCTTTTAATACGAAAAGAAACTTTATTCTAATTGGGGGAATATTAATTCACTTCGCTTTTAAAATTTTTAAATTAACTTAAGTACGTCAATTATCTTTGTTCCTAATACTTATTTTACAAACTGTCCAAAAAGCGTTTAAAATTATATCCTGTGATGTAACATAATTAATTATTTAAGGATTTTTAAGAAAAGATTTCATGTCAAAATTATAACGTACTTCTAGAATGTCAGACAGAAGTATCTTAAATTCATAAAATGAAACACCTAGCGTCTACGCACATATTTGCTATGTTAGTGCCTCCATTTCAAACGTGTTCGCTCAACGTGCAAGCTTTTATATGATGTCGCATTTATACAACAAATTTCATAAAATTCAAAAAGTTTACTACCTTAACTGTGGAGAAGCTAACCATCACAAAATAACTTTTAAACTGGTCCTTACTACACATGTAATATGTTATAAAAAGTAACAAAGTTAGTTGATATTAATAGGTAGATATTATAATTTCGATAAAAATTATTTTTCGCAATAGACAAGAAATGATATAATAAATCAATGAAGTGTAATATCAATGTCATTGAAATTTTCTTTTTTATTTCCTTTAAGTGTTGTTTAGCGATGGAGAATAGTCTAAAATGTTATTTCCACTTAATTAACTCTACGAAACATTCTGTGTCTAATGTAGTGTTTTGTTTAGCAGTATTACGAGTATTTATTATAATTCTGGAATTATAGAAATATATTTTTTTAGTAATATTATTATTATTGATTTACCCTTAATGTTGAGTAAGCCCAAAGTACAATTTTCAATAAAATATTAAAAGCTTATATGTATGTCGAGCTATCAGCTCATAGGACACTGTCTCTTACGTGCAGAGTGCATTATTAAATACGTTAGCTGAAGGAAGGCTCAAAATTTAAATATTTGATGAGAAAGCTAGACGTTATTTTATCATTAAAGTAACTTGTAATTATTATATGAGGTACACTGTGTCCACCACATTTTTTTTAAATCCTGCACATGAACATGTTTATGATGGCTATTTTAAGAAAAGCGCAGAGTAGGGCGTACAATCATTAGGTAGGTAAATAACCAAACTCAGTCGTCGGATGATTCTGTACAGAAGCTGTTTGTAACCAGTCCTATTGGAAATCAATTGGAGAGGTCTTTGTCCAATAATAGACTTTCTTCAGCTGTAACCATGAATTAAGATAAGTTATACTTGAAAAACAATAACTTATCATATTTAACTTGGCTATTGACAGCACAAGTAAGTGCCGCGGTCATATCTACTTGAAGAAACCAAGAGAGGCTTATCATTAGGTCTCATGTACCAACGGATATTTGGCCAAATGACGTTTCTAAAGCAGACAACAGATGCAAGTAACTATAAACTAAATTCAATAAATAATAATTAAATTTTCCTAACCTTAAAATATTCAATAGAAAAGGATTAACTCTTATAGTCACCAGAGAGAAAAATCTCTCATTGTTTCAGAACCAAATTAAAACTTGTCCAAAAAACAAATGAAACATAATTTTCTTTGTAATGTTTTCACACGTTATGTGAATTGTATCCAGTGACGGCCGCAATCCCTAGTTGAGTTAAAATTAATTACACAGTTAAAGCCGTAGTGGTCGGTCGCTTGTCTTAAAATTCATAGTGGCGGACAAGCGTGGCTTCGGTGCCGGCTTCACGAAAATGAAATTGTTAATTTCAAATTTAAGTGTTGGTTTACCGAGCAAAGAATTTTTTAACGAAGCACTTCCTCCACCCAACGGCATCTCTTAAATTAAGTGTTAACCCTTTTTATATAAAAAGAACAACGTTACACTTTATAGCAAGTGACGTTCGCAAAAGCAGTGAGTAGTAATTTTTTTAATAAAGAAATCATGATCAGCGTGCTTAAATAAGAACGAAAAAAGAAGATTTTTATTGTTGACTTAACAGAAAATTAATATAGGCAACATATTATAAAATTAACAACAATGGGAACCAATCAAAAAAAAACATCAGTTAGGTACTGCAGTATAGTTTAACCTAAAGTATTATACAGTACCCAAATTTTTGTATTTTCATGAACAGCCGTTATTACTGGGAAATCAAAATACATTGTGTGGCTTAGAGAGACAAATACCTTAAAAATAAAATAAACATTTAACTAGAAACCAAGTTTAAATAATTTAGATCATTTAAGTATCATATTTCACATCATACCACTCTGATATCATTTACTTTCTATATATATATATATATATATATATATATATATATATAGAAAGTAAATGATATCACACGCACACACACACTTTTATATATATCATATATATATATAAGTGTGTGTGTGCGTGTGTGCGCTTGCAGCCTGTTAAAAGCTTTAAGCCTCCCCCACAGATCACCCCTATGACCGGACATCCAGTAATTTCCCGCGACCTTAACTATGTCGTTAGTACACCTAATAAAAGGCCTACCCATGCAGAGTGTACCGACTCGTGGTCGTTACCCGTGAATATTACGGCCGAAATGTCCATCTGTTGTACTAGTGCTATGCCCCGCCCACTGCCACCTCAGATGTACAATTCTTCAAGCTACATGGGTAACCTTTTACAGAGTCAATCACCTCTTAAAAATCTCCATAAACGTGTTTCTCGTGGTATTAGTTGAGAGTCGTAAATAACTACATAATTAAATTGTCATCGTCTTACAACTGAGATAATCATATTTTTTAATGTAAAGGTTAAAAGGTTTAAAGAAGTTATTGCATAAGGTGAAACGTTTTCACGTCTGTTGCCCCAAAGGTGCTATTGATCAAAGAACTCATTTAACTTGTTTAAACACTCTTCAAAAACATAATAAATTTTACATTCATAATTCAAAGTTAATATACAACTCGTATAATAACTAAAAGCCATTTTGTTCGACTTATTTTAAACTTTGTAATACAATTTTACCGCCGCGGAGTAAAGCGCACGGAGTTATGGCATTCGTAGTTTATTACTTATGCTAACAACGTTCATTTGTTAGAAAATTCATTAGCTCAAACATATTAAATGGCTTTTCGAAATGTCTTTTAAAACGTTATTATAAAGTTTGTACACGGGGAAGATCTTTCAAGAATTTTAATGCATTTCTTAACTTATAATTAGGAATTACCTTTTCTTTTCATAATGATTTCAGTCCCAGAACGTTTACTGCTGTATATATGCTTTCCCCGTAGATTTTCAATATGACCTGATAGTAGTGGCATTCATTCAGCGATCTTAATAAGGTTGACAGAAATCGCTAAATGCCAGAAAGCGCAGTGTATTATGTCAACGTTGTAGGTGGACATACTATACTGTGCTTGCCAGTCCGTGGTCTTTACGGCAGAACCATTTCAACTTGCTAATCCACTGGGCTACGTTGATGACTTTCTTTGGTCTACAGATATTCCTATTCCTAACTCGATCTCAAAGTGGCATAGCCCTCTTCATAACTCGTCGAGCGACTATTAGGTTGCCAATGAAGTCCAATGCCTCGTGCTTCTCTTGTTCAAAAAAAATGAAATGTTAAATTATCCTTATTCAAAATTTATATGCGTTTTTGAATCGTTGATTATTTTAACACTATAACTAATATGCTATTACCAGCTCAGAATTCTGATGTGCTGAGAAGAGCCGGCCAGAAACTTAACGGTTGCACTTTTAAATGAACTTTAATATTTATTTTTCATATGTATATAATATCAATCATTTAAATAAATTAACTAACCAAGTTGCACACATTTTTATCAACTAAAAACTCTTGAATGCTATAAGATTTATTTTATAATATCCTTTTAATTTTAGTTTATACTTGCTCTGTACTTGCTTTGCTCTTTGCTTTTTACTTTTTTATTAATAAAAACAAACTCTTTGTGATTAAATGTTAGATAGTAATCTCTACCAATATTTCAGATTTATAATATAAATGTTTCTAACTTAGTAACCTCAAGAACTATTAACCACGTTGTTTGGTTTCGGTTTGGAAATATCCCGGATTTATATTAACCTAACAGAGACAATAGCGCTCTTTCTGTCGCACTGGTGTAAGGATGTAAAGGGGACATATAAGCGTCAACAGTTGTAAAAAAATATTTGAAATAAAATAGTATAAACATTATTAAATCACTTGTTAACATCACTCAATTCATAAACCAATGAAAACATATGAAATAAAATAGTATAAACAGTGTTAAATCACTCGTTAACATCACTCAAATTAGAAACGAAAGAAAATATATGAAATAAAATAGTATAAATATTATTAAGCCACTGGTTAACATCACTCAATTCATAAACGAATGAAAATATATGAAATAAAATAGTATTAATATTATTAAATCATTTATTAACATCACTTAATTCATAACGATTCACGTATTTTATTCATCATCTCTGCTGTGGACATAATCTTAGTATCTTTTTGTTATGGAGTTTTCGATGAATTTGCAATAGTTTTCCGAGAAACACAGTCACAGGGACAATTTTTAGTCCTAGCTTCCATTTTAAGGTCCAATCATTTTTGGTTTAGTTCTATCATTTCCACTAATACAAAGAAATCGGTTAAGAAATACACCAAGTTGTAGTGTTAACAGATTTTATTATCATAATACGTGTGCATCGTACTTGCAAAATATGTATATAAACGCATACTTAACTATTACTAAGTAATAAATCATACTGTGCATTTTCTGGTTTGATCTTTGTTTGGAAAACAGAGCATAGGAGATTTTGCACAGTTAGACATAACTTCAGTGTCTATATTTATCGACAATCGGTTCACAGACGTTCCTCACACACACACCAACTCTTGTAAAGATAACTCCGAATAGTACAAAATAATTTTATTTTTACAGTTCTGGCTATTTCGACGTGTTTACGGATACAGCGCGGAATGACAGGTGGACGTTCAATTAACTTCAGCGTGTTATGCAATAATTGAATAACAATTAGTTCTTAATCTATATCCACCATAAGTTTAATTACAAATATTAACAGGATTTCAAATAAACGCGTCGACAGTATTCAGGGAAAAAATTTACAAACTTATTACATGTTATTCCATATTATGGTGTACCGTATTTTTATGCAACAAAAGCACCTTTTCATGTTGGAAATCTAAACCTCTATCTTTCCATTTTCACCGGAATTTTCTTTTAAAACAAAAATGGTAATACAAGCAAAAAATCCATTACAGTGTTTTTGAAGGATTGAATTGTGGAATAGTGGGGTTATTCACTAATACGCCATTCCACCAGTAAGCCGCAAATTTTGAATGCTTTGCAGATTATTTGACGATCTGCTCTTTTATATGAAATAACTATTATTCTGTTGATGACCTTAAATGATTAATATTAATGTGATTAACAATCAGCTACAGTTATTCCTTATAAATTTTAACAACACTTTTAAGTTAAGTTATAACAAAGCCTTTTAGTGGGAGCATATGTGAGCACACAGTGCCCATAAAGAAAATTTCGAAAATTAAAGAAAAATTGCTAGTTACTCTCAAAAAACTAAAGAACTTGAAAAAAACCTTCTCAGTTTTTTTATTTTAATATGTTCATTAATTTGTGTGTATTTCCAAAGACACTGTACAATAAAGAAATTACTCGATTTTTCCGCAAAACACAGGGATAAGAGGAAGAAAGGAAGGAGTTATAACAAAAATATGAACTTGCGTCTTTCAAGAATTATCATCTCACTTCTAATAAGTACCAAAAAAGCTCTGATACAGATAAAAGTGAATAAGAGATATCTGTTCATAAACATGTAACTGCTATGAATGTGTTTCTTCTGAGTCTCGCTGAGTTCTGAAAGAAGATAGATGTTAAAACTGGACACAGTTTACTATGAGCATGTGAAGAATTTAAATATACATTTTAGAATACCGTGTATTTATAAAGTTAGTATTTAAAGCGCCAAGTCATCTTTTTAGAAGAGTTTGCATTACAACTACTCACGCCGTCTCGAAGATATGCCTAGTAAAGTATCTAGCATTTATTTAATATGCCTGAACCCATCGTAAGCACTTGCAATAAATACAATCAAACGCTCTAGCACTCGAAGTGACACAATAAATGTCGTGGAAAGAACAAGTATTTCCAAGCAAAAACTTTACCCGATATCCAACGTTGCCGCCCAACATGTGATAAATCCGTTCTTAAGTTCGAAAATACCAAATTCATGGTACGTGTTCGGAATAGGGATCGCATTTTCATAAACTGAGTGCGAAGCTCGACTACTATTAGCATAAGTTATTTGGATTAGTTACAACGTAGTGGAATTTAAATCGTTATTATTTTATGCCTCCAATAATATTCCTATAAATATAAGTCTTTAGATAGTGCTACTAAATTACACAAATTATTTTAACTCGTACTGGAAATTTTCTCTAAACCTTTTAAAAAGCTTTTTATTAGCTAAATTTGTCGCGACGATGCCCGGCTGTTTCCGAGGTTCATCAAAAGTGCGAGTATTGCGTATACGTAATTTCGAGTACACGAAATATTTTTTTGTAAAGTTTAGTATTTTTTGATTATTGCTCCTAAATTTGTTTAAATTATTAATAGCTCATTTTTAATATGTTGTTCATTTATTTTATTAATTGTAATATAGTATAAACAGTGGTGACCCAGTGATAGAGGACTGGGACACATGATTGTGGTCCATGATCGTTGGTCGCAGGTTTGATTTCCGGGACATAATTTTATGTTATTCTCACTGTGCATTATTTATATAGGATTTCCACCGCCTACAAGCAAATATCCAGAGGATAGGCAGCAGCGTTCTCTGCATATCATAATACCACACTGCGATCGCAAATCTACCTGCCATGCGAGGTGATTAAGGTAGATTCCCACATAGATATCTTTGGGAGAGGCAGGTTTTGCAGTGAGCGTATATGGGCTATAATAACGACGAATATAGTACATGTATATATATAGGAGATCAACATCTCAGCTTGCTAAGGGTTTGTCTTGAAAATACTCACGTTTTACACTTAGGTCATGTCATTATATAAAAATATACTTAAACAATATAAATTATTTTTATCTTTTGTGGGACTTAAAGTGGAGTGGGGACAACGAACCGACAAGCTAACTGTAACACGTCTAACTAAAAGGTGGACAGCGTCCTTTTAAAGAACGTCGGAAGACGCTGTATAGAAGCCGCTTCCAAACTGTCGTATTGGAAATCTACCGGAAAAGCCAACTTCTAGATGATGATTATTTATCAAATACAAAAAATCATCTAGAAGTTTCTATTTAGTAGTATTTTTTTTATATTCTGTACCAGTATCAGTCTTTTTGTACCTTATTTTTAATTTATAATATCATGATATTTTGCAAATAAATGTGTTGTCCTTGTATTACTTTAATATTTTTAATTTCAATTTCAATGTTAACTCTAATTATCAATATTTAAACTTAGATATTAAAATGCTTACATAATAAGTAACATACATAGATTGTCACTAAAAGACAAAGATTATTGTGTTCAGTAACAAAATCTAAATCAAAATATTCTTAATTCAAATCGACTGTTACAAACACTTTCGTGACATAAAATGTCAACACTTCTATAGCAAGCTACCGCCACTTCAGAAAGCAGATCTGCAGAGAAGAGCAGTAGAGAAACACAATAGTTATTGTTTTCAAACAAAGTTTTACAATGAGTGAATGACAATAATTAGCTTCCTGGGTGAGCATCAACAAAATTTAATTCCACACGTTAACATAAGCATAGTATTCTGAGATAGAATATAACTGTTTAATTAGCACAAATTACAACTAAATACAAATGCATGAACACTTCTCAAAATAGCTTTAATTAGGCTTAAAACACTTTGAAATAGAAATTAATTTTTAGACCAATACACAGTTATACTTGTTCGCTATATTGTTTGACGTCACTGTAAGTACTAACAGAAAAAAAATTGGATTAGAAAAGGTATAAATGGTTAATAATAAAATCTATCTGTATATATATTATTTCTGAATTAATATGATATTATTTATAAATAAAGAAAATAACGTAAAATCATTCGCAAACTCATAATGTGCGAATACATGTTTTTGTTCCAAGAAAAAAAAGGTCAATGAAAACGGGGTTGCACGTGAAGCGAGCTTTGTATCTTTTTGACGTGTAAAAGGCAGCAGCCCCTAGTTTTAAACAATGTGCAACATATGGTAACATGAATTTTAAAAGGTCGACGTATCTGTGTGTTGTGTAATTTATCGCATAGTTGAAACATTACACCGGATCTGACAATGGCTAGCGCCACCTTTAACGTTATTGTTATTGTATCCACAGATCGCATAAAAATGAAGTCATTTTACGGCTTTTTTTTCTATCGTTACTGAAGACACTTCACTGTTATGTGTAATAGAGTAATCTCGTTTCTTATTACACAAGGTGATTGGGAACGAGTGGTGTTTATAAGGGGCGAATTTATGTCTCATTAGTCATAAATTTCTTTAAAGTAACATTTATTTCCAATCAACCTGTTTGAAATGATCACTTTTAAATATGTAACAATAACTTTTTTATGCTGAGATGTGTCAGCTTTAAAACTACTGACAATGCAAAGTCTGCGAAGACCGACAGTAAGTAATAATAAATTTTTATAATTCGTAATCTTAGTTTTTAAATCCCTTTTTTTTTTGCTTTTTTATAATTGACATCATTAATTTTTGAATACGGTGTACTATGCATTAATTAACAGCAAATTAGCTAGCCATATATTCATTGCTATAAAGATTTTACATCTTTAACCTATCACCTGTATACAGGACTCTCTCTGAGATATTTATCTCAAGGAGAGCGTAACATATGTAATATCGTGAAACTAAAATATCCTTACTCTCCTGTGATAACATAATAGATAGTGGTAAATAGCACCAGCTGGACTTCAGAGCCGATTTTAAATATTCATTCGAATTCACTGTTATTTACGACCCAAACCATGTAATATGTTTTCAAACAAATAGGGGATTTTGATCGGGTGAGCCCTTCCAGATCCTAGATCTTCTCCACTGACCGTCGAATTCAACTGTACATACAAATTGCTGTTGCATTACAAATGTCTTCATTTATTTTGGAATTTATCCAGACGAATAAGACTTGTATAAACAGGATTGCCGCTATTCCGTTCAATAGTACAAAATATTTCTTCAAAATCTTTTTACAATATTATAAAATCAATAGACTAAAATGATATACAAAAACAAAAAAATACTGGTTCATATTTCGCTATATACTTAACAAGACAGGCGATGACTGACCCAAGAACGGCTTAACCAACATGGCAATTATTATTTTTTTCCAATTTTCGTTAATGCGCGAAAGAGATTGTTAGAAATGATAAGAGTTAAAACTAGCGTTAAAAGTAAAAAACGGTAATTTTGTTTTTCCATAGAAACCACATATATTTTAAAATTACCTTTATCTATAATATAATTAAATGAATTGAAAATATCACATTATTAGGTCAGTTTCTTTTCCATATATAGTGATCGATTTTTTTTTTTCTAATAACCTTTGACAATACAAATTCAGTCGGAGCATCTAGTTACGTAACAAAGTACAAAATAAATCTCTGTGTAATAAAAAATATATTATATTTCAATACAGTATTTTTACCTATTGTATTAAGAATATCTGCAAAATTAATCATTAAACGAACTAAAACTCGACTGAATTAGTAGCGAGCTCTCCTTAGAACTGTTAGCATTTATAATTCTCGTAGTGGCTTTTTATTATCAAGCATACAATCATAGGCAATTTCATTTTGTTTGTAGTTTCTATCTAATTATATATCAAACTCTTCTGGCACTGTTATAGTGACTCCCATGACGGTTCTCTATAAATAATCTAAAGTTATAATGACTTAAAATAAATAAATAGATGAATAGTAAGTTGTCTAAAACCGATGGCGTCATCGGAATTTTTTATTTTATTTTAGGAAACAATATAACATTGAATTGTTATAGTGTAAATAATACTTAATAATCATCGAGCCGTTTATGCTTTCATCTATAAATTATCAATACAATGTTATATAATTTTGGGACAAACGTATGAAAAAATAAACATAAGATATATCGCCCAAGAAACAATAACATTCTAACGTGGGTGGATTTTGACATTTCCTTTTGAGAGCCCGAAAGACAGTAAACATTCAAGTACGACCATCCACAGATATAAAGTTTTCTCATATCACACATTTACATTCACAATAACGCGAAACCGTTGTTAATATAGGAAATATCGGATTTACGGCATGAGATCAGAATAGAGTATACATTGATTTATAGATAGCGTCATGTTTACCCGATACTTGGGGAGTTTAGGGAAGCGTATGAAAATATTTGAACATTTTTCCTTATAATACTTACGAGTAACAGAATTATTTTTATACAATGTAGTAATAAATAAACCTATCTCTGTCTCCCTCATCTTTCAAACACCCTGTAGGTGGCTTCTGTCACTAAATGAGTAGCAAAGCTTAGACTTGGAAGGCCAACCTGTTTGCATGGACGCTTCAGGAACCAGATAATAATCTAATGGCCTTAAAAACTGGTACGGAGAAGAATAGAGAAACTACAGTTACTAAAATCTAAGCCAACATGAACGTAGAAAAAAGAAATGAGGTTTTGTTGGGCGAAGTGAAAATTGGTGCTACGATAAGCCTGGGTCACCCAGTGTGAAAATAGCAACCAACTGTAAGTCAGAAGCAGAAACTGGGTTACTAGAATTGGTAACGGAACCTGACATGATTGGCTACGACCCTCAGTAAAGAGGAAACGACAACGAAGAAGACATAAACCTCCTACAATTTGTCTTTGGCTATCAATGTTGTACTATTATGAGGCTATAATTTTTATTTAAATCAACATCGTGTATTTGCCAGCTGGTAGACAAAGACTTCTCCTTCTACTCTGTGCTATCTTAACAATTATAGAACAAATTTATATTTACCTAACATTCACCGAAATATAACATCAGCACGTAATACGTAGACTACATTTTTTGTATTAATTCGCAACAATTAATGGATACGAAAATTATATTCCACTGTTTATATAGTAAATATTTGGCACGTACTTTGGCAAACGAAATGTAGCGTCATGATAGAAAAGGAAAACGTTGCCAATTATTTATTTATATATTACTTTAATATAGGTACATATTATTAAAAAGGAACACTGGTGTCATAATCGTAACTTTGAAAGATTATGTTAGCATCAAAGCGCTTTATGAAAAGAGAAATGTGCGTAAAAATACTGCTGTACAATTTTGTATATAGGAATCACATCTGCGTTGAAGGTAATAAACATTAAACTTAACAATAAACAACTTTTTAGAAAATAACAACAGAGAAGTTCTACGTTAAAATTTGATAAAACGGATGTTATTTTCCGATAAAAAAAATTTAGTATTTCCATCTATTATAAAAAAAAAGACATTAAAAACATAAGTTACGTTTTTAGTAAATTAAAAATTTTCGTTTGTGTAACGTAATTCTATTAACAAAGTCTTTGATTCAATAAGAATACAGTATGGCTCCAAACAGATTTAAATACTATTACATAGGTAATCGTTAAATATTAATATTTTTCTTTTCTTAAATAATATATACAAAATTAGTCAAAGCAACTAGTAGACAAATAAAATATGCTCTCATGACAACATTAATGCCATAGTTACATACTTTTCAATTGTAGCCTTTGACAGCCCATTGACCCCCCTCTGAAAGGCATAGGCCTCCCTAAAGATAGGGGGATACACCATAATCACCACGCATGGTGTGTAGTATTATGGTACGCGAAGAACATTGTTGACCATCCTTTGGAAACTTGTTTGCGAGCAGTGGCGAACCCATATGCCTAATACGCAAAGTGTGAATTATATAAAATTGTATGTCGGGAGTCTAGCCCGCGACTTACGATTGCTAGTTTCGGTTCTCTACTGCCGGGATACCACTGCTGGTATTCATTTTTCAAAGACATAAAAATTTTGCATTTTAACGTCGTTAAAAGAATCGATATTTGCATTTTTCTATATGGTTTTAAAGATAAGGTAACTCCAAAAGTATTTTAATTTAGCCTTTCTTCATCATCAACATCATCATCATTTCAGCCGTTTAATGTCCTTTGTTAGACATAGACCGCCCCCATAGATTTCCTAATGGACCGGTTGGATTAGGCATAAATCCAGCATTTTCGGACGACGTTATCGAGTCCACCCTGTAAGTTTTTTTAAATTATTTTTTGGCATACGGCCTACAAGTTTATCAAATGTGTGCTAATCAAACAAAAAGAAACATAACTCTTTTCTCAGAAACAAATTCAGTAGAAACATATTCTTGACAATAATTTTAAAATAACCATTATAATCGTAAATAACCGAATATAATATATTCGATAACATTGTCAACCTGAACTTCTTAAATACACATAAGTAAAAAGAAATTTAAATACAGAAAGTATAACCTGAAACAAATCAACCGAACCAAAAGCGTCATCGATCAAAGAGGATAAATATGCAAAGGGACAACTCGTAAGGGGACGTCGCGAAGGGTCTAATTTTTAATCTACATATCAAAAAGTCAACGATGGCGTACCGGTTAACCTCTGATTGAAAAATCATAAAATTGAAAGAATAAAATTTAGCGGTTATAAAAAAAAAAACTTCTAATTTATTTTTAAATATTCGAACGTTCTTTGTCTGGTGATTAATAATTTCAGCAACTTACAGAATCCATGACTGTAATCATGATACAAATATTTTTATATTTTCTGGATCTCTACCCAGCTTAACCTGTGTAAAAGTCATGCGTAAGTAATATTAATTTTTTTCCAATTCAAAGAGTACATTAAAGTATTTTTTGTTCATTGTGTCTATCACGTTATAAATTATAAATATTTTAATCACAATACTCACTAAGAAAAACGTCAGAAACTAAATCAAATTTGTTAGAATAAGACGCAGCAACACGAAACTCGCTCACACTAATTTTATTAGGCTACTAGAATTTTAATAGAAAAAATCTTATTTTAAACCAGTTTCCTTAAACTCAAAGTAAAATTAGCATATTTTATTAATTACGAGCTGTTCCCTGCCCGCTTCGTGTGGTCCACGTTGTCTTTTGTGGGTATTATTTTAACAAAAACTATTCTTGGTAATTTTTAATAAGTCTAATAAAATATTCTGGCCAAATTTTATACATATTAGAGTTATGATGCAAACATTTTTTATCAACGCTCCTCAACCCCCGTGGGTGTAATATACAGTAAAATTCGTTCTTAGTCAACTTCTACTCGGTGAAAAGAATATTTCTACTGTGTATAGTTTTTATTAACTTTATGAATTAAGTTAGACATATGATGTACACGGAATTGTGTGTATATCGTGATACACTTTACAATATAGACAAAACCGTAATCCAGTTAAACTTAGGTAATGTTCATGGCACACTAAGCAGAGTTGGACTGGTAATCGAGTGCACGCAAGTACAGGGCCGCTTTCCCTACGCCCAGCGACACCCAAATTTGTCCCTAAAAAAATAATCTTACTTTTATTAAATTTTAAAACACCATAGTGTCTTATTTCTTATTATAATTCTCTATGCATAATGGTTCCAGAGATATCGTGATAAGTCAGAACATAGGTGAAAACATCTTATCAGGTGTATATAATAGTTTCGCTGTCATAAAATGCAAATGATAATGTGTACAGCTCACGTTGATTGTAGTGATTAATTAATACCAGCTTATATTAGAACACTTGTTTTTTATCTTTACCGTCCAACTTATTTGCAATATTTTAATACAAATAACTGAAAACTTTAATCTAAAATTCAACTATATATGTATCTGCTAAACCACAGCTTCTTAAATGCCAACGTGTCATCTATGTCGTGGTTGCTTTGACAATTCATTTGAGTTAAGAATGCAGTAAATCATTGTACGCCTGCCTAGTCCGGTTCCGTAACCAAACAAACCGTTCCTAATTAAAAATCAATCCTACAGTGACCAGCAGACGGCACACTTTCGAACAGAGCGATTAATTACCGGAAATAGGCCAGCGGACAATGTTAATTCACTGAATTCTTAACGCGAACAGACTGTTGTATATTTCCCAGAAAGTTTTACATATATCGACGGTATCTAATAAAATAGGGCAAATAATATAAAAGAATGATCAATGTATTAAGCTATTGAAAGTTCATGAAAGAGTTTAACGAGCGTTTGGAAGCTCATGCAAATATGCGGTAGATTTATAGGAGTTAAAGTTACCCGTTCCGGTCGTGCACCTGCCTTGGGAGCACGGTTCAATGAATCAGTCAATAAGTACCGTCTGTAAGCCGTTTAGCTTGACAAATCTTTTATATATGTTAAAATGTTCGTCTAGAGAAAAAGGAGTTAGCACTCTATTATGATTAAACTTATATTAATTTTGTTAAAAGAATATATTACATTTTTTATATTTTTGGCTTAAATTGCTACACGGTATATGAATATTAATAAATATAGAAAAAAATGTGATTATGTATAATGGGTAAGCATCAGAAATAAAGATAAATCTTTCTGTAGGCTCCATTAAAATTAGTAACACTTATATTGACAACTGCATATGGTTTTACAATACACTCCTATGTAATATCTCTAAACTATCATGTAATGAATTTAAGAGTTTTGCTAAAAAAAATTAGGATAAATTCTTATAATAGTTTGATTGATTTTTTTAAAACTAATAAAGCACGGCATCGAAGTGCTCGGCAATGGATTTAGTTTCAACCAAATTAGATTCTTCAGACATTCTTTTTAACGAAGTTCACAGAAGTTCACTATAAATTAACCTGAAAAAACTTATAACATTGTAAATATAAAAAATAGAAATAAAATGCAACAAAAAAGGGCAACACGAAAATATCTTCAAAAAATAACAAATCGGAATGGACAGGAAATCTGAAGTACATATGTAATATACGTGTATGTGTGTGTACATATATAAATATTCACATATTATTCACACACACATTCACATATTTGCACATATCTCACAATTTGGTTTAGGATACATTAGGCTCAAAATAGTATCGGCTATCAGCTATTAAAAATCGGCAGGATTTAATTTAATATTACACAAGAATTAAGGAAAAAATAATAAAGATATGTGGAATATTTATAGATGTTTCGACTTACTGATCAAATACTGCATACAAATATTTCGTTTGGACTATTTAAAAATACATTTTGTTTCTTGAACAAACAGTCGGTCAGCCTTCGGTAAAAAGAAAGTTATTATCTCTGGGCGCTCCTGACTAACCTAATCTAGTGTCCTAAGACAACAACCGCAACCTTCAACTGTGTAGATAAAGTATTAAAAGTAAAGAATTATACAGATCGGTTTGTAAGCGAGGAAGTAGACGCTAAGCCAAGATTTAGTAGCCATTAAAAAAATATATTTTAAATTAACTTTCTGTTTATGTCAATAAAATGACCTACGTATGCAAACATAATTTTTAAATTATATATAATTTTTTGTAACATGTAATTAAAATCCCCATCTTAATTTCATTCACAGGACATTCACCGCTGACCGTGGGCCACCCCAATAGTTTTCCAATAGGACTGGTAGGAAGGGACCAGCATCCTTTATAATACTAATTAAGTAAGTAAATATTTTTTTCAATGATAAACCGTCGCTTCAGTAATTAGATTATTCAATTTCTCATCTAATATCCATGTCAATAATGTTGCCAAATAAATTAAAAAAAATCAAAATTTGTTTGGTTTTTACAGTTTCTTTAAAATATTCCTTAATAAATGAAAGAAATAGAACATCAGTGTCTCTAGGGATTTTATTTAAAAACTATAGTAAAAATAGACGGTAAAACTTATAGTTTTACATGTATTTACAAAGATACTGCTAAGTTATGAGTTATCGGTACTTTATTCATAATACAGACAAATAAAATAAATTTATACAAAAATTTATCTGCAAAATAATGCAATGTTTGAACAAAGTGTGTTGCCTGTTATAACATGTGTCATGTGTATGTCTTCCGTCTGTCTTCAACTCTTAAATTGTGCACAGTCAGAGATAAATCCAGATATACAAGTGTATTATAGCAAAAAAGCCAGCCCTTTAGTTTGACAATTAATTTAGTCTTGTAATAAATCAATGTTTTTAATAAAGACCAACTGTAAATAATATGGTTACGAAATAGAGGATGCATTCTCTATATTAACTAAGAAAAATTAATGTTTCGAATATTTTTTGCTTAACTCAAAAAGTCAATATTAAAAGTTCTATCACGCAGCGAGTTTCAATGATACCTAAATTGAAAAATCTAATATGTAAGTTAACACTTCGCTGAAGTTGCGCGAAGTGTGCAAAAGCTGTGCTTAGATCTTTTTTTTTTCTGAGCAAGACTGAAGTAAAAATTGATTGCAATTATTAATGTTATCATTTTATCTTTCTAGCAATATTGAATCCCATAGTGTCCCTTGAAACACAGGAAAGGTTGTATTGGCGTAGCCCACAGCCCGTTGGAAAAAAGAATAATTAGGTATAGATTCCAAAACTTATGGTGGCACCATAGGACTTCCACTACTGGACAGGATCCGGAATAATATCAGAAGACTAACATCCTGTTTTTTTCTAATGACCGTAACAATATCGTCTATCTACATTTATTTTATTCGTACATGTATTATTATATAAATGCATTTCTTTTCAAAGATGAAAAAAGCCAGGAACATTTCTCCTGGAATATTTAATATATATTCTGAAGATTAGGTCTTGCCGTTTGCTTAATTCAGAAGTGAATTTATCGATACTACACAGGGACTATTTTTGTACAGCTGAAATATAGTGTGGACATGGACATTTCACATGGATGACCGTCATCAACCCAAATCTAACTTCTACTCTTAAAAGGTAGAAGTTGACTTAAGTAGAAATTTAATTTAATTCATGGAATGCCAACAGATATAGGAATGCCTCCTAGATGGGGCATAGGACGTACACAATGTGTACCCGGTCGGCCTTGAGCTTCGGGTTTTACTAGGTTCACGTCTTTCTTATTTGTTACGCTATGCAGTCTGAGGATTTAGGCAGTATGAGGTGCTGGTCGCTTCAGAGTGTATGGCCTAGTTCTATTTTCTGCGTTCGATTGCGGTCTCGTTGCAATTTTTCATAGATCAGTATTGGTGATTTTCTCGCACCAGAGAATACCCAACATTTGGCAGAGACTGTGGTTGAGTTGGGCTTGACGTGATATCTTTCATAACCTTCCACGTCTCGCACCACGGGTGCCGAGAAGCCAAATGGTGAGTCAAAAAATCATCATCACGATTTTTATGATGTAATATATTTTTAAATAAATTATTACGCATATTATTTTTTATATGTAATATATTAGAGAGGATTCTCCATAACTATATTACACACAATTTGAGTCTCTTGGGAAGAACTTGTTTTCAGAAGGTCACCTTAATTTTCTATCATTTTCAACAACACAAAAAAGTTTGAAGGTGACCGCCTGCAAACACAATATGTGAATTTCACAAAGAATGATCTAAGTACCTACACACATATTTACAACTCCAAGGCCAAGGCCACACGTGAGATAGGTAATTTAAGACAAACTTCGATCTGGCCAGCCACATTACAGCCAAGACATAACGTTTTCTTAACTATTGGGTTGACGTCATCGATATCAATAAGGAATGCTATAAATTTCGTGTAAGTATAGAACACGAAAGGTTCGTTGTCTCACGGCCCTTATAAAAATTCACTACATTACTATACAGACTGATCGGAAATAGATGTTAAAGCTTTGTTAAATATTTTCTCATTTGTTAACAAATTAGCTAACCCGTATACGGTAATAACTTTGAAATGAATGTTACATTAATATTTTTTGTATTGGAATGTCTATATAGACAGAAATAGTAAAGAATAATTTTAATACGTAGTAATTCTAATTTCGAAAACCCCTTTTAATTACTTCGTTGTAATTATGTTATTTATTATTTTAAAATGCATTGATTTTTGAATAGGGTGTTCCATATTTTAATTGACAGTAAATAAGTCATAAGGTCCTTTCACCTACGTTCACCCTCTTAAAGCGTTTACACAAGTTTAGAATCAACCTGTATAAAATTGTATTGTACACCAGGGGAAAAACCCAAAAAGGCCTATTTAATTTCTTGAAAAGTTAATCCAAAATGTACAACATCGCGTGACGTTCATCGTTATTGTTGATCGCTAACGACCACTCTTTTAAAGTTAAAATCAGCTAATACAGCACACTTAGCGGTACACCGAAAATTTAAAGGCATGATAGCCCCTCATTAAGGGTAAAATTATATCCGCGCTTCAATCGTTTTATAGATTATGATGGTCCCAATTAATTGTACTCATTTTAACGTAACTTAACACCTGTGCTTTTTTCAACCAGGTTATCCAAAAAATATTTTTTCATAGCTAAAATTAAAAAATTGTAAACAAAAGTATAAAAAAGGTATAAATAAGGATATAAAAATATATACCTAGAACAGATCAGAAGTATGATTTAGAATAAAAACAAAGAAATTGTAAGAGTTAAGGTGGAGAAGAAAGAATGGTATGGTATAAAAGATAAAATGTATAAAAATATAATAAATGAAAAAATAGAAGAATTGGAGAAATAAAAGAATTAAAGATCATAGGAAGAACGATAGAAGAAGGCGAAGATAAAATTATTACACGAAAAAATTATTAAATAAAGACAAAGTCCCTGTCCCACAGCAAACAGGGGTAAGAGAGGTCCCCAGTGCGGGGACCATTCAAAAGAAACAGGTTATGATACGGAAGTATTTGTATTATTCTATTTTAAGATTCTCTAGCCTGAAGCCATATAACATTTACATACAACATCTGACTTGATGAATCACGCGGTATAAATCTTTAACAGTAGTATACAACATTAATAAAAGTTTCACGAAATTAATTAGTATTTTAATTATGATCAAAACATAAAATATATATAGGAATGCAAAAAACGTTTCAAGCGACCTAAGCTGATCTCCCTTATCGCACGCATTTGCCCTCAGTCACAACTCGGAGGAAATATATAAAAACTTGGCTGCTAAAAAATCCGAGGAAATAAAGAGTATACAAAATAACGATTTGGGACAAGGTTTCCGAGGGTGCCCTAGAAATTTGTTATTTTCTCTACGGCCAATGTGTGTAACGAGTGATTATCCTCGGCACTGAACGATTACAGTGCCACTCAGGACCTCATTAGCAAGCACACAATCGCTCAATACACCATGCAGAGGATTATGTCCAAGACTTCTCTACCAGATCATGTCAGGAATAAAAAGATCCACTGATAAACAAAGTAACCGCCATAGTCCAACCCTTTAAGAAGCCTTAAGTTTCTGGAAACCACAGACTGGTTAATGTCGATGAAAGACGCTGGATGCAGGCCGCTTTCAACCGATGTTAACGCACGTCTATAAGGGAAGCTTATACCTAGCAGTGAACGTACTATGGCTGAAATAATAATTATGATGATGATGAAATTCCTTGCAAGTGAGATCATCACTTTCAACACGATCATTTTTGTTTTAATCTAAGATAGTTTGAGTCTAATGCGACAAACAATGCGAATTACACAACTGCCACCGTTAAACCATTTAAGACGTGTTTAACCCCTCCACGGGGCATCTTCAGGAGTTATGTTACACCGATTAGTGCTAAACACAACTCTGTATTACCCATACGCATTTATCAGCGGGCTGGCGGGCGGTGCACTTTGTTGCACGACTACCACTGCATGTGCGGAAGTGGCTAAATATTGGTCCTTTTCTTACTTAGGATGGACTTCCGCAAGGTAATGCCTGATTCCATTAAATATTTAAGTCAACATTCGTTGCAGGCCCCGGCGTGGACGGATATCTCGCGAAGCAAGTTTAAATGGACTAATTAATAATGTACAAAGGTATAAGCTTACTAATTAAAACACTAATTTATGCGCCGTACAGAGAATTTACCTTATTATAATATTTTAACATTAATACTTACTTATATATATTTTTTTTTTACTCGATATTTGCTTACAAAATTACTATGATTACATCTATTTTAAATAACACAATAATCATCAACACAATTATCAATGTAAGCAACAGAATTATTTAAAATGTCAACAAGATAAATGATTAAATATGGTCGCAAAAGAAAAATATATATATATTAGTATATCGGGCCCCATTGACGTTCTCAGTCGCTCAACGAGACGTGGAGATAAATGCAACTGAATAAAATTAAATTGTATCAAATTAAACTTGTTAATTTAATATTACAATATTCCCATTAATATAAAAAAGGTACGGGAGGTAATATAATAAATTACACTAAGTATTTTATAGTATTCATATTGTACATGATTATCAATTATTTCATTTCGCTACTGCTTTGACTATTACAATTTGTAGACATCGATGATATTTTTAATATCTGTTACACTTAGTAATTAATATAAAAATATCTTACTGTTTCTCACATCATCAGTTCACTTCAAACAAAAGTTATAATTTTAGTTTTTGCTAAAATGATTACTGATTATATATTTTTTGTTATGGCCTAACCATTACAATTTTAGTATTTATCTAGGATATTTCTGTATCTTGTTATAAAATACTAATTTGTTGATGATATAAATAAAAAATAATCGAGAAAAAATTTGGAATTTAACTTAATATTTCTGTAATTACTGAACATTTTATTTTGAGTAATGAAATTCATATACGTTAAGAGCAATTTAAATATATATAATTTACATAGATTTTATACATCTGAAATAAATACTTCTTTAAGGCAAAACTTATTCAAAAAATCAAAGTCTGATCAGTATTGAATAGTATTATAAAAATAATACTTTTAGAGATTACTATCTACAAAATAATAACCTTATTTACATAAATCAATTCTTTATTATTAATGTTGCTTCACTTCTTTGTATTAAGTTTTATTGTCTTGTTTCAGATATTATTTACTATTGTTTTAAGAGAATTCAGAACAAGAGTTGGTGTTATATAGATAGCGCGGATGAATTAACCTAACTAGATTAAAAACCCTAATTAAAAATATAAATGGCGAATAATAGCAATATGATTAATTTATTATGATACATTGCTGTGATAAGGGCGGTTAAATAAAAGCAAAGTATAAAATAAAAATCCAATTAAATTTGTCGTTCTGTCAATAGCTTAAATAGCACGTGCCTCCAGATTGAAGTATAGGAACTAATGGTTAAGATAATAAAATTATTATTTTGTTTCGTATTTAACAGTTAAAATGTTTTACTCATATTTTTGGTGAACACGGTTGTCAAAGTGAAATAAATATTACGTCACAATATATGGTGACGTCTAAGTTTTTAAACACAATCAGCATTATTATCCTAAGGATCTTATTTTTTGATTCTATGCTGTGATAAATCTTGGTTATTGTAAAAGTCTGTATACAAATAGCCATTATTTGTGACTTCGAAATTTTTCAATGCCTGAGAGGTCAGGTCGCGGACATATATAATGTTTTTTTTTCGTAGTTTTTTTTATTGCTCGGATGTATACAAAATATGACCGATCAAATCATATATAAGAGGAAAATAGGTAGACAAGATTTCTCGCACGGTTTTGTACGTGATTTAGTTATTTTCTTATGTATAAATCGACTCCGGCATGTATGTAGATTTTCACATTTTACTTATCATAACGACACCGGAATATAGGATTATTTCATAATATCCTTATTTGAATATTTTAGCGTTAAGGAAAACGAAAATACCTTGTTATTTATTACTCTTTCAAAGTTAGAAACGGAGGAAATATTTTAAATAATGATCGACAACGACATGATAAATGTTCCATATCTCAGGTGGCGGCGAGTTTTTCAATACACCGGAAAAGAGTAATAAAAAATGTATTGTTTAAACTGTAGCTATAGTACAATCCGTGTCAATTTAGTTAAAATTTTACCTCGATCTGGTTCCCTCTTTGTTGCTGCAGAGGGTCTTATTAGCCATATCCTGGTCATCACACAATAATGTTAAAAGAAACCTACAAGATTGATCCGAGATGAAAGCTTAGTACTAAACGACAGCTTTGATTGGACTCGTTGAACCGACTTCATAGGCGAGCCGGTTGACTGCAAAGTAGAGAAGCGTCTTTGTCTACTTCTGCTGTGAAAGTTGAAGACTCAGTATTACCATACGCTGAAAGGCCTTCTATAACCCCCGACTTGTGTATCATTTCACGGATGCCAAGGCAGTGGTATGGTAAAGAGCGCTATAGTCTGTCGCAAAGGAAGGCTTTCTCTTTCCGAGACCGGACTGCGTGAGCGGATTTAGATGGCAGAGCAACGGATGTGTGAAACCTGGGGACCCGCCACATAGTGCTAATGGAGGAAAATCGTAATGTTTCAATCCAGTACAATTCCGATATAATCCTTCGCGGCCGCTACAAAGGCGGGTATGCGTAGGTATTTCCTCCGTATCAAAAAGGTACAACTTGTATCCCCGGTGTTGTAAATAAAATCAAATCATGGTACCAATACTCTACCGGATCTTGTATTAATAGTATCACTACATTGCATCGAGCTGGGTTTATTATTTAGCTAATATTTACCATGATCCAGTATAGCATACGTATCATCATAGACACCGTGAATATTACAGGAAAAGGACCTATAGATTTTTAGTCTTATAGCAGTGTGACAATGAGCGTCTACCGGCTGATTTGATGATAGTAATTTTATAATTGTAGTAATATGTCAAAAATACAGACACGATTAAAGTGAGTTACCTTTTAAGAACATTTCTTTTTAAAAAAATGTGATGAATACCTAATTAAAAGAAAAATAAAACTTGATGCTTTAAATGTTTTAAAATCAGTCAATTCGTCCAATTACATCAGATACAGCGTCCAAGTACGGACCGAGTTCAAAACTAATTCACCAAAAGAACTGATTGAAAATAGCAAAGCTAGCATAAAGATTTATGCGCACTTTGCCTCGGTAAGACATCGTTGAATTTTCCATTAACGTTTCGAGAAAATTAAATTAATGTAATATGCAAGCCTCGTCGCTAAGGGATTGCACTCTGACAGAGAAATCATTTTCAGGTGGCACTTTTTACGTGCTCTCAATATTGATGGAATATTCTAGTGAACATTAAATTATTTCTTCTCGAGGATTGTAAAAGTCTTTTACATAAAACGGATACTGACACAATGTAATCAAAGAACATTTGTCTTCTACAACAAAGATTTTTGAGGATTAGCACCAATTTTATTGTACGGAAATCTTTCACGTAAATCCCTTACACTGCATTGAAAGAATTACGCCAAACTCTTATAGGCTCAAGTCTTCTTTTGGCACTTATTTTGTAAAGCTACAGAAACGCTTTTTCATATTACAGTAGTTGTATACGAGAGCTTACTCACTTGGCTTATGCCTACCGACTTAGGATATAACGATGGTAATCTCTTTATAAATTGTTTCCTGAAAAAATGGTGTTTTGTTAAAATCCACTCCATGGAGGTTTAAAGACAATTTTTGTGATCAAAAATCAGACTATATTATTGTTGTTATTGAATCATTTACATAAGTGCGAACTTTTGTTACCGCTCTAAATTACAAGACAGGTAAATTTAATGTTTAATTGCGTAATATAAAATCGATTAAATCTAATGAAGGTGCTTTCGTTATAACATTTTTAATAAGATTCCGTAGTGTAAATAAACATAAGAACACTAGAATCTTAAAGAATAAATTATAATTCTGCGACGACTTAAAGAAACAAAATTAGTTAAAATACCATCGCATATTCGAATGAAGAAGTCAAATTTACATCTAATTACGAATTTGCATCGTGCAATCTTCAAAAAGGCAACCTCAACTTCGCACCAAATTTTAATATTCTTTAATATTTAGTGTGCATTTTAAAATAAAGCAAATATATTCCACGTTAGGGTTGTCGTAGGTCAATTTATTTGTCAGCGGTGCGTTTTGAATGCTTTAATTTGAGCCTTTCTGTTTTTATTCTACAACTAAGAATTGTCGCACTGTGGATGCAACAGCAGTGGAGCTGTAGGGAATAATATTGCTATCACGTTTCATTATGATTGACGACAGAGACAAAGACTGAAAAACCGCAAGGGACTGAAAAAGTCTTTTACTTGTGAATAATTATTCTCTTGGTTTAATAGGCGGAATCTATGTGTTCTGGCTGCGGTTCAGGACAGGATCGAGTCGGCTGCGCTGAGTGATCTTAACGTGCCCACTTTAGAGGCGAGCAGAAGAACTGTTTTATCTTGTTTGTTTGTGTGTTTGTCTCTGCTTCCACAGTGAAGTCGAAAGGAGAGGATTAGCGAATAAGGCGACTATTACATTGCGAGGGCTGAGAAGAGCCAGTACTTGTGACTACTCGTTCGCTTGTTCCCCATAGTCTCTGGGTGATGAACTTGCCGTTGCCCAGCACACCTTTATTGTTTACTTATTAAGGAGGAAAAGAATAGATTTTTTTCTCCCATTAGACGACGATGCTTGGAAGCCTTGTTAGCGAGGCTGTGAATATATGAAAACATTACCATGGTGTCGCCTTAAAGCTATGATATAGAAACTAATCTGCAAGGGTGTATATGCAAAGGCATTTTCTTCAAGTTAAATATAGGGTCAAATATCTAAAACATACATTTTTATCGGTCAAATCTCAATAAAGTGACTTCTCTAATCACGCGCGTGTATTAATACAAATATAGTATTACATGTGTATATTATATTACCCTTGTAATGCTAGCATAAGCCTCCTTTCGGGAAAGTATAGACCTGTTACCCTCCTCGCGGTCCCAGTCCGCATTAGTGAAAGTCACATTACTTTTGATTTTCTCGTTCGTTCGAGGGCATATCGATTTTCTCATAGTGCTTTCTTTCACGGTTTGTGAGCAGTGATAATATATATAATTAAGAGTAGTACCTCTTGAGAATCAAACCCGCGACCTACGATCGACAATTGCAGTCTTTAAAAACTATGCGTCTCAACGAATTTGGACAATCTTATAAGTATTAATTTGTTATTAATACTTTTAAATTTGTCTAATAGTTTTTTCTAACTTTCGCAGCATTAAAACTTTAAAAAAAATTAAACGTCAAGTTTATATTCGTTACGTTCATAATTAAAAAGTTATAAATCAAACATATGTTAAAAAATTATTTATTAATTGTTACATATAAAAATATATTTTCTACGCTCACAAATTCGAAGTGTGTGTCGCAGTTACATGAATTGACTAAGCATCCGGATTCACGTCAACCACACTCGGCTAAAATCCCTTCAACT
Organism: Battus philenor; assembly: GCF_028537555.1. Taxonomy (NCBI): domain Eukaryota; kingdom Metazoa; phylum Arthropoda; class Insecta; order Lepidoptera; family Papilionidae; genus Battus; species Battus philenor. Next base: position 7,566,138 of record NW_027181686.1, read on the forward strand.
CATACTTAGCGTCACTGTTACTATTTCTATAGCGAACAGCCAAGGAATGGAACAACAGGGTCCGTTGTTTCCTATACCTTATAACTTGACAAACATATACCATAGTAGACCACGTCATCTCTTAATATCAGGCGAGACAGACGAGAGAGGTTAAACACTTTCTCTATAAACAATAAAAAATCATAACATGATTACATTTTTATTGTAATGCTTTATACAATATTATATATCTTATGTTTTTAAACGGTTTTATTTAGTTTGACCCTACGGAATTTATTTGTTTATTTGGGTCAAAATTAGAAATTGAAATTTAAGCACCTTCCCGTTGTCAGATTGATCTGAAATTTGGTACACACATTTAATTTAGATGACAATACAATATACTAAAATCAATAGCATTACAAATGTAAGATGGCCGCCGATACAAAACGGCGGATTACATATTTTTCCTTAACCCCCTCAATATGGGTATCAAATGAAAGGGCTACACTAGTAAAACTCGATGATTATGTCAAAATTAAAAATTTAAGATGGACACCGTTCCAATATGGCGGACTAGGTACATATTTTTCCACAGCCACCACAATATGGGTATCAAAAAACCGTTTAATTTTAAAAGTTTTTTAAATGTATTTATTACAGCTTAACACGCCTTTATTGACGTGAAATGTTTGACAGCTGTGAACAGGCGTTTTAACTTTTATCTTATACATTTCCTACCTTAAAGAAATTATAAAGAAATAATTATTAATGTAGAATTGGCCGGGCAACATCAAGCTTGGAAAATATGTATGTTTTTTTGGTTAATTACAAAATTAAAAGGAAAAGTACAAAAGTAATTTTATGTTATAAACCTCGTATGTTATAAGATGAATTCATTATAAATTATTTCCAAATAGTTAATGTAAAATATTACAAGGTAAAAACAGCAGCACAACAAACCTAGAACGCTAACCGTATGGCACTTGGTACGCTACAGGTCAAAGCGAACTCAACAGCGTTCCCAAGCACTCCTTCCCGGTCACCAGTAAGTATTCGTGTACGTATAATTAGCAAGCTGCTGTTAAAAATCCCTTTTTTTTTCAATATTATTCATGCAACAATGTAACTTTGAACATAATGAACATCGGTAACAATATTGTTTCATGCTTAACCTCTATAATCCAGCTCGAAGCTTCTTTTATGCTTCGAATATGGTATTTTACATAGATAAATCCTAATAATAAAAATATTTTTAGGTTATTATCTACTTATTGAATGAAATTTTATAGTAAATAGTTTTATGGTCTACTTGTAAAGTTATAATTTGAAAAAAATTCTTGGCAATTTTTTGGAAATCCAAATAATAATGTTCCAGCCAAGTTTTATATTTACATTTAATAGCTATTGTTAAAAACAAATATTTTTTAATGAACTTCTCAACCCATAAACATTCTCAACATAAACATAAACTAGTAAATAGATTTACGGGGTTTTATTATTTTTGTGCATCATTTTCTAGTTCTGAAAAATACATATAAATATCGTAATGAATATACGTATTAAGCCGGTAGTGCGCATGTTCATAGTATAGTATATCCGGTAGCAGAACAGCGAATTTTAAATTCTAATTTAAAAAAAATGCTATTTCGAGCATTTTTTATAGTAATAATAAAGTAAAAGTAAAAAAATTAAAGTTATTAAAATAATAAAAGTTTCTGATAATGCATTAAATATTAATTTTATTTGTAATGTTTATAATTGTTCTGATATTTATTTTCATTACACGTATATTTTTTATTTCTATATATATTAAATGTCTACCTAGTAAATGACTATCCTCATTAGTACTTTTTTATCAAGTAAATAGTAATTAAATCTGTTCAAAAAGTATTATTCTCTGAGTCAATATCAAAATAGTTTTGTTATATGAGACCATTACATTCACTTATAATCATATCACAACATGACTTAATTATTTTTATTTTACAATTACAACAAGTAAATTCCAAATATCTTTATAGTGAAATTAATCTAGCATATGAGCAGAGGTAGCCCAGTGATTGCGTGTTCGGGTCCTGGGATACAACCTAGATAAAAGTAATTAATTGTGTAGGATTGCGACTACTCAAAAACAAGTTTCCAGAGGATGAGTAGCATCCTCTACGTACCATAATAGCACACTGCGATCGCCAACCCGCTTATCAAGCGTGGCGATTAAAACATATCCCCTATAGATATCTTTGGCGAAGACCTATGCCTTGCAGTGGGCATCTATTGACTGAAACGACAAAGAGGACGACAATGAAATAGAGTAATATGACTATATACGCCGTTAATTTTTTCTAAGCTTAATCGGGAATAAAACTTCTGATGTTATTCAATAACTGTTTATGATAAAATACGGTAAATTGTTGCTTCCATCGAACAACATCATAAACATACTTCCACTAATAATAAATTTAGCAGGATTATACATTTAGATGTATATTGTAATGTTTCAAATACATTAAGTAAATAAAAGTGAATACATTAGGTTTGCATTCTGTAAAAATGAAGCAGATCTATTCTATTAAATATTTCTCTCGACTGAGTATACATAATTTAATGTAACATTCAGTCTCCCAAAAAACTGCTCTATCGAATGAAGACGCATGTGCAAACAATGTTATCTATCGAAGAGCTTTCTGGTGTGAACATTTACACTGCTAAAGTAACACATTATTTTAACAACTAGTTTTATTCGATTCAATAACTTTTCTTTTACAGTCTAAAGACCTTATTCGAAAATTCTTGTTCACATGAATATCGCTTTTGTACTTGTTGCTTTTGTGTATTCAAAGCAATTGAAAAGTCGAGTATAGGTATTGGTAAAGACCACCTCCGTCCAATTTCGTTCATGAATGTGCACAATTTTTCCGCTAGCAAAATGTTTCGTGGACCACCTGAAGTCGGTTTAACGCTCGCCGCAAAGAAATTATAAAAAGATGAAACACCATACCTCAAATAATTTTTCTTTTGTAAATGTATATTATTTTTAAAACATTACATTAAACAGTTTTTTAAAATGCTTTAATTTATTAAGTTAATCGGAATCCATAAATCTTGTAAATTCATCCTTCGAAGATGGTTTTCCTGCCTCATCAGTATTGAATTAAATCCTCTACTTTACTACTATTGTGACAGAGCAATTTAACATTTTTCTGCACTCTGCATTAAAGAATATTATTAGAGTAACATTTTTGTTTCATTTACATGTATATTTACACAGACCAGTGGTTACCTAGCAGTAGAGGGCTGTGACTTCCGATCTTAGTTGCCGGCTTGAATTCCTAAAGGCAATCTTAAATAATTCACACTTTTTACATTAAAAGAATTGCCACTGCCTACAAAGAAGTTTCCAGAAAATTTACTGTTGCGTTCTCTGCGTACCATAATACTACACTGCGATAATAAACTCGCCTGCCAAGCATGGCGATTATGACATATCCCCCCATAGATACCTTAGAAGGATGTCTATGCAACAACAACAATATAAAAGGTTGTAGTGTTATAATATTTTTTGAAGTTTATGTAGGTATATTCCTAACAGATAGTATCTCAGTCGGAGGCCTATGCCTTGCAGTGAAACTATGAAAGACATTCATTGCCATTAATATTTTTGGTTACCTTAAAATCTTTTTATTGACTTTTAACGTTCCTTTACACAAAATGATCTAAGGTAATATTTTAGTCACAGTCCTTATGATAGCTTGCAATTATTTATACTAACATGCAGTTAGGATCAATTAGAGTGACAACTTTTGTGTTCCATGAGAATTACGAGAGAAGAGCCCAATTTATTAAGAACTAAAATCAAATTAAGCGCATTTGTAACCTTTTGTTGTTGTTGATTCTACAGAATGATATGAGGGTTCCAAATGCCCCCATGTTTAAGAAGAGGTTAAAAAAAAACCGGTGTAGTCACTTTCAAATAAACGTAAAAGAGGTAAAAGTATTTACAAGTTTAAACCTAATAAACTATTTAAATTTATATACTATAATTCAGAAGCACTTAACAAGAGTACATTTTATGACTGTTCATAGTTGCCGTCATAAGAATTACTATTTTTATGAAGCCTGGACAAGTTTTTTTTTTCATTTTTATTGCTAACCTTATGTGCATTGTTATTGTTAACGATATATATCGTCAGTAACTATTTGACCAGATTTTTAAAAGGTCGAGTTATCGCCAATATTTTCTAAAGAGTCAATGTTGATTTCAAACGCCTTGATTTTCTATTGTCAAAACTAACTACAAAATAATTCACAATTTTGATGATCTCTTGTCCAAATTGTCTTTAATACTTTGTCTCTTTTAATTCAAAAATATATTGAGTATGTACATAGTAATGACCTCAGAGATTTATTATTATCCATAACTGAAGATACGGTTCACTAACTACATACAGTTATTGGATTCGTGCGTTTATTTGCTTCAAGGTCCTGATTCTTGATCGATACGTGTCGTGTAACAAGCTAGAAGTATTATTAAATTATTGATCATTTATGTACCAGTGTTTTTAAAAGAAATCTTTATTTTTATAATATTCATAAACATCATAAAATTACGTAAAAAACATGTCAATTTGATTTGCTTAAAAATAATTCTAATAGAATTAAGCCGACATATGAACTATTCCATTTTTTTGTAAAAAAAAAAAGTCATTCGTGTGTGTAATGTAGTATGAAGCCCAGGTAAGGCAGCTCCGTATACATTTTTGCATCAATATATTACAAAACAAGCGTGACCATTATGGCACAATACATGCTCAAGATACGTACGCGTGAGAATACAGTGCTGCACAGGCCTCGGGTGTGATTCCGAGCATACTTATGCTTTTATTAGCAAGGTAACAGTTATTGCTTTAGTACGTCAAGAGGAGAATATCAGAAGAACTCAACTTGATAGAAACTGATATCAAACTGAGGTTTATAATGACATATCAACTATAAAGTTAAGTTAGTTTCAAAATTAAACCGCAAATATTAGTATAAAAAATATGAATTACCTCGCATGCTATTTCATTAAAATAATATTATACCAACAGTTAAAATAACAGGCTGCCAGGCTTATCAAGAACGCTGTATTATTCCGCGAATGTCAGTTACCAAGCTCTTTTGAAACTGGAACTATGCAAGCTTATTGATATTTGTTTTTTTCTTTGACGCAATGTCTCTATGTGCCTTAGTTACATTTACAGTTTCTACAGATTGGAAATAACATAATGTGGTTTCTACAGATTGGAAATAACATAATGTGGTTTCCACAGATTGGATATAACATAATGTAGTTTCTACAGATTAAAAATAACATAAAGTCGCAAGTCCAAACAGTATTTTGAGTAACTAAACGCGAGAGCCTGAGCCGTATCATATATTTTGTTATGCTACTACTTACTCAGGGTCGTTAACGATTGTGTACGTTATGAGAAAAATGTTTAAACAGCTCAATTTGACTTCGTTTAACTTTATTCACTTAACTTTCATCAAAAAAAGCCTTCACACTTATAGTATTTTTCATAAGTTCACGTTTTTTAAATTTATTACATGATATTTCAGACATTACGTGGGAATGTAACAAAGCTACGAAGCTCTTAAATTACTTGGGCAGACGCTACTTCAATTCACCAGGCTCGCAGGCTCCCGTGGGGGGGTAACTTGGCTTATTTTGTTACTATTGCGAGGTTAAGTAAAAATATCCTCTGTATTGATAATTATCTCGATGATCTCTTTAAAAGCATTGAACCATGAAATAAATTAACAATATAGCATGCAAATAGAAATTTAACTTATATGTCGTTTTATCAATCAATACAAAAGAAGCCAATTCGTACTTTGCGCTACTTTTACTTGTCAATATATATAAATAATAAAAAATAATAAAAAAATATGTTTCGCAACTGGATTTTGTGGTAAATTACCCGAAGAGCACTTACAAGCAGCGATTTATGTTATAATTCGAGTTTCAGGTTAAAATATTGCAATTGCGTTTTTTTGCTGAAGTATTGTGTAAAAACAAGCAAATTAAATAATGTAAGCAAATTAAAACAGCTAATGTTGTAAAAACTTTTTTTAAAATAACAATTTATAGTTTAAAAGAAATATTATAATGTAACTAACAATAATTTTAACTTCTCGTTTAACTAAAGTACAACTTTTAATACACTAGATATAAAAAGACGATAAGTTTTGTTTCACATTTTAATAACTTCGTAACCTGGTCATTATAAATTGTGCAAATCTCAGCGACTTCTCTGAAGCAAATAAAACCTAGAAGACACGAAATAAATGCGAAGATTTCTAGCATGAAACGCAAAAAACGCCGTCTTTTCACAAATTCACTTAATATTTTTACTCACTTTCATCTCTTCTACAATTTGACACGAATTCTGAAGACTTAAAAATATTTTTCGTCTCTGTAAATGTTTCAAAATTGAAATAAAATATATTAAAGAGATTTATCACTAAGTACAAGAAATATTTTCAATAAAATTATTATTTTATGCTAAATTTGTGATATCATTTACATACATACACAGATATATGTATATGATATATTTAGGTTCCAACTAAATCGCATAAAGCACTAAGAGCTGTGTAAATACAATAGTAGTATTCATCACTATCATCATCATTTCAGCCATAGAGCTTTCCGCGTTAGCGTACGTTTATACGTCTTCCAATGTGAACGCCAACCATTTCGGGTCTGTGATTTCCGCTACAGAACTCTAAGGCCGCAACGGCTATCTATTCTGCACGCTATACGGCCTGCCCGCTGTTGCTTCTCAATATAATAGGTCTTCTTGCCAATATAACGGGCCATCTCAGCTACTTCCGTTCGTTATCGTCTTTAGTTCACAACCTTAGCTTTTTCAGTGACTCGTTGAGCGACTGCCAATGATTCTCGAAGTATGAGACCTCGTTTCAGTGCTGTAAGTCATCGATGTTGTACGACAATATGTTTCGAAGTTTCTCGAACACTGCCCAGCCGAATTGAATTCAACGATTCGCCTCTTTCTCGAAGTTGGATGGCTTATTCCAGATACACGTACGAGTTAACAACTTTTAGAATTACTTCTGCAATTATGTACTACCTTTTAATAAAAAGTAATTTAAAAAAAAAAAATATTCAGTATTAAAATACCAAGACATGCAATTTTAGTTTTAACTACGCAACTTTACTTCTAAGCAACGAAAACTATGATTTAAATAACGTTAACAAAACTATTTTACCACTCAAACTTACAAAAGCAAGTTACAATTGAATAAGTTTTCACTCTGTATACTATAAATTAAAATGTAGTCACAGCAGACAAACAAAGAACACTTTAAATTGGATTGCGCACCCGTTATATTAAAGGAATACTGTGTCCGTGGTATAAACTTAATAGCCCAATTAAATTAACCCCGGCAACAATACAATGTGGAGAAGTAATTGCGCATAAATAATTGTATATTAACTTAAGACGTAAATTAAAAGAAGTCGGTACAAGTAGCTGTCCTAAGTTACTTAAGAATTAATAATTTTTCACTCCTAGTCAAAGTAACATTTTGTATATCTAAATAGTCTCTAGATGAAACAATTAATTTTTTAAAATACGCATAAAGCTATGAAAGAAGCTTTCCGATTAGTTATTTGAGTACAACATAGGTATTATTCTACTCCAGTGTTGGTTAAGAGGGAAGTTAAGTTTCAAGAAGTAATGTAGCGATATTTTTTCGGTCTCAAAACATCAGCATAAATTTATCAAGGTATGATTCATGAGAAGGTGATTTTGCCGCCTAACGACATGTTCCGTAACCAGAAACAGTCCTCTAAGGGTCACCCAGCACTGTCCAAGTAAACTAGATTATGAACGAACGTTTCGAACGTTATCAGAGGCTGACGGTTGACCATCCGTTAATCCCGGTCTTAATCCAGTGGATTATAATTTATGATAAGTTTTAGATAGCATGGCATGCTCTTAACTACAAAATGACTTTAAATCTGAAAACAAGCAGTGAGGAATTTTCTCAAGAAAAGGGTCAGTGACTATTAATAGCTGTCCTCAACGTTTTAAGGACTGTACTGCTGATATATTTGAATATTACCACATTAATGCATAAACATATAACAGTTTTTCAATATAATACAAATAAAATTGATTTTTCTATATACTTAATAATAAATACATACATGATCATGTAATTATCATATGTTCTATAGTTTAAGAGATTATAGAACAACGGCTGTCAACGCCCCTGTTCAACAGTCTCGTTAATTTTATTTGTGTTTGTGTTGAAAGTTACATGAAAATGTTTAATTGAGAAATATACGATTATTAATACCAGAAAAACAATAGCAAAGGTAAAAGCAAAAACCTCTCGTGCCCATAGTAACAATTATCCTTTGATTTGGGCACCGGAGGCACTTAAAAAAGAAAAAGTTGTGCAAGAGTAATCTTGTAATCTAGATCGAAGAGATAGAGAATACATTTTTACATATTTATTTCGTAACAGGATAAATAATACATAAATTAACGGATAAATTCAAAAAAGTATTCGAAAAATTGCATTGTAAAAACTCTTGAAGCCTAATTTTGTTTAGGCGACAAAATAAACACAATAAATCGTATCATATTATTTCCTGTATTTAAGATAATCTTATGACAAATCTTAATATTGTACTGTGTTAACAAAGTTATATGCGGTTCTAGACTTAGGATATTATTTCTCACCGGCAACTTTACACGTATAGCGACAAACAGAATACGCTCGCTAGAATACAATGAGACAATAAAATGACAGCTGTCAGGCGTGACTGTCCTCGCAAGTTTCCTTTCAAGCGCTTTCCTTAATAAACCCTTTTCAAATAGTTATAAGTCAAATACACCGTAACAACTTTGAACAAAATACAAAGTGTTCTTTGGTAGTACATTGCGGAGATTTCCAAAACATGTGTGGCCAATAAATATTTTTACCAAAATAAACTAATATACTGGACCCTCACAGCCAAAATACTTTCATTTTCAGTTTTTCCTTACTAACTAATATTTTTTTCTAATTTAAATTCTACGATTACAATTAACTACACTTAGTAATTTTAACACCATTTTGTCGTCAAAATTTATCTATTTTCTTTACTAACTTGTGTACTTTTATTGAGTTAGTTAAAAGTTAACAATAATACTTCCTAATTAAACATTAGTCATTCGTTTAAAAGAATTTCCGTAATTAATGGAGGTCTATTTTTAGACTGCGTTGAACCTTAGAATCAATTTTCAGATATAGCATCAGATTAATTACTAGTATTATTTACGAAAAAACAGCATTAGTTATTAGAAAAATAAATTCAGAATCTATGTAATGCTAGGCTAGCTAGCATTACATAGATTCTGAATTTATGAAATGATATTTAAATTTAACTATTTTATAGTCAATAACCACAACCGCAAGCTAATTGTAAGCATAGCGTAGGAACAAGACACACACACCCACAACGTGGACAGATGACTTTGTTAAGGTCGTTATAAGACGTTTGATTCAGGCTGTTTTCAACTTGTTTGCAGTGTTTGCAGCTTTGTTGTGATATTATTAGAAATCTAAGCTGTTGACTTATACCCAGTACTAAGCAACCCTTTTGAAATGATGATGATATTCAAAAATAATAAACTATTATAATACGTTTAACAACTAAACGTAAAGGAGTCGTTTTCTGACCGCATTGAATGTTACTTGTCTACCTCCGTATAATTAATGCTATACAACTTTACAGATAGATAGACATAAAAGGGTTGAAAATAGAGGAGTTGCGGTCGTGGGTGTATATATATAACTGTCTGAGCCATCTGCTAGAGAAAAGGTTAATTTATCACGTCTACATAATTCACTACTTTTGTCCTTCCTCTAGAAAATAACTTTTACTCTGTATTTTATAAAAAAAAAGCTACAAGTATATTAAGTGCCAATGTCCTAATGGGTCATGTACTACAAAACCTAAAATAACATGTCCGTTTCGCTTTATTTTATCCTCAAATTTATAAGTTCTCGTCGACCTTTCCCGCGGCTACTTCAGCTGTTTCTATTAAAATCATAAAGTCAAAGATGGTACAGGTAAATTAATTATCCTTCTTTTACGTTATTACAATAATAACATCGTTGGAAATTTTAATAAAAAGCATAGTATATATAAAATATTGTTTAAATGATCAATTTTCTTTTTGCTTTACTTATTTTTTTTGACAAAGTCCTTTTTAGTTTACGGTGCAGAAAAGCTGTCTCGTACAGGCCTCATTTGCAAGCTTACAGTCGAGCCATAGAAGAGGGCTATGGTCGAAATTTCTTTAATTGGTCGATTTAGGAAAGATGAGATCCTAAACGAACAAAAGTAATCGCAATAGACGAGCGGATTAGGGAGTTGAAACGGCACAAGGCAGGCCACATAGCGCGCAGAACAAATGACTGCTAGGGTCGTAAGTTTCTGAAGCGGAGATCATGGACCAGCAAGCGCAGCGCAGGACGTCCACCCACAAGGTTGACAGATGACTTTGTTAATATTTAAAGTTAACGCTGAACTTAGGCCGCTTCCAACCGATCCAACGGAGAAACCAATATATCACATCAAGTAATAGACGTCCTATCGCGATGATGATTTATTATTTATACATCTTTTTATATTTATAATAGCTATATCCAAGATATTTAATTGAAATTCGTTCTGCTCAATTCTCTACTCGCGATTTTATAGGAAAAAGGACATATATTGCAAGCAACTTAAAAACAAAAATTTTATGTTAGTCGAATACAAAAACACTCTTCGTCGTATTTTTGAAAAGCATCGCTAAGTTTGTGTTACCGACATATACATACCAATTTCATTCTTTTTTTTTTCAATTAATTTTCATTCGCCTAAATTCATACAAAAGTACATATAGCAACGATATAAATATTGTACTAGTTTATGATCAAAAATCGCGGGTTCGAATCCGAGTAAGCGTACACTTTGTGTGAATTATACGATATTAGAAATGTTAGGAAATAGAAAAACATAATATCATTAGACATATGACAAATAAATGCAGTGGTAGCCCAGGGGTAGGGAGGGAGGCTTGCTTTCGCCTGTATAAATCCCGGAATAGAATCTGTAATTTACACTCCATGGATCGATTATATAGAAATGCTACTACACACAAACAGGTTTCCAGAAGATAGGCAGCAGCGTTCTGTACGTACTAAAATACCACACAGCGATCGCCAACCCGTCTGCCAATAATGGCGCCCCCTAAGGGCTGTAGCCGCGACGACATCCTGGAACTAAAATTAAAATAAACTAACTTTATCCCTAAAGTAGGAACATTACAAGGCTAATAAAATAAACAAAAAGTCAAAATTAATATAACTATACTATATTTATTGCTAATTTCCATTACAGACGAAAAAAGATGCAGAATATAAAAACGTTTCAAACAAAACTTTGTCGGTCCTAACTAGGACGTCGAAATTGTTTCGAATTCAATCTTTGCTTCTATAGTTTTCCGTACACTATTCTCGAGGCTATTGTAATACTGCGAATGGGTAGTTCGCTTCGATCCAACCTATTTCAATGAAGTTGTCTAACACATAACAGCAAACTTTTACACAGATATGATCTTTTATTGGTTTCCAACAATAAATACATAATTTATTTTGTATTTAATTTATTATAGTGTTATTCGACTTTTTTACAGTCCATAGTCTAGATATATATATATATATATATATATGATAATGAGAATATTTATTAATGTTAATACGTAGTGAGGATGATAAAATGGAGTAGGGATGTGGAAGCAGTCACACAAACCGTAATGTTAAAAACTGAACATTATTAGGGCATCGTTGAAATAGATTAAGAGACCTACTTTTTTACTTCAACACTGTAACATGCAAAAATATAAGCAAGAAAATCATAAATTATAAACGTGTATGTAAAACAAAGTCACGAATGCTAATGTCTGCGGAACATCGATCCTGATAATAAAAAAAATGTTAATACGTATGTATGATAAAGTTCAACCAAATAGCCTTAGCCCTCTAAATCAATTTCAACCGAAACAGAACTTGATTCGTTGACCCATTAGCATGAATAATATTATATTATATACCAAAAATTGTAAAATTACATTTAAAAAGAGTTATTGAAGTTCTGACCGTCCCTACAGATCAGCATTCCAAGCTGATGGCAGCTTAATACATATGTTAAAATAATCCACGATTCTAATGCACGTGTAAACATCTCGAATATAGATCAATTATCTTTATTTTTCTCCTATTTAATGTAAATAAATAAGAGTTTTACGATGTAAGCTAGCTCTATACTTGCCCAACCTTCCCCAAGGAAGTAACAAAACTATTATTTTGAACCTGGTACATGTGTATTGTATTACAATATACTATCTTGTAATCTCTCTGAATTATTACTTTAATTATTAATGATATTGTGTGAATGACCACAAAAAACCCATCTGAGTTTGTTGTGGCTCCTGTCAGATTTAGGCGCGATTGGATTCCTCGTGATTTTAAGTTGAAGGCTTTCGCTATAATGGAGCGCAATCTAATACTATTTTATATCAAATTTTACTCTTCTGGCATACTTCTCACGATGTACAGAAGTGGCCGTAATGAATGATCCTTAGAGAGAATATGAATTACTAAATATTCTAATTTTGAATTTTAATAAAAAATGATAAAAAATGTTATTCGAAATTAAATTTGTGATAAAAGCTTGAAATTTAGGTTCTATTAATTGAACGATTACCAATATGTTGTATTTGTGAAATTGTGTTTGAAACGCGTGTAGTAAACTATTGGATATACCTTTATATATTCACTTATAATTTAGGCTGTTAAAGCTCCGACATCCTTTAATTATAATGCGTCAATGTCATGATTGCAATGATATATCGTCTAAATTAATAAAATTTATTTATTAATTTAGACTTTTTCAACTTGTGTAAAGGCGTACTTAATGCTTAGTAGACATTCTCTAAGAATCAAATCAAGTTGGTGCAGAAACATCTAGTAAACATGTATGTGATGTTATAGCAAAATTATTTAATTTTTATATTTAATAATATACTTGTTAGCTGATTACATTACACATGTATCTTTACATATATATACTTTACAATTTTCAATCAGAATAAAATTAATATGATTCTTCCTCCAATAGGTTTTCATCCTTCTGTTTCACAAATAACGCTTTGTTGACTCTCTTATTCTGTTGGTAAGTTTATTCCAAAGTAGAACGCTTTAGAAAGGAAATGGAGTATTACCATAGTAAAATTACATAGTCAAAGATTTGCAAGTATTATTTTTATTTATTTATTATTATTAAGTATGAATGCGCAGCGTAAGACATAACTAAGGAAGAAACCGAAAATGATGCGAAACCATTTGAGATAAGGTCGGCGAACGGAAACGAGGGCGTATTTTCAAAGGATAAAAACGAATCGAATGCAGTTATTGCGAATAGACTTAGTTTGTCCAGAAAATCTACATATAAAGAAAAATAGCACACATCATCATAATCGATGATAAGGAAGATAAAGACAGCACTAGCATCTATATAATATTGTGTTCACCAGACAAATTTTTTTACAAACATGTCCTACAAAAAAACTGACGTATAATTTTCTATAGTGAAGTTAGAATTGATCGATGATGACGCGAGTAAAGCGGAATAAGTAAGAAACACTTTGAAATAAATACATATCCATACTTCAGCCTAAATAAAAATAAAGAATATAAAAAAAAAGATATCCTTTTCACTCACAGATGTTACGATATTAAAATATAATGTGCCGACAGCCACAAAGCCGAAACAAATAGGATTTGTAACCTTTTTAGGCATCTCATTTTGTTACCTAATCTATGTACATAAAATGAATTCCCATTTTCCTTGGTTACAACAAAAGCTTTTACAAATTCATTCGACTTTTTATTCTATTCTTCGGGAAAAAATTAAAATATATATATATAAATTTTACGCAATTGACAGTTTAAACACTGCAGATTTACATTGTCATATAACAACTGATCAATGCAATATTTATCGATCAAAAACATTTTGTTTATTTTACCTTTCATCAGTATTACTGATCACTTTGAAATATGTTTTATTTATAATTTTTTTCTTTTTGATTTCGACAGACCATCAACTTTTGGCTACAAGGTTTTTAACAATTAGATGGTTATAAAAAGATATTTTTACCAGCTTATTATTGTTATATTTTTATAAAGTATTTGTTGAGTAGGCGAAAAATTGTTGGTTTAGTATAAAAACTTGACAGCATCACAGACTGAGATTTGTCGCTTGAACCGTCGAAGCGTTTGGATCTCTAAAAAGATTGTTACTTCGTTGGTCTAATATAGGAAGATCCTCAGAACCTGCGTTATATTAAAAGTTTATTATAATCACGAAATTATTGTTGACGATGTCGGGAATGGTTACACCGCTCTTTCAACAATATGTTACAATGGCTACATCTCCGAAACATGTCCCACTTTTATTTTATTTTTTAATTATTTTCAAATCTTGCACTTCGAATACGTTTAAACGAACAATAATTTAGATTCTGATGTGATTGTATGTTCAGGTCTTAATTTCAGAAGATCCACACTTTATGTGGTTTATTTACCATTGCTTTCAAACTGTGAAGTTTAACACCGTAAGGATACAGGTATATCTAGTATCAAAACTTAATTAAAATGTTTTCGTATCTAAAATTTCCTCTTTAATAGATAGCTAATAAAGAAATAAAAAGACTTAATATATAAAGATAAATACCGTAAAGTGATATATACGGCATTGTAGCATATTTTAAGTGAAATAATAACATAACTGTAAAAACATTCATAAATGAAACAATAATGAAATAAAATAGTCGAAACGTAAGTAATAGGTTAGAAATGTATGTAATAGCTTTAATGCAGTTTCGTTGAATTAATATTAATGTAAATATTCCAATAAATACTCCGCAAAGCTCTTTGGTTTGGTTAATATCTCTACCATAAGATATTCCGATATAACAATGCATGGGCCAGTGTCTAGCATAATATTGAATGAAACCTCACAATGCCAGATTAGATAGCAAGGATCCAAGTAAATTGATGTCGTGTTTATCAAGCTGACCGTAAACTATACGGATACGTATCTTTCTTTACGCTACGTATTCTTTTGTAAACTTACATTAAAATATATCATCTTTATAATTTCAGGCGAAGAACATACACAGCTAGTCTTCTTAATATATTTCCTGTATATATTATATAAACAGAATTTCCGGAACTATGTTGTAATCGTGGAAAACATATAAGTGATATGTGTTGAAACTATTTAAAAAGGAAAAACACTGATCTTGTATTCCTTTACTTCCTTTACCTTTAAACTGTTTAAAAACATCACATTAAATATGTTACATTTGTACTTAGTCGAAATGTTTTAATAATAAAGTCCCATTGCTGGTTTACAGACTTTCCCTAGAGGACACTCGTTAGAAGCGGGTTATATTTATTGAGGCCTACATCAACGATCACAAAGCTTGCTACTCACGGATCACTGACTTTCGATTTTGAAAGGATAAATTTAACTAAGGAGAGGTCGGGACAAAAACTCAATTTATTCGATTGCTTTAACCTCGGCATATATGCTAAGGGATACGGTGTTTGTTCATAGATTATAACCTTAACTTTATCAGTGAACGGTATCTAACAAAGAAATTTATTACAATTTTTTATATTTATCATCGACATCATTATGTCAGCCGATTGATGCCCACTGCTAAGCCTCGCAGAAAAATCGCCACGATCTTGCACCGTATACAGCGATTACGCACGACCTTGAATCTTTGGTCGACCCCCTAGTGGGGGACCTACCCGCCATGTATATCGGGTCGCGGTCGCCAATCATGAAAAACTACCTAAACGTTAATTTATTTAAGGTTTATATAATATTGAATAACATGCATGCTCCCTGAAATCAAAGAACAACGTATTTCCAATGTGTTAAAATGTATTAGTGGATTTTTTATTTTAGATTTAAACCATTTTTTTTACTCTTTGCGAGTACTACACATCCTGAGATCTAATATCAAGATCGCATTTTCTAGTTGTGTTTAGTTTTACCAAAACGAAAAAAAAATTGGAAAAAAACACATCGACACGTACAGTGTAGTGTCTCCGAGGGAACTCATTGAAATATGATATTAATATGTAATAGATCCCGTTACCTATCATACTACTTACAATCTTATGCTCCTAAAATTTCTGTATATTTATTATTTTACATATATTTATTAAAAAAAAAACATTATGAATAGATATCTTGGTAAATTATTCTAAAAGTACTTTCTAATCAAGACTTACCAATTGCGTGCGATAGAATATATTATAAAATGTATTGTTTCAAATACAGCTAACAAACACGAAAATTGGAAATGACTGAAAATTATATTTAAATTTAAAAATATATATTATAATATAATTATATTTAAAAATATAAAAATATTTTATTCTAAATTCTTACAAAGCAGGAAAAATACAGATATTACATAATATTCAGTAATATTACGTACTCTGTTTTGTACGTATTACAGTATTTGTTCTACTCATAATTTAATTATAAAATGATAATTTATATGAATTATAAATATTTCGTTGGATATTTCACCGAAGTCATAGTACATCTCCATTATTATATCAACTATTTGGCAAATTCGTTATCAATATTTCACTTAACTTACGTAAATACACAATGTCGGGACCTGTTCGCAAATAATCTAATTATAAGGCGACGATTTAACAAGGTATATTGACTTTAATGTATAGAAAACATATTTGCTTTGTCTCAACTTCAAACGAAATTAAACAATTATATTAACATTTATTATGAGCCTCTGAAATACTCCGTACGCTTAGAAATTAATATCACATATAATTTGTATATTGAATTTGCCGCTGCGTGTTCGAAGACGTGAATGAAAAATATTCAAAGCTTGTCCTACATATAATTACTCTCATTAAGCATTCAGACATTCGCGAGTACGTATGAAGAGTGCCGATATGAAATATAAATAAATTCATTATATATTCAACGTAATTTATTTCCATATTACACTATGTATGAAAAAGAAATGATTTTATTATACCGTGTTAATATAATAACTGTAAGTAAAGCTTCAAGAATGAAGTCAACTCTTGGACAGGATTCGGAAAAATACGAAACATTTTCTCGTCCAATATTCCTCAATACCTTAAAAATAGAGTATACCATCAATGTGTATTGCCAGTGATCACGTTTGGCGAAGAAACGCGATCTCTGATTCCGTGCTTCAATGGTAAGATCACAATCGCTTAACGAACCATGAAAAGAGCTATACTCAGGATTTCTCTACGAGATCGAATTACACGTGCGGAGATCTGTATACCAGTGAAAATAATCGACATGGCCCAGGAAGATGAACTGGATTAGCAGAAAAGATGGCCTCCGGAACCATGAGGTTTTGGATCGGGGATCAAAGAATGCTTGATTTTCAATTCTTATTATGCAAAATTAACTAACAAATTATATATTTGAATCTGTTTCATCAATCCATAAATATACCTACATACATATTTAAATCTAAATGTAAATAAAAACTGATCGACAAATAAAAAAAACAGCTCCTCCAATTTCTCGAATCTTCCTTGTGCCTGGAAAGTTAAAACACATTTGACGACAATTAAAACAAAACAAATGTTAGGGTTATCTTTGGTTTGTTGCATTATTAAAGATGAAGATGCATGCAACGATTATGTGAGTTCATAACATTCAGGTAAAACAATTAAATAAAAATTGCGAAATCATTAAGTTTTTAATTGTTAGGTATTATTTATCAAACTTTTATCTACATATTAAGAGACTTTATGAAATAAAATATGTTCCTGGTCTCATTTTTATTGTTGTATGTTTCGTCTTTTTAAAGATGGCGCATAGTGATGTTGTGATTATGTGTTTATCAAATTGAAATTAATCCAATGTTTTTATAAATAATTTGAATCAATATTTAATATTGATATCATTCAGCATTATAAAATTTCCATTTTGCAAATCATAATGCAAATAAGATATAAAAATTATGCAGGTAATCATTGATCATTTTAACGTCATTAAATCTGAATATAGTGATCACTCTAAAACATTTTTTTTTGTTTTTTTGGATTGCAATGGGCTATAAATTTTGTGAGTACGTAATTATTCATGGCATATAGTTATTCAATATCTTTTAATGTATTTATGCAGTACAGCCCAACGGTAGAGGACTAAGAATTGCGACCGTAGGTCAAAAGTTCGATTCCCAGGGTACAATCTGAAATAATTCACACGCTGTGCATCAATGATATTGGAATGCCGCTACTCACAAACTAGTTTCTAGAGGATAGGCAGCAGCGTTCCCTGTATACCACAAAACAATATAGCGATAGCCAACCCGTCTATGAAGAATGGCGATTATGGTAAATTTCCATATTATAGGGAGCCCTTGGAACCTTGCAGTGGATGGAACGCAATTTTCACATATGTTTAAATTTTCGTTGTTATAATATTAAAAGATGTATTATTGTGGAGTTTCTTCCTACTTCTCCACAAATATAATACCTTGCAAAGCAGAGTAGAATCATAAACAAAATAAATTAAAAAATCTTGTTGATGAATAAGAGTTCCGTTGACAGTTCTGATGTTGAATAAATGAATTTTATTTTATCTTCTCTTTACGCATAAGGCAATTTTTAATATACAGTCACGGTAGAAGTTTGTATAATTAAAAAAAATAGTTGCGAATCTTCTACACTAAAAAGGCACCTAAGGAAGAAAGATTTCGATGTTTTTATCGCTTTAGAAAAGTTTATTCAAGATTGAAGATTCTACGAATAGTTCAGAATAAAAATTTAAAATGGTATTTCGAAATGATGATTCAGTTTACAATTTCTGAACTGAAAATTAATACAGATCCACGATTAACATTTTTTATCAATAATATTACAAACAACAAGATTGAAATTCTGCTCAAAATCCTAGTTTAGATTGCGTAGATTCTTAACTCTCAGTTCCATTTTATCTGCGAAGCTTGTTCTGGTTGTCTAATAAACGTAACGTGAATTCCGTTCGTATTTTATAGCAAATTAAATTCTAAATCCCCGCCAGAGATATCGCGACAGTCAGATTTATTATACGCTAAATATAAATTAGCGACAAAACCTTTTGCTCTGAAATTAATTCTCATAAAGGGAATTACAAAATATATTTTGTCATAGAATTTGAAATTATGTCGACATCAAGGTTTATGACTAAACTGAAATAATATTGGTCAATATTTGATTGGTCAACAACTTGTTGCAGTACAAAATCTGAAAGGACAGATATTAAACAACGATTAATTTTTAATATGTAGTATTGCGAAATACGCTAAAGCTTTCTATAACTGTATTATTATTACATAATTTATTATTTCTCAAAAATTATAGCTTTTTGGTTCGGGTATATTTTGAAAGGTAACATGTTAGCTTTATATTCACGATACATTCCCTTATTCTTAGATTTTACACCTATAACTAATCACCCTATTTACTTAGTTTGGCCTTTGCACTGGAGCACATTTTTTTCTATTACTTAAAATTTTAATCCCAACTATATGTGCAAACTTATACATTAATTGATATATTAAAGTATATGATGATGGTTAAAATTGATGTAAATTAAGTTTATTCTTAAGTTAATTCTTAGAACGTTAAGTCCAGTTATTAATAGAGTCACGCACTCTCTTCATGTAAAATTCTGTACTGACAATGTGGATTGTTGCCATCCTCTCTGAAACTGACCATAAATCTTTATCCAGCTATTAAATATCATTATTATACCAAGCAGATAGATTTTTAAAATTATAATTCACTCCGTATCTACTTTATGTAATGCATGCACAGCAATTCGGTTTTCTTATCATCCTACTCTAAAACTATATTAACAAAATATTTAACATGGTTTGACGCAAACATGAGAAAACAAATTAATATGATAAAAACAATAGAATAACAAATTCTTAATTCAAATGCGGCATTATTTTGTTTTATAATTGTAAAAGTATTTATGGCCAGATTAATTATTCATTGACATATATCTATAGGAGATTGTTCATTTGTGCACTGTTGTCTTAAATAAACTGCATCATATTATACATAGATATGTTTGTTGAAAGTCGAGTTTGTTGGAATAAAAACAACATCACACTTTTTTTATCAAGAAAGTCTATTTATTCGATACAATCACAACCAATGAAAAATTCAAGTTCATGAATTAAAAACCAGAGAATACATTTTACTTAAATATATTACCAGCTTAAACAATCTTAGGAAACAAAGCAATGACTCCACAAAGAAACAAATTTGTTTTCTAAGACTTCATTCAAAAGTAATCAAAAGCAAAAATGGCGAAATTATATTTCGAAATGTCAATTAATTTACAATAGAAGTCAAGAAATATAATTTTATTTTAACAGTGTATTTAATTATTCTTTAAGAAATTTTCTATAAAATTTCCAAGGTCAACTTGAAAAACTGACATGTTTGCGATTATCCTCATCGAGAATTTTATATTTTTATGTTAACAATTTTAAATATCGAAATTATAGTACTCTTACATTTTTAACAATTTTATTCTCATGTTAAAATATGTAGAGTAGTCATTAACTAAATGATTTCATTCTGGTACAAACGGTAACAATTGTAAACAGATTTATAAATACGCGGCGCTACATTAATATTAAAATTATGGTTAATGATGCAATGTCATTGTAATTTTTGACTATACCAACCCGACAACATATGTTATATTATTATCACGTGCTAAATCATTTTGCAAATACTCTGTTCTTCTCATTGAGTTATGTTATGAAAAGCAACTTGAATTGTTTATGGAACTAATGAACAGCATATAAGTAAACAACAATAGTAGTCTGAACAGTATTAGATTAGTGGTTAAAGATTACCATTTATAATCTTAGGTCACGGGTTCGATTTTAGGGAAAATATTATATTTAAACTATACAACACCGGAAATGTTTACAGAACCAAAAATTCGAAAAAAAGCTATTTTATTTGAATTATATAGTGACTCATATAGTACAATTATATACAGGGTTGGTTATACATATAAAAGTTTAAAAGTGTATAACTTATTTAAGTGTGATCATGTGAGCTACAGAACGTCCACAGCTGGGCATAGAATTACCCGAAGATTCAGTCCTTTAAACCTTTTACACCTACAATCAATCACCTTGTATATCATGACAGTAAGAATATTACGTAAATCAGTTAAGTTCCTTCAAAAAACTATTTTTTTTGATTCGTAATACTATAAAATAACATTAAAATCAGACGAAGTCGGAATAACTGGTATTGTTTCATTAATTTATAAGTAGGCAAAACAGCTAAATAATTCTCGACACGTATGCATATTGTAATATCGAATATCACAAAACCACATTTAAACCATAATTTAAACAGTGTTTATTACGTAAACAAGGCAATGTTAACCAGACTTGGTTTCAATACACGCCCTTATTAATTAAATCGTTTATACTTCTGTTTAAAAATTCCCCACTCGATGTAAAAGCTTTAAAGGAGTGAAGCTATAACTCTTTTACTCTAAATGTATCCTAACATCACTGGTTTCATTTAAAAATTCCCCATTCGATGTAAACGCTTTAAAGGAGTGAAATTATAACTCTTTTACTCTAAATGTATCCTAACATCACTGGTCTCATTTAAAAATTCCCTACTCGATGTAAACGCTTTATAGGAGTGAAATTATAACTCTTTTACTCTAAATGTATCCTAACATCACTGGTTTTATTTAAAAATTCCCCACTCGATGTAAAAGCTTTAAAGGAGTGAAATTATAACTCTTTTACTCTAAATGTATCCTAACATCACTGGTTTCATTTAAAAATTCCCCACTCGATGTAAAAGCTTTAAAGGAGTGAAGCTATAACTCTTTTACTCTAAATGTATCCTAACATCACTGGTTTCATTTAAAAATTCCCCACTCGATGTAAAGCTTTAAAGGAGTGAAATTATAACTCTTTTACTCTAAATGTATCCTAACATCACTGGTTTCATTTAAAAATTCCCCACTCGATGTAAAAGCCTTAAAGGAGTGAAATTATAACTCTTTTACTCTAAATGTATCCTAACATCACTGGTTTCATTTAAAAATTCCCCACTCGATGTAAAGCTTTAAAGGAGTGAAATTATAACTCTTTTACTCTAAATGTATCCTAACATCACTGGTTTCATTTAAAAATTCCCCACTCGATGTAAAAGCCTTAAAGGAGTGAAATTATAACTCTTTTACTCTAAATGTATCCTAACATCACTGGTTTCATTTAAAAATTCCCCACTCGATGTAAAAGTCTTAAAGGAGTGAAATTATAACTCTTTTACTCTAAATGTATCCTTACATCACTGGTTTCATTTAAAAATTCCCTACTCGAAGTAAAAGCTTTAAAGGAGTGAAGTTATAACTCTTTTACTCTAAATGTTTCCGAACATCACTGGTTTCATTTAAAAATTCCCCACTCGATGTAAAAGTCTTAAAGGAGTGAAATTATAACTCTTTTACTCTAAATGTATCCTTACATCACTGGTTTCATTTAAAAATTCCCTACTCGAAGTAAAAGCTTTAAAGGAGTGAAGTTATAACTCTTTTACTCTAAATGTTTCCGAACATCACTGGTTTCATTTAAAAATTCCCCACTCGATGTAAAAGTCTTAAAGGAGTGAAATTATAACTCTTTTACTCTAAATGTATCCTTACATCACTGGTTTCATTTAAAAATTCCCTACTCGAAGTAAAAGCTTTAAAGGAGTGAAGTTATAACTCTTTTACTCTAAATGTATCCTAACATCACTGGTTTCATTTAAAAATTCCCCACTCGATGTAAAAGCCTTAAAGGAGTGAAATTATAACTCTTTTAGTCTAAATGTATCCTTACATCACTGGTTTCATTTAAAAATTCTCTACTCGAAGTAAAAGCTTTAAAGGAGTGAAGTTATAACTCTTTTACTCTAAATGTTTCCGAACATCACTGGTTTCACAGATAATAAATATGGTAATGACAATAATAAGAACTAATGTTTTCAAAATTCTGAATACTACATATTAAAATTATTTATTGTTTACTATCTATCCCTACGGCTACCAGAAGGCCTGTCGTATTCCAATATATAAAATAATGACAAATATATACTTTTACAAGGCACTTGAAAATAGGTGCCAAAGCTTCAAAAACGACCGATACATTCACCTCTTAAAACTTTGACAATTATCGCGTTTAATATAAAACTGGTTTTAAAATACATATTTGAAACATAAGATGTGATATTTATTAGAACGGTTGAGCTGATTTTCAAATTGTTTTAGCTATTGGACTTCTATTTATCTGTCACTCTTTATAGAATAACCAAATAACTAATTCAAATAAAATTAAATGTTCACCACTGCCACTTAAATGTTCTGTAGAAAAATTAATGTAACGCCTTTCAAGGCTCTAATCCGTAAATTATTCACAATCTTCGCTCGAATAGCTCTCAATTTTCCCAGGTGCCTATAAAGTACATATAAAATAAATAATTCTAAAGTTCGATCCGAATCAGACTGGATTTATGTAACTTCATTTCTTTATTTACAGGCAAACTCTTTACGGCTCGGGCTTTGTAATATTTAACATACAATAAACAACAAGGTCTTCTGTCTTCCTTTTCGATAGAATAAATAATTTTTCTCTCGAATATAAATTAGTTTTACAACGTTACCGGAACCGACATTGTTTGAAGATTTTCATTACGAGTTTCATGACGCAAGATTTTAAATTTACTTTTGATTGACGTAATAATTAAATTCTTTATTTGTCTTTTAACTATTTTTGACTATCTTTACTTAAATTTTAAATCATTTACCCCATTGTTATTTTTTTTAAAAACAATGATATGAAATCAATGTTTTAAAATCTTTATCGACTATTATAAGCTTTGTGCTTTTCTTCTTTTAATGATATCACAAACAATCTGCATTCTATACAGGGTACATAGTTACAGCTGTACAAACTCTTTTAAAATTTTTACACCAATTTCCAATCAACCTGTGCAAAGTGATTTTTAATTAGTTACAGTAATTATTTTTTTATCTAATGGACTACGATAGCTCAATAACTTCGGACAAAGTCTACATAGACAGATAGTAAACAATAAATAATTTCATTATGTAATAACCCGATTTTTAAACGATTTTTCTAAACGTATTGTAACTACGATATATTATGTATACATTCAATCCTTCAAAGCTTTTACGTCTATTAGTAATCACTCTATATAAATAATATTAAAACAAACCGAATATTTGCAGTATATAGTACTTTTTTTTTAATTAGTCCAAAAAATATTTTCTTAAGATTTCTCGCTTCTCAATGTCATAATTTGTTACATATTTTATGATCAATGGTCTGCTCATTTCATACATCGCCTTTCCGCTATCGTAGCAAATTAATAACTTATAAGAAGACAAAAAACGAAAAAGATCTCATCAATAATTCAAGCGTTATTTTTTATTACCATAGTAGTACCATGATTAATATGAATAAATAAATATAGAATTAAAATCTATATGGCACAACTCTCTAATACGTTGACAGCTACCTAAAAATTCTTTTTGCGGCTTTGTGAACGTGTATACGGACGTGGTCGAAACAACGCCTCAGGCTATCACACTTAAACGGTGCGGCTTGACGCGGTATCGTGCTCTTTGAATTCTAGTGTAGAATGTCAGCTAACCTCTCCTGCGTTATTCAGACTGGACGTATTCTGGAATAGAGACACGATTGCAATAAACAACAATTAAATGAAAGATTAGGTCTACGTCTAAGAGTAGGTCTACGACCAATATGTGTTAACAGTGATGACTTAATGTGAAATGTGGTCTTTCACTCTGAACGTCATTTGCAAGTTCTATGAGCCATGGAGATAGAATCAGGAATCAAAGAATTCAAGGGTCGGTGGGACGGGCCACATAACTCGCAGAAATGATGGTCTTTAAAACCTCAAAGTTTTGAAGTGGAGACGACGAACTAGCAAACGCAGCAAGACGTCCATCAACTGAGTGAACCAAGTGAACAATCGACTTAACTATGTCATTTGTTCTAGACCCGAGATGCAGGCCGCTTTCAACTGGTTCTTTTGTTGGATGAAAATGTATAGGAGAAATTTATGTCCAGGATGTGCTATTGCTAAACTGATGACGATGAACTACACCAGTGATTCCCAAAATGGTCTATATCGACCCCTAGGAGTCTATAACAACCTGCAAGGGGTCTACGTCTGCGAAAAAAAATTTGGGGGTCCATGAGATGAAAATGGGGGTCCACGATAGTGGATCTCAACACATACACTGATAGTACCTATTTACTTACATCATACTATCTTATAATACCAAAACATTTACATTATTTATAAAAGTACCTATGATGTAAAAAATGTATTATATATGTTTATAAAATTGTATAAGTTGTTGAATGTTGGTATTCGCTTTGTGGTAGCAATACATTTTGAACTTGTAAAAAGGGAGGAACTTAAAAACTTAAAGTTACCAATCTCCTAACGAAAAAAAGAAACAGACTGGACATCATTAGCCGAGGAGATTTAAGATTAACCCTTACAAAATTGACGCCAAATGTTGATAATTTATTATTAAAGCATCAGGTTCATCCTTCTCACTAAAAATATTGATTTATTGGTTATGTTATTTTATTTATAGTTTATTTTTTTTATTTATTGTTACGTATATTTTACATAACAGATACAAAATTTTATTTTGAGTAGTTTTAATTTAAATTCAATTAATAAATTTATAAATTAACGTGTGTTTTTACTTTAAGTTTTTAACACTAAACTTCACTACAGTTAGAAATTTACAGGAAATAATATCAGATAAGTAGGGGGTCTACCCAACACGGAAAAACATGGCAAGGGGTCTACGACACTAAAAAGTTTGGGGATCTTTGAACTACACGAATGCCTATTTCACTAAGAGAAATTTTTAATAAATTTGAATATTTACATCTGCATAATAATCCGTGTACATCTTTTATGAATAAAAATATAACGTGATTGAAAATCTATAGAGGAGGCTTATATCCAGCAGTGGGTGTCCTATGGCTGAGGTGTTGACGAAAAAATAATGAATAATTATAAACCATTATAGCAGGGGATTTTAATCTAAAACCGCTTCCACTACACAGTCTAATACCACTGAAATATATTAGAACAATACAATAGGTTACAGGCTTTTCTGTGCTTTGTTATGATGCTGAAACTAGTAAATAAATTATATTGTGACATATAACGGATTTGTATTACATATGTACACCATTGTTTTCGTTGTAACACATGTAAAATACAAAATACTTGTTTAAATAATAATTCAATACATGCTGCTTCAAAATTTATACTACATTAGTAAATCGTTTTATTTAAGGAGATTAGAAATATTTTCTATCAAACGCCACTTTTATCTGACTAATGTGAACTCTTACGAAAAAATTAATCAATATATCGATATATAACATTAATGGATGTACTAATTAAGTAATAATTATTTTAAATTAAATAACATTGACAAATTTTTAGGCGCTAATATTGCAAATAAAATATTAAGGCTATTTCTCGAAAGATTTACATTTAAAGTTAAGAATTTTTTTTTCTTAAATAATTACGTCATCTCATTCATCAATTTTTTTATGTAATGAATGTATATATTAACATTAACGACACCTAAAACATTTTGGATTCTAAATTATTCGCGATATAAGGAAAACCATTACAGTAAAAGGGACGATTCTAAGAAAACACTTCTGAGACAGAATCACAAATTTCACGTTCACTCAACAAAATAACTTCACTCCTAAAGTAGGGTGAACCATAATTTTGAAACCAACCCCTGAAAATACTTACACCCCTCATTGGACACTCAGGAAAATATATGTTCGCAGGTAAGTAATTTACCGAAATTATTAAGTTTCACATGTGGGCGTGCGTGGTGACGTTCACGAGTTATTTCGGCTTCAGTGTGTGCGTAACGAGACGCTGTTAGCACGTTTTACCTTCACTAAAGAGTTTTCGGATTAAAATGAATTAAAATATGTCGTGTATCGTAAAAGCTTTTTGTCTTTGACTTTGTGACAATATTTCTTTTTCTCTTATTTTGTTCCTTAAATATTCCAATTATTTTACAAAATTTAAATTAAAAACTCCGAACCGTAATCCGTAAACGTAAAGGAATATTTTTGTCTGTAATTCTTTTTCCTCTTCTTGTTTATCCTTTCAGGCGATATTCCAGTAAAGATCGCTACGATGACCGGTCTTGCATAGCGATTATAATATATCCTCCATAGATATCTTTGGAGGAGGCTTTTCAGTGAGCATATATGGGCTGAAACGACAACTACAACTTTTCTTTATTTATTTAGTCAAAATATCCATAAAACAACAACTACGATTTTTCTTTACTTAGTTAGTTAAAATATCCACAGTCAGGTAACAAGAATATGAAAATCCACAGTACACAAAATTTTAAACTTCATAGATATATAGTAAACACAATGTTTTATGATATTCAACGATCAGATAACATTAATTCAGCTAGGAAAGAAAGTGTTATAGATACGGCTTCAGTAATATACTTAAAATGTTAGAATAATAAAATAAACAATTTTAGTAGTTTCTTTTCGCACACAAGTAGGTAAAGATGTCCGTGTTATTCGACGATTTGCAAAATGTTTTTAAAAAGTGCTCTCAATAATTTTGCCTGTAATTTAACTTTTGATTACTATACATTTGAACGATCTCGAATTGGCTTCTGTCGTACAAGGTTTACTAGATAAGAAACTATTGACTTACACTATTTTTTACTTTTAAAAGTTAATATTGTTATTATTGCAATTTTTCATTTATTATCTATATTTTGTATGTTTTGAAAATGAAGTAAATTGTATTTAATTATTTTAAGACGCATTATTTATGAACGAAAACAAAACGTATATACTCGTTGCCTCTTCTAATGTCTTACGTCATTACAAATGGATTAACTAAAAGACTACTAATGAAAATTTTTCTCGTTCACTGTACCTTCACGCTTAAATTGTACGCTTGAATGTTATTATTAACAAAAATCGTATGCCAATTACAGGCCTTTATAAAATAGGTTAAATTAATATCGTTGATTGTAGTTGTTTTTTCATTTTCTCATTTACACTATTATTGTCTATGCTCAAGATTTCTCTACGAAATCAAATCTGGTGCGAAGAAAACCCTCGGCGGACGAAAGTTGCCGGCATAATCCAGCTCAGTATGAGATTTCCTCTGACAATGGGGACGGACCACATTTTTTGGTAAGATCGCCAAGAGCCGAAGAGCATATCTAGAGGAATGAGACCTGCGATCGTAGTTCACAGATTCGATTCCCGATTTAAATGGGTTTAATTATATGGGGTTGCCACATCTCACAAATAGGTTTCCATTGGATTGGTAGCAGCTTCCTATGCTTGCTATAATACCACACTGCGAGCACCAACTCGCATGCCAAGAGTGGCCATTATAATATATCACCCCATAGATACCTTTTGGGAGATATACCATAATCTTATTTTTTTATTTATACGATACTGCCTGACATAAAATAACTAAAAATAATTCTATTTATATTACAATAATTCATTACTGTGTTTTTAATTAAATTCCAATAAATTAATCATAAATAGCATATACCCTTTTAAATTTGATTTTAAATTTTTGGAAGAAACATTTTGTGTTGAATTCGCTAAATGAATCATTCTGCACATGGACATGTTTAAAACTAAATGTGTTCGGCATCTCGGCGAACTAAATGTTTTTCTGTTACACCTGCAGCTTCAGTATCTTGCGCTGTGCTTCGAGTGGTTGACACTGCATTTTGCAGGGGTTATCTCATAAAAACAATCTTAAATAATTTTTAACATACTAAAATTATATATCCAGGCCAAATTATATTGCTGTAAAACCTATAGTATTTTTGTTATTAAAAGATTAGCTGAATTCTAAGTTGACCTCTACTCGGCGGAATTTATATTCCTGACAAATTTCAACTTATCGTTATATATTATATCGTAAAAATTAGTATATATGTATATAAATAGATAAGTTATTATACAATACATTTTTGAGAATATTATACATAGCATTAGTCTACTGTATAAAACTTATAAATCTGGGAGTAACAAATTATTTTCGCATAAGTAGTTATTTCTAATTTTGAATATGATCCTTGAAAGGATTTTCTCATTTTAAACGATAGTCTGTTATAAAATACTGTAGTTAATGCAAACAAGGAACCTTAAGGTAGATCCCATGGGACTGAACCGAACAACAGTGGTGTTGTGCACAATAAAGAAATAAGAGAAATATCACGTCCCCGAGGACCATAATTTTGTGAATTATTAACGAACTTTCTCACTCAAAACCCTCCCCAGCTTCCACAGGTAGGTTTCCGCAACGTAAACTGGGAATAAGTAATTCAATTAGGCACTTCGATTCGATACCCGATACGATTTACGTAGACAGCCCTTCGTTAGCGAGGGGGAAATTCCAGATATTTTTAGGTGAATTGAAAAAGGCGTTGTTATTTCAGGCTATAAAATATGAAATATATGTTCACACTGAATTGTTTATTCACGTAGCCCTTTATAAAATTTAATATTTTGGTTTTCCTTACATTAAATTATGTTGATGTGACACAGACGTGTTCACCATGATCGCCATTTCAGACGTATGATGTCCACTACTGGATTAAAACTGCCTCCACAGGTTTGTAATAAGACTTGTTAAAACTAGCCTGCATCCAATGTTTTCCTAATAACTTAAAAAGGTCGTCCGAAGATTCAAAACTACATCTTCGGTTGAGAAACACGAAAAAAGAATGTTTCTCTTTAACCATAGACTAAAGGCATTTCAAACTACAACAGATAACAATTATAGACAAATTTGTACATCTAGATCCGAAATCACTTTGATAACTACTAGGAATTGCAGTATACTTCATAAAATTTATTAAGAATTACTTTTTGATTGCAAACCTTTAACGGATCTGATGAAAATAAGCATACATTTTAAC
Organism: Battus philenor; assembly: GCF_028537555.1. Taxonomy (NCBI): domain Eukaryota; kingdom Metazoa; phylum Arthropoda; class Insecta; order Lepidoptera; family Papilionidae; genus Battus; species Battus philenor. The sequence goes on from NW_027181686.1 coordinate 7,596,403, forward strand.
TACCGTGAAAACTATTGGAGGTTCGAGGTTTATATCCCGGACAAGACCCCCATATTTTTGTTAGAAAAACACAGTGTAACTAATTTTTCCTGTTAATAGATAAAATTTATTAAAAAATGTATTATCACAATAATACTTTTTTTTTTAATTTGTTGCGATTTATAATGCGTAACCACTGAGCAAATGTATAACTGTTTAATATCTCTAAAATAAAAACTCCAAATAATACGATTAAATTTTATCTCCAAAATAGGGTACCTAGCAATTTTAGCATGTAAGTAATATCTGCTATATACGTTCCAGCCAAGCGAGGCCGATAACAAAAACGCTTGAGAACATATGTTACACAGGAAGCCGCATTATGCAAGCTAACTTATTGCAATACCGAAAAAAAAGTACATAAACTTAATAAAGCAATAACTTTTATATTACCGTATACACTAGGATTTCCTCAGGCTTTATCTACGCGACGGCATAACATTAAGTTAATCTCGAAAATTCTTTTTAACACACGTAATAGTAGCGCAACTTATCAAAAACTAAACTTTAAGCACTCTCATATCTAAAAATAAGTGCATACTACTATTTTTGATACATTTTTCTACTACAATTTAGCTTTTATAATTTTTTTTCTTTATGATATATATAAAATGGTCTGTATTCACTGTCATAGACGAGACGTTTTGTATCAGCCCGTATATGCCTTGCATAGAATTGGTGGCCTCCCCCAATCCTATGCAAGGGATGTACCATAATCGCCACGCTTAGCAAGCAGGTTGGCGATTTCAGTGTGGTATTATAGTACACAAAGGACCCTGCTACCTATCCTCTGGAAACTTGTTTGTGAGCAATGACAATCATATTATAGTAATGTATTAAGTTTAAATTACGTAATATTGTGCAACGGGAATCAAACTCGCGACCTACGATCGCAAGTCTCAGCACTTTACCGCTAGGATACCAATGCTCTACGAGACTTAACGGCAGAATAATAAGACCGACAAAAAAAGTGTTATAAGTTTATTACAATAATCTGGTTGTAAAAGCAATTGTTATTGTCGTTGTTATTTATTATTGTTATTGTATTTATTAATTACAATAACAATTTATGTACAATGATATTGCACGTACTTTATACATTCAATAAGATGGCGTCTAATGACAAACTGTATTTAAGGCAATCCGGAGGGCTAATAGGGTAGTGCTCTTCTGATGACCTTTACAGAACGTTGTAAAGCTAATAATTGAAATAAGTATCATGGATAATTATTAAATATAAATTGATAAGATTCTGTAATAAGGTAGTGTATGTGTGCAACAATTATAATACATTTAAACGTAATAAATAAGAGTGTGATATTGACGATAAAATTTATCAACAACAAAACAAGAATGTGTTTCACACATTCTTGGTGACAAAGCACTGAGGCAACGAGACTGCACATTCATGGTTATATTTGTTGTAATTGCGTATATATTTTAATTTCACTATTATATATATTATTGCTATAATTTTATATTTCGGATTGTCGTCGTAACAGATACCATAGACCATACACGCATCCACCAAAGATATCTATGGGATATACCATAACCGCCAAGTTGGCAAACGTATTGGCAATCACGTTGTGGTACGCAGAGGATGCTGCCGCTTATCCTCTGGAGACTTATTGGTAAGCATCGGTAATTCTATATAATTAATCCACAAAATGTGAATTATATAAAATTTTATCCCAGAAATTGAACCAGAGACCTACGATCGCAAGTGTCATTGCTCCACCGCTGGGTTACCACTGCCCGATTTCGAATTGTATGTATTTTATTTTTGTAAATTTATTCATAAGAGAAATCGTTATTATACGATATATTTAACGTCTGATACGTAAGTGATTTTATAAATCCTGTAGAATTTAGCTAAAAATATATAGACTAGTTGAAAAGGATATATATTTTTTCATTATATTGACTATTATTATATTGTTGAACATTCTGATCTATAGAAAAATAAATTGAGAAATGTCTTCCTTTTTTAGGCTTTTTTTTCGTTATAGCACAGGAAAGTTTGCTTCGGAGAGAAAAAATTGCGAGGCATTAGAATATTTCTTTTTAACTTCTCTTTAAAGCAGTCGGACGTCCACTGCAAGGAATAGGCCTCCCCAAATCACCACAATGGTCGGTCTAGCGGTCCACATCCGGGGTCTTCCCGCGAAATCAAGTATATCGTAGGTCCACCTAGCAGAGGTCCAACCCATGCAAGGTATACCGACCTGTGATCGCCACTGGAGAAGTTTTCGGTTCCAACGGCTATCAGTTGCACGAGCTACTTGCTCCGTCTAACACTTTAGTCTAGCAACTCTTTTAACTACGTCGGTGACCATGGTTCCTCGGAAACTCTGATATCTAATACGATATAACATACCATGTTAAAAATATTTTTAAAAATGATCACAAAAAAACATCAGAATTTTATGTGAGCTATTCTCATATCTGGACTCGGAACTATCTCAGCAACGTAATTTCATTTTTAAATAAAATCGTGACAGGGGACTTTATAAAATTGTGCTGTTCTGTCTTTTTGTCTTTCGTGTCACGACATAAACAAGTTATGACTCTATATGATCGAAAGTGCTTAATAACATACGTTAATAAATAATATTTATCTATACTTATTATCTATACTTCTATGTACAGAAACCTTTTTGGACACCGAGTAATGTATTATTACATTACTCGGTGTCCAAAAAGGTTTCTGTGTTAGTCTAAATGGCGAGCAGAAGCCAATACATTATTGATATAAAAATGTTATCTCTTGCTAAGCGAATTTATTTTAAAAAATTGCAAAACAAAAGAACAAATGATTAAATTATCATATTAATTAATTATCATTAAACAACAATTTTATTAAATGTTTTGATTAAGGATATTTCATATTATTAAATATAAAATACCTTTTTATATTATGACTTTCAAATAGATTATGTACCGTAACAAATTTTCTGGCAAATGAGAATAAGCAATACAAATTTCATTACAGTAGGTTTCCCTCTTAAAGCCCTTCTATTTTACCTTAAAAATTTAACAAGAACGTCGGAGTGAGACAGGAACTCGGCTTATTAAGGCGATGTAATATCATTTCCACCATTTTTAAATTCTATCTGTGTTTCTCGTTAGACTTAATAGAAACGAGAGTTTTTTTTATTCATAAAATTCCGATAACTACATACAAGCGAACAGAAAATATGATTATTTAAATAAAATTATCGTTATGCATATTTTATGGGTTATATTAAAGACAATCAACAACAATCAATATCTTGAAAGGTTACTTCTTTGTTTTATTCATAAACCATCATATTGTCATTACAAAACTGTTTAAAATCTAAATTAAACTTTTGTGAAGACGATAAATATATTAGTGAATAATCTTTATTTAGACAGTATTCATAGTCATAATTTTAGATCTAGAACGATCACTGCTGGGCATACATCTCCTCTGTAGATTTCCAAACGAAAAAGTTGGAAATGTCCTATATCCAACGTCTTCTTTCTACTTTGACACAGTCTTCGCTGTCTGCACATCAGAAAATGCAAACCCTAGTGGCTATTTGTTGTTTAATATCAGGACTTTCCACTATTACATCAACTTCCAATTCGCTAGACTATATCGCTTACCTTTGTTCGTCTACAGACTTTGTCATTCTTAATCCGATCTCTTAGAGAAATCCCGAGCTTAGCCATCCTCATGAGTCGTTAAGCGTTAAGTGAAAGATCATTTTTCAATATCGCACGTCATCAATGTTAACACATTGATCGTAAAACTTAATCTAACGCAATCTGGGATATTGGACGAGAAGATGTTTCGTTGTTGTCCGTGAAAATTTTCAATTATATTACACGATACTGTATGGTAGTAAAGTTCGTAAAATTCGAATTATGCTGAACCGAGAAAATTCGAAATTAAAAAAAAAACATTCATCGATCGTCCACGGAAACAATTTAAAGTAACAAGCCAGAAAATTCTCGTTAGGTTAATTAACGGCATCACGCTTGTACATATGTTCGTTTTAGTACAGATAACGATTCATGAATAAAGAATTTTGAATAGAATATTCTATTTGATGCCTTGATATAATAACCGGGGTGATTCTCATGGCCTGTGTGAATTATCAAATAGTATTGTAAGGTTATTTCTAGCTCCTAAAAAAATATTTTAACTGTCGTATCTTTTACAGGGTCATGTATGCTTAAATTAAGCCTTATAGCTAGTCACAAGACGACGAATGACCATTATAATATTACGCTAGATTTTATCAAAGGCCTATGTTTGTTCTGTTATTTTCATATAACTGATCACCAGGCTAAATTATAGAAATCTAATAAAAAAAACTTTCCCAATATGGAGGGGCCTTTCAAAGGGAGCAGTTGTATTCATACGATAAACAAAAAAGGAAAGACGATAGCATTATTCTCTATGTAAAAAATATTGTAAGGAAAATTTACGAAACTATGGTTCTTTGGTTATATCCAAAGTTTTCCAGGTAACATGATTAAATTTTCAACTAAAATTTAATCATTCAATATTTAAAAAATTAAAATGATAATGAATTAATTACATGTTTAAGGAATTTATTATTCAGGATTTTTTGACAAACAAGATGCGTCTACCACTGTAATATTTAATTTCATTCAATGTTCAAATGGATTAAGTATAAAAGTTGATAATTTATTTACATAAGGAATATATAAAAATGAATACACCAATTTCTGAGTTTTCGAACGTTTAAGGCTTTCTTGGAAAGCAAAGCGTATTTATCACAGACGACGTTTCACGGCATGTCGCTTTACCTAATAAAATTACAAGGTTCTCGTACACCGAAGCCTAACTGGCGAACATATATTTATAATATATAGCGACTAATTTTAAATTTGCGAACATTAATAAAAAAAATTAAATTATTTTTATTTTTACAAAAACTAAACTTATTTATATTTATTTGTCTTGAACATTTAGTTTTAGAATAAATAATTTTTATTTTTAAAATTATTAGAAATTACGTCTTGTTAAGCTTTTACATTTAAACAACGTTATGTACTTTCATTTTTAAAATTAAATAGCGATTTTAATAACTTACCCTTAGCTGTAATTACTGGAAGTAACACAAGTCTTTATCACACAAACACTTAACGGCGAAACTTTACGTTTTGTTGTCAAAGATTAATTGCTACAACTTAGATTTATTATTACCTTATATTGTCCTCTTAACTACCACAAATTATTAGTAAAAATCCACTAAATATATTCTAGAAATATTTACTATTATATACAATAGATAAAGTGCACACACAAACACTTCTGTAAAGAATTACGAAAACGTGCTTCAGTACACTTGACGTGACGTCACACGTCAACTCCGTAAACCGTAGTGCTCTACACTGGCTGGTTTTCACGAACCCCGCCGACGACGACAGACAAGACTACGTTTTCCGTCTCTTTTCTTTACCATGAAATTTTCAGTGACAGAAAAGCTTCAGCGAAGGCGAGTGTGAAATTATAAAGTTTCAATTTAAGGTTCTTTTGACATTCTTTTTAAAATTCTTTCAAGTGTTAAGGTTTTTTGGTCACTAATCACGTAATAAACCGTAGAGTAACTTAAATTTTAATTGGTCTATATAAATATGTACATAACATTATAATATTCACTAACTAATATTCACAAACAACATACAAAATAATTACATGAATAATAGGAAAATATCAAGTTGAAACCAAAATAGCTCACTTAAAACTGCTTACGTTACAAAAAATACACTACATCAAGAAGAAAAGTAGAGGACCTAAAAAATATTATTTAGTTACTTATTCGAGTTATTCGATTACTCGTATTTATAGAAACTTTAGAAAAATTAAATCTCCGAAAACTCGTGCTCTGTTTTACGTTTCACAACGGCGTCACGAAAAGGACATCTATACCAGTGACCCTGTCTAACCTTCTGGCTGGTACACAATTTCAAACAAACTCGTATTACAGACTCTGGTCTGTATATAAATACATAAGAAATTAAATTGTGAAATTGTTGCAAGCATAATAGTAGTAGCACTTGGGACATTCACAATAAAAATGCCCCAGTCCAACGGCCACGAAGGTTTTTAACGGTACCTTTAACTTAGAGTTTTAAGTTAAACACTTTAAAACTATTATGTAAAAACAAAACTGAGATATCCTGAAATGCAAGGAAATTTTCGGTGTAATTAATAAAAAAAAACAATAAAATAATGCCGCAAAAAAATTAACATACACAGCTTGAATGGTTATAAATGTAATTTTTTTTAAAGAGATGAATGTATAGCTCGTTTACCAGCAAAAAGCTTTGAAGCTTTATGAGTCTAACCTATTTAAAATCACCCTGTATAAAACGATCACTCTGATTTTTTTTTTCATCTGGATGCGGGCAGAGCAAGACAGTTCATTCCGCTAACCTTTTTAAGAGGCCCATGCTTTGCGGTGGGCATCTATCGGCTGACATGATGTTGATTTACAATACCTAAAAAAACTTGATTTTTTATATGTATCACGCATTAATCGACAGCAAGTCAGATACATATGTAACTCTTTACAACCTTTACACATATTCATTTACACTTACTCTGGCTATTAACACCGTTTCAATGATAAAAATATAAGTATATCAACATACTATTTCTTTACATTTCATTGTATAACTAAAAAAAGAAACAATTTATATAGAGGTTCAAAAGGCGGTCTTATCGCTAGAAGCGATCTCTACCAGACAAACTTTGGATGGAGATGAGAGACATGAAGGAGAGGGCAGTTTAGGGTATACATACATACAAACACATACATTATTATACACGCATATATATGCAAACATATTAATATAAATGTATGTATATTTATTATTAAGTATGTTTTCTATGATGTGATTCTTGTGAAAGTGATAAAAAAGAATGATACTTTCAGCAAGTTCCATTACCGGGACATAAAGCTCGATCCACCAAACGAATGTTTCGGACTTCGTCAAAGTTCAAGACGAGTGAGACTCGTGGTCACTTTTTCTGATAATGGTATACTTTAAATGTCATGACGGTTTAAAGTACCTGAAACAATTCGTGACATTGGCGTGACAAAGTTTTATAATTTCCATGAAGTATATTAATCACTGTATGTGTGACTATATTGATCACTGGCCTGAACATTTAAAAGGCTCTTTTTAATCAAATGGAATAAGAATGAGCTTTTGAATGCATTTCATAATTTCAATGTATTTTAGTATATAACAATTTAGTAATTTATTAATTATCATTCACTTTGGCACTTTTAAATGCAAAATTTTTTGTTAATTTTGTCAGTGTATATTGAACGCATAAATTGTTGGTAATTTTATGTAAGTTAGAATTATATTAAATGTCACATGAGCAATATGTTAATAATGTAGTTAACATCGATCAACATGATACTCGTATCAAAACCAACGTAATTTGTACATAATTTAAAATAATATGAAATAACTTGTTTTAAATGCTGTTGTATCGATTGATAATGTCGATTTACAACTATAATAAAAAACGTTGCGTGGGTGGCGTACCCACTAGGAGAACCTACGGCTTTTGCGTAGACACATTGAATGTTGACACGATGACAATGAAAAAGTCACATTTATTTTACAAATAATATTTCGAATTTCTTTTTAACGCCTACTAACGTCATTCATAGTCGATATCATTGAAACTTCAAATAACACAATTTTTTCATCGTTCGTCTGCTTACAAATTCATTTCGACATCAAAATGAAAGTTAGGTACTTGCGGAGTATTTGTAACTTTTTGTTTCCCTAAGCTTTGAAAAACCCCAAATATTATAATACAAAAATATTTGTTGGGATTTAAACTATCATTGAAATTATTCTCTTCTGTCTGCATCTTTTTTTTTATTTCGCGCTATGGAAAAGTATACCGGTCTTCCACCAAATAAAACCTTACTAACGCCTTCTGTTCCAACCACAAAACTGTTACACTGTTACAGTTTCCTATACTTCTAAAGTTTTAAGGGCATTAGCTTGATTTAGCAGGAGCTCCGAATCAGTTTTTACTTAGTTGCGAGTAAGATTGCCTCGCTCAACAACACGGAGCCAGGATTTATGGACGGCGGAAGTCCACTAATCCACCGTTCTATTGTTACAGTTGGATGTCGGTATAAACTCCGTTGACCTCCAGAGAAGAACAAAGAACTCCTGGTTTACCGAGCTGTAAACCAGGAGTTCTTTGTTCTTCTCTTTCTTTCTACAGCAATCTGCGCTGCAGATAATTATGCCAACGTTCAATTGCTTCTCGCCCTGGGCAACGTCATAACGAAGGCTGGCAACTAGAAACCATTCTCCAATGGCGGCGAATTCTCGTCCTAGCTCAGCCCAAGCCGTACACTGTATGCTGAACTGTATCTTTGATATTGCAAGAGCGGTGAATTCTATCCAAAAAAATAATGTAATTTAAGACGAAAGAGTTAAACACTTTCGTTTCATTTGTTTTCAATTCTCTGCTTTCAAGTATTTTCATTGATTATTACGTACCAAAATCACAAAAAAAAAATACAAAATAAAAAGAAATGTAGTCCGGAATATTTCTATACAAGGAAATAGATATAAAGGTAATTTTGAATGTACCATTATGGCCAAAATATACGTGGAAGACCTTTCCAAAATAGATTTAAATCCATCAAGCCCATTTTATTTTCCTTGCGTACACGTTTTTCTCTTTGCTTATAAAAAATAATCCATACAAGACTAAATACGCAAAATAACGTCTGAGGGTTAAATAAAATCTTAAAGGATACAGATTACAGGATGATTGATTATAGGTATAAAAGAATTAAAGACACGTATAGCTGACAATTAATAATCACACCCTATTCAAAAAATCATTTTTTCAGAAATAATAAATACCGTAATGCTGAAAAGTGTTATCAAAATTTGAATTAATATGTAGTAAAATTAATTATTATTACTATCCGTACCTGCAGATTTTCAATTGCCAAAAATTAATAGCTTGTTGCATTCCTGTGGAGAAAATAAATAAAAGTAACAATTTCAATTGGAAATATGTGTAAACACTTAAAGCGTTTCGCTTACACAAGAGCTATATATTCAACCCCTTAAAGCTTTTACAATTATAACTAATCATTCTGTATATCATATATTACTAATGTTCTGTTTCCTTTTTTTAATACTTTTATTGGTTTTCGTTTTTTTAGAATCAAACTAGGTGTGTATGCGCCAATTACAGCGAAGCAGAAAGAACAAGATTTCAGTTACAAGAATATCGTTAGTTAAAACTTTTCAAATTATTTTTGTTATTTATCTTTCTTCATAGCACTGCTACGTTATTCAATTAATTTATTTTAATGAATTATATCTGCTCACAATTGTTACAATTTACTAGAAAGAAAGGCTTAGACACTAATTCAAAATATCTTACGCAACCAATTATAATATAAACACAAAAAATTAAAGTATCAAATAACACACATGAATGAAAGGAGGATAGTTAGGTCACTAATTACAGTGGGATCCCAGGGACTTGGATGGAATTCAGTTAGCTGGACTATTTAGAGCATTGTAACGAAAGCAATGTACAAAATCAGTGAAGATGCCAATGTAATACTGTATTCATTTGTTCCTTGTGGTAGTAACATTATTCGATGTATATTCGTGCATAATAAATTTAGAAACAATATTGATTTACATAACGTAAACATTAGAAATACTCGTAAGATAAACTAAATATAAATCAGGATAATTAATGAAATCAGGCGTTATTTTGCGGAAGTCCATCCTAAGTAAGAAAAGGACCAATATTTAGCCACTTCCGTACATGCAGCGGTAGTCGTGCAACAAAGTGCACCGCCCGCCAGCCCGCTGATAAATGCGCTTGCGGCAAATAATGCGAATTAAACAACTACCACCGTTAAATCAATCAACACGTGTTTCACCTCTCCACGGGGCATCTTCAGGAGTTATGTTACACCGATTAGTGCCAAGTTACACTCTGTGTTTGATTTGTGTTTTCATTTAACAGCGGGCTGGCGGGCGGTGTACTTTGTTGCACGACTACCGCTGCATGTGCGGAAGTGGCTAAATATTGGTCCTTTTCTTACTTAAACTAAATATAGTTCGCTTGTTTCATAAAATTAGTAACTATTTTAAAACACGTTCCCATGTAATGTCCCTAATTTATCCGATGGTATATGCTCTACTACTATATTAAAGATATTGTAAGAGTGACCACAAAAAAACCGGTCTTAGTTTGTTGACAGCTCTACTCAGACCAGAGTGTGTGTTTGGTAACCTCGTAGCTTAAAATTGATGGATGCCATTATAGGAGAATTCAAGCTGGTTCTAATTACGTAGGGTAAATACTCCTATATGGATATTGATATTACCACTCTTATGATATGTTTAAACTGCAAAAACTACAAAACACTGCAAGACGTAGGACTCTCTTAAAGTTATCTATGAAGTTATATACCATAATCGCCACACTTGTTGAGTGGGTTGGAGATCGCAGTGTAGTATTATGGCACACAGAGGACGCTGCTGTCAATCATCTGGTCTTGTTTATGAGTAGTGGTTATTTGATATACCTAATGCACAAAGTGTGAATTATGAAAAATTGCGTCCCGGAAATCGAACCTGCAACATACAATCGCAAGTCTCAACCCTCTACCGCTGGGCTTACATATACATTATTTATATTTATTAATAGTAATTTTTTATATTTATAAAAAGTTTATGTTTTTTGAAATATATATATTACATTTAAATATCTTTAAACTTTGTAATAGTCATTATTATATTTGTATTATGGATTCCCTATTGAACTTCATTTTTTCCTTCGCAATTTGATTTTTTATCTTTATTTCAGTTACCACCATCAATTTATCCCTGCTTCACACCAACTTCTATCTTCTTAAAAAGAGCCTTCGAAATTTTAAGTTCACAGTTATACTTTGTATTTGAATTGCTCAAATTAATAAGTAAAATAATAGTACGTTAACAATATTTCTCCGATTATTCTACAGTTCTTCCTTGGTGTGTATCTTGTAACATTTATTTAACTATTGAAATATGAAGGGAAATAAAAAAAAACTTTTCTTATAAGTCAAAAATGTAAATCGCTTTATCTACCAATTCTGCATTGATTACCTAATGTCAATCAAAATCACTTCCAAATGTTTTGTAAAGATAATAGACATCTCCGTAAATCGTATTTCAGTATAACATCAAAGAGATAGCTATTTAAGTATCCAAGCGCTGGGTTTGAATTTCATAGTACAACGAGCAACCTGACTTCAGTCCAATGAAATTGTTAATTGCAATTATACGCTGATTTCCTGTTCGTGCCGCTGAAAGGAATCGTCGTAAGGCAACAGCAACGGCCATCTTTCCTGAAAAGATATCAGAGCAGAGCTAACTATTTCAAGTCCTGAAATTCTAGTACAAATTATCTGCCATTTCTTAAATAAATCAAATGCTTTTCAAGATAATTGCTTGTCGTCGGCAGCGAATGTCAATATAGACTTGTCCCTTTTTCGTCCCGTTCCAAGATTTTGTATAAAATTTCATTATAAATGAAATTAGAGTAGCAATTGTTGCTAAATTGCTATATATTATATATATATTTCTTTGCTACTTTACTATATAGCTATTTTTATTTTGTTATCGACTATAGGCAAAACATTTGACCTCTGTCTCGCCTAAAATTAAGTGGTGACGAGGTCTACGACGTTCCATGCTTGCCTAAAAGAAACCTAATAACTCATGACTCAAGTTACAATTTTTCTAAATAACTATTGCTATATAGCTCTATTGCTTCATAGCATCTTTGTGTATAGCAGTATTGCTATATGTGATACATTCTTGTTAACAGACTAGTTTCGATGACCGAATGATAGATTTGACGTAAAAATATACACACCACTACATCTAAGAAACCTTAAAAAACTATGTAAATTAGTGATTTTTGAAGTCAGTCATAGGTCACAGGATTATTTCTCACATCTTGTGTTACTATTATAATATGGTCAATGATGACCAAATTTTATATAAAATCATTAGGAAACCGACACGTCTTAGTTACAATAATCCGAAGATTTTGTGACATTCGCCAGTGGCCATCGTGTGTTGGATAGTTCTTAGAGAAGATTTGTTGTGCCCTTAAAAACCATGGTCCATTTCCTTAAAGTGCCATCTTCTTAGGATGGTTGGCGTCTCTGGAGATTGAACGGGTGTTCCATCCAAACCACTGGCGTAAACTTTTCAGTCAAGATATTCGTCTACTATCAACACCGGCTTTTTGTGAAACTTATGCTCTACGGTCAGTTACAGTAGCTCATATTTTGAGTTTCACGGACTGACAAAACCAATATTACGATAAAATTTAGTAAGAACCGTTTTTCACATTATTTCGTTTCCAATTGCTTGGGCACAGCTTCTTTTGATTTCTTTTCTTATTTAACTTCGATTTTGTGTATGTAATACGATAACATTAACATTCTTATTTCTTTTTCTACATTCCATTTTACTACAATTTTCTTTACAACCATAATACCTCATTTTTATATTTTACAGTCTGATGCCTTAATTGTACTCCCATGTTTTATTTATCTATCACGTTTTGCTTATTTTATTTATATCTCTACATTTTGAGTTAAGTTTTAAATAATAACGAATTATTCGATTGCATACAATTATTAATACAAATATACATACCGGTATTGTTACAATTTATAATAAAGTATATTAAAAAATTTCAAAAGGCACCCGAGGACATTTGAAGAACTAAAGAAATATTCATCAGTCATGTGAGCATAGATGCCCACTGCAAATCTTAGGACCCCTTAAAAAATCGCAACGATGACCAAATTCAGCGACTTTTGACGTTTTTTGTTATAAAATTTTTTAATAAACTTCCAAAATTACAGTATAATATTGGCTAACAAACCTTTTCACAATAACGCCATCTCTTGACCAAAATGTGAATACTTTCTTTTACAGTTCTGCATTATGTTTATCATCAGCATTATTACATCAGCTGATAGCTGCACTGCAATGAATCGCTAATCTGGCTCTTCTTTCTAGATTTCTCTGTTATTATGCTCACTTTTATTTATAAATTCCTCTACAGTTTTCTCATCGTAAAGAAAAAGAGATGAAATTTCGAGGTAAACAATACAAAGTATACAAAATTCTACTGAGTATATATACAGAATAAATATTTAATTACTGATAAAGCACGTACTAAAATAGAAATAGGCGGATATAATATATTTGTTCAAACGATTTGTTTTTATTTATACATCCTTATGAATAACATTGCATCATGAAAGGTAACTTGTATCACATCCTTCTCTTGTAAGATAAACAAGAATACGCTATTCATTCCGATAAAATACTTGGAATTTATCTAAATTTTCAATATAAAAACACGAATAAACTTTCGACAATATTGGAAGGCTGGGAACGTAATCCGTTAAAATATATTGGAAAAGGAATTACGGTTTGGACCGAGTCCGTTTCGATTTTTGTGGAATCATTTCGTACCTTGTATAAGTATTGAAAAGCAAGTCCTTTAAAGTATCCTTTTAAACGTATATACGTTATGAAGAGATACGTAATGAAGAGGTGATTTAAGATAAAAGTCTCAGCTAAGTTTTTGTTGTCAATTGTAAAAGAAGATCTACAGATTTAATATGGAAAAGGGTTACTTTTTAATACAAGAAACAAAAATGTCCTCTATCAACTCAAGGTCAAGACTGGGATCTTTACAGTATATTACTAACGAGTTTTAAGTCATTTCGGCACCCACAGACATCTATTGGTTGGAGAGTTCCTCGTGCACCTGTGACCTAGCGGTGGACCAGATCGTGGTGCACGCAAAAACAAGCTGTCCAGTATACGTAGGAATAAGAGCCGACAGTGAATCAGAAATGAGAGAAAGGGTCACCAACGGCAATATAGCTTCCCCTGAGGGAGGCAATGAGAACCGTCAAATTTTCTGCGGTTTTTTCAAAAAAGTAGTGGGAGATGTACCAAAATAGAACAAAACAAAAAATCGAAAACAACTGTGAAAAATTGAAAATTGCGGAAAGTATTTAAAAAATAAAGTATGGCGAAGGATGAAAAATAAGGCATATATAATGCAATGTAAAAATATGCCACGAGAGTGAAAAATAAAAAAAAGAAAAGGAAAAAATTATTAAAAACGATATATATATATATATGTATAACTACTAACAATATCTCTGTCCCAGAAATAAGATATAATAATAAAATAAAATAATAAATTATATTAAAAGAAAACATGTATTGGTTAGGAAACCACTTTCCTCCACGGCAAAAGACCACGTAGACGATCACCTAGTTAAGTCAATAACTGAACTGGAAAAAGCACGTGATCGATTTGATAAAGCGTTTCAAGTCGGGTACGACCTCCAAAAATGAAGAAATGACTAAGAAGAACAATCTAAAACACTTTATCGCTAAATCAAACACAGATTTACAGAATACATAACATAAAGAAACCTAATATATATAATAATAATTCTATATCTAGTACAACTCTTAACTATTAAGAAGGAATAAGCATACGATTTCAAAATCTAAAGACTAGTAACAAAAAAACTAAGGATTTTTTATTTATTATATCAGTTAAAAGAAAGTAGAAAATGCTCTGTTACCTAACATGATCTTATTTATAATCACTTAACGTCGATTATTTTTAGGATACTCCTCAATAAAAATTTTTTGTTTTATTCTTGTATTTACATGTAATTAAATGCTTACAACTATAACCTAGCATAAAGTGGCAAACATATTTAAATTTGTACAATGTTATACGAAACTTATTTAAACGAATACTAAGTTTTGCTGTTGCGTGCTCGTTGTGTGCATATATAAATAAAATTAAATTTATATGAAAATACCAGGTACAATTCCAAACAACTCTTGTGCCATGTAACTTTCTTCAGGTTTTAACTGGGAACAGACGATTCTAGAACCTTCTCTAGCCTTGTTGAAACGCGAACAGATTTTCTTTCGAGTAAAAGTATATATTTATTTATTTATATATTATATATCCTTAGCTATATCTATACAGTTATAGATATATAGATAAACCATAAGAATTTATTTAGATTACGATTTATCTTTACGTTTCTGTGTTAAAAACACAGCAAGAAAAATTTTAGTATAGAGTTGAGACACAAATTTCAAATTTTCGAAATTTGTTCATTTCTATGTAAACAGACTTTTTTAAAAAAATTTGCTATGATTATTTTAATATTCATTTCATTTACTTTATTATTTTCATAATGATGGAAAAATCTATATACGGAATAAAAATCGACGGATCAAAAGTACGTGTAAATGTATAATGGAATAAAGATATTTTAAATATAAATATAAGATCTTTACATACTTTGGTCATCAATAATTGTATTAACAATGGCTTTAACCATTATAGACTTTTAATATGCTCTCTATTTATATATTTATCTCGTCCATAAAATATTTAACTCCAACATTTCTGCGTAGAAATAAGGTAGCAAAACGGTGGCGTGTTTATCAAATTATGGCCCCGTACTCTCTACTTGAAAGACTTGTCAACAAAATCCATCGTGAAAATAAGTCATTCCTTTTTGCATTTAAGACCATTTATTATTATTTACCTGTTGACGTTCATTACGTCAATATGAGTCAACCTTACATCATAGTTCGGCTAAAAATATTATTTCTATAAACAAACGACTAAGGCAAAGGCAGTGTAGAACGTCCACGCTGTAATACGCTGCACATGTTCCTATTGGAAATCTATGGGAGAGGCTTTTGTCCAGTAGTGAACGACCCATGAATGAAATGACGATGATGAAACTCTATAAAGGTCTCTTATCAGAATACAAGTACACGTATTTATCATCTCTTTCTCCTACTTCTTTAGCTTCTTAGACTTAGATAATTTTAAATTTTAATTACGTGTAATGTACCGGTAAGTTGAAATTTGCAATATTATTTAAACAACATAAACTTTATTACGTAAACATTTTCAACTAAAAGTAAACACCTATCAGTACCGTGAATAATACAGTAACGTCGAATTCTCCGCTTTTGTTGCTTTAAAAGCTTCTGTACTTGTGCATTGAATATGTGATATCTACTTTGATGCATTCCGGCAAGCGGTATTAAATAACAAACAACTTGTAGTATGTCGTTACTAGACAACTTTACGAACCTACTCCATTCATACATTTAAATAATTATAGCCAATGTCATATAAATTAAAAAAAACGTTTTACATACATTTTATCAATAGTTAAATGCTTCACTATAATCATCATAATGTCAATTAATTGATACCACGCCACAGACAAATCGCCAAGAAGACCATTCATGCGCTACCTGCATCTAGCGAATTCACATTCTCTCTCTCTCTCTCTCTCTCTCTCTCTCTCTCTCTCTCTCTCTCTCTCTCTCTCTCTCTCTCTCTCTGTCTTCTTAAGAGTGGAGGCTTGTATTAAAAAAAATACGCTAAGACTAGACGCTAAGATTTACGTGCGTTCTCAATGTGTGCCCTCGACAAAAAATACATAACTCATAGGAAATTTGCTAGTACAGTATATATTGCATGTGGCTATTCGCAAACGGAATGCTTATGTGGACAAAATTACATAGCCGTATATACACCCGTGGGATTAACATCATCAAGGTTTCCGACAGTTGCGCGAGATGTCAAATGGCACACTGTTTATGGCGCTTATTGTATATGCTGTGACCTGTTGTGGAAAGTGTTTCTCGAAGTTGTCTGTCCATTACGACGGGGTTTTTGAAAGCGAGTCGTCATACAATACGGATATTAAGAGAATCGACTTAGCAAAGTGTATCGCTATGGCTCGCGGGTTAACAGTTGTACGATGGTAACGTCTTGTAGCGGCGAAACATTAATAATGTTTCGTAACATAAATAATAAAATTCGGCAACAAAGTGTACGCAGTCTCACGTTACAAATTATACGATATTATGGCCTCACAACTGTAAGGCGCACACTTACTGAGACTATTTTTATCGGAGCGGCCATAAACAATTTATGTGCTGTCGTAACGACAGCGGTAGTCTGACGATCCACTATATATCATTGGATTATCTACACTTGAATACCGCTGTTTACATACGTATATAAAATCAAAGTAGCAGAAAGGTTGAGTATCGCTATATATTTATTACAATTTATTCTATTAACAAAGAACGGAAGCCATGGATAACAAACGTTGTGTAACGGGTGTCTTGTTGTAACTGTTGTATAGAAAGGCAACCTTGAATCTTACTGCACTCGAACAGCGCGACCCAACCGGCGTACTGAGAACGTTGCCCAATTTTAATAGTAATGCAATAAAGACTTATTTTTGTCTACTGTAAAACCGATATTACAATACATGCGTTTACCTTACTTTATCATGTTGATGTTTTATTTACTAAAATCAACCATAAGAGACTATAAGGTTAGAAATAAAGAAATAAGAATGCGTTTATATAAGACCTAAATATCGGTCCACATCTATCGTTTGGAAAAAGCGGACGCATTTTTCTGTTATCTTTTAGTCTGAGCTTAAAGAATTTTTTTCTCTAGGTCTAAGCGTTGTTGTGTACTGATATATATTCAACCCGATTAATGTATATTATAGAGGTGGCAGAGGTTAATCTCAACAACCTCCTTATTAATTAAAAAAAAAACGAATGAAAATCGTAGTAACTTAAAACATTTATTTGTAATACCTATATGCCGAACAAAATTGGGTTCAAACTGTCACAAGTGTAGAATTTTTCACTTAAAGTTAAAATTATGTTCGGTGAGAAAAACAATATAACAAATAATATGAAATCATTTATTATTCATTGCAACTTATATGACTTTATTTTAAGTAACATAAAACATAAAAAATAAATAATAATATTCAAGTTCAAAAAACCAACTGTTGAGTCTGTGGCCGGCTCTTCTCAGAAGTTCTATATACCGAGCTGGTGGATGCTTAATCACAAATTGACTTCTCTGACCTATTCATAATAAAATTACGTACACTCGTGACAAGTTATACTTCTTTGACATCGTTAAAAAAAGTTTTTAATTGCATTCAAATAATTCATTACAATATATTTCATTGAATATTTATCTGTACTAGACTGGAAAGGAAGGTCAACACTGTCAATAAAGTTCAGTTTAAATTTAAAAAAATTAATGAATTTTTATTTTATAACATTAGATGTAACATACTCTCTTACATTTCGAATGTTTTTATATAAATTATGTCTACTGCTATAGCATCTTACGGTGATGACTGGATCGGAATAAGTATCTTATTCAAAACTAGCTTCTAGAAAGAAGTTTTAAAATATTTAGTATCAGTTGGTTAATATTTTAAAAGTACATAATTAAAATGTAATATTAACGATTTAAAATTGTGTAAATGCCTACTTGAGTAGAGACAATTTGAATTTGTATTCAAATCAAGCAGATAACTCTGGATAAAAGTTAAGACATCTCTGCTGATTATTTTGTAATAGAATATAATAATGTATTACAATTTTTTTATTTTTTTTTATTAACTTTTTCATTTCATTCAGAGACTGAATGAAATGAAAAAGTTAATGAAGATGAATGAAAAAGAATTTTTGAATTATATTCACCATTATCATTATCATTTCAAGGGTAAAACGTCCACTATTTGATATAGGACTTACTTACAGATTTCCAATAAGACCGGTGGATCTGCATCCAGCATCTTTCAAGGACTTTACCAAGGTCAGCTCACGTGCGTGTCTACGCTGCCCTTATCAGTACGTGCTCCCACTCTGGAACCTTAAAGTCTCAGCGGCTGTCTATATCGCGCGCTGCAGCACAACCATATACAGCCTGTCTACTATCATTTCAATTTGGCAACTTTCCACTCAGGGAAACTTCATTTAAAAAGTTCCTAACTTGTATTAAAAAATTAATGCCAAAGCACCTTTAAAATAGCCACGTGTAAATACACGCTAACATTTTCTTTTAAAAGTGAAGTTGAAAGTGAAAATATAGTACTGTAATAAAAAATTGAATACGTAGTGTCACTTAGTAACAAATGGATACATAGTAGAAAGTATAGTAATAAATAGTTTTAGTACCATATTATTACTTAAACACAGGCTAACAAATTCAAATCCTTATATTAAAGGCTTCATATTGCATCATGTTTTCATTAGAAAACTACAAGTTATAATTCGATAAGCAAAAGTTTACAAAAACAACGCTTTATCATGTTGCTTTCAACTTCCCGGGTAAAACTTCACAAAGTTACTTTTATAAATTACTTTATGTAACGTCTTTATTTAACGTTCATGCTAAATATATTAAAAAACAACATGTAATTAAAATCTAACATATGATTATGTACACACGAGTTTTTCTTTTAAAATTGTTTAGAAAAAGGTATAAATATAACTAAGTAACATGAATTAAAAAATTATTTACAATATAACATTTACAGAGTTTTCACAAATTACTAAACCAAGTAAACAAAATTTTCGTAGCGCGATATACACACACACGTCTTCGCTCACTTCGTCACGTCTCCGCTAGTCAAGCGAGACAAATATGGTATTACATCCCCCCATAGATATCTTTGATAAAGGCCTATGCCTTGCAGTTGGTGGCTGAACGACGATGACAACGACGAAGGATCCATCAATCTAACCAAAGGATTTTATTCGATCTTATTTTAAATCTATAGGCAAGGTCTGTCCCAAGATTGGACGATTTACAGTTGAAATTATGATAATGGTGTCCTTGTATATTTATTAAAATTTACCAATTTTCATTATATAATATTTCAAATACATTAATTTCCGTAACAAATTACTATAATATCAATAGTTGAGTAACTAAAGACATTTGTGTAAGTAGAAGATAAAAAATCTTGTCTTAGTTTTTTTACTCTTCTAAGATCAAGCTGTTGAGTTTTTTTACTCTTCTAAGATCAAGCTGGGTTTATGACTCTCCGATGTGCATATTTTAAGTTAATAATTGTAAAAGAGCTCAAATTAATTGTAATTTCTATCAAATTGGTCTATTCTGGTATTCTTACTTGGTCTCTTCTGATATTCTTACTTTGATACAAATATTCACTATTGTATTGAATTTTGATACTCGGCAAAAAATAGCATAATGCAATAGTAAAAAAAGAAATTGTAGCTACTAGCAACAGAATACAATTTAATATTAAAGTTCTTCCACTTGATATTGGTCTAGTACTCCTAGCAACTATCCTAATGGTTTTAAAGAACTGAAGAGTGCTCTCGTTTGCTAGAGTCTAGAGAATTTCGTCTCGAATCGCACCCTATAGGGCAATTAATTCTATGATACTAAAAGCGAATTAAGATGAATACGCTATTAGTACGTCCGTGTTTTTTTACTTACCACCCCATGAAATCAATAATATTTGTCATAGAACTAGCACGAAGCTTCATGCGTCTTTTCTTAATCGGAGTGGAACATAAAGTAACATTTTTTATGATGACATTTCATTACTTTTGTGCAATATACTCATTTCATAACAATTGTCGCGCGATAAATAGATTACAGATTAAAAAATTATTCGATCATTGCGTGAAAGAGATTTTTGAATAGATTTATTTCTGAAACTATATGACATGGAATTTGGTAGGAAAATTCCTTCTAATAATTTATTTGGAATCTTAAAAATTACACAGAATGAAAAATTACCACGAATTAACACACACAAAAGATGGTGCAAGCCATGCGAAGCCGGCGAAAATAATTGTATAACACAAATTGTACATTTCTGAAATATTTCTCTGGACGCATTCGTATGATCATTTTAACCAGCTAAAAGTGTGAAAAGAAATAAAAAAATACATATTTTAGACGTTTTTTTATTAATTCTAATTTGTATCGCAAGTTTTTTTTTATATATTTTCTTCGCTTTTACTAAACGCAGACAGTTGGGAGAGGGTTGCCGCTATAATATATATATATATATATATATATATATATATATATGTGGGAGTGAATCACGCAGGCGAATAATAGATGTAAATCTTTTTCAAACACTTTAATTTTTTCACGTCTTACATAGTTGACATCAACCGCCCGACCGCCATCTTACACGAGAATGCCCTAATCCATTCATACTCTTCATTCATTCATCAATCAACCGCTCACTTCCTTTACTCTTACGTTCCGTTCCCACACTCGGTCATCCTGACTCATTGACTGTCCTCAGTCAAATGTCTTTTTCTTATACTATTACAAAAATAAATTTAACAAGTTACAGTATACATCTGCTAAACTGTAAAAAACTAATCTTAAATTATACAATTTCTACAAAATAAATGAAAATAAATGATAACCATCAATGAGGTTACAATTAGATAATTGGCCACCTTTTCATAAAATCTGCAACGGAAAGAGTTTTATTTGGTCCTTCATCGGTAGTATTTACCTTTTCAACTTCGTATCTGTCTTTGCATATAACTCTTGATACACGATATGGCCCCAGAAACTTTGGTTTTAATTTCATAGCTGTTCCGAATTGTGTTCTCTTGATGGCTACTAAATCACCCTTCTTATAAATGATACTCTTCTTTCTCTTCTTATTAAAGTTTCTCCTGTTCTCTTCTTGAATTTGAAAAATTTGTTCCTTTGCCTTTTGTCTCTTTTCTTCTCTATTTTCCATAAAAATATCTCTTCCTTCTTGTAAAAGAAGTTCGCGAAGCTTTATATCTTCTTTGATTTTCATCCTACTTCCAATCATCAACTCGTACGGAGTGCATCCTATACTTCTCTGGAAGGTGCTGTTTAAGTAACGCTGCACTCTATTCACATGCCGATACCACAGGTCTGGTTGCTCAATGCACAACTTTGTGAGGACTGATATTATGGTTCTATGGATTCGCTCGACTTGGCCGTTTCCCCTTGGTACGCCTGTTGTAATCTTGATGTGCTCAATCCCCTCTTCTTCACAGTATTGTTCAAATTCCTGGCCTGTGAAAGCTGTACCACGGTCACTTATAATCCTACTAGGGTTGCCAAAATGCTGCCGATGGATTTTTAATTTGTCTATTGCCTCTTTGCTTGTCGTACTCTTTGTAGGAAAAATCCAGACAAATTTTGTGAAATTTTAAATTTTGTAGTATGAAGGGATGAGGGCATTCTCGTCAAGATGGCGGTCGGGCGGTTGATGTCAACTATGTAAGACGTGAAAAAATTAAAGTGTTTGAAAAAAGATTTACATCTATTATTCGCTGCGTGATTCACTCCCACAATTTGGGTTATTTAAATTATAAAAAATTGTGGGAGTGAATCACGCAGGCGAATAATAGATGTAAATCTTTTTTCAAACACTTTAATTTTTTCACGTCTTCAATAGTGTGCCCTAGGTAGTCCACACATGTTGTCAACAACTCACATTTTTTCCAGTTAATTTCAAGCCCATATTCACTAGCTGTGTTAAGAACTTCTTTTAATCTTTGTAACCCTTCCTCGTAATTTTCCGATAATATTAATAGATCGTCAATAAATATTAATAAATGTCCTTTGGCAACCAAGTCTCGGAAAATTATATTAATATATCTTGTAAAATATTTGGGACAAATCGATAACCCAAATGGAGCCCTTAAAAATTCATACTGTCCTGCATGAGTGACAAAAGAAGTATACTTAATAGACTGCTCATCTACTTTTAGGTGGAAAAATGCATTCTTCAGGTCAAGCTTTGAGAAAACTTTGGCCTTAGCTAGCTTATCGATGTGGTCATCTATTACAGGAAGTGGAAATTCATCTTTCACCATCTTACTGTTGATTTTACGGTAGTCTACAGAAATCCTTACACCACCATCCTTTTTCTTTACAAGAACAAGTGGGCTACAGTATTCAGAGAAACTAGGTCGTATTATTCCATTATCTAACCACTCGCTAACTTGTTTGTCAACTTCTTTTTCCTCCATCAATGACAATCTTCTCGGACGCTGCGCCACAGGGATATCATCGGTTAGTATGATTTTCATTTCGATTGGAGCTTCTTTCATTTTGGTCGGAACATAACTACTCACCAAATGCTCAACTTCTTTTTTCAACCGCGGATCTGTAACCAAACAATTAGGTTGCCCTATCTCGCTAATCGCACAAATTTTATTTAACCATGAATTACTATCTGGTGACATTACTAGTACTGATCCCTTATTGATGATTATCACTGCATTAGATAAAAAATCTTGACCTAAAAGTAAATCGTATGGCATAACGTCGTTAGGCACAATGTGAAACACAGTTTCAAAACGTTGTCCATCTAGTTCAATAATAGTAAAAAACCTTCCGCACGAACTTACGCGCTTTTCACCAAGTCCAGCTAAAGTCACATTTTCACGCTGATACGTCGTTATTCCCAGATCAAAATATAGTTTTGAAGAAATTAAGTTTAAATCGCTACCACTATCAACTAAACAGTTTATATTTCTGCCGCAAATATTAACAATTTTAACAGATTTATTCCTCGTAGCGTTGTTGTTTACATTCGAGTTGACAGCTGTCATGACGTCACTAAACAATGTCTGCTCGTTGCCGCTCATTGGTTGTCGTTTACGGTCACCACTGCTGCTTAGATTGTTTCCGCCATACTCATTCATTTCCTGTGACGTCACGTAGAACTGTTTTCTAGAATGAGCGTTTGTTGCACCTGACCCGCTAGCGCCATTTTGCGTTTGCTGTTCCCTGTTGCACTGCATACCTTTGTGCCCAAACTCGTTACAACGAAAACATTTTAGACCTTGGTTTCGATGGGGGCACGCATCGGATTTATGGTTCATTTTTCCACAGTTAAAACAACGCACAGGCCGCCTGTTCTGGGTCTTATCACGGTCATTAGCACTACTACAACTTACACTGGATCTTCGGTGTAAATTCTCCTTGTATTTTTCATACAATTTAAGCTTCTCTTTTAATTCAGTATAAGTACTTACGCCGTATAACAAAATTTTGTTACTTTCGTGATCTGTGATGCCTTCTATTATGTATTGTATTGCGATATAATCCGCTAACTTTCCTCGTCTGCCTAATGCCTTCATTTCCAACATATAATCATAGCAATTTTCGTCTTTTTGCTTCTTACGTTTGCTCATGATTTCGTGAGTTTCTTTTGCATTTATAGTTTCCGGAAATTCTTTTCCTATAGCCGTCTTGAGTTCATCGTATGTTTTAAATGTTTTCTCGGAGCGCAACCACGCCGCTGCAGTCGAGATCAACGTCCGTCTTGCTAATAGTAATTTTTGAGCCGATGTTAAATAAAAGATTTCTGCGTTGTCCTCGATGTCTTGCGTCCATTTTGAAACTGGGTAAGTTGGGTCGGTTCCCGAGAATTTCTTTATGGAATCTTCCATGTATAGCAGGTTATGCTGTAATTTGCCTCTGGAGTCTCCTTCGCTCCCGTCTTCGGATGTCATTCTTCTTTATATTTAAATGGGTCGTACTCGTGGTGATTTCTTCGTTATGGAAAATGCGTCGTGTATTAGTCGTCTTCGTGTGGATGATGTGTGGCTAACTGCTGCTCGTTACAAACCTCGTTGATGTCGTTATGCGATGGGGGTTGAGGAATAAAATACCGAAATATCGGCCGTCGTCGTCGTTAATATAACCTCAATCGCCTCGCCGTCGTTGAGTAATCTTACGCCGTACGCGCACTCCTGGTGTTTATTTCTATCCCGGACGAGCCCCCAAATTGTGGGAGTGAATCACGCAGGCGAATAATAGATGTAAATCTTTTTCAAACACTTTAATTTTTTCACGTCTTACATAGTTGACATCAACCGCCCGACCGCCATCTTACACGAGAATGCCCTAATCCATTCATACTCTTCATTCATTCATCAATCAACCGCTCACTTCCTTTACTCTTACGTTCCGTTCCCACACATATATATATATATATATATATATATGTCGCGTTTTATAATTTTTGCAATTTTTCTTACATAATTTTCTCTTATGGGTGATATTTTTGACTAATATCTACTACATGCTCCTCGAGCTGCATTTCCACAACGCACCAGTTATTTGAAGCCTCAAAACCCGTTCTCTATTAAATTTTCCTTGTATCAGTTTTTAATTTTCCTTTTATATCCATAAAACTGTCGAGTCGCGAATTAAAAACGAACTCTATGCTCATGTTTCCTTGCTTTTGTTTGTATGCAATACTTTCGTACAACGTGTGAAATCGCCCGAAGCAGTAACACGAAAGTTGTATAATACGTGCTTTTCACAAAGAGGTGCAACTATGATACGTCGGTTTAAATGTACTTTAATTGTTTGTTAAGAAAAAATATTTTTAATTATTTCGTCTGTATTTTAACATTTATAACATTCTTCTTACTAACTAACTATGCTAACTTTGCATATAATAATAAATACAATACTGCAATATCTGTAGATTATATAGTTGATAGAGGACATATGGATTCTAGACGTCGTCGTTTACGATGGGCCTTGTAAAAAGGCTCAAGATCACTAAGATCCAGACTCAATTTAACGTCTGAAAAGGCATTAAAAATAAACAGTGATGTTAAAGGTTCACATTCATTAGTTGTTTGAGCTAGTATTCGTTTAATATTTCTCCCATATTAAACGATACTATAAATGCAAATAAAATTGGATAGCATGAATGTAAAAAAAATATGTTTTACTACCGAGAATTACCCATAGAATATCAAATCGTAAAAAGTTTTGTTAAATATATAAAAATTATATGTTAAATATAAACGCAGTAGTAATTATATAAAAGTTCATATTGTTTTACAAGTTTGAGCACTATAATCACTTAATAACAATACAGAATAAATTTAAAAACAATAATTAATAATAGATGTGAATAACATTGTTTTTTAAATTAGTTACAGAAATAAATAGATTTTCTTATTTACCTCTATAAGCTAATTACAAAAATAAATAAAAACGATAATAAAAGCGAAAGCTACTGTAAATAAACAAAGGCAACAATATACATGCTGATTGATTATCGGCGTAAAACTTCAGGATATGAATGTGTAGCCTATTTGTCAACAAAAAAAACTATATACTTCCAATTGCGTTATAAATTCTATCGTTTTGATTTAGGTGTATCATATACAGAATAATTTATTACACGTGTAAAAGTAATTCCTATTCCTACTGTTCAGGCTATTATTCAAAAAATAATGTTTTTTCTATTGAAATGCGACTGAAAATAATAAACAGTTGAAATAGTACAGGCAATTATAGAGCATACTCGAGAAATAATTACAAATATTTTTAATACTGATAGCCTGACAATATTAACTAGAGATTAGTATCAGGTTGATTTTAAAGTGAGAAGTAATAATTCGCGTCTAAGTCTAGTGAGTTTTTTGCCAGATTGTTATCGATTGAGTCAACATTTCAACCTGGCAAAATAATTCATGAAGAAAATTAGGATCAGTAATGTTTTAACGTTTCTGAGTTGCTTAGTAAAATCTATTCCAAAGAACAATATTTGCTCCATAGCTTTGTGGGATTCTTGCTATAGTCGGAAGGTCTTGAGGTAATAACAACACGAAGTAGAAGTGTGTATATTCATTAAAGCTTCGCCCTTTTTTATATCGATTTAAATAAAGAATTATATTTCTGTGAAATTCCGCTTTTCGATACGCCGCTCACGTTGACGTAATGTTGCCTCTACAGCTTCATTGGAAACTAAATAACTTTACCTCTGTGATATAATGGAATAGAAAAAGACGTAAGGAATATTAGTTACGTCTCTTTCTTTGAAATTTGTATTCATTTGTTTTTACTTAAACAATCAAAAGTGATTGATTTTGGAAGCTTTTTATTGATACAAATATAATACGATGAAGCGATAGGAATTATAGTAAATTTTGACAGAAAATTACTTTCTCTATGAAGTGTTAAATATTAAATGAAAATTTAAATTTAACGTACCTCATATTCATTAATAAGAAATTATAAAGGATACGCCATTTTCCTTCTCAATTAATATCGTTTGTCGGTAATCTTAACATAGAATGCAATTATGATAATATTAACATTACAAAATACGCTATTACCGTGACATAATTGATTTTGCTCATAGCGAGATGGGAGCAAATGAAAAGATGTCAATTTAAAAGATATTTTTAACGTTCATTTATTTTAAAATCTAAAAACTTTAGAAGCATGCAAAAACATTAATTTCTACTTGATCACGCTTGATTTCAATAATCTTAATTTTAATTTTCGAAAAAGTTAAACGTAAACCTATAAAAACAAACATACATTTTAACGAACAGTTTTAAGTGCTGTTTAGAACTAACTAATTTCGAAGAAACAAGTAATTGAAACTTTTTAATTATCCATAAAACGTTTTAAAACTACATTTTCTATTAAAAAGAAACTATAGTGGAATTTAAAAGTAGTTCTTTTCATTCCAAATAACTAATACAAAGAAACAACGTTGTGAAAAAAAAAACCTATGCGCAGACTTCGAGAGCTTTAACTAATATTATTTGTATTATTTAATACAACAATACAAATAAACTATATATAAAAGAACCATGCGATGGCCACAGAAGCAACCTATGTCGTATGCAACGAAGATTTTCATATAGACCTTGACTTTGCTACGATAGCCCAGTTCATAAAACGGCTACACATTTCTTTGACTCCGCCGTCACGCACCCAAATTCTTTATTTGTAGGGGCCGTCACCTACAATACAATCTCTCTGGAGATCTCCAAATATAGCGCCGAGAACGAGATTCTTGGCTTTGAACTTTCTTTTTTGAACTTTTTGAAATGCTAAACACGTGCTGGTTGACAAGGTTCTCTCTCGAAGTCACCCGCACCAGGACACTCCATGGAGCAACCGTCCGAAGAATCTGAGCTTAGCCTTCTCTCAACTCGACAATAAAGTAGTAAGTAGCAGCCTAAGCTGAAGTTCCTGAGAGAGCCCTAGATTTTAACACCAAAAACGAAATTAAGACGAATCGCCATATGCGCCTAGCCATCTCAAATTTCTAATAATGCAATTATCCGAAGAAATTAAACTCACAGCACAGTAAATCCTCTTATTCCACTTCTAATACTCTTAAAGGCCAACTAGCATAGTTTCCACTAGACAACTTATCACTTCGATGGTTATCGAACGAGTGACCGAGCTCCCGATTCAATAATCAAAATGATGTTTTAACCCCACCACTCTTAATCCTTTTACTGGAAGTTATCACAAAAGAGTGATGGGGTCGAATAGTGTTGCCATTTAAGAAAAATAAAACGACCTTTTATAAAATTATTACGCAATAGATGATCAACCATCACAAAAGAACTATGGCATTTTGTAACTGTTATTTTTAGGCTTTTTTTACTAATTATACCAACACACTAGATACTTATTGCTACGATAGCAGGTCAAATCACCCGGCTTCATATTCCTCCTTGAATGTATGAAATATGATTGTTAGGGAGGAAATTTAAAAAAGTGAAAATAGTATAATAACTGTACATTAATAAGTGAGAAAACCTAATTAAATCTATTGTTCTAAAGCAATAAGATGGTACGTAAATTTTTAATGCAAAAGTTCAAAATGGTTCATTTGACCCATTTGTGGTACGTTTAGTGTTAAAGACAATGTTTTAGATGTAATACATTTAAAACAGAATGGTAAATACACTTTAATGCACTATTCGTAAGAATGTCTT
The DNA here is from genome assembly GCF_028537555.1 of Battus philenor. Taxonomy (NCBI): domain Eukaryota; kingdom Metazoa; phylum Arthropoda; class Insecta; order Lepidoptera; family Papilionidae; genus Battus; species Battus philenor. The sequence continues at coordinate 7,625,218 of NW_027181686.1, forward strand.
GCGCTTTTATACCTTGTTACATTGTTTTTAATACCACATGGCTATTCATTCAAGTAATAAGTTTTTTAATAGTATTACATTAAGTAAATTGTAAAAAAATTGTTATTTACACAATTTTTGAATTATAGAATTCTAGTCCTTTTGAGATCATCATCAACATCATGTTAACATAAGATGACCTCACAATGCATTAACCTTATTTGTTTAACGTCTCTTCTTATTTCTCAACATATCTTCTTCCGATAAAATGATACAGAAGAGAAATGAGGCTCTTAGAGAAAAATATTGTCAAAAAAAACTTTGTCAGTGCATGGTCGATATAAATATGCTTTTTTTTACATGCATAGGAATAATGTTAGATATAAGAAAAATAGCGATGTTTATATGCTAACACTAGAAATATAGCTAAGCTTGTCTACTCTTTGTTCTGTACTCTTTTGTACACGAAAACCGTACTCAATTATATATTTATTTATATTACTATACACTCTCAAAGTCCCTAAATTATTATGTCATAAATTGAAGAAGTTTATTAAACAAACACTTGTAAACAAATGCTATGATAATATGATAGATTTTTAAAGTTATTCTGTAGGATTAGTTTGGATTGAATTTCTCTACTACTGTATTAAATATGTATGTATAAGAAGAAATTCTCAGTTTGGTTTAGGCTTTTCTTAGATCAGAGATGATAGGATTCATTCTTTAATAGAAGAGTTCAATCTGATATTTGCTTATGTAAAATTTTGCTCTTTTGGAATTCTCATAAAATATTGAAATTCTTCAATATTTTATATTCTAAAAAGTAAATAGTCAATTTTGTATACGACATTCTACAAAGCGTTAAGTTTGCGCTGCGGCAAAGGCCGTAACTAAATTTATAACAAGCGTAAAGTGAGCGAAGTTTAAAATAAAAACTATTTATTCAACGGTAGTGACACTTCGCGTTTACTGCAGTATAATTAAATTCACTAACATCGTAAAAGCAGTTGCTAGCACATTTAACTTTGTGCGACTATGTCATGACCTGCAACAATGCACCGCCGGGAGCAATAATGGAATATAAGAATGCCTGTTCTAAGATTCATTTTTTAATTAAACAATTTACATTTATTTTTATATCTTCACTGCTAAATAAATTATTGCAAGAAGATGTCTCTGAAGTATGTACAATAAACACCTTTTTAATATGGCAATCTTTTTATAATCATTCGTTTTTGCCGTGTTTGGCTAAGTCTCTAATTCCTGAAAGATGCAAGTTAACGCTAAGAATGCATGTACTGCTAACTGAATAATAACGCTTGAAAATATTTGTCGGTTTAAATTCCGTCATAATCCCTAATATGTCATAATTTCAGAGTATATGAGTAGATGCTCATCATACATGCCTTCCCCAAAGACCGCCACGAATGTCTTGCTCTGCTTGCATGCCTTCAAAGTCTTGCATCCAGCGATTACTCACAACCTTGACTATGATGTCGGTCCACCTAGTCGAGGGTATTATATAGGTATATCCACGCCACGTCTACCGGCTTGTGGTTGAAATTAAGATATCTCTGCTTATTTTCTTTGTACATCAATTTCCTGTAACAAAATATATATGACATGGCACCAAAATGTTATTTAAAATTCTATAAAATTCATATTTAAATTAGTATTGTTATATATCACCAGCAAATACTTCTGATCGTCTCGTCGTTTTTTTGTAAGAACTCTTTTAGTTTGTATCAAACACAATAATAGACAGAAAAATATAAAAGGATTGCAGAGTGCGCGTAACAATAGCGGATCATCTGTGATAACTTATTAAAATTCTTAATTAAAAATCAGATCGCCATAGTTTTAATTCATAATTTGATTTAAAGAAATCAAACTATGATTAATAATCAGAAAAGTAGTTTTAAAAGTTATTTAATGTTTTATTTTGCTGTCATTTCAGACTTGGTTGTGCCAAAAAAAACTAGGCTGTTTTTGGGGATTTTGCCCCTGTATAATATCAGCCGATAGACGTCCACTGCAAGCCTTAGGCTTTCCCGAAAGCTCGCGATGGTGACCAATCTTACGCTGCCTGCATCCAGCGATTTCCCGTAACATTGATAATGTCGTCAGTGTACTCTGTGAGAAATCGATCCACGTCGCGTCTACTGGCTGTGGTCGGTCCTCGAGAACCTAGCAGCCCTCTGAAATCATCATATCTCTCTGAAATAAATTACCGTGATATTTTTCTGCCACACAAAGTTTTGTCCCTTTTAACCTATTTCTAATTTGTATTTATTCTATTAGCTTTAAAAGATTGTGCATTTTTTATAAATTTCTATGTAAGCTTAATATTATAAATAAATATAAACAGACTTAATGATAGTAAAGAAAAAAGTAATTAAGATTTCTGTATTTAGTTTTTGTGTAAAACCTGTTCCATATTTATTCCATATTGAGAAGCTAATAACTGTCGGCAATGTGGAGTAAAAGTGCCAGAAGACGGTCACCTACTCGCTTGAATGACGCAATATATATAGACAGCATGCAACATCAGTATACACAGCTCTAAAACTTTCACAAAATAAGGTAGCCTGGTAAGATAGCTACAGAAACTAATGTGCTTGACCACGAACTCCAGTCATGAGGAAGACTAGAAGAAGGAGGTAATTGCCAGGAAGTAGACGTCGTACAGCTAAAATGACAGTGACAATTTAATGAACACAAAACATTCAATGTTTTGGTATCCAATTTTAAATACAAGTGATGAGTAGTTACGTAAAATTTTTGAACATGTATTAAACTAATTAAGTTCAATAATAACTAAATTACGGGGAATATAATAAACCGAAAAAGCAATTTGAAACCAAAACTTCTAAAACAATTTACAATAAACTTTATTCTAACAACCATCGCTGTATAGATACATGAATACATGTAACAGGATACACGTACAATTTGCATATTTGTACATTGCTACCGGTACAAATGGAAGTTTACTCTAGCTACGCAGTAGGAGCGTTTATGAGCTGGAACTTGCAATACAATTTATTGTACTAAGTGGAATTTAAACTTTATATTATCCAAAATGGCGGAGTTCCATATTTGATCTAAGTAAATTTTACTCAATGAACAAAAACCTAAAATAGTTATACTTTTATTCATAAAGAAGTAGATCTTCATTACTTCATTTACAGGATGTTCAATGCTGGAGATAGGCCTTCTTCGTACATCTACAATCAAAACGGTTAAAAAGGCATCTAAAGCTTTCCGACGACCTTAACAAGATCATCCAATCACCTTGTGGTCCTTGGTCTGGTCTGGCTGTTGGGGCCTAAGGTTCTGGGTCACCCCAGACGGCCATCTGTTCTACACTTTACTTCATAACCTGCCAATCTGCCAACTTGTCAAACCACCGAGCGTTATCTCTCAGTTTCGTTCCCCTATGAATCTCCTCATTCAGTAAATGATGTAGAAATAATGACAAATTAGTCTGGCCAAATATACGAAATTACTCTATATTTGAATATGAAACAAAGTACGAAAAATTTATGTTTGACGATAAAGTAGACTTTATATTTTCTGAATGTTACCTCTTACACAAAACCTAAAAATAGCTCCAGATTTTTTGGGCGTACCCGACGAAAAACTGAACCTTATAAGAGTATTCTAATAGAATATCTTAAAAAAAAAAGTTTACAGAAGAAAATATCACAGTGTCACATACTCGCTAGTCTAGTATATATGTATAAGAATATCAATACACATATTAATAATAGCGATGTACATAAGGCTAGAATTAGAACTAAAGATAAACATGTTGAGCCGTTTTAACGTTTTATAAAATTAGTAAGTTACCCTTTTGTGGTCAAACGTGTAATAATAAAAATTATAAGTTATACGTAATTGAACAAAAACTTATTGAAAAAAATCCTACTGCATTGTGAAGTATATTTTAATTGCTAATAAACTTTGAAAATGATTCGCTCTACAACTGTAAAAGAATAATTAAAAGTAATCAATATAAAAAAACTGTCTGAGTTTGTTGAGAGCTCTTCTCTGATCAGGACGCGTTTGGAACCCCGTAGCTTTATGATGAAGGATGCCATTATGGGAGCATAAATATGACTCCAGTTTCTATCGAATAGAACTTTTCTGACATTCTTCTCATGATCTACAAGTGGTTACTTTAAATAATGCTATGTTGATAATAAAATAATGACGTTCAAATAACGATTGCAGGATCGATCGTATCGAATGGAACTGCCGTTTCTCGTCGCAATCGCAGATCGCAGATCGACAGCCCTGCCGAGCCCGCATACCGCATAAGTCATGAGTTCAAACTGTTACGCGAATAAGTCTCCCAGTCTAGTTTGTTTTCACTAATGAACTGTTATTACATTTTTATTTTTATTTGTATCATACAACTATTAACAGTACTACATATAAATATACAGTTATTATTTTATATTACTAAACCACATACTGCCAGTTATATTTCTTACGGTATCAAATTTACGAAGCTTTAACTCCCTTTCCGATCAATTAGGTGCAAACGTTCGTGCGAGTGGCTTCAGCCAGTCTCCAAGGAATTTGAGGAGATTGAAGTACACTCGTAATCTGTAGAGACTTAAGATCGACTCGAAATAGGACAAACTTCGCTACGTATTGCACTACAAGAACTTTATTGCATTCCTTTTATTTACCGCATGTCATAGCACAGTTTTTTTTAAACAAACAAAGGTAGGTTGTCATGAAAATGTGGCGTAATTATTTCGAACAAATTTTCACGCCACAATGATAAATTTTTAGTACAAGGTTTCACTATTTTCTCTCAAAATCAACCATGTGAGTATAAACTTATGTTAATCGCTTACAGGATTACTCGCGGTAACTTAAAATAAGAAAAATAAATTGGAAAACCAAAAGTGTGTTAAAGTTATAATAGCAAAAAGAACATCACAGGCTGTTTAGTGTTCATTTACGATCTTAAATGGCAATATTTTTTAAATACGTGACTTACTTTAATTAATTTTCTAGGATTAGTCACCGTCTGTCGATGTCCGCTTAACGTTGAGTAATGAGGAATCCGTTATACATACCATTACTCAATAAATCTCCGATATAACTAAGAAAAACAAATTATTTTTGGAAATTTCTCTTTATTCCTAAACATTCTAAAGCGATTCATTAATTCCTATACATCTAATATTTTTACATTTCTTTTAAATACCGCAACTGTCGAACTTCTGGTAGGCTCTTCTCAGCTTACCCACGAACTTTTTACACTAACTTTTTTATAATGTTAACAATATTTGACCATTCAAAAGTGCATGTGAATTTCTACTTCAACAAGGATATTTTGATTTTAAAGGCTCATGTAAAGTATCTTTTCCTTGTCCATCTAAACCATGTATCATCGACTTGTGACATAGCGTATGTATTAAAGTTGTTTTTTTGCGAAATCTTTCTTTATTTCTCTAGTCGGTCGGTTTAATTATGTGATGTTGATATTCACAATTTCGATATACACACAGTAATTTATATGTGTTCATATTTTATGCACATACACTCACATATTATTATATATTTGATAACTTTTACTCTTATGATCAACCTGTAAATATCGACAAATGTAACATCGTAATATTTTCTTGGTGGAATTTTTCTCTCAGAGTATTTCTAGCTCTCGTATTCAATGCAATTGGTTTCAATTCGTATAATATACGAATTTTGCCACATGTAATGTGAATATCTTATTATTACTTATTTGATTTATTTTTATTTACTAAATCAAGCATTCTTCTAACAAATGTTTTAGGTGTTTCATAAGTTAAAAATTGAATAGAATAACATTTCCGCTTTCTCGAGATACTTGAACGTAACTTTTTACACGCCTCAGATGGACGCCATCTTCTCAGCTGCTTTTGGACGACTTTCACTGACAACTATCCACTCAGTTGACTATATTTTTAGTTCAGGTGTAGAAGTAGATTCATATTTCAACCATTGTTACAAATAAACGCAGGAAATTATTTACTTCACTTCACAAAAGCTGTAAACAGCGATCTAAATCGTCTAACTACAAAGTACACAAATAATTAATAAAAACATTAATTGCAACTTAGTGGAAAAATGTACAAAAAATGCTTAGAGACAACAATTTATGAACTTTAGATTAGACAAAATATGAAATAAATTCAATTGGCTAAATACAACGTTCATCTGATAAATATAGAACTATAAATTAAGACTTAGAACTTATGTGCTAATATATACCAAAATAATATTTCAAACTCTTGATTTCATGGATAACTGCGGAGCCAACTTTAATAACCGATGCTGGTTCTAACGAGATTCTCAAGAGCGATTTAAAGTACTAATAAATTAAGTTCCAAGCTCATGCGCCAAAGGAAAGTATACTTTTTCTTAAAGAAAATAAAAGGCAATATTTCATACATCTGAGTAAATTCAACCGCGGCATCTTCATCGAAACCTATTTGGAAATACCCTATTTAAACCAAAATAATCAAAGTATTTTCCAAAAGTTATTTAATATTAAATAATACTATAAAATATTTATGAGCGTCATAATGCGGATACTTGTTGGATTTCTTATAAAGCTTCTAACCTTGGTGAAGGGACTTTCTCTCTGGAATTTAATAAAATATAATTTATCCCAAAAATGTAATAAGTTACACTGGAAAGGGTTAAAGGATTTCTTTTCAACAAATAACGCTTTTTTTATGAACATCCTAATTAACCATCGAGATCTAATATTTGCCTCGTCGATTATTGTTGAATGAATGAAAAATTGTTAACGATAAGCATCTTTTAATTTAAATTAGGCTTCAACGAAAATAATAATTTCCCAACTATTAGGAGAACCAGAAAGTAATATCGTTTCTGTCGACATGATTCACAGAAAAACCGATAGGTTTTTACCGCTCGGGCATTAAAAAATAGTAGTCGTGGAAATTTAACTTAAGAAAGCTACCTTACTTTCCGTTCCACTTAATATACATAGCGCAACTATCTTTTTCCTTTTTTTTATCTTTTTTTTTTCCCAGCCATTAGACACCCTCTGCAAGGCATAGACTTCTTCCATAAACACCACGATAACTGTGCATGTAGAGTAGTCATCTATTGGGAGAAATAGCGACGGACGTTATATATTTTCATACTTCTAAGTCCTACTTCATCATTCAGTTTTTTATTGTATTTTATTCAAACCCACAATAAGTTAATTTCAACGGCGTCTTAATTGTTAACACATGTATGTACTCGTATGTGTATATATAAATATATGTATATACACGTGTACAGAATATCAAAAGAGAGGAAATTTTTAACCTAGTATTTTAACTACACTATGGCTAGCGGTGTTAAGAAAAACGTTCTCTTCTCTCCATAGTTTTTGTCCACTGATTTTCATAGATTTTTCCTTAAAAAAATTTTATTACTTAGTAAATAACTCACTTAATTGTAACCGGATTTTAAAAAACCAATTAAAAAAAAAGACTAGACTAATGTTATACCTAATATACTTAGTAGTATTAACAAATATGGCCTGCGATGAGTTTCCCGACAGTCTCCCTGTTACGTCCTTCTTTCTTCTCCTTCAAGGCTGCGGAATCTGTAAATGCCAATTAGACAATACACAACCTTTTAGAAATAAGGACTCTGATGTTGTGTGACCGCCGGGTCGTTTGGATCTCCTAAGTCATTGTTACGCTATTTGTAGAATAAATTCTCCAAAATGGTAGGTTATTGGAGCACTCATTAAATACTTTTTGGTGCTAAATTTTCGATCATACATTATATACCTTCGTTAATACGTTTTAATAAATCATTTTAAAATATATACAACAAGTCGACATTGTACTCTTTAAAATTATTCTTGGAAGCTTTGAAAGGAAAGATGACTTTTTAGTATTTTCTTTTGTCGTAAAAGTTAAGCATCACTAAGCTCTTTGAAGCAAAAGACAACCGCGTACATGTCGCTAAAGTTTTTTTCACATCTTTAACTTTTAATTTCCGGCCGTTTGTAAGTGAAACTTTTATTAATTTTGTTTTGATTATATTTCATAATCTGTGTTTTAATTTACCACTTTATTAGAGATTACATTACTTTACTCGAATAATCTATTTAAATGATAAATAAAGGAATACTAATTTAAAAAGTTTTACAACAAATCTATATAATGAGAAATTAAATTCTACTTTTAATAGATATTTGCGTTTTATGTTGTAATATCAACATATTTGTGATCGAGCTTCGTATCATGCGGTCTATACGTAAAGGCAAAGTGGTTCTCAAGACAAGCGTTCGCAAGTGTGCTTCAGTGCCATTGAAATTCCTTCGGGGCGGACTGAAGGCACTCGCGCAAATATTTGAATTTAATTGATGGTTTTAAGATAGATGCAGAATCTATTCATCTATTTAAACTGTTGGTAACAAAATGACATTTAAACAATTACGATCTTTTTTCTTTTTCTCAGAAAGTACGGAGACAAGAATATACCTGATAGCGAGTGATATGCTCGCATAGAACAATATTGTTCTGCACAAGATTCATAAATATAAAATCATAGGATAACAATGTTGTATCAGATACTTACATGACAATCATATATACCCAGATCTACTTAAACAGAAGCGTTTCACTCCGCTACGTAGGGTGAGTTGAGTGAAACGCGTTGAAAATTATTCTCCTTGTGTTAACGATTTTTGAAATGGTATTAGTGTTGACCAAACAATATCAACCGGCCAAGTCATGTACTCGGCGGCTTAGCATTCCGGTATAAGCAATATAATAAGTTTTGTAACGGCACACGCCTTTAAGACATGAAAACCTGTAAATTCCTCTTAAGCAGATCAGGACTGAATAAATGACTTCCGTGTGTTATTTTTTCTAATGAATACGTATTCATATGACAGCTTAGAATAGAAATCAATTAATTATATGATATATTAGTATAAATAGGCATTTTATTGATATAACCTAAACTTATGAAGATATTTACGAAAAAGAACTTTCGCCAAAATTCAACATCATTTGAATTAACCCAATGCATACATCAGCCTATTATATTGTGTAAGAAAATTACACTGTAACGTTTATTTTTAATATCGCAATCATGTCGCAGGATTAAACGAAACGAAATAAACCGGAAAACAGATTGCGGCATGGACTTCGATCCTTCATAAATACATTAAAGAAAGATTCATGGCTCAAGAGGGTCGTTAGAAACCGATGCCCTCTGCCTGAACGGAGGGGTACGCACTCAAAACGACGATTAAGGGAGTACAAAATCTTTATAAATTTCAAAGGTTTTTGAAATAACCGAAATCCCATATGCTATACGATTAAATGATATTATTCTGAATAATCATTTTAATGGTTTCCTTTCAAATCTCTTTTGTTACTCATTTATGGTAAACCTTAATATATGTTTATAAATAAGTATTCTTTAACGACTTTCAACTTTAATATTATATTTAATCAAAATTGTATTTACCGAGCAACATACAGAATATAATAGAAAATATAACAAATTAGTTTTATAGAATAACATTTGTCCATGCCATATTTCATTATTGTAATGTGATAAGATGAAAGATATATGTAGGATATTAAAACTTTCATTTAATTATATTTAAAAAAAATAAAGAAGAAAGTTCACTTTGCAATACCACTAAACGAGATACGCGGTCACCCGTGGCAATCCTGACTATATAGATATTTTTTATATATTTAGCGACAAGATTTTGATGCAAATCAGACATTTACAAGACTAAATCTTAGGTTCATCATCATCGTCATATCAGCCCATAGTCGCCAACTGCAAAGCATAGCTCAAGCTCAAGGAGGACCCCTCGTGCTTCTGTGAACCGGGCGTGGGCTAGACCGTGATCCACCTTGTGGCCCAGTGTCCCGCATTCCGGGGGACTCCGGTTCGACTTCGAGTGCCGGTCTGGTCAAAAAATCAGGGAGGGCTCAATAGCCTCCCTGATGAGAGAAGAAAAACAAAAGAAGACTTCCTCTTACACTGTAGAAAAATAATAAGCAGAGTAATAGATAAAAACAAACGTTTATAAAAATATATATTAATAAAATCGATAAAAATTATGTTAAACAATGTGATAATGTAATAATTTTATAGAGAAATAAAATAAAAATATAAAATAAATAAAATATAAAAGAGTAATGAGGGATGATGAAAAGGAAAGGCAGAAGAATTGTGGTAAGAATGAAACGAACGAAAGATCATATGATGTATGAAAGAAGAGAAAGAAAATAAAAATGTTCGTGAAAAAATTAAATTGTAAAACAAAAGTTCCTGATCCCAACAAATTAGGGGTACGAGGCCCCCAATAGCGGGGCCCATTAAAAAAACTACAAAACAAGCCTGTTCCAAAGATCGCCTCGATGACCGGTCATGAGTTGCCCGCATTCAGCGACACCCAACGACTTTGAACAAGTCATCAATTCACATGGTGGCTTACCCACGTCTACTAGCTCGTGGTCGCCACTCCTGAACCTTTCGACTCCAACAACCATCGGTTGTACGATTGATGTGCCATGCCTTCTTCCACTTCAAACAAGCAATTCTTCAACCCGGTGATGTTACTTTTTCTGCGGATCTCCTCAATGATTTGCAAATCTCATTCAGTATCGCAGCGAAGCTCCAACCATAGCTCTCACCAAGGCTTTCTGAATGAACTTAAGCCTTCTTATAAAGCCTATAATAAGCGACCACGTCTCGAATCCATAGGTGATCACCGGCGAGTCAGGCTTATGTAAATAAATAAATCAGTAAATAAATTTATAAATGTTAATATTAATGTTAATAATAATAAATGATGTTAATAATGTTAATAATAATAAAGGTTATGAGATATTACTGGACTGTTTCTGTAGAAGTAATTGCTGTTAACCTTGCGGCTTTTACAGCTTCATCGGTATGAGTTCACGGAACGGAGGGGTCCGTGAACTTTAAAATGAGATATTATATATAGGTTCTTTCAATGACACTTATAAACAAATGAAAGAGACAGGTGATTATATTGCTGCTATAAGTGCACACTTCAAAGCTGTGCAAATAATAAATTATGTAGTTTTCAATTATTTCTATATATCGCTTTCTCGGTTGATGAAAAATGCTGTCGCAAACCTTTTTTGCTAAATTAGCTGATTGAAACGATTTTCCGCTGTGCTTGCAATACTCGCATAAAAAGAATTATTACAAAACACGTGAATTCGTAAGGTAAACAAGAAGAATCGTGATAAAAGCAAGACAACGAACCGCCATTGTGCAAACGACAGTTGCATGTAAACAGATCCTTAGCTTAGATTTCAGAGATGCTTATGCACTTTGGCGTGGCTATAAACAAAAATACTACGGTGGTAGCATATTATCAAAACCAAAGACTGACATTAGAATTTATTTTGTAACACGATTAAATCTAGTGATGCGGGTGCTATACGATCTAATGATAAACTCTTTTATTAAATTTTAACAACTTCGTTACCACAAATCTTTATTTTACGGCCAATAGTTTTTTTTTTTTTTGGTTTAGTGCCTCTGCCGTCTGGAAGAGTCCGTTTGATTTACAACTTTTTTATATTTTATTTATTTACTTTAATTAATTTAAGGCTTTGTCTACATTTCCTAATTCTTTTTCTGCGGCCGTTTGCTTGGGCTTTTAGTTTTTGTCCTAATTCTATTCTTAAGATCTATTTTATACCGCCAACCTCTCTATGTTTTTTACTATATCTGGATGCCAGCTTCCATTCAGATGCCATGCCATTCAGATGCCCCGGTCGCTGCCTCTAAGTCGTACCTGCGCCGGCTGACTTCAGACAGTCTAACATGAAGTGCAAAGTTTCTTCCTGTACATCCGGGCTGCACCCACATGCAGGACTGACCTACAGTCTGAATCGGCGCAGGTACTAAGCGTGCCGAAAGCATATGGGGTTTGGTTGGAGTGTAAGTTTCCTTAACACTTCATTATTATTTTACAAAATTTTAAAATGCTGTGATCTCCAACAGTTCCCACTAGTAGCACGTCTCAAAAATTGTGAGTTTAATAGTACTTTAATCAACCCGTTATTAGTACTTTAATCACAAGATATTATCATTAGTGACACTTATATTTTTAAAAAAATCTGGATTAATTAAAAGAATATTGCGATATTTTTCTTTATTTCTCGTAACCTTTACTTGAGTTAAGTACAACATAAAATATACTGTAAGATTAATGTTGATTTTTAAACTGTTTAGCTTTTGAAATCTTATTACTCGTGAAGCACGCCCGGGAATTTGCTATTGTAACGGCATCACCTTTACCCTATACGTTACCTAACTTTGAAGTAAATTTAATCTTTACAGCTTTGTAAGAAACCCGAGCTGGTAAAGCAATTATTTAATGGATTACCGTTGTGCCGCAACAGCGCTTTGCTATTTTGTAAATTTTCAAGCTAACAAAACACATAGGAATATCTGTTACTTTAAAAAATCCTGTGAAGTATGTCCATTGGTAAAAATTATTTTAGACAGGTATATTTCACAGCATTCGGCACTTTGTAAAATCAAACAAACGGTACAGCGGCAGACATTAAAAATTCAACATTAGTAGTGACAGAACTACAATACCCACGTTATAGAAAAAAAAGTAACTGAACTGTTTTCTGTTTTTCAGTAACCATAGATTATTAAACACTTATCTATGATTTATTTAAATAAAAAAAATAGATATATTATAAACAGATTTGAATAACGCGTTTTTAATTTTAAATATAAGTAGTAAACAGACTGCATTCGTAAGTAATTATAAAGAAAATAATAATAATGATGCGACATTTATTTACTATCGTATCGTTTCTTTTTTTTTTAATTTGAGGCACACCAACAATGTTAGCGCTAACTATAGATGTAAAAAAGCCGATTTAAAACGTTTAAAACCAAAAGTGGCGGTTTAAAACCCCAAATAAATCTTTTTAAACGGTTTAAAACTCGCCTACTAAAATATAAGAACAGTGTTTTTACACATCATTATCGACAATACTTGGTCTTGTGTTAGTTACCTATACAGTTTATACCTATGTAGGTAAGTATATTACATATAAAGTACTATAATTATAAAGAAACAATATTACATACAATAGATTAAAATATGTACCTAAATCATAAAGAAATTGTGGATAGGAGTTTTGACCTTTATTTCCAAGTATTTAAGGTCTACTCAAAGGTCTCTTGACGTCTCTCCGCGTGAGAAGTGCAAGTATGTGAGTTTGGTTTTAAACCGAAAGAAACTGATTGATAAATCTTTTCAAAATAACCAATATAGTTAACTAGGTAATAGTTTTTCAACTTAGCTAGGTAATGTCTACGCTTGGAATAGATAATGTGTTTATATTTAAGAAAAACATAGTCGACAACACTAAACGTTTAAAATCGAAAAAAATGGGTTTTTTCGGTTTTAAACGGTTTTTTTCGTTTTAAACCGATTGGTTTAATTCGTTTTAAACCGGCCTAACATCTATAGCGCTAACATATATTAATATCCTTACAATAGATCTTAAAACTAGTTATTACATTAATGATGAATGTGCACAATATTTTTTATTTAAATCAGGTATAACAAACGCAGCCATTGCCTTGTAAGTTTGCAGAATTATGTTAACAGAAAAAAATATAGTTTTTTAATATGTGTAAATAGATAGTTTAAAAAATATAGAGATCTCACATGAAATGACTTTCTTTGATGAATTAGATACAAAATTAATTACAAGGGACAAAGATTTAAACTAATAGATACTGTACCACCTTCTTTGGGATTTCTTCTGGTATTTCGCAGTTTACGAAAGCTTTAAATGAAAAGGACATCGAAACAGCTACAAAAAAACATGATTGCATCCCTTATTATTGATTACGCAATATAAATAGTTTCATTGTAAAATTCCTGGAAGGAAAATAAGAAGAAAAAAGGTAGTTTTTTTTTAATATACACACATTATTATACGAACCTACTATAGAGAGCGATAGATATGAAGTTTTGCGTCGACTATTTTGGGCGTCGTAAATTCTATTACCAACTCGTTGTCTAATTATATTTACTTATAACGCCATGTATATCTTGGACGTTAGATTTTATAGAGATTTTTCTGAAATTTTTTTTAAGTCATAAACTTTGAAAATAAATTGCTGTAGCAATATTGATGTATGGAAAACTGGCCACAAAAACCAGACTCAGGTTACAAAAATTTCAAATTAAATAAATTATAGAGCTTAGATTAATGAAAATTAGATTCATGTTTCTATCAAATTTCTCTCTACCCATAGCAAACGCAGGTAAACGGCCTTTAGTAGGTAATAACATGAATGAATAAATAAGAAAGTTGTTATAATATTGAATAACGCTGTACTGAAATTTTATATTTCAAAATACTGGCCTTCACTATTGTACTAGATCGCGCCTTTCCGAACCATCTGTCTATCACTAACCGTCATTCACTTTTGAATTATAAATTTCTCTGTGATGTACAAAAAGGTACAAAAAATTAGTAGTACTAAAAATATAATAGTTTGACAGAATATAACTTTAAAAGAACTCTTTGTGTAAAAGCTCTGATCAAAAGCTTTTGTTTCGTTAAATTGTCCGTTTTTCTAGAACAAAAACGTCGCGAACATTTTATAAAAGCATTTTTCAAAACGGCGCCTAACAAAACTTTTTAAATGAGGTAGCGTGTTTGTCACATTTCACACAACTGAAAACTTCTCTAGCCTTTGCCACGCATTCTAGTCTTTTTGCATCGGTTTTTTTGTTCCGAATTAATTGTATTATTTTATACAAAAAATAAGGTAATACATATCGGAACAACTTTTTTATCTGTATTTCAAAATTAATATATAACGTTTCATCAATGCAATATTAAACGCGTTAGTTAATTGTTACTTGTGTTTTCAGGGCTTTATACAAATATAAATATAAACAGTTTTTTTCCTCCCATGCACGAGTTCTTTACGTGGGTCCCATAATAATCAGAATATTTTCGTGATGTCGGTAACTGGTCCAAAAGCAAAGGAACTACTACTTTATTAACTACCTATTTAATTGAAAAAAATATTTTACAGCTATCTCAATTCGATAAATAAGTATACACCAATACCACACTTTGCGCCGTGGCTACGTCCAAAAGAAACGACGCAAATTGTAACAACGCAAAAAGAAGTTAAGATTTTCTATTGCAAACTATGTACATAACTATAACCGAAGATAACTGAACTCGGCATACCATCTAATAAATTAATAATTAATTCATTTTAATCGTTTTTAATTGAACGATTGTAGCGCAGAAGTAACCACTGAAATTTGCGATCGTAGATCGCGGGTTACCTGGGATATAAACTTACATAATTCACACTTAGAGCATTAATTATATTGGATTGATCACAAACAAGTTTCCAAAGGGTGAACAGCAACGTCCTCTGCGTTATGTTATTCCACTCTGCGATCGCCAACTTGTCTGCCAGGTGTGGCGATTATGGTATATCCCCCCCTAGATATCTATGAGGTAGGCCTATGCCTTGTAGTGGGCATCTATGAGCTGAAACGACGTTACCTTAATATGTCAAACACAGAAATCAGATCTGCACAGCATTTTGCGACTTAAAACTTTTAGCTTTTATATGGTCGCTCTTCTTTTCGCAGATTAGGGCATGTTTGAAACCCTCATAGTTCTAAGTTGACGTTGGCTATTATAGGAGAGCTGAATCTGGTCCCAGTTTTTATATGGCTCTCCTGTCATACATAAATAGTACATATGTCATCCTTTGTGACTTATTATTAACATTAACATCCATATGAATATTTGATAATTAGCTAACTAACCCCGTTGCCAAAATCATAAATTAAAAATCACACACACATATGTTAAACATCTAAAATAAAAATCATTTTTTTTTTAAAAACTTATCTATTTTTTTGCTATCACATTTAGAAGTCATACCAAAAATCTATGAAACTTATCTGAACTTATCTGAACACAAATAATAACTTTATTTTAATCAAATCAATTCTTATCAAAAATTTTATGAAAGTCCTATGAAACTAGTGGAGAGTAACAAATAAAGCTATATAAATTATTATTAAATTAAACACTATTCTAATTAGGTTTAATTAATTTCATGTAATCAGAATAAATTTTGTATAATATTATAACATTACAATTAATAGTTACATGATATTTAGTTTTGATAGTTAATTACAATTCATATTTTCAGTGAAGATCAGTAATTCAAATGCATATTTGCCTAAAGTAGAACTGTTGCTTTACAGTACACAATTTTGAAAATAATTTTTAAGATGAGCAAATAAGGCATATGTCTTTATACCTGGTTGTGCAAATGTAACTAACTACACTAGTTTGTGTGCTTAATACAAAAATAAAAATTATTACCGCTCTTAGTTTATTTATAAATACCTAATTGAAGACAATTACTTCAGGCAAATATGCATACTGCTATCCAATTTCAGTTAATAACAAAACAAATTTTTTGGAATGAAAACATTTTTCTAAGTTGGCATTGAAGTTAAATTTTCATACATATATCCGAAAATAACTTTCAAACATGTTTATTTCTAATACTTAATTAGGAATTAATAATTAACATATCTATCAAGTAACATTATGCAACTGACATTATCAGACAATCTGCCAGTTCTAGTATTGCTCTTTACTAGCAATACCTAGTCTTAACTAACCTTCACTTAAGCTAACTTAACAATGATGAAAATGAAAACTATCATTAGATTTCTCTCCTTGATCTCTCCAGTGGCCCTGTTTTAATTTGATTATATTTTTAATTGACATTAAAGCTCAAGCCACCAAGAACTTTTTAATCAAGTTTTTAAAATCTTTATAACTTTATTTGTAATATGATATTAGTACAAGACTTTACCGACTAAATATTTTGAAAAAAAAGCAATGTTTAAACCATATTTTTTAAACAAAACATCTCTTAAGTAAAACTTTTTATATCTTAAAGCCACTAATTTTAGCAATACTAAATTTTTTTTTAAAAATGCTAGTCAACAATATCTGTAAATAATTCTCATTGTTTTCAACTGTTTCCAGAATAAATTTATATATTTTCAAATAGCAATGTAACGTACTGGCAAGTCTATGCTCATATTCCTATAAAACAATCCATTCATGCCCACTCTTGGATTAAAATACCGTCGCAACACTTCCCTTATTTCAGCAACAGTTATAGCTGGAACACCTTCATAACCTGACTTTATATACACTGCATTATTTAAACTAACAGGGTTACAAAAATGTCCACCTTCAAATTTACTAAATGGATCACCATTCTTCTTTTTTGCATCTTGTCTTACAAAAAACACAGCATCCACAATTTCAGCAACTGTTTCATAAGCTAGAAAACATAGTACTTCTAATGCAGACAGCGTTATCTTAAATTCCTTAGTCGGATTAAGCCATTTTTCTAATTTTACAAACCCTTTGCCCATTCCATAACTAGATCTAAAGGAGCTACACCGAGCTTTATGATATGCTTCATACTTTTCAAAAGACATTGATTCAGTTATTTTGGCTGCTCTAACTTTCCTCAAATAATCAATCGAGTCAAATTTTATTTGACTGACTTCGTCGGCTTCGTCAAATTCTTTTATGAAATCGATATGAGTTCTTCTTTTTTTGATAGATGGGTCTTTTTCATCATCCAGAATAATGCCTGGCATGGCAGATTCTGTTGTTGTCACTTGGCGACTTTTCTCTATTTGATCTAACTTAATCTGATAGTCGTGTAATCGTTTTAATTTTAGTTTATTTTTACGGATCAGAAATATGATATCGCAGTTGGATATAGCTTTCGCTCCTCGCATGATGGAGCGATCTGAAGCTTCTTGAAGCATTGTACGAAGCTGTTGTAAAACTACGTTTTCCACTAACACTACAGTTGCAGCGTTAGGGTTTGGATTATCACCAAAGCCATGCATCATATTAGATATTTCTTTTTGAAAATTTGTGACCTCGCCGGTACCGTCTATTGTGAAGTATGACACCATAGTTCAGTCAGTAGCAATAGAAAACTAAAAAATCCCTAAAAAATATGTTTTCTTTAGTTAATACTTTTAGTTCAGTCAATTTCGTTACAAAATACATTACAGTCATAGTCAAACTATTATGATTTGAAATACATCTTAAAAAATTAGGCAAAGGCGTTTTAGAATCGTGTAATTTTAGACGGTTTTAATATTTTTGCAATTAACCAAAATGTGGAGCTTTTAATTTTGACCTGGTTATTTAAAAGTGCTTGTTTTAAATATACGAAGTATATTATTACATTAATGAAAAGCAAGAAAATATCTTTTTTATCTTGACTTTGTGCTAAAATCAGCTGATTCTGACTTTGACAACATTTTCGTCTGACGTTTAGCTACTGATTACTTAAAGTCTATTAATTTAAATATTTCTGAAATAAATGACAGACTTTGACCAATAGACTTTGCTTAATTACTAATACTGATATTATGTCATAGGTAAAATCTATTGTATGTATTTATTACATTTGGCAATCAAGGTCTTGGCTGTTGGAAAATAGTGGACTAAACAAAAGTAGAATACTCCAAAATGATGAGATTTTTTCGTCTTATAAACATTATGGGTACAAAGCCGCAATTACATAGTTACTTTCGATATATTTCGTGTTGGTCATGTGGTAAAAATACGAATAATTTGGTTGTAAATTTATTTTGTTCAAATTGCAATGCATTGCAACATCCTGAATTTAAAGAGAATTATTTCAAGATCATGGGTACTAATGAGACGTATGACTTAGAAGAAAGTGAATTGGCTAAGAAATTTAAAGAACTTCAAAAGTATCTTCATCCAGATAAATTTGCTAACAAGTAAGTAAACCTACTTTTATTTTGATAACAAGATTTAAAATCTTACGGTGTATTAAAGTAAATGTTATACTTTAAGAATTTGTTTTGCTACTTTATTTAAATACTTATGCTATTACAATAAATATTTAAAATGTGTGTTGGATACATAAACCATAATTTATTTTGAAACTGGTAAATGTCTTTGTGTTGTTGGAAAATTGCATATTACTTAAAATAAAGTTGCATAAAAGAAATTAATTCAATAAAATAAATGTAATGTGCAATAAAGTAAATGGACTGGTGCCACTTTCAAAATAAATGTCTGCTATCAAAGTTATAATTAGTTTTCAATTTGATTAATATTACTTGTGCATAACTTTGAATAATTTATAAAATACTTACTACATTGATTGATATCCATCCATTTTGACAATTAACCCTTCTTTGCATGATTTTTACTATTTTTTTAAAATAAACCAGGGTGATGTAATTAATGCTCTAGATTAAAGGAAAAATATTTAAAAAAATCCTAGTGTGAATAAAAATATGTATTATGTAAAAAACATTATGATGGAAATTTACATCATCATGCAGTTTCACATATTTAGCCCGGTACTAAATAAATAAAAAAAGTTGTTTACTTAGTCTTCTTTTTTTAGTGATAATTCAAAAAACAATAATTATTTTATTTAAGCACCAATTGACGCCACATTTATTACACGAAATTGTAGAATAGCCTTTACATTTGGGAAATTTGCACCGGGGTGACCCACCTACTATTGGTCAATGTTCAGCACCATCTTTTCTTATGTTTTTTGGAGGGGGTGGAGTTGGAGAACCTTTTCTTTTTTTGATTGTAATTCTTCTTCTAGTACACTGGTGCCAAGACGCCCTCTTTTAGCTGCTTTGGTGGTTCCTTTGTTGCATAGCACAAAGGACAATTCATTTCTGAATTGGCCCATTGTAAGCAGTCTCTTTTTAGGTTCATCACTTTCTTGAGCATTTTTTTTATAAACAATCCAAGAGTTTATAATAGCAAGATCAAATAGATGAAAAAAATACGCAAATACCACTTTTTAGACCCCATTTTTATATGATTTCTGCCCAAAAAGCTATCCATGAGATCTACTCCTCCCATATGTTTATTGTATTCTTGGACAATAAACGGACAAGTAATATCAGTATGTATACCAGTATGATCTTGTGCTAGGAAATTTGATTACTGGCATGTATAATAATATACCAAAGAACTTATACAAATCATATTCTGTAAATGATATAGATGAACTGGGATTACTCTGTTTTTTTTTTATAAATTTGTCTCCTTTAGTAATGTTTTGATAAAAGCTTAAGTGATAAAATGGTTAAAACATTGATATGGAGTTTCTAGGTGTGATAGACCACCTGAAGCAACAGAACTCCCCAAGAAAGTAATTTTATCTGTGTCACACACCAGATACCTTTTTTTCCAAATCAAGTTTCTTTTGTCAAATGGAAAACTGGATGAAGACTGCAAATTAGATGAATTTGATGTGTGAGAGGGTGCTTGTTCGTCTGGTTTTACAAGAGGAGGTTCAACGTCAGCAGTTTCATCCACATCGTCATCATCATTCTCGTCCTGCAACACTTATAATTTCATCAGCATCGTGGTTTTCATCATCGGAATCTTAGTCATTAAGGCCATCTTCTGAGAGCCAACCGCCTTATAACTTACAAAGATAATCTGCAATATCTCTTTCATTCAAGTTTCCCCAAAAAACAACATAAAATAAACATTTACAAAAAAAATTTCCATACATTACAAGTGAAGTTACTGCATAGTGATGTAAATTTCTATCACAACGTTTTGAGAAATTCATTTATAGTGTTTTGATATAAATTGTACATAAAATAACAAAAACATGAAAACAAACCTTTTTTCCACTCATTTTCATTTTTTATTGTATTTTATATCTCGGTTTATTTCCATAAAACAATTTAAAATTTCGCTCCTTTCTTCCAGTCTCAACAAACAGCAGAATAACAAGTTCTAGGTCTGGTAATTCACAGTGACCTTTGCTATTTTTCGACAACCGCGTTTTGTTGTACGCAATAGTTGCTTAAAAAGTTGCGAGCAACAACAAATTTACGTTACAAGGGTTTTGAGTATCTTTTTTTGTTGACTAAATGTTATGATGGAAATTTCCATCACCATGCAAAGAAGGGTTAACGACAATTTAATAAATGCTCAAGTTAAAAAAACCTTGACTATTTGAATTTTCTGAAGTGCATCTTTATTTGTTAAAGTGCTGGCAGCAATATGATCTTGGTGCTTCTATTTAAAACAAAAACTTTCATAATTATTTGATTTTTTTTATTCTTATTTCAGACCAGAGCAAGAACAAGAAATCTCAGAGAAATACTCATCATTAGTAAATGAAGCATATAAAACACTTCTGGATCCATTATCCAGAGGTAAAGAAATTTATTAGTTATTTAATATTAAAATAGTTAGTTGATTTCAGAAACCTTAAGCACTATTGTAGTCTAATCAAAGGGTTAATAAATTTAGTCCCAAGTAGTATATCGTTAAAATATTAAAATGTAACCTGTATATAGGCTTAAAACTTAAGGTACACCATCAGTACATCAGTAAAAGCACATTTTGCTATACCCAAGTAACCAACCAGTTTGAGTATGATGTTTATGTAAAAAAAGGACCAATATTTAGCAACTTCCAAACACAGAGTCCACGGTGGCACTAATCAGTGTAACATAACTCCTGAAGATACCCTGGGAGGGGTGAAACATGTGTTGAGTGGTTCATGGTGGCAATTGTGTAATTCGCATTGTTTGCCGCATAAGCATTTATCAACAGGCTAGAGGGCGGTGCACTTTGTTGCACGACTACCACTGCATGTGCGGAAGTGGCTAAGTATTGGTCCTTTTCTTACTTAGGATGGACTTCCGCAAGGTAACGCCTGATTCCATTAAATATTTATGATATTTATTTCATCTGCGGAGGAGAATTATCACAATATTTAATTTTAATGCAAATATTTTTGTGGATATATTGTCTTCAAGTCATTGTGTAAGGGTTATAATAGAAAAAAAAATTCTATAAATTCTAAATATTATTTTGCAAAATTAAAGTCAAGAAAATTTATTTCTATCAAAATAAATTCATATTATATAAATATCCATAGTACAAATGTAACCTATTATTGTCACACATCTGAAATGTATTTGCTTGTTATGTGTTGAAATGTTTTTAAGAAAATTGTTTCAAGATAGTCGTAATAAAATATAATGAATGCCTTAATTATGTCAAAGTTTTGATATTTATAGACATCATTCTGTTTCAAAATATTTATCTAACATATTCGTTCTGAATATTTAAGTGAAGCTACATTGAAAAGATTAGCATTTTTCTCAAAGAGATTACTACAGTATCTTTTTCAATAACATGTTTGACTGTGTATGCAGAGGGTGTAGTTACGGCTAAACAAAATAGATTATAATTTATGGACTTGTAGACAACATATTCACTACATGTTAATTTACAACATAATGTTCTATTTTACAATTATTTATGTCGTGGATAATTAAGACATCCAACAGCGGAAAATAAATATATACATACACTATTGTATATAAATTTGCTTGTTAATCCTTCTTACCAATTTAGAACTACAAGGCTTTTTCAAAATTTTCTTGGATATTTATTTCTTGATTGATATTTAAATATGTATTATTTCAGGTAATTTTTAATTCGCAATTTTATTTTAGGCATATACATGTTAAAACTAAGGGGTATAGAAATTTCTGAAAATACTGAAATAGATCAAGAATTTCTTATGACAATCATGGAAAAAAATGAAGAAGTAGAAAATGCAGATACAGAAGAAGAAATAATGAAATTAAATAAAGAGAACAAAGAACATATCAAAAATTTGCAGAAAAAAGTATCACAGGCGTTTTTTGATGGCGACTTAAAAAGTGTTACAAAATTATTACATCATATGAAGTATTATACAAGTATAGATAACCAAATACAAGCTGTTATTCGTAATAAAGGTATTATTAGATAGGATACGTCTCTTATTCTATTTTATTCACTTTATTTTTTTTAAGCAATATGATTACAGTTTGAATAATAATGTTATTGATAGTTACTTAATAAAATGTTTATTTTTTTGACATGTTTTAGTAAATATTTTGGACCTAAATAAATGATATATATTTCAAGATCTTTCTGAAACACCTTATTTTCTGTAAAATATATACATAGTTCTGTGCATTATGTTAGACATTAAAATAATTTTCAATAAATAAATCATTCAAAAAAATTTTTACTATACTGCAACATAAACATTGAACCTAGTTATTGTTTGAAACATAGTTTTACGGCTTTCGTTTATCTGGCAAGTAATCTCCAAAAAGTCCTTTTAAGAAGCGGTAATTTATTTTGTCAAACAGTAGTACGAGTATATCGTAGGTTGGTCTTTGAAAAGTGACATTAAAACTGCATAAACCTACCCCAAAGATCGCCACGATGACCGCTCTAGCGCTGCCCGCATGCAGTGACACCAGCTCCCGCGAACTATGTCGTTAGTCCACCTACTTATTCTCTGTTGATGTTGTTGTTGACCTCCTGAGGGCTTTTACAGCTTAATCGGAGCGGAAGGGTCCGTATTAAAAATCCATTTATAGGAGGGCCTTCCCACGCCGCGTCTACCAGCACGTGGTCGCCACTGGAGAACCTTTCGGCCCCGAGTGAATATATATAATGAAGCTAACATGATCTACTATCTGAGTCTAAAAAGCAGCCAGTAAACATGACACTTGCATAAAGGCATTAAAATTCCTACCAAAGAAAATGCAATGTATGTTTTTCTTAAGACTCGAGATTAAATTGCTTTAAGATTAATTGAGATAATTTAGTTCTTTTGAAGATAGGGATATTATTTTGAATCAACGCTTTTGTGTAAACTAATAATAATATTGGACAACTATTAGGACCGTCTTTGAAGTATAATACAATGTAAAGGGCTCAAAATGTCTGATCGTCTGTGATAAATGCTAAACGGATGTTATTGACCAGCCCATGCCGAGGTCTTTTCTAGGGGTCCCATTAGCGTAATCATTGCATGGTGCGTTCACCGAAGCTAGCTGAAAACTCGACGACGAACCAATCCGGTGAAATAATGGCATGTAGCGGCTCGAGCCAAAGCTCCCGCGGGAGCCTTCAAGCCATCTCGAACCTGCGAATTCTGCAAATCCCACTTGGAGGTAGCGTAAGTACTGTCATAAAAAAATTAAATTACAATTTTAAGCACTTCGTACAATATCTTGATCTTGAACATTAATACCTTTTCACACTTAAATACAGCTAATTTTTTTTGAACTGATGCCCTATCGGACCAAAAGAAAATGGATTAGTTCCTATATTAATGAAAGAAACATTTAATAACGCCTGCCATTTTTCTTTGGAAAAGCTTTAGCGTCCCTAAAGGAGCAGTATCGCCGTCGTAGGAAACCAATGGCATATAGTAAAAAATAATTTTAAATTGTATGTTGCAACTTGCCTTATGTGGATAAAACAATTTCAAGTTATAGGTTAGTAAAAAATTATTTGTCAAGACTTGCCCACCACACTTAATCTATTGACAAAATTAATGGAATTAGGCGTTACCTCGCGGAAGTCCATCCTAAGTAAGAAAAGGACCAATATTTAGCCACTTTAGCACATGCAGTGGTAGTCGTGCAACAAAGTGCACCGCCCGCCAGCCCGGTGATAAATGCGTATGCGGTGAACAATGCAAATTACACAACTACCACCGTTAAATCAGTCAACACGTGTTTCACCCCTCCACGGGGCATCTTCAGGAGTTATGTTACACCGATTAGCGCCACTCTGTGTTTATTTATATATATACAAGGGGCACTCTGTGCACGTACAATAAATCCAGCAATAAAATCAATAATTAAACCTCAATATGTTGGAAATATAATTCCAATATTACAGACAAAAACATTGATAAATAACAAAACTATATGTCGTTATCCTCAGACTTACTTTAGGCTCACTTTATTATCTTAGAGGACGTGTTTCACTTTGTTTTAATAATCTTGCAGTGTCATAGTTTTTCTATATATCTCTTTGTAAATTTTATATTAAGTATAAATAGAAAGTAGCAATCAAAATAAAACACGGTGGTTATATGCGTAAATAATTTAAAGCCTTTTTAGCTGACAAATGCATATCTCATTTTCCAGTAAAAAGCTTTTGCGCCCATTTCCAATCAACAAATATAATGTGATAACTCTGTAATATAGTACAATAATTTATTGGCACACGATAGGCCAATAACTTTTAACATAAAATAGTAAACAAGAGTTTATTTTAATATGCGGTAATCAATATATTAACAAAGCTTTTATTACTATATCATTATCGCGTTATTATTTATGTAACCATTGATCCTTAGATAGTGTGTACCGTTCATTAATCGACAGCAAATGAGCTATACATTAAACCTTTTACACCTGTAAGCACATTCTGTATGTAGTTAAATACTCAAAAAAATAATATTTTCAAATAGCAACAAGTACTGGCATGAACACCGATTTTAACGGCACATTAATTAGTTTTAAAATAAATGCGAATATAATATTAGGATCGCGAAACAATTATAGATCAAACACAACACAAATGATTGATGTTTTAATATTCTTCAACATACCAGTTATTTCAATGTAAATGTACGACGAGTGTCAACACTTGATACTTGATATATACTTAATGTCTAAATGTAATGTTATTTAAACCAGCAAAACTAGCTGAAGTATATTATTAAATAATCAAAGTATATGGAACTTGGTCTGTTGACTGATTTACGTGATTGATGTGATAATGTAAATATGGAAAATTGTCAAAATTTATTTAAAAGAGCAACTGTAGGCTTTCGGTGGTAGGTTACTACTTATTATGTTAAAATAATTGACGATTCAAAAGCACGTGTATACGCCAACTTGAATAACAATATTTTGAACTTAGGGAAAAACTTACTTTTTTTCTTTTATTTAAAAATTTTGCTTATTGCTTAAAGCAGAGATTGACCTTTGCATAATAAATATGTTTTATAACAAATTTTTATGTTGTATAAATATATTTATTGTATTTAGAAGTATAAAATAAATATAAGACGGACATACAAGTTTATTTATTAAAATGTCCATAAATATTAATTAAAATTTCTTCTGCAATCGCTATTATAGGAGAAATCAATGCGTTTAAGACATCGTCGATTATTTTAAAATTAAAAGGAATATTTATTTTATCAAGTCTTTGAAGTCTAACTATATAATAAGGCACCATAACAGTTTATAACGCACGCTAAGTCCAAGAAAGCGCGTACGGGATAGACATTGCTCAGTTTGAACAAATATCTTAAGGTGATAGAAACACTTTATTGGAAAAAGAAATAAATTCTATGTAAAGTGATGAATAATCATAATTTATTATGTATTTCTTTATATATTATTTCATCGGCCACAGGTAAGATTTTAAAACCTTTCTAGAGCTTTTTTCAATAGTAATAATCTAATGATAAGCGTTTATCATTATTTGTTTTATTTTAGTAGTTCTTTACGATAACTCTTTATTTATTACATATCTCACAAAAAAAAATCACCTTACTCTCTCATCTCACAAATTAAACAATACATCATAGATAGAATTATTAAAGAAAAAGAACGTTTAATTATATATATTCAGTATACATTTTTTTTTTCTTAATTTGTCTTAGTTTAATTCTAAAGTATTAATAAATATTTTTTTAATCGGCTATGTTTGTAACATATATATTTTAAGTGACGTAGAAGACTTTCTACTCCACCGTTAACTTGAAATATGTAACCTCTGCAAGATCGATAATTTTATTATCTGTACCGCCTTTCAAAATGAAACATAATTATATTTGCGTACTGTTCTCTTTGGCAAGAGAAAATATGTTTATGGCGGGGAAATAAAGACTTAACCTACAAGAATTACAACCTATGCTTTTAAATTAAGCAAAGGTATTCTTTGATCACTCGATATATAACTTTTAAAGAATTTTAAGATAGCTGAATAAAGTATTTTTGTTATTTTTTTAGTTGCATGTCATTTACCAATCACACGAGTATTAGGAGGCGCGCCTACAACAATTAGTCAGTACCCAATTTTGGCACAGTTGCTTCTAGACCCTTGGGCTACCTTCCAGTACAGTCAGCATTGTGCTGGAGTTATTCTAACATCACGACATGTGATCTCTACTGCGCATTGCTTTCAATATAACGAAAACACCAGGAGAAAGTAAGTTCGTTTCTATTATATTATAAAAAACATTTTAGTTTCTTTTCTTTTTTTCTTAATAAACCGCGGTCATAAAACCATAGAATTCGTTGTGATTTCTCCGTTTTTCTCTTGAGCGCTTAGTAAATGTAAGAGCTTATGAAGTTAACCTAGCGAGTGAACGGATTAGGTTTAAGACATGATGGTTCGCAATTTGCTTTGTTTGATGTAATATAAACATATTTTTATTTTTTTACACTACGTATACAATATAATTATTAACAGTCCAAGAGCCAGTATACACTAGACTTTAGTTATTTTATATAAGTTAAAAGTTTCTCAGCACATTTTTTCACTGGTAACAGGTACGAAAGATCTGCGTAATAAAAAAAAATAATATCTCCTCGCAAGAATTACGTTACAATACAAAAGCGTACGTTGACCATTTATTAATTTATTTTAGAGAAACATACAGTGATAAAAGTTAAGGATAACAATAAAAATAAATAAGTGTAAACTAATTACATTTTTCCGCCAATAGAAAAAATTAGAATGTAACATGTTTATTACTTTGCCTAACTTTGAAAACAATAACTTAAAAATAGTAACCTAAAAAAATTATAGTGTATAGAGCACACGCACAATATATTCGGTTGGAGAATATTTTTTTATTAATTCTAATTTGTATCGCTAGTGTTTTATTTTAAAAAAATTTTTTTCGTTTTTGCTAAGCGGCTGGCAGAGGATTGCTGCTATTTGATACGAATCTTTCTTCTCCCAGCTGCGAGTCACGACAGCATATTACCATTATTTGCAATTTTTCTTACGGGTAAATACAGATAAAATTTATACGTATAAACAATACAATTTGGAAGTTTTATTCAATGATTAATGTACATTATATCACTGTCTCTCAGCTAAAGAATTGATGCCTTTGAAACATCTTTAAAAAAGCGGTTTGGAATTAAACAGGCCTAGGTCGAAAAATTTCACAGTGGGTTTGTTTTATTATTTATTGAATCTATATATAAGATTTGGCACCATTGGCTCTTGGACTATGGATAATAATTGTGTATATGCAGTGCCAAACAGAAAGTAATCTAGTTCTCCCGTTGAAAAGTCGTAAATTGTTATAGTTACTATCTTTCATTGGTTTTGCAAAGTACATATTACTTATTGTTTATTTTTTAATGATAAAGCAACGTTAAATTACTACTAAGTGTGTAACTCTATACTGCATAAATAAATGTAATTACTTACGGCAGTGAAACGTGGTCTCTTACCCAGGCCTCATTGGTAAACTTAAAGTTGCTCAACGAGCTACGGAGAGAGACTCATGAGAAGATGAAAATTTTACAACCTTTTATATGCCATGTCCACCTTAGCCTTTCTAAAATTCTTACTCCCCTATGTAACATATATATTTTTATATTAAAGCAAAAGGGTTAAACTCGCGTCGAGTCCTCTTTCGAATTACCCCGTTAAAAATCAAATTGCCCCCTGTTGTGCTTGGGCCTCTTGTTGGGAAATTCTGGAGAAGGTGCTTAGACGAACGAAAGTTACCAACATAGCCCAGCGTGTGTAAAAGTTGCAGTGGCAATGGGTAAGCCACATAGCGCGCACAACCGATGACTGGTCGCGCTTTTAGGTTCTGGAGTGGAATCAGTTTCCAACTAGTCTTACTGGAAATAAATGGTGGGAGCACATCTAGCAGTGGACGTTCTGCGGCTGAAATGATGACGATGCAATTTTATTTAATATTTTGGTGACTAATTTTACATACAGTGATAAAGTGATAAAATAAGTGATAAAATGCTATATCTAAACCATTCGGTGCTGCAAAAATCTTGTGGTAGTATATTTTACTCGACACGTATACACTCACCACCTTGACATATGACATGGCATGTCATATTATTTCAGTAATCATCTAGGCAACCTTGTAACAGCAATCTGGTATATTAAATTTACTCATTTTGACCTTAAAAATAGTGTTTTGTGAGTTATGAACATTGTTATTGTATAGTACTTGCTCCCATAAATTTCGTACTATTTTTTTAAATAATTCTAATTTTTATCGCTAGTGTTTGTTTTTTAATTTTTTTTTCGCCTTTACTAAACGCAGAATGTCGGGATAGGGTTGCCGCTATTTGCTACTGATCTTTCCTCTCCCAGCTGCGTGTCAAGACATCGCTTTATACATGTAAACAATAAAATTTGGAAGTTTTACTCGATTATACAGTAGTTGGTACATTATTTTATTTTGAGGTTTGTCAAATCGCTGCTCAAGCGAAGGCAAGGCAAGGCATTTAACGGTCTGTAGCCGTTAAATGCCTTGAGGTTTAGAACAATATGCCGGGCCAACTCATCAAAAGATTCTGCCGTAGATTTTTTCCTGAGGAGGTCCGGTAAGTTGAATGGACGTATATTAAGGTTATCACGTAAGGTATATCGTACTGTTAAAAGTTAATAATCTGTTGTTTAGAAAAAATAGATAAAAATTGTATTTCGGACTGTTATGTACACTTTATTAATTTAAATATTGTCTTAATTATTAATAGAAAACAATGAATTATTTATAAAAATAAACGTCCAGATTCCTACATTGCTGAACTTTAATTAAAATGCGAATAACCGAGGATCCCGACCCTGTCTTTTGTTTTGGTTGACGTGAATTTGTCTTTTTTTGGTTTAAGCCTTTATTTATGCTGCAGTAGTATTAGGTAGACTAGTAATAATGTCTTAATCTCCTTAATCGACTATAGCCGGTTTGCATACTCTGTACTATTAACCACAAGTTTTTCCGCTATTTTGATTAAATATAAACTTCGTCAAAATTGATTTATTTAGCTTATCCCCAGCTACGTGTTTGTCTGCTTTTAACCATGGTAATATTTTCAAGATTTCGATATCAAAACCAATTTTGAGTTAATGGTTTTAATAAAGTTTTTGTTTTCTATAGCAACTATTTTGTTAGTTTACGGCATTTAAGACCAACGATTTAGATGTAAAAAGTTATTAAAAATCACCAGGTTTGTAAAGGAAATAAGAATATCGTTAATATTACTTTTCTCGGAATTTTTCGACAAAATATTTTTATATTTTTCGATAAAAGAGATAATATGTGCTGGTACTACGTTGTAATAGATTGATATCCAGTACCTAGAGAATGTTATTTAGATTAATTAATTTAAATAAATATATTTTCAGCTATACCCAACCTCGTTATTGGAAGGTACGAGTAGGTTCGACATATCGTACCCGGGGCGGGGTTTTACACAGGCTAAAGAATATAATACCTCATCCAGAATTCGACAAGTATTATTTTAAGAATGATGTAGCTGTGTTGATTGTGGCAACACCATTCACGATGTATAGGTTTGTAGGACAAGCAACAATAACCAAACCTTGGACTGAGATTACTCCGAATTCTCTGTGCGCACTTGTGGGATGGGGTGCAACACAGGTAAGTGCTAATCGGTTTAAAATCTTCAAAATAACTCTTAAAAACTTTGATCGTGGACGTTTACTGCAACTGACTACCGTTGAGGTAGAAAAGTTGTAAGGTAGCGATCACGAGCCGGTAAACGCGGCGTGGGTAGGCCCAAATCTGAGTAGGCGAATGACATAGTCAGTCGCGGGCAGCGCTAGAAAGGTCATCGTGACGATCTTACGAGGAGGCCTATGGTTTACAGTGGGCGTCTATCTGCTAACGCAATGATGATGATTTATTGGGTTGGCAACTAAGTCATTGCGGATTTCAAATAAGAATAAAAATTCAGAATGTTTTTAAAAAAAATATAACTTAATTCAATTAAAAAATTGCCTGTTCTTGTCGATGACTTTTTTCATCGTTCTGGTAATATAAAAATTTCTCCGTTCGTCAAATGTCTGGTCTTTGCTATTAAAAAACCGAATTAGGTGCGATCTGATATCACTTTCTTAAAAATTTAACCATTTTGAGAGTTTTGCATGGAACAAGACAAATAATAACACAAAGGCGCAAGATCAGGGCTATATGATGGGTGCGATATATACATTTGTCAGAAAAGAGTTCTATCTTTTGTAAAATAAAAGCAAGCTTTTTATGTACACTTACGAAGTAGTAAAGAAAATGACGATTATCATTATATGCACATATATTTTCACAATTAAATTTTCCATAAGGTCTAGGGCCTCATATTGTTACATCAGTCGATAAACCAAAAGTGATGTTTTTCAGCGTGGAGGAACCCAACCCGATCAACTTCAACACACGACTATGGTAACTGTAGATCAACAGGAATGCATAATGCGATATAATACAATTGGAGCGATTATAGAAGATTCCATGTTTTGCGCCGGAAATATAGAAATGGATGGAATCGACGGATGCTATGGGGATTCAGGAGGACCATTGATATACAAAGGAGTGGTGGTTGGCTTAGTGTCATTCGGATACGGCTGCGGACTGCGCTACTACCCTGGAGTTTATACAAAATTATCTCATTTCACTGATTGGATCGTTAAAACAGTGTCTTTTAATAAATAAATCATCTGTAGATAACTGTACATTCATTCCTTTAAATCTTTTACTTCTATTTTAAATGACTCTGTTTAAAATAATCACTTTAAAATATCTTACATTATTTTTTTTATTGCAATGCGATTGGCCAATAACTTCTGTCAGTAGTCTGTAGCGTAATAAAGGAACATCAATTTTGATAACGCATTATGTTGTTTATTATTTCTAAAACAATTAAATGTTGGATGGGTTGTATCACATTAATTGACAGCTTTAAATCTTTTACCCTTATAATCAATCACTCTGAATATAACAATTGTTTTAACTACTATTATTAATACGATTTGAGATAAAGAAACGAAGAAAAATATAAAATCAATCTAAATATCTCTATTTATTTTATGCGAATTTTTATGAAAATAACAAGTTTTCGGAATTTGAAAACAACTTTTTTTACCTCCACGTAATTAACAATTACTTTTAAAAATATTTTATTAGCGAGTTCGAAAAAAAAAATTAAAGACATAACAAAAATTTAGTAATTGTTAAATTGTGGTCATTGCTTCACCTATCTGACCACAGATAAACAAAAATACTTTTTGATAAGAAATTGCAGTCTTATATAAAACACACTCATCGCTTTTAACCTATTTACAACCACAAAAATTTTAAAGAGGAAATATTTTTATTTATTTAAATATTAAAATAATATACGTGTGTATCAGCATTAACCCAGGTAACGCAGTTTAGATATATTTTATTTAAAAACAATTAATTGATATTCATTGTAATAATTAATAAGAAATACTGTCGGAAACTTTTATAGGATGAAAACGCAAACAAATGACATTAGCGAAACTTTAATAGAAGATGACGATGAAGATCAACTAAGGTAAATTTACTTTGTTCATTAATAATCACATAAAATAAGTCATTTAATGTTCAAAATAAAAATTAGATCTGGTAAATATAAAAACTGAGTTAAAACACAGTATACTAAATCAGTAAATTTAGATCTCAATACAACTTTTGCATAATTTAGAATTTTATATTTAACAGTTCCGAATTACATTAGTTTGTTAAGTATAAAAAATATTGCCAATAATATGAACAATCATCACTTCATTTATTCATATTATTATAATTTAAAATGATCACTTGTCTTTGTCATTAGTGTGGCACAAGAGCTCAATTTGTAAGAAACTACAATACAATTAATCTCTGCTACAATGGCATCCTCAACCTAAAATATGTGGCTATAAAGGTTTTAAGTGTACCATGATCTAAAAAATAGCCCACAACGAATTAAGTTATTTATTTTTATTTGTGACGTCTTTCACAAATATTCCTAATTCGAAAATTTCAGTTTTTTTATAAATTATTTTAATCATTTGTTTTTTACAGCTTAGATTCATGGCTTTTAGCACCATCACCAAATTATATCACAAACAAAAACAAATTTTATCCTTATTCTGAAACACCAACTTTTAGCCCTTTTGATCTAGTCAAAATACCCGCTTCTCTTAATAAATTGTTGGACCATGTTGATTATTGGGGCGAAGGAAGAATAATATCCAACTCATCAAAACAAGTATGCGGTTTTACTAATTGCTATAACGTCAATCACCAATACAAAGTTGTAAGTGAGGGAATTGATGTCAACAGAAAAATTCCTAATAGGATTCCTATCCCAAGTTATAGAGATTGTGACACAAGTCGATTTATTAAAAACGACTCTGTGAAGCTAGTGACAGTTACAAAACCCAAAATTAATGAAAGTTGCGCCAAAGATATTGCTAGAATGGTAAATAACGATTTCGGCAAAGTAATTATAGTTTGTAATGAAGACGATGCTGCAGACCTAAAATTTATTGAAAAGGAACTAAAGAACAAGGGTCTTGTCTATTATTAAGGTTATGAATTACCCAATATTCTTAAAGAATTAAAACCAGGAAACAATGCTAAATCATTTATAAGTGTTAACAGCTTAAAGGAAAAATTGTATACAGAAATAAAAGAAGCCTCCTACAGAAATTCTGTAAAAACGAGTAAAGTGTTATATGATAATGGATTTACATTACCTATAATATATATTTTGAAAAAACTATTGCGAGAACGAAATAAAAATTTTATGGCTTTTACTTATCAACTTTGGTACAATGGTGGAAAAGATATTGTCAATAATTGCCTTTACCAGTCTTTTAGTCATATCTTTAAACAAAATTCTGTTATGTTATTACATCCAACGCATAAACTTTATATTAACTTAGGTCACAAACTTAAACATCTGAATAAAATGATTGCACGAGGTGATATCAAAGAAGAAAATAACGGTTCGTTTTGTTGGCAATTAGCTCCTCAATGGGACAATAATTCAGTTTATTTTCAAATCTTTAATGTCAGTAGTAATTTATATTTAACACTAGACAAAAACATGAATGTTTTCGAATACAGACAAGCTCAAGCTGAAGAAATTTCTACCGAAGAAAGATTTTTGTGGACCTTAGAACCAATTTTTGATAAAAACGAATTGTATTTTCGTATCATGAATGTTCAGTTTAAACAAGGATTAAATTTAGATCCCAATAAAAAAGATAAAGATGGAAGAATTCTTTGGGGCCAAAACAAATTCTTTGATTCTGATAGATTTAAATGGATTATTGTACCTTGCAACGAAAATTAATGTTCTTTAATAAAGTTATACTCTTGAATTGTTTTTCATTTCATCAAATATTTACTACGATAACCTACCACTATACATGTTATGATCAACTTTTAGCTAACATACTAAAACGTTAAACTACATGAATAATTATTTTATTAAGTAAAGGTAAAACTAGTAAATATATTAGAGGGGAACTTTTAGTTTATACCCGGCATTTATTTCATTTGAAAAATTATATCACATGGCAGCACACCTTACAAATTAACATTGACAACATCCTTGTAACTGTCAGAGCTAGACTGAAATTGAAGATAATTGAATTTTACTCTTTCTTATGCTCAGTTGTTTGACAAACATATTCAGGCATTACCAATATAAAATTAGTACATCTTATTTTGCTCGTTTAAGTAATAAAATAAACAAGCATGTCGAGACAAACCTCGAGACTCGACGCTAAGAAAGTTGTAAGTTCTTTAAGCATTGCTTTTGATTTATTACGTATTAAACGAAATTAAAATTTAAACTATTAATATTTTCAGAATTCCGAACTATTAACACTCACGTATGGCGCACTGGTTTCGCAAATGTTAAAAGAAACTGAGAACACAGACGATGTAAATAAACATTTGGAGCGAATCGGTTACAATATGGGCGTACGATTGATCGAAGATTTTCTTGCACGAACTTCTTCAAATCGTTGTTTAGAGATGAGAGAAACTGCTGATAAAATTCAACAAGCTTTCAGGTTAAAAATTTTAAAATATAAACCATCATATTAATTGAATTTTTCTTCTTTCTTAGTTAATTTTTTGATCATAGAGCCATGTAAGTTATAGGTTCACAGGAAGATAAATCTTATCTTTATACAAATTTAAAACAACCTTTTTTATAAGTAAAATATATAATTTCAATACCCACTTTTACAAAAGAGTTTTCTAAATAAAATATTTTAAATGATGATAAAAAGTTTTTCATGGAAATAGATGTTCTGCATAACGTCCCACTCTTAGTGCATTTGGAACATGTCTCCATTTAAAGTTCCAATACAAAAG
This sequence comes from Battus philenor, assembly GCF_028537555.1. Lineage (NCBI taxonomy): Eukaryota > Metazoa > Arthropoda > Insecta > Lepidoptera > Papilionidae > Battus > Battus philenor. Next base: position 7,660,654 of record NW_027181686.1, read on the forward strand.
AAAAATATTTCAAAATACAAGTTTACTTTATATACTTTGATGAAACTTTTAAAGATATCAAAACTAAGGTTAAAGTTTATTTCAAAAGCCATGTTTTATAATTAATATATTGTCAAAGTAGAAACTTTATTAAAAATACTAGCTGCTCTGATAGACTTGGTACTGTCAAATGTTACTGGCTTGTGGCACTCCATTAAAAAAAAAGCAAGTCCCAACATTCTGTTTTATACACTGATTGTCAAGATTCATTTCATTCATTGTGATACTTTTGAAATATGAAGGGGCTGGCACTTAATCTGATTGTTACATATAAACTAAAGTGTAGTATTTAAAATTTTCTTTGCAATTGTTTTAAGAATCCTCTCCATAAACCTTGGCATAATAATAGTGTGCAAAAATAATAACCCAGGTTGTTCAAGCCATTCTCAAGTTTGTGTTCAGCAACACACATTTTCTTGTATGTAAAATCTAAACTAATCTTTATATACATGAAAACGAATTTCTAAATGTGTTATCAACCCAAGGTAAATATGATTAAAATAATTAAACAAATGATTGTAAGGATCTTTCTATACTGTCACATATTTATTACATCTTTTGACAGTTTGACTTTCTTCTGTGTGTATGTTTTAAAATAATGTTGTCTAGGATTTATGGGAATATTGCTGATAAACGACAAGCTGATTTTTAATGAATTGTGTTTACATTGTATCTGCTTTCAAGATAGGTGAAACAGATGATTTTTCCCATTCCTAAAGTGTTATTTAAGTTATCCAAAAAAAGTTTTTTAAGGCTGTTAATAAATGTTAATATTGAACACCCTTGTCAATTTTTAAAGTTGATGGCCCACTACAGTTCCGACTTTACTATATTTATGTTCATTAGCAAATGGTCCTTTAAGGTAATAATCTACTCTGCAGAAAAATTTATCATTTTTAATACCATATATTATATACTGTGTATTGAATATTCCAGATTATACCTCAATATGCAACCAACTGTAACCAGCTGGAGTAGTTCAGGAGATGAGTTTTCACTAGTATGGGATCAGTGTCCTCTTAGCGAATGGGTCGAGATACCTAATAATGGCCTGAAGTATTGTGCTTTGATACCTGGTGCTATACGTGGAGCTCTGCAGATGGTACAATTGGATGTACAATGTTGGTTTGTACAGGTAAAAATGATGATTTTGTTTGTAAAAATTATGTAAATCAAACTTTTAAATTGCAGTATTGTTATAATTGAGAAGTCCGAGGAAACAAACTTTTGAATTAGAAACCATTTTAAATCTTACATGGTTTATTATTAAGAGTTAAGATTTAGACAAATTTGGAGACAAGATTTTTTCTTTAATTTATTTATACTTCTCCTATGTTATATCTCCCATTTTCACTGTTACTTACTTCATTTTATTCCTTAGGATATCTGAATTTCACTCTATACTATGTCTTTACTCTGGGTGTAGTTGTGTTATTTTAGGATGGAGCCCATTCATTATCAAATTTTTTGGATGGTTACAATATGGCCTCCATCGGACATCTCACCCCATTTTCGTTTTAGCGATTAACAGCAAACCTTTACTTTTTACTTATTTAAATTATATCAAACTATTGTCTAAATTTATAATTCAATCAATATATTATTTTCATATATTCATTAACTTTAGTATGTATTATTTACTTCAGCTTTAATGCTATCTACAGCGCCATCTAACAGTATTTTATATCAATATAACGACTAACAATATTTGTAGAGCGACATCTAGGATTCAAGTAAAGAACTACGTTTTAATATTTAGTCTTGCAGAGTATAAAAAATATCTGAAATAATTTAACTTTTTTCAACCTCCATCGGAGTGTCAAATGTAGGTTCTGAAATACAAATGGTTTAGTTTTTGATATAGTTCACAAAAACCACTGCAAACTTTCGTGAGCTCATATCAGACTAAGCTTTAAAAGCCTTAGGGCTAACAGCACCAACATCTTCGAAACAGTACACTACAATATTTAGCTTTAGTGGCAAAAAACATATTTCCTTGATATTGCAGAAAATAAAAATATCTTAAATCCAGAATTTGAAGCCTATTAAGTTATCTTATTATCCGATAAGATATATGATTACCTATTTAAATTAAGTTTATTTATGCTGAGAAATTATTAAAGCAGTTTCAATTATGTAATTAACCTATGGACAATTTAAGAAATGAAATTATTCTATTTACGATCTCAGGACAAACAAGTTTAGTTTATTGTTCCCCTCCCTCATGTACAAATAGCTCTGCATTACAGACATACACATCTCTAAATTTTTACGATACAAAAGAGCTTATAAAAGGCCAAAATTACGACTGAGTAAAAATGCATTCAAATATCGTTTCTCTGGTCATTAGTCTGCTTAAATATTAAGGGGACAGGAAAGTAATATAGTTTCTGCCGACAGATTTAACCGATTGATTTTAGATTTTTACCTCTCCGACATTGAAAATTTGTATACTAAATGGCAAAAGGTTGTTAAAAATGAAGGTGAATATATTGTTGATTAGAAATAAAACTTGTTAAAAATGTAGTTGTGTGAATATAACTTAAGAAAGCGACATTACTTTCCGGTTCCCCTAATATTTCTTCATGGCCAATTAACACAAATTCAAATTGCTTTAATATATATTTACAGTTAGTACATATTGCTTTAATTTTTTTATATAATTTCAGGACCAGTTAAAAGGCGACGCTGTGACTGAATTGCGAGTAAAATATATCAAGAGATTAGAAGACGCAGTGCCTGCGGGTGAAGATTAAACATTTTAACGTTAATTGTTAACTTTGTTTTTATGCTTAAGGCAGACTTGATTTATAAATGATTTTAGTTATTGAATACGTATTGATCAGTGGCTAAAAGTATAGTGTAAGTTTTATTATTTTAATTGTTTATACAAAGATATCAGAAGCAGGCCACTACTAACCAGTACTGTAAGAAATTTATTAGAGAGGCCTATGTCCCATGGCTGAAATAATGGTACAAAGATGGACTTTAAAATACAATAGTTGGTCCCTTGGTCATATTCTAACCGCATGAAGTTAATCGAAAAGTCGTTAAAGGCGTATTGTGTTACTGCTCTAACGGAGGATCCATTCACATTAGTGACTAATAAACAGCAGTCCCAGAGTAAAAAATATAATGACTTAAGCTTCTTTACAGTACTTATTGGCTTTGGCATAGAACCTTCGTGGCGTTACTGTCGTAAACGTGGGGAAGCTGTAAATACTAGAGGTAGAAAAACTTGTAAAACCGTAATAATATGCATAGAAAGAATAAAATTGTTTGAACTCGTAAGCGCATATTGAGTAATAAAAATTGAAATTTAATTATCAATAAACAAATGCATTCGATATTATAATATTTCTAAACTATGTTTATTTACAACAATGTTATTAATTTTTTTAGTATCTACTGCTTTTACAAAGCTACGTCTCTGGTGTTAAAACATTTTTGTTTTTTAATAATTAAATATGAAATATTACATAAATACCCTTGTTTTCACATCTACATATAATTGACTCTTGTTAGACTTGCAGAAATGTAATGTGTAAATGTGTGTAATTAATAAACATGATATGTGATCACAAGTAGTGTTTCAGGTTTTTTTTTTGATCCAGAAATCAACTTTTGAATTGATTCTTTTAAAATTCTATATTAACTGTTGATGATATTATCCAACTTTTGTCTCTGTTTTTGATGAAAGGCTTTTCTTTTGCATAACATAATAAGTTACAACTACACAATATTATACAATAGTGCCGCAAAGTGGAGAAATATTGTTAGCAGTATAAAGAATTACTACATAATTCGTGCAGCAGAAAATGGAAGGAGGGGCAACTAGGGGCAAAATATAACAACACTCAGAAAAAGCTTGAAACTTTATTTAATTACTTATTAAAGTTTACTGTTACCACAATAAACAGTTAAAGTAATTATAGATTATAAACAAGGTATATAAGTATATTTATGAAGTGCCCAATTAATATTAAAAAATATATGCAGATCTCAATTAATTCGGCCAATGCTTTATGTCGTTGTCGCACTGGCGTTTTTATGTCATTGCTTGGTGGTCATAAATCCAGATGACATATTTGGGGCTGTCCACATGACTCCTTTTCAAAGACCTTTTTATAAGCAGTAAAAATTTGTGAATTTCACTGTGCGTTCTGTTCTGCCTATGTTGCTTTTTTTCTCTTTCTTCCTAATATCTCCTTTTTTCTTAGGCTCATGTCTTTTCCAGGACTTCTGTACTGATTGGAAGGATTAGTAAGCATTTGTCGAATTAATTAATGTGTGTTCTGCGAATATTAATTAAACACTCCACATATTCATGTAATAAAATAAAATATTTAATAGACAAAATGTTTTTTATTTAAATATTCCAGATTTTTCTAGAACGTATGTCACTTTTAAACTTATAATTATTGTTAATGTTCCGTTCTACACAAAAAATGCGAACGCTGTAAAAGCCAAAACGGCTAACAGCGCCCATCAACTTTCGAATATAGCCAGCTGTAGACGTCCAACGTAAATTTTGTTTTAAAAATATCAACATCATACTTTGTTTCATTTTTATTTTTTTAATTTTTTTTTTATTTTCATTCCATGTAATTCTTAGAAGTAATTAGGGTCTATATTTAAATGAATGTTTGTAAAACTCACTCCTGTTGTGTGTGTAATGTTCACCTTAATTCATAAAAGGAACAATTACAGTTCTAAAGGCTTTTGAGATACAATACTTTTTAATGAATTTTTTTTTTCCTTACAGTTATGTAGATAGATGTACACGAATATGTATAACCTGTATTTAATAAAGTATTAAAATATGTGTTTATTTATTTATTTCATCGTTTTAAAATGCGGTAAAAAATCTATGTTATATTTATCTACTGTTCACCTTAATAGTAAAAGAATCAGTTGCAATCGAGTGGTTGATAACAATTCTCGTCGTACGTACCTTAAAGGTAACTAGAGGGATATACCACAATCGCCATGCTTGGCAGGCGAGTTGGCGATTATGGAATTATGTATGGTACGCAAAGGAAGCTCCTGCCTATCCTATTGAAATTTGTTTGTTAGCAATAGTAATCCCATATAATGCACAAAATGTGGATTATACGATATTGTATCCCAAAATTCGAATCCGCGACCTAAAAAGTCTTAGCCCTCTACCCTTAGTCTACCACTGCTCACATAGAGATACAATTCAATTTATTTATAAATAGGATTTGTTATTTCTTACACTTATATAGATAAATGTACACGATTAATTAAAACTTGTATTTAATAGAGTAATAAAAATAAGCTTATTTGTTTTATCGTTTAATTTATAATGATGTAATAAATGATAGGAGTGTTTTAAAAAACACAGTTATAAATAAAAAAAATGAGTCACTTTGGACTGTCAGTGTACATATTAACTTATAAAATATTCAGTTGCAGTTATTTGAAAATATGTTTTGTTGTCTCTTTATCGTTATGTAGATAAATGCACGTGAATATGTATTATCCCTATCTACAAACGAAAGTAATAAAAATTCTTTATAAAATATTTAACATTATTTAATTTGTAAAGTAATTTAATTTGTAATATTTATATCACATGATTCATTGTCTACTTCCCAATTTGTTAGAAATGCAGTTATATGCAAAAAATTAAATTAAAAACGGAAATACATAATAACATAGATTGCTGAGATTTGCTTTTGGATTCTTCATACGTTTGCAATGTTATTTCTTTATTGACACACTTATTCATACTATTACGACGAGTTGAATGTTAGAGGCGTTTTTTACCAGTTTCAGGGATGCAGAGGTAAATTAATAAAGTTACATAAAATAAGTTAATATCATAAAAGAGAAAATAAAATTAAAGTGTAGAAAAAAAACTTTTTTAAAGTTTTTCGAAATATATTCATGATATATTGAAATTATGTTCGTTAAAATCTCAGGACACAAATCAGCTTATTGTCATATAAAACATTATTGATCTTAGCATAAAGTATCCTCAACGTAATGTTACCCGGATGTTACACATTGTTATGTGATTGTATTATTTAATGGTAAATAAACAACACCATGTTAATAATCCAAAACACTTCTTATCGTTCCTGCATTCTTGTCAGAGAGGTTGTAGTCATGCCTTGGTCGGTTCTAGTGCCCCCACTGTTTTTGCTATGGCTCGCAATAAAGCTCTGTGTTTGGCGAAGTAAGAGCATTCATTTATTGAGTTTTCAGTGGCAGTTTTGATGAGGTTTGTCCATCTTGTTGGAAAGCGTCCACGAGATCGCTTGCCTTCTACTTTGCCTTGCACTATCGAACGTTTCATTGAGCCAAGTTTCATTCATGTACAAATTAAGACATAATGCATTCTTGAAAAGTTTTAGTTTCATACACAAGATGATTGGTTATAGATATAAAACTGAAAATCGTTTTAAAAATTACCATTACTACTTATTAGAAGTAATTATTGTCGTCTGTCTGTCTGGCACACTTTGTACTGGCAGTAATTGGCCTATCGCATTCCAATAGTAAATAATTAATTTCACTTCATATAGCATGATTGGAAATAGGCGAAAAAGCTTTAGAGCTTGTACAAATGAGCTATACATTGACCCCAATCATTATATTAACCAATCATCCTGTACATCCACATCCTGTAAATAATTACAAATTTAAAATTGGAACGAACTGTCGAATAAGTTTCGGGAATACTTTTTACGCTTTTCATCGAATCGAGAAGCATTCGCAGATGCCAGTACGAAACCTCTCGTTGAACAAAACATTGCTTAATTAACGGCCCGGTATGATCGAGTGACGAACAATGGCAGGGAACGATATCGTACAATTCGAATACAATTGATATTCATTGGGAGCCATTATGAATACGGCTCATAATGTATTTTATCATAAGCAACCAACGCGTGCGACATAAGGATCATTTATTTATTTACAATTAATTTAAATTGTACTCTCTTATCGGCAAAACATTTAATCGTGGTTCCCTTTACGATTGATTTTATACGTGTGACGTGGTACAACACGTGGTAGTTTTTTTTTTTTTTAAATAAACATTGAAAGCAAATATTGCAAACTAGTGGTATTTTGCTATAGAAGGTCATCTAGGTGTTGTACAAATATTTCTTTACTATTTTATCGATTGAAAGTCGTTGAAAGTGAAAATATTATTCATACGACATTTAGCGAAAGGTTAAGAATGCAATACTTTTTTTACTTGACATATATTGCTGCATAAATGGCATTTCAAGATCCATGAGTTCGAGGGGGTAGGCATGGATAATGCCCAATCTACACTTCGTCGTCGGATATTTGCAAGCGATTTCCTACCGGTAATATCAGAAATCAATGCGGAGACTTATGTTCAGCAGTGGATGTTCTGTGGTTGTGTTGATAATAAAGATCGAGGAAAGCCTCGGCTCAGGCTGTTACATTCGCGAAGTCACCGAGCTTCAAAGTCACTTTGGCGACTTCCATGGAGTGATTTGGTGTAAGGGACCCAAAAGGGTACCTCCTCTTGTAATGTCGTGTAATAACAACGTTGTATAAGAATTTTTGTTCCGAAATCCTTGAAAGCATTGCAGTGGGCACTTACTACAATTAGTTAGATATATCACTTATGGTAAACTTGCGTCTCTTGTCGGTTTATGTTACAAACAAATATTGTTAACTACCTAGCAAAATCGTGCTCCCATTCAATAAACCGGTAATTTCTAAACTATATATACACGATATGTAAAATGTAAATACCCGAGAATACAATTTTGTAAAATAAATTTTATGATATTCCAAAGAAATTTTACAGTTACATAATTTCCAAGTCAAAGAATATTTAGTGGAACAGTCTTCCCTAGGTATTACATGGAATATACAGATTCCAACAAGCGGTAGCAAGCAGACAATGAGTTCGTTAGTCTAGAGAACTCTTCTGTGAAGGGTGTCACTTCACGATTTTGCCGCTCTCTATGGATATATCTAGCCCATTTTTTTTCAGACTACACGCGACGCGGGATCTTTGTCTACCTTGGTATAAAGAGCAAAATTGAATGTTGACAATTTTCTACACAAGTTAATGTTACGTACTTCAACGCTTTGATACTTACGTTGAGATAGCGAGAGACAGAAAAACCGTGCTTTTTGTCAGTTTCGAAAATGGAAATTCCTTTCTTTTTATTTTAACCACAAAGTGTTGTTTATAATGCAGGCTTGTATATCTACATATAATTCACGCGCTTTAAATTTTTATCTGCATTTGTTTTGAGTTTACCTCGTGGCTGAATGTTTATAAATTGCATCGTTTACCGTTCGTTACACATCTTTATTAGTCTTTCCAATTATTCAAATTAAAATTAATACTTGAACATACTAAAGCTATCGATATACTTTATTTGGCTATGAAATTAGATAAACAATGTTTTAGTTAAGAAAAGTCAAGAAATGTATGATTTGAATTTAAACTACTCAACTCGCGTAAAATACCGATAATCATGTACTTATTCATCAAAAGGATCAGCGTTCAGCGTCTTGACAGCAAAACGTTATGTCAACATCAGCAACGACAGAAGCTGTGATTGCGATAACTCTAAGAAATCCTCTTTGCGAATCAAAAAATATGTAAAGGAAGAAAGTTTCACATTGGACCATGTTCCACCTAAAAAATACTAAAACTTGCCGCTTATCTGTACTAAACATCGCGACGTTTAAATATATATCGGGAGATTGTTATGTAGGTGCTAGCACCTACAAGAATTTGGAGAGTTAGTCACAGAATCAAATAAACGCATTGATGTATGTATAAAAAAACTGGGCTATAATTGGTAGAGTCTGAAGAATCGGTTTTACTATACCTGGAGTCTCCGAATTACAAACAACCAAAGCATAATAGTTGTGATACTAACACGTTAGGAATAATCTCTTTAGAATTGAAAAAAAAAATACTTTTAGGATAAAAATACACTCGTCCCAATACAACAGTTATACCAAGGCCTCGATTATGATTTTTAAGAAATCTTTCTTACGAAAGAAGATCTAAACTTTATTTTCGCCTAAAAATGCAGCTACCTAACTAATATTATGAGCCCTGCTGTCTTAACATTCAAAATATGTTTTCATAAAGAACAATTTATCTAAAGATAAGAATAACGATATTTTGTCACAGTTGTAATATAAGGAAACGCGAAATATGTACTAACAAATAATAATAAAAAAAGAAAATGGCTGTCATGGGTTTGAGTGGAAGGTGATTCATATTGTTGTGACCACAACATATGATTGATTTTCAATAATCACCGTGTAACGTTTCAACATTGTCATATTGGTTTCCAATTAAAACCATTAGATAACAACTGTTAAAGATTTTAGAGGAGCAAGTCTGATTGAATTCTCATTGCAAAGTTGAGATGTTAAAGCTAGATTTGATGATGGCAGTCGCTTCGATTAGGCTGGAAACGGCGATAGAGAAATGGTGAAGGTGAATGTAACTTTGTGAAACGATTATTTTAAAAGAGACAAAATTCCTATCATTTTAAACATATTTTGAATATTATAATAATTAAATTGATAAATTTGTTATCACAGCGAAATTTTTTAACCCGAATCAAATGAAATTCGTACTTGTAAATAATCAACACGTGGTCACTATTATTAGCATTGTATCCACAAATCGTACAAACATAAATGCAAAAATAAACAACATTTTTGTTACAACTCCGTGTCTACGCAAACAATTGCTCGCCGTATGACCGGACGTACTCGTTTAGTAATTTTATCTGTGGTCTCTTTATTTAGAGTGACGAATAAGGTTTTTTTTATCAATCTTGCAAGTTTATAACTGTTGAAAATTGCATTTAAATTTGTTGCTTACGGAATATACTTTGAAACTGAATTTTGAAATTACTGAATAATACATGTAATATAATTAAATAAAGAACCAAGAGCACCGATGTACCTCAGAGAATTGCTCGTCTGAATTGGCAGAGGGATAGCAGTTGGATCCAAAAGGTTCACGAGTGTCGACCATCAGTAGTTCCCCTTTTTTTCTATTTCTTTTTTGTCTATATAAATTCTCTCAAGAGTAAAATTAGAACTCACAAACACTTAATGCTTACGAAAGCAGTTTACTACCATTACATTTCTTCTCGGGTTTCAAGGTGACGAATGCGAACGCCATACTGCATATGCTATTCTATTTTAAATCGTGGGTAGTGTTGCTTTATTACGTGTAAATCAATGATTCTGTGAATCACGTTAAATTGTGTATGATATTACGACCTCTCTTCTGCTTTTGGCACATAAGTCCGGCGCATAATAACGTTTTTTCCCAGTAAAATTATCTTAAATGATATAGTTCGAATAGATTTTTTCGACTTATACATACATTACATATCATAATAAATCAATCAGTGTAAGGCATATATTTAGCTCACAGATAGAAAAAAATATATAATCTCTTATGAACTTATCTTCGGTACTAACGTTTAATATATGTTTTAAAAATACGTTTTGACAGGCATTTTCCTGCACCTAATGTATTTTCAATTTATTATCAATCTATATATCAATTAATCTAAAAATTAATTAAAAAAAAAGTTTTTTTTTATTTATATTTTTTACTTAGATTCATTGTACATATTGTATTTACGTTAAAGTGAAACAAATTTGCAATATGTACACAAAAAAGCCTTGATAGTCTTCGCTTCATTTTAAATTTCTCTGCACTATGACAGTGCCTGAAAAATAAATATAAGGTTAATGTGCATAAAGTTAAATAAAGCTCTCTCAGGATTTTTTTTCTACAAAATGTTTAAGGATTATGTTATCTGTAATCACCAGTATTTTTTTTTTACGGAGAAACGGAGATGGAAAGGTCATGGAGTTCTGCTGCGAATTCCCCAAATTAACAGTCTCGCTCTGTCTTTTGTTACTTATTATAAGAACTAACCAAAAAAACATGTAAAAAGAAGGTTTAAGATTTGTTTGCGTTAAATAACACAAACACGTCATAGCACAAAAATCAATATAATTTATTTTTCACGAAACATTAATTCCAAAATTAAAAAAATGCAATATTTAATATCAATGAGATTCATATTAATACTTATATTATAAATCTATATCTTATAAATCTAATACAAGGAACAATTAAAATTATTAATAAATTGATTCCAATGTAAATTGAATTCACGCAAAGCTTGGTCTTTTGATTTAGAGTCCAGCGCACTGTATTTAAGTGAGTTTATGGCTAGTTGCTTGAGCATCCGTAGGTCTGACAGTTTACTAGCTACAGCAACAAATGCTACGTAGAAGTCTTCTGAAAGAGGATCCGCTTCCCACACTCCTGGATCGTCACTTGAAAGTACAACAGGCATTCCTTTCGCGAGGAAAACACTCAGCGGGTGATTTCTTATATCTCTTACTAATGATAACACAGTGTTCGATATTACGTTGATTTCTAATCCAATGTTTCTTTTAATAACTTCTCTTAATACCATAGGATGTTTTGGAAGTGCATACGCATGTCCCAAACGCTTTGCACCCAGCAAAACTGCATCGACCAGGTTTTCGTCCGTTAGCGTACCGTACCAATCAGTTTCTCCAGCGTGGAAGAAATAGGTTAACTCCGATGCACTTTCCAACAACTGAGGGACGAACTCAATCAACGGACTTCCCAAATCCTCTTGTCCGACTAAATCGAACCCAGCAAACGTATCAGGCATATCCTCTTTAATTCGTTTTGCTAATTCTATGTAATCGGACAGTTTTGATCGATCCACCCGCCGCGAAGGCGCATATATTAATTTCGCTCCAATAAAATCTCGATTATCTTTAACAAAGTTCTTTATCACTTTCTTGTACGATTTCGCTGTCACTAAGGCATCGTAGACTGTACCATCTAATTCATATAGATTCGGTAAAACAGATCTAACTTCTACGTACATTACATTATCTTCTTTAAATTTCTTTAATGCATCGTAAAAATATTGCTCCCAAACGGGTCTATAGGAAAGCATTGGTGCTACGGTCATAAAGAATTGCAGGAACGCAGTCCAAGTCTCGCGTATGCTTGGGTATACTACATCAGGGTTTGTCACAACCAATGTGAAATGCTTTCTCAAATCTGCATCAAATGTAGTGATGTTATTCGATGAACTTCTTGCTTTACTCATTCGTTGCCACTTGCCACCACAAGGCGTGTCCGGAATTTTATCGGCGAAAATTAAATTTAGTTTGCTTCCAAAGCAAACGTATAAATTTTCACGATATGTTATATTCATTAAGTAGTCGGGACCAAGGAGTGCCATGTCGTGGACATGAAGCGCGGCCCCCTTCGGCATATCTCTTATTATCCGGTAAACTTTGGAGGACTGAATATATTCCTTATACGTAAAGTAATGACGCGAACAGTTAAAGTATCTCGGGTTATCGAACCAGTAATCGACTTCGTTGAACTTGTGTTTCATCAGGCAATTGTTGACCGCTGCCTCCTTATCGCTGAGTGAAATGTTACCGCCAACCGATACGAACGATTCTTTTTTAAGTATTTTAAATCTTTTATCGTAGTATTCTTTGAGATCGTGAGCGCATACGGCGCAAATGAACAGTAACAGTAGCTCACGCATATTGACGTTTGCGAACGGACGTATGGACGTCTCTAAAGTTCAACACGGACTGATACCCACTAAGTAGTGCGTTGACACTTTTGTTCCTGAACGGACACAGTTACAACAATAACATGTTATGATTGTAATGAAATAATAATATCTAAGCTAGTTCTCATTACCGGATGTTTCTTTTAATCTATACAGTTGTACTACTAAGTATAGTTAACAGAGTGGAGGTAATTTACATTTAATACAAATTAATGATACTTAATAAGTTATTTGAGTCATTTAGATTGATTTCAACGCCTGGGAAACCATTAAATAAACAAATATTTACAAGTACGTCAAAATGTTGGTGCAAATGATAATTTTGTTACGAGAAGAGATAAGTTAAGATTAAGATATAATTTAAAAGCCATATTAATGCTGTGATGGCTGTATGTTCAAAAGTTTTATATTCAAATTGACTTCGATGTATAGGTTATTAGGTTATAGGTGTAAAAGCTTTAAACATAGTGAATGTATAGTTCACTTGCTGTTATTGTATGGTTTATCATATCCAAAAATTTATGGATACGGAAATTACCTAAAGATAATAAAGTAAGAAAAATCGTCTTCAAAATTAGGACTACTATATTTTAAATTAAACTACTATTTACTATCTGTGCTTACAAACTTAGTACTGCCAGATGTTGTATTCTTAAAGTAAAATGTAAATAAATAAAAATAATGTAAGTATGATCCGTTTATATAAGTTGATTGGAAATAGGTATGAAAGCTTTAGTGGTTTGAATGTATACCTCATTTGTAGTGACAAAAGAGCAGATATGTATATTGACCTCTTTAAGTTAAAATTTACATTAACATTATTTTCAATTACCCTGTACAATAAATTCAACATGGAAGGTATTGCATAAATGTAATCATAATTTCATTTTTATTATAATTTTTAAGATGAGTAATGAGATAAAATATAGTGTAATAAGTGTGAAAAAAAAGATGAAAAAAGTTTTCGAAGTGAACATACAAAACAAGCAATAAAGAAGCAGGTAGTTATTTTTTGTATAAGATATTTTTGAAGTGCGTTTGAATTATTTTGATGGAACATGTCGAGACCCATTTCAATTCATACTGGAGATTATGGCGATTGGGGTGCGGCCTTTGTTTCCAAGACTGTTTCACTCAGTGTCATCCGTAAACTTTGAGAGATTTGTAATTAGAAGATTAAAGAGAGAGGTGAGTGTGACTTTATATGCGGGATGTCGATAGCACACGTGAATTACCGCGTCGCCGCCATATTTTTTTCTTCTTTTTTTAACGAATGCGTAGAGCGGGGCGGTACTGGCAAGTACCACTTAATCCTACCCCAACCCTTTCGTTGCATAAAATCAGCATGGCGGATGAGGCGCGGCCTTATATTTCTTTTCAGTTTTATTTTTTAGTTTCTTTAAAGCAATGCTTTGAAACCGAAACCCCTTTTGGTAGACGCCGCTGGCTGTAATTTACACCGTTTAAAGAATGAGTATTTTTTATCGCTCAATATCGCCGCCGCATAGGTTTTTAAACGTGCTTAGTGATGTACCCGCTTTGTGTGGTTTGACTTCGTTAGGAACCTTTTTAATATTTGACTACATCAAACTTTGAACACATGTGCATTAAAAAAATTAATTACTTATACGCAAAAAATTAAATCGCTCTCTAAAATTGATAACCAAAGTCATTGTTAAATATTTAGAATTGACAAATTTTCTTAAAAATTAATGTCTCTGTAATGTTTATCTTAATTAATTATTCCATTTCTTGAAATAGCACTTATTTCGTTGAAAAGCTTCTGCCTGTGAAATATTATTATTTATTTACTCTTTATTGTACACCAGCAACAACAAAAGGAAATCACATGATATAGGCAAAATATGTCAATGGGTTTAAATGGCGATTTCTTCCACACAACTATTGGTTGAATTCGCTTAATAAGGAAAAATAGAACTAGCGGTCACCACTTGATAGGTTTTGATAATGGTTTCCGTATATATTACAGATTATTTACAATACATCCACTCGTAAAGATAAATGCATACTTTTATAATACATAAATTTTACAGTTAAACTATGATATACACATATGTCCAATAATATGCAAAAGTAAACGATACAGGATATGTGTTTATACAAGTTCTAATAAACAAAATCTGGAAAGTATTTTATTTTGAAAAATCAATGGCTTTAGAAACAATTGGCGCAATGATAATAAATATGTAGTAAAAAGTGTTTTTAAAATTCGGATAACTACATATTAAAACAAATTATTGTTTACTATCTGTTCCAATAAATCTCTATACTCTCAGAAATTATTGAACAGTCGCAATCCAATAAAGTTTTAAAGTGATAATCTTATAAAGAGTAATTAGACAGAAAAGGAATTATGTAAGGGTAAACCATATCAAAACTTTTACTACCTGTTAATCCTGTATATTTTGATCCAATTGTGTCTTTATCTATTAACCAAGAAGCATAGCACTATTTTAATAATAATTCACCTAGACTGTTGAAGAAATTATAAATAATTTGTAACACTTGATTGCGGGCGGTTTATGTTTATTAGAAATATAGCATTGTCTTGATTTGATTAAAGCTATGACGGGTGAAATATATATATATATATATATATATAACTACCCTATGTCTCTTGGCGACGAACGCAAAATTAGCATGGTTTTATTACTCGTTTATTGGCATCACCGAATTGTTATGATGAAGTTTAATACCTTCATTGATTAGTCACTTTCTAATAAAAAAATCATAACAGACCGTGGATATCTTTAATTACAGGTTTAACAACCTGCTAAAAGCTAAAAGCTTAAATAACATAACGGTTTTAAAAATTTCATATTTTTTTTATTCTTTATATTGCAAGGCTTGGCACAATTGTTAAGGAGGTTTGCTGACACATTTTATGATCACATTGAAATGATTTTGTCGTTTGTTTTTATTATGGAATATATTACGTGCAAAGCATAAAAATATATTATATTTTCTGTGATTTTAGAGAAATTTTGCTATTATTACTATTGAAAATTATTATACCTAAAACCTAGCCCTAGATCAGAGCAATCTATACGCTTTTACAATAGTATGCCAGATAATGTTCAGACCTATAGCTAAATTAAAAAAAATCGAGTGAAAGATGGAGTATGTGCTGAGGGTTACAATACTGCAAATAGCTTCATTCAGGCGATTTGAATATTAATTCAACATCATAAACGGAGACCTCAAATATTCTCTGATGTACGCAGTTCGTCCAGGAAGTGGCTTTCATGCAGTCTTAACAAGATCGTCTATATACACCTTGAGGATGAAAGTCCTACGTTGCTCTTGCCGGAATTTTGTGTCCATTCGAAAAAAAATTGAATATGTAATTTTGTATACTTGTATAAAAATATATACTTCCGCTAGTTTTCTTTTACTTGTTTTATCAAGTCTGATGCATTTATTATCGGAACAAGTGGTAGACTCATTCTAAGGTTGATGGGATATGTAATCATAAGTTGGATAAAGAATTTTTGAATGTTAAATCTACTTGACTTAAAAATTCAAAATTTCTTTATACAATTAAATTCTTTATTCATCATCTTGAAGCCATACGACTATAAGTCAAGTGAATTCGTATCATATCTTGACGGATGGATTGCTACAAACTAATGTAATATTCCCCTATGAGCAGCGAATCCATTTCAAAACATAAACTGACTGTAACTGATAACGTTATCATGTCAAGTGCTATTTGTCCATTAGAATTTATATTTAATATTAAAATGTCTTTATTCAAGTAGCCTTTTACATGCGCCTTAGACTTGTCGATTACTTTTTCATTATAAGTGGTAAGATACCACTGGCTCAGAATGATGATTTGTTGAGAAGAGCCGGCAAAATACTTAACAGTTGCACTTTCAAATGAAATTTAATAATTTTTCATTTGCTTATTATAATATCATGTAAATGAGTCAACAAACCTAATTCCACATATTTCGATAAACTTAAAACTCTTGAATGCTATAATAAGATTTATTTAATAATGTGCTTATGATTTTATATTAACAAATAAGAAAAGGAAGGTCTAAGATATCTAAACCTTATTATTTATGCATACATCCAGACCTATGAAGGATTTACATCTAAATCTGTTTGAGCTGCTACATTTATTTAGTGGATCAGGAGGCCGTCAACTTAGGTAAACGAGGATATGATTAGAGCTATTACTAGCGAAACTGGAAACGTGTTTAGCTAGTTATTACGGGCCCAAACTTGGCTTGATTTGTTGGCTCGTGTGGATAAGATTTTATTGTGTTCTTCTGCAAAAAAGTACTTGGTGTATTCTATGGACGTTAGGGTTATTGAAAAATGCTTTTTTCTTAAGAAAAAAATCATTTACGAGTATTTAGCCAGTTCAGAAGTAAATAGAATCGCCAATATTTGAACACAACTGTTAATATTAAAGTGGACAAAGAATACTTCTTTGGAATACCTGTTTTATCTAGTTGTAGTATAGAGAGAAGTATAGATTTCATGAGATAATTAGAAGATTAGAAGCCAATCTATACATAGACTACATTACACTAAATAAATAGAAATTATAGGAAAGCCAAGCTATTTTACGAAAAAAACTAAACTCGAGCTGGTCGAACTATTCCAAATTATAAAGTGTAAAAATATTATGAATTTGTCTTGAGCCTATAAT
Organism: Battus philenor; assembly: GCF_028537555.1. Taxonomy (NCBI): domain Eukaryota; kingdom Metazoa; phylum Arthropoda; class Insecta; order Lepidoptera; family Papilionidae; genus Battus; species Battus philenor. The sequence goes on from NW_027181686.1 coordinate 7,678,042, forward strand.
TGAACACTTCGTCTAATTTGCACTTATTGAACCAAAGCCACGGCATTTGTTAGTAGTTAGCAACGGTCATTGTCTTGTCTATCTGACAATACTATAATGGGCTTCCTAATCATAAACACGATCAAGGTACGTACACGCGTCGATCTATTCTGATAAAATGTCTACAGATATCAAATATGTTGGACAGAAAAAATGTTTATCAACTTATCATCACAAGTATCGATCATTCGTTATGTAAAGCACGTCCCAAATACTGAATAACCAATATATTAATTATTTTCATACAATTTACCGATTGTACGTACTGCAATTTGCAAATATACGTGAAGTAATTTTTAGTTTTACGGTCCTGCATTTGATAAGTTAACCTTGCTCTGAATAAAACATTTAAATAGTTTTCTCCACATAGTTCAGTGCAGTGTAAAAATGGAAGCAAAGTGGCCAGTGTTCATGTTTATATTTGTGGGAACTTTACTTATTTCTATGTCTGAAAATGCCGCTGAATCTATTTTTAAAGCAAGGCAAAACCTTCTACAAAAAGAACTGGATGCAATGCTCGGAAATGATATCGATTTAAGCGACAGTGAAGAAAAGGCGAATGATATTATTATGGGTTTGAAATTAAAAGAACTGGATTATTGTTTTCGAAATCCGCAACACTACAACTACTCTAAACATTTTTTCGAATATAAGAATGAAATTCTAGATTCGAAAGTATTCAAATTTATAAAAGAAATGCCTAAAGGCGCTATATTACATGCCCATGATACTGCAATTCTGGACGCAGAGTATGTCTTAAAATTAACATATTGGGACAACTTGTACGTTTGTTTTAAAGATCGTAACGTTAACTTTTTATTTTCAATGGAAAAACCCAAGTCTTTATGTGCAACGAAGTGGCAGTTGGTTAAAGAAGCCAGGTTTATTTCCGGAAATATTGAAAAGTTCGATAGTGAGTTAAAGAAACTATTTACCTTAGTTATTGATAATCCTGAAAAGGTCTATTCAGACATAAATGTAGTTTGGAGTAAATTTCAAAATTATTTCATTAATACTGCCGGCTTGTTCACATATAAACCTATATGGGAACAATACTTTTATGACGCTCTTAAAGCTATCCGAGATGATAACATTATGTACTTGGAAATACGCAGTGTTCTACCTCCACTGTATGACTTGGAAGGTAATGTATACGATTCGATAGCAACTGCAGAGACATATAAGAAGACTCTTGATAAATTTATGTCACATTATCCAGATTTCTTTGGTGCTAAATTGATTTATGCTCCTTTAAGAATGGTAGATAGCGATACAGTCGAAGAATATATAAAAACGGCAAAAGTAATTAAAGAAAAAATGCCCGATTTCTTTGCGGGTTTTGATTTAGTCGGACAAGAAGATTTGGGAGCACCAACTAAAGATTTCTTAACTGAACTCGTTGAAGCAGGCAATGAAATGAATTACTTTTTACACGCTGGAGAAACTAATTGGTATGGGACTAGTTCAGATGAAAATTTGGTAGATGCTATCGTTCTTGGAGCTAAACGTATTGGTCATGGATACGCTATAATCAAACATCCCATTCTGATGGATGAAATCAAAAAGAAGAATATTGCTCTAGAAGTAAATGTTATTTCAAACCAAGTGCTCAAGCTTGTAGACGATGTGAGAAACCATCCTTTGGCTTCATTTCTGGCACATGCTTTACCCGTTGTTATATCTAGTGATGATCCAGGTCTATGGGATGCAGAGCCTCTATCTCACGATTTTTATGTTACGTTCATGGGTGTTGCCAGTAGGCACGCGAATTTGAAACTTTTGAAAAAACTTGCGTTAAATTCGTTATACTACAGCACAATTGCTAATAAAGATAAAGTAGTTCACGAATTTAACGTACGTGGGAATAAATTCATAGACAGTTTTGTTAGACATAAGTGGTAATATTAATTAAGGAAAATAACGTAAAGGTAAAGGTAATCTCATTTTAATCAGATTTATTATCAATACACTTTTACTATCGGAGTTTACTTATTTGTGAATCACTGATAATATGATAATTGGGATTATATTAAATTCTATGTCCGATTGTGTGGAAAATCCGATACATGAAAGTTCACTGTTACTAGGGAGCAACAACGAATTTATAACCGGAATGTGTCTCACATTTACACAGATAAATGTTGGAATAGATAACATTGATATAGAAGTGCGAATAAGAACATAACCTCAAAATTTGACAATATGAGTTATGCACAAAAATAATCCAAAAAGTCTATATATTATCTCTGTAATCGTTAAAATCAACTGACCATCGATTGACCATAACTAAATAAGAAAGGACCAATATCTAGCCACCTCCGCACATGCAGTGGTTGTCGTGCATGAAAGTGCACCGCCCGCCAGCCCGCTCGTAAATGCGCATGCGACAGACAATGCCAACTACACAACCGCCACCGTAAATTCACTCAACACGTGTTTCACCCCTCCACGGGGCATCTTCAGGAGTTGTTACACAGATTAGTGCTGTGTAACAACTCCTGAAGAATTAGTGGACTGAATTAGTGGACTCGGTGTTTAGCAACACGTGTTGAGTGAATTTACGGTGGCGGTTGTGTAGTTGGCATTGTCTGTCGCATGCGCATTTATGAGCGGGCTGGCGGGCGGTGCACTTTCATGCACGACAACCACTGCATGTGCGGAGGTGGCTAGATATTGGTCCTTTCTTATTCAGGATGGACTTCCGCAATGTAACGCCTGAATCCATTAAAAATGACCATAACTAAATCCAACATTAAGTAAAATAAAACAAAGATCCATGTTTCTTGATTACACTGATTTCCTAAAAAACAGCTACCGAATTCCAAAATAATAATATTTAAGCATCTTTTTTAGGTATGCAATGCCTAGTAATTTTTCCATTAAAACTGTTTTTTTTGTAGTATTCGTAAAACTGTTATATTTATAGCATTTGAAATAACTGTGATATTCAACTGATATATTTATTTAAAATCATCAAGACAAACTATATGATAAAAATATAATTTTAACTAAAGAAACGAACCTACATTGTATTTCACTAGCAAGAGGCTTTCAATATTTTTCGCAAAGGGCTGTAAATTTTCCCAACAATTAATTACGAAATAAATTTAGGCATATATTATGACGCTTAAACTACAATGAAGCCAACTTAAAAATGTTATAAATAATCACCCGTCATCATATAACAAAATTATATTTATTATGTAAATGTTAAGGTATTACGTCATCACTGTATATTTACCCTTTTGTTTTATTTATGTCTTACTTGGTAAGAAAATAGCTACGTATGCGTTAAAATATTGTGAAAAAATAAACAACTTTCTGTGTGAATCTGCTTGTTTTAATTAATAACGATATATCAAATAAATGTTACGCACCATCCACACTTCCACTGCGCGACTCTGCTTGACTACGTGAAATTATATTCTAAATAAATATACAAAGAAATACGTTTGTTTTCGCAAATTAATGATTTTTAAACAAAATTAACTTTTGTTTTTTATTGTCAAAAATAAACAAACATTTTTCTGTTTTCTATAAATTATTTATAGTTAGACTGATGAAGCCACGTCAGTCACATCGAATTATAGTAAATTATGTTAAAATTTAGAAGTTTTTAACGTTGTATGTGTAATCAAAAAATACCTTATGACATATTTTCACTCAATACTAGCGTAATGACTTTTATAACAATAAAAACATTACGAACACTAATCAGTTAAGTATTATTAAATATAACAGTAAACTATTAAAGGAAGAGAAAGTAATGTTATGTTACGAGATAATTATAATAAAATTACAATTGTTTAAGTGATTCTTAGATTCTACACGAAGCCAAAAGAATATGTCCTCTGTGACAACAACAGCGCGTGTTTTAGTTTTTAATTTTGCTTTAAACTTAATTATATTTAGATGTGTCTCTACTGTCTAAAGTGTCAACGCATCACGCTCGATTGCCAGACTTTCATCCTTGGTGTGTTTTTACTAATTAGGAGTGTTCATGCTCCGTTTACCGTTGTGTCATCTAATAGTTTTGCCGCCTTTGCCGAATGTCAAAGCGTCTTGCGATTGTCGACTCCAAAATTAAATTAAAAACAGTTTTTGTGTCTCCAATAATTTAATTATTTTAAATAATACACAATATTATAACTTTTAACAAAGTAATATGATGTTATTACAAGTTCCAAAATGATTATTTATGCTTATGCTATGCTACCACTGCTCAGATTCTTTATTACATAAATAAAAATTTTTGTTGAAAATATTTCTTATTCTATTTTCTTTTTTACGTGTATGACACTTATGTCATAAAAATGTCTTGACACGCATATTAAATATTATAATTATTTATTTAATAATTAACATTCATGATTTATTTTTATTATTAATAACATGCCTTGCAGAGGGTATCTGTTGGCTAATATGACGATGGTGATTATGAAGATGATGATTATAATTACTTCATAAGCTAAAGGGTTGAGAGCAAAGATCACAGACAAAGAAGATATGAGTTATATAAGTTGTAAATGTTCCAAGCTCTTTAACAGAGGCATTTTATAAATGCGCAATTTTCTTAACCATAATTCTTTCCGGTAGACCTTTTCAAGGAACTTTTAATACACGAAGACCTACTATTATCATAACATTAGAATTTTTCGCCATCATGAAGTAATATATGTTAACAGACAAAAACAAATATCAACTGACAGTTTTGGATTAGTAATAATAAGTTATCACAAAAAATAAAAAGTTTTAGTGTAACAGTGTATAAAAAATCATAGCTATTTACTTTTTCGGCTATCATCAGTACAAAATATTTAATTTATACGTGCAGGTTACTAATTATATACCGTTTGCTGTAAAAAAGTACAATAAATCTGGCTGGATAAATAGCAGCTAACCTAAAATATTCAAATATGAAAATACATGAAATTCAATTCAATTCTTTTCAGCATATATTCAAGATTTTCATCTTCATGATTACAAAATTCAATTGAAGGAAGATCTAAACACTAATGACTATTCACAGAAAAGAAAATTATTGACCGTTAAGAGAAAAATAAGAGAATCCAGTAAAATAATTTAAAAGTCGAATATTTTGATATTTGAAATTTGAAAAAAAAATTCTGACATTATGTAAGGAGTTCATAGAACCCACATATGAATGTTGGAAAATAAAAAAAATCGGTATATTTCCAGTTTGTCTCAGATTTTGGTGTAGAGGAATCGATATTACATAATTGTTACAAGCGTCAATCAAACTATTTGTTGTTGATGCTCTTTATTAAGTCAGGATAATAGATTTTATTTTGTACAAATTTGTCGATTACATAGAAGAATTTTTCTACCATTAAGACTTAATAAGGTCTTTCTAGTTTTTGTAGTCGCAATTAAATTAATCGATACAATGCCATTAGGTTTCTTTTATGGATTTAGTTTAAATATCTATACCCATACTAGCACGAGCGGTCATGAGCGGTAGATATGCCGTTGCATTTTAAAATCCTATGTGCACATTACTATTACACGGATTTCGTTTTAAACACATTAAGATATTAAAATATGTATCCATGTATCGATGATCAAAATTCAAATGTATGATTAAGAATTTCAGTCGTTCTTATGGCAAATTGTCACGAAATTTTTTAACAAGCCAATTCTACGAGATCAAATTAAAAACTCAATCCTGTTTACATACTTAATATTAAAATAAAAATAAAAATATGAATAAATTAAAGTTTTGGTTAATGACTTCTATATTCTAATTATTATTCTATTAATAAAGACATAAATTTAAAGCAGGTTCATTATTTTTATTTTTACACGCAGATAATTAAGACGCGTTCACACGACGCGCGTCGTTTATCTGTGCAGTCGTTGGGTGTCGCTTCACACTAATTGGTGTCAAACATGGAGCTCCGAGATTTATAGCGTATCCAAATATGTTTTGAATGTAGTAGTATTTTAATTCTATTTAAATACATTGGAATAATTTTGTTTTGAAGATTCATTTTAGTGTAATGTAGCAAAAATCTACACAATAAAACTTGTCAAACGGTTTATGTAAAATTTTAATATTTTAGCAAATAATAGTATATAATTATCTAACGCGTGGATTTTAAGTAATGTTGCAACAGATAAAACTTGTTTCATTAATGAATATCTAGGTTATCTGTCTTAGCGATTCCTAAATGTTTGAATTTTTATCAACACAAGAAATTAAATATTTAGAATATTTGCTTACATAATTATGACGTAGCTCTCAATTTCACACAGATAAGAAAACGAGATAGAGGTTTCATAGCACGATTAGTTTTACAAATTGTTTTATATTGACATCTCTCATTTTCTACTGACAAGGTTACATTTAACCGCTAATAAAAGCATTTTTCTTCCTTAAAAAGAAATAACTCAGGCGTATGAAACATGAGTAAAGAGAGAATTCATGTAAAACTTATATTATTAATTTTCTTGAAACTATTTGGCAGAAACAGCAAACCAGACAATTATCGGAGAGTTTTCTACCAATTGGAATACACGAAATAAAGATTAAACATAACTAAAGTACTTCAAAACAAAGTACACACATACAATTAATGTAAATTAAAAAAATATCATGTAAAGTTTCTACAAGCTTTTTCGGTAATATATACAAAAACTTTCAAGAAGCCATAAAATAAAAAAAATAATAAAAATCCGTAGTGGTTTATTAGCTTTCCACGATCACACTTTTATCACTAATCAATAATTTTCCATCACTTGTAATGCCTTCGCTGAAAATTTTTCACACAAATTTTTCAATAACATCGAAGTGACTTTCACACAAAATTAAACCGAACCCGTGTTTAGAAATTTGTACTCCTCAAAATGAATGATTACTAATTATCTGTTGAATAAAAATATCCCATTTATTGTTGAATAACATTAACAGTGATGTTTTCTTGATGTCATCTAATGTGCTGTATCTAATAGAATTAATTACGAGCTGTTTAAGCAGGCGCAAGTCGGCGCGCTTACTTGCGATCCCAACGAAGGTAATGTAGAAGTCGTGCGACATAGGATCCGCACCCCATGCGCCGGGGTCGTCACTAGACAACACCACCGGCAAACCCAAGGCCAAGTAGGACGCCAACGGATGGTTTCTCACGTCATGAACTAGATTAAGCACTACATTCGACACTACATTCACTTCTAAAGCAATGTCTTTCTGTTTCACAGCAATCAACAAAGATGGATGCTTTATCAAACCGTACGAATGACCGATACGCTTGGTTCCTAAGAGGACAGCGTCAAAAAGATTCTCGTCACTTGAGGTACCATACCAATTTGTCTCACCACCATGAAAGTAGTATTTGAGATCATTTTTTGCTTCTTTTAAAACGGGATAAAAATTTGACAAGGACTTTCCCAGGTCCTCTTGTCCGACAAGATCGAAACCAGCAAAGAATTCCGGCATTTCCTCTTTGATTTGACGTGCTAAGTTTATAGTTTTCCATATTTCATCATTCGTCTTCATTCTGTTTTTCGTCACAATAATCTTAACGCCAACGAAATCCGGATGCTCCCTCTTAAAGCGCTCAGTCACTTGTCTGTACAATCTTGACATGAATAATTTGTCGTGGACTGTACCGTTCAATTCGTACAAACTATGAAGACCGCTTCTAATTTCTATATACTGTATGTTATCATTGTAGAATTCCTTTAACGCCTTATAGAAAAACTTTTCTCTTACCGGCCTGTATTTAATTAGTTGAGAAATAGTAGAGATGACTTTCTCAAAATTATTCCAAACCTGGTTTATATCGTTTACCATTTTGCAATCGTAATTTGTGAGGAGTGTGAAATGTTTTTTTAAAGATTCATCTAGCGCAGTGACATTGTCAGATGAGTTTCTTAGTTCACTTAAAAGTATCCAGTTAACAGGACAAGGTTTTTGGGGTGTTTCACTGGAGAATTGTATTTGTAATTCGTCAGCGAAACATATGTACAAATGGTCTTCGTAGGTGAGATCTAGCATTTGGTCCGCACTTAGCATTAGCGAACTATGTATGTGTAACACCGCGCCTTTGGGCATTTTTCTTATTATTTGATATACTTTAGATTTCGCTATATCACCCCTGTAAGCGAAGTAATGTTTCGAGAAATTGAAGTACTGTGGATTGTGGAAACCTTCATCGATTTCCTTTCTTTTCCAGTACATTAATATATCGTTTGCAAGTGCCTCGTCCTCACTTAAGACTACATCACCTCCGATCTGCATGCGCAGCTCGTTGTTTATCATTTCCATTCGATCTTCATAATAATTATCCACGACCGATGTTGCCGCTATCATAACGCGTATAAGGATCAAAACACGGAAACTAAAAAACAACTTCATCATATATTTAATTGGACCTTATCGTAACGGACGGGTCATTCGATGGCATTCCGAGTTAAGTCACCACTGTACTGACTGTAGTATATTTTGTCCGTGAATATATATAGAATTGTGTACACAGAAGAATCCATTCAGTGTTCTGTTGCGTTAACTTTCGTAATATACGCTTGATGTGTTTAATGTTTAATTCAGTACGATGAATGTAACGTTCGAGGGAGAACGTTTCTTATGCGTACACTGGACACTTGACATCAATACTTTTTTTACTCCTGTTACATTATTTGTACGATCCCAAACTAAAACGCCGGATTAAATTAGTTTTAATTAAGATATTATTATAGATAATCTCTCTTTCATACACGCAGTATATGTTGACTAATAGTTACAAAAAGCAAATGTACGCGTGGTTTCCCATGGCCGTAAACACATATATTTTAAGTGAATTTTAAGTAATTTTTGGTAAAAAAAGTTATTGTACCATCTATATTTAAGTCAATTTTTCTATTACTTAGTTACTTTTATTATTTATTGAATTCATTCATTATTTATTGAAAATATGTATAAATAGAAATCTATAATTTGATTTGGAATCGTCTTAGCAAAATAACAATAAATAATATAATTCTTATTATAAATAACGTTTTGAAATCAACGCCATAATATTGTTTTTCCTTACGGATTTTTTAGGAATAATTTTAGTGAAATATTTAATATGTAATAATTACTTATATTTCGTTACTCATCTAGTATCACTTATGTTTTGATAAACAATAGCTTCGTTACGTGTGTCGCTTTATTATATGAAATTGGATCCTGGGAATCGAACGCGTAGTCTACATTCGCAAGTCTCAGTTCTCTGCCGCAGAGCTACCGCTGCTCGACATTTGTTTATTATATATTTAATTTTATTAGATGTGTTCAATGTTTGATGATAACAAGAAACCTTTCCACATATGGATTTTAGCCTATAGATACCATATTAGTTTCCACTCGTGGCAATAGTGGATTGTCTATACAACTTTTAAGCATATTAATGTGGAAATGGCACTCATAGTTGAATCAAAATAAATCACAAAGTAATGCTATAATAATAAACATTATTGTTATTGTACTCTTGTATCTTATACGTTCACACCTTTAAATCTTTTATACCAATAACCAATTCTTCACTTCATACAGAATGATTGATTATAGAAACCAATTCCTATATGTAGTTAGAAGACATGTTTTGTTTATTATCAGTGGAATGTCAGAAAATTATCTAAATTCACCTTATAACTATCATACAGGTACATAGAGATAAATAGACCTCTTCCAATCGGTCCTTTCACAAATCTGTGGGGAAGAATTATGTCCAGCTGTGGATGTTTTGTATATAAAATTTTAATAATTAAGAATTGAAGTTCAACCATAGCAATGACTAAAAGATAACAATTCTGCTTAAAATAGTTATAGGAGTCATGAGTATTTCTAATTAAGTTCGTAATTACATTATTTAAGAACATCTTTAAGATTATGTTAAATATTATTTTTCGTTGAACTATCTCGCATTCTGTTATGGTTTTAGATAGACCTTTGTTATACATCTTTTTTGTGTTTGTGTATTGCGCAGATACTGGTCTGTACTGCTTCTCAATTAAAGACTTGAAATGGCAAGTTTACAGAAACAGAACATTAACATATCCACAGTTATTGTGGTTGATGTTTGCATTTCACTCTCTTAATTGCTTTCAATACTTAATTGTAATGTACGAATATTAGAAATGAGTAAATCTAAGATGGTGAATCCAAACACTTAAATGTGAAGACTCAATAGCACTCTTGTCTGTCTACTTACGATAAAGCAAATTGGAAACTATAAGGCAAGTACGAGACATAAGAATGACAAGGCAATTCGAAGCCAATCGACTTCTTGCTAACGACACCTTCCAACATTACTTAAACGAGTACCAAACTAGTTAACGTAATACTCTTTGTAGAAACTGGTAGGTACAAATAGAAGAATTGTTCGAGAAATTTCATAGAAACCTCAAGGTTTTGTGTTACGTAAATTTGTGTTACAGATTCCCGAGTTCGTGTTATGATTTGTTTTGCAACCGTGTCATTAAACTTTTATTTGTATTGGGACATTATTATAGAATTGCTTTTGGTTTATTGGTTTTATTTTTATTGTTACAACTTTAAATTTACGTCCATTGGAATTACTTTTTGTTAGATAGGCCCTTTTGTACCGACTATATTGTTTTAGCTACTTAATTATATGTAAACAGAATTAATTCTTCTCTTCTCTTATTGTCTACTTATTATTACTTCTTTTTAGGTTGTAAATGAAATTAGATAAAGAAAATTACCTTACACTTAATCTAAGCGGAACAGGATTAAAGTATCAAACTTAAAATTTTAATGTGTTCATAAGAGGTTGGACAGTAACTAGTTTTCAAATAACTTAATAACAATTATTAAAATAATGAAATAGATATAAAACTTAAAAAAAAAAAACATAACAAACAAAATATAATATAAATAAAAATATATGCGCATCACACAACAATTCCTAATACATTACAGCATCTGGTTAGCCGATGAAATATAAAAACAGTTTGCGTCTTGAATTCTCCGCTATACTGTTGTGCTACTTAATTTTGTCATATTATATTGTCAGTTGATTTTTTAATTCTTATCTGACACTAATAATTTTAATTTTTATGTTACTAAGTTTGAAATTGGAACATTTTTTCATTTAGTTAAGTACCTACGTTTAAAAGTATAACTATAACTTTGCTACATAGATTTTTTCCTGTCATTAACTTATTTAATTACTTATTAAATTTTCCACAGTGACACTCTTTTTTCTATGAGATCTAATCACGAATGAAGAGAATCCAAGGTGTTTTCCACCTTAAAAGAGGTTTTAGGTTAAGCACTCTCTGCGCTATGACTCTTCATTATGGGAATCTCTCAAAGCCACTAGAGCAGCAGTCTAAGCCCGGTAAACTATAATTCAAATATTATTACCTATTATTGCTGTTAGAGAGGACATGCCCATAATCCAACTAACTGGCTCTGTGCAGATTGTAGATTTGAATAAAAAGTCGCTATTTTTTATTAGAAAGTATTAGTAAAAAAAAACAAAGAATAAAAACCAAATGAAGTGAATATTATGAAAAAAGAATATTATATATATATATGAAGTTATACTTAATTCAATTTTTTATTCATGCGTTTATATTAAAAAGTTGGTAAACCTTCGTTAATTTGGTATCGAAAATTCAAAAGAAAATTCAAATTCAGGAAATCTTTTATCTTTGGTGTTAGTATTGTTCAATAATAAACGTTTGGGTTTTACCTTAAGTATTTCCTTGATTATCATTTTGAAGGAGGTAAATTAATATTAAAATGTTCACAGTGAGAAATATCTTCTATTGGGGGATAAAACGTAATCGCCACGTTTGGCAAGCATGTTGGCAATCGGAAATTAGTCATCGAAATACTATGATTTAATAGAAATATCTAAAATAGTTATTTCGTAACAGAAATTAGTTATAGATATAAAAGCTTTAAAGGGGTGAATATATTGCACCTTTACTATTTTTAATGTTAAGTACATCAAATCCAAAAACAATAGTAATGTAATGTTTAAAGAAATAATTAATTACTCAATTATTATTTATTACCTGTCTCTGTTATGTATGTACTGTCAAAAGTTACTGGTTTCTCGCACTCCCAAAAAAACATCAATAAATGTAAGTATTTTTCAGTGATTACTTTATATTGGGTGAAAAATAAGCGTACAAATTTGGAACCTATTTTCTGACAAATGAAATATAAATTCACTTTTTTAAACCGTTCATACTCATAATCAATACATATTTTGATTTTGCGATAGAATTAGAAGCTTAATTTATACACCGATTTCTAAAGAGGGCAGTGAACACTACATTTACTTCCCTATTAACAAATCACTATATTTTTTAAGACACTTTTATGATAAATTAAATTCTTCCTTGGGAAAGTTGAATTTTTTTTATTTGTAATTTACAATGTACAAAGATATTTTTGTCTTTGTTTAGGACTAAATACTTTTAGTAATTTAACTCATAATTAATATTAATGTATTTAATAATCACGATTGGTTTCTTGTCAATCATATTAAACTAATATTCAAATAACGCTATGTATAACGTACTATACAAAACAGCGCCATCTAGTGTATATGAAAGTAGATTAATGTTTAATTGAACTAAGTTGCTTATATGAACGTATGCGCAATGACTTTTACGTTTTATAGGTTTATGTAGATGTCGCTAGATTATTAAAAAATTTAATCAGGTAATTAAATTAAATGTAAGAGATGTCATGTTTTATCTCATATTTAATATCTTTTTATATATTGTAGTTTTAATACAGAAAATTCAATTAATGATATGTCTGTTTCTTGAGTGTTGAAAGATTAAAAAACTGATTTGCGTAGTAAAACTTGATTTAACATGTTTTTTGTAACTTCCAATCAATAGATGTCCTTTTTGTTATTCTAAGTAGGCAAGCGCCCTCTTTTTAGGACCATTGTCATAAATTTGCTTAAAATAACGTTACCTACATGTAATATATATGAATAAAAGATTTTCATTTATGTATTTACTCATCACCTTACTCTTTTTAACAATAAAATAGAATCTTGAAATTTAGTAGAAATATTTCGTTTGGCAAATAGAGATCAGCTAAAAATGGATTCAACTCATAAAAATGATTGAAGACGTGTTCATTAAATAAATTATTTATTAGTCCTTTAGCTCTCTTATGGGTGTAAAATTTGGCCAGAATATTTATAGTTAATTATGTTATATTATCAGATTTTATGAAATTACACCCACAAAAAGCAGTGTGAGCCTTGTGAAGCGGGCGGAGGACAACTAGTAATTAAATATAGGTACTCATCAACGAATAAGATGTTAATATCAAATGAGAACATCTATGAAGTCAAATTTGTCTCCCAACAGCCTGTCACGAATTTATCGAGGTATCTTTAACTTTAAAATCCAGTATACCTTAATGCATTGTAATATGAACTAAAACACAGATTATGCAGACCGTAACCTTAGGGCAAATCGTGATGATGACGTGCGATCGCGCAGCGGATTGTGTCACACGGCAAAGAGCTTTTAAAGTAGATCTGTTTGAGATTAGCCTTTATTGCTATGGCTTTAGGTTGATAAGGAAATGCATTTATGGTTGGTATAATTATAATGATCGTGCCGCTGATGGGGTGCCGTTATGGTGATACCATAACGCACGATGCAGCTGTAGATGTTATTGTAGGATCTGATATCTTCGGTGCTTAAAGCGACGTGGTATTGTTTTCGATCCGATAGCCAAAGAAAGGCCTTTCAACGCTATACTTTTGTTTGTCCATTTGATGCGAAATAAAACTTTTTATATGGCCTTTTACTTGAAATTTCTCGTATATTTTCCGATTCTTATTTATTGCAATGATTTTATTGCCAGATCAAATCAGGTAAAAGGAGATCCACAGGAGAAATAAGGTCACCGACGGAGGAATTGCTCGTCTGACTGCAGTTGGAGCCGTGGTGGTGAATACGAAGCGCTAGAAGCGGCGTGATTAAACCACCACTTGTTGAGCTAACGACATATTCTCTCAATGCGGTGAAATAGTAGTATGTAACGGTAACGATAATTTGAGGCATTATTAGGTAGGTTTCTGTAAAAGCGTACATGGGTGACTTAAAAAGAATTACAAATTTTATAGAGCCTCGAGAAAAAGGCTTTGTGATTTTATTTCTGCCGCTTGAATATCGGTGTTTGTTTTAAATATTTATCGTTTTATAGCTTTTATTATGCACATAAAAATAGGTTGAAGTACAAAGTTTGTTGCGTGCACATCTTAACACATGAAATGGAATGTATCATTAGCCCGGTAAGTCCTATAGTTTTGGCAAATTTTCAAACGAAACACAGAAATGCTAATGCATTGTTTGTTGGTGGAAATTGGCATCGTAATTGTATCTATCTAGACGATGCGATATCTTCGTTAATTTCAAAACAAAGTGACAATTACAAGATCTTTCTTTTGAAAATGGGTAATGGAATCTTTGATCTTGATCAAATTCAAATTTACAGTATCTTTATTCTAGTAACCACACACTTTTAGTCGTTAATTATTTAAAAAAATATAAAATTGGCTACCTGTACCTGTAAGTAAACCGCCACCGTGATCCGTTAAGAAGAGCCGACCAGGAACTCACGGTAATATTTTATTGTATGAAGTCTCTTTTGCTAATTTGACAAAACACTTAAACAGTAAAATTCTAAAGAGCTTACTGAAAAAATACTTATTTTCTACAAATGATTTTACAAAAGTAATTCATTGGTCTTCATGGTACAATGTGGAAGGCCTTCTTTTCTGGAGTCGTTAAAAAAGTGCAAATATTTGGGTATATAATGTAACTTCATAGTTGATTATTGTTATTAGTATCCAAATATTGAATAAGATATATTGATTACACAGGTAGATACATGCTCAGTAGTTTATAAGAGAGTCTATTCCGCCAACAAATTATATGTACAGTTTGTCTATTATGTTTGAAATATATATATAAATTTAAAAAAGGCAAAAAAGCTTTTATCTGTTTATCAAAATATGACGCAAAAAGAACAGACAGGACTAGAGACAAGACAAGACAAATTTAGTTTATCTTGTTCATCTGTTATAAATTATACCTTAAGTTAGTTTTGTAAAAGATAATTTATTATTATCTAACATCGTGTTAGTTAGATGTCTTCACATACACAAATTCCTCAGCCATTTTGTATTTTGACGCGTTTGGCTAAAAATGTAATTAAGAAATTTGTATAAAATTATACCGGAAAAATGTTGAAAAAACGAAATAAATAAGACATTACTTGTAGAAATGCGAATTTATTTTATCACGTTGTGAAATAAGTATCAAAATATACATAAATATTCAAATAATACATATTCAATTCAAGTACCTGCTTATTTAAAAAAAAATAGTGAATAAATAAATAAATTCAAACAACTTATATTAGGTATTTTTTCTGTTCGTTATATTATTTAAAAAAAGGTCAACACAGACTTTACTTTTTAATTAATATAGATTATAATAAAAGTTCATTTGGTACCGTTCCAATTACATTATGCACTAAACATTCCGGCTTTACTGCTCGAAGATCTCATTCAGGCATTCGTTCCCCTCGACAATCATTCGGTCAATTTGACAATCGCCGTCGAGTGGCCCCTATTTTGAAAATATTTGCTCGCGACGCAACAAACAATTCCGTCCGAGTGGACCCCGCGTCCCTCCGAAAATATTATCAATTGAATAATGCATCCTGTTACCGGGCCATTATTTTTAACGTTCATGTTTGGTCTGTTACAGTGGGGCTTAGATTAATTATGGCGCGTTCGAAAATTGAATACAACTTATTATCTCATTGTTGACCTAAATTATTTATTCACATTAACAATGGAATATATTTTTTTCATAAGTAGTTGCCACGACGGGCCCTGTTTTTTCGAAAGGTAAAGACTAAAAGAAATAAAAAAAATGAAAAAAAAAGCGTTAAAAATCATTTTGTTTATAGGTTTAATGTCTTAACAGTAAGAAATGATTACTAAAATAATCAAATTTCTATTTCACATACTGCAAGACTCATAAAAATGTTATTTTCTTTCTCATGTAAAGCTTTATAGCTCATAATTTCAGTTTGTTTATGCTCGATGATTTTTATAAGAAAAAAAAACGTTTTTAATACATGACTCGCAACTTTTCCTTCCTTTTTCTCGCTAAGAACTTTCCCCGTACAGATTGAATAAATGAAAAAAAAACGGAATCGGTTGAAGTCTTGGAGAGTGTTGAGTGTGTAAAATTTGTAATATATTTTAATAAATTTGGTTAATTAGATTTAATGCTATTCATGTATGTTTATGACTAAGACTCAGACTTCAACAGCTAAAATCTGACATGTATGTTGTCCTAATCTAATATGTGTGTTGTCCTAATTTGAAAAGTATGTTGTCCTAATATTATATGTATGTGTAAAATTTATAATCAATATGTGGTAGGCCCGCATTGTCTTTTTTGGGTGAAATTTCATTAAATTCATTCATAGTAACTTGTAGCATGCCAAAAAATATACTTCGGACAAATTTTATACCTATAAGGGCTTTGATTTAAAAATAAGCTTTTCTTAAAGAACGCTACCTCAATCTTCTACGGGTGGGATTTGGGAAGATCTGATCTTTTAGCCGAACTTACGCGGCCTAATATTGTATAAATAGTACATGTCATGTATTTGTATATGTTATTTATAATAAAATATGTGTTTATTAGTAATTGCTAAAATAAAGACACATAGTGTTTGTATTTTTTACGTAATTAAATAATTTTTCGATAATATTTACACACTTATTTGTTATCTTTGCACCTACTAAAATAAATTCTTATCAAGTATAACCTGATCTAAACCTTAGAGTTACAGAGATATAACGAGTCTTTACATAGGTTTTAATCTCTTATTTATGAATGAATAAATATAAAAATGTTTCTAAAATATTCATACAAATTTAATCCCCGTTAAATAGGGCCTAAAAGATATTTTTAAATGTTTTCATAACTAAATAGATATTAGTATAATTCTCTTTTAAATTAATTATAAAACTACATCATAATCCGGAGGTAAATAAGTATTTAGCGGAATGGGCCAAGGCGCTCGAGGAGCTGTTGAACTTTGTTACTAGAGACAAACTTTAGATTTATCACCTGGCCACTTAAATCCACGGAATCTGTGCGAATAAGTCAATAGTGACGATTTATCGAAAAAAATATCATATATTATTTATTGATACTAAATGTTTAGTTATATTATATATTGCCCAAACAAATTAATATAGAAAATTTAAAATGTAAATTCGAATAACAATTCTTTAGTAACGACGGCTCTAACAAATAATCATTGTAAAAACAATGCAGTTCTTGGTCTCCTTCAGCTTTGTTAAGTTTAAACCATAGTTATTTCAGATTATATATATCACTATTTTGTAGTTAGGTTCAATATAGTTTACACATTCATATACAAGGTAATTGGTTTCAGGTGTGAAATTTAAAAGGGATGAATATATCTCATTTGCCTATATAATGTTATTACAGTTACATATAGTAAACTATAATTAATTTTATTATGTAATGATCCGAATTATGAAAACTCTTTCTCCTGCTATATTATAAATATATTATTAATTATTTCTTCATACATTAATTTTTGTTTAGTTTGTACTATACATTAATTGACAGTTAAGGAGCTATACATTCACCCCTTAAAGTTATAAAGCCTTCAGGTTCCTCAGTTAAAAGTGTAAACAATTATAACTACTCATTTTATATAAAAGGCTATATATAGGTAATATGTCTATTTAACTAGTTACGTACTTTTTCTTTTAAGTCGTCTAAACAGTAATAAAATTAAATAACATGAAATAGAAGTTTAAATATAAGATTTCATGTTCGTTCGCCCGGTACTGCGTTTTTATCCCCCTGTTAGTGTGATGTCATCTTGAGACAATACTCGTGGTTCGAACCACGGTCGTAAATCTATCCCGAGCGCAGGTGGCGGTGTCGTGAAGAGATCAAAGCCTGCCGCGGCTTTGTACAGGCCCCTTCCTCCTCCCTAAGTAGGCACCCGTCCCCTCCCTCCGATATTTGCATACTAAAGAGCGAACGCGACTAAATGGGTCCAAATAGTGATTGAGTTGTAGAAACGAGTTATCGACCAGCGTAGGAAAAGACTGGCTGTTCGTAAAATTATTTTTATTTCGTTTATTTATTCTTGACCGTCTTTTCCTTTCAGCTTTGCTCGCTTTATTTTTTGTTGTTGAATGTAGTATTTAAGTATCGTTGCGATATCTGTTTGCTATTCTCACTTATTTATTGTTTTAACTGTTATTAAACACTAAAAAACTAATTGATTTATCTGAAATCGTGAAAAAACTCTTCCAAGATACATCATTAAAAGTGTAAAGTACTGGTTTAAATGAGTGCACTATATCCTATTTTTTTTACTTAAAAATAAAATGATACTTAAGGGACCCTCTTTTAACACTGACAAGTACGTTAAACTGTCTGAGTTCTACGAATTTAACTAAAAACCTTAAATCTTAAAAGGAGTGAAATATAAGTACAATAAGTGTACATACTTTTGTTGTCAAATAATGTACGGTACACTACCTATCCAAAAATCAATGGTGTATGAAATTATAGATGCTGTAATAATATTACAGTTAGAAAAAACTTTTCAAAATTTGGATTATTTTCTAATAAAACTAATTTTTGTTTACGCTATGTTCTTGAAATCTGGACAATAAATAAATCTGGACCTTTTTAAGATTGCACACTCACTTGCAACCAGAACTCATAGAAATCTCTGGAGAAGACCTATGTCTAACAGTGGACGTCTTACGACTGAAATCAAAATTATGATATACTGTAGACTTTGTATTGTAGAAGTTATTGGCCAATTGCATCAAATAGGATTAATAAATTAATATAATACATTTCACAGTGATCGCTTTAAACAGGATGATTGAAAATAGGAAATTTTTAAATCTTTTGCTGACAAATCATTTACCCTTTCGAAGGTTTTATACGTGACTCTTCACGCTGTATATTGAAGTATTACCAAATTATTGTAAAAGTGCCACGGCGAAGCGCTTTTCATTATCTTCGTGTTGAAATGTTGAAGTCGTTTCGATTGACTCGTTCCCATTGATCATTATGGTGGTGTTAAGACCTTGGAGTAAGAAATATAATGGAATCTGAAATTATGTACCCGAAGAAAACCTGATAGTGAGTTTCTGTAAAAAGATTAAGGCTATATGCTTTCAGCACTTTGCCCCTTCGAATCTACTGACATCAACGACACCAAGAAAAAACGCAAAAGAAATAAAATGAAAAAAAAGTAATTCATCAATGTTATTAAATTTAGACATTTTTTTTCGGTCTAGATTAGAACGCTTTTTAGCGTAGAGTATTCCTTTTTAACTTTTTTATAATTACTGTTAATAAAGACTTTAGACAATCTAGAAGAAAACGCACTTTGTATTTTTTCTCTGATCAAAGTAAAATATAGATTTTTAATCCGTTAACTTTTTATTTGAGAATCTCAAAATAATCTAACTTTATAGCTTCGAGCTTATAATTTTGTGAAACGCGTATACATGTATGTATCTAATGACATATTCTTTTATTATTTGTAGTAATCTTACCATAAAGAACATAGTTACGATCGCGTGGTCGCTTGATGAGAGAAGCCTATAGCGCTCACCGCAGTCATCTTTGAGGGAGACGTATGCCTTGTAGCGGGTGTCCATAGGCTGACAAGAAGCAGAAGAAAAAGGAAAACAAAAAAAGTTTTAAAAAAACGTTACAAAGTTAATAAATGCAAATTGAGATGTTACTTATATTTGATTTTACTATGTTAACTTATATAATTTCGTTATTATTTTTACCATGTTTCATAACTTAACTCTAACTCAATCGCATTAACAATGTTTTATTATTAGTAATTATGTATTTTTTCTAATGTTGGCTATTTGTTGTAATATATAACAAGCATTTTCATACGTTTACAGTATTTTAAGTACTTAATGGTGTAACGTAAGTGGTGTAAATTTGTAATAAAAAATGATCTTATATACGGTTAGAACACTAGCACCTCTGGGAGAGAGGCCTGGTTGTAATTCATCATCAGATAGGTTTGTTTTATAACACGTATTGTTTACATTTCGGCCCCTAAGATATGATTTAATAAAAGGTGTTTTGAAGAATTAGTAGGAAGTTTTTTTTACATCGCGTGTCATTGTACGAAGCTGTAACCGACGATTCTACCTCACAGTGCTTAAGTACAAAGCTATCATTGCTTTTTCTAGTCTCTGTTTTTAATCAATGATTTTAATAAGGGCTTAAATGTAAATCGCGCAAAGGACCAATTGCTTCTGGATCCTTAGGGTTCTAGAGTAGAGATCACTGACCGGCAGCAAGAGACTTAAAAAGATGCGCAGACGACTTTTTTCAGGTCGACTGAAGACGATGGAGATGCGCTGCGTCTAATCGACTATATTAGAAATCTATAAGGGAGACCTACGTCCAGCAATATACATTATATGGCTTAAATTCTGATAGCGATATAGTTACGCTGCAAGTTTACATGTCCACTCCAAGCTATATCGAATTCCCAATCCAGAGGAAGAAGTAATATAACATCGGCCCAATCCGGTGAAATAGTAGTAGTGTGTGTAGTCCGGAGCCAAGACTTTCCAGGTAGATTTCCATAACTTGAAGGAGGTTTAAGGCAAGGCGCCCTCTGTGTACTGGCACCTCGAACCCAACGCGGGTTTCTGCAAATGCCACTAGCGCAGCAGTGTAAGTCTGGTAAAAAGTAACATGTGGATTTTACATATTTATTCCAAGGGGTTCCTTTTGCTCATTTTCGCTGTGTCACCTCCCACCCGGAGAGGCTGTGTGTGATAAAACTCTTTTCACTTTAACTTTGTTCACACCGTAATGAAAACAGGTAAGTTTTATGAATTGGTTTTAAACCTCGACTGTCTGACTTAGGGTTTTGTACACGAAACACAAAGTCCGTTAGGCGGCATATGGCCACCATTTCACTAATGACAGTCGAAAACCGCAATTTGTATGAGATCGCGCCCGACGAGCAAGCCCGACCGCAACCGATGTGCCAATTAATAATTATCCCTTATTATCTTAAAAAACACTTCTCGCAACGCATCCAGTTGTTTTTTCTGTTGTTTTTTTTTTTTTTAATAATTTAACATCGCGTGGTGCATGCATGCTCGTTTTTTATACAAAAAAACAGAAGTTCATTGCGCTATTGATACATGTTGCGGAGAATTTAGTTTACTTATTGTTTCAATGCGGTGTTTCGAGAGATATCTAAGCATATTAATCGCGTTAAGCATATTATCGGTAGCACACAAAATATTTTGGGTGCAGAGCCCAGAGCCCTACTGCAAGGCTTAGACGTTCTCCTAAGATATCTATGAGGAGATACACCATAATCACCACGTTTCACAGGTGGGTTGGCGATTGCAGTGTGGTTTTATAATACGCGGAGGACACTGCTGCCCATCTTCTGAAAAGTTATTTGTGAGTAGTAGCAATTCTATTAATGCACAAAGTGTTAATTATATATAAGTCTGTATCCCGGGAATCGAAAAATAGATTGGTTATCAATGTTGCTACAGCTATTTTTATTTCAATAGTTCATTGCAAAGTAATACTTGTTTGAAATTATTTAAAGTCGTTCATCTGCGCAGCATGGATTGTTCATTGTCAGCAGGGTCTGACTACCACCCCTGTGCCAATCTTGAAGCAGATCAACAGACAGAACGATGATGGCTCTTACAGTTATGGTGAGTTAAATAAGATTATATCCCTGGAATTGAACCCGCGACTTACGATCGTAGGTCTCAGTCCTCTACCGCTGGGCTACCACTACTCTGAATTTTATATGGAGTGGTGGTGAAGTTCAATAATAAAAACGTATGTCTTCAATGCAACTCTGCGATCGCAAGTCCTTATCCAGGTTACTCTGAATGTCTGGCAATGTTTATTCAAAACAAGCTGCTTCAAAAGACTTCATACTGTCCTATAAAAAAAATGTATGCGGTTTGGTCGCTATAGTGATTTAATGCTTTAATTATAAACAACAATTATAAAAACAAGTTTTCTATTTATTAGTTATAAGGAGATTATATCATAGCGCGTAGAACAGATGGTGGTTGGGCCCTTTAGGTTCTGAAGTGGAGACCACGGGTCGGCAAACGCTGCGTAGAACTTAATCCTACAAGATTGATAGATGATCGTGTTAAGATCATTGGAAAACGTTGGATTTTGGCCTTATTGGAAATCTATGGGGGAGGTCTGGATGATAATTTTTTCTGTATTCCGATTGTTGTACTTGTTGTTAGCCTTGTGGGGCTCTTACAACTTCGTCGAGCTAATAATGATATTTTTTTATAGTACATATTTTTTATTACAATCTAGCACGCCTATAGCTTGACAACTAGAGATGGTTGTTCTAATTTACTCTGTGGTTTATATTTAAAAAAGAAAATTTGTTTTTTGTTTTTATTTTTGTTGTGAAAATTGTTTTTTTTTTTGTTCGCTATTTTACTATCCATAAGAACATTCTTAGTTTTTCAACGTATGTTTGAAAAAAAAAGTTACCCGAAATGGCCGTTCTCGGGGTTCTCGGTTATGAGCTTAGAAACACATAGGGTGAAACATTTTAATTTATTTATGTCATTATTACAGCTTATTATAGTTTTTATTGTAATTATAGAGCAAGACAATGCAAGTAAGACAATCTTTATTTAATGTAGCTACTTTTTTTGATGCCTTGTGTTACAGTGTAATAAAATAATTAGGGGCAACGCACACCGGTCTATTGTCCTTCCCCGCATGCGACAGGGAACAGTTGCGAAAACAATTATCATTGTCTTAAAGAAGAACAGCAATTTGCGGGGAATTAATATAGCCGATAGCGAAATGTGGCGGGTGCATTGTTAAACAAATGTCACTTGTTAAATGACCTTAGATGTAGAGCAGAGGTGAGTTTGTATCATTTTTTATGTCATAATTTAACTTGACAAATGAACGCAGCTATTAATAATATAAAAAGTTCTTTGTAATTATGTTAATCAGTTATTCCTTTTTATTGAGATATATATGTAGGTGCGTTTTGCGAGAGGCGAGAAATCGTGCATGTATTTATTACTTCTTCTAAAGCAAGAAAAATGAAAGGCATTGATGATGTATATCTTTGGAGGGATATGCCATGATCACCGCGCTAGGCAGGCAAGTTGGCGATCGAAGTGTGGACTTATGGTACGCAGAGGACGTTCCTAACCAACCTCTGGAAACTTGTTTGTGAGCAGTAGCAGTGGTTCTGTTTAATCGATACAAATGTAAATTATATATAAGACTGTATCTCAGGTATCGAACCCACGATATATGATCGTAAGTATTAGTACCTCAACCGCTATGCTACCACTGCTTACATAGTGATACAACTTTATTCAATTGAAATTAATTTTAATAAATAATAAATTTGTTATCTCTTTACAGTAATGTATGTAAATGTATGCGTTTCTGTATATCATATATCTTTTGCGTAACCACGTTATAAAATACTTCTAACATGTTCATTATAATTTACAAAATAATCAGTTCCAGTAGCATAGTTTTATCTCAAATACACCATATTTGAGATAAAACTCTACTTATTTGAAAATAACAGCTGTTATCTATTTATCGTTATGGAAATAAATGTACATCAATATGTATTACTTGTTTTATATAAGAAAGTAATAAAAATGCTTATTAATTATTATTATTATCGTTTGTTTTGTAAAGTAATTTAAAATATAATAAATGTCAGTTTACAGCGTATGATAAACGTAAGAAATCCAAATATTACAAAGTTAAATTTAAACCAAATGCACTATAGTGTTTGAGCTGTATATATAGGTTAGTCTTACCAAAATTACAAAGCTGTTATTGTCAAATAGGCCGAATTCAAATCGGCATTCGAATTAGATTGAAAACGCGCAATAAAATAAATTTAACTTATATAAATTATTGAAGCTGTAGTGGCAGAAGTATATGTAGTATTCTTACGATAATGAAACATAGGTGTTATGAAACTTTTCTTGAAATACCGTGTAAAGATCACTTTTCTAAGGTTTTTGATGAGTAAATCAGCAGAGATCGAACATTTTTTAATTTTTCACAGATCTAGCGGGTTTGCGGAGAGATCACTCAGATGGCGCGTAGTCTGAGTAAATTGCGTTTTTGGTATCAAAATTCGAGGTCGACTCGGGCCGCTACATACACTAATCACGATATGCGATTCGATTGAGACTACTTCGTTACCTACTGTAAAATTTGACTGAGACGGAAACAAATATATATCTGCTTGGGAGAGAGAGACAAACAACATCTCTCCTCGTGTACACTTCTAAAAAAACTAACCATTACTTCTTTTATTAATTAATCTATCAGCAACTCATTTAGTCTGTCTACAATTGAATTGACTTACGGGATTTTTTCAACTTACGATTCGCTTGGTAGTCTTATAGCCACGTATTTATTTATTTTATTTCGACACGTCAATAGCATGGTTAACATTTTGGTATTGTTTTAACCTAAAACTCTTCGTTAAATATGTGTGCTATTAATGAAAAAAAAAATTAAACGACTCTTTATAAAACAAGCTACAATCAATAGCAAGTAAATTAATTGTAATTATCATTTTCATCATCAGAACTTCCACCGTTGGGCAGAGACATCTCAAATAGATTTCTTATAAGAACAATGAAGCGACTAGCATCCAGTTTGTTTCGTCGACCTTAACAAAATCGTTTGTCCACCTTGTGAAACTGTATACATCAAGTATTAAGGATTATTAACCTACTATTACGTACTAATTACAAGTTAACAATGTAGGTGGTAAATAATTTTAATTATTTAATAACAATGAAGATGTCAATTGAATACTTACTGTAGAAGTAGTTGTGAAAAGAAAAACAACAAAAACGCTTGTGAAATGATTTGCCTCTAAGAAATGTAAAACTTCTATTTACTTTCAAAAGGTTAGTAATGCTTTATTACTTGCTTTTTCGGCAAGGATCTTCATTGTTGCCCGGCAGGCAGGAAGACACTTAGCCTTAACCTTGTATACGTAAATTAGCTCTGTATCTCCCTCTGAAACCTCCAGTTGAGTCGTTAACCACAATCAATGTTACCGGATTGTCACTATATGTCTCTGTTATATTATATCATTATTATTCTTTATCTTATTATAGAATTTGTTACAAATACTCTATATTTTAATATTTATGTGTTTAGAATTTCCAACCCATTCTAACACTTACAGTCCGCTCGTTTTAATTTTTCTCTATAAATAAATCCATCCAATGGTTGGCACGAAAAAATTAAATTTTGCAATAAGATCGGTATTTGTACTTGTTATGATTTATTTTATTTTTCTGTCTTAATGTACAGTAGAGAGTTGAATAAATAATCAACAACTAATTAGTTACTAATGCGGCTTATGTATAGCCAATAAGAATATGCGGAAGAAGACAATGAATGTTTGTAATGGTATTAGAAGTTTAAAGTGTATGCATTTAGGTTAATTTTTTTATTTAAATTATATAATTAATGTTATAGAATTATGACTTAAGAATCTGTAACTATATACTATTATACTATAGCGATAGTACGTTAACTTAGTTTTATTGGTGTTAATCGTGCAATGCAAGTCGTGTTTAATTCCGTTCTATCAATACCACATTATTAAATGTACAAAATTTCTTCTATTACTCTAAAAATATTAGAAGTATTTATCTCTCCCTCCAAGTCATCGAGTAAGTTAAGAATATAACTCGCGCGATGTATCAAAGTCTGCAAAATGATGTAGCAATAATTAATTCAAATCCGTCGTGTTCGTAACAGCAGTTGGAAGAAGAACGTCTTGGAGTCGAAGCTGCGAATGAAGCGAATCGGTACACCTGTAAGCGTTCTTTTTTCAAACGAAACAAAGAATCCAGATCAGTAATTGGAAGTGAGTGGATAACAAGCAGCATCACACGGGAAAAAAGGCATTGAGGAAGCCGTATGTTAGGCATTGGACGAATATTTGGTGATAATGATTGTGGTGACGTCAGATAATTAAAAATGACTAGTATTTCAAAAGGCCTTTTCAAGCGTAAACAGAACCGATAGGTAGATAAAGTTTTTTTTTGTACATGTCGAAATGAATTCATGTATAAAGCAACATTGACAGGGCACCAAAATAAAAAGTTGTCGTTCTCAAGTTTACAGGTTTAAGACGTCGAAAATCAAAACCACAGAGCATCGTAATTACCGGCGGTACCGTCGACATATTGCAAACGGGAGCACTAACAGATTAATTTTCTATAACACAACAAGCATATGTTTGCGTTCACTAAACTTCTTTAAGTTTACTACTCGAGCTTTTTGAAGGTTTACTTTTATTTGCTTTGAAACATTATGACCGCAAACGTAAAGTTGTAGTTAAGTAAGATGCGGTTACAAATAATCGGATGAAGGTTTTCGAGTGTTCATTTTTTGTTGTAAATTGCGTTTGCTACTTACGGTGTATCATTAGATGCGTAATTTGTGAGGAAGCGGTGGCGTTTCGTGAATATTGTATTGTTAAATTTAGGACGCGAGATGTTTATGCGGTTCGTTTGATCCTCGAAGCGTATTTGCTGAGACTTCACGCGATACAGGTCCTCTGCATTCAAGATTTTATGTTAAGATACAATGTACCAAACCAGTTGATAAATTTTTGGAAACTGCTTTTTATCGACTTGTGATAAGATATGATCATAAGTCAATGAAACAGTTTTCTGTTGCTACTTGTATACAAGAATATGTAGCTATCAATACTAGATATAACATGACTTAAGATGGCACCGATCGGCTAGTGCAGGGTAGGCCTTGCGCCTACAAGGTGGACACGACCTTGTTAAACGTTGACTGCTTACAACCGGACTTATTGGAGGTAGTGGACTTCCTATGCCTTAAATGACAGTCTGACCATCTAGAGGTAGATTACCAGATTAGCCAGAGACTTAAAAATATTTACGAGACAAATAATTATAGAAGGGGTTTCGACTAAGTTTTTTATTCATATTGCTTTACACTTTAGATTATTAATAGCGATCTTTTGTGTAGGTCACGAGAAAAACGCAATAGGTGTCAATCATTAAAGAATATGGAATTAAATTTAGAGTTACTATAAGTGTATCTTCCGATTTAAAATATGTGGCTACAAGGCTTCTGAAAGCGTCTTGGTTGGAGAAGAGTTTTTAAACTACACAGCACTTGCCTCGGGTTCTAGAAGAAGGGTGCAGGAAAAGCTTAGGTTTAACCTGTTTTATAGGTAGCAAAGATCGAAAACTTCCTCTGGAACTTCGGCTCGGGCACCTACATCCTAATGTATTACCTGATTGAACTAAGAGGAACGCACAACAACTTCAGTCGGGTTCAAATAAACTCTAGTCACTAATAAATAAATTAACTTTACTAACAAAGTTTTCGCCTGCGCACAAGCAGGTCTTCGCCTGTGCACAAGCAAGTCTTGTTTTTGTCTCTCTAGCACAAGCAAGTTTTGTCATTCATTTCTTTCATTTGAATCCAAATTTTCTCATTACAAAAATGCATTCCCTTTTAACCCAACACTTTGACATACACACTCCGAGTAAATTTTAATTTCTGGCTATGATTACTTTTAAAGTGTATTTATTGCCAAGAAGCTTTTTCGTGTATGTTTAAGAAGTTCTAATAAATAAATACCACGATTTCAAAAATAAGAATTTTTTTACCAAATTTAAATGTGTAAGTAGTATATCAAAAAGTATTTTATTTTAATTATTATCACTATTTCAGCAGCGAGATATAGGCCTCACTCAAAGATTTTTAATTTAATCGGTTGGAAGCAACATGCATCCAGCGACTGTCGACGGTCTTTGCAGGGTCGTCGGTATATCTTGTGTCTGGATGTCTCACACTGTTCATGCAGGTCCGTAGCTTCCACTCTGTAACTCTAGGGTTCCAGCAGACATTCAATCTGAGGGCTATGTGGCCCGCTCATTGTCACAACAACTTGACAATTCGTTACATATCGATTACATTAGCTTATCTACCAAAAAAGTGTTTGGTAAGAATTAATTTAAAACAATTTCATTTATTACATTTAATACTTTATGAAGTAATTTCGGTATATCATCTTGATTTACTCTAAGACTTAAAGTTATAAAAGGACATAAGTAAATATATTACCGAAAATGTATCGAGAAAAATATAGAGAGAAATGGGTACTTAATAAGCTGCTTATGGGATTAGGTAAGCAAGTGTTGCGTAAGCGATACATCCGAATACTGTATTCCCAGCATCATAACATAACATTAATGAATACAATACGATAAACACAACAACAATATAAATACACAAGCAATGGACTAATAAATACAAATGAAGGAATGATGTTAATGCACCAATGAATATGGAACGTAACGAAGTCCCATACATCCCGGGGATAAACATGCCGTTCGCAAATCGTGTTTTTTCACGTAATGAAGACGAATCAAGTTGATGAATCGAACGGTAGTCGAATGTCGAAAGCCGAAAATACGATAACAATATTACAATTACCGTTGAAGCCTACATTACAGCTTTCATAATAAGGCTCATAATTGAATGTTTTAAGGGATGACTAAGTTTGCAGATACCATTAAATAGGCGCTGATTTTGTACGAAAATTTCCATGGCTTGTATGAACATCTATAACATTTTATTATGTTTTATCTTCGTCTTTAGCTGTTAATATGGTTGGTATTAATCGTGGCAGTGATTTGTTTCTAAGTAAAAAGTTGTATTCTTTATGGAAAAATATTACGTTATATGTATGATGCAGAAATAAGTAAAAATGTAAATAGGTAAGTTAAAAGGAGCCTCGTCAGCTAATCCAACGTCATCATCATTTTCGTGTCAGCTAGTAGATTTCTACTCTAAGGTAAAGGCCTCCCCTAAGACCGCATCGATGACCGGTCTCGTACTGAGCACATACTGCGACTTCCTGCGACCTGGACTATGCCATCAGTCCAGCTAATGGAGAGCCTATTTAAGCAGCGTCTACCGGCTCGTGGTCGACACTCGACACCAATAACAGAATTCCGAAAGTTACAACACACTTGCAATATAACAGTTTCAATAAAACTTATTTAACTTCATGAAGTAGCGAATGTCGAGAGTTTCCTGGAAGTCCACGGTTCAGGCTGTTAATTATTGCCACAAACAATAATTACTTTTTCCAATAAAGTGTTTACAAAAAAAGTGTTTTCTCCAGAATATTCCATTTTCAACAATAATGCGATTTTACAATGCGGTCACGCCATATCTATAATTGTTTTTCACGCATTGTCTAAGTAATATCACACGGAACTGATGAGAAAGTCCGAGGTAGTTTAATTGGAATAATTTTATTTACTCTAAATTATCAGGAATGGATTTTATGAAATTACACCCGCAACGCAACGAGCCATGCGAAGTCGGAGGGGACATCTAGTATTATAAAAGACGTTTCTTTTCTATGAAACAAACAATAATGCTAGAAAGGAGTATCGAATTAATGATAGATAAATAAATTATGGGGCTATCAGAACATATGGTTAATAAAAGTGTCTCCTTATACGACTTATTATAACAATTGCGTAACAAATGGCGTATCGTACACAACGTTACGCAGTCTAGGACGTTACAGACTATATAAAAATTGATAAATCGTTTGATAAAGATAATATAGATCCCCTCAATTTGTGTTTAGTATATCATAGGATAATGTTGCTAAATTTGGAAGAGACACGTGGTTTAATATAATTAATTTGTACGGTAGAGCACTATTATTTAGTACACTTTTGAGGGTTTAAAATGTCTAATTCGAATGTTAATACCAACGTATATTATTTATAAAAAATAATATAGATAACATCTTTATTATATGATCTTCTAACTTCTATCTAAAATCATAAAACGTGATAGTCTTGAGCAGTGGTAGTCCAGTAGTAGGGAAACTCAGACTTTATAGGTCGCGAGTTCTATTGAGGGATACAATATTTTATAATTCTTACTTTGTGTATTAATTTTAAAGGATTACCATAGGTCACAAATAAGTTTCCGGAGGATGGGTAGGAGCGTATTGCTTCATACCATAGTACCACACCGTGATTACCAACCTGTCTACCAAGCGTGTCGATTATGGTATATTGGAGGTCCAAGCCATGCAGTGTCTATGTGCTGAAACAACGAGACTTGAGTAAGATGAAAAATTAAATGAAAGATTTACTGTCATATCCAGCAAGATTTAGTTCCTTGTAATTCCGACATAATAGTCCGCGCAAACAGTTCGGTTAGGATACAAACAAATACAATGTGAGCGGCCGGGATCCGTTCGCAAACTCAATAAGGGTTGATTCGGTTGATTGCAATCAGTGGCGCTCCGATGTACCGCGAGGTGTACGTGATATGAAAGTATGGATTGATTTTAGCGAGCTGCGGCCAACAGTTTTAAACACGCGATCATTTCAACAATATTACGCTAGAAAACTCGTATTGGATCACGCGGGAATTAATTACGCGTATGAACTTCATTTGCAATTTCAATCGGTATTTTTAATTCGAAATTCTTTTGGAAATAAATGCATTGGGAAATTTAAATTTCTTCCAATTATTGTTTACCAGTGTTTCGTTACGATTCGATCTCATAATAAAAGTTTATATTAATTGTGGAATGTTTGCGAATACAGAATATGCAAATGTAGTCTCGAAAAAAAATATTTGTAATTATATTCAAATTAAATATTGATTTTCGTAATATTTGCAAAAATAATTAATTTTGTTTAATAACTTAAGAAAGTAAGTATTATTAAAAATATTTTTTAAACTTTTATTTTGATTTGACGTTAGGTTAAAACACTTGTGTTTGGCATAGGTCATTTTTAATTTTTTTAGTGAAAATTCTATAATTAAGTTTTAAAATTCTTTATTAATATAAAACAGATGGCTGCTTGGGCCGTAAGATTCTGGAGACTATGAACCGGTAAGCGCAGCGTGAGATGTCCATCGTTAAAGTTGGAAGAGGTTGGATGCAAGCAACTTCCGACCGGTCCTGTTGGAAATCTGTTGAGCCTATGTAGACTACCTACCTTCTACGGCTGAAACAATGATAATGATGATGATTGTTTAATAATAGCCTATAATTTTTTCATACCCTGTAAACCTTCAAGCCTTCAATTTGGACGAGGCCTATGCCTTGCAGGGAGCTTTCATAGGTTAAAAAGAGAAAGAAGAAAGCATCTCATTTTGTTAGATGTAAATGTAATTAAAACTTTTTGATGCTTATGTTTGTTAGATATAATACAAAATACTACAGACTGTTTATGTAACTTTACAATAGTTTTTTTATATATTAATACTGCACCGTTTGCGAGAAATACTAATAACTGCTAGTAAAAATTTGCTCAGGTAAAATAAGGGTTTTTAAATACAAAATAATACGTGAAACCAGATCTGTATTCATAGCTTTATGATATCAGATGAAACGTATTATTCAGAAATTTTAATGGAAATAATGCTTTTGTTTTGGGAATTTAACAAAGCGGTTACACCCATATATACGACCTCTTATAAAAATGGCAAAATGCACTAAAATATTTTTTTTACTTTATTTATAGTCATATATCGATACCATATGCGAACGAAAGAGTTCGAATATTATAATATCATCCTTTTCTAAGTAAACCACTATTTATTAAAAACAACACGACACCTAATTACTATTCTAATAAAAGTTCAGTTCAATAGAAATATATATACTGAACTTCATAGATGTATATAGAATGTCACCGAGTATGACCAGTTTTTACTGTCATATATGTCTCTAGGAACATTGTTACACGTGATAATTACTCCTGCATTACTTCGCAACGTACATCAGGTAAAAATGTTCATTATTTCATGTATTAAAAAAAAATATTAGTGTTCATTTGAGCATGAGTTCTGGGACATAGGCGTGTCACTTGTCAGTTGAACGGGTCAGCTGTCTGCGTTTAGTAAAAGCGAAAAATAAATATTGTAAAAAAACACTAGTGATACAAATTAGAATTAAAGAAAAAGTTATGTTAAAATGAAGTTTATTTTTTTATCAGATACACATATCATTTTTATTAGAAAGAGTTCTTACTCTTCTTTCTTAAACGGCTTTTATTCAAAAATGTAAAAAAAAATAATTAATCTGACATTTCTTTTGGCTAATAAATGAAATTCTGAACGTCGTAAACTCAAATGCGATGCTATTAATAAAAAAATTTACAACGTTCACACTTGTTGAACTATTTAAATTTCGCAAGGAGATTAAGCTATTTACTCATTTATAGAGGTTACGATTTTATTCCTAGTTTTATTATTACTTAGAAAACCAAAGGAACAATATACAAATACACCATGTATAGAAATTTTGTAATATGTAATACTTTTTGGTATTGATGGTTACCAATATCAAAAAATATCGGTGTTACTTTTTTCAGATTGGTACCTTTATTGCTGAGAGTCGTGATCCTCTGAATGTAAAATTTCTTGATTATAACACTCACTACCTTTGGCTTAGTATAATAGATGAAAGAACATTTGGTATAAGCGTCGAACGGATTTGTACCGAAGATTTGGTAGTAGTACGACCACTTGCACTTTTCCCATCAATTGTTCGAATTTATGTCCGTCTATTCTATTAGACCGAAGAGCTCCAGTACTCGGTGTTATCATCGCGTTGAATACACCCTTTTGTCTGGAATGTAGTTTATGAATTAAGTAGCATTTTTCTTCAGCTTTTTTTCATTGTTCTCAATATATCTAAGTATACACTATTTCTATTAGAATGCAATCATTACGTATGTTGTGCAGCTGCGTTGGGTTTTTGGTCATACCAAAGAAAAAAGAATGCTTGATATTTTTGTCATTCATTCTTTGATATACATTATGGTATAATAAGTTTTTGTGGGGCATCTTCAACAAAATAACTTCAAGTTAATCAACCGTCATAGTAGACTGTTCTATGTAAGTAATTCAATTTTCAGTTCCATAACAATGGCTAGAGAGAAAACTGAGTCAATGTTATGTAATCACACATTATGAATGATATTTTACTTATTTTAAGTTATAAATAAAAAAAATATTTTAAAATCACTGTTGGCGTTACTGGCAGTAGAAATGCACTAACAGCGCTTAACTTAAACTTTGTTTTTAATAATAATAGCTTGTCGCGCGGGAGTCCCGACTAAGGCCATAGGTTTTTGCCGTTGGTATTTTAGAGCAAGTAAACTTTACTGGATGAGATTCGTAGACAAACGCTAGTAACTGTTATAGCTTTGCAAATTGGTAAGTTGAAATGCCAGTTGCCAGGACACATTGCTCGCAAAACAATTAACCTCGTGAAGACCATAGTTTGGCAAGTGTTAGACGTCTACCCGGGTGGTGGACAGACGACCTTGAAAAGATCGTAAGAAGAAGCTGAGCGCAAGGCGATTCTCATGTCTCCTAAAAATCTATGGTGGAGGCCTATGCTTACTAAACGTCCTGTGGCTAAACGATGATGATAATTAGACTTTACTTTGGTTTATACATATAATACTAATTAATTTTTAATTATTAATTCGTGCACGCTGATTTTCGACTGTTACGTTTAGGATAAGGTGCGCCGTAGTTATTTCCATTTGTTCTTTATAGCTTGCAGATGCATATCTCTAAACCTTTGTATAAATTTTTCGTTTCAATGAAAATTATTTAAAATTCGAATTCGTTTAAATTTTAGTCCCAGAAAAATGTCGAGTGTAAGAAAGGGATTTTTGACGAGCGAGGTCGTGCATAAACCACGGCTAGTTTGTATTCAAGGTGACACACCGCAAAGCTTATTTCTTACCTCAAAGTAGAATTGTAGAATCCTTGTCGTTTGAAGTACGTTTGAGGACGCTTAAGTGGAGATTAGTTCATGTAAGTACACTCTTTATATCGTAATTGTGGGAAGGATCTTAAATTTAATATACTTATTTGTTTTTACAGCTATTAGCCATATGCTTAGTAAATATCTATGAGTATAGTATATCGTAAGGTGAACAAACGAAGGAATTATTGGGTTACTCCCCTCACAATCCAGACCTTTCACCGTACAACTTTTAGTAAGAAAAACCGAAGAATAACTTTGTGGAATATGTTTTTAAAATTTCTTGTTTTTTCATTTTTATAACATTATCAGAATGAAAGTATCAAGTTATGACTATATTTAATTTAACAAAGATTATTCGGGTCTTATTTTATTATAACTAGAGAGCCGCTTAGTACTGTTTTTTATTATTGTATGTTATATGCAACAAATGAAAGTTATACAGGGTGTCTGTCTAAATCTATTATTATATCTTTTAAAACTTATGCAAAAAAGTATTTAATACAGTTTTAATAAAAGGTTTACACGATAAAGTAGGAAACCCAGTTTCATATTTAAAGCGTATGTCTTCCAAGTGTGCACCAACGAGATGCACGCACTATCCAAATCGGAGTTTTGGGTTCATCGCCACAGGCTGCTGTAAACTGCTTTCTCGAAGTATATTTTCTTTTAAATTCACAAGAGTGTTAGGATTGTTATTATAAACTCCCTGATATCCCCATAAAAATCCATTGGAGCTAAGTTGAGTGTTCTCGGTGGCCACGGGACATCCCCGAAGCGATTGATCAGTTTTTGGGGGAAAGCTCTCGAAGCAAATTCATCAAAGATCTGGCCGTGTGTGTAGTCGCTCTATTCTATTGGAATCACTTGTGTGACGAATAAGACGGATGGGCTCGCAGCTACAGCAAAAATAAATCTGTAATCATGCGCCGATAATTCTCACTATTAACGTTCATCGCCTGGTCTCGAGCTTTTTTAAAAAAAGAAATAGTCCAATGTCCTCATAAAGTAGATGTGTTTAATATGCAAATTTATATTAATTGAAATTAAAATGCCATTCTCTACAGGCTCCTTATGTTTTTTCATTTCATCAGGCTCTGATAACTTATTACGCAACTCCGGTTTAATTTCTTGAGTTTACAGCGTCGACAAAAGGCGACATATTTACATATAAAAATTGTTCGCGTGAGTAACTACTGCAGGAATTCCATATAAGAGCATTCGGTTGGCCACACGATGACCTAAATAGCTTCCAATCGAGCATGGAAAATATCGCTATAATTACTCAGATTTATTGCGCTCTTAATCGATGTAAATTCATAATGCAATCGCACGGGGTGTCGGCACAAACCCCACCCATTGCAACCACCATGGCCACCAGTAGAACTGCGTTCCACTTTCGCGAGCGGAAAGACGCAAAAAGTTCTCGTTCTCAGAACCTGCTGTGGGCGGAGGCGTGGACACGTGTGTCGCAAAATCACCTCTACACTACCAGCAATACGAGCGAAAATGACATTTTTTATCGACCATTAAAGATTATATAAGGTGCTATGTACTCATTACTGCAGCAGTTTAAGTTAGCGTATATATGCACGTAATGTCTTTAAATTAATGTTAAGAGGCAGTTAGCACGGTTCGCCATAAAAATTCTCTTTCTTAATGTCCATGAGCATTCATCATTTCTTTTCCTTCATAAATATGAGCAGTTCCGTTGATCCTGTCAGTAAAGTAATTAGTCTTTTTGTTAATTAGTTTTATAATATTTTCACTAATGGGACGCAAGTTACCTTTCGGCGCAGCAAAACGGAAAAATAATCCCTCGTTTACAACATATCGGATGTCATAAATATGTTTTATTGCATCGTTTATGTTGTAGTTGAATAATTTACAAAAACGCCTATCGGGAATCGAACCTGCTATAATATTCGTACTTTACAATTTTCAACAACTAGGCTAATACTCTTCTGACATAATATAATGGTGTTTTCCGGTTTCCACCCTATAATTTCTTGTAACATCAGCAATGGGGATGACATGAATGAAATAAAATGAACAGTAAAATATATCCAAATCTGGGACAGTTCTGGATCTAGCCGCTTATGTACGGTCACAAGGTTTCTTAACTGGGCAACCATTGTTTGTACTGAGTTGATTAGATATAATAGATAAAATTTACTTTATTATATTAATTACTTTGACTGTGTCATGAACAAAACCCTGTGAAAAAGAAATAGCACAAAGTATGGAGAGCCCAAAATATCACAAGATATACCAGAATAAAAAAGTCTGTTCTATAATTAGCTAGGAGTCGGAAACATTAAACTTGATTCTTTTTGCTTTCGGAATGTGACGCCGGAGGAAGATGCTGAAAATCCGTTTAACAAATCAGGTTTTCTACCGTACTGTCTGCCTTCGACGAGTATTAAAATTCTTCAGAATCTTAAAAGGGTGGATGAAACATTAAACTGATGATTACTGGAAAACTATCCTAACAGGTCAATCTTAGCTGACATCAATCGTCATGCTTCGCTCCATGATGTTAAATATAAGGACAGGTGCCGCAACATGACCGCCAGCCATAAAGACAACGATGCGCCGAGAAAGATAAGTATTTTAATTATGAGATAAGCAAAAACTACAAATTATTTCTATATTTGAAGAAATCTTTCATAGTAAAAGTTACAACAGGTGGTGTTACTACATAAAAACTTTCAAAATGGAGTAAATTTTCGTCTGGCGATACCCCAAATATTGTAACTAAAATAACAACTACGAAATCCCTAAAAATATCTTGTATTAAAAACGCTGAAAATATTAGAAATAAACCCACTTTTTTACTTCTTTTAAAATACACTTAATGTCGTTATTAAGAAAACTATTTTAAACAAAGATTAGTTTACAAGATTTTTGCGTTCTATATTTATAAATAATGTGTTCATTTTTAAACTTTGAAAGATTTTTATAAGTCTAAGATTTCAATATTGACTCATCATGACTTTAATCTTGGTCGTAATTTATTGCAAAAGTGACATTAATAACTTAGTGTTTAAGGATACGATGAAAACGAATTGAATATCAACATTTATTAGAATATTGCATTATTATCAATATTATTTCCGCCCCAGGAAGTCCACGTGCTGGAATTACAGGACTAATTACAGGACTGAATTATAGGACAGGTTGAAAGCTTTTATCCAGCGTCTTCCGACGTCCTTAAAAGGGGTGAACATCCTTCGCTTGTTGGTCCGTGGTCTTTAGAACCTTACGGCCCCAGGGACCAACTGTTTGATTCATCGAAGTATTTTTTAAAATAAAAGACCAGATGATCAAAAACAAGATTTTGAGATACTGCAATTTCAAAACTGTGCAACATACTTTTTATGTTAGAATAAAATTAAAAAAACCAGGAGCGCTGTTCATGAATTTCATTTTCAAAATATTTAAAGCATTGTAAATGAGATTACGTAGTTCTTAATGTTGTATACATACAGATTGGTAGTTTCGTCGCTTAATTATAAAAATATTAAACTTGTGCAATCGAAAGTAAAAGTAATTTTATATCAACCTGATTTTTATTAGTTTAGAAAACTAGATAAAACATAATACATATAAATTTAAAATTATTATCAATACGTCATCTATAAAATCTCTATTTATTCAAAAATATAATATGACGCAATATATACTATGAAAGTTTTTTGGTAACATTTAAACGAAACAATAATTGTAAAGATTAGAACACACTCTCTACCAAAAAGCTGCAAACAGAAACCCTAAAACTTAACGTGTGTGCACATATTTAACATTTTTATGTTGTATTAAAGGTTTAATTTTGATTTAAGTTCTCTGCGTGGGTAGTGTAAAAAACGTCCTGCGAAATATTTACCTCTAACGTCTTCCAGGAGATTGTCCTTGCAGGATGAATTAGCGCGCGTCTCTACAACTTATATTAATAGATTTTCTTGGCTTGTTCTTGATTGACGAGACTTTTTATATTAAATACTTAGCCTGGTGATAAATATTGTTATAATTGAAAAATTTACGAAAATTGAATTTAGAATTCGTAATTTTTATATCACTTTTGATTATGTTTTCTAATTTTTGCGCTAATACATTTTAAAATAATTTGTAGTATTAAAATGATCTTTATGTTAAACTTATACTACCTGAAACTATAAAACTATTGTTGATACTTGCACCAAGGCAATCTCTCATAAGACATTTGTATCATGCACAAAATAAAATTTACATTGCTCTGTGCAGATTTTCGCCTGCCTTAGTTAGAAGCGATAATGGACCGTCTTTTGTCTATGTTCCCAGCTATAATGGCATTTGAAATACTAAAATCAAAATTGTGAAATCTATATATTTATATTTAGAAAACGAAAAGAATGAATTTAAATGTTTTTACACAGATAAAGTGATTACTCTGAAATGTTACATCAATTTATTATTTCTTTTAGGCTGTTCAGTGATTTCTGACAGTACAATATTGGCAGCGACAGATTACTATCTATATTATTATGATAATAGTACAATTATCAATTTTAAAATATAATTAACCAAACCTTGGTTTACTGATTATATTATCATTCCCTCATTTACTATTTCTGATGATAATATTATCATTCCCTTATTTACTATTTCTGAAACCATTAATTTTTAAATATGGTGTAACTATGTATCGACAGCAAATCACTCTGAAATAATTTTAGGTACAAAGTCTGAAGAGTCAGATATAAACAATAATTAATTTCAATATGTAGTAATCTTTATATTGAAATCGATTTTTCTAGCATTATTTATGATTTCTAAAATCATTAATTTTTCAATGAGGTGGATTATATATTAATTTATAGCAAATCAGCCTGTATATGATATTTGTATTACAATATATATTGTGAAGAAACATGCAATATTAATATTAAACTGAAATAAAATGGGCTGTGAGTATGACCGTTAAGAAACGCAATTAACATCGTTATAGACCATTAACTACATTTCTGTTCCAAAGCGGACATTTGCACTAGCACTAGCAAGTTTTTATCTGAACGCGCCTTATCCACTATATAAGCTTCTGTTACCTTTGGCTTCTTTTATGGGTTCTCAATGGCTTTTATGTAATATTTCTCTTATTGTCTACTACAAATTTTATTACAACACAAAATGGTTGGGTAAGTTTATACATAATATTTTCACTATTTCATTGAACTGTTCGTTTTTATTATTTATTTATGCTTATTTACAGCTTTGCAGTTTGAGGTGTAAAAAAACTAATTGCTGTTTACAAATACTGTACGTCTGTTAGCACAGTGTAAACACTTTATCTAATCGTCTTAATACTAATTACTGTTGAGAACTTCCTCGGGGCTTTTCATTAGAAGTTTCACCGGATGTGAAGCTATTAAGCTCTTAGATAGTTTACGGAGATGCTTTGTGGACAAATGGACTGTGTGTAAAAAAAGCGCCACTAGAAACGCGTTCAGAATTAAATTCGGAACAAACTGGATGCAGGCCGCTTTGACCAGTCCTATTGGAAATCTGTGGGGGAATCCTTTGTTTAATAGTGCAAGTCTTATGGTTGAAACGATGATGGTGGTGATGATAGCCAAACCTCGGCTTTGCGATTCTTCGGTATCTGACGTAATAGGATTTATTGTAATTTATTTAGTTAAAGACTGTCCAAGTTCAAATACCTCAAAATTGCCAATTTTCGTGATTAAACAGGAATTTGCTTGTACTTGCAATTTTGATTTGAAGTGAACTGGCAGCTGAAAAAAAAAAGTCTAAATACGTAATGCTTTTATTGATGGTAGAAATAGATATAAACTGCTACACTTGAATATTTCTAAATCTGCATATAAGCAGTATTCTAACAATTTATTTAAGGATTTAATTTAAAAAATGAAGTGATTCTTAGAAGAACCAAGGACACTGAAGTAGCTAAAAGAATTGCTTTGTTGTGGCCGAAAGATTCTCGAGTAGCGACCATGAGCCGGTAGATCCAGCGTAGGTAGGCTCTAAGTAGAGCGAAGACATAGTTATGCTCGCAGATGGATGCAGACAGCGCAGAACCGGTCTCCGTGGCAATATTTGAGGGGGGCATATGCCTTGTACTGGGCGTCAGTCGGCTGAAAAGAAGAAGCATAAGAATTATACAAATATATTATACTTAATTCGGGATGGAACTATTGGCCAGTCGGTTTAAGTTCTGATTCATGTTGTGCCAGTCGATTCTCGTCTCGTTTTCTCGTTAATTATTATAATTTCTGTCACAGGACGTTCAGTGATAGCTATGGATTGTTTTCTATATAAAATACCAATTAGACCGGTCAGAAACGGCCTGTGGCCATTCTCTTCCGATGCCGATAGCCGCCCTTGCCGCGTTTCTAGGTCCGTAGCCTCTTCAACCGAACCTTAAAATCACAATGGCCATCTATTCTAAGACTTAGGAGGCCAACTCACTATCCTTTCATCTTGCCAATCAGTTGGGTTATATCAGTTATTCTTGTTCGTCTACAGGTATTCTTACTCCTGATTCAATCTCGTAGGATAATACCGAGAATAGCCCTCTTCATAGCTCTGTGAGCGACTGTTAATCTGCCAGTGATCTTGCATGGAGCATGAACTGATTCAATTATTATACTGGTATTTAATTACAACTATTTACGTATTTAATGTGATAAATTTTCTCTATAGTTGTTAAGACATTAAAGTGTTTGTATATCCTCATTAAAGTCAGATCATTTATCGGGCTTGTCAAAGTCATGTTGTTCTTATAATTAGAAAATTAGAAAGACAAATACGATTATGAAAAGACTATAAATCAATATACGGCTGTCGCATATAAGTAGCAATGAAGGAAACACCTACATGGAGTTGTTCGCAAGTCACACGATGGTTGCGTTGAATAATTCAATAGAAACAAGCGAAGACACTTGGGGTGAAGTGGACTGGGGCGCGGGCGTCTAGACCGATGTTTTTATTGGTAACATTTCGCGGCGTGTTTACTTTGGCTTTTGGACAAACAAAGCCATAGTTGATATTGTTTTTCGAACCGTCGCACTTTCTGTAACACGTATTTCTAGAGTAAATACTATGTCATTGTTGACGTAACGTAGATTTTTTCAACTTTTATTTAATTTCATTTCATATTTCTAATTTATTAAGCTTATGTCATCTACATGCATATGGACAGGGGTTTTCCACTCATCACGCTATGTATAATCCTGATGGTGATTGGAGACTGTAATTTGGTAGAAATAACAGTTTTGCTGAGTAAAGGTCGGCTAAGAACGAATTTTATAAAATTAAGGTTAGACCCCTAAAGTGGGATGAGAGGTGTTC
The DNA here is from genome assembly GCF_028537555.1 of Battus philenor. Classification (NCBI taxonomy): domain Eukaryota; kingdom Metazoa; phylum Arthropoda; class Insecta; order Lepidoptera; family Papilionidae; genus Battus; species Battus philenor. Next base: position 7,719,443 of record NW_027181686.1, read on the forward strand.
ATTAAAAAAAACTATTTTCGAACTACAGTTCTTATAGATGTAGTATAAATCTTGGTCATAATATTTTTTGGCATGTACGGATTTCAGTCTATATTTTACGTCACACGAAGCGACATGGGGAAATCTAGTTAAAATATAACATAAGTACAATAAACATACAAAAAACAAACCATTACCGTCGTTGTCAAACTATTATCAATGACTTTCTTATAGAAAAATTTCGTCGTGAAAATTATCAGAATATATAATCGATTTATATGTACGAGTACTTACATACAGTACAGATCTGTATGTATATGTACATATAGTTATATCTTTAGTCGTATAGATAACTTCGACTTTGGACATAAAATGACCTTTTTAAAATTTCCTAAAATAAAATAATTGTAAATTTAATCTATTTATTCATATTCCAAAAAATATTATTAGCTACATCTGCAGGTCTAGACAATCAACCAGAGTTTGACTAAGCCACATATCTGCCGCTAACAATTTTGTATTGTGTTCCTCTTTAAGAAAAAATACTTTTGTTATATAATTACAACGTAATGACATGTGGTAAAGAGCCAATATATTACGCAGTATCATCGTCAACATGTGAGTCTATAGACGGCCACTGCAAGGCATAGGCCTCCTTGAAATATTATCATGATGACAGGATTTGTGCTGCCCGTCGTTGGATACGACTTTTTGCGACGTCGCCTCACCTAGTGGCCGCAGTATATTGTGTTAAAAAAGTTTTTGTATCGCATTGTTATAACTGAGCGTATATCATCATATTAATAAAAGTGTTTCAATATACGATTATCTAAAACAACATTTACCCCTTACTGACAACAACCAACGAAGTAAAACTAAGCAAACTTTTTATGGAAATTTATATGTAGTTTTACATTTTTTTTTGAAATTGCTCTATAATTTCGCATTGAATAAATATGAAGCGTTCAGACAGTTGTTAGCTTTCCCCGCTCACGACGGGACTTGGTGCCCCATACGAATGAATAATCAAAACTCATAAACACTCTAGCTGCGACTCGGGGCACATTACGCGACGGGACGTGTTTTTAAACAAACTTGTACAGTCCGTCACATAGCTCTTATCATGAAATCGGCTGTGATATTTAAGCAACTATCTGTTTAACACGTGATATCACCGCATGGTCTTCCTGACAAGAGATTTTATATTTTGGAATGAGAACATGTAAAAGCATATAACTTTATAAAAAACTTTGGTAATCACGACGTTTCAGCCCATAGACGAGCATTGTAATGCTTCTCCCATAAATATGAAGAGGAGGGTTAGCGATCATGATGAGTATAGTGCTACCGAAATCGCTATACCGCTTCTTAGGCTTCCGCGCGGCAAGACGAGAGGGTGTATTGGCCGATACTTTTTATCAGTCCACCGTCAACGCGCCACTTATGCTTTTTTTCCTAGACCTCATCTTTTCGCGCTTTCCGATGGCGAGGTACAACGGTTTCGGTAGCACTATACTAGTGACTGTACTGTATTCACCGGATAAATTTAATTCTAGAAAATGCAAAACTTTGCTCTATGAGCATTACCTATCTAATAACTTAAACCCTCTTATTAATAAATAACAAGCTAATGGTGTGTTTACATGAATCTGACAAATTCATGGTACGAACGCGTTCTCTTGCTCGTAACAGATTGTTCCCGTTTACCCTAGGATTTGTGTATATATTTTCTATTTAACATGTGGTAAGTGTTCTTTCTTTGATTAGGGTTAAATCTGTGGTTTTTTTTTCTAGGGTGATGGAAAACCCGGCAATAAAAACATTGTGACAGCATTTTTCGTAAACTGTTCGTATCAACTCATTATTTTTCACATAATTAGAATGTTCAGCTATGATATTAATGCTAAATCACCTGATCTCGACGTCATTCGTACATCACCATGCAGGTTCTTAAAATATAACCTCATTTTCTTGATAAATCTGTACAATGAAATAATTTGTGTTTCGTTCTGTATATAAACATTAGTTCTTAATATATTTTTATTTATTTCTTTCTTTGCTATTGTGTATCAAGAATCGTTTAATACCTTTTAATAATGTGATACTATTGTGAATGTCATTCAAAAGTTCGATTTGCCGGTGGATTAGATTTTGTAATTGTTTGTTCCCTATTACTATTATTATTTTTTCGTTAGCTAGAGAGAATTAGATGTTCTTTCTATATAAATGAATAAATAATCATAAGAAGATAATAAAAAATTTAAAAATGCACCCCAATTGTCACCGGCATATGTTAAAAAAGTAACAAAGTAACAACTGTTGACGCTCATTAATCTAAATCTAGTTTGGATTACACAGAGCTATTTAACTCTATTCGGCAAACGCGGAAAAGCTATATAGCAATTTGTAACGGGAAGAATAATTTAATTCATTCCTTTTGTTTAACTTTATTTGAAATTAATTTATCTTAAGTTTATTTTCGTTCCGAATAGTTCCTTGTATTGTCCATAATCAAATGTTGTAACTCTCCTTTATAAACCTCAGTAAATTAAAAAAAAAACTACCAATCGCTGTATTATCTGTCGACAGAAATGGACGTCGAAACGATTCTCATGTGGATCAAGACTGTTTTCTTACGAAAAACATAAATACGTATAAAAAATACAACATTAAACATTTTTTTCAAGTTAGTTGAAAATAATATTGCACCGTGAATTGGAATGTCTTGCATGTACTTTAGAATGACTGGTGTTTCGTTTTTGTTCGTAACAATTGCAAGAAATTGTTGAGTCGTTCTTAAGGGTGCAGTAAACCAATATGGATAAATTAATGACACACCTATCCGCGAAGCCGAGTCCGAGGAAAACATTTTTATACGGAGAAGAACAGTAAAAAGTTTAGTATACTTTTCAATTGCAATGTTTTTACGTGTTGCAAGTGACAGTTAAGAAAAGGACATTGAAAATGTGTTCGTGCGTATTTATTCCATTAATGGCTCTATTACTCTTTCTCGGTAAAAATGTTTGCATTTTATTAAAATTTTGCGAAGATTATGTTAGATTTACATTAAAATATTTATTTTTATCATAGAATATGTTTAATTTTGTGTGCAAATTATTGTTTTAAATATCTTTAGAACACAACTACACGTTTCAATGATATATAAAACTAAAGATTAGTGCATATTCTTATATACTTTGATAAAATATCACTTCATGTATAATAAATATTTTTTGAACTAAATTGTAAAAGAACAAAAAGTTCGACACGATGACATGCCCTTAATTATGTCGTCATTCCAATATCCTACCTCAAAATATTAACTAGCGCAACGAATTTAGTTTCACGTCTATTTGTTAATAAACATCCGGTAATAGCAACAAACTCCTGCTGCCTTTCAAGAACCTTCGACTAGGAGTGCTAAATGTGTTGAGAGTGACAACCCAAGTCTATCTTCCCTTGCGCTGGCCTTTGCGCTCAATCTCTCTCTGGAAGCGGTGTAGGAAGTTCCCCATTAGGTGGACTGACAACGTAGTCAGGGTCGCGGAAAGTTGCTAGATGCGGATAGCATAAGACTGGCCATTGTGGCAAGCCTGTGGGCGTCTATCGATTGACATTCTGATGATGATAATGACTCTATGGAAGTAAAAAGTACTCGAGTCTCATTGGATATGTCGACGAGAAAGGAGAAGTGTTTATGATTCTCAAAGGCCTTAACAAGTGAAAGCACTTGTCGGTTACGTCACCCGTGAATTAAACAGACTCTCATAATCAATTTAAATAAAGTCGAAGGTAGTCGATGCGATTTTAGTGATCAAAATATTCACACAACTTGTTTTCTCCTAGACCAAAAAATATAAGAATAAATGTTGTGTTTTGAATTGTAGTATCTCCTTAAAATGTCAAGCATGCGGGAGTAAAGTTCGTTATCATTTCAGCTTAACAACTTCAAACAAAAACCGTTTTATTCCAAAATTAATATAAAAGGCCGATTATGTTTGTAATTAAAAATGTATTTAAAATAAATGTCTTGCGATTTTTTACTTGTTTTGACTTGTCATGATCTTAATCTATTGTAGAAGAAACATTCAAAGCTTTGTGGTTTGTGTGATCATCGTTTAATAAAATAGTGTAAATATACAACATCATCGTCATTATCATTTTGGTTGTATGTCCACGGTTGGGCATATGCCTTCCTGGGCAGCGTCTTCCAACATTAACCAGGTCGTCTGTGCAAATTACGGGTGGACATCGTACGCTCTGCAAGCAGGGACGTGGAACACCTTTAGCTCAATCTATTAAATAAAAATAAATTTTGTTTATTTCTTCCACAATAATTAAACATGTGTATTTTCCTTGAAAATGTGCACAATATTACAAACGTAAATACACATTACACGAATTAATGAATGTCCGAATAACACGAATGTCCTAACATAAAAGTTAATATCTGCTTACTGGATTATCGTACGCTGCATCAAAATATTAAGTTATAACTAAGTTTCTCGTTTGCACGAATTCAGAGTTACATCAGGAATAATATATAATTTTGAAATATACCTTTTGAAAATTTGTCTTTTGTAACTGTAAGTTTTTATTTAAATAAGCTATATGTGAAAATAAAATTACTCTATAGTGCACATGGTGATTGGATATAGGTGTAATAGCTTTAACGTGGATGAAAGTATAGCTTATTGTATGGTAATGAAATAATCAAATATTTCAGAAATTATAAATAACGTAATAATAACATAGTTGAAAACGCCTTTTTTAAAATCGAATAACTGCATATTAAAATGAATTATTGCTTACTATTACTATTGATCTGTGGTCCCATAGTGTGAATACTTTATACAGGATTTTTGACAATAGGTGTAAAAGCTTATAAGATTACAAATAAGATGTCGCTGACATGAGATTTACATTCACTCTTATTAAAACTTTTACAGGCATAACCAATCAACTTATATAATTTATTAAGATGTACAATATACACCATGAAAGCAACACATCACCCGCATGACGTTAGAAAAAAGTCTAAGAAATAACCGCGAAAACCTACAAAATGGCGCCCGTCAGTTGGCGCCAATTTAAACCTGGTTCTGTATCCTATCGCGCTTTGATCTCCGTCCCGCAGGAGTGTTTGCACAGTGCCGCATCTGTATGTTTGTCTTCGCGGTGAAAGAAGCCCTGTGAATAGCGCGTCTTTCAATAGAAGATTTATATCGGCGGATGAGACCGTCAACTATAGCGTGGCAATTTGTTAGTAGATACCCTGATAAACAGCGCTGAGCGTGGGGAGTAGTAGAGTAGTATACTGTAAAAGAAGTGTACGACAAATAGGCTGAAAAAATATAGCCATCTTAAATTTATTAGAGAAACATTTGAGGAACAATTAAATTAATTATCATCAAAAGACACATATTTACTAAATCAATTATGTGTATAATTTTTATAACTATGACTAGACGTAATTGCCATTAAATTGTTATCAGTTTTGACAAGCTACATTTTCAAACTTGCATACGTAATTTCGTTCAGATTGATAGTAGGAATCAAAGTAAGTATATATATTCAATAAGTTTTTTTTTTCTCATTTATCTAGTTTATTACTAAATTTTAAAAATATATATTAATTTTATATTCCAATGATACTAGTTCAAAATACCTAAGAACCTAAAGATAAATGTTTTTGACCAGTGTGTGTTGCCGATAATGACGGATCCGAGACGTGGTCGCTTACATTGGCTTTATAAGAAAGATCAAGGTCACCCAAAAAGCAATGGAAAGACGTATAGTACGAGAGACTTATTGAGATAGAATCAGAAATGAGAAAATTCGTAGAAAAACCAAGATTACTGACATAGCTTGATGGATTTTATGTCTGATGTATCAGTTCGCGGGTCATATCGCTTGTGTAAGATGGCAGTTGAGACCGATAGATTCTCGAGCAGCGACTTTGAGCTGGTAGACATGGCAATCTTCAGAGGAGACCTGTGGGCGTCTAGTGGCTGAAAATTAAAAGAATAAGATTTATACCTTTTTCATATACGATATGATGCTTTTTATATTCAATAGAACCTAAAATATTGAATATTTGTAGTTTTTTCAATTTAAGTAGACGATATAAGCAACTAAAGAAGATATGGAATATCACGTGGATGCTGGCAAAACGACGGAAAGACTTCTTGGTACTCAAGACATGAGTTTTGGGAAACTACGAGAGCATCAGGAGATCTTGACTTACCTTCTTTTTCGTTCTTAGCAGAGCACTTTCGAGAAGGATAGCACAGCTTTTTCACGGTCCACCATCTTTCACTATCCATTGTATTCTGCAAATTTTGCTTCGAGGGTTATTAGGTAGAGGTTTTCATCTGATTCATCTATTGCTAAATTATTTTTTTAACATCTAAAATCTAAATATCAGTTTTAGAGTTAGTTCCTATTAGCTGGTACTCCTATACTGTCACTTTTATGCGGATTCTTTGTTACGGTTGTCTTGGAGAATTTTTGGTTGCATTTTAGCAATATGAACACAAACAATACATAATGATAAGCTTTTTAATTTAAGCTAATTTATACGTAAGTGAGTTACGTATAAAGATTTATCTATTTATCAGCCTTATTGCAGTTTAGTACATTTCCGATGTGAATGTAAGTTACCAGCCGTGTGAATCTTGCATGCCCCGATACTATATGGTACAAAAAAAGATATCTATCGCATAAGGAGCGCTCATCAAACAATGCTACTATACTTTATCAGATAAAAGAAACGTGCAAATTCTGTGATAGCAAAACAATGATACCCATTACTTAACATCATAGTAGGAGCAAAAATTTAAGATGGAAAGCACCGGTGATTAATTGAAGTCTTTGATGATATCATCATCGTCATCAGCTCACCAGTAATACTTCCTGTGATGGACTTTATTCTCCTCAAATATTTTCAATAGGCCCGATTTGATTCGGCCACAAGCAGGGTTTTGACTACCTTAACAAAATCACATGTCCACCTTATGGGTGGACGTCTTACGCAGCGCTTGCCGATTCTTGATATTCTCTCTAGAATCATAAGGCGCTAATAAGAATAAAATATGTAATTAGAACGTAACAAAATGTTAAATAAGTAATAAAGAAATGAAATGAAATATTATAAAGTAGCGGTCCAAGAGGAATGGTGAAGAGGCGAGGTGTGAAAGGTGTAAGAATGAATAGGAATGAAAGATAATGCGACGGAAAAAATAGAAATGAGAAATATTGAGATGAACATAAAAAGAGTGACCAAAGAAAAAAATTATGTGAATAAATAAGTAAAAATTGTTTCTACCCACTGAAGATGGGGAGAAAACGAGAGGTCTCAAAAAAACCATAAAGCACTAGTAACCAACAACCATAAGTTAATATAAGCTAACCAATAACTATAACCATATGCTGACATCTGATTTGTGCGCTATATGGCCTGATTTCTGACACCTCAACTTCTTAATTTGCTTTGCTATGTCAGTTAATTTGGTTCATTCATGGAATTTCTCATTCTTGATTCCATCTCGTAGAGTACTTCTGAACATGGCCCTCTCCATGGCTCATAGAGCGAAGGTAAAATTACCAATAATACCCTTAGTGACTCATCACATTTCTGTACCCTGAATCATCACTGGCAACACACATTAGTCGTACATCACCGTCTTTAGGCATTACGGGTTTAATACGAAAAAGTATTTATGGTACGTCTTAGTAATTTGCCAATTTGTTATTATTTACTTTAAAATTAGAACGCATTATTTTTAATGAATTTTGGAAAACGAACATTGTTTCATTTAACAAATTTCACTAACAAGAGCAAATTATAAGTATAAAGAGTCTGAGCAAGAATAGAATTATATGTACATCTAGATGTTAAGCTTCGTAATAATGTGATAATAGTAAAAGATTATACGTGGTAAGTAAAAGAAGCAGAAAACCTGTCACGGGTGTCTTTGTGTCCATGGAACGTTACGATATATTGAAGAGATTACAAAAAGAGATGTTAAAAAAGAAGGTAATAAATAAGAAGAAATGAACGACAAAGATCAAAGATGTACCGCTCCTTAAGAAAACACGGCGAGATAGTGGATGAGGAATTTAGAGCAACTGTGTCAACGACGCTAGCATTGGAGAAGGACTGCACGGACTGGACTGGACGGCATAATTATATACCCATTAAAGTAAGTTCTAGGAGCACTATTTCGTGATAGATATGGGCTTCTTTCATAAACTTTCAAAAAGATCGGTTGAAAGTTGCTTCCAGCGCCTTTTGTCTACCTAAACATAAGAGCAAGGCAAGACAAAGCATTTAACTCTTATGCTTTACAACCCACCGGTGAGTCTATCGTACTCCAAACGACCGAAACCAAAATAAGGAAATCAATTATTTTTATTTATTGAGATTTGTATTGTAAAGAATATTAATTGCGGTTAATTATATATAAAATGAAAAAAAAGACTTTTACATCCTGAGTTTAACTATGTATCAAAAGGTCTGAAACCTTAAAGCTTGTATTGTATTTGAAAAATAAGCTGACCTATTGGCACCAGGACCTCGCGAATCATATCTATGAGGGTTTTGTTTGATAGTTGCAATAAGTGGCCTGTGGGAAATGTCTCCAAGGACGATTAGCCCCCATGCCTGAAATGGTTCAGTTCGAAATAGCTAACTGCTGAGCGGCGTGGCCTGTACCGAAATACTCAATTCTTCACCGAGCATTCGACGAGCCGATAAAATATTTGCAGTAAATGCATTAAATAAAAAAAAACCATTAGAACCACAATGGTAAATAGTTCAACGTTATTGTACTTTCAGTAAATTTTTATGTCCATATAAATTCTGTTAATATGCATTACGTTAATTTTGTTAAAGGGTGTCGTTTGCACCTGTGCTTACGGTTGAGGACGTAAAGGCATGCGATCGTCTTCAATAAAAGGCTTAATTATATAAAAATTTTACGATTATGCAAACCACTTGAATTAACGTTTTTATAAGCCGTAAAGAGAAAATGTAATAAATATTTTTAGGTAGCCAGGCGGTCAGGACTGACGCTTACAATTGTAGGTCCCGGGTTCGATTCTCGGCATTAATTAAATGCCACTGTTTACAAACAAGTTTCCAGTGAATAGGCAACAATGTCCTCTGCATACCAAAATACCATAATGCGACCGCCAACTCACCTACCAAACGTGGCTTTTGGCTTTTTTGTAAATTATGGTAAATCTTCCAGAGATATCTTCAGAAGAGGCTGTATATCGTGCAACGTACGTCGACGGACTGAAACAATGATCTATTTATTTACCCCTTTAGAGTTTCAAAATCTATAATGAAGCATCCTGTATATGAGGTCGCTATTTCCGTGAAATACAAGTCATGACATATCTTTGTAATCCACACCTCGTGACATTTATAATGGAAATTATAAAAAGAGCTAAAATCATTAAAAATATTTCATTCGTTATCTTATCTTTAATAGGGTGATCTTTAAAGTATATCCTATTAAGATATGCTGTTAGATCTTTCATTTATATTCTCATACTATATGCTAATGTTAAAAAGGTTTGAATAAAACGATTTTTATGTGAATAAAATTAAGAAAGTGTTTTGTATATCTTGTACTCATATTTACAATTGCATGTCAACATGCGATTTCTAATACGGCCATTTGCAAATATGCGCATAGATTAAAACTGACCGTCTATTCATATGTGAATTATTACATGTGTAAGAAATGTACTCGTGTTGATATGCGTTGACCATTTCAACGGCCCTAGTTGAAAGTAAGTGTAACTAAATGTGTATAAAGAATAATTGAAATATGCGTTGTACGTATTTAATAAAATAATTTCTTACAAAGTATTGTCAACTTTTTAAGCGCTGGTAGCACAGCGGTAGAAGACTAAGAAATGCGAAATAGGTCGCAGGCTCGATTCCAAGTATAGAATCTTATATAATTCACACCTTATGCATTAATTTCATACGATTTCAACTGTTCACCAACAAGTTTCCATGGGGTGGGCAGCAGCATCCTCTTCGTAGTGTAATACCACACTACGATCACCAACCCGTTTGTCAAGCATAGCGATTGTTATATATCCCCTATATATATTACCTATATATGTGTACGTTAGAAGGACATTAAATTCAACTTTTATATGTAGATATTAGGAATCTACGTAATCTGTTGGAACAATAACCTGCATAACTTATGTAATTAAAATTAAACGTATGTGTATTATATTTATATCATCATTTCCTTCTTCTTTTCGGCCACTATTTTGCTCACTACGAGGCATAAGCCTCCCGTAAATATTGCCACGATGTCCACGATGACCACGATGGCCACGTTGGCTACGATGGCCACGATGGCCACGATGGCCGCGATGGCCACGATGTCCACGTTGGCCATGATGCCCACGATGCCCACGATGTACACGATGGCCACGTTGGCCACGATGGCCACGATGTCCACTATGGCCACGATGGCCACGATGGTGACGGTGTCCACGATATCCACGATAGCCACGATGGTCTTCCACTACCTCATCCAGCGACCTCAACCATGTTGTCGGTTGACCCAGTGGAGGCCTACCCAGGAAGCAACTACCGGCTCTTAGTCCCCACTTAAGAATCTTTCGGACCCAACGGCCATAAGTTGCAAAAGCCATGTGCCTCGACAATTTTGTACCCCTTTAGACGAGACAATTTACTAAATTAGATGCAGAAGTATTTTTAGAAGCGTGGTGTCAACAACAGACATCATTAACATTACTTCGGCGATGGCATACTAACACAACACAGTTATGGACGGCTTAACAACGTTTACAAAAATCAAAAACATAACTCTTCGTTGTTCCATTAATAACGATTATACCAAACAATCAGTAACTAATATTAGTCCATTCTCAAGTCAAAGTCAAAGCCAGACAACTATATTATATGACCTCATTATAATCATATATGTTATAATCGTCAGCTTAAAATTTATTTTACGTTAGTTGCGGTGTCACGCTACTCAGTGAGAAAAATTAACAAGAAAGTCAAAGACAATGGTTTGTTTTTTATGACAGTTTTTATAATTTTTTTTCTTAAATCTAAAATAAATCATTTCATTACTTCTTTATCGTGAATATACTTTCAGTTAGAGTAATAGGCGTTTTGGCAGAGCATTAATTAATTTTCAACAATTACGCGATTGTACAACCGCTGTCATTGCTACACATGTACGTGTGCCGTGCATATGTCTTGTACCGATCGGACAATTTGGCTAATCTTTTTCGTAGTTTATTTTTTTAATAAGGTTGGATAAGGAGATAGAATTTATTAGAAAATAATTAAAAATTGCCCGTGAAATAATACATTATCAATTCTTTTTCTAAGTACAAACTAAATTAAAAAACCCTGTCCCTAGCTTTCAAACATTTGACTCCAATCAAACTTATGTAATGTATAATGTACTGTCAGACATTGTGATTAAAATGTAATACTAAAGTCTTGCATTGTATAAAATCTATTTTTTTATCAACCGTTGCATGTTTTTAAATATATCGACACATAAAATGATAATTCTGATATGTAGTTTAATTGCAATTGGTTTTTATATTTTTTACTGGTGTATGCCAGGCCAGTAATATAGAGTAACTATACTAGCGTATTATTACCAATACTACACCTACCTTTTGAGGTATTTTATTCAGTAATAACAAATGATTTATGACTGGTCATCTTCTGAATGCATCACTTCTTGAATATATTCCTTTTGTTTTCCAAAATTGTTTTCCTGTGTTGTAGCTCGAGTAATAAAATTTCACATGCCACATATTAATATGATTTTAAAAAGTGTGTTAATTTATTATAGCAAGCTATTATTATTACATAAAAAACTGTTAAATCTTGTATAGAAGAAAATAAAATTATGATTAAGTTTTCATTATTGCTGAACAAAGTTTTGGTGTCCATATATCACCTTTTCTTTCTCATAACTAGGTTATTTATAGCATTATTTGTTGATAGGATTAAGCTTATAATTAATATTATTAAAATCTATCTTCTATTAATAAATAACTTTTAAGTGAACGAATTTATATTGGGTTATCGTTAGCTATGATTTTTTCCATCAATAGATTAAGCAAAGAAACTCAATTTGTACAGTAATCGGATATACCGGCTTCCACGATTACGTCGGCTGACGATCGGACAGAATTGATGGGTCCCTTTCGTTCTATCGACGTCAATCTTAATAATAACATACGACGTTACGGACTACGAATAAATCATTAATTGTGGTTGAGAATAATTTGGAAATGCGTAGTTAGGGTACTCTATCGAGGGTTTAAATATAAGTTGCCGAAGACCACATCGTCTGTGGTCAATTTTTTGAGAGTTATATGTTTAAACGAGAAAATATGTACAATTATTTTGATCAATAGTCGAAGTACTAAATATTTTCTTGAAAGAATCTATTTATTATTCTAAGATCTAGATTAAATAAGTAACAAATTTTCAGTAAATTAATAAAAACGGACATATAACGTATTAGTATGGCATAACAATACTGTCTTTTGTATATATTAAAAAAACTTCTAAATGTTTAAAAAGTTTTGTATTTGTAATGCTAAAAGCTAAAGTTTTTGTTTTTAAATAACTTGAACAAAAGTAGTGAGTCATAGAACTGTAATTTATAGATATAATGATGTGTGTTTAACAAATCAATTCGACACGGACATATATTTTGCACTGTAAAATTTCACAAAATATTTTCTCTAAGCTGCCAAAATGACGATAGCAAAACGGAAGTGACGGCGGCGATGCGCGTGCGCCACACTTCCTGCCGCGTGCTAGGAAAAATGGCGGCTGCCGGCTTCCGGTAGGAAGTTATCGCTAGGGTGCCGCTTGAATTTACAAGTATATAAATTATGCGGATGCTGTGCTATTGTTGGCGTTTGCACAATCATCCTGCGCTAAAACCATTTCTCACATCGCTTATGGCTATTGTGGGATGGCCACTGATATAAAGTTCGAATTCTAAGCATTTAAATTTTTTTACATGTTCAAGATTAAAGATTTTTCAAAGATTTATCTACGAGATCTGATAAGTAATTAGGTAATTCGCAGACGAACCCATAAATTTAACAGATCTCTAGTACCAGGCCACATGGCGCGCAGAACATATGGCCACTGGGGCTGTAAAGTTTTACTGATCGGCAAGCGGAGCCCAGGTAGACAAGATCTAGTTAATGCTGTCAAAAGACGCTGGATCCATGCCGCTTCCAAACATTATTTTTGGAATTCTCTGCAGAAGGCCTACATATCTAGATAATTTTAATTATCACATTCTTATGGAATAGTATAATGACTTTATTAATTTATTTTTAAATATTACAAAAGCGTGCTAACAAATGCTTACACTTGTATATAAATTTACATCGTAAGCAGGTGACAAACGTAACAAAATAACGTTATAATAAATTTCATGAAATCAACATGGATAAAAAGAAAATTTCTTAACGCTCATGTCATGCCCACCTCACTGTCAGTTGCAGCCTTGATTCTTAAAGTTGTTTACTTATACATGTACTTGGGGCAAATAGTCAAACTAGGTAAGTTCAATTCCAAAGTGTGGAATTTAACTCTGCTCCAATATCTCTAAAGACGAAAAACTACATCCAATTTGTGTCACCAGTGATGATCGTAATACATAAACTTGGTCTCTTAATTATGGTCTCTTTGACAAGCCCACAATCTTTCCATAAGCTATGGTGAGGAATATGGCCTGGATTTCTTTACGAGATAGAAATAGAATTCGGGAGATCCGTAGAAGAACTAAAGTAACCTATATCAGGTAATTGTCAAAATGAAGAAGCAGTGGATAAGCTATGTAGCATCCAAAACAGATGGTCGTTAAGGTCTTAAGTTTCTGGAAAGGAGACCACGTAATCGCGCGCAGGACTAGCAAATGGCTCCCATTCAAAAGACGCACAGATAAATTTGTAAAGATCGTCGAAATACGCTGGATCCTAATCTATCTGAGAGGTTCATCATCTTCCTTTCAGCTCATATTTGCCCAACGTAATCATAGTCCTCGCCTAAAGATAACTAGGGGATATATTGTACTATAATCGCCACGCTTGCCAGGCGGGTAGACGAACGCTGAGTGGTATTATAGCGCACAGAGGATGCTGCTGGCAATCCCACATAATTCATGCACAAAGTGTGAATTATGTATAATATATCCTGGGATTCAAACTGGCGACTTATGATTACAAGTCTCAATCTTTACAGCTCAACCGACTAGGTATAGTCATAATAATATTTATTAAATTATAAGGTATGTAAATACCAAACAAAATTAATAAACTAAATCCGGGACATAATTTTTTTTTCTCCAAAAGTTCTAAAATGTTCATATGAAATTTGTCAACGAACACTCCTTAAAACTTAGCAGTCATGGTATAGTTGAATTTGGCCTTTTTTATCGATGGGAACAACGAAGAGGTGGCTATTGAATTTTCTTTAAACCAGTAAGTAATTAAAATATATGTCATAAAATAATAAAAGTTACTATGTATATATATATATACATACATACATATTAAAGTATAAAGTTTTTGTTTTTTTCTTTCACTTTTTTACAATGAATAATATGCTATCAGTTACTCCATATTCGAGTTTTAATATCTATAAAATTATTTCCAAAAGAGAATCGAATTTATATTTGGTGATGTTCACGGCTTTAAAAGTTGAGGCTTAGGATTCCGCTAATCAATAATTACAAACAGTACAGTTCTTTCTCAACGTTCTAGAAATACTAAACTAGATTTGAAGAAAATAAAAAAAAATGTTTACTTTAACAACAAGGCCGCACGCACCGCGGTGGTTACAATTAGCGAGAGCATTAGTTCCGTGCGAGAGCGCGACCCACCGGCGGAACAATTTATCGGAACAAAAAGCGCTTTAAATTATGCTTAATTGTGTTATAATGCCGTATCTGATAGACCCTGTTCACGCTAATTTATAGATAATAACATGCCATGTCAAATTCTATTGACCGTAATGCTATACGATGTCTGCCACGGATTGTTGCTTTTATTCTTATTTCACGCTGTTTAGTGTGATCTAAGGATATCTAAATCGTTTGCAAATTAGTTTGTACTTTCTTTTTTGTACTACACATTTTGTACAACATGTTTTCTCGTAGCTTGATGGCTTTATATCTACTAAGACAGTGCTACTTGGTTATTTTATCAATAAAAAGATATTTAAGACTTAAGTAAAAATAATTGATGTATCATAACGATTATGTTTACGAAAATAGTCGACCTGTGATATGTTTTTGCATATTGACAGTGGCAAAAATCAGATATCAAGGTAAGAAAATTTTTTTCTTATGTCTCAAGGCACGCTGAAACTTTACCTAGTGCAGGCAACGATCTTTTGTGACAGAGCTTTTTAACTCTATGCGGCGGGTCTGATCTTCGACTCCGTTGCGAACTATTCATAATTCAACCGTAAATTATTATCCATTACATCTTCACTGCTGAGCAGGAGAACGACGCATCGCAATACCGGTATTCTTCATCCTTTGCCATTGCACATTTTCTTGACACGCATTATTTTTTTTTCTATCGTACTTCCCTATCTGATTTTCCCTATTTTTTTAATAATTCTTTTTAAATACTTTATTTCTTTACTATTCTTTTATTCGTCATATGATCTAACTTTTCTCTTCTTTCATTCTATAATTCTCTAGCATTCTTCTACATACTAATTTCCTTTCATACATCGCGTCTCTTTCTTCACTTCGTTCCTCAAACATGACATATTTAGTTAATTATCACATTTTCTCGCTTTGAGCTTTCTTTTTATTTTAATACTTTAAATTCTAATTTCATAAACTTATTTAATACAGGCTATCACATTTTATCATAGATACGATTTTCAATTTATTTACATTACTACTATTTTATTTATATTTCCCTATTATATACTTGTTTATATATTTTTTTTTGTTTTGATTACCTTCTAGTTATTTATTTAATTACTTACCTAACTTGTTTTGTTTATCGTTTTTGTTTCTTTCAATTGTTTCCTCAACTATTACCCTGCAGCATTTGCGGAACGCCGGTCTGTCCTGATCATCGTTATGAGGCGATGCTGTCCATACTAATCATTTTATCCAAAGGGCATTTGGAGTCGAACCGAAGTCCAGAGACTTAGTATTAGGTGTACCTAACTCCGCTCTGTAGCCCATTTGGTCGCCTCTGAAGTGAACTCGTGTAACCGACGCGATTTACAGGTTCCTTCTAGCTTCATTACAGGTGACCACGGCTACTGGGCCAAGAGACAAATTCGAGGGAATATAGATATATGTCTAGGTTAAGAAAACGTACTGCGTTATCTCTAACGGTAACGAACATAAACGTGGAATTGTGTTATATAACTAAAATACGAGGCAGGCATACTAAGTATAATCATTTACTATCAAATTTACAACTCGCCTATCTTTAAACTTTGTGTCAAGTTTGCTACATATCTAAATAGAGCGTAATAATGATAAGGATTTTAAGAACATTTTCAAGAAGAAAAGGTTAAAGGTTGAAAGAGTGCTATTAAAAAAGTAATTTTTTATCGTTGTCAAATTTAAAGAAAAAAATCAGTCTGATAAAAACAAGAGAACTTTACTATTATCATAGTCAATTGAAAATCCTCTATATTTGCAGCAGCAATAATGAATAGTACGTCGATAGTAATCTACATAGTATTTGTAATTGTTAGTATTTTATTTATTAATTTTCATATTATTATTCACTTAGGATCATTTATAGTAACTGTGTACACTATTAGACAATGTCAGAAAAGCCCAAATTAAAAAATAATTATATCCTTCAACTTAAAGCAAGAGTCCCAAACGCGGCATAATCTCAGAAGAACCTGCAAAATAAACTCACACGATTTTTTTGTAGTCACTTACAATATCCTTACATAAAAAAAAGAATTCTGGAAAAATGTTTTGTAATATTCGATATAATATCAATGACCTTGTACTGTGAGAGCTGTCAAAATTCCGAGAGACCATTTATGAAACCTTATAAGTAAGCTACCGCATATATGACCGACATTTAAATGTTTTATTTCACGCGTGAATTCGCGAACAAAAACTAGTTTATATCCCTATCACAATGAATGGAATACTCCTTTCCATAGAATAGGTTCGAATCAAACAATATCAAGAACTCGTACACAAATTAGACAACAAAAGATCTAAAGAGACTAAGGAAAAAAGGACATCCTGATTACCATAATTAAAATCCACTAAACTGATTTATGAGCCCTCGAGACCCCCATCACTTAAGCCTTTCTCTTGCGTTTAATTGGAACGATCTCAAAACTTCAATTTCCCTCTTTTTGTCCGACTTGAATTCAGACAGGATATACATCGTCGACTCAATGGAATGTTTTTAGGCTCGGTTGCAAGCGGAATTAAATGGGGCCATATGATATGACATATTTTATTGCTCCTCCCATGAATATAGGCAAATTAGGCGGATATATCAATCTCCCTTTTGGGAAGGTTTTTGCGTTTGCGAATAAACCCTTTCTGCTGTACCGCACCAATGAATAGTTAATAAGAACCTTTTGCTTTTTTTTAACAAAACTCTATATTTAATTTATCAATCGGATGTGTGTCTCACTTTTTACGATTGTCGGCATTTGTCTTGTTTTTCCTTTGATAAGTAACTTGTTTAAACATGTAGAGTTACGCGTTTTTTATTACATTGTTACCATTGTGTTTTTCTTTGTATTCGTGACGGATGGTCTGTGTGGTTTTGTGACATTAGTAGGTTCCATGCATTGACAGCAAAACATTAAGCGCGCTTAGCCGAAACCAATAACAATATTTGAAAATTAAGCTAACTAAGCACAAAGTCTCCTTAGGGAGATTTAGTTGTAAGATCTTCTGAGAAGACGCTCAATAGAGTGTTATGAGAGGGCGTAACTTCGTCTAAGTCGGTTGCTCTAGTCAGGCCTGACTATTGCAACTCATGAAATTTAATACTCAGGGCAAAATTCTCCAATACTTAATATTTATAAAAAAACTTAACAGTAAAGTATATCTCAATGAACTAGAATATACAACTGCAGTGCTACCGGAACCGCTGTATCATGGCAAAGCGTGACGAAGTGGCAGCCGAAGAAAAAAGAGCGTAAACTCAACTGCAGAGCGTTGACGGCGGAATAAACGAACCGAGCGGCTCATACTACTTCTGTCTCGCCAGTAACATGGCGCGGTATAGCGGTTTCGGTAGCGCTACACTAAATACATTTACCTCATTTAAATATCTGAATTCAACACAAAATAGTTTTTGCTATGAAATGCATACAGCCAGAAATATATTTCAGGTTCTATGTCATCCAGAGAGGTATGGAGAGAGCTATGCTCGGAGTTTCATGCAAGGTGTAAAACGAAGGTCACCGACAAAGCTTTTTTATAATTACTCGTCTGAAGTAGTTCGAGTAATCGATGACCTTTTGGCTGAAAGTTTCTCGAGTGACAACCAAGAGTCAGTACACGCGGCGTGGGTAGGCCGTGGTAGTGGAAGCACTAGGTGGATAAAATTAACGTCGCTGGAAATAACTGGATGCTGGCGGCGCAAGGTCGGTTGAAGTGGCAATCATTAGGCGAGGCTTATGCCTAGCAGTGGACATCAATCGGCTAATATGATAATGATGATTAAACTTTCTATGTAATATGTGAAATTTCATAACGCTACATCCAGGATATCCAGTTAAACTTGAGTGCTTTTATTTCACAAAAAGCGTCATCGTATTGATGTGATATAACTTTAGTTGTGATTTCAAGTTTCTTTCAGGAAAAAATAAGTAGACAAATATTGCAAATAGGCAATATCGCGGCGACTTCTTAATAACTTACGCTCGTTTTGATTAAGACGGTATGCACGTATTTATCCTCCTTCGTTGGTGAGGAAAATAAAATCCAGTTGTGATTTATCTAGTGTACATTACTATATTTAATGACAGCTTTTAAATTTGAATCAGCTTTTTAATTTGAATATATAAAGGAATAATGAATTAAGCCTGAGAAGTATTGATGACCGTAGTGGTCAGTATACTTGATTTATGGAACGTTAACATTCGAACTGTACTTACTGTTATTTTAGTAACCTAAAATTAAAGGTATCAAAGTATTAAGTTCGATATAAAACTATGTGTACTCAGGATCAAAGAATTTTGTTAGTTGTAACAAAATTATATACCCGCATATACACTATTATCCGCAAATATCGGATAGACACACAAGCGGAACAAGTTCACACAAACAAGATGTTTACGCGATCGGTCAGGGTTGCCCGCAGCGTGTTTGCGCACGAAATAGATCTGTTAGCACAGTTGATTGCCGATCGAAACTTTAGAGAACTGACCACTCGGAATCGGATTACCGGTTCGTTACCGACCCAACATTTTTGCCATTCCCCTGACCGCTAACAACGCAAACAATTACTGTGTCAATTTGCCCGGGGTAGTGTTTTGTTACCCGCCGGTTGGTAGCCCTGATGGCGAACTTTTGCTTGTGTTTCTGGCTAAATTGCAAGATAAATTTCTACTTCGCTGTTGCTAAAAGATCTCTTAATTATTTGTAGCTCAAATCAAAATAACTTAAATAGACATTGAATGTGATTATTATCGATATCAGTTCAAAGTATCTTGGTAATTCTAGAATCATCTGTCCCTCGCTCACATCGGAAACTTAAATTACGCGCCCTCAAACCCCTTTGTAACTTAAATTTTATAAAAAATGTTCTGAGCTTACTTTTACTTGTCAAAATAGATATTTATACCAATTTCCAGGTATCTTAACTGCATAATTCCAGAGATATCGTGATGAGTATGTTTATAATTGTAATCATTAATGTACTTAAATGTAGATAATGGCGGCAAAATTATATTAATAACATTTTGGGCTGTAAAATGGGTTATCAATTTCACATAGTATCTTTTAGTCTAAATTTGTTATTTTAAAACCATCAAAGTCTATCAGAGTAAAAGAAACCATTTCTACTACATAACATCCTACACAAAACAATACTGTACAAATTATGATTTTTTTATCGTTTACTAGTCTGCTTTTGATTAACAATTCCCCTGTTGGGAAGCCGATGAGGTCGAAAATAAAGCACGCAGACTCAGCAAGTATTGATTCACTCTAACCTTGAAGAGACCTGAGTTATATTTCTCAGAAAATAAAGAAGCCGGCAGATTGTTCCATACTCGGCTTGTGAGGATCAGAAGCGTGCAATCGAAACATTACAGGCTTACTAAACGTCTCTAAGAGAACACCGTCGTGTAATGGTAGTAGTGGGCCAATTTCCCACTCGTCTTATAAAGAAAGGATGATGGTGGGCTAAGGTCGTGAAGTTCCACAGCGCATACCCCATAATAAATGGTGTGGAAAATTGACAGTCTCGCTACTCGCCGGCGTGGTTCAAGACTTTCGTTCAAGTTTCTGAATCATTATCACCAATAAGTCGAACAGAATGCCGGTCTACTGTGTCAAGAACTCCGAGTAGTAAAACAAAATTCTTTATAATTTTTCATCTGCATTCATCATGTGATGTAGCTATGTAGCTACGTATGATATAAGACTATGATTTGTTAGTTCAGTATTTAACAAATTTTAGGCGTCTAAGCAAGAACACAGAGTAATGTATTTTTAGTATTTCCAGAGCATTAATTGCTTTAAAGAGCGTACTATGGTTACAATTTCTATTGACATCAAGGATATCGGTGCATTTGCATTTAAGTAGTGTGTGGATCAATCCTCGTTCAACCCGCGTTCATCATAGGTTATGACATATGCATAGTTCTCAAAAAGATAAAGACATAATAAATAAGTAGCATAATGCGCTAGTCATTTAGACGTAGTAGTGCTGTGCGGTTTTAGACGATAATAAACTAACAATTAAAATCGAACTGGCAATACTTTTGTCAGATAGGAATTAAAAAAAACATTTACACCACAGTCCTTTAATTTATATGGCGATTTATACGTCAGTCCGATTCTTCAGTGACCGTTATTAAAACGAAGGATTTGTCTCCTTAGCCAGCCTCATTACCACTTTTCGATTCAAAGATTCCTCCGCTGCCTTCCGTCGGTCATCAATCTGCACTTCCAATTACGGCGCGGACACGGACCGATCCACCAATTATACATTCCACTAGCATTTTACTAAGTTGATTCGCTCGGTTTGGCGTTCATCGGATTGTAGATTAAAATCTCACGGAGTTACGGAGAGAACGGTAACGAGGTATTACTTTGTTCCGCGTTTTAGGGTTCCACGACCTGATGCGATTTTGCAAGTAAACTACTTCGCGGACTTGGAATGGAATCTGTAAATGGATGTATGAAGAAATCTTCACTAAAAATTCAACCGAATCCTTTGGTTTATCAAGTGATGTAATTTAAATAAATCAATGCAAACATTCGCGAGGCAGTAAACTTTGATTGGCAGTAGGTGATATAAGTTTTAAAGGGTGTATAGCTACGAATTTCACTTCAGATCACTTGCTGTCAGTCAACGTATGGTATACTTTATCCAAAAATCGATGGTTTTGAGTTATCAAAAAATTATCGTTTTCGTGAAAAACCACATTAATGAGAAAGAGGGACACTAATAAAAAGAGTTTTACTTATTGAAATTATTTTTGGAAACCACACAAATCTAAATAAATTTGTGCCTTACGAGGTTTAATTGGCGTAGTCCAGAATTCTCCATGATACGTTCTTAGCATTTGTTTTATGCTTTCTGTATTAATAATGCTATCTATCATCATAAATAACTTAGTTCTTAGTTAAACATATTAAAAATAGGATGTGGATACTGCACTTAGATAATGATCAAACTAAGACAAAGTTTAGTTCAGTACCTATGTGTGTTTTAGTTGGTTAATAAATGATATATTTGAACTACTGATCCCTTTGTGTTTGTTTACAATCGCACACAGCCCGTTTCGATACACTCATAATTTTTACTGAGCATAAACCTTCAATGGGTTTTTTTGTTATTGTTTACGACTCCGTCTCACACCTTTTTGCTTCTTACTTTGTACTTACATTAAACTTCATTAAGTTTTTCAGAATACTCTTCTGAAGAGTAAAAACTTATTATTATTACTGTTATCCATGCATTTACTGTACTTAACTATACTTAAGTTAACAATGTAGTTGGTTTATGTAGCAAAAGTTGATCAGAACCTTATAATCTATCATACGTATTTTTTTGCTTAAACAAATGCCCGTATATTAGGCAGGTATTTCTATACCAACAGTTTTAGAATTACTACAATTATATTCACTAATTTGTTTTCCACCGCTAAAGAATTCTTACAAGTTCCCCCAATAATACGATAATAGTTGTCGACATTGATTTAGTCTTGTCGGGTATCCTCAAATGCGAATGTAAAACGAGATTCGAGTAACAGACCAAACCAAGATTTCGACGTCTATTTAAATGACCTATTGATCAGCCAGAGCCGAGATTTCTATAGGAGCTTAGTAACTATAAGAAGGTTTCAACTAAGTAGGAAACGTACTGCCTACTCAAGCCTGTTAATGTGAACAGATTAACAGCATTTTATTTTGGGAAAAAAAGCAAAATATTCATAATTATTGTTCTAGCCACTTTTTATCGTCTGCTGGTTATAGGGCACCTCCATAGATTCAAATAGGACCGGTTGGAAGCGGTGTCCATCAGACACCATCTTCTAGTGACTTTAACAAAGTCGTCTAAAAACATCGTGGACGATAGATGTGCTTGTCTGTTAGTGATCTTACCTCCAAAACCTAAAGTCACAAGTGAACATCTGTACTGCGCTCTATGCGATGATAAACTAAATAGTGTTAAAAGGACATTTAAAATTTGGAATTGAAACAATTGCTACAAACGACATTGGTTTTGATTACGAAATCCATAAATCCAGATATCAAAAATAGAATATACAATTCTACAATAGTTGTAATAAGACTCAATAAAACAATACGTAATAATAATCATACAAATAATTCGCTTTCCGTATTCGCAAGCAACATGTACGTTGATACGATATCTCCCGAGACGAATTTAGCCGAGTTTGTCTGAGTCCTGGATTTATGGTAGTAGCGACACAGACAGACGAGATCGTTCCGTGCGCGGCAAACCTTGGCTTACGGAGATCGTAATAAATGATTGTATTAAACATATTCTGATTGAACTTGAAATGGTTAAAATAACTTGAATAAAGATTCAGAAAGGATTTCTTTAGACCATTTAACATAGTGATTCCAAAAATATCCGCTCTTCATATATCAGAACGTGGATTATTTGTATTTTCATGATGATTATCGTGGCGGCCAAAAAACGCCCACTGCAAGGCCAACCAATCTTGTATTCACCGACTTCACGCGACCGTGTTTATCATCAGTCAATTTATGAGGGACCTATTCACGCTGCATCTATCTGATCGTGGTCGCCACTCAAGATTCATTTATAAATATACGCCGAACGTATTTTATATCCTACATACTCGTAATATACTTATGGGTTACTATCTCCTGACTAGAATAGCATTTTATTTCTCTTTTTAAAAATTCACAGAAATTTCTCATTATTCCTCAGCACAGACATGGAAAGATAATTTAAGTTATTTGATTTTTTTCTCTACGACAATATTCAAATACATAAAGCATTTAAAGTTGTATTCCGATCCTTGACGCTCTATACTACTTTTAAATGCTCATAAAATTATTAAGAATGTCATATCACCGTTGACGCTTATTATTTAATGGACTGTATTTAATTACATTTATTGACATAATCGAGTGGTATCGATTTATATCGATATCAAACGACAGCGCGAGGCAATATTCTACTAGCGCCATCTATCAATGCCGTGTTCAGTAACAGCGTAATTATTTATAGAAATTAACAAATTTATGAAAACATTGAATTACTGATTGAGTAAGAACAAATTAAATTTTAATTTTTAGTACTTACTAATTTTATTTTATTTACATATTTATTTTATCACCGAAATATAGTTAAAATTTACAAAACAGAGACTAATAACATTTTTAGCCACAAGTAATTGAAAGCATTAGATTTATATTATTTGTTAGTGTTTCAAAAAATTGTATTAAAAAGATTTTTTGAAACATAATGGATATCGAAATTTAATTTGTTTTCAATTTTTTATTTTTAAATATGCATCATTATTATGAACACGAATATAAAAAAAAAACTTTTTCCAAAATAACAAATAAATAATTCAATGTTACCAGAATACAGATTCCATTTTCTGTAAAATATTTAATAATTGTAGCTCCTTATTAACTCAATTGTTTAGATATAGATGCTTAAGTATATAAAATTTAACTTATTTATTTACACCATTTACATTTCACATTACGTTTACTTGCATTACAAATAAAATTATCTAATTATCAATATTTAGAAGAGAAAAAACATTATTCGCATGTACTATAATATTAGACAAGTTGAATAATTTAAGTACTGGTGTAAAGTTGACATTATGCATAACTAGATGGCGGTGTACGGGATCACATCGCGTTATCGAAAGACGTCTTCAGATAACGTACCTACGCACGGAGGATGTTTCCATGGGCGCTATTTCGATGAAGCTGCACAAAGCCTAGACCGGCTAGCAAGCATAACTTCTAGTACAACAAATAAATCAAATAGCACCCTATTGAACAGCTAAAAACTTAATGCTTTTATAATAGAAGTTCAAATAAAAAGTTCCAAGAAAAAAACTCCGTATTCTAACTAGATTCTCTCAACTTTTAGATAAATTATTTCAAAGTTAAAGCCATTTTAGATTGACCTTTATGTATTACGTATTCCAATATCAAGTTGACTCAGTACCTTTACTATTATTTTGAAGAAGATCAAGTTTTTAATTTAAATTTATATTATCATAAGTTGAGTTATTTTTTGAATAAATTTACAGTTTTAATTATTTTCCTAGAATTTATTTTCTTTATGAAATATTTAGCTCATTTTCCTTTTTAATAAAATTTTTAATAGAAAAATTTATATAGTTCATTCAATTAAACATTGTATCGCAATATACTATAGCGAAGATTAAGCCGAATTGTTAATGACAATATATAATAATATAATTTTTGGACATATATAAAACTTCATCTTACAGGTGTCTTGTATTTTAGTTTAATACCATTATCCATCCATTGTCGACTTACACAAAGCGATCGTTTAAAAAATAGCAGAGTCGTTACTCTACGAAGCTGAAATAGTATAAAAACGAATATAGCATGTATTCGTTTTCGATACTGAATACGTCTGTCTTTAAGTGTTGGAGAACATGCTTAAGTTATGTTTTTTTTTTTTAAAAAAACGTGATTCCACGAACGCAGTATAAGAGAATCTTCTTATTTTTCTACTAAAAGCGTAACAATATCTTGGGAGATTTTTAACATTTGTCGGTTTAAGGGAAATCTCTTTTAAATGAATTTTTAATTAAATTTTTTACATTCGTGCATTCTCTATAATTAGTTTTTAACAATAAGGTTTTCATAAATTTGTATCTATCGATTTAATAACGTGGCCATTTTTGAAATGCACAAGATATTTAGTGTATACTTTAAGGATACATTCGTAAACTTAACAGTAATTAAAAAAATCAATAAAATGTCGCCGTTAAAGCAGATGTCAAATGCACAGCACATTACCGTCAAGCAACTGCAGTTAAAGGGAGAGAAAAATTTAACCAAACATAAAAGTAAAAGCATGTCCAATATCGACAATAAAACCGAGAGGGTGTGCTAAAGAGGGGTGCGTGAATACCCAGTAGATACGTAAGACATTTCGGCCGAAACTCCAGCGTCTATACGTCATTATGACGGCTTGCGGAAGTACCGTCAGGCGCCGCGGCGCGTGCGTTACAAATCACTACTTTACAACTTCCGGAAAGCTCAGTCGCTCTCCGATAGTCGCCTGGTGCGCACGCGTACAAAAAACAGCCAAAATACGCGTCTAATAATTTTCGGTCACGCGCCGCCGACGACTGGTAATGGTCGTGTGATGATATTAAGGAATATAATAATTTGTTTCATCTCCCCTATTTTTACGCGAAATGAATTAAAGCAACCCCTCATAGATATTATTTTGCATTTTTTGTGCATGTTTCATTATTCGATGCTGTTGAATTTTCGCAACATGATAAGTTCAGTCTCGACTTGAATAATAGTTATTATAGGATGTCTCAGATCGGGGCGCCTTTGAGCTTTAAATGCCATTATAAGGGAGCTCAATCTGATTCCAGCTACTATCGAATTGGGCCCCTCGGACATTGTTGCGATAACGTATATAAGTAGTTATTGTAAATGGTGTCGTTCATAAAAATAAACTTAAATATAGTAAATAAATAAATTCATATTACCGTTGTTCATATTTGCAAGAATTAAAAAATATTTTAGATTTTTAAAAATCAGAAATAATTTCTTTATTACGGAAATAAAACAGTCTGAATAAAAGTTAAAAATTGAAGTTTGCATATAATATCTCTGACTATAAAAATAATCATAATTAAAAAAAAATTGAGAGTGTCATTAATTATGATAAAGTTACAAGTTAAAAGAATGTACAGATAAAATTCGTAAAAGAAAAATTAAATCGAGCGAGAGGTAACAATACAATTTTTGAAAATGATTTTGAATGTTTTATAATAACAATATCAACACCATGGGTTATAGAAATTTATGACTATCAACAGACATCATAAATTTTATTGGAGACGCCGGGGACATAAAAGACCACTTCATAATATCCGAAATCAAATTTGACCAACAGTCAAACAACCACAGAGTGATAAATTTTAAACGAATTAAATCAAATCTTTCGCTGTAACTGGACCAATTTAATTTGACCGATTGACTCCAATACGAAACCTATATTTACTCCTCGATATTGTACTCGCAAGGGGTCGAAGGGATCTGCTGATACTGGTATTTATCTTTCCCCACGCAAGGCGGCACGTGTCTTGCCACCCCTTTCCACGGGCAGCGGGTATCATGGGATACTATAAATATTTGGACGAGTTATAACGTATTCCCTTTAAATCGTGATTCCCGTCACGTTTGTCCGTAATATATTGAGAGCATTCGAATGTGCAATTCTATAGAATTTTAAAGAAATCATCACAGATATTCAAGGCTATTCACGTCTTATGATAAAAAGCGACTATTTTTTTATTTTAGTAATAAATTTTATTAATACCGGACGATTATTATGTTGGAGCCATATAAATTCCATTTGTGAACAGATTATATATTATCAAATAATGTATTGTACTCCCTATTCAAGAATCAATGATTACAGAAATATAATAGTAAAGAACGTAGTGATAATGAAGTAATAAAAAGCTTTTTCATAATTAGAGTTACTACGTATAAAAATTAATTATTATATATTATCTGCCCCCGCAGACTTTCTACTGCTAGTAGTTAATAGTCTATCGCATCCAAAAACAAACTAATTCATAAAACATTTTTCAGAGCGAACACTTTGTACAGGTGTTTGGAAATCAGTGTAAACTTTTCTTTTTTCAGCTTTTTGCTGACAAATGTGCTAAACATTCAACTCTTTCAAGCTTTTACACCTATATATCGTTTATTCTGTACAGCTTACTTCGTCGTGATATGATTTTTCGTTTCGTTGTGAATGTTGAAAGACGGGAATTAAATTTGAATAGTTTTGTCTTGAGATAAGAAGTTACGTACATATCATGAAGTGACTGGCCACACGAAAGAGGATCTCGGTTTGGATCGACTAGACTTAGTTTATATATATCTCAATGTATCAACGGCATATTGTTGACGGTGGTCATTGCTTCATAAAGAAAAGAAGTTGTAAAAAAAAATATTTTGATGTTTTGTAGTTTTCAGTGGTAGTGTTACGAACTTGCCCGAAAATATATTATATTTATTGACAATATATAAATTACATAATAAAAAAATCATAAATCTATAAAGTAATCGGAAAACATTTCGTTGTTTTGCATGTAAACATCAAAATCGCATGCACTAACGTGCAGCAAATTTTATTTCATTTTAGAAAAAAAAGTAATCGACTAAGTGGGAAAAGAGAGCCCTGGAAGGGGGGTGGAGACTCCCTTCTTACGTCAAAAGGGATGGAGTCGTCACGCGAACGCCGCACATATTTCATTGATGCCGTCCTTCACTAAACTAATGTAAGTGAAAATAAGTGATGATTCTAAAGTACAGTCAGCGTAAACGGCGAGTTGCTACATAAGATCATCGATAAAATACTTTAATCACTTAAATGTATTGTTACAAATTATGAACTATTTGACTTTTACTACTTAATGCCACTTATCGAATGCGGTGAATCACTGGATGCAGACGGCGCAAGACCCAGTAGCGATCTTTTGGATCCACGACCTATACTTTACAGTAGTGGTCTATCGACCATGATAATGATGATGGCAGTGAATTGGGGTGTACACTCACACGCACTCCAATTGTCCTTTCTTGTTGTATTGATAAGTTTCTGTAAGCATAACGAAATCAGAATGAAAAGTATTTTTATAGAGATTCGTGCTAGAACAAAAAAATCGTGCAAAATTGTTATTAGTGAACTGCTTTTTTTCATCAATCATGTAAAGAAGAATGTTTAAATAAAGGGTTGGGTGTATTTAAATAAGTATTTTTAAACGGATTTTAACACGAGTCGCACATTAAAAAATAGTAGATATGATTTATTTTGTTGACTGTACTTGGACCAACTAATGGTCCGGTCACGCTGCGTGGCCGACGCACAAAGCAAGCCTCCCGCGCCCCTGCCATCGTCTCTCGCCGGTTGTTCCATATCGTGCACGTACTGCTCTCTATCCTTATACGAATACTCATACTAAATATTATCATGTAGACATATTTTCTTTAGAAATTTACTTTTAGTAGGTCTCATTCAAGATAACGCTATTTTTATGAGGACTAGGTGATAACATATTGTGTAATAAATACCATTTTTAATTCGCTTTGACTAACAAACGACTTAATAGCCTAGTTGTATAGATAATTATTTGTCCCACCTGCCCTGAAATGTAGCATAATAATGCTTATTATACACCACTGTTGGGTTACAGACTTCACGGTGTTACTGTGTTATTGATCTATTCATAATTATATCCACTTATTATTTAAAATGATTACTAGCATACTTCATGAGAAGAAAGCTAGAAAAACCCACATTTACAGAAACTAGATTTAAAGCTACCCTGTAACGACATTTTCATAAACCTAGAAATAATCGATAGATGTTCAAAAACTATCATCATTAGACGAAGTGATTTCTTATAAGTGTAAAAGGGAAAATGTATAGTTCACTTTCTGACAATAAATGTATGCCACCTATCAAAAATTAATGCTTGAAAAAATGACAGATAACGTAATGATAATATTAGTGAGAAAAAGCGTGTACAAAATTCGGATTACTATATTTTAAAATTAATTATTCTTTACTATTACTATTAGCCTGTCGCATTCCAATACATAAAATAAATTATTGTAACACAGAGTGATCACTTTATCCTATGTAATGTGTTCTCTCTGATTGAGTTGATTCGAAAAAAGGTACAAAAACTGACCCTCCAGACCTAATCTGTCCCTACAGACTTAGTACTGGCAATAGTTATTGGCATATCGTAAACCAATATATAAAATAAATTATTGTTACACATATCAGAGTGATAACTTTATATAAGGTGATTCGAAAAAAGGTGTAAAAACTTTAGAGTTTTCTAGTGACAAATGAACTATATATCCCCTTTAAAGCTTTTAAACCTGTATTCAATCATCCTGTATGTGAGTTCGTCTTCGATCAGCTACTTTTAGAATTCCTTACGGGCCATTCATAAGGTACACCACCTGAAATTTCTCCTCAAGATTTGGTCACAAAAAAAATATTTGAAATCAAAAAGAAAATAATTTATTTATTTTTAATTCGTCCAAGGGTTTTTAAACATCCTGAGATATCTATAATCAACATTGAAGTATGTTAACAGCGATTGTCAAGTTTTCTTAGTCCCCTTCGTCCCCGTGTCACCTTTCGTCACCCCAAGCGATACATTAAAGTGAACGTATTTTATTAACGGACTCTTAACGTCGGAGAAGAAATGGGTGCTGGCTGCTTCCTACTCGTCTTATAGTAAATCTACGGGGAAGCCCATGTTCAGTGGACGTCTTACGACTGAGGCGATGGAAATTGATCAAACTGTATTTTTTTCTTTTAAATTGTAATAATGGAACGCTCTTTAAGTTAAAGTTTCATCATCATGAGTCTAGTTGACACGTCTAGAAGTGCATCTCACTCTCCAGAATTCCGAGGATAGTAAACACGCCAGTAGTAAATGCTGTATCTTAAAATTAATATGTTAAGTCTTTAATAAATAAATAAATTATAGCTGTACATTTGAGAGTAATGACATTGCAAAATAATAATTCCGATACCCGCTATATCATCACTAATGATCGATAATCGACGTCAACGCAAGGGATTACTGCGTCATGTCATCATTCCCGTCACTGGCTGCGAGTATACCACCACCCATGGCGCAATCATGACTTATAATATCTATATTTACCTCAAATCTTCGTAACGGTATGATTATACGTCATATTATTCGGTCCCAAGAATTATTTATATGATTTAAACTTGCGCCAAACATGTTAATGAGCCAGTCTCACTCACGAAGGTTGAGCTTGTTGAACAGAAATACCTGGAGTCGTATTTAACATGGATTGGACAAACCTCTTTTATTTATGCTCAGTGTATAAACGAAGGTTTAGTCAATACTGCGAAGTTTTGTAACTTTTTTAATAGATATCGTTAGTGGTATTAACACAGTGACAATCTTTTTCGTATAGTATTTATTCAAAACTTGCTACTCTCATAGATTTACATATATGTATTGTAATAAAAAAAACGAAATGGATTTCAGTGTGATGTTCTTTATGGATTTAATATCCAAATTATATACAACGATTACTTAAAAACATAGTTTCTATTTCGTACTCTGCAACATTAGTAGTAAAGTGATAATACTCGTACATTCGTTGTAATAATATAACACGTCTTTATTGGTTTTTGTTGTCATCGAGCATTGTTAAGATGACAGCAAGGGACAGGTGTTTTATCTCCTACGGTTTGAATGAAAAATGTGATATTGTACTATACTAAACATGTTGTTTTTGTACTAAACCTGTGTTATTATACTTTCCTTGCATATTGCTAAAATCCTCTCTTCATGAGAATCTCGTGCCATTATAGAAATTATAAAAAAAACCTTGTATATGTCTAGCCGTTTTCAAGTTTTCCGGTAAGCTACACATAGACAATTAGTTTTTGTTTATATAGATTTAGTTCAATGGTTAATATGAAGTATACGTATGAGGGAAAAACGGCGTGTAATTCTCTTCTTCACAGTAAAATATGCCCGAGTAAAAAGTAAGAAAATGACCAAAAAAATCACCGGTATTAAAAATTAAAACTTTTGGTATTTTATAAAATTTAAATCGAAATTCGACTCCATTCCACTCGTGTTGTCATTGCGCAGGTGATAATGTGTCGAGTGCTGGGCCACCGCGAACGACATTAGAATAAGTCTGTCTCACTTGTTACAATTATTCATACGTTCAGTTGTAACCGGTGACACTGTCACATAAGTGACATTTCAAGTAACTTTATAATTTAAACACAGTGACCAGTAATTCAACGTTTAGTTTTTTGTGCTATATATCTATTTTTATATCTTTAACACATATTTATGTAATGAAAATGTGTTACACTTCACATGACTGTCACTAAGTGGTCGTAAGTCAAACGTTAAGCGTACAAAGTGCACAGAAGTGCGAAACTTGTCGATGAAGTGATTAAAAATGTTGACATTATATTTTTTTGATGTAAAATAAATGTATTAAAGTTAATCAAATAAAACTGTCATCTACCTCAAAGTTACACTAGAATGTCGAACGTTGAGTAATGTATTAATTTGTTCTTAAAATTTAATTACGCTTGGAATCGTATTTATAAATTATGATAATTAAAATTAATTTCATTTTATTATAACTTTGTTGTACGTTCCGCTGGGTACTTTCTTATTTGAAAAATTATTAAACAAAGGAATCATTTCAAAAGGAGGATTTTCATTAGTGTTCGCCAGCTTATTGGAGGAATTATGAAGGCACGTAATAAGATTAGATTAATTAAAATAAATGATAGTTATATCACAAAAATAACAACTACATATGTAAGTCGTATCACTCCTTAGACTTTCCTCCTAAACAACATAATATCTCCCAACTCGGAAAAAATTAATTATTCAACGGCCCAAGACGATGTTTCCTAAGGCACTTTCAAGCTTAATTGCTGTATGAGTTATAAGTTAGGCTTTCGCTCTCTGCTGCCTCAAACCTGACGAAGCAATGTCCACGAACAAACTACGTATAACAATTACATAAATCATCATCATTTTAAACATAAGACGTCTATTGCTGGATACAGGCCGATAAATATGTATACCATAGGACCAATTGGAAGCAACCTGACCTTAACAAAAATAGTGAGTAACATTAATTTCAGCATTACAATTGAAAATTGGTAGTTCTTACTTCAGTTTACTTACTGTTTACTTAAAGTGCAAAGTTATGGCAATTAAAGAGATGTCTCAATTCGGTAACGTAATCGAAAAAGAAAGGGAACGCAATTTTGTAGAATCGGATTACCTCGTGACGGGGTTCGCGAACCGCGGCCGTCCCCGGACACCAGTCGCACAGAGAGAGACATTATCCGAGCCGCCGAGTCACGAGCCGGCAATTTGATAGCAATCGACGTTGCGGTCCCATCGATGGCTTTCGATCACGCCACCCACGGACTGCGATCGCCGGGTTCGCTAGGTGGAGATCTAAATGCGTAATTATCACCAACCGTGCCCCGTAAATTATGGGAATCGGACGAGACGCTGCGATCGCCAAATTTGTTGCCTCACCTTTTTGACTAGCCTATCATGGATATGCCCGATGTTAATATATTATTATTATTGTCAATAAACGTCAAAATTGTGTGGCGGAAGGCGCTGTTCACGACAAAGAGTGCCTACATCGCGGTTGCGACTGCGGTGGAACTGTGTGGGTTAACAACTTCATGGTCGAATCATGGCTGGCGGTGGAGCCTAAGACAAGATCAGCTGGAGACGATTGAGTGAGGTCTGTACCTATGATTACTCGCTCTCTTGGTCCTCTTGTCCTCTGGTTGACGGACTCGAGGGACATCTTTATTCAAGTAGGAATTTTGCACTTTAGAATTGCTAATTATTTTTAATATCATAAAAACGTCAATGTAATCAGATCGTGAGTAAAAACCGGCTCGGAATTCTGGTCTGGTGAGAATACTCGGCCAAAAACAAAACATTTGGTCTTTTTAAATAAAAATAAACAATTTAAACATTGTAATATCAAACATGTAATTGTGTAATTGTAACATGTAAAAAAAATAACTAATTATTGGATTATTTATTTAAAATGTGTGGTATAAGCTGTAGAAGAAATGTTTAACAATGAAACTCAAAATCACGTGTTAAATAAAAGCAAGCCGGACTGCCTTCCAAAGTAATATAAGCGTGTCCATGTTCAGATAGCGTGTGTCTATATATCATCGAAAATTGGGCGGGAAGAAAAAAAAGCAAAAACCGAAAAACCAACAAACTGAATATCACGGCACCTACTGCCCTGAGGAGCCAAAATTTAATCATACATATTATCCAGTTATGACAGCAAGTACGAACTGCAAGTAAAGCATGTTCACAGATTAAATAATATTTGTTTTTACATCAAGATTTCCCCATAAATTAAATGTTTCTTGATTTCAAATAAGATAACTAATGTTATCAATGACATACTTATGGGTAAAATTAATAATTTTAATTTTTATATATTGATTTCATAGATGAAATTATAAGTATGATAATTAATTACAGCCTAATACAAAATTTGAAACTCAACTTTCCTGCGTTGCTTAATTAACATACCATACGTACATAAAAATTCTATGAAATTGATTCTTATAATTTTTAATTACAAAAAATTAATATGATTTATAATGAATGTGCAGGTAACTTGGATGTCTGGGATATAAATTATGACGCTAGGCGAAAGAGTCTTGATATTTGACGCGAATCGTGTATTGATTGTATTTGGGTCCATTGATAAAATAAATTGCGTTCGATATCATGAAATCGGGCAAAACAATGCACAATTCGATTTTGGAGCAATCTGTATATTTGGTATAAGGTAATTTATAACGTAAGCTCGCCCTGTATAATTAGGTCCGGTCTGGGCCACGTTGATTGCTTATTATATTGATGTTTCAATTTTATACTCATTTTTATGGCCATCGACCAACTGCGGGCGGTGGCCACCCAGACCGTCGCGCCTCCCTCTCGCACCGATCGACGCCTCGTTAAATCTATCTTCGTCTACTTCTGCGTGAGTGGATATTGATCATTTCGTCTCTGTCCTTCGTTGGTATATAAGTAGCGTCGTCCT
This sequence comes from Battus philenor, assembly GCF_028537555.1. Lineage (NCBI taxonomy): Eukaryota > Metazoa > Arthropoda > Insecta > Lepidoptera > Papilionidae > Battus > Battus philenor. The sequence continues at coordinate 7,754,098 of NW_027181686.1, forward strand.
TTTCTCGAGCAGGTTACTGATTATGGCGAGGAAAGTTGGTCTTTAGCGTGATGTGTCGAGGCACGGTGTACCTTGAAAACGATCACACCGCGGCTGATATCGGCTCCGACAGATGTTTTTTCCTTTATTATCTCCCGCCTTGGTTGTGATTGCGTCAACGCGTAATCACCTGCAAAATGTTAATGTACTAAATATTTATTCTATCAAGTTTTATTAACTTTAACATGGCACAAATGATCGCGCGGACTTGGAACGTGATACCACTCGATCGTAAACTGGACGTGCTAATCTCTGAGCTGGCGTCGTATCTTTCGTATAATTCCATAAATTCTTTGAGAATTGTTCAAAGATGCAATCTTTAACGGGCACGAAAGCGACGAAAAAGGTTCCAGAATACGAATTAAGATGAGTCTTTAAAATTTTATTCAGAATCAATTAGTGACAGGTTTGAGGAATTTGGGACGGTTCTTATCCAATAAAAAGTGTCGCGGACTTCAAAAGGAAGCGACTAATTAATAGGCTTTGAAACTCCACAATCGCGTAGCTCACTAGAAGGGCATGCGAGTGTGTTTCGACTAACAAATTTGTTCTGGATGCTTCCAATAAGCCGGCCCAAAACACAATTACCGGAATTTTGATCCTCAGGAATTTTCGACTTTACAAAATTCTTTTTACCTAAACCTGTCAGGTTTTATCGACCTATGTTTGCAAAGTATAAATAGTTTATATTCTATTACATTCATCTTTGCTTAGTCCAATGTTTTGCTAACATTTTTTGCATCAAATAAATATTATAGCTTGGTAATAGAATTGAGCGAGGTTGAGACTATTTTAGTGAACGCGACCTATTTTGGGCATCTCTTATATTATATGTAACGGGGTCATTTATAATAGGTCTATAAGCTTTCATGGTGTAAATATAAGCTATTTTATGTAAGCTTTATCTTATTTAAGTTTTAAAAATATGAGCTATTCATATGTCCCCAAATTTTAATACTTTTTCACTGCCTCTTTATAAATATAACCATTTTCTATTGACAAAAAAATCATAATTTCTACTGCGTATCTAAATTTTCGATATCTTGTCTTCAAGAATATCAATATCTTTCTGCACTATTAGATAAGTATATGTGTTTAATATAACGTAGTATAAAATTAATAGATTATAATTCAAATATATAGTAAAAGTGAATCTCACCTAGTAAGCTAATAATATGCATCGGAGGCCTGTGTTCAACCTTGTGCTATAATACTGTAGTAAAGGTATATAATACGTTTTTATATTATACCAATAAAATTTAAGGCCAAATTGATACTTGTCCTGTAGGCCATTAACTGTGAAAGGTTCAACAAACTTCATTAAAATTTGCGTCTTGTTAAAATGAGTGCACGTGATGGCGGAGTTGCATTGACAACATTGTTGTCCGAACGCAGATAATCGATGTTGTTAACTTATTTATAGTTTCCCGTTGCGTTCGAAAGTTCCAGTTATTGCGCTTTATAGTGGTGTGAATGTTGCTGTGTACGCCGCCATAAATTCAATTTTATTGCACGTTACACAAACATTTGGCTTAAATCACTTTAGTTGAATTCCAATGTCTTTAGGTAAAGAAAATAAATTTAAACACATTGTATTAATTTGTATATGTTTGTGTTGTTTGTCGAATCACAAATCGGTCTCTTCGGTAGTCTGTTAACACGATGTGGAGACCGGTTGTCCCTCACTATTTAACATTCGAGCTCGTTAAGTTTTATTTGGAAAGTTCGAGAAACAAAAAACGGGAAAGAACGCCGTCGGCCGACAAGCGGCGCCTGCGCATCACTTATAAATCACGGTCGGCCATCTTGTAGATTATTCGATTAACAAGTCAACTGTTAACAAACATAGATCCTTTCCTTTCATCCGTGTTCTTGGCTACCATTAAGTTTACGCTGCCTGATTTTTGTAACAAATCGTGACATTTTTTTTTTGGTTTCTTTCACATTGAAATATGTGCCTTATTGCTGTAGTTTTAATGGTAAATAATATGTTTAAAGGCCACGGCGGCGATGTTTTGAAGACGTATCCCATCCCGTTATGTTCCCTTTCGTCACAGGTATGACGTTAAACGGGCCCTTTTTGAAATAGATACATCTGTATTGTCGACGATAATTTAATTCCCGTCAAATTTGAATAACCAATTGTTTGAGTGACGTTTTCGATTCTGTGGAATAGATTTCGTTTCATTATGAGAATATTCAATATTCTGACCAGTTGAGAAGATTTTATTAAAAAGGTATTTGCAGGACAATTTACATACTTAACTGAACGTTTATTTTCTTATTTAATTCTTCATGTTACATCCAGACAAAGAAGAAAAAAAACATCTAAAATAGATAATAGAAGAAGAACAGTTAGTAGTATTATCTCAAATCGTGATTTCTTCCAGGCAATCATTAGATGAGCATTGTTACTGGGAAAAGCGATAGGCCATCAAGTGATTTGTTTTTCAAATAAAAATACAACAAAAAAATAACATAATTTTTTACTGTAATAAAAAAATAAGGTTCGGCGATTATGAAATGCCCACTAAAGTCACACATACTGTTTATTAAAAAGTCAAAATGGCGGATTTATTTCAATAATCGCTGCTCGAATTTTTACTTCACGGCTAAACTAAGCTAGTGGTTAGTAGATAGGCGTAATTAATAGTTAATATGATATAGTTAATAGATTAATAATTTATACGATCAGGAGAACAATAATTCATTTCTTCGGTGGCTGCGAGACTTTGGCACCGTAGTATTAATAAAACATGTTCGCGATATCCGTACTTATTAGTAAATAGTTGTAAAAAATCTTGTATAATTCAATGACGTGAATCATATTTCGTATGTTTATAAAGATACAATGTCTATCTATAAAGTGGAGACAAATTACCTTGTTAAAGTCGTCAGAGAAAGCTGGTTGTTAGCCGCTTTCAATCGGTTTTAGTGAGAAATTTTGCCTTAGGCGTATGTCCAGCTGTGGACGTCATAGGGCTGAAATAATACCGAATGGATGCCATAAGAAGGGAGCTCAATTTAATTCTAGTTTCTATCAAAATGAGAAGATTGCCAGAAGGTTCCTGGCATTCTTTTCATGATGTATACAAGGGGTCCTTTAAATCATTTTGAGCAGATAATAACATGAATAAATAAATAATACCATCATGGGACTAATTTCCACTCAGCAGTAGTGTGGAAATAATATTATTTTCCGGTTTGACTATAGGGGAGTGAGGTAATTATATTTATTACTGGACTAATAAGTTAAGATGCTTTAATTATGGTATTACATAATAGGCGATCACCGCGCTCTCACAAAAAAAGATATGGCGTTGTTATTCCTTTTATAAAAATTAAATTAATAAGATAGTCATTGCTGCGCGAAGGATGTGGGCATACAAGACGGGTTGGCTGTTCTGGCGACTGCGAGGCGGTAATTAACACAAAAAAGGATGCGGACAGCGAGCGCGGGTGGTCCGATAAGTAGGAAGCGATCCGGTCAATTACTAGTTGACAGCGGCAATTAAAGGGTCAGGCGCTGCCGGTACATGCGAATTGCACGGGGACTACCGTCCTATTTACAGAAAACTTTTCAGAGATATGACGTCACCAAATCGTAGTGCCACAAGTTTATTGTACACATGTGTGTTTTATGTTTATAAGACAGTGTCAAATGTCATACTGACAGCGAAACAATGGATTAAAACGTAATTGCATACGCCTTGTTTCATGAAATTCAGCTGTTAATTGGCAGCCACGATATCAAGTCTTACAGCAGCTAATTAAACCAATGGCCGTCTTTGCCATTTTGCACAATATAATTACTAAGTCTTTTTTAGGGTTTGTGAATCTTATATAAAAAAACTTTAAAAAAGTATTTTAATAGTGTGAAGGACTTTTATGTGATAATAAAGCTTAGGAATTAATTTAGCTACTACTGTATTAAAGATAAGGTGAAAGTGATCATAAAAATCCCACCTGAGTTTGTTGTGGGCTCTTCTCAGATCATAATGCGTTTGACGTACCGAAGAATATCATTCTAAAGGAGATCAATCTAATTCTGATTTATATCAAACTGTTTCGGAATTTTTTCCATGACGTACACAAGTGTTTACTGTTAATGATGAGAAAAGTAAAAATTAATTATAAAATAATTAAAAACCGTGTCGTAATTAACGAAACGGACTATCTTAAATAGGTAAATGCTTTTCATATTAATTTTAGGGAAATCCCGGAGGCAACGGTGACGTCTTCTGTAACAGACTTATTCCTATTATCAAGAGAAGAAGTGCTAATAGAACTTATTGTCCAAAGATTCTCTTACAACCATGCGATGGACCCGATACTCGCAAGATGAAACTGGTTAGTCCCATTAAAACTCCTTGGAGTTTTTAAGCCCTTTATTGTCGATGGTAACGTGCTATGGATGTTATAACGTGCTATGGTGCTATGGTGCTACGGATGACATTCGCTTTAGTGAAATTCTGGCAGTACCCTAGTAAAAATTTATAATTATATTATTTTATTTTAGTGCTTTGTCGAATAAATTCATTCATACAAACAAACTTTTTTTTTTCGATACAATCTATTTTACTTTTACTCTCTTTTAGTTTACGAATAAAGGTAAGCATGTCTAATTGAAATTGGTTGCATTCTCCAAGGACTTCCAAAACATCGTACACATGCGAGTAGCAAGCGCGGGCTGTTATGGCAGTCGCCTAGGGACGATCTTACTTTGATATCTTAACGTATTCAATGAATTGAAACGTAAGGAGAATAGCTAAGAAAGTACAAGAAAGAGTTATTTTTACCAATCAATCAAAGCACTTTTCCAATAGTAAAGAAAGTGAACATGTGACATATATAATCTATTTGTATTAAAAAAAAAACAGTGACTCATCATTGTTAGAGCCACGAATGTTATTTGACTCTTCACTGACACCTTCATAATCCAAATAAAAATAACGCCAAAGAGATTCATAAAAGACTCTGGTAGAGCTCCGAAGAATCGTGTTTCTCTACCATAAACCCTTTAAGAACGGAGGCCTAAATTTCCACCAGCGGAAGCGTAATTATAGAGGATGGTTGATAGAAATGGTCACGAAACATCGTAATTACGTTACAATATTTTTATCAAGGAGAATCATGAACAACGTACATTCTGATACGGACCATCGATTTTAATGGAACAGCACTAAAGGGATAATAGCACGTTCTGAACTGAGTTACTGGAGCTGAAGGACTAGTACAAAATCTTGTTTAACACCCAAAGGGCAGGGTATCATGTGTAAATCTTGATCCAAAAAATATTCCCCCAAAACTAAAAATAGGACATGGTTTTCTGACATTAAATACTCTAAACACATGAGAAACCAAGTGAAAAATATGATATTCAAACATTGCCCATAATTAATTTCAGCTATTATATATTAATAGCTGATCATTGCTAGGAATGCGGCGATGTATCGCAGACACATAATATGCATTGCCGAGCTCATAAGGATCGAAGCATTACATGACCGATGCATGGAATTCTAACCGAGCATTCAACTTCTCAGATCTCGCATATTAGTATAGAGAGAATGCATCGAACTTGCAAGCATAAGTTTTCCAAGAGTTTTGTGTAATTGTTTTGAATCAATTACATTCCAACTGTCATATACATCAGTATATTAATCACGTGAAAGGATATTGTAAGTATCTTTATGACGCTGTACATGGTTCCCAAAACCTTCATCAAAGAATTTATCGTTCTTGGAGTCAAGCTTTCCTCAAGATAGAATAAACAAAGCTTTCCTGAAAGAGAAGTTGCAATTGAGAATTTTTGTTTAGTGAAATAATTGCCAGAAGCAATAAGGATACCTAATTTGATTTTTGGTGTAATATAATCTAAAATGTGTATAACATTTTTAATTTTTGATAATTATCTATTTTTTTGTTCATAACCTTTTAAATGTGTTTTTACTGTTATTTTGATGTACAATAAAGTTTTAACAAATAAATAAAACCTTTTATATGGTTATAAAAAAGTTTACAAAAATATTTTAAGTTATGCAAGAATTGTGTAACCTACCATTTATTTGATATTAATAAAGTGACATATTTAATATATTAATAATTATATTCAAAAAAATTTGTTTCGTATTTTGTTCTTTATTATTATGATACAATAAAACACTGTCATACGTATCTTTTTAATAGATCCAAGGGCTCTAGCAGAATATTTCAGGTATTGACGCGTTTCTCAATCGATAAAAAACACAAACGTACACAGAATTACTAAAGTTCAAAGAGTCAAACAAATGTTATGTACAAAGTAAACCTCTTGTCGTTCAATCAACTATGATTTGACTTCATTTAGTTGTTGCAAACAAAATGTGTAATCCTTAAAAAGAATAGAAGAGTTTATTTTGTGAAAATTATGTTAAATATCTTTAATATTGATGACGATATATATGATAATCACTGTTATTATCTCGACTATATAGCAATTATTTAAAAAAAAATATTTTACGACGAAGAGGCCGATTTTTCCTACATTTACTTTACACACTGCAAACAAAAATTATCACGGATAAGCTCAAGATTTCTTTATGAAGTAAAATCTGAAATAATGAAATCCGCTAACGAATGATAATAACCTACGTAGCCCAGAGGATTGGCATGTTAATGTGGCAGCGAGCACGCTTCATACCGTGCTGAACGTTGGGTCGTTAGAACTTCAAGGTTCTGGAGTGGAGATCACGCACAAGATGGATCGACGACATAGTCGTTGGACACAGGCAGCGCAGGATTGGTCATCGTAGCAATCTTTGCGGGAGGCCTACGCCTTGCAGTGGACGTCCATCGGCTTAAAAAAAAGAAAACGAACTACAGAAATATGGAGTGTTATATAATTAATGGTGATATATGTTTTCATTTACTGTCGTTTTAAGTTTATGTACTAAGCAACAAAAATTTGGATTATTGATACCTTTAGTTCCAAAGATTCCATATAACCATTCTAATAAGATTTTACTATGGCGTTAAAAGAATCTAATACTATAAATAAAATACCTTTTAACTTTTTTTTTTCGCCAAGCATTTTGTGTAATGTTAACAAAGAGACATTGTTTCAAATACATTTTAAACGGTACTAGAAGTCAGAATTGTAAAGTTTCGCACACTACGGCAATGCGGACTGTCAAAAGCCGATGCCGGTGCTAGCCGTTCACCCTCCAGTGTCCGGAGCACTCGCCCCCGCCCTGTCCACTCGACACCCACACCATCAGCCCACCCCCTTGCTGACCCTTTCCACCGTACTCTACCACTGAAACTCGAATCGAGTTAAGTAACATTAAAATAAGGTGAGATTTGAGAGACGATAATTCGTTTTATTTTACTATTGTACATAAAAAAATCGTATTATTTTTAAAATTAAATTAAGTCTACAAATTCAGTCTTGCTGTTGATTAAGAAATAAAAAATTAAAAAAAAAACCATCGAGGCATTAGAAAATCTGAATCACCCTAACTACAATGCTGAAAAACTGTATATTAAAAAACTCTATATCAATTATGTTTTAAAAAAATTATTGGTTATAAAAACAAAATGTTAAAAATTACTTTCATTTCTTATTTTCGTTTACATTAATATATAGCTAATAAATACATAGAAACTAAGTTTTTACGTACATTTATTGACCAACAATGGCAGTGATGTATTCTGGTTAGTGAGAATTGGTAGTGCAATAGCTACTAGACGATTATCTTTTGACCTTCATATAAGTAATTGTTATCATATATTTCTGATAGCTTGTGGTAATGGATGTACTAATATGTTTCATATCCTACATTTTTATGTAATAGAGAGTATTCAACTCACTGTTTCGGAGTAATCCGTTTAGCGAGTTTATAAGTGATTTTATGATTTGCTGTTCAAAGACAAATAGTAGGGGTCTCGACCGGACGTGCAAAGGTGTCATGGAGACGGCTCACTCGAGCGAGCTGGAGGTAGACTCGAGTCTAACGCAGCCTAATATAGCTGTTCTGAAGGGCGGTTGATTGCTCACTAAGTGCCTACCCCGCCTGAGAGCTCGAAATTAGCACTTGAAAGCGTCTTGAGGCTTGTGTCAATATGAAATCTCTGCTTCAGCTCCTATTGTAGAAGTAACAATCGTTTGGAAAATGCTTCTTGCGTTTTTGTTTGCTAACTGAAAGTACTGTTGCTTTGAAAATCGAACATTTTTTTTGCTGTTCCCAATTCATATTTGAAATTTTTAAAATAACGAAAGTTTCAATTTCAATTAGCTATTTGTATTTTATGCTACATTTGTTTACTTGATGTCACATATGTAAAACACGACATATTTTTTCGTCTTATTAGGTAAGTAATACAAAAATTATTAAATTTGTATTAAAGAATCAAAAGGTTCTAAATTCTAAACTATATAATAGAAATGGGTAAACAATATCTTTTTATGTACTAATTTTAGACAATTTATGTTACGCTAAAGTAATGTATTGATTTCATAGTTTGATATTATTTTAAACATATTTCGGAGTCTACAGGCTGAAAATTTTTTTTTTACCGATTTTAGGCAAAACATTTTAACTCTGTCTCACCTAACACCAGGTGATGACGAGGTTTACGATGATATACGCATTAGAAGAAACTCTTGATTAGAAGACTCCAATTATAATTGGCTAGAAATAACGATCCCAGTGAGTTGTTCCACACCTTGGCTCTTCTCACTAAAAAGTGCGAGTGGAAAGGATTCCAACAATGTACGGTTGTCGTAAATTCGTGCATCTTGTTGAAGGAAGTATATGAGGGAATTATTTGTTGTAATTCCGATGCACTCTCTCCAAAATGCACTAAAAATACCGATAAATTGGCAACTTTACGCCGATTTTAAGCTTTGAAGCAGTCACCAATTTTTTTGGGAACTTTGAATGTATCTATGAAACAGATAGCACTTGTAACTTAAGACTCCTTGAAGGTTTCTTTAGATGTTAACGTTCTCACACATAAAATACGGTTTGGACAGTGCTGTTGATTATATAATCAAAATAAGGGTGACGCGATGGTAAAAAGTATCCATGTAAACGCATCTTTACATTTCTTCGTAATTGTTGTCGCCCACTAATCGAAAGTCATTTAGGTGTACTTACACACAAAATAAGATAGAAGGAGTGGTTATTAAGTTTAACTTGAGAATATGGGGAAGAATATTGCGATAACTACGACATTTTCGTTGACCTATAGTTACCTATACAATAATTATATTCTAGAAAGTTCGATCTTTATCGGTTAACTATTTATATAGCTTAATATAACTCAGGACTGGCGGATCAGAATTATCTGTTATCTTTTACTTTACAGACAACTTAACTTTTCTAAATAACGTATCTATATTATCGTACGTAATCATCTATTTGACGGAGAATCTACATATTAACGATTTAAGCTTATTTGCATAAATAATTGTGTGCATATAGGTAATGAATTATTTAAAATTGTTGATAGTAAACTTTAAAAAATATGACTTGTATCTACGGAGTCATCATCAATATAGCCGTAGGTCGTTCAGTACTGGAGACCTGTGCCTTCCATATAGATTCCTCGTCATCCTATTCAGCTTTTTCAGGTCCACGGTCTTTGCTATAGAATATTAACGATTCAGCTGCATCTGTTCGGCGCACTATGTATCATCTCATCTATAACTTCGACTTGCCTATACACTGAGTTACTTCAGTTCGTTTACGGATTTCCATATCATAAGGAGTTAGATTTACTTATTATTGAATATATTTACTTAAAACAACTAAAGTTTTGCATTAATCAGTATACATATTAACGATAATATGTTTGATAGAAGTATTTTATATCTTTCTATCGTGATAATTTTACGAATTCAATATATATTTGAACAAACAAGTTTTTGTGAGTAAGGTTACCGAAAATAATATTACCCTATTGATTTCTCGGAGGTGAAGTTTTCGTCGAGCCAGGTCAATTTAAATAGTATAAGCCACTTACACACCCCCATAGTTCCCCCCACCCCCACCCTGAACCAACATGGCGTCATGATTGTCACCTACGATTCTACAATATCTACAAATTTGACTAGACATTGTAAAATCAACTCTATCTGTACAACAATAAGAATGGTACAAAGCGCATTATTCGAGTGGTCGTATGCACCTGAGAACTTATTCTTTTAATGCGTGTGCAATATTACCCCATTCCATGCAAACAGTTTTCATTCGAAAATAAGTCTATAATCTTTGTATTTAAGTACATATTGCAATTGATCAATAATAGCTCTAAATATGTATTGAAGGCGTGACATTAACGCCCGCAGGGATTGTGGAATTATAGATGAAGGGTTGTCGCGGTAGGGTTAAGTGGTGTATTATAAAGAAAACTCAGTACGTTGGGGTCATTAAATATTAACTAAAATGGCCGGCAGGCGGCGGATCACATTCGCTTGTTTAGAAGTTGTAAACAGTTTCAAACTTGTCTGTACAAATTGCCAGGTGTTCAACTGTTGTTTTTTTACATTATTATTGTTTCTTTTACTTTTTGTCCTGAAAAATTGTCCGTATCGACTTTCAGTTTCACAGAGACCGAGGTAGCAACGCGCGTAAATCGTGTAACCTAGAAATCTTGGGGGCCCCCAAGGAAGCCTTGGCTAAGGTATATGCATTATTATTTGGAGGTAACAGAACGTCTGCTAGACTTAATTGCTGTTCTCTAAAATATTGATAAGTGTATTTCTAATAGAACTTACTGTTCCCATGGAAACAAATATGGCTAAAGATCACATAACTATGGCGAACAGGTGCTACGACCTAGTCAACGAAATAACTATGAATTCATAGTGAATAGACTCTCGCTTCTACTTACATCGCATTATGTAATCAAGAGATATACCAACGAAATATCTCTATAACATGCTGAAGCGTTTAGACCCGTCAAGAGCGAGAATCAACTTATGTTAGGAATGGACTTACTAAACAACATAGATCCGTTCATATAAAATTCGGTTACTTAGAGTAAAGAGTCTAATCGATGAAGGTAGACGATGCACCGCGAGGAGGCCTTCTTAAACCGCCAGATGCGAGCACCATACCTGTTCTTCCTCCCGACAACTCGATAGATTCGTCACGCGCATGGTGACAGTTGCGTGGCATTGCAAAATTAAAAAAAAACACACACACACACAAGCTCTACTACATCACTCTGTATCCAAACTTTAGGACCAGCTTTCATAAAAGGTCATAATATTAAGAATAACATATGCAAGATGACCTGGGATTGTTGAACAAAAGCAACAAGAAGGTTCACGTAAGGCTTAACTTTTTGGCGAGTGTTGCGAGCAGGCGGCAAAATAAAGCAAAGCGGGCCCGGTCTACACGACTCACAACCAATAATAAGGCCATTGTTTTTATACAAATACAATATTGCGTTTATAAATCCGATAAGCCTGCAAGTGACAGAGAAAACTTTAGAGCAGGGATTGCGACTATAATAAAAATATAAATTATAATACATCTCCAGTACGTAAGATCTTAATGTCTGTAAGTATCTTTATACTAAATTGTTTTTTTTTACCACGGTTCTTGGGGGGAGAAGACGTTTGAGTCTAAATTTTTATGCAAGGTTTAAAAAATGCGGATACGAATTTTCTGCTTCATTATTCGCGTCAAAAATATTTGCAGTGTAATATTACTTGTAATAATGTAATATAATATTATGCGTGAAAACTTTATTGACTTTTTTAATGTATAATCGTGTTTGATGTAAACCGACGTTTTTAAAGTAACACAATATATTTGAAAGTAATTTTATTTAATACGGCTACTTCTACACAAAACAAGTACAACAAAAAAAAAGACAAATTACACACGGTTTTCCGCGTTTGGCTTATTAACGATGTATAAATGAGCCGGTAGATGCGTTGTGGGTAGGCCCCCACCAGGTAGACAACCACTAGGTAGACCGACGACTTATTTAAAGTTGCGGAAGGTTGCTGCATGCGGAATGTACGATTTTGGAAATCTTTGAGGGTCCGGCGATGGTCTAGTCGACGCTGATGAACGATGATAAATTATGATGAACTCTTCTTGATCCCGAATATATACAGTATTAACTACTCCATGGCAGTCTCTGTCCACGCATGGGGCAACAAGAGAAGCGCGCGCGTCGGCGAGCGTGGCGCCAGTAGCCTCCATTTGTATTTATTTATTTATACCTTGTCTGTCCTTATTTATGTATTTATTCATCTCGGATTCTCAAACATCACTAAGCTGATGCTGTTTAGGTTAGAACGATCAAATTTTTTAGGCGAAAGGAATTTCTGACAATTTACCATTTCTGGAATCCGAACGCGTGATAAAGAACCTAATCGATGCTAGAATGCGAGCTATTTTTAAAGAATTCACTTGTATCGGAGAAGTTCGTGTAAAAAGATTTCCCGATTAATTCACGAAATGAAACTACAAATAGTGATGTTCGAATTAATAGCAACATTTCAAACGATCTTATCGGTGATTTTAAATTAAACGTTTTTTCCACAGCCAGTATAAAAAAAATGATGTTTTTTTTTTAAAAAAAACCGATACAGCGGTAGGATTGCATTATACGAAATTCCTCCCGCACAGAGTGTAGACGGGATGTTTATTAAAAAAATGTGTATCTTTAAACCATAGGTATATAAAACTTATGCGGAACGTCATTTATATATTTATAAAATTAAACATTTATAAAAGGCAGTTCTACACTCACTCAATCGAGCGAGGGAAAGCTATTAATATGTAAATAAATGATAACTTCATTGATTTAAAATAGTTGTCATTGAAATTAATATTATTTTTACATTTTTATACGAGAGTTGTATTCCTGTTCCAACTTTATAATACGCTGATCAAATGGCCGCTGGGGTTTTAAAGTTCTGGAGTGGATACAGCGGACGAGCGTAGGACGCTGGGCTTGCCGGTATACACGCATTAGGTTCTTCATTGCAGTCGAATACAGTGAAAATTTATAAACATAAAAATGTTGTCGGGAGACACTAAATGCAAGCCTCTTCAAATCAGTGCTATAACAAATTTGTTAAGGAGGCCTACGTCCAGTAAAAGATGTGCTATTGCTGAAGATGATAATGATAACGAAATAACGCTGAAGGATTTTAATGAGTAAATACTTTCGTCGCCTATCATCATCGACGTGTCAGCCGGCGAACGAGGTTTAGTCTTGCCTTATGTAGTGACTTATAGCGAACTTGACTACATCACCGGTCCACCTATTTTACCCTTCATACAATTAATATAATAAATATAATGCTTCGGTTAAAAAAAAATTGTAGCTAAAGAGACATACCCTTATTTTATAGATAGTGAGAACAAATGTAACGTTGCGCACGATTTCATATTTCAAACTTGATTGATCCTTTCATTTAATTTTTCATTACAGAACTATTTCGTCCTCGTCGTTGCTGTTTCAGCTTATAGACGCCCACTGCAAGGCATAGGCGGTTTAGTGATGGCTGTTTGGTATACGCAAAGGACGCTGCTGCCCATCCTCTGGAATCTTGTTTGTGAGCAGTCGCATTGCATAAAGTGTACTTAATGCATAAAGTGTGAATTATAAAAGATTGTGTCCCAGGAATCGAACCCGGTATCTTCGATCGCGAGTATACCTACCACCACTAGACAAACCAATCTACCATTATCAAATTAAAATTTTCAGAGAATAGCTGTGTGCATACCGCTTTCAATCAGTCTTATTAATAGGGGCACCGGAGAGTAACGTCGCTTTCTTAAATTCACACAACTACGTTTTTAACAAGTTTTCATTTCTAATCAAAAATATATTCACCTTCGTTATCAACAACCTTTTGCCATTTAGTATATAAATTCTGAATGCCGGAGCGGTAAAAATCAATCGGTTTTGCTGTAAGATATGCCGACAGAAACGACGTTACTTTTCGATCTCCCTAATAGTAATCTATGGGGGTGGATGTATCCAGCAGTAAATGTTCTACGGCTTAAATGATTGATATTATTTTTGTTACTTTATTACTTTAATGTTATACTTGTATATGTTATTATGTTAAAAAAAGGATCTATGCGTGTTATATATTGTACGTATATTTTTAAATATGTTAAACTTTAAATGACAATGTTTACGCGGGGATGCGTTGTCGGATCATATCTGTGCAGAACAAATAGGAGCAGGGCACTGGCGGGGAGCTAGTTCAATTACCAATTACCGCATGCCGTATCCGACGCCATCGCGTCGGCGACACGCACCCGCTGTGTTACGATGTAACAAAACGTGTAATGTAACGTAACGTGTTTTGTTACATTAAAAATTTACTGTAAAATAATAAAGCCTAGAGAAAGGGATAACTTTGTTACACCTTTATCTAGGTTTAATATAATTACACACATTCTTGGACAACTATATACGATATAACAATACACTCATAGAATGTCTCTAAATTGCCATGTAATCACTTTTAAGAAGTTCACGAAACCAAAACTTGTGAAATCCTGTTATTGTGTAAAGAAAGTGATCATAAAGTTAAATTTAAGGATTAATAGCCCTACTATAGTATTAAGAATGATGTGAAAATGACTACAAAAAAACATTCGAGCTATTTGTGAGCTTTTCTCATATCAAGGCGCGTTAGCAACCCGTGCTTTAAGTTGGAGGAAGCCATTGTAGAGAAACTCAATTTGACTAGTTTTTATCTAATTTAAATTTTGCTCTTGAGGCTTTCTTTTCGTGAGGTACACTGCAAAAGGATCCTGGCTGGATAGTTTTTTTATTTATGTAGAAAGTAAATCTTTAAATATAAAACGTAATGTTTCACTTTGAGAAAAGAGTATTACATGAGATTTCTATTCACGAAAACTTCTCACACACTTCTTTATCTACAATTCTCACCCCTATACTTATTTTAATACTGGAAACTTAGCAATTGTTTAAACAGAGTCCCAGTCAGAGTATTTTCCTTGTAGCAGCTGGAAAATATTTGAAAGAATAAAGATAAATACGGAATGCTCACACTAGTCTCGAAAGGGAAGCTTTACCTCCTTTGGCACATAGTAACTCCTGTCCACTTCGTGTTACTGCCTTCCAGGTTCGATTTGGTGGACGATGAAGGCCACTCGAAGCTTATTTTCGGCGTTGCTATGATAGCGAATCAATACGTAGCCCGATTCTCCAAAAACAGAGCCTGAAGGTTATACTGAACTTAAGTGTCAATTAAAGTTGTCTTAATCTGAATATGATCTTTTTCTGCACAAATAATACGTCATAGCTTCGTTTTATTTACGGATTTCTAATCGCTTATTTATATGTGTTTGATAATTAAAACGTTAATTATATTTGGTGTAATTAAAGATGTGAATATACTATCAGATTTATCCACTAAAATCACCCGGCGTCTTCCACAATCTACAATTATTCTTCATATTCTTTGTCGTTTCAATTCATATACAAATCTATGAAACGTGTAGAATAGTTTAAAAGTAATAAAAATATTCTTCGCATATTTTAAATAATATATGTCACACATAGAATAATTATTAACGTTTTGTTGTGGAAAGTTTCTTTATTAATAAATAAATATCTTTCATAAATAACGACTTCAAGATACGTGCTAACAAGGGACGGGTAAAGATTTGTACGGAGTTTAGCGCGTCTTGTAACGACACTAATGTTTGATGACGTTCAGGTATTCACATGGGCGCTCCGTGAGAGGTCATCACGTGTAGCAAGAAAACTAACTTAACGAGTGTAAAATGTCAGACAGGCGTCTTCAGTGCTGTACGGGCTACGTCCAATTTTCCTTGTTTTCTTTGAGCTCTCTGAAAAGCACCCAAGTACGTAGTGCAGTTGAACCGTCGACTTGCTATTGTCTTTAAAGAGCCCAAGCTCCTTGCGTAGTGTGCTCCCGTAATGACTTCAGGCGATAAAATATTCAAACGGAACGAAGCTGGAGTTAAACTGTAGCCTCCAGCGGCCTGCGTCCTACGTGTTCGCAATTCGTTAAACGGAGAAAGAAAAAAATACATTTAATGCATACACATTGTCCCATAAATCAACGTTAATTGTGAAATCGAGTGAATCGTTCTGACTAATACTATAAATCTAATTTAAAAATTTCTATTTTATTCCGTTTATTTTCCAGCATGGCTAGTAATAATTTTGAGTGCTAAAAATGTGATTTTTTTAACAAAATGCAGTATTATTTTTCATCTGTCCTTTATGAATTATTAATGTAAACATGTGGAAAATATTATATAGAAGTGAAATATGGTAATATATTGTAATAACAAACATAACAGGGCGTCTAAAAGATATGTATTTTTTATATTATAATTGCAGAGATTCCAAAATACATAACACTTTTTTAAATAATCTTTCTGGGCTTAGCTACTACTTGCTATAATTAATTTAGATATCTTTTATTGTTAACATGCTCTTAGCAAATATTCATCAACACCAGTTCCAATCATTTATTCGTTCTAAGGTTTATATTTTAAGACTTAATAAATTAATTTTAATTAAATCAATTTCAAAAAGCATATGCTATTAGTATAGAAATACGATATGTTTATTAACGGTTAAAAACAATTTTAAAAAGAGAAAAATTATTACACAAAATTATGTATGTCACGGAAACATTTTTTCCTTTTTTAAATAATAATTTTAAAAATATTTCTTTGTACTTATTAAAACTATTTTTGTGATAAAGTTTTTGTGTGAAGGGATTTTTATAGACTGCCTATAATTAAATAAGTGACTATGATATTGTTATACATAAAAGTTTTAATTGACATATTAGTTTTTTTTCATATAAGTAAATAGCGGTTAAGCACAGATATAAATTATCTTGTATTATGTTTTTTTCGTCACAAGAATGACGTAAGCGATAGATACCATTTCAACGAAGACTCTAATTTTGAGCTAAAAATAAAAGATGAAGACTAATTGACGGTAATTTTCTTATTTAAATAATTTAAAAATGTTATAACGTTTTTCATAGCTAACAATAAACTTATTACGATATTTATGACAACCAGTCAGAGTAAAGTAACCTTCGCTGTCACATAACGTAATCATTCCTTTCAATTCACAAAACTGGATCCGACGTATTTTCGGTTCATTCATTTCTCTAATCAATGTTACTCTGATTCTCCGGATAAGCTGCAGCGCGTATCTAACATGTTATTTATCTCAAAATATTTTTCATCTCGCCCCGCAGTTAAAGATTAGATAAATTTTATCACCATCTACCATTTTTATGGTCGATATAAAACAATAATATGACAAACAAGAATTTTTCTGAATGTTAAGGTAGGTTAATAAGATTCGACTGTGAGTACAACGATGAATCGGGCACACAAAATTCATATTTCTTGGTTTACTTCCGTTCCTGTAGCTGTACAGCTGTAGTCCAAGTCATAGCCTGTATGAGATCGTATTATAGCTATAAAATTTATTTATTTGAGAATGTATAAAAATTGCAACATCTTTAATAAACGTGTTTTGTTTTCTTAATTCAATTTATTGAAGTTTACCTCGGATTTAATGGTTGGAATTCCTTTACCTTCATTTTTGAGAATTTTATATTTATTTTGGTGACCTTCAAATATAATATTATACCTAATAAATATTTTGTTTTTCTTATATCCACTTTACATTACATTAGTACATTTTTGTTCTATCCTTATTTCGTTGTTTGAGGTGACAACTAATGAATATGTGTGTGTATATTTTAGTTTAAATTCTTAAAGCTCTTTTGCGTAAAAATAGTTATTTCTTATTGTCACGCAACCTAACTATGCATCTCAACCAATTAAATTAGAAAGATTTGTTCATATTGACCAGTTGGACATGCCGCTCTCAATAGTAATATTATGGTTGTAGTTTCGTTAATAAACGAACGTATACTAACATGGATAATAAAAAAAAACTTTATTGGTAAAGTAATTAATACTAAATTTTCGAAGTTATTAATGACAGTCCATTAAATTTATATAAAAATATAATAGCAATGAGTCATAAAAAAGGAATTAAGAAAAAATTAAATGATCATAACATATAAAATTCAGAGAACAATTTGCAGCATCCGTTTTCGTCGTCGATCCGAAAATTCCCGGTACGCAATGGAGTCAGTGTACCGGCTGGTGCCCGACGGCGCGTGGCGTTTGATGCGCCGACAAAGTGACGCCGCCGAGCGTGGGAGACCACGTGCTGGACGGATTATGCAGCCAAATGATGTTTCTACAACTTTCTTACAGTCCCAATCCGCTGATTGTAGGTGGCGCCAAGAAACCAACCCCTATATTTACTCTAAACTCTCCGTCGTGTCTGAGATGTCCACGACAATCCGGATGATATCATCATCATTTCAACCATCCGTCCGCAGCGAACATATGTGTATGCAGGCCATAGACTTGCAGAAGAAACCGGATGTTGCCTGTATCAAGTGTCTTTTGATACCTTTAACATCTCATCTTCCGTATGGTTAGTGATTTTCTTTATCATATATATAGGTGGAAATTCTTCACCGCGCTTGCCACTCTGTGATCTCTACTCTCATACCTTAAGCTATCTAGATGCCATATGTTCTGCCCATTGTATTTATTTGACTACATTTCTGCGTTTAAAATGCAAAAATTAACCCACGTATATATGAGTAATATGTATCTTCGAATTCCAGAAAAATGCAACAGCTGATTCAATTAAAGGATTTAAATATGTAAGCCAGACGTCCCGCGTCGATAATTTTCGTTAATTACCTGTAGAAGAGGATAAAATCAGATCAAGAGAACGGGCGCCAATTAGTGATGGGTGTGGTGCGGGGAATACTGTTCTTTATTTTGACTTATTACAAACACTGGCTGGTTAAAAATTAAGTAAACACGATTTAAAAAAAAACGATATTTAAATTTGGAACTACGATTATTAATTACTTAAGTGTTTCCTTTTACACTGATGCCACTAAGATGAAATAAATTAGTAATTAGTTATTTATCTACACAAAATCAAGCGGAGTTCATAAATTATTTTATTTTGCTTTAAAGTATTTCCAATTATATGGTTAATTGGTAAAAAATTAAGCATCTTTTAATTAAAAAGTATGTTTATTAATTTTGTTACTTGACGTAATGATGATCAAAAAGATATTTATAAGTTTTAACCGATTTTTCACATTGCTGCTTTACACGCAAGTCATGAATTAAAAACGGTACATCACTAAAGATTCGAGAAATATGTTTTTTGAATCAGAATATGGACCCACTTCGCATCAAAGGCGGGTGGTCTTCCTGTATGGCTCGCCCGCTGCGCTCACAAATACCGACCTGTCTTAGTAAAACACGAAGTCATAGTTATCTATAGCACACGATATGATGTAACACTTTAAAAAAAAAGAATTGAAGTTCACGAGGCTTGATACTTGGTCGATTTCGTAAGGTAGTAGGTACAGTGTATTTGCAGTAAGAAAACAAAATCCTCTTTGTCATACATCTCTGCCAACCCTGCTGACTAATTAGGTCATGAAATAAGCCCTTCAGAAAATATAAAGAAGTTTTGTCGATTATAAAAATTAATACTAATACGGTAACCGACATAGCCCAGCGAATTGGGGGAGGGGGGCTCTGGGGATTGCAGACTAGGAATCAGCAGGGGCTGTGTTGGACATCCAACCACAATTTGTACCTTGTTCAAATAGACAGACTACGTGGGATGCTCGTCTCTTCTAATTGGTTTTATTGGAAATATGAATAAGGCCACTGTCAAGCAGTAGACATCATACGGTTAAATGGCGAATAATATATAATTTGATGAATCAAAAAATTACGTCGTGTTTTCACTGAAAATAACCTTCAAAAACGCTTTGTTTTTCAAAATAAAATGAACGTCAAAATAAAATAAAATGAATGTCAAAATATAAAAATTGCCCAGCTTCGCTGTGGACTGATCGGCATACTTACGGAATCGTCCTGAAATCTATGAAGGAAAAAGTAGATGGTAGAAAGCTGTAAAAAGGACCGAGCGTCAAATGTAATTTTGACTGCTGTGAGAAAAGCATTAAGAAAACTTGCCTAATGCCGGACGCGCAGGTGAAATTATTGGATTAATGAAGTGTACCATATCAAGTATCAAGGCGATTAGCGCAAATATTGTTACACTTGACGTATTAATGCAAAATCAAGAACGCTCTGTTACGGTAGCCTATATCACTGGCCAGCAAATAAATACTCTACTGGTCACTCTATATTTCTTGTATCTGGTTTAGTGGATGTAAAAGTTTCTTTCTAAATATTATAATAAAAGTGACAATAATGTCTGTGGAGGTAGCGTAAGTGTAGTGGCAAACGATTTTTCTATGAGATTGAATAAGGAATGTAGAGATCCGTAAACTAAAGTAAGCGACTGGGAAGTTGACATTGCAGTGGACAGCCCACATAAAGCGCAGAACGGATAGCCGCTAAAACCTAAAGGTTCCGGAGTAGAGACCACGGATTTGCATGCGTAGCTTATGACATCTACTCACAACGTGTATATTTGACCTTGTTTAGGTCACCGGATGACGTTAGAGGTAGCCCACTTCCAATAAGAAGTAGTGGACGTGCTGTGGTTTAAATGATAATCAATATACGAAAAAAAAGTATTAACGGTTTTCCTCCATTTTTCAAATTATTTTTCCAAAAAGGTAACATAGGTAAAAATGACCAGCTAAATACCCATGACACGTATCCCTTTTGAGAAAATCTCATGTAGGAGTGACCTATTAAAAATTTAAAATTTATTGCTGTAAAAAAATGAAATGTAATCATGTTGTTACTAGTAATAGATAATGAGCATGCTGTACCAAAAGATATTTAGGTCATCTAAAAGTACTATTCTACCTATTTCCATAGTTAAATTGCTGTTACAAGCTTTTATCCGTTCCATTTTGAGGAAGGTTTTCTAGTGCTGGACTAACGAGTCTTATGTCTTAACAGAGCGAATATTAAATAGGTGATCACAAATACATATTCCTAAGAATGATGAAACAACTAACTAATCTCGAATATAGATTTTCAAATTTTAAATTTACTGAAAGAATTCGAACCTCTTCAGATCTAACTGATTATCTCTCGTAAAATCGATTTAAAAAAACAAGCAACTTCATATCTCGTTCTATCTCCAAATTCGATGTCTTTGAGATGTAGCGGAACATTTAAAAAAAGGAGAGTTCTGGAATGCCAGCAGACATTCAAATAAAGTGGCTCGCGGACGCGTTGGCGCCAACGTTCCAAGTCTACTTTTTTTTAAAAAAACGGAGCACGATTCAGTTTGCCGCGGACTGGACGCTGACGGCCGGACGACTGATGTCAACGCGTGCTTGTTGCTTCTGCCTGCTAATTAGCTAAGCTCAACATTTCTTGTTCCTTTTTTTTAAAAGCTAAAACGTCTGCCAAACCTTAAAGATGTCTATTGAATGTTGGTCAATGAATAGAATGCTTTAGGTTGTGTTTTTATTTTCCTGAGAACACCTTCTAACTGTACGTATTAATAACGATATCAATCATGAAAAAAATCAACTTAAGTATTTATTAATCCCGTAGTTAAATGTCGGCAAAAGAAAAGTATATAAAGAAAACATGTCGAAGTAAACATAAACCGGCAAGGTTTTTGTTGGTGTTTTTTTTTCTGCCATGAACATTGGCGACGTTTGTATGTTTTAATCTGTCCTTAAAGGTGTAACAACCGTCTAATTTTAATCCATCGTGTGCCACTTGAAAACGGCAGACTTGCTCCGTTCAGAAACTGTCACAGAATCCGAGATAGGATTAGCGAAACCGTGCGTAAAAAGCGCAATGCATTGTCCCCCGATACAGCGGACCTTTTCTTATGGGATTGGATTTTAGTAATTCCAGCAAAAACGAAAATCCGAGACGACATTTGGTCGGAAGCAAATGTGCACTAAATGCTACTTGCGGATTGTCCGCGCTTGAAAAATAAAACCGGAGCCCAACTGCGCATGGTCGCTTTTCGGTGCCTTTAGAATTATTAAACGTTCGACAATGATTGAAACTACATCTATTGTCGTCATTATCCTTCCAAATTTACGGACAATTTACGTGAATCTTCAACGTTACGTTTACCAAAACCTTTTTAAATATTATAAGTATTTATATTATTAAAATATGTGTTCTTAAGAAACTTATAATATCCTTGCATTCGATGATGCTTAAACAAAAAAGACAAACGTTTCAATATTACGACTAAAATAATTCGGAATAAACATAATTAATGTTATTAACGATAGCATTTTTAATTTTTAAATTAAAGTAATTTCTAAAAACTGTTTTCAAACTAGACGTTTTTCATTGTTTTTTTTACTCTCAACGAATTTAATTTGGTTTCATTAGCTTTAAGTTTGAATTAAAAGTAGCATCATTTGTGATAATATAGGCCATGAAACCAACGGTTTTGACAAAACACTAGCCATATATTTGTTTGTGTTTTTACTATTGAAAGTTAAAAATTCTCCGAGTGAAACTGCAACCAATAGTGAATCCTTTTTTAAAATAAATATGAATTAAATTAAACTCTTTATAGTGCGAGTGGGTTTCCAAATATTAATATGTAAATATAATATTTAATAAGTTATAATTACACAGGGTGATTGAAAAGAGGTATTAAACTTTCCAATCTAAACAAGTGGAAAGAAGCATGACGCCGTAAACGCTATAATTAAGTTCGCTATATTTGTTATTGTAACATTAAATCGAAATTATCTAGTATAAGTTTGTGACGTTATCAAGAATTTAAAATAAATAAAATCAGGAAAATATTTGAATGTTCAAAAAATGTGGTGACCATTAACATCTACTCTGAACGTAACTTTACAAAGCAACGAAATGTCACTTTAATTTGTCACAGCTCGCTGCCGCTGGAACCGTTTCACAAATAAAAGAACAAACTAATTTGAAGAAATTAATTTGTCATTTGGGAGGGAACTAGTTTAGCGAGACAGATTGAACAAAAACAACATTGACCAAAACATTTGAGTAGTATTCTTGTAATCCTATAATTATCACGTGTGTTATTTTTTTGAAATATGGTTTGCTGAGGAAGAGAAAGGTCGTTTCAGGAATGAGGAGATCTGTAGGTAGCAGAAAGTATCCGAAATTGGGTAGCGGATTCGTAAATAAAAGTGGCATTGGGCAGGTCGCGTAGCGTACAGAACAGATAAAGTCCTCCGTAAGAAGCTGGACGCTGGCTGCTTCCTATTGGAAATCTATGGGGAGTTCTATGTTTAGTAGTGGACGTTCTACGATGATGATGAAGAAGCACTTACTGAGTCAAACCTTTATTATATTGTAACATCTCCGTGATGAAAATCCACCTATTCTTTCAAGATCTCCTATCTTAGGTATGCAATGTTCGCCAACAATACTGTGGTACATGAAATAACATCGTAGCATTTTTTATTGTTTTATGTTTATATTTAGTGGGAAAATTAATTAAAATTAAATCAATAACTACTTTGACGAAAAATCTTTAAGTTTTTTTTACTACAACGTGGGATACTTTTTTGTCCTTCACACGTCAGGTCGAAATTCTACTTCGCAGTACCTTTAGGCTTCTAATTCTGCGTCTATCCAATGACTTCTTCGTATTTCCAATAGACTAAGCACTGTTCAATGACATCTTAAGAAATTCTCGGTCTACCGGGTGATATTTCCAACTGCTGAGTAATCAAACTAGGAGACGTGTTGAATGAAATACCATAAACTAGAAAAGTTACTTTTATTTTATACAAATAAATATAAAAAAAATATTAAACATTGGAGCTTTTAACATGACTTATTGGTCGCCAACTTTTTTTTTTAATTCTTTTTCACTCTACTCTGCTTCGCGTGATGTTATAATTGTGGAGAAGAAACAGGAAGAAACTCCACAATAACATACATTTAAAAAAGGTCAACAACACAAATTAATGTATGTACACTTTCTATCAGATATTCCCTGTTGTTTTAAAATTATTTTGATTATAATTAGTTATAAAGGATATATAAGTATATTAAACTATATATATTATTTTTACAGCACAGACAATAAATAAAAAGACACAATTTATATAAATGTACAAGAGGTCCTATCGCTCGAGATGATCTCTATCAGACAACCTTTGGATAGAGATGAGAGACATGAAGGAAAGGGCAGATTTAGTTATACATGTCATGTGTGCACTTAATTTTTTTCGGCATATCTCAACTAGAGTGTAATTAGCATAACGCTCCGTGTTTTGAATCCTTTTTTATCTTCTAGATCTTTGTTCACTTTCTAGCAGTAAATGTCTGGAAAGGTTTTAAATGTGGTAACACAAATTAAAAATGTTGTAAACTCATAGAGGGTCCAAAGAGAAATTCTTTGGGATGGTTGATTAAAAGTTGGAGATAAGAAAGACAATACAAATACGTACACTGGAGTATTTACACACAAATATTAGATGCATGAACTCATCAATCATAGAAAGATGTAACTCTTCTTCCTCTTTCAGGCTATGAAAGCCCACTGCAAGAAACAGGCCTCCCCCTAATAACGCCACAATGACCGACCTTGCGCTGCCCGCATTCCACGACTTCCCCCGATCTCAACTATGTCTTCGGTAAAATGCACCTCATGGCTCAAGAATCTTCCTCGCTGATTGAGAGCATCTATAACATTGCTGTTTCAGATAACTGTATCAACAGTAAAGATAACTAATAATAATTAATTACAAATGTCCATCCATTTATATGGAAGGTATAGAGTCATTTAATTATTTACTTTTAAATATACTACCAATATACATTTATTTTGAGCAGTTGTAGCTCGGCGGAAAAGGACTGCAACTTCGCGAAATCGATTCCCGGGATAGATAGATAGGCAGCAGCGCCCTCTTTATACGACACTGCGATCGCCAATTCGCCTGCTTAGTGTGGCGATAATGGTTTACCCTCTCACAGATATTTTTGGGTAAGGTAGATACATTTATTTTAGCGTTCGGCAATTCAGAATATTCTTTATTTTTATAATATTATTTATTATTTTTGTTCTAAGCTGTTTTATTCAATTCTACATCATTGTGTAATTTTGTAGTGTAAATAAAACCTTGTATTGTATTTCGTTTTATTTTTTCCGTATCACAACACACAGACGCAATAAACCCATGCCTCGTCGAGGCCGCAAATTATCCTTGACTAATGATTATTGCTTTTCAATTAAAAACAATCAAGCCTAATTGCATTGATAACATCTATTAAAGAATGATCCGATAAATCGTATTCATTACCACAGATTACTAACCGCACAGTTATTTGCTCGGAAATCATTTTAGTTTAGCTATTATTTACTCAATAGATACGGAAATAGTTAAATAAATAAATATACAAAAATATCAACCATTTTTTCTTGACAGTCGATTTACTAACAATATCAGGTTTTAAATTCCAATTTTCGAAATAATCTTCGATGTGGCACTGTTTATTGCAGCTATATTATAAGGTACATTTATAAATCATGCAAGCTAAAGAGACGTCTCCTTTTATATACCTGTTGTACCCTTAGTATCTGATATAATAAATGTGCCCTGTAGGTGAATTAATCGTTGCATTATTGTAATTAGCAAGTTTATTTACAAAACTATTAGTATATTTCTTGACATGCTTGTTAGCATTTGTCAGATGCTAAGATAATTCATAAACTGCAGAGAAATCGCCAAGTATGGTAAGGTGATGTTATGTGGAAAGACGACGGTCACTCATATGACATAGTGTATGTAAAGAAATTGTAATCAAAAAGTAAGTTGAATTTGTCGATAAAATATAAATGCATATTTATTCTTCCAAATCAATTTCATTCCCTTCAAAGTAAAATCCTCGTCCGTTAAAACGCACTTTTGCCAACGCTATTTTTTTTAAATAGTCTCTAATAAATAATATTTTTAGTAAAGCCTCCAAGAACTTTTTCAATTAGGTTTTTATCTCCCCAATCGTGTAAAACCCTGCATTGATCTTATGAGTTTATGAATAATCAGAATTCGCATGATGCCATCTCAGGCGAAAACGGTTGTTGCGGGACGATATAAGTCCAGTTTTTGACGTTTTTTTTTCAAAACTGGAGCAATTTTGGGTTCAATTGAAACGACGCATTTAAGACACAAAACATCCTTTAAAATTAGCGCTGAAGAAAACGATATTTCAACTTTTGAAAAACTGGCGCTTAGCAAATATTATATTATAGATTGGTAGCACTGTCACTATATTATATTATATTATAATATAGTGACAGTGCTACCAATCTAGGGAAAAAAGGAGTTATATGTTATATTTATCTTTTTTTATTTACATCAGTAAATATATAATTTTCTGGAAATTGCTGAATCAAAGAAATCTCTAATAGCTGATGGCTTGGTTAGGAATCACCAAGAAATGTAAACTTTTACATACTATACCATTTTATGTCAAATTATTTTTATATGGTATATCCTTAGAAATAAAGAAATCCTGTATCTGAACTTAGCTTAAATCAATACTTTCTTTAAAAAGTTAGTTGCAATGTTAAGTTGAAAAAAATCTTAATCTAAAGTTAAAAACAAGGAAAATAAAGCCGTCCACTCTATAAGCTTTATTTCAGACTCAACTTTTGATTTTTTTTCTTTGAGCAGTTAGTATTCTCTGTACATGTCTGAAATGACGTCACAGAGAACCCACGCAAAGGGGCCTGTCTTTAACACGCTCTCTTGACCCGATGCACGCCGAGAGAAATTGTCTGGAAAATGTACGAACATATGTGTTGGATAAGGATGTCACGTTTTTCTGGTATTCGTACCATGGCTATGATTATATTTATGATCTTATTTTTATATGAATGGTCCTGCAAGGAAAATCTTGTGGGTGTGCATTCAGATTTAGACCTTAGTTATATTTTTCCTTTGGGCCTTTCCCGACTAATTCTTTTATTCCCGAATCCTATGTAGACGTATGATATTAATAAAAACTTCCGGCAAAACTCCAGTAATGTTGGGCGAAGATTGTCTTCATCCATAAAGGAGATGATACTCTCAATATCTATTTTTTTCCTAACTCTACCTCGCATTTCATTCTCCATACACGAGACGGCAAGTGATAATGTGCACCACGGTTTGGTCTACCGCTAAGTCACAGATGCAGGAGGGACTCTCCATGAGTTTAAACCTATATAGGTACTCTAGAATCCTCCGTTTCCCTAGAAGGTCCCTAGGTCCAGCCCCACTGTACGAAGTACGCTATTGGCTGGCACGGGGCCTGGGAAGAACTTCCGCGTTGTCGAAGCCGTCAGCTTTCCATATACCTCCTTTTTTCTCGCCGAGCCTATCCAGCCTGAGTTGTCGCTTGACTAGAGCCACATCTTTCAATGGGATCAGTTGTAAACAACCTGTGTTCAGCATCTTCCAAAGATCCTAACTAAGTCGCCTGTCCTTGTTAGTGGACGTTCTACGCTGCGCTTGCCGCGATATTATTAATAATAAATAATTTATAATTCGATTTAGAAGCAGGTTAGTAAAAGTGTTATATTATCCTTAAAAGCATTTCCAGGGTAACCAAAAATGTCCATCTCTGATATTTCTGTATTCAATTGGTGGTATAAAAGGTGGTATTTATAGATGTACAACGTCAAATGCTGGACATAAATCTCTTCCATAGATTTCTAAAAGACTGTTAGAAACGGCCTTAAAAACGTTAAAAACGTCTTCCAACGTCTTCCAACTAACAATAGTTTTAAATTATCATTTTAATTATTTTTATAACACGTTACGGTAATATTTTGTTATGTTGTCTTTTTAAGTTTTATCCTAGCCTTGACAAATACTAGTGTCGTCTAAACAGCGTTTCCGATTTCAATATTACTGAATACAATTGTATCATTCCATTCGTTCTAATAAATATGAAACGGTACTAATGACATACTTAAAAACTAATTTTACTGGCTGTCGTATAAATCAATGTCAAGCCGAAGTTAGAAATTTGACAGGCTAACCCAAGAAAATAAATTGAAAAAACATGTCACACTGTTTTAAAATTGTTTTCTATAAAAATATAAATGAATTTAATTTACCCTGTGATGTTGTTTCTATTAATATGACTTCGATTCATAATTTCATTTTTCTCTTTCGTGATATATATTGTACCTTTTGATGTTAGCTCAACTTTTACAACTTCATCGGAACTGAGTTCGCGGAACTAAAAGGTCCGAGACTTAACTCACTGTGAGTCTTCTGTAAACGTGAAAGAAAAACACTGAAGTGGCCTAATTCTAAAAAAAAACTTTTTGTCAACCATATACTAAAAATTATAATTCAATTATTTAATAACTTTTAAAATGCGTGTCATGGACTATTATTACTTGTTTATTAATTTATTTTTCTAAACTTTCACGGGGTTCCGCGTGAGATTAATATTGATATATAATAAAATACCCATATCTTTTATAAAGAAAAAATTATACCAGAGACAAATACTGTTTCATATAACGACAGCGAGCCCTATTTTTATATGAGTTACAGGCGCATCACTATCGTGTGAGTTTTGCCATCTTGAAATAAATTTTTAGATATAGTAATTGAGTTCGGGAACTGTCAAACATAATTCATTTTAAATTCATAATATCATAATTCATGCATAAGATTTTATCAAGAACTGTTTGTCAAAACCCAATAAAATCAAAAATTTGGAAAAAAAATCATTTACTTTTTATTATGTAACTATGAGTAACTTTTTGCAATTACATAAAACAAAAATGTTTAAATAAAAATATACTACATCCATTAAATTTTATTCATTTATCAAAATCTTCAATCACATTAGACAAAATGGCGGATTAATTTCGCTATTGATTTTGAGATTTAAGTTTACAATCGATTCGTTATGCTCTTTATAGACTATATCTCTAACATAGCCCTACAAAAACCAATCCAATGATTTCCAAATCACATTAAAGCTGAATTTCTTTAAGATAGACATACGAGTTTGGATAGCAGTATTTCAGTGGCTGTTAAATATATGATACTGTCCCGTTGAAATGTGAGTATCTTTATATCCGTGAGAACACAAATTTCTTGTTGATAAACTCTATATTGAAATAATTATATACAAAACAATTTTAGTGGATTCATCGTCAACATAATTTCAGCTGTACGGTGTTCATAGCCGGATTACTGCCTCAAAGATTTTGGCCTGATTTCAGTGTCTTCCAATAACGTAGGTCTACCCACCAGATCAAACTTATTTCTACGAATATAAATTAACAATAAGAATAATTAAAAAAAAATGTTAGTTATATTTTGAATATTATTGTATTACTTATGAGAAACGAGGTTAAAACGGTCGGAACTGAGGCGATTTATTAACGCTCTCGAGTGGGGTTAAAGTGGATAAAGTGGATAGGGTGGCGGGTGGAGACAGCGGGAGGGTCCGTGAAGCCACGGACTAAGGTGAAGAGATAAAGCAATCAAGCCTAACTAACGGCAGTAACAGATAACCCGGGAAAAGGTTCTCTCCTCTGTGTGGACGACGGACTTTGATAATTAAATTTGTAATTCAATCATACATTTAAATTGTCTTAGCTTATTTCATTTCGCTGCCGAAGATCTATACAATTTCAAAATATTCTTTAACTTATTGGAATTTATTTTCACAAATAATTAATAGTATGTTTGGTTATAAACAGATCAATGAAGCTATACCATGCATAAATGTTTTTTTAAGATTACTTTGTAAATTACTATTTGATTAAACTCCTTTCTATTTACAAGAAAAGGTATTATACGGCTGTACTTTTTCCAAAAATCTTTAGTTTCTTTTTCCACGATTAGCTCCAATATTAATTAGTTTAAGTATGTATACATTTCCTAAATTACGTTTATGTCGTGTTAAAGTGTATCATTATTGAATGTATCTCAAGTTAATTTCTTGATATGATTGTCTTATAGTTTACAAGTTTTGGAATTAATGAGATAAATCCCACGTTATTGAAAATTTCCAACTCGAGAAAAACATCCGCAACATATAGCATCAGCATGAAACTTGAACTTCACTATTCTAGTTTAAGAAAGTATTGGCTATGTAACAGCTGCGTATAGACCAGGAAAGTAGAAAATTGGAGACAGACTCAAACCATCTTAGTCGTAGAGAATAAAACAGTTTTCGCGTAGCATTTCAATCAAGAAACGATTGGACAGGCAAGAGCAACCAAAATCGTCTACAAGGTAGACAGAAAACCTTGAAAAGTTTGTCGGAAGAGAGGATACTGGCCACTTTCGACCAGTCCTTTTAGAAACTAACGAAGGAAACTTTTTTTATGTTCAGCATTGGTATCCTACGACGAAAACGTTGACGATAAAGAAATTTAAAAGGTTATTAGCGAGTTAAGAAATGTAAATCAGTAAATGATATAACTATATTTAATTGCAGTTCCTTGTACAATAATGATTGATAAAGATAATTATTTATATACGTAAATAAAATAAGTGTTATTTGATTTGAAAGGTTTTGTATAAAGTATTGCATTATAACAGTTGACACAAGTCTAAATCCGTTTTTAAACATGGAACAATATAAAAGAAGTGTTTTATTTTTTTGACAATGTTTCCCTTTAAACTTCCCTCCATCGTAACCTTTAACTCTTGACTTCCAATGTTGTGCAATTTCACTTCACTCTTCTGGTCTCACTTCCCTCTGCTAATATTTCAATAGCCAGAGGCCGAAGGAACTTTTCAAGTATCCCCTCCCGTGACCATTATCTGAAACAGTTAAGCTGTTATTTGGGAGTGCCGACCCTCTTAATTACTCGCTTCCTTCATTCTTACCGAGTTAACATTTTGGCACTTTCGGTGTTTTCCGGCGGATTCACTCTTTGTCTTTCACTAACTGTTACCTTTTATCTCGGGACGTATCCGAGTGGGAAGTTTATTAATAGAAAAGATATTTTTGAAAGGTTTTTTTATGATGTTTTATTTATTGTGCTTAGTTTAAGTGATGTGAATTATTCACAATTCATTTTAAAAAGACACTTCATCCTAGCGTCATATCTTAGTTAAATATGCTGGCTTCAAGTTGTATTATATACGAGAAGATCTATGTCTTGAACTGGCTAATATGACTTGGCTTTTGCCGTAAAACATATAGAAGTGGACGTCTAACGGCAGAATTGATGACGGTGTAATCTTCTTTATTTAAATATTATTATTGACACGATTATCCCATACTTCCTATTTTTGTCCTTTGCAGTCTATAGACTTCCGCTGTGAGGCATAGTCCTCCCTTAAAGATCACCAAGATAACCGGACTTTCGCTGCCCACGTCCAGGGACACGCACACTTATTTGTGGAAAAGTGTGGACTTACTTCTATAATAATTCACATTAAAACTTTTTTTATTCTTTTGCGCATGCCAACATTCTAACTAGATACACATGGAAACAATAGCCTCAATATTTGTAAAAAAAAAGCTATAAAATGCAAACACTATTGGTTTCTTAATAAAATGCCTGACTGACTTCTTTTAAGAAAATATAAAACTATACGACCTCTTACGAGTATTTTCGTTATTTTTTTGCAATGTGTACGTTATACATCGCAGGCCATGGACATGAGATAATGATGTAAAAGCACTATAAAATGCAATGTATTGTTAACATAGATAAAACCACTTAATATTTGTTTATTTTCATTAATGTAAGTAGACATTGGTAATACGCTCGAGTTGTGTTCTTTCGCTGTTACATTTTACGGTTATTGGGTCGGCGCACGGAATTGCGGCAACCATCTATTTATTGCTAATAAGCCAATAGTTCTTGTTCGATGGCGTGCTTGTGTGGTAAAAGAATTAGATCTTACTTTTACATTTTATCAGTATGTACAGAGATTTTTTTAAAAGTTTCCCTTTGTGGCAAAGTTTCTGCAAACTGATGCGAATCCTAAATCTCGTTTAGAGTAAATGATCTTTACTATTACTTTGGGCGGTCTCGTAGCTCTTAGATCGCTTGGACAGACACTTCATGATTTTACCAAGCGTAAAGACAACCTTGAAGAAGAACCTTGGCTCGGACTGTCACTCAGAATCGTGTAGTATTTCGTCTTAAGGGCACCTTGGGTAGATAAAACAACTCTCTTTTTCATATCCGATATTAGTGAAATTTATACCAATGAAATTATTAACAATCTTTGTTCATTGTTTGGCCTGTATTCAAATATGGAGCATTATTATGTTCATTAGTTATATTTCATATGGTACACTTATTTGGTTTATTACTGCATAGAGAGTAAATTGTCAAGAGAACCTTTTTTGGACAGGCTTCGAAAGCAGCATTAGTTTGATCGTTTAAAATATGGTTAGGTAAGGAGTCTATTTGGTGAAGGTGAAACCTAATGCATTACAACGAGGCCTCTCCAAATCTAGCGTAGCAGATTGACCGCCCCGAACACTGTACTTGGCCAATCTCCCTGCAACACGATGGATCCGCCATGCGCACGATGAATTCATGGAACGCTGAAACGTTACATTTCTTAATTACATGAGATAATGTTTTTCTATACAATCTATATTTAATTTTTAGAAGAAATTACTTGTAAAGATGTTCTGTACGGAAGTAGCGGTTTAAACACCGTAATCGACAAGCAGTTAAATTTGTGAATAAAACAATTCTGAAATAAAATGTTTTTGTTACGTTGAAACCAGTTCAGATGCGCGCGACTGTACAAGATTATCTCAGTGTAAATTCAGCACTCACTGGCTCATACAATTACAAAGCGCTGATGCAAAGCCGGGCGGCAAATGGGCTCTATAAAAACCTCTCGAATCTAGTCTGCGTTATAAAAATACGGCATCGGATAAATAAAAATATAAAATAAAATATGAAATGAAAGTGCCACGGGGCGCAAGAAACTCGCGATCCTTTTGAATGTGTCTGTACCGGAACAACGGTGGCATGGAGCTACTTTTACTGCAACGTTTATTTTAAAATAAATAAATAAATATCTATACATTTCCAACTCAGAGTCAAGACTAGACTCTGTACATTATGTTAGCACGGAGACTAAAGCTGTTTTGACCTCATCGTCTGCAGACGACCAAATAAGTTCAACAAACTACTGTTAGTTAAGAAAGTAGACAATTAAAAACTATATGTGCGACCACTTACTTGCTGGTCTGAAAAATAAAATCAAGAAATGGACTAACTACTGTCCTGAGGAAAGCAAAACATATGGTGAGGAAAGAACTCGTCATCGATTCCGTCAACTCGTACATGACGTTCAGAAAAGAAGAAACAGAATATTACGTTACTAATACACATATTACCATTGCTTCTCCACTTAAATTATGATGATAAACAGATTTTAAGAAAAAAGTACGTATGATATGGTTTTCGATATAGGGAAGTCTTAACAAAAATTGAAATTAAAACACTTTTCCTACACTTTAAGTTCACTTACATAGTAACCAAATGCAGACTCAGTAGGTACCTAGTATCACTTTAATAAGTAATACACTACAGACGTGTATTATTATAGTAATGTGTCTATTTAAACCATACTAGTTATTTTTGTAAGTTGTAGATATCTGTTTGTGAAAAGGCTTCCACGTTCTTAACAGAGTAATTTCTATATTTGAGTAGAGCCATTCAATTGTAACATGTTAGGTATCATATCATCTGCCCATTAAAGTCAATTAATGAAGATAATATTATATCATATGGGTCTGTGGATCTTCATTATTACAATTGTAAGTAATAGAAAGTAAAGAGTTGTGGATTTTAAGTTAAATGTTCCAAACGAGCTAAAATTATTTCATTTGAATCTACTCCACATATTTTAATGTTCTGTCGGAGTGTTTCTTTGGCCGTAACAATCTGAAGGCGGCGCCACGGGTCAGCAGAGACCCCTCTCCCCCCACTCGACGACACGACACATCCACGTATGTGCGCTTGTGTGCGTGCGAGGAAAATATCTGTAGAGACCGCTTCGAGTATCAAAATTTCAATAACTATGTTCATTTCACACAATTGGTGTAGTTATGTAAACAAGATCCAGTCCACATAGTCAAAGATTGTAAGAAAAATAGTTAATAACCTCTCTTTTATGAACTTTTTAATTGTTTTTAATGGTACGCAATAATCAGCAAGTTATTGGAACCAAATGAGATAGATCTTTGTTTTAATTTTCTGAACGAATTCTGACGAATCAATATCTTTTGGTATAGTTAAATCTATAGGCAATCGATGATTTGAATCGAAATTTTAAAGATTATTTTGTTGGTTAATTTTATGTACAAAAATTCTTTTCTTAAATTTCATTATTGCTTACTAACTGTCGAATTTGTTTTGCCAAATGTTATATTTCTTTCGCATTCCAGGAGAAAAATTAAATCAACGTAACATATTTCATAGTTATCAATTTTAAACATGGTTATTCGAAATAAAAGCTTTAGATTCCTGATAAAAAAGTTGTACTTTCACGTCTTAAAACTTTAACACCAATCACCCTGTATTTTCATTATTATATGCGCATTTTACAAGAGCTCTATGTATGAGATGGGTTGTAATAAATATTTACGTGTCTGCTCTGTAATGTATGGTACGTAGAGTAATGCAGGCTTCGTCGTCGCTTGGGTTTCGGCGAGGGTGGTCATCTTATTGAGGCGACAGCAGAGTATTTCGAAATCGGGGCCTGGCATTACACATTTGGTGCGAGATTTATGGCCGGTGTCCAATGCAAATATGTTCTCCTCACTGAATACCGGCCGACTGACGTGCGTATAACATTAGTTGTGTATCTTTTTAATAGTTATGACGGAAAACTGTCTATAAAAAATGTTAAACTCAACACAAAAGGATTAAACAAAATTCGATAAATTTGATAAAAACTATTAATATACATTCTGTATATTTATTTATTTTTCTCTGTTCACACACTACGTATAACAGGATCATCAAATTTAACTCAAATAAGCAGCGGCAATGGTCAAGTTCCATTGCACGCAGAACATGCGGCTGCTGGTGCCTTAAGGTTCCACTTTATAGGGTGACCGTTTATTTGTTCATCTATTTATTTTAATTTTATTCATCATTACATTCTTAAGTATTTTTAAGTAATTTGAATTAATAATTTTAATAACACTCGATGTTTATTGAATTTTACATAAATTCATCACGTAAAATTTAGTCCAAAAATTAATAACAAGTTAACTAACTTAATCTGTCGCTATCTTTTTGATATGGTTACTATTTTGTATCAGTTGGAAAAAAACTAAAATTTAAAAGTTGTGTTCTATATAACAATACAAATATTTTTATATTTGTAATTCTATTTGCTGCTCTCTTAATGTAAGTATTTTTATTAAAAACCATAATTTAAATTGTCAGATTGAAGCTTATGGTAAAAAAATATTTCATAAAATACATCAGTAAACGTTCATAATTTACTGGTATAAAATTCTACAGTGTATTAAGGGTCAGTCGAAGTTGTAAATTATTATTTATAAGATTTCTTCAAAATACCACTACGATTGATACTTATCGATGAATTGTCTATACGGCAAGTGTCTGTCGGCGTATTGTCGTGGTACCGATCCACGTAGAAATAAGAAGGGACTTATCAAATTATGACATAATATTTCAGTAAACACCGGATCGTAATTTAAAGTAACGTATTGAAACGACAATTTTTCTGTCAATGTTTCGCTATTTATCTCTTCATTGTTTATTGAGAATGTGTACACTTGTGCACTAAAGAATAATATATTAAGAATAATAAAGAGTCTTAAAGGAAAAAATTGAAATTTCATTTGTCTTAGCGACTGTACAGCAAAAGTATCGTATGGAATTTGCAAAAATGCTCGCTTGCCCAGGAAGATAATATTTCAAAAATATGAGAAATTCATGCACCCGCATTGGATTGGTGCAGCGGTACCCTCCCTTCTAATGCAAGAGTGTAATGGTGTCCGGTACTTTCTTGCGTGCAGTGTTCCTTTTTGTTTAAATTAATATAGCATTCATGTGGTCCACGAGAGAAATGTAATAAAAGTAATTCAGCGCTCGATATCGCATTTTGCGCACGTAAAATGTCACATTACTCAGTGTCGCGCGCAGAGCGGGTACAGTCGCCGACATAATTAACATGAAATTGTCGTAAAAAAAATTCTCTATCTATTCTACATTTGCTTAAAGATGCAGTGTTCTCTATAATAAATATTGAATTATTTGTGTTTTACAAAATTTAGTTCATAATCTAATTAACAATAAAAAATAATAATAAGATAATTAATTTTAAAGTTGAAATAGAACTCAAATGATGTTTTTGAATAAAGAAACAAAATCTAATGTTTTCTTTAGAATATTCGGACTATTATATTACTTAACCTCAACTTTTTTTTTAACATTTGACATGTGATAATACATCTGTCATCACCAAAAACAATATAAAGACAAAGCTTATCTTAATAATGCCACTCCACTTGCAGCGTGAAATATATATTAACCTATAATTTATTCAAATAAATTTAATTTTTTTGTAAATTTAGCCACACATTTTTTTTTTATTTCTTAACATGTATGCCGTTATACTGGAGCTCAATTTAATTCTGATATCCATTAAAACGAACGAGCTTTTGGCTTTTTCCGGCATTTTTTTTATTGTAAATAGTTGTGATAACTTAATTATGAAATTATTATAACATGTCTACGACTAAATTTTTGTTCCCAAATGTTTCTTGATATTTATACGTGTGTAATAGTTAATAGAGCTTTGATAAACTTTTAATGTAATCCTTATGGTGTTAAGAGGCTAATTATTTAATTACCCGTGTCCTTTGCCTTTTTCTTGAAGAGAATTGATGGCATACCGAATCTCGAGTATGTGGATATCGAAAATTTTCAATATCCGAAGTACATTCGGGCACAGGGCGGTGTGGGTGTTTGAGGGGGAGGTTGGGAAGTCTGGTAGGGGAGAGGAGGTGCGGGTGGCGAGGCCGAGGCGACGCTCGCGGCGCCTGCACGCAGCGCCCAGATAAGCGACGCCCGACGCCCGTCCTATGAAATTATAGCACCCTCCGATACGGCTGCGCGCACACTGCAACTGCAAATGTATTTTATACGTTTCTCTGAAACTTCGCTTATTATATCTAATATAGCTGACGCGCCATACTAACTAATAGAATGTACTAACAGTATAGTCCAGAGATATAGATGAAGAAGACCCTACCGAAATATTATTTCTAGCTTGAGCCCTTTTACGGTTAGTCTTAAGTAATCCGTTGTACATGTGACAGTACCTTCGTTAAGCGAAGTTTTATACGCAGAAGTAACTTAAGTGTCTAAGCGGAACTCTAAGAGGGCTTGTCAAACTTAACCTTAAATACTGTGAAGTACCTCTTTCAGTGCAGTAACCTTTGCGTATAGCGCTTGCAAACAGACCTTTTAAACCTTTCAATCTTGTTTAAGATCAATATCAATGATATCTGAATCATTGAAAAGATGACCATCAGGAATAAATCTTCTCCTATATGTTGCTCGGAAGATATTCCCAAAGTGTTAAGCATATATTTAGAAGGGGATAGTAATCTTTTTCCGAAATTATCGCCGTGTGTCTAATAATTGCATAGGGTCCTCTTAACACGTTTAAGTTTTGATAAAAAATTCCATAATGACGTTTAAGAAGCTAACTTAAGAGAAATTGGCTTCTTATGTCTCTCAAATCTGTTACAAAAAATCTAGTTGGGAAAGTAGAAGTAATCGATTTTAGTATCAATTTCGTCATCGTCATCATCGGCCACAGGCATCCTCTAAAGACTGCCATGATGAAAGGTCTTGTGCTACCAGTACCCAGCGATTTCACCATAATAAACAAAAAACCCATAGAGTACATAAACAGCTTAGAAACAGTAGAACAAATAAACACACGAATAAACAAAGAAATAATTTAAGTTATAAGAAGTGATTTTTGTTTTCAGTTCTGTGCGGTATGTAAGAAACCAGAGAACCGATCGTTGTTGCAGACGGAATCCTTTTTATTGAATATTTATTTATTAAATCGCTTTGCCCACTTTATCCATCTCACTACCACTACGTCATAATTATATATGTACAATACAAAACTCTGCTGTAGAATTAATACCAAGAAGATCGAAAATTATTTTTTTTTAACAAAACTTTTTTTATAATGATTAATTTTGTTTTTTCTTTAACATATAAATAATATAACTAGTTATCCATTTTTTATCTTCTTTTACATTTAAGCATATATTCTCTACGAAATGGTTTATGGCGTTTTAACTAGCCGATTTTTCATATGCAACTTTCGGCGTTTTTTCCTGGAATGTCTAAATAAATAACTTTCACCCCTTTGAAAACTTCGTTGCTGTATGTTAGCGAATACTTGTAATACACAAGTATAATAGTCATGAAAACTTAATTAAAATGATACGTTTGTGCATTTCTACACAATATATAATACATATGTATAAAATAAAATCCGTAGTGTGCGGAGAACAATACAGACTACGCTCGCATTATCTTAGAAAACAGAGCAACTACGCGACGAGGCTGAAGAGGGTGCCGGGGTCGACCTCTCCTCCGGGCCATTTGTCAGTGACAGGACGTCGCACGGGGGAGGGGTTGCCTCCCCTCCCACGGATTCCTCCGCACGTTTGCGGCTTGTGTACGCGACTGTACCAACGTATGAACGTGTCGGTACTGAATTACTGCGAACCTTCTCCATTGTACGATCTCTGGTCGGTCGACGTTACACAAAACTTGAAACTGGCCACTCGATGACTTTTTTTGTTCTTGGAAAATTGTTGTTCCAATGCTCGCTGTGGTAGTTATTTTCGGTTATGGATAGAACGTGTTCGTGCCCGGCCATTGGATTTCAACTTCCGTTCATTGTGAAATTACAGTTCGCTTAAACCACCACTCTCATTCCAAGAATTGAGATTATTACTTTTATTATTATCTTAAAACTCAAAACTATTAAATTAATTTCATTAATACGGATTTATATAGCTTGCAACATATCTTTATTAAGGAATTTTAAAGATACGATTAGATAGCTTTAATGAGTACAAGGACATACAAAAGTTCACTAAGAAAAATTGATGTAATTTTTAAATAAAAAAATGTTTTTTATTTAGATACCCTTACAGAAAAATCAGACTACAGGTGCCTTTTCATAAGCTTCGTATAATATTATTAAAATTTAAATATGTTTACCCAGAGAGGCAGTACTCAGCCATAAACTGATTATTAATAAGTAACACAACTAAAAAAAAAAATCAATTAGACATTATGTAAAACACAGTAAGAGGCATTGTAGTATTGTATTACATTACAGTGATATTATTAAGCGATGGTAGTCCCGGGGGTAAACTGAGAATTGCGATCTTAGGTCGCGGGTTCGATTCCTAGGATTATAATTTAATAATATTTCAGTTGCTAATGCTCACTAATAAGGTTCCAGAAGAGAGGCAGCAATATCCTCTGCTTACTATAATACCATACTGCAATCGTCAACCCGCCTACGAAGCGTGATGATTATGGCATTACCACCATAGATATCTTTGGGAGAGATCTATGTCTTGCCTTGAAACAATGAAGACACTAATATTATTGACATCACCACTACTTCAACCATACGATGATCACTGCTAGACATAGACCTGCAAGAATAATATCCGTAACGATATTAATAAATATAAATAATATTTTTTAATCTACAAGTATATCAGTAAAAGTGTTTGAGTCTTTTTCTTGAAATCGCTCCGTCTTCCAATCTTTAATTCAGTCAGACACTTTCACATTAAATTGACAGTAATTGACATATACGCGTTGTTAATATACTTTAAAACACCGCATGAGTAGGCACCAAGGCGCCTATATTTGCAGAAAAATAGTAGCTTGTAGGGATTACCTGATCTGGTATGCTAGCGCCGCAGCTAGAGTAGTTGCTAGGCTGAAAAATTCAATGGGCTATAAATAGCTGAGAACTTGTTACAATTTTTCGTGCTCGTATAAAATTGCACATATTTTAATGTAAATGTGATTGTATTTACGCTATATTAATTTGCATTGAAATGAATTTATAATTGAAAAAAAAATTATGTATGTATTTGTCTTTTTGAGGACGCTATACTATGTAATCAACATACTCTAATCTATGTTATACAATGTACACACTGTATTTTCTTCTTGTGATTGTACGTAAGTTTGTCTCGAGTGATAGAACCGCGTATTTTACTTTTTATAGTCATTATAAATCAAAGTTTTTCTATAAGATGTAACGTGGTAAAATTAAAATTTCAACACGTTTTATATCAATATTTTATTGTTGAATTTGACTGCAATTCTTTCCATGTTACATGGTGACGGTAATTATTTTCTGCAACCTAAACCATTACCACATTTTAACTGTCCAAAGACAGTCACGAATAGAAGATAAGTTCTTCTATCCGAAATCTCCAGCATTAGCTGTCTCAACATGCGGAACCAGAGTTCGACAAAGCTGTTAAAACAATGGTTGCAAGCACCGAACATCACTGAACAGTAACTAACCCGATAAACACCCATGACGACATATTCGTGCAAGTGTTTCTAATAAATTATTCAAGATATGGCAAGATTTTTTAATGACTCTAGCAGCAAAAACACACTGATATATGCCTATTAAACTTAGCTTCACGATGCTTCAACTAATGAAGATGTAACTTATCAGTCAAGTTAGATCTGCTTTGCTAAACTGATTTGCCTCGAGATACATAGATTTAATCATAAGTGTTTCCAGCATTGGTTTACAACGCAGAAAAGTAAAAATAGAGATATCACATAATCAGACCAGCACTAATGTTTTCACTGCCCAGGAGCTTAAGATCAAGCAATGACCCTCGACAATTATTCGCTTTCAAATTTTATAACACTTACTTTACGTTATGTGAAGGACGACGCTATGTAGAGACTTGTTTCTTCTGGTAGAGTGAATGACTCTAGACCTTAAGATCGATCAGCGATTGAATGAAATGAAGGATGAAAGTCCTCACGGATACGCACCTGAATGAATATCTTGGAACGGAAGAGGGAAAAATGGCGGGAATTTGTGAGAAGAATCATCCCATGATTACTTCTATTCTACTAAGAGCATACGACGAAGAAGTTTTCTAATCTTACCCTTCAACTATTTTCATAACACGCTGCTAATGATATAATTATTTTAAATTTTGAAATAAAAGTTGAATACTTTATTATACTTTCTCCTTATTGAATAAGGAATGAGTAGATCTGTAGACAAATGAACATAATCGAAATAGCCTAGCAGATTGGTAAGTTGAAGTGACATTGGGCAGGCCACATAACACGAATACCAGTGGGACATATAGTTCTGGAGTGGCTACCACGGTCCGACGCAGTGTAGAACGTCCACTCGTAAGGTGGGCAGACAATTTTATTTCAACCGGTTCTATTGGAAATACCTGGAAGTGGTCCATAGTTCAAAAGTGATCGCTTTATGTCTAAATTGATAGTGATGAATTCTTAAAGATCATTTACTTGCGTACCATCTTTTTCACATAATGCTTGCCGTATCTCTTTAGAATT
The DNA here is from genome assembly GCF_028537555.1 of Battus philenor. Lineage (NCBI taxonomy): Eukaryota > Metazoa > Arthropoda > Insecta > Lepidoptera > Papilionidae > Battus > Battus philenor. The sequence goes on from NW_027181686.1 coordinate 7,795,786, forward strand.
ACGATGAACATGGTTTTTTATTAACCAGTAATTTTGTATTATAGCTTTAAGTTCCGTTGATTATCTCCATATTTTCCGATTTTAAATAAAGGCTTATAGAATAGTGAACGTGAAACAGACATTGACAACGCATATAGGCTATTGAGATATAAAACTACTTTATTATTACGAATACAATTATTGTATCGTAACATTTGCCGTATAATACGCTTTAAACTCTATAAGCGGTTGTCTATAAACAACAACTTCGTTAAGTGATGACTAACTTTCAATCAAAGTCCAATGCGAGACCAAACAGCAGTTCATGACCGCAACGTACGTTATATCAAGGCTAGAATTCCACTACGTCAGCTAACAGAAACATCAACGTACATAATAAACTATCTAATAATTTTTAATTAAAGATAAAATGACGCATATGCGATGTTTTTACTTACAATATAATTGAAGATAAATCACATAATCAGTGACCTACGTAATTTAAAAAAATATAGTAAAAGTTCCTGTGATATGACATCTCATATCTGTGAAGACTATATATACATCTTGATCATTCTTAATTAATGTCAAGGACATTTAAATATTGATCTGATATATTACTATCAAAATAATTAGAGATAAGCTTGAAATATTTTAAACTAGATATGTTCTTGATTTATGATCAGTGACACGCAATTTAAATTGTCGAAATATCATATGATTCCAAAAACATAACAAAGAGTTGCATGTCATGCCTCATCATATATCAAGACGAATGCCCGCTGTATTTTCGTGCGCGCACAATATACACATATCTACGCGCTTAATCCCAAACATCAAGCACAAAACTGGCCACATAACGACACTAAGGTCCGGTCTAAGGCGATTACTTCGCCACGCGAGCCGAGAAGGCGCTCCCGCTGAAATTGATCCCCCGAGGGGGCCCCCACACCCTACCGGGGGACGGACCGGGGGCAGGAGCGGGGGGCGATCGTCGTTTTCCTTTGTGCCGCTGGCCCTTTATCCAGGACTATCGGCGTGACTTACGGGTGGGATCCGCAAGACTCGGGAATTTTAGAAATTCGCCCACGTGCATATTACGGCTCGCTCGCTGCCCTGACCGCTGACAAATCGACTGCGACGAGCCCGCTGCCGCTATCTTCCACTCAACTTATTTCTAGTAATGCTTTCAAAGAGAACTGTAGGAGTTGCAATATGCACCTTAATTATATCTCACTTAACCACTTCTATAAATAGAATGGAAAGAACTTTCAACTATTTAGTCTCTGTTTGTTGGTCTTCACTGTAAAAGTGTGGTATCTAGTACAAATTGCAGGAAATGACACAATAATGGTACAGTGTTTATATTGCTTAAAAAATATTCACTTTTGCATTTATTTTCTTCTTTTTTTTTTGGAAATTTTGCAGTTATTATTATAGTTATTATCATAGTCGGAGTATCTCAAGGTAAGTTAGTGTGGCTAAGCGGCACTTAGTCAATCTACATACTTTAAGTATACAGATGAGGACGGCCAAACTGAAACCAGAGGTTGAGAGAACGAACAGAAGACTGATTTAATTATATTTGCATTTGTATTTATTATTATATACGTAATAACAGCATAGTTCTGATTATTTATATATCATTGATCGATACTTTGAAATAGCTATATACATGGCTTCATTATACAAGTGGAAACAAATACAGATAATAAAAAATATTATGATTTAAAATCTATAAGAACTATTGTAAAGAAGCAGATTTCTTAAAATCGGGAACCAAAGAGTACAACGTTTACTTACGATAGCGTGTAATACATCGCAGCTTTAGCTAGAAAGTTATCGGAAATCGGTGAACACTGCTTGTAGCTGTACAAGCTCGCTGGAATAGTCGCTTCATAAACGCTTTAGTTTAGTAGCAATCGAACGAAAACTAGACAACGGATTTCCTGGGAATGTACAGTCTGTGCTTATTTCACATCAGGTCTTATAAACAGGATTAAAACAAAGATAGGATTTATGGTTGAATAATTCAGAACATGATGTAGCTAAAATAGTAACATGAGACGGTGTATCAGATATACGATGTCAAAGATGGAATATATCTGGGATTTACAAGCAGTAGCAACCTTCCCTATAACGATGGAATGATATCAAAGTTTTAGTTAAAAATAATCTCCAATATTCTTTTATAACCACGGAAGAACTGTTAATGCGTAATAACCTACATAAAGTCTTGGAGCTGCCAATTGTGACGCAGTTCTTCAAACAAACATCTAATCATTACTTTGAAACTATCATTACACATCTAAATACTTTGATTGTAACAGCTGCAATATACAAACCAATCTTGAGAGCAGCACACGTTATCGAGCTTCCAAAAGACAAGTTGGAAATAAGACATCCAGTCAATCCAGTCAAAAACAAGCCATCCTCTCCGGAAAGGACGTCTTACTAACTTTTGAACATGAACCTCTATTATTATGAGTAGAAGCTGCGGGAATTTTTAGGGCCACTTTTTTCCAGCCCTGCTTCCATATTCCAGTTAGCCAAGCAATAACAATCGACCAAACTTAGGTCCAACAAGATACTTAAGATCGCGGGAAGTCACTGAATGCGTGCATCACTAGACAGGGCATCGTGCGATTGTAGGGAGAAGCCTACGCCTTACAGTGGGCTTCTATTGTCTGAAAAGGAGAGGCAGAAACAGAAGTCCAACACTCTCGGTCGCCCTCTATAAAGTCGGACTTTCATGCTGTAATTAATATTATATTTAGATTATTTATAATCTCGAAAATTTCTGGATTTTCTGATAACTTTTATGTAATATTTCACTTTTAGTCTACGTATTATATTACGTTCTCCATTAGTTATATTATATGAAGAACTCATGTTAGCTTAGACGTTTTCACTTTAAGCCAATGGGGTCAAGATTAATATGGTGATGAAAATGGTATAAATTTGATTTTAAGATACGTTAAGCAACGGCATTTTATATTACAAACACTTGTCCTAACTTTTTAAATTGTTTCTATGCAACTGCGGATTAAAAATAATAATCCAATTAATAATGTTTTTATAATATCTGTCTTTTCGGACAACTGTGTACATTAAAAACGAGACGTTTTTCTTTAATTTTTTTAGTAAGCTACGAAAAGAACATTGACTAAAAAAACGGCGAGGACATTACGAATATTGGATTAACATCATTATAAGATTATGTTATAACAGTCGCGAACAAGGTTGCGTTTAAATCGTCGTAAGATCAACGGCTCTAAGAACATTCGAGAAAGTCAGTAACATCATAGTTTATAATTAAAAGATCTCGCCGCGACAGAACTCGTCGAAACGTAATTTAAAATTTTTATACAATTCACACTTTGTTTCCAACTAGCGTCGACCTTAATGCGAAAAGAATTAAGGTTCAAATTTGACATAAACACTTGTACACAGAATGTAACCGTGAACGTCAATATTAGCACGACAAAGAGGCAAATAAGCGTGTTTCGATGTACGCACAATGTTAGTGTATATCAAAATATAGCTTATTTTCCTAGTGATAAAGTCGAAATATGGTTGATGATAAAATGGCGTTATAACCGCTTTGATGTTAGAGATCGAACGGCCAGTCGCATTAATTGTGTCCCAAGATGCGTTTTGGTTTTTTGTTAATATAAAATATATCAAGTCGTCACAAACATAAGTTAAAGGCGGGAGACTGCTTGCTAAGAGATTACTTGCTAAGCTTTGTATACGGTAAATATATACTTTTTAAAATTATGTTCTAGAACTACAAGATGTAAGAATAATTCAAGATATTAGAGCTGATTATGTGAAGGATAGGTTTTCCCATAAATAAACGTAAAGCCGTAATCGGGTGATAGGGCAGGTAGAAGCTAATCCCAAATTATTTATTGCAATTAATATGTCTTGTCAATATCATCATCGTATCAGCCGATAGACGTCCACTGCAAGGCATAGGCATTTCTCACAGATCGCCATAATGACAGGTTTTACGCTGTCTGCTTCCACCGACTTCCAGCGATTCTTTACCATCTTTACCATGTCATTGGTCCACCTAGTGAAGGCTTACCCACGTCGCGTCTACCGTCTCATTGCCGCCACCCGACAATCATATATTTAATAATTATTCCAAATTACATGTTTAATATATATTTACTTTTCCTATTCTTTCTATAACTATTTAATTATTTATTAATATATAATACTATGAGTATTGTAAATAAATTAATGAATTGATAATTTATAATATGAGTACAAATGTTAACATTTTTTACTTTTGTTTTCACTATAATCTTGCCAGAAATACGCTTCGGTAAATGGAAAATAGAAAAATCATGCCTCCAAAATAAGGCCTCAAATAGCTTTCAGCTTTTACAGATCGTATTTAAAAAAATATAAATTTGAATTATTATTAATAGCCAACTCTGGCAGTTATGAAAGACAACTTTTTCATCTTTGTTGATGCGTGTCTCCTAAAATGAACTCGCTTTGATATCACTATCATAAATGGCAAGGGAAGAAATCCATGACTCTTTTTTATTGATATTTTCATAGAAATTTGAAATCTACCAACTAGCAAAGGATCTACGTGGTGGTTTACGGGTGAAATCCTTTCTCTATTATTTTCTATCTGAAAGGAATTTTCGGCCCCAACGTATTCCCTACATTAAAAACAAATAAAAAGGTTTCGCTGAAGATTGTCTGTAATAAGATGAATCTTTTTCTAGTTAATTAACGCAATATGGTTTCAGAATCTTTGTAGATAAGAAGGCTATAAATTTGAAGCTATACATATGGCTTAGATAGGTTCCCCACTGGACAAACGTCATAGTCAAAGTCACGGGAAATCGCTTGATGCAAGCAGCGTAAGACTGATCATCGTTGCGATATTTGGTGGCGTCTATCGACTGACATGATGATGAAATATAGTATTTTAACAAAAGAAAAACGCAGCCAAGCGCTGTGCCATACAAAGTACAATAATGTTTATTTGTTCAATAAAAAGGTCTTAGTGTCTCTTAGTGTCTCTGTCTTTTAATTATAGCGATAATTGTGTTAATAGACTATTCTCCTCCATACATTGTCGATTGTTTATTGTAATTGTAGGCAGCAGGCACAAGAATAATTTAAAAAATGCAAATAACACATACATTTATTATCGCATAAAAGTGTGTATGGGCATACATTCGTTTGTATTTAGAGAGACCATACGTGCGTGATCGCACGCGTGTTTTTTCTGCTTATTGAAATATTTGTAATATAACGTTTAAGTTTTAAGTTTGTACGCAATAATTTGTATTTTAAAAAAACAGCAAAGTGCTCGGTGATAAAAACAGAAAAAAATATATTAACATCGTTGACAACCCTAGTTGAAAATAGAATCTAATGCTTAAACTGTTTAAAACTCGACCCGTGTAAACGCAATTTATTATTCTTTTTTTTTATTAATGAAAAGGGAAAAAGGGCTGAGCACAAAATAGGTTACGCACGTTTTAGCTTCTTTAGTGCGAGTCTATGCAGTTAAATGGCCCTCGTTACGCCTAGACTCGTTCAGAAAGGCGAAAAGCGCTCCGCTTTTGCTTGCCTTGCTGTACTCAATAGGAATCATAGCGTGCTCGCAACTAAAGAGATCTCCTACACAGCCATCTTAAATTTATTAATTAATTTCACAACTTAGATATAGATACACTATTTCATTTTTAAATAGCTGTTGTGTAAACATTTGCGTATATTTTTGAATATACATAAAAATATTGAATAATAACCGTTTTATTACGTAAAAATCTTTAAAATATATTCTAATGATCGTTGTTTTATTTAATTTTTTATCTTTTTATTTTTGTATTCAAATTAGTACGCTTAATTTTGGTTTCATATTTTTGTATACAATCTCCTAAATTACACACTTTTTTAACAATTTTATTTAATATACAAGCTTTACGTATATGTGTTATATACTACATTTTGGTAACTTTATGAACATTAGTTTAATAAAAATGTAATTACTTTAAATAAGTAATTTACTAAGATATTGTAACAGAATTTAATGTATAGTTTATTTTTTGTATAGTTGTAATATGGGACAGTACTGACACTTAAAGAGATATCGGTCGGGATATTCTGAAATCTAAAATTTTCATGTGCTTGAAAAATATTTTAAACATCTTTAACAAACTATTCATTATTTGTTAGAAATTGCAAACTGCTAAGCATGGAGCTCCCAAAAGATCGTCACAATGACTTGCACTGCCTCCATCCATCAAATTCCCGATCCACCTAGTGGTCAACAACGGCTTAGAGACTCGTGATCGCTTCTCTAGCACCTTTCGGCCCCAAGGGCTGTCGGTTACATTTGCGATGTGCCACACCAACTGCCACTTGAAACAAGCATTTATTCGAGCTAAGTAGGTAAGGTGGTCGTAAAAAAGATTTTATTAAAAATTTACGAATTTAAGTAACTTGGTTTTTGCGTTGTCTTTTGAAAGCTTGTTCTCTCTAGACATTGTCAAAAATTAAAAACACTACCGCAGATTTTTCTCCGAAACATAAATAAAAATTCTTTTAGACATTTGTTAATAAAGATTATTAGTTAAATTTGATTTATAGTTATTTAAGATATTCATTTTGTAACAAAAAGCAGTAGTAACTAAAAAAAAATTAAAATGACATTTATTACAAAAAAAAAGCTGCAGGTATAACTGGCTGAAAATGTCGGTGTGTCTATTTCGAGCGCGGCGGGCGCGCGTGACGCGGGGCTCGTGCAAGATGGACGATATGGCTCAGATTAATCGCTCTTATGGTTTCTAGGAAGTGCTATTTAAAGTACGTCTCAAACTCGGCACGTTGCGACTCCCTTACGTACATTTAAAATCACGCCGATGTGTACTATCATCGTCAACTTGTTCAATTTTAAAAGTAAATTAAGTGTTATCAACTAAATTTATAGAAAAACCTATCTTATGTCATCATCTTTTTATTTTTATTACTATAAGTATCGATTGGAAGCAACTTGCTTTGAGCGTCTTTCGACAACCTTTTGCGTGGACATCCTTCGCTTGAGGATGTGTGGTCTCCACTTCAGAATTTTCAGGTTATGCCATTTGCTACGTCTCTTATTTATTCTATGAATCTCCTCAATTATTGATTTATTAAAGAAAAATCTCTAGCACCTTTTCGATGAATCATCGAGCGACTATAAATTTAACCCAGAGTACGAGACCACGTATCAGTGCGTGATTTAGAAGTATTAACGTACAGTGATGCATAACCATTTCAAAACTCAATATTTTCAAATGAAACCTCGTCTCTTTTGACAATGAAAAATAGCAATGTGCTATTTCAAGCTAGATAGTTTTTTTTTATTTATTATCTCGTATCTGTTAATTCTTTATCTCTATATCTGTTAATTTTTTCACATACATTTTTTTTATTTCTCTACTTTCTCTTCTTTCATACTTCATATTATCTTTCGTTCATTTCTTTCTTTCCACAATTCCACTGTCTTTCCCTTTCGCTCTGTATCGCCTTTCATTCGTTCCTCATTACTTTTACTATTTCTTATATTCTATATCACATTTTTACTTACATTGTATTATTATTATTCTATATCACTTTATTACTTTTCTTTGTCAGTCTTATTTGTTTGCAATTTTCGATTTTTGTTTTTTACATTTTTATTGGCTTTTATTTTTCTCTATTACATTTCTTATTACTTTTTGCAAAGTATGAGGAACTGTTCTTTGGTTTTGTCGTCGCTTATCAGAGAGGCTAGCTAGATAGTTTATTGAGAGAGATTTCTACGTATGTACTGACACATCATGATATATTTGGTATCATGATTAGCGTCCTGAAATTTGGTAGGAATATTTAAAGAGGAATACTTAGTGGTCAACTAAGAATCGATTTTATTAAATTCCACACACAGACAGGTTTGCGAAAGCGTTCCATAAAAAAATTATCAATATGTTAGCCGATAGGAAAAAAAGTCTTATTATCATACGATAGATCTTATAGTTATAAAACTTGCCATAATTTTTTTGCATGTTTAAAATTAACAATTATAGATTTTATGAAATTACTTCCACAAATAACTGTCACGCGAAACTTACAAAATATAACTGGCATTTCATAATTTATACTATTTTTTATGTTTAAAGAGTTAAAATCCAATTTAATCAGTTTTTAAAGTCATCTGAATTGTGGATGAAAATATCGATTTCTATACTATCGTCTTTAATCATGTTTGTATAAGGCATAAACATTGTTGTGTGATTGTAAAAGAAATATCATTTTTACAAATCTCTAACATCATGTTAGATTTTGCGTATAAAATGGTTGCCGCATCTAAGGAATAGTATTGAATATATATTACCTATGATACACAACTATTTTCGATTTCTTGAGTGCTGTTAGCTATTCTGGCTTTTTAACTTCCCGGACTCCGAGTTCATAGATCTGTAATCTGCAAGCAAATAAAAAACTACTTCAGACGTCTAACGTCTTGTAAATACTGTTTACACCTGGATTGGACCGTATACCTATGTTACATAAGATACAGCCTATGCCTTCAAACCGTTATAATCACCACCGCTCGAAAGGACCAAGGGGCTTCTAACCAATCAGAATTCCTGAATTCGTCCCTTCACACTAGAGGCGAGAAAACCGACACCTCTTACTAATCCAGAAACAAGTCAGCGTAACCATTAAAACTATTCTGCCATTTTCTACTTTATTACGTTACGCCAAAGTTTAAATTTCATCATCTGATGTTAGGTGTGAAAATTGACGCCTATAACTGAACGTTCAAAATATCTCCAAAATACGAATATAAACTTTAGTACGCGTGTTTAAGAATTGAAATCGCTTGTTATCGAGATATCTATTGTTCGTTTTCGGGAACTATTTGTCAGTGTAAAACGTGGTTAGAGCAATGTACTTAAGGTTGATTTTGCATTGCAATACCGGGGTGTTAAATTTAACACCTAGCAAGTGTTCTTTGTATATTTAAGCCACGCTGCTATTGGCGGGGGTCGATAACGTCTGGATAAGAATACGAAGTGTTTGCATCAATCGTGTTGCGCCCGTGACATGACAAACCGTCTCCTGTTTTTATGTACACTTCTGCGCACGAGTGTTTTTCTAATTATTACATAGAATATAACAATATAAAGTTCAAAATTGTCACGTCTTCATCTTAGGTACCACTCTGTAGATATTCATAAAAAATTGCTATCTTTATCGTTTCCTACATTTGTGATATGCTACTCGTTTTTTATTTGCTTGTAAAATGTTAATTGAGATTATAATTGCGGCTTTTTTCTTTTCATACATGATAAATTATAACTCATATTAATTTAATTCTATGATTAAATAATTCCGAACATCGCACCATGATGAAAATTACTTGTGCAATTCTGTGAAGAGTTTGCTTGCTTATAAGGACGAAAAAATCTGGTACATGTCATGTAAACTTCGAGTCCAAAATCATGAAGTCTAACTGCCTTTTACCAATCATCTTTCAGCCCCTATCATCACGTCTCAATCTCTCTCTCTCTCTTTTCAACCTTTCGGCTCCAACAACCATCGGTGGCATGAGCGATGTATCTAACTCTTCACTTCGGACGAACAATGTTTATCACTTTCCTTCTAGCATATGGCAAATACATGTGTCATTACAAATTGTAATGTTAACAATATGAGAAGTCTATGTCTGACGGTGGAGTTCCTGGCTCCTGATCCTGGCCCGGCTAAAATGATGATGATGATAGATGTTCATTTATTATTACAATCAATAGAAATGTAACCCACATTTCTATTGATTGTGATCATCAATTGTAACCATCAAAGCAATCGTAAATAATTTATAATATGAAAAAAAATATTTTTACTACCGGTCTTACACTGCCCGTATCCAAAGACGGGTGATATTAATTCCACTTTATTTACAGAAAGTTCCGATAAAATATTAATAATAATAAATGTAATCATTCAAAATTTTTGCATGTTTTATTAGGTTTAACAATTACATAATAATAAATTATTTATTTTAACATAAAATACTTAAGGAATATATATAAACTTTTATTAGAACATTTTATGAATTAAACTAGTCAAGTTAGTTCAGATAAAAAAAAACCTGCAGTATTTTTAAATTTAAATCGGTTATGTTTTTTATTATTTGAGTTGTTTTTTTTTTTAATGTAAGATCAGAGATGTTCCGACCGATGCTCAAAACGTCTTGTCACGAGCCCATCGTTTGCTTGTTTTTAATCTGTTCCATTTCTTTTTTACCGCCACCGAGCTGTCACGTTCACGCGCCATCGAGCAGAAAGCAACCATCTTTAATTTTCCTATCCGACCTCTTTCGTGAGTATCTGATGTCTATTTCTAATCAGTTCTCGTGTTTCAGTCGCTCAGTTGTAAGACATGGTTGCGACACGACGCGATGGCCTACTGATTCTGTTACCTTTGTAAAATATACGTGTTTTTGCTTTCGTCGTCCGCGTCAGTGGATATCGTTTACCTTAACTAGTTTTCGGTCACGAGCGGCGACTGGTCGCATGGCGTCGGTTTTAATTTGTAACCGATCTCTAACACAATATCAGACTTTTTTCATATTGATTAGTAAAAAATTAAAATCGTAGACCCGAATTTTAAACACAGGACAAACAAACTTTTTTTTTAATTGTAAACGTCCTGCTAATGGGCGTATACATTAAAAAAAAGCTTAGAAAGTTATTGATACCAAGCCACTAAAAAAGTACAGCGAAAAAAATGTTATTAATTTGATTAATTAATTAATCAATTTCCCTCTAAATTTTTACTTTCATGTATCATTTTATATGGAATAATAGATATATAGAGAATGAGGATCATTTTAATACAATTATTTTTTATGACTTCAAGTTCAATAGGAAACTTCATTAATCGTTTGATCGACTTCAACTAGCTTGTATCGATAAGATAGTCTCAAGCTACGGTGTACGGTTGTTGTAAGAAGTTTAAATGCAGCCGTTCAAATAAAAAGAAAGTCGTAAAATGATTCAAGTTGGTGTCTCATTTACAATTAATCCAGACACAATTGCGTCGCTACCGAGGACGGGTTTACTACATATTCACGATTACGCCACGTTTTAGCAAAGTTTACGCAAAGTTTTTATTAATTAACAATAAAAGCGTTTCCGAAGTTAATTCCGCCACTTCTCCAGCGTTAAGCACATTGCGCAAGTTGACTCTGTGGCCATGAGGTTTTGAAATAAGTACCAAGGACAGACAAGCTCAGGGTGGTAGAAATAAGACTAAATAGATACAAGCGGGCTCAAAGCAGTCAAGTAGGATAAGTTATTATTGGATGTATAGATATAAGAGAAATTAAGAATAAGTATAAGTACTAAGCTTTTGTATTGTATAAGGATATATAGATAGGAATAAGTATAAAATAAAAGTATAGAAATGTATAAGTAACAGAGCCGACGGTGGGGGGTTTTAGTCAGTAAAAGTCTGATACTGCCTGGGCCCTCCATTCCCAGGCGTCCATTTGAGGATTCCCCCCCCCCCCGTCTAGAAATTGTAATTTAGAAATATAGGCTCTGACTATGTTAGAGGAAAACTTTTTAATATTAAATTTAAAAAAAAGCTCAGGGTAAGATGTTCGCTCACAGAGTGAAGAGAACCATGTTACGGTTGATGGATTGGGGGAAGGAGGGGGGTCCAAGTCTGGCAGCTGACGTCTCATCACAGTAATGATAATGATGTGTCTCGACATATTTGGATAACACATTTTAGATACAATAATTTAAAGTTAAATATAAATGAAAAAACAACTTTAATTTTAAAAAAATTATCTTAAAATAACTAGCCGTTATTTTTCTTTTTATCGTTAGATTGTTCATGTTTTCACTGTTAGAACACTCATAGAGAAAGTGTCGGTACACTAAATTTCAATACGTGGTTGAAATAGTTGTGTAATATATATATGTGTAAATGTGGACGTACATAATTTATTGATATTTTATCAGAAGAAAGTCCGGTTACCTTGAGATGTGTTTTTTTGCCATTTACGATTTCTAGTCGTTTAGCCTATAGACGTCCACTGAAAGGCATACGCCTCCCTTCAAGATATATGGTGATATAATACGCAGAAGACGCTGCTATACATCCTCTGGAAACTTGTTTGTGGGTTGGTAATCCTATGTAATTAATGAACAAACTGTAAAATATTTAACCTTGTATTCCGGGAATGGCACACGCAAACTACGATGGCAATTCGCAGTCTTCTACCGCTGGGCTTCGTGTCTTGTGATTTGCGGAAAACTCACATAGTGTGATAGTCCAATATTGAACTTGTAACTTATGACCAGTTTCAAATACCGGTATTTATACTGTAATATGTACTATACTCTAAGTATTCTTTTTAATTATTAAAAACGTAAACTTATTGTCTTTGTTCTTTCATGTATGAGGTATTATAAAATTTGTTTTATAATCATACGGGATATAACAATATTTTTTCACATACATTTGTGTTGTAATTCATAATTCTGCACAAGTAAATTACACTGATCGCCGTTAATATAGCTAGAGGTATTAAAGCAAGATCTCTATATGACCTGTTCGATAAAACCTAGTAAGGGCAAACATTAATTCATTTTTCATTCTGATGCAGCATTAGTAAACTCATTTAAAATTTGGAAAGGTTGGATGAGGAGGCTGGTCGGTGAATGTAAACGCCAATACATTGTAAGTAGGCTTCCCTAAATCTGCTATGGGAGTCGTCTGACGTGAACACCGTAATTAGCAGTTCCAATTGGAGAATACAGTGATATGTACAAATGCAATTATTAACTAATAATGACTAACAAATATAGCTCGAAGAATTGTTCGTCTGAAGTGACAGTGGCAGCGATACAATGTTCGTGCTGCCGGTGGTTGTAGTGGATGGAATGTTCTCCAGTGGAGATAGCTGGCCGGTAGACGATGCGTGGGGTGCTTCCTCACTAGGCGCACCGCTAACCAACCCAGGTTCACTAGAATAGGGCTAAAGTCCTGTTTGTCAAAAGAGGCGACTAAAAGAGCATCGGATTATATCGGGTATAACGCAACAGTACCTGCATCCGCAAGTTAAATCCACAATAGAATGCTGAGAACGACAAAAAATATGTCTGGCTGTAAATTAATACAAAAATCTTAAATTAATTTAGGTGACAGACGTGAGAAAGCAGTCTTAAATTCATTATTTGTTGCAGTATATTATATGTTTGTAGAGAAGCGGCATCCCGATATTATAATTTTCGAATTGTATGCCTGATAAATAACAAAGATGTGTGAATTTTACTCTAAAATGTTAATAATAATATAAAAATGTTTTATTACTCGAGGTTGCTTCCCTAAAGGATTCGGAAATTTACAGCATTTTTATGTGAGCCGGATGCAAATAAAAAAACGGTTCACAATATGCGAGAATGAAAAGCAGATTTTAATATGTACAGTGTAATAACTGTTTAAATTAATTACTTTTGTGACGTTATGTTTGTTATAAGTTGGTGTTGCGGATGTTTACGGTGTGGGCTCTAAATTCCCCCTAGATTTAGTGCCTCTGAAGATCACGATAGATCGACTTGATCTCAAATAGTTTTTATAGCACCTTTATGATTTTAGAGGTAATAAAAATAATGTATATTACAGGATAGGTTATCCAGAACCCCACAGCGCGAAAGTCTGTGGGTGTTCTTTAACTTCGGGATACCGAAGTCCCACACACTGCGCTAAGGGCGACCACCGAGGAGGTATTAGTGGGTGGGAATCCCACATAACCCTGTCTTCATCCCAAAGCCAAGATATCTACCCAGAAAATTTTCCTCGGAACCAAAATAAACTTGTACAGTTCTCTACTTTTGAGTCCGACTGACCAACTCATTTTACTAACAATATTGAAAATTAAATTGAATATTTTGCAACACGTGCCGTCTAAGATGAGAATATAGCTGACTCACGCGTCATACGAGTGATTGTGTTTATATGAGTGGCGTGCGTGTGTGGTCACACATAGGTAACAGTTGTGTCGTGGTCATTGAAGATTATTAGTGCAGCGAGCAAAGGGCGGCGCGACGGCGGCCCCACGGAGCGGCGCGGGCGCTGTTGCCGTGTCCGGTCGCTGCGCCGCTGTGTTGGTGAGAGGCTCGCGTATAAATAATGGAGCATGGCCGGCATAACGCGCCGCTCGCTGCGGCCTAGGCGCCGCGATCTGCACAGTAGTAGCATGGAGTCGTCATACTCCCTTTTTGATTATTTTTATTAAAAAATATTTTTTATTACTTTACTATTATGTCGTTAACCAGAGCGATCAGTTATAAATAAATGTATATCTCATTTACTGTCAATTAATGTACGGTTTTAATAATAATAAATCACATAATAATAAAATATTAAGAAAAAGCGTTTACTAAAATCGGATAACTGCAAATTAAGATTAATTATTGTTTACTATCTGTTACAGCAGACTTTCTATCTAAGTTATTGGACTGTCAAATTTTTAAGAAAAAATAAATTAATATTACATTTTTAACAGTGATCATTTCCTAATGCGAAAATGGTGTAAAAGCTTTTGACGTATTCCTATCATTATTCACTATATTATATAGATAGTGATCACTTGTGTACGCCAAGAGAACAATCTCGAAAGAGCCCAATTCGATGGAAACTAAAATCATTTTATCATCTAAGAAACATTCTTCAACTAAAACAAAACATTGTGGGTTCTTTATTGATCCTGGACCCTTTGTGATAAGTTTGTCAAATGTCTTTACTAGAGTAGTTAAAGCAATTAATTCTCAATCTATACTGTCCCTTATAAAATCCTTTATACCGTTGTCAGTGGTAATCAAATTATTTATTCCTTTAAAATCATTAATTCATTTAAAGTACATTATCAGATTATGATGAGTAATACGCCGTTCTGTTGTGAAATATTATTAATTATTCGCGTAACGCAATTAATTATAAGATGAAATCTAATATCTGGACATAATCGTTGTGTTCAAAAGTATGCCTTCAGTTGTGCACTATGTCGCATTACTTTTCAGTTAGAAACATAGGATTAATTACTTGTAGTGGTTAGAGGCGGACAATAACGACTGACTGCAACACGAACGAACTACAGTGATTTTGTAAATGGCTTAGTAAATTATCTAACTTTACCTTAGCATCTGTTAGAAATGGCAGCATGCATGTTAAATAGAACAGATGGCTGCTGGAGCTTTAAAGTTCTCAAGTAGAAACCACCAGCTTAAGACTTCCACCCATAAAGTCGTTAAGGTTGTTGTAAGGTGTTGGATACAGAGTTCATGTTGGAGATTTATGGCGCAGGACTTATCCAGCAGCAGACGTGCTGCCACTGAAATTATTAAGATAAATTAAAAATATTTGTA
Source organism: Battus philenor (assembly GCF_028537555.1). NCBI lineage: Eukaryota > Metazoa > Arthropoda > Insecta > Lepidoptera > Papilionidae > Battus > Battus philenor. The sequence goes on from NW_027181686.1 coordinate 7,811,214, forward strand.
ATTGTTTAAAACTTACCTTGTCGCCTTAGACTTTCATCAAATCATCTATAATAACGATGTTACGATTTAAATTTTTTTTGTTATAAGAGCTATTCCACAGTGGTCTATGTGCCGCGGCCTGGGTGGCGCCCGCCGCTATAAAATTCGGACAGCGGCGCGGAATCCCACAGATTCCAACTTAATATTAATTGACGATCGACTAACTCAGCGCCGGCCCCACCCTCTACGCCGCAATCCCATCCGCCGACATGATAAATATTTCGTTTTAAAATTACTTTTTTTTTCTCGTCGATGTTTTCGGCGCCCGCACTGATGCATCGCAATAATATCTTTGCGACAATCGAAATTATATTTCAATATCGACATCGATTATTATTATAAAAAGTAGTTATAATTCGTCCACGGCTTAGGGCTCCGCTAACCATAAAATGTCGGGACTTGTTTGGTACAAAGCCGTCATAATTACATTGGTATGAAATATGTAACGTGCGTTATTCTGATCGACACAAAAACCGATGTAATCCTAATTTAAAGCATATCGGTACGATGTCGTAAAGTCTCTTATGGTTACAGAAGCAACTTTCTTGTTAAAATGTTGACGCAAATTAACAATAAAAGTGCCAATTTACTTCTTTAAATATACTCCCAGTGTATACAGAGTGCATACAGAGACTTTTCTACCCGTTGCCATAGTTTAACTTAACTATTATTTAATTCAATGTTAACTTGTTAACACATATATAAATCTGAGTTTTTTCGTGTGTTATCTTGTAAAGAAGATGTAACATATATTTATAATTATAATGAAATAAAAATTTTTTTGAATTTACTAGTTTTTCAGAGCCTAAGTACTAGTACTAGTACTAGTATCCCAGTTCCCAAAAAGTCTTAAGTAGTTAAATTACTAAGGAAACGGGAGACCATTAGCTTCAATTTTGTTTTAGCCTGGTAGGTTAAAGATAATAAAAAACTTTAAACTAAATTATAGTTTTATTTTCATTGTAGAAATTAAGATACATCAACTAATATATGTTAATACAAACATGTTCTTCACATGTATTATATATATTTTGTTACGAAAACTAATTTTTTTTTCCATGAATCAAAGAACATTGACGATGTTAGCATCAACCTATAAAAAAATATTACAATAAATTTTAAAACAAGTGTATACGTAACTAGTTGAATCTATAAATTGACTAACAAAAAATTAAAAGGATAAAGGTCTTCAAATGATGCAACTAAAGAATATATTATATCTATGTTTATGTGACGCCAGATTATGAATAGCAAAAGTGACTTTACACTAAATACACACTACGCTTTCGTCGCTTTCTAAAATGACTAAAAATCGTCAAACTTGTAGGTGATAAATAATAATTACCTTGTAGGCGTAAATTTCGAAATTTCAAAATGGTGGACGACAGAACGTCGTAACAGAAAACTAGTGTTTTAATTATGAGCGAGGGTTCTTCACGGGGGCTAATTAACATATATTACTCGACCAACGTGCGCCGTCACATAAAGTTTTGCGATAACAATAAATGGGGGTACAATCTGACGAATATCGATGTTTCACTACGGAACCATTTCACTATTTATTCATAGTAAATTCGCATTAAGTCTTATTTATTATTTTAATGGCTAGCCTACAACTCTTTACACCTATTGGGAAGTATGTAACGTAAGTGTGTAACGTAGGCGATAGATGTTTTTTTTAAATGGCGCTATTGGAGGCTTCTTGTTCCCTTATCTTATTTATAGGACAGGGACATTTTTTAATTTTAATAATTTTTTCACTTTCTTTTCTTTTTTATTTCCTTACTCTTCAGTCATTCTTCACATGATCTACCTTTCTTTTAGTTACATTCTACAATTTCGATCTTTCTTTTCCTAATAACTACCATTCATTCATTGTCTCACTTCCTTCGTCACGTTCCTTAATATCATTTTGTTTTTTTTTTCACATTATTTTACCTTATCTTATATTCTATTTACATTTTATAATTTATCACAGATTACATAGTAACTGTTTTATTTCTTTACAATTTTTTTCTAATTGTTGTAGCTACTATTTGTGTTACTTTTGTTTATATTCATTACATATTTTACTATTTTTCGCAATGATGAAGAAACACGGGCCTGTCGAATTTTTCTGTTGTTGCGTCATGTGCGTACCATAATACCAGATTGCGATCGCCAACCCGTCTGCCAATCCCTGTAGATATTTTTGGGTAAGGCTAATGCCTTGCAGTGAGCATCTATGAACAACCTGTCTATTATAGTTAGTCGAAATAGGCGCTCATCGCTTATCCATGCTTAAAATTATGCTTTTAGAATATCCTTATGCGAAAATAGTTGTCGTGTAATTTTTTACATTCAACATATAAAATTTGATAAGCAATCTAACTGCTGCTTCGACTGATTTCGTTCTGTAAAAAGTTAATGAATTAATTAACGTTTTAATAAAAAATAAAGATTACTTACAAAAATGTCTATTTCATTTATTGCAAAACTTAAGTAACAATATAATTATATTTATATGATTTATGACTGTCGATATTTTTTATTCGATTACATCCTAAAATGCCTTCTTTGAGCTTTGTCAGCTACGGAAAGGTATTTTTTTATAATCTCTCCTTGAAATCTATTCGTTTCGGTTTTTTCCGTAAGAACTTGCTACGTGTAATATCGGGAATATAAAAATAGCCTAGTTAATCCGCTTAGATTTTACGCTAAGCAACACAGTGAGTCGATATATTTAAAAAAATTAGGTGACCGAGATTGAAGTTTGAGTAAATCTATTTGCAGAATCGATCAAAGAATAGCTGTGGTAATTTCACGTAATATTTTATCCTTGGATATGATTTTTACGAACAAAAACTTTGCCTTGTATTTTACATTGTATCGACAGCGTCCCGTCAGCAGCCACCGTCGTCGACCATTTCCATGATAATTTACGACTTTTTAATTCGATCGCGGTTCCAAAAAGGAACCGTTTTTAACGAGGGCCCATTACGGCACACAAAGGCATGAGCTGGCTGTTAATATTGTTTGATTTGTAGTTTCTGCCACTTACAATGGAGGTGGTGATTCCAAATAACCCACCGCGGGCGGCGACGCTCGCCGCAAAATTATAGTAAAATCGTATAATTAGGGATGTGCCGGGCAATTTGGCCGTCTTGCGGTCCCCACTTCCTTCCTCATTGTTCGATTGTGTTTTCGTTTTTCTGCTATCCCGACGGCGGGAAAGTCTAGCGAGCTGTGCCGCGTTAGCTAATCGATTTCGTACACTCTTGACAGTTGCGGTTGGCACGCACCAGTTTTTTTGGCGATGAGAATTTGTTTTTCGAACGATTCCCGGGGGCGGGTGCTTTTTTACATCGAAGACTACACGCACGAGGCAAAACATTCCGCCTTCCGGTTAATGATGTTCGAAAATTATCGATTAACCTTATCATGACTAATTTGTTGGTTGTTCAATAATTATGTACACAGTAATAATAAGCGGTCGGGAAAAAAGTTTACATGAAAAGATTTACAAATGAGAACGGTTGTTGACACGTTTCATCGGGTTTCTTTCAATGACCTCGAGTAGTAGTCAAATATAGTCTTAATTTAAAGAATGGGTCAAAACTGTTTGGAGTCAATTTTTAAGTCTTCAGCTAGGCTGAAACGATTCACGATTTCAAAACTTGGATTCATTTTGTTGGTAATTGGGCGACCATATTTCCTAGATTGAAAATTGAAAAAAGGCATAAAGCAAATTTGTTGTCTTATTGACACTACATTAAATCCACGAACGTGACCAATTTATTTCGCGGCTTGCGTGGCAACCAATTATATATTTTTATTATAAAATTTATCGAATTTCTTCATTAGATTTACTCATTTGAACAGAAAAACAAAAGAAAAATAGTTCTAAACTTGATTGAAAACATGAAGATATAATCTTATGAATGTGTTCCAAACCAGCAAGATAAGTAATAAATACAGTCAGTAGTGTTCTAAGTATTTATTTATACCATTTTCTAAGAACAACATATTTAGTTCAAAGGTTTTTAATTATTTGACGGACCCATCAACTTCAAAACTCTCCATTTAACATCAGAGGCGAGGTGAAGGTTAGTCTACCATCTGATCGGAAGATAAAAACATCAGACCTGAGAAGAGCAGGCGTCAGAATCATAGTACGACTATATATATTTTTTAAATAACGTAATATTTAAAATATCATATTTAATAAACATTGGAATAGCCTGGAGGCGAACAGTTCCAAGGTATGGCTATGCTACATTTTATGAAATCAACATATACTTATTCTTAATACACAAACGTTCTTTTTTCTATCAATCGGAGCTTTGTAGACAATATCTAGAATCGTATTGTGACAGTATCTGTCTTGCCCAAAGAAATATTTATATCTCGATGGAGTGGGGTCTTAGTTTATACAAATTATATTTGCCTCTGAAAAAAAAAACATGTCGCAATCATTTTACTGTATATATTTATAGAGATTTTCCAAAATTCATTTAATTTACTAATATAAAAACCTCTTTTGATTAAATATACAATGTTTGCATTAATGTTAAAATAAAGGTAAATTTTGTGTTTATGGACTAACTCCGCCCTTGCATATGTCGACCACATTTCCGTCGGCATAATGTCAGGGTACGTTACAGAGGATACATCGTGTTATATTTATTTTAATACTATTCTTTGCAATACGACATAACATTGAAGAGTAAAGTATCTCTTCTGACGACATTATTACAATGTCTTTGTATAATAACTGATAATTAAATAAAAATAAATAGTTCATAAATAATTTTTTCGTGATTGTATATGTGTTTTAAAAGTTTAGTAAACTACTTACTAGTGTAAATTGCACTATTACATTCTCAAGTACCAAAAATTGTTTTCTTTTCTTCGACAAATGATCATTTTCATTTTTAACGATAGATAATTTTTATGCGTGCAGGTCGATAGTAACGCCATCTAGCGGAGAGTGACATACATGGTATTTGTAGAAACTAATTTATACATCGCTTTTTATTTGTCAGTTCTTTTTGTTGTAAAAAAATTTGAAACCAATATACTTTGTACTATGCGTAGAATTTGAATTGATTTGAAAATTTGAAATATACTTTTCACCCGTTATAATGCAGTGTTACCTTGAATATTAAAATAAAACATAGTTAAATTTATTCTTTTTTTTTAAAAAAATCTCGTTATTTTTGGTATTGATCATTGGTCACCAAGCGGCAAAGAACTAAAACTAAAAATCTAATCTTTAGTCGCGAGTTCGATACGAATTATATAGGACTGCCACTGCTCGTAAATAAATTACCAAAGGATGGCCAACAGCGATCCTGCGCACCTTAAATGCCAACCTGCTTGTCAAGCGTGGCGATCATGGTGTTATATTCCCACAAAGACTTCTTTGGAAAAGCCCTATGCCTTGCAATGAGAATCTATCAGCTAAAACTACGCTATTTATTCTTGAGAACTTTTTTAGTAATGATTGTTAATTTCTATTGATATAATTATACCGTTGGATAAAATACAAGTAAACTTAAGTTATAAGTTTGAATACCGACTAGCACGTACATAGTGTATGCTATTTAATATATAAACTGTTCACAGATATAGAAAACAATAGAAATTAATAAGCACAGTACGTTTATGAATAACATGTTCCATATATCAATAATGCTCACTCACTCACCGGTTGAGTGGTAAATTACGAACTCCACTCTCTCTTGTGAAGTAGCTTTTATTCTAAGTATGAGAAAGCGATTTAAATTAAAATAGACTATTTTATTCGCTGCATTCATGGTGCTAATATCTGTTCAGTTTAAATAACTTTATTGCAATAGGGACAATGTTTTTAACGAACAATCTGTTTTCCTCCATATTTTTATTTATTGACGCTATGTCATTGTTAAAATACAGGATTCAACGGATTCAGTCTGAACGGAGCAGAGCGCAGAGGGCGCTCAGTCTAGATTTTGTTTTTGGAAGCAAGTCGCTAAGGCTCCTGCGGCAGTCTTATCTTGGACCGCTACAGGCTATTAAATAATTTGTAATTGCCTAATCCAATGTAATATACAGTATGACGGTCAGAGTTGATCGTTACTATCTTTCAGCAATAGTACGTTAACTGCTGAACTTATGGCATGTCCAAACATTGACAATTGGAAGCGGCCTCCATCCAATTTCTTCGGACAATTTACACAAGGTTGTCTGTCCACATTGTGGGAAGACATCGTTTTCTGCGTTTGCCGGTATGTGTTCTCCTCTCCATTGCTACATCAACTTGCCAGTCCACCGTTACTGATTCTAAGTAGAAAGATATCAATATGAAACATTGACTATGACAGGCAGTTGCCAACATATAAGGCTTAAGCGTGTAGTAAAGAAATTCACACACTCACGCTCAACGCTAAAAATATTGTAGTCCAATTTTCGAAATCATATAAATCGTTAATATTAAGTGTTACTTTATTCTCAATATGACAATATGTGTAAAACTTTTATGTGTTATGAATATAATATATTCGCGTGTTTTCGTTTGGAAGATATATTGTTGTACTTGCTCTAAAAATTATTGGAACATTTTATTAATTTTTTTTTGTTGCGGTAGGCGAATTGGTTTTGATATAAGTTATTAGCATAATAATCATCACAATATGTCGACAAATATCGCAGCGTAGTCCCTCTCCCAAGATTGCTATGTATCCAGCTGGATCCAGCTTCTAGCGGCGTTGACTACGTTGACCCACGCCGCATCTAACGTGTCGTGGTTGCCACTTGAATAGTTAGCAGAATACTCTTGTAATGTCTTTGTCATTCTATTGTACGTTACAATTAAAAATAAAATTAATACTTTACTACTATAATATAGTTGCAAACGTATTTAAATTTCATTTCGATTCGAGAATAAGTACATATTTCAAGTTCAAATAACTAAAGTAAATTATATAAAAACCCACAAGCTTGTTGCAAAAGAAACCTTGCTTCGGTAAATAAAAAATAAATGAAAGCGTTGTTACATAATAGGCGTTATATTTGCAGTACGTTGCGGCAAAGTGAAATTGTAAGGATTCTAACTACCTATGTACGACGGGGCGTTGCATCTCTTGCAATGGCCTCCAGTTAACTAGGTCTTACACACGTGCAATGCAGTGTTTGTTACATTCGAAATTCAATTTCTGAGCTAGAAACTAGAAATAAGAATCAGTACATTCCTTACCTAATAAAATACCTTCATTGAAAATTCGTCGTCATCATATCGGCCGATAGACCTTCACTGCAAGCCATAGGCCTCTCTATCCCGTGACCTCCCGCAAGCCTCGGTCATCGCTCAACCTTGTTATGGTTCTACCCACGCCTCGACTACCGGCTGATGGTCGCCACTCAAGAAAATTTTGTCCCCTTTAGCCTTTGGTTGGAAAAGTCTCGTTCACCGCCACTTCAGACTTAGTAATTAATCTTAATATAAATTCGAATGTTAAAGTGGCAATAAGCAGGCCACATAGCGTTATTAACAGATGGCCACTGGAGCCTTAAGATTCTATACTGTAGACTACGGATTGGCAAGCACAGCTTAGGATGTTGTACAACGATGATGAAGTACCTTTGTTAATGTCGTCGAAAGAAGATGACTGTAGATCACCCCCAACGACTCTTGGAAAACTATGTCCTCCCCTTGCATTCTTTGGTCTAGCAGCGGACATTTTACAGCTGAAATTATGCATTGAAGAGACTAAACAAATAGCTTTTAAATCTGTACACTTATGGATCAACTACTTAATATGAACTTAGCTTGATAGTTTAACTAAAGACAGTGTAACTTAGTATGAGATTCGTTGCTTCGGTAAGAGCTTAGCTGAATTAACTTACTCTGGTAGACTAAGACCCTATAATAGCATATAGCTTACTAAATGTATATTCCTAGCATATCCCTAGTTCAAATAATATAATACCGTACAAAATTCTTAATTAATGACCGTTATCTATATTCATAAATATGAAATTATTAAGCATTATAATTAAATTTTTACTAAAAAAAAGTTAATAATTATAGGAATGTTCAAAGTGAGGCAAAGTAAAAAAAATGTCTATGATAGGGTAACCTATCATTTCCGTCATTTATTGACATGTCTAAAGACGGAACAAGGCGGACAAATAATAAGCAGTTGGTTGCGCCAATTGTCTATGGTACGATGTCACTCATTGCAGTCCGTAATTAAGACTGTTTAACGAGGTTCAATTAATTCAAAATTGTCGACATTGCGTGAAGATGCCTAGTCGAATTTAAATTCCATATAGACACTATTACCTAACCTGAAATAACATGACGGAATTATATGATAAATAAACGTTAATGACAAAAAATTGTATTCTTAATACGCGACGAACAGAATGTTTACGTATATACTTCTCAGTTTTACAGGATGATTTTTATAGGTGCAAAAGCTTTTAAGGGTTACAGATGAACAGATTATTGGACATCAAAAATATTTACTTCAATCTCCAATCACTCCCTAGATGATAATAGAGTGATCAATCAAAAATATGTTTCATTCAATGAATTTTACTCTACGACTGAGCAATGATCACGGGCAGTACAAAGTATGCAGTGACAGAGATTTAGCAATAATCCGATACGTTATTAAGAAACGCCGCGTATGTTAATTGCCAGCAAATTGTCTATACATTAGTAGCGTTCACGTAAGAACGCTTTATGCTGGCCACTACGGTTGCAACAATTTTTATTTTAAAATATTTCTGCGCGTTCGAATTTAAATTTGAACGCTGATTTAAATTCTAACGCCGTCAACTATATGACCGTTGTCATTGAACATGGGTTCATTTTCATTAACAAATACATCCACGGGTAGTAGTTAATCGCCGTCCGCTAATTTTGTTAACTAGAGATCTCACCATGAGGCTTTTACACCTGGACAGCTTCTTACCGGTTCTTTTAGAAATCTACGAGGGAGGTATATTGACCAGCACCATGTCCTAAGGTTGATGGTGGACATGATTTGAATTTGTGAAACGACATCAAATAAAACAAAAAAAAAATCCGTCATATGTGCTAAACTATTACTATTTTTACAATTCATAAATCAAGATCAGGAATGAGAAGGTCGGTAGAGGAATGAAAATAACCGCAATCAGCGAATTGGCGAATAGAAGTGGCACAAGCAATGTGGCGAGGGATGGGTGGCGATGCGTGAATGTTATGTAAATGAATGATGTGGGAATGTTAGAAGATAGGAAAGATAAAAGGAAGAAGAAATAGAGAAATTGTGAAGTATAGAAAGAGAGGGTGAAAATAGTAAAGTTTATATCCCTGTTCAAAATACTAGATGGGGGAAAAGAGACCCCCAATAACAGGGCCAAAAAATAAAAAAGTAGAAGTAGCACGCAGGTACACAGTGCGCAGACAGATGCCAGCTGGGGCTTTGAGATTCTGGAGTGGAGACCACGGAGCTTGTTAACGTTGCCTTGGTAAGGAAGAAGCTGTATGCCGTCCACTTTCAACCGATCCTATTGGAGTGTTATTTTTAGGCCTATATTTAGCAGTAGACATCTTATAGCTGAAATAAAGATGATAATAAAACGTTGAATCGAATACACGTATAAATTAAAAGCAATGTGTAAATTTATGGAGTTTTTTTTAATTTGTGACAATAAAAATACACTAGTTATACTACTAGACAAATACACTAGTTATAACAGGAGTTTCAAAAGAGTTTTTGGTTTTTACGTTCACGACAAGAAAGAATTATTACAAAATTCGATAATAACAGAAAGCTTCCTCACTTTTTAAAGTTTCTTTTTTTTTTTAAAAAAAAAAGTCTTACTGAAACGGGTGTTACAATGTAAGGTAGGGAGGGTACATGTCGTCGTGTTAAACCGCGGAAAACGAACAAACAATAATCCTCACCGATACAAACGGCCTGATACATGATACATACAAAAATTGCCCACTCTGCGCCGACACGAAACTCCGAAACTTAACACTGGATTACAAACGCCGCCCCACACCCAAGCGAAGCCGTAAAATACGAACAATCCAACTACGCGCCCGCAAACCAAAATTTACCGTCGAACAAATCAAACCATTTAATACACCCAAGCATTTAGAGCACAATTTTGGATAAACGTAGAATTCGAGCAACCGGAACCATAATCACCCTGCGATATAAATGGGGAAATTTGAAAAAAGAACGGTGACAATGCGCGACTATTGAGTGTCGGCAGATGTTGGATTTTGAATTTGGAAATCATTGTTGCCAGACGCAAAAAACGTTTGTGGGAAGTGTCGACCGCGGGCGGGTATATTCTATACGTATACAATTACCTATCTTTTTTGACTCATAGCTATGTATCAAGTTATGCAGTTCAGAAATTAAAGAGGATATTGTTTTTTAATAGCAAAATTCCTATTTACAACGTATACTAAATTATTATTTACCCCGTAAGTTATATCAAAATAATATTTCAGCTTTATACAGAGTTTCTCATAAATCAACGTCAAGCCGTAATCGTGTGATAGGCCAGGTAGTAGCCAGCCCCTGATGAAACTAATTAAAAAACCAAATTACGTTTCTTAAGATGGTTAATGTTTGATGTACTTTATAGTAATTTAGAGACCATGGTTTGATAAAAGGAGTATTTTTAGGAAGAACTGTATAAAGAAATACTTAATCGTCAGACAAAATTTTATATAATAAATACACATGGTAATACGAAAGTGAGGTTATTTATGGTTATAGAAAGAAATAGAAAAGTTCATAAAATGAGTAAGGGATCCACGATTTCAGTTTGGCGTTGAATTATGGGATAGGGTGTATAAAGACAAGGAATTACAGTATCCGGCGATAAACATTGCACATCGAACTTTGAAAAGAGATAATCTGCTAATTTCGGTTTCGTAGAGCATTATCTCTGTCCCACATTACCTATGTGATAGAGATAACGCTCTACTTAGCCGAAATTAGCCGATTGTCTCTTTCCAAAGGTCGATGTGCAATATTTATCGCAGGGTATTGTAAGTTATTATGTTAGATACAATTGCCACATATATATATATACATACATTATAACAGAGCTCGACTTAAACTTTTCAATTATCAAAATATCTAGCAAATGAGGCTCGCCATTAAAAACCTTTTCTATAGAACGTAATTAAAACTAACAAGGCACCAACCCTTTTTTTACATGGAAACAAAGTAAATCGTTGTTAAGTTAACCAGCCCCCGGTTATAATCGTAACAGATCTTTGGAAAAAAAAAAGATTATGACTCGCGGTCAAACCGGATGAAATTGTATTTAGGCGCCGTGCTCTTGATTAATTTTTTGATAAGTGTACATTTTTTGGAAAATAAATTTACATTTCGTGTTAAATACATTTGGTTAAAGCACTTAGGAAAACGATTTAATTTTGTAAATATTTTGCACGTATTTGCCCATACAACCTATATAGGTGTAAAGGCTTTAATTACGTCAATGTATGGCTTATTTGTTGTAAATTAATGTACGGTACACCATATCCTAAAATCAATGTTTTCATAATGGATAATACAGTAAAAAAAAGATTTTTCAAAATGTAGATAACAATATGAAAATTAATTATAGTTTTCCATTTGTCTCTGCAAACTTCGTACTGCTAAAAATTATTGAAAAAATGTATTAATGTAACATATTTCAGAGTGATCAATTTATACAAAATGAATGGAAATAGGTGTAAAAGCTTAAAAGCTATTGCTGACAAATGATCTATACATTCACCATTTTGGAGTTTTTATATCTATAATCAATTGCCATGCACATTTTCGATGAGGAAATTCAGATACGTTTTTCTTCGCGGGAACTGGAACGATACAACATGTTCACAAGTTAATATGTAAAGTTAACTGATGAAACATTTATACTGCAACACTAAAATGGCAATTGTGGCAGATACCATTGCAACGAGGAAATTTTTCACCATATAAGGCGCAGGACATTCGCTACTGGACATAGGTCTCCCAAAGATTTCCTATAGGATGGAGTAAAAGAGGCTTGTACTAGATGCAGGCCACATTACCCGATTCTATGTCTTCCGACGACCTTTTCAATGTTGTCTATCCATCTTATACGTGGACGTCCTATGGTGCGCTAGCTGGCGAGTTCAGATGCCAGTAGTCATATTAACCGGGGTTTTTCTTTGTTTTTTTTTTTAAATGGTCCCCGCTGTTGGGGATCTCGTGTGGGACATGGACTTTTTAATTCTAGTAATTTATTTTATTTTGCAACATTATTTATTGTTCAAAGTGTTTTACTTCGTTTTATTTTTACTTCATTAATATATAATAATAATAATATTAACCGGGGTTGAATCCGGATCCCTTCTTGGTTCGTCTGTGGTCCACGCTGCCTTCCCAAGCCGCATACACAACACCAACACTAGTCAACGTCATCGTACAACTGGAATACGTCTGTTCAGCAATATTTTATTTTTAAGTTCACAGAGCGGAAGGCTCCGACGAAGCTGTAAAAGCTCCTGGGCTAAAAGCATTGACATCGACTGAAAATCAATCAATAGTCATAATCTGATAGTATGAGATAGCATGATAAGCCTTGGTTCATACTCTTCAGGTAACGTCGAAAAATACTAAGCCTATCAGTTAACTAGTAGAGAAGGCCTTCGGTATTAATTACGACTTTATACATAAATTGTGTAAAAGTATTTTAAATAAATTTAAAAAAATCCAGAGAACGTAATTCTGTGGCTAAACGGGGCAAGTCCGAATAGGGCATCATTTGATTGATCATTTGACTACACGCTGTGAAAAGTATCACATACTGTTTCTGCATAGTAGTTTCGGCACAAAGTTGCCCACTGATGACTTAGGCTCCCACAAAGTTATATATGGGGAATATAATATATCACCATACACCATATCACATATCACCACGCATGGCAGACGAGTTGGCGATCGCAGTGTGGTATTATGACGCTGCTGCCCGTCCTCTGGAAACTTGTTTGTGGGCAGTGGCAATTCTTTATTGTATTATAAGGTGTGAATATGCTTGACCACCACTGTATCTCAGTCATTTGAACGACATTTACTGAACTGCTCGTAGCTTTGGTAATGATAACATCGATTGCTCTATACTGTTGTCTTAAATAGGACTCCGTATAAATTTACCTGAATTGTTACTAATTTTCTAAATCTAATTAAAGACATATTGACTTTTAACCACGTGCCATCAAGAAGTTTATTGAACCCTCCGACCTAGATAGACTTAATCTATGTAGATAGTTTTGTAATAAAACAAAAACTTGACTAAATTTTTTTTTTTTTCGTAAACAAATTACTAAGTCTTGATATGTTAAAAGTCGTATTATATATTCATGTAACAGCTCTAGGTGTAAATGTAGCGAAATTATATGTGAAAGCATGTAATTAACTTGCTTACGACATTAAATAAATCAATTTATTAGTCTGTAAGCTTCCCTTGTATTAGATTTTGATAACGAATATTCGATAATTTAATGTATAAATAATTATATTATAGATTGTACCATTTAACACATCTGGCAGAACAGTAATACTTGTTGCATACGGCTGATTACAGTTGCAGAGAGAGTTACTGTACGCGTGTTTTCGTTGTGTAAATAAAAAAATAATATTTCTACCGAAATATTAGGCGGACCGGGAAGTAATGTCGTTACTGTCAATATATTTTACAAAAAAAAACAATTGATTTTTACCACTCAGGCATTGAAAATTTGTATACCATATAGCAAAAGGTTGCTGATAACGAAGGTGAATATATTGTTGATTAGAAATAAAAAAGTTATTAATATTGTAGTCGAGCTAATTTAACTTAAGAAAGCGACATTAGTTTCCGGTCCCCCTAATATAAGAAAGTGCCCAATCAATTTGCGGGTACTAAAACAACAAAACTTTTCAAACAATGTGAAATTGTAAAAAATGAATAAAGTCTTGCCTTTAAAAATAGCAGACACAAATTTAAATTTGGAACGTCTGTCTGGCAACAGAAGTACAAACGTGCCACAATGTAGTATAGAGTTACAGATAATTAAGGGCAGGAAGCGGGAGCGAATGCGTCGTTCGCGTAACTCCACACAATACGGGCGCGGTTCTATTGAAGTACTTGCCTATTAAATTATAGATCTAGCGCACTCAGTGACGTGCCTTTACAAATGGATGTTGTTTTTTTCCCCCGCGATATCCCAATCGAAACTGCCAGTCACTCATTAGTAAACTCTCGATAACTTCGGAACACTCGTGTTGCTCTAGTCGGGTGAATTGGCGCGCTTAGAAGCAATGATGACTGTTGCCGCGATTGTTATTTTAATAATGAACAATGCAACTGTTGTACATCGCGATGTATCTTTAATTTGATGACATCTCCTAAAATCCTTAACGACAATTTGAATGACAAATCCTAATTAAAAATGGAAATGATAAAAGTCCTCAAAAACTAAGTTTAGTTTTAAAATGAAATGTATTTTTGATTTGAATTCGATTTTTCTTTCATTACAAACGTTTTTTTTATTAACAAAAATAGATAGACAGATTAGATGTTCTTTTACACAAATAATAACAAATTTTTATAATTTGCTTTTCCTAAATATAAAATAATTATTTTTGCTTTATAGAGGGCATGCTCGGGAATTCTTTACGAGATCAAACCAGGGTCGAGACGATCCGTAGACGGACGACAGAAACATATTTAGCCGAGCGAATGGGCAAATCGATGTAACAGTGAGCAAATCAAATAGCGCGCAGAACGCGTTGGGGCTTCATGGGTAGCCCCCAAAACACCTATAAATTCATTAGGAGGCCTATATCCAGCTGTGGATGTTCTGCGGCCCAAATAATAAAGATAATTTTTTTAATTGTGTTTAAAAAAGGATAACTATATTTCAAAGAAAACGTAGCTAAAGCGTTTCCAAATGGCAATATTTTATTAAGCAGCGGGTGAAGCGGATAGAACTAAAAGCAATTTAAAAATCTCTGGACCAGACAGAGAGGTAAAGTTGTGAACGAATTTTAAATTCATAAAATCCTCACATCGATATTTATTCAGCCATCAAACGTAAATATAAAATAAATAATCCACGATGTTAACGATAACAATACAGTGAGCGCTGCGCCGCCGCGATCTATAGATCATTTCGGCTCGATCCCTATTAGCTTGGATCTTATACGTTCCGCCCACTTAGAAGCCCACTGAGCTTTAATTGGTTACGGGTTTTAATGACGGAACGCCCATAATGCGATGGTCTCGTTCGCTCGTATAGTTTTTGGCATATACGTTTGCCTCTCTCGCTCAGCGCCTGCGTATACTGGTTTTGGTCGTTTTATGCGCCGGAGCATCGGAGTTACAATGCGCGCGCTAGCTCCTTTCAGAGAAAAATAAAATGTGAGTCCGTTTATTTTTTTCTTCGTCCAGTGCACCGCCGCCGACGTGTGCAATATTTGTATCGAATAGATCGTTTTTTAGCCGCAGTTTTAGACGTCTAATTTGAAAGTAAGTCGGCGTCGCTCGTCGAGCTTCGGCCGTGCCGAACACTTTTTAGGGACGGATTATTTTTTTACAGACTTTTTTTCACGTCGCGGTCTAGATGGCAGTACAAAGGACTTTGAAAACAATTCACTCTATTCGTTTTTGATACAATTCGAGCTGTAAGCAAAAATTTTTTTGAGGACTTAATATTTTAGTTACGAGAAAATTTTAATGAAAAAATATACACTTTAGAAGACACTGATTGCTACAGAACCACTGTATTTACAGTAAGCACGAACCAATCTTTAAACAATTTTTGTTAAAATAAGGCTTCCTTCGATTTTAACAAAAACTAAATATTTGTGTAAGTAATATATTATTGTACTCACAACGTATTAACAATATTTTATATTCAAATTAATATATATTCTATGTTAATAATCGTATAGTGTTAACTAATATATGTCAGGAATTTAAATTTTGAATATTTCACATAAAGGTTTTGTTTCGGTCTGCTCTACAATAGATGGCGCTAAGAACAAACAAACACTTTTTAAATTGAACCTCATACATAAAATATGAAGTGATAGTACCTTATACTATGATGTAAATCATTTTTAAATAACTACTACTATTTAGGGCTTTAATTAAAATATGGTTTTCTAATCAGTTATGTGTTTATTAATTAAACTGTAATAAAAATTAAGTTCGTAGCGTTGCAGTAAATAAAAAAAACCGCTTTTAAAGATTTCCTACCAAGAACAACCTGCGAATGCCAGAATATTAAGGTCCACATCGGAAATTTGATCGTATGATAATACATAACTATTGTATACTCAATTCAATTTCATAATCATTGGAAATTATTAAAGAATCTGTGCAAGCCTTTCATTTTTCATTACATAGCTTTAAATGAATTTAAAATATAGAATCCTATATACAAGAACGGCCGTTCACCTGTCAATTATCTAATAAAACCTTTAAATGCAAACTAAAAAGTGAAAAAAATCTTTTTCAATTATAATAAAGAGATGTATTATGATGTATTAGTCCGATCGACTATTTAATAAAGAATGTCTCGTGGACTGCAGTGTGATATTAATTTTAGATTTAATCTAGGCTTAGCGAGGTATAATTATATAAATTGACTTCATAAGATACAAGAATTTATAATAATCTTATACGCATTTTAAGTCATAATTTCAATTAAATTTTTAAAATGATGTCTTTTAAATAAACTCAACTAGAATTAATGACGGATTATTATTTATTACTTGATGCGCAATATCATCACATCTACATTCCTGCTCTTAGCTATTTATAAAAGTGACATTGAACACATTTTTACATATCTATAAAAGTCAATTTAAACTCAATTTTCTCTCTGTGGTTTTAATATACTTTAATTTTAGTCACATATTTTTATTCTTCATTGAAAACCTATTTTAATTAAAGTTACATATTTATAAACTATTCTTGTTTAGTTTAATTTTCGTTTTAATCTGCTTTGTGAGGAGTCTTTAATAATTGGTTATAGTGAAAACAAAGGAGCGTATTTACAGGTGTTTATGAACAAACATTAAATTGCCTTCACAAACCTGTTCGTAGGTACGTTGTTCTTGCAATTCACTTAGAAGTTAGGTCCCCTTTTAGGTCCCCTAGGTCTCGAGAGGCTTGCACACGGGGGAAGCGACGCGTGACGCGCGGGGAGATATTTTAGATTTATTATTGATATACATAATTTTTAACGAATATAGTTCTTTTGAACATTTGTTATAGAGAAGTTTGTCCTACAAAGTAACCTTTCCTTGGGTGAATGGCAGGTTTGATCTTTCATCTTTTTTTTTTTATAAATCGGAACCTTTATATAATAATAGTAAAAGTATGTAGACACAATATTTTTATCGGATGATTCTTGGTGACCTCAACATGCCAGTCTGCCATACATATATAATGTCAAAAAACAAGTGATCGACAGCTGAGTATAATGGCAAGTTGTAGCGGCAGTTGGCTGGCAACATACCCCACAGAACGAATAGCCGCTGGGTCCAGCACTTCTTGGATGGATGCCGACCCACAAAGTGTTAAGCTTGTCGAAAGACACTAGATGCAAATTGGAAATCTATGAAGAAGGTCCAAAAGTGGAGAACTTACACCTGAAATTAAAATGATAATATATTAGCAAAAATAATAATAGTTGAAAGTGTGAAATAAGTGTTGATCAAGGATACTCAAAATCCTTACAACACAAATAACAAGCGACTTTAATTAAAATCAAAATATGTACTGTCGGAGTTACACTAACAAGGTGTAACTTTGCCGTATCATATTTTTGCACATTTCTTTATTATTTCCCATACCATTCAGTCAGTTATTCTCGAATTATGCCTGTTAACATCTCAGAACACAAATTAGATCGATAAGTCTTATATTATATGCCACGATGAATCAAATCAGCTAAAAGTCAGCTAAAAGTAATCTGTAAAAGTTATGACTGTATTGATATAGTTTTATGTTGATGTCAAGACACGAATTAAAATAAAATAAGTCGTCTTTTTAGTCCATAGACGTTCACTGCAAGATATAGGCCACCTCCAAAGATATCTATGGAGGCAATATACCATAATCACTAGGCTTGTCGATTGGCGATTGCAGTGTGGTATTATGGTACTTAGGGGACGCTACTACTATCTTCTAGAAACTTGTTGGTAAACAATAGCAACCCCATGTAATTAATGCGAAAAGTGTGAATTGGATAAGTTTGTGTTCCGGGAACCTAACATCGCAAGTCTTAGCCCTCTAACGATTGGTTATCACTTCTCGTAGTTTTAATAACAAATTATTTTTGAAGATAAAATAACTAATTAAAATTAAAACAAAAAAGATCATTACAAGTCGTAAAAAAATTTGTAATATTATGTACTTAGTTGTCTACTACTGGGTTATCTAATAATTTTTGTAAATTACTGTTTGACGATTGAAATGGGTGTTTATATTCATTTTCCAAAAGAGATTATATTTTATTTGCTTAGTTCTATCAGGGACAGTTCATCGTCATCATAATTTCAGCCATAGGGGGTCCTCTGCTCTAGCAGATCTAGACAGACAGACAGCTCTATCTCTACATACGCGTGCCATTTGGTTTCCTACCGGTTGGCACCGACCAGTATCTAACTTCTTTCGCCAAAGTCGTCTTCACTCTTGTACTTGGACGTATAACGCAGCGCTTCAGAGTTCGTATTCTTCATTCCAGCACCTTAAGGCCCCATCGGCCATCCCTACTGCCACACGAACTCAGCAATAACTTGAACCGTGTCACTTACTTCTTACTTCGCGATACTTTAAAGCCAAATACAGATACGAGATCTCAAAATACTTATTACGATCTTGTTTATTGCAAATATTCATTGATTTATTTTAAATTTTATTCAAAATGTAAATTTTGTATAACACTATCATTTTCAGGGAGGAGACGGGGTCTGCAGAGGTAACATTCGCAGAAAGTGTAACGTTAAGAGAAGTGAAATTTCTGGTGACGTTTTTTATGAACCTTTTGTGGATATCTCAATGTAAATAATTTATTTTTAATTTATTTATTTGGTATTTTCAAGTTGTGGTAAAAAAATAAGAACAAAATCAATGTTAAAATTTATTCGAATTATTATTGCTGCGTTATTTTTCTCCAAACTTATAATTACTGCAACAGATGTCTCAGTGAGGTGGACATATTTTTAAATATTTGGATAACACAAACAGATTATGTGTGAAATACTTTATCAAAACATGTAATTAAGATAAAGAATGATTATGTAGTTTAAAATTTTTTTACGCGATGTAGCCCTTTCAAAATGTCTTTAAGAATTTTAATTGCTAATAACTATTTAATAATCTGAATAAATAAATGAAAATTTATTTAATTAAATTGGTTAAAAAATTCATATTAATTTTGGTGTCCAAATGTGGATCCAGCCAAGCTAAACTTAGTTGATATGAAGAAAGAGTCATCGGCCTGATTCCAGCTTAAGTTTACATTGAAATTCTAGATTTAGTTTAAATTCTAACATCGAGAATAAGACAGTAAGGGATAATTAGACTGAGTTCATTGTGTCAGTATTTACAAAGTTAACTCAATAGTAAGTTGAAATGTCTATACACAATTGTAATTAGAAAATCTAAAAAAAGGTTGGCCTGGAAACAGTTCGTCATGGATTCCGTCAAGGGGTTACATGATGGCCACAAAGTTCAGGAATACATTATCGAGAAGAGATATGTAAATAGCCTTCCTAATTCTACTTTACCTTGGGTGTGAAAATCGTCGGATGATGATTCGAACCTCTCCCAACAGGTCCTATTGGAAATATATGAGGGTAGTCAAGAGTTGCCAAGCGGTGAACGTCTTATGACTCAAATAACGACAATAATGACGATGATGCTGAGAAGTTTATCCTTACACATGTAAAATCTTTAAGAACTCAAGCACATCATTTTACAGTCATACTGTATATTTTTTCTAATATCATTCAGTGCATAGCACTATGGATAGTCACTATTTTAATTCATTATAATTTTCTCCACTGTTAGGGTTGTGCCTTTACCATATTGAAACTAAAGACCATCCTCACGCCAAAAATGAAACCAACTCATATTTAAAGGACAACAATTTGATCTTTCAAACAGACTTTATCACCAAGATTGCTTATTGCAATATAGATCTACAGTAAATGAGCAAAAGAATAATAATAAGCAAAAGAAACAGATTAACAATAAAATTGGAGATCAATGAGATTCTACCATTCAACTGGTCTTTCTTCTATTTTCGATTTTGACCATCGTAATCAATAATAACATGTATTGAAACATATATTTAAATTATGACAATATTTATTCGATATATACATGAAAATATCATCTATATACACGAGAATGTTAATAAACGAAAGAAAAATAGCGAAGTTCACAGAGTTCGCACTAGAAATAAAAGTAAACTTATTATACTCTTCTCCAGGCTTCGTAAAGTTGGTAATTCTTTTGCACCTGTGTGGGGTATTACAAAACGCTTCCAAGCAATGTGTCTGATTTATGTCATGAACCGAATTTGATTGAGGAGTTTATTAAACAATAACAAGTAAAAGATTCCTATAAGAGAGTAAATGATATTTAAGTGATAATCGAGTTTGGGAAAGAAATGCCTTAATTATTGTCCCTGTGAATTTGTCATGGACTTTTAATAGATTAGAGTGAGTTTAGAATACACGTTTTTATTCTAGGTTGAAGTTGTTGCTGTTAGCTCAGAGGCTTTTACAGCTCTATCGGGACTGAGTTCACCGAGCAGAAAGGTCTGTGAACTTAAAAACTTAAAACTAAACTGGTCGGGCACGTACCAGTTAAATGAAGACGTTCGCACGTAGTAAACCGCTCTACCCGAGTAGAGCTGTGTAGCGTTTGTGTTGTGTGTATGCGGCTTAACGACGGCTTGACGGTAGCGAACCAGGTGAGCCAAGGAGTGACGACGAATCCAACCTTGGTTCGTCCACGCTATTCGCATTTAGAGGGTGGGCGGTCGCCCCCTAAAAACGGTGTTGTAGTGTGAGAACACTTGTAGCTTTAAATTGAAGTATGCCATTAGGTAGCTCACTTTGATTCTAGTTTCATTCAAATTGGGCTCTTATTGCATTATTATCGTTATGTAAAAGTGATCACTATAAATGATGCAAGTGAATAATAAAATAAATAAAGTTAATAATAATATGAACTACTTCAGAAAACTATCATCACCAAAATTTCAACATTAGTACTTCCACTGCTGGACATAGGCGTAGCTCTTTTTCCAATAGTTTACCATATGAGACAACTACAACAAACATTAATTAAGAAACTATCACAGAAAAGAAATAGAATGGACGTAATGTATATATTCATTTTATAACACTTTCAAGGTGTTATCTATAACAAGAATTATGGTATTCATGTAAATAAAAACATTTTTGTTTCTATCGATATATTTGGGTGATGTACATCGCTAAAGCAACCAAGGGCCGTTGGGAAAAAGGTTCTCTAGTGGCGACCACGAGCTAGTAACCACTAAGTGGAACGACGACATGGTTACGGTCGCGGGAAGTCGCTAAGTGCAGGCAGTGCAATACTGTTCATCACATCTTTAGGGTCTTGGCCTAGTAGTGGTCGTCAATCAACTTGTTCTAGTACCTTCCATCAAACGGAAGATACTAGAACACGTTTTTTTATCTTCCACCACTTTTTCATTTATTATTTTAATTTCATATTTTGTTATTCATATCGTTATAAATTCTATATTGTAATATTTATACAAGTACTACTTACTCTTATATCTAATTTAAAAAAATTAAGCAATGGGCAGTACGCATGAGCTAGGCTCTTTACTACTACTGTATTAACATTAATGTTTATATCTTAGTGTCGTCCGGAGTTTATTATTCATTATAAAAATAATTAATTAACTGTAGAGCAGTGGTAGAGTTTTTAGACTTGCGGTCGTAGGTCGCGGGTTCGGTTTGCCAGTGTTGACAAACAAGTTTCAAGACACTTCAGTCGCTAACCCGCCAGCAAACGGTAGCAATTATAGTGCATCCCTACTAGATATCTTTGGGGAAGATGTATGCCTTGCAGTGGTCGTCTATGGGCTGAAACAACGATGAGGGACGATTAAAATATTTTATTATGTTAGCCCTATTTTATCATACTACTTTAATACACTTACTTATTTAATGACTACAAGATACATACATGATAACTG
Source organism: Battus philenor (assembly GCF_028537555.1). Taxonomy (NCBI): domain Eukaryota; kingdom Metazoa; phylum Arthropoda; class Insecta; order Lepidoptera; family Papilionidae; genus Battus; species Battus philenor. The sequence continues at coordinate 7,833,529 of NW_027181686.1, forward strand.
CTGAACTATCTAATCCCCGTAACAAAGTAGAGTAAGAGAGACGTAAGAGTACTTAATACCCCGTTGCATGGCATTTACACCAGGATACAATGTGTTCTGATGCTATATTTGTTTCATTGTCACTTGTAATAATAATAAATTTTGGTATAAATTCACGTGTTCATTTTCGTTAATTAAAGTCGCCTGAAGGCAATCAATCGTCGAAAAGCTAATAAGCATATTACAAGCCGTGGAGATCGTAAAAACTAAAGGAATACTGGAAAGGAATTTGACAAGTCGAACGCGGCCGCCGGACAAACTGGCAATACAAACATACATATGGCTCTATAAAATTTCCCATAACAAACTACTGTCGGAAAAAAAACCTTTTATCCTACCAATAAAACGCTGACGGCTATCTCACTCAAAACACCCGTGCAAATATAAATTTTGCGTTCCAGTCAGGCGACTTTCACCCTTAGAACGAAATTATTAAGGTTGCCGTGAATACGATTGTGAATTAGTGAGTTTTCGAGGCCCACCCAAGCTGTTTTCTTCGAAAATGCGCTATAAAAATGACTGGCCGGTTATAACGCCGTTTCGAGCCGGTGCGCCTCAATAACAGTAATTTGATTACCGCCTAATATAATGATTATTGTTGTCCGTTTGTTTATGTGCGAAGTGCGCTCCCGCGGTGTCAGCTGCGCGCATTTTTAGTCTTTTGCCACCAGACATAACCTAGACGAAAATGTTTTTAAAGAAAAATAAACAAAATCGACACTTTCCTAACTCGATGTTATTCTATTTATGGGTATTCACCAGAAAATACATGGGTCTTGTACTAGACAGATCATTACGGAAACTTTTCTCATAGTTCTTGGTTTTGGCATTCAATTATTTTTTAACAACAGTAAGAAAATGTGGTTAAGATCGTAGTTAAAAGAAGACAGTAGATGCAGACCGCTTCCTACCGGTCCTATGGGTAATATGTGGGGAGGCCTAGGTCCAGAGCGAACGTCTTATGACTAAAAAGATGATGACGTATGGTTAAGAAAACAATCGCAGTCCTATATTTTAATGAAGCTTTTTAAGGTCTTAAAATACAAAGAAACATAAATTATTTTAAACATTTATTAATATGTATAAGTAGAATAATAATACAAAAATGTTCAATACAAAGCATCCATAAGACAGATGATAAGTCTCATTAAAATGTGTGATTCAGAAATGTACATATTTTATACATTTAGTCAAATAGTACAAAACTACTTTTCTATAGAAAATAGTGACTCAGTTATGACTTAACTTAACCACGATCCTTAACCAATTAGACCATCTTTGACCAGTTAAAGTAAGCCCTTTTAAAGGTAAGTCACTCCAATCTACGAGAGTAGACACAATTTTATAAAAATCACTCAATCAAATTGAAACTTTAACTAATATATCTGTAAAGATGAGTTTTGTTTAACGAGCTTAACCGTGTATATTGTTCTTTATTTACGCACAGTCAAGATAATTATCATAAATAGTCGATTCCTTTTTAATAAAATAATTTTCACTTTCCTGATGTTTAGCCGTGATTGTTGTTGATCTTATGGGTCTAATGATACGAAGGTATGGTCTTCAATAGAGCTTAATTATCTGGTCCATGTGAACACGGCTTTCTACTTTACGATTTGATTTGATGCTGAGTGACGACTATTAGTCATTTTTTTCTTAAAGTGAATGCTCTATAGTGATATCAGCTGCGACACATAAACCAAAAAGGTTTTACTGTGATACCTGTCTAAGCTCTATCGCCAAAAATTCTCCTAGTGTATCTGCTTATAATTTAGGCTCATATAGCTACTTCATAACACCCATGAACTTGTAGAATGAAATAGAAATGAATAGGGGAAAAACCTAAAACATGCTAACAGAAAAATACATCCAAAAACCTTTTCTCGAGTAACCTTGACACGTAAAAGGTCGAAGTATCTATATTCATAACATCTTTAAATACTTGCGTGAACTGTTAAAGTATTACAATTTTTCTTTCCCCAATGGCTTATTAACTGCTTATTTTATTTTGTTTTGTATTATTATCATCGTCTATTTTATTACAGAGTATTTATATTATGAACGATAAATCTCTGAGGCAACGAAAGGTGGAGGGCCAAGTACACTTTAGTATATTCCTGTTAAAAGAACGGAACCAATTGTTGATCATCGTCATCATCATTGATCCGTAGAATATCTACCGCTAGATATAGGCCTCCCCCAAAAAATTTTCACTAGGACTGGATGCAAGCGCTCTGGCGCCAGAGTCTTCTAAATCTTAAAAAATATTCTATTATACTGGCAGACGTCCTACGCTACCCTTACCCTTATAAACCCACTATAGTGAATTAAGAAAACGGTAACCAATTACGGTATAGGAGGCTAAAATATAGCAATCACATTAATCAATCGAAGTAAGCCCTTCAGAAAGTTTGATTCGGTAAAAAAGCGTCGTTAGGCTGAGTGATACTCATGACAATAAAACCCCCTGGTTTCATATTTTTCCTTCCAGAATAAAATAAATAAATAATTATGAGTTTAAGTAGTGGTAGTCCAGCCGTAGACTGACTGAGACTTGCGATCGTAAGTCGCGAGTTCGATTCCGGGAATACAATCTTATAATTCACACTTTGTGCATTAATTAAGTGCCACTGTTCATAAATAAGTTTCCGGAGGATAAGCAGCAGCGTCCTTTGCGTACCATTACACCACATTGCGATCGCCAACCCCCCTGCCAAGCGTGGTGACTATGGTATCTCCCCCATAGATACCTTTAATGGAGGAACGACAGGTTTGTGGCACTAACAGTCATCTGTATATCATCATTAGCTATATTATTTAGAAAGTAGATTACTTAAGTTAAACTCTCTCTCTCTCTGTCTCTCTCTTTGTCTCTGTCTCTCTCTCTCTCTCTCACACACACACACACACACAAACATACTTTGATTATTTCTCTCACAGTTGACCATAACGGCTTCTTTTAAGTCTATCATCTGAATGACGGAATCTGGATCGGATGCGTTTTGATGCTTGTTATTGCAATACTAATTGTTATCCATCTACTATATGTTCGTCTCTGTCTGTTTCATTCCCTATCTATATCCTATATCCCTATGAGTTTAGAATTAAGTGGTTAAATATAATGTACCATAAATATAACTACGCAAAATGAGCGCAGTGCAGCTTTCTACTGTTTAGGCTACAGCGGGCACCGGCCAGCGCAGTGTGAAACGTCTATCTAAAAGGTGGACCATCTTGTTAAGCTCATCGGAAGACGCTAGATGTAACTGCTTACAATTGGTCCTATTGGAAAACTACAGAGAAGGCCTATGTTCAGTAGTAGACGTCTACAGCTGAAATGAAGACTAACATTTAAAATCCTAAAATGTAAATTATTTGCCATCGATTTTGTTTTAAAAATAAAAATTTCCGATTAAAAACAAGTAAAACATTCATTCCAGACAATGTTTTATAAAAGGATGATTTCGTATGATTGTAAATAAGGAATTAAATTGAGGTACGAGTAACAGCGCCGACCCTCCGTCCCGCAAAAACCCAATCTCTGGATAACCGAATTTTCTCGATCATGCCCTCTCGAGCACCTATTATCCATCCTCACTCCGGCACCCCTAAATCCCTTTGCAACCCTGTCAAACTTAACGCAGCCCTCCGGTCTGTGTCAGAAGGGACCGGTAGAACGGATCCCTTATTTCGACAAGGCGCTCAAAATATTTCTTATTAATCCCGATAGCGGTGCGACTTGCGTTCGAGGGCTTTGAATAATTGAATGTTTTGATCGTTTGAGGTGGATTTGTAATTTGTGTTATTGCATTATGCCGGCAAAATCGAAATGATATCATTAATGCTCTCTGTGTTTGTTTAAAAATCAATTCTTTCCTTCTTTATTTTATAAATTCTGTAGAACTGTAAATAATAGTAAGGATTTAAATAAATAACTTACGTATACTACAGTTTGTTTTGGAAAACATATTGCATGAATTTATGTACATTGCACAATATTTTTTTTGTATTTCTTCTGTTTGAGAATCTAATTATTAAAACAATGTTTGATAAATAGTACCAGGTTTCGTGTTCGAAGGAAATAAAAGGTTTGTTAATACACATATATTTAATAATTGAAAACATGTCTTTATAATTAAATTACAGTCGAAAGATTTATTTTACATATTTTCAGAAACAATTGGTTTTGAGGTACAAGAAATTAAATAGGTGTTCACTTAGCACATTTGTCAGTAAAAAGTTTTGAAGCTTTTACCAGAATTTTCAATCACTCTGTAAAAGTGATCACTATAAATTAAATTAATTTATTTTTTATTGGAATGTGTCAGACCTTCACTGATACCAACGACACGGTCACCAACGTAACGAGAAGTTGCTGGATATGGGCAGTGCAACAACGGCCGTGGTTGTGATCTTTGAGGAGGTTTATGCCTTTCGGTGATCAGCTGAAAAGAAGAATAAAAATACCTTTGTCAGTACAAAGTGTACAGCGACTGATAGTAAACAATAATACCTTGTAATATGTAACAATTAGAATTTTTAAAACGCTAACTATATTATCTTTATGTAATCAACAACGGTATACCATACATCAGTTGACAGTTAATAAGCTATACATTTCTTCCTTTAAAACTTTTACACCTGTAACCAATCATTTTTCATAGGAACCTTAGTTAGGCTTAGTTTAAGCAAGTTAATCTATTACAACATTAAAATTAAATTAATGAGCACGCTGTTAGATTTCAGTAATTCATTTTAAATATTGATTTTTATTTATAATATATTTTTTTTAACTTTATCGAAATTATAAATTGTTTCAAAAAGGCTTATATTTTTAAGAATTACAAAAAAAACAGATTTAAAATATACTGAAAAATTATTGTGTTCTAAACATAAAGTTATTTCACTTTAGACATATTTAAACCATTCATTTATTAGACGCTGTCGTCACGTCGGCGTATTAAACTTCTACTCGCCTCTAGATGGCGCTTTATATCTTTAATATAAATAGTTAATTTTAGACAGCTTTTTTTAATAATCATTCGTAGTGAATTGACAGCTATATATGAAAAATATATATAAATGTAATGTATTATCTAATAGAGCTGTTATAGATGTAATTTAAAATTAAAATCGTATGTAGAAAAAGAATTTATAACTAATGCAATTAAGGTAGGCTTCGTTCCACGGCTTCATAGCAGGCTTCGTTTATTAAATGACATAGGCATGGATGAGTGGAAATAGAAATTAAAATCAATGACAGCTGACACTTTGTTTAATCTGAATAAGCAATTTATTTATTTCTCGAATAATGCCACGTTCCATTACAAACTGGGTAGAGACGAATAAATTGATTTAAAATAAAAAAGAGACATTATTTTAGTATTCAGGGGCTTAGGGACTGAAAGGTACTCGAGTAACGACGACGAGGTGGTAGACGAGGCGGTAGACGAGGCGGTGGACGAGGCGTCGTTAGGTCGCTCACTAGGCAGACCGACGATAGCCGATAGTCAAGGTCACGGGTAGTCGCTGGTTGCGGGCAGCGAAAGACCGCCTGTCGTCGCGATCTTTAGAGCAGGCTTAAGGCTTGCAGTGGGCGTCTATCGGCTGACATCAATATGTCATTTTGAGGTTTAATTTTCCTTTACGTTTTAAGGGTTGTTAAGTCAAAAGAAGTACACGTGGGCGTAGGGCGTTGGCGACAATGGTAAACCCATTAACGTTTTGTGGTTCAAACTTCGCGTCGCGCACGTAAAGCAACCGTAAGTGCGTGCGTGTAAGACATAACCCATTATTGCCCTTGCCAATGTTAGATTAAATTTTATTAAGGTATGCACGACTTAATTTAATTTAATTTTTTATTTTAAAAGTAGGTAGTGTACTCAGGCGATGGTCGCCACCGTCGCTATATCAGATAGTAGCTGGAATTTTAAATAAACATTTCATTAACCATATACATACTTTGGTACATTGTTATTAAACTGGCTCAAGTATGGCAGAATAAACATTAAAGTTTTTTATTTGTCACTGAGTTTGGTAGGCTGAGTTGCTGGAAGAATTAAATGGAGTAATATGATATGACATGTTTTATTTCTTTTGCCATGAATAGGAAAATTAGGCGGATATATAAATCTCCTTTTTAGAAAGGTGTTAGCGTTTGAGAATAAACCCTTTATGCTGTACCCCAACAATGAATTCTTAAAATTGTCAATAGATTTATATTATGTGATTTTAAAGTTGTTTCTTGTTTTTTCATTTTTGAAATAATTCCTGTTTAAAACGAAGTTATGCGTTTTTATATTATGTAACAAGCTGTCCCTCGCCCGCTACTGATGGTTCGCGCTCCTTTCTTTAATTTATTTCATAAAATTCATTCTTAATAATTTTTAACATGTCAGAAAAAATATTTCGGCCAAACTGTATTACCTATAAGAGCTAAAAACTTTAATTAAAAACATTTTTTTAATTAACGCCCTTGTAACACCTCTTTACAAACGAAAGTGTTTTTTGTTCTTAGTTTAACTTCACTCATTGAAAAAAATATTTTTAACACAATTCATGTTTCTAAGCTTAATGGTTTCAGAGAAATCGTGATGAGTCAATGCGTAGATGATATCTTTTTTTATACATATATAGATATAACGCATTGTTACTATATCTTTTTTACTTTTTCTCGACGTTTTGTCACTAGTTTGATCAAGCATTAAGAGTTTTAGAGCATTATTGGAGTTATCTTTGTACCCTCAAGTGTTCAAAGATAAAGATAGACGTTGTAATTGATTGGGAAGGTGTCAAGTTCCTAGTTGGAAGCTATTTGTAGTGCTTGGCTTAAAAAGGTAGCTTCGGCTTGGACTGTTGATTCGTGGGTGCTCGAAAGGGACAACCAGGTTCGTCACCTTACTTTAGCCATAGGATAACCACTATTAAACATAAAGTGTGCCCAGCAGAGCGTCTTACAGGACAGGGTTTTCTTACGACCTTAAAGAGGTTACTTTTATCGTATTATTAAATGACTGTGAAATCGCACTTTCTAAATCTTTACCTTGTATTACAGCGGTGGCATACGTGACAAAATGCGGTCGTGCGTGCGAACTTATTTGTATTTAATTAACACTTGAATATTACGTCCGCTAATTACCCTTCGCTTTTAATTAAATAACGCACACATTTAAAATGTCAACTTCCATTTTGGCGTGTAAGTAAATGCTTGTACAAGTTGAAATATAATTTTTTTAAGTTTACATGTATCATTCGATTTTAAATCGATTTAATTGGTTAAGTTACCTTTAACTCTAGAAAAACACACCGGATAAGTAACACTCACGGGCTATATAGGATATTCTTAAGTTAAAACATTTATTTAACACTGGAATCTTATTTCGTATGTTATTTATAAGTAATGCTGTTATCATAACGATTTTTGAATACGGGAGCTGTTCTGCAATCTATAATGTGAGTACTAGAAACTCTTAGAAAGGAATTTAGTTAACAATTTTTTACGCCGATACATAATCGATACGACCATATCTATCGTTTCAGCCCATAGATCCTCTTGTAAGATGGCTAATAGTACACAGAGAACACTGTTGCCTATCTTCTGGAAGCTAGTTTGTGAGCGGTGGCTATCCTATATAAATAATGCAGAAAGTGTAAATTGAACCCCAGACTTGCGATTGCAAGTGGCAGCCCTCTACCGCTGGGGTACCACTGCTCATAAAATTAATAAAACAATTAAAAGCAACTGTCTGCACTGTCTGCAGTATTACAATACACCCCAATGTAATGTCTCTAAATTATCATGTTTTCATCAATTCACTGTCAAACATTAATTATTTATATATATACAAATCATTGTATGTGTATATGCATACATACATATATATATATATATACACATATAAATATATGTTTTGTAAAGATATAATAAAGCTAAGAAATTTATTGTTTGGGACCTCCAGCGGTTGAAATAATTATGATCATAATGAAATATTAAAATTTGCTGTGAATTCCAAGCTTTACATTGGTTTGCATGTGTTTTATGTATATGTAGTGTGACATACTCTCAAACATACACTAATATAGAATCCGAATGTATATATAAACTAACAGATTTCAATTTGTGTAATAGACAAAAGGAAATCGTTCAATTGTAACCGCCTAAAAAGGTATCGACCAGATATTAGACCCCAATGTGCCATTCAAACCACCAAACACTCGTAACGTGTTCCTAGCATACAAATTTTGACAACGTGGTTGCTTAACTGGTTCCATTAATGTTGAAATTATTGTTACCACATGCTAGAAACATTTATAATTAATTAATTTATGCTCTTTATTTTCATGTTTAATAAACTCTCTTATACACTGAAACTGAAGTGTTAAAAATATTTCCATATACACGAAAACATACACATACATACTCGAAAAAAATACGTACACATCTATATAATATTTTACTTAAATCAAAATCTACACCATAGTAGATACGTTGTAAATTGTAATGTATGTAATATTACATTTAAGGTTGTACACAAATAAAAAAGAATAAATACATAAATGACAAAATACTGGTGAATATAAATCATTATATAACGAAGAATCGAAGAAACGACAATACTGATCGAAAATTAAATACATTATAATTTTTTTTTATTATTAAATTTAAACAATGAATCACAGAATCACTTATAATCTTTTTAAGTTACGGAACAATTGTGTCAAAAAGGTAAGAATTTCATGTATTCCATTATAAAGTAAAACTGTTTGTAACTTATTCTACTTAAAATAAAATAATACTAGATATATAGCACTGTAATACTCATAAATCCCGAATTCAAGAGACTGGTATGAGACATAACGTAAAATATACAAGAGTTCCAAACGTGTATATGAGAACAAGCCACAACAAACTTAGTCGGATTTTTTTTGATCCTTTTCCCAAACGTCGTTAACAGAATAGAGTAGTTCCCAAGCTTTATTATCTCTTAAAAACCTACGATACGTTACACTATATATTATCTATGGATGCTTTGAATATGTACACAAGTGGACAAATGTTTTTAATATTATAAATAACGATTAATATGTAAAAAATTCAGACATGTACATTTAAAACCCTATTTATTGTAATAAGCATATATTAATACTAGTATTTGTCACAAATTTATATCTAATTTTTAGACATTATAGTGATAGATTTTATTTAAATAGTATCTATCGAATCAGATGATAGTTGTCCTTTGACATCTGTACTGTAAGTTCGAATTTCCATAGGAACTTTAACTCTTGCCTTTACATTATTTATTTCAACATGTTTAGACTCAAGTCTTGAAAGTCGTATTTATACGACGGAAAGGATTATGCAGAGTTCTTTATTAAAATATAGATACAAACCTACTTAATTATCTTAGAATAATGAGTGTGTTCAATTCCAACATTGTAGCTCAATTGACCACACCACAACACTCGTTCTTAGGAGGCGGCCGCCCCCTCCCTAACCACGAACCGCGTGGGCGACTAGAGGTTGGATCCGGTTTCTTCGCTTGCCTGTGGTCCACGCTGCCGTCCCAAGCCGCATACACAACATCAACACTACACAGCTCTACTCGGGTAGAGCGGTTTACTACGTGCGAACGACATCGTACAACTTGAAGGCATCTGTTAAGTTTCTGTTTTATTCTTAAGTTCACGGACCCTTCCGCTCCGTGAACTCAGTTCCAATGAAGCTGTAAAAGCCACCAGGCTAACAGTATCAACTTCACCAGAAACCCAAGTCAACCAAGACATTTACGCTCTAGGACGTTCACATAGATTTTTAACAAAATTATCTGACCTTGTAGATGGAAGTTTTCCACTGCATTTGATCCGTGGCCTTCACACCAGAAACTTAAGGCTCCAGCGGTTATCTATTCTGCACTCTATGTAGCCTGCTTACCGTGATTTACTTAGACAGTACACTAAGTCGCATTTGTACAGTATTGACATACACGTATCGTAAAACATTTTTAGTAATGCATAAATGCTGCATGTCGCGATGGCATTTACAGCATCCACAGGTTTGAGATGGCTGGGCATTTAAGGCGTTTAGCCTAGACCTATTTATAGTAACTAAGCCAGATATTACTTAATAATCTCGGCTTGAGTTACCTTTATCATTATATAATTGAAGCTCCTGAGATCTTACGTGATTTAGATTTTTTTTGCATTCTTGTTCTAGTTTGACTACCAACTCGCCTAATAAAAAGCGACGACGCGGTCAAAGATGAAGCATACATACTCAGTAGGCACCTTTTCACTCTAACCCTGAAGAGACTTAGGTTATAATTCTCGGGAATTAAGGAAGCCGCCAGATCGTTCCGTACTTGAATGTCGAAATACTTGGTACGTCGGACACGAGAATTAAACCAGATGTAGTAACATAGACAAAAACATTACAAAAAACATAAATAATGGTAACAAAAATATATAACGAAGTCGGAAGAAAAAAATGTTAGTTCCAAATTAAGCTATTAAATGAATAATTACAGGAAAACAAGGCCATCGAATCCATCCAAACTTTAATAGCTCACGATACGCACATCGACGCAATCGATTGCTTAACGATTAGTTTTTTGTTTTAAACATTTTTTTTTTTCGAGCCGTCTTTGCTGTGGATTTTACCGGATACGACTTCATTAAACGTAAGGATGTTTACTATTAAAGTACTGCACATGTTTCAATCACCTTTATTACCACATCTATATAAACATCGTATGTGTTAACGATTTGCTTACGTAATTGTCACAACATCAAGATTTTTAAAATAAGACACAGAAGTTCAACAATAAAAAATTTACATAGATAACCTATTTGATATGCATGGGGGAGGTCCATGTCCGGCATTAGATGTTCTATGGCTGCAGTAGTGATGATGAAATTACAGCGACATATCCGTATATTTTTATAGTCATACTTCAATTGGTCACTGTGATCATTGTTTTCTAATTTAATTAGAAGTTTGATTAAATTGAGTAACAACAATATGTCATTATTTAACCTAACGCGAAGGGACTAAAACGATGGATGCACTAGGTTTTAAGATAAGGACACAAGGGCGTCAACGATAAAACTGCGGTTTAATGCGAAACCTTTCCTATTATTTAAACAATAGGTGTCCAAGGAAGGTCTCCCATATCTCATAAGATGATAGGAGTCCGGTAAAACACTTTCAATGCCTCCCCCAGGAGACTAAAAACGGATGACAGGTAAAGAATGCCTATAAGGCATTAAGTCATCACACAAATTGTATACATACATTGTCTAAAGGCTAATTATATATGTAATTCTATATTCTTATAAAAATATATAATCCCGCTTGGTTACTTTCGTCTTCGTTTTTTTGGCTTTCTTTATTCTGAGGTTTTGGGCATTTATCATTCGAACAGGTAGTAAATTCATCTTCACGTGAATAAGAGATGTAATATATTATATGTTGAATAAAGAATTTGATTTTTTACATTAATAAATAAATATATATATTGTGACATTCTCCTATGTCTTGCCGTTTTTCTATTTTTTTATGAAAATTCAATATAATATTTTAAGTTTAAAATTGACCAGATCATAAATTAATAGAAATTATTTTCAACTCTTTGTTTTTGTGTAATATGAGTAATTATTTATCATAAATAAATTAGTTAAGTAAAGCTAACTTAAAGAAAATACACTTGTAAGTAGTCGGTTGTTAATAAGACGGAATATACAGGATGATAGTTCATATATTCAAAAACTTTAAAGGGGTGAATGTATATTTACTATTAATAGTTGCATGTATAAAATGTTTAAGCATCAATGGTTTCAGAAATAATAAATAAAGTAATGATAATAAACATGCATAGTAAGAAGATGCGTGTTCAAAATTATTATAACTATTATTAATAACCATCTATTTCTGCAGACTGTATGTACTGCCAAGGATTATTACTCTGTCGCAGTCAAATAGAGTTATAAGAGTGTACACTTTATTAATGTGATTGTAAATAGGTACAAAAACTATAAAGTTTTTTGCTCACAAATGAGCAATACATTCACCCCTTTAGTCTTTACATTTGTAACAAATCACCCTGTATGCGTAACAGGATTAGAATATTTCAGCCATAACGACACGGGAAACGTCTAATCTCTGGAAGAGCCGAACGCGTCGGGTATGGGAAGAGTGACCGCCAATAGACTAACAGGAAATTCCCACCTACTTTATAACGAGTCCGTGTTGCGTATGCGAGCTTCGTCGTACCCAACGGGATTTATATTGAATACATTTGACAATTGTACACTATACTGCCATCTAAACACATTCGTCTATTTCCTTATGACAGACAAAATGGAATTTTAAAACCTTATTCTCAAATAAACCCTATTTTTAATTCTAAAATATCTATTATAATTTATATTTTACTGAAAAACTAAAATGTGTAAATGATGCAATATTTATAAACTTTCTAACTTAACTTTTTTTTTTCGTTTCATGTTCCGATATTCGATATATAGATCGTCGGTCTCTTTCTATACTATACGGAACATGAAATGAGATTTTATATATTCTGTGGCGTAATGCGATTGTGATTTAAGGTTTCATTTAGTTTTAAAATGTAGCGAGGTGCTTTGAAAATTTTTGGTGGAATGCGGTGAATGTTAGTATATATTGTATTTTGAAATAAGTCTTGCATTAGAACCACATAAATACGTAATATTGATAGGTGATACAACAGATATTATATTATAATTGCGACAAAGGCTGGCATTGGTGCAAACGGCACTAGAAGTTTATCTCACAGTATAAAAAGTGTATTAATAATATAAAAACATTAATTTTACGATTTTATACACCGTGACTTTGATATAAATTTATAATGGTATAATAAATTAAGTGTTAGTCAGAGATATAAATAGATATTATATTTGTGATCGTAACAGTTACTTTGATATAAACGATTTTAAAGAAATTTCTTATAATATAAAAACCATAATTTTAGTCTGTGATGGAAATAGATAATACATTTACAACCATAAAAACAGTATCTTTGACATAAACGGTCTATTGTTATATAATAATTGTATGAAATCCTTAATAATAGTATGCGATAAAAATAAATATTACATTTGCGATTATAGAAAACGTAACTTTGACATAAACGGTGTTAAATAATTTTCTTATAATATAAAAACTTTTACTATTAGTCAGTGATAGAAAGAGATATTACATTGGACTTTGTAGAAACAGGTTTTCATGTAAAATATGTTGAAGTTTTTTTATAATATAATTATTTTTTGAACTTATTAATCACTGATAGAAACAGATACTAGATTTTTAATTGAAGAGACCATATTTTTGTTAAACGAATCAAACTATTACATAAAAATATTATATAATAAAATAATTTTAGCATTTTTAACCAAGCAACAGCAAATGATCAAGCCGACACTCTGTCTTCTCAGGTATCTTTTAAAATGAATGCTAAATTTGTATCGAATGACATTCCGAAACACCCACTCTATTGAAACATAATTGTAGAATCTATAGGATTGCACTCGGACGTTGTTACTGAAAAGAAGCCTAGACTAAGTCCTCAGTGCTCTGCAGCCTCCAATTTCAGGAAACATATTTCTATAACAAACAGCGAAACAATCCATCACAAAATTTTTTTTTAAAAGATTATGTTTTGAATGTGCTGTTATTTCGTATAGTTTTTACAGACAAAATATATGTTGCAGCATCGATTTTTACTATATAGATTATTATATATTTAAAAAGCTTAATATATACTTTATATGTAATTCTAAATTTGTAATATGTGACATTAATTTATTTTTTCCGATGGAAGGCAATAAGTCAATTATTTCAGCCAGTATATTCTAAAATGACCGATTTGAATATATAGTAATTTGAATTTAGAAAACGCATTAACATATTATGTTATGATTACGATATTTATTATTTCTGAAACCGTTGATTTTTGGATAGGATGTACCATATATTTATTACCAGTAAATGAACGAAACATACAAAAAATAACTCTTTTAAGTATAAATATATAATTATATCCCTGTACTGTTTCATGATGAAGATATTTATATTTTATCGGAAGTATAGACATGTTCTTTCATGAATAAAAAACCTTACTTAACTCCCTGTTGCCGCCCTTGTTCGTTAATATTTTATTTGTATATTTTCACTGGTTTGCGTACGACCCGCTACACATGGTGTACATAAATTATGACCTTTCTCCGTACGAATCGAAATTTTACTTACTCGCCGACAGATGGCGTCGTCACATGCTTGACAGAGACAAATTTAACGCTTCTAAATAGTTAAAGACGTAATATACAAGACACAAGAATCATGTTTTACCATGGCGTATTAAGTAAGGCAAATGTCACATAATATAGATTATAATAATGCATTATATTAATAGTTCATCATTTATATCTTAAATATAAACTTTTATCTTAGCTAAAAACATTTGTATTAAGGTTTCTAATATCTTTTCAAATTAAATTCTAATTTATATTTCGCGTATTTATACAAAAATACTTTTAAACGACTCAAAACGACCATTAAAGATAGTGGTAAAAAGAAGTCGGCAGAAAACTATTTACTTTCTTGTGTCATTCTCTACAGATTAAATATTCTTTTATGTAAATGTGTAATTCTATGTAAATATAATTCAGGCTGCATACATTAAGCCATCTCGTTTATTATTATTGCGTAAGTGTATATTGCTCGAATAAATTTATGTAATGCTTAAATGATTACACTATTTACAGCGAGTATTTTGTAAACTAATAAAATCGTCTAAGAAACACGATAATTCTTATCTAATAGTCCAAAAATATATTAACATTGTTTTGTTAAAGATAAATAAAATAATCATTGCATTTCTTTATATTATATTTGGAGTATGTATACCTTTTTTTAAATGTACGATGGTAAAAGACAGAAGTTAATAGAAATAATTGAGGATTTTCAATTAGGAACTCGGTTAAAATAGAGTAATGGAATATTTTTAAAAAGATGTCGTAAATATCACGGAAACGTTTTGGAATGAAGAAGTGAATTGAAATTCGAAAGAAATTTTGTAATTGTTAATATATTGTACACGATAATATTAACTTATGAATAAGAGTTAGAAAAGATAGTAATCTTTTAGATTGCAATGTAATTTATATTGTAGCGTAAATAACTTGAATAAATAGCTGTCATTTAGCGCGCCAGTCTCTGAAAAAAAGTTTTATCATCTGTTTTGGATATTATAAAATGTTTTCTATGTCGCATTCACATTTCACATGTTAACGTATATGATCCATTCATAATCCGAAACAACATTCGAAATATAAGACGCGTTCGTTGAGAGGACGGGCGTTTATAGCTTTATTTTTTCTTTTTAATGTTAAGACTTTAAACTTGCGATGTCTCATCTTGCGAACAGGTCGGGTCCTTAAAAATTAAAACAAATAAAAAAACTGGCAAATGACCGCGACGGCGGTAAACGCCGGGACCCAACGAGATTCGACAATTTTAGCTGATAACATATTTAATACTTTGACTGCCGGCGCCAAATGTTTAAATCCTTTGTTTTTAAGTTATATGATGAATTGAATAAAATATATTTTTATTAATTTTTAAAAGTATCATCGACAATATATCATAGACAGACGCCCACTATAAGGCATAGGCTTTGACCAAAATCACCACGACTGGTCCCAAGCTGTACGTATCCAACGGATTCCCACAACTTTAACTTTGACGTCGGTCCACCTAGTGGGGGGCTTGCCCACGCTGCCTCTACCACCTCATGGTTTAATATAACTCGAAAGTGTATATATTCATAAAACTGATTACTTCATCTTGTGAGTTCATAATATAAATATCATATTTGTAAGTGTACAATACTAATAAAAAAATAACTTTTATAATATATTTATTTGGTTTATTGGTAATGTAGTAAAATAGAGAGCCAAAAAAACACTAATAAAATATCACAGGATAATTTTTTATCACTAGCGATGAAGATTATTTGTTTTACAAAGAAAAACTTAAAGCAAAAAGGTTTTATACTATTTAATATTATTTAAAAATGGTCACGATATTGAGAATAATTTATTTATAAAAAGTATACGTTACGGTTTCTGTTAGGGTTATTTTTCGTGCTTATACCTAAGTACAATATATTGTAAATATATTTTAATTTAAGATTATTATATTACGAACATTGTAAATTAATCATTCACTTATGAAGATTTCGAATTATAGCTTATTAGTTACTGGAAGATTCAAATCATGATTATAACATTTGAAAGTCAAAAAGAGATATTATCAAGACCGAACCACGTACTATACTTTCGTAGTTGCTCAGTACATAAATCTTTATCAGTGTTAAGCAGTATTGGTTATTTAACGGTGAAAGCCTTTTTAGTCGTGAACGTAATTAGTTAATTTTTGAACAAAAAATGGAGAGGTAATTGTAAAAAGAAATGTTTATTGTTGTTATTTTTCTGACAACATTTAAAATAACGTTTATGAATTATTTTAGTGACACTTATTACTATTTTATGAGCCAAAATTGAAATTTATATACAAATATAGTAATAGACATATGACAAATTCAAGAAATAAAAATAAACTAGCACCGCCCAAATTTCAACTATCAAAGAACTAACAAATCTTTCATGGGTCTGAATGTACGTCTGTGTAATAAAGTCCCAGAAAGTATCTTAGACCTTCCTTTTCTTAGTTTCAAATCTATACTTAAAAATATGTTTTTTAATGAATCCTGTAATAGCATTCTAAAGTTTTTAATTGATCGAAAAGCGTGAATCTT
Source organism: Battus philenor (assembly GCF_028537555.1). Classification (NCBI taxonomy): domain Eukaryota; kingdom Metazoa; phylum Arthropoda; class Insecta; order Lepidoptera; family Papilionidae; genus Battus; species Battus philenor. The sequence continues at coordinate 7,850,424 of NW_027181686.1, forward strand.
GACTTCTAGTATAATGTATGCAGAAAATTGTTGAATTTCGTTTAAAAAACTAACTGTTGAGTGTCGGCTCTTCTCAGCAGATCAACATTCCGAGCCGGTGGCAACTTACTACTTATAATGTGAAAAAAATCGACGGTAAAAAAGTGCTTGTGAATGTCTACTTTAATAAAGTAATTTTGAGTTTGGATGCATCCGAAATCATATTTTGTTTTGAGAAGTGAACGGATAGCTGATGCGAAAGTGTTCTTTTGGTCGGAGAGTCGCGGGGTAGAGTAATTCAGAAATCAAAACCGCGTGTCTCCGCGGCGCGGTCGCATGCGCTGCGAACTTTTGAAGTCGGCGGGCGCGACAGCGGCGGAGGGCGCAGCCCGCCACAAAAGATATCGCGAGACCTAACGAGCTCAATTGACGAACGAACGGAAACGTGTCCAATTAGAAGGAGGCGGCGAGCGTCGCCCCCGCGCGCCGCATTAACCAGATTAGCGGAGCGGAGAGCGAGGTGTGGCGCGGCGGACACCTCGCGCGCGGGAAAACAACGCGCGGCGCCGGCCCCGCCCCGCCGACACGGCGCGCGGGGTGCACGCGAGGCGCACGCGGGGCCGCGCGGCGCGGGGAGGGCAGCCGCGCGCCATTGGCCGGGCGGGAGGGTGTCGCGGCCGGCGCCGCCGGCGGCCAGTCGTTTGACGCCCGCCGCGCGAGCGGCCGCACTGAACGTCGCGAGCGCCGCCGCGGCATGCGGCTCGCATGAGCGGGCGCCCGCGCGACACCTGGAGCCGACGGGCACGCCGGCCGTGGAGCGCGCGCCTTGGGTCCCGGGCGGCGCGGGCATGCGCTTCGAGGGCGCCGAGCGGCGCGACGCCGTGGCCTTCCACCCGCTGCTGGCGCCGCGCCCCAGCGATTTCTCGGTGTCGGCGCTGCTGACGGCGGGCGCGCTGCCGCCGCCGCCGTATCTGCCAGCCGCGCTGGCGGCCGCGGCCGCACTGTCCGCGCCCTGCCCGCTGCTCAAGCCGCCGCCGCCGCCCTACGCACCGCTGCCTCCCGACGACGACGGGGTCGTCGATGACCCCAAGGTCACGCTCGAGGGCAAGGACCTCTGGGAGAAGTTCCACAAGCTTGGCACCGAGATGGTCATCACCAAGAGTGGCAGGTCAGTACGGCCGCGACGTCCGAACGTGTTCGCTATCCGCGCGATCAGTGCTGTGTGTGTAATTATCTCCACCGTCCGTCCGTTTCGTTCTCCCTGAATACGTCCAGCGTGATGCAGCGCGTGTGTACACCTCGAGCGCAGCGGCGCGTGTGTACATCTCAAGCCACGGCTTCGTTCCTCGTCTCTCCTGTACGCATCTGGTCTCGCTTGCATCAAAGCGACTAAATACTTTCGTTCGAGTAACCCACGGCGCTGGATATCCGGTACGCATCTGGTCTCACTTGCACCGTAACGACTAAACTGTCTTATTAGAGTCACCCACTGGATATCCTGTGCGACCGGTCCGCGTCTGCGAACTCGTGCCGTCGACACGTAATATCTCTTAACGGCCGTAAATCTAGTTTCATTCATGTTATGCCATAAAATTCTCGTGGAGTCATAACAACTCCATTTAAATAATATAATGCTCTTCATTTCATATTACTTTTCGTTTTTCATTACAATGTAAACATTAACTTGATCGTTATCTCTGCAAAATATTTTTTTTTAAGATATCCATTGCAAAATTTATTTATACAATATTTAATAGTAATTGAAAATAATATTTTAACGTTAAGTATTACAATATTAATGGTCTCGTTGCATTATGAAAGTGTAAATGCATTCGCAAAGGGTTACCGGTAGCGTCATAGGCACATTTTTTCATCAAAACACGCTCCCGACGGCAAATGACCTGCATTTAATCTTGACAAACACGATTTAACCGCGTTCATTAATAAAAGTGAGTGAAAAATCTATAGCAAATACCTAATAATGTCAAGTTGTATAGATTATAATAGGTAACAAATTTCATTGTGTATTCAAATGTTTGTTAGAACTTTTTAAAATAACGTAACTTTTTTAAGAAAACTTCGTTACACGTAAAAATTATGAAATAAAAGTTAAAAAGCTGTTATAATTTTTCTACAATTTATTTTGCTTAATATTTTATTTACTTATATTGAACACTTAGACGTTAAATTGAAAAATATATACAATAAAATTAATAACACATTGTGAGGAATTCGAACTTTTTATTAAGTAAAACAATTCGAGTGGCGAATTTGCGAGAAATGTCTCTATCGTTAATAACAATAAAACATTTTGTTACATGTATGTACATACATCTTATTTTCAAAAATCAACAATGGCTATTACTGTCTTTATCGACTGAGGTAACACACTATATGTTAATTTTTTTATGATGTATTCTTGATTCTATAAATGCTTGTAGTTGCCAATGCTAAACTATATTGCACAAACTATACATAAAGTTATTTATAACAGGAATCGTGTATAACTTTACGCTAGATAACTTATAAACAAGTTATTGAACTGACTGCAAAGTCGTCATGATTGCATCATTATGACGCGGTATCAGATATATAATAATAACATACGTCCAAAATTAGTTGTTACATTTATTTTAGACTCAGTTATTAATAGTACACTAGGTCAATGAACGAATTAAAGTTATAACAGAATATTTTAAATGCTGAAAAAAAGTTTTTGATTAAATTTAAAAGTTTATATAATCTGTGGTGTTCACTGTCGTTACAAAATTAATATCAACGTGTATCCGTCGATACAGCCACTTAAGGGTCCACCCGAGGCGAATTTTCGAGAGTAACCCTCAAACATCAAAGTGCGGGAACTTTTTTTTTTTTAAAGCAAGAAAACTGTGAAGTGTAGAAGGAAATCTGCTAGAAGGGTTTTGCACGAGGCGCCAGGTTTTCGTTCCCCGAACTTTCTCCGAGTCCTTTATAAATGTTTTCGTTTTTTTTTTCTCTACTGCTACAAAACTTTTGTCCTTAAATGCTCACTTGTTTTGTTCTTTTGGTGGTGGCAGAATTGTGTGTTTCTTTTTAATTTACGCCGAAATCGCGTGCAAGTTATTCGCGTTACTGATATTATCTTACTTATAAAGCGAGATAGTGCCACAGACTCTATTAAAAAATATAACTTTTTTTTTAAATTTACACCGTTACTTATTTGACGTGTATCTTTTGTATCAATTCAATTTTATTTTTAAATTTATTTTTAAATTACAAACGTATATAATGACCGCTGTGAACGCGATTTTCTAAAACATTTGTTCCTACTTTATTTGAATAGCATACGAAACTTAGCCTTTACCTTATGTTCGTTTGTACCTAATAATTTCTAATTCTCTTTTTTTTCAAAATATAAAGTACGAGAAGTTGTAAAGTTAGTGCATAGCGTAAGAAAAACAACAGCAAGTTAAGTTACTACAGTTTTTTCCCGTGAACAAACATATAAACGCTCAAACCTTTATATTACTTAGAACAAATTTAATATAAATATCAACATGTAAAGTTTAATAATGTATATTACATTTTCAAAACTAAATAAAGTTCAGAATTATTTAAAAAAGTTGTAAAGCTATCCTACTATGATATATTTTACATACATAATATTTTTAAGTAGTCATTACCTAGGTATAGTATATATGTATATAAAAGAAAAAAATATATTTACACAGAGCTGTATGCAATTTAAATATCTTAAAAATATTCAATCAAATTATCCTTTGAATAAGCGAAAATAAGTCTAGTAACTTAATTAAAAATAAATGTATTCTTTGGTCTAATAATTTTCCTTTGATTCATTGTTAGGCTAAATAAATATACCTTTATATTTGTTTATTTTACATGCAAAGACTACATTTTCGTAATAATCGTTTTGAATTTTGTATAATAACTATTATTTTAACCTATAGATGCCAACTGAAAAGCATACGCCTTCCATAAAGATATCTATAGGGGATTTATCATAAACCCACGCTTGGTATTATGGGATAGGACATAGGACGCTGTTGCTCATCCTTTGGAAAGTTATTTATGAGCAGTGGCAATCAAGTGTGAATATAAGATTGTGTCCCAGGAATCGAACCCGCGACTTACGAATTCAAGTCTCAGTCCTCTACCACCAGGCTAACTCTGCTCTATATTATAATGTAGATATATATTATTACATATATATATTATATTTTTTGTTAATGCTTCAAAAGTATACCTATGTAGTATTGATTTTGTTAGATGTGTTCATTTTAATTAGATGAACTTATTTGTATATCATTGATAAAGTTAAAAGAGGAATTTTACTTCTTCCGCAAGAACTTGTAGAAGATTTTTATTCCTACAGTCCGTCTTGGTGGTATCATCACGTCACATTGTTCTGAGCAAGTACAACTGATTGTTTAAAAGTTTAAGGATGTATGTATTTATATTGTTGATCAGTAATAAAGAATAAAACATGTGTTTACACGTACCATTAGTTTGCACGGCGCGGATTACCGTTCATTGTTTTTGCTTATGCTACGAGTCAGCTTGTTTTTTAACTGATTTCTATTTAACCTGTGATAAAACACAGTGCAGACCGTAGATTAATGAAAAATGCAACGGATAGCTATATAAAAATAACCTAAAACTATATTATTATTGTGATATACCCATATAATAACAGTGACAAAGATAATGTAGTAAAGATTTTTGTTTACATAAAAATAGAAACCTAAATAATTCAAGTTATATTTCTATTAATTGAAGGCAATATAATCTGTCACTTTCACTCCTTAAAAGTGCGATTGAAAGAGCGCTATATTAACTCGGTAAGGTGAATACGACACTATGATATTTACCATCTTTGTTTTCTCATTAAGGTCAGCTAGTTTCATCAATTTTTAGCTTTTTTACAGCTATATTTTTTTATCATTTGAAGAAACTACTAACAAGCTTATTACCATCAGCTTTACGTGAAAAAGGCAAGATATTTAGTTAATATAAAGATTTCTTACTTTTAATTGTCTAGGGCAATATAGAGGTTGTTTGGTTATAGGTGTAACAGCTTTAAAGATGTGAATGCACAAATATGTTGCTATAACTTATCTTTTCTATTAAAATGAGATAGGCCAATAGCTTCCGGCAATATAAGTCTGCAGGGACAGCTTATCGCCAGCATATCAGCCTATAGGCGCCCACTGCAAGATAGGTCTCCTCCAAAGTTGCACGAATGACCGGTCTTGCGCTGCTGAGAGCACCCAGCAGCCAGAGTCTTCCCGCGACCTTAAATATGTCGTCAGTCTACCTAGTGGGGGCCTATCAACGCTATCAGCGTCGTCATTCGAGAACCTTCCAGCCCAACAAAGCAATTCTTTAGACTCTATCCGTGATCCTGGTTCTTCTACTGATCTCTTCATTTTCAATTCGACCTTACAACGAAAGTACGAGCATGGTAAACAATAAATAATGTTAATATGTTACAATCCGAATTCTGAAAACTCCTTTTTTACTAAATTTATTATTATTCATTCATTATTTCTATTACCATATTTAGGGAGGGTGTACCATACAAATGAGCTATAAGTTTACCCCGTAAAAGCTATATACACTCATATCCAATCACCTGTACATATATATATATATTACAGTAATGTATCTAATATATAGTAATATATATTAATGAACAGCAAATGACCTGTACAAGAAACTTTAAATCTTTTATATCTATATCCAATCATCTTGTATGTACAACGCGATAGCACTATGAGAAATTAGGCTATATGTGTATTTAATGGTCAAGATTAGAAGCGAGACCACTGGTCAGTGCCAATTTTAAGTTTATCTGTTTTTTTCTTCTATCTATGTCTGGCAGTGATGTTTTATATGATTAAAATGATGACCATGACAATATTTGCAGCATTTTATGGAATTTTGTGTTTCAGTCATGGTCGTACTTAAGGATTGACTGTTAGTATTTTGTGAAACTATGTTAGGATAATTCACTCTTTCACTGTATGTCTGATGATTTTCTCTTTTACCGCATCCGTAAGTAATGATAATTTAGTTGTTAGTTAGTCACAGACCATCTACCAATTGTAATAATTCGCAGTACTTTATTTTGGTAGCGCTTAGTTTGGTAGCATGATAATCTCTATCTTAGAGCGGCTGAATTTATATTTTTAGAAGCAAATCTGATTTTCTAAGGCCTTCTATATTCAGTTATTTTAAACTGGAACACTTTCCATCTATATCTTTCAAGACGTAAATAATTCTTGAAGTGGTTTGATTTTAACAAATGTGTAAAATATAACATATTAATAAATTTATTTGTCTCAATATAAATTAAAAGATACCTAAAATGCATAAGAGTGCGTTATTTTCAAGATACAATACCTCCTTCTTGATCTTTTAGCTTTTGACCTAAATACGGAACATTTATTTTTCTCGTAAGATCCCTTGAGTGTGCTGAAGTATTATAATTGAGCATGTTGATTTAAGTTTAGATGAAAACGTCGATGATATTATACTTTATGCGTATTTCAATAAAAATTACAAAAGACACAATATTTTACAAAATAACTTTTCTGATAAATAATTTTAAGGTTTTGTTCAAATAAAAATATTTTCTTAACATAGTTTTTATTGATTTAAAAAGAGGGAAATAATATTTATTAAAAAGGTTTGCTGATCGTTAATATTTCCTTAATTCGAATAAATTGCCACCGTGAATGACTTCTAAATAATATGTTCGGACGAAATAAATTTGTTATTATGTCCATTTTAACTGAAAGTTTACTCTATAATGTTGCTTAACTTAAAATAAGTATTTTAAATTGAGTTTATTTTAAACTTTAGAATAAAAAAAAAAACTTTTTTTAAAATAAGAACAATATGGCTTCAAGTATATGTCAAAAGATATAGAATTAAACGAATAATAGTGTCGGTTACACTATGTATTAACTGTAATGCCAACTTGTTATCTATAATGACTTAATATAGCTCGAAACCTGTCACATTTAATTTAGAAACTGTTTTTCTAAAACACGTAACGTAATAGTGTTGAAATAATTTGTACCTTGTGGCCGTAAGTGTGCTGGGCATTAATTATTTATAATATATTTAGTTCGCCATGTTGACTTTGCAGTTTATAATCGAATACATTATAAAAAATACATGAATAACTAATTATTAATTAAATACTGCGATATTATGCGCTGCAGTTTAGTTAACTGTTACAAAATTATACAGTAAAATAATCGTAAAAAATGTCACGTAAATAGAATTATGCTATTATAATAACGACTCGATACACGTTCTCTTTGATGACTGGATTATCCATTCTCATTCATTAGACATTCGATTTTTAAACCTTTTTTTTAAATATATTTTTAGGCATAGACAACTACATTTCACTGGATTTTAAATAACCTTAATACAGAATTTTGTTGTATGGCTACATTTAAAGAAAGAAGCGACAGTTAAATATAAAAAAAAAATTAAAACCAAAATTCTGGTTATTAAACAAGACGATAGATTTGACGAATTAATAAATTTATTCACATTTATTTTATTGAAAATAAATTTATTTTTACGTGACATTCACGGAAATTGTAAGCTGGGCTTAATATTAATATATAAATCATCATAAATTTTCTAGATTAGACACCATTATATTAATTTTTACACTAAATAAAATTCAGGTATAGAAAAAATCACGTTTCCATATTATACATACGTTAAATTATGAATATCTCCAGAAACATAATTTAAATATTTTTCTTAAAAATATAAGCTAATACCAAGACAGATAATATTATTTTAAATGTTTAATTTGCTTGTCATTTTTCAATTACATATTAATGAAAAAAATAATGAAAAACAGGCAGCGGTATGTACTTTACATACGACCAACTACGTTATGACGAAAACGATTTTTACAAAAACAAATTTATATTGTCTTTATTAGAAGACTTTAAAAACTATTTTAAATTTGAAATAATGTAGTAAATCTGGTACGTCATTTTTTTTATAAAGTAGATTATAAAAACATTAGAGAGGTTATGTTAACACAACAGACAATTTCATGGTTATTGGCCCAGAACATGAACAGAATGGCCACTATTTTTAACATTGCTACATATGTTTTCTGTAAAAAAAACTTTTTCCTGCATTTCATTCCGTCGAAATGTAAAAAATAAGACTAAAACGTAACGTTATAATGGTATTTGCGTAGTTTGTTCTGAGCCGTCAAGACTCTTGGCGATCCGAAGCCAGTTCCGTATTTAGGTCCCGTAAAGTTTTCTAGATCCAACTATTTCAGCTATCAGCTCGGATCTCTCAGTCGGCTAGAACTAATTCAGTGGACGGTCCCGCTGATTGGCGGCCATTTTGTGGGCGCGGCCTGTAACGTGATATGTAAACAGACTCGATAACGTCTTTAGCACTGCGGTTGTCAATAAAATCCGTTTCAAACATAACTTTACACATATATTTGAAATACAAACAATTTATTAGATACTGAACAAATCAAATTATTCTTTTTTATAATCGTCTTATCGTTTACGCAAAGAAGTTAATTTTACGATAAAACGTATATTAAATTGGTTGCTTATTTTCATTTCGTAAATAAGTATAGACTTCTATAAATTCAAAGACTCTCTTTAAAAGTATATTACAATTAGGCCTGAATTATTCAGTAAACCATTACGATTAAATATCAAAATGATATTTAATTAATATAATAATATTTTAAAAAAGGTTTTAATAATAGGACATATATAAATTATAATAACATATAGATCTTTAGTTAAGTAAATTTATACTCTTACATAAACATCCTTTTGTCTATTGGCAAAATTGGGAATGCATAGTTACATAAGTATTACACATTATATTTCTATTTCAAAATAAGATCCTATAAACGTATTCTAATACGAGTATCTACAATACGAGTCTGTGGTGAATTAACTTAAAAAATTTTTCAATACTGGAATGAATATTTTGTGAAATTTTGGCGGGAAATTTTACGCACATATTTCCCACTTGATTTTTTAAATATTTTTAAATTCAAGTTTTATAATTATATTTGAAACAACGGTATTATTCAAAAAGTTGAAATATGCGATAACATCTATATTTAAAAAATAGAGAGAACGCACCTATTGTGATTTCAGAACGAATTTTTAATAAAATTGTATGAACTGATTTAGGATTAACACAAACATAAAGTAAACGCTGACAGCATGCGTAACGCGTGTCCATGCGTAAAATGCGCTCCCAGCGATCCGTCGGCTCGGTGTAGCCAGTTAATTAATTGCGTCCCAACATGCCAGCATCTTGTACAAATTTAATGTCGAGATTACAAAGCGGTTAAAATCATTTAAGTCCCCCTCACACTAACCAATCTGATCTTCTTGAACTGTCCTTTTAATTAGTTTTAATAAGTTCCAGTTAATTTTAATTTCGTTTACTCGATTACAAATTTACGCTAAACTATTTTACAGTTGACTGTTGGAGCTGAAAGGTTCTCGATGGGGACCACGAGCTGGTAGACGCGGACTGGTTAAACCCCCCACTAGGTAGACAGACGAGATAGTCAGGGTTGTAGAACTGGATATTACTAGTGCAAGGTCGGCCATCGTGCCGATCTTATCCAAAAAAGTTTTTGCGTTCGTTAAAATCTAAACCAGCAAAAGTTATAGTAAAGTTTATATATCGCGACTTGAGAGATAATGGAATGTACTTTATTTAGATATTTAATCGTATTACGCTGAAATATTAACGTTACTATTATTTAATAATTATTATTTGATACCGGTAACAACTGCTCTAAGTAAGCTCTTTTTCTAGTGGAGAATACAATTGCGCTCTATGTTTTAACCATAGTACGTCCACTCCTTGACATAAAGAACCCTTTTAGCTTGTCGATAACACCATTTTAACGGCTTTCATCCAGACTATAACTTGTACTTGATACAAAAGGAATGATTAGATTCATCAATTTAGAAATTTTGCTGGCTTCGACTACATCAAGAGAAAATATGAATGAATTGCTCTTTCAGCCGAAACTGTCATGACCATCTACATGGCTTAGCAACAGGACGTGAAATAATAGACAGGATTAGCTTGACAAAAACAATCGATGAAGACGAGGTTCATCTATTTCGGACCCTTTCAAATTGAAATGATAAACGCGTATTGAGTGATATCACAAGGCCATATTTCGGAGGACATTACGCTTGGTCGCTCCAGAGAGCGTCCGCTCAAGCGATTTAAGAACTCAGTGGTCTCTCAATCCTGTTAAAATCTGTGTCATGACCAGAGCCCAGGCATCCGGGAAAACCATCGAGCTACGTTACTATAGTGTTACCAGAAACTGGTGCGTCGCACCTTAGGCATGCGCATGGCGTGACCGGCCGCTATAAACGCTCCCGACAACATTCATGCTTTCTTCATTGCCACCTTCTTCCTGCGATTTCATTAAAGGACCACCTTTTCAGAAACTACTGTACAAACAGCTTACGGTGGTACTGCAGTTATGAGACAGCGTTAGTATATAAAAGTCGAGGTTTCAGTCCATCGCGAACACTCGAGTCGAAATGATAAACGCGTTGCAGGTATTGTACATTTGCAACATAAGCCTAGATCTTTAGAAGTAATGGTCAAAGAGGTTTAGGGAAAGTGCCTTCAGCAAACTGACACCTTAACTCCTAGAAATCTGTAATGCCACTTGGGTAAGTAACTTTCAATAGTTTCGGCTTGTTTTAGGAGGTATTAGTAATGCACAAAACTGTTTCCCCGAAGGAATAACTGTCTTCATTATTAATTCTGTTTGAAACGTTCGAAGTCTGTTTCATTTCCGACGAATGTCCTTTAAACGCGCGGCCTGTGTCAGCGCTGATCACTTTCTAAACGGTTTCATTAGCGATACGATTGCACGCGATGGCCATAAATCAGTGCGTTTTAATGTACGCGTCGGCTTAGCCACTTCCAGTCGCTTCCTTCCGTTTACTAAGTAAAAACATTGCGTTTGTTAAATCCAATCACTGTCTGTGCTTTGGAACTTATGCATGATTGGTTAAAGGTGTAAAATCTTTACATGCATAGCTTATTTATAAGCAAAATGCTTTAAAACTTTTACATATATTTGAAATCAACCACTATAAAGTGAATCTGAAATAATATATTAAGGTATCATACATTACTCTATTATTTCTATTGGAATGCAACAAGGTGATAACTTCTGGCAGTAATAGTTAATTTTAATATGTCATCACCATTACCATCATCTTTATGTCAACCTGCAGACGCCCACTGCAAGGCGCAGGATCGCCATAGCAGCCGGTGTCACGCTGTCTGCATGTATCGTGCTTCCTGCACCTTTGCTATGTTGTCGACCCACATAAAGGGGGGAAGGCCCCAGCTCCACGACTTTAAGTTTTTTTTAAGTTTAGTTCATTCAGTCATTTCATCATCACATATTATATCTGAAACCATCAATTTTTGGATATGGTGTACTCTTTAATGCTTATTCATCTGTAACAAATCATCCTGTATTCTTTAACGTTCATAAGAGTGCTTCAAATTGATGTTACATAAGTTCATTCTTACGCTTGTTTTCATAATTAATTGTGTAAATCTAGCTGGTTACGTGGTATTGTTAGAGTCATAGAAAGACGCTGGATATAAGCCGATTCCTACCGGTCTATTGGAAACCTTTTGTAGTGGATATTCACTAGTGGACATTCTACGGTTAAAATGATGAATTATTATAAACTTTAACTAACACCGCGGTAAACAAAGTAGTCATTGATTAACGATATATCAGATATTAGAATTGTAAAATGTTTGTGACCAGTGGCAATCGGTTCGATAGGGAACAGTGCATGTCAGACGTCGTTTACACCCGTTCTTAGAGCCGCCCGCTCCCTAATCACGAACAGCGCGAGCGAATCGCAGTTGGATCCGGATCCATCCTTGGCTCGCCTGTGGTCCACTCTACCGTTCCATTCCACATACTCATCAACACTACACAGCTGTACTCGAGTAGAGCGGTTTACTACGTGCGAATGTCATTGTACAACTGGAATGCGTCTGTCCAGCTTCTGTTTTATTTTTAAGCTCACAGACCCTTCCGCTCCGTCAACTCAGTTACTGTAAAGCTGTAAATGCCCTCGGACTAATATCATTAACTTCAATCGAAACCAAGTAGTGAAACGTTGCTAGAAATATGTAATGGTTGCTCTTAATTATTTGTTAGTAAATTTAAAAGTATTTAAAATATATCTATATTGTATTTTTAGTGTACTTTGCATACCGCGTTAATTGGATCTTTTTTTTAATTTCTCTATTGTTGTTTTAGTATAGATAAATCGATTTAAATTTTATTCATCATATCAGTAGATAGACACCCACTACAAGACCTAGATTTGCCCTAAAACTCATGGAAATTTTATCAAATATTGTTTGGAAGCTTTTACTTCTAAATGGGACAATACAAAAAACATTCCTTTACCGGCGTTAAATAAACGCCTAAATTTAACTTTATTATTATTAATAAGCTTACACAAGACTTATATGAAACGAGAGAAAAGAAAGGATAACAAGAATATCATGTTACGAGGGATGAGGGTAGAATTAAGTTTAGGACAAGCAGTGAATAGATAATAAATAGAACCCTTATTTAGCCCACATTCACACAAAACTGTCCCTAATTTTTAGCTCGCCTAGTTAAATTATAAATTGTTAAATATTAATGACGAAGCATCTGTCAATCATGACAGATGTCAAAATTGACAACAGACAAAAAAGAACAAGCATACAAAATCGTAATTATGACGTAAACGAGTTCGTTATATTAATGTCAAGGGGGTTAGCAACATGTAGAGCCGACTCCATCGTGACAGCGACACCTAGCGATGTAGCGGACAAAAGCTTACAAAAGACTACTCATGCCTTAGTGAGAAAAGTTTCGTTAAAAGCTGTTTTAATATAGCGGTCAAAAGTTCTGATACTTAGATACGTTTATTTATTACAAAGTATATTAGTCCATTTAATATATTTTTTTATATTCCTTACGTATTAGTGTACGAATTTCAAAATTTTCTGATAAAAATAACATATTTCTGGCGACCAAAGTTAATCCTATAATTAGTGTCTATAGCATTTTTTTTAAAATTTGATTATTAATTACTTTGAAAATAGAAATCTTTAAAAAGCTCACGTAGTGGATATTGTTTTACAACGATAACATATGAAATAATAACGACACCGTTGTATATACTTTCATAATGAATAAGTTTTGAATAGCAATAGCAGGAAATAAGAACCAGCGCATTGATTTGATTGACAGTTATAGCTGCTCATGACAGCGAAGTTTCTATCACTCCACACGCTTATTGCCGTATATGGAGACGCGTTACTTTTACAATGAATTATAAGCCAGACATAAAAACGGAAAACGCTATTAACTTGCCATGAATACACTGTACTCGGAACATAATGAATATTCATCGTTTTCTGTAGCGTTATTAAAAGAGAAAAGGCTAACGCGTTATAACGCATGTGCTATAATTATGTCAATCAAATATAATTAGTGCTGTTATGGCGCGAAAACTGTAATTTCAAAGTGTTTTTGTACATACCATTTTGCACATAAATTTAGTTTTTCCTTTTCCCCCCTCTTTGTTTTTCTCGCTCCTTGATCGTGTTGAAGACGCTAAATTTAAATGAAATGAAATCGTTCCACTTGAAAAAAGATAAATGCCTCATAAAGAGTCCTTCATAAATCAACTTTCAAGATAATCGGTCACGCTGTTTTGCACCAAATTATACCTCATTACTGGAATTAGAATTGAGTGTACTTTTTTCGAAGAATTAAAAAAAATTATAATTGTAATATGAGTAAAACATTTTTAAAAATAATTATTATGACAATTAATTAAGTTACTTTGAACTAAGTTAAATTGAATTAACTTAAATGATGATAACATTATAGTTGTTGTTTTTATTGTAAGGCCAATTTCTGTTCAAGCCGACATTTTACATTTGTGGGCACTTTGACATTAAAATTGGACTTTTTTATGTAAATAAAATTCAAAACACAAAATTCGTTAAAATTTTTATGCGCATAGAAAGAACTATAAATAGACTTTATCACTGATTGCCTATAAAATTAGCTACACCATATGGATCGAAACAAAATTCCCAAGTCTTTTAGTTTTAACGATTACTGGTTATTTAAATTAATTAATTTGATTTCAAAAATATGATTGCCTCATTTATTTTCACAAGCTTGCTTATCCATTTTTCTCTGATCTTTGCCAATGTGGGATGGATCTAGTTTGCTTAACATGTCCAATTGTTTGAAATAAGGTTCAATTAAAAAAAATCAATAAGGGCCGTAAGAACGGTAGGTCAAGGTTCCTTGTTCCACTTTTGTCTATCGGGCCACTCTAGTGTGGATGGCTGTTAATTAAAAATACACGGCGGTGGATTGCCGGGGGACGCGATCACAATTTAAGTTAAATAAACCACGAATAAAGGCGTCGTGTAACGACCGCGCAGTCAATATTGAAGTGCTTAAGTTATTTTTTTTATTCATAATTTCTCCGCGACATTTTTTTGGGAATGGCTAACGAATGCATCGCTTTTTTTTCGGTCCTCGAGGCCCGCGCACCGCCGCCGCTGTTGATCTCTCGATCCTGTTAAAGCATGAAATTTAATTCGAAGTGAAAACTGTCTCTTAACAGCCACTCGAGCGGAAAGCAGGCTCCCATTAGCACAGATAAGTGAAATTCACAGTTACATTTCCGAATACCGAATTCCCCCGCGGAGGTAACGAAACCACGAATTAGGGGAAGCCAAATAAGTGCAAAACCCGCGATTAAGTAATTGCGAAATTCGCCCGAGAGTTTTTAATTTGTACGAAAGTCGTTTTGTAACTTCCCGAACTTGAGAACTGCTAATTACACGTGCTAGTTTTATTTGCAAGGTGTTGCGTAGACGAATTGCAGATATATTCAATCTTTAAATTTTATAGGCACGGCAGTGATAGCCTAGTAGTAGATAACTGTGACATATTGTTATAACTATACTAAGTCTACACTCTTAACTGATCACTTCGGTCTATCAGGAACCTAACTTTAAGATTCCCTATAATTTTATTTTCAAAGTTTATTATTATAGTCTGATAAATATATTTTTAGAACAAGTTTAATTTTAGTCCCGTAATAGTACGAGTTGGTAGACGCGGCGTGGACCGACAACATGTTTAAAAATCGTGGGACACTAGTCATTGTGGCGATCTTTGGTGACGGCTTATCCTTTGCCCTGGGCGTTTATCGACTAATATGACTGAATGAATTGTGCGATCGCAGGTCGCCGATTCGATTCGCAGCAAGAGCACTGTTTCGACGACGATTAAGAAAATCATTATAAGGAAACCGACATATCCTGTGACATCTATAAATCCGCACTAAGCTATCGTTATGGATTACGGCCAGTACCCTACAGGTACTCTCTGATAAAAGATACGTGTCCTCATAATTTCAGCCGTTAGCCCTTCTCTGCTAGTCACAGACTCCTCTCATATATTTACAATACGATCAAATATAAGCGGCTTGAATTCAGCGTCATCCGACAACCTTCCCCACCCAACAAAGGTCGTCTGTACGCCTTGGGCGTAGACGTCCTGCTCTGCGCTGACCAGTTAGTGGCATTATATCCTTTGTTTCGACTATTCTCTTATCTATTACAAAATATTTTTACATAACAATTTATCATTTTTACTAATAATTGATACGGTTACTTTTATTTTATTTTCTGCGCCATATATCTATTAATAAATAATTAATGCAGTATGGCTTTTCCACCATCGACTTACATCAAACATAGGATCATATTTAGTAATGTTTAATTATTAATTATTTGTGTCACTATTACATATTATACCAGAGCTAATAATGCCTAAAGAATAGACAGTCAATGGGTGACTACCAAAAAGACGTTTTAAGAATAGAATTCGTTATTAAAACTCATTAATATTTGTTTTTGTTCAAAGTCGACCAAGGCAGTGCATCGGACTGAATCGTATCTAAGAGTCATAGACAAATATTAATAAACTAGATACGGTATATTTACGACCGATCGGGGCTACAATGTTATTCGTATAAGTTCGCTAAATTAATTTGCAGTCATTATCGCCGTATGAACTTGACTGACCCTGTCCAAGTGAGACGTCCCTCACTGGCTAGGTTATGTTTATTAATAACACGTAAGCAGGGGTTGTTGATATTGCTTCACCGTATAATCTTATTATAACGGCATTTAGACGCTCTTTCTACCATATAACAAAGTACGAAGTTCACGTTTCATTTGTTTTTGAATAAGTAACACACGTTTCGCAGCTCTAACTTCTTTCATTACAAAAGGTGATGATTGGAATGATGGTTTCATAACAAGATGACGAGAAAAAATGGAGCGAAGGATAGCCTTTGTTCTTTAGCCTACCTCGATAAATAGATAACTTTACCAAATTACTAGTTGTAAGAAAGGTAGACCCCAGATAAAAAATTAAACCACTGATTAACCACCGACTTCATAATTTTTTTCCATGATTTAATCAAGTTACACTTATAAGAGGACTTGCCATTACAACAGACATGAAGGGAGAAAAGGACAGAAAACAGCTACTCATGGAATCCTCCAACGAGTTAAGACGAACACGACCTAAACCAGTGAATGAAGTTGAATTAAAAAATATTTGGTTTCATATGGTAATGCAATAATTAACGAGAACTTAGAATAAAGAGCACACAACGTCTGTCTAGAACTAGATTGCTACGTGTAACATTTTGACTGAAATACTCCTATTTATGAACGCCTGGTGGTGACTGAAATAGGAGAAGAGTAAAGAGATAAAGCTATCAAATAGTGGTCAATACATCAAGTAACGGAAGGCAACTAATGGAGAGAAACAACCAGAGAGAATATATGATTTGTTATAGTTGTCTTAAGAATTTCACAAGGTGCGAAAGCTTTACTTAGCGCCGTTTCAAAAAAAAGTCTTAGCTGTAGAAATTATTAGAATAATGATGCTAGATGAACGCCACTTGCTACCGATCGAATTGGAAATCTATAATGTCCGACAGCTGAAATGGTGATGACGATGATATATTGCACTTACGGGCTTCCATGTTAATCTCTTGAAACTATATATGTATGTAGAAGAATATGCTGTATAATAAGCTATAATACGACCAATTAAGAAAATTTTGAATAAAATTAGTTTAACATATTTAATGTAGCGTACGCGAAACGCTCCATAAAGGCCGCTTCCCACCGCTCTTATTCTAAATCTATTAAGGTGTTGATGTAGCAATGACTAGGATATCTTCTGATTGAATATAAGAGCTAATATATGAACAAATATATTCTCTGTACCTATCTCTTGAATATATACATTTTCTTTATTAAGACCTGGCTTAATTTCCGCATTCTATTCTAGTTTTCACGGACTTCTTAAAGAAATTAATTTAAAAAATACAGTCCACATAATGAGTATTTTAGCAGTTGAGCTGAACATGCGTGAGCGCCTCAACGCATCAACTCTTGTTTAACGCATTATAAGTAGTCATAATGTAAACGTTTCATTAAATACATTTACACAATGATATTAATAAGTACGTTAGTGGAAGCACGCGTGTTAAACACAAAAATTATTAACATTACAAGCCACTTTAGACGGTATTCTTTAGGTAATAACACACATTATCATTTCCATCGTGGAGTATATTTTCGAGGCACATTTAATATTATAAACGCATGTAATGTCTTCAAATGATACATTTCTTGTTTTATGTTCTGAATATATGTTTCTTTAACTCTAATATTTAACTTGTAGATATAAATGAATATTTATTTATTTGTTTTTCGATGACTAAAGAAAACAAAACATGATAAAACGATCGTAAAATTTAAAACAAATATTTACATTGGTTCCTTAAATTGTCCGACTTGTAATAAATAATTAATATATCGTTTGATCTTACATTTGAGCCGTAGGAGTTATGTTGAATAAAGGCCTCCTAAATAGTTTTCCAAAGGGACCGACTTTAGTTATATTATCAAGTTAAATTCATATTTAATAATTGAGCCTATAGTATGTAGAGCTATTAGTATTTGTTTGGGCATAAGGATTAAGAATATCTGAGAGGATGTATTTTTCCAGTAGAACCGATTGAAAGCGGCCTTCATCCGGCGTTTTCCTTGCATTAATTAAGTCGTTTGTCTATCTCGAATGGACCCCTACACCTCTTTTGCCAGTCCGTGGACTCTAACACTAAGATCCCAGGCCTTCCATTTTCCGCTTTAAGTGCCTATCGTCACTTCAACTTGTCAAAACGTGGTGCTATGTGAAAAACTTTCATACGTCTACGGATCTTTTCATTTCTGATTCGTTTTTCTACTTTTGATTATGTATAATTAAAACATTTATACACTTGAGCTATCATTTGTAACGCGTTAGACTAAAACATGACAAATTATCTTTCCGCCTCATTTTATTTATTGTTCTCACAAGCAACTATGCTTCAATTACTACGTTTCGAAGAAATTTTTTCCAATTGAAATTTCATTTTTTTTAACTTTTGATTTATTACATATCTTATTGACGACAAGTTGAGTCTATTACCAGTTGGAATGATAAAAACTAGCGGGACCGTACACAATTTTTTTTAAATATTTAGAATTACATTTTAATAAACATTAAAATATTCTAGCAGTGGTAGCCCAGTAGTAGAAGCCTGAGACTTGCGATGGCAGGTCGCCGGTTCGATTCCCAGCAATCTTATATGATTCACACTGTGCATTAATTATATAGGATTGCCATTGCTCACAAATAATTTTTCAGAGGATGGGTAAGAACATCCTCTGCGTACTATAATACCAAACTACAATCGCCGATCTACCCGCCAAGTTGGCAATTAGGGTATATCCCCCCCATAGATATTTTTGGGGGAGGCCTATGTCTTGCTGTGTGTGTGTTATCTTCTAACTACACTGTAGTGTAGTAACCCATAACACACAATTGTTTTTTGGACATTTTATATTGCTAGATGATTTGGAATTATACAGTAGAACACTTTTTAAAGTAAAACACTTCTTATGTAACAAACGTTTGATATGAAATTTTGCGTTTACGTAGAAGCTTCTAAGAATATTTATTTCTTAAGAAATTTATGATATTATCACTGTATTGTATTTTAAATTGCCATAACTAGTAAACAGTGAAGTATGCCCGTGAAAAACTAAACTGTTAGATCACAGCGCGCGGCATTGTGTCGGTGTAACGATTCACACGTGATGCGTTCTGCGCGGAAAAAAAATTGTTTTCTTTTTATGTCAATATGTTTCACTTGTTGGAAATCGTGTTCGCTGATCGTGTGGAATTTAAAGAGCTGTCGTAACAGAATAGTCCAATGTGTTAAAGAGTATTATTTATTCACATGTATTAATAATGAATTAACAAAGGAATTCCCCCACACGGACAGTCAGATAGACTACCTCGCTAATGTCGCTGTATAGATCAACTTCTTATTAGTCTAATTGGAAATTTATAAGAGAGGCGTTTGTCCAGCTGTAAATGTCCTGGCACTGAAATGATGATGATGATGATGTAATCTATCTTTTGACAGCTGTAATAAATCTTGTTTTACAGTTCTGAAAGATCTGCTACAAATCATCATTTCGTATTAATTATTAGCAGTACATTTTCTTATATATTTTAGCCTAAGGTAGATAAAAAGACGTGTAATAACCGGAATTCGTTTTGGCACGGGTAGAAGAGTAAATCTTTCTGAAAACGTCGGCTAATTTCGGTTTTATAGAGCATTATCTATCACAAGTCTCAGTCTTCTATCGCAGGGCTACAATTGCTCAGGTTCTTATAGTTGATAAGTACCTTAAATATAAGATATAATAGCGGTATAAATACACGGGAGCAAATTTTAATAAACCTTCATATTGGTACAATTTCACATAATCTATTATAAAAGCATTTCCAGTAAAAGCACAGACTTCTGAGATTGTCTGCCTACTGCATTTAGAATGCGACGCGTATATTGATTGTAGGCTCCCTAGTACGTGGGTTTCGTAGATTTTTGAACTTGCTTTTGTTGGCATGTATGTGGGTGCCTTTACGATCGTGTGGGTGCGAAAAACATGGTCTATATATGCATGGCGAATTTCAAAAATATTATAGAAAATTAGTATGACTATTTTAAAAAGTAAAATAAAATATTTTTAATTAACAATCTAAAATGTTTTAGCTGTAAAAAGAACCAAATCAAAGGGTGTTCAAATGAGTAGATCGAGTACATTACGAAGAGTGGCATATCCAAATTAATTGCATAACCCCTCAGTTATCGAATGTGGTGGAAATAGGAAAAATGATCATTAATACAGATATAATATATATAGTACACCATATTGGCACGAGTATTGGCGAATCCCAACCAATTGGGGAACGTAAAACTTCACTTTATTATAATTAATTTTATTTTTTGAATGACCCTTTTATGGAACCTCTTGTTCAACCCAATTAAATCAAGGGACATTATTATTTTCTTAATAATTTTTTTTTTATCTTATTTTAACCATCTCAATTTCTTCCACACATCCATCTATTTTATTTAACAATTTTTTATTTTATTATTGCCACATCACGCGCAGAATAGCTGCTGGGACTTTAAGGTTCCTGGTATGGAGATCACGTAGCGGCTAGCGCACTCCACGGCTTCCACTCGCAAGGTGGACATATAGTCTTATTAAGGTTGTCAGAAAACAACGGATACAGACCGTCTCCAACCAGTCTCATTGAAAATCTATAGATGACGCCTATGTGACAGTGGACATGTTACGGATGATATGATAATGATGATGTTTGGCTAAGGTTTAAAGAATATAAACGACTGGTTATTAAAACTCAGTTAATTATTTTATATTACTCCTTTCTAGGCGGCTACTGTATTGGTCGTAGATCATGCACCTCCAGTATTGTCAAAATTATAAATAAAACCTTCGCAGACATTATGAAGTTATACAATACATATGACAGCGAATAGGTGGAATTGGATATGTTGATTATTAAGTTTTGTCAATCCTCCAAATCATCATCGGCCGAAGGACGTTGTTGGACATAGGCCTCACCATAGATTTTAAATAAGATCCGGTTGAAGGGGCCTACTTTTAAAATTTTTCGATGATTTCAACAAGATTCTCTGTCCACCTTGTGAGTGAACGACCTGTCGGAAGGAAGGAAGTAATAGCTAAACTTAAACATTTTTATTAAGTTTAAAGTATTGCTTGGTAATATTGTTTCTATTTGTAAATAGAGATGAAGTGAAATTGTATTCATGTAGCTTATGTGTATTTGTCTCAAATAAATAAATACAAAGTTGGTTATGTACCTCAAGTCTCTAGAATATATCTACCGCTGTCTATAGGCTTAAGTAGAGAGAGAGTAACACTTCTCTAAAACGTTAAGATTGACAATAGATAGACCTTAAAAAAGTCACATATTTTAAAACAAGTGTAAAGATATAAGATGAAGAGTTTTCGTAATTAAAAAGTTTTATTAAAGTGTAAACGGTAAAAGGTTGGTTACCACTGGTTTAGATATAAAATTGCACTTTAAACATCCAATTTGCAGTTTCAATGAGCAAATAAATTCGTCATCGCCGCCCTTCACCGCGCCCGCAGGAATTGGCCGCAACTCTTCAATCTGCATGCATGACAATTCATTTAACCTTCGGACCTTGGCCGGTGACATCACGGCGGACGAGTCTCGGCCCGATTGTGTTTTATAAACACCCTCGTCTCAACACATCGAACGCTCCGGTTTCGGATGCGGTATTTTCGCTGTTAATTTGCATTTATAATTTGTACTTTTATAGTGCGCTGTTGCTTAGTTTTAAATCGAACAATATATACATTGTCTTTCTTAATTTAAAAAAAAAATTATATACATGGTGATTAGTTATTATCATGCAACGGAGAATTTATAGCTAATTTGCTGTCAATGAATGTATGACATGGTATTCAAAAATAAATAATATAAAGAAATAATATATCTAGAAAATAATAATACATAATGTAATATATCTAGAAAAATGGTTTCAAAATTCGTATTACAAGATTTTAAAATTAATTATAGTTTACTATCGATCTCTGCAAAGTTTGTACGGCCAGAAATTATTGACTTGTAGTAGTCCAAAAGAAAATGTGATATATTTCAGAGTAATCACTTTATACAGGTTTGATGGGAAATAGTTGTAAAAACTGTAACACTATACATTTATCACAAGCTTTTACACCTGTAACATATCACTATGCGTATAAACTATTTCTTGTACGTTTTTACCCCGTTGCCATACAAATATGATTTTAGATGAAAATTTATATTTGACCAATGACTTTTTATATTGCAGTAGTGTTTCGTTGATGTGTTCGTGCGGTTAGAAGGCGCGGTAGATGCGCACACTCGCAACATGGCGAGTGCTTGCACATTTCGATATTTTCGCCTAAATTACCACAACTATGCACACTCGGCTCCCCACGCGTACCTCTTTACAACGGTTGACGCCGCCAATAACTCAGGGCTGCCCTTAAGCATTGATTGACGAGGGGCCCTCGCGTTTTATGAGTGCCTTAATTAGTACGACACGACCGCCTTGTCTCCATAAACCCAAGTTGGATGCGCCGTCCTAGCGCCGCGGCTGATTTGTGACAGTGTGAACAACTTAAATGCATAAAAACCCCGCGTCATAAACCCAAGCCCGTGTTTATGATTCTATCTTGTACCTTAAAACGCGGACAAAGACTGGAGGCCCCCGATTCGCTTAAGTGCTCGCGTAAATCTTCATCAAACCATGTCATTTAATGATTTTCAAATTTAGATCATTATAATACCTGCTGTAAATTATTGAGTCAGTGCGTCGTGTGTGGTTTTGTCTCATAACGAGCGCTAAAATGACGCCTGCATTTCGCGGGTACATTTCGTTACACGGCACAGTCATGGAGTTGTAAATGATGACGTACTTCGCCGCTTGTAAATGATTACAACGGTAGTGTCGCCCCCTAGTGCTGGAGTCAACCACCAACCCGCTGAGCTGTAAAGAGATGCGTTTTTGACTCTCACGATTTTTGATGTCAAGGTTTTTTTACTTTTATTTTTTTTAACGTCACTGGCAATTAATTGTGTTAAAATTAGCCCTATTACCACCATTTACGTAATTTCAAAATTCAAATTATATGCGTAGTATTATTTAATTAGTATTATAGTAATATTAGGAAACCATCCCACAAATTTTGTTTAGACGTTATGTCTTTTACGATTTTATTAACAACAACAAAGGTGCAAAAAGTGTTATCCAGTATTATAAAAAAAGATTTTTATTTAGTTTTACGTAGAATCTTTATTGCTTTTGGATATTTAGCAATTTTTAGCACAAATAAAAGTGCAAAAATAGTTTAAATATTACCATATAGAAGCCTTCAAGAATATACTTTTACTTTTAAATTTTATCGAGTTTCCCCAAAATTAGGATTTTAGATAAAGATTTATTTAATATTATTTTGACTTTTGAGGAGAATATTGTTGTGTTTTAAAAGGTACGACGTATTTAATAAAATTACTGTTCTAATGCATATTAACATCAAAATGGCAATTTCAAAGGCCGCAGTTTGTTGAATTTTGTATTTTATATTAATAGGCATTATAACATTATAGGTACAAACCTGAAAAACCATTAACCAATTTGTTTCCATAGATGTGTGTATTTAATAAGTACATAAGGTGTTATTATTATAATATAAAAATATTCATAACAAAATAGTACTGTGGTTTAATCATGCCATTTTACTTAACAAATGTGGATCAATTTTATTCATTGTATTTATATTATTTGTATAACCGTATATGGGATATGTTCAAAATAAAGTATACAGGATATGTTCAAAATTCGATATAAGCTTTGGTCTATTATAGTTCGCGATCCACTCTGTATCCGCTATCGTATTTCGTCAAAGCTTGTCACAGCCCACAAGTCCATCGGCGTCGGCTTCAACAGAAAGAGATAGACTGTGGTTCTCCGGGCAATTCTAGAATGTATTTTTTAATTCTAAATAAAACTCAGATATCATATTCATTCATTCGTTCATGGCAGTCGATAGACGACCTCAGTTCATCTCCAAAAATCGTTACAATGACCGATCCCGTGCTGCTCGCATCCAGCGACCTTCCGCGATCTTAATCATGGCATCCACCTAGTAGTGGATCTTCCCACTCCTTCATGTTTTCCAAAAAAAAAAAAATTAAATTGCATAATCTGTTCACCATTTTTAAGGACTATCGCTTTTTTCGTCTTCTTGAAAACCAAGGTATGTGTATATTCCTAATTGTGAAGTAAATATTTAATAAAATTATATATTTTAATTAGAACAAAATATTTGTTAATTCGTCAGCTAACCTACCATTAGGTACAAATTGAAATAATATCTCGTCAAGTTCCGAATAGTGTCATTTCTGAATATTTTTCTATATGTATTTTCCATTCTCTGTTATG
This sequence comes from Battus philenor, assembly GCF_028537555.1. Classification (NCBI taxonomy): domain Eukaryota; kingdom Metazoa; phylum Arthropoda; class Insecta; order Lepidoptera; family Papilionidae; genus Battus; species Battus philenor. Next base: position 7,875,035 of record NW_027181686.1, read on the forward strand.
TTTACAATATTATTTATATGTAATCAAGATTCTGGCAAACCTCACATTCTTTCTGACAACATAGCCATTATATATTTTTTTATTAATACAGAAATACAATATTTGATTCATGTAAACGAAATATATATATAAAAAAATCTCTCCACTCTGTGTATACGAAATTTATGAAATCTTTCATTGTTGTTTGTGGACTTTGTCATAAATATATTTAGCTTCTTGAGTTGTCTATGTTTGCTGCCTTTTTTAATACCAAAGATAACTTTTCGGCCATGATGGTCCGTTACGTAGTTCCCCTTATCAATAGCCGCCTACTACTCTCCTATCATCCGACCTCGGAGGTCGAACTGAAAGGATACTTTGAAGATCACAGCAGATTCTTTGTTCAGACCTAATCAGTTGAGATAATGCCCACTTTAAATGCAGTAAAATTGTATGATTTATATGAACGATAACCCTTTATACTTGTGCTCTTAATTGAGTAGGTTTAAACATTACTTTCTATATCTGTGTGATTTTTATCAATTTCGGCTTTTGTTTGTTCATGGAAATCTTATAAGTACTTCCGTAGAGGGTAAAAGGTTCTTTTTATAATAATTATTTTATTTTTATATCCAACTCACAGCTTACAATCTACGTTAAATCTGAATTTGTAAATAAAAAAGTATATACAAGCATTAACGGGGTTAAGTATAAACCATTTTTTTTAAATTTATGTGTAGACACTCTATCAGTCTAATAAGTAATATTAATTTTTTTTTCTATTATAATGTGACAAACCAATATCTTCTGCCAGTACCAAAGTCTGTAAGGATAGATATTAAACTATAATTAATTTTCATATGTAATACGTGTATCCTAAATTAATTGACAGCAAATGAAAAATTAAATCAATCAACCTGTACATAAATGCAATTTTCTATGTTAATTATTAAAACTGGCCTTTAATAAAAATCAATAATTTGAGTTTAGTCATCGATGTCAAATGTCAATGTTTTGGCGGCAACATCGCACAGATAAAGCAACGCGGTTGTCAAAGGACTGTGGCGTTACATCAGTCGGCTAGAACGTGATCAAGGACCTGTCCGTATGTCTAGTCTAAGCTGCAGCAACTCGCATAGTTCACTATCACTGATTTAAATTCCATTTTATTATTTTTAGGTTAAAGATTATTTTACTTACATATCCAATCTAAAAGTTTTACGATATATAACCTATTAACATCTAGGAGTACAAAATCTACAAACACATATAGCATGTAATTAAATTTTATTATGTAGTTATCGGAATTTTGAAAACGCTTTTTCTTACTATATTATTATCTTTAAGTCCGTTATTTCATATACTATTGATTTTTTTAAAAATAGCACATTAATTGACAGTAAATGAGCTTTACCATACATTCATACTTTAAAGCTTTTACACATTTATTCCCAGAAATAATAATAAATAGAATCTCATAAACTTTTAATAACCCAGACTAGACCTATCTGTTCAATACTTTTTCATATTTTCTTTAATTCACGAAAAGTTCAAAACAATATTTATCTATTTTCGTACAAACCATAGAATAGTAACACACATAGCTGTCAAACATTTGACATGAATAAAAATAAAAAAGATTCATTCAGATATAATCACACATCAAAAAATATCAAGAACCATTGAACATTACAACGAATATACATTATTAATATCTTGCAATGTACGAACTAGAAAATTTATTTATGTACATAAACGTTGCTTATTATTAAGACATTAAATTGCATGAAATACGATCAATTTCCTTATTTTTTTATATCCGATTGCGGCAGGCAAACTTTTGACTGTACAAAATATGTAGGTGCAGAAAGTTGACTTGTATACGGGTTTATTGCTATGATCTATAAAGCAGGGAATGTATCATCTTATCTCATCTCAATTAATTAATAATACACGCTGTCCAATAATCAATAGTTTCAGAAATATTAAATGATGATATAGGATTAAAAGCATTTTCAATATTTGGATTGCTGCATATTATTATTTTTTATCTATATACTCTATCGCTAAAAGTTTTAGGTCTATCGCATTCCAATAGAAAAAATAAATTCATGAAATGTATTTCAGAGTCATAACTTTATGTTGGGTGATTGTAAATAGGTGTAAAATCTTTAAATATTTTTGCTGATAATAAGCTATACCTTCACCGCTTCAAATCTTTTAGACTTATAACCAATCACGCTATATACGAAAATACATGAGATACGAGATCACTTTTATCCAGTTAACGGTGTGTTACGTTCTGTAACGTTGCGGGTGCTTGCTTCATTTAACGGAGCTTACGTGATCTGATTTGCTAGTATCCACTCAGTCCGGCTCGAGTAATCTTCATACTTGCATCCTGTTGCTCGTTATGAATCACTTTGCGAAGAAAAAAAACAAAACTCAACTGCAAATCTGTCTCGGCTGAATACAAATGCTGAACATCCAATTACGAAAGTCTCAAGCAGCTTTGCCGGATCGTTGAAATGTTTCGGATTATACTTTCTTTAATTATTACAATTAAAAATATTATGTATTTTTTTAAAACATTATTCCGACTAATAATCGATATTTAATCTATGTTTTTTTTGTTAACATTCAACAATTGAGACGATTGGTGATCACCTATGACGATAAATAGCAAAATCTAAGTTAGAAAATTTTTCAATGGACGTTTATATAAAATATCTACTGCCTTTAAAATATTCTTGGTAGTAGTAGTATTAATAGTAATCTTTATCGTCCGCTGTGAGGAAGAGCTCTCACCGCGTCCTTTCGCACAGATTCTGAGGCGATACCGAGAGGGCTCTCATTTGATCTGACCGTCGCAGAGCTGAGTGACCTCTGCAACCTAACTTTTAGTGTTTTAAGGTAAATTCAGCTAAGCTGATCTAAGTTGGCTACTAGTAACAATAATGGGAGAATCTAATCATTAGTTACATCCATATAAGTTGCTGTTAAGGTCGTCGTAAGACGCTGGAAGCCTTCCGTTTTACATTGGGACGCCTATGCCACGTCCATGACTTAAATTATGATGATGATATGTTAAATAAGTTAGCATAAGTAACCTTACTTTAGCAATATCGGAACCGAAAGACAGTGTGATAGTGTTACTTGAGTGTCATTAATTCTTTTCCGAAAAAAGAGTCAACAAAATAATAAGGCTAGATCTTGTGCGCACACTGTAATAACGATGTTATATGTACTGGAATAGAATTATAATGGCGATCTGTTTCATTATCATTTTAGCCGTATGACGTTCACTCTTAGATATAGGCTTCAGTCAAAATGATAAACAATAAATATAATAATTGTGCAATATAAATATTTAAAACAAATAGTTAAACGATTAAAATAAGTTTTACGTCTTGATATATAGTTAATATAGTTTAAGGGAAGTAAACAAAACTAAATCTTAAAGTTAAAAGCTCATAATTGTATTAAAAACATACAACCAAGATGTTCAAAAATTATTGCAAAATAACAACTTTTGTTTTATGTAATAATAGCGTGTATAAAATAATATTTAAAAAATAATTTAATTTTAGTACATAAAGGGAGGTAAAATGATGTCTTTGATTTATCTAAAAAAAGTAGTTCATTTTACAAAAAGTTTAATGGAATTTAAACCTCAGTACATATCTAAATAGCTTATCCTTTTAAAGGCATACAAAAGCGCTATAACACATCCGTTCTTATAGACTTATACTAATGTTTGACGTCACCACACTATCACAAGTTAATTTTATTTTGAAAAGTCTAATACAAAAATTAAACTCTATTTGATTCGTTTAAAAAAAATCATTTAATATGTTATATTTTCTTAAAAATGTAACAAGTAATTCTAAGGTATTTACATTTAGATCAAAAATTTCACAATAGTTTAAGCGCAATTAAATTCTTTCTTCTTGAAACAAATAAGTACCATTCACGAAAACGCATGTAACACCTTTCCTCTTTGACGTAACACTACGTCGTGATTGGTCTATTCGTCGTAGTGAGGATAGTGCATTTATTACTAGTATGTGTTGGCATAACTTTAACACTGGCGGATGGGTTTCACAAATGTAAGTGATTGGGACAAAGAGTTTGACGGATGGCGACCAGACAGCACTATTTTCAATATCACCTAACGGTGAAAAATATTAAATAATATCTTGAATAAAATTTGAACTTCGTAAAGGATTGATATAATAGATGCCTGTGATGTCTTTTTTCAAAATAATTACTGGTTTAATTTTACGAAATTTTGATAATCCATTATACATGTCATTCCTCGTGTCACATTTGTCTTGTCTTGTAATAAAAATAAATTTGGCTGCTAGTGCGACATTGGTCTTTTCTTCCTTTTACCATAATTCGCATAGATCGAGTACTGGTTTGTAATCCCATAACTTTACACATGCAATTTCTTCAAGATATTTTCTATTTGCATTTATTTAAAGTGACGATGATACCAGTTTATTTAGTGTTCATTATCTATCGGCAATCGAAGCTACTATTGCTCTTCTTACGAGCCTAAGTCGTTTCTTGAAAAAAAAAGATGTTAGCTAAATAACATAATCTCTAGTTAGATCCGCTATATCTACGGTAGTCAAAAACCTCAGAATATTTATCCATTTTTTTAACATAAACAAGCCATACATCACGCCGGCCGTCATCTATCACCCGAACCGGGCGGGCAGACGCACAGGCTCCTAGAACTAATAACAATTGCAAATGACAAGGAAGCAGAAATCTTAGGACGCGACGATTTACATTCGGCACGCGTACTCGGTGTTCGTAACAGATTAACGTCGTCCGAAACCGGGCGAGACGCGCGAGGCGTCGATACAGTAACATAGCGCGGCCGTGATCTGAATGCACCCCGGAACAATCAAGCCGACCCGGACACGGATTGATAGGCGTTTCGCTCCCCGATTAGACAATCAGCTATGTACAATGCCGACCGGCGAACGCACGGTAAACATCAAAGCACCAGCTCTCATTCGGGCTAATGAAAAGGCGGTGGGCATTTTAGAACTAGTGTTTTACTTTGAATAGCAGTTGAACGCTCCGAAGGACTTAAACGGCAGCCGATACCAACCGCCCCCCGGACAATGCAGTCCAACAACAATTCTAATCCTTGATGCGCAACAAACGTTATTGACGATGTACTGCAATGAGGGCAATTTATATTGCAGAATTGTTATCTAAACAAAACAACTGCGGAATAAATAGAAGCAAATGTTACATCTTTGCGGCGGTGACCCAGCGATAGAGAAATGAGGCTTGTGATCGCAGGTCTCGAGTTCCATTCGCGTCATACAATCTTATATATAAATCACACTTTGCGCATTAATTATAAAGAATTACCACTGCTCACAAACAAGCTTCCATCGCGTTGCGATCATGACACATCCCCCCATAAATATCTTTGGGGGAGTCCTAAGTCTTGCAGTGGGCATCTATGGGCTGAAACGACGATGTAACTTTGTATTAATTGGCTCGCGTTATCTATACGGTATTAATTCAGAAGAGAAGAGACCCGTACACGAACGAAAGTTTCCGATATAGCCCAGCGTATTGGTAAGTTGAAATAGCAATATCCGTTGGATCCTTAAGGCTCTGGAGTGGAGAGTACGAACAGGCAACCGGTCTTTTTGGAAATCTATAAGAAATATCTGTATATAGTGGTGGACGAATTTCAGCCGTAAATGAAATAATGATAAAGATTAATAAGAGTATTTTCATTTTGACATATATTTCTGTACGCTTCCAGCTGTCTTCAACGCGCTCCAATTAAAGGCTTTGCTTCATATTGAGTTTCGCCTTTGTGCAAATTTCGTAATGAGTTTACAAAGAAATTGTTTAAATATCACCCATTCATTTTAAACTTTACAATATTACCACTTATTGGTTTTGCCTTATAAGGTAACAAATTAAAATTTCAATCGATTGTAAAGAAAATAAATATTAATTTAATGTCCTCGAAACATGGACTTTGCAGACTTAATCTCTGATTCTTTAGTCATCTGTCAATTCGTTATTACCTTAGATCTTGACACGAAAAACGACACGAAACAATACACAACTGGCTTTCGTCTGCGTTCGTTATAAGTTATAATTTAGATTTTATATGACGTGAACGTTTTACGTATTTGTGCAAAATTGACGTATTGATTGTTTTTTGCTGTCCAAAATTATATTTTTCGAATTACCAAAACACCATTGTAAAGATATTGCATCTAATATTATTACTAACATTATCACAGACGGCCGAAAGGTAATCGTGTAGCAACCACGAACAACTAGACAACGTGAGGATACGCCGCTTTGCTGAAAAATGAGCTATACATTTACCTTCTTTAAGCTTTTACGCCTATTATTAATCACCCTGTATAGCATTTCTAAAATTGGTATTTGTTAGAATAAAATTGTTGGCAATGTGTTAACGAGGTACTCTCATTATCGAAATACTTGTATAACAATAAATGCCAGTGATGTGAACAAAAAAGTTTCTTTTCTTACATCGAGTAAAATATTTAAGATCGCGTGCGCGCACATGAAACCTATAGCGGTGTTAATAGGCAACACTGCTCAATTTTTTATTTGTTTTTCTTAAATTTATTCATCGATATGTGTTATTTCTCCACTCTTGTTAACACGGTTCAGTAAACAAACGTCAATAACTGCCGCCATTTTGTAACTAGTCTTGAGTACGGCTTTTTGTTTAAAAAAAAAGCGAATCGCAGTAACACTACCATTATATAAAAAAATATGCTCGTGCATGAATTCTCAATAAATCAAATATTACTCTTCATTTAAACAATATTCTTAAAACATTTCTATTTTACGAAACTTTTTGCTTATACTATTATTAATGGTATAAAAGTATGATGACGTGTATAAATATAAATATAGCAGTCATCAAAAAAGTTATTTAACGTTAATAACCTGCTAATTTTTACTATCGCGCACGTTGGCCGGCGATCGCGCGCGATCTGCATACGCTATTATGTTTTTTTCGGGTTTTTCTCAAACGCTACCTGGTCACTTGGCATGCACGGAGTCGCCTCTCAGTTCCCCATCTCGGCTTCATACGTGGAATGATTCGTTACAAATTTCGAGAAACGGAACCGGGATTTTAAATAAATTAGTCGTAAATGACGCGATGTTTCAAGGCCTAATTCTAGTTAGTACGCAAATGGAATCATTTAATTTTTTTTATAAAAATTTATGGTCCCTTGATGACTTATCCGTTCCGCGAACATTAAAGTTTCTTGGGAAGATTTAAAAACAATTGTTGTATGTTAAATCTTATTTACTTGTTATTCAAGTTCGTTCGCGACAAGGACGATAATTAAAATCTCAAGTTTAAAGTTACTATGTATTACACAACTAAAAACAAAAAAAAATCGTAATAATTTACAATTTAGTCAGTAGTATATTTAAAAAATTGGCACCATGAATACTATGTATAAATATATAATCAATGTCTTGATGTATCGAAGGTGCTTAACGAATGCGAAGATAACGTATGCAATATTGCGTCATGGAAAATCTAACGTCTAAGACAGGTCAGACCCAGTTTAGACACTAGTGTTAACTTTGACAGTATATCTATTTGCACTATATGCTCAGACGAATCCAGGCACTTTTTACAAGAATACGACACAATACAAAATATAATACACCCAGGTATTAATAATCTTGTTATAAGAGTGAATCCTAATTTTCTTCGTCTTTTCCCTTTATTAAAGTGTTACTATTATTAATTTACGCGGAGGAAAGCCTATCTTGAAGATAATAAATATTTTTTCATTTAAAATGAAGTAAAAAACTAACTAAAAAACTTATAATGGTAAGATTTTAGTAAAACATGTTACTACCTAATACTATGACTGAGACTGAGTCTCAAATAAAATTTATCATTAGCTTGTGAAAGCAAAAAGTCATTCTAAGGACTAGCCGTCCTAAAACAATCATTTTCTATATTTATATATTCTTATATAAAAGAGTATTCTACATATATATCAACTGACTTGTCACGATATGATTTGGTAGAAATATTAATTTCACCAAGAGGTCAGTCAGGACGAAAAGGATCTTACGAAATTTCACCTGCAAGAGCCATTGAGGGGATGGATAATAAGCTCGCGATGCGGGTGGGATATAGCTAGTGAGCTATATGTCCTACGTAGTGAAAAAAAAATTGTAGGATGCCACAAATCGCATATAATTATTAACAGTATAATTTTATTCTAAACAATTAATTTGATACATATTAACGATCCTCCCTAAGGAAAAATGCGGATACGCTGTGAGACATATCATTCAATTTGCTGATCTTAAGATATTTTGGTTCCTGTAACACGTCAGCTTTGTAGATATTACAGTTACGGCTCGAACCAGCGATTTAGTCATATGTAAAGCGCTTTAATTATTGTTCTATAATGACGCAAAACGGAAAACAAATAATTTTAAACATTATTACTAATTTAATTATGTATCTCCAGTCGTTCTGAGTCCTGTAGAAGTAATTCCGTGCACCGCTATTTCTTTGGACCACAAAAAACCTCGAGGTTGTAACTCATAAGTTCATGTCGCGACGCATTCCGAACTCGGTCCGATTCGGGAATCGGTTCAACACGATACAGGGCGATGCCAAAACTCTATTTTAATTATTATAGTTTTTGATAGCAAATTTCAAATATAGAACTAATAATAATTTAAAATTTATGTGCGTTTTATTAATTCGTACATATGATTTAATTTGAATCAAGATATTCACTCATAATTATTAACTAATTCTTATCTTTTGAGAGAGTTTAATTAACGATTTTTAATACTTACAAGGCCTCAAATAATTAAAAAAGGATATAACTTTAAGTTATATTATTATTATGTCTGATGATCAGCCTGTATCGGCGACGGGGTCCAGTGGCGCCATCTGTAAATTCTCTGTCGGTCGCGATGCCGCGATAGGGGACCCTACATGTATTATGTATAACAAATGGGAGACATCGAAAATAAAGCACGGCGAACAGGAGCCTCCGCGCTTGGCCCTGAATTCGTGGGGCCACTCCACGTGGATGCATTCTCGACATTTCGCCACTGTTGTACCGGCCGCGCGACGCCATCTTGTTGTTATTTTGTTTGCTCATTTTTGGCGCGCGACGTTGCTAATTTTGTGCATCCTCTGTCAGCCTTCTGACGAAAATGAAAACAAAGCCTAATTTACATTTTTGACTATAAATTACAGGTTATTCATAGTTTTTTTAAAATTTAAAAATATTTTTTGAAGTACAGTTTATTAATTTGTCACTGCCTCAAATTGAACATCGTTCCCACCATCTTCTAAATAGAATCTCACTTCTCTGTCGCCTTCGTAGAAATTTCAAGACGAAAATACGCTATTATATAGTCTTGAAAACCAAATCATAAACAGTGGTAGCGATGAGTTTTTGTACTCTGACAGCATTGACAGATTTTAAAATTATTTTAGAGCGGTTTTTAGAAAAAAAAATTAGACTTTTTTTATTCACCCTTTCAATTTAATTATTATTAAGGTTATGAATTCTGTAGTTGTTTTGTTGCGCTTACGTGAATGTATTTCGCTTACTTATGTTATAGACACTCCGATAAGTTTTTTCCAGTTTTATGCTGGTCATTAAATAAATAAATGTTTTTAATAAATTTCTTCGTACACGGTTTTGGTTGTTACTGTTAAAAACAATACCATAAGACAGCCACGTTACGATCTAAATTGTACGATGTGAAATCGATTTAAGCATGCGATAATTATTGTCTCGATGTTTCTCAAGTCGCTCACGTAGCGCCGAGATTCACATGCCCTAATAAGAAAGCATCGCACGTATATGGAGCGACAGCTCTCTGAATGTGTATCACCGTATTTTGGTTAATTGTTTGCTTTTCACTTGTAATTAATCGTTGTTGCTTAATTGGATGCCTCCTAAGTAGATTTCTACTGGCATACCTTTGCGTGTGTAAAACTCTTACGATGAATTTAAAGTTAAATTATTTACCTCAAAATTCAAAGTTCTATTTATTTTCAACTTTGATTTTTTATTCAATCATCTTCATGTCAGTCGATAGATACCCACTGCAAGGCATAGCGATATCTCGGTGACAAAATAATGTGAGAGTCATAACTGCTTTCACCAATTAATACAGCATTATTAAGCTAAGTTGATGTTAAATTAGTTAATTTCATTGAGCCATAGCCTTAACCCAAAGCAATATCGGATCTGGAAAACTAAGCCATGCTAATGTCGTTTAAAAGCAGCACCTATCATAATGAACAATCAATATTAAACACCGATATATTTAAAAATTTGCTTGTATATTTCAAATAAGTTCTGTCTTGCAATTTCTTCTTTTGAACCAACGGGCGCTAGTACAACCACAGTGAGTGAGTTTATATTAAAATTAGATTAAAATATCTGAATTATTTTATATTCTATAGGCAAAGCATTTGGCCTCTGTTATACCTGAATCACCTGTTATCACGAGGTGTAAGATGCTACATGCTTGCTTGAAGAAACCTAATCAGTCTTCACTCGAAGACACCTAATTTATAGTTAGCTGGAAATAACTTAGCTGTTAGATTGTTCCTTATCTTAGATATTCTCACTATAAAAGTTGTATCAAAAGGATTAGTGCGGATTGAAGGGTAAAAAGGGCATAAAAAGTCCACAAAGGCATAGATACTAGGTATACAGGATGATTGATTCTAGGTGAAAAAGCTTTAAAGTGGTCCAAGTATCTTTTAGGTACAAGCTTATTTGATGACAATAAATGTATCGTCACCATATTCTAAAATCAATGGCTTGAGAAATAGTAAATAGCCGTATGATAACACGCTAAGAAACAAAGTTACCGAAATTTGGATATATGCTTTGTTCTGCCAGAAATTGTTGGTCTGTCGAATTTGAAAAGAAAATATAAATTAATATAACATATTTCCTATCACCTATTAAAATATATAATTGAAAAGGTTAACGTTTTGTTATAAAAAAAAAATCTTATTAACAATATTGACATAGATAACTGCTTACTCGGTGTAATAAAAAAAATGCTCGTAATTACGAATGAAAGGATTAAAAATGGAATGCGTTGGATGTTCCGGCAAGTATCACTTGCATGCAGGTCACCGCTGCGTGTCGAGGAAGAATGTTGACTAGTGGACCCCGGTGAACAACTGCAGCTAATTTCTGAACTGTTCCATTGACATCTGTAAATCGACGACACGTGCAATATTTTATTATATGAAGGTATGGTTAAAACCAACCAGTCTAGCTTACATGCCTACTGAATTCCCCAAAATAATAATGCCCTAAGGATGCATTTACATGGTTCAAAACATCAGTCTAATATTATGATTGCACGATGCGGACGCTTTCTATTGTTTTTAGATTTAAAAATAATAACGAAGACACAATGACATGCAAAAAATATACTAGACTAATCAGATGTAACGTCCTAACTCTACATAGTGTAAAAAATAAATAAGTAAATGTGTATATTTTTACAGTGAACTGTCTTGTAATGCCTATAAATTATCATACGATTAATTTGAAAAGTATATCTATCAAAAATGTATAAAAAATCTACAACAGTGTAAATGATTTTTAAATTATAATATAGCTTGAATGAGGTTATATATCTAATAAAAGGAGATGTTGGCGAAAGAGATGGCAAATGCTAAAAAAACCTGCTAGGTTACTAGAAGCTGCAACTTATTTTAAGTTGAACAATAGAAGAGTTCAATTTGATTCTTCACGTGATATATGATATATTCTCTATAAATGATCTAGAGTGGAAAATAAGTATATTTTACTATTAAGAAAATATCTAACTCGGTATAAAAGAGAATTAATAGTAATAGCAGGTGGACATTGTTTCTTTATTCGTCGTAACAATTCTTCCAACAAAGTAACTGAGTTTCGAATAATTATTCATACGTTATCATATGATCTATTCCTGAATGCTTATGCGTGAGTGTCTCACGTGTTGTGACATGCGACATGACGTCGACATCGTGTCGCTGTCGAGCTTTTTTTTCCGGCTAATCGACACTTGTCCGAACGACAGGCTGCCGGTGCGCCCGATCAAACGTCCCGCGTTTTTTTTTTTTAATAATCGTCCAAGATGACTGATGATAATGCCAAGTTATTGATTGCGCTTTGATCAAACTTTGTTAAAAACTTCTTTCTTTCCAATGTTTAACAGATGTAAAATTATATTTAATATCATTAAAATTGTTCATTTATTTATTAATATTTTTAAATATGAATCATTTAAAGTGATCACTCGTGTACGGCAAATGAAGACTACCAATAGAGATTAATTTTACGTTTGGATATTTGATTAAATGCTTACTTATAATCGAAATGTTGACTTGTTATGGAAAGCACTTTTGTAAAAAAAAAATCATATTACCGTATGGACGTAAGCTGTTTCTAATCGGTTCAATTGAAAAGGCCTTTGTTCAGCAGCGGACGTCTTATGGCTGAAATAATGATGAGCATGATCGCGTTATGAAAAACTCAATTAATTACCGATGTATATTTGATTAAATATTCTTATTTACTATCTTTTGTCATAACCAGTTTTTTCCTGTTACAAGGTACTATAAAAATTTGCTTGAAATATATTTGCACTGATTTTTTCTGATACAGTGGTATTAAGTGCTGATTTTTATAGCCGTATTAGGTAAATCAATGACGTCGTTCATAATTTTTTAAAAAAAAAAACTTTGATGTATAAGAATCTATGCATTCGGTTATTTGGTCTCTGCTAATGACTTTCGTTCTTTTTAATATGAAGGCAAGTTTTTTAATTTCCATTACCCTTATACCACAAAGCAGCACGCGTTGATTTTCAAATATTCAATACACAAGAGTCTGCAATAAAAAGTCTCTTTGATGAGCTGGTATATCATTTGAATAGTCCATACCTAGTATTTTAGTTGTACGAGGTAGGATCCAATTGGCCGTAATTGAAGGCCTGTAGACCTGTGCCTGGTTTGTCCACAAATTAAACTAGCATTGAGCTGTTCATTCTAGCGTTTGCTTCTCGTGTTTTATTTAGCGCATCGCTCTATGCAATACACGTACAGACAACAATGTAACTTGTTTACATAACTTGATATTTGTCTACTATTTTAATAAGCGAAACTGAAATAAAATGAAAAAGCGTACATACAGTTTTTTATTTTATTTCAGTTTAAAATTATTTGACTATTGAAAGGTTTTAACTGCGTATTAATATTTTATAATATGTGGCTTTGGAATAAGCCAGAACTAACCCATAGATTGTAAATGATGGTGCCGTAGTTGTATTTACCGTAGCTTTCATGGTCCTTGTATTAAACAAAGGCAAAAAGAATCTACATTTTAATGAAAAAAAAAAATAATCTAGTTCTCTGAAATATATACCTTATTCACAAACATCCTTAGCAGTTAGTTAAACAATCAGAAATAGAGATATGCTAGTGCTGGTCTTAATATGTAAAGGCTTGTATTAAATTTTCATCACCATTACAGTCGTGGGACATCCACTGCTGGGCATAGCCTAGATTTTGAGTGGCCTGAATTCAGCGTATTCCGATGGCATTAACAATCCTCCACACTATGTCTGACTGGACAATTACAACAATATCTTCCATATATAAAGTGACATACTAGTAACAATCTGTATAATTTTACATTAAATTGATTAGGATACCTTTGTTACGGGCGTAATGCGGTGTGAAGGAAGGTTTGTAAGGAGCCCACCCTCGGCGTGGTGGCGCCGATGCGATGTTACATCTTGCCCTTATCTACGTCCACTAACAACGTCTATGGAGACGCCTTCTTACAATTTCTATAACGATTTAAACATTATTTTATTTTATACTTTTTCATTGTATTACGCATGCATGCATTTTACTTTATTGATATTCAATAAATAAGTAACGTTATCAAATTATTACAATTTTTATCATTGTCATCATTATGTCTGCCAAAATACGCCCACTGCAATGCATAAGCCGTCCCCAGAGGTCACCACCATGACTACTCTTGCGCTACCAGCTAGTTGCTACAGTGACTCTCGCGAACTTAGCAATGTAGTCGATGCACCTAGTGAGAGCCTCCCTCGCTACGACTATCGGCTCGTGGTTGCCACTCAAGAGCCTTTCCGCCATAACGGCCGTGAGTTGCATAATATATATGCGCCATACAAATGAGCAATTCTTCAACCTATGTCGGTGACTGATTCTTCTGCATGTCTTCGCATTTCTGATACGATATTGCAACGTATCTTGCAATTTTTATACATCGCTAAAACTATCAATCTTATTTAAATATCAAGAACCAAATTTATTATAATTTTTCATGTTCATATTATATTAAGCCTAATTGACTTCTAGGTGGGTTTCATGAATTGACGTGTATAGCAACATGACATAAAATAAACTAATTCTGAATAAATCACCATTACAATTAACGACGTCCTCGAGTTCATTGACCTAGAAATTTTAAACATTTTGAATTTATTAATTGAATAGCGATATAGCTTTTAATAATAACGCAAATATAAAAAATATTTCTAATTCCGTTTGGGATGAAGCTATTATGCTTACGCCGGCACTATTAATTTAGCCAAAATTTATGACAAAACAATTATTTTTTATTACAAATAGCGACTCTATGGATTTCCTTGTCGATTACGCGTGCTACCGTCGACAGGGCGCGCCGTTCTCTCTGCGATAAGAGAAACGAGATGACACCGCTTTTTGTTAATCGTTATTTATAGCCTTTTTTTTTCATTTTTCGAATCCTTTAAACGGACCGAACCGACTTTTGTCTCGAGTCAAATCGCCCGTAAAATAGCCGGCTTGCATCAATTAAATATAAATACAACATTCATAACTTTGTTTATTGCATAAGGGATATTATAAATGAAATATTAAATGTTAATATTTATATAACAATAGCGGTTAATAACGAAAATAAAATTTGCCAAAGTTTTTAAAAATAGGTTGATTGGTTACAGGAATAAAAGATTTAAAGGCAAATGAACAAAACATTCAACACGTTTAACTCATTTGTTGTCAATTAACTACACAGTGCACCCTATCCAAAAATCAATAGTTTCAAAAATAATAAATAGCTATTCTACAAGCTGTATAGTCAAAAGCTATTATTATGACTTGACACATTTCAAGAGAAGGTATTAATTAATTGTTGTAATATTTCAGAGTGATCACTTTACAAGGAATGGTTAAGTAGGTGTAAAAACTTTAGTCTTTTGCTAAAAAGTAGGCAATACTTTTGAATCATAGCTTTTTGAAAAAAAAATTTAATCCTCGTTTGTTTATTAGTTATGGGTTGTGTCCGGAGATATGTCACTTCCGTAATTCACGTCTTAAGAATTATAATATTCACAAAATAAATTATTATTTACTTCTAATCACAAAATTTAGAAATTTGTATAACAACTTTTGTATATTGATGTATTAAAAAAACAATAACAAGATCAAACAGCCCGTGTACAGGTGAAAATGTGTAAATAAATATTCCATGTAAAGATATTAACACGGTTTTCGCACGCAGCGTGATGATTTAGTGTTAACTTTGATTTTGTACATGTAAATTGGCGGCCAACAAAGGCGAGCTAAGTATGAAATGACACGACACGACTCGCCACGCGGCTTACTTTTATTTAGGGCAGTCTCAAATCGGATCGAATCAACATACGAAATAAGTGAATGCATTTTAAAACATCTTTATTTTAAAAAGTTGAGTTTAAAATTTATAATTAGAATATCGATCGTTATTTAAATTGCGATACAGAAAATACCTAATTTATAAATAACGAATTCATCGTTGCGGAACTAATACCAGCAATGCTATACTGCTAAAAGTAATGCGTATCCATATACGGCAATCAGCGTGTACTGAGTGAGGGAAATAGCGCTGTTATAAGCAGCTATAACTGTCAATTAAATCAGTACGTAGTTTTTCTGCTATTGCTATTGAAGCACATGAACTTATTCATTGTGACGGTATAAACAACGCTGTCGTTATTTGAAATATTATCGTTGTTCAACAAAGTCTGTTATGTACATATGTAATCTAGACTACTGCTATTCGAATTTGCTATGCTATTTTTTAAAACCAGTGACTATGGGGTCATTCGTAGACTGAAATTTCATTTTTCAAACCTTTTCCCCTTCGTTGTAACACCACGTTACAGTACCTGCAAGCCGTCTTCGTAAAATGAGCAGTGGTTGAGTATTAGACCGGTTCATATCACTACTCACGGACTAACTACACTGACTTTCATTTAACATTAAAAAATAATAGGCGATTTATAAATGCGTGTAAACGTTTACTTCCAAAAATATTATTATTAGTTTATATCCTAACTAATCCTGAAAATATAAAACATAAAACTGAAACAATAATAGATACAAAAATTTAAATCGATTATCACATATTTATACCTAATATAAAAATATACAATGAATAATTACTTTATTGTACAGATATCCAAAGTTTTCTCAAATAACCTAAGATCTTTATAATGTATTATAAACGAACCCAATTTGTATTACGAAAAAATATCAAAGAATGTTAACTTTACTTTTTGCATACATATGTAGAAGTATATTAAATAAATTAAAAAAGTGCTAATTATATTTATTAATTACTACGACGGTCGTCGGTGGCAGAATTCGTTTATCTTTATCGTCGATCTTGGCATTTCATTATAGGCGGGGTACCGCGCACCCCTCGAGATGTGACCATCGGCAGAGACTAATATGTCATTGGAAAAGTATTGTCTCTTAAATAATTCGAAACCTGCAATTCCGTTACGATCGTAACAAAAAAAATATTTACATTCTATGTGAAGTTTCCGCAAACATGAGTCTGGACGACCCACTTTAGGACTTATTAAAAACAAAACTGTATTTCATGTCAGAAAAAAAGTAATGCATAATTATAAATTTACATTATTGTAACGTATAGCTTTCGATAACATCGATACATGCTTATTAACTGTTTCTTTTATTTTTCTGCCTATTTTAGGTTGTCTTTTTAGTTGTTTTAGCTCATGAACGCCTACTGCAAGGCATATGCCTCCCCCAAAGATATCAATGGGGAATGTACCATAAGGGCCAAACTTGGCAGTCGAATTGGCAAACACTGTGTGATATCGTGGTAC
Organism: Battus philenor; assembly: GCF_028537555.1. Lineage (NCBI taxonomy): Eukaryota > Metazoa > Arthropoda > Insecta > Lepidoptera > Papilionidae > Battus > Battus philenor. The sequence goes on from NW_027181686.1 coordinate 7,892,273, forward strand.
GCGTCAGATACTGTTGCCTTTCCTCTAAAGTGAGCAGTAGCAATCATATATAATTAATGAACAATCTGGAATAGAACCCGTGACTTTCGATTGCAAGTCTCAGTCTTCTACCATTGGGTTACCACTGATCAAGTTTTATGTAAGTGAAAGAATTTTAATTTTGCTAAGTCTCCTTTTTGACAACGAGCGGAAGTCACTTGTTTTAGGAATTTTCAATACGGTACCCGACATTAGATATGGCACACACAAAAGTGCGACAAAGATCGACTGAATTCGACTTGCGAATTGTCTTTATCGCACAGGACATTGATAATTCGGTAATTGCCATATATAAAAATTGGAAATCTATCTCTTTGTTTACGACGTTCAAAATCAATTGCCTGGTATTATGTAGCGGTAAGAAATATATTTTTAATATAAACTTTTAATAAAAAAAAAAACAATCTACAACAATTAAGGAAGCGTGTGTAAGAATTTAGTACCGTTTTAGTACCGCCTTCATCCAATGTTTGTGATAAGAAAAATATAATACTACATTTACATAATAAATACTACATATATATTATAATGTATATTAGTTTGTTTATAATTATATGGGCGCATAAAATGTGTTAATAGGCACTCCGAAAACCAGCTGGTGTCGAACCCACATTGTCATATGCAGACGCAATAGACACGTGTATTTTTGCACTTTATTCTAGTCTCCCTGTACTATTGTACTCGGCAACGGAACAGACAGCCCGCACTGTACGAGCTAGTTCACAGTGAACTATATACCGAAACGACCCATTGTCGAACCACTTTAAGTCTTCCGTTATTTTAAATCGGACCGAGTATTTATTGTAATAAGGTTTCAAATAGATCGCCAGGACAGGTGGAAGAAAGGTAATGGAATCAAAATGTTATTAGCTAATTATTAAGTAATGCAATCACTCATGCGTCGGTATGCTCGCAAGCCGAATGAAACGCGCCACAATTCCCTTGTCTACCGACCTTATAAAGCAACGTACACACTAGTAATTCGCTCTAAGCGACACGAAAACTAACACAGTAGGGATGTGACCACAGGTATGGAATCAACTATCGATTACTGATATACACGAAAGAAATTAAATCCAAATATTATATCGTAGGAGGACATTTTGTTTTAGTTATTCATCCAAAGTTTCTAACAATTTATAGAAACTTTCAAACTAGTGTAAAAATCAATGTTTTTTTATCAGTTCACTTAGTTAACGGAATAAATATATATACGACGAATATATATGGCGACCACAAGCTGATTGACCCGAGGTTGGTAAGCCCTCCTTTAGGTTGATTAACGACGTAGTTAAGGCCATCTGACCTGTCATCATGGACATCTATGAGGGAGGCTCATGCTGTCCAAAGGTATATCCGCTGACATGATCATGATGAAGTAAAATTTTGCAAATACATCTATTAACTTAACCTACCCTACCCTTTTATCATGTTTCATTATTTAGTTTATTTTTTGGACATATTTGAACTAGGCAATAGAATATATTTAATAAAAACAATGGAATAATGGTCACATCACTATGCTGAGGCGAGCTATAGTGATGCAGTGTCGGCTGATTCGCGTGAAAGGCGAGCTGCGTCGATGACTGGCGCCCAGCTCCACTATCTCTTTAACCAGAGTTTAATCACTGAATATCACATGCTGATCTATTGCAACAATCCGCGTTAAGACATTAAATGAATGATTTAAATAAAATAATAATATAAAAATTAATATATTATATATTATAACAAAAAAAACTGTTGTAAGAGGTCGTGTTGAGTGTAATTAAAACATTTCCATATGCATATAATTACGTTTATTCGCGCGAAAAAACATGTCATCTGAAAGGTTAATATACAGCAGGTGTTATGTTTAATGGACCTTAATTAGACATTGATTTACTAATTGTAAAATATAAAATAATATAAATTCTTCTTTAACATCTTTTTGTACAATACTATCAAATCATTTATATAGTCGTTGTAATTAATGTCACGGATCGTTGTGCATCTTTTCGTAATTAACGGGTTAATTAAGAGTACCGTGGCACCGGGCGGCACTCGGCCGAAGCCACAAGAATGCGTCAACGTGTGAGCAGATGCCTCTCCCCACCCCTTAGCGAATGCCTCCTTGATCCCCCCTTTCTGTCGCAACGACACTTTTAAAACGAATTTTTCACGATGACCCACCATTAAATGTCTTATATTAGACGTTTGAAAAACTAGATATCGTACATGAGATCGACCATAAATTTGTACTCTACAATTTCGTATTATTACACCTTTCAATAGGCTCTTGTTGATTGTTGCAATGACGTCATAATATAAAAAGGTGATCAATTATAGTTCAAAAATCTTTAAAGGTATATATTACATAACATAACGATAAATAACATAGTAAGAAAAAACGTTTCGAAATTCGAATTTTTAGACGTCCATACACTATTGGTATTGGATATAGGTGAAAAATCATTTTGCTGAACAATGAGTTAAATAAATACTCCTTTAAATTCACTACGTTTATAACGAATCCCTCTGTATATAATTTGATTTATTATAATTTTAAATAATCTTGTCTTGTCCAATAATTTACATCGACAGAAACATTTTTTGTATCTAAACGAATAACGTGTTTTAAGATAGAGTATTAGATAAATGTCAGGTGATATAGATTGATAGGAAACATAAATTTGTTAAACTACAAATGAAATTTATGTCTAGTTTTATATTAATATGTTTGAATTCACTCAAAGGTCTTACGTTACGGCTGTGGGGTACATAGTCTCCTATTAAACTGGACATATATTTAAAATACATCAAGACTAAAAAAGTATGTGGTAGCGCAACCGTATTTTTAAATCGTGTAGTTGTTGAAAATTCATTGTTGTAGAGCATTGGGTATTGGTGAGCATAAACAATGATGCACCGACGGCGCAGAGAGAGGATATCTGAAGACGTGAAACAATTAATTAGATATAAAATGTCTCTTTGAAACTGTGCTGTGATCACTAAAAGTATAATAGTGTTGTCACAGTCATTACGTTTTTTTAAAAAAAAAAAACAATACTGACGTAAATTTCTTCGACATATTTTCTTTCTTTGTTTAATGAGAGAACATCACTAATCAAGCTTTTACTTCGTTTACAAGTTGATTAAAGATATTGTAAGGTATTAATGAAAAATTAAATACAGTTTAAATATTCATCGATATGTACAAAAGAAAGTGAAACAACATTAAAATTAAAAACATTTCACTCAACAGCCGGAGTTAACTTATTGCCTTTTTTGTAATTCCTGCTTTAAAACGATTAAATCGTAAAGCTTCTTTTTTATTAACTTAAATACACATTTCGTAAAACATTAATATAAAATATATTTACCCATTTACAATATGTAATTCGCGATTAATACTTAAAAGGGATTCTGTATTTTATAAATGTATTAAGGCAAAAATAATCGTAAACAAAGATATAACATAACCAGCGGTGAACGCATTACAGCTGACATAATGATGATGATGACTTACAAAATAACATAATAATTTTTATTTCGGAACTGTGTTCATAATCAGTCGGAAAACATAAAAATGTTAGCTTTTGTATGGGTCTTCCAAAAGATCGCCACCGTTATTGGGAACTGGGTGCTCTAATATTTCTGGTACAGATTTCTAAAGCAACATTGGTTAGGTAGGCCGAGAAGTCTGGTCGAGAGGCATATTGGGAGTCACAAGCCTGCACACGATTGACACTTCACCAGCACAGTAAACCCAAATTTTAAGAAGCTACGTCTCTATATAATGATAATATTATAAAAGATAATTCATCTTTGATTCGTTATCACTATTCATACTGTTTTGTTTTAAATTTAATATATTGATCACGTTATTATAAGTAAAAATAAATAATTGTTTCTAGATTAATATTCCTGCGGAGTGTGTTTTGTAGTTGTAAAATAAGAGTACCTAGTAAAATTATAGGTATCGAGATAGACCGTCTAAAGGCAATAAACACATATAATGTTACACATGATTTTTATTTCAACAGAAATGTTCGTATGTTTACTTATCATTAGAATAATATCACAAAAATAATAACGAAATCATAATTTCTAAAAAAAAAAAAACGATTATTTTACTCTGTTTCTTTATTACTGTTTTAACCATAGGACATCCATTTCCAATAGGATCGATAGGAAGGGGCCTGCATCCAGCGTCTTTCGACGACCTTAACTTGGTTGTTTTTACCTCGGGGGTTTTCACTGCTAAACTGTGGCTCACCCACTGCTAGTTTAGCCTGCAATCCGCTGGGCTATATTGGTTTACGATCGTTCATCTAGTCTATTTATTTCTGATTCGATCTTATAAAGAAATCCCAGGCATTGCCCTCTTAATGACTCGTTGAGCGAAATGTTTACTACTCAGAGTACACCGATTTTAATTACAAAAAAAGAGGTTTTAAATTTTAAAAAATCCGATGAAATAAATAATTTTAATAGAGTGCGCGACTAGATGTGTGGGCCACTATTTATAGCAGCCGTCAAATGTGATACGAAACGTCGCCAATGGCTAGAATTCCGATAGTAAATAATGAACGATCAATCATACGGTAATTTAACAAACACTTGTTTGTTGAAATATCGCTGCCAATTTACGAGCATTGGAATTATTTGTAGAGTTAACAAGGGCGCTTTGAGGTGTTGACGGAGCCACTGTTTGATATATGTGATTGACAATCGAGGTTTATCTCGTATATAACGGTTGACGACGACCAGTAGCAAAAGAGCCGTGAGCGCACCGAGTTGCCTTCTTATTAAGTGTCGTTATATGTTTGACATGAGACCACCGAGCCTTGACCTCCCGTCGCGGAGTAAGATAAAGCTGAGTGCATCTCACAGGGGACTGGGAATCGCGTGTCAGAGGTCATGTTATTTTGGTAAGCAATTGATGTGAGTTTTAGTCAGTAAGTTGGTATTGGATTACTCACCGTCGACGTAGTGCGGTTTGCGCAGGGAAAGTCAGTATTTTGCCACGTAAGGTATCCTTATAAACCTGCGCATTGCTTTGTTCATGTTCTTTGTTTAACGACACTTGAGTACAGTGACATTAATAATTTAAATAATTAACAAAATTTTTTTTCTTTATTCAATCTCTCTAAATTTTTGCTGTATATAATACAAATGCAAGACGTTGCTTCTATACAAGTCTCATATTACTTTTTGATTTCTCTATAAGATCCTTTCAGAAATAAGTAGTTCCGTAGACAAACATAGCCTACCAGATTCGCAGGTTCGAGTGGTAGTGAGTAAGCCATTTAGCGCCCAAAATAGATGGCAAGTGGAGTCTATAGGTTTTTCAAGTGAAGAAAACGTACCAGCGAACGCAGTGTAGAAGTACTGTTCGTAATATAAACAGACAACTTTGTTAAAGTCGTTGAAAGTTGTTAGACGTCGGCCGCGTCCTCCCGATCCTACTGGAAATATAACATATATTAGATAGCCTGTACCGAACATTAGAGTATGTTTTGATATCGAAGGAAATCTAAATAAGCTTTTAATAGGCATATTTTAATTTTTAATTAGTTACCTGTGACTTCTACGGGCACTAAAAAGAAATACGTGGTTTGTAATAAAATTTTATGTGGCAATCTGAAGCTGTCACCGTTAGATGTACACTATACATGGCGGCCTCGTCTACCTACACTGTGAGGCCTTCGTTATTTGTGATATAATAACCATTATACTAAGTGATTTTTTACCTAAAATCGTAACATCCGGAAAATGGATGCTTAAATATGTTATCTTATCAGAACAGGTGACGAAAACGACTTGACGTTGCTTGAATATTTAATCGGGCTATTTGACCAGCCGACCGACTGCGATCTAGCTTCCGTTAATCGATATACGAAGTTGGAAATAGCTAATTAGATTCGTATACGTTTTATCATTCCAAAGTGCTATGTTAGTCGTAAATTTTGCTACCGAATAATCTAATTTTATGTGACGAAGTTCGAATTGAATTGCAAATTAGGAGAGATTGCTTAACTGTCCACATCTACACGGATTTATTTCGGGTTGACGGACCTCGGGGAAGGCGACAAGTGTCTACATTGGAAACTTGGCACTTACGTTATTTTTGCTATAGATCAGTTTACTATTACTAAAAACACAAAAAAAAACTTAATAATTCAGATTTTTTTTTAATTTATAATCTTTAGAATAGCGGAATTAATGTTTATGAGCATTATACAATAAAAATAAATAGTGAATATTGTATCTAACAACATACATAAATTACCCATATACTTAATAATATATAATACAAGTAGCTTGAAGATAATGACGATAAATCTTCCGCGAATAGGTCGTGAACCTTATGTATAAACAAAAAACGTCATGCTGATTCTCTGTTTTCACGGGAGATCGTTCGAATAATATATATATATATATATATATATATATATATATATATATATATATATATATATATATATATATATATATATATATATATATATTTATACATACATATAGGTTTAATCTGCAGTGTTCCGGAAGCCTGTATATAATTTGAGAGTGATGATCATTTATTACTCATTATCTCTACGCAAATACAGGACTTATGGCGCTAATAATAAAGATGGTAGTCGTGAGTGGTTAATAGTTTTGGCATACGTTACTGTGGACATCGCAAAAGCGCATCTCGCGTCGTCGCCAGGAGGCCACTTCACGGAATAGCAATACGGGGACATAAAGTGTTTTGTAAAATCTGGATTTTGTATGCGCAAGGGCGCGCCGCTCGGCACGACATCCATCAGCTTGTCGGCAGAGCGGTCTGCGAGTCCATCACGTAAGGTCGATAAATCACTCGTCTAATGAGCCTTAAACTGCGTTCACACTGCCGACCGGACCGAGCATTTGGTTTAATTGTCACCGCATGAGAACCGGGGATAGAGTTCGTTTCCATGGGCACTTTCAACATCCCTTTACCTCGGTGTTACTGCCGATCCGGTATATATAACAAACCTTTATTTTATTCCTATACTAACTGCCTTAATAGACTTCCCACTGTTTATCCAATAGAAAAATATATATATGTATTTCGAAGTGATTTATTACTGAGGTAAAGCCTTAATTCTTCTTGTAAACAATGTTTATTACAAAAACCTGTTTTTCTGCACTATAAGACTTTAGAATGATAATAGTATGTTTAACCAAAGATAATCCTAATACGCCTATATTTATTTATTGAAGCCAAATTTACGAGCTAAAGACAGATGATTAATTGACTTTATGGTTCGTAGGGAACAAGAAAAGTTTATTATGCATATCGTACAGTATACTCGCAATTTTATAATTTATTCTCCGTATAAGAACTTTTCACAAGCGATAACGAAAATTTGAAAAATTAGTCGAGCACCTCTCAAGTTTAGCGTTTAACAACACATTTGGTGATTCATTCTAATTTATACCAAAGGAAGCAATCACGTAACATTATGTTAAAAGAGATCAACCGTTCAACTCTTGTTATCCTTGGGTTTCTTAAATATTCGTTCAAGTAAAATTAACTAATCATAGTTTTAAAAGATTATACATTTTATGTTAACGAATATAATTCGACTCAGTCTTTTGTATAGTATTACGTAATACGTAATATTATTTTCAAAAAGAGTCAAGTTCCACTATAGAACAGAACTGTAGAAGAAAGATTGGTGTGGTGGCTAGGGAGTCTTTTAAAAAAATAACAATGTCACTGTCATGTTAGTGTCGACATAAAAATCCTCGTGAGAATTAAATATTGTACCTTTAACTACGAATAAATTTTATGCAAAATAACAGGAAAAAACACATAGGACGTGAGAAAATTACCTTTTGTTCATGGTAAACAAGAAATAAAATAACTTAATACGTATTAGAGTAAATATGTTATTTTTTTCTAACAAAACAATGTGTTTGGTTAAAACAAATGTGTATATAGCTAATCAAAGTTTTGACAACTTGACGAAAAAAGGTTACGGAAAACTTAATTTTCTGTTAATCGTCCGTTAATCGGTGATCAATTTATAATCAAAATAAATGTTGTGTTATCAATTCTAGTTCCCCATTACGTTCAACAACGAATAACAAGATATAAATAAATCTTAATTTATTATGGATTGGCCTTTCGGAAACAAGGAAACAACAAATTAAATTCTCTTAGTAACTTTGTCTAAATTCAAATACTGTATTTCTAGTGTGTTTATAGGTCTATATTTTAGTTTACTTTACGCTTAAAATGAAGTTATTATTTTACATCATCATAGTAGCTGATTGACCACTGCAGTGCTAAGCAAAGATATCCGCGATGATCGATCTTGCGCAGACTGCATCCAACGTCTTTCCATGACCCTAATTGTATCTTCTTCTCACTTAGTGGGGGCCATCACCCACGTCACCGATGACATACCCCCTTCAAATGGCTACGCAATATACATCTTTCTTAGAAGCCAATAATTACAATTAGTGTAAACAAACACCATGTTTTCTTAACCTCGAAAATTGTTTTACCGGTTATGAATATCAACTTAAACGGAGTTTTATTTTATTATTTGTATATTTACTGTTACCGTATATACGCATTTGTAGTACCTACGATCTTCATTCTTTAAGGGAGGAAGAAACGGACATCGAGCGATGATTTTATATATTTTTCCACTTGTACCTGTCTCATTTCTTCATTATAGAGTTGATCTAGAAAGAAGAGAAAATAAAAGACAGGTCGGCTCAAGTGATTTTCAGGTTTATTAGGAAAAATTGTTGTAGACATATTTTCTATGAATAAAAGTGTTACGGGATGGCTTGTTTATACGTATTTGACTTTAGTTCATAAATAATTAAATCCTATTTACATAATTATCACACACATGCACTTGCTCAGGCGGGTACGACCAGCGATGCGATGTAATTCTATTATTTTTTTTACTTTTGTGTTAAAACACTCGTAATGCTTTCGTTAAGGATAATTTTATATTAAAATTAAATATGAACCCTGACGAAAACATCGCGAATGCTTTGTTTGCTTTAACGTGTTAGAATTTAAGAGTCAGGTACAGATAATGGAGCGTGGACTTCGTAATTCCAGACAAATGTTCCCACAAATGAAGTTTCGCGTGTCCGGATTGGACGCAAAAGCGAAATACATCCTACTGCTGGACATCGTCGCAGCTGACGACTACAGATATAAGTTCCACAACAGGTAGAGCACTCATCTGTTGCGCAAAGCGAGCCTAACCCTCAAAGTTCATAGGAGCGAGAATTTGGAGACACCAGATTGTCGCTCGGTAGCCCGGCACCGCGCCGCCGCGTCGATTGGAGACGCTCCCACGGATTCCGACCGGGCCCGTTACTTTCATTTAGCTTGTGATGCCGCCCACACGTCCCACTAATCCCCGATACTCTTTCCGATTGTTTTAATTGCACTGACGATTTGTCCGATACACGCTCAATTTAAGGGCAACGACATCGTACCGCTCGCCGGCCGGGATCCGGCGATTAAGGATTCAACACGCATCCAACGGGTAATATCATTAAAATATCTTTGTCTCAAACACCGCAGCGGTAACGTAAAAAGCGGCCCCCGACAGTCGAGGTGAGAAATGCCAACGCGATTCTCCGCATTTAAGTAAATTAAACGAAATCGATGGACGCTGATTTAGTTGTAGAAAAAACTGCGGCTATCCGCGATCGATCGCTTCGGATCGCGAACGTATCGATTCGAGATGACGAGACACGATACGTTCGACTGCTGGTCCGTGTAATGTCGGGACGGAGACGATGCAAGTTTAGCAACGGCGCGATGCAGCCGATAAACTCCGATTTAATATCCGTTAATTAATCCGGGCCGAGCATTCCGAGCCGCGGTGAGATTTGTCCGTGAGTCAGCGGCCGCGGCCCTCAAAGGCGCCGGCCACTAGCGCCGTTAACATGGTAATTAATTATTACAAATCATTCGTACATAAATTATTTTGGCAATTACGGTCGGGGATTAGTAAATTCGCTTCGGTTGATATTTCGGTTTCGATCTCGTCCGGGCCGAATTCGTTGCATGTCGTTGCATAGGCTCACGTGCGCCGGTCGCGATGTGTCACGGGAACTCCACAATGGGAGCGCTCGCTGCCGTTTTTAGTAGTCGGTGACGGAAGCGACATCTTTTTGTTTCGTGCCAATACTTTGTAACACCTCGTCAGACGCTCTGAGTCTTTGAAAACAACTTTTCCAAAACTCAAGCCGAATTGTTCTTGTTTAGTTTTTCTGTACCAAAAAGTATACGAATAGTAAGATACTGGTTAACATGGTTAAGAGACGAACAAATTAGATCGAGATCACAAGCTAAGCGTTAGTTCTCGGAAGGAAGAAGTAAATGAAAGTGAAACTGGTCTGACAATCGACGCTAGGCCGCGCTGTCGCCGAGCCCCAACCCATATTTTCTCTCCTGTTGCTTACAGACGTATGTTTCCTGCCTACAAAGTTCGCGTTTCTGGTCTTGATAAAAAAGCAAAATACATTTTGCTAATGGACATCGTAGCTGCCGACGATTGCAGATACAAATTCCACAACAGGTATAAACAAATGACTGCAAGGGTTAAATTAAAATAAGAGATCCGTAGTGGAGACAAGCTCTGTTCGCGTCCGTAGTACTTATTTTAATTTAAATCGTCACATTAAAAAACAAATTGAGGCAAGAAGCATGCGTGTACTCATGTGAAGGCGATTGGGATCTGCGTGCTTTAATTGTGTAGTCGATTCGTGAACTTGGCTCGGGAACATTCATCCATTCCGAAAGTTCTGTTTACCGCGTTGGATTATATTTCAAAATTACCATGCCGTCGGTTCAGTGTACTTGTTCGATTTTGAATCTTATCTCTTCGTATTAGCGTCGTAAGACTGTTTTTGTCACGCATTTAAACATTTGCTGTACCAATTATGTTCCGCTCAACGCAGATCTCTTTTCATTCACATCATTCTTGTTATGCATTGTTAATCTCAGTAATATTATGTTGGATTGCTTTTTCATCGCCATTGCATGATTTTTCGTCAGCAGTTATAGCAGTTATAGCGCTTATTAAATAGCTGTCGGCGCTTAATTGTAGCCATGCATGCGGCTTCGAGCACTCGCGCTGTGTCGGGACGTTTCCATTCGGTAATTAAATAAATATGTTCACGCCTTAACGTCGGCATAAACATTATTATTTACGTCGTCATAACTTCACTTATTTATGCACGCACCTGTCGCGCTCCATGTTTTTTTAATTATAATCTCTCTTGATTAATAATTAATTTCGATAACTAACGACTGGCCTATCGTAGATACAGTTAGATAAGAATTCGAGTTTAACACTGGGACGTTTGCGGCACGGAAAGTTCGCCAACGAGCCGCGTGTCCGTATCGTCTTATAATTATTACAAACAGCTGACTCGATAGCAGACGAGGTGAGAAATATTTTATACGCAAATGTAGCCAATCGGATCTCTTATCTCTCGCGCACTGCCGTAACAGAGGCGAGCGTCCGCGTCGTTTCAAATAATTAACGAAGATTCCAATCAAGTTTTAGACGCATAAAAGAATAGCGCGACAGGCTATTATTAGCATTCATTGTTAATACTGTTATTTCTGCTATAAAATAGACTTAAATGCTAAATTAAATTTTAAACTCTTCAATTTGTCTAAAAAGATTTATAATAAACTGTATATATATTTTAACGATGTTTTTTTGTTTATGAACCATTAACTGAAGCGTCATCTTTTACATTGTTACCTGTACTGGAAAACTCCGCCCTTTTTCGTTACAACTTTCTGAAATATAAACGACATATATTATAATAAATTTTTGACAAATTAAAAAATAACGATTTAGAGTTTTTTTTTTCTAGTAATTACTTAATAGCATTTACTAGTAAGGACAGCAATATCAGCTGCTCTTACATGCCCGCAGAGATACGTCAACCTAGTCTGTAACCACCTTTAACATGTTCCCAAATTTAAATTGCATTTGGATGGCTTATCTTTTTACTTTTGCCCGCTTACATATGCTTACTAACAATAACGGTTACTGTGTAATGAATTTAATAATTTCCGGTTTTATTTTATTTCATTTATTCATTTAAATCTGGAAGAAAACTTTAAATATTTTGAATTTATAGTCCTCTATTATTTCTGCTAAAATATAGCTTAAATGTTAAATAGCTTGAATATAATAACATTATCATTATAGTGTATTCGTGTTACTAAAATAGTGAGTAATAGTAAATATTTTCACTCAGCTCACCGATAGATGATTAATTTAAAGATAAGTTCGTAATATTTGAAGAGCTTTCTTCAACAGTTCAATGTGGACACGGCTTTCTAATTCATTGAGTTCTAACTGAAAGCTACAGGCATTTTCTCTTGAGGTACGTAAGTGATTACAACGAAGAGAGACTTAGTTGAGCTAGTTAATGTGAATACGGTTTTCTATTTATCGATTTCAAATTGCCCTCTTGTCTTGATGTACATAGATGATTACTACGAAAACTTTATTTCAACTGGTTGACATGTACACCTTTTATAATTTACTTTGTCGAGCGTAAACTGAGTGACTGGATCACTATATTTTTAACATGAATACACTGCAGTACAATTTATTTATAGATGTAAAATCTGTGCAAATGTCTAAGCGCATCTTCTGTTTCCGGAGTCGATGGATGGTGGCCGGTAAAGCGGATCCCGAGATGCCGAAGAGGATGTACATCCACCCGGACTCCCCGTCAACGGGCGAGCAATGGATGCAGAAGGTTGTTTCCTTCCACAAACTCAAGCTCACCAACAACATCAGCGACAAACACGGATTCGTGAGTACCTGTTTTTTTATAATGTATATTCATAGGATATTTACGCGGTAAATGCAAATATATTTCGTGCTGCATAAGTCAGTAAAATCGTCGTTGAAATGATTACTTCTTTATTCTGTGACATCTTCTCCAACAGTTTCTTATATTATTTAGCATTTTTAAAAGATTAACAGCCGGTGCTCAATGTTCTGGTATAATTTTAAGTTCAAAAGTCAAGTATAACATATGTATTAATTTTATTTTAATCGGCATAGTCATAGTTATATCTTATAGTTTTATCCGGTGATAAGAAGCAACAAAGGCTACGTTGATAAGACGCAACATTTATAGGTCTATGTATATTCTCCTCTTGAATATATCTACGTATTATATTTAGAAGAAAACAATGAGCTTAACTATACATTATGTATATTCGAATGGTATTTTAACATGCATGTGATGAAAAAGGAATGCGACAAGATGTTAAATATCCAAAGAGTTGAAGATCATTTCGTGGTCCGTCTCTCGAAACCTACACTTGTTTAATTTAAGCAGCAACACATAAGTTTGTTGTGTTTTATATAACTTTATTCATATTATTATCAACTTAGGATCATTTAAAATGATTACTAGTGTACTTCCTGAGAAAAAAGACATTTATAGAAACTGGAATTAGGTTATGCTCCTATATAATCGTTGTCGCCGTTTCAGTCCATTCAAGCCCACTGCAAAGAACAGGCTTCCTTCAAAGATATCTATGGAATGATATATCATAATCGCTACGATCGGTAGGTGGGTTTGGGATCGCAGTGTTATATTATGGTACGCAGAGGACGCCGCTGTCTGGAAACTTGTTGTTGAGCAGTGGCAATACCATAAAATGCACAAAGTGTGAATTATGTAAGATTTCATCCCGGGAATCGATCACGTGACTTAGGAACGCAAGCCCCAGTCCTTTTCCACTAGGCTATCAACTTTCTTGTATCCTATATAATGACATCCTTCATCTTAAAGCTACAAGGGTACCGGGTAACTCGCACATATTCTTTATACAATAGTAGAGCAATTCATTATCTAGTCTTCATTATTACTTAAAAATCTTTCATACAATAAAAGGATTATACAAACTTTGTGTATATCGGACACAATTGGTCACAATGTTAGTTGTTCCAGTATAACACTAACTATCGTCATACTTTCTCAAGGAGCTTCATTGTATTTTTATATTACTCAAAGACAAATAAAGAAAAAATCTTTACATGCCTTTAACAGTTCCTGCAAGTTGGTGGCCGTGTCTAAAATCGAATCTAAGGTTTTAGTCGCGAAGCCGTCGTTTGGATGAAAGCTCCACGGAGTACACAAGGGGCATCGAGAGACGATGACTTTAATTCAGTCTATTGTATTTGCTATACCTAAGATTATTGCTATTTTTGGGTTTATGTAAGTACAGACTTGTTACACGAATAGGAAGCAAATAAACACTGCCAGGGCCGTAGCGCGCGACCGAAATGATCACGACAATGTCAGCCATAATAAAATATGCTAATTTATCATTAATCACAACATTAAAATTCATCGATTCCAAAAACAATTACGATTTTTGATATTAACACTCGATAATAATTTACGACTTTAAGCACAGTAGCAGAAGGTTGTAAGTAAGACAAGATCTGTGTCGAAGTAGCAGCCGCGGCGCTCGAAGTTTTTGTGCCGGAGCAAAAAGTTTATAATGCGGGTGATATTGTAATTAAAAAGCGGTCCGCGGGTTCGAACCCCCACCGGCGAGCAGCGGGGGCACATTGTCGCCGCCACGGCTATTACGGTTATTTACTTTGGGTAACCGTCGCACCGTTTAGGAGCTCTATAGATTATCTTTTCACCGGTTCAATTAAAAGAGGATATGCACTTTTGACAAAAGTTATTTTTTTGATCAAGTTTTTTAAGATTTTTTTTTCGTAAACATTACGTAGTACGAGTATCTGTATCAAGCATTAAGCATTAATATTACTAAACTAATTTTTTTTAATTGTACTAAAGTATCAACTTCTGGCATTGGCCATTGGCAAACCAAGACGCTCAATCCACGGAGGTAGCATTAGGAGATAACGGATATAGTCCAGCGGATCGGCCAGTTGCAAAAACAGATGACCGCTGAAGCCTTAAGATTCTGGAGTGGCAACCACGGACTGCCAAGCTAAGTTTCGGGCCTCCACCAAGAAGGTGGATAGACAACCTTGTTAAAGTTCGAAAATACTGGATGAAGATCAGCTGCCAACCGATCGCACGTCGCTATTTTTGTTGTATTTGTTGTAGAAACAATTATGACAAGACATAGTTAACTATGTTTTGTCATAATTATTTCTATACGAGGCTTTTATTATATTTTCTCTTCCTATAGTTTACGTGAATATTTCTCTTCTGTGCTACAAAAACTGAATCGATATAATTAAAAATACAAATGGTACATGGTGTCGCGCCAATGGCTATCAGACCGGGCGATAGGATGGCACGTTTTAATAGCCCAGAACTTTTAATTACTGTAATTATAAAAATGGAACGTATTAGTGCCCTAAACAGTTACTTGGCGACAGTACAGACGCATTGGCATCCACCTAGCCATACCATACCTCCACTTCCAATTATTTTTTTCCATTGGACAGGTTTTGAGTAACGTTTTTTTATGCCACAGTTGAATTACGAAGGTTATAAAAAAAGAAAAAAATATAACACATGTTTTCAATTAACAAAATTTTTCCGCAGAATTTTTAAAAACTTGTTTATAAAGTTAATGCTGTTAAAATGTGACATGTTGACAATGTAAGGCAGATAGGACTTTTAATTATTTATATATCTTTCAGATATTTTTAATCAAAAGAAATTAATTGTTGATAGAAATATTGTTCACAAGGCACATTGACGATGTCCCGTCTAGACTGAAAAAAGATATAAACAAATTTCAAATTAAAAAATCATTCAAAATCACAGTCTTAAAATTTGGTCTCGTTTTTTTTGTTGTAAATTATCACAGAAGGATAGACAATGACTGACTGAATACGAAAAATTCTTTGTTAAAATTAGAAGTAAACAGTTTGGACTAAAAGCTTAAAACCGTTTCCGAAATAATTATTGATGCTCGTGAACTTGTGTGAGAAAAATACAGTATTAATCCAATCAAAGTTGTTGTGTCCAAAAGTCGAGATCTTCACTTTCTCCCGGCCGGCGGTGTTCCCTTTTAATCTAATTTTAATGGCTAATGATAAGAATTATTACGACAAGAACACGAGACCACAGTGTTGCGAGTGTAAAAAAGAATTAATTCCAGTTTCAATATCAAAAAACGCTACCGAAAACGAAAGCCGGCTCTTCAAGGTAACACAATACACTTGAGTGCATTTACACGACCGCGATCCAATCATAGATAAGACGATTGTTTTTTTTTTTTAATTCCGGCGATGAGCGGTTGTTATTTTTTTTTTCGAGTTTTTGTTGTCGTTTTTTCCCCGTGTCAGGTCTTTTGTCTTTGACGAGGGACTCGGGTAATTGAAATAACGACGGTCTCAGTGTGGTATGCGTAGAATTTTTGTGAACAGCTGACTCGGTGCGACGCGACGCGTATTTTATATTTCGAACGCTTCCAGTGTTATTAAAATCATCAGTTTCCTTTTACTCTTCTCCTTTTAAATTCGCTAGACCTATGGTTAATATATTTGAGTTACACTTAAATTTTTTAAATAATGTTTGATTATAAAAATGTTACAAAATTATTTTTTTTACTCGAGCATTTACATTACGTTTTTTTACCAATTGTTAAAGAAAAATTAGGCTTTATTTTAAAAAAAGAATCTGTTATTCGCTTTGCCTGACATTACTTATTCAATTTTGTTGATTACAATATATTTCCAAAATTAATACAATTTCAAACAATCGTCTTATATTCGATTAACAACATAACAACGTTTTGAAACATCTCACAAATAAAAAGTTAGAAAAATTTCCTTTTTTCGTCTACTCTCAATAATTTTATACAAATAAATTACGATTTTTTCTATAAACAAATGATTACTGTAGTTATTTTTGCACAATAATTAAAACAAATTATAATATCAACTTATATTAAATTTCTATATAGCGTTCTAGTATACCTATACGAGGCGCATTGTCCGATGTAGAAACAGGTAAACAGATAGGAACCGAGATAACCGGCTGTTTATTGGTTTTGTATTTTTTTGCCCCGCGCCATTCTGACCGACACGACATGCCGAATTTCGAATGACCGACGATATTTCATATAAGATATTATCAACGCTTGTTAACATCGATTAGTTTGTTGTTTCGCTTATAGGAGTACAGCGCTATTGTTTCAATGCAACCATTTGTAATAGAGTCCGTTTTAGATTAGCTTCTTTGTCTTTTAGTTTTTTTTTTAAATATTGTTAGCACATGCTGTCTGGCCTCTCAAAAGTATTGGTCGAAGAAGTTTTATTAGGCACAATCTTTACAACCATCTTTCTCCAGAAGGCAAAGGGTCTATAAAAGATCCCTTTTCGAACCGATGCGTATGAAAATCATTCTATAGTCACAAACATTGTTAAAAATGATCGTGCTAAGTCTTCCACATTTGAACTTCTTCTTTGTGTAAGTGCTATTTCTTATTATTATATTCCTTTAGTATTCTTATAAATTTTGTTTAAATACAAATTGGAGATGCTATTATGTGATAATACAAGTTGAGGTTCCCTCATGGGACCTAAACGATTTAGGTTCTCGGCGGCCTCTCAGTTCGATAATATGTCATGTACGCGAATGTAATATAAATAAATGCTAAGAGAATGATAGAATATATAAAGTAAGAACGAGAGAAATTGTGAAGGAACAGAGAGTGACGGTGAAAATAGGGAGGTTAGTGAAAAAGAATAATTATAAAATATATCCTTTTTCCAAAAATAAAATGGAGGAACGAGAGGCCAGCAATAACAAGGGCTATTTAAATATATTTGTATATTGCTTGTAATTAACGTCGCAAGAGAATCCTTGATGGAAGTTATGTAAACGAGGTGTAGGTTAAATGCCCTCTGAGCTCTGCTTTGTAAGCACGCTAAATCTGTAAATTTAGTTAAAAAAGTTTTCATGGTATTTAACCTTTGTTGAACCTAAATCTATTGATATATTAGTATTCATTAATTTTACAAAGCTTTTACATTATTTAAGTCTAGAGACCTAAATCATCTGTTAACTATGATATTACATGAATTTAAATTTTTAAATGCCTGTTATATATCATTAACATTCTTTTTATTAAATCAAGAATGTTTTTATATATCTATTTTATTTTCAAACTTTGCTACTGAGATTAACAAATTTATAAAATGCATCTGTCTTGTCGCAAACCTCTATTGGAGTGGTCTCGTGTGAAGCGATTTGGCAGGTGGAACGGATAAATATGTCGGCTCTATTTATTAACACTCGCCTTGTTAATGAGGTGTTCGTGCGAAACAAAGAACTAAGAAAAAATAAATTAGCTTCTAAAAAAACCTTTTCTTTGTAAAATTTTTTACAATGTAGTTTTGACGTCCGTTTATACTGGGTATCATACGTGTGTTTGTTTTTGTTTTAGATGAAGTAAGTCATGATTTTGAATTGAAATAAAATATAATAATGGATTAAATATTATTGCCCATTTAAATAATTAAATTTATAACTAAACGCTTTAGAGTCCATCACTAATATGCATCGCTATATATGCAGCACGCTATATACTTTATATTGCATGCAATACACAACAAAAAGGACAAAACAACACAATATTTCAAATTGGATGTTCTGCCGTGGGGCCGCGTACGCTGATCAAAATAGTCCTTACGGAAGAACAGCGCTGTTGCAGTGTTTTGTTTAACACTCGTCCACATAGGTTTTCACTCCGTGAACTCAGTTCCAATAAAGCTGTTAAAGCCCCCGGGCTAACAGCATCAACTTTAACCGAAACCAAGCTGCAGCATCAAATGCTTGGTCAGCGCCTTTTGGTCGATACAGTATTGCTAATTGTAAAAGTCCGATTCCTACTAGTTTACTTTGTTACTCTGTTACATTTACCTACCATTGTTATAACACAAAACTATTGTGTAGATCAAACAAAGATTTTTTATTTTACTTGTATGGTCATGTTATTGTTCAATTTAATTATTAATGCGCAATCTAGCTACATTGTAAACTCAAGTAAAAACAGTGATTTATTAATACATTGTTTTACATACTATATACATACTTCACATATGTATAACAAAGGGAGTAGTAGTGATTTGTAAAAGTAGAGTAGTATGTTGTAGTATAGATAACAAATTTATACCCAGGACTTGATATAAAATACGTAACACCTAAAAATAAGATCATAGTAAATTTGTTTGAGGTGGAGGGAGGAGTGAGAGTAATAAAAACAAATTAATTCAAATTCAAAATATTTTAATTCAAGTAGACATTTATACGCACTTTTAAATTGTCGATTATTTTATCATTATTAGTAGTAAGCTACCGCCGACTGGGAATACTGGTCTGCTGAGAATAGACGGCCAGAAACCCAACTGTTGCTGTTTTTAAACGCCCCGTATGAATAAATCACCAAGTTTCATGCATTTCGATCCGCCAAAAACTCTTGAATGCTATAATAAGATTTTTTTAATATTATACTTTTACTTTGTTAATTTAAATTGTATATACATACACTGGAATACCATGAACAACATGAATGATTTGTTAACTTTCAGCGAAATCTTTCTGTAACCTCTTGAAGGATTTAAGCTTCAGGAGTGACTTCTTTTCTGGAACGATCTTCAGAAGCGGCATTAGAAGGAAAATTAAAAATTTGTTAGGTAGGGAAATGAGTCTGGTTGATAAATGTAGACGCCAATGCATTGCAAGAAGTCTTTCTAACACCTGCTCGGGTCTTCAGCTCTGAGCCCTAGAACCTACGAGACGGATACCGCGGATTGTTGAGAAGTTACTTTTATAACAAAGATCAGATAAAATATTAATCTAGATTGACATTGCTTTTACGTGAACCAATGTAATGGCAAATATTTCAAATGAATGCCAAACATTTACACAAAATTTGATTTTTTTAGACTGCAAATAAATATGACCAAGATCACATTAGTGGTTAATATCATCACATGATATCTTACTACATTAACACTATATCTAATAACGAAACCTTTCAAACTCGAACACTGATTTTTCAATCTAAGTGACCTAGAAGTCATGGATAGTCTCAACATTATACCAAGGCTGTATGAAGTTGATTCTGTGTATTATAACAAAATTAATTTTATTGAAGCACGTTACCTACAAAAGCGTTTGTTAGTAGTTTTAGCCGACACGACACCGGATGGGGTCGCTGTATCCGAAACCGACGTAAAGTCTATCAAATTTCACGCCAAATATTGATTATAGTAGTCCACTCGACTCTATGGACAATGTATATATGTACGCTTTTATTAACTGATTGCAGATAATGTTGATATAACACTTACTGCTAGATTTAATAATTAGCCTTACTTTATTTATAACTTTGGAGCGTAAATATTAAAGAACGTTTGTGCGATTAATTACTACACCCTAAATGACTTCATAGAAGATAGTACACCTTAAAAATGATGAGTTCGCCTTCAGTCTTTTTTTAAAAAAAACAGTAAAACCATTATTATTTACACGTAATTTATTTTGTTATTCATGTTCATATAAATTTATGATTATTTTAATTATATATATGTAAATATACTGATTAGATTCTAAAGTATAAGACAGAGGAAAACAGCAGTATATCTTGGCTTGGTATAATTATTTTTTAAATGTTAATATTAAACTCTGTTACGCCTGAATAAGTAGTATGTACAAGTAATTATTATTATAAAAAAAAATTGAGAATCTTGATTTTTGAAAGGCGCACAGCACAAACTTAAATAAACCTAATTGATTCTGTTTCTCAGTTTCGCATTATGACGGTTATCTAGACGCCGGTAATAAACGTCGGACGGCGTGGCCTGTCGGCGAGCGAGGATGTATTGGCCGCAATCGGTTATTTACAATGCCCTCGGTTTGGGACAGGCCGCGTTTATAGCGACGCTGACGGCGCATTGGCGTGTCGTCAATTATAACGACATCTCGAACACTTTAACAGGCGGCAAAAGTGTTTAATAATTATTAAATGGCGGCCTTTATCCCGGTTTATTGCCGGGCTTTAATAAAACTCAAAAGGCGGTCAGCTACGGCTGTTTCTTGGTCGTCGCGCGAGGTAGACTTTGGCTTCGAATGCGTGGGAACCAGTGGCGCTAACTTTTATTACAATTCACGTATTATTAACAAAACAATTAAAATTTTCTTAATTTTTAGTGTCTTTAGCTCGTATTTTAAAAGACGACAGGTCACAGTAACACAGGAAGAACTTTATTATATAAAATCTTGTACTATTAGGCGAAAGCTGTATTAGATTTAGGAGAACTCTTACTTGTCACAATACTTTTTTAAAGTTTTATTTAAAAATGTATATGGTCTTATTTAGATTTTTAGTTACATTATTTGGTAATTATTAACATGTGTTTATTACGTCATTAGTTGAATCTAAATAAAGCTCTTCTAAAAACAGAAAGCGATTGTGGCTTATAATTAATTTAGTTTGAAAACGACTGTCCCATTTGAGCGAAATAGCATCGCAAAGTGATTCGTGCCGCCGGGCTCGGCCAGCTTCCGAGGAAACCGGTCTAATTTATAAACACCTACACACATCAAAGAGACAGTTAACTGCATAATACGGATCGCGGGGTCGGCGTGCGGCGATCGGAGACATCGGGGCATTAGGTAAGCAGCGGACACGCTCGCCTGCCACCGCTAGGAATTGGTCCGTTGACAGGCGCCGCTGTCACCCGCCGATACCATCTGATACATAGTGGAGCTATTCCTACATTATTTATATGAGACGCGGCCACTTCTACGTCCACATTAATTGTAAGCAGCCGTGCGACAGGCATGAAATCTGTCTTCAATTACAGTGGCAGCTCAGCACCCGTTCCGCTATAAAAACATCTCGACAGTCCATAATAATGCCGTTCTCCGCTCCGGGGGTATATTATAACGTCGATAGCAAAAAGCACCGTCTGTTTTAATTGTAAAGGGCTAATCTCTGCGAAGTTTTTCGAGCGTCTAATTCGTTTCAAGTAGCGTATTGTGGGCGAAACGCGGGATCCTCGACGGCAGCTGCGGACGGTTGCAGAAAAAATGTTTGTACGTCGGTTTATTATTTCGTATACTCCCATGGTATCGTAAATAATTTGTCCATCTTCAACACATTGTATGGAAATTTGTTTATTTATCGCTTGCGTAACTGGACTGGTTCGAAATAAACAAATTTCTGTAAACGCAGAGGCACAAAGGACGGCAAACCGGTGCGCTTGCTTGAGCAGTAAAGGGCATATGCTTAATTTATATACAGTTATTGATCAAAAGGTGATGTCCTTTGGGAGGCATCGAGGCGTCCTCCGGACCGGTGAGCCCCTCACAAATTGTTCTCCGGCACGCGGAGGGCGATAAAATCACGCCGCTAAGCGAGAGGCCACCTACTTCTTAAGCCTTTTGAGTGACAATTATTCGACTATCGATTACATAGATGTTCATACGAAAAGACAATGAGTAAAGTAAAACAATTATTATTTTAAATTTCATCGTTTCCAAGGCCTTCATACTTGACCAATTTGAAGTCCTTAGTATTTTCGAAGACATGTCAAAAATAAACTATTCGGAAAACCCATTCACATCGTGTAATAAACTAATTTTGAACGAATCGCAGTTTATTTTTATGATTCCGCTGTTTTGAGAACTTTACGGCCATGAATAAGTAGAAATGTTTGTGAAGGCCTTCTATATGTCATAATTATTTCAAGGTCGTAAAAATAAGTAAACTACGATATAATCTATTAAAAATAAGTTTTAATTCGTGAATAACTGTCGCTCGAGTCTAAGAAGTCATACAAAAGTTTCGTTAATATAACAGAGAAGTTAATATACTAAATTGAGCTGAAAGGAAATGTAGTGGCCTACCTCCAGCAGTTTACGTTATCCGAATTAAATGATGATGATGATGATGATAATAATAAAAACTTCGTGTAATGTTGGTTTTATCTATCTGCTGGTTTTTGTATTTACAATATTTCTATTACGCAGTAGTTTTATGAATTACAGAATAACACCTGATTTTCGTATATGTTTGTGTATCGGTATCGATGCCTTAAAAATAAAAACTTTTGGAAAAGACATACAGTAGACAATTAAAAGAAGAAATTCCGGTGTTTTTGATGACAAACTTTACTCACAATTTTCTCCAGCACTGACTACGAGCTCATAATGTTAAATAGCGATCTCTAAAGTCTAATGCCACCAGCCTCGCTGCCTATTTATAGATCGATTGAATAAAATTATAAACAATTGTCTACTGCAGTATCGACTTGGGATCTTCAATTAACTATTATAAATAAATTGTATGCATTACTATTTACGTCTTCAATACGTGAATATGACGTTAGTACAAATTTACGTTTAAGGCTTTTAAAAGGAATCTTTTGTCAATTACGAATCCTGCGCACTGTCGAACGTTGACGATTGAAGCAGACTTTAAGCCTCTTTACATTCTTGACTGCTGCATTGTTAGGTTGAAGTTTTTTTTTGCCACATAATTGCTGGTAGGCGCCAAAAGTTGTTGCGAAGTCTTTTATATAATGTAAAAAATTATAAACATTCTTTTTTTATCTTTCATTAAACGTCACCATAACACGATTTTGTAATTTTAATGTTGAACAAATACATAATTGTTATACGTATTTTTTTAATCATTTTATTAATTTATTTACCATAAAAATGTATATATTGTCAGAGTCATTTAGTAAAAAAAATATTTGTTAACTTAAATCAGTAGTGGTAGGATAAATGGTCGTTGGCATTAAGTTTTCGATAAGAGACCACGGACCCACAAGCCCAGCGAAGGAGTCCACAAGGTGGATAGACTTTGGAGTTTTTAAGGACGTCGGAAGACGCATGCCGCTTCGAACTGGTCCTAATGAAATTCTCTGGGGAAGCCTATGTTCAACAGTGGTCGTTTTATAGCTGAAGTTATGATGATGATTATTACACCCGTGAACAACACGAAAAAAACTCTGAGAGCCCAATTTGAAAAAATCTAGAATGAAATTGCTTCCTACAAATTAAAATACGCGTGTACCAAACGCGTCTTGATCAAAAAAGATCCTTCATAAAGCTCAGATATGGTACGACACAACTAATGTTGCTTCTAAAATGAACAATTGTTTAAATTGTTATTAAATGCTCTCAACTAAGTATTGTTCTTTTACTTTTTACGTTTGACGATTTCAATGGTATAAGAAACCAATATAAGAACTAAAATCGTGTAATTAAAGATGTTAGCAATAAGTGTAAAGGATATTTTAAAAATAAAAAAACAGTATATAAAGTTTTTCGTTTGACTCTTGATTGGAAGATAGTAATATATACACGAAATTGATATGCACGTATTCCGTTACGACAAAACCGTCTATTTGTCATCGGCAACCGACAAGACAGCAAACATTGGGGTCCAGTGGGTGAATTACAAATCGCTAACATCTCCGTCAATCTACGCAGAATTTGCTTCGATTATCCTTTACCATCCTTAATGACCAAGATACTAAAGATTCTATCTCTATGCCACATTCGCCAACCAGAGTAAATAGAGAGCTCTTAAAACCGCACTTTTGTAAACAAGTGAAAGGAACAGATGGTCGTAGTGGGCATTAACTTTAAAAAAGAACAAGATGTGTTTATACACAGCTACGTTATCAAACGTTCTTTAGTAACAAGATGTTTTTTTTTTAATATAATACTAAAATTTGTCAACGTCAGGTTTTGGGTTTCTTGCGTTTATAATTACAATTCAACTCATTATTACTGCGTTTCCTACGAACTTCACATCAGTCCTAAAATATACCAAGAGACTGGGTATTGAAATACAATAAATATATAAACAAAAAAATGCGTCCAAACCGTGCAAGCGATGAAGATGTTGTCTCCATATAAACGCATCCTTATCTCGTTATTATTATTTTTTTTTAATATTAATTCTATCCGGTCAATACAATTTAGTTAATATAATAATCTGGCACAGTCATTCTTGCGTATTTACCGCTAGAAAATAACTGTTGAGACAATATCTTGCAAACAAGACTTACCATTGATTTAATCTCTGTGAAATATGTCTAATGTCAAAAGAATGAAAATTACGAAGTCCAAAGTTTTCACATCCCATTAATACTGTCGCTGTCAATACATTGGCAGGTAAGTTTGATACGCGCGTCGCGTATACACATTGTCTTAAAAAAAATAGCAAACGTGCATTGTATCTGAAGACACGTCGCGGGATTTAGTATATTAAAAAAATCTTAAGTTTTATTAAGTAAAATTTATTGCAGTGTTATTTTTTTACGTACGTTTCTTTGTATAATTCTCTATCTGCTAGCAATTTCTGAATTGCTACGGTACGTCTCTCAAGCGCGGCTAAAACTGACCGGAATCCAAAATAGGTTTGCGGAAATAAATGTGAACGCATACATAAATGGTAAACCACTCTCGTCTGAATGAAACGACTTGACCTAATACGATTTTTAATTACTGACACTTTAAAGTGCTATCTATGTATAAACAATGCGGATATTGCTATTCTACTGCATATCTATAGGAGAGGCTTTCGTGTAGTGGACGTCTTAGGGCTGAAAATGATAGTCATGATGGATATCAAATGGCCAGTGAGAAAGCCGTAGACATAGATCAAGGAGATGAGTATAGATGTAATATTAATCCGAATATTATGTATATAAAATTTAATGTCAAATGAAAGACAACAAACGTGTCTAGACACGTTTGTTTTTGACATATTTGTAAGAGAATTCTTTATTTTTCTAATTGATTTTTTATTCTGTACATCAAATATATTACAATACATTCTCATCGCCATTATCCAAACCTTTATCGTCACTTCTCAATATTTCGAATATCATATTAAGAGAACCTTTTAGTAATATTTTATTCTGTTTATCTTGTTATTAAATAAAATATTAAAAATCAAGAATTGAGTTTACACTTGAAAAATTTTAAATATATTTTAGGAGCTAGCGAAATGCGAAATATCTACTGAAATAAACATTTTTAAAATTTTATCCTAATGTCTGGAAAAAGAAAAAAAACTACGTGTTCAGACTACGTGTACTTAATGTTCATATTACTTAAAAATTTTACGCAAAAACCACTTGCGTTTTGATGTACAGGTATTTTAGGAAAAAAAATCGTATATAAAGTTTAGGTAAAAATCTGGGAGCGAATGCTCACATTCCCACGGGAGGCCAGCGGGTAAATATTTGCAACGTATCAAGTTGGGATCAAATGCATTTGTTGTAGCACTTCAGAACCCCTAACATTATAACTCGAAGTATCTCGTAAAACATTGAATATTTTTTAAGTTAGCGAAATCATTTTATTTACACCCGGTAATAAAAATGTATGCAATTTTAATTGACAATTTTTTTGGAAATCTTAGCTTTAAAGATAAATTCGGGAGTTCTTCGCCAGTTTTTAATGTGTTAGAATTTACAGTTTGTTCAAACTTAAAATTTATAGTATAATCTGTATCTACATGCTTTCTATTATATTAAAATATTCTTTAGACAATTTCTTCCTAAATACGAGTATGACATTATGTTTATAATTACTTAGTTCATTAGTATATGGCGATTATTATTTTAAATATCTGCTAATTATTTGTAGTAACTTTAAGTAAAATAAAAATCAGGTTATTTTAAACACGTGTCATTTTATATCTTCTTCTTTAATTGCTTTTGTGCAAAGTAAGCGTGTAATTACTTTCGTTCTAGACAAATTTTATAAGCATATGCAAAATCTGTATAAATTACCGATTAATCATATACTGTTGTACTTCAATTACCTAATAAAAAACATACGTGACGTGACTTACGTGACAAATATCGTGACATCGTGGCTTCAATCAATGTTATTTAATTGAAATACAAATGAATTAGATACATCGGTTATTAATGACGATATTTCTTTATCGCGGTAATAGGTGCTGTTGATTTAACTACAAACAATTTTATATTTTTACTAGCTTATTTTGATAGGAGGATATCTAAGCACACTCACAAGAATACTTTTTTTTTTTGGTAAGCGCTGTAGCAAATGAGCTAAAAAGAAATTATATATTTATAATAAAAAAACAAGCGGCTAGGGCGGCGCAGGGCGATCTTATTAAAGTCATCGGATATTAAAACAGGTGACTTTCAACTTATCCTACCACAAGTCTTTGTGGGCCTCTGTCCAGCAGTGGGCGTCTGATTGTTATAAGAATAGCAGATATATAAAAACGTCATAGGGTTTTTAACAGGCAATTTAAAAAAATTATTCATAGTTAATGTATAAGAAATCAAAGATTTATAAATATTTTACCTCCGCCATATATCGATGTATTTCGACAATGTATAGTAACGTTCCGCTAATCTATTTGTTTGGTGATATTTACAATCGGCCCTTCTCATGTTTCGGAAAGTGTCGAACGATGGTCGCACTGTCCCGTAGCGGCAACAAATATTTGACATTCGCACTTGACATATGTGTGTCGGCCCAGCTGAGCTCATTGATGCGAACATTTGTAATGAAAGTTCCAACGCTGAAATTCATTAATGAGCACTTCTGTTCACGGTTATCATACGCAAACCATAAACCATATATATATTGCATTCTTGTTATAATGGACAAAAGTAATTTGTTTCAAGTGTACACAAAAACGTCGACCCACAGCATACCTTATTCAGACTTATCCGAAAACTGGAAATTGTACTTTTATTAATAGAGATTAATATATTAATAAATAAATCACTGTAGATGTCCAGCTTACGAAAATCATTAAGGTCAGATGCTCAGATAGTGCGGACAGAAGGTCAGATTTTGACACTGTGCATTTCATACGATTGTTTACAAATAAGTTCCCGTATGATGGGCTCTAGCGTCCTGTGCGTACCATATTACCACACTGCCATCACCAAACCGCATGCCAAGCGCTATAGATATCTTTGGGAGAGGCTTATTCCTTGCAGTGGAGGTTTAGGGCTGAAACGACGATGTGTGGTTTTTAGGAGGCTTTTCAGATGAGCCTAGTATTCGGCTCACAGGTAACCATCAATCCTTAAATAGTGAGCCGGTTAACAACGTGGCCTATATCAAATGCTCAATTTTTTATTTCCCGTCGAACATGCTTAATTAAATGAATATCAGTACTGCAGTGTAAATTACTTGCTCTTTGTCTTTAGAATGACTACCTATGTCGATAACTCTAGCCAAATCTCTTTAAACTTAAAAGGCAAGCAAAGGGATTGTATTAGTCTTTTCCCTTACCGGTATGCATTTGATTTCTTTTTAAAGTCTTTATATATTACAACACTTTAGGATATACATGTTAGTTTTTGTTTAATTATTAATTGAATTAAATAATATAAATAGTAGTACAGTATAAATATAAATATAACAGTATAAATAGTATAGTTTTACAAAAATATTTTCGTTTTTATTCTAAATACATTACATTTCTTCATGCGTATTAGACGACACCCCTCTGTTAAAATATAGCACCTCTTTGTATTTTTGTTCTACCGAAAGTTTGTTTGTAAGAAATTCTGAATGGGATAAAACCGCCAATTGTATCTTCTGTATTGTAATTGTAATGTTTCTAGGTTATGTTTTTAAGAGATACAATAAAAGTGATATATAAGTAAATAAATCGGGTATATAAAACGAAAATTAACATTTAGGTTCATTTGGAAAGAAAAATGTACTGGTATTTCGAAAGGATGAGTTAACACTATATCAAAGCAAATTTTTATCCTATTTTCGATAAAGGCGCAAGTTACAAATAAAGTAGGTGTTTACAATGACTCCAGTTTTCAACGTATGAGATCTTTCATTACACTCAGTTATTAAATAACTTATCGGTTATTCCTCACAAAGACTTTTAAACTGTTTTTAACACACACAAACTTAGAAAGTTGCGAAAAATCGTTACATTTTAACTTAAAACTTAATATCTCTATCAAAGTAAAGACCAGTTTTTTTTTTAATCTAAAGGTCATTATATAATACATCTTTTCTTAGTTTTACTGGCAGGAGTCCACGTTTGCATCGCGTGTTCTAACTTGCGTGTCAGTGCGTGCCTGAGGATCGGCCATTTTGTCGACCGAAAATTGGCGGGAAAATTGAGAGAACAACACTTCCACAAGTTTTACCCTACCGCATTTCATCGAAACGCCAAAATTTATTCATGCGACGGCTCAACGCCCTTCTGGTTCGCCGGCATTAAAAATGAAGACAAGAAAATAGTCGAAATATTTTCAGGGCCCCGCGTCCTATAACGATCTCGGTTTTATTGCCTCCGACGAAGAAGTTTCTATTTTGACGTGTCTATTAAATTCCTCGTGGTTGCGACGCGAAACACATTAAGGCGCCGCCGCTGTATTAAATTTCATAGAAACTTCGAATTGTCTTAATATATGTCACGTTTAGATTATTAACTTGCACACCTAAAGAAATTTCAGAAAAGTTTCAATGCGATTAATTAAAATTTACACTGATTTCTTGTAACCAAATAGTAAGTTGTTTGTTTGAATAAACGAGGAAATAATTCGTTAACGAGGAAATAGATTCGTTATTACATGGACCACCGTATTGTCTGAACACCTACTATGGATTCACAGATGCTTCGT
Organism: Battus philenor; assembly: GCF_028537555.1. Classification (NCBI taxonomy): domain Eukaryota; kingdom Metazoa; phylum Arthropoda; class Insecta; order Lepidoptera; family Papilionidae; genus Battus; species Battus philenor. The sequence goes on from NW_027181686.1 coordinate 7,921,984, forward strand.
CAAATTAAACAATTGATGTGTTTTCTATTTATGTTACATTTAAACTATCATTAAGAGCAGGCGTTGTAAAACTAGAATGAAATTTGAAGACTGACTGAAATTACACCGCAAATTCAGAAACACTCCAACTTTACTCCTATCCTTTCTTTAAGGCCAATAAAAACGTCACCGGCAACATACTTTCTAAAATTCGAGCATCACAACTCACGTAAAACTACGAGCGTGTGACAATAAAATGTCCGATACAAGTGGCATTAGGCTGAAACCGCTGGGATGGGCCGAAAACACGCATGCGGTGAAACACCAATAACTTTTGACCCACCTCGCCCTCTCATACAAAATTCGTTTTGTTTCTTCACCATATATCTTAGAAAAACTTAGGGGTCAATGTAAACTGGTAATTCACGTGGGCGGTAAAAGGAGGGAGTCGAATCGAATGTTATAATGGGGGGTGCCAAGGTAATGGTTTCACGTGTTGTTCCTTTTTACGAGTTTCGTTTAAATGGTGCGCCTAATAGTGTAATTTAGGTGTGAGAAACGTCAATTCTTTACATATGACGTCATTACTTCGTGAAAAATTTCCCTTTTCACGCTGTACGGTCCGGTAGAAAAATGCTAATTAATTAAAATACGTTACTACTGGATTAATTTGTTACATTCGTAAAATTATTCAACCGGAGTAAGATGTGGAAAGTGCTGCTAAGTAATATTCTCAATCTCCTCGGAACTTACCGACATCGCTCAATGCACAAGTTGGCTAAGAACAGATGGGCGCTGGGGTCTTGACATTCAGGAGTAGAGACCATGAACCGGTGAACCCAGTGAATTACGTCCACCCGGGCTTCTTAAAGTTGGTTGGAAGAATCTGGGTGCTAACCTCTTCAACTGGATTTATTGGAAAAGGAAATTTTATAAAAAAATAATTTATATATTTTTCTTGTATAGTTTTGTTTGCCAATCAGCTATTGTTGTAGGTCCTTCACAAACATTGTTCTTATCATATGGTTTAAACAAGCCTGTATAACAACACGGTAAGACACCCAAATGGTGGTATAGCGTGCGATTGTCCGCGAGATAGACATGGAAATTTTTGACAAGCATGTTGTTTGCATCCGAATGGTTGAGTTCACGCCATTCGGGCCCCGTCCGCGGACTGGAGCCGAGACATTCATAACCTATTCGACAGGTTGAATTACGACCATACATGTTTCACTTTTATTGCTAAACTACAAAGTTCGGTTTTACACTTTTTATTTCGATAAATAAATTCTCTTCATAATGCGTATAAAACTCTGTACTTTTATTTTATTTAATTTTTAAACATTTTAATAAAATAGTTATAAATAAAGTAAGGGTAGCTTGTAAGTTTTTAATGATAAATTAAAATTTTACTACAAGTATATTCACAATTAATGAAATGCTGTAATATTATTCTAGAGTGAAATATGACGGCCACGATGACGTCATCAAAATGTACCAAAAATGACGGGCTTTCGGTCGGTCAATTTGCATATTTACACCATAAACCTGTCACAAGTGACACGGCGTGGTCACATCGATGTGACGCCTCGCTCTTCGCCGCCTGGGCCTCGTTAAACTGTCTACTTTCGTGTTGTGTTTATTAATAATTCACGAACCTCTTGTTCATTTGGATCTTGTTCATATTCCTCGAGTAATAATTACTCAACGAGTGAACAAATTCAATTGTCCGTTTTATTATAAACGTTTTAAATGATAAGACAGGATATGTTGCTATCGATTTTTACAAAATTCGAATTATTATTTCTCCTCCGGAATATCTATACTAAGATATTCAAAGGTGCCAATCATCATCACCATTGCATTATCTGCATATCTCTGCTGAACAAAGATTACTCTCATAGATTTTCAAGGGACCCGGTTGAAAGCGACCTGCATCCGGCGTGTTCCGACGATCTTATCAAAAACACATGTCTTTGACATCTTAAGACCCTACGCTCGACAGTAAAACCTTATAAACAACATCGATTCGAAGTTATAGAAATTTAGAAATAGCCCAAGTTGCATCAGAAACAATTATATTTGAAATTATATTTGATTTGAAAGTGGCATGCGACACGGCATTTGTAACGTTTCGAGGAATTTCAATTTTCGACTTACCACACCGTAAATCAAATCTTTGTCGACGGTGCCCTTTCAATTTTCGAACTAGAAGTGTACCGATGTATTGCCATTACGCGAGCAACCTGCCATTATTTCATTTCATCGTTCTCGCGTTTAAAACATCAAAAATTGTTGTCTGTTGTGCTCAAGCAGCTTCATATGTTATTACATAAACTTTAAGGACTAGTTCGGCTTGCTATAAACCATATTTGTACACGGGAGAGATACTTCGCGATATTTTTATTATATCGTAATGTCGCTCCCTCACACCTGTGTTGTGAGTCGTGAAAACGACAATTTTACATGTTTCACATTTCCCGGCGACTCCGCTCGACGCTTCGCAGGAGATATTTCGAGGTCCCTTACACCTCCAACCTACGTAAGTAAATTCTTTTGAAAGTGGAATACCAAGAATATTTCTTTTGTTAAATGCTTTCCTTTTCTCTTAATTTAAATGTATGTAAGTAATACTTTTGTTCTAGTAGGTAACGAGTTTTGCAATGGGTTTACTTAATGTTATGTCATTTAATTATCACTGTCCTCCAGCACAGCCACGTCCCGCGACCGATCAAATTGTTCCTAATTTAAAAGTCAAGTTCATTGTAACCTGTTGAATTTAGAACACAACGATTATTCTTTTTTTTTTCATGAATAACTAGATTCTTTACTCGTAAAAAACTGTAATATAGTACGTCTGTAACTGTACGCATAGTGTTACTCTTGTAAAACTGCGTGCAACCACCAATGCGGTGGTCATCTTTCGTTTGTCACGGACTAATAACTGATAATGCTAAAGTTGTTAAAGCTCAGAAGGCTTTGATCCTGGAACTCTTTTTAGTAACAATGGTCGACATCTCCTTTGGTACCCTCGGATTCGGAATATTACTGTAGTTATTTCACTGCATTACGAAGTCGCCAAGTTCTTTAGTCTGTGAGACAGAAACTCCATGGAGTAATTGTGAGTACAGGCCTCCGTCATTAGATTATAGTCATTACCTTTGTCTTAGGCACTTCCATAAGCAATGTTATAGTAATACTGAACTTTAGCTGTTTGGTCGCGCACATGCTTATGGAACGGTAAGGTTTCTTAGGTATGTGCGCGGGGAGAATCGACCACTCAATTCCGTCAACTCCTACGGCGTAGTCACATTTGTCTTATATGTGTTATGCCACATATGTACTCGTATTACTAGAAAACCAATAAATACCTAAAATTCGTGTATTGTTAAAAAATTGTTTAGGAAAACGTATAGTGAGAAAAGAAGCTATATTTAGGCGAACCACCAGGTTTTCAAATCAAATTTCACTGCAAATAGTTGCCTTCGTTGTTGAAATACAGAAGAAAGAGAAAGCTTATTATCATAATGAGGTTTACGTTGGTTTCATAAATGAATGGTCTTCATTATTAAAAATGTCTAAAATAACTTATGGGAACGATTTCGCGAGTGTTCGTGTATCAAAAAAGGCTGGCAGGGAGTTGGGCGGCGCCCGTCGTGACAAATTGTATGGAGTCGTGGGCGGGCGTCTGGAGGCAGCTCCTTTCATGTCACGTAGCCCAGCCAGAGGCCGAAGGTTCGCTTTGTTCAGGTTCAAATAACACTTTTAGGTATGTTCCACTTTACATGTGATGTTTGATGGATCCGGTTTTTTGTTTATTTTTTTCGTCAAACCTGTACGGCTATTCATCTCCATGTATATTTAATCTGTGCCTTTAGAATTACATCAAAAACAATGTAACAATTTAACACGTAGTTTTCTAAATATACCTGTCACCCAAGAAATTTATGCAAATGTACACTTGACTCATTAAATTGTAAAATGAGTATTATCTTCCCCTTTAATGGGTTACGTCATTAATGACCGACATACTTATCTATTATGATGATTATCTTTGGTTTTTGATTTATATTTTATATATCTAACCCTATCTATTATAATTATAGACTATAGCGATCTAATAAAAAAGCGGATATTCCAAACGAACGACTGCTCTGTTCGTTTGGAATATCCTCTGTTATATAATTATATATGTAAATAATTTAAATATGTAAAGTAAAGATTAGTCGTAGTCTTAAAGTACTCAGGCAATGTAAATCGCTGTCTGTCGTTTAGAAAAAAAAATGTCCTTTTGATCTTTTGTTGTAGAGGATAAAACAAGTTAGTTAACATGTGTGCCATTAAGATGCGTTTAACACATATCTAAAATGCCTACGCCTCCGATCCTGAACTTTGGAAGAAGCTGATTTTTAACAACACCAAAAGATTTTTTTATTTATGTATATCATGTATGTATATCTTTAGGAAGGACAGTCTCGTTTATTTTATTTATTGATTTTTTCATGTTCTTTTTTCTTCTTTCATTCATCCCATATATCACATAATCTATTTTTCTACTTCTTTCGTTCCTTATTTTTCTCAATCGTTCAATAGAAAACACTAAAAGATTTGAAGAAAGTCGTATACTAATATATGAAGCAAAACCTATCTACACTCACAACTCTCTGTAGGTATTTTTAAATTTGCGGGTCCAATTTTGTACGAATACAAAACCTCATTTTAATAAAGTTAATGTACTAGTTATATCAAACTGAGGTCTCAGTGGCACCTCTCTTTTGTTATAATTACTTGCAATCGGCATTTATTTAAGTCTCTGAACAAAAAGTATCGCTTTTTACATGAGAAGTATTTTGTTATTTCCAAAGATGGCCACCGCAAAAGCAATGCCGCGCGACATTATATTGGTCAGTTCTTATCATTCGCTCATCGCGACACATTATGGCTCACAAAAAAAATCATAAAATGCCAAAAATGATCAAATCCGAAGTCATTATTCGGACCACCACGATCGAGCAATGCTTGTATATCCAACTTTACAGCGCGGCCCAAACACGGAATGCTACTCGCTTTAATACGAAGCGGGGTTCTTAGCATTATCTTCGCCGGTATCATCTTAACGGTATTGGGCTACCTGTCTTGCCTCCGTCCGCCTGTTTACGTGTCCATGTTATCGGCAGCGCTTTTGATAATGACGTCACTAATAGCATCACTTTCGTTTCTTAATAACGCCTTGATGAACCCAATACAGCATTACAGTTTATGTTCTCTTAGTGATGTATTCAAATTTAGAATATTTTTTGTTGCCAACTAATAAAGATAATAATGGGATACGAATAAATTTTATAAGCGATTTGGTATAGGTTTACAGTAACAAACGTAAACAACATGTACATTTATATATTTGCGCATAATTGTAAATTTAGTTACATATATAAATAAAATAATTACTCATATCAATACTAACATATATATATATATATATATATATTTATATATAAATATGTTATATATATATATATATATATATATATATTTATATTTATATTTATATATATTTATATATATGTTACATTAATAAAATCATCAACCGATCCATAGAGTTAAAACCTTTTAATTTTAAAAAAAGCAAGGTTTTAATTACTTTTCGCGGCGAATAAAAAATGTAAAAAAAAATTCCAATGCAGACTGAACTTAAATTTCTCCTTAAATGTATTTTAGCTGCATAAGTTCGACAGCATCTAAAGCAACTGCTATCATAAACTCCTGTAAAATTTATTCGAAAAATGCGCAAAATTTATACCGAATCATAATATACAAAGGTTTATTTCTATCGCCATATAAACCGATACTCTTATTGTGATGTTAAAATTTCACGAGTGTGCAAACTGTCTCAAAAAGAATTGCTTATGACAAAAATATTAAGTTATAAAAAATCTACGAAAGAGGTTTCAAATAAAAAATAAAACAAAGACATTATCAACCGAGCTATCTAAATTGCTGCCGAAATTTATAGTCGATACCACCGCGTCCATTCTTCGCAACTCATAATGCATTAAACTGATAGCGCATCAGCAAATACTCCGAGTTCAATAATTTCGTGAAACCTCGGGATCTCGCATACCCTAAACATGGTGGTGCCTCACAAAATTAATCACTCCATTAGCTATCTTAATCGAAAGTATTAAAACTATAATTCGTACGGCCTCCGTAAACGAGCGGCAAGGATAACTCTGTCAATTAACGCACGTGTGGGCGTGCGTACGAATAGATTGAAGTACAATTAAATGTTATCAATGTGTGCGTGTATAAGCTTTAACCCGTTGATAAAGCCCAATAAAAAGTTAAATTTAAACACCTTATCGCCGTATCGGAGTGGCTATTGGTGGTCGGGTCTTTCGGCACAAGGCATCCGTGGAGTAGGCGTTGACACTTGAAACTTTTTATAACGTATCAAATAGATTGCAATGCTAATTAAAGCTTGATCAACGTCGTCAGCCATAGTCCCATATTAACTGAAAGAATACCTCGCAGTTTACACATGCTTTTGCGGAGAAAAAAAGTAGTTTTGCAGTGGCGGAGCTAAAACAAAAACGGAAATTTATGTTTATACTCCATATGAGCTATTTGTCGCTAAAAAGTAGACAGTGTTTATTGTGCAGATGATACCTTGCAAATGACATTAAAACAAGTCTAAATGGTACTGATTAAGAGAGGATCATCTTTTTATAGTACACATGCACAACCAAACGAAGTGGGCGTTCTTTTGATGTTAAATAATACGCCATGATTATAAAACTCAATATTTTATTGTAGCTGACTTTATCCTATGCAGCATCGCGTGTGCTTACAAATTTATCAACAGACAAAAACAGATTCTTCTTATTATCTTTTGGTATCTAAATTATGATAGCGGCTTCCTTATTTCAGGATTTCGAGAAAAATCGAGAATCAAAAATTAAGAATACAAATTTTTTTATATTCGGAATTCCTTACCAACGACTAATTGTAAATATAAAAGTTTATTGATCATTAACCAGAATTTTTCAATACTATTCCATAATAGCTAATACATAAACTTAATTGAGGTACATATAATTTCATAAATATAAAATTAAATATCAAGTCCAGAAATGCAAGAATTTTTCGATACGAAAATGCTTTCTATAGGAAGCCAACCTCAAATTAACAATACAGACATAATTCGCTTTAGAAACAGACACACACTCTTGCAGATGGAATTTATTATTTATATTATTATTTATTACAATAAAAACTAACAAATTTAAAGTCTCTTAACCTTATGGTTATAGAAACATAGTGAAGAGTCAGTACTTAGGTAGAAATCTCTTACAGAATAACTTCATTAATATATTATTATAAAAGCGTGATGTCAGCAACTCGTCACAAACAACGTAACAATATCTTGGTAGATATCTTGATGAAGTCTCCGGCGGTTCAAGAGACAACTGTTTTCTATCCATCGGTGCATCTTTATTTATAATCCACCCACTTTAATTCGTCCGCCGTTTATAATATAACATACATTTTAAAAATTAGATTTTCAAAAAATATTTGCTTACTCTACAATAATCAATTTAAAAATAATTTTCTTTGCCTCGCCGAAATAAAATATGACGCCATTGACTTATCAAATGTAAAAGATAAAGTACGCATTTGCTTCAACAATACTTTAAAGGAGTTTTATAGTAGGTTTCTAAAGTTTTAAGGGCTTAGCGGTAACTAATTATAGAGAGAAAGTTATCCTTACTTCAGACGGACTTTTGAATCAGAAACTGTTCTCGGAAAAATATCTCGTCTGTATTGATACGAAAATATCATTATTAATCGTCTGCAAATATTTTAAAGAATATTTGTACTTGAAATAAATGTTATGAAAATAGAGGAATAAAGTGGTAGGTACTAAAATGTTTCATCTATATTATAATTAAATCAGTTATGCGTAATATTGTTTCTAAGTAATATTGCCAACTACAACTGTATTCAAATAAGCATTTGAAAATTTCTGCAACTTTAACATACATTGAATGAAAATTACCAACACAAGAACGTTCGAACGCAGTCTACCGCAGTGTATGTCAAATGGTCTTTAATGTCCGACAAGAACGTAATACAAATACAGGAGATAATACTGAGAGGTCGGTATCTACCGGCTACCGCGGCGGCGAGATGAAAGCGCGCTCAGATAGCGCTAAAACACTCATTTGTTTTGTCACCCGACCACCGACTAATGTGCCTTGCTCCTGCCGTGGCACAGCGAACCTAATAGCGACGCTTGTCATGGATACGGTATTTTATATTTCTTTGACTTTATTTACGAAAATATATCTAATTGTAATAACTAATCGGTTGACAAAACAATCAATATATTAACAATGAAATAACCCAAAATATATCTTTATTTTACGAAAGATGATTTAAACAATTCGTCACATCCAAAAGATGATTAGCTTCATGACATGTAGGGAGTCATTTAAACAATCCTTGCTTTCGAAAGAATCTTAAGGATTTTACACAAGTACATTATTACAGACAGTGTCTTCAATTAATTCGGTGCGTTTTGTTTTATCGATTTATAGGCGATACTTGTAAGGCGATAGCAACTCGCCGTTTAACCGCCTACAAATGTGTGATCTTATGTTTGTAGTACATCCTCTTCGTATGTAAATTCAGCTGCTCGATGTATTTCTGCATTAACAAAACGCTTAACATTTGCGGCCCGTTTATTTTGTTTCATTGTTGTTTTCTCTGCAATTGCGTTAGCCTTTTTAATTACAAATTAGTTTTCGTATACGGAAAATATTTACTAATGTTCATTTACCTTGTATATTTACTTTTAACGGACATCGCAGGCGCTGGATACAGGCTTTATCCAACCGGTCCTATTAGAAATCTATTTGGGAGGCCTATGTCTAGAAGCGGACCTCCTACGGCTGAAGTGATGAATGATGATGATAAATCGAGTTAAGTAGTCATAAATTTAAATTTATGTACTAAGAATATATTATAGCCATGTTTCGTGGAGAGACGGTAATTTTACCATAAAAGTTCTAGAAAATTTTTAAGTATAAAAGGTAAGCTTGGATAGGAAACATATAAAAGATATACGATGGCGGAAATTTATCTTGAAATGACATAATTCTTTTCAAAGTAGAGCAATAATTAAAAGAGCCGACCGAAAGAGTAATTGAACATAAAGAGATGGGAGAAGAAGTAAAAAAGAAACATTTCAATAAAAGAAAGACCTTAATCACAGTATAGGTATCTGAAAAAATTTGGTAACGTCTCTGAGAGAAGTTGATAATTATCAATAAATCTGTGTGGTAGCTTCAATCAAGCATTACTGTTCATAATCAATTCCTAAATATTGCAAATTACGTCAGCTTATATAAGTCAAAGCCAATCCGTTGACAGAGCAGTATTACTGTAAACGAGTAATGTTCAATAATTCCTGAGTCTGTACACTCCAGCGGATGAAGAGATAAGCGCCGGTTGCTGAGTGTTTTTTTATGTAAAGATTACAAGAGAACCTTTATTGACGGCCCGTTTACCTCTAACACCGGTAGCCGTTTGATCCGACCGAAAAATCGAAATTTTGAAAAGAGGTCCAAGGCGTTTTACGAGCGCACCCTTTACCGGTAAGCCTGTGCGGCACAGATGCACTCATTGTACTGTTCATTGTTGTTCATTTAACCGATAATCTAATACAGTTCGTGAGATCATAGCTTTTTGTATGCTACACGTCTGCAGATAAGTTTTTCATACGCATTAGTTCAGATATTAATGTTATGAGATGCGATACAATCACCAAATTTATTGAAATATTATGAATGAGTAAACCAAATTATAATATTTAGATAAATATAATCTGTTATTGGTTTTTTAATCAAATTTTAACACATTCGTTACTATACCATATTAAAATATAATGAAAATTAAATTCAGTCGTATCTTCATCAATATTTTTGTTTGTGTCATGTAAATGTCTTCCTCGGTTTATTTATGCAACTTGTTAAGAGTTCAACGATGCTTTTAGTCGAAACGATATAAAAAATTCAATCATAATTCGCGACGCTCGACTCGCCGGGACTATAAAGTGTATGTGTTTACGAGGGCCGAAAGTAAAACGAAACTAAATTTCCCCAAACCTCGATCCGTACGCACTAAAGCGGCGAAACCTGAGCGAGCTGTACTCCATTAATTGAATTGCAATAATAACAGCGGAATAAATTCTCATGAGGCCGATATAGACGGACCTCTAAAGAGCTCTTTATGCCAAACAAATCGGTCTCCTTTGAGAGGCTCAAACGCGCCGCCCGACGAACGACCGCGTTTTATTTGTCGTTATTTTGTTTATTGCGGTGATCGCGTAGCGGCTCAGACTCGACACTCGGCTCATGTCCTCTCGGAGACTCCTGTACTAGCTTTTTATTTTATCCCCACAACACGTATACATATAAAAGTACTCATTGCAGTATAGTGTACCTTTTTACGACCGCCCACCCCGCAGGCATCATAAATAAATTACTCTCTGATAATAGTTCATAACTTTATATTCATTGCTCGTAAATATTAAGAATACCTGTGATAGTAGAATTAATAAAAACAGGCAACTATTATTTATCTGCATGCATTATTTTATTTGATTTGTGTTATTTATGTTCGGAAGGTTTTAGATACAATTTAGTTCAAGCATTTCATATACAGTATGCTTGGTTACAGATGTAAAAACCTTAAAGAGTGTTTAATTTATTTGTCAGTCAAAATTTAAAGATTTTAAATCTGTTCCCAAACACTCTGTATAAAATGATACCTCTGGAACTCTATTCGGATGCGACAAGCCAGTAACTTCTGGCAAATAATATTTAAATCTACTATGTAGTAATCCGAATTTTAAAAAACCACTTTTTGTTATTATATGTCATGATAGTACAGTGTAGAGCAAAAATGCTATACATTTATTCGTTCAATCAATATGTATATATATATATATATTAAATACCTTGATAAATATTCATAATTTAATTATAAAGATACCGAATTAAAAAGTACATGCTTCCTTCTAGTATAATTATGTGTAATATGTCCAGTCTGTAATGTATACAATCATTGGATAACAGTCTCTGGTTTTAAATTAATATGTGCGTAAGCAAAACGATTAGTGCAAATTGAAGTTTACCATTAACGGGTACAATTATTGTTAGATGATATACATAATTTGTATTTATACGAATCCGGTGAAAGGTTGTCCTAATTTTAGTATGGGAAAAAATCAAATTAACTTAGTTCCGGATATCATCCCACGCATCTTCCAACTTTATAGTCTGCAAATGACTGTTTTGTGAATAGCTTTAGTTTGTTGGACTGTATTAACAGATTTCATTTATATATATATAACGATTTAAAAAAGATACCTTCAGTTCTAGGCAGTGTCAATATTTAAATTTATACTTCCATTGAGTGTTTTTCGTCATTTACTACTCGAACAGGTGGTAGAATAAAAAAATGTTGAACTTGAATCATGCAATATATTACTGTAATTTGTATGACTATTAAAATGCGATTAATTATCATCTCAATTTTTTTTAATGACAACGCACCAACCAAACAAGGTTTGTGATGGCTAGTAACAAATATATTTGATTATAATTTAAAATTATGTATCATATGTGCTTCATTAAAGTTAGAAAGCAGTACATTAAAGTGATCCAATCCGTCAATAGTTTGGGTTGCGTGGGCGCTGGGTCGATGGAACAAATTACCCAGGAGTCGCCACGGACCACCAGAAGCGTGCCTTTATCTATTTAATTGTAGGGCTTCGAACACGGCCGAGTTAATTGAGGCGCCCCGGCGGCCAAGCGCGCAAGATTAGCCCCCGATAGACGATTTACGAGCAACGCGAGCTGATAACACGCGGCCACTTTTAAACTCTCGTCCGCTTGTACTGACTTTTTATTTGTATGACAACCGGACTTAGAATTCATTGCGTCATCTGTATTGCTCCTTCTGAACTGTAAATTACACCTTTAATATTTATACGTGATTATTTATTTCATTTCTACTATATAGCAATACTACATGTCAGCAGAGAGCTAAGGCCATTACGCGTAACCACTCCATAGAGCGTGGATGCACAGACCGCGGTCGAATACTGGCCCACCGACAGTAAAAATAAACTCTAAAAACGTACATTCGAAAAATATTGAATTCTATTCCAGAATAAAACCAAAAAAAATTAATTACCTATACTTCTAGCGGTCGGCCCGCCAATCAGTTCATGATTTGCCCGAGTGGCCCCTAGTCTTAATAAGTCTGTGCAATCATGCCATAGAGCGACCACCTAAGATTTAATATCAAAAATTCGGCGGATTCACAATCATTTAAAACTCTAGTACACAGTGACCAGAGCTGAAGCTCCCTCGAGTTTACTTCTGTACCTTAATAGAGGTGTAGGCTAGGCGCCCTCTGTGCTCTGTCCCATTGAAACCGGGGCAAACGTAAGTCAAGTAAAAAGGGATGCAAAACGGTCATCTAGAAAAGTAGTACCAAGGTAACATTTTAAAAGATGTTGCGCTGAACCGGAAGGTATGAATATGGACCATCAACATTCCATAAAAGGGCTACTCCAGGGGTAGTCAGTCCGTGGTTCGCAAGATACATAAAAATTTTTGACTTCATTGCGGCTCTAAGATCGGATTAAGCTTCTCTGTAATTACATCTTTCAACTCAAAGCTATGAGGATGCCAACTGAGACGGATTTTATTTTTTTATGGTCACTTGCGAAATCCTTAATACATTAGAGGAGCCATTTATCCCCAAGTTTTATCATCACGTTATTTATAACTTAATAATTCAGAGACATTATATGAAATTGTATTTTAATACCGTACACAGTTGCCCAAAGATTTACTAATTTTGTGAAGCCTAGAGAAAAGCACAACTTAGCTAAATTTTTGATTCTAAAATTATACACATTGCTATATTTCTAATCTTCATTAATACTCTTATGCACATAGGTACAAGTAGATATATATAGGCTTAAAAACCTTCATAACAGACCTTCATTATATTTTCTTTTTGAAACTAACTTTACTTAAACTAAACAAGATTCAAATATCAAACTTGATAAAAATAATAAATAAAAACTGCAAGGTACCACAAAACTTTGAGAAAATTAATGGAGAAATTTATACGATACATAGTATCAATCCGGTGATACAGTGGTATGTATGTAGCGGCCACAGCCAAGGCTTTCCCAGGCCTTGCTACCATAAAACCTCTTTTAAGGCTAAGCGCCCTCTACACCCTACAGCCTCGTGAAATCTGCAATAGTCACTTGAGCAGCAGTAAAAGTTCAAAAAAAAACGACAGTATAGTGGACGATTCAGGTTAGCAATTGTTTTTATATTTCGTCGACTAACCAAAGGCAATGACGGGTTACGCAAAACTAAAAATATTTGTTGAACGAATATTACTAGAGCATAAATTATAAAAATCAAATCCTTTTAATAATTCAATAAATTATAGAATAAACATCCGAACAATATAGTTGTAAGATTTCATCTAATTCTTAAATTTTTACAACGTTCAACTGTAAATACTGTGGTATATTGATTTGTTATTTGCGACCTTATCTCTGAATTCAAACTATGCTTTTAAAAAGTATATTCTAGATCCTGGTAGAGATAGCGCCGCGTTGTTCACTTCGCTACATAATATCAACGAAGTAAAGTAAATCATACGTTAGGGATATGTATTATTACATTTCACTGTGACCCCTGGCGCTGCAAACCGTTGCATCCACATGCGGTTCGATAACTTTAAAACGTTCAAATTTATACCTTACTACGATGTTTTTAAGATACATGTTTTTCCATGCTCCCTGATTAATAATATTAGTAGTTGGGGTGACAGAACTAGGGTGCTTTTACAAAAGCATAGGATTAGTTCCAACGCCACGGTGAGCTTGGGGCTTAAGTTATTACGTCACATCCGTAATGGCCGCTAGGCCTGTTTTTGTTGCACGTATGTACAAATAGTAATAACTTAGTAAGAAACCTTTTTTTTTTCTATTGCAATTCGGCTATATTGACAACGCATAAACTGTTATATCGAAACCAAAGTAAGAAGCAGATATATTAAATATATATTCGCATCTTCTTTCCACAGTGCTTCTTGTAATAAAAGCATAATAAAAAGAAGAAAAAAAGCAATCTTTTTACTATATAATACAGGTAAGAAATAAATAAGGACATTGTTAATATTTCCCGATTGTATACAGTATGACTGGTTAAAAATGTAAAAGCTTGAAAGGGATAAAGATATGTCTTATTTGTCATCAAAAAGTTTTTACACTCACTTCAAATCACCTTAAAGCGATCACTCCGAAATATGTTACATGATTTTTTTTTCTATTGAAATGCGATAGGCCCTTACCTTCTGGCAATCAAAGTCTGGGAATGCTAGTAAACAATTATTAATTTTAACATGAATTTAGAATACGCCTTTTTAGTGCTAAATTATTAATATGAATTTATTTTAGAAACCATTCATTTTTGGATAGGATATACTATTGACTGCAAATGAGCTATAAGTTTAACCCTTTAAAGATTTAACTCTCATAACGAATTACCCTGTTTATATAGAGACCTTAGACGAGTAATGAGATATTTCTAGAAATCATATAAGAAGTCTTTAAACTATTATTTTAATACATTCTAACATAACACATGATAAAAAGCTTGTTTATAAACATTGTTTATATTTTTATTATTAACACTGGCTGTTATTTTTCTTAAAGCCATATGTGAAAGTTTAAAAAAAATGTATGAATGTATTCGGGTAAGGCAGCCGATCGAGTGTAGCCTATCGATGGTATCAGTCGGTGACGAGGGCGACAATGAGCGCGACTTGCGGCGCCGCCATTGGCCGACGTGACGTCACGGGGTCCCGCCCCGCTCGAATTACAGGATCAGTATGTCCGGTGTAATGCTACCTCTACCGCGACACTACTTGCCCGCTCCGATACCGTCAACTGTCAAAATTTGACCAATGCTGGACATGTTGGGTTACGCTCGGCTGACCTCGGTTTGGCGGTTATTATATTTCAATTTCTACGCTACCTTAACGAATACTATTATCTTATTACAAACGTAACTCAGATAAATAAACATTTAGAATATGAAAAACGAAATACGGGATTTATTTTTAAGTAGTTTGCTTACGGAGTCTTATTTGTAAGCTAAGTCGCACAACAGCTTACAGCCGTTCGGGGTATCTCTACGTGTTCGAACTACGGATAATAAGATCCTTAGACGAACAGAGGTATACATAGTCAAGCGGTTTGGCATGTTTGAGTAACAGTGCATAGGCCTCATATATCAGATTGTCGAGGCCTTTAAGTCCTGGAGTGGAGATAACATACCGGTGAGCGCAGTAAAAGAACATCTACTCTCAAAACGGATAAATGATCTTGTTAAGGTAAACGATATTGATAACTGATAATCTATGAGGACGGCCTATGTCCAACAGTGGGTGTCTTACGACTGAAATTATAATTATAAATGTTTAAAAACAACAGCGTGAACATCCCTATAAAATATGTTAAATTTATAATCTTCTATCTTTAATTTTTTTCCGTATTTTGATCGTATGTGCAACCTTTTGTTTCTACTTACAACTTTTGCGTATTAGGGATCTTAAAGATTCAAAAAGCTTGAGGGTTTCCCAATTCAATTGAATAAATAATGTAAGCTGTCGATCCTGACAGAAACTTGGGGCTTAGTTTACCTGGAGATACAAGCGTACCAAATGCGTTGTCACTGTAAAGGTCATCAGACTATCTCCATTTGCTCATATTATATTGTACCTAGTGAAAAAACATTGGTGTAATAAACTCCATATTAAATATGCAACTGACAAGCACAGAGGTAGCGTATACGTATAACTTTGTTTTTTTAAAATACTGTAGTCCGTAGTTTTAAAAGTAAGGCTGATTAAAAAAAGTCATGGGCACGAAATGTCATATCGATGAAACCAAAAAAATGCTATCACTGGTCTCAATCGACTAGAAGGACATCATATTTTGAAACCGCTATTGGAGCCCGTGCCCAAACGGCGTTTGACCAGTTTTTTAAACTTCTAAGAACTTGATTTACGCCGCGAAGGATGTAGGACCTCTCAAAAAATCAGCGACTAGAAAGCGCGCCGGATTCCTGCCATAGCAGGTGCGTGTCCAACCAGCATTCGCATCGATTTAACTCGTTATAGCGCTGCTATTTTAACAACATTGTTATTTAAAAATAAACAATATTTTTTTAATACTTCGTGAAACTATAGATAAAATTCAAACAAGGACTGTACGTGTAAAACATATTTAAAATGACATTGAAATAATAATCACTGATTTTTTTGCCAATTATTAATTGTATTATGAATTACAATTACTATTTACAGCAAAATATATTATAAATATATAATTTTAATTTACAGTTATAAAGCGATAAAAATATGACTGGTTAAATTTGGATAAAGGAGATAAAAGCTATAATAATCATTCGCAGAGCTATAATATTATAGCTGTGTAGCGAGCATGTTAACTGGACAGCTATATTTCGTGTTCCGATCAGGCGCAGTTTGTAATTGCCCCGTGGCGCCCGTCTGCATCCAGTTCTTGTTTCTTTTTCTACCGCCCACCCGACCGCCGTCCGTTGTACGATCGTCGCTTGTTGGTTTTGGGAATTAGCATGTCTTATTAGCATAACTGTCTGATAAGACTTGATTGCTGTTTTAACAGCTATCCGCGAATTGAAGTGACAAATAAAACAGTGGTCTGTTCATCTGTTTAAATTTCTTTTATAGATCTGAATTATTGTCGTAAATGCTGTCAACATAAATTTATTAATGTATAATACAAAAATAGCATTCTCTATTTCTTGCAATAACTTAAAATGGTTAATGCGCACATAAGCTTGTCAATGACAATAAAAAACATAATAAATCAACTTGTCATTAATCTATGGTACAACACTAGTATGATTCCACCTACTTATGTTAAAGTCTACTCTTTGTATATAGCAATCTAGATAAAAAGTCATCGTTTAAACCAATATAACGACCGTCGTATGCGTCTAAATCAATAATATTTTCAAGTTTGACGTTCAAGATATATTACTGAAGCTGGTCACCGAAATGGTAATATTGTTAAGGGAGTAAAATAAGTATAGAAGGCAAAAGGAGGATTGTGCATCATCTCGGGAATTTCTCAATAAGCGGTGCGTGGGGCCTGCGCGGGCGCCGCCCTACGGCGCCTGCGACGACTGCTCTTCCCTCCCTCTCTCTTGCGTAGCTGCGTCCCTCTCGCACGCGCGCGTGTGGCGGCCGCATACACAGCGACCTCTCGTCTCCTCGTTTAGCAGACCTCGCAGGCCATATCATTAATCTATTACGGCCTTACGGTGGGCTCGCGCATAAAAGGCAGTTTTTCGATTTTTTTTTCTTCTCTCAAACTTCGGTGAAAGGTAACGACTGCTGGGAACGATTTTCAGTTTTATGGCGCTTAATTAGAATGATTCCTACGTCCGACGGCGGCGGGCTGTCGCGCACCATGATGCTGTTTAATAACCACTATCTTAATGAATTTAATATAGTCTCAGCGTAGATTCATTTTATACGTTTCATTCATATGTTATATTGCAGAAGACTAAACGAAAAAATCGGCTCTACTATGCTAACATTTTTTTGAAAGTTTTTCATGAATGGAATTTTTTTCCTTTCTGTACTGTTATTTGATGTTTGTAAAAGACATTGAGCGGTACGTATAATGTTAAACCAAGTCTTTAATAGGAGCTTGACCACTGCCTTGTTCTAGTAAATATATATTTTTTGGATACTTGAACAAAAAAAAGGAGAATTCGAATTTGAATTTCCGATGTTATAACATTGATAACAGTCATTTCGTGAGATAAGAACCACCTTACAAGAGTCGTTAATTTATTCAACGTAAGGAATATTTCATGTTTCCAAAGTGGCGGATTCGAACCCGCCCGCGGCGTCGCGGAGTCGCGCCGGATGCGCGAGCGCATTCATATTTGTACAACTGCCAGCTAATTACATACTAAGAACAGAGTTTCGTGTTCGAACTGATTAATTTTTTTTACTTTGGACTTTCATTTCATGTAAGTGCATTAATAAACACTTATTAGATTTTTATTAAACTTTGATTAATCTACTACAGTTCTAATTATTACGTATGTATGCCCTTACATATTTATTCTTTTATATCAGCCGATAGACTCCTAATGCAAGGTATAGGCCTCCGCCAATTATCGTTAGAATGACCTGTCTTACACTCTCCGCATGCAATGACTTCCCGCGACATAATATCATCGATCCATCCCAGTAGAAGGCTTACTCATGTGTCTGCCGGTTCGTGGTCACCACTTGAGAACCTTTTATAATTATAATTAGAAGTGTAAATTGAAATGGTTGCATCATTATACTCGTTGTATATCTGGTATTCCTCTGTATGTTGAAGATCGTTAAGAAAATACTCGGGATACCAGGATCGAGGAGATCCGTTAACGAATCAACGAAGCCTAACGGATTACCAAGTTGAAGTGGCATTGGGCAGGCTACATAGTGGGCAGAACAGATGGTCGCTGGGACCTAAAGGTTCAAGAGATGAGACCAAGAACACGTAAAAAAAGCGTAGAACGTCCACCCAAAAGATTGGCAGACTATCTTACCAAGACGACCTTAACAATAGTCAATTGTTGCAGCAAGACGGCCCGTATCTAGGCCACCTTCAACAGGTTTTATTGGAAACCTATTTGGGGTCTGTGTACAAGCGTAGACCTACGACTGAAAAGATGTCATTTTTAAATTTATTAATTTTCGTTGTTACCAACCTTGGCAACATTAATGTCTTCACACAATTTCAAGCTCTATCATCGCTCATTCTCGACTTTATCTACGAAGGTCTGGTTTTGAGAAAGCTACAGCTATTTTATCTAGTGGACTAATAACGATTAGCTTATGATGGATATTAAAAACGAATGGTATAACGCGCTCTTAGTTTAACATTAAAAAAATGTGCATTACAACTGCAATTTTTTAATTTTTTTTCGTGGCAATTTTCTTTGATATTATTTTGATATCAGATTCATGTTACGCTTTATCAGCACAACGTAAAAGACGCGTACGTACTTTAACTCCGTTACTTCGTTCTTTATATCAGATTTAACTACTACCAAAATGTATGTTTTAATTTAAGACACACCCAAGTACAATTTTTGTTACCTCAGTATAAACCTATCCACCACATTAAGACAATAGCTTGACGCAATTACGGCAACAATAGCGTCAAATACAATACTATAAATAACCATGTAATGTTTCAATAATTGGGACAATAACGGCCTTTCCTTAAAAGTGTACCCTGTTTTTGTTTCGTTTTGCAGATGTCGTTTTTCTTTTAGTTTTTGACATAAGTACATGCGCATATCTCTAACCTTTTCGTAACCGTGTTAAATACTTACATAATTATGTTATGGTATCATTATTATAATTCCGCAGCTAAATAAGGCGTACTGTCGATGAATTTTTCACCTCGATTGTACATGAATGAACGCTCATAACGCAGGCGTAACTATTTTGTTAAACACAGCACACGACTTCCCCGGTTATTAATGGCCCAAGTCGATGCCTCGGAACCGGTCCGAAAAAGATATAACCGACGGCTATAATTCTGACAGCTGTATTATGCAAGATAAATATCATTTATTGGTATAATTTTACACACGGTCCAACTTGCTGCACTTCCATCTTGTTTGCCATAGATAAATAAACTAATATACACTTCACCACTTTAAAAAAATAATAAATTAAGATATGTAGTATATGTATCGTTCATTAGATTCTTAACTGACAAGTGTATGTTTTAGAAAGAAAAACAAATAATGTAATTGTTTTAAAAGACTGAGACGTTAAAGTTATAAATAAGAAATCACCAAAATCATAAATTAAAAAACAAATTGTTAACGAGAATTGAGAATACGGGCAGAGCTGTCCACGCCCGAGCCAGCGCCATTATTAAAGTAATTTAGCACTCTCTGAGCTCGGCTGCTCTGTCGACTGTGTTTGTTTTGCGGGCGAGAAGTTGGCTCAACCTATTATTACCGTCTCGTTATACTTTTTACCGCCAGGAGTGGTCAACACTCGGCTATTCAAAAACTGAAATACGCTTTTGAGCATTACGAAAATAAGTATTCAAGTGTCCATTATGTTTTATGTTTGCATATGAACATGCGTTTCCACGTTAAAAGATTTCTTTAAATACGCCTACGCACAGTTTAACGTTCGAATTATATTTGATTTAATCTACTAATGTATTGTCACTAAATTTGTGTAACTAATTGATATACATAGAACGAGTTCAGATAGAATCTTCTAGAAACATACTTATACACAATTCATGTATATGTTTAAATACATATATGATTGTGAAAAAATCTGACAGCGATATGTAGGATATATTCTTTATTAGCAAAAATTATTAACAATGGTAAGAAATGGATATCAACACATATGAAAGATTTTTACATAAGTAAAGGCTTATCGCTATATCTCTGGAACCATGAGACTTGAAGAGTTGAAATTTGGTTGGAATATACCATTTGCCACCTAAAGATCAGCGAAGTACAGTTTTAGCAAGTTTCGTATGCCAGGAAGTTTGGGGGAAGTTAATTAAATTCACGAAGCGAGTGGAGGATAGCTAGTCTATTAACAAGAGTTGATGATAGTTATTAAAATTTAAATACGTCATCAAAAAAGATCCAAATGTTGACAATTTATTAAGTCAACATCTACTCGCTTCTTGCCGGAGGTGCGGACACGGAACCAGTGAAAACGTGTTATTATTAATAATAATCTCAGTTATTCAAGTTATCCCGATGCGGAGTATAATGTTAAGTTATCGGCAATCGATTCTAAGAAATATTTGTCTTGACTTAAATTGCGTTCGGTAATGTCGAGCGTGATTGTTGACCACCCGCGTCGTTACATAGACCGTCTTTAACGAATAGCTTAAGAAAGTCTAAATTCATCATCTTTATCATGTATAAATTCATTTATTAAGATTGAATCAATAATAAAATGATTCATGTATGATCCATCCTTATATATCACCGGCAATGCCTAAAACTAAACTAATCTATATCACTATGGATTTTCTTCCCGCTTCCTCTCACCGTCAGGCTTATCTCGCCTTTATTCTTATCATACTAAAGTTCATTTTTCTCACCTTCGTAGGAGCTCATCTATAACCAAAGTCAACGGATGTTGTCAAAGTTGCTGTGGCCCAATCCAGTGCCTAGTGCGCCAAGAGATCCCCACTCAGACCATTTGGTTAGTAGAAATTTTGATTTTTAACCTGACTCATTTTAAAATTACTTTTCCTTTTATTTAATTCCTCGTTCAAGATATTTCAAATACTTCTTTTTAAAATTTTAGCCGTAATTAACAATTTAAAAATTCATTATCAAACTTAAAATATATAGTTACAAAAAATATACGAATTGCAAATCTAAACACTTGAGGATATATAAAAAAACAATTTGCTTATAATATAAAACGGTTCACATTTGCGGCCAGGGTTCGCAGACAGTTGGCAGACTATAGGCATTTTAACAAACACCATTAACCATCTAATTTAAAAAAAATAAATGATAATGTAACGAAACAGCCGTCAAAATAACTCATGTTCCGATGACGCCCCTAACTAGGCCTCTTAAACATCGTTTGAATAACCTTTTTTGGGCGCCAAAAAAGTTGATGTTCAAAATCATAGCGGCAGATGTTAATGATTCTATTATTTATGGTTGCGCCTTGTCTATTATATTTTTTTTTTCCAACGGTAACTGGATGCCTATAAACGGGAGATCGCTCGGCCGTGTAATTCTGTGTATTGTGGATAACGATTAACAAATAAACACGAAAACTTCACTGGTGGGAGAGTCGTGAGGTTTTTGTTCTTTTATTGTTGCATCTATATTTAAGCTGTTCCTGAGGTATCGTTTAGAAATATTATTCAAGATCATCACTGAAATTAGTATGACTACCTTTAAGCTAGTAAAAAGCTACAATTACCAAGCTAATAAAAGTCTATAGTGACTTTCTTTTCAACTGAGGCCAGAATTAAAATAAAAAAAATCATACTCAGTTTTTACATGTAATAATTAATCATACACTAAAACGTAATTTTAGGTAAACATTTCCAAAATGCTGTAATGTGCGTGAATAGATCAATAAAGAGTTCTATTTTCGAATTTAAAAAAAAATTAAATGGCCAGTTTGAAATACTTCGTGTGATATTTACAGATTTTAATTAACGGTCTCACCAAATACAATAATCTCCTTATTATAAAAGATGGTGTGTAAACGCTAGTTGCGATTGATTACAATAATGAATACTTCCATTTTCTAATTGCAATGTTTTTATTTTTTAAGTGGCCAGTTCTAAAAAGTTTAAGTATCAACGTACTTACACTTGCAATTATCATCATAGGTCTGATGTATGTCTATGTGTGTTGGTCTTTATTTGTATAATGCAATAAAATATTTTTTGCTGTCATAACCAAGGTCTTCAGTTATAGAAATACAGCATTTTCTATCATTCAAAATCTTGCAACTTCTATGTCGACATACCTATGCTAGGCCACTAGGGCATCTTCGGGAAATGATTTGTTATTCCGTATAACATCGATGTTTTCCTTTAAAATAGTTTCACCCTTGCTTTCCTTTTCCCGACGGTACACGATCGATTGAACTAAGGGTTACCTACATGTGAACTCAACGATGTAGACGCAATTTACTTGAGGAGCCAATTTGTTACTTACGAATATTAGCTTACTTCTGGTTATCTGTTTTGATGTATGATCTAATAGAGATTAGACACTTCATCGACATCATAATTTTCACTGTTTGACACAGGACTCCCTCCAAAGAAGTAAATAATATCCAATAGTACAGATAAGAAACGGTCGACTTCCAATGATCTGAACAAATCCATCTGTCCACCTAGAGAGCGGTCGTACTACGAAGAGTTTGCCTGTTCGTGGAATTCACTCCAGAACCTTAACGTTCCAGTGACTATCTGTTCTGCGCGCTATATGGCCTGCCCACTGTCATTTTTGCTTACCAATTCGCTTTCTATATCGATTACTATAACTCGTTTTCGAATCTACTCAGTCTCGGTTCGATCTCATAGAGAGTAAGAGAGTAAGAGACCACTTTCCAACGCCGTAAGTCATCACTGCTAACATGTGTTGGTTGTAGAAACATGGTCTTAACTTATCCTTAGCAATATAATGTAAAAAGGAGAAATGAGAAAATAAGTAATAAATTAAGCATCAATCAATAAGAGATTTATCTGTAGATGATTTAGATTTAGTGTTGAAAATGTGACATACACTTTACAAATGGCAGATTTCTAGCTTCCCTAGTTGATTTCATTGTTTGAAATCATAATAACTACAACTTCGTCACAAGTAAGTCTGAGTCACTTGTCATCACATGATTTCTAGTTCTTCTCGTCTCTATTAAGTATATGATTATAAGAATTTCTTGCACAAAATGACGCCAGCAACTTAAGGCTTAAATTCAGAGATCTTAATATCCGGACATGATCACATTTAAAAAATAAAATTCGAGCAAGAATATTTACATTTTCGTCAAATAAATTATAAATTAATGATAATTCATTCAGCAAATCGATGTAATAAAAAGTATAATATTTTTTGTTTTAGCAGAATTAAACAACTTCAGAAATCAACAAGTTAACTGTTTGTATCTAACAATAATTGTTGCAAGCCGAATAAAAAAATTATAAGAAAAACATCGCGGTTAGTTTGACCACTAAAACTGCGGACTTATCTGATTATGATGTTATTGTAACACTTTCTACACACCGATAGTGTATATTATTGTTATCATGTTAGCTTTATTACATAAACTAGGCCTCGCTTACGTCTTAGAACTTCCTGCCTATAATGTAAAACATGGTTGGCCAAATTCCATTGTAGTACGAGACTTTTTTCTAAGTTATAAATTTTCCACTGGCCGCTATTGAATATAAATTTAAAACGTACAGATGATAAATTATGTTGATTCATCATAATCGTCCATTGCTGGGGATATAGAACATCGGTATCCCCCATAGTTTTCCAATAGGGGCAATTGAAACCTTCTTGCATCCAACGTCTAAAGAAACGCCTTCTTTTTATTTATTTAAAACATTTCATTAAAAGTACAAAACATGTGTTCATTTTCCTTTTTTTAATTATTCTTTAAATTTTAAAAATTTTAGGTGATATCACTTCTATGTAGTATTAAAAATCAGTGTTTGAATTTAAATTGAAGTAAAATAATTCACATAAATACGTTGCACTGACTTTGAAAATCGACAGATATTTAAAACCACAAGTGATCCTTCAAAGAGAGCCGCATGTGGCTCGCGAGCCGTTGGTTGATGGCCCCCCTTGATATAGAACGTTATAAATGTAACATATCACTGTATTAATTCACCATTAAATACGTAAAACATGATTATCTGCTTCGAAAGCATGTCAGTTAATCATGCGTTAATTACTGTGAACGTTTACGAATATTCAGAGTTAGATTTCTGATCGACAGACGAGGTGCTCAGTTAATTCATTAGCAATCTCACTAATGGGCAAATGCCTAACACATATTTCAACAGCTCTTGGACTGTGATTTATACGTTAGTCCACATATAAGGCTGTCGTCCAACTCTTTGGTAGGTTAGCGTGAACGGATCGATTTTATTTGATAGATTTGGTGCAAATAATTTATAAAAAGACCATTACAAAAATATAATTATTATTCTACGCGGTCATATACGCACTGAATGTTGCTATTTACTGTTATAAAATTGTACTTATTTATTTATATATTCGTGCAAGTCGTGTGTTTTTAATTACGTATTTGAAATTGGTAATAGAGAAAAAAAATAGTGTACTTTTGATTTCAATTATTATAGACAACTACAACGGCTTGATCAGCATAATTAATTTAATATAATGCTTTTTACATTTACAAAAACGTAAAAATACATGGACGGTCTTATCATTGGCATCGAACTCTTTGGAACATTTCTTTTTCATTCCCTATAGAATTGATAAACTTTAAAATTCTAATGAAAAATGGATTTTGAAATCGATGATTCCATTATGGCAACATTCTTTAAAAACTTAGTTACCGTTTTCTCCTATTGGAAATGTTTAGGGGAGACCTATATCCAGTAGTGAATGTCTTACTGCTGAAATGATGATGATGTTTATTAATCATCTGCTGAATAAAAATGTTTCGCAAACATGCAAAATGAACATTCTAACCTCTACACGGTTGAATGTTTACCTTATCATTTTTGTTTTTAGAACGTGCCAGTTATAAAGCATGAACTTTGACCAACGCATTCATAAAGAACGTACACTATTCATTTACATCATACATGAACGAATGAACTAATAGAAGGCTTTCTAAACTGAAAAAAACTCGACATCGTGTTCACTACGCTCTTTTATATTCGAGTGCTAATTACTTATCATTCCACAATTAACTATCGAACATTTATTTCTACGTTATAACAAATAAGCGACGTAATTTATTCAGTGATTATCTTTTTGAAATCCTTACAGCTGCAGTAAAAGGTTTTATAAACGGTTTATAACCAGTCATATAGTTTTATTAGGATAAATGACACTGTACATGTGTAATTTTACCTATTGAACTAGTTTTTAATTTTTATTTGATTCATCTATAGAAATAATTCGGAAAAGTTTAAGAAATAATGCCATTTCAACAATAAAATAAACATATGACAAATGTTAAAAATATATACGATCTGTCTTAACCATATTTAATCTGCGTTGAAATTCCGAAGCTCTCTTAGGAGGAAACTGCCTGAGGCGCCAACACTCATCACATCAAGGTGTCTGCAGTCTAATTATATAGGAGAAAAACACCTCACCAGCCCAAATATTTGTTCATATCAACCGTTTATCAAATTAACACCTAATGGGTATCGATATAAGTATAATTTTTCAAAAGCACAATCAAACAAGTTATGGAGATGAGATGCTAGAAAAAAACAGGCCTCTGAGAATTGGCGTAAAAGCGACTTAATTACGATATGATTACGGGCCCGTTCCCGAAAAAACTAACAAGCGTTTGTGTTTGATAATTAAGGTAATAAATAGTTATATTGTCGTTAGGCAGCTGGCGTTTCCGACTGTTTGTTTATTGCGCCTCTATTTTGACATATGCTGTTTGTGATGATTAACGCATTGACACGAACTGTTTCTTCCTAAACAAACCCAACTATCGACCTTATACTTATCCCCTTATACTTAACTATTTGAATTATTATTTGAAATATATATTTTCTTAAACAATTTATCACGTTATCCTGATTCTTTAGATATAATATTAACATGGATCACTTATAATTATTATTTTTATTATTAATTAAATAAGACAGAAAAAAAAACATTTTATTTGTAGATACAGTAACATTTGGACAAACCGGTTATGAATATTGAGACGATTATAGTTGTAATTAAAAAAGAACAGGCTAACCTTTTAGGTCGTTAATCTTTAAAGGTTATATCGTTAAGGTTTTAAAATCTGTTACATCTGAACCATTGGAATTTAACTTGTTAACAACCATATTATAACTTGCGTGTTTAATTTACCTTATTTTGGCAATAGGTATAATGTGACATGTTTATTATTAAAAATATTATTAAATTTAATAAAGTAAGCGTTAATATCTATATACGAATTAAAATACTTTTTTTAATTAATTATCTTTTGTATATGACTTATGCAAAAATATTTTTATTCTGTTGAAATCAGGTTACAGAATAAATTCTTAAGTGATACGACGTTCATGTGTTATTAAAATGGACACAACGCAATCCTATTAATACGTTATATCAGTTACTAAGAAAAAAGTATGTTATTACAAGGGAAGAAATAAGGTCGTGCAACCCTCAAGTAACCCATCAATATCCAGGCCAATCAATTACTGGGACATCGTAAGTCTATTGCGTTCACCCCAGCTCACAACCCTCGTGTCGTTCTCAGCCCAAGGGATTTGTCCATGTTATACTATTAAAATCTCCTTGCTAACATAAAAAGCCATAGCTCTAGTGACCGAAGACAATATTAGTTTTTATATTCAGTAATAAATGTGATTAAGTATTCAGATAGTGAAAATTATTTTTCATACAATTTAAAAACTCACAAGATCTCTAGCACATTTTATTAAAAGGCTTCTTTTTGTGACAAAATTCTATAATATAACCTCTGAAGTAATTTTACATTGATCCGTCAAAAAATTCAAAGTTTCTGTCAAAGAAAAAATTATATAGGAAACAAAACTGATAGTAGTAAAATTTTGATTTTCAAGAGAGTTCTAGAAGATTCAAGCCATCAAACAATTGTAGAATTGATGTTTAAAAGAATAATTATGGAAGGAATTTTTTGGTAGTTTCTTAGCGATTCTGAATCTAGAAGTAGTATTTGAAGAAAAATAGGATTAATATTATATATATATATATATTTTTATTAAAATTACGTCAATGTTTTGACGTTATGAAGGTGCTTAGCAACGATTTCTCGAAAAAAAAAATATTTTTTCCCTGTCGTTAAAACATCTATATCTATTTGTATATAAATATAAATGAAGCATTAAATGTTGCTTAGAAATTTTAGAACGTCTCTACGAAATTCGACTTTTTTAACTTCTTTTAAAGCGCGCGGAAAAATAAATTTAAAAATTTCGGACGACGTGATAAAACGACATCTTTCTTTTTCCATACAAACCACAGAGTAAATTAAAACTGTCAAACATCGGTAGTATATCAAAATAAGAGAAATTATATAGTATGATATTATTTGTCTTGCAGTGTACGACATACTAAACTTGTTTTTATTTACATCCATTGTTTATTATTACGGCGATGAGTCGGTGATTTCTGAATTATTATTTATTTATTTTTGTCAAGACCGATAACTTTTGACTGTAAGAATTGACGTAGTGATCATTATCATTTTAGTCGTATGCTATCCGCTGTTGGACATATGCCTCTCCCAAATATTTCCTACAAGACCAGACCCTACAGACTGTAGGAAGCTGACTGCTTCCATTGTTTGCCATCCTACTGCTTGCTATTCTGTGGTCTCCACTAAGGTTCTGGCTTAAGGCCCCATCCGCCACCCGCTTTGTGCGCCATGTGGCCTGTTCATTGCCACTTCAACTTGCCAATTCGAAGGACTCGCTGAGAGACCACACGCGTAATATTCCGCGTAAAATAAATGCAGATTAGTAAAAATATCTTCAGGACTTTTTTTATTGAATATTATTCCTACATCGTTTTTAATAATGTGTTATAATTTTAATAAAGAACGCAACCCACGATCGTAATTCCTTTACCACTAGTGTAATAATTGTATTATTTAGCAGTAGTCATTTCTCACATTTCGATTTCTTCACTATCCATCGACGCATTCCACTGAATGCTTACTAATGTGAGAAACGTCCCGCCAGCAACGCAACATGCCATAGCAGAACCCGTATATAGATAAAAATTGCGGTAACGGCGTTCGCGAAGCAGTTAGTAACTAACATAGTGTTACCAATGCAGAATTGCTAGAATCCCAATTCACTTATCCGGACGTATATTTCACACTGACTTGAGCTAAATGTCGTGAATAAATTACTCACTAATTCCTTAAATAAATATACATGTTTTATATTTTTTACCGAAATAAACTATGTATAAATCTATTCGCTCTTTGGACGAAAGTCCCGATTGCTATTCGAAAATATACTTCTTCTTTATCCTCACTTATACCAATTTAGACCTACGGCATCCGATTATTTGCGTGAGCTTTCCACTCCAACTTAGAGATCATCCAATACTACCAAAATAATATACAGTAAATAATTACCAATACCTATGGGTCATGACTAACCAACCACACAATGATCTAGAAATACTTACAGTAAAAGAGAAAATCATCAAACAAATAGAATTCTAAACCATCTTAACATATTTATCCAAATAACTGATGTACAATCCTCAAGTTCGATGCAAATTAAAAGGCAAAATTCCACAGATATGCTACAAATATAAAAGCGGCTAAAATTTAAAATTGCAATTGAACTGTCGATGTCCTGATCGTGATCTGTTAAAATTACAAATATACCGCTATAGAAGATAGATCGCAGTAATAATTAAAAAAATACACATAAGATTTAACAAATAATGTTGATGTTTATGAAGAAAAAATTATATTTTAATCTGTACATGTCATAGCGATGTATATATAATCTGTGTAAAATAATTTCGCGCCACACATCACATTTAAAAAATATGCAGATGTTGAAATAACAGAGGAGGCTTAAAATAAAATGTTACACTACTTCTGTAACAATTATTTTGAGATCCCTTTAACTTTTTCACAAATAATTTGCGAGGCGGCGCCACACAGAACCGTGTCGTTACGCTGTACGTCATCACCCTTGAGAGAGTCTACTTCCAAAGCCGTTCATTCCGCAACAGCGTAAAATGCATTAAAATGTGGATCAGAAAATCTATTCATAATGACGACGGAGCAATTACAACTGGCATAAAACTATCAAACGACCGGCGCATCAGAACCATGAGCTGTAACGCTTTATTCATCTCTGCGGTTCATCGCAAACTGGTTGATATAATGCCCCGGTGATTTTCTACTTCAGCGATGATGTTTGAGAACTTAGCGGCTCAGATAAAAGGTTTTTATAGTTTTATACCTTCATTCTGTATCAGCGCCTGGTCGTCGTTTACTTTTGTATATCTCTATTAATAAACTTGATGAGTTTCGTTGTGCTTTTCTAACTTTTTTTTTAATCAACGAGGACCGGTCCACGTGTGTGTGTCTCGGTGTTCGGATTTCGAAATCAAACCATGAAGCAGGCTTTTTGTTTTTACCTCCATCGGATAATTATTCCATAAATCAATCCCTAAATTAGGAGCAATTAAGTCGAAGGTCTATTGTTTTCATTACGTCATTTCTTCCTTTGTAAAAGTCTCATTTAAAATGTTAATGATTTTATAAATATTCATCATAACAAATTAGAGAGCGAAGGAATGATTTGTTATTTATCGACATGACAATTGCAGTAAGGATTGCATTTGCCTGCTGATTGTATTCATATTTCATGAGAACCTTCGACGAGATATCACAAAACCTGTATAACAGATCAATGGATTCGGAATTAGTTTTTATACATAGATAACAATCTCTCTTAGTATAACCAAATGAGCCCTATCTGAATGACTGCCAGAACCAAGGACCTCTCTTGCATTCTACACTCCATGAAGCGTCCGCCTAAGCAATTTAAAACTGCACTCAGGATGTAGATCTTAGTTAAACCATCGTTAGAAAGACAAAGAACTTTGACTTCTTGTTTCGTTGTCTTATAAAATTTTGTATGTAAGTGCCTTTCCTCGGAAATTCGAGAAATCTGACCTTTTGGAACATTTTTTTTAAGTCTTTACGTAATACCTAGGTATTAATATTATTATCGCGGAAAGTCGTTGGGTGCACCATAAGACCAAGTCGAGACGATCTATGGGAGAGGCTTATATCACGTCAGTGGGCGTGTGAATGACACGAGGAAGATGACTATGTATATAACGCGTCGTTGTAAGATCCAACTAACCAGAGGTTGTACCCATAAACTCAATTAATTCATTAAATATCTTTAAAATGCATGTTGACGTTCAAAGAAAATTGTTTTTTTTTTTTTATAGATTTATATTCTGTATTTTATATATTTGGCTGATATGAATTACAAGTTTGTAGAGAGCTACCCGATTAGTCGGCCGCGTTGTCGTCTTCCGTACAACTCGCGCCCGAATGCGCTTCGCAAATAAATGATTACGGGCAAGCAATCACAATAGAGTTTTCCTTACGGCGGCCGGTATCGATTTCATAGGCGGCGGTAAAGGGATCCTCTCCGCCGTTTGTCTTGCGCTGAGCAAACATCAACACTTCTGTTTGCGGCGCGGCTTGCATTGGCATTTTATAAAATAATACTTTTCAATCGCTCTTCCGGGATAGAAAAACTGTTGTGAACTTTTTTTTACAATGTTGCCTGTAGACTTTACCTGTCAAGCGCTTTGACGCTTAACGCGGCGTACGATATTCTATTATCTATGTCGTCATGTTTAGAATTTTTTAAAAAAAAATTTAATGCCTTCAAAATATTCTTTATAGTTAAACATAGTATACAAAATCTCTTTAGTTGTATTTTAAACTATTTGATCCCCCATACTTGCTCCCCTTTTAGAAGCGGTGAAGATACAAAGCGAAGTACACACTCTTACTTGCTTAACTGCGAAGCGGCGAAAATAACAAATTAGGTTGTTTTTGTGTCCCTCTTTACAAATAACACTTTAATACTATCTATTTCTTTAAATTAAACTCTTATAAATTTGCACACATACATAACAGCCGAATTTTTCTTGTCTATCCGTCAGATTAACACTATTTTGTAATTTACAACTCTGGTCGGTAATTATGATTAAAAATTTAAAAATGGATGAACCAAATCTCACATAGAACAGGGCTTCGAGGTATCCAATGTCACTGCTCGCTCTGATTGCCTATAAAAAAAAGAAAACGCTTTAAATGGGCACCCTCTATTTGCCCACCGGTACAGTGTTCTTTTTAGGTATCATCGACTACTTACGGCTTCTATTTCTCGTCGGTTTTGTTTTAATTGTAATAGTCCATAGAAAAGTTTTTGAATACGATAATTTGCGAGACAATATTTATTGTATTGTTTTTCTGACTCTATCCTTAAGAGCCACTCCCGAGGAATCATTGTCCAAAGCTGTACGACTGCTTGACCTCCTTTATAGATTTCCAAAAGGATCGGTAGGAAACGTCCTGAATCTAGCGTCTACAGTTTTACTGTACGGGTGGAAGTCCATGGTCTTCACTTCAGAACCTAAATTCCCCTGCAGCTTGTTCTGTGTGCTATGTGGTCTGGTCATTGCCACTTCGGCTTACTAATCCGCCGGCTGTTTATTACTTTCGTTAGTGTACAGATTTTCTCATTTCGATTTTGCAGTGAAATCCCGAGCATAGTTTTGTCTATTGAGCGACTGCAAGCATGGCAATGAGGCCTAGAGTTAGAGAGACCACGTTTCAGTGCCTTAAGTTATCATTGGTAACACACATTGGTCTGACTCATGATTAGTTTTTGCTATTTTATATTGCATCTAATATTAAAATATTAGAGATTAATATTAAAATTTTGTACGAAATTTGTTAAATAAACTTCAGGAGCAAACTAGATGGAAATATCATTTAAAGTACATAAAGCAGAGGTAATATCAAGCTCTTAGGATACTGTGACTCCTGCTTGGCAGAACGGTAAGCAGATCACGCAAGGAAATCGGCACCGCTGGTACTATAAAGGAACGGTAACAAATGCAATATACCATTTGATTTATGTTAAAGGGCGTCCTTTATGCATTTGGCACATGCTTAAGAAGGTGTAGTGATAACATCGATATGCAAGCACATTATTCATTTCCCGGTACACTGAGCGACACAAGTGTTCGCATATTAATTATATTAATTTAAATATTGTGACGTATTTTCATAAATACATTCAATATAGTCTATTTATTATTATACTTAATAATTAATGCGAGTTTTTGTAATAAGAAACTGCTTTTTAGTAACGTATTACAAAAATAGAAACCTTGATTATTTTGTCGATGATTATTGAGAGTTTTTAATTCAATAATAATGATTAGATTCTTAGTATGGGTTAACAGCAAAGCCTTTATTTGTCTACATTACTGAAGATTCGCAATAAGGTAATAAAAATAATATGACTTGTTAGAAAAATCGAAGTATTAACTATGCGCCCTCTGCGTTTTATCTGCAAGCCCAGGTAATATAAATGCCAGTAAAAAAATAATAAATAATCTTGCTTTATAACTCACAGGTGTACAAAACCTAGCACGAAATTAATGTTGCATTTATTTTTAAATCTTGGACCTTTGTTCTATGTTATTTGCAATAGGGGATATCATAACAATAAATTTACTGGAAGCGTAGCTATAGCCATAAGTAGATGATTATCAATTATTGACTATCGATTCATATAACTTTACGTCTTTACTTACTATTATTATAAGTAAAACTTTCTTGATACTAATTTAAAAAACAAATTGTTTGTATTAATTACGATTGATAATAAATTACTGCATGCTAAATGCAGTCATTTATTTTAAAAAGGAACGTTTTTATTGTTTTAGCATTACTCTATTCCTCTAACCTCTACACAACCGTAAGCACACACATGCGTGAATTCCTAGTTTCATTAAGGTATTGCCTATGAATGAAAGCAACGATGTCATATAAGAAGATAAAATGTGATTATGAACTTTTATTACCGGCCGTTAACTATTTACATGGGCATGCAATTAACTTTCCCGGTCGCGTATCTACGCCACTGCAACAAATTCACGCCGACACGTCTGCTCTTTAGAGGCGAGTTTATACGCAACAAGATAAGCTAAAGACGCAATTAATGCGTAACAAAGTATGGTGCAATTTAATCTTTATTCTCGGTTGTTGTGCGCGACTGTACCGCGGGGCGGGCGGCACCTGTGTCGGCGGACATGAAAGCGGCGACGCTTTGTGCGCGGGCGCTGCCGGCAAATATTTATTTTAATTTAGTGCCCGCCCGCCGATCGCTCGTTAATCGCTAATGGATCTGCTCCCGCGACCACACGATTGTTTCCAGTTCCCAATTCTACAGGAGCGTAATTGTGATCTGCGACTTTTAACTCCTTTACGGTCTTTATCCGGAATCGAGGAATACTGATATGTCCGGCAAGACTTAGAGCTTTTTTACGTAGCTCAGCGGAGCAGAACGTAAAAGAAGTAAGAAGAGTTTAATACTATGCAGTGAACTGGTTGTGGTGGAAAGCCGCGCTAAGCCTCTGCCATCTGAAGTCTAAATTGTAATTTTTGGGCCACATGGAATGGAAGAGAAGTGAGGCAGAGTGACATTAGGACGCACCAATAAATTCATCCATGACCAACTCTAGATGACCAGGTTCTTCAATTTGTTGCCAACGAGTCCTTGGCCACCGCAGCCAAACAGATAAATTCAACAAACTATTGGTTTTAAAGTCGACAGTAAAAGATCACGTGGACGATCACCCAGTGAACGGTTACTCACTGGTCTGGTCAATATCATCATCATGTAAACTGACAGACGTCCACTGCAAGGTATGCTTCCACCAAAGTTCTCTACAATGACCGATCTTGCGCTGATTTGTTCGAGTCATATTAATAAATGGTAGAGTCCATTATTACTAAGAAAAGGCTGTGTTTTTAAAAGCCTTCAACTAGATGACATTTCTCCGTAGGTTACCAATAGGCGAAAAATTAGAGAGACATTTTAGGATGCTCATTTTGATTTCAGTTTCTAACAAATTGAATTCTTCTGGCATTCCTACCATGACGTATATACATATATATGATTACTATAAGTGAACCGAAGTTGATTATAAATGAATCATACACATCTCAACATTTTTTATTGTAAGTAAAATAACAATTCTATTTTTTAATTTACTCGTATACATAATTTTTCAATTAAAACTGTGGACGTAATTAACTTACATTGAAAATAAAATTTAGTGCGTCCGTCCGCCGCCGCGGTGAGTAGCGCTGCCGGCGCGTGTTTATATCAATATTTGCCCGCGCTTTTTGTGGTAAAAAGGGCATTAGTGAACCCTTTTGTTGACACACAACTAAGACGGTTTGCGTGTCAACAGCGCGAGCAAATATTGTCCCATCGGCGGCTCCTCTGACTAACATAATCTGGTTTAACGTGGACTCACGTCTTTTTTTATTCCTTTACACTTAAGTCAAGTAGGTTAACGGATCCGACTCCACGAGAAGCTGTCGCTGTGTTTTTATGGTCGTAAATATTTATATTTTATACGCGGCCATACACCGGCGGGTCCGCGGCAATTATCCGCCACCCGCGCCTTAATTAGCAGCGTCCCAATGCACTTCGTACGGTACATGACGAATTTAATGCATTCCAAATGCATCTTAATCCACAAGGATTTAAATGCGTCATTTTTTCCTTTTTTATGATCTCATCGAGAAATCAATTGTGAAATTTGCTTTGATGTTAATACACATTTATTTGAATTGCAACTCTCCTTTAATAACTTCCGGCATTACAAAGTCTACAGAGACAGGTAGTAAGCAATCATTGATTTTAATGTATAATAAAAATGTAGTAATCCGAACTTTTTATTAAACGAATTTACTATTTTTGAAACCATTAATTTTCGCATACGGGCCACACATTAACTCACTGCTGTAGTACAATCACCTCTTTAAGGATTTTATACCTATAACCAATCAACTTGTATTTATGGCACTCACCTTCTCATGTACAGCTAGTATTGAGAAGAAGTTTTTAGTGCGTTATCACATAACTATCTTCATGTGTTAATGTAAGTAAAAGAAAAGAATGCTGCAATGAAATCTATCTATGGTCTTTAGGAAGAATAAGATTTTTGTCACCACCGAAAAATACACATTAAATATATTCAATGAGTATACTAGTTTATACGCAGGAAGGCAGAAAAATTTTTTAGCGACTAATTTACTACACTATATTCCATCTAAGTATTGCCAATTTCCACTGGATTTGAAGATTCGTTATCACTGTACTCCAATAATGCTAAGTTACGGTAGTGAAACGTGTTCCCTTATTTCGGATCTCATTGGCAAGCTCGCAGGCGCTCACCAAGCCACGGACAGAGTTTTATTCGGGGTTTTGACAACAAATCTTTAATGATAAGATCGATAGACGAACTAAAGTAACCGTCAAAGCTTGCGTATTTTTAAGTTAACTTAAGGTTCTAGAGTGGAGACCATGAACCTACAAATTCAGCTAAGAATCTCTACTCACTTTCCAAGGTTTTTTTGAAAAGAGATTTCCAGCACTGGACGTACTATATTTGAATTGATGAAAATGAAATAATATACTACGATAAATTAGTCTTACAAATAATCTATTTTCATTACCTGAACTGCTTTTTCATTGTATAATGTTAAACATTAAATATATTTGATTTATTTGAAACACAAGCTTTGAAATTGTCCCTCTGATAGATTATTAACCTCTTCCTAGAACGTAGGCCGTAACGCACGCGGGTGCTATGCCGAATATTATATATATCATAGTGTATTTATGTTACGAGAATAACTACTCATCATTGACTCTCAATATAGACAATTACCAATTAAATTACAAAACCATGTCCACATTCATAACTGTAGTTGATCGTGTAGAAAGTTCGAACGATTTACCGTGGTTATTACAGATATTACATCTATTTTTAATTCAGAATCAATAGGAGAAATACAGAAGTACAAATTCTATTGGAAACAAACACAAATTACGTATGTATAATATAAGAAAACCAAACAGATACAAAGCATTTCAAATAATATTCGTTGCGAAAAGTTTCCAACCCGGCAGAAGGGCCAGTGATAGTCTTTTGTGTAACCAGTTGTTTGAAGATGTGACAAAAGACAAATGCCATTCAAAAATAATTAGTATTCAAATAAAATTTCTTTATTTATTTACAAAATAAATCAGTTTAAAAATGCGTAAATGTTTTTAGTTTCATTTGTGGTAAGTTCTCAATTAACTCCAGCAATATCGGTCAATGTGTCGTCAAAACATAATACAAAAAATAAATATACCCTAATATTTATATTTACTTTTTGTAATTTCGTAATTAGTTGCCAAATCGGAATTAGGCATAAAAAACATTGATGAAATATAACCAAAGAATAACGTCAAGCACGAAAGAGGAGGGCGCATGGTGGGAACTCGTATCTGTTGTAAAATAAGGCTGTATATTCGTGGCAAAAAGTATTAGGCACTTCCATAAGACAACGATCAATTTATCTATATAAATACATAATTAGCGGCAATAATAAAATACTATTTCCAACAATAGATAAAAGTTTAGGGATTTACAAGACATCTAACCAGTGAAATATAAATAACGATGTGGTTGGAAAATTACTAGGATGTGTTTATCAGTCTTGTTTTGTCTCCCGTGGTTACATAAAGCGGTGGGTTGTTACTTATTTGTCAAGAAGAGAAAATTTGTGATGCAATTTTATGAAACAATGAGAGCTTAGTATGGAAACTGTGGTAAACATCTGAATTTTAATACACGTGACCATTAATTTTTGCCTGAAAAAAGATATCTTGGGCATTTATTGCATCATTGTTAGTCCGGAGTGCTCAAACACTCATTTATGCATCAATGCTTAAAAAAGGTTGCCTCTAAATACTTTTATATACATCGGAAAATGTTCACTGATGGATATAGGCCTTCTCTATAGATTTCCAATAGGACGGGTTGGAAGGGGCCTGCAGCGTTTTACGATGAAATTAACTTGGTCTTATGACCAACATGTTAGTTAACGTTCTACACTGCGCTGACCGAGTCGCGGTTTCTATTCTAGAACCTTAAAGTTGTAGCGACCACCTGTTCAGCGCCCTATGTCGCGTGCCTACTGTTACTTTATCTTACCATGTCTTATGTCGGTTACTTTAGTACGTCTTCTAATCTACTCGTTCCTGATCGATTTTGTTGATAAATCTAAAACATATTCCTCTCTCTTACTGTCGAATGTTTGATTAACAGCGTAACAAAGTCTTTAGAAATGGTAGATAACTCTCTTGTACCGTCCGTTGTTGGATTCGGTTGGAAACCCTTAAAGATCATTTTTATAGAAAACTTTTCATTAACATCATCATCATTTCAGCGGTGGCGCGTCCTCTACCGCGTATAGGCCTCATTTATAGATTTCCAACAGGACCAGTAGGTGGTATTGGTCCGCATCCAGCTTCTTCCGACGACTTTATCGACGACATATATATACGACGTATATATATGACATATACGACGCATTTTCCTCACATTTTCTTAATGGAAATAAGCTATAGCGATCCATCTCTCTGGCTTCTAACTAGACATTTGGGACGTGTCTCGTGAGGAATCGAATCGCTAAAATACACAGTTATAAGCAATGGTATTCTGTAACTTTGTGGTATAAAAAAATCAATAATACATAACCAAGCTACAAAATGTATTATATTATACAACATTTTCTGACTTTTTAAACTATTAGGTACACCTTTAATATTTCATATCGTTAAAAATATCCTTCTGTCAAAAAATAAACAATTAATTTTTTTATGTAAAATAAAATAATACTGCCCGAACTGTATCAAAACATATAAGAAAATTAAAAAAAAAACAGGTTAAAAAAGGGACAAATTTGGATTTATAATTAAGATCAATAACATAAAAAATACATATTTAAATTTGAGGAAAATTCTTTCTGAGTGTTATAGTAACTTATACTATATAGACATGACCGTCGCTGAACTTTATTTGCGATTCTTTAAGTCTTATTTTTTTAAATTATTTGTTGTTTTTAAAAAAAAGTAATCAGACGAAGTAAGCAAAAGATGACGTTCAACTGACTATCATATTGGTATTGTTGTAGAAGAAATCGCCGTTTGTAATAACAAACGGCGATTTCTTCTATAACAATACCGTTATTGTAATGAAGTCGTATTAAATTAATGAAATGTATTTTGGGATTAATTGTTATTGAAAACTGATGTTGAAAAAAGAATGTTAACTTCGCATTTAAGACATGATCAGGTGTTTTATTACGTATTTGTGTGAAGAATTCAAATAGAAGAAAGAAGTAGTGTAACGCCGATTATCTAAGTCATTGGTGTAATGTGAGGATATCGAAAATATTGAATATGAACAAAAACAAATGAGTGGACATTAAGATTCTCGGCGTTAATTTGTTTCATCGGCGGCAGCGACCTCCGCGCTCGTGGGCAGTAGTGGCGCCGCGGAACATTCGCGATGTGGAAGCCACGATATCCGAATTCAATCGATGCTGCATAATCGGCCGCGGCTTTGCCGAAATCCCGTCTCCGCGCCGCCGAATTCCGAACATTTGAAATAAAAAAGCTGTATGGACTCGAATCACGTTCCGATGCCGTTCTGCGAATTAAAATCACAAAAAGCGCGACAGGGACGGGCGCGGCGCCCGTGCAAGGGAACGGGCAGCGAAATATGCAACATAGCGTCCACGCCCCGGTACGAATAAAATTCAAAATAAGATTTCAAAGGAAGTAAAAGGAAAAACAACGTCGCGTTGGGTTTCTCTAGTTCGTTAGAGCGGGAACGATATACTTAAGTCGGCTCCCTCTTTTAGGTTAGTTGATATGAGTTATGGCGCGTGTGTTTGCCGCGCGAATTAGCCATTTGGCGCGAACGTACGGGCGACGCCCGTCGGCGACGCAGCGTTCGGAAACGTGCAACTGCAATCGAATGAGCTCCGCATCGTTAATTATGTTAAGTTTTTCATGTAAAAACTATTTACTATTTTAGGTTAACAAACCCCTACACAATTTTCTAACTTAACACGGCTTAATAAAACTTTTCATTTTATTTGAAATCTTGTTTTGAAGTAGACTAGATTAGTGTTAACATTACAATCATTAATATTTTTTTCTTTTGCACAAAACTTTAGTTTCGTCCTAGAAATTATTTTTACTTTAAGTACAGCGTCATCTAGCGGCGAATAGCAAGCAACATGCAGTAAATAATGAAATAAAAAGACAAGAGCAGATATTGAACATGAAACAATTCATTGCATGTTCATCTTCTTCTTCATGTATAATTTTATAAAACAATATTTTATATTTTGTCTGAAAATGACAAACAATTGGACAAAATATATTTCATTCATAAAATACTACAACGTTAATCGCATATTTTGCCGTAATCCGTAAACAATCGACCCTGATTCGAAATTTACTTGTATGTCTTGTCTCTACCGCCAATACTGCTATATTAATAGATAGGGCAAATTTAAATATATTACAAGAACGAATGACTCCTCATTTAATAGTACCAAATATCATATGAAAAAAAACTGGCACGCAAACTGTATCTCAACACCATGAACTGTATAAACGATGGCTAATATCTCAATTAATTTGAAAGAAAAAGAAAACGAACAATTCCTTTATAGTCCGTAACCGTGTCGAAACGATTTTATCACGCGTACCCGTGGCGCCATCTACCGATAGTTATACTCACTGTAACTCTCCGGATAGAGATTAACCGACGCTATTAATTCAATCCGTGGCCATCGGCGGACGGGCTTTCAACATTAATGTCATAATTATTTCTCTGTCTCGGGGAATTTATTAACCTTAGGAACAATTAAATAACGTTAGAAGACATTCCGTAATGACTTCATAGATTTATATTCACCGCAATTAGAAATATTCTACATACGTTTGAGATTTAAGATTTTTATCAAAGAAATTTTAAATGTATACGTTTTAATACTTTATTATACAAATGAAATATATAATAATTTGTCGGCACCACAGATAATTATAAACGAATTATTAATGATTTTTACAGAGCCGTAATTATTTTGTAATAACTGGATATTAATTTTTACTACAAATATATTTCTAATAAAAAAAATTCATGTATATTTATAAATGAAATATAATTTATCATGGTAATTAAACACAAAGAAAGCTTTTCATGTATCTGCCAAGAGCGATGTTAAGCTCAATGTGTCACGAGATATTATTTTTAATCTTCAAGTAAAATCATCGTTACGCCGGACCACCGTGCAACCGATTTACATATTAATTTGTTATCCAGCCGTAAAATAAAGAAATTGGGTGGACGGATAAAGGTTCCACAATCGGCTCAGAACCATAATATCATTTTAACGCTATCATTTCGGAAACAGACGCGTCTTATACGCCGCTACGATAGCTTAAAGGCGAAACACCGCCTTTAATGAGTTGTTTAGTGCTATACGAGGCTATAATTTGATTTGTGTGTCAAAACAGAATTGTTGTTGAAGAATTTGTTTTCTTTTCTATGGCGCGATAAGTATCGCTAATGTTAGACCACAGATAGTGTTTTAATACGACGATGGCGGATTTTTTGTATTACGAACTTACATAAATCGAATACGTTGTTTTATTTCAAAATGTATTCGGCGAAGATACAAGTGAAAAGCAATTATTTTTTTTAATGACACATTTTAGGTAATTTGAAGAAAAAAAAAAGAAAAAACAAAGATGTAAAGAAAATAAATTATTAATAAACATGAAACAATAATTCTGAAAAATAACGTTTGTATCTAAAAATACACATAATGTTGTATCAAATCACGGAAAATAAAATATATTTCACAATTTACATGTAGATAAAATATTTGAAAATCATACCGCCGCATCGCATTACAGGCGCTGTGTATTCTCTTTCAGTTGACAGTGTCCTCATAAATTCGGATGTTTTGAGTATAAGTCATAACGGAATTTAAGACGCATCTCTTTTATATGCAACTAGCTGTTCGAAAGCTTACTTCCAGAAGAAATAATAATAATAAAACATAAATATAAGAAAGCAATTCAAAAGATTTCAAAGATTAAAAGAATATAATAATGTAATATAATAATAATCCTACTGGAAGAAATTTCTGGTTAGAAATAAGTAGTGCCTGTTGTGTCAGTTATATTTGTATTGTTACTTTAGTGTTTTTATTGTGTACAATAAACTGTTAAATAAATAAAAAATAAATAAATATAAAATAATTATGCTTTTGGTACCATAAATATATTATTCGGTTGCCAATTATCAAAAAATTTAAAAGTAAAGTTAAAATAAACTTCCAAATAATTTTAAAAGTATATATAACGCTTATTTCATTGTTTTGAAATCAGCGCCTGAAAATTTTAAAAAATAAACAAAATATGAAAAGCTTATCATTCTTGAGTCCTATTTTCTTCCGTACGTTATAGACATGTACTAAAATACACTGTAGACATTTGATGGGCACGAAGGGCGTCACGTGATTCGCGACAACAAATCCCGACGGAAGTTGACGTCGTCAAGTCATTTAATCAAATTAAAAGCAATTCGAAGCAATCGCACGGGAGGCGAGATGCGCGGGGAAATGCAATTAGTCAATAAAATTCCCTTTATTGCTTTACATACACGCCCGACCTTCGGTCCGCAAAACGCACGGAATGCGTCGAGGCGACATACGCACAGTGTAGGATATCTCATCATTTACACAGTATACTATGTACTATTGTTTTACTCTTTATTCACCGTAGTTTTTTATTAAATGTTATTTGGTGCCGACAAACTCTACTGCTTTCACAGCTCCGACTAAGAAATCCAGAATCCGCGAACAATATCTCCCTTAAAAGTGTGATCAATTTAAATCTATCATAAATAGTTGCTGTTAATAAATAGTTACTCAGTATCATCATCATCTCAGCCGCAGAACATTCACTTTGTAATAGGGCCGGTCGGTAGCGGCCTGCATAGTCTCTTCCAGCGATTTTAACCAGGTTTTGTGTTCTCCTAAAGTTACTTGCGCTGCGCTCTCCGGTCGTAGTCTGTACTCCAGAAACTTGAAGACCTTCACTGTGGCTTACTTACTGTCACTTCAACTCGCCATTTCACTGGGCTATTTCGGTTGCTTTGTCTATAGATCTCCTCATTCCTAATTCTCTGTCGCAGAGAAAGCCCGAGCATAGCTCTCTCGATGGCTCGTTGAGCGACTTTACTATATCTTCTGGTAGTAAAATACAAGTAATCCCAATTTTGAAAACGATTTTCGTACTTTATAACTATTATGTTGTTTATTATTTCTGAAACGATAGATTTTTGATAAGGTATACCATACATTTATTGACTGAAAATGGTACATTCACCCCTTTAAAATTTTTATAATAATGAGTAATCAATCAGTTTAAACACGTTAAAGGTAACACTGTCGACGTTCTTGCTAGCGAAGTAGAATAAAGCGTTTAAACAAGGAAAACATATTTGGTATAAGTGCATGCAATCGAACGTAACCGAACCTTATTTATCTGTTTCCATTGTACCGCGCTCTCCGGGGCCCGCTGACTTATTTACACCGGGACATGCCGCCGTCTACTCATTTGAAATAAACAAACAAACATTGAATATTGATATACCATGCGTGCTCAGCCCACTCGAGGCCAGGCAAGGAATTCTAATAGCGGTTTTGCATACAAACCGATCATTTTT
The DNA here is from genome assembly GCF_028537555.1 of Battus philenor. Taxonomy (NCBI): domain Eukaryota; kingdom Metazoa; phylum Arthropoda; class Insecta; order Lepidoptera; family Papilionidae; genus Battus; species Battus philenor. The sequence goes on from NW_027181686.1 coordinate 7,965,330, forward strand.
GCAATACAAAACCCGACGGCACAATGGCCACACATATCTAGATTACGTCCGTATGCGTTCGTCATTTTAATAACGTCCACTTGGCGCTTATCTTCATTAGCTTGCAAGCACCGACCACGTCCGTCTAGACTGCCCGACAACTGCGCTGCATCTATTTTGCTGCGATCTTGTCATATATTTACATTTATCTATTTCTTGTGATCGAGCGTATTGAAAGTCATCGCCTTAAAATACACCCAGCGGTTAACAAGTTGGACTTATAAACACTTTAATGAATCCTTACATGAAATTATTAAGTTAAATATTTTGCATCTCCACTAATTTAAATTTGCTAGATATGTGTTTTCGCTGTCATTTATAATGTACTCTGGAAAAAGAAGGATCTGTATCGGCGTGACGATCCAGGATATCAGTTTAACGTTTCTGATGACGAATAATATTCAGTTAATAAATACACGTCAATTTGGTTCTTCTCTCTATTATATTAGGCTCTTTCAGAATTCTCAGAGGATAAAAAATAAGAATCTTTTTGTGTATGTGTTAGTTTTTTGACAAACCCACAAATGCGGGGAAAAACTTAATTATGTATTTAGGTGACTGAAATTAAGATAAAACCATTCTCTCTACCTTCCGGGAAAACATCATACTCGATTGATTATAGATGATATATACTACTAATAATAATTTTTGTTTTAGCCATAACCCTTTGTAATATTCAAGACTGGGGGTCTAGATTAGTCTTTACAGTAAATCATAAGTAGTTCATAATGTAAGACTAGCACCGAATCTGTGTCTCACACTACACACGCTTATTCGATGAACCTTTATCTATTATATAATTATTATATATCATTATAATTTAGCTAAGATTGTAAATGTGAGTTAATTTTATTATCAATTCGTATACGAATATTGATAGGTCATTATGTTATACTAATACGTATATTTACAATATTTCAAGGCCAGGATCACAGATTCTAAATAATTGCGATGCAAATTATGAAAGCGATACTAGAAAAAAAAGGCATTAAAGTACAAAAGATTAGAGCCACACATAAAAATAAGCTTGCTTTACTTTTGTTTGTTTGTTCCCTTTACGATTAACTCTGTAGTAATGCTTCTCGAAAAAATTATCAAAGAAACTAGTAAATATCCTAAAACAGTCTTAAGGATGTTGAAGAGATAAAACAGTTTGGGAATGACTTGCTTTATTTATTAAATTAAGGATTAATTTAATAAATAAAGCAAGTCATATTAAGTTTTTAAGTAAGCGCTTCTCAGATTTTGATCTGAGGCAAACCTTGGAGCGTTTGGTATCATTTTAGCTTTAAGTTAAAAGATGCTATTTTAGGGGAACTTAATTTTCTTCTTAACTCCTAGTTTCTATAAAAACTAGATAACATACTAATCATAGTTAATAGTAGTATAATATTTCAACTAGGAGTGTTTTTTTAGTTTCTACGAAACATAAAAAAAACGCACAAGGCGCTGTGAAACGCAATAAACCACTTAAATTGAATGCCTAGTGCTATAATTTGTATCGCGTAGGGGTCACCCTGACGTATCATTAGCCGCGGACCTTCCCGCCGGAGCAACCTGCTTAAGTAATATTTTAACCTGTAATGCTTGGTTATGACATTTATTCTTTTTCACTCGTAATACAATCATGTCCCCCTGCCAACCAGTAAATGTATTAAAATGTAGTAAACCTAATTCAATATAAAAACTTCGTGGTTATGTTAGTAATAGTACTATAGAAAACAAGGCCTACAACATATTTATATTTGTTAAAATAACTGCAATTAGCTAACATATATCAATTGTGAACTAATTAGATTTTACATTTTTCCTTTTTTATAGCATCGGAGAGAATAAAATGCTAACCCAAATACATCGAGTTGTTAGTTTGTTGTGGTGGCCTCTCTTATATATGCGAATCATTTCGTAGTATGAATTATAAAAATGTTAGTTAATAATACTCACAAAATAATAATCACAAATACCGTCCTATCGCATCAGCTATTGGAAGTTCGAAAGCATTGAAACTAGGTTCGATGAATCGATGTGAAGTCTGATGTTGCAACAAACACATTGTATATTCTTTTTTTCTTTCCGAAATTTAGGCGTTTGTATATAGATAGGGTTCTTAATTCTTGACAAGAGTATCATTATTCAATACTCCAACTCGGTCAAGATTGCTGGATGTACACGCCAATTTTTTGTCCCTTATACACCCTTTTCAGAGAATCTTTCTTTTTCGTAAACAATGATCACTATTTTATTCATAAACTGCACGCTTTTCAGTTATCGAAGCTACAACCTACGATGCCTAGTCACAGCCTTTGACCATTTGCCTGTCTGCCATTTAAAATTGGTAGTCAAGTACAGTATTAGTTCTGTGATAATCACATGTTTGTCGAATATATTATTTTTTATACAATTTGTTATGTATGCAACATATGTAAATTATTTTCATAGAATGTATTTACATAGAAGCATACACCAATATATTTATATGTCTGTAAATCTATAACATTAAATAAATTAGGAAAATACTTGATATCTTCGCAGTTCCCTATTAGTATTCAGTTATATTTAATTCAAATCGACAGGAATTATCGCGTAATAGATATACCATAGCTGCCACCTTTGAAGGAGGTCGTGATCGGCTCATGTATCATTCAAAGGCGAATGAAATAATGACCCCGTATCACAACAGGGGTGAGAACGATGACAGCGCACCTCGCAAGTCTATTACATTTTCTTTTAAAAGTAAATTTATTATTTACAGCTTTTTTCAAACCATTATCAAGTTAATGGTAGTTAGTACATTCCTGTACCTTTATCGTCGTCATTGTTTCATCCAATAGAAGCCTATAAACCTCCTTTAAAAAATATCTAGGGCAGAATATACGATAATAGCATCGCTTGTCGGGGTGGCGATAGCAGTGTATGGTACACAGAGGAATCTGCTGCCCATCCTCTGGAAACTTGTTCCTAAGCAGCGGCAATCTTTTATAATCGATGCACAAATTGTAAATTATTTACAATTTTGTCCCGGGAATCGAAACCATCACCTACGATCTTCTAACGTTGAGCAGTTACCACTGTACAACGTGCCCCTATGTATTTAAAAAAATAATCGCTCACGGGAAGCACAAACTAAGAATCCCATCAATAGATACGTGTCAGATCTTCGTTGATTCTTCTTTATTAATTAGAATGCGATTCATTCTGAAGAAATACCTGCGTAAAACGAAAGGAGCACTTGAATTCGACTACAAGCGCCATCTGTCGGATAAGTTCGAAATTATAGCGATCGAATACACACTTGAATGCTAAAATTTAATTGCGTATCGTAAATACAAGGCTTTATATGATTCGCAAAATCGTAATAATGTTATTTTTATCGAACATATTTACTTACTATTTTTACTTCTGGAGCAACAGCGCACTTAATGCCTTACAGACATTCTCTACAAGTCAACTTAGTATTGATACGCCAAAGAATTTAAAAAATATATAACACCTGCGTACAGATAGAACTATTTCATTTTACAATTGTGTTCATTACACAAAACTTTTATTAATTGTCTAATTTAAAATAAAGCTTTTTCTACAACAAAAGGACGATATCCATTATCGAAGTTCAGTAGAAATATTTATAACATTTATACTTACAAACTTATTATATATTTGAGCTAATTAAAAAAAGTGAAAAAAAAATTAAAAAAAAAACATTTCGACCATTCATTTACAGTATATAGTAGTCATTCGCAGTTTTCAAGCAAAATATAATAGAAATATCTAAAAAGGTTTTTTCTTATGTTGGTAATACATCGAGGAGGTAAGAGGTTTTAGGAGGAGGTGAGGGGTATATTCAATGGAACTATTACAGGGCATGCAAGTTGCAAGCGAAGGGGTCGGTGCCTAGAAAGTACATAGATCAAATAGAAATCACTTGAACACCGGGTACCATTTGCGTAGAATTGACGGACTTGGAAATGTTAGCGGAAGGAGAGAAAAATTGTAACCTTTGAATTAGTGTGAAAAGTAAACTTTGTTATCTGAAGATGTCTGATGAAAAATAATTCATAATAAATTTACAATTGATATTTATTGCGAAACTATTAAAATTTTACATAATTTGTTTTTTTTTCATAGTAACACGTTTCTTTAGGAACCAGCATATGCGATCATAATAACTATCATACTGCTTGTTTTAATATTTGTGCAACTTATGGACTATAGGACGCCCACTGATGATTATATATACACCTCCATACATTTATAATAATAATCGGATATGGGAATGAGTAAATCTGTAAGGAACGAGAATAACTGACATAGCCCAGTGGATTTTCAAGTTGGAGTTACGGCTGTTAGGTCACGTATTGCACAGCACATGCGGTGTTGGGGCTTGGTTCTGGAATAGATGCCACGACTGGCAAACACAGCCTTTGACGTCCACCTAGATGGTGAACAGTCGACTGTGTTAAGGACAGCGTGAGAGACTGGATTGAGGTCGCCTCCAACTGTCAGTGAACGTAGACTACTTCAGAAAAAAAATGAAATTGACAAAAAGTTAAAGAAACTAGTTACGCTACAAAATAATTTTTCAAATAAAACGAACTGGGTCAATTCGAGTCGAAGATTTTATCTTTAATTCAAATAATAATTAACAAATAACAGTTGTTCTGCCGAGCGATGCTGTGTAACTGTGCAAGTGGCCTAAGTAATGAACGAACTGAGGAGAGTACTTCTGATGAATTGCAACTATAGCGAGCTGGCGATTCGATGAATTGCGACCAATTACGATTGCTCCCAATAAGGCGCGTCGAACAACCGCTTGTTTGCAATAAAATGAACCTAACAGCCAACGATGACGACGGCGCAAATACAATCGGATAGAAAATGAATACATTAAACAGGAATTATTGCCGTCACGTTATACAACATCGAGAATGTTTACAGTCAATCAAGAAATTGTGAAAATTTTATCATCAGTTTACATTTTATCCACGCAATAACATTATATTTAATTTAATTTTAACAGAAAGTGTTCTAAATTGACATAAATGTGAGCTTACATTGATGTAACCGCTTATGAAAATTAAATATTTAAATAAACACATATTTTTTAACAACCTGATTGTAAAAATTAATAGTTGAGGTCGAGCTGAGTGGTCTTCTGTTCTAGTATCATAGGAGACCCGAACTAAGGCGCTCGAAGGAGTAGAGCTATGATACCTATAAAAGAGGTTTAAGCTACTGCACTTAACATTTAGCCATTTGCGCAACGGTATCCTCGTCGTTTCAGCCAGTAGACACATTTGCAAGGCGTAGGCCTATCCAAAGATATCTATGGGAGTATATAACATAATCGCCACGATTCGCAAATGGGTTAACGATCGCAGAGTATTACAGTACTCAGAGAACACTATTGGCCATCCTCTGGAAACTTGTTTGAGGGCAATGGCAATCCCTTATGTTTAATGCTAGAAGTATGAATTATACGAGTTTGTATTCTAGAAGTCGAGCCCGTGAGCAACGATCTCATGTTTCAATCCTCTACTGCTGTGCTACCACTGTTATGTAGTTGTCAGCAGTTTAGTCTATCCAGAAAACTAAAACCTGTTAGAGTTGTCTCCCGAACTGCAGTAGATTTCGGATTCCTCAAAATTATATTACGTTGTTTCGTTGCACGAAACTGCGTTGTATTTTTAAGGAGTTCTAATCTTCAAAATTATCTAACTGAAGTGGATAAAACTATCACATTCTTTAAAAAAACGCTACATAAGCTATAAATATTATAGCACATACTCACCGGTCTTTCCACTGATGATCCGGTGGCAGTCTCCAGGGTAATGAGTGACTTCGCCTAATGGATGATTTTTGTCACTAAATCATGACCCATTTCCCAATCCTGCGACTAACAACATTTGTACCTGATAAATATAAAATATTCTTAATAACAATAAATGTTTATTATTTTAGTTCAAGTTTTTGTCTTTAATTTTATCTTTTAAATTGTTTTGAATTAGTAATTTGTGTATATATTACTGTAGTGCGTAATTAATGTTAATATTTATTTTTTTCTCCGTCTTTTATATGTAGCATGGTCAAATCAATTTCTATTTTATACTTATTAGTTATTAACTGCGTCTAAAACCTGAAAACTGTACATAAATTAACGGATTTTCTTTCTAATGTCGCATTAAAGTGAATCTATTAAATCAAAAATTATAACATTAACATATACCTGTTAAAAATTCTGTTCAACTGATAATGAAAATCTATGTTTGTAAATTTATAAACCACTGTTCCAAATAGTTACAAATATTGTAGCTATCTATATTGCCATACTTAAATGTTATAAAAATTGTCTTTATAATCTAGAACGAGTTTAAATCGTGTTCTTGGAAATCACTACTGACAATGTTGCGTTGTAATCTAGAAGTTTCGCAAACAAAATATAATTTAACAATATCTATTACGTTGTAGATATAGGTCGTTTTAGTTCATAGTTTTGATTATCCATTGTGAATAAGAAGTGAAACGATCAAGTTCCTAAGCTGTCTAAAGTGTGTTACGCAGACGATCCTGAACTCGATGCACAAGTATCAGCCGAGGTTCCACCTGGTGCGCGCCAACGACATCCTCAAGTTGCCGTACTCCACCTTCAGGACTTACGTCTTCAAGGAGACAGAGTTTATCGCCGTCACCGCATATCAGAACGAGAAGGTTCGTTAACCAATATTATCGTTATTCATTACTTCACAAGTCAGGTTATATACTTCAAGTTTTATGAATTTTTAATAATTAAGAAAAGTACAATGTTGTTCTACAGACTATGAGCTCACTTAAACCTATTAATTCTAAAATACTTCAACTTAAACTATTAACTTATTTCCCTATTTTCTAAATTCTATGCTTTTGATGGCTGGACTGACTCAAAATGTGTATGATCTTGTTGTATTCCAATTGCTAGAACATAAGTCTACTCAAAAACTGTCTATTGACCTCATTCACCCACCACATGTCTTTCGGATTCAAAGCTAGGACAAATAATTAATCTTTGCGATATTTGAAGAAGAAAAGCCAAGAAGCTAAGTTAGTCCAAAGAATAATGGTAAAAATACAATAATGTATATTTTACTTTCAAATATTCACCTATATATCTAGTCGTGAACTTATACCGAAATTAATTAATTATTATAATATTGACAGTCATAATTACGTTTTTGTTCATAAGATGTAGTTATCAGATCACTCGACCATCTCAACAAAGATTGCCCAATTATAATTTTATAGCTTAGGTTTCGAATGAAGTATATTAAATGTTTATCACTAGATTATTTAACTGTAACAATGGATGCCTATGTACCTGTCAAGTAGTGTCAATATTGTTCAATATTGTTAATTGTTCACAGATAACCCAACTGAAAATAGACAACAACCCGTTCGCCAAAGGCTTTAGGGATACAGGAGCGGGGAAAAGAGAGAAGAAGTAAGTATCTATTCTTTAAAGTCTACCACTAATCTATCTATTATTGTTAGACATATTATTAATAGTTTTTTTACCGATGATGCCTTACTCACAGTCACAAGTATGTTCTGGCCTGGGTTGAACACGCGCTATGAAATCCTGGTAAAATCTTAATAATAACAAATGGGAACTTTCAGCTCTAACCTAAAACGTTGAGGCACCAAACCAAGACACTTAATATTATGGTAAAAAAACCGGCTTAACATATGCCATATTTATTGTAAGATTAACGAGAAAAAAGGTATTATTTATACAAGATAATGAGAAAGATATCTCGTTCACACGCAGCCAGGCTACAAGCCATACTCGCCGTCGAAGCACACGCATGATATTGCCACGTCATCAACATTATTTCAGCTATAGCATCCACTGCTGGACATAGGTTTCCCCCGTAGAAAAATGTACATAACTATACATGACAGAGATGCTTTTATGGATAGAATATATAAAAAGTTTTCGTAAATGAAATCATTAACTTTACTTTTCTTTATTCCTATAATAAAATTGAAACTAAAGTATAAAATCTTGCCTAAAATTAATTTAACGTGCAATAGACTCTCCATGGCTTGTGATATGAAACATTATATATAGCTTCTAGCAAGCCTTTTAGATATAAATAAATAAATACATATACGCCACGTACCAGACAGATTTTCCCTGTAGGAGCTTCTCTAGAGTTTTCTACGCCACGAATTTTAAATAATTTTAACTAGTCGAGCGATGATTTAACCGTCTCGGGTACTTAAATCGAGTGACTACAATAGAACCTTAGAGTATAATTTCTGTGAAGAGTTCTAAGCTACGGTTGGTGCATTGAAATATCTAATAATATCTGATACATCGGTAATTTGTGTCGGTTTTACATAGCGCGGTCGTAGCTGCTTTTACTTTAAAGATCACGATCCTTCTAGATTTGTAAAATTTGAAAATACTCTGTAGTATAGTGTTTCTATGGTTCAATGTCCTATACATCCTTTTACCATAGGATCCCATATATTGTTTAGAAAGCTTCTGTTGCTAGATTAAAAAAATATCAAACAACTTTTACATTCCGAGGGTTACTAAATTGTAAAGTGTTCGCTTCCATGAAATTTAAATGTGTATTACATTTTAAATATTGTATAAAGTGTAAAACACAGTTGCGTCTCTTTCGCCTGCTTTTAACAGCCGAACATGTGATCGATTTAATTTGACGTCAATAGATGTTATTCATTGTATATTGAATAAAGAATTTTTTAATTTAAATTTGTTAAATGTAGAAGTATGTAATCGGTACAGTGGAAGAGTCTATGCAAATGATCAGTAAAGAGCGGTCGGTAGTGAAAGGCGAAAGATTAACAAGGCAAATGCGCCAGTGCTTAATGCGAAGTGAGCGGCTAACGAAATTAGCTCGCTATCTGTGAATCGCTCCAAATTAATTAGGACACGAGCGGCTACGTCCCAAATGCACCCCGTGGTAGGGACACCAGGAATACTAGTATTTCCTTAAATAAATCCTTATTCGACTGTATCTTGTGCATATAATTATTATACATTTAAGTAATAAGATATTCAATCATTATCACCATCATTTCAGCAGCAGGACCTCCACAACTAGACATTAGCCTCTCCTATAGATTTCTAATAGGGCCGAAGATCTTAACAGAACCATTGGAAAATATCCAGCTAACATAAATATTGTAAAATTTCACACTGAAAACTTTGTATTAATTTCAATGGTTGGACATATATAGTACGTTAGGCATAGTACAGTACATAATTGAGGTTTCGCAAATTGACTCTTAGCTTATAGATAAATGTCACCTTCTAAGCCCGAACGTTAATTATCCCAATCGTATGACATAGTAATGGTTACCCTAGTCGACACCCAACACGACACAGCGCCGTTGAAAATTCAAATTAAGCCAATCCGGCGCCTCCTTATTCGTGTTCGGTTTATACGTAGCGAGGCAATGCTCGAAATGGTGGAGTCATTCTACTTGGCGCTTTTTTCCAGGCGTCTTTAGCGTGCAAGGGAGAAAATTGGATTTCCGCGATAAAATCGGCTTTGGTTTTTTCTACCGCGTAATTTGCCCGCGCCCCGGGGGACGGCTCGTGGTTCTAATGTCTAATTCGTTCGAAGACTCGATCAGTGTCTGTGAAGTTTATCCGGCGCCAGAGACGAATAACATTTTCTGAAATCATATTTACTTTTTATGATACAATATACAGAATGATTGGTTATAGATGTAAACGCTCATATACTGTCAATTAATGTTACGATACATAACACCGAAATGTTAATGATTACATAAATATTTAATAAGGGTACGCATAAAAAGTGTTTACAAAATTCGGGTTGCTATTTATATTAATAATTGTTTATTTACCGTCCTTGCAGACTTTGTACAACAAGTTTGTATATGTTAAACAATTTTTTCTTTACATAATAAAGTTTAAATATTGATATAATAATTGACACAAAGCGACCTATGTTAAATTGTTATTTTAAAACTATATAGATATAGAGACTAAGCTATCAAAATATACGTAAACAAAGTAAGTGTTATTTTCCACACATCGAAGGCAGCTTTGAAAAGCACACGTCCGAGTGAGAATTTAATTCGCTTACTTAACATTTTGCGCCGGAACCGAGCGCGCCACAGCTTCCGAATTAGAGGGCAGCACGGTCCCTGGACGGCGGAAGCTCATCTTTTCAAAATGGCCGCCGACCGGAAGCGTGGGAAACGTGAGCGTTTTGACAAACGCCGCGCTCGTGAAAAGCGGGGACACATGCCGCGCATAACTCATCGTTTCCCTTTGTGACTGTAGGGAGCGCATGCATTTTTAAACTCGGGATTTTTGTACATATTTTTAGTACAACTTTAATAAAAAAATATACATATCTCTATAAAATTTGATCAAAAATGAGTAAATGTATATTTGGCGGTTGTAAATAAAGCAAGACATTTTTTATTTTTAAGATCCATTATACTAGGTGGCTAGTTATAAATATTAATGGGGTTGCCCTGTCTAAAAATCAACGGTTTCAGAAATAATAAATAACGAAATGATACTATATTATCACATATTATAATTATTCATTTCTATCCCTGCAGGCTTTTTACCGCTAGAAATTATTAGCCTATCGCATTACAATAGAAAAATAAACTAATGTAGTACATTTCGAGAAGACCCTTTTATACATAGCGTATAGAAATAGGTATAAAAGCTTGCTGATAACTGAGCTATACATTCACCCCTTTATAGCTTGTGTAAATACATCAATGATAAATTTAATATTACAAATATGTTATTGATCATAAATATTGGTTTGTTTTTACAATCAATAAAGGATAAAACATTACAACAATAACCTATATTAAAACAGCTGTAAATTTATTACAACTATGCCAAAAGTTTCCTTTCGCAAAATAATATTATTAAGTAATGTCCGTATTTTGAAAATTTCATGGTAAACCTAGTCGCAATGGTGAATTATGGCAGACGATTGTTCGCATACCGGCCGCGTCTGAACACCGAGCACATCGCCTTTGAGACCGCACAATGTAATGTGTTTTTACACGGAGTTTTGTCTACATTAGTACAATTATAATTAAGATACCTTGCATGCTCATATTTGTCTGAATATTTACAGAGATTCGTTCCCAAGAGCACGTATGGGACAATATTGATAATTACAATTATAATTAATTCTACCGTAGCATATCCAGTGCTAGACATGGGCTTCCTCTATAGTTTTTCAACAAGACCGACCGACGAACTTGAAAGGATCATCTGTCCACGTCGTGGGTGCACATTAAACGCTACACTTGACGGCCTGTGGTCCTTTCAAAACATTAAGACCTCGGCAGCCATCTGTTCTGCGCTATGTGACCCATTGCCACTTCAACTCACCAATTCGCTGGACAATATCGGTTAATTTCGATATTTCATATGATCATATAAAATTTTGTTCAAAAAAAAATTCAAAAGCTATGTCGTGATTTATTACATAGTTTAATTACTATTTATTTAATAATCTGCGTTCTTGTTTTACGTAATATTACTAGTTTGACAAATTATTAATGTTACGAGTTGTAATAATAGTTCCCACAGCGTTGGTATCACGGGGGAACTCTTTACAAAAAAAATCGGTACATAATTCAGAAGCTACATACTACAGAATTTATGAACAAAATGATATCAGAACAATATAACTTAGCAAATAAATAACATTAAAAATCTTAGTTTAGAATTTAAATAAATTTGAATTTTGAATTCCGAACCAAACTACCGGATTTGACAAAAAAGCATGAATTTACGTTACAATTAGACCATGTTGACGCGTGTCTATGGAATAACTCAGTTAGGGATTTTTTAAATTTACTATGTTAGCTTTGCCGACATAATTTAACATAATTTTGGTGATTATAAAACCCTTCCAATACAACATTACGGAGAATCTTCTTATATTTAACACCGCTTCAGAAATCACAGACAACTCTAACCATTGTGGCGTCGTTATTTTTTTCTAACAGTACTTACGAATATTCCTACACCTTCAACAACTACTTTATATCAGTCTGGTACCTACAAAATATGTACCCTACAATAATTTGTTTTCAATAATTTTGTTATTACGTTCACGCATTGTTCATCATGTATATTTTATAAATCATCTCGATATGAAATTTTATTAATTTTTAACTGTAATTCTAATATACTGCTTGGCACTGTTATTGCCATATAACATTATTATCTCTATGTTACATATTTATATCCACTCTCGACCACTAGGCTCTCTACAATATGCTACTAATTATGCTCGTACCAACGAGACCTAAGTTTTGGTCACGTCACCCGCAGACAACATCAACAGGATGCCTTTAGGGAAATTAAAGTCTTTTCTTGGACCATCACCTGGAGTCTTCACTTCACACTGGACTTTTCATTGCTAGTGGCCTGATGAATAGTGAATAGTATGAAAAAAGCTCGACATCGATTCCGTCAAAGCAAGTTAGGAAACATGATTTTTAGAAATATAGAGATAATTGAGAATATGAAGCTAAATACATATTTAAAGAGACTTTCCATATGAATACAGTCAATCTATTTAAAGAGAAGATATTACTTTATTTCTGTTTGAACGGCACCGTATACTGAAATTTCTGTGATTACCAGATGTGAATAAGGCGTTCTAGTTTAACATTTTAAGTCTCTATCGATCTCTATGATGACGACTACTATCTTTAGCGTGGTTACTTTATAAGTGCGTTAGGATTTTCTTCAGAATCTTTCATTGCTCCCGCATTTGTTCCCATCTCGGGGCAGCCCAAGACTCTCTTTCGGTGATGCTCCAGACTCTTTCACCATCGCAGTCAACACTCGCGCAGCCGTGGTTTCTTTTAGTGACATACCTAAGCCGGCTAAAGGCAAGTCGATTTTTCAAAAGTCTGTGGCAGGTTAAAAAGTATTATCACGGTTTAGACTCATCACCTTAGAGTGCACCTTTAGGTGAATGTTCTACATGTTTCCTCACTTACGAATTTAAAAATCAAAATCAAAGAACACGAAGAAGTAACTTCAGTAAAATTTAAAACAATCGGAGTAATCCTCTAAATTCAATTTGTCAGCCCGTTATCCGCGAGACAATACGGAGGGAATCAGAGCGCCTCTTTAGTACACCGTCCTTGTCTTGCCGACGACAATGGATTCAATAAAAAGCTTCCCATCCGAGGGGTCTTCGGCTAACTGCAGCGGTTTAGGGATAAAAATTTGGCAAAATTACAAGGCGGGCCACCCCTGCGTCACCAGTTTACATTGTAACGTGAACACCCTAATACGCGTTTAAGTTATGGTTGCCAAAACTAAACCCAGTAGAATGCCCAGCTTAAATTTTAATCACTAATTCATTATCGAAGCCGTTGAAACAATTCCATTCTAAACATGAAACACTGAAATTTTTTTTCCTATTTTTAAAAGGAAAATACGACTTTTTAATTTTTTTATAGAAACTATGCAAACCTGCTGATTTTCTAACTCGATAAAGTTTAAATTTGAATAATAATTAGTACATAAAAGCGTATGAAAAATTTTCACGTGTGAATTTTAAATGTTTAAACACATGTTTTTGTCTAGAATGCATTTTTCTTCTTAATGGAAAGTAAAATTTATTTTTAATGGTGTTGACGGTAAATCTTCTAATCAATTGGAACCACGCTAACGTGATAATTTTGTAAGCCGATAATGTATTATAGATATATAAACGTTTACTTTTTCTCTACAACAAAATTATTTTTTATTTTCTTTATAAAACATCATTATAGACATATGAGAATACCTTTACAGATCCATATACGTTATTGTAACTTAGTTGCCGTCTTTTCCGAATCAAATTATCACTACAAAATTTAGTAATTGTTATTAATAAGTATTAATTGTTGTTAGTGATTTTTTATTGGTTCATATTTATTATAAATTTAAATTCCGAACCAGTAATGCAAGTAATTAGTAATAAATATTTATTTAAATATTAAAGTTATTTTTTTATTAATTTCTTTGTGGCAACCCTGAGAACAGGGAAAGGGAAAATTAAATTCTATCAGTCGGCGATGAGACGAGTTAATAAAATGAATTTAACGCGGGTCCCCAGTAATCAGAAACTCCTGCGGCAAGATGAGGCGGCCGGGGCCCGTAAAACAATGCGAGCCACAAACAGTTGTTTGTTTTTCGCGGCGACAGAAGGCAAATAATTGCTACCGCACCGTGGCTTTTGGGGTGACAGTTTTAAATCTTTTTAAATGTTCTACTTTCATATGGCGCTCTTTTTAACCTCTCGCATTTTTTGCTACACATTACCGTTCAAACGGTTTGGAACGAAAAATAAAACAATGCCCTTTCAACGTATTCATGCACAGAAATATAAAGTGGGCTTTGATATTTATTTTAACCATTACATCATTAACACACTTGTACATTTATTTACATTTAAAATTAGATTTTAAAAACTATTATTGTGTATTTACGAGAACCAACTGCTATTAAATTGGTTTTAGTATGTACTAGAAGCGATCTCGGAGTTTTGTACTTATTTTCTTCTGTCTTCTTTATTACCTGGCACCCAAATTAAGAGTTGTCTTACTAAAATCAAAAGGTTGACATTAATTTATACAAGTCAATGTTATCAAGTAAGGATAAGTTAATCTAATAATAAGCTATAGTTAGTCGAAGCTTCATTAGGCTAAGTTTATGTTGAATAAGTTAGCTTGTATTAGTCTATAGTCTGTAGAACCATAGACCATGTCAGATTTCTTCATAAAGTAACATTTATCACTATTATATATCGTAACGTTAAAAACACTGTCCTTCCAATTACTAGACTAATGACGCATTTGATAGACTTTACGTATGAAAGAGCATCTAATAATGTGCAGGAAGCATCATCCTAAATTATTTCTGGCAAATCTGCAGTAATAAGTAGTATTATTATATTTAAAACTTACCGAACATATACGAACTTTCCTAATAATGTTATTATTTCATTATTAAGGGTGATTAGAAATAGGTGCCTTAAAAATGTAATTGTACAGCTCATTTGTTGTCAATTAAAAGTTTTCAGAAATAATAAATAATGTAGTAAGAAAAATAGTTTTCAAAATTCAGATTACAACACATAAAAATATTATTATGTATATTATTACTATCTGTCCCCGCAGGCTTTATATTTTCAGAAGTTATTGGCCTATCGCATTTTAATAGAAAAAATAAATTAACACAACTAATTTCATAGTCATCACAATAAACAGAGTGAATATATTCCTATTAATTATCATCTTTTTATGTATAAAAGTATTAAAGCTTACCAAATGAATATTTCGTAATTTTAAATTTTTACTGTAATAACCAATCATCCTGTATATAGAAGATATCCTTTGATAAGGGCTTATTTTTCGGTCTTTAAGTTTAAAAGTGCACACCTCCGTGAAAGGGCAGCGGTTTAGGGATTCAGTACTATCATTAGGAGATGATTAACCTTTCGGCGGTTGGGGGTCGCGTCGCTCCATTACCCAAAATGTCAAACGTTTGACACCCTCGCAGGGTAGAAAGAAAAGTGCAAACTGTCGCATTCAATTAAAAACCTTTCTATGTCTACAATGTAAGATAGATGTTACTTATAACATTTCCGTTTCCAATCTGTGCTCTTCAAAAGTAAAGAGTTTATTAACTTATTTATTTACATTATTATCACTTGGCCTTTAAGTTCTGAAATGGAACATTCTTAAAAATAATGTCCACCCACAAAGTGGTCAGACGACCTTGTTGAGATTGACCAAAGATGCTAGATAACAGCCGCTTCCTACTGGTCCTATTACAAAAATATAAACCAAGCCCATTTTCTGCCGTGGACTTCCTTCGGATGAAGTGATGGTGATTATCAACTTATAGTTATTTATACCATTTGAGTTCATCGTAAAAAAAAGTTTCCCCATGTTCTTCAAAATATTGTACTGTATTGTAGCACTTGTTATTTATTGGTATTTATGTAATACCACATAAATATATATATGTTCTTATATATACACATATAAGCATATGTGTATGTATTTATATATATATGTATTTTTGTATATTTGAATGTGTGTATAATAATGTATGTTTTTGTATGTATGTACACCCTAAACTGCCCTCTCCTTCATGTCTCTCATCTCCATCCAAAGCTTGTTTGACAGTGATTGCGTCGAGCGATAAGACCGCCTCTTGTACCTTTGTATGAATTGTTTCTTTTTTTTATCTATGGTGTAAAAATGTATAAATAAATAAATAAGAACTTAGTGCATTGTACATTTGCCTATCGAGATATTATAAGAGATAGATCTAGTTTTAATATCAAAAGAGCCACGTTTCATAGGACACTGAATTAATTATTTAAACCGGCATTCCTCAAAGGGAATACCTGAATATGTCCATATATATTCTCATATAAATATACATGTAAATAATAAACTAAGGAGTTTGTAAACTTGAAATCTGTTTAAAATGTTGGTTAAACATTCGCAAATTTAAAAATAAGTGCTTTTATTTTTGAATGCATGTATGTTTTTGTACACTATATATAGATGGAATAACGGTGAACTTGATGCCGATGGTATTCTCTACCGACTAGTCAATAAAAGTGGTGCTGAGTTAAATAATTAACATATTCATAGCTTTAGAAATAAGCGGATATCATGAAAGAAAAAGGTAAAAATAAAAAAGATTAAAAATATGTCTATACTCGTATATTTAATTCATAACAATGTTGATACTTTTTTTATAAAGATGTTTACTTATCTAATAGACTGAGACAAATAAAATACGTTAACATATCATTCTTAATTCACAATTTGTTTTCATTAGAACAAATTATCTAATTGCAGGCGAGTATGATTCATTTTTGAAGAAACCTTTTTGAAGTACAAAAGAGTTTACGATTAATCATTATTAAGACAGCGTTACGTGATTTGCTTGAATTGACCTTTCAAAGACTGGATGCGAGTGGCTGTTAAACACCTACACACCGGTGTCCATCGCGGCGCACTACTGGGGATTCCAAAGCCCGGCTATAAATAATAACAAGCGTTGCACCGGCACGTAAGCCACTCGCATTGCGGTTAAGCCACGCCTTATGATACTTGTCATCGCCTAAGTACTAACGATAATTCTCCTGCAGTTATTCAACAGACTTTAACAGTTACAATACAGTTTTATTACATTGTAATAAACGATGTAATCAGATAACACCGATCGATTGAGTAATGTCACTACATCATGGGTTTAATTACTGTAAAATGTCTACTACTGTGTCTTTAACATTCACTCAAAACCCACACTTACATTGCATTCTCACTAGTTCCAGCAAGTAGGACTACACTATATGAAAACTAGGAGAGGCTGAAAACATGCTCGGCTCATGTCTACTATGCCGGTCAGCATAAGCTAAATGCCATAAAACACAAGCTGCTTCCTTCTGTCTTCATTATATCTCGAATAGAAGAAAATGTTATACTTTTATATAACAGTTAGACAATAAATTGTAAATAAATTTTATTTAACTATTTTAACATCATACTTTATCTTTCAAAATCAATTGGAAGCCGCATCCCGCATCTTCCGACGACCTTATCAGGGTTCTCTGTCCAGGTTTTGGTTGGACTTGGTTTCGTTTCTCGGTTCGTGATTTCTACTGTAGAATCTAAGGAGCATAAAGATCATCTGTTTTGCGGGCTATGTGGCCTTCTACGTGCCAATCCGTTGAGCGATGTCGGTTATTTTAATTTTTCTACGGATTTTCCCATTCTTCGTTGAGCGACGTTCTCCCTGGTTTCTATTAGACATCGACGTTTTTAGCCTTGCGGCACTGTGCGAGACCAAGTTTTATTTATTTTAACACTCACTACAAACCCGATAAAGTTGTGAATGTCCACGGGCAAATAGCAGTCTATAACAGAAAGTATCTGATCATTAATATTATATCAACAATCATTATCATTAGTTTTTCAATTTTTCTCTCAATTTGACACATACTGTATCTCACTGATAAAACGTGACTTGTAAATAACCACGCTAGATGCATGCAGATTGGTTGATGATGACAGTTTTGTATTTCAGCCTTAGTATTTCTCTGTGATTTTTTCCTAATCCTTTTGTGAACAGCAAACAATCACCATTATACCAGCGAAAGCTACATCTATTAACAAATAGGTTCACACCGCATAAATATCTTCTTCCTTTTTATTCTTAGCGTCATTTTCAATAGAAAACAAAAAATTTGCTTCAAAATTTTTTCTTCCAATAAATCGTCATTACGGTGTACGTTATTGATTTCTAAGACAGTATTAAACTATACACGCAAGCTTTACGAGACCATTACACTTTGTTCGTGTTAAAAAAAACAGTGAATCATCAATAAATGACGACTTAGCCACGCCCCGTGACCAATAAAATCGTTACTGATTAACCGTTGCATTTGAAATGCCTTCAATTGGTCACTGAGAACTTGACTTTCTAATTACGAGCAATGAAACCACTACACCGTATGGAATTGCAATTATTAATGTCGTCACACAAACAAAATAAATATATAATCTATATAATTCAAGTATAATAGAAACAATTCGAATTATCTTTAGTTTACTGACTTGACGTTGTTGTGGGCGAAGCGTTCGCGCAGCCGACGAGCACTGACTGCAAGGATCACTAGTCAGTGGTGCGGCATGTGGATCTGCCCATGCCGCACCACCAGTATTTGGGCAAACGACATAGTCAGGGACTGGAGAAGTCGCTGGAAGCGGGCAGAGTAAGACCTATCGTGGCGATCTCTATGGGTGGCCTATGCATTAAGGGATCTCTATCGGCTAATATGATGACGATGATGCAATTTGTATAAATGTAAACAGGAAAAATTCGAATTATATTCTTCCACTCTCTTATTAATGAATAGTGTAAAGACAATGAGGTGCAAGTGATAACACGAGTAGTTTGTCCGTGTACCGCAGGCAGGCGCTGCTGACGGCGCGGCCCGACGCGCGGGAGGATGATGACGAGAGGCCGCTGGATGTCGGCGGGCCCTCTAGCCCTCCGCCGCCGCCCTCCACGCAGCACACCTCCAGTTGTGAGTATTGCATGAATATCATCACTCAACCTGTAAACACCTACCACTTTTACGTCCGAACGACGGTTACCTGATTTGTTCAAGTAATGAGCTACTTAACTTATGTTAAAATGTGAAGCTCAATGGCTTGTAGTTGTCACGTTCACGCTCCGTATGTGTGCGATACTCATGCTGTGAATATCACACGATGCATTCGTAGATAACGGTATTTTATTACTAAACCGAAAGCTTCCATTAAATCTCATTTGCAAATTCTGCTGAGCAATGAGGCACGCCACATCAAATCCGTAATACCAAATTGTAAACTTGAAGTATCAGGGCGCCGAGCACGCGTAGCCTAAGGCCTTTTTTAAGGTAGCTCGAGGGCTTCCGAGACAGCCTCCGCTCATTGCTAAAGCACGTTACTCCACTGTAAATGACTTCTAGCACACCCTGAAAATGATGTCTTCGCCTCCAGGCTATTTCAATGTTTATTAAATTATATAATTCTATGCTATTTGTAAAAAGTACACAGTTCCGCTATTTCTAACGAGCTTCTGAGTGAAGTTTTAGGCTAAGCGCTTCTTGCACTCTCGCACCCACTAAATCTATAAATGGCAGCAGTGTAAATCAGAGGAAAAACAAAGTTATTTAATTTAAAATGGTTAAGCTCAACACGTCGAAGTTATTTAATTTTTGTGTGAATTCGCAGCGTGGTTCAGTTCGGGAGGCGGCGGGGACTCGGGCGCCGAGGAGGCCGGCTCCGACTCGTCGTGTTCCGGCGGCGCACGCGCGTCTTCCCCGGCCGCCGGGCCGTCGCGGCCATCACCCGCGCCCGACGTGTCGCTAGGGCCGCCAGTGCAGCCACCGCTGCTGCCCTACTTGTACCCGCCGTCGTTATACCCGCCCCCGTTCTTCCCGCCGCACCAGATGCCGCCGGGGCTGCTGTTCAACCTGCACCCGCTGCTGCAGCAGTACTCGTTGCCGCCGCCTCCAGCGCCTCCCGCCCCCGCCCCGGCGCCCTCGCTCAGCAAGACGCACCGGTTCGCACCATATGCGCTGCCCGGGCTGGGCTCCGCGTTCGAGCAAGTAGCGCCACGTGCGCGGAGCCTGAGTTCGTCACCGGCGCGGCCGCGGCCCGGGTCGCCGCTGGCCCGGGCTGCCTCCGCCGACCCCCCGCCCGACGCCCCCACCTCCACCACCACCTCAACGGCCGCTACCCCGCCTGCTTCCGACCTCAAGAGCATCGAGCGCATGGTAAACGGCCTAGACGTCGAGACGCAGGACTGACTCGCGACCTAGCCTGTACATAGTATTTATACTCCCCCCTCCGCTCCGCACCGAAACACCGGAGTGTTGGCGTCGTTTTGTATCGTTCCTATTTTGTTTTTTTTCTGTCGAGTTCTATTCGGGTCGATGTATTGATTGTAAATAGTTAAGCTTTACCCTAGGTAGCGGCGGCACCCACTAGTGCAATCACCGGCAGAGTGCGGATCTATATCAACCACTTTATATTACTAACATTGAACATTTCTAAAATCTCTTTAGCTACATTAGTACACTAAAAATTACTAAATAACACAATATTTACTCTGTACGTGGTGGATATAGAATCGAACAGAACTGTCTAATGCAGCATGGTTGACGCATGACGTCATACATTAAATAAATATTTGAATTTGGAACAATGTTGGTGATCATGTAGATAGGGTGCAGCGGAGAGACCGCTAACGATAGTCCATGTGACGTACACGTAGAATGAATGACACAATAGCTATCACCTTAGGTTCTCCACAATAGCAATAGGAATTATATCTGGCGTGATGGGACTGTTGATCTGACGTCATATTACATTTACTCGATCCTGTATGCATCAGATAAGAGCGTATCTTTGTTGACCAAGAATTATTCGTAGTGATTTCATTCTAAGCTGTTGATTTGTCTGTCAATGCAAATATTCTTACATATAAATTTCCTATACAGCCATTTTAGTTATTACGAATAACAGTAATATAATATGCGCTATAATTAAGAAGTTAAGGGCATTTTAAATTTAAGTATTAAAATTGCTATGACTAACGCAGTTAAGCTGCGTTGGCTTATGGCTGTCAGTTTGACTTAAGTGACATAATGAAGATGACGTCACTACATACCCGTTCCGCCGGAAAAAATATAAATTCATTTCCCACTTACATAGATTAAACAATAATCGCTTTCTTTGTAAATACAATTTGTAAGTTGTAATACGTGTTTACTAATAGACATATTTTGAAAATATGTTTTGTCAATTGTGCTGTGAGGTTAGGGTGCGTTTACTTCATGCATTCGACTATTACTTAACTAATTAATTTGTGTCGAATTTAAAAAAATATATATGACCGGTCAAGATATAAAATTAAAATATGAACTTATCACTTCGAATGCATCAACTAAACGCATCAACAAAAAGTAAAACGATTGATAAAAAAATCTAACTTTAAGTTAAAAGTTTGTAATATATAGTTGATAAATATGTAGTTAAAAATACAAAATATATAATTATAAATGAATATAATTTTCCATGGAATTCATTAAATTTAAGCACATTAAAGTTTAAACTCGGAATAGATTTACTTACAAATGCAGTTCTACAATATTTTCTTTGTAAAGAAATAAAAGCATCTTTTTACAGTTTGAAACTTTTTGGTTTAAAATTGGTTAAGAATTTTTCTAAATGGAAAATCAAAATTGTTGCTTCTTCATTTCAAGGAGAGACTGTAAATTTGACACCTGTAATTGAGAACTATTCATTAAAATATATAGATAAATCTATTGACGAAAAACATAATTGTTTCATTTATTATCTACGTATGCAATAAATATTATAAAGGCTACTGAATGAAAAGAAAAAAGGTTATCGAGGGATGCAGAACGCAATTTCTGCGTTACAAGTAAGTGAACAATAAGAGGATAAATCAAATAAATATACTTAGTGAGTTTAAAGGCTTATATTTTTAAACTTACCGGATTCTTAATTGAATTTTAAAATTTGTTATAACTAACCTAATCTACAAAGGTTGTCTGCAAAAAAAAAACCAATACAATGACAAAAAAATTTTACAAAACGAATCCACACGATAGAATTTTTCTCAAAACTTTACATTGGGTGCCCCGTATAGATTTCCAAAAGCACCGTTTGGAAGAGTTCTGCATTCAGCATCTTCCGAACATCTTAACCAGGTCGTCCGTACTTTGTGGGTACAAGTCCTACGCTGCCTCTCATTGAAATTGTTAGTTAACTTAAATAACAGTTACATTTCATATTACGTCATATCTTTGTTAAGTAAGCGGGTTACTCTTTTATTGTCCACAATAATCAATCTCATAAAAATTACCAATACAAAACCACGCGGGGGCTAAAGATCTTTATGAAGTTTTTAATTAACATATCAAAGAGTATAATTGGATGGAAATTCGTGATTTTATCATCATTCATCAATTAAACCATTGATGGACATGGGCATACCCTCTACATTTATAATAAGACCACAAAAGAGCGGTCTGCATCAAGCATCTTCCAACAACCATAACAAGAACGTCTGTCCACCTTGTGAATGGACGTCTTATGTTCTTCCCGGTATGTGGTCTCCTTCAGAACCTTAAGGCTCCAGTAGCCGTCCGAACTGCACCGTATGCGGTCTTCCCACTGCCAATTAGACTTACCAAATTGATACGCCGGCTACTTTCCATACATGATTCGATCTCTTAGAAAAATCCTAATAATAGCCTTTTGCATATTTCGATGAGCCACTGTGTGCCAATGTGTGTTGTTAAAGAGGCTCGAAATGAGAGACCACATTTTTGTGTCTTAGGTAATCATTGATAACACATATTGGTCGTAAACCTTCGTTTTAGGCACTGAGTAATATTATTCGATTGACATTTTTCTCAAAGTAAAGAAGAAAGAATTTACCTAGTTTAACATATAAAAATATTTCAAAATATTATCACTCACAAGTAAAGCAATATATAAAAATATTCTTGTTGTTCACACATGTATATGGTCAAATAGAATTTTAAACCATCTCAAGAAGTGTAATATTGTTGTTACAAACTGTAAAATACACGACGTCCACAATCTAACCTCTTTAATCAAATCCGTGACGAGAGTAAAGATCATAAAAGCTCATTTTTTCCAACAATCGCCGTATATAACGAGGCTCATGATGTTCAAAACTGTAATTGGAGGCGCTCCCAACGCTGCGGCCGTGCCCGCGAGATGCGATCGTGTCGCGCGCCCGCGAGGTGTCACGTACGTAATTGCGTCCGCTATCAGATCTCCAGCGCGCTGTTCGCCCACTTAGCGTATTTGTATGCTAAGCTAGTTCCCGCCGAGACTGGCCAAGTGATAACTTTGAATAAGGTGCAGTGCGAAACCGCGCAGATGTACGATAAAAGTCGAGCGTCGTCCGGAGCTAGACCCTACAATGATAAGCCCCGAACATTTGGAACCCGGTTCATTCATACGCGACGAGTTTCGGGCGTGTAATGAGCTTATATCGATCTTTATCGGCCGTACACGCACTGTCGTTATCAAACCCGGTTACGATTTTGAGATAACAGTCAAATGAATATCCATGCTCCGAAGACTTCAAAGCGAGCGTCGGGAATGTAGTTAAGAGACTTTAAAGCTTTGACAGACGAAAGTCATAATTAAAACTAATCTCTTCGTTAATCTCCGGGTTGGACCTTATCGTGGCTACTGTTATTCGGTTTACGCTTCTCACGATATCCAGTTCACACAAAATTCTTTATTTTATTACGCCACTATTTCGAATCTCTGGTTCCTTAAAATCATAGAGACACAATCTAGTTAAATGTGCACCATTACGAATGGTAGAAACCTAGGATTGTCGTGATTAACTCACAAAAGTTATTGCATAATAGAAGTAATCAATAAGTTCAACAGATTTCAGAGTAATGACTTTATTTACTTATTGAATGTCTTAATAATGATAATACAAGGATTACTTGCAAAAATAAGTTTTTTTTATTATTTTCTCCGCCATGAGACTTTAGTGATATTATAATTATTTTTTAATTGTAATGCGTGACATGACACATGATATTTTCTATTCAATTCATATCAAATGTTTGACAGATATCGGTATTCTACATAAGTTTGTGTTTTGAATGTGAAAAAAACTCTGTCGTTTTGACAATTTTCTTTCGCAGTTTTGTCATATTTTCTCTTCTTAAGAACCTTCTATGAGCTGTAACGAAAATATGAAAAAAATTAGGTTAAATAAACGGTTGAGCCCATTGTGGACTTTAACACTTCAGAACTTTTTTGGCCATAAATTTTATTAGACGCTTATATTTACGATAAGAATAAACATTTATTTATTTGAAAGTAGCTCACTCGACAGAGGTATCCTGATTTAGCTATGAATTATCAACTTCAAATGTAAAAGAATAAAGAAGTTAATGGCACAAAAATTCAACGACTGCCCGTGTGATTTATTTATGGGAAATACTAGCCGCAACCGAAATTGTTTCCTTTTTCCATAAAAGCGTGGTCTCTTTCTCATCATCTCATCTCATTGAAAACCTCATGGTCGCTTAATCAGCGGAAGAGGGCTTGGCTCGGGATTTATCTACGTGATCGAATCAAGAATAAGGTTATTCACAGACGAACGAAAGCAATCGGCATAACCCAACGAATTGGCAAGTTGAAGTAGCGGGGAGCAGGCCACACAGAGCGCAGAACATAAGGTTTCTAGTGCCTTCAGGTTCTGCAGTAGATGCCACGACGAGTAACTGGAGCGAACGAAGTAGGTGCACCCACAAGGTGGACAGAAAACCTTATTAAAGTTGTAGAGAAACGTTAGATACAGGCCGCTTCTAACCCGTTCTTTTGTAAATCTACGAGGTAAGCTTATGTCCCGCAGTGAACGTCTTACCACTGAACCGCTGACGAAAAACCTTCTATAAAATGAATACCTTCCTTATAGAAACTGATCAAAAAATGAAAGAGAGCAGATCGTTCGCAGTATTTGTTTGAAATTCGATTGATATTAAATGAATCTCTTTAAATTAAAAAATAAAAGTACATTTGTACGTAGTACGTAGATGAAAACGACAAATCTCTACATTCACAGAGCCGGCGCGCGTTTCGCGAGAACTGTATGACGCACGTCCGAGCGACAAATTTGCGTCACAACGAGCGACTCTACGTTGCGCAATCGCAACGATTATCGCCCGCACGTCTGGCGCGGCACTCGGCGATTCCTGGGAGAGAATTATCACGATCTAGAGACAAGTTGAAAGGAGTTAAATACGTTGAGAAGCAGGATAAGTTTCGTGATTTAGCTATAATTCTCACTGGCAGCAATCATTTGGATAAACAAGTACAAAGAATGTCTTTTCAAGCCAATGAATATCGAATGATTATTTTTTTCCAAAGTGTATTGTCACTGAAGTAACCGATTATGTAAATAAAAATTTACTTAAGAAAAATATCTCCGTAGCATAATAAGATCCCTGCCTCTTTGGAGCAGTATATCGAGGCCATGATAAAAAATATTACGAATTATTAATATTAGGAACCAACGTCTTGTCTATTTGGAAATATAGTTATGGAAACAAGAATCAGTCCACGAAATTCGTCAAAATGAGATGCACTCATAAAGAACCCGATACGAACTTACAAATTTTACCTAAAAATAAGCAACATCTGATAACTATAAACGGTATGATATTCACGGTTTACCAACCAGGTGATATCCGTCTAGATATTTAAGCAAAGATCCATGTCACTTGATGATATACTGATGTTGAATACTTTAATATTGAATGAAAGTATACTTGATAATACTCTATATTTAAGTATACTGTTTATTTAAATCATAGCATAACGTGAACTACAGTGTGCAACTTTAAATAAACATTTCGAACGTTTCACAAACTTTTTAAAAATAGACGCGCGACTTTAATAAGATTTCCTAACTTATTTGCATAACTACTTCCAACAATAATGCCAAACAGTATGGATTACTGTGTTCTAGATCGAGTACACATTGAGAAGTAAAATTATTAATTTACAGTACAGAAACTTCAAGTAGAAAAGATATAGATAAAATAAAAACAATTGCATGAGAGATTTATACATTATTGTTTATACAACACTTATACTGCCAGAGAACCGCCTATGCATCGCCATGGTTGAACATATAACCAAGAAGGGTCTGAAAATTGCTGAATTAAAAAAGAGTTCGAGACGCCTCCCTATGACATGATCTCTCATAAGAAAAAATATGGTGATGAAGGGTACAATTCCTGGAATGAAGGAACTATACCCAGGGAGGAAGTAAAGTCATGTACTCGTATAACAAGTAGAACCCTTCTCGTGTCTCTAAATAAGAAATAAAGATAAAACTTTGAATAGCACAAGAACGTAAATTTTCGGCATTCCAAGAATAAACATGCGGATACCGAATCTACTTTTGCTACTAGACTTACGCTGTGGCCAATCTGGCATTTGCAGATTCCGCAGGTTTGAGGAGACATGGTGCAGAGGGTGTTTAGCTCATGACCTATTTTTACAAATACCAAAGATCGATGTCTCCCAGATTTAGTTTGGGAGACATACCTACTGCTACTTCATCGGATTAAAAAAATTGCTGGGATCTTAGATCGCTTCGACGGACATTTCCGGACTTCGTTTGAGGCTCTCGATCATAATATCCATTAAGCATTCCAACACAAGGCCGCCCGAGAAAGCCATCGAGTGTTTAGGGTTGACAAACCACATTGCATGGTTTACGGAGGCCTGCTTGCAATGCATTTGCGTTTATTTTCACTGATGAGGCTCCTCACCCTTATTTTTCTTCTTTTCAGTCGATAAACGCCCACTGCATGGCTAAGGGTACCCCAAAGCTAGCCAAGATGTCCGGTTTTACGCTGCGCACATCAAGTTACTTGTTGCGACCTAAACTATGGGCTACCTAGGTTACCTCCTCTAAATAATCCTGCCAAGGCTGCCTAAGTCTGATTTAGAAATTATGATGTTCCAGACTGATGTCCGGCCTTGATAGGTTTAAATACTTTAGCACATTACAAATATTTTGAGATATTTACGAAATTTGACAGTTCTCTTCGCGTTTTACTACACAGCTTTTCATTGAAAACTTAAATAAACAGTTTTATAAAAAATCATCAAAGATAGTTTCAATTTCAAACTAGAATTAAACTATTTTCGTTTAATGAATGCCTTAATTTGAAATATAAGGATATTATAAACAAAACGTTATATTCTACGCTCTCTATTTTTACAAAATTAAAAAGTCAACTTGAATGGTAGCCGAGGTGTTCGTTACGGATTTGGCGTGAAGTAGTATTTCAAGAATTTGGAATCCGTGTGAGAATAAAAATGGAAAAAGCCACCCGACACGCCATAGACGACGTGGCCCATTATAATTAAATGTTAAGATCAGCTCCGATACTTTTATCTCTGTCTAACTAATGCTCTGCATTATCCTCGTCCTTTTCTCACTGAAGGTGCCGCATAGCCACAAATCACTTGAGACAACGAAAAGACAAATACTCGGTAGCTGGACCTTAGTAAGTGAACTTTTGTTACTTAACTGGGAATAAAGACGTAATTATAAAGTACTTATAAGGTAAATAGCCCTTCTTATACATGATCTATGCACCTTCTTATACATCTATGATGCAGACATCATAAATTAAAAAGATCTCTTGTATGTGTACTGGGCTTAAATACTCTTTCTCAAGTGTGGCAGTGGAGTAGGCTCTACAGGTTTTTGTATAGGAGCGAAGAAACTTAACTTTTCTGCTTAGTTTACTTTTTGTTACTTGTGTTTGCAGACAACATTTTTTCAGCCATGTTATCAATTGTAAATTTCAAAGATGCCTTTCGGAAATCAAGATTCTCCGAAGGTTCGATATTGACAGCGCAAGCATTGAGATGACTTTTGAACCACTTTTCAGCTGATCGCTATATTATCACTTCTTCTATGCCAAAGAGGTTTTTCAAAATAACAGGCAGTTTATGGAGAATTACAGACCTCTACGCCATCTTCAATAAGGATACTTAAGATCAAACTGAATTTGCCTACGAGTCGATCTTCTACAAATCATTATTATCATCTTTAAATCAGCTGATTGACGCCCACTTCGAAACTTAGGCTTCCCCTAGAAATCGTCACAATGACCGGTCTTGTGCTGACCGTATCCTCGCATCCTCGTTGGTTCACCTAGTCATCTGCGACCTTTAACACCTTGCCGCGCTGATATTACACTGGCCGCTACCGTAGTCAAGAACATCAGGGCTGCCTGAAATAAAGACGAAATTGTATTGCAGTTCATATTTCATGGTATATCATAATTGCCAATCTAGGCAGGCGGTATGACGATCGTAATGTATTGTTATCTTCTGGAAACTGATTCCTCTGTCGCCTCGTACTACACATATGGGAAGAAATGGAGTGGACCTATTTTATGCCGGACTCGAACAACCAATTCGATTCTACAAATGCTATTGAAAAACCACCCTATTTTATTTTTAATGCTAAGTCTAAGCACTTTGAGAATATAAAATATGACAGAACAATATGATTAATCTTTATGCAATTTTATAGCAAAGACGTTAAAGTAAACTTTAAATAAAGATACTGAGATATCTACAAGGCCAGCCTGATCTTAGTTGGCCACCGGTGAGAGCAACTAGAGAATCTAATCAAAAGTAATATGCTCATTAGTTAAAGCTAAATTCAATAGAAAGGTGACGCCATCGGCGTATTATCTGACACCAATCGGTGTACTGATTTTTTTTATTTGTTGAATCTTTCCATAGACATGAGCGTCCGTTCCTTTGGTTTTAAAATTTCATTTAATATTTTCGTGTTTTTTATTGCACACGTTTCTGCATGTGTTTTTTTCATCTTAGGTGCTCTAGTCTCTTAAACTATTTCCTAACTTAAATCAAAACTATTTAAGTGTAAATTGAAGTAAACTATTTCTTTTTAAAATATTGATATATTGTAAGTTTTTCACAAGGCCCTACCAATGAGCAGTTTTTAACAATACAGTTCATGTGACTACTTCCTCTTCTACTCTATAAAGCCACCCACCATCCATCATAATTATTAAAATTTAACTGTCGGACATTCACTGTTGGATATAGACTTTTCTCAAAGAATTCTAACGGTTGGAAACGACCTGCTTGTACCTCTGCCGATGACCTTTACAAGGTTGTCTGACAACGTCTACTTTTAAAACTAATGTAATTATTGGTAATTACTGACAAATGAAATCGTGCCATTATGCAAGTTTAAATTTAAAACCAACATTGCATTGTTATGAGCTAGCTACTTGCATAGTACCTATTAAATATTTATGCCCAATAATACCATAATAACCTACAATGTATAACGTACATTTCTAAGTCAATAACTCTAGATACAAAAAATTTTAATATTGCCCAGATAACACTTAAACAGTGTGTTGTGCTAATGTTTTTTTACACAAGCTTTAATAATAATATATAGCATTTCAACTACAATACGACACTACTAAACGATTTCAGGTTGCTGCTTCTAATCTTCTCCCATCTTCAGTTCAGCTTTATGATATATACCGAGACTATGTTGTTCTTGGACTAGACATTTTACTACAACAATACAAACCATGACAGCTCTTTTGAAATTTTTCAGAATACCAAAAGTTCAACCAAGTATTAACTTATATATTATCCAATAAGCCTCTTAACGATGTAGGCACAATTGTATTCTGTAAAAACATTGCGGGAAACATTGACAAGAACCTTTTCGAGGTTTATTTTCTTCAGCGATTCCTAACGCAGCCATAGCTTTATTTGTGTCTGAAAACCCCACTATCTATTATCTTTAGTAACAAATGAAAGTCGCATGAGACAATGACCATATCCTTATAAGATAATCCAACAGATCAGCATTGTACATATCCAAATACATAGTTGTTCGTTTGACCGAATGAACTGCGTTGGCCTAATGGTAGATTACACGAATTTCTTTCCAAAATAACGGGCAAACCACTGTTCTTGCACCACTATGCTGTTACTATTTAGTTTGCAAAAAAAAATTGTTGCAATTTAAGCTATTACTCTCAAGAATTGTTCTCTAATCTATGATCAAAGAACGAGGCAATCATCTTCCCTGCGCTTCTTCCTTACTTCCAATTTTGAAACTATCAACGATGACGCAAAAATGTATTTTTATGTCACTGCTAATCTTTAAAAGTATTAGCTGAATAAATAATGTACTTGGAAAGATTAGTGAAAAAGGCTTCTTCCGAATTTTATTATTAATAATTGATCAGTTCTAAAAACTTTCAGTTGCACCAAAGTTTGCATGCATTATTATTATTATATATCTATACCTGTTACAGAAACGATTGATTCACAAGAAAACCACAAGGTTAAATTAAAATTAATATAAATAAAATAAAAAAGAATCTATTAATGATAGATGAGCAGGAAAAACTTATCATCTTCACGCTCTTTAAGTAGAAAAACGTAATTGTAATTGTACAAAAATTAATAAGAATTGTTATTAACATTTACAAAGCGCATGTTACAATGTAACTCTACCTTAGCAAATTTCACGCATCCTTGCCAGTCTTGATAAAGCCATGTCTTACATGGGCAGAATCCGTAATAAGCCATCTGCGTAATTAATTAATACTAGCAGGTAATTAGTTTCGCCACCGGTCCTAGGAATCTAGGCTTCATGTAATTTTCTGCTTAATAAGGAAAAGATTGCTTGAAGGCCGTCAGCAAATGGTCCGAGACGATTGTTGAAAACAGTGAATAATCTATACGCCATAAGTACATTCTTTACAACTTATAAGGTTTCGTTTACACTGAAGCATTTCAAACATAACATCGAATATAAGATATACCATCAATTACTGTCGTACGTGTGGACTTACTTTGCAAAACAATAATTTATGAGCAATAAAAGTGTGCGTGCCTTCAGGCATTAACTTCGTCCTTTACAATATTTTTTAAAATAAGCTAATAAATTCTAATTTATGTAGACTACATTGCCATTGGCTTCTACACATTAACTAGCTTCAAACTAAGAATATACGGTAGGTACGAAGACAAGCGATTAAGTTAGTCGATGATCTCAGTATGAAGAATTTACATTTATCGTTATTATTGCAAAGGGCAAATAAGAAATATTTACCTGCTCCAAATTTTCAGACTAAATATGACGCGAGTGCCATCAAAAGAAGAATTAATATGCTGCAACAAGGTTACTTGCACGATTCTTGAAGTTGTTGGCTCGTGTTTCTATTAGGAGTAAACAGTCAAATTATGTTAGACCAACTTAAAGAAAGAGTTTAACAACTCAGTTGGGCAGCAGTCGGGAAACTACGCCACGTCAAATATCCCATTGTGCCTTAAGACGAGAGATGAGTTATGGCTCTGTAGCGTAAGTTCTCACTCTGGGTCTAATTGAAAACCTCATATTCAATCAACAAGCCATGGAGAGGTCTATGTTTGGGATTTTTCTAGACAGGGATGAGAAGAACTGTGGACTAACGAATATAAGCGACATAGCTGAAGGCAAGTTGAAGTGTATTACCACATAGCGTGCAGAAATAATGCCCGCTGAGGCATTAAGGTTCTGGAGCGGAGAACACACCATCGAGCGTAGAACTTCCAGCAACAAGATGGACAGACGGCCTTGTTAAGGTTGTCTATCAATCCTATTGGAAATCGACTTGGATGGCCTATATGCAAAAGTAAATGCCCTACTTCTGAAATTATAATGGTGATGAACTAGGTCCGTAAGTTATAAGGCTGTATCAATTTAAATAGTAGAATCATAGTCAAAGGCTGGAGTATTCATTAAAAATGTAATTTATATTTTGGTTATGCATCAGAATATTAAACAATAGTATATACAAATGCAATAGTTTTTCGTTTTTAAGGATCAATTCAAAATTAAAACAAACCTGTTTAGATAATACCTAACATTGAAAGCCAATTTGTAAAATTTAAAACGTTATTGCGGGAATATATTTATTACGCCTACTACTTATGTCTCCAATATCTACATTCACACTGAGGTCCTCCGTAAAATATATCAATAATTTATATATTATCAATAATATTTTAAGTTATAGAACCTTTTCCGAGACTAAAACTGATTTGTATGATAAGGCGCAATAGAACTTTAACGAATGTCCATTTGAGTAGATCGCGCAA
This sequence comes from Battus philenor, assembly GCF_028537555.1. Taxonomy (NCBI): domain Eukaryota; kingdom Metazoa; phylum Arthropoda; class Insecta; order Lepidoptera; family Papilionidae; genus Battus; species Battus philenor. The sequence goes on from NW_027181686.1 coordinate 7,997,748, forward strand.
TATCGCTGTCGAGTATTTGTAATTTTCGGGAATATATATTGGGGAAACCCCACGCATACGTTACTCCGTGTCACCCCAGCACCGTAGGTTTCTTGCGGTCAGGGGTAATGACACGTAAAATTAAAGATTGGTCGCAGGCGCGGACTGGCACTCACGAGTAGTACGCATTAACATAAGTTACCATTCACTCATTTTATAACTTGGTACTATTTTGTTATTTATCGAAAATATAGAATGTAAATGGTTATGTACATATATCAATGGACGTTAAAAAAGGTACTGAATTAAGGTTAAAAGACTGCAGTTAAATGAGCAAACCTACTCGAACAAGACTTGGCGGTGTTTTTTATCGGTAATAATTGATTTTAATTAAATTTCACACACGCAAATTGCCACGTTGAATATGAATCTGATATAAGAAATTAATTTTCTTTTACATACTGCGTACTTATAAAGTAGAGGCTATTTTTTATAAATGCTAATGGCGTAAAACGGATTATGTGTTTAGTCAAAGTACATAAAAAAAAACATGACGTTGTAGACTGTTTTAATAAAGTTACTAAGGCACTGGGACTTGTCTTTACCTTTCATTGTAATAATTGCAGTCACGATACAAGGTAACAAATTGCATCCGCGACTTTTTTTTTCAACACTGTCCCATACCAATTGTTCTTGCGAAGGAATCCGATGTCACAACGCATACGAATCCGTTTTACTTGGAAACTAATCGCCCAGTAATTTTGTGAGACATCCTGTCCGTCCGTTTGTCGAAATACAATAGGTGCTATGCATTATGCATTTCGCCCGTGTTTGGGAATATTTGACACGCAATTAGATTTAAACTTAAAGTGTGCAAAAGCGTGTGCAGTATAATGTATTGTTTTGGATAAACATCGACATCGAATGTCCAAATGTTCACGTTCTCAAAAGATAAATTTAGTTCAACGTTAGTAAAGTGAGACGTTAAACATAAATCAATGACACACTACGTACTTTTAAAGTAGAGACACGAATTTTGATATGCCAGTGGAATAAGTGTGTGACTGTGTGTGACACATATTCAAAATGAAGTTGCTTATTCTGTAGAAAACATGGTGCAGGTATTAAGGTTTAGAAGAATCGCAGTTTTGCAGAAAGTGTAACCTCAACTGCGCACGAACACGTACGCAGTTATTAACAGATCGTCGTGACGGGTGGGCCGGTCTATTTCCGACAGTTCCCGAGAAGCGGCGAGCCACCGCACCGCGCCAGATAAACCGCCGCGATACTTAAAATTAATGACTCCCGAGGCCCCGCGCGTCTCGTCGATCTCGTTAATACCCGACGAGATTTATCTTATCTTCGAGTTTAAAAAGTCAATCCGTCCGAACGCGATCCCGCCCAGCGGTGGAGTGAATCGATCGAGGGGCGACGTCGGTGTCTCTTGAAAAACAGAAAGTAATTCTTACTCCGATCAATCACCCGAAAAAACGGGCCTTGTTCGGCGGATAATTCGCTAGAATTCCAGCGGAGATTTAGTATCGGGCCGCGTGCTAAACCAGCGCCGATATAATGAGCGGCGGCGGGCTCATTGTCTGTGACGAAAAAAGACGAGACAAATAACCAAATGAGAATGGAAAAACGGCAAAAACGGCGAAATAAAGGAAGCTTCAATTGGACAAAGGCGCCGATGGAGGATAATTCGTCGGGGATATGCACCAATTGTCACAGTACCATGCAGTTTTTTATCGGAGTTGATAGCTGGTGCGAGGCGACGACGCGATGCGATTATCGCTCTGTGCAGGACACCTACGAACGCGTAATAGCTTTAATGATACGCCATAACTACGTAATGACAAATAACATGTTTAGCTTCGTTAAATAAACAATTTATATTCATGAGAATAATAAATATAGTAATTTTTTTCTTAATACAACACTACTATATACGCAACCTGTCTCGTAGAGTGAATTATATTAAAATAACATTTTAGACTGATGTACAGCAAAAAAAAGGAAATTTAAATGGTCATGATATTAAAGAAACTTAAAAAAAAATCGAATTGTCGACATCATCATTTCAGTCTCAAGACATCCACTACAAGATATAGATCTTTACTATTGATTTCTAATAGGGCCCCTTGGAAGCTGATACCGCCCTGCGTCTTCTGACAACTTTAACAAAATCATCTATATACTTCGTGGATGTATATCCTGGTCTACGCATGCTGATCAGTCGCCACTCCCGAGCCTTAAAGCCCCTACTGCCATCTATTCTACACGGTATGTGACCTGCCACACCTACTTGCAATCCGCTGGACTATATTGGTTACTTCCATACGTTCACGAATCTCCTCATTCAGGATTCGATGTCGTAGAGGACAATTTTTTTCAGTTTTTTTTTCGTTTTGATAAATAGATCGTGTGAATACTGTTGGAGGCACTGGTAAGACAAATGTATACTTATTTAACAGGTATTTCAATTCAGGAATGAAAAGAGCTTCTTTATGGCATTCTTAGTGCCTACAGAATTTAAAAAAAAAATCATTTATGACGAACTTATGTTTTACAAGTGTAGACTCCATTGGGGATGACTGGTTATTTATTGTAACTATGTTTTGACTTCTTTAGATAAATTACGTGAATATGTAATACCATATGTTTTGGTATTCTCTACTCTATGGAATTACATGTTTTTGTATTAGATAAAAATCTGTATAAAAGCTGGACGTAAGCGAATTCAGAGCCATATGCAAGGTCCGACAAAATATACGACAATGCTATCGGACAAATCCAATCTTCTTGTTTGTAACGCCCTATTGCCTTCGGTCTCGTCCCAAGTCGTTTACGCGAAGCCAAATATCGCCCGTGTCCAATCGTCACATTGATACTAAAGCCCAATGTTTATTATTCGACACCAGTCTTCAATGCAATAAATGTCCAAATATTTGTCGCGGCAAATTCTGGCAAATTCAAATAAAACCGTGACTAAAGACCCAAACCGAATCCCCATGGAGAGGCCGAGGTTCCATTTACGTTTATATTTCCTAAAATATACCTTATTTTTCCGAAACAAAGATAATTTTTCTTTAAATAACATAAGTGAATTGTTTATTTCGCTGCCGTTTTATCGAAACTTCAAATAACATACCAAATTCGACAGAAATAAGATGTATTTTTGTCTACATTGTTTGTTAGGAATTGTTTATTTTTGCAATAGCAAAATGAGCTATATTTGTTTGTGTATAGAGTACACTGTCGGTTGTTTGTAAAAAGCTAGTGATAAAACGGACATGTCCTTATTGTCAGAATTCGCCATAGCTAATATTTCGCGGTGATATTGGCTAGCTGATGCCGGATAAGATTTATTTGACCGCCGATCCCGTCATGCCGCTTTACGTATCAAAATTAAATATCTGGGGTAGGAAAGGGAAACTTTATACGAAATTAAATCCCTTTGTCCACATACATTTAGTATTTACATTTACCACGTAAAAATAATTTCTTTGCGCATTTAGAGTCTAAAGTGTGTAGCGTAATTCATAACCGCTTCCTCAACTGTCTTATTTATTACTTATGGCTCATCTGTTTTTTTAACTATTTTAGAAATTTAACATTGTAAACATTCATGATATTGTGAATGTAAAAGTGGTCAAAGATACACAATAGAAGCGAACGTTTATTAAAATACTAAATACCTAGAGACGAAAGGCTTTTATTAGTGAACGAACGAAACACTCTTTCATTTGGCTAGAAGTCCATGTAGTTCTTTTTATATGCGTCTTTATTTTCATATTTGAGCTGCAAGTGCTTGGGTCCTGAAGTTTTTAAAAATAGAGAAGTTAGCGCGGACGTTGAACGAACAACTGTTTTTCGTCACGGCGTCAAATATGAACGAACGGGTGTGCCGCAAGGCGCGGCGCAGGCAATGCGAATCGACGCGCGTGGCCGCCGCTCCACCCAGCATCCAAGGCCTTGGTCTCCTCTCAAAAAAGCAGACTAAAGTTAATTATACTATAATTATATACAGAATATTGTTCGAACTAGAAATGAGAAGATCCTCATAAAATAGATTTTAGATTTTTTTATTATTTTCTAGCTGTAATAGAAAAATAGACTAGATAGTTTACTATATCCCCAATTTACATTATTTTTTCCTCATATCAGCCGATAGACGCCTGTTGTAAGGCTCGCGTTGCCCGCATCCAGCGAATTCTAGCGACCATTACTATGTCGTCAGGTTTCCTAGTGAGAGGCTTTTACCAACTCCGCGTCTACCGGCACGTGGTCACCAACGAGCAATGTCCTCTGTCCACTGCGACTTCGGACGAGAATTCTTCGAGTTATTTCGATGACCTTGATCGAGCATAGCTATATCCATTGCTCTCTGACTGATTGAGCCTTCTTCTAAGAGCCACCGTTAGCTACCACGTCTCGGAAAAGTAAGTCATCACCGCCAACACACTTTTCAAATACCTTCTCTTCAGGCTTTTTTATTACTTACTCAAATATTTCTGTGCTTTGCGAATGCTCAGTGAGTTCCTTTCTCGAAGTACCAATTTACGGTCTTTACTATTAGGAATATTTTAAGTAACTGAAAAGATAGTCTTTGCCTGATACTAAGGGATGACATCTGGTTAACACCTGTTCCATTGCTCTACCATAAAGAATCTAGAGTTCTAGAGTAACTAGAGTTACTGACGTAATTCGAAGATTTGCTGGACGGAACTGACAGCAGTTGGGGGCGAAACTTGGTGAACACGAGCCAGTATACGCCCCGTAAGTAGACCTAAGTGGACCGACGATATACATACTTATGGTCGCGGGAAGTCACTTGATGCAAGCAGCACCAGTCAGGTCATCTATGAGGGAGGCATACGTCTTACACTGGGCGTCTATCGTCTGATATAATGATGCGCGAACTCTGTAGGTAATATATTGTAAAATGTGCAAAGGTTCTTGCGCCGAAAATAAATAAAAACTACTGTATTTCATCAGTTGATGGGGATCAACACAAATAACCTGATTTTCTTATCACCTTGTTTATATATACACACATTTATAAGAACTTAGAGTATGTTCGACGATTATCAAACGGTTTTTTAGATCCTAATGATATAATAGGATTCTCATTTGATACTCGTGCTACATTAATGAGGTGTTTTACGAGGGCCTTTGAAGTAGAAAATTACGTGATAATAAGGGGATAATATAATTTTATATATTGAACATGCAAAGGACAACAAAAATAAAAGACAAAGAATAAGGAATTTATGAGAGTAATGCAAAAAAAAGGGTTAGATTGTATCATTATAGAAATAATCTTACTTATAAGATCAAATAAAAATACAACGTAAATAATAAGATACAAATTTGAAACTGTGAATTTACAAAAAGAGAAACACGGAATAAGTGAATTCGACAAAAATATTTAACAAGTAATACTGTATTTGTTATTAACTAATGCTACCATCGTTAGAAGACACAAGTTACCTCTGATGTGGAACAAGCCGTTCACCAAACCGATATGCGGAATGGCATGTGTCACATTTCTTTTAGATTTTCAGTTTTGGATCATCCAGTTTACTTAAGGTAAAATATCTTAGAAATAGACATCATAAAATTAGTAACTATTTTGTGGAAAACTGTATTACAAATATAGAGCACGGTATTACAATACAATCCCCTGTAATTTATCTGAATTATTATGTAAGAAATATAAGAAGTTAATGCAAAAACTTATTAAAAAATCCTATTGCATCGTGAAAGATTGTTAAGTGATTATAACGCTTTATAATAAATATTGTGAAGATGACGACAAAAACCTCTCTCTACTGCTATATCACATCAAAACATTTAAGTTTGTTGTGAGCTTTTCTCAGATCAGGAACGTTTGAAACCCTCGTAGTTTCGAGTTGAAAGATGTAATTATACGAAAGCTCAATCAAATTCTAGTTTCCGTATAATTAGGCACTGCATTCTTTTCATAGGTGGTTGCTGTAAATGATCGACTTGGAGTTTAACATCTAGACGTAGAAGACCTTCAAAATTTTAATACTGTTAAAGATGGTAAATTCAAATACTTTCTTCCTTCTTGCGGACCTTCTCAACAAACTACACCGCCTTCTGAATAACTGCATTCGATGCATTTTCAATCTCCACAAATTCTACCACATCCTACCGTTCTCAGCTAAAATAGCTGTTTATCCGACAGCGCTGTTCTTTTTTGCACTAAGTACACTTTTCTCTTTGCTATTTTCATCCACTTCATCTACCTACTTAACAACTCAATTCCAGTTCATAACCAATACACACCAAAAAACACTTCGCTCCTAAGGAAATCGTCTACTTAGACCCCCCCCCCCCATAGTACCGACTTTACTCAATTCTTCTTTGCAATACAAGCAATTCTTCTTCGGAACGCGATCCCCCTCGACATCAGAGAGGTTGAGGAATCGTTGGTCATTCAAAGCGTAGGTGTTAGAGCTGTCGCTTGACAAGCTGTCGAAATCAACACGAAGGCTGGATCTTATTACTCGTATTTATTATATTTATATAAAATGTATATATAGATATTATTTATTATTATATATATTTTGTGGTGTATTATTTGGTTGCTATTAGGATATTTTTATAAGGTTTTTTAAGTGATTCTCTTCCTTTTCAATTTGATTTTAGTTTTTCTATTTTTTACATTTTAAACTATTTTCACCTACCATAATAATATATCTCTGCACCGCCCAAACGGTTAACTGACAAAGAATGCCTTCGGTATTAAGTTCACTATTATACAAAAACGTATAAAAAGTTTTTAAATAAATAAATTGCCAAGATTTGACTAGTAAGCCCGTTCAAATAAGCATCTTGTGTAAATGCCTTATAAAAGTATAATGTTGAGTAGTGCTTTATACACTCTAAACTACTTCTTTAGCTTCAGATTACAAGACTTTAAAACTTTATGTCTATTCTAAAGGAATAATGGTGTTAGCAGAGCGTATTCCTAAATTGTACAGTTGGGAGAGCTGCACCTAGTACTAGGTACCCTGATATCTTTTGTAAGCAGTAGTACAATTATAATTCTCACAATATTTTCAATACTTATAGAACCGAATCTGCTAAATTAAGATCATAAACTGTACTCTCAGCTGGTCAACGGCTCAAGTACTATAAATTGAATTTGTAACTCAAATCGAACTAAAAATAACGACGAGGAGCTGAATTACCACGTGGTAGATTTCATTAACTTTCTCGCCGAAGACATTGATATTGTAATGACAAAACAGTGTATCATTGTCCACCGTTTCAAAAAATTATTTCTTATCGTGAAAAATAATCATCGATTGCTAGAATTACCAACTGTAATGATACAAAGAACGAGTAACATTTGCAACATCCGATGAATACTGAATGCAAAAAATATATACGGCCTTTTAGTCTGTATTTATAGCAATTAATAAAAACGCCGAAAGAGGGTTTCGCGTCGGATGTTAAATTATACGAGCATTAGGCACAGGAAGCGATTTCGAGTGATATTTATTTATTGGCGTTTGATTTATGCATCGGCCATCAATGGCCCTAAGGGCGCGGTCATATGGCCGTGTCGCGCTCCGTCGGTCGCGATAGATATAAAGAAACTATCCTAGATGTGACATACAGAAACAAATTCCTATTTGAATATTTTATTTATAAATCAAATTTATGATGTCAATATTTAAAATAACAATAATCTCTTTATTAACAGTTAGTAAATGCAGAAAAAACTCATTTGTACTTTCTGTAGGGATAACTTTACATGGTCAATGTGAACACGGCTTTGTAAGTTACTTTGACCTTGATCTAGACTCTTTAGATGATCTTTACGAGGTAGGATGAAGGTTTCTTTCTAGTGATGCTATAGAAATCCTTTTAGAAAAGGGGGTAGCTTATGTATAGCAGCGGATTTTCTACGGTTGAAATGATGATGATTAAGATGACTAAAGCCTTAGTTTACATCTTTAGCTTCAGATTATAAGACTACTTTACACTATCAATGGATCTTCCTAATGTGGCAACGTCAGCAGAGTGTAATCATGAATAATAGAGCTGTAGTACTGGGTACGCCGGCTGTTCAGAAAGGTAAGATATGGTGGCACAAATAAGTTGCGTGACGCTTCCAGCACTAAGAGTGCTGTGCATCTCGCAGCGTCAGTTTTCACGCGCCGCTGCCGCTATTAATATTCAAATTGGTGCGATCTGTCGCCGCTCCATGGCGCAGTGTGGACGCGCCACTATAATTTATTTGTGAACAAAAGTACAACGGAACGGAAGAACGTGGACAGTGTTTCGTAATTGATGTACAAACGGGCCGCTGTTGCGTGAATTCTATTCGAATGTGTGCGCAAAGATATACATGGCACAATTTTTCGTAATAGAAAATGAGTAAAGGAACATGTTGCGGAAACATAAAATAAGATCATGCGCATTACTGGTATTGTTATTTTATTTCCAACCTTCTAACCAATCTCTACTATATTATATATATCAGGTTTTACTTAATTTTTTTCCACCCGATGAGAATTTCTGCACTCTCTCTGAGTCAATCATATGAGGTATTCCTTCCACCATTCCTAATGATCCAAACTATTTTCTCTCCAACATATTTATCTTTGATTAGAGGAATATGTTATGTCTATGTAATAATCATGCTGACCAATGTCGACCTTAGGTTCTCCTGGCAATTTTTTCGAATTCTCTTTCTAAAAGAAATGATGAACATCCCCTTCTCCATTGCCAACAGCGTGAATATTATTTATGAACCAGCAGCAATAAGAATTATAATGCCGTAGATCAAAGCGCTGGGTATTATAACATTTATATTTCCAATACAATGAATTAGATTGGAGACATGACCATTACTATCACCCCGGTCATTCTCATCCGCTTTCGATGCCTCAACAGCATTGAGATGTTCCAAGTTCAATGCAAGTTACCGCTGGAAGGTTTCACTACATATATGATTCCTGAAAACTAGAAACACATTTAACGTATTAGAGTTCTGGAGTTGATACCACGGAGCAGCAACCGCAGTATAAAACGCTTCCAAGAGGCCCATTTGCAAACCTATGAGATCCTCTCTGGTCATAGGTTTGCAAATGCAATCCTTTTTTTATTTGATCTTTATTAAGACGTCGTATGGCTAATATAATAATTGCGACGATAAAATGAACAAAAAATATTTATATGTTTTACAAGTCATTTCAAACCCACACATTTTTATAAGCTTACATACGTAGGCTAATTTAAACCTTCAATCAGATGACAGCGAATATTCACAATTTAAATTATTTTTCTGCGACTATGTATGTGTGTTGTATCTTTACCATATTTACTTTTTATATTTGTTTCAATTAAATAATGTTAAAGCGTATGATAGGATATGGAATACCTTTTTTGCTATATGCTGGGTAAGCCTTTCATAGATGGTCGGGACCAGACACTTTTTGTCACATCATGTAACCTGTACATGTTTCGGTTGTAATGAATAAATTATATCTTTTTCTTTTCTTTCGATTTCGGACTTCTTTATGTTAGATCTAAGTAAAGCAAAACAGTAACGGATGCAGGTTAGGAAGGCTTGTGTTCTGCAGTGTACGTCCAACGGCCGAAATGATAATAATAAAAGCAAAGGTTTGTGATGATTTTCTATTGTAGATTTATCTTTGGAACGTAAACAGCTCTAAGGAAAAAAGATAAGGCCAGCCAGCGAACTTTTCCTCTAACGGATGCATTAATACTTAAAATCAGCCACCGATAATCTCAATGAGGTGATGACCCATATTAAAATAAAACACCTAATTCGTTAAGGATAACATTAATAGGATGAGGGTGAAAAGCGAAGTAATTTATTTGAGCGGCCAAAGAAAATAGTCTATTTACAAAAACAGTAAAATTTCAAGAAATTTTTCATGTTTATACACACAGCGTATATACGTGAGTACGCAGTGCGAAGCGTGAGCTCAGTGCGACGTCGGTTTTTGTCGATCCCCATTTAACGTTAACCGACAGCGGAGAACGTTTTATAACCTTTAATTGTACTGTATTTATTACAGTTGCTGCGCACAGGAACGACTACGGAGACGCTTACATCTAAAAATATTTTATGGGTCCACAATGAAAGAGAATATTTTAATAAAAAATATGTAACATGGCTATGCATGATTATATCTCTACAGAGAAGCTTTGTGACTAAGATAAAACTTTCATCCAATCAGCAGATTATATTTTTGTTTGTAAGAATACACTCTCTGTATGTTTGACATATAACGATAGAACGAGAAGCTTAAAGACTAGAATAAACTAGAAGAAGAATTTAAATTAAGAACATCTGCAAACGCATTAAATTTTGATTAATGACAATTATTATACTGATGCGCAACAATATGAAAGCAACTGCCTGATTTAAGTATAACATAAATAACAAAAAAATTGATAATAAACGAAAATTAAAAATGATAACAATAATTATAATATTGCTTCTGTAGTCCAAAATTAATATCATCTTCAGTTTAGTTACAGGACGTCTATCTGCGACTGAAATGATGAAATAACTGCTTGATCTACCTCCTCCATAGATTTACAATAGCGTGCTTTTAAGGGCCGTGACCAAGGCTGCTACGCCAGAAATGAAGGAGCCGTCGTGTAATGAGGCCTCTGATCTATTAACTTTAATTTTTTTATTTACTATCATATGGGAGTATGCACACGTTTGGCATCTTTATTTCAAATGTGTTCGAGAGATGCTGCTGCTCATCATCCATGAATATCTTCCACTTTGTCTCTTTTACCAATCATGAGAAGAGACGGTAGGGATTATTCTTAGCGCGGGTAAACATGACGGCTAAAAATATTAGCGACCAATCTTCAACAATATACAACAATCCGCTCTAGAGATCTTCTGTCCCATGGGCCCTTCCACACAGATTATATAAAAACCCATTCATATATTTAAGTGTTAGTCCGGCGGAACCACGGAACAGGAAAAAATAACCAATAAACTTGGAATTATTCTGGAGGTTTTCCTTAATTTACTCAATTATCTGAATCTAATGCGCATTTGTAATTACTCTGTGGCGTCGTTTTAATTGGAGCATTCGAAGCGCGTAAAGGTTCAGTTTTTTTTCATAACTCCGAGGTGTGGAACGGTCTAAGTTTCTCTCCTTCATCCGTCTTGGCGTTTTTAAGTGATAATAAAACACTTTACTGTCTGTGTGTTATACCTTTTCTACTGGGTTTGTTTTTGTAACGTAAATTGAAGAAAGATACATTTGCCAATGATACCCCTATAACAATGCCGTGTAACAAGATTTTTTGCAAAGAAAATCCTTCACTACTTTACTTTTCATACGTATAATTAGCTCCGCAAGTTGTTTGTCTATGCCATTAATTCGATTCGAAACGCGTGATTGCAGTTTAATTCATAATTTAAAAACAGCATTAAAATATCAAGAAATACGATGATGACTGACTTGATGACGATGATGAACAATTATACAATTGTTCATCATGAGCATCATTTTAGTCGCAAGATTTTAACCCTTAGATGCATGACATTTATTTATATTTTAAAAATATATATATCTTGCAAATAAGTACACTACAATGCACTGAAAATAGAAAAAAATATAGAAGTTTTACATTTTATACATATTTATTTAAAAAATAACCTTATGTTGTAGATATACTACACTACGAATTTACTGTTACTTATGATCTTTAAGTGGTATGTTGCAGTATTTCATCATTATGCATTTAAGGGTTAACAGCTAGACCAACATTAGAGTTTTCCAATAGAAACTGTTAGGAGCCGATCATCGGTCTCTGAATTGTTACATTACATCAATTACATTATAATCATTACATATATAATCGTACATAACATTAATTATTGCTTTGAGGAAATCTTTAATTTTATTTTCAAGTGAACTGTAATATTTACATCTTTAAATAAATAGGCAAATTAAGTTTATTCTTTTTTTAGTTCCATTCAGTAGATACTGTTTTGCGGAAGCGCCATGTTGCTCCTTATAGATGAGGTATTAGCCACACTTATTCGTGACCGTGTATGACCTTGGAATTCGCATTACAAACAAATCATAGTAGATTTTAATAAACACAGCTATATTATCTATCTCTATCGATCGAGGAAAAAAAATGGTATACCTCATACCATTTTATATGAAAACTAAAGACATTTTTCTTTAAAAATTTAATTATGTTTAACTATAATAGATAGGTGTCATTTTTTTAGATGATTTTTTGCAATAGTGTAGAAAGTAACAAAATGTTGATGTTAATCCAACTAGACCAAAAGAATTCTAAGAAACGGAAATAGGCGAAATTTGAAGGTGTGAGTTGAAAGCTATATGGTGGATGCTTCTTCGGTTACCAGACAAAGCTTCTTAATTTTTACTGAATGACTGAAAATGTGTGTGGTCTAGCGTTACCGTGACGGACGACCACACTCGTATATTGATTAATTTTGACTATTTAGCACTTGTTATGTCGTAAAATAATTATTTTAAACTTTTATACACGCGAGTGTTCACAAAGTACTAATTAAATGAAGTCTAGAGAAAGTTATAATTCAGCAATCAGATTTAAATTATCTAATAGCTAATGGATAGCTGCTATATATATATATATATATGTATATATATATATATATATATATATATATATATATATATATATATAGATACATACATATATTAGTATATGTACTTAAATATATATGTATGTATATATAGTATAATATAGTTATAAGAATTACTAAGAACTACTTTTCATTAGCTAATCAGTTTTAACACCTTAAAAATTCACACCATTGACACCATTATATACATATTACATATAGAATCACCATTCACATGGACTATAAAGCAATGTATTCCATCGGCGTAATAAATTCTAGAAGTATTAAACAAGATGCGCAAAGATTGAGGTAGTATCTTGACTACCGCATTTCTTTGTAAAATGGCAAAAAAATAGTTTGGTTACTATTTGTTATGAAGCAGGAATAATACTTTTAAGTTTATATTAATTCTTTATTGAACATAAATCATGGGCGCAGAGTGCTTAAAGTTCTGAAGTGAAGACCTCGGGCCAGCAAGCTTAGCGAAGAAACTCCACTAGCAGGCAGACAGACGACCTTTTTACAGTCGTCGGAAGACTTTGAATGCAGGCCGCTTTTAAACGACTCAGTTTTAAACCTTTATAAGATCTCTATGACCAGTTGGCGTCTAATGGCTGAAATGACAATGAACACATTTATATTTATAAACAAGTGAAGGTACGGAGGTCCCTAGCTACTTCGTAAGCCAGCACTGGTTAAGATCCAGTGTAGCTCCTTGCTAACAGTTGACGAAGCGGGTAAACAGTGATGAAGCAAATATAAAACCAAATCCACTGAATAAGTGGAAGTCGATGTATATTTCAGATATTTCCAAAATAACATGCATTATGGAACTACTAATCACACACCTAAATTTGAATGGCTTTTAGACTTTTTTCAAATATTTAGATACTTAAAACGAAAGTGATAATGTGGTTCCGCGTGTCAGAATTAACCCCAAAATTACTTTAATACGAATCTTTAGGAATTTTTTATTGCGTTTTTACAATATTAAGCAGTCTTCCAGATTTTTCTATGCTGGATTAAGATATTTACATAAAAAACACGAAGGCAGGCTTAACGTGTAAAACCATGTGAAGAAGATCAAAGCATCGATTGTATGGCAATTTGCCATTTGAGTGCAGTGAATCAAACTGTATTTACTGGGAAATTACGTTTAACACATTATTACAACGGAAAAAAACCGTGTCTGTGCACCGCCTTGCTTTGTTAGGATTGCTAATTAATTGATGTTGTTGGAATAACAAAGTATGAGAAGCTACTTATGTCAAATTAGCGCAATTATAACTAACGTGTCGAAAGCTATTTACGCTATACGTTATAACGTAAGTGTTAGTTTACATTGTAATCTGATGACTGTGCAAAACAATCTGTATTTTTTAGTTGATTTAATGTGTTTTAAGTAAGATTGCTAACAAATGAAACATGTCCATGAAAATTGTTTATAAGCAGCTTAATATATATATATAGATACGCAAACCCAACATCTTGATTGAGATTATAAATTAATACATCTATTATAATCATATTACGCGACTCTGTAGACTTTACAATAACTTTACAGATTACATAAATACGTATCGATATCTTTAACAAATTAACTTATATTCTAGTTCGTTATTCTTATGAAAAAACACAATGCATAAAATAAAAAAAACCCTTAACATGCTGTGTACACATATGTAATTAGTTCTAGCTTTATCATTTATTGATAACAAGAACACATCTATTTGATATTGTATGTGGTTGTAAATATATAAAAAGTGTTTTAATGCTTTTATAGCGATTAATCTTGTTTACACTAAGAATTTTTTTTATCATTTAATACAATTGGTATAGATAAAAGACGAGTAATGTACTATATTTGATGGAGACTAGAAATGCACAACTAATCTCATTGGTAAGTGATAGCGAGGTTAGAATGTGTTCACATGCGGTCGCTTAGTCTTATGTTGAAAGTACCTATTTACCGTACACCTTGACGTGTTTAAGATAAATTTTTTTGACCTTTGAATCTCAAGTGTAATTTACTTTGTTTATCTTATTAACTTTACTCGTATTTAAATAGAGAAGCTGATTATAAAAAAACATAGTTACTCTGAATCTTTTAAAAAAGTAGCAACATGTAAAACCATCTTTGAATTTCTTAAAATTATTGACGCCCACTAATAATTATCTGTCCATTCCTATTGCTTAAGTGTTGTTGAAAGATGCTATATTTATTTTGTCTGGTGAATGTAGTGAAAGGATATTATACAATTTAAAGAGTGTATAGCAAAAGACGGGAATATAATTTTCACACGGGCAGGTCGACGACCCCGTCGAAACACTTCCGTCGATTTACGACTGAATGAAATAATTGTAAAATCACACACCCACCACTCAAAGGTAACCGCCGTGACATCGCAGCGCTTATTACGCGCCCACATTGACGAGTTAAATAAGGGCACGGTAGGACGCGCAACAATTACCTTTTTATTTTGTAGCAAAAAAATACGCCTTTTCATAATTCGATAACGCAATTTTTTTCCAACTCATTAAAAAAATTTCAATTTTTATTTTTATTTACTTATTAAGTAGCGATTGCAATTTTGCATGCCTGTTAAAAAGATATGGAAGAAATATTTGTAGTAACACTCCTGGACATAACATCAAAAGATCGTCACGTTATTCATCACCATCACCATTTCAACCACAAGACGTCTACTACTGAACACAGGTCTTCCCCATAGATTTCCAAAGTGACTGATATGAAGCAGCCTATATCTAGTATCTTCTAACAACCTTTACTAGGTATTAAATTAAGTATTACATAATGCGGTGAATAAATTTTATGAAATTTCACTGACACAAGGCAACGCGAGTCACGCGAAGCAATCGGAGGACAGATAGTATTATATAAAATTAATAATAAGTACTTTAGTGTAATTATTAAGCCTATATATAAGTTTAAGTTACAAAAAGTGAAAAAGTATTATAATTATATCGCCACAATGTTTTTTTGCTGTTGATGTGTTGTTTTGTTTTTCGACCAAACGTGGGGTATAATGTTAATATGTCATAATTATTCCGCCTATTTTTATAATTAAACTATTTATTTTTTATTAGCAACTTCTCCTAGTATTTTTTTATTTTTAAAAATCTAAGTTACGCTTGTCGGTCAAAGAACTTGCCATTTGTTTAACAAGTAGCCACTTCCAGCATTCTTCTTCAGATAAGTATCTTTTGATTGCTGATGCAATATTTTCTTTCTTTTACCTCTTCTTTTCTTTCTTATTCTTCTACTTTTTATACTAAGTAGAAGTGTATATTAAAATTTTATATTATTTTATTATACACGGTAAAGTACAATTGAATCTTCGAGTTTAGTCTTTGTTGGCGTTGAAGATAATATATGCTTCTGACAACCGATACACACAAACTAGAAGGCATAGGCTTTCTCAAAGATCGGCGTGACTGGTTTTTCGCTGCCCGCAACCGGGGACTTCCCGCAATCTTGACTAAGTCGTCACGTCTATCTGCTCGTGGTCGCCACTTGAGATCGTTTATCAATATTCCAATATTCAAAATATCTTTGTTCAAAGAGGCTTTTACGCGCTATTTTGAATCGTCGATTATTTTAACACTATAAGTAGTAAGCTACCACCGTCTCCGAACGCTGATCTTTTGAAAATAGCCGGCCAGACACTCAAGAGTTGCTCTTTTAAGTTAGATCTAACCATTTTTTTAATGTATTATATCAATCATGTAAATGTGTCAACAAACCAAGTTCCGCACGTTTCTATCTGCTAAAAACTCTTAAATGCTATAATAGGATATATTTAAGAATATACTTTTAATTTCCAATTGAAAACTAAAAAACGGAAGGTCTAAAATATCTTGTGGGACTTTATTATATAAGCGTAAACCCAGAATCATGAAGAATTTGTAAACTCTTTGAAAAAGACATTTAGGCGTTACGAGTTTCTCATTCATATCTAAATTTTAATTTATAATATGTTAATACAATTTTTATTAATGAGTCAGTATCACAAATAAAATATGAATATTGTATTACAATACCAAATGTAGTAACTACGTTGTAACTTTTCCATGATTTCGTATTAAGAATGTTAAACAAAATATTAGCTAAATTTATTGTCCATTTTAAACGTTATCTGTAGCTCGTGCCAGATATCGCCTGCCGGTTCATGTTGACCGCAAATCAACTTTGCAACTATACAAATCCCATAACAGGCGCACAACAAAGCATTTGAAATAATGATAAGATCGGGCGAGAGTCGCGCAACCGCTGATCCCGGAATCAATATTGGGGATCAAAAGGCTGGACACGGTGTGGGACATTCACAGAGATGATAAAACAACAGTTTGTTAGACTTAGTATATTAAAAATTATCCTTATTGTAAATTAAATATAGCTCACAGTTAAACTAATTTAGTGATATTTAAGGACAAAAAATATAAATAATAACAATTTAATATAAACTAACGAGACCTAACCTAACCGAGAAAGCGCAGCGGATAGGCAAGTTGAAGTCAGGTCAAAATAGTTGGCCGCTTAGTCCTGAGGTTCTGAAACAGAGACCACGGATTGGCAAGCGTAGCATAGGACGTCTAGTGGCGATCTAAATATGGGCAGAAGTCTGTCGGAAGACGCTGGATGCTGAATTTCAATAGATCGTATTAGAATTCTAAGGGACAGGTCTACAGTCAGCAGTGAAAGATCTATGGCTGACATGATGATGTTGATTAATACTCGAAAATCGACACGAGAAGTCGTTAGTTTAATGTTTTTTTTTATTATTAAATTCTAGAAAATGACAATGACCTCATGTTTATTTATTACAATAAACAATAATAGTTGTTTACATTATAATCATAAATTACAAAATTATTAAAACAAATTTTTCTATTTTGTAAACAGCTCTATATAGATCATTTTGCGACGAAACCGCCCCTATAAGAAAATGTCCGTCTCAGGAGATAAATATGTAATCTTAATATAATTGAGCGGGCGAGCGGATCTCGGCAAACAGCCCCTGTTCATTCCCAGCCCTTATTGACTCTTGCGCTCCGATGCCTCGGATAGTGGCGCGGACGGCGGCTGGAACGAATGGGTCGGCGTCTGTGATGGAATGCCCTCCGCGTGGAACCGACGGCGCGGTCGACCACTCAATTTGTAATTGGAGAGCTCGTGTCACTACGAACTTGTTTATTTTCATTATAACATTAAATGGTGAAGTTAAGAAAGAAATATGTATGAGATTTCCATCTATATATTGACTTATTGCGATGTCTCAGAAACCATAAGCCGAGTAGAGGTCAGCTGAGAACGAATTTTACGAAATTCCACTCGCAACTGTGTAGAAATAGCACATAAAAACAATAATAATAATTAATAGGAGACATACTTTAACCACTTTTAAAAACCTCTTTCAGAAATTAAGTGATGTTACTTTTAAGCATTCGACGTGCCTATTCCATCACATTATAGGCTAAGCACGGGGCTGACGTTTGTTCACCATCAAGGATCAGACTCCTGTCCCTACCTACACTAAGTTTTCAATGATCTTATTGATTCGTTTCGGAAGCTAGCTGCATCACCCGGTGTTGGCTTGCGACAGGCCTAAATCCACCAGCAAACAATTTTTTTATGAATTTATTTCTATTTATTTTCGTGACTAAGCCGTAGTACCTTAGTTGTGCAGGCTTTAGGTATATTTGTTTTTCGGGAATCAATTCTCTTAGTGCTTACTACATGAATCAATATTGTTAACAATAGGTTAAATTCCACTCGATAAGACCTCACAGTTATATCCTTAGTGATTCTATGTTGTTTTCATTTTTGTCAATTATAATTGTCCTATTAGGAGCTGCTTCCATGATAGAATAAGGCACTGATATTTTTAATTTTGAGTCTTTATTAAAATATTTGGCTCTTTAAACTTCTGTCTTAATAACATTTCGTTTATTTATAATAGTTTTTAAACATAAGCAAAATCTATTAGGAGCTGCTTCCATGATAGAATAAGACACTGATATTTTTAATTTTGAGTCTTTATTAAAATAGTTGGCTCTTTAAACTTCTGTCTTAATAACATTTCGTTTATTTATAATAGTTTTTAAACAAAGGCAAAATCTTTTAAGTTATCACTTAACTATATGTAAGTCCTTCGTCGATAACATTTTTGTTCAACTCCAGAAGCGCTTTAACTTTTCATGTTTACAGATTCGTCGTCGTTTCTGTGCAAAGACGCCCTTGCAGTGGCCTATCCCTTACCTAAAGATATCTATGGAGAATATATCATAATCTCCGCGATTGGCGGATTAGCGATAGCAGTGTAGAATAATGGTAATGAAACGACGCAGATGCCCATCCTCTGGAAACTTGTAACACAGCATTCCTATATAATTAAAGAACAAATTGAATCAAACCTACGATCGCTAGACTATGCCCTCTACCACTGGGCTACCACTGCTCAATGTTTATAGAATAATAATGAATAATTATGATAACGATTGGCCATTCGAACATAATGCGTGTTAATAAAATACAATAATTAGCAATTGTTTTACTGCAGTATCAATATCTCTGTGCGAATTACTCGTGGCCTTAACGTAAAAGGTGCATTCCTTTAGCCCATATAATTTCCTTATATAATGATTATGCTAGCTATAACAATATCCATTGAAATGATACATATCTTAACAACATGATAATCGGGAGTAATTGAAAAAAAAAACATTGGCCATTTGAAATCACATTAATCTTCGCGCCTCAGAAATCGGCTCATAAAATATTTCTTGGCCGTCGTAACTTGAACTTTAACCTTCCGTAGAGTTTCGCCTGCGCGTACTGTGAGGACATAGACGAAGGGTAAGGGATGTGTCGAGTTACGGTGGCCGTGCAAGTGGCAGACGGTCAATGTTCAATTGATATTAATGATATTACAACACCTGGTCGCGGTGCGAGTGTTACATCGATTTGGTTTACATAAGTACAATTTTTTTTTAATTTTGAAAATTCTTCTTTTAAATATTATTAAGATTCTCATCGTCTTATATGTATATAAAAATGTTGCGACATTATCATTTTCTAATCTATCTAGTATAGATATTTCCACTTACGTACTGACTCATCACGATATCACTAGAACTATATTTTTAGCAGCTTGAAAATTGTCAGAAATATTACTTTTACCAAATAAATATCAACTAAGGAAGAATTGGAACATAACTTTTTAAGGTAAGAAAAATCTTATAAAAAAAATATGATACTAAAAATTACCAAAAATCGTTTCGATGAAATAACACCCGTAAAAAGTGCGACCGAAGCGTGCAGGACAACTAGTTCATGATAAATTAAATGTATATCGAACTATCTCAGAGTCAGTACAATCTTTTGGAAACATATTTTAATTTAAAAAAAATAAACGGTGAAGTGTAAACCGACCCTATAACGATTACAGTAAAACTTGCAATAACGGCGTGCTAACATCTCCATCGGCAGCTGATGCCCCGACACCAGCCGACCGGCCCCGGCGACCGGCCCCGGCGACATTTATAAACGTATTCCTCTTGCTTTCGTTTTTATCTTCCATCCTGGTCCACTTTTTACGTGTCCGTTTACTGTTTCACAGAACAGCTTACTCACACAGAAATAAGCGAAGGAATCTCTAAGAAATACTCATATAAATTTTTATATTTAATAGCAGTACTGTAAATAAAAAAAACATTTTAGTATTATAAACATTAAATATCTAAATTTGCGAATAATCGACTATTAAAAGATGTTTTATTGATCGTAGACCAGGGGTGAGCAACTTTTTATAACCAACGAACCAATTAAAATTAAAATTTTTATTAGCGAGCCGCACATAAAGTAACAAATAATAATAATTTACAAAACTATTTATAAGAATAAAATATGTTAGAGGAAGCAGAGAGATTTCACGTACAAATTTTAATACTAATATAAATACAAACAAGAAAAGAATGGACTAACGAAAATGTTATAAATTTTTAATGAGAATTTCGGCACTTTTTCCGATGCAAGCTGATTAATAATGTAAACTGGAATTGATGACGTAGCTACACGTAAACAGCTTTCTTATCGTGTATCACTCAGTCTTGATCGATGGTTATTTTTGATTAATTGTTTCGGTTTACTGCCATTTTTTATAATTCAATATTTAACAGAATTTAATCAAATCAAAGGTCGGAGAAATCTTTAAAATAAATTCAACTTTAGAAATATTTGACGGGCCGCATAATATGTTCAAATGGCCGCAAAGTTGCTCATCCCTGCCCTAGCCTAATAATCTAACTGGTACGAAGATCATCTCAATAGCATTTCGTATTTTTGTAAACATTTTATTGTAACCAACCCCAGACGCAGTTACTACTAAGTACTAAAAGGTAAAAAATGTGAAATACTTCAATCATAGAAGTATATTATTAATTATTTAAGTCATATTTAAGTCATATTATTATTATTATTAATTATTTAAGTCAGTTACTATTATTAGCGATAATATGTTTCATACACTGTTCTATCGATGTTCGTTCTTGATTACCTTTTAAATTTTCATAGCCTCACAAAAGTTGAATCTATAATCTTCGGCTTCTGTATGGTCTGGCTATTTACACTATTGGCAATCTAAAAGACTTTCTTGTTATGAAGACCTTAAATTGTATTGTATATTATATTGAAAAGCAGCAAGTAAAACATGGTTACAAATTTGTGTATGATTTAGTGCAATTGAGCAAACCACAATACAGCTGGCAAAGTCTTAAGGTTCTGGAATGGAACCACGGGCCGACAAGAGCCGTGTAGGGCGTCCACCTACAACACGAACAATTTATTGATATTATTAAGTTCAGAAGCTACTGTAGGTAACTTCCAACTGACCCTATTGGATATGTATCACATATGTATATGGGGGGACATATCTCCAGTAGTGGACGATCTGATTGTAATGTAGTGC
Organism: Battus philenor; assembly: GCF_028537555.1. Classification (NCBI taxonomy): domain Eukaryota; kingdom Metazoa; phylum Arthropoda; class Insecta; order Lepidoptera; family Papilionidae; genus Battus; species Battus philenor. The sequence goes on from NW_027181686.1 coordinate 8,019,384, forward strand.
ATCAAAAGTTGTAAATTACAGTATCCTGCAATAAATACTTTGAATCGTGACACTGTATTATTAGCCTGATAATAAATATCACAGTAAAGTATGCACGTTTATATTTAGCGGCTGTGAAACTATAAGACATCTATAACATGGTATGTATTTTAAATATTCTCTAATATGTTATCTGAAATTTATGGACGAAAATAAAATAAGCTTTAGAATATACGTTCCGATAAATGTTTAATCAAATAACCCCATTTAAGAAAACAAAGCGTGAATCTATCGTGACTTCTGGCTATAAAGGCGGCATGATCCAGTCGTCACAATAATGGCTTTCCGATTGGGACCCAACACTGTTGTAAGGGGCGTTAGTCCCGGCAAACGTGGCCCGTGAATTATTGGCAACATTTAGGCCATCGAACAGTTAAGGGCCGGATGCTTGTAACAACAAGTACACGTGGCGACAGAAACTGTAGAATATAGCCATACCTTCTACATATACTTTAATTTTTCGTATACGGGATGATTGGTTACAAGTGCAAAATATTTATAGGCATCAAAATATAGTTCTTTTGTGGTCATTTAATGTATGGTATACCAAAAATTAATAAATTAAAATTTAACGCAAAGATTTTATAATAAGAAAGAGCATTTTCAAAATACGAATTACTGCATAAAAATATTTTTTGTTTACTATCTATCCCTAAAAACTTCGCACAGCTAGAAATTATTGGCCTGTGACATTCCAATAGAAAAAAATATAGGAAAACCATATTTAAGAGACGTCACTTTACACAGGTTGATTTGAAAAAGGTGTTAAAACTTAACCCGTATAAAGCTTTTACATCTGTAACTAATTACCCCGCTGTATGCAGGAACGCATAAGTATGTTTTCTAATTATCGTAATGCACATATAACATATGTAAATCGATTAAAATTGTGTTGATTTTTTTTCTCATAATTAAAAGTTTATGTGTATTAAGCAAACATTTTACTTAAATTAATGATTAAAAATTTAAATGACAATAAAAATACAGCCTAGGTGATTTATTTTTGTCGTGTCTGTAGAAAGTTTATACTTTATTTAGGTTATTAGATGAATGCTACAAATCCACGAATTTTCAGAGATATATCGATCTAGGCTTTGGGAATTCAAACAAAATAGAGAATTTCCAGGGAATGAACCATAGGTTGTATACAAAGAGTAATGTGTATTATTAAGTATTATGAATTAGTGTCGTGTGTTTCAAAGGTTAGCAAAACTTAGGTTCCGTTCTCTTTATTGATGCCTCTTAAGATGGAAATTAATTTCATCCGAAAATAAGAAGTTGATTACTGTTATAAAGCTATTTACGGAGATTTAGTTTTAGAATCCTGGTGTTTGAACTCATTATATGCGATATGACAGTATCGAAGAAGAACTTTAGCACACACAAATACTAAACGTATATTTTTTTATTCACTGAAATATAAGAAAACATTTTTGAATAAATAATTACCACACACGCAACTTACAGGCATACTTAATATTCTTTGAGTAAATATAAAGAAGTTAACGAAATAGAAAATGAAAAGAACTAAATAATAACAAAACGTTAAATTATAATAGGAACTTATATATACTCGTATAAAGCAAAGGAAAAATTAATATTTAAATGATGACATATATTAGGGGGAAAATGATGTTGTTTCTGTTGACATATTTTACAGAAAAACCGATTGATTTTTGCCGCTCCGGTATTGAAAATTTATATACTAGATGGCAATAAATACTTTGAATCGTGACACTGTATTATTAGCCTGATAATAAATATCACAGTAAAGTATGCACGTTTATATTTAGCGGCTGTGAAACTATAAGACATCTATAACATGGTATGTATTTTAAATATTCTCTAATATGTTATCTGAAATTTATGGACGAAAATAAAATAAGCTTTAGAATATACGTTCCGATAAATGTTTAATCAAATAACCCCATTTAAGAAAACAAAGCGTGAATCTATCGTGACTTCTGGCTATAAAGGCGGCATGATCCAGTCGTCACAATAATGGCTTTCCGATTGGGACCCAACACTGTTGTAAGGGGCGTTAGTCCCGGCAAACGTGGCCCGTGAATTATTGGCAACATTTAGGCCATCGAACAGTTAAGGGCCGGATGCTTGTAACAACAAGTACACGTGGCGACAGAAACTGTAGAATATAGCCATACCTTCTACATATACTTTAATTTTTCGTATACGGGATGATTGGTTACAAGTGCAAAATATTTATAGGCATCAAAATATAGTTCTTTTGTGGTCATTTAATGTATGGTATACCAAAAATTAATAAATTAAAATTTAACGCAAAGATTTTATAATAAGAAAGAGCATTTTCAAAATACGAATTACTGCATAAAAATATTTTTTGTTTACTATCTATCCCTAAAAACTTCGCACAGCTAGAAATTATTGGCCTGTGACATTCCAATAGAAAAAAATATAGGAAAACCATATTTAAGAGACGTCACTTTACACAGGTTGATTTGAAAAAGGTGTTAAAACTTAACCCGTATAAAGCTTTTACATCTGTAACTAATTACCCCGCTGTATGCAGGAACGCATAAGTATGTTTTCTAATTATCGTAATGCACATATAACATATGTAAATCGATTAAAATTGTGTTGATTTTTTTTCTCATAATTAAAAGTTTATGTGTATTAAGCAAACATTTTACTTAAATTAATGATTAAAAATTTAAATGACAATAAAAATACAGCCTAGGTGATTTATTTTTGTCGTGTCTGTAGAAAGTTTATACTTTATTTAGGTTATTAGATGAATGCTACAAATCCACGAATTTTCAGAGATATATCGATCTAGGCTTTGGGAATTCAAACAAAATAGAGAATTTCCAGGGAATGAACCATAGGTTGTATACAAAGAGTAATGTGTATTATTAAGTATTATGAATTAGTGTCGTGTGTTTCAAAGGTTAGCAAAACTTAGGTTCCGTTCTCTTTATTGATGCCTCTTAAGATGGAAATTAATTTCATCCGAAAATAAGAAGTTGATTACTGTTATAAAGCTATTTACGGAGATTTAGTTTTAGAATCCTGGTGTTTGAACTCATTATATGCGATATGACAGTATCGAAGAAGAACTTTAGCACACACAAATACTAAACGTATATTTTTTTATTCACTGAAATATAAGAAAACATTTTTGAATAAATAATTACCACACACGCAACTTACAGGCATACTTAATATTCTTTGAGTAAATATAAAGAAGTTAACGAAATAGAAAATGAAAAGAACTAAATAATAACAAAACGTTAAATTATAATAGGAACTTATATATACTCGTATAAAGCAAAGGAAAAATTAATATTTAAATGATGACATATATTAGGGGGAAAATGATGTTGTTTCTGTTGACATATTTTACAGAAAAACCGATTGATTTTTGCCGCTCCGGTATTGAAAATTTATATACTAGATGGCAATAAATACTTTGAATCGTGACACTGTATTATTAGCCTGATAATAAATATCACAGTAAAGTATGCACGTTTATATTTAGCGGCTGTGAAACTATAAGACATCTATAACATGGTATGTATTTTAAATATTCTCTAATATGTTATCTGAAATTTATGGACGAAAATAAAATAAGCTTTAGAATATACGTTCCGATAAATGTTTAATCAAATAACCCCATTTAAGAAAACAAAGCGTGAATCTATCGTGACTTCTGGCTATAAAGGCGGCATGATCCAGTCGTCACAATAATGGCTTTCCGATTGGGACCCAACACTGTTGTAAGGGGCGTTAGTCCCGGCAAACGTGGCCCGTGAATTATTGGCAACATTTAGGCCATCGAACAGTTAAGGGCCGGATGCTTGTAACAACAAGTACACGTGGCGACAGAAACTGTAGAATATAGCCATACCTTCTACATATACTTTAATTTTTCGTATACGGGATGATTGGTTACAAGTGCAAAATATTTATAGGCATCAAAATATAGTTCTTTTGTGGTCATTTAATGTATGGTATACCAAAAATTAATAAATTAAAATTTAACGCAAAGATTTTATAATAAGAAAGAGCATTTTCAAAATACGAATTACTGCATAAAAATATTTTTTGTTTACTATCTATCCCTAAAAACTTCGCACAGCTAGAAATTATTGGCCTGTGACATTCCAATAGAAAAAAATATAGGAAAACCATATTTAAGAGACGTCACTTTACACAGGTTGATTTGAAAAAGGTGTTAAAACTTAACCCGTATAAAGCTTTTACATCTGTAACTAATTACCCCGCTGTATGCAGGAACGCATAAGTATGTTTTCTAATTATCGTAATGCACATATAACATATGTAAATCGATTAAAATTGTGTTGATTTTTTTTCTCATAATTAAAAGTTTATGTGTATTAAGCAAACATTTTACTTAAATTAATGATTAAAAATTTAAATGACAATAAAAATACAGCCTAGGTGATTTATTTTTGTCGTGTCTGTAGAAAGTTTATACTTTATTTAGGTTATTAGATGAATGCTACAAATCCACGAATTTTCAGAGATATATCGATCTAGGCTTTGGGAATTCAAACAAAATAGAGAATTTCCAGGGAATGAACCATAGGTTGTATACAAAGAGTAATGTGTATTATTAAGTATTATGAATTAGTGTCGTGTGTTTCAAAGGTTAGCAAAACTTAGGTTCCGTTCTCTTTATTGATGCCTCTTAAGATGGAAATTAATTTCATCCGAAAATAAGAAGTTGATTACTGTTATAAAGCTATTTACGGAGATTTAGTTTTAGAATCCTGGTGTTTGAACTCATTATATGCGATATGACAGTATCGAAGAAGAACTTTAGCACACACAAATACTAAACGTATATTTTTTTATTCACTGAAATATAAGAAAACATTTTTGAATAAATAATTACCACACACGCAACTTACAGGCATACTTAATATTCTTTGAGTAAATATAAAGAAGTTAACGAAATAGAAAATGAAAAGAACTAAATAATAACAAAACGTTAAATTATAATAGGAACTTATATATACTCGTATAAAGCAAAGGAAAAATTAATATTTAAATGATGACATATATTAGGGGGAAAATGATGTTGTTTCTGTTGACATATTTTACAGAAAAACCGATTGATTTTTGCCGCTCCGGTATTGAAAATTTATATACTAGATGGCAAAAGGTTGTTTATAACGAAGGTGAATATTGTTGATTAGAAATAAAAACTTGTTAAAAATGTAGTCGTGTGAATTTAACTTAAGAAAGCGACACTACTTTCCAGTCCCTCTAATAAAATTTTCCAAAGAAAGAAATCAAGTCTGAATAGAGGGCGATTGGTCATATGTGTAAAAACTTTAAAAAGGTGAATGTAAGCTATACAACAACCATTTTAATGTTTTTATATCTCTTATTAGGCAGCCACTATGTCAATAGTTGGATAAAATGTTCATTATTAAATATTTTAAAAGTAGTAAGTAGCTTAAAGTAACATACATATGTATTTATATATATAAACATAGTTATTTTTAGAATCAAGTGGACACTAAATTCTATGAAGCGATACGAACATTCTCTGAACATTAACTGTCACATGTTACAATAGACATCGATTGTGGGCTCAAAATCCATTATTGTTTAAATCTCACCCAACACAATTAAACTTTTGTTATTTGGATGCGACAAAATCTTTTGTTCCTTAATGGCGCCTACATAAAATAATGAGATAGTTTTAAATAATGTTCACTTAGATTTATTTCAAATCATTTAATTTGATTATAGTGTGCGCAGCAAGTGCTAGTCACGAGACGCATCGATATTAGAGAACAATTATGTATTTCGGGAACTAGCTAGTAAATTTGTAATCAGTTTAGTACATGTGCACTAAAAAATGCCGGGTCTGTAGTACACATGTACTAAACTGATTACCATTTGGGAACTTTCTGCCTGTGGTTTAATACAATGCTTTGTGTTGCTCTAACGTAAAGTATTTAATATAGTTAAACGGTTTTAAAAACCCGAAATAAGAATTAATATAGGGTTACATGTGACATGTAAATATTGCATTAATATCTAAATAGCGTAACTTTTTATTTACTTAAGAAAATAAAAAAATTCTTACAGATAAAAACATTTATAATGAGATTTATTGTTCTATATTGATTTATTGTTATATATTGTATTATAATTTCTTGATTACCACATGTACATCTTTCTCATAGTATTAACATAACATAGTGGATATAGTTTGTTTTTTTTTTATTTTCATCCAAAGTTTTTCATGAATATTGCACAGAGTTATTAAATAGTAAAGTCAAAATTTAAAAAAAGAAAGTAAAAAGTTATGTCAATAGTTATATATTCTTATTAAAGGTCTTAGGTGGATCGACGACATAATTAAGGTCGTGGATCTGGACGCGAGCAGCTCAAGACCGCTCAGGGTCGCGATTTTCGGAAATCCATGATATTGTAAAAAAAATAATAGGCTTTTTTGAGAGACATTAAAATTTTTAAATGAAGTTTGTCTTAAAGTTAAAAAAGAAAACAAAACTACAGACACACTTGAGTCAAACTTGCGGCGAAAAATATACACAAATTTTACGGAAGAAAATTTAAGCGATGTCCAAAAAATCAAACAAATATTGGAAAGGTCCGAGGAACATAATTTTAGTACAGTGGTATTTCGATTATTAATTTTAAATTTATTTACCATTAATTATTTGCATTCCAGTTATTTTCTTAGTAGGAAGAATTCCATATATATTTTCTTAGCTCGAATTTAGTATATTATCATATTTCAAAGCAACTGTATAAAAAAAGAAAATAAATCCCCTTTATTCCTGTCCATTTGTAAACAACAATCACCCAGTTATCATCTACACAAAGTCTACTATGGAAGGTGAACATAATCGAAAAACTTTTCTAATAAACGATCGAACAAACGCACTACTTAGTCGGCTTTTAAAATAACTAAAAATGACGACATAAAAATTGTCAAAAATGACGGAGCGGGTTGCGTGCCTAGACAGACTTAGCATAATGAGCTTGTGATTGTCTTTGGCTGTTTTTCCAGCGAGGGCGGGCTCGTTTGAGATTTATTTGAAAAAAAAAAATGACAGCAATCATTCAAGCAAGGAAAAGTTGGGACGAGGTAATGAAAAATGGGTCGGTGGAAACGTTCGTGTCGGAGACAGGGGCTAACGAGGCGTGTCCTCCGTCACCGGCTCGGCTTCTAAATGAGGCGAAAACGCAACGGCCATTGCGCCTAACGATAGATGCAAGCTGTTCAATAGTAGTCAATATATATAATTTCAATTTTACTTTACATTCATTTAAAAATAAAATAATTCCGCCAACTTACTTACTAATATATATTAAATGATTTTGCGTTTAACTTAAAAATATAAAGTCCTTAAAAATGTTTGTTATGATATTCCACGATGATGTCAAAGTTGGAAAATTGGATCTAAAACTATCCATCCAAAACTAGATATTATCGCGTGTATAGGCTTCACATTATAATCATGTATGAATAGCCAATATTTTTAATTTTCATATTGCTACAACTTTGCAGGAAATAGAATATTAATTGTTATCAGCATTGTTCGAATTAGGTGTTCAAGAGAAGAGACAGCTGCAAATGCCGTCACATGACTTCACATAAATATATCCGGTACAAGATATTTTAAGCGTCGATGTACATTCCTACTTCACATTAACACTGCTAGGAACTGTTTATGGACAATTTTTTACCGATAAAATGCAACAAGGCGGGCTTATTAAAAACGTATGGTGTTCTAAAATTTAAAAAAGATATTATTCTCTGAAATCAAAAATATTTAATAGTTATAGCAATCAATATCCAAACATATTTTTTTGCTTTTGAAATCATGGGACTTAAACTGCAATTTAATAAATTTCCTTTACAATATTAATTTAATTTGTTAATATAGATAACATAAATCGCTTAAAGATGGTCCTATTGGAAGTCTCTGGGGAAGGTCTTTATCCAGCAGTGATGTCACTGCTGAAATGATAACCATTACGATGACGATTGTGGTAATGAATATCGAAAACATTAAGGATAACAAGGTAGAGCTATGTTATCAGCTTTGTCTCATAAGACACACATAGCAACTACCATTTTAAAATAGTTGAAACATAATATCATTTTTATTTGTCATTAAAATCAATATTTATTACGCTTCTTTAAATTAAAGTTATCATTATACTAGTTTATTCAGGAAGAACGCCAAAATAATGTATAGTATTTTATGTAATAATATTTTTTTATTATTTCAATTAAAGAATTACAACAATACTTACTGTTTAACAAACACTACATTAGGCACAGCCTGTTTTGTTGCGTGAATACCTATTTAAGCTTTTAAAGACAAATTTTGGCTAGATGTGCAAAGTTAAACAGTACTGAAAGATTTAAAAAAAATTGATATGGTATTTATTTTTAAATTTTCTTGTTCTTACTTGTTAAGCAAAAGAAAATTAAAACCCGAAGAATATTTAAAACTATTCTTTTAAATCGATGAACCAATACAATTAAATAAACTTCGAATATGTATATCGTAACAGGAATCGATTGTGTTTGCGACATTTGTCACAAGCAGTCGTCTAATCAAAGGGGGAGCTAGAGCATTACTGAACCGGGAAATAATGTTAAACTTTACTCTCGAATTATCAACTGGTTTAGTATTTACATAAAACTCAGAACGGAGTAGCTCTATTTAACTAATTGTTCCAGTATATTAAACATACTTTCTCTTTATTATTATTGTTTACTAAAGTTTCGGTTAATTTTTGGACATTTCTGATATCGAATGTAGTTCTTTATATAAACTTAACTTGTAAATTGAAGAGGCATTGACCAGGCCACATAGCACGTAGAACTAATGGCCGCTGAGGCCTTAAGGTTCTGGAGTAGAGACCACGGACGAACAGGCGCAACGAAGGATGTCCACTTAAGTTGGACAGACGACCTTGAAACAGGTAGTCGAAAGACTTACAGAAGACATTTCCAACTGGTCCTATTGGAAACCTCAGAGGGAGGCAATGTCCAACAATGGATATTTTACAGCTGAAATGATGCTGATGATACATATCACCGGTACGGATGATCATGCACGTTCATGGAAGAGTATTGGAGAGTGGTGGTAATTGTTGAAAGTGCTTCTGAAATAGCGAATAATAAATAGCGGTTATATTCTTGTGTATAAAATTTGAGTGTGTGAGATGATAATGTGCAAATTTGCTCAGCTAAAAAAAATTATGTCAAAAAAGCTGCCTCCAAAATTTCTTAGCTAATTACAAACATTGATCCGAGTATCAAGCACATCATATTTCTTTGCTAATTTATCGTATATTAACCATATTAAATAATCGTTATCATTTTATGTGGATAATGGCACGAATGAATAATTAAGTAAATAAAAAATTGTAACAATCTTGAAAGTTAAAAATACCAAAGGATTATAGTATTTACTCGATTAACGACTCAAATGTATACAATGAACTTCAAATAACACAAAAAAGTCACCAAAGCGTCTATTTGTAGGTGCTGTTATTTATCACATTCTCGTTAAAAATGTCACAGATAAAAAACTTTTTTTTTAAATGTCAAAATTGGTAGCTCAGTATAGAAAAATAAAAATAATTTTGAATTAATTTTTTAACTCGAATTGAAACCTCCTGTATAACAAGAATATTTAGAACACTTTAAACAACACCTGCTTAAATACCACGAGTAATAATTACGCTCGGCTATGTGCGATATCTTGTTTGCGCTTGCTGAACGCACTTCGGTATTGTCATTGGAACACCACCTCTATTACACGGCTATCGGTATTAAATTGATTTGGAATTTATGTTACAGTTTATTACCGGAAGCTGTTGACAAGGCGACATCGACCATAATATTTAATTATACCTTACGTACATATTTCATTAAACTGAGGAATTGTTAAACATAAAAAAATTGTAAACACCATTGTCAAAATATCCGTGTAAGCGTGTATATTAAATATTCTATTCATTTATTTCGTGATCGCTTTAATAACAGTTTTTCTCTATTATTCATTAATAATTCAGTAATCATTTTATATTCTACTTTTTTATTAACAATTATTTGTTTTATTTCATAGATAATAAAATCATTATTATGGTTCATATAATTTAATGTAATATTCTATATTTGAATAATCGTATTAAATTCTATTCTTTCTGTTATTCTTTTTAACCTTTTTTTATTAACTGTATAGATTTTATCTATTTTAGATAGATAAAATACACACACATTTCTGTACAAAACAACTATATACACTGATAATACCATGTTGCTCTATGATGTTTATGTTTTTTTTTACGTAGTAAGTTCTGTTAAAGAAATCATATAGACTCATATATTTATTGGACAGAGGAAATTCTAAGAAACGAATATATTCTGTTAATAATAAAAATTAAGGATGTGATTATACGCGGAGGTGAAATGTCAGTCTCCATCTTTCGTTCGCACGGTACAGGTCTTTCTCTTACTATACTACGTGGTATTTTCTTGGGCTGATATTTATTTAAGCTTATATTAAACCTTAAGAAAGTGGTTGTACTAAAAATTAATGCCATGGACAATAACATGGTAACCGTGTATGAAAATTAATTATTATGAGAAATTTATAAATGTAAATAAGATACTAACAAATTTTCGGATTGAAAATTTTAAATATTACGTGAGCAGTTTTTAAAAGATAGCCACGTGTAAACACATCTTTAACCCATTAGCACTGCAGCGCACATGTACAGGAAAATAGAACGTATTATTCCCTTAACGAGTTTGAATTCCTTTACAATTGTTGACGTCCACTAATCTAGAAATTCAATCAGCAGTCTTTTTTAAGTGCTTACAAATATGCAATTGAAAATCGCTACATTGATTTTAAATATATATTTATATATATATATATATATATACATATTTATATATGAATATCTATGTTATATGTATAAACTTAAATAAAAGCGTAAATATATTATAGTTAAAAAAGTAATTCTCGTAAATCATTTACTGTGATTTTTTCCTATAATGTTTCTGTAACGGAAGTGTTATTTCTTATCGATTACTAATTTAACATACAATAGATTGTTTGTGTCTTGTGTTATTATTTTTAAAGAGCCGTTTAATATTATATTGTTTAATTCAGTTATTACCGTTTAGATATAAGCTATATACATAATTTTGGTCAGGACTGTGTACGACTAATAAGCAAACATAATTATTTAATTATATACTTTGTTATATAAACCAATTGTACCTTATATTATGTATAGTCTTTGGCGTTCCTATTTCAAATAAATAAATTAACTACATTGTGAAAAGTTCCTCGATTTATCTTAGACCTTCCGTTACTTAGTTGTTAATTTAAAATTTAAAAGTATCTTACTAAATAAATCTTGGTATAGCATTTAAGAGTTTTTAGTTGACCAAAATATATGGAACTTGGTTTGTTGACTTATTTATAAGATTAGTATATTATGGTACATACAAAAAAATGATAAATTTAATTTAAGAGAGCATCTGTTGAGTTTTTTGCTCTTCTCAATAGATTAGCGTTCTACTACTTATAGCGGGTAAAATAATCGACGATTCAAAAGCATGTTAATGCATACTTGAATAAAGATATTTTGAACTGTTAATTTGAATTTTTATTTTGCATTTGTTTTCAGACAACTTTGGCATATGTTGTATTGTAAAATTAGGAAAATAAAACAAAATAAAAAGATTAGGCAAGATCACACCAGCGGGAATCTAGGGGAAGGGGATTCGTGACATATGGTCGGGTGAACAAACTGAATCGACTGATTACAAGACGGGACAGGGAATGCAGTGGCCACGTACTGCCCTGTGTTAACAGTTTTAAAGAATAGGGTACAACATTCATAATTTAAAATCGTATTACTTGTATTCTGCATTAACTATTTGGGTACTACCATGTTAAATATTGATCGTTAATTTTAAGGAAATTAACAGAAAAATAAAATAATTATATCCCGTATGCAAATCAAGGTTCGTTACCAGCTGCGAACATATTTGTTCCTTTTTGGTGGTGAGGGAAATGAGAGCCAGAGTGTGTTTGAGGTGGTTTATTTTTTACATATTTACAGTTTCATCTCCAACATAGAAGTAGCGACTAACGACGAATTTAAATTCAAAGAATGATTTAACACTAAAACATATACGTCACACGTAAAAGCGACATCATCCTCCCACTAATTGCTAAAACAGCCCCTAAAAAGGAGGGTCGTCGACCTCATCGGGGTCATTAATATACGTCTCACGTGAACGCTCTGCACTCTTTAGTCACTCCTCAGTTTTTTTTGTAACGAAAAGTCACAGGTTATTTTCCTAAGTAGCATTTGTTTCCACAGTTGTTTCGTTTTATCTATCACTCAATATATGTTAAGTAATCCAATTCGAAGTGCCAGAGAGAGCAGAATATCGGCTTGATCATAGCAATATATGGTCGTGCTTACCACGCTCTAAGAATCATAATCAAACGACATTATATCTATGGGGACCCTTATACTCCATCTCTTTTCCTAAATAAAAAAAATCTTATTTAAAACCTTAAAGGAAGACCATGTAATTAAAATTAGAATATTTACTCCGAGATTGTAATCAACTAGATTGTTCGTTATAAAAATTGATGAAATCTGTAAAATTTTCTGTCCTTACTATATACCTTACAAGTCAACGACAGATGTCCAAATCACCAGTGTTTTAAAATGCATATTAAAAAAAAATTGTTACAACGTAGGATGGGTGATGTTTTTTATCTGTTATAGGCAAAACGACGAAACGACTTCTATGTCGTCTGATGTTAAGCGATGACTATCCACTCTTAACTTAAAGACTCCCAAGCTATAACTAGCTGGGAACAATGACAATCTACGGGAAAATATAAGTCTACCAACTGTTCGTATAGTAAATGCCTTAGACCTAATAAGAACAGGCGAAAGAAACTTAGCAGGACTTTGTATTTTTCTAAAAGAATAACAAGAATTAATTAACATTAAAAAAGTATTTTCGAATATATCCCTAAGGAGCTATCTTCTACGACACAAATGTTTCTAGACATTTTAAATAATAATTTAATCATTTTATTTATGGGATTTACCGCACATTTTCTGGAGATTTATTGTGAAAGCGTATACTTTGCCCATAATAATATTTATATCTCTATGAAGTCGAGTCTTACCTATACAAAATATCCTGCTATATTCCTTTTAATTAATCGCTTATCAGTTTTATAGGCGATTTCCTATTAGATTAAGAACCGACTTAACTGATCAACGAGTGTCGGCTGTAATAAAATGTGTTTGGAACAACAAAAACACATTTCGCTTCTCGATATCAATCTTAGCAGCTCATTGACCGTCCGAATTCCACACGAACCCCAACTGATAATGTCTGGCATAAATGTACGTTCGTTACGAAAAGTTTTGCCATCAAATTGAGTAGAAACGCAACTATTGACTGACAAATATATTATTTCTTATATACAAATCTCTAATACAATGCAATAAGGTCGTAAATTCTGGTTGCCACGTGCAAAAAGAATAATAGGTTGATCACATTGGGTGAAGCGACATACACTGATAAAAGCTCGCCTTAGATAGAGGCATCGTAATAAAGCATGTCAATAATTGGAAGGGACGCGTTGTTTTGACGTTAAAGTTAGGTGTAGTCAGTACTTGATTTCTTTAACAATTAACAATGAAACTTTCTTTACCCGAAAATATCTTGATTGATTATTGAGTCTAGACATATAACTATTAGTAAAAAAAATAACGTAATAACATATGAGCAGCAATAGTGGAGTGGTAAAGTTCTGAGACGATCATGGGTCGCTGGTTCGATTTCCGAGATACAATCATATATAATTCACACTTTGTGTATTAATTATGTAGGATTGTCACTCCTCCGATACAAGTTTTCAGAGGATGGGCAGCAACGCCCTCTGCGTACCGTAATACCAGACTCGCCCGCCAAGCATTGTGGTTATGGTACAACCTTTCAAAGATATCTTAGGAGGAAGTATAGGCCCTGCAGTGAGCCTCTATGGGTTGAAACGTCGATTTTGTAAGATCAAATGTGAATTGACCAATAATTCACTGAATTACACAATTATCATAAATTAAAGTTACATTCATACAATACTTAAAATTTATACTAATTAAAATATTTTTACATCCACAAAGTTAGTTTTTATTATAACTAAATAAATGAAAAACAATCATTTCAATAATAATATATGTTTTAATTTCCACAATATCATAATTATAGTAAAATTTACAGCTTAACAAAACATTGTTCAAGGCACAGAGTCTCGTATAGTGTGTTACACACTTTGCATTAATGTGATGTGTTAGACAATGTATTTTTTTTTTTTTTTTTTTTTTTTTTTTTTTATGACCCCCGCTATTGGGGGCCTCTCGTACCCCTATCTGATTTTTGGGACAGGGACCTTTTCAGCAATATTTTTCACATACGTTTTTATTTTCTTACTCGTCTTTCTTTCTTTACATTATCATTTCTTTCAGTCTGTTTTCTATCTTTCATTCAACAATTCATCTTTCTTTCTCATTTGCTCTATTCAACTTTCATTCTTTCCTCTTTTCTTATTACTAATTCCATTTTATGTTTTTATGTTACCTTTTTTATTTTACAATAATAACAATTTATTAATATTTTACAATAAATTTCTTACTCTATAATTATTTTTCATTTATCACAGGTTTATGTTTCATTTTGTCACTTTATTTTCTATTTTCTATTTGTTTATTATGTTTGCGTTTTGTTAATGCTTGTGGCTTTTTTGACTATTTCTTTACAGAGGGTTAAGAATGAACTTTTGAATTCCCCGCCTATCAGGGAGGCAATCGAGTCCTCCCTGATTTGCACGCCAGACCGGCACTCGAAGTCGTACCGGAGTCCCCCGAATGCGGGACACCGGGCCACAAGGTGGATCACGGTCTGGCCCACGCCCGGTTCACAGAAGCACGAGGGGTCCTCCTTGAGCTTAAACCTATAAAGGTACTCAGAGAACCCCCCGTGCCCCGTGAAGAGCTGGGCCGAGACCGCGTCCACCTCGATGCTGCGGAGCACGCGGTAAGCTGAGGCGGCGTCCGGGAAAAACATCCTCGTTACCGAAGCCGTCGTTCCTTCTACATACCTCCTGTTCCATTCGTCGAGCGACTCCTGTCTCAGTTGCCGCTTGACGAATGAAACAGGGCATCTCTCATATTCTGGTCGTCTTTTACTCTTCAGGGCCGCTTCCTTGGCAAGCTGGTCCGCCCTCTCGTTCCCCTCCATCCCCGCGTGCGCTTTCACCCAATACAACCTTACATCCTTCCCTTTTTCTCTCACTTTCCTCACATTCTCCTTCACTCTTAACGCTAAGGGATGGAGGGTGTCCGATCTTGCGACAGTTTCGAGAGCGGACCGCGAGTCGCTCAGTACGGCGCAGACTTGCGCCGACTCGCCGGCCGCGTACCCTGTTGCCTCAGCTAGAGCCAGCAGCTCTGCCTGGTATACGGTGCAGAAGTTGCCCAACTTGAGTTTCTTTGTGTATGACTCTACGGCGCCCCGCTTGACGCAGAATGCCGCACCCACCTTATCCTCTATGCGGCTGCCGTCGGTATAAATTACCAGATCGGCAGCCGCGGTGGCAAGTCGGACTTCCTCCGCACTTTCCCCCAGACAGGAGAACTCCACACCAACTTGACCAGACGGGTGTGGTAGTCTCAGGTAGCTGACCGGTACCTCCAGGTCTCGGTCCTTTACCACTAGACAATGTATTAGAAGTTTGGGTAAAGATAAAGATCCAAGTACAGACGATTTAAACTAATGTAAAATGGCTATTATATAATAGTTCCTTAAGTCTAAAAAAAATTCGGTGGATAGGTTCTCGAGTATAGACCACAGAAGGCCAAGCACATCGTACAGCGTTCATCAAGGTGGCCGCTAAGGAAAAAAGCACGCCGCTTCCTACCAGTGAATTAGCAATCTCTAGGAAAGGAACAATAATGGTGAAGAAGTACCAATTAATCAGTTCTTTTGTCATGGTTTATTTTACATCTTATATTTAAAGCAAAATATAGTTAGATTTCTCCTAGAGTTCTTCGTTTTTTTTTCTCTCTTAACTTTGCATACAAATACATATATTTTTATAAAAATCGAACATCAATTTTAAAGGACACGAAAACATTTATAGTAATTTATTATATCGTAATACGAGCGCATTTACAAAGTAAAAGGGGACAACAAGGGACGCGTCTTCACACTATAATTTATGACGTATACCAATTTGTTGGAATCGTATTAAAAGGCGGACGTAAACTGTTGAATGGCCCGAAAACTGGGGTGACATCCTTGAATAAAGATGCGCTTTTCATCTACATTTAAGTCAGTCCTATTTATTTTAAAAAAAAAAACATTAAATTGTTTTATGGAGAAACACACTTATTACAATATTTATTAACATATTTACTTACTAACAGATTTAATTAGGGTAGATATTAATACATTACGAAATTATTGTATTCGTTAGCAATTAAGGAGGTGATTATTTCCACTTATTCTTAAGGCAAGCCCTAGAAAAGAGTACATAAAAACTTCACTTTTAATTCCCATCTTCAGTCATCAAAAAAAATCTATTTAAGTATGTACATACGTATATCTTTAAAGAAAGGAACATTGTTACACGATCGCTTGGTCGATGATTTGTTGCATATTCTTAATTTGATATCAGTAAAATAAGAATAGAAGGTCACTACCTTACAAGCTATTACTTATAAATAAGTGTTAATGCTTTAACAGGGTGACTATTTTAATGAACATTTACAAGCAATTAATATATGGTATATTCTACCCAAAAATCAATGGTTTCAGAAACAAATATTACGTATTAATAATATAGTAAGAAAAAGAATTTTCAAAATTCGAATTAGTACATATTAAAATTAATTATTGTTTAGAAATTATTGGTCTGTCACAATCCTATAAATATATATATATATTTCAAAGTAATCACCATTATATAGGTTGATTGAGAAAAGGTGTTCCGACAAATAATAGTATATATTCACGACTTCAAAGCTTCTACATCTATAACTAATCATCCTGAATATTAATGTAACACACAATACATCAGAAATACCTTATAACATTTTAACTGTTTCTGTTTGTGTTAATAAAAATTCAAATAATGTCATCCGAGTCAAGATTATACCAGATTAAACTAAATTAACGGGTTCTTAAATTTCTTTAGGGTATTAGGCGACTATAATGATATCAACCGTAACGGGTCAAGCCGTTTTAGCGCTTGATTGAATTTCGGTTGACAAAAATGTTCGGTCATTTTCCAAGAGGAAATCTGATACGTCGAAACCTTTCGATGTGACATAATATTACGCTTTTGTTTCTACCTACACGTACATACCGTTTTACATCGCATCTCTATTGATGATTTGGCATAACTTCAAAGTATTTTGTCATTATAAAAAAAAAGGTTATTTAAGATCTACGATTTTTATCTGTCAAAATAATGCCAACGCCTTTATTTGATGTAAAATGACACTTATATAACAACAACAATATTTGTTTATTAATATTTTTATAATAATCGAATGGTATCAATATTTTGCACCACTCTTTCTAATTGCGTTGCCTAAACAGAGTAGTGTCAGGTTATAAAGTAAATTATCACGCGCCATAACTTCCCTGACAATTCGCTCGTGAAATGGCGCCGCATTTTGGCGGGAGTCGGGTGCAATGGCGGCAAAAGCGTTAATGGTGAGTGAACAATAAAACACATTTGTACATTCTATCATATTTTATATTGGTACACAAATTACTTGCCTTAGATCACTATGTTAATTGCATATCATTTGAAAATCGAAAACTTTTCGGATTTAAAAAAAGAAATTTACTTGGATCTGAGCATAGGTACTTATACTTTAAGTGAAATACTTACCAGTACTTGATTTATGTTTTTAAATAATTTAAGTTTCTAGTTTTCGTCTGGGTGGGGTTAAAAAATAATAGTATAAATGCTATCTTGGATAATACTTATGTTTCAGCGATAGGAATGTTAAAACATTACATAACATGTTTAAACTTTTATTAAACAAATAGGCAACCCTATTTGTTTAATAAAAGACAAGACGAAATGTCAAAACGAAAGTAGACTGTCTCTTGTACCATTTACATTAAACGATCATGTAATTGTAAATGTTACACCCCTTTGATATTGGTGCAATCCCGCTTTAGATTTTGAAATGTAATATCAGTGGTAACATTTCATGTCTTTTCCCTTTGAGAGAAGACTTGGAGGAACCTTATGACTAATAACTTGCTTCGGCACTACATTATGAGTGCTTGTCTGATTAGAGTTATCAGAGTTGGGGTCAGACGCAGACATAAAGATGTTGAGAAAAACTGATCCAGACCATCCATGCTGGTAATAAGTTAATACCTACCTCTTAACAGAGTTCTCTTGCAAAGAGATCAACCATTAACCGTGCATGTATAACTTTATTCTCAGACCTATAACTCCTTTGGATTAAATTTACAAGACTGGTATATATACGGTGCCTGTTGTTAAGCGTTTGAAAAAAATTATTACATATACAGATACAATATCGCTTCATATAATGTAATACTGGCAGTCATAGAAACTACGTTGCTCTACGAAACTTACTGTCAAAGTCTAAATTGATTTCTATAGCATTAATAACTTTTTGTCAAGTATTGTAATGTTTTAGCATATTTATGCGAAGATTTGCAACTGTTAACATAGTCGCTAAATTTTAAGTGTCAGTAGAATGTGCTGGTTAGCGTGGGCAGTAGCCCTTACAATGTTTTCTTATTATTTTGCGAAACCTTAAATGAAATCGAAGAAATTCCAACCTCATCGTCGAGTTTAGTACAACAGATCTCGCAATAACTCGAGTAAGTGCATTTATTATTTTGTATGTAACATAAAATATGGTCTATACAGAGGAATTGGATATATTTGTCAAAGCTGTAAAAATGTGAACGTATAGTTGTAAGGTATACCATATCCAAAAGTAATTTTTTTTTTCAGAAATATTAAACAAACATAATGATAATAATGTAAAAAAGGCGTTCATTAAATTCAAATTACTACTTATTTAAATTAATTATAGATGCATACTGCAAGGCATAGACCTCGCATAAAGATTGCCACGTTGACCAGTCTCGCGTTACCAGCATCCAACGGCTGTAACTTAACTATGCTATTGGTCAACCAAGAGGGTAGGCCGGCCTACTCACGCCGTGTCCCGCGGTTACACGAGCGATGTGCACAGCCACTGCCACTCCAGGCGAGCAACTCTTCGAGCTACGTTGGTAACCTTGGTTATTCTGCGGATCTCTTCATTTAGATAGCCTTCGTCAATGCTCCCTTGGTGACCTTGAGCCTTCTGATAAGGCCCATCGTAAGCGATCACATCTCGAATTCGTATTTCATCACTGGCAACACACATTGGCCAAAGACTTTCACGTTCAGACATTGCAGTATTTTGAAATTATGTTTCACTATCTATCGTTGCAGACATTGTACTGCTATAAGTATTGCGTATATTAGCCTGTCGCATACTTATAAAAAAAATCAATGTTACATATTTTAGAGTCATCACTATATAAAGAGCTATTGGTAATAAATGTAGAAGCTTTAAAACTTTTTGCTGATAGGTGAGCCGTTTAAAACCCCTTTAAAATTTTAACACCTATGAGCCTGTATTTAAAAGTAGGATAAATCGCTCACTAGGTATTCCGTTGTGTGTAGAATCAAACTTTTCTCTACGAATATTTTTTGTTGTTGATATCGAGAGTACTCAAATAATTATATGATCAATAAAAATTTTCTACAGGACGCATATGAAACCCATCACTTATTATCATATTTTCAATTGCAGATTTCTGACACTACATTTCGAATACGGAACCTTAATAAGGAAAAAGTGCGAATCAGACAATCGTAGACTAAAAAAAAATAAGTTATTAAGCATTACCACTATAGAGCATGAAGAAGCAACGCTATCAGTCATAACATTAATGAGATCTTTTTTATAGTTTCTTTTATAAATATACTATAATTTTTAAAAAAGGGTTTGGACTCAAAACTTCATAATGCTACATTATTCAATTCAGATAATTCGAATATTGCGAAAAAATAATATTGCGTAGCTTCTTCACGCTCTACAACAATAATGCTCAAAAACTAAGTCTAAAAAAACCTATGTAAAATTTTAGGTTTTTTTATGTTTTAATCTATACATACAAGTAATATAGAAACAAAGTACAATTTTATAAAAATATAATAATAAATATTGCAATCCACAATGATCACGATAAGATCTATTTAAAATGAATACTATAATTTTTAGAAGGAGACACGACAACCATGACGTCGACAACGGCACTGAGATATTACATTGATTTACAAGGTCAATTAAAATATAGAAGAATGACGTCGACGCTAAAATACTACTCGTGCGGGTCAAATAACAAGAATCGTTTAAACGTTATGATTTAAAATATAGGTGGTTAATTAAATCAAAAGTTTAAAGTATTGTGTGTGTTAAATTAATATCATTTACATGACTATTTTTTTATTTTTATAATAAAATCTGTCTATATTTCAGTATTCAAAGAGGAATTGTTAATATTAGACCATAGGTTTTTTACCTAAACATTTCTACTTTAACAATTTTATATGCCGAGTAAATAAAGTTATTAACAAGTAGGTTTCTTTTAAATTATACTTCCTTCGCATAAAAACCTCTCAAGTATTAGTGTAGTTTTTGTTGATTGAAATTTTACATTTTTATAAAAACACACGAGCTAATTTTGCGAAAAAATATTTTGTACCTTCAAACCATTTGTAAGTAATATATAAAACAAATAATATTCACAACGAAAAGTGGACAACATATGCTAATTTGTAAAGTACGATTTTAACCACTAGCCTGCATCACTACACTACATTTTAGTTTACTATCACACTACCAGTTGAAGCCTTTTTACTATATGACAAACACGTATGCTTTTCTTGAATACAGTTGCAATTATTAAAATAAATGATTTTTATTATATTGTAACAGCTTCCAAATTGCTTATTTAGTAATGAATGGCGAAATATCAACCATTTGACTTAGATGTTATCTTTTTTATATTTATAGCCATTTAATGTACTTTTTACTCTTTCGCAACCTTTTGAGGCAAGCGCTTATTGATTCAAGACTTTATAACCAATTTTTTTCTTATTTTCATACGTATGAATATCATAAAAGAATTTATAACGTAACGAATATATTTAGGTTTTGTTGTAATACCATTATTTTTTTTTACTCATTTTATTCACTGCCTAAATCTTAAGATATTATAAAGTTGAAAGATAAATCTTCTCTGAAAGCTGAATCGTCTTATTCTACTATAAATATTAATGTAACTTTTCTTATATTTTTCATGCATTTAGTTTTTATCCATACATATATTCTTTTTGAATTCATGTCTACAATAAACTTTGGTTACTTATTACTTTCGTTGTTTCTGAACTTAACATGTCAGTGTCATGTACATACAAACATTAAAGTTCTGTCAAACATGTCAAAACAATGTTTGACAGGACTTTAATGTTTATGTGAATAATTTCAGAAAAGTTTATGTAGTTTTATAACAGTAGCATAGTTTATGTTTAAAAATAATAGAAATCGTGTGGCGTGTTAAGTGTATATATACAAAAAATGAACTGATACTAATAATTATTGAGTTATAATTTAACAAACGTTATTTCCATTTTTTAACAAGTTGTATCGAAAATAGTAGTAACTTATTTAGAATGTCTTACATAGAGATATCTGACGACGACGATAGCTTTGTCCTCGATGGAGTAAACGATAATTCCAAACCTGTTGATTCATTTTCTATCAGCAGCGATGATTCTGAGGAAGTTATTGAAATGGGTGCCAAAATTAAAACTATACTAATTTCTGATGAAGAAGAGGACATAAAAGTAGAGATACGTAAGAAGAAGCAAACGTTAATTAAGGATCTATTTCGAACTGCTAAACATAGTACTAAAACTAATTCTAACATAAGAAAACCAGTTATATCACAAATATTAAAACCTAAAGGATTTGAAAAGATGATAGGAGGGGTAAAGGTTCAAATACCAGTTGAGCCTTATGGTAGTCAGACAGCTTTAATGTTTAAGGTGAATATGTTTATGAAGTAAAAAAATATCTCCATATAAATTACACGTAAAAACACTACCCTATCTTAATATGTAATTTTTCTTTGATCTGGTTGGAATTTTTTTTGGCTATTTTGGTACTTAAACATATGTTATATAAATTTATTTACATATATTTAATATATCTAGAAGTAATTCTCTATTTTTCTTTGTCCAAAAAGCTTAATTAGTTTATTTAAAAGGCAAAAAGAAAAAGAACCATATATGTATAAATACCTTTTTATACTAAATCAAATTAAAAATGTAATGAAAAATAATACCTTTTTATAACAAGTTTTCAGAGTCTAAGTCAGTGTTTTCTAACATTTTTTGTATCATGCGCTAGCTTAAAATTTTGTTATTTTCATAATATAGTAAAAAGGTTAAACTCATATTGCCTTCATTTTCGAATTGCTCCTCTTAATACTAAAATTGCCCCCCTAAGAGGCATGGGCCCCACATTGTGAAACAGGCCAGTGTGAGTAGTTAATGTATAAATTAATGCCATATTAAAAAAAAAACTAATTTTAGGTTATAACAGCTATTAATAAAAGTCAAAACTGCCTGCTGGAGAGTCCGACAGGTTCTGGAAAAACCCTTGCTTTACTTTGCAGTGCATTAGCTTGGGTTCGACAAGAGAAAAGTGAGTATCATTATTTTTATTTATTTTTGGTATTGTAATAACCAGAAATTAAACATTATAATACAATTTTCGACTTAAAATTTTATATAAAAAAAATCATTGAAGGTGTTGATTCGAAGCTGTGTTTTTCAAGATTTTGTAATGAAAGACTTTAATTTGCAACAATTTAAGATAATTTTTTAACATATTTCAGTTATCAATACATATATTTTTTGCTACATACAATACAAAAGTAGCTGGTTGTGGGTAGTACTAGACTGACTTTAATTTGTAAACCAGTTATATTTGGAAAATATCACAGAATATATTAAGCAAGCAGTATGGATTGCTATACTTGCTTCTATATAGGAAGATACTTCAAAAATGATGATAATTTACATATGGCTTTATAGGCTAATTAGTTGACTAAACTTCCATATTTTTTAGCTGATAAATAACTAGGTAAATATATTGATATCTTAAAAGAAATTTTAAATAAAGAACTTAAGTAAAGATTTAAAAATATTTTATATTTTACCTTACATAAAATATTTTATTTACTGCATAGCTTTTCTTAGGCCACAATTAAGACCACAACAGAAATCTTTGATTGAACATTATTTTGGTTGAAATGTTTTATACATGACATTGTATAATCACTTATATAAACTCACCAATCGATATCACAGTTTAGTTATTAAGAAAAACTGGAATTGAAAAACATCTGTATGGTACGTTTTGGTAAATTTCTTATACTTTTCTTGATTTATAAATATGTATATGTAAGAGATTTCCAACTATGTGCATCATCACAACATCTCTGGAACCATAAGATTTAGATACAACTAATTTGGTAGGTATTTTAATTTCATTGAGTAGAAGCCAGCTATTTATGAAATGCTACACGCAAGAGGGTAGAGGTGACCCTCATTATTAAAATGCATATTTTCAAATTATATTGTATTACCTACATGGGTAGGCACAAAACTTGGCCACACTATTTTTCTGGTATGTTAAAAATTACCAAAAATAGATTTTATGAAATCACCCCTCAAAAGGCTTCTTTATCTCGGTCATTTATTTTCACTGGTCTCGCCTTTCCTAGAAAATCTTGGTCAAGGATTCGACCAGTTTTCTCCACAGAACAGCTAGCACTGCATAAATAATATTAACCGTAACAGATGTAACAAACGGCATCTTATAGGTTCATTTTTAATTCACGAAGATGCAAATTATTTAATTTACTTTATAACGTTACTAATATGCAGACCAGTTTGTTAATATGATGATAATTAGTGGAATATCTGGCCACAGACACTGTTATGATTAAAAATAAGCAAAACAATACTTTTGAATTAGTAATATATATTTTTTATGTGATTATTCACTGTGTTTTAATTTCTTATTTAATTTTCGCGCTGATATACTGTAAAATATTTTGTGACTCGATTGATTAAAATGAAGTCAGGTGACAAAGAGAACCGCATCTCTGTGATTGCATGACTTAAAGTAGACATGGTACCAAATTTTAGAATCCTCCATATGCTTGGTATATGTCAAATGTTTGTATACCGGGCTATAGGTACAATGAAGCCTCCTCTGTTTGTGACAGAAGAAGATCTGTATGTCCACGTAGTGTTCTTATGAAAAAAAGCGATCAAAGCAGTAAGGCAAATAATTCGAAGAAAACTTGTCCGAAAGCAAAAGATTTTATCTCGGGAGATAAAAATAGTACCAAACCATGTCGCGTATTTTAAAAGTTGACTTAGGATTTTCAACCTATAAAAGAAGCACTGGTCATATCTTAGCTGATAATTTAAAAAGCAGTACGTGGTAAAATATAATAACAATTACTTAAGGCAAAAGCGGGTCACGGGAATGTTTTGCTTACGGTTGGGAACATTTTTAAAATTGAACAAAATTTTAACAACCAAAATGACCGTATTTATGCTGAAGCTCTAAAAAAGATTTCCAATCAGTTAACAGAGTACAACATGACAATTAACCTACTTCAAAAATGGTTTAGTGGGGTGTTAGCTATGAAGGAGTGACTGAGCCACATTTTTGTGAAAAAGGTTTTAGAACACCAGCACTAATGGTACTTCCAGCAACGCTAGCCATCGTGTCATAAAGTTCGATCTACCCAATCTTGGTTAGAAACAAACGTTCCGGATTTGATCAGAGCTGAAAACTAGCCGTTATCTAGTCCGGACCTTAATACAGTGAATTATAATTTATGGTCAATTTTAAAGAGAAAAGCTTGCTGTTATGTCCATGATAATTTGGAGTCCCTAAAACAATCCAAAGAATTGGCAGTAAAAAATTAAAAAAAAAGAAAGAGTGCGTGCTTCTATTGATAACTGGCCTTAACGTTTATAAGACTATTGCAGCCAATGGGGCCATTTGAAACATACGTTTTTAATATTTTTGTACAAATGTATTAAACTAACACACTAATAGTAATAAATATTACGTACAATAAAAAATGTTGTTTTTCTTTGTACAATATTTATGACAAGACTAAGAATGTATAACAACCGACGCTCGTTAGGGCAAAAGTGTCTTCGAGTGACGACCACGTCGGTAGACACAGAGAGGGGTGTGTGGTGGGATGTCGCTGAATAATGACAACGCATGACCAGTCATCGTTGGGAGGAGGCCTATGCCTTGCAGTATGTGTCTATAGGCTGACATGATGGTGTTATTTGATATGGATAATATAGTCTCGAGAATTTATTAATTTATTCTAGATAGAAGGATATTGAAACAACTAAGTTCAAAAATGATATCTGTCAAAAGCCAAGTTTGATCACTAAGTTTAACCCCCTTTGAACTACAGAACAATAACGTTGAATCACTACGGCTTGGTTGAAAATAGATCTAAAGTATTCTGCAAGGTAGAGCCGGGATACAAATAGTTGTGATTTAACATAAAAGTGTCCTTGCGTTCTACCCTTATTACCATAAAGGTGAACCTGACAAAAGATAAAGCGTCGCCGGCGCTACGTCGCGAGCGACAATTGATCACAAGTGTTCGCGTGACCCGCAGGCCAACAAACCAACAACCAACTTATAAATCATACAAAAACTGTCGCACGACAATCGGCAACAGCCTAACACGAAAATTGCGCCCAACCGATGCTGAATGCATTTACCGCATGCAATGTCGTCCGCGTCGGATAACGGCGCTGCTGAAATTTTCATGTTTTTTATTGTTATCCGTCTGCCTCCGCGTTGTCGATACCAATTTGGTCGGTTGCGATTTTTATGATAATTGCGTAAATCGAATTTCGTATAGTCTCGTACTTTTTATTCATGAGTCTTTAATAAATTATGCCGGTTCAGTGTAGTTTAACCGCATTCGTACACAGGCAATATCAGGACATTTTTGTCTACAAAACATAGCTTATTCGATATTAAAAGATATTTCGCAAGGAAATATGCTAAGACCTAAGCTTATATTTAATGAAGTAATTATCTTTTTCTAACGCTATGTTGGTAAGGACATTTACGGCATTAGGTTTGTCACATCAGCGAAAGCTTTCATAGTAACTATTACTCTATTAAATAATATGGAAAATATATAAATAATGAAGTAGAGTATTTTAAAAGCTTTACGATGAACATAAGTTTTGTTATTGTTTTCATCTTATTATATTGTCGACATATTTAAACTAGTCCACGGCAGTTGGGGCCCAAAGGTTCTCGAGTGGCAACCACGAGTCGAAAAAGGCTTCGTGCGCAAGTCTCACACTAGGTAGACCGATGACATAGAGATCGCTGGTAGTCGCTGAAAGTCACTGGAAGTCGCTGGAAGTCGCTGGATACGGCAGCGTAAGACCAGTCATCGTGGCAATCTTAGGGGTAGTATAAACCTTGCAGTGGACGTCTACCTGCTAAAAAGAAGAAGAAAAAAAAAATCTTTCTAATACTTTACCGTAGATGCGATATACTCACTGGTCCATATGATACTGTAACTCTTGCTGCCAGTACATTGAGCCGCAACACGTGGTTAAATTCTGAACACAAGTCAGAGAAGATTGCAGCGGTACTGAGGAAGCTAATATGAACTTTAAAAAAAGC
Organism: Battus philenor; assembly: GCF_028537555.1. Classification (NCBI taxonomy): domain Eukaryota; kingdom Metazoa; phylum Arthropoda; class Insecta; order Lepidoptera; family Papilionidae; genus Battus; species Battus philenor. Next base: position 8,046,435 of record NW_027181686.1, read on the forward strand.
CTTCTGTGAAGTCGGGTAATTTTCTAATCGCAAACTTAGTTAACGTCCCTTACACTAGTGGCTCCAAGATTTATAGGTGGACGCTTCATGAAGTGACTACGCTAAAGGGTCCCTACCAGGGGACCTCCGCTTGGGCTGTCACGGCGGATATAAACATTTGATGGCTCTATGCAAGTCTACCTTCACCATCGTGTCACCCACATATCTAATATAAATGGCTCTTGTGTGCACAATAAACCTAAACGACCAAAATAGAAACATATTGCTTAAGACAAACAAACGAAAAACTTTAGTAAATTATGAGTCTTCCACGTTTCAATATTTCGACAGAAAATTTCGCGACGGGTGCAAAGTTCGCTAACTCGCTGAATTAAGTTTCGTCATTTAACCTCGGAAGTCGAAAAGCCGAAGCTTGAGACACCGAAAAATTGATCTTAGGAGTCTTTTACATTGGTTGCTACATTTTTTTAATGAACATAATGTAAATAATTATTTATATTTATATCGACCATTGTAATCGATTGATAGCTTTAATTATGTACAATTTACCAATAAATCTTTAGATCATAACTACATAACTGTATATATACAAATAAGCATTATAAAGAAAATGTCTTATTTTAAAATAGATTATTATTTTAGTATTTATCAGTTTTATATGTATAATTAGATTTATTAAGCTAACCGTCGAATTTCGAGTTCAAGTTCAAGTTTTCAAGTTCGAATTAGATTCTTGGTCTGTGTAAAATCTCCGTTACACTTAATTAAGAAGCCATTAAATATACTGCGCAACTTAAAAACCATGGAGCGTATTTGGATTTGTTACAAGAACCTTTCGTGTAATGTTTTAAAGTTTACCAAATCAAACAAAATGTATTAAAAACATCTACCGATAAGCAATAACGAAGCAATTTCGTAATGTATTCTCTTGCGTATGTGGAAAGATTTTATTTTTAATATTAAATCTCGGCGTAAAAACTTAAAGCAGACCGTTTCATATATTTATTTAAAATAGTTTAACAAATAACAATCTAGGTACTTAGTGTAATGGACACATTTCACTAGTAAACAAATAATCATTTACTTGCTCGGCCGCTTCACGGCTACGTCATGACTCCGCTGTACTGTCTACCCGCTGGTTACCTAATTCGGGACGACAGACGAAAATACGTTTATTTATACACTACATTTGACATAAACAAACAAAAAACAGTACAATAGATGATACCAAAGATTACGCTATTATTTTATTACTCCTTCTTTACATTATGTTACAACTTGACTATACTCCTACCGAAACAGCTTTACAATGCCTTGGGTATGCGCGCACGGGTGGTATATCGATTGCTCCTGTCTATCAGTCCGCAGTCAACTGTATATTGTTTTCCTCGACCACCCACCTCGCCCCGCTTTCCCTTGGCGCGGTACAGGAGTTTCGGTAGCCAGCTTACTACTGATCAATCTTACTTATTATTTTACTATAACAATACAATACAATCTGTATACATTATATAAACGAGAAGAATACTAGAAGAGTCCATTTTGATACAAATTAAAATCGAATTGAACTCCCAGTGTAATAGCATTCTTAAACTTGTAACGCGTGGTTTCCTCGATACTTTTCATATCCTTATTCTTCCTTATTATCTTTCCTGAGGTGTGTTGTAGCAGGTAGATTCGGTAGTTCGCTTACTACTGATCATATTATTTTACTTTAACAATACAATTCGTGAAAAAAAAATGTTATATATTAAGTAGGAGAATGCTAGAGTCTAATTTGTTATAAAATGGATTCGAATTGATCTCCCTTGTAATGCCTTCCTAAAACTAAAACACGTGGTTACTACCATCCTTGTGAAAAATATATTATTATCCTCTTGTAATAACAATGTAACTTTGTCCATTTTTTTCCTGCCTTTATGGCATGAGTCTTCAGAATAACCATCTGCTTTTACTATTTTTGTAAAATGATAAATTTTATCTCATGTTAATTTTCTTACTATCTTATTACATTGCGAATCATTAACCTGAGTATTATATAACTTAAGATAAAAACTATTTCATAGTTTTAATACTAAAAATATCATTACAATCAAATCGTGCTAAATTATTTAAGTGAAAATATAAGTTTGTAAAGAAAATTGCTAAGATTCAAAGATACGTAACGTCGTAGAAGTTAACAAAGTCAAAACTGCCATAAATAATATTGAATTTTACGAAACTTTTCTGTATTGTCTTAAATTATACGCAGCTAAAAAGAAACTTATATCCAATTTACAATTCATAAACAAACTTTTTTTGTAAAGGGGTAGGAAGAGAAAAAAGACGTAATTATAGTCTGTGCCGATTCGGGTGACATTTTTAAAAGTTTTGACGTCTGGTGAGAAACGGCGGCCGCGAGGCATTTGTTTTTGTCATGTGGCAACCCCGACACGACAATTTTTCTTCAAACCTAATTTTGGCGCCTAATTTTCTTTTATGTCTGCAATGTTGACGGCTCAATCGCGGGAAACGGTAAATTAGTTTTGACAAAAAAGAAATGTAACAGTTCCATTTCGCATGCGATTTGAAGGATCAAGTTAAATATTCGTTTTGAAAATAGCGAGTCATTGCATTTTTTATACACGACCAAACATAAACATTCCCTTTCTTTAAAAAGGTTTTTGTGGGGAACATTAGTCAATAACAACTTTGCGACTTTTACTTATAAAACGATTTCAGGGTTCTCAGATTCGTAATCCTCGGGTTAAAAGACTAAACTGTAGTGGATTGATTTACTCTTGCAATGAACTTATTTTGGACGTAATTATGCGACTGGTATTCAACCCACACTTACAAAGATTTGAGAGAAAAAGGAGACTTGCAAAATTAATATATTAGCAAACTTATTTAAATAATAGGCGACTATTTTTAAAAGACATCTATTTTAAATGCAATATTGCAATATTGTGGTTTCTACTAAATGATCTAAATAATCAGCCAAACGGTAGAACCAAGTGACATGGTTATTTCAATTTTTTTAACGTATCGTCGAGTAATCATTTTCTGGGTCAATAGATAATATTTCGGCCGTGAGGCATCCAGTGCTCAACATATACCGTCCTTCTAGATATCCAATAGAACCAGTTGGAAGCGGCCTGCATCTAGAATATTCTTACTACCTTAACAAGGTCCCACCTTGTGGGTGGATATCCTCCGTTGCACTTGTCAGACCGTGGTTTCATATAGAACCTTAAGGCTCCAGCGGCCATCTGTTCTGTGACCTGATCACTGCCAATCCGTTTGATCATATCGCTTTTGAGCACGTTTTACGTCCTTTGTGTGCATAATTCATTTTGTTAAATGTTGTGGGTTGAATCTTGTGTGCATAACCATGTCTATTTTACTTCCAATAATCTGAATCACGGATTATTGAGTGACGACTGAAGACCCGTGAGTGACATAGAACAAATCCTCTACGTATCGATCACAACAAAAAACTCATTCCCTCCGACAAGTAAAAATCTGTTCTGACCCGGAACGCATCAATTACATCGCGCACCGAAAACCGCACGCAAGTTGACACATCGCCGCCCCCAGACATGTCGGTGAACTCCCTCGCCCTTCCCCAGCCTCGCTTTTTTCCCATTCCGCGTAACTGGCAACCCTTTGGCTAAATTGAATTAGGATTTGGATTTCGCGTTGGTGACTCTTAGACGTCTTAGAAATGGGTGTAATGAATTCATTGTAAAATTAAATCTCTTAATTGTAGTATACATAAAAGTTATATTTCGTCAAGAAACTAATTTATATCTACAGGATTATTGATTATAGATGATATATTTATAACTTTACAAGAGTGATTGTATCGCTCATTTGCCTTCTATTAACATATTTATCAATCTAATTTATCAATCCAAACCTTATCTAAATATACTTATCTTTATTTCAGAAATAATGCATGACGCTTGTAAACTTTTTTTTTAGATATAAATTACTACTTATTAAAATAAATCATTGTTTTCTGTCTGTATTATACTTGTAGATTAAGCAAGCCTGTCACATTCCAATTGTAATAATTAATTAAAGTAACTCAGACTAATCACTTTATACATGGTAATTAGAAAAAGTTCTAGAAGTTTTAAAGCTTTTTGCTAGATAACGAGCATATATATAGATATAGACCATATATACATTCACTCCTTTAAAGTTCTTAACTCGTTATAAATTTTAGTTATTTCGAAATTATAGTAATAGTTTGTGATTGAAGTATGATCATGTTTGTTCCCTTTAGCTTAAAAATGCAGCATACGTATGTTCGGTTTGGAATATGATTTGCTGACAGTACTGGCATGATAAAAACGATGTCTGTTTTATTAGACAAAGTTTCTAAATGTGCTGGTGAGCAGCACGAACATCAGCGTCGTGTCGCAATCAATCCCTGGTATCTCTGGTAATTTGCAACAACCCTTCTCCTCCTTGCGTTTTAAACCCCAATGCTCGTTACCTCAATCACGTAGATAACTTGTTTTTTAGTATATTACTCCATCTGTATCGGTTCTCCCTGACATGTCTAGTAAATATTATATGTTTATAGTCATGCGGATTTGGCCAGACTCGCGCGTAGGACTACGCCCCCTTGGCCTCTAGCTGTCGACTTTGTTTGTGATAATAAGTTTTAGAGACCTTCGGCAGGTTTACAGAACACTTGTTTCTTAAGTTCACGGACTCTTCCGCTTCGTGAACTCAGGACCGATGAAGCTGTAAAAGCCCCCGGGCTTAAAGCATCATCTTTAACCGAAACCAAGCAAGAACAGTTGTTTTCACTATTCTTCAGGCTATTTTAATGTTTTTTTGTTTTTTTACTATTAAAACCAGTTGCACGACGGGCTAATTAATATACCAGTAATATTCGCTGTTCCTAATATATATTAGCATCCCCTTACTAGTCTTCGAGCGTTTCGGGCGTGTCACCCGAATCTCCCCGGCCTAGACGCGGAAGCCGTACGCTCACCGCTACCGCCACCTATAAATTTGTATGCAAATGAGTCGGCGAGGAGCTAAGTCGCAGCAATAATCGGGCGGTTGGGTTATAAATAAAGTTTACGACGCGACGACATCGGCAACCCTTGCCTGTGGCGACGCGGGAGGTACCGATGTCCGTGATAAACCCGCAGGTACCCACTGCGCCGCTTCTAGATGCAAATTTATTATCTCACCGAGATGTAAATAGAGGGCGTATCAGGACAAGCCGGCAACCGTACGATATCTTTTCATTATTGGTCCCTATCGAACCGGTATTCCCAGTCCTAACATATTAAACATGATACAGTTATGCCAGTGCAATAATAATGTAAAGTACAACGGTGCTATTTCGTACGCTTATAGAAAGAACGGACTGACAACCCAAATTGATAGCTAAGTAAATCACAGTTGATTCAAAAAATAAATTATTACGATTTTTTAGATAGAAGAGTAATGGGTTTGTAATTAGAAGATTATTCGATCAACAAAAAAAATTAACAGTGATCCTAATCTTCCCATATTTCATACTGGTTACCCCGGCAGACTGCGCACACTTAAAAGGTGTTGGCCCATCGCATTTCAATAAAAAAAAATCGAAGCGTATTTTTGAATGTTTACGTTATTCACTGATTTAATGTCTTAATAATCAATAATGACAACTTCAAATAAATCTTCTATTTGCTACACTTTACTAGTAAACAGTGTAAAGCGCTTAAATCATCTTATCATGGCATTTTCACTTTGGATTGACGTCAAATTTTTGTCAGCTGAGACAGGTTATTAAATTTACACAGTGATTTATTTGGAAAAGAAAAGTCTTTTTCAAACAAAAAAAATAGTACGCAAGATGTATTCACATTGTCGAACTATTTATTTTATTGTAAGTACATCAGTATTGTAAATCAAAGAAAAACATGAAAAAAAAATTGGTTTGATTGATCCAGACATTCTAAAGTTTTAAATTTATTTAATAAACATTTATGTGAGTATATATACTAGGTTTTAAATGAAATGGATCCGTATTGATAAATGCTATTAGTCTCTTGCGAGTAGTTGTCTTTGCTACCTCGTAATGTTTATTTCTGCTTATAATAAAGATGTATATGCTATTAATACTCTATACCATACTGTAGTGTCGTGCTACTATCTACAAATAATCTTTTGAAAAAATTGTGTTCTATTTTCAAAATCAATTGATTTTCTGCTCATTGCTTTTCCAGTAAGATCCTTTAATATAAGTCTGACTAACTAGATCAATGTCTCCTAAACTTCTTTGTGCCAACCCCCCCCCCCCTAAGCATTTTTAAAATTCTTGCGTCCCTCTATGCAATAAACATAATTTTTATATTATAATGAAAGAATTGAACTCTTGTCAAGTCCATTTTGGAATTTCTCCGCTTAACAATCAAATTTCCCGCCTATGAGAAGTTGGGAAACACTGAATTAGATCATAATAGATAATAAGTAAATTATGAATGGAAGTAACTAACTTAGCCCGCCGGATTAAGAAGGAGCAGACCACATAGTGCACAGAATTGATGTCACTGGGACCTTTAATTTCGAGAGTGCAGGGCACGGATCGGCAAGCGCAACGGTGGACGTCCACCGTTGCGCTTGCCGATCCGTGGACACCCATAAGGTAGACAGATAAGTCAGTTATATAAATATGTATTCGGAAAGCGCTAGATGAAGGCCGCTTCCAACCGTCTTGTTGGAAATCTATGACCAGCAGTGGAAATTCTACAACTGAAATGATGGTAGTGATGAATGATATACTATGATGATAATGATATGATGATACTTTCCGAAAGGGAACTTTATTTGGTCGTATTCAATACGGCTCTTTAATTCACTGTATACGTCGCTATAAAATTCGTACACAGCAGAACTTATTACACACAAACGAACTTTCTCTGATTTAGACACTGTTTTTTTTAAAAAAAAAAAACAAAATAGTAATACGGAAGTTGCATCTCAACTTCTGAACATATGTAAATGAAATACCGTATCATATATATATATATATATATATATATATATATATATATATATATTGGCTACTATATTAAACGCTTCTTTTTAGGAAGGTTGGAACTATTTTATAATCTTTAATTTTTGGGTTGGATTTTTTTCATGTTTGCTCCATTGTGACCATCATAAATATTCGAAAATACAAGCATTTAAAAATCATTAAGGAGGCAAGACGACAATCTGCAAAATCCTTTAGCCGCTTCCCACTTAGATTATAATAAAGACATTGCGCTTAAATATAATTCTCTCTTACTTCGATTCTTGGTACATTCCATCAAAACATCACAAAATTTTGAACTAATAACGCTTTAGATTTTTATTCTGAAAACTGAATAAACTTCGCTATGTACAAAAATTTATCTACGAAACATAAAAAACTTTGACAAGAAAATTTAGCGATCGTTTTATTTTTAATATTTTAGACATCTATCTGTACTTACTAAGTCGCGATATGGTTCTAGGTTCTATCTTCATCTCCCGAGGTAAAACATTTTACTTACAGACAGGATTTCTTCGAATTCCTTTCTTCTCTCTAATACTACGAGGACGACTGGATCTTTTTCTGTCACAAACAGAGCAGGTTTCATTGTAGCTATCAATAGCTTGGTACACAAACATTTTACTAATATTAACAATATGGAGGCATTTAAAAATTGTATTTGATGCTATATCCACTTAACAGTGCAAGGACAGCGTTTCGGTTCTCTTTGTCTTCCTAATCCATTTGAATATAACATAATATTTTACAATTTATTGGCGCGAAAAGAATAAGAAATCACATTGAACTATCATATAAATCTAAATGTCAGATTCGTAATTCAAGAGTAATATTTTATTTTAATTATAACGGTATTTATGGTCAAAAGAATTCCGCCCATGTATTGACTCATAATGTCTCTGAAACCATAACATAAATATTCGAAATTCGAGTGGAGTAATTGAGGAGGCGTTTATTATAAAAATACATATTTTTAAATTAAAGCTGGCACAGGTGTAAAATTTGGCCAGATTTTTTTTGGCAAATTATAAAGAATGTTTTTTTTTTTAAATTAAACCTACGAATTATATCATATATTGACGTCAAAAAATTCTTAAGTTTTTTTTTAAAATGTGACGTCAGCTTTGCAGAAATCGCTAAAATATTTTGAATATAACTATCTTCCGATACTATAGTTTTGGAGGATCTTGTTAGATTCGATGAATAACGTAACAACCTCTTGAGATGCGAACTCTCCGGTGATACAAGCGACAACTCTGTTTGTGCGAAGCTTACACATATTTGTCTACTCTTTCACATGTTTATTGAAAATTTCTGTATAAAAGGTAAATTTTTGTTTTCCTATTATGTACTTTCTATTACAATGGCTACAAATCGATAATTTAATAGTTTTTTCACGTTCATGTTGCCTAGAATACTGTAAACAACAACTAAAGCATACTGCAATTTGTCTGATTTGAAAAAAATATATCAATTTTTATCATAGCAAATGTTTTCAAAATTATTGGTACTCCAATTTTGTGACGTTGGCCATTGATTTACAGGACACCTGTATAAAAAATTATTGAAAATACACTTATATCGATAATGATTACAAAACAAAACAAATGGAATAATAAATATCGATGTAAAAATAATGTGGTCTTGTTTTACGATCATTGCATGTACAACGGACGAGCAGGGCTTTGCGAACATCCCATTTGCTTGAGTACAGTGTCGGACCACATGCTAATAGCGACAGTTCTCCGTTTCCCTATTGGAAATGTTTAGTACATTGTATAATGGTATGACCTATTTGAATATTGTTTATACAATGACTTAGTGTTTGCAATTTAAACATATGGCTAGCTACAGTAGCATAGCTAGCTCTAGGCTAGGTAGACCATGGTGCACCTGGTGGCCAAATGTCCCGCATTTGGAGGACTTCAATGCGAATCCGAACTCCTTACAGGAAAGAAGATAACTGATAAACATAAACGAAGACAGGCATGCGTTCCTCAAATATTGCAAAACGGTTATTGAGGACATAATTAATAGGAATAAGAGTGACAAAAGTACAGGTCGAGTAAGAAACAGAAGGAAAAATAAAACACTAATGTCAATTAAATACAACAGAAAGTTTAAAATATGAATCTGTATATGTATATTAATTTAGGATATTAAATATAATAAACAGTATTGTAATGCCATCCCATAAATACGATAGGGGAGAGCGTAAGGCCCCATATAGCGGTGGCCATAAAAGAGAAAAAAACATATGCTAGAACGTAGTTAAAGACTAATGTATAATATTGTTTTCTTGCTTTATAACCAGGAACTGTATAAATAGTGCATGTTACAGATGATAATTTATTATCATGTCCTTGTGCGTAAGGACACAATTTATTCCGGAAGCCACCGCATAAGATAACTGTTGATACCGAGCAATAATATTGGTTTTTATTACACCGCCATCGTAATAAATGACTGTTTAAATATTCAAAATTTTGATACCCCTTTATTGTCACGACACGGAACAGCGATAAAATTCGGTGCATAGAATATTTAAAACGTCGGAGTAGTTGTCAAAGAGCATTAGTGATAACAGAGTAAACACTTTATTGGTTTCTTTTCTGCTGAAAACTGTCTAGGTATTTCATAAGAACGACTACATTGTCTAAGCATGACTATGTTGTTTTAGTATGTCTGTTATGTACGAGTATAAATATAACTATGTCGTGTAATCAAACCTGTTTAATCTAAACATGAGTGTTTTGCTTAAAGTTTTAAAGGCAACTGTTGTTTCCTAAGCTGTATTTTTGTTGTTTCCTTAACTGTATTTTCTTAAACATGATTGTGTTGTCTAAGCACAACTGTTTTGCTTAAATATAACTGTGCTGTATGAGCGCCATTTGTTTTACCTAAGCACGGCTGTGTTGCCTAAGTATGACTGTTTTTTAAACACGTCTATCGTCTAAGCACGACTGTTTTACCAAGTATGATAGTGTTGCTTCTATATAACTGTTTTTTTTTTTAAATTTGACTATATCGTCTAAACACGACTACTTTACCTAAGTATGATTGTTTTGCCTAAGCACAATTATTTTACTTAAATTTAGCTATGTCGTCTAAGCACTACTGTTTTACCTAAGTATGACTGTTTTGCTTGACCGAAATTTCTTAATCATGAATATAACGTCTAAACACGATCTCGACGATATCCATGAGTAATTCAGTGAAATCGCCTTTATAGTTTCGAAAATAACTTTAGACAAATATATGTCCTATCTTTGTTAAAACGAATGTAAAGCAACGTAATGTTAAACAAGATTTGTAGAAGTCTTACATCTCACCATTGTTATGGTTACAGCATATGGCTGTCAGAGGAACGCTCTGTTTATATCATAAATAATTAAAGTTATAGATATAATTAGAAATAAGGGCATTTGTAAAAAATAATCTTGATTCAGTTTTGAACGAAGGTTGGTGCTATTAGTATAGATTCCTTAGTAAGTTAAGGGGAAATTCCGCGCGAAATTGGAAAATACGATATTTATTTTAATGTTTACTAGCCAAAATCGCATTCAGTTAACAGTAAACAGTATTTTAACTGTTTTGTTGGGCAGTTTACATGTGTATATATTTGGAGCTCTAAAATTTACTATCAAAAATATATGCATATATAAATGTGCTTAAATTCACGAGGGAAATCTAAGTAAGAAAGATAGGAATTTAAAATTGCTAGTTTATAGTTTTGACAATGTTTTATTATCACTTTTTGTCATATATATTAATACGCATTTAAATTCGAACGGAAACTAATAAAAAATTCAACACTAAGTGACTTTAAATTTTCATTTATCCCCGCCATTATAAATTTAAATATGAAATAAATTCCGAGTGACACAATCTGACAAGGCGGTGGTCGCGTGCCACGGTTACCTGTAAAATAGATCCAAATGCTGATTCGATAAAGTGAAACTGAGCAGTTAGATTTGTTTTAACTGCTCCGCTCCGGCGTCGTAAATAAACCGAGGCGATGTCTCGCGTGCGGCAGCCCAAACTTTTCATCAGCTATGGAATTGAAGCTCTATGTCTTTTTTGTTCCTTTGCCAGACAACATTAACTCAATACAAAGAATATAGTAACAATTGATTTGTGCTCTTGTTTTATATCAACAACATTCATTAGTTTAGACGAAGCATATCTTCTCCTGATAATAAGCCCACCCCCATAGATTTCCAAAAGAACCGGTAGTGGTTCGCATCCATGGTCTTCCGACGACCATAACGAATTCGTCATCGCACAGTGCTTGCTTTTGTGCGGTCTCCCTCCAGAACCTTAGAGTCCCAGCGACCAAGTGTACTGTCAATCTGCTGGGATATTCAATCAATTTCTCCCTTCATTCCTAATTCGATCTCACAGATCTCCATAACTATTAGCGATCGTCAGCTTAAGAATAGCGAATACAAATTAGCAAAATTAATTGAATCGAGCTATTTTCATGGCTCGTTTAGCGACGGTGATCTATCCGAAGAGTCTGAATTTAGTGATCTAGGTCCAATGCCGAAACTCATCACTGGTAACACTCATTGGTCGTATTATATAATACAATAGTTTTATAAACACATTAATTTTACATTATTTATCAAATACATTCTGAGGCAAAAGAAGTAGTTCTGGAAATTAGTTAGTGAAGCGAAGACCAAGTTAAGCGACGCTACCGCTCTCCCCCCTCAAACTGGTGATCCCAATCCAGAAATATGTTGCGGTTGGATTCGAGAATCCCAAGGGAGCCCACAAACTTTGCTAAATGTTTAAGAGATAAACGGTATGTGCCAATTGCGCCCTGCCCCCTCGGACCCACGGAAAACGTGATCTACCATATGAGCAGCAGTGTTTGACAAATAAATAAAAAACTGAAACTATAAATACAGATTAACAAAAATCATTTATTAACGACAAAAAATAAATCCATTGTTATTTCCGCATTAAGCTACTTTTGATCCAGTCTTTTTATCGCATTTTTCGATATTAATAGATTATCACGTAATTAGATAAGATACGTTCTGTTAATAATCAATGGTTGCTAGGTGATTTGAAATATGTAATATTGAGCTAGGTGTCCCAAAAATATGATGCGACTAAATCTGGAGACCATAAACGACGTCCAATCACAAGGACAGACATTGTTGAGGCCATCGAAGGAATAGATGCATTCAGCAACCAATTGATGCTTTTAGGAATCTACCTCTGAAACCCACGTCCAACTGTAGGCGTGTTTTGGCTAAAACGATGTAGATGATAAAATCGGTAGTTTATTAACTACAGCGTGTTTTCAACCGAAACCATCTATGCACCGTTAAAAAGATAACTGTCATAAATACCAGTATGTCTATCAATAGTAAAAATAGTGATATTTTAAGAACCACAATACAAGTCATTTATAACTTATGCTTTATTATCTTGCCCTTCAAGTTTGTTACCCAATGTTGCAGTGTACAAAGTTTCTTAATTACTACACTATTTCTCTGTCTAATTGTTCATGTAGTAATGACCCAACTATGTGAGACCGATTCGAGCTGCCATTTGGTTCGCTTGAATGATACTAAGGATGTACCTCTTATAGTGTCGGTAATATCGACACAGCAGTTTTTATGCCTTGATTTTTAAAATTATTACACACAATAAATAGTGGAAAAAATCAATAATCACCAAATAACTTAAAATTTTTATTTACATCTGCTGTTATAAATTTAATTATGAAATAAATGCTTAATGACACAATCTGATCAAATTATAAAGCGGGTTCTTAATTGAAATACAAATTACTCAATATAACTTTGAATTGATTTATAAAGCTTTATTTAAATAGTCTTTAACAGAAAACAACTCGTAGAAAATAAGACATATTTTAATCTATATATTACATTGAAGTTTTGATTTTTGACAGTTGTAAGTCTTTATTAATATTCTAAATTATTTTAAAATTAGACGCATTATAAATTATTACATTTAATTTGCTAAATATTGTATACAGGGTGATTAGTTGTAGGTGTAAAAACTTTAACGAGGTGAATGTATCGCTTATTTGATGTCAAATAATGCACAGTATACCGTATCCAAAAATCAAAGATTCCAGATGTAATAAATAACCTAATATTAACTTACTAAGAAAAATCGTTTTGAAAATTCGGATTGCTATCAATTAAAATTTAATATTGTTTACTATCCGTTTCTGCAAACTATACTGCCAGAATTATTATATATATATATATATATATTATAAAATTTATATAAAAAATCTATGTAACTTTTTTACAGTTATCACTTTATAAAAAGTGATTAGAAAAAGTTTTAAAGGCTTTTGCTGACAAATGAGCTATGCTTTACTTTACACCCATAACCAAAAGGATGTATATGATATGACGTACCATATTTTACCGTACATATTTCTAAATAGATACATCCTGCTGAACATCATAACTTCACTAGCTTTATAGACTTTCGCACTTAAACTACACGTTACTTGTATTTCACGGTTATTAGTTATATCGGCTATGGCTTCATCAGTATTATTTTAAATATATGTACCACTTGGAAAATGGAAGATTACTACAATTAAAGCAAAATAATTGACATTACAAAATCTTTTACTAACGGCAGGTACTGTGGCACTATCTCTCACTTTACACCAATTAGAATAACACAACTTTTTTTAATAAAAGTAATTCTTATGAGAGTTTTGATTTATGTTATTATCCTGCAATAGTTAGGCGTTTTGACCTACCGGAAGGGCTGCAACGCGCGTTAAGAAAACGTACATGCCTTATCCGCGGTAGAGCGGTTCCGGGACTATAAAATAATCAAAAATCATTCACAACGAAACATCAAAAATAACATTCATAATTAAAAAAAAATAGTAATTGTAGAAACTACAGCTCTCAGAATACAATGACGCTTATGTGCTCAAGTTTGGTTTAAGAAATTCACGCCAAACAGCCAGTTCATCATTATATAAGATGATAGACACCCACTGCAAGACATAAGCGTCCATCAAAGATTGTCGCGATTACTTGCACTGTCCGCATACAGCAACCTATCGTGACCACGTTCCAATGCCGAGAGTCATCACTATCATTACGTTGGTCGTATAAAATAACATTATACATTTTTTTAACATATTCATTTTAGATTACTAATCAAATCAATTTAGTGCGATGTTATAAATTTTCGGGCTTCTGAGTTATTTACGGGAGTTTTGCAATTTAGTTAATAAAAGGCGATCTAAGCTAAGCGAGGCTACCGCTCGACCTCTTCAAACTGGTGATCCCAATCCAGTAATATGCTACTTGTAAAAGAGGTAAAGGCTAAATGCCATCTGCGCTCTGGCCCCTCGAACCTGTAGAAACTGTATCTGTCATATGAGCAGCATTGTTAGTCAGATAAATAAAAAAATGAAGCTGTAAATATTTATAAGTAAACAGCATTTATAAATGACAATTCATTTTTTATTCCCCATTAATCTTCAATGTATCTTATCTTTTTATCGTGTTTCCATATCTTGCAATTAAATATGATGCTTTCGCTGAATAATCAATGCTGCGTTACAAGGTGCTATGTCGGTACACCTAGCGAATGGTCTACTCACACACACTTCATTGCACGACTACTGCTACATAGCGGAAGTAGCTCTTTATTAGTTCTTTTCTTACTTAGAAATTGTTTGCACTATAGTTATGGTTAGGTTTGCGAAAGCTAAAATAGCTTATTGCTTAGAAGGTGGCTCGTGAAGGTTCTTCACTTGGGCATAAACGGTCAAGTAAAGACAATATTAATAAATTTAACTTCAACCGATTGTTTTATGGTTTAATGTAAATTATAGAATACAAATAGTGTACATAAATCACGAGGAGAGGTAGCGCAGCAGTTGAGAATAGAGATTTGCGATCGTAAGTCACGGGTTCGATTCGATAAATGATTCACAGTTTTTGCATTAATTATATATGATTGCTACTGCTCACATATAAGTCCACGACGTCCTCTGCGATAATACCACACTGCGATCGGCAATCCGCCTGCAAAGCGAGTCGATTATTGTATGTACAATAGATCTTTGTTGGAAGCGTATGCCTATGCCTTACGTGGGCCTCTATAGGTTGAAACGACGCGATGTTCAACTATTTAAACTTTTGATTCAAAAATATTTGTTTTAATTTTTTTTAGTTAATGCTTTCAAAACCATGGCCTTTCTAATTCCCTCAAATATAAACTGATGTAAATAATTAGTTAGCTTTTGAAAAGATATTAGACAGGCTATAGTCTGAATAAGCTTTTATGAAGGGTTTTCCGCCTAACCCGCCTTCGATAGGGTTACTGGCGTGAGAGCTTACGTGTATTGCCTGTGGCGTCGTTACTCATTATTCAGCGTGCCCTGGTACACATTGTTTTTTCCACAATAGCCGTTTACAAGTCATTAAAATTATGCTCGTAGCTGTGCGGTTCGTGCAGACGCTTGCCTCTAATCGTCCATTACAACGAAGCCATTTTTCTTCTTTTTTTCCCCCCCGCCGAAGCCTTTTTTCTGTATTCGTATTCCAAATGGTAATTTTACAGTTTTGAGCACGTCAATCTATTAATGGTGGGCGTTCAACGTCGTCAGTTTCGTGACTCGATTAGGATGGTTTTGTTTATGAATTAGTGTCGTATATTTATTTCTTTTATTTCGGCCTTATTATTCTACGGAACGTGCGCGCGGGATGGCTGATGTAAAAACGGCGTGTAATACATCGATTGACGATTTATGGTTTCGGTTTATCTAAGTTTATGCGTTTCGGGGTATGTTCGCACGCTACCGGCAAATTCCAGGGTCGGACTTGCTTATTTTTATTGCAGTATTAAATGTTTTGTTTTTAAATACCGGATAAAATGACTTAACTTGTTCATATGCTTATAATTACCCACGTGTTGTACGATATGTGTATGCGTAGAATATTTTTTTTTTATTTCGAATTAAATTACTGTGGCCAGTAATTAGTTCGCTGATGTCCGAATTTAAAGGCAAATGTTTAAATTTGTTTATACGAAAATTGAATTATAGGTATAAAGCATTAAATCACAAAAATAAATAAGTGACGCCATCTATAAATCATCATTGAAAACATTATTGACATAAAATATATTTTTTTAAATTAATTACTTGCATGAAGAGTGATTTTTTGTAATTTACTAAAAACAAAAGTTTTTCTTTCAATTGTTATAAATTGATTATATAATATTTGTCTTAAAATTGTTAAAAATTGATATAAATCTTGTGAATCTACCACTTTTTTTAATAACATTATTTTGTGTCTAAGCAATTCATTTACTGTTAATATATTTACTGCCATCTATATCGTTATAATAGAACTAACATGACACTAGTCTTCATCTGCTATTGTTTTGATAAAAGCGCCATCTATCTTTCGCCTGAGGTTAATTTACTCTAAGGGTAAATTGTTTTTTCATTTTATGCTTATTTGTGACAATAATTATCATAAACCTCAAATGTACAATAGTAGCAGTTTTTGTAATGAACAAATTATTCATAGTATCAAATACATTTTTCACTAATTGCAGTCTAGTATTGCTTTTGAAAACATTCAATTATTTGAATTATATGATAGTCGCATAAATTATTGGTAATATTACCTATATTATATTAGTCGTCATTATTCTTCCAGTCGATAGACGCCCACTGCACGGCATAGGCCTCCCCAAAAAGATATCTATGGGGATATAAAACTATAATCACCACGGCGCAGGCGGGTTAGCGTTCGCAATACGGTGATATGATACGCAGAAGACGCTGTTGCCCATCATCTGGAATCTTGTTTTTATGCAATGGCAATACTATATAATTATTGCTCAAAATATAAATTATATCGATTGTATCCCGGGAATCGAACCCGCGGATTACGATCGCAAATCTCAGTCCTTTACCGCAGAGCTATCATTGCTTGATATTTGTGTTACTTTGTTATTATTATCAAACATAGTGTCACTTTTATACGCATTATGCGCGGCAGCTGCTCACTTACTAATAAAACATTTAACGCATATCGAAACATCTTTAGAACCACAATCAAGAATATATTGACATCCGCATTACGCTTACCCACAAGCTATCCCAATATTGGATATAGGCATCTTCAAAATAACATAATTATTATTCATATTTAGGCACTTCTTCGGAATTACTGCAGCTGGAATAATCGCTATTTCCGAACATGGAAGCCTCTTATGAAGGAAATCCTTTACCATTTTGGTGATAAAACGATTGTACCATTAATCTGTATCTTGGGCAGACTCAATGTTTGCCGTCAATATTCTGTATAAGCGTAAATGTTGTAATGAATAGCTCATTTACTGTCAATTCATGTGTGGTAACCTTCATCTTATCCAAATTTTAAGGAGGAAATAATAAATAACGTAATGATAATATAATTACAGAAAACTTCTTTAAAATTTGGATTAATTTTAATATGTAGTAACATATTAAAATTAATTATTTTTACAGACTTTGTACTGCTCAAAGTTGTTGGTCGGTCGCGTTAAAAAATTAATGTGATATTTTTAAGTGATAACTTTATACGGGGTTATTAGAACTAGGTGTAAACGTTTTAGTTTTTCTAATAAATGAACTACACAACGGGGTGAACCCATTAAAGCTTTTACACCCATAATCAATCAGCATGTATCTAGAGTGCAGGAAATATTATTGTTTAAATTTATATAACCATTTTTCTAGACATTTTTGAATAATGCCTTTGAATTTTACTTTTCTTTTATATCTCAAAAAGTGTTATCGGAAACACGCAATTACAGAAACGAAAATTAATAGAAAATTTTATCGCTTACAATGGAGTTAGTAGACCCCAAAAAAGAGGCTTTGTCCCACAGCCGACAATTTGGCATATCAATGACGCTATCCCGTGTATTAATTACAAAGTACGCCGGCAGCCCTGCGCTTAAAACCGCTCTTAACGATGCACACCCCTAATAAATCGACACTGCCACCGATCAAACATCAGTCCTATTCTCTACGTGAAAAGCTCCAAATTTAAATGACAGCTGTTTCAGAATTAACATTTGAAACCAGCTTTGCTTGAAAACAGTTTAAACGATACTAATCTTTAAGCCGTAAAGTTAAACTTTAAATTTGAATAGCAAGATATAAACGCTAAGGGTGTGAATTAAGATATAACAAAAGGAACACAAGAGGGGAATGTGACACGAGCACCGCTTAGTGTCAACCTCATATGCCTTTGAAGTCGTATGTAAAATGTTTACGAGTGGTTATTTATTTAGAGAAGAGACTGCTGCTTTTTATTATTAATTTGGTAGGAAGGGCATGTGGCGCGTCACGTTTGACATCGAGCTGCATAAATAAGCCTTTTGTGTTGGATAAGGGTGTTTGTGTACTGGGTATGTACACCTCGGGCGATGGGACAAAATCTTTACATAGACGTACATGCCACGTTTCAACATTCGGTAGACCGTTACAAGATTTTTGTTGAGTGTTTGCCAGTTTTTCAAATTTCATTACGGCGTTCATTTATAAAATACGAACTTGAATATTAACAATTTAATTTGTTATAGACTGTTTTTTTTTTCTTATATTTACAAATTTACGACTTATTATTATTTTTTTTATAATAACATTTAGCTTCTGAAAGGTTTAATAATCATAAAACCTTTTAGAAGTTATAACCAGCATATAAGCATTAATTAAAAATAATTACAACTTAAAGAGACGGAGTCTTCGTTCACAGTGTGTTCAAGAAATATTAGCTAAACATTTCAGTATTATTTTATAGAATCGAATATCTTTTGTCTCCATCAACAGTAGAGCTATCTAATATTAAATAAGTACAATACGAGTACATTGAGAGTACTCAACCCAGGACCAATATAAAATCTCAGTAAAGGAATAAATTAAAAATAAAATCTAATATATTTTTGTTAAAAATCTTAAATTTTTAATGTGTTTTTATGATGAAGATATCTCTAAAATGTACATTATTACTATCAAGATTTTAATAAGTTTCATCCGTTAGTCGATGATCAATTGCGACTTATAATCAAAAGGTGTTCCGTCGTTTCAGCACCGAAATTTACTCAACATTTTTGTCTAGAACACTGCTGGTTCTGGATCTCTCCCTAGATTTCCAATGCGACAGGTTGGGAGCGGTATGGAATCAGTGTCTTACGACCACCTAAACAAGGTCGTCTGTCCGCCTCGTATGTGGAAGTCCTGCGCTGCACTTTCCAGTCTGTGGACTCCAATTCAGAAGGTTTATACCCCAGTAACCAAATATAAACTAATAGTAAATTAACAATCATTGGCCTTTTGGAAACTCGCTAAGTATATACGCGTACATCAACCTTACAACACGTTGATTAAAAACGCTTCAGATACTCGATTTCCAGTTGATCGTCCGTTAATTGCAAATCATGCGTTCAGGCCTTTCAGCAGCCCAAATCATGTTAAGAAATGATTAAAAAAGATCAATAGTAAATTAAAAATGGCTGTTCTTTCGGAAATTTGGCCAGTATATATGGTGTGTGTACACTTGTCGACCTTAATACATTTGTGGTTAAAAAATGAAAAAAAAAAACGGAAAAAGAATGTAAAGTACCCAGGAAAATGTCATTATTTTGTAGTGCCTATTCTCGACGTACAAAGAGTACATCGTTCAATTTAATTAACGTATATTGTCGCATTCTCCCTGCTTGTCTGTCTGTAGAGTGTATGTTTGTAGTGTAGGTGCTTATGTCACGTCATATTTATGCATGTTTTTTTAAAAAAAAAAAGTACATACGACGAAAATGTAAATAAAATTTTCTTACAGATAAATTATCTACCATGTACAATGACCCCGTTAATCAACGACAAATCGATATAGAATTAATATTAAAATACTACTGTAACCGTTGATATAGTTTCAGAAAAAGTGCATTTTCTTTACCAACTTTTACAGTATGAAAGAAAGATTGAAGTGGTAGTGGTTTATCCATATAACTCGTTGAAGATGGGCCTTCTCTATAGATTTACAATAAGACCAGTAGGCAGCGGCCTTCATCCAGCAACTTAACGGATCATCAGTTTGTGTACCATGTGGGTAAGATTCTGTACTATACTACGCGGCGCTCACCGTTCCGTGGTCCCCACTACAGAAACTCAAGTCCCAGCGGCCATTTTTTGCAATGAAAATTTAACATTATTACTAAATTATTGTAATATACGAGACCAAAACACTTTAGTAATAATTGTTCACTATTAAGATAAATTTATCAATAAATTAATAACTCAAAAATAAGTTGTTTATTTTAGAGTTATTAATTTATTCAATTAAAATCATTCTATTAAAATGCGAAAAGCTAATAACTACAACGCAACGTATATTAGAGCAACTAGTTGAAAATAATAACGGATTATGTAGTTACACGCGTATACATTATATAAGGTACAATTGCCCTTCGTCCCTTATCTCAGTTGAAGTGGCCTGCTCCCTTTTAGTGCAAGTGACGGGCTCCCGAGGGCTGAGGAATCAATTTCCGTCCGTTGGCGTCCTTGTCGAGCGTCAGTTAACCCGCCTTTGAATATAGTATACTCAATACGCTACGGTGCTCACCTTGTTACTTAAAGAAGAAAGGCTTTTTTATCAAGTACAAAAGTATATGTTTAAATTAGACAGCATAAATTATTTCATTGCCACTATCACATTAAAAATTTAATACATAGCGGAAACCTTTCCTAATCAGAGAGATACCTGATTCCCAAATTATATTATTATTTAAAAAAATAATTGTGATTTAACTTAAACCTATATTAAGTTAGTATTAACTAATAATGTTGTTTTTAACGCAAACTTTGTTCACCTATAAGTTGATCTGTCACTCTTAGATGAAGAATGTATTCAAAATTCGGTATGATATAATACAATGAAAACTCACTGTAGTAAATAAAATAAAAACTCTTTAATTTTTTTATAGTCATATATACACACAAGCAAATTTTTATTTTTTCGGCAATCGTGGCCGTTAAGCCTAAATTTAAAATAAAGCATAAAAATTATATATCCAATAAAAATACATATTTACAGGAAATCCAATGTTTATGTAGAACTAAGAAATTTATTAATAGTTGGAATATTAAAAATCGCAGGTATGTAGGTCTAATATCTGTCCATGTAATACGTAGTAAATTCAATTTAATGAAATTTAGTAGCTCTACTTCAATACTCTCTATATAACAAAACGGTTATAAATTTGGATGTAAAAAAGGTATGTTACAGATTATCCAGTGCCATCAAAAAAGGCTTTCTAAAGATTTTCAAGAGAAATCAAAAAAAATTACTTCAATTTATCGTTTTTATTATATTTTGTTAAGCAAAACTATCTCAAGTTGTATAATAAATTAAAATCACATGAGAGTTGATGAATGGTTGTTGTCTAACATATTTCAAAAAACATAATAAAAATAAAACAATAACGTTACTTTGAAAACAAAGTATTTATTTTAATGTTTACATCTTACATGTAAAGGACAGTAACCACACTTCACGCACAAAAAAAAATCGTAAATTTCGCGTTGAAAGTGTAAATATCGAGTTTCTAGCCAGGCTGTTCTCGGCGGAATCAACTTTTCGAATCTGACAGTAGTGTGTGTATAAAGACATATTTCGATATACAGTAATACCCCGCTTTACGCGACCCCGCTATACGCGGTTTCCCTATAACGCGAATTGCAAATTTCGCGCTCAAATGCCTCGAATTACGCGAGAGTGTATAAATATAATGAGTCATCAACTTCTCTATGGTGTCTTGATCATCTGTCAAACAATTAAAAACAGTGTTGGGTGTTATGAACGTATTTTACAAGAACGTAAACAAAACGTTACCTGAAAGACAATAAATGTATCTTTCCGTAAAAAACAAAGAGTGCATAAAGTGTTCCTAGATTTAAAGTGATTGATTAAAATGATTTGTATTTTTTTGTAATAATTTTTGACTATGTTTAATCATAAACCTCGTTATACGCGAATTTTAGTTAACGCGATTTTTTTTGGAACGTATCCCTCGCGTAGAGCGGGGTATTACTGTACGTTATATCAATATTTTGGTTTTTTGAAGGCCTATTCTCATGAATAAATATTTGTTTCATTGTTACATATTTATTAATATGATGAAATTGTTAATTTACTTTAGTTCGCATCTACTAATCCATTGTAAAATATATTTACAAAGTGATACGTTGTATAACTGGATATTATATAAATAATATGAATTCTTTAAACTGAAAGCCCGCTCAAGGGTTGACTATTACCACTTTATGATTCAACGATCTCTGAATAGAAACGAACCGTAATAGGGAACAAACAATTTTTTTGATGACACTAAACGTAATACGAAAATCCTTTTAAGCAATTGTGCGTCGCTTCTCGATTACACGTGGGTAGAGATCGTTTCTTGCCAGTTACGAAGCTTTGTCAAACAACATAAAGAGGCTAGAAATTAAGTTTTATTTATAATAGATGGCTGGACCGATAGGCGTTGTCTGTCTTAGGTATGAATAATCAATTCTTTCGTTGATAAATTAAAATGAGTTATTTCAAAGACGTAATGTTTATTGTAATGCTTTTTGTGCACAACATTGTTAGTTTATTTTTTAATACGTTAATAATATTTATGATTTTCCAATCCATGTAATAAAGATCGATTTTCAAGATTGATGCCACAAGCACTCAACATTTCAAGTGCTTGCGGCACTAGAAATTGTATTTGCTCTCCATGAGAATCTTCTCCAAAGTATTAGTCGTTCTTAAGGCGTGACAATGGAAAATGGAGGATTTCTTTACGTGAATTGATATTTGCAGACCGTATTCTGCGAGAACTGGTTCATCAAATTAATAGACTTTACTTCGATTTGTATATACAAAAATAATAACGGGAGATAGCTAATATTTTACCTACCTACAACCTATACACTATCCATTCAAATAAATGTTAACCCTTAAAAACATAATGATGAAAATCTGCAACATACCACTTAAACGGTATAAGCAGCAGTAAATGCAGTGTTGTATATCTGCAAAATAACGTTTTTAAAAAAAATAACTATAGGAATATTATACATATATAAATATGTTTTGCTCTGCATTGTAGTGTATCTATCTGCAAAAAATATATTTTTTAAAGTATAAATAAAAGTCATGTATTTAAGGGTTAACAGCCAGATATGTATGCAAGCGCTAGAATCAGGAAGGGGTCCATTAATTCGGCATTTACTTTATTTTTCAAAATTTCTTTATGGCATAAAAAAATTGCAAGAAAAATAAGTAGTACAGGACGTCAGTTTTCTCAAACCTGTCACTAGTAACACGAAGCTGTCAATCATTTGTCTTTAATCGAATATAAAAAAGGATGTAGGATGTAATCTGACCAAAAACATCGTGTATCATTGTGTTACCATGAAAATTAACAATCTCATTATTACAAATGTTAGTATATGAAATAGAATACAATTAATAATAAAATAATAAATATTTTATAAGCAATCGTTGTTTATTATCAAGACATTAAATCACACTGAAATAATAGTGATTTATTTATTTTGACTGCGGCTAACTAACTTTAAACAGTACGAAGTCTGCCAGGACAGTTAGTAATATGTAAAGAGAAGATTTATTGAACACTAATTTTATAAAATACTTGCTATACATGTCTTTTTAATAGTAGTGAAATATCTTATGTTCAGATGAGTGACTAATATCAGCCTAAATTAAAATAATTTTTTTTTAAAGTGTATGCATTTCCCCTGCCTTATTCAGAATAAACCGAAATTAATGTTACAAGAAACACGTAAATACGTACTCGTCATTTTTTCGTTTGAAAAATGCAGACTACGCAAGTATCATCCAGTCTCCCGATTGTTCTGCTATAAGGACGCGATACAACTTGTATCATGTTTTAAAAAAACGTAAATAGCATTGGTACAAGTTCTAGTGTTACTTTGGATAAGTCCCATTGTGTCATTGATAGTTGCTTTACGGATACAGCTGCGCGTTCGCATGTCATTGCGTACTTAAACACGTGGAGCTAAAGTTTATTATCGAGTAGCAAGTGCCGTTTGTACTTTGTTTAATAGTTTAGATCGTCATCACAGATTGTATTTTGACATTTTCATCCCATTTTGCTGAATTGGCCCGGGGCTAATCGTTCGGAACCCGACAATCGTCTATTCATGCGACGGCTTTTCGCTTCATTGTGCGTGAGTAGGCGAATGCCGCAAATAACGATTGCAATTGATTTTATCTTTTGATGCCCTGTTAAACGACAACAGGGATTCCTGCATTGTGAGTCGAATGTTGATTTAGGCGCGTCATCTTGTCGGATTACACGTTTTTTATAATGTATAAGGAAGCTGTAACACGAAAAGAAATCGCAATCCTTTTCAATCACATTTCTTTAATCTAATATACGCACACATTATTGTTGATGTAACTAGTGATCCTGACGGAATTCATACAGTGAAAAGCTATCGGCATGTTATAAAATTAAAACATTATTTGTCTGATTAATCTTTTTTTCATTAAGACATTTTATTAAACAAAAATTACTTCCTGAACAAGATTTGCTATCTCGAACACTTCAGTAATGTCATTACATTTTTTATTATATTGCTTTATGGTACATGATTATTTATATCCCATCACACATTTTTTAACGCTTACTTGTCTGTGTTTGATCCCCAACCCGCCTGATGGAAAACGACGATGTGGTCATAGATGAAGGACTCGGAGTTAGTACGCACCTACTCACACTGAAGAGGCGTGGGTAATAATTATTGGGAAATATGGAAGCCAGCAGATCGTTCTATACCCGCGTTGTGCGGTTCAGAAACGTATAATTTGGTACGCCTCCAAGGAAACTCCTCAGTGCAAGGTTGATAGTGAGCCGACTTCCATCTCTTTCTTTAAGAAAATAGAGATGGAAAGATTAGGTCATGAAGTTCCGCAGTATATCCCCCAAAATGAATGCTTTAAAAAATTGAGAGACTCGTTACTCGCCAGCGATGTTCAAGGCTGAGTTATTGGAAACCTACGGTTGAGATCTATGTAAAGTAGTTGTCGACGTCCTTTAGGCTTGATGATGTTTGTTACAGCCATAGAACAGTGTTTTAATTAACTCGGTATTACGAGAAAACAACAATTATTTTTTTTTGCTATTTTTTAATTTTTTATCCATATAAGAACTATTTCTTTGAAGATTTCTATCTCTTTTTAGAAATTGCTGTTGTGTGGTTGATCTAGTGTTTCGCTTATCTACACATTTTGATCATTCACGTTTGTTTACCTTGATGAAACTTATTATATACTAAAATGTATAACTTTTGTAACCAATGTCGTAAAGCCTTCTACTCAAGTATCGGTCAATCGCATTGTGATACATAGAAGTATGTTAATACATCCACACATTACTTACTGTATCGTTAAATGTACACAATAATGGATCGAAGTCGAGTCGTAATCTATTTCTCGAGAAATCTAGTCACTCCTAAAGCCTATTCCAGTACTTGTCTATAGTTATAGACAAGTACTGGAAATAGTTATTTGTGTTAGGAAACTTTGCATGCATTGGCTAACGCTGCCGTTCACAATCAACTGTATCTAGTTTATCTAATGGACTCTGTATTACGAAATCCTTGTGTATAGTAACCATGTATTGCGTTAATAAATAAAAAAAACGCAATTTGTTAACTTTTTACAAAACTAAAAGTAACCATGGATTCTATATTTGTATGTTAATTAGACAAAAGGAGACTTAGGTTGTGCTAACCTGGACGACAATTCCGACTTACGCTGTTTTTCACTCCTCTAGTTCCCAAGGTGTGATTCGGCTTTGCTTAGTGTTGCAAATCTATTAATACATATTTCAATCTGTATTAAGAACTTTTTTAAGAATAGTTTGAGGACTGCACTGGAGATCTAGTCGACCAGAGGTAGTAATTACTTAGACATGCGATTAAATTTTTTATAATTCACACTGTGTGAGCAGCAGTGTCCTCTGCTTACCATTATATGTCATTGCTATCGCCAACTCGACTGCCAAGCGTGACGATAATGGTATATTCTCCCATAGGTGTATTTGGAGAAGGCCTTTTACTTGCAGTGGGCGTCTATGGGTTGAAACGAGTGGAGATGTAGCTCTATAAAATATATAGGTGCATCCCAAGTTAAATGCCAAAAATAACCCTAACAATTTACACAAAGGGAATAATAGAACTCCAAATATCCGTCTCCTTAAAGTAAGATTTAATAACGTTTTGTTAAAGCGAATGCTCTTTTTACAACACTCAACGTCGGTCATTCTTAAAATCACCAGCATTTTTCGAACCGCGTTGCGAGAATCAGTTCAAAGTTTTGTAGAGTGAAGACGAATTGGCGAAGGATCAATTAAAATTGGTTGATAGAACACTCGAGTGCTCCTTCCGTTTAATAAGTTGTGTTTTGTTATGAAAATCTTTGAACACAATTGTGCTCGAGACGGGTGCTGCGTAACCATATTGTGAATTATTATTACTTAAGAAAGGCAAACGTGAATTTTAAGGAGCAAAATAACTCAGCAATTCACAAAGCGTAAAAGGATGAGCCGGTTGCCTAAATGGGTGTTCAAGCGAAACGCAGGAGCGGAGTGGCTTATCTTTCCATGTTTTATAAGTATTACGAAAAGTGTGTTAGTGTGTGTGAATTTTTCAAATGTCATTCTTACTTCCCCTATCTAACTTTGGGTATTTGACCGCTTCTCGAGGATCTATTCTAATTTTTATCCTTTCGTAGAAAGCGAATTAGTTTTACATTAAAAGATCGTAAAATAAATAACCGGATGTGCTGGTTTGCGAGTGTTTTTGGCCATTTGTAATGATATGAGTCAAGGTAAACTAACAGTTAAAAGGGTAAGCGTAATATATCTTATGATTTTAGCCCTTGTCTATATGTCATTGGATTCCGTATTGAAAAACAACGTTAGAGTATCGGTTAGATTGTCCTGCAGTATTAAGCTGGGTTTCTTTCTCGTTGGTACTTTTTCTTTATATCGTATTTCTATCATGTTTTTTTTTTAATTTTATTCGTACAGGTTGTTTGTTTCTAAATATAAACGCTTTAAATGTAATATTTTAGGGGGACCGGAAAGTAATGTCGCTTTCGTAAGTTAAATTCACGCGACTACATTTTTTAACAAATTTTTATTTGTAAACAACAATATATTCACCTTTGTTATCAACAACATTTTGCCGTCTAGTTTACAAATTTTCAATGCCGGAACGGTATAAATCAATCGATTTTTCTCTAAAATATGTCGACAGAAACGACGTTACTTTCTGGTCCTCCTAATATACGCTTGCTGGTAAATATTAAACATACAAAACATAATTCAATATTTAACTCACTCAGCGTTTGACAGTATTACGCTATGAGCATATATAACATGTTATAACAATGTTCATAGTTTTCCGTATTCCCTGTAGCCGAAAATATCAGATTACTCTGTATCTAACATAAAGTTTCAATAACTGCTATTAATAAAGATCCCTCCCACTAGGAGGGTTGCGGTCATGTCGGGCAAAATCGCCCACGGCGCCAATATTGTCCCCGAAACCAAACTACATCGTATTGGATCGATTTATGTATATATACACGAGCATCTGTGTTCTGGTGTTGTAAGTTACTATCTAGGATTCACTAGAACCCTTCCTACATCATTTACTGTGGAATGTCCAGCTTTTGCATTTTAATAATATTTATTTGTGGTATTGATCTAAATAAAATATTATTACAAATAATATTTCATACTATTTTATTTCAAACATAAGTGATACCGTGTCTCCATAGCTACACCTTCATCCTTACAGAAACACAACTGTATTACGACGTAATTATTGTTTACTATAGTTTAATAGCAAAAATAGCCGTAATTATATTTATCTAAGTCTGTTACAGAAGACAATCTGATACTAGCAGTTACATTATATATTTATCGTATCTTATAGCGGCTAAAACGTTTATATAAATATAAATTACCCTAAAGACTGTTGTCATTGAGGAGAGAATAAAAAGTTTCTTACTTTACGAGTGCTATTTAACAACAAAAGTTGCGACAAAACTTAACATCAGGTCAATGGAGAAGAAGGCTATTTTAATAACACATTTTTATTAATATAAGATTACCATTTTTTTGAAATCTTTTGTACATTTACCATCGAAATATGTTAAAAAATAACGATATACAGACGTAGCGAAGTAAAAAAAAATTAAAAGATTGTGTTCTAACTTTTGCTGCACTTACCGATTAAAAAAAAATACCGACGAAAAGCCATACTTTTTGTATTTTTATTTGCCATGTATATGCAATAAGCTACTAGTTTTCGAAGGCAGTCAAAAACATTTTATTTTATTATACTTTACGTTACGGTACGGCAAGTCTTACAAAATAAGTGAAATAATAATTTTATATGCCGATGCAAAGCTTTCACTTGTAATATTTACTTACTTTACGTACATAATACTACACTTTACTTAATAAATCGACGAATCTGTCCTGCAAAAAAATACTATGGAAGAAAGAGAAACATAAGTGTGATATATGTTTAGATTTTGTAGTCTTAAAATAGAATAACTTAATCGCCGAAGATAATATAATCTTGTAACGTTTTAGTTCATTTTTCGTTTAATATACATCGCCTGTTTAAAATAAAAGTGAAAGCAGTTCAAAGGCAACGGAATAACTTTCGAAAACATGAACCTATTGCGAAAAACAAAAGCTTTTAACGCATATTTCAAAAGCATCCTACTTAGTAAATTACGTCGCGTCGCTTTCCGTAAAAACCGAAATAAAATACACGGAGCTCGCAGCGTACAGCGTCCAAATTAGGCGCGAAATCGCTCACGAGAGCCGCTCGCGAAACCTCGTTAGCCGACGCCATGTTTGTTCGGCGACAGCGAGGGGCGCGCCCTCTATGTACACAATGACCGGGCCGGCTGCATGCAAAAATACACATTTTATTCCGTCGTACGTCGTAACCCGACGGAATAAGATATGTTATTATGCGACGCGGGCTTTCGTGGTTATTTAGTTATGTTTGCCAAAGGGTATGTAGCTGACACAGGGGTGTGGGTAACACACCCTCCGGTGTCGCGATTGTGTGACGCAATAGCTCCTATGTGAAATGGATATGCAACGCGATACGGAGGCAAGTGGTATGAATAAGTGAATATCGGGCTCGTGCATTATTATTACGCTGCTCGAAGAAAACATATCAGAAAAATCCTATAATTTCCACGGATTTAATTAAATAAAGTTTTAAAAATATATTTTCTATTATACTAGTCGTATGGTAATTCTTATAACTTATTTTAGTGTCGAAGAAAGCTTCGTTTTCATGAGGTATTAGTCACTAAACTATCAAAATTCAAATTTCAAATACTTTTATCTAGGTAGGGATTCAGACGCACGTTTTAATCGTCAATTATTTTAACATTATATGTAGTATACTACTAATGGCTCGGAATGCTGATCTGCTTAGAAGAGCTGCCTAAAAATTCAACATTTGCTCTATAAACTATTATTCCTCTCCTTATTTTGTGGTAAGTGTTCAGAGAGAAGAAGACAGAAGAAATTAAAAAATATCGTCGAATTCTCATACATACGATAC
Source organism: Battus philenor (assembly GCF_028537555.1). Classification (NCBI taxonomy): domain Eukaryota; kingdom Metazoa; phylum Arthropoda; class Insecta; order Lepidoptera; family Papilionidae; genus Battus; species Battus philenor. The sequence goes on from NW_027181686.1 coordinate 8,076,203, forward strand.
AGAATTAAAATTTTTAAAATGATATAATATATAACTAACAAATAATTTTAAAAAAAATATGGAATTTAATCTTGATCTATATAAAGCAACATAGGTATTATGAGCAAAGCAATAAAATAACAAAGACTGCGTTAATGCAAGCGCTAAATACTTTTTTAATTAAGTCCAGGTCTTGTGGCGAGTAATCTCTTAGGAGTGGTCTGAATGGAAAAAAAAGCAATAAGCTTGAAATGCTTTACAGTTGAAGACATTAAATCTATTCCATTGGGGAGTGGATATTAGTCACTATTAATAAGTGGGCTCAAGTCGTTGTCGCAATTTTTTTTAATTATTCATCAATTGCCATTACACATCAAAATTTCTTCTCTATGGAATTTAGAATTCAATCTCAATGTCAAATTAATTATATTTTTAATTTTTTTTTTTTGAAAAATTGCTCTATTAAACTATTACTACAGTGAAAAATATATTTTTTAAAATACTTTAATGTATATATTAAATATCCGCTGGGATATACGAATCATTGCTATAAAGTATAATTGATTTATGCTATTATGTAATAATGTATTATTGATTTAAAAATTACGAGTTTATTGTAGTGCAGTGGTTTTATGTATATATTAAATTTTTTGTTCCACGTGTTGAGACAATTCTTCAAAAGCAAATGTCAATTTAAAACGAAAAAACTACATTCGGACGTACGTCCGCGACTCTCAGGGGCAGACGGCAAACAATGTTCCAGTTTCATAAAGACAATGGAAAGGAATCGCTTTATTTGTCTTCTTCTGTCTAATTGGAGTGCGTGTTGCACTGTCTCTCTTTGTCCTCTGAGTCTCTGGAATTACAGAGTCTTTGTTTCTGATCTTGTACTACATCCGAAGTGTTTGTGTAGGTTAAATGTCTTGATTTTTGCAACTGTGTCTTCTCTAAAATACTTTTAAAAATCGGAATGAAATTAATTATTCCCGGACAACAACGAGTTGTATAGACAGCTTGAGTATCGCCGGAAGACACTGGATGCAGCCCACTTATTACCAATCCTATTAGAAATATATAGACAAGGCCTATTTTCCTCTTTTAAAGCCCCTTGGCCTTATCTCGCACTTTTTTTCTCTTTTTTGACTTAGTTCAGTAGTGGACGGGCTTCTGCTAAATCAAGGATTGTCGAAACATTCGCAGAAGAGCCAAAAAGATAATATAATTCAATCGAAATCCCACGGACTGTCTATTAAAATAATGAGATATATTATTCGAGAATTAAACTTTCTAAGAATTATACCCTTCAAAACTAGAACATATTTTTGAGGCAATAATCTAATAAGGATCAAAAGAGCATTGTCAGATATTATTTTAATACGTCTGCGACCATTGTTGAAGTCTGTTATTGAGAATATAATTTGCTGCGTTCACAAAACATAGTCCTTAACGATAAAACTACTGGCTGCTTTACCTCCACTGTTTATAATTAATGCAAATAAATATATAATACTATTTTTATGAATATTTGCTTTTCTGTAATTGATATACCTTATGTATAATTTACTATCTCACCCGGCAGGCGTGTTATGTGTTAGGATATTATTGTTATGCTTTTAGAAACGCAATATTGTTAGTTCATTTCTGGTACGTAAATAAATAATGTTGATAATGTTTCATTCAAACGACGTTCAATTGGCCATGTAGAAAACGTAGATTTTCGACATCGATGACACAAACACTCAACAACTGCCCTTGCGGTTTAATTGTCAGACTTTCAAAATACAAGCCATTATGTAAATTGTAATTTATTCCGTAAGAACTTCTTATGAAATGTTAGGAAAAATTAAAAAAATCTGTTTGTAATCGGAAAAGCGTTTTCAAGTTATGGTGTGGCCAAAAGGAATAGTTATTTATTTTTATATACAGGATGATTTGTTATTACAAATATTTCAAATTATCCTAGATAAAATGATGTCTGTAATATGTTACATTATTTTTTTTTGTATTTGAATGCGACATGCCAATAACTCTTTATTACTACATTATCATTATTAATTACTTTCATAGTAGTTTTTGGATTGGGTGCGCCATATACTGACGGCAAATGAACTAGTCTTTATATTTTATAACTTTATATCATCGTAGAGCAGTAGTATTTCAGCAGTAGACGACTGATACTGGCAGTCGTAGGTCTCGGGTTCGTTTCCCAGGGTAAAATCTTATACACAATTCACACTTTCTGCATTAATTATATATGGTTGCCACTGCTCACAAACAAGTTCGCAGCAGAGTTCTCTGCGTACCAAAATACTATACCGCCATCGGCAACACAACTGCCAAGAATGCCGATTATGGTATATCTCCAATAGATATCATTGGTAAAGTCGTATGACCGAAACAGCAATAACATCATTTACTTTTAAATTCCTTTGATCTTTTCTACCTTTCATTTAAATATTCTCTTACATTTAGAGCATACAATAAAAATTTATAGCTTCTGAGTTATGTTTTTGTTTCAGGAAAGCGTTTAATTATGTATATGTCCAGATACAGAATTAATCAAATGTATTAAAATTACATATTTTGTATTAAAATTTAATTAAACGAATATGTTTTAATTTGTAGGACATTGTGAGATTGTAATCCATAAATATTACTAAAATTATCTCCAAAACTGGATATTGACATGCAGTCCAAAATAAATGACGTTTTCGAATTTCATATGAAAATGTAATTTCGCTTCGCTATAAACGGAAATATGAAACACGGCGAGAATAAATTGATAACACTTAATATTTTAATCCGTGTTTTTACAAGGGTTTACATTGAAAGTGTTTCAATTTGGCTGCGCTTGTACGCATTCATTTAATTTCTATTATGAAGTTATTTTTTCAACTTTATTCCTATATTAATAAGGTGTTTTTTTTTCCGTCGATACGTTACCTAGATGTTTTTTGTACCTCCAAAAATATTATCTATCTCTAATCATAAAAAGGTATAGATTTGTATAACAAATTCTTACGTCTATGGATGCATCAGAAAGATGCAAGCACCAATGTCATATCTGTTTAAAGTTTTATTTTTTCGGAGTATATCACCAGTCGGGATTCCCTGGCCTGGGATTCCCATACTAGTTCGAAGTCCGGTAAGGAATACAGATATCCGTAGACAAGTAACTGACATAACCCAGCGGATTGGCAAGAAGCGGCAGTAGACAGGCCACATAACAGAACAGATTAGGGCCTTTAGTTTCTGAAGTGCAAACCACGAACCGGCAAGACAGACAGACAAAGAAGTTAATGTTCTCGGAAGACGCTGGTTGCAGGGCGCTTCTTATCTGTTTTTTTGGATATTTAAGGGAAAGGCTCATGTCCAACAGTAGATGTTATGTGGCTAAAATGTTGATGATCATGTGTCAGTCTGTCATTTGAATTTCGAACTGATTATAGCCCTAAAACCTTATTTCTATATTTCGTTACAAATGTATTCGTTTTGTCTCTTTTTTAACCTGGAGGGTTAGTACGAAAACGTATTTTTTAAGTAACTGGAAATAAACGTTTTTTTTTTACTAAAAATAAGAATTTTAATAATGTTAATGATATTATTTATAGAAATAAGTTTTCAATTTCGTTGCCAAATTTTAAACGTGTATTATATTTTCATTGTAATGCTTATTAGTATGCTATTATAGTTTGATAATATCGTAACGCGTCTTTTATGAAATTTATTTCTAATATTTTGGTCCAATCTTTAACAGCTTAGACAGCTGGATAGGTGCTTTTATTTACTTCGTGGATAGTATGAGAAAATGATAGTTTTATCGCGGTTTTCCTATATTTATAGAAAAAGTTTTACATACCTTAACAAAAATTATAAAAAAGAACGTAGAAAATTAGACGATCTGTTCTCGAGTTTTGCGCTCACTAACACAGTAAGTAGATAAAAAAAGCCCAGCGATAGAAGACTAAGACTTAAATATTTACAATTAATGATTACCTCATCAAGGTTTGTGCACCCTGTGACTGGATTTCCTACGTAGTCCGATAGTGTGCTACGCAGTAACTACAAGTGCGCTCGCCCATATATATTGGGCTACGTATATTTAATTCAAATTTATTAACGTGGTTTTTAACGTAAATTCTAGGTAAAATTTCAATATCGAGAATAGGCAGCGGCGTCCTCTGCATACCATAATACCACACTGCCATAGCCAACCTGTACATTGGACGTTTATGGGCTGAAAGGATAAATGAATATAAACGTAGATTAACTTTAGTTTACGAAAAGTTATTAGAGTAATTCTGATTTCGTCTGTAACAAATTGTCCTGCCTACCTTTATTACATAGACATTTAATCTCATCCCTTTGCACGGTCGCCTTTAAGCGTCGAGGGGATAAATTAATTCCTGCAATTAATGGAGGGTTCGGAAGCCGAGGCTACACCCCGAGGAATTCAATTATTGATGCCACCCGCTGATGCTCTCTCGCCAATCTGTCTATCAGTCGCGAGCGTAAGGCAATTGGACGATCCTGATACACATAATGCGTTTTCATATCGCGAAATACTTTATGTACAATTCAGAATAATTCTATGTTTTAGATGTAAAATAAAGCGTATTAAATTAATGCTTTAAAAGTATATAACGTTGTGTCACACTAAACTAATTCTAAACATTTATGCATACTTTTTAAAAGTACTTTTAAAAAGGGTGAAATAATATAAGCATTTTTTGTACTGGCCATCTACATCGTTATTAAATTTCCATAAAGAACTATTGGCGCAAAACCAATTGCCTAAAAAAGCTTATTTTATATATAATCATTATTTATTAACCTATCTTATTTTGTTAGTGCTTTCTTTTTTATTCTCTTCTTATAAATACCCTTTTAATAAGTTTTTCTAATATACAAACTAATACAAGTAAAGTTCTTAAAAATTACAAAAAGAAAAACAATTTTTGATATATAAATCACTAGGGTAGTTTAATAAATTGCTTATTTTTTGTGGTATATATATTGAAAATCCACATTTTTAACATGGCCAGTATCCTATTCCGGTGTTGAAAAAACATCAACGTTATTTATATATAGATTAAAAAGAAAATTATTCAATTTTGTGTATCAAAAAGTGTTACAGTTGTACTGTTTCGAATTTATTATTCATAGATAAAATAGGTCTACGTCTGTCGGGTCAGAGAATATTGTGAGAGAAAAATATTTCAAATCATTTATTACAACTGTTATTTGGTACTCAAAAGTGGAGGCTTTCTGACCTTGTTTAAGCCTAAATACAAAGTTTTATAGGTGAAAACATAAATCACAATTGCTCGGTTTCAAGCGAAAGGTTAACACTTTTTGCTTTCTTTTTTAATTACCTAATACTCTGATCCATCCTCTCTCTACCTGATAATCATTTTCAATTTTAAAAGTCAAATCTTCTCAATTTTTCGTAGTATATAAAACGTATACATTGGCTGTAAATATTTTAATACTGACTTCCATACAGTCAATATTGAAAAATCCATTGTCGCATAACGAAAAATTGCTACAACTGCGTTCACTCCAGCTTTTTAAATTTATTGAGTTAATTTATTTTTATCCATGTTTCAGCATATACGTTTTCTACTGGCATACAATGCATAATCACTTTCTTCATAATCTAAAAGTCCAGCAACATCTTCGAAATATATCACCATAGAGAAGCTTTGCAAATGCGTATTCATATTGATGTTATAACTCATATAAAACAAAGTGAACTATATAGTAACTTCACCCTCAGGAAAACTCTTCTGTGAACAACTCAAGTAGTTTTCTGCAAAAAAAACTTCTAATTCTTAGTGCAATTATTACGCTTTTTAAAATATAACCTTATCACTTAAGGCAACGAATAAAACTATAAAGACGCGCGAAATTTAGAATTTCAAGCACTATAAGAGCATTAATAAAAAATATGCTTTCAGGGAAACATGTATCACACGTTGTTTAAAAGTATAAAGCACACAATATAACATTTGAAAAGATGTTAAAAACAATAATGGTATTTATAACGCCGTGATATAACTTATTATATTATATAAATATATCATATACCGCAGTTTACGTTGAAAGCTTCAAGACACTCGAGCCCGAAAAAGCATTCGATCGGTTCGCATGTAGGATTAACCATTGTTAGCATTGTACGGAATGATCCTTGAACGGTATGTCTAGTGTCAGGTCGACTGAATAGCAAGGGAGCTAAGGTAGCGCAGACGGGCGCGGCCGGGCGGTGACAGACGCAAGTGGCCGCTAATTGCCACTCGAGCGCCAATTACGACGGTACGACTCGCTGTGCGAAGCGTGTAAGGGCGCTGACTTAGTGCGTCGTGTCGCGGACTTAATAATCTTTTTTAAAGGGCGACTAATTTCGTCAGCAAAATGCTTTAAAACTTTTACACTTATCTCCATACACATCATTAACATTAAGTGATCACTCTGAATCTTATTGAGTATACGATAGACCTATAACTTCCAGTAGGACAATATCTTTGGGGTAAGACAGGAAAAAAATATTAATATTAATAAGAAGTATACAAAATTTTAAAAACAATTTTCGTTACATTATTTATTATTGCTGAAGTCATTGCTTTTGGTAATGGTGTACCATAATTAAATTAACGACAAAGGCAAAATGACCTAATGGTTAATATCTACTGTGATTTGCGATTAGTTCGCGGGTTAATTTAAGACGGTTTGTTTAAAACATAACTTCACGATTTCGCACTAACTGGGAACGTCAACTGTATATTCTAAACCGAACGTACACCAGAGAATGATTGTAATCTGTTGGAATACTAATTTATTTTTCTAGGTATACCAACAGTTCACATAAGTCAAGAATAAAATAAAAGAGACACAACATTTGAAATTTACTATTTATAAAATTATACAAAAATACGTAAAAAGGAACATCTGGTTTACGACTTTACATAGTCGAAAAGCTTTTAATGTAAAAAAATTTCTTCCGGCGCGAAATCTACTCCAAGAATAATGTTTAATAATGGCCTATAAAAATCTGTTATGGATACAGTGAATTATAGAGATTTTCTGAAAACTTTATAAGAGTCGCGAAAGCTATCGATGATATGCAATGCATATCTTAGTTAACATCAATTTAACCTACCTACGGAGTTTTAACGAAGAATAATGTTGGAATCAGTATCTGAATAATTCCTCTCTAAATTATATTAGTTGCCGGATTTTGCACGTTATTATTTTATTTTATTATGGAACCAAATGCATTAACATTTGATAGCTTATAAAACATTCTTTTATTTAGGCTAATAAATGGTTTTTATGTACATATCTCGTAAATATGCGCAGGCGAAAGAATAAAAAATAATTTATAAGGAAACAAATGATACTACAATAAATTTAGTAAACCAGTAAGTAAAAATCAAAGAGTACTCCATATACTAACAAGGTAATAAAATAACGTATTTACTCGTATTTCAGCTCATTTACAGAGAAAATAAATTAACTTATTTAAATCGTAAGACGAAAACAAAAATAGTCCAAATTTAAGGATACATTAAAGTGATGACTATATTCACATCCTTCAACTATAAATTAAAAGGTCCCACAAGAAACTCACACGAGTTTTTTTTAACAGTTATTGTTAGATTAACTTTGATCAAGTTATAAACATGATTGGTTAAATGACATGGTTAAGTTAATGACAACGATGTGTCAATAACTTTATTAACTCCAATTCACTATATGAACTATAACCTTGCTTACTGAACGAAAATATTCGATATTTTTTTTAGTATTCGATATTGAAATGACTGGGGAATTAGGGTAAATCGCATGAAAGCCGCCTCCGCTCGCCACAGAGCTCGGCCGCTAAGTTTGAAGTGTGACGCGGGTTCTCCGGCGACGAACGTCGAGCGAGCGAATGTGAAACACTCGAAACACTTGAGCCGAGCGAGGATTACGAATCGCTCCCGTACCCGCCCCGCGCACACAGACGCAAACAACAAAAGACGTGTACGCACACAAAAGAAGCCCACATGTGCACGCCTCTTGGAGAATTTTTCAGTGCCTAGGCTAACTAACGCTGCGCCTACTTTTTGCGAAACTTCTACTTGTTTATTTCACGTATTTTGCGTATTTTCGCTTGTTGAACCATTACTTTGATTGTACGAGTTGTTTTAATATAATTTTACGTGGATTATATGACAAAGGAAACCAGGTGAAACTGCCTATTTAATGTTCTATTTTTGAATTCTTCGGAACTTGCTTTAAACTTGCACGCGTTGTAAGAAAGTTTTACTTTTGTGTTTATTTATTAATTTAATGGCTAACCTACATTACTTTACACATTTGAGATTATATGAAGACAATAGGCGATATACATTAATATAAGCGCAACAATATCCTGGTTTCTAAATCACATTTACGATGCAATATACTAATGGCATGTTAATAGTATACAATTTACCAGGGATGTTCCTGTTAATAAACGCAACATGACATTAGTCTTTTTTCGAACTCCGTTAATTCTGTGAGGTGTTTAACTCTTACTGTTTTTGGTCGTCATCGTATTTTCAGCCCATACGCCTTCTGAAAGGCCTCAGAAGTCTCTCCCTTAGATATCAATGGGTCGATATGTGTAGTACCATAATCGCCACGCTTGGCGATCGCAGTGTGGTTTTATGGTACGCAGGGTACGCTACTGTACATCCTCTGGAAACTAGTTTGTAAACAGTTGCAATTCTATATAATTTATACATAAAGTGTGAAAAATATTAAAGTTGTATCCTTTTTGTTGTCCTATAAGGAAACGGAGATAGTGGTCTCGTGGGGTCCTGCAGAGCATGTCAAAATGAATGCTGTAGAAAATAGACAGACTCGCTACATTCCGGCGATGTTCAAGTTTATTCTAGATTGATATTGGTACTGTGAGCCCGGGGGTTTTTACGGCTTCATTAGAACTGAGTTCACGGAGCAGAAGGATTCGTGAGTTTATAAGATGTTCAAGGCTGAAATTATGTTTTCAAACTAACTGTTTATCACCTATAAATCGAACAGCACGTCATTTTATCGAGTTACAATGGTAATTATCCGAAAATCATTTTACTGAATAATGAGTTATACCCTCTAAAACTTTAACCGATAAAGTTAGTTTATCGTCTCTAATCTATCGCTCTGTACATGTAAATATAAATATTGTTTGCTGATTCTATAGTCAAAAGAAAGAAAGAAAACATATATGCGTTTTCTGATACGTGCTTAGAGCAGGAAACAAAATTGTGAAGAATTCAAACATCAACGTATAAACAATTACTTGTAATGGTCCCTTCCATGAAAGAGTTTTTATGCGTGCCAAAAAAACATGTGCTACCATCGACTTTATATAAAATCTAAAAGTTACACGTTACGTGGCTGACAAAACCCTATTATTTATTAAAGAAAAGTTTGGTATTACTATGTCAAAATTTTGCTTATAGAGTTGGTATAAACTATTGAATATTTAGCGTATGAATGAAATGACAAAATCAAATATAGATTGAAAGTATTCAACTGTGCGTATTTCCGTGCCGTACGTGCTTCCGTTTCAGATACATCCTAAAGAATGGGTAATGCGCTTTCACTTTTGGATTCACATTCATAACCCCTCATTTATGTTCGCTTTTGTTTTGATTTAATGCGTAACCAATACAAGACTTACTACGTCTTAACCCGACATTTAAAGGTTATGTCAGAGCGTTCTTATGCCTGGTATACCATATGGTATCTCTGTTTATCTACAGTATAAAATACAGGAATTATTATTTTTTTCTTTAGATATCTTGTTTTTTTTTAAGTCAATATAATAATTAGGTATAATCATCATGTCGGCCGATAGACGTACACTGCAAGACACGCCTACCAAAGATCACTAATAATAAATATTACAACTGAAGTAAGTAACAAGTTTGCTGATAACATGCTTTTTTATCGTCCATAGGCAAAGCATTTGCCTTCTGTCTCGCCTGATCTTCAGTGATGACGAGGTCTGTATTGCTACATGCTTACGTAGAAAAAACCTATTGACTCTTAACTTAACGACTTCCAAGTTATAGTTAGCTGGAAACAACGACGTCGGTAGGTTGTTCCATATTTTGGCTGTTCGCATTATTTAAGATTTCTGTAAACAGTTATGCGTCATAAACAGTTTAAAAATCGAATGCACCTGCTTTTTTAAGATGTGTTTACAATATTCATTACATTATTAAATTATCATCGATATTATTTCAGCAATAGGGCGTCTACTGCCGAATATGTCAGATCTCCATACATTTTCAATAAGACCGGTTGGAAGCAGCCTGTCTTTTGAGATTCTTAACAAGGTCGTCTGTCCTCCACCTTGTGGTGGACATCCTGTGTTGCGCTTGCCGGTTTTTAATTTCCACTTAAAGAAGTTAAGGCCCCAGCAGCCATTTGTTCTATGCGTTATGTGGACTTTCTACTGCCACTTCAACTTGCCAATCCCCTGGGCTATATAAGTTACTTTCATTTATCTACGGATCTAATTATTCCTTATTTAATCTCGTAAAGAAATCCCCGCTTTTTGTTAGTGAAAATAGATATTTTTGTTAATAATTTAAGCTTCATAATTACAACAAATATTTAAACGTTTGTCACAATATAGTGACGTAATTGTCAACACAAAAATCTCCCTAAGGATTGCTTGAAGTAGCAGCGTTCAATTGACGCGCATTATACAAATTTTGCTGAATAGATCCGTCCATGAATTATAGATGTGGCGAAACTATGCCCGCCACCGCGTCCGAGGGCGTTTGTAGGTATCATCACTAGCCCCTTGTACGTAATTAATCGCGAGGGCTGTCCGTACTGACGAGGCCCGGCTTTATTAAATTTTAGCGCTTTCCAACCCGACCGCTCCACTCCCGCACCGCCCCCGCCCCCCGGAATGAATAGAGCCGTCACTTTTACTATTCACGGCGCCCCGGTGGATTAGCGAGATGAATTTCCTGATCCGCCGGGGGTTCAAATTGTGCGCACTACGCAGGGGCGCTATCGGTGCGGATTTTGCGCGATTGTGCCGCGATTATACGACTGTATTGAAAATTTTATTAACCTTTTGGTCTATTTCTCTTAGAGACGAGTTTTTTTTTTTGTTATATTTACCTTCGCGTCAGGGACTCAAAAAGTTTCCATAATACCAATAATTAACACTAACAGTCAGAAACTTTATTTGAACAGATGCCCTGACAAGGTTATTGAAGATCATCATAAACAAAATAATATTTGTTAACTATGAAATCTTGAATTTTTTTGCCGAGTACAAAATGCTAATTTATTTATTTATTTAATTAATAACTTTTTTGGAGATAAACAATTACAAAAGGCAGTAAGAAAGTACAAACTTAGTAACTTAGAAATATAAAATTAGTTACAATTGTTACGTTATAACTATCTCACTAAAAACATTTAATGTCAAACAATGACAAACAAATAAAAAGATTACTAGACAGGGATCAAAGATCCAGCGCATTCTGCATATCACACCGCAATAATTACGAGTCACAGCAAGCCGTCACGTTCCAATGAGGTTTAAACTTTATTGTATATACTCAATAGTTCTGATCAATTTTATCTTTTAACGTAACATCGAAGGTGAATTTCATATCTAATATAATGGAATCTGTTTTTCTTTATCTCGCCAGGTTGAAAAATTTACATTTGGGGAATTTGCAAATGATTAAAGGTAATTAATTATTGCAATTATTCGTTACTCAGTTTCGGCTTCAATATTTTTATATCATATAAATATTTTTGTTCAAGACTTTTTATTTTTACGTTCTTTCATGTTCAAGCCTATCTTTGTAGATGGCATCGATTACAATACGATTTACCAGTTTAAAAGTACTATGAAATAACTACGACATATGGACGTCCAAGATCTGAGTTCTATGTACCAATAAATGCTAAAACAAAGTTTTATTGCATCCAAAAGTCACATTTGTTAACATTTTTTCACAAATATGTTCTGTTTTTGTATTAATTGAAATTGCTACAAACTTTCCAAATAAGATCACAATCTGTACTAGTGAGCGAAACGATGCAGGGAATACAAAGATTAATTATATTCTTTACTTTATGAATTAAAAAAATATTTCAAATTAATAAAGGCAATGGAGATTGTCCCCCTCGGCTCTTTACCTACGCATATATTAAAGGAAATGCATGCAAATCCCATGCAAAAGCGGTGCATGCAATTCAAATCGCGATCGGTCCTCGCAGCGCATCCCGCTTGCGAATTAGGCGGTCGGCTCTCACGTACACGCCCGGGGGTGTAATATTTTTCACCCTAGCGAAAACACCGAGAGAGGCTTTCATTCCCTTTTGTCCCGACACAATGTACGTTCGTTATGTTTTTTTTTTAATAAACCGGGCCCGGTAGAGCGTGGAATCGATGGCCGCCGGCGACCGGCTCCCGAATCACACGGTTAATTATTGACACATCCGTTTTTTATCCGGACCCTACGGATAAAAACGCCATTGTGGCTGCCTAATATTATTCCTTTTATGTTCACACTGAAATGGCGATTTCCTTGCCTTTGTGCCGGTTTCATTGGGATATGGCTTTTGTACGAAAGAAACGTGCCAGACCTTATTGTTTTAAAATTATCGGTTATCAATTTCATAGGCAATTGTAGAAATCTGGTCCAATTTTTATCAGCATAACAATATAATTTCAGACCATAAATCCACGTAACACGTAGAAACCTTTAGAAGGTGAATGATTAGTTATAGTTGTAAAAGCTTTAAAGGAGTAAATGAATTTAGGTATTTCTTTTGCCGTCAATTATCTTATAATACACCTCTGATTAAACAATTTAAATTTTAAAATTTTTTATCATAACTCTGAATTTTTTAGTAATGACTTGTGGCAGATAAATTTACTTACGAAGAGGAAATGGCAAAGAAAGTAGTTAAACATTTCTTTACCATTCAAACAACAAGAGAATTAAAAACACCTATCTCATCGAACACCTCGAAGCGTTACATTTAAAAATTAATTACATTATAATTAAACTTTTACAGGCGAAACAGAATTATTAAACAATTTTTTAAAGTAATAATTATTTATCGTGTGTTAAACCATTAAAGTGATCACTTTGAAATAAATTTTATATGTTTCATATTGGACTGCGTCGCGCCAATGACTCTGGCAGTACAGAACATATTAGTGGAGATAGTTACAAACAAAAATGCAAATAAATATAAACAATTAAAGATGGTAGATACTTTAATTGTTCTTCTTTACTTGTTTAATATTCATTTGCGTGTAACCTATTGTATATTGTAACTCCGAAATATCTTGCCCAATAATTTCCAGTTCCTTAAAGGGAAGGCCTAAAATCAATGTATGTTACCAGTGATGACTTGCGGAACAGAAACGTGGTCTCCCACTCCGGGCCTCATTGCTACAAGCTGACAGTAGCTCAACAAGCCGTGGAGCTCGTGGATGCTCGGGATTTCTCCATGAGATCGCGTTACTAATAAGCTGATAGACGATCAAAGATAACCAAACGACAGTTAAGCATTGGCAAGTTAAAGTAACAGCTTGCAGGCCAGGTAGCACGTAGAACAGATGGCCGCCAGAGCTTTAAAGTTCTGGAGAGAAAACCAAACCCACAATATGAACAGCTGATCGTATTAAGTTATTCAGAAAACGCTAAATGCAAGCCGCTTGTAACCGATCTTATTGGAAATCTCAGGAGAAAGCCAATGTCCACCATCCTAAGGCTGGATAATTAATATGAATTATGTACTAAGTTAAAACTATCCTATGAAAGGCGTCGTCCAAGTATTGCTATATTTTAAATTTGTAGTCATGACCAAGGTATTGTTCTCGTTTTAGCACCGTGGCGCCACTGGTTGGCGTGTGGTAGGTTGGTAGGTTTCCGCGACGCTGCTAACACAATCTACGACCACAAAGTGAATGCGTTCGACCGCAGTCTACCTTTGTCGCCGTAATTGAATAATTCCCCACGCTAATGAAATGCGAAGTGCGGCACAAGCACCGCGACGTCACAAACTGCCCCGATCTAGATAAAGGGTTGTTCGGTATCGCGCTCGACGCGGTACGTACCGATCGTTTGCCGATAACGATTATCGGGCACGAAAATTTAAGAATCTTTGGAAAAACATCGCTACCATGCAACGTACTGAATACTAAGATATGCAAATGTGAGGAGAAGTTCATTTATTATCGAACTTTTAAATATCTCGATAGGTCGTTCGCGTTAAAAATACAGTCTATTATCAAATTAAATGAATTAAAGATTATTATTATCATATCTTTTCTACGAGTTTTTAGAATACTAAGTGATAATGACCAGTTGAAGACATATTTTCATTTAGATACTTTTGAATAGTTTTCATTCTTAACGCGAAGGAGCTATAAAATTCACTGATAAACTATAGCGTATTCGCGTTAAAAAAATAGAAACATTTCGTTTCCCAAAATTAGCCTCGCCCCTTTGATTTATACTCGTAGGTAAGATATTAAATATAATTGACTAACGACACTTCTGTATTTTCTGAAAGGTCTTTATCTAGTCCACCTGAACTCGGCTTCCTACATTATTATGATCTAAATGGTCGATCAGCAGATGAAAAACAATAGTAAGCCGTTATAAACTTCAAGCGAATTCTCTATTATTAAAGATTATCTAAGCTCCGTTGCGGTGTATATAATTCACACACACCGCGGATATGTATATATATATACACATACATGTATATATATTTCTCTCGGTTTTCATAGAACAGAGCTACCTATGCAAAGTGATGGAGGTCAGAGGCCACCCTCGTTTTCACTGAGAGTGAATCATCCGGAATACTTGCAAATGAGGCGCTCGAACATACCCGATATATGTTATCTGTGATCACTCAGAAATATGGACCATTAATTTCATTTGTTCTTTAAAATACCACTGACTAATAACTTCCCTCAGTACAAAGTCTCAGTCAAAGAAAACAAGCAAGAAATCAGTCAGTGAAAAATAGAAAAAAAAATAATCAACTACTAGTGGCACACGGTGACCGAAATCGCAGGCAAATTGTCTATAAAGCTCTTTCATACCAAAATTTCCTTTCCTTTGTACCAAATTACCCATTCGAATGTCCGAACCGATCATCCGAGACGTGTTTTTTATCCTTGATTGGTCGCGATGCGCGGTTTAAGACAAGGCTTTGCTGCGTACCGAATTCTATGGGCATCGCATTACACCAGCGCTTTGATTCGCACTCCCTTTTATACGCGCGATACCGCATACGCTTTGAGACGCCGCAACCGATGCGGGTACTCCGTACCGAAATTTATAAAAGATGCCTACGTAATGAAAATAATAAAACTGTAGTACAAGAATGTAATGAATAAAAAACTAGGTATTATTTTTAGTCTTTAATTGCGTAAGATGCAAGTGAGTCACTCGCTCATTCGCAAAATGATTTTCATAAATGCTTTCCATACTAAACCTACTAACTTTTAACAAAAATATGCATACAAATAATAAAGTCTTAATCCCGTGGTTCACAAGGTCGTCTGCCCACAAGGTGGACTTTCATCGCTGGATGCAAGTCGCTTTCAACCAGTCCTATTGGAATTCTATAGGGGAGGTCCATATCTAGCAGTAATCATCCTGCAACAGGTATGATGATGGTGAATGCTCTGGTTGATGTTGAAGACATAATTTCGTGGGCAGCTTTATAACAAAAATTTATACAAAAGCTCTTCTATAATGACATTCAACTTAAAGATACGGTTCCAAAGGCGCCCTAATCTGAAAAGAGCCTACAATAAACTTAAACGGGTTTTTTTCGTGAGCTTTATTGAAATATCCTTACTCTGGCAATCAGTATTCAAACCGATAAAAAAGCCATAAGCGTTTACGGTGCATTGAAGGACCGGAGCTGAGATACTGCCTAGAAACTGCTCCCCGTCTCACCTTTCGCATACCTAAGACGCGGTACAGTGATTACGGTAGATACAAGAGATTTGATGTTTTTTTTAAATGACCTTCTGTAATAGGCCAATTCTAAAGCTTTAAGTAAATTTACATCATCATACGTGTATATCATTCGTTGAAGTCGTATTAAGACGCTAGAAGCAAGCCGTTTTAATTAGATATAAAAATTTAAAAAAAAAACTTATACCATCATGCTAAATTTCATCTAATCAGGATAATAGATGGCACGCATGTATAATTATAACATTAAAATTGAGACCCACAAAACAATTAAATTACCTCGAGTTAAGTAATTTTATATAGTAAATAGGAAATTAAAAAACAAAAAATAAGGTAGTACAAGGTCTGCAGTTTTAGTGTGGAGGTACTTATGTTGAATATAAATAAAAAATAGGCCGCTTTCAACCAGTCTTATTGAAAATCTCTGGGGGAAGCCAAGTTTAACTGGAGACGGTTGAAATGACGATGATAATAATGAAAATAAACGTCAGAGTATCTCTCTGTATCAAAATCGAAGCGATACATATTTGGCTTAAAATTAATTTTATAGGACCACAGTAATATGTTCATTTAGAGATTCTTCAGTCGTTATTATTATATTATTCGTTAATTTTTAATAAAACAAACAATAAAACGTAACTGTAACGTAATAGTGTCTGTTTTTAAAATACAACAAAACGTGGAAATTGAATATGACCAGTCGATGTATTGGTTTGAACCGATTATTACTTACGAAATTGTTTATTCAATGGCTGTTTAGTCGGAACGAAGTTCGCAAAGTCAGATATTTTATTATAGAAATACTAATATTAACATTTTATCGTGTTATTGCTAGTATTTCTTACTAGGTCTCGCTAGTTCCATCCAATACTATTGGGTTTATATTTATTATATGTTTAAAAGTAAACTTATTCCCGTTATTTGTATATTATATAAATATGTATGTAACAAGTCCGGTTAAGATATATAATGTTGATTTTAAATAATACTTACTCTTAAATAATTATAAGGATTGAAGTATGCGGATCGTGCGACAGTAATTAAAATATATCTACAATAAATTATAAATTTAAATCTTAAACTTTTAGGTATTTTACTAATAATATTTGTGTTGTATGATTTCGATTTAAAATTTGAGAAATTAGGGGTATTTAAAATGTGTCCGTGCCTTTTAGCAATGTCTCCAAATATTTTTCTTTTTGTTGTATTAATTTTATGTCTTTTGTGCAAAATTTACGAAAGCTATGACAAAAATTTTGCTTAATTAACTAAATAGTGACAGAAAGTTAGCAACACAAAATAAAATCTTTATGATATAAAAAAATACGATATGAAATTTATGGAAGTATGACCAGTAGTGATATTACGAGTATGACAGTAGGCCGAAAGCTGATTCCATATTAAAATAGCTTACGTACAAACTTTACTTATGAAAAGCAGTACCTAGATAAATTAGTAAGGTCATATAAACAAAGGAGTTACTGCGATGCAGTATATTAGCGGCAAGCAACGCCGAGACGAGCGTCCCGCGGCCGCAATTAAGTAAATAAAGTGCGCGCGACGCGGCGGTAACACCGATATGGCACTCTTCCAAATTGGAAAGGCACAACTAAGAGTCGGCATTCGACAACTTTTCATAGCCCGCCGAGCCCTGTTCTAATGAAAATGACAAGACTAATGTAACAACTGAAAACATTCCACCGGACGGATGTAACAAAGCATTCATTTTCTGATGGCGGTAATCTCGCCGAAGGGCGGCATTGTTCGTCATTTTCTCTACGCTTTTTTTTCCACGTTTTCTTCTCGAAAAGAATAAAAATACTGAACAGTATTGTCGACGCCGACGCTCGCGCCGTGATCGCGCAGAAAGGAACCCCGGATGACAACGAAATGACGGGAGCGGCCGCGGGCGGCCTCCCTCTCGCCCACTTGTGAAAATGTCACCCGGCGAGGGGCGGCGTGCCTGCGACAAGACGGCATTTTTACACGACCGGCGAACAGAAAAATCCTATACACCGAACCGATACCGACCCGATTTGCACTCTGATACCACGGATTAAAATTGACAATAGAACGCGGCCGCGCGACTAGGCGGTTTAAAAGTGCGGCTCTGTGTTTGCGATAGATCGATAAGTATATATGTAGAAGCCGAGAGCCGAGGGTACAAATTGCACGGATTTTACAGTTCTTTGTGTTAACAAGGCTGGGGAAGGGCGCTTAGCGATTTCCGTCGGCTGTTTTAGGAAATATAAAATTTTGGTTTTCATTCAAAGCTCGATGTTTCAGCTCGAAGCAATTAAACGACAAGTTTCAGGGAACTCGAGGGGAATTCATTTGATTTTTTTTTTATAACTTCTCTTATTGGGCAATCCAAGCTGATAGTTTTATTGCGATGACACTTCAAAATGTTCGCCTTGAACATGGATTTTAAAAACCAAAAAATGCATAAGTACATATTGAGTTTTGATTATTTTTTCAGTAACGCTGCCAATTTACTTGAATTTTATAATTTATTTATTTAATATTCTTTATTGTACATGATAAGATACATAATATACAGAAAAGTACAATGTGCGGTCTTATCACTCAAGGCAATCTCTTACAGACAACCATAGTAAGGAAAAGATAATAGTACTTATAAAGGGTAGTTTACGTGTACAAAAAAAAATACATATTCACAAACAAATGAACATAAATATACATAAACATACATAGACATACATATTTAAACATACATACATACGTATGTAACATATATACTTATAATAAAAAAGGTTTAATACATATTATAAATATAATACAATAATAAATAAAAAACATGAAACTTATTTGGATCGCACTTGCCTCGGATAAAATAAAGAATCAGAGGAAGAAAAAGTAATGAATGAAGGTATAAATAATCATAGATCTAGTAAATAATTTTTAACCATTTTCTTAAAAATAGGTAGTGACTTGGCACGTGTTATTGTCAGCGGTAAATCATTCCACAATCGAACGGCCTGCGTGGTGAAAGATTTGGCCATAAACGAGGAAGAATGCGCCGGTATTTTTAATTCCAGATTATCTGATGATCTCAAAGACCTCTCATGTGTATCATGAAGAAATTGAAACCTTTATTTGAAATAAGAGGGAGTGAGTGGATTGAAAAGAATATTATAGAGTAGATAAAGTATGTGAGCATTCCGGCGAAGCCTTATGGGTAACCAATTGAGCTTAGCGCGAAATTCCGAAACATGATCATATTTTCGGAGGCCAAATATGAAGCGAATTAAAAAATTATTATACAAACATATATATAGAATACAAAAGTAATTTATGCCTCATAATTATGTTTTCATACATGAAAAATTAAATTCAAGGCCTAGACAGTAACTAGTTGTGATGTATCCCATACCGCAACTTCGAACAACTGCAAGACTAAAACCTACTGCACAACTCGCACAGTATGTCTCTAATAACTTGCTACAAATATTCTTTGCAAAAGCTTATCAACATGTTATTTTTTACTTTTCGCGAGTTTGAACTTTTATATGCAACAGCGCCTTTCCATATTATTCTGACTTTAAATACTTTCAATGTTGATAACAATGGATAACAATAAATATACAAATACCACGATTTTGATTGAATCTAAATGTGTCAAAAAAATTATTAAGTCAAATAAATAAAATCGTAAAAAAAATTTCTAAGTACACCTTTCGAAGATTTAGGTAATTTCAGAAGTGTACCCGTTTGCTGCGCTTATTTAATCTAATTATTCCTTAGTATTATTTACTAGTCGGTATTTAGAATCAGTAAATCTTTTTCATACTAAAAATAATATTACAAATATCGACAGAATATTTACTATTAGACTTACTGTGATATTTTTAGTAACCTCACAGAAAAATCTTCAAAAGACTCAAACCAGATATCAATTAATATTACCTTGCTTGGCAAAGAAGTTTTTAGTTTAAAGCTGTTTCAAAAAAATATAAACTCCATATTAAGACCTCCTTTTTAGCTTTCCATCAAAAAGGATAACGGCTTAGCCCTTGATATTGCTTAATTAGTGTAAAGATGTTTAAACTAAGCGCTTTCAGCGCTTTCACAGCTCAAACAGCTCGTGTTTGTTGATTATTAAAAAACAGTATTTTTAAAATAAAGTATAAGCAGTAAATACCAAAGCGATTGCTGTTCGCTCTCATATAAATATATATCATCATCATCACTTCACTCGTAAAACACCCATGGCTGGACATAAGACACAGATTTACAATAAAACCGGTTGGAAACGACCTGAATTCAGTGTCTATAAGTAGGCTGAACCGGGTTGTCTATCCGTGTAGATGAATTTCCTACACTACCATTGCCGGTTCGAGGTCTTCACTGTAAAACCTTAAGTCTCTAGCGGCCATCTGTTCTGTGCACTGTGTCATGGTTATTACCACTTCAAATTGACAATAAGCTAAGCTGTATTGGTTAGTTTTGTTCGTCGGAAATACTTATTACCAGATTTATCTCGCAAAGAAAACCCAAGATCCTCTCCACGACTAGTTGAATACTGTGATCTGTCTTTATATGTACATCATTATAGTATAATAATAAACAAAAATTAAATTATTATTTATTTTTCATTACAAATTAAAATATTATTTATTTATACATCATGAGAATAAAGAACCCAATTCGATACTACGTTATAATGACATCCCTGAACTTAAAGATACGAGAGTCCCAAACGCGTTTTCATCTATAAAGACTCCCTGGTTTTAATAATAACTCTTGTTACAGATCGTATCAGCCAGTTAGCAGCTAAAGATTTCCTAAACCAACACCCCGTGCTGAAAGATCTAAATGAGACAGTCGAGTACGTGTCCTCGCAAACACGCCACATCAACTTGTCGCCGGAGAAATTCTTCAACAAACCCGTGTTCGGTAAGTTAATTTACTTTAGATTAAATAGTACCTGTAGCATTCATAGCTTCACAAAGTTTGAGGTGAGCGCTACATAGCCTGCTCTTCTAGTTCTATGCTAGTAGTCTTTCTCAGGGACTTTGACTTTACCTGATAGTTTTCATACCATTGACTATTACAGTTTTTCCAGCAAGAGCTACTACAAGATGATCGGTTACAGGTACAAAGGTTTTAAAGAGGTAGAGGTTAATGTCTTGCTTATTTGCTGTCAATTAAAATACGATGCACCCTCCAAAATATCAATGATTATAATTTTATGAAATTAATAAATACTTTATTGAATTACCACATATAAATATTAATTATTGTTTACTATGTGTCCCTGCAGACTTTGTACAGCCAGGAGTTATTGACCTGTCGCATTCCAATAGAAAAAATAATTCAACATAACATATTACAGTGATCATTTCATACAGGGTGATTGGAAATACGTATTTAAAATTTTAAATGGTAGAAATTATTACAACATAGAAATGTTAATTATTGTTTACTATCAGTCGCTGCACACTTTGTACAGCCAGGAGCTATTGACCTGTCGCATTCCAGTAAAAAAAATAAATCAACGTAACATATTTTAGAGTGATCATTTTATACAGGATAATTGGAAATACGTGTTTAAAATCTTAAAGCTTTTTGCTAACATGTATTACTTTTAATCTGTTACACCTATCATCATATCTATTACAATATGAAAATTTTGTATTTGTTGAAAATAATTTACAACTCAATTATAGTAAAAGTAATATGGGTTTTAAAAGAACTGCTTACAGTAACGCTTTATCACTAAACAATCTAAATATTTGTACAATTATTTAGGATTTTAATGTTATGTGGGTAAATATAATGCCAGGCCTCTCTGTTTAAGTTGGAAGCCAAAATTATTATTAAAAAATTGCTAATAAGAAATGTACACCAATGTACAGACCATCTTGTTTATTTTAACCTATGTGTATAAAATAAAGACAATGAACAACCTCCTTTAAATTAATAAAGTTAAAAAATATTCAAATAAATTAATTAAAGGGGCCGTAAAATCAGTTTAATAATTATGTAAACGATCCGATATATTACTCAGTACCAAATGAATATTACGGTCAAAAAAATATTTATTTTTATTACAAAATTCTCGAGAGAGTGTAGTATGTGTAAATCACGTTTGATGCCAAATATAAAATCGAAATGCATTCAAAAGTAAATGAATAGGAATCATATCGCAGGAGCATAGATCTTCATCCGCCCGAATGCCTTTCCACATTCAAATTATCAGACACGTCCATCACGGCGCCTACAGTTCCCGCCACCTTTTTTGAAATTACATGTACCGGCAGCGAGTACAAGCGTACGCTTTTGTTCGCTGCGTTTGCGCATCTGCCGCCTTGATTGTATGGAATCGGAATTAGATTTCAAAAATAGATGTTCATTTTTTTTTGTAATGATGCAACAAGCATTCTAACGGTTCACTACTTTGTTGGGATTCATTTTGATTGTATGATTTTTAATTCGAGAAATTATAATTGTATGCTATTGGTAACTTACACATTTTGAAAATATATCCGCCAAATACATTTAAGTGCAACCGATGGCTGAGTCCTAAAGGTTCTCTAGTGGAGACCACAAGTCGGTAGACGCGGCGTGAGTAGCCCACTAGGGGAACTGACAAAATAGTTAACATCATGGGAAGTCGCTGGACTCGGGCGGCGCAAGATCGGTAATCGTGGCGATCATTGAGGCAGACCTATGGCCCCTGCAGTGGGCGTCCATCGCTTTAGAAGAAGAACATATAGAATAGTTATATATAAAAGTATCTATACATAGACACAGTTCGAAATATTAATGCAATCGAAAAGAACCCGATCTCGTAAGTTACTCTTTAAACGCCAATTTTACAATTTTCCAAGTTATAAATCGCTTATTTCAATCTTGACTTAATGTAAGCTTTGAATATTTTCGCGGATTAATATAAATTTATGAAGTATTAGGTGTACCCGTTCACGCGTTACTTTGTTTATACATCTAATTAAAATCTGAAAAATAAGACTGTTTTGATACCTCAAACATGAAGTGATAAAAATCAATTCCCGGGGGTATAGCTAATAATTTTTTTACAGCAAAAATTATTATATTTGAATCTATCGAGTACAGACAAACACACACTTATTTTTTTTGTTTATATATATTTACTACCAATATTCCATAGTGTTTACCTACACTTTATTGTAAATAAATAAATGAATAATACATTTAAAAAAGGTCTATATGTAATACTCTCTTTTGATTATATACACAAAAATGTTATTACTCTTTATTGTATAACCACAAATGAAAAGTTTTTAAATTACTTAGGCGTGATAAATTGGTAGTGTTTTCCAATTTCAAACCGATTTTCCTCACAAAAAAATTAAATGGTAAGCTTTAGATAATAAAACAAAAAATAAAACTTTTCTTTTAGAAAATTAATATGTTAACTGCAGCAAGCTTAAAACACATTTTAATATTAAATTTTCCCTTTGATTTTTTGCTATGATTTAATTCATAGTTAAATCCAAATCGGTACACAGTTAATAAAGTTGTTTTTTTAACAATGCACAAAGTAAATAACGATCATGGCCATTCGGTACAATTGTCCGCTCACAAAATTATAATAATAGAGTTCAATTACCTCTACAATATTTTTATTTACAATAACAGTCACTCATAGTACTAAGTAAATAATAGTTAACATAAATAATTACTGTGTTTGTTGAAAAAAAACTTTAATTTTTACGTAAGATAATTTTTTAAAACCGTTATCACTGATTATTGTATTAAAATAATTGAATCTAAATGCACATGCAAATTGCTTATATTCATAAGCGGTTTATTTTTAAAATTATCTCCTGTTTTAATTGAATTACATCCATGCGTTCTAACATAATAATAGTTGCTGCTTTCTTGATGTATCACAGAGTAATCGCAATTTTTATTTCTATTAATTTACCAGAAATATCTACAGCAAAATAACTTTAAAAATTCTTTCTCCAGTTTATCTTTCCTATTTACAATATTATCTTACATGATTATGTTCACAATCGAGTTCTTTAAAAGTAATTTTCAACAATGAGATTTCTTTCTAATATATGAATGATTCTTGTTCAAGTTGGTATCTTTTGTAAGTTTCAAACAAGCACTTAATTAGTAGGCAAAGATCGTTTATGTAGACCCCAGGGAAACCGACTCCCGATATCGACTACTTTACCCTGTAATGGAAGTTACATAATTAAGTACTCGCGATTCTGTAATTACAATCATCAGTATTTATGAATAAAGAGACAAATTTGTAACAAATTACTATTACGTTTAGCAAACAATATTATTACATATATCAGTCAAAATTTGATTGATGCATAAAATTTAACAAAAAAAAATTAAGCCTAAATTGGAGTATAAAAATCCGTTTTCTTGGTTGTATTCCTCACTACTTACACGATCGTAACCCTTTTTGAAAAGAAAAGTGTCAAAAAAATAACATTACGTACAATATTTATAGTGATTGTATGAAAAACTTCGCGGTTAAAAATCATAAACATCAAAACAAAGTTAATAGTCAAAAACGGAGTTACAGATAACATTAAAACTTCAAAGCTGTAGTACTTTTAGTCTCTATCGTTTTGTTTTTATATAATCTGTTTTATAACGTTGCCTATAAGGGCATTCGTATTTCGAGATAAACCAGTCGGAGCACTTAAAAAAGTTGCAAGTATCGCACCAAGTGCTTCAGTCGAGTACAGTCATTTGCATTAATCGAGGACCGTCTCCAGACGCCTCGGAGACCGCGCCGGTTTAGCCGAGCGACGCTCCTGCCGTCCAATCATCACCTCTCGTGTGAAACGCGGGCGGGGCCTCACACCGTCGCGCGTCAACGATCGATTCGCGCCGCTGCGACGGACATGTTGCTTTTTATTTTTATTTTTCTATTTACATAGCCGATTGTCAACGGATTACTACTCGTCTGCGGTATTTTTCGACTGACTGTACTTTAATGTGTACACGATTTTAATATTGACTGTACGCAGGCAAATGTTCGTAACTCTTTAAAATTACTTTTATTTTAAAAGTCTATTATGACAATACAGTATATTTACATTAAAAATATTAAATTTAAATAGAGTATATATGAAATGTATAAATGAAAATGGAAGCAAAATAACAAAGAAATCCATTTTTGAAGAACACGGTTCGTAACTATTATATGTTATATATAATTATTTTTATGCTATTATTTATATCTTTTCCTCGTTCCTAATGAAGTACTAACGATGTCATTTAATTTATCTCGCGGCTTGTCTGGGGAGCAATTGTCTTTTGTTATAAATAAATACTTTTTAATATTTGCATTTACACTTCAAACAAAAGCTTTAATCACATTTAAAATATTAATTTAAGCGTTTTCTGTACAGCCAGCTATTGTATCAAGACAATAATGTATTTGATATCGAAAGTCTTAAATTATAAGAAAATTAAATTTCATATATAACTAGCTGATCCCGCAAACGTTGTTTTGCAAAAAAAAATAAAGTTTTTAATTAACAAATAAAAAATAAGGGTTTGATCGTAGAGGGGTGAAAATTTAGAGTTGTATGTATATTTGTATGCTGTATCATAAAAAAATAACAACAAAAATTTTGTATAAAAAATAGGATGAAAAATTTAGGGGTGGACCACCCTTATCACTTAGGGGTATGAAAAATAGATAGTAGCCGATTCTCAGACCTACTGAATACGCATATAAAATTTGGTAAAAATCGGTCAAGCCGTTTCGGAGGAGTTCAAGTTCGAACACCGTGACACGAGAATTTTATATATTAGATATAATGAAAAAAATTTATGTAGGTACCAAATGAAAATTTTATACAATATGTATCTAAATTACATGTAGTTTGCATCGAAGACTTAAAATTTCGTTTCGTAACCAATAAGAACTTAAATTTAAATATTTTATTAATATACATTCACTCATTTTTACAAACTTCCTGCAATAATTATGTAAAATTGACGCTACTCACAAAGAAGTTTCCAGAGGATTACCAGCAGCGTGCTCTGCGTACTATAATACCACACTGCGATTGTCAATGCACCTGACAGGCGTGGCGATTAATGCATTAAAGTGTGCGCCTATGGGCTGAAGCAAAGACAACGAACATTATTTACCATTGCCTTATGTGGCGATAGTAAAAAATTATGTCTCTACTTCACGATAAACAGCGTTGTAGCACAACGACGAAATTCACGCCGCGTTAAAATAACAGACTAAAAATTTAACAAATATGCAATAACAACAATTCCACTTTCTTGAGGCGTGTATCATTCCATCGCTTGTTATCAACTGATTATCTATATAAATGCATCGTAAATATCAAAGCAAAATGACATTTGTCGCCATTTGTAAAAATTAAGACACGTTCAACTTATGATATTACTTTTACGCCCCCTATTATAAATAAACTAGAAAGTTAGATATACCATTAGTTTATTTATTACTCTAGTAATGATTATTTTAACACAAATATTATTTACACTTTAAATGTTATGAGGCGTTGAAATATCACTTCATCCTAAAAATCAATATATTTTGGAACATCGTCATAAAAAAGAACTTATTTAAAAGAGTACTTACTATAGTTAAGGGATAGGTATACGCTAATGATATAACTAAGTCATTACATATTAATATTAAATATACTCGCCGAGAGATTTCGACATCGCAATATTTATTTCTGGTTCCAGTCCAGTTAAAATTTCCTTTTGTGTCGTGAACCTACTTACATTTGACTATATTAACACGATGTAACATTTTATCTCTTGTTCACAATAATAAATATATTTAAATTAACTACCTCTTTCAGGGAAATTCGCAACCGCGAAATATATACTATAATTCTATGCATCGCAAAAGTAACTTATGTATAGTGCCACTTATAATAAAATAAAGAGATAATAACTCATTTTCAAATTCTTATTAAACTAAAGTTTTCTTTTTGTAATTATATTTTATCTGATTCACACTTGGTTATAAATGGAAGCCGTAGCATTCTGAAACGTCTGTTAGGTGCCTATTAATTTAGGTTACATTATTTTTTCTCTCGAAGATTCAACAAAAGTGGTAGGTGCCATATTAAAATCGGATAGAACGGCAACCTCATGTTGAATGCCCTAAGCAGTACACATAACAAAAGAAAAAACGCTTTGTTAGAATTTTTTACAGCTATTTTAAGTGTAAATCGTCTATACTGATAATTGGAAATTTAAAATATACTACAGTACATAAATCAAACAAAGGTCGTACCAGCCCGGGCAGGCTCTATGCGCAATTACAGGCTTGACGTGAAACAAATCATAAACAACAATAAATCTATGTAAATAAAAATTAATTGCCAAACGTGTTGCTACAGCGAAACTCGTATACTGCTTTTCTAATACGACATATCTTTCTCACATTTTCGTAGAAACAGACTAGACACTTCGTCATCATCATTTCAGTCACAGCACGCCCACTGCTGGACATAGGCCTCGTCTAAAGATTTCCAATACAACCGGTTAAAACAGGGCTGCGCCCAGTGTCTTTCGAAAAAATTTTATGGTAAAAAAATGCAATAAAACACCTTTCCTTTCCCTATGCAAATCTCAGTGTGAATAATACTTCCCCCCCTAGCTTTTGACGTGTCCTTTAAATATTATAATTAATTAACTTTCGTATAACATTTAGACACCTGACTGATTTTTATTTGTCCACCACATTGAGTTGAC
Source organism: Battus philenor (assembly GCF_028537555.1). Lineage (NCBI taxonomy): Eukaryota > Metazoa > Arthropoda > Insecta > Lepidoptera > Papilionidae > Battus > Battus philenor. The sequence goes on from NW_027181686.1 coordinate 8,103,946, forward strand.
TGGTAGAGAATGCCTATGAGACATTGAGTCCGCCATCAAACGAATTGTAAAATGGTCAAGTAAATAAATCACAAAAATGTGATTAAACAAAAAAAATATAAAGCGTTGCAATGAAAATAAGTATGATATCATTGTTATTAAAGTCTTGGTTTGCGAAATAGAAAATTTATATTTGGATGCAACCGTTATTTATTATTAACAATAGATAAAGTAATCACTCTGCAAAAAGCTAATAATTTATAATGATATATAATTCTTACATCAATGATATTTATTTCGAAAATCTTTTTTTATAACATACAGATTTCAAGTCATAATAAGTAGGTTGTTTACCATCGCTGAAAATTAAAATTAGTTTTGAATTATTGTTTCCGCTGTTATTATTCTCTTTACTATGTCTCTGAAGTCCACCATGAGGATATTTGTTGATTTCAATTTTCCAAATTTTCGGTCCTAGATAAGGCCGGTCTACACTATGTCATCTTTCACCGTTAGTTAAAAGTAAAGTATATTAACGTAAGTATGTTATGTAACTCTCATTTGAGTATGTCCTACTAGGATTCGGACACGTCACCTACGATCGCTACGGACTTCACTAGGCTATGATTCATCATCACCTCCATCACCTTGGCCAATAGATGCCAATTACAAGGTATAGGTCTCGACAACGATCGTCATGAAGGCGACCTGCGATTTTGATTATATCGTCGGTCCATCTATTGGGTCTAACCACGTCGTCTACCGGCCCATGTGTACTATTCTCGGACGGCTACCATTATTCATCTATAATTCAGAGCAAAACGTTTCGTACGTGATTTTTAGTTTGTCTTTTAATATGCTGGCTCCTGATACCTTGTCTCTTATATGTGTCTGTGTCTATCAAGGATAAATGTCTTGATCATCTATGAAATAAATAAATAGTCATATCATTTACCGTGATCAGTGATGGCTTAAATATTAATGATATTGAATATCATTCTAATCGTAATTATCATTTTAACCGAAGAACATACACTTGTGGACATGGGTCTCCTCCGTAGACTTCCAATAAAACTAGTTGGAAGCGGCCTGCATCCAGTTTTCCGACGAGCTTAGTAAAGTCGTCTATCCATCTTACTAGTGGACGTTTCAGTAGCTATTTACTCTGCGCACTAGCCTACGTTCAAAAAATAATAATAAAAAGTAATAATAACAAGCTTTTTATTATTTATATCTAGATATGTTAGTATAAATGTGTCATTTATTTATATTTCATTTATTTTCGTGTGTTTATTTATTTCTAAACTTACTGCATTTTGTTGTCTGTTGCTAAAACTGCAACTATTTTAATATTTTATAGCTTTGAATATGTCTGTCTAATTTCTAATTCTTAATTTATTAGCAATCATTAACAAGTAAAATAATAGTGAAATAAAATTTATTGATTTAGTCGTATAACAATAACAACGGTCACAATGTACATATTAATTTTTAACCGATACAGTATTAGAAAATTTCTCGAAAAGAAAATATACACGACTATCTCACTAAGAATACTCGTATAAAGAAAAATAGTAATTTATATAATATTAGAGATAAAGGCTTCATAAAATTAATAACTATCGTATGGACAACTTTATACATTATTACAATATATCGTATAATATATCTATACTATCTTTTAATAAATTTTAGAAGTTCAATAAACAAAAATTTGTAAAATAAATCTTATTAAAATGTAAACTATTTTTGTGTATAATTGTTTATATGATATTAAAGCTTGAAAATGAATTGCTCTGTTACTGTGTTAAGGGTGTCGTAAAAGTGACCACAAATATCTCCATCTGAGCTTGTTGTGAGCGCTTCTCAAAACAGAACGTGGAACCCACAATGCTTTAAGATAAATAATGATTATAAAGGCGGTTGAATCTGATTCTAGTTTCTGTCAAACTGGACTCTTCCGGCATTTTTTCCGTAATGTACACAATTGGTCATTAAAAGTTATCAAATGTTGATAATATATTACAACGAATTTATTTAAAAAATAAAAATATTTCTTCCGTTTCATTAACAGATATGTTTAATTTAAAGTCCTCGTAAAAATTTGAATGTAGGAATTTAAATGTACTCTATTCGGTATAAACACACTATTGTTACGAAACAATTCGTCTGAACAGTACAGATAAGTACGTAACCATACGCAGTATTATGGCGCGTAGAGTGCTTTCGATCGTGCGGTACGCTGGCTCTCTTTAAAAGTGAAATCATGACATTTCCCTCTACATTTAGGCACCTAAACCGTTTGCAAACAACATTGAGAGCCGGTGCGCGAGTAAATGAACGGGGGGAAGGAGGGGTCCTAAACAAAAGGTGCGAGCCCTCCCCACACCATTGCCACATCGACCCGGCCCGGAGGGTAACGTGTACAGTGACTACGCTGATATTTTTCAAGGATTATTCCCGACAATTTGTAATACTATACATTATTTTAATGTTTACTATAGTGTTTAATAAATTTTCTTTTAATAAAGTCAATTTTGGGGAAACAGATATTTTAAAAAAATTCTGAAAATTCCCAACAGAATTGTTTTAGAGTTACCGCCTATCTGTCAAACCTCTTTCTTTCGAAATGACTCAAGAAAATCTTAGCCACATCTATCACCCCTCCAGCAATTCACAGTTTTATCATAATCAAGAACAAAACGTGTTAAAATTGATCAGACAATTTAATTAAATGCTATTGATTTAAAATTTAGGATGCTCGCTTGGTGCTTTTTCGCCCTTGGCTTAAAAGAAAAAAGTAAAAAGATTTATTCGCTGTCAGGAATATATTGAAGATACATTAGACACATACATTAAACAGCGTTCCCGATGCTATAATTGAATGAAATTGGTGCTGTCATTAATATTTTTAGGTGTGCTTAAAATACGTTTTCAGTTTGTATTTCAGAAATCAATAAGCCTTTCTGGTATATCAAATTAGAATAGCAATCGGTGAAGTCCAGTTTATGATCTGAATATGATTGCTAAACTGACTCTAGAAGGCTGTTCACCTTGTAACTCCAAAAAGCGTTCACTCGGGCGATACCCAAAGCGTACTAGCCTAGGCTCTCCAAGGATTTAGCGATTTTAATTGTTGAAAACTTGATTTTGAATAATCGATCGCAGCGTTCTGCTATCTTTAATACGCGTAAATTATAAAGTCAATAGGACAAACAGTCACCTGCATCAAAAATATTCTTACAGCGCTAGTAGCGTGGTCACCGCACATGGGGGGTGGTTGTGCTTTTTCGCAGCGCGTGTCACTTGCGCGGCGGGGCGCGGGCGCGGCGGTCGACACGGCGGGCGTCGGGATCTGGCGTCCGGGCGCCGCGTTGCCATAGCAACGACACCGCGACACCACCACCCCACCCCGACCGCCTCGCCGTAAGCAATCCAAAACCACCCTTATAAACAAGTGCGCACAGTCCACGATTGCTCACTTATATACTCGGCCGACACATAAGGGACCCCTGCCTACATAAGACGGTACGGTCAGGCGATGTAAATAACGCGAGATAACTTCGAGAGGGTCTAATGGAATAGGGAATCGTGTTTTGGAAAGTGCCCCGGAGAGAATGTTCTGGGTTGTTAGCCCACGATAAGGGGCCCCCTGCCATGTTAAGTGAAAGTCGATACAGGGATTAGGTTCGAGAAATTTGATTATTCAGACGTAAGTTTGGTACAGTGTAATGGAGTAAGGTGACCGCATTCAGCTACCCTCCGCAACGCTGCGACCCACGCCCGACTCGTTACCCGCTTAGCTAACCCTGATCATGTATTTCGTGAATATTCCAAGTTTAAATTGTTGCCTTGCGTTATTCAATTTATGAACTAACTTCATTTGCAATAAAATGTTTAGATGCTTATACGTTTGCACTCTATTTACAGGAAGTATGGATTTCGTTTACTTTTAATAACCTATCGCAGAAATCAGGTCATTAGATAAGTTTTGTATTAAAAATACTTAAAAATAAAAACGTTGTAACATAGCTGAAATGAACCGCAGGCTGTTACTAAAATTTTATTTTTATAGCGAATAAAAATACTCAATAACTTTGACTAGACACGAAGTGAAAATATCTGTCCGATTATTGTTCCTAGATAGCTATTAGTAAGACGTGATGTTAAACAATTCAAAAAAACTTGCATTCAAGGGGAATCTAATTTGCGGGCTTCGATTCTAAATCGAACTTCATGTGGCCACCAGGCCAGCCCACAGCTTATAAAAATATTAAAAAAATGAACTTCAAAATATTTTTATTTAAGTAGGCATTTACACGAACTTTTTAAAATCCAATTATTTTTAAGATTATGAAAAGGTGTATTCAGTCTATAAGTAAGCTATAACGTGCCGGCAAGAAACTTGGCGGTTACTCTTTTTAAATGAAATTTTACAAAGTTTGGTTTAAACATGAATCCTGAAGTCAACTAACCAAGTTGTACTATATAAATATTTACTACTATAACCACTATATAATTATTTATACTATACTATTATATATAAATATATAAAATTTTGAATTTAAAACTAAGAAAAGAAAAGTGTAAATTATCTTGTAAAACATTATTATATATCCGTACACCGGGTTCGTTAAAATCATACAGTGCGTTACAATTTTAATAACTTGTTATTGAGAAGAGTAATTGTCTAAGCGTTTGTTTGGTTAATTTACAACGTTTTGAGAGTATTTTGTATAGTATTACTAATTTAAACTAAGAACTATGATTTTTCCATTTTTCTTCGTCATCGAACTGCTTCGAAATAGCGTTTGACAACTTTGTTTAGCCCTTCCGCGGTTGTCGTCTGCAAAAAGATATTTTTAATTTTTTAATTGTTCTTCACTAAAATTATTTGGAAAATTATCTAATTTTATTTACTTTAAATTGGCACGCCAACAAAAAACACAAGTTTACATTAGTATTGTATAATATAGTACAAAATTGAATGTTTGCCTGGCCATAGACAGCACGGGCTATAAAAAATGATAACGAGTGAATAAAAAAATAACAATTTTTTTTGTTTTGTGTTAGATGTTGATAGCTTGCTGACTTTTATAACTTCATATAGCACTATGAAACATAAATTCGAAAACACTTTCCCACAAGATGGACTATTGACTAGTAGTGTCTACCACGGACGACTTGCGATAGTAGGTCGCGCGCCTCAGTCCTGTGACCTGGACTAGGGTCGCGAGTTCGATTACCAGGATGTAATCTTGTATAATTCCACTTGCCACTGTCCACAAACAGGTTTGAGAGGATGGGTACCATAAAATACCTCTGCATACCATAAAACCACACTACGATCGACAACCAGCCTGCAAAGCCTGCCGATTATAGTATATGACCCCACAGATTTCTTTGGTAGGGGCCTATACCTTGCAGTGGGCATCTATGGGCTGAAACGACGACGAAAATGGATTATATCTTATTAAAATCAATATGAGTCTACTACTAGTTCAGATGGTAAATTCCTCATGCCTGAGAAGAAAATATGAAAGAAATTCAGCGGGACGAAATTTTTTTTTTAAAGGACGATAGGTTATTTATTTAATAAACATTAAAATAGCCTGAAAGTGAACGGTTCATTCCTAGGATGTGCTACTTTCTATGAAAATATTTACAGATAAACAAACCAACTTACAAACTAAAATTATATTTAATTCACTTACCGCCACCATTTTGTCTTCGAAGAATTCGCGAATATGTTTCGAGGTTCTTCCGTTTTCTTCCCTCTGTATATGTATCATTTTGTTGCCCACTATTGTTATAAGACTCTTGACCTAGAATAATATTATGGAAAAATAATTTTCAAACTATGAAAGGGACTATTATAAAGCTTGGCTAGGCTATATCCTCGGGAGGATGCCTCGTGGAGTGGTGAAACACGCGTAGAGTGAATTAACAGTAATAGTTGTTTTTCGCATTGTTTGCCGCACGCGCATTTATCAGCGGGCTGGCGGGCGGTGCACTTCAATGCACGACTACTGCTGCATAGCAGAAGTAGCTATATATTAGTCCCTTTCTTAGTTAGGATGGACTTCCGCAAGGTAACGCCTGAATTTATTAGAATAATTTTCAAACAATAAAAATTTAAAAGTGTGTTTGGTTTCTGGAAAACATGAACTGATAAACTTGCAATACTTTGTTCAAGCGGCTATTACAATGGAGACTTTGGAACTCAAAGCCCAAAAAAGTAGGAGTAGATATAAAGTATAAAATAAGCCTTACTTAACTCTTCATTAAAGAGAAGGGGAAGTTTCTGGTTGCCGTGGAACAATGTGGTTGCTAAGAGAATTGTATCCTTCTAATGAAACGTGCCTTAAAACCGTATTGTCTTACAATGTTATGAATTGGAATCCCACATAACTCTGTCCTTCTTGATCTTTTACACGTGTTACTCTAACCCAAATAAAATAAGTTAATTTAAGTCTCAAAAAGATTGCGCAAGATTTTCCAAATTATTCCAAATATTTAAAAATTCAAAATCCTAGATTATTTTTAATGGTGTATTTTTGATTGTGATATCAGGTGAACGCATTGTTAAAGTTAACACTGTATTGTATCATGTTACTGGAAATCAATACCCATCGGAAGAATTTATAAAAATTGTTTCTATAAAATTTTAAAAGCATTTAATAATTTTAAATTCTGTTACCTTGATGCCGTCAGGTTTAATCTCATCAAACTCTAATCCTGATACAAATGTCACCGACGAACTGACCAGCTTCGAATGGAAACTGAAGGTATAGGTTCCGTTCTCGTTGAGAGTCAGACAATGGGTGGGACGTAGAGCCAGTGCAGCTTTCCTAGCTATGTACCCCACACCTGGAATTGTAAAGTTTTAATTAAAAATGCGCGTTAAAAATTTTGTTATAAATAATATGCATTTTCTACACCCACACTAATCGATTTAGTGTGTTATATGATATAAAGTGTGTGACAGCTAATCAGTTTTAAAATTATTTACTAACAAAACAACTAAATCTAACGGAAAGACAAGTATTGAGATCTTAAAGAAAAAAAAAGTTGATCATATTTAAAACTCACTTCTAACTTTCAATTGAAAATGAAATGTCCTTATTTCATGTATGGCAGTTTATTATCCATAAATACAAAAATAAATATATTTTTTCAAAATTACTTTATCACCATCATGTAATTATTCAATATTAACAATTATTATAAATTTTACATAAATTCCACTGAAACGTTATAATATTGCAATCTATAACGCCCTTAGACCGCCACTGCAAGTTTTAAGCCTAACCCAAAGATATCTATGGGGGAATATGCTATAGTGGCAGACAGGTTGGCGATGATGATACCCATCCTTCGGAAACTTGTTTGTCGGCAGTGGTAATCCTATATATTTAATTCACAAATCGTGAATTATAATGTATCCCAGTAATCGACCGGCGAATTATGATCGAATGAAGTCTTTGTCCTTACTGACGGGCTACCAGTGCCCACATTCTATAACTTACGAGTACATAAGTACATGATCACAAAAATTTAAACTACCGTTATATTTTTATTAGCGATGCCTAAAACATTGAAATTGTCAATTTATTTTTTATATTACTACGTTGGTGTAAAGCAAACAGTGTCCAGGTTTAGTTTGAAATTTATAGAAAAAAACATGCTTTTATATTTCGTAATATTATAATCATCATCAGTTCAATCGTAAGATATCCACTGCTGGTCATAGGCATCTTTCATAGATTTCCGAGAAAAACTTAGAAGCAGCTAATTATAACATTGAATATTAAATTTAACAAAAATAAACTTACCAATAAATATTAAATAATCCTCAAAATTTTCATAGCCGACCATCACATATTTCACTCCTAGGAACTCGTCCATTTCACATGACGATTGAGCTGAAGATCATTGCCTAATGACCATACTTTGGTTACTATCTCGTCTACGTTGCGAGATAAATGATAAATTCGCTATCGTCTGATAACGAACGCCTCCTTAATCTGTTTACTCTTGTTATCGCTCCTGACTTCTTATCAAGAAGTGCCAGATAATTAATGCCAAATCTAAGTTATTAATCCACATACTATTTTTGCACCATAAACAACAAAAAGCATCAAAGACTTGTCTAAAACGGTTTAAATAATTTTGTTAAAGCTTCATCGCTATCGAGAGGTCCGATCTTTAGCATACTTTACCAAATAATTTAATATTTGGTCAAAATAATTGAAGAGAACATTATGAGAAATTGAAAATAAAAAATACTTTATTCAATATAGAATGTATTACATATTTTATAGTCGAGATTAGTCTACCGTCTGTTCATTAAGAAATGGCGGATAGTTAAAAATGTTATTGTTTAATTGATACTAGATGTTGGTAGTTTGCTGACTTTGACAGCTATGAATATAAAATTTCATCATATTCAATAATCATTAAAATAGACTAGAGGCGAAAACATCATTTTTTAGGTGTGCTATCTTTTATGAAGTCACACGTACTGACATAGTTACTATGTTGTAACCCTTAACACACAAAGGTACTTTGACTTTTTTTTTAAACTTTGCAATAAAAGCTGTCGTAACATTACCTGGGATTTGATAATAAAAGTATGGCACAAATTTATTAACGTAAATATTAGTGTAACACAAAATAATTAGAGTTAATGAATGTAGCACAAAATAATTAACGTAAATATAAGTGTAACACAAAATAATTAACATAGATATTAGTGTAGCACAAAATAATTGACGTAAATATGAACATAACACAAAATAATTAACGTAAATATGAGTGTAGCACAAAAATTGACGTAAATATGAATGTAACACAAAATAATTAACGTAAATATGAATGTAGCACAAAATAATTAACGTAAATATGATTGTAGCACAAAATAATTGACATAAATATGAGTGTAAAGTAAAATAATTCGATTACATGGTTAATTTAAATCGTACTATGTAATATTTTTAACTTCTCTTTTGTACCATTTAAAAATTAAATAACATATAATAGTATAAGTTTTCCTAAGGTTCTTTTGTTAAATATAGAAAGTAGATCGATGTTCAATAGACACACACTTTTTAATTATTAAGCATTGATCACAAATTTTAAATAAAAACATTATTTGCAAATTATCGTACCGTACCAGAAATTGCAGAGACTTGCAGTATGTACGTAATGTTAAACTTTATTTATATATATTAAGGTAAAACATAAGTCCTAGGTAGTATTTGTCCTTATCAAGGAAGTTTTTTTTTCAGGTCAAAAAAGCATCTACGACGAACCACCATCAGACGCAGTTACGGGCAACAGCAAACGCCAGGAATGTCTTGACGATTTAGAAAGTGAGTTTATGTTTGTTTTTCAATATCTTCGTATAACTCACCTATTTAAGAACGCGCATAAACTAACAAAAGTAAAACAAAATGAACACTAAGATCTTTGTGAAATCAATTTTTTTTTTTTTTAACCATCGGAAAGTTTCGTCCCAAAACAGTATTGCACTATAGCAATGATGTGCTTCTAATATTTCTATTTGAATAATTATATGTTAAGTTTTTATTTTTCGAGTTACTGGGTGAAATGAACATTACTATTCATCATCATTATGTTAGTCGATAGACGCCTAATGCTGGGCTCTCGCCCAAAGATAGTCACAATGACCATTATCAATAATTTATATAAATTAAAAAAATTCTTTATCAGCTCTGTTTCAAAGGATTGCTTTTACTTAAGCGTTTTGTTATAAAACTGTGTCTCCTGCAATGGTAAGTAGGACGTGCAATGACTTTCCAGTTTATCTTCAACTTGCGTCTGGTCTCTCCGATGCTTTACTTCTGCCAATATGAAGCGTAGCCAGGTTCGCTAGTGATAGAAATGTTTACTTATGTCTTGGGATATTAAATTCAAGGCTTCCAATTCAAAGACGTCAATACTAACAATTTCATAAAGTCTGAAGAACACTCAAATAATTCAGAGACACCGTTTAGCGAAGGACTTAAGTAAGCTTGATCGATGCTTGCGTAATATAAAATAAATTACTCGCGGTTTTTTTTGTACATCATACTTATTTGTTAGGTTTGTTAGGTCGCTCTAGCTCAATACCACATACGTTGCTATCACCTCACCCTTGAATCTGCGACCAACAAGTAGTGAAGAAGCATACTGTTCATGCATATTTATTCTCTACTTATCTCAAACTCGCGTCTTAAAATTACTATTTATGAGTAAAACTTTGTATAACATCGTTTCATTATAAGCTGACTTTATATCACTTACAATCGAATGAAAAGCCTGTTGTCAAATTAATATATTGTTTATTAAAAAAGCAGAGCTGATAATTAAAAAAATAATATTTAATACACTGGACAGACAATAAGAATAAGATTCGCTGACAATAACATTCCCGCGAGAAAATCTGTTCGATGATATTTACCAATTTCTATGTAAAGTAAAACGAAAAAAGAATAAATATTAATTGTAATATTTTTGAGAAGAAATATAAACGCGAAGAATTGTGAGAATAATTTCCAAGCAACCTTCGTTTGTAAGCTCTGAATTTCTAAATATAAAATGTCTCGTATGACCTATATCTATAAAGATACGTTACAAAAAAGTGAAAAGGTATATAAGAGAGTGGAAATTACGAGATTCCCCGCATTGAGCGCGAGGTTCGTTCCCAGGTGCTGTAAGGGAGTCGCACTCAATACTTTCATTAGGGTGAGCGATGGGACGGGACGTCAACGTAATCCCGGTAATGGCCCTATTGTTGCGTCACCGCCGCCATTTTGAATCGGCGCTTAAGGCGCCCGGGTTGCGTAAAGAAATCGAGAATACGCACGCAGCAGCCGCCACTACTCGCAGCTCGCTTTATGCTCTGAAAGCCCTCGCTTCAAACCTAAATTATGCGTTCATCATTGAAAACATTCTATCCTTATTATATTATTGATAAAGTTTGAACCCTTCCTTGCAATAATGTCTTCTTCTATCTATGTCGTTTACTATCGGAGCGTGAGTTGCAAGTGATGATTTACGGCTCAGAAACGTAATCTCTCACTTAGGACCTCATTGGCAAGCTCACAGTGCTGCAACCAGATATAGACAAGAAATTTCTTTGAAATTTAATCTGGAATACGAAGATCCGAAGACGAACGAAAAGCCTAGGACGCCCAGTCACAAGGTGGACAGATGATCTACCCAAGATCGTTGGAAGACGATTGAAAACTTATGGGGGATGCCTACGCGCAGCAGTGGACATAATTCGGATAAAATTATTTCAATAATAACCATCGTAGCATCACCTTTCTGATGTCGACTTCTGCTATCGATGTATTTAGATACTACGCCACATATCAGTCAGGTTTTCTCGTATTAACGATGAAAGTTTTAATAAGTGAAAACCTGGCTACGTAGCAGAACACATCGGGCGATGATTCTCCCTTCCCAAGAACCGTTTAATAGAAAGGTGGAAGTCTGCCCTCTTGTCCCTGTGTCCAGGACAGCTGTCAGAAGTACATTTAAACTAAACTTCTGTAGTATGATCTCCTTTCGAGGTCCATACTTCCAATTGCTCAATGAAGTCTAAACGATCGATTGACTTAGGGCTTCCCTATTCGATTTGCGGTTCAGGTTAAGCTTTTTCAGCGCTGTTCTACCTGCTAAAATTGTAAATGCAAACGAGCAAACAACATATGTCACATCCAAAAGATCCATAACTTTTGTTTCATTACTTTAAAATGTTCAATTTAATCCTAACTTTTTGCTCGCCCAGATATTTTCTGAGAACGATTACATCTCATGTTATGTTACATTTCTCACCCCTAATATCGTTAAAATTATATTATTATCATATGAAATTTAAATATTATTACTAAGTATCGAAACAAGAAATGACACTTAAAAAAATTGTTAGTTCGTCATCACTATGTCTATAAACTTATCCAGATCCTTCACCACATGCTAGTCGATGAAATATTTAAAAAATAATTCATAGTGTATGCGGTGGACATAGAAGGGAGAAGTATCACAACGTAACGAGAGGTTTGATTAGTCTTCTGAAAGATTTAGGCCTGTGAAGAACGAAAATTATTTTATTATTTCTGTAACCGGCTTATAAAACAGTTAGTTATATAGTTTTAGGATTATTTGAAATTTGGTTAGGTAGGCAGAAATGTCTGAGCGTGAACGCGAATGTATTGCGTCCTTAAATCAATTACTATATACCCGGTAAGCACTATGATCCATGGATTGCCAAGACCTCACTTCTCTAAAGTATATTATGTAAACTAAAGAAGGTGATATCATGATGATGACGAAGAGTTGTAAGCAGTTTTGCAGGAAAGCAGTCTGTCTTCCACCAGCTCTTATCATTGACGCTGCTCTAAAAGTGGTATGAATTAAGAAAAAATAGATGTCTATCATTATTGCATTATTAACAATAAATCTATATGTTAATGCTATCTGTTTTGTTAATGATATGATAAAATCTCACCAGCCAACGATTTTTTTTGAGAAAATATAGTATATATAACTGATATTTTTTATTTTAAACCCTCTCTTGGTTTCTCGTGGAAATAATCTTTTGTCGATCAACGGAATATCGATCGTCTTACCGAATCAAGTGTATTTAAAACCAAAAACTTTGTTTAATTAATCACTTACGTTGACCTATGACAATTTCTTATTCTAGATTCAGGCGATTGTAACGACGGCCTCGTCAAAATCCACAAGAAGCGTCGCCTTAACGACAGCGAGCTGGGCGAAAGCTCCAGCAGTAACTGCAGTCAAGAACTATCGGCCACGCCGGAGAAGAAATCGAAACCATCTGAACCACTGACTCCACCAAATATACGGTAAATTTGTATAATGTGTGCGTTTTGATTAATAATTAACGTACAAAATCTAACCAAACTAAAAAACTTCAACGATTTCACTATCATCATTCAAGCAGCAGACTGGTCGGATGTGTCCATATCCAATGATTTCCGACCAGACCTTCGGGATGGATGTCTTTCGCTCAGTGGCGTACCTAGGGGGGGGGGGGGGTGCGGTCCGCACCGGGCTTTGAAGAAGCTTCTCAAAATTGAATATGATTAAAAATTACAATGTCGTTCTACAATGAGTCAATTAAGACTACAAAATCTTGTCAATAGAACAAGAAATTACAAATAATATAAATTTTGAGAGCATTATACACGATTTTTCTAGTATTAAAGCTAGATGAGTAGGTATTATATAAATATGTTTACGAGTGCATACAAATATGTCTAAAAAAATTTACTCTGTGTATTAATTAATATTGATTAAATAACTTAATAATTTATTTATGTAATGTGTATTAATTTATAAAAACCACTATTTGATTGACTTATAATAGAAAGGAAGGCAAACTGGAGATCGCCCCGGGCGGCAAAAGTTCTTGGTACGCCACTGCTTTCGCTACGCTTGCCTGACCTGTTCTGTCTGTGTGGGTGATCTGTTCTGCGCGCTATGTGGCTTTAAGTCCAATCACTCTTTATATAAAAATAATTTATTTAGGCACAGATTTTCAGGTAAGGTTTTGTTATAAAAAGTTCTTTTTATAATAAAAATGTTAATTTTCCTTTGAAGTTAGAACACATTGAAGCATTTTTCAAATGTCAAAAATTGCCTCCGTTAAAAACATAGCATTGTCAAGCAGGTAACCATTTCTATTGTCTTTTGTATAACCTTTATTGAATACCGGCTTGATAATTTGTATGTAGCTATATACGCTTTTATTAGAGAAACAGAGTAGTGTGATGTTTGGTACTAATATAATCACTTAGGTTTAAAATTCCTTGCTGTTCATACAGACTGCTTGATACTTTATTTAATGTATGGTACTTTATCGCCCGTATTTTAGTTCAGTAGCCCTTATTTGAAAATGCATGTGTAAATCATATTTTGATCTTAATTTATTCATAATACTAACACAGGTTTATTTTTGTCATGTCATATGACGTAATTAGTTGGTGAATTGATTTAAAGTATATATGCATGAAATTGTTTTGTATGTAGAAATTTATATTTTTTAAAATAACTTCAAGCATTACGATACTAGATTCCCACGCATCTTCTCAAAAATTTATCTTCTATCTACATAAGAATTGGCCAATTCGGCTATTTTTTCATATTTAGGTTAAGGCACGAAACGTTTTTATTCATAGAAAAATGGGAGGAAAATGGTAGAATCAATATCGTTTTTCTCGTAGAAAGAAAAAGAAAATTAAAATACCTTTGCTTGATTGCTGAACAAGCATTTGACGTCAATTAAAAACAATTTAAAATAGCGTAAAACAATATTATAATATTGAGAATCATAAAGCAATTGAATGAAAATTTAAATAATTTATTATTAGTGTTAAAAATAGAAAACTAATTTGGATTGTTAATTAAAATTAAATCCAAAGAGAGTGAGTAATTACTCTGACATATGTTTTGATATCTAATCATGAATATAAGTATTTTTTTTAAATCTGTTGATATCGACAAAAAATTTATATACCTTCCCGTAGTTTTCTATAGTACAATCCGGTAATAATTCATGAGATGCAACGGTCCTAGCCAAGCATCCCAAGGGAACCCCTTATCTAAGTTACGTAAATGAGATTTAGATGTAGCACCTTATTGTAAAAGCCAATAAAACAAGTGTGCAAAATAATACTAATTTTTTTTAATTATTTTGAAGTATCGTAATGCTTGAAATTTTCATAAGCAATTCATAAGCATGCATGGGACCTTCTGTGACGGATGAAACTATAATTTTCAGAAACCTGTACAGTTTAGTGAACAACCTCCGCCTCAGGACCTCGATGCTTGTTAATTCCAGTGTACCCAAGATATATTACGGCGCGAGGACCCACAAGCAACTGCAGCAGGTGGTGAGGGAGTTCGCAAGGACCGACTACTGCGGGGACCTGCTCATGACCGTTCTATCAAGCAGAGACTACAGTTGCATAAGAGAGTTCGACCGACAGACGTGGAGTAGTAAGAACGACATGTGTAGAGCTTGCATAAAGGTTATTTTGAAATAAATTATTATACTTAACATAATCAACAAACCGAAAATAATAACTTATTTAACATATATTATATAGCACAAATCATAGTTATGTATTGTCGCCGTTTTAATCCATAACCACCCACTACTAGACGTAAGCCTCCCCCAAAAATGTCTATGGGGGATATAGCATAATCGCCACGCTTGACAGACGAGTTTACGATTCCAGGTATTAGGGTACGCAAAGAATGCTGACGTCTATACACTGGAAACTTGTTCTAGCAGTGGCAATCCTGTATAAAAAATGCACAGTGTAAATTATATTAGGTCGTAAACCTGCGATCTACGATCGCAAGTCTCACTCCTGTACCGTTGAGTCACACCTCACGATGTTTACGGAAATAACGCAGTTAATATTTATATATAATACGACCTCATTATATATATGTTTATACATACAAGACATTTCCACGAATTTTGATCGAATCATTATAATATGTCTGAACCCGTAAGTCTAAGATTAGATTAGAGAGTTGAAACTGAAGCTAAGAACGGATCGTAAGAAATCCACGTGAAAGAGAGATTTTCATGAAATTCGTTAACTAATGCATATTTTCAAACTACAGCTCTTACTAGTATTTACATCTTTGTTAGAATATTGCCTTTTGGCATGGTATTAATTGTAAAAAAAATATTTATAGTGTATTTCTAACTATAATTGCCCGTATCAATATACACAATATATTTTATGTTCAATTTTGTTTTTAAACTTTTATGTATAAGACTAGCTCGTGATTTTTCCAGCCATCTAATACGGAATGTAGAGAGGATTCAAACTGCAAGTTCTTTGACAATAGAATGGCACTTAACCACAAGTGCCTTCCGCCTGCTTTTGAATTGGAAGACTTGGTGGCAGTCGGAGAGGAGAAGAAGGCGTGTCCGTACTTCGCGGCGCGGGCCATGGCCACCTACTCACACATCGTCTTTTGCCCTTACAACTATCTTATCGAACCTAGCATCAGAAGTAGCGTAAGCGAATCCTTATTTCATATTAAGCAAATTAACCCATATATTGATTATTTCCTCTGCTGCCACATAAAGTTTTTAGAAAACCAAAAGTTTAATTAAGTGTCAGCTTATAAATTATTTCATCGTCATCATATTAACCCACTGCAAGGCACAGGCCTATCCCAAACATGGCCGCGATGCCAAACACGTCGCATCCAGCGATTTCCTGCGGCCTTGACTATTTTATAAGTCCACCTTTGTTTTTGTTCAAAATAGCCAAAAAATAAATCAAATAATGTCTCCTTGTCAATCTATAAAAGGTTGCATCGTGTAAAACTATGTTTGTGAAAAGCAGTGAATCGCTTCGTTCGGTGTCTTTTGTACGAAGTTTCCGAACGCAGCCATTGTCTCTTCAGCCTCTTTAAAACGGTATTCCTCGAGTTTTTTTTTTTGGTCATAAAGATCTCATGGGGCAAGGGACTGTAACCCAAACCCAATAAGTAAGGATATCCCAACAATTCCACACCTACCTTAGTTAAATACTCGAAAGCTGGTTTGATCGAGTACGCTGATACGTTCTTGTAACGGAGGACTTAGTCGCCTAGGCGTTGTTCTCGAAATTTCTCTAAAACAACAAGCAAAATTCTTGTGTACCACTTCGCTGTCACTCTTTTTGTGAAAATACCAATTTTTAGGTGCCGTTAATTTATGCGAAACTAAGAAGACTTCTGTTTTCAGATTATTAAATATTTTTTTTAATTACACAATATTTTTAAACAAGCCAGTACAAAAATTATAAAGAATAATGGTAAGTAGTTTTTATGCATTCTTAATGCAAAAGGGCAGTGATATTTAAGTTCATGTACCCTTCCGCTCTGTGAACTCAGCTCAGATGAAGCTGTAAAAGCCTTCGGGCTAACAGCACTTACATAAACAGAGAATAAGTAAGCAGTGATCATAGACATATTATAGATTGTCTTTTTAAAGATTAACCCAGATTTTGATTTAATTAATTTAAAATTATCGAGCCTTTAAACAACAGTGTTTTGGTTTTAAACGCGAGGTAGCCGTTTTGCTTTTGTGTCCCATAGCTTCGCACTATGACCTACTAGATCAGTAATTTAGTAAGCTGTGTTCACACTGACCATTATGTTAATATTGAACAAAAGAGCGATGATGAGCGTGAATGTTTATCGCAGCATACTTTATTTAAGATTTTTTGTAGCATCAAGCTTGTTACTGGGAATGAAAAAACTTAACTACATCTCCCATCACGTGGTTCCAGATGCAAATTGATCTGGAGGGCAACATTGTGATCATAGACGAGGCACATAACATCGAGGACATCTGCCGAGATGCAGCCACCTTCACTTTCAGCAGGGACAGCTTCCAGGCAGCCATTAAAGTACTTATTTCATTAATATTTTAATGTAAAACTCAACAACTAAACACTTGGACGTATCGCTTTTCAGCCACAAAAACCATATTTTAAAACTGAAAAAATCTCGGAAATTACTTCATCATGTACTTCATACGTAATTGAAAAATGATATTTACTATGTGACCTTTTGTCTATTATAAAACTATGTATTTTACATTCAAAGTGCAAAATCTCTTGGCTATAACACGCAGATTATACTTAAAAGACACAAACATGATACAGGCCCGATGGATGGAATGACATTATTGTTTGATAAAAGG
The DNA here is from genome assembly GCF_028537555.1 of Battus philenor. Classification (NCBI taxonomy): domain Eukaryota; kingdom Metazoa; phylum Arthropoda; class Insecta; order Lepidoptera; family Papilionidae; genus Battus; species Battus philenor. The sequence continues at coordinate 8,121,683 of NW_027181686.1, forward strand.
CAATATAATAGACAATCATATGTTTTATATGATACTTTAAACAAGCATATAAAAATTAGAATATCTTTGGTTACTTAGTTAAATAATTTCAGAAATATCTTTTAACTTCCTTTAAGACACAAACTTGCACATTATTATCACATATATTTTTTCATGTATCTTTTTGAGGAAGGACAGTGTCTTAATACAAGTCATTCAATATTTAATGTAAGACTAAATACGGATTCAATACGTGTTATTAGATGAAGAAAACATTTTTATAATTTTAGTTATTTTTAATCAGTCTCTCATGTACGGGGATCCTGGTACTCGTTGTCCAATGGCTGCGTTTTTTATGAGATATCATTAATTGTCATGGTCCTCTACTGTTCTATTGGCCTTGGAAAATGACATTTTTAACATGATTTAAAAAATTGTTATTTTACCTATTCGTTGTTTTGAACAAAAAATAATTTAGTAATAAATAAGTAGAAATTTTTGTAGTTTAATTTTGATATAAATTATTTAATTTTTGATGAATAACGTTTCCAATAAAAAGAACAAACGAGTAAAATAACTCGAGGTTCTTTTAAAAAGGATAAAAAAATTAATAGCAACAAATTGTAATATAACAATATTTGAAAAGGTCTATTAATATGTTCTCTTAAAATGTACTGAGTGTTGACTCATTAGTAATTTTATATTAACACATCTTACTCGTAATGACAAGATGAATATTTCATCTCTCACGTTATTTTCTAGAATAAAATAATAAAGAAATGTTTGTTCCAGGAATTAGAGGTTGTCACCAGCCACCGGTTCGCGAACCAAGACGCAATGAATTATGTGGAGTACCTGTTGCAAGCTCTTAAGAATTGGGACGAATGGTACGCAGTTTCACATTACTATATTTAAATGTTTGGTTTTATTTATTCATTTATTAACACTTTTTTTGTACACCATATACAAATACTAGAAAAAAAGAGACAATTCATATATAAGTACAAGAGGCGGTCTTAAGGCTCGAGGCGATCTCTAACAGACAACTTTCGGGTGGAGATGAGATACATTTTAAGGCCCCTGCTTAGTCGCAGTCTAGGGTGTACATACATACAAATACATACATTACTATACACACATATATACTTATATCATACATATACAATTATACATTTATTTATGTACATATATTTATATACATATGTCAATGTATATATACACATAAACATGCATGTATTACTATACATACATACATATATACCAAAACACTTATTAGGTTTTGTGTTACTTTAGACATTTTTGTTGCTATTTTTGAAACACCGGCTTAACTTTAGAGGATACCTCACAGTATATAATAAAACTTGTTGTGAGCAATGGCAATCCTATACGATAAATGCACAAAGTGTGAATTATATGTGCTTGTATTCCGGGAACCAAACCTGCGACCTGTAATCGCTTGTCTCCGTCCTCAACTCCTTTAACATAGGTACCTATATTAGAAAACTCAACTCTTAACTAATAACTAAGACATGAAAACAATAAAAAACGTTAAAAATGTATATGACCTATAGATAGTTAATATAAAAGTTTCTGAGTTTTTAAATTAATTAATTAATTGTTGTATCAATCTCTTTTCAAATTATTAAACCAAAAATTTGAATTTTTGATCGTCATCATCTTAGCCAGAGAAAGTCCACTGTTGCACGTAATCCTCTAGCATAGATTTTTAATATGACCAGCTAGAAGCAGCTTGCATCAAACGTCTGATGACTAGGTTGTTAGCTTGCTAAACTAGCCTAATTAAGGTCACTTTGTGAGGAGACTTCCTCCGTTGCAGATAACTGTCCGTGATCCTCACTTCAGAAACTTAAGACCCCAGCATCCATCTGTTCTGTGCGCCGGTTGGACTGCCCGCTTACTTTGGTTTATTATGGATTTCCTAAGTTCGAATTTTTTTGATGAAGAGGCGTTGCCAAACTTAGTAACTATGTTCTTAACACGATACAATGTCTCTTAAGAATGCTGATACAAAGTAATAAAGTTGGTTGTGCTACGGTGCACAGGTTTCAGAACCAGACGCCGCTGATCAACAAACAGGCGATGAACGGGCAAGCGGCTAGCGAGCAGATAGAAGGCGGGCAGGCGGTGTTCAAGTGGCAGGTTGAACACTTCGTGGAAACACTTGACAATCACAACATTGGCCGTCAGCATTGCAACGGTATGTACTTTCTCCATAAACTGTCTGAAGATAATCTTTGATCAGAGTGTGCTTCCAGAGATGACTTATGAATCCAGGACGTGGTCGCTTTCAATAGGCCTTATAAAATGGCTCAAGGGCACCCGGAAAACAATAGAGGACTGTGCTTATTTTTCTAAGATGAAGAACTCCAGAGATCCCAAAGAGTGCAAGGTAAACCATGTAAGACCAGATCGATACTCTAATGATATACGGCATTGCGGTTACAGCACTTGCCTCCGTGTCATATCACAATAAACCAAGAATAGGTATTTATTGGGTGATCACTTGAGTTCCTTTATTTTTATTGCAATTATCAAAATATGTAGAATATATAAAGTTATATTATAAGCTAAATTAAGGCCTTCACTAAAAATCGCCACAATGACCGGTCTTACGCTGCCAGCGTCCAGCGGTTTCATGCGACCTTAACTAAATCATCAGTTCACCTTTTGGGGACCACCTGGAATTCTTCCAAATAAATGATTGTTTGATAGTTGTTCAAAATAACCTTTTAAAAATAAATAAAATCATGGTTGCATCGTGTAAAACTGAAAGTATATGAGAAGCAGTGAATTGCTTCTTTCGGTGTTATTTTTACGAAGTTCATCGACTGTACGAACAATGTGCTCTACCCACTACCACTTTGTACTAGCAATTGTTCGAGTTAAGTCGATGAGTTTGCTTCTTCTGCAATGCTCTTTACTTCTGGTTCGATTTCGCAGCGAAACTCCGTGCATAGCCCTCTCCATTGCTCTCTAGGTGACCTCGATTCACAACTTCGACAACGGAGCCTAACTACACAGCCATTATTATTTATATTACCATACAATCATATAACCATTACAATCGTTCCTATTTACGGTTCCCTACATTCTTAACATGAATGAATTAAAAAAATACTAACGTTCTTTAAAGTGTGTAATCAATACCTGACCATTTCTAGAGTTCCGGCAAAACGCGGAAAATTTCTGCAAACGTCTGCGTGAAGACCCGCGCACTCTATATGGAGTGACACAAGCGACCGGCACTTTGATTGAATCCATCGATACAGTGCTAGGTAAAATACTATTTTACATCTATTACCTGAAAACCACAAGCCAGACAGTGTCCAAGATAGTGGGGAAGTTTCAGTTACACGATTTATTTAGATTTTCAGCTGCAGGACGTTCGCTTCTGAACATATGACTCGCTTATTTCTAACAAAACTGGTTGGAAGCAGCCTGCATTCAGTGTCTTTTATAACAAGTGCGAGTTAAAGGATAAACTAGTTAATTTCATTGAAATTTAATATACCAGTAAGGCTTATTCCATTATCTCTGAAATGAAAATTGATCCACAATTTACATTGCTCAAAAGTCTAAAGATACAACATAATTAAATAAAAATCAAGTATGCTCTTCATGTATAATGAATTTCGAGCAGCAAACGTATATGCATTTCAAAGTTTTTTGTTAGAAAGAGAATATTAAAAAGGGAACAATAACTTTTAGTAGTTTCAATAGGAATGGTTGGAAGCGGTCTGATTCCAGGATCTTCCGGCGGCCTTAATAAGGTCGTATGTCAACAGTGTGGATAGACATCCTTGTAAACATTTTATTTAAGTTTATTTTTTTAAATTATTGTATTGTAAGATTCTTTCAGTACATTAGGTAAGTTATTGTTCATCTCTGTTGATTCAAACAAAATGATTTTCTTTGTTCTAATTAGTTCTAAAGTTGTTTGTGTAATTGTGTTTGTTAATATCTTAAATTATAGTCAATTTAGATTGTTCTAAAGTGTATTCACTCTGCACACTACGGCGGGTGCCTAAAGCCGCCCAAAAGACGAGGCATGGGCATCCTCGTTTCTCCAGACCTCTTCGAGCCCGCTTCGAAACCTCTTACTCCTCCCCCACTTCTGGTACATCAGCTTGGTCGAAGCCTGAGAGGAAAAACGAAATTTTGGCCCTTAAACTTAATTCTATCGAGACCCAAGCCTGGTCTCCATCCGCCGCCGAAGATCTTAAAACGCTCGCCCAACACTAGTCTAAAATATACCTCGCCGAGAAATCTATTTTGGGCGCCAAACTCCGCTCAGCCCCCGGTCCAACGATCTGGTGATCGTAGCATTCGGCTCTTCTCGTCGCACTTAAGCTTTTAAAAGAATTTAAATAGAATTTCCCCTGCACATCCCTGCTGCGATACACAACCAACATCTGCACCCCTCCCCCCTCTCCCCTCCGGGCGTGTTGCACCATCAAATTCAAAACTCACATACAAGTGAGGGCAGTCAGGTTCGCTTCGCATACTACATTACAGACATCATTACAGTCCGCCTTCTTTCGAACAACATAAAGAGAGAGAGAAGAGATACAATAAAGTGTATTGAATTCAATTCAATAGATCTTAATTTTTTAATTTTTTTTTGACAAATTGTCCAAATTAAATAAGGATTATACATACAGGTTATCTTTTCGGGTGCTCGGGCAAGTACATGGACGACTTCAAGCCGGCGCTTATCCGCAACGGCTATGGCAACGAGACATTCTCAGGAGCAAAGTCATGGCGGCAATCACAGTTTAACAGGGTAACTGCTTTTATCAGACCATAGCCCATTACAATATGGAGCTACCATCATATGGGTGAACGTTCTACAGTGTGGCCGAACACGTGCGTCGTTACACTAATAGTCAAGTGGACCCATACAGGCAACAAAATGATCAGCAGGAAGGAGGTCTTCACCGAAAGAAAACTTATTAATATTTCAATTGTAAAATAAGTATATGGATATTGGAATTGTTATTATATATATTAATATTACATATCTACGTCTTTCTTTAAAGTTGAATATTTTTTAATTGTATTTCATTTTATAAACGGGAAAAATAAATTGTCATATCTCTACCTAACAATGTACCCGTGTTAGATATTCGTATAAAGATATATCGTATACATACGCCCTTCTTTATGGTACCTTCGCATCTCTCTCTCCCAGAGACAAAAAGTACATGTTATTTAATTATTTATTATTTTACAATTTTAATATGAATTCTTATTGTGTATTATATAAGTAAACAAACTCAACAGCTCTGTTTCCGTAATTTAACTCCAGGCAATAGAGAAGGAGACGCTGTCGTTACGCCTGATGTGCATGAACCCGGCCGTGATCTTTGAGGGGCTGAAGCAGGCGCGCTGCATAATCCTCGCGTCCGGGACTCTCACGCCGCTCATCAGCCTGCACTCCGAGCTGGGCACTACCTTCCCACTGCAAGTCAGCCCCAACCACGTCATCCCACCCGACCGGGTGAGATATCTTGTTTTTATTAATTTATTCGTCCTTTTTACAATCTTTGTTATGACGGACGCAATCACTTTATTTATTCTCTCCCAGCTAACCTGAGGTGCTCCAGAGATAATTTAGAGGATTTTGGATTGAAGAAATATGTCAAAATAGATAAATCTTCAAATGAAACTCCTGATGGAACTGGCTTAATTAATGTAATGAGTATATTATTATATTATGTTTCTTCTGCTTCACATACCTCAGGAGCTTCACTTGCTGGTAGATAATCCACAAAAAATATCTTGTCTAAATAAATCTAGCTGTGTTCATGAATCAAACGTTTCTAGGTTTGGGTCGGAACTCTGTCGACTTGCCCTGACGGCTCGAAGCTGGACTGCAGCAGCCGTAGCACCGACCTGGTGAGCACGCAAGATGCCCTCGGGAAGACTATCCTGTACGTCAGCAGAGTGACCCCCAACGGAGTCCTCTGTTTTCTGCCCTCCTACCATGTTATGAACAAACTGGTGGAACGGTACGTACAGTTATTGCGACATGCTCTTATCTTTTTATATATTATTTAATAGTTGCCTTAAAGACATCGTGATGTCAAACTGGACAAAAATAACCTAGCATATTCCAATATAAAAAAAGTCTAAGAAATTTACATAATTTACAAAAAAATATATTTTCTAATTCACTTTAGTAATATCGTAATATTTACAATGCAATTTTGTGTGCTTTTGTGCTATTGATATTTTTTTTATTTTATTACTTTCTAATGTTTTTTTGGCTTCGGCACTATATTTTAGCCAAGGACAATTAAAAATAAAACCGCTTTTAATTTGATTTTTAATAAGAATTTGAGTTTCAATTATTTGTTGTTAAAGCAATATGCCAAAGCTAAGTGCTTACATGGTATACATAGACGTTCATTACGACCGGTCTTATACTGCCCGGCAACGACTTTCTGCAACCTTTTATATATACATAAATGTTTTGGGTAATGAAATTTATATGTATATGTATACTTAAACACCAGTATATATGTAATTCCGTTCCAGATGGAGAAACACCGGCATCTGGGCAGAAGTTAACGAGCTTAAGCATGTATTCATGGAGAGTAGGACAGTCCGCGATCACAACGATATTATGGAAGTAAGTGATTTTATTTTTTAACTTAGAGGAAGATGCTAACTGGCATCGTTGATAGATCTTCTTTTTTATAGATCCCTAGGTTTTCTTCATTATTCAAGCATGTGTCCGGAATCGATGGAGAGCTTTTCCGTGCCATCCTTTCATCAGATTCTTAAATTCCTCAGAAGAGTGGGTAGGTGAACGTCCTCGTGGTCTTTTACCGTCTACTTTCTCTTCAATCAATACTTGGTCGAAGTTATTTGGTTATCTGTGAGCAATGTCGCTAAAGTGGCTTAAGTCTCGTTGGTAACATATTGTGGAGAGCCTGGTCTTAATCTTTAGCTGGTTGAGGGTAGACTTGTCGGTGCGTCTTTCTGCCTAAAAAGCCTAACTTTTTTATCGGTCTGTAGGGTGAATTCACCTTGATTCAAAGCTGTATAGTACTATCAAAAATAGCGGTCTCACAAGTCTCACTAATTGCGATGGAAATATTACCTATTTTACTTTTTTAATTTTCGTACACTTGCGAATTACCTTTTTGCTGCTTCCTTAAAAGCGTGGTCTCTCACTCTGGGCCTTGTTGTCAAGCTCACAATTGCTCAACGAACCATGGAGAGTTATGCTCCTGATTTCTCTTTCGGAACAGACGACCTTAACATAGTCGTCAGTTAGGGTACAGTGCGGGTGGAATGTATAAAATAAAATCTTAACTTACCTCTACTCGGCGAAAGAAATATTACCTACTACCATGCTTCTAGAGATATCGCGATGATTTGGTACATTGGTGGAAATTAGAATTTAGAAAGAGTATTTTGTACACATGTAATAGTGAATATGATCCTCTATTATGCTATTCCAAACTTTAATTTTAATGCTCACAATTTGTATCAGCTTTAAGTGTATGTGGTTTATTTTTATCACTTTGTGCGAGTTTTAGTTTAATTATATAAGCAAATTATCATTAACCTATTTTCCAGGACTTTTACAAATACGTGTCGACGGACAAAGGCGCTCTGCTGTTGGCGGTGTACCGCGGGAAGGTGTCGGAAGGGATGGATTTCAAAGACCACCAGGCCAGGGCGGTGATAACCGTATGTCTATATCTTTGCTAGCCTTATAAAAACTCTAGAACCTTAAAGCCCCAGCGACCATATATTATACGCGCTATCAATTACAAACGTGAAATCTAAACATCTCTGGACCCACCAGAGTGGAAATGACCACGATTTAGTCGGTGTTCACTGGTAACACTTTAGGTACAGAAGGATATTGGATAAAATGTATAGTAATCAACGATTAAAAAGATATTATTCGTAAATTACAATTTACTGTAAGCTTTTCGGAAATTTATATGTTAAGTAACATTGATAAGTCGTGTCCAGAATAGTTGCTTATTCTGATATAACAGGTTGTCAAATATCTCTCCCTTCCGCTTTTTTGCTCTTTATTCAATGCTTTATAAAAAGTGTTACAGTGATCGGATTTAGTTCAAATATGCGCCGTTTTGTTCGATAATCTGTTTCCATCTAGACGGCAACTTCATAATACCTCCCTCGTAGAAGCCCCCCTCCTTATTTGCGAAGAACTCGGACAGCCACTTTTCACAAACCTCTTTTGAGTTCAACTTTACACCACCAAGGGCGTTCGCCATGGACAGGAACAGGTGGTAATCACTTGGCGCTATGTCCGGGCTAAATGGTAGATGTGATAAAATCCGAGCTCCCGTAGCTTCTGACGAGTCATCAACGAAGTGTGTGGTCTGGCGTTGTCCTGGTGGAACACTACACCCTTCCTGTTGGCCAATTCTGGACGCTTCTGGTCGATCGCCTGCTTCAAGCGGTCCAGTTGTTCGCAGTAGATGGTAGAATTAAGTGTCTGGCCATATGGGAGCAGCTCATAGTGGATGATTCCCTTCCAATTCCACCAAACACACAGCAAAACCTTCCTGGCCGTCAATCCCGGATTGGCCACTGTTTGGGACGATTTACCAGCCTTCGACCACGACCGTTTTCGCTTGATATTGTCGTATGTGATCCATTTTTCGTCGCCAGTCACCATCCGCTTCAAGAATGGGTTGAGTACGTTCCGTTTCAGCAGCATATCGCAGGCGTTGATTCGGTCCAGAAGGTTTTTTTGCGTCAAATCATGCGGCACCCAAACATCAAGCTTTTTTTTGTATCCAGCCTTCTGCAGATGGTTTAAAATGGTTTGGTGACTAACTCCCATCTCCTGGGCGATGTCACGAGATGCCACATGCCGGTCTAACTCGATGTAGTCCATGATTTGATCGGCATTTGTCGTCACAGGTCTTTCGCCGGCTGGCTTATCCATGGTGTCGTTTTCGCCGGCTCTGAATCGTCGAAACCATTCCTCCGCAGTTCGAAGTGATAGAGTACCATCCCCCAAAACACCATTAATCTCACGGAACGTTTCTCTAGCGGATTTGCCTTTAACGAAGGAAAACTTTAAAATAGCGCGAATTTCGGCGTTAGTGAACTCCATGTTTACACGTCTATAACTGTTGAACGCAATATCCAAACTAATCATGCATAGCGTCGTTTTGTAGGTTATGTCAAGACCTTTCAAATTATGTATAGTATTGCCAGATACGAGCTCTGTAGCGCTTTGTACATAGCCGCGAAATTCAAAAGACAAAAAGGCGGAAGGGAGATATTTGACAACCTTATATAAACTTCTCAGGTGGGCGTGCCTTACCCGAACACCTACGACATGAACGTGAAAGAGAAGATGAAATACAACGACCGATACGCGACCGAACGCGGGTTGCTACCAGGAAAAGACTGGCTCCTCGTACAGGCCTACAGGTAATAATCACATAACAACGCAAAACAAAGTTTTCATTATTAACAAATATCCGTTAGGTGCTACCGAAGATGTTGTACCGCGCCGACGAGGGTGCCACAAGCTCTTAAGTGAAATAAAAATTAGATCATAACTACTAAAATTAATAAAGGGTCGGGTAAGACCAAGGGGATGTAAAAATATTTAAGAATATATAAAAAAGTACTAAAGATGAATATTAAAAAATTTGTTGTAGAATATAATAAAATGTAAGATACAAAAGTCAAAACACAAAACTAGTAAACAATATACTGTGATATTTTCGGAATGGAGAAGAAAGGTAAAAGAAATAAAAAGCATGAAAGATACTGTGAAGGAAGAAAGAAGACAAATGTTAATAAAAAATATATCTGAAAATTCTAATACACGTAATTGTAACGTTCTCTGTCTCGCACCAAACAGGGGGAACTTTAAAAAAGGGCGCCACTGCTGCAGGTATTGACGACGAACTGTTAAAACAGAGCCGCCGATACTCCTATAAAATACTCTTCCTTTGTAACAAAAATTTATTTTCTTTTACGCTTTATTATTAACACTAGATAAAATACATGCAAATATAGTAGATAATAAGTTAGAGTTTGGGTTCGTTTGGACAGGGCTTTAAACCAAGCGGTGGGGCGCTGCGTGCGGCACCGCGGCGACTGGGGCGGCGTGCTGCTGGTGGACTCGCGCTTCTCCAACCCACACTACACCAAGCACCTCTCCAAGTGGGTCCGCAACTACGTGAGTATTCTTTAATATACAGGTCGGGTCTCTACACACGAACGCCTACTTGTATCAGATATTTGAAATTGCTGGTGTCTTTGCGCGAAGCGGTTTGCGACATAATCCAACGACCTAAACATGGTAATCTGTCCAGCTTTCGAATTTCGGTTGGGCGTAAAAATAAATGAGGGAAACATCGCCTCTATGTTAGAAGATGCCAAAAGTAGGGAATCGTTTCTCAGTTTTTGTAAAGTTAAACATTTTACAAAAATAAACAAGTAAAACAGTGTAATAGAATAATCATAAGACTGTTAATTAAAATGTGAAAAAATGTAAACAAACTTGCAAAATATAAAAATAAGAAGGCGGTGTATAAATGAGAATTAAAACGAAAGAGAAAGATAGAATAAATTGTAGAAAGGAAGAATGGAACGACAGATTATGTAAAGAATGATAGTAGAGAATGAAAGTGAAAAGGACAGTGGAAAAAAATTAACAAGACAAAAAACGACTCTGCCCTTCCCAAAGATAAGAGGACGAGAGGCCCCCAATAGTGGGGGCCATTAAAAATAATCTGTCCAGTTTGTGGGTCGACACTGTACGCGACCTTCCGACTATCACTTCAACTGGCCAATCCGCTGAACTATATTTATTACTTTCGGTAGTAATTTTACTTCGGTAGTAATATCTCTTCATTCTCTTTGCTTGAGAATGAAGAGATATGTCGGCTTTTTCAATACTTCATTGAGCCAACGTGAACTTACCAATAAAGTGCAAGACTCCGTTTCTACGCAGTAATATTTAATGAAAGGTACTATGAAATTCTGATAATGCCTATCATATGTATTTATAGAAGAGCGATGTTTTATTATGTACTAAAAACCACCCAGCACACTTGTATGACGTTATTCGACCATAACACTTATTAGCTTCGGATTAAAGCGATCTTCAATTCATCTTCAGCCATAGAATGTTCACTGCTGGATATAGAAATATGGGATTGAAAATTTTCAATAGGAGCCGTAGGATGTGGCTTGCGCCAAGCGTGTACGTGTGTATACGTGCTACCCTGGGCTTGCTGGTCCGTGGTATTACCTCCAGATCTACCATTACTTGTTATTAAGTATTTTCTAGACTATCAACAGATTTGTTCATTTAACCCGCTTAAGACGCTTCTATGCAAGGAATGCCTCGACATTCACCATCTGTCACCAAGTTATGTATTTGTAAATCATATAGTTTCAGGTATTTAGTATTATTGATAGTTTTTAATGCGGTAGCTTAGTTCGTTTGAATAAATTTCCAGTCTATATTAATTTATTTCCAACCACTTTTAAAATCTCTTTAAAACTTCTTATGTTCAGCACTTCGTGTTGGTAATAAACCATGGCGAATTTGAAATGGTCCTCAGGATATCATATCAGCCTTTGAATAATGTTAATGTTGTAGTCGCTAGCACTTCCCCACAGTTGTGCGCCGTACATACATATTGGTTCCAGAATTGATCTATCTATCAGCAGTTTGTTGTCGATTGACAGTTTGAAGTTGTGTGCCATCATCAACTACGCAAAAAGCGAGATCGCTTTGATTTGATATGATTCTTCCTTATCAACCTTTTGTCCATGGGTATACCAAGGTATCGAACAGTCCGTCTGTGGCAGAATATTGTCACCCATTTTTACAGGAGTACAACATCCTCTCCTCAAAGTAAATGTGAAAAGTACGCATTTAGTTGCTTTGAATTTACTTTTTAATTGTGTAAAAAGTTAAATCCGTCGCTTATGTAAATTTTAATGTTCCAGTTAGGAAACAACCATCACACGTTCCAGAGTCTAGTCCACAGTCCGAACGGCTTGGAGTCCTTCATGCAGAACATGACCATCCAGGATCGTGAGGACAGCTAAATAATGTTTCTGGTATTCTTTGTCTATTATTTGATATTGTGATAATTGTTTGTACTTTGAGATTTTCAAGTTAATATGATTGATGTAATAAAGGAATTTTAATTTTTATCCCATTTTTTAATATATCATTTCGTTTTCTTTGTTACACATCGCACAAAAGTAATTGTTAGAAATTATTCTAAAAAAATTTCACCTTCAACCTCGTGAATCTAAATGCAAAATTATATGATACCTAAAAACATATATTTTAGGTTGCCCACTCATTCATGATTTCATGAGAAAAATAATAAAACAATGAAATCTAAAAACTAATTCTAGAAACACAAATATACATTCTGATTTACGTTTTAATTTTTAATAGAAGATTATTCTTATGTTTGTTATAAAAACAAGTTTTTTATAATATTGTTGTAAACGGTTAACGCCCTACATACAGTGAGATAATTAAATAGAATCCTAGATGAACGCTGAGATGGCGATGGAGAGTCTTAATAAAACATCAAAAGCTGTTATAACATGTTATTATTGTAGGAGAATAAAAAATACAGAGTAATATCACATACAATATACTAGCGTTAGGAAAGCTATGGAATAAAAGTAATAGAAGTGTTCACTGCTTTTTAGCCCTGAAACAAAAAATATATATGAACTTAAATATATAACTTAACTATATTACATAACTCAGGGGTCAAAAAGACGAAATATTGCAAATCGGTGTTAAGAAATTTATTGAACAAACCTCCTACTCTATGAACAATTTTTTTAAGTGAAAAGCTTATGTAGTTCTTCTCAGATCTCAAGTTGGATGCTACCATAATAGTGAATCTCAATCTGATTCTAGTTTGTATTAAGTTGAACTCTCTCTATTCTTATATGTATATGTAAGAAACCGTATACGGTCGGTAAATGATCCTAAGGGTATAATTATATGAATAAAATATATATTGTATGTGATCCTTTGGGCCTATAGTAACAGAAATTTGTAGCACCGCGCTAACAAAGCGCTAGAGGCCGCTAAGACGCAATGCGTTCAGCTGCATTATCTACGGGAGAAAAGAGGGAGATCACCCTCTTGCTCTCTTTGCCTAAACAGGGCTGCGTGCGGGTAGGCTCTGATGTCGGAGACTAATTACTTTTTATTGCTGTGGGTCACAATGTCACTCAGAGAGCAATCGAAGCAAAATCGAATAAGAAGATCCGCAGTAGAACCAAAGTCACCGACGTAAGTCGAAGAATTGCTTGTCGACAGCCGCGGGGGCCGAAATGTTTTCCCATGGCAAGCCCCCCCCCCCCCCCCACACACACACACTATATAGGCAGACGATAGTATCAAGGTCGCTGGAAGTGACTGGATGCGGGCAGCTCAAGCTATTCATTACAACTGCTGATATGAATGATTTGCTCAAAATTTCAAATTTACAAAATCGATGTAAATGTTTTACATCGTACCCTTACCTCAAAGATCTTAAATTAAATAAACAAAGTAATTTTCAATATAAAGCAAAAAAAAAATTCCAACACGTTACCAGTTGGCACAGTCGACGGTCCGTGAGTGACGTTTAAGGTGCGACACGTGGGGGAACGAAGACTCACATATCTCGCATACGTACGGACGCTCGCCGGTGTGGTACCTGCCATTTTATATACAATATGATTGGTTATAGGTATAAAAGCTTTAAAGAGTTGTGTATACCTCCTTTTCTGTCAATAAATGTATGGTAAACCCTATTTAAAATCAATGGTTTCAGAAAAGATAAGGTAAAAATGTAGTAAGAAAAAGCAATTTTAAAATTCTGATTATTACATATCAATATTTGTCAAAGTTAACTATCCATCCCAGCAGACTGCACTTCGCACTTATTATGACATAACATAAAATAAATAAATGTAACATATCAGAGCGATCACTTGATATAGGAATGAAATAGATGAAAACCTTTTTACTAACAAATAAGACAATCACTTGCTACGTACGGCTATAAGCCTGATGGAGAGACTGTAAACGAACTAAAGTAGCCGATGACTCGGCAGATTGGCATGATGGAACGGTAGTAAGAATGGCACATGGCAGAAGAAATGATGTATGCCCCATACTTGCTTAAGGTTCTAGAGTGGAGTCCTTGGACTGGTAAACATAGCGAAAGACATTCACTCATAGTGAGCAGACTACCTCATCTGGAGACACTAGATGCAGGCCAGATCCATTAGAAATCTATGAGGGGAGGCCTTTATCAGTGGACATCCCACAGTTGAAATGAAAATCTTAGGCATGGTCTACTATAGACACGCCCGCCTTAATTAAACATTATTACTAGCACGAGCGCCTAGATCCGAATTTGGTCTTAAACACCTTATCGCACGTGTAGCTGTAAGGTTGGCGCACGGAGTTGTGTAAGTCATGAGTACGACAAAGTCGGTGAGTATTTGAGTATCGATTTCAAAATACTAAAAGTGTAATTATTATACAATTGTGGAGTCGTCTAATTTGTGGAGACGAGCTTCAAAGCTCTATGGTTTTATTAAATTCTACTATTTCATCGTTTTTATATTTTTTATTCATTATTTTACATCTGGACTGGTATTATACTGGTATTACACAGATCGACTAATGTTTATACTTTATACTAGTGTACATTCTGATACAGTGTTTTGCCTTTTCTTCCGTAAGTGTAGGCGGGGGAGGCAGCGCTAGGTTCATTATTCATGCGAGTTTTTTAAGCACGATGTCGCACTGGACAAAAAGACGCGTGTTTACAATCAAAGCATATTTAAAAGCCAATAATTCGGATGCGTTGACAGTTTTAATCTAAATTCAATATTTGACGGTTACGTAATGCTCCAATTCGAAAGACACAGTCAATGATAATGACTAAAGAGAAGTGTTTATCAAAATAATGAAAGTGATGGTAGAAAAGTTTCTGTATTCAAAATCTAAGTGTCTGCTCTTTTATGACAATTCAATATTCCATTTAATATTTAAAATCAACGATTACTGTTATCGATACTCCCATCCCGTAATTAGTTAAATCGTTTCTAGATCATTCAACTTCACTTTTATATATAAAATGTTCTAGCTAAGCCGACGGACAATAAGGGTTCATTGTATTCTATTCTAGACTGTACCTTAAATAGAAAAATCATTGAAATTTATATTAACTGTCTCCCTAGTCAGGCATAGAGTGGTGACCGATATTTTGATAGAAAAAATCCTTTTACCAACAGAATTTCTTAGTAATTTCTATGGCCTTCTTCGAAACGTTACATGATTTGGAATCAGTTATACCGAAGGTAGAGGTGTGGAAATAGATTCATCTTGACGACATAAATAAAAATGTTATATTTCACACATAGTTTTAACAAAAGCATTGAAAAATAGAAATGCGAATTTGATTTTTTAAAAAGTATATCATACAAATGTCTTCTGTTGTATAAATAGGCAACTGCTGGAGCAGAACCCATTCCAACAAAAATATAAATATTAGTCGATCTGTGTTACGATATCCAGATATAAAATACTACAAAACCTTAGTTTAGCTTGACGATTTGTTGTTACTGTAATTATCATATGGATATAATTTATATCGTATTTCTTCACAAACCTTTTATGTACGACGAGATCTGTCTTTTTGTAGAATTTTCGGCCGCAATGTTTTTTGTCGCATACGTATGGAGTCAGACGTTCATGATCACGCTCGATGTGATTTTTCAGCTGTAAAAATAAATAAATAAACATATGGGATGACTGATTATAAAAATGTTTAAATGGGCGAGTATAAAGCTACTTCTTTTTATCTATTCTATTTGTCTTTTTATATCTATTCTATTTATCTTTTTGCCATGTGAACATCAGCGTGATACTTATCCTAGGCACGTTTACCACCTACATATTCTTAAATACAATTTTGGCTTTATTAATCAATCTTCCCTTAACATAAGCTTTAAATTTTTCGTGAACAAATTTATAATTGCATCAGAAATCTTATTATAGAAGCGTATATTATGTAAGCGAAAACCTAGTGTTACAAATTTATTTTTTTATTAGAAGAATAGAGGTCGTTTTTGTTGAAGAAGTAATAGAGACACAGTTCATACAATGAGAGGTGGTATACCATCCATACTGCGCTGTATGTATGTCCACAGATTGTGCAGGGGTGAGCAGGCAGCACGAGGGGCCGGTGGGACCGAGCCACGTGCTTGTTGAGCGTGGAGCGATACCCGAAACGTGCCCCGCAAACTCCGCAGGCATGCCGCCGCAACGACGGCTCGTGGGTGGCTAAAATATAACAAAATTGTCTTTAAACTAACCATATCTCTAATTATTGTGTAACTTTCGATTGTAATTTATATACAGGTAAATTGGTAATAGCATATTCATAAAAATCCTTGAACTGGTTTTTCAAGCTGTTTTCTTCTTCCTAACTGTTCCTAACATGCTGTGGGTATCAGTAAAAACTTTAAATACTTTTGAATTCCGGTTTACTTTATTGAAAAAGGAACAATGTCACATTGAACACTCTTAGATGATGGTATGTAATATATGTAATATATACAAATGAATGGTTCTAGCTCATTTACTATCAATTAATCATCAACATTTCAGCAGTAAAACATTCACAGCTGGAATGGGCCTCCACCATAGTTTTCTAAAAAGACTCGTGATAGGTATCCATCCAGTATCTTTTGAAATAGGCTGTTTGTCCACTTCATGGGTGGATGTACTATGCTGGGCTTGCTAATGTGTGGCTAAGATTCAGCAGCCATCAGTACAGCACACTATGTAGCCAAACCACTGCTACTTCGACTTATGAGTTCAGTGGGCCATTTTAGTTAATATTGTTTGTCTATTGATCTCCTCAATCCTGATTCCATTGCATAGATCAATCTCGAGAGTATCCTCTCCAAATTTTGCCAAAAAAGCCTAAATGCCACTATTATTTAGTAGCACTTATTGCGGCCACTTTTACAAGAGAACTACCATCAGAGCTAAAAAATAACAACAATCAAAAGATCTAAAATTAAGTTATCTTCTCACCGATATGTGACTTGTAATTATCTTTCTTCTTGAAGACTTTATGACATGTCTTGCAAATGAATATCAATCTCTTCTTGCTTTTCTTAACCTTCTGTTCTATTTCCTTATCATTAATAACATTTTCATTCTTTTCACTCAATTTTGCAGTTGGTTTTAAATCACTTATTTCAACAATTACATCAACAACATTTACTACCTTATTAGCATTATCAACAACTGGATTTGCAATACTAGGTACTTCCACTGATTTACTTTTATCTTCAGTTAACTCCACTTCAATGTTCAACATATCTGTCAACTGTTCTGCATCTATTTCGCTATTTAAACTTATAATAAATGTGTCATCATCCTCTGTTGATATGTACTGCACTGTGTTTTCTCCAATCAACTGATTTAAATTTGCAGCTAAATTTGTACTTGCTTCTAAATCAACATCACTTTCAAATATAGTAGCACAGTCGTTGACTAAAGCGGGTGTAGTTAGTTCATTTGGTTTTTCATTAAAAGCTATTTCAGGAACATTCAAAAACTCATCAGGCAAATTATCTGTTTTAACCTGATAGAATGCATTCATAATATCCTGGTCCATGCTCCTTCCACCATCGGTAAAATCAAAAAGTATTTCTCCATTTTTATCATTTGCATTGTAGTCATAGTTTGCATTAGAGTTGAACACTTGACTGTTTTGAAAATTGTCCAAATCTATATCATTGTAAAGTAATTCATCATCCAATGTATGCAGCTGATTCATTTCTTTTAGAAACTCCACTTGCATTTGCATCAAATAATCATCATTGGCATTTGGATCTAAGTTGTATTGGTTATTGAATGTATGCATGTTCTGTTGATTTGGTACGGTTATATAGTCATCCTCTGCTGAGAGAATATCATCCACAATATTATCAACAGTTCTATTTGTGTCTACAGCAACAGGATTAGCTTTCTCTTCTTTACTAGTTTCTTTACTTGAGTTTGTATGCTGCCTGAAATTAAAAATCAAAATATTTAACCACATTTAGATGACATGACATTAAAACATAACCTTATCATGATTAATATATATTCCCACCTGACACAATGCTCCAATAGAGCACTCTTAAACTGAAATGTCATACCACAAACTCTACAATGGTTTTGTCTAACTGATTTATCCACAACCTCATTTTGATTTTTATTGCTCATTGTACAGTTTTGTTTATGCCTCTTCATAGACGCCAACTAAAATAGAAAAATGTGTTTAATTTATCACACTAAGGACTCAAATTTCTTGTTCAAACAGTATTAAAAACAACTGAAACAACAATGCATATAACAAAAATTTTTCACCTGCTTAAATCTATTGCCACAACCAGAGCAACAGAAAGGTTTTTCATTGGAATGTGTTAATAAATGACGCTTAAGGTTTGATTTATCCTTGAACTGCATATCACAGGTGGGACAGGGAAACTTATTTACACCTAAAAATACACTAAATAATTACTTAGTATTACAAATGATATAACTTTCTCATAAATCGTTTTGAATATCAAGTAATTTAAATTAAATATTGGTTCATAAAACTTGTATTTGTTGTGTAGCAATACATCTAGGATAACTATAAAAAAGTATTGCTTTGTAGTTTGTCTAAAGAGACAAACTACAAAGCAACACTTTTGCATACATTGACCAAAAATCGCTTGACAAATCTTTTCTCTCTGATATAGTCAAACCAACCTTTAAAACAAATCCACTAGTGTTGTATCTGATTAATGAAGAAGTCACTAAGCAGTGATAATAATTTTATAATTAAATGTAATAATTCGTTCACAAAACAGGCTTAACTAGCAAAAACAATTATTACATAAATTTGGTTCTTACCACTGTGCAAATATTTATGTTTCTTAAGATCTGATGGTTTGAAAAATGCTTTATCACATTGATCACATTTATGGGGTCTGAAAATAACAAGATAAAGAGTTACTTAATTCACATTAGCCATTATTTACATTAAATTGAAAATGCTCTTTGGTATTAAAACTTACCTATAGTCCAAATGTTTTGCAAATAAATGTTGTTGCAAACGCCACAAGGCTTCAAAGGCCATGGTACACTGCGGACATTTCCAAACCCAAGCCAATGGCTTATGTGTTAATGAATGTTTCATAAGTTGCTGTTTAGTTGAAAACTTTTGATTGGGACATTTATCTAGAAGTATATTATTATTAATTATGTATGATTTATTATAATTATTTGATAATTATGTAACTTGCTAAATGTGTAGTGTTGTATATACCTTATGAATAGAAACCTGGAAGGGAAACTATTTATTTAGTTATTAATAAGCAAGGCCAGCCAGTAGCAGAGGTGGTAGCAATGTATGAAAAGATTTTTTATAATTAGGCACTGATATGTGAGACATGTAAAGTGTACCATAGGCGTATTTAAATATTTAGTATTCTCACCACAAATCCAAAGATTTTCTTTGGAATGAACTCTTAAATGTCCGTAGTATTTTTTTGCATTGTCAAACTTTTTATTGCAAATCTCGCAATGTAATGTTGCTGGACCGTTTAAATCGGGTTCTTCCAAAGGCCCATCAGCCGATAGAAATTGAGCCAGCACGTCATCCGTTCCCAGGAGCCCCCCGTGAGATGGTAACGTTTGAAGAACATCGTAACAGTCTTGGGGTTTACTTTTATTGAACTCTAAATCAGTAGTTTCAACATCTACAAACTGAAATATTCACAAATAAAGACGAGTTTATTTCATTTCATATTCTTAAACAATATAAATAACATTCTAAAAATGTCTCACTGGAAACTTGAAGAATGAAAGATTGGCATCCATCTTCTTAAAGTGATTCTACTAACCACTAAATTATACAGTAAGAGAGTAATTGCAAAAATTCAAATTTCAAACAGATTCATTTTTACAAAAACAATTACTCTTCATGGACATTTTAAAGATCAATTAACAACGACATGATACCATTAATAGTTGACATTGACACATAGTCAACCAACAAACACAACAATAAAGGTTATACAGAATAAACATAACTAATGATATGGAATAGAAAAATTAATATTTCCTGTGTTCGCAACAATTACTCAAATAAGTATAGTTAATAAGATAAATCTGAGTTGTAATAAACAAAGTTCTTGATGTATGAGTATAAGTTGAACTCATAAATTACATTTTATTACTTATACTTTTTTAAGTTCTTATCCAATATTTTTAAAAATTGTAATTAATAATTAAATGAATTATCATACATTTTAAAGACAATGGGAATAAGTAACGAACTAAATATCTTATATTAAAGAACATTTGAATTTTGAACAAACATTACATTGCAACATCTAACCAGAATAAAATATTTTTCTTTAATCAAACGGTCATTAATTTATTACGGCTTCAAAAACGTATATTTATAAGAAAAACTGTCGTTGCATTAGTGATATTATTGTCTAACTCTTACCTAATTAAAATTATTATTGTTCCTGACCTTCGTCACACAAAAATACCCATTGTACAAAATACTATGTTACATATATATTATAGAGAAACAGAATTGAACGTATTTAATTCTGTAACGATATCTAATTTTGAATTTTAGAAAACGCAAAAAAAATTCCCAATGAGAATAATTAATTAGCCTTGTGAAAAGTACTAAATTATTAAAAGAAATACAAGAATTTACTATGCGGGCTGAAACAAGTAATTTTATCTTTAGTATAAAAAAGTAGGTTTATTACACAGTCTTTTCATTAATTCGCAACATAATATTTTTTATAATGGTAAAAGTTATGTAAAAATCTTAATTGTTTGCAGCTATGTACACATCTCTTTAAAATAATCGATTAAGGATATTAAAAATTAGATTAAGTTTATGAAATATTAAAAATTCAATTGTTATAAATGATTGAATATTTAATATCAACCGATATTTATTTAAAGTAATCTATGATCATCATTATTTCAACTTCCCTATAAATTTCCGATTTTCCCAAATAGTACCGATTGGAGGTCTGCATCTAGCACATTTCAATGTTAAATTGTAATTATTAAAAAAAATGTATCTCAGTCTGTATATTAGGACTAAGACAAGTACTAAGCCATACATACAGGTACAGTTTATAGTAATAAGAAAAAGAACGCATTTTAATCGTTGATAAAAGCTATTTACCCGTTGACATGTACATTATAATTGTCAATCATTTTAAAACGGTGTAGGTACTGCTTGCAATACCCAAGCTCACTTAGCAGTTGCGTAAAATGAAAAGATGTTATGAGAAGTTTGTGCAGTTTGTTTATGTCGACGAGTTTCGCATGTACAGCAGTGGCTGCTTTACCAAGGCTCCTAAGATATTTCTAGCTTAGGACTTTTAACAGTAAATAAACTTCTGTGCTTCAAGAGGCAGCTTGGCTCAGAAAATTGCATCAAACATGCCATCCCAACACCCCAATCGATTAATAGCCAGGGTAGTATAGACGCACTCCCCCTGAAGTGATTGGACGAAAGGTTGCCAGGAATTCACCTTTGTATATCTTAGCAGACAATACATCTTTTGCATTAGGATTCGAGAATGTTCGAAAAGATCAAACTTCGTCTATAATTTTATTATCAAAATTATAATAAAATCCCCGGTATAATAGAGTTTATCATGTAATAACTATTTCAAAAGTTAAAAGAGATTATCTGTCTTCACTGAAATGAAAAATGTATACACCTGTGGGAGTAATACCATTAAATGGTACCCAAAGTAGCGCAGCGTACGCGTGGTTCGATGAGGCAACGGCTGTCAACGTGGTATCCTGTTGCACTTTGGGCTTTACTTTACTTCCATCGTCTATAAAGAGACGATTGTTCTCTCTTCGCTTAACGTGTGTCGTCGTTTGAAAGTCGCGGTTGAACATTGTATGAGCTACAAGTGTCGCTGCTACAAACTCTTGTTAGAATTATTCTAAGTATATACTTTAGAAATTAAATGTAAAGGTAAGCCTTCGTTACATTTATAACAAAACCGCTCGCTGTGTGTTATCAGCAGGCATATTGCACTTTGTAACTATTGGTGGCCCGCTGTTATACATAAATTAACCGTTAGAACTTTTTAAGTAAAAATAAAATTACCATGAACTAAAAAACAAAACAACGCAATGATAATATTGTAAGAAAAGGCGTTTTTAAAATTCGAATTATTATATTTTAATATTAATTATTGCTATAACTTTATACTGCCAGAAGTTACTGGCCATCGTTGTATACAGGTTGATTGAACTACTTTAAAAGTGTAAAAGCTTTTAAACTTTTTCCAGATAAATGACCCCTTCAATTCTATTTTGTAATTAAAATATAATAATTACATTCGTAGGTCCACTAAATGGACCGACTACATACGAGGGTGAATCAAAAAGTTCTTAGAAGTGCATATATATGAAACCTTTTTGGATCAAGTTCGATATTCAAATTAAAGAGTGTCTATCACACTATATTTATGCAGACTGTCACTTGTTTTTGTCAGTTCGTTCGCATGTAATAAATTTTAATGTGCAACGAGTTGCTAAAAAGTCAAAATTATGGATAAAAGTGAGTTACGTGCGGTGATAAAATATCTCAGTTTGAAAAAAATGTCTACGAAGGAAATTTTTTTGGACATTCAGCAGACATTAGGGGGTGATGCTGTACCCTATTCTACGGTTGCGTACTGGGTGGCTGAACTTAAAAGAGGTAGATCAAGCTGTAAAGATGACCCGCGTTCTGGGCGGTCTTCAACCTCCGTTACAGAAGAAAATGTCAAAAAGGTTGAGAATCTGGTTTTGGAAGACAGAAGAATGACTATAAAACATATAGCTGAGACCCTAAAGATATCTTTTGGTAGCGTTCAATCCATTTTAATTGATTCACTGGGGTTCAAAAAAGTGTCTGCAAGATGGGTGCCACGAATGTTAACCGACGAAAACAAAAAGCGACGTTTGGAAATTTCCAAACGTAATCTCGAAATGTTCCAGCGTGATTCGGATAATTTTTGCCGTCGTCTTGTCACCATGGATGAAACGTGGGTCCACCATTTTGATCCTGAAACTAAAAGACAAAGCATGTCTTGGAAACGACCATCCTCTCCATCCATTAAGAAATTTCGAGTTGCTCCTACCGCTGACAAAGTTATGGCCTCTGTGTTCTGGGATAGTGAAGGAATCCTTTTTATTGATTACATGCCAAAAGGCCAGACGATTACTGGACCCTATTATGCAAATTTAATCCCGAAAGTGCGTGAAGCGATTAAAGAAAAACGTCGTGGAAAACTGTCGTTGGGCGTGTTGTTCCTTCAAGATAACGCTCCTGCTCATCGATCGGAAGTTGCGCTCAACGCAATTCGCTGTGCTGGCTTCAATCTCCTTGACCACCCACCATATTCTCCGGACTTAGCCCCAAGTGATTTTCACTTATTTCCAAAATTAAAAGAGGAAATTCGTGGAACAAAATTTCACGATAATGACGCGGTTATAGCTGCCGTAGAGGACTTTTTCGAGAGTCAAGAAAATAATTTTTTTTCACAAGGAATAAGGAAGTTAGAAACGCGTTATTCTAAATGTATTGCATTGGAGGGAGATTATGTAGAAAAATAAAATATTATTATTTAAATCTTTGCATTTTTTAATATTGATTCCAAGAATTTTTTGATTCACCCTCGTATTTAAGATCACAGGAAGTTGCTGGATGCGGGTAGACTTGCAAAGGACGTCTATCGATTGTAATAAGAAGAAATTACCTTCAAAGTTGTGGCTTAATACGTCTATAAACATATACTTTGATAAACACGTAATTAAATATAACAGTAAAAATTAAAGCTTTGCAACCGTTAATGTTATCAATAACTGCTGAGGTCAAATATGGCATAAAAAGTTAATAAAAAAATCACGGCCGAGACAAATGGCAGATTCCGCTTAGTTTTCTTTTTATGTACTTGAATAATTTGTAAAGGTTAATGCCATACGATAAATAAATGTATCTGTCTACAAGTATTTAAATATGCATAGGATTAACGTATGGTAAAATTTAGTCGAGAATTCCAAAAAGATGTGCAAATGCGACGGCGATGAAGTATAATTGATAAACGCACTAACTATTATGCATACTATTACCTCGCAGAGCCAAGTTACAGAACCTAGTTCAGCTGTTATGTCTATTGCTTGCAAAACTTTCTAAAGTATTTATAGCATATATGTTAAGATCTAGTCTTTTATACGCTTGTTTACATTTGTCTTAGTAATTTAATCAATAACAATTCTGTTTCTAAATCTTTTCTTTCTCTAATATTCATGATAAGATGTTATTTATACTTCTACTGTTTCTATACTCTGGTTGTCTGTAATGTGATTGTACTTTTTTGTTTATTATTATAAAACTATTTATATGTTTGTGTCTAACGATTACAATAAAGAATATTAAATTAAATTATTTATTTAGACCCACAACAGTTGTAAACTTTATAATATTCCCAGTCTTAAACCTTTTCTCTGAAGGTACAGGTTGTAATTAGTTTCATAATGTTACGATGGTGTATAATATTTCTCAAAGAGTTTTTCTTCACTGTTTATGAACGGCAAGTTGTGGCAGAGGATATATAATTAACCCAATTAGCCTGTCTCCCAAATCTACAACCATAAGTATTAATCCAAAGTCCCTAACCACTATAAATTAGACAAGCAACGCCATTGGTGTCATAATCTTCATTTTCAATAATACCGGTAGGAAGTGAGATGCATCCAGCGCTTTTCGACGACCTTGATGAGGTCATCTGTCCACCTTGTAGGTGGAGGTTCTACGTTGCGCTTGCCGATAAGTATACAAATTTGTAATTAAATCACTTTTTTCTACTTGTTTTTATTTGCTTTTTGTATTGGTATCAACAAAAAAACAAAAAGGCCATATGGCGTCTACCAAGCAAAAAATACGAAAAGTATAAAAAGGACTTTTTTTTACCTTTATTATGGCTACATTGTTTATAATTTACATAGTCAAAACATGCAAAGTTTTTCTTCACACAGCGACTACCGCGGTGCACTTCATCTCTTATCATATTCAGGTGTGCCCATTCTAACGGCGATAAATAAATATTAAATAATAATTTTGGCGTTTTGTGCAGCAGGTCAATAAATAAATAACAAAAAGATAAAATCCGAATATATAAATAATAAAAAAATAAAAAATATTTGCATGGCCATTTAACTTAAAATGTATGTGATTTTAATATTAAAAATAAATTAACCTAGAAACACAAATGCTTATATATTTCTTTATAAGTGAAATAACTCGTTAAATACATCAGTCATTATTATCATATCACCAACGATCGCCACAATGACCGGTTTTACACTACCTACATCCACGGACTTCCCTCGACCTTGAGTATTTACAGTCCACCTAGGGGGGGGGTACCTCCACGGGCCTATTGACGCAGTGTTGACCTACCAATATCGCATCTACCAGCTCATGGACAGGCAATGTCAGAATAATCTCGGTGAAGATACATAAATATCTGTGTATATGTATTAGTAAAATCAGATTTAAAACTTATTAAAAAGTTTTGCTATAAATGTCAAATAAAATAACGAATTTATTTTTGGAATTTTTTTACAGGAAAGTTTTGTGCCCAACTGATTTATATAGGTAAATTGGTGTAAATTAAGGCCACCTTAAAATTAATTATAAGGTGTAAATTATTTACATTTTAATGATATAAATTTTCAAATATGATATTTTCCCTACGCAAAATGAGCGCAGTGCCGCTTGGTTGCGGAAACCAGCCCGCAGAGAAAAGACAAGACAAGATAGCTATATTTAAAAATGTAAAAGTGCTAATTCCCTTAACGGTTTCTATTAAAGCTGCACAAATGGTTAATCTGATTTAAAATTTATACAACACGACTAAGGAATTAAAACGAAAGGCATTAAAACATAGGCTTAACACGTTTTGCCCATTCAAATAAACTTTCTTCAAATCGAACGTTTTCATGCATTATGTATTATTAGAAAAGTGTGGTCTCTTGGAATAGTGGGAAAGGTTAATTTAAAACTGACAATGGTAACCTAATGATGCTTATATTACGAAATTCATGAGATTTATCTAAACACTCAACCGCGTTTTTTTTTTTTTGACTTGTTAGGTTTTTGCACATTTAGATTCAATTATTAAATTCAAACTATGTTAATGGATCAACGTACAAGTTGATATTAGAATCCGATAACTATTTTATTATTTAACCTAATAGCAAATGTAATTAAGGTTAATGTTTGTAATTGTTTTATTATTTTATATAAAATATCTATTCCGCTCCGCCGACACATACACCATACCTCAAACCAAGGATTAAACGTATTATATAAAATGAAACTTCCATCATTAGGTTTCATTTAGACGAAACCTTTGTCGGTGTTTGTTAGAAGATGGGCATCCGTTTATTTATATCTCTCATAATTAGCATTCTTATTTATCCGTATTGTCACATGTTTAGTGATAAAGAACTTTCGGAATTGTTACGCAAAATACCTAACGTTAAGGATATTGAAAAGGAAATAGATCCAGCTGATATGACTAAATTAAGATTCACCTTAACATTTCCAGGTCAGTACAAAGTAAAAGTATTTTTATAGTATAAAGTAACATGACATCATGTTATAATATCGTAATAGATACGCGTTCGAAACATTAAATTATGTGTGGCAGCGCTTTGCTATAAGCAACGTTAAATTGTTGCGCCTGTGTAAAATTGCTTGGTCGAAAAATTGTTGTTGCGAATACCTTACTAGGCAGAAATTTCGACTTTTTAGGGTTTTGTATTGACATTCATGCCTGCACAAGGTACCCTACCCTTCTAAGGGAGGATAGGCCGATATGTCGTTCCAAGAACCGTCCTTGGTGATTATCCTTTATGTTCTGGACACTCCATTCGAAATGGACTAACAGAAGGTGATGTTTAAAATAGATCTCCATGCTATAGATGGTTCATGTTCACGTTGATACATCGTCTACCTACGGTTATGGCTTTTCATGCTGGTGACCAGCCTAGCATTGCTAACACAGCTCTAGGAAAAAAAAAGGAACGAGATCGAATCCGTCGCTATGGCAGTCAAGCCAGGCATCATCATCAGATGCAGGACTTACTCTACTGCTGAACATAGGTTAAGCAGTGGAAGGCCTAGGCTATGCCAATCGATTAGCATTATGACCAGTTGAACGCACCCTACGACCAGCGTCTTCCGTCGGGCCTTATGTGTATTCTATCAACTGCCACTTCAATTTGCTAATCCGCTGCACTTTATTGGATACTTTAATTTGTCTACGGATCTCCTAATTCCTAATTCGATCTATATCAGGACGTCTTTATGTTAATTTATTTATATAAAAAAAAAACTTTTTTTTTCCACCAAACATCAAACAATATGCTTTCAAGATATATTTATATATTTTTTATATTATGAAGTATCTAGAATACTAAACAGCGCAACTATGTATATGTAATGCAGGAACTAAAAATTTCCGCAAAATTTGTTAAACGCAGTACTTTGTACGCTATCTCTTTGCTTTCCCTCGCATTGCTCTATTGTATTCGCTGTTAGTTGGAGAAGCCTGGGAACATTTTCTCTTGTCTGTATAAACTTATATCATAATTCGAATCTAGAAACATTTTATATTCTTAATTCTTATTATAGTAAATAATGAAATATATTTTTCAATTTTACAAGAATTAAGTTTTAATAAAAGATCGGTGATTTGAATATTTACTGTTTATGCTATACTATAAATAATAACATATATACATCTTCGTTTTTTTAACTTTGTCATGGAAAAATATACATATGTTTAGCATATTAATAATTAGACTTTCTGGATTTCGACTTGCTGGATTTTGCCTTCTTAAATCCACCAAAATATTCCTATAGTTAAGACGATTATTTAAGTTTATATAAGAAACTAATTTGTTTATCTTGGCCCGTCCAAGAAAGATTTTTGATTATTCCGTCTTGTTACTAATTATTGTTAATAACTGGAAAACTGCTAAGGTTCGTGTCTAAAAATTTAAAAAACATCACGTGTCAAACAACATTAAGGGTCAGGGGTACTAAAGTCGTTATCAAGGGACAATGCAGCCTATACGAATATACATTGATTTTAATGCCCCAAATAGAAAGTCACATAATCTCAATGTTTTTCAGTTCATATGTTCACATAGTCGTAGCAAAAATATAGACCGTCTGTATTTTCTATTTCATAATCATTCTATTCATTGTTTTTAAATGTTGCCTGCTAAATTTTTTTACTTACATAATTTTTTTAGCATTTTATAAATGTTCAAGTGTATTGTGCATTCTATAACTGGCGTGTATGATATATATTTATTTTTTAATTTTATATAGTTGTTTTTCCATTTCTTTAAGTGGTATATTACGTTATGCGCAGACTTGATAAACGGTGTTGAAATTTCAAATATCAAATAAAGATAATTAAACCTATTATTATCTAAATAGATAATTAATTGAATAATGCTAATGAATAATTAAATAGGTTTTTTATCTACCATACAATATAACCAATTTTAATTTGTTCCTAAAACTAAAAAAACTCTTAACAGGTTTATAAGACACCAATAGGCAAGTGGTAAATAAAATGCCAACCCGCAAGATAATAATATAAGGCGCTCTGTCCCAATCTGGTAAAATAAAAGTATGTAGCGGCTCGAACCGAGGCTCCCTCGGGCTTCGCTACTTTAAAAGAGATCTTAGGCTAGATGCCCTCTTGGTGCCGACTATGTTACTTAACTGTGATAAATATACTTAAAAGAGAATTCATAAACAAAAATCTGTGATAAGCTGGAATAAAAAAGATCAAACTGCAGTGATGAGGATGGACGAATGGAATAGTATAGAAGAGAAACATAGGTAGAATTGTAGAGTGAAAGAACAGAAAGATAGATAATGTGATGCATGGAAGAAGAATATGGTAAAAAAAAATGAAATGTAAAAAAAAATAATAAAAAATAGAGTCCCAGTTCCCACACAAATAGAGGTGGAAAGAGAAGTTCCCGATAGCGGGACCACAGAAGAAAACAAAAGATGCCCTCTTGCCTCTGTCACTTCAAACTCGCAAAATCACCAAATGCCAATTGGGCAGCAGTAAAAGTCCATTCCAAAAAATAGTAAATATCCTACAAAAGGAATTACAATGGGTCTTGCATACTTTTTATGGGTGGCAGAAATGTTTTCTGACACACTCGTATACAGAGTAAATTTACTGTATCAAGTTCACTAAATTTAAAAAAAACGATAACAATGCGTTCTCTCATTAAAATTATTGCTAAATATCATTTCCAAAAGGATCGGCTGCGGCTTCCGACATCCTTAACAAGGTCGTCAGTAGTCGCCACTTCAGAAGTTCATGGCCAAAGTGGCTATCTCTTCTACTTGCTACGTAGACTGCCTACTACCACTTCAACTTGCCAATCCTCTAGGCTTTTGTTCATCTACAGTACTTGATTCGTTCCTAAAGGGAAATCCCCAGCACAACTCTCAACAAGTTTCAGTGACGTATGTGGTCGTTGAATGTACACCTCCGTAGACCTCCATCCTTGTGAAATAGCCGAGTTGAATTTGTCGATTTATCTCTTTCCTTCTCTTTTCTTCTTCCCGTTTTCTGTCAATCGACAAAACAATCACGCAAAAAACCACTAACTATTTTTTTCTGATTAGAATTAAGAAAACTATATTTACTACTATTATGTCAAGGTACAAAGTGGTGTGGCCCGGGAAACGTAGCGGATGACTATGACGATCTTGGATCGAAAAATGGGACTGACTTTTGCTGCAGACAACATGACTCCTGCCCAGACGTCATCTTAGCTGGAGAGTCAAGATATAACTTGACAAACGAGTCATTCTTCACTCGGTAAGATCTAAGTTTGAGTTATTTGAAAAATACACAGTTTTGGACATCTTCTCGGATGAGGCCGTATGTACGACCTCTATAGCCTCATTTACCCGATGCCATTATTATCATCATCATCATGATAACCGATAGATGCCCACTGGCAAAGTCTTCCCGCAAAGATTGCTACGATTACCGGTCTTACGCATCCTTGGCGACCTTGGCTATATCGACGGTCCGACAATGAAGAGGTCAATTTATTTCTAGTTTCTATCAAAATAAGCTCTTCTAGCATTCTTCTCATGACGTACCAAGGTAATCACTAAGATACAAATTATCCAAAGCGCGTTATAAAACAAATTGATAAATATACTAAGTTCATTATATTCCCCTTTTTTGGTAGCTTAGTGATCATAGGTCGCGGGTTCAATTCACGATCATTTCAGTAAATTGCCGAAGATTTATTTTGTGGCCACGTTCACAATATCAACTTTAGTATTATTTAAAAACACATATTGTGATAGAACATATACAGGTTTTGGTCTAATAAACTTCTTACAATTATTACATAACAATTAAGATACATTACACAGGAGTGTATTGTAATACTGTACATAAATCTTACTAATTTACTAACCTTACGTATTTCGCTATTTTAATCTATATGTATTTCTATTACGACTATGTACTATTGCTATGTGAAAATAATAGTTAATTTTCAGGTTACACTGTTCATGCGATGAGACATTTCGCGAATGCCTACGTGAAGTTAATACCGGAACGTCACTTAAAATCGGTATCACTTATTTTAACGCTTTGGTTACAAAATGTTACAAGAAAGAGTACCCTATCACAGGATGTAAACAACGGGGAGGGTAAGTTATCAGATAACAAAAAAAGGTTTTACAACGTGGACTTTGTTTTTAAATTGAAATCGACGAAACAACTCTTACTAATTTTAAATATTACAAGTGATATATTTAAAGAAAATTAACCTGTTACTTGAGTAGTGGTAGCCCAGTGTTAGAGGACTGGCTAGCGATCGATGGTTACGGGTTTAATTCCCTAGATATAGTCTTACATATATTTGACATTTTGTACTTTCATTATACAGAACTATGACTTCACATATAGCAAGTTTCCGGAGGATCGGCAACTGCGTCCTCCACATACCATAATACTACACTGCTATCACCAACCCGCCTGCAAAGCGTGGCAAATATAGTATATCTCCCATAGATATCTTTGGGGGACGCCTAAGCCTTGCACAGGGCGTCTGTAGACCGAAAGGAGGACTCGGCGCAACCTTCTTATATTCTTAATATGACTTGTATATTTAATCTTTTCTCTAGTCTGGTTAAGGAACGCGGAAGCCGTTGAATAGCGTCCAATTCTGCATCAAAGCAATCATGTCATACAATTATTACTACATTATTTGAATACAACAAAATACTAAATAACTGACCCGTTTAAATGATATATATAGATATATAGATTGTAATAAGCATATTAAACCTAAGGAGACATGTCGTCAGTCTCAAGGTAAACTTATAAAACCAAGCTGTACCCCGCACTCTTCGTCATTTCAGCAGCCCATTTTTCTAACTTCCATTCATCATTCATACATCCCATCATACAGACGTCCATAGCGAGGCATGGGGAGACTTATGACAAATACATCTATGGGAGGAAACACCATAATCGCTACGCTTGGTAGGCGGGTTGGCGATCGCAGTGTAGTATTATGTAACGCAGAGTACGCTACTCGCTGCTCATTCTCTCTAAACTTGTTTGTGGGCAGTGGCAATCATAGATAAGATTGTATCCCGGGGTTCAAACCCGCGACCTACAATCGCAAGTCTCAGTCCTCTGCCGCTCGACTGTTGCCCGCTTTATATTGCGTAATATATAGATGGAATAATAGTTATATCTATATTATCTTGCTACCTAATAATTTGTCACGAATATATACTGGCCAAGTTATAGAGATGTTTTTTGGAAATATATATATTTTTATGAACGCCTTCTTAATTCCATTGCAAATGGTATTTAAAATTCGTACGTAAAAATTTTTAGTTTATCTCTTTTCGGCAAACGAGTATTCTTACCAAATTTTTAATCTCAAAACAATAAGTCATTACATGGGTGAAATTTTCTTATACATATACAGATAACTTTTACATAAAAAGGTAACGAAATAATGTATTGTTTTTTTTTAACAGGTGGCTGGGAAGTAAATGCGTCGAGTACACTTACGACACAAACGGCGACATGCGATACCAATGGTTCGACGTACCTAATTACTAAACTAGGAAATTTAAATTCATATTAAATTATTTTAAGTATTATTAATGTTAAAATCTACGTATAGTACGAAATCCGTGTGTAAATAATGTCACCGGAAATGAAAATAGCAGTATTTCGATTAGAAGGAAAAGGCTAGTGTAAAAACGTAGACATTTACATATAATTTATAACGAATCATTTTAAATAAGATAACATATTAATTATTACTCCTCTATACTCTAGTTTAACCTCAATACTAAATTAAAGCTTAAAAAACAAAGTAAAAGACTGAATATATTACCATGCAGTATTGATTATACTTTTTTTGTTTACTTCCAAACACGCGTTATATTTAAAATATGTCATATAAAATAGACACCGAATAAATTTTAATATTTAATTGGATGTAGTTCTACTTACAAATAGATAAGTGATTATATTACATATATCTTTTTTTGTTCCATTTATGTGGCGAAACCCAGGAAAGTATGCCAAATTACCTATGCGCGTGTCAACTGTCAATGTGACATTGACAGGAAAAATTATATCTCCGGCTTCTCATTGCTAACGTTACGTCTTGTTTACTATAAAAGAAATCATTTATCTTAACTTAACACTTGAAGTTAAATCTACCGCCTAGCTTATTAGTAATTTAAAAAAAAAAACCTGCAAAAGGTAATTCGTTGAGATACGATTAATTCGTACATTTCCTTAATTTTTATCTAGTACGTTTATTTATAAAACATATAGTTTTAAGTTACTACGATAAATTAATTTTGATTTTTGAATCTTATATTTATTATAATGAAGCATAAGAGAATAATGTGGTACTTTACTTTAATATATATAAATAATTATAAGAATGAATCTATAAAAATAGAAATATAAGTTATTATTTATGAACAATGTCGAATTGGAGGTCATAACGACCGATTCTTTTTTATATATATATTCTTTCTTCATACAAATTTACGTGATGTATGTTACATACACTGCCCAATAGAATAGGAGGCTTTCCAAATATACGAGTATAAATACTTCATTTTGTGCAGTTCTATATTAATACACTAGAAAAGATGATTTACATCATTGGTCCAAAACTATAGCCTTTTGTAATAAATTCTTCCGAAAAATAGCACAAAACAAATAAACATAGTTTTACATGTGGCGACAACAATATGTATCAACATTGTCTGCACTTAGGTTAAAAGGGACGCATTATTCTAAACGAGGCCTATCGATTAAGAGACTTGAATCATAACATCATCTGGTACAGTATCATAGAATACGTCTTCTCTCGAAATTTAAACGAAGATATATTTTACAATAAATCGCCGGCCAGGACAGGGCGCTGAGTGCGTTTAACCTAAACCTCTTTTAAGGAAGCTAGAGGGCATTCTGCGAAGGCTCGACCTGGGCCGCTAAGTGCTACAATTTTATAGGATTGGAAAAAGATTTTTTAACTGTGCGGTAAACACAATAGATTCAGCGAGTGACGAAAAACTACGCAATCATGATGAACGAGCTGCCAGTAAAATCTTTCAAATAAAAAAAAATTACAAAACAGGACAAAAAATGCAAGAAATAAAGAAGCGGCATTTGTATCATTTATTTACCCCAGCATACTCCATTGGTACATTTTCAAAGGTTTTATTAATTAAAGATAGTGTTCGTATTCATTAAGTAGAAGTAATATACATCTTCTCACATTATGCACACATAAATGCTGGATTAATATACAGTATTATTATATTAATATTATTTCGTATAAATAACCATACACGGTACATGTGATAAAAGATATGGATACAGTTTTATAACAATGTATAAACAAGTAAACAACTTTAAACGGTGTTTAAGATAACACTAGAATTATATAATTTATTAATGTTAGAAAAAACTTGGATCGATGTTGATACGCGGATATGTGGCGAAGAGCGTCGCTTCTGAAACAGCCGGCTCACACAATATACACGGCCCATGCTTCGATATACGCGCTTACATGTATAATGGGCTAAACTGCAGGCTAAATATATTAACTTTATGAGCGTACTCATATAACTAGTAATCGCAAGCTAACTTTGAAATTTATATGTGAAAAATTTGAAATTTCCAACGTCGATGTCCCGTTGAATTGAAGCGATATAGGACTTATATTATCCCTTGTAGGAAGTGAGCATCTTAATATAGCTTACAGTCCAAGCGACCTTACAGACCAATATTTACAAAAACAATCGGACTCGGAAACTTATTATTAACAACCAATTTTTTACACAAAAAAAAATAAAAGAAAATTTGTCTAGATACATATCCAGATCTTAAAACTTTAACATTATACTTTTCCGATTCAGTATTTGTTACAATTTAAAAAAGGATATTACTAATCAATTACGATAAATGCGTCTGAAATTTTAGGAATTTCCTGATTTTGCAGTTGCAAATGTTTGTAAAGAAGCTATTTAATTTCATTTTACGCCCATAAAGTTCATCAAAAAAAATTATTAATTAAAACTTTATTTTTCTTTATCGGAATCACTTATTTCATGTCTCATTAATTTGACTTTTTATTAACGTCTTCAGAAGTTTCGCAAATCAATATGTTATATTTTCAAACACGACATTTTATTCAAAGGCTGAATTAACAAAAGTATTTATTAACAACAATCTCAATTGCTATTATGTATAATACAATTATTATCAGTGACAAGAATAAAGTGATTCATTCCCTTAGTTTGTAATAATATCGATAAACATTCGATTTTTATCACATTTTTGATATAGAGAGAATATAAATACAAAGAGTGAAAGACAAGTTTTTTGAAGAAGCTGGCCAACAACGTAGAACAGAATTCTAAATTTAAAAGAGAAAAAAGAAAAATATTTAAAATTCGTAATATTTAAGAAACTTATTACATTCTAAAATATTTATAAAAAACCACCCGTTGAATTTACTTAGTGGATAAGTTGTTATATAGACATAACTTAAGGGCAAGTAAATTTCATGCAAGCAGTCTTTTTGAGGCTCACTTCGGCCCTTAGCGTAAATGCTTTCACTTTGTTAATATTACAGTGTATGTATACATATTTTTTAAATACATTATGTCTGAATAATTAATAGTTATTTTGAAAAATGTAAAAGAAACAAGTGACTTTGAATATAATAATAAATTTTTCATCGCGATTGATAATGGTAATGAAGTGTATGCTTTGTCTAGAGCAAAATGTACACGAGTATGCATTTCCCGGTCGAGCGTCGACTGCCTTCCCGCAGTGATGCTTTATTTTCCTGAGCGTAGTACAATTGTGCGGTATTGAGGTCGGGGAGCTCTCGGCCATAAAATTCACGCTTTCAAACCGTTCGCCCGCATTTAGCTCAACAACAACAGTACCATTATGACTAAGGTTTATGAAAACTATTCAATTAACTCTATTATAACCGTTTAAATACTCAAAAACTTCAGATTTCAAACCGCTTACTATACTTCTGCTTTTCAATTCGCATTTTCTTAATGTCGAAAAGCTTTACCTTTTAATATTGAATGTAATATTCTAACCTATATTGTGTATATGAACTTAACGCGCTGTTGTACACTCAGCTTAATTAAAAGTTATTATTTATTTGTAATTAAGAGATAAACTTTCTTTATTTTATTATAAAATATTAAGAGCTTTAATGCATTCGTCAATTTTAAAAGTGCAGCTGTTGTAATTGTATATATCCCCCATACCTTTTAGTTTGACAATTATTATTTTAATGCAAAAAAGCCCTTAAATATGAAATGAATTCAACAAAAACATTTTACTAATGACGTTAATAAGAGATCAGATTCCACTACTTGGCCTCCCTATGAAGAATATTGCTATTGAACAAATTATAAATAGTTCGGAACTCGAACGTCTATTTGATGCAATGACTCTGCTATATTTATACGAATGACAAAGATGTTATCACGTCTACTATCACAGAATATTATTATTTCGAGTTATCTTTGGGAGCATACAATTTTAGTGTGCTTATAGTTTAAAGCAAATGATAATTTCAATGGATTGGTCACAATTACGAGACTACGAGTCTTTAAATTGAGCCTTTAATGTGCTTATTTTTATTGCAGTTTAATAAACAGTGATTGGATGTTTATTAAAAATCGGATACCGCGGCAGTACATCCTAAACATATACAGTACATCTTTAGTTAATACTAAAGTTTTTCTTGTCTCATATTAACCTCAACAGAGGAAAAAATGAGAGATCGATTAATATATAGAACATTACAAACTTTCAATAATACATCATATACGCTTTTAACATTTGAAAATGTTTGCACTTACTCGGTTCTTAAGAAGGAACATCTAGCAACCAACAACACATAAACTATTTCATATAACAACATGGTGACCTTAACGCAAACCACTCTCCTACACGTAAATAAACAGTACAAGATTATGCAAACATTTTACATGTCAATCATTATTATCTAATCTAACAGATGAGAACAGGCCCAAGACAGAAAATTTAAATTAAATCTATACTCGGGTGTTGACACTCCAACGGTGCGGACTACCGGGACTGCACGTACATTTGAATATTCACTAAACTGTGCGTGTATTGATTTTTTTATTTACATCTCTTATACATACGCTCGTAACGGTATAACTTGTAGAAAACCCGAATCGCCTCAGCAGCAACAGAACCATTCGGAAACGAAAGGGAAATGTCGGAGGAGTCGCACTTAGTTCGCGAGGTCATCGCGATTGGGGCCCCCGGAGGCGCCGACATTATTTGCCTCCGAGGCCGAACTTCATGAAGATAAGTTCCTTGCCTTTACTGAGGATGTCGCCGCCGGGTGCGGTCATCTCGGTGAACTTCTGCATGAGGTTCGGCTGCGAGGTGGGGGGCTGTGTTGTGGGGGGTTGCGGTGGTGGAACGACGGCGGGGCCGGGTCGGCGCGCGGGGGAGGGCTGTGGCGCTGCGACGGGCGCGGCGGGCGTGCCCGGGGACTGCGCCGTGGGAGTGCTCGCGTTACCAGCGCTCGTGCGCGCGATCGAGCTCGCCTGCGCGCTCGCCGCGCCTCTCGCCCTCGCCTGCTGCTGCAAACCTTCCTGCGCCCCCAATTCTGTTACACTTACTCCATCCATTCAAACTCGATCTCTATACGTGCACTTACACATCAAAATAATCGACGTGACTTAAAGATGTCTCACATATTTAGTTACACTTTTATAACGTATAGAAATCGAAATATTGTAATTGATGGAGTTCATAAAATGCAGGAGATCACTAAAATCACTCGTTGCTACATCTAACGATATGAAGGTCAATAGATAGTTTAATGATTTAATCTAGAAAATTCAACGCAAAATCACACCTTGTCCCAACATGGTCATTAATTTTTTTTTGGTCAAAATATTTAAAAATTAAATTTACCCGGGTAGTTAAAAGTGCTAAATTGTAATTAAAACATATCATTTGAAGTAATATTAAAAATCTAATCTTATTCTAGTTATAAGTATTATAAAAGTTTTATTAAATTGTGCATAAATTTGTTCACACAATACTGTGCATAGCATTTGAATCACAATTGCATGCATGCGTACGAGAATCATGCACTCCCATGCGTCGCCAAACAAAGCAAGACAGAGAAGGTAGTATATGGATAGCATATAAATAGTAACGTTTTAAACACAATTCGAGTTACAAAAGATAATCACACTCACATACCTTCTAACAAAGTAACGTAAAAAGTGACGATAAGAAGAAAACGTAAGCACAAGTTCTGACTGTACCCGCTTGTACTTGACCATATTTAAAGGTCGGCAGCGGCATGTAATGGTGAATGGACTATGGTATTAAATGTTAGTGAAGCATACGCCAGTGTCGATATGTACCCGTATGTATCTCTTAGTTTCCTATAGGCATAACAGCTAATGATATGTGTAACAAAAATGATTCAAATAATTAGTCTGTCCCATTATTTATTTTGACTGCACCGACGCCGTAGTGACATTGCAACGGGCATAGTTACAACAAAAACAAAATAAGAAAAAAATGAAGAAAATCCAAGAGTGAAAAATAATAAAAGAATCTATATGAAGTGAATGACAGTCGAACGAAATAGATACTAATATCGTTGCATAGAATATTTGAAACAGTATTGTCGTGGGTCAATTATAAAAGGTAATCATTTTTTACCTGAGAATTCGCCTGTTCTGGATTACTGGCGCATGTGTTGTGGTCTAACTGAGAAGGGGGAAGAGGGCAGGCATCTAGCAAACAGACAATACACACAACATATATAGTGACCAAAAACTGCTTGAATCTTGGATCACACGTCACGAGCACCGTGCTACGTGCTTTCCTATGTTGCGTGTATTTCATCAGATCAGCCTACCCCGTACTAACGTGAGAATTACCAGCGTGATAAAGAAGATAATATAGAACACTAACAGAAACCAAAAACAAAAATAAACAGGAAAGATAATTAACACAGACAAATAAAACAAAATCGGCTCTGAAATTTTACAGCATTATCGTATTTCTTGACGTCTTATTGCTTGACCTCAGTGGAATCCTTTGTAACATGTCTGCGAGATTCATTTTAAACTTGGGGCGATGTCGGTGACAGTGTAATCCAAGATAGTGTTATCAGCAAAGTGTACACCAAGAGTCTTTGTGCTCCGTAGATTGCAACCGGACTCGCTTTCATTTCAAACAATAAGCTTTTAACTTCAAATTTAAAGCAATTCACCAAATTATTGTAACCCGTAATTTATATTCTGATTTTAATTACTGAAATAGAAATAATGTGAACATGTAATTACATAGAAGATTAGACAAAAGGAGTA
This sequence comes from Battus philenor, assembly GCF_028537555.1. Lineage (NCBI taxonomy): Eukaryota > Metazoa > Arthropoda > Insecta > Lepidoptera > Papilionidae > Battus > Battus philenor. The sequence goes on from NW_027181686.1 coordinate 8,160,832, forward strand.
AAATATTAATAGATAAAAAAAGTTTTTGTTTTTTATTCGATTGAATTGAAGTTAAAAGTTACTTGAACCAAAGAGCGCCAATCCAATGTGATTTTTTGTATAATGTCCAGTAGATAAATGTTCTTCGCATCTCGCGCGAGTCCCGTCACAACCACAACACCGTGTACAAGAAAGATGACAGAGTATACCAGAGCGAAAATGCGAGCGTTTCTCAGTAGTCACATAGCAAGTCCAAGGTGCAAACATGAAACACTCAAAGCTCTCAGTGATCCGTGCCGAATCTGACTCGGCCGGACGATAGACGCGTTTCCAATTATCGTATCTTCGACAACTAACAATTATTTTTACTATGACAGCGAATATCGAAAAGCCTCTACAAGGATGTTAGACGGAACTAAATATTTGTTCTTAAATGTACATTTAAAAGACACTTCAACAAGAATAATTATTTTACAATAATAGATATTATTATCCAACTAATTTACCAACATATTATTTTTAACTTTTTTAAAGTTTTAGTTATATAACTACAAAGATAATAATGTAAATAATTTATTGTAAGTATTTTTTAAAAACCTTCTTACATTAATAAATTTAACCAATATAAAATTGTATAAGCTTCTTGCAACCTGTGATCTCATCTAGCATCCCTGTAGCATTATCGGCGCTACACATTACAGTACATCGAGAGCAAATAGGCGAACCTGTCTTGCGGTGGTGATTGCGAGGCGCGGGGGCGACGTTGTCGCGAGGCGGGGGCGGAGGGCCTCGTGCCCCCGGCCCGGGTCCACCCCCACGCCCTCGCCCTCCGCCCGGCACCTGCGGAGCAGGACCAGGCCCGACTCCTCTCCCACTGGCCATACCAGCCACACCTGGAGCTACACCTAAACAAACACGATTATTTTATATTATTTTCTTACTTTCAGGAAGAAAGGTTATACAAAAGCCCCCGTACATTTCAATAAATATACGAAAGTAATATATTATTAATATAGTGTCGCTAAGAAGGGAAGCAAACCTTGACTGGTGTGTCCCGGTGGCCCGTATTGCTCGTTGGCTTCAGTGAGAAAGTTGCTCGGCACTAGCCCCCGCATACCGTCGATCTCTGCCATATAGAACCCATCGTCGTCCATCTCGCCGTACACATGGATGATTTGACCCGTTTGGAAGCTAAGCTCCGCCTGAAAATAATCGTATAACCTCAATATGACAATAAAATTTTTATTGCGTGATATAAATTACATATGATATTCCTACTTCTTTCTGTATACCCACAAAATTTTTGACAATATAATAAATATTATAAATATTATAATAATATAAATATAAATAATATAATAAATATATCTTTAAAAACCAAAAACTCTTCAAATTATTTGAGAAAATAAACGTATTTGCTTTGTTCTGTAACTACAGTCAGTTCACGATAAATATGATGTTTCGTAAATAATTAAATCGTTTTTAACTAGTCTTTGCATTCGAAAGCATGCCATGTCATCTGATCACTGTGAAATTTGCTTTTTTAACGCGATTCAACTATAGTTGATACACTTGAACCTTATCACGTTATCGTCCAATTGCTACGACAACATAATTCAAGGGAAAAGAAAGTAATCTTCTTGTTGACAGACGACAGACTTCGAGTAATTTTGAGTAAAGTGCAACTAAGCGCAGGTTGACAAACCACGCCGTGTATAAATAAATATGTAACTTTTACCAAAATAAACATTCCGTAGAAGCACTCTGTATGAAAGTTCTATGCGGCTTCTTTTGCATATTAGTCTTTCATATCAAACAGGATAGAGAACCTTTCTCTACTCCTAAGGACAAGGAGTAGAGACTATGAATATTTCAATAACTACATTACTTTAGTGTCTAAAATTTACTTAGTCTTGCCATAAATTTTGTTGCAAACAAAAAAAAAACAATTTATCTATTGTACGTAATTACTATTAATAATGTATAAAACTTATTCCAAGTGTTGTCCTTTGGCTGCAATACCGTCTTTTTAACGTTGAGGGCAGTTATCAACAGTAGCACGCACTTTCTTTTTATGGGAAAATTATTTACTGCCAATCGTATGGATTGTTTTACACTCTCTAATTTATTATGGCATTTAGAGCAAACCTTACTCTCCAAAACTGTCCATAAATCATATAAATAACCCGGCACCGCGTGTTGCTAAAAGGCCCATTCTAGTCTATTGAACATGATGTTGATAAGAGGCTTAACTATCTTCTCAAGAATGGTATATTGATACACTTGTGCCGATTGTTTGATACCCCTTTTAGAAAAATATGGCTCAGTCCCTCCTTCATACCTAACAACCCGCCAAACCATCACTGAAGTCGGATTGTACCCATGTTGTACTCTATTGACTAATTGATGAACTTCTTCAGAGCTCTCGGCATAGATATTGTCATATTGTTTGTTACAATATTGTTCTATAGTAAAAATTTTCTCGTTCGAAAACAGATTTTTCTGTGACCCCTTTTGCATACCGCTTAAGTAGTTGTTTTGAATGTACCACCATATTCTCTTTTAAATTAGCAACTAAAAAAACCTGCGCGTTTCTTATAGACTGCGAGCCCTAAGTCATCCATTTAAAATCGTGGCACTGTTCTAGGTGTTGTCTGTATCTCCCGAGATAAAATCTTTTTCTTTCGGACAGGATTTCTCAGATTTGTTCCTTTGCTGATTTGATCACCTTTTTCGCACAAACACTAAGTGAATGGAATGGAATGAATCTTTTTCTTTCACTAAAAAAGGTTTCATTGTACCCATTAATAACCCAGTACACAAACATTTGACATATACCAAGTATAGGAGGATTCTAAAAATTGTATTTGGTACCATAAACAATGTATTACAGTCACAGCGATTCAATTCTCCTTTATTATTTCATTTAATTATTACAAAAGTTTTTACAATGGATTGGCGCGAAAATAAGAAAACACGATATAGACTGATATAAAAATGACAGATTCCAATTAAAAAGTAATATTTGGTATATTTTTAATTATGACAAAACTTATGGCAACGGTAAGTATTACAATTATGTAATATTATGATCTAAGTTTAGTTAAGTTTTTAAAAAAATAGTAATTAAAAATTTTATGAAGGTGAGGGACTTACATCAGCATCGACGTTCGGACTGAGTTCCTGGGGATCATAGTCGTACAAAGCTACCATGCGGCGCACGGGCTGGTTTGCGTAGGCGTCGGTCCAACGGTCGCGAGGTTTCGCTATCTGGCCTGTGGCCTCCTGCTCCGAAACCTCAACGACCATATTGTGAGGGACATATCCACGCCTTCCTCTGCACTCGCCCCAGTAAAAACCATCCGCGTCCTTATCGCCCCAAACCTATGAAATAAATTATATCACGTTGACCAATTTCATAACATTTTAAGGCACTACGCACTACATTTGCTTCAACAATACATCGATGTTGATTATGATTAGAAATGAGATAGCACTATTCATTGTCATAATAAATTCTTTTTAATAATAAAATTTGTACACACTATTATCATATGGTTTAGAAATAGTGACTACAAAATTATTAACATCAAGTAATAGACGTACTAGATGTAATACTTAGTATCATCGGTTGATAGTTGTGCGTATATCAAAAGACATTTTTTCATCGTCATCATCATCATTTCTGCCATAGGACCGGTAGGGGGCGGTCTGCATTCAGTCTCTTCCAATGACCTTAATAAACAAAACTATGTCAAGCGCCAATGTCATGCCCGCCCCAATATTAGTTACGAGCTCTATTTTTGAAGTTGTTTACTCGTACCTTGTACGAAGAATTAAATTAAATAAGACCAACATCGAAAGAGCTCAATCGCCCAATCCAACTCGTTTTGGCAACGAGCAAGAAGCTACAAAATATCTTCTAGTTCAGTGCACAGTCGTCCAACGAGCCATAGAGAGGGCTATGCTCAGGATTTCTCACCAAAATCGAATTAAGAATATGGAGATCCGCAAAAGAACTAAAGTAACTGACATTTCCCAGCTGATGGCCGCTACTTGTGTACGGAGCGTGTACCGGTATGGAGTAGACCAAACTAGCCGTTATTTTTTTATGATATTAATATAATTTGTACCAAAAAATTATAGGAAAATTCTAACCTTAATAGTGTCTCCTTCGCTGAATGGTAATTCCTCATCACAGCTTTCAGGATTAGGGCTCATAGTGGCCGGATCATAATCAAATAAAGCGATGAAGTAGCGACTCCTCTTGGATTGAGGATGGCCTTGTGCGGCCTGTCGGGGGCCCGGCGGAGGCCCCCGTGGGCCTGGAGGCGGCCCTCCACGTGGTCCGTACGGAACACCGCCCTGCTGACCCACCTATTGTAAACAATCATTTTAACCGGATACCGCCCCAAAACTTTCATAATTGAACGGAGTTATGCAATAAAGACTCAACCCACATCCCTGCCGCGTAATGACAGGGGTTTATAGATTAACTAAAAGAACCCCTATTACTTATTAATAACTAATATGAAAAGAACCTAGTTTTGGATAAGCAAGCTTCTTAAAAATACGAGTGACTATTTTATACGGTCTAACTGCAATGTTGCTAATTATTGTTTACGCTGATTCTTATGAAATGGAGTTTAATTTTCTAAACGCCTATCATGGAATGGTATATCAATAATTGTAGTTAAATTTAGAGCGCGAGTCAATTTTATCAAATTTTACAAGAAATTTTACATTGAAATTATACAAGATTCTGCTATGGGCTCTTTCTTTGTTCATGATACATTTTAACAAACTTTGTTGGTATGTTCTTGTTTGCATAACTACGCCTAATCATAAAATAAAATAGATGCAAAATTTATATGTTACAGAAAAATGTGTTGCAAGGTCTTTACAAAGCATAAAATTATCTAAAGTAGATATGATATAGATTTAACATAAATTTAAAACAAGGTATGTAATGTATTCAGTTATGTAAAACTGGAGTCAAACGTACAAATCACGCACTTATTAAGGGCAATATGAACCTGATGGGGGTTAGGAGGGCGGCCCCTTTCGTGGTGGTTTCTCGGGGGTGGGTTCTGGTACTGCTGCGGTTGGCCGGGGTATTGGGTCGGCTGGTTACTTGGGAATTGGCCGGCCTGTTGATAGGGGGGTTGCTGCGTGCCATGGTAGGCTGGTGTACTCGGGTACGGCGGTCCCGAAGGCTGCTGCGACGCTTGGGTTGGTTGGGACGGTTGCTGCTGACGTCCGTACGAACCAACACATTAATAAGGTTAGATTTTTCTATTACAAAGCCAACAGCAATTTAACCAAGCTTGTAGCCAATATTGTCGTCATAGTTATTATGCAATCGTAAGCAATAAACATTACCTTCTTCTCGAACATTCAATTTAGACATTCTTGTTACTCTATTTTGAACCCCATGCACAACGAAAGCTAGCGTGCAGCATTTAGACTTGAAACCACATTTGTTTATGAATGTATAACAGCCATTGTCCGAGACGGGCCCATAGTTTTTTCAAATGTAGATATAAACGATAAAACAATTTAAAACAAATTTATTACCAGACGTAGCTCCATTTTAAAGATCCTTATAAAAGAGAGAGGACGAGTGTGTGAGAGTTGTCATTTTGAGTAAAGGAGTTGAAGCCAAGACAACATGCAGGAACACGGACACACTCTGCGCATGCTCAGGTGAAATGAGTCTGTGTCGAGTAAACTGTGAGAATGTTCCGAGTCATTCTATAACCTATATATCGACGCAAATGGCAACTGCATCGTACCTAAGTTATAGGACCTGCCTGGTGTGGGGGGCGTGTATTGGTGTGGTGTAGATCAAACATCAGAAAGGCGAGTGAAGATGAGAACACAAACAACGGAATAGTGGTAAACTCGTGTTTTGAAAACTCCGTACAAATCGAAAGAGACAGAGCGTAGTGAAAAGTGCCAGCACATGGAGAGCACATCGATGACAGTTAGGAGAGAACCCAGACCTGCGGGCGGCGTCGCGTCGCCTCTTCCTGCTCGCAACCCAACTGCTCCGTGGCGCCCTCTTTAGTGATTTCGATGGCCGGTATCCCCGATTGCTGATAGTACCACATAGTCATTCAAAATTTTAACACAAAACATCATACTAACTAGACACAACAAAATGAAATTGAAGATGGGAATGTTGAAGAGATGGTCTGTGACGAAACAAATGGTGATTGAAGTGAATTATTATTCAGACATTACACGGTTGAAGCGTGAACAGGTACATACGAAGCGTTGAAGTTTATATTGAAGTGTCTATGAGGCACATACATTGCAGAAGTCGCAACAGTTGTACATAAAGAAGAGGCTAAGAAGAGAGACGGAAGCCGTTGTGTACAGGAAAGGTAAAGAAAATACAGATTTTAAATGCAGAATTACTTTTGTATATACGGAATCCGGTTATCGATTGATGTAATAATATAATGGTGTGTTGACAATATCATGTTTGTTCAATGATTCATGATGTAAAAGTAACAGTGACAAACCATTGTCTTCTCTATGAAGTTGTATTACCTTAAAGATTGTAAATGAAATAAATCCACACAAAAGGTTCTCCTAAACACTAGCGCTACTTTCTTCGTAATATTTGAGCTAAGTAATATATTTTCAATAAATTTTAAAACTAAGAGTCGTTACCTTATATGACGACTTTTAAAAAAGTATTAAAATATCAACTAACACCTACTTTGTCTCTAAGCTTATCATTTTTCTCTACATTTATATAAACAAAAAGCTTAACCAAAATTAAATGTTTTTATTATGGTATATATTTTCACTACAATAATTTCAATGAGTGTATCATTACTATAAGAAAACGGGCACTCTGTGTAAATAGATTGTAAAACAAGATATGGAAGGAAACAACTAATGACAAACTAAAACACTCTCAAAAAATAAAAAAAACAATAGTGTGTTCACAAAATTTTAAAAAAAATTCAAAACAAAAAAAAATATTAAAAACGTGTTAAAATTCCTTACCGAAGGGGTTATTTTGTCGAATATACTCTTTAGAAGACCTGTGCCGAATCCACTCGTTTGCTATGGAAAGGTGTATAACAGTTATGTGAGAGAACGAGGTAAGGTTAGAATTTGGAATGAATATAAGATGATCTGGAGGAGGATTTTGTCTGTGTCACAAAGTACAAGCTCTTTATATGTTCTAGTATACGAAGGTAAAGTAAGGTGTAGATTGTTCAGATAACGGCCAATAGCACTAGAGACTACGGGTCTACTCGCAAGCGGAATGCATTTAATTTGAATCGCCAGACCTCAGTGCAGCTAGTCAGTGGCGAGTGATCGTCGCGTGAACCGGTTCGCAAATATCTACTGGACAGTACGAGACGCCAGCGACGGAACGACAGGAGAAAGTATAAAGAGTGCAGTTTGCAACACCGAATGAAGCGTCGCACGCGATTCGTCTCCACTATCGGCCAAGTTTAATGACAAATATTAATCCAATTGAAATTGTTAATTTTATTAAGCAATATATACACAACAAATCGCATACGACACCAGAGAGCATATGACACAATTGTAATGATAGCAAAAACAGACGAATCAACATAGTATTAATCAAAAATTAAATAAGCTCATACTTGATCGTATGTAAAATCCAATGATACAAGAAAATGAAGAAGTTCACACAAATTTTACAACATTGATTTGCAAACTAAAAGTACACAAAGTGCTGTGCCAAAACGACGTTACAGAATGGGTTAAAATAAAAATTTATTTTTACGACACGGGAAAACGGTGGGAAAAAATCTCAAGTAAGCGAAATTTAAAAATTGCCGTTTTATATAAAATTATGATAACAGATAGAGGTCTTAACAATTTATTAGATTGAATTTTCTTTTTTTACTATATTTTGACTTCTACAAATTAGGACAGCATAAAATCTGCCCTGGGTGTAAGTAAGGATACGCTAGAATTGGAACGTCAAAAATATTTAAGAAATGAATGATCACCTGAGCTGCATGTTGATCATGCCGATTTGCAGTTGGGAATATTTCCTTATCGGAAAGGTTTTCGTCGTGCTCTATAACCTGCTGTTGCTGTTGGTACGCTTGTGGCCTCTGCTGCCCACGGTACCCGGGTGTGGGTTGATTGAGCATCGGTGCTCCACGGGGCATCCTCGAAGCCACTCCCCTGAGAACAGCTGGTGGAATCGGTGTAGGTGCACTGTCACTGGATTGGCTGTCACGAGATTTTGTACGCACCTGAAAGTAAAATAAAAATAAATTGCATATTCTCATAAGATGGTACAGATTTGAGAATCTAGATCTTGTGCAAATACAGCGATGCATTAGTTCCTCAGACACGTTACTAAGCGCAATATATTGAAAGGTAGCGCTCGAAAAGCCTACTGAAGCTCCGTACGATACTCACAGTGACACACTTTGGATTGAGGCCAATGAGTTTGCCAATGTCGATGAGAGCGTGGTCACCGGTCGGTGAATCAACGTCGGTGACTTTCTTCCCGTCGGCGTACACTGCGTATCCGGTGACGGGTCCGGACGCAGGAGGTCGGAGTACGGGCTGCCATGTCACAAGGAGTGTCCCGTCCTGGGGCCCCGCTTCCACCTGCGACACCGCACCAATCACCACCAACAATCCAGCCAAATTACTAAGGCCAATTGGTTTAAACTGTGACCACTTTCAAGCATATTAATAGATCACAATAGGGATGAATTACATCACAAAGGTGGGAAAGGCTAACTTAATAAGGTGAGTATCACTATGAGTCATTATCAATTTGTCCTGCGCTGGATTTATGGTTGCGATTGACGCGACTAGATCGAGATTGTCGTCCGTGCCGCGTGCTCGGGGTTGTGATATTACTTCGAAGGGGACGGGGTTGCATGTCCAGTGATAAAATAAATATGTATGTATAATCATAATCATCACACACTTCGTGAGCGTTAGAAAGCTATTTTAAGTGCGTGTGCAATGAATTTAACTATCGATTAGACTCGGGAAGCGGATTTTAACCATAAAAATTAAAATTATATACATAAGGAAGTTAACAATGTCAGTTATCGAATGTAATGGATAGGTACATATAATTTTTAAGTTTCATATTTCAGCGAGCCGGGGGTGTGATTGTAAAGTGTAAAGATATAGTTCAAAAGCATGCTTTATCACCTCATGCGAGTTAAGTTAAAGTTAGAATCAAGTACCATAATCTCGTTAGGCGGGTCCGGTAGACCTTTCGGCAGAGTTCGAAAATCGGTGTATGCCCCAGGGGCTTCTTCAATCGGTATCCCTGGTGGACCAGCTCTTAAATGCTTGGCTCTCACTGTCACCCGATATTGCGTACTTGGTGAGAGGCCTGTGATGGTATGACGGTATATACCTGGTTTCACCGTTCTAACCTACAAATTTTAAATATTGTGATAAAGTTTACAAATAACAAAATAAATCGAAAAATATTAGTTTCTTACTTCAACGTTATTAACACAGACAACGTGTTGGTGGTTAGAGTTCGCCGGCAACCAGGAGATCACGGCTTGAGAGCAGGTGACACCGCTGGCCCTGACGCAGGTCGGGCCCATATTGCCGGTGTCGCGGCCGATCACCATCGTGCAAGCTGCGTCGCGCGACGTGCGACGAGTTGCGGTCACCGAGCGCACGCTTATTCGATGTGGCTTAAAATGATTTCGACCGCTTTTTATGACCTCCAGGTGTGCAAATATACATAATTACCAAAATTATACTTCATCTAAAAGTCAAAACTAAGTAAAATAAGAGCTAAGAGGAAAACAATACCAAACTAATAACTTTGGTAATCTAAATAACACTTACTCGATTGGCATCTACTCCTTCAACCAAAGCGCGGGTTCGTTCTGAGGCTTTCACGGTTGTTTTCAGGACCCCGTCGACGTACACGTGATAGCTTTCGATGTTGGCCTGTTGTACCCCCTCCGGCGCCGTCCACCCGATCAGCACCGACTTGTTGAGCTGCCTCTCGAGTGTGAGCTGCCTCGGAGCAGGTACTAGCGACGAGAAAAACAGCTCGGCTGTTGAGGTTCGAGGGCAGATCGCGAAAGGGAGTGCAGCCAGGCAGGCGAAGTGCGTGTGATTACGAAGAAGCGTGCGGCGAAGTCCATTTGTTACGGGAAAGGACGGATGGGACGGGATAAAGGTTCAGCTATAGATCTATATTTCTACGTAAAATTGGCGCGTCACTGGTTTAAACTTGTTAGCGAATGTGTTATTTAAATTATAAGAGCGCAATTAGGATATAAACATGCAAATTTAAATGAATATTTCACTAAAATAAATTGACAAATATAATTTAGATATATCTAAGACGAAAAGGTAAAAGTAGCTGTGTATCATGAACTAATTATTAATTGATTAAGTGGATTTCTAGGTATATGTTAATTAAATTATATAAACGAAATTATATTTACCGTTATCGTCATCTTCCGGTCCTTCGCTAATGTCAGCCATTTCACTGAGACGAGCGACGTCCCTGCTTAAAGACAAGTCACTAATAGCGGTGGTGGCAGTCTCGTCCGTGTCGCGCAACGTCGCGAGCACTGCCTGAAAAGGCGCCTAATTATTGAAATAGAGCAATCTGATTTCAAAGTCGATATGATTAAAAATATTATGTTAATTGTAGATATAAATAAAATCCGTATAAGGCATGAGACTTTATAGGATTCCCAAAATACCTTAGTGCATAGATTAAATATACCTGATGAAATTCTAATAAATCATCTCCGACCAGCCTTTGGACAAAATTAGCCGGTACAAAGCCACGACGTCCATCAAGCATTTCAGCTTCAAGCACGGAAGCATTGGGATCTGGCGGACCCCACACCAGCAAGTAATCACCAGCGTTAAGCGACAATTCACCGTCTGCACTTTCAATACTAGAACAATAACTGTTCAATTAACATTTTCAGTTTTAAAGACAGCTGAGGGATATTCAGTTAGATATAAGGTATCTTTTTACTTACTCCGGAGGGTCATACGAAAAACGCGCAATGTACACACAGCAGCGACCTTTCCCTGGAATATCTAACATATCTACTTGAGTCTCAGTTTGTCCTCCACCATTCATAAAATGAGTGTTGCGAACTGCAATACGAAAAAGTGTATAAACATATGTTAGCAACAGAATCATAAAAGTAATTTATTTTGAACAACATATTAACCATCAATATCCAATCCAGAATTAGGCATCATTCTCTGTAATCCTCTTTGATTTCGATCGTGACTAAATCCTGGTTCTAGTCCACCAAGTCTATCAGTTCCAAATTGGCTATCTAGTCCTAAATTCCACGTTGGTTGATGTGGAGTTACTGGAGTTGCTACTCTAACTATATTTGTAGGGTTAGTTCCATATCTACCTAAGCCAAGATCGATCTCGTCCAATGGTTTCAATTTGATATTCATTGAGTTTCCCGGTAGCCCACCGGTGAGCAAAGGATTTGTATAAGTACCGGCCCCTGTGCCATACGGACCAGTTGCCGTTAGGCTTGTATTAAGTGCGCCAAGCTGGGCGCCGGTGGCTAAATTTGTAATATTTCCAATTCCTCCGGTGAGAGAAGATTGCATTCCCATAGTATGAGAAATCGCTCCAGGCAAAGTCGTCGGCACGGTATTTAAACAGCTCGTTAGACCCGATCCAGCCATTGTTCCTGTCAAAGTTGGCCCAGTAAGTGTGCCGCCCAAAGTCATAGCCGAAACATTACCAGTAATATTCTGAAGGTTGCTTTGCAAACCAGCCAGAGTACTAGAGATCTGGCTTATACTATTGACGAGAGGGGCGGTGACCGGGTTAGTGAACGTGACTTGATGAGTGTTGGACAAACCGTACGTATTAGTGGAGTAGGAGGGTAGAGGGTTAGAGTAAGAAGCAGGATTATGTGCACTCATGGAGTATGCGACAGAATTAGAGCTCGGTGCGGTAAACTGTCCAGTAGCATGTAGCGACGACAACGTGGGCATTGTGTTGCTCTGGCATATCGCTACGTGGCCAGTCGTACTCGTGTACGAATGTGGCAAGGGCGAAGGTGTCGGCGAATGAAACTCTCCCAGTGCTTGGTTGGATCCGCTCGATTGCATACCTGTCAATATACATTTTACGATTACAATGATACAGAAGGTTACTTGAAACATTTTAATAAATGTAAAAAAAGATAAATTAATTAACCGTACACTTTTTTTAAAATGGCTCACGCTGCTCCCCAAGTGGCATTTGCAGATTCTGCGGATTCCACATGGCAGTGCACAATGGAGCTTAAAACCTATTTAAAGCTAGCGAAGCGCGATGGCTCACTGTGGAACCTCGGCTCAGGCCGCTACGTGTTACAATTTCACCGGATTAGAATTTAATCTATCTAAATAAAATGTTTGGTCAAATACTGCTTAGCACAAAACTGGAGAACCATTCGACCAATTCAGTATTATTTTTTAATTTTTATTAAAGTTTATGATGGGTCCATAAGATGAGAAAGAAAGGAAGAAAATTGTAAATACAACGCTTTTCTTAACAGTAGCTCCTAGCTGTTGAACATTGGACAAATTGTCGTTAACGCTTTTTTAGCATTTAATTACAAAAACCAAAAAAAGACGTTAAGACGTAATTAAAAAAAAACACTGTACCATAAACGCACAAAATACAATGAATACAATATATATAAAATATAGTAGCATTATTACTAGTCTGGTAAATTATAGTTGTTTGCTTAGTTTGACATAAAGTAATAAGTAGAGCGATTATTAAATATTTTTTGTTAATAGGAAATATGTCAGCAAAGCAATTCTTGCATATATAAATGTTAAAAAAGTATCATTTCTCTTCCAATCTCGTAATTTACCATGCGTTGTGGATCTGGTATGCTCCAGTTCTGCCAGGATTCTGTTATCTTGCTCGATTTTAGCCATGATGCGCTCTATCTCGGAGGCAGGCTGTCCCGCTTGCGTGGACCACGTGGCCGATGTAGACGCGCCTCGTGCACGCAGTGCAGAGGACAATTCCAGTTGCAATTCCTCACAACGCACTGTCTCTAACGCGGCCTATGAACATCAATATCACAATCAGTTTTCTTATAATTACATAATATTAATCAATGCTATTTATAGTATCATTTGAAATTCAAATTTAATAGATTAACGTATTCCAAAGTCATACTTGTTTTTTATGCACACACAAAAAAAAAATTACAATAGAGCAAACGAAATCAAAGTATGAGTCCTGCCGTTTTACAAGTATAATTCATTTCAATTTGAATAGTTTTATATTACAATTTCCTTTTGATAATTTTATCATCATCAATTAGAGAGAATTGTTATCATATTGGTATTCCTGTTTTTTAACCTACACCACAAGTGGAATAGATGTGAAGCAGTGTTTTTTTAGTTCCATGCGCAAATAATAAACACAAAATATATTAGGCAGTGGTAGCCCGATGATACACACCGTCACATATAACTTACACTTTATCTATTAATTATTGCTATTTATATGCCATTAATACTTGGAAGCAGACAAATTAGTTTCCAGGGGATGGGCAGGAGCGTCCTTTGCTTTCAATAACACTACACTGCGAGCGCCAAACCGCCGGCCAAATGTGGCGATTATGGTTTATCCCCCATAAATATATTTAGAAGAGGTATATGCCTTACAATAGGCTTACAATGCATCTAAGGTCCAAAACAATGAAAACAACGACGCAAATATTAATACTTTTTATAATAGATTAAGCGTACCCTTGCATAAATATGATTAAAGGTAAAGTCAGAAGCCAACTACCAAATGAAAATTGAGTACCGTATTAGAAATTTATAAAAAGACATAAGCCATATTTATTCAAACTTGTTGTGCCATAGTGTTTATTTTATGCCATAATGTTTATTTTGAAAAGTGTTGTGAAAAAACACCTCTTATGTGTGAATAAATATATTATTTAATGTTGACGCAAAAAATCGTCGAAATTTTGTAAAATGGAAATTTTGAATTTTCCGAATCAAAAGGTTGCCGCACCTACACCAAAGATGTTTGAACATTACCTTGCAAGTATGTTCCTACAAAATGCATAAATGGATAAATGAAAGTACTTTTTTCTCGAGCTCCCGAACGCGGGACTGCAGTTGCTCGACGTTGTGCGCGTCAAGCGGCGAGTGTTGGGCTGCTCGTAGCTGCGACAGCGCGTCGGCGTGTGCTCGTTCTGCGTCGGCACGAGCTCTCTCCGCATCTCGCAGCCTCCTCGACAGCGCGTCCGAGTCCCCCACGCCGCCCGGCAGGCTGCCGTAACCGCTCATCGTCTGTCCAACAAAGTAAACACTTAATTCACAGTGGTCACTTTCTACAACTTCATTAAAAATAGATGTCAAATTCAAATCCAAAAATTATTCACTCAACATACGATCGACTATACATCTCCTGTTGACATCAAGTTGAGTATACCATTTGTTCCGAAAAAATGCTTCAAACCAAAGAAAAACAGGCAAAAGTAACTCAGGACTTTTGCCTGTTTTTCATTCTGTGTTTGGCATTCTTTAAAATATTTTTAATATTATTTAATTTAATAAATGTTGAAATAGCCTGAAAGCGAACACTTCCCCAGGTATGTTATCGTCTATGGAGTCATTTACGGTATGCTTACCCTTGAAAAACAAACGTTTTTTAACATTTTTTTTAGTACCGATAGAAGCTGTCTGTACAATTTCTAGGATCATATTGTATAAGCGTATATAGATTGTCCAAAGAAAGATATGATAACTTGATGAAATCATGTCTATGCAACAAAAAAAAGGATTTGCTTCTGATGTAAAAGCCTTAAAGTTTTTTTTCCCACAAATGCTGGCAAAAACTAATATAGTAGTAATACTGACTTATTTGATAACCTAGACATTGCACATGACTGCATGACATCTTTTTTCATCGTGTTACCTTAATAAGCTATAATCCTGGCCCTGTATTCATCATCATATCAGCCGATAGACGCCCACTGCAAAGCATAGGCCACCCCCAAAGATCGGCATGATGACTGGTCTAGCGCAGCCCGTATCCAGCGACTACCCGCGACCATGTCTATATCATCTACCTTCTCGTGATCGCCACTCGAGAATCTTTCGGTCCCAACGACCGAAGTTATATTACATTACTAATACCTACTAATATTAAGTAGTATTTATTAATAGTCATAGTTAAGCATAAAGATAAAATAATTCTAAATAACAAGTATTTTGTATAACCTTTAAAATAATATTTTAATTGTGAATACACAAGCACTTGGCTGTAGTGAAGTAAGAAAATATAATTATGTACAAGTTAAGTATTTCGCGTGACAACAAAATTGAAAAAAAAAATTATGAACAAAACCCATTAAAATTCGTTTGAAAATAATTGCCGCAATCGTAGCACTATTATAATCATGAGGGTCTGTTCAAAAAGTATCGACAATTTTACGGTTTCGGGCATTTCCATGACTCGCTGAGCAACTGTGAGCTTGGCAAAGGGGCCTGGAGACAGTGTTTCACTGCAGTAAGTCATCTAACCCATCGACTTAAAAAAGTAATTTTTTTTTAATTTGGATTGTAAAATTAAGTTAGTACGGCGATCGAGAACTTACAGTTAGTAAAAATTTTACAGTTTATGATACACCCATAGTTAACGACTGGCTATTGTATTTTGTAAATAAACATGTTAAAATATAAAATAATTAATAGTAACATACATCGGTGGCGTGCACCATCGTCTTGAGTCACGAAGGGTTATTGGACAAGAAGGTGTTTCGAAATTTCACGAACGCTGTCCAGCCGAATCAAAATATAGTAAAAAATAGTAGATAAATAAATTAATAGTTAAATGCATCATAAATATATAAAATAGTGCACGCTGATAAATCAAGCTTCAATGTTGAAATAAAATAAGCTTCAAGTTATTGGATGTAACTAATCCGTAACCGTCCTAAGTAGGAAAAGCTTACCAAAGTGGAAATTTCGAGAACTTGACGTCTTCATAAGATACATTAAAAGTTATATGATGGGATATAAAAGTACATTAAATATAATGCCACTTGTACATATAAATAGAATGAGAAATGCGCCATTAACACTTTTGAAACGTTCTTAGTGAATTTTGAAACTTTTGTAGATGAATTATGATTGTAGATAAATTCTTATAAACCTAATTTTTTAAATGTTATTAACATATCAACGTAAAAACAATGAAACATCTTTTATGAATAATAACATGTTTACATTTACTTACCACCTATTATCATAGTATTGTATTCATATAATAAATACGAAAGTGTAATCTACGCATGAATAATTTATCGATTTTACGTCGAAACGGAGTCGATCACAGCACGTCCTTCATGATATCGATTGATGTTCATAGATAAAAGGTCACAGATACGCCGTTCGTTTTTGGTATTCAACGGTTTACTATAAAACACTACTAAAAACATGCAAGTTGATTGGTTATAGGTGTAAAATATTTAAATGTGTACTATACGTTATTATACAAGTTTTTCGCTGAAAAGCGACCTATTTCCAAGACCCTGTATCAAATGATCGCTCTGAAATGTGTTAACATTAACTAATTTTTAAAATAAGACCGGTGATCTTTGATCTTTGATAATGATAATTTTTTTTTACCTATTGGAATGCGACTAGCTAATAACTTTTGGCAGTACAAAATCTTCAGAGACAGATAGTAAAAATATTATTTTAATTTTGAAAACAAAAGCGTTTTACTATATTTCATCTTATTTTATACATGTATGTCCCCTTTAATTGACAGCAAATTTTCCTTCTTTACAACTATAACCGCTTCCGTTCAGATTCGTTCATTTTAGAGAATCACAAATGACATCTGAGAGATATCGCTGATGCAGTAGTAATACTGACACATTCGCTGATTCTGTATATCCTTTCCTTACAATGCTCTAATAAATCTTATTAACTGATTTCTTTCCCCAGATTCTTAATGACCGTGACATCCTTTTGTCACACATTTATTGTCTATATTTAACCTAATTTTTAATTTCAATTTCCACTGTTTTCTGTTTGTATTTATTTATAATTGCTTGTATAATTTGTATTAAAAGATTGTGTAAGCTTTATACTATTTAAATTATAGTAAATTGCAAGAACTGAGGTCGTTGTTTCAGCCCATAGATGTCTACTATAAGGCATAATCCTCCCTCAATGTTATGCAGTGCGGACATACCGTAATCACTACGTTTGGCAGGTGGATTAGCGATAAGAGTGTGGTATAATTGTACGCATAGAACGTGGCTGCGATTGCTATTTTTTCACTCGTATGCATTATAATTTATTAAGGATAATTTTGACAGAAACGCATCTACATACAATACTTCACCACAACACCCGTTCTTAGGGGGCTGCCTCACGCTCCCTAATCGCGAACAGCGTGGGCGAACTGACATTGGATCCGGATTTATCCTTGGCTCGCCTGTAGTCGACGCTGCCGTCCCAAGCCGCATACACAACATCAAGACTACACAGCTCTATTCTGGTAGAGCGGTTTACTACGTGCGAACGTTATCGTACAACTGAAATACGTCTGTCCAGCTTCTGTATTATTTTTAAGCTCACGGAACCTTCCATGAACTCAGTTCCGATGAAGCTGTAAAAGCCCCCGGGCTAACAGCTTCAACTTCAACCGAAACCAAGTCTAATACAATACTTAAAGGTTCCTCAACTTTACATATTTAAAATTAATACAAAATGTCCTCCATAAAGATTTCGTTTACTATTGTAGAATGTCTATAAATAAACAGAAACGTGTACGGCATTCATAGGACTAAACTGAACACAAAACTAGAACATGCAATATTGCCGGGTGTAGTGAACATAAAAATACATTGTGCTATCCCTTGTTTCAAAACTGTACCGACGTCCCAAGTTTTTTTTTTAATTACAGCGCATATACTAAGTTAACATTTATATTTACTAGTCGGTAGCCTCTTCTGTAAAAGACCGTCTCAGTGGGCGCCTATTTTAAATGCAAATGTTTTATAAATTTTATTCGTAGGATAGGATTACAATAGCATTCTTTTAAACAGTCTTTTGTAAGCAAATGAAAGAGGCAAATGCTGATTGGGCGTAAAATTTTAAATAAATTTAAAGATTTACATATACTCCTTTTTTTTAAATTGTTAATTGTGCAAATATTTATTTAATTTAATATTCTTATCATCTTTTCGGTTGATGAAAAAAAAACCGATTCAATATCTTTGCGCATACTGCCATTAACATCTATGATTTCGTAAAGTGTATTTATTTATATTAGGTCACAGATAAAAGAAAAGTTCGATAAATCACAAGTTAAAAATAAAACGGCCTCTAAACGGTAGAGTAAATGGTAGAGTACTTGTAAATAACTGAAACAATATCCCAAGCAGCATTCAAAATTTGACTAGGTTCGCAGAGGAATCTGGCCGGTAAAGGTACACGACTATACATTGTAAGAAAGCTTCTCTGGCACATGGCACGCGTGTCATCAGCCCCGTGCACAATAACTTGCCCCTCTCCCTAAAACGCGCAAGACTCGGCACTAGCACGGCGAATTTATTGAATCCTGAGAAGTGACGTCTTGTGACAATAATCATAAAAGCAAAAGAATACCCCCACACTGTTAAATCATCTTATACATGTAAATATGTCCTTAGCTCTTTGCCACTAACCAACAAGATCAGTTAGTAAGAGAGACTCAGTCCCACTAGTATATTGGTACACTAAGTTTTGTTTAATGATAGAGGAGAAAAATTTACAAAAATGTCTCAAAAAGAATTTACTTGAGTAAGTTACAAACCAACTTATAACGAATAGCTATGTATAGGTTTAGAGAAATTTATTTTCAAAGTGAAGAAGCGATCACAGGACCGGTGTCAGATAAACCACTCGGTGGCGCGGCCGTCTTGTTTAATTCATAAGTATTTCTTCTGAAGTGGTTATCTTAGAGCCGATCACCGCTGAACAAGAAAGGTTCTCGAGTGGCAAACTCATTCAGGAAAATGCAAGCTGCTCGAGATCAAGCGACGACTTTACGCTGTCGATAACAAGCGTTTATTAATTTATATTTTACAAACATTACTACATTGTATTATTAATTATTCTTTTAGTCTTTTTATATTTATTCATATCTAAATTTCAATTAAGAAACAGTAATAAGCGTCTTCTTTTTAATTTACAAGACACACTCATTATAAGGAAACCAAATCCTTCTCTCAAACTAGGAATAGAACATGTTCGATTTAATAGTAGTAGAGTCAATAAAAAAAATTGGTAATGTTTATTTAAAAAAACTATTATAACCGTTCAAAATCGAATCTTAAGCTTTCAATTACAAAATCAGGAAAAAATCAGTATAGAATATAGATCACTTTCTTAAACTTTCATTTTATATTAATAACTAACACAACACAGTATAAAAACAACGTATCGATTGAATTACAAATTAAAGTCGATTCTTATATAGATTGAAGTTATAGTAGTACACAAGTTTATTAAAATATTTTACAAAAATAACTTAGCGGAACATTAGTAAAAAATTTATCATTTAAGTGGGACGTCCAACGCTTTACATAGGGCTCTCTCAAAGATTTCCAATGGGTCAGCTGAATACAGCCTGCATTCTGCGTGCACTCTTACTCTCTACTCGCACTCTACTAAAAACTTCCACTCTTGACATAGGCCTCACTCATAGTTTTCTAATAAGACCTATTAGAAGCGCCCTGAACTCTGCATATGCCCATAACCTTAATAAGGCCTGCTATCCACCATGTTAGTGGTATGTCCTGCATTGTGTCTGTCGGTCCGTGGTCTCCTCGCCAGATCCGTAAGGCCCCGGCATCAATAAGAATATTACAGTAATCCCGTTTTAATTTAATTAGTTTTTATTTCTCTGGACGGTTTAAAACGTTCTAAAACGTTAACTAATATAATAAATATGTCTCGACATTAAGTTCGCCTGTTTACTTAATGTAAGAGATATAAATAATTAAAATTTTATCTATATTAAGATATCTAAAAGAAGCAACGGATAACTTGCGCTTACATATAATATGTATGTGATTACTACGTGTGCTTCAGTCGTCTAGCCGAGTCTTTAAAACACGCCTTCGTCGCCTCACAGTCTGGTGTATATTAACAGGCCATTGAGTCTACATTTGAATATCGTAAACTAAAATATTAACATATTGTTTATTAGTATCATATAAAAGAGTTTATAGAAGACTGGTACAGTGGTAAAAATATATAAGAAATAGATGTACAAAGATTTTTAATGTACACAAACACATTTTATGAATGGCATACGTGCTTACTGCAGTGTGCATTATTTTTTATTACATTCTGATTTGTACGGATACCATATATAACTACGTATAGAATAACCAGAAATAATACTAAGTGCCTGATAATGCTTTATTTATATTAAGATATCTATCTACCTTAAAAGAATATCTTGTTAGTTTCATTTATCTATTAAACAAGAAAAATATGTTATGATCTTCAATCAATATCTTAACAGTATTTTCTAAAATAATAATAATCTTATTATATTTTTTATTTACGATATGAGATCGAATTCTCCTTAGCCTCCGAAGGAGTTATACCGTGCCTGAAAAAACTCATCCTGAGGCGACGAAGAAAAGAGAGCACAAACACTACCGATACCCCTGCTGAACTTGCCGCGCGCATACTTTAAGCGCGGTACAGCAGTTTTGGTATCATTAAGCCACCGATAAAAATTAAAGATAAAATTCGTATATTAAACATTGAAACTTTTAACAGAACTCAAATATATCGTCAACTTATTATCTGTTTATTTTTTAATCTACTGTAGTTTCTACTTTGCTTCGCAAGGTGTTATAGTTGTGGAAGAGAAGCAGAAAGAAACTCCACAACAACAAATTTTGAAATAAAGTTTAACATAAGTATATACACTTTAACTTATGAAATTAGAGATGTTAATTTGTAATGGGAAGAACTTTTGTATTGAAAAAATTGTAGGATGCGGAAAAACGCGAGAGGCAACAAACTACATTACTTGTACGCGCGTAGAAACTCCTAAATCTTACACATTCTTTGTTTTGGTTCAGAAACACTCACAAAGAAATGCACAAGAAATGAAAAAAATTAAGTCTAATTTTTTTCATTTCTTTGCTATGTGTTTTATAACATGTTACTCACTAAGTAAAAACACAAACTAAATCTTAAAAGTGTATTAAATAGGCTAATAAATATTCTCTTCCCTTTGCTTATTGTTATTGTTAAATCCACTTATTAATCGTATAAATATTATGGTACATTTTTTCCTCTTGCCGGTAAATAAAACTGAGAATAATTAATTTTTCCCGATTGTAAATATGCTGCAACTGAAATGAAACCGGCTAAATTTACCTATTTAAAGCCTGGACAACATTGTTGATGTTGGGGATAATACATCCTTGTGGTGTAAAGAATAAACAAATAACAAGACATTCAGCCTAATTGGCATTATTAATAATTTAAAAAATTAAAATTAATTGGATAAGACTTCGTGTCCAGACTTCAGATAAGTTTGACACAGCGCACTTTTTCTCTGACCCAATCTTAGAAAAAAATATACGACCCGCTCTGTTCTTGGTTAGCCACGTCCAACCCTCATCAAAATGTGCATATATTATAATAACAAAAAGTATGTTGTCAAATGTGCCAACGGACAGAGACGTGTTTAAACGGGGACAAAAAAAAACTCTATCCATAGTTTTGCTCTCGTAGCACTTTCTGAAAACAAAAAGGGTGAAAAAAACTCGAGCATTTCCCGCTGTTGTGTATGAATGTCACGCTCTTTTACTTTTAACTGTGCTGCTGCAAATGGCCCGCACAACGCCATCGCTTTTCGCGTCCACCATTCTCAAGGCTTTATGCTCCGAACGCCGACGCTTCGTCTCGCGCCGCCATAAGACGGAAAAGTGCGCTGACCTGATTCAGGGGACCACTCCTCCCCTCCCTCCGTTCCTTTACGAAATCTGCTAGACACCGTGGCGTCGGCGGACGGTCTGAGAGTTTTGGCAAGCCAGCCAGACAACATACGCAATACGGCGTTTTCTTAACAAAGACTAGAATGTCTAACATGTAAACTGCTTATTGATTTTCCACATCGAATAATCCACTAGTACGCAATATTTACATATGACAAAGTAAATTGACTTACTTTTTATAAAAAAAAAATTTACTGCAAAATACTTCATATTATAGTTTATTTAATATTATAGTTCATACATTATTATCAAAAAAAGCTTAAATTGTTTTTACATTTATTATGAAATTTTTCATCAGATTACTTTGTAATATCGTAGATAATTTTATTGCTTTAAAATAAAAGTTGAATTAAAAATACGATATCACACGTTCATAAAAGTACTAAAGAGGAATTCTAAAGTTTTTCTAATATTAAAGTTTATATGCCAATGCGTCACTTGGCACCGATATTAGCCCGAAACTTTGCACGTACTGCATTTTTAAACACCAATACTATAACTTTTAATATTTTCTTATTATATTTGTTTATATCTTCATATTATTGTATGTTTATAACCGCCTATGTGTTTTAGTTATTTTCTTACATATATTAGACGTAAATACGGAAGTTATAAGTAAGAATAGTTATAACAACATATACTATGTGCATAATTCATAAATACGAAATTATTGCATTTTATATATTGTACATAACAGATTACTAGTATGTACTAACTCACCGCGATATCTACGGAACCATAAAGCGAAGAAGACTTAAAATTTATTAGGAATATTTTTTTGCCGAGTTAAGCTCAGCTAAGGACCTGTTTTACAAAATTCCTCCCGCAAGTGTGTTGAGAAGGCGTTCATTATAAATATGCATAATTTCTGGCTATAATTTACAGCTACAAAACTGGGTCGGAATATTTTTTGTCATGTTAAATATACAAAAAATATATTCTATGAAATCTCAAATACAAATGACAAGCGGCCAAGGGTAAGCTAGTATTATATTCTAAGTAAAATTAAAAAAATATACGTAATATATTTAAAAAAAAACTTGTCTCCTCGGAAATAAATTAGAAGACTTTATGGGTAAGTTTGGACAAAGTACACGTGTTAACAAAGGATAAAATCTTGATCGATCTTCCCTCTCCAAGGAAGCCTTTGGCACGTTACCGCCAATTTCCACTTGAAGTTTGACTTGGCGCCGTATAGCTTGTGCATGAATTAATCTTTCACACAGTACATTAACCTACAAAACTAATTTTCATTCGCGAAACAAATGCCTCCTAGCACTAAATATTCAGACGAAATTTTAACAAAAATGTGTTGTAGTAACTTGGAAACAATATTACACATTGACGAGGCTTGTCCGAAATAATAACGTTTTTGTTAAAAGATTGTACTTAAACTGAAACATCAGGAAAATATACATATATGAAATAAAAATAAGAAATAGACGTCCATCGGCAATTTTAAACAAATATTTTCATCAAAAGAAGCTTTTTTTAAACTGCCAATCAGGTAACCACCATTGCTAGGTTTATCCCGTAAATTTTCAATAACACCACTAGAAAGCGGCATGCACCTAGCGTAGTCCAATGACCTTAACAAGGTCGCCTGTCCACCTTATGGGTTGACATCATACGCTATCAGGTCACTCTGATATTACTTGTAAGCCACATTTTAAAATAACAATCGAAAATTGTATGGTTATTATTAAATCTAAATAATAACAGCGATACCTTAGTCTCTAACAGATAGGGAATGTATTTATGAATATATTGCTAGAAAGAGCGAACAGTAAAATCGCGTAATTCAATAAGCAACTGTCGGGTAGTTACCTCGCCTCCGTTCCACTTAACGGCAACTACCTCGGCGTCCGGTCATCGAAATGATACGATTTTTACAATGAAATTTATTTTTGCTTAACCGTTGATTATTTGCTATATTGTTTACATAGATTTAACTTTTTGAGCTGCGTTCACAACGCAGACCTAAGTTTTTTTTACAAGCTCCTCGATAACCTTATCAACAGCCTTGATATGCTCAACAAGATTAATATCAAAATCCTCTGACTGACGTAAGAAAACATTTTTTTCTTATTTCACTTTTTAACAGAACAATCTTAAGAAATACCATGTCTATATTTACCATTCTATGGCTGCGTCAATTTGTATACGGTAACCTAACTGGATATAAATTTATACAACGATGTGCTGTAGTCGTGACACTGCAAAATGTGTGTGTAAAACAACATTTATTAGTGTATTCTACGCTATATTTAAAAAAAAATAAAGATTATTTTTATTCTGTTAAATACAAAGTAAAAAAAGGATTTATTCATCATCATCATTTCAGCCCTAAGACGCCCACAGCTGGACATTGGATTCACAATAAATTTACAAAAGTATCAGTTGGAAGCGGCCTGCATCTACTCTAAAACCTGAAGGCCCCTGCTACCTTCTGTTCTACACGATATAGTAGACCACCGCCACTTCAACTTACCAACTTCCTGGGCTATTTCAGCTACATTTGTTCAGCTACGAATCTCTTCTTCGATTCATCTCATTGGCCAGTTCAGCAAATCTGAGCTTGCCAATGAGACCTGAAGTGAGAGACCACGACGATCAAGAATCTCTTTAATACATTCGATGTTTTTCAAAAAATAATAATGTACTGAGTAGTCTTAAATATAAGGCTAAACATAAAGCACAAACAAGAACTTTATCGGTTACATCACGATAAATACAAGCGGTACAACAAAATTAAACAAAAGATGTAAAAAAGACATTCTGGATATTTTATGGTTGGCTTAAGTACCTAGCTCGATAAAGTATGAGCACATCGACTTGATAAACATGAAACGGATTCACGTGCCAAGAAACGATGGAGCGCGATATGTTAGCTCTGCGGGACAAGATTAAATATAAAGAGGAATATCAATTTAATTATATCAATCTAAAAAATTTCGATATTATCTAACCGTAATGAAATCGCGAAAATCAAAGTAATCATAGAATAGCAATCCCTTTTCAGGACGGAAAGTCACTGTCTACCTAAATGGCACGCCGTGATTACTGGCGAATAAATTAGTCACTCACCTTTTCATTTCGTTATTGTCATAGCTGTAGCACCATCTAACGAACACATTTGAACCAAAAAACTGCACTCGCTAATCCACATTCCACCCCTTCATGAGTAAAATCTAAGAGGGAGGCCTAGGGCATCGGTACATTTTCTGAGTGGAAGTACTTCGGTGCGTTAGCAGTCCAGGAACAAAATGTATTCTAGAGAAATTGTGAACAACAGAAGGTATTTACAGCGGTCTTCTTCAAACTAACGATCAAAGACGTCACATGATCTATTGATTGCTAACCTACTTTTTTATAGAACTCCTTGTATAATACAATGCTTTTTTGAAGTAACGATATATTTTAACCATTTGATTACTTTGAGACTTTTGCTTTCTGGCACATAATGCTTAAATATTATACTTTGTCCGTATTTTTGTTATTATTAAGTAAAAAAAAGTTAATACTAGAATAGATTACAAAATTACTAAATCCAAAAATAGCTCAGTCTGTGCTTCGCCCGTGTTCATAGATGCAAGAGTAGTATTATTAAAAAGTATAACCTCGAGAAAAATAAAATGTCACCGCCTACGATACTGAAATTTGCGTAACAACTGCGCCACGGGTAAAAGGAAAATACTCTTGGTTGAAACTAGGCTAAAGAGTGCTTACTTCATACACCGAAAAGAGACATGGAAGTCTGACCTTTAAACTATTTCACTGTCATTAGGTTGTACCGTTTCAAACGAGACATGCCACATGTCATACGCCTTGACATCATTTAGCCTTTGTGGACGCCGTTCCTGAACCCCAGCAATAACTATCAAAGATTATACGTGTTTATAAAAAAGGAAATGTGATTTTTTTTCGCTAAGCCGCTGTCACATTATACCATATATATATATATATATGTATACAATACAGTACAAGCGTCTCTTTGTGTTTTCGTTTCATCGGACTCCTAATGGACTTCAAGCGACTTTGTTTAGCTACTTGGTTTCCTACATAAATGAATGACCCGGTGGAATACTAAGGTAAGATAATCCGTGTACTACAGTAAACATACTGTGAAATAATCCATAATGGTTAAGAATTGCATGTGAAGTGTCTTAATAAACTGGACACTTATCCGCCTTTAGTTGCAGACGACTTCCGCTTTAAAACCCTTCAAAGCTGGAAGCCGATAATAGTAGATGTGGTTTGTAGGGCTTTACCCTCTTTTTATATACATGCTTAAAGGTAAAATGTAAGTATTAAAACATAGAAGGTTAACAATTTGTGATACCATTCTTGAAATTTTCAGATTAATGGCATCGTCTTTAATTTCGACCGACTGTTAAGAGTATTTTCGCAGAAATATTTTGCGTAAATTTACTTTCAATTCTTTAGAGCGTCTAGACGGGATGTCTTTATATCAATGATGGAGGTTTGAATTCGACAGAAACGATAAGAGCAGACCCGAAGATTGCTTCTCTATATTTACATTCTTATGAAATCAATCAATCATTAGTTGACATCAAAAGGTATGATGAAAGCGTTCATCAACAAAATACCTTCAGATTTTACTAATGTATTTCAATTTAATAAGAAATATATCATTTTTAGTTATAACATCAGATATTGTTGTCATTATAGCAGCATTTTCTTCGACTTTTTGTTATGACTACATCTCATGTCACGACCACATGACTTTAGATTAGAAAAATATTGTAGATGGATATTTGAAGAGAATAACGAAATGACCGCAGAATAATCTGACAATAAATGTCGTAACAGAATGTTGTGTAATAATTTTTCAATATATTTTCAACATGAGAAATTGGAGGCCTAATTAAATACTTGCAATATTCGTTTTCACTAATGTATTTTCCTTCCAAGTCACGAAGATTAATATTAAAACGCAATTAATGTTCATAAGTTAATGTTCATAACTTACAAAATCTAGCAATAGTTTTTTTTAGAAAATGTATATATTTTTTAAAACGGAATAGCTTTCCCTGGCTTGAAGTAAGTAATCAGAAATTGTAAAAGTAAAGTTTCTAATCTAAAGTGACCACAAAAACACCGGTTTGAGTTTTTGTTCTCGTTGTTTGTTCTGGATGTTGAAAGAAAAACGAACACTGTAAATGGTTCTTTGTGAATAATCACAATGATCATAATAATATGAAAAAATGAATAAAAGTTATTATATATTATTAATAATATTGTGGCTTTATTTTTAAAATTCTTATTCGCTCGTGGTAACCAGCATTAAATAATATGTGTATCAAATAAATTTGTCAATTATTTTAATCTTTTAATATGAAAGTTATAACCATAGTAATTGTAACTTGCATATTAAGATTATATAATATTCGATTCATGACTTCGTATTTCATTAAAAAGTTGTTACATTTAACAACTTTTCAATCAATCTAATTTAAAGCGTGCTAATATTTTTTTATAATAAAATATATACAATTACAATATATACAGTAACATTATTTATTCACAATACATTATCATGTAATGGGTCGGCGAAAACATATTACAAGCGTAAAGTAACATCAGATATCAATAAATTTTTTGGTCCTAATTTCTTCGTTAACCATTGTTATATAAATAATTATCTAACCTGGAACACATGTGATAATTGTATTCATAAATTTATAACAAACCAAATGTTTAACTACTATTTATAAATAACAAAATTGTGTATTGTAACCCGGTGTAGTAATTGCAGGTGATTTAACTTTTTAAATAAGTTACGAACAAAATGACATCTATATGTAAATAAAAATGTATCGCCTTATGTGTTAAGTATATATCTATGTAAGCACAAAACTTAAAAGAGACTCGATCATTTAGGATATTTTTTTAATATTTTTGTTAAAATACGTAGGAGGTACTTATAGGATATGATAGTAAAAAAAGGAAAAAAAAGTTCCCATACAACACATATAGTGAATTAAAACCAGGACCAAAAAAAGCGTGTTGGGATTATTTTTGATTATGATACTAAAGCTATGACGACTAATTATCAAGGCTAAGTGTTGCAATGTACAAAATAGATAACTTAATATTATTATTGAGAATTTAAAGACGTTAAAATTGTTATAGCAACACTTGAACATTAATGACATTAAAATTCAATATGTGCTAGCTATGCGATAAGATGATGAAACATCTCTAAGATAAATGACGTTAAAATTCAATATGACACTCACAGAGCAGCTCAAACGACTGAGAGAATAGAAAATCTCTTAGATTAATAATTTCTTGTGTCGAATATAGAAAATATAATATTTAATATATCATACAATAATAAGTTTTCAAACTTCAATAATAAATATCAAAATTTCTAATAAAAGATGAAATATTTTCATTAATTATGATTGTTTCATATATGAGTCGTAACATTTCAACATTCGATTGATTCAGGATGCTCAGAGGGATCAGATATGGTTTTTGGGGACTGTATGACCGGTATAGCAGGTTTAAGGAGACCTCCTTGCAATGGATGAATGGACGGCGTCCACCTTTACTAACCAAACTCCGCGCCTTACATAACAAAATTTGAAATGATTCTATTAATACTGTTTTTGAAGCCCCATCCATTAATGACCTGATGTTTGCTCTTGACAGGCCTAAAGCCTTCATCAGGTTATACAGAGATTTCACTGTTATACGAGTACATCTCGCTCCTACCTCTACCACATTAATAGAAAATTTAAAATGAATTTATTCGTAGTTGTTTCATTTATAACTTTACTTAAAAAAGTAGGTGAACCTTGGCTGTATAGGCTCGAGTTTTATTTATTTCTCAGGGAACAGTAACTTTTGTTAATGCTACAAATTTTAATGTTCTATAAAATAACAAAAAGTGTACCGTCTGGAAGACGTTGCCGCAATATCAAGCATATACGACTTGAATAGTTAAAAAATATAATATTGTAACTTTTTATATCTCTCTATTACTTAGGTCTCACAAGATGGCTTGAATAATGAAATAATGAAATTTGACTTAGCAAGACTTATCATCTTCATCAAGATTTCATTTGCTCGGACGTTGCTGTACATAGGCCGCCACCTTAACAATACTGTTGCAAATTTCGTACAGATATAACTTAGAAAAAAATACTTCGTAGTAAAAATATTGTTTAATATTCCTATTTAAATTTTATACACAATATAGAATTGGTAAAACACTAAAGTTAACGCAGTTTATGACCGGAACAAGATTTTATTTAAAAAGCTCGGTGGCACGCGGGAATTTTGGCAACGGATCGCGTGTTCGCCCGGGTACCTACTGAATATTACAATAACTTGATATCCAAGCCAAGTACAATGACCGAATTTATTTGGAAAAGCTCTTTATGTTGTAATTTGACCCGCCATTGTTCAATAAATAAATTTTCTGCGGATTTATTTAATTCAAAAACATTTTAGAACATTATCAATATTATTATAACTCTGCATAGTGTGTACACTTCATTAAATTCAGCAAACGCCTACGCTGAATTTAATGACGTCTGAAAAATACCATCTGAAAAATTTTAGCCTATGATACACATATTTTTATTTAGTCTTTCTTACTAAAACATAGATAAAGCTGATTTCGGAAAGTAATTAGTAATATTAAGTTAACAAATTCTAATTATAATGTCATATATCATTTTTATCCATACAACCATTCATTTAACCATTATTCATTATTAAAAATTTTAATTTTTACTGGAAAAATGTTTTTTTTTAAATAACATTAATGTGATCAATTATCTTACACAATGGAGTAATTTTAAATAAACGGAACTCAGCAATGTTAAATATAGATCTCAATCTACCACCAGAGTAATGCCTGCCAGGTTCTAATAGCCATTTGTTAGAAAGGTTGTAGCAACGCTCACAGTTTTCTACATTGATTGCTGAATTTTTGTTACAATCTAGATAGCAATAACCATACAGTATCTTTATTAACTATTTGCATATTTCTCATTGGGTTTGAATAAAGTCAAACAACCATTATAAAATCAATATCCACTTGATGATATAAAATGATAAAATTATGCGTGTGATATCACTAAATGCTCGCATTTATTCGAAATATATTTAATAGGTGACAAGAGATAAAGTTAATTCATGAAATAAAACTATCTGCCTGAGACTTTCTAGGAATGTTATACAGTGACAGGCGCGAAAAGGGGCATGTGTCGCCATGTTTTCATTAAAGAGCACCATTATTCTATAGTTCACCCGCAAACCGAGCCACAGAAACCCTTTAATAAATTCGAGTCACGTCGATCGATAACTGGCAGCGTGAGCCGTCAACGCGGTCCGATACTGATGCATTGTTTTGTCTAGGGCATTAATTAGTTTTACGCAGCGTCAGCGAGTGTGTACTCACGCTAGTGGCGGTCCGTCGGGCGCGTCACATCGGCTTCACGGCTGGCTGCACCGGCCCGGGCCTGCAGGGTTTGGAGAAGCACCTTCCTGCCACTCCGTCTTCGACTTGCGTAACATTTATATAACGCACATGCTGTACGAGCGGTCGGTTCGGTCATGGGCGCCGAGGGCGCTTCGTCCTGCCATTTTAGAATTGCCGGGGCGGCGTCACGGGCGACGCGCGTGTTCACAGCGCCAGTTTCCGTTTAAACGAGCGTTAGCCTCGGCTGCGGGATGACGGTGGTCGACTCGCTCGAAAGGAAAATAAAAAAGTGTATATGGCGAAGTGGTCGGGCGGCTGCTACAGGCACATGCCGCTCGATAGTCGGGCGCATGCGCGAGGCGACACGCGCGTGACGTCACGCCCTGCGCCGGCTCCCTGCGAGTACGACCTCTCAATGGACCGTCGACACTTGACGCACACATCATCATACCACTGACAGCGCTACTTGGAATCTTTCTAATTAATGACCCTTTCGAGCAGGTCTTGATAAACGAGAGCAGCATATATCAGTGGCTGTTATTGCTTTCACAAAAAATGTTCGCTAAAAATTTTTAAGCCATAAAAATAGTATTATTGTTTCGATTATAGGTTTTGTTAATGAATGTCGCGAACTACACAAAATGGCCAATATTTAACTTAGACATGATCAGTCAGTAAATTTCGCTTGTTGTCACCGCAACACGTGAATTACAGAGCAACAACGCTCATGTAATAACATATTAATTTTACAATAAATTCTTCACAAGTTCTTACATTATCAAAAATAACGGTATTTACAAACTTTTAAATATAACCCTAGTTACTTGCAAAGGTGTCCTAATTTTTCATACAATGTTCGCAAGTCTGCTGATTGAAATCTAATCCTATATTACAATACTAGTTATTTACAAAAAAATAGCTTCTATTTTATTTGTTCTTGCGGCTACTAGGGCCTTTCTTGGGTTAGAAAAACTTTGATTGATGGTTCCTAAGCCTGAAAATACATATAGCCGATATATATCTATGCGTATTACGTAAAAAAAGGTTTAAAGTTCCCAATATGTTTTGTCCCCATTTTAAGGAAATCATTTTTAGTATAAGTTCACCGTTTTCCAGCACATTTACAATTTCCATCTGTATTACTCTACATTATTATTACTACTACATTAGATATTTCTTTGGATTGAGAACCCAGCGAGCTTGATTTCTTGATTTCTTGGGCATCGTCCGCCTATATATGTGGGAACAGGCACAAAGTTCCCCAGAGTGGACGTCGAAGGTCGTTCGGATAACTAGTTCCGAACTTCTATTTAATCATTTACTATATCCTAGCTCCTTACTTCTTAAAATGATTCAGGTGGACCACCGAGAGTCCACGGAGACGTGTCCCGACGGGTGTCTACGCTGGCGTGATAAAAAAATGCAAGTTCAAAATGCGTAAAGGGGAATTCACGAAATTTAGATAAAATCACTGTTTTGGCCAACTTTACCTTTTTGACATCCACTAACAGCGCAATGAATTGATTAATAAAGATATTAAGGAACTCAGCCACTACGCAAATTTCTGATTAAATCTACATATTTTCTGGCGTATCGAGGGAATATTGAAAAAACCTAGCCGCAGCGGGTCTACCGGAACCAATTCAATATTGAAAGTGGTCTATGAGAAAAAATGTCAGACAAACTAGACCAAAGGTTTCAAATCTCCGGTCTAATTGCCTGAACCTCTCCTTACATTACTTTTAAAAGATTACTTAAATGTATTTAAAAATAGTACTCTACGATGTCTTTGTCCATATGTACAAACGTGTCTAAAGATGTCTGGCCAAAATTAGGAATCTTATACAGTTTAGGTTGACTGCCAAAATCTTGTACGTTCTTAAGTAGAATACGACGTTGGCATACAAAAGAGATTGTACGAGATATTTACTTTTTATTTATTTCTTATGATATTTAAAATCAATCTGTAAATTTACTGTTTTAAGTTATGCTTTTCATTAAATCGAATGAGATAAATATTCAGTAACCAAGAAATTGGCGTTCAGGGAAATTGTTATTTTATTATTCTTGACAATTAAAACTTATCCTTTCTATCAAGGTCACCATAGTCAACATTTCTGCCACGAGACACGTGCACTGCGTACGCCGCGTATACCTCTCCCATACATTTCCAATAAGACCGGTAGGAAGCTGCCTACATTCAGCTCCACAGTGTCGGCGAAGAACTTTGACCAGACATAGGTTTCACTCGCCGATTTGTGGTCTCCTCTCCTTAAGGCCTCTATGGCCATCTGTTTTACGCGCTATGTGACCTGTCTACTGTCACTTCAAATTGCCAGTCTGTTGGGTTACGTCGGTTACTTTCTTTCCTCTACAGATCTTGTCACTTCTGATTCAATGTCGCAGAGAAATCCCGAGAACATTCTTCTTCATGGCCCGTTGAGTGAGTATGAGAATATATATCAAGGTGGATTGTGTTAACGGTTGATCGTCTTTAACCGTATCAAACCAACCACAAATAACTTGTAAGTCGATTTTAAAAAAATAACAATACATTTTTATAAAGCTATTTTTAAATTATATCACTTACCAGATGTACATTAGAAACTAATTCTTTGTCTTTCTTCATTTCATTATCATCTGCCAGTTTCTTAAAAACGTTGGCAAGTCTTATTTCATCTAAATCTAATCCATCTGTTTGAACATAGACAGATATGTTTTTTACATGACTGTTTATAACTGTCTCCGCTTTCCAATTGCAAGGCACAGTCTTTTTTTCTGAAATATCTTTAAATATTTTTTCTGAAACGAACGTTGGAACTGTGACTTTGATACACTTTATACAATTTTCGAAAGGAATACAATTAAACCATTTCATTTTTAGTGATTTTTAACAATACTTTCGTATTGGCAAGACGTCCACGCAATACTATTTTATAATCAATGCAAATTCTATGATTGATTCGTTATCTAATCCATACAAAAGCCGTCTATCTAATTAATTTACTTTTAGTCATGGTGTTATTCTCTCTTATTGAGCAATTTTTCATAAAGTTATACAATAATACCTTTACACAAAGCATGAACATTTTTTTTATAAATTAGATGCTTAAATAATTATAAAAAAAATAATACAATCATTAGTTGCATTCGTTTACCTTCCGTTATTTGTTCAATTATTTCTAGGTTTATTTCATTAAGCATATTTTTATATTTAACTGGCAACTGTAAACTCTTCCTTGTAAGATACTATTCAAGATCTAAACGACACATTAAATTACCTGAGTCTGTGGGTGGAACATCACTTTGAAATGCCCGTGTCCAATAATTTTGTTAATTAAATGATAAACGTCAATATCAAGTAGATGGTTGAAACAGAAAGCGTCAACTGTAATCCTTTAATATACGAAAATATTCATTGAGGTCTAAAGGAATGTTTATCGAAGAATAGTATAACTGGCTCTCATATATCATAATTTAATCGGATTAACGAAACTTTAAATTTAGACTTTTAACTATAGAAACAAAAACAACCACATCAGAGATACGTTGGAAGATGTTAAAAGGCATAAATGCAAAGAAAACGCCTAAGTTTTTACAGTCATTCACTGCCGAAATAGAACGCTTATATCATTAGGAAGGAACTGTAAATTGGTCAATCAAAAACATGTCCGAAACCCCCGCTGATTACATAGATAGACCTCATTTAGAAAATATGAAGAGTAGGGAACGTCACCTTCAAAATGGTGCAACTAGGCCAAAAGTGTTTTCGCAAATGGTAAGTATAGTATTCGTGAGAATATACCTAACACTTAGAATTCGTTTACCTAGTGAGTACATAGTAAGTATACTCACTAAGAATACGAACCCTAAAAAATATTATGGTACGGTAGAAGAACAATATCGGAATTAATTCACGTAGCGTTCATAGACAGAAGTATTAAAATGATATACAAAACCTATAGGTATTGTCATTTCAATTGTGCAGTAGCCCAAAACAGTAAATTATAAATACATAAAATTCTATTCTTCGTAATATCGGTAAAGATGAAGATTCTTATGAGAGAAAGACAAACAGTAAAAATCACTTGCTTTTCCCTTGTACACAAGTCACAGAATAATTTAAAACAAAATATATCGAGAGCCATAATGGATTGCCATCAAAACAATCTTTTTTGTTCGTTGCAGTGTACGTTGAAAGTATTTTTTCTAATCATTATAAGACAACGACATGCCAAAATTGTTTAACAGTACAAATTATTCCAGAGCAGTTTAATGTTGTATAAATATCTATTTCATACTATTGTGTTTATTATATAAGAAATCGAAAGTGGCTACAAAAGTTTGTGCAGTTTCACAAAATCTAATACACCAAGTTTAATTTTCTAAAAACGTTTTATTTTTTTTATTTTATCTCCGACACGATATTTGCAAGGCGTTTTGTTGAGGTAAGAACAGAAATGATACATTGGAAGCCATAAAATTTATTTACAAAAATACATTGAAACATAACAAAGTAACTTAGTAAAATGAGTCATTTTTGAGTATATAAAAACATAATTTATATAAAGAGTACATTTTTAAATTCAATTTTTGTTTAAAGTTTGCTCTTCTGTTATAACATTCTTTTATTTGAATAAAATTAACCAGCACCAAAAGTTAATAAACGACTATATTTTACAATTGGAACTAAACAAGTCAATTTCACATAAATTTAAAGAAATTAGCTTTCAGTTCATTTTTACGTAGCGAATGTTCAATCACGTTAACATATTGTATCTACCCAGCCTATTATACGTAGTGGTATCTTTATATAAAGGTTCTATTTATAAAACATTTCCTATTTTATAATCAGTCGATTACATTAAAAAAAGTTATGTATAGAATATGTACAACGATTCGGTACGAGTTACGCTGTTCATTAT
The DNA here is from genome assembly GCF_028537555.1 of Battus philenor. Lineage (NCBI taxonomy): Eukaryota > Metazoa > Arthropoda > Insecta > Lepidoptera > Papilionidae > Battus > Battus philenor. The sequence goes on from NW_027181686.1 coordinate 8,196,261, forward strand.
TCTGCAATTCTCTTTAAAATTATACAATGCCGCAATCCCAGTCCATTTTTACTATTCTGCGATGTAATTATCAAGTTTAATTTGACCATTTTTAGTTAAAATAGTTAAAGACTATCTCGTCAAATGTGGGGAATCTGTGATGTAAATCTATTTATCTTCTGTAGTCATATAGTGTGAGAGAGATATTCCCAAATGTAAAAAAAATACAAAAGTCAGAAAAACTAAACAGAAAAATGATAAAATCTTTTTCTTTTATTCAATTACTAAACGAAAGTAGTATGTATTGGTGTCAAATATAATCCATTATTATGTACTATATTTTATTAATATACAAAGCTAAAATTTTAAGAGAAAATTTCCAATGTTTCATATGGTAACTTAAAATAACAGTAATAAACAGTTATATCGTAGTTCATCATTTGCATCCCACTGCAAGGCATATAGGCCTTCTCCAAAGATATCTATGGGGGACAAACCATATCGCCACACTTGGCAGGCGGGTTGACAATCGCAGTGTGTTATAACAGTATGCAGAGGACGCTGCTGCCCAGCTTCTGGAAACTTGTTTGTGAGCAGTGGCAATGTACTATAATGAAAGCACAAACTTTGAATGATATGGGTATAACATTGTTTTCCAGGAATCGACCTCGATATGTTTTCTTAAAGACAAGGAAATATTTATTATGTATAAGACGTTATAAATATTTTCAAGAAACTATAAAATATATATATATATATAGGTGAAATCGAAAGTTATTCAATATAATACATGATTTACAAATATTACACGTGTATAAAATACACTATCTACACAATAGTAAAATTTAATTTACCAATAAATATTTTCAATAATTAATGTACATTTTTAAATTGAAAACTATTTTTTTCTATCATTACGGTGTAGTTATAAGGAAGATTTACCTATGCTTTGTCTATCAATATCACTATTTAATTATGAAACATTTTATTTTATTGATCAAAATTCAAGCACGAGTAACTAAATTATTTTTTATATTTAAATGAAAACATTTTTTATCTAAAATTTATGAAGCAGTAAATAGAACCAAATTAATTTTATAATTGAACGACATAAGTAGTGATATACACTAGCCTCGTTACGACACTATTGCAACTAAAATATTATAACGCCCTTTTATTACATTAAGTTGAGAAAAACATTTCTTTTCACTCAGTGTTTCAGATTTGGTTTTAGCATCGAGTTAAAATATCTTACCTAATATTTTTATTAATGTAGTATAAAATGATAGACTGTAACGTAATTGAATCAAGCATTCCAAATCAGAATAGATCACAAATCTTTTCCGCTTAATTTTATACAGTAGAATTGACTCGACAACGAAAATTAAAAAGCCTCTATTTTATTACAATAAAAATATAACCTGACTTAAAAATGTAATGTTTAATAAACAGAAATTTGAATATGTGCATCGAATTCTAAAAAAAGTTACAAAAGTATATGTTAATATGAACATGCCTCAAGGATTTAAAAACAAAATTCCGGTAAGTCAAAGTCAATGTTTCCATAGCCCTCACATGAAGGAAATAAATTATCTCTACATGTCTCTTAAGTTATTAATGATATGTTTTAGTAAACATCGGAATAAAAAGCGTTTATAAGACTTTTTAAGTCATTGCCAAAAATCGCTCTAACTATTCCGATCACTGTTTTATAATTATATAACAAGATAATTTACAAAAGTCTATAAAACAATGTAGAATAGTATCTATATTCGTATAACGACATATCCCTTATAAAATTAAATAACTATAAGTCGATGGACCATTTTATTGCACAAGAGACATTAGACATTTTACATTTATTTTTTTAATATTTAGAGGCAACCTCGCCTTTACTAACTATAATATAATACATGCACTATGTACAAAGATATAGAATAAATATACTTGTGCGTCGAGCAGAAAGCTGAAATGTTCAGATTTGCACTTAGAAAATTCAATACACATTGTGCATTTTAAAACCACGAACTATTTATCAGTCAATGTCGAGACTTTTAAAACTGCTAGTAAAGCTCGCAAACATTCCCTTGCTGGGTTTTTTAATTCTCTTTTTCTCGTCTACTTTAAATATCTCCGACTCTATCAACCATTCCCTGTAGTTTTCCTCCATGTTTTTTCTTTGTTCTTCATGTAATTGTTTTATGGGTGGGGCTGGGCCGCCATAGTCTTCTGGCAAAAGATCTTTATCCACCACCGAGTCTGGTCCCTCGGAAGAGAAGTTGAGAAGATTTAATAGATTGGAATGGATTAGGGGCTTAACAAGACACATAACTTGGTTGATAAAGGACACCGTATGCACTACGTGGATCTTCTTCAAACGGCAAGGATGTGCGTTCTGAAATTGGAAATTTTCAAAAAATTATATATTATTTTTGAAAAAGAATATTATTAAATTATATTACACAGATGAATGGATTACTAATTAAACATACTTGAATGTAATGCATAAAAGCCCTCAATGCGGGCAATGTGACTCTTGTAAGGTGTCCGAGGTTGCAGCCCTTCATATCAAAGATCACGACGTAACCTTCCGACAGTCGATCTTCAGAGAGCTTAATGTCGTTGAACATGCAGAAGACACGAACCGCATCCGCAAAGTTCAGCTTACTGTAGTCTAAATCAGATAGCCGGTACAGAAGGACGTGGTAACCTTCTTCGGTCTGCTTTGGAAAAGCCACCATGTGCCTGAAGCGAAAAAAGGTATTTATTATTTTCTGAACTTCTACTACGATAAACAACAATTGGATTGATCTATCCCTGTAAACTTTTTAAAGTTTTACTTTGCTGATAGAGTAAGTAAAGTATTATGAAAATTCCCGTTATTTGTAATATATCAGTTATTTCGTCTCCAGCCGCCAGTTGAAGTGGAGATATGTAAGTCGCAGAACCTATGCCGTTAGAGCCTTAAGGTCCTGTAGGGGAGACCACAGATTGGCAGTAGCGCAAAACAAACTTCCATTAGGTAAACAGACGACCTTGGTCGTGAAAAGACGTTGGATGCAGGCCTCTAGCAACCAGTCCTATCGGAAATCTAAGGGAAGGCCTTGAGTAATGTATGTTCAGCAATGCAAGTCCAACTGCTGAAATAATGATGAAACCTACATAATATTATTATGAATAGACAATTTAAGTCTCTATTTTAGCTTTTTTGCTATTCCTTTAGCTCAAATTTAAACATTCGTCATAATTTTCAAAGTTGTTCAAAATTGTAAGAAACGGTAATCACTAAAACCGTATAGCGTTTAGCCTTTACGATGTATTATTAGAAGCCATAGTAACTCGTGTATAAAACAAAAACAATATTAAAGAGAAGGTTGCGGGTGATTAAGATGGATGCCTTAATTGATAAATTAAGCAAACTATAGTAAAGAATTCTATTATGTAGTTGTCGTGGTTTATTTCACCTCTAACTGCTTCTACCACCTCCGCTTGACCCATACTGCCTTTTGTGGATGTATATTCATAAAATCTATTCATCCTATCCTACAAGAACTTTAATTTAAAAAAAATGTTTTTTTTTTACTAAAACCACTTTTTAAACTTCCTACTTCGATTGCCTCTACTCACCGCAAGGAATATTCCTACAAAATTTAAATTATCTAAGCTTTATTTTTCCATAAATATCGTGATAGATCCGTACAGAAGCGTAAATATGTATATAATAGTTTATGTAATTGATTCATATGTCAATACGTAACAATATAAAATATTTACTTCCATTGACCGGATTTGCAGAAGCTTTGGCAAAGTTCCAAAAGGCGGATATACGACTCACATTACATTAAAAATAGTATACCGATAGGTCATTCATGGTTGCATTATTCCGGATAGTAAATTAAATCTATATAAATCTTTAAACACTAGTTCACATTGTTTTTAAGGGCTGTGAACAAAATAATATAATAATTTACGTAGATATTATGACTGCAAAATATTACTAAACAATTCTTATAGTATGTGCGACTGGACGCACTCTGAACAAATAATGGAAACTGTCAAAAAATTATTATCAAACGCAGACGAATCTGTGATCGTACTGATCATTTAAATACAATGGGATTGGTTATGGGTGTAAAAGTTTTAAAGCGGTGATAGCATAGGTCTTTTATCAACAAAAGTTCTTAAGATTTTACGCCGATTTTCAATCCCCCTGTATAAAGGGATGTCTTTGTAATATGGTACTTTAATTTATTTTTGGCCAATAGCTTCTGCAGGAACAGTTAGTAAACAATAACTCATTTTAATATGTAGTATTCCGAATTTTGAAAAGTCTTTTCTTAATATGTTATCATTAGGCTACTTATCATTTCTGAAACCATTTTTTTTATAGATCTTCTGCATTAATTAACAGCAAATGAATGGAATTAACAGCACTACGCATAATAAAATTACGCAGAATTGCGTTGAAAAGATACTACAACTTTAGAATACAAAAAAAAAACTTACGTGATATCCAAAACAGTCTTGTTCCGAGGCAACAGTGGATCACGATTAGTAAAGAGGTCTGGTGAATTGTTGCGAAGCGTGAAGTAGCACTCAATTGTATCTTTCGTCTCTTTCACTTTGTAATAATTTGAATGAAGAAACAATATCACGTAATCATCGGAGATGTACGGCAAATGGGGTTGGCTCTTCATCCTGCGGAAACGAATATACTTATTAAATAAAAAGATTAATAACAACTTGTGTTTTGTTTCACCGTCACCATTTCAGCCATAAGAAGTACACCGACCTCTCCCAAAGGTTTTCAATAGGGCTAGTTGTTTTCGTCCGTTTATCCACCTTGTGGGTGGACCTTCCATGCTTGCCAGCCCGTGGTCTAAACTTGAAGCTGGTATCCAAAATGACTTCTTTAATTTTTAATCACGACATTTTACTTCAAAAACACCATTCGACCACAGCACAACGTTTAAATCTGTATCAGCAAATTCTTTAAAAGTTCTAATGAAATATAGCATAAGCTTTCTTTTCCGAATATTGCTTTTTCGCAGCCAAAGAGTTTAAGTCGAATCTAGATGAAATCCATTGTTATCCTACTTAATTAAATATATTTAATGGATGATAACCCAATATCCCATGAAATACGCGGTGCCGTTATAATTATATTTCATAAAGTATAAACGATTTCATTATACTTAAGTGCTTATACGATTGGAGGCCACCGGTATAGTTGAACAATAGAATTAATATCGATGCCTAGGTCAAGTCGTAATTTTGCCTAAATTTATTAGCATTTTATTAACATAATTATCACGAATTTCTTATCGTGCGAGTTATAAATTGTGTAAACCTTATAACAGCAATAGCATTAGAGAACGGAGACTTGCGACTATAAGTCGCGGGTTCAATTCCCAAGATATAACCTTATATAATTCATATTTCGTGCATTAGTTATATGGGATTGCACACAAACAAGTTTCCAATGCGCAGAAGCACCTTTTGCGTAAAATAATGCCACACTGCAATTGCTAACCTGCCTGCCAAACGTGGCCATCTACAGTATAAATTTTAGTCTTCATACAATTCTTAGATGGAGCTGTAAAATCTATATGTAATAATTATTCTAACAAGTTTTAATTATAGATCTTAAATGCGTAAGTTCCTTGGACTTAATTCTAAGTTATTATCCAATATATTAGTACATGTCACATGTATTAACATAGCTTACTAGATCTATTGTTCGACATATGTCCACGTCACATTATAGGGACATACAACTATATATAACTAAGATTTATCGTTTTTTATATTTATCTATTGTCAGTGTTTAATATATTATTTATTTAATTGTTATTGTACATAAATACATATACAAAAACTGCAAAAATATCGTTTATCAATTATGATTGATTGATATGATTTAATTTTTTATTAGTTTATGTTTTGTGCAGGCTTTAAACTTTAGTTTTTTTTTTTTTGTTATTGTTTTATATTTTGTTTTTAAACACACAAGTAGAAACTCGTGTATAATTGTGTGTGAAATAAATGTTTATTTTGTCACATAAATAGCAATTATTAAAAAAAACATAACGGCAATAAATAACAGACAGCCCTGTTCCTAAAATCGTCATTTTGCTGACGGTGTATTATTACGTAATATCCAAGACCGCAACCCGAACGTGCTCAATAATGGAGAAAGTGAACCAGCGACGAAATGCCGATGGAAAAACTATACGCATGGTTCTGTCTCCATGCAACATTCTTTTGTTCATGGCATAGTTAACAATCTATTACCAAAATTACAAATAATTTATGTATTTAGATACCATAATATACCATCAGATGCCATATTGAAAGAAGAATATTTTTGTCTCATTAATCAATAACGCAGGTTTTATCACTTAAAACGAAAAAACTTTTTTTTCATTCCGGTTTTTATCTGATAATTACTTGTCGTATTAATATTTCGTTGTTTTTCTTAATAGCGCTCAACACTAGCGCATCAAAATTTATCAACAATTTTCAATTATATAGTACTTTTTTAAATTATAAACCAAATTATGATATAGTCTACATTTTTTTATATTTACAGAAGCGCATCACATGTGCGACCAATCCATGTTATGAGATCTCAAGGCCAGCACATATTTTTATTCAATAACTTTTTTTACTTTGCAAAGAAATATGCAGTCATATTAATAATCCTATTTCGATTCATCGATGTAATATAATAATGTCTCTGAGCGATAAAAATAGGTCAAAACATTTTCGCGAATATGTTTTTCAGAATAAATATGTAATTTAGCAAGTATAGTTATTAGATGTAAAATAAAATATTAATTATTATCTTCGGAATAAGCATGTTTTGTGACGAAGATATCTTTGGATTTTGCAGCGTATTCAAATACGCGATGTTAACTTGAATTAGAATAAGATTGTTGACTATAAAACCGTGTAATTGTGACGTAAATTATATAATTATGTACGCAGGTACATAATTTAATTGTTGTTACGTGTTTGTGAACACGGTGATAAATTATTCATAAATTTAAATGTAATGACCTATGTAACATGTTAACATGTTTTAGTTAAAATTTTTAATTATTTAAATAAAACAATGAAGAAACCTGTATTAAAATATATTGCTACCGCATTATAAACTAAATTGTGCTTATAAGAAACTTACGACATGATATATATATATACGACTTCGATTCGATACGAGTCCTATATATATATATATATATATAACTTAGTATATATATATCAATATATATATATATATACTAAGTTATATAGTTATATATATTATATAGGCACTAGTGGCATAATACAGCACCTTGTGCCTTCAGGTTTTGAAGTGATGACCAAGATCGACAAGCGCAGCGTGGGAATTGCAGCTAAAAAGTAGACGGATGACTTTGTTTGTTGTCGGAAAACGCTGTCATATCCAGTTTTCCCCGCTCTTATGCGGTTTTATTGGAAACCTATGGGGGAGGAAAGTAGTGTACGTCCCACGGCGTAAATAATGGTGATAATTTGTCCGTTGCACCTAATTTTAGAGCGCAAGAAACAAAAGTTTTAAACCTTTTTACCGTCTGTTTACCGTCATCAAAAGCCTCGACTCTCGCTGTTATATAAATGATTTCTCTGTGTTAGGAGGCCATTGAGTCCTTAATTCGCTTAGGTTTACGGTACATGGAGTCAGAGGGCAAAAGGACACTCAAGAAAGGACTATGCTTGGACTTGAACTCGAAGAGTGTTACTACCAGATAATCGGCAGAACTTCTACAGCGAATCTCTCTACTACTTCGAAAAACGTTACAACTGGGAGAAGTTAAAACCTCAGAAAGGATTTTATAAATGTGTATTATTATCGCAGCGCATTATTCATACTTACCACTCTCTAACTTGTTGTATTTCTTCTTCATACCCATCCAATGCAGGTTTTAGGCCGTTAAGGAAAGGATGCGAGTATTTTGTCGCCGCCATTTTCGCGCCCCAGCGCTTCAAAATATCTGTAACAATATAAAGTTAATATTAAATTTATAATACAGACAATTTTTCATTTATAACACAAAATTAGGATACACACAATACCTAAGATTTTGAATTATAAATTTTTCCCTGCTTACGCTCAACCCTATAAGACATAGGCTATGTATATATCATCACGCATATCTCAGCATTTGGGAAACTAACAAAACTTTACCCTTTCAATATCTTTCTGTAACTAAAGACGAAGGTCTACAATCAAACTCATAGCTCAGAAACATGGTATCTTACATCGGGTCTCATTGGCAAACTTAGTCATTCAACAGACCATGGAGACGGATTTACAAGATTGCATCAGGAAAGATAAGATCCGTAGATGAATTAATATCCGCTTCCTACTGGTTCTATCAGAAATCTATAACGGGGGCTTATGTCCACCAGTGGACGACGGAAAAATATCACTTTAACACATTGAGACTTCTTTAGATTACAACTATTTTAATATCAAAACACAATAACACAGCCGCCTTTATTGCACCCATGACAAAACCCCACAAAAGAAACATTTTATATAAATCAGGGAAAAAAGATACAATTAACCCTTTATTCAATATTATATAGTATCAAACAATCAACTTTACGAATAATTAACGATTTTAGCATACGCAACTTACAATAATCATGAAGTCTAATGTATTCATGTAGCGACCTTTAAGTTTATGCATAACTATTAATAAAAAGAGAAATGCCGACAAAAATTTGTCAAATGATTGTTTTATTTCATTTTTTAAAGAACTTTTGTAAATATAATTAAAAAAATCGTCTGTTAATTATTATGTTCGTTTCAGCTCATAGAAGCCCACAGCAAAACATACGCTTTCCTCAAAGATATCTATGGATAAATATATTTACCTCTACTGCCAATCCTCGGTAAAATTGTTTATGGACATTGACAATCCTATATAGCTAATGCACAATGTGTATAAGTGTATATATAGTATAAGATTATAAGATAAGATTGTATAATCAGACTCATAACGCTGCGCTACCACTGCAAATAAATTGTTAATAAAATGAAATTAACATAATAAAACTTATATAAACAACTGATCAATTTTATGATAATCAATTATATACTTCAGAAATTGGTACGTGTAAATATTTTTTAATAAAGTACATAGCGATCTTTTATACAAAATGTCGAAACTGAAATTTATTAATACAATTTTGTACCACTCATACTGACACTACGTTATGTAGATAATGTAAAAAGTTTTTCACGAGATCTGAGACTTGCGATCGTAAGTAGCACGTTCAATTCTCGGAATAAAATCTTAAATAATTCACACTTCGCACATTAATTATTAGGACTGTCACAGCTCACAGACTGCTTTCCAGGGGTTGGGCAGCTGTGTAATCTGCGTACCACACTGGTATCGCTAACCCGCCTGGCATGCGAGGCGATTATCTAATGTCCCCCATAGATGTCCTTGGGGGGAAGCCTATGCTTTGTAGAGGGCGTCTATGGGCTGAGACGACGATTATTCAAAATGTTTTAATGTGTGAAAAGAAATATAGATAATAATTCTTCATTTTTTAAGCAATAAATTCTAACACTTCATTTAGAGATAATTTAAAGGCAGCGACTTGTTAATATTTTTTTAATTTTCTTTTTAGTTAGAAATATTTTTATACGAGAGCATCTCCTCATACCGATCATTTAAAGTTTCCGAAACCAAATTCTAAGATCGAAAATTAATTATCTGTGGTAATAAACGAGCTGGTTTACAGTTCGTGCTACAGAAATAAATAATAAATAATAGCGTGCCAGCAAAAAACTCATATTGCACGTAAGTCCAACTACAGGCACAATGTAACTCGATACCCAGCGGAGCGCGACGCATGTTTGCTTTGTTAACGTAACTCACGGAACACTTTCCTTCGATAATCACTTGCTAATTAACCAAAATAACGATACGCTGCTACAGCCTATTAATATTTATAGCAACGGGTCGTGCAAATCATCAGCTTCAACTGATGATTATGTAAAACCATGTCCAACAACGACATGTTTAAATATATCGTTCAAACACAGTCTAGTCTTTTGTATCAAAGACACTTGTAATAACCATTGAATATTCTATTGCTTATTTATTTAACGTCTCCATTCAATCTATACGCTTATTTATTTATTCATATCATTATCCATACAGTGCTTTTGAACGGCGCCGATGCAATATTTTTTTACATAATTATTTTTAACCTTTCTATATTTTTTTTAATTTCCAGTAAACTTATATATTCTTGTGTTAAAAGTCTCCTAATATCTTGTCGGGGGCTCTCTAAGCCCTCTAAAAACATCTAGAACCAGCTCTGAACGACCACTTCTGTACAGCATCAAAAAATGCCAGTACAACTCAATTTGGTAGAAACTAAAATCAGATTGCGATCCCCTTTGGTTTCCTTCAACTTCGAGCTACGAGGGTTTCACACGTGCCTTGATCTGAGAAGAGATGACAACGAACTCAGAACCACACACAGAGCCATGATTTTTTTTTCAAACGACAAAACACTTCAAGCTTTTTCGTATAATATTTGCTTTCGCCGCCTTCGCACTTAGACGTTGACGTGTCAGTAACTCCATGATTTTGACGGATAGGACACTATATTTCGAACACAGTTTATTGGCAAAAATAACACCGCAGTGGCTCATTAAATCGCCTTAAAGTAAAAGTAATTTAGTAACATTTTTGAATAGTTGTGTATAGCAGGATGTAAGAACATTCCTGAATCTAATTTATCTGGATAGTAAAGAATAGATTATTGAAATTCACATTCGAAAATTATATTTACAAAAAAGATAGATAACATCACTTTTTGACGTCAAGAGGAGTCTACCATCTATTTGTATAATAAATGCCTCAGTTCTAAGAATAATAGGCGAAAGAAACTTAGCGGAACTATATACTTTTTTAAAAGTAGATAACATTACGTTTGTAATTAACATTAAAATAGCTTGAAGGCGAACACATTGCTATAGAGCTATTTACAGTGTAGTAACCTATGGCTACAGATATGATTTGACTTTTATTCAAATCTAAATTAAATATTATAAAACTTAATAAATCCAATGAAATCGTGTCTTAGGAATAATAAAATTTCATTTTGCTTCAAATTGTGAATGTCAAATTTCTTGGGAAAATAGGTAACGTTAACATATAAACATACAATACATACTTATTCACCTATCGACAAAAGACAGTAAATTTAATTCTTTTAAATTTTCTCTTAAAGATACGATGACTCTAGTTATAAATACAACGAATATATTTTTTTCCCGACGAAAATTATGCTCTTTGCAGTGAACCCAGAAGAACCCCGAGCAGTGTGTAATATATGTAGCATATGTATATGTAGTGTTCTTATCACACCCCGTGATAGCACGGGGTTAATAATAGCCCTAATACTTTTTAGAATTAAGTTATATTTGCGCGTTCGAATTTTAACTCGACTGACTGATGGACGGTACCTGCTAGATAGTAACTGTCTTTGTGTTTGGTTCAAAATCGTAAGTAATACACGATTGTAAACAGTCTCTATATGTGTAATATACACGTCTATCACATCAGGCTTGCATTTTCCTAGCTATGAAGAAAGAACGAACACGTGCACGGGTGATCTCTAACCCTCACCTGTGTAACACATAACACAACACATTTAATTGTAACACAATACCTTTGCCCTATTGTTTTGAGTCAAAATTTACTTTGCCTACGTTAATACATAATCTCAATCGCAACACAAGCGCTCTTAAAGTAAGAGAGGTCAAGAAACTTGTAAAATAACGGTGGAACGGACAAAAAATTTCGGTACTTGATTTTAATTAAATTACTTCACAGAATTACTGCAGCCAAAAAATCACTGGCAGTTTTTCAGTTAGGTTCAATCATACTAGTCCTTTGCAGCTCATGATCTTTTTTTCTAAATAATTGTAATAAATTTTGAAATTACGTTCTGCGCGCTATATAGCAATGTTAAGGTCACATTACTTAAAAATCTAGTGTAGACTGGCGACTATTTTGGTTTAGTTTAAGGTGGTCAAAAGCTACTGGATGTTGGCCGCTTCCGACTGATTATATGGGAATCAATGTAGAAAAAAAAATCTATGTAGAAGGCAGCAATGGCGACTTATGCCTGAAACGGTGATGATGATGAAACAGTGTTCTACGTTGTAAAATAAATGCCTAAGATTACTTATCACAATAAAAATCTTAATTGCATATTGCATGTATTTCGCAAAGCAAAACATTAAAAAGTAAATCATGTCAAATTTCCCCTTTATAACCGAGGCCGACAGTACGGCCAACGCTTTCTATAGACGAGAAAGTAAGACTTCGTCGACTGGAAGAGCACAGCTATCCGGATGTATCCTCTAAGATAATAGCAAAATAATTCATCGTGTAAATGCAGAATACTATTTGAATAACTATTTGCTGGCCTGCAATATACTATAACTAACCTCTAGAAATATATTCATTCGCATTAATTACATGTTTGTTTATTTCATTGCAAATAAACCGATAAAAAATACCAACTTATTACCATTAGCGTTTCCCAATACTCAACCTGTATGTACTATTAAAATATTTAAAAATTATGCATAAAATTTATTCGATTGCAGTTTTTCTTTCGTCAATTACCCTAATATTTTACTTTCATGAAAGTACGATGATTATAAATTAGAAAATTGATTTTAATTAATTAAACATTAATATTACATCATATAAATTACAAGTATCTAAAATGTAAAAATATCAATATTGTTTTACGAGAAAATGAAAATGTAACAAGATTATTTATAATGTAACGATCAGGTTATATTTTGGATCAAATCGTTTCCTCCTTTACGTCATTCTGGAGCATATTTTAATATTGCTGGATTCTCTATAGCAGCCACAGCGCAGAAACCTTACTGTATGTTCTTTTAAGGATGCCGTAAGTAACAATATTCTTAAATTAATCCAAAAAAATATTTGTGACAACATTAGTTTTTAAGTTTCTAATGATAATAACAGTAATCGTTCAGTTTTCATTTTATTGTCATTACATTTTTTTACGATGTCTTTGTATGTTTTAATCATAGTCCGAAAACATAAAAAGTTATAGAGTAAAATGACATGAGATAGAGCGCGTAACATCTTTGTCGTGATAATAAGTAGGGCTGCCTTTCTAACGGTCTGCTGTCTTTCTCTCTCTTAGGCACTTCGCACGCAATCAGTGATGATTGCCTCACCTCATCCATTAATTGCATAGCTGGTCGACCACTGGATTGTGAGCCAATCACTGTACCTTGGACAACAAATCTCTTAAACAACAACTGTCATCTTTCTTCCGCATAACATGGCGCAGTTTCGCACAGTATTCTAAAACTTGAGAGTGAACGATTGCCGAGAAACTTTGGTAAGCTTTAAGAGAATGGAAACTTTAGAACGACGCCAAATAAAGAATAAAATAAATTTAGACCCCTTTTATTATTCTTTCATTTACATATTAACTTTTAATTAATGCCATAATTATGACTATGTCTACATAAGCCTAAATTAGGAACACATTTATATTTGTCTATTGTTATGTAAAACATGTAAAAATGTTATCTTTGGTTGTTGGTAACTCTTCTGTATTCCATCGCCACATGACCAAGGCATTAAAGCGCGTTCTTACTTTGCTGTCCACCTTTCTTCGCTGTAGAGTAACACTGGAAATATGAACCCGAATCATTTTCCCTCGAACTATAATATTGTTGTGTTCTCTCCGCATTATAGATAATTTTTCTAGTTAGTTATGCAATTAGCAATAACTTAATTTGTGTACTTTTTCTACAACTTTATCCAGGAAACGTAGTGTAGAGAAATACCTAGATTTATAAAAAGCACCACCTTAAATAATAAAATGATCAGTGCAAAAGTGGTGTTTTGTAACGAACGATGAACGCTTTATCCTGCTCGTCTTATATTTTTTTCGATTATTTAAAAACATGAAATGAAACAATCCTACTAATTACTAGACGAAGCTGGGGAACAATGCAACCTTACAGGTCAGTGATTGATAAAACAGTACAATCACGGCCGGGAAATATCCACGGACTATTAAAAAACCACAATCTCATTACTAAATATCGTAATGAACATGATATTGTTAATTCTTAAAAGTTTATGATGAAATAAAACATTAGCTGATTCGATTTCATTATTTTATTTTTTCATGAAATGAACAGAAACATAAAATTTAAAAAATATGCACGGTACTTGACAATATTTTTGCCTATCGTTCTACAATAACCAATTATAATAGTCACCCCAACGATAAACGAGCTTATTGCGTGCACGAATTGCTTTGAAAAATATGGAAAAGTTTTATTTCCGTCGAAAATGTATATTTTAAACCCGGATGTAACAAAAACACCTAAACACTTTCTTAAAGAAAGAAAAATATTTAAATGCGTCGATTTCCACCCCTATTTATCATGATATATTCTAAATTCTTTAGTGGTAGAACTTCTTTGTTCTAAATAAAATACTGTTATGTGAAGTAAATTACGTGGCAGTTCCATACAGAATGCTTGTATTGATGTCTTGGTGTAAGTGCTGTTAGTTGTTTAGTATTTGCACAGCTTCATCGAAACGACGCCGCGACATAGCGGTCGCTTCTTTAATTGAGAAAATTGCATAGCTATTAATACACCAACAGGTATAATATCGTAGTTCCAATAGTCGAGCGGCGTATGAATAGCACTTTGTGGCGACGTTTATCTACGCGATGTCTTGTTGCGGCGACGTTACTCAAGACAAGGTCTGTTGTGGCTGCGTTCTTGAAGACGAGTCGCATGTCAAATAAGACAGTTGTTCTGTCTTCCTTTAAAGCGGACCACCTGAGTTGACTGTTGTAAAATTGTACGCAGTTTACACTATATCTCCGAGTGTATACGACTATTACAAAAAAAATAAACTTGGCACAGTTTATTTAATACAGTATGTGTCAAAACATAAGACGGAAGAAACTAAAGATATAGTTCAAATTACGTTGACACCATTGTGCCTTATGTTGTACAATTAAATGTAGTTCAATAAGAACAGAAGACACTAACATAACAATCCAACAAACATCATAAGATTATCGCTTTTTTTAAACATAAACGCTTTGGTGTACAAATAGATTGTTTCGCGCTACTTCGGTGTATTACTTGACCAAGACGAGAAAACCTTTCGGTATAGCCAATGTCGCTTTATTAAATAATGTATCTTAAGTAATGTCATCTTTGTTTTGTCTGGCGCCATTAATGTCTGTGTCAAACATGATACCACACGATACATTGTTACAGTGTAGTTCGTTAAGAAGAGAGGACAACAAATTTACTGCCCTTTTCAATTGAACAAGCCTCATAAGATGAACGCTTTGTTTCAGATTACAGCTGTCGTCTATCTATATGCATTAAGAATCTATGTAACATATAGGATAAATTAATTCGTTATAATAGTACAGTATATAAGAAATTGTGTATAATGCAGCTAAGCGGCGTGTTTTTATATAAAAAGCTTAACCTACATTGGACTGCTAAAGATCGATGTGATAGAAACCAATATTCTATTCTTTTCTTTGTCATTAATATCAGTAACTGTTTAAAAGTCTGTCATATCAATAAAACACTTTTTTTTTATTGATAATACATTTTTAAAATTTTTGATAACCTTAAAAGTTTGAGGTTAAAAGCAATGATCGATATTGATCATTACCACGTCTATGAAGTAAAGATTGTTTACTTTAAAAAGATGTATCCTTTTTTGATAAGATATCATAATTTAGTAACTTCGAAGCCAAATTTTTCGCCACTAATATTTGTCTATTTAACCTCAGAAAAAGCAAATGTACGTTAACAAATTTATTAGATACATACACATAGATATAGCCCTTTAAAAGAAAAACATGGAAATCTATAGCAAAACGAAACTTAGCAGTAAACATTCCTATAAAATTATGTAATTATAAGAGTTGTTCATACGTAAGCAGTATCTAATGTCAATTACTAACATGAAGTCAGTGGGTTAAGGTTAATTGGTGTTAATATTGAACAAATGCACTGGATAAATAAGCTACCTACACTTTGTAATGATGACCTGATATTTGAAGTTTAATGCAGAACTTGCTCGAAGAGATTATAAAAGAAGGCCTGCGTAAATATCCTGGAATATTAGTTTTTAACAACTGCTTTATATAATATTAGGCATAGTTGCGTGACATTAAAAGATCATTTCATTGTTGTTTAATTAATATTTATTAAATCCATTCTAAGTTATTTTTAAAAATCTAAAAAATAATCTGAAAATGTTTTATATTAATAGTTCATTTATTTATAGTAGATTTTACATTAATATTTTATTGACTCTGTCGTCGTCGTTACAGCCAATAGACGCCCAATGAGACCAAAGATATCTATGGGGGGATATACCATAATCGCCATGCTTGACAGGTGGATTGACGATCGTAATATTATGGTTGTGTCGTGTTATAGTACGCAGAGGACGCTGCTGCCCATCCTCTGGAAACTTGTTTGTTAGCAGTGACAATGCTATATAATTAATGTACAAAGTGTGATTAGAGATATACGAGTAAAACTCTATAAACACATGTAGATTTGATTTTTTTGTATTTTACATAAATATATATATATTTTTAACTTTAATTAAGTCACTTTTATATATATATTTTTTAAAAGTAGAAATCTCTCAAATGAAAGTGACTTAATTAAAGTTAAAAATCACGTATTCATATAATCGTTTGTCAACTTTCTTCTCAAAGGTATACATAACAGTCTAAGAATGATTCGCCATCAGTCGGCTTCTACAGTTCTGAAGGAGTATACATAATTAATTATTTCGGTCATTGGCGATTGCAATGTTGCACACTTGTCAATGTATACGGATGATCTCAATCCCGTTTCACACGTCAGCGGTATTGCATAAAACATCGAGTGACTCATACTCGTACAAACTAACACATAACGTAAGGCATCACGAGAAAAATCTCATTTAATATACACATACTTTTTTATTCTATGAAGTCGGTTAAATTTTAATTTTTTTTTAATTTATAAGTGTTAAAACAAAAAGTATTGGTGAATGTAATAATATATTAATAATATAATATAATTAATATCTACATACACAGTACATATACTCAGAGTAAAAGCTTCATAGAGGTGAATGTATAGCTCATTTGTCAGTAAGAGGATTTACAGCTTTCACACCTGTTTCCAAACGAATCGGAGATAGTAAAATTAACACCGTGAAATTAATTAATTTTTTTCAATTGTAATGCGACAGACTAATGACTTAAGGCAGTATGATGTCTGCAGGGACACGTACTGAGTCGTAATTTATTTTAATATGTAGTTATTCGAATTTTGAAAACTCTTTTATTTTTCTATATATATATATATATATATATATATTTATATATAGTCTCTATACATATATTTACATATATATAGTCTCTCGCTCTCTCTCTCTCTGTATATATACCAATATATATATATATATATTGGTCAAGATTATTAGTGTGTGTTTATATTTATCAAATGCGCGAATAATTTTATGAACAGATATTGTATCAAGTCATTTGTAAAAAGTTCTCTCATAGCTTGCAATAGAAAAGAAAGTTATTTACTTAACGTGGTTTTGGGGAAAAAAAATTATATACGAATCGCTTGCTACTTATTTATTTAAGTAATTCATTGTTTCATGATATTCCACACTGCTTTTGCACAAAGAAGATTATTTTTAACTGGATACGCCATACCGGTAAAACTTTTAAAAGAGTCGATATTACCTTGTTAAATAATGTCAATTATTTTAGGTCTAAAGTCATCAATGTACACAAATTGCGTCAATTTTGAAATAAAATACTGGAAACGATTAATTTTATTGCAATAGAGTAAGCGTGGTAAATACTTTAGTGTACAATTAAAAACTTTGAGAATCCTGCTCGATAATAATCCTTGAATATAACGGATAAGAAAAGCGATAATGTGGCAACCCTGCCGGAATCACCAGGTATAATAAATTATAGCCTGGATTTCACATTTTATTCCTCATGTTTTCTAAAATCATAAACTATATCAAAGGGACATCATTTTCATCGCACGAAGATGAGCTAATGGTCCAGGGTGGGTCGTGATGGATTATTTCCTAAACCAATAGGTGGCTCATTATAAATGTACCCAAGTTCCATTTTTTTAATATTATTGATCCATAAATATTACAAAATATCTTTTAAACTATTGTAATTTTTAAATTCAATTTACATGTTTTGTACTTTTATTTATGTTTTCATTAAATATAATTTCTGGAACACTTTTACATACTTTTAAATTAGGTATTTTGCGGCTGGAAAAACAATGAAAATTTTGATCGATAGCTCGCTCTATCGAGGTATTTAACTACCCCTGACATAATCCGTGAAGGCTATTGGGAAAATATCTCTTTCCAACTGTAAAATGTGAGAAGGCTATTTTATATTCACGATGGTGGACAGTTCTTTGCAAAAACTATGAGCTGCAAAAAATTTTTTATTTTATTGTCGAAACTTTTAATTCTTACTTTAAATTTAGTGAGTGATTTTTGATTGTTTAAGGTAATTAAATAGGTATTTAAACTTTCTTATAAATTGTTGGTTTATAAGAGACACTGTTCGCGGCTCAAGCGGCGTGACCGCGGCTCGTCACGTAAGACGACACGTAACGGCCGCTAACCACACCGTTATGGCTGTGCTCGCTCGGGCAATTTCTTCTTGGGTATTTCATTATATAACATTGACATTGGCAATTTCGAAATAAAAAGTCATACACGATTTCGGTACTACTGCTTTAGAAAATTTTAAATTTTAAATTTAAAATGTTTATTTACTTGTTCATTGCGGAGGGTATTAAATCTTTATTGTTTTCTTTTTATTTAAGGAAAAATATATAACAAATAAACAGTTTAATGAGATTCTCTTAAAGGTCTTTGTTCCAGCCCATAGACACACGCCCAGCGGAAGGCATAGGTATATCCCCCCAAAGATATCTATGAAGAGTATACCATAAACCCCCCGCTTGGCAAGCGGGCTGACGATTGCACTGCGATATTACTATATACGCAGAGGACGCTGCTAACCATTCTCTGGAAACTGAATGTTGGTATCCCGGGAATCGAACCAGCGACTTATGATCGCAAGTCTCAGTCCTCTACCACCGGGTTACCACTGCTCGACGGAAAGGAATCTAACAATACATTTAAAATCTATAACTTCTTCACCATTATAACCATACAACGTATATACATAGGATGTATTTGAATTATATCAGAACAGGTAAAACAAATTTAATATACATAGGTAAATATGAGTGTTTGTTCAAAATATGTTCGGTAAGAAATCATCGAATACGAAAATAATAGTACATAATGTAAAATACAATATGTTATACATAAACATCGTGAAAAAAATTAACATACAAAAGTCAGACTTCAATTGTTTTCAGGTCGAATCAGTCAGGCCTTGACTTATTTTATTTACAATTAAAATTTGTACGAATTTTTTTTTGGGTACTTTCGAGAACAATTATAATTTGTTATGTTTCATTACTTTATATAACGCGTTAAATATAATAACTTTCATATAGAAATTGAATAAGGAAATAGATTGCCTAATCGTAATATTCTCTGAACAAGGAAATGTTTGATGCAAAAAAATATAATTCGTCATTTATACTCCACACGCATCGAGCTTTGGTTAAGTAAACAATTAGTTCAAACACAAGCGCATCGGCTAATATTATTATGTAACAAATAGAAACAAGTTTATTCCGGTTTTTGTTTAAAAACTCATGCGATAATCAAATATGCGAAATACATAAAATTGATTGTTGTACGGCGACATGCGAAAGACAAGCTTTCCTTTATTCCTATTTGGAGTCTTATGTTCACTACTGGACAAAAGACTCTTCCTATACATGTCTACGCTTACTATATGTCGTACATACTCTCCTATCCCAAATATACTATATATCTAGGGGTGTAATAATGTAAATGATAATGCTTTCTTCATAGTATCGGCGAAGGTACAACAGAGCCATTTGTAGAGCAGTGGTTAAAAATGTCGATGATTGTAAACTACACTAACGTCAAAAAATTCAAAAGATTATTTATATATTTATACATTTCTTAACTTCAGGGGTCCTATTACTTTTCATTAGAAATAAAACTTGTGTCTCAATTACACATACATACATCTATTTGTAATGTTCTCATTGTAACAATCAGAACAAATGCTTATTGTCTAGTTGACATATATTCGAATTTTATGCTTATGTCGTAATTTAACCAAATAATTATTTCGGCATTTCAATTCGATTTTCAGGAATAAAAACTTTGTTTTATACATCGTTTTTAACTATTGTTTAACTATTGTTATCAATATCGAAAAGCGAGAACCACAGATCTATGTTTTAGGGCCAGTATTAACAGTTTTAAATCTTTATTAAAAGAAAGAAATTTTTGAAAAAAATCATTTAAATAAAATTAAAATGTTTACTTTTTCGAAAGATATTTTTATATTTGTGTTAACATTATTATTTTTGTTTTATTTAGGCTCAACTTAATAAGGTTTCAAAGTTAACTGTTGTACGATATATTCAATAGTTAACTTTGAAAACTCAATTCAAACTTAACTGTTGCTGATCTGATTTATTGTTGAAATTATGAACCGAAACTATTTTCGTAACAACCTGTAGAATAGAAATAATAGATCTTAAGATAGCTTATATCAATATCAAATATATAGTTATACTATTTAATTTGGAAGATTTTTTGTTATTAGAGATATGTTAGTTTCCATTTATTTATAATATATAGACTATGAAGTTATTTAGATAAATAATAGGATTGATTTTGCATAAGCCTAACGTGATTTATGTCTTTCGCACATGACATAACCTAACGGTGATTTTCTTATATTTTTCCGGTAAAGTAATAAATGCATTGAAAATTTTAATTATGCGTTTATTAATTATAACATTTGTATGCGGTATTAAATATGGACTCACGTGAACGAAAATCCCCTTAACCCCTTTCGCGGACTAAATAGCACACAATAGTAACGTGAAAAGTGGCCTTCCACGCGCGATGAGCGAGCTTAGCACGTCCACACTCACTGACACACAGAGCCCGACTGAATGAATCGCAACCTTGTACAACTTTAAGCCGGAATTAAAAAAACTACACTTTCTAAATACGAATTCATCGGATCCAAGAAGTGGACCGGACTGTTGGTCACAACTGCGGAACCAATACTAATCAAGCATCTACCTGTTAAGCGCATAGAAAAGTGAAGTGATGTAAGTGTGATAAAATTAATTGCAGTCTTCGATATTAATGCCTCTTTCATTCGCCCATAATCTTTTATCTTATTAGCCATTAGCCTTGACTCATCGCGTACTAAAATAAATACTTAAGTATCCCCTTAACTTAATACTTAATACAAATGACATCGATTTGTGTATCTGTTAACTAATTTATTTTTTTCCGAGTGAATTCGAAAATGACAATTTATAACGCCCATCACCATTGCTTGGTTAGTTCAGTTCGTCACACAAGGCTTTTTCAACTAAAGGTAATGTAACGTGTAACAGAAAAGTTTTCACTTAGTATAGCTAACCCTGTCACTTTCTAAATATTGAGTGTAGTCTATGATAATGCAAAGGCGCTCATCTTCGATCTCTTTGCAGCGATAAGTCTAGAGGAATCCTTCGGGAGCCTTGGCTCGGGCCAAAGTATTATAAATTAATAGATAATAGTACAACGTATTCAGTAGAAATATAATCTTATCGTTATTTCAACTACATATTTTTCTAATTTAATTATTTTTTCTAATTCATAATCATCGTCATTTCAGCATTCGTCTATAGATCTCCTCAGTACTGATACGATAAATTCAGAATTAAAAAAAAAAAACAAATCCCTAGCATAGATCTCTCCATGGCTCGTTGAGTGGCTGTGAGCTTCATAATGACCTCTAAAGTCAAACACCACGTTTCATTGCCGTAAGTCAGCACTAGTATCACACATTGGTCGTAGACCGTCGTTTTTAGGCACTGAGAGATATTAAATGAGGAAAACGTAACGTAGTTATCCAAACACATCCCAGCCGAGTAGAATTCCACGATTGGTATCTTTAATTAAGCAAAGATTACATTACTTCCTTACACAATTGCAAAGAATCATATTTTTCTCCTCTCTTTTTAAAATCCAGAAATACAACTGCTGACAAAATGAAAAATATACACACCTTTTATGTCTATAAATTATTTAGATCATCATTATTTGTAACATGGATATTATTGTCACAAATATATATATTTTTAATTATACAGTTTAACATTAAAAAAAACGTTTGCTATAGAGGTTACTGTGTCATCCTTACAGAGTGTATCATAAACATAAATGATCAATAATTTAAATTTAATTACCATTGTTATCGTAATTTATTAAAATATATATAATGGGCGAAGTAAAAGGTCGGGCATCCTGTGATAAGTGACATGCTTTAGCCATAACAATGTAATAAATAATAAATTTTAAGGATTTTGAAACGAACTGGAAATTCTTGTTTAATGTTCCTTCCTCTATTTACAGAACAAAAAAAAACAAATAAAAATTAATACTTGTGTATCAGACTAGTAAAAAAGTTAAAAATAATTCAAATTTAAATTCATATATTCTTTTTTCAACATACGATGGATTATAATAATTAAATGTTCTAAGAAGTACAGGTTAAAGAAACTAAGTGTGAAAATAATATATAATTACATGTCTCTTTACATTAAAATGAATTGGAGGCGAAAACATCATTCCCAGTGTGCTATTTTCTATCAAGTCATTTACAATGTAGTAACCCTTAGCACTCCAATGTTCTTAGACTCTTTTTAATTAAGCAGTGGAAACTTTCTGAATATTATCTGGGATCCCATTGTAAGCTGTAAAGGGGACGTTAGTAAATTATTTTCTAGTTTTAAAAATGACAAAAGGCTTGCTACTAACACAGCGTTCGATATACAAATAACACACTTTAACTGCAACTCCTTAAATCAAACAATTTTTAAAGTAACCAAAAAAAAAAAACATTTTAAACAATAAAGTACAGATACCACATAGTTACACAGTTATAAGGTAACAAAAAATATAAATACAATAGCTTCATATCCTGGAAGCAGCTCCTTTTTGAATACTTGTGATGAACACGTAAGAGAAACAGTATAAAAAACCCTAAGGATAACGGCGGCGACGATTTCTAGAGACCTTTTTTTAAAAACCACGAATCTCGAAGTACTAATAGAACTATTCAGTACGTAACAAATATGCCAAAGGCCACGATACAGCAGTTTCGATAGCAATATCACAAAAAAACATTCAGCACAATTAAATAATTCAAACATTGAAACGTCAGTACTTGCAAGCTTTCAAATTTTTAGAGAAGACGTCAAGTTTTGTACAAAAATAACAGTATAATAGTAATCTTTCTATATGGTCACTTGCGGTTTTAAAAGAAAACACAATGTAACCCGAGATTTATGCTCGAAGTTTCGCTGCGACATTGAAACAGAAACGAAGAGATCCGCAGAAGAATCAAAGGTCAAAGATCACCGACGTAACTTGATGAATTAAAATGACATTTCATAGTGAAATAAAAATTAATAAAAACTGCAGTACCCTAAATGGGTTCATAAATCAGAAATGAGAAAATCCGTAGAAAGTTAAATTCGCGGACGTACCTCGAAGAATTGCTAGTCTAAGGTGGCACTCTAAAGGGCACGTCGCTCGTGCAACAGTGAGCTGTTGAGGCCGAAAAGTTCTCCAGTGGTTACCGTAAACATGGACCGACGACATATTTAAAGTCACGGGAAGTCGCTAGATGCGGACAGCGCAAAACCGATCTTCGTGGCAGTCTTTTGGAAAGGCTTTTGCCTTGCAAAGGGCATCTAAACCAAGAAAAAAAAATTTATCAACACTTATACATACTATAAAAGAAATGTCCACTTATGACTTATCACCGATATCTCTTTAACCATAAGTCTATGAGACTTGAATTTTTTACATATATTCCTTTCGTTAAAAAAAGGGCAGCTAAGCTAAGAAAAGATTTACAAAATTCTAACCACAAGGAGGTTAAGGAAGGATCCCGAAAAAAAAAGCATCTTTTCAAACAATAGCTCTAATAGATATTAAATCACACCCGTAGAAGACACACATGCCACGCGAAACAAGCGGGGAGAGCTAGTATTAAAGTATACGGTATTTATTCTTAACCGTAGTCTAACTATGGAAACCAAAAATAATGTCACTATTACAACACAAGATTTCCAACTCAAAGCAATAAAAAATCGAATGGTGATTAAATCGGAATAGTTTACGATTATAGTTATTGGTTACGGTTAGCTTAGATTGTTATAAAACGAAATTATTCTGTGGCAATGCACTTTTTTTGGTTAATTTCTTTTTTATTATTTGAATATATTTTTGAAGTGAAATGTGCAATACAGAATTTGAGCGTTCATAGACGTAAGTTAATAATTTAACTAACAAAACTTTTTCATCACCTTTGTCATCATTTCAGCCGTAGGACGCGGACGCTAGGCCTCGCCTTTAGATTTCCAATTGGACCGATTGAAAGCGCGTCCACTTTGTGGTTGGTCATTCTGCGCTGCGCCTGCCGGTTCGTGGCCTCCATTTCATCACCTTACGGCCCCAAAGGCCATCTGTTCTGCGCTCTATATGCCCTGTCCACTGCCTCTTCGTGTATTTATATACTACGAATTACAAATAATTAAAACAAATATAAACTAGTCGTTATAGAAAGTATTGGAGCGTAAATGTTTCAGAACAATGTTTGTTTGTTTTGTGTTCAATGTTCTTTTCTAATTCGTCTTGTTTCTAAGGATTATTAATAATTATTGTCTTTAATCATTTTGCTTGTTGTAACATAGTTTCTCTCATTTAGTCGGCTAACTATATATTTATTTACATAATGCTTGCTGTCTTCTTAGATTTAAGATACAAATTAGTTTATACAAAACATTTTATTTTAACCTGCAAATATTTCTTTTGCAATGTTTTTTGGAAAAGTTGTTATAAAATAAATACAGGGTGGCCCATAAGTCCTTTGATATGAAAAAAAATTATTAAAATAAAACTAATTACATTATGAATTAAATTTTTATTTACAAAAAAAGCTTAAAAAACGGGAATTAGTTTTTGAAAATAACGTCTTCTAAATGTAATCCGTTGCGATCACGGCACTCTTGCAAACGACGTCTAAAATTGTCGATGACTGCGCGGCACGTCACTGCTGAAATGCTTGTCATTTCTCTGCGGATGTTTTCTTTTAGGGCCTCAATTGACCGCGGGTTTGTGTCGTATACTTTAGCCTTAAGGTAGCCCCACAAAAAAAATCCATCGGGGTCAGATCTGGACTACGTGGAGGCCAGGAAATGTCTCCTCTCTTAGAGATCACTTTGCCAGGAAAAAGTTGACGGATAACGGGCATAGCAGTGTTAGAGGTGTGAGAAGTGGCCCCATCCTGTTGAAACCACGTCCTGGCATTAAAGCCTGAAAAGTTTTGCAATTCTGGTATGAAAAACTCTTCGATCATAGCCACATATCGCTCCGACGTAACAGTAACTGCGCGCCCTCTGCCATCCTCAAAGAAGTAAGGCCCTAGGATACCATTGGCTGACATAGCGGCCCAAACAGTCACTTTCGGACTATGTAAGGGCTTCTGATGCTTAAGTTTTGGATTGATGGGGCTCCAATAGCGGCAATTTTGTTTACTAACATGCCCGTTAAGATGGAAATGAGCCTCGTCAGAGAACATTATGTTATTGAAGGAAGTAAACCGATTCAACATTTCATTCGCATAATTTTGTCTTTGAATACCGTCAGTTTCCTTTAATTCTTGAACCAACTGAATTTTGTAAGGGTGCATATGTAAATCTTTCTTCAAAATCCGTTGTAACGATGTCCTGGATACGTTTAATGATCTGGCGCGCTTACGAGTTGACTGTGTCGGATTTTCGCGAATAGACTGTGTCACTGTGTCTATGTTTTGTTCCGTACGTGACGTCCTTGGGCGACCCAACCGCGGCTTATCTAACGTCGAACCGGTCTCCTCGAACTTAGCAACCCAGTTCTTAATCGTTTGAAGAGTTGGAGTGTCGTCAAAGTTGTGTAAACCTTTGTGTTCTCGAAATTTACGCCGCGCAACGGTTGCCGAATTGTCGTTTTTATAAAACTCGCGCACACAAAACGCACGGTTCGCTCCGGTAAAACGCTTCAGAAATTCAGTTTCCCAGAAACCGAAGTTACTCCCCCCCTTCCCCTGCACCGCTCACGCGCGCCCTGTTCGTTTTATTCAAATTTTACTTTTCAAAGGACTTATGGGCCACCCTGTAGTAGTTTCCTTTAACATTTTATTCTTTACCATGTATTATAAATCTGCGAACTTAAAAAAAGTCATTGTCATCGTCAAGTCAAGTGATAGACCTCTACTGCAAGGTGTAGGCCTCCACAAAGATTGCGGCTATGACCGATCTTGCGTTACCCACATCCAGTGACTTCCCGTGACCTTGGCCATTTCATGGGTCCACTTAGTGGAGCGCCGACCCATGCCGCGTCTATCAGGTCGTGGTCACCCCTCAAGAACTTTTTGGGCCCCAGCGCCATAGGTTGCATAAGTGATGTAGTAATAAAAAATGTATTTAACATATTTGATTTTGTTAGACACATAAAAGCTCCAATCCTAAAAAGGTTATAATACATTATATTCCACCGAAAATTTACTCTTGTCTAAACTTACTTATGATTCCTGGCTGATAATATTATCGCCACTAAGTTAAATACCCTCTAGATAAATAAACCAGCTGTCAATAAAAAAACAACGAAATATTTTGTGCTCTTAAATTGTACATACGTATATTTTCTACTACTTTTAATTATATTGCTGACGCAGAAAATGACGTATTTAATTTTTTGCTTGCACTCCTGTTAAATATAAAATGGATTAATGTTTTCTTAAAAACAAAAATCAATCACTAAAATATAGTACGCGTGTTTAAAAGGAACCGCAAAATATTTTTTAAAAAATGTTTGCGCATGTAAATATCGACGTTTAACCATGTCTTGAGTCTGCAGTCGATGACCGATAAAAATTTAGTTTTATAAGAAAAATATCTCTTGAATCATCTTAAATCGTAATGCGAAAAAATGAGATATTTATCACATCTGAAATAAGTAGCTTTCGCCGAGAATCATTTGCTTAATGTTCTTAGCATATAAATCATAGATCCCCTACTGGATATAGACTTCCCTTTATAGATTTCCAATAGGACCGATTGCAAATATACATCAGCGTTCTCCGTCGACTTTAATATTAAACACATACACAACATTAATGCTATGAATTATTTTACACACGTTGACTGACTAATATTAAAACATCAAATGTTTTAGCCGATAAGAAGCTAATACAAAAAAAACGTCAAGACACTATAAACATATGCAAAATTTTTAACGAGGAAACAGCGCGAAATGAAAAAAATAATATTGAACAATCGTATGTCAATTTAAACTATGACAAACCGATCGTAAAGGATCGTGTGCGAACTAAAAGGGAAGTAGAAGGTTATAACTCTAACCTAAAAGTCGATGAAATGCATCGAGTTGAGAGTATCGTTGACAAACTATACGACGATATGCTAGACAAAGGACAAAAAATTACATACAGACAACGACGATATGAAGGCACAACTGCCAAGGTAAAACGCTAAAATATATCTATAATTAATTGTTATTATTTGATAACAAATTTAAGGAGCAAAATTTATCTAACGCACAATTAATGGTTCCATGGAAAAATATTAAAATAATTACTCGCACTATTTTATAAAATTCATCCTCATTAAAAACAAAGCCAAATTGATGGCTATTACAAATAAGTTTTTGCGACGTTTATAACGTTATAAACTTTCGTTTCATGATTAATTATTAATATATTAATGGTGAAATTACGCATTTAAAGCCCTATAGGTATTCTTTCTATCTTCTGCACAGGTTAACAAATAAACAGAAGTGTAAATGTGAAAGAAATCCAAAAAAAAAAAACAAATAAAACATTAAATATAAATACATTGTATAATGATAACAATAGATAAAAAATTACACAAAAATTATACACGATTAAATATAATAGTGAAGTGACATATGTTATTCTTAATTAGGCCGAAGCAGTATCATTTCATCCGTAAAAACGTCCACTGTTTGTTATGGGTCTCTTTCAGAAATTTCCAAAAGGAAAAGGTTTAAGCGGCCTACATCCAACGTCTTCCTTCACAAGGTCGTCTATCTACCTTGTGGGTGGACGTGCAACCCTGCGCTTGCCTATCCGTGGTCCCACTTCAAACTTAAAGATTCCCGTCCTTTGCTCACCTGCCACTTCAACTTGTCAAAATTTAAAGCATTTTAATACAGTGAAATCCAAATTAATATTTATTCGTAGTCTGTGATCGATGCAACGGCCAGAAGATTTTACTTCGCGCCCGCCGAGCTTTCCGGGCCATCCTCGACAGACTTAAAACACATACCTGAGGAAACACATAAGATGTTATGGCACAAAAATTGGAAGCACGGCATTGTGCCATACTTTATCGACCCTAATACCTACGGTATGTTTTTTTTGCATTTTTATAATAGCGAAATATTCCATATTCGAAGATCGTTATGAAAATTTTATTTATTTTTCCAACTATTTATCATTATAAGTAATAATTATAATTTTGGGAAGATAGCATAATAAAAAACCCTGTTGGTTTTATTTCTGCTAACAAAGTTGACATTCTTTAAAAAATATAATAATTTAAAGTAAAGCACAACTATACCAATGAGTGACACTAGATGCATGAGTATAAACATTTAGTACAATGTAATACTTAAGTTTGAGTCAAATGTTATTTTAGTTCGTTAACAAATCGTGGTAACAGATAAGTATAGGCCCGCTACCGTGCTTTTAAACGCCCATACACCACGCACGGGGTGTGCAATTTATTTTTTAAGCTGGTTATTAAAGAGCAAAGTATATTCGTCAAAAATATGTTTTACCTAATATACAAATAATTTATAGTAACCTAGATAAAAATAAGATGAACCTCCCTTTATTACAGATTCATTACTATCAGATTCGATTATCAAAGCTTTCGATTACTTCGAAAAAGCGACTTGCATTAGACTTCAGCGGTTAAGGGAAAAACCGACGGACAAAATGTCATTACAAAACGTTGAATGGTTATATATAAGCAACCCTTACGGGATAAAACAGTGTGTGCATAGTAACGAACGTAAAGCTAACAGCGGTGTACAGGTAAGATTATTAAAATTATAATAATTGTTATGAATATTAATTTATTATCATTATCATTTTCATATATTTCATGACACGAGCCAGTAGTCGCGGCATGGTTGGGTCCCCTACTTAGTGGACCGACAACACAGTTAAGGTTGCCGAAAGTCAGTGGATGTGGTCAGCACAAGGGCGATCTTATCTTGTCTTGTCTTGTCTCAGTGGGCTGGTTTCGGCAACCAGGCAGCAATGCGCTCATTTTGCTTCGAAGTTGATCTTAATCAAGCCAACCCAACTCCTCGAGAAATCCCAGCAGGCACTTGATGTTGCCGACAATCTATGAGAGGCATCTCGGCGATCCATGATGGATAGCCTTGTAGGGTGCTACACCTGTACACCGAAGTAGTGCGTGTGCAGTAATCTCGGGCTCCTTCAAGCATGCTCTCCACAAAAGACTGTCCGTAACGCCTAATGTAAATAGATGTTTGTTAAAAAGACCATGAACGTTTATGGTCCCTACCACTAAATGCAGTAAGTGTCGCGACAGCCGGAGCAGGGCATTAGAGAGCTGGCAACAAGCGCACACAAGCAAAAGAAGCAAAAGAGGCACTCTTTTGCCTCTTTTGCTTGTGTGCACTCTTCATGGCTTGTCCATTGCTCACTGTGTTGACTCCTAGTACGAGCTCTGGCCTTACCCGTTGGTAGTGGGATGAGGGGCTTCGAGCTGTAAACGAGCCCCTCCGGGCCAGCTCATCTGCAGCATCGTTGCCTCTGGAGCCGCTATGACCTTTTATCCGCTGTATTGGATATATATTCATTAAATACAAATTAATCAAATAGTGCAAGAGTAAAGAATAACAATTCATACATAACAAAGTTTGATGTAGTGTATACCAGTTATAAATTAGTATAAATATGACAATCAATCTTTTTTTAATTATTATGAGTTATTAATTCACTGGTTTAACATTTCCTTAAGAATATTATAAAAAAATGCTTTTTTAAAAAGTAATTATTATGATTTATATTAAGCTTCTTAATCAAAACAGGGTATATGATTGTTTATAATAGTTATGACAAAAAATACGCTATTATATAACAGAATAGTGAGGATAATATTTTTTCTTAAAGGAAAATCCTCATAGTGTAAATATATCGCAAAGGTCAGTTTTCTTTCTACTTATGGTATCGCCGTTTCTCTTTCCTCGTACAAAATAACTGTTGTTAAGAAATGCAACTAATATTTGAATTATTTTTAGATGGTAGTGTTCGGTTACGATTGTATGTCGCTCGGGGAAATTGTACATGAAGTGATGCATATTTTAGGTTACTCTCATGAACACACAAGACCAGATAGAGATCAGTACATAACAGTTATGTGGGATAACATTAAGCCTGGTATGTCTAAAATTATTAAAAAGGAGGCTGGTCCAACTTTTTTAAAATATTGTAAAACTTCTTTTTGTTACAGGTTACAAGAAGTACTTTACAATACGACAAAATGACCCGTTATTAAGTCTTTCATACGACTACGCAAGTGTTCTTCATTATCCTGCGCGAGCTTTTTCAAAAAATGGTCAAGCAACTATAGTTATTAATGTAAAAAATTTAGTTATAAATACACTTAACAGTATTAACTTACTTTAGGTCCTTCATAAAAACAACTCAATCATTATTATTAAAGCTAGAAGCTATTACATAACGTTGGTACATGTTTTATGCTCCAGACGAACATGAAAGTTGGGCAACGTGAAGGACTCAGTGAAACTGATATCGAAAAAATTGGTATGGTCTATGGTCATGAGTGCGTTGAACGAAACCGACAATACCTTTTAAAAACATGTCCTAGCGTAGTTAAAGTCGAAAGTGAATCAAAACCAGCATCAAAAGAAGAAATAAACGAATACTTCAAGGATAGACTCTGGCCTTATGGAATAATAAATTATAAAATGAGAGACAGACTTGAATTTTGTAAGTATAAATGCTTTATGGAACTAAAAGATAAAATGTTATCAATAATTTAATTGTAATAACAAATTTTCAGCTGCTGAAGAAAGAGAAAACATCAAAGCTGTTATTCGTCACATAGAAACAGAAACTTGCCTTAAATTCCGAGAGCTTACATCTGATCACCATGAGCCGATTCAGGCTAACGCTAATGAAAATAATGATATCGGGGATTCAGATAACTTGAAGGATGATAATAATACTGCAGTTAAGAATTTAACACCCACTCCGGCGATAAGTGAAAATGAAATTAAAGACAATGATATTCCCAACGACAATGATTCTAAGACGAAATTCGAAACAAATCAGAAAAATTCCATGGAAAAGCAAAGTTTGTATCTGGCTAGATTTAATTTATGATTTAACTTTATAAAATAATTAATGAAAACAAATATTGTGTTGCAGTACCTGTTGATAGCGGTGTATTAAACAAAACATCGCCATCGTCTTTGCGGCGTCATGCAGCAAATATATTAATATTGTCTCGATCAGCCAAACCTGGCTGTCAATGCCCTCCTTCAGGAAGACCCAATGGAAACAAAGTATAAACATTTCTAACAGAACTTATAAATCACCTGCCTGTCAGATATCCCGCCTGCGATAATTCTTATTTCACAACTTTAATCTAAAGATGTTACAAATATGTGTGTGACTAGTGTGACAAACAACTTTACATTCACTTCTTTGAAGCTTGCTACCTATTTTCAATCATACACATGTAAGGTTAACTCTGAAAACGGTTACATATTTTTTCCAATAGAATCCTACAGGCCAATATCTTCTGACAATAAAAAATCTGCAGGGATAGGTAGTAAACATTTATTAATTTTTATATAAAGTAATCCGATTATTTTAAATTGCTTTTTCTTACTGTATTATCATAACTTTTTTATTATTCCTAATTGATTTTTGGATAGAATATCCTCGTCGTATTCGACTTTTGAACTAATAGCCCACTACAAAGCTCAAGCCTCTTGCAGTGATATATATGGGGGATACACTATAATCGCCACGCTTCGCAGACAGAATGGTGATCACGATGTAGTATTATGGTACTCAGATACTCCACGCTAATGCCCATACTCTAAAAACTTGTTTTGTGGACAGTGGCAGTCCTATATAATTAATGCAGAATTGTGAATTACATAACATTGTATCCTGGGAATCGAATTCGAAACCTGCTATCGTAAGTCATAGTCTTCTACTGGTGGGCTACCACGGCCCGTGTACCCCACATTAATGCATTGTACACCCTGTCCAATAATCAACGGTTTCAAAAATAATTAATAACGGAATAATAATAATAACTTTTACACCTATTTCTAATCACTCATATATTTTATTACGTAAAACTGTTTACATTTTCATGAATTCTCTAAGACACTTCTTGTTACATTTAAAATGCTAATTATTTTTATATTTTACTTAAAATATAACGAAGTTATTAAATAAGTAAATTAATTCAGTTCAGGAAATATTAATGATGTAGAGAACGTTTTAATTATTATCGAGAACTATTTCAGGTATTAGAAATCAATACGGATTGTTTCAATTCAGTCAACGAGCTCTTACATCTTTTCGTTCATGTACTCGGTCTGGACCATCAGCACAATATGCACGACCGTGATTCTTTTCTTCACATCATTTGGAGTAATTTAACTAAAGGTTAGATATTTTCTGTTAAAATAACCTTCTTTATACTTTATTTGAAAATAACAAACAGTAAAGGCACACAACAAAGCCGGTATATGTGTTTCAATCATCGTCTTATTGTTGGTACAGTTTCACTGCACCAACATGTCTCCTTTTATAATAAGAGGCTAGATTCGTATTCAACTATATAATTATGCTGGCATTTACCTGATATACTGGGAGCTTAGCCGCGAGGCCGAAGCAGAAATCCACAAAGGAACTAAGGTCACTGACCAAGCTCGAATAATTACTCGTCTTAAGTGGCAGGAGGCCGGGCACGTCGCTCGTTGGTCGTTAGGGTCGATAGGTTCTCTAGAGGCAACTACGTGCCGGTAAATGCGATATAGGTTGGTCCACCACTAAAGGGACCGACGTTAAAGTCAAGAACTCATATGATAATGATGTCTTCTGTCAACAAATTCAAAGCGTAATAGCTGACTGTAATTTCTTTATTATAAGATGGCTTATTGACTTCTACAAAATTACTTTAGCTGCCAAGTTTTAATAGCAATACCAATTTTTCGGTTCAAATCTGAAAATCGGTCAAAATCTGTTTTCACTTTTGCTTATATAAATTAAAAATGCTTTCGTTACTGTAATGTAATTTAAATGTTTGATGTTTTTAGAAATAGAAGAAGAAATGAGACAGAAGCTCCCGACGGCCGCCGCGGCTGGTTTTCCATACGACTACTTAAGCGTTATGCATTATCCTTGGTTGCAAATTAAAAATGGCGTAACTAGTATTATGTATCCGATTTGGGTAAGTACGTTTGCTATTTGATTCGTGCAATTCATAGTTGTGTAATACAGTATTGGGTTGGAACTCAACGTCAGATATCTTACACAGGGTGGTTGGTTATAGATGTAAAATTGGACGCTTAGAAGAGCTGAATGTATAGCTAATTTGTCAATAAAAAACTTTAACATCTCTACCCTTATTTCCAAACACTCTGTTTAAAGTGATTACTGTCAAATATGTTATATTAGTTTATGGTTTCTATTGACGACACGTCATTAACTTCTGTCAGTACAGTCTGTAAAACCAATAATTCATTTTTAATGTAATAATTAAATTATTTTTTTTATTAATTAATTTTTTTAAAAAATATACACTAATGAACTCCTCAACCTTCACACATACAACGCTGAATAGAGAAGAATTAATAAAAAATGTGAACGAATATGGATCATTCATTTATTCATTCATTCATGTCAACCGATCGACGACTACGGCAAGGCATTGGCCTCCCTCAAAGATCGCGACGGTGACTAGGTCCTAAGCTGTCGGCATTCAGTGACTTCCCGCGACATTGATTATATCGTCGGTCCACTTAGTGCGAGACTAAGTCAGTGACTTTGGTTCTTCTGCGGATCTCCTTGTATATATGGACTATCCGTTGCTGTAAAAAGTCAATCATATACACAGACATTAACGTTATTATCATTGCAGTACAACAATTTATTGGTGAGAAGTTTAGGAAATAAGTATAGATAAATGTAATTAAAAATCTGCGACTTACAAATTACGATAATGTTGACTTTCAGAACGATGGCTGGGCAATGGGCCATTGGCAAGGACTGAGTTCTACAGATGTTCAAAAGCTCAACCTTATTTATTCCGCAGAATGCGCTCAAAGAAAGGAGCTCGAAAATAATAATGAAAACGAATAGTAAATAAATGTATCAACATTATTATCATATTTATTTTATTGTATTTGGACACAAATCGGCGTTGTAAATGTTTAATTGCTGCAAGCTGTTGTAAGCTGCTACATTGAACCTTCTAGATATATAGCCGATTTGCTAACCCATAAGTCCCGATCGATGCTAGAATAGTGATTTTGATAGAATACGGACTTCAAGAAATAGATAAAGTGCAACTGTAACTCATACGCCGCGCAACTGCATGATGTTATTCCCGCAGTTATCAACACATACCTTGACAGTACAACATTAAGTAGCTGATTATAGTCCGAGTGGAATAGTTATACTGTTTACTACACAGAAGTCTTTTATTTCATATTGGACAAAGAAACCTAATGTTAAGGTTTTTTAACCTAAAAAAATGTTTAAATTTTATTACAGTTTCTATCAATCATTCATATATAATATAACTGTGTGCAAAAATAAAACTTTCACACTTCATGAAACATTTAGGCGAACATGTATGAATAAATTCACAATATTAACAAACAGTGCAAATGTTACGAAAGCAAGTTGCAAAAGTCTAATCATTAGTAGCGATGTTCGCTTCCATTAAGCAACAATACAAAACTCGTTGTTTATATGCATGCATATATAATACAATAGCCATGCAATGATAACAATGGTTTGTACAATTATTTACTAATGAAACCATTGACACTTCAAGTGAATTACGAATAATTTCTAATGTTTGATTATGTAATATAGCGATCATAAAGACTTAAGATTTTTTAACTGCCTTATTGTCAAAGTAAAATAAAATCACCAACATCGTCGTGTCAACCGACAGACCGCCACTACAAAGCACAGTCCTCCTGCAAAGATCGTAACGTATCATGCTGCCGCACTTAACTGTGTCGTCGGTCCATCTAATGGGCGTCCTATCCACGCAGCTCTAGAACCTTTCGGCCTCAACATCCGTTTCACGAGCGATATGTCCGGTCTACTGCCACTTAAAACGAGCAATTTTTTGAGCTACTTCGGAGATCTTGGTTCTTCTCTAGGTCTCATCATTAATGATTCGATTTCGCAGCGAGGCGAATAAAAGAAAATAAAATAAAAGATTAAAAATAAATTTAAAGAATTTTATTCGTCGGATTCTGAGGGCGCTTGGATACCACGAATCTTCTCTTTTTTATTTTCATCATCTTCATCTGTATTTGCACCAACGTCATCTTCGTACACTTCATCATTATTTTCTACAACCAACTTTTTATTTTTTGTATCATCATCTTCATTATTTTGAATATCGTTGTTAGTTCCATTGACTGCATTTGTGTCATTGCTATTTATATCGTCGTGTTTCGTTACCTTTTTACTTTTCGAACTTTCAAGTGAATCTTGCGCCTTTTTTTTGTCGACATCCCGATGTATGGCCATCTTGCATGTATCCATTAAATTGTCTACGTCACGTTTATTACACTCGTGTCCAAAAAGTAATCTTAGTTTCATCTTATCCAATTGAGATAAACTATCCGACGGCTTTATTATAAGCCCAGTTATCTGTGAATGTGTGCAATGGTAAATGTAAATAATAAAAGTGGCTTCGACAGATATCACCTGTCTCTGCAATGGTAAAATTACAAGACATGTCCCTGACTGATAACAGTACATTTATAATTTGAAAATAAATATGTAAAACAATCAACACAGAAGAAAAAAAATAACAAAAACAAAGTCGATCAAGATAAATATAAAAGAATTCGAATAAAATCCAATTTGTAAATTCTTGTTAATCGGGAGAATATCTAAAAGAAGCCAACATGTTTTAGCTTTTAAAATAAAACATTACATTTTGTGTTAATCGTAAGTAATGTGAAATAAAATTGATATTTTAAATTCCCACCAAAGGCGTGATGGTTGCGTGGCCATTTATACTAAAAGCTCTGTCGTGAAAGTGCATTACGCTCATTGGATCGTATTCGACTGCGGTCTTTGTCATATCTGCTGGTTGTATGCGAAACAGATGATGGTGGGCTGAAACATCAAATTATTACGAACTCATGTATGCAAGTACTGAATAATTACAAAAAAAAACTATAAACAGCGTTTTTTTTTTCATATCACCCACATAACATGATTTATATTTGATCATTTTGTACGTAATGAGAAGAATGCCTGTAGAACCTAATTTAATTGAAACCAGAAACAAATTGAACTCTCCTATAATTACAACTTGCAATACATGGCTAGGAGATTCCAATCTACGCTCTGATCTGCAACGAACGCATAATAAACTCGGTAGGTTAACTTTTATGTTCAATGTGATCACTTTTACAAACTAGTGTTAGCTGTAGTATATTTAAAAATAAGCTGTATTAAGAATTTTTTACTAATTTGTTTGATAAGCTTTGTAAATTTTATGGTCATCTTCGTCATTTCAGCCAAAAGACGTCTACTATTCTCTCCGTAATATGGTTCCAGTCGTGCAGTTTTCGGACGACCTGAACACAGGCATCTGTTCACCTTGGGGGTGGACGTCCTAAATTTATTGCATGATTATACAAAAGCTACATAAGATAGTTCATTTTAAAAGTTTAAACGTTCGTTAGTCTTGAATTTACCAGGCTGTATGTTGTTCCATAAAATCCTTATGTATTGGTCGCGCTGAGGATGTGTCACTTCATCTCTGAACCCTATACCGTGCATTAGCGTGTGTAGAATTTGTTGTTCCGAAAGACAATCGAAACCTAGAACTAAGGTCTGCGAAAAATATATCAAATTGATGATATCATTTAATAAACGTTTTAAAAAAGAAGATTAATACTATTCTGAATTTAAAAAAAGTCGATTATTTCGACCAAAATACATACTCTAAGCCTCGACAAAAGAGTAAAATTTTAATAAAAAAATATTCTTAAAAACCTGAATTTAATTGCAATAAACGAAAAGTTGTTACCATCTCTCCAGTGCCATTATAAAGCGGCTCATGCGTGCAATCACGTTGCATTAACGGGTTAGTTATGTGTAGCCATGTTGCATTCGTATTCGGAGAACCGATAATCGGTTTAAATTTTATGCACGAAACGCTCTCCAAAACGTTCATTGCTATGCGAAGTCTATTAGCTATGACGTGATCTATTAATAACAGATTTAAAAGTTATTCATTGTTTCTGGTACTAAATATACATATATACAGCATGATAGGTTATAAATGTAAAAGCTGCAAAAAGGTGATTGTAAAGCTTATTAGTTCGCAATTATTGTATGATCCCAATCAAGAAGTCAATGGTGTCCGAAATAATAAATAACGTCACAATAATATAATAATAAAAATTGTTTTCGACTTTCGTATTGCTACATATTAAAATCATATATTGTTTATTATCTGTACCTACAGACTTCATACTGACAGTAATTATTGGCCTGTCACATTCGAATAGTATAATAGTTTTTGTAACATATTTAATGTTAAAGCTTTTTGCTTTCAAATAAGATACACCTTAAACCACCTCATCATCATCACACCTATAAATAATCATCCTGTACTATACCGTCTAGATATATAGAGCCGTATACCGTATAATATAAAGAGAATACAAGGAGAAAAAACTGCTTTATACAACAACAATATAAAAACTTTAAGAGACGTGCTATCTTTTAAGATTAAAGTGGCGTGTGGCCGGATATATCTAAAGATACATATATGGTCGTCGGACAACAAGTTATAAAGCCTTTTTAACTAAAAAATAGGTTAAGTTTTTTTTTAAGTATCGTAATTACTAACTACTATAATCGTTTAATAATGAAAATAAAAAAAAAGTTAAATTGACGTATATAATTGAACGCAGTATCATCTAACGAATTTTTTGCTTATCTCGTCAATAACAGTTAAAAAAATTGGAAACAATAAATACAAACTATAATTAAGCGAAATGATAAAAATTTTTCATTTTTATTATTTTACGCAATAGTATGTTTTTATTACGTAAACTATTATTTATAAATAAAGATGGCATAAAAAGATTTTAAATGAAAAAATGCTGGTAATTAAACGCTTAAAAAGATTTCATCCAGGTTTAAGGATATTTATTGAATTTAGTCAAACTACATATCTTAAATATAAGAAGCAAGCGCTATATCCTAGTTTGATTTAAAAAATAAATAAATAAAAACATGGATTGATGAGTAAGCCTAATATGTAATAAAATAATCCTTACCGTAGCTTTTAGTATTAAAAATGTAAGGTATAATTCCATTGTGCCATTTGACTCCCACTTGTTTCTGAGCATAATATGTTATTAATTTGTTTTGAGCTATAAAATCGCCGTTAAAAAACAATCGTTATAAAATTCAATAATCAATTACTATAATCCAATATTCGCAAACAATAGTAATTCTCGTAGGAAAAAATAAGTAACATCCTAGAGGTACACTTTCAAAATCAATAAAATAACTGAGAATAAACGTTATAGCTTTTTTTAATGCTTGACCTTTCCCATTAGGTAACCTGATATCTAAATTATTCTCATTGTATTATTACCTTTCCAGTCTTTTAACTTGTTTGCGCGTACACAGTTCGAAAACAAACTAAAACTGTTTATGGAAAAATAGAGAATTATTCTCCAAGCATTCATTTTTAAACAAAAGAATATAATCTTTTATAAACATATATGGCGATCGTGTAAGGGATTTGGAATAAAACAATGTTACATTCAGGTTTTATTTAAATTTTATTGCCGCAATAACGGTTGTAAAAACAATGCAGTTTTAGATACGCGTCGAATTTCTTACGTAAAAACAGCGGAATCCGTTGAAATTACTATGGTAACACTAGATCTTGAAAAACTCCAGTCTTCATCTTCAGCGCCCTGCTACCTCAAACCACAAAGGCGCGAATAAATTAATTCAAACAGCGCAAAAAATTTCTGCTTCACTTTTTAGATATGGAGGACCTCTGTGGTAGAGAGAGATTCCCTATCTAAAATGAAATGAAAAACGGTTTATTAAGTTATCTTCACGACTTTTCAGTACGGAATGTTGTGAAAGTTGCATGGCTATGTAAACACCTGCAGGAATAATAACTATAGAAGATTCCCACAGTCGCGCGATGCATAATTTATGGTCCCGTTGCAATTAAGCCGTCGTTTGAAATCCACCACCTTTCAACGAGACGATTTTGGCGCCGCTCGGGATCCGCGAGTTAACAAGCGGCCGATAACTTTATATGTTGAAGTGGCAGCTACTCCCTCAAGCGAACAGGTAGATTAATGCGTCTGCGGGAAGGTGAATTGAAGTTATTGCGGTTGAGACATTGTAGCGTGAAAATAGTTGTAGGTTACTGCTTTGTCAGTTAGTCATCACGTTCGTTACTACTTGCAGATTAGAATAGGTTAATACTTCATCACAACCTGATGGCTTCAAATGGCGATAACATCGGGTGATGATCATGTCGGGAACACGTCGGGGTTACCACTATCTATAGAGAACCTTAGGCGTAGATAGATGTTCCCTATTCT
Source organism: Battus philenor (assembly GCF_028537555.1). Lineage (NCBI taxonomy): Eukaryota > Metazoa > Arthropoda > Insecta > Lepidoptera > Papilionidae > Battus > Battus philenor. Next base: position 8,236,571 of record NW_027181686.1, read on the forward strand.
AATTAAAATAAAAGACTACTGCATGAAAAAGAACGCATGACTTGCTTACGGAACGCAATTATAGAATAACCGTTGCTCGAAGCTCGTCGTCTGTCAACGAGACGATTATTTTAGCGACGGCCGAACTCGCGGGTTAACAAGCGGCCGATATTTCTATGTAATAATTTTAACAAATATTTCTTATAGTCTTTTTACATTTCGTGCTTCATTTTATTTCAACAAAGAAACCTCCTTTTTTCGAATAAATCCCCTATGTGGTAAGAGCATTTTTTATAAAATTGAGAGGTGCACAGTTACGGTAAGTTTTTTCACTAAGTGATAAAACAACGCCAGTAGTATTCCTTTAAGAATAGGTAATTCATCCTTACGTCATGTAATGATAGACATTGAACATATAATAAGATTTATTTTGTTTTTTCTCTTTCGTAACGCTATTATTGCGAGGACATATAACTTTGTCAATATGTTATGCCTTAACAGCCTCATTATTATATGACACAAATGGACCATATTGTTTTTCTAATCACATTGTACTAAAATCTTCATAGTCCAGGACCGCTATACATTTAAAAATAATGTGTTATATTTTTAAATCAGAAATAGAAGTGCTTAATAACAAAATGCGTTATTTCATATCAATAAAATTATTTTGAACAAAATAAACTAAAAGAATTATTTTCATTTTTTTGTAACCGAAAACAAAATATTACATATTTAATCATTTCTACCAATCAATTTACACCACGGTGATGTTCAACAGCCAATAATATTGCCCGGATGTGTACGATTTGTTTTACGCATTAGCTTTTTTAATGTAATAATTATAAATCTGTTATATTTATTTAAATAGTAATTTTAATTATTATTTATACAACACCATAACTAGAAATACAAAATTTAATACTTTATTTTAAGGAGTTGTACAATAAAAATAGTTCTTATAGGATAATGTACACAGTTCTTGCAAAGAAACGAAATGGTTATTTCAATTTATAGTTTTTCCCACTGAAAACATGAAACCGGCCCCCCCGTACCCCGGGTGTCAATAAAACAGCGTCTAGTAAAAGTTATCTGGTAATTTTAAATCTTGTTTCGCTAAGTTTACACGCTTGTGGTTATATTATTTCTTGTTACATTCTAGAACATTTTCTTACTAAAAATGAAAGAGATTTTATTTTTATGGGCAATTTATTCAGTATTTCTATTTACCGAAGCTACTGCCGCCAGCGGTTCTGTCGAACTAGACGAATATTCTTTTGATAAAGTTATTAGTAAGTTTAAAGCTGTTTTAGTTAAATTCGATGTTGCATTTCCGTATGGAGACAAACACGATGCCTTCGTAGCACTGGCAAAGGATTCTAAAGATGTGGAAGATTTATTAGTAGCAGAAGTCGGAGTAAAAGATTACGGTGAAAAGGACAACGAAGCCCTTGCTAAGAAATATGGGGCCACAAAAGATAATTTCCCAATAGTAAAGTTATTCATAAAAGGTAAAAGCGAGCCTTTACCTTTTGATGAGTCGAAAGGTTTTACTGTTGACGAACTGCGAAGATTCGTCCGTGAAAAAACTGGTCTCTATCTAAGTCTGCCGGGCTGCATAAAAGAGCTCGATAAACTTGCTGCTAAATTTATAAAAGCTGATACAGAGCAAAGGAAAGAAATCTTGAAAGAAACCATAAACAGCATAGCTAAAGTAGCTGAAAAGGTCAGTTTATTAATACATTTCCTATACAGGTAATGGTACTTATAGAGAATAATTTTTTAAAAATTTTTATTTTTTCAGGATTCTGTTTCTAGTAAAATCTATAAGTTAATAATGGAGAAAACTCTAGAAAAAGGTGATGATTTTACAAAATTAGAGAACGAAAGAGTTAAGAAACTTCTTACGGGTAAAATTTCAGATGAAAAGAAGAAGGAATTGGGTATTCGACTTAATATTTTACAATCATTCCAACCTCTTGATGGACCAAATAAAGTTGGTAGAGAAGATCTGTAAATTAAGGAACACAAATAAGGATTGTGTGCTATTGTTTAAAATATATCCAGCATAATTTCAGCCAGAAAACATTAGCATTTAAATAATTTTACTTGTAATAATCTGTGAGTTACACCTGTTATACATAGGGGCCAAAATTAACATTTAAAATAGTCAGACATTTATTGTCACAAGATTTCATTCAGTGTAGTGTTACTAAGAAATTTTTTATCAAAATTTGAATTAATCAATAGCACACTAATCCCAAATGAGGAATATTCAATAACCTGAGTGTATTTGATGTACTTTGTTTGTGCAAACTGTATTCCATCCACTTTAAGGTTTTACACTAATTATAGTTTTAAATACCAAAGGAAGCAAAGGATTTATTTTGAATATTAGATTATTTACAATTATTTAATGTTGATAAATCTTCACCATAAAGATAGAAACTTGTGGAGCAATGACTAGATTTTAGTAAACTTTTCTATAGTAAATAAAATGTTAAACAAATATTGTTTTCATTTATTTTATTAAAAAATGACAAAGGGCACTATAAACATTTTATTAAACCAAATTAAATTTGGGTGCAATGGTGATTTTATTGAATATCAAATTAATATTTCTTCCATGTAAAAGTAATAAAAGAACATTAAAACTCCTAACATAGGAGTAAGACATGCATCTAGGATTTATTACTAAAAAGAAAAGTATAACATTTTTATGTAGATGTCTATTCTACAGTAAAAAATATAGATTATGATAGACAGATTCATAATAATAATTTACCCATATATATGAAATGTTGTTCTGGACCTGTTGAAAGATTGCATTGTCCAACTGATTTGTCAATAAGGAATGATAAACTTGAATGCAGTAAACACAGTGGCGTAGCTAGGGGGTGGCGAGCGGGGCGGCCCCGCACCAGGCACCACAAGCAGGGGGGGGGCACCAAATTTTTTTTAATTTTTTTTGCATGATATATAATGAAATGTTTAAAGAAAAATGAGAACCGTAATTTAAAGTAAATAACATAAAAAGAATATCGAATTTTACTATTTTTGTGCTAAAAAAGTTGTTAAATAATATGAACATTAAAAAAAAGTAACAGTTACAAAAATATAATATACACAGTGATTAAGCCTTTCATTTGCAAAACACAAAGTGTTTTTTAAAAGGGCCCTAAATGACAAAATAATAAATTATTACATAGATTATTACATTTATTTATTATTACGTTATTATCATTATTACATAGATTAATATTTAATGATAAATAGACTAAATAATCTTGCAATAATGTCAATAGAACATGAACTAGTCGACACTATTGATTTTGAAAATGTGATTAATGATTTTGCAGGCCAAAAAGCGAGGAATGTTCGTTTTTAAATTTTCCCAATATATTTTATTAAGATTTAATGTTATTTTATATATGTTTATTATTATTTTGAACCAAAAAAATATATGTTAACTACATGATGTTCTGAATTTTTAAATTATTTAGACTTTGGGGGGGGGGGGGGGCACCAAGCCCCAATCTGCCCCAGGCCCCAAATACCATAGCTACGCCACTGAGTAAACATTATTATTAAATACTAATTACTATTAGTATTATCTGAAAATGGCCTAGTTAAAAATAACTTAAAATAAACTTCAATTACACATCACATTGTCAAAAATAACTTGGACAGAAGTTGTTTATTATTTTAGTTGGCACTTAATGATTTGCTACAAATATTCTAATCAGATTTCCATTGAATTAAATTCTAAACACTTTCAGAGACTTCCATATTCAGTATGATTTTGTTTTTTCCTTGTTAATGAAATAATAAGTGCTGTTTAATTATCTAAAAACTTCATAAATTTGAAAAGAAGTTCCATAAATCATAATAAATGCATAAAACCCTCAATATTTCTTAATTCTATTTTATCAAATCCCAATTATCAGTAATATTACTACCCATTATTAAAAATTCAAACATACATTGTAAAATGGCAGCTAATAAAAAATATATTTCAACATGTAAAAAGTTTTATAACAAATACACTCATTCTTAATTTGCAATTTTAAGTAAGCCAATATTTATTATATCAACATTACAAAATAAGATTGAAATATGTATCCGAATTTTAAGTTATTCTGTTTTATCACCATCCACTTTAAGTTCTTTTAATTTGAGGACAACACCATCTTCTTTTGAATCTGTAGTTTCCTTTTTACTATCATCTTCCGACGGCCTATCCACACTCTTGGGCTCTGGAGTTTCTGTATCTTCACTTCTGGTGATACTGCTTTCATCATCCGATGATTGGTCTTGGGTATACAGGCTGCATTTTGTTCTGACTATTTCTTGAGCCTCAGCAAATTTAGCCTTCCAAAGTTCAGCATCTAAAATAGGTGTACAAAATTTTATTAAACCATTAGGTAAAAGGTTGGTATAACCAATGATTTGCATCTATTTGGATAAACCAACAGGTCTTTAACTACTTTTTAAGGTAAGAGACATATCATTGATGGCCAACTGTAAGCACAAATGCATTTATAGTTGATCTGTACTGCGCCTGCTGCGAGATTTCCAAAATACTATTTTTTTATTACCATATTTATTTATACAATATTAAAGTAACTATAAACAATATAGTCATATTATTTTAAGTGATAATTTTTATTTTAATTATCTTTCTACCCAAAAAAAACAAGTCTGTTTTTTTTTCTTTGTGCACTTTCTTTGAAAAAGATTGACGACCTAAGATGTACATTATACCACTAGTGGTAATGTGTGCACATTATGTAAGATGTAGAACATAATGCTGCCCAATAAACTTATATTGTATGTACACAATATTACTTGCATATTTTTCACAAAACAATTAAGTCACGAAAACTAGTGGAAAACAATTGTAATCCATGTGCTTATCTTACATGTAATAATTTTTTATAACTTATTACTTACTTTGTGGATTTCCAAATTTGATTGCCAACAATTCCTGTTTACATGTTTCATCCGCATAGTCAGCAAACACAGACCAGTTGAAAGCCTTGTCTGACCCACAATGGACATTCATCCTAATGTCAGGTGTTATAAAGTGGTTCGCACACACTTTGAGAGTTTTGTCTCTCCTCATTACAACTCTTACTGTGTTATTAGTTCTGTGTCGCAATAATTTGATATCTCCAGTGCCTCGTTCCTGCAACCATTTTTAATAAAACATTTATTACTTTAATTAATTACTACTATGCAAGTGAAAAGTTGATAAATACAGTTCTTTTAAAAAGTTTTCAGTTGAACCAAATATAATAACAGATTTTTAGACATAAAAAAACCAAATGTATTTCTGTCTTCACTGGATCTGAACTAAGTTTCTCCTATGTGTTAAAGCATTCTTTGCTTATTATTAAAAAAATAAGTTGTCATGTAATAGTATTAACTCTGCCCGACGAATATAGTTCAAAATTATAGTTTATGTTATAATTTTTAGTAATTGAAAACGTTTTCATTTGACTTGTTATTAAAAAAATTTAGATACTTTTGAACACATTACGGCAATATGGAAATTTTATTACGTTATACGAGATAACAAACAAATCTCTGTTTACTATTATAAATAACGTAATTGAATTGTGTTCACAAAGTTAAATAAAATCACCTTCCATTCATGATCACCGGTGTTATATCTGTACAGTCGAGCACGTATCTTGACCAGTTCTTCTTCATCTTCTTCATTGGTGTGAATATCTACAAGCGGCAAAGATACAATAGGATCGAAGTGCGGATCGTGCTCCGGCGTCTCTACTTCCCCGCACTCACTTTCGCCGTTGCAACGCACGCTTTCTTCGGTCTGTACAAAACATTGAAAAAACACGAAACGTTAAATTTTAAATTTAATTACATAAAGTAAATTTAATTATGTACTTCGCTCAAACAAAGAAATTACCGGTGAAGACATCATCGAACCACAAAGGAAGTGTTTACTTTCTTTTTCTATTGCTATTCAAAAATATAAATGTACAAAAGAAACAAACTTGGGTTAAGTTAACGGAGCACAGACTACTAAAACACAAGAATTTTAATTGGTTCTTAAAACAGAACGAAGTATCATGCCTTTAAGGGAAAATTTAAGATTTTCAGTAGGTAAATCATAATAAAGAATTACAATTCAAGGCATCTAAAACAGACTCATTTAAATTAAATTATTTCGGAAAAACTTTAAACCAATGATATTACGATTATTTTAAGCACGTAATTAAATGAAAAAATGTGTATTATAATTCATTGTGTTATAAAATAGTTACAATATAATTAATAATATAAAATTAGGCTAAAATAATATTGTTTTAAAATCAATTAAATTCCTAAGATAATAAATCAAAGAGGTGCATTATTTCAAAATGTTAAAATCCATTACTATTACTTTAGAAAATTTAAATGATGTTTAAATCCCTTGGGTTCTAAGATGTATTGGATTATAGTTAACAGCATCTATTTACCTATTAAATAATTAAAAACCGAACTTTTTAAAAGTCAGTGCGACACTATAAGAAAATTTTTCGTTTGACATTTGTCATTGCCAGTTAACTTCGGCTTGTTATTATAATTAAACGAATTTTCTGTTTTCATAGATTTAAATGTAGGTGTAATGAGAAAAAAGAATTACATTTAACAAACACATCATTTAAATTAACATTACTACTCACCCTGGAAGTATAAAGTAAGAGATTAGGTTATAGTTTTAATGTTTATATCTAAAATCAAAGCTGTATTTATCCTAACATTTTCCGGTAAAAGTCAACGACCAATAGAATAAATACATCGCGACCTATTTATGTGCTGTTTTTAAAATTGCATTCTATTTTCATGATGCTTTGGATATTTACCGTGTTTTTTGCTCATCTTTTTTAACCAATGTTTTTTTAACATACATATGACAAGTTTTATTACATAGAATTCAAACTTTTTTGTAAGTACCATTTAGATTCTTGCAAAGTTTTTTAAGGGATTTGGACATAGAAACATTTCTTTTAAAAAGAATAACATTTTATTTAAAAATGCAGTAATACCTATGCCAAACAGGTAATTTTATTAACAAATATTTCATTTAATTTTCAAAAGAAAATCATAATGCAGAATATAGCGAAAATGATAACTGAACAGCTGCGTAATCCTAATGAACTGGACATTAGCCTTAGAATGGAATTTGGGCCATTCGAAACTGTACATAAATGGAAGCGCATGTCAGAATGCTATGAATTTGTTGGTGCCAGGTAATTATGTTTTATGTGCATATGTTTTAACTCAATTAAATTGGTTTGTAATTTATTGTCATTTGTGCATAAAGAATATCTGCTTATTTTATCTTAAATACATACAGAAACAAGAAGTACCTAAAAACTTTTTTTAAATAATTTTGTAATATGTTAATTTTATATAAAACATTTTAATAAAAATGCTCTGTATTTTCACTACATATTGTTATTTACTATAGTGAATATGTTAGCATGTTGGACACCTTTTTCATTTATCTTTTCTTATGGTACATTTTCACTCTTAATCAATACAATAAATGACACCTTTGTTTTCAGACGAAGCAAGCACACTGCTGTTGCATATAAAGATGCAATTTATGTCTTTGGTGGTGACAATGGGAAATCTATGCTCAATGATTTGATCAGATTTGATATCAGGGAAAAGTCTTGGACCAAAACAGGGTGCATGGGTACACCTCCTGCACCAAGATATCATCATTCTGCCGTTGTAAGTAAATCAATGCACTTATCATTTATTATCAGATTCAATATATATTTTCCTAAACTTATAGTATGCTATGAAATAATGTAGATGCTATGAAATAATGGAGATTTTGTTAATAGAGAAATGAAAAAAAGTTAATATTTTCCGAGTAATTTGTACCCAAGCAGGTTCAGTTAACCATCTTACTCATGCAGGTAGATTTAGTAATAGATAAGTATACTTTTCACTTATTGGATTTTTCTCTGTACAAAAGTGCTTTCTATAATAAGCAAACATTTCAATTTCAGGTAAATATGTCTCTGAAATTGATCTCTATTTTTGCACATTAATGTCATTTATTGACTATTGATCTATTTAATAAACTCTTCTAAACTTTACATGAAACTAATAAGCTGTGTTTTTATTTTTCAAGGTATTCATTATTTTGTTCCTCAACTAAATTCTATTAGATCTTATTGTAGTAACCATCTAAGTGTAATGGTTTACAAAAATAGAATTGTCACATGGTTATAGAATGTAAATTAATATTATTTCTGTTACAGGTGCATAGGTCCTCCATGTTTGTGTTTGGTGGCTACACGGGCGATATTCTTGCAAACTCTAATCTTACTAATAAAAATGACCTCTTTGAATACAAGTTTCAAAGTGCTCAATGGGTCCAATGGAAATTTACTGGACAGTGAGTATATTTTAAACCTTCGACATATTATTAATATAACAATTTTCTCGTATTTTTTTAATATTTATAGTTTTAAAGTGATTTTATATTACATTTGAGTTGTTTATTATTAAGACTTACTTGTGACTTACAATCTTTGAATTATTAATGTACAAACTATAATTAATTGATAATGTTACAATAATATATAAACATATAGATTATAGATAATAGATTAATTAATTGCAATCACTGGATAAAACATAATTGGCATCCAAAAAAAAAACTGGAGACTTCCAAAAATAAAAGTTTAATCACTTTCTGTCTAAGACCTATTAACCTAAATGTAAATACATTTTGGCTGCCATTCAAAACCCAAACTGTATTCTCTAAAAACTATTATAACAAACAAGTATGCTCTAAACAGATTGTAAATTAGTAATAAAAGTGGTTAATTCCATGTGTGAAGTGTTTTATGGTGATATCCATTTTAGAGAGCCAGTGCCAAGATCAGCACATGGTGCAGCTGTTTACGACGATAAGCTCTGGATATTCGCTGGTTATGACGGTAATGCGCGCTTGAATGACATGTGGACGGTTAATTTAGTTGTGAGTAACATAAATATGATTTTTATTTTTATTTACTTTTATAGTTATATAAGCTTTATAATTGGAATAATGGTGTTTTTGAAGAATAAGTATTCTTTTGCTGGTACTACGAGAACACCTAATGACATCAAAGCTTTTGGCCACTAGTGTAAAACTCTATGCCTACGCATGCGATTTTTTGCCTACACTAGCTAAAGTAGGCAAAAAAAGCTTATTATACTTTATATTATAATATACTAGAAACTCTTTATCATGTAACTGAATTTAATCATTATCATATAAAATTTGAATTAATATTGAGATGGATTACTTTTTTTAGCTAATTTAAATATTATCACTGATTATTTCACATGACATATTTTTCTACAACCTATCTTAAAAACTTACTAGAATTCATGTAAAATAATGTTTGAAAATTTTATGTCACTTTTAATACTACAACCCATTTAAAAATGTAATTATGTGAAGGAATAGTAAAATTTTTACATTTTAATTATGCATACAAAAGATTTTTTTTTCAGCAATTTACCTGATTATTTATGACTCTCATCAATAAATATTAGTAATGGGTCAAATTTATTGACTTTTAAATCCTTCATGATTTTATTTTACATTTGTATATTTCAAAAGAATCTTAATTTGTTTAATTATATTTATTTCGTGTCTAGGGTGATAATCGGCAATGGGAGAGAGTTGAACAAAAAGGAGAGTGTCCGCCAACTTGTTGCAACTTCCCAGTGGCAGTAGCAAGGGGGAAAATGTTTGTGTTCAGTGGCCAGAGTGGTGCAAAGATTACCAATGCCTTGTTCCAGTTTGACTTTGAGTCTCACACGTGAGATAACTTTTTATTTAATTAACTTTATTTATTTGCTTTTAATTTCAGTGAACTCTATTATTATATATTTCCCTTTCCTTAGTTCCCATCTTATTCTTATTTGTGTGCTATTTAGTGAGAGCAATTATGATCATATGGGTCATCTCAGACTTTACAACCTTTCTCTCTCTTTCACTGAGACACTAAGTAATCATGGAAAAAGAGGTGATTCCGTGGTGGCCCTAATTTGATCCATCACAGAACTTTTAGTGCTGTAATCAAATTGCCTTTTGAAGTTACTGATTGTTTATTGTTTTGTAAATAACCTGCCTATCAAAGCTGAGCTATGAAGGGTTGTGTTTTCTTTACTCTGCGGGTTGGTCAACCAAACGGCCCTGGGCTCATATAGCGAAGGGGCTATAGAGGGTTAAGAAATACAAAATCCCACACACTTTATTAGTTCCAGATAAGACTAAAGAAATATCATTAACCTTTGTCTTTTTCTATATCTTACCTGATGATACATATAATGACATAACATTACCCATTGCACACTTCAAAGTAATAGTAATAATTTTTATTTCCATAACATTAGAGATACTCTACTCTCGGTACTGACCGAGTTGTAATTCAAATAACACTTTGTACTGCTATGCAGTGTTAGATAGTACTGAAAGAAGACAATTGATGTTTTTTGTAATTTTCAGTGTGAAAGTAGAATTTGTGAGTTCTGTTGTGATGATATTTTATGATATACTAGCACAACATTGCTAGGCTTTAGAATTAGTCAATGCATTGGTACTAAGGTACTGCATATAATGAGGTTTACATGGTGGTATGTTATAATTGTGAAAGCTTTAAATGGATGAATGTGTAGCTCATTTGTATGTAAAGCTAATTATTTATTTTACGTTAATCAACACCGACACACACAAAAACACTGCAGCATACAGATGTATTAATCGTAAAGAATAATAATAAACATGTATTATTCATTGCTGCAAAAAGACAATTATATATTAGGGGGACTGGAAAGTAATGTCGTTTCTGTCGACATATTTTACAAAAAATAAAACAAATTAATTACTGCTCTGGAATTAAAAAATTGTATACTAGATCCCAAAATGTTTTTTTAACGAAGGTGTATATATTATTGATTAGAAATAAAAACTTGTTAAAAATGTAGTTGTGTAAAATTTAACTTAAGAAATCGACATTACTTTCCGGTCTCTCTAATACAAAGTCAACGGTAGCTTATACCGTCTTTCAACATGGCACTAACTTTGGTAAATGACCACAGATGGAGCAGAGTTTGCACAGAACACTTGCTCCGATGTGCCGGGCCTGCGCCGGCGCGACGGTACGGGCACACGATGCTGGCGCACGCAAGACATCTCTACGTGTTCGGTGGTGCGGCGGATAGCACGCTGCCCTCCGACCTGCACTGCTTCGACCTGGACACGCAGATGTGGCATGTACCCGTAACGTCATTCAGACAAACAACGAAACAAATATACTTTCGAATAGGCATTTCTAAGCATTATCAAAAAGTTCATAACATTGATATAATATAAATTTATAAATGTATTTTTATATACATTACTGCCAGCTTCAGAGTATTGATTCCATGGAGAAGAATCTGGCTAAACAATACAGTAACTCTTTTAACACCAGTTTTATAATTTTTTCCTGTTATTAATTGTCTATCTGATAAATTATAGCTTCCCGTAATGATTACCTCCTAACTATCTTGCCTTAATATAAGCTTTGAATTTTTCGTTGAAAAACTTAAAATTAGTTCTATTTATTCCCCTAACCCCCCCCCCCTTGATACAACCGTCTAAACTTAGAGGCCAAGGGGGCCAAGGAAGTGAATACACTCATGTTGAAGCCCTTCGCAACCCCTTGGAATAAAGAGGGCCTTAAACTTGATCAAAAAAGTTCCTCACAAGTACAAGCCTATCTCAGTCAGTGGCCTCTGGCCTTTGGCTCTACCGCAAACCTTCATTAAATTAATCCATTAAGGATGATTATACTCCAAAGATAAACCCTGGCCATATATGCTGTATAAACCCACTTAGTCGTGCAAGGTAGCGATAGGAAAGTAACATCTCAACCAGCGTTCGGATGAATAACTGGTGGTTTGTCCACCTTATCTGAAGCCACAGAAAAAACGTTAGGTTTGTAGTCTCAGTTGATGTGATTACAATTGAATTATCTTTAATTTTATTTTGAGGCTCTTTGTTCTTATGACATACACAAATGATCCAGTGGAAAAAGAATTACGATCGTCAGATGGACATAGTCCTCCGTAGATATCCAACAAGACCGTTTAGAAGCAGCCTGCATCCAGCTACTTTCGCGGTTTTTGTTAATTAGATATTAATATCCTAAAGTAATCATTTCTTAACTTACTTTAGTTACTTGTTATTTAATGTTTAAGGTCCGTGGTGCAACCTTCTGTAGACTCGCAGATTCCTTCCGGACGTCTGTTCCACGCGGGCGCGCTTGTAGGAGATGCAATGTACATATTCGGTGGAACTGTCGACAATAATGTTCGCAGTGGTGACTTGTATCGGTTTCAGGTATGGTACATACTTTTTAACATTCAACTAATGATTTTTAATGTTAGTTTCTTTATTAATACATATAGATGTATTCCATTAAGAATTTACCTCGAATTATTTTTTCTCGGTAATTTTATTTGTTAAAATCATGTTCATATAATGATTATAAATTTAGCTAACAGCTTAAACGGGTTTTTCCCATATAACCGGTCGGAAGAGGCCCACATCCAGCATCATTCGTTAACCTTATCGCCTCCATGGCCTTTTGTTCTGTGAACTGTGTGGCCTGCCACCTGTCACTTTGGCAAAAGACGCGGAAGACTTTGTGTGAAAGCCGATTCCAACAGTTCTTGTTGGAAATCAGTAGAGGAGACCTTTGTTCAGTTGAAAATGGAATGATGTTGGTGTTCAAAGAATTTTCTTATGTTAGATCAATTACAGTGATCTTTTGTGTTAATTATGAGAAGAATTTAAGACAACATAATCAACAAATACATGTTTATGGTATTTTCTACCGCGCTTTGAACTGAGGAGAGCTTATAACAAACTTAAGTGTTTATTTTTTGTACCTTTGTATCGGCAATACATATGATTTTATTTAGGTTTTTTGACAAATAACACGGGAAGTCTAATTCATGCAATGAACGTCTTACGGTTGAAATGATGATGATTATATTCTCAATCTCTTGATCCTACCGTCATATCAATAGGACTGTGTAATAACAATAGCATTGATTTTTATATTAAATTTCCAGCTGTCAAACTACCCTCGCTGCACGCTGCACGAAGATCTTGGACGCGTGCTCCGATCGGAGCAGTTCTGCGACGTGACGCTGCTGGTGGGCAGCGAGCCGACCGCTGTGCTAGCACACCAGGCCATGCTCGCCGCGCGTTCCGCTTGCCTGCGCGCCAAGATCAAGTGGGTCTATGTAAGGCATATGCCTCCACCGAAGTTCGTTACGATGACTGGTCTAACGATGCTCGAATACCGCGTTACTTAATTTTCTTCGACCTTGACTATTTCATAAATTTACTTAATGGGGGGCCTACCCATGCTTACCCACTCCGCCCGGTACCCCCCTCTCCCTTACTGTGTTGCCGGCCATACCTAAGGCTTGATACAACCGCTTCAATGTAGTTTCGGTACCTTTTGACTTTTTTTTCCTGAAATTTAGACTTGCTATAATTTTGGCTATAATTTAATTACGAAAAATTATAGCCAAAATTGAGCATATTGTTGAAGTATATCAATTAGAAAGATTCAGAATTTATTACACTATTAAAGGTACTACTGCTTCATAAATGATTAATAATCTTGAAACTATAGACTATTATTATTGTGTTTGACTTCAATAATAATTATTTTCGTCATTTTTTTTGTCCCCACATTAAAGCTATTTCGATGATAAATAAAATTTTAATAAAAATGCAACCATGTAGAAGATAATACTCATTACGTCTCGCTTTCTGTTATTATTAGAGAAGCACGTGAAGAATTAGCGGAGAGAATAGCGGCGGGCGAAGTGAAGCCAACAGAAGCGTATAATTACAAAGCGCAGCCGGAACTGGTCATCAAGCTACCCGAAGCGACCCCCGAAGCCTTTCGTATGGTCCTCACCTACATATATACGGATAGAATTGATCCCACTGAAAAAGGTATGAAAATAGTCTTTTACGGTTAAATAAATAATACACAAGCTTAGTTACAGTTAATAGGTCTAAGCTCTGGCTGGCAATTTACTTAACACATTGTTGATCGGACAGAAGTTAACTCGTGATGTTTTTTTTTACATCACCGTTGTTATCTCTGCTGGCGACCATGCAGTGCAATTGTTCGTTAGTATAATACAAGCTGTTTCCCCCACTTGTAGGAGCCTGATCATCAAAATATACAATATGCTAATATAAATATACAACAATGTGTTTAAATATAGTCATGTTGCGAATCCCATCAAGTTGTAGATCCTCGTAACGTTTTTTCCTTAAATAACAAATTATGAATACACATATATGGATTCATAATTAACACAATATTTAAGTAATGAAATGGCAGGGGGCAGGTTGTATAGCATGCAGAATAGATGATTGCTTGGGCCTTGAGGTTTTGGAGGGGATACCTTGGATCAGCAAGGGCAACATAAGACATCCACCTACTTGCTAGATAGACGACCATCGAAAAAATACGCTGGATGGTCAGTTACCAACGAGATGTTTTGGGGTAGGTTCATCCAGCAGGATAATTCCTATGGCTGAAATTATTTTAACTTACCTAACAAATAAACAAAATTATTGTGTTCAACCCTGTGTGAATCACTTGGGAATATTTTTATCGTCTAGTCATATTCAGAAATGGTGATTCCACTAAATTGCATACAAGATATTTGCTTTTCTGCTTCTATAAGGCAGGCTACGTCCATCAGTGGATGTCCTAAGACTAAAATGATGATGATCAGTAATTTTTACCACTGCTTGACTTTCACCCCTTATGTTATATGTTTTACCTATAACTCTTCACCTTGTATATATAGATAAATGTTATAATTTTCTATGGATAATTCGATTTTAGATGAAAACCCGGCATCTCCTGCGACTATACAGTTGGTGATGGAGGTACTTCGGCTGGCGTTGCGCCTGAACATACCGCGACTCCGGGGCCTTTGTGCCAGGTTCCTCCGGGCCAATCTCTGCGCTAGCAATGTCCTGAAAGCCTTACACGCCGCACATCATTCCAATTTAAACTGCATCAAGGAATATTGCTTACGGTCAGTAACGTCACTTTGTAAACCATCCAAAGTTGATAGAGGTGATGTAGGTGGGTCTCCCACTAGCTGGACCGACTACATAGTTAAGATGCGGGCAGTGCAAGTCCGATCATCGTGGCGGTCTTTGAGGGTTCTCAATAAACGCCCACTGCAAGGCATAGTCCTCCTTAAAGCCAGCCCCCTTTACAGCCAATGCTGAAAAAAAAAAGAAGAAAGAATGCAGCATTTCAACTCATGCATACTTAGCATTTTCTAGACTCCCGTGAATGAAACCACTTCGTTCAGACAGTCTCCTTCCTTTATCTACACCGAATCATATCAACCCCATCTAATCAAATCAAACCCGTTCTCAGAGACTCCTTTTAACTACTAAAACTTTTTTTAAAAGAATTCTCAACCGAAACTCAACAGTTCGCGCTCTAAAATTTATTATTAAATATGCAACAATTGAGGTGTTACTCACAAATACATCAAAAAAATGTATGGACCAAATAAACAATAAGTAATGCAATGCATACATTTGAAACAATTATATTTATTAACGATATACAAAAAAAATACAATGTATCATTTGAAAAGTGAGCATTATATTTATGTAGGTACATAATTATAATGCATAAAGGCGCATAAGAATCATCGGTTGCTAAATTTGGATCATTTCAATAACTGCATATTAATTTTAGAATGGAGTTAGCACATAAAATATAGAACTACTTCATTGTCACGGATGTTAATTTATTTTTCCATAACAAAGAGCAGTGTTTTCACTAAATTGATCAAACAAGTACTAAATATGAAAGTAATACAAACACTAAAAATGTCAGGCCATCTTCTACATGTATTTTTCTTGAAATAACTCATGAAATGAATCTTTTAATAATAAACACACTTTGCTAGCCCCATTTATTACATGAAAAAAAAACTTAATTGTGTATATAAAAATTGTATCGACTTTTTAACATTATTTGTCAGAAACGATTAATATACATGTATATTATAGTTTTGTAGTTAAGGACTACAACTTCACGCCGATCGTGATGTCGAAAGAATTCGAAGAGATGGAACAGAATCTTATGGTGGAGATCATCCGTCGGCGCCAGCAGCCACCACCCAAACAACCAGCTACTGCCAGCGAGTACGACGAGGAGATACAAGGTAATTCCATACTAGTATAATAGTTATAAAATATTGTAATGACTATAGTGCTACCAAAACTGCTGTACCTCGTTTTCAACCGCAGCGAGACAGGGAGAGTCAACCGCTCCATGATATCAGTCAGGGGGTTAGACTCGATTATAGTAGCTTAAGCCAAGTTCACAAGGTGAAGGACATATACCCTTGTTACAAGTCCTTAGTTCACGCTATGTCATATTAAAACCTGTGAAAAGTGTGTGTGTTGTAAATGTCAAAGGTGAAACAGTTTTTAACCCTTAAAAGCATAATTATAAAGTAAAAACTTATTTCTTACGTACGCCTTAACATGGGTTAAAACCATAGACAAAATAGACTCCTTTAGAACAATTCAGAATTTAGAAGTGAATTGTAGTTTATTTCAAATATAAGAGAAGAGAAGAATTAATTTGAAAGAGATATTTTTAGAAGATAGGACGGAATGTAGATCTTTGGCAACACCATGTATTTAAGTGTTAACATTGAGGACAGGTTCTAGTTTGTAATATTGTGTGATGATCCGGCTTGTGTCTTCAGTGTATTGTATAGCGTTATACGAGGGTGGATTGAAAAGTACTCAGCCTAACACAGATCCATTCAATTCTAAAAATCAAATCTACCCACATTTTTTAGGTCAGTTCAGACTAGTTCATTGTGTGAAGTTCGAAACGTGTGCGATAATAAGTTGTGATTTTATAAATTAATGAACAAAGTAATCGGACATAATTTCCGCGAATGGAGCAAATCGAGCAGCGTGCCGTCATTAAGTACCTCCATAAGAAGGGGCTATCATCAAAAGCCATCCATGATGACATGGTCAGTACATTAGGCGATTGTGCTCTGTCATATTCATCCGTCAAAAAATGGATAGCAGAATTTAAGCGTGGTAGAGAGAGTGTGAAAGATGAACCCCGCTCTGGAAGGCCTTCGACGTCAACTACTGACGAAAATATTAAAAAAGTACTTGATTTAATAATGGGAGACCGCAGATTAAAAATTAGAGAGATAGCCGAGATTATAGGCATCTCTTATGAACGAACTCAAAACATCATTGTCAACGAGTTGGGTTTCCACAAGGTGTCTGCGAGGTGGGTTCCGCGACTGCTTTCGCGATTGATTATTTCACGCGACTGTTTGGAGTTATTTGAAACCGATGCAGATGATTTTTTGAATCGTTTTGTTACTATGGACGAAACATGAGTTCATTACTGTACACCGGAAACAAAACAACAATCAAAACAGTAGAGAAGACCTGGTTCACCACCCCCTAAAAAGGCTAAGTCGATTTTGTCGGCAAATAAGGTGATGGCTTCAGTATTCTGGGACTCGAAATGTGTGATTATGATTGATTATCTTGAAAGGGGTCAGACTATAAACTCTGATTACTACTGCACCTTACTACGTCGTTTACGAGAGGAAATAAAAGAAAAAGTTGATTGAAATGTGTGGAGCTTGGTCTCTTGACTCATTTACATGGTTAATATTTTAGTCTATCATTTAAAATTGTTAGATTTCATTAAAAATGAGTATTTTCGAATTTCTGATCGGTTTTTCTCAGATAAGCATTCCAAGCCGCTGGTAGCTTACTACTTGTAATATTAAAATAATTGACATTCCAAAGGTGCGTGTAAATGCCTATTTTGATTTTAAATTATTTTGCAGGCACGACGCTGGAGCAAGACATGTGCGTATTCTTGGGTGGGGGGGCGGAGTTGAGCGACGTGGTATTACGCGTGGGCGGCGTGGCCCGCCCCGCTCACCGCTCCGTGCTGGCCGCGCGCGCTGCTTACTTCGAAGCCATGTTTCGCTCCTTTTCCCCGCGCGATAACGTTGTAAATGTAAGTATTGCTATGTCATCATCATGTCATCCGGTAGACGCCACTGCAAGGCATAGGTTTCCCCCACGACGACCAGTCTTAGGTTGACTACATCCCGCAACTTCCCGCGACCTTCTACGGCGTCGGTCCACTTATGTGAGGCCTACCCACGCCACGTGCTTATTATCAATTAATTCAAATAATTCAGAGAATGCAATTATTTGACTTCTTAGATGATTCATTTTTATGTCTTACTTGTGACTCTTTAAATACGCCTTTTTGGCTCCTTAGTGTTTATTAACTTCTAATAGAATCAGGCGTTACCTCGCGGAAGTCCATCTTAACTAAAAAACGATCTAATATATAGCTACTTCCGATATGCAGCAGTAGTCGTGCAATGACAAACACCAAGTGAGCTCACTCGGTGTTTGGCACTAGTAGGTCTAACATCTCTTGAGGACGCCCCTTGAAGTGGTGAAACATGTGTAGTAGGTAGTTGTGTTTCGCATTGTTTACTGCACGCGCATTTATCAGCGGGCTAGCGAGCGGTGCACTTCATTGCACGACTACTGCTACATGGCGGATAATATTAGTTCCTTTCTTAGTTTATTAACTTGTTAGATATGGCTTTTGACTCATTAAATATGACTCTGACACTTTAAATATGAATGTTGACTGCTTAAACGAAAGCTGTTTAGCTCCTTTGATGTGATTCTTAACCTATTAGTCTATTAATTATATACGCTTTAAATGGGTGACGGGGAACGACTACCCGTTTGTTTTGTTTTGTTCCATGTATAATCGAAAGGTTTGTATATCATATATACAGAGATTATTTTCAATCATGTACTAATTACAATTTTGGCCTAAACACAATGTTAGCGACTATC
Organism: Battus philenor; assembly: GCF_028537555.1. Classification (NCBI taxonomy): domain Eukaryota; kingdom Metazoa; phylum Arthropoda; class Insecta; order Lepidoptera; family Papilionidae; genus Battus; species Battus philenor. Next base: position 8,255,586 of record NW_027181686.1, read on the forward strand.
TCAATTAGACTATTCAAATTTGCGTTCGCATTTGAATTTCAGCCCTCAAGAATAATTTTTACTCTAAAAAGTATCATGGCCTTAGTTCCTATTACTTAGTTACTATGAGTAATAGGAAGAGTTCTTATATGACCGCTGCCTATGTTTGTTTGCTTTTAAAAATGTAGAACTGAGTACAAAATATTATTATAATTTTAAATAGAAGAGAAGATTAGAATGAATTTGAAGAATTAGTTTATATAAATATAACGTTTGAGGTACATAGGTTTTTCTCACACTTTAAAAATAGTTTTTGAACTTCATAATTTCGTCTTTTAGATTCGTTAGATACGGCCACCCTTTGGCTTTCGTTATAATATTAGGGGGACTGGACAGTAATGTCGTTTCTGTGTATATTTTTTGTTTGTACATATTTTACAGAAAAACCGATGAAGAAATGTAGTGGTGTGAATTTAACTTAAATAAAAAGCGACATTACTTTTTGGTCCCCCTAATATAATAAACTGCACCTGCTTGTGTACATGTTAATACTCCAAAAATGCTTTCCTTTTATTAAATTATATATAAGTAAGTTTTTTAAGTGCACGCTATGGGCCGATCACAAAGCGCGTAAAACAGATGGCTGCTGGAGCCTTAAGGTTCTGGAGTGGAGACTAAGGACCAGCCAGCGCTGAGTAGAGGGTCCACCCACAAGGTGGACGGCATACCTAATTAAGGTCTTCAGAAGGTACTGCATGCAGGCTTCTTTTAACCAACACTAATGGAAATCTACGGGGGACGCCAATGTCTAGCAGTGAACGGCGTACGGTTAAAATAATGATGATGATTTTCTTCAAGCCGCTTTGAACAATTTCTAACATCCAATCAGTGGTTACAACGAGTTAACGTTTGGAACTGCTTTGTGTTACTGACAATTGTACAACTACATCCTAATATGTTATTCTTTTTTGTCATAGATTCAAATATGCGACACAGTGCCGTCGGAAGAGGCATTCGATTCTTTGCTACGGTATATCTATTATGGTGAGACCAACATGCCGACGGAGGATTCCTTGTATTTATTCCAAGCACCCATTTATTACGGTAAGGTTAATGTACTATATTAAATTATTAACTTTAAATTTTTTTGAACGGAGGCTTATGTTCCCTGATAACTTTACTACTGTGTGCTAAGGTATAGATTTAAAATTTAGTGAAAGATATGGTGTATTACAATTTACACCCTTATCGTAAAGGCACATTGTGTCCCTTAGATCGTTAAGAGATCTCAAGTAATTACCATCATCATTTTGGAGGACATCCACAGCTCTGCCGAATATTGGGCACATCTATAAATTCCCAATAAGACTAGTAAGAAGAGGCCTACATTGGGCATTGTCCTACAACCTTTACCCTTTATAAGTTAGAGGCGATATTTTCACCACCATGATTTTTATTATTTTATCACTGAAATTTCGTCCACCAGCCGTATTTTTTCATTCAGACAACTTTTAGGATTGTCAATAGACAGTTTGACACAACAGAAAGTTTGAACATTTGTACATATGTTTTTAATTTTATTATATACCCCTAACCATTATCAATTTTATTTTTCCACTGTCCACTCCTTATGACCGTTAAAGGTTTAACTATGTTATTTATCGACCTTGTCTAGACTTCCTACGCTATGCTTGCCGGTTTTTGGTCTCCTCCACAGAACCTTCGGCCCCAGCGGGCATCTGTTTTTTGTCCTATCTGGCCTTCCTACTATCACTTCAACTTGCTGATTCCCTTGTCTGTCGATTACTTTGATTCATTTGCGAGTCTCATAATTTCTGATCTTGTAAAGAAATCTCGAGCATAGTCCACTGTTGAGTGAATTTAAACACTTTGATTATATTCATGCTACAGAAATTAATAAAGCAAAATCTTTTGAATATCTGTTTCTGTGGTGACAGGTTTCACAAATAATCGACTGCAAGTGTTTTGCAACCACAATTTACAAAGCAATGTGTCACCGGAGAACGTATTGGCGATCCTTCAGGCGGCCGACAGAATGCACGCTACTGACATCAAAGAATATGCACTCAAGATGATTGCGCACCATTTTGGATTGGTATGGACTCTGTCTTCACTAGTTTACAGGTTTTTCACATTCAAAAGGCAAACTTCAATTAGTCACTGTGAACTTGAATTTTTAATAAGGAACGATTTGATTGATTAACCTCCTCAGTCCCGAGTATATTTTTGTTCGTATTTTTTGTAAAAAGTGGTAACCATGGACAATATATATATTTCTAGGTTTGTTAAGACCCAAGGAAAATAAAAATTATGCGGAAAATGCTCTTCCAATATGTCGCCATACGGCGACATCAGGTCTCAATGCTTTAAAAAGTTGAAAAAACTCCATATATTTTCCGAAATCTTTTATTCAAAAAGTAATTACTGTAAGCAACTGAAATAAAAAACAATGTTATTGGTTGGGACAAAGAATCGTTACTTTCATTCGTGGTAGTTTTTATAGCAGTTTCTCCCCGAAATCTCCCATAAAAATGGAACAACCTGGAGGTAATCGGGCGGACAGGCGCATTATTACTTTACCACCAATATCTAAAGATTGGAATCTATCATCTTCAATTACGCTGTCCCCTTTACCTTCGTAAAGAAAAAAATCAAGTGGCAATCCTTTAGGACAGGCTAAGACAAAATTTTTCAACCCCACTGGATTGAGTTTTCCTTTTATCATCTGCCTTGCCTGATGTTTCCCATAAAAAGGTATCATCTGCTCGTCAATGCAAACATCTGCCGACGGGGAATTCAGAAGACACCCATTGCGAACACAAGAAATCAAGGGCTGGACCTTCCAGAACTTGGTGCTACTTTTTATTTCCTCCGGAATTTCGGAATCATTTAGAAGTTTCAATGAGGCCCTCAGTTTGAAGTACCGATCTCTAGTTATTCTGTCTGCAATTGCTGGAATTCTGGACTTCTGATCCCAATACATCCTGATCCTAGGAAATCGAAGGTATGACATCATGATAGTTACACCAAAGAATGTTCTGATTTCTTTATCAGATGTGTTCAAATTAGTGCCCGTCTTACTAAGGTACGTTTGGTTACTATGAAATGCAATTTGTTCGTAAATGTCGCTCGTTAAATACTTTGCCACATAGTCGTGAGGAGGCAAATTGATTGCCACAGTGTTCGGTAATTCGAATCGTGGGGCTGGTGGCAATGGATCGAAATTATCTGATGACTTCCAAAATACACGTCTTTCGGAAGTACTTGCTGTGGAAGGGACATGACTCGATGTCGACTGATGAGAGCGAACCATTGTAGAAAGGCTGTTATCCTCTTCCTCATTTTCTTCTTCATCTTCCTCGTCATCTTCTTCAGTAATTTCGGGAACATAGGCCGGATCATCCGCGATATCCTCATCACCAAAATCATAGTCTAAATCAGAGTCCTCCCCAGTGATTACGTCGTATAGGGCATCCTCCAGTTCCTTATCTGGAAAAAGTATATTATCTAAGATCCAAATAAATAAAAATTTCGTGGAAATATAACCAAAATATCTAAATTAGGGGGAAAAAAGGAGGTACGAAATTATATGGCAAAAATGTACTTTTTTACAGGTTAAAACCCAGAGTCTCCAAAAGGCGACATACACGTTTCTATGTGTGCGTGTAACAGGAATGAACAAGTTCGTTTGTTTTTTTTCGCGCAATAGTTAGTCTAACTATTGAGAAATATGATAACTACTTTGATTTCAATATGAAACATAAAATAATGTACACAGTTTGCACTTACCTTGGCCGGAATCGCCAATTATGAATTTTTTTCGCGCACTCATTTTCAATCACTTGCATAAAATTAGCGGTGCAATTTTATGACAAAACTTATAAATGAGCGGTAGCGGCATATATCGGAGAGCAAGAAACTACTACAACGTACTGCCGCTGCTTCAAAATACAAGGCTTTTACCTACCTTTCCTCGATGGCGTTGTATGTCGCCTTATGGCGACGTTTGGACTGAGGAGGTTAAGTGGCGTTAGAGTGGGCCTGGGAAAAATTCGAATATTTTTTTTTAATATTAGGTGGATTACATCTCTTATGGAAGTCGAGTTGATTCTATCACCTGTTCGGATTGTTAATTGCCTCAGACCTGAGATGAACAGACGAAAGGAACTCGGCCACACTAGATATTTTCCCAAAAAGTATTACAAAATTACATATTTAATAAACACATAGCTAGCGCTAGAGGCAAACACATCATTCCCAAGGTGTGCTGTCTTCTATAAAGTCATTAACAGTGTAATAACAGTTATTACAATACTTCCTAATCAATTTTTTTTATATTAATATAATAAAAATTAACAAGTTTTTAGGATATTATCTGTGGTTCTATTGTAAAGTTTATATATTGTGTCCATAATAATAATAAATAAAGATTTATTAACTCCATGACGTTTAGTTGTACACATGTATAAAAATAGTGACAAATATTTTATTTCTTTATCATAGGGTTTTAATTTTTTTATCATAGGTATCTATGACAAAAAAATTTAAATTAAAAAATTACTTACTACGACTTAAATTATAAGTAGCTTGAAAAGCTCTTTTCTTCACGACAAAAACCGTGTTTAGCATTATAACAGTACACAGTAGTTTTTCACAGCTTCGCTTATGTAACCAATCAATAAATCACTTGGTTACGATTTTATGTAGTTAGTTTATTTTCAAATAACTTATAACTTTGTAAGATATAACATTGCAGGTGGCACGGCAAGACGCAATCAAGAATCTAGCTCAGCCTCTCCTGGTTGACATTGTGCTTGCCTTGGCTGAAGAATCTCAATATGACACACCGCTGCCTTTGCAGCCCAGGTCGCTCGCTTCGTCTTCCTCGGCCGACACAATAACAGACGACCCGGAGTACACTCGCCATAGAGTTTGCAAATAATGGCTAAGCTAGGCAGAAAGCAAGGCAGAAAAGGGTAGGATATAAATTTAGAGGCGAACGACACTTGAATATATCACTTCTAACTCACAAGTGTATTGAACTTGTAAAACTACACTATATTCGTAAAAGGTCGAGACATGTTTCATTTTTTCTGTGTAATATTCTATATTACTCGTAACTCGAATGAAGTCAGCCAATCCATAAATTGGATCAATAGTGTAAAGAGGGTCTCTAAAAATATTAACTCATTAAATTGTATTTATTTAAGAAATACCCTGTGAAAGCTAATTTAATAGTGGTACTGACACATGATGAAAAGAAAGAAACTGTAATGTAAACACTTGTAGATAGATGAATTAAAGTTTCATTAAGTATCTGTGTACATGAAGCATTTATAAATATTAGTTTATGGCTTAAAGCCACATTCTCCACAAATGGACTTCAATGATTGTTACAAATTATTAATATATAATATTGTCTTCAATTTAAGTTTAAATAAATATTGTATTAGCTTTTAAATTACTAGAATATTTCGTTACAAATTTCAAGACAATGTAACCTGTATAAGGCGACAGCTATCCTTTACTACTCTACCCATATGGTGGTAACTATTACAAAAACATTGTATATATTTTTATTAGATGATACTGTAACACCAAAAATGTTTGGTTACAAGTTAACCCTACTTAGTAAGAAGTTGTGACTTCTCAAATATAAACATTCTTTAAAACATATTATTACAAGTCAGATTGTATAGGGAGAGTTTTTATAAATATATTGAATTATATTACATCAGTTTCAAAAATGCACTATGCTGTGGAGTCCACATGTAGCCCATCAACACAACTTGATTTTGTACATGTTTGTGCTCTTTACAAATAATTTTTTATAGTTTGTTCATTACATTGATCAATTAATAGAAATCTAGCCTCTTATTGATATAACTGTTATTATATCAAAAATTGTAATAAATTTTGTTAAATTATTATTTATTGCAATATAATTAAATATAAACTAAAGGATGAGTGAGACTATTCCTTATAAACTGTTAATTTATCAATTACATTGCCAAAAAATAACTAGGCAGATATGTGCCCTATTATCTGATGTATGCTAGCAGATGCATGTATATATAAGAATATTTATGGGCACATGTTTATATTGTAATGGTATGTTGAATTGTTACAGTACCAAGAGATAAAAAATTGTTAAAGTCAAAATTTTTAAAGCCTGTTAAGTTATTGAATTCATGTTAATAAATTACTTGTGACATTTGTTTCAACTAGGTTACATTATATTATACTGAGAGGTCATCAGACTTGTCATTCAATATTCGAAATTAAAGTATTAAGCAGTTTTTCTCATCTGGACTTTTTGCACAAATCATCACTCCATTGGATCCTTTCTATATATGTAAAATAGGGTGATCAATCCTCAAATACTACATAACTAACAAAATAATTGTGAATAATTGATGGCTTATTATTTTAACAAAATCAAATTTTAATTTATTGCATCTTTAGATCTAGTCAATTTCTAACTTTATTTAACTATTATTAATAATTGTATGTATTAAAAGATACTTATAGGAAATAAACAATTTATTTAACTTTACAACATGTATTCTAATAAATTAATTATTACAATTGGTATTTTAATTCACTCATGCCTCGTACTTGTGTTTGATGTCCTTCCACAGTTTCTGAAAACAACAAAAAATTGTCATTTGCGTTATAATTAAATAATCACGAAAAATATATGTGTCAAAGGGTTAATTAATTTTAGCCTAACAATAGCAACTGATAAAATGATCAGTTGGTAGTGACATTCAGCTACCATTCGCAAGTAGGAATGCTGAATGTGTATGGACAATTGAAGCTAATGTTTCCCCTTTGTGGGCCTAATGCCTGGTTAGTTTGGTGGCATCCCAGTCTGGAAAAATCTGCAATTGTCTATATGAAGGTTCCCTACAAAACTTTCCAAGAGACCTTAGTTACTAAATAAGAGGTTTTAAGTAATCTGCAAAGTCCACTCTGAAATAACAGTAATGCCACAAAGGCAAACTTACTTTGTTTAATGGCTAAAGAAGGGATAATCTTTTTTATTACAGTATTTATGACAAATAAATTAATATCACCAAATCAATCAATGTTACTCAAGGATATTCAAAATTATTGCAACATCTGTAATAAACAGGTTAAAAGAGATTTAGTGGAGACCACCTATATATATTAGGTGTATTCAAACATGATCAGTTGAATGACTGGTACATATATACTTTATATGCAATACAAAGATGATCTCCATTCTAACACATCCGGCTTATAATGGATACATGTAAACTCATCATGACCTTGTTATAGCAAACCAATGAGATGTATTGAAAATTGTCTTATTATCTCTGTAGGGTGAACAATGTAGTTAGCCGATTCCAATAAAATAAAATTCTTGTGGGATACAAATTTAATACCATTAATAAATGCATGAAAGTGCGTAATATATCCCTAGTATATTTCGAATAGTCCGCTCCCAAACAGGAGTAATCCCAAAAACTTTTACTACAGTTCATTTCACGCGAAGACTATAAACTCAACCTAAAATTTTAGTCCTAGTGCAAATTGACGGGTAGTAACCTAACTACATAAATTATATCAATTATCAATTTAAATATAATTTAGAATGTAAACCAGTGAAATTACACATGATTTTCTTTTAAGAATTTTGCATGACTATTTGAGTGCAGATTTTTTAAAATACAATTACATAACAAAATACTCACTCCTTTGTTAATGTTTTCAAAGATAGCTACCGAGACCACTTCAAAGGTTCTTTCGAAAAAGAAAGTACCTCCGGCCACGGCCAAGGCGAACGTCGAAGTTCGCCGGAAAACATTGCGATTTATCGCTGACCACACGGACATTTTACAACAACTTCGTCTGTACTTCACGAATGGCGTTCGAATCAATGTCAGTATAAAATGTCAAAAATTTTCTAAGCAAATTTAATATGGGGTTGCAAGTTTATTTTATGCAAGATTTTGATTTCTTGGAAATAATTCTTAATTTATTACTATCTAATTCTAAATATCAGAATTCGTATAGTTTTAATTTTAGTTTATACTATTTTAAAGATTGTTACAATGCTAAGAATAAAATTAAGATTCGTGTTCGGGACTGCCGCCTTTATTGCTTGACAATCTCATATATATATGTATATATATAAAAATATAAAGTATGTATATGTATATACATCGATATATATATCCATATATATATAGGGGGTCTATCATAAAAAGTGGATAATCCGTTAACTGAGATTAGCCCTGAAAAGCTCTACAAAAAATATGGGTTTATGTTTATGGTTGGCAGCACTGTTAAAATTATAATTATTTTTGTTTTTTAGAAAATTTTCTACCGCGACTTGTAATTTGCTCATAACTTTTTCAAATTAAGGTATTTTTGTGTACTTTTTTTAAATTACTCACAAATGCTTGCACTATCTAAGAAGATTACTATTTTAGGTATAACTTTTGGAAAACTATTAAAATTTTCATTAGTAGTTATTTACATTTTTGTTTGTAACTTTTTGTCAATTTTAAACCATTCATAGCAAAAAAATGTACTGCTCCATGATTTCCTATTGTTTTAGAGACTTGCTCAGTAGGTCTAATTTCTAAAAAGGTATAACAATTAATGCTTGGTAAACAAAATTACTTATTACATATTTATTATTAGATCATATACGAATTACGAATCAACTCATTTTTCTAAAACCCGTTAAAATTCGTAAGAAATTTGGTCATTTCGACTGTATCGCTTATCTTCTTTATAATTTTGTATTACATATAATAGGCATCGACCGATATGTTCCAGAACGGTTAGATATTAGACATTTATAAATAAAAAATATGTATTTTATTTACTACTTAGTAACTGCTAGACCGCTTTTCAATGTTTGCCGCGTATAGAGATTAAATTCATGAAAAAAATTGTTTTATGGACTTTCTACCTTATTATGTCTCAGAAATAATTTTCGTGATATTAAATATTGTTTCTAAACAAGGTCACTAAAACTCGTTTGGTAAACAATTGCATGCTTCGGCAAACTCAATCAAATGTTTAAAATAAATATTATTTTTAATGTATAATTTGTGAAACAGATGTCACAAAAACCCTTTAAAATTCACATTTATGTTATACCTCTATATGAAAATAATATAAAAGTAACAAAATAGGCAAATAAAAATACTTATTTTATTATGGGCAAAATATATCATCTATTTACATTTTAAAATGCTGGTATGAACAATATTTCTTAAAAATAATGAGTACTGAAATGAAATAATTGAAACAAAAACACCGTGCACAACTAGGCTTGATTGTTTTACCAATACACTCAACTAAAACAGATCTTATGGCCCCATGTTTACAAATATTGTAATCAAAATTCCCAATTTTTAATGCTCTGAATTTAAATGCTCTCTTCAAATGTGAAAACTGGTTATTTGGTAATCATGTTAATATATGGACAGGCCAAACAAATACTGTTGTTGTACAGATTGTACAAAATAATTTTTAGGTAAAAAATGTTATGTAAATAAATAATATCAATCTATTTATTTTTATTTCAAATATGGGTATATAGGCTTTACCTAAAGTAATCTAAAATTACTATTGTCTTATTAAATGGTATATGTCATGTGTTGAACAATGTCATATTAATAGTGAATTCCATTCTTTTTAATTTATATATTTTTGATGTACTTAATACATAATTCAAACACAATTAAAATGAACATGACAACAATTGTTAACAATAAACCATAAATGCAACTTGCATCTGCTTTTATTCAAACACTATCACTTCTTTTATAGTTGAAATAAATAGTTTTTTTTTTAATTTCGCTTATCAACATTATAAACATTCACATTTATATACTTCTTTTAAAAATAAGTTTAAAAATATATAAAATAATGACCTTCATAAATAACACTGGCTTTAAAGAATGTTAAAAGCTATTCATTAATGATGTTTTGTGTTCAATTATTTGTTTTGACATGTAAAGCATTTTTAATAAATAATACTTTTTTATTTAAATTATAAATGGCCATAAAACTCAAGTGAATATGAGACCAATTCACAATAAGAATCTTAAACAATTTATTTTGGAATAATATCAAGAACAGAAATAAAAAATTAAAATATATGGTATACAGTTATATCTATATGCAACATTACCCATATCATACACAATTCATCACATAAATTTTGATAATGAGAATACAAACATACACATTAACTATACTCTTGTAATTTCCTAATGTAATATTTGGAATTTGTTTTGTAATTTTTTAGTTTTGAATTTGAGATTGTTCAACTCAGTACATAACTAGTGTTCATGTTTCAACCAATAATTGCATAGTGATGTTCACAGCAACTATAGAAAAACTTGTACAGGGCTACACAATAAAACTAACACCGCCACAGTTATATTTCATAGAGATCAACATGTATACTGTTCACAATGGAAACTGCACTAGAATTTCATAAGTTCTTTTATATTTGCTGATATCAAAATACAATATTCATGTTTGTACCTTGCAGCAACAATGTATAAGGTTACATTTATTATGGTAAACTTTCTCGGCCAAGGTAATTTAGTGTCCTGCTAGGGTTGTGCAATATATATCTCAATATTTGAGTATTGTATAAGCAACATCCCTTGCATATTGCAATTGCATACAATAATCACTGGCAACATTTTTTCACATTCTTGGTTTTGGTACCTTTTATGTTCACTATGTCATTTGCTGTCACATTTTGCCTCTCTTTCATTTCCAATTTTGATCTGAGTACCTGTAATATTTAAAATGTTTTTTAATATTTATGACTAGAGATCAGATATTTGATAATAATATTTACAATGTGTTAGCTAAATATTGAAATTACTCTCTCAGTATCTAGTGAGTGTGAGTATGCAGTTACTTTTTCTACAAAATTCATTTTGAGTAAACTTAAAAACTAGTTACACAATAATAGGTGACTTACACAACAAGTTTTTGCTAAAATTACTTAGCCTCAAAATAACTATGCAAATATGCTTCCCATTATCTAATCCCTGACACTTTAAAATTATAAAATTTCTGATGTCATAGACTATGATGCTATTTCTCTTCTTCAATGATGTCATAGTAAAATTGTACAAATAATGTAAACAAACTTTATTTCAAGTATTTATTTAAACATATTTACAAAATTTATGTGAAAAAAGAACAATGGAAGAAAATACTTAAGAGTTAAGATCATTGCATAATTGGGAACATCCCTTTAACATTAGGAAATCATCAAACATCAGCATTAGGAAATGTAAATAACAAAATTTATAGTTACGTAAATAAGTAAGTTTATTATCATAGATTATTTTACCATTACTTATAATAAACAATGAAAATGTGGTATTTAGCACTATTGGCTTAAGAATATTTCTTTTAGCAACCATTGTCCTTTTTATTTGTTTATAATTGTAAACAATCATCCAAATAAATGAGATTACTTATCTTGAAACCACAAGTTCCTTTAAGTACTTACCATTTTTGTGATTGTAAGAAACATTTCCTCTACATTGATGTTCTCTTTAGCACTAGTTTCAAACAAAGGAATATTCATTTGATTTGCAAATCTCTGGGCATCCTCTGTAACCACCACTTTTCTTGAAGGACAGTCATTTTTATTACCAACTGGAAATAATAATTTGATTTTACAGTAACACATAGAGCATCCTAGAGTTATGGGACACAAAGAGAAATTGCGTTAAATGTTCATCATTGTTTCAACTGTAGGATGTCCTCTGCTGGACATAGGATTCCTCCAATAAATATTGTAGAAAGAACATTTTGCAGAATAGAAACTTTTTTTTTTTTAATTTATACTGCATAGAAAACTTGTTATAAAAATAGATAATTGTACAAACTATTTGCATATTTAAATAATAAATACATTCTAGTGCAAAAGATTAAGCACACTTATTTTTAAGTTGTAGACAAAGACCAAGATTAGAGGAGAGCTGATTCTAAATTTTTACTATTATAAAATTAAACATGTAAGTTATTACTTATTTCAGTTTCATAAAATTGTTGCATATATTGTGGTAGTTACAGAATTAGCTCTTAACTATAACTAAGGCCACTGCATATACCACAATAAATGTATCAATTCTAGAAAACTTATTGGATTTAAAGCAGTAATCATTATAAACTTATCATCACAATAAATATATTATTCGAATTTATAATAAATTTATATTACATTTAATAACAATAATTAGCAGAACAAACGGTAAAAGCAAATGCAATGAAAGTCACTCACCTAGAACTTTGTTTACGACATCACAATTTTGTTCGATCTCGTGTAGCCACCTTTTGACATTGGCAAATGACTCCCCGTTTGTGACATCGTACACGACAATGACGCCGTGGGTTCCCCTATAGTACGTGCTAGTAATTGTCCTGAACCTCTCCTGGCCCGCCGTGTCCCATATTTGTAGCTTCACTCTTTCACCGTTTATCTCTAAAGTCCGAATTTTGAAATCAACACCTATCGTTGTAATGTAACTACCGGAAAACGTGTTGTCAGCAAATCGCAGAAGAAGACAGCTTTTTCCCACACCTGTAAACGGTAACGAATATATGCAGCGCCGGAACGACGTTAGGAAGTAATAACACTATTCGCTACCACAGGCCTCGCCCACTCACCACTGTCACCGATAATCAGCAGTTTAAAGAGATGATCAAATTCACGTGCCATTGCTTGTGATTTATATTGACACTTCTCTAATTGGTCATGTGTTTATTACTGATTTCTTTAATAGGTTTTCGACTTTAACTATAGAAATATTGAACAAACGCATGCCGTAAAACGTTACGCTTGCGTCACTTTACAAAACGTCCGCCATTATTGTCTTTCTTTTTTACGTTCCTTTCGTGATAAATTATGGCAAAGACTAAAAAACGTAAAAACGCTCATTAAGAAACGAGAAAATTATCAATAAAATTTTTAGTTTTAATATCTATAGCAATTTTTTTCCAACAATTAATGAAAATTTAATCTCTTCAAATTAATAAGATTATAATAAATAGTTTTCTGTCACTAAACATTAAGAAATGCGTACGCATCTTGATCCAGCCATATTCTAATACACTATTTTATTTATTAATAAAAGCTTACTGCTTAAAATTTGTATTAAATAATTATTATTTTAAATTTTCAAGTTTTGATATGTTCTAGGTGGATCTCGGTTACACATAAAATTATTAACAGTTGTGTCATTTTCCTTATGCTTCACTGTCAAGTGAGAGAGTAGGTGTGGTATACAAGAAACTGTTAGCAATATTTTGGCACAATGTCGGCTACTCTGAAGCCTTATTTAACTGCTGTTCGGCATACATTAACATCAGCCATGTGCCTAGAACATTTTTCATCGCAAGTGGTTGAACGTTACAACAAGCCAGAAGTGGAAGTACGAACAAGCGAAGAACTCTTATTGAATCCGGTGATAATTTCTCGAAACGCAAATGAGAAAGTTTTAATAGAATCATCAATCAACTCTATACGTGTAAGCATTATGATCAAACAAGCTGATGAAATAGAGAAAATCCTGTGTAAAAAGTTTATGCGGTTCATGATGATGCGAGCGGAAAACTTTATCGTTCTCCGCCGGAAACCGGTGGATGGGTATCATATCAGTTTCCTGATTACAAATTTCCACACGGAGCAAATGTATAAACATAAATTGGTCGACTTTGTGATATATTTCATGGAGGAGATTGATAAAGAGATCAGTGAAATGAAGCTAGCTGTAAATGCACGAGCTAGAATTTGTTCTGAAGAATTTTTAAAAAGATTTTAAATGCTTAGAATGCTGCTGATCTCTACAGAATTCGACTTTTCTGTATGATTCTAATAACCAAAATGAACTTGCTAGGAGTGAATATACAATGTTAATTTTTTTTAACTTTGAACATTAATACTTAACAGTATTTTCGAAATGAAAATAAGGAGTTAACTTTGATTACTAGCTAGTTTGTATGTCAAATTATGTACACTAAGAAAAATATTAACTTTAAATGTGTTTTAAGTAATAAAATCCTGTATAATGATTCATATATTAAAGAACTACACATTTTTAAACAAACTTCTTTATTCATCATATTAAGTTCTGCTCAGGAAATAGTTAACTTACTTAGTATAAGAGTAATAAAACTAATAAATTTGAAATCACTGTAATGCTGAAAAATTGTACTTTCAATATACATTTCCAAGTAGACTTAGGTTTATATGAAGAAAATTGTATAGGAAATATTGTAAGTAAACAAACTGTATTATAGCTATAATAATAAATTTTAATATTTCTTTACTTTGCGTTTAACTGAAAAAATGCTGTTTACACTGACTCATGGATTGTCCCAGATACCTAAGATTTAGATTATATTTAAAATATTAACTGTCAATCATATAATACTAGGCAATGTTGCATTTCATTGCAACCCCTATAGAATGACTTGAAGGTGACATGTTCAGATGGTGGAAGCTATGTGCCGACCTTTGCCATTAGATGATTTCTGTGCTATCAATATCTACAGCTTCATCATTCAAACTTTTTACTCCCATGACATTAAATTACCAGAATAACTTTTAAATGTGCATAAAGAAAGACAAATACCTCTACTTCTAAAAATAACTTTTTCTTGAAATTGACATCAATTAGTTACCAATTTTTTTAATGTATGAAAGAAAAAGGTTTTCATAAAACCTCACACAGTATTTTTAAATAAAAAAAGTTAATAATATATTATGAATAATAAAAGTTAATGACTATTGTTTAACAACATTTTTATTTTCTAATATGAAAGGAAAAACAAAGTCATGAATTAAGATAAATGAAGATGATAAATTTTTTATTTCAGACATCCAATTTAGTAATCAAATGTATCAGGTGGAGGGAGGGACCTCCTCAGGCTAGCTCGACCTAAATGATCTGAAGAATTATTCTTGATATAGCTTGAATTAATTCATTATTGCATTGTAAAAAGGCAGTAAATATTTTTTTTCTACATTAAAACTTAAGAAATCCAATCAGTTTTAACTTTACCAGCATCTGAAAAAATTACTAAGAAGTGCTGTTGCCAAACATTAAACAAATTATTGAGACAAGTAAAATAAATGTTTTTAATTTAAATTCAAAAGACATATTTTGTACTTTTCATTACATGCGTTCAATAAGTATTATTACTGTAAACAAAAAAGTAATACCTTCTAAATACATATTCAATTGCAGCTCATAAACCTCAAATTTTGTAAATTGGTTTAGAGTGTCAAGGCCCTGATTTACAGAAAAAAAAAGATTATGTAATTGTATTTATAAATAGCCATTTAATTTTGATAAATTTATAGAAGTAGCAAACATTAAAAATTGTTGTTAATGACAATTTTATTGAAAAACTATTGGTGAAGGATATAAGGTTGAGGCTACTTTAATAGAATATTTTACAAATCATTAATTCTTGGACTTGGCAGTACGCAGTGTGAAACCTTCTCCTTTAAAAGCTTGAAATGGTTCTGTAGGAGCTTCTTCTTTTGCACTTGGAGGCCTTGAGTTTCTTATAAATCTTAAAGTTCCAATAACAAAATCATAGTCAGGGATACCTCGAACATATGACTAGAAAGAAAATAAATCTTATTTAGTCCCCATTCCATTCTCCGCCACATGAAAAGCAGTTTCAAAATTAAAAATTATCAGTTTGTGAATAATATAAGTGAAATATGCATTTGTTATGGACAGGCTTTACATTGAACTTATACGTTTGAAATGCTTCAAGGGCAGAAGCGAATCCAAAGGCTATTTGGAGGTATTATCAAATATTCCATGAAAAAACATTTAACATTATAATGATAAATAAAGAGGGCTTTGTAATTTTTCTTCCCATGAAAGGTGCCCATGTAAATTGGGAACTTTATGACTTAAGTGGTTCTCTGTGGTAATCTGTTTTAGCAAAAGTTCAGTATAGCACCTGAACCATTATTTTTTTACCTCTGTTTCATTAAATAGAAAGACTTTATCACTTTTTCAACAGAAAGGTCTTTATCATGTCAAAACTCACTTGTCTAGCTTGTGTATTCTGTGACTCAGATTCACTCTCACTAGTTAATTTCTTTTTCTTTCCATCTAGTCTATTGCCTTCCCCACTGAAAGCAACAAAACCACTTGGTTCAGGCAATATCACAGAAGGGTCTTCATCCATACTTGCTCCTGAAGTGCCATCCATTGTTCTGGAAATATGTTCCTCTTCTTTATAACCAACAGGAGGCGCAAACTCGACCTATTGAATTGAAAAATAATGACTAGAAAATGTAATTTTGTTACCCATATAACATTTTATAATTAAGCACATAGATGAAAATATAAAAACAGCATAATATATATTTAATCAAACACAGTTTAGTTTACTCAACATATATAGATTGTATGAACAGACAAATCTTTTTTTTTTTACATTTTGATTTATTATTCATCATCATCAATTCCTCCATAGTATGTCCAATATTGAACAATGGTTTGATTGATTTCCAATAAGACCTAGTAGGAAATGTTTTAAGCAATGTTCATCATCATAAATTTAGACATAACTTAATAATTTGGCCTAACCTAAGTATCATTAGCCATTATTAAGTATAAAATATTATATATTAAAATTATAAAATAACCCTTTGCGGTCTAAAGACGCCTCTCCGGCGCCTCGACTATTCGGGCCGCAGGTCGGATGGCGCGCGATCGGCGACGACGCTGTTTATGTTACATTACGTTAGCTCCAAGCAACAGGAATGCTTTACTGGTCCTTGAGAAAGTTCCTATACTGTCGATGTCCATTCGAAATTTTATTGTATCTATAACGTGCCCGGCACACCCGCGAAAAGAGCGTTGATTTCCCAGGCCAAAAATTTCGTCAACCGCAAAGGGTAAATATTTGCATTAACAATTTTTTTACTTTTGACATTAATCTTAAGAAGTATGAAAAAAAATTCTCTATTCATCAAAAAAGTATATCTAAGACCTTAAACAGAAACAAAAAATACTAATACTCACATTCATATCGCATTCAATTATTATCACAGCATTGCCTGGTTTAGTTTCTAAAACGCACAATTCATAGACTTTGGAATTGTACTTGATTGCAATGACATCACCAGTGGTTAAACAGGAAAAGTTTCTAAGACAGTTTTCTAAAACTAAAACAGACAGTAATGGATATAAAATTCTTAATGTGTACACTACACTATTTACATTATCAATTTTTTATAATGGTCATTATTATAACACTAAACATTAACTACATTGCCACATTATTCACAGTACTCAATTCTTCATCATAGGGGATAAAATTATAATTAATTAGGATATAATGAGGAAATTATCATTTATATTACTAGTTAAAATTTATTTCCACTGGAACCAAACTATGAATAATGATATCAAATTGATATAAATTTTATTAAAATGATTGATATTGACTACTCTTCTTTAAATGTAGCTGCTATTGTCCATTAACATAACATCCTATAACTATAAAGATGATTGCAAAATATAAAAAATGTTTGCCAGTGTTTTTATGTTTAATATAATTCACTCAAAAATCTATAATCTTCATTGATCTAAGTATATGACCTTCATTGATATTTTACAGAAACTATTAGTGGGACCAGAAAAAAAATGTTGTATCTGCACATGTCTATTTTTGATAGTCATTTGGAACTTCATAAAGTACCTGGAAGACATTGTATACTAGATGGTAAAAGGTTGTTGATAACAAAGGTGAATATGTTGTTGATTAGAAATAAAAACTTGTTAAAAATGTAGAAACATCAATTTAACTTAAGAAAGGAACATTACTTTCCAGTCCCCCTAATACAAAGTGCCAAACATAGTTGCTTTCACAAAATCCAAAATTAAAACTATACCTGCTTTAGGATTTGTAATATCCAGGAAATCTTCAGACAGTGGCTGAAATTTAGAAAATGTGGCGACAGGCAGTGAGACACTTTCAATTTGTAATAATGCTCCTTCTTCAAGTACAAGGTTTGCCATCATCTGTAAATAATTAAGAACATTTCAGTTTTATGTAGAAATTTATGAATTTTTATTTTACATACCTAAATGCACACAAAAAATGTTGCAAATCACTTTAAAAATTTTTTTTTTTGTTATTACAAATCCACTCAAATTAATTAGTTAACTAAATAACATAGTGTACACCAAAACTGCTCACTTTTGTGTGACTTCACAAACCACATTTAAAAATTCTTGCATTTAGTACAGAATAATGAATTTTCATTAAAACTGTGGTTAAAATTTACTAAAAATTTGTGACTAAAACCATTGGATTATTGCAAAACAAAATTTTAAGACATTTTAGACTGATGTACATTGTAAAAGTGGCCCAAAATACTAAAGAAAATCCTTAAATTCGATTGAACATGAAGGAGTGCTAAGTAAATATAATTATTAAATCACTATACCTGATACTGACATCTTTTGCAAGGACACAACTTGATTCAATTAAGTGCAAGTATCTACCATGAAGTTTATCACTAATTTTTACACCAGACCTTATTAAACTCTCTTACATGCAAGTACATACAAGTGCATGTAGAGTGAATACTCTTTCACATTTATGAATATAAATGTGAAAACACTACATCTCCATTCGCAAATAATGTGTCAGATTGCTGAGAGCACCCACCTAAATCTCTTTCTCAAATTTACGAAAGTGGTGCCTGGAGATTGGTAAGCGGCAGAGCTTGCTAGTTATGTAGGTAGGCTAGATGGAGAGATTAGGCACAGACTTCCAAGAGGACACTTTAGTTAAGGGTGTCACATTCCTAAGTGAAAAGTATGCAGGATTGGTTGTAGCTATGCAGGTTTGATAGATCATCTTGAGAATTTCTTGAACGTTATAATATAAATATAAATATAAATCGTTCAAATAATATCGCAAAGCACATTTTAAGTATATGGATAAATCATATCAATACTAACCCAATGCGGTAGGTAAACTTTTCCCTCATCTGCTACAAATTCCAAGACTCCACAGTGTGTGATACGTTTTGTTTTCTTGTTTGTAAGTTTAAAAATCATTGGATATTCAATACTCAGTCTAGTTAGCTGCTCCAAAGCTGATGGAGGCATTATAACTGTAAGAATATACATAATTGAATCATAAATCAATATACTTTATTAAATATTAGAGGATTTTTATTTCATTGCGATTATCATGTCTGCTACACCATGTTAGGCACAGGATCCCTCTAAAGATCACCACAGTGACTGGACTTGCACTGCCCATATTAAGAAATTTCTTATAACCTTTACTTTATCACCAGTCTCCCTAATGGGGGGCCTCCATATGCCAGATCACATTCCATTTTATTCAAAATTATATATTTCACATATCCATTTTTCATAATAATAGTAAAAACCCTTTGCCCATTTTTATTTACGGAATCTTATACAGCACCAATTTCGCACTCCCTTTTTATGACGAAATAAAGTATATTGCATAAATGAAGGCAATCGGTAAAAAAGTCCATATTAAAATCGAAATAGTAACAGGCTCTTATACAAGAAACATCTGTCACAGGCAAAAGTTGCTTAGACAATATTTATGGATAGTTTCAATGTAGACCTTATAATTAGTCATGGTTACAAGTGATAACTTTTCTTACAGTAAAATATTGTGTGTATATATCGGAATGTTTCAAGATGGTAAACATTATAACTTTTAAAAAAAATGTTATCGTGAATTGGTAATCTTACTTTTGCCTCCTCTTTCCACGTCTTGTCTTTCATTTCCAGGTAACATAGACACAGAAAAACAGCGATAAGTCGTATTAAACGGTCTTGTAATTTCATGAAACATGTTGAATCCAAACTGAAACTAAAAATGTGTATATTAAGCAAATAATAAAACCTATACATTGATCAAAACAATATCATTTACTTTTAAAACATACCATTTTGAATGGATAATTTAAATATTGTTTCAAAATAAAATAAATTGCAAATCATTCACCAACTGTATGTCTTTATTTTGATATTAAAGTCACAAAAATGTCATTCATTTTAAAATAGTGTTGCTAGTTTAGCGTTTTGATTTACATAAACATTAACATATAAACAAGCTTTAACTTGTCTCGTTAGAATATTATAGTAGAAAAGAAAAATCGTCTATAAATTACGATGAATAAGAAATTTAATTAAAAAACAAAATAAAGTGTGCTAATACAACCTTTCGTAATTTTGACCATAAAATCTTTTATAAGGAAAAGGCTATGGCAAATTTAGTGCATTTCTTTTAGTGTACCACGATGCGTCTAAAAACAAAACAAATGAAACTTTGATAATACAAAAATTTAATTCGAAACTAATGAAAATACATTTATGACATAGTCACTCTTTGCGATTTAATATTTTTTTCACTTTTAGATATTGTGGCCAGAATGTTTATCTTTTTTACATTTTCATTTTTGCTAAAAGATTTAGTTCACTCTTAAGATATTTAGAATTAATTTAATGATTTTGATGAACAAAAGGTGCTCCTAATAAAGTTTTATCAATTATTTGTAGATTCTAACATATTTAATTTGTAATATAACTTAGTCATGCTTTCAATTGCTAAAGCATATCCGAAAACGGAAAAATTGGCGACGATCACTATCTCCATCTCTTTTATTCTAGCAACCGTCGATCGTTCATTTCTTTTCATTCATTTGTGTATGTGGCAGCCGTGGGTGCATTATTCTCCCTTTCTTGTTACAAATAATATAACAAATAATTTCTTATTTTGTCTTCATGTAGAATTAAAAATAATTAGTGAGTACTGTTAGCTTCTAAGATTCAAATTTCAAATAGGTTTATTTTATCACTATCCGGTCATTGTCAATTTCTTTCAAACATGAATGAACGCCATGTTGATTGTCAAAGGTGTTTTCGGAACGGATGAGACATAGGTGGATTGAGTTTTGTGTTAATGTTACAGGATTCGCGATATCCAAACATCGCTGTAAAGCGGATTTGATTTGCTTAAAGTAAATAGTTTTGCAGCCATGGCTCAAGTTTTGCCTATACGTTTCCAAGAGCATTTACAGGTGAGTACGCCCATCGGCTTTTATTACTTTTGTCTATACCGCTTGTTGTTTTATGAGAAAGTCATCAGCTGTAATAAGTCTTAGCAGAAAAGTAATAGGACTGTGTGATAAACATTTTCTTATATGAATCTAATAGCAGAAATGACATTGCGCAATTGTGGGAGTGACAGTCCACCCCCTACTCTGCCTACGAAAGTGTACCGGTATTGATCTTTTTCGTTTCCTAAATCATATGATTTGCGGAATACTAGACTTGCTGCAACATATTTAGGTCACATCCTATATGTTCTTTTAGAAGAGATTTTATCTTTTACCTTTAGATTTGTATAATTTTTGTTTCATACTAATTCAATTACTACTTCTAGGTAAAGTAAATTAATATATTATCTTAATTTCTTTAAAATGATAATATTCCCTTAAGATTCTAATTGGACTAAAACATGCTTTTCTTTAAAATGTTTTTTTTCTTTCTATAATAACTTATACCATCTTAAGTTTGTTTTTAAGGATCTATTTAATATTGTCCTTAAGTAGTGCAACCTTTTATTTGTTACTTATATCACTATTATTCTTATAATCCTTTAATAAATACAGCCTATCTAGAAACACTTTCTCTTAATTTTTCTATAAGAGAATTATTTATGTAAAAAAAATATTTTTATAAAAATATATGTATGTTATAAGGTTTATCAATTTGGTATGGTTTAGTGTTACAATTTTTTAATGTTTTCTAGCTCACAAATGTTGGAATTAATCCAGCTTCCATTACATTTAACACCCTCACCATGGAATCTGATAAGTTCATCTGTGTCAGAGAAAAAGTTGGTGAGACCTCTGAGGTTGTTATAATTGATATGGCGGATCCTACAAACCCCATCAGGAGGCCTATCAGTGCTGATTCAGCAATCATGAATCCCGCTAGCAAAGTAATTGCTCTTAAAGGAAAGGCTGGTGTGGAAGGTTAGTGCAGCTTTTACATTGATTACATAACTTACCAGTACTGCAGATATTGAACATATTTATTTATGAATAATTCCTTAGTTGTTTAATTTAACAGTTGATAAATATTGTAAATTAACATCTGACTCAATTGGTTACATTTTATTGCAATATTGCAATTTTTCTACTTTTAGTACTTATTTGTTTATGTGTACTTAGTTGTTTTATATTTGGATGTATTTTAGTAAATCTACCTACAAAAAATAATATGACTAGATTATTTTTATCATGTATTAGGGGATACAACGAAACAAATTAATGATCTTCAAAATCAGTATTGAGATGATTATTTAAATATTATCATGTATTGCTACAAGAATATATGATTATATATACTATTCTTATAAATGAAACAATGCAGAATAATAATCTGAAAAAAAAAATGGCTAGTGAATCATGGAAATGGTTGAAAAAGAAATCCTATACAAACACAATCATTTAAAAAAATATTCTTTTAAAAAAATTTACACAGTTAAAAAGTGAATAGTAAAGCAATGTTTATTGTGTTAATGTGTTGAATATCTAATATAATTAAATATCTATATTGGAAATAATTGAATATCTTCTTTAAGTAGCTTCAATAATGTATATATTTAAAAGCCTTGTTTATTAATTTACATCTTATTTTTATATTTTATTAGAAATAATTATTTATACAAAATGATTTATGGATTTTTATTGATTTTTGGTTTTCCTATGCTTAAATTACAATGATAATAAATAATTTGTATTGCTTATTTAAAAATTAAGATTTAATATTTATTATGGTTACACCTATTTAATGAGGCTTATTGTGAATTTTTTCTATATTTTTATCATCACCACATCATATATTTCCATAAACTTTTTTTGCAAATTATACAAGTATTATAAAATAAATATAGAGCTGAAGTACTTAGATTATTAGTTTATAAAGGTGACATTAAGAATGTAAAATTAATAGTAGGTGGTCTATATATTGGATAATATTTTGTCTTATACGACTTCGCCGCAAAAGACTGTCTCGTAACTTTAGTATGTTTGCGACTATGAGTCATCAAAGCGTACATCTTACCAAAACGACCCAAAACAAAAGGCCGTACGAAAATGACGCTAATGAAAATCAAACCAGCTTATAATATTTAAAAGCAATATTTTTGTTAAAATAACGCTTTTAAAGGCTATCATTGCACACGTTATTTATAGCACACGAATTTTTTTAATGGGGTTCTACCCTACGACAAATGACGTCATGTGGAAATATGAAACTGGTCATGGGAATTTCTTTTTTGGCAATTAGTAATAATATAACATTAACGTACTATATACGTATAAATAGGTTTTATACATTAGTATTATTCTCGAAATTAAAAATGTAATATTTACGGTGATTTTATTTATTCGTACTATACTATATATGCGTACATAATATTCGAAGGAAAGTCAATTATTCATTCATTATTTAGTAACAAAGTGAAGGTTAACACGAGTTAGTACTTCTTTTCCCGCTAACTGCATTTTTCCGGCAAGTTCAATTATTAAAAGGCTATTTCTATACGTAAGAAGATTAGTGAAAATATTTGTAAGCAGAGATTCATATAAGAACAGAGATTGATAGCATGAAAAATGCATTAGTATAACAAAAGAACATGAAATTATGGACAATGAGTAGGATAAACCCAAGTTTTTAATAAATCAAATTAGAAACTGCTAAATGAAGCAGTCAACATCATACCCTTAATAATTTTACTTTTAAGTTATTTGGGGGTTTGAGGATTTTCCTTGTAATATAATAAACATTAATCGTTTTTGAGTTTAACACTAAAAATTGTTAATAACCTAGTTACGTGGGGAAAACATTGTGAACGACGATCTATGAAAAATAATTATACACGTAACCCTAATTTATACATATAGTTAATAATATAATTTCTTTATTAGTAATAAATAAGAAACAATATTTTGTAATAAAAATTATAAGAAAATTCGTGATATTATTTATAAATACTATTATTTTTAAGAAAGAAAGGGAGGGCATACAATATAAAGTAGGTTGGAGATATCTGAAAGGCATAATTTTTACGCAACCTTGGCATTTCAATTATTGTCTGGCATAGATTCTTGGCATTATTTTCGCATAATATGAGGAATTGAAAGAATGACCTATGCCCTAATAGGTCAACTGGTCGAAATTTTTCATTAATAAAATTGTAGGTAATTGATTATAATAGTAAATAATTTAATATTTATTTTTATTTATTATATTATTTTTACACTTTGTGCAATCGTGGTCTTATGCCTAGTGGCAGATGTCGCGTTAAAGAGAAACCAAACTGTCGCGATGATGGTCTGATATATTTTTACCATTCGTTTTTCAATAATGGAACAGAAATATTTCTTAATTTACATTTCGATACAAGAACAGTGTTCACCTTATTTGATTTTTGCTTGCACGTACAAAATATTTTTCATGAACTGACAGTATCACATGTACTTGTATAAAAATTGTCTTTGATAAATACTTGAGCGTGTAAGGTGATAAAGCTTCTGATTAGCCTAGATCTCCATACCAACTTAGTTCGATATCTCTCTCAGGACTCTCGGTTGGAGCAGTTATATTATTTTAACAGATTGAAAGGATAAGTCAAGTTGACCTTTGGATGTTTAGTCAGGCGTTCTATGAAGAAATAGTGCGCAAGTTTATTGAGAAGGTATTTCGGCTTGAGTTGCCACCTAAAACGCGTCTAGGATCCCGTTTCGAAGGTGGGTAAAAGAGCCTAGCCTTTGCCGATGGGTTGCTGTTCACCGGGAAATTTAGAACGGTATCTCTCATCAGCACTGTAACTTCCCTAGCTATGTCGTCATAAAATGTTACATTAGACGAATTGAGAACATGTCGGTCGTGTACTTTAATAAAAACAAGACAAGATTCAGGGCTTGGTTATGGCTAATGGGCATTTGGCGTTTGATTGACAGCTTCCAGTCACGGAACTTTGTTGTTCCTGTTCTATAGGTTTACTATTATTTACGATACACATGTAAGATTAAATTTAAATATAATTTCAATAATTTTTGTTCTATTGTTATAAGGACAATTGAAAATGTTGCTAAAATTTAAATTTGTGATAGGTTATACATAGGTGTAAAAGCTTCAAACAGATGAACGTATAACTCATTTACTGTCAATTAATGCGTGGTACACCCTATCCAAAATAAATATTTTAATAAATAGTGCAATGGTTAAAGTTATCTATCTATATATATAGATAGATAGAAGTAAGAGCGTAGTTTTTGGAAAGTTAACAATAATCGTTCATTCTCGTTTATCGAGAGTTTACACAGTTACATGATAAGTCTTATAATATATATAAAACGATCGCGATACGAAATTCAGTATTCCAAAATTCTTACTCCGTTTTCATTGTAATTGGTTCTTAGATTAGTGCATAGTTTTACTAACACAAAATTAAAGAATATATAATATATTAATTTTTGAAATTTCCAAAAATTGTTTCATTTTTTTTTCATTGAGATTTCAATGAAAACTAAAATAAAAAACAACTAAAATGAAAAGTAATAATTGAAACAGTTACATACAGTACCCAGCAATAAATATTGCACATCGACCTTTGGAAAGAGACAATCGACTAATTTCGGCTTTGTGGAGCATTATCTCTGTCCCACACTACCTATGTAACGTTTTGTCAGTCGTGCGACTATATTATTTGTTTTTAAAGGCAATGTTCAGCTTGGATACATACATAATTAATGTGTATTAATCTTATGTAATTGCAACGGGTTTTGAATTTTATCATTGCCATTATTTGGGCCGATAGACGCTTAATGCAAGAGCATAGGTCTCCACCATCGTAACGATGAACACACTGGCACTGATCTAGTGATATCTTGCAAACTTAACTGTATTATCGGTCCATATAACGAGCGCCTAAACACGCCGCGTCTAACCCACTCGCTGTAGTTTTATACTTACATAAAAATGCCATTGGGGGATTCGTTGTTATTAAGCGAAGTGAAAGGTTTTTATTTCTTATAACGCTACCAATTAGATTCTATTTAAACATATCCTATTAGAAATATTTATTCATGTACATAGGAATAACAGACGCTTCGTTTAACTTTCATTTTTATTATAATCAGTATGGAATTCTTTTATAATCGTTAGCGTTTATTGAACGTGCTATAAACAAGAAACTTTGTAATAACGTAGAACGTTTATATGATAAATCGATAGATATTGCTTCCACGTCACACAACGTAGACGCACGCGTACAGGTGTTCAACTATGTTTACTCAATAATTGGTTTAGAAAATGTGTAATCTCTTGTTGATTAGTATAAAGCCCTCAAACCCAATGTAAACATAAATGTCAAACAGCATCTGACAATAAACAACTGTTTCAAATCGTTTTCAGCATTTTTATATACGTTTATTGGTTATTGATTTAAAGTGGTGAATGTATAACTTAATAAATAAAGTGATAATAATAAAGTTCAATTAAAAATCAATCAGTTTGGATTACTACATACTAAAATTAATTATTGTTCACAATCTGTCCTTAAAGAAAAGTTATTTCCCTGCCGTATTCCACCTAAAATGGTAAACTAGGGTACCATATTTCAGAGTAATCACTTTGTATAGGGCGATTGGAAATATGTTTAAAAGTTTTTTTGCTGCCAAATGAGCTATATATTTCCTCTTTAAAGTTTTTACACTTACAACTAATCACCCTGTATATTTCAAATAAAAATCTACATAAAAAATGTTTATTGATATAACAGATTGGCGTAATTTCGTAAGTGAAATGTGTACAACGTTATAAATATTCTTTATAAGAGAAAGATTTAGCCGTCACACTAAATTATAATTAGACAGTATACTTAAGTTGGCTTTTTAAAATAAATGATGTTATCTAATAATAGGCGCGGCGTGGGTAAGGCCCCCCGCTAGGTGGACCGACAAGAGGGTCACGGGAAGTCGCGGGATGCGGACAGTGCAAGGACTGGTCATGGTTTCGATTCTGGCTTGCAGTGGGCGTTCATGGGTTGATATAATGATGATGATTTTGTGGTTGATATAATGAACAAAAAGTCATGAACCGTAGTCTTCACACTTTGGGGCCTCATTGGCTCAACCAGACATCGATTTCTCTACGAGGTCTAATCAGTAATTAGGCGATACATGGCCCAACGAAAGTACCTACATAGCTCAGCAGATCTGCAAGTCAAAATGGCAGTAGGTTAACCACATATCGTGCAGAATAGATGGCCATAAAGTTCTGAGGTTGAGACCACGGGACTTGCAAATGCAGCCAAAGGACGTCTGCTTATAAGCTGAATGCAGGCAGCTTCCGACCGTGGCCCTATTAAAATCTATGACGGGGCCTATGGACGTGCATCGGCTGAAATGATGAATAAAACTCATGTCACTCATTCAAACAAAATATATAACATAACTTAGAAAATCTAACAGAATATATTAAAATGCTTAGAAATAGACCCAGCCAGTGTGCATATAGTACTACATAGCGATCTCTCGTGTACATCAATTACATTGATTCGGGCGAACACGTTGGTTTATTATTACATAACGTGATCTCATAGCTGTATACATATGGAAGTGCGCTCTATTAGGTAACCAAACGTGTGAAATTAATGTTTTATTAAACAGGAAATTTTTAGATATACCTACCTATGACATTTTCTAAGTATTTTTTTGTTTCCTTTTGACTATGTCAATTAGGCCACATTGCTGCCGAAACTGCTGCTCCTCGCTTAGGGCATGTTCGCGGGGAAACGGTAATGAGAAGGGGGAGTATCGGTTGCTTTGTTCGCCTCGCTTTTCCAAGTCACGGTACAAGGGTTTTTGTAGAGTTAGTTACTATATTTATCAACAGGACGATGCAGTCAATTCGTCTGTCTTAATGCTAATAATTAGGCAATGACTTTATGCACTTGTAAAGAATCGGACTTAAGCGTCAACTGTTTTTTTTTTTTAATTATGCCCTTTTAACTATTGACTTATAAGAGACAGAGAAGTCCAATGTGTTTGTTAACTTCGTTAAATTAACTTTTTGTATTTTTCGAATAAATATGGTAAAAAAAATAATTCTCTTAAGAGGAATAAGAAATTTTATTTACTAATACAGCAGATTGTTTACATTGCAAATTTTGTTAAGCGCTATTTATATTAGCTTTTTCTTCTTTATCAAAGTTTGTTATTATTCGTGTCATTAACATTCAAAGCAGAATAACGTTCTGTTTCTGTTTGTAATAATACCTATTTATCGGGTATAAGATACGACATTTATTAGCCATAGATAAAATGGGCGTACCCGTTGATATCAGAAATAAACAGGTTTAAATGAACCGATGTTTATATGAACATTTCTCTTATACAATTATATAATGAGGAGATGGCCACTAAGTTTGTAAATAAACCTTTTTGACCAGATCGGATAAGGCGTGTGGGCGTAAACGACTAATGTTTACGATAAATATATTTTTTACTTGATTAAAAAAATTACTTGAATAAAAAAATTCAAAACATTTATTTAAGTAGGCATTGACAGGTATTTTTGCATTTCAATTATTTTTAAAGCCTAATAGGTCAGTGTAGACAGTCCGTATCTAAGCTACCAACCACCAGCTCGGAATGTTGATTCGTTAAGCAAAGCCGCCCAAAACTCTACAGTTGCTCGTTTTAAATGATTCTAACAACTATCTAAATTATATCTAATGTTAACTCTCCAAGTGAGTTTATTTTTATTTCTTGTATTGCATCTGACACTATTAAATTTAATTAATTTAACATCAGTAAGGCGAAAACACGATATGTATTGAAAGCAACCAATAGAATACCACCTTCACAAATTTTCAACTACACACATCTTAGTTTGCGAAAGTTTAGGAAGTATTTGATTTTAATTTGTAATGATGGTAAAGAAACAATATAATTTTGTTAATAACAATTATTTCCTCGTTTACAACTCTCCAACAAGTTTGAGGTGGCAGAGTGATGAAAGCGCTTAACCCAAACCTTAAAGTAACGATGGAAAATTCGTTTCAGCCCAAAAAACACTCCAAATATTCAACATCGAGATGAAATCTAAAATGAAAGCTCATACGATGACCGAAGATATCGTATTTTGGAAGTGGATATCCCTGAACACTCTGGCGCTGGTCACCAGGGTTTCTGTGTATCACTGGTCCATGGAGGGCGATTCCACGCCGGTGAAAATATTCGATAGACACTCGTCGCTCGCCGATGGCCAGATTATTAACTACAGAACGGACCCAAAACAACAGTGGTTGCTGCTTGTTGGTGAGTTGGTCAAAGTTTTTATATGACATAGTTTTCAGCAACATATTTTAATTATAATTTTAATAACTTGTAAATCAACATAACGAGTTTTTATTCTCCTATTGTCATATAAACGTGCATTTATATTGTGTGTTGGCAGGCATCTCAGCCCAACAAAACCGTGTAGTTGGTGCAATGCAGCTCTATTCCGTAGAGCGCAAATGCTCGCAACCGATCGAAGGCCACGCTGCATCTTTCGCCACATTCAAAGCTGAGGGCAATGCAGAACCCTCGACCCTTTTCTGCTTCGCTGTTAAGACAGCTCAAGGTGGAAAACTGCATATTATTGGTATGTTAACATTTGTGTGCGCCGTTAGCATTGTAGAACATTTTCTAACCTTGTTTTTTCATTTTATTGTATTATGTATATGTATTATGTTAAAACATTTTTAAACATTTTAACAGAGGTTGGCCAAACTCCCGCTGGCAACCAACCGTTCCCAAAGAAAGCGGTCGACGTGTTCTTCCCACCGGAAGCGCAGAATGACTTCCCAGTCGCTATGCAAGTATCGCCTAAATATGACGTCATCTACCTTATCACAAAATACGGTTACATACATATGTATGACATTGAGACTGGGACTTGTATCTACATGAACCGGATTTCATCTGATACTATTTTCGTTACCGCGCCTCATGAATCAACTGGCGGGATTATTGGTAAGTTTCAATCAGGAAATACTTAAACAATATTGTTTTATTATTAATTACCTACAATAAATCTTTTTTGGGTCAGGTGTAAACCGTAAGGGACAGGTGCTATCAGTGACAGTGGAAGAGGATTCAATAGTACCATACATAAACACTGTTCTCCAGAACCCGGAGCTGGCCCTCCGACTGGCTGTTAGGAACAATCTTGCAGGTGCAGAGGAACTTTTCGTGCGCAAGTTTAATATGCTTTTCACCAATGGACAATATGGAGAAGCAGCTAAGGTAAATAATCAAATTAACTTCAATTATTTACCTTAGAATTTTGTCTTTGTTTATATATATTCACCTCTATTGGTTATTAAAATAGTAATCTTGAACTATCTTTGTATTTAAAGAATGTAATTAAAATTTATACCATAAATTTGCATGTTCATTTTTGATGGCTCTGTTTTGTGTAGTTGTCCTTAATACATAAAAAAATATTTAAAGGCATTATCAGTGTCTATAAAAAACTCTCCGTGTGTTTTTCGTTTTTATACCTGTGTAATAATATTAAATACAATAGGTAAAATTGTCTTAGTATTTAACATAATTATTAATTTGATTTCACCAGGTGGCCGCCATGGCACCTCGAGGCATTCTCCGCACGCCTCAAACAATTCAACGTTTCCAACAAGTGCCTACTCAACCTGGTCAAACATCTCCGCTCTTACAATATTTTGGCATTTTGCTTGACCAAGCCCAGTTAAACAAGTTTGAATCTTTAGAACTTTGCCGCCCAGTGCTGTTACAAGGTACTTAATTTAACAATACACTATTATATAATTGATGGAATACTCTTTTTTAGTCATAATAATGTTAATTTTATACAGGTCGTAAACAATTGCTTGAGAAATGGTTGAAAGAAGAGAAGCTGGAGTGTTCTGAGGAACTTGGTGATCTTGTTAAGCAAGTTGATCCCACTCTCGCACTTTCGGTATATCTACGTGCCAATGTAGCAAGCAAGGTTATTCAATGCTTTGCTGAGACAGGACAGTTCCAGAAAATTGTCCTCTATGCCAAGAAGGTAACCACAGTTTAAATAAAATTTCTTTATTTTTAAAACAAAATGCTTATTTTATGTCTTACATCATGTTGCAAAGAGTAAACAGGATCAATATTTGTGGAAAGTCAATTTTGATAGGTTTCTAAAAAGCTTTAAGCCTTTAAGTTAAAGCTGGACATAAACAAACATTTATATTTAAAACATTACATTAGAAAGTGAAAACACTTGTTGGGCATTTGTCTTATGGTAAAAGATGCAACCTGCTTCTAAATGGTATGCCACATCATCATTATAAGTTCAGCCATGGGATATCCATTGCTGGACACATGAGTCTTACCAATAGTTTTCGAATAGGACCAATTGAATGCAGCCTGCATCCTTTGGGCTATGTAACAGGAGTTATTTAATGTAATAATAAGTGCTAAATTAAATTTATGCTCATCATCTAAGACGTGAGTTACAGCATCCTGAAACTTTCTTGAAAAATTATTGTTTGTCGATTGACATAGGCGCCACAGAGATACTTACCTACAAGACTTCTATGACAAGAAATATGTCCTACTATTATAATAGTTTAATTTATATTATTTTATTTAAAAGGCCTTAAAAATATATTATTGTAATTGGCACAGGTTGGCTACACGCCCGACTACATCTATCTACTTAGATCTGTAATGCGTACAAATCCTGAACAAGGCGCTGGGTTTGCCGGTATGCTGGTTGCCGAGGACCCACCACTGGCCGACATCAACCAGATAGTGGATGTGTTCATGGAACAGAACATGGTTCAACAGTGTACCGCCTTCCTACTCGACGCGCTTAAAAATAACCGACCAGAAGAGGGACCCTTGCAAACAAGGTTAATATTTTTATCATTTATATTGGACAATGCATTACAACATGATACTTCAAAGTTTATGCTCATTAGTACAAGAACGAACAAATCAAAGAAAGCAGAGCATTTGCTAAGTTTTACTAATCATCATCAACATCTAGCTAAATATCCAAATCAGCTGATGGCTTAACTTCTTACATGGGCAAGTTACACTGAACACTTGAAGAGGTGTGAATCACGTCCAGAGAGTAGACTGATTGTGGATTATATTCTTATATATATATAGATATATAGATGCCCATTGCTAGCCAATAGGTCTCTTCGCCACAGATTGCCTCGGTGACCTGTTTGTGCTGCCTGATTCGGCGACTTCTCCGTGACATTGGCTAGAAATGTCGACAGTCTGTTCACTTAGTGTGGGGCCTACACAGACCGCGTCTACCGACCGTAGGTTGCACGAGCGATGTGTTTCGCCCATTGCCACTTCAAACGAGCAATTCTTCAAGCTACGACAGCGATCTCGGTTTTTCTGCAGATCTTATTATTTCTGATTCTTTCTCGCAAAAATGAATGTTTGTTAATTTATTGCATAACAACAGGTTATTGGAAATGAACCTAATGTCTGCACCGCAAGTAGCGGATGCGATCCTCGGTAACGGCATGTTTACGCACTACGACCGCGCGCACGTGGCACAGCTCTGCGAAAAGGCGGGCCTGCTGCAGCGCGCCCTCGAGCACTACACCGACCTGTACGACATCAAGCGGGCTGTGGTACATTTCTTTTTTACAATTCCAAAACATCTTTATTTAAATAGGTGTTATTAAATTCACTTCTGACTCATTGATTATTATTATAAATTGATTATACATTATAAGGACTAAGCTATGACCCATACGGAATGCTAGTTTGCAGAGAGTATCTGGTCAGAAACTCAAGATTTGGTCTTCAAAAATATAACATAACAATGTTTGGTGTGTACATTATAAAATCAAACAAGTAAATCAGTCAACAAACCAAGTTTCATACATTTCAATCATCCAAAAACTTGAACTTGATACTATACTTTTAATTTAAATGTTAAAACCAATAAACTTAGGTCTAAGATGTGTCCACAAAAGATTTAATAACAGAAATTAAATAAACAACCAGTTTTCCACTGTGGTTGCAGCACTATTATAAATATGCATCTTAGACTGCATCTCTTTACATGTATGATCACAATATCTCCACTTGCATAGGATTACTATTTAACATAAATATATTATTATTAAACATAGACTGAAATAAAAACTAAATTCAAGAATTATGAAATGTGGCTCTTTAAAGGCATATCAATCTGTTTCAATGTTTTTACCACCTTAATTGTATGAAAATGATTGGAATATTATTTTCTCGCTAAAGCAATAGAAAGACTACATTTTATTCGGGTCTGATCAAGATAACATCAAAAAATACTTTTCTTAATGTATACTTGTATTAAAAAACCATAAATTTAAGTTTTTCTACCACATAGGTCCACACTCATTTGCTATCAGCGGACTGGCTCGTCACTTACTTTGGCACACTCTCCGTGGAGGACTCTCTTGAATGTCTCAAAGCTATGCTGCAAGCCAACATCCGTCAAAACCTACAAATTTGTGTTCAAATTGCAACTAAATACCATGAACAACTAACCACTAAAGCTCTTATTGAATTGTTTGAGAGTTTTAAAACCTATGAAGGTCTCTTCTACTTCCTGGGTTCCATAGTCAATTTCAGTCAAGATTCGGAAGTGCACTTCAAGTATATACAAGTAAGTTATTTAAAATTTTTAATATGTTGAATTTTTGTATTGAATAAAATATTAAATATTCTTTACAGCATTTATTCAAAATCTTATGTTTTGGTATTCAACTAATTTCTTGTAAAGTTTCTGTTATTAGAATTTAAAATTTATGACAATTATTTATCTACAAAACTGAAAGTGAAAATATATGATATTTATTTATAGGCAGCCTGCAAGACTGGACAGATCAAAGAAGTCGAGCGCATCTGCAGGGAGTCAAATTGTTACAATGCAGAGCGTGTCAAAAATTTCCTTAAGGAAGCTAAACTGCCTGACCAGCTTCCACTTATCATTGTCTGTGACCGATTCGACTTTGTGCATGATTTAGTGCTCTATTTGTACAGAAACAGTCTGCAAAAATACATTGAAATATATGTGCAAAAGGTATGTTTCTTGTAGTCAGTAAAGATTAGAGTTCTGCAACTACTTCATAAAGTTGTTTCAAAACTAATACACAGAATATGTATATGTTGTAATTAATAAAAGTACAAAAAAATTAAATTACCGGTTCATAATCCACAAAATTATTGCTTTGTTTGACATAAACTTAGACATTTTTTAAATAATCATAATTTTAGAATATAAAAATGTCATTATTTTAAAAAATCTAAAATTTTTAAACCAATTCCATTTAATGATTTATTTTAATATAATTTTAATTACATCATACCTCTGCTAAATACATAATTAAATACAATTCATCAATTTATGATGTCAGCGTAAAAATATAGTGTTTAAATCAATTCCTAATTTCCTTTAAAATTAAAACATTAAAATTTCCAGGTTAACCCATCTCGGTTACCGGTGGTAGTGGGAGGTCTTTTGGATGTGGATTGCGCCGAAGACATAATCAAGAACTTGATTTTAGTTGTTCGGGGTCAATTCTCTACAGATGAATTGGTGGCTGAGGTTGAGAAAAGAAATAGGTGTGTGGTGTTATGCCCATTTTAGTAGTAAAGCATATTTTTTTAAGATTCTTATAAATGTTGGGTTCAACCAAATAAATATAAGCTTACTAATCGGTAATTTCTTTTTGATTTTAGATTGAAACTTCTCCTCCCATGGTTAGAAACTCGCGTTCACGAGGGTTGCAACGAGCCAGCTACTCACAATGCTCTTGCTAAGATCTACATTGACTCTAACAATAACCCTGAGAGATTCTTAAAAGAAAACCAATGGTAAGTGTTATTTGGTTTAATTGAAAAATTACATAAACATATTAATATTGTATAAGTACTAACAGAACAGTACCAGAGTGGTAAAATTACATAAATTTTTGAACATTTCCTGCATAACTTATTGTCCTCCAGAAGTTTTAAGCTGCCATTTCTTTGTATTTAGCTCCTAAGAGACCTTATGTACTCTAAGCTCCCTATCTTGTTACTGTAAAGAAGTTAGGACTGTGGTGATCGCTCTACAACCTTATTATCGTTATCATTCTCATCTTCATGACAACCAAAAGATCCTTATTAGATCGCCACGATGATGCCCGACCTTGACTGTGTCGTCGGTGAACCAAGTGGCGGGCGTACCCACGCCGCCTTATACACCCGTTGAATCTGTTAATGTCAACAGGCAATCAGTTATAATTAATGTAAAAAAATTTAACGACATATGAAAGTTAAAAAATAATTCATATGAATTGTAAAATTATTAAGATATCTAAAACAGAGGATGTAGTGTATCTATAATTAGATAATTGATGCAGGTCTGTTTGGTGGTAAAGATGGTTTTGTCGGTTCAGGTACGACTCGCGCGTTGTTGGTCGCTACTGCGAGAAGCGCGACCCTCACCTGGCGTGCGTGGCGTACGAGCGCGGGCAGTGCGACCGCGAGCTGATCGCTGTGTGCAACGACAACTCGCTGTTCAAGACACAGGCGCGCTACCTTGTACGTCGCCGCGACCAAGATCTCTGGCTCGAAGTGCTCGCAGAGTCCAACCCCTACAAGCGTCAGCTCATCGACCAAGTATGTTTCTTTAATTTAAAATGTAATTTTATAATATTTCTTGTTATGATTTTTAATATTTATCCATTTTGTGTTTCTATATACAGCCTTAGCGAAAAGCATTGCAAACCCTCAGAAAATAAATTTATCCAAAAATTTACAATATACATTACTTATCTTTGACAATACAATTAATGACAATAAAAGACAATAATGTAATTTTAACAATTTCATTGTATTTTCAGGTGGTACAAACTGCTTTATCGGAGACTCAAGACCCTGAAGATATCTCAGTTACTGTGAAAGCATTTATGACAGCGGATTTGCCAAATGAATTGATCGAGTTGCTGGAGAAGATTGTACTCGATAATTCTGTATTCTCTGATCACAGAAATCTTCAAAACTTGCTTATCCTCACAGGTAGGCATAATTGTGATGCGAACAATAATCTCTATTAATATAGAAAGTAGATTACGAGATTAAATGCATATACAAATTCTAACCATCTTTATCAAAAGAAAGAACCGCTAAATATCCACTTATAAAAGCCACTTACTGGAAATTATAAATATTTTATTCTCATTTTAAACAGTAATCAAATGTACATTCAACGTAAATTAGAAATTATTTTTAAGAAATCTTTCATTCTTTGAACAGCAATTAAGGCCGACCGCAGCCGCGTGATGGAGTATATCAACCGTTTAGACAACTACGACGCTCCTGATATCGCAAACATTGCTATTAATAATGAACTTTATGAAGAAGCCTTTGCCATCTTTAAGAAATTCGATGTCAACACTTCTGCTATACAAGTAAGATGTTTTACTATTATATTAAAACGCAAGCTACTTCTAAATTATCGACGACTTGAAATCTGAGAATAAGCTTATATTTGCTAATGCTTTATGTTTTATAGGTGCTGATTGAACAAGTGAAAGACTTAAAACGTGCCTATGAATTTGCTGAGCGTTGCAATGAGCCAGGCGTATGGTCGCAATTGGCAAAGGCACAGCTCCAACAAGGCCTCGTCAAGGAAGCCATAGACTCTTACATCAAGGCTGATGACCCTTCTGCCTATATGGATGTTGTGGATACTGCCACTAAACAGCAGTCTTGGGAAGATCTTGTCCGATACTTGCAGGTAAGACAATTTTGTAACATTTTTGTTTACCACTTTATTTACAAAGAAATTTCAATAAGCACCAACAATGAGCTTAATTATATATATGAATAAATAATAAAATTGGCCAATTCTCAAAATTGCAGATGGCTCGTAAGAAGGCGCGCGAGTCGTACATCGAATCCGAACTGATCTACGCGTACGCACGCACTGGACGTCTGGCCGATTTAGAGGAATTTATCTCTGGCCCAAACCATGCTGATATACAGAAGATAGGAGACAGATGCTTTGATGATAAAATGTATAATGCAGCAAAACTTCTGTACAACAATGTCAGCAATTTTGCACGTTTGGCAATTACATTAGTTCATTTAAAGGAATTCCAAGGTAGGAATACTTTTATATAATCACAAATAGGCTGTTACAAGCACTTACGAATCGTAAATAAAGTTAATATGTCAGTATTGTCAGTTCTACATAAAACTACATTTCAGCGATTGACTATATCGCTTAAAACCTTTTTATATTTTTATGCTCACAACATATTAATTTTTCAAAAAGTTAGCGCATGTGTGGACTGTATAAATGGATTAAACAAATTCAAATAATGGTGAAAATTTAAATATAATTTTACAAAACTAGATAAGAGTAAATTGAAGCTCACTAATGGGACTGTCAGAAACAAAGTACATGTGCTTTAGGACGCCTAGCGACACAAACTGTCCAATATAAATAGTATAAAAAAATATAAAGCAGCCCAGTCAGTTGTTACCAAACACTAACAGTGGCTCAGAAGCAGTAATGCTGAGAAGAACCTTTGAAGAACAGAATAGTTGCTCTTTTTAAATATATTTTTACAATAAGTTCATGACAATAATTAGTTTTCTGGTTGTATGCATCAACAACTTGAATTAAATTCCACACATCAAAATTAGTTTAGTATTTTTTTTAAGAAAAATTTTAGTTAAATTCTAGTATTTAATTGAATGCTATGATCAAATTGAGAAGTTAAAGACATTACAGATAAATACCATTCATAATTCACAGGTGCTGTTGATAGTGCCCGTAAGGCTAATTCGACGCGCACCTGGAAGGAGGTTTGCTTCGCGTGCGTGGACGCTGGTGAATTCCGCCTGGCGCAAATGTGCGGCCTGCACATCGTTGTCCATGCTGACGAGTTGGAAGACCTCATTAATTATTACCAGGTATACAGTTTGTTAATACTTTGAACACTGGAAAATATCTGCTTGAAATAATAAATTAAAGCATAGTTTATTTCCCTTATTTGATTATTGGTGTGACAATGATATATAGTTTGTACTATTATGCTAGGTCCTAGCATAATAATATAATAATAAATTAGCAGGTAGGAGATAAAGGAATACTTAAAGTTTTTAAAACATCTTTTATGATTTTAATGTTAATATCTATGAACAAATTTTTCTATAATCTTCAAACAGACAACCTTATTAAAGCGATCGAAAGATATTAAATGGAAGCTACTTCCTTCTGATTCTATTGGATATCTATACATAGAATGTCCAGTTGTGGTTGTCTATGATGATGATAACTTACATAAATATTATGTCTTATATTAATATGCCTAATTTATTTTCTAGGACCGTGGACACTTTGATGAGTTGATTAGTTTACTGGAAGCGGCGTTGGGCCTGGAACGCGCCCACATGGGGATGTTCACTGAGCTGGCAATCCTTTACTCTAAGTATAAGCCTGCAAAGATGCGTGAGCATTTAGAACTCTTCTGGTCCAGAGTCAACATTCCTAAGGTTAGAAGTTTTACAACAATTATGTATTTTATATGAAAAGCATAAGAATGTAAAAAGAATGATACTAGTACAAGTCAATTTACGTTTGTTAGATTAGCACCGCTATTAAACAAAATGGCTTAATTATAAATACATTTTACTTTATAAGTACTTTAATATAAACATAACTATGTAACTTATTAATATATTTTTTGAATATGAGAACATCTGACCTTGCATTTTTAATGTAATATTCACTTGCTTTCAATTCTGAATTATAAATATGAAACTGGATATAGTAACTATAATTAAAATGTGTATGATTATGTAATATTAAATACATAAACTTTTGTAGGTGTTACGTGCAGCGGAGCAAGCACATCTGTGGTCAGAGCTAGTATTCTTATATGATAAATACGAGGAGTATGACAACGCGGCACTGACCATGATGCAGCACCCCACCGAGGCCTGGCGTGAAGGACACTTCAAGGACATTATAACCAAGGCGAGCTCAATAACAACTATTAGAATCCCAATATTTTAAATACTAGCAGCTGAGGATCACGCGGTGGTTTGGCCTTTTGGGCATTCACCCTTATTCTTTTATTAGTTTCTGCCTTATTACAAAGATCATGGCCCAAAATACGTCTTTTTTATTATTTTTATACAGTCTGTCTAGTTGACTGTCCTCTCTCTACTTTGCCAGCAATCATTAGTTTTTTCAAATTTTTAGAGTTCCTCTGTCAAATATGGTTGAAGTAATTGAGGATTTTCTGCAAGCTAAGTGGATAGTTACCTTATACTGACCTCTTTGAGAATAGACCAAATAGTGCGGCGCGCTATCCATGGGATTTTTTACATTCGGCGCCAACACCTGATAATCAATGTTAAAAACATTTTTTACAGAAATTTACCTTGGTTAATTATGAAATTTTGAAATAATAAACTACA
Source organism: Battus philenor (assembly GCF_028537555.1). Lineage (NCBI taxonomy): Eukaryota > Metazoa > Arthropoda > Insecta > Lepidoptera > Papilionidae > Battus > Battus philenor. The sequence continues at coordinate 8,295,223 of NW_027181686.1, forward strand.
AACTTTACAGGAGATTTCAGTGTTACTGTTTTTAAAAGAATTAACTTAATGAATTTTTTAAGTTCAATCTGTTTTTAAATATCTGTGGTGTTAAAAAACATTAATGAAACTATTTTAAGTTTGTTAGGAATAAAACATACCATAAAATGAATTAAACATCTCTTTGCAGGTTGCAAACATGGAACTATATTATAAAGCTATCCAGTTCTACCTAGACTACAAGCCGCTGCTACTTAATGACCTACTGTTGGTGCTGGCGCCGCGTATGGACCACACTAGGGCAGTAAACTTCTTCACTAAGGCTGGACATTTGCAACTTGTAAAGGCTTACCTCCGCTCTGTGCAGAGTTTAAACAATAAAGCTGTTAATGAAGCACTTAATTCTTTGCTCATTGATGAAGAAGATTACCAGGTAGTTTTATAAAAATTTAACATTCTTTAAATATTTTCTCTTAGAACTGAAAAAAAATATCACACATAAATTAGATCTTTAATTCTTTATGTACTCTTAACATTGTTTTGTCTATTTCATTATCATCATCCTTAGTTTAAATATTTACATGCTGTTAGTCCTGTTTAATGTAAAGTGAACATATGGCAATATTGAAACATCCTCTTAACTATTAGTCTTGTTATATAAATAATATTTATTTTAGGGTCTGAGAACATCGATCGATGCTTTTGACAATTTCGACACAATCGCCCTTGCACAGCAATTAGAGAAACATGAACTGACTGAATTCAGAAGGATTGCTGCATATCTTTATAAGGGTAATTAAAAATATAAGACAAAAGATGGCATTGCTAACACATTTAAAACGACCAAAAAACCATTGATATTTTCGTTTTGTAATACAGGTAATAACAGATGGAAGCAGAGTGTAGAGCTGTGCAAGAAAGATGCATTGTATGCTGATGCCATGGAGTATGCAGCGGAGTCTCGTCAGTCCGAAGTCGCGGAGGAACTGCTTAACTGGTTCCTTGAACGTGATAACTTTGAATGCTTCTCTGCCTGCTTGTACCAGGTATTTATTGAATATGACCAAATTATCACTAGGTGAATATTTATACAAGTAATAATTTGTAAAAAAAAAGTAACAATACATGCATTTAAAGTTAATATCGGCCATCCACAATAATTATAAATGTAGTACATAGGACTTAAGTTAACTTTTAAATTGTTCACTACACAAAGTATTATAGTTTATGTTTCAATAATAATATTTGTAATTTACAGTGTTACGATCTCTTAAAACCGGATGTCGTCATTGAACTAGCGTGGAGGCATAACATAATGGACTTTGCAATGCCTTTCCTCATTCAAGTAAGTACATACATAATTATTAATTTTAATTACCTTTAAATTCGTGGCTTGTATGTTCCTTGTTTGCTATATAGGCGAATATTTTTTAATTGATTTGGATGGTGTTTTTGTATGTACAATGAATACATTGTGTTAAACCATATTCATTATTTTGGGCATTCTGTAAGTACTGTTTTTTCACCAATTACACAATGGGTTAATTTATAAGCCATTTTTTTCGTAGACCGTACGCGAATTGACTACGAAAGTTGAGAAGCTGGAGGAGGCGGATGCGAAACGTAGCACCGAAAGCGCCGAACACGAAGCTAAGCCCGCTATGATGATGGAACCACAACTCATGCTCACGGCTGGTACGTGTGATGGTTGAAATTTGTTGACTAACATAAACAATGAGAGAAGAAGTAATATATTATTTTATTTTTATATTTTTGATATTTTGTTTTTTTTTTTCAGGACCTTCCATGGCTTACCCAGGTGTAGCTGCCCAGGCGTCTCCTTACGCATATGCCGCTCAAGCGCCTTCACCCGCCCCATACCACGGTTACGGCATGTAGGGAACTGCCTCCCCACACGCGTGGGGGACCTACGCTCACTTCTGAGCCCCGGCAAAACACCGGGCATAATATGTACATAAACACTTCTGCCCGTATACTGCATATTGAATTATGATGACATTAACTATATTTGTGGAATATTAAAATCTTGATGCACTTTCCAGAACCTCTATATCTACAGCACCTGCTCGAAGAATAACTAAATTAAATTTATCCATGTTTACTTTAATTATGGCCTAATTTTTCAGGGAAAGTGCATTAAGGTTTATATTGATGTTAACAGCTATTGAAATGTTATTGCGAAATAGCTCTCATCGCTGCTATTTAAATAGTGTAGAAATCGATGTTACGGTCATGTATTCAACATTGCATTCACATTAGTATTTGATACATATTAGAATAAAAGATTCGTGAATCAGAATTGTCGTTTGAAATTAAAGGTATTATTTATTAGACAATGTTCATGGCAACATATTGCTAAGGAAGATTGTTGTTTTAAATTTAGAATTTGAAAATTATATACAGATTATTATGTAATATTAAGTTTCAAATTGATGTCCATGATTGACCGGTATTAACGGTTATAGACAAATTATAGTGGTGTTTCTACACTATACGAAGGTTATAACGAAATCGCGTTTGTTGTTCGGAGTAGTGCGATTGTATATATACAGTGTTACACGACGCTGCGTGTTTTATTAACAACGTAAAACAAGCTGTGACCAAATTATAGATTTGCCGTCGAATTTTACGTCTGCCACTGCGTGCATAGATAAAAAATACACTTTTATGTATATAGTGGTTAACATTGTGGTTTCAAAATAGAAATAGCATAAAATTAATAAAACTATAATATATTAACTTGATAGCTTTTCTGGATTATGAAAATTACTAACTAAAACTAGTATAAACGGCATTTTAAATTAATTAGTGAGGGGTTGCCTTGTTATGATTCGTTTTACGTTACAATAAGTGAAGTTATATCCTTAATTTACATTTCGGTTTTAAAAAATTATCATATGCAATAACATGTACAAAAAAATTACCGCCGGTTATCTTCAAAGTTATATGTATATAATGTTTCAAGTAAACTGTGTTTTAAGAGAAACTAAATTTATTACGCATGGATTATTCAGTTGCATTAAATCTGATTATTATTAACTAAATACTTGATACAATTAGGTTTAGTTTAGTCAAAATTAGTATAAACTATGTTATAATTTTAATAGTCGTTTGCGAACATTTTTACGAGTTTGTCATGAGTATAGCTTCGTTTTTCGTAAATACACCTTCATATGCCTTCATTAGATAATATAAAGATATTGAATACAAGTATTCTGAGGTGGATTTAATATTTAGCTAAAAATACACATACGATTTTTCAACAATCACTCTGAAATGATGTAATGGTATTCAAACTCCATATATTGTTATGCAAGTAATACTATTTTGCGAGTTTCGAAATATAGAAAATTGATGTTGATAATGAATAATAATGAAAAATCATGTAATCATTCCTGTCATTAACAATTTAATAATAATTAAATGCAGTGTTGCTTATTTTGCGTTCTTATCCTCTGTCATAAGAAGCAAGTTCGATAAATTGTTTATTTTACTAGTATTGTATTTATTCATGTATAATACTGTTTCTCTGAATTTTATTGTAATAAGATAATATTATATGAATAAATAGAAGATGTTCTTTTATTTTTTCTTAATGGACAAAAATTGTATCCGGTAAGTGTTGCAGAAACTAGTACATACATAATTTTTAAGCTATGGTTAAATGTGGATGCTGCGCTTGCTTACGATCATTTTTTTCGTAAAATAGACGTATTATTAAAACTTAAATTCACTTCCATAAACTAAAATACACTACACAAGGCTATTAATACTAATAGCTCGTCATATGGGAAAATAAATATTTATTAATTATATATGTATGTTTGATTTTTATAAATGAGTAGTATCTATAAATCCGCTTTTTCTGAAAATACTTGTATTGAAAATAATGTTCATTTGTATTTCTATTAATTTTATTGACATGAGCACTTATTTCAAATATTCGTGCACTTAAAACTTATTTAATTGTTCTGCTAGTAAAACTACTTGGTAGTCTGAAAGTAGGCTCAAAAACTACATTAAAATTACATCAGTACATTTGTTTTTGGTGTTAATGCAGAATTCATTACAAACAATAGGTACAGCCATTGAGGTCGGAACTGTTGTACAGATAACAATCCGTAAAAGCTTTTTATTCAACAACGAAGGTATTTATCAAAAAAACTTTGAAACGTATACACTGCAACATATACTAAAATTTAAAACTTCAATTTCCGTAAAAAAAAAACATGAATAATTGTTCATTGCAAATTTTCAAAATATGTTGATTTTGAACAAAATATTTAGTTGATACATTTGATTAAAAAAATTTCAAACTACTTTAAAATGATTAATAACTTCCTTCTATCGACATACTGTTGAGAATATCTACAAATTGTTGTTTTTACTTTATATCCAACGAAATATTATCAAAAGTAAATCGTTTTCGTTACCGTTATGACAGACTTTTGCGTTTATAAAGATTGAAGACTAGTCGAGATTACTAAACTTTATATCTGCTATATACGGGAAAATAAGCACATGCTATTTTGTGATATGGAATATAGGGGACCTCTTGATATTTACAAAAAAAGATAGCACATTACTTCCATAAAATTTAAAACTTATTTCAATAGTAAAATAAAATTTTTCTTCACATGTTTAACTTTAGTAAAATTAATAGTTTTGCATGTTAATTTTGGACCTAGTTTGCGATTCGCTGTAAAATTCATACCGATTATATCGTTCACGAATTTGCGGAATGATTTTAAAAAAAATCGTACATATGATAGACGGGTGAATTAAATTGCCAAGCTACAAGTACGCGTACTTACTCGAACGTCTGTCACCGGGTTGAAACGTCGTTGCCGGCTTGAATTGCCAGCTGTCATCTACCACGAAGAGAAATACTCTGTGATTGTCATTGTCTCCTGTAAGTTAATTTTATTATGACATATAAACGAAAGAAATATCATCACGGTGACACGCACCTGAAAAAGAGATGGAGAGTGAGAAATAGGAAAAAAGATCTAGACGAAATTGATAATGATCTTAAGGAAGGTGAGTGTTTATTGTATTTTTTATACCCATGCTATAATCACATGGCTTGTTTTCATTTAAGGTTAACTTAATTAAATTAATTTATAAACTTTTCCAGAAAATGCGGATAAGTTGCTAAATCAAAAAGTAGATTTAGATTTGCCTGGCGCTGCACAACATTATTGTCTTCACTGTGCTCGCTATTTTATTGATGAAAAAGCATTATCTGAACACTTTAAAACTAAAGTACACAAAAGAAGATTAAAAGCACTGGAATTGGAGCCTTACAGTATTGAAGAATCTGAACGCGCTGCTGGACATGGCAATTTCAAACTTCCTAATAAAAGAAAAATTGTGACTCAAAACTGTAGCACTGGTGTAACAGATGAAGATGGTGATGTTGTACTAGACGAGATTACACCAACTAAAAGAAAGAAAATTGATGAAAATGATATGTAAAGCTGTTATGAGTAATTTATTAAGATTAAGGAATTTTTACATATTGCCTAATAGGTATTCTGCCCTTTTTATAAATGGTCCAAAAGCTACTGACACATTTGTTTATGTCACTCCTCATATTGATTTTCCAGAATCTATTAAAAATGAACAAGATATTGAGCTTAATCTATTAAATCGAAAATCCAATGTAAATTTAGTGAAAATTAAAAATCTGTGGCTAATGTACGAAGAACTAAAGAACAAAAAATTAGATCTTGAAAAAAGAAGGGCAAAGTTGAACAAGGAATTAGAAAATTTAATAAAAAACGCCCCAGCTGATAAAGAAATCGAGAAACTAAAAATACAAAGTAGTTTATTAAAAGAAAATATTAAGAAGTTAAAAGTTCCATTTTGGTCAGCTGAAGAAGCCGCCATTGTTGAGTCCTTAAAGTTACCCAATTTATTACATTCATGGACACCTCTTCAAAATTATAAAATTATATATACTTACAAAACACAACCAAATAATAATAAGAAAAATCATCTAGAGATTGGAAGAAATAAAAATTTGCTTCAATTTACAAATAAGGAAAATTATTATTTCAAAGGTGATGCAGCTTTATTTGAACTTGGAGCAAAGTTTTATTTTAGCAAGGTATTGAAAGACAATGATTATATTCAATTTTCTAATCCTGATTTTGTAAAAAGCCTGGTTATTGAAGGATGTGGTCAAGATCATACTAATCCTAGTCACAGCTTTATCTTACACCATAATGAAGATTCTAAAGTTAATTTAGACAACCGTTTACATTTAACTGGTGGAGGATCTTTATTTTCTTTTTTTGCTTATTACACTAAAAATGTGCTTTACAGTCGTGTATTTCCTTTGAAATATTTTTCAATGGGTAGGCAATACAGTCCAGCTAAGAAGGAAGAAATTGGTTTATTTAATGTCAGTCAATCATCAGTAGTGTCTATGTTTATTGCCACAAGAGAAGCTGAAGAATGTAATGCCGTGCTTGCAGAAATATTAGAAATTGTAAAAAAATTGTATAGTAAGTTGGGTTATCCTTTTCAATTGACTGTTGTGCCTGCTGATAGATTACAAATGTGGGAATCCTTAAAAATTATTATACAAATGTACTCTACGTCCATGAAATCATATGTTGAAATAGCAAATATTTCAGTTAGTGGTGATTTTATAAGCAAAAGACTTATGTTTACTTATACTGAAGACAAACAAAGTAAATTTCCTCATGTTATATCTGGTACAATATTGAATGTACCCAAGTTATTAGGTTGTGTACTAGAGCAAGATAGTGAGTTTCATTTACCTTCAGAATTTATGGTAAATAATTGGGGAGTTTAAATATAAAATCAACTTAAAGTCATTTATACCTTAAATGTTTTCTTTGCAATGACATGTCTATAAATAAAAAATAAATATTATTTTAATTGTTTTATTTCCATTAAGGTTATATCTTAAGTTTAAACTCTGTCCTTTCCCAAGAAGGTGCCACAGGATCAACCTGTGTTTGCATACTTAACTCAATGATATCCATTTCCCCAGTCTTTGTAAGTAATATTATTGTATGTATTCTGAAAACATATTGAATTGAATGATGGTTACATTAAAAAAAAAATCACTTTCACACAGTAAATGAAAGCTGACTGGCTTTCTACTTGAATAAATATAATAATAATATTGTACTTGTACAAACTGTAGAGCATATACTGAGAGATATATAAGCAGCTTAAATTTAACTTACACATTGTTATGTAAGAGATTCATATCAGACTTGAATACATAGATAATGTAATAAATGAAATTAGAAAATAAATTCTTCAGAAAATGTTAAAAATATCAAATTAACACTATTACCTTGTGCCATATCTTTTGCTTGGTATTTTAACAAACACTGAACTTAACTCTTTAAAATGTTGAGGCTGTCGTTGTTCTAATTGAGCATCAGGTAGGTTGCTAAAAAGTATAGAATATTTTTGTTGTATATGCAATGGATTTTCTACAGTTTGATACCTTACCATGGATCAACAAAAGCACACTTTGTGCATTTGCAAGGGGTAAAGAAAATAACTTTTATGGCTAAAAACCTTGAAATTCTGAAAACTAGTTATAATAGACTTTAATATATAAACCAAATATTTGAATTTTAAATATTGTACAACTACAGCTAAAAGAAATAAACATAAATATTTATAAGGTGCAAATTATTTTACCTTTCCTCGGATTTTAAGATAGTAATTAATTCTTCTATTAATTTTTCCTTGTCAGATACTTTATTAAATTTCCTGCTGACATCTTCTAATTTATTCTTACCAAATATTACCTTTTTTAAGGGCTTATTAGGAAGACTGTTGCTAAAATCTAGATACTGGTTATACCAACTTTTTAACTCATTATTCCTATTGTTGTAGGTGTTAATAATTGGTATTAAATCACTGAAAAAATTTCAATTATTTGTTACTGAAATGGTATTATTTTTAATAAATTTGTATACAAATTATATACCTTAATTCAATAGAAACAAATACAAATTCATTGCATCCTTGAAAATATTCTTTCATGGAGTCTATATACTCAGTAGTTTTTAAGTCACTTTTGATGTAGTTTTCTACAATTTTGCCCCTACCTAAAATAGTGAAAGAAAATTTAAGGATTTATGAGAAATTTTTTTTGTGTTGTATTTGATAATTATTTTGTGAACAGGAATATATTTATATTCATTCACTACTTGTAGAAGGCAGACAGGGCTGTCGTGTGTCCCATCTGAAGGTCTCTTATACAAGAGACATATAATTAGTAAACATTTACTATGGTTCTGAAATTATTGACAACTCTTACTTTTAACATCCGGTTTTGATGTACCAGGCAAATTTAGAAGTAATCCTATTTTTCGGTGAGAAGCAGATACTGCTAGCCAGGTTCCTCCTTCACATCCAGGTTGTAAATCACGGCCTAAAAGTATTTATGACATGTACAGCAAAATATCTGCATATATAGGTATTTATATTATATATGATGGAGAGATATCACGTTATTCAGAAGCGATTTTTTAGGATCATTTGTTATTACATCTTTTATTATTTATGTATGACTAAGCTGAAAAAACATAACATTTACAACTTTGTCTAATTTTTTTATCAAAATCTATTGTACCCCCATAAACATTATCGTCTTCAATCCAAGGTCCAAGTTTTTGAGCAGGCCTATCATATGACTCGTCACGATTTGATATTAATATTAATTTATAATCACTATGAACGTCATTACTGTTTACGTATATAAAAACTATACACATTTTAAGCCTATTAGGAAAACACTTGAGAAACCAATTAATGTAAAATTTAACTACTTCTGTCTATTTATTTAATCTCATCAAACAATATTATATAATAAAGTAAGTTGTGATTGAATATGTTATTTGCTATTGATTCATGTATTAAATTTGATATTTGACAATATTACAATTATACTATCGCGCTTTTTTTTAGAGAACTGAGCAATTGTGTAGAACTAGAATTTAACAAACAAATTAATCAAAGATTATTACAGATAAGCGATACATTATCTTAAAAAAATGGAGCATAGAGCAAAATCGCAAACAAAACTCAAAATCTATAGTTTTATGCGTTTAAACCGATTTTCAATTATCATTTTCCAGTCAGCAACGGGTGCTTTCTCGGGGAACTATGCAAACGCAATAAGTGTATGTTCCTGCTGTTTTTTATTTTAGAAACAAAGAGGATAAGATAGGTAAGAGAATTTTGTAGAATTTGCCGAGGCATACGTCTAGTAATCTCGAAACAATGTCAGTGTGTGATAGTGTTCCCGTCATTCTGACAGAATGCGTCAAGGACAGATCATGGATTTTTAGCCAGCAAAAGTCCGACATAACTCTTGCGTTTTGCCGAAAGAGCTGGGGTAAGTTTTAAAAGTTATCTTAATGAGAATAAAATTATTGCACGCTTAATAAACGTGACTTAAATCTACATATTTACATTCAAGTAATCAGAAAGTATTGGTTCCATAGACAAAGCTAAATGCACAATTCAATTGTCGCTGTTCAAACAACCAAGGATTTTGCTACACTCGTTTCATTATTAGAACTGCAAAACAAGATGCAGCTGGCAGATGCAGCTCAAATGATAAATTTCAAGATAAGATATCTACCTAAGTATGAAATTTGTCATAGAATGTAAGTGGGGAAAGTTATTTATCTACTTTTGCGGTACTGATAAATACCGAAAAGATAACTGAAAGCATAGAACTGCTATATGTATATTTATTGTTTTCGGTATGAAAAGTTTGCATAATACAATTCACAAAAGCACATTTAGTCATTAATGCAACTCTATTAATCAAATCCTGATTATTTAAAATTTAGTAAGTGAGTTTATGAAAAGTTTCTTTAATCATTTAATATCAAAAACTTACCACATTATATAGATTAATTAAAAATCTGTATTTTTAACATGAAAATTGAATTCAAAGCAACTTGTCAATCAAGTTCCGTCTCACAATGTCGATGGAGAATCGAAGACTATAAAAACGGCTGTTAAATTTCATCTACAAAAATTATCGAAAAAGGGATATGAGCGAACACTAAATAAGGCACACAACGATTGCGATAATAATAAGTCTGTGATAATAACAAAAAAAGTCTATGGGAGAATTAGATAAATACAAAATAATATAATGATGCTAAAAAATTATTTTAGAAATAAAAATTCAGAAGAATGGAAGTTGAGAGCAATATAGATGTTACTAAACCACTTTATAAAAGATAAACATTGCTTTGTCTTGTCTCAGCGGACTGGTTTTCGCAATCAAGCAGCACTGCAAACTTTTTGCGCCGAAAAATAAACATTATTATAAAATAATAAGTAATTAGAGCACACGTTTATATTACTATTTCTACTATATAATTGTACAAGTTTATTTATAATATTCATAGTAAACTGACAGTGGACGTAGTGTATAGGTCACATGGAAAGAACCATGAAAGATTTATTCAATTGAACTTTGCAACACGGTAGACGATAGAGGCATAGCTAAAAGTACATTGCATTTTATTAATAAGATTGAGTGAAAAAAGATCTAGAAAAATAGATAAGTTTTCCGATTGTTACGGACAGTTTACATTTACAACGACTGGTGAAAGATTGTGCAGGCTAAAATCAATATTTCGTGTAGTGTCGACCGAAAGAGCAGAAAAAATAAAGATTTTACATTGAAATCTTAATTTTTTAATATAAGTTAAGCAATCCTTTATAAACAATTTATTACTTCATAGTAAAAAGCTGAGCACATTTTCACAAAAGTAGCCAATTTGTTTATGGAATATTATAGTGACAAATGACACTTACTGTTTGTTTATGTATGTATGGACCTAAACAAATTTAATTTTAAAAGCAATTAATTTATGTCATTAAAACGCTTAAATTTCCTGAAAGCTTTTTGACTAAAAAGTATTTAACTAAAATAAATAAAAGTATGGAAAATCTTAGAAATATTTGGAAGCCCGAATGTATGTTTCTTACTATTTACGAAAGTAAAAGTTGGGAGTAAACGTTTTAAAACAGTAATCATATATTGTTTACAGTATATCGCATACAGTTAGAAGCCCCAGTACCTAAGCCGTTGATATGCGAAAATTGTCCAGTTAGACCAGAGTTTTATGGTAAAGAATACCACGGTATTATGGGACACAAAGAGGCCTCTCTCTTACTCGATAACGAGCCCAACGGAGCGTTTTTAATTAGAAAAGGAAACGAAAATAACGATTTTTATACACTGACTTGGAGGTTTGCTGTTTACAAATTATACATATAACTATATATTTGTGTTTTCAGAGTAAATCATATTCTTTCGTAAATAATATATGGTACACTCTGACCAAAAACCATTGGTTTAAGAAATGAAAACATAAATAATGGAGAGGTAGAAAGAGAAAGCATTTTAAAATTTGGATTACTACATATTAAAATTAATAATTGTTTACTATTTATCCCGGTAGACTTTGTAATTCCATAAGTTATTAGCATGTTCCATTCCAATAGAAAAAATAATGTCACATATTTTAGAGTGATCATTTGATACAGCATAGTTTTAAAGCTTTTTGCTGACAAATGTGTTAAATTGTCTTGCACTCCTTTAAAGTGTTTAAACCTATAGCCAATCATCCTGTATCCTGTATATATATAAATTGTTTTAGCTAAATTTTCTATAATTTATGTGCAAGAATGAGCTTTGTATGAACATATTAAGTTTAAAAATATATATGTATCACAATTAGCTAGCTTAGAAATAAATCAAGCCTGAACTGAATGAGTCTAATTTAAAAATTATTATCAGGAATTACAAAATATCTGTTAGTGTATGTCTAAAAGTCAAATGATTCTTATGGTACAGTTCTATAGAGAATTAGATTTTAACTAAAATTAATTACATTTTTAGATTCTTGGATAAACTTTTAGTCTTAATGAATATTTGAATCAAATTGAAGCTAAAGTGAAACTTATTACAGTAATATGTTTTGGTCTCAAAGGTCAAACTCACAAGAGGTGGTAATAGAATGTTGCTTGAATCATAATAAGGTAACAATGCAACTTAGGGGCCACATATTTTTTTTACAGATTTAATGATAAAGTACATCATTATAAGCTGTACTATGATGGGACACATTACATTAAAGATAAGAGATATGAAACCATACATGATTTGGTAGCTGATGGTCTCATCACTTGCCACATGGAAATTAAGGCTCATCATATTCTTGAAATGATAAACTCAAGGACAAGCTACACAGACAGTCCTTATGTAACATTAAATCGGCGGAAAATGAACACACTGTCTCAGATACATCAGTAAGTACTTCTTTTTGCATCACTGTTTCATTATCATCATTCAAGCCAAAGAATATCCACTACTCGATTTAGGCCACTTTCAAAGATTTCCAATAGGTCTGGTTGAAAGTGGTCAGCATCCAATGTCTTCCATGGCTTTTGTGATGACCTTAACTGTTCACTTAACTTACTGCAATCAATTTTGTTAATTATACAATTTATTCTAATTTATGGATTAAAAACACTTGGAACATTCTTATTTAATAAGACTAAATAAAACATTGGTCTAAAGAGTGAGTTGCGCTCACTTCAATAATATATAACAAGGGTGGCCAATAACCTTGATAGTTTGAGCCATTTTTTATAATTTGATATTTTGCAGGTAAAAAGCTGTTACATAAACATAAATAAAAGCACTAAACATGTATAGAATGTAAATATTATATTGACCACAATTATTTTATTTTATTTTCTCTTGACAATTATTTGAAATTTGTTGAATAATTAGCAACAATACTACTCAATATATTTTTAAGATGTTTCCAAAGTCGGTTAATCAATACTGATTGGTGTAAGAATTTGACTAATTTCACAGTGGAATAACCTGATTCATTTTAGTATGTTGATCTAAATATTGAAATAATTTGGCAAATAAATGTGTCGCAACTTGATCCCTCCAATATACAATGTAATAAGTACATTTTTATAACTTATATTACAGTAATTATAAGCTAAGATAGGTTATTTGCTTGCATGTCTAATTTGCTATATTGGCTAAGTATTATACAGGTGACAAATAAATTATTTTCAATGACTTTCTTCTCGCTAGCAGGTTTAGTTTATCTCACACAATTAGGTATCTCATCTATTCTGGGATTATTACTATACAAATGTGCTTTTCATTATAACCAACTCCAACCAACTGTAAAAATATAAGTAATTATATATATATACTGGTGATAAATTATATTAAAATAATGATAGATTTGGCCTCTGTGGCTTTAAGGCTGGAGTGGAAATCATAGATGTGCAGAGCACATGCAGTTCAGGATGTTCATCTACAAGGTGGTCAAAAACATTGTTAATGTCGTCAGTAGGAGCTGGATACATGCCACTTGTTACCAGTTTTATTGAAAATCTATGAGGATATGTCCAGCATTAGATCCATTTATAATCTCTTAATTAACAGGGCCTCAAATAGATCCAGTCCAATAACTAACAGATTAGAAAATGCCAATAAGCCAAATGTAACAGTTAAAAGAATCAATTTCGATTTAACTCCTACAATTGAAGATATTCCATTATTGTACAAGTATTCAAAGTCACATAGTTTCAAAGTACACACATTTAAAGGCCTCAATTGGTGTGAGTTGTGTGCTAATTTTCTTTGGGGATTTACAGCACAAGGAGTTAAGTGTGAAGGTATATATATTTTAATATTTATCTAGAGGTTTATTAATATTTTTGGTTGTTTATTATTATTGTTTGGTCTATTATTATTTTCTTTTGCGTTTTCCAAATTATTTAAAAAATATTAATATTAATGGCAAAATTTGTAATAAATTAATTTCTGTTGTGTAAATGTTAATAAATTAAATGTAATTTCAGACTGTGGATTCATAGCCCACACTAAATGTTCTGAGCGGGTCCCAAACCATTGCTTACCAGATTTGAAAAAACTCAGGGGAGTATTTGGTATTGACTTGACAACATTGCTAAATGCCCACTCAAGTACACTTCCGTTTGTTGTAAAGAAGTGTGTAAACGAAATTGAAACTAGAGGTATGGACTCTGAAGGCATCTACCGTGTTTCTGGATTTGCTGATGAAATTGAAGCACTAAAAATGGCCTTTGATAAAGGTTAGAAGCAATTTATGGTTTTTATTTACAATCCAATAACAATACCATATGTTTGAGATAACTACTCAGCATTCCTTGAATTCACCTTGTTTATGCCAGGTTCATTGTTTTTTTTGTGGGACAGGGGCCAAGTATAGTGTTTTTAGATTTATGGAGGCCTTATTGCAATGCATTGACATTCACCTTCACAGACCAGACTTCTCTTCTGTTCTAACTAAAGGTCAAATTATCCTACTAATGCAGTTTCTTCCAGAGGTAACCTGATATATGTTCTTAACAGGCCTACATTCTTTAGAGAATTATAAGGAGATTTCACTGTTATATTTTTTGCTCCTACCTCCACTGCATACAAGTTCGCTATGAATTTACTTCTTGTTATATTGTGGAGTCAGTTTATCCTAGTTTTTTGTTTTTGAAGGAAAAGTAATTTCTATTTGTACTCCTTAATTAAGAATAACTTTCACATCATATTTTATGTGACTTTGGTTATAACGTATAATAACAAGAAATGAGTTGATTTTGCCGTCTCTGGTGTCTACGAATCGGAATTGTAAACGCGTTTTTAATAATTTGGGATCCCTTCTCTGAGATTCATGCAGCCAACGGGAGAACAAAAGAGAAACTAACGGTTATATATTGTAACTTTGGCATGTGCAAATGTTTAACATATTACAGGGTGCAACAAATTTAAGAAGATTCATTCATTCATTCATGTCAGCCGATAGATGTCTATTGAAAGGCAAATCAGTGGATATATGTTATTAAAATAACATTGTTTCTTGTTTTAGATGGTGAAGCCACAGATTTAAGTGTGTACAGTAATATAAATGTAATAGCAGGAACCTTGAAACTGTACTTGCGTTTACTTCCAGTGCCGTTAATTACATATGAGGTTCATCCGAAACTCGTAAATGCTATACGTAAGTACTTCCAGCCAAAAAATTGCCAGTCTTGAAGATTGCCAATTTTCATTATTTCAAATCTATTGTAGCTGCTTTTACAGACTTTGTTACAGTCCAATAAAAATTACTTAATTTTTTTATAGTGATCCCTTTATTTATTGATTTTTTTAGCCATTTTAAATCCCCTTCTATCGTTTAGAGAGTACCTTCAAAAACTAGTGATATAGTTTGAATTTTGTATTACCATGTTAACTAAACCTAATTTATATTCAAACCTAGAATTATAATGATAAAAAACCTTTAATGTGGTGCCGTATTTTCCCTTGCTCATAGTCATAGATATTGGTATATGTATAGGCTTTTTTATAATTTTTTTCCCTTTTTATTTCTTATATTTTTAATTTTATAATATTATTTACCACCCTCTTACAATATCATATATGTCATCTTATTATAAATAATATAATCTATTACTTCTACATGTAAATGATATTTATCATATTATATAAATCTACTAGCTGATCCCGCAAACGTTCATTTGCAAAAAAAAATTGATATTTTAATTTACAAATAAAAAATAAGGGTTGATCGTAGAGGGGTGAAAATTTATGGTTGTATGTATTTTTGTATGCTGTATCATAAAAAAATAAAAACAAAAAATTTCGTTAAAAAAATAATTTTTTTTTAAGTGTGAACAACCTTTATCACTTAGGGGTATAGAAAATAGATAGTAGCCGATTCTCAGACCTACTGAATACGCATATTAAATTTGGTAAAAATCAGTCAAGCCGTTTCAGAGGAGTTCAAGTTCGAACACCGTGACACGAGAATTTTATATATTAGATTTACACAGCACGTTGGCCGTGCACTGCTGTCTTTGTGCTGGCCCATGGAAGGACTTGCTGCCGTTCCTGGACAGTGCCAGTCGTACGACTTCTTCAATAAAAAAAAACATTATTTGCTTGCTTTAAGCACAATATTATCTCTGGCAAACTTTCTCCATCGATCTCAATTCAAGCTTGCACTTAATACATATTCCGACTTTAAGCAAACTGAGAATTTCGAATTCGAACCGCTATTACAAGTTCAGAAAGCTGAACGCTGAGAGGAAGTTTCAGCAACAGTTCTATATAATATGATCAGTCTATATCCTGTAAAATACTAGAAGGCATAGTTTCCTACGAGGGCTATTGGTTTTCGAATAACTGCGAATTGTTTTTAAGTGGCTCGTCTCTTAATGTCGTCGCATCGCCTCGTCGACTCAAACACACGTGTCAGCGTCAGCATGGAGCGATGAAATCATGTTAGTATAGGATTAGTGGCAGAGTCGAATCACGGACTGACTCTCGTTTAGGACCTGGCAATCTTTGGCTGTTCCTAGTTTCTACACAGGTGTTCATTATGCAGCATGGTGCATCTGTCGGACGTTATGTGCACTGTATATGTTAGTAATTATTCAGAGAGAGAGAGAGAGAGTTGTATAGGTTTATTTTTACTTTATTAATTTGAATTTGATTAAAACTCTTTTAATCAAATATTATAACTGATAATATATAAAGCTGTCGTCCAATTATCCGCCTTGAACAATATACGAGATTTTGGTTAGACACTCTTCAATCTGAAACTGAATGCGAATAAGATAAACAATGACATTATTCATAAATATAACTAACTGTGCATTGTAATCTGTTTAAAGAAATGAAGACAACTGCCGCTCAAGTTACATCTCTACGCGAATGTCTGGACTTACTACCGCCGGCTCATTTTAATTGTCTTCAATACATGGTACAACATCTTCATCGGTATGTAATATTTGTTTTCCACGTATGATTTTGTATGCAATCTAAAAATTTTTGCTGGTATTATTGAATTCCGCAATATTTTGTTATCCTAAGAACGGTATTTACAATAATATGTTAATACGCGCATAGTAACAGTTAAAAAGGATTTCATTTCATTAAAATTATTTCGCCTTAAATTTGATAGCACGTGAAAGGGACAGACGATTTAGTTTCGAGATTAAGTATGCATAGAGATATATAAAGATGCGTTTACAGTAACAATGTACGTATTGTGATTCCAGGCATTGCCTTTGGTTTCACGACTTCCACGTGTATGATACAATTTTGTCCACTCGCAGTCTGGGGTCTGAAAGTTTGCTATGTCAACGCATCCACAACTTATCATTTATGAGATAAATTATGCATATTTTGGAACGCTGTCTGGTAAATGCAATATAGAAGGTCCCGAAATTAACTTTTACATGATTATAACACATTTAATTTTGCGGCGAGCGACACCGTTGACAAATAAGGTAGCGACATGTCGCTGGATGCAGCAAGATACTACTCATCGATCTTTGAGGAAGGCCTATGCTTTTTAATGGATGTCTATCGGTTGATATGTTGATGACCGCAACGACAGACTTTCTAATACAATATCATTTATATCACACGGATTGGTACATATCTTTATGGCAGTAATTTTATTATCCAGCGATTTCTCAAACTTGAATGTAAACATGCTTACATACATTTAGTTTGAGGTAAAATAATCTTATGCGATCTTTCGTGCAACCTACGGCTGTTGTGGCCGGAAGGTTCTAGAGTGGCGACCACGATAAAATTTATGTCGCGAAAAGTTACTGGATGCCGGCAGCTTTGCCAATGATTCGATGTTACAGCGCATTTTTTTCTTTCAACTTATATATTTTTTGTTACTATTAGCTAAGTTTATAGGTTTACAAAATAATATATGACTATAGTAAGTTTGCTTTAAAATAAAAATCATAAGTAATTGTCGTTGCGTTCAAAAGTACTTCAATAGACTACTGAGATTGACTTTCAAATTAGGAAAGTTTAATCGGTTGCGGGGGACGCTATGGTAGTGGATAGAGTGATTTGAATAAAATGTTATTGTTTTTTCTTTCAGAGTGTCTCAATTGGCAGACTTGAACAAAATGAGTGCTCATAACCTTAGTACAGTATTTGCTCCCACGTTGGTAGCGACCCCGCCTGCTATCACTGATCTGGCTTTTGAAATTCGGGCCCTACAAGCCCTTATTGAATTTTGTCCACAGATATATTATGGAAATAAATAAAAAGCTTGCCACCGAACTTTATGAAGAATTGGAAATAATTTAATAAAATGAAGACTTTCATTTTAGGTCATTAAAATTCGTATGCTTTTTTTCTCAAAGAATCAATGACGAGTATGGGTGCCTACATTTTTTATCGCCTGTTAAAAGATAAGTTGAACAATCACTTTCGAATAACTGAAATCTTTTGCAAAAAACATCTCAATTCATTTGCGCAATATTGGAAAATTTTATCTTTGATATTGTCAACAATTGTAAAAGGTCACTTTCGAAGTCGGTTTCTCTTTACAAGCCTGACGTGCGGTGTGGCAGAGTTCTTTATACAGACAGGCAACCTGTATAACCACTCAATAGTGTGAAAGCTATTAATAAAAAATAAGGCACATTTGACAGGCCAGATCATGCCCGGTAATGACTTACGGAGCAAACGTGATCTTTCACTTAGTCTCATTGAGAAGCTCACAGCCGCACAACAAGATACGGGGTGCTATATTCGATATTTCTTTATAAAATTGAAACAGTAAATTGAACGTAAGTGAAATGGACTATGCCATTAGCAATTTAAATGCTCTTAGCAGTGACCTGGTTCTGGAGTGGAGACCACGGACCGATATGGCCGTCAAAACCACTTTAAAAATTGTTTGAATCTCGTTCACAGGAGTTCCTTTACTACTTCCCATGCAGTGGCAATAAAGTTAACAATAGTGCATATGTATACGTAGATTAAATTTATAAATATTTTTTATTAGTTGGATATAAAACAGCAATTATATATGTAATGGTCCTAAAATGTGTTGCTGTCTTATATTACTACGGTAGATTAAGATATCATATCCAGTAATTTCTGTAATAGCTACACCATACATATTTACATTTAAATGTATCAATATTTACAGTGGCCTTGTTATGGTTATCATTTCGGTAAGGAAGCTTTTCAATTGTTATTTTGTATTTTATAGACACGTAGTGCGGCTGTCAAATCTTAAACGACAAAAAATTTTCATGCAGCAGCACAAGTCTTAGCAAATTCACATTTTAGTATTGTAATAATAAATTTCTGTTAAATAGTATTTTGATTTGACATAAAGGTTGTGTATTTTTTATGTAAATAGTTTTTATTCCGAAGCTGTTCTGTATACTTTTTGTATTTTAAAAATTCTCTAAGCTTTTCTGTATACTTATGTATTTTAACGATTCTCTTAATGCAAATATCTAAATAAAATTGGTTATTTTGTTTTTCTTTTTTTCGGTTTACTACTTTCTACGGCATCAGATTTGTTCGTTTGTTGAAACATTTTCAGATCTGCACAGAACAGTACCTGAAATAGAAATGCAATTAATAATTTATAGAGTAAATGAATTGCTCATCGACAAATTATCAAAACCTATTAGGGAGGCATAGTCCAGCCAGTCCATCATGATGAAGTTAACAAAAACAATTGTTTTCAGAGTCTCTTGTTCACAAGCAGCTGAAATTTGTTGTCACAATGTCCATATGCAACCTTGAAGGTTTTGATACAAAAGTTGCCAAAAGTCAAATTTCATTTTATGTACATGTACATTTTAATAATAAGCAATTGTTCCAAATTATTCAAGAAAATTTGTTAATTACCATTAATATTGTAATAATTTAATTGATGGTCGCACTCATATGTTAAGTAGGAAAAAATTGTCGAGATATTTCCATGTGAGAGTGTAAAATTTTTTGCTATACATATATGACCACAAGACAAGCTATATTGGAGCTGAAAATAAAATTGTTTTTTAAAAAATAAATATGACTTACGGTATGGGCCCAACCAGCCATATCGCCATATAGATTACGGAAATGATCACCAATTTCTTTGTACATTTTTTCTGTGACGTTTTTCTTACCACGTAGATGCGGTAAATAATTTTGCGCAGCTATTTGATACACGTGAGTATCTACGGGTAGAGCTTCTAGATGATTCAATGACATCAAGCATATGCAATCTGCTACCTTAAATTATTTTTAATAAAAAAAGATTTTAATTATACATATAGCATATTATTTTAATTATTAAAATCCATTGATGGGCCTCACTTAATCACAACAATAAACTGTCTAAACTGCCCACTGCAACTTCAGATGAGTAACTCTTCGGGCTATGTTGGTGAAGTGGATTATTCTGCAGATCTCATTTCTGATTCTATTTCACAGTAAAACACCAAGTATTGCTCTCTGGGTGACCTTGAGCTTTCTTTTAAGGCCTATCCTGACTTCATCTTGGATTCATATATTATCACCAGCAATACACACTGACCAAAGACCATCTTTAGGCATTGCAATATTTTGGACGAGATTTTTGAAGCTTTCTGAATGCTGCCCATTCAAGTTTGATTCTACGAGTGATCTCTTTATCAAAGTTGGACTTACTGAATTGAATGGTTTTTTCTAGGTATACTTAATAGATTTGATTGCCAATTAATAATTAATTTAGTGGCTCTAAATTCCTCTTGACATAAAGTTAATTGTACATTGTAATATAAGATTATAATATTAACCTTAGGTCCTATCCCACATAGCTTCATTAATTCCTGCTTAGCATCTACATAATTCATATTGCGTAAACTTTGAAACCATTTTCCTCCACCGCACTCAACAATCTGTGCAGCTGATTTTTGAATAAATTTTGCTCTGTAACCAAAACCAAGTTCGCGCAATTTTGATTCCACCTAAAAATAGTATTTGGTTATTAATTCATCGCAATAAGTTGTAATAAATAAACACGTACATGTTTTTTTTCGCTTTTTTTTGTCGTCGTTTCAGAGGCACAGGCCTCCCGACAAAGATATTTATAGGGGTAAACCATAATCGCCACATTGCAGGCGGGTTGGCGATTGCAGTGTGGTATTATGGTATGGAAAGGATGCTGCTGCCCATCCTCTGGGAACTTGTTTGGAGAGGTGGCAATCCTATATAATTAACATACAAAAAGTGAATTATATAAGATTGTTTTTTAGGAATCAATCTACAATAGTATCAGTACTTTCCACTTGGCTACCACTACTTTCATCTTTTATGAAATCAAAATCAATTAATTTGCATCTACATAACTTAAAAATAGTGATAACATTTTATAAAAATGCCATGTTTACATAAAAACAGTATATTTTTAATAAATAATTTAAAAACCATTTTTGCACAACTTAAAAATTATACTATAGCATTAAAACACTATGTCTTGAGATTATATTTCAGAATGTAACTTTTGTTATACCTGCAATTCTGCCAATTTATCTACATCAGGAAATGTATAATATTTTACACCATTACATTCACAAATTTCTTCACCGTAATATGTACATAATTTTTCAACCATATTTGAAATCCTGAAATTAATTGTCTTTCATTTTTCTATCATAAAATCCATATGAATAAAAAATAGGTAGGTAGTAAAAATAAATAGGTAGGGAAATAAAATTTTAAATGAATTGTCTATGTGTAGCAATATATGTTTTTAACTAATTGTACTTATTTTATTAATTTTTATGTAACATGTTAGGGAGCAATAAACAAAGAAAAAATAGTTGGTATACTTGTGAAACAAAAATAAACTATAATTTGAAACATAAATTGTTAAAAGTCACACCAGTTGCATAGAACCTCAAGTCATGTGTGCAATAAAGCTGTAAAAGCCTTTAAAGGTTGAACAGTGGAGACATCTCAAAAATGTGAAGAATCTAATTTCTAGTAACAGTTTTAATACAATTGTTGCATCAAAAGATCTATCTATATCTGTCAACTATTAATCAATAATTTGTATCCTTTCAAACCTGTTGTTAATAGAGTGAAAGTTTTAGAAGGTACAAATGTCTACTAGATTTTCTTCTTAATTTATTGGAAAGATATTAATTTTGCAAGTAGTTCAAAAATAATTTGTGGCATTATCTCAGTGATTAAAATATTTGAAAATATTGAATACCTTGATATATGATTATTTTGACTACAGATGAATGAAAAGAGATTTTCCACTGGCTCTTGAGCAAGCATTCTTATGCCATAAAACTGTTTACAAGCTGTTTTGAATAATTCATCTTTATCTGACCACTCTTTGTAATATTTGGCCAGGTTTAACTCTAGGCGAAAATATTGTTTTAATAACTGTTCGAATTTTCCCTCATTATTTTCACTTTTATTCAAATCATGTTCTGTTTGTTGGTTCCACAAAGAACCGACAACTTGATATTGCAAACAGTCATCGAGTTGTTTTAATTTCCAAACAGTTTTATTAAAAACACCAGTCCATTCATCCGCATCTTTATCGTGGGTCCATCTACAATATAAATATATCAATATAATGTGTCTTTTTTTCTTGGACAATATTTCAAGATAATTTACCTGAAACTTTGGCCCCCATTCAAAGTGCCAAAAAGTTGAAGTTCCCTATGATTGCAAAGAATTTTATTCCATATCATTATTGTTGATTACTTTTTTGTACTTTCCAAGGTGTAATAAGTTTCAAGGTCAACTTATTACAATAATAAATTCATTTTAGAATATCAACACTTAAGTTTAACTATCTTAATTTGAATAAGATAGGGATGGCACTTTGTATTAGTGATAATGACTTTGACAGATATTTGACAGTAGACATTGGCATTTTTGATTCGATCTCGCAGCGAAACTCCGAGCATAGCTCTCCATTTCTTACAATATTATCTCACTGAAGAGAGATTATTGTTTGCATCATTGTTAATTAGTCACTTAAGATAATATGTAATTTTATTAAACGAAATCGTTTTTAAAATTAAAATATTTATCAGGCTATTATTCTAACGCAGAAATATTTTTTACAAATAGATTCAAACTAATAGCTGGCCACATGGCTAGCTATATGTTTGAATCTTCTTGAATCTTAATGTTAAGAAAAACTTTTCGCGTACGATTTGTCTATTTTATAATATTATTAATATTAATATTTTTTGGAGTTAATTAGATACTTAATATCTACTAAAGCGATAATAGCTAAAAAAGTGAGTTTTAGCTGATTATATTAAAAATTAAATAAAAAAGAAGGCCAATAATTACGGCCGTGTTTAAGAAACTGTATAAAGCAACATGTCCATGTGTTTGATATTGAAATTTAGTTGGTTCTTGAGGGTTTCAGGATTGATTTTTATACTAATTCGGTATAAAAATGAAACTACGTTCATGCCATAATGTTCTGACACCAATTTATCTTTTTGTTGTTTTTTATATTTTTTACAAGCATTTACTTTTAACAAAGAAGTTTTTAACATTCTCCACACCCAAAATATGAATAATTATAAACACAAACATTAAAAATAACGTAATACAGCCATGTATTTAATTCACTTAAAGTATTTCATAATAACACAGAATAAGAACTAAAAACAAATACCTAATATCTGCTTAAATTCCGTTATAACAAAATTAAAGGTAACTCAAAAGTTTTACTATTGGGTTGTTCAGAAAGTAATTTTGTATTTTTTGTGGTGAAAATGAAAGACCATCTTGGTATAATGAATAAATATTTAATTGAAGTATATATTGGCTATTCTGTTCCATCACTTTTTGCAATCTTTCTGGTAGTAGCATGATTCCACGCTCGTAAAATTTTTGGTCTTTGGTGGCAAAATACTGATCCACATGACTTTTGACGGGTTTATTAGAGAGAATGAAAATAGATCATTTTGGTGACGTTTGAGGAGTGAAGCACAGACGTCAACGCGACGTCACAAATTCATACAATTTTCTCCGTGCGGACATGGGAAACCCTTATATCGAGCATCGAGGTTAAACCTAGGCCTTTCAGGTTGTCATAAACAGTTGAATTCGATAAATTTAACCTCTCACCGATCTCACGTGTTGTTATTTGCCGGTTTGCATCAACTAATGCCTTTATTGCGTATATATCGGCTTCAACCGGTCTTCCAGAACATGGTGCATCTTCGACATCAAAATTACTGGATCAAAATTTTGCAAACCAGTTCTGGCACTAACGTATTGTCAACACATCTTCTCCATACACATGGGTAAATTTCTTTTTGACTTGAACAGCATATTTACCTTTTCTTGAAAATGCTGCTTATTGCTCTCCATAATTAAAAGGGCACCGTCCAAAAACTACTGCGTAAAATCAATTGAACTTATTCACACAAGCCTCTTACTATATCAGTTGTGAAAACATATAATAATAATGCGCCTTAAGTGTTAAGTCACTTGTGTAAAAATACAATTAAATCCTCTGTCGGGAAAAAATGAAATTACTTTCCGAATAACCCAGTATAACGCCACTCATTAGCCGTGATCATGTCTATAATGTTTTTCGATCTCTTCAAGACATCTTGACATCGAGTTCATTGGTTGTTCCAGAAAATAGTTGCCGAATTACAGTTCTCTCCTTGCGTGCAACCTCAGACATGTTCACGGTCGCCAGATATTGAAATTTTGTCGGTTCGTGAGGGTTTCAGGATTTTTTTACAGTAATTTGGTGTAAAAATTATGACACTAATTTATTTCTATTTTTATTTTTATATTTTTCACAAGCTTTTGCTTTTTACAAAGAAGATTTTAACATGTTTCATAAAGCACATTCCAATCTATGGAACTTAAATTAGACCGAAACATTTGCTATTGGCTATTTTTCAGTTATTTGTCCGTAGTACTAAAAGTAATTAAAATGTCTTCATAATTAAATGTTTTATATAATGTGTATTTACAGTATTCGTCTTAAGCAAGTGGTCGTGAACTATCAACGATCCAAATACAATGAGGACGATAGTATTATTGGAGGCGTCCGAATTTAAATCTTATTTCGAAATAGAATTCGAAAGCGCAAGAATGATTTAAAACAAAGTATTGTGGCCGTAGAGGCCAGTAATACGAAGTGTTCTTATACGAATGCTATGCCAGTGATGACTTACGGTACAGAAATGTAGCCTCTGTGATCCTTGTTGACATGCTATTAATCCGCCTAATAAACCACGGAGAGTACTATGCTCGGGATTTCTCTACAGAAATGAGAAGATTCGTAGATGTATGACAGTATAGCAGCTATAGCTTAGTTGATTGGCAAGCTGAAGACGCAATAGGCAAGCCAAAAGGCGCGCAGAATATATGACCGCTGGGGGCAAGATTCTAGAACGGAAACGAGGGACCGGCAAGGGCAGCATACTGTCTGTCCACCTTGTTAAGGACGTTGGATGATGCTGGATGCAAGTCACTTCCACTACCGATATTGGTGAAAATCTTATAGTGGAAGCGTGGTGACTATAGTCCAATGTTTCAGGGTTGCAATTTTAAAAATAATACGGAAATTTCATAGAACAAGTACATAGATATCACTG
Source organism: Battus philenor (assembly GCF_028537555.1). Taxonomy (NCBI): domain Eukaryota; kingdom Metazoa; phylum Arthropoda; class Insecta; order Lepidoptera; family Papilionidae; genus Battus; species Battus philenor. The sequence goes on from NW_027181686.1 coordinate 8,320,741, forward strand.
AATGAAATATTTTAAAACACACAGTGTGAGAAATCAGAAAATAAAATAATAAATATTACAAGGATATGTTTGTTACATTAAGCATTAATACTAATTATTAACTTTCTACTAGTCTTTATATATTTTCTGTTAAATAATATTACGGTTGGTAAATAATACAAACAAAAATAAAAAATATGTTGTCAAAAATAAAGTTTATTTTCGAATAATCCTTAAATATTAAATAATCGATTTTCGAATAATCCTTAAATATAAAAGCTTAAATATAAAAGAAGATTTCGACAGAAATGAATTTTTTTGACGAAAGTAATTAATAAACTAATTTAGATGTAAATACACAGTACACCAATGGGGCACTTTGACACTATAATATTAAAAGTAGGTTAAAAAATAATTGCATTATTTATTATACTATTATATTTAACAATTAGTTAAAAAGTCATGTATCTCGTTATCCAACTTCTGTATTTGGCGACATCTGTAAAAACAACAAATTCGTTTAGGTCGCATCTCTTATCGACTGATGCCGCGGATAAGGCGATAGAAACAATTCCTCGAATCTTCCAACGACCATCGTCCAAGACAAAGAGTCCGCCCCCAGAATCTCCAGAGCAAGGGCCCGAACCATCGCGGTTACCTAAAACATTTAAAAAACTATAAAATGAAATTGCAACAGAGGTGTACGCTGAAATGAGGTTATGATGGCATGCCGTTAATTTTTAAACGTTATTTGTCTGGGGTAAGTTAGAACTTACAGCGCCGGTTGTAGAGAAGGTTTTATTTATAATTGATCAACATGACTATAATTTTTTTTAAATCTATCTCGCTAAATACTGGGTGACGGTGGGGATGGGTAGAAAAGCTTAAGAATGGATTCAAGACCCCTGGTCTTCTTCTCCCGAGACCTAAAAATATATATCGATGAGGTAGCAATTTTGACCGCAAAACACCGAATAGCCTTCGGTCCATCAGAGCGCTGTCCGGTGATCGCGGTGCATCCGGCGTTTTCGCCCCTCTAAAGCGGCATTTAAATAAATTCCTCTCCACGTTCTACGCCACGATATACATCCTACTCCGGACCCGGGCGGCATGATGCACCACACACATTATTATTTTTGTACTCACGACGCCGCTTTGCACACGTTTAAGTAAGGGTGGTCAGAACAGGCTCGTGTCTCTTCCGACCACCGAGTATTCGTCGCTACGCAAACTTTCACAATACTCCATTCACTACATTATACACCTACACGGGTATAGGCCCCCGCCTATATACGATCACACCCATACTATCGTACAGAGTAATTTTTTAGCTAACCGATCTCTGTTTTCGTGAGCTCAATTTAGATGAAGCTTCATAAAGCCTAATTCGGCTAACAGCATAACGTCCATAACATGCTTTAATGCAAAATGCATGGATAGCTAAATTGCTATAAATTCAGGTATGGTATCCAAAAATCAATGGTTTCAGAAACAAAATATCAGAGTTCTCATCTTCAAAATTAGGATTATTACATATTAAAATTAATTATTGTTTACTATCTGTCCATGCAAACTTTATACTCTCACAAACACCTAGCCTGTCGCATTCTATTAAAAAATACTGTAACATATTCCAGAGCTCACTTTATACAGAGTAATTCGAACTGCAAATTATCTTATTTGAATCTTATTGTTTTGAATTTTAGTTGCCGAGTAATGGTTGTCGTTAAATCTATACGTAAAGTCATAAAGTCAATCCAGCACATACCTGCACATAAAGTCTTGTCTGTTGTGAGCTTATGGAAGTCTGATTTACTAGCCCTACAGTCTTGTGTACTGACTATCGGCATGCGAATCATTCGTGGATCGCCGTGTCCACCTTTACCTGCCTCGTTATCCCCCCAACCCGTAACCTGTAAAATCATTATTGAAACGTATTTTTCATTAAAAATTACTTTAGTAATTAGAATTAATTATAATATATATTAAATTGCAATAGTATTTTAATCGCGAATGTATTTATCGCCAATAATTTACGGTATCATATAATATGCAATAGTATGATATTGACACATTCTGATTTCATTCTGGGTGGGTAAAAATAAATTATTGAATATGTAAAAGTGTTATTAATTTAGGTATATGCTTTTAATGTACAATTTTGGACTATCATTATCTTTACAGCTGTAAAACGTCCACAGCTGGACACAGACTACCTTTTTTAGATTTCTAATAAGACTGAAATGAAAAAAATAAGACTTTCTAATATAGGCCTCCATCCAGCATCTTTTGTCCCCTTCCACAAGGTCATCTGGCCACGTTGTGGGCGGATGTTCTATGCTTTGCTTGTCTGTTCGTGATATTCACTCCAGAATCTTCAGGCCCCAGCAGCCATTCGTTACGCGCGGCAAGTGGCCTGGCCACTGCTACATCGACTTTCTAATCCGCTGGGCTACGACCGTTACTTTAATTTTTTTTATATAAATATAATATGAATAATTTATTTACATATATCCATAAAATTTAATACCAAAATCTTCATTGGTTTAGGCTTTTAGCTAGAAATAAGCGTTAATAACCGTTTAATTGGATTAGCCAAAACAAAGTGTGAATGTTGAGATACGTACCACACCTGTATGACCCACAATCCTGTTGATGTCAGAATTTCTGCCCCAGAGACAGGCCGGTTTAATGTTGCTATTAAATTCCACAGATTTTTCTAATGTAAATAACGAAATGTCATCTGAAAAAATTATTTTCACTGAATTATGTGAATACGACATTCTAGTCGACTTGTTAAAATCTTCAGGGTATGTTTGTTTCGTTATGATTTTGCCAGCCAATAGACGCTAAGCATTGCACTCAAAAGAGCGCTTCGATGACCGGTTACGCGATGCCCGCATCGAGCTTGACTGTGTCGTACACCGAAAGAGAACCTACCTACGCCGCGTCTATTGGCTCGTGGTCGCCACTCGAAAACTTTTCGGCTCCAGTGGCCGTCGCTTTTTACTTACTAAAATATAATTATGTGGAAGAACCAGCTCCAATTATAAGATTATATTGAGTCCTTTTAATCAGTGTCACTTTCAAATTAAGTTAATTATAGCACTATAGTTAATTAAAGTTGTTTTAAAAGGTACTAATTAAATTACATTAAGTACGTATTGTAGCTATAATGTAGTGAAATTTGGATTTATTTTATTCCTGAATGTAAGTGTGATATTTTTTAGTCTACGATTGTATTCGAAATCATGATATTACATGTCATGGCGCAGAAATGAGGAGGTATCTTACGTTAAAGGTATTTTAAAAAAGTAAATTTAAGCAATTAACGAAGTTTTCTTACTCGCATAATTCGATTTGGTAAAATTTTCATGCACAACCGCTGTTTCTAGACGCCTAGTTATAATGTCACCGCCCCACTCGTCCAGATTGTAGACACCCAATTTTACTATTATATCCGCAGCCTTCTTATTTCGCATACAATGAGCAGCTAAACATAAGAAAAATTATTATGTATAAAACGCTAACTGTTAATTATTGCATTTATGCATGCAGTTCAGCGAAGAATCTTATTTAAAAGCCCTGAGCATGCACAACATAATACTCAAAGTAAATATCATTAGATTCCATCGAATTTGTATGTCTGATCATTTAAATTTAAAATAAAAAGCTGTCCCGGCGAGCATCGAAAATGAGTTATAATTTATACATATTATTAAATTACCTTTCTTAGGATTGTAAACATATATAAGACATAAAAATATTGAAATTCTTTTAATTGATGAATCATATTTTAATATTTATTATTCTATTTCGAACGGAGACAAAATCAGAAACATTTAAAACTCACCTGTGAGCACATGTCGGTCTGATACCAAGGTCCCCGAGCAAAGAAACGTCAGAGAGTGGGCGACGTTTTGATAAATAGCAACCAACCATGGCCACTCGCCGGGTGAATAACTCTGTCCGTACCACAGAAGCTCTATTTCTTTCTTCGCCACGCCACATTGTGTGTTTGAATTATAATCTGTATCATCTGCCAGACGTGAAGGCGTTTCATAATAATCACTGAAAAAATAAGCTTTTAAGCACCGTTCTCTTAAACTTTATGCAAATTAAGGAAGTAAATTCTTAACTGCCGCTCGGTTGCTGGTTACCTGAGTACACCGGAAAAAGAAAAATATGTTTTTTGACAATCATCGCGGCCATCATTTCAGCCGCGACTCTTCAATTGCTTGACATATACCTCTCCCTAAGATTTCTAATAATACAATGGGAAGCGTGATGCATTGAGCGTCTTCCGACGACCTTAACCAGGACAACTGTCAGCCTTGTCGGCGGACGTCTCATACTGCGCTCCAGAACTTAAAGGCAGTCGTCTGTAATGCGATCTATGTGTCCTGACCGCTGCCACTTCAACCTGCTAATTCGCTGGGTTATGATGGTTCCTTTCGCTCATTTAGGAATCGCCTTATTGTATATATTTGACAATAATTTGACAGATTGGAGCTGCTTACCATTTTAATTCATAATTGGTCAAACATGTTATACAACCGTTTATATGTATATCCTATAATATCACATCCTAAAATCAATATCGATTTCTAGACTTTCCTGCCTAACCTCCTATCGCAGCCCGTCTGGAAAGTTTGAGAAAAAATAAAGCAAAAATGAGAAAAAATACGCTTATATTAAATGAATGAGCATATTGCTTTAATTATTTTACTTATGCAGGGTTTGAACTTGTACCTAATGAGAATAACGAATAAAGTTAGCTATTTCAAAATATCTTCATTCAAACGTTTTAAGAAATAAGCTCCAGTTCGGAACGCTGATCTGCTGAGAAACTCATCACTTGTGTTTTTAAAATAAAATTTAAAGTTTTTTTTTTCACTTTTTACGTACTTCAAAAAAATATTATTTCAACCCTGTGAATGAATGAATAAACCAAGTTCCACACTTTTAGATCCACTAAAAATTCTTGAATACTTTTTTTTTAATAATATAAATTTACTTTTAGATTTAAAATAAAATAACCTGTGGAACTTTATTACATAAACGTTCATTTTGACTTATGAAGGATTTGTTATTGCTTTGAAGTCGAAATGTAGGCGTTACGAGTTTATTTAGGAATTTTAGTAATAGGAAATTTTTATCGTTGCTTATGTTTCCTCACCGTGGCGTAGTAGTAGGCGGCGGCAGCCGTGGCCGCAGCGTCGTTGTAGTGGTCGTCGTTGACGTTCTGGTCTCTTCCCGTCTTCTGTCCGGATCTCGTGTAATCCACTGTGTTGGCCACCGGAATTCTGGTAAAACTTCTATCCAAGGCTCAGAAAATGAATCATCAACAGGAATTTTAATTGACTGGGTTCCGTTCTTTATCGGCCTGTCTATATCAGTGAAATAGTATTCTAAAACATTTTAAAAAAGAAACAAATTCTCAGATCCAATCCATGAATTTGAAAATTTGTTCTAGCTTTATTTTACTCATTTTTTTCTAATTTAAGAGTCTACGATCTATAGATGCACGTATTCTTCAAACATTGTTCTCTAGAAAAGTTAGTTGTCCAAAAAAGTTATATTCACGTAAAATACAATTATTATTTGGCAATTTGAGTGTAATGCTTTTGGTCTAGTTATATAAAGATTTTATCTATCTAAGCTTAGAGGCTTGGCTACAGGTTTGAAGAGTTGAAATTTAGAAAACTTGAATATTCGCCGAGTTCTGGTCGGCTCATGTGAATGACACTTACGCGTTTTGAATGTAGTGTCATCAGTGAACGACGAAGGTATCGTATAGACCACACGATTTCCAGTATTACTGACATATTTTATAATTTGTGTCTGTGTTTTGGCTGGTGGTTTTGTGTATTGAATGGTCTGAACTACCGCAGGCCCCGTTTGCATGTACAGCGTGTGCTGAAGCGTAATTGACGTTACGTAATTACTCGTTTCCAGTGTATCTGTAATGAGATAAAAAATTGCTATGAAATAATTTGTATCTGGAATAAAATCTGTAACAAATTTATTATTATTTATACCAAAAGAAGTTGGTCAGTAATACAACGGGAAACATTTTCTTATAAAATCGTAAACCGATTCTTAATATCGGAGACCTTGGACATCAAAAAAAAGGTTTAAATGACATTGTTTGGGATGCTGACGGAATCATCACAATAACTGGATTTCGTTATTTACTATATATCATATATCAATTTTATGTACAATTGTTATGATATTTTCTTATTTTACCTTCCTTCATCAATGTATCTCTGCAATGTCCAAATAGTCAATTGGTAGAAAATACCTTCGGCATAGTTGCATATTATATTTTGTATATGAAGTGTCAAAATAAATAAATAAATAACGTGTCACTTTACCTGGGCTATCGGAGCATATAAGAATATCGTTCACATAAATTGCAGTTATCTTGGGGAGAGGAGAGCTCACTGGCAAGTTAACTCTGTACTTTATTGTTTTTCCTCGATTGTATTCGAGGATAGCGTTCGTGCCTCCATACGGTTGAATATTGCCCACATAGTCCTGGTAACAAAACGTTATAAAGTGTTAGTATATAATTTATAAGAAGGCTCAGCCAGAGAGTAATGGAGATGATTATGCTCAGAGCTTCTGCGTGAGACCGAATCAGGAATGAGGAGGTTCAGGGATAAAATTGGAACCGAAATATTCTTGAGCCGAGATCAGGAGTCGATTGACGAGATGTAAGTATGCCCTCCACGAGATGGACCAATGACATAGTCAAGTTTGCGGAAAGTCGCATGAAGCGAGCAGTGCCAAAAAGATCACCGTGGGCACCTTTGGGAGGGGCCTAGGTCTTGCAATAGATTTCTATTGGCTGATGTGATGATGATGAAATCATTTAGCGTTTGGAACTGTGTTCGCCTGATTAAACTCCTATAATTACTTGATTGACAACTTTCGATATGTTTATTTTATGCTATCCTGGACCAACAACATAGGCGACGTCCCTGGAAGGCACTGGACCGGTCACTGAGGCGATCTTTGGAGAAAGCCTTGCAGAGGCCGTGTATCGGCTTACTTCATGTTGATGATTATGCCATTTCTTTGCTCACGTGTTTGTGAAACGATATTAAAATTACGTTTATAAAGAAAACTTTGAGCTTCTGTAATCTTAAATAAGAGATTTTTAACGTATTGTTTAGCTTAGACTAATAAATTGTACCGGTTAAACTATTTTTAATAGTTTCAGTATGTCTTTAGACTAGTACACGACTTAAATTAGTTTAAAAAATAGTTTTTTGAAAGGGTTCCAAAACATGAAATTGCTATATTAAAAAGGGTTCATTAAACATTAAATTAACAGCGGCAGGTTCTATCAGAATCTTATTCCGAGACACGATTGGATCAAGCTTTGGCAAGTCAAAGAAAAGCGTAACACGCATAGCATTCTTACGTTATTATAGTCATTCGTGATATTTATTAACATAAAAATTTAAAATAAAAATCTTATGATAGGCGATTGAAATACTTTATTGTAATAAATATTATATTTCAAAAGCATTGCGTTAATTTTCTTAAAAAAGGCTAAGGACATGCCTGTCAGATCCTTTAACATTTCCAGAGCGCTTAACTTACTACCATGATTAAGTGAGCCCAACGCAAACATTGTAAGATCGTTTAAAATACACATATAACTAGCTGTTCTCCGCTCGCTTCGCGAACCCCGTACTTTTATAATTTCACAAATTCAAAATATTTTTTATTCAAGTAGATATTTACACGCATTTTTGAATTTTCGATTATTTTGGCATTAATATTATAATGAAGTAGTAACTCTTCCAAATTCAACTATACATTATAATTTTAACTATGTAATTGAGCCGATAAACCAAGTTCTACGCATTTCGATCAAACAAAAAAAACTCTTGAATGCCATAAGTATATATAAATACTAAAATAACGTCTTCATGTGTATTACATATACCTATTCTTGTTAATTTTAACATACGAAGATATTTTTTTGGTATTTGCATATGTCTAGCATAGTTAATATAACAAATTTTACTTTAAGAGCTTAAGTGTGAAGTTGCAAATGCCAAAGGGCAAGCAGCATATATCTGTTTTAAAATATATAGATTTTAATTAAACAGTAAACAGTGTAGGAAAAATATTTTAAAGGTCACCTAAACAAAAAATATCGAAATAAGAAATATTGAAATGAATAGATTGCGTTGCTTAATTATTTGTACTTTATAATTAGCGAACTATTAAAAAAATCGCTTCTATTACGTAAAGTAGGAGGATATTTAAATCTATATATGTACTAATATCGCCATTCAGTTACGCAAGATAGTTTGGATAGGTCTTGCTATTACATGAACTATTGAATCTTTCATATTATACATCTCTTAATTTAAAGTAGATGTTTGTATTTATTTTTAGACAATATTAATAAATTAAAGTTCCCATGTATTTTTAATTCCGAAGATGCAAATCCTTTGATGCAAAACCAGACGCCCCGTGCACCTCCTTCACAATTTTAATTAATTTTAATAATCTTTATATAAATAAAATGTTATATTATATATGCTTTATATTAATATAATTAATCAGTTAGTCAAGTGTATCAATTTGTTATTATTTCAGCAAACAGATGTTTTAATTTTATTACCTTCATGTATATTATAAGATTTTATGTATATAGCTTTCAGTATCGAGTATTACAAAGAAAATATGAGTTTTATTCGAACATACTTTTATTTTTGTCTGTAACTACTTAATTAATATTTTTCTCCGAGACACTGGACATTTTATTATTTGTATATGGTATTCACTGTTATTATTTTTTCAGTTAAAAAAGTGTTATAGTCTTATAATAAATTGCGATAACATGTTTTTGTCAAATGGCGACCCCATTTCAAATTTGTGCGAATGTCTTAAACCCTACATAACAGAAACCAAAAACAATATTTCGCCAATGTTTTTTTATTAAAACCTCTTTTAAGAAACTCGCATAAACTAAAATTAGAAGCAAAACAAAGGAGTTTGTTCTTACATTTAATTAGAATGAAAGTAACATATGCAATACTATATTTAATTTATTTAATTATACGGGTTTATCGGTATTCATATTTTATAGTCTAGTATAGCCAAAATACATTTCAGACAGATTTAAATAGTAAGATTACATTTACGAAACCTGTTCTTTGAAATTTCTATTATAATTATCTGCGTCAGAGAACACGTTAGCGCGACTTCATATTGAATATTTTTAACGAACGAGGTCGTTATGTTTACATATGTTGGGAAATACACGGACGCGGACGAATAAATAGGTTGTAAATAAGCATCTTAGAAATAAAATCAGATAAAACTTAATTAAATCGAAATAAAAAGAACAGATTGTCAACGTTTGTGACAGTTAAATAGCAAAAAATGGTAAAAAAAATTAATTTAATATTGTGAACATACACAGTAGGACCCAGCTTAATGCTGTTTCGTTGTACGCTCTTTTATTTCAACCTGTAATTCCCCGAATTTGAGCTAAGCGTTAGGTTTCTAAACATTTACATAATATATCATAAATTTTTTTTTGTATTGAGATAACGGAAAGATCTTTGAAAAGAGTACGGACGAATATTTGGTCAGAGGAAAGACTGGACATGGACTGTCGAAATGGATGAAATAATGGAAGAAATAATTAAATTTAACTTGGGAATTATAAATAAAGTTTTCTTTAAATGCGGTCCGCGAAACAAAATTTAAATATAAATTGGCCAGATGTTTAAAAAGGTTGCTCACTCTTTGGTTTGTACAAAAAATGTGTAGTGTTAACGTGAGAAGGCACCGTGTTACTGGCCACTACTGCCACAATACTTTTTACACTTAAATTATTATTAATATTCGAACTTTAATTCGAACGTTAATTGGAATTCAGATACCAACAGCAAAACAGCCATTGCGTTTTTCAGTCATCATTTTAAAATATTCTCAGTAAATATGTATTTTCTTCGCTATATATGAACAAGGAACGAATTTGTGCATGGATAGTATCTCATCAACCGTCCGTATAACGCGTATGAATGACTAAATGAATGATCTTAGATAACTAGTAACAATATTTATAAAATCTGTCTGTATAATTTTTAAAATCTGTCTGCGCTAATGACTTCCCTATATTCACATGTGTCCATATGTAAATCAGGACTTCATATGGAAATATAGACGATGACGTTTTCGTGTTTAAATCAAATGTAACTGCGACATCTATTTATATTGAATTATATGTATTAATGTTAACATTGTACAAATAATTATTTTATTTGGTAATCGGTATGGTCTATGACCTTTTAAACAGCATTTTATCGTTGCATAAGGAACGCAGAAATGTTTTAAGAATTTATAACATTGTTTTATCTATGAAATAATAGTTTTCATTTCATTAAAAAAATCTTTCTAACAGATATTATACAAAATTGTTAACGTTGCGATTTTATTTTAAGAGGATCTTAAAATAATAATATATACAGAATACATTATTAGATTATTTATAACACCAAGCAACAGAAACTAAGATTATAAATTCCGTATCCAAATATTCACTAATCCTTATATTTGCTAAATACAAATATATATATGAATATTTGTTCTATGCAGTGGATTTTATGTCATCAATGTAGATTTAAGTTAGTATATTTAATGTAGAGTTTTTTTAAGCAAACTTATTCAGATTTTTTATAATTCCATTATGTATCAAGTATAATATAGCTATTTATATAAGCACGGCAACTTATGTTAGCTTGTGTAATGTATCTTTGCGGATCATTATATGCGTGTACATTATATTTTGATGCATGTAAAGTTTAGTTTACGTTATTGTAAAGTCTTCACTAAATGACATTAAAAAAAGCACCTAAATATATAATAGTATTATCAGTTTTTGCAGCTCATATTATCGGACATAGTTATGAACGCATTTTAATAGTTTTTTTTTCCTATGTAGGATTTTCTCCCGCTGTCTAGAAATTGTAAATAGAAATATAGGTTCTGACTATGTTAGAGGAAATTTTGTAGAACTAATTATTAAAAATAGTTTTTCTTTCAAAAAAGTTTGATATGGTTTATTTTGTAAAATCGTTATAGAAAGTTACAGTTACGGCTTAAACTAATTTTGAGCTCTATGGCTGGGGTGTATGAAGATGACGTTAAAATCTGTATTGTTATTACTAAAATTTATTTTTAAGCTCGTTAATAAAATTATACTACTGTCGGAATGGAACATGTTATCCTTTTCGAGGTAATTGAAAAAAAAAAACGTTAACGTGTTTGTAAAAAATATGTATGAATAAAAAATTTGTAATGTAAGAAGTATTTTTGAGTGTAACAATGATTTTATTTAGATAAAGCTGTAAGAAAATTTGTTTGCAGTCTTCATCATAATCATCACTATACAATCATTATAATCATCACTATGTCAGCCGTCACTACGTCCACTACTTTGAGATAAGCCTGCCCCATTTTGTACAAGATGATTTATTATAGGTGTAAAAGCTTTAAAGGGTTGAACATAGATAGGTCACATATTGTTAAATATATGGTACGCCCTATCCATAAATTGAAAGGTTTAAAAATAATAAATAAAGTAACGCGTAAAAAGTGTTTTTAAAATTCGAATTACTAAATATTAAAATTAATAGTTTTTTACATGTCCCTGCAGACTATATACTGCCAGAACTAATAGGCCTGTCACATTCCAATATAAACAATAAATTGATGTAACATATTTTAGAGTTCTGGTCAATGTACTCACCGTTTAAAACTTTAACACCTATAACTAAAGACCCCATATAGACTTTAAAGCAAATATTATTGATTGAATTTGGGATTTGTATTCTCTATGCGTATTGCCAACACATTAAAGTTATACCTAATTTTTAAGCATAAAACAATTAAGTTTTTGCGAATAGCAGTGTACATAATGTGTTTTTTTTTGGTCATTGACTCAGACAGCCATGATTTGTGTTTGAGACGAAGGCCTTTGCATTTTTATAACGATACCAGAAGATAATATTTAAACAGCATTTGAATATGGAGTTCAGATTTTATTTTAAAGATAAATATTATTGTATGACATTATGGTAAATAGCATTTAAGGTTCTTCATAAAGTTTATTAAATGGAGTAAAACATGTTTATAGTAATAATAAAACTTTTATAAAATACATATTAAAAATCATATTGAAAACAATTATACGATATATTATAAATCAATTTAAAATCAAAAACGCCTGTCTAAAATTATTTTTGTAACATCATAGGAACCGGTGATACAGGCGAGTTTTCCTTAAAAACCGTAGGAATTAATTGATTTTGGAACAATAAATCATATTATTCCATAATTGTCAGATTTTATCTAGTTGTTTTTATGGCTTCCTAGTTCTTACAAGCGTATAAAAACCTTTAAATTTTTGGTTTAATAAATAGCTTCGTAAAAAATAAATAAAGGTTTAATTGCTTATATACAAGTCCGACTAGATTGCCGCATCGCTCTTAAAATTATAAAAAGCTGATTTAGCATTTGTGGTTGTACATTCCCTCTACAACTAGATTTATACATCGTTAAATGCTGAACCTATTTTATTGTGTAGTAATAAGAAGCTAGGAATGCGTTTATATGGGAACAAAATGTTTGTTTATATCAAGTAATTCAAGTAATTTGATAAGCAGGATTTGCGAGAATTGTTGTTCCAAAACATGTAAATCAACAATCGTGTGGTGAAGCTTTAATTCAAAAAAGATGCTACAGAACTTTTTGAATCAATACGGATGATCTTAATAGTATATGGTTGTTTAATGCCTTAATAAAGAATTAAAAAAAAATGAAAACAATCAATGTAAGAAACCCCAACATTGAAACCGAATCGCTAATTTTTGGACAATATTTAAAAAGCAAAAGCAGCTTGCGCACCTTTTAAAAGTGTAGACCTTAATCTATCTCTAAAATATCAGTTGTGGATGAAGACGACGAAAATATACTTATTTATGTCTAACAACAAATAGCCCCACCAGTAAAAAATCATTTTAATATACTTGTAATTACTACCAAAGTTTACCATCTTATTTAGATAGTTTACTCATGTAACTAGGTAATTTAAATATATGATATATACTTCGTAAAACACAAATTTTTGGTTTCATAACTCTCTGGCAACGAAGATTGATACATTTAATCAATAAATTTTAGATTTGAATTTAACCTTAAATATATACTAGCGTGTAAAATAAAGAATATAATATATAAATAAAGAAAAAAAAACTTCTGGCAGTATTAAGTCTGAAGCAACAGGTAGTAAATAATAATTAATTTTAATATGTAATAACCCAAACGGTTTTAAAACGTTTTTTTTGTTATGTTATCATAAGTTTATTTAATATTTCTGAAATCATTGATTTTTGGATCGGGTGAACCATATCTTAATTGACAGCAAATGAGTTATACAATCTACAAAACACAATCATCCTGTAGAAATCAAAAAAGTATAAGTATAATAAGTATACAAAGAATATAAGTCTATTACAGAATAGGGAAAATGTCAAACTTTATTTTTTGTGCTCCAGCTAAAATTAATTCAACAACATTAGGAATCAAAGATATCTTTTTTGTTATGGTTTTGTATGTCCGTGTAAGTGATGCTTCTTTTTCTTATGATCTGTAGTAAACAAGATAATTAAAATGTAACACGCCATTCTTTGATACAAGTCCTGCATACCACACTATTATTATATCAGAAGATACACATATGCGTCACCAGAACAGAATAAAAAAAATTATAGATAATCTAAGTTTGAAATATTATAATTTACAAATTTTCCGCCCATGGGTCCAATATATTTCACCGCCCCCATAAAGAATCATTCAGCATTTGATATTTATTACACAATTTAAAACCACTTAACCTATAAACATACCAAATAAATTAATATATGATGTTTTTGTTCTTAGTAAATAACAGTGAAGTATTATTTTAAATATCTAATGTATTACTTTTAAAACGTTCTTGATTTATAGGGAAACTAACTGGTGTTCAAAATTTGCCACTCTGGATTTAGGCCCATGTGCCCAATGTCTAAATTCGGTCATGATTGTAAATTATTAGGTACCCGACTTTTTCTTGAAAGTAATAAAAAAAACTGGCTAATCTTACACAGTCCACTCGACAACATGATGATCATACAATTTCTTTATGATTTAGATACATATTTTAATCTATTGTATGTAATATTGTTTCTTTATAATTATAGTACTTTATATGTACAATACTTACCTACATAGGTATAAACTGCATAGGTAACTAACACAAGACCAAGTATTGTCGATAATGATGTGTAGAAACACTGTTCTCATATTTTAGTAGGCGAGTTTTAAACCGTTTAAAAAGATTTATTTGGGGTTTTAAACCGCCACTTTTGGTTTTAAACGTTTTAAATCGACTTTTTTACATATATAATTGTAATGGTAATGAAAGTGTAAGTTAGAGTAAGTTTATCGTACAAGTTACACCAGTATAAACTCGTTGTTATTCTTTGCATACTTAAGATTACATAATTCTAAAGTTTTGTTCAAAAATACTAAGTTAAGCTTATAATCGAGAACCATTTTCTCAAGTTTATTTAATTTGTGGAATGAAATATGTATAAAGTAAATAACTCCATCAGATGACGTCAAATACTCATAAATATATCCTGTTTCAGTGTCGACAATTCAAAAATTAGAAATAACAAAACTATAATAGAATTATTATATTAGTCTTTGATTCATATCCAGTTTGTGCAAAATTTCATGTCCGTACTGCAATCTGCAAGCCGAGTTTGTTACGTAATGTTGATATAACGAGCAAATTTTATAATAAATAAATTTCTTCTATAATAATGTAATTTTTGCTTCCATCTTAAAGAAAGTATAGACGTAATATACGTAATTTATTATTATGCATTTATTCTCTGATAAAAGGGATTTCCCCGCTCTGACCAGTTTGTAAGTCTCGTGTGTCGAGACGTAACGGTTGACTTTCAAGCGGTCAACACAAAGTCACGCGACGCAGAATACTACTGCTCATAAAGGTTTTTTTTCGTAAACGTAACCATAGTTTGCTTAAATATTTTTATAAGCTCTTCTTTTTTTATTATCTTCAGATTAAATATGGTACGCTCCACGCCGTTTTCACAGATTATTTTATTCTTGGTACAGTTGAATCTTCGATGAGAAAGAAAGAAAAATGTCATGTTGTTTTAGCTCTGGTAGGTCAAAATCATTTGTCAGTTGAAGTGCATCGCTATTTTAAATAGGTTAACAACGATTTAATTAAAAACGCATCTTCACAAAATACTGGTATACCTAAAAAATACTATGTGCATTGTTTACACCTTAGGTAAAATAAGTTATAAAAGTTATAACCAATTTACAAGTTGATTATGGAAGATAATTGTAATGAATTTTGTAAAAAAATATTTGTTGAATTACAATTAAACCCACTTCAGAAAGTTAAGCGAATAGTTTTATCAATGCAGGTTTTATTTAGGTATTCGTAACTATGCAATAATATCGCCCACGTTTGTATCAACGTGAAGAAGATGTTTTTACTTGTATAGAACGTGTGACCTTTCAAAGGATATCATTGGCGACCTTTATATTACGTTATTTAAGTGATCATTTGCTAAACTATTTTAAAACAAGCATTCAGACGCTGTCACGTAATGAAATATCATTACAAATAGTTTTGATACTTTAAAACCGGTTTGGGTATCTGTTTTTCCTTATGATATACGTTCTAAATTAAATTAAAAAAAAAAACACAAACGACGTACGCATCTACTTCCCGTTGATATGCGATGTTTTGAAAAAATCTCATTTAGAAATAAAAACACAAAATGAAATGCGTAGATATAGACGGTTTTATACAAAAGCTTAATAAACAGAATAATATTTATTTGATTATACCCGGTGATATGTGTAAAATCTTTAAAGGGGTAAATACATAACTCATTTGCAATCATTGCTATTAATTATTGAATAGCAAAGTAAAAAAAATGTTTTGAAAATACGGATAAGTATATTTAGTGATCAATCATAGTTTACTATCTGTGCATGTAGACTGCTACCTGAAGTTATTTGCCTAACGCATACAGATAGAAAAAAAACACTTTAATTAATTGTATACAATTTTGTATACAGAGTGATCGGAAATTGGAGGTAGGTAATAAAGTTTTTAATGGATTCAGGCGTTACATTGCGGAAGTCCATTATAAATAAGAAAGGACCAATATCTAGCCACCTCCGCACATGCAGTGGTTGTCGTGCATGAAAGTGCACCGCCCGCCAGCCCGCTCGTAAATGCGCATGCGACAGACAATGCCAACTACACAACCGCCACCGTAAATTCACTCGACACGTGTTTCACCCCTCCACGGGGCATCTTCAGGAGTTGTTACACAGATTAGTGCTAAACACCGAGTGAGCTCAGTCCGCTGTCGCTTAATAAAGTTTTTTGCTGACAAATAAGCTGTACAAGCACATGGTCAATGTACCAATGACTAACTACCTATAACCTATCATCCTATATAAAGTGGTTATATAAAATTTATAATATTTTTATCATTGTTCTTTTATTTTTTACGAGTTATTAAAACAAATAAATAGTTTTGCCATGTTAACAAATAAATTAATATAAATAAACTAAATCAACATCAGTAATATGTAATAAAATCATTTTGAAAACCAGATGGTTGGCAAGACCAAATTCAACATTTAATTTGGCGGTATCAACAGAACCGGCGTTGGTGATAAAAAATTATGACAATTACTGAGATTAGTCCATTGTTAGGTGAATTTAAATTTCGGTTCATCCTTATGTAGTTTTTTTTGCAAAACGAGTACATGTCTCTCATGGTACGTTCATGAGGAAAACACGCGATGAGTAGTGGCAAGAAATAAAACACGTTACGTTTGTTATGAGTTTAAAATTGGAAATAATGTGAAGGATATTCAAATGTACTTTAATACCAGATTATTAAAGTTAGACTACATTATCTTGTGATAGTCGTAAGGCTAGTAAAACAATTATATTTGCCGGATACAATTTACCAGAAAATGTTACAAAAAGCTAAGGACGTGATTCTTCTTCATATTTTTCAGCTGATAGACGCCCATAGCAAGGCAAAGACCTCTTGCAAAGATCGCCATGATAGGCGGTCCTGTACTTCTCGCATTCAGTGACTTGCCGCGACCTCACTAGTTGCGCGAACACTGCCACTTCAAACGAGCTATTCTTCTCTCTCTCATCATTTTTAATCTGGTCTCGCAAAGAGACTCCAAGCATTGCTCTCCCCATTGTTCCAAGATCACTCAAAGAATCTTAAGCCTTTTTATGAGGCACGTCGTAAGTTATCACGTCTCGGATCCACACGTCATCACCGGCCACACAAATTGGTCAAATGCGTTTCGTCTTCAAAGATTACAGTATAATGGATGAGAAGAGTTGGATTCTGTGTGTAATCTCTTTCTCGAATTTGGACTTATTAAGCTGGACAGTTTAACCCGGATATAAATAATAGCCTGAAAATTCGAGCGTAGCACCTTCGACAATTATTTGAGTAGGCAGGACCTGGACTTTAGCCTTATCCATATTTAAGTCCTACTTGTCCGAAGGCTCTTCTGAGATCATCTAACATTGTTGGACCTCCATGGTCTCAGCCATTACGACCATAACGTCGGCATATCGAAGGTGAATGATGTACATGCCGTTTATGTCGGTGTCCAGCACGCTCCTGTCCATGACCCTGAAGACATCTTCCAGTGCAGCAGTAAACAGTTTCGGAGAGATAACGTCGTGATTACATGGGAGCAAAATTAGTACATTTTTGTCTTTTATTTATCGAACGTGTTAACTATCTATGTTTGTTTCTGTATACCAAACTATTTGGGTTGGATTTTTGGAACAGATAATGATTGCTATGGAATATACAAAGAATTATTGACAGAAAATTTTATTATTGTTAAAAGAAACGTGAAAGTTGACAGTAATTCATATAAAAATAGGTTTTTGAATTATGGTGGAAAACGAAATGTTACTTGTACACCTTTAAAATATCTTTTAAGGGTAAATACATTTTTAAATTTATTTACAATTGTTGACGGTCACTATAATCACTCATCCCTTTGCTTTGCTTGTACATAAAAGTTCAGATACAGAGACTTTCATTATAACTCTTTAATATTATTTCATATCCACATGTGATGTACAGTCACCAATAAGTTTACGTCATGACAATGATAGAATGAAAACAAGAAGAGTTGGATAAAAACTAGAATCAGATTAATGTTCCCTCAACTTAAAGCTACCTAGAGTGTTTTATTGTATTTGCATTTGATGTGTTTCAAGTTATGCTGCTAGTGGCTTTATACTTTGTGCAGCTTGATCGAAACGCAGTCATCGGAAATAGGAAGTTCGCGGTCTAAAAATTACCCTGGATTATCGTATCCCAGTTACATCAAAGAGAGTATATTCCATACTCGTGTACTCCTAATCGCTATTGCTTAAACGACTAGGTGGGCGCGGTCGCGGTGTCAGGAGTATAAGTGTGTTGAAAGTTTCGTGCATCGTACCCGACAGGGGCTCTATATGAGGCGAGTGTTTCAAATGCTCTCTGATCTGAAAGGAACCTATAACAAACGCACTATTTTTTAAGTTACTTTGACAGTACACTAGAGTGGCAATTCGTTCCCAAGCTTTATTATCACTAACAAATCTAATACAATGTAAATGATTTTTTTTTGTTTAATAAACTTCATTAATTTAATATATATGATAATTCAGAGACATCACACGAGAGTGTATTGTAATACTGAAAACAGTCATCCACAAAAGTGATACTAATTTTACGAAGATTAGAGAAAAATAATACAACCAGCTTACTTTTCTTTTTATAGTCTGTTCGTTTAGTACAAAACGGTACCACCTAAGTGTGCAAATACCATCGTATTAAGACTTATGAAACCATGCTTCTTTTTAGTAACGTCACAAGTATGAGTGAAGAATTTAAAACATGTACGGGTAATACATCGTTAAAGTCAACCAACACTACCAAGTGTAGTTCCCCTTTAGCGGGACATTTTTATAGCATTATCCTTTTACCGACTCTCTTTCCGTGTAACAAAAAAATATCTCGAAAGCAACGTCGAAATCATTAGATTATGGTGTTAAAAATATCCTTTTTTTTAATAAGTTTCTTGTTTTTGCACATACAATTAAAAACGTTAACGACAACCTCAATTTTTTTATTTCGTTTAATATTGTAATACACATAAGAAATCGTTCATTAAAGTTTTTTTTGTTGACTGCTATAGAATGCATAAATTAAACAATGTGTTTAATAAGTAAATAATTAAATAAACTGTAATCAAAATCAATGGTTCCTAAAGTTATAATAACATAATGATGACGTAGTAAAAAAGAGTATATAAATTCGGATTACTACATATCTATGACGTATTTCTTGTGTCTTTTGTTTTATTTTTAATTTATATCTTTTTTAATATCTGTCCCTGCAGAGTGCTGTTAGAAAATGTTAGCCTGTCACATACCAAAATAATAATCTTTTAACATACTTTAGAGTGATTGCTTTTATGCAAGAATATGATTGAAAATCGGTGTAATAGTTTTAAAGCTCTTTGCTGACAACTGACCTACCTAAATATGGGTGATGGTGTATAGTAGCCTATACACTCTCCTCTTTCACACGTATAACAAATAACCCTGTGTAAAAATATTGTTTTTATCGTTAATGGCTCCTAAAGGTTGTATTTTTTAAAAAAAATCGCCGCTAATTAATCAGTCATTGGCCTATTGAAATCATTTTATTAAATACAACATTGTCATAGTTTTTATATAACACTGAAATAAATTTATTATCATAAACGTCATTCGGTTTTACCTAAGTCTACAAATATGTTGCGGTGACGAAAAAACCACATTTATATGTAAATTATATTCATCAATACTGTTAATAATTAAGCAATAAATAATTGCAAAAATGATCAAAGACATTTTAATATAACAAAAATTGGAGAAATAACGATGAAGTTTGTCTTATGCATTTGAAGTAAAAAATAACGAACACAGAATGAAAAACAAAAATAACTCGAATTTATCACATAATTTAAAAATTATGCTGAATTTTCTGATACAATAACAATCATCTCCAAAATAAGTTGCTTATATAAAAGACATCAACGATACTCGAATTGCTAAAGCTTGATTTAAGTATGATACAAGGGTTTTATTCCTGCTTTAAAACGGTGAATGTAAAGCTCATATATCAACAAAAACTTTAAGGCTTTTATATCTATTTCCAATTTGCGAAATCCAAACAATTTTGTGTAAAGGTTTGTGTAAACTCTGAAGTAAGTTATAATAATTTGTTTTTTTAAATTGCAAAGCCAATAAATTCTTGTTATACAAAGTCTACACGGACAGAGATTTAATATGTAGTCGGATTTCGAAAACTCTTTCACATTCGCAATTTTAAAGCAATTACACCTGTAACCAATTACCCTATACAGACTAATTTCGATTTGTGCTTTTCGTGGTTAAGAAAATGTTGTCTCGTATATTATTATTAAAAAAAGGACTATTCATAAAAACATTTCGAAATCTTTGGTTGTGTTTTTTGTCTAGCTTACTAATTAATGTAATATCTAGTGAGAATCACAACCCTTTTCTTGTTTTCATTAAATTATCACATGTCAGAGATGGCAACCGAAAAAAAATCTTTAATTAGTTATTTTGAGGTTTTCCTTATTTTTTTTTAACTAGCTGGCTATATTCTAATGTTGATGCGTGCTGTTAGCCGTTTTGGCTTTTACAGCTTCATCGGACTCAGGGCTCGCGGATCCGAAATCCGCGAGCTAATAAACTAAAAAAAAAAAATCTACGTCAGATTTTTAATGGACGATCATTGCTCCTCAAATGGCATTCGCAGATTCCGCGGGTTTGATGTAAAATAGCGTACCTCGAGGGTCCCTGGAGGAGCCTCGCTTCGGGCCGGTATTAAGAGTCCATCGAGCTTTTAGATTGTTTTAGTGGACGCTCCATCGTGTGACAAGGCTCATGGACCTCCGCAAAGTGACCTTGGCTTCGGTTGTCACTCATCTATAATACGGGATTAGAATTCCGATATAACGGCGCTGCACCACCGGCTTGGTCTGTTGCTATTGCTTGGCTAATAACACTACTATTTCTTCTAAACCGTTAGCCCTGGAAGAAGTGGCAGCAGACACTTGAGCAACGTTCTTATCTAGTATATTTTTATCTTGTATTTCATTATTATTATTATTTGTTTTATTAATAAAATAATTTACACTAAGAGCAATGGGGATGTCTATGTGTTACGTAAATCTCTTATATATAGAAACAATTTATTGTAATAAGGATTTAGTTTCTCTGGATATTATTTGTAAATTTAAATATTAACGATGGATCATAAAGTAATTCACGTGTGCAACCGGTGCGACGATCATATAATTATTCTATTAAAATAATAACTTAATTATAAACAAGTTTTCTACATGTAATGTGCTGTAAGAAAAAAAATCCACATTTTCCGGCTATGACTTTTATTTCTTGATGATTATATATAAGTTATAATTTAATGAAGCTTTTAACGAGTGGTAAAGTCGCAGGCAAGCTCAACGGTCACCAATTTGGTTTCAAGGAGCAAACCAACACAACCATGGCGATCTCCTCGGCTCTCGATGTCGTTCGCTCGGCCAAACGAGCTAGAGAGGCCGTCATCGCCGTCTCCCTTGACATCAAGGCAGCATTTAACAACGCCTGGTGGCCAGCTCTATTCGAGGGCCTCAGGCGGATCGGTTGCCCTCGAAACATTTTTTCAATTTTTGAAAACTATGTTCAAGACAGAGAAGTGGTTTTAGATTACGCCGGAGAACGAGTCACTAAGAAGCTAACTAAGGGCTGCGTTCAGGGTTCGGCATGTGGCCCAATTATGTGGAACATTATCCTAGACGAGCTTCTCGAAATAGACCTGCCTGATGGGTGCCATTTACAAGCGTTTGCCGACGACGTCTTGCTCATTACACACCACATTCGCGCTGAAGATCTCCAAGATTTAACCAACTCCGCGCTTGGTAAAATTATTGAGTGGGGTGAAAGTGTTAAACTGACCTTCGGCCCCGAAAAAACACAAGTTATTGCATTCACACCCACAGCCAAAAAATGCTCAATAAGAATGGGCCAATACTGCCTTCCGTTTATACACGAGTTCAAACTTCTGGGAGTCATCATTGACGAGAAATTACTCTTTAATAAACATGTTCAGCACACTATCAAAAAAGCCTCGCGCATATTTAATAGACTTAGTCTTTTCTGTAGACCAACATGGGGGGCACATCCCGAGAACATCCGGACAATCTACATCAGTATCATTGAGCCAATTATGACATATGCTGCTGGTATATGGGGGCAAGCGGCTCTAAAAAAAGGGATAATAAGGCGGTTGTTAAGTATGCAACGAGGCTTTGCCATCAGGATCACACGGGCGTTCAAGACCATATCCACCACAGCCGCTCTAGCACTTGCAGAACTCACCCCACTCGACCTCAAAGTTCGGGAGGTACAGGCACTGGAACTCACAAAACTCACCGGCGCCTCTCATCTTTTACCTTCTGATACAGCTCTAGAACGCCCTACACCACCACACAAATTATTGCACCCCGCTACCAGAGTATCCATTTCTGTCCTTTCCCCCTCTAGAGGTCGTAATTACACAGCACCCTATCCCCATGCTTTGAATATTTACACTGATGGGAGCAAGCTGGAGGACTCCTCCGTAGGAGCGGCATTCGTTGCTTTCATGGAAGGCCGCCAGACTGCTTCCAAAAAATACAAACTTCACTCGTTTTGCTCGGTCTTTCAAGCTGAGCTTCTCGCCATTTCGAAAGCCTGCTCGTGGGCCTGTTCAACATACCCGAACACATACACAATTATTCACACGGACTCACAATCTTCCATCGCCGCGCTGCAGAATAGAAGCAACACCCACCCCATCGTCACACAAATTCACAATCAGATACACGCACGCGCGCCTCGCTACATTACACTTTACATGGGTCAAAAGCCACACAGGCGTCGTCGGTAACGAGGAAGCCGACTTGGCAGCAAAGAGTGCTGCCGCAATGCACTCTCCACCGGCTTATGTCTACTTCCCAATGAGTTTCGTGAAGAGCGCAATCCGCGCGGAACACAACCGCATTTGGCAGGCTAGATACGAGAGCTCGGCACAGGGTCGACATACCATAGGACTCCTTTCGAAACTCACCGACATAAACAAACTGCGAAAACTCATCAAGACATCCTTCCATCTGACACAACTACTAAGCGGGCACGGGTACTGCAAGCAGTACCTGCACCGTTTTAAAATAATCGATAATGAGACTTGCCCATGTGACGACTCCACAGTACAGACTTTTGATCACTTACTCAGACACTGCTCCCGATTCGCATCCAAAAGACATATCCACGTGACCTTATGTGAAAACCTTAATATATCTCCGTTCAGCTTACCGGACCTTCTCAAGAAAAAATCTACAGCAGAATCTTTTGATGAGTTGGCCCGGCACATTGTCCTAAATCTCAAGGCATTTAACGGTCTGTAGCGCTTGGGCAGCGACTTAAATAAAATAATGTAGCAACTAATATATAATTGTGTATTCCAAATTGTATTGTTAATATGTATAAATTTTAGCTGTATTTACCCATAAGTGAAAATTGTGTAAAAAAAAAAAATTGTAATAATAATATAAAACGCTGTCGTGCCTCGCAGCTGGGAGAAGAAAGATCCGTATCAAATAGCGGCAACCCTCTCCCAACTGTCTGCGTTTAGTTAAAGCGAAAGATAAATACTGTAAAAAAAACACCAGCGATACAAATTAGAATTAATAAAAAAAAAATATATAAAAGATCTTATAACACATCTATAGATTATTTCTAGCAGACTACCTAATAACAGAGTTGATATTCCATTTTTGAGGTCCACTATTAAAAACTCTCAATATGAAAAATGCAAATACACCTTTTGCTAAAAACTAATGGTTTTAGCGTTTCAAAAATTTTACTTATTAAAAATCAATTATGGTTAACTATGTCCATGCAGACTGTACGGCTAGAAATTATTAGCCGGTATGATTTCGATAGAAAAATAAATTAAGGTAAAATATTTCAGAGTGATCATTTTATACGGGGTGATTAGAAATAACTGTAAATACTTTGAAGCTTATAACTAACAAACATACAATGCATTCACCCCTTCAAAGCTTTTACATCTATTACCAATCAACCTGTATATTTCACCCTAAGTGGAACCCCCAGGAGACCGAAATTGTGTCATGATATTCGTCATAATTATTATAATCATTTTATTAACTAGAAGTTTTTAATATTTTATCTGATTTTTGAAAATAAAAAGACAATTAAGAATGATGTTGTCATGAATGATGTCAAATGAAAAATGTCAAAATGATGTCGTGAATTTAGTTTTAAAAGCAATAAATAGTATCAATTTCGTTAGTATTTACAGGTTATATTTAAGTGAAAGGTAATGATGAAAGTTTTGCAAAAGTTTTTTGGGTTTTCCCATTAAAAATTACCTCAGTATATTCAAAATTGGAAAAACCCAGTGGCCTCTTTTTACCGCGGGGGCAATGGACGAGTAAACCTGAATGTTACCCGTTATTATTCCAGCCTCGCTGAAGTCATAACTTTTAGCATTAACAGTTTCGCACATCGAAAACAAATTTTGATAAAAAAAAATTTTGTTACACTTTTTGTTTAATTTTTTTCTTATTTCCGATTGCACTAAATTTACTTTTACTTAAACTATTACAAAAACTGAACATTATAATTATAGTGAAAGTCATAACTTCTTCAATATACGTGCATTATTTCTTTACTATATTCTCTGTATAACTATGTTTTTATTAACCGCTTAACTTTATTGTACTGGATTGCTTTCTTTACTCTTAATGGTATAATGTACTTTTTATTACGCGTATCTTTCTTTATTAAATTTTTCACTTCCTTTTTATTTTTTTCATACTCTTTTTCCATTCTTCACAATCTCTATCATTCTGTTCTTCATTCCATAATTCAGTCAATTTTTCTCTTTCGCTCTAATATCCTTTCGTCCATCCTCAATTACTGCAGTTTATTTATAAAATTTATATATATATCACAGCTTGTTTAGTTAATTTTACATCTTATACCTATATATAACAGTTCTCTTATTTCTCTTGTTTTCAATATTAGTATTAATGTATAACGTGTTATAATAGTGTGGATCAAATAGGTCCCGGTTTATATAAAAGTTCATTGGTTATTGATGTAAAATTTTATAGAGGTGAAGGCGTCAGCTATCAATTAATGTATGGTATATTCTATCCAAAGATCTATGGATTTAGAAACAATGAATAACGCAATGATAATAGTAAGGAAAAGCGTTTTTAAATTCGTACGACTACGTAATTAAATAATGGTTTGTGTTCTTTTAGACTTTGTACTGCCAGAGGTTATTGACCTGTCATATTCCAATAGAAAATATAAATTAATGATATTTATTTCAGAATCTAGACATTGGCGTGAAGGATTTAAAGTCTTATGACAAATAAGCTATACATTTAAATCTTTAAAGCCTTTATGTTTATAACTAATCATACTGTATATTGTTATCTTGTATAAAGCATCTTGTATATGGCAATAAAATATTATAAAGTTTGTAAAATTATCGAACGATATTATTTATTGCGAAGATTCTATTCAAAATGGCGAACATAATATAAAAAGCTTTTGATTTTCACTGCATTACAAATTATATAGAAACATTTATATTAAAATGATGATAGTTGCTGATTTGCTAATTCCTGCTTGAGAATCATATCTCCTCGTAAAAATGTGTTAAACACATTGAATATTATGCATAGAAGAAAAATTAGGAAGACATTGGTAACAAAAGTAAAATAACTTTAAAAGATTGTGTATATTCTATAATAAAAGAAGGTCACATCTCAAAAATACCTACTAATTTATAATTAACACGTACGAAATTCTATAACGTAAAATGCTGATTGATTAAAGATTAAAAAAAATATTAATATAATTTCTTAGAGTACAACTCTTAACTAAACTCTTTTTATTAATATCTAGAATATTCAGTTTTTATTGTTACACTTTAAGAAATTCTCTAAAAAGGCGTCTATCATAAATTTTCTTAAGTTTATTAAAATAAGTTTAACAGGTTCTAATTTAATTTAAAAAGAATATTACGTCCAAAGAAATACTTACAGAATTCAATTTCACAGTAATTGTAAAATTAGTTCTGATTGTTATAGTTGATTTATGCCCATCTGGTTTTAAAGTTATGACTCCGTAGACACCATTATCATCATTTTTATATTCAAAAATTTCTGGACATGGGGACTGAGCTTTTGTAACAAAAATCTGTGACAGTCCGATGACAATAACAACACTGGCCGAAACACTTAACATCATGAACTTTTTGGAAAGTAAAGGACAGAGATACCCTAAGCTATCATTTTTTAATTAATATATTTATCGGATTGATTTTACGGTCTGCTCTGTGTTTTCGAGCCACCGGACAATAAGATACTGAACGCGTATAAATAAATATAAATTTCTTAAAGAATACTCTGCAAATGATGTTGCTAAAAATTACAAATGAATATGGATCTTTTGGTAAGGTATATAAAGAAGTTTTGCCGTTGCAAGCTCGATGCTCCGCCCCTTTAGTGCCGGTTTATTGTGGAATGACTAAGAATGTGGAAATTTGATTAGATTTCCCTATCACGGTATCAGTTTTTTTTCTAATAATAACTAATGTGTATTATTACTTATATTATTGTTTAAGGTACAAATCATTGAATATTCATAACGTTTTTGGGTAAACTCCCGCAATGGGATCCACTTTACTCAAATTAATTTTACAATTTTCAAAAGCAAGACTCATCACGGTGATGATTATCGTTTGATAGCTGGGCGGTTATCACGAACCTTTAAATAAATTCATCGTCATTATTATCATCATGCCAGACGATAGACGCCCACTGCGAGGCGAAATCCTCAAGCAGAGATCGCCGCAATGTCCGGTCTTGCTCTGCAAGTATTCAGCTACTCTCCGCGTCTTTGACTATCGTCGGTTCATCTACGATATAAATTCATTCAACCTTAAAAATCATTCAATCGAAAAATCTTGTGAACGACTGTTTTCGTGTGTTGATCTATCACATAATGAGGTTGGAGAACAATTATGAACATTATTGTAACACTATTAACCGGCCATACTACCGATTTCGAAAATATTCATAATTCCGTCTATATTTTATCTGAAACGGTTTACATACCTCTTAGGTGCCCTAAATAATTCCCTTTGACTATTTGATACGAATATCGAAGAGATGTGTCTACATCATTTTTAATTTAAAAAAGCATTTATGCAAATACATGAAAAAAGAAAACATTAGGTATCCACAATCAATCACAGCAGAGTAACTTGTAAGAATTGAGTAATTAATAAAAAACTAAATTTGTAAGTCTTGTTAAATATTTATTTACATTTTTATCCACTTTAATTTTTATTATAATTTACTTATCTAATTTATGTTAAGAATGCTAGAAGTGTAGTTTGATGAAGCTCTGATTTTCTCTGCTCATGGAAAACAATTTAAGAAGAGGTCGCAACAAATTTAGTCGCGCTTTAAACGTGGTTACAAAAATTACTCTTTCTAAAGTATTCGTAATCATTAAGATAATATCTAAGCTTTATTTTTATATTTTTTTACTATTACAACAAATATTTAACTTTTTAAAACGCATTATTAACGAGTTTTTGCAAACTTTTTCAATTTTTATATGATTATTAAGAATTATTACACCGGTATTTTTTAACCATTTATGTGCCATTCCTCACCTTCGCCTTTCTAGTATTCGTACCCTCCTCTCTGCAGTATATATATTAAAATTAAATCGAAAGGGTTAAACTCGTGTCGAGTCCACTTTCGAATTGCGCCCACTATGGTTTATGGCCCAAGTTGGGACACACTGCATTATACGGTAATGTATTGTAAAACCGACAGTTGCCCATAAGAGTACTATTTTTGTAGGTACTAGAGACATACAACAAACTTTCTTTTAAATTTAATGCCAATCTTAAGTCGATTGCTCTCTTTAATATGTTCATTATCATGCACATAGTCAAAGTTATCAAAATTAATATATATTTTCAAATATACTTAAAACAAAAACTTGTAACATCTGAACTTAGTTTTCAAAAAGTTAACAAATCCTTCAAAAGCATGGGTGTACGCATATATAGTTAAGTTTCACAGGGAATCTATATATCTAGGACCTTCCGTTTCTTAGTTTTAAGTCTAAAATTAAAAGTGTATTATTAAATAAATCTTATTATAGCCTTCGAGAATTTTTAGTTGATAGAAATTTGCGGAAGTTTATTTGTTTGCTCATTTACATGAATTAAATTAAGGTTTATAATGTATACATAAAAAAAGAAATTACTAAATTTCATGTATAAGAACAACTGTTTCGTTTCTGGCTTGCTCTTCTCAACAAATCAGCGTTCCAAGTAGAAAGAATTTATAAATCGTCGCAATACAATAAATCTAACATTGAATTTGAACTCTCGTTAACTCGAAACAAGTTATTTTAAACTTCCTCGTTCAGTTTTGATTATATACAGGATGATTGGTTACAGGTGTAACAGCGTTAAAGGGGTAAATATATAGTTTATTTGCTTTTGATCAATTGTACACCTTATCCAAAAATAAATGACTTCAGAAATAATAAGTAACGTAATTATAACCTCGTAAGAAAAAAAAATTTTTGAACTTCGGATTACTACATATCCGAATTACTGTTTACTATCTGTTACTGCGGACTCTATTCTGCCAGAAGATTTAGGCCGGTCGCAACCGATTCGAAAAAATAAATAAACGTAACATATTTCAGAGTAATCATTTTATACATGTTAATTAGAAATAGATGTAAAGGCTTTAAAGCTTTTACTTGGGAAATGAGCAAAACGTTTACTCTTTCATGCTGTCCACCTTGTATAAGTGTACGATTCAAAACTTAAAACTAATATTTAAGTATTAATGAAATGCAGTTCTAAAACATAAAAAAACGATGTTGTTTTATTAGAACGAGTTCTTTTTAAATTATAATAGGTAGGTTCCATTAGAATCTTATTCTGACGCGCTACTCGAATCAAGTTTTGGCAATTTAAGGAAAAACCTGACATGCATAGCATTCTGATGTCATTGTCGACATCCGTGATACAAAATAAAAAAAATATTTGCTTACATTTATTTTGTTATTTATTATGTTATCAAACAAATTAAAGGTTTTTGCTATTATTTACGATTCTAGCTAGTACCCTCTGTATATATACTTGTTATTGCGAACTGTTTCACCCTTCACAGATATTGTTCACAGTATACCAACATTACAAGATTAATACCTTTAATTAAAGTCATTTAATCAAATGTTTAATATGTTTGGTATAAACACCTAAGAGTATTATTACAAACTTGTTTTTGGTATAAACAATATCGGATAATAGCAGTGAGATAACAGTGAGCATAAGATGTTATGATTGAAAAAAGAAGAATAATTAAAACAACATCGCCTTTCTTACTCTCCTTTAAATATAAAAAACATGTTTTTACGACACCCATTCACTAGAGCTATGTACACAATGTAGCAATCAACACACAAAAATTTGATAATAAATTTTCTCATACTTTCGTATTATCCTATTGCTAGGCGTTGAGCTCATTGATTTTACTCTTAGGCGGTCAGCCCATTGCTGGACGTCCAGATTAACCGTACAAGATGGATGAATCTGACGGTAGATCCGGGACGGATCCCAACCGCCGACAGATATATTGGTCATAGTTAGAGGTACGGAAATTTCGCAAAAAAAAATCACCAATTTCGCATTTACTTTTTTCAAAATTTCAAAATTTCGCATAAATTTCGCATTTATATTTTTGAAATTATAAAATTTGGGTAAATTAGGTATTTATTAAACAAAAAAACTTGTTTAGTAATTTTATTACTAAATATGAAAGTAAAGTTTAACAAAATACAAAATTTCAAAGTACAAGTCTTAACATTAAACAATTTTAATTAATTAAAAGATAACATTGTAGAAATTTCAACATTTGACTCCTTAAGCGTCGTTCTTCGGTCCGTTACAACGACATTGTATATGCCGAAGAAGCGTTCAGCGTCCACGCTGTTGCTTGGACTCCAAATACTCTGTAATGCTGCTTCAGCAAAGGACGGAAAGTTGCTTTTGACAGCCAACGATATGTCCCTTACATTGGGGTTTTCATTTATATTAATAGACCGAAGAATTAACCTATGAAGGTGCACATACCCATCAATTAGCTCATTTTGAGGAGATCCTTGGAAAAAAGGAATTTTCGAAAAGCTTTCTAGCAATACGTTTATATTTAATGTGGTTGAACTTGCAGCCACAGATGGGGTAAACAATTGGCCAATGTGAAAGAAAGCCTCGTTCGTCTTATTTAATTTCATGTGAAGAGAAAGCTTACTGAAACTTTTGTCGCTTGCTGATTTCAACATAGTTTTCATTGTCTCATCAATTCCTTCATAGTCCTTAAGACATAGAGACGTTTTCATCAAAATAACCTTGACGTTGCCGTTCAAGCGATGATTTTAAATCCTCTAATTTGTTCCATAACAGGTTTGCAATTGGATAACTTGTCCCTTCTAAGTCATCAATCAATTTCATTTTTTTGAGGCAGAACTCAGAGATAAAAGTTATTTGAATTTTTAGTTTTCGCTTAAAAGTTATATCAACGTAACATTCTTTTAAAAATAGAATGAACTGGAGAATCCAAATCCTAGTAGATTTGGATTCTCCAGTTCATTAAAAAAGTCAAGTATGTAATCCAAATAATCATTAAGATATAAAACTGCTCTGAACCAAGAGTACCATCTGGTGACAATAGGTGTTGGATAAAATTTTGCTGGAAGATGAAGCACGTGTTCATTCAAGTATTTTAAGAAAGAACTTTTAATTTTCCTTGACAGAAGGAAAGCTGACTTAACTTTTTCTGCTCGAGTGCTCGCATGTAACGTCCCCGACTCTAGCGATAGGCAACGAACAAGTGGGAATCAAAAGCTTTCGTTCTGTCGAGTCAGTTTGTGTCCAAAAAGTGCGTCGACCGTTTCGTCCGAAAAGAACTTCCCTAAAGTTCAATTGACGCCAGTCGCGACTCGGGCGATACGATAATAATTTAATAATCCATAATACGAACACTACCATACATTTCGCATTTATTCGCATTTATATGTCATTTTCGCATTTATTCGCATCTATTTCGTAAATACGAAATTTTTCGTACCCCTAGTCATAGTTAATGTCATTGCCCAACATTGAAACATTTGTAGGGATAGTGATGATTTCGCGTTATGCTGTAGTAGATGATAGTTTTAAAAGTTAGCTTTCTCCTGCAAAAAGTTTCTCGTCACAGTTATCAAGTATTTTAGGGAGCTATAATTTTGTTCATGTTTAAGCGGATATAAATAATAGACGAATGCAGTTAATAGAATAAATCTTGTGCTGCTCAAGGGCTTTTACAGCGTCATCGGAACAGAGTTCACGGAGCGGAAGGGTCCATGAACTTAAAAATAAACAAAACTGATCGGGCCCGAATCATTTGCATGAAGAAGTTCACACGTTGTAAAGCGCTCTATCAGAGTAGAGCTGTGTATTTTTTGTGGTGTGTGTATACGGCTTGGAAAGACAGCGTGGACCACAGGCGCACCAAGGAGGGATCCGAATCCAATCTCTGTACGTCCACGCAGTTCGCGGCTAGGGGGAACTGGCGGCCGCTTCCTAAACACGGGTGTTGTGGTGTGGTGAGTAGCGATTGGTTTTGTTGTGTCGCAGGTGCAGTGGTGTAAGGTTAGCGCTTGCAGAGTTGCGAGTGTCTACAGCGGGTGCGGCGTGGTGCGTATTCTGTGGGAACACTGTGATGATTGTGAGGAGTACGTCTTTGAGTCGTCTCTAGACTTTTATTGAGGTACGGGGGGAGAAGCGAGAAGCACTCGCTGAGAAGGATTGATTGGGAAGAGGCCGACTCAAAGTAAGTCTTTGAGCAGGCCTTAAAGAATTCTTGGACCGTTGGGAGTTTGAGGTCGCTGTGGAGATGACGCGAAGAGAGACGCGTGAAACCACTCCGCCTAGGTGGCTATCCGGGTGAAACGGTTTTGGAGCGTTTGAAAAGAATTAAGTGCAGTAGAAGCGGCGTGGGTGCCGTGATAACCCATGCATTAAAAGCACCTATGATGTGCGTAACAGTTACAGGCAGAATACCCGTAGAGTTGGCAGCAGTAGCACTGCCTGAGCAAACCTTTCTTATGAAGGACTCCGAGTGAAATGCGCGAGAGGGCGCAGATTTTCTTAACTTCGAAAATTTGCTTTCCATTTCAGATAAGCTCAATCACGGGAAGCACAAGCGGAATTTGCTTCCGAGTGCATGCGCTTGTCGCTCGATGCCTTGGGCTTCTAGGTTAATTAAGATCTCGTCAGTTAAGATCTCTATAGAAAACCTGCGAGCGACAACTCAGCAGTAGGCTTTTCGAAAACACTCCTGTCGGCTGATCACCAAGATTGGCGCCTCGCTGACGGCTTATCTTTGGCGTAACGCCTCAAAAGCGAGGGACGGGGCGCAGGTCGTGTTAACGTTCTGATTATACTGACGGCTTCAGCCCCTGTGTTCTGGGCTGTTGTCGCCGACGCTGATAGCAGAGGTGTAGTCACCAAGGGCTGCGCCGCTGCAAAGCCATGCGAAAGCTTCTTCTTGGAGCGCAAGATCGCAGCAGCTGCGTTTTCGGCGATGCGAGCAGCTCGGACGGCAAGGTCGACAGAGTCGGACGTGATCCGGTCGTTCTGGCAGCCAACGAAGGCCTAATAGCCCGCCCCACCGCAGTGGAAGCAGTTCGCCGTCGCTTCGCGTCCTTCAATCTAACTGTTTCGAATAGTCGATCCGGCTCGCCAACGCAGCCCGGCGGTGGGCGCGAAGCCCCGGAGACTGCCCAGGAAGAGGCCGAGGTAATTCATCAGCCGCCCCGCTGCAGTGGAAGCAGTTGGCCGTAGCTTCGCGTCCTACCGTCTGACTGGTACAAGCGCTCGACCCGGCTCGCCATCGCTGCCCCGGCGGTGGGCGCGGAGCATCCGCGACTGTCCAGGGAGAGACCGAGGTAATTCATTCATGTACTGCCACACCTCGACTTGTGACAACAAAAGCGAAGTAACCGTAGCTTGAAATAAAAAAGCCAACCTTCCCACGTCGAAGCAAATGTATTACGCAAATATCACCGCGGCTCTCTCTAAGGTAATGCTCACACCCAACAGCTACCAGCATCAAGGTGGATCTACCTAAGGTATTTTTTTTACTTATATTGTACTTTTCATCTTGATCACCAGATCGCGAAGAACCTCACTCATCATCACTGCGAGGTCGTCGGCTTTTCGGGCGCACTCCTGTCTGCTGATCTCCAAGATGGGCGCTTCACTGTCGGCTCGTCTTTGGCGAAGCGCCTCGATGGCGAGGGACGGGGCGCAGGCCGTGCCAACGTCCTGGTTTTAATGGTGACATCAGCCCCCGTGTTCTGGGCTAAGGTCGCGACGCTCATAGCGGCGGTGCTGTCACCAGAGGCTGCTGAACCACTGCTAGGCTACACAACCACCGCTAGGCTACACAACCACTGCTATGTATACTACTACTACTGTATAGCCATACAACCACTGCTTGACGACACGTCCACTGTTGACGACACATCCACTGTTGACCACACGTCCACCGTTGACCACACGTCCACTGCTGGGCTACACGTCCACTGCTAGACTACACAACCACTCCTAGAACATACGTCCACAGCTGTGCCCCACGTCCACTGCTAAACCACAAGTCCACTGCCAAACCAGACCTTCAGTGCTAGACCATACGCCCACTGCTTGACCACACGTCCACTGCTATAACATACCTCCACTGCTAGGCCAGACCACCACTGCTAGGCCAGACCACCACTGCTAGGCTAGACAACCATTTAGACCACACAGCTACCGCTATAACATACAACCACTGCTAAAATATTATATTTTTTATCATATTGCTAGACCTTACGTCCAATGCTAGACCATATGTTAACTGTTAGGTCACACTTCCCCTGCTCGACGGCACCGCCGCCATCAGCGTCGGTGACCACAGCCCAGAACACATGGATTGATGTCACCAAAAAAGCAAGGACGGCACCACGGCCCGCGCCTTGTCCGTGTGTTAGATGCCCAGGAGACGCTGGACGAAGACGCTGCCTGAAAACTCCTTTTGTTTTTACGCAGAGGTGATTAGGGCAGCGAAGGCCACGGCTAGCAGATCTCGGTATCGGGGCTCCTCGCCGAAGAGGTGCCGTCACCTAAGCGCTCATCTTGATCAGTAGACAGAAGTGCAGCAGTGCCGAAAACTGACGACCTCGCAGCAAAGATGCGCGAGTTTGCAATCTGGTCGTTAAGATCAAATGTCAAAAAAAGTTAAAAAAAAATACCTTAGCGAGCGCTGCGGCGGTGCCGGTTGCTATATGGTGCGAAAAATACCTGTCAGAGCCGCGGTGCTGTTTGTGCGTGTATGCTACAATATACGAGTAAATGCTCAGAGCATTCCGGCTCATTTACACGCTATCCTTGCCTTCGAATCTTGGTTGAAACCTTGTCTTTCCGTCCTCTTGTAACATAGCATGTTAGCGTTCCATGTCTAAATTTCAACAAAAAAAAGGTAAATGCAAGAAATGTCACATAATTTGTAATACAGTAAAAATATTTGAACATTTGGAGGGGCACTGTACATTTCAAATATCGTGGGATTGTGGAAGAGTGCTATAGGCTCAGCGGACCTTTGTTTTTATAACGGACATTCCAATGCGCCCGCGTGCCAGCCACAGAAGTGTGGATCCATTGCCTGGGAGAAGGACTCTGGCCACCTTCACTAGCTATGTGACATCTCACGCACCGACGCACGCTCTTTATGTCGGTTGCGTTCACATGCTTTATGACGTCTCACGCGCCGGGGCTTATTCGAATTTACATTATAAATTATCATCTCGGTTCTTCAAATTCATTCTCAGAACATCTTTAAATTCACGCTACAATCTTTAAATCACCTCGCACCCCAACGGGTAAGTGTTGAACAAATATTATAAAAAAAATAATATTAAGTAGCGTTTAGCTATAAATTACTGCTAAACATTTTGTCTGTGTTCATAATTTCATAATTCATAGTATTCTTTATTATTTTTTCAACTTGTTTATCTCTTCTCTTTTTGTTTTACAGTGGTTTAAATTTTGTAAATCTATTCTGACAGTAAACAATCACAACTGCTTTCGGCTTCTTGCTTTCCTTCATCGTAAGCCATCTCAGAGTTTAATGTCAGCGGAGCAAATGGTGCATATATTTATAAATGTATATTATAACTGTGATCTATCATCTATTCACAGGTACGAGTTTTATTATTAAAATAATCTTCGGTCATTGAGGTTGAATCTAAGGTACAGACGGCGCAGCGGCACGAACATATCCTGTCTACTACCGGCGCTCTCCGTTTCGACCTGCTGCCGCCTGACCAGTCCTGGGAGATTGTGCGGCTGCTTACCACCACCATCAGGGGAGTTCCGACCTGTGGCGTAAAATCAGACTAGGCCTTCTGCCGACTACTCTTTTAATTGAAATATATTTTTCTTTTGTTGCCGAATTCGCTGTTTCTTTTTACCTTCCAACTTTGGTAGGCTATAAATAAGGCGATGGGTACACTCTTATTCTCTCCTTGGATTCCATTTCATCAGAAATGATCGCGTAGCAGGTGGCGGTGGTGGTGTTACCAATTACATCCGTTCTCACGTACCATACACCGTAAACAGTGCGTAATCGCGGCCACCACCTACAAATATTGGTGAGCATCTCTTATCAGAGGTGGAACTTTTGCACACCAATGTTCTTTCTGGTGTACTCTTTTCCGAGATATATAGTCTTAAACTGTCTTAATAATCATTTCTCTTCTGCATACTGGGTGACGCATCCCAAGAGAAGACTCTTAAGCATTTGTCTAATCGTAGCACTCATGGCTGTTCGTTATTTACTTTCAGGCCGTTTGCTGCATGTGATGTTGAGGGAAGCATCGTCAATTTAACCAAACACTTTTGGAAGTTACTGTGTTGGTCGCAACATTATCTCTTCCATCCTTGACACAATTTTACCAATTATTTTCTATATCCTTAATTTCGACTAGCGGGACCTTACGAACAATTTGGAAAAATGTTTAAATAACTTCCATTTCTAAAAAGTCTAACTCTTCTACGTAGTCGTACTTCCGAGCATGAAAAATATTGCGCCTTAAGCACTGCATCCGCTAAATTCCCGGTGCTTAATGGCTTGAAAAAATCATCAATGCTATTGTAATGCTGCAATGAGATCCCGATAGTCCAGCACCATAAGCTCTACCTGCATACGTGACTGTAAAACATGGTAATACTAAGCAGTCCTGGCGTCGAACGAAAAAATGGGCAAAACCTAGACAGAGTTAAAACGCAAGGCTCAAGCTCGACTGGGGTGGCAACGCATTGCGGATACCCTCTGCACAATCTGAGAGACATAAGAACTTAAGAGAAGAAATCCAATTCTACAATTTTCTTAATATCTTTTCTTTCTATTGTGTTAATATGATTTACTTTTGTAATATGCTTGATTCACAGAATACGGAATGTTCATACGCGAAATTAATATGGCACTTCATTTATCGAGACAAGTAATACCACGTCGTAGAAGCATGTGATCTAGGAAAATAAATCTTATACTAACAATAAATAAAGATATCATATAACTTTTAGTTGTTAACTTTATATCGTTTATATTTTACATGTTTATATTTTTCAATGTTTTGTATATCCATTTATTCAAAACTAAGCGACGTTAAAGTGCGAAAACGTAATAGTAATATTTATTTACATTAGAGAGAAAATTTTATTGTCATTGAAATATATGCTTTAGGATATTAATAATTAATTCTTTTGTATTGCAATTTATGATTGCTAATTAATATTATATATATATATTATTTAAAAAAGTACTCTCATTAAAAATTATTACAGATTTAGTTTGCTAATCTGTGGCCCAGATAAAAAATAAAACAAAAATGGCAACATTAAACATGGACGTCGTCGTATAAAGTTTCAGTTTTCGGCGCTATTAGGATTTTACAATAAAAATGTTTATTTAAAGCTTAATTTTGTATTGTCTGTTAAAACAGAAAATGGTAACGATTGTTGACGATCTAGATTCTTTGAGTTTGCAAGAGCTTATATTTAAGGATGTTAAATATTACCTCTCTGGCGATGTCTCTGAAAGGGTTTGTTTTTAATCTTTTTTTATTTTTATTGTTATTTGTACATTGACATTGGATGTTTCTAGTCGCGACGTTGTATTTACAGATTATGCTCTTGCTGCAATCAGGCGGCGCAGAAAATACTAAATATTTTTCGGACTATGTCACGCATTTAATTTGTGGACAAAATGCCGCTGATACGGACCTCGACGACGCGCAGGATATCTACCAGATCCCCGCTGTAACCGAGAGCTGGGTTCTCGCGTGTGCCCGTTTGAAAAAGTTGGCTAATCCAAAGCCGTATAGTCCAACAAAGAATAAAATATTTTCTAATGTTGTTGCCTGTATATCCAAGGTGAGTCCATCCGATTGTAAAGCATTGTTTGCGCTTCTAACATATCATGGGGGGAAGGTCAAATTAAATTTTGACTCTCAGTGCACTCATCTTATTTGTGGTGCTGCAACAGGCAAGAAGTATAGTATAGCCCTAACATTGCCCCCTAGTCGGGTTAAAATTGTAACCCCAGATTGGGTTTTAGAGAGTCTAAGAGCGAGGATACAGGCAGTTGCAGAAGTATTCCATCCTAAACTACTAATCATACCTCAGCCTCCACCCAAATCAATGGATCGGATCAGTGCCATAACTGGTTTTGACTTTGAAGAAGGTATAGCAAAGAATGAAGTGCCTACCCAGAATATGACAGAAAATAAAGATGATAGTACTCAAGCTCTTTTGGATAAACTCAAGCAGAGAATGCCATGGAACCATTCTCCTTCATCAGCGAGCACATCAGCCGTAACCAGTGCTGTAGTCAGCTCAATGGGTTATACGACAGCCATGTCTACTTCTGGTATTATAAGTAAATCTATACCCCAAGGCTTAGTGACTCAAAATCTTCAAATTCAAAGTAGTCAAGGTAATGTACAGTTAATGCAAAAATTTGGCCAGAACACTATAGTATCACAGGCAGGAATTAACATGCAAAACCAACATATGAGTGTGCAGCAACAGGCATATCAAAACCAGCAACATCAACAACAACAACAGCAGCAGCAGAAACAACTCCAGCATCAACAACAACAGCAGCAGCAGCAACAACAACAACAACAACAACATCAGCAACAACAACAGACACCACATGGCTTATCGGCTATACAGATACAACAACAAAAATTGTTGCAACAACATCAACTAAGAATGCAAATGCTTCAGCAAAAGCAACAGGGATTCCAACAATCTAATGTTTCTGTGTCGCAGATGAATCAAAACATTTCAAATCAAATACAGCATATTCAAACTAATCAGCATCATATTCAGCAAAATCAAAACATTAACCAGCCTTCAAATACATCAATGAGTTCGGCCCAGCAGCAAATTGAGAACATAAGCCAGATGCTGAGTCAAAGTGCTAATAATTTGCAACAGGCACAGTTAAACCAGCAAAATCTGGCCATGAAGCAAAGTTTGAGTTTAAGTCAACAAAGTGCAGTTCAAAACATTGCTCAACAACTTGCACAGTCCACACAAAATCTACAGCAGAGTTTGCAGAATGCTAAACTTAACCAAAACCTTGGGCAAACTCAAGTTATTAATCAGCAGCAGCTTATTAACTCGGGACAACAGCTCTCTGCGCAAAATCAAAATTTAATTCAACAACAGACAGTACAGTCATTGACTAATCAGCAGCAAAATATCAATATGGGTATAGTGAATCAACAAGGCTTAGTTACTTCATCTCAAGGCCAAAGTGGCCAGAGTGTCCAACTGAATCAACTTGTCAACAACCCTGGTCAACAAAATGTTATCAGCCAACAAATTCAGTCTGTTCAACAAGGCTTAACAAATCAGCAAGGAGGTAGTGTTCCTGTTCAGGGAACATGGCGACAACAAAACATACAAATGGTGCAAAATGTTCAAGGCCAACATCAAATAATAAGAAGTCCTTTAGTGCCAAATCGTAACCCTCAAAACCAGGTTATACTTCAGCAGCAAATAATGCAAACTCAGCAACAATCCCTAATAAATAACCAGCAAGCACAATTAAGCCCACAGCACACAATCCAACAAGCATCCCAGCAATTACTGCAACAATCTATTGGATCTCAAGGTCAAACAATAAGTCAAACTCACCATCAAATATTAGTGCAAAAACAGCAGTTGCTTAATGGTGCTGGTCAGCAACAATTAGTACAAGCTCCACAACAAGTTTTGATAAATCAGCACACAGGACAGCAGCAGATACTGGTGCATGGTAATCAACAGGTGACTTTACAAGGGAGCCAACAGATTGTATCACAAAGTCAGATTGTACACCAAGGAGGTCAGTTAGTTAACCAAGGTGGCCAGCAAATAATTAGCCAAGGAGGTCAGCAAGTATTGTCTCAAGGTGGGCAACATGTCATCACACAACAAGGGCAACAGCATCAAGTTGTAATTGCTCAAACATCACAACAAATTGTGACACAGTCTGGGCAGCAAATTATTGGGCAAACCGTGGGACAAGGTCAACAAGTCTTATCACAGGTTCCTCAGTCACCTCAGCCAGGATCTCAGTTAACTGCCGGTGGTAGCATACAACAGATCATCACTCATAGTGGCGGTCAACAGATTGTTTCGCCGGGAGGTCAACAAATAGTTCAAGGTGGTCAAAATGTATCATGGCAGCAGCAACAGTACTTACAAAGGCAACAAATAGGACAACCAGGAGCTGTAGGTCCAAGGGTAAGTAGTCAATTTGGATTTATTTGATACAACAAATTCTACTTCTACTTGCATAATATGTTGAGCTTTTCTAATGGTCATTTAAAAATGCTTACAAATATGACATAAATGTTTATATAAGAATTTTAAAGGGAAATGTAATAAAACTAACAGAAATAAAATTCAAGTTCTTTTATGTGACTTTGCATTTTATTGTAAAGTAAGGGTATGCTCCAAAACATGGTTTACAAGCCTTGTTAGATGCTGTTTTTTGCAAGCATTTCTCATGACTTGAGACAATATTGTTACCTATATCTTTAAACTGGACCACCATAATAACTCTTTGACAAAAAAAGAACAGTAATCAATATATCAACTTCTTTTCAATAAATTTGTTTCTAGTGACATTTAAACGAAACTTTCATATTTAAACACATAACCCCACAGTGAAAAAAAAGTTTAGGTCTCCTATTACATTGAATTGAAGAAAAGCTTTGAATTATATCCCTATTTTAATTTTCACTTATAGTTATTTACGGGGCGAAAATGGCGACGATATGTGTAGTAAGCAAATATCATTTATGAATAAATACTTAGTTAGGTAATTAAAATATCAGTAAAGTAAATTTAATTTGTCTTATTACTTATATTCTAAATACAATAAGATTTTTGTATGGTAGTATTAAGTAAATGTTTAGTGTTACTATTTAGAATATAAAATGATTAATACAATATATTTTTCCTATCAATACTAAACCTTAATATTAATTGGCTCAATTCTGTTATATTTATTTTTTTCTTATAATAAAATAGTTAAATAAATTAGCAAGTAAAACTAGCTCTTCAAAATTATTTATCCATGACTAATTTTGTCAAAATTTATTTATTAACTATGAAATTCAATACATTTTTCAAAAAATAAAATATATTATTGGCCAGGTGTCATGGACGGCTGGTGGAGGTGGAAGGCAGCTCATCCACTTGGATGCTCAGACTCATGCCCAACTCCAGCAAATGGATCCCAAACAGCGAGCAATGTTTGTGGCACAACTGCAGAAGAGACGCCAACTGTCCATCCAGAGGGCTGCAGCACTAGCACAACAGCAGGTGCCTAACTTCTACCGACTTTGGTTGATTGAAGTTGATATTTACTAATCGCCAAAACGCCTGCCAAGCGTGGCAATCATGTTATCTCCCACCATAGATATCTGTAAAGGAGGTCTATGCCATGCCCACTGCATGCCTCTAGCCTGAAATGTCAACGATTATTAATATCTATCTGGATACTTTAACATTCTTGAGGCAGGGGTAATTTTGTTGTCAGTGTACATCCATGATATAAATTATTATAATCTATACTGATGGCCTGTTATAATTGTTCATCCTCAGCAATTTATGGTTAATCTTGAGATGTAGTTGATTTTACACATATGACAATTTACAAATTGTGAAATCTGTTAAATTTTTGATTATCATCAAATTATAATTTGCTATAAGAACACCTTTTTTAGTATGTATATCTTGTATATCTTTAATTTAACAAGCATTGATGATTCCTCCCAAAAAAAAAATCAGTAATAAAGAAAAATAAACTAAGCAGTATAGACAGCTCTATAATATTTTAGAGCACACTAGCTATGAACGTCAGTATTATTTTTCAAAACTTGTTAGTTCAATAGATAAAACAATGGGTATACAATATATTCTACAAATACTAAGTGGTTCACCAACAGATATAGTGCTTGGCTTAGTATTAGGCATGTCGGATATTCTTTATTCACGCCACAGCTTTTTGAAAGGCGACCGTCAAACTTTTCTCCAATCTCGAAAGCATTTCAAAAAGAAATTATTGCCCTGTTGTGTTTCACCAGATTATTTTGCATAAATTAGTTCTATAATCTTATTAGTATATATATATATATATATATAAACCTAATTACCTAATTAGTATATACGTATTATATTTGATGTGTTAATTCAAATGCAGTGTACAGCCAGTATAAACTAATATAATTCGTTTGAGTGTAATTTAGTATAAATCAAACAACGACATTCTGATTTACGTCACATTAATATACTTACACTTTTCTAGATGATTTCAGTAAACGATTTTCTTTTTTGACCTAATTTGTTTATAATAAATTGGTTTGTACATGGAAATAATTTTATTACAAACAAGCTGTGTATGTATTATGCCAAATAAAATTAGTATTTTTTTAAATAATTTTGGAGTAATCGTGCAGTAATTTACAGGTGCCTTCGTATTGTATTCATTGAAACTGACACTTTCTGTTTTTTTTTTTCTTCAGAAATTAAAGAAACTAACGAGCAGTAACGAGTCAAGTAATAATTTGGCTGAGTCAAGTACTAATTGTTCCAAGTCAAGTAATAACTGTCCCCAATCGAATAATAACTGAATTGATCATCACTTACATTTTTTAATTATTATTATTACATTTTAATAAAATAATTTTTAAATAAGTTATGATTCTTTAATTTATTATTGTTGTTTAACTAACAACTCTCCAAGGGATGTACTTGTTCATAGTTGAAAAATTATGTTGTAATAAAATAGTTCCAAAATGTTTTTAAACCTCTACTAAATGCTATGATTATTAATAGACAAATTACAAAGCAAATTGACATTTATTAATATTATTGTGGCGAATAGTTATAACGATATATTTATTTCATTTTTTTTTGTATTCATGGAACAGTCACTTAACATAGACATCAATATAAAAACATTTCACCAGCAGGCTTTGCTTTTTCATTCTTTATTAAATGGAATATTTTTTTTTCTTGCGCATCTAATAAGTCTACTGCCTCTTGCTTTCATTGTTATAAAGGTCCTATAAATCGGTAGGTAGTATAAAATCTTTTTGTTGCGTATCCCAGGCATACTAACGAAAATTGACGTCGGGGGTAAATAAAATTATTAGGCAGGTAGCTTCAGAAAATTAATTACAAAGTGTACATAACATTTTTGATATTTTCATTAATCAAGTTTCTGTTTTTATTTTATTTTTTTCACTTTTTATTAACGTTAATGACACTTAAAAAATCCCTATATCATGTTATGGCTTGATAGTGGATCAAAATAGTGCTTCTTGTAAAACCTTAAAAAATTATTACTAATTCGAATTTTAACAGATCGTGTAAATTACTGTAAAATAATTTACTGCAGGTAGTCACTATCTGCCCTATCATACTTTTTTTTCAAAACATTGCGCAGTTTACGCACTTTTAACTTCCGGTTTTCGGAGCTCGAAGATGAAGCTGTGTGGAACGGTGTGGCCTATACTCCCACCCGTCCAGTCGCTCGCATATCTTACAC
Source organism: Battus philenor (assembly GCF_028537555.1). NCBI lineage: Eukaryota > Metazoa > Arthropoda > Insecta > Lepidoptera > Papilionidae > Battus > Battus philenor. Next base: position 8,364,304 of record NW_027181686.1, read on the forward strand.
GCGGTTGTGGCAGAGCTACAATAAACAGAGCGTGTTAACTACTAACAGATAAATTAACTAAAGGTGCCTACACAAAAGTAGGCGTAATTGGCCTTTTCACTCGCACAAGTAAATATATATATTTGTCTCCCTCCAATTTACGTATTTCTGATTTTTTTTGTAAAACAAAAATGCTTTTTATAACAGTTATAACAGTCACACAACGTACATGGCACCCGTATTTCTGATAAAATCAGACATGGAAACGAAATGAATAAAGAAATAAAGATTCACATTTAAACTTTAGGTGTATAAATGACTGTTAAAGTCGTCGGATACAGGCTTCCAACCAGTCTTATTAAAAATCTTTACTCGAGGTTTATCCAGGTAACTTTATAGATCTTTAATTTGACGTCTTTGTGTGTTTAAAATCGTTTATGTGAGAATAAATTATATTTTGAAAAATACTATTTAAATTCAGATGAACCGGCGTACGTAACAACTTTATAACAATTCACATAAAGTTTGTTAAGATCAATCACTCCTTTATAACCGTGAAATTAACTAACCTTAATAACTTTATAATGTTAGTAGTATTTATGATTTGAACATAACTCAGTTTCCTTGTCGACAGCAGCCTGGTGCCGTAGCCGGTGCGGGAACCCCGCCGTCCCCTGCCCCACAGAGCGTTACCTTTATACGCAGTCAGCTGCCGCCTGGCTTAACCCAACAACAGCAAGTAAGTATTTAACTGAAAAAAGACACTTGATTAATCTAATGAAAACATTTCAAAACTGTCTACGAAAGAAACGTACAATAAAATATGATAATTTCTGACTACCCTCATAAATTGTTATTAAAATTATTCCAGGTGCAATGGCTGCAACAGCAAGGAGCTCGTACAGCTACTATTCCAGCTCCGGCACCAACACAACCTCCGCAATCGCCTGGTGAGAGTTCCTATTGTAATAGAATATTGTAATAGAATAGAAAGGACAACGGACGTCTTTGTTAAGGTGGTCCGAAGATGCTACATGCAAGCTTCTTTTAACCGGTACTATTGGAAATTTTGGAAGCCTATGCCAAGCAGTGTACAACTTAGGGCTCTACAACTTTTTATGAGTCGTGACCTCCTCCACAATCCACTTCTAAATGTACACCAATGGACATCTAACGGCCGAAATTATAATTTTGACTATAGTGCAGCAAAATAAAAAAGTAAATATACGATCGTTTTTTGTTCAGTTTTAACATTTTTATCAGGTAAAATGCGTAATAAAAGGGAACCTACTAACGCAGATAAAACTACGTCTCTTGGATAAAAAACGACGTATTAAAATCATTTGAAAATGTATAAAACGTAAGCGTTCCCAATGAATGTTCGACTTATGGGTTTTGGTATTGATATTATGCTTCATACATAGTTATGTGGTGACGACTGTTCGGATATTAGAAATTCAAAGCTGCCTCGTTCTAAGTCAGCGTCGAAACGGTTTAGTATATCTTCTAATACAGATTGCAACAAGTGCCTTTCCGAGAGTTCTGGAGTAGGTGTATCACTTTACGAATGTCACGTATAATAAAGTGTTATTCACAGTTTTGAACAGTCAGTAAAAGTGATGGATTTGGAGGAATCAGATTGTAAGTTCGTTTACGTAATTTTAATCATTATGCGTCTAAATATAATTTAAACATTTGTAGCAATGGCGACTAAATGGTGGATTCACAAATAAAATATTGTTAAGTACACACTTAAAATACCAAAGGCAGCCATTTCAAAATCTGTAAGCTGAAGTAATATACGATGCTTTATATATGTACACAAATAAACTCTATTTTGGTAGCGGCGTAATGGTTCAAAAGTGAAATCATAATATCCGGAGACGATAAACAAAACATTGTTTATACAAGTAATTTTTGTAATACCTAAATATATTGTTTCTGAAGTTAATAATTAGATTTGAATAACTAACTCTATGGAGTCCATGTTCGGCTACATGGAATTTTACTGATAGATAGAGTTTAAAAACCACACATAAATCGAAGGAGAGGATCATACTCGAGATAAGAAGAGCCCAGAAGATCAGATGAGTTTTTAGGCCTTAAGTGACGATGGGCTGAGCACGTCGCGCGCTGTAAAGATATAAGGTGGACTCTGTGCCAACAAAATACAAAGGTTCAATTGGCAAATTAAAATTGGTTTGTCATATTAAACACGGAGAGATGATATTACGGAAATCGCTGATAGGGACTGGGTGAACAAGGAAAAAGACAGGGATTCAAGAAATACAATGGAGGAGGCCTACGCCCAAGGATGATGCAAATAAAAAAAAATTACCAAAAATACTAATTAACATTAAGGAAACACTAAACACTATTAACATTGCTGTAGATGTATTTTTATAATTCGGTAATAAATGGCTTCATTTATTCGTTCAAAATTTACTAAAATATAGGTTTTGTGGCTCATCGTCATATCATGCGTTAAGTCTGAAACACCGACATTTTAAATCCTAATATTTTAGCTTTATGAGCGATCACGTGATACTAGCTGAGGAACTTTTTAATAAAATGAAATTTCTTGGATACTGGTTATTGAATTTTCAGTTCATTAGTTGACATTATTGTTAACCTTGACGACTTTTCTTTGCTCTATTAAGTGTTAAACAATATTGCACATCATCATTTCTACTGCTAGATATGTTTCTCCTCCAGATTTACAACAGGATCGGTTTTTTTTTTAGCAGCCTCCGTTTTTGGGCGCCTCTTCTGATACTCTAGTAATTTCTTCACAGAATTTTATTATTTACATCCTCATTTTTATTCCATCTGTATATCAATTATTCTTCTTGTATTCCTCACGTACTCTTTCATATCTCTTTATTTTTTGTTCCGTTCAAATCTCACCTCATTTTGGTCGCCTTCACTCACTGAATTTTACAGATATTACATTTCTTATATCAGTTTACATAATTTCTGTTTTAACTTACCAATCCAAAAATACTTTTAATATCTCAAATGTTTTAAGAAACACGACTACCATTGTTCATAAATGTGCCAAATAAATTATATTGTACTTAATATGTTTGCAGTGGGGGGTGCGCCTGTGGCGAGTCCGGTGGGCGCGGGCACGGGCGGCGCTGCGGTAGAAACCCAGCTCCAGCAACTACAGCGGCAGCAGCAGTATCAGCGCCTGCAACAGTTGCAAGCCCAACGAGAGCACGTGGCTCATCACCACGCTGCTGTCAAGCAGGTGCTTGCTAGGAAAACTTTTGCATGGCACAACAAAAAAATGCCCTAAATGTTTCATGAATATCAATGACCACTTTCTAAAAGTTTTCAAACATATTAATGATATTTAAAAAAAAAAACTTTTTAACCTATCTTAGAACCCTCCGAAGGATTGTTTTTAATTTATTTATAGTGCTTTGCTCTATTCTTAAGTAAAATCTGTCATAGTGTTTAAAGCTAACTTGGGAAAAATATTTTTTAATGCCAAAGAAAGCCAAAAACTTTATCTTCTCTTTACTTTAACTTTATCTTAACTAAAAGAAAGATAAAATATTTTGTGATTTTGTTTGAAAACATCGACAATTAATGTTATTCATTATTGTTCCTAAAATAGTGTTTAATAACATTCATCGTTTTAGCTTGTGAATTTTAGATTTTCATGCTCTCAGTTCGTCGAAGGTATAAAAGCAATAGTTTGACAGCCTGAATGAATGAATATTATTCTATAGCATGCAACGTTTGCATATAGTTTAATGAATAAAATGTTTAATGAATTGGTAAATGCAGGTAGGACCTGTGACACAGCACGTGGTGGGCGCAGGCACGTTGGCGGAACAGCCTGTGGACGCAGCGCTACTGACTCCGGCGCCTGGTGACCACCAGCAAAGTAAGAGAATGAACCCTCTTTATTTGATTTATTCATTATCATCCAGAAGCTAAAGGCCCCGGCGACCGTCTGTTCTGCGCGCTATGTGGTCTGCCCACTGCTATTTTAATTTGCGAATACTCTAAGCTATGTCGATTATTTACTAGATACATTCATTTTTAATAAAAGGTCAAGCGGTGTGTGGTTGGACTTTGATATTTTTCATCCGTGGATGATTTCAAAAATCAAAAAATCTACAGTTGTGGGGGAGGCCTATAGTCCAGCTGTGGACTTCTTACGACAGAAATGATGAAGATGTATGTAGGAACATTAACAATAGCTTATTTTTTATTGTTTTGTCGGTTCAAGTACATCTTTGTTGATCAAGAAGTAATCTTAGTGTTGTAGTAATTTGAAATTGCCGCGTTCTCAACTTCTCACTACGTCATGACGTTTGACTGTTTTGTTAAACGTCCTTGCCGCCCTCTCTGCTATAAAAGGTTTTGCTAATGTGTATTATTCTGTTAAATAAATAAGTAATTAAGTATAAAGCCTATTAATTACATCAGGTTATGGGCCCAGAACGTAATCTGTTTGTAATAAGTATCAGTGAGAAGTAATATCAGTGAAATAACGATATACAAAGTCGCCGGTCATTAAAACTGACACGACATAACCTAAAGCCGCGTGGTTTGTGTAGAAAAATATTTTTTATACAAAATGTCTTCAAATACAATGACTCTTATCGAAAAGTTAAGTGGTCGAGATAATTACAATACATGGAGATTTGCCGTGATGACGTATTTACAACATGAAGACCTCTGGTGCTGTATCGAAAATAATGGCGAACCTGTTGATTTAAAGCTCGACCTGAAAGCAAAGGCAAAAATTATATTGTTGGTTGACTCAGTGAATTACATACATATACAAGAGGCAAAAACGGCAAAAGAAGTGTGGACCAATTTACAAAAAGCTTTTGACGACAAAGGGTTGACAAGACGCGTGGGCTTATTGAGAGATATGATTACAACGACGTTAGAAAATTGTCAAAATGTTGAAGATTACGTTAACAGAATAATGAGTGCAGCACATAAACTTCGAAACATATCATTTGACATCAATGGCTGGGTACATTACTCCTTGCTGGATTACCCGAAGTCTACAAGCCAATGATTATGGCCCTCGAAAGTTCTGGTGTGCCGATTACAGCAGACTCTGTAAAGACTAAGCTCTTACAAGAAATAAAGAGCTCCGAGTCAGTAGCATTGTATGCAAGTAAGTCAAGTAAATATAAACAAAAGGACTCTGATAGTTCTCCGAAGTTTAATAAAGGTCCCCGTTGTTTCAAATGCAACCGTTATGGTCACATAAGTAAAAATTGCAAAACAAAGAAAAAGGACCAAGGCAAAGAAACTGGATATGTCGCTGTGTTCTCGGCATCCAGTGCAGCAAATGACAGTAAGAGCTGGTTTGTTGATTCAGGAGCGTCCATGCATATGACAATGAGGCAGGACTGGCTATACGATGAATCATCACCTCCAATTACAAGCATCCGTATTGCTGATGATAAAATGCTTAAAGTGAAGAGCTGTGGAAAAATAGATCTGCCTATATGTAATAGTGTAGGACAAACACAAACCATACAATTAACCAATGTGTTGTATGTGCCTGAGTTAGCAAGCAATCTTCTCTCCGTGAGTCAGCTGATAAAGAAAGAATGTTCTGTACAGTTTAGTAACAATGGCTGTAAAATATTCAACAAATCTCAAAAAGAAGTAGTAGCTTGTGAATTAGTGAATAACATGTATCGTCTGAACTTAAGTAGTGCACAAGCATATGCATGTGATACAAAGGAAAGTGACAGCTACTTATGGCATCAAAGGATGGCTCATCTCAATATGACTGATCTGAACAAACTCTCCAAATGTGCAGAAGGTGTCAAGCTTACTGACAATAAGCTGGATATGATATGTGAATTTTGTCAAGAAGGAAAACAGTCCCGGCTGCCGTTTCCTAAGGAAGGTTCTCGTGCTAAGAAGGCTCTAGAACTTATACATTCCGATATCTGTGGGCCACTGGAGGTGAAATCAGTTGGAGGAGCGCAATATTTCCTCACATTTGTGGATGACTATACCAGGAAAGTATTTATTTATTTACTTAAAAACAAGTCTGAAGTATTTAATAAATTTAAAGACTTTAAAGCATTTGTGGAAAATCAACTTGAATGCAAAATAAAGAAATTAAGAACTGATAATGGAAGAGAGTATCTAAGTAACGAGTTTATTGAATACATGCAAAATTGTGGCATTATACATGAAACTTCTAATCCATATACCCCACAACAAAATGGGTTAGCGGAACGTATGAACCGTACATTGATGGAGAGAGCTCGCTGTATGTTGCTTAATGCTAATTTACAGAAACACTACTGGGCTGAAGCAGTGGCGACAGCTGCGTACATAACGAACCGCTGTCCAACAAGATCCATTTCATAAGCTACACCTGAGGAGTTATGGTCCGGGAAGAAGCCAAATTTGAAGCACCTTAGAATCTTTGGATGTGAAGTCATGGTTCATGTTCCTGATGCTAAACGTCAAAAACTGGATCCTAAGGCAAGAAAAATGATATTTATTGGCTACTCAGAAGTCACTAAAGGTTACAGACTATTAGATACTAAAACAAGAAAAATTCTTATCAGTAGAGATGTTGTATTTCTGGAAAATTCTGTACAAAGAAAATATTGTATGGTTCCGCTAACAGAAAATAATAATAATGTTAAAATATGTGCTGATGAAACAAAGAACATTGATGAATCTGTTGAGCTAACAAATCAAAGCACAAGAGAGTTAAATAACTCATCTGTAACATTATCCGATAATGATGAAGAAGAAACATTCTTCTCCGATGATGATCCTGCATATGTACCTGAAAAAGAAATAAATATTAGTGGACCTAGTAATATAACACTTAGAAATAGAAATAGTAAATATGAAACTAATACTTACCTCTGTCAAGGTGGAGAACACGAAGAAAATGATACTCCAATAACTTACCGAGAGGCTCTGTCATCAGTGGATAAAGATAAGTGGAAAAAGTCTATAGAAGAAGAGGTGCAAGCACACAGTAAGAATGAAACATGGGAGTTGGTGAAAAAGCCAGATAGAGTGAGAACTATTGGCTGTAAGTAGGTTTTCAAAGTGAAAGATACACCATCGGGACTACTGTATAAATCAAGGTTATGTGCCATGGGCTGCTCACAGAAACACCAGGTTGATTACACAGAAACATTCTCACCAACTGTCAGGTATGACTCTGTAAGAGTTTTGCTTTCTAAAGGGTGTCAGGATAACTTGCAAATGATACAGTTTGATATTAAAACTGCTTTTCTCTATGGATCCATAACTGAAGATATCTATATGAATCCACCAGATGGTTTAGATGTACCTGAAGGGCATGTTTGTAAACTTAAAAGGTCATTATATGGGTTAAAACAAGCACCCAGGTGCTGGAATCAAACATTTGATTCTGTTTTAAAGAAATTTGGTTTCACCAATAGTCACTCAGACAAGTGTATCTATATTGGTCAGTTAAATGGTAGTAAGGTGTACCTAATACTGTATGTGGATGATGGACTAATAATTTCCAAAGATAAAAGTGTGTTAAACAAAGTTATTGATGATTTAAAAGTAAATTTTGAAATAAAAGTATGTGAACCTAAAAACTTTGTTGGCCTAGAAATTGAGAAAGGAGAAAACTACATATTTCTACATCAGACCACATATATACAAAAATTGCTGAATAAATTTAGTATGACTAATGTCAATGGGAACAGTACACCAGTAGAGACAGGTATCAAATTAGAAAAGAATACATCGGAGCTAGATAGAAACATTCCATATAGAGAAGCTGTGGGCTCCTTGATGCATCTAGCTATAGTCAGCAGGCCTGACATAATGTTTGCGGTTAGCTTAGTCAGCCGATATCTGGATGGTTATGATAGTACTCACTGGAATGCCGTAAAACGAATAATGAAGTACCTCAAAGAAACTAGTGATTATGGTCTGTACTATACACCTTCACAAAATAATACACTAGAAGGTTATTGTGATTCTGACTACGCTAATGATGCTGAAACAAGAAGATCAATGACAGGATATGTATTCATTAAGAATGGTGCTGCTGTTACTTGGGCCAGTCAACATCAGCAAACGATAGCACTATCTACAACTGAAGCAGAGTTTATGGCTGCCTGTAGTGCTACAAAGGAAGTTATTTGGTTAAAGAGACTTTTGTTAGATATAGATGAATATAATCAGGATTCTGTAACACTTAACATATATAATCAAAGTGCAATATCTGTCATAAAAAATGAAAATTATCATAAACGATGTAAACACATAGATATTAAATACAAGTTTGTTAAAGAGAAATATGAAAGTACAGATATTGATCTAAAGTATATAAGTAGTAATGAACAAAGGGCTGATATATTTACTAAACCCTTATGTAAAAGTAAATTTAAATATCTAAGAAGTAAATTAGGTATTAGGAAAATGTAACTGTACTTATAAAACTTGATTCTGTAATACTTTGTTTAGTAATACTATGTATGTATAAAGTAACTTAACCTATTGTTTTTGTTAGTTACTATTATTTGTTTCACTTTACAATGAGGAACGCTGTAATTTGGAGAGAGTGTTGTAGTAATTTGAAATTGCCGCGTTCTCAACTTCTCACTACGTCATGACGTTTGACTGTTTTGTTAAACGTCCTTGCCGCCCTCTCTGCTATAAAAGGTTTTGCTAATGTGTATTATTCTGTTAAATAAATAAGTAATTAAGTATAAAGCCTATTAATTACATCACTTAGAATAATTAAACAGAAGGAAGAAAGTAATAATTATGTGGTTGTAAAAGGTGCAGCCGCTAATACGCTGCTGGTGAACCCTAAGACGAAGACAGCGTTGGCCAACATGCTCAGCATACGCCTGCAGGCAGGCGTCCCTCCCCCCGACCATGAGCCCTCGGCAGCGGGAACACTCAGGTATTTATTTTATAATACATATACGAGTTTGCTGATAATAAGCATTTTCAAAATTCGGATTGTTACATATTGAATTTATTCATCTTCTATTGTCTTGTTTTTGCGTTCCACTAAAAAAAATAGATTGATTTAATATATTTCACTGATAACTTTGTAGACATGATAAGAAATGGGCGTAAGCGCTTTAAAGCTTTCTCCTGTCAAAAATAGTTATGTATTCACCTTTTTGATGCTAGCTCTAACTTGTAAGTAATCATGAATCTACATACTTACAAGAGTCAAGGATATTTAGTTGTGGGCTATTGTTAATAACCAGATAAGCTCTTTGTAGAGTCATTATCAAGCCTTATCTTAGTAATTTCAGTGCCCACAAAACTAGACATTAATATGCCATGCTTGCAACTAGTTAAGTACGATAGTACTTTTACAATAAGGAAAAACATTAGAAGATAAAAAGATTTTTTATTAATTTTTGTTTACTCTTTGTCAGGCTCATGACGGCGGCGCATGCAGCAGCTGGCAGTGTGCGCGCACCAGCTCGACTGTTGCTGGGCGCTGCTCATCATCCGCATCAAGTCCCCACACCGGTGGGTCCCGTCTCTATAACTTATATATGTATGGCGGACCAACTATTATATACACAATCAAGAAATTTCAGTACAATGAAAGACAACAAGACCTATGAAAATAATAATGTAAATATAAAAAAAAATATATTACTTGTGGGCTGTGATGACATAGATGCGAGACGTGATCGCTTACGGTGGGCTTTATAAGAAGGCTCAGGATCACCTGAAGAGTAGAAGAGCACCTGAAAAGCTTTGCTCGGAGTTTCGATGCACCGACGTAGCTTTAAGAATTGCTCATCAGTAGTGGCAGTAGACTGGGCACATCGTTGGTTGTTGGGGCCGAAAGGTTCTCGAGTGGCGACCACGAGCCGGTAAACGTCTTCACAATTTGAATCACAGTTAATGTCGCAGCAGAAGTAAGAAATGTTAATGTTTCGGTAGGCTGCTGGTCCAGGTGTAGTGGGTAGCAAAGTGTACGCAAGCGGTGTGAGCGTGGGCGTGGCTGGCAGCGTGGGTGTGGGCGGTGCCGGTGGCGTGCGGGCTGTACCTCCTCGCGCTCAATTCTACGGGCACAATCCGAATCTCAAGCTGCCGCCCGATCTCTTCCTGTTGGGCTGTGTCTTCCACATTGTAAGTAAACGTTCAAAAAATCAAACACATATGTATAATATACTCGATGGTGTTTTTAGATTAATTTAGTAATTCGATATCCTATATTATTTTTCTAACCATTTCCAACATTGAGATTTTTAGAAAATAACATTCTGCTCTGAACTCTACTCTGAACATTCTGCAACTGAATCGTCGGTTGGAACATATGTGGTGTTGCTATTGACGTCAAATTTTTGCAAGTAACATGAGATACATTGATTGGTACGTCTATGACAGCCATTGCCATAGGAAATATAATTTAAATGTAATCTTTAAAAAATTGTAATAAAAATAACTAAATGTATTATAATTATAACGGTATGTTTGACGGAATACAAACTTTCAGTAATCTTCCCTGGGGATCGATTTTTTTTAAGGTCAAGACAAGTTATTGTATTCCAACTATGACATTAACATCAACTAAAGTTCGTCGGGGAAGAAGTATGCGCTTTTACCAACAAGCGAATAGATATCAATTAGTTAGTAAAAAACTACAGGCGTCTTCCTATGTTTTTATATGTTAGCTCGCGGGTTTCGGATCCGCATGCCCTGAGTCCGACGCAGCTGTAAAAGCCATTCGAATAAAACTCACTGTAGCTTTTATTCCCGATGGAAGGTGGAGTATCAGCAGTCTATGGGGGCGGAGCGCGTGGCCAAGTGGTCGGAGGCGATCCAGCGGCGCGGCGGCGAGGTAGAGCCCAACTATTGCGCACGCGTCACGCACGTCCTCTGTGAGACACAACGACATGGCGTCGTTATGCAGGTACGCTGATCTTTATAAGAACACAAAAAGCGATAGAGATAACTATGCACGAAGTTTTGCTGCGAATTGAGGTTATCCATAGAAAGAACTAAGATTACCGACTAAGGTAAGTAATTACTTACTTGACTTGTCTGAAGTGGTAGCGGGCGGGGCACATCGCTTGTGCAACCGAAGGCCGTGGGCGCCGAAAGGTTCTCGAGACGGCAAAGGAATATTTGGACTCAAGAGGTAGAGGCCTGTGCGTTGCAGTGTGCCTCTATCTAGGAATGTGGTTGTGAACTGGTTAACCTCCTAATGAATAACTTTGTGCAGAAACTCCTCCAGGAATCTTGGAGCTTTTAGTTATTTCACCAAATTAAGATGCTGTAAGAGGATGCTTCGTGGAGTAATTAGGCTGGTAGGGCTTGGTTGCTATTCTATATGTTATCGGTTGGTAACGTTTTGTAGGCGCTGCGCGACGCGAAGCGGTGCGTGACTGCGTACTGGCTGTCAGACGCGATGGAGCGACGCGGCGTGGCGCCACCGTGGCAGGCGCTGCACCTGCCCGCCATGCACGCGCCGCGCGACCGCCCCGCGCGGCACCACCGCGCTGCGCTCACCGGCTGGCGCCGCGACGAGCGTCGCCGGCTCGCTTGCTGCATCGACCTGCTCGGCGCCAAGGTCGCCCCGCCACTCCACACACCAATTATTTTTGATTTCTACTCATTAATACTTCATACTGTAGGATTGATCACTTGTACAATTTCGTTCATATTAAAATACATTGAGAGCATATTCCGAGGCCCCACATAACTAATGAAGTGATTTCTAATTAGCCATTGCGTTCCGCAGTATGCCTACAACTGATTACTCATTTGATTTTCTAACAAAAAATGTCTCGATTGGCCGGTAATTATGATTTTCTTCCTAGTCAATGTAAATGGACTCTAGTGTTCAATTCCTTGTCCCTGATGAGGAAGCTTCCCCGAGAACCTCGGATTAAAATAGTTTACGCAATCCCCTCAGAAATATGTCAGCGTGTATAAAGTGCGATTGTATGTGCTTGTTGCAGCTGACGCCGTATATGTCGCGCGACAACACTGTGCTGGTGTGCAAGCGGGCGGAGGGCAGCAAGTATCGACGCGCTCGCGACTGGGGCGTGCCCGTCGTCAGCGCCGCCTGGCTGACCGATCTGCTGCTCGGCAACATGAGCGCGCTCTCGCAGGTTATTCCCATGCATCGTCATCATCTAGTTTCCAAAACAGCTTTGCAAGACATTAACCTCCCCCACAGATCTCCAAAAGGATGGGTTGGATAGGGCGGTTCAGTATCTTCCAACGACATTAACAATGTAATATGCACAAACTGATTGAGTTTAATGAATATACGTATATATATATATATATATATATATATATATATATATATATATATATATATATATATATAATATATATGTATAGATGTATATATATATATATATATATACATATATATATATATATATATTGTCCAATTGTGACCATTTATAACAATCACTTGTATATATCATGAAAAGGATACTAGAAGATGAATGATGAAAAAATAGAGAAGTGCCATTTAATTAACTGGATATTTATACCAATAAACTTAATCAATTTGGGAAGTTATCGTCCACCTAATTTATTTTTAAAAGAAACTTAATGTATATTACTTTCACAGATTGAAAATGCCAAGTACCAGCAGTTTAACTTGGCGAGCCCGTTCCGTATCGACTACAGCCTCGTGTCGCATTTGATGAGTAAGTATCTATAGTAATAGGTCTATCTTAAAACTATCTTATTCATATCTCCATACAACTTTGAAACATACCTAGATTTCTGTAATCACTTTAAATATGTTGGCTTTAACTTATAAACAGTTTATAATTACATTATAAATCAGATATCCTTCGTCGGCCTCGTGTCGCCCATTCTTTGGTATTTTTAAAATCCAAAAATATTGTGACCAAATGTTGCACATATGTTTCAAAAAACACATTTTTTTTCATCAATGCTCTGTCAACCTTCTTACGGTTAAAATATCATAAAATCCTTGGCTAACCTCTGCTCGGCTAAAGGCATGTTCTTATTAAATTTCAAGTCAGTAAGCCATATTTTTTTATTTCAGAGATATTGTGATAAGACAGTTCCTAGATGGAAATACATTCGGCGTTTAACTACATTCATGATGCAAACGAATCATAAATTATCACATAAACACACGTACATTCGTAATTTACAGAAATTTCAAGACTTTAGTTTTAAAGAAATTTTGCTGTCTGCAAAGGTCTCCATATCACGAGATATGAAGATAATTATGATTTAAGGATTTATAGGAAGGTTCAAAAGTAGTCTCGAGTGCAATGGAAATGGCCATGCTCGGATGCTTGCTGCGAGATCAAGTAATAAATGAGCAGTTCCATAGAAACCGAGGTGACCGGCGTAGACTACAGAATTGTTCATCTGTAGTGGTAACGGGCAGGTCACGTCGTACACGAGTGACGTGGGTGAGGCCTCCCTCTAAGTGGACCGACTATATAGAGTCAAGGTCGCCGCTAGTTCCTGGATGCGGGCAGTGCAGAACTGGACATAGCAGTTATCTTTTGAAGAGCCCTTTATTTTGCAGTGGGCGTTTACCGGCTGGTATGATGGTGGTGATTGAGTTAAATACGTTTCGTACATATTATACAAATACGTATTATGTTTAGATGCGTGGAAGATGCCGATAAACATAACGCAAGAGTCCCACGAGCGTGCGAAGCGCGGGGCCGCCGCGGCCGGAGGCGCGCGCAAGGCGAAGCGCGCGCGGCTGGAGCCGCCGGAGCCGAGCACCCCGCTTGCGCCGCCGCCCGCACCGCCGCCGCTGCATCTGGCACCGCGCGTGCTCTTCTCCGCCGTGCCCGCGCACGACCTGCCGCGCCTCGCCGCCGTCGTGCGGTGAGTTTTGCACCTACATGCCGTACACTCTGGCGCCTTTGTGTGCTATGTCCCATGCATGCACTAGACCAGAGGCCCCCAGACCTTGGAATTCAAGCTTTGGTTTCGGTGCACCCGCAGTGGCGTCTGACTAAAAAACGTCGTGTCAAAAAAGTAGTTTTGACAGATCTGTGTAGATAAGAATTTATGTAAATTATAACAAAACGCGTATGTGACGCATGAATGTATCAAAATCGGTAGATGTCAAGATTAATCTTGAAGTTGAAATACAGGTTATAACTATAACAGCGGAAAGTCAATTTCTTTACTTTAGAAGTATATAATGTTGTACCCGCTAGAAGCGCTTCTACTTCCTATAATTTTGCTATGCAATTATTAAGGATTTAATTAATTTGCAGTCAACTCGGAGGCCTCGTCGTAACGTCGGCTGCGGAAGCGACGCACCTCATAATGGAGAAACTGGTGCGCACATGCAAGTTGGTCAGCTGTCTGATCACTGTGAAACATCTTCTCACGCCCGAGTGGATACTCGAGAGTCAGCGTCTCAACAAGTTCACGGACGAGGCAAAGTACGGACTCCGGGACGAGGCCTTCAACAAGATGTTCAAATGCGACGTGGCCGAAGTGCTGCTGTGTGGGGAGCAGAGGAAGAAACTCTTCGAGGGAATCACGTTCTTCATGACCCCGTGCGTGAAACCGAACAGAGCCTCCTTGACTGAAATGATCGAGCTGTGCGGCGGCAAGGTTGAAAAGAATCGACGCTCCTTCGTCTCCATACAGGAGATGCACACCCAGAAACCATACAGTTATTTAGTGCTCACTGTACCTAACGATCTGCACCTTGTGTACTACCTCCTGCAGTCCGAGAAGACGCTGAACGTGGTCTGTAGTACGGAGGTGGTGCTATCGGCGGTTATGCGCCAGAAGTTGCAAGTTGAAGAATTCCTCGTGAAAATTGATTGAATTCTTGAAGGACAGTCTTCTAATGGGATTGAATAATACAGGGCAATGAAAATTGTCTTAAATTGGAATTTTAATATTTTAAATGTTGATATATTCATTGACATTCTCTCAACTTTTGTATGTCATGTTTGTATTGGGAAGTTTCGTGGCTCAATGCTCGCGGTTCCGGGATGGTTGAGTTAAAACACACACACGTAAAGAACGATGAGAATACCTTGTCAAACGTGTGATATGTCCTAGAAGTAATCACTTCCCAAAAATTACTTATTTGATGTATCTTTACCCAGAATTATTAATTTTAATGCAATTTATTCATGTTAATTTGTTCCTAATTGATATATCTTCTAATATTATTTTCATTTAATGTAAAAAGAATTATGTTTATATCTTTTAATATTCTAAAATTTTCCTTAAAGATTTTATTTGAACCATTCTGTATTTAATATTGCATTTATATTAAGATTCTATAACTATTGACCCATGTCGGTGTTCTTGCAATATGTATTTTTCTAAGCATACAGATTGTGCACAAAATGCACTTAATGTTTATACTAATTTTGGATATATTTTATTTGACTTTGAGATAAGAGCTAACAATTACTATGTGGTCCAAACCATGATTTTGTAAATATCTAATAAGAAAATATAAATATATAAATGTTCATAGATGACATCTTGTTTTTTTTTTAAGGAAATGAATATTTGTTCGCTTAATGTGGATTCCTTCTAATAATAGCTGCTGGGATTCTGTTCCGGTGTATTTGAAAGGAAACTTGTAATATTTTGAGACTGTTCCTAGTTATAAAAAACGGTTTAATGATTGATAAATTACAATTTATAGTTTAAATAAATAATTATGTTGCTTCATGTAATATTTTTTTCAATTATGAGTTTTCCGAGTTACTTTTCAATTTTCAACGAAAAGCTCAACCTCTTTTCTGCAACGTGCTTGCATACCAAATATAACTTTAGCTTTCGTCGGAATTTCGTTAAATATTCAAATTGAATTACATTTTAGAAATTCAATTAAATATACAAACATACTTATATATTTCCATTATAAGTATGTTTGTATATTTAATTATACTCTGAAATGTGTAAATTTTAATGTTTTTATTACGTACATCGTAAACTGCCCTCTTCTTTGTCTTGTATCTCTATCCAAAGGTTGCTTAGAAGAGATCGCCTCAAGCGATAATAATGTGTGTTTTGTGACATTTCCTTTTTGATTTTTTATATAGAGTTTTGGTGTACAATAATGTATAGATCAAAATAAAATAGGACACGAAATGATACAGACACAAGAATGTCAGAAAAATTACGCGAGTTCCGAATAACATAATTTTTACTTCATAAACAGCGTGATCTAAATAGTCCAAGTAATTGGAATACAATCATGGACTACATACAAGATATAAATATTTTTCTAATAAACATTAATACTTTAATGGAATTTACAGTCAAAGTCTTTAACATTACTTACTTAATATTTTAACTTGATAAACTTATTGCAACATATACATATAAAAGTGCCTGAGAGATTACGATTTGATTATAGCTTCATAAGCCTGGAATATGCACGTGGCCACTTCCACTGTACGCGACTTGAGGCTGAGCGTCGCCTCCGGGTTCCCGGGCTGCAGTTTGAGCTCGAGGAGTACCCAGATGTTGTTAATGAGCTTGAGGGACTGGTACAGCATGTCCTGTCCCTCGACGTTCCTCTTGGCGATGGTGAAAACATTGTTGAGGGTCATTTTCTGCGCGATGGAGTCCGCCGTGCCGACGACGTTGGACAACGTGTGCTGCACTTCATTGGCGGCCGGAATCTCCTTCCAGGTGGTGAGAAACACGCGCTTGTCCAGCTGCCCGTCCTCCGTGAACAGCACGTGCGCGGGAATCAAGCACGCGAAGTAGAACACGTCCACGTTGTTTTTAATCGCAACCTGGGTGTATAAAGTTGAGTTAAATTACAAAAAAAAAGGTTAAAGCTTATACATAAACAAGCTTTGAAATTATAGGCTGAATAATTTTTACTAGGCAAATACATGGACAAACTAGAAACATACTTTTTGTCTGCGTGTGTGGGTTATTTATGCCCGACTGTTTTGTGCGTGTGTTTTATGCCTGCGTGAATGTTCTGTGTCTACTTGTTGCGTGTACCTGCAGGTTGTTGAGCGGCTCCATGCGCTGCACAGGCCCGGCGGCGGCGAGCGGCAGCGCAGCCTCACTGCGCGCGCCCGCCGCTACCACGCCCACCGCCAGGGCGCCGCCCGGGTACACTCCGAAACTGTTGCAACACACTCTACTTTAACGACATTCTACCACAAGCACATACATAAATGTTATTGCTGCTATAGTATACACAATAATTCTTTCAATCCATGTTTACCTTAAAGATGCGGAATTTTTTTTGGTTAATCGAAATAGAACAGTAAGAATGTATTATCCCAGATATTTGTCTTTTTTTAATATAAGTTGCTGCAATGAATCGTGATTTATACAAAGAGTGTAGTGTCGCTTTTAGATGAATTGTTATCAAGGATGGGAAATTATAATAAATAAATATAATTGTATATAAAATACTTACTTTTAAATGAAGTGTGAGAATTTTGAATGGACATAACCTACAATGAATTATCTATTAAATTATGTGGTCATTTTACATATTGGTAGTATTTTTTGCGTATTTTATTCGAATATTAAACAAATATGATATACATATATATCTTGTTTTTAAGATGTATACAAACTTGAAGTGAACTATTGGCTTATTACGCAATTTGGTATTGATTGATATTGAATATGCAAATAGACAAGACAGACGGCAAACTGCTCCTAGTGTGCAGGTAGACCCTATAGAAAGAGAAAATGTTCTGTACGTTAATTTTAATATATGTAACTCTTTGGCGCCGCTTCTTTAAATTCTTACACAAAAAAAAAATAACGTTATACATCAAATCTCTGATTGTTACTATATTATGTGTTAGTATTTAAGTTTATTTATTTTATAATATGAAAGTAATTACAGTTATAATTTAATTCTAAATGTAAATGAGATTTTGTTCTTGTAACAATTAAGTAAATAGAGTGAGTAATTAAATAAATAGTAAAATCGGGAGATATCAATGAAAAATAAGTAATGTAAATAAATTCAAAATTATATCTGTGATAAAATGTGATAACCTGATTATAAAAGTGAAAAAATGTGACAATTACCTAAATTTGTGATATTCTGAGGAAGAGAGACGATGCAAAAAACGAAATTAATATGTAGAGGAATGCCGGAGAATTATAGAATCAAAGAAGAGGAAAGAAATAAAAAGAAGGTGAAAAGAGTTATTTGAAAAAAATAAAGTGTAAACACACAGACCCAAAATCAGATAGAGGGGTATGAGAGGTCCCCAGTAACGGGCGCCATTTAAAAAAAATTATATTTAAGATATAAACTAAAGAGATACATGTTTAACAATTATAATAAACCGTACTTGTAACGAAACATTTCCATTAAACATAATATTAATTCAAAAGAAAATCTGGACTTTAATTATCTTAGGATGTCTTGGTGTGTGTGGACTATATATAAAATGGAAGGTAGGTCCCGGCAGTGTTCACCTGTTCTTGTTGAGTTGTATCGCGAAGCCGCTCATGGCCTGCATGGCTTTGTTGGTGAACGTCATCTCCATGCGCGGTTGTCCGTTCTGCCGACTGAACGTACCCCATATCTCCAGGCCTGGGCGGACATAATACAAGTATTGAATACATTTTATAAAATATTATACAATTAAACATAATAATTATAGCACAAAGCGTTTATAAAAAATCTGCATTGGGTCTGAGTGGACATTATTGCTAATGGCGATCTTGCAAAGATGATACTTAAAAGAAAAAAATATATAAATTAAAAAAATATAATGTCTGCTATATATATACATATATATATATATATACACACATGTAAAAATAAATTATCATGCTACCGCAATATAAGTAAGCTAAAAACGTGAAAATATAAAATTGTAAACTCGTGTACTTTTAGCGATTACTTATGCTTTAATCTTATGGGATTCAGGTCTTTTTTTATTTAATTGTAATTTTTGTCCTGATTTATATTGTATACAACAGGGCAATTAAAATTAGACTTGTATTATTAAAACTGTAGTTTATCACTTTTTGTACGCCATTGTAATAAATATTTTACAACATTCAAAATTCGATTATAGTGCTATGAAAAAAACACTTATTTATAAGGAAAATAATTTATAAATATATCTCATGTGAATTTATAACTTGTTTTTCAAGACAATTTTTGGTTTTATGGAATGTTGGTGAAATAAAAATACGGTTGTATTTAATTACCTTTGCCCTTGTCGGCTGGTAGCCAGCACTGCTTGGGCGGCACGAAGCACGCAGGCGCCGCTGCCACGCCGAAGATGTCGCCCAGAAGACCCGTCGTGGTTGCCGCCGCGCTCGGCTCAGGTCCCCCGAGCTATGTGCCACAAATTAACATTATCAACATCTGCATTTTATAATCTATTTAAATAAAAAAATTGATAAATGTGCTCCTAAGCTAACTCTACAACTGTTCAATTAATGTGGCTGTTTCTTTTCATACTATTAACCATTTTAGTGCCGAACGACGATATATCGCCGTTTATGCGTTGAAGTTGTGTTATAAGCATCAGAAGAGGTATATATCATTAAAAAAATTATTATATAAAACGTTAAAATGATTAAAATTCGATAGACTACAATTGAATAAAGGTTTATTAAAATTATGATAAAAATAAAGCACAATAATAGTTCTTTTGGAAAGAAAAAAATAAGGTTAATCAAATATTAAAAACAATTAATTTTTTCTTATACAAAGCACAAAACAAGTTTAAATACCTAGTTTATAAGAACCAAGAATTGTATTTACTAAAAATAAGTAATAGAAACAGATTATTGTCTATTTATAGTGATTATATGCACACACATGGTAAGTAGTTGTGAAAAATGACGGAAGTGTCCGACTCTATGAAAAATAGATTCAAATTGACTCCCCAATGCCATACTTAAAACATATTGTTATCTAAGACGAGCTAACTACAAACCCAGACAGATATTTCTTTAATTATCACTTGTATACATGTAGAATTTTATGTTTTATTATATTTTGAGTAATATCTAATGCACTATAATAAATTATCATAACAGTTTAACAGAACAATCTAATTTGGACAAATTAATTATCCGTTATGGCCTTATGTACTTTGTTTTAAGACAATACAGATAATATAGAAGTAAATTAGTAATAGTATAGTATTAATAACGGAAATTTTATTTAAAAGCAACTAATATACTATAGGTATCTTATTTGTATTACTTTACAAAATCTATATGCTAAAAATTCTTGCACTTGGACCATTTTGGAATGATCATACACACCATACATACTACATACATACTTACTATACCATACATTTGTGTTAATTTTAAATTTGTTATTAAAGAACACCGTCATCTAAAAGTTGTTACACTTTTTACCCATCTGAAGGGCACAGCAATGAATTTACAGGTTTAGAAAGACATGCCATTTTTTGACTGTTTTTGATGTAATTATCTTTGATTAGTCCTTACAATTGTTACTAATTCTCTAATGCATTTTTTACCTAATATTTTTTTTGCACGAGGCACATAAAAACAACAATAAAGTAACAAAAGTTTTACTCCTTGCCAAAAGAAAGATAAAAAAAATGTCAAACTTACCAGGACATCAAGTCCGCCGGCCAGTAGGTCGAGGTTGGAGGCGGGTGCAGATGGAGCTGGAGGGCCCGAGATGTCCATGGAAAGCAGGTCGCCGATCAAGGACTCCTGAGATTCGGATTTTATTACACATATCTTTAAAATACAGTATAAATATGACAAAATAGTCTAACCTTAATGCTCAAACATATAAGAACTTTTACTAACACAATCAAATATAGAACTGCACACACACAAGTTCCTCCACCTAGTTTGAGTCTCATTATAATTACTTTTATTAAACCACTTTACTGCAAATAGAATTTGATTTTTGTAATTTGTAACCTTGTAACACTGGCATACTTATTTATTTGTGTGGAAAGAATAATTTGTTGTTGTTAAGGAAGAAGTTTGTTTGTTTTTGTCATCTAATTTTCAGAAGAGCAATCCGGCTATACTTTCCAGATACTTTTAACAGATTCATATTGCGCTTGGACTAAGAAAAGAGAGATCAATCTCTAAAAAACTGGCATCAAGTTTATACTTTGTACTAAAGGTTTTTGACGCTGTTGTTCATTTATTTTAAAAATATACAATGCGAAATAGTTTTTCAATAATGATAGGATAACTCGGATGTTATTTTTATTAATCAAATAATTATACATACACATAGTTTTTCATGTTAATATAGACAGAAAGTGTTCTATTATTGTGAGAAACTTAATGCCTTTAACAAAGATACGAAAGTTTCGAGTGTTAATAAATTTGACATTGATTAGATATCTTTGATATAACCTGGAATTTTAGGTTGTATTAATATTTTGTACTAGTATGTTATTTCACCTGGTTGGGTATGACGGTGGGTTGCTGCGGCATGGATTCTTCGGAGGCAGCGCCGCGGGACGGGAGAGACTTGCGAACGCCAGCGCCACGACCTGCCACGAAATAGGAATTATTAAAACCAGTAGACGTCTTGAACTTGCATGTTTCATTACAACTGACATGTTGCAATCGATTTTATTTTTATGCATAACATCTCATTTGTAATTGAATTAAATATTAGTTAGTGATGTTAGCCGAGAAGCTCTTGCAGTTTCATCGGATAATAGCTACATATACACCGCAAGAGTATACATCGAAACTAATGACCTGTATGGTATCTGGTCCATTTCGAGCCCAAGCTGTGGTCGACCTTAGGGGGTCATTAAGCCCAGTCACTCCATGGAGCGTTCACCCAAGCGACCATTTAATCTGGTATCATGAGATTAAAATTGAGCAAACTGAAAACTTAAGAAAGAAATATAGAAACCGGCTAATTTGTATGTATCTTTATCAATTAAAGTGTAAGTTGGTACCTTCGACAAATGCAGTTGGTGGCTTGTGGTAGACGGAGGCGAGAGAGGCGATGTGGCAAATGAGCTCGTCCAGGAGCGTCGGCTCCAGTAGGTCTGTCTCCTCGGAGATGAGCGGCTTATCGGCCAGCACCACCTCCTTTGCGGCCGCCGGGTCCGTGGACAGCAACCGCCAGTAGATAAACCCGCGGTCTCTATATAGTACTCGAGTTAAAACTTCAACTGGTATTTGAATTCCATATTTAATAGTATTCTAATTATAATAGAACTATGCTTTATATGGAGGTATGCAAGGTCTTATAAGGGCTATATAAATATATTAGTAATGGAGGAATACTGTCTGAGTAAAAACAGCTAAGTATAATGCTACCAAAATAGTAACTAATATGTTATAGCAACTCTAGACAAGATTTTATTACCTACTTTTGTACAATTTTTTTGTAGTCAGATTGAAATCTTCCATTACATGGTAGAGACCTTTACTTTCAATTATTTATTATGATTGTTATTGGTTATTTTAAACTTAGTAACTTTTTGCTATAATTATTCTACGAACCTGGATAACACCAGGTTTATTGAGGGAAGTCGAAACTGTAACAGTCCTCAATACTACTGTTACAGTTTTTCTTTTAAACTTAATTAGGTTGTAATATAATACGGCTAACAAAGCATACATAGAACAGTTAAAACATCTCTTACCAGGGCGAGGCAATGTATGTTAATTGAGGTCTAGATCAGCTAACCTGAGGTCTGGGTTGTCGGAGTCCTGAGTTGCGAGGCTGAGTACGTGCTGCACAAGTTCCTGAGTGTCCGCCGGTCGCTTCAGGAATAATTTCACTACTGCCGTGAGAAGTTGGAGTTGCACCTGTTGGCATATAATGCTCACCGATCAGAAAAGTGCCTAAACATTCGCCCATATTTTATAAATAATAGAGGCCGTTTTAAACAGTTAACCATAGATATATTATTGAATCTGTACTATTTTAGGAATCCACCTGCGGACAGAGTTTTGTAGTTTTACTGACACAAGCTTACTTTCTTTAGTTATATATTTGCGTTTTTTTATTCTCGCAAACTCTGATAGTACAAATATAAACTCAGACGGTTTCCTCATGTTATCTACTATAGTAGAGAAAGAGAAGCGATTTTTCTATAGAAATATATATTCCTTGTCTATCTGTCAATAAATGGATAAAATATATAGTATTTGTGATAAGAATGAAAAATATGAATATTAAATTTCTGTTTAATAAATTACGTTATCGAAATAAATTGACATAACTTAAACTCCTGTTAAGGAATAAATTTAGCTAAGAAATATGCATAGATTTATTGTAGAAGAAAATACTTTAGGGAATGAGTTTAGCATGGACATGCCTGTGCGTTCTCGTCGTGGAAGCCCTCGAGGAATGAGTCCAGTAGCTCGTCGGCGTTGTCGATGCGTTCTGCGTACTCGCCCACTATCCACACCTGCGAGTGTTAACAATACTAAATATAAATTCGTAATTTTAATAAATACTTTCCTAAACATATCTCACTCTCAGTTCATTTCTTAGATCTCTAAAATTTATTCAAACAAGGACAGCATTTATTTATCAGAAAAAACTACCGGTAGTGGTTACAATGATTAACATACCCGACAGTCTCTAAAGAGACTTTGTTTAACTCTTCGTTTGCCGGAACATGGCCCCTGTCAGTGTTGGGAATGAATTTTTTTGAATGATAAATGAAATATTATTGACTATGATCCTGTGGTTTGTAGTACATTCAGTGCAAGCGATTTTAAACTTTATTTTTAAGATAATTTAATATAATGTAGCTTATTTTATTTCGGGCAGATATGACCTATATGCACCTGGGGAGTTCAGACAGATATGTCCATAGACACTTGACAGGTTAAGGCAGTCAAAAAATCTGCTATAGAAATAGTCAATATCTTTTAAAATTTAATTTGCGAACAAATTTTTTATTGATTCTAAATTAATTCTTGCAGTGTGATTTTTCGACTGTCTCTTACAGTAGGTTGATACAGTAACATGAAAGTGAAAGTAAAGGTTTGTATTCATGCTAATAGAGACAATGAAGCAGGTCCTATAGAATTCGTTTTATCGGCAATCAATTCAAAAATAAGTGAAACTTTTTTTTATTATTCGATTTCGACTTGACGTTTATTTACATAACACTGTTTTGTGATTATTTACTAGGTTTACAGTTTAAATGATACTTACCATGGAAGCCCTCGCTTCGGGCTCGTCCAGCGTGTCGAGGTTCTCACACAGCGTGCTGATGATGCTCTCATACTTATTAGGGTACTTTCGGAAGATGTCCTTGATCACGACAATGGCCTCTTGCACCACGTAATTCACCTTCGTCTGAATTAGCTCCAGCAGGGTGGACACGCAGCGTTCTGCTGAAGGCTCCACCTGGGACAAACATACGACAAATATATTTCCGAATTTTAAGCATATTTTTACATTAAATGAAAATGATAACGTCACTATTCAAAAACCTAGTAATTTTTACTTTTGATGCTATATTGCGCCTTAGGTAAGTGCGGCAAAGAAGCAGAAAAAAAAGGCATGCGCCGTCGCTGATTGCCGACTCACGGCGAATTAATCTGTATTGATAGAACTGTACCTGTTTAGATATTTATATAAAGATATTGTAAGACATATTAAGACTGTATTTTTCTTCATCATAGCTGTGAAGACATTTTAACATGTCTCTAAATACACATCACCTGTTCATACCCAAGTCTTTAAAGTTATTTTCTACTTCATACTTTTGCTACAGAAAATGAGTGCAAACCTTGATAGCGCATCTGCCTATGGCCCTGACAGCCTTCCTGACGAAGTCCACGTCCACCTCAGTGGCGTACTCCTTCAGCTCGCCGAGCACCTGCGCGATGTTCGCTTGTGACGCCAGACGGATCATGATATCCAGCTTCTCAAGTTTCACGTAGATTGGGTCGTTGTATTTTACGAAGAATACCTTGATAAATTCAATGTATTGAGTCACCCCGTGCATATTCAATATACATAACGTTCTAAAGGTTAAAGATGTAGCTCATTTGCCGTCGTGGTTATATGGTATGGAATACCCTATACAAAAATCAATGGCTTTAGAAATATTAAACAACCTAATGTTAATATAGTATGAAATAGCATTGTTTAAAATTAGTATTATTATATATTTAAATTATTGTGTACTACACAGTTATACTGTTCCACTAAACTTTGTACTCTCAGAAGTTATTGGCCAGTCAAATTCCAAGGGAAGAAATAAATTAATTTTTGATGAAAAAATCACTTTATACAGGTAATAATAACAGATGTTTGTATGAACTTTTATCGTTCAATATGTATATATATATTATCGACATAGATATATATGGGGGATATACCATAATTGCCACCCTTGGCAGGCAGGTTGGTAATGGCAGTGTGGCATTATGGAATGCAGAGGACACTACACATTCCATAGAATTTTGTTTGTTAACAGTAGCAATCCTATATAATTAAAACACAAAGTTTGAATAATATAAGATTGTATCCCTAGAATAAAACCCGCAACTTACAATCCCACGTTTAGTCTTTGCACAAAAGTTATAGGAAATTTCAATAATACTTTTAGTGTGTGTTCATTTTACGCTCAGTTAAAAAAGAAAGTAAAAATTTTGAATGGTTTGACAAAAAGTTATTTTTCTTTCAAATTTAGGCCTATTGCGGTATAAATATGTGTCATTTACAGAAGTTTTACTTACGGTAAAATAAAAATTAGAAATATTGTGATATATAGCCCATATTAATATAAATAATATCACAGGGTGCATAAATTTAAATTACTTTCTGAGTGGAAGAAAATTAACATACGTGACATAGTTTTAATTGTAATACACTTTTCTAGGGTTAGCCACGACCTGCCTTATCACCAGATAGCGACTTGATGCTATGTTGTATGGTTTCTCAGTGTTGGACACTATTTCTCAATGCGACTGAAGAAGTTTTCTCTTTCTATCAATATGGTATAGGTTACTATCTTTAACATTAATGTAGGTTTATCAAGGAGTGTTTACCTTCATTTCATGTTTAAGTATGTCGGGGCGTTTCTGTACAACGAGGTTGATGTTCCTTAGCGCGACGTACTGCACTTCGGGCTCCGCGCTCAGCAGCGTGACCAGCGGCGGCGCCAGCTTGCGCGACAGCGTGCTCACTAACTCCGTGTCATCCGACACCATCTCCATTAGCTTCATCAATACCTGTATTCGTTAAACTTTTAATAAATAAATCTATTAATCAATGTTTTAAGAGACTAGTTTTTACATTTAGGGACTCTTTTAAACCAAAATCATATGTAATAATTTTATATATAATTATATATTTGTATGTACATGCACCCTAAACTGTCCTCTTCTTCATGTGTCTTCTGTCCATCCAAAGGTTGTCGGGTAGAAATCACCATTGATCATTGTACCTCTATAAAAATATCTCTTTTTTTAGTTTATGATGTACAAAAAGGTGTAAATAAAATAAATATAAATAAACAATGATACTGCCTTACTTAGTAGTATTACATACAACATACTCTTGTAAAAGAGATATGTTGCAGTTTATTTGTGTAAGGTTAACAAATATATTAGTTTCATTCATTTGTATAAGTATGACTTCTGTGATTTAAAACTAATATCAAATTTAGCATCTCTATAATCTTCCTATTGATATTAATGTGCACTTAGCAATGCAATGTTGATTATACAAATACGCGACAGCTTTCGAATTTCTCAGGACCTTACCCTCTTATCATAACTGAGGTACTACACACACACAAATTTAAGATCAATTCATCCGATTCGTCTTTCACAAAGCTGGGCGAATCTTGGGCCAATCACTCTACCCTGGATAAAGTCTTTTCATACCTTGATCCGTAGCATTATTAGTTAGGTAATGTCTAGATCTTGAACAATACACTTTAAGTTGTACTAATATTAGTTGACAAAGCTATAGAGAGAATATTCTCTCAGCATTTTGGCCTTACAAAGAAAAAACATTGAGTATGAAAACTGTTCAAACATTGTTTAATCTTAAGCTCCTGAAGAAAGGAGACATTAATGTGGCTTTGAGTCATCAACATCAACCGTAAGATCCTCCCCCATAGACCTCTAGTGTGATTGGATGGTAGTGGCTAGCATCCAGTGTCTATGTTGGGCTAGCCGATCCGTAGTCTCCACTCCGGAATATTTAGGCCCCAGCAGCCAACTGTTCATAACGCTGGTTTATAGCGCGACTTCCGTTCGCTTATAGATCTCTTTGAGTGAGAGAGAACTTTGAGTAATACACGGTAATGACATCCCTCAACTAGTGTCCCATAAGCGAACTGATCTAAGAAGAGCCTATAAGTAATTCAGTGGGTTAAATTTTTTTGTGTGTTGATAGTATAAGTAAGTTCATGCTATAAGTACCTTAACAGCGGAGAGTACGACGGCCGCATTGGCGTGCGCGAGGCGGGGCGTGATACGCTCGCAGATTGAGTGCGCCTCCCGAGCGTCCTTTGGAGAGTAGTTTGATAAGGCATCCAATATGAACACCTGCCCCCACTCCGTACATTCATTAAGCGCGGTTAACAGCTTGTTGATTGTCGGCGCGTTCATCTCTATTACGGAAAAACAAGGTCTATATATTCTATATCTTCTTATTTCTTATCAAGATGTTATAATAGAAAAAAAATTGATCACCTAATAATAAATAAAACAAATTATCACATAATGTGAAAATATTATATCTTTAATCATAAATATGTAAGATAGATACTACTTCTAGATGGTAAACAAAAACATTAAGAGTAAATATTAAAAAAACCCACATTATTATCCATAAAGAGGTATGGACAAATGTCATTAGTTATAAGCTTTTAGACCACTACATAACCAAACCCATATACTATTATATTTAACAAGGATGCTAATGACATGTGAGCAGGGCAATTGTATTTAAAAAAGATAAAATGCAAAAGATGTAATGTCTAGATAGACATCCATATAGATGTCTATACTAAGTTATGGCACATACCTCCCATTCCATAAGATTTGTGTCAAACAGAGATAACATCTCAAGAAGAATATAAGGTTTAAATTCGACAGTAATTCCTAAACTTTATAATTTATGTGTCAAAGATCATACTATTAGATTATCAGATTTTTCTATGAGAGATTGGTAGGATGAGATGAAGATGGCTTTTTCCAGAGTAGTTAGTTTGTCGTATCAATCTCACATGCAGTATGGTAACCCATTTCACTCGCCCATTTATCAACGTAAACTAATATAATAATAACTTATACTCTAAAAATATAAGAATTTCAATATTTGATTATCATTTGATGATTGTTGATTATATTGGGTTCCATTTAGTCTTGTTGCAAATCACTTAGTGTAGCCTAACACCAGCAATGGACTTTTGTAATGTTCAAAAGATGATGATTCTGTTGATACTTGAATATCATTCAATGTTTTGCAATAAAAATTGTATTAAAGAGATTAAAAGAGCATTTAAAACTAACACTCACCCACAAGTGGTTGACCCGAGACGCTAGCTTCATTTATTTCTGAAAGAGCAGCAACAGCATTAGCAACTACCATAGGGTTAGAGTCGCTCAATAAATCCTTTAACTGGTCCAGAAATCCCTGCAATTATTTATTGTACTTTATTATTGTGTAAATAGATCTATTTAAACAACATTCACTCTCAAACGTTACCGATTTTCTTTTTAATTTACACTGTATACCATAGCTTACATATATTTAATTAATAAGAGAACTCTTATAAAAAGATAAATTTCTGATTGTTGTACACTAATACTCTAAAGAGAAATTTGTTTTGATAATTTGATAAACATTTTCTTAAGGCTACCTGATCTTCCACCATGCTTGCTGATATGTCATACAACTTTGCAACACAAACGGCTGCTGTCTTCCTTACATATGGATCCTCATCTTTCAGACACTTCCGCAGAGGCTCACACAAATACTCCGTGATTTTGTCCACTCTGATGCAACCCATGGTCCTCACAGCCAATGCTCGTATCAATGGGTTTGAATCTTCACAATCCTGGAGGTGACAAATTTTGTTAATATTCAGGTTAATAAATTGGAAAACAAAGCTATATTATGATAATACAGAAGCCATTTCACTAGAAGCATATGGCAGTATAAATTCGCTATTCTTTATAATTAAAAAGAAATACATAATTCCCTTAAATACCTTAATGTAAATTTATTTATAAAATATAGTTTCCTTAAATCCTTCATAAAACTTGAATAATAATTATCCCATTTTTGAGTCTCATTACATTATCAAAAGAGGGCGAAATTATCAAAACACATGTAAAAATTTAACAAAACCATTACATCAAATATCAATAACATTAATATAAAATTAGCACCATTTTTACTTAGTAATATAGCAACCTTGTGTATGCTTTTATTAGTTCATGTTGCAGCAATGCGATTAATGAGAAAATGCTACATAATATTGCAAGAATGGGTTTTTATAGTAAATTAATGATTGATTAGAATTTTTGCTGTCTGAAACTAAATAAGAATAGCGAATTTGTACCTAATGAAATAAGTAGCCTATGTGCCTGTCTAAACAAATATAATGAGGCATGGAATTCATATTTGTATCAATTCTGTATTTCAGCTTTAAATAAATATACGAAAATTCAAATTCAAATGTAGATTTACACATCTGTGTGCTGGTGATGAGTTTGTATTGCCTTACTAACGCAAATGACACTATAAGTACCACGCAACATTTCGATTTAGCCATGCAGAGTGGATAATACCTCTTTTACTATTGCAGTACAGAAATGTGCTGAAAACAATAGTGAATTTGATTATGTTAGAATCATTTGTAAATGTGTAAATCTACAGACGGATGACTGATTGTTTTTTGGATCATTTCAATTACCTTAACAAGCTGGTATGTTGGTAGATCCTTCCACCCATCATAATATGGTACAGTAGACATTAAAACGATAAAAAAGACAAGTCACACACACACAGATATCTACACTACTCTTAGGTAGAAAGTATTTATAGTTAAATATATGATATGATACTTTTGAAAGTTCCATGCTCAAAATTCAGAAAATCTTTGCACTGAAAAGATAATCTCAAGTACTTTAAAAACTTTGACCGTTGTGATATAACCTATGCACATACAAAATATTGTTTCATACAAAATTATTATTTAGATCATAAGTAACGGGGTATCAAGAATCTTAAGATTTGATTAATTGTTGCAAGTATGCAAATTAAAAATAAAAGCAAGTTATTAATATTATTCTTTTCAAACAGAAGTAAGTTCTAATGTTATAACTAAAAATAATTGTTTTGATTGCCATAGCAGTAGTGATTTTGACACATACCTTGACAAAGGTGTTGACAGCCATTATAGCCATATCTGGTTGGGACTTTGCATAGTTCATGAGATATAAGTACACCAATTTCTTAAGCTCCAAGTTGTCTGTTTGCATGCAATTGACAACATCAGGGAAAAGGGCTGACACATCTTTTCCTACAGTCATTGAAGCAATAACCTGTGCAATATTAAAAATTAAGTACATTGCTGTTAAATTATTTCACATATACCATTAAAAAAATTAGGATTTCTTACCAATTATACCTCAGAAAATACTAAATAGTTAAATATGATTAAAAACATTTAAATTTATGAATCTGCTTAAAATATTATTTAATTACCATTATTGATTACCAATTTTTTTTTGTATACAATAACAACATAATAGGATGTACAGTCCATATTGTGTATCCATTTAAAATATTGAAAATATGTTAACATATATAAGGTTCATTAGTACATTTCAAAACTATAAGAAATTTTATGTAACCTTTCACTACTCTATACTAATACTTGTTACATATCTCTGTCAAACACACCTTTAGTAAAAAGTGAGAGGCTGATTATTGACTATTATAATCAGCAATGATTGTGAAGAAATATACAGAAAATATTTTTTTTAATTAAAATATTTCCTTTGTGTTGGCTAAATCTGTGTTTACATAGAAATCAGTCCAAAAACATAGTAGATCTGAAGCGAAGCCAGAAAAATCAAATCAAAAGAATACATCTGCAATAGTTGGCACCCTGATAAGTGGTGCTTTTTATAATATTAACTTCTTTTTCCCAACACTCTATAACTCCAACTCACCAAAACCAGGAAATGCAGAAAGAATAATGTTTGGCATATGCTGAGGTAACTTATAAGAATAATTACCTATTTTCAATAAGTTAATAAGTTCAAAACAGAGGGTACTATATAACTTTACTGAATTGAATATTTTATCCTTGAATTAATTTATATGATTAGTCCACATACTACATAGTACGGCATAAGGCAGCAGAACCACTATATGTGGAATTGATGAAAACTAGGTAATCCACGAAAATCAGAGTAGTAACAGAAATACCACACACTTGTTCAATATTTAACATTATTTTAACAAGTACAAAAATTCCGTAATAAAAAAATTAACTTTTCTTGTTTAAAGTGCTTTATAAAGTTATATAAAAGAAATTTGGTTACCTTTTTAACCGCTTCCTTCTTTTTCTCTTTTTTATCACTATTCAGTTCAGATTTTAATTCGAAAATCTCGCCTTTCTTGGTCGTAGTGAAATACTTTGAATCAGTCATTTTTGCTGCTTTACACTTGGCTAGATAACTTACAATTCCTAGAAATAATTTTGTTGGTAATTTACAGAGGAATTATAAAAATCAATAAGTTGAGTTTAGAAATGTCAAAATTTTTAAACTTATTTCGATATACTTCTTGATAGGTGATGAATTTAAGCAGTATATAAATATATTAACGCCGTATTTAATGTGAAATTAATAATAAATAACGAAAAATTTAAGTCACAAAACACACTTCTGACAGATTCGGAAGGGGCGTAATCATTTTTGTTCTGCAAACCTTTTACACATAGAGCTGCGCTGTGCGCAACATTTGTTAACGTGTAATTTATCGATGCATTCGTATTATGCGAGAAGTAACTGAAATTCGTGAAACGAAACGTGAGATAGGTCCCATTCAGTAATTTTGATTTAAGCTCTATGTGATAAAAATATAAAATTTTAAAAAAATGTTGGATGTACATTTATTAAAAAAAGTAATAAAACTTAAATCTTGAAATTAGCGACTTTAATTTCTCTTATTTAATTATCATCATATAAATTTCGCGCGAAAATTTGAATATTCCTTACACGAATATTATCTAGTGTTATATCTAAAATGCTGAAATGAAAAGAAAATTTGATTAGAGCTGGTAAGTAAACTGACTTTAAACTTATACTTTTACAATTTAATTAATTTGCTATATGAAAGTTAGCCAATGAAATTACAGGAAATATCTTGAGTGAATTAAGTTACGATTAAATAGTGACTAAACAAGGACAAAAACTGTACGATAATTCCTTGTTTTGTTTTTCAATCCGCATTGAGGAATGATACTGAAATAATTAATATGATTTCCAAATTAGTGATACACGAGAATTATCGAAAACATTTTATTCTCCAACTTTAGTACAAAACGAAAAAATACGTAGCATGTTACAAATAGTGTCAGAGTAGATTATTATGTGAAAATATCTACGTTGTGTAAGTAGTGTGTAGTTCATGTATAAATTTAGTTTATACTGTTGTTGTTGTGTAAACAGTATAACACTGTTTAATGGTTTATAAATTAATGTTTAACGGTTTTTAAATAACTTTTACAAAATTTTAAGCAATGAAAAATTTTCTTCTGACAATAACAATTTCTACAATAAATGAATAACCATCAACAGATAGATAGATTTGAAATCAAATTAATCATCAATCCCTTATATCAACTCTTTAATGATTTAGGCATTCTTGAATATACAAATTTATTGTAAATTTAAGTAACAGTAAAAAAGACAAAAAATTAAAACAACTTTATTTTTACACAATGAACTGTGTAAAAATTTGTTTATTTAAAAATAACACAATAGTTATTTGTTAAGTAATGTAACATAAGGTACAGCATAACGAATGCGTTTGAAAAGTCATTAATGCTAGTCCTATTGCATAAATGTGACACAAGATTTTTTGTAATACTATTGTCAAAAATTAAGAAAAAAATTATAAATTTACTTTTTATATCGCTGACAGACGCCAGGCTTGCCCGTTTCTCTATCCAGCTTTAAACGCAGAATAACATATCGTGCTCCATATTAATTTTAAGGAAAGCCTTATTAATAGAGATTTTTGAAATAGCACTAATTACTTTCTGCGATTTTTAGCGCTTTTTATTGCATGAAATTACCAACCTGCTGATAATAGCCATCTATATGATGGATATCGTCATTATGTAATGAAACAGTTATTTCACTTGCTCTTCTGTGAAATACCTGATACCTAATATGATTTGGTTAATAAACCCTTAGCCACATGAATAAGTTACAGTAAAAACAGTCTAGATGAATGGTGAAATCCCAAAACTGTAGTAAAAATAGTGATAAGAAGTTTGTTTCTAACTGGACTTTATATCTAAATTACTACTCCTGCGTTTTTATTAAATGTGCAAGCTATTCTGAATTTTGCATAAAAATATTATAAATAACTTTTTCAGATATTTGTAGTGATATACATATTTCTTTAAATATAATGAATAAAACACTGGGTATATATCAGTTACTTTATTAAATAATTTCATTTTACAACCAATATTGAATGAAGTAACATTTCATCACATTATCGTACGATACACATAAATTATAGACATGTATAGTATACTTGCGGTTACAGACACATAGTTAAATACAAATATAATGAGGTTTTAGAAAAATGGAGTAATAGTAAGAGCAATTTAATCAATAAATATTTGCTAATACTGTAAAAATAAAAGAAGCAGACGCAATAGGAAATTTTACAACTTTTTGCTATCAGATATGTTTTGATGTCTAAGAAAAAAAAGCAACAACTCTCGTGTAACAAATAAATCATAGAATAACAGTCTGATCACACGAATTATTACAAATTAAATAATAAAATGTTTGTCCTCTAGTTATTTACAATAGTTAGCTAACTAAATAACAATCAACCTAACATTATGTCGAGTTTATACCCACTTCTATACCTTCTAAATACTGACTGTGAATGCACGCAGCGCAACAATGAATTATACAATCATTGATTTATTTCATAAAAACTAAGCTAAATAAATAAGTCAAGGCCTTGTAACTATGGCGCGGGATGCTGGAGATATCAAATTCATTATATTAAAAGCCAAGAAGTAATCTGGGATATTTTTTGGAATGCATACATTAGTTTACATACAATATCCTTATATCGTTTATTTCAGTATGACAATACTAAGAAGGAAACGAAATATTAACGATAACATCCACACTATACGATTTAAAGTTTTGCCACTTTATTTAGTCATTTTGATTACCTAAAAAGTAGTTTCTGTAAGCCCTTATAATTTTAAAATATTTGAGCTGCTTAGTACTCCAGCAGTGGTATCAAACAATTTATCTATAATCAATAAGCATCATATTCGTGATTATGTACGATTGTAAACGTCCAAGTGTTTTATTATACCTTTTGTATTAATAATTGTAATAGTGTCTTTTCGAAGATTCTAACATGTTTAATTGTTTGTTTTTATGCGGCAAAATTGTCATACAAATGGTACAACAAAAACACCATCCTGCAATTCAATTTAATCTTAACAATATAAATGGATAACGCACCTACAGATATTTTATCTTATCTTATCATGGCAGATCATACAAGATCCAGAATAGACACATCACTAAGTCCATACGTCACTCACGAATGACACTTGTCAAAATGACAGAGTTTCCCGCAAAAAAGATTTGTTATTAAGTTATTTAGGTCAATCGAACTCGCCATGTTCTTTCATATTTCGTTACATAAATGGATATTACGCAAATATGTCTATCATGAACAAAAGAATATAATCCGAATTCGAGGGACGTGCAGTTTATTCCGATGTGTTTGACAGTATTTTAGCGGGACAATCAGTCATATGGTTCGCGAGTGAGTTTAGTCGAGTGCGAGTTGCTCTCGCTGCCGCGAGCAGAACACGGCGCACAGTATGGGGAGCGCGCTCGTGAGCAGGCCAGCGGCTGCGGGCGCGGGTTATGCGAATGACTCCTTGCTGGGACTTGCCGGCTTCGATGTAGAACCGCTGCTGCGGCTCTGTCGGCCTTCGGGAGTGTGCGATCTGTGCATAAAAGGAAACTATTAGAACAATTTTGATAATATTAAATGTGCCTTAATATCGTAAAGAAAAATGGTACTTTTTTGTACCTGGGAACAAATGAAATATCTCTTAATTAATCTAATCAAATTTGGTTACCCAAATTATTTATCACAAAATTGAGGCTTTATAATGTGGTCTGGAAAATAGTTATGCATACTATGGACAGAAAGATGTCTTTAGTATGTACTAAGTCCACCCTTGACCAGCTTAAGATCAAGAGCAGGCTCTCTGCAATATGTTACCAATGCATCCTAAATTATTTTGGCAACATCACTTGCAGACAACCTCTAATAACTGGACTTTGTATTATTACTGCCCAGGATAGTCTAGGATAAGATGGTACAGAAAGAGCTTGTCATTGATTCTAGCAAAGTTTTCTGCACAATCTTCAGAAATGAAGATACAGCGGAAAATATGAATTACTCAAAATACATTCTAAGTTCCTAATAATTATAAATTATCATTAGTAATTATAAATAATAAATATGTATAATATATTTCCTTACTTCTGTGAATCAAGATGGACACTGTTTCTGGATGGTGCAGATGGACTGAGCTTGTGATTTGCAAGGAATGTGCCTATGGATTCATCAGAACTGTAGCTGTCGTTTTCACTGCAACAAAAATGTTTCTCCTAATACAAAAATATTCATATATAGCAGAAAATTAAATAGAAATAGAAGATGTTATGCAGGTATAACCCTATATGCAATTGACAAAAAAATTATAAACCATTCTATAGACAGTTAACAAAACTGACATGTAGGTTGTCAGTTTTCTACAATAGTGTTACAATACAATCAGAAATTTAAGTTGATGATATAAATTTATTGTTAATTATTATTCTAATAAATATGTGACTACTTGTTTAATAATTATTATTCTAATAAATATGTGACTACTTGTTTAAGAAGTAGTGGCTATGAAACAGTTTAATTTTATAAGTATTAGATTAATTTCAGGTATTCATTAATAAGATTCAGATAATAATTCCATTCATAAATATTCTGAATCACTTGCCATTTACTTTTCCAATTATTCTTAAACATCATCAATTGTATGGCCCAAATGAAACATTTCACCTTCTTTTTAAATATATCTACTGTAGACTTTTCATTGCTACAAGGTGACTTAACAAAACCTTGGTCAATTTTTTTTCTGGCATACCACTACTTGAGTGCAGACCATCTCAATCAGGCTTAACTTGTAGTGGTAAGGGTGCAAGGTTTAATCTCTTTTAGTGTTATTCAAAATTAATCTCTGTGTTAAGTACTTAGCCTCTTTTTCATTACATATACTGCTACATCGTTAACTATGAAACTGTCTGCTTCCAGTATGTACACTAGATGACTTAGTCAAGAAAAGAAATTGTTTGTCTTTATGCAATGAGTTTTTTTTTTGCTTTAGCTGGTTGAGGTTGGGAGCACAAACATTAAGAAGTAAGATAAGAAAAATAACATGAGAGTGCATGGGTTTTGTATACAAATGTCTGTTACCTGTCGGAGTCACGGTCGTTGTTGCTGGAGAGGTCCCCAGCGATAGCCTCTTGTAGTGCGTGAGCTCGTCGCGCAGCTAGTCTCGCTTCGTCACGAGCGGCGGCTGCCTCGCTGGCCGCTGCGCTCGCCGCCGCCTCGGCAGCCGTGCGCGCTCGCGTCGCTTCGCTCAGCTTCGAAGTCAACGATGTGTTTTCTTCTTTGAGCTCTCTGCAAAAGTACCAAATATGTTATATTATGAAAAACATTATAATATTTATCTCGGGCCGATAAATACTGGATGTAAGGGGGCGGGACGCAGAGGTCAGTTAACCTTAAACCGCTTTTAAGGTAGCGAAGCTTGAAATCTCCCCGGGGGGCATGAGCAACTACATACTCTTTCACTAGATTGGGATGCGCAGGTCCTAGTGGACGCTTCATGCAGACGAAAGGCGTACCGTATAGAACGCTGCAGTTTCCGTAGCTCGTCGGCCGCGTGCATGTCGCGTGCGCGCGCCGCCGCCAGCTCCGCAGCGAGCGCGTCGTGTGCGTCACGCAGTCGAGCCAGCTGCCCTTCAACGCGCGCGCGGGACGTCGCCTCCAGCTCCAGGCTCGACTCTAACTCCTGTAGTCAAATGTAGACAAACATAAATATAAATGATTAATAAAACTACACTTTTGCAACATTAATAACACATTTATCCAGAAAATATAATGACAATATTCCATTTGCAGGGATATCGGTAACTATTGGTGATAACTATATATTTTTTCCTGAGAGCACTGGGTTTAAATTTGCGCTAACCAAGTTGACAGTGATTAAAAAATAAAATAGTTATAAATTAAGTTAAACTATGACCATATGTGAAGGAGGACAAGTCTCTACATGCGTGCACGTGCATTATTCTAGAAGCACAGTTTATGCAACGACAGTGTCGACATACAATAATATCGCATGATAGTAATTTTTTTGTTATTCCTTCCAAACTCAAGGCGCTTTCAAAAAGTGATAATAATATTCGATAAAAATTCTGAGTAACCGAAAATCAGATAAAATCGCAGAAAAACCCTATTTTTATGATAAAAATAATACTTAGACGTATTAAGTAGTTTCACTAGGGTAAATTTATTCTATCACAGCTCTCTTGAAAATAAGATTTCACCTAAGTGACACCAATTAGATTTCCAATAGGACCAGTTGGAAGTGGTTTGCATGCACCGTCTTCCGACCACCTTGTACGCGTATATGATTTATTGCCAGGTATTGAAAGGTTTAAAAAAGCTTTTGGAACATAACAGTCAACTTACGCCCCTACAGTTTAAGTTTTGAAATTTTAACAGTTATAAAACAGCTTACTAAGAACAACAACATACATACCTTGTTCCTCATTTCGAGACGTCGCTCCGCCTCGCTGTGTCCGTGGGTGTGTCCTGCCTCCGCGTGTGCCAAACGTTGAGCTAATTCGGCTAAACGTTCCTTCGCTTGTCGCGCCTCCTCCGAGGCGGCGTCAGCGCGAGTTATCGCCTCTCTGGCCTCGGCCTGAGCCGCGCAGAGGGCGCTAGTGCTGCTGCGGTATTTCTTTAACAACTGTCGCAAAAAGAGTGTGACATTAAACTTGTGATTAAAATATATAAAACTGAAAAAATAAAATAACATCTTTTGTTTTCTTTTTTAATTACGCAATGTCTGCAACAAATCACGTTATGTAATAAAACCAATAAGTATTTCTTAAAAAACAAAAAATGTTTTCGCATTTGTTTCACTTTAAAAATTAATCATATTAAATTTTAAAATAATATAAATTTAAGAAATTATATAAAACATATGTAATCACTGGGCACTATTAGCCCATAAAAAGACAGAGAAGTCATTATGTCCCTATATATAATGTGCTCCGATAGAGATCAAGAGAAACTAAGTCAAATTATTTAGGTTGTATAGGATACTTAACAACAGGTCAAACCATTTATTCCTCAAAAATATGAACTAACTAGTTCTTACATATCATTATTTCATATTTAAAGTCTTGCTTCAGAAAAACATTTTTTTTGTGACTGATTGGAATTGTCCGCATTAGAGACATTTACAAGGGCTGTTTTCGGGTTTGATACACAAATTATTCAACGATGGCAGTTATGCTCAGAAAGAAGGTGACCAGTCTGGGATGGGCTATCACTTAACACGCATTCAGCGTTCTAAAGGGTACTCGAAATACTTGATCGGTAACCGATATAAATGAAGCGTTAATGATATTCGGTTGCTGATTGGCTGGGTGTATTGTACCTCTGCGGCCTCTTCTTCTGCGTCGTCGAGAGCGGCGCGCGCGGTCGCGGCGTCACGCGAGGCGGTCAGCGCGCGCTCCGCGGCCTCGGCCCGCGCCCGCGACGCCTCCTCCAGCGCCGCCGCCGCCTCCGACGCCTCGGCCTCCGCCGTCGAACGTGCTTTTGTTGCCGCACGCAGCGCCAACTCCAAATCTTCCACCTACGGTTATTATTCATGATTGTAGCAAGGCTAGAATCATTAGTGTGTTCTTGGTGGTGTACGGGAAGTGAGCCTTACAACTCCATTGGCTGCTTGGAGAGTCAGGTGGTGCTTTTGCGCAAGGAATATAGCCTATCATAATTAGGTCCCTGACCTCAGGCAAGTCTGCCGGCTGGAAACTTTCGAGCACGTATAATCAAAATCTTGCTACATATTTTGATTATTGGTTAGAATTTCATATATACGATTGAAAGTAATTTTATATTTATATGAATAAATTTAATGTAATATTTTTTTTGCGTGCGGTTACGTACTTGGTTTTTCAGCTGACGTATCTGGGCTTTGGCGCCACCTTCTTTCTCTTTCTGCTCAAGCATCGTCTGCGCGTCCCGAAGCAACGCCCGGTACCTCTTCAAGTCTCTGTAATAACAGAAATCATAGCATTTTTGATCATCCAATTAAGTATTTATTTACTCATTACACTCATTACAAATTATTCAAACAGGTAATTAATAAAGTTATATTTTTTGTTAAATAAATTAATTAAGCAGTGGTTGCCCAGCGGCAGAGGAATGAGACTTGCAAGTATAAGTTGCTATCTACAATCCTATATAATTCATATTTTGTGCATTATATAAGATTGCCAATGCTCACAA
Organism: Battus philenor; assembly: GCF_028537555.1. Lineage (NCBI taxonomy): Eukaryota > Metazoa > Arthropoda > Insecta > Lepidoptera > Papilionidae > Battus > Battus philenor. The sequence continues at coordinate 8,404,100 of NW_027181686.1, forward strand.
ACTAGTTTCGCGATGCCTGTCCTTGCAGTGGGCGTCAGTGGTCGTCTATGCAATGACGTTGACGACGAAATAAAATAAGAAAAAAAATGACAATCATAATTACTTTTAACTTAACGGAGGCAAATAATGTTTACATGGGTACTATTGTGGTGTTCTCTCCATGTAGTAGGCAAGCACTGACGGTTTAGTGAACTTCTATCATGATGAGAAAAACGTTCTTCAGGCTCATGTGTGACATAATCTCTAAATTCTAAATTTCTCAGAGAAAAGGATGATGTTCTAAAAGAGGAGTATTAAGAAGTGTAATTAGAACTCGACGAATTTAAGTGGTGGAATTTATTAAAACGTTATTGGACTGTATTGGATTGTAATTAGGGCATATTTCTAAGTATGAGTCATCCATAGCACACCTCTTGAGACGCTGGACGAGCTGCGCCTGTTCCTGGGTTTCCGCACGAGCAGTCTCTTCTAGCGCGGCGAGTCGTCTTTCTAATTCGTGCCTCTCCCGAAGAAGTAGGCTTCTCTCCGAGTGTTCACTTTCCAGCTGACTTTCCAACACTGGACAAGCGATTTGAAAAAATTAAACAACAACTTAATACAAAATGATGATATAAATAATGGATACATTACATAGCTTTTACTTGTTTGTAAGATTTGGATATCAGTTTATGCAATATCTCTTTATATAACGCTTTTATTTTTATACCTATGCTTGCTTGCTGTATTTACTGTTCAAGAAATCAAGCTAGGTTTTGTTGTGAACAGAATAAATAAACAATACGTCTACTCTCAAATTTGTTAAATTCTACTATTCAATTAGGCTTAATTTTATTTTCAGAAACTCACTTTTCAATTTCTTAGCGGCGTTGGCTCTCGTCTCCTCCATTTCATCATCCCTCGCCGCAGCTTCTAGTCTGGCTTCCTTACGTTGTTGTTCTAGAAGCATTTCCAGCCTCAGCTTTGAGCTCTCTAGAAGCTGTAAAAACAAAATAATTATGTTATTAAAATTTAATGGTTTTTGTTTAGCTTCAATAAAAATATATGTACTATTTTTTTTGCTTGCATTATTCTGATAAACTATTTCGTAATTTTTATGTTCTATTATTTTCATAACAGCGTTTTTAAATACAACATTTACACAATTAGTAAAACAGTTTATATCATTTGTTATATGTTGTCTATCCACGTTGTGGTTGGCGGTCCTGCTCTGCGATTGTGTCCTCCACTCTAGAACCTGAAAACCCAAGTGGGCGACCACGTGCTATGTGATCTTTTGCCACTTCAACTTGCCAATCCGCTGGGCTATAACGGTTACTTTCCTTCGTGAACAGACACTCCAAACATGGTTCGATCTCATATCCATGGCTCGGTGAGCGACTGTGAGTTTGCTAATGAGGTCCGATATGATAGATCACATTTCAGTGTCGTAAGTCACCACTGGCAAAATACATTGGTCAACGTACTTCGTCTTCACTAGAGCCTTTACAGAAAAATATATCATCACTATCATGTCAGCTGGTAGACTTAGTCATCGGTTCACCAAGAGAGGCTCAGGCCGCGTCTACTAGCCTGGTTGCCACGCGAGAAACTTTTGACCTTTCATTTGTAAGAGCGATGTATCCCGTCCTCTGTAGCGTCAATTGAGCAATTCTTTGAGCTAAGTACCGACGTAGATCACACAATCTTAGTGTATCATCCTGGTAGCCGTGGAAGCATATTGCAAGACAGGCCTCCACTAAAGATCTCCTAGATAACTGATGTTGCGCTGCCATCCAGCGACTTCCTGCGACATTCGATATGGTTGGCTCGCTTTGGTGAATATTGTGTTATATGTTTAGTTGTTACCTGTATCTGCGCGGCGAGATCGTCGAGCTCCTCCTCCTGGTCGCGCGCGCGTCTTTCTAGATCGGTGCGCGCTCGTCGCAGCGCCGCCAGTTCATCGCCGCCGCCGCCGCGCTCTTCCAACTCACGAGCTGCTGCCGCCAGCCGCTCCTCCTTCAACTCGACCTCCAGCCGAGCTTCCTATTGTCCATTACATATTAATGTATCTTATGTATTTAACGTCCGCAAGAAAACAATTTGAATCTGTAACCTGATGATCTATGTCAGAGGTTTCCAGACATGTTTTTCATAAACCACTTTCAAAATTTAGGTAGTTCATAATTCCCCTACAGTAAAGTTTTTACCATATTCTCAATAATTGAAAAAAACGCAGAGATTAGATCGAACAATGAAAATCCAACCAAATTATTTACAAATTAACTGTTTTCAAACGCGAGAGTAGGGCAGGTAATTAATGAAACGTACGTTATCTGTAAGTTGATGTCAAAAAGTATAGTTTGCCATTGAAAATTATTCCAATTATAATAAAAGCCTTTTTTTACTACTTTATCATTACGTTATTTATTATCTCTTATATATATTATGGATAGGGTGTACTATATATTAAAAAACAGCAAACAAGCTATACATTCAACGGTTTAAAGCTTTTTAACCTATAACTAAATCACCTCGCATATATTAAAGATGAAGTAAGATTTTCAACAAAATGTATTTAGATCCGTAAGTAAATGGGATCTAATTAGAAACACGATCTTGAGTGGTAAAGAAACAATTGCCAACACATTACACCAATACCTCGTTTTGCATCGTCTCGTTTTGAGTTGTTATGCGCGTAATTTTTTTGAAATTTTCTTTCTTTTTCTAAAATATGGCAAGATTTTTGTTTCTAAATGCGCCATGCCGTCAAAACTAGGAGATTCCCTTTCTAAATGAAAATTAACGCAATTTTAATACAGTTTCTTTGCACGTTGTTTTGCTAATTTAAGAGTTCAAATTCTATTATGTAGTATGTTATACTTTTTAAAAGGGGGATAATAAATTTATATAAAAAAGTTTACTTGTTGTTTCTGGTTATAAAAAAGTAAATATTTACTAACAAGGCAGTATTTTCGTAATCCTGGAAACAATCATTTATCTTTACTTTTGTGGTTTTTTGGAACGCAACCATGACGCAAAGTGAGGTATTGGTGTATTCCGTTACTGCTGAAATCAGTGCGTGAACTCACAGAGAGGCTCTGCTCGAGCGCGTACTTGTCGGCGAGGGCCTGGTCGCGCTCACGCGCATGCCGTTCCCGGCTGGCACGCTCTCGCTTCAGCTCTTCGTGCGCCGCCTGTAGCTCGGCGTCGAATTTACGCTGACGTTTCTCCAGTAGGTTGTTTCGGCATGTCTGTAAAAAATGGCATTACTTTAACTTGCACTCTAGTACTTTTTTTTAGTTTCGAAAGGTGAAATCTTCGGATTTTCTCACGACACTGTTAAGGGAGGAAGACAAAGAGATTGTTCCTATGTAATCACGGTCGACCTCACTTTCGAGTGGCCCTATAATACAAGGTAGAAATGAATTACGAAATAATTTACTAACTTCCACAATTATCCTTAATATCTATGTATTATATATATTTGTATAAGTGATGACGAAAAAAATGTAATGTAATAACTAAGATTGTTGTAATATAGCTCTTTTAATTAGTTTGACGTACAGAAGTGATTGCCATAAAGGAACTGGTGGATAAAATTGATTCATGAATTAAAATAAAACGCACCAGTACCTGTATACTATTCCAAGACAATTTTAGGAAGCTGGTTTGAAGCCTCTTGGGCTTTTGCAAGGTTAACCTATGGAAATCGCAAATGTACGGTTTTCATCACCGAACATCGATATTCTCTATTCATTCTGTACAAAGTATTAGTTCTAGTCAGTTGTTGTTAGTGTTATCTTAAATTTAAATCTGAATCAAGATTCATTATCAACGATCAGAGCAAATTGATGAACTAATTTTTCACCCCCCCATGCATAACAGAATTGTACTGTATTACCGATTTCGGTACAAATAGTCGGAATTGTTAAAAACCGTTATTCTATTTTAAAATAAACAAACTATATCGCGGTTACTTTCTATCTTCTAGATGTTTCGAATTATTTATAATGTCCCAAGCCAAGGTATAAGTGCCGATGTAAAATTAATATTTAACAGACTGTTAAAGTAAGTAATGTTCGTGTAAATCTAAAAGGTCAGTATATGTGACCTACACATAAGTAATTTTAATATTGCAAATTAGTTTTTTGTCAAGTTTGATTACCTGTTCGTCAAGCAAGGATCTTAAGTCGGCCATATCGTTTGTGAGCTTCTGCAGCTTACGTTTCCAGCTGGCGGCCACCGCACGCTGCTCTTCCACTTCCTCATATGCATCTTGGACCTGAAATAAAAATTAACATAGAACACATCCTAACTAAAACGAGACGTCATTTCTTAGCATTCCATGGATTTACTGCGCGAGTACCGGGTCCAAACCTTTGTTTATTTTAAATTTGCATACCAACAGCAATGCACATTGAAAGTTTCATTTAACAAAGTACAAAATTTAATATGCGTACACAGCCCTGGTAGTAATTAATTTAGCTTACTTTTGTATCTAAATGTTAATAACTGAAGAGAAAGGGAGCCGGATACGGTCCTCGCGTCTGACGACAGACGTAGCAAGTTTAAGAAGGTCTGAATAGTGTTCACCTCCGCTGACCAGAAAGACTACTCTCTCTACCTATACAAATTTTAAATATCCGTTTCAGATAGTTACTATTCGTTTTTCAGGTAAAATCCTTCATCAGGTTATACAGAGATTTCGCTGTTTCCGTCGAAATATGTACCATTTAATATATTACATATTTGTTTATTACTAAACATTTTAGTTAAAAAATTATTTCGTGTAGCACATATAAAATATTTTCTGTTTAATATAAACATTTCTCACGTCATTAAAAAAATATGTAAACCATTACAACACTAATCTGTTGTAATGGTTTACATATTTTTTTCTGCTGTCACAGAACGCGTTTGTCTAAATTTATTATTCTTAAAAAAAACTCGGGTCATTTAACGATTCATTGGATGACCGCCAAATAAATTGTCAAATCAAATTGAAAAAGTAATAGCCACGAATACGAACTGTTGACCTTATAAATCAAAAGTTCACTGACCTGATCATTGTCTTCATCTGTCATTCTATCTCGTGTACACTAACATAGAACTTTATACGACTGAATACGTTCATATGTTAAAACAGGATTTACTCAAGATAGCACCCATAAGGTTAATTTAATATAATGTCCATTTCGTACACAGATGAAAAATGGGCGGCAAATAACGCGTTAAACACTAACCCAAATTTAATTTAACAGATCACACTCGAAATCATTAATGTATATTACTTTAAAATAAAATTCAATGCTTTTATTTGTTGTAAATAAAATCTTATTATTTTAATCACAGTTGGCGCTTACGAAATCACGCGCTTCTCACTAATTACATTTAGGATAAGGGCAGATAACGTAATGATAATAAAAACACACGTCCATTAAGTAAAACGGATGAGTTGCACTGGTCGGTATCAGAGATGCTATCAAGTACAGCTGTAACATTATCAGCATCAATGTTCGATAAAGGATGAACTGTTGTGATATGTGAAATTTTTGGGAGCAGATGTAACGTTACAGAGAGAAGTATTATCAGCGAATATTTCAGTTATATCTATAGAGTAATGTTACAGTACTTTATTCAATAGCAAATAACTACTAAATAATATTTCTCGTATTTGTCGCAATAAAAAAATACAGAATATTTAGAAACCGTCGCTTATTAATTCAGACATGAGTATTTCTATTTATTTTATTAAAAAATGGGAATGCTAATCTTTCTTAGTTTAAAAAGTGAAAATAAATATCTAATTTAACGAGAAATAAATGTCAACTAATATTTGACATGTTAGTAAAATAAGTATTTTTTTACTTTTTTTTCGTACTTGTTGATATTACAAAAAAACCATTTAAAAGAGGCTGGGGATTATATATTTATAATAATTTTTGTATATTTTCGTTCTATATTCCTAAAAGGACAAGCGCTTCGCTGCAGTCGTGCACGATATTATCTTTGACGCGTAACAAATAGATGAAACAGAGATCTCCATTAGGACCAGTTGGAAGTAGTCTATATCCAACGTCTCCCGAAGACCCTAAAGAGGTCGTTAGTCCCCCAGAGAGGAACCTCCTACGTTGCTCTTGTTCTCCGCTTAAGAACTTAATTCACTATTTACAAACCTTCTTTTCCAGCTGCTTTTTAACTGTGACCAGTTGTTCAAGGTCATCTTCGTGCTGCCGTCTCAGTTGAGCGCGAAGCAGTTGCAGCTCTCTGTGTGCCTGTTCGTACCGGCGTTTATATTTGTCGCTACCGACGCCGCTCTCCGCTTCCGAACCTTCGGAATCGGATGGTTCTACTCCGTTCTCTGCTGAGCGCCAGTGCAGAAGTTCGAGCTCTAAACGCTCTGAGGCCTGGAACAGGAACACTGGATTTTAGTACTCTCTCAAAACAGTCTTAATATGTTCACCTCAATAATTTGCTGCCCGAAAGAGATTCATTCTTTCGCATGCGTAATACTTTCTTTCAATTATAAACAAAAAAGTCGGAAAAACCTCTGTGACCCAAAAATTTTTATTTTATTCGTTAAGATCGTACAAATAATTATGTATTTTCGATAAAGATACATAGAAAAGATTCAGAATTTTATCACTTTATAACTTTTTTGTTAATATTAGTCTTTAATATATTATTATAAACTTCGTAATTAAAATTTTAAATATTTCATTACTCTTCATATTTAACAAATAAAACATTTAGGTTTATTCAGATATTGATATATAGGTATTTTTATTTAAAAATCAAATTTTATAAACGGTTTTATAGGTGCCGTTACAAAAATTCTTTAATAATTAATATGTACCTGCTGAAGGCGTTGGTTGTTTGCGACCAAATCTCTGTTGTCCCTCTCAACCCTCAATCTCTCTGCCGCTTCGGCGTCGGCCCTCTCTGTCGCCAACGCAGCCGCTGCGCGCTCCTCCGCTAACTCACCGCCCACCTCTGACAGCTGTCGACAGAAGATGTTTCATATGGTATTTAAATTGCATTTTTTTTCACAGAGCACTTTAGAAAAATATTTTTGAGACGCCAAACACATTTTCACTCTCGTCACTAATTCATGACTAATTCCCAATATTAGTTACCAAAGCTTTAAACGCAAATAAAATTCCTTGATCAACTTTTATATAGAAAGAAGAAGAAAATATTTTTTATTTGGCATGCACAATAATAGCATAAATAATTGCAAAAAAGTGGAATTATTTATGGAGTCAAAAAGAGCATTTATTTGAATGCAGAGAAAATAAACAAGTTTTTTTTTACACTACAGTACAACAGAAAAATGTTAATATAATAAATTATTTATTTTATGATTTTCACCTTACTACGTCTAGCGCGAACCATTACGGTTAAAATGTCAAACTAAATGTCTTTTTTAAATTCGAGTTCCGATGAACGGTTAATCGATTATCGTATTAAACAATTAAAAAATATACAAACTTATATCAGTAGACGTTGAGCGATTTGTATCATTTGTTACGTGGTGATACGAGATATTTTCCAGCCAATTAAATGTTTTACCCACATTATTAATAGCTTTTATAATTTGTCTGCATCTAACAACGCCAATTACATTGCTTCGTAAAAAGGTTTTAATTAACACGTTATCATATATCATTTATAACTGCTCCAAATGGCCTCATAACAAGCTGGTAATAATTTAAACAGTGTTTTACGGTTTAAAATTGGAACGTACTGACGTCGCGAGTGGGAGGTTCGCCCATAACAAACATTGCGATGTGTACCGCTTGCAGGTTTACTGCTGCCAAATGCACGCGGCGCTTCCTCCCGGTTCAAGACAGCGTTTGCGTTAAATTATGTAACGAGTTTCGATCCTCTTGTAAAACTTACGTTTCCGCTTTTATTTTGAATGACAATGGTGATGGCTTTCTATGACAAATAGCCAAGAATTTTACAAGTCTGTTGAGTATCGTACAAAACGAACACATGAAATAATATTTTTTGGCACCAGCCCCGTACGCGACAATAGCTAGCCAACGGACGCAAGTGTTAGCGCCACCGTCAACGTTTATAACCGTTTGAAAGGTCGAGTACGATTTATTGCATGATACAGGCGGTGTCCGCACAACACTCGCGTTATTGTTTAGATTAGCTAGTGGCCCTATTACCTCATCCATTTCAGAAGCAGTTGTTCTGTCCTCTGATATTCCCCGTGATCTGGCGACGCTACTCGCTCTACTTCCATTACGGCTGAACAACGTGAAGCCCTTGATCATGATGTTAGTAGCTGACTTGGATCTACCGATACTTCTATCATGACCATTATAATACATATCCAGATCTTCCTTGTGGCCGAGCCTCCGCCATTCGTCCATAACATGATCTGTTCTCCTGAGGAAGTTGTTTATTTTTGAGCTTAAATAATTTGAAGATGTTCCTTCCTCCAGGTGGGCTGCGATCGGTTTGAACTTCTGTCGTACTGGTTGCTTATTACATCCAAGTACGAAAGATAAATTAGCATCAAATACCACTGGTGATTGCTCTTTGGATCTCAATTCCTTTAAATCAACGCGTTGCGTGCTGTCTGTAGTTTGGGGGTACATTCTGCGTGGCGTCGGTGTTCTGTTATATAAAGTGGAGTTCATACTGGACGATCGGGATAGAGGCACGAAGGTATCGTTGCTGCTACATGTTGAATACTGACTCGTTGAGCTTTTAATGCTGCTGTACGATGAGGGACTCGGTGAACGGGAGGTTAAGATGCTACCGTTGGACACGTGCCTTTTTGCGAGTTCCGCGATGGACCCCGTCTCTACGGATAACGAGATGTTTCTTTTGTTTGAAGGACTCGGCGATCGCATCACCAGTAATTTGTCATTTTCAGGAGCCTTCTGTGGAATCGTCTGTACTTCTTTTAATGGCTTCGTTATTAACAGCTTTTTACCACTAAGGATGCCAGTTGCAACTTTTGGTGGCACTTTCTCCTCAAAGTTAATCGGAAGGGTTTTTGATTTCTTCATTGGCAGAATGGGACGGCTAGGAGGTGCTTTTGGCGGTTTCTTTGGAGTCGCATCCAAAATGGGCGGCGAGAGAGGCCCATTGGAATTTGGCGATAGAGTTCCATTTGTCGATATTACTGTACTGTTTGAATTGGATATGTGGAGGGTTAGCGGGTTGTCGGTGCCGTTCATTCCACCGGTTACTGCGCGGGTGCGATGCTGGGCGTGCGGCATTGTGATCTACGCTCCGATGCGCTCGCGTTTCCAACAAAGGCGGAAGTTTTTCCCGCGATGAAAGTCCAGTGCCATTTCACAGTCTCGCGCGGTATTATCGTCGTTAGCGGTTCGGGATGCGTCGGGACATCGGTTGGAAATAGAACCGGCCAGAGTGGGCTTCGCGGGCGCACTGCGCCGGCTAACTCGGCTGCCGCGCGGTCGCCGGTCGCGCGTTCCCGGACTATTTTAGTTTGCTAACATGTCGAAGTGCAACCAATTGACAGACCTTCAAACTTTGTGAAGTAGTACAAAATTGAGAATAAATTAAATAATTACGGATTTTTTGTTACTTTAGTTTCCTTTAAATTAGCAATATTTTATGCCTATCCTACTTCGAATTGCACTTTCTTTTATTGAAATAAAAGTAAAAAAAAAATCTTTTAATCATTGAAAATATTCAAAAGCAATAATTCGCTACAGTATATTTAATTAACCTTTTATTTTTCAGAAACGCCTACAAAAACAAAAAATAAACACAACAGCGAAAGTAGTCTCTCCGATTAGCACTAGTGCATAGCTATTACTTTTTTTGGAATCTGCGTTGAACTAGTACATTTACCAAATATTTAATTCAAATACTAAAAGTTTGTTGAATGATGAATTGACTTCGATAATGATGTTTTCACAATTTAAACTAGTATTTTTACACGTATATAAATAGCAAATATTATTATGTAAACGCAAAAAAACTTAGAAAATGTTTGATGTTTATTTAGCGCATTTCATTTCGTCACAAAAGCAAAAGTAATGAAAATTTTGTACTGACATAAATATTTCCTTTCAATAAATATTTTTTTATTAATTTCGGTCATGTGATAATAGAGGAGCTTAATTTGATACTGGCTCTTGCCAAATTGGGCTCTTCTTGAATTATTCTCTTGACAAATGATTATCATAATTGAATCATTGAACTCAACATTTTTAAATTCAATGTTTCGTGATCAGTGAAAATAAAAACATTACAACTTTGGGTGCATATTTCGAATAGCACACGACAATGTTTATTTTGGCCAACAGAGTGAGTGCAATAAAAAAGTGCTTTGACGGATCGCAGCAAATACGTAAAATTTGCTTCGTTTGGCAAAAACAACCAGCGTCATGCCAAGAATCACTGACGCTTTAGTTAATGGTGTCTAAAATAGCGTGGTTTTATGCCCAGTTATTAGTTTAGTTCCGGAGCTAATGAATATAAACCCTGAAGATTTTGACAAATATGCTTAATTTATTGCTGGGTTTTCATTTATGTGCTTATCAATACGGTAAACTAACGTGGTTCATCATCATAATTGATTTATTCGAAGGTCGTCCACAGCTGGACATAGACCTCCCCCCATAGATTTCCAATAAGACAGGTAGAAGCAGTATTGAATAAGCATTATCATCATTCTGTTTAAAACTATCGACTTTTTCATCTAAAGAAAATCTAAAATCTATACCAGATTATGTGTGTTATTCACGGTGAAACGCATCTTTATTACTCAGTACTTACTATAAAGCGACGGCTTTACTAAATTTATCACTTCATGATATACAAAAAACAAAAATGATGTTAATAATATTAACGTTTTACCATAACAATAAAAATATGTTTTTCTATATTTCTTATATATCTATTTATATAATGAATTCCATCGCCCTTGTTCATTCCATAGGATATCTTACCACATCATAGATAAGACAGAACAACGTCTGTTGGGTCAGCTAGTCCTACATAACTTCGTAAAGTTAGTATATTAAGAATTAAAAAAAGTAAAGAATAATTTTTTCATCTTAAAATCTTCTAAGCCTATAAAGAATTTGCAACAAAACGCTGTAGTAGCTGTAAAACAGAAAAAAATTCTGTTGCTAGATACCGTATGGATATGTTTGAAGGAGGCCGGCCGCGGTGACAGTAAATAGCAAAGATGCATTCCTCAAAATACACCTTTTCATGCAAAGGTCGTCAAATAAGAAAAATATTGCAAGAAACATTGTCTTTTGTTTTCAGTACAAAGACATGTAAGCATAGTTTTATTATCTTTATGCCCGGAAATCCTTTCCTAGTCCGAGACTGCTATGAAAAACTTTAATTTTCCTATGACAGATTTGAAAACGTAAGATAAGCGGTCGAGTTCTGGTTGAATACAAGCGGCAGGGTATCGTTACTATGAGCTAACTGTGCCACTGGGACGCCCCCACCCGGCAGTTCGGGTCCGATGAGAAATAAATAGCCCGTCGCGGAGTCTGCCAATGCGATTGATGCAACAGACGCCCGATCCCGACACATCGTCAAACAGCACGTGTGGAAACGGGCAAACACTGCATTTTATTTAAAAACTATGGAACATAGAGACAGTCGGATCCAAAAAAATACGCGCAATAGGCAAAACAAGAAGTACAATAATCGGTAGTCTCATCGTAAATGATGTGTAATAAATTGTATGATTTCATATTATTACATTAATTAAACTCAAAATAATACACTATGGTAAAGGCTCCTTTCTATCGGTCTTATTAGAAATTAATAAGAAAGAACAATGGATATAGGCTAGCTACTGCTGAAAGGATATTTATAAATAATGATGATAAAACATAAAAAAACCTCTTGTGAAACGCAAGGAGACGTTGAGGTTAGGGAATCATAAGGCTGTTTTTTTAAACGTTTCCTAAAAACAGAGTAAACACTTAAATTCTATACATAAAGTAATTGTTACTATGCACAAAAATATATTAAATTCAATATTTTTCCCGGTATTATCTTATTCGGAATCTTAATTAAAATTATAGAACTATTGTTCACTGAATTTTTAACCATTCCTAGATAACTTTTTTAAGTTGATGTTCCATACCCTGGTTTCCACTTGGACGTAAACTTCAAATGGGCAAGCCACATAAAAGCTAAGCAGCTATCGCACTGTGTCTAAACAACCAGATATTTGTCTATAACACTATATAATTAAGCCTCTCAGAAGAACTTATGGCTTGAACTATAGACTTTAAGAGCAAGCAAAATTAGGTTATTGTGAAAATTTAAAAACACACTCAAAAATAACCAATATTTTACCAAAAGCAAACAGCATTATATGATATATGATGGCAAATACTTAAACTAGATCAGAAGACCTAAAAGCCTAATACAAGAGTCGGTTAGTGCTTGAAGGAGTGCAACAAATAGCTCTAATGTGATAATGGCTAGAGGTCCGCTTGCAAAAAAAAAAAAACACTTTGTAACATAATGCATGACAATAAAGAGAAACTATAACAGCTAAACGATACAAGTATAACAATAAACAATGGATAAATTCTCACGTTGTAAACAAAAATAGGAAATGTCGACAAAGACAACATATTACTGAGTTTTTATTGATAACTAATATTCGAAGAATTACATCGTTAGTAGCGAACACAACTTGATATACGCTGCTTCTGTTCACTGTTGGGAATAAACAAAGATTTATATAGACGAGATGTTATACTTTATCATTATCATTTCAGCTGAAGGACTCCACGTCCAGACGACTTATTCAAACATCATTAATAAGTAAAATAATAATTAACTATGCAAATTGGTTACTTCAACTAAAGCCAAACTAAACAGTTACATTAAAACATCAAATCAAACCATTTAAAAACTTAATGGAACACTTGTATAATAGAAATTCATATTTCAAAATCATTACGTTATAAAACCGCAGTATTGTCATTGATAACCAACGCGTAAACAAAGAATGCAGTAAAATTTTACCGCCCATCGCTTCTAAAATTTTTATACAGTAAATATTTTGATCATACGATCCATTTTGTATAAATTATTGAATTATAGAAGTTATTTTAAATTTTTTACTTTTACTCAAGGGAAATGGTTTCAAAAGCATTTTTCTATCTTTTTAAGTTTTCATGTATAAAATAGATCTTGTCAGCCAATAGATGCCTACTGCAAGACAGGTCTTACTTAAATATTGCGACGTAACCGGATTTACTTAGCCCGTATCCAGTGACTTTTCGCGACCTTGACCATGTTGTATGTCCACCTAATGAGCCTTCCAAATGATATATAGATTAAATATTTTCACGACTTATTGCCATTGTTCGATTTTATGTATAACCCGTGGCGAAAGTATAAAAGCTAGGCAAAATGTTATTTTATAATTTCTTATTGATCCAAGATAAGTTAGCTAAACATCTATAGTTATTTTATTTATTGATCTTTAAGAGCTTGGGTTTTTCAATACAATTCTTAACGCGATTACTTGACTTTTACAAATATATATAATACAATAAATAATTTAGGCAAATTACAATGATTGTTATCGAAGATTTTTTTCTTGTATCTTACATACATTAATAATAATAATATTATTTTTATACGACGGTTATGTTCCAAGACAATTCGTTGTAACGAAAGACTACGCGTGATTTAATAATAGCCTTTTGCACTTTATTAATAATACTCGTACAAAATAAAACAGCGCTTGGTCTAATCCGTTGTGGGATTTTACAATTTAAATCAAAGTTTTGGCAGATGTTGAATTTAATTTTATTCGAGTTTTAATACAAACTATAAAACATTGCCATTTGTACTTATTAAACAACACAGAAGTCTTGTTTTAAGAAATATGATATTTAATTGTAAACATATTACTTCTTACTATCATTTGTATCTTTGCCTTTTACATTAAGTACTTTGTGGTAGGTTATAATCTTGCACAAATAACACAAATAAGTTTCCAGAGGATGAGCAGCAGCGTCTTTTGCGTACCATAATACCGTACTGCGATCGCTAACTCGCCTGCATAGCGTGACGATTATGATATATTAACTCATAGATATCTCTACCAAGTTTAACGAAACAGTATTCGAAGAAACATTCGTTTTAAATATTTAATAAAATCGTGCGTTATTTTGCGGAAGTCCATCCTAAGTAAAAAAAGGACCAATATTTAGCCACTTCCGTACATGCATGTGCGGAAGTTGCTAACTATTGGTCCTTTTCATACTACATTCAGATAAATAAAAATGTCGATTTTTCTTAAAAACTAGTCTACAAACTGCTTCTTCTACATTACGTCAAAGAGCAAATAACTATTAAATAAAATACAATGACGTCGAATAAAATAGAGTAGAGCTATTTATAATCTTGAGTTATTGTTTCTGGTAACAATCCAGTGCGGATTTGGTACTAATAGGCTTTATTTATTTAAAAGCACGTGTAATTTTCTGACGCTGAGAGTTGACTCTTCAGCTCTTAGCTTAGTTCATGAGTGTGTCAATAGACCCACAACACAGAAAAAAATAAAAAAAATAACTTGTAATTTCCAATTGAAGATACCATTATCTTTTATAGAAGGTAATGGACCAAAAGTATTGCAAGTATGAAATTATTATTGCACTAATAATCTTTTTGCTGTAAATTAACGAAAAAACACTTATAAGGATGAGTATTTTTTTTAATTGAAGGCGATTAAAGGCATTCGACATTTACAGCTTCAATGCTGAGATCATTTAGCCGAAATCTTTTACTTACAAAGGCGAGTGCTCCGATTTTGTTAAAGTCACTTACCTTTTTAATAAAGTCTTTTCGTAAATTGTGTTTAAATGTACAAGGAAAAGCGTATCACTAAATTTTATTAATAAGATAGAGATATTTAAGGCAGTTACAGAGTAAATAAACAGCGAGCAGTTTGGATATTAAACAATGTCGGCCACCAATATAGACACGACAATTTTCCAGCTCAAGGAATATTTCTGGACAACTAAATCTGTGAAATTGGGGCAAGCGTGGCTCTGTGAGCGACATGCGGTTTACACAGTGTTACTGAGCGAGTTACTTTTATATTATCGAACGTAACATTTTATTTTAATAAAAGTAATACACAAGATTATTTAAAAGAATAACTTTTTGGACAATGATCCTCGGCTAGTGACAGTCTAAGTCGATGTTGCCTTGAGCCTTATCACAAAATTTAGCGTCGCCTTAAACTATCTAAGAGCTTGGCGGTCACCTAACTTGGTGAAACTATAGTATCTAGCGACCCGGGTCTAGACTTCTTAGGGAGCCCTCGACTTTCGCTACCTTAATAGAGGCTTTAGGCAAATAACCCTCTGATCCTTGTTTCTTAAAACCCGTGGAATCTGCAAATGTCTATTAGGTAGCAGGGACAAAAAAATTGAGTCGCAAAATAAACCACAACTCCGACACAACAAAAATGACACAAAAAAATACTCACTACTCATTATATAAACTTTTTATTAAATCCTATCCTATGTTCTTATGTAAAACAATCAAGAAAAAATCGCGCTTGACCCACATTCGATAATTTTAACAGCAACGTGCAATACGACTTCATAAACTTACGTCTAATTTTGTTAACATTTCAAAGGAGTTAATTTTGACATGCTACATGGACGATTTAACAAATGTGATCGTGCAAGTGTTTTGAAGTCTAAATTATGTCAACATTAAAAATATAAGTACGTGAACTCATAAAGTACTGTTATTACACTTTAGGTAATTATTTCGTTTAGATGTTGACATCAAATTATTGTGAATTGAAACATAACGGCGGCTAGTATGTGACTATATAATTTTAAATAAATAAGTAATTAACTTATGCATTATAAAAGTTAAACGTCGTCAGAAAACGCAAAATGCAGGTCGCTTCCAACCCCGTCTTATTGGAAATTTATGTGGTAGGCTATGTCAAGCAGTGAACGTCCCGAAGCTCATATGATGGAGATAATAATTTTCGCGATAATAAGTGATTTAATTATATACCACGGCTTAATATTGGTTTTGAATGATTTATGTTTATCGGGTCAAATAAATAGATTCTTGTGGTATATTGCATTTTCTTATTATGGTTACCAATTAGTAGTAACTGATTTGATTAAAAATATTAATTTTTTTTGTCAAGATCGAGATAAGAAAATATTCATCAAAAGTTTATTTTTAATAAAAAAACTGTAAACTATAAACATGACACAATGACCTAGTCCAGTACAGTTTACATAATAATTTCTTTATTTAAAGAAAGTTCTCGTCTTAGGAGTGTGACTAATGCTTTGGGAATTGTACTGAAATAATACTTTTATTCGGCGGAATTTTTGTAAGCGTTAGCGGCGAGCCGCACTGGCGTTATATAATATAGTAATTTAATGTCGCTCATTCGAAACATTTCGATGAGCTGTCAAAATATGTAATAATTATATTAAAAAATATTATGTATCAACCTCATTTTTTTTTAATTTTCTCAACACATTATCTTAATATACTAAAATGCACTCCTTATACGGTATAAATACTAAGGTGAATAACATTTTACAAACTATCATCATCATCCATCCGAAGAACGTCCAAAAGGATCGTTCGGAAGAGGCCCGCCTTCAGCGTCTTCTGCAAAACCTTAATAGGCTCATCTGTTCACTTTGTGAGTGGTCATCCAACGCACTTGCCGATCCATGGTCTTCTTTCTAGGACTTCAAAGCCGCAGCGACCATTAGTCTTGCGCACAGATAGGCATGCCCGCTGCCACTACTACTTACTGTCCGCTCTATTATATAGGTTACTTTCGTTCGTCTACAGATATCTTCATTAGATTTGATCTCGTAGAAAAATCCCAAGCATAGTCCAATATGGATCTTTCTTAATGTCGCAAAACAATGGGCTTTTTCATATTACATATGTGAGTCCTACACTCGTCTTTACAGAGGTAATAAAAACGCTATTTTAAATCTATACTCCACCTGTCCGGTCAACGTACCGAAGGTATTCAGCGAGGTATTTACGTTCTCTCGGTCAAGGGATTACACTTCAATGTCGAGTGTATTTCAGTACGATACAAATGACAGCGTGTTTTTTGTAATGTCGACATACTTTTGACATAAGTCGTGGTGTTATTAGGCCACACGTCAATTTGCGTCGAGTCGTTTATCTAGTAAACCGGTGACCGACTTATCTTGTGGTTTCCGACGTAGTGATGTGTATTTTATCGTATGTAAATTAAACGTTAAATTATTAATATGCTCGGCTCGAATTCCTTTGGTATCTATGTCGCATGGACGACCTTGCTGAAGATGTACATGAGTGTCAAAGTTTATGATTTGTACAGATTTACATATTCATCAAAAGTTTCTCTGCTAATAAGGATCCAAGATTATAGTGATTCTTTCATTACAAGGCATTTTCGTCAGTACTGTAAGGGTTGCTTTGCGTAAAATAATCACAGCGCATGATCCAGTTTTCCTTGCAAGAAGATTAATATCTGCCTTAAAATGAAGGTGTATGACCAATGTCAAAATAAAATCCTCTATATATATATATATATATATATATATATATGGGATTTTATTATATATATATATATATATATATATATATATATATATATATATATATATATATATGTGTATATATACGTACTTAGCTACTTATTACACCTTATTAAATATTGAAATAGACTACCAGAAAAATGTAACCGAAATTTTATTTTTTCTTCATTTTACTAAGATATTTCTTGGAAGTCCTATCAATTTAAATATAACGATCTCAAAGACATAGTACAGATTTCAATTTGACGCATATTTTAGTACATATACAAAAACACATTCTGAAAAGCAAGTAAAGGTTTTACATGAGATGGACGTAAACATTTAAGATAAATGTTTTATACCTGAGAAGGACAGACGAAAGAAACTGCACGACTATTTACTTTTAAAAAAAAAGACTAAAATTACATATTGAATAAACATTAAAATAGTCTTTAAAAGTTTATTAATCCGATAACATAAACGTTCCTAGACATGTTTTTAAATCAAGTTCAGGAGTATAACGTTCAACGTTATCTGGGGTCTTATTGTGTAAAAAACACTGGCCACAGAAAGATTTACTAACTCGATGAAATCGATTCTTACGAAGTTATATACCGTATTTATAACACATATTTGGAAATAATAATAACATTTTTAAAAATGTATATTAATTAGTACTCACATGCATTTATATATCTTTTATTCACTTTAAAACTTTTTACACATCGCACTCATCTAATAGATAGGATCTAATTAGTTCAGGTGCTCAGAAAAAATAATTACACGTCAAGGAAACCGAGGTATCCTAGGCGGCGACACTAAGCACTTGACAGACCGTTCCTCGCCAGTGAACACAAGATTATTGCGGTCTATTGTTTCGATTGTAACAATCGATTTGCTAACGATTTGGAGTTATGTTCATGTGAATCGATTACGCGACAGTCAACCGATAACTGAGAAACAATGTCCTTGTGGCTTGTTTTAATTCCATAAATTCATTTATTCAAACCATACGCATTAAGGAAAAGATAAAGTATAGGAACAGATAAAGCAGAATTTGCTAAAGAAAAAAGTAAAATATGAAAAAAATCACTATGAATACTATTTAATCTTTGTCGTTTCAGCTTTAGTACGTCCATAGCTGGATAAAGGCCACGCCCTCAGATTTCCAATAGGACCAGATGGAAGTGACCTGTATATAACGTCTTCCGATGAATTTAATAAGATCTTGAGAAGTCTTTATAAGTTGTTTATATTTATATTTCTAGAATTTACTTATTTCTTACGTTTCATTACAAAAACACGTGGATATAATATCAAATTGAACCGTGGGCATTTCAGGGACAATATTTGTGATTTTAATTTATTGGTTTCATTAGTTCAATCATTTCAAAAAATATTTAATGCATAAACTTGTTATGAAGTAAATCATGACTCTTTGTTGAAGTTTATTATTGTTATGCTTGAAAAAATTTAAAAGTAATATTTAACCATAATTGCGTAATTAATAAAAAAATTAAGTTAAATTTAATTGTAAAGTTATATACATAAATAATATACATAATATTTATACCTATATAGGTAAAATGTTGTTTTATAAAATTAATAGATTAGATCTTGCGTAATGCACTTGCTAATTTCAATTATATAGTCAATCAGAATTTAGCATTCAGAAGTAAAAGATAATCAGAAGCGCCATCGTTATGCGAAACTCGATATTTTTAATCACACATCGATTTAGGATAAACAGAAAAAAAATATTACAGTCAATTTTTCGAGGGATAAAGGTTTTGCAACAGTAATGTCAAAAATTTTCATTTTTAACTACACCCAGTAAACCTCCAGCCTTAACATTTAATTAAGAAATCGTGGATGCAACTTTGCTATGAAATTTTTTCAAGGCGTTTTCAAATTTTAATTTTTGTTAATTTACTATTTCTGTAACGTTTAAAGTTTTGTATTATTGGCTGGTAACACGCGTACATTATTTAAGAGGCCATAATCCACTATGCCTGCTAATTGCATATTTGTTGAAGATGATTTCCTTCACCGATTGTGAGCAACTTGATCACAGTTACCATTGGGTATATAGCTCGCACAATATGTGTGAATGCTGTTAGTCATATATTATATGTTGTCGGTCTTTAACCACTAGGATACCACTTAGTATAATTTGCTATATAAGTAGGATTTTCAAAAATTAATAAGTATTTTCATAAAATACTATACTTTAATAAATCAATGGGTGTTTGTTTTTGTCTAGTTGTTGGTTGACATTGATTTATAACATTACAAAAGTAAACCGTCAGCAAAAGCGCGCGAATATTCATTTTTTTTCAGTAAGAACGCAACATTGGAAGTTTCTTGTATACGACTGGTCTTCCCACCGGCGCAAAACCAGAATCCGTTGCTCATTAGGAGCACAATTTACTCGTCATTTTAAACATCGAACTCGTTTTTCCATCGAAAAAACGTGTGTCCACCAATAACGGCTAACAATCCCATATTAGTTATATTCTAGCCAGTTTTATAATTACGTTGGAGCAAAAACATTGCTTTGGTCTGGGAACAGCGCGTACTATTGCGACGTGTATTCTTGTTTAACTATTTTAGTCCAATAACCGACAATTACAGTGGCCTATTTAAAGAATACTTAAAAGGAGAAATAGAATGAAGTCCGCGCACACGCAGTTTTTACTTGCGAAGATTTCTATCAGACAGTAAGCAGGTTTTACTTTGTAATTAAAAATGGACTTTATGTTCTCAGTAACAGGATTGTTTACAACATTTCTAGCTTTACAAGATAATAGACGTATTTGTAATACAGTGTGTAATCGATTGCAGGGAATGAGATACGTGCAATAACAATGTACTTACCTTAGTTTCGAGTTTTTCTGTTTCGTTCTTATAGTGAGTGCGCTCGCCTTCGACCTTCTCCAACTTTGTACGTAAAGTTTCCAGCTCGTCCTGTAACAAAAAAATACAATTAGACATATAATAACACAAAAATACAACTATTGATATCGATATGAACTCATCTGTAGGCTAAAGCAAGTAATAGCAGGCGTTTTTCATTATGTACTGTAGTGTATATTGACGTGACCGTTATCGATACTCCTCACCGTCTCGCCGCGCATATAATTAAGGCGCGGTACAGCGGTTTAGGTAACACTATAATTGTATATATGTTAGGGGGACGTTATTATACAATAGTAGGATAGGGCGTGAGGTTGCATACATACCTCGAAGTGATATAACATGTTAATGCTTTAGCATAAGCACTCTCTAAAGTTTCCTAAATAAAACTTGTATAACAATCCCTAACATACACAAGCAATGTCTCTTTTCATCAAGCATTCAAACATATTGGTAACTTCTTAAAAAGTTCAGGTGACCGTCAAAGACTTTTTAATAGTTTTTCTTCATTCTAAATTGATTGTTTTAATTATTTATTTCATACTATAGTCAGTTTCGTTTAATTTTTATGCTAATTTTGTGTCTTTAGGGCATGCAGTAAATATATTACTTATTTATTTACTCCTTACAACTTGTGTAACGGGGAACTTAGGTTGTGCTAGACGGAGTGGCCTATGTTTAGTTGTGGGAGTCTATCAGCTATGATGATGATATAAATGTTGGGCAAGAGAAAGTGGCAGAGGACAGGCCTCACAGAACTATGATAAACGAGATATACATACGAGATTTCTAGAAAACGAATCAGGAATGAGGTGATTTTTATTTTATTTGTATTTCATTTCTCCTTGATACGTTTGTTACAATGTCTTCGGTCATAGTAAATACAGTATTCAAGCCTGCAAACTATCGGTGGCTTTCATATGCGCAAAAGCAATATGATTTCCAAAGAAAGCGCGTGAGCCGTCTGTGATCGACTTGCCCCTTCGAGCGTGACAGTCGCGTGAATGGCTCGCATTAAAATGCGTATACATTCTTTCTTTTTGTACCCACAATTACATAAAGTATGCAGTAGATAGAAAAATAAGTAAAGTATGGATTATGTGAATTATGACATGATACTGGGATATAGGATAATAGTTCCTACGGTATACTTTGAGTTATGTACGTATAAATGGTTTTATAGCAAGACTCTGGTATTTACGGACCTCATAAAATAATCAAAACAATGAATATATAGTAAACCAACCTTCTTATAATATAACAATTATGATCTGTTAATAACTGTTTACTAGCAATAATCATGCGATTGAATGTTACTTCTTTTATTATTTTAGTAGGGCTATAATAATGTCTTATGTGGAATTCCTGTAATCCTGTTTATAGGAAATAGACCAGCCATTTTGCCAAAATTTAATTGAAAATTACGACGAAACAATCGACGTCGTTATAAATGTATTTATTTATTTAGGTACATCAGCAATCTATTTAATCTAATGTTTGCCGTTCTTTTATGTATTCTGTTAGATAAAAAAACATCTAAAATTGACTATACACAAAGTTATAAAAAAAACATTAAATACAAAGAAACAAATGATTTCACGTAAGTAAATATCGTCGTGATTGATGTCTATACAATAGACTTTTAATTATTGCCAAAACAAGCTTTTTTTAAATACAATTAGATGGTTTTCAAACAAATTATTTGTTTTATATTGATTTGAAATACAAAGTTCTTGTAGCAAAATCTCTGATGTTCTCAAGTAATTGTTGAGTATGTACACCTATAATTTCAACAACTAAGATATCGTTCTATTATGGTTGACGCTCGCTAATGATGATATCTTTGGCAACCTCCTGTTATAAAATTACAGTTGAACAAAACAACATAACACAAACAATTAAGTTCGCAACGATAATCAGCGGTTTCGCAACCATTGCTGCGCAACGCAGACGTGTGCAATCGTAAGAGCATGCAATAATCTACATGAAAATTAAATATTTCGAAGAAGTCATCAGGATGTAACGCATCAAAAACTGTATTACTCGCGCACCAGCGGGCCGACTCCCCACTGGATTGCTTCATAATAATAATCATTAAAATACATTATATATCGTTTAAAGTGCTTTTTGTAAACACGTAAATGCATTGAGCATAATATACCGACTAATGTGCGCCTGATCACTCGAAACTGCGAATTTATATAGTTTTAAACATTTTTTTCTACAAAGCTTTTAAATGTATTATATAGGATGATTTATTAAAGGTGCAAAAGTTTTTAAGGAGTGAATGTGTAGATCGTTTGTCAGTAATGACACCTATTTTCAATCACCTGTATAAAGTCACTCTAAAACTCTTTTGGAAAGCGACAGGTTAATTAATATTGCCAATACAAAGACGAAAACTTTTATAAAATAGTTTTGGATAAAGTGTGTTATACATTAATAGACATCAAAGAAGTTATACATTCATTCCTTTTAAGCATTTTACTCCGGGAACCAATCATCTTGCATATAAAATTGATAACTGTATCTTCTGTTTTACTTTGAAATCACATACGCTGAAGTATTTTGCACATGTAAGTTTGTAAGAAATTTTTAATTGATATGGTTTACTATTACCAAAAAGTTGCTTTACATAACGATATAATCATTTTAGCTACGGAATTCGAAATGATCTGATAACTTTTTACGGCTATCATTGAATTCTAGGCTTTAAAAGTTATTGTCCATTATACGCAATACTCAGGTGAATTGTCTAAATCAGTACAACAGAAAATATACGATTAACACAAATAGGAAGAAAAAGAACAATAAGGTAGTCGAATATACGATATCACTATCGAGAATTATTTTTTTGAAAATACATGTAATAAAAAGAGAAGAAAATACTTATAATAAAATTGATAAATGCCTTTGTTAGAAACATGCAGACAAAACCATCGCTTTTTAATAATATTTATTACCAAGCACGATATGAGAATAACCATTAAGTGATGTTGCAGATGCTATGCGTCAAGTTATCTCCTCAGTAACAAAGCTGAAGCCGCTAACGAGGATGTATAGTAACTTTTTTACAGATATCTATACTTAATTTGTCACAGCATCAGAGTTGAGTATCACGGAAGCAATATCAACGTAATGAAGGGCTTAGTTTTTACACGTTATGTATTATTGTAAATTGAATCACGTATAATGGGATTTAGATGGCCAGAGGCGATTTCTTCTAAACATTAGCGGCCACTTTTTATTTGTTTCATATAAATTTGTTTTTATACCTTGATTGTATACATATTTAATGTCTAATTCTATCTCTTTATATTTTTATTACAGCCCAAAATAGACGATAGTAACAACTTGTTGTACATTTTAAAGTGACTCCACTTTAAAATGTACAACACGTGTCTTAAAATAACTTTGCTAAAGAAAGTTGTAAAATCCAAAAAAATTGAACGGTTTACTACAATCGCAACGTAATATATACAGAGTTACATGTAGTCGTAATAATAAAGATATGACAGATCGACGCTTATGATTCTATATGATCACTTAAAATAATATTTTAATTACAACAAAACAACTTTGATTTTCAATTATCATCTTAAGTGACAGTAATAAAATAATGATCACACAAAAATATCCACTCACAGTAAGCACATTGCTAAAACACCGTCATAGAACAAAAACCACTTTCTAGAAGATATAAACACATCGTGATTAATAAATAAATTTGCTAGAACAGCATATCCACCTGCGTCCATAATCTTTCGACGATTTTAACATGGCTCCAAGTAGAAAATTACTTGTAAAATTTGTCCTATCTTTTTTTTATAGGAGGGAATTAAACAAAAATCAAGCAAAAGTTTCTTCATATGATCTATGGGTTAAGTAATTATTTGTTAATAAGGTCAATGGTTGAATAATAATTCAAGAAATAATATTTTATTTTAATTGAATAATAATAATTCCAGCGTCATACTATCTGACGACGGGCTCTAGTGAAAAACCGCTGTCACATATATTTCACGGTTGGTAGTGAATTAGAGCAGTGCATCCATACATATGCATTGCGCTTTACTATACTGAACAACCATAATCCGTTAGAAATAGGGAGTAATGGATGTCATACTATTTTCCAACCGATTTGACGCGACCAGCTTCTTAGAGTGACGTTTTTAGGACAAGTTGTCATATGAGCAAGCGATAAAGACCATTAAATTGCAATTTTCCTGAAGGCATTATCTCCAAAAGTTCACTATTCACTAAGAGAATAATTCTCTACTGTATAGTGATCAAAGTCATCAGAGTTATTTTCGAAAAATCCACAACATATCTCATTGGATAGTTAAAATGAAGTAAAGATGCTTTTACATTAGCTGAGAAATGTTTCTAACGAGTAAAATTATACATCTGATGTTATTTCATTGCTTAAAAAGGAAAATCACATGTGACTGTATTCAGATCAATCAATCCATCAATTATCCTTCAAATAAATATTATATTAGGTCTAGGAAAAAGAAATCCATTATTTTTGCGTGAAGTTCAGTTATAAAACATCTATAACCAATCTCCCTGAATAGTTGTTACGAAGGTTCCTGTATTAATCTAAAAAGGGTTGAGCACAATTTTTAGATTTGTTGACATCGTATTTAAGTTTTAATTTATCAAGAAACTATGTTTACATTACTTAACATTGTAAAGAAATTTATTTACTATTATATTGATGTAATAAAAGTCTTTGTATCTTGCTTATTTAATTAGTCCCATCGATCAGCCTAGTACAACAGGGTAGGTCCGTTACTCTCCGTATGTATGGGAGTGCATTAACAACAACCGCCATGTTTTTGCTTGCCTCTACAGTTACTGATGGTATAATTAGTTTACTAATGCACAGGCTCCGTACACCAGTCTCATCGACTCGAACGTTTACTTGATTGAATACGGAATTTTTTACATTATCAGTTAATACATGTTTGCAAATGACTTTTGCTTATTTGGAGTATAAACGTGCAATCTGAGTATTATTAGCATGTAAAGAATGGTGTCGATGGTGGCTCTTTTGCTAAAAGTTCGACATTATAGTGACATTATGGTAAAAAACAGCTTATAGATCTGTATTTACGATATTCACGTCGACTGGGCTTTCGACATTAACCGACATAGTCTAGTGGATTTGCTACTTGAGGAGGCAGTGACCAGGACACAAACAGAAGAGAATAGACAAGTATAACCTGAATAGACTATCTTGTTCAGGTCATTGGAAGACGCTGGATGCAGGTAACTTCCAACCAGTCCTATTAAAATTATTGCGAGGGAGGCCTGTTGCCCTGATTTCTTATGACTGAATTATTGATAATGAATGATGAGGCTTTACAAAAACAAAAAATAAATACAATTGACAGTCAGTCAACTGCTATATCGTGTGATTATATATTTTTTTTAAATAAAAATTATCCGAATACGAATACATTTTAAAAGAAGCCACAACCCGGAACAGAAAACTTAAAATTAAGCAAATGATTTATATTATTCAATTGTAATAAATAAATGTAAAAGATTTCCTACGTCATTGAGAAGGTCGTCGATTTAGATTTAATTTGAATGAAAACCTCAAAGAGATTATCGCAAGAAAACTCATTGTACAAGTTTGGCTAACAATAAAACAAAAAATCCAATGTAAATAGTCTAAGTGGATTTTCCTCTTAGTTACATCGATCTTTTATTTTATAACATTATGTCAAGTTCCTATGAATTCATTAAAGTGAACTAAATTGTTTGCCTTGTATATATTAAAGAGTAAGGCCGTAATAAAATGTAGTGTTGGCGAAGGATGATACCTATATCGTGGACTGCCAGGAGAATCATCAGATCTGGTCTCAATCAATTTGTATAAAAGCGGGGCGCCGCCATCCGTTGCAAGTGAATTCTGGGCTACTTTGGTCACAGCTCGGAGGCAACCATGGAGTCTCGATAAGTTAGTGGTCGTAGGAAAAATAGAGGTAAAAAGACCAAAAGAACGAACACCAACCCCATGGGCGGTTTCTGAGCGGGTGGTGATGGGTCTCGCAATAACGAAAGCACTCAAAAAATAGATCATAGAGACCTGTTAAGGCAACTCTTTCAAGATTCGATTCTTCGACAAAGAATTTCCAAGAAGGGCGCGACCTTTAGTAATAAAAATAAACGATCAAGAAGAAAGAACGCCGTAATGATTAAGTGAATTGTAAATTGCCTCTATTATGGATTTTTCCATGACGAATTTGTAGAAAATGAAAACTAGTAAAAAATCAATCCCTGACGCAACGTTATATAAGATTACGAAGCGTAGCGTTAATGTGAGATTATCATCTTTAATCTCAGAAGTTTGTTAAATTTGAACGACCGATACGCCTTGAAAATAACTGGTTTTCTTTAAAAGAAACATTAATGTTTAGACGGAGGAAAAATCATTATTAAATTGTAGGATAAAATAGTAAATGGCGGTCAAGTTGTACAGACGCATCATTGGTTTACGGTTTGAATCTGTGAACGGATATGTATAACACGTCATGCGTTTAAACACTTCTTATACAAAGTATAATGGCGAACTGAATGCTTAAGACATTTTCTACCAGTTACCGCTAGGGCGATGAAGTTAATAAACGTAGGTAAAATAAGTAAAAACCGTGAAAACAAAAAACTAAAAAACACCATGATGTAAATATACTATCGACTGCTATAAACTACAATAATATAGAAGTAAAATGTAATGTATACAAAAATCTTTTCTTCTATGTGTAAAAATAAAATCTAGATGAGTGTATAAATAAATAAATTAATTCCAGATAAATTTATGAACAAGAAAATCCTTACATTGAAATCTCTCATGGTTCGCAGTCTCTTGCATTTAAGGTAATTTTCTTGAAGTATGTCCAACAATAATTGTGATATGGCTTAGGGACTTGCTCACTAAACGAGTCGTTCATTCGTGTTGACACCTGACAGTTCTAAACACTGCATCATAAATTTATTGACCATCACTTACATTTGCACAAAAGTCAGTGTTAACAAAGGCGTACCAGATTAAAGACTGAATGCCTTATTCATTGAGATAATAATTTTCTAAATATAAATAAAGAAAAAACGATGTCTATTCTTTCTGTACGCGTGTACTATAAATATAAACAATTCTTTCATAATTTCCTACCTCTCATTTAAAGTTGTTTATTGTTTATTTACAATTTATAGGTTTATTTATGCAATTGTTTGATAGACAAAGCGAGAAATAGCAAAACATCGCGTTTACAATCCTTCTAGAAACGAGCGTGTGATATAAAGATATCTACTTAGAACAGATTTATAATCTTTATTATATAATTGTGTTTCACTTACATAATATTATTATTGATAGGAACATAATCAATAAGAAATATTTGTACGTCTGTTTATCGCATGAGTAACAGGCCAACCGTATATTTTTATTTACTTTTACTCACACCTCTTATGATGCATTAATAACAATATCAATTATAAGCCTCTCTCCCTCAGGCCGCTCTTTACCGATCCCATTGGAAATATTTTGGGGGAGCTAAAGCCAAGCAGTGGACGTCTTACAGCTGAAAACTCTTCTTTGAATTTTTTTTTCGATCAGATTATTTTAGATAGCGGGACAGAAGATACACTGAAGCTATGGCAAAACGCGTGGCCGCACATTAGCTAACATACTAACTTCTAGTTAGAGCGTGTCGACGGGCAAGAGTTGCAAAGATCTGAAAAGTTTTCGCTACCTGAATACAAAAATACTTATAAAACACTAAAATACATCGAAGTTATACAACTCATATTTTTTAATTGCAGATATTTAACTATAATATTTTATCGATCTCCAAGATGCAAACAGTGCCGACGAGTTAGTAAATAATTTAATATGAATACCTGACCTTATACAGTGGTGTCATGTTGCCACAAAAAAAAAACAATACGCGTATTTCTGGGTCGATCTAAAGTTTTTAAAACCGATACCTCGCGCTAATCCTATGCTGGCTTTATAGTTCGAATATTTTGTTTAGCCATGAAAACTGTTACGGTTATTTATCACAGAGTAAAATTTAGTACAGTTGTAACAACAGCATTTACAGTTCATGCAACATAGTTTAAACAAACATCTCTTATCTATGATTGCATCTAAGCACTACCTTTTCTATACCATTACGATGTCCGTATCGGGTGCAATTTCTACGGGGTCTTTGACCTACTTCACTCCACGTGTGTTTAATATTGACATTCATAACTGAAGGGCTTTGGGAACGTTGTCAGATATAGAGAACCTCACAAGTGTAGGTTAAAATTGTTACAGTGTTTTTGATATTATGAATTATCTCGTCAAAATATAACGGAGATATTTCTGTTTATTAATTTAGTTGGTTGATAGGAAGATAATACAGAACGCCGCTGTAGTACACTATGAACTAAAAGGACTTAATTTAAAACGGCGCATCAATAGGGCGGGGGTTTCTTAATATAATTAAGTTCTTTTCACAAACCTAATTATAATTATTAGTGTTGTCGTTGTAAAAGACTTTATTATAATGTAAACAGAAAATTGACAAATTAATTTCACGTAACATCATTATTATCATTTCACCTGTACGAAGTCTACTGCTTGACATAGGCTTCTACCTCCATAGATTTACAAAAGGACCAGTTGAAAGCGGTCTGTCAGCTTACTGTACAGATTTTCAAAATTGACATTGTAAATAATGCATGTTAAAAAAGAGTCGTGTGAGAAAACTACGGTTACCCAGTTACGCTGTGAATCGATAAACAGACGTACAAATATTTCGTATTGATTATGTAAGTACTTCCGACGACATTAGCGAAATTGTTTATTTGCCTTGTACTTGAACGTCTTACGTTGCGGTTGCCAGCCTGTGGGTTCCACTTCGGAACTTAAAAGCTCCCGCGGCCATATGTTCTGCGCGTTTGTGACCTGCTTTCAACTAATACTGATATTGTTACTTCAACTTATCAATCCGCTGGTCTTGTTTACTTTCGTCCGTCTACGGATCTCCTCATTTTTGAATCTGAGTGAAAAAGAGAAATGAAATTCCGAGTATAGACTTCTTACCGATGAGGTTCGAAGCGAAACACTGCTGTAAGTCATCTCAGGTACACCTTCCTCTTAAAGCATATTGGATGAGAAGATGCAACTCCTATGTATATATATGCATACAGCGTCTTTTTTTGAGTTATGTTTTTTAGTGTCGATGAGGTAAGAAATTCACAAACTTTCTAAAATGATTATTTTTAAAACGATAACACCTAATAAATCCAGCAAATATGTCGCCTTATGCAAGCGCAACACTCTGATAGCTTCGCGCTAAAACTTTCATTTGTATGTGGGCTACGATTGCGTAATTGTATTCACTAACTTCAACATACGGGTAAAGCATGATTTGATCATTAATTTCCTAATAGAAAGTAGCACAACAATTTTAAATTTTAGAAGAACATTTAACATGATACGATTGCATGTTTTACAAAACTGTTGCCGCATAGATGATATCAATTTTTATCAGGATAACGCAGTTTTGGATTTGGCACTTCTTACGGTAAAAATAATAAGACGAATTTGTAATTTAAAAAAACGTAGACTTTCTTTTAATTAATGTCTTTTGTATTTTATTTTATCATGATCTGCATAAATTTTCACATTTTTACTGCAGTTATATATCGTAATGTGATAATGATAGATAGCCCAAGTCAAATTATTAATTTCCAAACCTTTTTTCGCGTTAAAACGTATTTAATGTTATTTAAGCTTATATAGTGAAACGTGTTATATTTATTTAAATTATTCCTATATTGCGTTATTCTTTGTAACGTTATTGAAATACTATCGTTATGCTGGAAATGAACCCAATCTGTTGATACATGTATTGTTCCTTTTTTGGAAGAAATATTTTTATGTGGCCTGTATCTTTAAAAAATTCCTGCCAAAGTACCAAGAAGCATTTTTAAAGAATTATCCATTTTATTTGTATTGTGTTTTATAATAATATCCTTTTAAGAAACGTATAATACAATAATCCTATCACTTTAAAGACGACACTATGTCAAACGCTTTGCTGATCGAAGTCTCATGTGGATATCAGCAGATTTTAATTTTTTACTTATATACTTCGAATCGATCGACGGTTATAAACAATCTTACCTAAGGATGTCATGCTTTCGATCATCAATTCGATGGAATATCTACAACAATAATATAAAACCTGGTTTCAGAGGAAAAAGTCGAGTTTGTTTACTTTTAATTACTGTAAACGGGGTTAAGGCTGAGCAACCTTCGATCGTTTTACCTCCACACACCTAGTGGCTGGATTGTATAGTAAATTCATTTGTAGTCGTTCTTATGCTATGCTCCTTGTTGAGACTCATATCAAAGTTTGGACGAGGTTACCTGTGCTTGCTTGAGCCTGTGCTCGGTCCTGTGCACGGCCAGCAGCGGGGTGACGCGCACGAGCAGCCGCCACCACGGCCAGTCGCGCACTGCCAGGAACGCACGCACATTGCGCTGCACACATCTGTCGGGATACATATAAACGTACTGTTACACATATACACCAACCGAATTTCTTTGACAGACTTTCATTGATGTTCGAGTAGCTCCAGGAAAAAGGTAGGAAATGTGAAGTATCCTATGATAAATTGAAATTGAATAAAGAGTTTTTGAATTTGAATTTAAAAGAGAGCTTTAATTATTTTTAAAGAATTGACCCGATAAAATTCTCTGTTGGAGACAATAACATAAACATTGTTTATCTGACTCATTCTATGTCGGGTAGACGTAGATTGACAATTTACGTGCCGTATCTACACGCACAGCATACATTCGTGAGGTTCGAAACGGCAAGCACGTACCTGCTTTGACATCTGCAGTTTCAAGTTAGATCAGAAACCTATTGGCAGATTTAAAAAAAAATGTCAGACAACATTTGTGTGCTAAGGGGCTACTATACTCTAGAAAACATGGCACACCTTGGGAATGACGTGTTCGCGTTCAAACTATTTCAATGTTTACTGAAAATATCACTCTATATTATTAAAAAAAAACATGTATCTCATGTCTGTAGCGAAGTCGCCAAAAAAATCGGTACGAGTAAGTAACGATACTGTATGGAGTAAGTGCCGATACGACCTACCGAGAATACCAGTATTGTCTGAAAGTAAATTATAAATGATGATTAGTGGGGAATATTTACCGTGCGGCAGTGTGGTGAGTGCGCAGGCGCTGCGCGCGTCGGCGGGCCAGCAGGCCACGGGCGCGCGCCTGCAGCCGCACCAGCACGCGTGCCAACGCGGCGTCGCGCCGCGCGTCCAACCCGCCCACCACGCCCCCGCGGAACATGATCTGCAGCAAACAAACATCACGTTATATACACATTTCAAGTATCAAATCGTCGCTGACAAACCTTAATCTGCTATGTGTAAAGATTAAATCTATCTGTCTATGTATATAAATGTCAGCCGATTTCTGCCCACTGTATTGCATAAGGCCTCCTCCACGATCGCCACGATGTATGGTCTTGCTCCCGAACCCAACGATTTCCTTGACTACGTCATCGTTCCGCGGTGGACCCACACCCGCCGCGTGTACCGGTGTAGACACTTAAAGACTTTGTTTTGGTACGAATATTTTTATCACTAAGTAAACGTCGTTTAAGGACGTATTCATTAAAAATGCTTATTTTAAAAGTGTACCCTATTATAGGTATTAAACTTAGCGAATTTTTTTTTTGGGTTGTTCAAAATTATAGCTAGGAAAACCAGTGCGGGGTACGCAAAGCGGACGACGGACTGCTAGTTCATTTATGTTTTAACTAACTACTTTATCACACTTTTTATTTTAGAAAATTATTGGTCTGTTATTATTATTGATGTGTCTAGTTATTGCACTGCATAATGATCACCATCATTTCAGTTGTCGAACGTCCATTGCTAGGCGTAGACCTTGCCTGTTGATTTCTAATAGGACTGGTTGGAAGCGGTCTGCATCTAGCGTCTTTCAACGACCTTAAAAAGTCTTCCTTCTTACGCTGCATTTGCCGATTGCGCAATTAGATAAATAAAAATAAAAAACAGGTAACGATTATATTATGTGAAAATTGCAAGATCAGATAATTTTCTTGTAAAATACATCATATACAAATGTATTAGCTCTGTAATGTTATAGTAACAAAGTAAATATTTTAACGAAAACAAACGCACATCGCAACACCGGCGCTGCCCCAGTTCGCTTCCGGCGAGCGCGCTTGCCCATTGTTAAGCCGGCTCACTTATAGATCTACCCTACTTAGCGGTGAGCACAATGCCACCTGCCTCTGTTATCACGAGACTATTCATCTGCCAGTTAAATGCTTTACATTTTAAACTGCCCGATGACTGAAGTACAATTTTGAAAGCAAATATTCTTAAATTGGTATAATGTTATCTAAATAAATATACATGATCGTTGATTGTTTGTAAAGAAAATCGATTTGGAATAATTAAAAAAAATAAAGGCTTTCTTTTGAATTAGAAAAGACTTTAATGGATTACATATAATAATGATTTAAAAAATGATAAATAATAAGCAATCATAATTGTATAATCTCTGATATACGGACCTGGAAGCCTAATGCAAAATTTATTTTCATAAAGAAAGACTTGGAAGTCGACAACTATATCATGATAACGTACATAATGTTATAATGATATTTTGTGTATGTATGTATACAATATTGTTAAATAAATATTAGCTACATTGAAGCCAGTCCGGGTTAGCCTTAATTACAATATAATGTGATACAAATTAATGCATCACATGTTTTAAGTAATGATCACATAATTTAATGCCGGAAATTTATCTGACACTTGCAAAAACAAATTTCAAATTCACTTTATACTTTTATAATAGTGTTACGTTGACTTGCATTAAACTAGATTATTATACCCCGTGCCGTTATTCCTAGTAAACCAATGTTTTTGTTCATATTATTATGTACACAACTGACTACTTACACAGATACTAGAATTGAATTGGACTACACTATAATGGTAACCTTTAAAGCTACGAGGGTTATCATCGGGGGAATACCAAAGTAAATAGATAACTCTGGAGCCTTAAGAGTAGAGTGATCAGGTTTCTTTTGGATGGGCGTGTACCACCTTCGTTTTCACCTACACTTTCCATCAGATGGTTGGCACTTACATCATGAGATGGAAGACAATCGCCTAATCCATTACAACTATATAAGATAAATAACAATAGCACTCAAATTTCAAAATAATTGTCTTCTTTCAGTCAATTAAAAATTAATAATAATGATAACTACTCATAGACATAAGGATAAATTCAAACTTAATAATAGATGCTGAAATGATTCAAAGTGTAGTCCAAAAGATTCATTAATAATTAATACCTATTCTTCGTATTAGGGTCGCCAACAACGCAAACTGTCGATCGTAATAAACTACCGATAAGATAATTGAACTTGTACGACCTCGAACATGGCGAACCAGTAGGGTTGGCGGAAATGTATTTTAGTAAATTATAAAAAATATTTATTCCCTAATCATAATTAATACAAATTATGCATAATCATAAATATAATTTAAATAATACTATTATTATAAGTAGTTTTATAAGACAAGTGCATGTACATCAATAATAATTAGAAAAAGTTCAAAACCTAACAAAATTTAAATGAATTAGTCAGTCAATGTTTATTTACATACTTCTGCTTAATTTGATATTATTCTATTTTTCGTGATATTTCTTAAAAATATTTAAACAGAAAAATTAAAAATTCTATCAGAATAAAAAACATCTTTAGTCCGGTTGCAATGAAGTTTTTATTTCTGCTAAAGAAAAGAGTGCATAAGTGTGCGAGTAATAATTTACTGTGTTCTTATTAGAATGGCGTGTTAAAATTATTGGTGTGGAAACGTGGAGAGTGTAACGATGTTACCGATTGTATTTTTTATTTAAAACCAATATATTGAGTTTAATATTTACATATAGGTCGGTCACTAGTCAAGTAAAAAAATAATAATTTTACCTATAAAATAACATAAGAAACAATTTTTTTTTATATTTATATTTCATCTCATAAGTTTTTGTCAACCCTAAATAATTGTGCATCTGTATAACAGCAAACTGCATCTGCAGTTATATGCGGCGGCTGCAAGTGGAGCGAGCCGCTCGTTGCAGAGGCTCTTCGTTTGCCGAGCACGTCCGCCGATTGTACTGCACAGACTTCTTACAAAACCCAATGCAGGCTAGAGAAATAATAATTCATAGCAAACTCTTATTAGTTTCATGCCTTTAGTGTAACATTATTTTTGACAGCAAATTTTAAATTACATACACGTTCGACGCGACAGAAACTTAATTATTATAACCGAATCCTATCGGAACCTTTTTGGTCTCATCGGATGCAATTTTACAACATTAAGGAAAGACAGAATTTCCAGCATCGATAACGCCTTTGGCGGCTCAGATTATTAAATTCAGTTAGAAATAGCTTCATAAAAATACTTTTTTTTAAACAATAAATAGATAATTTTAATTTACATTTTGCAATTTTACAATAACAAAATAAAAATACAATTTCAAATTAACGGCGATGATGACTTTGACGGAGTTTTATTAGTTTTTTTTTCAATAATAAAATCAGAGAGCGCACTTAATTCAAAATTTATTGCTTGTTTTATATATAGGGATGACAATAAGTAACCTCTCTTTTATAATAAACATTGATGCGGTTTAGTTGCCATTAAACTTTGATCTTATTCAGAATATAATAACAAAGCTATTCTCGACGTTGTTGTACAAATAATTAGATGCAATTAATCAATATTTATTATCACGCATTCAGTATCGTTTCATTGTTGGTCCGGTTTATTACAACGTGATATATAATCTCTTGGTTATATATAGACGAATAAAGTCAAAAGTTAACACTAATGTATCCCGTAATCATAATGAGACTTAAACATGTTTGATTTAAATAATGACTATGACAAATATCATCATTATCACCATGGATACGCCCAAAGATTGTCGTAATGCACATATAGCGACTACTAGCGACCTTCACTGTGTCGTCAGTGCACTTAGTGGCGTGCCTATCCGGTACATGATTTGGCGCATGGGGAACATATCACAAAGATCAATAGTCTGTTTTAGTAGAGCACTGTTTTTTCGTAAAGTTTCCGACAGCTTGAAATAGCCATAGAAAAAAAAAATAACCCTTTACAAAACTGAACATCTTGCTCTTATTACCGACGTATCAATTGATGAGTATTATGTAAACAAACACAAAGAATATGTAATTCATTAATATCTAAACAGACAGGGGAAATCAAGAAAAATATGAGAAACAGTCCGTATGAAACTTTTGTGATGAAAGAACTTGAAAATATTTGACAACAGTATTTAGTAGGAAAGATTTTGTAAGAAATGTGAGTAAACAACTAAACCGTCGAATTCCGAAAAAAGCTTTTACACCTATAACTAATCATCCTTTATACAATGTTTTTGAAAGTATTCTTATTAAACATATATATTCAAACAAAAATAAAAATAAAAAATGCCTCCGAGGCGAATGCTTCCATCACGTAAAAGATAAAGATTAAAAACATCCTCCATCGAGTTTTTAGCGGAAACGTGATGTCAAGTTAATCCGTGAAAGTCGACATAAGCTGAGATTGGGAAACATTTAAGGGTCGTTGAACTTGATAATATTTAAATTTATACAAAATTAGTTTTAAAAGATTACGGGTTTTATTTGCAGAAAAAGCCTCATAGAATATATTCATATTTTAGTCAAGTTTAAAAATCCACGGTAAAACGTACGTTCATAATTCCTGCGCTAGTAATATTATTTACCTTAATAATAATGATATTAGTACACAGTGCAAATTTTTTTTTCATCGACTATAGTACAAAACCCTGATTAGGTTTTTCAATTGCTTATAATATTAAACGACGTACAATATTTATATATACACGAACAAAAGGACCAACAAAAAATTACGAGAACGAGGGAAGTCAACTTCCAAATGAAGAAATTACACCCATAATAAAAACTTATGACCAATGTAGCAGACTTCAAGAGAAATTATCTGCTTGGGAGAAAATATTTTATATAAGTCGTATATAGGATATCCCATAAATCAAAGTCAAACTGTAATCCAATGATGGGGCATATAGTGGCTAACCTAAGAAAAATTATTAAAAAAATTATGAGAATATAAAAAAAATATTTTTTCTTACTTTTAGTAAACCACAGACATAAATTCATAATGATATGGCCTTATGTAAATATATATTATAAATAGCTTTTTCAAAAATACATGAGTACCCATCTTAATGGGACGCCATGTATAAGTTACTTCCAGCTTACATTACAACTCGCATGCTTACAATTAAGTTGAAGCAGTCTCGATGCAAATGTTGTGATATGATACGTGATGTGATATGATATTATGACGTGACGCGAGTGATAGCATCAACACGCTATCCGGTACGTCCGGACAATGCTGCTCGCTCATTAAGCCGACACCCGCAGGTATAACTTCTCATGCACTTTGTACAATAACATTTGCATAGCATTGGACAGCGTAATGAAAAGCATCCGCAGCTTGTTTCATGCAAATCAGTAGTTTGTATACATCTTAAGTTAGAGATATATTCTAAGGTTAAGGAGAAACTGTGCAACTCTGATATATTTTATATAGATAGGCTATATATTTGTTCTGACTCGTGACAAGAATCAAAAGGTTTAAGAGATATGAAGTTTGTAGGGAATATTCCTTTAGTCAAGTAAAATGGAATTAGTACGAAAATAAATGAAATTTTACTCACAGGAAAGGAGGAGGGCGTCCTCTCTTCATATTTATTTGAAACTTGTCTAGATTTTTTTTGTATGTTTAATATGATCAACAATGGATTTTAAGGAACACCTAAAGAGGTGTGGTAGTGCAGGCCACGAGAAGCGTGAGTCTATTTACGTATCTTTCAACACATTTGAAATGGGAGCTGAGAGGGCATTCATTAGGTATGAGATGCAAGCGAGGCACATTTGTTGTTTTATATATGCCTAATTCATATTTCAAAAGAAATAAACTGTTTTTATATTTGGTTAAAGTTAAATGCTGTCAATATTTTCAGTGTTTACTGCATCATTTGATTTAAAGATGATATATCTTTATGCGGAACAGATATTCGTGAGAATAAACAGTATTTTTTTTGTAATCACCTCCATATATTATTATCAAATATGACGTTATTTTGTTTGGTTAGGTTATGTTTCGCCAGTTACAATGTTCTACGAAATTTTAAATTGTGTTATAAGTCAAAACTAAAACGACTTTAAATTTCAATCCAAATAAATTTACCAGCAATGTTAATTTTTTCCCGTGTTCAAATTTGCATGTTCTGGTCTCTTATAATTGAAGAACACGTCACAATTCAAATTATTAAAATGCTTCATCATTGTATTCATTACTTGCCTTTGTTGAAGGTCTTTAAATAAATTTTGTTAAAATTTTAAGGTTTGTTTTTTTGTTTAATTAACTATAATAAAAGTCTATTCCGGCCACACCCTTAAAAACAATCACAATATCGTTATGGATTAACATATAATTTATTAAAATAATTTTGCTTTGCTTGTTACATTGTCAAATGTTTACATTTAAGCATTATATATACAGAATAAGTACAAAATACATAATAAGCATATATACAGAAGAACGTTTAATTTTATTTTTACTACTTTAACGTCTGTAAAATGAAAGAAGATAGTGCAGAAGGATTATGCCAACAACTTTCGTTAACGTGACAAAACAGACAATTTATTTATTAATTGTTATTTTTTAGTTCTAAAATAGTTTATTTGAAGAGAAAGTTCAATTTCAGCGAACTTATTTTACGTACTGATAAATAAGATATAAAAGAAGCATTACATTTTCGTTTATCCGGGGACAAAAAGCGATAAGATCGTTCGAAACGATCTAAGGGTCGGCGGCAGTGTCAGCGGAACGGATACAATTGCAATACAATCTGACTCCGATGCGACCTTAGATAGGCCCGTGCTACTTACTCAACTGCTATCACCACTAAACCCCGTGGTCAACCACAACTATTAATAAGCAAGTACGCGAGTGCAGGCCATTCTATATGAAATCGCGCCGACACCGCAAATGGGCACTTTCATAGGCGAAAGTAACGTAATACTTCGATACACCTTACACTATAGTATTCAATAGTGGGTCAGTGCGAGAGTCATTACCTGGCGGGCACCTGCGGCCCAGCAATTACCTGCCGGGGCCACTGTCATGCGCCGAAACCAGTTCCCGCCTACCCGAGTACAGATGATTACCTTAACTTTTTATTGCTCGTTTACATGATGCAAAATGAACAATTAGTTATGCTCCGTTTCATCTGCCAAGTCGTCGAATTTTAGCATAAATAATTTTACTTATAAAATTAAAACGCTCCGTTAGGGTTGGCAAAATGTTGCAGAAAATTTTATTGCACATTTCTTTAAATAAAACTGATGCTTATATTTTATCCTCTTTTTTACAATTATCTTACTAATATATGTGAGTATTATAGATTAAATACTTTTTGAAAGATGAAATAATTAAAAGTGTGGGACGATGAGATAAGTCAAATATAACCAAATGTACCTATATTTAAGTTAAGTATATCCTGTTTTAAATATTTTGATGCTACTTAGGATTTATAAACATTCTGAACACAATATGCGTCCCCTAAAATAAATGATAATTTTATATAAAGTAAAGTCAACATAGCGCGTATAACGATCTTAAAGAACGTAACCAGACGTCGTTGGGCCCTATGTGGTGCCCACTGCCATCTTAACTTGCCAATCTGCTGGCATATGTCGATTACTTTCATTTGTTTACGGGTCTTGTTATTCATGATCCCTTGAATAACGTAAATACAAAATAATTTTCGTAAATTTTTTGCATTACTATCAAAATAATTTGTTCGAAAAGTTACGTACTTTAACGGATTTATTAACTTTGCTAAATATTTAGACAGTGGTAGCCCTAGAATGCGGTTCATCTGTACGAGCGGACGCGCTTACTCGCAAATTGCTCTCAACAATTTAGCAAGAAGCTCGTCCATGTCCATAAATTGCAGTCTTTTATGGTGTCCGTAACATTTTCAATATTTCTTCTGTTCCAGAGGTCTGATAATGTTGGGAAGCAAAAACTTTAAGTTGGTCGCTTTACCACTCGCAGCTATTTCAGATCATAAAAATAACTCAAGATGTTGCGGAATTTTAGATTATAAAGCTTATGCCTTTGAAATTTGTCACGGCTTGATAACTAAATAACCATTGCGTTAATAAAAATTGTGATGGTTTTGTGAAAATGAATGTGCATTTTTTATTTAAATGATAGTCAAATCTAAGAATCCAGTTACAGAAATATAAATGGATATAACATCAACATATATTTGCCATACTTTAATTACATGACATCATCGCAAGCTGTAAATAATGGAGGAAAACTTTGTAAAAATAAAACGGTTTTCTGAAGATTACAGACGCAACAAACTTGTCATTGAGCGATATCTAGATAAACCCGGGAAGTGTGACTTGTACCATCGCTGTTATAAAACAAAAATATCGAAAATAAATGTAATTCATCGTGTATATCATGGAATTTATTATATTATATGTGTAATTCATAAATTTCCAAAAAAAAAAAAAAATATTAAAAACTTTTCGAACATTATGAAGGCATTAAAATCTTTAAACGTAATGGATTACAAGTGGCTTGATAGAGTTTTAAGTATTTACCTGGTCAAGCTAGCGGGATAGATCCTCGTTAATTAAAAAAAAAAATAGTTATTTACTTTAAAAGTTTTAGTCTCTGTGTATATTTTTCATTCACAAACAAAAGACAATTCGTAAAAATAACTATCTATAAAAATTGCGCTATTTGTCATGTTAAAGTGAAAATTGACATATTTTTTCTTGTGTCTCAGATTTCACACGCTAGAATCACGCACACACAGGCATGTAATACTAAATGGAAGTCAACCCGCAACATGCAATTACAGACAGTCAATCACATCTTAGATGTTCGTATTGTATCAATAGCGGACTTTCGCTGGCAGCTCGCAGACAATGACAACACTTAACCACTTTATGCCACTGCGGCCAACAACTATGATGCGGAAATCCACGGAAACCAACACGCGGACAAATTTAATCTAAATTATATTAGAGATTTAATTTATCTAGAGGGATTGCGACGGAGACCTTTCCATCACTAACCAACCAATTTTTCAATACTAACTTCTTTATTCATAACTTCTTGCAGGTAAACATGGTCAACGCTCTCTCATGATTTTTGTTTCGAAGGAAACAATGACATTCTCCTAAAATGGCAGGAGTTAAAAACAGTGCATATTACGATTAAATTAATACAAGACCTTGACACTCTTTTCGTTTCATAATTTCGGTGAAAATTGTCAAGCCTGCAGTTTCAAGAATTTTTATAAGAAAACATAAATTCTATTCCTTCATTTTATAAGTCGATATTTGCGTACAAAAAGTTCATAAAGTAATTATAGCCGGAGGTAGTGACTATAGGGAAATGTACGACAGAGCAATCAAAGCACACAATGAGCGGTGGATGGAGTGATGGATATTCTTTTCAATAATAGCTTTGCTGTGGAAAAAAGTGAAATGAGTGGTGGTATCATATTTCTCGCCGAAACAACATTCACTTTCGTATTGCGTAATAAATATACAAAAAACGTATATTTATAATATTTGAAATTTTTATTAACACTAATTTTAAAATAAGAAATAATTTGCATTTAAACTTTTTTGGTTTCCTTTTTTGTTATAACAAAAATTTTAATAACATATTTATTATATTTAGTATATACGCCACGTGATATTATTTAAAATGTCATTATCACATAAAGTATTAACAATGACGTTATTGCCGGCTGCTAATATTATTCATAATAAGAAATTTTGTTCCGTGTATTTTTAAATTCCAAATCGAAATTTGCAAACTTTCATATTAGGATATTCCTGGAGAAATCGACTTCGCATTTAAAACACCAAAGAAAAATGATCACGGAGACAGGAGTATACCCATTTCGTAATCAAAACAAATCATTAGCACCCGTTATATTCCGAAGAAAGGACAGCTTTCAACGGCGCACGCGTCGGGGAAAGCTAATACGTGATGGGCATTGGCGAGGCTCGGAAACCCATCGGAATTGTAGGCGGTGCTCGCTCACGAAATTGACTACGTGACTGAACAAATTGAAATCACTATGACACACGAATTACGGGGATCGAATTAAACCAGACAACGCTATTACTGACCTCAGAGAAAGGCGTCGTTCATTCAAGACAAGAGTTGAATTATTGCACGTTCAGTGATTGAAAACGTAAACAGTTGCGAAATATTTAAAAATAAGGTGTTTTATACGACTTTTGACTAAAAAGATGCTGATTATGTCAAACATAAAGCTAGTATACACAGTAGTATACACATATGTATGCATAGCGTGAAGGACAGAAGTAGAATGAACTAATAAAAGAATTAAAAACATGATGTAATGAAAAACTGAACGTAATAAACATAACTTGTGTTATATTTCTTAATCACAGGTTCACATCAACTAGTAAGAGAAGTAGAAAGTTGAGCAAAATGCTGTAACAGTGATGAATTGTTACTTTCATGTCAATAAAAATGGCACTTAAACTTGAACGTATTATGTACGGTTTGAACATATGGGTTTGCGACGCGATAAGCAAAAGTTAATGCATTTTTTAAATAAACACAGTTAACTTATGAATAATCATGTTTCTAAATGTATTCATTTAATGTGTTCTTTATACGTAATTGCAAAGTAGGAAAAAGTTAGCTGCTGCAGCAGTAAAATTTTGAATGCAAGCGTCAAGTTAGAAATTTCGAAAATTGTATTTGGCTTTCAAAGATTACGTAATGAACTGAACTATGTATTTGGATGGCCTAAGTAAAGTGTTAACAGTCACTAAACCGCATTAGTTAACGAGATAACAGTTTACATCACAGTACGTTAAATGCAGAGTTATTGGATGTGGATGAATTCGGTGAAAGTGGCGATGGTTAGGTTCCAAGAGTGACCCCTGGTTTGCACTTGTCGCGGAAAATTAGCGCTCTCGATTTGTAGCACGGCCGGTTTCGTTATGAAATAAAATTTCAAAAATATTTACTTATCTTGCTGTATCACTGCCGGTACAAGAATTCTTGATCGAAATTATACAATCAGTTGTGTAATCATCAGACGCTGTATAAGATAATCGTAAAATACAAAGAGGACTTAAAAGCACATTCTTTAGGAAGTTATGTAAATGACGAGCGCGTGTAAATCAAACATCTTCAGAAAAAATGTTGATTGATGATTATATAATTTTCATTTCTTTCGTGGTAACAATTAAACGCGGTTACTTTAATATTTATTGAGAATAATAAAAAATGCAATTACCGATAAGTTATTCGCGTGTATACGTACTTAAAATATGATATGGTTCCGTTAAAATTATTTAACTTGCATCTAAAATATTTATCAATTCATACAGTGTAACGTAAGGACCATTTAGCTAGTTAAAATTCAAGATGATCAATTCATATTGAGGAATGGTATTGTTTACTCATGCAGGCGCATGCTAATGTGAACTTGCATGTCTATTTTCTGTAAGAACTCACTTGCATAATTTGAGGACTTTGAATTGTCAATGGAACATTATGGGGTGAATGACCTGCTGTAACTTAGTCAGATATGTATAATAAAGGAATATTAGAAATCTAATTTGAGATGTTCAAAGTATTATGATGTATTATATGTGTTCAGGTGTAACGTGAGAGTTGAACAGGTGCAGTCAGATTGCATTTGTAACATCGATATGTTAACAATGTCGCGTACCTGCTCGTCCAGTTTCGGAGCGTCGGGTCGGGTACCGCTAGCGACCTCGTTGCAGCGCCCGCCGCGCCTGGCCGGCCGCACGGGACACACGCTTTTGGCATGCTCGGGCAGGTCTATCCCGAACTGTTTGGGTCCGTCGAATATTTTGCAGTCCACTTCGTCCACGCTGCTGCTTGTACTGCTGCTGTTCAAGTCGTGCACGTTGTCGAATAACACGGCGTCGTTGTCATTGGCAGCGTCGTTGGAGACGTGACCCGAGTCGTCGCTGCAGTCCGAGTGGGTATCCGATATCTTTTCCATGGCGTGCTTATGCAAATCGATCTTTTCAATCTGCGAGCACGTTTTGGTGTCGTCTCTCGACTCTATACATTTAACTTGACGACCGACGAGTGTGCTCAGGTGATTATGAAATGTGGTGTTGGCTACACAAACCTCTTTGTGTATCGCAGGAATAACTTTACAGCTTGAAAATTGAGCGGTGTCGGCTTTCGATTCCAAGGCAGTCTTGTATTCCAGTTTTTTTACAATGTACTTTACAGGTGACAGTGTGTCGGTAGATTCCGGCTCGTTTTCATTGCGTTTGCTCTCCGTCAATGGTACGACGAGGTCTCTTTTGTTGTTTATTTTTTTCTGTTGGAGCTTTGCTCGCACAGCGTTGATTTCATCCGAGTAAT
Source organism: Battus philenor (assembly GCF_028537555.1). Lineage (NCBI taxonomy): Eukaryota > Metazoa > Arthropoda > Insecta > Lepidoptera > Papilionidae > Battus > Battus philenor. The sequence continues at coordinate 8,448,235 of NW_027181686.1, forward strand.
CCCTTATCGATAACTTTGGAGATGAGGTCGGTTTTTTGTCAATTGTTTCTTTCTTGTTTTTGTCACACTGTCGTTTTGAATCAACCTTCAAATTAAGCTGCGATTTTTGTTTCATTTGCTTTGGTTCGAATTTCTCTAAGTTTTTTCTTGCCGTAGCCGCTTTTTTTTTCTGAGCACACTCTCTGGCCTGGTCTACATTATTTAGATCGACCGGAGTGGGAGAAAATAGCGCTCTAGTGCTACTGAATTTGTTTTGTGACATTTGACTTCTGATCACCGGGATCTTACTCGGAGAGCCCGCGATAGAAGTCGTAGATTTAGTTCTTTCCAAATTTGTAGAAATGAAAGCTTCGTTCCCTATCTCCCATACACTTTTAGCCTTTTGCATTTGTGATTTTGGCATTTCCTTGCAATCTAAACTAGTTCTTGTTTTCTCAGATAATATTTTAGACCGTGTTTTCTTAGGGTCGTTCGATTTTTTTGGCACCGGTTTAGTTTTGCTAATGACTGGTACCGGCACAGGTGTTGAAGGCGGGTTCGATAAGGTTTTTTTCAGGATTCTAGTCTTAACGTCTAGTTTTCTCAAATCCTCTGTTTTTATACAATTAGGTCGTGTATTATTTTTAGATGAAATCTTATAAGTTGCATATTTGTCAGAATTGATTTTATCATTTTGTACAGAAGATAAAGGCATTATGGGAGAGGATAATTCCTTACCCTTCATGTCGTCAAGATTCCACAAGCTTGTAGTTTTATCAATAGATTTATTTCTGGTCACTTTTTTTCTTAATTTATTGTCTGTTTCAGGGTCTGAATTGGACTTTTTTAATATACAACGAGATTCAATAATACTACAGGTTTTGGACTTTTGCAACTTAGGAATTATAAAAGAATTTTTACCGTCTATGTCAGCACTAAGAGAAGTACTCGAGGAAAACTCAGATAAAATTTTATCAAACGATTCCAAAGCTTTGTTTAATTTTGCGTTTGGATCACCTAATTTTTTTGTTTGTTTTGTCTTGTCCACAATTGTAATGTTTTCGTATATACACGAAATTCCAGTTGTCTCGTCCGGTAATTTTTCAACACTCGAGTTAGTTCCTACATTCAGTACGTTTATGTTTTCGTACACGCGCTGTCGTTTACAGGCGTCTAATTTCCCGGTCACATTGTTCTCTTTAACATCGATCGCATTCGAATTGTTTTGCACGTTATCACTGTTACTTCTCACTGTGGGTTCACTGACTATTCGTTTTTCGATGCAGGCGGCAATCGCAGTAACTTTGCCGCCTTTGATATCGCTCGCGTTTTCGGGACCGACTGAGAAGGTCCTGTAGAGTTTTTGCATCGCCTTGTTGTGCGCGGAAGTGGCGGCAGGGTGCTTCTCGGTCGGCTTCTGCCCGCCGAATATGTTGAATACTTTCACTGCGGGCATTGCCGGCGGCCCGGCGCGGGCTTTCGCGTCGACGGAGCGTGGATGCGCGCGCGCGTCGTGGCGGGCGGCGGCCGTGTGTCGGCGCTATCGGGCGTGCGGCAACAAGAAAGTCAATGTCAGCGCGCCCGCGAGACCCGCCTGCACATTGCTTCGATACATACAATCGTTGACATGATCCATTGTCCAGATGCAAGGGATTCTTATACAAGTAAAAGTATTTTTAATTTTACCATACCGCTAAGATACACGCTTCTCAACCTATCACAGTGTTGTTTTGGTCTGACATAAGCTGTATTTACGACATTGATATGCCTGAATTAAAACATGTTATGTATGACTCGGTAACCGACATTCAGGCGTTTAACGAAACATAAACCTAAAACCCAAAAATTAAATCGATCGAATCGTAAATTCTAAAAACACCATATACACAGTACAAGTGAAAAAAGGTTAACGATGTCGTAATTACAGAAATACGGTTATCTCGACTCTAAATCGCGTAATATCACGATATAAAACACATGTCTTTAATAGCGATTTGTGATGATAGTAAATAGTAATATAAAACTCCTTTCAAATTATTTCTTAAGAAATTTCAGATAAAATAATCATAAGAGTGTTATTTAATAATGATAAATATTTTAATAATAATAAATTGTGGTGGTGGGCATGTCATATAGAGCGTATTACAGACGGCGGTTGGGACCTTAAGGTTCTGTGGTTCTTTGGCACCTCAAACTTGGTGAAGATATTGGACGCTGGCCGCTTCTAAACGACTTTATCTTAACGAGAAACATACTTATAATTTTTAGCAGTCGATATCCTCAGGCAGAAATGATAATGGTGACTTTTATGTGTATTCCTCAATTTATACAGATGAATTTAAACAAGGAATCAAAATTATAAGTTAATTCTAAAATGAAATTAAGAATTACACTTACTCGCAAAACTTCTATATTATTAGTAAAAGTAACTGTTGTTGGTTGTGGTCCAAATTAAAATAACGTTGTTTTTACGATGCGCAGAAGGGCCGATTGGAACGGTATCATGACAACTAAAGTGTTAAACCATGAGTAGACAATTAACAATGTCAAGTGTGGGATGTTAATTAGCGCGGTGAGCTCGAAGTCAACTCGTTTATTGGCTGTGAAATTGTTAGACCTGACACTTTAAGCCCTTATGGAATAATCGCGAATGGAAATTTATTATGTCATTAAGTTTTCTCTAAACAAAATATAAAAAAAAACATGACGAACTTGCGTGCGTTCTTTACACATATGTGTTACTTAAAAAAAAAAGAAACGTGAAACTAAACATCGGTTTGTTTCGTTTTTACAGATCAATAGTTTGATAAAAAACATAATTCAACCAAACATAGGTAAAAAGTTGCTAGATTAATTGTTTTAGCCTGTGGCCCATGCGCTATTTCCGCATTTAATACATTACGCTAAAGCAAAAACAAACTGATATATTTGTTAAATAAAAATCCGTGAATCACACATTTGTTTTTCATATTTATATAACACCATTCATTGGTAGATGAGACGTCATAAGAAATTGAATTGCCGAGTAAACAATGTACAGCATGAGGTATAAAAAGTTTTTACGATGTAATAATTATAACACATCTATATTGTATGTTTTACTTTGTTTAGTTGATGTTATTGAAATATGTTGAAAGTCATAGTGTATACAAGATAATTTTATTTTACCCGAAGCTTACGTTTATAGGTTACGTAGATTTACATATGTTACGTTTATAGGTTACGTAGACAAGACAGGAAGGGCGAAAGGCACGATGTAAAATTTAAGACACCTAAACTCATTACTAAACTTCGTTTTTTGTAATAAAACCAGGCTTATTTTTGTTACTTTCTTTTCGGTGGCAGTCTAATTATCGAAAGTTGTAAGTACATAATTTTTTGTATCCCTTCACCATCCTCTGCCATTGTTTTGATAAAAAGATGTCAAGTATATTTTTAATGTTAAAAAGGAGTTTTTGAATAAAGATTAATTAAATAATTTTCACCCATTAAAAAAATCAAATATTTATAATTTATTTCAGTATCTACGATATTTTTTTGATATTTTTGAAATTACTTTAGAGGTACTTCAGAGGTACTTTGTGTGCTTCCACAAGAAAAACCTTGTATCAAACTATGACTATTAATTTAGTATACTTAGACAACTACTTAAAACCTAAATAACAGTAGTGGAAGAAACTCCAGCAACGCTTCTATCTATGGTTGAAGAAATACTGCCTATATAAATATGCCTCGAAAAATTTCGCGGCTATCATCACCAGTGAGCACGGTGAATTATTGTCATAGCATTGTCCAGAAATCTAGAACGTGTCTCGGTTTCAGAACGGCACGATATTTAGGCGTCCGTATCTACAATTAACGGATTTAGATTCAGACAGTTTCCAGCCAATCCTATAATAAATTTATGGTAGAGTCCTATAACCCTGTGGACTTTCTCCGGCTGAAATGATCATGATGATAATGTTGAACAAAAGAGTAATTATACGAGTAGCTAACCTTATGAGATCGTAGGGTATTCAACTATGTATATTAATGAGAAAGTGGATTCAACGAATACAAAGAAATAAAAAAAAAACGATGAATAGGTTTTGTAATTGTGTCATACATATCATTTTGGTGAATAGAAATTATTTAAAAAATAAATGTCGTACCTGTGTACCAGGAAGTATAATTAGCTACACCTACAGGTGATTGAAATGTCAAAATTAAATCAAATATTAAATTGATAATGAATGAATAACTAATTAACTTAATTAAAATTGAGCATAATCTATCAATTTTATAACCAATAATAACTAACCAATAATAGTTTTTTCTCTATAAATCGAAATTGCATAATTTACATCAAAATTGATTACCTTTCTTCTCGTTTTTACATCTATCCGTTACGTATACAAACAAAGCCAAAACTAGGGCTTGGTCGAAGTCGTTATGTAAGTTATAGCCGTTATAATGGTCGTGTACGCACACGATTTCACAGAAGACACGAATTTCAATTAATAAATGCATAGCTTATCTGCCTCGACACAAGTAATCGTTTCAAATTAATCAATTTCAATTTCAAATAAACTAATGACATTATACGCAATATCTCAGAATCATTAAGAATTTTAAAATTTTATTATGCATATAAAGCGATTCTCTTCTTTATTAGATCTTATTTTCTAATGGAATTATACAGAATGTTTGGTTATTGGTGTAAAAGGTTTAAACACGTGAATGTTTAGCTCAATCGTTAGTAAAAAGTTTTTACTTTACAATCAACCTGTATAAAGTAATCACTTTGAAGTATGTTTTATTAATTTATATTCTCTATTGGAATATGACCAGCTAATAACTTCTGCCTATAAAAAGCCTACAGGGACCGATAGTAAACAAAAATTAATTTTAATACTTTAGTAATTCGGATTTTGTAAAAACTTTTTTGTTACTATATTGTCATAACGTTCTTTTATTGTTTCTGAAACCATTGAGCTTCCAAACCTATTACTTATCAACAGGTATATAGGTACTGTTAACACTATGAAGTATTTAAATTTTATAAAAATCATATAATAAATAAATTTTAGATCACGAGATCGTTTTTGTGTTTTAATCTGCAGGAAAAAAGTCTCTCTGGTTCAAACTGCATATTCCGTACGTTTTTTAGCCTCCAATGAGGGCTAGGATTTATAAAGGTTATTGAGTGGTCGGTTGGTCTGGTTGACATTGAAACAAACAATCAGTGTGGATGAATGAGTTTCACAATGTAGCCTTTTGAAAGATTTAAACTGTAATAATGGTTACGTACAGTTTATTCAATTGAAGATTAGCCCAGTCGACAAAACCGAAGGTACAATTTAATGGCAGGCCCACGTTTATTGCAAGCCAAGTGGCCGTCCGTCGACTTAATTGGCCGACATCGAATCAACGGGACACGTGCGTTGCGAATTCGTGCGAGCAAATTGAATAAGTCAAGGAATTGGCTGCGATGACGCAAATGGTATTGCATTCGCATACGCCACAAGTGCACGGTGAATTTGAATACGCTGTAAAAACCATGGAAATATTAACATAAATTGATAAAAATAAATGAAAGTTGCAAAAACATTGTAGATTAGAACTGAAATATTCCTCATTCGCATGCGACTAAGGGCCGGTAGACGCGACGAGTGTAAGCCCCACATTTGTTGGACTGACGAAATAATCAAGGTCCGGACCTGTTATTGTGACGATCTTTGAGGGAGGCCTATGGTTTTCAGCTGGATCTATCGGCTGACATGAGCGATTGAACGAATGAATGCTTTACGTCAATTTTTTTATTATTTATATTAAATTAAAAATTATTTATATTATCTTTATTTTATTATTATATACCGTACTGTCTTTCATCGTGCCCACATCTGCTGTTGTACAGTTTAGCATAACTTTCTTTTGGTTTAACGTCTTAATCAGTAAAATTACTTATAACTACGCAAATTATGTGAAAAGATACAGTATAGTATTGTTTGTATTAAAAATATCCGTGTAGATCATCGAACTGTACGAGTTATTTACGTTCTCATTGTTAATTTATTAATTTCTCTTCCTGTCACGCACTTATTTCCCGCGCTCACTACTGGTTAAATTATTTTATAATAGATAATTTCTTTTCGCTAATGTTTGCGCATACAAACATACTATCTTAGTCTACATAAAAAGGTTTTATTAGCATTAATGCATGTTCAAATATTAAGGGAGTAAGCTGTCAAGTGTTCTTAAAATAAAATGAAAATAAGCCAAAGACCTCGTGTGACAAAACGCATATATTCGTATGAAAAGTTTTATCAATCTGTAGAGCTACTAGAAAAACGTCAATGAAGTTTCGGAAAGATCAATTATCTTTATCGACATGCATTACTTTATAATAACATTTAATGGTTTAATAGGAGATACTGCTTCTATCCCACGTCTTAACACTTTCATTTACAAATAACTTCCGCACGTTCGAATGTTCTTTATTAGCTTTTAAATCACGAAAGTGCTCTAGGAGGTAATAAAATTAATCAATTCTGATTAAGATCGTGAGGTTTCAGCGAATAAAATTTGCTACAAATAGAATTATTGCTTTCCTTATTACATGACACTGTTATTTTTTCAATTGTTTAAAATATACTCAAAACATAACGTTTTTCTTTGCATATATACAATGTGTTCGATGAGATATCTACGTGAGAGGAGGAGATGCAAATAACTTACTTTATTTATTTTATATTAATGCTAAAACATTTTAACACGGTAAAGTTGTGTTATCGCGGTCCGTAAATCTCAGATGTTAAATGACAGGCCGTGTAAAGTAATTTCTGCAGACAACATGCCGGTTAATTTCGTAGAATATTCTGTTATTAGCAAATGAAATATCAGTTATGATATACGACGTCGTTTTATAAGGCTGTAGAGAAAATATAATGATCCCTATATCCTGGATGTTAGTTTACCAATGCATCAAGTGTAGCACGCGTGTAACAAATCAATCGATAGCACGACAGTTACATATATGGACGTACGCATATCGAGAGAGTTCTAGCGGATTGTATTGCGACGGTTGTGTAAGCTGTCACAGACCGCCATAAGAAAAGCCACGCCATTTAAGGCATCTGAAACCTGTCAGCCGAGCGGTTGCGTCGTTTATTACGCGGATTGATGTTTCTTTTAACCGGTGTGTGTTGTTTTATAACAGTACGTTCTAATTAGATTATCGTTTCTAGTTAACACCTATATTTACTTTTTATAATATTGCATTAATTATCAGATAATAAAAGAATTTTTTTTTACTAATCGAGTTTCATATTGTCTCCTAAAAGGCTTATTAATTATATAAAATACGAAACCAAAGTCTGTTAATAGAATAGTTAGTACCTAGGATTAATTAAAAGAAATCTTGACATGTATTTTTTAATTATTGCTTATAATATATATTATTAATTATTTTAATATGCTGTTCTCATAATTATAAATAAAATCTAACTTTAAAAATAAAAAAAGAGAAATCGCTTGTGTATACTAAAGGAAAATGTTCTGTTGATTTTATCTGTATTAAGTATAAAAAATGATTTCCCTAAAAACTTAAACTTCATTAGACTTAGAAATGCAGTCGAGATAGCTTATAGTTTAATGAAGCGTTTCTGAAAGAGCGTAAAACAAATTCACGATTACACGAACGTAACGATCTGAACAAATTGATTGCTCGAAATGTTACCATCGCCGTTCTAGAAATCTTTAAATGTAGCGGAATCGATTTGATAAGTTATGGTTCGATTTAATTTCACTATTCCTTTACTCTCTCTCTCTTTTGCTATATTTTAATTCTCTTATTGTTGTATCAATGTTACTTTTGTCTATTTTCATTAAAATATATAAATAAGAAGCAAATGTTTCAATAGTAATTTAGTAGTTGCAACATGACAGTAATTATTTTATTTTAGAAAAAAAAATGTTTGCGTGTTTATGGTAGTAGGCAGGTCACGTAATACGCAAAATGGCAGGCCACTGGAACTTCAAGGTATGAGAGGCGAGCAAAGATCGGAAGAGCGACAAAATAGTTAAGACCAAAAAGTCTAGGTCGTCTCACAAGTTAGACAGTCGATCATCTTAAGGTCGGCGTAAGACGCTGAATCCAAGCTACTTCCTGAAATGATGATAGTATAACTAGAATGTAATAAGGAGTATTCGTTGAATTTGAACATATTACAGTATAAAAACTGAGTTCGCACTTTTTTATTTTCTCATAGAGACAGAGAAGTTCTAGAAAACGTCGTAAATGATTAAGATTTTGAAAATGGGTTCATTCATTCATAGATAGAGTAATGGAATACATTATAATTGAAAAGAAGTAAATAAATTTAAACTCATGGGACATGAAACTTGTGCAGTGGGTAGCTGTTCAAACAAGATATATCGGATCGTTTGAGAAAAGTGTTCGAGACGAGTTGAACGGCCGGGGAAATCGGATTGCATGATGTGTGGCTAAAAACACAGGAAGCCAACGGTCGCGTGTGTGAAGGCCTGTAGGGATATGGCGAAAGTCTCGTCGGACGGGAGACGACGTGTACACACACACTTCAATATAAGCATGTTATGTAACGCAGCCCAATATGCCGCACTCGGGCATAGGTTTTTACATCAGTGATTAACACAAAAAACTTTATTACGAGTGTTGAAAACGGCCGCGGGGCATTATATGAATTCAACTAACTCCATACAACGCTTTACGACTTGTAATACTGGCTTATTTTTATTTATAACGTCTTTACTTTTTCTCTTGGACGATGTTTTTGGATACATTATTTATTTTACTTGTTTCCACATTACATATTATATTAAACCAGGTAACTAAGATGAACAACAGTCTTGTTGAATAGTCGCTTTTGATGTTTATGTCGTTCAATGCTTTCTAGTGTTTTTTTTTTTTTTAAAATGAGAACTGAGTTTCAGTATATACATCTATGATGCGAATATTAGTGACGTGAATAGATTACATCATATGATGCTTGGCAGATCGCTATATCTAAAAAATCATAAGCTCCATTTCGTTGTTATAAATGTTTTAAAGTTTTATTCGTATAATTACAAGTATAACGATGGGCTGTGGAGTCATATTAATTACTTGAAATGAAGCTTGCAGTTCGGAAGCTACCAACCTTCTGTTCAATCGGAACTCATTAATTTTTCAAATAAAATTCAACATGTGCTTACTTTACTTCCCGTATTGACAATACGAGTATATTTTAAAACGCCTGAACAATATATTTATTGAAAGCAAATATTAATGTTCTTGAGAGAAGATAATCGTTCCTGTCATCAAAACACCGTGTAACACAATATGATTGTATAGAGATTGTCTGCCGCATAAACAAACACGTCTCGTACAATGGATGGAAGTGATGCAAATTGCACGATGTACCGCTCAGCGCCTAGTTTATTGATTGATTTTCATATGATATAGACATATGAATAAATAATATTTTATTTGATGTTAAGTCTACTACTACTACTGTTTACTAGAAGCGAGAATATAACACACAATACAACCAAGAATTGCAACCCACATAAAAAATGAGTCGCTTAACGTGTTCCGCACAGAGCGTTTCGGCGAATTCGGGCAATTAGTCTAACATATATTCACGAGCATAGTTTTTAAGGAGAAAAAAATGGAATAAAAATATAAAGAAAAATTAAAAATTTTTGGAATCAATTCATTAACAATCATAACGTTACAATAAAAAAACATTTTTAATTAACTCTTGAAATATATAAAATTTAAACCAAGTAGTATTAGTTTATTATTAAAATAATATAATAATGAATAAAATTATCATCCTGAAACCCGTTTTATTTATTTTATATAAGAAAAGAAACGTGGCTACGTAAACTAAAACGAAGCGAAGTTATATTAAATCGCTCCAAAGGAAACAAGAAAAAACAAAAGCAGAAATAAAACCAAGCCTAAATTACCTTTATTATTAATAGCATGACAAATAAATTTCAAGTTATATGCTAATGAATTTCTAAACTACGCATATAAAAGTTCTAACACCTGAACAAATACTGATTACGAAATAATAAACGATTTGTGTGCTCCCTTGTGTCACACCAGCTTATTATTGTATCACGTACAAAGTAGCTGGCACGATTTTCATCCAACGAAAGTGATCGTCGGTCAAGAAGAAAAACTACTTCGTTGTTAATATTTTCATCTGTGTCGAATCGCCCGAAGTAGGCCCCCGACCTTTAGATAGCTAATTTCGAAATACCCGATTCGTTAAGATTGATTACTGCCAATTATCAATTTCTATTTCGTTCCTTGTAATCAATGAAAAATGACTACGGAATTAGTATTGGCAAATAATAAAATAACACAATTTCATAGGCGTCATTGTGATGTATCAATTTCGCACACGCGTATTAGAACTTAATTGCTTTTATCTCGGTCTATGACAGGTTTGTCGTTTAAATAATTATATCTCAGAGAAAAATGTAGGTAAATGTTAAAAAGATATACATCACAGTGACTAATACTAATTTATTAAATATAATAATTTTTATTGTATCATATACAGGTCAAATGGACGGTGGGTATCAAACAACCCGATAGGGGTCCATAACATGGCTCGATATTAAACTCTGCAAAAGCCTGACATTAAGACTCCGTCGATCAAGATAAAATTTATGCATCCGCTGCGAAGATGGCTTAGGAAGAAATACAAGGCTTTAACAATACAGTGCAATACTAAAAAAGTATATGACAAAGGATAAATACGTAAATAACGTCATTATCAATTTCTGAGATTCGTTGAGCTGCAATAATTCTACTATGTATATATTGACTTGATTCAACATACATTCTACATGTTTAAATATCGCGACGATGTCGGAGCAAAAGCAAAATTTAGCAGAAGGCATACTGCAATATCCTTAAGCTTCCTTTGGCCACAAAACGATTAAAAGTTTATTGTTAATATTATTGCGATATGATCGTTCGACCGATCGTTGATTTTTCAGACTTTATAGTAAATTTCCAGTACTTAAGTTTTATCACATTGACTTCATTCAAATTCCTTTTATATCTTTAAGATGCTCGACCAAATTAATGACCGGGGTTTGCTTGCTAAAATATTTTAATGAAGCATTGCAAGAAATAAATCTACCTTTAAAGTTCACGACCCAACTCATGATTGAAGTTTAAAAGTTAAAATATTTTTGAAGCATTGCAAGAAATAAACCTACTGAATAACCTAATTAAGCTATGAAGAGTGAAAAATAAAATCCTGAATATTTACTAAAAATATAATAAACAATGTACTTCTTTGAAAGCGCTATCGTTATTGTTTACAAAGCTACGACACCGTGGGATTGTGACAACGTTAAGAGAACCATTGCCTTCCTCCTTGAACAAAAAAGCTTCTCGTCAATTTCTCAGCGGTAATTCAAGTGTTACGATAGTTTTAATTTATTTTCACCTAATTACAAATATATACCGCCCATCCATAAGAGTAATTAAAAAGGTTTTGTAGAACCATATCAATGTCGTCACATTGTGCGTTGTTAAAAATAAATGTGCTGTAAAAAATATTTAGTAGTTTCAAATGTTTATTTATTTGGTATAATTCTTATGTTTTATAATACTTCACTACATATGATATACAATAATTTTAACGACAATAATACGCAAAAACTAAAATTACGAACTTCTCAATACATTTGCTTCAAGTTTCGTTAGATCTACTGGGTGTTTTACAAAGAATACAACGTAAAGCTGCGATAAACAGCTAGTTTAACAATGCTGACATAGGTTTAAAATAATTAAAACCGCTATCGTGGTACTTCGGTACACGTTCGAATAACAGACCAAGGGGCGTTAGGGGAAATGATTTGCACACGTTACTTAGGGCTCTTTTTAAAACCGAAACATACTATGGATTGGAACCTCCACAGAAAAATCAATCGTGAATCGTCCCGAGCAAATCTATCGTTGAACCATATTAGTAGAAGGATGACATAGGCAAGACAGAACCAGATGAAACTCTTAAGCCTCAGACATGGAACCAGAAATGGTAAACGCTCGAATCTAACCGTTTTTATTGTAAATGAATAAATAACACAAAGTCTAGCAGCGGACGTCTTGCCGTTGAAATGACGATGATAACTCTGCTCCACTACAGGAATCGGAAGTTTAAAATATATGTTTAACTATACTCAATACAGGTTGATTTGTTACAGGTGTAAAAGTTTTAAATGGGTTAATGTTTAGCTTATTTTCTGTAAATTATTGTATGGTACATCCCAGCCAAAAATGGTTATAGAAATAATAAACAACGTAATGATAACAAAATAATAAAATGTATTATAAAGATTTAATTTACTGCATATTATAATTAACTATTGATTACTATCTGGCCTTATTTGTTGATGCCTGTCGCGTTCCAATCGAAAAAAAATAATATTTAGAAGTGATAATTTTATAGAGGGTGATTGATTAATTAATTCGATCGAAAGTATATATTTTTTTGCATTTACATAACTAAGATTACTTAATACAAAAACAACTTATTCAACTGTAAGTGCATATTATAATTGGCTGCTCGGTGCACTACAATGTTTTTGGACGATCGGACCTGCTTCTCAATCGACTTTCGCCGGGAGCTGTTTGTTTTTTTCCCCCGTCTGTACATGTATAGTGCGTCGCAGCCATACCTGTACCACGTTGAGCGACAGTTACACGTCCGCGAGAGGAGCAAGCGGTAGAAAGTCGTTCGCGTGATGTCTTGTTCCGCTTGCCACTCGCGTTAACGGGAGCCAGCCATGGATCGATATACGACAGTTTTACGATGTACGGGGAAGCTTCAAAACGACTCATAATGGGCATTTTAAATTTATATTTACCACGTTAAGCTTTCAAAACTGTTAAATTTAATAACTAGATATATATTACATGATAATTTTGATTATGATTATCGATCCAAATAAGACAAAATTATTTAACAATTGAATTTTAATATTACTGGCAATGTGGATAGAAAAAGCCGTATTTATGCAGCAAAAGCACACAAAACAACAATTAAAAATTCTGCTTATTAAAGGCGTGTACCACACAAGATTCACAATATTATCACGTTGTAAGTGGAAAAAAACAATTTGGGATCAGACAGATAAATAAAATTAAGAAGGACAAAAGCTTTATGAAGGAAATGTGTCAACTCTTCTTTTTAAAACCTGTATGATGACGGATCAAAAAAAAAATACGAAAAGACACATAAGGAGAGGAAATCCTGAGTAATATGAGACAGAACCCTCAACGCGAGTATAAATAAAACGCGAGAAGAACAATTGACAAACATATTAAAAACGTGCGAAATTAATTAAAACATATTAATACAAAAAAAAAAAACAGAATCCTTAAGGTCTACAAATAAGTTTTCGCGAAGTTTTTATTTATATATCTACTCAAGCACACGTTTAATCATAAGTAACAAATTAATTAATTAAGATAAATAGAAAAGAAAACTCTTGTAAAAGTAGCGATAGTAATATTTGTATCTCAAACGTCTAAGACGATTGACAACATATATTGATTAATAAGTACGGTTAATGATATTTCTAAATTAAATCGTGGATATAGAAATATACACACACATGTTATACACGCATTGCACGATGTTGTAAGCATTAAGAGTTGTAAATGCTTAGGAAACATATAAAGGTCAAAGACTCCCAGCGAGCTTAGAACATCTCATCGTCATTTGCATGTAAAGGAAGCGAATAAGCGCGCACATTCGACGCGCTTTGCGACTGCAGGTCAAAACGTAATGTATCTTAGAGTGTGGCATTGAATTTGCTAATAATACACACTAGTGTACACATTTACAAAATTATTAACTAAATATTTTAATATTTTTATTTGTTAATTTTGATTTCAAAGTGTTTCTTACAGTGTAGACAACATTTTATTACTACTAACGTTGAACAATAGTTCTCCACTTGTGCTACAGTATGATTCGAGCTGATCAAAATTAAAATAACAATGAAATGTTACGCATGTTAACAATGATAATTAACATTTTTGATATTATTACAATTGTGTACATGTGAAAAATAAAAGTTATGCTAATGCCTTCACCTCGCATTTATGTAACACGTGCAGGTTCTTGAACCCGAACGAGGTTCGAGAAATTTACTTTTGATTGTTTTAATATTGTTTCGGATTTAATGTTAGAGCACTGTTTTAGTCATTCATAACATTACAGTAAATAAAAAATACATCAATTCGAAAGTGTTTAGTAAAAAGTTAAATTATTACAATTCTTCTAGAGCTAATACACGGATTTGCATCTAAAAATATCTTTCCTTAGATATTTAGGTATTATTAAACAATGTGTGTGTGACACTTGTTCTCTGTCAGCTAAAACTTTTGCCAGTTAAAATTATGAAGATTTTCATACTTTGAGGTCATAAAATTATCATGGATAGTTTGTGTATTCGAATTTATGATTCAACCTTCAACAGACTATAACTTAAGCAATCGATTCCACAATAACATCATCGGTAATTTACTATAGGTGTAAAACATGGTCAAATTAAACTAAAATTATGATGAAATTTATTTTAATAAAGGTTTTTCATAAAAATTTTTTAGGATAATATTAGCTTCAAGTAGAAGCCTCTTCGAATGCTTGAAAGGTCATTGACACGCGAGCCTAGAGTCCGTGTTTATTAGAAACCTTAAAAGTTCTTTTTGAATTTCATCCGACAGACAAAGATTTTCTATTCAGTGAACGCCTCAAGTATAAAAAAGTATTTCGATCAATTTTGTAATCACTTTAAAGGGTTTCGTTAATTCCGAATGAAAAGCATTACAGTATGATCACCGCGTTATTAGAAAATACCTGCGGCTCTCATCAATCTTGCATTGTCGTTGAGGTTGAAAAATTTACTGGCTCCTTTAATAAGCGAAACGCAGCCGAAAGTAAAACTTTAACAAAAAAGTGTGAAAGGAATTACAAATCTATTTAAATTCTTTACCGTTCTTGACGCAGAAACAAGTAAAAGATGAGATATTTAACGAAAAAATATGAATCAAACCAAATATTACATAAACTACATAAATAAACACTATCACCATGCCCGTCACATTCTAAAATTTTCTTCTACAAGCTTTCTTTATGCTAATACTAATTTTAATGCCAAATATATGGAGATAAAAGCAAGAGCGTTGCACCTTGAATATTTATTAAAAAGTAGTGTATATTTCAACCATCATCATCGGACTTTGATAGACAGCTCTCCTTTTTTACATCATAAACACGAAATATTTATAAAATTGTAATCTAAGATTTAATGATATGAATAATTAAAATAATAAAATAGCAAGAAAATTTTTGAGTCATTTTCAAATTTCAAAACCATAAATTACAAAATCATATAAAATGTTGTGATTGTAATGCAAACGGAAAAAATAATTGATTGAATAAATTATAGTTCTGAGAAGAGCATAAGTGCCATCGCCGCGAGGGGCAGATATTCTCCTGTCTCACCGCGCATACCTAGGACGCGGTATAGCGGTTTCGGTAGCAAAATTTAAAGCTTACTTCGGTCAAATTTAATCTATGTACATTAAATTTATAAATTATACATTTATCAAATTGCTTTAACGTTCTAATGAAGTTATTTCGTTGGCCTTCTACAATTATATTCGATATCTATTTGCCTGTGTTAGTGTACAAAGATTTAAACGATATTTATTACATAGTTACAGATATATCACATCCACAGACAAAAAATTCAAGTCCATTTAAAATTATCAGCGGGATATTAAAAAAATGTAATGAAACTTTTTGTCTGTAAACGTTTTTTTAAAAAGGACAGCCCACATTTAGTTGCGGATGTAATTTGATTGGATAAGGACCTGTTTGAAATGTATTTCTTGGGAACCAAAGGTAGAAATTTCGAATACGTATCATTTCTTTACTTTAAACGTTAATAAAATACTATTAACACGCTAAAATATGCGATGATTGGTTATATCTTAGTTTTAAACGGACGAATTTATAGCTCACTTGTCAGTTAAACGCTCTAAAGCATATACAGCTATTTCTCATCATTTTATAAATTGTGAAATATGTTTCACTAAATCATTGTTTTAGTTGGTAAGTAAGTGACATGCTGATAACTATAATTTTAATATATAGAGATTCGAATTTTGAAAACACTTTTTCTGACTATAATATCATTACGTTATTGGTTATTTCTGAAACCCTTGCCTTTTAAATAAAATGTATTATACAATAATAGACAGCCGAGTGAGTAATACATTCATCACTTAAAGCTTTTACACTTATAACCAATCGGCCTGTAAATAAAACGTGAAATAATTTAACAGTAAGCTTTTCAAGTATTCGTAGCCTGTGGTGCTGTGTCAATGTCGTTTGTCGTAGTGCTAACGGCATCATGTCTCCTAATCATCAACCAAAAGCGAAGAGAAACTCTTCGCAGCACCTAGACCTTTCCATTTACAAAGTTCACGTTTTAGGAATACATAAAGGGTATAGACCGGCCGTTAAGATGCGTAGAGCGTTACTAGTTTGCAACGCTAGAGAAATTCGCATATATTTCGATATTATATAAGGATAATGTAAATTCGAGACGAACGCAGCGCGAAAGCAAATTGCGGTACCGTTCGGCATTGCATTATGCGGGCTTCGATTCCCGGTGAGAGCATGCAACGTAAATTGCATAAAATCGCCATTACGCTTTTCCCGTGTGAGTTATATAGGATTACAAAGTTTAAAAACTGTTTGATAATTCTTTAATTAAAGATTAGTTTCTAAATTCTAAAATCATACATATGTACACGCTTGTATTAAATAAATATAAGTAAAAATTTTACGTAAACTACTACAAGAAAGGGAGATAGTTATACAAGGATGACTTCAGAGCAATGTTTCTCAACTTTTTTGGTACCATGCGCCAACCTAGACTCTTTAAAATTCTTATGCCCCTCTTATGTGACATAATTTTTATGTTAAAGCGAAAGGGTTAAACTCGTGTTGAATCCATTTTCAAATTCCCCTCCTTAACAATGAAATTGCCCCTCTGTGGGGTGTGACCGAGAAAGAAAGCTATAATTTATATAACAAAAAGAAAACACTTCATTTTATGTTATAAATAAAGTTGCTCCAGAATCGAAGAAAAACAACACCAAGTTTTACTTTTAGAAGTGTTGAATTACCGTAATTTAAAACAATCTTTTATTTTTAAAGTAATCGGCCTCATTAGCTATAATGTCTTTATATTCAATTATAAATAATAACACGTTACAGAGGTTATAATGAGTACACGCCATAACACTGCCAGTCAGTGAAGTTAATGGGCTTAGTACATATCGTTATACAAGCATTCGTGCGGTCCGCTCGATGGCTCCCCGTAAAAACCTTTTCATAATGAACTTACATAATAATAATCCTACTTTTTAAAAAAAAAATCATGAAGCCAGATTCCTTTAATTAAAAACTGTACTACTTGTCGTTATAGGACATTATAATAACTATTTACACTATATAGTAGATAAATATATATACTATAAATTAGAGGAAGTTTGCATAATTAGGTGAAAAAGTAATAAAAATGTGGTTATATACATGACTTTAGAATTTGGCACCCTGTGAAGCTCACTCGTTCTACTACTAACGCCATCTCTTGGCTTAGCATAGTGAACACAATGATGTTTGTACTGTTTACCAACAGGCCATATTCGTAGATATATGAGAAAGGTACTAATCATTGTGTATTAAATTTTTAAAGTCTTATAGGGTATCTGTATAAATTGTATAAACGGGGATCGATTGAAATATGAATGAAATATAATAACTTTTTAAATAAATATATTGTACATTACTTCTCAATACATTACGAAAATACGTTATTTGTATGTGTCTTCAACTACCGATTTACCCAGAAAATATGATATAAATAGAAAAAATACTAGAAAGAAAATTTTAATTTTGTATACCAAGATAAGTCAAGTCATTGGTATACAATTCTTAATTTTAAATCTGTAATTTAATGTATAGTATTAAATTAATCTTATCATAGCGTTCAAGAGTTTTAGTTGGTTATAATGTACGGAATTTGATTTGTTCGCCCATTT
This sequence comes from Battus philenor, assembly GCF_028537555.1. Classification (NCBI taxonomy): domain Eukaryota; kingdom Metazoa; phylum Arthropoda; class Insecta; order Lepidoptera; family Papilionidae; genus Battus; species Battus philenor. Next base: position 8,466,374 of record NW_027181686.1, read on the forward strand.
ACATGGTTGATAATATAAAGTACACGTGAAAAAAATGTAATAAATTTCATTTAAAAAGAGCACGGGTTGAGTTTCTGGCCGGCTTTTCTTAGCAGATCAGCATTCGGTGCCTGTGGTAGCCCATTACTTATATGTCCCAGATAATGTCCAGGAAGCTCAGACTGCTACATTAAAATACATGTTTAGGGTTACTACACGTAAATGAGTCCGTAGACGATTATACGCCTTTGAAATTATGTGTTCGTCTCCAGGCTATTTCAATGTTTGTTCAATATGTAACTTTATATTATTGTGAAAAAATATGTGGTCCCACTGCCTGAATTTCTTCGCTCTGAGGCATTTGCCATCCCAATAGTACACTTTGATGTCAATAAGAGATATAAATCCAACCTAAGCAGAATAAAGAAATTTTAAATTGTTATTATCCTAAATTTCCTCGTATTAAGTCTCAATTAATTTAAATTGTCGTGTAATAAATATTAGTCATAACAAAGAAACATTAAATAGGAAGTTGGAAGGATGCCGTGGGCGACAAAATCAGAGCAAGAAACAAATTGAAGTAACAACATCGCTCGCATGACTAAGACGATTTGCAGTCTTTGTTATGTATTATGTTATAAAATGTAATTGTCTCCAGTTAATTGAAAATTTTAAAGTATTGTATATATATATGATATTGTAATACATTCTTTGAGAGTTGTGAGCCATAACAGTGGTGGTGGGTTGTCAGACTATAGTCCATATAAAGACACGCACAACTTCAAACACAACGTCTTTGAACATTAATCACGAGTTGGAGAAAAGTGCGAGCTATCACGAGACCGTCAATTCACAGTATTTGTAAAATTGTCGCTTGATACCGCGACTGCGCTTTCCATGAGAGATTATGTGGTTTAGATGCACCACAAGATGTGGGAGTGCCCTGTCCACGTACGACAGGAAATACCATCCCTATTATTCATGCACTTTCACGATAACCAGCTGTTTTACGTTTGCGTCGCGGCTGGTTCTGTAAAGCTGTGTTCACATTGTGTGTGAATTTATTGCATCATCACACTTTATAAACTGCGAAGGAAAATCTAAAATACAAACAAACAATCTAAATAATTGTTAATCTCAAAATTAAGTATGGTAATTTAATCATAGCAAGGTTTATTTAAAAAATCCATAATTTTTGGACTTTCTTCAATAGCACCATATATTATTACCATTTCAGCTAAAAGACTTTAAATGCAGGACATGGGATTTCCCCCAGAGATTTTCAAAAGCACTGGTTGAAAGCAGTCTGCACTCAGAGAGCCAACATTTTTTAAATAAGTATGATAACTAATTCAAAATTTATATACAGGGGTGAGTGAGCAGTGGTAGTTTAGTGGTAGAGGACTGAGACTTGTGGTCGTAGGTCGCGGGTTCATTTCCCGGTATGCAACCTTATGTAATTTACAATTTGCGCATTAATCATTAAGAATTGCCACTGCTCAAAAATAAGTTTATGAGCAACAGAGTTCTCTGCATACCATAATATCAAACTGCGGTCGCCAACCCGCCTGTGAAGCGTGGCGATTATGGTATATCCCCCCCTCCATAGGTATCTTTGGAAGGGGCATATGCCTCACAGTGAGCGCCAGTCTATGGGCTGAAGTAACGACGGCTTGAAAAGGTTTTTATATACAAACTTGCGATGATTCTTATTAAGCCTAATCCTTATTTTCGTGTTTTACCGTTGTATAGGTGTAACGGAGTGTGAACAAATCCTTAGCAATAAATAACACATAGTGCGTCGTTAACTTTCTAGGCGTAAAATGATAATGTTCTAAGCGTAAGCCGTGTTTACGCTAGTTTTTTATTACTTAGTGGAAATGCGTAATTGAATTAAATACAACATAGTCAATTATGAGTTATTTAACACTGATTCGTAGAAAGCCAGAAAATCTAATTCTCATGACCTATAGCAAAGCTATAAAATAAAAGGAACAGAATCAGACTAGAATATCTTTACGTGCTTTTTTTAACTAGGACGACCTTGTTACCAACAATAACAAATAAATGATGCATTTACGACTACACACGAATGGCGAATTTATAGGCCAATTTTTAACCGACACAGATTCTCATTACTGATTCATTGCGAATTTTATAAAATACATTTATTTTGTCTCTTCCGTTGAATCTTGAAAACAGTCAAACTAGGTAAGTCCAACTTTAAGAAAGAAGTCAATCATCGAATCCAACTCGGCTAGCGAGCGTTCGGAAAACTACGAAATATCTCGTCTAATATCTCTCAGTGCTTCTATAAACAATGTGTGTATGTGTTAGCGATGATGACTTACGGCACAGAAACGTGACCTCTCACTCTTTCCTTGGCTGCTGAACTAAGGTCGCTCAACGAACCACGCATGCGAAGTTCGAGCAGAGCCGAGAGAACTATGACCTTCTCTACAAGATCGAATCAAAAATGAAGTTATCCGTAGACTAAATAAACTCACCGACATAGCATAGCGGATTTGAAATGTTGAAGTGACGGTAAGTAGGCCATCCAGCAGGCAGAAAAGGTGGCCACTGGGGGCTTAAGATTCTGGAATTGAGATGACTACGGAATGACAATGGCAACGGAGGAGGTTCGTCCACAAGTTGAATAGACGATCTTGTTACGGTCGTAGGAATTTAATGGGAGAGGTCTATGTCCAGCAGCGGACGTCCTGCAGTTTAAATTACGATGATTAATTTATTATCAATTCCAATTACTCTACTTGTGGCTATCAACATAAACAGAAAATATAAAAATGTCATGATTTCGTCATGACGTTGATTGATGGGACAATAATGTCCCATAAAAGTCAAGGTGAAACGTACATAATTAAATAACTTTCATTTTAAGTTATTGTTCAATATTAAAATATTGTTGATATCCGGCGTCGTTAAGAAAAACCGAAGCACATCAGTAGTAGTCGGAAGTTCATTGTTAGTTATACAAACATGAAGAGAGCAATAAACTGCTGCTTGCATTCATTGTTCATCGTGCGAATATCCTGTCTCTGTGGTGGTTCAAAAACCTTTTGTACTTAAAATACACATAAATACAAAATTTTTAAAAAAAGTGCAACAAATGTAAGTAATATCTATTTTTAATTTACATTGTAGTATAATTATAGTAATTTTAAAATATATTTAAATTCACGTTCTGGCCGTTTATTAGTAAACAATATTTTTTTTAATCAGACAACGTGTTCCATCGGTTGTCGGTTGACGACTGAAGTGTGCTATGACGTAAAGGCATTCACTCGCGGTGATCGGTAACTGAATCAAACGATATACAGGCGGATTTTTATTTTAATATTATAAGTTTATCCGACTAAATTAAAAAGTATTATTGACCTTTCGATATTAAAAATATTAATTATATATAGGGTTATTTGTTATAGAGGTAAAAGTTTTAAAGGGGTGAATGTATATAATCATTTTGCTGACAAGCGAGCTATAGCTCATATGTTAGTAAAAGATTTGTACACCTATTTATAATTACCTGCACAAAGTGTTATCACTCTGAAAAGTATTACATTGATGTATTTTTTTTACAGTAAACAATATTTAATTTTAATAAGTAGAGATCGGAATTTTAAAAATGCTTTTTATTACTATATTATCGTTACGTTATTCATTATTTCTGAAATCATTGATTTTTGAATAGAATGTACGATATATTAATTGACAGTAAATGAGATACATATTCGTTTACTTTAAAGTTTTTTGCACCTATAAACAATCACTTTGTATGTTTAAACACAAGTCTTCAACTTTAAAATGTGACACCAATCACATAAAATATTCAATGTATTAATGTTTTCGAAAAAAATTGATTAAAAAAGTTAAGTATAAATTTTACAGCAATAAACTATTAAAGAAGTGAAAATTTGAGAATTAAGTTATTTTTAATATGAACTAAAACAACGACTACGTACAGAAATCTCATGAAGAGGAGTGTCCGTAACTGCTTCGTCTTCGGCCAAACACCAACCATAACAGGAATAGAGCTGCGGCGAGATAGTGAGCCCATTCTGGCAGAGTGAGGTCCACAGCGGCGGTTGTACATCTGGGCATTAGGGAGTTAGTTGCGACGCGTTCTATGAACAGGCGCCGTTACATGTGGTACGTGGTTTCTTTGAATATTTTATAGCACGACGTATTATCAAGACAAAGCACGTCTACAATGTTGTGTTTTTATTCTTCACCTACTTTATTCTACCTACTCTACTAAGTACTCTTACACCGTACTTTTTTTAAATATAATTTAAACCGTATTTTTTTTTAAATATAAAAAGACGTATGATCCTTAGTATAGAATATAATGAAATTTCAAACCACGTTCTGTATCAAAATTAGATATAAAGTCGGTTAAGATATAGTTATGCAATATTTGTAACGAATATTAAGCCTACGTGAAATAAATCATCCAAATATTACCTCTGATACCTCGTTCTAAAGAAAATATCATCAAAATAAAAAAATTACGTACAAAATTGTACATAACACGTAATGAATCACTGAATATTAATTATGATGTTATCGCATTACGTATTTCATACTAGCTGTTCCCAGCCTGCTTCGCAACGCCCCTACCAGATGAAATTTTGTAAAATCCGATTCTTAGCTGACCTTTACTCAGCGAAGTTACAAAGTAAAGTGCTTCAAAGTCTTATTGTTACAGAAACAACATGATGAGTCAGTACATAAGAAATATATATCAAATCATTTTTTTAAATTAATTGCTAGTCAATTTATTGTATTAAAAGAAGCCATTATTAATAAAAAATAAAAAACAATGTTTAATTTAATAGTTAAATAGTTTTAACAAACTTACAAAACACTACTAACATTATGTATATTAATAAAAAAAATGAGTAAATTTAAATAACTAGTCGAACAGCTTTTTAATTTGGTCGTATAATACGATTACATTAAAATCGGTAACAGCCTGTATAAGACCGGAGTGCGGTGGGGGTGGACAGCTGTTACGTCATAACGCCGGCGCGACGAGAGATCGTGACGGTGCAGTGCTCCGGCACTGAGGCTCTCAGTGGCCAGTGTGTCAGCGGCCGTGGTGTTTCTCGTACAATTAAAGATTATTTCTACAGATTAAGTATGCAATGGCCGGCATATGTCCAGTAATGAAATTGTAAGTTTACGGTAAATTTAGATGCTCTTGATATAAGAAACATTACGAGGTGAATTAAAAAGGTTAAGCGGTTAGCGGGGTAATGGTTTGCTTATTTTTAAATTTTATTAGACTTCATAAAATTTGAAAATTTAATTATTATGTTTTTAAATGATGATTTTGATTTTTTTAGCCCGGGGTAAAATATATAGAGAATTCATATATGCCAAAAACACATTTTGGCCATATTTTATACACAAGAGACGTAAGATTTTGAAAATATATTTTTTGTAACGACTGGCCTTTGGGAACTTCATAAACTTTTCGACTGACATTTACTCGGCAAAATGAATATTCCTAAAAACTCCAAGTCTAGGCCTTATGGTTACAAATATACCGTAATGACCTATGTGCATAACAGGAGGAAATATGATATATGTATTTATATACAGAGGTATTAGAATGTCTATTATTGTAATAAGACAATGATAACATAACAATTAATTTGGTTATTAATTTAAATACTACAATATATAAATTCCATCTTTTGTGTGCCATTTTTGTAAAAACCGTGTTATGGCCCTCTATCTTTTATTCTAACTTAATAATAATTTATTAACCAACGAGATTTTTTCAAGTGGAGCATTTGCGGCAGTTTAATACCATTATCTACGTAAATATTGACAAAGCAAATTTGGGCGAGAGTAACTTAAATACCAGTGCGCGGGCATAGCTCTCTACAAATATCAAATATTAACGCTTTCATGATAACAGCCAACAGTGGAATATACGATGGCATGTGTAACGTCCTACAACCGTCGCAGCGCGAGTCGCGCGTGGGAGTTTCGCGAACCCTCGCGAACGCAAATATTGAAATTTCTTTTTTATACATTAATCGCATAGCTCGCGGATTGGCATATTTTCACTTCAATATGCTTCGTGTTCTGGAATTGTGGTCACAGCCATTCTAGCACAACATGCAAAGTCAATGCACAAGGTGAACGAACAGACAACCTATTTTCGGTCGTCAAAAGGTGTTGAATGCGAGCTGTTAACTACTGATTTTATTGGACATCTATGGGGAAAACATATATCCAACTGTGGACATCCTACGGATGAAATGAAGATGATGATGTCATATCCTTCAAAACGTACTGAACACGGGTTGTGGATTACAATTTGTTTCCCTTTATCTGAAAGTAAACCTTGTATTCCAACAGGGGAAATATTAATTACGATACTAACACATACAGGCGTGCGAACGGCATGTCTCTTATCCCGATAAATCAAAAACTTGGGAATTACAGATAAATATAATTAAAATTCCTAACACTACTACATATAGTTATTGTATCTTTCACGTTTGCTTTGGTATTTTAAATCCGCCTTCAACATTTCAGTCCTAGTATATCCACTGCAATCTATTTTAGTAACAAATAAACAGCAGTTTTTTTTTTTCTAGACGGACTGACTAGATAGTTAAACTCGCGGGAAGTCGCTAGAAGCAGGCAGCGCGAAACCTGTTATCGTTGCGATCTTTTGCGCCTATTCCTTGCGGTGGGAGTCAATCGGCTGATATGATGATGGTTATCATTTTTTCCTGTGCATCTTCCGCAATAAGTGATCAACGTCAAATCTAATAGCATAAACATAAACCCAAGTGGTTTTCTCGATGTTATCTAACAAATACTATTTGTAACGTTGATAGCATGATAAAAAAATAATAATTCAAAATATTAACAGCAGTACAACAACAAGTAGTAAGTACACAGTAAGTTATTCTATTAATTATACAAAATAATGAGAAGGGATCAATTAAAAAGTTACAAAAGAATTACACAAATTTGTGACATGTTTAAATATTTAATTAGTAAGTAAGTTTTTAACAAAGTATTTTAACTCGACGCCACTGTCGCGTAGATTGACAGTATCAGTGAAACAGCTAAAGTCGACAACGACATGAAGCGTTTATCTTATGGACAGCGCTGGTAGTCGAAAGTACCTTTCGCTGAACGTAGGTTTGTTCAGCGAGAGGCACTACAGGGCGTTCCATGTGATAAAATATTAGATGTTTATATTTCTACTAAAACATTCAGCTGTTGAGGGTCAGCTGCTGTTAAGGCCACTTTCCTAGTCTAAAAAGCAAATTATTAGACTATATAACGTTATATGCACATTTACCCGTAGTTTTTTTTACTACAGATTTACTTTGATATTTGTGTTATCGCCTAATTCATTGCGATCGAGAATTTTTTGTCGGTAAGTTCATTTCATTGTCAACCGATGTGTCGTAACCGGTCGCGGGTAGAAGTGCTTTCTCTAGCTGAACTAGTTGTGCAAACGATGCCCGTTGACAATAGAATCCTGCTCGTAAAGGCTACAGATAAAACATGAATAGTACGCACGTCTACTACCGACCGTCACGAATGGAGATCAAAAAGACCTTGATTCTTGTATTAAAAAGAATGCCATTTTGTGTATAGCACAAAGAAAATGGTGTATTACTAAATGTTATTAAATAGAAAATCATTATTTGTCAGTCGCGAAACTTACACAATTTATATTACGTATATGTAAATACTGTTTTGTTAAATACATATTTGTTTTATTTGATATACTAGAAATGTTTAAATACAACACCGGACCCCCCTGAACAATGAGGATCTAAAAATAATATTCTCTTTTAGCGATAGCGATGGCAATATTGATAAGAAAGACGTGCAGCATTGCTACTTAAAGTCAGATGGTATAGTTGTCAATGGATAGATAAAAAGTGGCAATTAATACTTGCAAGTTGAAAACAAAAAAGTGCAGATGATAAAAACAAAAGAATTGCTATTGCGTAGCGATTAACGAAACAAACGATGCAATTAAAAAGAGAAACAAAAATCGATTTTACAATCATCCCTCGAGGATCGTTTGCGTCTATCGATAAAGTTGATTGACGCAGTGCAATAGATTAAAAACACGATAAATTGATTGATCGATAAGTTGAAACCCGGGCCAAGATGAGGATCAGACACTCCCGTTAAATAAAACGCGATAGTCGCTTCAATATCCGAATCAACTAAATAATCATTTAGTTCGACGTTTGCCATTACTTTGTCGGTTCTCCGCTGCAATCAAGCAACAATAGGTGGTGTAATAAGCATTTCATATTAATTACTAGTAGTTTCTAGCAGATCAGTTTCTAGTTAATTAAAAATAGCTTGATACCTATGTGTATATCATGACGTTTAAATTGAAGTCATTATTCGCTACGTGTAAGCAGTGTTGCTGATTATCACACACGTTTATAATAGTTTTGTATTCAGTTTCTTTGCCCAGCGGGAGAGGACCGAAACTTGCGATCGTAGGTCGCAGGTTCAGTTCCTGGGAGACAATCTTATAATTCACACTTTTTGTTGTATAAATTATATAGGATTGCCACTTCTCACAAACAAGTTTCCTGAGGATGGGCAGCAGCGTTTCTGCATATCATAATACAACACTGCTATCGGCACACCGCCTGCCATCTTTGAGGGAGGCCAGTGCTACGACGACGACGATTCAATCGTGAAATACATCTACTTGGATATTGAGTTCTCAGGGAGAGGTTGAAAGTACAATTTGTTGCTAAAGTGGATGGGGCAAATGTACAGAGGCACAGTTAGGATAAGTGTTTGTGATGTATCTCTCAAATTTTTGTTTCTAGAATACGCCGTTTTCCACAGAAAAGTTGCGATTGACAATTTGTGAGCACCGGCGAGGTATATTTCGCATAAAGTATACTTGTTTAAAATTAAAAACCTTATCTATTATCTTAAGACTAAAAACACTTTTTTAATCATTAATCACAAATTTTATGTTTTAAGCCTCATTGAAACAGACGACGAAGTTCTATGAACACTTGTTATAACTATTGTTGACTCTGAACTTGAACCTTAATAATTACAAGTCCTTTTTAATGGATCTTCTATTTTTAATATGTTAGGAGTTTATCTATAGAAAATCCTTCAAATATCTTCACCAGCTATTTCATGTGCTCCTATATAAAAGTGTTTCTGAAATCGGAATCAATATAACCACTGCAGTTCAAGGTTAAGAAGAACGCTTCGTCTGTGAGCGGTGCTTAGGCATAAATTGTTTAATGTTTCTCAGGTACAACATATGCATACTTCTAATCATACGCTTACACAATTCCTTTTTTTTCTATTTTATTTGTTTCATTTACTTTAAAAACTTTTTAACTAATCATCATCATTTTGGTGCTATAACAGAAAAATTGACACAACACGGTTTGACGGACGATAACGATTTGTGCTAAATGTCTTTACTATTTATTTTTATAGATAACTGGTTGGCTTATACCATAGAGAGCGGATAGACGAGTTACGGGAGAGTGCCTTTTTACATTGGTTCATTGACAACGGATTAGTAAAGTGACAGGTACTCCGGTTAAGGCTGGAATTCGTGCAATACAGCAGTTCCGCACTAGAACAAAAGTCATATAAATATTCATATATCATATCAGTTTTATGTTAAGCGCAAATGTAGTATAAATATAAAATCTAATATATAAAATTATCGTGTCACGGTGTTCAAACTTGAACTCCTCCGAAACGGCTTGACCGATTTTTACCAAATTTTACATGCGTATTCAGTATGTCTGAGAATCGGCTACTATCTATTTTCCATACCCCTAAGTGATAAGGGTGGTCCACCCCTAAATTTTATTTTTCATTTTTTAGACAATTTTTTTGGTTTTTATTTTATTATGATACAGCATACAAAAATACATACAAACCTAAATTTTCACGCCTCTACGATCAACCCTTATCTTACATTTGTTAATTAAAAACTTTAATTTTTTTTGCAAAACAACGTTTGCGGGATCAGCTAGTTATAAATAAATATAACATTATACTACAAGAAAATGAACACTTTATTTTGTTTAAAAATACATGGGTGTCAGTAAAATAAGATATATGATTCAAAATAATCGTCTTTATCCGTGAGGTAGAGGCGATTAATCTTTATATAACCTCAGAACACAACGAACCGCTCGTTCATAACTCTCCCTGAATTGTCTGCCACGAAAACTCTGATTTCGTACGCGTCCGAGCAGATACGTGGAGTGCCTGATGCATATATAAATGTATAATTTTTAACAATAACATGTTTTAATGTATCACGTTGAAATTTAATGATGTGTTTATTAATTTAAAATTCATAATGACCTTAAAATGTTTTTAAATAAATAAGAATGTTTATCGTTCCTTATTCCGTATTAGTTTAATTAGTTTGTGTAAAAATAAGCAAAATATTGTTATTGTTTATTGTTATAAAGTATATTTAATAGAGATTCTTTGTTAAGAATCCCTATTAAATATAGGGATGTTATTAAAATGATTAATTTATTTATCAATGTTGTTGTCCACATATATTTACTTAAAGTGACCATTTGTATTCAATACAATAAGAATTCTGGCAGATAATAATAGAAACATGATAGAAACTACAATCAAATTGAACTCTCTTATGATATTGCAATCTTCAGCTTAAAGCTACGAGGGTCCCAAATCCGCCCAAATCTAAGAAAACCCCACGGCAAGCTCAAATTTAATACAACAGTTAGAATAACTTATACTTAAAGCTCTGAGAAATATTCCCAGTATTAAAAGTTTTCACAAAAATTATCTTTCATATAACAATGTATCGAAGTATGATACTTAAAAATGTTAATCTCAGTAATGAATTATGTTATACCGTTGTTATAACAATTCCATGCACATGATGTAGCTTTCTCTTTAAATAGACTCTTAAGGTTGATGTCTCTGCGATGGCTCTACAGTGAAAAGCGAAAATTATAGGAGAATTATGGTAAAGTTTAAATTAAATAGCATAAAGTAATTTTATCATCAAAATGTCAACCATTGTTAGATAAACATAAGTCCGGTGTTTACACATCCTATTCATCTTAACGCGAAGTTATTTCTAAGTTGATACACGCACAATGATCAATTACATGTGCAATTTGCAATTAGCTTGTCATTGTGTCAGAATGAAAACATCGAATTTACTTCGGTTTGATGAGCAACAATAATGCGTATGGTTTGAAACAAACGCCAATTAGGTGTGGAGGCTTCTTAACGAATCTGTTTAATGACTATTTTAGTTAGACTTCCTACTTTCCTAGTAAAGGCTTGTTTCAAATGAGGTGTTTGTCTTCTTATCTTAATATCTGTATTTAAAAATAAGCTTGTGTTTAATGTAATAAAAATTAAACCACACAACGGTGGTACATTGGTATATTTTTTATCATAATTTCAGAAATAGGAGGTCCACTGTTGAACAGTGGTCTCCCCCGTAGATTTTTAACAGGACCTGTTGGAACCGCTTTGTATGTCTTGAAACGTCTTATACAAGTATGTGTTTTACATAATTAAATCAAAAGTAAATTAAGTTACTAAAATACATCACTTATAAATTTTTGTACTTCCAGAACGAGGTAGAAATAAAATAAATAGATGTTCACTAAAAGTAGCATTCATAAGTACAATACAAATAAGAATACATCAATAAGTAAATATTATGACGATACATATGGGCTCATGATTGTTTTCAGAATACACATAAACTGCAATATTGCTTTTGCAAAAACATCAACGAAATCTGTTAATGAGTTTTATACTTTGAACAAATATAGTTAATATTATTTATGTAGTATGGATATATTATGCTAATTCGATTAAATCTCTTATGTCCGTTCACATTAACCAATCGATGCAGAAAAAACTCGGTGACTCATTAAGGCAAAATGGACAACGCTCACTTTTTATGTATTCAAAATCAGGGCAAAATGAAAGTGACACCTCATAACTGGTTATATTTATTGATTTCTCTGAAACTTTATGATATATGAAACGAGGTCCTAATGAATTAGAAACGGACTAACTTCTAAAGAGAAAATTAGTTCGTATACATCTTGTCGTACCAATTCGTTATTCGGTAGTTTGACAAAACGTACAGAATTTTTTAAGCTGTATATAATGATTATATATAAGCATGAAGTTTAATGTTGTGCTATCTCTATCGAGTCATGGATCATTTAAGTAAATTCAACAAATACCTAATAGTTGTAAAACTTGAAGAAATGTTTAAGATAATTTTTTAGAATTTTCTCCTATTCCCTTTCTATATATCGACCTTTTACTTTTTCAATGCAACTTTTATAATTTTAATAATTTATATAAATCAGAAATATTTTTGTGACTAAATATGCAATATAGTTAATTAGTCAAAATATTCCAGATTAATATCAATTTTGTACAAAATTTAAAATTAAATATAGAGCAAGAAGCACGTTAGTTATTCTTAATTTTCATAAAGTTAAAAATGAAAGACAAACATACTTTATATTCACCACCCACACTAAACAAATGGTGATACATTCTGTTCAACTTGCAACTTTATTATATAATTAATGACAATTATTAAATATATAAATTAACGTCATATATTTATGACCTATTCAAATAAAACAAGCAAATTATAAATTATCTTAAGTAATAAAAAATTTTTGATTTTTCTGCTGAGATATTATTGGTTTCTCAACTGTTATTGGCACACGATAAAAAAAACTGTTTTTAACACCATTAAGCAATTGAAGTGTTAACAGTTATTTTTTCTAAAAAAAAATCAGATTAAATATTCAATAAGCCGTATAGTGTGTTGAAAAGTTTATTGAAACCGATACCTGTGATTAAAAGCCCAATTTTATTAGCCCATCTAAGTTATTTATTATATATAAAATCCAGGTCAATGTAGCATTAAAAGTAACGACGGCCAAAGACTATCAAATAAAAAGTTATTAATTTGTAGGTGAAAACACTAGCTCCGTGCAAAGGAGGTTATTTATCTGCAAAAATAGCGGTCAAGGCGTGATTACTACATTCGGATACGGTAACTAAATATCACAGGACGAATAAAAATGAATATTGTTTTTAGACAAGTCTTTTAATATTAAGCCTGTATTCTTAAGCATCTAGTAAAGTCAGAAACTTTTAAGTCGATCGAGTTGTGGATGAAATAATAGAGATGTAAATAAGTAAAACCTTTCATTATGTCTGGGGCTGATTTTACACTGTAGGTATGTAAGGATTCGTAACTATATCAATCACTTACGTGCATCTAGTAGAAATAATTTAGTGAATCGAGATTTTTGTATGTACTCGTTGAAAACAAGAAGAATGTGAGTTAAGGACGGGCGCGACCAAAAAAATAAGACAATAGTCAAAATAGTCAAAAATAGTCGTCCCAATTTGCTGTTTGTTAGAGGTAATGTGTAGTGATAAGTTATGCTTCAATTATAAAAATCTATTATATTTATTAATTTGTTAGGAAGAAATGGAGGCAGTATTTATACTTTACCATTTTACTTTTATTAATTTATAAAAAAGAGCGATCTTTTGACGCATTCTGGCACCGCCCGCAGTTATTTTGTACACTCCAGAGGTGTTAAAGTGTTGACCGCAGAAGTTAAATTAACCGAGAGAGATAATTCTTATAACACACTAAAATGTGTTATTAAAAATCTTTGTTTACAATTTTTTTTCACGTCTTGTTACCATAATTCGATATTAGCCGAATTGAGCAGTGGTTCGATCCTCTCGGGCACCATCGACTTGTACTGTTACACCCGTAATCTAAGCCGAAATCCCCTGCGTGGGCGCATGGAAGCTTTTAAGCTTAGTAACTGTAAAAAGAACGTCCTATCACCTTAAATAAAAAAAAAACTTTAAAATGACAAGGGCAAAATCATCTATCAATTATCGAAATATCTTGTTTTTTAATATAGAAAGATGAACCATCGGTAATAAAGATAATATAATAATTTAAACACTTCGTCACAAAGTAGTTATCTGTAAATATTAATAATAATTTTGAATTCCACAGAATCAAAGTGAAACTGTGTAGATATTTATACTCAACTATTCGTTGAATTTTCATAATATTAGTTGTCAGTTACTGTGATGATTATATGAGTTTAGATAAAGAGCATAACCGGGGTGCTGTACAAAATTTTTATTTACAATGCTCTTTTTTAAGAGGTCAGACTCGAACTGTCAAGTTAAAAAAAATACATTCGTCATTCTTTGAATTAAAAAAAGCATGTTTTTCTATTTCATAAAAGAAAGTCACGAACTGCGTGATATGACACGCGATGTAGGGCTCGAGACTGTAACAAACATAATGGCTTCTCACATTCGGCATTCGTGTTACTGGTATCATGATGTCAAAGTTAGTTAAATGCTAATATGGCGTGTGGGGCCACTAAATGAAGAAGAAATCATAATCTTTTTAAAATTTTTTATTAGATTAACAAAAAGATTTTTAATATTTTTCCACCTAGTTGTTATTTTATAAATTTTTCCATCGTTCGATTCAGAGGTCAATACGATTTATGTAGATAATAAGACACCATTAGACTTATGTCTAGCCTAGATTTAGGAAACATAGCGCCTGTAGTAATAAGTGCTCACTCGTGATTTTATTTATTATAAAGATGAGCAGTGGGTGTCGCCCGTTGTTACGGAACTTTCGCTATGTTATTTTACCGTTATATAAGAGGATTGTGAAACAGATGCCTACACGCACATTGTTATGTGCCATTAAAATAATAAAAACAAATGTTAGCATAATTAAAACGTACGAGAGAAATTTTCTTAAAAGTAAAAACATTTTCAGATCTAAATTCAAATTGTGGGAAAAATAGCTTTGTACATGTTAAAAGATACCATCTATTTTGTTATTGCAAACACGTGGAGAATAAATAGATATTTAAAAAAAAGTATAACATTAAATAGCATGTTCATTCATATTTTCAGCTTTTAATATTAAATATTTATGAATTTATAAATATGTTTTGTATAATGCAAATTATAATGCAAATTTTATTTCACTTATCAACTGTATCCGGCGTAGGCTTGACCAATTATTGGGACCTTCCCACGAACACAGCGGTTTATGTGCACGATATGGAATTCTATCTCACGCCAAACACTAAAACCGACTTTAAAACCAGTTTAATATGACCAAAACGCCAGACTTATCTTGAGATTAATGTGTACGTTTACGAATTCTGAGAATTTAAGACGAACGCTGGTGGACAAGAAAGTAGAATATCCCGCATTTGTTATGTTATATATCTTCTCGTTTATTTAAGATGTTACTAAGATACTCATAGTATATACATAAAAAATGATTTCCGTCAATCTATTCAGTGTCTGGTATTATAGTCTCTGGCTTTATAGGCAAGCACTTACTCAATGTGTCGTGGAGACGGCTATTCTTCGATTTTCTCTACGAGATTGAATAAAAAATGAAGAGGTGCGTAGATTATCGAAAGTAGGTACGACATAGCCCCGCAGATTAGCAAGTTGATTTCAAGGTGGGCAGGCCACAGAACAAATGGTTGATGCCTCGCTGATGCCTTAAGGTTGTGGAGTGGAGACCACGGAATGTCAAACGCAACGTAAGAAGGCCCTCAAGGCAGTCAAGTTATGACAAAGTGATTATAAATTATTATGTATAAATTATTAAATATTTAATTCACCGGGGATGTCTAAACTTCGTATCTAACATTTATTGCTATAATTAATATAATAATTTATTGCTATAATAAATTAGATTGTTATGCTACTCATGTTTCCCACTAAAAAACACCGCGGTAATACACCGAAACTCCCTTTAGCAGTAATTTTTAGAAAGCCTATTACTAATGTTTATACGATTATAACATTAAATATTTAAGAGTTCTTCAAAAAACAATTAAAAAAAATTGCTTTGTTATCGTGACCTGATTACATGCCTCTATTGATTGATGAAAGTCAGTCACATCCCTAGAGAGCTAATCTTCACTTAAGCCTTTTGTTAGAAAATGAAACTTGCATTAAAACGACAGTGGCCTCGAACTGATGCCGAGCATATGTAATTAGAATATGCCTAAACAAAGAGCAACCGAACAGGCATACAGCCGCATACTCAAAGAAATATTAGGTAATGAACTTTTTAATTTCTCAGCGCCGCATTGAAGTCGACAGAAGCATCAATTACTGTCGTCCGTCACTAACGTCATATCATCATGTCTTCATTGTTTCACACGTCATTAATCATTAAAATATATAACCACACATCTTTTGAAAACATTTTAGTCGCTATTATTGGTGATACAAAAGCATAATATATTTAAACCACTACAATAACAAACCATCAACGAGTGCGTGAATAAATCTACTAAATTTTTCTGTGACGAATTCATTACTGCATTGTCACGCATAGAATATAGAAAGGTCTATCGCTGAGACTTAATGGAAAATTGTTTTATTACGGAAAAATACGTGTTTCGTGCGAATAGTGTTCTGCTATCACAATAAGGTGTTGCGTTTTACTGATACAACTTTTTATGTAATGAAAGTTACTTATTCCGCAAAACTAACGCTCAAAAAAACAAGTTCGGTTTCACGTGAATAACCTTGGTCAACGATGCGTGAAATATAAAAAGTGCATGCATCTACTTTACCTGAAAATAATATCCGTCAGTTGATATTTTGTATTGCAGCCAGTTTGTTCTCAAAATAGCTTTTCACATTCTCTTACTTTGCTTGTGTATAAATGTTTCTTTATGTTTGTGAAATTCGTTTTATTTAGAAAATTGCAAAGGAATAGTTCCTGTTATACACCGACACGAAAAAAAACAACTAGTGTATACCAGAATATGATGTAATTGTACAAATTACTCTAGATAAAAATAAGAAAATTGACAATTTGCATCATGTTAACATCGATATTATAACTAAAATAATCTTTATGTACTTATTTATTAACACTTTTGTGTACACCACAGACAATAATTACAGGAAAAAAAAATAATTCATATGGTACAAGAGGCGGTCTTATTGCTCGAGGCGATCTTTACCAGACAACCTGTATACAATTTTTCAATTTTTGTTATAAATTTTTTTTATGAAAAAGTCATCAATGTTAATACTACACTAATTATTTATTTCTGCCTAAAAGTGAAAACCAAATATAAGTATTATTACTATCTATCGAGTTTGATGACGCTGTATTTAGTAAAAACATTGAACTAGTGTTACACTAGACCGTACTTTGTATTTCAAAACTAAGTATCAAGAAGAAATGACAAGGAAAGTAAATTTTAATTTACCATTAGGTAAAGCCCTCTTCGTATTCCATTGCGTATTAATAATATGCACATAGGCATGGGACAATTTTCTCTTAGGTGTACTGTACTGAACACTAGATACACGTAATCATCTAGCATAACAGTAATCGTAAACTTTATTGGCTCTATAAAATAACTTGTAAGATAAAGTCGTAAAACACGTTGTGTACGTAATTACTGAAAATTTAACGATGTTCTACAACTTTAAAAGACAGTTTTAACGTGAGAAAATTACCCGATAGTGGAAAGAAAAATTTCCAGAAAAGCTTCGGCATCTCTATCAGAATATAAGAAGTTAGTGAAAAATGGTTAGCATTAGGTATGCTTTTATAAATACTACAGATGAAAAAGGGAGTGTAATAGCTCAATTTTTTTTCTTGTGGCATATTTTTTTATTTCTTAGTGGCGTCTAAAGTAGTGCATAAACATTACTGTTTTCTAATCCAACAGCGCTGTATTTAATATATCTACTGGCGTACAGAGATGTACAACCCTAAGTAATGAGAGAAAAAGTGATTAAGCATTTACAATCGAGTGATACTCTTTTCAGACTTGCCATTCTAAAATTAAAAAAATTGCAACATTTTTAACTGCAATTATTGATTTAAGAAAATGAAGGAACGATTCAATTCGAAATCTTTTGAAAAGAGCCATAATTTTGTTGTTATTGTAACTGTTCCGTATCAATGCATATTTAAAACAACTATTAAAATTATTAATTTTCTGTCCGCCCTCTTCGCGAACCTAATGTTCCGCCATTGACTTTGTAAACGGGGCGGAGCCAAAATATTCTGAACAATTTTAAACCCTTAAGGGCTACAATTTAAAAATGTTTTTTTTTATAAACGTTCGGGTGGAACGCCCATTGCAGGTGGAATTTAGTAAATCCGTGACTTCTAATCAGCAAAAGTCAAATTCCTTCCAAATTTCAAGTTTATTAGGCTTCTTTGATTTCAGAGATATCGTGTTGAGTCAGTGCAAGAGTGGAATCTCTTATATACTATATACTACAATATACAGGATTAATAAACTATTTCAAAATAATTTTTTTTTATCTTTAAATGGATAAAATTAAGCAAGTGATTTTCTTAATGAAAAAAATACTAAGAATAAAACAAAATTATTGAAATGCACAATGCAGAACAATGCGAAGCCGCCAATTTAAAATACTTGCAAATTCTGAACGTAACTAGTTTTTTATTCCGCTTTCACAGCTAATTATTTCCAGAGAACCGTTACAAAAAATTTATTTCAGCGCTAAAATGGAATTTAGAATAATGCAAGGCGAGAGAGAAGTCGCACATTACAGGAGGCTCGTTGGCTATTAACTGGTAAATGAGTCTAGAAATGCACTGAACGTGCTCCATACAGACATTGTCAAAAAATTCAATACTTGAGTGACAGCTGTGAAAGAGTTGTATAGACACCTGCTATAAAAAGCTATTTACAAAACCATAATGGACGATAGTCGATATATTATTACAACTATTTCCTGATATTTTTTTGTGTAAACACTTAATTTTATTACAAACTTGAAGGTTTCGTATTTTAAAATAACAAGTACGTAATTTCGTTTAAAAAATTCGAATGGAGTAAATGAAAAAGCATGTATTCAGAATTGTTAGTCACGAATTGCAGGAAAAAAAGTTACTCTGTTAACAATCGCTAATTACACTGCACGCAAACTGCAAGTGGTGCAATAAAATATATTATAAGTCGGATCATGCGAATACTTTGATAGGTGAGTCTGCGCAAAATTTAACAGTCTTCCAAGTTGGACTTTCTTTGGGATCAGCAAGGTGAATTAAGCTTTCAGTTCTATACGTTTGATATACCATAAAAGCCATCCTTCTTATATTGAACAATATTTACGAAGTTAATTTTCATTATTATTTTTTATTTTATTATTATTATTCGTTTTTAAAGACTTGTTTGGCGGTATTGTCACCTTGAATTTATTTTTAAACAATCCTTTATTAGTTTATACATTATTTTATCTATTTATGTCAATAACATATGTAAAAATGTCAAAAGAAGAGTGCCTAATGTCAACTAAAATCAAATTGATCTACGTTATAAAGGCATCCTTCAACCCCAAAATACCTGGCTTTGAAATTTCCAAACGTACCCTGAAATAACAAGAACCCATAACAACAGTTAGGTTATTATGTTACAATTATCTTTAATGCCGAAGTTACAGAGATTAATTCCCAAGCTGTGTTATCACATAATTTTTTTACACTATAAACGAATTTTTTATTAGTTCATGTTCCATAAATTTTTTAAACTTGTCCTATACAATTACGTGCAAGGGGGTATTTTTGTCCCGTAGGGAATTCCCACATTGCCCAAGTAGAATTTCCGATTCTGATCCAGCTGTCAAACTGCAGAAACCAGATAGGGACTTTTGGCCTTTTGTCAACAATAAGGGAACGCTTTCGAATATCTTAGACACAACGGAGGGGGTCTCCGGATAGATCTGGAACACTACTATTTATACAATGTTTATTACTATTCTTATTTATATAGGCAATGGAGGCAAGATCGAAACGAGACCATATTGCCTTTGTTTATGATTTTTTATTTATTTATTCTTCCAAATCAACTTCATTCCCTTAAAAGTAATCCCCGTCTGATAAAACGCACTTATGCCAACGTATTTTCCAGTTCTCGAAAGAGTCGGTATGGTATGTTTCCGGTATAGAATTCAAAACCTTCTTCAGTTCAGTTTATATCTTCTCAATAGTGTCAAAACGACGTATTGGCCTTTTGAGTTTGCTGAATATACCAAAGTCGCATGGAATTAAATCAGGCGGATATGGTGGTAGCTGAACGCCTTAGATCGAGTTTTAGACAACTTTTTTTTTCCAAAAAAATTGAGCGATTTTGGCACCAATCGAAACGCATCAAGAGTTTGAGACACTAAACATCTAGTCCAGTTTTAAATGACAATTTCATCTTTTATTTTGATCACAGTAGCCTTAAGTAATTTTATAAGTGTGTGAGTTTTTTTAAGAAATTACAACGATTTCATTGGTTCAAAAATTCTGAGGTCATTATGATTTGTCCCTTCCTCAAGCATCTGAAGAAAATATTAATAAAAAACTATACGATATATAAAACATTGATTTGAGTACGAATCAAAAGACATTGGTATATTTAAGAAACATTTTTATGACTGGAAATACCTTGACAAGTTTAAAAACATACCAAAGGTCAGATTGCACGGCCAACACCATATTTTACATTACAGCGTTTTAATCGTTTTTAATCTATATTATAAAAAAGCTATTCACGAAAAAAACTTACTTATTAAACCTATACCCCAAAGAAGCACGAAAAGGATGCTTTTTTAACAATTTTTTACAACACGAAAATGTTGCACAATATACTTTAGGATGCACTATTCTAATGCATACAAATTTCCTCATCGGAGTATTTCGTCCGGCGCGAAGTACTAGCAAATAATTGTTTAAAGGTTAACAAGATATACTGTAAAATAGCAGCGTACTAAGTTATGGTACAGTCGTTGACACCAATTCACCTTTTTACTGTTTAATACATAGTTTTATGCAAGCTGGAAAAGGCGAAAAGATTTACCACGACATGGTTATTTTTTATTATAGCAAATAAAACAGAAGACTTAATGATATCTCATACTCTCTTCTAATAATAAGTAGGAGCGTTTATGATGCAAAATACTGCGTAGCAACACATACATGCCAAGATTCGTCTTGGGGCGATACCACAAGCATAGATCGAAACGTTGCCGGAGATTCTTCCGTTAATTCTTCGTCCAACGATGCTTTCAGAATTAATAATAATAATAGCCGGACTAAGTGGAGGTTCTACTCTCTCGTGAAATGAGTGACAAAAATATCCTGGTCCACTATCGGGCGGGGGCCCTTGGGCCTGTCACTCTATGGAGCGTTCATCTAATGAACTTAAGGCCTCGGTGCTTTCCAATTTGGTGAAACGTCTGCGTAACGGTTCGAATCTATCCGCCTGAACCTTCAAGAGAGCCTTAATTGCTTATACGAGGTTCCGATAAGATCACAAAATACAGCGCTTTAGTACCTTCAATCCGCGGAGATCCGTCACGAAAAAGAATTAGCATTAGTCTAAAAATTTTAATGGCCATGGCACTCTTTAAACTAAATAATTATATTTCCGTATAAGATGTGAATAAATTAAAAAATCGATAATGCACACTTTTCATGGAAATTTTAAGGTTAAATTTTTTATGTTAATTCTGGTCATTTAAATTATTAAAACATACTAGTATTCATTTATTTATTCAAAGACCCTTGGCAGATTTGTAGACAGCAAAATATAATCATTAATAAAGTGTATTATGATTATAAGAAAAAAATTGTAATAATGTACATGTCGACTGATCAACCTATTCACGCTTTGTACGGATTGATAATACTATTTGTTGACAGAATTTTGCGTTGTAACCAATTTTTGATACGTCTTCGTACCTGAGGCCTGCCGTTATTGAATGTTATCAATAACATTGTAATAATGTACGTGTGATTAGATGTACTGACTGATTAAGCAAAAAATTGCAACTGAAAACAGACTTTAGCGGTACATCATTAATATATATGAAAGTACATATATAATAGAAATAAACAAAAATTTTCTAAATATATTTATAAATTACTTGGTTATGTTACAGTGGAAATTTTCCAAAGAATTTTAGTAATCATGAAATATGTAATATTAACAGTCAATAATTCGTAAATCTGTTAGAATAAAAACTACCGAACATTATGCTTTAACCCAAATATCGTAGTTAACCTTGAAATACGACCTTTGATTATGATTTGTTAAAAGGCAATACGACAAGGTTTTTAAAACTGGTTTTCAAGTATTATTTGTTGGTTGAATGAATATGAGATTCAATTTCATGTACGTCATAAAACCAAACCACAATTTAAGCCGTGTAGTATTATATGTACAAATATATATGTATAAATTTTAAGAATTTATTTTGTTGCAGGTTCTTTCGCAATTTTCTATAACACATATTAATTCACCGCTTGGAAAGGAAGTTATGTTATGATTTACACAGAGAAACTCGCCGAAGATCGAAATGCATTCTACGGTTTTTACCACAAAATGCCACCACGTTCGATAATTGTATAAGAAAGTAAAATTAGATAATCCCTTACTATGCTTCCCGTAGTAAGAAATAAATTGGTTAATGGTGGAATTTGATAGCCGTGATTGCGACAGGTGTCCATTATATACGCATTATAATGTCATTAGGTACATCGTATTTTACTTAGCGTAACAAATAGCTTTTAACTTGCACTAAAATACTCACATGTATTTACTTCATTATTTCGATAACGTAAACTAAATTGTAGATTATAATAACAAATACATCATCCAGCCACGCGTAGTTGACTTTGTTTACACATTGACAATACATTGATTTAATAAAATACGAAACTATTAAATGTAGTAAATTTAATAACATTTTTTCATCATTACAACCGTAGGACACGCGAATTGATTAAAATTTTACAAATATTTCATTTTATTCATTCATTCATTCAGGTCAGCCTATTCACGCCCACTGCAAAGCATAGGCCTCCCCCCAAAGGACGCCACAATGACCAGTCTTGCGTTGCCTGTATCCTGCGACTACTTACAACTTTAACAGTGTCTTTTATTATTTAATTTTATAAATGTAATTTATGATATTGCAAAAACAAATTGAAACATTTTATTTATAAACAAAATAAAGAAGATTGATTACAATCGATTTAAGAGTATCTTAAATCAAAATCTTTTACATATGTTACTTTACAATAGAAACCCCCGCGTTATAGATGGAAAACACTTTGTTACACGTTTTGTATAGCACGGTACTTTAATGACATCACGCCTTACAAAAACACCGTGCTAGTGGATTACTGTAATCCAAAACTCTTTCATTGGTAAATACATCAAATACTTGGTAGCTATACATTGCTGCTTCATCCTTACGTTCAGTTACAAACTAATTCTGTATCATTCTTGAATATTATTAATAAAAATTCAACCCTCGACAACGACGACAACGACTTAAAAAATAGATATTACAGGTTTTTTTGTCGAGTGGCGAGCATTGATCAATTGGAAGCGGCTTGCATAGTTGCAACAAGGGCGTTTGTGGGTCCTACGCTAGTCTTGGCGATACGTGGACTGCACTCCAGAACCTTGAGGTCCCATCTCTTCAGCGTGCTATGTGGCTTGTCCACTGCTACTTCAATTTCCCATCCGCTGGGCTATATCGGTCACTTACTTTCGTCTACGAGTCAAGGGTTGACTAAGGTTCAATAAACAAGCTCTAATCATACTGTTTACTAAATTCCACCATGTTGAGTTTTACGTGTTGTCTTTGGCCTATAAGCCTGTGATGCTATTAGCTTTCTATTGTCCCTTATAATGGGACATTAATGTTTCCATAACGAAATAGTACGTGTCGAAAATTACAACGCTATCTTATTAGTGATTTGAGAAGATTTCAATTTTACCAGTCTACTTCAAAGATGTAATTATCATCATTTCAGCCATAAGACGTCCACCGCTAGACATAGCGCTCCACCAAAAGATTTTTAGCAGGATCGGATGGAAGTAGCCTGAATGCCACGTCTTCCGATGACCTCAACACTTCCGGGCAGTCGTCATTCGCTGCGCATGCCTACCCGTGGTCTACTCCAGAACCTTAAAGCGGCCATCTGTTCTGCGTACTATCTGGCCTACCCACTGTTATTAATAATAAAGACGCAATAACTTACACAAGTATGTATCTCCAGGAAATTATGAACCTACGACCTACAGAATAAATTTACGAACTTTAACCACTAAGCTACTGCTCTATACAAAATATTGTTTAGTGCTATTAAGTAAAAGCGGCAAAGTGCAAAACAACGGTCAGTACTTATGCAACTTCAATTGTGTAACCATCGCAAAGTGAATCATAACATTACGGTCACGCTTCATTTATTTTTTCACTTTATCAAAAAAAAGTGATTCAATTTATTTTTAGAGATGCTTAGTTGTAAATAAAAAATCTTTTTCACATAATAAAATAAACTCCGAAAAAAATTAAATAAAAATAATTAATTTAACATCAACATCATTACTTTTAATTTTGAACCAAAATACCGTAACAATTCATTTAATACAAAAATAGACCAAACATGTCTAAGCTGTTTTTTTTTAACAGTTTAACGTTAACATTTATTTAAATCTAATTCAAAAAAGGTAGTCTAGGTAGTCATAATTGCTGCAAATGTAAACATTATATTATACATTGTGTTTGAATTCAAAGGGCGTTACTATGCAAACAGACGTCGTTCCGCAACAAGTAATAAAAAAACTGACATTGTTTTACTTTTTTTTCTTTTATTGAAATACAGTTATCGTTATGTCACGATGTGTTAACAGTTTTGAATTTTAACATACTTTAATTATTTCCTATTTAATTAATGCTCATTTATGTCAAAATCTAATTAAGTATACGTTATTTAAAACGCACCCCGTAAAAAATTATTGTATAAATTAAGGGTTAAAGACTGTCTGCAAATCACGGAGGCGTTAACAATACGCGCGAAGGATAAACTCGAAAACTTATGTTTTTATGGTTTGTTTATTGTAATTTATACCAGAATGTTACGGCAAGAAATTGAATCGTAAAAAAATACAGTATATGGTTACGATTTTATTGTAAAAATTACCTTGGGTATGCGATATTTTATACCATATTATATTTCGCAAAATCAAAACCATATTATTTTATAGTACTATATAAAACAACTGTTTTCCGACAACGTTCATTTGAATTTTGCAGTAAATTTAGTTTAGAAGAAGAGTTTTCAGGTAGGTTTAAGATGTAGTCATAATTTGAGATGCATGAAAGAATCTTTAAAACAAACAAACGTACCACATGTAACGAAACGTAACAGAAAATAAAACAAAAAATATATTTACTTTCTAGTGTAGCATTCATCCGCCAGGGAGCGGCCGCTTTGCCTTGACACATGGAGAGCAAAACGAACCCCGATGAAGGCCAGGATCACCAACATAGTCCTTGATTTACACACCGCGACACAGCACAGTCAATATAGAACCACTTCACCTTCCAAGGCCACAACTTGTTTTGCCGATTGTACGACTATACTCATCTATGATTTACTATAAAATATTTCTAATGCTTATCAACACTTTTTTCGCTCTTATTTAAAATAAACAGTTTATGCTCTTATTAATAATGGTCTGATGACTAAATCCTACAAGCGACTAATAAATGTTTTAGACAGTTTATGAAGTTCGAGGGATTAAAGCGTTCGAAGCCGTAGTCATCTAACCCCTGAGTCGGAAGTGAGGAAGCGACGGAAGTACGGAGCGTGATAGCGAAAGTGCGCGCGGTGTGTACGGGTTGCGTTTTGAGACTGCGAGCGACGGCCACACGGTCGCCGCTGAGGTGCCGATATTCCGGCCGCTCACGTAACTTGAACCGAGTTGTACAATTTTTGTTTTGGAGGATTTGCATAAATTCAATGAAAGCCCTCCGCATTCGAAACGCTAAAATAAAAAGAATAACGAACACTGTAAAGTTCCACTAAAATCTTTATTCGACGAGACTGCATCCGAAGCATAGTTTTCCGTCACTTTACGGCGCCTAAGGTATAAGACAGCTTCGTCGATCTCCGTGCTAAATGTTCACAATACTCTATACTCTGTTATTGTTTACCTCATATTATAACTAAATTTCTAACAATAGTGTGTACTTTTTAATTAGGGTATTGTTCATATTAATGTTTATATTCTCTTATGTGAGAATTGTGAGCTGCGATGGACCTCAGTATACATAAATACTTTAAAGTGGCTTAGTTAACGATTTTAATTTGACTCTATCGCTCCCTCAATCATGGGAGAAAGGTTGTAATAAAGTGAGTGAAGGTACTTTTGTCTTTACAGAATATCCTCTCAAACACATGAATAGACATATTCAGATAAATAATTATGATACAAAATTAACGCATTATTTTATAGTAGCATTCAACACTAAGAGACTAAGGGCCTCTTGCGATAAAAATCTAATATTTTTTTAAATTTAACATTACTAATACGAGATATAATGTTTGGACAATAGATCACACTAGAAACCATCCCGGGTTTATATTTGTGATATCGAAGTTACCTATAGAAAAAAAAATTAAAATGAATATAAAGAACGTTAGTGATTCCAATGGGAATGAGTGAAAGAGGATAAGCCATAATCATATATGTAGAAACCACTTCAGCACGTATGTGTTATGTCTTAGTTTATATCGTTATTGTTCGAAAAGTGCTATAATTTGCGCAATTACTAGGCCGGGATATACCAATTATGAAACGAAACGTGATCGTAATCAAGGCAACTAAAGGTGAAAAAAAAGCTAAAGCAAATTTGTACTTCGTTGCCTTTAAAAAAAAGAGCATTAAAATAAAAAAAAAACGCTCTCGTGTTTAATATTCAACACAACAAGCAAATGAAATAATAAGAGCAACGTGATACTAAAGCCGCTGACTGGCCGGAACGTTTTGGTGCGTCATCGTGACATCTCTTTTACTTGTAAATCATATCTCAATTTTCACGAGTTTTTTTTTAAGTCTTGTTTCGTCGTAGTACTCGTACATACATCGATCAACCTTTCAAAAGAATGTTAAGATACCCATCGAAGAGTTGCAACCAGAAATTACGAATTTAAATATTCGTGAGTTTTTTTTTATCTTGGTCAGTACCAGGTTGATAAATATAAAAATAGTAATTGAGGCTCGTAGCGAGTCTTACCTTGTATGATTCTGCAATATACAGACCTAACTACAAAGGTGATATTATACATATTATATATATATATATATATAAATATATTTATATATAATTCAATATCCCTCTGTGCCATAAGACTGCACTAAAACATGGCCGCCTCTCACTTCAGACTTTATTGCCAAACTCATCATTACCCAACGAACGGAGAAGACTATAATGGGGATTTTTCTACAAAATTGAATTTGGAATGTGGAGGTCAGTAGACGATCGAAAAATAATTATAAAGCCATAGGCTATATAAGATAAATATAGCGCAACGGGATTGATAAATTGTAGTGGTAATGAGCAAGTCACATTGCGCGCAAACCACACACGCTGAAGATTTTAGGTTCAGAATGGAGATCACAATCCGCCAAGCTCAGCGTAGGACGTACACTCACAAAGTAGACAAGAGATCATGTTCAGGTTGTTGAATCTCTCATACTTTAGTGTACCAGAGCCGTAATCAAGCGGAATTATAAGAAATTTATCAGGGCGACCTATGCCCAGCAGTAGCCGTCAGCTGAATTAATAAAATAAGTGTCTCTGAAAGATTTTCAATAGTTGCTTGGGAGATGAATGCATCTAGTGTTGGAAACTTTGTAGGAACGAATTACACTCCTTAATATTACTGTAGTACTAATAATTATTATTTAAGAGGCAACAGTATTAATCTAGGGTAATAATCGAGAACTAAACAACATAGGACCTTTATTGTATTAGTAACTAAAGAAGGAATGGTATATAAATAGTATACGAGTTAAAAGTCCGCAAGGAAATGAAATTTTAGTCAATTTTAATGTTACTATTCAGAAGTATCAACTGAAAGCGAAAAGAAGTGTTCATGTTTGCGGCTATCATTATCTAACCATGTTTGGTATTCTGGCTCATCTCGGTAAAACTACAGGTGGCCGTGGTCGATATCCCCTAAAACGCATCGATAGTCGCGTGTCAACAGAACTAACGAGGTTAAGCTAAGTTTAGTCTGTTGGATTATTGGACAAGACGCTATTCGAATAAGAATGACAAACAAATTAAAATTTTTATGTCGAACGGACCCGGCTCCTTCGTATTTGACTATGATATTTTAATATTTATTAGTAAAATTCTACTTTACATTGAACATAAAAAGCAAAGTTGGTGAAATTATCAACTATCTGCCAAATTTCTTAGAAGTAGGTGATGGGGTGAAAACGTAACGAAATTTAAAGTCTACGTCATTCTATGCAAGCTTTCACGTAATTTCGAATTAAAGTGAAGAAATAGTGCACAACCTGGTGTTTCGGTTAGCAGCGATACGATACGATCGTAGAAGTTTATATTAATGTTATTTTGCAATGATATTGCACTAACTCATAGTTTATTGTCTAATCTAAGCCCTTGCAAAGCTAATCCAGTAGCATGTGCAAAAATAATTGTTTCTTTTATATTTAAGGAAAGCTTAAAGATTTAAAAAAATGTCTTGTTGTGACAAAACTAGAATGAAATCTATTCCATAATAACAAGTTTTTACCGACACATTTGTAAACATAAACAGCAAAATTTTATAAAACCTAACAAATATAACTTATCACCTTTAATACATCATAATTTGCAAATGAACTCATAGCTATGATGAAATGTCTGCTGGACAGCTGTAAATATTAAACACACATGTTTAATTTTTCTTTAATAAGTTTTCTAAAATATAACAATCTAAATGTTCATTAATTCATAAAAAAAACATCTTTATGTTTTCATTCCCGGCATTACAAAAACGTTATATTTGCTGAACACCTATGGTCATGTAAATAACTGAGGTCTCTGATATCCACATATCATAGTGATTCAGAGATAAACAATGTAACAATACGTTAAAAATTATTTTAATTTACTTTTGTAATATTTGCGTACATCTAACAAGTTATTTTGCAATAATTGTTAATCAGACTTACCAAATTTGCATACTTAAGACAAAGTAAATTCAATACTATTAGCCAACTTTATTATGTTAATAGCCTTTTATAACAATTATAGCATAAAATATAGAAATAAATAAAAAATATTGTATCGTTTATCTATTTATGCATCAGCATATTTTTATATTAAAAAGAGATATAGGCATGAATAAATTACAACATCGGCAAACATCTTTATGGATATAAAACAGTCTGTATACAAGTACAGATAAAGACCGTGTATTTATGCAATGTATATATCAATGATACGTCCGGAGGGTTCCAACGTTTGCAAGAGTAATTCTCGAGCAGCCGCTGAAAGTCAAATTACGAAAGCGCCTTGCAAAACTCTTCACGGTGCACTGAGTTTTCAATTGAAGGTTAAAGACGATGTACTGTATTACGAAATGCATATTTTGATGTTATATATAGAATACTAATAGTGCGTGGTTTTGATTAACTTCTGTCCAAACCTACCTAAATCTATTTATTAGATTCCTCGCCTTCCTTGGGGCTCTAGGCTGAGCATTTCTCTAGGAAATTCAAGAAGGATATTCGCAGGCGATCAGCAATATCTTACCAAATATATAGATCAGCAAATAGGCAAGTTAAAGTAACAGAGGTTAGGCCCCATAGCGGGCAGTACTGATAGAACAGACAGCTAGAGCCTTAAGGTTCTGAAGTGGAGACCACGGACAAGGTAGACTGACTACCTTAAGATCATCGCCGGCCGATTCCAACCGGCGCTATTACAAATCTATGGTAGAGCCCTATGTACAGCCGTGGGCGTCTTACAGCTGAAATGATGTTGATGATGTTGGACCTAGTGGTCCGAGGATTCTTGCCGATGTCGACAGATGCCTGGTATTTACCGAATATCTAATAGTATCATATTACGCCAATTAATGCTCAAAATTTTAAAACATTTCAACATATATTCCGTGAAAAAGATAAAACGATGAGAGTGTGGAAGGTGAAATCTAAACACGTGGGAACTGAAATCGTGTCTCTTGTATGAAATCGCCTACTTTGATGCTAACACTATGAGTAATAGTAGTAATGTTCATCAAACAATGAAACTGTGGCATTATAAGAACGTCGTACGAGAATTTCCCACAATTTATGAGGATATTTCATTACCTTTAATCATACAGAGTGAAGTTAAAGTAAAACAATGTTGTAGCGTCAGTCTTATGTTACGTTTATACACACTATAATAAAAACTATTGTTAGTTTGTTTTAAATATAAAATAAACACATAAACACAAAATTAGAATTGTTACAAAAATAATTTAAGCAATTTTTTTTTTGGGTTCACGGACATTCTCAAGTCCAGTCTATGATATATTATATTTGAAGAAATAATATAATTATAACTAATTTTGAAAATATCTTAAGTGCGACCATAATATGATTCAAATTCTCTACCGATATGAATGATATCCTTCCGTTTCCATAGAAAGTGTATGGACGAAGTTTCAAAACTGTTCATATTTCAACGTTATAGAATGTTTCTGCTAATTTTCAAGCCCGCTAAAATCATTTTGTGCCGAAAAAAAGAGCCTCACGAGGCTCACGATCCACTATTTGCGGAGTTAAGGGCAGAGGTGGCCAACCTTTTTTCTATTAAGGTGGAAAAATAACCATATATCACAGATTCAATAATATAATTAAATGATTGTAGTCACTATAATATCCTCCTTGTGCCGAATTTATCACTATGTTACGTTATCTGCACTGATCTTCGTCGGTATGTATTGCTTCAGCTATTATGGTATAGAGCGCAGATTGGAACTAATCGAACCAGCGCATGGGGCTGCGGTCGTCCATTCACAAATCCGGTGATTACGTTTACACCTGTCTTCCTAGCTTTGTGACCAATAGTCAATCTGCTTTATGCATATTGTGGACAGACGAGTAGACTTATGCAGTGCATGGCAAACGGTAATAACGATGAAAATAATAATACAAATATGGCACAAAAACAAATAAATAAATTAGTATCGTGGAAATCTTGCAGCGGCGTATTACAGATCAACCACAGTTGCAGAGTTGAACTAACTTCAGAGTAAACACATTTTAAATCTTATTTATTGTACATGTTTCAGGGCACCGAAAACATGGGATTATCTTAATCGATCTGAGGCGAAAGCATAATAACTTTAAGACCATAAGAGAAATTATGAAGAACTGTTTTAAAAGATCTGCTATTGCAGCTTGTAATGCCATCTCATTATCTAAGTCATAATTAATCCGCTGTGAAAGTAAAAATCTTATCGAAAACCAAATCAAGATGGCTCGTGGATACTTACTATCATTTGTATTAGTCATTATAATAAATACATTTCATTAATTATTGATATGCAAGACAACAAGAAATACAAGGTCCGTAATAGCGTGGATTTTAAAAGTAGTTTGACTACATCGATTACTTTATTACTAAATAGAATTTTAGTCCAAAATAAATAAAAACTTCGATTTATTACATTTATTGCAGCCATACAATCAACAGTATAAATAACATGTTTGCAATCACAGGTTAACTATTCATTTCTTATATTGCTGAAAAGTTTCGATGTTCAGGGAAACGTGTTTAACTCCTGAGTAAACTTGAAATTGTCACTATTGTATACTAGTAATTAAAGTAACATCGTAACGGAATAATTAATATTGTAAAATCGCTTTTCAAATACAAATTATGTTTTGTTACAAATATGAGAAAGGCGTATATTAACGTATATTAAGGCGTATATTAACCAGTGGCAGACTAGTCACAGAGGACTGAGACTTGCGATTACAGGCCGCAAAAATCGATCAATCTCATTCATAATTTACTTTTTCATCTTTTAATGTGTTTTAATAATTTTTAAGTTTTTATTTATTTTTAAGCACCGTCCTATCTCAGTATCCCATATTATTATGCGATAATAAAAATCATCGAACCAAACTTGATTGAAAATTTAATGTTTAGTATTAATAATTTACACTTATTATTACTATTATAATACGCTTAATAGAATCTGCATTCAGGAAAAATCATAAATCTGAAGATAACTGCGCAAATATAGATACAGCTATAAAACACACGAATGCGTAAAGCTAAAACGATAAGATAGCCTAAAAAGCCTTGAAATGATAGTACAAGCAATGTTAGAAATTGAAGCTAACAAGAGAGAGTAGAACAGTAGAACACGATCTGAAATTTTGCGAGAAACGGCAACAAAGTACGTATTGACAGTGTTTATTAGAACATTGTTATAGAAGACAGTCTAGTAAAAATGTCAACTACAACTTGTAAGTAAAAATTTAGGTAAGAACTCATAACTAACTTAAAAAGAGATTTATGTGAAGTGAGAAAGTGCTTATAAGTTAAATTAATATTTTTTATAACAATACCTTAATCACAAATACAAATTTAAAGATTATCTGACACAAAATAATATTTTTTAAAATATTTATTATTTTGTAATCAACAACTCTTTTACTTCGAAAAGCAATGAATTTGATAAGGTAGTAAAAGTCAACGGGAATGAAGTACAAGACATTAATAAAAAATTCATTTAGGTACAAGAGTTTCGAACGTTCAAACAATTGTAAATCGACTGATGGTGCTTTTATTATTTCGTACTTTATTTTACATACTTTAAAGTAAAAATATGACGTATATTTTACTATAATTCCCAAATTATGTTGTATATTTATTTATTTAAAATACTTTTTATACATTTTATGCATAACAGCGAACTTAATACCGAAGACATTCTTTACCAGTTAACCGCTAGGCGGTGCGAAGATAATATTAATAAAAATAGGTGAAACAAATAATATTAAAAAATAAAATAAAACAGAAAAATAAAATTAAGAGGGAAAATAATCACATGAAAACACCTTTTATAAATATAGTTATTGGTACTTCTTCCTATAATTATAAATAAAATACCACAATATATATTTAAATATCTACATATACCATTTATATAAATAATAATTAATGAAATCGAATTATCGTGATGATTCCTTCAACTTGTCAAGCAATAGCTTTCGGATCTTCGATTTAAACGCGCAACGATTCCTGATCATCCTAATATCCAGAGGGAGCAGGTTCCAGAGAAGAATATATTGTTGCGAAGGAGTGAGTAATGTTGGTACTATGGGGGACATCTAAGTAGACGATTGCTCGAGTAAGTGTTTTTTTGTGTGTACTGGCTACGAACTGGAATTATGATAAAGTATCAAGTAAAACAAAACCGCGTTGTAAATAAAGATTTCTATTCTGATGTACAAATAAAGTTAGCTTTTAGTTCCTTATATTTAAATACCAAAAGTAACTTTATTTTGATGAAAATCCTTTCATTTACTGAAACAAAAAAGAAAATACACGGAAAAAAGATCTTGCATATAAAAATCGAGAAGCGTTAGCATGTAATAATCATTATTATACGTAACCATATTAAAAACCATTTATTAGCAATTTGCTCCTGATTTTTTCATTCGATCGTGTTCTTAAAAACTATATCGAGTGGTAACTGTAACGCGCAAGTGAAGGGCGTATTATTCCTTTGATTGCAAATCGACAGCGATGGCCATAATTGGTCGACTTGACTTCGACCACATGACACTTGTGTGTTTCAAGTTTAATTGCACAAGAAAGGAGGTTGCACTTCAATTTATTTCCCGCGGTGAAGTAACAAACTTAAATAACGAGTGTTAAAAAAGAAAATTGGACAGATAAAAATAACCTAAGTAACAACTGAAAATTGCTGAAGAAAATTAAAGATAACAATTAGAAAATACACGAAATTCTTACCTAATATAATATCTCTAACATAATTAAAATAATAAATAATTATAAATTATGAAATTAATAATTATCATATCGGTTAATAAGTACAATTTTATTTGATTAATAAAAATTATGGATGATTGTGATAAAAAACCATCATCCATGATTTTCTTGTAGCAGATCCTTTTTGTTACAGCTAAGTACAACTGCGATGGCTATATTTGCCGCCAAACATAGTGTGCAGGCCGCTTTCAACCAGTGTTCAACAGTTGTCGTACTACGGCTGAAATGATGTGATGATTAGTGCACTCGTTTAAATCTTAATCGGGCTGAACAAGAAAAAACCTTTAACGGTTTAAATTCTTTTTAAAGTGATTTTGACAATGAAATGTAACTTTTGATATCTATTAAAAGTTTAATTTCCTACCTCTAAATTTTTCTCTGAAGAACATACTGAAGTGACTAATAGAGTGAGAGATTGCCATCATAAGCTAGATTTATGAGATGGGAAAAAATTAAATCATAATAGAAGCTGTCTAAATATGCACACACCACCAGCGTATGTTCTCTGCCGCCAAAAAGTAACATGTTAGTATTATTGTGTTGTGGATTTGTCATAATTTTTGGAATGTATAATGTTAAGCGAAAGCCCAGTTCATCACAGAAGTGTTTCATACAATTCATAGCAAAAAGCGCGAACGTCTGTCAAAAACTGTCAAAACTTTAGTACACTTTAAGAGAGATGTCCACAGTTGTTTGTATATCACGTCATTTACATCATTCATCAATTGTTCTATATAACTACTATATACTAATTCTATAAAATATACTTATGTAAAAAATGGTGTATTACAAATTGCCTTTCGAAGTAGAGATGCTAGTTAAAAATAATTTTAAACCAAAAAAACAACCCATAACCAAATAAACGACGCGCCAAGTTCAGTATAAAGAAAGTAGTTAAGTTATTAAAAAATCGTAACAACTTTTACTCCCTGTTTTACATTTCCGAAAATGAGTTTGAAACAATCATATATATTCAAAACGGTATACGTAATTCAAAAGCTATGGTTAAATGTAACAACATGTAATTATTTTAAATAACAACATGGATACGAAAGTAAAAAAAAAACATAACTTATGGAAAAGTACCACAACACCTTTAACTCAATTAAAAAAATGAAGGTGAGAGCAATTAGGTAAATGGTGTAGATTATCCTCTAGAAAGATCGAAACACAAGGTTATCTGCGTAGTTTTTGATAAAGATAGGACAAATGTTTATTATTGAGATGCGAATTTTATGAACACTGTATAAAATTAAACAACATTACACTTGTATATTTTTATGGGATTATTATAAATATATTACAACTACAAAACTTGTTTATTAACCTAACCATTTGTGGTTGCACAGTTTTGTAAGAAAAAAAGCAGGTGAAAAGGTGAAAATTTTCACTTTTTGTTCAATTTTTCCCTGTCGACCTTTACATTCAATGCAAATAGAGGTGAGCAGACGAATACTCTGTATCTTTGTCTCTAAAATTGGTAAAGGTTTAAAAAAATAAATATAACCGGAAATTTTGAACAAAATTGAAATCATCATTGAATGGATTTAAAACTGGTCTTACAAGAATGTTTCTATATAGCTCTGCCAAACTTTCTATCTAATTGAAATGTGCGGCAAAATCTGGGGAAAATAAATCATGTTTTATAGCTTTGTTTGAACTCTTGATTGTAACTAATAATAGTTATTTAAAAACTAAATGACCATCATTGGCATACACATAGTGGTTCCCCAAGTATTGTTTCTGTGTATTCAATTTTGTGTTCCAATAAATTAAATCGTTTGTCTCGGCAAGTTATTAATGACTTTAAGCTACAAATACGTTATTACATTACGATATTTATACAAAGCGTAGCATGGATAACAATTAATGATAATTTAAATTTGAATAAGGTAATTTTCAATCATCAGGATAAAAATATCCTCGTTCAATATTTATATAGAGTTTCAAAATGCACAAAACAGGATGATTTTGCTAAATAAACTTACAAAATTGTATTACAATATCATTATTAATAATAATAATGGTAAACCACTTTTGTGCGTCAGAAGTAAAGAAAAAATCTAATGTTAAAATATTCCCAATAAGTTAAGGCGTAGAGATACGACTTTAAATAACAGTTTGACAGCATTGGACAGAGGTCAAATGTGTGGATGAAGCACTCGAAAGACGAATTGTATGCTTAATGTAGAAGCTTTGTTTAACTTTAACCGCATAAAATAGTTATCTTACTTTTAATATGCCTCCTATACATCGCGACGTTTGAACACCATTGATAAAATAAATGAAATTATAGATCTTTTATAACTTTTTGCGTATGCCTGATGGCTCTATTATTATTCGATTTATAAAAAAATCTACATGACTATAAATAATACTCTGCTGAAATCCAATTACTACAAGGTATATTTTATAAGGAAGTCGACGACAGAAATATAATTAACAGATCTTTTTGTGTAGCTGAGATTGAAGTAAATATAAAAAAAATTCTCTGTACATAGATTATAGACATCTCATACAAAACTGTTTTTTCTTAAACATTATTAACGCAACAATAACCCCGAGTTCATATTTGAGAATGAACGTAAAGAAATTTTGCATAAAAGTCTTAAAGTTAATTATTTATGCCTACTTTGTTCAAAACAAGTGTTCATTACATATTAATCAAGTATAATTAAAAAAAATATTTTAGAAATTTTCGTTTCTTTTGGCCGGAGGTGAAATTTCTTAGTACGTCTTTTATTACAGTTAATTTCGGTCAATGTCTATGTGCTTTACATTTAATTAACACTGCCGTACATTAATTAAAATACTTTTGACCGCAGGAATAAAATATTTACTTTTTAAAGGTTGCATTAACCTTCGATCCGGTTACAATTAAAAGCGAAATCCGAGCACTCTCGAAACCGATCGCCCCCATAAACAAATATACGCAATTATATCTCTTCGAGTAATTATAACCAATTTATTGGAGTTTCTCAAACCCAAACAGTCAGAGTTTCCTTAATGAAACCGATAAGAGGCAACGCCAGCTTAAAGTGAACCAGTTCGCTAAATAATGAGCAATAAACAGTTCACAGCGCACGTATAAAAATAATTGTATTGAAAAAAAAATAAAAAATCGTATTACATATCTCACGAGAGAAAAGAGAAATTCATTATTTTTTTAAACTAATTATTTTTTATTGTCAATTCAATTTGTGCATCAGCAAATTTGAAAAGCAACTTAAACCTTAAAAACATTTAAAATTCATTTTAACTATATACATACATGTATGTATATATATATATATATACACACATATATATATATATATATATGTCCAACTTTGAATGAGGTCAATCGGCGAATGCAACTCGGCTGGGCCGCTGTCAGAACAACATCTCGTCCAATATCCCTCGGTGTCTTAAGACGAAGGTCTAAGATCAATGTATTTTACCAACGACGACTTATGGCAGTTAATATTGTTTTCACTTCGGGCCTAGTCGATCAACGTCCATAAAGAGGGCTATGCTTGGGATTTTTCTATGAGGTCGAATCTGTAATGATAAGATCTGTTGACGAACGAAAGTAATTGTTATAGCCCTACAGATTGGCATGTTAGTGGCAATGATAAGGCCACTTAGCTCGCAGAACAGATGTCCTCTGGGACCATAAGGTTCTGGAGAGCTCAGCACCAACGGAAAAGCAGCGCAGTTGGAAAGGCGATGGACTTCCTACGGCTGAAATCATGATGATGATGAAGAAGAAAATCGTATTTATATGTTCACTTCTATAGCACGTCGCATATCTTCATAAGGTTTTTACTTTATTTATATATTTAATGTTACATAAAACTTTGTGTGATTTTTATTAATACAAATAACGGATCGTGGAGTTTTCACTTGGGTCTTTCACAAGTGTGTTTTTCGAAATAATTTTGCACAGTGGAAACAAAAAGTGAGTCATCCGATACGGCCACGCTTTTTTCAAAACCGGACTCAATCGATCTTTATCCTTTGTTTTACTCTACTGTCCGACGTGCCAAACAAATTGTCGGGCAATATACACTAGTCGATTTTATTCACACGAAGACCCTTCACAACAGATAAGTACCCCGAAATCTGAACATAGTCACTTACATATCACTGTTTAGTTACTGATATATGGTTCGCATCTTCATAGTAAACACAGCATCGTGAAAGACGTAGGCGTATATATAAAACACGCGTCGAAAAATATTTATAAATAATAACATATCAAGTTACAAATATATTAATACCTCTAACAAAACGAAATTGATAATACTTTCAAAACAATGTTTCATTATCTACTATTATATATTTACCAGTTACAAAAAAGAGAATGTCTATTGTTAAATTATATTTGATAGAGATA
This sequence comes from Battus philenor, assembly GCF_028537555.1. Classification (NCBI taxonomy): domain Eukaryota; kingdom Metazoa; phylum Arthropoda; class Insecta; order Lepidoptera; family Papilionidae; genus Battus; species Battus philenor. The sequence goes on from NW_027181686.1 coordinate 8,504,772, forward strand.
ATAGCAAGTTATAGCCTATGTTTACGAGAGCCATGTTTTTTTCAAATTTCCCAAGTCAACGATCTCTACAGTGTAACTTAATATTATAAGCACAAGTGAAAGGATAACTTGTTGCCGGCGAACCTTCTCCGGCTGTTTTCTTTTAGTACTTCCCGCTTCTCTAATTAATTTGCAAAAATAATAACAATTAAAAAAAAGTCTTTTACCATTTCATGGCTTGATCAAAAACGAATATAAATTCGATTTAAAATTGATGTACAACTTTCTAAATTCAGTTTTATCGCAGTCTCAGTTATTTTTGCAATTTAACTATATCAATAAGTAATTCGTTGCTTTATAACAACGTCTTTGTTACTTACAAAGGTAACCACATCTGAAGTTATTAAATTTATTTTTGAATATATTTATCTTGTACCAGTTCCGAGCTGTATTTGCATTTATGGAAATAAGTAACGGTGTTTGAACATCGTCAATTTTCAAAACTAATGTTTTGAGGATTTGTTATTCGATATCGGTATTTTTGACGTTCAAATCTATGACTTAATCTTGGAGATAAGACTGGGTGTTCAAAGTTGTACATTATGACAACTTTATTAACATGCTAAAACAGGGCTAAGTTTTATTCTGAATAACGAAAAAATATAATAAAATGTACACTTCTACTGCCTAGGACGGCATCGCGGGTTCCGCTATTTGAAAACATGCTTCGTTGTCATACCGAGGGGCACAAATTACTATTTTTTGCCATGTCCGCGCAATACTAAAAACAACCAACGTAAATTGTAAAAAAAAATTGTTCTTACGCATCTTGTAACGTTCAATTATTTCAAAACCAAAAATAAAAAAATTAAAGTGCAAAAAGGGAAATATTTTCTACTTTTGAAAACTATAATTTGTCTTGCTTTTTGGTAACTTTTAACAATGTTATGTATACCTACCAACGAATTGATGCGCAATGAAGGTTTATACATACAGTAAATAGTTTTTTTTTTACAATGATAGATATTTCTTTATAATTTCTGCATTAAAATGTACGTAGGGCCTGGTCCTTAAGTGAACAACTATTTCTAACTTATTTATGATTTATTTTAAGTCTGCAAAACATAAGGCACTATTGTGACTTTTGATAAATAATAAAATTGGTTAAATAAGCTAAACTTTAGCGAAAACTTAACAAACATTAAATTCCATTTAAACATAAAAAGAGTTACTCTTTATGCAATAACCCAAAATGATACAACGTTGACACTTGAACCTTTAAGACGTAGCACCCCATTACGGTAATCGGGGACGAGTGACACTTACCTCGTCCGATTCGGACAAAGCCGACGGATAAATAAGGCCAATGGGGCCCGTTCGGAAGTACCGCGTATATTACGTGATCGGTTACGTACATTTGTGTAATGTTGGTTTATGAACGTTTTTGACGCGCCCGATGTCTTTAAATACAACGCCTGCTCAATGTTGATACTTGTAAATAAATCACATATTAAAAAAAGTTAAGATTTTATATTATCATTTTTTAACAAAACAAATACTATATTTTATGGTTTCTTATGTGGGTAGTTCCGCGGCCATACCACAGATTTCTGCAAGCTTTTACAATTATTGAGCACATTAGAAATACTGTCTTTTCTCCTATGAAAACAGACTAAAGACGAAAATTTTAAATAACTACTTATTTAAATTTTTGAGTATGACCGCATTATACCGATTAGTATTTGCATCTAAAATAACTATATCAAATATAACCATTTCTCTTCTCTTTACGTATTAGTACAGTCTGGTAAAACCTTTTCATTAATATTTATTATTTACAAATATGTTATTCACAGATATCCGTTTAACAATTAGCCAACAACTATGAAATATTTGTTTATCGATGAATAACGTAAAAAAAAAGTTTTTTTCGTTTAAATAAGTCTAAGTACTTTTGTCATAGCAAAACTAAAATTTGTTAAAGATGGGGTATTTTATACGGTGCATAACTAATTCCTTTCCAAAGTATCAAGAAGTGGCAGCCACAGATCTCTGTAGATAATAATTATTCTTATGCAAGCTACACTTTCACTACGCGGCTCGCTTTGTTTACAACATTGTATCGGAATAGAACTAGTTTCTTTACTTATTGACCGATATTTTCATATATTAAGGATTTTATAGTTTAACGACTACCACTTTTAGCCTTTCAGTTGTGGGACAGGATATAAGCCTCCCAATTGATTTGCAATAGGATCAATAGGATGACCTGCTTACAGCGTTTTCTGATGACTTGAAATAGGTCGTACAGGTCTACCTTATTAGTAGACATCCCACGCCACGCTTACCGCTCTGTGGTCTCCAATCCAGAACCTTAAGACCTATATTATATGAAAGACGAGTAATTAATATGTATGCGAAAGAAAGCGGTCACTAGCTTTTTGCAGTTTTTATTTTATTTTAATTTCAGTTAAGTAAATTCAAAAAAATTATTTTGTGTGGTAAATTTTTATTGCAAGGAAAGTCGTGTCAACGTTCACGAGCATAATATAAAGGGCCGTAAATGATGCAAACGATAATAAAATTTATATATTTGCTAAATGCAAAAGCAATAAGTAACAACATGTAGTAATTCACACCAACCATAGCATAAATATAAAATTTAATATTAACATGTTAAACAACAAAGGCTGTAAGTTTTTTTTAAAGCAAATGACGTGAGCGGGGCTTTCTTTACATTGTATATGAAACGCCCTGACACTTCTGGCAGTATAAAGTCTGCGGGCACAATAAATAATTTATTTTAATACGTAGTAATCCTTTTAAACTTTTATTCGTCGTTATTTATTATATTAGGGAGGACCGGAAAGTAATGTCGCTTTCTTAAGTTAAATTCACTTGACTACATTATTAAGTTTTTATTTCTAATCAATTTTGCTATCTAGTATACAATGTCTTTCAAGTAATGAGCTATCAAATGAGAATTAAATATCGACATGCGCACAAACGATATTACTTTCCGGTCCTCATAATACATCGTTATTTCTGCAAACAATTTTGGAAAGGACGTACCATACATTATTTGTCGTGTTTTTAGTAGAAAGCACTGGCATCAAACATTTTTTTTAAAAATGATAATCATAAATGTGTTCTTTACGAGCTATTTGCCAAATTCAACTCAATATACACCAAAGGTTTTTATCTTTTATAAAAATATAAAAATTAAAAGCTATAAAACATAAAAAATACTTGAATAAGGTGAAAGAGTAACTAAAAAGCGTTTAATCACTATAAAGCCTCATAAATCAATTACTTATTTGCTAAAGAAAAATACATTTATCGTTTTTACACATCATTTTTTAAAATATTATTGCAATACAACTTTCTTTTGTTCATAAAAACCGTTAAATGGTTTTAATAATTTAATAAGCGTATACAAATTTGACCGCTAGGCCGACGTGACTAGCTTCGTATTTTTAGGTCACGCGACATGGCATACAGGCGATACACCGTCTAATATTAAAACAAAGCAGTTAATCACTGAATTATAGATAATAAATTATCTTAAATTTATGAAACCTGTCAAATAAAACGATAGAGTATACGTTATGTTTTAGAAAGGAAGTATGAAGACATGGTCATTTAATATTATGATATGTGTACGTCAAACCATAAAAAGAAAAGTTTCTTCGATGTATGAGAGTATTTTATCATGTATGTAATCTTACTAGTTGATAATATCCTAACAATATTCTCATACCGGTTTTCTGCAATTTTTCATTCATAACCTCACTCAATTTTGAGACATCTTATAGGCACATACCATATATACCTGAACTGACATTTTGACATTTTAAATGTTTTGTCACTTATAAGGGAACTCAACAGAGCCGTTAATTTCGTAAAATTAAAAAAAAAATACATTAAAACTTGCTACGGCAAGTTTTAATGTATTTTTAACTAATGTGTACAGCTGGTGTAACTAAATAAATAAGCGAAACTAAACAAAATAACTAAATAATCAGTCAAAAATTAAACTTGTAATCGTTTCATAAAATTCGTGGTGAATCAATAAATAACTAGAAATCTCTTATATACAAATAGATTTCAATAAATAATTTAAAAAGAACTTATTTGTAAAAGACAAGGAAAAAATATATATTAAGATTAATCGGATTATTGGAACGTTGACCAAATGAAAGGCAAGCTAAGCCTTTTTCACTCTACTTTCTGTTGCGTAACGCATTTTGTGAACATTTTCCTAGACTAGAAATTGAAACAGAATAAAAGGCAGTTGCGGTTTCGTTATATAATGTAATACTTGATCATTTTGATCGATCTCTGTAAATACAACAATACGACAATAGTCTGAACGTTAATTTTTTATTTAATAATGTAAAAAGATACTAACGTTAAACAGTGGTACGAATAAAATTAGCAAAATAATTACATTGGATTCCGCATGTCATCAAGGCTCATTATCGTGACATAATAATTACACTATGTATCCCAATTAATAGATTTAAATACTTAACTAAATGTAACAAAGGTTCAATTTCAAGTTCAAACTAAAAAAAAAACATTTGTGATCAATTATAAAATTAAAAAAGAGACGTTACAAGTAAAAAATAACAATAGTTTTTTTTTAATTCTCATTTGAATCGCCAGGATGTTTTGTTCACTATATGTTTTTTTCATGTTTACTGAGCGCAGACAGTTGAGAGAGAGACTGCCGCCCTTTAATACGGATCTTTCTTCTCCCAGCAAGTAAATACAGTTAAAATTTATTTATAAAAATATATTTTATGATTATTACTAAATTGTACATTCATTTCTATATTAAATATCTTATACTTCATTTGAAGCCGCTGCCCAAGCGCTAAAGACTGCCTAGAGGTTTAAAACAATTTGCCGAAACAGCTTTATATTTTCAAGGTTCTAATAACAACATATAATATAATGATGAAAATTGTTCTTGTGATCTAAATTGTATATTTCTTCAGAATAATTCGAATCTTCAGATTAAAGTTATTTTTCACAACGTGTTGAAAAAATATAATTTAAAATGCACGTAATTTGTTCAAGTCAACTCAAGGTTACATTTTTTAAAAGGATGTTCTTAATGTATCCGTATTTTATCGTTAATGTATTTCTTGGTTGTAAAGCTCTCGTAGCCCAGCGGTAAAGGACTGAGAATTGGGATCGTAGATCGCGGATTCGATTCCGATTACAGTAGACTATATGTCTTTAATTATATAAGATTGCCACTGCTCACGCAGAAGTTTACAGAGGATGGGCAGCAGTGTCCCCTGCGTACCATAAAACCACACCGCGATTGCCAATCCGCCCGCGAAGCGTTGGAATTATGGTATATCCTCCATCGATTTCCTTAGGGGAGGCCTTGCAGTGGACGTCTATTTTAAAATTTTTATCGCTTTTACAACTACCTATAGGGTTAACATAGTATTTTGCTTTATGTTATTATTTTTTCATATTCACCAGTGATCATACACTTATTGTAGATCGTGTAAAGAATCAAACATAAAATTTTATTTTAAACTAAAACCTATGAGTATAACGAGTATATTGAAATGTTACTATTTAAGCAGTGTATTTACTGATCATGTTTGTTAATCGGTAAAATAAATCGCGACATTAAAAATGTTGAGAATCATTCTTAGGCAGAACACTGTCTCGAAAAAACTCAATGACAAGCATTCGTATCACCAGTAACCAACTATAAGATATGTTATTACATTCATCGGAAAAATATTCACAATTTTTTTACTGCGACCACACCGGTAGCGCTTTTCCTTCAAACATATTATTACGGTTACACTACAATCTTTTCATACGCACGCGGTTACGTAAACCGATAGTTAAATTCACATTAACGACGTAATACCACGATTTAAAAATAGGGTCACTTTTATTATAATAAGGTAATACGTATTTGATTATAGAAATGGTAGAAAATAAAGAAAATTGTTGCAGAAATCGGTTAAATTACAAAACGTTGATTGTAGGCGCTTTGCAAAGTTTCATTGAAAATCATTACATACAAATTTCTTCTTTGTACGTTACTTCGGAATATTTTCTAAAAATGTACTACATAAGCCATATACACACATTTTCATCTTTTCGTGTTAGATATTAAATCAATATATATATTCCTTCGCCATTATATATATCACCTCTATAGCTTAGGGCAACGCCGATAGATGGCGCTTGTAATTTCCGCGTATTGTAAGTAAAACAGGGAATTAACAACGAAACTACATATAAATAAATAATTTATAGGTATTATCTCTGTAATAATTACCAATCGATTTATCTTGACGTTTTTCCAGTTGTCACTGTAAAAATTTCTCACGCTGCCGCCATTGTTGCAAGCTGTCAAATGTCAAATCGACTTACCTGTGTGAGCCCAAGCCGATAGCTGGTGACGTCAAGGTCCAAAGCGAGCAGCATGTCGTCCACAATCTGACGGTCGGATAGTGCAGCGGTCTGTTGGGCATTTTCTTGTGTTTCGCTTTCAGAAGTGGCCAAAAGCCGGTACCTGGTGTAAAATAATCGAATAATTTCTATCTTATCTTGATACGTGTATTTATCAACTAAAACTTACAAGAAAAACAAGCGTCGATTATAAAAACTATTCCAAATCTTTTGTGAACATCATTATAATTTCTGTCGTATGATAATAGCTGGGTATGGGCTCCCACCATAGATTCCTATAAAACGAATTCGTTATTCCTCATCGTCCGATGACTTTAAGAAGAACGACTGTATGCCAAGTGTTCGAATGTTCATATGTGCAATTTATGCCATAGTGTGTGTTATGGACATCACTAAATATCAATGCCATGGACTCTAACATTCTTTACGTAGGGAAACTGGTGGTGAATTAGATAGAGGAATTTTTGGATTCTATTAAAATATTTAATTCCTACTTGGGCACACACTGAAAAAGTACCTTGATGTACAGGCATCTTTATATTCCTTCGCAATTGTTAACGCGTTCTAACCTCAACTACTTCTTTTACTTGGTACTTCAGAGAGTATTTTTAATAGAAAAAAATTGTGAGGCCTTGGCTTTTTAATTAACTTTTTTCCGAAAACACAGTTTGCTAGGATTGTCTGAAACACGTAACGTTAAAGTTTATATGCCGTAGAAATATTCCACAAACAGTAGCGTCAGCGCCTTTGTTTTTACAATTATGTTTAATATTTCCGTTTTGTTTTTGTTTCTGCATGTCACAGTCTTTACTGAGCTAAGTTACTCGAGTCTCTTAAACTATATCCTAAATAAATCCTAAACAAATTTTAACTAAATTAAAGTGAACTAATTACAATTTTTCTAGTATTTTATAAATATTAGTATCTTGTTTGTTTTTACAACACCCTAACAAATAGACAGTATTTAGCATTACGGTTCGTGCAACCACTTCCTAATCCCTACACCATATCGCCATCCTTAGGGTGTATGCCAGTATCTGCGCCTGATGTGAATCAGGTACAAGATGATTCTCTGTTTCAGGATAATCTTCCCAAAGTAAGAACTTAGGAAGTACTTAGCACTGTTACCTTAAAATTAAAAAAAAAAATACTAATATCAGCTTGGATATTATCAAAAAAATGTATATTTTTTTAAATTAAAATCAAGACTTTAACTTTAAAGAATATATCAAACAATGCAATTTTCGTATAAATATATCTAGATTATTTTAAAGAATGTATAAAACAGATAATTGTTCTTTGGTTAACTTACCGCCTTGCAAATTCAGATAGCGGCATATGTTCAGGGAAGCCTTGTTTGTACAATCTGGCTGCATCCAGCAATTGGAATCCACGGAACTAAAAAAAAAAATACAATGAATGATTTGTCTGGTAATATCTTTGTGTTATATATTGTATTAATATCGATTAAAGTCAGTTTCAATGTTAAATGGTTACTAAACATACCGTTTCGTAAAACCAAAGACCAGATACCATAATATAATCTTTTAAGAGTTTTACAATGGCATGGCAAAAGTCATTTAGTATTAAGTGGAGATATTTACACCTTGTATGTCACTAGACGTGACACCAAAAACACGGAGGTTAAATGAACGAAACGATTACAGTTAATATTCTTCATCACCGATTATAGATCACCATCATCATTTCAGCTACAGAACGTTTACTGCTTTACAATAGGTCCCGTTGGAAGCGCTTGAATCCGGCGCCCGGTCTGTCCTTGGACATCTAAATAATGTATAAATTAGTAAATAAATTAAATGTTGTTATTATTAAAAAATCTATTTATTCATGATCCATTATTCTTAAGAGAGGTTAAGCTTTTATGAAGTAATAATTCTTGGGGGTTGGATAAAATGTAATATGATATAACTAGGAGAGAAAGAAATATTTCAGGTAACGTATTTATGGAACGTCGTTTTTTTCTTTAAAAATCTATATACCTGAGAGCGTAGCAAAGGTACGTTGATGTCGTCGGTGGCATCTGAAGGTTGGTTCGTCAGCAAGCAGCACACGAACTGCACGCCGCCCGCGCCGCACCGACGCAGCGTGTCCACCACGCCGTCCGCCACGAACTTCGCTTGCAGCGCCGTGGAGCGTCTTTTCATGCCCGCCGTGCCTGTTCAAATGTTCCCTTACTAACTGTACTTATGCTTAACTAGTAAAAACAAAATTTCCCTACAATTTTAAAATTTCTGTTTACCCTATTCTTGGAGGAATTAATATTAATAAACTCATTTTAGTGCTTCTGAAACTGCTGTACTAAGGTTGCTTAACGCTTCGTTCCGTTTGTCTGCCGTCAACGGTCAGTGACGGTGCTCATGTTTTTTATACCTCGGCCCACCTCGCCGAGTTATATAGTAATTAAGGTAAATAACAGCTACGACGTAGTCGACGAAATAATAAAGAATTAAATTTATAATGAATACGTATGCGAACAGCGAAACCTTTCTATTACACGCTAAAGGATTAAGGTCTGTAAAAAGCGAATATCAAGTCATTTCTGAAGTGAGTTTCCGATGCAGTATTATTGGTAGGATCATTAAAAAATTGGTTAGGTAGGGGGAGGAGACTGGTCGGAAGTGAAAACCAAAGTAAAACCTCTTGTAAGACCTCCTTAAAGCTGTAAGCGGGTCAACTGTATCCAGCCTCTCTCACAACAAAGCGAAACGGCACGCACGGTCAATCTTTGGAATTGTAAGGTCTTTGCAAACAAATTGACACCATACAGCTTATGGAATAAAGTTTAAATTCTCTTACCAGATGTCAGAGTCCGTCGTATAGAGGAGGCGCGACGGAGCGTGGACGCATCGCCCACCGCAGCTGACCACGCGCCCACACCGCATGCACCGCGCGACCACGACGACAGTCGCCCGATGTCTTCGCTGCATATTACAAGTCTTCTTAATATACCATAAACGAGATTATAATTCCATAAAGTTTAAGGTGGCTTCCAAATATTTAAATGGTATTACCATTTAAATTAATAGATTCTTTTTAAAATTCAATCAACTAAAATCCGTAGATTATATATATGTTTTAACGTGATAGTAGAATTGAACCACAGATAAAATATTACAATTATTATATAATATATGAATTAAACAATTCTCACTTCTGACTTTCCTGCAAGAGAGTATGCGCTTTCTTCGTGACCGGATTCTCCCTGCTCGCTTTAACCCAGCCCGTGACGTCGTATAGAACTGGATTAGTGCCCTGTAGAAAAAAAAGATTCGACTTATTATTTCTTCAAAATACGAATTACTCAACAGTACCTATGAATAGTTATTGGTGTTTTAGTAGGAGTTGCTTTTTAAACTTTATTAGAGCGTAAAGTTTAAGGTTACATTAAAATACGAAAGGGACCTAATAAAGTTGGCTTTATAGGTATTTTACAGCCTTTTTCTGATGCTATTAAATTATTTACTAAGAAGCATACTTTCCCTAATTATTCTAATTATATATCTTATTATTTTTCTCCTGTTATTAGATTTATTATTTCTTTAATATTATGAATGTTAATTCCTCATTATTTAAATATGCTTAGATTTAATTTAGGAGTTTTATTTTTTTTATGTTGTACTAGTTTAGGAGTTTATACTATTATAGTTGCTGGTTGATCTTTTAACTCTAATTACGCGTTGCTCAAACTATTTCTTATAGAGTTAGATTAGCCTTAATTATATTATCAAGAATTATTTTAATTATAGATTTAAATTAATATCTTTTTTTATCAAGAAATAATTTTATGTTTAATTTTAATAATTTCTTTGAGATTATGTTGAATATCAGCTAGAAACTCCTTTTCACTTTGCAAAGGGAGAGAGAGAATTAGTTTCTGGGTTTAATATTGAATACAGAAGAGAGGGGTTTGCTTTCATTTTAACAATAATAAACAAATATTAACAAATTTATCATCATCATAATTATTTCAAACGTATTATCTGGACATACTAGAAGGGGCCTCTACCCAGCGTCTCCTGACGATCTTAACAAGGTCATATGTCTATCTTATGATCTGATATAGAAGTATGAAAATGATTATCACCTGCAAATGCTGCAAAACGAACTGCCTGGCGTGCGGTGACTTTTTGATTAGGTAGTGCGTGTGATGCGGTGCGCCGTAGTGCGAGAGCGCACGCTCCAGGAACGAGTCGTCAGACGAGCCGGGATACATGGACTCCTCATCCAGCAACCTGTACGATACATGAATTACTATAATACTATCGTAAAGATTACCATATATATGTAGGAAGGTCTGATTGAAAACAGAGGAGAATAATCATTCGTTTATTAATCAAAAAGTATTTTACAAACAAAATGCCTCAATATATTATACTACATCTTTAACAACCTTTGTATCTGCCTGTGTAAAGGAACACCTAAGCATTAAAAAAGGAAGAAGGTAACAGAATATTCAGTCTCTTCCCACATATTATTACTTTGGAAATTGTAGATATATAGATTTGTAAATATATAGAGTCTGGAATGAGAGTGGACATATCGATATCCAAATAACATGATAATAAAAGAATTAAAATTTCATTTTTAATATTCCAGTTTAATTCATTTAAATACGCCGTTTATATTAACATATTCCTACGATCATTTTCCGTAAATTATTTTCTGTTCGCCGATTTCCGTAAAAACTCACAATCGTTAATAACAAGTATTTCCATATTGAAATGTCTATTTTGTATTTGTTTATTTAATCTTTGTCGTACATTCACATGATTTAAAATGGTATTACAAGTAATAAGCAAAAACAATAATTGCATGGACTTGATTAATAAGTAGTAATATTGATCTTTACCAAAGTAGCCCCCGTCGATCGCCGTCTCTCAGGTCAGCTTGAGAACTGCGCACGATAGAGTTCTGCGGGGACTTGTCGAGCAGCTCCACCATCGGTCCGGGGTTAACCGTCTCCGAGAGCCAGTCTGATATAAAAAGCACAAAATTAAACATCTTTTTATAACATTTTCATACCATTATTGATGAATGATGTCTTCACCGATCGCGTTTATTATTACTTCAAAAGATAATGTCCACCGATAGCTGCGATAACACTTACCCTCTTCAGTTCCGTCGTCTAGAGTGATGCCTTCTTGTGCATATCTCTCACGCGGGGCGACCAGCATGGCGTCGTGGAAGACTGCTTGTAAGCGCTCCTAATTAATAAACATTAGTATCTTAATATTACTAAAATATAAATATTAATATAATAACAATAACACGCTAATAACAAAGTGGCAGTGGATCTCCGCAGGAGCCTTAAAGTTCTAGAGACGAGAACGCAAACTGGCAAGCACGCTGTAGGACGTCCATCCTCAAAGTGAACCGTATCTTTCGTTTATCGTCTTACGACGCTGGATGCAGACCTCTTTTAATCGGTTCTATAGGAAATCAGAAAAGACCATTGCTGGACCTCTCATATCCAGCAGTGGTATGAGAGGTGGCATGATGGTGGCGACAAACAGATAATAAGGTATTATAAAATGTATATGGCGTGTATACATACATACATAAATTATTGTAAAATTCTACAAACTTTAAGCAGACTAAATAAATAAAAAAAAATATTGTGTTTTAATTACTATCGATACCATTTCGTCTATAAAGTAAGCCTGTGAAAAGGACAAACAATGTATAGAAAGTGTTGAAAATCAACTATAAATAATTTACGTTGTGTATCGGATGGTATCTAAAGAAAGTTGTGGATTAAGTAATAGATAAAATAAATCAATAAGTGTGCGTGGAATTTCGTACCTGTAAATAATTAGACAAGAGTTTGGACAGCGAAGCGCCGCTCTGCTGTCCAGCGCACATCGGGTTGTCTGCACCGGGGCTGTCGAGTAGCAGGATCGACGCTGAGGTCCTTGCCGACGTCGACAGGCTCCTGGAAATCGATATTCATTTCATTGCTCATTTTAAAACTATTTTAACTTATTAGTTCTTGATCTTTTATATTCATTGCTTAAGAACACGCTCTTCCAGGAAAACCTTGGTTCGACAAGTTGCTTCCACGGGCCTTTGTGACTTCCATTTATAAGTGCTTCCGTTATTGTATGCCCGTCACTACCAGCACAGAGTACGCTTATCGGGTCGGTGATCGCCCTCGTGGTATCTTTGTCTCTACCTATCCTACAATCAGATTATCGAGACTCTCTAGATGCGTCTCAGCTATGAAGCCGAAGCAGCCCAGAATCCGCTTATAGCTGATGGTGGAGTGATTTTTAACTAAAACACTTGTATTTTAAGGAGAACGTAATTAATCATATTCATTTTGTATCATTGTTATGTTTGGTTAAGTAGTTATTATTTCAGTTTGCTGACCTGTTGACTAATGCGGCGACGATGTTAAAGGTTTCGTTGTACAGGCCGGTCACAAAGGCATCCAAAGCTTCCGAACCTGGTACTTCTCGTTCGCTCGAAGGGGATGGCGTTCTGAAATTAAAAATAATGTACTTAGAACTTTCTTATTAAATTCCTGTTTTTGGCACTCCATATGTAATTACCATATTGCAAGTTTATTTAATGTATAAAACGTCAAAATTTTATTTGTTTCCTACAAAATTAAACATGTATTTACAGGGATTGTTTGCGTAGTGTTCTTTTATTGCATTTTAATGTTTATTTACATCTGATTTCCAATCCTTTCTATCCTTTCGTGAACGCGCACATTATTTTTTTCTAGATTCAAAGTCCATTTAATTGAGATCACTATTTGTGCTTCTTCATTTGTCTATTTATGATTTATTTTCTTTTCTCGTGTTATTTACGATAAAGCATTAAATAAATATAAATTATGGTTACAGATGTAAAGCGTAGAAGTATAGTTAAAGGCGTAGAGCAAGAGGTCATTTCTACGGATATCAAATGGTTTATATTCATTACATAGATTTTTCTTTTTATACGCAAGAGCCATATAAAACAAACTCTTCTTTTGTGTTAAATGGCCCTTGTATTTAAAACCATTTATGTCGCTAAATATTTAGTAAATCAAGATGTAACTACCTTTTTGTGTGTATTAGGCATTACCATTTTTGTACATATCCATTTGACTCTGCATATATCTGTATATACTGATTCTTTTTCATTCTGTCATAGTCGATTACATATTACGACACAGATAAATAGGTGCCGCTATATTTTAAGATCAATCAACAGACATTGTAAAGGGAGGAGTAATATTCGGGGTTAAGTACGTAAGGTTTTATTAGTTATTTTGAATCACGTCAGGTTTTCACTTCGAACTTTTGGCATCTAAGAACAAATTTTTCTTTTCCTGATTACGCATTTAACAAAAAGAAGAATCAACGAATATCTGACTACTTTTTAAAATCAACTTTTTTTTTGTGTGTCCTCCACGGCCTATCGTAATTTGGATGTATTTAAATTAAATTTATATAACAATGTTAACCTACAACCTCCGAAAATTTAGACCTGACGGAGTAACGTCGAGTGTCTTTCCGCTTATTTTCGGAAGTATCCAATTTCTACCATTATATTATACATTTATGATTATTCCGATTACGTGAAAGAGAGATTAATACGTTAAGTAGTTTGAACAAATAAAACACACCTTAAAGCTGTGTTAGTTTGCGGCGAGGTGGGCGCCGGGGGAGCAAACACCGCGCGGGAAAGCTCGTCCACACCCACGCCCAGCAGGCGGGCGGCGCGGCTTGCACAGCCACTGCTGCCGAACTGGTACTTCAAACCAGAGCCAGCGTTCGCTGCGAACAAGAACAGTACGTAGTAACAGGATTCTTTCTAATGAATTATTCATTTGTTCCGTAGTTTTTCATTGAAATCTAAGCGATTAAGGATATTTTGTTGATGAAATTGACAGTTTAAATAATAGGTTTCATTGAACGTTTTCTACTGTTAATATCTTTGTAATGGTGCGTTTTTATAGCCAGAAACCAGCTAGGTGGGAACCAGTTGACATATATTTTCTACCAAGCACTGTCCCAACATAGGTGCGTGGGATACGAGATGAACAGAGTATACGTTAATTTAAAATTTTCGTTGTATCATTTGCCATTTTGTAAATGTACTATTTTTTTCCTTACTGTTTAGTGTAAAAATTCTCTTTGTCTTAAATCAACTTATATTACTAAAAGGTTTACAATATTACCCCAATTTTACCTTTGGTAACGCCAGACCATCCTAAATGACATATCGCAGCGAGAATCTTCCACACGACTGCTTGCTCAGGCTCTGTGACAGAAAGCGCTTGAAGCGCTTCCTTCAGCGCCGAGAACTCTGCAGGCGCTTCAGCCTTGTCACTGCTACTGATAAATGGATTAGGGGCATTCACAGGCGCCTGATCTAGCAGTAATTCTCGTCGAAGACGACCATCGCAGCCGTGGAATAAGCTGTAAATAAAACAAATAGCATTATTAATAACATCTATATTCGTAAACATATTCGCTCTGTAATCAAGGAGTCTGGCTGCCGAGCAATACGATCTAATCTTACTCTTCGAGTGTCGCAAAAGCTGTTTTCCTTTAGATGACAATAATTTTCAGAAATTAGTTCGCAAATTATATAATTCGATCGTAAACAAATATATTTTTCGATAAAAGAGTTAATTTTTTTAAATTATGGTCAAAATAAGATTTTAATAAGTAATAAGAGAGATAGAGATTAGAAGATAAGATTAATAAGTAATAATTTTAATAAGATTTTCAGTAAAAATAATGTTTTTTTCTTTCGTACAGTCTGCCAAACTAGATAATTGTTTAACGGCAGAGTATAGGTACTTCCAATTACTAGAGATTCAGCAATTAGCAAGTACTAAATTATAAACAAATTACGTGTTTGGAATATGTTTAGGAGTGGTATTTTTGTCAATATATCATCAAGTTTGTTCAAAAAGAAATATTTTCAAATTCGATAAAGCTCAAATGTTACATTCTTTTATATATATATATGTATATATATATATATATATATATATATATATATATATATATATATATATATGTATATATATATACATACACATATATATAAATATATATATATATATATATATATATCTTAATTAAAGTTACATTTACTTACGTATGCAAAGCCCTGAGAGGGGACTGTCCAGGTCTGAAGTCTGGCAGCAAGGTCTGCACGGAGGCGGACACCAATGCGCCGCCGCCGTCGAAGTCTAGTGACGTAAGCGACACGAAGCGTGACGCGTGTGGGTTTGAGCTCGTACTGCAATACAATCAAAAATCTCTTTTAATCTTAAATAAATAATTCGGTAAAAAGTTTCTTTGATCTAATCTTCTTTTATTCATAAAATATTTCTAAAAATCTCACCACGTTGTTACCATACATAAATTGAGAGCTATATATTCAGCTATATAATCACTTAGATATATATATATATCTTCTTATATTAAGTCGATATCTTTGGAACCATAAGGCGTAGAAACATGAAATTTGGCAAGAATATTGATTTTGCCGAACCCTCTGGTAATAATAACGAATTTTATGAAATTGCAATGCACCTGCAAGAGGAGTAGAGGTATAGTTTTTTTTATAAGCCTGTTGTCAAAATACATCTCTTTTATAAAACTTGTAATGTATTTATGGTACGTTAAATATGAGCTATAATTGATTTTATAAAAATAGACCAGTCAAATGACACCGCTGGCCCCGCGAAGCGATCGAGCGAGAGCTATTACTAAATAATTAGCAATTAGTATCTTTTCTCGTGATAATTAATTATTTATTAATATATTTTATTAATATATTTCTCGTGATAAATCTATTAAACCTAAAATACCAATAATAAGACAATAAGAGTTTTAATGGTAGTGATAACCTTAAATATTTAAAACTGCGCCAATGGATGACAGCATCATACTTTTGTTAACCAAGTAATTTCACTGACTACGTAGGCTTTGACCTACGTTGCCATGCTGCGTCGTCAAATATTAAATTTATCTTAATACCGCAAGCACTTAGCGCATTATATTTTGGAAAACTACATTTTGAACTAATTACATTTTTTCAATTGTTAACTTATAAAGCTTACCGACTGGATCCGAAGGCATGAAGCACGTCGAAGGCCGCATTCAAACGGTCCGGAGTGAGTTTCGAACCCTGGGTTGGATATGCACTCGCAAGGTACCACACGCAGTGACGCATAGCCGATGTTTTCCCTGAGCCAGATCTAAAAGTAAAAAAAAATAAGTGTTACGGTACTTTGCACAAAAAATTGCATTATTCTATAAAATTTACCTTAATTTTATAGAATATAATTATGAACTATAAATATACAATTCTTGCCCCAGAAGAGGACTTACAATATGGCATAGTTATGTAACAGGAAAAAATACACAGGAATCCATAGCAAAATTAAAACTGTGTTTCTAATACACTTCTAGACTTTTTTGTTGAACGATATAAAACGGAAAAACGGGAACAAGACACGATTTTTATTGATATAATCCCTTAAACATTTTTGATATTTTTTAAAGGAAGCTTGGAAATTGAAGATTTGCGCTCATAATCAATGCACAATACTTGATCACGTTCCCCGAGGAGGCGCAGTCTTTTGCCAGTACCTATAGTGTATGCCGCCATTCATTAGTTTTACTTGGTCAACGACATCCTTTACTATCTCTAATCCGAAGCCTCTTTTTTATTTTTAAATTTACCAAGTTGCTTGTTTCGATTCAGATGACATCACAGGACACTCAATACTTTACTAGGAGTTACTACTTGTTGAGATTCCTTTTGTTTTCAGTATGTTGTTTTGATTATACTCGTAAGTTTCCTACGTCACTTACATGGTCACAATTTCCTTAACTTCATTATAAAATATTACATTTGTACCACTAGTTTTTATTACTTGTTTGTATTTCAGAAAACACAAATAATATAGAAATTTTATATTAACTGGAGAGGTTAACATGTAACTTCTGTAATTTTCGTTGCCTAATGAGTAGTAAGTATCGAAATTGTAGTATTTATTAAAATTACGTAAGATCAAAGATACAACATAACTGTATCACCAAAAAATCTTTTTACCCATTATAGGTAAAATAAATCAACTACAATCTTGCCGTGGATGTTTTCATCATTATAAATCATACGGTAGACGCCACTGCAAGGCTTACTCCTCCCCGCGACCTTGACTATGTCGTCAGTCCGCCTGGAGGGGGGCCTAATAACGCGACGTCACTGGCCGCGCGATGATCGCCATTCGAGAACCTTTTGACCCCAACGACCATCGGGTCCCAAGAGCGAGGTACCCCACCCACGGCCACTTCAGCCAATTAATTCTTCGAACTACGTCAGTGGTCATGTTTTTCGGTAGATCTCAATGTTTTACACATTAAATAATAACCACTCTTATGTACATTGATTTAATAATCAATAGTTTTGTAAGCTTTAAAATATTCGGAAATCCTTTGTCGTATAAGTAAGAAATTAGAGGCGCGATAACAACTCTTGCTGTCTCCTGATCGTGACGTGGCCTGATGAAGAACCTTCACTGTCACCTTAATACGAGTAACATGACAGTCAATGTGAAGTTAACGATAAGTATTTACATTACTCTACCACTTTAATTGAGTATTATAATTATTTACTTATTATGGTATTGTATGACATCTCATATACTCACCTTAGGCAATTCATATCTTAATTTGAACACGAAACTCGAAAGAAAATTCTTCTCTCTACCGTCGACATTTAATTTTAAATTACATTTTTGTATCAATAGATAGATGTATTTTATATTCATTGCTAATGTTAACGTTTCTCGGACTCCTTTTAAGTTACTTTCTTAAATAACGTCTCTTCACTAAACTGGTTTTACATAATGCGCGTTAAATAATAACACACAATACAACAGGTTGCGGACACCTTGAACTTTGAATGAAACAGCGGTGTTGACAAGAAATAATGTTAATGAAAATTATAAATTATGATACAATAGGAAACTGTAATGATAATTGCATTGTATTAAGGTAAATACGAGTTCTTTATAAGCTCGAATGTTCGGAGCGTTGACACAAGGAGTGTATTACATTTGTTGTTCTTAGTACTGAGGGTCGTGATCGCCTAGACACGGAATAATCTTCATTATACTGCGTTACTTGTTTCTATCTTTGGCATCGTGAAGCGTAACATAAAGATTCGTGTCAAGAGACAAGTGCATTTGGTCGGACTAACTGATGGCAATACTTCTCGAACGTTTGCCTTTGACTTTTCCGGTCGTCATCAGTTGTTCGAGGTTTTGGTCTTTTTTCCTGGATGTAAGGCCGAAAAACGGCAATAATTGATGTCGGTAGACGGACAAATACGTGATTTTGATATTGAGATCGCACCGAAGAGACTCCTTGGTGCGAAATGTAGTTCACAGAATTTAAAGCATTTTCCTTTAGTATCACATATCGATACCGATCGTTCCTTTACAAGGTTTACGTTTCGAGCTCCAAAGTGAATATAGAGATCATAGATATATTAAGAAGTTTATTTCGGTATTTCTCATGATGTAGCAGTTTTTCTTATATATTTCAATACTTTGTGACGCAGCAACATTTTGCAATATCTATACACCGTCGTAGTTTTTTTTTTAATGTATCCTTTATTGCCGATGATAGAGCCATGGTAAGTGAAATTTTCAACCTTATAATAAATTCCTAAATATTTCGTGAACAGAGGTAATATTAAGTATAACTGTCGTAATTCTTTCCTACCACTAATTGCGATAAAACGACTGGCCTAATGAAAGATTTGTCTCCAAAACAGAAGTCGAAAGTTGCCCTATTCACCGCCATCATATTCAAAACTCAAAAATTCTTTACTCAAACTAATAACATTACTTCTCTTATTGACGTCAAGATAAATCGACAATTTATTCGGATGATAAACGCGTCAGACCTGAGAAACATAGCAAGACGATATTTATAATAGCCTGGATGCGGACATATCATTCCCAAGGCGTGCAATCTTCTATGAAGTCATTTACAATGTAGAGACCATTAGCACACAGACAATCTTTGATTTTTTTTTATCTAGCTATTAGATCTGAACATTATCTGATACTATTGTAAAAGATTAACCATAGAAATATATCTAAGAAGTTGAGTCTTATTTATACAAAATTTATTTCATAAAAGACACATTTACCTCAAAGCGACGATCGCACTTAATTAGAAATAGGCATATCACTAATCATTAAATAAAAACGCTTCATATTTTTTCATTATAGTACAAGTCTAGAAATCTTGATTAATGTTCTAGACATTCCAGTTAAATCTGCGTGCAGAGCCCGGTTAAAAGTTAGAAATATAATACTCTAACGTCTCAATGAAATGAGAGACATCTCTTCCTGTCTGCTACGCTACTCAGCAGATCATTAAACTGTAGTTACGTGTTATTGAACAGACTGAAGACACTAGATATTTAGTATTAAATGCATTGCGTTCGCTTTGAGTGGTGGTTTTTATATGAAGATACATTTTTGAGACGTTAAAACATAAACTCATTTAATATTATAAAAATGATACATTATTACATATTTTTATTACATGATTTTAATAACATTTCGATTTATTTGACAATTTTTAAAATCGACGTTATAAAACTAATTAGCAAGTGAACCAGTTGAAATTTCACTTTTTGACAGTTATGATGAGCTTCGAGATTCTTACAAGAAAACATTTTTATTAACTTTCTCAAAGTGATATTCCTCTACGTATCAGATTTTAAGATATGAGTTTGACAATGGTAACAATAAGAAAAATAGACAGTTACATTAGGGTAAGCAATAGAAGTAAAGATAGTTTGTTATTCCTTTCTCTAGGCTTATTTAAATTAGTAGTATTCCCGTGTAATGTCTCCTCGTTATTGTGTAATAAATATAAAAATGTATTAAACAAATACATGTTAAAAAATTCTATTTTAGGGTAAATGATAATATCGTTACGGATACAGTGAACAGGACTACAAAAAAATAAAAACTCGTCCGAGTTATCGGTTCTTCTCAGATATGCATTTGGAACCCTCATAGCTTTAAGTTGAAGGAAGCTATTACACCTCTGTAATCTGGTTTAAGACCAGTCTGATTTTGGTTTCTATCAAACTTGGGTTTTTCAGATATTCTTTAAGGCATTAATACAATATTATATTTAAATATTAAATTAATATTAAACATAATATAAGACGACAAACCTGCCAAGGAAGACGATTGCGCGATCTCGTCTAGAGGCCAGCATACAGCGGTGCGCGGACTGGGCCGCAGCGAACACATGCGGAGGCATATCGTCGGCGCGGCAGCCGCGGAACATGGCTGCCACCTAACACACAGTCATTTTCTTAATAATTATTTTAATTTGTGGCTAGTGGTTGCAAATAATAATCCCATCCATCCCCACGGTGTACAAAAGTCCTTGTTGCGGTTGTCGAAAAACGCATACAGACCGCAAGTGTTTTTTTTAGAAATCTATTGGAGTGATCCATGTCCAGTAGTTGCGGTTTGACAGCTGAAATTTTGATAAGCCTGGTCTAGTCAAATCGGCACACGGAGCACGAATACAGATATAAACCTTCATAGTTTTATTTTATGTTAAAAGGTGTAAGAACCTTTTAGAAAGTAGAAAAATTATTTGGTTCTGTGTATTCATGATTTAGGGACTTCATGACGCTCTACACATTGTAAAAGATACACCTGACTAGTGTAACATTATTAAGAAAACCCTAACGGGTCACGATACTACTACTTAATTTGGTAATAAACATTTTACTTTTTCGGTGTAAATTGGTGCCGTCCGTCTCGGTGGCCCGAGTACCAGGAGCGCATGACCGGCGCGGGCGTGAGGCAGCCCCGCCGCAAATCTCGACCGCAGCACGTTCAGAGCCCCGCATTCGTTGAGGCAGCGCAATGACGCTATATCCTCGCAGCGCTCCAGTTGGGGTGGATTTGCCTGTAGATATTGAAATATATTTACTTAATAACAGTAGCCTATTACATCTGTAGTATGAAGAGTAAGTTCACTTGTCAAAAGGTTACGCTATGTCAAACATATCGACCAAGCAAATAAATGATGAAGGAAAACATGGTCGGGTAAGAAACAAATTTTTGAACCAAAATCTGAAGATTATGTGATCCACGTAGCGGATTAGATCATATATCTTTTATCGAAAATGTATCTAGAGAAGACTTTCAGAGAAGTAAATACATATATATCATTATAAAATTTACTACTGATTTCAATATAACTTCAACGAATTTAAAATATATTTTTCGGCATTAAATGTTTCTTTTTATTGGCCCACATGAAAACCTTTAACAATTATTCGAAAACTTGAATCTCCATATTCATTTATTAACTTGTTTAAAAGATACTTCACCTATATGAAACAACGTTTGGGTGAATAAATAACCCTTAGGAAATTTCTCAATAAAAATTCATCGAATGATTATAATTTGATATGTGAACCAAAAGATCAGAAAACTAAACGTAATGGTTGAACATAAATGACACGATTGCGAGAACATATTCAAGCAAAGATTAACGGGTTAGATATTAAAATTCGTCTGACGACCCACTAATATATTACATAGGGAATTAAATGAGGCAACACGGCCAACAGAAAGTCATTTGTAAGTAAATTTACTCGGTAACCGGTCGAGATGGTAGAAATTACAAAAACTCATTATGTAAAGATAGACGATCGATCTTGGCTTTTTCGCAATCGTAGCATTGATATATTGATGCTTATTTTATCAGTAGTTCACGATGATCTTAAAAAATTTATAGATAAAAGGCATTTATTTTACAAGAAATTCCTCTAAGCGGAATTCTTTACCAATATCTTCAATGAACATCGTAACCTCTTTCAAAAACTAAACCACATTTTAATTTTTTTATTTTAACTAGTTTCATGAGGAAAAATTAAGAAAAGCAGCTTTTCTGTCCAGCATTTTAAACCAGCTTATCATTTAAATTTTGCGTACAATTATATTGAGATTTAAATCTCTTACCTTCTCGAGATCATCTTCGTCAACCAGCAGCGATTCCCCAGTTTGCAAGACGCGTACTCTGGCCCTTCCTGCGTCGCCGTCGCCTTCCCTCACGACCGCCGTGAAACCGCCTCGGTGGGCCAACCACATGTGACCTGCTTGCAACCATTCCTGCTCGCAAGCCAACTGTTCTTCGGATTTTGCCTGCCGAACATTCATACATATTAAAATGATAATCCAATTACAAACATATAGAGTTTAAAAATTTAATGAACATTTATGTACTTGAAAGTTTAATTTTAAAATAAAACAACATAAAATAATTATTTAAAACCATACACACCGATAAACCTACTTCGATACTCTACTGACACGCAGATATAAAGTGTAATAGTTAAGACACCTCGCATCATCGAATCAAATTTAATGGATGCACCGAACACTACATTAAGAAAAAAATTAAATAAAGTTAATGACCTGGTAATGAATTTGTTACAAACTTAAACACAGAACTTACTAACAACAAATAAAATAATTGCAGCGTGAATTTGCTGGAAACGTTGGCGTTAGTTTTTTGTATTAAATGCAAGTTATATACAGAATTATAAATTGAAAAAAGTAATCTGAATTATATTTATTACACTAATGGCTCATTTATAGAAAATTTTGTATAATAAGAAAAGAGAGCTAATCTGTAGCCCGTTAACAGTAAAGTGACACTATAGTTCGGAAATTGTAATAATATATATGCGCATGAAAATCTCAAGACTAGGCGTCACGGTACAAGTATAGCGAGGTCGTCTTTCCGAAGCGTTCGTAACTTTTTTAATAGAAATAACTTCCAGATTACAGCAGTAGCATGCACCTAATTGAAAATTTTGAATTCAAGTCAAAACTCAAAATACCTGTTAATTCTGAATTGCCTTGAGTAGAAGGTGATGTTGAAATCGTATTGGTTTTAGCCACTCAGTCATTCTCAAGATCTAACGAGATTTTAAAGAAATTTCTATCCAGATGAAATCGCCATAAAGATACACAACAACTGGCGCAACTTTTCAGTATTTGCAAAAAAATTTGCAATTCGTTGGCATCCACTTTTGTAAGATCCTACCAATACTGCTTTGAAGTCCGTTCTAGAAATGAGCTAATGTCTTTTATTTTTCACAGACCTAAATCCTATGATAGATTATAGAGAGATTTAGCATTTAAACCTCTCGTTCATACCTCTACATCACACCAAATTCATTGTTAATTTATTACTAGTTATTTTGTTGACGAGTCCGTATTAGGTACGTGCGCAACTAAGGTTTTTATTTTAGAAACAGAATTCCCAGGAAACAGTATCTGCTATTAAAAACACATGTTTCAATAACCACATAAATACGACTGTCCGGTCTAAAAGACGTTGTATTTACGTAATAAATGTAGCATTGTGTCCTTATTACATAATGTACACATTAAACAATTTACAGTAGTCAGCGACAAGTCATGATCAATCATTTATAAAGCTGCAAAATTTATGTTTGCAGAAAATTGCTTTAAAGGCCACTGCGCTGTAATTAGGGACGCTGATGTTTAGAACAAAAAAGATGTAATGATATTATTATAATAAAACATTAATTTTAAAATTATACGCCAATACCAACATTTAACAAATAATGTACTGTTATTATATTCTAGTAATGAATAATAATTTATTGCAGATCTTTAGTTCTATATACACACGAGATAAGAAAAGAAAGGGAAAGTGTGAGATTGACAGTTATATAAGGCCAGTGTATTTTATCAAAGATGACCACTAAAAAATTGGTTAATTCGAACCGTAGCTTCATAAAAATATTGAAGTAAAATTTATTAGACCATTAGACAATTTACCTAATGGAAGAAAATAAGAATTATTTCATTTATAAACTATTTAACAAAATAAAAATATAACAATATCTTTTAAAATGAACTGCTTTGTTATGAAAAAATAAGTTATTTGATCAATTGTTAATACAGAGTCAAAATAAAAGTTTTGTTTAAAATATCATTAATACAAAATATCGATTAAAGAACTCGACCTAGTATATAGAAAAACACGACATATATGCATTGTTGTGATTATATCTCTAAAGTTACAAATAAAACGCCGAGTAATAACAATATAATAAATTATTCCAATACCACGTGACGAAAAGTAGATTCGCAAAGCATTTAAGATTGTATACACCGCTAACAATTGCGTACGGTAAAATAAACCTCTTCAGTGAATCTCTATGAAGTTAAGCAAATGACGCTTAACGATGCAACTTTCTATGCCTCCGAGAACATCACTGGTATTAATAGAACATATTAGCGGACATACGCGATTTCGTAGACATGACTTTCAACACATTACTGTCTGGATGTCGACCTACGTACGTCTTAACCATTGCCAATGCTACATTTATGTAATACTCTATCATTTCATGAAGTAATTATATCCCTATGTTTAATAACTGTGTCTTCTTGGTTAAAAACACGAAATATATATGGCATGTAATCATCTTCCATACTAGATCCACATAGTAAAGTTCGCAACTTCTTGCCAAGTAGTCTCGTGTCCTAATTATAGTAATAATAATTGGACTAATTAAAAAATGTTTTCTTAAAATTGGGTACAGGCCGCCAAGCTTTCCTATTCTTCGCCTTCCTCCTCTTTCACTCTTTTCCGGTTATTATCAAGTTCATTTTTTATCCTTGTATCCTAGCTAGATGTCCTGCTCAACGCCACTTTTGTGTCAGTACGAATTTAATAGTAACCATATCTTTTTTTTTTCGTTAGTTATATTTCTTTACATAACTTTATGGTAAGTCACTGATTTCATTCTTATTTTAGTGCCCAATAGCGAGAACATTATAATGTTAATACAATACGAGTGGTTGATATTAATTCCAAACTAATTTATTTTTTAAAATATTATATCAAGATCATTTCTACAATATGTGCGGGAAGAAACAAAAACTACGTTATTTTTATCAATCTTAAATTTAATTATAAGTGCCATATATAAATAAATCTATACAGAATAAAAATTAAAACGTTTACAAATAAAAACAAGATAAAATTGTCTTTTAATTATTTCAACGATAAGTTCATTTTGTAATACAATGGTTCTCAGGAATGCTATCTAAATGAATACAAATGAATACAGTACATAAAGTCATTGCGTTCAAAGCGTCGGAAAAACGACAATGTTAGTTTAATGATATACCGCTGGTATAGCAAGAGATCGTTAGTAATTACTGATGGCCACGATCACAAGCCGCGCGAATGACTCACAGACGGTTCTACCAATTAATTATCCGCGCACAACAAACCGTGTGACTGCGTTGACGGAATTAAATCGTATTACATAAACTGGCGAAATCGAAGTCGCGTTACAAACGTATCGAACAGGTACTTGACCTGTAAAAATTTTCTTTTTTAGGTCATATAACTGACTGAAGTTTAAAGTCTATGTTGGCGTTATCATTTCAGCCCATAGACGCCCACCGCAAGGCTTAGGCCTCCCACAAAGTAATCGCCACGCTTGGTAGGCGAGTTGGCAATCGCAGTGTGGTGGTATAATGGTACAGAAGCTGCTGTCGCCTACTCTGGAAACTTGTTTGGGAACAGGCAACCATGTAGTTAATGCACAAAATGTGAGCTATATGTAAGAGTGTGTCCTGAAAATCGAAACCCTACCGATTAAGTACCTACCACTGCTCACGTCGGTGTAATAATGGCGTTTATTTTTACAGTTATTAGGCCAACACAAATAGTCTGATTTTGGATATAAGTCTAGAGTTGATAAGAAAGGTAATGAATTTATTTGAAGTATCTCTAAAATACGCCAGCGTAGTCTCATTATCATAAAACAACAATTGCGTGTGCGAGTTTGTTTATATAATTCATAATATTCTTATTTTAAGTCCCACGGTCTACCCACATTAAGTCGATGTTACACTGAACTATTTACAAAATTAACTTGTACGATATTTTTTTTTTTTTTTTGTAATTAATGGCATACGTTTGGATAGCCAAGGAAAAGTGATTCAATTTTCCTTGTGTTTTGGAAGTTTCAATTTTAATTTCCTTCAAAAGAACTATCCTCTTAAGAAAATAAAAAACACCGAATCGGTAGAACAAAATTTTGGATAATATTATATTATATTTACACATTAGACGATCACATGATTTTCAATCTGTGCATTGAAACTAATTTATACCACATAATATAATACTCTGTAGAAGTAAATCATACACAAGATAATATATTCTTAATAATATTCTTGATAATATTTTCTTTTATATAGATAAAAGAACACATTCGTAAATCGCATGATAATCCCGTGGAATAAATAACATGCCTGACGCTGAAGATTTACTTCGACCGAAAATAACAAACGATTCCAACTTACCCGGGTCGTCCCACATTCGACTCGAAAAGGGATAGGAAATAATGATTTTTTCTTATTTAAGCTTCCTACGTTCCATGTGAGCAATACAATAATTACGTTACTTGATCTTTATACACGAAACCTTCAAATGCAAATTTAATCGATAAACTTTTTAAATAATAATATGTACGCAGCATGTAGGTGGATATGCAAAGGTCGATGTTAAATTCTGTTAAACTACGATGACAGTATGATATGGTCAGTGTTTCAATAATCAGGATTACATGTATTAATCTTTAACAAACATTGGTATAAAGGTAATTTGCAATTATTAATAAGAGTAAAATTAAACAACCTTTATAAGCTGTACATCATTCTTCTAAGTCAAGACAAATGAACATTAAATTGCATAGTGTGCAAATAGCGTTTTTAAAAGTAATATTAAATTTTGTAAATTGTGTGAATATCTATCTTTCAAAAATCTACGTCATTGGCAAAGTAATGTGGATTATATTTTAGCTATTTATTTTCGAACGCAGGCTTGACTTCATCCTACTAAGTTTGCAAACTCTACACTAATTACGAGAGAGGACTAAAAGGTATTTACATTTTAAATGTACAAGTTGGACAGGCGACCTTGTTAAGGCGGTCGAATACCCTGAATACCGCCTACTAGTCTTATTAAAAATCCATGGGCGAGGCCTTCCCCATGAATTTTTTTCATGTTCAGCGTTGATTGTCCTACGATTGAAATGATAATAAGGTACATATTGTTATACAGCATAATATACTTGTAAACTGCAACGAGATTCTTATTACAGCCCGTTGTTGTACATATAGAAAGAACCTAATGTAACAATAACTAAACTGTACAACAATTTATTGATTTTACACCAAAAACCTCGTGATGGGCAAGTGTTTCATCTAGTGTAAGTTATGTGGCGCACTGTTTATTATGTGTTTATAAATTTTGTAATACAGTTTGGTATGTTTCAACCTTAAAAACCTTAAAGTTAGATAGTTACAAAGAATATATTTTGCAATATCGTTCCCAGGCTCTACTTCAATATTCAATATTATGGGATGTATTAAATTTGGCCATAATTCACATAATTTAGTCTCAAAGCTTAACATCGAAGTTGTCAAACGTAAACTTGACTGCAGCGAGTGTTATTAATTGCTGCATTGCGGGCACGTTGCAGGGGGAGCGGTGTAGATAGCACAGTCGTAAAGCGTCTTATCAGACGGCGAGCCGAATGTCCTACAGCGCTTGTTTATACTGAAGCAAGGTGACTTGCTTAAAATTATACAGTATCGTGACACAGGCATACTAAATAATGAGTAGTTGATCGAGAAATCGTTTGTTATTTTTTTTATAATGTCTGATTTAAAATAGAATATAATAGTTTAAATTGGTAAATTCTTTTTGCTCATTGGCATTTAAAACTGTGCTGAGCTGGTAGAACGTAAAAAATGACACTTTTCACAAACCTCTTCAAAGTAAACTTATTCGAGTTATTCCTTTACTCATAAAGGCCCCCGAGACCGAGTTTGAGTTACCACTCGATATAACATACTTTTAGCTTTGATTCGAAAATAGCCGTCCTGGATTGGTCGCTACAATTGGATTGTTAAAAATTCTGAAGTAATCAAATGCTACCACTTCTGAAAGCATTGGCACAGGACGAAGAATTGATGAAAAAAAAATACAATAACCCTTGTAACCTTTACAGTGATATCCTGCGAGGAACGTAGAGGGGTCACGAAGCATTACAGACCGTCCTTACCGGTGGGTTATATGGAGAATATTACTGGCCTAATGTGAAGTATTTAAAACTGTAGAACCTATGCACAACATATATAGACAACAACCGCCAAAGTTCATCTGAATTAGCTCTTATTGAGTATTTTGACAAGGAGGCGGAGACGCTGTCAGCAATCCGACACGTGTGAAAAATTTTTTTTTTTTGATACAAAGCTATGACATAGTAAAATTAATATTAAAGATCGTGGTGATTACGGTTAGTGGTGATGGAGGTTAAAAGATTATTTTGATGAAATTATTATATATTGAAAATTTTTGCCTAGAGAATTGGCGAATTGATGTGGCAGTGGACAAGCCACTAGGTCAGGTCGCTGGAACCTTAAAGTTCTAAATACAGAGCAGGACGTCCACCTATAAGGTAGACAGTCGACCTTCTTAGGGTCATTGGAAGACGTTCGATGTAGGCCGCTTCCAATCGATATAAAAGATCTACCTATCCGGGAGGACCATGTCCTGCTATATGTTCCATAGCAAACATGATGATGATAATGATCCTCAAATAGGCCTAGAGTCTCTAATGCTGTTTCAGGCATCCATTAATTATCGCTTTCTTATAACGCAATTACATGCTACATAATATCAAGTTCAAAAAATCAGTTCAATTGGTACTTTCATTAGAATTATTTATAATAATAAATACATTTTTTGTGTCTAGATCTTGACTATTATTTTTAAGGCTATTTTAGTTAATTTTTTTATAAAACTGTTATCATCATCATCTTGAAAGCCGAAGGACAAGCACGGCCGGATATTTCTACTTTGATTTTTCATAAGAGCCGGTTGAAAGCGGCAAGCATTCAGCATCATCCCTAGATTTAAAACTGTACAAATATAAATACAAAAAATGTTATTTCTAGTGTGAGTTAATAATTGTCAATCAATTTTATGATTTTTATTTAGTAAGATTTATTTTACGTTACAGAGTTATTCATAATTCACGTTCTTTAAAGAAAATAACGTCTGATTTGTAAATAACCGAATCGTATCTATATTTAGCTACCGGAAACTTTCAAAGGCAGTCTGCTTGGCGAGCGTTGATCGATTGGGGCTCGAATACATTTGTGCGTAACGAGAGTGCGCGTCGGATTGAGCATCGGGAACAACACTTGAGATGCGCCAGTTGCGTAAGAACGCCACTTCTCTTAGCAAGTACAATGAACTCCAAAATTGCAAAGTAATCTAACAAACATTGTCTTATTTACCAGAACATGTTGACAGCCTGTTTCGGGATAGCATCGTTAATAAATTAAGTATTTCTTTTTTCAAACAACATGACCTTTATAAAAACTTGTATGTTCAGTACATACACTTTTTAACAGCAATTCTAAAAACATCGATCCCAGGCATCTTTATTTCGGAGAACAATTTATACATCAATACAGCTTGCGCAAATTTCTAGAAATAAAATATTTCAGTTATCTGCTTCAAAACTGAATCTACCTAGTCTAGCCATAAATTCTGTTACTGGCTGTTTACATACATTTAAAAAAAAAACATTAATTTGAATTTCGAACATAGGCTTTAAAAAAACTTAGTTTCTTTCCCGCGATTATTGTGTAGTTTTTGTTTAGAAATTATTTGTTTAGAAAATGGAGTGGGGCATTAAATAGAATAAGATTGAAAATGTTCCAGACTTCATAAAAACTGATGTTTGACCTACGGCTAATACGAACTTAAACAATTTGGACTATAAATTGTGGTCTGTGCCAGAGTACATGGTCTGCTCTAAGCATCACCCGAACATTGAGTCGCTGAAGAAATCTTTGGAGGCAGCGGTGACCAAGTGTTTTTCGAACGGTTTCCAATGGAAACCGTTCGAAAATCCATCGACGAATGGCCCGACCGTTTAAAAGCGTGCGTTAAAGCTAGGGGTGGACATTTTGAATAATTAGTTTAGTACGTTAACATTTTTTTTTTTCACTCTACATAATCACATATAAAACTTTCAAATAATTTTATTATTTAAGAAGTTATTGCATATTTCTTTGTAACAGAACTCATGGCTAGACTAGTTAAATACTTGGTTTAAGCTGAAATATCACTTCAACTTTGAGTTTAAGTTGAAATCAGCAGCAAACGAATACTGTTTTATTTTAACGTAACGAAACTATGTCATACATAGTATAGAATTAGAGAATAGTTGATATAAACCCCAATTCTTTGTTATATTGCAGCTAGCAACAATTTAATTCGTTTTGTAAATACTAAGTTATCCTTCAATATCCACAATGCCAAAACCTTCTTTACTTTACTTACGATCGTATAATCTACGAGTATCAAAAACAGCAGACACGATGATGCTTTTCCTACATTTTTCCTTATTTATACGCGAAGGCAAATAAATGGACGTACTTATACAAACAACATCCAACAAGCACCAACAAAAGTAAATTTTTGATTCAATTATCAAAAGTTTAGGTAAAAAAATGATTGTTGTTTTTGCGTAACATGCGTTCACAATAATAACTAACTTGAATCAAGTAAAATGGATCTAATTTTCTAAAGACTTATATCGAGTTAGTAACCTTCATAAGATTCTGATTAGTTTGTTTTGCTTTCTTCCGTATAACACATTTCAATATATCTGTGGGTGATTTCTTATTTACATATCTTTGTAAAATCAAATTTAGTCAGATGGAAACCTAAAACTTCGCCGTTGGTAAAACTGCTACAGTTATAGAGGCATTTACGGCTTCATTTTATTACTCCGCAGGTGTCTCCGAGACACGAGCGCGGAGAGCTGACCTACTGGGCACATTTGTTATGGTTTCACGATGCATAAAACTACGCCATGAACGGCACGCGCAAACACCGGACGACGTTACCAAGGTTATTTTACACTGATGACTGGTTTTACTATTAACTAAACAATTACTAAGCAATTGAAATTTTTTTATTTTGAAATTAAATACATAAATTTATAAAGTAACATCTCATAACACAAACACAAATAGACATCCTAAAACTGCTAAGAATTTTGAATATGTGTACCAGAAACTAAATTTATAAAACACTAGTTCCTAAAGACTTACTGCGAGTAGGTATAATTCCGTCGGGTTCTAAAGAGATAAATTAAAAATTATTAAACATAAAAAATTAAATAATTTATGTTACAAATTTCAGTGAAACTGTATTTATTGACTTAATTGTGAGTTAAATAAATTTTGTATTTCATAAATATTGACCAACGCATCTGCTACACAGCTATATGTATTTGCAGCGCACGAATTGTCAAACGCGCGTAAAATTTTTTTTGGAAATATATATTTTTTTTTGTGTTAATAAAAAATATGAATGAATCCGTTAAAGTGGTTCCAAGTTATCGCGTGACCAATAGAAATATAAACACATGGAGACGAAACTTGTAGAAGAAAGTAGCAACTCTGTACTAAAACATCTATTATATTAGTAAATCTGTTTCTCATGAAAACTCGAAAAGCTTAAGCAATCGATACAAGAAATTTAATCAGAATTTTTTTATATCAGACACAATGAGTCCTTATCATTAATCTTCTTCTGCTCTTAAAATATTCAAGGCCATGAAAATTTTAAAAATCGATAAGTTCTTTATACTGAACCACTGGGACTTGAGAGTCAAGTAATCGTCCGCAGTTAGGAATTCTAAGAAGAGTACGTGATTTATGAAATGAAATATGCCTCATTAATATAAGTAAATTAGCTGAGTCTGAATTTGAAAAATGTTAACAACACTATAATTGCTAGAGCTTGAATTATCTTTTGTAAAAAAATGCGTTATAACGCAGCAATAATCTACCTACTACATTAATCATCAACGCTTACAAAAAAATAATTAAACCTCAATAAAGTTGCTTATATCATGCTCCATGAATTATCTTAATAATTAATGGATAATATATAAGGTATATTAATGTAAAATTACGGGCTTCTTACAGGGTCTGTTCTAAGCAAAACAAAAATAGGTTGAAATTGGGCACATTTTGTACAATAGAAAAATTCTGCTTCTATAGTTTATGCGAGGCGCCTGGAACACATGGTGGCGACATGTTTCATGTATTTGTTAAACTGACATTCTACACAAATTAATTAATTGATTTTGATCAATGATTCTCGAGTGGCGACCAAGAGCCGGTAGACGTAGGTGGGACAACATAGTAATAGTCGCGGGAAATCACTGGCAGCGTGAGACCGACACGTCATCGTGGCGATTTTTGGGGGAAGGGACCCATGTCTTGCAGTGAGCGTTTATTGAATGAAAGAAGAAGGATAAGAAGAGAAACATATTCATTATATATAATAATATAAACTTCACTTATCAAAAATAAATTGACTGTTAACAATGGCAACTAAAAATTCATATACATAATTTTCAACTGTTTATTTAAGAAAACATCTTCATAAGTTACGACAGATTTGTTAATTAAGTAAGCTGTAAAACTTTAATTATTTATAGGTCGTGTTCTGGAGTAAGTTTCATAACAATAATATAACATGAGTTTAGT
Organism: Battus philenor; assembly: GCF_028537555.1. NCBI lineage: Eukaryota > Metazoa > Arthropoda > Insecta > Lepidoptera > Papilionidae > Battus > Battus philenor. Next base: position 8,537,959 of record NW_027181686.1, read on the forward strand.
TTAAATAATCGGAAAACTGGTGAAATACCGACTCGAGGTGCAAACCAAATGAGGCGTATGCAAGCGTAATGAAGAGCGATGGATGTGTCGATAGGAAATTGTTAACAAGGTCTCGTAGTAACACGTAGTTTTCGTATTTGTGTTAAGAATTAATTTTCGCCAGGGGAGTCAAACTTGCGGCTCGAGATGGAGATTTTTGTGACCCAATAAATATATTGGTTGCGATATTTGGCCCAAGTTAGCTTAAATTTGACACCTCTGATTTACACATATCTGATACACCGTAATACCAGCTCGTTAAGATTTTGAAGAAAAAGTGACCTCACATTTCACGTTATATTAAATATATGACAAATTATCGATAAATTGTGTAGAGCATGCAGAGTCGGGTAAAATTCTATCATAATAACTTTAGCATGATTAATCACATTTAGTGGCTAATTAATTTCCGTAAGATTTCTGCCAAAATAAAACTGAAGAATACGTTGCTTTTAGTGATATGCAAAATATTCTAAATTTAGTTTCTATAGTTTCTAGTTCACTTAGGAGACTTGTAAAGGCGGTATAAAGTATCTCTACTTCTAAATTTTAAAACAACATGATATAATTAACAAAATTTTGTGGCGGATGTGAATAAATGGAACAAGTTTAAAAAGAAAACGATATTTACAGACAACGCTTTATACAGTTGTGTTCTAATTTTATTGCAATTTATATTTATTATTGACATTTTATAAGGTATTAAATCGATCGATACATCAATTCATTGTTAGACCCTTTTTAGTAGTGTGAGTAGTTTAGCTCATTTGCTGTCAATTAATATAGTACATTCTACCCCAAAATCTATTGTTTCGGAAATAATAAATATCGTTATGATAATTCAGTAAAAAAACTGTTTTCAAAATTGTTATATATATATATATTCGTAGTGGTCTCCATTTGCTGCCATACATTCCTTTAAACGTTGAAGCCAGTTAACAAAAGCAGCACGCACTCTCACCTGACCATAAATTATATCCCAGTGGATTAAGATCAGGAATAGATAGGGGCCAGTCTTCAGCTCTGGTAAAGTCCGGAACGTTCGTTTCTAATCAAGATTGGGTTGATCGAACTTTAGGACCCGGCGTCGAGTCTCGCTGAATGGCCATTCTTGGTAATTGAACATATTATTAGGTATTGTTTAGGTGCATTACTACCTTTTTAAGAATGGTGTCTTGATACACTTGTGCCGATGATTTGGTACCTTTTTCACAATAATATAGCTCAGTCACTCTTTCGTACTCAACCCGCCAATCGATCACTAAGGTCCTCTAATGCCTATGTTATAATCTATGTACTAATTGGGAAGCATTTTAAGAGCTATCAACATAAATACGGTCTTTTTAATTATTTAAATATTACTAAATTGTAAAAATTTTCTCATCCGTAAACAAAATTTTACTCATTTTCGTACATTTTCAAATTATGGTTAAAAATGACCAGTGCATCTCTTAGAGGCTGCAAGTTCTAAGTCATATTTAAAAATATAAGACATGGCTCTAGTTGCTATCGACACTTCCTTTTTTGCACGAACACTACATGAATGACCAGATTCTTTTCTGTCACAAACAGACGAGATTTTATTTTACCTATCAATAGCCGATACAGAAACATTGGACTAACAGTAAACGCATGGAGGATTTTAATAATTGTACTCGGCACCTTATCAACTTTATGTAATGAGATCATAACTATTTGGTTCTCTTTATTACCCCAATCTATTTTAATATCACAAAATAATTTACAATATATTGGCTCTAAAATAAGAAAATCGCATAAAGAAGACAGATTTCAAATTCAAAAGTCATCGTTAGTTTATTTTTAATTATAACAGTTTTTATGGTCAGACTAATTATGAAGGATGACGGCTAATCGGTATAAAAGCTTCAAAGCTTTTTGTACAAATGAACTTAACTTGGTCTTTTAAAGATTTTACATATTATAAACAATCACTGTTTATAATATTTACTCGTTTAAAGACTTTTTTAACCAGCTAAAATAGTTTTAACGATTATATTATACTTATGGAAATAAGTGTTCCAATAATGTTTTCTAAAGTACCGCTCATTTCTCAGCGTTGTTTATAGGTGTAGTTTAGCAATGAGTTGCTACAGTCAGCCGATGGAGACACCGGTATCCAGAGCCCGGTATCTGATACCGCGCCGGCAGGTCCGGTTGTCTTACATGAATTACGACAGTGTTACCAGTTCTGAACAATTGTAAACGACGCTGAAATAGGTCGCGACAATAGATTCGATTGCCTTCGCCTCCAAAGCTTATTGGTTCCATTTATTTCCGATATAACCGGCTATCGTTCTTTTGTTAGAATGACAATCAATAAATATTATTAGAACTGTGCTATTATATACTGACCGTTTGTTGTAAGTATAAAAGTGTAAAATTATCAAAGCTCTTTTGCTGTTGAATGTTATATGGTTATATGCAAAAATTAATGACCTTAAAAAATAATAAATTACGTAAGAAAAAAATACCGTCCAATTATTTTACCGCATTAAAATTAATAATCGTTTACCGTGTGTTCCTGCAGACTTTATACTACTAGAAGTTATTGACCACTCGCATTCAAATAGATAAAGGGTAACATACTCCACAGTGATCACTGTATAAAGAGTGCTTGGAAATAAATCTAAAAGCGTTAAAGCATTTTTCTAAAAGAGCTTTTCATTGTAACTTTCAAAGCTTTTACCAATACCCAGCTATAACCAATCACCAATATATTTTATTTTATAATAGTATAGATATCAGTAGGATTCGCTATCGTTGTCGTTTCAGCCCATAGCCGCCCATTGCATGCCTCACCCAAAGATATCTATGGGGGAAATACTATAATAGATACGCTCGGAATAGCGGTCGGAGTTTGATATTATGGTACACAGAGGACACAGTTGCCAATCAATCAATACTAATGCAATGAAAACTTACGGTTTACCAATAGTAAAAAAAACTTTTTTAGAAATCATCGTTGTAAAATAGGCATCAACCCCCCAGAAGCGTAAGTTCGTTTGGAAAAAACATCTTTCTTCAACTCCTTCGCAATTGTTAAATTTTCTTTATTAAAAAAACACTCCTTGAGCTCATAAAAATAGCTGCAACTAATGAGTATGCACGAAATACTCATTATGCAAAGTATGTCAGAATAATATAAAACTATGTTTATCGATCCTTTTATTCAACATCAAGAGAGCATCCTGGAAACGAGACGCTGGATACGGACTACTTTCAACTAGTCCTAATAAAAATATGTCGGATTTTTATATCCATCAGTGGACATTCTACATCTAAAATGATGTATATGACCAACCGTATATCCTTTTTATATGATTTGTGAAACTAACAAAATAAACCTATCAATAATTATCACGCAGCTCTTCTGCGAACTGACTGATCTAACACGCCATCGAAATACTTTTTATTTGTTTAAAACAACCTCAGCGTTGCAATAATTCAAAAACAATATTCATTTCTCGGAACAGAGATTGGGTGGGTTTGTGCATATCGACAAATATAAATATTTTAAGAAATATACATTGCCATACTGATTATAACGAATGTAACACTGAAATAATTAGAATAGCATGCCTTGACGGCTATATTATTAATAAGACGAGTTAAGGTCTAAGGGTTAAGGAACGCGAGTTTAGGTCTTGCAATTATCGTATGCATATAAATTTGACACACAGTAAAGAACAGTAGTATTTGAAACATAGTAACTTGTAATTTATTATGGTTGATTAATTAAAAGCCTTTAAATTTTTCTTATGTATGACTCGATCAACAGTAATGCTACATATATATAAGTAACATTACTAATTTTACTGACTGGTTTAATTCTGTGACCGACGGATATGTGTATTGATTTTAATTTGATTTATCATCATTTCAGCCATAGGACTATATTGATGAACAAATATCTCCTTTACAGATTTTCAATAGGATCGATTGAAAGCGGCCTGCATTTATATCTTATGGCGGCCTTAACAAAGTCCCCTGTCTATCTAATGTGTGGACTTTAATTTAATTTTAAAAAATACGACTACATTTAATTAAGTTTTTATCTAGTGGATATCTATGTGTAACTTTTCTTAGCACTATGATAAGACCTCTATCTAATACGTCATACACTCGTAGTTTAAACAATAGCTAATCATATATAAAACATAACCGATAAAAGCAAATAGAAATGGCCTTTACTCATCTCAAATAGAAGATGTCATTGATTACTTTGCGGTTTATTTATGAAGATATGAGACGAATAAGTAATGAAGTCGTTAATTACTTAGACGTAATGATGCAATGGTTTTTATGTACAGGCATTTACAATGCGTCAATAAAGATTTTTTTACCTTCTTTAGTATGCGGAACTTTTAACTACTCGCTTTTGTACCAGCCCTACATATATTTTAAAGTATATATTTAGTATTCATAAATGTATAAGAGATATATGTAACGATAGTGTATAAATACTAAATCACTATTACTTTCAAAATTGCGGGCACATAGACAACATCAATTATAGAAGTTCTGTATTAAAACATTTTTTACAACATTTAATTTTAATTTACATTTTGCCATTAGTACTGTATCAATTAAAATATTTAATATAATGATTAATAACATTTGCGTGCTTTGCACGCCTTGCAGCTTATTCATTTATGTATGCTAAATGATCTTACTTTGTTTTTAAGAGTTAAAATATTGTATCTCCTATGAATAAATTAAAAAAAATATATGTAAACTTGTTTATGAAATTCTCGATCTCATTATCAAGATATATTCGACTTTACAGTTACAAAAATGTATCTGTTAGATACAATAGTTTTACATCATTTCCTTATTTATTTTAGGACTCGGAGGATTGTTCATTAAATTTCATAAAATTTTAAGAGCAACCAAAGAACGCTACTTAAACTATTGCAATGGTACACATGCAAGATTCCTTAAAAACTTAAAATATCTTTTGAACAGCTTTATTCTATGTTGATAGTTATTTCATTTGATTATCAATTATACGCATACTAAGGAAGCAAGGTGGCCTTGTTGGAGGTCTAAAATGTATGGAAAGACCAATGTGCAGCAGTAAATATGCTACCGTTGAAATTGTGATAGTAACTCAGCGTTCAAAAGAATTTCTGTTTCATTTATAATAAATTTTTAATGAAATTATCCGCTAGATGCATATAATGAAAATAAGCATAGTGCGTATTCGAGACACGTGTAAAATACAGGCGTACGGTTAATGAGAGGGAACGCGCCCTCGTGACGAGACAAAAGGCGCCTCCACTAATGATAGAGTCATGGTTTTGTAATTATGAGGCAGCCTCTCTCGTATAATAGCCACGGCGTATGGTTGACACGGGAAAACAAAAAAAATTAGAACATTTCTCAAAATTTTCGTGGCACAAGGCACACGCACGCGTCTTTCGTGACACATTTGTATACAAGTGACATATAAATTATTTGAACTCGTGACTGCGTACGTTCTGTTTGGAAGGAAACAAAGCTGTCGTGTAACACATAAACTTATTTAATCCTAAAGCCTTACAAAACAGTCGTTAAAACAATTTGCCAGCTGCGGTAATCGCTGCGAAGCGTTCCAAATTGTGCCCCCGTTCCCGCCTAAGTGGAAAAGTGGCATATTATGCAATTACAGTTCGTAAATTCTAACCAGGGAGATAAGTGCAATGTTGCTATATATACATAAGAATTTGCGTCACATCTTATTCGACACTATAAGAAATTAAATGCAAATATTTCACAGAAACGAGTTTTAATTTTCGTTTTAATCTTAAATACAACATTCTAACGAAAGACGTCGGTCGTTGTTTTAGTAGGGACTTCTTCCCTGCAGTGTGATGAATGGGCTAATGCATTCGCTAGTCGCTCAATAAAGTCTCGCAGCAAACGATGCACACGGTACCAGTATTAGAATGCCCCGCCTTCGCCTCACTAGTGCGGCTAACTAGAATTGAAAACTAAAAGCGGTCCTCTCCCTAAATAGATCCCAATACAAGTAAAGATTGCTAGAGAAAAAGTTCATGCCTCCCAACCTAGTGAATATTACCTAGTCTATATAAAACAAGACAGCAGACGCTGAGACTTTTGATAAAGGATCCAAAATATCGGAGTTCAACAAAGTTACAAAAGCAAAAAAAAAAAATGTTTATTATAACAAATTTGGAGATAACAGAACATTAACTTTTTATTTAACACACATTAAATAATATAAATTTAATAAAGCAAGACAAGTTCATCGTCTTCATTTCAACTGTAAGTCCTAGATTTGCAAAAGGACCAGTTGAAGCCTGTGTGCCTTCCGACGACCTTAACAAAGTCTTCTATCCACTTTATAAGTCTCCACTCTATGAGGTTCCAATGGTCATCAGTTCTGCATGCTATGTGGCCTACCCCACTGCCACTTCAACCAGCTAATCCACTGGGTTACATCAGTTTCTTTTCTACGTATATAGATCTTCTCATTGCTAATTTATTCTCATAGAGAAATCCCAAACAAATCGACTGTGAGCTTTCCAATACGGCCCAGAGTGAGAGAAAACGTTTCAGTGTCGTAGCATGAGTAAATTATTTCAATTTAATTTTTATTTAATTTTTAAAAATACATAAATATATTTTTAATATACTCAATGCGGCATACTATAAAATGTATATTAAATCACTGAATAAGGCATTCCTGTTTCATATGCTTGTTACGGTAACATAATTACGACCTTTTATGTCGCAGCGAGGAAGTTAGCATGTCTTACATTCACAGAATACAAAGACGATTAAATGTACCGCATGTTAAACACTCCTAAAAGGGACATCTCCTATAGTTCAGTACGTTGCAATGTACAAATTACAGTTAATAAACAACTTTTATTTAAGAATGCGTAGATAAATTATGATACGACAATAACATATTATTATGATACTATGAAAAAATGTCTACTCCGTATGTTAAATATTAGATAAGCAATTCCACACAAATAATCTTCAAGTAATTGGCGCACATAAAAACAAATCAACATAGTATTAAAAAAATGTGTTAAAGGATTCCGATTGAAGTGTAAAATATTTTTAAAGTTACAAAGATTGGAATGAACTGCTCTAATTATTGTATATAAGATATTTGTGAAAATTATTGCTAAAATCCGACTAAACCTAACCGGGTTCTCTCAAATCTGAGCGTGTTTCGTACTTTGTCGCTACGTATTATAAATAGAAAGTTCCTATCACAGGGGAACTTAACTTGATTTTAGTTTTAGCAAATTACAAATTTACATAAGTTATTTATTATATTTCAAAGTGGATGATATGAATTAAGTATAAAACATGAACTGGTTAATTATCGTAAATAAAATAAGGTTAAGATATTTTTCCTTTCACAGACGAATAGATGATACTCTAACCTGTAAGTATTCATTTTGAATACGCATTAGGACAACAGGAAGAATTGCTATTAGTTTATAAGAATGCAAAGCAGAAATCAAAGTAGTTTCTCAATGTAAATTACTTGCTTATCACGTTAGTTTTCTGTTGTAAGGTTGGACATTTATTCATAACTTATATAATTAGAAACTATTCTTGAAAGCGAAAAATTATATAGTGATGATACATAAGTCACGTTAAACCAATCTTTCGTCCACCAGATATATATGAGCAAGCTCAGTGATGGATATTTTTAACAATGGATAGAATCACTCCATTTACAGCTGCTGACCGTGGTTGAATAAATGAAATGCTTCCTCACACATCTTCAGTTGAAACGCAGCTTTGGGGTTCGTTTTATATTACCTACCAGCTGCTTCGACAAACTTCGTAGTGTAAAAATTTATTGACATTTCATAGTCCGGCATAAAACAAAAATTAAAAAGTGTTTCAAAATATTCACTATATTTATTGATTTGACTTAATGGCAAAAAACGATTAATAACAAGAACAAATTTCCTTTTACGTACGTATGAATTTTAGTAAAATTGTAATGACAATTTTAGTGTATTGCTTACGAGAACGATATTTTTTATGGTATTTGGATATATTATATTAAGATACCCCAACACACCTTTGTAGATTTCGTTTGATAACGAAAACTTGAAAGCTCTGTAGTTTGTGAAAAACAAAATAGTGCAGTTTGTACTATTTTCTTCGCAGTTTTAATATTATTTCATCACAAAAACTTTCATCCAACTAAGTAACGAAAGAAAATAAGGCCTTACGATTGCTCTTTAAAATCTGGGCACATAACCAAGCCCTTTTATATACGATCGGTTAACGGTCGGAAGTCCCTGCGGACTCCGGAAATCGGTGGAACGTGACGAGTCCTTAATGGTAATGATGGTCCGCACGTGTATAAAGAAATAAATTAAATAACAAATGTGTTTTCATCCTAAAATATTTTTACGTCTTATGTTAATATAAATTCTCTTTGACAAGATTTATTTCTTTACATTACTATTGTTTTATAAGAAAAGCGTGGAAACGAGTAAGCAGTTCACGTATTATTTAATCTCAAAAGCAGGCCCATCAGACTGATACACGATTGATATTTTGACCACAATTGCAGTAACGTGCATACCTCATACGCAGTACAATGGTTCCGGTCGAACTATAAGGCAATCTGCAACTTGGAGTATCCATTTGCAGATGTTGCAGCATTAATTAAAAACTATACTCTTTGTAATATCAAAATGGTTATTTATTTTTATAGAAAATCCAAGCCTTACAAGTATGACCACAAATAAGGAAATAGAAATTATGTAAAGATAATCTCACAGATAAAGAATAAATATTTAAAAAGTGCTACTGTGTATATTTATTGGAATATCTTTTATTGAAATCATTGACATAAATCGAACTACGGAATTAGCGAGAAATCTTAAGATATCAGCGGCTTTACCACGCGGTAGCCCTTAGTACACGGGCGCTCGGTGCATTGTATGTTAACACACACGCTTGTTGGCAATCGCAATGAAATGGGAATATAAATGAATCCGGACGGTATCGAACGCTGGCATCTCCGTCGCAAATCTTTCCGAGTATTCTGCATAGTTCAACGCACGAGATACAAGCGGGGATACGTCGCCTCATCTGCGCTTATCGCATCATAAAACAACCGTATCTTACGAGCTATAAAGGAACAGTTTCTAAATTGAGTACATAAAAAAAATTAAAATAATACATTTTCTAGACATAAATAATAAACCAAGAATCTTACAGAGTATATGTTATTATCAGACACATCATGAAATTTACGAACAAAAATACGAATTATTAAAATGCCCCGTTTCTTTAAGACATGCAATTTTAGCTTAACAAAATATTTAGGATTTTAAAGTTACTAACATCATTATATTTACAATGTTATTACTAAAACTAGAGATAAGTTTCAGAGACGACGAAACAACTTGAAAAAAAAAGACAATTGAAAAGGAATGTGAAACACCGTCTACATATTAACATCCGACTCCTATTCCTCTATCCCGGCTTTGACTGACACAGGCGTTTACTTAAGTTCATAATCACTAACATTTACGAAGAATCAATCTATCTATATTACTTTACAAAGGGATTGCTCATCGGTGTGAAATCTTTACAGATTGTTTTTTGCGAACGAATTGTACATTCATCCCTTTAAAGATTTTGCACTTATAACTAATTACCCAGTATAAGTAAAATTTATATCTAGGTACTAACTCACCACTATGTCTCTGGATTCACAGGACATACGAGACTTGGAAAAATATGTCCTTCGACGAGAATAGGTCAGCTTAGAACTGATTTTACGAAATTCCACCCACAAAGAGGGTTTAGGGAGGCTAGTTATGAATATAATATGGCCAAATAATACTTACGCCGCACTTTTAGTAGGCTTCAATAGAATATAGCTAAAATTACGCCCTTTTCAAGAACCCGGTATTTCGGCAGATGTTTTCGACAACTTTATTATTATTCTTTAAATATTTGTCAAGTTAGGCTTTATGAAATTTCGGCTCTGTTTTTTTCAAGTATACTTTATAACCTCCGATTTATATGTGTTCCTTGTGTCTCGGGTTAAATCAGTCCAGTCAAGCTGATTTAACTTGGTTGCCAGTAAAAATAATGTGCGAATCTAATCCTTGGCAACATTTTAATTAATTGAAGCATCATTGAGTTGATGTTAAAAAGGTTAGCGAAAATGAGGTCATGCAATTACTGCAAGTAATATTGGAACCAGAAGTCTGCGACAAATTGAATAGTGCCAGTGTAATCATAGCAACAGTATTATTTACCACATTTAAATCAATGTATAATCCGTATATAACTTAGTAACAAATCTCTTCTTAGAAATACAAAACGTCGTCGTTTTCCTCTCATTACAAAGCACGCTAAAAGGTAGTCCTTCACAAAGCCTCACTACGGCCAGACGGGTTTTCGAGCATTGTATTCAATGAGCCTGAAGATTTCCGTACATTTTCCTTTACCGTTAAGCACGTACAGGCAGTAAACGAGAAATGTAGATTTACGTTAGTGAGAAACTTAAATGTCCTGGCTTTCGTAAATTTAAACCGAAATATAAAAAAATGTATGAACACCGAAAAACCTTGTACTGTGCGTTACGTCTTTGAAAGCAAAATAACCATATAATCTGTACTTAGATCGTTCTAAAGGTTGAAATTAATTTTTCTAATTCTAATAGCAATAAAAAGTTCAAAAATTTGCTTTAATTATATTATTATAGTAACCGGCTTTTGATTGAGCACGTAAGACAGACAGACGAGTAAGACTAACGGCAAAAATCTATTTTGATTGACAGTTTGCTATGTATGTACATTAGTTAAAACTGATTGCGTTTATAAAACATTAATATAATCAACTTGCCGAATTAAATAATTAATTATATCTTCGGATGAAAATAGTTGTATAACAACTCGTTAAAATTCACAAATAAAATTTTCAAACATCCCGAGGTAAGTGCTGTATTACAGATTATTTTAACTTGATTTCTAATACAAGTATACAAGACGTATTCGTCTGATTTAAGCACTTAAAAATTTTATGACAGTATACAAAAACACTACGCAATAATATTAAAGGAAACACAAACGAGCACTGAATAATACGTGTTACTAACATACTTACATATTACAGTGTACTTATCAAATGACAGATGACTGGACTTTGTCATTACCTGGAACAAAATAAAAAAAATAATGAGTAACAAGGAAAATATGAACCTGCATTCGTGTGCGTCTCGGGCATTTATCTGTGTATTTTTTTTTAATGTGGAAGCACATGACATTTAACAAACAACCATTTTACGTGTAGGCAAAGATCAAAAGGCGAGCACTTTAATCTTACTTTATTGCCGTAATACGTTCCTATAGCTTCAACTAAGTTAATATACATTTACTTCGCTACTAAACATGACAAGATGTAAAATGTTAAAGAAAAGCCACTTCCTTACTACACAAGCTGGATTTTATGTAAATCTCATATTTGTTTTTACTTCATCACGAAAATCCCTCAATATCTAAAAGAACAAAACAGTAGTCAAGCAGTGGAGATACCAAATTCTTGATCTTCTTAATATGTCTTTTTGCGAAACCAACAAAAGAGCCACCAGAAGGACTGTCACTAATTAAGACCAATCGTGAAGGAAAAGATGCAGCCAATAGAAATATACATATATGAGGGACCGGTAATTTTCTGTACATATAGTATAGTAGTTGAATAATAGATATTGGTTCCAAAGACAGTTCACGTAATTTGTAAATATTCACAAAATGGGTCCGCCGTACATAAATTGCGTGCACTTGTATCATCAAACCTCTACGCGTAATATTTCACAATCGGTATTTTCTGTGTAGGTGATAAATAATTGCCTCGGGTTTAGCCGTCCTTGTGCTGCGTTACTTTATGTCGCCGCCCTTCTAATTGCCGTAGGTGCATCTCTCAATAAACGTTAACGCCTTGGCAATAATTCATTAAAACATTAAATTTGATTAATATTTTACGCTAACTAAAACTTTAATGTATATGCTAAAAGGTATATTCTAAATGGTGAATTATATAATATTTTTGAGAATTACACAAGCCTGACACTTCTTGAAGACTTTCTTTTCTTTATATTATACTTTTTATCCATTTTAGTCACAGCTCGATTCAAATAACCGTATTAAATTTGTCTAGATACCTATATGGTTTTTGTAGTGCAAATCGTCGTTTAATAATAATTATCATACTTGTTACTCCTGAACATATTCATAATTAATTATAAACAATAAAGAATCAGAGATATCACCCGCGTGTGGGTGTCGGCAAATTATGCCGAATAGAGCACAAGTTGCAACACCCCATTGTTCTCAAATAGACAGTAGAGCTACTTAGTTAATGCAAATATTCCAAAAGCACTTTCTTTATACTAGTGAATTTAGAACAAGACATGATTATCTTATTGAGGAATATAAATAAGCAATGATTGTTAATAATAATAATAATAGATTTATTCGAACTCCGCTAATAAATATGGACTATTAAAAAATAAAGAGCTATAAATACTTTTTTGGCTAGTTAATAAAGACAATGGCTTGGGATATTAAGAGCATCTGAATTTAGATGAACTAGAACACAGAAAAAAATCATGAAATACACATGAACATTATTTAATAAGGATAGGTAAATGGAATCTATTTACTTCAACTATCACTTACAATACTATAAAAATACCACCAATTCTGATCTCAAAAACAAAATAAAACACGATTAGTTTACCAAAGAACAATGTTAAACGATTTGGATAAGCTGTTATAGTACGAGTACATTATGTCAGTTTTTATCTAATAAAAGGAAAACGTCTCAATGAATAGAGGGAAGGATGCTCGTTTTAAAACTTACCTATCAACCGTAATGAATCTCGTAGTTGCGAGATATTTTTTTAACAGGATATATAAGACAAATGTAATTAAATTTTCTCTCAACAAATATAAAATTAAAGTGACAGCAGAAAGAGTTTTTAGTATTGAAAGAACTAGCAAGTTCTCAATGTTGCAGAAATATTTTTCAAAGGCCTTTGTCAAAGAAGCAATTTGTATTCGCGATATACAAACAGTCCTTGTCACAACGCCTCAAAGGTGATCGCGTCGACGCCTCAAATGCTAATGGCAAAAAAATTTTTGGACGTATTAAAATCACGTCCACGGTCGAATCCGGGAAAAGGTCGTTTATACTCGCCGTGATGACTACACAAATTTTTAAAATTGGAAAATAATACTTGTTCACATTTAATGATGAATTTTAATTTAAAAACATTTATTGCGATCGATTATTTTTTTCCTTTATTCATACGTAATATAATTAATAAATAAAATATTTGTAATTAAAAACTACAAATATTTTTTTACAAAAAATTACATCATTGCGAACTTCTGATTAATAAGGTTTTTTTTTTAAAATAGTTCTTCATACGTAACAAAAATATGAATCTTTATTACATTCTCAATTTACCTGTATGAATTTAAAAAGGAAAATCCTGAATACGGTTAAAAGAATAGGTTTACCTTTTAAATTAGCGAACACTAAAGGAATACTTGTCAAATATCCATAGCAAATAGATGTGAACAAAGATAAACCATAGCAATTCCAGATAAGATAACCAGAACTTATGACTGTAAAAGAACTTTTGTCTGCTTTTGAACTGTTTACTACATATACGATAAAATTGGTAAAGTCACGTATCGGTAAAGGTACGTGGTGCACAATCGAGTGTATTTTAGCGTGACCGCCTGCGAGGTACGGGTAAAACAATATTCAGAATCGTGCTCTGTACGCCGACACTAAGGCGTGGCAGCAATCAGTATCTGACAAATAAGGTTTAAATCAAGGAATATACTACCCGCGGCTACAGTTTGGTGTTAGACTTACCGTAATAGGCGGAGGGAATTCTTGTGAAGACATCTCGCTCCATGGACGAAGCAATGCACGCTCCGTTTCCGCCCCGACGGAAGAAAAGCTTACGCCACACTTTCTCCATATCGAAAATTCGTATAATCTTCGCCATGGTACGCCGTCGGTTTTCTTTTTCTTTATACTGCCTCGCAGCGATGGCGAACGCACAAATGGTTCCGGAGTTTTCCCATTCTTACTCACTCCTCCTCTCCACGGTGGTTTAGTGCCGTTGCTTTGTTTATTTCCATTAGCGGAAGCATTCCCGAAAGATCCTTTTCTTTGTAATGAAGCTTTATTAAGTGCAAGAACTTTTTTCTTATCATCATCAATTACTTCGTCATCATTCAACTCATCTGATTTTACTTCTTCTATAGTTATAACACCAGATTTTCTTTCTCTGTAGCTGGATCTAGATGAAGTTCTACTAAAGGTCTGCTTCCATTTCTCGCCATCGACTTCATCATGTAATGATGCAATCGCACTATCGTCAGCGTATCTCATTCGAGCCGTTTTCATTAAAGAAGCTTTAGTATTTTGTGAAAATAACCTTTCACCGGGAGCAGCACTTTTACTGTCTGGACGAGTTTTAAACGTACTCTCCGAATCAGTGTCGCTGTGTCCTTCATAGGAGCTAGTACTGTTACTGAAGGTTTTAGTGAAAGTTCCATTTCCTTTAGCGAATCCATTATCCGATTTTGCTTCTTTTATTTCTATAAAGCATTCGCCTCGAAATGATTTTCTGGATTGTATACTCGTATTAGAGTCGGATTTAGTGAGAGGAGTATGTTTGTTGTCGAGACATCCATGGGCATGCGATTTTCCCGTGCAATGCTTGTGTATTTTGGCTAAGGTGGCCAATGTTTTGTTTCCACTGGGCGAAACATCGTCGCCACAGCGAAGGGATTGTTCAAATGTGCCTTGAATATGAAACATTCTTCATCCACTGCAGGTAATAATATCAACCGGACATTTATTTGTAAAATATAACATTTTCTGTGGTCATATTTTAGGTGTTATCTACTTGGATCACGAATGCACAATATTCCTAGTTATTGGTGCTGTGGTAGCGATGCACATAAAAGACAAAGATATCATCAATTGCAAAATTTTATCCGTAAATAGCGAATAAATCATAAGATTTGTCTGAATTAAGAAAATCTAGTCTGACAAGAAATTAGGTCCTGACATTTGCGTTAGGTTGTAAGAAAGTCATAAATCTGACAAGATTACCTACTTCTCTAATTTCACTGTAATCAACACCAACTAGTTTTCTATTACCATTACATATTTAACGGTCAAAAGTTAACAATAAATTGGAATATAAGTCGATTTGGTTAAATGAAGATACAGATACGCAAAAAAATGTTTTTGCTCTTATTTGTGAACTTTTTAGTAATAAGATTAAAACCAAAAAGTAAATGGACGTGGGTAAAAACGTCGACGCAGGTATGGATTTATAAGAAGTCTCGGAGCCATGCAAAAAGAACTAATGCCTACTTTATAGGAAACGGCCGGTAGTATTTCATTGGTGTCTCAGAACATAAATCATCGCTATCGAATATAGTAATACTTAATGCACTGTTTTGGTAAAATTATGGTCACAAATTATGTCACTTGCTATTTCGCACTTTTACAACTGCTATTTTCCTATTATAAGTCAAATATTTTATGGCTCCTACAATGAGTGGAATTTAGTAAGTAAGCTGTTTAATAATATTTAAGCCGGTTTAACCAATTCTTAAATAAATATTTCTCATTTCTGGTCTCTTAGAAATAAAACAGTATAAAATGTTTTGGCTAAAATTAACAAAATCTGGATATTTGTAATTTTTGGGGAATTGTAAACATTGTTTACATTTTTGTGATCACAGTAATAAGAACAAATAAATATTTAGTAGAGTAATAAATAGGAATCCTATAAGGGAAAATATTTCTTGAAGATGCCCAAGGTTTTTTCACATTAGTATGTTGCTTATTACATTGCGTATGGTTAAATTCTTTTTATTTATTTAATAATAATAATATTACTCTCCATTTTTAGGCAAAACTATCGATATATATAACAATATCTGATACATGATATAGGATGATAGATAGATGTAGGATATATATTCTAAAACACATTACTAATATTAGAATATAAGGAATTATTAAGGCTATATATAATTGATAAATATGAGGTAAATGAGAAGGTTAACCTTGACAGACTGATTTTATCGTTAGGTAAATTCCATCATCGTCGCTTTCTAATATAAAAATATCCCTCATCGGTAACTGCTACACTGGTCACATAAAAATAAAGTGGTAATTTCTATATTACGGTCTTTGATGAAAAACTTATTCCAATACGAATAGAACTGAAGCTATAAGATGTTTGTAGATAAATATAGTCACACACTACCGATGTCTCTAGATTGTCACTTATGGAACTGAGAGAGTCAGCGCGTTTCTAATATGAAAATTAAGACTGAATTTCTCTTTACTATAACGAGATAACGACTGTACTTAGCGTAAACTATAATATATATAGGGTGATCGAAAATAGACGCAAGAGCTTTAATTTTTTTGTTGACAAATGAGCTAAACATTCACCGTAATAAATATTTTATCAACGATAAACCAATCAAATCTGAACGTTTTAAATTAATACCAATATTAAAAAAGTAAACCAACTGTTATGACATTGCTGGAGTTGCAGATATACCTAATCTATTTAACACGGAAAGCCTCTCCCTTGTTATCTGTAAACTGAGTTATCTGCGAGTCAATATTTGTACGATAGTTATCTTCGCGCGCACCAGATCGTGAGAAAGACCCGTGCAAGCGTTTTTGGAAATAATCTAAATCTATTTTTAATTTATATAGGTAATAGGTTTTACTACTGCTAATTTAATATTAACTAGCTGTCTCCTGCTCGCTTTGCAAACTTTACGATCGCCTTCTCAACTTTCCCACAATATTTCAATTCTCTAGGCCTAATTGTTCTAGAGATATCACGCCGAGTCAAATCATAGGAGACAATCTCTTGATGTTTTAAATTATCTGTGAAACCAAAGCAGTTATATGAAATGAAACAGAAAAAATAAAAAAGTTTAAAATTTCAAAAGGCTTCAAAAAAGAAGATATGATGTTCGTAATATTTGAAGAAATAAGTTTTGCCTAAGTACTTATTGCAATATTTACGGAAGCTTACACCGCAATATAATCCAAGCAGTGCAGACATATTGCGTAGGCCATTCCGAAATAATATACATCTCTTGGTTCAGTAATTTTAACAGCTATCGCATCTTCAAAACCGATACACAAAAGTAAAAATTAACAAATGCTAAGTAAACTTTAGTTTACCTTAAGGTTACGTTTAATGCAACGTACTGAAACGGAAACATCGAGTACTTCATCAATTTTGTACAAGCCTAAAGTGTTCTCTAGTTCACTATGCTAATAATCAATCATTTATAAATGTTCATTCGCAGGTTTAAAAATACTTTATCGGTCTTATGAAACAAATGTTTATTAATATATTATGAGTACTATAATCCAGAACGAAATCAGTATGAGAAAATGTAGTTAAACAGAGACTAAAAAATATTTTATAGTCACGATGGTAATGTTTGTTAGGTAATATGGTTTGAAACTAATTCCTAATCCCTTGATGGACTTACAGATGAATATCAGGGGAAAAAGCGGATAACTAGTTATAAAATACAAAAATACCATAAGCATAAAACCGATAAAAATATTAGGTGAACAAACTTGTCTATTAGTTGACAATAACTAATTCTACTATTGACTTCGCGACTCTACTACAGCCGAACGCACTTAGCAGGCGCGGTGGGTATCGGCCGTGTAAACACAGCCTAAATACAGATGCTCGTGTCGCCAAATGACCACACCGTATTAAATTTTTAGGACTCTTTTTAAAATACATTGATTTTCTATAGGACCGTTTAAAAACTATTATTATATTGTGCGCTCTATGTGGTCTGACCACTGTTATTACAATGTGCCAATTCGCTGGGAAATTTCGGTTACTTTTTTCTCTCATTTTTTAGTTTCTATAAATATTTTCAATCCCTTTGTTAATATTATGTATCTAACAACGTGACAAGTAGTATCGCACGCAAAGGAATATCCGTATAATGTCAATCCTTTTGGTCACTGCAACATTGACCAATGCCTCATGCAAATTTGTCTAGCGACACAGATCCCACCTATTTGATAATATCGAAATTGTTATTGCATAAGAACACCGGCACCGCTTTACTTGGACGGCTCAGTACAAAGGTAAAATTAACAGTTAGACGTTGAGAAAGGTTAACCTTTTTTATGAGACCATTAACACTAAACTAGTTTCGGAGCGTAAATAACATATGTCTGTAAGATGATTACATTATATATTTGTGACTTTAAGAGTTAAAATAGATTATGAACACAGGAATTACTATTCTATCAAATTAGATTTTCAATAAATGACTTTCAAAGTTAATTTTCTGTAGGTTGTTGAAGACTTCATTACAACTCTTTAAAATGTAGACAATTTCTTAGAAATAAACGCAATTAAACTAAAAAATAAACACAATCTAAATTACAAACTTAAATATTTCTCATGTTAACTCAAAATTTTCAGCAAAGATCATAACTTTTAATAGGATATTGCAGTCCCGCAATAAGTTATGAAACCGTTGGACTAAGTATGCGTGACTCGCAACTGGATCCCAAGAGACAACAACGTCATGAATCTAGAACCGTTGTATCAACATAATCTGACAGGCGTATAATCAATGAACAAATTTAACGATAACGCAGCATTATTATAACTACGGAGTTACAACTTGGTACGTGGGTATTGTCTTTATCGAATATTATTGGGCATATAATACACGTCGTTCATAAAATTTATTCATTAAAAAATAAAACAAGAGCTAGTCGCTTTATCGCCATATCATATACGTAATAATCTTTAGGCATCCTTTTTCTGTACTTTAGCCACCCCAATCGAATTCCAACAGCAAATACCTCTTACGTCTTGCTTCGTTATTACCATGGCTGTTGTCCCCGCTAAGAACAGCAAATCTATCAGAGAGAGAGAGAGTTTAATCTTTTTGTCCTATAATAAGGGGGTTAAGAAATGATTCTTTGTTTAGCATGCGGCTTTTACGGTGAGCGCGGAAGGAGAGAATGGAGACTTTTCTATGCGCCTGAACTAGGTACCATAAGCTATCAAAATATTCAGTGGACTGTTCAAAATGAAACTAGAAAAATTATAATTAATATGACATAAATATCTTATTTTCAATTTAACATTTATGATAATAATTTGGAATAAATTATTATCAAATTAGGGCCCTAATAAAATACTAAGTTAATCTAAATTAATTCAAAACATAAATTGGTCTGTATCAAATCATAATAAAAGAGAAAACTTAAACTTAATATTCACATTAACGTGTGAAACTATTTTCAAAACGACAAATAAATTAAGCAAACATCACTTCATAAAAAATACGCGCAAGTTACAACGTTCACGTCCCACACGTGTCACTTTTACTTTCACCGATTATTTTTCGAGAAAAGCGTGGACAATGCGAAGATTACAACCGCTATTAGACAGACTACTCAACTGTTTCCTAGTCTCTGCTTCACGTAATACATTAAAAATTATTCGTAGAGCAACCGTGGATATTTTCTTTCTTTTTATGACTCATCGAATGCTGCAAAGATTTCTTTAAAGTAAATGCGTGTAGTTGGTCCATGTAAAAACCTCTACACACACACACACAACTCCACTGCAATAATAACTGTCTTTTTATGTGGTACTAACATCACATACATCAAATGTTATAATTAATACCGAGAACCTTTTTAATTTTTTTAACCTTTCAAATTAAGTACCGGGTGGGAGCGCCGGTCTAATGAAAGCAATAGCCAGCCTCACATTACAGTAAAATATCACCATTCGTTAGCGATCGTCAATTTGAAACATCATGAAAAAGAAATATTTTTTCTTGATAATTAGCCGTTTGGCTGCTACGCGGCCCAAGAACGCTGCGAGCTTCGGTGTGCTTTGTTGCTCGCGCTAGATGTGCGACTCTCCCGATGCCATGCTTATAAAATATATTTATTGCTTGAAACCATCGTAAGGAAAAATTTTAGTATAAGAATTATTGAAATCGTTTGATATTTGTCTAAATGAGAGCATTTTATTTGACATCAAGTCAAAACATGTCCCACAGTTTTCGTTTGTTCTTTCAAGAATTTCTTAGCAATCAAATTGTTAAACTATACAAGATTCCCTTGAAATTCTGCACTGCTTGCACGTCTATTAGTCGATGCAATGATATTCACAGCGATGTCCTGGTCGCTTAATGGTCTTCTCTCCATATAATATAAAAACAATAAAACAAGGCAAATCTAGAAACATAAACAATTTTTTTCTAGATTTGCTTTAAGTTTAAAATTATAATTCGAATTAAGTTTATTAAAGTACACAAGAGCACAGACGAGCTCATGGCGATATTTCTGCACAATTACCCAACAATGTTATCACAATTATCTCAGACGCGTTTGATTAATAGTGCAGTTGTATGGCACAGGAGTTTGCTGCTCGATTATGATTACATCATCGTCGCCGTGAATTTAAATAGAGATAAAATTAAAATTCTCTATTGTCTCATAAATATAATTTTTCTAAATGATTTTAGATACAAAACAAAGTGACAAATAGACGACCGTTATCAGAATGGAGTGTTGTTCTAAACCGGTAGAATGAATTACTATGCAGATTGAATCATTTAGTTGAAGTAGACATTTATTCCTAACACTATATTAATATATACCATAAAGTTTAGAGAAGTAGATTAGTCACCTGAAAGTTACTTTTCGCTAGATTTGAAATAATCCCCCCACTATTGGGACACAAACTAACTTACAAAGGAAATACACTTGTCCTCAACCTTCACACCGGCCAAACCCCGATCGTGGGCCACTTTCATAGATTTCCAAAAGCACTGATTTCACTTGGTTCAGCCACTTCCTACAACCTTAACGAGGACGTCTGTCCACCTTGTAGGTAGATGTTCTATACTACGCTTGCCGGTCTGGATATAGTCACAAAATGTATAATAGTTTAAAATTAACCTTGTAACTAATAAATAACTCCAATACTGGACCATGAGCATTGAGTTGGAGAATTCGGAAGTGTAAATTTCTTTTAAGGCGTACGGAAACAGAAAAGTTTGAGAAACACTGCATTAGGCTGTCCATTGTGTCTATATGTGGCACCCAAAATAAGGACGTTCTCCAGGATTTTAAATATATCCTGCCGTTCCCTCTCTTCAACTCATATGTTAAATTCTTACGTCTTGTCTTTAAACTGATACACAAAAAATCTTGTTTACTTGTTTTTAAATATGGATAATGGAACCTTTTCTTTATCGACCAAGTCGGGATACACATCAGAAAATATGTTGCAATTAATCAAAACACATGTTCTCAGACGCAAATAAGCTGAAACAAAGTATAGCAACAAATAATTGATTACAGCTGAGGCTTGATGCTTGACACGAGCCTTGAATAGAGGCGTCGTAAAAAATGTGGTGTTTAATTAATATATTCAACCGTCAGTCTTGTGTCGGCGCCTGATGTTCGATCGCGCTCTAGGAATGTATGATTTAGTACGTGCCCACGGACAGACATGTCGTTAGCAACTTCGGTGTATATAATCTGCCGGTTAAGGCGATATACACGTCACGTTTTATAGATCCGTTTTTTACAAATGTAATATTTTTTCTTAACATATACATATATTTTAAAAATTAAATATTATTGTCCTCACATTTGTAAAATTATTTACTTACAAGCATTTACAATAAGCCAATAAAAATATTTTTTAAATATAAGTAGTACTTATAACAAATATTATATTCCTGATGTTTGCTACTTATTTATCAATTAATACAACTAATTAAAAATTTAGGTCGTGGCCACAATGCTCTTTATTCATTTTAATTTCCCCTTTATATGCAAGGCTTTTTACTTATTTTTTCAAATATACTATCCTTCTGTTATTATCCACACATTTTTTTGGACTTTGTTTTTTTTATTACTATTATTCGTTACGATAAGGACATTCCCATATAATAGACATTCTAAATTTAATTAACTTAAATTATTTTTCTAAATTATAATACCAGCAACTTATGAAGAAATAAAAACTGCGTATTCGCGCAATATTCTGTAATAGAGTAAGAATATTCGCGGTCACATAAATCATTTAAACGAGAAAGAATACAAGAAAAATGTTTTTAGAAAATAGGTTCAAAAAACTTGTTTAATACCCGGATACTTAAAAATTAATTTACCGAAAATAATTACCAAAAACGTGTAACGCGTAACATGTTACATTACAACGTTAAAAAAAACTGATTGTTATCACCACAAAAAGATATGTAAATGAGGTGAGTGGCAGATGCCAAGTCTTCGACGTTCGTCGTCCTTTCAGCCAATAGACATCCACCGCCAGGCATGGGTCTTCTCCAGAGATATCTATGGGGGATATTACATATTCGCCACGCTTGGCAGACGGGTCGCAGTGTGATATTATGGTACGCAGATGATGCTGCTGCCCATCCTCTGGAAATTTATTTGTGAGCATTGGCAATCCTACATAATTGATGCACAAAGTGTGAATTATATAAAATTTTATCCCGAGAATCGAATCCGCGATTAACGATCGCAAGTCTTAGTCCTCTGCCGCTGGGATACCACTG
The DNA here is from genome assembly GCF_028537555.1 of Battus philenor. Taxonomy (NCBI): domain Eukaryota; kingdom Metazoa; phylum Arthropoda; class Insecta; order Lepidoptera; family Papilionidae; genus Battus; species Battus philenor. The sequence continues at coordinate 8,560,707 of NW_027181686.1, forward strand.
CTCGTATTGAGATGCCATGTTATCGGTGGGAATACATACTCTGACGTCACTAAATTTTACAAAATTTCCGAAAGACCAATTACTTAAATAAAGTTATAAAAGTAAGATAAAAGCACCGCGATATTCAAAATCGATATTATAACAACGTAACTTCGAAGCATACTATGGATTCTGTACGGTTGGCGGGTCCATCGCGTTATAAAGAAAGGTGCCGGGTACGGAGTTTTCGCTGTTAAGGTGTAATGCATAACAGAGACTCGCTCCAACTAGTTCCTACTTCCACTGCATATAAATCTATAAGAATTTATTCTTAGCTTGTTGACTAAGTCGTAGTTCTTGTTCACCTTAGTTGTAAGGCTTTGGGTATATTTGTTTTCCAAGGAACAGTTAAGTTCTGTTAGTACTACACGTTTCAATGTTGTGAAGTGCAATAATTCCGGTTTATACGTCTTTGCGATATCTTCAGGGATTTTGTATTGTTGCTCCTGCTGCTAGGATATTATTTAACACATCAAACTTTTTCATTTTGTATTTCACTAAGTGTTTATGAATTGATAGAGAATAGTGCAAGTTTGAACTTAACCGAATTATTATTACACTAATTTTTTCGTTGGACAATTTGGTATAATCCCATTATTGTATGTGTTTTGTTTAAATATATTTATTTAAAAGGGTAAAATAAAAAATTACCTTCCATAAGCCCTTCACTTTGTATTCCAACACAAAATAACAAACGTTCAAATATGACAAGATATCAATCGACGTCGTCGCGCCGTGCCGGGGCCGTCTCGCTCGCCCGTCGTACCGTGACATTATAAATAAACACGGCAGCTCAATTAACGAGTTAAGTCGCATCACAAATAAAAGTGCGGACGCGAGAATTTATACGGGACGCCGTGCTACAGATATACTTGGAACCAGACTGCCGTGGTACGATGACCGCCTTTTTCCTGTCTCGCTGCGATGTGGAATTTAAGACAATTGGGCATTAGATTATTCTTTAAAAGGGTTTAAATTTATCGATTTTTATGCCATACATTTTACAAATGAGGAATCACAACCAATGTTTTATCAAATTTTTAAATTAGTTACAGGAATTGGTTCTAAAGAGACCGCTACATATATACTTCATCGGATAAAAGGCAAGTTCATAAATTTTTAAATAAATCTAGATAATTTTCTTAAGTGCAAAATTAAAAAACGATACGATATGAAAAGATTAATTAGTGTCCTATCGATTTTATTTACAACAATATTAAAGTACTTTTTAGAACTACCGATTAAAACAAATATTTTATAACGTACATATAGAACTGGAAGTTGTTACAGTGGAGCGTTTTGTCCAAAAATAAACGTTTATAATAGTCGAAATGATTTACTAGCGGCAACAATGCTACAAACGACTTAATAGTGGCTCACGGAGCAGGCGTGCAGTTGGGACACGCAACGCCAGCGGACACGATTCGCACATCGGACAGCCGCGGTGAGAACCGCGCCTAATGACGAGAAATATTCACGAGTAATTACACGAGCAATAAACTATTTAAACTCGCTATCCTTCGAAATCCTTCCAAATAAACATTTGCATATTTTTTTTAAGACCTAAACATTAACGGAATTGGAGATGTTAAAACTCGAGCTTCGTAGGCTATGACTTTAAGTTGTAATTAATGGGAATGTATCCAAAAACCGCAAAATGAAAGAACTAATTTAACCGGATAATTTATCGTAAAAATGCTAAAAGTCTCTCAACCGTATCAGAAAAATAGGCAGAGCCATTAGTTTAACATAAATATTTAAAAAACTAAGTAACAGAAACAATACAGTTTAGGTTTGCATACTTTATGCATAATTAAAAACAAGTTATGTTACCATTTCGATCACCATGTTTCGAGTACAAAGTGATTCGTTTAGTAATAAGCCAAATAGTTAGTGCCTCTAGGAACACAGCGGTTACAAGCCGAACACGGCCTGCCATATCAATGCACCTACTTTGTATTCCGAACGGCGACATGGTCGTGATGTTATGACAATAACTTCACGCTTTAGCGGAAGGACTAAGGATTGCCACTCACGTGACTTGCATAAACCTAGACTTTGATAAATACAAGTTCAGATTGTTTTATCCTGTTCTATCCTTTGTTCCATCCTTTTCATTGATCTTAATTTTTTTTAGACCTTTTTTAACATTAGAATTGTTCGATAAAAATAGATTTCCCTACAACAAGCATAGTCGTTTTCAAGTATTCTGTATGCTATAGGAAACATAAAGTTTTAAGTATAAAAACTACTGCGATGGACAGAGACGATTGATAGGGGTAAAAGCTTAAGGGAGAATGTAAAGCTCATTTGCTGCCAAATAATATATGGTACACCCTTAAATCGATAGTTTCAGAGATATAACGTATGTACACAGACATGATTCGGATTATTAAACATTAAATGCTGCAAAGTAAAAGTTATTGGCCTATTGCTTTGCAATAGAAAAAATCAATCATTGTAACATTTTTCACAGTGATAACTATATAAAAGGTGTTTGGAAATAGTTGTAGAAGCTTTAAAGCATCGTAGCCATTTACACCTATTACCAATTACTCTGCAGACACTTTCCACTGACTCAACATTAATGTACAAATCTAGACATAGCGCAGTCACGTGTATGGCAGCCGTGAGGGTGGGTACACACAGGTCGCTTTGTAAAGCTGTGGCGATTTACATTAAAACGGCTCGAGTTCGTGCACATGTTTTGCAAGTTGTGTGACTAATCTACCACAAAGGCGTCCGCGCGTAGGCCAGTTGTTGACAGGTCCGGCGATATGTTAAAGGTTGCCTTGTATGTAGAACAGACAAACATGACTGCCACTTATATATTTTGTAAGATATTGGGGAACTAAGCGTAGAGCGAAATCAAAGCGTTCAACCGACAGTTGCATGTTGTTTCATGCAGCGCATGTTGTTTACACCCTATACATTCCAATGCGATACTACCCATGATTTTAAAATGAAATCCTGCACAGAATTGCGTTTGTACTCTCCATCTTGACGTGAATTTCGAATTAATCAAATAAATGAAAAATTAGTTAAATTGCTTCAATTTGTAGTGCTTACGTACTCGTATTCACAGACTGAAATAGTCGTTGAGGCAGCCACTGGCAAAATGACCTGTCACCGTTAGCTTTATGCAAAATAATTTACGTTTGAGATTAAAACCGTTTGGGAGTTATACATATCTCAAATATCTACATATTTCGGATGCAAACATATTTATGTTATTAAATATGTAACTTTATAAAAATCCTTTAACTACCGAGTTATATTTCCTTTGCCTAATTTTGTCTAAATCTAGTTTTTGTACTAAATCCTTTATAAATGTCGACCTTAGTGTTATATTAGATGTTATTTTTATGTTAAGGAGTGCTCGAAGAAGGGTACGCTCGGGAATCTCTGCGAGATCGGATCAGAAATGTGAAATAGCCCAGCGGATTGGCTAGCAAGGCAAGCAGTGGCAGTCGTCAGGCAATATAGCAAAAAATCAGGTTCCTGTTGGAGCCTTAAGGTTCTGAAGCAGAGACGGACCTACAAGCGCAGCGAAGGATGTCCAATCACAAAGTGGACAGACGACTTTGTCAAAGTCATACACTTCACACCAAGTAGGCCACTTCCATTCGGTCCTATTATAAATCAATAGGGCAGGCCTGCGTCAGCAGTCGACTGAAATTATGATGATGGTGAAATAGTGCTTAAAGTAATTGCAAATTTAAGTAACAACAAATTTTCCAAAAAAATTCTTGTTTTTCGATCATATTTTAGGTTAAATATGTAAACATGTCTTTAATTTTCACACTATATTCACTATGACATGAACAAGTAATTGTAGGAACTTAACGACTAAAATTATATCCACGTTATAATAAAAGCGATGTATTGGAAAATGCACTTAATCAAAATACGCATTCCAGACAAATATATCATATTAACGTTCGGAAAATGTACAAAAGTGAAAACTAAACCGCCTCCGCGAATCACCCACACTTTCGCCGACTGCGTCAACCAAGTATCCAATACTCTGCGGTTGTTACGAACAAACACTTACTATATTTTCACTAGAGAAAAAATAGAGAATACAAACCGTTGAAGATTAGCTAGCTGAGAACTATACGTAGTGCGTACATGTTGACCCCGAAAATTACAACATGAAAACTTCGATCAGACGGACGAACAGACTTGTTTACGTTTCGTAATAAGCTAGGTGCCATAGTTAATCTGACATCTAACGTATGGGGAAATGTGTGTAGTTGATGAAGAAATGTCTTCTGGTTTTGGGTGTTTACTGCCGACAATCTATGTCAATCCTCACTCCAGAAACATTTATACATAATAACCCTATCCCTTGCGACCATCAATAACTTACCACTCGAAATACAGTTGACATTATTATACAACACATATTTTTTCTTGAAAATTATGTGTTATTATGTGTTATTTCATGCAGCAATAGAAAGAGCTATGTTAGAAGCTTCGCTGTGAGATTGAATCAGAGATAAGGAGATCCGCGGAAGAACCAAGGTCACCGACGTATCTCGAAGAATTGCTTGTCTAAAGTGGCAGCGGACAGGGCACATTGCTATTGCAACCGATGGCTGTTGACCACGAGCCGGCCCGCACCAAGTGGACCGACGAAATAGTAAGGATTGCAGGAACTCCCTGAATGCGGACAGCGCAAGACAGGACATCGTAGCGATATGATAATGATGATGACATAGTGTCAGAGACTTCTCTGAATATGCCAATCTTGTTGTATTTTTGGTTTATGTCCATTGCTGGACGTCGCGCACTTCCTTCCTTGAAGCTTCGGCCGACAAGTTATCTCCACAGGTCTGTTTGTCCTGCCTTTTCGAATGCTTCCGTTATTTTAAGGATCGTCACCACCTGCACAGACCCAGCCAATCATATTGGTAATCACTCTTTTGGTCTTCTTTCCTTCTACTCTTCCTGACAATTATCAGCTAATTAATGATTTAATATATTCGAAGACATAAGTAATCTTTATTTATTTTAAGAGTCAGTCATTTAATTCATCACCCAAATGAACGCGCATGAGGTTACGGCACTTTTAAACATAAAAACATAAGAAGCCCTTCGTTTTAATGGACGATGTGTATTAAGAAAATTACTATGCGCTCTTACACAACAAATTAATGGATTCTGTTGAAAAAATGTGAATGAAATTTATTTTCGCCCTATGTTAACTTGTATGCTTACCAATATGTTTAAATATGGATGTATCTTATGGCTCACAGCTATCTGAGCAAGATTTTAGACAAACTTAGTGGTTTCCTTTAATGTAAAACGTATTGTAGTATTTTAATAATTTATCATAATCGGTATAGCCTTCCTAAATCACAGGTACAAAACCTATAAAATCAATGTAGTCTATTCTTAGAACATCTGCACATCTAATCAAAAGGTGATGGATATGACAAGAAGTATATAATGGCAAGTGAAAGGCAAGTACTCAATTATCGTAGGTTGCAGGTCCGATAACAAAAGCAACACAATGTGCAGGAATTTTAGTCACAGCCCATAAACGTACAATGAAATCAATAATCGTTAAATAAATTTATTTCTCTTTCTTTCCCTATTTCTTTATTTTCTCTGAGGCAAAGGCGATCCAAGTCAGTTTGGTGTTTTTATTTATTATTGTATTTTATATATATATAATAGGTCCCTTATTGATTATAAGTATATATGCTATATACATATGTATGTATGTTTGTATATTTGTACGTTTTGTACACTTTAACTACCCATTATTTACACTTCTACTGTTTCCATACTATGGTTATTTGTAAAAGTATTGCCTCGTGTGGTAAGACCGCCCACTGTACTTTTTCGTTTATTATTATGGCATTTAAATGTATCCTTTGCATATACAATAAAGTACTTTAAATAAAAAATAAAATAATAAAATAAATATGAAAAATATTTGACATGCATCTACGCAGAAAAAGACTGAGATATTGCGGCCCGCATAACTTCATTGCCGATTACATGCCAACAATGCATATTCCAGAGCTAATTCTAGAATAAGTATAAACAGCTGATTTTAAATAAAATTAAACTTAAGAAAATTTTCGATTTATTGAAATGCGATAAAAATATTTTTAAACATAATACAGGCCTTATGTTTCTTTTAAAGTACAATTTCGCTTTCATTCGTAATCAATAGCCGGATCCATGACTAATAGATATGTAGGAAAAAATGTGATTAAATTTCAGACGTTTACCTAACATACAATCAACTTGTTATACTTATGGCTTAACGTTGATTTATGTATTATACATTATACATTGCATTGTTAATACAGCGTTGCCATAAGGCATACTAGAGCCTGTTTTAAATGAGTAATGCACGCTATGCCGGTCGCAGCCGCGTGGGCGAGACGCTGGTGCAGTGAAATTTTTGAACAAACACCTAACGCCTATCAAGAGCTACAAAATAACTAAATAGTTTAACAAGAGAACTTTTACGGTTTACATATCAGTTCTCACGTGCGAAACCGGTAGAATGTTTTGCATCGCACGACACTTGCTCCTATGTCGAATATAATGTTTAGTTTCTTAGATGATTCGATAAAGTAGAAAAATAGTTAATTTTTATCAGTGGTAATGTACCAACTTAAGTGAGCATCCCATCACCACAAAAACATAATTTTTTTATATGTAGGGCAATGAGACGAACATGCGTTTGGATTAAAAAGACGTAAATTGATGGTAAGAGATATGCTCTTTCTACAACATACTTGTGCAGAAATTTTAAATAAATATATGTATCCTCCACAGCACCGCACTTACGCTTGTTTGGCAAAATACCGATTTCACAGAAGTTTCACTATCTGGCGCACCCATCAAACACAGAGGTACTTTTAAACTACTGTTTGACAGCAAAAATAGATGCCACGGTAGTACTTACCTAAAAGGCCTCTTTCGAAAGAACTTAAGAAGATCAAAGAATCTATTTTTGATTTAAAGCATAACATCTTATTGTTGGATGTACTGTAACAGCAGATCTAAGATTCTTTTGATTGGATGTGAGTAAAAACATTTAAAAAGACGCTTCAAATAATATCAATACTACACTACCGCGTCAATAATATTTCATTTGTATTAGGTGTCCCCTGCTTTATCTTTCGGGGTGTGATTTCCTAACACACATTTTTGGTAATATCTTTTTTTTTCTTCTTATTTCGGCATTAACATGCCAAGTAATAATCTAGGAAAGTTTTATACTTATATAAGCAATAGTAAGAAAATAACCGTTTTTTAATTACGGGTGGAATTTAGTAAAATCTGTTTTAGCCGACCTCTATTAGGAAAGGAATATTGATCTATAAAGGTTTATGGTGCCAGAGCTATCTAAGATGATAAAACCTCTTGATTAACAGACTAGTTATCCAGAAAAATAGCTATTTCTTCACTATGACTTCTACAGCCCGTTAACAGGGCAAAGCAATTTTTAAAACTATGTTGAGAAAAATATGCTAGCGTACAAAAAAAACTACACAATAGCCTGTTAAAGGCAACAAAGTCTAATATAAACACATATTCTCGACTCTTTCTTGCCTGATGTACCGTCGTGCTAAATGCCGTGGTGATGGAAAATCATAGCTCGTCACAAAGAGTTTATTTTGACGTATTGCTTGGATTATACACATCCATGATATATGGGAGGTAACCGGCAGACCAGCGGGTTGGAAAGTTGAAGTGGCAGTGGTCAGGCCATAGCGCGCGGGCAACTTTTGATCACTTAGACTTGAAGTGGACTCACAAAGTGGACAGATGTCTTAGTAAAGTCCTCAGAAGTCACTGGATGGATGCAGGCATTCTAACCGGTGCGATTTGAAATCGATTTGAAATAAGAGAGTCTTAAGTCTAGCAGTGAACGTCCTACAAATGTTGATGATGATGACAATAAGAATTTAAAAGCTTTTTGCGACAAAGCAAGCTTAATTATAATACTTATTTAACTTAATACTACCCATCAACGTGCCGAGGACAATTTCGAAAAACAGTACCATGGCTCAAACACAAAAAGGAACAAGTATAACAACATTATCCATCAAGTAATTAAAGTGTAGAATCAGAGACAAACAATGTTAAGAGATATAGAAATTAGTTATACAATATTTTCCGAAACAGAACATCTGCGATCGTCACCTTGAAACTTGATATATCTCGTTACATCATTAATTCCACGCACGGTGACTCTTGCACTACTTTTTTAATCGACTACAAGCAAAACATTTGACCTCTGTCTGGTCTCATGTCAAGTAATGACAAAGTCTACGATACTACATGTTGCCTAGAAGACTTTCAAGTTATAGCTGGAAACAACGACTCCGGTAGGTTGACCCATACCTTGACTGTTCGCATTATAATAGTAGAATCATAACGCTTTGTTAAATGGCACCAATAAAAAGACCCAACACTAAGTTATATGCGCAAACGTCATTTTTTTATAAATACGTCTCGTTTTAATTTGGAATCACATACAGGGTGATTGTGTAGATCTGTGCAAACTATAAAGCGGTGAATGTACAGCACCTTTGCAGTCAATTAATGTATGTTACACCCTATCCAGATATTATTGGTATCTCTATATGATAAATAACGTGATAATAATGTAGTAACAAAAAGCCTTTTCAAAATTCTGATCAATGCAAATAAAAAAAAATATTGTTTTCTATTTATTTCTGCAGACTTTGTACAGCGAAAAGTTATTGACCTGTCGCGTTACAAAAGAATAAAAATAATAATATGGCATATTACAGAGTGTTCACTTTACTGATTGGAAATAGGTATAAAAACTTTTTGCTGACCAAACATCCCTTTAAAGCTTTTAAACCTATAACCGATCAACCTGTGCAGTGTATTAGTACAGAGGGTACTGAATAAGTGTTTAAAGTCAACAAACTATAAAAGAATGTTACAATTTATAAATCCCATTCAGCATTAGTGGTAACGCATTAAATATATCCCGGTGCGCCGCCCGTCCGTCTGTTACAGAAATAACCCCGGCACGGACTCCAATTCCTTTTATAGACGAACAGTTACGTACTGGAAATTCCAGGGTTCGAATCGTTCCTTTTCTAATGAATTAATTGCCTTTTAGCGTTGCTGTCGTCATATTAATACTCTATGTGAAATTTAATTAATTATCATAAGTCATTCTACACATATGGTTCTATTTTACTATAAAATTAAAAATTATATACGGTGCATGGCTATAGGTGTAACAGTTTTAAAATGGTGAATGTATAGCCAATTAATCAAAAACATTTAAAGTTTCACACCTTTACGCTATTACCCTGTACAAAGTGGTCTCTGAAATTCTATTGGAATGCGACAGGGTAATAACTAACTGCAGAATGCAGGGACGAAAAGTTAACCATAATTAAGTTAAATATGCAGTAATCTGAATTACGAACACTCTTTTCTTATATTTACTTTATCATCATTACGTTATCTATTTATTCTGAAATCATTCATTTTAATAATGATGTACAATGTATGAAAAAACAGCAAATGACCTATATAGTATATTTTGTTTTAAAGCTTTTACACCTATTTTCGATCACCATGTATAAATCAATGCCCTGCAGTGATCCGTTTATCAAAAAATCAGTGAGTTCAAAAATAATAAATAATGTAAGATGAAAAATCTATAAATTTTGAATCACATATAAAAAAATAATTATAAAAGTTATTCACCTATCGCATTTCAATAGAAAAATATAATAATGTATAATTTTTCAGAGTGATCACTTTATACCGGGTGAAACATGCTTTACAACTTTATGCTGACAATTGAGCTATACATCCATCCTGTAACCAATCACAAGTTGAATGTTTATTTTTAAATATATTCTTGAACATTTCGAAATTGGTATAATTTGAATGATTAGAGTTTTAGTTAGAATTCAAAATATTCTATTATTAATAAACTTAAACCAATTCTCTTATCTGAATGTGTTACAAATGTAAATTAAGTCAAATGTGCGAAGCGTGCGCGCATATTAGATTTACCTAAACGATTATATTTTACGACTTGTGAAAAATACTATTTACGATCCAACACATCGTTAATAAGCAAAAATTTAATTGTTGCCCTGTATTAGAAAGACACGGATTTAAGTTCGAAAGAAAATCTTTGAGAAACTTTTAATTTCATTTTCACAAACTTAGACATATATGAAATTACAATTCTAAACTTTCGTTATATACATAAAAAATCGAAGTTTTTTTTCCCTCATTCATATCAATCGACTGGTAAGATGGGCCAGTTATTTCTGAACCACAATAACTAATCGAAAAATATGTAACGAAATAATAATTCCTAAAGTATCATATAATACCATATGCATATAAGACGATGTTACCTTGAAAATCAAAACAAAAAGTTTAGTATCGACAAGATAGTCATCGAAATTGTAATAATACAACATATTTCAGAGAGATTACTTTTAACAGGGTGATTGGGAATACATACAAAAGTTGTTTGATGACAAATACACCCATAACAAATCATCCTGTATATAATTTCTGCAGCGCGGACGAAAGTCTTTATCGCAATGTCAACTGTTGATCTAACAATGTTATGCAACGTATAGAGCAGACGTTACCAAATGAATCTCAGTGTCACACGCGTAACGAGGTAACCTGATGTAATTTTGAGTAGATAATTTAGTGTTGACAGTTCGAGTGGAATTGAAAGTGGATAAACACCCTAAACAAAGCAATCACTGTGTGGAAAGCCCTTAAATTATATAATTTTCTCAACAATATTTCTAAAATATAAATATTAATTAGTAATATTATTGTTTTTGATAGGTAGTCGCTAATCCTTACGTTGTAGTATAAAAAGTAATTAAAAAAGTAAAAAACAAGTAATCAAAAACGTAATTAAATATCAAGCCATTTCTAAATTTATGTATCTATTGAAAGGCTATGAAGTGGCTTGGAATAATATTAACTATATGAATAGTAATAGCACATAAAAACTCATTAATTTAAATACATCGCTTAAGTATTTTTACCGGACTATATAAGATAAAATAGTAAACAAACATGTATTGTTATGTTAGTAAAAGAAATAACACATAGAGAAATAAATAAGAACGTAAGTAGCTTATTCAAAGTAACTCATATATCTTGTCAGAACTAGAAATGTACAAATAATTACTGCAAACAATTCTTTGACATCTAAATAAGCTGTCAATTCTGCTACCTATTAAGTAGATAACTAATGTTTTATTGCACCGCTAACACACAACTCACATCTATATCTAGCCAGTTCACTTCACTGACACTATTGAAACCAAAATAAAAAAAAAAGGAATCGGACTTAAACAATGTCAATATGTAAACGGAAAATGATTTTAAAACGTTATTTCGAATTCGCCGCGCAAAGCGACACACGCGTGCGCAGTTCCCTCCGCTCGGATTTCAACTGTATAGTATTAAAACAACGATTGGCGTTTGCCCTGTCCACAGGAGAATCTCATAAACATGCGTCTTAGATAAATTATATGACAGAATCGCAATACGCTACGAGACGTTACCAAATAAAGTTCCGAGAACTTTTATTATGAAATAAAACTTTAAGTACATCATTTAAAATCTCTTAACGTATAATGATTTTCATACAAAAACACCAAACTTATTTTTTTTTTCAAAAACCATAACAATTACTACTATTTAATCACTTAAGCTAAAAAAAAACGCAATTTATTTCTACATTTATAAAGTCGTTAAAATACTATAGTAATAAATTGATCCTTTTGTAATAAAAATAATGTTATTTATTAGCCTTCGCACTTTAACATAATATAAAGATTTTTCCCGGAACCTACTGGGGAATTTATATTAATACTGTGATATAAACAGAGAGATCTGGTTTTAATGCGTAGTAATTAATTTTTAAAAAACCAAAAAGAGTAACCAGGTTGAGATTTGATTAAAAGGTGTAATGATAAATATCTTTATTGCGTCATGTTAACTGTTAATAGTGTTGTGATATTTTTCTAACGCTTCGTAGGCGGGACCGGTGGTTGCTGCACCTAAGCGGCTGCTTTGAGAATATAAATATTTAGTTTTATTTCGTTTAAGTATACCGCACGACGTAGGAACAACACACGCAAGCTCAGGCAAAGTATTACCTGGTTTTGACCAATACATCACACGTTTAGTTACATTTTCTCTGAAACCATATGTATAATATACTAAATATCAAAATAAAAAAATAATCTACTAAAATCAGTATATTGCGTGAAATATGCCACACCGTGACTGGTGTTTAACGTAGTCCCTACTTTGGACTTTATTTCACTGTCAAGCTTAAAGTCGGCTTAATGTGCAATGCTTTCCATTGCAATAGCAATCCAAAAAAATTCCCTACGAGATCGAATTAGGAATGAGGAGTAACAAAAGTAACAGACAGACCAGAGGATAGTCAAGTTTAAAAATATGATAATGTAAAAATAGAGTCATATACACAATATTAGAAACAGAAATAAAAAGCAACTTGAAGTTCCTTTTTCTAGACTCCATAAAATTAGTTACTCTTTTGTAAGTAGCGAGGTACGGTTTTACAATACACTCCTGTACAATAACTATGTATTTTCGTGCAAATAATTTAAAAACTTTATGAGTCAAAAAGTCCTATAATAGTATAGTAGTGTATAGTGTAGTATTTAAATGATAATAGAGTTTAGGAATAAATTGCTCTAATTATTGTAAGGACTATCGCGAATGATCACAAAAAGCCGTCTGAGTTTGTAGGGGGCTCCTTCTTGGTTAAGACCCTCTAATCGAGTAATCAAATAAGACAGTGAGCATCACAAGGACCTGTCTAACATAAGCTTCCATCACAGTATGTGAACAGTGTCTTCACACATGTCAGTTACTCTTTTACATGTATCACCTTTAACAAGTAAAAAACACGTTATTGCCAAGTGACTTTCATTTTAATACGGTACCTCAAAACCTTAACATTAGTCTCCTACACTCTGTTTGAACTTGAAAGCAAGGGAATTCTTTATCTTATCTCTTTATAAACACACCGTTAATTCTTCCACCTTCATTATCGTACGTTGTCATAAAATGTTTTAACAAAGTCAAAAAAAAGTTAAGTCAAGTATTTAACATTTCTTTTTTTTAAATTTGGGAATTAAAATGTTTATAAACACTTTATTTTCAGTTACGTAAATTGCAAAACAATTGATTCCTCAGTTATCAAATATATTTGTTCTTGGTTCTCGGGAATAATAAATTCCAAAAATAACATTGATCTCGATTTCATGAGAGTTTTGAAATTTGACGATACAGCCTAGCAAGTTGAAATGGCAGGTCTCTGGGGCGGTAAGGCTAGCTAGAGCAACATAGGATGGACCACAAGACGCCGGTTTCGGTTATAGACGCGTTAAAAGGGTCGTATTGAAAACCTATGGGGAAGGCTTTAATATAGATGTGGACATCCTACGTCTGAAATGATGATTGAAATTCGGATTCAGATTGATTAAAAAGATCCCGAATAAAGTAACAGAGTCACAGCAGTCGCTAATATATTCTAAGCCCGATAAAATATCTACAAAAAATTACCGGGCTAGTTTAAAAAAGTCTAAATGTATTTAAGCCTCGGTCAAATTGCTAGCAGGCATAACGATAAGCCAATTATGTAAATACAAGTAAAGAGCACTAATACGTCAACAGGTTCAGCGCGAACGGATTGTGACAGAACGAGTGAAGTAATTAAACGGTACCACATAAATGTCGCAAAGTTTTAAAACTAGCTTCAATTACCATAGCAATCACAATTTCGATAATGGTACAACTAAATTATACACCGACATGAGTTTCGTATTTAAATTATATAACGACTTCCTAATCCTTTCAGTCGCAGAAAAAAATATTACCATTATACTCTATAGAGAACAGGTGGCCGCTGGATCCTTAAGGTTCTGGATGGGAGACTATTAACGGTAAAGCGCAGCATATGACGTCAACCGAACTATTAGATATCTACTGGAAGCCTATCAGTGGACGTGCTGCGGCTAAAATTATGACAATGAACCACGGCATATAATTAAGAATATCAATGTTGGTGTTCCCTATAATTACCCCTGTATAACTAAAGTTTTTATTATTGAAATATTGAAGGGAATTATCAAATTCTTACAAGAAAAATTAAAAATCCACGACAAATTCTAACAGAAAAAATTATCTTATAAGCAGTGAATCATTATTATTCAATCACGTAAACACCCAAAATTATTTACTTCACAATGTAATAATCCTCCCTATTACCTTACGATGGACTTATCCCAACTCGATTTTTTTTCTATGTTAAAGCTAGGTATACATTTTTCAATAATATTAATTACCTTATTGAATAATATTTTTAACAATTTTGATAGTTTACCACTATACAGTCATAATAGATGATTGGAAATAGGTATAAAAGCTTTAGATGGATGATTTTATAGCTCATATATGGCATACACCTTATCAAAAAATCAATGGTTTCAGAAATAATAAATAACGTTATGATAATATAGTAAAAAATCGTTTTCAATTCGAACAGCTACATATTGAAATTAATTACTGTTTACTTTCAGCCTGTGTAGATTTTTAATTCCAAAAATCGATGGCTTGTAGCATTCCGAAAGAAAAAAAAATGATACATAAAGTTAAATATTATTATATATTAATGTGATGTAATCATTACTTCATATATTTATTTAGAATATATGTACAGACTTTCAAGGTTTTTTGTAGACTATTGAGGTATGCATTTATATCTTTTTAAGCTTTTACACTTATTTTTAATCACGCTGTAGATAACAAAAAGACTAATATATAGCTACTTCCGCTATGTAGCAGTAGTCGTGCAATAAAGTGCACCGCCCGCCAGCCCGCTGATAAATACGCATGCGGCAAACAACGCGAATTACACAACTACCATCCTTAAATTACTCTTCGGTTAAATCATCACACGCTGTAGATTTTAAAGAATGTAACACCTTATATATGTGAGGTAAATTTAAAAAAGTGTTTGCAATTATAGTCGATGTCATTTTGTTTTAGCAGGAAACTCCAAATATAATATTACGGAAGCACAGTTGAATGGACACCACCCTTCGTTTCGGCCCATCGCAGACGTGTTAACAAAGCTTCGAATCGATTGGACCGATGCGAATGATTCATGTTCCCTTATAGTATTATCATAATACACAAAGGTACATCTAGATCAGTACAAAACGCATCATTGTAAATGGCACTATTGAAAAAATCCAAAGTAACGTCGTATTTAAACTAAACTATTTAGTAAAAATCATCACATAGATGGCATACGACCAGATGGTGTAAGGTTCTGAGGCCGGTAAGCGTGACGTAGGATGTCCTACCAAAATGTATACAGACAAACTTGTGGATTTTTGGAAATCTGTGGAGGAGGCCTGTGTCTAGCAAAAAACGTTCTACGGCTGAAATGATGTTGATGGTGATAAATAATCATCACCTTTACTACTTACGAAGAGTCAATAACATTTTTTGACAAAGCAATAATTGTATACATCTAAAACACTCGTAAGGAGTACCTATTTTTATGCATATGTTCATACCTGTTTCGGACACTTCCAGTTAATCATTACATCTATGACGGGCTGTTGCTATTTCAAAACGCGCTTTGAATTATCTTCAAAGCCAAGATCCGAACACTGATGTCATGTCGTGTACTAATTAGTACTGCATACATTATACGACAGAACATTAAATGCATAGAGAGGTCAGTAACTATTTTTTTTAAATTAAAGAGTATTTATTTCATTATGCAATAAATTTATACCTTTGTCTGTTCATACATTTAAAAGGACAAGGAACTTTTATTTTTCCATTATAATTTTTGATTCGGGCATTAGACAGATTGGTCAAAGGTGTAAAATCTAGTTATTTAATGTATGATACACCCTATCCAAAAATCAATAGGTTCAGAAATAATAAACTACGTGATGATAATATAAACGTTTATTAAAATTCGGATTACTACATAGTAACATTAATTATTGTTTAATATCTGCACCTGCAGACAGTAGTGCCGAAGTTATTGGCGTGTAACATTCCAATAGCGTTTCAGAGTGTTCAGTTTATACAGACTGAAAATGCTTTAAAGCTTTTGCTGACAAATAACTTATATATTTACCCATTCATTTGAATACACTTTTTTCTTCAAATAGAATGTTAATTAGTGTTAAATCTAATAACGTAACACGAGATTATTTCACAGATTAAAATTACGGTGTTTACGTTGTCATAACTGCTACATGATTTTCTAGATACTGTACGTGTGCTACAAGTAGGAAAAATTTATTACAATTACTTATTTATTACACATGACCTTTTTAAATTCTTCTAGACGTAACTGTTCTTTGATGTAAAGATGTTAGTTCTAAATAGTAATTAAATCAATTAGATAAGATGTTTCCTAGGACGATTAAGTATTTCATTTCTTAAGACGTATTAAATCAAATTAACGAAAAAAAGGAAATTAATTTAAATTGATTTAAAATAAAAATATTGTATATCTCGTTTAGCATTTAAAGAGAACAATATTAACGAATTCCTGAGGCGCATAAACACCGCCCACATGTGAAAACAACCTTGCAATGCTATTCGAGTTCTTTCAATGCTTAATACGTTTTCAAAACGCAGTCGATTATAACATATTATAAATAGATTAGCATAATATATAATTATTTTACAATAGAGACATCATATTACAGAGATTTATACGAAATGAGTGAAAAATATATCTTACTTTTTTACTAGAAAATACCTGTAAACTTTACGCTTTATATTCTAACATTGCATAAAGAAAACGAGATTTTATAACATTAAATTATTTAGCTATGATTATTAGTGACGTTTTGAAGAAATGACTTACGGGACAATATATTAAGATATAATCTCTAAAAATCACGATTATTTGCTGAGATGAAATGCTATAAAGTAAATTATGTGAAGAATTCATGTATAAATCCTGCTCTGTACAAAAGCAAAACCGGCTTTTTAATAATAGCAGATAACAATAACAATTTCGTCTTAAGATCTGAAAAAATCCAAAAAAAATCAAAATTCTCCTCCATCATATATAAAAACGAATACAAAATATTAAGTTACATTAAAAACGTACATCTGTCCAGATTCAATGATGCAAATCCAACATTGTTTACGCTTCGACCAATCAGTTGAAAGCTGACATTGTAGCTGTTAATTTAAAATAGCCTGTATTGAATTTAAACATAAAAATGCTTTTATTATGACCAGATAATTAACTAAAAAATATGAAGAAATTAATAGCATCATAAACATGTTTTCATCAAAAAAATTGTTTATTAAGGTTTGATTAAAATTTTTGACTGCGAAAAAATCAAAAAACGAGAGAGCTGCGGACTAGCACAAAAATTGTAACTATGCTCTGTTTTATTAATGTAATTAATCCTGATTAAGAAATTTTAGTTTCAATACGGTTCCTTGAATTAAACTTTGTTTTAAGTTAGAAAAATAATCACACAAAAAAAGATAATACTATGACATTATTTTTTAAACTAAATTGAAGTACGTTATAAACTCAAGCACTGATTATAAATTCTCGACCACACATGAGCGACTGTTAAGTTTGCCTTAAGATAAGTGGTTGAAACTTCTAATGATTTACAACTCCAGCTTATAGCTGTTAAATGAACAAAACGCTCGAAGTTAAAATTTAAGTTTTAGTTTAATAAAGTTCAACTACATATGCATCTAAATGATTCTATATCCAAAAGATATACAGTTATTTTTTTTGGCTCGGACTATGAAAAAAAGTATATATTTTCTGAAAGCGTAGCCTTTAAGCTTCAAAAGAACGTTAGTACAATTTAAACTCGACTCGTTGTTATTGAAATATCGTTTTATACATGTGAGCATCGAATATTCGCACAGTGCCGAAGTCACTGTTTGCGCGTTGCACCCGGAAACAATACATCCGAGAAACAATGCACCCTTATCAGTCGCTATTTAAACGTTGACCTAATTACATCGCCACAGGTTATGATCTCCGAACATGAAGCAAAATGGATACTATACCCGAAGAAGCCTCTCAAGTCAAACCTGCAATAGGGGCTCATTCAGCAGGATTAAAGTTGAGCCAATCTATATATAAAATACTAAATTCTATTTGGCGCCGGCGGACTTTAGAAAGAGATGACCGAATAATCTATGAAATCGCCAACTAACCGGCATTGTCGACCAGAAGCAACCGAGAGAGGTGAGACGACTAAGAGAAGCCAACTTGCGCAGCGCTGTTTTACCGAAGAAGTTGCGTATGGCGATGGTTCCTGCATAATGCGGACGGGCATTTCTTTAAAAGGAAACACGGAACTTGTTATCAAGCCTGGTGGAAGTCACGAGAGCGGTCAAACAGCCGTCCGATATATCGAAGACATTCTCCTGTTTCATATCTTGCCCTACGGAGGCTTCATTAGCGATAACTTCCTTTTAATGGGCGTCCGTTGCGGCATAAACTCAAACGGAGGATTGAAGCAAAAAATTCGGCCCCTGCGAACATCGTGAAGCTAAAGATGGCGTTGAAAGAGGAGTAGGAAGGACTTCCTCAGCACCTGGTGCAAAAATTCAATGATGCTGAAAGTTTATGAATGTAGAAAATATATATTTTTATGTACGTAAGTCCGAGCCAACTAATAAATATAAATATTTTACACCTTTTGTAAGCTTAAGCCCATTTAGTTGCACGCGAGTATGTATGACTACTACTATTAATTTTTCAAAACAAACTAGTTTCATAATACAATGTTTAAATAAACTATTAGGGAAGCTATATTTAGAAATACATGAAAATTTATAGTTACATAATTAACCGCAACATTTAAAACACAACGCCATCTATTGGAACATTTTTGATTTGTCGTGTTGATTTAGCCGTAGGTAATACAATAATCTAAAGCAAATAAAGTTTACAAGTGTAAAATATAGATGGCGTTATACTACTTAACAATTTTAATGTTTCTTTAATAACTCTTATCGCTTGGCATTTAGTCTTGTGCAATAAGAACGATAATTCTATTTCAAAATTCCGCTAAAACTGACGTATCAGAAAGGCTTTAATTTTAAATAATTTGAATACAAATACAAATTTGATAGAGATAACGTTAAAAATTTTTTCCTTCATGTATTTATTCATATTTACTTTGAAATAATTTATACAGCCATACACAAACAAGCAACACTGGCCTATAGATGACGGCACTCGCGTGACGCCGTGCTGCGCAGCGCAGCTATTCTCGTTCGTGATAGGCGACGGACATTTTGTTTTGACGCTGTGACGCAAGCGACAAGGGAAACAAGAAAATGCCATTATATGCCGTGGGATGGAGCACAGAGGAGGAGGAGCGACTGGTTGAATTAGTGCAGCCGCAGTCGTGTTTGTATAATTATTTTGACCCTTCGAGGAAAAATATTTTGACTCGTGAATCCACCTGGCAAGAAATAGCTCGAGCTTTGTCGAAACCAGGTAAGATTGTGACGTGGATTGGTCCGTTTTGTGCTGCGTGACACAACTGCAGAGATTGCTAGCGGTTGCGGCAAACTACATCCTCGTTTAAAATTAGATGAAAATTAAGCTACATGGTGTTTGAAATCAGTGCGGATTTGTTACAAACTTATAAATAATATAAGTGCAATTTTTAATCTAATGTGAAGTGAGTACAGTAAATGGTCACTGTTATTGATAATCATGTTGATGTAGTGTTATCAAATTAACGAAAATTTTGTGTGTACATTAACCTGTTAACTTTTTTACCTTTAATTAGTTAACATAATTGATAAATTAAAATTTAGACCGTAAGTAAAAAGTGATGTGTACCTTTTTGGTCAATAAAGACATTACACGGTATAGAAAATTAAAGAGACGAATAAATCTACTCATTTAAACTAGTTTGCTATGTAAATACTAAATTATTTCGATTTGTAAAAGGATACTAAAATTTTTCTATTTACCATTCTTAATTGATTTAAAGGCGCAAATATATTTTTAAGCAATACATACTATGATAAAATAAATCTAATTGTGAGTATTCCTAGCTATCAACTAACAAGAATAAAACTTTTTCTCTTTTCAAATTCTTGCACATTAAAGAATGGTAAATATCTCTCCTCAAAATATTGTTATTTAAACCACAATAACTAAGTAGCTCATTAGTGACCATTAAATATTTTGTTAAAAGCCCTGTAAATTTATTATAATAACTTATTTATTTTGTTACAATCAAATATTTAATAGTTATTTAGAAAGATTCAAATTTAAATTTTCAGTAGAGGAATGCAAGAAGCGCTGGCGTGGTCTCCGTGATGGCTTCATGAGGAGTATACGCTTAGGCACCATTCACAAAACTAAAGCCAATATATTTGAGAAGCTACAATTTTTAGCTGAAACGTCATTGGACAATACTGAGGTAGTTAAGGACACATGTATGAAGATGGATGATGATACTGTACAAGAAGAGACTGTTCTAGGAACTGAACAAGTTATTATTGACAGTCAAGAGTACTGTGAGGTAACTTTCAAATATATTAACAATTTTTTATATAATAAACATGAAACATAAGTTAATGAATTTGTTAGAATCTTTCACTTTAAAATATGAAAATGTTCAAAATTTATTCTATTAAAATTTGAACAGCTTATAGCATTTTATAAACCAAAATTTTGACTGATGATGTTATGATATACGGTGTCCATCACTGTATACAGTTTTTTTTTCATATCTGACTACAGTCAGTAGAAAATCTGTTTATATTAAAACATTTAAAAAAATCAGTTCCGTTAAACACTTGAATTATCCTTTGTTTTCAGATAACTGTTGTTGATGGCCCTCAAGAGCCCCAAGTGAAGCAGAATGCTTACATAAAAATCCTACCAAAGCTAGATCAAAGTTTAGATGAACCACCGAAAAAGGTGAGCAGAAGGGGTGCAGGCAGAAAGAAAACTATTCCTGCCCCAAGAAATGTACCACCTGTTAAAATTCTACCAAAACCGTTAATTATGAACGGTCCAAAAACATATGTTAGATATGTAGAAGACCCTAAAACACCAGAGCAAAGATCCCAAGTCATAGATAAGTTAATAGAGAAAGTTCTTAAAGAAAATACTAATGAAATTGATGTATTCTTTAGAAGTATGGCAGCTAGTGTTAAAAAATTACAACCTAATTTAATTCCTAAAGTTAAAATGGAAGTTTGCAATGTTATAGCCAAATATGAAATGCAAAGTTTTGATAAGAATTTACAAAATATGTAGTAAATAACATATATTACATTAAGTCATTTCAGGGGACATGTTTTTATTGTGATAGAAGTATTAATTACTTTATTTTATTTAAGCATTCAAATGCTAATTCATACTTGTGCCTTTTTGTGGCAAATATTATTGTCACCTACACTCAATGGCAATTGTTATAGGCTGACTTTTACCATTTAGAGATATTAAATTTAGGTTACACTATTAAATGTATATAGATTGTATATAATACTGTTTCTTAATTCCTAATATTACTTTATGCTATACTGCAAGATTTATGTGCGGTCATAAATAAAAATGTTAATATTTTTGAAAATTTATGTTGGTGTTGTTATTACACAATTGCGAATATTAGTATATGGGCACATAACCTCTGAAGAGATGTAGTGATAATCCTTCCAATATATATGTAATAACAATTTTGTACATTGTAAATAAATGTAAGTTACGATATAGAAAGCTAAATTAAGATTAGTAGTATTAGTGCAGCAACATTGAACATGAAGAGTAATGTCTAAGTAGAATTTATCATTATTAATTTTAATTATGACTTATGGTAAAATTCATTTGTAATCAATACATAATAAAATTATGAATTTATAATTTAGATATTTTTTACGGGTCATGGTAATGTTCATGCATGGTATGTTTATGTTAGTTCCGTTTAACAAAAGGGCTATTCAAAATTATATTGCAGATATTTATGTAAAAGTATGAGCAATAAACGGTTGTAAATTAAAATAAACCTAATACTATTTTTGCATTACTAAGTGTTGATTATTTTATCAAATAAATATAATTTAATTTTGATAAAGTATGATGATATTTACATTGATTTTATATGAATTTTTATGATTTGCACAATTACTTCAGGTTTGACAATTGATCTTAATATTGTTTCAATTATCCCTCATTTTGAGTATGTGGACTTTTTTATTTGTTAGAATTATTGCATGAATTATTTTTACCCTGTCTAATACAAAAGAATAATAAGTTACATTGCAAAAAATACTTTGTTAATTTAATGTCTTTGTTTACATAGTTTATGTAAAGAACAATTACTTACAAAAGTAAGTTTTCTTTTTCGCACACTGCTAAACTTTAGTAATAATGCGATTATATTTTCATTGTAATGCTTTATGGTACACGACTTTTTTTTAATTACATTTGAAATGAAAAGTGATGCTTTTACTATTCTCCTGACCAATTTTCACACTTTTTTCAAAGTTGCCTAATTGGTTCAGCTGCTTCAGAATTTCGCGCTTAGCAACATACTTGCCGATCCATTCAATCTTATTTTTATAACAATTAAATTTAATTTGATTTCATACAAAGTAACAAATTATTTATTGGTTTCCATTAATAATCTCCTAAAATGAAACCGACGTTTTGGTTTTAACTCGAATTAATTATTACTAGATTTCAGATAAATTGAACCGACGCCACCATTCATCTCGTTCGCTACAATGCGTCTGACCAAAGTGGTTAAATCAAATTGTTGTTTACTCCCCCATACATATTGAATGGCGTGTGCGAAGGGAATGACCGTCATTGTGTGCACTTTATGCTGTCATATGTATATAAAATCGAAACAATTAGACTTTTACCATCATATATTTTATATTTTTTAAGTATTCGTTTTCAAAATAACGCGAAAGGTAGTTTTCAGTGCAATGCAAGTAAATGTTTCCTCTGCAAACACATACAAAACATTTCGTAACATATAGAACGTTAAGGCAACTTATAGGAGTGTCTTTAAAATTATAAAAAGGCATAGGGGTAAACTAAAGATAAAATCATTTTATACGGTTCAGATGTTTAAAACTTAAGACCTTTTTCGATCACTTAAAATTTACTTATTAATGGAATGTGAGTATTTTTCAAGATTAAGGATACTACATAACTTTTGAGCATTATGTTGAAAATTTCAGTCATAGGACTACTGTGCCTAGGCCTCATAGACCTCTTGGTAATCTGTCTACCTTGTGGGGAGGCTCTACGGTATGGTTGTTGGTCCGTAGTCTCCGCTTCTGAACCTTAAGGTCCCAGCTGCCTATATATATATATATATATAGTGAGATCATAGCAACTATTAAAGCCTTGATTTTAATTCCTTAAATCGGAACGCTGAAAGCGTATTGAAGTGACAGGTCTAGCTGGAATTGCCTCATAGGGGACAAAAATCGACTGTAATTACAAGTGTAGACTAAGAAACTTTAGCAATCCCACTTCCAGACCGTGGAAACGAAAGGCAGAAGGCAATTAAATCATTTAAGTTTAAACTTCTGCACACCATATAGATTGCCGTCGCGTGAAAGCCTTGAACCAACATATACGGATATGAGTTTTATCTAAGAAGTCATTACGTGTGATAGAAAGTTATTAGAAATAACAATGAACACTGAGACGTTCGTCACCTTTCAACCAGTTTAATATCATGAAAGAAAAACTAATAAAAGTTGTTTAATACAACGTTCACGCCGTTCTTTAAGATTGGCAAGGTAATGAATCACGAAAGTCAGAGGCCCGATCTGTTTGAATAAATCGTATGAAACTATCAATGTCAATCGAGTTGCGGGCGTTAATGGTTATTACACTTGACCTCAACTCGGGTTCTTAACGAATTTAATATAGTTTGTAGGGTAAAGCATCTAACTCAAGTTTCATTGCTTCCGTGTCTTACATTTTACTCTTTTTTGTTTAATTCGAGTACAACCGTGTTTATTTGTGACTACAATGTTCCACTACCTTATTGAAAATACTTTATAAAATATATACCAACATTTACAGCGATATGGTTTTTATTTTTTTAAATCAAAACTTCATTAAAAATATACAAAGTACGCGTGACGATAAGCAATATACTGTGGCATTAAAATCTGTTTTTGAAATACAAACTTAAAAAAGATTTATGACTATTGAATGAAAAGTATTTAATTTTAAAGATGACGAATTATTGAACGTTATCAATTGAACCATTGACAAGTAAATTATTTTATCGACCAGATCTCAGCGCCTCAACATCATAAGAAAGAATATCTTATGTATTATTTATGGGTCTCGTAATTTCGGCTTCCTTTGAGAAGGGCGATTGAATTCCACCACGGTAAAATATTACATAAACTCTCTGTGTAAATGGAGTATTTTGTTTGAAACCGCCGTAGATATAGATATTAAAACGTATCATCAGATTATGGTGAGCTTAAACCGAAATCATTATAAATCATAGCAATGATAACCTCAATAATATTGAGTAGAATAAAATCATTCATTACGAATTTTATACGCTGCCTTTACATTCGCATTCCGTTATGTTTAGCTTTGTCAAACTTTACTGCATTTAAAGCTTTATCGAATACGGAATCCCCGAGTAAATATTCAAATTACTTCCTTGCGTACTCTTCAAGCACAAACTTAGTATAAGTTATACAACATTGCTTGCTTCTGCACCGAAAAATTAAAAAGGAGACACTAAAAAACTTATTACAATACTTCAAAGCATGTACACGTAAACCATGCCACCTGCAGATTTTTACGGGCGCCATATTGTTTAGTTATCTGAACGTAAATGTGTTTTCTCCAGAATAAGTAAGTACAGTAAATACTTTTTATAAGAAAATTTTATAAATATTTTGATATAGTTTAACGACCTATCCGAAGGTTATGAGGGGTAAGTTTATTTACAGGAGGGTGCATCGTCTAGACAGGGTATCACGGCTCGCCGCCCTACCTGTAGCCTTACCCTCTACCTTCGACGGGGTGCGAGCGATCTTCGTATTTTCTTACACAGCATATTTGAGTTCGCTTGAAATTTCAAAGTAAAATTGAAAACCACGTTACAGTCCGAAACGTTTGTATAAAAATAAAATACATAAAGTATTATATCATTGAGAAATATAAACAAGCTGCCTATTTACGACATACAATTTCTCCAACATTTTTGCTCTTATTTAAATTGACGCGTCCTATCTATCACAGAGTGTGTTATATTATGTAGTTATACCATTAATCCTTGACTTCCTTCCAAATGTAGGGGTTCAAAGCTATCCACAAAATTACTTTTATTTTTTCAATCCCTCTAAAACAAAAGGAAATGCAACCTAGTTTCTAAAATATAAAATCTTTAGTAAGACGGTATATACATTGTTAATGTGACAAAATATCTGTCATTAGTTAAGAAATTTTACTAACCTAAAATTCCCTTTCTTATTGCGATATCGCAATTTTCAGTCACAAACTTGGCGTCATCGTTTACTGCGACCATCTAAGCTATCTCCTGTAAAAGAAATGTAACACAAAACTCATATCTAAACATAGTACGGAGTCTTTTCCGTATTGTTACATGAAACAAGGCATTTGAGCTAAGGCAGTATGCTCTATACCACATCAAAGGCCCAGTAAAAGGGTGCCTGTAATATGCCTACCATCAACCAGTAAAACAAAAATTTTGCCAAACTATTATCGCCCTTAAAGAAATCATAGCTTCGGTCTAAGTCGCCTTGTGGAATTATCGAGTGGTTACTACACGGATACACGCTCGGCTCACAATAACGTTGTGTACTTAAAAGCTCAACCCTATCAAGAGGCAGGTTTGTACGGAGCCTAGTTTGCTGTAGTGTAAGTCAAAGCTAACGAGGTCCTTGCGACGGAATAATAGCTAAGAGGCTTTTTTGTTAAGAACCTATGCTAAGATTCTTAGGAAAACTATTGTACGGAGTTTCCTTTATTAATAGCTTGTTATGAGTTCAGAGTACTGTTCCGGTTTTATTACGTTTTCGCGAGCAAATGAAGCTTAGCTATATTTAAAAATGTACTATGACATTCTTGAGCGACCTACTATTAAAAAAATACATTAACCAGTATCAAATTACAGTACCACCTATTAGTTATTTAAATGAAATAAAAAAAGTTGCTGTAAACCTCACCAATAGCAATAAATCAATTAAACTCTTTAAATGCAAACCAATATAATTGTTTGGACAAATAAGAGTCCCTTCATATTGGTCATACCAAAAAGTTAGAATCAAGTAGGAATATATAAATGATATGATAACTCGAGAATGAAGTAAATAAAATATTTAATAATAGTATAACTGTCCTCATTATGTGTGCCCTTAAACATTATAGTAGCGACTTAAATCAAAGGTCCTAAAGGAACAACAATATCATCATTTCCCAAAGATTTCCAACAGGTCCGATTGGTAGCGGCCTTATTGCTGTTTTTTTCCGACGACCTCAACTATATCACCTGTCCACGTTCCTAGTTCGTGGTCTCAGCTCCAGAACATTAAGACCTCGTATGTGATCTGCCTATTTCAACTTGCACATCCGTTAGATTATATCGATTCTTCCTTTCCTTTGCAGCCGATGGACGCCCTTTACGCAGAGGCCTCCTCTAAAGATCATCACGAAGACCAGTCTTGCGTTGCCCACAACCTTAACTATGTCGTTAGTCCACCTAGTGGGGGCCTGCCCACGTCGCGTCTACCGGCTTGTGGTCGCCACTCGAGAACCTTTCGGCCTTAACGACCATCGGTTTCACAAGCAATGTTCCCTGCCCACTGTCACTTCAGACTAAGGTTATATCGGTATATATACTTTCGTTCATTTATGGATCTCCTCATTCACGATTAGATCTCGTAAAGAAATCTCGAGCATAGCCTCCTCTTAGAAGGAATGTGAGCTTTCCGATACGTCTCAAAGTGAAAGACAACGTTTCACTGCCGTAAGTCAGCATTGACAACATACATTTATCATAGACCTTCGCCTTAAATTACTGAAAAATATTGAACGAGAAGATATTTCCCGAACGTAGCCACTGAAGGAACTCCTCGCCTTAACAATTGCAATGAAATCTATGTTAAGTTACTTCAGCGCTTGGACCTGTCCGGTGAACCTGTAAATATAAACAGGCAAACAATATTGTCCAACTACAAACTTATCCGGCACCTTAAGACGTAAGTCGTCTCGGTAGTCAAATAGCTGTACCAGTTACGAAGCCCTTCAAACCGGAACGCTGTACTACTTACGCGCCATTGTTTGGCATCTGAAACGAGCTGCTAGACAGTCTCCAGGTTAAGCTATTTTATCGCAAACAACATTAGAGTTACCACTATCTATTTATGCCATCAGTAAACTAACGCGATGTTAAATATCAAACAAAACATTGTTTAAACTCTATCTATAACACTAAAATAATTTGATAGTGGAAATTAGCAAATTAAACCGCATATATGTTCGAGAACAACGTAAACAAACAGAAAAAATATTGAACTGTTTGTCAACGGGTATGCGTTCAAAATGTTATATTTAGGATAAATAATAAAAATTGTTATCTTTTAACCTAAATCTATTGATTTTTTTGATTAAACCAACGCGAAGTTATTTTGAATCCATTGAAGGTTTCCCCATCATTCGAACGATAATACTGAAGAAGGTAGACTATTTTAGTATAGCTATGGTAAAAGCTTAGTGTAAATACGTGGGAGATAAGAGGAAAAACGTAAAATCTAAAATGTCTCTTTTAGATTGATAAGTATAAAGACATGTTCATTCAATTATGATTAACTCACACTTCATCAATCGAGATCAGTCAATTAATCTTCCCCACAAGCATGACTCACACTGCCCGGGGCGCACCGCATCGGGGATCGTAATTGTTCCGCGTTGCAAGGATCAATATATCACAATTTGTTTTAGATTGATTTTCCCAGTTGTAAAATAAAATCATCTCCGCAATAAGCGACAAAACGAAATAGACAATTTGGAAATGGAACGTTCCAATTCCATTTAAGTCACGAAACGCGCGAAAAAAATGCCTATACAAGTCACATGATAATATAATCGATTTAACTCGATTAAGTAATGATACAATATCGCAATAGGCGGTAACAATCGGACCGTTTAAAAGTTGCACGATACCGTGTTACAACACCGATATCGATATTCATAGTCGATATTATGTCCATTTTCATAATCTGATCTAACAGACACTTGATTGTAATTTGTCAGAGTGGTCACTTATAGCATGTAGATATAAAAGATTGTCATATAAATGGATTCGGCAAATTATTAGGAAACATGTACCTTATATACATGATTTCTAATTTTCCGTCGAATATATACAAAACGCTGAATGCAAGACACTTCCAACCGATCCCATTAAAAACCCATAAATAATGCCTACGTTCAGCAGTACAGGTACTGCAGCTGAAATAATTTTACAACCAAATATTAAATAAACATAGCAATCTCACACACTACGAAGGCGCCTCTAAAATAATTAAAATATAACAATACTTTTGAAGATATTAAAATATGTTTAATGTAACGTAATATTATTTCATGAAATTTCATTTCAACTTATTACAAATAATTGTGAAATAAGCAAAATAAAGACAACGATCTTTAAAAAAGCTTTTAATTCAAGTAATTAGACCGTCACTTCAATCCTTTACCCAATGTTTGGTGAGTAGGAAAATATTTCACAGTTCAATTAATTTATTATATATAACCGTCGTTTTGGATTGGTGGGCAGTCACCATGTACCTGTAGCGTCGCTACGAACGTTTCGAATCAAGATAAATACTAATCAGGTGCTTGTTTTCTTAATTATTTTGACTAATGAATCGTGAGAAGCCGTGCTATCCTAGTGTTGTTTACTTTTAAGGCATTTAGTAATATATTGCCCGTTTTGACGCTAAAAAGAACGAGCCACGCCCACCTCGTCACGTGGCGTCCCTCGCTGCCGCCACCGAGCCTGATGTTCCACCTTTCCAGGGTGACTGTGGTCGAAAGGTTGTTGGAATTTTTTCTCTTATTAATCTGGGGGCGGAATTTCATACTAGCTGTTTCTCGTACAGACACTTAAAACATTTAATTCCATTTGGTGAAACGTTAAAACCGATTATTTGTAAATTTTCTGCCAGTTTTAATGACTGCCGTTAACGGTAATATTAACAATGGTATAATTCTCTTGTACCAGATTTCGAATTTCCAGTTTTAACAGATTATAAACAGTTTTAGCGCTGTAATGAAAACCAGTATACCGTCTCTTTGATTTCTTACGTCGTTAAGAGATAAGACATCACCTGAATATACAGGGTGATTAGTTATAAGTGTGAAAGCCTTAGAGATGTGAAGATACAGTACATTCGTCAGGAAAATACTTTAAACCTTTTACCTACGATCAGTAAGAAATGTCACATCAATTTGTTTTCTTTTGGAATACGACAGGGCAATTACTTTTGGCAGTAAAAAGTCAGCAAGGACTGATGTGAATAATAATTCATTTTATTATGTAGCAATCTGAATTTTGAACGGCTTGTCTTTTTAACGTTATTTCTTATTTCTGAAATTCTTAATTTAATAAGGTATACCATACATACAATACAAAGCTTTACATTGAGTTCTTTATATATAATATAACCTCCACATTTTTTGTACAAAAAGTAGTTACCTAAAATTATTTCCTAAATAAATCGTTGTCATAATTTTAACTTCATTTTTACAACTTCAAAATTAAGAACAACGTAAGATTTTTACAAGAATAGCAAACGTGATTTCTGGCAACAGATATAATAAGAAAAGTAGAAATTTTATGATGTTATTAAAAATTGGCAGAGTACATAAAAATCCGAAGGTTGCCTGCCAAAAATCTTTCACTTCAGGTTACTTATTCGGAAAATTTTATATTTTGGACGCCATCCAATTTTCAAATAAATTAGAACCATATTCTACATTTCCCTATACGTCTACTAAAGAAATAAGTAAATCGTGTTCTGTACAGTTTTGCGCAAAAATTACGTAATAGTTATAGTAGAAATTATTTGTCAAATATTTTTTTGTATCTAATATTTATTTGATCACTTTCCGACATCGATAATCTCACGACCCAATAAGGATCAAGAGAAAGTAGCCAAATTATATTAAAAGACAAGCATTATTTACCATTAAAGTCTTCGCGATGTTTTAAAATGTATAACAGCGCACCATATCTTCAAAATATTGGCTTTAAAATTGGTAAAGTATATCAACAAGTAAAACACATTAAAGCGCCCGCCATAACACGATTGGCAAAAATAAACACTTTTACTAAATAATAACAATCCGTAAGTATTCCAAGACTGTTATTATATCTTCTATCAAAATATTTTCATTACAGAAATAATATTTATATGAAAAGTCACATATATAATTAAAGTTATGTTATTAATTGAACACTTAGTCATATAGCAACAAATCGATTATGACAACGTGTACAAGCAAGCTACGAAAAAGATAGCTATCAGCTATAAAATAACTATTGCATACGTACGTTATTTCTAATTGCATCCTAACTCGGTGAATTTATATGATGATGATGTAAGCCAAAGCTATTGAACTATATCTATACTATATAGCTATTGTTAAAACCTCTAGCATTTTTCTTAACCCGATTATCGCAGCTCTTCGCCGTCTCGGGTATCGGCATCGGTATCGGTTTGCTAAACGTATATCTAATGGCAGCCCAAACAAGGGTCTGATCTTGGGGGTCCTTGGTTTAGGTCATCTGTGTATAGTCGACCTAAGTGACCACAAGCTTGAAAGCCGAACTTCACTTTGTCCAAATCCAGTGGAACATTTATTTTACTGGCCATGCTGAAAATCTAAATATATCCCTTTAACCTGTACTAATGTTAAGGCAAACCGATTTTTGCGCTCAAACTCGTTGCTATAATATAAACGCTATAAACGCTAAATGGGTAATAGCATTTGTTAAAGACTTAAATAGCATTTTTGAGATGTTAACATACCTGTGTTGTATTAAACCTGCGACTGCCCGAGCGACTGAGAGTACCCCCCCTCACGTTACTGTCCGACAGCTCCACGACGACGCCGTCAGCCGCGCGGCGCCGAGACAGCTCGCTGAGTTCCGCGATCGGTTGCACCTGGTTTTTAGAATCGTTAGTCATAGTTAATCACTGAACACGATTAGAGATACTGTTAAAATTTACCCCTCTAAGTACAATGCTTGCTCACACAATTTTTTAGAAACGCAGAATAAATAGTAAAGTAAAACGTAAACTCTACAAAATAGACAACCAATTATTGTTTTTGGGCGAATTAATTCTGTTCGCGCTGGTGTCGCTGGTGCTTAAATGTCTTCGTCGTAACTACACTCGAAGGAGCCCTTTGGAAACTTAGCTCTTTATATCATTAATTGCAACGTGCAATTACACCACCACGAAGCGTTAAAGTCGCTTAGACGGAAGTTCCAAAGAGTGACTGGACATAGATCCACTGTTAGTGTTATTGTATGAATAACGTAAAAAATTAACAGACTCGAACTAAAAGGCAGTTAATTAAAGCTAAATAGCCTTAATACATTATTTTTCACTACGCGATAAGATAGGTTGAAAGTAGGTCGTTCACTTGATGGTAAGTGGTACGTCTCGCCCATAACAATGCGGTGCTATTCTGTTTTAAAAAACATAACATTCTAAAAAGAACTATATCGTATGCAGGGGAATAAATAAAGATACACAACGCTCTGGCTCTGACCACCTAGTCAAAGGCAACAGAAACCTACGTGAGTAATCCTGGGCGCAGAGCTTGCTTGAAAAAACCTACAAAGGTCCACTACTTCATAATTTTTCTATGCTTCCTTTTGCAACAAAGATGAAGTCGCAGAGAGGGAGAGTAATTTAGATATTACGATAAATTGTTATCCTTACCCCTAGCGATCTAATTCACATATGTAGTGGCCGTGAAGCATCCTTCTGCCATTATGGTTGTAACATCAACTCGCCCTTTAAAAGCCCCAAGCTTATAAGTATAAAGGTTTCGTAGCTAGCCTCTTTAACCTCGTTAGGTTTAAAGACTTGACTCAAAAATGTTACACGTGGCTTTGTTGTTTAACAACGAAGAAAGTATTACATCGTATTATTTTTAGTAGATGTAATTCCTCATTTCTCATCCTCCTCGAGGGCAAGTATGCAAAGACAGTTGCCTGACAAAAAATGAAAAAAAAGCCATGATCGCATTTCGATCGCATTTTCAGTCCAGTGTGCACGGGCATCTATAAATATAGCAACTCATCTAGTTTGCAGCGCTAAACCACGCATTAAATTAAGTGGATGCATTTGTTGCTTTTGATGTGTCGTCATTAACGTATGACAGTCCTGGAGGACACGTTTTTCAATGTTCAAGGGAACGAATAGATTCTTTGAAGCTCACACATAAAAGTATCAGATTTAATGCATGATTAACAAAGAAATATTACAATTATAACATAAAGAACAAATAGATACTACGACACGAAAACTTTCATAGTATTTACATCTTTATTTCTTCTCTAATCCTACATCTAGATCGGCCAGTAAAAATTAATCGTTAACGAAAAACAAATAAATTAGTAATAATAATAATGTGTAATTAATTTTATATGCTGCAGCTAGAATTCTGAACAAAATAAAATTCTAAATTACATCTTATTTATCTATTGATTATAAGCAGATTTAATGATATTCTTCCCATATGCCCAGAAAGGAATTTCAAAATTAAATGTTTTATGATAAATTTCAGAAAATAAATAAAAAAAGGCATAAACAGTTACAGTAAAATAATTACAAAAAACTACTCGTGCATAATAAATATATTCCTTTAATATAGTTATTACATTATAATTAAAGCAAGTTCAAATTTGATAACTCACCTTAATTGTCACCGAATCTTGGCTCCCTTTTATTAAATCAATTACTTCTTCCCTACTTTTCCCTTCCACATTAACTCCATTAACTTCAATAAGCCTGTCGCCCGGAAGTAGACCGGTCTCACTCGCTCCAGGGTAAGAACCCGGCTCGGCCAGGATCACAGCTTTATGCGTCAATTTGGATATCATGATAATATTACCGTTACATTTACTATCACCGTTGGCTAACCCGTTTTCCTCGTGACCGGTCAATTCTTTAAGGTCACCAATAAAAACTCTCTCTTGCACCATTGCGCGGCGAAGGCTAAAACCGAAATCGTTCCGAGGTGCCTTTTGCCTTTGGATCGTCAGTGTTCTTGGCTTGGGCAGTTGTAAGGGTTTTAGCGCGGGGAGTGGCAAGTAGACATCGTCAAACGTACTCGTCCGAGACCACCTGTGGAAGCCCTGCGATTCGCCTACAGGCGATGTTGAAAATGGCGGGGTAGCAAATGATGAATTCGTAGTCGTATCGGTTAAAGAATCGGCGCTCGGCGACGTCGATGTCACCCCGAGGTAGTTATTACCGTTCGTCTTTGGTACCTCGTCAACATCTTGAGTAGTTATAGAAGGGTTTGCGTTATTTTTGTAGTTTTTAAATTGAGTTTCAACTGGGCTATGTATTACTTTTTTGGTGAAATTTTGTAATTGTTGCATATCATCGCTGGACGAGGTGCTCTTGGACGGCGGGATCCCATAGGAAATAACTTCATTTTGTTGAGTGTTTCGGGCCACAACATTGGAATCTTGACCATTAATGTAGTCGACAGTGTCGGTGTTATGGACGCTGTTTTCTTGGGAATTGGAACTAGTGTTACTAAGGCGAGGTCCTTTAAGTATTCCTCTCTTCGGTGGGCGCGGTGGTATTGGAGGTAGATTTTGCGCTTGTCGCGGGCTGTTGTTAGCATTATTCGGATTATTTAAAGAATTCAAGGACGTCTCTGAACTATCCGATTGTAGAACACCTTCTTTTTTGTTCCAATTATTAGGCGGGGTAGGGTATCCGGGAGAGAGATGGTTATTTTCATCGCTCAGATTGGAATTAGATCCCGACGTAGATATAATCGGGAAACTGGAGTAATTTGAATCTTGCTCGAGGTGGGCGAAAAGCGAGGCCGTGTAATCAGCCGTGATGCCGGAGGGCAATTTTTCCTTCTCCTTGCGCCTGCCTCGTAATTTCAGTGATCGTCGAACCTGTAAACAAAAACGTAATGTTGAAACGAATTTGTACTTATAGTATAATTTTGAGGTCACGGTTGAGTGAGCATCCAGTCTATTTTATCTAAACTGCTCGGTAATTGTACGATAGTGGCCAATAGCAACTGCGGTGCCGATCACGATTTGTAAGCAATTATTTATCTAGTTATAAATGATCGCTTCAGTAAACACATGATAAATATCTGATATAAGGTAACTTGACAGACCTCTGAAGTTCTCTGAGAAGTCATTTCAGATTCTAAAAGTTGATTTTGATTGTAACGGCTTTATTTCAACTTTCATTTTCATATTGAAAACAAAACGACATAACCGTAATGAAAACGTGCGATGAGACTCATGTTCCTGCAATTGCAAAAACCGCATTCCACGCAAGCGTGCCACAGCGAAGAATCCGCTGACGCCAACGAAAGTGTAGGCACAAATTATTTAAAACAGGTTTCAGATTCGATCCCGCCCGTTGAGTAACACCAAGGTTTTTGTGCCGTTAACGTGCTTATTCTCATTCCGTTTCTTTAACAGCTTTGCTCATAGCAGAAAGAATTCCCTTTTGTAGTTACGACTGCAAATATCATTATTAAGACATTTCCGCTCACAACTGTAGTGAAGTTTAATGAAAATCATAAATAAAGTAATGTATACACTTTAACTACTGAACCTCATTTAATACTCGTGTTATTTTTAAGATTATTTTTTTATTTCACGTGTTAAGGCTTAGATTTGTGTCTGAGTGATTACAATTCAGCTATTTATATTTTTATCAACATTATAAAAACGTTATTATTTTGAGGTTATATTATCAAAAATAAATTTAGCTGAAGAAGTACAAAAAGGAACTAAAACAATCGGGCATTTGTCAAACTTCACAAGATCGAATTTATAGAAAGTTGCATTAATTTGCCTGCGACTGTTGATCGTACAATTTCTAAGAAAAGTGTCGAGAATTAATCGGAACGATGTATAATACGCTGAATGAAAGATAATTCTTCATTCACCGCAATGTTTACGCTCTGGTAATTAAGTAACAAAAGTTGGCAGTGAAAGGGGAACGACTAGGTACAGTTGGTTCCCATACTTCGTAGCCGTAGCCAGATGCTAAATAAACGATTTCAAATAAGATACAATTTGAGATCTAGCTCCGCGGGCACACTGAGGTTTTTTATGAAAACGTAAATAGATTTTAAATGAGACTTTTACCATCGTCTCATTTATTCGAAATCTATTTATTTTGTTTGAGAATTGCATTTTTATGGTTCAATTTCTATTTCAAACTATGAAAGTCACTTAAAATTCGTTCTGTTCAAATCATAGAAACTACAATCGTAGTTTTCTATTATAATTATACCTAACTTCTAGATTTTTATTATACATCAAGAAGTTAAAATTACATACACGCATGCCTTAATTTCTAAGTAAATTCACTGACAGAATAAATAATAGTAATAATGACCAATTATAATTATTATTATCCATATTTTTTAAATGTTATTTCTGTTATTACGATAAAACTATATAAAATTTTAAAACCAAAAAAATTATATATTGCAGTAAAATTTGCGACTTTGGTAAATGAGCTCTATTAGGTATGAATATATCTACAAACCATAAACTATATTATTCACATTATAGCACTTTCGTGGAAGCGTAATTATAAACTATAAGATAAAATTTCGATTTTCGATAAAAAATGTCAATACAACACAGCACCGCGCTAATTCATTCAAAAATGACCCTCGTCAACTGTACATGTATAACAATACTAATTACCAAATAAAATTTATTACACCGGACACTGCGGCTAATCAAACAAATACTAACAGTAAAGAGATAATAAAAAATCCAAAAAAAAAATACCAAAGCGTTGAAAGCTATTCCGATCGCTCGCACGGCCCTAGTAGAGTCTTTTTTCCAAGTATCCATCCCACGAGCACTAATAACACAGCTGAAGCGGCGTGGCCCAGTTCCGGGCCGCTCAGCTAGCTAACGCTAATTGGTCTCGCCTTCACAATTATCTCCAACTCATTGTACACCTATTTACAAACACTAATGGACAATAATATAAACAACAATCGATTAGATGCGTGACCGTACGGCCTGAATGACGCTTTCGGATGCAATATATAATTAGAAGCGATAGTACTGTATAATGCTATCTTAATATGACGATCAGGAACAATCTTTTTGACGTAATTTTAATAACAATAAAGCTCAATGTCGCCCAACGTGCCGCGATATCTCTACGAGATCGAATCAGGAATAAGAGGATTTATTGAATGTCGTAGCAGATGAGCGAGTTAAAGTAACAATAGACAGACCTTTGTGACCTAACAACTGCGCGCAGAACAGATTGCCACCGATGCCTTAAAGTTCAAAAGTGGAGACCGTGGATCGGCAAGCGCACCGTAGGTCCTCTGACCCCAAGGTATAAACACAACTTTTTTTAAAGACATCGGCAGGCGTTGGATTCAGGCCGCTTTCTATAGGTCCTATAGTAAAATTTGGAGGAGGCCTTAGTTCAGTTGTGGACAATCTACAGATAGAATGATACGCTAGAATTGAAGTAAGCATTGCTTCATAACCGCTGTTATATATCATAAAAATACATTTATAATATATATTTGTATATACGTTTATAATTAAAAAGCCTCTATAGCTATGAATAGCTCTTTCTTTAAATGTTGAGTCACCGGCTCACTGACATAACTTGAACCCATGCTGACTAACGAAACAAATATGTGGTGAAGAAGATCCTATATAAATTAATTTTAAGAACGAATCGCTTGGAGTCATCCGTGATTTGTTCATCAGGGTTAACATGACTTACATCTCCTACGTCATGCGCGGGTTACCCTAATGAGTTAATAATAAGAATAGATGTAAAGACGTCCCTACTTTCTCAGAAAAAAATAACTTGAAAATTATTTTAATATATTTTTCCCCGAAAATAATTATTGGGGGGTGAGTAATGTTTTACAATGGACAACAAGGTGGACAGACGTCCTTGTTAAGATCGTTGGAAGACACTGAATGTAAACTGCTTCCTGCCAGTCCTATTGGAAATTTCGGAGTGGCCTATGTCACGGAATGGATGTCTTTCGGCTGAATGATAACATGACGAAGATAAATGACCGAAATTGTAAGCCTTGGGGCTTAGAAACTTTATGGATCAATGATGGCACAAAATCGATATATAAATATAAAACTCAAGAACGTTTAGATATTTTTATGTAAATTTGAAAATCCTAAATCTACTACTCATTTATTGATCGTTAGGCAGAATGAAGTTCGTCGGGTCAACTCGTATATGTATAAAACCGTCTTGAAAAGGTAAACAATAAAATAAACAATGTTTACCTATATCGTTATCTTCCATTGGATGTGGGTGAAGTCGTAAAGGCGGAAAACCAAATGTCAGCTTAATAAACTGTGTCAGAACAACAAACAGGATATCGTATGTATAATGTATTATGTAGGCAATGATCAATTATTAATTGGTCAATAATAATAAGCGAAACATCTATAATTGTAATTATAATAATAAAGTTACGTCAACTTAATAACTACGACATAAAAATCTAATTTTGCGATAGAAAAATTAACTTTTTTAATGGGATAACAATTTACTGCAATACGTAAACAGTGGTGAAATAACTTTGAAATTATTTATTTTGAGTCTTAAGTTGACGACTTGATGCAATGCTCCAGTCAAAGTTAGCTCGATTTTAATTCAATATTTAAAAACTAACAAGCTAAGAAAACAGATATTAGTAATTTTAAAGACTTAAACAAATGTTATGTTTAAGTCTTAGGTTAGGTTATACAATATGGGTAACAATATGGTCAACAGTAGCTCGGCGGCAGAGGACTAACACATAGGATCGTAGATCGCGGGGTATAATTTTATGTAATTCACAATTTGTGTATGTACTATAAATAATTCCCACTGCTCACAAACAAGTTTCCAATAGATGGGCAACAGCATCTCTAGCGTACCATAATACCACACTGCGGTCCCCATCTCGCTTGCAAAGCATGGCGATTAAAATATCTCCAGTAACGACATAACAATATGGAGAAGGCTTTAATAAATTTCTAATTAATTAACTAACAAAAGCCTATTACGATCTTATACTAGTACTTGGTTGTGCAAATAAGTTCATCTTACTTGTCCATTTTTGTACCGTAATTGATTCGATACAAAAGTGTTTTACTTATTAATCAAAAACTAGAAATGTTTTCGGTTCTTATACTTCCGTAAGTTTTACATGAATATTTAAACAATATTTCGGACAGGTAAACGATACTTAAATTGTCAACCAAATTAATTTTAAACCTGTTCTTTAAAAAAATAAGACACTGTACACTGTTAGGTATTGCAGTGTAACGGTTCATAAGACTTAACGAAAGTCTCGGACGCCCAATCGTTAGTGGCACTTGGACATTTCATATTGGTAAACAAGTCAACAGCGCACTTGCGGTATTTTAATTACACAAAAATACTTTCAGACTTTGTCTTACTATTATTTATTTAAATCCTTTCCTGCATATTTATCTACTTTAAAATAAATCAGATGGTAAATTCAGAGTTCAACGATTAATTGAACACGAAAACGTATTGAATATATATTTTAATATTCAAGACATGTTTACTATTTTTTATATTTAGTTCATTTATTTATTTTATCATTTATTTTCAATTAACGTACCATACGTACACCCTATTCAAATATTAATGGTTTCAAAAATAACAATGTACATTTTTTTGTCACGTCTTCAAAATTCGGATTAAAACATTTAAATTATTTATTGTATACTATCTGTCCTTGCAGACATTGTACTGCCAGAAGTTGTTAGTCTGTCGCGTTCCAATAGAAAGAATAAACAAAAGTGCTTAGAAATAGGTGTTCAAGCTTTAAAGATTTTTGCTTTGTATCTACATTAGGATTTTTTGTCATAACAAAATAAAATAATGATGATCAGTAAATAGTCACTGTATTTGAATGTTTGAGTACATTACATGATATTAAAGATATACATATACTAAACTATCTCATACATTGTACTCGTTGACTACCCGCTACTTGTCCTTCTTATTTCTACACCATGGTTGTCTGTGAGAAATTGCCTAAAATGATAAGATCGATGATTGTACTTTCTCATGTTATTATAACTTTGTTTTACTTTCTGTTACTAAACTAAAAGCTAATTTACACTAACAATTTATTAACAAAAAAATTGTAATAAAATTCGAACTTAACGTATGTACCATATGTTTTTTGCGTCTTTCGATATCATTAGTTTGATGTGCACAGGAGGGGAAGTTAACGCTAACAACCAATAAAACAATGCGATAAAATCACGCGAGGATCATCAAGGGTTTAATCAATTACAAAGTCGATCACGTGCGCCACGCAACAGCCAGTTTGCCGTACTTTATCTGCCGTCATAAAAAGGAAGGCGGTTCACTTATTTTTTTCTTCAAAGTATGTGTGAACGGAAATCAATTAAAGTCAGATGAACTGCATGCAATAAAGATTATTGTACAACACGACGAGCAAAATCTAACGTGTGGTTCCAAGCAGAGTTTTGTACCATTAAACCATATATGAGCCGATCAGAAGCCAATAAATACAGTAAGTCCAAAACAGAAAAATTGAGAAAATTTATGTTTTTTGATACATCAATTTTTAAAATTCTTGGTTTATTTGTATAGTAAGAAAATTGTATTCTTTTTTCGAAGTGTATACTCTGCAAATAATGGATATATGTAAAGGTGTGTAAATAAAAGCGTAAGTATTTATTGAAATAATGAAAGAATCTTAAAAATTTTAGGACTGATACCTTTGGCAGCTGAAGAAGATAAAAAAATGTGTAAAAAATATTGATAAAAGGTGGACTTATTCACAATGGCTTATCGCCTACCTTCACTGATACACATTAGCATCGCCTTAATGATTAACTCTCAAAAATACCTCCGGTATTAGGTAATAAATTGATATAACAAGGGGGGTTGCCACGTTGTAGGATATGGAGCATATCACTCAACATCGAATTAATAACGGGCTCGCCATTTTATCCTTAAAAAAGTAACTACTACTTATTTATTTCATTAGGCAAATATTATACAATAATTTTCATTCGAAAGATTTCAACTAGACTAGTTTATGCGTTATGCGAATTTACACATTTTCCCAGTATGCCTTTATACACGTGAGACCATGATCTAGAGTTTCCCGGCAGGTCAAATAAGAAATACAACACCGTTCGGATCCAGCCACTGACCGTGACGTCCTACAAAATGGACCAACTCTTCCGACATTTCTTTAATATAATGCAATGCAAGGACTTTCGTGCGTATGTGTGAGTAAAAAATTATATTTTCCATTGATACTTTAAGTCCAGCCCTAGCAAGACATGAAGAGTAATTTAATTATTCTAATTAATATTTCTCGTAGACTGTTAGTGAAGGTTATGTTGTGCGATGAAAATAATCTTTTGCTTGAGATTGTTGATAAGTCGCGCAGTTGCTCTCTGAGCCGCTCCATAGGCAACAAATGGTCGCTTGAGCCTTAAGGTTTTAAAGTGAAGAAAACAGACTAAGCAGCTCAGCGTAGGAATCCTATCGGCACGGTGAACAGGCGACGTTGTTAAGATCATCGAAAGATGCTCGGTGCAGGCCGCTTCCAACTGGTCCTTTAGAGAATCTATAGGGGAGGTCTGAGTTCAGTAGAGGACATCCTATGGATGAAACAATTATGACGGTTATCAATTGATTTAGTTTTGGATTGTCAATACAAGTCTATGCAACATCGTAATCAAGGATGTGATTCTTCTCTGTGAATCACATAGTTCGATCACGATAAAAAAAGATGGCATTGGGTATTTTTCTTTGCAAGTAGTTAAAAAATGTTTAGGAACTTATAGCTCGTGATACAGCGAGGCGATATCAATATAACAAACATTAACTTTACTGATATAATTCCTGTTAATCTCAGCTGTTACGTTCCCGGCAGCTTGAGTCAAATGAAGTCTTCCCATTGAGCCAATAATAAGTAAAACAACTTTAAACTAGAACAAGGTAAAATTTACGCACTTTATGTCGCAGAAATTAACGTCGCTTAACGGTTCACGAACCCTTAGGAACTACCACTGGTAAATAATTAAAAATTATACATAAAATAGGTGTAAACTAAACATAACTTTTTAAATATGAATTTAGTTTATATACGTCTACAAGTGTTTTCCTAGTTATATTGTAATAAAGCAAAACAACAAAGATTATATATTCACCATCGTTTCAGCTACTGCTGGCTACTCTCCTCTTACCGTAGTTGTAAACTACTGGACAATGACCTCTCCATTTATCCACTCGGATTACCAATAAAACCAGTAGTATGCTCTGCATCTGCATGTCTGTCTACCTTATAAAGTGACGTCCACCTTAGAACCTTAAACCTCTAGCAGCCAATCAAATATGGCCAGGAAAGCGTATAATCTTGTGAAAATATCTCAAAGTATCGTCTTGGTTTAAATAACATCAAATCTGATCAGACAGTTTTGTTATTATCGGTCATGGTTACCCTAATTATCTCTTAAAGGGTTCGCGTCCTAAATGTCGGCCGACAAATGCGCTGCGTCCGGTGAAACCGGAGTGTGTTGTAACTAAACGTTTGAAACAATTAGGCGATCGGAAGTGGCGATACAACAATATGGCCCGTGCATCGAACTTATTTAAAAGGTCATATGAAATAGAGAGTGTGTGTATATATATTATATTTATAAAATACTAACTACCTCGATAAACTTCATATGTTACAACATATTCGCCTGTCACAGTCCAATACAAAAAATGAAAATGCATAACGTATTTCATGGGTCACTTTATTAAATGATTTAATGTCTTATTTAGATTAGATTATTCTGAACCGGAAACCGTATTCTTAATGGGAAAAAATAAGGTTAATTTTCATAATTTTTTCAAATTTTCCCCCTCGTAAACACTTTCTAATGCTTCAAGGTAAAAAAATAAACGTATTGGTCTAGTCGTTCTTGAGTTCTACGCTTGACAACATAATCAGTGAACCGTTTTTTTTATTTATATAGAATATTGATACACACGTTGCCCAGCTCAAACAAATAGTTTCAAAAGGAAGAAATTAAAATATTTTATACTTAGTATAAAATTAAATACCTTCGATGAAGTACACCTCTATTTTACGTATTTTCTTATTTAACAAATAATAAATTACTAATAGCGGATTATTAAATGCTGTAAATGTATTTGTTAAACAAAGAATTTCCTTCACATAACAGTATTTAGGTCAAACGTTTTAAGCTATTTCCCATGACTCGATGTTTTGGTCTGTTATAATAATTTGTTTATTTATAATAGTCGAACGAATGGATTATCATTTAATATGTGTTATTTAACTGAACGTTTTTGGATTACGCACAAATACATGTAGGATATCCTTAAACAAACGAAATTATCGGAACGAACCAAAGACAAAACATGCAATGGCCTCATTACATCATACAGGTCAATGCACGGACTTGATACAAATTAGCTCTTTTGTTATACTGCATACCAAAAGTAATGCAAGTGCTTTCGACCAATTGCTGTCAAAGCCAGTAAGGACATTACTAATTATATTTCGACCATATCTCAATATTATTAACTTTAATACTTTTCAACGTGTTTATCTGCTTATTTGAGGTAAGTCATCAATATATATATTTTTTTTAAATGAAATGATAAATTCAGAGTTCAACGGTTTATTGAATATGAAAACATATTGAACATATTATCTATTTTTATGCAGCATGAATGTTTCTAAATGTAAAATATTCAGATTGATAAAAGTATAGCTTATTTGCTTTCAATTAATGTAAGGTATACCCTATCCTTAATCCTAAAAATTAATGGTATCCGTAATAACAATGCATTTTCTTGTATTTCGCGTTTAAAAAATCGGATTATTACATTTAATTTAATTATTATATACTATCTATCACCGAAGAATGTACTGTCTGATGTTTTTGGCCTGTCGAATTCCATTAGAAAAATAAATATTAATAATAATATTTCAGATAGATTATCATATCTACAACCAATCACCTAGAACCTAAAAGGTTTCTTCCTATGTACCGACTCATCACGATATCTCTGGAACAACAACGTTTCGAAATTAAAAATTTGGTAAGAATATTTATTTTACCGAGTAGAGGTTAGCTAAGAAACCCATTTTACGAAATCCTACCCGCATTGGGAGGTTGAGGGGATTACTAATTTGGCAACTAGATAACAATATTTAATATTTGTCTCCATATTTTACACCACGGGAAGCGGAGGCGGGGTAGCTTATTTTATATTATATTCAAAACAGCAATCTCAAATAACATATTTAAGATTACAATAGAGCAAACGCTGTTTAATTTAAAAAAATATACATAACTCATGGTTTACAGTAAATCAATCATTTATACAAGTGTGTGCGAGGTAGTAGATATGTAAATAAGCGTATATTGGTATATGTATCTTACTATGTATTTATT
Source organism: Battus philenor (assembly GCF_028537555.1). NCBI lineage: Eukaryota > Metazoa > Arthropoda > Insecta > Lepidoptera > Papilionidae > Battus > Battus philenor. Next base: position 8,604,617 of record NW_027181686.1, read on the forward strand.
TTCAGTGTTTTATTGTGAATACTTGTAAAAATCGTAATCGTCTTTCGCTATCGAAATAATAACAGTTTAAAAGAATACATTATTTATAAAAAAATATTATTATTTGTCCTTTATTTTTTGAACTGGTTAAGATCATCAGAAGTTCCTGGATGCAGGCTGTTTCGGACCGGTCCTGTGAGAAATCTGTGGACATCCTGTGGCGAAAGATATGATGTTGATAAATAAAAATTATTGCAAGTTAAGACTGTTTTTCTTTACGGCTATCCGTGTTTTACAGCAACACAAGACACAAAACACATAACAAAAAAACAACTTTTCATTGTTGAGATTTCTGAGAATCTAGAGACGATATATCTAGTAATGTTATCAGCGGAACCTTTTAGTCCACTTTGACAGAAACGTATCAGAACCGTCATCAACATTCACAAGAGAGATCTCTCTAAATAAAGTTAAGGTAAACAATAAAGTATGCGTACAGTAAAAAAGACATGGCCCAGACGTTATACCACACGTTAAAGTTAACTTGTTTAATTCCTAGACAACAACAAATCATTATGAACAGCTTTGAGCATAAAATCATCTAATGATTTAGTTTAGTAAACTGTTTTACACGTACGAATCTGTTTACACTACGAGTAAACAATCGTAGAAAATAGAGTGTTATTGAAAGATATACGTAAATACAGATGGAGGTAGAAACTAAAAGTGAAATGCTCAGTAATGTTTGTCCATTTTTTTAATTCAGTTTTCAACAGCCAAGTTATTACACTTATGATCGGATGTAAATAGATATTTGAAAACTAGTGTAAATATGTATTATCTGAATTGTAGAACATTGAAGTATTTTTCTATTATAAAGCACAAAAATTTAAGTTTTGTTATTTTAATTAAGGGTCTAATTTTAGGTGTTTGTTTAATTGAATAAAAAAAATTGTAATTTATTTATCACTTGACTTATTGATAAAAAAAAATCATTTCATACACTGTTAGAAAATGTCATGCAAGATAATGCTATAATATTTTCATTACAATGCTTTATTGTACACGAAGAGACAGATTTTAATTAGTTCTGATTTGTAGGATTTAAATGTTAATTTTATTAGTTTCGCTCTAATTTATTAATTTTTTTTACAAATATAGTCTTTCCGTGTGTCTTAACAAAAATATAAACAACATACAAACAATGACAAGGCAATGACGATTTGCTTTTATTTGTGATGACCAATGGTGACCTTAACGAGGTTGATTGTTCACTTTGCGGGTGGATGTTCTACATTGCGCTGGCTGGTCTACGGTCTTAACTCCAAAAGTTTAAGATCCTAGCGGCATTCTGTTCTGCTACGTAGCTTGCTACTTCAACTTGCCAACTAGTTGGACTATGGATATTACTTTTGGATACTACGGACCTTCTGGTTCTTTTTTCCAGCCCACTGCAAGCTACAGGCTTCTTCCAAAGATCGCCATAACGATCGTCTGGCTCTACCCGCATCCAGGAACTTCCCACAACCTTGATTATGGAAATTGAAGTCCCTATTGTAAGTGTGATAAGGGAATGAAATTTGAAAAAGAACAACCTTGATTAAGTCATCGGTCCCAGTGGGGGGTCTAAACATACTGTATCTACCTTATAATACATCACATTAGAATTCGAGATTATCGATATGCGATACCAGTATTTTCACTACACGTGGGTACATACATACATGACTCTACTTGACGTTTATTAAAAATTTATTCAACCTTTTTAACGCGTCTAAAAATATGATGGAGTGGCGGATTGATTTCACTTTTAAAGAGTTGAGTTCTTGTTATAACAGCAATGTGAAACGCTTTAAGATAATGTATCACTGACAGTAATATCGATTTAATCTATTTACTATCTCGGTGATGTGATAACATTAAATAGAAACTGATGTTTATCGATGAGAAATAAGATATATTGTAATTTTTTGTGTGGGTGGCGCGAAGGCGTAAACAACTAGAAACTTTATACTGCAATAGCATTTCTAGACATCTGCAATAATTTTTATACCATAAAGTGACCAGACAAACAATATTATAGGTTAGACAATAAACCACCACCCTTTAGTGAATTGTAATGTAATTTTTGGATACCAACTGTATATATGGATCATATTGAAATATTAAACGGTATGTAAAACCACTATAGAGTATTGATACAGATTAAAATAGCGCTATATTAACTCTGTCCGGCGAACATGGTGTTATCACGATGTCCTTCAAACGGGAAAACAGTGATGCTTACTTATAAGTATTCCTGTTTCGCATCAGGTTTACGTGCCTACCTGCACTTATGCTAGTATAGTAAGATGAACATACAATCAACAATACAACAAAAATTAACGATATTTTCCTGAGAAAACCTAATTATTAATTTTTCAAAAGTTATGAGCCGAAAAAATAAAGATAAATTACAGTAATTATATATATTAATCCGATTTAGAACTATTCATTACGCTGTATAAAATATATTTCAATTAAATGACTTATAATATTCCTGTCGCATCCTTTCGAATGCCGCAAACGATAATTGTTAAAAGGACACTGCTCGTAAAACGGAGATGACATCACCCACATAAACACAGAAATCATTTCTAAATGTCAGCATTTAATTTATCCGTTATGTATTACTTCCATGAAGGAATAATAATTGTGAGCTGTATATCTGATACTAAATAAACATAAATAAAGTCGGTGTTTATTCGGGCTTTATATCATTTTACAATAACCATTTACCTTGAACTTATGTAACTGCATTTCGGGTTCTATTTCTTATTAAATTCACATTTTAAATAAGCATTGCTTTGAGCTTTATATTAATTTATTAGAAAAAGGTTACTAACCTATATAACTTTCATGCTCAGTATGGTCAATGTCTTATACATTCTTAGTCGATAATGATACCTTGCCATGCCTACGCTGTTCATAATTGTGATATTATAATTTAAAGGATGCACCGTCTTACTGACCAACACATTCGCAACACCTCCGATAACACATTTCTTAAACCATTGATGCTTACCATTTTCTATGTATAATTGGATAATATTTTATGGTACAAAAACTGAAGCATTAAACGAGAAAAAACATGTTAAAATCAATAATTGATGGCATTCTGTTACCATACATTAGAATCATTGAACTTCAAAATGAAAGGAGTTAATATTTGGTCCAGAGTGACATTAGCCATTGCATTACATACCTATGAATTTTAAGAAAGAGCTCACGTTGTTGGAATAAATGCTTTAAAAAACCTATCGTAGAGTAATTCTGTCTAGTTTTTTTTTAGATGTTGACGACGTTATCTCTGCCTGTTCCCGTACACCACTTGGATGTTATGTGACACATCTATGTGACTCGGGTACATTCGGCAGCAGCCCTTATTTCGTCGCTGCTGTCGTCGTTATGGATGCTTCTGTAGCTCTCGGGGTTGAAGTTTACTTCTTTCTTAGTTTTTTCTTTCAGGCGACCCTCTGGTATGCGCGCGTAGCATACCCTATCATATTAGAACATTATGTAGACGTCTTTTAAAATGATAATGATAATTGAAAAAATATTTCATAATAAGACTCGGTCTACAATCGCTTCATACTGTTATAAGTAAACAAAAAAGGAAATAAACATCATAACGTATTTGTAGGTTTTATGACATATACTGTTATGTATACTTGATAATTATCTTAAGGTTTCAAACATCATTTACAACGATATCGGTAACGGTATTTATACGCAAATAATGGTATTTATTCGTTTGTATTTTCGTACAGTTAAAAATATACATAATAACGAGACACACTGTCTATCTTAGGATTAGCCGAGATTTGTAATTCCCATTAAAATTATAGCAACTATGAGGTGAATAATATGTGTTTTGTTTTAAAAAATAGAGTTTGGCGACAATAAACGCTCATGTATTAAAAGTATAAATACAGTTTTAATATCCATACATAAAGTTACAATTACTTATTGTTTAAAGCACAATAAATATTTCTTAATAAATTAAAAACAGTGCTAGTTTGCTTCCTGGTTTGAATGAGAAGTTCAAAACAACAGAGTATTACGGGTTCAGTAGTTCAGACGGGGCCGACCTATTGCGCCGGCCTGAACGAGGGCAAGCGAAGCCTTTTGTTCCATTTTATATTTTAAATCGCAATATATTAAAACTTCAATAATAGCTGACCCAGTCTTTAGAATAAAAACGGGAATACAATTTTTTAATACCAATAAAAGAGAAGTTAATACTCGTTGTGTTCACCATAAACTGTTGAAAAACACGGCTCCCGCCCATAATAAGGCGATGCTACACAAAAACTTTTAATACTAAAACCACATGTAACATTTCAGTTGTTTTCAAAATTATATTAAAATACAATGTGTATATATATACATTGTACATGCATATAATTGCCTATAAAATATAATGACGATGATATCAATATACCGTTACGGTGAATTTTTTTATATGTTTGAATTAAACATCTTCATGATAATAAACCTCTGAAACTGAAACCGGAATCACAAATTTTAGCTATTATTCAAAATACTATGTTATATGCTTGTTATCTTAATAACGTAATGAAAGAAAAGTGATTTCCTTGTATTTGTAATTGAAAAGTACACAGGAGTATATTTACTGATTACTTGAAATATACTTTGCTCGGGCATTGATTAGTTATTGATTGTAAACCTCGCTTACACAATGAACGATAACGATAGTATAAAGATACTTCAACTTAAGTGACAATACAAATGCTCGGTGCAAAGTCTGTGTGACGGAGGAATAAAACACAACCATTTTATGTATACATAACCGAAGTAGAGCTAAGTTTTTTTTTCAATCCCCATAATATCAGAGTACCTCGTAGTGGAGCATTTTCAGAACATTCCCATGCGACTCGTTCTGGTAATGGAATCGAGAACTCCTGTTATACCTTTTCCATAAAATATCCTGTAAAGTGACAAGACTGTCTAGTCTTCGGTAATGTCCCATAATCCTCAAAAAAGACGAAAAGAATATAGAAATTTTGAGTCAGTGTGCTGCGGCATAAACCTCTCTAAAATGAACAAGTATACATTTTAAAACCACAAATATACAAACATAGTGATGTACTTTGAAACAAATTATATAATCTAATATATAAAATTCTCGTGTCACGGTGTTCGAACTTGAACTCCTCCGAAACGGCTTGACCAATTTTTACCAAATTTTACATGCGTATTTAGTATGTCTGAGAATCGGCTATTATCTATTTTCCATACCCCTAAGTGATAAGGGTGGTCTACCCCTAAATTTTATTTTTAATTTTTTAGACAATTTTTTTGGTTTTTATTTTATTATAATACAGCATACAAAAATACATACAAACCTAAATTTTCACCCCTCTACGATCAACCCTTATCTTACATTTGTTAATTAAAAACTTTAATTTTTTTTGCAAAACAACGTTTGCGGGATCAGCTAGTAATATTTAAAATTAAATTTTCGTTAATTTTTTTAACCCGATCTACAGAATGATGATCTACAGAACCAATTATTTCGTATGATTGGTTCTGTAGATCAACAATAATAACCGGCATAGACTAGAGGATTAGCAAGTGCAAGTGGCAGGGGCCAAGTCACATAACACACAGAATAGATGGCCGCTGGGGCTTTAAGGTGCGAATCTAATGTGGACGGACTAGCGGGCGTCAACGGTAGCGCAGGTCGTCAGAAAACGCTGGATGGAAACCGCCTGTGTACAGGTCTTATTTGAAATCTATGATGGAAGTCTGTTCTCAGCAATGGACGCCCTATAGCCGAATTGATGGTGAACTATGGTTCATTCTCGTTAAGAATGCCATAGATCATCAATCACATATCCATAGACACAGCCGTTACAATTAAACGTATACGCTAGAAGTTACTACTGTGTCACCATGCCATTCTAACAGGAAATGACCAATTAAGATTCACAGCATTCTTAACACGTATGAACTAAAAAGATAAACGTTATTTCTGTAATAAAACTATTGTTAAAAAGATAATTTCATCAACAACGGGAATACTCATACAGAGGTCAAAAACGAACTTGTTTCACATGTACATAATTATATACTTTCTTCATAAAAGGTCACACGTTTAATGGAAATTAATATTTGAACTTCTTACCAAAATGTCAATATAATCTGCATGCGATGCTTTCAGTTAAACACTGGTGATAAAAGTAAAATCTACCTGCTATAAAAATAAAAAAACGTATGCATAGTACATATTCATATAAAACTTTAATTTATGAAGTGATAAAAAATTTCTATAAAATTTTTAAAGTAAAGATTACTAAATATATATACGTATCGCCTGTCTACGTATACGTAAGGATGTATTAAAGCGATAAATCTTTTACATGTATTTTTAAAGAATAAACAGTGGCGCACGTAAATAGAATAGCAGAACAACGCTGACTGTTTCTACGTGCGAGTTCTCCCGTAGCCATAAACAAATGCGCTCGTCGAGTTCGTGTAAACCAGACTAGACAACTCGCGTCACTAATTATTCACTTGTCCTTCATAAGGGTACTGTTACAATGGAGCGGTGGTTTTAAACTATAAATTTTTTTAACATAAGCACAGTGGCGTAGCTATGGTTTTTGGGGCCTGGGGCAGATTGGGGCTTGGTGAAAGAGTCTAAATTCTTTATTTATATATTTTTCACATTTTGGTACAATTTTTTATTTTTTGCCCATAAAATAGTAAAAAATCCGAAGCTCAATTTTGTTTTTTTCTTTAAAATATTAAATAAATCAAAATATTTTTATTTCTTAAAGGGACATGATCCTCACCCTTTTTGTATACTCAAAATGTGTTTCCAGAATTTTTTGAACCCTTTATGAACCCATCTTTGTGGTTTATACATTAAGGGAGAGGATCATGTCCTTAAATGTTGAACACATATATATGTTCTTGTACATTTCCTGAACGAAGATATGTGTTTTGTGATTTAGGGCCCTTTTAAAAAACACTTTATGTGTTTTGCGAATGAAAGGCTTAAACACTGTGTATATTATAATTAGTAACCGTTTACTTTTTTTAATGTTCATATTATTTCAGTTTCAAAAATAGTAAAAATCGATATTCTTTTTATGTTATTTACTTTAAATTATGGTTTTCATTTTTCTTTTAACATTTCATTATTCATCATTCAAAAAAAAAAATTCGAAAAAATTATTTTCAACTTTGGTGCCCCCCCCTGCTTGTGGTGCCTGGTGCTGCCGCCCCTCTCGCCACCCCCTAGCTACGCCACTGCATAAGCATAAGCAGTTAAACACGAGTTTGTAATTTTTATACGTAAATTGCGTATTACGTAGGAATGGATAATTGGCTATTGAGGTGGTTTTGGCTATTGTGGCACTTTTAGTCTTAATGCAATAAAATCAAAAACGGATTAAAAAAATGAGACAAAAAGAACTCAAAGTTACTAAAGCATGGCCTTTTTTTACTATACCAAGGACTACATTATTAACCATCATTTTTTATCATAATTTCAGCCGTAAAAAATCCTCTGCTGTACATATACCTACTCCACGGACTTCTATCGGGACGGGTTAAAAGCGGTCTGTGACCAGCGTTTTCCAATCTTAACCGTTATAAAGCAATACTTACTTCCTCCAAATTTTGCTATAGAACCTGTAGGAGGTGGACTGAATCCAACGCCTTCAGATGTCTTTTACAAAGTTGTCTGTACACCATGGTGGTGGACGGCCTATGCTGCGCTTGCTGGTCCGTGGTCTCCATTTCAGAGCCTGAGGGCCCATAGCAGCCATCTTGTTCTACGTGCTGTGGTCTACCCAATGCCACTTCAACTTGCCAATCCGTAGGACTTTGACGATTACTTTTTTTTAAAATACTCGTTCCTTCTGCTTCATTTGGGGCAGGCACGTTAAAATGTGTAAATATTTTTTCATTTTTATTTAACGATCACATTCGCTCGTCTGCGAATCTCCTATTTCACAAGCATACCTAACTCCACGGTACGTTATGCTCACAGTGGCTCATCGGGTCAAGGAGGTCCAAACATTATTCTTGTCTGAACTTGTTACTTGATGCTTTAAACTCCGATGGCGTCAGGACAAAGAGATCGAGTACTCGACAACACAAGGCCTTGTCACAACTATTGAATTTTTATATCTATAATATAATAAATAATTATATCTTTAATAAGGAGAACAGCATCTAATTTAACAGCACCCTAAGGCTATAAAGTTCATAGAGACATCGCTGATTATTAACATAGAAACCTTGAAGCCGCGACATATTGGCATTTAAATTCAAATAGCACATTAGATACTGCACATTAGACGGCGCGTTCGCAAAAAAATAGCGGTGAAACCACTTAGGGTTGCCGTCCAACGTTAGTTAGTAACCGGTTTAGTCGTAACCATGGCCAACTACACCTTTAAATAACTGTGTATTGAGTATAAACAAACTAGAATTTATAAAACACACGACTGGACATTTGAAGGGTACATAAACTACTCAAACGTTAATGTTAATATATGCAAAAGTATTTTGTGTGAAGCTATTCTAAAATTATAAACTCTATTCAAATAATCATAATTTTTTAAAAACTGACACGAAATGCTCATATTAAGAGGTAATGGTTTAGAAAAGAGGACTTTTTATCCAATTAAAAATCACTAAAAATGTACGACTAGCATAAATACTAAGTACCAATTTGTTAGTATACACAATAATTCAAATTAAAACTATAATAAATTACATTAAGATATGTTTAATAGTTTGATAATTAATTGCTGAATTATACATAGTGTTTACGCAAAAGTACATCAACTCAAAAAAAAATTATTAATTTTTTTGAATTGCTTAACGCTTGATAAATAATAGTAAAATACCAAGTATAACAAAAATGTATTTAAATGTCAACAGTAGTTAGGATGACTTATTACGGTTAACTAACGAACGTACACGAACAAATACTTAATTTGGCATGTGAACAGCTTCCGAATGCGCAGGTGCCAAGACCAATAAATTGACTTTTACTACACCTGCAACTTAAGGCATCCGTCTTATATATTTTTTGCCATTTATTGACTTGCCATTGTTAACCATCTTTTATATATAAAACCACGGTTGCTAACCTATATTAACATCACATACATATAAAAATAAAAGAAAATTTTGAACGTCGTTTTGGAAACAAGATCACCAACCGGCAAGTGCACCGGTCTTATTGTAAATATATGGAGAGGCATATGTCCAGTAGTCTACATCCTGCGGCTAAAATGTTGATGATAATGATGAGACATCTTGGATGAATGTACTTGACACGAAATTATTAAAGTGTTAAAGCGAATGCGAAAAGCGAAAACCCTTTTTGGAATATTTCAATTACAAGGGGATAACGCATAACTCTAGGAAGAACTCTATTATTCCCAAGTTGCAATATGTACTTATACAACCATAATAACAATTAAAGAATCAATATAATATGGAAACCTTATAATTGAAATGGACTCAATACGCGGGTGCGTAAGATGCAGTTTTAATGATTTGTTATGCAATAATGTGCAGTCGCTACTAAGTCCTCTTTAAATTCCACTATTTAGTTTTGTATTCGTTCACTAGTATGTGAACTTTGATTCATTATCATATCAGCCGATAGATATCTACTGCAAGGCATAGGGTTCCCCCATAGATCACCAAAATAATAGGTCTTGCGCCGCCCGCATTCCAACTTCCTGATAACTTGACTATCATCGGTCCACCAAGTGGGTAACCTACCCACGCCGCGTCTACCAGCTCGTGGCCGCCATTCGGGATCCTTCCGGTTCCCAACTGCAATCGGTTGCACGAGTGATGTACCCCAGCCTCCGGTCACTTTAGTCGAGCAAGCCTTCGAACTACGTCGGTGACTTTAGTTCATCAAAATTATGTTTTAACCGTAAAAATAAAAAGCCTTCAAATAATGTAAACCTTCACAACAGTAGGTATATAACAAAGATATTCGAAATTGAGTGTTTAAAACCTCTCTAACAACTGTAACGAACTTATAAACCCTATCCTAATACAAATGATAAGGGTCAAAGAGTTTAGTTACTTTTAATTAGAAAATATACTATAGCACTTGCCTCTTCCAGTCGCAGCGGCTCTTCTAAACCAGCCGCTATCCGCTCCCTCTTTTCCCTCTCTTTTCGTTCTTTTTTCTCCTTCTTTCTCCTATCTTTGTCGCCATCGCGCTCCTCGCAACCGCCTGAGTCATGTGCCAGGACCGTCGATTTCTTCATAAAATTGAACATGGCGGCGACGAGCTGTCAAAATGAAAAGAAATTTGTTTATATTTTCATTCATTATATACATAAATTTTAATTATTTTAGATCTACAAACTAACTGTAGTTTACACAAAAAAAGATAAAGGATTGTGTTTGATGCGTGCAAACATTGTGACCAACCTTTTTTAATGTACAAGACTTAAATTAATACTCAACAAATATGTAGTTCTTTGAATTATTAATAACAAAAATAATATAAAATGAAATGAATGGAATTATAATGTTAAATTTAATAATGATAACAGTTTGATAATAAAAGTAGTACAAAGTAAGGGCAATTCAAATGTTATTCTGTAAGTATGTAACTGCAACTGTATTAAAAAGTTGATACGCTTGAACAATTTGTGACAGTAAACAAAACAACTAATGATTTTGTATAAAGAATGTTGGAATAATAAATTTGGCATTGTTTTCACTGTTCTGAAATATCTATAAATAACAATCAGTCATTATTCCAAAGCAATATAAGAACTAAGCCAAAAGGGGTTATGTATAAAAACCTTCAGGCTAAAACTTGTACAAGAAGTAATAAAATAATTAATGTCTTGATCTGACACTAAGCGGTTATTATTATTTAATTTGCCAAAATTAATGATGTAAATGATTTAAGTTTCTTACTAAAAGGACGAGAAATTCTTTTACGGTAGAATTAATAAATTGTACCAAAGATAAAAAAAAATAAACAAACAAAATGATATATATTTATGCAAATCAAAAAACTATGTCTTACTCGTATTAGTAACAATTTCGTTTTTAATCCTCAATCTAACATCGACTCTGTGTTGTATTTTAAACGTACATTTTATGTCGTAAAAATAAACGTAATTATTTATCAAAAATTATGTATAAAAAAGATAAAAAAAATTCACCGGGTACAATATATATATATATATATATATATATTGCGATACTTATACACACACACATATGTATGTATGTATGTGTGTATAAGTATCGCGATATCGATAATTGACACTTGAAATGAGCACAATAATGCACCTGCTCAAGGCTTTGCTGCCGCCACACCCAGTGTTTTGGATGTCGTAAGTCAGGTAGTTTAGAGGCCAATGTTTCTAAAATAGCATACGAACATTTATGTCTAGTTTTAGAAGTGATATTGCCATATTAATTAATTATGTCATATTGTATAAAACAGGTATACATGTACAGGGCCAAACAGAACAGTGGAAATACACGAGAAATTAAAAATAAATAGCTGAAAATATGCTATAGGTTAACGAACGAAAGTTAACCGACATAGCCAAGCTGATTGGCAAATTGCAGCGGTAGTGTACAGGCCACATAGCGGGTTGAACAAATGGCTGTTGAGGCCTTAAGGTTCTAGAGTGGTGGCCAAGAACCGTAGAGCTTAACATTGGACGTCCAGCCATTAGGTGGACAGACAACCTTGTTGAGGTCGTCGAAAGAGGTTAAATCGTTTCGAACCGGTCCTAGTGAAAATCTCTGCGGAAGGCCTATGTCCCTGTTGGACAAAGCAATAGATGTCCTGCCTTATGCCTAATAGCTATTACTTTTAGACATTTCTTTCATGAGCGTAAATTATAACGGTGCTAGTGTATTAAGCAACAAAGTTATTATTATACAGATTTTATGTTTTTAAATTCATGTCACCTTTACCGAATCGAGACACTGTGAAGTTTTTCACAGTAGAAATTGACGAAACTAGCAGAATTTCTACATTTTAAGTACAATCGTTTTGTGACGCAAAGTCTATTGCATCGCCGCATTTTCACAGATTTTGAACTGGAAAATAAATCTTATTAGTTTAGAGATTTTACTACCTTTTGCTTCCCAAAACCGGAACACTAGTTTTTACGCATGTCTATTGGGTGTTTAAATACATTTTAATCGACGGGTGCCACTATGCTCTACGTCCAGTAATTACTAGTTTTGTAAAATTTTATTAATATTTAAGTCGAAGATTGTCCAAATCTGAATGCAGGCCGTTATCAATCTATGAGGATACAGATATCTAATAGTAGACCCCGATTTTGTACTGTTTTTTTATTGTCTGTGTGTAACGATGATATTAAAATACAATGTCTCACCGTCAATCTGGAATCAAAGCTAAGATCTGCAATTATCCGATTATATCTGGTATTAAAATATAAAATACAAATTTGTGAGTTATCTATGTAGAAAAAAAATTCAAAGTAAACAATGAGTCGCACCAAATTGAACCGTGTCCTCGTGACCTATTAACCACCTTAAACTTGTTTAATAAAACGCCCACGTACTACCAACCGATGATCAACCCAAAAACGTGAAAAAATTCACAAATTTAAGAGCACGCTAACTAAAGCCGGAATCTTTCTCAATGCTATCCTAACATAAGTAATGTGTGTGAATAATATTTAAATAATCATTACACATATACATATATCGATTTACAAAGTTTTAATTGAAATATAACTTTTAATAAGTAGTACTAGTAATAATTAATGTATTAATATATACGAATTTCAACGTCATTATCTGTCATATATTTATGTCATACATTTATGGCTACGGACAGTGCAAGTATATATTAATTTTTCAAAAAATGTAATAAGCTATACTGAATAATTAAGTAAGCAGAAAATACTTTGGCTTTTTATACTTTGCCATACGTGATACATAACCATCTAAATTAATATAACTAATTTATTTCACATTGTTTTAAACATGAATATTAAATTTCTGGAACAAGTAATTTCAAGAAATTCCTCCCCATCATGAGAATTAACACTGTGAGATTATTTATTGTGGACCTACATTAAAGATAGTCTGTCTATACGGAGCCGGATACGGGATGTCATCATTCTATGTCCCCGAGATGGGCAGAGGGCGTCCATGGTACGTCGCCATCCCGAGCGGTCTTGCGCCTCGCGCTTTACTTACGCTCCACGTCATTCCAACTGCCTTCACTTCTGCAGTGACCGGTCGCCGCCAGGTTTGCTTTGGGCGGTCACGTCCTCGCTTTCCTTGTAAATTCCACTCTAGGGCTTGCCTCGGTATGTGATCCGGGTCCCTTCGGAGCGTGTGGCCTATCCAGTTCCACTTGCGGCGTTTGATCTGCTGGTCGATCGGCATTTCACCGCAGCGTTTCCAGAGTTCTACGTTGGAGACTTTCTCAGGCCAGTATATGCGGAGAATACGTCGAAGACAGTTGTTAACGAAAACTTGGAGCCGACGCGTGATGTCTTTGGTGGTCCACGTCACGCATCCATAAAGCAAAACGGTTTTCACATTGGACCGAAATATTTGAGCTTAACTCTCCTAGTCAGCTTCCGTGATTACCATTCAAAACGGAGCCGTGCGAAGGCTGCCTTTCCCTTGGAGATTCTCGAAACGGTGTCCTCTTCGGTCCTTCCTGATTCCGATATACAAATATAATGTGAAACAAATTATTATATTACAAATGTGAAAGAAACCTATTTTCATACTTTTAAACTGACCGCTATTACTTTAGTGCAAAATTTCTCTAATACATACATTGAGTGTCCCAATGCTGCCCAGGGCTTTATTACTATGGAATACAATATATATGTATAAAAGTGTATATACATATATAGACAAATATATATGTATATATTCACATAATAAGAATACAATATATATGTATATATACATATACATATATATTGTATTCTTATTGTATTTATAAAGTTGAGACCCTTTTTCTTTTGTATTAAATCTTGATTCACAATAGATTAGGTTCAGCAGAGCTTGTTTTAGTAATCTTAGATAGTTTAGATAGAAGTTACCGAATGAATTATAAAAAAATTCTAACAGATGCTGTATAATAAAATAATATAAATTCCATTCAACGTCGTTGCAACTTTTTTTCGACTAAGAGCGTCGTTTGAAACAACAATGCCATGCTTTCAAAGTTTAATACTAGAAGTTGGTATGAACGTACAAAAAATATAGCGTAGATAATCGAGTTTCTGCAACATCCACTAATTAGCGATTACATATTGCACCAGGCCGACTAGTGTGCACAAATTACATAAATATTTCAAACGCTATAGCGGACCTTAATTTTTCAACTTTTTTTAATGCGCTTCGTCTAATACAAAAAAGTCAACGTTTAGTCTACGTACAAGCAAATTGAATAAGAAAAACAATTTGAACCAACATTTTTTTAATAGAGTAACTATTGTAATAATAGTATTGTAAGAATATTTAAATTAAATACAAAGTAAAAGATTTAAAGGAATGGTTTTGTAACTCATTTATCAGCCACTATTTCCAAGTTTCCAATCAACCTGTATAGTTATCATTTTGAAACATGTTAAATTAATTTATTTTCTATAGGAATGCTATAGGCTAAAAATTTTAAGCAGCACAAAACCTGCAGAGACAGATATTAAACGAATTCAAAACAAAATTTATTTTAACATGTAGCAATCTGAATTTTGAAAATCCTTTTTTTTTGTTATCATTACGTTATCTATTATTTCAGATTGACCGTTGATTTTTAGGTAGAGTAGTGATTTAAATATGTGCCATACATTAATTGACAGCAAATGAGCTATACATTATCGCACTATCTTTCATCGTCTTTAAAGATTATATTATAATGTGATCGTGAAAGAAATAAACTGCAATAGATATATCAATTATATCATTGTATAAATCCAGAAGTCAGACATGCTATCTATAAATGTCTAATCAAAATTAGACTCAGATGATTAATATTTAAAAAAAAATCTTAACACCTGCAAAATAATCAACGCATTTGAAATGGATTTGCGAAAGTAAGTTCCGAATCTGTAAAGTTATCAATCACGTTTTATTCACATACTACAAAGGAATAATAATAAAAATATACACATGATATGGCTGGAAAAACGCGTATACGCGCAGCCATCTTGAAGACAATCAGACCGTCTCGGAGCGCGCTTTGCGAGGAACAGAAGCCGACACATAAAACTGATTGATGCTGTGCGCAAAGTGTTATTTTGAGCATGAGGTAATAAACTTTAGTAGAACGGAATGCAAGGTAAGTGGAAATTTATAGAAAAACGCTAAGATAAGAACTCATTAAACCTTTAATGCGGCACAACTACGACGAGATATGATAGCTTTTAACGGAATACTAAGAAATAATTATAAATCCTTTGTGACATTTTTCGTAATTACTTTCAAATATGACATATAATACGGTATCGTTATAGACCATAATTTTATTACTCACTAAAAGTTCTATAAATTTTACATTTCTTGCAGAATAAACTCCAATTTGGACATGAGCAAAACCATGTCCCGTATTGATTTCCAGTAAACAGATTCGGTGCCTTCTTAACTACGTCCTTTTTCCATTCGCCTCTAAAACAATTAAACCCAAATCATGTCCTTTGCCAATCCTGCTTCGTGAAGGTATATCAAAATTTAAATACTTTAAAATTCTAAATAACTTAATAGGCACGCTATACGTAACCACGCGCTCACTTTTTCCATAGCGAATCTATATATAATATATATATATATATATATATATAGTATATATACAATTCAAAAGTTTTTCATCTGGTGAGGCAAACAAGTACACAAAATTTTACATTTCAAAAACAATTACATATAATTAGAATGTAATATAATGAGAAAGCGTATCATTTACCCACAAACAATTGCCTTTTTGGTCTCGTCTATTTATGGTATAAAAACGTTTTAGATAACCATTTAAGGAGATTTAGTTCGAAAGTAAAATCCAATAACAAAGTTCAAGAGGGATAAAGCTCTCAATCGAAACGTGAGCTGTCCAATCTACCAATTACGAAATTCACTGTTCCATTGTTCTGAATATGAACAGTGAACGAAATTTTGCAATGTATAGAGTGCAGTCGGTACACGAGCTATTAAGTAAAGTTTATGGTACAGTTCCTGGCAAAAGACAAAATCTACAAGTACACCAGAATTAAAACCTCTATATTAAAAACAGTAATTTTTCGTTTTCTCCTAGCGACGAGAATAATAAGTCACCCGTGTTACATAGAAGATAGAATTGCATCTTTTGCATAAGTTTGTTTTGATTGTCGTGTATTAGTTAAAAGCCAAGTAAAAACTGGTACGCCCATACCACTTTTTTCTAAAGTAAGTGCTAGAGATATAAGCCACTTCAAACCTATCGGAAATCTACGGGGAAGCCCTATCCAGCAGCAGACGAAATTGATGATGATGAAATAAATTTTTAAATAGGTTTTTTTATGAACTAATAACATTTTGGTTCCTACTTTAGTAAAAGTAAACGGTGAGTATAAGAGTAAAAAAATATATTCAATCGACCACAAAAAAACTAAAAAAACTGCAAACCAATCATAAAGTTTCCGTTAAACCACGGAAAGTCTATCGAGCCCGACTCCATACCGACAAAACAAAAGTATTAGACACGGCAAACTGTCACTACAATGAAACCGTTATAAGCTGCAAGCGATAGGCCGGCCTTAGCTAACTGTCGTCACATTCTATAACAGAGTGTGTCGTGAATTAATCGAGCGTGAGTGTGAATGCAAATGCACACTATAGTGCGTTAATGTAGTCCGCACATAACGTGCGTACTTTCTGCGTAACTAAGACGCGTGCTTTTCGGCTTTTTTTACTATCCTAAACTACCGCCGCTTCCAAACGGTCCTATTGGTATGTATAGACGAGCCCCATGTCCAATATTGGACGTCCAACGGCTGAAATGATTATGATAATCGTAAACTTTTAATTTATACTATAGTTAACTGTTTTTAGCAGAATCAGAACCGGATAGTATGTTGAATAGATAGAAGGCAGTGCTATAAAAACTACTTGCCTGCTCCACCGCCCAACCTTACTCTCATAAGCATGACCCTCAGTAAAAAGATGACAATAATTTTTTTTCAAGAGATTCAACGCTGATTATCATTGCAAATGTTCACCACTGAACATACCTCCATATACTTCCAATAAGACCAGTTGGAAGCCGCACCCATTCAGTATCTTTCAGACCTTAACAAGGTCGTCTGTCCAACTTGTGGACATATGAATATTAAAAGACAAAAAATAAGCCTTGCACAAGCGTAAACGGAAACAACATAAAACAAGGAAATGCGACCGCACAGCGTAACAGACAGACGAATTTTTGCATTTATTTCTCACCGGATTAGAAGTGATAAAACACTCGCAGCGCTTAACTTATGTAAACCTGTATGTGCCTAAACCCATGTATAGTGCCTAAGAACGAAACGACCCTTGAAGGTAGAGATTTTACTTAAGGTACGCTACCGTATTAAGAACCCCAAGCTATTAGGTTTTTATCTATTACCTTGCTTAGGCGGACGCGCAATAGAGTTACTTTCTCAAGGACCATTGAGAAAGAATTTTAGGTATCAGTCGATTAAAAAATGTGAACTGCATGTGCATAACGGTAAGTCTTCTTCAGGTCATTCCTAAAATATTGATAAATATGATTATTTAATTCTAAGGCCAAACGTTTACATAGTTGCTACTACAAGGAAGGCAGGTAAAGTGCTACCGCTGAACTATGCCTTAGGTTCGCTGCGAGGGAGGAATATCAGCTGCTCGCTTTCGTCAGTCTGGCGTCAACACAAACAGCGGCGGCACACATGTTTTGCTTTCAAAAGCCTCACCTCGCCACGGTTTGCTAAGAAGGCAATTTCGGTAGCAATACAGTACGATACATCTTCATAACACTTTTCTTTAGGGATCCAGCTGTTAATTATGGATAGTTCCAAGAATTTAAACAAAAATGGATTTTTATTGAGCGATTAATAACTATTAAAATTATAGATCTCAAGAAAACGTTAAAAATGAGTCTTAAAGATTAAATTAATAAATGGACAGGAATAATGTAACTGAATTCCAGCATTACTTAATTTAATCTAGAATTGGAGGCTTATTAAATAGATTACTGAGTTTACTTCAGCCTAGACCATTAGATCCTTGGCAGCTAATTAGCAAGCTGCATTGCGGAAACATAATTCAGGTCAAGTTGGATGAGTAATTGTTTTTACTCTCTACACAAATACTATTTATGAGAAATTTTTTGGTTAAACGGGACATAAATGTGTTATAAACACAAAAGCCTTTAAAAGTATGTAATCAAGTAATTGTGATAATTGCAAACAATAAAAAATATTGAGGAATAAAAATATTATTGGAGTTTTTTCATTAGACACAATTGTTATATATAGCAATATTTTTATAGATACATTAAAATTTTTGTTTTTTTTTCATCGATATTAACTGCGTAATGTAACAAATAATCCATCACTCTTGATACGAAAATATAAAATTAGGTAAATTTTCAAATGTTGGTTTAAAAATAAACATAATTTTTTTTTAAGAACAGCTAACCCTAAAAGTTCCATCCAAAATTTACACGTGAAAATCGACAAAAGATACGAGTCCTTTTATAAAGCCTGGCAGGCGGTAAAGACAGTCTATTGGCGAACGTTCAAAATACTCCCCCGAAAACGCTTCCAGCGATACTGGATCGTGGTACCTATTCCGTACGCATTGTCTGCTGCTGATTACACGCTGTATACACATCACACTAACTATATAAGACCAAAGAGACTGTCACACATAGTATTGCAAGTGACATTTTTATCAAAATCTTTTAATGACTAGAAAAAAAATTAAATCTTTCAAACTACATCGAATAAATAATAGTCGGTTCACTAGAATCTTAACAGGCCATTCGGGATATCTATGTAACAATAATGCAAATGTCACTAGGATCACCACTGTTCTCTCTACACATGCTTCGTCTTTCTATGATTTCAAATCCTTTTTTATTTAATTATTTAAACAAACATCATCATAAACACATCATTGATATCGTCATCAACAATTATGTCCGTCACCTGGAAATATGTTACAAAAGCTGAAGTCTTGCGCTGAGAATAATAGATGATTGTTTAATAACGATATTTAAATAAAGTAATAACTTTCTGAAATAAAAGACGAATAAATAATTTATTAATAGTCCAGATGTCCAGGGCTTTCAAAAATATTTAGAGATATCTATTTTAAATTCAAGTATCGTAACGGTGTTCTTAGTTCCCCTTCCCGTCCGATGTCACCTCAAGTCAGACTAAGCGAACAAGTACAAGTTTAGTAATAATAATAAAAAAGTATATATATTCTTTTCGGTGCAGGCCAGGAGTTGGTAAATTACGTGCGTAGCGTAATAAACAATCGATAAAAATTGCGGTCAGTGGGCACCGTCCTGAATAGCGCTCGCTCCAGACATCGTGACGCCGCACGCGTTTGAAGTACCACGGGACCTTACCGCACTCCCTTCTAACGTACCGGAATACATAATACTTTATATGCGTTGCTGCTTAGCAATGCTGTATGTAAAGCGGCTAAACTTATATTAATATTTTTTATTTTAATGATAATAACAGGAAGCATGACGCTTATCTCTTCAGGGTGATTATAGATGTTAAAGCATTAAAGGAGTGAATGTATGGTTTATTCGTTAGCAAAAGTGCTGACAAATGAGCGAAATATATATTGAGAACCATAAGGTCCCAGCGGCCATCTAATCTTCGTGACATGTCTGTCCACTACCATTTCAAGTTGCCAATCCGCAAGGAACTAATTTATATAAAATAAATTAATAAATAAGTTATAACTATGAAATATAAAATTGTATATTTTATCATCTCATCCGCGACACAATAATATTGACGCACATATCAAATATAGGTGATTCTAACAAAAGTTTCTTTCTATCCGTAAGTATGCAGGTATTATTAAAATTATAATTTTATTGAACAGTTACGGTTTAAAAAATGTACATAAATATTACACGAAACAAACGAAGATAAATATATTTTCAGGGAAATAAATTTACCACTGCTAACATTTCGGTTTGTTTAGTATTTTATTTTCGTTTGGCATTAAATACTCGTATAGTTATTTTTGTCTACATCGTATTTGTGTAAATTTATTTTTAAAGCATGCGTGGGCAGCGTGAACATTAATGAGTTTGCGAATATTGGCTAAAATATATTTTGGATCTGACTGGCTACATGCGGCAAGTAATTTTTTATCGTTCAATTTCAATTTAAAATCACAGTTAAAACGGTTTAAATGGTGTTATCCTCTATCGAATTTTACAGATTCAATTACTGCAACAAACATTTTTTATCCATCATACTGTATCGATGTCACTAAATATACGCCAGAGAAATATTTCAAAAGAATTCACGCTGCTTCAAATAGATTTTTAGATCATTTATATTACGAAGTTTAACAATCGTTTCCATTTCTTAACATCTCGATGTATTTTCACTATTTTTGTACGTCAGACCTTTCCCGTGTAGCAGTAAACCTACATATGATCCCATATTTACGACGCTTTGATGTTCAATCTAAGTTCAACGTGCTTGTATCTACATCAACCTGTTGAGATTCAGGAACTTATTTTTGGACATAGAAATTGTTACATCATAGACTTCCTGCGAAAAAAATAATGCAAAATAGATATGAAATGAGTTCTCTTCTAAGAATATGGCCACTTCACTTAATTTAAAGTACCAATTTGTAAATTCGTACTTTACAAATTGTAAATTGTGGGGGTAGAAATGATTATTTTAATAATTGTTTATTAAATGTGGCTACAAATGCGACGGAGGGTTCAAATCGTGAAGATGGCGGACACTAACATGACCCTCTACCCCATGGTTGCACAGACTTATTAAGACTGGGCCACTCGGGCAAATCATGAACTGATTCCGGGCGGGCCGCCAGAAATATGGGTAATTAAAGACAATAAAAAATTGACAATAATTAGAATTCAATATTTTTCGAATGTAAGAGAGTATTATTTTTATTGTCGGCGGGCCACCAGTATTCGACCGGCGGGCCACGGTCTGTGCATCCATGCTCTACCCAAACCATGACGTAACGAAGAAAACTGAAGGCCTACACCAAATTTATAGCTAAAGTTTGATAATGAAAGAAAAGGCTTAAGTCAACTCCGTAGATCTATAAAACTATACTTTCCGTCTGGGATCAGTCCTATAAATCGAGGTCGAGTTGAAACCGTGTGATAAGGCAGATAGACGCTAACCACAGAAAATAATTAAAAAATAAGATAATTAAAATTCGGATTTCACTTATAAATTGCAATACATAGTTTGACAAAATGTGGTATTTTCTGTCAAAATCATGACATTGCTGACTGATTTTTACATGTCGATTACAAAATTAAACTCGAACAAAACTCACGGTAATATGACAGTAAAAAATAATAAAAGTTTGTGTTTATAATATACTTCTTGAATGGTTATAATTAAAAAAAATAAGTGATAGATGTTTTCATGTTGACATTTACTTATGTCAAAATAAACGTACAAGTAAATTCAATAAGTATGGTAGTATTCGATAGTCAATATTGCGGATGGCCTGCCGCCACACGACCTAAAGTGTAACAAAACGTTACACGTAATTGGATCTCTGCTCTCGTCCGCCCGTGCGCCACTGCAGCAATTTTGTTTAGTGCTATACAGTTTGTAATGACTGTGAGTCACGCATCGTAGACTTCATAACAAGTTATATGACATTATTTTATTCCAGTATTTAGTTTCTCATTAACAGTTAAGTTAGTTTGTTTGTTGTAAAATTATCATCATCATCAATTCAGCTGCAGGACGTTCACAGCTGGACATAGGTCTCCTCTGTGGACTTCCGATGAAAGGGGCCCATATTCACCGTCTTAATGTATATGATGTATATTAAATTTTTCCACGACTTGTTACATGAATTTTTATGAAATGTGTATGTTGATAAATGGGTGATTAAAAATACTAACACCTCTAAAATTAACAATCGTATAAATGTTAACAGGGAGTAATAGGTAGTGACGAGGCTGCCAATTCATCATCGACGCCAACTCAGCTGCAGGAAATCCACTCTTTAGATATGTCTTGGCCTCTCTCATAGATTACCAACAGAACTGGTCGCAACCTATATACGTCTACCGATATATTTAGTCTTGCTATAAATATTATTACTAAGAAAAACAACATGTTTTATCGTGCGTAATATTTATTACTATTATTGTAATAGTTTAATAATATATTAATATAAAACCATTGACAACATATAAAGCTGATACAAAGAGGTCTCTATTGGTTACAATATAGTCCTTTAAACGTTTAGGCCAGTTATCAATTGCAGCATTCATTCTTTGAAAGAAAAAATTCTTCATTACCATATGGATTGCTTTAGGGACTTCCTATTATCATCGCATTTAGAGTAAGGATTACTCTCTGAAAATGATCATAAATCATAATTCAGTGGATCAGGACTAGATGACAGCCAGTCATCAGCTCTTATGAACTACGGAACGTTCGTTTCTATCCAAGATTATGTGGATAGAGCTTTATGACCCAATGCCGAGTCTTAACTAAAAAGACCATTCTAGGTTATTGAACATGAGAACGTGGATAACTTGTGAGTAATTTGTTATTTATGTCCTACCTCTTAGGTACCATTCAATTAAATTTAGGTTATTTCCTCGTACTCCATATGCTCCGAATCTTTTTTAATAATAAGTTATTGATCTTTAGATCTTTCAGCATAAATACGGTCATTTGTTTTTTTTTTTTTAAATATTGCTCAATTGTAAAAACTTTCACATTCGTGAACAAATTATTTCTTTGACCTCTCTTTGCGTACAGTTTAGACAGTTGTTTTGGTTTAACCATCTTGTTATTTATTAAAATTATCAGTTAAGAAATAACTAGTGTATCTGTTATAAACAAGTCCTAAGTCATCTTTCAAAATATGCGACATGGTTCTAGGTGCAATGTTTATCCTTCGAGATAAATTATTTTGCTTTTGGACAGGACTTTTCGAATTATTTCCCTTACTGCTATGATGGTCTATTTACTGTTTCATTGTATCCATCATTAACGTTGTACACAAACATTTGACTAATACCAATGGTAAGAAGGATTACAAAAACTGTGTTTGGCACCATTTATGTAATGCAATTACAACATTTCGCTTCGCTTTTATCGCTCCATTCCATTTCTATATCATAAATTATTTTACATCATAATGGCGAGAAAATAAGAGAACACTATAAATATTCATACAAATAATGACAGATTTTAAATTGAATAGTTATATTTTGTTTATTTTCAATTAAAACAGTATTCGGGCATACTTAGTATTATGATAATGAATAATTTTTCGTATTCTCAAATTAACACGGCGTTGTTGAAATTCCAACACAAAATCGATGTACCGCTTTTTGATACATGTAAAATGTAACACATAATACATGACGAAATAAAAATTGTACTGCATATACTTACTTAAACTATGTAAATTCTTTAAACGCAGTAACATTGAAAATACACACATCTGTATTATATATATATCGAGACCATTTTCATTTTTTTTTATTGGATTGAAACATTTTAATAACTTCTACGTAGTTTACTATTACGAATTTTAATATACATATATATATATATATATATATATGTGTGTATATATATATATATATATAATACTATCATTACGTCATTTATTATTACAATAACCATTGTTATAAAGAATTGAGAGTACAATATATAATATAAATTGACTGAAAATAACCTACAAACTCATTTAAGCTAATGCTATTTACAAACATTGTATTTATTTATAACACATACGTATAAAATGTATTAAATATTGTCTCATACGGCGTCGCTGACGGTCAGTCACGCAACAGAGATATGGTGATCAAATTAGACGCCAAGAAATGCGTCAACACGCACTTAATGACTCCCCTAATGATATTAACTGAATAGTGCGGAAGGCGTGAGTGGGGTCCTTCGCGAATGTAATATACTAATGAGCTTTACATTCACTCGCACAAAGCCTTTACAATTATTTTCAATTCTAATTATAAATACAGATATTGATATAAGACTGGTCTTGCAATTTTAATTGGTATTTACTCAAGTTACTTCTTACTATCGATTTTATTTAAGGCGCTACCATCCGGTCCTATGAAAGAGGCCTATGTCATTCCGTGGACATCACATGGCTGAAACCTTAATGATGAGAAATCTTAATATACTTTTCTAGTACCAAATTATCTATTATGTTTCTTGAAAGCGACATAAATGTAATAGTTCAAATCTATTAGATAAAAATTTAAATTTACATGAGACAACATTTTAAAAGTGTTTATGTATTTCAATCTCATGTTTTTATATAGCAATTATATATATATATATATATCAATTATCGCTATGAAGCCTTACCGTTTATAAAAACTAAGTCTAGCATAAACGGATAAGCCGCAACAGCACAAAAGAACGCGGCTTCATACAACGTAAAGATAAAACCGCTATTCACCGGTGTGGCGATTCGTAAACGGGAGTAGAAGTGATAGAACTGTAAATTAATAAAGATAGGTATTACACAATCCTCTGAAACGCGTGGATTACGCGTTTGAAGGCTTCTTAATCCATGATCGATGTATTGTAAAGCATATGTACGATTCATAGACTTATGCGTAAGGTCAATAGCAAGGTAATCAATGGTCCGAGATTTTCGCATTCGTGTTAAAATAAATATGGATAAAGCAAAAACTATGTCAATCGCACATGTCGTACCCACACCAATAGAGTTAGTCTCGTTTCGTGTACTTGTTGATTTGTACATGTAAGAAGAAGAAGTCAAAGGTCGATTTCGAACATATTCCTTAGTATATTTAAACGAAAGTCTACAACAAATTTGTGTTACCAGTTATGAATTACGGCATAGATATTTGGCCTCTCGCTTGCAGTCTTATTGGCAAAGTTATAGTCGTTCAGCGGGTTATGGACGACATTTCTCTACGCGAACGAACCAGGAACGAATAGATCCACAAACGAAAGAAAGTAGTCGACAGAGGCAAGGTTAGGACATTCACCCATAATGTGGACTGATGACCTAGTTCAGGTCATCGAAAATCGCGAGATGCAAGTCCCTTGCAAACTGTACTATTGATATCGATAGATCTATGTCTAGTAACGTTAACGTCCTACGGTTGAAAGAATGAGAATAATGTATTACGACCCAATTACAACAATGCAGAGATGATTTTAACTAGAATCCAGTGCTTTTATACTTCTGCGCTATTTCACCTTAAAAAACCGAATTCGTGCATTGTGTTAATTTAACGATTTAGGTATGAAACTTCAAATCGAAATTTACACACTGTTTAAACGGAGAATGTAACGCCGGATTTGGAACTTGCCTAAAAGGACTCTTGCCAATAGACATTATTATGTATCTCCTGTCACTAGTCACTAGTCACTAGCTGGATATTAACGCCTTATTTTTGGACTTCGAAAAATTTGCACAGATACGACACCGGATAGAGCTTCATTCAAAATTGGTAATACGGACATCGCCACTACTTAACAGTACCGATGACGTGGAATAAAAATCCGATACATACTTATATGGAATGTTAAATCATAGGATATTCGAATACGGTTTCAAGCATTGGACTTAAGAAAGATTTCAAATGAAAGTAACAAAAAATATGTTATGGCGGCCTCATGGTCGTTTTTAAGTAATTTAAGTTATGATAAAAATTGAAATGAATTTTATAACTCTTTAAGATTGTACTGTTGAACTTGCACCAGGTTTCCTTTTGTAGGTAGTCTACATTACCAAACATTTTATTGTCACTAATACACAAGCAGATTGATTGAAGAATTGTGTACTCGTGTGCCTTTAAAATGTTTTAATTAATTATATTCAAAGAGTCAAGAAACAAACTAACTTGTCCTAGGATGATAATCACAAAAGTACAGCATTGCAACTAGGAGTCAAGTTTTTTTAACACTTGGCTTACTCTGCTGCCCAAGTTACATTTGCGGATAGCACTTGTTCGTAGGGGTAGGGCGCAGAGTGCGCTTAACCTTAATCTGTTAAAGTAGCGCAGCTCGAAGGTTCCCTGGTTCCCTGGTGAGCCTCGGCTCAGGCCGCGATATATTACACATTCACCAGATTGGGAAATAAAGTAAGTCAATTGCCATTAAATGAAAGAGGACCTTCATCTTGACTCAGAGCATCACATTATTAATTTTAATAAAGGTAATAAATTATACAACTGAACTGAAATCATACACGCACGTACAGACAGTCATTTGCCCGCGACGTCATTGAGTACGTAAAGGGGCATTCGTTACCGATCAGATCGCAATGAGTCATCGAGACGTAAAAAAGCTACATTGTACGCGACTCGGCGTGCGATAATGAACGGCCTGCGAACCGAACAAAAACAACTGTGCTGTAATTGTACACAATGGTAAACAATTGCGCTACAGGACGACATCGGCTACACATCGGTTACGTTTCAAAATCGGTAACATGAAAAAATGGATTGAACTTCTGAGTGAAAAACAAAGTATAAACGAATATGAAAATTATCATATTCATTGTACTTCGCCATTTCTAAACAGAGAGATAATATTTGATGACACTAAAATGATGAAATATTTATTTTGATAGAGAAAGGAAAGTAGCAATAGATTGGGTAGCAACACTTCGGGTAGAACTGATAGCCAGTGGGGCCTTAAGATTTTAGGTTGGAGACCACGGAGTGGCAAGCGCAGTATAGAATGTCAACCCACAAGATGGACAGACCTGATAAGTTTTTTGAGAGACGCTGGTTGCAGGCCGCTTCAAACCAGTTCTATTGAACTGATAATGATGGTATTTCTCTTGTCTTGGACGATTTACTGTCCGACACACGCCTAACGAATGTATTAATAAGTCTTAATAAGAACATTAGCGTTTACTTTATAAATATCGGTTCAACGACCATTTCAAAGCGTATTAAAAATATTACGCTCATTTAACCCGTAATTAATTACTTTATGATAATTTATAACGAAAACGGGTCATTTATTACGTCCACGTTCCACATTCATAACTCTCATACGTCGCTTCACCGGGAAGATATTACACCGTTAAGTGTGCGCGATTACATCTCAGCCGCAAGCCGTAACAATTCTTATCTTCCTATTACAACGTAAATGTATATTATATGCCTTACAAACACTACATCGGTGGTCAGAGAAAACGAGCATTGTACAAAGGTAATTTAAACAAAAATATGTGCATCATTTATAAGTATATAAATCATTTATACACATAGGCTGTTTAGAACCTATTTGTGTATGTGACCTATTTAGGTATTCAACGAATTTGAACTCGACGAACTTCTTTGACTGTCGAGCTCTATCACAAAATAAAAATCAACCTAGAATACATTATTAGGTTTAATTATGAAGAAGTAGAATGACCTGCTTGAATAATTAATAACAAAATTATTTTTAACATACACTCGCATTGGTACCGTTTTAAATTATCTTTAATTTAAGCAAATGTTAAAATATCAACTTTTTCACAAAATGAAAGTTAAAGAAAATAGCCACGTGTGCTAAAATAATTATCTTTAATACGCTAAAACCATTTAGTTGATTATCTAAGGGCTATATTTTAATTCGCCTATTCGTACGCACGTTCGCATGTGCTCGTAGTATGTAATATATTATACTTATAACAGTGCAATACCGTATTCTCTTAATGAGGAAGGACATGGTACATCTCATTTGCCAAATGGTTTCAAAGTGTCGCCTTAAAGGCGAGTAATTGTTTGCAAATTCCATTTAATTCATTTTCTATTCGTATATACAATTTAGCTTCCATAGCCAATAATGAGCATGCAGCTATAAGTCTTCTCTGTGTGCGACTAATTGATTATCACCTTTTTTTATAATACCATACAATATTTGAAGGGGGATCTGCTTATAAAATTATTGGACCAAAGAGACAAGCAAAGGTATAAAATGTTACTATGGCATGCTCAAGATGATTTGCATTACAAACAATATTAAGTATGCACAATCACCAGCTAATGTAAAGCTTTCACACGTGGCGTCGAAAGACTGACAAGAAAATCAATAACACCCGAACCTATTAAAAAATTTCAAGTATGCATAGGTTATCGGCGTTTGCCAAGAGTATTAGCAATATACATAAATAACTTCAAAAATACCGTAACAGAATAATTTGGCGAATATCGACGCCACAAAAACCTGTTATTATAACGGATACAACAGGTTACCCCTCAAATAAATATAAATATTCTATATATATTAAGAAAAGCTGGTAATTCTGCTGAAAGAATATAAACCAAAGAAATGAGATCATACACAACTATTATCTGATGTAAACCAAATTAAACCTCTGGTTAATGTTAACAATCATAAATAAATGTAAAAGCCAATATATTCCAGGAAATTTTAAAACTATGTACGCTTTGCTTCAATCCTGCATGCATTGCTATATACGACTAATCCTTTAGATACAGTGGGCCCGAGAAGGGTGAACAGTATTGTACACATTAGCTCAACCGTAGCGAGCATACTGCTGACCTTAGTATTGCAATTCTGTACTCGTCGTGTTGTAATTGAATAAAGGTTAATACTATCGTTACTGCTTATTAAATATAGCCACAGGTTTCTATTTTTGTTCAGTCTGTGCGTTAATGTATATGAAAAGTTAAACTAGGGAATCTAGATGAAATAACATGCCAAATATAATATAGTCATTCTAATTATTAGTGGATAATTCATACGTGAATTTTTTTTACATTTTAGAACGTGCCTTGTATTATTCATCGCCATTTATAAGTTGTGGTAATATGATATACTTCACAAATAGAGTGCTTCTATCGAGAATCTAAACCGCGACCTGCTGTTACTTGCAGGCCTTAAGCACTAGGCTATCATAGATTAAAGCTTGTATTGAACGTTCTATATCACTGACTACTACAGTGATCACTACGGTCTAGTGTTGATTTATTATTGCTCGTTCGAATTCAAATGCGAACGCCGATTTGAATTCGGAGGCAAAGTGAGTTAGTGAGATAGTCGCTGCCATTGCGTTTGTCTATGGTACAATACCAAATAGATTAATAGATTCAACTGACACCCGTGAAATGCCTACAAGATTTTTAAGAGTACGTAGTGGATATTACATAATTAGTTTTTTATCTTGTATTGACATGCGAATGTACAATAAGAAGCAGATGTACCAGAAAATAATCTGTATATAATAGTGTCACTAAATAATACACGAAAATTTAAGGGAATACAAAAGAAAAACAAAACGATTCAAAGCAAGAAATGGAAATGAAAAGGAAAGTTAAAAATTAAGGTGGTAAGAAAAGCCGCCAAGAACGAGAACTCGTAAGAAGGATCGTGAACAAAAGACACCTCGTAAATATTTTATCGAGTGCGCTTGTAAGAAAAAGAGCTTTCAGCTTTCTAACAAAATGCCTGCAGTGAGCTTGTTTAGAGATAAGACTATATAGCGAGATGTAGACGAGGAATTTACAACAAAAAATACATAGTGCATGAATTATCACAAATGTTATGCAAACACGCAAAAAAATTAACAAAGAATAATCAATGCACTTGTGAGAATGCATTTACACAAATAATATACGATATAAATATATTTTATAGCACACGCGTTTGAATATTTACGGTCATTTATACAATGAATATATAATAATTCAAATGGATTAAATTTTAAAATGTGTACTGAAATCAAATGTGGTATAAATAATTTTGTATAGCAAAACTTATTTTTACAATATTTGTAACAAACAAAATAATAAAATGCAAGGCCTTCGCCAAAGATTGCCTCGGTGGCCAGTGTTACGGTGCCCGCATCCAGATGTACTGCCATGATTATTATTTATATGAACATGCATCTTATATAGACTCTGTGTACTATTAAAATAAGTAAGAGTAAATAAAATAAATACATAAAAATACGTATGTCTTTATAACTATTATTTTCCCAAAGCTTGATGTAAGTAATCAATAGCACTCTGTCTATTTATCCGATCTGTTTTCATACTTGTATTTCACTTTATATGGCTCTATAAACAATAATATTTTCCATAATTAATCTGACTCCTTATGGACTAATATAACAAACGCCTGCACCTTTCTCATTCACTTTATTGATTTGCATCGTGCAACACAAGAATAAACAGAGTCAGATTTGTCAGCAAATAAGCTTCTCATATATTTAACCCTTTGAAGGTTTTACTACCTATTTCCAATTACCTTATATTATGGTAACTCTGAAATATGTTACATTTATTTATTTTTTTCTATTATAACCTGCAAGGAAAGATAGTATAACACTAATCAATTTTAATATGTAGTAATCCAAACATTTTTTTAAGTTTTTTTTAGTAATCCAAACGCTTTTTCTAATTTACCATTACGTTATTTATTATGTCCAAATTGATATTTGGATAGTGCATATTAGTGTGTATTATCATTAATTGACAACAAGATAGAATCAAGTGGCATTTAGGGATAACTTGAATCGCAAAATGAATATTTGACTGAAACCAACTTGGAGGAAATGTTAAATTTACAGCACATTGATGAAGAGGCTTCAACAAGCACTGGAAACGTGACATTTAGTATGAAAAATATTAGTTAAGGTTGATTGAAATGAGTTTTGCGATTTCTATATCAACATTGATCCGTCTCAGGAACAAAGTCTTATTTTTAGAGGCGAATTGCTAATGCAACTGCTGCGTATCTGAATTGAAGGAGGTGATAAAAACTGCCAAGCAGCAGAAAATTACTAAATTCTTGATTTATTTATTTATATGTTATTTTTATTTTGTCACCTACGAAAATATCGTATTCGCGGAATATTTATAGAACATGTACCCCGCGAATAAAAACATTTTACAATACTTTGACATTTTAATTATAAGAATATATTTAAATATAAAAAATTACACCAAATTTCAATTACCCCGTACATATTTATATCGTTTATTCGTTCTTTATCCATACGTTTCAAACCCACTTAATAATAAATAACAGGTATGCGGTTAATCTATATAAAATAGGGGCACTATTGTCGCAAAAATAAGACGAACAGGCAATCAAGCAGACATGACTGAACGATGTTCCGTAAGCACATAACGCTGAGGCATACGTATATGTAACCACAACGAATGAAGCCGCACGCACGCCAAGAATACGCAACGATCAATCGCCTGGTTACGACAATATTGGAGCATTTTCAACTCTTGCGTCGCTTATAATGTACGTTTTATTGCATACTGTGGTCGCGTAAATGATGCCATTAGACTAACGTTATTGGCCCTATTATATTTTTTATCCAAAAAATGTAACAAGGCAAACATGGCGGATCTAATACTACTAGGTGATTGATTATAGGTGAGAAAGCTTTAAAGCAAGTAATCGGGTGAACGTATATATAGTAGTGTGTATATATAGTTCGTTTATATGCCAATAACTATTAAAGCATTTACACCTATTTCTTATCAGCCTATATAGTAAAATGTGATCACTCCGAAACATGTTACTTTAATTTATTTCTATTGGAATCCGATAACTTCTGGCGGCACAGTCTGCAGAGAAAGATAGTAAAACAATAATTAATTTTACAACTTTGTTTTCCAAATTTTGAAAACGCTTTTTATTTTTGTATTAACATTGCGTTTTTTATTATTTCTGAAACCATTAATTTGCTCCACGTCATTCCAACTGCGTTCACTTCTGCAGTGATCGTTTGCTTTGGGTGGCCACGTCTTCGCTTTTCTTAAGGATTCCATTCCAGGGCTTGCTTCGGTATGTGATCAGGGTCGCTTCGGAGCGTGTGGCCCATCCAGTTCACTTGCGGCGTTTGATCTGCTACTCGTTCGGCATCTGCGCAGCGTATCTAAAGATCTACGCTGGAGACTTTCTCAGGCCAGTATATACCGAGAATACGTTGAAGACAGTTGTTAACGAAGACTTGGGGCCGACACGAGATATCTTTGGTTGGATAGGGTATAATACCATACCATACATTAATTGAAAGCAGTTGAGCTGTACGTTCAGCTCTTTAAAATTCTTAAACATATAACCAAGTATAAAAAAATTAAACAGTCCACCCAGACAGTACATTTGTTTTGTTATTGACAAAGTTATTTGGTCAATGGCATTAAATGCTCCACAAGGTTTGTCAAAGTGCTGATGGGGTTTAGTCTAAGCTTCTTAACATTTATTTTACTGAATTGGGAGTCAGCCAAACTCTGACAACACTTCTCAGCGCAATGGAATGATTGCTGTCACTCGAAATGCGTTTAGTATTACGATTTGGGAATGGCTACAAGAGCCGAAACTAGATCGGTTGTAATTATTGATATCGGAACATTTTTTGCTACTAACTTCATACGGTATTTCAGGAAAAGTAAGCGCTGTGAAAAATAGTTTTTAAGTAAGCAGTAAAACATCATAAAAGCAGAATTGCGCTACACAAGCACATTTTTATATATAATATTCTGGAACACCATATCCATACACTTTTGTATAAAAAAGTCGTATTTCTTTGTCGTAGCGAAAATAAATCTTTCAAAACTTGAAACGGTTTTGCAGCTCCTTTAGTTTAGTTTAGATTAAAAAGTAAAAGAACATCATTTCATGATTCAGATCTGATGTTGAAACCTCGGACCGGAAAGCATAAGGTAGTATGTCTACCCATATGGTGAACAGACGACCTTGTTAACGTCATCGGAAGACGCTGGATGTGAGCCGCTTCCAACCGGTCTCATTCGGAGCTGTTGATGTAATGAATATTAAATAAAACTGTTAATACGGAAATATTAGATCGTATATTGAGAACTGACTTTACAACAGTTTACAAGTCAAAGATAATTTAGCCAACCTAAAACTACAAGTTGTGCCAACTTAACGTAATAAAATTTACGTCCCCAGATACCATCAGAAGTCTATAGAGGAGGTCTAAGTCTAGAATCTTGATATAAACTGGATTGAGGACTCTGCAAATTCAAAATAGAAACCCATTAACACAAAGTTACCCATATGACAGAGGACTATTGTTGGTATCGTTACAAAAGCTATTGGCGAACATGGCGAAAGCAGAGTAAAAATGCCGAGAGGACTTAAGTTATATCGTTTTTTTAAAGTTCAAAATGTCCGCCATTTTATTCCTACAGAAGCTCTACATTTTAAATTAAAATCCATTTCCTTCCAATTTAGGAATATTACAATTTATAATTCTAATCTATTCAAGCAAAACTAAAACTGAGTTTTTATTATTGTAGTATTAAACAACTCGCATAAATTTGTAGTTGAAACTATACTTATTTGCCTGACCGGTAACTGATAATCTTACTAAATCGACAAATTAGTGCAAGCATGAAACTATGTTACTTATAAACTAACAAAGAAACATGTAATCTACAGACATGATATCAAACGTTTATAATATTGTTTTAGCAGCGCGACACCATACACAAACACGGCGCAGTGAAGGTGTGACACATGATTGCACAGACAACCTACGTACAGTATTTGCTAGCGGCTTACTTTGACTTTGCATGCTCCTTCGAAACTGATGACTCATAATTTTTAAAGAGCAGTTACACTTGTTGAGTTAAATATAATTAACAGACTCAAACTTACAAGACCTCGCTATTATCATTAATAAATAAAAGTGAATTATAGAAACAGTGTTTTTATGTCAATAATGATTGTATACGTGTTAACTATCGCGCCTGAAGCCAATTACGACATTGATAAAACAAATTCACCTAGTAATACTAGAAAATCAATATATATTAGATTTATTTTTGATTTTGATTACAACCTTTGTATTCACTCATCACGACATCTCTGGAACCATAAGGCTGAGATACATAAAAGTTGGTATTACAGTTCGAGTAGAGATGAGCTTAGAACGGATTTTATAGATTTCCACCTGATAGAAACCAAGCTACATATTTTTACACTATAGCCTTTATAATCGTAGATATAAAACTTTTTCAGAATATTTTTATTGGTATGTAAAAAATTAACACGAATGGATTTTTTTAAATTAGCTTGCCAAAGGCGGTGCGGACCAGTCGAAGCTAGCGGGTGACAACTAGTATCTTTATATTCGAGTAGGCTTCTGTCATCTACGTTTTATTATTTTTTAACACGTTTGCTTTAATTGGTACAAATATCATTAAAAATATGTATATATGTGAAGGGTGCCATTGTTGTCATGTTGAAAAGCGAAACCTTGCATAAAAATTCCGTGTTACTCGTTTGAATTACAAAATCCTGATTTCAATTTATGTCTTACTGTGACTAGCGTAGAAGCATCGCTGTGCAAAAAATAATATAAAATAAATCTTTATAATGTACGGCAAACGATTTAAATATGCGTGCATCGTAAACCTTTACAAGACAGTCAGACAGTTTGGTCTTACTCATTTTCCGTTTCCCATCAATTTATAGATATACAATCACCAATAAATTTTTGGAGAATAAATCACAAAGTGGAGTGCGCGATAAGAAATTGAATCATACATTAATAAAGCTAAGGCCGCCCGCACAGTCGAGCCAGTCGACGCCGCGGATACCCCAGCACCGTTTAATATCTAAACGCATCCGTTCACTCAGTTACGTTGGGTCATTGTACTCTGCTGCATTGCGGAACGTAGGAAATCCGTGTGTGGGCGGACTGTTTCGGCTATCCGATCGTATTTTAATTCTACGTGCACGTAATCTACGCCTATTGTATAGATAATATACATAATGTTGTTTTAATTCCATTCAATTCCGACAACGGAGCATAACGTAAAAACAATTACGTAAAACTTAAAAAAAAAACATGCTCTATTAATAATAAATAATTATTTCACAAACACGCAAAACCAATTCCGATATCTTTAACATGCAAACAATATACACCTCCACCACCTTCTTTTGTAATGCAATTAAAATTTGATTAACTCTACACCCATACTATACAATTAAGAGTAATTACACTTTTATGTTATAAAGCAGGGATTAGTTATAACTAATCCCTGCTTTATACACATTCCCTGTTTTATATACATTCACTTCTTTAATGCGTTTACACCTATAGGTGTTTTTTTTGCAGTCAATAAATGTATGGTACAACTGATCCAAAAATTAATGGTTTCAGAAATAATAAATGACGCTATGAACTAAGAAATATCACTTTTTTTCATAGATCGGAAATAGGCGTAAAAGACAAGTAACCTTTTTTGTGCCATGTGCCACCTTAACCTTTCTAAAATTCTTACGCCCCCTTATGTAACATACATAATTTATGTTAAAGAGTCAATAAGTTAAACTCGTGTAGAGCTCACTTTCGAATTGCCTCTCTTAATGATGAAATTGCCCACCCTTTGCAGCGTGGACTCCACGTTGCGAAACACTAGTTTAAAGTTTTTTACACCTGTAAAAAAGTATTATTAGACCTTGATCTGTAACAAAAAACATAGAGACCCTAGGAAAAAAGTTAACTAAATTTTCTAAACTTGGCTCTTTGTACTTTAAAAAACAACTCTACAGTTTTCACTTTTCCGTCAGATCAAGAACACTGAATCAAGAGAGCGTAGATCGTAAACGTCATTGAAGCCGCGGACGCTTATGGTGAGACAAGTATGAAAGTATAACGCGCGTTGCACAATCCGATACGCAAGAGATAGTGGCCGATTCTATTTCCAGTATGGAAGGTCAATGTCTGCAGTGTACGGTCGCCTTGTGGACCGCGTACGAGGATCGTAAGAATACGCCCCCGTTCACAAAACGAGGCAATGACTCATTTGAGCGAACGCGTATATACGTTTTTACGATCAGCTATAAACTGCCAAGTTGTGCTATTCTGAATAGACACTGACGGGTTGAAACAATCAACGATACTTTGTCTTTAAATTCAAACCATGTCAAAATAACTTTTTTACTTTTATGGAGAGGAAAGTTCTTTGATTTTTAGCTCTGAAAACCCTTCCCATGACTAGAAATTGACCTTTTATACTTGTTTATTTTATAGAAACTATAATTTTTGCATACAAGCCGGTTCCAACCTATTGGAAACTTATGGGAAGGCCTTAAGCCTCCAAGACATAAGTTCAGCAGTTGAGATTCTATGGCGTCAGTCAAACAGAAATGCAAACAAAT
This sequence comes from Battus philenor, assembly GCF_028537555.1. NCBI lineage: Eukaryota > Metazoa > Arthropoda > Insecta > Lepidoptera > Papilionidae > Battus > Battus philenor. Next base: position 8,641,033 of record NW_027181686.1, read on the forward strand.
ACATGATCCGATTTTAAGGGTTTCGTAATTAGTAAAATCACTTTGTAGCGCGACGTGTCAACTTGTCTAAAGGTAAGGAACGTAGGTGAAGTAATATGAATGATTTTGTAATTCAAAATCCGAAATACAGACGAACAATTACTTGGCAGAAGTATGAAGTTAGAGCTCTGTTCATCTCATATAAAACATCAAACGTTTTGGTTTATGTCGAAAAAAGTTAACTTTACTATTGGCAACAATAATATCATATTGGTATCAACGTAGCATAGCTTGAGCATAATATTAATACGCCAAGGACGCTAAACACTTTTCACATTTCCGAAGTAGTTGTTCAACGCAACCGGAGTCAAATCTTTTTGTGTTTAATAAATGGAAAATGTCATGAAACATGCAACGCTACTTCGTTATAACGAAATATCCGAGCGCTGGTTTTCTGTCTGGACAAAGTTAGCGAGCTTTTTAACCACTGACATTAATAAAAGAGATCCTTAATGACATTTTTTCCGCGAGGAAATATCTAGCATAGAATCTTTTGAAAGAAGCTAAGTAGATCATATTACGCATAATTTATTTCTGTCGCGAGACATAAACAAACGTTATATACACATTTCATTACAAGACGGAGGTGGTAGGAAACATACGTCAGATGGTGAATAGCACGTTCGGTCATCGTTGTCCATCGACAAGACACCCTCGGTTTGTATAGCGGCGTCGACGTAGACGAGAGTCAAGATCCTGATCGCGAGATTCATCATGTGGCGAATGCGGCAACCGCACAAATACTGGCGTGCAACCAGAGGATGGCAATATGGAGAAGGGCCGAGGAAGTGGATACACGAAACGTAGTCTTAAAACTGTTAAAGCGTCGTTAAGCCAGATTAAGCGACTTACTTTTTTACTTAAAAACCATAACATGCAAAAAAGTAAGCAATAAAATCGAAAATAATAATCATAAACGTAAAACATAGGCACTGACGCTAATGTCTATGGAACATCGATCCTAATAAAAAAGCACTTCCGCACACACTATAGTCACCTCCTGAGATATGAACGGAAGGACGAAGGAGGTAGAAAAACGTCAAGTTGTCAGAGCCAATCGGTTACACGATTTAGTTGTTCGCGCTAATTTGTAAACATACATGAGAAAAATTTTCTAAGATGGGTCCGCCAATTCCAATATGCGCAAACAGTTAAAAGGTGTTAGTCCGTTTTTTTTTAAGAAAGCCTATCATTTAGATATAGTGCAAATCGTAGTACACGTACAAATATTGCAATAACGTACCGTTATAATGTAGGCATAACTCGCGCAAACTGTTTTATAAAATTAAATCGGCTTACGCCAGTGCGGAACTCCGACTACGATATCCTAGTTCGTTAGCGCAATTCCGTCAGTTCGTTAGGAACTTTAACGTGATAAAGCGACGCTTCAACTTCAGTGGATATACCAACAAAAGAGCCGGAACAAACATAAATCTATCAACGATTTCATAAGATGGCATGAGTTCAACTAATATTAGTAGAAACTTATTAATAAATCAGCCAAGTCAAATCAAAATTTTACAAGGCTTTAAATATTTATTTCGCTTAGTCCTTGCATTTCTGCGTGACGTTTAATAACATAAAGTTGCTTACGTTGTTAGAATTAAGGAGTAGGGTATAATTAATATAAACATGATGAACTAATATGATGATAATGAATGAAAAAAGGTTTGGTAGTCAATTATTTCTATTCCTTGACAAGGCGACGTTTTCATGATAAAAGTTATCGTTGTTATTTACTTTTTATGTACCACATATCTCTCTCGTAATGTCGAGGGGCTATAACCATAACCATAGAACATCGTGCGCTTAACATTGAAAACAAAATGACTTAATTCCGAACCAGTTCCGAAGCTCATTGTCGACTCATTTTTTATTCATGGCTCTACTTAGCGACGTAAGTAGGCGATTTATACGGCACATTGCCTATGCGTAACGAGTAATACAAACATCGATAACATGTACAAAACTGTTCAATTATTTATCAAATTTCTTTTAATATTTTTTTATTACTAATTCATAATTATAAAACATCTTTAATATTATAAATTCGGTATCATCCAATTTTATACGATTTCAAATTTAAACATCTGTTACAAAGGTTCAGCCGCAGTCGCGAGCGTCATCAAGTCGAAACGCGTTCAGAATTACAGCTGAAGCCAAGGTTACCTCTCGGGGTCCATTGCGCCAGATTACTCCGTGGAACGTTAGCTCCTGCGATCTAAGAGCTCTGCGGTCTCATAATCCATAATAATATCCTCCTGAAGGAACCGTTAACCTTTGCCACAAAAAATGATGTTAAAGCTCCGCACCACCTGTGCCTGGCTATTTTAAAGCCGCAGAATCTAAAATTGATAATTAGTAAACAGTAAACTTCCGTCAAAAAAATTTACATATTGGCAAATACTTAGTAACCATTTATTTAAGTTGATAATGTTATCTACAACTGTGAGCATTTTTACAGATCTCTGATTGCCTTGCCGGCACATAGTTTCAAAGGATGGATAGGGGATGGCAGGGCGCTGGTCGTCTAAACCTCCTTTCAATCACAGCCCAAAGGCTCCTTCGGGAGAATCGATTACGACCGTTACATTGTTTTTTTTAATATCAGGAAGGATCCGAGCTCATAAGCCTGAGTGAGGAGTCCATGATCTCCTTCAGGGCATCTGGAAAGAGAATATGCAAGTTTTTCTATAATACAACTCATCGAGCGCCATAGTTATAAAAATGATTGGACCATTGGCACAAGCCTTCTGACTTACTTTTCTTTTTCTTAAGAAAGTACACGCACACTTATCAGACTGATCATGTTACATAAATTCAAAGTAATTTTAGGCTCAAACGTTTATTGTATATAATAACATAAAGATTGAGCAAGAATTCAAATATAATTAGTTTACTTTTTTTGCATCATGAATAACTATGCTCATCAAACATGATCCAAAATTTTGTTAAAATGTTCATAATACACCTATTAAAGAAATGTTATTTTACATAAAATTGTTATTTTATACAAAATCAATCACAGCCTATCTAAAATTTCGCAAAACAAGAGGAAGTAAAATACGTTATTATCGTGTTATACCTTTTCTATTATAGTAATACGCAACCACTGTAAATTCAAATGTTCAAATTCAAAGGTAATATATTCACTTATATTTAATAATTTAATGATTTTAATAATAAGAGGATACACAAAATCATTCCGAAAATTCAAGGTCTACTAAACGCTAGTTTACGAATAAACATAGTTTAGTAGAATTCAATAAACGGCAGTGTAAAACTCAGGTGAAAGTGTTCTCAAGGAAGCCGATAGATAATATTGAAGGAATCGAAAGTGCAAGCAGTAGACTAACAATATTTGTAGTCTAATTTTAAACTAAAAATGTGTAGGTACTTCAAGAAAATATATATAGACACTCTTTGATATTCATCAAGATATCAACCAATGACATGCGTTATTTATTATCATCTATAGATATCTCCGGAGGAGCCTATGCTTTGTAGTGGGCTTCTATGAGGTGAAACGACTATTAATGGTAGAGCACAATTGTTCCTCGCGCGTTAACCCATGCATTATTTTTGCGCACGTGAAAAGAAAGAACTAAGAACGGAACATTGGGCTGCCTATAGGCTATAGGCATTTGTAAGTAAAAAAATTGTGGATATATACTTATGAAAATGTATACCCAAGCTTTATTAAAAACTACCTGCACACCCCACTTGCTAATATTGCTTCGTAGTTACAACAAATAAATCGAACAATCAACCATAATGCATTTGATGCTAACTATTTTTATACGATCAATCGTGATATACGTTTGCTGTTTGACATACTTTCAAGAATGATATTAACCCGGGCAATTAAGGGAAACCTCTTCAATTACCTCAATAAGGTTAAGGACGAACGCTGACTTATACGGGTTATCCTGTGTGCGTCAATATTCAACACAGATACGAGAGATATAAAATAAAACCGGTCATGCGAACACTGTGATCATTTTATTTGAACACAGTTTCACTTCGCGTAAAGAACTTTAATTAAATTTTAAAGGTCTTTCTTTTTATTATACTAAATGATCTGCCGAACAAAAGTTTTGTTATAATCAGCGAATCTCAGTATGATAAATGTAATCTGTTTTGATGTTCAAAATCCAATCCAACACTTCATTGTAGACTATAAAAATAAAATATAATCTGTCAATGACACAACATGTTTTAAAAGCGTTAAAATAATGAAAGCAATTGTATTGGTACATGCTTAGAGGACACCAAGGTGATTTCAGCGTGTCTATATAAATCTATATAACCTTATCCTCCTGCCAGTGGACAAGGTATATTGGCCAGTCCGAATATTACCAATCTAGAAGACCCATGTTAACGCACGACCTCGCCCATGTGACATTTAACTTCATCTTTAGAAAATCCTAAATAATTTCTATTAATTCATACTACCTAAAATATAATATAAACAATCGTATCTTAAATATTGTCTCTGGCATCAATAAATATAATTTTGTAGATAAATTGACATTTCTTTTTATACATACGTTTTCAATCATTTTTAACATTATGGCGCTAAAATTATATTTTTTTAATTAACTACCATCGAGCAAACGCTTAAAGAGAACAGAGTAGCGGTAATTGCTTTACACCGTTGTGATCACTCGATTTACGGTTTTCGACATGCTCAAAAATTTAAACATCGCCCAAAGATCTGTTTATAGTACTATTAAATCTAGCCGGCCTTGATCCGTTGGAACACCTGCAGTTGTCAAATAGTTTAAGGTGTGAATTGCAATCAATCCTGCCGGTAAACAGTTGTTGGCTTCAACAAATGTGGATCTAGAAATGCGGAATTACAGAGAAAAACCGTTCATTTCTTCACGCAGCTATTAAAGACAATAAAAAAATTCGAACACATACTTATGTTTTAGTCTAATAGGTTATAAAACTTGACGTAGTGTTTAAAAAGTGAATATGTACAATCGATAAATAATGTCAGGAAATAAACAGAGATGAGAAGTATTTTTTAACCCGTCTCAAATTATTTAAAAATTTCTAAGCTATATTTTTTACTATCTGCTAAACTATTAGATTTAATTTAATTTTCAAAACATGTGATAAATTTACACTTATATTACTTACTGTGATAAAGAACATATTTCAAAGTTTTTACTTTATTTATTTATTTAATTTCGTAGTAAAAAACAGCGATTACTTACAAAAATAATATATACTTTTTATGCTGCAAGATTTCAATCTTGCATACATTATATACATTTATATATATATATATATATATATATATATATATATATATATATATATATATATATATATATATTCATCGTAATCCCTTATGTTTACACACACACAAACCTTAATATGATTTTTGTTTCGTTCTATAGTAGCACCTCTTTGTATGTTTTGATTGTCGTCATATATTTGTCAGCTAGTGAGTGAAAGGAGTTTTTCGGCAAATTATTAACGTTTTTCACTCAAAAATAACATTCCTGTTTTAAACACGCTGTGGAACACCACATTTGGCGATTCGATTGTATATATAGACAATAATATATAATCCTTTATATATACAATAAAAGACCTGTTGTGGTTTTTAAACTTAAATTAATAATAATTGTAATTTTAACTAAATCGTTCAACGATAGCATTCAGGAATTATAATTATGACCTAAATTTAAATATTACAATACACATATGTCAGATACGGATGTGTATGACATATTATATGTTCAATTGCCCGTAGTATAACAATGTTTGTGATGTTAGGGTTGCGGCATATGGCCGGCAGATTGCATTCCAATTGCTTTGACGTCACCGCGTGCGCAATGCAGCTTTTTAAACCAGATTCGTTATATGCGTCGCTATATAAATCGCGTCCTATCGATACCTGTTCTGACGCTCGGCGAAAGGACGACTGACACAAAAACCGATCGCATTACATCGAACATGTAACAATCAGTTTTTGCAACTTCTATTATGTGTATTAAGCCTTATATCATATTTAACTTCTGATCTATAAGGCCTTAAGTACATGATTCGTTTCAATTTAAGAAATGAAAAATAGCTTATTATAGCATAAGCGTTTAAAATTGTTAACATAAATTAATAACATATTTTTTTTTTTAAATGACCTTAACAAAAAATAAAGAGACGGAATAAACTTAATACTTTCAGTCTAAGGAAGTTATAAATTGGCGATACAATAAAAAATAGTATTACGTCGTTGGTGTACCTGCGTTCGCCTGAGCTTATATTTATTATAAAAAAATAAAATTAAAGGTTCATTATAAAGAAATAATAATTAGTTAGGCTATACGAATAAATAAAATTGAAATGTCTATTTGTGATATTAAAATAACCGCTTTTTGATACATATATACGGTACATGTAAAATTACATTTTTTTTTTAAATTTTTGTGTCTGTTCCGGCTAAGCTCTGAAATACCAGGACCGATTTTGACGGAACTTATACTGGCACGTAACTAATATAATAAAGAGTAACTCAGGCCATTTTTATTTTACAAAAAATCTTAAACGAAAGAGAAACTAAATAAAATAAATATTGTTTTTTTTTTTACTCCACGCGGACGAAATCGCAGGCACAGCTAGTCTTATAAATAAAAAAGGTTCATTATAAAGGAATAATAATTAGTTACATTATATTTATAAAATGTTGTTGGTAACAGACACATTCAGATTTTTATAATAAAATGAGGCAGAATTGGTACTTGACTTTTATTAACAAAATGCTTATGTATATAAAGAGACATTGATTGGATTACATTTTATTATAAAGTAAGTGTTAGCCAGCATCATCATTTCAGCCACAGCATGTTCATAGCTGGCCACAAGCCTCTAACCAAACATTTCCAATATCGTCATATTTTAGAAAATAAATAAGAAAAGTTCGAAAAGCGGAAAAATTTTAATATCTTTAATTGATGTTTTTCAATTACGAAATATTTAACGGTTACGGATACAAGGGTGTTATGTAAAATTATGCTTTTTTGTCGTGCATAACATACGTATAGATTAGCTCGAAGAATTGCTCGTCTGAAGTGACAGTGGACGAGGCACATCGCTCGTATAAGCGATGACCATTTGGGCTGAACGGTTCGAGTGGCGACCACCAGCTGGTAGACGCAGTGTAGGCAGCCTCCCCCACTTGTGAGCCGTGAACCGACGACTTAGTTAAGGTCGCAGGAAGTCGCTGGATACGAGCAGCGCAAGACTGCTCATCGTGACGATCTTTGGGGTAGAACCAAGGTCTGCAGTAGGCGTCTATGAGCTAAATAAGAAAGATAGACAAGATATTATTGTTGCAAACAGCAAAATAATATTTTACCAGTTACAAACAACGGGGAAGGACATCGTTAATGAAACTGAAAAATTCCTGTCTACCCTGTATTGGTAAATTGGTATCAAAAGTAACGGCTTTTAAAACCACATCTACAAAGCGCAGTCGCCAAATAGCTAATTAAACGTTTCACGTTTCAGAATCACGCTTGTGTTTTTATGCATTTTTTGCGGCTAACGATCAGTCTGAGGGTGTTTTAGTTAAAAACAGTTTTAACTGTAGACTTTGAAGTCGCTTTTTCCGAAATCCTTTACAGCGACAAGTGTTTAGCTGTTCTCGTAGACGAGAATGTTGCCTGATTAAAAAAAGTTGACAATTTATCATGCGAAGTCAAATTTGTTGGTTTACTAATTTAAAATCATGGGATTTTTACTAGCATAGTTCTTTAAAATAACCGTGTCTATTTTCATCATAATCTTTCGGCTATATCTAAATTGTTTAAATAGTGTGAATCTACTTTTTGAAGTCATTATTGAATTACCGTAATCTTGGAAAAGGTAGTAGATTTCCCAAATACTACTACTATCGCATGAAAAAGGCGTCATTATTACGTACACAGTTTAACGAATGTGGAGAGGTACCCAGTACTATAGTGTTATAATTTATTGAGAATACACTTTTTTGTACTACTGATTTTAATGCTAAAACGTCACCATTGAGTAATTAAAAAAAACTCATTGGACTAGTTTCAAAATTTGAAATAATATGTAAAAACATTTTTTTTCATTTAACGGCATATACATTGTTATATGACGGGTTTTATTTTTGTAAAAGTAATTAAAATTAATAGAAACGTGAAACTATCATATTTAAAATATACTGGTGGAACATCGCTTCTTGTAATATAAAAAAATATATATTTTTAATATAAAAGCAAAAAAACTTGCTAAACAAGAAATATAAAATGCAAACATAATATTTCGAATAAACTTATGTGGACACTTAACGTATTTTCGAAAAAAATACAAAAAAGATCTTAATAGTTACATTCATATCTTAGTTCCGTAACGGCTGTAAAATATCAAAATTTTCGTTGGAAAAAACTTTATGGTTTGTTATTTATATTTATGTGTCAAATGACATTTAATGTATAAGCATGCATAAATGTACAGAATTGATTTCAACGTAGGGCCACTTTGTTACACTAATATCGTCAAAATATGACATCAAAATATTAAAAATAAATGTATCAAAATTGAAGATATTCAGTAATCGGTGAACCTAATAAAAATAAATAGTCGAATGCATTGCTTAACGTAAAACTAAAAGTCTTCAATTCGTAAATTCGGCTAAATTAATTATATCATATTTTCATCGAGATAGAAGGAAAGTTTTAAAATATAATATTGAACAGCTTGCGGTGAAAATAATAAATCGGTATTTTTATTTCATCATACTAAGTAAATTAGTTAACCTAGCTATCAAAAACATAACGTGAATCGAACCAAAAAGTTCGTATGAGAATTATTTTCCAATAATTGTATTTTATTACGCCATGTAGTGTGCCAATAATAAAAAAAATTTCGCTATGTTATAAGTTTTTTTTATAATTAACTGTCGACTGTCCAACGTGCTTTGATAGTACGAAATCTGTTTTGACTGCCATTTATTAACAAAATAGCAAAAGCAATAGAGCGTAATAGAGGCGAGTGAAACTGCGCGATGGTATCTGTATTCGTGTAGCTCTCAGCTGATAGGGCTGGACTGGCGTAATATCGATTGAGCTTCGCCGCGTCCCCTCATCCCGGCACGCGGCGCCGCTCAGGACCAAAAAGCAATGGGAGCAAACTTATATTACAGAGGGTAGACAATATATAGTCTCTATTATATTTTTGGAATTTCAAATTTACTGTATTGAAATTTTATATATGAGTATCTAGTTTCATACTAGTCAATCCACAAAGATTTTTTAAATGTATGTATTTGCTTAATAATCTGGGATCACTTATGAATTAAGTTTCAAAAATGTCTATAAAAATTTCTATTAAACTTTAAAAGAAATTATTATTTCACACATAAAAGAAAATTATACAAAATTAATATATAGATCACAAGTTTAATATAATAATGTTCGTAAATAAACAAAAAGTATTACCAATGAAATCAAATGTACATAGATAAATAGGTTTTTATTCAATCTGCATCCGTCTTCTACCCAGTTATTGTAAGGTTCACAATAAATTCTTATTTACAAAATATTGTTACTACATAAGTGATAAACACAGTAAGTGGTACCGAATAATTTACAATTTGACTGCCTCAGAAATAAATATCTGTAATTAAAGCATTTTAATAATAAAAATTTGTTATTAATTTTTGGTAATAATATTAATAAAGTAATAAGGATACTAATACTAATACAAATTTTTATAAATTATAACCAAATGTTTTACTAATTTACTTAAAAGGAATGTTAAACAGATTAAATGAAATTATAATACTAATATTATAATTTAAATTAAAAAATAATAATTTGAAAAGTGAATGACTATGAAAGGATGTTGCATAACATGAAGTTTGCAATGATGCCTGTTTTAAACATTACTTCCTTTAAAATATATTGGTAGAGCTCAATATGGAAAAATAATATTAACTAAAACATTATCATTTCAAGGTTAAAATGTTTTTTTTAAAATACAAGTATTCAAATGTTGTATATACACATATATGTTATCAATTAATTACTAATACATTATAGTTGTTTTTATTATTAACAAATTTATCTTTAAAGTAATAAAAAATAGTTTTACTATAGACACATACTAATTTAATTTTCCTGTTGGAAATCACAAGAGTAATAAACACGGCAAAGTCCTTTGAAGTTTCATATTACGTTATACGTTTTAGTATAAATATTTACTTACTTATGCGTATTTATAATCCACAAAAGCAAGGGTGTTCCTTGCCAGGCACCTTTAGTAAACTACACACCAAATGCAACAACAACACAACAAATTCCTATCATTATAGACATTAAGCTTTAATATTTAAGCTGAAACAATTGTATATCACGCACCAGCATTGTAATAACACTCATATTACACCAAAATGTACGGTATTCAAGCAAAATACACTAAAACCTGGATTCCGAAGATCTGTTTTCAGCTTGACAGATGTCGTAAATCGCGTTCTGTAGGCAGATCCAAACGTACTCAATATCGACACGCTTCGAATAAACTAAGCGCGATGAAGACAACGACCGGCCGCCCCAAACAGAACTGAACTAAAACCGGTTTGTTTCGAACGTATAAAAATTTCAAGGCAAGCGGTATAACTTAAAGTGCTATTGAATTTCGGAGCGTTATACGTCGCCTGCTATACTCTGTTGCATATAGAGACACAAAATGTCTTTCTTATAAAATACGTTTAGATTTGAAAAATCTAAAGGAATTGTATTTATGTCATTTTTACTAAGGCAAATATGAATTATTATAAATTATTCTGGTGCCGATTTATAATATTTTATTTTTTTTCTTATAGTGACATCTAGTAAAATAATTTTAGGAGAGAATCATTGACACCCTGCGCATCAACCAAGACTTTGTGATTACACGAGATGGCGTTGTGTATACGATTCAGTTTATCAATAATAATAAATGGTGTCATAGAGAAACTATACTAGCGTATGGTGTACAGAGTAACTAATTTTATAGAAAAAGATTTTTACTTTGACACATTGCTTATAAACCCGTACAAGATTTTAAACGAAGTTGTAAATTAAATTCTCTTAACAATTTTTCTTTAAAATATACTGAGAAACTTGATTAGTGAAGTAAAGATTGCATTTTTTTACAGCAGATAAAAATAACTTTCGCCTTTGATATAGCATCTTTTTTATTTTCGTTTAACATAGGGCTCTCCATCGCTTTATTACCTTTTTTTATAAAGATGTCCATTTAAAAGATTATTAAGAGACTATTTATGAATAATAAGGCACAAGGTGTCATATATCATCGTCTTGTCGGTCTTTTTGTGTTGGATTTTTCGATGTACTAGCCATCGTTGTCCAAGGAAAACACCGAGTCACAGATTAAATTATGAATCAATGCAATTTCGTAAATAAGAAATACTCATTATATGGTAAATAGGATCGATCAACAAAATAACAAGAGATCGTAGTGCCAGCTACAGATATTATTGCGATAAAAAAATATGGTGAAAATGCCTTTTAAAACCGCCGAAGGCTGCATCCAAAAAAGCACGATTCGGTGCTAGAAAATCGTCGATTAACAATTGAGAGACTTCGTTGTTAGTGTTGGCTTAGCCCAAACCATTTTCAAGGATGTTTTGTGTCTAAAACGCATCAGGTCTCTGTCGGTTAATGTCATACTGCATTGCTTCTTCGCCACTTTTTCGCTACTACTACTAACTACCCATATCTTTCCGCAACCACAGTTTTCGCCTGATTTGGCTCCACGCGATATCTGGCTATTCAGCAAACACAAAAGCCCGGACAAGGATTACTTTGAAGAGAATGAAGTTAATTTGGAAGATTATTATGTTAAAATTTTTTAAACAGATTCACCTTACTTTTCATCACAGTATTTCGTACTTTCTAATCATTGGCGTGTTCTGTTAGCAGCTTTGCCCGAATGCATTTTAATATATAAATTAATAATATTTCTATACGACTAACTACAATTGTTACTTACTTATTTGTATCATTTACAAAATTCGATATAGTTGCTTTAGCATTTGTTCCTCTCGCTACTAATTTCACGTTTCACTCAATATAGTAAATAGGATATTCATTTACAATATGTTGAATACAGCTATCGTTTTACTACATTTTATTAAGCATAACTTGTAAATATAATACAAGCTGCGTCTGTAAACTACGTCAATGTGCATTAAAAACAATCCAGTTGGAGACCACATTGATACATAAAGCGTGTTCGTGGTTCTTGCTGCAGTAAGTTGATGCAAGCTCGGGGCACTGTTTCAGCGCTAACGCTTGCTGAAATAGTAGCAATATTTATATTATACAACAATATAATATATAATATTATACAACAATATATTGGTCAGGCAATAGCAACCGAGCAAGACGAATTTCGGCGGTCTCTAGCGTTTTTGTGTAGGAACGCTAAAGTGGTATTATGGAGGAGTGACACTCCATGGAGCGTCCGCCGACGCTATCTGAGAGTATGCTTCCTAATCCGGCAGTCCAGAGAGTCCAAAAAAAAACCGACACACACCCCGCATTACTCTACGTATTTGGCATTAGCCATTTCCCTGGAAAATCTTGAATTTTAATAACCAGTCATTCCAAACGCTCGTAGCTGAGGCTCTTATTCAATTTGCAATATTGGACAGCGAATGAAATGGCCTAGATTTAACGGGTGATCGAAGCATCCAGTACTAAAACACTTCCGTGTTAAGAGTACTTTAAGTTGTCATTCTAGATTTGGATCATGTCGTCGCATCTGAGGCGGAGGTTCGGACATGTCCTGGTTGAACTGATCACTTCCCTTCTCGATAAGAAATCTCGAGGCACAATGTTGATGACGCATTGATTACTGGTTTATCTTTAAGCTATTTAATTATAAAAGAATTAATTAAAAAAATTAGTTTAAAATTTTCAATTAATCGTGGAAATTTAACAAACAAAAAGGCGTGGTATGTTGTAAATAGCATATATATAATTTCTTTTATATTATCTTTAAAACTTCCTTATCAAGGTCAATTTGAAATCTTAGGAGTTAAATTTATTCCCATTTAAAAAAAGTTAACAAATCTTATACAACTGATGTTCTTTTGTTTTTTTTTTTCACACGTACTAGTACTAATTCTACATACGTGGGTGGAATTTTAAAAAAAATAACAACTTTTGTTTAACGATGTAATCAAAATGACGGGGCCAACTTTTAAATAAAAGGTGACTTACATTTTAAGATTAACTAGAATTTGACTTTGAATTATTGAGACATTGATTTGTAGAATCTTGTGTATTAAATATACACATCTTTATTGTTACACATTTTGCATGTATTTTTATTTACAAGTTGGATGCCTTCGTTATGGAAGAAAAATATTGGTATGCGATAAAATTATTGTTTTCGGTAAAAGGACAACGAAACTTTTTTATTGACATCGAAAATCTTTTTAATGTTTATGCAAATTAAATTATTTTGTCATTTACTTGAAAAACTATTCAACAACCTCTAAGCCATTCTATTATAACACGATTTTCAATTACAAGGAAAAATGCGCGTAACTAAATGTCAATGTGAACCGATAATATCTTTGTTTATTCCCACATCTTTTTAACACATAAACATTATCTCGTTACATTGTTTAAACAAAGTATTGTATTGTTTTAAGTAATAATTCAAGAAAATATGCTTTAAAATTTATACTCGGCGATAATATGTATACATGTGTTTGTATGTCCAGTGCTAATTTATTAACTTCCTCATTACCACCAAATTTATTTATTGTGTTGTTTTATATAAAGAAACAGTAGGGTATAAATGAAACAAGAAGTCATAAAAAACTATTTATTTAAATATGAAATGAAAAACTTATACAACAAGTGTAAGATTTCAAACACCCGGCGCCTTCGTAACCTAACTTTGGCTGTGCAAGCTGAAACCATCTGAGTCAAAGTAGCTCGTCCACCGCGTATACAAACTTAGGGCTATTTACGAAAATAGTTGTGCTAAATAGATAGATATAAAATAGTGTAGGGCAATTAAAAGGGCGACCGCCCAGCAGTCTTAAACAACCTCCAGTTTATAGGACCTTGTACACTCGGGTGCAAGTGACGTCCTTGACGGTCATCGTCTGCAACAAAGAGATACGAATTGGAAATATTTTAAAATAAAAAGAATTTTTTATTACAATTATGATATTCATTATTGATAGCAGATAGACACGAACTGCAAGGCATATAACTTCCTCTTCAAAAATCGGTTTTACTCTGCCCGCATTCAGCGACTTCACGCGAACTTTATTATGTAGTTATTCCACCCAGTTGAAGCCGTAGTTGCCTAACCCCAGCCGCCAATTATGATAATAATTGGGACACAATATATTCTATCTCATAATGCAAGCCGCCTTCAATCAGTCCTTTTGAAAATCTATAGAAGAAACCTATATATCAAGCTGCAGACATCTTTTTGTTTTTATACTATTTATATCGTGTTGTTAATCACACAATATGATTTTCGATCTGTCCTTTCGGGAGTTAATTGACTTATTTATCAACTTTTCCATTCATTTATTTATTCAAATTAAAACGTAATGCAATTTTATGATGAATTGCAAATCAGTTGATTTTTTTTAAGATGAAGGTATTGATTGAAAGAAGCTTTGCGAGCAAACACAATTTGGCTTTATGTATCTATATGGGCTATCCAATCGAGAAAACATATTATGTATATATATATAAACGTTATGCTATTATTGGAGAATTTTTAACTGAATGCAAATGATTTTATGGTTTGATTAAAAAACTGTGTAACACAATAACTAGAACTTAGATACATTTAAAATTCGCTCTACCGATGACATTATTTGATAAAACAATCTTCGATTACTTACGGCTTTCATCTCCTCAGGTCCGAATTCCCTGATGAAGTTGATTTCCAAGCCATCGGGGCATTTCTGCACCTGCTTCAGGGTGTTTCCTTCGAAGGTGTACACAGACTTCACCTGTAAAAAAAACAGACAGAATTGAAGTCGACTTCGAAATGATTATGATAGAAATGAGAGCTATTAAAAACTTAGCCTATATTTATGAGAATCCTTTTTTTCCAGACTTCCATGAATATCGATGCAAAAGTATTGAATATAGTTAAAGAAGTAGCGAATACAGTCTATACATTATACAAAATAAGTATTCCATCGGATACATACATTGACATTTAATACATTTAAGGCCAGACAGCGCTTACATTTCACAGAATATTCGATACGTTGCTCATGACCCGAGGTATACAGTACGGGATGCAGTGATTCTTGCGGTTTTGCACAGTTCAGTGGTTTGAGTGGCAGTTTACAACATAGTTTCCTTCTAATTCCATAGTATGAAGTAATATTATACAACTTTAGCTGGCCCACGCTCGTTTCGCGTTGCTCTCAGAACATTTTTTGTCATGTCATTTTATAAAATTAATTTTTTGTAATTTTTAACATGCCAAAAAATATTCTATTTTTATGAGTTATAGTTTTAAAGCTTTTACACCTATAATCAATCACCATGTATAAAGCGATCTTACTACTTTATTAAGCTATTGGAATGCAAAGCAATAACATGGCAGAGCAAAGTATGTAGGGACACATAGTAAACAATATAACAAAATATTTTTAATGCGTTTATATTAAATTTTCACTAATACAGTCGCATACTCTGAAATTCATAAATGTGAAAATGATTATTAAAACTAATTCTACAAGTTCCAACTCAAAACCATCTAATTGGGTTTTCACAGGAAAACTAACATGACAGTGTAGTTAAAAACATAATAAAACTTTTCGCGGTCGCAATTACTCTTTACAAACATTACATACCTAGACTAGATATTTTCGCTTTTGTGTATGGTAAATATTTGTTTTGTTAGTTGTCTAGGTAAAAACTACAATGATTTAAGAATATAGATTTCAGGCTATGTTGGACACTTTCGAAATCCTTAACCGCATTATAATAGGCATAAGCAACTTTTGCTGCAGTTTAATATCAAACGAATTGCTCATTAAAATTTATATTTAAAAAGAATGAAACTGTTATAAATTCAATATACTTCAAAATTATTCCGTAACCACCCATTTGAAAGATGTCAATTGAAAAGTTTGACATTGACGGTAACCTCAAAAATAATGTTATTGGCTTCAACCCGGGAGAATTATGTAAATTTGGGGATATGTAAACAGGTCGCGACAAACTACACCTTTTTATGAATGTTACAAAAAACGTACATTTACGTCTTCTTAGCGATTTAATTTCGACCTCTATTTTGACTTTCAAAGTTTTTGTCGACTTTGTTTTTTTCGCGACCTCGTTTAAAATGGATGCGATATTTTATCGCCTTCCAAGATGGATGTAATAAGTAAAAAACGAATTGAACTGATACCAAACTTTATTTATTGTGTGTCCGTTTATTACTTTAATTTTTACGACTGCCACAAAGACTACATTTTAAAAAGAAATAACTTATTCATTGCGATGACAATTCTTAGAAAATTACGGGAGGGAAAACCAAAGATAGTTATATAGTAGTGGTCAACCATAACCATTTACAAAGCTAATGATATGTACCATCTAAATTCCCGACGTGTGAGGTGTGTTAATATATTTAGAATTCTATAATAATAATTCATATAGATGGTTACCTGAAGAATAGTGAAATTTCCGCAGATTTCATACATATAGTCCCGCTTTACCCTTCAAATATTACCAGAAGATGTAAGTCTACGACCAATATGTGTTACCGGTGATGATTTATGATACAAAAATATGGTGTCTTCTTCGGACCTCATTGGCAAACTCCAAGTCGCTCAACGAGCCATGGAGAAGGCTACACTCGAGATATATTTAAGAGACCAAATGACGAATGGAAAGATCTAGAGAAGAACGAACATTACCGACAGGACTCAAGGCAACTTAAAGTGGAATTGGGCAGGCAACATAGCTAGCAGAACTGATGGCAGCTTTTATTTCAGATGGATGGTACTTTAAGATTTTAGAAAGGAGATCACAACCACGGACGCAGCGCAACGTAGGACATCCATTCTTAAGGTCGACTGATAACTTTGTTGAGGTTATCGGAAGACAATGGATATAGGCTGATTTCAACAGATTCTACTGGAAGGTCTATATCAAGCAATATACGTCTTACGGCTGCAATGATGATGATGATGCGATCTAATTTGAAATTTTGTCCCAAAATGATTGAGTTCTGAAGAACTCTCAAAAACTAAAAAACGTTCTAAAGTATTTGGTATTGTTTTTGATTGGTACTTACTATTTGCTGCACATTCCACATGTCGGCAGTGTTTACTATAATTAAAAGCTAGTTTTAAATTTCCGCGCTTACCTTGGCTCCATCGGCACGTTCCTCGTCAATTTCTTCGCCGGGCTTGAACTTGACCTCGGTGGTTTTGAAGGTGGATGACGTGACCAACACGTAGGTGTCACCGTCCTGGCGGACTTCTACCGTTGGCGTTACAGCGTTAGCCGCCTTGCGGGTGATAAGACCCACGCCTGTAACAATGAGGGAAGAGTGTTTTAGTATTTTTCTCTGATAAATTTCGTTTCTACCGGCACACACAATTGTTCGACAATTATGTGTATTATTGTTGCAATATAATACACCGCACTGAATATTTCAGAAGTGAAATAAAAGTCATATTTATGCTATTTGATGTAACCGTGGAAATACCAACGACAACAACGACACAACGACGAAATACAAGCCGGATAACTGATTACAAACCAAAAAAATCTTATAGTAAGGTATTCCTAATATATTCTAGAAAACATGGCGCAAGTATATTGCCTACTGCATAATCCAAACTTATGAATAAAACAAGCGACTTGAATAATGCAGGCGGGAAGCGCGCTCGCATCAACAAAAATAAATTACTGTCAATACATTTTCAAAGTCGACCTTAGAATGACTTGTTTATCGGAGATAAGGTAAGCCTGTGAAACCATTGTTGCAACGATTACTTTGTTAAATTTACAATAATGACGACGAGACGAGATGTTACAACATTACCTACGTTGGAACATCTTGTCTCAAGAAGCTGTTTATTATTACTAAACATATATCTTGCTTCGATAGTAAAACTAAATCATCTATGATATCCTTGATAGTCTCTTTACTATTTGTGATAAAAATCTGTATCTGAGAAATAGGGTAGACATGTCAATATTACAAAAACAATCATCATAATTGTGTCAAGCTCCTGGATGTGAACAGGCAGTTATTCGATCATCGTGGCGATGTTTATGATAGGCCTTGCAGTGGGCGCCTATTGCCCGAATTCTACTTTTTACAAATAATTAAATCACGAGTATTTCTTACTTAAACGAAAACACTTTTCTATCTACTTGGTTTTACAACTCCTTAGAGGGAGGTGTTAACTAGAGTTTATTGGTTGACTAGCTGCTAAAGTTACAAGCAGCTAGAACAAAAACCTAAAACCGGTAGTGCTAATTCAACTCGGAGATGAATCAAACGAGTCCTAGTAATGCCACTTTTTATTCTCCATTTATCCCTTTTATATCGTAGCTGTTAATCAAGTATAAATGTTAAAGAAAAACCCTTTGCTATATAGCCATGGAAATGCATCAAGTTTCTGAATCACAGTATATTAAACGTTGGTATTAAATTGACCATATTTATTTATCTTTATAGGATGATTGAATATTACTTTGCTGAAATAAATACTGCTGGAATAATAGAAAACACTCATCACGGAAAATTTTCGGACGTTATATATTATCTTTTATATTTGGTCGGCTGTACATCACCAAAGGGATATTTTGGCGACAGACATAAGGTCGAACAATAATAGCCTTTTTACCAAAAAAAATAGGTGATTAAGCTAAATTATGTTACAGCATTTAACCATTACTTAATGTGGCAATAATATTCATAAGTTGCATCAATGTGAAACAAAAAAAAATTGTTAAAATGTCACTTGGATATAATTGCAGGCTACCATCACACGCAACGCTTCATTGGTATGTGAAGGTATGTGTAAAAGGTTCTACTTGAATCTACACTTTGTTGTTTAAGAAATATTTGATTCCGTTTACTTCACGATAACAGAATAAAACTTTCCTTTATTAGTTATTACAATACCAGCTATCGATAAATCAAGTACTTTCCTTATCTAAGAAAGGTGTGGCTGCAGCAACATGAGCCACATTATCAATTTATTTATTTGAAAATATTGAGCAGATAAAAAGGATTTCTGTTATCTATAGCTTTAGAAGTAGATAATAAATTTCAGTCTGTCTACACAGGTAAAAACCATGATAAGAGTTATAACACTGTTCTGTGCAGGGGTAGCCCAGCCGTACAGGACCGAGACTCACTTGCGGGTCCGATCCTTGGGATACTGTGTTATATAATTCTCACTTTATGCATTAATTATACAAAATATTACCACTGCTCACATACACCTTTCTAGAGGATAAGGAGCAGCGTTCTCTATGTACCATAATATCACACTGCTAGAGGTAGCCTTGTAGTGAGCGTCTACAGGCTGAAACTATGACGATGAGAACCCTTTTTATAAGGTAAATACGTTCTTCAGAAAAAAGTTCTTTTAAAAAAAACTAGTAAAAAATAAATTTATGGTAAATTTGAGAACTTTTTCCACAACTATAAAACGTGCAAGAAGATAAAACTAAACACTGTTCCAAAAATTCGTGCGTGCAGAAGTGTATGTATTTATGATATAGAAACGAGTAATTTTTGTTATAAAAGAATCAAATTTATTGTACAGTAAAAATTCAACACATAAGTACAAAACATATCTTTTGCAACTACCTATTACTACTTGATAACAAGTTTGTACGTTTATTACTGGAACTAGACTAAAACAGGGGGATGGAAAAATAAAGTTGCTGTTAGTAATGTCAAAATTGGAATTAAAATATCATTAAGGATCGTGCTAGAACAAATGACATCGATTAAAAGTATACATATATCTTATAAGGAATGTGTAATCTAAGGATGTGAAATTAACTGACGATGTTAATGTAGGTGGTCCATGACGCACCGGACGATCCCAGAGGAAGTGTCCTGTTAAGGTTCCTTATTAGGTGTCCCACGCGGCAAAGTTGACCACCTAGGTGTATTATATGCGAAGTCCTATGCTACTCCCAAGTGTATTTCTTGTTTAAGTATTCTAATATGCTGTTTAAGTATTCTATTATGTCTTATATAGATATCGATCAGACTTAACTGTGATAGTTCCATATGTAACGCAACATTAAGGCTGGCGCACTACAAGTAACTTTACCACTGATGATCTATAACTCTCTGTTAGTGACACGAAAATGAACTACGAAAGAATTTGTAACAAAGTTACCTATATTGATTTTGTAATCTCGTATTGATTTTATGAGTTTTACACGAATTAAAGAACACATTTTCAGAGATTACATTTCATAATTTATTGGATTTTTTAATAAATAAGAAAGTTATTGAGTAGCTAAGAAATTATGGAGGAGGCTTCAATAAGTTGTTTTTCTGCTTGCACACAAAATAGATGTAGTTTGTCGTCCCTTAAGTGTTTATCTCTACTTACGCTGTATAAATATAGATTAAGGCTAAAATCTCGACAATTTTTACCTTTTAATTTTTTTCCAGAATGTTCAACCAACATCTGGACGTTATTAAATATATAAACGTCATATTTATCAATTTTAAAATTTCGGGATTTTTTCGATAGGAAGTGTATACATATGATACGTAATAAACCCTTTACGGAAATGTGTAACTTAAATGTCGAATCTATGCTTATCATTTGTCTTCTGATTGCCATACTGGTCTCGTCGCTACAGTATCAAAAATATATAAAAACAAATTCATGTCGATCATTTGTTCTGATTGGACTTGATTATAGCTAATGTACAACTGAAGGTTGCGGCCATGCCGTTACAGTAAATTGCCTGTCGTGCTACGGTAATGATGATATAATTTTAACACCATTTTCCTACTATCTTTGATCTTTGTCGCAGGGAAAGTATCCAGCTACTGTCCATGGCTCGAATTTTGTTTAGATGACAACATATTTTTTTTTGCTGATATATTTTTTTGTATTGTTTCAATGACATCTCACGTTTGGAAGTGATCTCAATAAAAAAAGTTCATTGTTCTGAGCTTTTCTTGAGTTACGCGTTTCGAACCCTCATAATAACTTTATTTTTAAAAAATATTTAAATAGATTTTTTTGTATTATAATAATCTCTCTTAATATATATACATGATAACATATAACAGTGTTAACTTCGTATTTGAATAGAAATCTAGCTTTAAGACTAACAAAGTTTAAAGCTTAATATTAACTAATACATATTAATTGATTGCAGTAGAGCTGATTAGTGTATACTCCCGTTGTCTTCATACGAGGACACTAAATCTAATAAATAACTTAACCTTATCAGTATCAATTTTGAGTAAGAAAATGAAGACAAAATCTAATGACACTATAAAACCACACGCGAGACCCGCTGCCGCATTCTAGCGGCGATGTTCAGTCACCAGAGATAGTTGTTCCACTTACATAAATGTCTCCTGACAGTAGACAGCTAGTTCAATATTAACGGATTCTACTACATTATTGCATATTGAATATACGTATGTACAAAAGGTGATTGATTGTAAATGTAAGAATGCTAATAGGTTGTATGTGTGGCTCATTTATGCCTATCAATGTCTGGTCCGGTATGATCTGCATAGCCTATCCAAAAACTATATTTATAGAAATAATAATTAACGTAAGTCTAATACTGTAAGAAAAAGCCTTTTCAAAAATACTATGTGATTTGGAATAAACTAAATTGTACATTCATATTTAATAGACATCCATCCAATCCATCTGCATATAGCACAATTTTCGATTTATTTCATTTTTCCTAATTACAATCAACTTTTACATTTTAAAAATAACACGTTGACTGTCTTAATATTAAAAAACATCTTTAAAACATCAAAAGAATTTAAATTAATATATTTTATAAATATTTACGTACGAAAGCTCATTTTTGCAACCTTTATAAAATTAAATATTAGGGGGACCGGAAAGTAATGACGCTTACAAGGTTAAATTCACGCGACTGCATTTTTGTCAAGTTTTTATTCCTTATCAATAATATATTCGCCCTCGCTGTCAACAACCATTCGCCATCCAGTAAACAAATTGTCGATACCGGAGCGGTAAAAATCAATCGACCTTTCTGTAAATTATTTCGACAGTAAGGACATTACTTTGAGGTCCCCCTAATATATTTGATGTTTCCGAATAAAGTGTATAAGTATTTTAAGGCATCATCGTCATTTCAGCCGTAGGAAAGTGGCTCCCCCCATTGATTTCTAACAAGGCCGGTGGTAAGCAGGCTGCATCCATAACTCTTTCCTTTAAAAAATTAATCGTTTAATAAAAACTTTTTCGTATAAAAAAAGTGTGTACTATTCAATCTTTATTTTGATAATTTTATTTTAGTTGTTGAAATCAATGACGTTATTTTAAAACACTGCTTCGTGGCATTTATCCTGTTGTAATTCGCACCCACGAATTCGCTCATGTGGGTCCATTACGCTTAATTCACTTCGACAGTGCTAGATGTTGAATCGATAAAGGTCCCAGCTCACATAAGTTGGTCGCTGGGCGCGGATTGATGTGATTGGTTCGCTCTCCGCAACGCGCAATGACGTCAAGGGCATCGACCTCTTAAATTGGCGTAATTTTTCAATTTAGAACCCATCGGTATTGAAGTTTTGTTGGGCAATAAATCTATTTGTTAGCAATTTGATTCCATTGTCCCCTTATGTAATGTTTATGAATATTTAACCATTACTTATTGAATATAAGCTCTGTAGGCAGTGCAATGAAAAATTATTTTTTACTTTTTACAACAGATTTTATAAACTATAGAGTGACGAGACAAGCATGATGCTGTTAAAGTACAAAATGATACTGCAGCAATATCTCGTTAATAAACTGTTTACATGTAAAAAAAGAAACAAAGAAATCGTTCTCAAAAAGACGAAAACTTACTCAATTTTCCAGAAATATTTTAACACATGTGTCTTCAGATTTGTAGATTTCAATAAGAATCTAGCAAGACGTTAAATAATGTGATAAAGATTTTAAATGCAATCATAATTTAAATATTACATAATTATTTTCTTTCCTTTGCATTATTAAACTAATTGGAGCTAGAGAAACACCTGAAGTTTGTCTTTAGTAGAATAAATAAAAAATTCTCATTAAATATTTCATTAATATAAATTATCATGAGAAAGGAAAATATATTACATTAACATAACTGCATATATGGAATGAATTTTAACGCTGAGAACTAATACAATAATAAGTCTATAAAAGTGCACGTCCAGAACCGATAAAGACTATAAAATGTTCAGTGAACTTTACCCGCTAATCATCGGTTCAACGTCCAACGTCCGAAGTGCTACGATGTCAACAAGTCACGATTCTGCCAAGACCTATTTAGAATTTTAGATTTATATTTGCACATTGAAACAAACTATATTTACTGTGATATTAATACAACACTACAATGTTTCATTAGAAGAAGTGTAGTGTGAAGAAATAAGTGTAATCTAGACTATTATGTTTATTTATATCAACATGATGTACCGCGAGTGAAAGTAACGACATATTTAACCTTCAAATGAATCAAGGTCAACATTTGTTAGTCACTTATCTACGTAATGTTGATATGATTTATCCTTTTTGATGGTGAAAAGACCGATAGCTTATTATCACTTCTGTCAAACCATATAACATCCTTTTATTATCTATATAGATAAACTTATGTTACAAGCAGATGGAATTTTTTTATGAAATAAACCCAGTTTGCACAGAAGTTTTCACAAAATTAAGACTTATTTACAATAGATAGAAAGGACACCTGTAAATTTTATGAAATTTTCATGTTTAAAAGTTCATAATACGTAATCAATGTATTGACGTAAAAATACATTTCTAAAATCGGTCAAGTTTGAATTTTTGAAACTCAAAACGGTGAGCGCCAAGCACGTGCACGTACGTGCGTTGTAAATAAGCGGTGTAGTTGGACGGCGGCGGCGATAATGGAATTTTTTTATCAATTCGCTACAGCATCCAATCTATCGGTGTCAGAGTACATTCCTCGCACGCAATGAGTCACTGTCGAAGGCTCCCTCCGACCGGACGCAGCAAGCTCCCCGTTCAAAGCCCGCCGGCTCTCCACAGACCGTCTCGACGACTTATTGACTGAATTGAAGCTGATTGTTGACCATTTGCCGTCAATTGGACGACTAGCGGCCGACCAATCGGAGGTAATCGGTCATCTGTCGGGATATTCACATGCCTAATTAATTCAAAGGATCGTACGATAGATGTGTCACCTTTCAACTCGACTTCCCTTGTATACTATCCGCGTCGCCTGTTCCCGAGAGTTCGCTCGTTATCTTTTATCCAGTTGAAGTGCTGTTATTTATCAATAGAGTATGCGATGCACGTAATTGGTAACATTCACCAACTATAGTTAGGATCAAAGAAAATTCCAGCTACGTCAATTATTAAAACTATCGGAAATACCGTTAATTAAATTTTATCAGTACTAAAAATGTTATTTGTTAATCAATACGTGTATAGATAAATGCAACCAAAAAAAGTAAGTGCAAATTTTATATGTACAGTAAAATAATCACAGATAAAATTACTGAAGTCGTTTTAAAAGAAATTTTATTATAGCAGGTAGTAAAACTAAATTTGCGCTGTATGTTATATATATATATATATATATATATATATATATATATATATATATATATTAATAAGTGTGTGTGTATATATTGATTGATTTTTTGGTTAATTAAAGCCTTTCTTTTTTAAAGTATCAGAGAACCAGATGATATAGAATACCTAAACATACGAAACAATTTGATTTGCTAGTGCCTCTTGGCAAAGCTCTATGTCCCTTAAACTTTTCTGTTGGACGGCGTACTAGAGTACTAGAACTCTCAAGGGACCAACCGTGAAAACCTAGGTTAACTTGGTTAAAAAAAAACTAATATAATTCTGTTTTATCTATGGTTTATTGCGACCATCAAGGTAACAAGTACAATAATCATAAAAATGAAATAAACGTTTCATGTCCCTTCAAACCAATATTATATTGGCCATACGAAATCATCAAGGTCAAACAAACCAATAATACCTCAATTTTTATTAGTACCAGTAATATTAAAAAAGTATATAAGGTTTTAAGCTAAACTATACAACAAAGGAGAAAGAGGTTATCAGTTAAATCCTGTATTTATATATTAATTTTTCAAACTCTTCCTTTCTTTCAAACTATCTATAAAAAAATTGAACTATGTGTAAAAAAATTATTAAAAATAATAATAAAAAAACTAAATGGTTATGGATACAACATATGTATAAATATTTGTGAGTATAAAATGTTTTAAAAATTTTTTATTTATTATATATACATATATATATTAATAACAATACAAATTTGTATTATAAGCATATTATATAACATTGTTAGCAACAATGTGCTGTTGCCAGACTCCCGCGCGTAGTTCCAGTTCAAAGACCAAGGTTATCAGTCTCTATCAATATGCACATAAATGCTTTATTTCGTGCAATTTTTCACCTGTTTTTACAACATTAAAACAAGTTATAATAAAATTCAATTTAAAAAAAATAGAAAGGTTCTTAATATTGTCGAAAAAAGAAAAAAAAACGAACATGGGTTTCATTTCCGACAAGCGTTCACTTATAAAAACAGATATTAATGGCTTCAGCAATGATTTACACGGACTTTAAGTCGGAACTTTTTTTGCAAAATGTCATTAAGCATATTCTAAATGATTCACATAATTTTTTTCTACACCTTGTTAGTCATCGTATTTCAAAAAATATCCTATATATTACTCACGACTGTATCAACTTATCAGGATTTTCGAATAAGATAGCGGAAAGACTGCAGTAAATTCGTTTACCTGAATAAAAACTGCATACTAAGATTTGCCCAGAAACTTGTTTTTTTTTTTTAATTAAGTCTCTTTGGTAAGCTCATAGTAACCCAACGTGCCATAAAAAGGACTATGCTTGGGATTCTCTACGACATCGGATCTAAAATAAGACTCGTGGACAAACATAATATACATAACCCAACGGATTGGCAAGTCGAAGTAGCAATTGATAGACCACAGTGCGTGCAGAACTTTAAGACTCTGGGGTTTTAGGGTGCTGGAGTAGAGACCATGTAGAGATCGGCAAACTGACAAACATAAGAAAACTGAAAAACATAAGATGAACAGACAACCCTGTTAAAGAATGGTAGACGCTGGATGCAAGCCGCTTCAGACTGATCTTATTGGGAAATCTACGAGAGGCTTTTTACATCCAGCACTGGACGTCTTATGAAATGATGAATGATGATGATAAAGAATCGTCCACAAACATAACAAGACCACCAACCACTTAACAACCTTTAAGTAGAATAAAATATAATCATCGATTACTATAATCGATCTTGACTAATTGATAATGTCAATTTAACTTGTTAAAAAGGAATTAAAATGGATTATCTGATAACAACATATAGATTCTTCATTTCCACGAATTACACTTATGCACACTATCTAGTATTTTTGCGAAATTTGGTGACTAATTTAATAAGCAAAAACATGTACCGTGAGTCAGTTAAATGAGTACTCCGAAAAGGCTTTTTTAGATAAGGCGATTTTTTATCGTTTCCTTGCTTCGGTTGTTCAATTAGTTACAGTCGACAATTTTTTATCTGCTTCAGTGTATTTCGTACATTTCCTCCGTATATATCTTTAGTAGCCTAATCAACAATATTGCAATAATAAAATACACCTATCACCCGATTTACACGGTAGATACGTTCCTAAGAAAAACGTGTAAATCGAAAATTAAAAATGTTCAAGTCAAACCGTGTAAATCGAAAAACTTGCAGAATATGCATAATTTTGCTTTTAAACAGTTGTAATTTTTTTCAATATTTTTAGGTGTACACAGAAATAAAAATAAAATGCATTGACAAGTTAAAACATTTAATATATTACGGAAATACTGTTTTTACTTAATTGCAATACATTAAACAGAAAAACAAAAAATTAAACCAAAAGTGTTTTATTATCCTTCATTACTGTCAGAAATTACTTTCATTCTTTTTTTCGGAATCGAAGGTTCGAATTCACTTTCATCACTCGAAGTTATTTGTACCGATTCGATGTTTGAAGCAGAAATATTTACATTATGAGAGATGGTTATAAAATCTGTTATCAAAACAAAAAAAAACTTATTTGGAAAACACTGTAAAAGCGAAAACGTGTAAAACAAGTACCGTGTAAATCGGGGGATAGGTGTACTAAAATATTTTTTGTTTAGCTCATTTAAAAGAAAATTATGAACCTTAAGAACTTAATAATAAAAGAACAATACGTTTAATTTCAATCCTTTATATTATGAATTAATATAGCTTATATGGCTTGATATGTATGATAATATTGTTTGTCACTAAATAATTGAATAACTGACTAACTGTACAACTATAGAACATTACGCATTTAAGAAATACTGGTTGTTTAAAAAAAAGAATTTTTTGAATAATAAAAGATTTTCTGAGTCATTCTTGGAACTGGAATCCTCGTATTATGATGGAACGAAGCACCCATTTGGAATACCGGAAAGTATTATTAATTATTTTTAAGTTTTATTTCAAAGGAACGTTTGATTTGTATTTTATTATTTATTTAACCTGCCTTAAGTTGTTGACTAAATAAAATAAAAAAAATAATCATAAAGAATACTGTATCTGTCATTCATTTTTGACAATTAAGATAAAAAATAACAAAGTCGATTGATCCGATGATATCAGGGTTGTGGCAACAAAAGGACCTTTCATACTCCATAGTGGTGACTTTGTTTATGTGAACAGTATTCTTTCATCAGGACAAAGATGAAAGAGATTACTCATAGCATTATCACTTTTTAGACATTTCTTAATAATCAAATATCTCCTACAGGTTATCACATGGACTATAAATTCTTGTTATGACAAATTTTGATACATTTTGACTCAATATATGACGAAGTTTTAATACATTGGTACAAAGTTTCGAATTTTACTCTTGAAGCGAAAAAAAATAATTGATTAGTGTCGTTATTATAATGACAGAAAGTCATTGGAGAAGTAAGACGATTGTCACGTTATATATGTTTTTTTAGGAATTAAATTAGACTAGGTTTCGCTAATGTTAAAGTTTAGCTAAAACCGCCTACGGCAGCTAATTCTGCCGCCAAAAATGAAGAGATAATCGCTATACTTAGTTTGTATGGTGCAATATTTAAAAACATGAGATAGTCGATGCCATTATATTTGGGTTAGCTAAGATTGTAAATAGTTTCTATGATACATCGATCACAACTGGCTTTCATTTTACTCTCCGACGATGGAAGAAATATTTGCACGAATAGTTTATCGCTGCCACTAGCAGCCAGGATTGAAATCTGAATTCGAATTTGAATTCAAACTTTCGCTTTAATTAGAACGAGCAATTGTAATTTAACTTTAAAAAGTATTATGCCCGTAGTGGCCAGTAACATGGAGCGTTCTCATGTGAACGCTTACCAACAGATAAGATGTCTGATTCTCTAGTGAATATGGTGTATCGACCGTATATTTGCCGAAAGTCATGCGAGTGAAATGGATAAGTATTGAAGGTACCGCCGTTTCTCGGTTCAAGTTTGGTCGTGTTACGTCATTTATATTTGTTGTGTCAAACTAATGAAAAAACTCAATATTTTCATTTCTACAATACTCTATGCATGAAATTGTAATAAATATCAATTCAAGTGAGTCACCTTAGAAAAATGTAAACATTACTGTTTTTTTTCATCGTATTGACAACCAGTCAATGCAAGAGAACATGAGATTAGTGCAAAACTCAGCGGAATTTATAACATCAACGCCTAATACAATATTCCATTAACGTACTTAATCTATGTTTTAAATGTCATTTACGTATAGACATTTTAACAAATTATTTCGATAAATAATTCGGAACATCGTCTTTTCTCAATTTTACTTTTTTTCTCGAGTTACCGTAACGTCATGCGGTACAAGATCATAATATTTTTTTTATTTATTAATTAGTAATCGAGTAATATAAATATTTTCAGTGTAATTTTAAAAAATATTACCGCACAAGGACTTGAGTAAATATATTTAAAAAAAAAACTATGTGACTTTCTTGCAAAAATTAAAAAAAAATGTATTTGTCGTGTTCATATCATAAATATATGTAGTATATATGAATTAGATATTGCCTTATCGCCTTAAAGTACATTTTACACTTTATCTCAAGACTAACCATTACTTATGATTTCACACGTTATGGTTATGCTGCGGGTATACCTTTAAACCGACATAAAATTTATGTTTTCTTCACAATTGCATAGTTTAGTTTATTAGACAAAACGTTTTTTCTACTATAGAAAGAAAAAAAATATAATTTATTTTAAAAGACTCATACATATTCTCTTGTTGGATAATGGACGTTTCTATGTATTACACTATTATACCTATTACAAGACATGGCATTCCAGGTCGCAGCCACTGGTATTGCGCTGCTCGTATTCAACTACTTCTCTCAATCTTTACTATCACTTCAGTCCACTTAACAGGAGCCTACCATCGCATATGACAGTGATTTTTTCTAAATTAAATTGTTACAAAAGTCGTCATAGTTTCAACCCATAGAAACCCACTGCAAGGTAAAAAAGATATCTATACGGGGGATGTTCCACAATCGCCACGCTTGGCAGGAGGCAGAGGTGGTACACAGAGGACGCTGTTGCCCATCCTCTGGAAACTTTTTTTTTAATGCACAAAATGTGAAGTATTTTAACATTGTATTCCAGGAATTGAACCCGCGACCTACGATCGCAAGTCTCATTCCTCTACCGCTGGACTATCACTTCTCGCATTATCACCGGATGATGGACAAATTATACACATCAAAGACCCGTATACAATATAAAATATTCAAACATACATACTAATCCTAATGGTTAACTTGTTAGCGGTGAATTACAGTTGTACGATAATTATTATCACCTTTCAACAATGTTCAATCCGTTGGGGATAGAGATAAGATAGATGTTTATGAATCTTCGCACTGTCGATAATTATTTATTAACTTTTTTTTAATTTTACAACTATTAGGGCCCCATATAAAACTACACGACTTCTCTTATATATCACCTTGGTTTCTTTAATTATTTCTTTTAATAATATATTTGCTTTATATTATTTTAGCATTTGTTACTCTTAAGTATTAAAATAAAAAAAATAAAACCTACACAGACAAAAACTTACAAATATATTTTTTTAGTTGGTAGTGAAACATATATCAAATACACCATTAATACAACAGGTGTGGACAAAGTTAGTGCAGTTATTCGATTTCCATTAATAGTTAATTATGAGCTGCAGCATATTCTTTTTAATGTTTAAAGACGACTGAAAATATAATTTTATTAAAAGTATGCAGTACACATGTAATAAATTAGCGATAAATTTGTTATTTAGACACCAAAAAAAGATTAGAAAAAGAAACAACTACGTGTAAATTTATAATTAATAGACTTATTATCTAAAAACAATAAAACAGTGGCTCGTTTGAGACGAACCTTAGTCCAATCCTTATGCAATTCTCAAAACTATGGCGCCAATAATGCTGGTTGCAATTCCTCACTGAATTGTTTTGCTTTAACCTTTGTTCGGAAGGCAGCGTTACTTGCTTTATTTACTAAAGCTAGTTTCAAGCACGTTCAAACACATACAAAAATTGCGATTTTCAACAAAATATATTTACGGGTTATTTAACAATTTTCTTATGAAAATTATAATTTTTTTTCCGTATTTTAAAAATAAATATGCGACCAACGCGTGTGATAAATTAAGAAATACAGTTACGTCTATCAGTCATTTATTGTTATGAGCAACCATAAAAATAAAAACTAGAATTTAGAAAATTAATTAATATCTATATGGAGTTGTAAAATGCACAAGAATTTTAAAAATAAATAATAATCAAATAAGAAAACGTAGCGGGTAGACCGCGGCAAAAAAATTTGAGATGGCGTGGTTGACTAATTAGCCGGTATGCAATCTTTTTGTACAAAAGTATTGATATTGCTGTAAGTACGTTATGAAATCACTTACCAATTGCCTTCATGAACTCGTCGAAGTTCTCCGAAGAGCTCATCTTATATTTCTTGCCAATGAAGTCCATTTTATTTTAAAGTTAAGTTTTGAAAGTTTAAAAGGGAGCAAGCGCACTCGATGGCAGCCGAAACCGGAATGAAATGATCGGTGGCGTGATGGCAGAGCTAGCCGAGTGACCGGTTTTATCGTTCACACGCATGCGCTCACATAATGAGAACGAATGAACGTTATGTTCGAATGAAAACTGATGCTTCAAAATTATCGATTTTCTTTGTCGCGAATACTTTGAAGCTTTATAGATTAATAGAATATTTAGATAAGCTTCTTGTTTTTGGGAGTGTTAATATTAACAAAAATATGAAATAGTTTTACTATAACATTTTGAAAAGTAATCATTGTGGTAGTCTATGCAATTTCTTTATTACGTCTTTTAAATTTACGGGTTCTTACTAAGAATTCTATTATTCAGGTAGCACTGTTGAAGCTTAAACTTCAATCGTGCTTCCGTCAAATTCAATTTTATCTTACAACACTACATAGAAAAACAATTGTTAAACAATTATTAAAAATTGTTTTTGTCACGTACTTTTTAAGTATCGCATATTATATTATTTTTTTAAAATAATTTATGAGCAATATTACAGGGTACGAGCTGTTGTCCGAAGTTTTAAAAGTTTAGGGTGAAAATAGTTGCTCATTATTTTTTATTAATCTTATATTAAGTTTTCTTTATAACTATACTTACTCTTGCAATTTTTTTCATAGAATGATATTTATAGAAAGTTGGTAATATTAATTCTTTTTCTCTTTTCTTATTTCAAATGTAATTGTGAAAAAATATTAAATTTGAAATGTTTTTAGTTTTAATGTATAATATGTCAAAAATAGTTAAGAAATAATGTAAAATGATTGTATCATTGTATTCCGATGACGGAATTGTATGATGTTACATGTATGTACAAGAATTATAACAATTTAGTGCACATAATAATTCAATTAACTACATAATAATAAGTTAAGGGGATACTCGTATGTTTCCGGCAGCCCGCATACAGGCAGTGAGAAGTTCCGGGTCTCAGCAATGCTATTCTTGCAATTTTCAATTGAAAACGTTGTCATTTATATACCGGAAAATATGTTATTTTCAATTATATAATTAATAATAAGTTTTTAGTATGTTGGTTCCAATTTATATTTTCGTTTTTCTATTTTGATGTAAATGATTAAGTTATAATCATTTCTATGTGTATATCTTAGTAAAAATTTTTTTTGTTTCTTTAAACTTGCCGTAATAAGTTAAAGAAAATGAAAACTTGAGAAAACATCATCATCGTTTTAGTTGCCCGCATCCAGCGACTACTCGCAACCTTAAATATGTTATCAGCCCACCTAGTGGGAGTCTTGTCCACGCCACGTCTACCGACTCTTGGTCGCCACTCGAGATCTTTTCGATCCCAAAGGCTGTTAGTTTCACGAGCGATATGCCGCACCAACTTCAGAAAAGCTATTAATTGAACTAAGTCGGTGACAGTGTTCTTCTGTGGATCTCGCAACCGAGCTCCGTGCATATCCTTTTCCATAGCTCTCTGGGTGACCCTGAGCTTTATTATTAAACCCATCGTACAGAATAACATTACAAATAAACAGACCATCACCTTCAAACGTGACTAATATATAAAAGTTAAAATACATAGAATTAAATATTAATCGCCTGTATAAGCTCAGATCGCAAGATTTTACACTAGCGTTTGATCTTCTCCTAATGGATTATCTCCTAGTTTTTCAATACACAACCTTCACTCATCGGTTTGCAATAAATGGATTTGTGTAAAATTGACCTAGGAAAACATATCTTAACTTGATTCAGGGTCATGTTCTCCCGCCTACTACATTTGCTCTCACGCATCACGGAGAACTACCTAGTGAATTCAGAGATCCGTCACGATGGCCATCTTCTCGACGTAGCTATAGCGTTCTACAACGTTTGACATAACGGACTTGTACACAAGACAGGATTCTAAGACACTGAAAGGTTCCGAATGCCTAATATGATACCTTCAATGCAATTGGACATTTTGGTATCACGCTAAGAAAGTTAACGACAAGTCAGCGCAAACGTGCTCCAAGGGTCGGTCTTACTGCCGGTTCTATATACACTCTATACCAACGATATACCACGAGTCATAGGTATGTTGCTTCAAATCGCAGATGACACCTACATCTACATATCTAACGTCGCTTACTACACTATTAACGGCTGCCTCTCAACACCAGGTAATGTGTCATAAATTAAAAATACAGGTATAATGTTTCAAATTTATTGTCAAATATTATGAAATTCTATATTTTATAATCGTTGTGGTGAAAGTGTACCATAAATTGAATTTGTACTACGCATGCGTGAAAATTTTGACATCACTACAGCATCCAATTCCCGTCAGTTCGTTGAAAGCCATTCTTGGGTGCTCTTATCCCTGCCAACCAAAACCCAGCCGAGGTGGTTACTCGAAAAACGCAAACTGTCACTGCTGGATTATACACAGTAAGTCTTAAACAACATTTATTTTTGAAAAATAATGCTGATTTCAATATATCATTGATCAATTTGATATTAAATTAATATCTCTTCAATTCCTTTGTTCTACTGGTTTTACTACCGAATATTTACTGTGAACATAATAAACTGTGCATTTTAAAAAATAAATTTAAAGTTATTCTCATGCAGTGATTTAAAACGTTATTTTTTTAAATTATTAATTCGCGCACTAACATACAAAAGTAAGGGTTTTTTATCTTTATTTCATTACGAAATTATTTAACGATTAAATAAACAACAATCTTTTTTTTATTATTTGCGAGAGCATAAATTTATCAAACAATTCCACAAGATATAATTGTCAATTGAACGATTTTGTTTTAACGTAAATTAAATAAATGAAATGTAAAAATTTGAGTAATAAGTAAAAAACTAAAAAGTTATAGAAAAAGTGCCCAATTATTAAATGATAACTAAATATTGCCTTGAGTTATTAGTAACTTGAATATCATAATTATCAGCAGTAGTAAGCAATCTATCTAATCATCAAAAGCTAAAAATCCCCATATGCTGACTAATTTCGACAGCGCTGATCTGATAATCAGATAAACGACTGGAGTGATATACGTATCAGAGGACGGGTGAAGATGACACGAAAAATTTGACATTTATTTATTTAAATTAAAAGGCAACGTGACCATATTCTTTTTATTCAAAACTCTGAATTTTTTTAGGTATTATCCTACGTGATATGAACTTCATCCCCAACATCATTATTATTTATGCCATAGGACATTCATTGCATCACTTAGGCTGCTTGGAGCGCAGGATGCAGGACGCTGCTTAGGGAGGCCTCCATCTAGCGTCTTCGACTTTAACACTCTAGTTTGTCGACCTTGTGGGAAAACATGCGTTTGCCAGGAAGAAGTCTCAGCGTGAATCAATCTTGCCCACTATGTAGCCTACCCACCGTTACTTCAACTTGTCAATTCATTTGGCTATATTAATATATGCGATAATTATAAAAATTATTCGATTTCACTCGTTTAATGAAGCTATCTATCTGTTATTCAATATTTCAAGTTATAGTCATTCATTATAAATCCAAGTCTATATTAAGGTTTCAATAAATCTGTACTAATCATTTTTAGTAAGAAAATATGCGCAAGGTTTTAACCTGATGGGAAACGATGTTATATAGGTGTTTATACCACAATACCTTATTCAAATCAGAAGAAATATTTGCGATCATTTTTACACACGAGATGTTATATCTTGTACAGTTCAGTACTCTAATAGTTCTAGATAAAAAGACGTCAGGATAGTATTGACATTGATGATCTATACAAAAAAATTGTATACTTGTAAAACATTTTTGCTCTTTAACATAATATCACATGAATTGCTCGGAATATTTTTATTTTGTATTAGGCTGAAAAATTCGTATCCAAAAATTATTTTCCGTTCTTCCAATTTCTTATATATTACTTTTGCTTGTCCCTTAAGGTCGTAAAATATCCAAGCGTGACTTTCGTTTTCACATAAATAGAATGTCACGTAAAAATTGGATACATCGGGAACAACGGCAACTAAACTATATATATTTGCCGAAGGGAATAATATAACGTTCTTTCAACCACATTTTTGTATGTACGTGACGGAGATAGATAATTTTAATTGGGTTTATAAAGAAAATTAAAGATACATGTAAAAATGCTAACTTTTTAAAAAAAAACGTACGCAATTATATTTTTAATATATCCAAAAATCGTAATTATTTTATCTGTCTGCCAATTATTTGAATTTTGAGTTAATAATTTTCAATCATTGGTTCCATGTTAATAGTCCACGGCACGGTCATACAGCAATTATTCCAAAACATTAACATTAGAGGAAGGGAACGCGTCTGAATCGTAAAAATAGCAGACGTAAATTAAAATTTCGTGTCCAAGTAAACGCATCATCGACTGTTTACTACTCACCAAAAAGATAGTTGTATTAATATTAATATATATGGATCGCTTATATATATGTATATAAGCGGTTTACCGATGGAGTCACTCATCACAACATCTTTGAAACTAAGACTTAAAGACTTGAAATTTGATAGCAATATGTATTTGGCCCAATAAAAAGTTAGCTCAGAACAGATTTCACTCTCTCTGCCCGCAAGGGAGGTTGGGCAAGCGTTCATTAAGTTCGCGAAGCCGGCGGGAACATATAATATGCGTAGTATATATAATATCAACAGAAAATGGAACAGAGCTTCAAATATCTCAAACTTTGATATATACGACAAAGTTAAATGCGGCCAGCTATAGAAGACAATTGTTACTCTTCATAGAAACATCTAAAACTTGCAGTTTCTATTTGTTATCGCAATGCATTTTTTATTATTTAAGACTACAGATTAATTCTCAATTTGTTATGTATTGAAAAGCATTTATTTAGAACAACAGGTTTCTCAAGATTCTTCAGTAATAGTATATTTTATTTTAAAAATTTTGGTACAACAATAAATTTTATAACTTAAAGAATTATATACAATTATAGGCAATTTATACCTTAAAACGTGGACTGATTCGAACCATATATAGGATTAAGTCCAACTATATAAATGTATATTAAATAAATTTGAACTTTTCCAACTTAATAAGGTTCATGCGGGTGTTCATAGGTTTTAACAGTCAAAACTTTCCTCTTTAATTTCATTGTTACTTTTCTTTACTGTGGTATTCATGATTTTAAATTAGGAGTACTGATTATGGGTCGTTAAGGGTACTAAATTTAATTTTGCTATTTACAGATTAATGTTTTAATTCTTCGACTACTTTTAAATTGAATGATTTATTATCTTTACACAGATTCAAATTTTAAGACTCTGAAGCCAGTATTAAAATATATTTTCATTGTGATGTAAAATAACTTATCGCATATTAAAATATGGCTACTTTGTCAAAATCCTAAACCCACCAACCGAGTACTTGTTATCTCAATATCCAACTAAAATGATCGAATACGACGCTTTTTTAACATTATTCAAGAGTAACATGATGTATTCTGATATTTTAAAATTAAATTTTATTTAATTAAATTTCCACAATTCGGTTTACAAATTTTACATCTTTCACTTTTTATATATTAACTGCATTTTTATTGTTGTAACCATAACTAATATAGAATTTAGCATACGTGTTTACGTTTATAAAGATTCAACATTTCATAATACTTTATTTGTAAGCTATGCCTTGTAGTGGGCCTCTACAGCTGATATAACATGATTATGATTATGTGCAATAAAATATTATAAATATAGATTTATAGATATGTTATCATAATTTATATAATGACTGTTCTTTAGTTAAAAACTTCGAATCTTTTCAGGCATATATTATATTTTTAATTGTTAAATGTATGATCACTATTTATCTCTGCACAAGACACAAAATTTTTTCACTTTACATTTTTATGAACAAACGACGTAGACGATTATAATCTGCCAGGATAATCCTTCCAAAGCAACGTTGGTAATCCATCCCTACAGAGTACCTTAGAGCGCCACTTTTCGAACATACTTTTCGTACACACATATGTATGTATGTTTATGAATATGTATATTTTGTACACGTTAACAACCCATTATTTATACTTCTACCTTTTCCATACTAAGGTTGTCTCTAAGAGGTTGCCTTATATAATAAGACCGCCCATTGTACTTTTTTGTTTATTATCATGAAACTATTTAAATGTATCCTAGCGTGTATAACAAATAATATTAAAATAAAATAAAAAAAATCTCGATAGTGATGATGGTTGTTAGCGAGGACGTTCATGCTTTCTTCTGACGACTGAGTAGAAATAGCTTAGTCTTGTCTATTTCTTGACCACAGGCACAAAATTGAGGCGCCTGACGAAGGTTTTTTTTTATTTTTATTGCTCGTGGATTCCGTTTCTGCATGCCCGGCTTTCGACTAAGCTATAAAGTAAAAGCTAAACGTAAAAATGGCCTTTTAGTAATATCAGTATCGTGTTACAGGCAGACGGGCGGGCGTGCGAGCGCCTGCTGCACACTGACGACCAAGCGTGCAAACATATTCTCCGCGGTGAACAACTTCTTCGCTGATTCGCCGCTGGTGAATCAGCTCAAAGGGATAATGGTAAGAGTAATTTAAAACGTTGTAAACAATGGCGATGCCTAATTAATCCCTACTTAACAAAAATTAATTCACTACTTATTATTAAAATTTGGTTGAAAACTGGTTGGAAAATTTAATTACTCATAAAATCCTTTATTCAGTACTATTTCTTACATTGACCAGTGTGAGTTGCCGGTGATGGACTTATAGGTCTGAAACTTTGTTGATGGGTCCTATAGACTCAAGCTCACCCAAAGAGCAAGGGAGAGAGGGTTTTACATGGAGCTTAGTTTCGGGATCGAATCAGAAATAAGAAAATCCGCAGTAGAACCAAAGTCAACAATGTAGCTTGAATTGTTAGACTAACGTGAAAGGGGCATAATACATCGCTTATGCAACCAACGAGTGTTGAAGCCGAAGGTTCTGGAGTAGCGACCATGCGACATGGGTAGTCAGTAGTAAGACCGGTTACCATAGTGAGGAAGACCTATATTTCGCATTGAGCGTCTATCGCCTCACGTGATGACGATAATTATGATGATTCCTTACATCTCGCGCTGGTACAGGTGTAAATAAACATTTATTGACTTAGAATACACCGAAAAGCATATATTATTTACATTACAAGTTGTAACCATGAACGTAAGTTTTTAGGAATATCTGGGTTTTTAAGACCACTATACCAGAAATATCATTCTTAATTCTACAGTCAAATGGGACAACGAACCTATTTTAAGATCGAAGATCGTGGGTTTGACTTCTGATACACCGTTATATAATTATAATTCACACTTTACGCGTTAATTATATAGAATAGTCACTGTTCTTACAAAAATTTTTAGAGAATGGACACCACCGTCCTCTGCGTACCATAATACAGTGCAACGATCGTCAACCCGCCTGCCTAGCGTGGCCATTATGGTATATCCACTCATAGATATCTGTGGGGTAGGGTTATGCCTTTCAGTGGACGCGTATGAGTTAAACGACGTCGACAAGGACTTTTTTATTATTAATTAAATCGTTGCTGAAAGATATTTCCGATAAAACTTCAACATACGTATATTACGTCCTTTAATAATTTATAATAATTTAATAATCTTTGTTTTGTTTCTTTTAGAAAAAAATAACAATAAAATTAACTGTTAACAAAAAAAACCGGCAATAACGCTATCATTAATTAAAATGAATTTCATTTGCCTCAAAGTTATTTTTATGTCTATTCTTTTATATTAGCAAAATATTAAAAGAGATTGTGCGTAGATTATTAATTCCAAACAATGGATCATAATAAGTCAGTTACTTGGATAATCATTATCCGTCATATAAAACTTGAGGTGTATATGAAAATAGTGTCTTAGTTATATAAAGTCTTCAATTGACGTGACATAAATAATTACATTACATTTGTTGTTATATTTCGACTCTTAGTTTCGTAGTGAAACACTAATAATATATATTTATATATATATATATATATATATATATATATATATATATATATATATATATATATATATATATATATTAATATAGTAAATATAATATATATATGTGTGTGTGTATATGTATGTATAAATATATATGTATATTTGATTATTTCGGTTCAGGGTCTCTCTAAGTAGTCGATATCAACCAGGGTCTAAAAATCGTCGTCGTTCGTCGTCATTTCAACCTGTAAACGCCCACTTCAAGACAGACCTCTGCCAAAGATTTCTAAGGTGCCATATACCATAATCGCCACGTTTGACAGGCGGTTTAGCGACCGCAGTAACATATGTCACGCAGAGTACACTGCTGCCCATCATCTGCAATCTTGTTTGTGAACAGTGGCTACCTTGTATAAATAACGCACAGTGTGAATTATATAAGATTGTATCCCAGGAATCGAAACCACAACCTACGATCGCTAGTCTTGCTCCCTTCCGCTGAACCGCTACCGCTCGATTTTAAAATCGATACCTAATTAATACAAGTTTTTATTTAAAATTTGTATAACAGTATATGCTGAGTTATGCATACAGAGTTCAATATTTTCCGAGTGAACGGTCATCGTGGTTACCATTTTAAGAGTGGGCCTCTATCGGCAGACATAATGATAATGATTTAGTAGAAATTAACTAATGTTGTACATTCTAAAAACTTACACAATTTATTTTAGTAAATTTAGATGAAAATTTTTTTTAAGTGCACTCAGTTAAACTGACCGCAAACAGGTAAGTATTTGTATTATGTATCGATGGGAAAAAATTGACATAAAAGTATTTTGTCCATGGAGTTCTTAGGTATCTGTTTATTTTTTAAAAGCGATCTCTTGCCCGAATTAGTTCGGAAATTCCTGTTTTAGCTTAACACTATTCAATTTTACGTAGCTGACAGTGTTGTAAACACTAAGTTAGTGTTCCACGTAATGACTGTGTATCGGTGAATTGCACACTGTGCTGCAACTAAATTGTGCATTAACACGCGAGTTGCATTAATTGAACTATTGGATCCTTGGGCATACGGGTGATTACATCTCTTAAAGGCAACTTGAAACTAAGTTTGACTTCATGTTTATATATGCGGTATCTGTTCAATCTTTTAACTACAATGAAGTTGTTAAGTAATCCAAAAGCAAGCAAAATAGTATGTTAAAAAAATAAACCACAAAAACAAATTTACAAAAATGTAACTGATGCAAATAATATGTATTATAAACTAAATACAAGTTTTAAAAAAATGAAAAAAATTTTTCGTAATCTAATAACTTTACTCGGCCCGGCATGACAAAACCAGATGTGTCCAATCCTCAACGTACATTGAAAACAAATGATGCCTACACGGATATACTGCACCTTAATCTCTTGCCTAATAACATCTTCCCTTTTTTACTTTAATTGTACTTTATCTGTCTAGTTTGAAAAAGAAAGGTAAATTAGCATCTACGTGTACCCAGAAATCAATAGTTGGTAACTACAACTGTTTGTTTAACTTTAATTTGTAGTTATACGAATTTTGAAAACACTTTTACTTACTATTTTTTCATTACGAATTTATTATTTCTTACACAAGCTTTTACGTCAATAACGTGTTTATTATTTATTAGTCAATGACAGTAGTAACTGACATAGCCCAGTGGTCACATGATAGCGCGCAGAACTGGTTACCGCTGGGGGAGTGAAGACCAAGAATCGACAAGCGCAGAGTAGGAGTTTCACTCAAAAAGTTGACAGACGAACTTGTAAAGGTCGCTGGAAAACTATGAAGAGGCCTGTGTCCAGAAGTAGACGTCCTAGGATGAGATTATATGATGATCACGGGTAGCTATCAAATAGCGATCCCTTAAAACGGTACGGTGGTAACTTTCAATTACTGCGCCGATAGCGCTGGTATATTTCATAAACCCAAATTTTTTGGTGTACACAATATTATTTACTATTATAAATTATAATATCACGCACTATTATACTATTATCAAAATAGTTATCACAGGAATATAAAGCTGCAAGCACACTATTAAATAAGAATGTCTTCTCAGACTAGACAAGTAAGCAGCACCGGCGAGCCGGGACCTCCTGATGAAGCACCGCGTCCAGAGGCCAGGAGTGCGCCGTCTGTTGCTCTCAGTCCTTCTGAGAGGTACATAACACCACCATATTACTCTTGTTACATAAAACTTTATTAATACTATTTATAATGTTAAGATGTGTATTTTGCAAGAACCAGTCTACCAAGTCGCTTATTATTTTTATCTGATGCAGACCAGTAGGTAAACATATACGTAATACAGTACCTTTAGTTTCTCTTTTACGGATTAAAGACGTTTTCCTGTTTGCAAAGCTTTTCATCTGTACAATAAGGAATGCTGAACGCGAATGACAGCTCAAACCGAGTCCTGGCACAAGGACCTATGAGACCACTCGTAAGTTCTCTCAAGACCCTCAATTCGAGTTATTACATCATTTATATCACCAAATTAAGTTTTGGTTTGTAGTAGCATAATGTAATAATGTAGCAATCTCAGGAATTCAATAGAAACATTTGTATGATACCGGAATAAAGGTATCCTGACCGTTTCCAGCCCTTTAACAAAGGGCACCGCTCTATTTGTACCCTTATGAACGCTCAATGAAATAATATCGGGGCCCATTCTCTCCGGACCTTTTTGAATAGCTTAATTGAAATACAAATACATGGAGGAAATGCTTAATACTGTTCTAGTATTGAAAATAAATGAGATTGTAACTTTTTTTTCTTAAATTAATATTGTATTTTTATTATACCCTATACAATTGTAAGACCAGGGTCACATAGATTAACTTCGGAAATAGTAGGTGTGAAACAGCACAATGGATTTTTTGGAACTCAACAATGTAAGCTTATATATTTTTTTAATATAAACGAGACGCTTGGTGCAGGCCGCTTCTAACTGGGTCTATGGGAAATTATTTTCGACTCCCAAGTACAGCCGTGAACGTCCTTTGACTGAAATGAAGATGATGAAATCATGGCGGTAGTCGTAAATCAGGATAGAGACTTTATTTACTCATCACAATCCGACATGAAAGTGTCATTGTTTGATAAACTCGCGGATTTGCAGAAATGGTGCTGTGATATTATTCTCTCATCGGATCACGGTCACACCACATTAAATTGCAATAATCTGTCCCTCATATTTCTGTCTCACTTAGAATCAAACACGGAAAACTTAGCGAGTCAACTAACAGGTATAAAAATGATAAGTGAATGTTTTATACCAATATTAACTTTACAGCCAGTTGTCGCAGCGATCGATCTCCCCG
Organism: Battus philenor; assembly: GCF_028537555.1. Taxonomy (NCBI): domain Eukaryota; kingdom Metazoa; phylum Arthropoda; class Insecta; order Lepidoptera; family Papilionidae; genus Battus; species Battus philenor. The sequence continues at coordinate 8,683,877 of NW_027181686.1, forward strand.
AGATCGCAGCGTCAGGTCAGCTTTCTGAAGCCTGCGGCTGACACCAACTTGGATAGGAAAGCGTCCATCGTCGACGAAACCACTGGCATTTCTCGAACTCAGATGAAAGGTTAAAGAGTTTAATTACAATCATTTTAATTATTAGATCCTTCATAATGTCGAGCAAGGCATAGTAGTATGTACAGTGCTATTGTAATCGCTGTACAGTGCCGTGGGATTGTTGGCCGCTCCTATCTGCCACTCCGCACTCACAACTCGCGGCGGCGGCGCCTATGATCTTTTTTCTTCTACTTCCACTTCGCCGCGATGTCCTATGGCTCGGTACAAGGTTTTCGGTAGCACTTTAATATCAAACACTATGAGCTAAACTCGGATATATATTCCGAGTTTCTCATGGCCATATAGACTATGGTATCGTAATGATTCACGATACTTACACTTGAAGCAAGTACCAGGTTTGTATGAGTCATTTTTTTCAACTCTGAAATAATATTGGCTTTGTAGAGTAATAATACATTGTTATGCTATTTTTAATGTTTTTTTTTCTTATTAATATATACATGCAAAAAAATTTAAATCGCAGATTTATTTTTAGCCGAATAGCTAGTTCGAAAATAAACTTTGTGCAGTTATTGTCAAAGCTTATTTTCGCTTAAACAAGAAAATTTTCCACTGAATATTGCAATACACTCAGAGTTTGTCTTTTATTAAACTCGTATAAATTTACGTAGCAGAAAATTACAATGAAATTTACGAGCAGCAGTACCCTCTTTAACTTGTGTACAACAGAAACGAATGAAATACTTTGTTAGACGTTTTACGTATTTAGCAGGTTTCTTAATATTTTCTTCTATAAACCGCATATTCTTATTACTATTTAAATCTACTGCTCTACAGCTATGATCCTAATATTATTATTTAAATCTGGATTATTTCCGATTCTGTAGAAGACAAAAATGACTGACCAACTAAAACTACACTTAACATTAAATACATATATTAAGTGAAACCCGAAGGTAGCTTAATAATTCTATATAAAAACAAACCTTTCTTATGATTTTTATATGGGATAAAATACATTTAATTAAAATTTTAATGTGCCTTTTCATTATAACTTCAATGATATTAAGTATCCATGTAACCTCTAGTAATAAATCGCAAAGATAAGATTTCTTCGCTTATAAGACATAAGTTTGCGAGCAAGTAATATTGAGTAATTCATTAATTTCTGTAGAATTTCGTGAGGCATTTCGCTTATTCGACAAGGATGGAGATGGCACTATCACTAAAGAAGAACTGGGACGGGTGATGCGAAGCCTTGGACAATTCGCCAGGGTTGAAGAGCTGCATGATATGCTGCAGGAAGTCGATAGCGATGGTAAGTTAAGGCCTAATTGAAACCATTGACTTCGCTGAAACCTTATTTAAGCTTTTTATTAAAAAATAGGTTTATGAATGTGAATGTTTGTGAATTAAAGCGAGAAATCTGTTTATAAAATATTTTATTTGTTTCGTATTTCGTGCTACGCAACGCTAATGGACAAATTTGTTTTTTTTTTTCAAAAATAAGCAAAAATAGCGTACATACATTGTAATCATTTAAAGGGATAGTTATGTTTGTATGTAGATAGTGATGTTTGAGTTTATATTTTGTTAATTATGTCTAAAAGCATTAGGCATCATCTTGCATCGATGACTGCACTATTGCAATCAGTAAAATACATATTATTTAGGCGAAAACAAAACCTGAAATCTGTTGATAACTTACTTAACTTACTAAAAAATTCTTATATATTTTATACAATTCTCATTCTATATATTTTACACAATCGGGTATTGAAATAAATAATAAAATTGAAAGTCTCTCTAGTTTCTATTAGATGTCGATTAAATATCGACACTGTTAGACTTGTGGGGCTGTTACTTCTTCGTCGGTCACAGGGTTATCCAATCCTTTGAATTTTTCCTACTATTATTTAGTTCCCTTCTAAAGGCTACTCGGATGTTAAGTGATGCGTCTTTATGACTCATGTCCGCCATTACTTAGTTACTTCGGATCCTGTTGGAGCGAGCAATCCTCGTTCCATAGCTGTTGTTGTCGTTTTGCGCTGCTTTTGTAGTTTTTGATGGTGTAGTTTGCTATACCTTACCTCTGCATATCACAGCATAGTGCGCGCAAATGTTAATGTTTTCAGTACGGATAGCGTAGTTAGTAGAATGATAAGCCAATGAAACGTACCATGTTAGGTTTGAAGACTTGGTGCATATTTCAAAAACATGATTAGAGCTTATTTTCTACCCTAAAAATTTTAAATTGAAAGTATCTTCTATCGAGTAGGCATTTAAATTGGCTTCGTCAATTATTTTAACACTAATAATAATAGAAATAGTATCAATAACAATAGTAAGCTACCACCGACTCGAAACGTTGATCTGTTGAGAAAAGCCGACCAGAAAAAACTCAACGATTGCCTTTTTATGTGAAAATCCACAATTTTTTTACATGTTATAATGTAGATATTACCAATCATGTAAATGAGTCAATAATCCAAGTTCCACACATTTCAATCAACAAAATGCTATAAAATATTTATTTAATAAAATACTTTTCATTTTAGTTTTAAAACTGAGAAATAGAAGGTCTTTGATATCTCGTGGAACTTTATTACACATGCAAACACACCCATACATATGAAAGATTTGTTAAATTTATAAGTCCAAATTTGGGCATTATGAGTTTATTTTTATTTTTGTATTCATATATTCACACTTTCTGGCTAAAAAACATCGAAGCATTAAATAATACTGTAGTTATTAAAAGACAATACAGCATGTTTAATTGCGAATGTAAAATTCGAAACGTCTGAGAAATGAAAGGCCGACACTGCTGATGGTAATTTATCTTACGCGGAATAAAATTAACAACATCTCGTTAGTTAACGCGAAATAATCAAATTCTGACGTATTGTTACTTACAGAAAATTGCAGAAATAAATAATAAAAGTTGTTTTTTTACGGATATGTTTTTTTATTTTATTTTGTGTTTAATTGTGGAACAAAAAACATTTTTTAATGTTTTGACTTTAAATCTATTTCAATTTGTGTCTTTTATCGAGTCTAATGCCACGCTGTAAACCCGTCGTAGGGCTTTCACTATTAGAATATGTCGCTCATATGTTGGTCATTATAAAATGGATATGTAATTCATGGCAAGGCTAAAATTATAAATAATTAAAATATAGTTCAACAAAATTAGTACGCCGTTAACTCCTGTTATTTGTACATATACAATTTAAATATTTTATATTTACAAGAATTTATGACTTTTGTTAATATTTTCGGAGTAAGAGAGTAACCTAGAGGTAGAAGGAGGTTTTTTTCATCCTAAATAAAATAAAAAATCTGTTATGTGAAGTAAATCGCATATCGACGCTGACAGTCGGACGCCTTGTGGGGCCGTTACAGCTGCGTCGGTCGTAGAGCTCCCAGATCTGAGATCTAAAGTTATAGAATTTGCACTTTCAAAGGTTAATGGTTATTTATAGACCTACTGGAATAAATTCGTGAAAGTATCTCATAGTCGCGTAGTATATGAGTTAGCGTCCTTTTGAACTAACAGTTCGAAGTACGTCGTCTGTTAAATAAATGATTATCCTCTCTTTGCTTGAAGTGTGACGCAGGACTCAGGAGTTACTAACTGGACAATTAAAATATAAAAGTTCTTTTGTGATAGCTATATACTGAAGAGTAAATATGTTAGAATATCGCTTATTTTTAGGTGACGGCAATGTTAGCTTCGAAGAATTCGTCAATATCTTGTCCAAGTCGATGTCGGCGGGCGGAGGGAGTAGCTGTGCGGAACAGGAGGAGAGGGAGTTGCGCGATGCGTTCCGTGTGTTCGATAAGCACAACCGAGGGTACATTTGCGCGTCTGACCTCAGGGCGGTGTTGCAGTGCCTCGGCGAGGATCTCTCCGAAGAAGAGAGTGAGTTAATTCAAATTTTTATTTATCTATACAACCCGTTTTCTTTAGTAAAAAAGTTACTTACACTCTCTAGCGACCTCCTTCAAATGTTCTAACTCATAGGTTCCTTATTAAGTTTACTTCCTTGCACTGTATCTCTCACTACTGAGGATCACAACCCTTTGTGTAAAACTTATCACAAATTATGAAATTTTTAGCCATCTGTCTAAAATGTTTATTATGGCGTCGATAAATATTAAAACATTCTAGTAAGCATTATATTTACCCTTTTATTGATATTATATTATGATCGCTATGTCGCTGCAGAAATCAATCTATTGTTATATGCAACTAATTAATTTTGCTTGGAACTATCGGTGACAAGTCTATGCAAGTTATTTTAGCAAAGACGTAATTTACGCAATTATGAATGTTTCGGCCCTCTGCCACGGTTACGAGAATAGATATTTCTGAATATAGCTGTTAGAAAATATGAAACGAAAAATATCCCTTTTTAAATATTTCGGTTCGACGATCGCTTTAAAAATCTAAGTATACAAAATGTTATAATTGTAAAAATAACTATGTGGTAATAAGAATACAACAATACATAAAAACTACATAATGTTATGAGTTTGATTTTTTTCTTTTTTAAATAATTAAACTTTTTGTTTACCTATATCGCTCAACATGCTTTTTTTGCATTGGACATTGCGTTTTTCATTAAGTATACTGGGTGATTGGTTACAGGTCTAAAAACATTAAAAGAATGTATATATTACAGCCCATTTGCTGTAAATTAATGTACAATTATGGTACACCCTATTCAAGAATCAATGCTTTTAGAAATAATAAATAACCTACGATGACATAATAAGAAAAACTGTGTTAATATAATACGGAATACTATATTTTAAAAATAATTATCTTTGATATCTATCTCTACACTTTACTGTCAGTAGTTATTCGCCTATCGCATTCTAATAGAGTTTCAAGGTGATCAATATATACAAGATGATAGAAAATAGGTGTAAGGATATACATTCACCCCTTTAAAACTTTTACTCATAACCAATCGACCTTTTATTAAAACAAGATAAAATATTTAATTATATAACTTGCAGTTGAAGATATGATAAAGGAAGTGGACTCTGATGGAGATGGTCGTATTGATTTTTTGGGTAAGTTAATTATAGTTTAAGCTTGGAACTTTGCAGGCACACATAGAACACATTTTGAAATATTTTACCGCTTCACACCTATAAGACAGTACAGTATTAAACAACGAATAACTCTTAGTTTTTCAGAATAACAACATTTTCAAATTCATGATTTCTCTATTACATTTAGAGACAGGGCAATATGAGTCTGATAGTAAGGGGTCCATAACATTACTAAGCTATACTAGTTTATTATTTTACAAAAACCTTCTTCGATACCATATTTGCAGGTGCCACATACCTGATACTTTAGTCCTAATGATAATTTTCAGTTCAACCCTTTCAGGCATCCTCAAATTGCAATGCTAGATGTATACAAAGCGACAGCTGGTAAAAGGTTCCTTCTCCGGGGTCCTTGCCTCTAGTCGTTCCGTGGAGCGTCTGCCCAAGCGATCTAAGTGTTTGGAGGTCCTCCAATACAGTGAAATATTGGGAGGCGATCGTAAATGAGGCCCACGAAAAAAGAAACAGATTTTTTTCAGAATAGAAAATGACAGAGATAGATTTTAAGTAAATGTATGGATCAAAAACCATCCTTAAACAATTAAAAACCAATAAGTTTCCTAATTTATAACTGTAAATTAATAAAAATATTACTTTACGTAATAAATAATTTACAAAGATGCTCTTAAACAATTCTACAATGATTGTTTAGCTTAAAATTAAAATAGGTCTGATCTATCTATAGCAACCGTTCTACTCGAACTACAATGTTGATGTTCAATAATATACCTGTAAAGAAGAAAGTTGCAAATATCAGTAAATATTTTCAGAATTCGTAAGAGCCTTGGGTGAACCGGAAGACGCTTGCGACGATGAAGATGACGAAGAGAATATAGAAGGCACTGACGGTATTCTACAAAGAGCCGTTACTGCTGTTTAAGAAATTCTATCTCTTTAAATATTTCTCTATTCTAAATCTTAAAATTTCGTGATGCATGAACTTCCTAATTATTCCATTTCATAATTATCGAAGTAGAGATTTATAATAAAAAATTATTTAAACAGTCGCAAAAAGGTTATATTTTATTTTAAAAATATTCTTGTTAATAATTTAAGATATGTCTTCGTCATCAAATATAAATACTGATATTACATGTTATATTATAGCGTAAATTTTTTTTGTATAAAATTATCCATTGGATATTTTTTCAGATTATTTTGAAAATGTAACACTGTATCTTACCATAATAAACGTTTAAATACGTCTATGTAAGTTTCTGAGTGAGATATCTACGTAGTTCGTAGTGCTGTTAACTCGGTACCTCAATACTTTCCTAATTACGCTTAAATATAAAGTTTTACTAACTTAAATATGCTGAGTTTCATATACTGTAGTTTATTATAACATTACTTTTACCGAATAACCTTTTAGCTATAGTGAAGAGCTTTGTGCTAAATTTTAATAACTCATATCAAATTTATTAACTTTAAGAATATTCTGGAAGTATGATTATCAACACAATCGTTTACATACAATTAAAAATAATTCTCTCGTGATTTATTACACACCACACATCAGTAATTCAACTTATAAAATGCTCGTAAGGACTTTGAACTTATAGAAATCGGCCTATTTTTTGTGTTGATAAATATACTTCCGAAATAATTTTTCAAATATTTTTGATCTTAATATTGATGTTGTGAATCGAAATTTACTGACCAATATAATAATAAATTAGATTCTATTAAACGTCATAATGTTTTATTTAAACTCTCCAAAATTTATTAATTGAAATTATTATACTTAAATGATATATTGATAACCTAGATTTTGAGTTCAACGAACCAAAAAAAGCTGTGTTAGGTTTCAAATGCATTTAAAATATTATTAGTAGAATTTTAGTATTTGTAAATACTTAAAACAAATTATTAAAAATTTTAAAAAATACGTTTCAAAAGGTTTCTTCTAATAACAAAATGTAGTATGTTATCTATATAATATAGTATTATAAATTATCTAAAAGATGAAATCCGTTATTAACGATAAAGTCTTTAGAATATCTTAAAGAGAATCTGCATAGCCCGTGACGCCGCCATACATCTTACACTTTATAACACACTACACTAAGATTACTATCATATATAGTGTAATCTACAATCAATCTGCTTCGCATTTCAATTTTAGGTTCAAATAGAAAATCAATTTGGCGACAAAGGCACGTTGATGTATACCGAGAAAATGAGACCCAACACATGTAAACACATGTAACTGAACCCGCACTGACACACAAAACGCACCCGGGAGTCACCAAACGTGCACGGCCCCAAAGGACGGGCACGCCTGCTGCCAACTACGCTCCAGCTACTGATGTCTTCCAATTCACATCACTACAAAGTAACACCGATAGCGAAACACGGTCTCAAGCATATCGGCCTCTATCTAGGACACTCAGTTCTACCCAAGAGTCCCAGAAACCCGGGCACGACTCCCGTGTAAATCAGGTAGGCCCGTCGTCCTAGGCTATCATCAAACACAGCCGGATCACTGATCCGGAAGGGTCCTCTACACTCGCCCCTACAGACCAACCACCATCATCTCAACTATCTTTAATCGATATACATCATCTCATAATACAATTCAATCTACCAATGGTTTGTGCAACTTACCCGGGCGATGGGTAAGTACTAACCAACCTTCATCGTTCAAGAATCTAACCACGTGAGGCCTGTGACCGTTTTACCAATCGATCACAGCACAACACGGCTCCACCTATGCACTTCTCACGCGCGCACTCCGTGCGCCAACACATCTTTCATCAACGCATGTGGGTTATTACGTATTTATCCTGAAAAATACTCCCTCCGTCTTCCCGAATAAAATTAGGTTTTTCCAATAACATTTCGTCCTCTCGAATATAAATTCGGTCTTCATTCTTTTTTCCATCTTGATATCTCTTATCCAAAAAGAAGTAAAAGTCGCATGGCGTTTACACATTGTCAGAGTGACAAAAAAGGTTTAATACATTTAATTACACTAACCACGCGTCCGAAAAATCGCGTATTTCGCGACAGCCCGTCTTTGATAAAATATGGCTGCCACGCTTGAAACTATATGTTATTGTCCACTTGTAAGCTCAAGAGTCACGAGCGACGACACACTAAGCAAAGAGAGAATAATCGTGTTGGTGACAGACGACGCGCTTCGAGTAACCCCTGAACCTGTGTGGGACATTGGGTTGACCTCAGTGCCACAACAAGCCACTTATATTGTATGTACCTGGCAACCCTTCATGATATTATTCTTACAAGCGTTTAAATAGCCACATAACTTTAGCTATTTTCCACAAATTCACACAAGTTCTTTACTTAAATTAAGATAGAGCCCATTTCCCTTCACCTAAGTTCCTCAATTCTTAAAAGTATACTGCGACTTAACATTTTAATTATTTTACATTAAAAGTTTCTTCGGTATATAAGCGACATGTGTGTAATAAAACAATTATATTCAGTAATTATTATTTATTTTTTTAAAATACATCCATTTTTGTACATATTTTACACGAACTAAATACATATGATATATACATTCTTAAAGGGGTACGCGGTAACAATGGCAATAAGGCTATTATTATGGCAGTAAATATATTTAATTAAATCAGGGAAAGGAACTATTATAATTACTTTAACTTATTGAGTTATATAGTCAAATGCATTTAGTATTTATTTCATACCACATTTTTGCATTCTCTTGTATAAAATGTAACACATGGTAAAATATATAAATGCTTATATAGACTGTCTGGACTTGTTAATTAGGCTTTCCATACGAATTAGTTAATTGACTTTAAAATTTATTTTAATTACCAATAACACAAAGAGATGATATATATACTCGTGAATATTACACTTAAAATAACCGCCTATCTCTTTTTCTCTAAAAATGGCTGACAGAGAAGTCATAACCGGTAAACTTATAAATAAAAATTTACACCGCATTGCCCATTTCTAGTTTTTATTTTTATTTTCAGTACTAAACTAGGCAGAGTAAAATAAATATTAGTGTAAAAAAAAACTTCTAATACTTCATTTCGGAATTACAAACTCTTCATTCGGAATTCAAGGACAGCGGAAGTAAGCGGGTAAGTCAGTTCGTGGTTCGTAATTCCTGTTGATGTAGATTTAATTAAATATATTACAGAATTTATTAACCATTTCTCTATTATTATTATGAAATCATCAATTTTAATTTTTATATTGTCATCAACAAACAAATTTAAATATAATTAAACTATATGATGTTGAATAATGTGGTTTCATTTAGTTTTATAATAATTTTTTTTTAGTTTTAATTCCAATATTTAAAGTAAATAACATTTCAAGAGTTTTGTAGTTGTTTGAAATGTGGAAACTTGATTTGATGACTCATTTGCATGGTTAATATTATAATGTATACATCAACATTGTTAGATTTAATTTAAAAATAACAACTATCGTGTTTCTAGCCAGCTCTTCACAGTAGATCTGCATTCCGAGCTTGCTAACAGACTGATTACAACTGACCTATTCATAATCTTAAAAATAATTGACGGTTCAAAAGTACGTGTAAATGAATTTTGACAACTTGAATAAAGATAGTTTGATTTAAAAAAAAATAGATGTTCACTGTTAAAATAGTGTGTAAAATGTTAAACAATCCAATGAAAGATAAAACTTACACATAGCAGTCATGTTGATATTCTATAATGCATTTAAATTTAATATCCTCTTTCAAACTGACATATGACAGCATACTTAATATTTCACACCAATAAATGCATAGAAATTTACGTATGACCTTTAATGTTTACGCATTTAATTGTTTACAATATTTTACAATAATGTTATAAATTGACAATGGACATAGCTTATAATGTTTTCCAATTTTTTTTTATTTTATCAAGCGAGATCTATTTCAATAAAAAGTGATCCAGCATCACAATTAATTAAAATATTTGATTTTGTAATATAGGGTATTTTAACAAGAACTTTATATTCTAACAAATATTGAGATTGTATTAGTACACTTTACAAAATAAAATTTTCAATCTTAATTCACGAAATTCATTTAATTTCACGAAACTCGTCTGTTTTATATAAGCCAATAATCATTTCTTTCATTTGTTTCTGAGATTTCATTTGATATCGTTTTTATAAATTAAGTCACTGTTGAAAAACCTGTTATAACATCCCGAAATCATTAACAGTTCTTCAAACATGATATTTATTGATATGAAGACAAACTTTGTCCGCACTATAAATTATTCATTTAGAAATAAAAAAGATAGATTACAAACAACATCTAATCAATTTGCATACATAAATACTTTTTTTGACATAAATAAAATTACTTTCCCCATAGGTAGATCAAGTTCGACTACTTAAGATAGTTCTAACATTTTGTTTACCAATACTTCATTATTGTCTAATAAATATAATTTTTACGAGATAAGTTCGGCTGGGTATTGCGATCTTAGTTTCAAGATTTCCTCCATCAAATCTATCCTATTATAATTAAATGATTATGTTTATAAAGTTATCTTATTTTTCCAAATTTGTTTAAAAACTTGTCACTTGTCTATTACATTATTTCAGTTTAATATTCAATCATACACATATGTTTCGGATAAACTGCCAACTTTTAACTCTAAGACATGAGTCATAGTAAAATGCTTTTCAAATTAATATTAGTCCAAAAACATAATTTCAATGAAATGTTTGCCTTAAACAATTACCTAAATTGATTATTTTAACCAAACAATTGTGGTAGGTATATTTTAAGCATTGCTCTAAATCTCAAGACAGGAACCAAAACTTTACCACACAATTCGGGTAATTTCTTAATGTTGCCACATACAAAACAAACTAAAAAAAAATTTTATATATAATTTGTTATGTTAAGTATATTAACCCTTTTTATTCATTTTGTAATAGAAATTGTCATGCAGTAATACAAATTTCTATTTGTAAATGAGTCTATTTACTCATTTTGCAAATGATTTCATCTAGTTTAGACTTAATTTTTCTATAAAAATGGTGTTTCTTGATGACAGTTTTTATTGAAGAGTAATCTTCGGAATATTAATTTCATTACCTGATAGATATGGACATATGAATAAACTCAGTTCTGTAGTGCGGCTTGCTGCTTAAGACGTTTGGAGGTCTTTTTCGGCCGTCTACAACGTAAGAAATCCTGAATGAGAATGGCCGAGACAATAAAATTGACAAAATATAGAAATATGCATGAAATAGTTCAATAATTATTTAAAATCAAGCTCGGCATTTCTCATACAGTGTCCAGGTCTTAAACATCGCAATAAGTATAGATTTTTTCTAAATTCCTATTATTCAGGATAGTATACATACCCTATATCCTACAATTCTCTCAATTGAGATTCAAAACAAAATTTTTTGACATGGTATTGTAGTTACTACCAATTATAGATCGAACCGGGAAATTCCATCAATAAACTCAATATTTTTTCTAGAATATTCACTATATCTCCATATTTTTAATGATAATGATTTTCAATAAGATCTAATTCAATTCAATAATTAAAAGAAGTTAAATTAAATGACGTATCGTATAGCTTATTCATTTTCAATAATGTGATAAATTGTATTTGAATGTTTCTTTAATGCTCGGTTGATCAGAAATTATTTAAATTTAATAATAAAAATTACGCAATTTCTTTTATTCCACAATAAATGGTATATGACAGTAACCTGTATAGCTTGAACAAGGCAAAGGCTAACATAAAATAGCTTCTTCAATAATTGGCTTTTAATCACCTACTAACAATAATTCATGACTAAACATAACAGATGTTAAAATCTATTTTGCACTAATTAGTATTACAAAAATATTAAATAACACATGATTGATTAGCTACAAACCTGTTATAAAATAAACATATTTATTTATGTTAAACCATAAGTACGTAATTTATGTTTACTTTGTTCTATGTAAAAGAAATTATATAACAATATAATATTAAACAACAGTATACAGATAAATTGATTATTTGTTCCATTGCACTAATATAAAAGCCTGCACCAGTTTAAAATACCCATAGCAACAACATAAAAACTGTTTAAGATTTTAATATTTAACATAAACATTATTAATAATTGTTCAATTTATACATTGTGCCTTAAATTATTTTATTAACAAACAAGGTTTTTACCGGCTTGTTATGTGTCTAGGTTCCATATGTCCTGTGTCGCTCAAGGCTCTAAGAACTACATTGCCATTGGGTAAAATTGAGATCCAGGTTATAGAGCCGTGGTTTAACGATATACGAAGCCATCCTTCAGGAGGAAACTGTAGCGCCCTGAAATTTAACAAACAGAAAAAGATGAGTACAAAGTAATAATAATATAAATAGTTATTACCATCATGACTGCCCAGACGCCCACTGCAAGGTATAGGCCTCCCATCTATGATCATGATGATTGGTCTTGCGGTACCCACATCCATCTACTTCCCACGACCTTGACTATGTCGTTGGTCAACTTTGTGGAGGGCTTACCCACGCGGCGTATACTGGCTAGTAGTTGGCACTCGAGAACCTATCGACTCCCACAATCGTTGGTTGCAAGAGCAAAATGCAATTATTTATAATTTCCATTAGAATGCGTGAGGCCAATAATTTCTAGCAATGTAAAGTCTTCAGAGGCTAATAGTAAACAATAATGTAGTTATCCAAAATTTGAAATTTATTAATTAGCAGCAAATAGGTAAATACGGCGAATGTGAGCTTTTACACCTATAACTCATAATTCTTTTACCAATAATTAATAAATTAAACATCACAAATACAGTTGTTATTACTATTAATAATTTCAGTGAATGTACCTTCGACTTAATATGAGAAAACGTTTTTTGTTTTTACTTTTTTAAATTACTTCCCCAAATAATTCTCTTGCAAAACTAACACTAAGCATAAGTCCTATTAAAAATCTTTTATAGTGGCGTATGCCTAGCAGTGAACCGTCTATGGGGTGAAATTATGGTGATAAGTCACAGGGCCAAAGGGAATCATTTTAAGTCACATTTTAAGTCATCCTAAACTTAAAAGAAGGGTTTTCAAAACCTATTGTTGAATAATTTTGTAATAGTAACATGAACTTATTACTAGGTGATGCGAGGGCAGTTAAGGTTGCAGAAAGTCGCTGGATGCAGGCAGCCTCCCCCAGTGGGCGTCTATTGGCTGATATGATGATGATGAACATGAATATTTTATTTATTTTAATATAAAAATAGAATCAAACTCACTTGCACACAAAGAACCTTATAACATTAGCATGACAGACGAGGATAGTGTAGGAATCCGTGGTCTGCTCGGGCGGTGCTCTGTAGAAGTAGCGGCGGAAGGCAGCCTCAATTCGCGCCCCGTCCTGGAAGAACTGCTACACGTGCCCAACCATACTCTGTTAATTTATTGCCCAGTATTGCTGCAACCCTAGTACCTCAATCTACTATATCATCGTTTTTTTTTTAAATCTGACCAAGATGTTATCTTAGAGTAACAGGACTACATGCGTCGAGTTTATTATATAATAATAAGTACAACATCAATCAATAACTAACACTAATTAGTTAGGTTTCATGCAATTTGAAAGATAATTACAATACATATTATTTACAAGTCTACATAATTTTTTGGTAGACATGTCAACTGTTTCTTTAACTAATCAGTATTTCCTATAAATTAGTAATTCTACATAGATTAAAGTTAACGCAGTTAATTTGAAAGACCTTAATATTTATTTATAATTATTTATTGTTAACTAAATATTTCTTTATAATTACTGTAAACTAATTAAATAAGGCGCACTAATATGTTAGGTACACTAATTTTATTCAGGTAGTTAACGGTATTAGGTATGCAAGACTGGGCTAAAAATAGTTTATTCTATAAAAATTCTATTAGATTATGAGTCGGCAAACTTCCCAAACAAGAATATATAAGATATACAACATTAAAATTGTTTTAGAGATACACTTCTTTAAAATGTAAATTACATGTTGTTATAAAAAATACATAGTACGAAAATGTTTCATAAATCAAGATTAAGCCAAAATCGGTTGATGGAATGGTTGGTGGCTGATATTTAAACAAAAGTGTAATTTTTTAAATTATAGTCAATATACATCATATATATACATATGAGTGTGTGTGTATATGTGACTATCAGTTTTTTATATAATGCTTGAAATCGGGTGATAAGGTAACTAATCACCCTATCACCTACTACAAAATGATAATTTGGTTTTTATTTGTACATTACATTTTTAAGAAAGTTAAATCATTGTTTTTACTGGGGACGCAAAAAAGTTGACAAAGAGCCAAATATGGTTCCAACACTACAGTTTGCCGACCCATGCACTAGATCTATTTAACAAAATTACAATAGTAAATTGAGAGACACTCCGCAATAGTTCACAGCCAGGAATTATGTTTTAATTAAGAAAAAAAAGACTTAATTTTTAATTTCATTATTTTTTATGGAAACAAAGCGTTAGTGTTACAAAGTATCTCTTTGCGTTTACTAAATAATGTGCATAATATATACAAATTTATTATTTAAAAAAATCATATTTAATGATTGTAATACAAGATATACATCAATATTTATATATTACATTATCAAACAATACATGTGTAAAAAGGTGTCAAGTAAATATACTGTTTATAATTAATCACAAGTAATGGATTAATTACATTTTTAGGTGATAACCTTTTACATCACATACATTTTGTCAAGATCATATTACAAATTATTTCACACAGTTAACAATTAGTGTTTGGTTTTGTTTAAAAATATTAAGCTATTCTGTTATAAAAATCGAAGACTGTCATGTAACACTTTCAAATTATTATAATTTACTTGTCAAGTTTGATCCTACACAACATCTTTTACGTCAACTTTTTTTGACCATTGATTACACTGCTGTCCAAAAGGCTTTTGCAGTTTACATGGATTTAAATGAAAAGAGAGCAAAGTGCTTAGCCTAAAACTTTTTTTAAAGTAGCGCAGCCTGTGCACCAGCAGACTCACGCTCTGCCACTATATATAATTAAATCTACACATATTCATATGGTACAACATTAAAATCAAATTGCCACCAGACCAGAATTTGGATATTCAGATGCATATAAAACTAAGCTTGAAGTGTAGACTCATTATGGGCTGCATTTTTGTAAATTAGCAAGTGAGACAGATGACTATACATGCTTGCATGAGTGAGATGGCAAATAACATCTGTTTATGTGCAGATAATATCTAAATCACTTAGCTGAATTAATTAACAAGGTGAAGTGACAGTGGGCAGGCTATATATCCGTCAAAACATCCTGGAATGCAGGCCACATACTGGTTAGTGTAACTTAGGTCATCTGCCCACACGGTAGACGGACTGTGCTAAGGTTGTTAGAATGCTCTGCATGCAGGCCACTTTCAACTGGTCCTATTGGAAATCTATGGGGAACCTATGCCAGTGATGGAAAGCCTATAGCTGTGTATGATGAACTCATAGTAGTTCCCTCCACACTATGTGAGCCAAAAAATAAATTTAGTTAAATATGCATCTTATCATCCAATGTCTATCCTTTCTGTGTAGATTAAATTGCTATTTGTTTTATAAGTATCAAATGTCTATATTAGTAACTTACTTTTGGCTCTGGCGCCCAATGTCCAACTGGTGGTTCTGGAGGTATTGGGGCCCCTTCTTCAATCAATTGACAATCTTTTACTTCTAAATCTTGAGGTAGATGCTTTGCTATTAGACATGCCGTCTCCTGTGCTCTAGTCATAGTAGACCTTACAAGTAAATCCCATTTTATATCTAAGTTTGCCAGTCTTTGCCCAGTCAGATCTGCTTGTATTCTACCTGTTATGAATAGTTGTTAAATATATTAAGATAATTTAATAAATCAATAAGCTACTTGTTAAATTCAATCAATGCACACAGTTTTTTTTTAAACATTGTCTCTATCTTCATATAATAAAGTGCAAATTTAAAAATTAATGACATTTTTGTTATATTTGTTGCAATGCCTAGTTTAAGACAAAGAAAATTATAAGATAAATGAAGAAGTCATCAATGAGTCTAGAGTATATTTTGATTTTCTTAAAAAATGATGTTTCTTTAATTTTTTTTCTTTATAAACAGTCAAGTAGGCTTATAAATTAAAACTTTTTTATACAAGAAAATATGCAACAATTAAAATGGCAGAAATTTAAGATGTAAACATTATAAATGTGCTAAATGGGATACATAGATTATGATGACTGACTAAAAAATATCTTTGCTAACTTGTTCAATATTTTACTTATCACTAGCTGTGGCTGTGTCCTAGTCCACAATGACTTTTACAGAAAAAAAATTGCTTTTAGAATTTTTGGTCCAAAAATTTTTGCTAAATATAAGAAACCTAAGTTACTTCTTTTTATACCAGCTATATATATATATATATATATATATATATATATATATATATATATATATATATATATATATATATATATATATATATATAGCTGGTATATTATTATTATAAAAGACAGATATATATATATATATATATATAGTAGTAGTATTTACCTAATTCTGTCAGCACTCGCTCCTTATCAGTAGCTCCATCTAGGTTGTACTGTCCATGCCTGATAAGAAAAAGATGCCTCACAGCTTTACTTTTGGCTTTCTCAATTTGTTCATTGTATCGATTTTCATCCTCAGGTTTACTTGGAGAAGCTGGCTTCACAATAGACTGTGGTTCTCTTCTAAAACAATTGTATTAATAAACAAATCAATTATATTACAATAATTCAACTTAATATAAAAATGAAATAAAGTATCTCTCACTGTAACAGTAATTTTTAGGTTTCTGTAATTGCTAAGCCAAGTATGTTTTATTACTAAACCCTTTTGTAGCAGAAAAGTTTTATGGTAAAGCCATAACACACCTTCAAAGCAACCAACAATTTGTTACATCAATTGCTAGTATAAAATTTACTGCACATTACACATATTGCTGGCTGATTTGCACAAACAGGCTTTTTTATAGTGGGGTGATGACGGATGATCTTCTTAGTCATAACAAGCAATGAAAACAATATCCAGGGAATATGGTAGAAACAGTTAAATAAAAATAAAAGATATTTAAGTTACAAATAAAAGTATTCTCATTTTAAAAAATATGTTGGTGGCTGCTCAAAATCTCACAGTTTTCTAGTAATAAATTATGGCCTCCAAGTTTCAATAGCCCAAATTACATATTCTTCTTAATAATTTTTTAAAATTTATGTTCTTAAGTTAGGAGATTTCAGATTGAGAATTCAAAAGAGAAGTTGTCCACCTATTGCATTCTAGCTATTAAGCATTTAATTATAATGCAACTTAAATAGCAACATCGGCGCTGCTGGAAAATTAATTATTATACAAATGTTAAAATAACGGGAGGCATTTTCCTTTTGCATATTAAATTTAACATTTTTAAACAATTATAAAATAAAATGCTTCACCGGCAAGAAATGGAAGGGAGTTGTTAGTACCATTACCTATATGCCATTACCAGTCTCCCCTCTATCGAGATATAGATTTGGCACATGTTAAGCTTAAATTCCAAGGCTACTTTAGTAACTAAAAATCATGATAAATTGTTTTTTTTAAGTAATTATAATCACTACCATGTAGATAAATAAGTAATAAGAAGCAATAGAATGCGTTTGTTTACAATTAGGTCATATTCATATCGACCTCGATACAAGCTGTTAAATTTCTCACCTGTCCCAATTTTTCTCCCATTTAACACTCGGCGTATAATTAACGGTCCATGAATTTTGCACATCAAATTTCTTTTCAGATTTACCGATAGTATAATAAGCTAAACTACCGCCTACTGCGCCTAGACTAATAAGAGCAATTTTGTGTAATCTAGAGAAAGTAGCCATAATTCTAAAATAACAAATGGACAATTTTCTTTTTTACAACATTTGCAACGTGGTGTTATTCAAAAGTTGAAAGATTTTTTATTATAATTTCTTTTTAGGTCAAAGATATAAAAATAACCTCAAACTGAAACCGACAATCACTAACATCAATTTTTAAGTCTCTCATACGTCAAGGCTAAAGGTCTAAACTTTACAGCCATTCTATAAAAATATTTTTAGAACAAACACTATCTTCAAAAACTGAAACCAAAACATAGGGATTACATTTTAAAATATCGTCATCTATCAGCATTTTGGCGTAATTCTACCATAAAATTAATACAACGTTAAAAACGTCAATAAAAATTTAAGCGAATAAATATATTTATTCGAATACTTAGAAATGATTAAAATTCCAGAATTATCTATTTAGTAATGTGGTGGGAGTTACACTAAATTTCCTGGTTCTGTGAAGTTGGAAGCTTCTTTTGATGAAGAGTAATAATATTTTCATAGTTTGACAGAATTTGTATACTTAACTATTCTCTACAAAGTGAAAAGTGAATGATGTAAAAAATTTGTGTAATAAAATAAAATGCCGGTTTTTTTGATTTTATTTAAACATTGATATCGATAAAAATATCTTTGCCTTTGTGGTGATCTTTTCAAAAGTATACAAAATATTGTCTTTTGTAACGAAGAACTGCTTTGGCAGTTATAAAAAAATCATATTTTTCAAGTTCTCGTTAATGGCAATTACTAATACAAATTTTTTGTTGTGGTAGCTCTATTGTTATTACGTCAGAAAGATTTAATTTAAATTTCGTAAAACGGCTCTTTAAAAATATTTTTGTATAAGTTTAGTATCAAAATATCATTACTTATAAATTAAGGCAAACTGAAACATTTTAGAACAACGTAAGTGTCCCTCTTATTTTAAATTTTTTATCATTACAATTATAATTGAATAATAAGTATTCAAGTATGCGATTTGAAATCGCGGCCTGTTGTGTTGAATGTTAAAAAGTTTTATTTGATACAGATGCAGGCCGTATATTTATTTAATCGCAGTGATAATGAAATCCTCGAAGAGTTATTGCGAGTATTCAGTACGGGCCGTGGAACCTCTCGCGAGCAATGGAGTCTGCAGGCAGAACTATTAGTCGAGCCTGTTGGTTGGGATGCTCTGTGGAAGTTGTCTAAAAACTTCTGTAAAAAATTTGGTACAGTTTATTATTATTTACCTATAGTAATAATTAACCACCCTCTATTATCCTAATTAACTTTTATTTTCAGATGTGAGGTTTCCATGCATTGCTTACGTATCTATTACGTCTGTAGACTTTGAGGAACTTGCAGCCAATGTAGAAGTATTAAGTGTTCAGCATGAGGCTGTAACATTACCTGAAGCTGTTGTTGATGTACCCCTTGTAGATCTATGGCCTACTATTCAGCAGAAGGAGCAGTGTGTTAATGCAACTATGACAGCTGAATTTATTGACCTCTTACGGTATACTATATTATGATTAATCAATTTTATTGCATTAAAATATTAACAAATTTATTATTTATACATAGATTTTATTGCTAAAATAATATACAAGTTGATTCATTACAGATGTAAAAACTTTAATGAGGTGAATGTATTTATTGTTTGCTGTCAATTAATGTCTTAAATATAAAAAAATATTGTATTGATAACATAGTATAAATTTAAAATCAATTATGGTTTGCTATCAATCCCTGCTGACTTTGTACTAGCAAAAATAATGCTTCTCATAGAAAAAATAAACTGCTGTAATATGTTTTAGATCAATCATTTTATACACGCTGAAATCAGGTGTAAACTTTAAAGCTTTTGGCTGACAAATGATCTATACATTCATTCCTTTAAAGTTGATACATCTATAATGAATCATCCTATATATATTATAGTATCTGAAGTGGCATGCATTCACTAGATTTCATCTCCACATTCAATCTTTGTAATCTTTGTACACCTGTAACCAATGATGCTCTTTTATTTCTGATGATTCTGTAATGTTCATTATGATTTATTAAAAGTTATTGATATTGTAGTAATAAATTATTTGTAGTTCATTTATAAATCTAAAGGTCCATGAAAACCAGAGGGTCATCTTCAGTCCCACACTTAAAAGGTCAGCTTGGACACACTAGAACACAAGACAAATACATACATACATGGGCACCATTCCTTTCAAACCAACTAATGAATGTTTATATGAATTTCTCTTTTAAAAAGTATTGTATTTATTATCAGTGTAGTTTTTTATCGGATCTGCAAGGTTTTTGGTAAGTTAAATTGTATCATGTGCAATAAATATATTATCATTATTATTTAACAGATTTTTCTATCATAATATTTGGATGCCATGGGATGATCAAGATGACAAAGTTTTGCTACCAAATACAATCGAAGACAGAATGCACCTCTGGTCAGAAATCCATAATGGTACAATACCAAACTGTGTTGCCAGATCTATAACCCTGCTAAGGAGTAGTGCCATTGACGCCCATGAGAAGTTGAATGACTTGGACAGTTCACTAAGTGATGGCATTTTAGCAGATGATGATGGTAAATAAATTTTTAAATTTAAAAAAGTTTTAATCCTTACGCAATGATAGTGTGCTCTCCTGGAAGGTGATTGATGTACGTACACACAGCTCGTCGCGCAAATGACGTGTGATGGAGACATTCTAAGTCACAGGTCACATCGCGCCCTATTCAAGAAAATAGCGTCACCTATTTACAGCGAAAGAGTTTAAAAAATGTTAACTCAAATTAGACTACTGTAGGCTGTTATTGTTACAGTAATTGATTAAGTAAAAGAAAAAAACCTGTTAAATAATAGAAAAAAAAATAAATGACACCATGTTATATTACTATTAATTACTATTTTCAGATTCCTTGCTACCCCCTAACTATATATCAATGTGTGCTGAAATGAACGCTAGATTAGATGGTCTAATGTCTAAGTGGACATTGTTTGAGAATCCATTAATAAGGGAACAATATTTAGCCAAATTGAAACATCAATGGCAGAAGAACAAAAGCAAGAGAAATGTAAGTTTGCCAATTTTTATATACACCATTTTCTCACTTTGCGTTGTTTCGAAGTTGAGTCGCTGCTTCATTAGTACTAATGTTCACTGTGCGTCGTTAGATTTTCGAGGTTGCGTTGTTTTCATTTTGTCTTTAATTTTTGTTCAGAAATTTTCTTTTTTTTTCTGAAAGATTACAACACTTTTCTTTCTAATTGCGCCATGCCATCAAAACTCGGGGATTTCCTTTGGAACTTAAAATCATCGCAATTTTAACACAGTTTTATTTTCACTTTTTTTGTGTGTTGTGCTTTTTTTAATGCAGAATAATAAACTTATATAAATTTTTGCGTGTTGTTTGTGGTTACAAATAAGGTAAACATTTTAAATGTTAACTTTGTTCAATTTTCTTATTAAAAGGTAGTACTAATACCATGGAATTTATGTTCGACCCTTACATAGTTTACTGTAGAAAATCTTGATTCAATTTGTGTCTTGCTTTTTCGGAACATAGTCAAGGCTCTAAAGTTAGGTATTGGTGTGTATTAAAATATTAAGTGTCAAATGTTTCTCAAATATTCAATGCTTTTCCTTGATATAATTACAGGTTGTTGCTCTTTGGCAAGGAGGGTCTGTTACAGAATTCAATGACATTTCAAAATTGCTTGTTTCTAATCTCACAAATGAACATAACTTAACAGTTTTGTCATCGGCAGAAGATGGGCTGTCTTTAGAGCCAGAAGAAGTGGTAGTTTGTAGTAAAGAGTATGAGCTGCCAGAGATGCCCCTGTCACAAATTTCTATCTGCAGTTTTAATGGTGTGTAAAATATACTTTTTAAATAATCCTTGTCTCAGTACGGAGGAAAGACAATATATTTAAATGCATGCTTACTTAAAGTTGTTTTTAGCTAAGAAATATTTTTTATGTGTCTACATCCATCTGTATGGATCTGCAGCTATAGTTTATCATCTCACTTACACCAGCAAGTATATTTAATAACTATCTCACTTGCACAAAAAAGTGTATTCATCTATCTCACTTGCACAAGCAAGTCTCTTACATTTTGTAAATATGTACCTTATGTGCGTAAGTGGGCTCATAAAAAATAAAATAAAAACAGGTTCTTTTTAGTTAACTTAATCAAATTTATGTAATGATATAAATATTATCAATTAAAACAAATTCTAAATACAGTGTGTCATTTACAAGATATATTTTTCATGAAATAAGTTTCTTTTATTTACTTGTTATTTATATTTTACTCATTTAAATTTTCAGGTACTATATTAAAAGCAACAGATATGAGATCATGTTTGCTGATGCTGAGTGAAGATTGCAGGCTACAAAATCTCACCTTACACTGCTCACAAGTAAACACCATCATTGTGATGCGGAATGGAACACTTCATATTAAGAATTGTGTATTTGCAGAGGAACAGAAAAACTCTCAGGTGTGTCTATAAGCTATATTGTTGAGTTCTGGAAGTTACTGGGTATTTGCTGAAGTTATCAATGACATTGGCTTATTTCGATAGAACATCTAATTTAAAAGCTAGAGCTTAAACTGTTGCTAATAAAAAAGTGGTCAAAGTCTTCAGCACATTGCCTACTTAAATCCCATGAAATGGTAAATGTCAATTCGCAAATAATATGTAAGAATTACCAAAATTCACATTAATTATATATATTTAAATGCTCAACTCTATGGCCATTAATTTTATTCTTGGATTTGTGTGGTAGCGTAAATACTTCGTATCGCGACGAAAAGAGTGAAATTGGTGTATATTAATAGATATACATTTATCAAGAGTAAATTTATTCTTAATAGATGACAATATTTCATTTATTTTCAGATTGATTTTGCGCAAGGCATTGTAGCGATGGCAGGAGCAAATATCATCCTTGAAGATTGCACATTTGAAAACTTCTATTCTGGTATTGTCATTCATAGGGGAGCAAAGGTGATTATATGTATTAAATATATTTTGTTACAGTATACACAAAGGAACAGTCTCTACCCAAAAGATTCAAAAATAATATGTACAGTATGCAAATAGATTTAAAAATATATTTTTAATATGCTGTTTCCGAAAGTGTACACATTGATAAAAAGCAATTAGAAAATTTACAACAGTTATAAACAATTCATAAATCATTAGTTAACTATTATTAAATACTTTTATTTCCTAACAACTATGAAGAAGGAAGAGATAATGAAATGTAATTCATGTTGCAATTTTAATTTTTAGCTGGAGCTTCGAAAATGTATTTTAAAACAATGTGGTGTGGGAATACAGATGTATTCAGGGTCTCATGTGAAATTAGAAAACACGATAATAATGAACTGTTCAGAACAATCCATCCGTTGTGAGGTTGATGAAGAAGGCTGTGGAGAAATTAATGAGTAAGTGCCACAAAAGTATTATTTAAGTTCTTTACAAATAATTAATGAAAAACCCATTCTAGTATACATTATCTTCAGTTATTTTGGCTTTAAAATTATGGTGTTGTACAAGAAGATTGGTTATAGCTGTAAAAGCTTCAAAGGGGTGAACATGTTGGTCATTTTCAATAAAATATTTCTTGGATAATGTGTACCATACCGAAAAATCAATTACCAACCTATAAATGGGAAAAAAAGTTTCAAAATTCAAATTACTAAATACTAAAATTAATTATAGTTTAACTAAAATACAACAAGAGCTCTTACGTGCTCACAAGCAGGAATAGCTTGTTGTCTCTTTCACACTGGTATGAATAGTGATCTGTCACTATTGTCTTCTTCGTTTTTAGCCGATAAACGCATATTTCAAGTCAAAGACCTTCTCAAAGACCAGCGACATCCAGCGTCTTCCCACGACCTTAACTATGTCCTCGGTCCACCAAGTGGGGGCCAATTTTTGGTTCCAATGGCCATCGGCTGCACAACCTATATGCGCCGTCTACTGCCACTTCAAAGAAACACTAGCTTATTTAGTATACATGTAATAGGCCAACTTCAACTTTCAGTAATTAGATCTCAGAATATTCTGTGAATATGTCAACAATGATAATTAATACAATTACTAAAAAATTACTAAAATCCTATTTATAAACTATAAAATACAGATAAATTTAAATGACTATGTGGTTTCAGGATGGAGAATTTACAAATCATGCCAAATTGTAAGATTGGAACTGGCAATTTGCAAAAAGAAGTTTTGATTGTTCAACAAAATGTTAACTTGGTTTAACCAATTCTTATTATTAATAAAAATTAAAATATTAATTAGTTGTATTGTATGTACTGTTTGTTACTTTTGGTGCAGCAATTGGTCAACTTTTCCTTATGGTTAAATGTTCTTTTTTATTAAATTATTATATATAAAACCAACTTCGTTATTGAAAATAAACAGTTGAATGTAATAAAAAAATGTAATTTAATGAAAGTTATCTGCAATTTTTTTATAATACGTTTTTATTTGACTTGCGTATTGGTTTCTTTTTTAACTTAGGGTTGGAATAAATGTTAATTGTTGTTGTAAATATCAACGAAAAAATTAAATTGCTTAAAAATTGTATTACTTGAATTATAAAAAATACGTACCTTAATAAGTAAGAATATTATCAATAACATTAACTTAACATGCACATGCAATTTAATGTTAACAACACATTGAATCACAAAATATACATTGGTCAATATAATATATACATTGGTACTTTCTGGTGATTGATGTAAACACCAGATTAAGTTTTTGAATAATTTAGATTGATTGAGCAATATTATTTTGATTAAATGTTACTATACATGTGATATATTTTTTAATATCTCTGTAATGTTTTGTAAATGTTATAAAAAATAATGATATTATTCAATAAAATACACTTTGTACCCAGATAGTTCTTGCTTGCTGTGTCACTGTCTGGTTGAATTAAATAAAAAGTTAGTTTTTTTACCTGTTACTATATTATTTTGAAATAATATTGTCATGCATGGATTATCATCATCTCATGTACTTATTTAAAATTATAATACCTGATGTTGGTTTTATGGTACAATATTTCTTTTGAACAATTTAAACTCATTGATTGTTTGAAATCTCACCATAATGAAAAAAACTATCCATTACATAATGCGATTCATGTCTGGCTATATTTAAAATTAGCAATCTTTAGTGCGAGATGATTTACATGAAATGGTTTACGAGTGTTTCTTGTATTATTGTTACCTGAGAATGCTGTTGCTGTTGTAAAATTACTTATTTAGATTGTCTTTTAAAATAAATAAAAACAGTGAGAATAATGTCACAATTGTGTTATTTATTAGTAATAAACTTGCAGCTAAGAAATATGATGGAATAAATGTATTATAACTGTGAGCTTTAAAGTTGTGTATATGTGTCGGAGTAGACAACATTTTTGTTTAATTACAATTGTTTGTATTAGTTATGATTGTAATATGAATATTTAATATTTTTTCATAAATCTTGTTTTAATTTCCCATTCCCTTAACTGTTAGCACTGTTTTGTTATAATGAATATTGGTACAACTTTTTTGGGACCGGACTATTACATCTACCCATTAAGAATTTGCAGATTTCGCGGGTTTAAGCAGGCAGAGCACAGACAGCACCATGCCTAAAACTTCGTCAAGTAGTGAGGCTTCGGTTTTGCCTATTACATACTACCGGATATATACCTATTTGTACAGTTATATTATATACCTATATATATTACCGGATTGGGCGGAGAGTTTGATTGAGCTTTTAGATCTCTTTTGTTGACGCTGCAGAGTGACTAGGCCCAAGTGGAAAATATTATTTAGCTTGGAGTTTCTTTATTGCATAGGTTGGCAATTTTTTGATATATTTTGTATGTTAGTATTTTTACAGGCCACAATACTGGGTAACAAATACTCGGATCTGATCTATGCTGAGGATGGAAATGGCTCATTCACTAATATGTTAAAAAATTTTGATGACTACGACTTTTTATCCAATTTTACGCTCTTGATTCAAATTAAGGAAATGAATCAAAACTAGTTTAATTTATTTTGCTTAGGTCCTTAACTGGACTTAGTGTCCTAAACACATACACACACAGGATACACGTAAATACACACACACACACACACGACTTACAGTTTAGACCAAGGTTTAGATTTATCATCATCTATTGAGACGCCTTATGATTTGTCATATTTAAAAAAGTAATAAATAAAATAAAGTGAATTATTTATTGAAAAAGACATTAGTAAATCAAATTTATAAAAAATAAAAGTTTAGTGTGTAAGTTTAATTAAAAAATTGTAACTCTGAAAGAGTAAAATACCCAAAAAACAAATTCAAAATCTAAAAAAATGGGTAAAATGGGTAATTTTTTGACATTGCAAAAATATAACAAAAAAAAAACAATTTCAAAAATCTTATTAGTGTGTCTGGCAGAAGCATTTTGTGCAAAAACCGGGAGAAGGTATTTCTAAGGTTTTTTTCGTGACACTTCCTACCTTCTTTTGTTTAGTACGGGAATTTTCAATTTAAGTGAGTTCGTGTTTCACTTTCAAAATGTTGCGTCGATTGATTTCATTAGCATCAGGTAGAAGCACTTTTAGAATCTTCAGGCGGAAATCATGCAGATTCATTTTAAAATTCGATGCAAATGTATTGTATCAGTAAAACGCATTACTGAGGCTCATTTACAGCATGTGTCGCGAAATACGCGATTTTTCGGACGCGTGGTTATTAAATGTATTAAACCTCTTTTGTCATCTGTAATATGTGTGCGATTTTTACTTTTTTTTAATATGACAGATTATGTTAAGATGGGAAAAAGGAGGAAGACCGAATTTTTATTCGGGAAAGACAGGATTTATTTTCGGAAAGACGAAATGTTATCGGAGAGACCGAATTGTATCTAGAAAGACGGAGGGAGTATTTTTCAGGATAAATACGTAATAACCAACATGCGTTGGTGAAGAATGTGTTGGCGCACGGAGTGCGCGCGTTTGAAGTGGTGGAGCCGTGTTGAGCTGTGAACGATTGGTATAACGGTCACTGGCCTCACGTGGTAAGATTCTTGCACGATGACGGTTGGTTAGTACTTACCCTTCGCCCGGGAAAGTTGCACAAACCATTGGTAGAGTGAATTGTATTATGAGATGATGTATATCGAGAGATAGATTAAAGACCATGTTGAGACTTATGATAATTATCCATGTATACATGGAGCTTACAATATAGTCTCTCTAGACACACAATGAATCCAATACACATTCTTATAAGTTGACGATATTACCAGAGAAGTCACACAATAAAACAATACTCACTCTCAAACAGGAGTACGATCACCCAGCGTAATTTTTAGCCCGCGGACCGCGTTTCCGCGGACTCAATTTCGATGCAGATGTAAAAGCCAGGATCGGCTAGCAACATAACTTCATACACATCAAATGCATGCATGACGGACACGAGTGAAAGTTACAATTACTATGGCCCTACCCCATTCGGTTCCGAGAGATGAGCATGATTAAGAAATGTGTTAAACATTCTACTGGAATTAGAATAATAATTATGATTAAAGTTAAAATTAAAACTCAAACTACTAAAGGTAACTATAATAATTTAAATAGAAATTGACATTTAAATTATGATTACAATTTCAAAAGTATTTTCTTCGTGTATCAATTGTTCAAACATAAAATATATGGAATGTTTGATAATAGGGGCAAAAGCTATTTAAAGTTTGCTTACGAATGCGCTATACAATTCAAACCTCGGATGCTTTAACATCTAGAAGGAATACGGCACCGGGACTTAGAATGTTATGTAAAAATATAGAAAAGTTAAATTGTAATTATACGGATACTTTCCTTCGGTAACGTCGAATCTTCTTTGTTAGTAGTTAGAATTTAATATTGAGTTCATGACTTACTTTATATTAAAAATTTTTAGCCGTTTTTCTAAGACTACTCGTCCAAAATAAATAAGAATCTACGAAACTTCAAGTATATTTTTGGTTGTTTATTATTATGTATTTATAAAATGAAACGTATTTTACTCTATTATGTAGTATGAAATCTTTTTCCCTCTCAACAAAATTAAGAGCATAAATTATAAAATGAGCGTAATATATCGAGGGATTCGAAACTTATTTTTACAGGCTTCATTTGCAACACTTAATTTACTGATTTAATGATTTTCCAGAATTCACATTAGTTTCGCAAGTGTGATGCATTTGAGGGTTGAATATTTTCACCCTGTTTTCATATGCATATAAATCACATATACACATATAAATATGTATATACGGGGTCATCAATGTACAGCTATGTGTAGGGTTTTACAATATTTTAAAGTCGATTTATGTAATCTGTACGTTCTTGTTCGCTGTATATTTCATATTTACTTAAAGAGTTATCTAAAGAACATTTTAAATAACAACCGGATCTACAGCGCTCAGTTTTGTGCAAATCATTTACATATGGTTACGATCAGTCATTAGCGCTAGTTTGTACTGTGTTCAAAAAAGTTTTAAAAGCAGCTACCACCAGTAAAAGTAATTTCGTATTCTTTTGAAATTTACCAAGGTCTAAATCGATATTTATTCTAATAGGTCACTTTCAAAACTTTGCTGGTTCCGGGAGGCTTACATTTCTACCACATTGTGTAAATTCGACCAAAACATGTGAAGAAATTTTCGATGCAGTTGCCCTATGCAATGTTGACACGTTGTACAGAATATGAAATATACATATTTACAAACAAATAACAGTCGCTGATATTAATATATTGACTGCCAACATTTATAGATGAAATCAACCCAAGATTTTAGGTCTTCACTATCGAAAGCCGATAAATTTACGTAGACACCCGATCCCCGTGGCTTAGGAATGGTTAATTTCTATCTATTTGTCATCCCTACGTAGGCACATGCCGCGTCTCCCTTGCACCCCTTGGGATCCACCTGAACCACTTTGAGAACCACTGCTCTAAATTATCATTAGTTACCAACTGCCCAATACAATATATTTTGGTTATATATTATTATATAATATTGTACAATACATTATATTGTTATACAATATATTTTCATTAATCTTCATTAGTCTGTTGTGCAATAAGTCAGACCAATCATGAACAATACCATTTTGTTAGAAAATTGTTATCTTACTAACCTCGATGTTTTTTTTTTGTAATGTGTAATACTTATAACTACTTGTTTTGATAACAATAATAAATATAACTCCCAGTTTGTAGAAGTATTAAACTTATAATATAAAATAAAGTGGACAAATTACTGAATGTTTTTTTTTGGGCTAATTGTCTTTCGAAGACATTTATAATTATATTATTTTGTTTTTCTACTTCAGGAATTATATTCAATTTAACCACGAAGTAAATCATATTATTAACTTTACCATAAAGTTTTTTTTTTTAAAGTTGTTTCCTTTAAAAAGCAAAGTGTAATAAAATAATGGTCATTTGGAATTTATTTCTGTTGAATGTATTACTGAAACAATGCCCATTTAAAACAACATATATGTTTTTAAACTCGTAAATCAATGTATGATCTAGTATTATTACATATAAAAATAAGAAAAAAAAATTTGGGGTCAATATTTAAACATTAAAAAATCATGTACACAGCGGTGTTGAAATCGAGGCAGTTACGTCGACAGTGTTATGAAATAAGGGCCATGCGTTCTTCGACATGTAGTGAATGTGTGTCAATAGATTAGGTATTTCAAGATCCGTAAGAGATATCGCAACGGGGATAGTAATTTGATATTTATTTAGATGGATGACCTCAGATACTGAGTCTGGGCTGACACGCTTTTCGCGCCTTTTCTTTTATCCGCGTTTGGTCGACGAACAAACCATGGCACCCACTGAGAGGAAACCTGGGCAGTGGTCCGAAGCCGCAAAAGTAAAAGAGCAATAGCGACAGAGACTGGTCGATGTCAAACCGGTATCACCGGGGACGCAAACCCATGATTATAACATATAGAAGCGTTGCTGAAGTTTCTGCCACCATTCTTCTTTCTAGCGTTAACGATTTTTAAAACCGATCAAGTTAAGATCCTTCCAGGCGCCCGTGTTTCGAAATACTGTGCGGGTATTATGGATGAGTGACGGCCCATGCCGTGGTCCTCTCCTGGGGGTTTTAGGGCCTAGTCACTATGAAACGTCCATCGATAAGAGGTCAGCGGCCTGTGAGTCCGATAAAATGGGCCAAAAAAGACTAATTCCATACAGAGTAAAGGCGGTGGATACTAGGCTCGGCACAAAAATTCTCTTCGCTGAATACAGCGGTCATCACCGAAACGTTAAAAAAAAAATTGTTGTACATAAAAACAATCCTGGCTTATCACTGATTTGTTACAGCTTAAATGTAAGACGAGTTTGATAGGTTACAGGGTGTTATGTAAAATCCTGGTACAGTATTTATCATACCGATAATACCAATCTGCCTGCAGGATCACCTGCTTTCAACGCTTGTACGGGAGTATAGTGGAATGCATGTTAAAAATCTCCGTTGACTACAGAGCACACTTTAAATGTTGATAGTCTTAATTGATGTTCATCGTTCAGTTGTTGTTGTTGTTGTTATTAAAAATAAATTCTAATTTAAGCTTTACCAATTCCCGTATTTCATCATTTTAATTTCCTCTCAGACTTTTCGGCCTTTTAACTCTGTAAGTTATCGGTGTACTTTGATGTTTTATGCATCAAAAGAAAAAGAGACAAAAAAAGATAAGACAAGACAAACACCTTTTCTAAATAATTTGAAAAGTTTTTAATAAAACGTTTTTTTGTAGAGAAGCACTGAAGATTATAAAACTTAATAAGATTTTTTTTATGGTTTCTTTTGGTTAGAACACGATTGTTTTTGTCATTAGAAAAGTTAAATCACTTTGATTCTCATTTTAAAAATAGTAAATAAGAATATATTGTAATAATTACGTTTTATTTTTTATTTTTGCTATAACAGAAAAGCAAACACACCAGAAAAGTTTTGGATGTAGGTTTATACAAATTTGAACTTTATAGGTTTAATAATAATAAACAAAAGATGTATAATTCATATAATATACATAAATACAATCACGAATTATTTTTCTAAATATAAAAATGGATACGGATTAAAAAAATCAGTGGAATGTATACGTTTTACAATATATAAATAGCTTTTCAGAAGAAGTAGGTAAATCTTAAATAAAAAAGCATATTATAGAAGAGTTTATTTTAACAAACTGTGATTACTTAATTTATAGAGGATGTAGAAAGACGAGATTTCTACAGACGTCTACGACTAGTAATATAATGTGTAAAGTAAACTTTACGCATTTCGGTGTCGGGTGATTGTGGTTATTTTTTGTATACACCTATCCTTTGTAAACCACATTCAAAATTAATATAACTATTGATATTACAATCAAACGATGTCCTTACGATATAACAGGTGATTGAAAAGATTAGATAATATAGAAAATATTACAATTATAGCAACATATACATTAGATTCTCTGTCGCACTATATATAGCAGTTTGACAAGTGGGAGTGACTTAACCCGCGTTTTGGCATCAGTGCTTGCTAAACTTCCGACATAGTAGTTGGTGTCAAAATGGATTCAGTGGAAACGTTAAAAGAACTGGCTGATTATTCCCACATCGGACATGTTTTCTTCCACTGTATAAAAAAGAAACCAAACGATATTTGTCAGGTCAGTATAAAATAATACTATTTTGGTTCGCGAATATTTTATGTAACACATTTTAGTGTTAAATTCGATTATGCATCTGAAATACAATAATTATAGTTATTAATTTTAGTTATTTATTAAAAGATATTTAAACTTATAACTATACCTCTTTTATTTTTCGTAAAATTTTAGTGGAGATAGAAAAGACATTTTCTATATATACATTACAAGTACTTTGTATTTATTTATTAACTGTGTGATTAAGTTTAATATTGCAAAATAAATTTCAATAATTGAGTGTAAATATACTTAAGCCACCATAATTAGTGTTTATTATAGGGAAAACGGATTGTAGAGATACCCAAATTTATTTCCTCAACCAAAATTTTTCTATTTAGTTTTTACAGTCAATAGCGTCTCGTAATCACTTTTTGGTTTTATCTTAGATATCGATTTGTGGTATAAAAAAGCTTATTTGCCATATGATAATAGGACCATAAAAATATGTACTTTGCACCTGCTGTTTTTCGCAGATCATAAAATAATGACGCGATTTTTTAATAATACTTTCACACAATTATTTAAACGTCAACGAAAGTTGATTACCAAAATTGTTAAAATTCTTTCAAGTTTTTGAATATAAAACATATTTTTTCAAGATTCGTTTTAAAATACGGCAATTATATTTTTAGCGTTTAGCGAAAATAGGCCGTCATTTATTAAACATATATAAATATGCAATAACATTCCAGATGGCATATATTGAATTTTATTTTTTGATTGAATCTGATTATATAATTTTAAATGTTTTTTCGGAAAGGTTTATTGGCATTTTTAAATTTTTTTGAACGCATACTTTTTACAAAACTACAAATATGCTTAAGAGATATTTATATATGTATTGCCTCATCACCATATCTTTGGAACCATACGGCTTAGACTTGAAATTTTCTGAAAAAGTTTCTTGTGACGAGTAGAGATCAGCCAAGATTATACAGATTATACAAAACTCTGTGAAATACAAACATTATAAATGCATTTCTAATTTCGAGTTTTTTTATTTTAAAAATTGCCCAAATTATTTTATTGGCATGTTAAAAAGAATGAAATCACACTTACAGAAGGCAGTGCGAGAATAGCTAGCGTATTTAAAAAAAATGAATATTTACGCATCAGTACGTTCTGTGTACGTGATCGAAAATGTAATACAATCGGGTTGGATTTTTTTGCTCAACTGTTGATTCAGGCTCAACGGTCAAGGTTGAGCGTGAGGCATATACGGTCATATACGGTCGGTATAGTAATAATTATTGTGATATGTGAACATTCATCTCTAGAAGCGATAATCTAATTCCGATTTCGAACACGGAAATTTTGTATTCTAATATAAAACTTTTTATTTAATATGAATCATATTCTCCCAGAAGCTATATATATATATATATATATATATATATATATATATATATTTATATATATATATATATTTATATATATATATATAATTTAGATATATATATATATATATATTTATATATATATATATATAATTTAGATATATATATATATATATATATATATATATAGATTTTTACATTTTTACAAAAGCTACTTTTACTTTACAAAAGCTGGAGCTCTGTCTCACCTAGTCCTAAATTCCGTTGTTTTCATAATTCATAATATTTTTTTTTAATTCGGTGTTAGTTAATTTTAGAAAACGTTATGACCCGTTGCGGTTTTTAGAAGGATGCTAAATTTAAAAGGTTCCTCGATTTTCAAGGTAAATTATCGACAAAAATTGTTCAAAAAGCGCGTAGTCCTGCTTAAATAGAATACAATGCAAACACGGTACGTACTGTTTACAAGTCTATATCATCTAATAATAATTGCATGATATTATACGATGACTTCGTGGTTTAAGACTAAGGTTGATGCTAGCGGTTTAAATATTAATCTCACGATTGCTTACCACATTTTCAAACATACAAATATTTTTATTCTTAGGAGCGTTAATACGTACTTTTCAATCGTCGACTATTTAATTATTGTAATTAGTCAACTACCATCAAGTAGTAAGCTTCCGAATCGGAATGTTGATTTGCTGAAATTTAACAATTTTTTATGTATACTTTATAATAATAATCATGTAAACTTGTAGGCTACAATAAGGTTTATTCAATAATATACTAAAATTTTTAGATTTAAAACTAAGAATAGAAAGGTATACGATATCTTGTGGGACTATATTATAAGAATAATATACAAATAATGTATTAGCATACGATCTTTCCCGTGTACCATCAGCTTATAACATACCCGGGTGAAGAGATTATTCTGCTTCAGTTATAAACACCTCACGGCCAGAGTCCAGTCGATTTTCATGGACTCCCGGCATCATTGAACTGGTAGAAAGCGGTTTACATGAATTTACTTCACTGGGACTTCCAAAAGCGGTTATCCGTGGAATTTCAATAACGATCTGAAGTTCCATCCTGTTAAAATTTATATTATCAACTGAACTGAAAAAAACGTGGCTTATTTTCTCTTATACTGCCACGTTAATAAGCAAAGCTAATTACCTAACTTAACTAGTTATTAGTTTCAATATTGCATTGCCTCAGGGTAACAGTTTAGTGGTCCTCATTGATCAACGAATGGGATAATTGGATTTTTTTTTGATAACGCTCGAGACCAGGCCACGAATCATTAATGAAATAATGAATTAGCTTCGGAAAGCTTTCCATCGAAAACTCGCTTTGGGGAAATCCCGTAACAGCCGATTTAACTCCAATGGATTTTCGTTATAGGGCCTCAAAGAGAGTTATAAACCCCCAACTCTTGTGAATTTAAAAGAAAATATTCTTCAAAAAATCAGCGCAGTTGAACCAAGTTTATTGCCGCGTGTGGTGCAGAACACTAGATTCCTTTTTGAACGGTGTGTACAACTCGACGGACGACATTTGGATGAGACATTCTTTTAAAGAATTAAAGACACATCTATTTTAATGTTCAATGCTGTTTATTAAAACTATAGTCAAACATTACATTTTTTATTTAAGTTTTAAAAAATAAGGCCTTCCGCCAGACATCTTATATAAAGCATATTCTATTTTTATATTTCATTTCATATCTCATGTAGCGATATATTGCAAAAGCTGGAGTTGGAGTCATAATATGAAAAAATTTAAAATTAGAATCTCTATCGATGTTGTCTTTTTATACAACAATCACATTGATTCTCCTCCTTTTCCGTATCAAATTTTACTTATAGTTCCTTTCTTTAATACGGGGTCAAAGGACACATTCCGACGGATAAATTATTTGCAAAGTTTAACATGGTATTCATTTTTCTCACGTGATTGTATGTAAGGTATTCGACAACAAACAAACGGAAAAGTGCTTGAATTACTTTAAAAAAATAATTAAATTAACTAAAGAGAAGTAAACTTTTAGTTCCTAAAGGGTACTACATGGCTTTTACAATGTTTGAGAGTCTTATAATGGCTGTTTGATACCTTGATAAATAAATATTGATACTGGTAGACATTCCTTATCTTCTTAATTTAAAAAAAATAATTGAAAAGAAGTGGCAATGTTTTTGCCATTTATGAATAAAAATGTTGTAGATAGATGCAGCTACTGGACAAGAGGAGACGAACTCCTCTGTCTTGTCTCGGACTATTCGCCTCGCGCAAGCAATGAGGAAATTCGGTCTGAAACCCGGAGATGTCTTAGCGTTCGGCGGGAATAATCATTTGGACCTTCACATCCCTTATTATGCTGGGCTGATGAACGGTTATCCAATCGTTGGAGTTGACCCACTCTACAAACTAGGTAAGCGATTGATGTCGGTAATTCGTAAGAAGTAATAAGAGCGATTCTGAGTAAATACATGGTTCCCTTTCTGTTAAACCAGTTACCTGATGGCATAAAAATTAAAATAGATACAAAAAGAACCAAGCTAACAGTTTTAAAAAATATTTTCGAAATAAGTTAAACCTATTAAATCTTTACAAGCATGTTTAATGTTTTATGCAATATAAATATATAATATAAAAGATTTAACAAGTTGTTTATGATGAATTTATTTTATAATCCTGTCGTCATTTAATGCACGAGTCGACATAGGGCACCTAAGCCATAAATAATTTTAATTTCAAGTTATTTTACTCTTAATTATCAGAATTTTAATGCCTTGTTTTATTAATAACCTTTTATAGTAGTATGAAGACTATAAATTGTATTTCGATAATTCTTTTTTATTTGGATTAATATTTTTTTACGGACATCAAAATAAAAACAAATGACGGTTAACTGCGCCATTTCTTTTTCTGTTTTCTGTAAGAAATCAAAACAAGAATACTAATAATTGTGTAACTTTTTTAAAATACTTTTTAGATTTTTTTGTTGCGAATGTGACTAAACTATATATATATATATATATATATATATATATATATTTTATTATTACAGATGAGTTAAGATCATTGTTCAAAATAACGCAACCTAAAATAGCCTTCTGCCCTAGGAGTAATCAAGATTTATATAGGAAGGCGGCAATGGATTTGGGTCTTGATTTAAAGGTTGTAACTTACGAAGATGGTGAAGAGTCAATGAAACAGTTCTTGGAATTGTACAACGATCATGAACCAGAGAGTCAGTTTAAGTAAGTTGACTTAGTAATAATTCTAACACGTTTCATTTGTTTGTCTTAATCAGAGGTACTTTATTTCTCGTAGACCACTTTTAAAATTTATTTGCTAATATTGAACCCCTTTTACTGTATTTAGCCTTCCGTGGATAATGGTGGAATATGCTAATGTTAGAATATGCATGTGTTTTTAGTAAACTCACTGAGCTTCTTAAAATATTATCCTTATGTAGACGGATAATATTTTGGTAGGTAAAATCAAGGTAAAGTATAAGTTCTTCGCTATCAAAAATACCAAAAACTGGTTCGATGTCCAACCCTGCGCTTGGTCTTACAAAGTTATGGCTTAGTAATAACCTCGTTTTCGAGACTCTAGATTATTTAGTAAAAATACTTTTCGTAGATAACATGGTAGGTCGATTTAACATATTAAGTCTGTGGCTATTGTATTGCTGTATGGTCCCTGTAATTTTCTTTAAAGTACCTTTTTGTTTTGAGCATTTAATATGAGGTCAATTGAGAAAATATTTATTTTCCCTTGTAAATAAATTGTATTTTAATTTGCAACATACAACTTAGTTACTTAACTAACGTAACTTATTACAATTAATTACTGCGATCATTTCACATTACGTCCAGAAAATAAGAAGTGATGCGGGTAGAAACAAGCGGATATAATTGTTTGATGTTTTAATCAGATCAGAATTATCTTACGATAATCCTCTGTTCATAGCACGTACGACTTCGTATCTTATCTGACAAGTAGACTAGAGTAATAGAAAATACGAAGTCATTTTTGATAACAAAGTCCAGAGTCCTTATTATAGTTCAGTCCTATACATTTAATGTCCAATTTAAAGTCTGTATTTGATTTCAAAGTCATAAATATATTCTCCAAAGTCCCTTATTAATTTTGTCTTATAAACGTGCTGTTCAAAGTCTGTATCGTAAATCAAGTTGAGTCAAATCAGACCAAGTAGAGAGATTTGTCGAACGAGCGATAATGTTAAGTCTAGTATTAACATCGTACTTTTGAATGTTGGCATTTTGAACTTCACCGGATTTGAAGTGGCGGTGTTGTAGGCGGTTTGCTTACATCTCTTTATTAGTTCCATTGGAGTTTTAGTGGGTAGGAATCCCATATAACCTTGTCTTCTCTCCAGAAGTATAAATGTAATTATCTTGAACTTTCACATTTCCATCAGAAATCTAAAAATACACCTTTTCATAGTAACTAAGCAAGAGTGCCCGCTTGAGAGTCTCGTCACGAATCGTCATGTAAATTTCCTAGCAGAAAAGTGTTCACGCTCTTAGGTCTTTTGGGCAGACGCTCCAAGACTGCCAACAGATTCTCCAAGAGGGGATCTCTGCTTAGGCTATGAACTATTACGCGTTGAGTATTTTGATTCAGATATTTCGACGAATTGGACGAACATATGAAAGTAGTGTTATTGCTAATTAAGGTAAATTTGAAACTATATTTAGCGATCATATGATCGTCATTATGTGAGGATATATAATTTTATATTTTAATTTCCAACTAAAATTTTATATATTTGCGTAATAAATGTAATAATTACCTATGCTCATTATTATCTGTGTGATAGTATGATGGTTATTGCAGATTGGCTGAGTTCGACACGGAGAAAATTTATATTTTCCTCGTAACCACGAGTGGAACGTCGAACACTGTGAAAGTGGCAGCCTTCAAGCACAAAGATGTTTTAAAAAAATTCATTTCTTTTCTTACAATGATGGTTCATCCTAGAAATAGGTGAGTAACAAAAAGAAAAACCAAAACCCTTTTTTTTATAAAAAACCGTAAATAGTTTGTATAAAAACTTGATTGATATGTGGTAGATAATTATATTCAATAAGTAATATGGAAATTAGAAAATTGAATTGTTTACTTTTCATCATCTTCTCGTACGTTATATAATTCTATTATTTATTTTTATAAAATGGAGGCAAAAATTAAGTTTCAGCGACATTATGGATTTAACACAGGAAAAGTTTCGTAATATGTTCTATTTACGATTTTTATTGCTGTCTTAGTTAGCAATAAAGTCGCAATAGACGTCGATTAGCTTTTAAATTTTTTGATATTTAGTTAAATTTTTGGTATTTTAAAAATTTTCAGAGTTACATACTTCTCCAATTTGAAGACATACCGCCAATGTATAGAAATAACATTTATTCTTTATGGTCAATATTTGGCAACGCTGCCACCACATTTAACTTTATCGCAATGTATAATATAATACAGAAACAATTTTTAATTTATATTTTAGGCCCACTATAGGCCTAAATTTGTCACCAGTTCAATGGATATCGGGTATATTCAACGCTATCTGTATGCCTATGACCGATCAAACAAAACTACAAACTTCTAATCCAGACGACGTGGATCATTTGATTGATGTTATTAATAAATATAAGGTAATGTGTATTTATTTAAAAAGAAACAGGTAGGTAGGTATTTGTGTCATAAAAAAATTAAAACTTACTTGTTATATTGAAGATAAAAAAATGTTGATATTTATGACGAATAATACATTGGTGTTTTATAGAATCCATAAATATTGCGGCTCTTTACATCGTTATATACGAACAGGCATATGTATATTCTGTGAACCCTTTGTGTCTGAAATGCAAGGTTAAAATTCATTGCGATGGAGATTTCATTTGCTATATCAGTGCTTTGTAAAAAGAAACGCTTTCATTATTATTTCATTATTATAATTTAGTTTGTATTCTTATTTAAAATAAGAATTTGAAGAAGTGAAATAACAATTTCGTTACACAAAAATCCGAAGACTTTGGTCAGGATGCAGATAAAAATAATTAGAGGAATATTAAAATTTGGAAGAGGTGTATTTTTAAATGTTGAATTTTAAAATAAATTAATATTTATCTATTTTCTGAGTTACTTGGTACAAAAACTAGTTTCGTAATTTTAACATTTTTCCAGCCTCACACCGCTTTAATCAGTCCGACGCTTATGTTGACGTTGATGAAAAGAAA
The DNA here is from genome assembly GCF_028537555.1 of Battus philenor. Lineage (NCBI taxonomy): Eukaryota > Metazoa > Arthropoda > Insecta > Lepidoptera > Papilionidae > Battus > Battus philenor. The sequence goes on from NW_027181686.1 coordinate 8,723,403, forward strand.
ACATGAAATAGATTTCAGCTGTTTTAAGAGTATCATTGTGTCCGGCGCTAAGGTGAATTATGACGTGCTCTATGAAATGAAGGTAATTGATAACGATTTGTATTTTATTTAATTATTTACAACTTAAAAGGTAGAAGGCAATAACAAGAAAATAACGATAAAATAACTTACATAGCCCTGCGAATTGGCAAGTTCAAGTGGCAATGCGCAGGCCACATAGCGGGTAAAACTGGGCCTGAACTGGGGAAATGGCTTTAAAGACTAATAATGACTGTGGCCTTAAAGGCGGACAAGTGCAGCGGAATACGTTCATCCACTGGGTGAATAGATGAGTTTTTTTTTAAATAGTCGGAAAGCCTCAAGATAGACTGATTCCAACGGGTCTTATTGGAAATTTATTCAGGAGGACCATATCCTGCGAGTGGAATAATGATGACGAATTCATTAGAGTATCGAGAAAATTGGCAAAATATATTTAATACCTTTTAAAAATAAAAATTTTCTTCGAAAGAGTTCTATATACAAAACCGTTAAAGCCTTGCGACAAAAACATATAATAATCTTATATTCCAATTTCAGGAATATCTTAAAAAAACCACAGTTGTCATGGAGACATATGGCATGACTGAGACTCTGGGACCAATATTTGCGCCTAACATTACAGGCCCTAAAGGAAGTTGCGGATCATCTATGCCTTCTTATGATGTTAAGGTATAAAACCATTTTAGAAAGAAGCGCAATAGAACATATTATTTGGTAAAGACATCATTAAATTTATGGACGTAAAGAAAAACATGTGGTATACCTAAAAAAAAAATTTTTGATACTTACTTATTTTTCTTGGTGTCATTACATAAAATTCATTCGTGACTATTTTTAACACGCCAAAAACAATATTCTAATTTTTTAATAATTTTTCCTGTTATATTTTCATAAATTTTTCTCTCTTTCGTTAATTTACACTACAGTGACCAGAATAATACAACTCTTTTTTTATTTTATGAATATCATCTATGGATTATAGATCCGTAAAACTAAGCATGGTATAACTTCCAATGTTTTCTTAAAGAATATCTGTAACTTCTTTTAAATTTCGCAAAATAATATACGAAATGTAAAAAAATCGTTCAATGTACTAATAAGAAAACTGATGTCGCGGAAATGATCCATCATCTTATAAACATAATAACCACTGAATGGTTTATGAAGCAAGACAGCGCGTGTACATGACCAGACATTTATCTTTGTTAGTTTCGTCATACATACACGCTTATCAAACACTTTTACTTCTAGGACAGTGATATATTAGTCATTATCAGTATATAACTATTTTATAATTGGCGTTAAGTTATTGAGATAATAATATTGTGTCAATTCTCAACGTAAATCCAATCTTAAGGAACAGGTCAATCGTCGAATTTAATTCGGCAGAGTTCGCGAAACTACACAAAAACTTCTCGTCCACTATTCCTTACATACTGGTGACTTCTGCTTTAGATGATGGTCTGTGATAAATGTGTTTTACCGAAGATGAAGAGTGTCGTCTCCATTTTTAATTCACAATTTCAATCTGCCCACAATGACAAGCCCACTGTAGCTCAGCGAGGTAGGAGATTTCTCTACAAGATCAAATCAGTAATGAGAAGATCCGTGGACGAGTGATAGTCCAGCGGGAAGGCAAGATTCAAGTGGCAGTGGGCAGATCACATAACGCAGAACAGATGGCCATGATAAGGTTCTGGAGTGGAGACTACGGGCAGGCAAGAGCAGCGTAGGATGTCCAGTCAGACAAACGTCCGTCGTCGGAAGACGCTGAATGTAGACCAACCGGTCCTTTTGGAAATCTCTGAACAAGGCATATACCCAGCAATGGACGTCGTAGGGCTCAAATGAAGATGCTTATTATATCTCAAAATTACGAGCCTATTCGGCTGTATTGATTACTAGTATGTACAAATATCTAAGTACATCATATATAGATATATACATAACTAAAATTAAAATATAAATAGTTTAGGTAGGTCACTAAAAACAAAATAGCATGTTGAATGTTGCTTCATGATCTTTTTATTTATTTTTTAGCTTGTAGATCCTGTCACTGGCGTAGAAATAACGGAGCCGTACGTGCCTGGTGAATTGTTGGCGAAAGGGTATGGTTTTACTGTAAGTGTTAAAAATGTGGTATAGTACGCACTCAAGTTAAAGTAATCTCCTGAGATATGTGGCCGGCAGGATGGAGGAGATAGACAATCGTCAAGTCGTCTGTTCTCAAATGTCTCGTGTGCGTTTTGTCATTCTCGCCTTTCCCATTTTACCGCTCACATACTTCGGGCGATGAAAACAGTTCCATAAACACTATAGTTCTAATGCCTTAACACTAGGGCGACCTATCAGTACCGGCGACCGGTCAGTAAAATTTAAGACTTTCAAGAGTTGATACAACCTACCTCTAAGGATTTTTGGTAAGTAGGCATGTCGGTTTTATCGCGATGTTTTATTTTTAACGCTTGTTAACAGTGAAATTTAAGACAAAGTATGATAACATACAGTAAGCCCCTCTCCGAATAGTCCGACGACATAGTCATTGTCGCGGAAAGTCGCTGGAGGCAGGCAGCTGAAAATTGGTCATGGTGGCGATTTTTGGAAGGCCTATGCCTTGCAGTGGGTGCCTAACGATGCAAACATCGCTGAACACTGGATAAAAGCCGCTTTCAACCAGTCCCTTTGGAAGTCTTCAGAAGAAGCCACTGTCCAGAAACGGACGTTTTACGGCTGAAATGATGATAATGCTAAAATAGAACCATCTATTAATCTACGTTCCAATTCTGAAACAATAGATTATAATATTCAAAATGTTATTTCTTATTAAATATTTCATTATTCCGAGATACTGTTTTCAATCGATTATATTAGTCTGTTTGTGTAATAAAAATGTATGAGATTTAGATAAGCTCGATAGAAATCTAACTTAAATCAAAAGATGTATTTTTATTTCATCATAAACGGCCATTATGAACATAATTTTTATTAGTTTTCTTATTGTATTGATTTAGTATGACATTTTAATTTACACAAATATTTAAAGAAATCATTGGCGACTTTTATTTATTGATATAATTCTTATAAAGTTATACTCATTTATATAATAAAGATTTTAAAAATTAACAGCTATTAAAACCTATTTCCAAATTAGTCGACTGGTTGCGAAAAAGATATTAACTTACAGTAGTCTGTAAGCTAAAGATGACTAAGCAAGTTTTGGAGATTTAGTAAGACATTTTAGCAGACATTAATTATTTGTAGAATATACAAACGAGAAAGCAGTAGGTCGTGCTTAAAAAAGTTATCGGCATAAGCGCTTTCTTTTCGAAGGCATACTTATTGTAAGTGGACCGAGATAGCACTGCTTTCAAATCTTATTATAGCCTGCATTAGGATGCACAATTTTTTGCCCGTAATTGGTAGACACTTTCGATAAACGTAAAGACATATACAAGTTGAATGCTTAAAGATGAAAAACCTTAAAAAATACAGGTTTATATCTCGTTTGATGTTAATTGATGTATAGTACACCCTTAACAAACATCAATATTTATATAATTATAAAAGCGTGTACAAAATTCATATTAATACATACTAAAATAAAGTATTTACTGTCACTCCATAAGCAACATGCTTTTATAGTTTAACCAATCACCTGTATAGCTTGAGATATAGTTCAATACAATACATTTCACAATCTAGAATTTTTAGTATAAAAACAGAAATATGACAACATACTATTATATTTAATTGTATGACCATAAAATACATACAATTATATATTATTTATGTAATTATATATTATTTAAATGAATGCCGCGTTTAGATATAATTAAGTAAACATAATTTTACAAAAATAAAGGTGTATACAACAATTACAATAGATATAATAACAAATAGACGAAGTAGCATTTTATTTCTTACAGTTCACATTTTTAATAATAGTATATTATCACTGTCAGTGATTTCATTTTTTCACTAATAGAAAATCGTTTTTTATTTTCTCGTATCAATTGTTTCATGACACAATTATAGTAAATTATTTTTTTTTTGAAAGGAATATCTGCAGAACCCAGAAGAGACGAAAAACGCGTTAACAGAAGATGGATATATCAAAACTGGCGACCTTCTTTATAGAGATGAAGAATACAATTTCTATTTCGTAGAGCGGATAAAGATGATGATCAAATACCGCAACGCTCAAGTATGTATTAAAAAAAAATTATAGCAGGTTTTAAAAGACGTTCTCTTTTTAAATAACTGTTGTGTCAGATCAATGTCCTTGCAAGGAAGAAGTTACGTTACAAACATGGTGGCATGATCCTAATTCGTTAATATAGACGGTAGAGGCGACCGATATAGTCTAAGAAACATTCAAGTTGGTAGTAGTGCGTATTTGATCAAACTGCCGCATATAACTACACCCTTGATCTCTCTCTGATAATCGATTTTGTACGTAACAATGAGTGTTTGGAGATTTTCATGATCACCAGGTTTTCAGGCAGTGTCTGTAATAAACCGCTTTCTTTGCCTAACGGGATTTACTTTTCGAGTTATCATAAGAAAGTTTACAGTTTGAATAAACAAGTACGGCGAAACTCAAGCATATATGTTCGAAAACGCTTAATGTGGATGGTTTTCTACGCGTACATATAAATTCCAACACTGTAATTAAACGATAATTGTACAATAATTATGTTACAACTCTAAAGGACTATGTACAATTAAAACATGACTTTGTGTTTTATGTCGGTGTTTATTTTTATTGCTAATATGCGTAAGAAAACAAAACCGTAGTCACCAACGAGTAGTAAGAAAATCATTAGTAAAATTATCTATAATAGGGATGTTTATTTAAGCGAATTAATCCATACGTAATAACTTTACTAGTATTTATATGACTTCATTCAAATATTTGTTTTGCTAGTTACACCATTTTGTAGTATAAATATATAACATTCAAGATCACTTGACAGAATCTTTAATCGTCACCAATACTATTTAACGCCAGAAAACTTAGCTGAATTTTATAGTGTTAAAAAGAAATTCGGCTAAACGTGTCAAATCTTAAGTTTTAATTTTAATGTTTTGTAACAGATTTAATGCAAAAAGTAAAAGTTTTAAATTTGAACTTTTTCTTTAAAAACAATTTAATTCAATTTGTTTAGTTAATAAAGTGCTTGCAAAAATGTGTCATCCAATCTATTCAAACAAAGTTAAGGAATTATCGTTTTTGTACGCTACCACCTCCCGTTTGCTACGTTCAGTTTGTTGTTAACTCTCGTGGCTGCAGAGGTCATGCTTTTTGTCCTCGACCCGCGTCGAAGTATGCGCAGCGAGCGTTCTTAAGTCACGGTAAAGCGATTTCCTTAGCGCTATAGTAAAATAAATGAACCGATGAGATCATTATTTCATATTCCAAGGTAATGAAGAGCTAACTGGGACTATGAATATATTATAAAATTCTATCAAAGACAAAGTTTTGATGTTATTTTTTCAAATAACAGATAGTGCCTTTGGAGTTAGAAGACGTAATACAATCGCATCCCGGTGTACTACACGCTTGCGTGGTAGGAATTCCGCATGCAGAGGACTGCGAGCACCCAGCTGCCTGCGTTGTCCGGAAACCTGGCTCAACCGTCACTGCTCAGGATATAAAAGAATTAGTTGCTAGTAAGTCTCTGTTCGTCAGATCAAAAATGAGGAGATCCACAGAAGGTGGCGATCTTTGGAAGAGGCCTAAACCTTGCTGTGGTCTATCGGCTGATATGATAATGATGATGTATCTGTTTAGCGTTAACAGTGATGACTTATGGCGCATAAACGTTGTCTCTCTAAGTCTCATTGTTATGATTAAAGTTGCTCAAGGGTCAATGGGAAGAGCTAGCTCGGGATTTATTTATAATATCAAATAAGAAATGAGGAGATCCTCAGACAAACAAAAATAACCGATACATCTCAGCGGATTAACATGTTAAAGTGGCAGTATGCGTAGACTAAAGATTTCGAAACGGACTGACAAGTACAACATAGGACGTCCACCCAAAACATGGGCATATGACCTTGTTAAAGTCGTCTGAAGACGCTGGATGTATGTCTCTTGAAATCGATGTTTTTGTACCTATTGTGAATGCCTATGCCCAGCAGTGGATGTCTAAATTGGTGAAGTGTCTAAATACGCATTCATAAGCACCTTTTTCATCCCAATGCGGTAATATTGATAGTATATATAACGACTCTAGTCCAGGCTCCGGAGATTACCCCTGATATTAGTTACTATTAAACTAATGGACTTTAGCTCTTTGCTGATTGCAGAGAGAAACCACCCGTGCACGTATTCGTTCCTTATTGATATCGAGGAATATGAAAGCTTGGCGTGAGGACTTAATGTATATTACATATACAGGATGATTAGTTAAATGTGTAAATCCTTAAAAGGGGTGACTGCATAGCTTATTTGTCTTAAAAAATCTCTGTTTGTTGTACACCTATTTCCAATCAACCTGTAAAAAGTGTGCACTATGAAATATATTACATTTTTTTTTTCTATTGGAAAGCGAAATGGCGAATAACTTCTGGCAGTATAAAATCTGTAGGGACAGGTAGTAAACAATAATTAATTTTAATATTTGGAAACAATAATTAATTTTAATTTTAATATTTATATTATGAAAACGTTTTTTATCGCTATCTCTTTTTATTTTAACGTATTATCATAACGTTATTTATTATTTCTGGAATCTGATTTTTAAATATACTATACATTAATTGACCAATAAAGCTATACATCACCTCTTTAAAGCTTTTACACCTATAATCAATTAGTGTACATAAAATGTATTTTTGTCACGGTGTACAATGAACTATAAATAAATAATAATGTATCAGCCTTCGAGGTTAGTTGCACTCTGTTGTCTCGAATCCGGTGAAATTGTCAATGCCAACGGGCAAACAACATTTGTCAATGCCTAAAAATACGAAATGAATAGTTGATTAAATTAACTTTAAAATTTGTTCGATCTCTCGCTTATTCATAATGTAACTAATATCCAGTCATGTTGTTCAAGGTTTCAACAAAAACTATCGCTTTTTAAAAAAGGTAAAACTCTGATACGAAATGCACGATGTATAATGAAAATTACAGTAATTATATATCTAGAAAGTAAACAATATGTTATATTTTATTTAATATGTAAAACTGATGCCTGACCGCAAATAAAATGATTAAAAGTAATACACGATTGTAAGCAACCGGTATAGTTAAAACGGTATCGGACAGACTACTTAGCAGGCAGAACAGAAGGCTGCTGGAGCCTTAAGGTTCTGGAGATATTAACGATGGACGAAGACGAACTTGTTAAGGTCGTCAAAAGATGCTTGACGCAGGCCGTTTCTAGCCGGATTTATTGAAAATCTATACAGGAGTACCATATCTAGCAACGAGCGTACTACGACTGATACAATGATATAGTTTAATATATATAAGCACCTAAGGTAGTTTAAATAAATCTATGTTTTCAATTGTAAATAAGCTAATATTTCATTTTCAGGTAAATTATCAAAGAGTAAGGAATTACGCGGTGGCGTTGTATTCGTCGATAAATTACCAATGACATCTACAGGAAAAATAGCGGTAGGGAAGGTTAAAAAATATTTGCATAATGCAATTAGAGAATAATTTTTTATAGCCACTGACGTATAATATATAATATGTATATTTTAGAATTTTTTGAGAAGTGGCATGGTTATAATACTTGAAGAGAATCATAAATGGACAGATCATTTTCATTTATTATTTGTGGCCGGTTAATTATCTGCCGCACTAAGTAAGGACAGCTCAATTATTGTTGGACAGCCATTACTTAGAAAGGTCATAAGTTCTAAATCTGTGCAGAAATGTTTAACTGTTATGAAATGGAAACTTTACATCATCTCAATGATTTCTATATCATATAGTATACCAGTGGCGTACCTAGGGGGGGGCGGGGCGGTGGTTGCGGTCCGCACCGGGCAGCACTTACCTTGGGGCGGCATTTTTTATATTTACTTGAGACGTGGGGCTATCATTAGAAGAAGTACGAAGAGAAATGTTTTCATCTATGGACAGAATTATAAAGGAAATAAAAGAACGCTTCGATCAGTTGCACGGCCTTGTAAGAAAATATTAGTGTATAATACCGTGTAACCTACTAAATGAAGAATTTTAATGTCAAATAAATGACTTGATTGACATTGATAAAGAACAGTTCCATATTGAAAGAAAAAGGATCCAGGTTTTCATGGCTGTACCTACACTAAAAAAAAAGGCAAAACATTAGAAACACGGGGAGAAGGGCCCTCTTGATCGGCTAAAATTTATTTAGCAGTATAGGTTGGAAAATTCTGTTTCCAACATTGTAATTTTATTAAGAACTTATTTAACAATTTCAATCAGTGTCGCTAGTTGCGAAAGAAGCTTCTCACAATTGAAGTTGATAAAAATTTATCTTCGTTCTTCAATGAGTCAATTAAGACTATAAAATCTTGCAATATTGTCAATAGAACAAGAAATTACAAAAAATATAAAATTTGAGAGCATTATACACGATTTTCTAGTATAAAAGCTAGAAGAGTTGATATTGTATAAATATATTTACGAGTGCATACAAATATGTCTAATAAAATTTACTCTGTGTAATAATTAATATTGATTAAATAACTTAATAATTAATTTATGTGTTAATTATTTATTTACTTATTAATTTATAAAAACCATTATTTGATTGACTTATAATAGAAAGGGCGGCAAACTGGAGATCGCCCCGGGCGGCAAAAGTTCTAGGTACGCCACTGTAGTATACTATATGATATAGAAATTATTATATAGATAAGTAAATTGTATTATTTATGTGGTAAAACCCTATTTCTATAGTGAAATGCAAAAGGTAGACGCAGTTAGAAATTTCACTACACTAGAGTGACTACACATATACAACATTCAAAAATAAAGCTAAGATTTGCAGACAGGATTATTTAAAAAAAAACGGTGAGCATTCCATTTTTAAAAGCCATGGGTAGCTTCAAGCTCTTTCGGTAAGGATTTCGACAGTTTTTAAAACAGTGATTGCAAATCTAGCGAAATCATGCCGAAGAACAAACCGAAAGATGCACTCTTCATCTATTGTTTCTTTATCACTGTATTCAGGTTTTTCGGCGATAAATAAAGCATTATCTTAAATTAAGACTGGGGAGAAAAATTGTCGGAGAAATCTACTCCTAGACAAAACTATCATTCTTCATCATAGTGAAGGTGATTAAGTGCTTGTGTCCTGGAAGCCCGCAGATGTTTCCCGAAAATCAACTGTGAGCACCTTCATAAGTAACGGTCTCATTTTAAAGTGTGAATTGTTTACGTACATGAATAATAAAGCTGTCGTGTACGAACACCTATCTAAATAATGTTCAACTTCTTTCTCTCTAAAATATATTAACTTATTTATGTTTTGTTTAAAAAAGAGCTTGTAGCAGAACATATGACTTAATTACATATCAATAAATATGCAAATAAATGATCATGTATTGTAATAGGAATAAAACAATGTAATTTATTTAATATCGAGCTTTCCTTTATTAACAATAATGAAAAAAAATGTAAAAAGTAACACGATGTAGGCTCTTATAAGAATAGGTAAAATAAAATGTAACGTGTTTTAACTGCAATTTTTGATTACATGTACAATAATTAAAAATATTACGTAGCCATCTCGGAATTTCTGAAACAATAGTATCTATATTAATAGATAAAAATAATAACGAAACTTTTACTTACAAATAAACACTTCCGAATGTTTTTTTTTTTTAATTTATTTCCATTTCTATTTCTAAACCCGCATTAATATCAACAGGTCTAATTTGATTGAATTGCGTATTGTTGGAAGTTACAATATCGAAAGAGTTTAAATTCTAGGCAACCGTGTCGTCTTGGTACTTGATAATGCTAGCCAGATTGATGTTTGCAACTTCTATTTGATTTTTAAGTCTTTTTTCACAATTTATAATGTTTGCTCTTTTGACACGTAAAACTACATCGTTTTTAAAGTGGTGGTCTAGCGACCCCGTGCAGCGATCCTTAGTCCAGACCTATACAGTACTCGGTGGTGTACTCGTACTCGTGTTGATCAATTATTGAAAACAATTTTCGGTTGAACTGTATTTTAAATAAATTTTAAAATCTCTCCATCGATTACGGATGCTTAACTATGCGTTCGATATAAAAGATTTTTATTATGTTGCGTCAAGACTTGCAGCTGTCACCAAAATTTACGGATAGATATTATTGAGAAATTTTAAGGCAGAAACTAGATTAATATATAAAGGAAAACATACTAAACGCTTACCTTTAGCTATTTTCCACCTTGACCACCTCCCTGACCACCAGCTTGTCCACCGCCTTGTGCTCCACCCCCAGCACCGGCGCTCATTCCAATATCGAATCCTCCTAACATATCATTATAATTTTACAAACAGTTTTAGGTTTACATAAAAAACCTTTCCTTGGTTCGTCGTCGTCGTTTCCTTCTCGTCTATACGCTCACGGCAAGGCATAGGTCTCCATCAAGATATCTCTATGGATATACGACAATCGACCAGCGACCGCAGTGTAATTATGATTCGTAGAAGAAGTTGCTGCCTATCCTCTAGAAACTTATTTGTGAACACTGGCAAATCCTATGTAATTAATGCACAAACTGTGAATAATGTAAGATTGGTTCACGGGAATTGAACACGCGACCTGCGATCGAGAGTCTCAGTCCGCTGCGCTACTATTGCATTTGGGCTAATTTTAAAGAGTAAATACGTGCACGGGCACAACTACCTGCTAAACGCGTCTAGATACAACAAAGCCCCTTATTCGCGCTTTCTTCATTTGCGTTTAGACTATTCGCGGATTAAAAAAATGCGAACCAGTGCTCACATTCGAGGCTAAAATTTGCATTATTCTCGGATCTAATAAGTATATATATATAATGTTAAAAGAATTCCAATAGATATCCAACTCAATACAATTTGCAAATGCAGGCAGATGGACTAATAAAAGAATAATGAACGACGGCACTGCACTGTTTTAGAAGAGAATGCCAAACAAAACATTTGTTTCTAAAAGCAAGAAGTCTGCTCCTGGATTTATTTAGCAAAGGATATAATTACACTGCCGTTATGTTTGATTGTATCCGTAGGTTGTATCAGGGCTTTAAAAAATAAAAACAAGACAACCTGCCAGTGTTTAGGCATGCTAATAAGAAAGCGTGGGTTGTAAGTGTTATTTTTTGTGACTCGTTCCGGAATTGTTTTGTTTCTAAAGTTGAAACTTAGTTTTAAAAAACAGAATTCAGACATTATAGTTCTTCTAGTTTTGTACAAGACATCAGGTCAACTTGAAACTATGCATTCAAATATAAAAGTGACATTTTACCTCCCAACACTACTATTGCTTCAACCTATAGACCAACGAATAATTCAGACCTTCAAGCTCTATTACATTAGTCGAACCTTCAAAATCATATTGGATAATATGGGTACATTCTATATTATCCTGAAATGAATGTTATGGAATGCTGGAAGAAATTAGAAATAACGAAATGTACCGTAAACATAAAAGGGTCATTGGAAAGACTGAAGCCACACATTGAAATCATTCTGGAAAAAAAACTGTCACTTGCTTCGACTGTGGAAAAGTTTTCCCTATGTAATAGATTACATTATCTAGCAGAATCCGTATATGTAAACATAAATTATATTGACAAAAAAGCACTATTTTTCCATTTTAAATAGCACGATAATATGTAACAATAATAACCGTTGCGCGGTCTTTCGGAGTTTTAGACGACGACATATTGACTTCGAAATAAAGAATAATCGACAATGTTGTTTTAAATGTAATGGAGAATCAACAATTAAATTAATAACAGAAGTAACAATTTTAGTGACATATATCTTTTTACGTCGGCTAAACTTTACCTATATCCTTTTTTTTAGCATACTACTATGAATTGATGAATATTATTATTTAAATCTACGTACCACCAAAACCTCCACCGCCGCCAATACCTCCACCTGTGAATAAAAGTTTATTATTATTCCAGGTTCACATATTTATTTTGATTTTATTGGTTTTAAGTGTTTGTTAATTTAAATATAAATTTTATAACAATATTATAAATTACCTCCCTGTGCACCACCAGAGCCATCTTGAAATGACTGTAACAAAGCATTCAATATAATTATATGTATTTCGATGAAACAAAAGAGATTCCATTTATATTTTTTAAAAAAAAAGCGGGAAAGAATGGCGTTCCTAACGCATATCGACTGTAGAGTATGTATTATATCTATAGATAACAAAAATATTGAAAAAAAAACACAATTATTGTTTTTTCAATTAAATTATTCACAATTTTTAACTCAACTTATACAAGAAAATTTTGTCTTACCTCTCCAATAAACATAGCAACTATGGCCAAAATTATAACGGACTTGAACATTGCCTTTCAAAATAGGTAGCTACTATAAAATTTTCATGCAATAAAAATATCGAAATATGTTTTCCACTTTAAAATGCAAAACGAAGACACAATAAACTGTGATGAAATTTTGACGTAAATCTAGGTTATATAGTCTTGAATGGCTTTTGCGTGCGATTTTATCTATTAATAATGATAATGTCGTAATAATCACCCGAGACCAATTTTTATGCTGTTATTACGAGTAATAACTGCTTCCTGTTCATCTTTTAAAGTTGCTTGTCATTTATATAGTTATTGTCATTATAATACGTTAGTGTGAAAACGTTAATGGACGTATTATGGTTTCAGAGTAGGTTAGGTTTTGCTTGTTGATAAAATTTATTAGCATGTATGGTTTAAGTGTTGTTTTTTCATTAATTAACCCTATCTGCCCGTCGGGTTTACAGGTTTACTATGTTGGAAGAGACAAAACGCTGAGTGCTTTTAGCCTGATTTTTTCGGCACAAATCAGGCAGGCTGATATTTGTTGTTCCATGAGATCATAAAGCCTTGAAGCTTCTAAAATGACGGTGAACCAATGTAAAAAATGTTCCTAAAGTTTTAAACCTTCGCTAGCTCTGTTTGGCAAACTTTAACTATATTATGTATATTTTTGATTAAGTTTATGTTATTACAAAGAAATTATTTACACAAAAATCACGATGGTATTGTCCCCACGTTGTAAAATTAAAATAAAAGTTTGAAGGAAAGGTAATATAAATATATAAAGTAAATTATTTTTGTAAATAACATTATTTATGTCTTGTTACATATAGTGTAGCATAATTTTATTATATAACTTAAATTGATTCATTAGAATTTTAATAATATATAATAAGTTTTAAATACTGAACTGTCAAAATTGATAATTTCGTGAAACGTAACACATTATTGACAAACTGAGCTGTCAAAAATTATGTAGTAGATTGGACATCGATAGTTGTATTTTGTTCCTGATATTTATATCGAAAAATGTAATATTTAGTACTAATATATAAAAGTACCATGGACGAACACGACTTCTTTCGACAGACGGTTCAACATCTAGCCCGATGTTTATCCTGCTTAAACCCAACACCATGGGAAAAGGTTCGTATTGTTACAACATAACTAGTCGAATATTTGGTAATGTGGTGAATATATTTCATTCATCATTGAAGATAACAAGCGGATAATGAACAGTTTAATGGTTACTACCATTTGTTGGACAAGGTAAAATAGAGACAAGAAATTAGGCATGTAGATTCTTGTTTTGTTTTGATTATGATCTCATCATGACATAATACAACAGCAGTTCAATTTAGATATACTAGTTCAGTAAATTTTAGGCAAATTTATTATTAATTGTTAATTATTATTAATTTTTAGGCAAATTTATTATTAATTAATTTCAAAGTTAACATAGAGTCAGTTCAGTTTATAAGACAGTGACCTTAGTTAGTAGTAGACCTAGTTACACCCATTTTTTTATTTTATACTCATTAAGATATTACTTTAAAATCTAACAATGATAAACATAAGTTAATTCAAAACCACTATTTAATAATTAAGTTATCCTATTTTTTAATTTAAGTAATCATTAATATGTATCTATTATAAAATGTTGAAAAAAATTATTATATATTTTGCATATTCATAATGATTATTTTCTGATAAGAAATTAATAAGAACTGTTTTGGCACATAAAGAAAAATGCTTCTGAAATCTTGCAAAAAGAGATTGGATAATTTCAGATGGATACAAAATTTAGATATTTTCAGTCTCAGTTTTTGATTAAATATGTATCTGAATAAGGTAAGAAATTATCTTATCTTTTGTAATACATTATTTAACATTTTTTAATTTTTGTAATGTTACAATGTCGCCTTGAAAATGCCTTGAAAATGCAAAACAATGGTGATTCATTTCTCTGATAACTTTTTGACAATTTTTTTAGTTACTAATAGAAGCCAGATCGTGTGAAAATATCATTCAACATAATATAATTTTGTAAATTTTATCATGAATGTAAATTAGTCTTCACAAGTTAAAATAATCAAGGTTACCTGTAGCATTAATAAGTTGAGCAAAATATTATCTTTAAACATCCTGTTTAAAAATAATCATTGAATATGAATTGGAACCAAATAAAGTTTTTGTTCAATGTTATTTGAATATATATATTATATATTAGTTTATGAATATATATATATATAGAAAAAATACATAATTATTCTCTGCACCCCTGTCTAATCAAATAAAATTTCAGACTTTGACTTATTAAATGAAAGTAATTAACTACAAATATTAAAGGAGAGTTTTAGTGTGAAATTTTGGACAAAAATCTAAATTTCTTAAATCTAGGATATGTTGGTTTCTACAAATCTATCACCTTTAATTCATTTTATATGTTTATCATTGTTATGGTGATGTTATTGTTCACAATATGCAAGCTATCAAGGATGAAAAATCCTTAATTTAGATTAATGCCCAAAATTAAATATAAGTAAAATATAGAATAAATTTGTTAAGCTAAGCTTAGCTAAAATAAGTTGAATAAAGAAACAAGTAACAATTCAAAGCATGGACAGGTTAAATGATTTTGACATCCATGTGGATGTGTCCAAGTAAAGCTAGATGATATTTCGAAGTTATTGAATTTTGCTTCTTTTCCTGTTTTCTTTGTTTTTTGTTTTAAATCTGTGCATTTGCATGAAGCTATCCATATTAAATAAAAACTAGCCAATAAGGGTACTAGTGGTGGGAAAGCTTTGTTAGGCTCTTTTTCTTTGCATTTGAATGATAATGTCTAATGCTCTGAATGTATGTATAATTTATGAAGTAAATGATTACAATAAAGTCAAAATACAAAGGATAAATAGGACACATGGGATAAACCCAATGAAAAGGACTTTTAATACAGATTCAATAATTTTTCCATTGCAAGTATTAATTTTGACCTTTCATATATTATTCAGGTGAACACATTGTTTATGCTGTGCCCTCAAGCCAGCTCCACTCTGCTAGTCACCTCACGCAGCCAAGAAGCGAGCATTGCATTGGGCTTGTACTTCCTGCAGAGTGGGTTGCAGCATCAGGACAAATTGTTACCATATTTTCTTAAAATACTGAAGTGTCTCACAAATGCACAATTTGAAGAACCCTTATGCAGAATTAAGTGTGCTGACCGTAAGATTAAATTATTTTCAATTTTGTAGTTTTTAGTATGCTATAATTCATATATTTATTTCTAATTGACTATATGTACATTCAAGTGTACATAATTTATATGTGTACACGACTTCTACAAGGGCTGATCTCTGGGGGAACCACCACCAGACCATCACCATCTAATAAAAAAATATTGGAGTAGGTCTTTCAGCCATAGTTTCACAATATTATTGTTGGAGATACTTATAAAGAGTGGTTTTCTCCTATGATAAATGATCTACTCTCAATAGATTTATCGGGAACAAAGTGCATATTTTAGGATGATGTATTCATTTTTAATACAATACTAGGGGAACATGGTGCATTCCAGTGTATTGATACCAATCTTTCTAGAATAACATAGTTAAAAAGGCTGACAAAATTTTATAACAAAAACTCTAGTTTGATTTTCCCACATTGCTCATTTCAAGTAGTTATATTTTTCTGTCTCACTTATGACCCGTATATGATAAAAATAAAACATAAGAAAGGAGTCTATTGGCTGACTTATTATTATGAAACTAATTTTATATGACATGTTTTACATCAAGTAATTAAATATAAATTTATTGCCAATTTTCAGGTATACCAATGTCAGAAAAATTTAGTTTCTGCCTCAACACATTGCTGTCTGATGTTGCTTCAAAGCAACCCTCTCTCCGCGAGGAGATCATAACAGCGCAAATAGAGTTAATGTCCAACCTCACAAAAATTATTATGAACTGTCACGAAAGCAAAGACTACAAAAATACAATATCGAAACTTCAGCTTTGCAAGAGTACTATACCAACACTAATCGGTTTGGCCCGATCCATGGGCCGATACGCTACTGTCGATCCTCCTTTACTGTGTCGACTATTTCCTCATCCGCCAAGTCCAGTCAAAACTAAGGAACCAGAGCCAAACTTTGAGTATTCAACTTTAGATAAAAAAAGAAAGTTCAATCAATTCAGACCGATCATTCCGAGGTCTTTATCAGGGAATCTGAACCCTAATAATGAGAATATTTTGGAAAATGGTACTGATGCAACTGACAGTTCTGGTGGCACATTAAAACGAGGTTCTCTCCATAGTTATAGCTCAGTACCTTATGACCCTACAACATACTTCTTTCATAAATTTGGGTCTAGCTTCAATCAGTTTCCGTACATGCGGTTTTCTGAGTCACCCGAGAAAAGGATTAATGTACAATTTTATGTAACATATTTACAATCAATCTTGTCATTAGCAAAGAAATTGTTGACCAAAGATCTTTTAGCATTTTTAGATGAAGAGGCTGAAGATATTCAAGCATCTGGACAAATACAGGTATTACCCTACATGTAGTAAAAATAGAAGAATATAAGTAAAATAATAAGTACATTTAATTTATATTTTACTTTCTAAGCAATACAATAAGGAGTTTTTTTATTTTTTCAGGTGTTCCCATACAAATCTTTTTCAGAAACTCTTAATTTAGTAATGGTAACATTGCTTCGCGAAATTTTACAGCATCAGAAAGATTTACCAGGCCCATTTACAAAAGATGTTCAGGTAAAGAATATATTTAGTGATGAACATTTTAATTATATCTTCATCAATGGTAGTTCTCTACCCAAGTCCTTATGATATTATTTCAAATTGTAACAAATTTCATGAGTCTATAATTTGCATGTAAATAATTTTCTTGTGTTAGGCACTAACTACACTATCAACCTGTTACTGCTTGACGGTGCTTAGTGAAATAATCTGTATAATAAATATAAAATATTTATTTCCACAGGAATTCGTGAAATGTTTATTTCTCAGTGGTCAGACCGAATTACAGAGTCGTCATCATGACGCCTCTGAAAAGGAAGACCGCGAGAGCAATTTCGCTACAGTGAACAAGTTTAAGGTTAACGTTATGGCCAACTCGGCCTGTGTGGATTTGCTCGTATGGGCTATTGGTGATGAAACTGGTAAGTTCAGTTCAGTTTCTTTTATGTAATAGTAAACATACAAAGGTTACTATGAAACTTTTTAAATGTTACATAGCAATCTTTATATGTAACAACCAAATTACAGTAAAAAATTGCAGTATTTCATTTTAACCTCCTCTCCATAATTGAGTTCATTTTACATTAACTATCTCTGGTAAAATAATTTTAGCTTAACTAAATAGTGTTCAGTGAGGTACAAAAATTTTTTGATGGCATTATTTTATTAGCCTGTATTAGTCTGTGTGGATACACAGTGAGATGGTACAGGTTGTGATTAGTCGACTATGGATAAGAGGACACATTGTGTGATAAGAGGACACATTGTGTGATAGATTTGAATATGCTGATTTCCATATTTATTTTTTTAATATTTACAAACACGATCGTAAACCACAGTTCTTTCTCTTCGTTCTACTCTTTTAATTTTAACATATTTAATCATATATTCTACCTGACATTTATAATTACTACCAAAAAAAAATATTAATGTAATTATTATAATATATCATATTTATAAAATGTATGATTAGTATTTTTTTTCATTGCTCTTCTGTATTTCTCTCTTATTTGAACTTTATCTTCCATTATTCTCTTTAAATTATAATTTCTCAACTCAGCAGTTATTTTTTTTTTGTTTTCCAATATATTGATTGGATGGGGATTTCTTCAGTTTGTGAGTATTTTCACATAAGGCGTCCATCCTTTTGCTACTATTGTATACCTCAATGAAATTAGTTTGTATCGATAGTGTGTTATAACCGGAGATCAGAAATTCATGTCATATTAAAGTAATTTACTACAAATTATATATGTGGTTTCTATAAGTTAATAATAAATAAATTATTAATCAGATGTAATTATCCATCTCACTCGCCCTTTCATTATCAGTATCACGGAATATTTTTGTACACTGCTACCCATATTTATTTATTTATATTATTATTCACTTGGAAATAATGACAGTGATCAGTGGTCATAAGTAGAATGGTGAAAGAGTCTGTGATAGAATTTAAAATCAGATTGAGCTCCCCCATAATGGCTTCCGTTAACTCAAAGTTACAAGGGTTCCAAACGCGACCTGATCCAAGGCCCACAACACATATGGTTTTTTTAGTGGTCAGTTTCACAATATATTTAATAGGGTAGTAGAGAATTTAATTCTCAAGCTTTATTAACACTTAAAAGTCTTTCACACTGTAAGTAATAGGGTTTTTTTTACAAGTTTTCGCTTAACAAACTTCTTTAATTTATCCCATGATATTTTTTTACACTTAATAATCCAAAAAAGAGTAACTAATTTAATGAAGCCTATGGAAAGCAACACGTAATAAGCTAACACTTCAAACTTTAAGTTAATAAACATCTGAATACCTGATCTCTGCGCTTAACTTCAATATTACATTATAATAAATATTTAAATAGTATAAACACCTGGGATACACGGTTAGTTTTGAATATTATTTTCATTAAATATTTTTTATGATAACATATGCATGTATATAAATTTACGATTTCTATAGATTAAAGTTTGTGTTTATAATAGTAAATTTAAACTACATTGACCAACATAAACAATGGTCTTTTCCTTAACTTATATCTCATTATGATGTTACAGTGGATGAAGACTATGATGTACCAGCTCTTATAAATGCATTAACAATATTAATAGGTATCTTTGTTCTATGACAGTTTGAGTTGACCCTTTTGACTAATAAAATCCATACTTCATTTGCCGAATAACAATCAAAAATTTTTTTTGACATTTTTAGTATAAATTTATTAAAATATTCGATGTAAAATATACTTTTAAAAATATATTTTAAACCAAGGCACTAAATTTTTACTATAAAGATTAAATTGAAATTTTTTTGAATGAATGCTAAGAATCAGCAATTATCAAAATGGCCATTAATGGAATGGTATATGTACACGAGTATGGCAAAGGCTTTTATATAATATCTATATTATCTCTGATTAACTATAAGTCTGAAAAATATTTTATGTATTGCATGGATTTTTTCACAATACTCATAAATCCTTATATACACTTCACACAACATTGTTAAAAAATACCAGTGTGATATTTTAGAATAGATTTTATGTATACCATTTTACTAACTATGTATATACACGTGAGGTTTTTGATGTAAAAGGAAATAATATGTTTTTGATTTTTGTTATGTCCATTTTAAAAATAGATATGTGTGCTAAAAAGGTTTTTTTCCAAAGAGATTAGTGTGCAATAGAATGTGAGTCGATTATAATAAGGCATTGTTTTAATTATTAATTTTATTTTAGGCGCAGATTCTCTGTGCGGACGTTTGACTGAGAAGATTAATTCTAACCATAACCACAAATTGATATTAGCCCATATGCCGCTACTCATGGTGTGTTTAGAAGTAAGTTCGTTGCTTTATATATATTTTTTGTAAATGGAATTTAATTTTTGCAATTTGTGATTTTAAAACACTGGCGAATCTGTTTCTTTTGAAAAAAGAATTTATTATATTAAAAAAAACGATTTAGTATGAATTTAAAATGTTAAAACATTATTTTAAATTTTTATTAATAAATCAATTACTTATCTAGTACAATAAAGTATATATTATATGAATATTTTCGACATGTACGAGTATATGACCGTCCAATTTAAAACTAATTAATGAAAGAAATATATAGTAATGAATTACTGGTGGCCAAAAATGATATTTATTACTATTGTAAAGAACACACATGAAAGGTGGCAATGTGAAGGCGTCAGAAGATGCAGAATGAAGACTGCTTTCACCCCGTCCTGTGGAAATTTGTTACGTCTGACTGCTAAAATGATGATGATGACGATGATAATAATAATGTAAATTTCTGTTTTATATGCTGGTGATAAATAACGATAACTTGTGTTTGTATTAATAAAAAAAATTCAGCAACTTGGAATTTATTTTCGCTATAGTACGTCTATGGTTCATATTATTTCTTGATAAAGAATCTAAAAACAATTATTTTAAAATAATTTGATTTATTACACAAAGTTAATAATTTACCGAATTATTAAAAATTAAACTTTTACGTCATTATGGCAGGGTCTTGGAAAACTAGCGACGAAATTTCCATCAATAGCAAACACTTCAATTTACTGTCTCCGTGATTTCCTAGTAACGCCGTCTCCAATACTGTTCAAACTGCACAAGCTGGAGTTAGAGAAAACTGGAAAGGAGCATATGAAAGTAACGTGTATGTAACTATTTTTTAATTTACATCATGTATTATATCTATTTAATTTCATCCAATAAAGTATAATTTTCTTTTCAGTACAAGGCAAAGAATTACAAGGTATGACCTCCAGTGGTGTTCCGGTAAAGTCGACGCCGTTCGAGAAACTTCGAGATGCTGCAATAGAGAATCTTTGCGTTGCTTTGGAGGCGGCGTTAACCGTCGATCCGTTCTGCGTTCCTGCTCTAGTCGGATCTGTCAGCAACCGGCTGTTTACTGCAGAAACAAGTGATAGGTTTGTGGTTTTTGCTGCTATATTTAATTCATCCTAGCAAATCTTTATACATATACACACACATAAGTGTAATAACATATATAAGAACTGTACAGACTCATCATGATATCTTTAAAATCATGAGGCATAAATTTTTTAAGTTTGTATACCCCTTTCACTGTGTAAAGGTGAGTTAAGCAAGGAATTTATGAAATTCTACTCACAAGACTTTGAGAGTGCGTTCATGTAATTAGATATTTTTTAATCTGTAGGTAGTATATATTATAGGTTTTAAATTTATATAAATAATTTTTTTGGGCGCACGACAAGCCACTATTGTATGTAGTAATGGTTCTTTAACGGGCGGACTTTCGACGAACGCACTCTAAATTATGTAGTTCCTACCGAACGGTGTAGAAAATCGGAATATCCTGGAATGAATTAAACCCCTCTTACTTTGCCTAAGACCTATATTATAAGGCCAAAAATTTATATAAATAGTTTGCAAACCAATTGTACGAGCTACCAATTTTATAATAGTATGTTTTTTATCAAGTCTTCGTTAACAATTGTCTTCGACGTATTCTCGGTATATGTGGCCTGAGAAAGTCTCTAACGTAGACCTCTGGAAATGCTGCGGAGATATGTCAATCGACCAGCAGATCAAAACGCAAGTGGAACTGGATAGGCCACACGCTCCGAAGTTACCCTGATCATATACCGAGGCAAGCCCTAGAATGGAATCCTCAAGGAAAGCGAAGACGTGGCCGCCCAAAACAAAACTAGCGGCGGACGATCACTGCAGAAGCGAAGGCAGTTGGAATGACGTGGATCGAAGTAAAACGCGAGGCTCAAGACCGCTCGGGATGGCGACGTACTGTGGACGCTCTCTGCCCCATCTCGGGGACATAGGAATAAATGATGACCTTTTTTTTATCAGGATCTACAAATATATTTTTTTATTTTAATATCACATTTCACTACGAACATGTATATGTTACTAATTAGATTAAATTTTAAATGTGTCCAAATCATTGCCAATAATCTTTTACTGTTTAACTTTACAGTGAGTCTTCTTTGATAAGTACAAATATAGTCATCATGTTGGGTCATGTTGCTGTAGCCCTAAAGGACACACCAAAAACAACTGATACTATTCTACAATTTTTCCAACAGAGGTAAGTATTTCATTAATAAATCCTATAATGCGGGTTTAGGATTCTGTTTTTTAAGTATTGCGAAATTATTTTTACTATTGAATCGTTTGAATTTGAAGCATGTTTCATCAATGAAAATACGCATTCGGGAGCCTAGTATATTTAGTGTGGCAACCGTGTTACTCTACATCATCTAGCGGAGTTGTCGTTAACGAGGTCGGGTGCAAAGCGGCAGAGCCATGTGCGCTGGCGGCAAGAGCATCGATGATGTAGATGCTCGCAAACATCAATCGTCCTAGTGAGAGCTCGAGCACGGTGGCGAACGCGTGTGTTTCTTTTATTTTTTTACCGTCTGACCTATTAAAAATTGTCTGGCATACCTAATAAACTTATATTCACAAAAGTATTGTTTTCAATTCATATCTGACAAGTTATGTCCTATAGTTATCCTACAAGAGTATAACAGTAATTACTGTAAGGAAAAATTGATTACTATGCAGGTTATGCCGGGCGCCGTCATCGTTGGACACTTTGATAGTGGATCAGCTTGGCTGTATGGCACTCGCTAGCCCCGAAGGTCCAGCTCACGACGAAATCATGAGGATGTTCACCGTTATCACCGTGGAAGCGGCGAGCGCTGCTTATCATCACACTGATGACAGGAAGCAGTACAGGTGTGTGAAAAATAATATATTAGATCTTTTACTATACTACTTTCTGTTTGTAAATAGATTAGATGCAGGATGGACTAAAATTTAGGCTATAAAAAGGACTTTGTTGAAAGATGTCTTTTATCGGTCTATCAGTGAGTCACGGACAAGTTCTTCTGACCCGGTGATCAGTAGTGAGGTGACTTCTACCCCTTTTCATCTTATTTACACGAGAACCAATCTCCGGTTTCCCTACTCATTTCATAGTTGGATTTTTATACAAGTTTTTATACTAAACTCTCTTTTTTGGTCATTATATTCTTAAAAGGATAAGTTATATTTGTAATAAGTTTCGGGGTGTACGTGTTTTTTTGGGGTGCCTAATATTTTTGGCCATGGCTGTGTATATTGTAATCATTTATGTACTTTGTAATCATTTATAATAAAATGTTTTGAACCTCTGTTACCTCATTGCCACACAGACACGTGTCGGGTGCGGTGTTGAACGCGCTTGCCAACGTTGCTGCGAACGCACGTGGGACGAGCGTTCGTCTGGAACTGCTGACGCGGCTCCTGGAACTGTTCGTTCAGCTCGGTCTCGGCGGTGAACGCGCTACGGATCGCTCGCCCGCCCCTGTGCTGAAGGCCTCTTCCAGTGCAGGCAACCTTGGCGTTCTAATACCCGTCATAGCGGTCAGTATTTCTCCTTCTACATTATTATACCTTCTTCTTGTTTACAGCTGATAGACGAGCTCTGCAAGGCATAAGTCTCCTCCATAATCTCCACAATGACCGATCTAGCGGTTCCCGCACCCAGTGATTACCCTAGACCTTATGTCGATGGTCCACCCACTAATGGTGGGCCTGTCCACGCTGTATCTACTGGCTAGTCGTTGCCACTCGCGAACCTTTGACTCCAACAACCATCGGTTGGACGAATGATGTGACCACTTCAGATGAACAATTCTTCGAACTACATCAGTATTCTCGCAGCGAAACTCCCAGCATGGCTCTCTTTATTGCTCTTTGAGTGACCTTGTTTTTATAAGGCCCACCGTAAGCGACCACCTCTCGGACCCATAAGTTATTACCGGCAATACACACTGTTCAAAAACCTTCGCTTTAAGCACTTGCGATACTTTGGACGAAAGGATTTTTCGGAGCCATATACCATGTATCCCTTGCTAAATAAAAAAAACCATTCCTGGTAATTTTTAACATGATCAAAAATATTCTAGCCAAGTTTTATACCTATTTTTTTACTGTTTGGTAGAGTGACTTTAAATAATGTACTCAAAGAGTACGTCCGTCGATTTAATAAAATTCTTGGTAATTTTTAACACGAAAAAATATTTTGTTTAAGTTTTATATAAGTATAAAATATATTTTTCTGCGTATTTTTGCAAGTGAAGTAATTATTCCATTCTTAACTTATTCTTCTCTACTCGGCAATATCTGTTTTGTATATATATAGAGAAAAGCAATTACAAGAAGTTAGGTGTTTTAAAGTATAAAAAAATAAATAATATACCCACGGTATATTATTTTTTGGACTTTATAGATTTTTTACATGGAAAGGGCTGTAGAGGTGTAGACCCTGAGAGAACTGAGATTATTGATCATAGGTCGGTGGTCATTTCCTAGGATATAATCTTATATAATTCACACTTTGTGCATTAGTTATATAGGATTGCCACTGCTCTCAAACTAGTATCCAGAAGATGGGCAGTAGCATTCTACGTGCCATAATACCATACTGCGATCGCCAACCCGCCTGCCAAGCTTGGCGGTTATGGTGTATCTCCTCATAACATTTCTTTCCCTTGTAATGGGCTTCTATGGGCAGAAACGATAACGAAGATGACGACATGGAAAGATAGACTCAAAACACGAATTCGTATTATGGTCCCTTTTATTTTTTTTAAAATAATAAGGCAAGAGGACAACTATTCCAGAATCAAAAATCTTCATTAAATTTTTACATTTTAAGTCATAAGCGACCACTGGCCGAGCCATCTTGTCCTGCTTCTGTTATTGTTCTGCTGAGAAAACCCGGTGAGAAGTTCAACAGTTGTTGTTTTCAATGAAATTTAACAATTTTTCATGTGTACATTACAATATCAACTACATAATACTATCAATTTTAGATTTTAAATTAAGAATATGGCGGTCTAAGACATTTTGCGGAAATGTATTATATATGTGTACACTCAGATTCATGAAGGATTTGTTAAGTAAATTATAAGTAGTTCTTTTAATATTACAGGTTCTAGTAAAAAGGTTGCCTCCCATAAAGAACCCCAAGCCAAGATTACACAAACTGTTCAAAGATTTCTGGCTCTACTGTGTCGTTATGGGTTTCACGGCCGCTGAATCAGGTAAAAGCTGTTACTATTATTTTTCCAAATCTTTTAATGTTTAATTAAAATTTTCCCCACAATTCGAATTGTTCTCATTTAACTTCTATGTATATTGTAATGGAATTAATTTACATTTCCACTCTTTTATCACCACTATCTTTTGAATAATTTATTCTATGCTGTTTATATAGATGTACTTAAACATCTTGTCTCTTCTTCTATGGCCACGCCTGTAGCCATGCGAAAGCGTGAGTAAAAGATGCTTCTAGAAACTAGCTGTTTGTGATTTGATTTTTTTTAATTTAAATTGTGGTTTTAGTGAACTGATATGACGCTGTTTATAAAATCGTATCTAATATTGACGTCTTTAATAGTTTAGCTTTTTATGTTTCTTGTTATTTTGACAATATTTTTTGAATAAAATAAGGAGTTTTTTTATTATTATTTTGCATTAGGTTTACTGTTTTAATATTATATTGTTTATAATAAAATGGACATAAAAGTTTTTAGATGAAAGTGAAAAATTAGGATGATTATACAGGTTGATTGAAAATAAGTGTAGAAGCTTTAAAATGGGTCAATTAATGTATGGCACACCCTATCCAAAACACTATGGTTTTAGATAATAAATAACATAGTGATATTATAGTAAAAAAAACATTTTCAAACTTTCTTATGGATTAGTAATATTAAATTTAATTATTGTTTAATATCTGTCCCTGCAGAATTTTTACTGTCAGAAGTTATTGGCATGTCTCATTCTTATGGAGAAAAAATGATGTAATCTTTTGAAATGGCACTTTATAGGTCATTTGCAGACAAATAAGCATTACTGTATCACCTCTTTAAAACTTTCACACATTTACATTTACTGTATAAAATGCTGTGCTAAGCTCGTGCTAATTTATTGATGTAAATATGTTATATTATTGTCAATAAAAGCCAATAATTTGTGTATACATTATTGGAATAATACATATATTTTAATTAAATACTTGAATCAAAATAATATTGCGTCAAATAAGTTCAGAGATTTGTTATTAACTGATTTGTGTTTTGAATTATATTTATTATAATTTTCACACATCACATACGAATTCCATGTACGAATTGTTAACATGTCTTGGAATGATCACACATTTGTCCATTTGGGGTGATTTTTTGTAAAATATGTTTTAAGCATTTTTTGTTCATACAGAGTGTGCTTTTAGGTTGTCTTTAGAAGTGCAGTGTTAGATTATGATTTTTATAGAAATTTACGTTGTTACTACAATTTTGCTTTGGTTTTGAGTGGGTTTGGTTTTAGTTTTTTTTACTATTCGGCTTATGTAATTTACTAAAGAATATATTAGAGAGTATATTTCAAGAACTTTAAACCACTCAATTATAATTTACATTCTAATTGTTAACTGCATATTTACCCATTTTATGAATGTAATAAAATTAAAAATAATTTGATTTTAATTTTCAAATGTTTACAATAATTTTCTTGGAACAGTTTTTTTAAATAAAATAAATATTAAACAATATCATTTGAACCATTCAAATAAAAAAAATATGTCATAATTCCTTGAACATTTGTAGACACAATTTTAATATTTCCCAGGTCTGTGGCCACAGGAGTTATATGCAGGTGTAAAAGAGATAGCTGTCAAATCACCTTTTCTTGTTTCGCAAACATCGTTAAGGTCTGAAATGAGGGAACTTCAGTACACGTCCGCCGTAAGGAACGACTCGGTCTCCCTCACCGAGCTGCAAGAGTTGAAGACACAGATACTGAATCTTTTAGATCACCCGCCCGACGTTACTGTCAATGTAAACAAGTTGACTTTTGCTCCGTGCATGTATTTGCTTAGCGTGTATTGGTTGGAAACCTTAAGGTAAGTCTTTTTTTTAGGAATAATACTAACATCATGTGCACTAGTTCGTTCGCGTTAAGAATACGTTAATCTTTGTCCACCGGCCTAGTCACGACCCGAGACCAACCAAATCGTTCTTACTTCAAGTCAAGTGACACTCACCATTTGAAGGCATACTTACAACGGTTATATCGAATGATTTATGTATTATAATAGGTTATTCCAGTAAGGCTGACAATGTTGATTTAGTGAATTCTTAACGCAAAAGAACTATAGATTGTGATGCCCCTCACGGAATCATACCTATTGTAGTTAGTTTTTTGTTTTTGGTTCTAAATTGTCTTCGTATTTTACAGTCTCCTACTTATCTTATTTCTTATTTACTAACTAATTTTAAGTCTTTGTTATCTGGAATGTCAATATCTTTAAACGTTATATATATTCTAGGGTAACCAACTCACCAGAACCAAGTTTACAGCCAATTATCGAGTATTTAAGCGACACGGCTTTACAGAAGGACAAGAGTGGTATGTGGCAATGCGTTGCAAGGTGCGTTACAAATGAGGATATTTGGAATTTTAATTCATACTTTTGGCCGAGCTCAAATTCCCTTAGGATAAAAGTGTTTGTCTTTTGAGGATATCCACATGACGTTTTGGATAGTTCAAAATCGACTAATACTTAATGTTTTAGTTGCGCATATCATACATCGCTAAAATAAACGGTTTATAGTTAGATACTTTCGCTACCTAATTAAGGGCCATTGTTTTATTTTACAGTACTTTATGAGAAGATACATGGGCTCTAACAGGAAATATTGGAATACCCCTAATGACTTATAAAGACATAAATTTCTTATTATTTGTTAAGATTAATATTTAGGTGTATACATTAATGTGCAGTGGACAACTTCGTTTGCATAAGAAGATTATTTATAACAAACTAATGGATGCACGCCTTGCGTCAACCTAGAGATAAAAGGGCGATTTTTATTATTTTTGCAATATTTATTATTGTAAGCCGTTTTATAGTAAAAATGTGTTAACATGTCAAATTATATGTGCACTCTTTAATTTTTTGATATTTAAATTACGTAATATTGTTATGCCTTATGTTGCTTAGCGTTGGCGATAAGGTGTTCCAGAAGTTTCTAGACGTGATGTCGGACAAGGTGAAAGACGAATCGAGAGAACGCGAGTTGGAAAGTCACGCGCAGTTTCTTCTAGTCAACTTCAACCACATCCATAAACAGATTCGTCGCGTAGCTGATAAATGGTTGGCGGGATTAGTGGACCGGTTCCCGCATTTGTTATGGAATTGTCGTGTTAGTATTTTTATTACTTCTTACAAAATGCCATTAATAGCTATAAGAATTATTTTATGTATTTCTAGGTGTCTTGATAGAGTCTGTAATATCAGAAGTTATTGACCCGTTATGAAAAAAAAATGTTTTTCAGATTGACCACTTTATTTATTAATATTACACAACGAATACTAACAAAAATAAATTTTCCATTTTGTGTTTATGTTTTACCGCGAATTTTCACTCCTTATGAATCTTAATCGTTTTTCACTTATAAGTAGCATGCTTTTAATTACACGATTTCTAAAACATTTATTACTAAAACATTTTGTTATAGTTATGTATTTATTTTTAACCCAAGAATTTTCAGTACAATGATTCTTATTTTTGTTGTCTATGGAGTATATAAAACTGTATGAAGTATACAAAATAAAAAGTTAATTTGTTAATAAAATGTAAATTCTAATCAATGTCATCCCCTTCAAAGTAATCCCCGTCCGGTAAATAGCACTTTTGTCGACGCTTTTTCTAGTCCGCGAAAAAGTCGGAATACTCTTTTACCGGTATTGCCTTTAAGACCTGCCTCGAATCGGTTTTTATCTCATCAATCGTGTCATAACGGCGTTCGCATTGGCTTTTTGAGTTTGCTGAATAGCAAAAAAAATGCGCGATTTTGGCGAGACATCACGCGTTTTAGACACAAAAGGTATTTCAAAATGGTTTTGGCTGAACCAAATATTGTTCCAACTTTTGATAAAGAGACGCTTGGCAAATGTTATAGATAGTTCTACCGACGTTAGAAAATAAAAATTACCTGCCTTCCTAATGCCCGATAGTTAAATGACCATTTCACCATAATTTTGGATGACAGGTGTAAATGAATCTTGTATTTTCAGGTGCTATGGTCCATGTTGGATATACTCCAAGTATTAAGTTTCAGTTTAGAACTCGACGCTAATCAAGAAACACCGTTACTTAAAGTTCCTGGTACCGATTTCACACTTCAACTTCAAGATACATTGGAAGGCAGAGAGGTAACGAAAATACTTTTGCAGACATTAAATATTCATATATGACTCTATAATGTTTACATTGTCAATGTCTAAATTTTTTCACGGTTTTTGATTTTATAACTTGCTAAAAGATTTTTGCACTTATTACTGTAATATAGGTTTTGTCTTAGATTATATTTTATTTTTGATTTATACGCATACCGACCTATTACCAAGATGTACCTGGAAATGATTTCTGTATAAAATTTTAAAAATGATGAAAATTTGCTATTAACCTTATTGCAACTTCAACAGGGAATTGTTAAAGATTTTGCAGACCGATGCCATGGTATTGTTCAAGAGGCGATGAAATGGGCGCCGCAGTCAACCAGATCACATCTCCAAGAATATCTTAATCAGGTAATATTTCCGTTAACCAAAGTAGCTATACCTATTTAGGTTATTTATAGGAAGATCATTTTTATAATCGTCATCTAAATCTTCAGTAATTTAAATAGAATTATTGTTAAATAATCGATTTTAACTGGTTCGAGCGTCCGTATTTGTTGCAAACGTTTTTAGTTTTGTACATGTGATAAAGATACTTGATTGTTGCCAATACATATTTAGTAAAATTTTATTCTATCTATATGTATCCATGAATGATTGTCTACATGTCCTTTATAAAATCGTGAACTTTGCATTTGATCATATGATAATGTTTAGCAAAGTTGTGAATGAGCCCGCGAAGGTTTCTAGGTTGGTATGACCATCGACAGATGGCGCCACTGTCATTCCAATGAATGTCATATATTGCCGAGGCAGTTCATGCTGATTTGAATTGAAACGAAAACAGCAAACGTACGATAATATTTCGGGTTATGGGTGTAATAAGAATTTATATAATACGTGAAATTCATGTACGATTTTCATAATTAAAATAAAAACTACTTGAATAAAAATATTTTGTATTTGATTCGTGAGGTTTGATAACTTCTAAGCCAGGTGTGTTTTAGGTGCCAAATTCTACTTTATGGCATCACTGCGGCTTGGCCTTGGCAACAGGGGCGTTGTTAGGCGCTGGCGGCCTGAATCGTATGTCAGCACCTTTGCCTCGAGCGGCTCTGGACAAACGTCCACCATGCGTGACCCATGACTCTGCTGCTCTACTCGCTGTCGTGTCACAACGGAGCAGATACGCGGGAGAAGTGAGTAGTGCCTTTTTTATAAGCCATGTTAAACTCCTTAATAGGATATTTTAATGTTATTACAAGTACAGTCAGTGTTTATGCAATAAATAAAGTATGTTGTTATAGGTGTAATAGATTCAGGCGTTATCTCGCGGAAGTCCATCCTAAGAAAGGGAACTAAGAAAGTCCTAACTAAGAAAGGGACTAATATATAGCTACTTCCGCTATGCAGCAGTAGTCGTGCAATAAAGTGCACCGCCCGCCAGCACGCTGATAAATGCGCGTGCGGCAAACAATGCGAAACACAAGAACCACCGTTCACCATTCACTCCACACGTGTTTGCACGTCTGTTGCTGCATAGCGGAAGCAGCTATATATTAGTCCCTTTCTTAGTTGTTGTTTTAGGATTTCATAGTGTCTTATTGTAGAGTGAATGCCTTATCGTCACTTAATATTATGAATGAAGAAAATCCTACGTTATATCGTGGATGTCTTAAACTATTAAAAATTGTTAATAAGTCTTTTATAATTACTGTTGATGAATACTGTTATTTTAGCGGAAAAAGATCACTGAATGCTTGACATACATTAACAGTTTCATTAAATTGGAGTTTTCAGATCGCTAAGACACAAATTTTTTTTACGGTAATTAAACTTTACTAACTAACTATTACTTTACTTTTTAGCTAATTAAGCTCAGGATACTTCTTCCATTAAATGTTTAATCGGATTCAGAGGTCGTTGGGCTAATAACTTAATAAGGCATAAGCTTGAACTGTACGCAGTTACCATTCCAAGATTAGCTATTTATGATTTTATCGAGCGTTTTTTTATCTATCGCCCACCAAGCTGCCAGCTGTTCATTCACCCCTGTACAGTTTTTACACTATAACTAATCAATCGGTATAACACAAGGTGGCCGGTGCGGTAACGGCGGAAGGTGGAGGCGAGGCAGCTGTGTGGCGTGTAGGGGCGAAGCTCCACGCAGCGTTGCGGGACGCCTGCACCAGCGGCAGCGAGACCGCGCACAGGGCTGCTCTGTGGCGGGCCACGGCTCTTTTGGTGCACGCGCGACATCAGATGTCTGCGCATTCACAGACATCACCTACTTCGCGGGCCCTTTTACACAGTGTTGGTGAGACTTTCTTCATTATCATTTCAGCCGTGGGACGTCCATTGGTGGACATAGGGCTCTGTTTCCAGTTAAACTGATCGAAAGCTGTTTGCATATAGCGTTATTAGATGTCTTTTATTTATTATTGGTTATAATTACAAAACATTGTATGTGTATTGAACAAAATAAATATATTTTGATTTTTTCCCTGTTTTCAGCATGGTCACAAGTGGAAATATTCACGGAAGATGCCGTGACCACGGCGGTAGAGTGCTGGCAATGGTTGAACACAGCGAGACCGGACCTTGAACTGCGACTTCTGCAGGAGATATTCGCGGCATGGCAAAGTACCGTCGACAGAAAAATGGGTCTGTTCTCTAAACAGCACGAAGAGATTAGCCCGTTAGCCGCATATGAAGGTAAGTTTATGTTTATGCAACGATATATCGTACTCCAAATACTACAGTTATTTACTACTTTTTAACTGTACACCGAACTCTTTTTTACACGTTATAACACGTTCCTAAGAAAAACGTTATAGCTAAATATTTTTTCAATAAAGTGTGTAAAATAAATTAATAAAAAAAGTATGTAAAGAACGTTACGGTAATTCATAGAAATAAAAACGTACGCGCAACATACAACATTCCGTAGTCCGTCAAGGCGTCTGATTAGCCGGCAAAATATAAAATCAGCTGTCGACCTGAGTTTTCCGCTATACTAACGTGCTATTTAATTTTGCAAACATAATAATTTCCGTGTATTTTCTTAGTTTTGTGCTACCTGGAAATTTGGGTTTTTGTATCAAGTTTGACATTGATATAAAAAACGATTTAATCAGATTTGAGTCATAAAAAGATAAGGTAAATGATAGTTTTCCTTTGTATTACGTATTAGACGTATAATGTTCCCAGTGAACGCTTATATTCAATGAGAGAAATAAACGTTAAGTAAGTTAAAGTATAAGTTATTCAGCAAACAATTCTTATAACAAGTAAATTAATTTATGTCTCTGTTTTTTTTATATTGTTTTCGAAAATATATATATAAATATGACGAGGTTATTTAAAAGTTATTTCTATTTTAATTTAAATTATGGCGATTCATTGTATTGACCGATTAAAAGCGTATATCATGAAAACTTAGAGAGCTCTTTGAAAGTTTAGGTTAATTTTTTAATTTTCCGCGGGTTAAATACGTATATAAAAGGTATGTACAAGAGTATTACAAATATTTTTGAAATTATACATTTCGAAATGAAATATGAAAATATATGCACAAAAATTTAAACTAATTCTAATATTATGAAATCAATAGTGATTGAGTGATCGATTGAACTCGAGTACAGTTATCGAGAGTCACAAATAAAGACTCGCATGTGGCTCCCTCTGCTTTACGCTAGAAAGTAGAATAACAAAAGAATTAATATTTCAGAGCGTCATTCTTTGTCCGGTGCAAATTCTTTTAAAATGAGAAGTTCCGAATTTAAGATGTTTACTACGGATCGTCAGAAAGGTTCAGAAAAAGTGTATGGTGAATATTAACTCTCACGTGTGTAGTATACAACACAATCTAAAAAGACCATATGACCTTATTATAGTCATCGGAAATCGTTGGAAGGAGGCCGCTACTAACCGGTCTTATTGAAAATCTATGATAGTTAAAATTATAATGACTTCTAAAAATATTTTATAGATTAAAGAAACTTAACGGAAAAGGATTCGTATCAAAATTCGAAATACAGTTTTAATACTTTTTATGTATATTCTGTACAATAACGTATCGTTAAAACATATGCTGTATTTATTAGTTACCATACAATTTAATGGGTTTATGCAGTTTTATTGAGTAATATTTCGTAGATTTTAATATATCACCGTAAAACTTTAGGTTAACCTGTATTTTAAGTTGAAAGTAGATTTTAAAGTAACTGATAATGAATCTTAACTACATATACTTAAAGGTCATAATGAATTCATATGAAACTCATGTATGACTTTTTGTTTCTTAGGCTTCTGTCGGTAAGCTAAGTATTATTAAACTATGAGGTATATAACCAAATGTATATTCGGTATCCATAGAAAATATTTAATAGTATTTAATAATTATATTTGGGAATTAGTGTAAAATAAATATATATTAAGTACACGCATGGACGTGTTTAGAGGAACAAAAATAAAGGTAGAACCCGAAAATGTACAGGAACCTTTTATGTGCCATGTTCTTCCTAAACCTTTCTAAAATTTTGTGTTCCCCTAAAAAAATTATGTATATTACATATACATAATTTTTATATTAAAGCGTAAGGGTTATATTCGCGTCGAGTTTTTTTTTCTAAATGCCTTTATTTAATAATCGAATTGCGCCCTTGTGGGGCGTGGGCCCTACCTTAGGAAGCACTGAAGTAGATATTACCCTGTTAAAGTCGTCTGAAGGCATTGTATGCCGACCGTTTTCTACCGATCTTATTGGCAATCTATGGGGGAAGCCTATAAAGGATGATGTAATGGACAAAATAAATAATTAATTACGAGTTTATTGTATACAGCACGCTCAGTAAGGGTACATTGTGGCGACATTTTACACAACCTTAATATCTGTAACACGAACGTAACCAATATTCAGCATATAATTAAAAATAATTTGATTTGATTTGTAGTGGCAGAAATATAATTAGTTTGATCTGTGATTTTTCAGACTATTAAAAAATATATAGAGATTATAGAAGACTTAAAGAAAACACTGAAGGCAGAATTTATATTAACAGTGTCCTATGATACAGACCTCCGTATTGTAATTATAAATAGCTAGCTATAATAGCTTTTTTACGTTCCTCTAATAATGTCCATTTGTGTATTTGTGGTAAAAGATGTAATAGTTGTAAAGCATATATAGTTATAGAAGAATTTAATTTTCAGGCTCAAAACTGGAGCCAAGGCCACCATTCGTTGCTCCACATGCAGTGTGGGTTCGGTACTTGTGTGAGGTTGCAGACACCGCTAAGTACAACAGTTTGGAGAAAGTAGAGATGCTCGCTAGCTTACTACATAGGTAAGTTCACTATAGAAATATTTCCACCCCAGAATTCAATTATCATTTTTCTCTGGAACCATAAGTTTCAGAGATTTAAAATTAAAGGGATTTTACAAAACTTATCAATTAAAGTTAGTTTGCAAAAAAAGGTGGGGACAGTTACTTCTTTACAATGTTATTAGCATTTGTAAAATGTAATAACAGTGTTTATTTAAAGTTATAGCCATTAAAATACTTATCTATTTTTACAGTTTAGATCGCGGACATTTTGAATTGCTAATTCTAGGCATCTTTGTGTTTATGTTACTTATTTAATTTGTGTAAAAGAATATAATCAAACAGCGGAAGGTTGTACATTTGTACGTAAATCGATTAAGTAAACGCGGAGCATCATTGATCTAAATACCTTTGGTTGATTATTATTAAAAATTTGTAATTGATATTGTTATCAGCATTTTTGTCGTCTAAAGATCATCAACAGATTGTCGTCCTGTTAAAATGGTTAAAAGTTCTAAAATAATACCCGGCAACTAATTGAATGTATTAATTTTAAAACACTGTATAAGCACACTGTTTTAGCAAAAACATGCTTTTTCATGTTTTATAATATTCTACGGAAATTACTACGTCGTCTGTTTGCAAGAAATCGGATTTTTTGGAAAAAAAAATATTTTAACACGTTGACTGTCACGGCAAATTTTAGAAATCTGGCGTAAAATGGCAATTTCAATAATAACATTATATTATCAAAAACTTTAATTCTAGTGCATAGTTATCATCAAAAAACATAAAAAATATGTTTTTTTATTTTTTATTTTTATTTCTGATTTTGAACTAGTATTCATTATTATATTTTTGTTTGTTTTTTAATAAATTATCTGTTCGTGCAAGCCAGCAGTGATTTTTTGTTTTTTCCCCGGAATCCGTCTATCGTTATTAGCATTGATATATTTCGAGTATATTCGTAGCTGCAAAAAAATAGCAAGTAAACACAGGACGAGATAACTCGTAGTTAACGTCCTAGAGAAGAACGCAATTTACGACTTATCTCGTACTTGGCAGTCAACGTGTTAATGTTACCTTATCGCTATAATGTTAAAT
This sequence comes from Battus philenor, assembly GCF_028537555.1. Lineage (NCBI taxonomy): Eukaryota > Metazoa > Arthropoda > Insecta > Lepidoptera > Papilionidae > Battus > Battus philenor. The sequence continues at coordinate 8,759,381 of NW_027181686.1, forward strand.
AATTGAGAGTATGTTTTAGGTATAAAAACCAATCTTGTTTTATGGGACTAAAAAATAGTTATCTATTTCGGCAAAGAATTACTTTAATAATGCGCCTTCCATGTCAGCAGTATTTACAAATTGCAAATCGAATAATATGATATTGATTTTAACACAGATCATTACCTATCACCGTTGGAGACATAAGGGATCACATCAATAGACATGTCGAGGCAGCCGGTGTTAGATTTAAGTAAGTTACCATAACTTTTAATCATGTATTTGATTTTTTGTGTGCTCAATAAATATATTTATATGTAATGCAACAAGTCAATGTGGATAAATATGCTTAACTGTTTACAGACTGTTATCATGCGGCCTTTCTTTACTACAAGGTGACATATTGCCGCGTTCCTTGGCTCGTAACATACTGAGGGAGCGGGTTTACAGTGTCTGCTTAGATTATTTCTGCAGAGGTCTGCAATGTCCCTCCAAGAGTTCCGGAGCGCTGAGGGAGGACATCATGTCTCTGATCAAGTTCTGGCAACTCATGCATTCTGATAAGAAGTATCTGAAGAGCAGTGATATTGGCGGTATGTTAAAATATATGTGTATTGCTGAATATATGTCTCCCCTGTGGATCTCTAATAGATATAGAAAAATTGGTGTATTTTATGCAAAGAATAAAAACAATTATTAAAAGAAACAAATAATACTTGTTTTAAGAGCCTTATAGATACCGGATGTTTTGTATTTCATGCGACAGAGATAACGATCTAAGAAGCCGAAATTAGCCGATTGTCTCTTTCCAAAATATTTATCGCCAGGTACTGTAATCATAAAATGTATGTTACTTGTGACGTCACTATTACCACAGTAGAGGTTGCTTTTGCCCAGGAATATTATAAAAAAAAATTGTAACTCAGCAGAATTCGACACGATGGGCCCGAGCAGTTCGCAAAGCGTGTACACATCCAACTCCCCGACCGATAACCGATCGTCTATTAATAGCAGCGTTATAGGCAGTCGACAGACAACTGGCTGGATTAATACGGTAATTTTTTTTCTAACTTTTCATTCTGACGCCCATTCTAAATCATAGGACTCCTCCAAAGATCGCCACAATGACTCGGTCTTATGCTGCTCGTAATAAGCGACTGCTTACAACCTTGACTATGTTGTTGTTCTGCCTAGCGGGAGCCTCCTAACGTCGTTTCCAAAAAAAAAAAGTTTTAAAAATAACTATTTATACATCTTCATTTCAGTCACTGATGAATGGCCTTCCCGATTGATTTCCAATAGGACCCGTTAAGATGGGCCTTAATCGAGCGTCTTCCGGTGACTTTGACACGTTCGTTTTCTTTTCTTTTGGGTGGATATCCTGCATTGCTTTACTGATTTGATGTCCTTAAAACGTTTAGATGTTCCTAAGGTTTTAGTTCATTCTCATCCGTACATGTGATAACACAAAAAGATTTATAGAAATTAAACTTTATTTTAAAACACTATTTTATTATATTAATAATGTAAATACATAATATTAAAAAAATTTCAACTGTCGCTTTGACAGGTGCCAATGTCAACAACAACTCTCAGCAGCGGGGCAGGCAGTGTGGCGGGAAAGCGTTCGAACCGAAGCTTCAAACCGCTGAACAAGTCGCAGGACACCTTCGTTAAGGATTACGTCAGGAAAAGAAACTTGATTCTGGAACTGATGGTATGTATGACTAACCACGTAATACAACCTGACCTCATTAGATTTAACATCTTTTGAGAGATAATTTAAATTAATATAAGACACATACACACAGACATAGACACATTATTATTAATGTTTTTTTTTTTTTTTTTTTTTTAAATAAGTACACGTTTTGTATACGGTCTAGCAGAGTGTTCAAATTCAAGGTATCATAACGTGTTATTATTTGAAATGATAAATATTTTTTTTAAGTACTTGTGCATAAATTGTAATAACAATTTACGAGGTATAAGCTATTCGTGGTATACATTAATATGTCAAAAAGAAAATCCTCAAACATCCTCTAGCTTCCATGCATGTGGAATTTCAAAGAATCAGTCCTTGGCTGACCTCTCGTCGGCCAAAGGAATATCCTCACCTTTGGAACGGTAATTCCAAAAAATCCAATTGTGTTAATTTTGGACATGAAAACAAAAATATTTTGACAAAGTTTTAAATGTATAATGGGCTATAGTTTAAAGATATGCATTTTATTTAATGAACGCCCCTTTGCGGGTGGAATTTCGTAAAATACCTCCTTAGCCTATCGCTCTCGAGACATCGTGATGAGTCGGTACATGGGTTGATATATTTTGCATATGTTTCCTCCGTAGGCGGTGGAGATTGAGCTACTTGTGACGTGGCACAATCCGCACGGACGTCCCGAGCAGGCTGTCCCCGGTGAGGACAACATCGCCACGTGGCGTTCCAAGCCGAACACCGATCGCACTTGGAGGGACTATGCTAAGCACGCCTGGGACATCAGCCCTGCCCTTGCCGTCTTCCTGCCGGAAAGGTAAATGCCACAGACAATAAAAAAAATAATCTTTTACATGTTTGAGATGATCAAACCGAATAAAATTCTAATGGTCAGAAGTGATGGCATCTTGAAACAACGTTATTGGTTATATGTATAGGTACGCTTAAGAATATTTACCACGACGAGCGAGGTCGATTGCAATTTAGCTTTCGGATTTGTTTACAGAATTAAGAAGCGTCAGAACCATATTTAGTTTGCTAAAGTCGAGCAACGCTCAGCGGAATGAGACTTGCGACCGTAGTTCGCGGGTTCGGTACCCGGGATAAAATTTTAAATAATTCACACTTTGCGTTAATTATAAATGAGTACCACTGCTTACAAACAAGTGTTCAGAAGGTGGGCAGTAGCGTCCTCTGTGCACCACGAATGAACTTTCTGAAACTTAATTCGTTCGATGTAAAAGTGTTTCGGCCAGCACGGAAGGGGTGACGTATATGAAAAACGATAAGTAGAGGACATTTTGGAAGCGTTTAAGAAAGGAATCAAATACTTGTAAAATAATACAAAATAAATGACAAGTTTGAAAGCGTCTTCTAGTAGCAACCATATACAGTACATTGCGTCATTTTAAACAGCTAATCCGCGTACGTATACCTAAAAAAATCATTTTCATCATATCATGTCAGCTAATGGCTGCCAACTACGAGGAATAAGCCCTTCCAAAGATTGTCACAATGACCGGTCGTACACTGTCTGCATCCAAGGAATAGTATGTCGGAATTTTTTCTATAATTTCACTATAAGAAGCTCTTATTATTAATAAATTTTATGTGGTTTAGGTTGAAGAACGAAGCAATAGTGAAGGAGATTAGAAGAAAGGTCCAGTCACAGCCGACGTCTGTGTGTCACATTCCACAGGCTCTCAAATATCTGGTCACCACTGAAACATTGCTTAGCGACGCTCATGAGGTAACATCAGTTAAATTAGATAAAATAATTAAGACTTTGAGATAATGCATTAAGAAAAATACCGCCTTTCGTTAATAACGCAGGTACAAGAATATTAGGTGAATACGATCGTGAATATGTCTTGTTAAAATTCAGGAACAGTCCCAGTGTTTCGAGAACCAACGTCCAGAATAGCTGTATTATTATGTATCTATCATTATATCTATTATTATATATCTATTACTGTATAATATAGCTTTATTCTATATTCTACTTCCAACAGAAGACACACAAAAATTATACAGCTTAAAAGAAATAATTATTTGTATGTATATATATATATATATATATATATATATATATATATATATATATATATTAATTAGGATATTTTTTATTTTATTGTACCAATATAAGCATTACGTAATAGCATTCCGTATGGAACAGTAATCCGGTTTACTTCACACAACATTCTTTTATTTTATTTAGAATACGTCTATCTTTGCTCAGGTTTTCCGAAAATCAATCTTCACTTAAGCGGATAGCTGATATAATTGATAGCTGATATGATAGCTGATTTATGTCAGTCCCAGGGCTCTTGGAACGGACATTTAGACAATAGACAGTTCCTGCAAGGATGATCTTACCTAAAAGTCCTAAGATTCTCTAATCCTAAAGATCTGTTTATTTGTTTAGCTGGTGCACATGGTGACGTGGGCCCGTGTGAGCCCCGTGGAGGCTTTGTCGTACTTCAGCCGGCAGTACCCTCCGCATCCACTGTCGGCGCAGGCTGCGGTCACTACTCTAACATCCTATCCATCCTCCGCCGTGCTTCTCTACATTCCACAGCTGGTACAAGCTCTGCGCCACGACACTGTGAGTGAAGTTTTGTTAACAAACGGAATAATCAATAATTTTAAAAGGGTAAATGTAAAGCTCGTTTTTCTGTAAAAAGTTTTTATACATATTTCAAAACACTGTAAAATTAACATAGTTAAATAAGTATATTTTATTGTAATGCGATAGGCCAAACGCGATAAATTTATCTCTTAGTAAATTCAAAAAAAAATATTAAGCACAGACTCTGCCAAAAGAGATACTTCACAATTTCATTCAGAGTCTGTTCACGTTGTTAATCTTAAAAAAGTTAAAAATGAATTTTAAGAAAAAAAATAATTGTAAAAAAAAACTGAATAATAAGAATTAACAAACCCTCGGACTTGGTTGTTAGTTCTTGTTAGCTGGTGGAGTTATAAACAAACATAAACATACATTGACGCTTATAAATGATTGTAATGAACTCATAAATAAATGCTATTTTAACTTTGATTTTGGATACATCATAGATCACTAAAATACAGATTACTATTATAGATGGGGTATGTAGCGGAGCTGATAAAATCGCTTGCTAAGAAGTCACAGGTGGTCGCACACCAGCTGATATGGAACATGCACACCAATATGTACACGGACGAGGAGATGCATCATAAGGACAGTGAGTCTATATCCTCTTTAACTGTTAGTATAAACTTCTGGAAAGTTCTTTGTTTTTGCTGGCTTTTTCGAAAACATCATTTTCTTGCTTAATTTAATGAAAGGTATACCAAAGTAATGATATTACGTTACAGATGAATCGTTCGTTGACCATAAGTTCAGAATTATAAGTTAGAATTTCAAAATCCAGTTATGAACCGAATCTTTCATTTATTTTTAATTACCTTTTTTTTCTTTCTAAAAGAAAAATTAGACGACGTAGTATTTTCTTTTCAAAATGTGCAAACACAGCTTTGCCGACAACTCAATGTGCTCCAAAAAATAAGTTATATCACCTTTTTTTGTCTACCCTCAATAATTACTTTCAACAATCAGATGTTATTGTGTGTTGTGTCTCAATCATCATTATTTCAGCCATATAGCTGGGGTGGACGTCCTATGTCTGAAATTACGACGATGGTGATGATGTTAATACAGTTACTATTATAAAAACAATTCTCACATTTTTTTATTTTGTTCACGTTACATCTTCTATATTAAGTATTTTCAATAATATCCTAGGCTTATTATTAATTTGCAGCGGCTCTCTACGACATCCTAGAGTCATTAACGAAGAGCATAGTGGATGGTCTTTCCGGCCCAGCCAAAGCTTTCTACGAGAGAGAGTTCGATTTTTTCAGTCAAATCACGAACATCAGCGGAATTATCCGACCGTACCCGAAGGGAGCCGAGCGAAAACGAGCCTGTTTAGAAGCTCTTAAAAACGTTAAGGTGAGTTCACGTAATTTGTAAGAGCTTGGCGGGGCCACCCAAATCCCTTAATATAGTAAAAGAAAGGTAAATTCAAAAGTAAACTTTATTGCGGACTACTGTAAAGTTCACTTTTGGATATTATGTAAAAAGTACATGTTGTGTTTTGATGATTTAATTTTTTGAAAATCATATATCGTTCAGATCTGATTAAGTGAAGAATTTTTAAAACACGCCTAGAAGCTTAAATTGTTAGCTTTATAAAATAAGGCAGCGACAAATCTGGACTTCGCAATGGCTACTCAAAGTCGCCTCTTTTAATGACTTTTCTTGGGAACATTTCTAGCATAACTTCTATGCTGGTATTAGATGAGTGCTAAGTGACTCCATCCTGGTGGAACCAAGTCATTAAGTTGTACAAATTGAGTTTTTGGAACCTTTAGTTTCAAGAAGTTATAAAATGCATTAAGAAAAAAAACTACAAAATTGCTGCAAGATTTATCAATTGTTTTTTTCAGGTACAACCCGGATGTTATTTGCCATCTAACCCGGATTCTATGGTGATCGATATAGATTATAAAAGCGGTATGTACCATATATTTTGTCTGTTATTTATTGTATCTATACATATACATACATATACTATCTATCTATACATATACACGAGTGATTTTTATCCATTTACTGGGTCGTCGCACTAACTATGGAACCATAAGGATTTAATACTTGAAATTTGAGGGACACTGCTAGTAGTGTATGTAAGATGCTTATGCTATATATAAACTAATCAATAAGTTTTAAGAAGAAGAATTATTTTAATAACGCGTTTTATATTTTTTTTACGGTGACGTTTTAATTTTATGTATTTATTTATTAATAGAAAAGATTTATAAACATTTCTACAATATATAATGGTTTATTATCGGGTGATGTTTTTATAAGGTACGCCTATGCAGAGTGCGGCTAAAGCACCATACCTGGCCAGGTTCAGGGTGCGGAAGTACGGCATCGCGGAGATGGAATCCGTGGCCATGGCTATTGCCTCAGGAGAAGATCCACCCACCGTAAGATTAACGTTTATGATATTATATAAAATATCAAAAAAAAAAATCATACTCTTTAGCAAGTCTTTGACAAACAAAACAAAAGACATTGGATAAATAACTTAAACCTAAATAATAAGAGGCAGGATTTAGGAAGCTTGGCACTGGGTACTATTGGAAATTTATTGCAGAAGCCTATGTCCAGTATGGAATGTCTTGCAGCTGCAGTAATGATGATTTAGATATAGATAATTAGTTCCCAAAATTGCCTAGGTGAACACGTTCACGGGAGTCTCCACTAAGGGTAGTGGAGACAAAAATGGGGGGTTCAGAATGAATGAAAAAGAATAAATGTTTGCTCAATTTCACATATCAGTGCAGGCAGATAATATGTTTAGAAACTAATCGACTGCTATTTGTTTTTTTTTTGCACCGGACTGCACTGCCTATATGCAAATTTCACGAGTTAAGGTAACAGAGCGAGACGGTGCCTAGCCTGAAAACTTAAAGTAGCGAAGCTCGACGGTTCCCGGGGGAATCTCCGTTCGGGCCACTTAACGGATTGGAAGGCCGCCCATCTTTTAGATCGCCTCAGTAAAACTCCATGGAGTGACTAGGGCCAAACGTTAAGGGGACTTCGACTTGGACTGACACTTGTCAAAAGACTACCTGTATTATTTAACGAGTTTTAGAATTATGTTCCAACGTAGCAGCAGGAGGTTCATCGGAATCAGCTAAATTTTGTTAGTTTTCTATAAAAAAAAATTGATACAGTAAAAATATGTTTTTATTAATGATTGATAGGAGGAAGGCAAAGATCGGTACACATCGATAGCCGCTGAAACTTGGCAGGCGGCCATCTTTAAAGTAGGAGATGACGTAAGACAGGACATGTTGGCGCTGCAAGTGATATCTCTGTTCAAGAACATATTCCAACAAGTCGGCCTTGACCTGTACCTGTTCCCGTACAAAGTCGTCGCCACGGCGCCTGGGGTGAGTAAACCTAGATATTTAAATGATGATGAATAAAAAAAATCTTCTACTTTTCAGGTGATAGTAGCTCATTACCTGGATTAGGCATTTAAAGAATTAGTGCACACTTTACAATAATTAATTAACTAACTAACTTACTAAATTTTTATGTTACTGATCTCAATTTTATTTTTAAAAATTCTTTTTTCAAATTGTTGATAGTTTGCGAACTACAATAAATAAAATAGAAAAATGTTACCAATTGACATTGAAAACGGTTTAACTAAAAAAATCTATGATAACCGATCGGGCTACCTCTCGTCATCATCGTCCAGCCAGCAAGTTACATTCATGGAGTTCGTTCAACGTTTCCACGCCGTGACTGCTTTCTCGCACAAGCGCATGCCCCGCCCACCGCCATTTCTGTCGAGAAATTCTTCGAGCTACATCGGTGATCTTTGTTCTTTTGCGGATGTCTTCATATTCGATATCGCAACTAAACTCAGAACATAGCCTTCTCCATTGCTTTCTGGGTGACCTTCGGCCTTTCCTATAAAGTCTGTCGAACGCGACAATATAGTGGATCCCTATGTTATCACTAGCAACAAATATTAGCCAAAGACCTTTCTCTTCAAACATTGCGGTATTTTGTACTGAAAGATGTTTCGGAGCTTCCCGAACGCTGCTCATCAATGAAATCTGCGATATATGACAATGGCATAGTTCACAACTCAATATTTCCAATGGTTTATATAAAATGTTTATTTTTTTAAAGTATGTCATAATCTCCAACAGTGCGGCGTAATCGAATGCGTACCAAACGCAAAATCGCGGGACCAATTGGGTAGACAGACCGACATCGGCATGTATGAATATTTCATAAAGAAGTACGGAGACGAGACCACGAGGGAGTTTCAGGTATTGTATTGATTCCGCTTAGCTAAACGCTTCATACTTTTGTTTAGTATTTTAATTAAAATATTATAAAATAATTTCATATTTTTTAAATTAACAACTTTACAATAACAATTAATATAAAATTCCCGCTATCCGAACCCAAGTTTTATTAAGAAAGAGGATATAGGCCAGGAAATTGGTAAAGGAATAGTTTTTTTTGACATTTTTATAAAAAATTGGAAACATGAAGATTTTGCACACATAATTAACGACGTCATTCACCACTACATAACAAATGTAATGAAGTAAATTCTAAAAGACAGTTCGTTTGGATGCCTTTTTTATTTATAATATATGTTTAGAATTCTATACTGGTTAACCGTGTGAGTGTTGCTAACGTAAATATATTATTAGTTAAAAAACCAAAACATTATTAATTATATATATTATCATACTATATCGGTATACGAAGCGTATCTACTTACTTATTAATATGTAATAGTACTTATATCTGCTATTGTTAACGCAGGCCGCGAGGCGATGCTTTGTGACGTCGATGGCCGCATACAGCGTGATTGGGTTTCTGTTGCAAATCAAAGACAGGCATAATGGCAACATCATGCTGGACACGGACGGCCACATCATACATATTGGTAAATATTTCACTAATAACGACCCATTTTGGAACTACGTCGTAACTAAATTTTTCTTAGTATTGTTAGGCACAATCTTCTTTATAATATTTGCTGTTATCAAATAATTTATGTATACGTGTCCATTTTATAAATTCGCTTGATTGTCGTAACTTAATTGAGGGTAGCAGAAGTTTTGTCAGAGGATGTAAATTACGACGCACAGAAAAAAGAAATGTAGTATGTACATCGGAGCGTTTGAATCTATAAGACGTTACACTGTTAGTCGACTATAAGAAGTTTCCTTAAACTGTGTTTTATTAAAAGAGTATTCACTGAATTAATATTTCGGCAAAGCTGTCAATCAAATTCTTTAAAAACACTACTGAGACTATTTCTTCGACGTAATAACCATAAAAAAATATTGTTTTTTTCTTACATGTACGGTAAACAGTTAAAGTTATTACAATATAGTTGGACAATAGACCGAACCATTTATTACATAAAAGATAAGTTTACCAACCTATTTTTTTATAAGTAGGAATTAACTCAAAAAACTTAAAAAAGTAAGATGTCAAACCATTTAATAAATATAACAAAAATCTCTGAAATATTTTACCTCAAAATTCTCCGAAACTGTATTTGTTTGGAAGTACTTGTTGTAATGGTTTTTTTTTGGAATGCGACAGACCAGTGACCCTCCTATGCTTTTCCAGAATCTTAGTTCGATTTTAAATTTGATATAATATAACTCATCAATCTTCGATACTCAAATCTTTTGTCTAGTTTTATCCTTTTTGTCCAGCCTGAAATTATGTAAAACTTTAAATACCATAATCAAATTAAAATCCATAATCTTCTAGAACTACGGCTTATCGCCGCTTTTATCCTCTTAGTTAAAGGTCTCTGAGAATTTTTGAGTGCCTTGCATAATATTTCACGGTATCCGGTATTCAGCGGAATATTTATATTTGCAGACTTCGGGTTCATGTTCGAATCCTCGCCTGGAGGCAACTTGGGCTTCGAGCCGGACATAAAGCTGACTGACGAGATGGTGATGGTGATGGGCGGCAAGATGGAGGCGCCGCCCTTCCGGTGGTTTTGCGAACTGTGCGTACAGGCGTTCCTTGCTGTCAGGTAAGAAACAGCTTTATTGGGTAATGATAAGGACTAATATGCTTTAATACGGATTCGTTTCAGCTCATAGACGTCCTCTGCAAGGCATAGGCCTCCCCCAAAGATATCTATGGGCGATATACTATAATCGCCACGCTAGGCAAGCGGGTTGGCGAACGCTGTGTAGGTATTATGGTACACAGAGGACCCTGCTGCCCATTCTCTGGAAACTCGTTTGTAAGCTGTGTCAATTCTATATAATTAATCCAAAAAGTGTGAAATACATAAGCTTGTAACTCGGGAATCGAACCCGCGTCCTCAAATCTGTTAATATGCGATATACCGATTAAATTTTAATAAATAATTCGGGACTTATTTGTAGTAAAGATAATGTTGGTTTAATCCTTTTTCCCTTATATATTTATGAAGGTTCTTATGAAAAAAATACGGTATATTCAAAATGTCGATAAATAAAATATAAAGGCAGTATTTGTGAGAAAATAATGCTTCAACATTATTCAGACATAAATTGGAACTAAAAATTTCTTAGTACTACAATAAATTAATTCTTATTAATCATTGGACATTAAATGATTAGAGTTTTAAAATTAAGTATGTATAATTTATTTTATATAGTCAGACAGACAAATGAGAATAAACTAAAAGAGGTTCGTTATATTTAAATATTTTGGCTGGTGGGGCCTCAGGCGTTCACCCAAAAGGTGGAATGACCACCTTGTTCAGGTCGTCGCAAAACGCTGGATGAAAGATTCTAATCAGTCTTGTTATAAATCTATACGAGACGCCTATGTACAGCAGTGGACCGCATAAAGCTTAAATGGTGTTGAAATTTATTAATTTTTCTAGGCCATATCAAGAAGCAATAATCTCCATGGTGTCGCTAATGCTTGACACGGGTTTACCGTGCTTCCGTGGGCAGACCATCCGCCTCCTTCGCTCTCGCTTCGCCCCCAACTCCACCGAGAAGGAGGCGGCGGCCTACATGCTCTCAGTCATACGCAACTCCTTCCTCAACTTTAGGACCAGGACATACGACATGATACAATATTATCAGAACCAGATACCATACTAAACTGAACCTTACTGCTCATAAATAGAACTTGAAATTTAAAAAAAATATATTAACGATTTACGTCAAAACTTAAGCTATGTACTACATATATCAGACCTGATAAATGCACATTCAATTATAATAAAAAATCACTGTGATTAATAATTTATGTGTTAAATATAACTAGAAATTCGATAATTAGATACATATTTACCTAAAGCTATGTTAAGCGTGAGAAATTAAAAGATGGCTTCAATTAGTTACTACATACAGTGCTACCGAAACCGCTGTACCGCGCCTTAATTACTCTCGGGGAGGTGGTGAGAGAGGAAAAAAGAGCACGCGCGTCGCCGCCGCAAGCGTTGGCAATAGTTTGACGGAAAGGAACGGCTGTTACCTCCCCCTGTTTCGCCACGCACATACCTAGGGAGCGGTCGCAGTTATGGTAGCACTATATTAGTTAATTTTCTACGAAATCATGAGTACTTCGCATCCACGGATATTTTCGACATAGAAGTGCTTGCCATATTAAGCCTACGCTACAAATTTAGGTAAATGTGCATTAAAATATCTGTTCTTTGGTATATAAGCAAGCGGGTAATGAAAGGAATTATGGATTGATAGAAATAAAAGGGATGGTTAACTGAATTGTACATGGGGTAGTACTTATTTTGGTGAAGGATTATAAAGACTTAACAAACAGAAGGTATAGTTGCGCGTGTCTAATAAATAATTTGCAAACATTCTTTTTTCATAAAATGACAGTTGTTAAATAAAAATTAAAACTCCAAGTTTATATTACACCTGGCAATTGGAACTTATGCGATAGAAATTGACAATAAAAACAGCGAAGTTAAAGTCGTATCATATCATGGTTATTATATTTCTTGCTGTTAACGAATAAAAGAAAACAAAACATCGACGTACAGGCCTTATTGGTGTCGCTAAAATCATTGCCCAGTATGGCTTTAAAATATAATAAAATCACGGGTATTAATGAAAATATCTATTACCTTCGACTAATAAATGAAACTTTCCTCTGTTATTGTTGTTCGTGGGTGGAATAATCTTTTCGTTTAATATTTTATCTGTATACAAAACTGTTTTAGGTGTATCTGCTTGCCGTATTTTTTATCTACATAAGCAATAATTTGCCTTTTTTATATGTCAAGTAATATTGTTTATATGATAAAATCAATATTGATATTATTGTATTTGTCTTTTATCTTCAAATTTCGATGAGAATTTATTTTTAGGTGTGCAATATTTTAAGAATGTTATTTATTAAATTAAATCGAAGTCTATTGCCAATAAATCCGACAAAATTTAATAATAATCGACACAAGTTTTTAAAGATATGTAACATTTTGTTTAACAGTATTAATGAGTAAATGAGATCTCTTATTTGACGATTGCTCTAAATGTTTAGGGCGGCAATTGTAAAATATATATTTTTTAATTTGTATTTTTTTATGAAAAAAAAATACAGAAGTTTACCATATCCCCAAATCGCACAGTAGGGTGTGTAGAATACAATTTTTTCATTGTATAATTGCCTATAATAATTTGCTAGGGCTTGTGTTGTTTTAACAGATATAAACCGTTTTAAATTTAAATATTGTAATTATTTTGGTTTACGTTTAAATGTTGTTACCTAATATATGTACGAACATGTGTAATTAATGTTTCTTACGTAATACATAGTCATAGGCTGGTAGGGAAATTATTATTTATTATGTTATTTGGTGTTTGTAGATTGTTCAACTTTTAAAAATATGTAGAAATTTTATTAAATTATATATTTCCATTATAACCTAAATATACCATTTCGATGACAGAAATTGTATAAAATCTCATTGAAATATTGTTATATACAATAAATAATTATTGTTTCATCGTTCTTTTCATACGAAATTATCACTAAATAAAATATGGTAGGTGACGTACCTACTGTGAGTAGTAAAAGATGCAGTTACCTAAAATGTATGATAAAAAAATGTATTCCATTTTATAATTAACATAGGAACATAGACCATTTGTAGAATCACAAAACTTATATGAATAGAGTGCTACAATCACATACTATTAGATGAAATTGTTCTGCTTTTGTGTATTTTAAATATATTTATTTCTTAATATTATAATGTTTATAGTAATTCTCAATAGTGTTTTCTTATATATTTAAAACTTATTTAAATTATGGACATTCCTTTTCATTTCTTCTTGTTAAAATAAAAAATGCTGATAAAAATGTGTGTTTATTTTTTATTACTTTAATTCCAACCATATCGTCGCTCTGATGTCAATAAAATGACAATCGCCGTTATATAAAAGAAACCTCTCAATTTCTTTCATAATTTTCGAGCTAAAAATGGCTGAAATAGGCCGTTATCTTTTTTTTTCTAAATAAACAAGGTAAAGTACAAACAAGAATAAAAAGATTGATTATATTTGATACAAGTAAAAACTTTCCTCCTATTTGGTATGGTTAGAATAGATACAATTATGCTCATAAAAATTTTCACTGCCTTAATTTTGGAGATATAACCAATACTTATCTTTCTGTGTACGACTGATAACATGCATTTTTGAAATATTTATTCGGCGGGGGCGGCTATATCTGACTTTAAACAAATTTCAAATTTAGCTAATAGTTTGTGTTAACTAGGCAAGAGGGACAACAGTTCCTTGTGTGTGTAACCCTTAACAAAAGGCCTTTTCTTAATTTTTTCATAAATAATTCATTTGATGCCGCATCCATATTTTCTTATTAAAAGTAAGTATAGGCTAATAGGCATCTAATAGTCCAAACTTTATTGCCATATATATATGTGGCACATCATTTTAAAAGGGTCATTTTACTTACTTTTGTTAAGAATTAATGCTGGATTGAGTCAGAAATGAGATCCATAGTCAAGCAAAAGTAATTAACATAGTCTGACGGTTTGGCAAGTAGAAGTAGCTACGCGTAGGCCACAAAGTGCACAAAACACATGGCTCTTGGGACCTTAAGGTCTAGGAATAAACACCACACCAACAAGCTGCACAGGCTGCCCGCCCAAATGGTGGATAGAACACCTGGTTAATCTCATCGGAAGACACTTCCAACCAGTCGAGAAATCTATGGGGGACGCCTGTCCAGCAATAGACGTCAAAGGATCAAAAAGATGATGATGGTGTAAGCACATGCAAGTTGTTCCTACCTTTATATATAATGGTATAAGAAAGTAAAACAACTATTGTTTAATTTTTTTTATTTAAATAATTCTTAACTGGTAGTATCACAGTTTTCAATAAATGATAAATAGAATTCTAGTTTCTTAATAATTTTCTTAATCTTACTTATATCTAAATTTGGTAAATATTCTCCATTGTTCTGGGGAAATTTTTTGGAGAACATACCTTTGTTATTTGATAACTCTTTCTCATATTTTACAGAATTTTTTGCTTGTGACTTTGCCTGTGAAAAAATACCTATAAGGTCTGAGAGAGCTGCCTTACAATAATATGATTTGTTGTTTTCACTAGGTCCTTTCAATATTAAAAATGTGTCATGTCTCATCACATCAAGGCTAACTTCATCTGTTTCTATAAGTTCACTCTGAAACAAATTATTTATAACCTTTAGATATATGGTAGAATTAAAATATAATCATTATGCTTCAATACATTGGAATAACTATTCAATGATGAGGGAAGTGAAATAAAATCAACTTTATATGACTGCTTGGTAGTGTCATCAAGTGATGAAAGCAATTTTTAACCAGTTTCCCTCAAATTTTGTGTACTATTGGACTATAAAGTAGAAAACTTCTACTAATTAAAATTTCTTAGTTATTTTGTAAGGTTGAGTTATTCATTGCCTGAAAAACATACTTTATAATTTTATTCATGTTACTTGTATATTGTGATTTTATATATTGTGATATATATATTGTGATTTTTTGCATTACAAAAAACAAGTTTGAGTGTATTATCAACTGATGCAATAATATACCTGGAGACATTTTTGTGCAACTGATTCAATGGCTGTAGCCAATTCATCAAAATTTGTATTCATGTTAAGATTTGTACAGATATCCAATATATGACACACAGTTTCTTTAACATCTATTTCTCCATTAAAATATCTCATGGTGAAGGCGTATGAAGCCAAGATATTTGCTATGTTAAAAGTTATGGCAGGTGAAGGCTGAATTTTCTGAAAAGAAAATGATAAGCATATGGTAAGTATTTGATTATAACTTAATAAATAAAAATATATTAAATGCAAACATAAAAGAATGTTATCATATGGTCATAAATTAATTGTAGTTTCGGCTTACTTCATATAAAAAAAGTTAATGCTTTTTCTAAATAATTAGTTTACTTCAGCAACATAATTATAATACTACATTATTTTAGTTATTTCAGGATTGATCAAAGATTAATTATCCACTTACAGTTAAGGTATGAAATTTTGGTACAGTTCTTATATTTGGACATTTCTTACAATCATCTGTCTGATTTAAACTTGCAACTTCCTCTATTATCTTTACTTTCTTATTACGCATCCACCAAGGTTCCCATTGTGGCAAAATTGAACCCACTTCGCCTTGAATCAATGCCTCGAATTCATTACGTTCATCTTCAGTCAGAACATTCCACACTGCATCTGCATCTTCAAGATTAAGCCCTTTAACTCTTTCATGTAAATCTATTTCTCCATCGTCATCCGAATCAAGAACATCTTCCACCTCGTCAATGTCTTCAAGTTCATCATTAATATTTTCATTATGAACTTTCTTAAGAATATCTATCATTTTTTGTTTTGCCTCATCTCCTGCATGATAAGAGGAAAGTTCTTCATTGACACAATCTCTGTAGAAACTCTCAGAACAGTGTAGATGCTTTTCAGATTTGTAACAATCCAAGGAACAATAAAATACATCACAACGCGGACAGCAATATTTACTGCGGTTAGAATCACATCTGAAAATTAATTAGAATTTATACAATTATATATATTTATTATTGGTATATTATGGTTTTTATAACTTACATTCCACATAACCTATCTGTTTTATTATTTGATGATTCTTCCATGATAAAAAAACTCTTAATATTGTTTTTTTTAAACTATTTATTTAAAGCATGTAGTGTAAGTCAGATATTTATTTAATTTAAGAGTTAGCAAAGTTTCAACTTGTTTATGTTTTGTTAAAAATAATCTTGGAAAGAAAAAAAAAACACTTGTTATTGATCAAAGTGCTGCCAGCCCTTTTTAGCTTGTTGATTGTTAGTTTTTGTAAAATACATTTTTTTTTCAAATTATAAATCACGAAATTCACGAATATTTTGCTTGTATTTCTAGTAATAAAAATGTTTTATTTATGTTTTAAAAAGAACAATCGACATCGTATTAAATTATATGATTGGGGAAATAGCGATCAGGTAATAACAAATTAATAGAAAACTTTTAAGATGAACCATATCTTTTACATTATACATGTGAATCAATTTATGTAATAACAAAAATAAAATAGTTTAAAAAGGTAATAATTAGAAATGTTTCTAGGTCTATAAGGCAATACTGCTATTTTAAGTTGATGTTTTTATTTATGTCAAAGTTTTTATTCGTTTTTCCATTTCATCAAATCGTAATAAAATGCTATAGATAAAATGTAAAATACAGCATTTCAATAATTAATGAATTTAAATTTAACACATTTTACAAATGACCTAAATAACATTTTAAAAATGTCCCAACCCGAAATCGTAGAGGATTTTTATGGTGTTTATTTATTGTATTGTTTAAACCCAAAGTATAAAGGTAGAACTTATATTGGATACACCAGAGACCCCAATAGAAGAATAAAACAACATAATCGAGGAACTTGGGCTGGTGGAGCTTATCGTACTAATAATAAGGGTCCCTGGTAAGTTTGGTTCATCAATTTTTCGCGCCTTTTTTCATCTCTATGGTAAAATTTTTCTTTTTTTACATTCTTTGTTAGTTTGTGTATATAGAAATAAATATTTCCTTAGTATTGGGAGTTTAACATCATCTGATGACTAGATTCTTTAAAATTTTAGTGAATTTCTTATTGACTATAAAAAAACGAATCTTATTTAAAACCTGATATCATAGTGGTAATTAACATTATCTGAGACATAAAATAGATCATATTCAAACTGAATTTCCATTGCTAAACTCTTCAGCTATATTTTAAATGCTCAATATATTTAATATAACATGGTATAAATAGTACTCCGGTACCAAACTCTTAATTATTACAAATTTGACTAGCTAAAAGTACAGGCAATACCAAAATTTTATATATACAATATAGCAAAAAATTTTTAGTTTTGAAATAGTGTTTTAGCACAGATTTGTAAGACATTAGTGTAGTGCATTTTTACAATGCATATTTATAATGTGCGTTTAATACAAATGATGTTTACTTATAAGGTGTTTATGGTATTCACCCATAATGTTATTCTTCTTCAATCTTCATCTTATACCTTTTAAAGATAATATTTATATGGTTTATCAGTGGTCAAATAAATGTGTGATTGTGTTCTGGTGCACATATTACATATTATGTATAATAATGTAAGGTAGCTTCTGATAAACCACATACACATGATTCCCATCATCTTTTTAAATTCTGCCAGTGACCGTTACCTCCTTTGACTATAGTGAGAAGGGTTTATCTTGGAAAAATAGTAATATTGGTTGCTTCCTACCACCTTTCAAACCAAGACTTGATAGGGCTTAAAGAGGTTGTGGAATAGTTGCACCACTTTTTCAGTGAAGGTTTAGCCTCACAATGAGTGGACGGGATATGGTTGCACTGCAAATGAATTGGAAAATAACTTCCTTCATGGTGGAATATTTGTTGGTGAAATCAATGACCAGACCTACTAAGAGGATTGATAGTCTTCTCACTCTTTTGGTTAACTTTGGCAGATTAGGGGATTTCTTTGCCCATGCAGGGTTATAAACCTATATGGGAGGTAAGGAGTAGATAGATAGTAGATATCCCCTGAGACTGCTTGGTCAGCAACAGGTAGAGTAGCAGATGTGTGCAAAAATGAAATTGATAAGGAAGTAAAGTTGAAGGGTTTTTATTAGGAGCAACCCAGATATAAACCAGCCGAATTCCAAAAAAGCAATAAAATGCTGAAGACAGAAAGTAATCAACAGCATTTTTTGACATTATAATGGAAAGGGGTTGTTCTGTGGTTCCACTCTATAATTTTTTTCTTTCTTTTTGAAGAAAGTTCAGTGGTTGTCTGAGTGCTATTTAGAGTTTTCGAGGATTGGACGGGTCGCGGCGCTGATGGGGCCAAACTTAAACCAAGTTTTTAGTGACTGCGCTTTACTGACTGTCCATAGATACCATTACAACCATTTGGGCAAGTGGTATCTCTGGGAGAAGAAGTGATGGAAGTAACTCTAGCGACACTTTTATCTATAGTTATAGAAAACCATGCCCAGTACCTTACAGTATCGCCTTTTAAAAGCTGCATTAATCGGAAAGGACGGTGTAAGCTTGGATAACTGTTATTTGCCCTTCAATAGGAATGAAAGAGTCGTCTTCTTAAAGCAGTGCGAAGTTTGAATGTCGCCGTGGGATTTTTTAAAAAAGGCATTTAATTATTTATTTCCTTAATATGTTATTTATAGAGTAATATGGATTTTTTGCATTTTTGCTGTAAATTTGCATGTTTTTGTACGAATGAAAATAAATTGGCCAGGGGCGCTCACGGCCAAACATAATTTATTTCTCGGCTTGTTGGAACTGGACCCGTTTGTGGCGATTAACGGATTTGGATGCGCGGCCCTACGCTTCAATTACTATGTGACCTGATGTCTATGAATGATTCGTTAGCGAGCAAGGTCAAAGACTTGGCTTGCTTTGCTCTATAAATTGATTTATTTATTGATATAGGTCAGTCTATGTAAAATCAATTTATTTAAATTAATATTTAACTTTACTCTGTAATCGTGTCAAAAGTCGTTAACCCTATGCACCTGATATTGGCTGAGAAATTGGACAAAAAGTTCATTCCAAACAACTTTCTAGGTCATGGATCCGCATTTGCGCGGACATTTACCACATTATAATTTAAATAACGTCAGAAACTTGTTACGGTATGCACTTGGCGAAGGCGTGTGGGCTATTATCGGTTTTGCTGTGTTAAATATGAGTTTTATGGTCCTTAAGTATCCTTAAAGAGTTAAAAATGACAATTATAGAAATGAAAATAATATCTAATAGATTATATATGTTTTAGACCAGCACAAACAGCACAATACAGTGCGCGAAAAACTTTCCAAATATGCTAACGATTCTCAGTAGTCATGGATGCGACTTAACAATATTATTTAGGGCAGACTAGTTGACCTCAAGATTCTGATGTGGAGATCTTGGAATGGCAATCGCAGTGAAAGACGTTCACCTACAAGTTGGACAAAAGACCTTGTTAAAGTCGTCGGAAGACGATATGCGGGCCTTTTCAAACCGGTCTTATTGAAAATCTACGCGAGAGGCCTATGTCCAACAGAGGAAGTCCTAATTTAGACTGAAATGATGATGACATATTTTGTGGAATGTCTAATTTTGAAAACATCGTTTAGCTAATTTGTTAGTCTCCATTTATACAAAAAAGGTAACAAATTATTCGCAATGTAGCATCTGTGGAGTCCCCATATCCATAATGTGAACCTCGACACTGATTCTGTCATAGATACAGTATTTGCTTATCGTGTACTCATACTTTGGTTAGAGCAGGTTTTTAATGATCGGGAACCGAATTATCAGCAATGGTTGAACTACTCAAGTTTAACCATTACTATATAATATTCTAGTGTTCAAGGGCAAACATGATTGTTTTTCGGCGTCTAAGGGTTGCACAAATCTTATAAGAATTTATTTTAAAAGTATGTTATATAATTAAATTAAATATTTATGCAATAACAGAAGGTTTGGATTATATATATGTCGTATATTTTATGTAATTACAAAGGGTATATGGTTAGCAATGAGATAATCAAAAAACAAACTCTTCTAAGATTGTGCGCTTTTCTCAGATCAGGGCGTGTTTGGATCTCTCGTAGATTGTAGATATTTTAGTTTGCTGTTCTAAAAGACCTCTAATCTGATTCTTGTTTCTATCAAATAAGGCTTTTCCGGCATTCTTTTCATGACGTACATAAGTGGTAACTGTAAATGATCGTAAGTTGATGATAATATGAATAGACATTATTCGTTGTGATTACTTGCGTCACCCTTTTGATTCGTGTGTTTGTAATTCTTGACTCAGGCCCGTAAGTTTCTAATAATACACTTGGAACTGATCTCTAAAATCGATGAAAATTTTAAATTTATCGAAACGGGCGAAAGACAGTGTCGTCTTTAATAAGTAACATCTGTTGTCCATTTTGTAGGAAAATGGTGATGATTGTACACGGCTTCCCAAACAACATATCGGCGCTAAGAGTAAGTTTTTTTCTTAAGTCTATCATTGTAACTAAGTTATTTAATAATAGTTACGCCTTCATTAAAAATATTTTAAAAGTTCCTTAGTGATCATTGATTATCGCATTATATTAAATAAATCTTTAAAATAAATAGTGTTCGCTTGTATATGCTCGACGTGATGTTCATTTTTATCTCTATTATTATTTTAATATAAATCAGGGATAGTAATATTTGAAAATGTGAGGCAATATTTGAATAATCATGATTATGATACAGTTAAGTATAGAATGGAGAGTTAACAGTTCAGGATTATCAGGAAAATGTTATTGATAATATATATTCTATGCAGTTCGAATGGGCCTGGCAGAACCCCGACAAAACAACAAGGTTGCAGGATTTAAACTTACGAAAAATTCCGAGAAAAGAAACGGAGTTGAAGTTTAAAATTCGTGTACTGTCGGAAATGTTGCGCGTGGGACCGTGGTATAGACTGCCATTGGTCGTACGCTGGCTCGAGAAAGACTTTTATGAAGAGTTCCCAGTACGTGAACATTGATATATTTTTTTTTTAATTTCAAACAAGCTATGACGAAAACATGTTCTATACTAAAGATTTTTGATATTATATATTTGTTTTTCTAATCCAGTGTCAAAACTCGATAGCAAATACATTACGAAATTTGTTTGAAAGATAATTACGACATGTTTTATATTTTCTGTAATATGTTATTTCTTTTTAAATAAAAACAATTATTTTTCAGGATGAAAGAAAACCGCCTTCGCATATGTCTATAGCAAACGGCTCGGTTAAAGCAAAGCTCTTAAAAAAAACCACCGACACAGACATTGTAACACTGGATCCTATTAAATGTAGCCTTTGTTCGGACTATTTGAATTCTAAAGACAAACTGACCTGCTTAAATGTAAACTGCGAACTGGTAACACACATAGCTTGTTTGGCGAATTTATTTCTAACACCCGGTGAATATGTACCTATCGATGGCGACTGTCCGTGTTGTGGTATTAAATTGAAATGGGGCGATTTGATACGAAAGATGAAAGGCTGTACTCAAGTTCCCGAGGATGTCGTACAGGATGAAAAGGATAACGAAGGACTAAGTAGTGACGACGATGTTGTGTGCACACAGGATCGACAATTTGTAAACACAGAATCATGGCGTTTTGATGACGATTTATGACAATATATAAACATTTACACAATATTACGACTTTATATTTAATTTCCTTATAATCAACCATTTAGGCACTCTTGAATTGGGATTTCTAAACGCGTTTCGTGTGAAAGCCCAAGGTCTCTCGGGGGCCCTGCAACTCTCCAGACACTAGAGCGTCCGCTTTAGCGACCTAAATATTACTCGGCCTTTTAATCTGGTGAATCATCTAATGCCTTAGTAGGCTTATCGAGGGTCTGTCAAAATTGGAGTTTACAATTCGTAAATGGGGATCGTTGAAAATTAATCTGCTATGAATAGTGTAGAAGTGAAGAAGTAAATTGTTGGCTTTTTGGCTCGTGGTTGCTACTCAATAACCTTTCGTCTCCAACAGACAACGTGCAATCGCACAAGTGCCGTGCTCTACTCACCGCTACTTCAGACGAACAAATCCTCACCATCGGCGACCTTGATATTTCTTCATATCCCGTTTTGATTCGAACACGCAGAAAAGCTCGAAGCGTAGCCATCTTCATCGCTCTTTGGGTGACTTAGAGCCGTCTTAAAAGCCAGTTCAGCGACTGTAACTTCTGAACACTTTTTATATTCCTTAAGACTTTTTGTTGAGTTTTGGGAATATGGTACTCGTAGAAATGTATCAGCAGTGGGTCTTCCGGAACCAGCTAAATTTTGAAGGCGGCCTTTGAGAAAAATTGGTCTTTGATATAATGTTAGTCTAAAAGTTCCTAAGAAAGACAGAGTTATTGTAAAGGCATCTGTGCCGGGCACCTTCGATTAGTTAAAATCTAAAATATCATTATTACAGTAAAGTAAAGTTTTTTTGTAGTTAGGTATTTTTGCCCGCTGGTATTTTTTTAATTTACCTTATTCATTGCTAAACCAGCAATCAAATTTTCGTGTGTAGTACACGAAAAACATTAAACTACAATAACCATTTAATATAGTTTTCAAGTTAAACATACATGCAGTGCCGAGCACAAGGCATTTATAAGGAACGATTTGTTTTCAAATGATTGATGCTAAAATAATTTGTAATTTTTTAATGTAACAAAGATTATAAGTTATTTATATCATTTAAATAAGTTATATAACAAAACACGTCATTTTATACACATACAGTAAAAGTGTAAAGCAAGGTATTAATTTTACATAAAAGCATTTTCCACCTAATATATGTACAGTTTTTAGTAATTAAATAAATAAATTCTTATGTATCTAACAGGTACATCTGTAATAAAAAACTGAAAATGTCACTGATTTTACATATACTATACTTATGAATAACAAATTCTTAATTACATTTTTACCTTTATAAATTACACAATTATAGATATGAACATAATAAATTAAATTAAAATACTAAATGCAAAGTTTTTTTGGTATAAAAAATAAATTAAGTTAGCACAAAAACATTGCTTTGTCATGATCCATTATTAAATAACATATTCATAGTGTAAACAAATGGTTTAGTAATCATCAAATATCCCACCATCATCATCGTCACCGTAATCATCGTCGTCATCGGCACCAGGTGGAACGAAAGCACCATTAAGTATTTCACCCACAGGTTCTTGGAAACCAAGCATTTTCGCGAAACCGTACACTAATCGCATCACCACAAGTCTTGTGAAGTCCACCGGTGTTGTTTCCTTCCTCTGAAGCACCAGCTGTTTGTCAGTAGGATAATCCATATCCTTCTTTTTCATTTCACACAACGATATTAGTAAACATAACGTAATGAATAGTACGAATTTACGAGCCATTTCTCAAAGTTTCCCGCCAATTTATACGTCAAATGTATAATGCGTTCCTTTTTGCTCGATTGCGTTTGATTTACTGCATATTTTAAAGTTGAAAGTGTTCGTTGGATTCCAGCAGAATTTTGTAGCGAGCGGGTGATGCTTACGAGTGTAGACGTTCGTATGGCAGGACGGCAAAGCGTAGTGTGTCATGCCAATAAGTATGGATAACGGTTAAGACGCGACACGTTACTGGCATAAAATCTTTTTACAATTAGCTGCCGTCGGCGTAAAAATGTTCTGCTGTACTGTAATATGGGACAGATATCTTGATGATTAACTTTCACTTTTAATAATATGGATGCACACTGTTATATGTACACAGTTTATTATTTTAGTGTAATAATGTTATATATATATGTATATGTATATCATTAACAATTACTTTTACCCACGACGTTGAACTAAGAGAGTGTGGGTCCGCTAACACCGAGGAATTTAATATTTTGTTACATGAAATCGCCAGTTCTTTCATTAGCACATATTTTATGGTTACCTTAAAAAAATTTAATATAACGTTAGTGGTCTTGCGATAATCGCTTTCATCTCGCGTAACAGGCAGCTGTGCGAATATGCAGCAGCTGGCGTAAGGGAAAGCGTTAAATTAAAAAAAAAATTATGCCAAAAACACATAGTTAATACAATTCAGTCTGAGGAATTGGGGTGCACTTTGTTCTACTTTTCGATAATTAGATAAGGGCGCTAGGTAATGCCCTTCATTACTTTATATTCTACGTATTGCTTTTTATGACGTAATGCTGCTTATTTCAATACAATTTTTGTGCGACCTTACAGTGCTGTTCATGTAACCTATAACATGATAGTTAAAGACTCAAAAAGAAATAAATTGTGAATGAAAAGTTATAACAATATAAAGTAGATATACATTTAATACATAATTTTTTCTATGCATATAATAATAAGAATGTTAATAAATGTAAGAGAATTGGCCATTAGCTAGCACCATAAATAAATAAAAGCTTGTTATATCTTTCTCTCGGCTTATAAAAAGATATTTTGCAGTGTAAGGGATTTTTAGGTGGTAATTAACCTTTGGAATATACAACTGTGACTATTAAGAAAATTGTGAAAACGTTCATTAAAAAACACGCCTAAATTTGCTTTGGGCTCTTCTAATCGATGTAGATGTTTCAGGAGAGCTCATTTTTTACTTTCTTCCAAATTGGACTCTTCTGGCATTATTCTCAATAAATGAGTATCATGTGTGTATTATTTAGAATTCAATTCAATTTCTAAGACCATGACATATAATAAGTCACGTATTAAATTAAAACGAAACATTTAATTGAAAAGATTCCTTCTGATTATTCAACAATGACAACAAGAAAATAGTTTTTATTTTGCCATCTTATTCAGTTAACAACTATGTCAATGCAACGTTCAAGTAGAACTCTTAACAAACAGTTAAATAGTAGTTCAGCGTTCTAAATTATTAATAAAATTTTATTACAAGACTAGACTGGTCGAGTTGAAAGGTAAGCTACATTTATTTTCATGAAAAAAAATTACATGAAACAGAATTATTAATAAGAATATTTATTTATTTATTCACTCTTATTATCTATTGTGTAATGGTGGATTTATAGGTATTTTCTATGAGTCAACTCAAAATTATAATGCAGTCTTTACTAATGTTTCCCTTGATTTGGCGTTATGTAAAAATATCGTGGCCTGCTTAGATTTACTAACATCCCGAAGATTTAATACTATATTTACGAGATCTATATCAAAAGAGTACATCCCTTTACAAAAATCTTTAATAGAGATCAAATACCTAAAGTTTTCTTTGTAGTTTTATAAGACTATATACCGATGTGGGTGCATTAAAATAACAGCGATAATGTGTCGGTTATTGTATTTGAATCTTTTTTTAAGGCAAAAAAAATGTTGGTAATGACAATGCCAGTCGTAACCTAGGTAGTAAATTATATAAAAATACCGCGTTATACTTTATTGTCATCATTGGCTTGGAGTTTGTAGTTTATGTAGTGTATTAATAATAAACAATGTTTATTAACAAAATCATGATTTATTCAAAAGACTGCACAACTTGTAATTGTAGTTGCATTGTAATGCTACTCGTATATAGTATTCGATACTTTTTCTTTGATAACAACCTTTGAGTTTTACTGAAAAAGCTACTCCAGTTTTTATAGCGATATTTCACATTTTTTCCATCAGAACCTTCCATCAATTTTAAGGAAAGTGCGAAAAAAATAGTCGTTTTCGTTCAGCCGTACTAGAGTTCTAAGTAAAATAAAACATTTGGCGATTCACTTTCAATCATATAGTTTTGCATAAATAATTGCGCGTACTGATCATCCAAGTATTCAAAATGTGACCATCGCATGCATTTAAACGTCTAATTACAGTCGATAAAACACACCTTTAAATGGTTCGTCTTATTTTCGAATCGATGCATTCGATCTACTTCTCGATTCGGAATCGAACGGGTGGCATTCGGTGAAAGTACCGTATGTTCCGGTAGCCTACTTCCGATTCACATTTATGAATTTAAAAAACATATATTTATTTGTAAAGGTTATTTTATTGTTTGATTTTTTTGACATGCTAATAAAATCTTACATCTGACAATTTCAAGCCCCAATTGGTTAGAGCGTGTGGAGTTAACACAAATGTAATACCGAAAACATATATCTACGTTCTATTGATTAATAAATCATTAACTATTTCTATTTTTCGTAATATTAGGGTCTATTTACATGAAATGATTTTGCATAAGTGTGGCGAAAAGAAATTCGGAGTAACCGGTTAACACTATGAACAATTTTGAATCATGTTGTTAAAAAGCAAATCTAATAAGAAAGAAATAATTTTATGCGAAAAACTTGTTTTTGGATGACAGGGTGTAGAGGATGACAGGGTTTAGATGGATAGGTAATTATTTATGACGTCGGTGTGTGTAGTCGCTGCACTCACATAAATGCATAGAAAGTGATGAGTGTTCCAATTTTAAAAATAGAATTCCGTATAAAGAAAAAACGCCGAAAAAAAGTCTTTTTCTCTATTAAAAAATCATCTTTACGTATTCAAAGTATCTGTGTGTCTCTAGTTTCTAATGAGAACTAAAAAACCTCCGGGGTATTTATAACCAAAGAAGATAAAGAACGGCTTAAGGGTAAAATCTAAAGGGAGTCGCAATAAAAATATGTTTGGAAAGCCCTGGTCCTTAGAGTAGATTCCCAACCTTTTATCAACTAAAGAAAAAACTGCGTCCGATTTAAATTTTTATTTACGCCATAATAATCATAAACATTTCATGATAATAGGGTTATTTAACGTCTGACATTTATTCCTGGACTCGCTACCGTTACCATGAAAAGATCTACCAGCCACTATGGTGCAGTACCGTCTAAATACTTAATTTTTAACACTACTGCTATTGTAGACAATATTTCGTGCGTTTCATTACTTTAATAATTTAAGAATCACGGCATTTACAAACTAGTATATAACAAAGTTTAAGCGATATTGTTAAGCGATAAATTAGCACCAGCGGTGTTACTAAGACGCGCAGGCGAGAAAAAGTACACTATTTAATATTATAAATTTCTTGTTTATGTAATTTTTGGTTGAAATACTGCAGTACACCTTCGTTGTACGCCCTATCTCTCTAATTTGTTTATTTTGAAGATGAATGTACCTTATACTATTTCTATTTTATTATATTTATTTTGGTTGTGTTGTCACTATTTTATTCTCACTATTAATTTATGACTCAATGTTTTTTTCACGTAAGGTTAGAAGTACGGTTAACAAAAAAAAAGGACAACAAAGTATGTGATAGGCACAGATCATCGAACCCGCAACCCATTTCGATAGGTTATGGTTTTGAACTACTGAGCAACCATAACTCCAATGCTTTGCGATGTTTAATTGTAAAAATCAAGCCGCGGAAGAGTCTCTAGTGACGACCACGAGCCGGTAGAACAGCGTGGATAAGACAATAAAATATGTCGTCAGTTCAACTAGGGATTTTAGTCCGTGGACTTCTGTTTCCACGGGCTCAATTTCGATGAAGCTGTACAAAGCCTAGACCGGCTAGCGGCACAACATCTAATACATCAAATGTTAAACTAGGGAAGTTATTGATGTGGGCAGCGCAAGATCGATCAACGTGGCGACCTTTTGGAGAAGCATACACCCTGTCTTCATGAAGATGAAGTCGCGTTTTGCAATAGTGACATCTATCGGTTACTAATAGCAACAGCAGCGTATAAACTTCGCAATAAGTTCTAGTTCTTGCCATAATTCTTGAATAGAATAAAATGAACGCAATTATTACTAAACTTAATCCTACTATAAAATCTTTTGCTTTCGCACAAGATCATTTTAATTTTTTTTTAATACTTCGATCGTTTTTTTCGTATGAAGAATACGTGGACGGCCAGATATTTTTCTATCACAGGCAAAGAAGGTTTCGTTGTACCTATCAATAGCCTGGTACACAAACATTTGACAGTAATACCAAGCGTATGGAGAATTTGAAAAATTGTTTTCGGCACCATACCTACTTTATGTAATGCAATCACTGCGATTCTGTTTTCTTTCTAACCCCACTCCAATTTAATACGACAAAATGTTTTACAATATATTGGCGCGAAAATAAGAAAACACTGTATTGATCATATAAAATTACAGATTCCAAATTCAAAAGATTTTTTTTTTCATTTGAATTATAATCGTCTTTATAGGTAGACTAGGTATTGGTGTTTGTTTATACATAATTATTATTATCATAAAACTGTCAATTTGAATATTAACACAATGGAACACTAAACAAAAAAGACAGCCAAGTTTTTAATTTTTAATCGAGAGCAAAATTCGTTCTTTAATACAATAAAGTTGTGGAAAATGTTAAATGGCATTATAGATATGCTTTAAGGAAAAATCTAAGGAATTTTAACGACTAAACTATACCTGCTTAGTCACAATCAAGTTACTCCCACACAGAGTCGTTATCATTTAATTAGTATTTTGACAATAGATGGTATTATTTTTGACCTTAGAAATTTGTCTGTTATGCAAAATGACTGTAGAGGGTACATATATGAATTTATCACGGTCGTCACAAGACCTCGGTTCGTGATCAGTAAGCACAGCTCTTGCGTGAAGTTTGCAGGTAGTTAAAATATATACGGATGTCTTTAGTCGTGAGATGATAATAATATAAAAAGGTTAATGGTTGCTGATATTTAGTTTTACAGATGTAGTTTTTTATTATTATTTTCCGTAACGGGAATAAACAATGAATTACCTAAAAATACTAGAACGTATAAGACTAGTTAAACATATTACTGACAGACGAAACTCACATTTTAGTATTGTATAATTCATAAGTTAGGATATGAGGGTTGTTCAAGTTTAAGACACTGTGTCTTGGTGTACATAATCACTAATTTTAACTTTTTTATTTGTTAGTTAAAGTTCCTTTAAAAATACAATTAAAAAAGTTAATATAATAAAATAAAATTTTATGTTAAATAAAAAAGGATTACTTTTATTGACTAGACTCTTGCTACTGCCCAAGTGGCATTTGTAATGCAGAGTGCAGAAAGCAAGTAGTAACAGTATTAAGATCCATTTTAAGATAGCGAAGCACCAGGGCTTTGGGAGGATCCTCAGCTTCTTTACCGGATTGAGAGGTAGCTGAGCTCTTATATCGCTTCGGTGGACGTTTCATGGAGTGACTAGGCTCTCTTTAGTGGACCTTGGTTTGGACGAGAGGGCAGACCTCGACTTGGTCAGTTTGTATTGTCTGACCAATAACTCTACTAACACTTTGAAAAGCGTTAGCGATGGGTCAAGTGGCGGAAAAAGCTCTAGCGCGCTTCTATCTGTCTATGATTGGTTGGTGCCCTGTGTGATGTACGATTTATCCTCTTTTCAGACAGTCGCTTGACGAACGGCAACCTGCAATCATGGTTTAGTTATAATCTATGGAGCTTTATTGTTTTCTACCATGATCTATTTCGAAAATTATTATAAGTAATAATTTCTAGCAAATTATCTTTACAAAAAACAGATCGCTTTCGTTATGTTTCAATAGCGATACGTTGCAAATGAGTACACGATTCATTACGTTTCTTTCAGCAAGCTCGCGTGGCTTGCAAATAGGTCAAAACTGTTTTATTTGTAAAAGGTTCGTTAGCTACAGCTATCGGTACATAGTACCTATTATTTCGGCGATTTTGTTCTAACAATGATATCGACTATCTGTAACAGGACAATTGGAGCTTCATTTTTTTATTCAGATTTTGTGTTACTCGGTCACTTCTTTAAATAAACATAACAAAGTTCCTATAGTAATAAAACTACAAAATGCATAGAATTTCATCTTTGATTTAAATCATTTGTCGGATAGAAAAAGAACAAACATGGCGGAAAATCGATTCAATTATTCATGCACACCTGTAGTTTGTCTACTGATTAACGGGCCATCAGTTTTGGATGTATGCAATATAATAGTCTACACCGACACTGCAGTGTGATAAGCAAGTTCACTTCTTTGCACTTTTGTGCAAAAAAACTGTCTCGAGGCTTACCAGGTGCGGACTAAACACAATCGAATATTCTTAAGCAACAAATAATAAAAAATTATCTGTTAATATTTTTTAATGTAACGTTAAAAAATAAATGGTTGTAAATGTGGCGGAAGACTATTTTCGTCCGTTTATTTATTTTATTACATATCTGTGGATGCGTGAATACAAGAAAATATTTCTATATTTAATTTTTTACAAATAAATAAATGCAGTGTTTATTTATGACTTTTTTACATTGTCATTCTGCTGCCGTTTTGCCTTATAAATATTTTAGAGTCAATTAAAAATAAAACAAATCCGTTAAGATTGTTAAGGTGATTGTAAATATATTGAACTTAATTAAATTAATGGATTATAAAGACATTCCATTTTATGTGCCAAGGTGATGAGTACAAACTTTTTGCTTTGTAACATTTTATATTTCAATGATTAAGGTTACAGTGTATGACTTAGGCGTGTGTCTTGTAATTTTTTTTTATGATTTAAGTGAGTTAATTTTTCCGAAATTGACAGAAGTAATTTTTAAAATTGGAATAGCTTCATTAAAAAATCATAGCGTCTATAATTGGCAAATATTTAAATAATTTCAAAACCATATCGTTCTTTTCAAATTTTGATCGCTACTAATATATGAAATGTAAATATTTAATATCGTAATCTATAATAAAGTAAACTTACGCAACGCACACGGCTTTTGCATAATGGACAACAGATGTCTTTTTCAAGGCTATTTACAAATAAATTTTACCTTCAATTACATTTCTAAAAATACGTGGATTTCAAAGAAAGGATATAAAGTTTATGTTAGAATCAAAAACAACTCAATTGTTGCCTATTGATAACATAATATTGTATATACACTGTACAGTGACATAAGGTAATTGTTTTTTGTAGATTAACTTTTTGCACCGGTTTAATTATATGGCGTTACCATTAAAATCATAATATCAGTGGTCCACTGCAGTACACTGGTCTCTTCTAGAGATTACCCATCATGGGTTGGAAACGGCTGCGCTCAGCGTCTTCGGCCTTAACAATATCGTCTGCCCACCTTACTGGTGGACGTTCTACCCAGCGCTTATCGGTTAATGATCTCTCTTCCAAAATTTTAAGGCGCCAGTGGCCACCTGTTCTGCATGTTATGTGATCTGGCCGTTGCCATTTAAACATGTCAACACGTTGGGCTATGTCGATTATTTTCGTTTGTTAGGAACTCCTTATTTCCTCTCGTGAATAGCCCTTTCCATGATCCGTTGACAAACTATGTACTTGCCATTGAAACTCAGAGTGTGTGACCACGTGATTACTACATTTGCAACCTTTAAATCCAAATAATGAAAATTTAAAAAGAAACTTGAGTCACAATTACAAATTATTTAGAAAGATACTTTAACTATGTTATGCTAACTTACAATATGATAATAAGATTAGATGGCTAGATAAGTTCTTTTATTGGAAATATAGATTTGTTGCTGTTGTCCAAAACGTATGGTGTAGATACTACAGTATTCATATAGTCACAATAGAATCGAAAAGTTTTTTACACAAAAGATTCATTACACATTAATAGCGGTTCTGCTTATTTATTTATGGAAAATGAGATTTAACAGAAACTAAGATGTAGGTAAACATTGAACAGCGCTTCATCGTCATCATCATTTCAGCTTTATGACGTATACTGTTGGTTATAGACCTCCTCCATAACTTTCAAATAGGTGCGGCTGGAAGTTGTCTGTATCCAGGATCTTCCGGCGACCTTAACAGGGTTGTATGTCCGTCCGTCCATCCTGTGGGCGGAGGTTCTTCGCTGCGCTTGCCTGACCGTGGTTTTCACTCCAGAACTTTAAGGCCTCAGCGGTCTTCTTTTCTGGGCTTAATTACCATGATTGCAAAGCCTAGTCGCTTATAGTCGCGCTAGCAGATAAAAGTTTTTTTTTGCGTTGTGTTTCTGTCCTTGCATGCAGTTAAGCATGCAAATGTATGTACCAATAATCTATTTAGGTCTGTTTATTATATTCATGTTTTTCTTAAGGTTTCTTTAAGGTTTTGATATTAGCTTCTGATAATATTTTTATTCACTAGATATCGGCACCTTTTGTAAAAAAAACTCTTAGGTTTTATATATGGAAAGAAAATTCCAATTTACGTATTAAGTGGTTTACCCTTGTTTCAAAACTCAGCTTTTTCCTATTTCCAAAAATTGTAATAGATTAGATTAATCATCATTTAATTATGTTATTACGAAATTTTGTAAATCGTTCGTGGTTCAAGGAAAATGAATATTGATTTTTATATATTGAATTGATAAATAAGCTAGAGGAAATAACACCTAAATAGTGTAAACTTCGTAACAAATTTTAATCAGATTGAATTAATATTATAAAATTGTAAATATAACTAAGTTCACAAAAGTTCACGCAAGAAGCAAGACAAACTTTAAGAAAGAAACAAATTATGAGTATATGCAGTAGGTTTTGAGTTTAGCATTGAATCGCTACATTTCTGAAGGAGGGTTCCTTAATATTTATTTTTATTTGGTCAACTGATCCAAAACTTAATGTCTTAAAGTAAAAGTATGAGAAAACTGTATACCTTGTTGCATTTGATTTGTATTGTTAATGTGAACAATTAGTAGATTCGTTACATGAGAAATCTTTGAACAAAAAAATTGTTTAAAAGCCACAAGAATTTATTAAAACTTCTTTTGCAAATTTTGATATTTTTTATAATATAATAATAATAATTAAGTGTTTTCCAGTGATAAGTTTTATGTGATTCGGCTTCATACTGGTACATATTTGAATATTTTATATCAGATATAACTGTTATTTATTTCTATCGGTAATTGATTTTTAATATCCATATATAAAGATGTTTAAAAATTAGTATTTTTTTCGTTAATATTAAATGAAGTATGAATAATAATAAAAAAAGAAAACCTATCCATATTTCTTAAAAATGATTTATGTAGTGATGTAGTCAACATGATTTCCAGGTGTCGTATGTCGAAGTTCATCCATTGATGATAGTTTGACAGATTATCTATAAAAAACATATTTATATGAATACCGCCGCATAATTTTGAGGTTATCAGGTCGGATGTCGCAATATAAAACAGAAGGTCTTACATATTGAAATTTTGTATATATCAATATATTTTGTGTAGATCAGTGAGACGCCGAAACATAACTATGTGCTTATATTTATTATTTGCAAATCAATACTTAAATATTTTAAATTTAGTTTTATGGTTAAAGTTAAGCTATTTCGCTTGCAAAATGTAATTTTTTTTGAACTCAGAATAAAAAAAATATCTTTATTAAACAGAATTGGATATTAATAGAGAAATTGAGTCGAGTGATAAAAATCCCATTGGATATAATTTTTTCAAAAATATTTTATTTACAATATTATAATGTTCTTTTAAAACTATTTCTGAAATATGAAACGAATATAACAATATCACATTATCGTTGCTGAATACTTTATAATAACGATAATGACATTTAATGTATCATTTCATTAAAATGTCATACTGTCAATCATTTTATTCACGATTTAGATATATCTGACAGCTAATATTAAACTAACCAAAACATAGGTGAACTTTTATAAAAAATGACGTCTGTATTAACTACATATGAAGCAAATATTAAAACAAATGCACCTGTTGTTAACGTAGTCGAAGACAGGTAACCATTTTGCAAATAATTCTTAGACCGCTAAAAGGTTTCTTGCGGTGTTTTACAAAAACCGTTAGTTTTTTAAAAAAAAAGTAAACAGTTTCTTGGCTTAAAATAAATTTGAGATCCGAGTTAAAAGTATATTTGACAACATAGATGAGGCCATTGAACTTTGTCACAATGGAAATGATTTGAACGATAAAATAGTTTTTATATATTTTCGTTAAACGTGATTAGGAAAATAAAGACTATGGAATAAAAAAAATAATGTCTGTTCGGTAAGTTTTTTTTCTGTATCATTATAATTTCAAATGGCGTTCTTAATCTAACAATTATCTATAGCTAAGCCAGTAAGTACATTGACATTCAAGAAGGTGCGATTTTTTTTCTCATATATACACGCGTTTGAGATGGCAAGATCAGTGTTGTCGTAACATTTGGACGGACAACATGGCTCTTCTAGTATCAACGCTTACTATCCTCTCTCTGTTTTGCGTAAGTCTTTTTTGAATATTTTACATGAATTATTGTTTTCTTTGCAAAATTTTAATATATATACCAGTGAGGTTAAATTACTAAAAGGTGACCATAAGTTTTTAATTTATTTTTTAATCTGTTTACAATTATTTTATACTCTACTATAGGATGTAAATGGTTATACGTTAATATTTTTTGCAGCAACATGTTTTATATTTTTTAAAGAAAATTAAGAACAATTTATCGGATTTAATTGGACGTATCGAAATTAAATGGTCTGTTTTACGGCGGTTTTTTGAAATTTATACGGATATTAAACCTTGAATTTGCGATCCAAAAAAAAGTTTTTATTCAATTAATTATAAAATAAAAACATTGTTTACCAAATATTATTTTAGTTGTAACAAATGTCGACACTCTTTATAAATTCAAGGATGTTAGCAAATAAATCAATTTTAAAAGAGCAAGGTTGTTCAAATTTATATATGATGTTTATCGAATTTTAATATCCATATACATAATAATATGATAGATGCTATTACAAGC
This sequence comes from Battus philenor, assembly GCF_028537555.1. Lineage (NCBI taxonomy): Eukaryota > Metazoa > Arthropoda > Insecta > Lepidoptera > Papilionidae > Battus > Battus philenor. The sequence continues at coordinate 8,794,537 of NW_027181686.1, forward strand.
ATACTTTAGTTACTATAAAACAGAGAATTCATATCAGAAGTGTTTTTTAAATCGTTTAAATGTTACAACTAGGCTTAGTAAATAATATAGTTTTATCAGTACATAGCGTCGATTTCACATAGGCCAGTTTTCATAATATAAAAATTGAGATATTTATTTGAATTTTTAATTAAGGGACTCCCAGAGGTCCACAGTTGCAGGGATGATGGTTGTACGTGACGAATTTTAAATAAAATAAAAAAATTCTCAACAGTTAGTACGTTTAAGTAATGTCGACAAATCTAAGGACAAAGGAAATAGATGTAATGATTAGTTTTCGTAACTGACGATCAGACGGCTTGCTTTTATGTCTTTGAGAATTTTAACGTTTTAGAACTGTCAATGCCTTGAGATCTGACTACCTAAATGTCTAATTTTGTAATAAAATTCGAACCTTTCCCTAAGAGCTTTTATATTAAACACTTGACTGGTTAGGGATGCGATTAGGATTTTGGGAAGCTTGGGCGAAGGCCGAACTTCTTTATTCCCTCTAGTTCCACAAAGATGACCAAAAGAGATCTAATTCGAAGGTGATACAACTGGGCTTGATAGGTTGCTATGATGTGATTTAATATCGTATCTTTTTTCCAATCGGCCGTTTTGCTGCCACTTGTTGTCTTGACATTTCTTAGTTTGTATCAATTATGATTCAAACTTAGTAGGTAAATGTTAAAAACTTAAGGAAAAATATTTTAAATATTACATAACTTTCAAATTTAGATTTGGAAAGATATAACATGCTTGTTTAGTTGCAAAGTTCGTTAAATTGAATGAGTTTAATCTTTGTCACGACGGAAGTAAGTGTTGTACATACACCGGGTATTATAAATGGCGAAATTTTAAATCGTATGTGATTGGTTACACACTTGGATTGAATTAGGTTAATTGATATTGCCACTAACAAGTCGTTTTATTTTTTCTTGTGACCAGTTTACAAACATTAGCTTATATTTAAATAACCATTTGCTATGCAGGGTATAATCCTAGAAACTTAGGTCTCTTTGTTTGTTTGTATTAAAATATTCACAGTCTACAATAATAGCTAAGTGTTTACATATTCAAATGTAAAGTGGAGTTTATGTAGCTAGTTCTCTCGTTATAATATGTAATGATGTGATTGATAGGCTGTAATGGTGATAATGATAAATAACTATTACACTGCGAATTAAATAAAAAGCACACACTTTTCCAGCTCAGCCTGAGTCTAAACGCCTTTTACTGACCTAGATATTTATAGATATTTACCTAAGCACATGCGTCGGCAAACTGTTTAAATGTGCCGAATATAAGAAATAATTAATACTTTTAAAAAGTTAACTGGTTTTATATATAAATTCTTATAGTTTGAGGTATTGTATTAAATTTTTTATTTTTTAATTTTTCCAAAAGGGTTACACAAGAAATAATTACCAGTAACGTTGAAAACACATACAATGTGTATCTTAAGTCATGCATCTTTGCAAAATATGTTTGATCTTTTACAAAATAACATTAAATAAAACTAATATCATAATAATACGTAACACGATGTAAAATAGAGATAACATCTATATTCAACTATTAAAATTTAAATGCTCCTTTAATCCTAACGTTGTCCTAACATTGTATCCTGGAAAGAAGGAGTAATATTAAAACTATTTACTTACACTTTATAGTAAGTTTTAAATGCATTTCTATCATGTTAACATTCTGCGAGAGAAGCGCAAAAAGCAGAAAACGAGCTCCATGTCGTTGGCGAACCGTGGTTTGAACAACCGTGCCTCAGAACACAATACATAACTTAGAAAATACAAAAGTACTTAAAAAAATTCAGCTAATAAATTGCTAAATATTGTCCAAGTATTTTTCTAAATAATATAATAGAAGTTATGACAAATTGACGTCATTTATTTTAATACATTATTATTTATCAGAAAATATCTCGTATGAACTTAATAATGATATAATTTTTATTTATGTACTATTGTGCAACCATTTCTTAATTATTTTTTCTTCGTATCGACATATGCATATATATCTCTGAGAATTCTGTATTATAGAATGATAGTTATGTGCTAAGAGGAAAATGCCAGCTAATGCTAATCACGTAACATTACAGATGTCGAATGCGGCTTCGCGAGCGCCTTGTGTGGAGTTGAATGATGGAAACCTAATGCCTATCGTTGCCCTGGGAACCGGTAGAGGTACTGCCAAGGAGGTAACTGTACAATTACGACACAATCAACAGAGTCGATTTCTTTTTAAATTTAACATACGTAACATTTGTCAACGACTCTACTTTTTTTCAAAAAAAGGTCATGGTTGAATACTATTTCATGAAATGTGTATTTTTTAGAAAAAAAAAATCATTTTTCTTTTGTTTATACAAATTAAATACGTAGACTGCATCTTCGAAGTCAAATAATATAGATACAAAAATAGTTTCAATACAAATTTTAAGCGTGTAAATAAAATGAACGTGTCATATTCAATCTTTACCATTTTTTAATTTAAACAGCTGATTTAGTCTTTGTAAATGGTTTGCCAGTATTATACAGTTTTTATTACATAAAATTTATTATTAAAATTATAAGAGGTAATAAGATAAAAAAATTAATGGCACAAGTGGAAAAATTTGTGCGGCATCTTTTTTACATCAACATGTTTGGATTGTATAAGATAATATATATTAATTTTTTTTGCTCATTTTGTCTATTTGGAAAATAATTTCAATAATACATTGAAACACACATTCATTTTATTAGTGAAATTGTTTATCTAACAAAAATATTTACATCTATTTCCGTAAAAAAATATCATAAAATTTATTAGTCCCATACTAGTTATTTAAGAATTACAAGTACTTGTATCTATAATTTAAAATCGTTACGTACATTGTAATGTACACGTGCCGTTGAATAATTTGAGCTACAGTGATTAATATTTCAAAAACCAGCATGTTATAATAATAAGCCGAGGAGAATGACGTTTTATAACGGGTTTTCGTCTAATACTCAAAAAGATTAATAATGTATGAAGATCATAATAATTATCAGTTGCATAACTTTAAGGTTTACAGAATTATTGTAATATATTGTTACTCGTAGTTTAAATTTATATAAAAGGTTTGAATTTGATACAAATACAGGATGATTGTTAAAAAGCCTTAAAAGGTGTATAATATTGAAATATATTATATTATTTTTTTAATTAAAATATGACTGACAGTATAAAGTTTGCAAGGACAGAATGTAAATAATAATTAATTTTCATATGTAGTAATTCGAATTATGAAAACGTTTTTTCATTTTTGTATTATCATTAGTTTTTTTTTAATTACTGAAAACATCGGTTTATTGAATAAAGTCTGTCATACAGTAATCGACATAACGAGATATAAATTCATCCCTTTAAAGCTTTTACAATTATATATAATCACCTGTACATTATAAAAAACGCACTCGATTGAAATTAAAATAATAAAATAATAATTTCCTTTTATATATACTTAAGGTAATGTTATTTGAACGCAATTTACTGACGCGAGTTCAACACACTACAATGATATTTACGTAAACCCTTAATGAGTGATTTTTTAAATTGACTATTATTACTAAGAATTAAAGTTTAATTTACGATGGGTTCCGCTATGATATTTACGCTTAACCATCGTCATTTATGTCATATAAACTAATATGTATAGTCTATTAAACAGGCTTTGACATGTTTATCGAAGAAAGAATGTACTATTAGGTATGTTGTAAACAGAATACAGGATGTTTCAACATAAAAGTTGTGTGGTTATACGTGTAAAATCTGTGAAGGGCTAAATATATAGCTCATTTATAAGCAACCTTTGCACTTTTATACCTACTTTTCATCATCATGTATAAAGTAATCATCATCTCAGCTGATGGGCACACACTGAAAGAAATAGGTTTCCTCAAAAGATCTATTACGGTTTTGCGATGCCCGTGTCCAACTGTAAAGTAAACACTCTGAAATATAATATAATACATTAATTTATCATTCAATTGGAATGCGACAATCCAATAACTTCTAGCAGTAAAAAGTCTGCAGGGATATATAGTAAACAATAATTAATTTTAACAATTTTAACATCGAATTCAGAAAACGATTGTTCTTACTACATTATACGTTGTCTTCTAAATTCATTTACATCTTTACACTATTCATAGAAAAGCTTTTACATCTATTTCCAATTACCCAGTATATTGTGTATGTAAAAATGTGTATGTTTTGATATTACACAAAAATTTAGTTTAAAAAAATATGACTAACATAAAATAGGTTTTTAACGATCATAGCTAACTGTATAATGCGTAAAGCCATATTGCCTTTTATGAATGTTTCGCCATGTTTTAATCGCCAAAGCGTGTCCTATTACTGGTTTAATAACGAAGATGTAATTAAACGTTTTTATATCGATATGTAAGTTGTGTGGTTTTTTTTAAAGAATGAATCAGTCGATGAGGTGAGGAAGGCGGTATTTTGGGCGTTGCAAGCGGGATACAGACACATCGATACGGCTGCAGTGTACGAAGACGAAGAACAAGTGGGGCAAGGTATAGCTGAGGCTATTGCAAAAAATATTGTCACTAGAGACGACGTTTTTGTTACCACTAAGGTAAAACTTTATTGTAACTAATTATCAATATTTATTTGTTTCGTATAAAATATTTAGATCAAGACTACGGTTGATTGTTGCTAAGTTAAGAAGTTACAATCTGTGTCATAGTTAGCAATGCCTAATTTTGAATAGGGACGTAGTTAGAAAATTTCATATACGAGACGAAAATAATAAAGAGTGAAATAGTAAAATATTGAAGTGTGTGAGAGAGTGTTTATGTGTGAGTGAGTGTTTGTATGCGAAACTAGAAAGCTAGGTACGAATGAAACCAGAACATGCCGTATAAGACCTTCTTTGCATCATTCTGTGAGGGTCATTGGCCACGCAATGAGAGCCTTTTAACAATTTTTATAGGCTTGAAATATATTAAGGATTATATTGTATGTTATTATAAAGCTCATAAATATTGGTTTAATGTTACATTAGAGTCGTGGATTATATAACTGCAATATCAATATGTAGTTTATAATTATTTAATAATAAAATCGTTTGGAAATTTATGTGGATCCGTCCAGCTAAGGTAAGTCCAGCTGTGGGCGGCCTATGACTGAAATCATAATTTATGAATATATAAATTTGATCTTGTTTTTTGTGGTGTATTTCGTTTTATTTCTGACTCTCTGTAATATATCAAAGTTGTAAATATCCAATTAAAAACTCTTTTTAACTAGATTTTCGTGTTTGCGAGATATTGTATATCTAGATGGCCCAAACGGAGTGCTGAACCTAGCTATATGGAAAGAATCATATATTCCTGTATGAACTATTTATCGTCAGTTTATGTTTGACTATTCACTCATCTGACTTTAAATGTTGGGTTGGCAGTACTTTAGTGAAATTTTATATTTAGCGCCGCACCCGCAACAATGAATGTATAACGTACCACATGATACGCTATAGATTTTTTGGAGTGGCTGTGATATGAGAGACGTCAGTGATGTACATATTTGTTGGAAAACAAGGATAAAAAATTAATGTAGTAGGAATTAGTAATTTGATTATTTTTTATTTAATTAGTTTTTTTATTATTTTTTAGCTTTGGAATGATAAGCATCGAAGAGAGCAGGTCGTGCCGGCGTTGAAGGAATCGCTAAAACGTTTAGGCTTAAATTACGTCGATCTGTTTTTGATACATTTTCCCATTTCTATGAAAGTGAGTAATCAAAATTACTTTATATTTTTTAGTATTTATATATTCCCGTAACTTACTATTTAACTTATAATATCCAAAATTGTTATCTTAACATTAACATTCTTTATACAATCGTACTAGCAGGCGTATAAAAATTTGTAACTATATAATTACGAAGCACTGCTACTTGGTTTATTTAATACTAGTCAAATCGATAACATCTGTACGTCAAGCGACAGAAGCGCCTCATTTGGTAGAAACTAGAATCAAATCAACAGAAGACATCCTTGAACTTAAAGCTTCAAGGTTTATTATCGCGTTAATCTGGGAAAAGCCCACAATATATTGTTTAAATTTAAAAGTAATGTTGTAATATATAATTTTAGTATTTCAACATTACAATATAAATAAACATTACACTTGAATCTAAATATTTACTAACGTGATCAAGTTTTATGGTTTTCAATTTGGTTGAAAATTGATTAGTTCACGTACTAACAATTACATAACGTTTATATACCGACGAATCCCTTAATTTCTTAAAATTATAGAGTACTAGATGTCCCCTGCCTGCTTTGCGAACTTAATGTCCGCCTCCTGAACCCCATTTTGGGTAAAATTGCATAAATTCCGTTCTTAGCTGATACCTACTCGTGACACAAAATATTCTCATACATATATAATAAGTAAATGTATAGTAAAATTTATATGTCTTTATTTATGTATGTTTTGTACACGTTAATTACCCATTACTCATGCTTCTACTGATTCCATACTATGGTTGTTTGTACGAGAATGCCTCGTTTGGTAAGACCGCCCATTGTACTTTTTTGTTTATTATTATGAAATTATTTAAATGTATCCTAACGTGTAAAATAAATAATATTAAGTAAGTAAGTTCTCAGTACATTTCTAGTCTCTATGATTGCAGAGATAAAAAAGGATGTGAAGGGCATATGTTTAGCTTACTTGTCAGAAAAAACGCTTTCAAGTTTATACACGAATTTGCAATCAATCTATATCACTCTCAAATAAGTTACATAAATTTTTTTAGTAGTAATCGGAATTACTTTTTACATTTTTTATTTTTACATTTTTATCATTTCTGAAACTTGTCTTTTTATTATATCATAGATACTTTACATTAATTGATAGCAAATCTGATTATTCATCTTTAATAAAAAATGTTATCTTTCAGGAAGACGGATCGCCTGACTATGTTGACTATCTAGACACTTGGCGTGGTATGGAGGACGCGAAGGCGCTCGGCCTCGCCAAGTCCATCGGGGTCTCTAACTTTAATATCGAGCAGTTGCAAAGGTTGCTGGCCAACAGTAGAACCATTCCTGTCGTCAATGAAGTTGAGGTAAAATAGGAATATATATATATATATATATATATATATATATATAATACACTTTCGCTAGGTCGAAAAGAATTTCTATCAGGCCTTTTTAGAGCTGTTATACTTTCCAAATAGTTTTCTACAATCAGTATTGTATTTTAATGGAGCTTTAGGTAGAAAAACCAGGCTAATATCCAAATTTCAAAATGAAAAGCGTAAATACAGTATTGCGAAGGATTTTGTAATTAAAACTTTTTAGGAAGCATTCGGACTTCATCAACATTATTGTCAATTCAGCCATAAAACAGCTGGACATCGGTTTCCTCGGATAGGATAGAATAATACGGTATCAAAAACACTTACACGCCTAAAAGGTAGACGGAGGACCTTGTTAAGCAGTTGAAAGACACCGAATGCATACCGCTTCCAACCGGTCCTATTGGAAATCTATTGAGGCGGCCATACACAGTACTGGATGTTCTACAGTTGAAATTACAATGATTGAGATGATGATAAAAATCGTAAATGATACTTTCAAGTTTTTGTACGTAGCATATGTAACATTGGACACCTAACACTTTTGATTGTTTTCCTTTATTTTTGTTTCTTACCATCCACGTAAAGAATAAATAAATTGGCTTGTCGTTAAGGGCCCATAAAGAAGGAGAAAAAATTATATAAACTAAATTTCGTTGTAAAGCATTTCAAATTACGTTAATTGTTGTGACTGGAACTTCGTGCCAAACACACTAAGCCTTTCAAAGATTTTTATACGTTTTTATGAACGTTCTGAAGAATAACTGTAATTCGATTTAAAATTACCTGAAACATACCGATCATTACATTGTGTTTGTATATTTATAAGCTTCCACCAAACAGTTTATGGTTCTCAAATTCGTATGCACTAATATAAATTTGCATTTAAATTGTATGATTAATATTACCAAACTATTTGATAGCCATTATTTATCTCGTATTGTAGAGGAAAACAAATATGACCTTGGCATTTATGAGAAGCATTCGGAAAGTAATTGCATTGATTTTAACAAGTTATGCAAATTACCATGTTGATTTTCTGAACGCTACTATATTATATTGTCAATTAAAAAATAATAGGAAATATTAATAGGAAAAGATGCCGACAAGGTGTTTTCAGAAAGTAAAAGATTTGAAAGCTTCTTTACTTAAATGCTCGGTTTTTCTAGATCAGGGTTAGCCATGTCGTTAAGCAAGCGACCTATTGTTGACCTAAGTTTTAATAATATAAGATTTACATAATAATCACATTTAAATTTAACAAAATACACAGATATTTAAAATAAAAAATAATTAATTATTTACTGAATTTTATGACTAATATTTCACTTATAATGATTTTATTGTAGCATTACAGTCTTTAATTAGAGAGAGCTTTTGACTCGGCTGTAACGGTTTCCTTACTTATTTATTTATGACTAAGGATAATTTTATACATATTTTTTACAATTCACATAAAGTATTTGAACAGGAAAATATCTTTGGAACCTTATTTTAGAGATTGCCAACAGGACTGGTCGGTTGCGGTCTGTTCTAGCTCGTGAACTCGTGCGTGTCTCATCTCTAGAACCTTAAGGTTCCATAGGTGATATATTCAGCGCTATGTAGCCTGATCTCTAATCCGCTGATCTACGTCCATTACTACTGTTCGTCAACCGATCTACTTATTCCTGGTTCGATTTCGTTAATAAATCCTGAACTTTTTTCACTTTGACTCGTTGAGGGACAGTGAGAGCCAATGTGGCCTGAAGTGGGATACCATGGTTCACTACCATACGTCACCATTAGTAACACAATGTTGGTCGATGACCTTCGTCTTAAGACACTAAGTGATATTTGATGGTGCAGAGTGATAATTGAGGACGAATTAATAAAAGAAAAAAAAATATTACAAGTCTGATAGGAAGTTAAATAAATAAAAAAAAATATAATGTGACATAAAAATCTGAAATAAAATCAAAACTGAAACTTATGTAAATGTGCAAAAATTGTTAAATTGTGAAAGTTAATAATTATTTTAATTAAGGATATAATGTATTATAAATGACATTGTAATGCCCTGTCCCATAAATGCTATAGGGGAGAGCGAGAGGCAACCTAAAAGCCATTAAAAAAAAGAGGGATATTAGATGAGAAGATATATCGTGACAACATTATTATTAACAATATAACTAACAAAGCTCATTTTCCAGGTCAGTCCAACGTTCACGCAAGAGGCAATGGTCGCCTTCTGCAGACAGAATGGTATCGCAGTCATGGGATACAGTCCCTTCGGATTTTTCGTAGGCAGAGACACAAAGCAGAGGTTGGACAGAGATAATCTCCTTAAGATAGCCGAGAAATACGAGAAGTCATTCACTCAAATAATTCTGAGATATCTGGTAAGTAAAAAAGAAGTTTATTTAGTAATCACAACAACAACATTGACATTACTCTTAAAGTTTGCTGAAATTTATAATTGTTTAACTGCAAAGTATATACTTAAATTTATAACAGTTTCAAAAAATATTGACAAATTGGCAATACATTCAGTCTGTAAAGCTTTTCCACATATAATCTATCACTCTGTAAATTGTTTTAAATTTCTTGATACATTTCCTTTGTTATTATTTCTAGTTTTTATTTAAAGCATCCAAAAGTTTGCCTCAAGGTGTCGCTTATATAACAATTTTATTTACTTTTTAGATCGAGCGCGGGGTGGTTCCGATTCCTAAGTCTACCAACCAAAAGAGGATAGAGCAGAATATAGACTTGTTCAACTTTAGTCTAACCGAGAAAGAAGTCGCTACATTAAGCAATTATAACACGAACAAGCGGGTGATCAATCCGGTTGAATGGAAAGATTATCCTTTCTATCCGTTTGAAAAGGAATAGAGACTGTATCAGTTTACTCACACAGAACAGAAGACTATTTTAATCAATTTCAACAGGAATAACTTATAAGGCTTAATATATAATAAAGTTATAGTTTTATATTATTAATTTGAATCGTAATTTACTGACCCCTTTTCAGGTTTTCGATGTGATTTCGAAAATGATTTACACAACTATATCATTTATTAAATGGCACATCTAATGAAAATAATGGAAATTAAAATGTCAATATAGAATAGTTCAGTCATCGTTTAGAGTTTAAAATTTTCACAAATAAGTTACGAAATATATATGTTATTTTAAAATTAAACCTTTAAGGTATATACTCGTAGTTACTGTATGTAAGGTATATATTTATTATATGAACAAGTATTTAAAAACCTAAATTAGGTAATTACTGTTATTATAATTGCATCTGTATAACATAGTCCAGGGATGAGCAACACGTAGCTCGGAGGCTACTTGCGGCTCTTTAAACATGTACATGCGGCCCGCTAAGCATTTATTAAACTGAATAAATTCTATCAATTTACTCCTATCAATGTATTGTTATACCATTAATTACAATAAGATGGTACTAAATACATGTTTGTTACAATTTAAAAAGTTTTCTCTCGAAACAGCGACTTTTTTACAATTTTCCGATTTTGACGAGATGTGCAAAGTTAATTAGTCCTTGTTCGGAAGTATGTATGTTTTCGAAAAATTGAAAATAATTTTTAACAATGAAATTTTAATAAAAAAAAACAACTTTTAATTAGAAGAGAAAAAAAACATTTTTAATTAGAAATGACATTAAAATTTGTTAATGAAATCTATAATTTTCATAAAATTTTATATTTTTTTGTTTCTTATGTTTTCTTATAAATATAGTTTTGTTAATTATTATGCGGCTAGCCAAAAAAAATTATAATTTAAATTGGCCCGTTAATTAAAAAGATTGCTGACCTCTGGTCACTCACCACATATTACTTTCATAGTCATTACTTTATCTAGATCAGAGTTCCCCAAACTTTTTTGTGTCGTAGACCCCGTTCCATGTTTTTCCGTGTAGGGTAGACACCCTACTTACCTGATATTGATTTCCTGTAAATTTCTAACTGTAATGAAGTTTAGTGTTAAAACTTAAATTAAAAACACATGTTAATTTATAAATTTATTAATTGAATTTAAATTAAATCTATTCTTAGACATAGAACTTCCATTAAATTTCCTATAGGACCAGTTGGAAGTGGCTAGTGGCTTTTTGCCGTTTTTCAATGATAATAACAAGGTGAATTTTCTTTTCTTCAACTCAACTTTAGAGCCTTAAGGCCACGGAATAATTTTGTTCCGCGCGCTTTATGGCCCGCCCACTGCTATTTACTTGCCAATAGTCTAACGTGACTATGACGGTTAACTTCGTTCGCCTATAGATCTCTATTTCTGAACGGACAAAATAAAAAAGAATATTTACGAAACATTAAAATATATTATTTACTGGTTACAAAAACTGAATTGATATTCGTTTGTCCGTAAAGATAAAGGCTAAATTTATTTATGGACACACATTGGAATTTTAACAGGACTTTTATTGATCGTCAATTTTTTTTAAACTGCTTTGCAGGGTGTTATGATTGTGAAGAAGAAGCAGGAAAGAACTCCATAAGAACATACCTTTTAAAAAAGTTTAACAATGTGGTTTATACAATAGGATTTATGCACATACACTTTCTGACAGACATAGCCTAAATGAAAACCAAATTATCAAGCGTCATCATTGTCTAGGATTCTTGTCATTTAAATATTCGTTTATTTAGTAATAGGTATGCCTTTTTTACTGTTAAAATGCGTTTTGAATTTTATAAATTGTAGTCCAATAATGTCTCGTGCAATTTAACGAATTAATCTGATTCTGTTAATAACAATCGAATCAGAAATTTTTAACAATCGTAATCTCGGTATAATAAATTGTTCACGATGTCTTTTAATTGCACTATGGACGTCCCGTATTATTTTGAATTTATTGTAATTATTGTAAACGTACAAACTATTGTCATAAATTTTGAGGCCACATTAAGATTATTCATTCGTTTTCTCAAGGAGGTTCGCAGCTGTAAGCTGTTAATTGCTCGGATGGCACTCTTCCGCAAAGCAAATGTATTCCCAGTGTTCATTCTCAAAGTGTTAAAACTTAGGAATGAGAAGATCCGCAGTACAATCAAAGTCGTAGTTACAAAAAGTCTTCAGTTGGAGAAGGCACACCGCTCGTGTGAAAGTCGTTTGGGTCGAAAGGTGCTCAAGTGGTAAACACTAGCAGATAGGCGCGGCGTCGGTAGGCCCCCCAGTAGGAGGACCGACAACATAGTCAAAGTCGCGAGTAATCAATAGCTACAGGTAGCGCAAGACACCAGTATTCACTCCTTCTTCATATCGATGGATTTAAAAGACAAAAGGATAAAAATTAATATCATAAGAAGTATTAGTACGTAAGAGCCCGTGTGTGTATGTACATTTAAGTTTGCTTCTATCTATGTGTGCGTGTTTAAAGCAGTAATGTGGTAAAGGCATTTAGAATAAGTTTTATGAGAGTTATAATAATGGTATTAAATTTTGAACCCTCATAACTAGGAAAGTCTTGTACTATAGGCAGCTCCTTAGAGTGACTAGGCTCATGGCCTCACGAGGGGACCTTAGCTTGAACTGTTGATTCGTCGATAACATCCGCTTAGCATATAGGATCGGGAGACCGGACTATTTGAGGTCTTCGATGACGACAGAGACGGCGACTGCGTTGGGGGGACACCAGAAGTGTAAATGTAGATGTGGTCTGTGAATAGGGCGAACTCTACATTCTTGACACGAGGATGTCATTGGTTTAAAGCGTATATAGAACCGGCCCGAGGACCGATCCTTGAGCTACACCCACTCGAAACGGAAGTAATCGAGAGCAGACACTCTCGACGTGATACTGAAAATTTTATCACTGAGGAAGTCTCGTAGTATGCATACGAGAGGGAGCTGTATAACTATATGAGCTAGGTCCAGGTGTATACGAGTCCATTATGCCAGACTTTTTCCAACACTTTAGCCATGTCGAGAAAGATTGCTCCTGTGTTGGATCCATTCGTACACTTGGCATTTGTTTGAAACCAAACTGTTCAGGGATAGGGAGACCTTTTGCTTTCATAAATTTCCTAACCTGAGTAAGAATAATCTTTCGTAGAATTTCTGAACAGTTTTTAGGAGACTAATAGGCTTATATGTCGTGGTGTTTTGGAACTTACAATATCAAGTAAAACGGGAAAGTCGCTACAAGTTCATTGCGAAAAGTTTTTAATAAATATTTTAATTTACAATCAAAGAAAACTGTCTTAGTTATTTTGGCAAAATCATATTTATTCGATATTATTATTGCTATGTTGCTAGAATTTCTATTGCAACTGGCCATTTATATAATCGTTACAATAATCTATTAATAATTTGGTAAAGAAGTTAGAAGTTTATAAGGTAATTAATTTGTCACAAACTCAATCAATGGTCCAATATTTTGATCCTAAAATATTCAAAAGATTACTTTCTAATTAAAACGCTGATTATGAGATGATCATTTATCATTATTATTTCATTAATGCGTTGTGTACAATTAATGAAGGAAAACTTGTTTACTGTATAATAATAAAAACTACAGATTTTTAAATAAACATTTATATCTTCATTATTATTTATAGTTTCAAATAATAATAAGAGAATAGTCACACTGGCAACATTGTAAAACGATCAATTAATTATAAGATAAATGCAGGACTAGTAACCCGCTTGCCATTACAAAATATTATTTTTTGTAATGTCATTCCCTTTGCAGTACAAGTTCTTATGCTTCGCTGCATTTGCAATCGTCGTCTTGAATTATAACATGGTATGTAATTTTAATCTAGTAATTTTATTTCAAGATGGTGAAATATTTATTTACGTCTAATATTTAATTATTAAACGACTAAAAGTATTAAAATATAAGTAAATAATACGCTAACCAAGATTTCTGTATAATTATCCGTTCTCATATAAGGTTGAGTTTTAATGTGGAAACCAGTAACATTGATAAAAACCTCTTTTATGCCTAATTATTTATAACTGCTATTTATTATATTTAGTTTTATATATCATTATTTGTTTTTAGGAAATACTTAATGTTTTGTTTTTAGGCTGCAGAACAGACCGTTAAAGTACCTGTGAAATCTCTTAATGACGGCAATATGATACCCATCCTTGCGTTAGGAACTTATGGAACGGTTGTACATATTTTTTTTCATTAATTTTTTTTCTCCTATGGCTATATTAACAAAGATCCTATCATCTACTTTCAACTAACATGTTCATTTTTGTCGAATTTCTTTAAAGATAAAATTCAAATCGGTTAATAAAATATAATATTTCTTTACACTCTGAAGGCCGAAACAAAATATAAATATTGAATTTAAAAGCTAATATTTTTTTAGTTTTTAATCCACGTCATTCTGAATTTAAGAATTAATTTTAAATTTTTAATAATTATTACATTTACATGACGCCACACTAAATGAGTTAGAATGAAATCAAATAAAAATGAAAATTCAATAAAATTTTAAAATGTTTCTTGAAAATATAAATGGTTTAAGGATGAAGACATAATCCGTATGCGACAAGCTATTTTTTGGGCTATAGAAGCTGGTTACAGGCATATAGATACGGCGGAGTACTATAGAAATGAAGAGGAGATCGGCAAAGGTATCGCTGATGCCATCAAAGGAGGTTTGGTGACAAGAGAAGAATTGTTCATCACGACAAAGGTTTGGTTTACACTGAAATAAATTCCTATGCGTATGCAACTCAATTGAATTCAATTATACTAAACTCATAGTTAATAAAGTTGTACTTATAGGCAAACGTTTGTCAAGTTTGTGAGTGGACGTCATACGCTTCGTTTTAAAACATTATTGTTTGCTTACTGATATTGACATTTTGATATGGATATGATACATATGCAGTATGGTGTATTCTAGAAACCATTATTTTTTATATTTACAACAAAAAATGACTTTTTAGATTTACGGGAAAAAATTAAGCGTATCCCATCGTGGTTTTTGTTATGTTCCCGACGTTTCCATTAGTTATTATGATAACATCTGAAATCGGCTAGAAGTCAGTTATATTCCCTAAAAAATATTTATCCTTACAATTTGAAACGACGAAGTCTGGAAATAGAGAGGTCCAAAGTGAAATAAAGCGTATTTAATCTGAAAAAAGAAATATGTTTAAAATTAGATGTTAGCTAGAGATTGATGTTTCAACTTTAATCTTCCGACTGCATAATTTTGTTATAATTCAACATATTCACCATATATGTTTCTTGTAGGTATGGACCAACCATAGCGCTCGTGAGAACGTGGTTCCTGCACTTCGAGGCTCATTGAGGAGATTAGGTTTGGACTACGTAGATCTGTATCTAATTCACAGTCCTGTGTCTCGAAAGGTAAACATATATCGATTTATTGGGTTATTACTCTTTATGTTTTAAATAATTTTCGTATATTGATGATCAAAAGCATATTTCAAAAGTAACACATGACATGGACGACAAGACGCCCTAATAGGTCCATCCTCGACGTGTTCTAAATTAGAGTCAGGTCCTCAACAATATGTTACCAAGGAGTCCTGACTTCTTTTGGCTACATCGCTCCCTGACAAATAAATAACTTCGACAAACATATGGTTCGAGGGAAAGTAGACGGTCAAAGACATGGTTGCTGGTCTGAACAAGTCAAATATCTGGACTCTCTATTAAACCTATCCTATCCTATGCCTTCTACAGGGTAGTATGGAAGGAACTTGTTATTGCTTCCGTTGATATGTTTTAAAATGGACACGTCTTTCAGAAATGAAGAGATATTTGAGAAGAAGCGTATTATTACGAAAATTAAATGATTTATTAATTTTTTTAGACTTTGTTAATAAGATAGCCAAGAAAAATAAAATTAATTTGTAATTATCATTATTTCAGGATGACGGTTCTTTTGCGAATATTGATTATTTAGAAACCTGGCTAGGTATGGAGGATGCGAAAAAATTAGGATTGACAAGGTCTATAGGAATATCTAATTTTAATCGTGATCAAATAAGCAGAGTTCTAGAAAACTGTGAAATAAAACCGGCAGTCAATCAAATTGAGGTAAATTTTGTCGTTATATGATACTTTGACTATAATATATTTATGTACAGGCTACGTGTAAATAGGTATAAAAGATATAAAAGTGTGAATGTACAGATAACATGTAACATTAATATATTTTTTGTATTAGAATGCAGACAAGCCAACAAAGTATAAAATCTGCAAGGACTGACAGAAGATACTTAATCCAAATTTAGATTACTTCATATTAAAATAACTTTAATAAATAGTTATCGAAATTTTGTAAAATCCTTTTGTTACTATATTATGATTACGTTATTTATTGTTTCTGAAACCATTAATTTTTGGATAAGGTGTAATATACATTAGTTGACAGCAAATGATTTCTACATCTACCTATTTCAAATTTTACGCCGATTTCAAAACATCCATGTGAATAATATTTTTTTTTAACCGATATTTAACTTTTCAGGTGAATCCAACTTTGACACAAGAAGATCTGATATCATACTGCAAAAGTGTTGACATTCAAGTTACAGCTTATAGTCCTTTTGGCTTCATGGTACATAGAAATAATAATAATCCTATACCGCCGAGTTTGGACGATCCTGTGTTAACGAAAATTGCTAATAAATATGGGAAAAATACTACTCAAGTAGTACTTCGCTATTTGGTATTTTTTTCTTTATTCATTTATTCAGGTCATGATTAAAATATGATGTAATAACCAATAATAGCAGTTGACAGTTAACACATGGTTAACTTAGATCTAATAGTGGTGTAAGCAACTCGATCACCTCTGGTGTAGTTAAATATTATAACAATGTCGAGCAGTATAACTTTGGTATTATAATTATACATGATGATTAGTAATAGATGAAAAGTTTTAAAGAAGTAAATGTTTAGCACATTTTTTGTCAATTATTGTTTGGCAAATCCTGTCCGAAAATGAATAGTTTCAGAAATAAAACATACTGTTGTGATAATATACAAAGGAAAAGCGTTTCCTATATTCGGATTACTGCATATTAAAATTAATTTTTGTACTGTGTGTTCAAACTTTGTATTACCAGAAGTTATTGTACATTCATACAAAGTAATTGGAAATAGGTGTAGAAGTTTTTAAGCTTTTTGCTGACTAATGATATATCGCAACCACTGTTATTACTGCGTGAGATGTGTCCATTAATACTAAAACAGATTAAATGGAGTTTAAAAATATTATTTAACTTTTTACTTTAACTATTAAAAACATTTCAGATTGATCGAGGGACCATTCCTATACCGAAATCGACTACCAAGGAACGTATAAGAAAAAACATCGATATATTTGACTTCAGTTTAACGAAAGAGGAAATAGACACAATTAACAAATTCAATAAAAATGTAAGAGTCTTCGAGCTTCTTGAATCGAAGGGCAGTCCTTATTACCCGTTTTAGGTTTAAACTTGTAAAATTATAACGAATTGAAAACATTATTTTATCCTATTTTTTACATTACGTACCCTATATGGTCATTACGTTTC
The DNA here is from genome assembly GCF_028537555.1 of Battus philenor. Classification (NCBI taxonomy): domain Eukaryota; kingdom Metazoa; phylum Arthropoda; class Insecta; order Lepidoptera; family Papilionidae; genus Battus; species Battus philenor. The sequence goes on from NW_027181686.1 coordinate 8,812,267, forward strand.
TTTAATTATTCACAAATTAAAAAAATCAAGAAATAGTTATAGAGTCAGAAACTGGAGTTGACAACATTTTAATGATTTCATTGAAGCTGAGAACTTCAGCGTTAAATAAAGCATCGTACTTTTTAATTATTTAATTTATGTAATGATTTTGTAAAAAAGAGTTGCATGTCAGGCACATAAAAAAAAACAAAGGATCAAAATCGCTCTCCATATCAAAATCTAACTGTCTGGCTTATTGCCAAGAGTAGATCAATAAAAATGATGAGATAGACAGGACACAAGATGAAAGTCGACGCAACGAAAAAGGAGTCAAGTATTTACAAAATGGTATCCAAGAGATAATAAACTATATCACGTAAATATTTTAATAAACGGAAATATAACATTATATTGACAGCATGTTTTGACCGAAGCAGTGTCACACAATGGAAAACGTTACAGAATGTCTATGCCAAAAGACACGTACGATTTTTTGTGAATTTTTAGTTAGAAATATTATTACTGTAGATATTTTTTGAACTAAAGGGTTATCTATATTATTATTACGTTACAACACGTTGAAACAACATATCAATGCAGAGTTTATTGAACTGTAGACGCTGCATACTCAGAAATATAGCAGAACCAGCTGTTCGCCAATGAGAACTTTTAAAACTGGAAGAACAAGGGATTCCTCGTTCTTCCAGTTTTAAACTTGATTAAGTGGAAAGAATGTTAATAAATATTAATCGAAAATACTCGAACTGACCTTTGTTTAATTCTACGAAGTAATAAAAGCAGAAATAAAATCGGTTCTTAGTGTTTTATTCTATTAATATTGATGCAATTAGTAAAATACAGAGTAATAAATATGTAATACCTTAATAAGAAATAATTTAATATTGCTTTATGTGTATCTTGTTCGTCATTGAAGACTAAATTTACAATAGAGATTATATAAATAGTTTTAGCTTGATAAATGTTAAAAGTAAATATAGAACTTTTGTAAAGTTGTTTGACTAGGTGCACTGAACTTTAGTGCTGTATATTTTTAAACTTTTATTGGCTTGGTTAATACTGCTATAAGAGTGGCATTTGCAGACTCCGTGGGTTCAAAGTGAAGAATGTGGAAGGTGCTTAGCTTGATATCTCTTTTATCAAAACGATGTCCAAGGGCTCCGAGCTACGGCACGGGCAGTTTGCTACAGGTTCACTGGATTAACAAAAGTTTAAATACCCGTATAGCTTATCGACTCAAGTGGCATGGTTAGCTATATATATAACCTGGATAACTTCTTTAGTATGCTTTTACACTGAAAAATGAAATGGCGAAAGAAACTTCGGCATCGATTTTATCCAGAATGATCGGTGGTTGGCGACCCCTGTTATTTAAGAGACGACTTGATTAGGAGGAGAACGGTTGGTTTTCAAAAGCTATGAAATGTGTAGTTTAACTAAAGCAATAATTATCTAGAATTTTAAAATATAATAGCTAGCTTTAACCTGACACTACATGACGCCACTTTGATACCTACATATGATTTTAATTAGCATAGTAATTTAAATGTTTTTATTGAAACTCAATTAACGATTTAATGGACATTTTAAAAGCCATGTTTGTTTTACTTTTATTGTTTGCAGAAAACCTGTCTGTGGCAGTAGGACTATTGCAAATATTCAATGTTATGCGAGTTAACATACAGTAATGAAAAAGTACAACTAATTTAATCATAATTTAATAGACAGAGGTTTTAATATAACTGATTAACTTTGTTGTGAATACACTAATAATATGAAAGAACGAATAATAAAAACTTAATGTGCAATAAAGTTAATTGATATCTTAGAACAACAGTAAAAAGATCAGAGGTTACCGTGTACTTTCCATAGAAATGGGATGGTATGTTAATTAAGCGAACTAATTTCTCTAATTGTGTAGTACTATAATCCAAAGAACAGTAATAATCATCTCTTTCACGGCAGAAATAAACGTCTTTCTTCATCTTCTTTTTAGCCGGTGGACGCGTACTGCAAGACAAAGATCTCCTCTCCCAAAGATGGGCGGTCCTGAACTGCCCGCATCGAGTGACTTCCCGCGACCATAACTATGTCGTCGGTCCCACCGCGTCTGCTGGATCGTGGTCGCCATTCGAGAATCTTTCGGTAATCTTTCGGTTGCAAGAACAATGTGCCCAACTGTCGATTCAGACGAGCAAATTTTCGAGTTACGTCGGTGATCTTGGTTTTTCTCTTTATTGCTGATTTGACTGATTTGACACTGCTCTCCGGGTGACCTTGAGCCTTCTTATGAGGCCCGTCGTAAGTAACCACGTCTCGGGTGTATGTCATCACCGGTATCACACATCGATCAAAGACCCTCATCTTCAAACATTGCGGTATTTTGAGCCAGCAGAGGTTTCAGGCTTCTCGGATGCTGCCAATCCGAGTTGGATTCAGCAAGTGATCTCTTTCTCGAAGTTGGACTTACCAAATTGGACGGTTGTCCCCGACGGTTTGAAATAAATATTGGTGGTGTTCTACGACATATGGTCATTCAAAACCGACGACCGGTTTTCGTGTGAGTTCCCTGATCTTTCCTCGTTTTGGATATAATTCCTTAAATTTTTAGAGGCAATAAAAAACCTAATATCATTAATTAATGCTTAAAAATGTTTCAATATAATATAAATAAAAAGTGGTATAATGGTTAAACAGGATAATAAAAACAAGTAGCTATTCATATCTCATCCTACCTCGATTATTACGGTTACTACCCTATCTCGTCAACAAGTAGTCGTGTTGCACATTAAAAGTATAGATAGGTGCATCTCAGCTTTGCTCTATAAATATGAACGGTCAGTCGGACCTCGTCATTGGAAGTTGAAAGATGTTGCAATTCTTCTATTTCACTGTTTTGTTACTGGCAATATTTAATGTAAGTTTTATGTTTTATTCATACGTACAATATAATTTTATTGAAGGCTTTTTGTGTTCTTTGCGATATTCTGATTCTGAGTTTTTTTTTTTCTAAAAATAATAACTCTTTCTTTGTGTTTTGAACTAAAGTCAATAAAAATAATTACGGATGATGTACAAACAAAATCACAAATAAGTTGAGCGCTGTATATGCGTAATAAAAATTAATTTGAGTCCCTTATTTGCTAAGATATCATCAAAATAAATCTCATACTAATGATTAATTTATTTAAAATTCCTGGATAAGTATGTCTTTTATGTTAGTATGGGAAATAACATTATTACTCTTATCTCATGCGCTTGAAAATGTGTAGTTGTGTTAATATAAAAGGCTAAAGTATAGTTATAATGTATATGTTACTAAAACCGCTGTACTGTGTCTAAGAAAAACGCGGCTAGGTTGCGGCATAAGACAAAAGAGCGGTACAGCGGTTTCGGTAGCACTATAAGTAATCCATGATTACATAGATTCAGGATATCGGAAATTTTGGTATGAACGAAATTATCCCAGTTCATTATTTATTCTAAGATGAAAGTATTACTTTTTTTTGCAAGCGCTTTTTTGTAACTACAATAATTAGTAAAACTAATGTTATGAAGGTGTTATTTAAATATGCATCGTTATAGTAGATTTCGTTTAATTTCAGACCGGTGCAAGGGCTGCTCAAGCCCCCGTTAAGCTCCTTAGCGACGGCAACAAAATACCCATAATTGCATTAGGAACGGCTGGATCTGTAAGTTAAACTATATATAGTATATATATTTCTTCAATTATATCACAGACTTTTTTTAAATTGTATCTAATTATATATTTACGGATAATTATGTTGTACACTCTATTAGATATTGCTCTAGTATATATTTTGCTATGTTTCTTAAGCCTTCACTCAGAAGGTATGTAATTAAATATCGGTACATCTTTTGATGTAGTTTGTACTATTTTTTATCAATAAATATAAAAAAAAATCACGAAACGAAATGCTAGCAAACGTGTAATCCGAGATGGACTCCGGGCTAAATTTCAAACCGGTTGGATCGGTGACGTAGTTGTGCGGCGTATTTAAAGGTGATGTACAGGCGATTAGGGTGGCCGATTCACCATTGCGTACTTGTGGCTAGAGTTTGAGTAATTACATAGGTATTTACACGAACATCAGTCAGCTAAGTGAACACGAAAAGAAAAAAAAAGAAAAATAAATAAAAAAACAAGGTAGAGCCCTTTTTATGAAAAACAGAATAGGGTAATACATTACTTCTACAATTCTCTTTATGATAATAAAAGGTTTGTGTGTTTATGTTTGTTTATTTAATGTTTGCGTGTAATTAATATTATTATTACTTCGTCTTAAATTAGTCACTATAATTATTTCACAATATTATTGTGATATTAATATCTGTTTATATTTATTGCCTTTTTAGTAAAAGGTTGACAATCACTGTACTATATGAAGGCTTTTTCAACAATAACTTTGTAATAAAACAAATATAAAATAAAGAATTTATAGTTAAAGTTATTTTTTCTTATATCGTAATAGCAGTTACGAAAATTAGAAATTATATATGACTGGTGTCCAGCATATTCACTCTTTTATCGAAATTCTTAGCCACATTTTGTCAAAATGGCGGGAGTTTTAGAACTCCCATCTATTAACTTGGAAACTTTACAGATGATTAATGCAAGTCCGAAAAATCCAGTAGTGTTTTGGTTTGGTGTGATTGCTTGATCAGGGCTGTCACATACAGTTAAAGGTTGTGAAATTATGCGATTAAGTGTTACCGTTTACAATAATTTAAATGTTTTGGTAGATATATGATACTCGTATACACCATACTGGATAAATCAATGCTAAAATTAGTTTTTGGGTATTTTGGATACAGCCAAGTTTCGGGTTTAAAATCCAATAAATATAAAAGCACAGTAACTGGCAGCTATTAAAATCAGAAGTCGATCTTCTAAGTTAAGATTTTGACATTGCATGGAATGGCATTTTTCTCCATGACTATTTAAAAAAATATTTTATTAAATGTGATAATTTTAGCATTAAAACACGATATTTTAATTAAACATGTTAATTTTGGGTGATTAGTTATAGAATTAGAAGCATTAAAGAAATAAAAATATAGCTTATTTGCCTGCAAATAATCTTGAAGCTTTTGCACCTGTTTCCAATCACCTATTTGAAATTATCATTCCCATTATTCTGGAACGTGATGTCTATCTTCAACTTCGTAATTTCTAGTAGAAAAAGTCTGCAAGCACAGATAATAACCAATAGTTTATTTTAATATGTAGTAATCCGAATTTTTAATACGCTTTTTCTAATTATATTATTATTACGTTATTAATTACTTCGGAAGCTTTTGATTTTGTGACACATTAGGTGATAGCTAATCATCCTGTATATTCCGTCGTGTCACCTTCGTTTACTTATTGTAATTTGTCAAAACTGTAGATGGTGTGTTGAAAATTATTTTAAATATATGTAAGTTATAATTCGTTTTTTTACAAATGAATAAATTAAAAAATACATTATGTATAGAAAGAGGATGTTGCGCGGATGCGGCAAGCAGTGTATTGGGCTATAGAAGCTGGCTACAGGCACATCGATACAGCTGAGCTATACGGCAACGAAGTCGAGGTGGGACAGGGTATTGCCGATGCCATAAAGAATGGCTTGGTAATGAGAGAAGAATTATTCGTCACTACAAAGGTTAGTGCATAAATAATACGAAACTGTTATCAAACGAAGACATTAAGCATAAAATATTTTTAGTGGAAAACACAGATCTGTTAAAGTCTAATGATTTTCTTTTTAGTTGTGGAACAATCATCACAATCGCGATATAGTGATTCCAGCACTTCAAGACTCGTTGAAGAGATTGGGCTTGGATTATGTTGATTTGTATCTCATACATACTCCGATAGCACAGAAGGTAGAAAATATCATTATCTTTATTTAATCCATAGATTTTCAATCGGTTCGTTTTGGAAACGATCTATAATCAGCGTCTTCTAACGAAAGTCGTCAGTTCATCATAGGCGGCCGTCTTACGGTGCACTTGCCAGTCCATGGTTTCCATTCCAGAACCGTCAGGTCCTAGCGGCCATGTGCTCTGTGCGCTGTATTGTCTGCCCATTGCCACTTCCTTTTGACTTTCCTATGGGCTATGTCGGGGACCTATCCATCAGTAGAAAGAATATCATTGATTATTTATGAGAACTCATATTCTTTACATACAAACACTTATTTTTAAATATAGAGTTTTATTTATGAAAGCGTTAATAGATTTAAATTTAAAAGGCTTTTGTTATTTAATGTAACTTCAAGTTATATAATATACGTAATAAAGTTAATTATTTCAGATAAAGACAACCTTAAATTAATAACAGAATTTACGATTGCTTTTATCTTAAATTAATTACAAAGAATAAAAAACTATTGAAGTAACCTCCTTAGTAGTCTTTTATAGGTTTTTTCCCTACAGTAATCAATTTTCATTAATTACGCGATTTAAAAAGGCAAACAAATATATATCTTTAATACCATTTATATTTATTTTTAAATACTTAGTTTTACTCAATATATATTTATATCTTTGTGAAGTTATTTTAACATTTACAGAGTGATGGTCAATACGAAGATATCGATTACTTGGAAACCTGGCGAGGTATGGAGGCGGCACAGAAGCTTGGACTGACGAAGTCCATTGGAGTATCTAATTTCAATAGCGAACAGCTCGGTAGAATCCTTAGCAACTGTGAAATAAAGCCTGTTGTTAACGAAATTGAGGTAAGATTGTCTTTAGCATAAGAGCTTCTCATTCGTAGTTGCAGACGAGGAAGTTCTAAAAAGTTGCAGTAAATCGGAGCAAGCGTGTCTTCTATAGGTAGAGCCCCACTTCTACCTTTAGTTGGAAACCATAGTAATAATAGCTTTTCCGTAGTTTTGATAGCAAGTGTTGAAAGATGTCGAGTTATAGGCAGTGGGAGTCCTGTCGAAAGGGTTATTCCCCTTTCATTGCCCCTCTGCGTAAGATTTCGACTCACTTTCAGATAAAGAACAGACCATGTTTTAAAGATACCAAGGTTGTGTATATCTACCTATCATAACGCCAGAGGTAGAAGATTGCGTGAGTTAATATTTGAAGCGATCTGTGACCTTTACTTTCTGAAAGACCGTGAAGGGCAGAGGTCACTCAAACCTTTTACCTTTAGTTGAATTATTTTAATGATGGTAGGTGTTTTAATTACAATACTGGCTTACGTGGCGGACGCGATCCTTCGTAATGATTAAACTTTACAAACCTAAGTAAACAAGGCAAAAGATATTTCCAAAATTGTATTTATTGTAATACTTCTGTTATACTTTATGATATGTAAATAAATGACGTTAATGTTTTTTCAAAACGGAAACAAGCCATGTAATGTATAAAGATGTGAAAAACATGAATTTTTAAGATAGGAATAATGCCACAAATACTCTGCTGTCTGTCCTTAAGATGTATTTATAGACATTGCAAATGAGAGCCGTAAACTTATAAAAAAATAGGTATATAATCGTTTACAGGCTATGGCGTGACCAAGAGTGACCAAAAGTGTTTATAGTCAATTAGTTTTCATATATTATAGACTATTCTGCGCATTACACTGTTTCGATATCATTTATTTACTATGAGGTAAAAGCTATTAATATTTAAATTGATATCAACCACAGTGTTCTTGCTGGTCATTTAGATAATATTTTACATTGGCATTGTTCTTGGTGTCAACATGTTTATAGTTTTTATTTCATCTTTATTAACATATAATATAATCTGTAGTTTTAAAAATTAATAAATTAAATTGATATATATTTATATTTTTAAGGTGAATCCAACGTTGACACAAGTGCCTCTTGTCTCCTACTGCCGCAGCGTAGGTGTTGAAGTCATGTCCTACAGTCCATTTGGGTTCATGGTCTCTAGAAATAAGCTTGACACCCCTCCGCCAAAGTTCGACGATCCCGATTTGGTAAAAATCGCCCAGAAGTACGGAAAAAGCACGAGTCAAATTGTACTACGGTATTTAGTAAGTATTCAGAATGTTTATAGTCTCCATATGTTATCATTCAATAAACAATTTAGACCAAAGATTATGGAGTATTTTTGTTAGTCTACCTAAAAGGGAAGTCTGTTTTTTTTCCTGATTTAAGTGATCATCGTTTTAAATATATGTTACAAAAGTAATAAACTTCATTTTGGGTGAACACTGTAACCTCATAGTTCATAATTATTTCACAAGAAAAAAATCGCACTGTTATTCTTGTCATATATCAATTCTTAACGTGTTGTTTTGATTACGAAAGTAATGACTGAGTCATTTTTTAGCCATAGGACATCCACTACTGGACATAAAAGTTCTGTCAATAGACTTCCACTAAGATTACCGTGGTGGTCTAGCCGGCTAAGAAAAAAGTATTCACGATCGACAGCAGCAATTCCTGAACATCTTTGAATTAAAAAAAAAATTGTGCTGGATTATCTAAGCGTGTGGTGAAAATTCACATTATTAACACTCTTTTACGTAGAACGATAAAAAAGTAATTGTTGTATAAGTTGGCTTTAGTAGTGTTTTTAAAAGGTGCTATGTCAGCTTTTTCGATATCGCTAATATAATTTTAGTGATTACACACTTTTAATATAACACAATTTCAGAATCTTTTTGTATTCGAATAATAGCACTGATAGCAAGACTTACAAATATTTGTCTACTTTCAACAATAAAATATTAAAGATTAAACTGTTACAATGTATGAGTCCATCCGACAACCACGCGATATCAAAAGCGGTCATGCCGACATATATAAAGAGGCAATTATAATGAAATATACCTATTATAAAATTAATCTACCAACGAAATTTAGCTTAGAAAAATTAAGTAGAGGTTGATTAATTTATTTTTTATTACTTATTTGAATTTATGCAATTGAATTAAATAAAAAAACTCTAACTTGTAAGTTGAAAAGCATTAAACCTTTGTTAAAAGAAAAAAAATATATATCGGCTAACATGTCCGGCTATAAATACTGTTATAATAAAAATTTAGAGGTACATACAGATTTGTACTCTTATATGAATATTTATGAAATTTTTAATTTTCGCGCCAACCAGTGTTAAATATTTTTTTAACTTTTTAAGTTAGTTAATTTTTTTTAACTCCGCTTTTAATAGCCCCGATTTTAACCCGCTAAATTAATATTTATGGTCAGTTTAAGGGATTATTACGCTTTGAACGCAATAATAATTTGAAGTCATAGAAATAATTGTTAGAAAATAATATTTCTCTAGAGGGCGTGATACTATTAATAAGTGGAATCAACGTTTCAACATTTTTTCTCTCTATATTAATGTTTAAACTAACGCAATATACAGTAGTAAAAGTTAAGTTATGGCTCTGATATGTAATACACTTTGTATTTCATGTTGCAGATTGACAGGGGCACCATACCGATACCAAAATCAACCAACAAAGAACGTATAAAGAAAAACATCGATATATTCGATTTTCAACTTAATGAAGATGAAGTCGCTACAATCAATAAGTTCAACAAGAATCAAAGAGTCATAGAATTTGACGACTGGAAAAATCATCCTAACTATCCCTTTCACAAGCCTTAACACAACTGTCTTGATATTTTGAACAGGAAAAGTTTTCATGTTTAAATTTTACACAAATAATACATAATTTAATAAATTTTTAATTAAATTTGTTTTTAATACCAACACCTATATTTTTAGAATAAAATCACCTGTATAAAGTTATCTCTCTGAAATATGATACATTATTTTTTTTTTCTATTCGAATGCTGGACTGACTAATACAACTGATAGTACAGTCTGCATGGTTAGAGAGTAAACAATAATTAATTTAAATATTAGTAATTCGAATTTCGAGAACGTTATTTTAATTTTTTTTAAATCATCTACTTTTAGGTACGATGTACCATACATTGATTGACAGCTGATGAGCAATATATTTTCCCCTTCAGAGCTTTACCACATATAATTAATCATCCTGTATTTTATAAACATTTAACTGAACAAGTCATTAATTTTCATTTGACAGAGAATAAATAGCCGTAGTAGTGTTTTTATAAAATGTGATATCAGCAACTTCCACGATGAATACAATTCAGTCGAATAACAGTGTAACAACGTCTGAGAGTTGCGACAGAATTAATTTAGCATGTGTTCTGGGAGAGTTAAAAAGACTCTTGAAATGTACGCATTAAAAATAGCAAATGCGCCAAATCTGAACTTTGTGGTGGCCATTTAATAACAGAGCCTCTTAGATATGACTTTTCTCGAGAAAATTTCTCGTACGGCCTCCATGTTGGCATTTGATGTGTGAGAAGTGGCTCCGACCTGTTGCAACCAAGTCACGAAGTATCCATTGAGCTGTTAAAGCTTTGTTCGCATGAAGTTATTTCAATAATAAAAGTGAACTTTGTTACGACACAACCTGTAGATTTATGATTAGATCACATTCTGACTTGTGTACACGCAATGTACAATTAAAAGACGTCACTCGCAAATTACGTTCGCAGTTGTTATTCTGTAAGAAAATAATAACCAATTAAATTTTTTCGGTGAATTATTCTAAATTTTATTTTTAAAAATCAGAATTAAAAAAAAATCTTTCTTAATCCGTTCTATTTATAAAAAGTATCGGTGTTTAAACTAATAAAATAATACACTGAATGCTTAGTACATATTGTATGTTATTTTAAAGTAAAAATGTTAAATTTGAAAGTCGTGTATTGTGTTTAAAATTATGAACACGCAAACACGCCCTGTTCACGGATTGCGTAAAGAAATTGAAAATAGTAAAATGTAGAAACGTGCAACAGATGTCTGGTGATTGAGATGAAATGCTATAATATTGGTTGGACTACTATGACTCACATAAAAACGTGACTTTAACAAATAAAATTACACAGATAACAATCTACGGTATATAGTTTATATAGTGATCCGTTTTTGCGCGACTGGTGAGTTTGAACTTAAGTTAATGTTCGCGGTACGCGGAGTAAAGTCGGATTCGCAGTCGTATACAGTAAGGTACAGAACCGCTGTCTCTACGCCCCTAGCGACACCTACATTTGTCCTTAAACAATAGAGTCCCAAATCGGTTTTATTTTAAAACACCTCGCGTTCTACAAGAGTCATATTCCTATGATATTATAGTAATCCGTAAAAGATTCATACTTAGACGTAATTACATATATACAATACATCGGAAATAATCTAAATACCCATCGGACGGCCCAACGGAAAACCGACCCTGGCTTTTTAATTTTTTTTTTAAATTAAACCAAGGTTAAAGGAAATAAACGACTTCTCTATTTCCTTTCAAAGCTATTCCGTAACCAAACTATTATTATTTGCATATACAGTTAAATTATAATTTTACGTGGAAAAGTTTAATCAGTAAATGATTACAATAAAAAATTTAAAACAATGTAAAAAGGAGATAAGAAAAAAATCAATTTTATAGTCTCACGATTTTATGAAATCGTATCGGCAACGTATCGTATTGTTGTCCTTATTAATTTGTATTTATCGTCATTGTCGTATCAGACTTCCACTGCATAGGCCTCGCCAGTGACATCCTGCAACCTTAACTATGTTGTTGGTCCACCTAGTAGGCCCACTCACGCCGCGTCATGCAGCTCATTGTCGCCACTCAAGAATCTTCCGGCCCCACCGGCCAACGTGCAAGACCAATGCAACACAGGTTTAAGCGCAAGCAAAAATTGTAAACAAAATAAATAAATAAATATTTGCTGCGAAATAAAAACCAACATGATTAGGAATGTAGACGACGTTGAAGGATGTGGGGGAGAGAAAGAATTTGTGAAGAAAGAAAAAAGAAAGAGCAATAAAAATAAAAAAATATATATAAATATAGACCCGCATTGTAACGTCCCTGCCCCAAACAAAGTAGGGGGAACAAGAGGTAAAAAACGTGGCCATTTAAAAAAAACCGCAAAAGCATCATGCTCCGCCGACCGCCACTGCAAACGAACAATTACTCATTGTCGGTGACCTCGGTTCTTCTCCGCATATCCTCATTTTGATTAGATCTCTCAGCATAGCTCCGAGCATAGCTCTCTCCATTGCGTAAGCGATCACGTCTCTGATCCGTACGTCAACACTGGCAACACATACAGGTCAAAGATCTTCATATTCAATTGACATTTTTAAAGCGTCTATTGACTAAGAGTAAAAATTAAATCTTAAATCTGAATTAAAGTAGTAACATTTCGCATATATATGAAAAAGGATTTGGTAATAGCGTTGATGTACTCGATAAAAAACGACAATATTAGAACAGGTTTTTGTCGTATCAAATAAATGGCTTATTCTGTTAACTTTGTGGACATTGACCAGCAGAAAACACTAGTCTGAATTATTGATTCGCGCATAAAAGATGTCGTATTCGTTACACTTTGTGCTATTCGTTTTGGTTGTATATAATGTGAGTGATGAAATGTGAAAATTTCTTTTTCTCATATAACAATTAATCAAAAACATCAAATATTTTAATTCATCATATCTTTATTCACGTACGGGTTTACACGTACTTTTGACTCGCCGATTGTTTTAATGTCATAAGTAGTAAGCTACCACCGGCTCGGATAGTTGATTTACTGAGAAGAAACTGCTCGCAGAAATTAAAAATAGCTCTTTTCAAATTTCATTAAAAGTTAACTATACTGTAGAACTATATGACGATGTCAGACTAAATTTTAACCTGTACACAAACATGGAAATAATAATCCAATCAACAAGACTTATCAAAGTTTTTGTTTTTTTTTGTTCCGGTTTAATAAAAGAATGAATTAATGCTTTATTAATAATTCTGTTTTGGAGTATTACTAGAAGTCACTGTAAATTAACATTTCAGAGAGGTGCGACAAAATGAAAACAACGTGTTTATTTTATTTAAGAAATATGTTAGTTTCCTCAGTCTATTAAACTTATATAATAATATAATAGTAAAACAATCCTTGAACAATGATAATTATTATATCTGTACTTTTTAAATACAATTAAAAAGCAAGATTCATAAGTTTATAATAACTATCATAGTTTTTAGTTAAAAGTTTTAAAATAAAAAATTATTAAATAATTACGTATACGATTACGTACAACCTCTTTTCGCTAGTGCTATATAGGATATCAAATTAAAATATATTATATCCTCATTGCCTCGTTTTTACGGAGGCACGTGGTGGCATGCAAATATTGGATATTGGAAATAAAACCCCAAAAATTTTTTTTTTTGGATTACGTTAAAAATTACTTAAGTACATTTTATTTACAAAGGCAGTATTTTGTTGAAACATAGTGGCAATGGGTGGGTAGAGAATATAGCTAATTTTGAACTTATCAGCTTTCGAGAATCAGTGTGCCTCTCAAAAGAAGTGATAAAAAAGACCCGAGTCCATCAACCATTGAAATCTCAATAAATCATAACTTTTCTTTTTTTAATCTTTAGTTACGATATGAAATTAATAATGACATTTTTAGAGCGGAGTTCGGGCTGCGCAAGCTCCTTTAAAACTTCTCAATGATGGCAACAAGATACCCATCATTGCTTTGGGGACTCATGGAACGGTAAGTTACGTAAAATTAAAAAGCTAATATTAAATATGAAAAACTAAAATATTTTTACTACTGTGACATAATGACATGTATATAGTTTCAATTATGTTATTTATTTTTTACTTTTCTGGTGATGCAGATGTTATGTTTCCACATTACTACGATATTCTATTCAGTAAAATATAGACCTACTTTTTTGAGGTAATAATACTGTATGCCTGAGCAAACTCATAACTTTTTCTTCATCAACACACATTATATTTATATATCTCATTGGCATGATCACAGACATCTAGCGAGCCATGAAAAGATTTTTGGAATTTTTGTACTAAATCGAATCAGTAATGAGATTCGTAGATGAACAAAATTAACCGACATAGTCTAAATAACATAATGCTTTTTAAAACTTTAAACATTTCCTAGTTTTCTATGAAATCAAGCGTTTCATAGTCCACTTTGAGATTCAAATTGATTATTCATAGCTAAGATAGGAACAGTTAGTTATCGATAAAATGATAACAGTTTTAGAATTTGGACAATTTATTGTTTTATTTTAGTCATCATTTGGTTATTCTATAACAATTTTGTTTGTTAATTTCAGTCGGATGATTTGGCTCGCGTAAGACAAGTGATTTATTGGGCGATAGAAGTTGGATACAGGCATTTCGACACGGCTGAATCATATGGAAACGAAGGAGCAATAGGAGAGGCTATTGCTAAAACCATAAAAGATGGTTTAGTAAAGAGAGAAGAACTGTTCATCACTACTAAGGCAAGTAAAGAAATATAGAACGAAGTTTTGAAATGCATAATTGTAAAAGATGCAATGAATATAAGTTACATGGTTTTTGTCACAGTTGTGGAACAACCATCATAAACGAAGTAGTGTGATTCCGGCGCTTGAACACTCTTTGAAGAGACTAGGACTAAATTATGTGGATTTGTACCTCATTCACAGTCCCGTGGCTCAAAAGGTAAAATTATCTTTAACATTTAGTAGAAAATTTAGAAAACAAATAAAGTGAAGGATCTGATTCAACAATAAACTAAATTGGAATTTGTTGTCAATGTGTCGGAAGCGCAACCTGGGACCTCCATTCATAAGGACATTCCTTGGATGAAGGCCATTTCTAACTGGAACAGATTTCCTATTGGAGTTCTATAGAGAAAGCCTATGTCCAGCAGTAGAAATCTTACGGATGAAATGATGATGATGACTGATGTAACGGATATAAATATTCCAATTCAATAACAGAGGCCATGTCCACTAGCGACCGTTGAAATATTATTGCACTAAATTTTCAATGTGCTGAATTTAAAATATTCAAAATATCATGCCGAGGTGCAAGGCAATAAGAGCCTTAACATTATTTACACAAATTTTAGTTTTTTTTTAATATTATTTCATTTGGTAAATCAAAATTCGAGAAAGAGATAGCTTGCCGAACCCAATTCAGATGAGCAGCATTTGGGAAGCTCCAGAACATCTCCTCATCCAAAACACCGCAATGTCTGAAGACGAAGGTCTTTCACCTGAATGATGACATACGGATCCGAAATGTGGTCGCTTACATAATAATAATCAAGTTCACTTAGAGAGCAATGGAGAGGGCTATGCTCGGAGTTTCGCTGCGAGATCGAATGAGAAATGAGGAGAACCGCAGAAAAACCAAGGTCATAGACGTAGCTCGAATAATTGCACAATTTAAGTAGCAGTAGGCGGGGTACGTCGCTCTTGACCGACCAATGGCCTGTGTACCACCATGTTGTAATGAGTAAAATGTTCAATTTTCTTCGGCATACTGACTTTTAAATAGTATTAAAAATGAAAAATACAAGTCCAAAATAATTAATCAAACGTGAGCTGAATCGTAGATGTCTTGTATTTAAAAATATAAGAATTTATATTTTAAGAATATTACCAATAAACGAAAAAAATTTGGACTTTTGGCGGAAAAAAGCGCAATTGTCATCATTTTACTTGTAGATTATACAATATATGTGTATATGTGTAGTTTGTGTATTATATCTTCTTACTCATTAAAGTTAGTACTACATTACTCCTTTTACTATCTTGATATTTACACAACTACTTAGTGTTTACCTTTACCCCATTCTGGGTTAGCTGATTGAGAATGCTTATTAGTCCGCACAATATGTGTACATAATGTGAAATTAAAAAGAATAAAAATAATTTTTTGAACTTATTTTCAGGACGATAACACTTTTGATGATATTGATTATTTAGAAACATGGCAAGGTATGGAGGATGCTAAAAAACTCGGACTGACTAAATCTATAGGAGTTTCTAATTTTAAGATGGAACAAATTAACAGACTCCTTAATAATAGTGAAACAAAGCCCGCTATTAACCAGGTCGAGGTAAGAGGTGTAAAGATAGTAAATAGTATTTTTAATTACTCGTAGTATCACGACCTTTCTTTACCAGGTGAATCCAACATTTACGCAAGAACCACTGGTATCTTATTGCCAAAGCGTAGGCATAGAGGTGATGGCGTACACGCCGTTTGGATATATGGTATCCAGGGACGTTGAGAACACCCCTCCGCCCAAGTTTAATGATCCTGATTTGATTAAAATCGCTAAGAAATATGGAAAAACTACAAGTCAAGTTGTACTTCGTTATTTGGTAAGTGTTATTAAAGGCGTACATGTCGAATTATAGATATATCGTTATATGTATTGTCCTCCTCATACCAGAAATAAGTTTTTGATACAATGATTACTTAACCTAGATTGATATACATAGATAGATTTCTTCCAATGTACTGACTCATCACGCTAGCTTTGGAACCATAAAGTATCCCTGAGTAGAAATCAGTTCCGTAGGTAGGTTGAGGAGATTCATAAAGAAGACCAAGGCGGGGTCAAACTAGGTCTATATAATAAAAAATATATCGATAGGATGTAGAAACATAAGATAATCTAATAATATTAAAAATAATTAATGATATAAATATATAAATTGATTCGTCTAAGGTTTTTCCGATTCAAAGTTTTAGTGACAGAAAAGTAAGTAGTGTTTAAAATTTGAAACATAATCCGACATAGCGCAGGATTGGCAAGTTGAAGCAGCTGAAGGCAAAAAATGTAGCGTATGGAATATGACCACCGGAACCTTAAGGTTCTGGAATGTTGACCGCGGAACGGCAAGCGAAGCATAAGACGTTCCCCTACAAGGTGGACAGATGATTTGGTTAGGGTTGATCGAAAAAAGCCTCCTCCAACCGTTCTTTTTGCAAATCTGGGGGAAAAAACTTTGTCCAGTATTGAACTTGCTATGGCAGAAATGATTTTAAAGCTCTTAGCTCCGCCGCTTCAGCCCATAAACGTCTTTGGCATTGTATTGGCCTCTACCAAGGAAATTAAGGCTGCATATACTATAAACGCTAGCAAGCGTGTTTGCGATCGCAGTGAGATATTATGGTACACAGAGGACACTGCTGCCCATCCTCTGGAAACTTGTTTTGTGAGCTGTGAAGATGTGGTGTATGTACAAAGTGTAAATATTATATCGAAATCGAACCTTGGATCGCAAGTCTCAGTTCTACTGTTTCCACTGCTCAAATAAATTAGATACTTAGTTGGGTTATGCGGCTTGATTGAGTGACTTCAGCTCAAGCTTTTAGTAGAAACGTGTTCATATCCTATTCGAGAGTACTTGAAAAGATTGAATTATGTTCAATCGTTTACGTTTATCTTATTAATACTTGTCATCTATTGTACATATTGATAACCAAATTGACCCCAAACTCTGACTATGAGCGTAATTTTTATCTTCCATTTTTAAGAACAATGTGACAATAATAAACAAACAACTTATAAGCCACGTGTAAGTTACAAGGTTTCTCATAAATCAACTTCAAACTGAAATAGGTTGCTATGTTAGGTTAGTGGTCAATACAAAAAAAAAACAAATCAAAATATTTTCTACATATTATTAAAATGATTGCCATTAAAAATGAATTTTATTTTTTTTTAATTACTTGGATTACATATCTTTACTCTTCTACTTTATTTAACAGCCAGATATATAAATATGATAGAATATAAGACTTTTTACCAAACCACAACAAAGATCTCTTTAATGAGCAAACTATCTGGAGCTAGCTACTTCTAATCACATCATCCGATTACGACTTTACTTTGATTTATGGGAAAACCTATATAAGTACTTTAGATAATGAATTTAAATAATATAACGTTTCAGGTTGACCGTGGGACTATCCCGATTCCGAAATCAACAAACAAGGATCGTCTGATTAAAAATATCGATATATTTGATTTTAGTTTGAGTAAAGAAGAAGTCGATTTTATTAACAAATTTAATAAAGATTTTCGTGTCGTTGATATCGTTGAATGGAGGGGAAGTCCTTATTACCCGTATTAAATATATTTTTTAAAACCTTTTTCTTTTTTTCCTCAAATTTTCAAGTTGGCTTGGAAAAAAGGTTTAATACCTTAATAACATATCGTCCACCTTATCTACTCATTCCCAATGTTTATTTAAAGTTTAATTATCAAATAATTAAATAAAACTTTTGCGATTGTAGTATAATGACAAATGATAAATATAGTGGACATAATAGCCCAGCGGATTTATAAGTTAAAATGTCAGTTGTTGAGCCACAAAGCGTGTAGAACAAATGATCGTTGGGGTTATAAGGTTCTGGTGTGGACACCACGGACCAGCAAGCCCAGAGTAGGATATCCACTCTCAAGGATGTCCAATCCGCTATTGTTAACGTCACTGGAAAAGGACTTATTGGAAATCTATGGAAGAGGCTTTTGTAGAGCAGTGGGTGTCTTATCACTGAAATACTGATGATAATGTTGAATAAAAGTTGAAATAATGGTAAAATTGGTCAACTTTTTTATAATCCGAGTATATAAAATACAATGCTCAATCATGGCCATAAAGAAAAAAGAAAAAAAAAATTCATTCACCAGTTTATTTATTCACATTTAAAAAAAATCTATGTTAAAAGTTATGCTATGCTACATTAGACATAATCCTTTTTTTGATTAAAATTGTCTTATAACTACATCACACTATTTTAAATATTTTCACGTATAAAAAAAACATATTCCGTACAAAATTTATGGCTTTAGTTATTCATCGAATATTTTTATCTTCACACGATCGATACATGATTACACGACCTCTGCATTGATCAATTTTTAATTTATAATAACAGATGTGTACAATGAATATGAAAATGATAATTGTAATTAAATATATAATAAAATGATAATAATACAATCCAAATATTTAAATTTAGAATTTCATGTCGGCAACTGTATTCTACTAACATTCATGCCATAAATTCACATATGCGAGATTTAGTTCCCGTAATATACCTGATATAAAGAAGATATCAATGGGCAATAAATTTAAATTATATTAGTATGTATATGAGTAAATTTTAAAATAATCCTTATAGAAGTTTTCGTGATTTTTTTTGTCAAATGAATTAATTAGTACTTAAAGTGTAGGAACAAGTATGGGTTTTTATGTATTCTATTAATATTAATGACTTATTATGTGTTAATCCCTTATCTGATATAAATTCTATTGTTTTTTAATTACACCTTTAACGGATATTTTATTTCCATGATAGTCGTAATGCAAACACTCAAAATACAGGCACTAAGATCACTAGTTTGAGTTCTACAAGCAAACTGTATGTCGTAAATATGCGTAGTCAATTTTCTTTTGTATTTATGATATTATTACAAGTTTGTGATATTATTAACACAGTAGTTTAGTCGATAATTATAATACTATGTATTCTTAGTTATTATTGTTAGATTCATTATATATTTCACTGAAACGGTATGCGAAAAACAAATTAAAACATAGACTTTTTATGATGAAACATTAAAGACCAATTGATTATAAGAATTAATAACAACTTTTAAGACCTTAATGTTTAAATAAAACATAACAAATACTACACTTATACATTATACATGAAATGATATGATTACATTTACACAGATCTGATCCTTCTGTATCCTTAATTAGAGCACAACCTTAAAGCGAACGAACGAGATAATTAAAAGTAATTGTACATATATAACCTAATAATTATATAATACGATTATTTTAGTCGATAGCCAGCTGCCGAAAAGTGCCGTCGATACCAAACAGTTCATCGTAGTTGGTTGGTTTCCCTGGTCTTAGGGCTTCATTTGCTTTAATAGAGTCCTGGGCTTTGAACCAATCGCGATACTCTGTCAGCTTTTGAACCCATTTATCTGAAATAAAATGAAAAACAATGCTTTTTACCTTCAAAATTGTATTATTTGATTGGTGTTATACCTCTGCATACTTCTTGGTATATAAGAGCAACTGTGATTGACTTGCAAGTTAACATTAATGAATTATTTGAATATATTTTTAATAAATATGTTATTTTATGAGGACATAAGCCACTAAGAACCTTAGTCTTAATTTATGATTCTTTTTAGGCATTAGAAAAAGTAATAAAATCCTGTGTGAAATTTAAAATAAACTCTATACTCCGATTCAAACTTTGATAAAGAGAAGAGAAGAGAAGCTGTAAAGTGTGAAGAGTTAAAATTGTATTTTAGACGATAAATGCAGTTTGCCCGATGTAATTTCAAGTATCACCGGCTTTAAGACTTTTTCGGATTTCTAAACTTTGTAGTAACTAAGTTACAATGAATATTTCACAAAACTGGGAGGCCGTCGAGCTCTTGGGTCGCTTACGCGGAACTTCCTTGACGTTAGTGGATACAATGGCCCTCGATCAGAGTAAAATGACAACAAAAAGATTATTAATTTCATTTTAAAGCTTCATACGTATATCTTTAAAATTACCTTGAAGTTCATCCATGGTACCGACTTTACCACCGTATTCTTGTGGCAACATTTCCTGCGGTACGTATTTATACAGCCCTTTCATCTCTCTATGGATGTAGATCTAACAAAAACAGAAATGAAAAGAAATGATTAATATAAAAGCTAATGACGGCTATAGTTACAAAGCTGATAAAATCAAGAAATACAAGTAATGTATTAATTAAAGAAAGACGTTTCATTTTGTTTTCTCTTCTCATAAATTTATTAAACTGAAGTTGTTGTAAATAGTGCTGAACGTTATACTCACCCTCTTCCGTATCTTCTCCTTTAGGAAAGGTTTTACAAAAGTTATAAATCTTTCCACTATTGGTGAAGTGTTTACAATGTGTACCTCTTTCAGCTTGACCGGATAGGCCTCCTGTAATATGATCCAATGTAATTAGCAATAAAGCAATAATTTTAAATGTGATCGTTGCTCTGTTTAGTTTGCGTTATAGACAGATATTACAGCGGTGCCAATGTGTGCCAAACAAAGCTCTTAAGTACTATGGCGATAGGCATACCACATAAGCCTTAAGGTTCTGAGGCAGAGAATGCGGACGGGCAAGTGCAGCGAAAGACGTCCCCCCACAAGGTGAACAAATGATCTTGTTAAGGCCGCTGCCGGTCTTATTGGAAATCTCAAGGAGAAGTCCTTGCCCAGCGGTGGACGTTGTGCAGATGGAATTATGACGAATGTTTCTTTGTGACGGACATATACTGTTTTACAATTGATGTTCACTGCGTCACCGGTTTGAGGTAAAATACAGATGTTGTGTTCTGCCAACGTTTTTCTATGTTCAAACTATTTATTGGTTTATCATTTTCAAGTAAGTTATACCTACTTTAGAGAAAAATTACAGCAGTTTAATGCTTACAGTAAATATTAAAAAGGTTA
Source organism: Battus philenor (assembly GCF_028537555.1). Lineage (NCBI taxonomy): Eukaryota > Metazoa > Arthropoda > Insecta > Lepidoptera > Papilionidae > Battus > Battus philenor. Next base: position 8,833,659 of record NW_027181686.1, read on the forward strand.
CTAATGACAAGACTTTCTAAAATTTGTATTTATAATTATTTTTGTTATTGGAGTTCCACTGGCTTCAAACGAAAAAAAAAGTTGTTCTGAATTTGAATCCGAATCCGAATTTTTTTAATTTTTTGATTATGGTACATATGTTGAAGTAGATGATATACTTTTGCCAACGTAACAAAAATAAAACAAAACCTGGGGATAAATAAGAAATTAAAATAAGAAATTTTGAAATTACCTGAACACAGATCATAAATTTCTTAATAACTGTAGGGGAAAGTCGAGCCAATAGACTGGGTCCGAGCACCGCCGCGTCCAGCACGTAGATATCACCAGCTACGCCTTCGACTTCCTCCGCCATTCGTACATCTCCGATCATTAGTGCAAGCTTTAGTGTGTCAGTGATTTGCCGACCATCTAAGCTTGGGTGAATGCCTAAAACATACAATTTTTAATTAATACCTGTTTATTAAATATGCGAGCTTTAACGACTATAGTAAATAAACTCATCGTGAAGAAAATATTATATACAGTTATAGCAGATCGCTTTAACTTCGAAAAACGCCGATAGATGCCGCTAATGGTCTTTTTGTCTCGCGCCAAAACGAAATAAAAATAAGGTAGTGATACCTTTCTCGGGCTCTTTAAAATTAGAAACTCCATCGTAGGTAATAGCTTGAAAGTGAATTGCTCTACTATTGTTGTAAGTATTGTGAAGGGGAACACAAAAAACCCGTTTAAGTTAGTTGTGGACTTCTCTCAGATGTGGGCGCGTTAGGATTTCGTAGCTTTGAGTTGAAGGATGCCATTGAAAAGAATTCATCTGAATCTAGTTTCTGTCAAGTCGGTATTTCCTGGCATTTTGCTCATGGCGTTTATAATTTATTACTGTAGAAAATGATAACTAAGTAATACTATGAATAAATGAATGAAAATTGTGAAAAGGCATATACTACGTTAATGTCCGAAGTAATGCGCTGATGGTACTTAAATTTAATGAAATTTGGTTGGCATTGATCAAAATCAAATAGTTTTACAAGGTTATGTCAACTGACCGTGTGTTAAGTAAATTGCTTATTATGTAAGACTAGAGTAAAGGCATGCAAAGTTTAAAGTCATAAACCGGACGCAAGGCAAAGACAAAGTAAATTTTTGTCTCTTTAAATTTACATTTCAAGTGCTTACAAAGGGTACCATTTGAAAAAATACAATATACATGAATAAAGGAAAAAGACATGCGGGATTTATGTAAGTTTTCGTTTTCGGAATTTAATTTCTGTGATGCTCTATGGGGCAGCATATCACCTAGAGATAAGTTGGAGAGCTTTAATAACTTTATATCTAGACAGCTATGAGTACAGACATCTAGCTTACCGCCTCGGTGTAGAAAATATAATCTGAAACAATAATCTAATAAACGAATACCTCACAAGGAAGAAACAACAGAAATTATGCTAGAACTGCTTGTTTATGCAAATTCATTACGTGATCTGCGTAACAGGTGAAAATAAACACGGGGAACAAAGACCCTTTTAAAGCGAAGTTGGTATGTGTTAGCTTACTATTATTCGTACGCTAAACAGGCTGATTGATTATGGGCGTAAAAACTTTAAAACGATGAATGTAACCTTCACTTGTTTTCAAAAACCTTTGAAGATTTTAATAGTCATTATCATCAATAGTTATAACTATTGATGATAATAACTATTTATTATCATTCTGAATAAATTGATAAGTTTAAAAAAAGGGCTAATGATTTTTGACTGTAAAATAACTTCAGGTACATATAGTCAATATAATTAATCTTAATAAGTAGTAATACGATTTCTTTACACTATGACCAATCACCTGTATATGGGATTTAATAAAACATAAATATAATATTATGTTAAAAAATCTTATTGTTAGTCATAATAACTGCTACTATTAAAACTATATGTAATATCAACTTTTCTACAAGTGTTATCCAATGTTGATATATCATTATGCAAATAAATCTCTGTAATAGATAATAATTTTTTGTGTTGAAAAAAATATCCGTAATTCACTTTACCTCTGCAAATTGTAACTCTTCTACCGTTAGGTGTAACGCCGGGGAGAGCAGGTCCTTGTCTGTAAAAGAATTAAAAAAATGGTGTTTCGAAAAGATCGTACTATAAAATGTCTGAAGGTAAAAATCTAATCAAGCAAGATAGGAAGTTGGTAACGAAATTTTAAATACAAATGTTTAAAGAGAAGGTAAGGACTTGCAAACGATTTATAGATAAATAAATCATTTGCATCATTTTATAGGTTTTAAAGTTAGTTGAAATTACTAGTCACTTTGTTCTAAAAGTAATTAAAAGAAGGCATATATGACCATTTAAAACACATATTGAAAACTTCGCAATAAAAAAGTTAAAAGGGTACCGTAATAATTTATATGGGATTAATGGTTACCGATAGACCAAGACGAAGATAGATAAACAAAATAAAGTTGCCTAATCTTACCCCTGAATACATTATATGTAATATATTTTTAATTTCTAGTTACTTGTGTACATATAAATTAATTTTAAGTTTCATTATTTTTTTGAATAAGTATAACTTTAAATAAAAAATAGTTGAAAATAATATGTATTACTAACTAATTTTAGTAGATAACTATCTAGTTAAAGAAGTATGTGTTACTATATCATACTATATCAATGATTATAAAAACTTCGAGAATTTACTAATAGAATGTATCGAAATGTAAAAAAATCTTTTCTAGGAATACTTAGAATCGTATGCAAAAATATTGCGGTCGCCGGCATGTGTAATGTTTGTTTACGCAATCATCTATTGCCATAGATCTGTTACGCAGTCCCCGAGTGGTCACGGCTGAATGACCTTCAGGCGACCAAGGCTAATCTTCTTTCACGTCACAAATGTTAGGAAATACGATTTTTTATGCCAGCAATATTATTGCTAAATTTGACTTTTTGGCGAACTAATGATGAATAAAGCATGTCTTTGCCAAATATTGCTTATCTTAGTGAAATTTATTAAGTAGAACTATTGTCAGTTTAATATTTTTCACATTGGTCAAGCTCGCATTCGTGCAACGAGCTTCGAAGGCCACATGGCCATGCCAAGGATTTTTCCTCGAGCTCAAATTAGAATTAAGTAAATCCGTAGATGAACGTGACTCGACATAACTTAGCCAATTGATAAGTTGAAGTGGCACTTGGCAGGTTCGTAAGTTTGTGGAGTGAAGACCGTAAACCAGCAAGTGCAGCGTAAGCCATCCATCTACTAGATAGACAGATGATCTATTTTAGGTCGTCTGTTCTTGAGATGCAGGCCATTTCTTTTTTATCGGAAATCTATAGAGAAGGTCTGGAAATGATAATGATAATAGTGACTTACAATTTGCCTTTCAGTATCTCTCTCAACTCAGGGCTGGTGACATCTCTGTTCGAGAAGAATTCTGGACAAGCTGCGCGCATCGTGAAATACATATCTAATTTTCTCTTGCATTTCTCCAAAGAAAAGCTACTTCCTCGGAGGAAAGTCATCAACGGCATGTCGTCTGTGATAAGAAAAATATAATACAATACATTTTTAAAATCCAACATTTCAACAGTCACAATTAATACAAAGCAAGTATGTTTGATATTTTTGACCATTCGAATTATTATTCTGTTAGCGTTGTTAAAGTTATTACGAATACAAGATTAGAATTATTAAGGACTTCCGCGGTGGATAAATGATTAAAAATTTAATGTCAAAATTAAGCCTACTGATGTGTGATATACGAATCATTATATTGTACAACAAACATAGGCTTAAGATATCTATTAAAAGAAAGCCCAATTAATTAATTAAATGTATTATTTACCCCACTCATCGGGCAAATGCGGTTGTTTACGAAGCCATTCTTTGATTGCGGCCAAATCACGATAGCGTGTATTTATGTCTTCTTTCAGTTCTTCTCGGATCCTCTTTGAAATCTCACCCGAAGGCTGGATTAAAAGTTCGGTTTTTAACTTCATTTTTTCTGTAAGGAAAAACAGTTTAATTGGTTAGTGCTATAATGCCTAGTTTAAAGCTGAAGCGCAGTTTAGATGCCAAGTATTTATTTCTTAATGTCAAAGTAAGAATCGCAGACCCTCAGAAAACGTCCACCAACAAAGTGGAAAAACGACCACATTAAAGTGATATAGGCCGCTTCCAATCGGTCCTTTTGGATATCTATAAGAAAAGCCTAGGTCGAGTAGAAGATTTTCTATGCCTAAAGTGACGCTGATGGTGACGATAATGATGTTATTGGATGTAATTAATCATTTTTTAAAAACACACTTTTCATGCTTAAATTTAAACCAATTATTTTAAATGGATATGAAGACCACCGTCAAATACATACGTCATACATTACCTCATTTTATTAATAAATTCATGGTTGACAGAGAAAACTTTAACTGATATCCTTGTCCTGTTAAATTGTATTATTTATGGCGAAACTAATGGCGTAGTTATTATTATTTAGGACCTCTGAATATTGACCTTGTCGTCAAACATTTCGTGGTTTACATTGTGTGTCCTTCACACGTACGATTATTAATAGGATAACTTTTGGATTGTTTAATGTACTTTTGATATAACGTTATAACAGTAAAAATAAGTAAGACAACCACATTGGTAAACATGGCAGAAAGTTTTTATGGCAATTGATATAAACCAATAATTTTGTTTATTTATACTTTATTGTATGTCGTACAGGAAAGAAAAAGAAATCAGATGAAATAGGCAAAACATTTAATATACTAAGGACTTTATAATCAAACTTTTTTAATTTATTTTAGTTTCATATATATACATTCATTCATATTTTAAATAGTTGCATATAACACAATTTTTATAGTCTAGTTTTATAATAATTTTTCTGGAAGTTCTTTTAAACATAACTGTCAATAACCGTTCCAACTTCACCTTTTCTCACAGTAGGTTTCCGTAATAAACTCTTTTGTTTACAATACATCTCGTCTACTCTTACGTATGAAGTTACATAAATTTGTCACTCATTGCTGCTCAAGTTATTACCAGTAACTGACTTATAATGTCGCAAGTTGCAATTGCCACAGAGTATATTTAATAGTGTATCATAGCTTTGACGTAATTTATAGCATTTGTTCCTTCTATCAACTCTATCTTTAAAATTTACTGTGTAATTAAATACTATTTAATAGGCTATCAAGTAAGTACGACGGATGACATGTTATTTACAGTTTTATTCTGGTTTTTGTCTTTGTATATAGACACAGTAAGATGCAGTCGCGAAATATTAAGTCACCATTATGCCTAACGGTTGTTACTGATTGGTTTCTTTGCTAATTATTTATAAATATATATTAATAAAAATATATACAAGGTCTTCGAAAGACGCTGGAGGTTTGCCGTTTCCAACTAAACCTATTGGATATTCATAGGGGAGGCCTATGTCTATGTAGGTACCGGTAAACAGGATATGTATTATTGAAAGGTCAAGCGACATAATGCCGTGAAAATAACTAATATGGACATAAATAATAAAAAATATTTGGTCTATATTTCATTAATAAAAAGATATATTTTAAATGAATGCTTTTGATAAATAGATATTATAAACTGTTTATTTAAGTATTAATACTTTACTTAGTTATTTACATATAAAAAAAAAACTTTTTCTAATGACATTAATAATATTTCTTGTTACAACAGTTTGAAAAGTAAATACAACTTGTAAATGTAAGGTTAGTAAGTAGATATTTTTAAAAAGAATGGATATGCTAAATCTCGTAAAAAGTTTTCGTTACATATAACCTCTAAAAGATAAAATAATTTAATTATTTATTGAAAGATTTGTTGAATAATGTTTGGTTTGTTTCATAGTTCGCATCATACGATGCAACTATTGTGGCATACACAAGAATAAAAATAAGATATTGATCTCTAAGATACCTCAAATTAATAGGATTATTAGCATTATGCTAATCATACCCATTACTCATTACAAAGTAGGGCTTATCTAGGTTTTTTTTAAATACCAGTAGTGGACACTATACTATAGTTGTTATGAAACTTGGCTCATTGGTATTCTTATAATGAATTGGAACACAGATCTACAAGTTGTCTGTGATAATGAACCTTCAATGTGAAACACCTTCATGACAAAGTAACTTTAGGTACAAATCATACGACATTGTATCTTACAAATGTCTATACATAACATTACATAAACAAATAAGGTACAAACTTTTAACAGTTTCTGGTTAACATAAATTTCAAGGTCATCTAAATCCTAAGCGTATACAACTGCGAACTTGGCGCGATAAAAAGGTGAATGCACCGATCCGTTAAAGGTCTAGTCCATCTTGCAACTCTATAACGGGACTTGTTGGTTCAGCAATCAGACTACTTCAAATGGTCTAAAGTACACAAACGGGATAGCTAGTATATTTACAAGTTAAAGTAGTATGCATAATATGAAACATGAAGTATATAAAAATTACATAACTATTTGCCCGTTTTATGTATTTTTTTTGTTTGTTCAATGAATTGATTAAATATTGAATCTCAATTAAAAAGTTATTTTTTTAAAATAAAACGCAACCGTTCATTTTAGCACATAAACGTCTACTGCAAGGCAAAGGTGTAAAGAATATACCATAATTGCCGCGCTTGGAAAGCGGTTAAGCGATCGCGTTGTAATATTATGGTATATAAAAGATCTGCTGACCATCCCTTAAAAATTTGTTTGTGAGCAGTGACAATTTTATATAATTAATGCACAAAGTTTGAGCTATGTAACATTATATTGAAATCGAACCTATCTCAGTACTCTATCGTTAAGATACTACTGCCCGTGTTGATAAACAACTGATAATTTTGACAAGGAATTAATTTTCCGTAGTAAAAAGGTTCAAATTGCTTTATTCATCAAAATTATCTTCCAGACAAAAGCTTTTCAGAGGCAGAAATACCTCGATTTCGTTATAAGTCGTACTGTTGACTTTTTTCATTTCTTTTATTTATTTATATATTTACTATATATTTTACATCAAGAGAACATAAAAATCATATGAAATAGATAAAAAATAAATTACGTCTTATCGCAAAACCCGATTTCTTCTAGGTAACTATTATTTTATTACTTTTTGTCATGACTATTGCTTCACTATAAAATTTCTTATTAATATATGTCTCAGATTTTTATATATTATTTTTATATTATCCTTGGTAATTATGAATAGTGAAAATGTTTATATTAGGAGTACCGTAGAGTAATGTCACTTTCTTAAGTCAAATTCACACGACTACATTTTTCACAAGTTTTTATTTCTATTCAACAATATTTTCACCTTCGTTATCAACAACCTTTTGCCATCTAGTATACAACGTCTTTCAACTACATAATAAGCTACCAAATGGCAATCAAATATCGACATGCGCAGAAACGACATTACTTTCTGGTCCCCCTAATATAATAGAAAAAGTTCATACAACTATTTATAACATTCCAACACATTAGTGTTGGAATGTTATAAATCTTAATCATAGCAAAGTCAAATCAAGTGTAGCTTTAATATGTCGACTTAACAGTAATAAAGCTTTCATTTTTTAGAGAAGCGTTGCAAAAAAGTAGGTTATTGACCTAATTTCATACGGTAACTGACTTTAGAAAGATTAATTTTGGTTTGTTCTTTCAATTAGAATATTATATATAATATGTGGAACATACCACCTTCTGATAACAGTTTGTTGAAATAGACGTATATGAATACGTAACGCATAGAAAACTTATGTAAAATGTATGAGTGGAGTATGTTTCCAATAGAATAATTTTAAATATATTCCACAGTTAATTTTTGAAGAATATTAAACATTAAATTACATAACTCTTCAATTTTAAATAATCATTTATTAAATGACACTGACCCGTTGACTTGCTGGCAGGTTATGAAATTTCGAAATAACCTCAGAAAAAAATATGTTACGATAAAAATAAACACCTTTGTGGATAAAGGCGAGTATACATTTTACATTTTAGGCGAGTATCATTATACAAAAGAATCGAATTTGGTATTTGGTGGTAATGAAAGTGGCAACACAAAGATTAAGTGAAAGGTAACAAAAAAACGTTCTAAGCGGTTTGTGAGAGTGATCTATAAATTACTATTAGTGAATATAGAGCGATTTGTTACTACGAAGATATCCAACACTTATAATCTCTTTGATCTATTTTTCATATTTGAATTTGTTAATGCTTAAGGAAACAAAAAACAATTCTGGTGTAGGGTCACTTACTATTATTTTCAAATTAAAGAGCGCAAACATGAGGTTATACAAGAAATTCTAGGAAATTTGTTAATTTTAAGATCGTATGAATCACAAGAATTAAAATTATTTATTATGGGAATATCTTGTCACTCTATGGAATATATTTTTTTTTATTTGTCGATGTTCTTTGGGCGAGGCCTAGGTCTTGCAACAGGCATTTATATGCCGACATCAAAGAATGAATGAATGATATTGTGAAATTGTTTCACATTTCATTTGTTTTCAAATTCTTCTTGATGATTATCATTAGAGCAATGATTTCATAAGTCGTCGGCCATTTGGATTCTAAATCGGTTTCCCAACTGTCTTCATAAACGAAAACTGATTTTGCAGACCTACAAAATCCAAAAATCAACACCACATCGACTCTTTAACACAAAATTTCAACTGTAACTTTTAAGATAGCATATAAATTGTGTTATGAGTACTATTTGCTTATACACATTTAAATCGGTTGAAAAACCATTTTCGTATTTTTACGTTCGTTTTTTTTCGATAAACGTTGCCAATTTTGTGCAAAATTATGTGTTCGTGTGTAAAAGGTTTTCAGGCTCCTTTTGTCTTAATTTGTTTTCAACGCATATGCGCGACTGAACACGAATGAAATCATTATCAAGTTCAAGTCCAAACATGCACCTTATTTACTATACTGTCCTACATCAAGCTTGAATGTTCATTTCCATTTTGAGATACATTAAAGACTGAATTAGGGGTCCATCTACCACAGTATTTATTTTATTTTTAATGTTTGGTGTTAAATTTTTTTGTCATAAACAATTACTCCCTAAGTTGTAATATAAATTGTTAATTACACTTTATATTCACAGTTATTACTTTTTAAAATATTATTAATTAATCGCAAGAAGTTTTAAATCAGTACGTTTTTTTTCAATAGATAAGATTCGTAAAATAATTTTACTCTAGTTTTCTGGAGTATAGCTTCATTTTGAAAAAGGAATCTCTTGCTCAAAATATTTTGGCAGTTCTTATGCATACACTAGAATACATACAACTGTAATTTAAGACTAATAATATACATGAGATATCTTTAGGTCATGGCTACTAGTAATTTTTCCTTACATTGTTTGGCCATACCAGTTGACATACAATAACCGTAATTGTACCGCATATGTATAATAACTATAAATACAAAGTGTTGAAATTTCGGCCATAGTTCAGTTGGTTTGTTTAGGTGTAGTTTCGCTCCTATTTATTAACGAATAATATATGTACTTTCTCTTATTTTTAATTCCGCAAGGTCTACAAATCATGTCATAATGGTATAGTAGTAGTGTTAATAATTCTGTAACAAAATTTAGTGTTTAACATTTTGGGTCAATGAATCAAGATGCATTTAAATATATTGGCGGGTGTTATGAAAACTACCAAATTAGAATGTTAATTATTATTAAAATGATTGCAATATTCGATGATATTGTAGTGTGCTTTCAGCCTTGTAACATCTGGCTGTTAAGATACCAGCCTCTTTTCATACACGAGCTGTTATCTTCTCAGTTTTTTAGGCCCCAGCATTTTTTTAAGAGCTTCACGTTTTGAATATTTCGAGCAATTTTAAAGAAATCAATATAATTAATCACAACACATTTTCTACACCTAAAATTTAACAACTACTCCACCAATTTGGACTATTTCATTTAATATGTTTTCGCGAAGGCACAAAGAAAGTTCTAACGATGAGAAAATATTTAAATATTAGTTGTAAATTAATAAAAAAAATATACTTTTCCTATACAAACCAAAAAGTAAATTAGAACACCTGTTCCGAACTGTCAAACATTAGAACTCAATAAAAACAGAAGGAGTGTTAGGATTAACTTTAGTTAATCGGATTATTAATGTCTTGTATCTACAAAACTTATTTCTGTAAGTAATTGTTGAATTATTAATACATAAAAGCAATACGTCGGAGAAAAATCTCAGTAATGTTTATCTGTAACATAATTTTAACCATTACAATAAAATTCCAATATAACAGTTTCGAAAAATGTACTTATATTTGGGTAGTAACATAGTTTAGAGATCCGAAGGCTCTGGCGGTTTAAGCGACAACTCTCTTTCATTTGTGCCGCGGGTGATGCGTTTGCCCACCAACAAGATTTAAAAGTATTATTTTGTTCTCAATAATTTTTAACAATCAAGTGCTTACAAAGTATGCTAATTTAAAATAATGTTCAAATAAATCATTTTCAACAATAACGTGGTTTAACTCATAAAAAGCTAGTGTCTTGAACATGGTAGATAGTCAGAAGCCAAGTTTCTTTTTTGTTCTTTACTTGTTTAAAAACGATTAAAATGTTATTAATTCAGTATCATTTATATATAGGGTAATTAAAGAAAAAAACGGAGTGAAGACACATTTGCATGTTACTTCGCGCGATGCCGGCGCCGTACTAAGTCATACAAGTTGGTAGCTTGGTATCTCGCGCCGGCGCGAAATCGGCTCTTCATCGTACACACCGCGTCTCGCGCCGAAGTCGTTAACAACGCGGTCACGCAGGCAAATAAATATAAGTAATCAGTGTAAAATACGTCTTATTTATTTGATTACAATTGGTTTGCCAACAACTGTAGATAGTAGTAGTAATGGTATTCAGTGTTCATATAAATTTACAGCTAAGTAATTTTTTATATTATATAGTGAACAATAGTCCGTAAAAAGGCTTTACATGTGCATAGCATTAGACAATTTTATGAGAAGTCGTCTATGTTATGTTTACTTATGTTAATTTTCCATTGGTGTTTTTTTTCATTGCTTTAAAGTGAATTTCTTAAATACTTTTCAGAAAGTACGCGATACGGCACATTTATTCATCAGCTTCATTAACACGGTAAAGTAAAAAAAATCAAAAGGACGTTTACCATTTTGCGCCAGAAATTGATTTACTTTATACTAAAACTTAACAATGACGATATATAACAAGTTCTAAATATAATCATAGTGTTTCAACACGTTATTCTACAATTAATTCTGATGGATACTACACTAATAGAAACTTCAACCTTTATCTCATCATACCAGCCGTAAGACGTTTACTATTTGACATGGGCCTCCTTATATCTTCAATAGAAACGATTGGAAGAAACCTGCATCCTCTCGTATTCTTGTTGATGGGCATTTTACAGTGCGTTTGCAGGTCAATGATCTCCAATCTAGAACTTTAGGGCCGTGTGCCATATATTCTGTGCGCTATGTGACTCGCCCACTGCTACATCCATTTGCCAGTGTATTGATCTATGTTGAATACATTCGCTTCGTATATGGATCTGATTGCTAATTCAATTCAGCATTTATTTTAAATAAAAGTAAGTAAAACGAACTATTCATAAAAATGTACCACAGATGTACGTGGATGCTTGTTTGCCTGTTACTTATTTCCACAACTTGACGATCTGCTCGAAAATCTTTAACTACCTTCAGAAAAAAAAAATATTTTCGGAAAAAAGTTTCAATTCTAAGCACATTGTAGAATTTACAAGGCTTAAATGGTGTAAAGTTAAGATCATAAATACGTACATTAATGCTTAAGAGTTGGTTACAATATATTGACTACAATGCTATTGAAACTGTAATTAATGGTTCTAACACAACACATGAACGAATATATATCATTGTATTATAGTCTACACTTAACAAGCACTATATAGCTTCATAACTTATGTCAAGTAATATTAGAATTGATTTCCCGAGACATTACGATACATGAGGTTTTGTTTATTTTGTGAAATTTAAAGATTTATTAATTTTTGTATAAATTCGTGTTGCATGTATAATTTGAATATGGATATGAATAATCTTTTCAACCGGGATGTAGCGATACTGAAGTATTGACTCAATAAATCGTTTCAAGTTATTTGTATAGTTTGCTTATGTACTTGACGTGAGCGCTATTTAAATACACCATTAAAATATTTGTTTAGATCATGAAGTATATTTTACATGTAATCGTGAAGTCATAATGTCGTGAATACGTATTTTATCGTATGATGTTTATACAATAAATACAAATTTCTTTTAGTTTTTTTTTAGTTTTGTATTTTTCTTTTTTTTAGTTTTTAGTTTGTCTAGTGCAAGATTTAGTTTCATGAAGATGTAAAATCAGTTTTGATTTTATCTCAGAAAGATTAAGTACAACTAAACAAACATGTACATATATGTTTGAATATTTAAAATATTATTAACATTGTTTTGACAGTTACTAAATAAATGGAGCGAAGAATCTAAATTTAAGTTCGGTATATTTCGACATTGTGCATCTGTATTTATAGCAAATTTAAAAAAAAGTTTTTTTTTTAATTATTTCTGTTTGATAACAAAATCTTAATTAAATTTACCCGCAGGAAAACTTTTTTATTAATGACTACATTGTATGAAATATTGCGCATGTAATCCATGTATGAATATATATATATATATCAAATTCATTAATAAAAAAATGAATAATTACTTCATCATGTTATGTGGGTAGTACCATTTTAAATAAACGGGGCTTTTATCTAAATATTTCGCCAATTTCAAAACGATATCCTGATGAAATGGCAGACTTTAAGTTTCACAATGACTTATCTAAATATTACGCTCCCACACAAGTGGGATAGTGTTGTAATTTAAGCTCAAAGCAGGTTCTTAAGCAACACCCAAATTAAGTCGAAAAAAGAGAAAGACTATTCGAAGTTTGTTTTTATAAAACATTGCCATTCTAAATAGATATTAAACATAGGGTTTCTCTCTAGAAAAAGGTTTGTATATTTGTTTTGTCCAAAATTGTTCCATATAATTTTGTTCTCGAAAAACAAATATTATTACATTTAATTACATATAATTTATATTATATATATATATTTTAATTACATATAAAATTATAACAAAATTACTTAACATTTATTTAAAATTATTTACCTTTTGGCGCCTTTACTGCGTGAATCCAAACGTTACAGATTAAATAAAATCCGTTGATATTTGTGATACGTAGGACCGCGTTCGTCGTCCACCAAGACTCGCTTGATACTGACCCCGTCTTGCTACACTCTGCAAGCTGTTGAGAAATGCACTTCGGAATCAACCTGATGCTTCGTTTAAACTCGTTTCGTTTGCAACTTTACTTGATCCAGTGCTAGATGTCACCAGTTATAAATATTAATTTGATTTTCAAATTTATACAAGAAATGTATATTCTTGACCGAGTCACCTTATTAGACAAAAATAAATATGATTTCTTGACTAAGTAAAATTATATTTTTTAACTTGAGCATGAATTTCAAAATATTTATTACTGAAAATATTCACGAAAATTGCGATTCTTAACAAAATATTCGAATAAAAAATTTATAAGTTCGTCGGCTGTGAAGCTCTTAATCATTCATTGGGCAATAGAGAATGTTCGGTATTTCCCTATGTTTCATAGACGTAAGAAAGTAATCTATATACATAGCGCAGCAAACTGGCAAGTTGCAGTGACATTGGATAGGCCACATAGCGCGCAGAAAAGATGGCTGCTGGGTCTTAATTTTCAGGAGTGGACACCACGAACCAGAGAGTGCAGGACGTCCATCCTCAGCGTGGACGGATGACCTTGTAAGTTCGACGTAAGACGCTGGAAGCAGGCCGCATCCATCACGTCTCCCTCTCGGTCTGATGATAAAATTTTTGTACCATAGATTATAAGTTTCAGAATGTTACTATTGATAGGTAAATTTTTTAGTAATATATAAGTGATTAAACGAACGATTATATAAATTTCTTATCATAGTCTCCATAATGTAATTGCGAAGTATATTACGCTTTCTACATTAAATAAATTAATAATAACTTCCACGTGTGTAAACGCTCCTCGAAAATACACACGTCAATAGTTTACCTAATAAGTTTGAGATTTCCATTACTTAGAATAACAAATTATTAAAAAAAAAAACGATGAAATGTGGGAACTTTTAGGCTGCTACTATGCAATAATATTTTACTGTAGACATTGTTAAAAAGACAAATTTAACATAATCAGAAATTTTTACATGTCTATAATTGATAAGTTAATTTTAAATATACAGATTTGACTTTTTTACATTTAGCAAAAACAGTAGGACAGTTAGTAAAAAGAAAATGATAGGCAAAAAGATTAGAATACGGGTATATATATATAAAATTTATAATTACCTTCAGTATGGTTATTTCATTATAATTATAATTTTACTGTCAAAGACATGTCTTTATCATTTTATGTACGCTGGGTATAAATTTGAAATTATGGTATTATAGAGAATCTTCTGCCATTATCGTCATTTCAGCCGTAGGAAGTACAACGCTGGACATAGGTGATGAATAATTAATAGTTATCACTGTGGAGAAAATATTGCCAGATTATTTCAATAAGACTGAAAGTAGTATCAAATTGAGATCTTCTGTAATGACATCATGATCAATAACCTTTCTGAGATATGTTTTGTTTATTAGCAAAATTGTTCAAGTGAGCACTAAATCTAGTAGAGCAATAGCAGTCCCGTGAAAGAGGACTGGGACTTGCCATAGCAGGCCGCGGGTTCGATTTCCTTCATACAATTTTATGAAATGTGAATTATTTACACTTTGTTTATTATATAGGATTGCCACTGCTCACAAAGAAGTTTCGATAAGGGTAGCAGCGTCGAGATGCATATTTTTATTGACAAAGTGATCCACATTAGGAATTTATGGCAATAGTAAATAATATTTTAATTTTTAACGATTAGGTAACAACGTATTATCGTGATTGTAATTTACTATTTACTCTATGTTCATCTTTATTGATGAAATTTATAAAAGAAATCATGTTTCAAAGGTCGTTCATATTTCGTTCTGTTAGTAATGAATATAGGTGACCAAGTGAAAGAGCGAGGACGGTAGTTTCCTAACAGATCGTGAGAATATACGACAAACAAAGCCACGCTGTTCGTAATATAAGTTCTGAACAATGTTACAACACACGCTGATCGCTAGTGAAATCCCCGAGTATTTAACTTTTCTGATTATAAATACGATGTTTACGATAGAATACACTTTTTGTTGGTATGTTGTATGGTATAGTTTATAATCATAATAAAAGAGAGATATTAATTTGAAATAAGAAGTATATAAATGCATAATTAATAAACATGTAAGTTAATGTTTTAGTTTATCTATACTTTGTTGTGCACACTACGGAATAGTACCTCTATAACACAAAGTTATATAAGAAATGACAATATTACAATATAAATTTCCTGAGGGTGTGCAGTACAGTCTTCTGCGTTCCATAATACGACACTACAATCGCCACCCCACATGTCAGGCGTAGCGAATATGGTATATATAAATCTTTAGGAAAGTCATCCAAGGGTATCTTAATGTAAAATTTGTTTAAAAATTTTTTATAATTATTTATAAATAATTGTGTAATGCTGTAGGTTTGCACTATCAATTAAAATTTTAATTGATTTTGAATAAAGAACCTTAGGCTCAATTTTCTGGTATTGGTTCCGAGGTATTGTTTCGATTCTGAACTTGAATTATGTTTAGGTATTTTATTAGGCAATAACAATGGATTATGGAAACTTGTTTCCAATATCTATTTATTAGTCTCACGATGTTACTCAGTACGTGGATTTTGTCCATCCCTCCGTGATTTTGCTGAAAAAAAAAAACTCCGAACCATAATTGAAATATAATTATTATAGTAACTTGGAATTTTATGCAGACAATGTAATTGCAAATAATAGTTTACATATTTGACAAAATAAAAATAGTGTACAAAATAGAAAAAAGTAACCGTGGATAATAATGTCAGGCAAAATCTTTAATAATTTAGTTCTTTGGAACCTGGAAAGATTAGAGCTAGGCTATGTTCGTACATACTCAACCATGTTTTTTTCGCTGCTTTTTAACAACGACCAGCTGTTCCAGACCGTTTTGTTATAGCCGTCTCTTTTTCTGTTTTTTCGTATTGGCGTTTGTATTTCTCGCTACCAATTGTAATATACAATATTTATTAATTACAATAAATTATTTATCAGGAAAAAAGCACTGGTGTCATTAAACAATAATTGATATTACCATCAAGCATTTGTAAAAGAGACAAAGAAATCGTCACGACAATAAGGATTGTTCTTTTTAGCGTTTCCCTGAACTCATGACAAAGGAAATCGTATGTTGTCAGCAAATTTAGAGAAAGATAAGAAATGAAGACATTGAATGGAAAACAATCTGTCAAATTCAAAATAGCTTTTATGTGTATCGCCAAAGGGCTTAAATTACTTTAAGGGTTGATTTAAACCACGGTTTGATTTAAAGATGTTAAATCAGCACGTTCTTTCAAGGCTTAATGGTAAACACTCAGCAACGGATAAATGATGGATCAGATTCAATAAAAGAAAATTGAATATAAAAAATGTGGTATATTTTATTAGAATAAGGCTTATTTTATTGTCACCCTTGTATATAAATGTAATTTTACAAAAACACCACGATGATTATGTCTAAATAATTACTAAATCAATTTAATTGTAGGACAGTATTAAAAATGAATAATTCCCAATTTTTATTTAACTCAAACTCGTCGCTAAATCGATGTATAATTACAGAATTTTGGAAATAATTGTATAAATAGAATTAAACTTTCAATGAGAGTTGAATGATTGTTTTAAATGAAAACGCTTTCATAGTTCAATGTTAGTTCCTTGGAATTTATATCATCATTAGGACCTTGAGTATTGAGGATACCTAGCTTATCTAGCTGGACTCTACTTACTCGAGGATTGCTTAGGAGTCTCGGCTCATTTAAACTAGATGCTTCATCGGATTTCAAGGTCGTCTAGATCAAATATCAACCGAGAAGTTTCCTCGGCTTTGGTTGTCAGATGATCCCATATTTAAAGAATACTACCAAAGACACGGTTTACATTTGATTTTGTGACAACCAAACTGTCTACAAATAAAGGTATGAAGCTGAATATAGCGTTCACATTATACAAAGTTTACATCAGTAGTCTTCAAGATATTTCCTGGAAATCCGTCCTGATTCAAGTGATGAAAGGAAAATAAAATTAATATAAAATATATCTAGACCTGCATGTTTACTATTTCCACCATAGACTTAATATAAATTTGGTAGAAATATTCCCTTCGCCAAGTAGAGGTCAGCAAAGAATTTTACGAAATTCCATCCGCAAGGGGATAGGGGCAGGGGGTTTTAAAGTTCATAATATTTGCGGTCGCTCGTCCAAGTTATTAATATTTGTTTTATATATAACAGTATACTTGTTTAATATTTATTTAAAAAAGTTTTTTACTTTTTCTGGGACAAGTTTTGGGTTTTAAAAAATCGTAGATCTGTGCTTCTAAGCACATCTGTGCTTCTAGAGTTTAAAGGATACCGATAATAATAACATTATTGTTCTTAAATATGTAGCTGGAAGCACCGCAATTGTTCAATAACCTTCAGAATTTAGATTGTATCTTTTATTAACTTAGTTGTTACACCAGTTAATATAGGTAACATATCTTCAGAATTAAAATGTCAGAATTGAAATTAAAATCCCTATTTCTTCAGACCTTCAAACTTAGTCTGTCACTAGTTACATTTAAAAATATAGACAAGAATTTAAAAGAATTTATTTTTAGGGCACCTTATGGTTCTAATAAATTAATCAATGGAGAGTTGTCTAAAAGAGCCATCAATGCCGAACAGTTCGTCGTAATTTGTTGGTTTGCCCGGTCTGTACGCCTCATTTGCTTTTACGGATTCTTGTTGTTTGAACCATTCTGTGTAATCTTCGAGCTTCTTCACCCAGGCGTCTGTAAAATTTTCAAACAGTTATAAACATTTTTTAGCAATGAAAACGATAGATTATTCACATTAATGTTAAAACATGTAACAAAATTTTGCATGACGTTTTCACAACTTTTGGCGAGACATCCATAGGTCGCTAGTTCAGATCTGGCTCGAAGAACCAAAAATGTTTGTAAGCGTGTGGATTATATAAACGGAATAAATAAATTCAAATGATGGTTGTAATTTAAATATAATATAAAAAAACTAGGTCTCAGTAAACTGAAGCGTAACAATAGACTGCCTGAAACTGTAGGACGTCTGGCGACACGAACTTTCTAATATAAAAAGTATAAAAAACATAAAATTTAAAAAGGTTCTAAGCGCCCCAGCCAGTCGCTAACAATACCAAATCCTTCATACGAAAGTACTGATCCGTATGCAGCATACGATGTTGGAGGTAGAAGAGTTGCTTTCGTTGAATCTCTTAAAATTATGTCCACTACAGAGGAGCTTAGAAAATTCGGAGAGGCTTATAATTGTCAGCAATATAGGAGGGATGTAGGAGGCCGAACAGTAAGGCTTCATAAAACTTTCAGGAAACAGAAGAGACTGGAGAAAAATGTTAGCACAGACTGACATATCTGGTTACGATCCTCAGTCATGAAGAAACGACTAAGAAGAACATTGACTCATATTGAAACAATAACACTTACGCGCCATTGCTTTGTAATAGCAGTAGGCGCTACACATATCGAAATTATATAGCGGTACCAAAATCAATATATCGCGCCTTAGCCTTAGCTTGGCATGGTGGAGGCAGAAGAAAAAGTATTAGCTTCGCCATTCATACCAGATTGATTTTGTGGAACAGATCTTATATCTTATAATATTTTAAAAACTTTACCGGAATTAACAAAATATTGTACAAAATAATTTCAGACTTTACACGCCAGTATGTATTAAATAATGATATGAAATTAAGTGAAACAGTGTAACTATCACTTTATATCGTTAACTATTTACATACTATCTAAATATACATATTGGTTATTTGTGAAAAAACTATGTATAGTACACTATCTAAAAACAATTGGTTTCAAAAATAATAATCAATTTAATGAGAATTTCATTAAAACAAAGCGTTTAAAAAAATTCTAAAATTTTCCAATCCTATGTATATAAAGTAAAAAGATACGTGGTCGTAAAAGATCTCAAAATTCATAATATTTTTGTTTGGGACATTTAATAATGGGAGTTATAGATTTAGGCATTCCGGGTAAAATTAGTTATTAAACCGAATAGAAAGGCGCTGAATCTTCTAAGTTAGGATGCTTAAGAAATTGACTGGACGCAAAGGCGTAAGGTTTTGGTTGTCACTCAATGCGCGTTTATCATTACAGTCCAACAATTTTCGCGAAAGCTTAACTGAGGCTAGATTATTTGCTATTCGCAGACTATAAATTTTGTAAAATTGATGTAGTACACTTGCACCTACCATTGATTTCTTTAAGCGATCCGCATGTACCGCCATATTCGACAGGCAATACCTCTTTAGGCACATATTCATAGAGCGTGTTGATGTCTGTATGGGTGAATATCTGAAAAAAATAATAATTCTTGTATTTTTATTTTTGAAATTTTTTGACAATTTAAATTGTAAGTATATTTTTAAAGAACTTAATTTAAGCTATTGCTCATTTACATAAACATATCGTATGAGCAGTGTTGGAATAATTATTTACCGCCGAACCGTGAAGAGCAGATTATAAGTGACTTATTTTGGTATCATGTTACGTATTAACTGTATCATATCTGTTTACAAATTTCTCTGGATACCAAAAAAATGATTTCTCTTTTATTTGTTTTATAAATTTACTTATACCAGTATCCACCTACGATAATTAACATTGACCACTTATGTATTTCATGAGAAGTATGTGAAAGAAGAACCTATATAAACCATCAGACCCATTGGGTTTGTTTTTCTGGTAACTTTCACTATATCCTTATTAATGTAGAAGAACACTTAATACCTAAGTTTCATTATCACTTATCACCTTTAAAGCCTAGAAGGTAAAAGGTGTAGTAATAAGATATATATAGTAATAATATCAATATTGAATTTAATATTATTTAAATATTGCTAATTTCGAAAAAACTTATTTACTTAAAAAAAATTGCGACGTTACTAAACTGTCAATTGACATTGAGCAGTAAAAGACTGGTTTAAAATTGTAGTTTGTAGGTTAGAATTTTGGCAGGCGCTCACTTTGACTAGAATAATATCGCAGCATTAATAATACTAAATAATATTAAATAACGAACGAAATCATCTCAAGGAAATTAGTTTCATCTGAAATTGATCAAGATATGGCTCAAACGTAGAAATATTAACAGAAAATATTACGTATCATTATTATTAAGTATCAGAACAATATCAAAATCTATATAGATACTCACCCTATTTTTCATTTTTTCTTTGAGGAATGGTTTGATGATACTGACAAGTTTATCGACGATTGGTGATGCGTTTACTACGTGCACTTCTTTCAGTTTTACGGGATAAGCTTCCTGAAACATGGATTTATTATACAATTACATTTGAGTGAAGGATTAGAGACCAGGGACCTTTTTGGATACAAAGAGGGGAAAAAGGTGGTCATAGGTGAAAAGGGCCTTACCAAATAGTATTATTGAACCCAAAAGACCAATACGTTTGGTTGTCTTAAAATATGGCAATCATTAACTTTAAAAAATCATTAATTATAGATAAGCCTTTACGATTGTATTCCGCGGTTTGAACTTAACACTGGAATCATTTAGTGAAAGCGTGTGTCATAATACTTGAATATTACATGGCGTCAAACATGATAATTCTACATTTTTTCTTAGTAACAAATAACAAGCATTCAGTGATACACTAATTTTTATTCAGTGAATGTATATTCAATTTCAATGATAACATGCACGTACAAATGCTGTAACTTCGAACAATGCTAGTTTTTGAATGCTTAGCGCCATCTTTTGAGCGAGCAGTCATATAAATAGGCACCGGACGGTTAAGACAGCCATTAATTAAAAATGGAGATTCGATGAATAAAAATCTAAACGTCTAACATTACCTGCACACAAATCAAAAACTTCTTAATCACCGACGGTGATAACTTCGCGAGATGTGAGGGAGATACCACTGACGCGTCAAGTATATAAATATCTCCACCAACACCCTCCACTTCTTCCTTCAATCTGATGTCGCCGATCATCATCGCTATTTTGAAGACGTCATTGAGTTGATTCGTGTCCAAGTTTTTATCGAGACCTTGAAAGAAAAGGAAAATACTTTAGTGACGTGTGAACGTCCGAAAAATGTGTTAAAAATACTTATTGGAAAAATGTATGAAGTAGAATAATAAAAAAATTGAGATTAATTCTTCTCTCGCACTGAGGAATCGTGAAATATTTTTGTCAGTCTCATAGTCTCTTGCATTTCTCTTGGCTTCGCAACACGTTTAGAAGTCCATCAGTCTGCCCACAGATTGTATCTTTTATGATATAATTATTTTTACAAAGCAATGACAATATTAACTTTTGTATCTTTTTTAAGAAAAAGTTATCGTGAGTTTTATTGAATGGCAATATTTTTGTAAAACTGTATTATAGGCCAGTTACGTATGTCAATCAATGAATCATATATTTTTTTAAATTTGAAAGTTCATTGTAGGTAACAGCGTTTCCATTTGTGCTAGAATCATGTGATAATTTCAAATTTAAATTAAGAATATGCGTACAATATAAGTCAATAAACATGGCACATGTTTTGTGTTTACATTTCGGAAAATTAAAAGTATATACAAGTTAGCTCTACAAGCCAAGAAACAAATTTCATAGATACGAGGATATTGGAGTCACGGCGATAAACTAAATTGAAATATTCTCTGTCTATACTACTTCTATTAACGATTTCAAATAAATTTTAAGACTTATGTCAAGTGCATTGTTTTATTAAATACAGTAAGTACCTCTGGCGATAGTGACTCGACGGCCATTAGGTGTTAAACCTGGCAACGGTGGTCCATGTCTGAAAATTTAAAAAGATTACTGTATCCATACTTCAATAATTTGATAATAGAATTTAATATATATTAAATACATAGAGAGTAATATAAAGCAAATAATTTAAAACTCCAACTATTGATTTTGTTTAACCTACAATAAAAAATCTTATAATATAAAATATTTACGAATACGATTTTTAAGGCAACTTTGAAATGAATAGCTAAAACAACTGTTATGAGTGCCGTTAAGAATTTTGTGAAAGTTTAAAAAATATCCCGGCTGACTTTGTGGTGCGATCTTCATCAACACCTTTGAAACCCTCGCAGCTTTATTTTTAGTAAAGTGATGGTATCATCGCTATCTCGAAGACGTCGTTGAACTGAGTCGTGTAAAAGTTCTTATAAAGTCATGAAACCGGGCCGGCATGCGCGGTCGCTTACGACGGGCTTAATAAGAAGACTCAAGGTCATTCAATAAGCAATGGCGAGGGCAATGCTCAGAGTTTCGCTGCGACATCGAATTAAAAATGAATAGATATGCAGAAGAACTAAGACAGCACATGCAGCTCGAAGAATTGCCCGTATGAAGTGGCACTGGGTGAGGCATATTGCTCGTGCAACCGATGGATTTTGGGACCCAAAGGTTCTCGAGCGGTGACCAGTGGGTGGCCCGATATCGTAGTCAGGGTTGCAGGAAGTTGCTGTGTCATCGTGTTAATATTCCGTGTACACCAAGCCTTCCAGTGGGAGTCTATCGGCTTAGAAGAAGGACACCAGGAAGATAGAAGATCTTGTAAAAGTTGTCAGAAGACGCTGGATGTAAGGCGGTTTCTACAGGTCCTATTGGAAATTTTTAAGGGTCTATACCCAGTAGGGGCTCTCTTACGATTGAAACGATGATTATGATGTCATTACAGAAGATCTCAATTTGATGCTAGTTTCTATCAAATTGAGCTGAGCTGCTGTATTATTTTATAAACGTACAGAAGTGTAAACAATCATAACGCAAAGTATAAAACAAGTTAAGGTAAAATGGACACTTATTGCTATGTGATAAATTTAAAGCGAATTTAAGCCTAGCTTGGTTCACGACTGGAAACAAATCAAATTACTACTATAACTTGTTATTGATCTACGTATATACATATTAAATGTTTAAAGACTTTTACCAACAGCCGAAAAGAGAAAGTCGGTAAAATTGCAATAATAACAAAGACATGAATTATCAGAACTCACAATCTGTTCATGAGGTCGGCAAGCTCTGGTCTCTTAATGTCTCTGTTGGTAAAGAACTCGGGGCAGGCTGTACGCATGGTGAAGTACATGTCCAACTTCCGTTTGCACTTCTCCAAAGAGAAACTGGAGCCTCGTAGGAAAGTCATCATTCTGTCTTCGTCTGTAAATATAAAATTGATAATTACAGATAAATAACAAGCCCACAAGTGTTTCTGTAAAGTCTATTTATTAATTGTTGTTACATCTAGCTTAAGTAATAATGACGCAACAAGTATCGGAAGCTTTCACTAATAGAAAAAAAACAAAGTTAAGATGTCATAAAGATATAGTATACGTAATTGATTTGCCAATTATCAGAAAAAAAAATCGATTAAAGAGATAACAAGAAATTTACAGTTGGTAAAACTACATTTATTTTTAAAAATGTAGTTTTGTCGTCGTCGTTTCAGACCATACTCGTAGACGCCCGCCATGTTTACCACAACCGCGAGGTCTGGCAGGAAGGTTGGCGATCGCAGTATGATATTATGATACACAAAGGACGCTGCTGGCTATCTTTTAAAAAATTGTTTGTTAGCTTTAGCAATTCTATGTAATTAATACACAAAGTGTGAATTACATTAGATTGTATTCCGGGAATCGAAACTTCGAGCCAGATTCACAAGTCTCAGTCCTCTACCACTGGGCTATCACTGTTAGGCTAGTTCTCAATGACGATTAATTTGATTAAATACAAAAACTTAACTTAAACTTTTCTAGAATTCGACTGGTGTCTCTTAAGTATGCTATTGGCCCGACCGTTTGGTCCTGCTTAGATTACGATTAAAGTAACTAAGCACGAAGGCTCCCTCGGGACTCTCGAGTCAGGTCTCCGCCTTCATTTCTACTAAAAGGTCGTTGAGCTCTCAGGTACTTCGCCGTGTGATCCATGCTATGACCAGACGCACGGGCCCCAGGAAGGGGACATAGGTGTGGGCTCAAATTTGGCATCAAATACACGCGTTTAGCATTCTGATTCAAGTATTTTCGATGAACCTTGTCTTATTTAATCAGTTACTGTTGTCGGATTAACATCACCCACCACATTGTAATTCTTAGAGATATAACTAGCGCAAGAAACTCCACCAAATTTTCTGAGTATTATTAGAGAAAGCTGCCTCGTATGAGGTCAGCTTGCTGGCTAGAACCGATAGAGTTTTTTTAGTTAAATTTTATTTCAGTTGCACATTTGATTTACGCTGTCCCGGGAGATGGTTATTGCAACATCTGAACGGTCAAATGAGTGTCTTGATCACAAGATTACGAAGCGTGTAATTGATCTAAGACGGTTTGTATCTGATATCAGCGGATCTAGAAACTAGAGATTTAAATTACATTACCCCATTCGTCTGGCAAATGCGGCTGCTTATAAAGCCACTCCTTGATTGCTGCAAGATCTTGGTCTCGTGTGTTAACATCTTCATTAAGTTCCACTCTAATTTTCTTCCACATTTCGCCTGATGGCTGTACTAATGTTGCCGCTGACGCCATGCTGTTAAAGAAATTTGTGCAATGAATAAATATAATTTATCAATGATTAACTTTAAGTTCACAAAGAAATTTTGACTAAACTTTCCGTGTAGGAAAAGGAAATTGTAATTGGCTTAAAATATACCTTATAGAGTAATACTGAATGTCATTTTTGTAACAACGAAGAATCGTATAAAGTTTGCAACGTCAAGGAAAAAATAGAAAAAAAGTGGTCAGTTCTTCATTTTATTAAGATTGTCGCAGGCTTTTTACAATCCTTCTAATTAGAAATCTACGCGGGCGGCGTATGCCCAGCAGTGAACGTTATATAGGCGAAATGATTATGGTGAAGGAAAAAACATAAAAATTATAAATGTTTTAAGTTATTAAATAAAATACGAAATGTCTTTTATATGTAGTCAAATGTATTGCGCAGTGTTTTTATGTCATTAATATTATATATTTATATAATATAAAGGACAAAAGATAAAATTGATATAGATAAAGATTTAAATTTACGATATACTATATACACATATATTTATTATATATATTACATTATATATATATATATATATATATATATATATATATATATATATATATATGTATATATACATTATATATACTCTACTACAAGTCAAGACTATATAAATTCTTTGACAGTTATTATAAATATTACTAGTTAAGTTAAAATCCAATACAAATAGCATTTTAAAATTTTATGGTTAATTCGAACTTGAAAGACTCCAACTTTTTTTGTCGAAGTGTGGATGTGATTACACATAATTTATAAAAAATGAATGATTCAGTCTTTTTGGCAAAATGATGTTACTAACAATATAGTATTTTGTATTTTTTTGTTTTGTAATGTGTAAAAAAGTTGCTTGTTATATAAACTAATGATAAGCTTAACATTAGCTTCAAAGAATTAATAATTATGTATTATGTATAGAGTGGACCAGCACATTTGACTAGTACTCCAATAGACCAACGAATAAGACGCATGCGACCTTGAGTTACAATAACGTGACGTGGGACTTCCATAACTATACCAGACAAAGAGCTCATAAACAGACGTGCAGTAAAAACTAAACAGGAATTTCATCAAATACAATTCCATAGTTGATAACATAGTTAAGTCTGTCGGTAAAGGTATAATTTATTTACAAGATTTTTAATTAAATCTAATTCTTGGATTTTCCCAATACTTGTGGACGTTTGCGGATTTCCACTATCTCTAGTTATTAATGTCAAAACAGCTATATGCCTAGTCACCATTAACTGCCGATATTCACTAATCAAAATATTACAGTGAACGTTGTAGCATAAGTTCTCGTCCAGATCTATATTAAGATCAGGCTCTCCACAATACGCCACAAAAGAGTCCTTAGCTATCTTGGCCATATCGCCTGCAGACAACTAGATAGCTGCTACAAGCTACTAATTGTAGAGAAAATAGGTAAAATATTACGTGAGCGATCATCCATCTGCTGGCATGATCGAGTCAAATCAATAAATGGACTTGGGTTAATTGTAACCTAACAAAATCCACAGATATTAAAAAATTAATTCTCTTAATTATTTAAACCAAAGGTAGTAAGGTTTAATTTGATAAATATACGAGAAAAAAATTTTGTTGTTGTTTCATCACATTAGTCTTTTGGAACTCGTAGCGAGCCTCATTGGCACGATTGTCGTCACTCAACAAACCACGGAGAGGAATAGGCTCAGGATTGTTCTATAAGATTAACAAGTTAAAGCAGCAGGGGGCAGACTACGAAGCCCAAAGAACAACTGTGGCCATAAGTTTCTAAAGTGAAGATCTTGGACCGAAAAGCGTAGCTTAAGTTTCACACGCGATTTCGTCAAGGTCTTATTGAAAATGAATGAGGCCTATATCGACCGTCCTATGCCCGAAATGATGGTAAAACTTCGTATACATATATGAAAGACCCGTTTTTGTAAAGAAAAGCATAGTGAAGTAACCAACACATACAAGGATTTGATATCCGCATTAGGCTGACCAGTTTTACGGTCCACATTATCTTTCTAAACGGATTCTTGTGTACTACATACATAATATTTGAAATAGTCGTTTAGTATTGTACATTGAATACCATAATGAAACACCTTTGAACCATTAAAACGACGTTTTGACGTCAACAATACTATTATAAACCAATTTTAGTGTCATTGTTGTGACAAAACGTAATTGAAAGATTGCAAATTTCCTACAACATTAAATGTAATCATCATTATCAAGTGGATACCGAAATTATTTGTAAATCATATTTTTTTTAAAACAATGTCACGTAAACCATAAAACTCGGTAATTATATTTTAATAGACGTATTTATTCTACTACGGGCTTCATTAGCATGCTCACAGCTGCCCAACGAGCCATCGAAACGGCTTGGCTGAGGATTTCTTTATGAGATCGAATTAGGAATGTGAAGATTCGTAAAAGAACGAAAGGGATCGTTGCCAGCGGATTGACATGATTAAGGTTTTGGAATGGAGACTACGGATCTCTATACGTAGGACGTTCATCCACAAAGTGTCCAGATGCCATTGTTAAGATTGAATTGTTTTCGGAGAACGCTGAATGCAGGCTTCTAATGTATCTTGGTGGAAATTTAGAGGTGAGGCTTACATTCATTAATGGAATTATAATGACTGAAAAAAATGATAATGAATATATACATTAAATAAACTGACATTTACAAAAATTATGAAATGATTAACGTATTTAACACTTGTTATAAGTGAGGGAAGATAGCGTAAAAAATGCAAATTTGTATGGTTAAAATTTAAATTTATTCGTTGTTTTAGGAAACCGGATGTAACATTACGCTCCAATTATTAGTGTCTAAACGTAACATTTAGTAGTTAATTTAGTAGAAAGTTGCAATTAATTTTGGCACCTAGCAGGAAATCGTAAGTATAATTGTGTTCCGTGTTCACTAAACAATATATTTATAGTCTCAGCGAAATATTTTGGGCGATAATTACGGCAATACCTTTAACAAAATCAATTTACTTAAATTAACCTATAACCAATAATCTTGTAGATGCATTGGTTATATAATATATAACCTAAATGTTAATATCATATTACTCTCCTTTTCCATTAACTCCTGACAGTACAAAGTCGGCAGGGACGGATAGTAAACAATAATTATTATTAAAATGTAGTAATTAGTATTTTGAAAACACTTTTTCTTACTATATTATCAATGCGTTATTTATTATTTCTGGAATCATAGATTATTTAATAAAGTATACCACCATTGACTACCAATAAATTTTACACCTTTAACAAATGATACTGTAAGTCTGAGAAATAGATAAAGTAGTTTTCAAAACGTGTAATGCCTGTAACTCGAATATTACTAACGTAATTACTATTACTTCCATGATTTTTATAAACTTTACAACAGCTACAAAGAACCTTGTTATTGTTAGAATATCAACATAATAACTTCATGAGAGATCCGTACGTGGCGGTTCATACGAAAACTCTTTTCTTTTTGCTGGAAAAATTAAAGTCATATCTACATTTAATTTAAACAGACAGTTCCTATGCTATTTTTATTATGTTTATAGAGGCACTTAGTTTTTTTTATTTTATTTTTTTTATTAACGTTATGATATAAGATAGCATAATTATGTCCAAGGTTGTGTCTATAAATGGCTAAAATATTAAAATTTGTACAATGTTGTACGAAACCATTGTTAATATTTATTATATTTTGCTATTAAAATCAATTAAAAATATTAATTCATTTTCAATAATTACGCGATTTTGTAGCCATATATTACTATCTGCACATATTTGTTCACTTGATGATATTAAACAGAAATTAAAACACTAACGCCTAAACGCCGATATCTAGCTGTGGACGTCTTGCAGCTGAGATGATGATGATTATGATGAAGATGATATTATTATCATCATGCTACTCCGACGTTTGAAATTTAAGACCATCACTTATTAGCCTATCATTTCATCTAGCTATGGTATTCTTAAAAAAAGGAACAGTGAGAAATAGTATCATGCTACAATCGAGTGGTCTCTTAGACCCTCTAATCGGACTGCTAAACATATTTCTGGTGGCAGCCATTGCTAAAATATTTTCCAATAAAATATAGTCCAAGGAGCGTCCGCGAAAGGGTTCTATAAGCATGGCTTACTCTCAATCCAGAAAAATAAATAGCTTGGCCGCCAGAGTCAAGTAAATCGTGAAAAATTTTAAGTCTAGTTACTGTAAAAAGTCCTAGATTCTTACTTAAAAATGCCTTTAGCGCTCTGTCAACGAATTAACAGCATTGCTATACATTTATTTATATTCAATTTTTACAAACATTATGCAATAGCGGACTTGATCCCTCACAAGTTTTATCTACTAGGTAACCCTAGGTGGTGCAGAGATTACTACTACTCAGGTGGGTAATGGCACTCTTTTAAAGTTTTAATAGACTGGTAAAGAGATTTAGGTGTATATAAAATATATATACCTATAAACTTACTCATGGCGATATCTCTGAAAAAATAAGACTAAGAGACTTGAAATTTGGAAGAAATATTTCTTTTGCCAAGTAAAGATCAGGTAAGAATGGATTTCATGAAACTCTTCCCGCAACGCACGAAGCTGGTGGGTGACAGTTAATAGTATATAAAGTATGAATGATATACTATATGATAAACAAGTTTGTTATTGTTAAAAGGATTAGTAAAAACACAAGAACCCTAAATATATAGAATTTACCAAAATTGTTCGCGAACGCATAAATATAAATTCTAAAATGTTTTGTAAATGTATCATTTCATTGCATTATACTGCGATAAAATATATGTATCATTTATGAACGGTCTTAGTGCGTGTGCTAGCATGGCGGATTTAAAAAAAATTATTTCCCAAACTATAATCATAATTCAGAGATGGTAATTATTCTGCTCTTATGCATTCTGATATTATAGAAACAATAATGAAGAAGATCATGATTATTTATTAAATGCTAGCCGAAATTCGTCTACTTCGCGAACCTAATGGACGCCTCTTCAAACCCTCTTACAGGTTCAGTTATGTAAAATCAGTTCTTAGCTGAATTTTACTTGGCAAAAATAATTATCTAATAAAATTTTAAGCGTCTAAGCTTTAAGGATCCAGAGATATTGTCATAAAACTATACGAAATAAGATGTAGTTTATTTTGACCGCTTTATTAGAGCAAAATAAGAGAAATGTGTCCTAGTTAAGTACATCCGTATTTAAACTCCATATTATGCAACGTTTTTCACAGTTAGTCATAGTTGCGATAGTGTTTAGGTTCTAAAAATGTAGGACCGTAGGGAAAAACTAGTTATTCGGGAAGTTAGTATTGAGTAACATGTAACTTTTACTTTTAGGCGTTAGAAATTTTGAATTATTAATTTATTAATTGTGAAAATAGCATTTAAATAGTGGAAACTCACCTTAAATATTTGAAGTCACGGTATTTAAAAATTAATAGCGTAACGTGTAGTGGTAAAATTTTAAAGCATGCACTTGCTTCGAGAGCTCAATCCGTACTGGATTGCGCAGACGCAATGCGCTGTCTTAAGCAATGGCTGGAGTTAACTATACATTGCCTTGAATTACTTTGCGACATTGGTACCAGAGATGACAATACGAAACCGAGTTTACCTATGGTACTCGTGGACTGGATTTGGGTTATAAAAGTTGTTTTGTTTACGCTATATCTCTTTTACCGTAAACTGAATGATCCTTATTTTCGATTCATCATTTTTTAATGACTTTACTGATATGATTTTTATTTGTATACAGTATTAATATTAATATATTAGTAACTGATATCCTGGAGACATGTTGAAGATTTTTTTGCAGTATTAGCAAGTGTTATTATCACATGAATCCGAGTTTTTATCTAAATAAGGCATTGTTGCCTTCTAAACGTAATTCGGATATTTCCAGTCTATTAAATCAATAAGGCTACATAACTATTCAATATTATATTACAAATTCAATAAAAGGAATTGTTCTCGCGTGATATCTAATAAAATAACCAAATATGATGTTAGTGCGTGTGATTGTTTGTGTGACAGAGTGAATGACATTGTCTATAAAATACAAGTAGAAAAACTGTTTACTATCAATTTATAAATTGCGTTTTTCCATGCATTATTTAGTTTTTATACAATAAGAGAAACAGGTATGTCTTCTCCTATAAATAACAGGTTACCTTGTTTATTAAAAAGCGTAGCCCTTGTCAAATTGAGACAAAAGTTACCTTTTTTCCGAGTCATTATCCTGAGTACTCTTGATTAATTTGAACTTATGGAGTACACTTTGCTGATAAGTCGGGCATAATGCTTGTAATGCGCAGATAATGAAACAGTTGTACCAGACCCTGTTTGTTAAAACGTCACGATCTTATTTGACGACTTTTGTCAAATCTACGGCAATGTTTTCGCAAACTATTATAGTTTTAACTGTGGCCGAGTACCTTAACATCTTAAGGTAGTGTTGAAGCTCCCCACTCGTTGTTATAAAGATGCGAAGTGAATTAGCTTGCGTGTAGCCTCGATGCCTCATAGACGTGCGGTAGATTACCCCAAATCCGCCGTCCAAGCCTTTTATGAGGTTTGAAGGAGTTTGTCGTACTAGTTCTTATATTTGGGTGCTCGGTGGTGTATCCAGCACTCTCTTCAGCACCTTTCCTTAACAGAATACACCTCCATTGAAAAGATAAAGATAGTTAGGAACTACTCCAATTAATATATATTGTATACACTTCCCAGAGATGGACTTCTGTCTAAATATAAAATAAAATCTGCTTTATGCTGCAATTGCAAGTTATTTGAGTATTATAGTAAGTAAATCATATAAATAAATTATTTTTAAATAAAATAAAATAAAATAGGTGGCGGGATTTTTTCTCTTTGTTAAGTTGGAAAGTTGTTCGCTTTACTAATGGCAGACTTCTGTCATCACACATTGTACAACACAATGGACAACTCTATAACTTAATATCCGGTGACACTCTTTCTGGATACTTCATTTTATGACAATAAATATTCGTCATTGCTATTTTATGAATAATCATATTTGCCAATATGTAAACGAGATTTAAAAAATAAATATTCCAATGCATAAAAAGAAGGAAGTTGGTTATTCCATTTAAGCAATGAAATATCACGCAGGGAAATGCAATAACTGTATTTTTTTTAAACAATAGAAACATAAACGTATTTTGTCTGTCTTATCGTAAGCCGTCTCTGCAGCAAACAAACGTAAGAAAACAAAAATCGGCATTAAAACATGTCGCCAACGCTGAAGAAATTGTTTTACACCACGAATGTTTGGTTGTATTTACTAATTCTTAGGGTTTAAGAGGTAAACTCTATAATTCGAGTAGTCTTAGTCAGTGTAAATGCATTGTAATCTTTAGTAATGATTGAAAATTAATTATTGTAGTGTACACTCATATTTTTTGAACGACTGATTCATCGTAACTGCTTAATGTTCGTTTTAATGGCAACAAAAGTTCTTACTGAATTTAGGCTGCATAGTGCATAGTGTGAGATGGTATAACCTTAATATTACAATAGACCATTGATCATGTAATAACATTCAAAAGTTTATTGATCAGCAATTCGTAAATTAAATTAGCGTAAAGGTTTTTCAGTGATATGAAATGAATTCATTCATTCATGAAATATTTTTATTTGCAACATTGTTAAAAGGTTGTTACAATTTTATAAACAACAGTACCACATGTTAAGCCAGTATCGGCATGCAAAGGTAACTTGATAATAAAGCGAGGGAGTGAATCGAGATGAGGGCACATTTGAAATCGTCGTTTTTTTAAGTTAAAGGATGCCATTATTAAAGTTCAATTTGATTCTAGCTTTATATATCTTTTTGAATTTTCTTATGCCTTAAACAAATGTGTATTGTAAATGATCCTAAGCAGGTAGTAAAAAAATTAAAAATGGTTTATAGGCATTTTTATCCCTCTTTTGCCCATATTGGTTCTTGTTGATTCAAACCAGTTAAATATAGATTGTAGGATGCATGGTTTATATATAATAGATGCGAAGCAATGTAGGTGCTCTGTTCAAAGAGTAAATGAATCGCCAGGGGCGGTAAGAAAGGCAGCAGGTACTTGGCTGCACTAGATTGCCAGTACGAATTGGCCACGCGTAACTTGAACATTACCCTATTTTAACAGCCACACATCACAGTGCAGTTTATGTAATTTGAAAAGTTATCTCATTTTATAAGTTCATTAATAATATTGTCCTGTTATTTTGTGCTAGAATAATTATATAAATTTTACAAAACAGCCATTATTAAAAATGTTGTCTTGTAATAGGTTTTTGTATATATGTATATATTTAGTCGTTTCAGTGCATACATGCCCACTGCAAAGAATAGGCCTCTCCCAAAGATATCTGTGAGGGATATACCATAATCGCCACGCTTGCATAAAATGTAAATTATATAAGATTGAATCCCAAGAATCAACTCGTGAATTACGATCGCAAGTTCAGGTCCTCTATCGCTGAGCTACCATTGCTAAGTATATATTTAAATAGAGTTATCTTCTTCCTAAGTATTGTTATTTAGACGTTGCGTAAATCCATGGTTGATATCTGTATCGCAATTGTTTCCTTTTGCGGTCTGTGCCTTTTCCGCGCTCTGATTATTGCCATTTGTTGGTCATTCGGATACATTGCGTGTCTGTTGCCGGTGTAACGAACTCGCGAAATTGCTCCAAATTTTTTATAACCTATTTATATAATAGGCTTCTGATTCTTCCAATAAGTATAATACTGTATTAGGGCTTAAAAGTTTTGATTTACATTTTAAAAAAAATCTTTTTTAGCCAAAATTAGTGTTAATATGACCTTAAAAAATTGTTAAATTGTCAATAACCGATTTTGTTAACTACTACCTACAATTCAAATTTCGATATATTTATAAAAAAAACAATATGCGGTAATTTTTCATAAGCTTGTTTGAATTAAATACAATTATATCAAATTGAAGCCGGATGCAGGCCGTACTATATCGGAAAGGTCTATCTCCTGCAATGGTGTCCTGTCTCTGAAATGATAATGATGAATTTAAATTGTAATAAATTTTATATTAGGGAGACTGCAAAGTAATGTGGCTTTCTAAAGATAAATTCAC
Source organism: Battus philenor (assembly GCF_028537555.1). NCBI lineage: Eukaryota > Metazoa > Arthropoda > Insecta > Lepidoptera > Papilionidae > Battus > Battus philenor. The sequence goes on from NW_027181686.1 coordinate 8,867,792, forward strand.
ATGGTTACATTTTTAACAAATTTTTATTTTTTAAAAACAATATATTCACCTTCGTTATCAAGAACCTTTTGCCATCTAGTATACAACGTTTACCAAGTATGAAATGAGCTACCAAAAGACAATCAAATATCGACATGCGCAAAAACGATATTACTTTCCGGTCCTCCTAATATAATAGTTATATGTTTAATTACACTTTTTTTAAATAAATAACGATATTATTTATACCGTTAAAGAGTAGCAAAAGTTTCTCCCTGTCTTCGCTCGTGAAAGTCCATGACTATACTTTCGTTAATTTGAAAATCTTTATACCTATTGTTGAGCGCTGTGAATATACTGTAGCTTTATTATTTTACAGGTTTATTGTACACAACATTCACGGTTTCGGAATTCACGGGTAATAACCCGTACACTAGTAATATATAATAAATTTAAAAAAAATACGTCAGGCGTCGCAACGTGATGCTTGACATCTTGTGTAGACGAAGTATATCTACAATAAGAATATATACACAGTTGTCGGAAGGAGGTATGAACATTTTCTCTGATGATCTTCATATGTAACAAATGATATACAGGTTAATTCGTTAAAGATATAAAAGATTTAAAAGCGTGAATGTATAGCACAATTGTTATAAATTAATGTACGGTATATCCTGTCACAAAGTTTATGATACACTAAGACGCGTTTTCTAAATTTTTATGATTGCATATTTAAATAAATCATCGTTTACCGCCTAGCGTTCTTAAATATGATTTTAGTGTGATAATTTAATAAAGAATGACTCGAAAAAAGGATAAATCAAAGCGTTTTGCTGAAAAATGATACACATTACCTTTTTTAAGGTTTTATACCAATAACCAAATAATCTGTGTAAGTTCAGAGAGGACAGCGCTTACTTGATTTCAATTTGTAAATAGATTTGATCATACAGTTGGATTCTAGAACAAAATTATTGAAAGAATTCAATGTTTATAAACATTCTTGATCATATTTTATAACAATTGCGATAGGTAAAGTTGGCTGAGTGTGCCTGGGAAGTGATATTGAATATAATATGTTTAATAAATGGAATAAACATGCGTATATATTTACGTACTGATATTTTTTTCTCATGTGTTCTATCTTGGTGCAGTGGTTAGACGACCATAGTCCAAGATTAAACTACTATTGCTTTCATCTGCTAATATCTATGCTTTTAATGCATTGCAACTTTATTAGTCGAAAATCTGGATTTTGGAGAAAGTTAAACAACGCTTTTCTAAAGGCTCAACACTTAAATATAGGATTGACATTATTATTTAGGTATTTTGGGGATGATTGACCGCATTTATTGAGGCATCACTGTGTGGAGTGGGAAGTTCAAGGTCAATCTCGCAACGTTGAGACACAAGGCCAATGTAGTTAAAACTACGATAGTATGCAAAAATGTGTGTTCCCGTAATAAAAAAACGACTGTGGCCTTAAGCTATCCGACGTAACCCTTCAATTGCCTACTTACACTATAGCCAGCGTGGTTGATTCCATAAAAACCCTTTCTGTGAAAGCGGGTTAGCCAGCTATTTATAGTTAATTATATAAGACGTACATATTTATTTCTATTGAACATTCTCTATTTTCATATGATACGGAAATATATTATTTAATATTGTTATATGAATAACATTTACGTAAACTTCTTTCAACTGGCTATACACTTCAGCCGCGGTGTATTTTGAAGGAAATAAGAAAACGAACACTTTCTACAAATAACTTTACTTTGGATTAAATTAGACATTTTTAGATAGCTTAATATACGATTACACTGTGAACTTATTAATCACTAATGTATCTTAATAGTTTATTTACGATTTGTCTTCCTCATCATTTCTTATCTTTTCGGAAAAATCAAAAACGGACTGAAACTTCTGCTGAAGCCTCACATTTGTTAAAAAACATATTATACGCTTTATAAAATTGTATAGAATATTTTTATGACATCAACCTTTTTTTTGTCTTTTAAAGTAATGGTATGTCTATTTAGCCTTTCTTCATTAATTAATTTCTGCAAATAGTTAACCGTTAAAGAATGTCTACTGTAATAAATTTCATTTATAGATAGACCCAGAAGGATCGTCATAGTCTATTAATGAAGGTGCTAAGATATTATTTAAGCCCGATGACTTTCCCAAAAATTCCGATTCAGACACCTATACCACGAGATGAGATTATTATACCTAGATTTTGTGGACACTTTATATAATTAAGAAAAGGACCAATATTTAGCCACCATAATAGCCATATTTAGCCCGCTGATAAATGCGTATGCGGTGAACAATGCGAATTACACAACTGCCACCGTTAAACCACTCAACACAGCGGTGCACTTTGTTGCACGACTACCACTGCATGTGCGTAGGTGGCCAAATATTGGTCCTTTTCTTACTTAGGATGGACTTCCGCAAGGTAACGCCTGATTCTATTAAATGCTTTACATAATAAGAATAGGCATTAGGGCTTTTGAGAACTAGATCAAAAAATGGACTAATACTCAGTATGCATTTAGAATTTTCATTCGAGGTTTTCGAGAGTTCGGCCTGATTAGTTGCTTTTATTGGATTTCAATACGGTCACGTGCTCATTGAACGTCTTAAGTGAAAGTTCAGAACTAAACGTTAATAACCTTTTTGTTTTTATATAATTTATCTGTTATTACGTAACCTGTTGCTTACAATGTTTTTAAGGCAAAGTGAAGATAGAGACGATAACGCGAATTTAAAAATCTAATCTAATTTTAATGAGAAATTCATTGATTTCTTTTATTTTGTTTATAGTGGCAGATTATCATCCGACCTGCCGACAAAAAACTATGGCGTGGTGCAACTATAGACATTCAGATCTTATTATACTGATGATGACTTCTTATTACAAGTATAAGGTCTTTATACTTGTAATGTTAAAAGTAATTGAACCTGCCTCTGTAGTCGTATGTGCCAGTTACTAACGATTAAGCTTAGTTTGAGCTACTTTGATATTACAGTACAGACTGGAGAAAAAATACCAGCACATAAATCAGGGACACAAACTAAATTTAAAAAATTAAAGATATCGCGGTATATATTTATTTTTACGGTATAAAACAATAACATGGGTATGCCATTGTTTGATAGTTACAAAAAAGACCAATATTTAGCCACTTCTGCACATGCAGTGGTAGTCGTGCAACAAAGTGCACCGTCATTTTGTGATTTATTTTAACAAGTTTGCGGGAAAAATTAGGTTTAACTGTAATTATGGATGTTTTATGAGTATTTAATTTTTTTTGTTGTGGTCTTAGTGGGTAATAAAGTCACGATAGACATCGGTTTACTTTTGGTGCTGAAACTCAATTTCACGCTGCTATTTACAACTGATTTAACAAGTTCATCTGTAGGAGCATAAAGAAATAATTATCATCTCGTTCTATGATCTATGGTAAACTAAAAAACAGTAACAACAAAGTGGTAAACTTTTCTTGTTTCCTTTGCTTTGGGAGCCTCTGGTACGTCTTCTGTCTTGGGTACACAGATAATAGAACTTGAATAATGATAAAAATGAAAAAAACTGTAAAAATAGATTTACAAAGTTTTATTTTTCATCACATTATGTGCGTTTTCATCTTTTTACCTTCTCAATGTCATTTATTCATTATTCTTTTATTATTTCCATTATTTCCTAATACTTTCATTCATCAACTAATTTTCGTCATATTATTTGCACTAGTGTTTTGAGACTCAAAAAGATTATGAGTGACGAATTCTTCCTTTGGGTTAGACAGTGTACATATTTTTAGTAAGTACTATGGTTGATATTAAATACAGACACCAGTCACACGGTCTTTCACAGCAATTAATATGTTAAAAAAAATCAAGTTCTTTCTCGGTAAGTATTCAGACTTAAAACATACTTCAGTCTTATCTTAGTCAAGTGTCCAATACCTATCTTTATTCCGGTAGTACTGCGCTTTAGGTAGCTTTAGATAGCTGTATCTAACGCGTGGTGTAACGGTTCCGGTTGGAAATAGTAAATAAATTTGTCTTTCGTTTATGAGTTTTTTTTATTAATTTTATGTCTTTTCTTATCATCATTATGGTCGTCATTATTTCAGCCGCAGTACTGCCACTGGTAGATTAAGGCCTAGCATTTAAATAATTAGAAGTTATCCACACTTATTGTTGTAACATTTTTCGTTAAAGATATTTTTTTTTGACTTGGTGTATGATGTCCAAATAAAACATTTAAAATAAAGTTTACGATTCCGAAAAATAGACTCAATAAAAAACGACAATATAAAAAAATTAATAACTTTATTTAGAAAAACGCTATAAAAATAATAACTTTAGATACGACTTTAATCAACATAACCATCGAGCATATAATTAAGCAACTTTGGTTGACGACCAAAAGCATTTGGTATTAGCTAAAATGATTACCAGACATCGGTAACTATAAGCGACAGAGTTTAGGCGCTGAAACAACCGACCAAATTTCTAACGTCATTGAAGTAAAGAAACTTATTATAATTCTATCGACTTTTAAATTTGGTTAGGTATTAATTTAAGTTTATCTAATTTTTAATCAATGACCAGTTGACGGAATGAGCCGTCGATGCCGAACAGCTCGTCGTAGTTGGTAGGTTTGCCGGGCCGGAGAGCTTCGTTTGCTTTGTAGTTCTCTTGTTCCGCGAACCAATCTTTGTATTCCTCTAGCTTTTTCACCCAAGCATCTAGAATAAAGAAAATAATTGAAATTATTTTATGACAAACAAGTAAGAGTTTGCAAAATAAAAACAATTCGTTAAAAAGTTTATATTTAGTTATAAATACTGCCTCAGAATTGGACGTTCGTATATTTAGACAGTGTGTTTGCATCTTCATTTTTCATAGATGTATTTAAAATTAAGTGGTTTTAAAGATTTATCTCCTATTTAATAATTTGTTCCAAGTCTGTCACTGTCTGATATTCACTATTCACTATTGACTGTTTTATATTCAATTAGCACACAATCGCTCAACGAGCCATGGAAAGGGGTTAAACGATATCGAATATGGTTTGAGAAGATCTGTGCGAATTAGCAAGTTAAAGCGATTGAGTAGGTCACATTATAAAATTGAACAGGTAGCCATTGGGGCCATTAGATTCTGGAGTGACAGCCACAGATCAGCAAGTGCAGCCTAACAGGTTCACCCACAAGATGGACTGACGACCTTGTGAAGGTCTCCGAAATACGCAGCGCGCAGGTCTATTCTAATGGTTCTTATTGAAAATCACTTAGGGAGGTATGTATCCATTAGTAGATGCCCTGCGTCTTAAAAGGATGATGATAAAGTCATTTGAGCAATAGTTTATATAGTTACGTTTAGCAAGGTCAAATTAATAATGGGAAGTTTCGCAGAATCGTAAGGTCTGTGTACATAAGAACTTATATTCAGCTGGTAAGGCCTGTATCTAAAAGCAATCAATATAGTCATGTTTTAGTGACTTTGATACAAAGTCATGAACTCAGAGATATTAAGAGGATCTTTTTATTTTTATGGAATTTTTATTAATGCCTTTTATTTATATATGTATTTTGGTGCTAATTGTGCTATTTTTAGGTTATTTTTTTTATAGTCATTTACTTGACTATCATAGACTGTTTATTAGCGTTATGGCCGATCTTTGCATGTACAATAAAGTTTATACATACATATATAAATACTATGTACTTACTGTGAAGCTCATCCATGGTACCAGCATTGCCTTCATATTCAGCCGGAAGCATTTCTTTAGGAATATGCTTGTAAAGTTCATTAGTGTCTGAATGCAGGAAGATCTAGAATAAAGTAAGGGTTGGTAAGATCAAAATAATATAAAAGTTTTTTTATACTACTAAATGAATATATATGATTGCAAAAAATAAGAGCACTGGGAACACAGCGGTAGAGGACTCATATTTGCGATCGTAGGTCGCGGATTCGATTCCAAGGATTATATTATGTAATCTTATATACAATTATATATATACAATTATATAATCTTATATAATTCACACTTTTTGCATTAATTATATAAGATTATCACTACCCATAAACAAGTTCTCGGAGGGTGGGCAACAGCATCGTCTGCGTACCACAATATACCATAAGGTCTATGGCTTGCAAAAAATTAAATTTGAATAAATTTAATAGTCGAAAAAACTCAGTATAAACGTAGCCTTATTATGACTAAATCATATAAATAGTTGGTTATTAATTACCCTTTCTCTGATCTTCTCCTTAAGGAAAGGCTTGACGAAGTTAATAATTTTATCCACTAGAGGTGAAACATTTATTACGTGAATTTGCTTCAATTTTACGGGATACGCTTCCTGAAATTAGAAAAGAAAAAAATCATTTTTTATGTATAATAATTATAAACAATTTATAAATATTTATCATAAGGACACCTACTCTATAGTTTCTCTACCATTATCGAAGTCAGAACTTTTTAAACATACAATGTTTTTAAGTATATTATGTTCCACGTTGTCATTTATAGCAATCACTAGTATATGTTATGAAAGGAATTCCAGAAGTGTATAATTTGAGAGAAACTAGATATATATTGTGTTCCTCTAAAATAGTTGAATGATACCATCCTTCAACTAAGTTTCAAACACGCCTGATATGAGAAGCCCACTTGTGTTTTGGATTTCTCGCAAACTAATGCGAGATATGTGTATTACTATAATATAATATATATAGTATTTACTGAATGTACTAAGTATGTTATATACGTATTATATCATTTAGCTACCTTTTTTGTCTAGTGGAGAAATACTATCTAGGATACGATTCCGTTGCAGAGACAATGAAAAGGTTATGTAAGGCTCCTTCCTGTTAAAGTGCCTTCTATTTTAACGCCTTTATTAAAAATAACGGGAAGTCTTTTGCGTATTACCGTAATGACGATGGTATAATGCTTTAACGTTTTAGGATAGAACTACAGTCCCCCACACGTTACAATAAAAAAGAGCAAAATTAACTCGCGCGCTATCGCGGGACCATGACCAATCACCCTGAGCTGTCTGAATTGTGCAAATGTTTTAAAAAATAGTAAATAAATAAAAATTTTACAAACCTGTACGCAGACAAGGAACTTCTTGACAAGGGTTGGTGTGAATTTGGCAAAGTGGGTGGGGGTTGCCACGGATGCGTCCAATATGTAGATATCTCCAGCGACACCTTCTTTCTCCTCAGCCAGCCTGACGTCACCCAACATCAAGGCGAGCTTGAAGGCATCAGCTACGTTCGGTGTTTGAATGTCTTTTTCGACGCCTGTTTTGATAAATTAATATTTAGATTTTAACAAAAACGCATCTATTTATGCCACGACAAACAGAATTTAGATGATAAAGGTGAAGTAAAATATGAGTTACATTTAACCTGTTGTAATAAAATGTTCTTTTCTTAAGTATAATCTGTAATTAGTAGTAAATGGAATACATAAATAAAATTTATATGTGTAATAAAATCAAAGTCTCGGATTAATGTAGTTATTATTATGTCATTGCTTATTCTCCATTGTGTTGTTTTTAAGTTTAAAAATAGATTTTAATAAATTATTATTAATATCTTTTTGACGATAGGACAAATATAATATTAAGCAAAATACTTAAGAATAACTTAAATAATGGCAATTATTTTCATATAGGATTGAATATTTTATTCCAGGAATTGTAGTAAAGACGTCCGACGGCAATAACAAGTCGGATGAACAACTTTGTTTTTAGGTTATCGGAAGACGCTGAGTTTTAGTCAGTCTTGATGGAAATCTATTTAGAAAGGCTATTTAAAGCAGAATATATATTATGGCTGATGGCTGGGTTGTGATGATAAAGATATCACATCCCTCATAGCCATACCTTTTATTTTTGTCAACAGAAAATTATGTTTCATGTATCCAACTATGAAAGTTCATACTTGGATATATGAATAATAATTGACTGTTTGCAATGATCAAAACATACATGTATGTACATACCTCTCATTAAAATGACTCGACGTCCATCAGGAGTTAGACCAGGTAGTGGTGGCATTTGTCTGTAAATTGAAAATTATCTTATTACAACTTGGCATAACAAATGTAAAATATATATAATAAAAAATAATTATTTAAATTTGTCCATTACTTTATTAAATTTAAATAACTAAGAAAATATTTATTTTAATTGTTCTTAATAAATGTATAAGGAGTTTTGCTATTCGTATTATCTTGGTCAAGATGTAATTAATAAAACAATAGGACACATAAGATAATGCTTATCCATGTGAATATTGACTATTGAAAAAGTTGTAAATAATAAGCAAAACTAAGAAATAAATTAAAAATAAACTTCAATTGTGTTCAGATGCCATAAATAGAACTAAAGAATAATTCAAATTACTTTAACATATGCTAAATATAAAAATAGAAAAGAAACAATGATAGTATATATATATATATTCCTATGTATTAGATGATCCATTATTTTAAATGTAATGCTCCCATCAACTGTTAAATAAGCATTTCTTTTCAAAAGGTGATAAATAGATATTCGCATAATACTTATTCACGCCAATAACAAGGACCATTAAACTTTATGATAACTGTGAAACGAAAGGCGATTTTCTCCGCTAATATCATCCACGATTTATATCTTATGAATCTTCACTTTTATTTCTATCTTATTCGCTTGAGCAAAGAGATATTTAGTAATACATAACTGAATAATTGCATTAAAAGCTGTATTAAATGCTCTTTTGTTTTATTTGCTGGTTTGGCAATTCCATTAATTAAACTATGTTATAATAATATATTTTAAAAAGAGAAAGTCTTGTGTATTTTTGTTTCTAAAGGTATCTCTACAAAAGAAAAGGACAAGTAAAGCCACAAACACTGTCTTGTTGCAGTGGTAATGTAAGTAAGAGTCAGTGAGTTTCACAAAATTTGAATCTTGATTAAATGCCAGTCCACAGGCTCTACTTTCTGTTTATAATACACCTACATGTCTAAAATACACCTTAAAAAAGTAATTTCTCGACTTGTTATTCATGGTTTCTCAACAAAGCAAAACTTGCAAAAGTTTATTAGATTTAAATACTTTTATTACAACTAACTTTTGCTTATATGTACTATTTTTTAAATAAATTATATTATTTATGAATATATAAAATGTACACAATTCCAAAATTAGTTTAAACCGATATAAAAGTACGTAAATAGTAATATCAAAGCTTGATTGAGGATACAACGGAAAGTTAGACTATTTGTCACCATCATTATCATCATTTAAGTCATAGGACGCCCACAGCTGGACATAACGATATATAAAATTCCAAAATAAGATTAATTATTTGAGAAATTTATATAACCTGGATATATCAATAAAAGAGATATTATCAATGTCTTACACGATGTTCAAGATTTCTTGCAGCTCAGGTCGTGTGACGTCACGGTTGTCGAAGAATTCCGGTACAGCAGATCGCATTGTGAAATACATATCCAATTTACGCTTGGCCTTTTCCAAGGAGAACTTGCAACCACGAAGGAAGGTCATGATGCGTTGGTCATCTAAAGAAAGATGCATTCTTGAGTTTCTTGTATAAGATTGTTTGCAAATTAATTTTTAGCTGTTAATAACACGATGATAAGAAATCTGGGTATAGTAGATTGGTCGTACAATTAAAATCTTTCCGTACGGAACCTTTGAGGTATTGCTACAGGTCAGCTATTAGTCAGAAACGTAGACTTGAGGAAGGAACGTCGAGATCGTTTTAATGCTTACGAGATGTGGTGCTGGAGGGAGATGCTGCAAATTCCGGAGACTGCATTTCGTATTAAGGAATCTATTCTACGCGATCTCAATGTAAAAACCAGACTTTTTTCCTATGCCGTATGTTAGAAGTTTTTGGTTACATTGACACATAAGACGGTGGAAAACTCGAACAACTGATGAAGTCCAAGAGATCATAGTCTCTACATACTGTTCAATGCTAAAGATAGGAACAGGTGATGCAGCATAAGGAACATGTAGATTATTTCGTCACTAGACATTTCTCAGCAATGACGATTCTCAAAGTTAAGAAGCGGAGGAATTACTATAGAAATGATTTTTGTGTGATCCTGTGTTCACTCTCGGGTATTCTATAATAGAATTTTATCAAATAGAATCTCAATTAGAATAGAATTGCTCCAAAGTATTTTAGAATAGAGCAGAGCTTATTCAATTCCCATTCCGGTGAAATATATTCCTGAAGTTGTCCCTGAACTAGACGCTGTAGGGAGGTTAAGGTGAAAGGTTAAGTGTGTTCAGCACTTTAAACTTTCTTTAGATTGTTGTAAATGTCAACTAGCGAACAGCGTTTGTCAAGTATAAAACGTACTGAAATTGCTATACCCCGCGAGGGGTGATATTCTAATATGCGGTACAGCGATTTCGGTAGCACTGGTTAACTTTATAGCTGTCTAGAAACTAGTATTTATTGTATTTTTTTAATGCAAAGTTAGTCTAACTTTGTATTGTATGGTATAGGATGTTATTTACCAAATTCATCAGGTAGATGAGGTTCCTTCTTAAGCCACTCCTTAATATGAGCTAAATCTTGATCCTTGCAGTCGGGCTTCTCGTTTAATTCCTCGCGGATTTTCTGCCACATCTCACCGGACGGTTGCTCCAAAGTCATTTTCGGATCGTTGGTTGGTCCTGAAATTTTATTTTCATAATTAAGAATTTTGATTTTTTTCAGAATTTTAAACTATAAGCCAGAAAAATGTATCGTGAAGAAAACATGATAACGGTGTATGGTCGATACTATATGATAAATTTGCTCAATGCACATAAGAATATTTATAAATAAAGAAAAAGTGATGTTTATCAGATTAGCACTAGAAATAAAGGTAATCGATTCTTTTGTTGGCAACTATGTACGGTATTAAAATGTATCTAAATTATAAAGTAATAAATTTGAGAGGATTAAGGCAGCTAAGTTTTGAATATATGTCATATTAAACACTTTTACACTGTTTAGATTTCGTATTACAATAAACCATTTGTTATGAAATAAAATTAAAAAAACTTGAACAAAAAAAAGGATATTGTAAAAATGACCACAAAAACCTGTCTGAGTTTCTTGCAGGCTTTTGTTCGATCAAAGCTAGTTAGGAATTCTTATAACTTTAAGTTATAACTTTAAGGTACTCTCTATCAACTTGGTCTTTGCGGGCATATTTCTTAGGGCGGACACAAGTGGTCATTGTAAATGATTCGAAGTAGATACAAATAAATGAACAAAAAAATGAAGTGAATAAAAAGTTCAAGGTCCAGGGGAAAGTTTACGTTACGAAAAACGGATTAAGTGAAAGTAATCACGGAATAATCCCTAAGTCAGTGCTTGCAAACCGAGGCGAGAGAAATGGAGAGAGACTTTAAAAAAGGTCGGTCAATGACCTTTATGAGCACATCTGATCTGTCATTACCATTCGGCTAAAAGATTTAAAATCGTAATAATGTTCAAGTCTAAATGATTACTTTCCGATGCACATAGATATTAAAATAATAAGTGCGTATATTATACTTATCATAAAAATATAGACAAACATAATACACGAACTAGACGGTTTAAATACAAAATATACCCGTACATCTAGTGACAACCAGATGTACAAATCTCTCGAGTAGAGGTAACTCCGCTGAGACTCAGAGGACTAAGACTTGCGATCGTAGGTCGCGAGTTCGATTTCCGAGATACAATGTTATATAATTCATAAATTATGCATTAATTATATCGTTTTGCTAATTAAAACTTTGGGTATTAATTATAAAGGGTTATTACTGATCGCAAAGAAGTTTCCAGAGGATAGACAGCAGCGTTCTCAGCGTACCTTACATTTGCAATACGTAAAGATTGTGGTATATCTCCATAGATATCTTTGGGGTAGGTTTATGCCTGGCATAGGGCCTCTACGAACTGATACGACTAAGATAATTCTTTTTTGATTATGTATCAGATTTATAATTCGAATACAAAAATGTGTTATTAGTGTTCTGTGTCGCCGTAAGACGTCCAATGCTGAAAATGGGCTTCCCCGATAGGTTTCTAGTAGGATCGATGTCTAGTCTTCCGATATAGATAGTATAGATACAAGATGATTGCTTATTAGTGTAAAACTTTTTACGGGTAAAAAAAGTTGCTAATTTATAAGCAAAAAAAAAAAAAGAATTTGCACCAATTTTAATAAAATAAATAAAGTGATCATTCAGAAATATGTTACATCAATGATTTTTTCGGAATGCAACAGGCTAACTTTTGCAACAGGTTAAATCTTTTTTGGCAAAATAAAGTCTGCACAATGATTGCTTGCGCACGGATTTTTTGCAATATTACTATTACGTCGTTTATTATGTCTGAAACCCTTTGACTTTGAATAAGGATCAATGGATTTATATTAATTGAGAGCAAATTAGCGATACATTCACCCCTTTAAAACTCTTACATGTGTAATCGATCACCCTGCATATGTAATATATTTAATTTCCAAATACAAATATTATCCTTTATTATTGTTTTATTGTTCGTTATAACAACTTACCATTGCGAATTAATTATGTAATAATAAAGAACTCTCTTTCGTAACGCCTTAACAAGTAGTGTAGCGGTTGCGAAAGGATATTTACGGTTGTTGGCTCTTCGCGCACGCGCAAACTGAAGTGCTCACGCTTATTTGCAATGGTATATAAACATTTGTGTAATGATTTTATAATTGTTTGCGATATATATGGGTGGCTGTTTCCAAATTGCCTGTATTTATTTGAATAAGAGGAATCTGTTTATTTATATTTGTATGTAGGTTCCACAACAAAATTAGTTCAAAATAATTTTTTCGTTTGGCTCTTCGTTAGACTTAAAAACGTCTATTCTTATTGCCTGGATGATTTTGGGGAATACTAATTGTTTTTCTAAAATTTTGTGTACACTCCCCAGACTTTTCCACAAACTACCAAGTAAATAATTGTTTTGAATCCTTACAGTACATTCAATTCCCTTTTTTAATGAAACAATATTATTAAGATAATATTGTTTTATTAAAAAAAAGAGAAAAATTTGTGAAGTTTACATTCGACTTTGGCAACATTTAAGATTTTGGTAATTCCCTCATGGAGCATAATATATTTTTTGTGATACGTGGAGGACGTATCACAAAAAAAGTCCTGCCTATTATTTCGACATCAAAATACACGCGGTGAAATGATTGCAAATTAATATATAATATTAAAATCTTTCGCGTTCTTAGGTCGTCGATATCCTATTTCGTTTGAAATATGATAGGTTTAATTATAATATAACCAATTTTTCCTTATTTAAAACTTTTAGTAATTAGTGGTATTTATATTGCGGACGCCATATCCAGGTCTTATGGCTGATAATAATTAGGAGTTGGGATCGCGTCCGTAAAAAAGATCCTTGAAGATCTATGTCAAAAGATTGACGTTGAAAATTTTCTTCACTCATTTTATCAGTTAACATTGGAATACCACTCATTTTATTATTTAAAAAAAATCAAATTAATTCTTTAATAAATATTAAATAAAAAAAAATTAATGCATATGTTTTCAATTAATAATAGAGATCCAATAAGAAATAAATATTATGGCTCAAAAAGTTGTTTTAAATTAAATCCAACTTTTACAATTATATTACACTAGGTATGGCAAAGATCAACTCTCGTTGAAGATAACAGTCGGCAAATTTGTTGCCCGTGTAGCGGAACGGTTATCGCGTGCCGAAAAGAAAACGTCTTATTGCATTTTCAGCGTCGCTCAAGCTTTCACTGTAACACTATTAAGCAACGGTGCCTTTCTAACGCTCACGCGACTGCGCACCAGTTATTAAACAAGATATTTTTTGTACGAAAATCATCCAAGGGAGAATACATTGAACTAAATATAGTATTATACCATTCACAAACTTGCCTTTCGGTTTTGGCTATTCTGTTCTAACATTTACTTAAATATATACTATATTACTACATCGCAATTTTGTACTATAAACACTTAATACATCTGATAAAAAAGTATAAGGTTTTTCGGTTAAGTGGAGTTAAAACGACAACTAGTTGGATCAATCGAATTATACAAATAATTTTCTTTCAAAGTGAGATTATTAAATGTTATAAGGGAACTTCCCTTATAACATTTAATTGTTATCAAAAATGTATTTGCATAGGAATTTTTTAAAATTTTTTACTTAAAGAATAAATGTGCTGGACATACATGACATGTTCGGCTTGAAGTGGCCCACATCTAACACATTCCGACGAACTAACGGTTGTCTGTACACATTGGGGGGCCGAAGTCTTACTCAAGAACCAAAAGAACCCAGGGGCTATCGGTTCCGTGTATTATGTCCTACCCGCTGTCAATTTAATTTGCCAGTTAGCTTGGCTATGTCGGTAAATGTCATATGTCTACGAATCTCCACATTTTTTATTCGATCTTGAATAGTTATCCCGAGGATAAGCTTCTCCGTGGCTCTTTGAGCAACGCGAGCTTGCCAATTGGGCTCGAAGTGAGACACCATATTTCATTGCCGTAGATTTTTGTCTTGAGGTACTGAGAGATATATAGACCAACAATACACCTGTCTACAAATCCAAGTTATTATTAAAGTTCATTTAAGGCAGAACTTAGATAGATTTACGTATACAAGATATAATTAATTAAGAATATAGTATTCCCGGTGAAGTTAGATATAGAGATCTAGTCGTAAGCAATAACATGATCCCGATCCCGCAGATGTTGCAATTGATTACCTAAGTAATGTACGTGAGATATAAAACTGTGATAATTAAAATTTGTATTTTTTTACTCGCATGATTTTTTTATTAATGATAATATAAATAAATTCACAAATATTGAAGTGACTTTATTATTATTTCGGTACTTGGACTTCGGTACGGACTTTATTTATTATTTCGGTATAATCTATTAAACAAACATGTCAATACGATCACAATAATTCTCTCTTATATGTGTGTATGTATGGAAGCAAATCGTATAAAAGCCTGTCTATACAAATTATTAGAAATGAATTAATTTTTAATATAATTGATATCTTTCTTAATTAATGTACAGAAACCGAAAGGCTTATAATAGTTTATGTATAAACTGGTTCTCCTATTAAAAATAATAATGTCTAGTTCGTTCGTTATAAATTGTACATTTTAAAAAAATTAAACCATTTTAAATGTCATATTGAATTCTCCTTAAATAACCAATGTAAGGAAGGAATGCATGAGAAGTAAAATTCGTGATACAAAATTTATAAATTACATCGAAAACGAATTGGTTTGTGTTATTTTCTCTAAAACATTTCTACCATAGGTGAAATCCTTTCTAAGAAGATGAATAAATTGCTCGACGTGAAAGTAAAAATGACTCAATATTCTAATAAATTTTATTTCAATACTTTATTAACCATTTTATACTCTAAAATATTCGTGGCTAATTGTTGATAATGGAGATGTAAATGTAATTTTAAAATTACTATGTTTACTTTTAGAAACACGTTTTTTGAAACTTTTCTGATTTCCTTTATCTTTATTTACAGCAGGAATTTCAAATAGTTGATATTCAAAATATGTATGAAAAAAGTGTAATAAATTTGCGATTTATTTAATATTTCATTTTATGTTCGAGATACTCTAAAAGCATTATCATAATATTTCTTTACAGAATACGTTGTGTTAAATTTCGACCACAAACCGCAAACCGCGTTAGTGTGCTTGACCGATGAATTTTCTTACCTTAAGTTGCAACAGTTATTTTCAACAAAGTAACTTTCTAACTATGGTATTAGTATAAGTTTAAAGTGACATTTTAAAAAGAAATATAAATGGAGTAATAAATTTTCTATGTAAGTTTATCTTTTTAGTATTAATACCTTTAGTATAATATATTTTTATAGTTTCAGCTTGTTTTAAGTTTCATATCAGGCACTATCTGTAATATATTACCGGACTAACGACGATCTCCCATATATTATGGGTTTTTAGACCTATAGCGATATCTTGAAAATACGCTTTTACTACATAAGTGATATTGAACAATCGAAAAAAAATCGACTTTTTGCCTATATCAAATAAGAAATATCTGTCATATAAACAATATTCTTTGTAAAGTTTTGGATAAAAGCTTCCTAAAGCTTTTTTAAGAAATTTTTGTTCAAAAACTTTTTATTTAAAATTGTTGAATTTTTTACCCTGTTTTCGAAATACAGTCAATGTATCGGCCTTTTGATACTTATTCAGATCTATAATACAGCTACTAATGACATAATATAATACAAATTTCTTTTTAAGCAATTTCTTCGCAATTTAAGTTTGATTTGAAAGACCTTTCTTTTATGTCCCTGTGAATTTTTTATATTAAATGTTCATTTATAGATCCGTACATACTTTAATTTTTGGCAAATATTATGCGAAAATGTAAAATCTGTAGTAAGTAAAATTATTCTATATATAATATTTTAATTGCATTTTAATTATACAATTAAATTTTATTGACAACTTGAAAATAGCAACGACTTAAATATTAAACATTTTTAACTCATAATTTTTCAATTTTAACACCACAACTATACCTGTAAAAGCTTGAAATAATAATCCATCACGTTTTATATCTATCGCCTTTCTAAATAATTGCATCGAAGTTAACGGTAAGGCGTACCGCTATGTTAAGTTAATGCAAATCTGTTGGACCTTATAACAAAGAGTTTAGGGATCATTTTAGAATGTCACGAAGTTATCCGTACGATTGTACCTGCATTAGTCAGGTTCGAGTGCGGAAGTCACGTTTAGACTGGCGGGTCCTTTGTCGTCTTTTTATATATCGGAACACCTAACTGTGATTTTTGTACGTGGAAGACTGCTACAGAAAAAGATTTATATGAGTTACTTTTATATTTAATAACTGAAACGGCCATAAAACGATGCTTTGGATTGAACAAGGTGATAGTGGTACACCTGGCAGATAATACCGTCGTGTCAGCCTATGGACACCAATTACCATAGGCCTCCTTTAAAAATTGCCAAGGTGATTGGTCTTGTGCTATGGACTTCCCGCGACTTTGACTACGTTGCTGTTTCACTTAGGCGGGAGCCTAGCTGTGTCGCGCCTAGCGGCATGTCATTTGAACGTACCATCATTTCGGATTAACGATAAATATAATCAATTTTTTTCTTTTGAAAGCTCTTGCATGCTATCAAGCTACAAACCGTCCTTCTGTTCGACTTGGTACATATCTAATCAAATTAAGTTTCAGATTAATCTATCTTATCAAGTTACTGTGAAGAGTTCTGGACATAGTGATTTCAGACTGATCGTGTTTGTTGGTGACTATAAGAGCCTTGCTTATTTATTTATTAAAACTAAAATGCGTATCTTAGATATATTAAAGCGTTTTATCAAGAATCCATTAAACTATTTTTTTGTGAAAGTGTATTGATATTTTAAAATCAAAAAGATTTCCTTTGTATGAATCTCGTTCCAGAGACCATTAAGAGAGGCACTACCGTGGTCTTGTCAAGGTTTTTTGTTCCGATGTAATGGCGCTGTACTTAGAGAAATAACAGTAATAATTAGGTGAGTCATGTAATTTCGCAAGGTGACAAACACAAATTGATATATTAAAAAGTCGCGCGGGACTTTGAATATAAAGCATTCTCACCTACTAATAATATATTTAAAAATACGCAGACATGAAAAGACATTTATTTGTATTTAGTAGACAATGACATAGAAAGGCAGAGAAATGAGACGTGCTGTACACTTTGTGAGTTAATAATACTGCTGCACATATACAAATTTTCAGAGGATGTAAATCCTCTGCGTTCTACGCGTATCGTAGCGATTATGGTGTATTCTTTAGATATCTTTACAGAAGATTTATGGCTTCCAATGGGCATCTATGGGCTGAAACGAAGATATGTTTTTACTATCAGAATTCCGTAAACTGAAATTTTTAGCCTAGTTAACGATAACGGGTTCATTTGCCTACAGTCGTACACAAATAATGTCATACCACTGCCAAAAGTGAAACAAAAACTATCACTCTGTAGGAAATATTTGAAGGATATGTAACATCTATCAATACGTCACATGATATCAGTCTCTTTCATTTTAAGAAGACGCCTAAGCTCCAACAGCGGAAAAGTTAAAAAGTTAAAATTATGTATATAAAAATAATCTTTTTTTTCGACGCTTAGACTACGACTTGAGAATAACTTTATTTATTTAAATATTAATCCTCTTAACAATTTGTGAAACAACATAGTTGATGTCTTTAGGCATCCTCTACCAGTCAATACATAACTTTTACGTTTTTTGATATACCTTTTCAATACAATGTTTTATTAACTCTGCAGTGTAGGTACTTGTAATTTATTTATCGACATAAATGGTAAGCGGGCTTCGAATTTTTGTGGCGTAAGAAAGGACATCACGAAGCGATAAACGCAACGTATATCGTCTGTCGACTAAATGGACACTTGGAAATCTGTCCGAAGTTTCTGTTCAGCAGTAGATATTCAATGGTTGAAAAAGATGATAAAGTTCATGGTTTCCTCAGGGAAATAGTAATGAAAAACAAATATCAAACATAACTTTATATAAATCGAACAGATTGTTTTTTTTTCACTTAACAAAGTGTCAGTATCACTTTCTATGATAGTAATCAAGGTTCTTAGACCAAAAGTTACTACGTATTTTATTTTCACTATCATGTTTCACAGCATTTACCCTGGCAATAATTTAGATAGATAATCGTTTGTTGAACTTCAAATGTGAAGAGAAAGGACCCCATTCACTTTTACCGTGCTCGAAATTGGAGCATTATTACAAATATTGTTGTGGTGTCTGCTTTCATCTCGAAATTCTTTGTTTGAGTGTATTTTCTTCAAAGTAATATTATAAGTGTCGTCAGCAGATTTTGATAATGCCATTACATTACTCGATACTTAAGAATAGAAAAAGAATTGAAACAAACAAATTAAATAATCATCTACTACCATAGTTTAACTATTTTGGTAATATTACTAGAAGGGCTTTAAAATCAAAAGTATTTATAATAATTACATTTCGTCTGTCATATAATTTTTAAACCCGTGATAGCTATAGATAGTTAGTATATTTAAGACTTGTACATAAATAAATTTCTATGTATATACACACATTGATTATATTTTTATATAAACATACACACATCTTGCGTTACATCTTGCGTTAATATAAAATTAATTAATTATATTGACAAAATAAAGTTTCTCCTTTGAAAATTGAACGATAATTTAATTAAATAAAAAATTAAACAATAATTTTCTACAGTCAATTACAATGTATATAAATTAATATATACAATATTTATTAATGAATAGGTAATGGAATGTGTGTAATGTAACCAAGTTCAAGTAAAGCGAGTAAAAAGCGCGAAAGTAGGTTCCATTATGAACAGTGACTCTACATAATTCATTTACAGGTAAAGAGAAGTATTCATTGATGTAAATTATTCTTTTTATAATATATTAGTTGTCAAGAAAGTATCATTGTATATAAAAGAAAAGTTAAGCAATAAAGTTTATTAAATGTATGACCAAAATGTTTATTGTTGTTTGTCCAATTACGCCAACTTTTTGTACACTTTCGAGTGCAGTTAAAAATTTATTGTATCTTTTTGCAAAAACTTATGTCAATGCATAACAGTGCATCAGATTTTTCTCTGAACCGGTTAACTGTATGCAATTTCTCCGCAAGTCATCGGCCTCGATGACTCATAAAGTGAGATTTTTCAACGTGCCTTCACTGGCTTGCAGTATATTAATTATATCATCTATCAATGATAAATTAATAATGCATCGTATATTAGTAAATATTATTAAAAGGGTAAATGTCAATATTTGACAAAGTTTAGATTCGTGGAGAATTTTAACGTGTACTGAAATATATTTTCCATCAAAATAAAAAAAAACAATTTTTTATTCCGATTTCTGTGATCGTATTAAGGAAGATGTTTAGTGAATATAAATGTAACTTTTGATTAACTGAATCATGTTAACAGAATTATATTTAATTATATCATTATTGAATTATATCATTGAAAATTATATAGACGTACGTATCCATTAATATATTCCGCAGTTTTGTTATTTTGTACCAAAGCACCTAAGACAATACGCGTATGTTTTTCAGGAGAGTTCAATGCGCTTACCCCTATAAAGCCGCACTACACAGACCACAATTTGAAAATTAAAAGAATGTAAAAAATATAATCACCTTCGAAATTGAAAACCAAGTCACACGCCAAACTCTCAACGATGTTCACACTGTCACTTGAACGTAACGTGTTTGTAGTTTAAGAAGATTCGAAGTTTGAAAAAAAGAGATTAATTTTTTTGTTAATGACGCGATCTGGCGCGCGAATTCGAATGCAGCCGGTCCGGACCGCGCGATCTTTTTATGATCTCGTCGCGGCACATGAGCGCGGGTGTGACCGGGCCTGGTGGGAGATTTGGGTTAAACTATCTACCGGTCTGATTTTCTTATTAAAATGGAGTAAAAAACGCAAGCGTGCATCACCGCAAATTTATTTAAAAATTGCGATACCATAACACGATACATTTATATTATTTTTTTCCGATTTTTATGTTATTTGTTTTGTATTTATTTCTAGTGTTAAACGATTCAACAGATTCATAATTAGAAAGTTAGTGCATAGTTTCAAAAA
Source organism: Battus philenor (assembly GCF_028537555.1). Taxonomy (NCBI): domain Eukaryota; kingdom Metazoa; phylum Arthropoda; class Insecta; order Lepidoptera; family Papilionidae; genus Battus; species Battus philenor. The sequence goes on from NW_027181686.1 coordinate 8,888,588, forward strand.
TATTTATTTAATATTTTATTGTCCTATAATAAAAAAAAACATTTCTTTCAAGTTGTTTTATTTTCTAATAGTTTAATATTTAGATATAAAAATATTTATTATTATATAAAGTATTAAGTATAATGATGTTTTGATAGTAAATCGAATTAATATGTGCATTATTCAGTTTTACCACTATTATATAACAATGTAAAAACAGGAATTTGATTATTACTCAAAAACAATTTGTCACTGTCTTAGTTATGCCAAATTGTCGATACTCGCTTAAGTTAAAGTTTTTAACGAAGTTCTGACAATGCTTGTGTTGTTTTCTAAGAGTTTACCAAAGTATTAAATATGAGTTCAATTTTTTCTTTAAAAAAATATTTGCGTGAATAGGTTAATCTTAATTTGTCATAAATTACTAATGAAACGAAAATGAAAAACAATATTATGTTTCAAGTTCCTAATTATTTTTAATTCAGGCTAAGTGCCCATACAGTTAGGCCACCATAAATCTAGCAGGACTATTAATGACAGTAGATAAACAGTGACCATCCGTTACTTACAAAACGAATACTCGCAGTTGAGTTCTTTTCATGGTGTTTGTGTCAAGTGCAGTGTCATTAGTAAAGGTTGTGTGTTCAGCGGAACCATTAGAAGAGTCTTAAAGCTAAAATAAGAAGATTAGAAATCACAACAATGCAAAGTTTCATATTTAAAAAGCACTTTATTTGTTATTAAAAATTGCTGTTTGTTCGTTTGAATTTACACTCTCTTCGAGTTTCAGGTGACCATGAAATCGCAAAATCTGGACTCTACTTTAATTAAGCATAAGAGAAATCTTGAAACTCTGAGCTGTCACATAATTTATTATAAGTTATGTACATGTGTATAAATAATTATGTAAGTATATCTGTGTATCTTTATGCATGTATGTTTGTATGTGCGTTTTATGTACACGTCAACTACCCATTATTTATACTTCTACCTTTTCCATATAATGGTAATTGGTATATGGTATTCTGTAAGAGATTACCTTGTGTGATAAGACCGCACGTTGTAATTTTTGTTTATTATTATGAAAATATTTAAATGTATCCTAGCGTGTATAATAAAGGTTATAATATAAATAAATAATTTATTTCACTAAATTAAAATTCCGCTAAGCTTTTGGGTCGATGGGCGCAGATGTTAGAACACCTGATGTCATCTAGGCACCTCTGTTAAACTGCCACTTGAAATACGTGTATCACTCAAATACATAGGTGGTTGAGAGGACCGAACTTCGAATCGAGTTCTATTATTTGAATATTGGAATTTTTTACAGTAGGCAGTGGTACCACTTTGGAAAAGATTGGCGCTAAAGTGGCATATGCTCCAGTAACGAATTTGATTCGCGGAGGTATCTGAAGTCACTACTTATTACACTTTTACCAGCCATCCTAGGACGGCTCATAATATGAGTACGGTTCTTATTTTAATTCTGTGTTACTGTAGTGTAGTCATCTAGGATACCATCGATGTGGACTCATTTTCAAAGGCCTAACTTATTATATGGCCTAACCTAACAACTTATTATTGGTTAGGGGGCAAGCACCTACTATTAGATCCTCGAGTTCTCCCTTTTCATTTCTATATGGTGTCCATTATTCATTTACGCTGTTTTGCTCCGTATGCTTTAGGTCTATGACTAGTACATTTATTTAACATCATTTTACAAATCAAATCATTTATCACCATTTTTCACCATTTATCACCATTTTGCATGACAGTGGATGTATTACATACAAGATAAACGTCTTGTTTGCCCCTTCAATACAAAGTATGTTGATAGAACTAACGAGGATAATTATATCTTACAATTATTTTTATTAATATATACAATCAATGTTACCTGTAATAAAATGTAGAAGGTAATAATAATGACAGCAGTTTCCAATCCGGTAATAAAGTATTATTTATCGGTACAAGCCGAGATTCAGCTCTTTAGTTTTGTTACCAAAACCGAACTTAACATATCTGTTCCCTTTCTTCTTAAAACCAGCGACATCTGTAAATGTCAATATTAGGGCACGGGGGATTCGCAGAGTACCTTCATCGGTTTAAGCTCAAGGAGAGTCCCTCGTGCTTCTGTGGACTGGGGGTGGATATTCAGTAAATATAAAATTGAATGTGAACAGGAAATAGGGAAGGTAATAGACAATGGAAGCATTGCTTCCCTCTTGGGCGACGATTAGTGTCGCCCACCACTAAAGGATGTAATTGAGAGAAATAAAAATTAGATCATAACTAATAAAATTAATAAATGTTTGAGTAAAACGATAAGTAATGTAAAAATATTTGAGAAAAAATGGTAAAATACTAAAAAAGAATAATAATAAATTAGTGGTAGAATGTTATAAAATGTAAGATACAAAAGTCAAAACACAGAACTAGTAAACTAAAACGTGAAAAATAATTTGTGATACTTTTGGAAATGGAAAAAATGGATGATAGGCGATGGCTGAATGACGATATTGACGATGAAAGATACTGTGAATGAAGAAAGAAGACAAATATTAATCTTATTACCCGAAATTGTAATGTCCCTATTCCACACCAAACAGGGGAAACGAATAAATAAAAATGTTAATAAGACTACAATGACCATGCGTTACAAAAACAACCAGTTCATTAAACTATAATAAAACTATATAAAAGGTTACTAGTTGAAAGAATTTACGCATCAAAGTTTTAAATTTTTGCAAATTTAATATTAATAGGCAGTCTTTCGTTGGTACACATTCACTTTTCCTGGTATATCTTGAGTGATGAATTTTTGAGATTAGAAAAGCAATTAGGCAAGGCAAAATTCACGCACACTGCTCCTGAGTAATTGCAAGGTTTCTGTGTAATTATTTCTTATTCATAATTAGCTCAACATTATTTGGGAATTATACTTTCTACGTAACGCTTTTAATTGAAGAAAAAGTTCTAATGCGAACAAGAGGCTGAAATAATTATCTGCCAATTATTTTAGAACATAACAAGTACAAATAATTAAAACTTCCGTTATATACTTATGTCTATTCTATTCTATCAATTTTTCAGCAGTCGGATGCTTACTGCTGGACTTTCTCCCATAGATTTCTAATAAGACTGGTAGAGAACTGGCTACATCCAGCGACTTCCGATGATGCTAAAAATTTCGTTTGTTCACCACGTGGATGGATATTCTACGTTGTGATTGTGGCTACGTAGACTAAAGAATTTCAAGGGCTCAGTGGCCGACTGTTCTGCGTGTTATGTGGCCTATTGTCACTTTGCTATTTGCCATTCCGCTACTTTTGTGTGTTTAAGGACCTCTTTTTTCTTTCCCATGGCTCGTCGAGCGAATGTAAGCTTGTCTACGACGCCCGAAATGAGAAATCACGTTTTTGTCATCTCATCACTATATTTGTAAAAATTGTTTAAAATTATTCCTTACAGTGCGATCTGTCCTATTTGTTTTAGCTTATATTTATACACTTATAGAAACTCTGGATGTGAGGTGTCAGAAAATACCTCTGGTGTACTACAATACCTTCATTCATTTCATACATTTACAACCTTTTTTTATTATTCATTTTTCAATTTGTAAACTTTGGTTTAAAACGGTGTAAACGTTTGCGATTTAAATCACAGAACTTCCGGAATATTAAAGAAAAAATAAGATAATTTGTTAGGGATTGAATTCGTATAGTTGCCACACCCATAATTCTTAACCTAAACTATCACTATTATCACTAACCTAAATTATCACTATTTCGAATACCACAGCGACGTCTTATTAAGTCTTTTTTCTTATGCATTTCCAGGCAGCTTTTCTCCATCGGTCTCTGAAGTCCATATCTATATCGCTCAACGTCTGAAAATTATGTCTCTGTTGCTCCTCCACTTTGTTTTGTATTTTGAATGACAGTGCAAGGTCTTGAACTACATCCATAGCTAAATATATTTGACCACAAAAACATTCAAAATTATTTAAAAAACAGTGATAGATACGGTGTAGTACAGGGAATAAAAATAAGCTGTACGTTTTAGTTTTCCTCTTAAAAAATTAAGTTAATCGTTCATGGCGCAAGGTATACAGAGGTTCAATAAAATTCTACAGTCAATTTCAGCTATGCCACTGGAGAGACTTAAACCAATATTAAAAAAAATTATTGAAACAAGTTTATTATTCTATCCAAGAGTAATATACTTTTTTTCTAGACTGATGCTTATGCGTGGAATTAAATGTTGTTGTCACCCAGGAAGCCAATTATTATGAAGCACCCTTTATAAAAATAAATTTGTAAAAAGCAACTGTTGTTTCTCGTTGGCTCTTAGTAGAACTGCGTTCCGAGTTTGATGTAGCTTCCTATAGGCATAACAATACCGACATTTTATGGTGATTGGCGATTCGAAAGTGCTTGTAATAAAGTATTTGAACAATGAATATTTTGATTTAACTGTACAACATATGGGCGTCGACTTCTTCCTGCCTGTGGTCTACCTGAGGAAAAGTGGTAACAATGGCGCGATGTAAGATCTGATGTTTTTTTTTTTTTTTTAACCCCCGCTATTGGGGGCCTCTCGTACCCCTATCTGATTTTGGGACAGGGACCTTTTGTACAATATATTTTTTCACATTAATTTTTATTTTTATACTCTTCTCTTATTCTTCTTATTATCTTCCATTCTTTTCTATCTATCATGCTACATTTTCTATTCTTTCGTACTCTTATGCTCTATTTTCCTCATTCTTTCGTCCTCTTATATTTTTTACAATTCTTAGTTTCTACGTACATTTATCACATTTTATTTTTCTATACAATTAATTATTTATTTTACATCACTTTTGTTTTTATTTTCTTTTGTTTTATACCTAGCTTTTATTTCTGTTTACTGTTTGTTTTATGACTATCTTACAATAATCGAGGAATTCATCTCTTGTTTGTTTTCCGCCTATCAGGGAGGCTATTGACTCCTCCCTGATTTGTATGCCAGACCGGCACTCGAAATCGTACCGGAGTCCCCCGAATGCGGGACACCGGGCCACAAGGTGGATCACGGTCTGGTCCACGCCCGGTTCACAGAAGCACGAGGGGTCCTCCTTGAGCTTAAACCTATGAAGGTACTCAGAGAACCCCCCGTGCCCCGTGAAGAGCTGGGCCGAGACCGCGTCCACCTCGATGCTGCGGAGCACGCGGTAAGCTGAGGCGGCGTCCGGGAAAAATATCCTCGTTACCGAAGCCGTCATACCTTCCACATACCTCCTGTTCCATTCGTCACTCGAGCGACTCCAGTCTTAGTTGTCGCTTGACGAATGAGACGGGGCATCTCTCATACTCAGGTCGTCTCTTGCTCTTCAGGGCCGCTTCCTTGGCCAGCTGGTCCGCCCTCTCGTTCCCCTCCATCCCCTCGTGCGCTTTCACCCAATACAATCTAACATCCTTCCCTTTTTCTCTCACTTTCATCACATTCTCCTTCACTCTTAACGCTAAGGGATGGAGGGTGTCCGATCTTGCGACAGTTTCGAGGGCGGACCGCGAGTCGCTCAGTATGGCGCAGACTCGCGCTGTCTCGCCGGCCGCGTACCCTGTTGCTTCCGCTAGAGCCAGCAGCTCTGCCTGGTATACGGTGCAGAAGTTGCCCAACTTGAGTTTCTTTGTGTATAACTCTGCGGCGTCCCGCATGACGCAGAACGCCGCACCCACCTTATCCTCTATGCGGCTGCCGTCGGTATAAACCCTGATGTTTTGGTTAGCCTAGAGTAACCTCAAGGGGTAGCTCAGGAGCTTTGGCTCCGGAAGTTATATTATTTATTTTATTAGAATGGGAGTCAGGTAAGGTCATTTAGGCCTAAAGGCTGGGCACAAAAGAGCAACAAGTTGAGGTTCGCTACAAGTGACCGCAACGTCACTGGGACCACGCCCAATGCGTGTTCTGCTAAGAAAAAACTTCCGATTATACTGTCAGACTCTTTTAGACTTTTGAAAGAGAAATCTTTTTATATTTATTATTTCATATAGTGGTTTTGGCTTTGAAATGCTTTTTTGCGTATCTTCATTTCAACCTCGAAATTTTTTGTCAAGTGTTAGTTTACACAAAAAGTGCAATCATGTACAAAAATGTTTTGCAGTCATACAAAATTGGATAATACAATTTTTTCACAACAGATGGTAAGGTAGTTTTTGTTAAGATCGTTGAATAGGTTTTTCCTCTCTATCTGTATATAGTAGAATCCTGTTTCTTATGCTGTGTTCAGTAATGGGCATGGATTATGTGTTTATAATGATTTCAACTATAAATATTGGTGACTTATATGGTTGTTAGTTGTGGAGCCTGATTTTAAGTCGAAGTTTGAGTTTGTTTTTAGCGGATTTGACAGGTCTTTCTAGTTTTAGATCTCATATATACCGGCTACCTCGTGACGATTAACTTCACAGTTTTCAAGTAGTAGCGTTGTTAATATTTTGTTTTTGTTGTCAATATTATACACAAAGTGCGTTTAAATTCCCGATGCGCATCGAATCCAGGACTTAAGAATACAGAGTTATAGGCTAACACTGGAGGATTTCAGTGAGTGGCTTATGATATATAAATAATAGAAAAAGAAACGAAAACCGTATCTAGGTACCATGATGATGATGATAAAATAATAATACATTTTATTTCAGAATCTAGTGAGTCCATAGAATATTAGTAAGTTAGTAACAAAATTTTCTTAAAGGCTATAATAAATAATAAATAAAGTATCAGTTTAATAGATGATGCATAATAAAATCCAATTATTATGATAATTCAGTGGTTTTGTAAAGCAACAGCATTCGAGCCTTCACTTCGAATGGAAAACTGTTCTTGGTCTTCTTAATATCAAAGCAAAGCGCGTTATAAAGAAGAATATATTTTTCCTGTAATAAACTTTTCACATCATTCTGAAGTCGTTTTCTAAAAATGTATTTTGCATAAGTTTTTATAACTTTAAATTTGAAAATTTTAGATTTGGTACAACTACACAAAAAGAGAGTTGTTTGCGAAAATTTTTAGCACAGCGAAATGTGTTAAAAATGTTGGTAATAATTTGACATAAATAAAATTAACTAGATATCTTTTAAAATTTGGTGTAATAAAATAAAACGTACAGGAAAATAATGTTTGGTTCTTAAGATTTATTTTACATTTTTTATTAAAAATACAGAGATTTATAATAGTAAAAGTATAATGGGCGGTTTTAGCACTCGAGGCAATTTCATACAGCAAAACTTATGGAAATAGAAGTAGTCCTTCTATTAGCATAGGGTTGTCGCCGTGTGAATTATACGAGATAGATAGAGTACGATACATTAATAATATACTCAAAAAGACTAACACATAAATAGATTTATTTATACACATACATAAATTTACATCTATTAATAACAAACACATTAAAATATATAATTTTATAACAGAATTATGTAGCAATATTATAGAGGGACCGCTTCTTTATTAAAGTTATCTTCACGCTTGTCTCGGTATAATCTGTTATATCTGGCTAATCAGAGAAATTTATGAAACAAAGCAAATGGTGTTTTATTTACTTTAAGCGTTTTATTATTGATATTTTCTTATAATTTTATAAAAAAAAAATTATAAATTTATATCTGTTTTAGTTACCAGCATTATAAAACTACTATGTTAGAAAAAGATAGGTCTACGTCGGAAACATTTTCTTGCAATGTTATTTTACGATTTTAGTCCAATTCCAAACCTGTGGAATAGTTTAAAAGACTTCTGTTAACTTTTATAGATAAGACGATTACTAAAAAAAGTCTGTTTTGGTATTGAAGATTATGTACGAGATAAATACACCGAATTTTACGTAAGAAATAAACGTTTCATTATATTATAAATGTAAATTTGGCGTTCAAAGAGTAACTAACTATCGAGTTTTTGCTAGATTCTTATCCATAGAGTAAACACTCCGAATCTGGCAGTAATAATATTATATGTATAAAAACATATTTAAATTACGTTATATTTATGTCTTGACTTTTTGAGAATGTTTAGCAAAGCCTATTCGAAAGAATAAATATTTCTTTGTTAAGGAAAGAAGTGTGAAAGTATCTCAAGTGAAAGATTTGATACAATAAAAAAGAGAAAAGAATTTCAGCACAATCTGCAAATTGGATCGTAAAATGTTCATGATATTATATTCTACTCAAGTATCGAAAGTAAGGCGGTATAAGCAAGATCGTTCCACACTGGGTACCACACAACCTAAACAGGCCCGCGTTCTTCGATCAAGACCAGCGAATTCCTACTGATCACGATCGTATAACTTTTGGGTCATTCGATTTACAGCCTTGATATTGCATTGTATGTATTCATCTTGTTACGTGAAGTAAATACCAGCTCTAGTAGATATAGTTTTTACTGTCAGGAAAAATAATAACTACAGAACATTTTTGAAATGTTTTTTCGTTTTAGATTTAGATTTCAGTCGTAAATTAAATACTAACTATAGTAAGTAATTACTTTTGAAAAGAAATGAATTGAAAAAGATGGTTAACCAATCGTAATTAAGAAAATAACTTTTGTTTTATTTTGCTTGTCTCATATCAAAAAGTAAAGCAATAAATGAATACGTAGTTTAAACAAATAAATATTTGTAAATCGTGGACAAATATTAAGACTTTTTGACGGAATTAAAAATAAGGGGTCCAGTGAAAAATTGCTTCGTTCTTTCATTTAATTTACTATGAAAATTTATTGTCAAAATCTTTTTCCATCTAAATAATAACACGCAGTTATTTATCGTCGTTTTGGCCTATAGACGTCCATGTATAGGGTAATCATAGATATCTATGGCGGGTTAGTAATCGCAGTGTAATATGTATGGATGCTGCTGCCTATCCTCTGGAAACGTGTTTTGTGAGCAGTAGTAATCCTATATAATTAATGCACAAACTGTGAATTATGTAAGATTGCATCCCGGAAATCGAACCCGCGACTTGCGATCGCTAGTCTCATTTTTCTACCGATGGGCTAAATTAAATGAAGAAATATTATCTTTAACCTGTTTAGGTATAAATGATAAGCATTTTGAATCATTTAGGTACTTGGTTAACTGTAATATTAGTTTCCAATTAATTATTCCTTATTTCTTATTATCTTAATTATTATCAGTTTTAAAGTTCACTAACCTTCACTAAGAGAAAGTGGATATCGCAAATCTTTTCTTAAAGTGTGTAATGTTTTTGTGATAACCATTAATAAATCATAAAAAAATGCATACTCATGAAAACAACGCCAGAAAAGTCTTTGTCACGATGTTTTTCTGCAGAGTTTACGAAAAGTTTTGTTGGACATAGTTGTGCAAAAAGTGCGTGCTTACTTTTTTTCTCTCGTGGGAAAATCCTATTTTCTCTTTCCTTACTGGACTATTAGCTAATACCCTACAGCATTTTTTAACCTTTTATCAAAACTATAGAAGTGTTTTAGTATATTACTGTAATTTTAAAGGTGTTGGTTAAATATCTCAACAATTTACGGTAGTGCTGGAAATATCTTTTCTTACTATTCAAAATAATCCGAGTTGGCAGCCAGGGTCGTGGTGAAATTGTTGAAGGAGGACGTGGTATAGCCTCCACTGACGTCTACGTCTTCGGATGCGGATGAGGAGCTCTAACATTCTTTCTCCCTTCCCATTTGCAACCTTTTCCTGTAGCAATATGTCAATTGATCCATTAATTCATGTAAGCTGATAGATGCTCACTGTAAAGCAAAATGTGAAAACTATCGTAAATCGAATCTGGAATATAGATTATATAGTAGTTCTAAGTTACAGTCCGTAACAAGAGAGCCCAGTAAAGTTACCTAAGTGTCTCTGCTCTTATCTCTATTCTAGATATCGTACACAGTCAGTGCACTATGTTTTTAATTTCATCATCATCATAATTTCAGCTTTTGGATGTTCACTTCTTACCACGCTTACGGCTGCACGTACGAAAGTTGGTGAGCACATTTTTTTTATTTCAAATATGTCCTATTGTCCCTAAATAATTTTTGTCTTAGGCAACGACGGCAGGCAAGAGTTGGGTCTGTTCATTGCATCTGTAAAACCATGGCAAAGTTTTTAATTTATTTACTTCTATGTATCTAACATATTTTTAATACGATTTATACATAATTAGCCTGTAGTTTATAACAACGGTAGCACACTACTTTTCATTTTACTAATATATTATATAGTAAAACATTCTTAAGAGCATTAAACTACTGTTTTACTTTTGATTGCTTATTATAAAGTCGATGAGCTATATTCCGTCTTTGACTTTTAGATTATCTAACTAAAACTTCTAGTTTGGGCTCATACCTTTACCAAAATATTTATTCGCATTATATACAAGATGATATTGAGATAAAAAAAAAGAGCTTGCTGACAAGGTATGGTGCACCTTATCCAAAAATCAATTGTTTCACAAATAATAAATAACGTAATGATAAAGTGAGGAAAAGCGTTTTAAAAATGCATCTTACTACATATTAAAACTGATTACTGTTTTCTGTCCCTGCAGATTTTGATGGACAGAATTTATCAACCTTTCGAAATATACATATTTCAAAATAATTACTTTATGCAGGTTGATTGGAAGTACGTTGAACTTTAATGTTTTTTGCTCAAATATGTCCATTACTATATTATCCTATACATTTATAATCCACTACCGTGTAGAAAATATTTCATTAAATTTAAAGACAGTCATGTAATCTTGGTATTGTCGGGAAACAAGCATTCTGATCTATAGACTTAAAACGTAATCTGAAACTTTCACGATGCATAAAATTTCTAAGCGAATGTAAAATACGACAATATGACGGTCGATCATAATTTAAGAAACAAGTGCCGGTGTGACAATGAATAGAATTTTCTCTTAAATTACAAATCACTGCTTGCCATCACGATTACGACATTGTGATGACCAACGTTACCATAACGCATAACGCTTGAAACACTTAATGACTAGTGAGTCACTGCTTAGTGCACACCAACTGTAATAAAAGCATGTTTCCATTGTACAACGACACGGTTTAATCAACTATAAGTAACTTACACTTTTTTCTTAGATATCCTAAAGGTATTCGTAAATCGAACAAAATAATTATAAGCAGTAAAACAATTAACAGAAGGTCTTTTATAGAAGCTATTAAAAAAGGTAAGAATCTTGTATAACTTTGTTTAAGCTTATGGGTTCCGGAGTCAGTAAAAAGGTAAACTATATGTAGCATTCTGTTATCTAGTAAAGTTTATCCAATCACACGAAATTTCATCATATAAACATTCATCTAGCGTGCTTCAATAAATTTCAAAGAAATTAAAAAAAGCAAGGAAGATGCAAAATATAAACACGAAAAATCCTCTGGCGAGAAAAACAACTGTCTCTTTATCTTTCTGGTCGCTTCCGCCAATAAGGCGTCTCCGTCGGTTCTATTCCGTTACTAGAACCTTAGGTAAACCAGCTGCGCACTGTTTACTTAAATCCCTATGATGTCTTAGCGCTGTTATTACTTGGGACTTACGGTTTCTTTTCTTCTTCTTTCTTATTTGCTATCAGGCATTCCAAGTTATTTCAACTGCGATGGGGAGTCTATAGCAGTGTTTCTCAACGTGGGGTGCACGCCCCATAGTGGGGCAATTTAATTGTTAACGAGGGGAATTCGAAAATGGACTCGACCCTAGTTTAATCCTATCGCTTTAATATTGCAATGATGTACGTTACTTAAGAGGGCGTAAGATTTTTAGAAAGGCTTAGGTGGGGGCATGGCCCAAAAAAGGTTGGGAAACACTGGTCTATAGTATTTTCCGTGAAAGTACTGCATGGTATAAATATGATCTCACATAACGTTTTAATAACTAATATATATGTACAATTGTGCAACTAACGTACGTCATAAATTGCTAATGCCTTCCTACTGACTGTGGAGACAGTACCACTGGTTTCTCTATGTCGAAATTTCACGTTAAAGTAATGAGTTTCGTTACGCTTATAAGACGGGTGGTAAATAAAAATAAGTTGAAGAAATTTCGCGATGTTTATGGTAAATGTGGTGCTGCGATAGTAGACGATTTATGCAGTTTTGGAGTTTTTACTGGTGATTGATATTTATACATAGCTTATCATTTAAAATTTATATTTATGTCCTCGTGATCTTTTTCATCAACTTGGCATATTGTTCTTGCAATGAAAGTTCGTAATATTTTCGAAATCCACGTTGATTTAGTTATTCTCATAGATATCTAAAATAAATATGATGTAATATACCAGAAGCAATTGGAACTGCAGAATTCTATATTCCAAGCCATCCTCAAGTATTCACTAGTTGACATTGAATAATATATTATTTATATTCAGTGAAAGAGGAGAAAAACACGATGAATTAAGGTATAAATCCATTAAAACAAGAAATATTGTAGAATTTCAAAGGTATCTTTAGTATTCCACTACAATATAAAATCAACCTGATGATAGACGTTCGCTCACAAAGCTAACACAGCCTTGTTAATGTGTTTGGAAAACAACGGATGCAGGTCCATTTCAACTGGTTCCATTGGAAATTCTTTTGGAAAGTCCTGTGGCTGAAAAGATGATTATCGTTATGGTATTATTATATTCAAAATATCATCTTTAGTGTTATCAAAAAAAGAAATTACGCCGGGGTTTAAATATACACGTAGAATCATGGCTCAGTGCATCTGATATTAAAAAGAAGCCTTAGACAGGCAAGTTAAAAAAATTATCTAATTATCGAATGTTATTGTAAATAATGTAATTTAATTGTATAATCGACTAGCTGAAATTAAAATGAAGATTTGTTTTCCAACAGAGGAAACTTTACAATGTTGTCATTAAATCTTTTATATTAGAAAAATAACTGCCTAGTAAGTTGATAAGAGAAGACAAAATAAACTAAGGTACGACTTAAACAAATCCGCAATTTTTAACACTTTTTACGGAGGCACGAGAAAGGTTTTTACGAGAAAAAATTGAATATGTTACATGTTTTTTGTACAGCAAATTACAAAGTTAATGAAAATATATGCTCAAGTGAAAACATTATGTAAAAAAGGCGCGTGAGAAAGAAATCAAATATAAATAATAAAGCAATGTTATGAAAGTATAATCACATTATCTCACTTAAGGCGTGCAGTGTATGAAAAAATCTTCATATATTATTAAGAAATTAAATCAATAAATAAAGTACACACGTTTCATTTTTTTTAAACTGCGACATGCTATTAACTTTTGATATTAGTCATAGGGATAGCTGGTTAAGAAAAAAATGGGGTATCATTTGTAGACTTTCAATTTAAATTGTATATTGTTTGTTATCCTTGGTCATTATGTTATGCTGCTCAAGTACTTTGATATAATTTTCATTACAGTGGCTGAATACATAATCACGTTATTTTCCTTTTACGCAAAGTCTAAGGCAATAAAAGTTGTAATTAGATAAATTTGAGATAAGAAGTAAATTGCTGTTTCTGTTTTTTTTTTTTTAATATCCTTTATCTGCGCGGTATACAATGGTTTGGCACGAAGATAACTACAAGAATATAATACGCCATAACTGACAGGTCCTTTGAGGAAAATCTATGTATTTATAACAATTAAATGTCAGATTACTAATTACAAAATGCAAATCACGTTGCGAAATTTGGGGAATTTTGCAATAATTTCAGAAGTTGTCTAGGGAAATTCATTCGTGAATATGCGTTTATAAATGTTAAGTTTAATGTCTTTGGCTACTATCCAAACCCTATAATTATTACTTAACTATTCTACCACAGTCAGTCAAAGTTTCATAAAAAGAGCTACGAGGTGTGAAAAAAAAAACGGTGAATGAATGAATGAATTTATATACCAGAAACTGCATCTACGCCCATTTCAATGAACACGTTAGATCGTGTAATTCATTGAGATAGTAGAAGCGGCTCGCTTTCGGCTATTTAACGAGGTATTTTTGAAGTTTTGTAATTCAGACAAAGTGCCTGTCTATCAGCAACAGAATCCGCACATTGCGATTAGGTCTTGTTTATGTGTAAGAATAATACATCATAATGTAGGTAATATAATAATAATTGCAATAAATAATAAGTGCAAAGAGATCCTTACAAAAAGCCTACATTGGTAAAACAATTTTAACTGACTAAACAAATAAAGTTAAATGTATTAGTAATATTAGTGAAAGTAATACGAAAAAACTCGTTTCAGTTTACGGTAGGGTTTTATCAAATCAGAATACGCTTGGGACACTCTTAATTTGATTTCAAGTTGATGTCATAGGCGAACTTAATTTATTTAGTGTAGTATTTTGTTTCTATTAAATTGACCTTTTACTTAATTGTCTCTTGTACATCGGTGATCGCAATAAATCAGTAAATAATTTTTAGTTCCTTGGGTCGCGAACGGATTTTTTGACAATATTCCCTTTCATCATTCATGAGTAATTTCGATGTACTCGTAATATAGTTCAGACAAAGCAAGTGTCTATTGGAAATGGAAACTGTAAAATACGATTTTTTTAAGAGTTTTTTCAAGCACCAAAGATTACCATAACAGTGATGACTACAAAGTTATCATTGCTCACTGATGTTAGAGTATCCCTTTTGAGTGCAAATAATATTTCGAAACTTTGACAACATAGCAAAGGTACCATAATCGACAAAATTAAATCAATCATACGTCTACATTTTGTTCATATTAATTCAAAATTTTGGAGGCCTGCGCTAGTGTTTTGTCAATCATAAACTTGGCTTAAAATAGAAATAATAAAATTATGTAATTTTGATACATTCCAAAGAGAATACAGTGAAAAATAACATTAGAACGTAAAAACAGAAAATGATTACTTTTTATTTTCAGTATTCGTTTATGTAAAGCGTATTAGTTCACATGTGCGTTTTTATATGTGTGGTGTATTCGCTTTGTAATTTGAGGTAACTTTCTTGCTCATAATTGGTCAAACATATATAAAACTTTTATACTTGCGTTTTAATTGATGGGTACTTCCTTGCGCAATATTATTGTTTTAGTTTATGATAGTGTTATAGCTCGCTCATAAACTCGAGAAAGATAATGATATATTCTAACATTCCGTTAAATACACACAGATTTTTCTATCTGTATTTGTCGTTCGTAGCTAGTGAACCGGGAAATATTTACGAAATTTTGGTTCGCAAATTCCGGTCCCATTAAAATCTTTATGAGATTGATATCACTGAAAATTACTGAATAAAAGAAAATCTATATCACTAGTTAATTTTTGATTTCGTTAGGACCTGGTATGTTATTTTCGCTTATATAACGGGGACAGGAAAGTAATGTCGTTTCTGACATATTTTATAGAAAAACCGATTGATTTTTATCGTTCTGGCATTGAAAATTGTAAACTAGATGACAAAAGGTTGTTGTCAATGAAAGTGAATACATTGTTGATTAAAAATAAAAAGTTGTTAAAATGTAGTCGTGTGAACTTCACTTAAGAAAGCGACACTACTTTTCAGTCCCAGTAATATATCAAATAAATAATCATCTGTTTAATATTCATGTAATTACTACAACTGGTGCATAACAATGCCAGTTGGATGTTATTTACTGCAACATGGATTTCAAAAAGACAAATAAACTTGAAGCGTAATGACCGTTATGTGATCGTAATTAACGTTAATTTTGTGTAGATTTTTTCATAAAAATGTTATGAAATAAAGAAAACGCGAAATGCATTACAACATAGGTACACGTTATGCTGCGATGGTTTCTCGTTTTTTTAGATGTGCGATAGGTTGAATATTTTTGTTTTTAAAATTCATTAGTGTAAATACGACAAGATCGTAGATGGGATTAGCTTTTTAAATGCTTTAATTAACTTTTCATAGCAGACACTAATTTTTAATAATGTAACACGATACTCATTTATTCACAATTTTATACACATAAGTTAGTCTTTTTGATAGTTGCCTTATAATAACATTCTTCAAGGATTCCGAAGATGATTAGACATGAGAAGAACACTCAATAAACTCATTCGGGTGTTTTTGAGATTACTTTATCAAACATCCTTAATGCCTGATTGAATTGTATTCTAATTTCTTCTCTCACTCTAAAAAATTTAAATTTATTTGAATGTTGAATCTCTTTGTCCACGGATTCACGACTTCCATAGATGGTTGAAATCCTATCAAACAGCATTAAAAGTTTTGATATTACTTCTGTAGTACGAATAGCTAAGGCATTGAACAACCTACCGGCAACGAAGTTTCCAGTTAGCTATAACTTGGAAGTCTCTAAGTCAAGAGGGAATAGGTTTTTTCTTGGCAAGCATGTTTCGAAGACCTGTTCAACATTTAACATCAGGCGACACAGAGACCCAATGCTTGCAAAAAAAGACGAAAAGTTGACAGTATCGAGTTTGTAATTACTGATAATACTCTTTTATTCATTTTTGTATATCTTTGAACAGTCTTTGTGTACTACAAGAATTTATTTCCCCTCAAATTTGAAGTGATATTCTTTTTCTTACTAGAAAGAACTAGTGCACCTATAGAGAACATTAAAGGAAAAGTTTTATTTAATCTTTTTAATTACACTGCATACGCTGGATGTTGGTAAAATCTGCAAATCATCGTTGCAAATATTTCAAACGAATGTACGTGTGTGAGCATTCGAAAGTTATTGGCATTCGGTCATCACACACGTAAAGTTAATCTCTCTATAGCATTATTTCCAACGATCTCGTGACTCGCATTAAAATTATTACTTCGTGTATATCATTCGACTGCTGTGAAACTGATAATAATCAATTAAAAAACTTCAATTAATTTATTTTCTTCTTGTCAATATTGGAATGCGAGCTGCATTCAATGATCTGATAATTGTTATGTTTTTATTGTTTATCTTACAAAATAACGATAAGTTTTTTGTATGGTGATTTCAGAGTTTTTTTTTTGTTTTTGGTATAAAGTAATTATGTTATGGTTTAGTATAGTTTTGTCTTGTATCTGCTTGCTGGTTATTATAACTAAGCGGCACGGCTTTTGCGTCGGGGTTAGCCTATTCCAGCTAACCCAACTCCTCGAGAAATCTCAACATACCCTCGTATAGTACAGTACCGAATTTTGCTATTACCAATAACTATTTGCTAGCATATTAAACAGATAATTTAAGTAATCTTTCGTAATTAGTGTCAAACTATATGCTCCTCATTCCATTGTTTCACTCGATAGTAAACTAGACGTAAATTCTCATATTTCATTATTATCCACTTCGAGTCTTTAATAGTGATCACTTGTTTACATCATTAGAATAATACCAGGATACCTCATCTTAATTCTAGTTTATTAGTATTTTTTAGTTTATTTTAGTATAAAAGTCATTATTGTCATCGTTCAATTAAAAATAAAATTAACTTACCAACCTCAATCAATCTCTATGAGAAGACAGATACAGGCGCGTTTTTCTTATTATCACTATCACCAATATTTAATTCCTAAATTTAGAGTTATTTATTTCCGAGCCTTATAATCACTTATTACTTACACTATATATTTATTCATATATATATATATACATTGTCCCTCATACGCACGCGTTTGTGCTACAATATAAGTTCTTACCTTTACGTCTTCTCTGGTTTTGTGATAAAAAAATCTTTTCGCACAGCCTAAGGCCTTAGGAATGAATAACTTTGTAGGAAATTTTACGAGAAAAAATGTTTACTGTGACACCTCTTGATTTCTTGTTATATAATTAATAAAAATTATATTTGCAACATATTGACATATGAATACTAAATTTTGCCAATACTTATTATTCATACCCGCATTGATATCTACTAAGGATTATTTATAGTTATCGCTTGTGTACGTGTTGAGAAGAATACCAACAGAGCTCTATTTGTAAAAACTAGAATCATATTGAAGTTCCCCGTAAAAGCATTCTTTAATTAAAAGCTACGTGGGTTCCAAACGCGCCCTCATCTGTTAACTCAAGACAAAACTATACGGCTTTCTTTGTGGTTACTTTTACATCACTCATAGTAAAGGAAATCATTTCCAAGCTCTATCATCATCTAAAAAATTCTTTTACATTGTAATACGATTTTGTTACTATTTTTTTTGTTGAACACTCTTCTTAAATTGATTACAACTTTATTTAGAAATTATATATGTTATTTTATCGTAATACTGTTTATAGATGCTTACAAAATAGTGACTACTTTTATGACCTATAAATATTTATTATTTACAAAGTTTAAACTACACTGATCAAACCATTGAGAAAAAATCCTAAAATTATTTAGATATTTTTACTTACTTTGATTTTTAATTTCTTACTTTCTTCACATATGATTGAGGCCAAACAATAATAACAAATAAAAAAACATTGTAATTCAAAGTTACAGATATTCGTTTTATTTACAAAATACGTTATAAAACAGCATTTTTTCATTACAATTAAACACGTCTTTAAAATAATTTTATATACAAAAGATTCATTCATAATTTATTAAAATATACAATTGTCTTATTAGGTTCAAGGTAAAAAAAAATGTTTCCAATAATATAATTTGCATAATTAATTCAATATGCAGATCAATTTGACACAAAAGTATACATAAAAAAATATTTAGTTATCGTCTCTGCTCATGGTAAGAACTAATCTATTATGAGCACTGAATAGGCATTTTGAGGTGACAAAGGGCACGCCAAACAGCGTTTAAAACAAATGGCTGCTGGGGCCTAAGTTTAACTAGTGGACACCACAGACTGGCAAGTGCAGCGTGGGAGGTACCAACAAAAAGAATTGACAACCTTGTTAATTATAGTCATTGAGAGATATTGTATGCAAGAGAAACCGATCTTATTAGAAATATATGGGCACCTCTGTCCAGCTGTGGACGTCCACTGGCTGAAATGATGATGATGGGCACTGGAGGTACGTCAAATATTGCTCTTGGCAAAGATACAATTCATAATACGTAACAAGAGAAAAATGAGTAAGTGAAATGGTTAAATTTTGAATTGAACACTTTCTATAAATATATTTCTATTCCTAAGATTTGTACAAATTTAGGATTCTAAGAGCATAAAAAATTTGAAAGAGTCATTGTAGTGAAAAAAAAAGAAAATTACATGTAACGATTATTAGTTATAATTTTAATAACTCAATTATTGTCGATTTTACAGGTAACATTGCATTAAACCAATTATCATAAAACATAAGAACACGCAGTCAACGAGATCAAGAGTAAAGGCACAGGAACATAATTTATATCTAAATTAAATCCAATGTAGGGGTTACACGAGTACTATAAAATGAGCATTATCAAAGATAGATAACGAGTTATTGAAGAATCAGGCGTTTAGAACTAAATGTAAGAAGCGAAGGAAGGGGTAAAGTTTGGTAATTCCACATCCTTCAATCTACGTTCAATTTTAAGTGTCATATATGGAAAGGAGGCTTGAGTTTAATACTTGTATCTATTTTATTTTTATTTTCGATAGTTTTAGAATTCAAAATATTATTTTGGTTTGTCGATTTAGTAGAATTTACTTTTATTATTTCAAATTATTTGCTAAGATTGCACTGTAACAGTTATTTAGTTATTTAATTATATAAGTGTCTAATAGGATAATTATTACAGATGGTAGCCTTCTTATTCAACTTCCGCTATGACTTGAAATTCAGAAATTCGAATCATAATGCTTCCATCTCTTCCAGGATCATTACTAATGATAAGGCTTAAACTTCATTTACGCATAAAAGCTTTTATCCGACCTCACTTTCAAAGTTCTGTAAGCACCGTGCGTGCCCTCGTCAAGATCTTCGCGCTTGTGGAGCGATTTGCAGGAGTGCGTTCTAGTGATCATATCGTAAGATCCGATTGCGGCACGGAGCGTTCGGGCTGCGCTGCGGTGCCTGGTACGAGTGCGTACTTCCGGAGTCAACTCAGTCTCGTAATACTTGCGTTCTTCTTGCTGCAGCCAGTTCGAATTTGACAGTAGTTTCTTCGTCCATTCATCTGCAATGATTCATTAAAATATATAAATGTATATTCCAGTTTATGTATGTACTATATAAAGTTACTTTTGTCTAGTACCTTCCCACTGTCTTTAATATTGTTTATTTATTACGAAAAACTTACGGCTAGCAGATATTTACATATTAATAATAGTAACAAAAAGCTGCAATTGCAAGTTTTCACCTAAAGAAAGTAATACGCACTTGGATTAAAAATTATAAATTGGATATATGGATAAAATTACGTTTGCGATTTATAATATCAGGAAAGAATTGTAATAATAAGTATATCAACAAAAAAATGTTGTACTACATAAACAATTGTACGCAAGTTTTTAGTTAAAAATAAATGAAAAATGTATAATAGGAAAATAAAACAAGATGTGGTATTGTGAGAAATGCAGTGAAGGAAGAGGGAATGTTAATGAATGTGCTGTGAGTGGCAAATAATGTGAAAAATGAAAGGATAAGAATGGTATAAATTGAGAAGTATGAAAGAGGAATATGCCAATAAAAACTGATCCAGAAAAATAACATTATTCTAGTTCTTGTATATAAAATAGCCTAAATATCGGAACCATAAAAATATAACCCAGGAAAAGCTTCAGGTACCAACAGACAAGCAGCATTAATCTAAAAAAAAATATAATTTGCTATAGAGAACCTATTACCATTCAGATCTTTCATGGCGCCAGCTTTGCCACCATATTCGTGAGGCAGCCCTTCAGGCGGGAAGTAGTCGACACCCATTATGTGATTAATTTGTTCAGCGTTTGAGTGCAGCTGAACGACCTTGCGTCGCCACGGATACAGGCCAACGTGGAGCAGCAACAGAGACATCGTCTTCAGACGTTGAGTGTTGATGATATGTACTTCGGAGAACCGTAGGGGGTAAGCTGTCTGGAAATACAGGAGGTAAAATTTTTAAGTGTGACTTCGTCCGTAAACCATATCAAGGCTTACCATATTTTGCAGTTCAGAGCTTTAACTTGCGATCGCGAGTTCAATTCACAGCAAATTTGTTCTTTTAACTCAATTTTTTAGGCATTTATATAGTTTACAAAACAATGTGCGGTTTTCAAAGAAATATAATATAATTGCAAATATTTGTGTATTATCTTATATAATCAAATATAGTGTACAGGTATATTTTTTTGTAAAATCACTTCCTTTTTTGTTTTCAAGTTTTCACCGGACTTCCGTAACGTACTTATTATAGCATTTACGACACTCAGATGGTTCTGAAAATATCTTGTTGTAAGTTTTTAATATATTACTAATTTAAGGATAAATTAAAGATTATTTTAAAGCATAAACTATGTTAAGTAAGTAAAGGACCAATATTTAGCCACTTCCGCACATGCAGTGGTAGTCGTGCGTCGATGCGGCAAACAATGCGAATTATACAACTGCCACCGTTAAACCACTCAACACGTGTTTCAGCCCTCAACGAGGCATCTTAAGGAATTACGTTACACCGATTAGTGCAAACAACACACACAACACACTCTGTGTTTGGCACTAATCGGTGTAACATAACTAACATAAATTGCGGAAGTGTCTAAATATTGGTCCTTTACTTACTTAGGATGGACTTCCGCAAGGTAACGCCTGATTCCATTAAAAATTATGTTATTTAGTACCTTCATACACCAGACAAAGTCCTTCCAATAGTTGCCCCTGAAGTGGTTCTTAAGATGTGACGGTTGCAAGTCGCTTACATCGATGAACACCACTTCCTCTCCCGGAGTTGGATCTTCGCGTAATCTGGCAATATTTTATCAAATATAAGAATATAAATATAAACTAGGATGTCATTATTTATAATTTATTAATGATATGTTCAATCTGGTAAATTACGTGTCATATAAACATTCAACATAGAAGTTATTGAAAAGTTAATAAGTTATTTAAAATGTAGTGCGAAGCAACCGTTACAATAACAATTTATTTAAAAACATCTCTCAAGGAATCTCTAGCTTTTAAGTTATAAATGGCCCGTCATACGGATCGTACACATCTGTAGTTTTACCTGTAGTATTTGAAATTAATTATAAGTTAATTATAAAACGTATAAATAATTTATTAATATTATTTTTTTTTGATTATACTATCAGATAGTCAGTTGGCATCATCAACACAATTGAATATTATTATGAAGTGAAATTATTCTTAATAATCCTAATATCGCGTTGAATTCTTTAGAATTTACATATGTTAAAACTAAAATTAGATCTGTGTACTATATATGGTACTATAAAATCGATTTATAAAAATACGTGTTATTGTAACCAACTCATTTCTATAATTGACTTCGCTGCGAAATCGAATTCTGTTTAACGAAGAGATTCGTAGAAGAACTAAGATCACAGATGTAGATCGAAGAATTGCTGGTCTAAAGTGAAAGTGGTGGGGATACATCGCTCGTGCATCCGAAGGCCATTGGGGCCGAAAAGTTAACGAGTTGCAGAACTTGCCAGTGGGTTCACCGTTACGTGGACCGAAGATATAGCTATGGTCGCCGAAAGTCGCTGAATGTAGTCAACGGAAGACCAGGCATTGTATCGATCTTTAAGGGAAAGCCTATGTTTTATTGGGTATATATATAAGCCTATCTTTTAGTGGGTGTATATCAGTTGATATAATGATTATGATAGGTTTTCTCTCTCTTTATTATGATATGATTTTCTCTTGAATCTTAATCAACAAATTAGGTAAGAGTTGATTAGATGTATTGATAATTAAATTATGATAAAGGAAAATTAATAAATTTTGAATTTTTTACTTTGTTCATTTTCATAAAAAAATAATAATTAATTTTAATGGAATTTTATATAATAAGAAACATTCACATTTAGTATTTTTTCTATTATTAATGTATCCATTAATATTTCGTATTCCAGTAATGTTTTTACAACAAATCTAAATTCAAATAAAAACAAAACAGTATTAGAGAGATAGATACTAAAACAATGGGCTTTTCTTCCAAAAATTTGAGCGTGATTACTAAGTAAACAGTATTTCAAAGGAAAC
This sequence comes from Battus philenor, assembly GCF_028537555.1. Taxonomy (NCBI): domain Eukaryota; kingdom Metazoa; phylum Arthropoda; class Insecta; order Lepidoptera; family Papilionidae; genus Battus; species Battus philenor. The sequence continues at coordinate 8,911,672 of NW_027181686.1, forward strand.
AACGCTTTTGTTGGCTTTGTTAGCTCAAATAGGCTTTACAAAATGTAATTTACGAAACTAATTTCATTATGCATAGAATGTATTAATTTTGTGCAGCATTTTTTTCCACAGACTATACACAATTCATGGAGGCTGAATATTTAGTCTGATTTAAAATGATTATTGTGAGCAATGGACTTTTCCGTAATTTAAATATAAAGTGATTGTATATATGCAGAAAAAAAAGCTGTTATAGGGGTGAATTTGTAGCATATTTGCTGTTTTATTATTATAGCTTCTTTATTTCCATAACGAATAACATATTAAACAAGTATATACGATAGATAAATTAAAAAGAATCATAGTCAAAATTATTAATCATAAATCATTATAGACCTCTCTACGGGTAAAGGCCTCCTCCGGTTTGCTTCACATCTGTCTATATTTTGCTTTGGTGATCCAGTTTTCACCAGTTATTCTTTTTATTTCATCAATCAATTTTTCCTTTGGTCTACCTCGTAATCTTTTATTTGTAGGTCCTTGGAAGGTTTTTACTCTCAGTGTTCATTCATTCATTTTTCCTTATCATTTGCTGTTTATTAATACAGTATATACTAAATCAATGATTTAAAAAATTACAAATAACTTTAATGACACTAAGAAAGAACGTTTTCAAAATTTGGGTTACTACATATTAAAATTATTTATTTTTAACCTTCTATCCCTCTAGACTTTATATTGCGTAAAGTAATTGGCCTGCCATTGCATTAGAGTTTCAGATCAAAATGATCACTATATACGTGTGTCAATCACTAACATTATGATACGTGATACAGGATGATTGAAAATAGATATACAAGCTTTAAAGCTTTGAATGATAAATGCGTCATTCACCCGTATGAAGCTTTTACATCGAAAACCAATCATCTTGTAGATAGAAGTTTCGAAATGTATAACAATAGTTGCGAAACACAAAGCTATTAATTACTTTGCGACCGTATGATGTTTCGCATTGCTACACGAGACAAAATAAATATCTCGTATATCACTTCAATTAATTAGGTCGACTTGTGGCTTCTGAAATCATTAGTATCAAGTTATAGAAATTGTATTGTTTGAAATAGAAGGTATAAGCATGAAAGTTACGTTTAATTTAGTTAGTTAAGACATTTGCATGGTAGAGGCAATTATTTTAATTGTCATGTCAGCTGACGCCTACCACAAGGGTTAGGCCTTCACAAAAAATCTCCACGACGGTCGGTCTTGCACTATTCGAATCCTACGACTTTCTGAACGTACCGCAAGAGAAAGCTATGCAGCTCTTTGTTTATCAATTGTTTGTTTTATACTAATTAACTCTCTACTGGCTCTTTTCTGCTAGTTTTATGTTTTCTCTTACCTAATGTCTAAGATCATAAGCCATCTTGCAAGAAGTGATCGGGCGGATAGAGGTCTGTCTAAGGCGGTGGGGGCCGGAAGACGCACCAATGTCATGCGGCGTCCACCTACACTGCGCACGCGCAACGGAACTATGTATCTGAAAAAAAAAATGTTTTTTTTTTTAAATTCCTGAATAGTGACTACTAGAATCTTGTAAACTTATATTTAGGAAATACAAATTACTTACATTTTCTAGAATATACGTTATGGAAATATGTGCATTTGTACTCAAAAATCCTAGTTATTTTACTAAACAAATTCAAAATCCCAGATTGAGAGAGAAATATATTACAGCATTAGTGAGGCCATCTGGTAGAACATCCCTTTATAAGAAAAACTGCTGTGATATCCATTATTACATATAACAAAATACCATTGCATATGAGGAAACTACCACAAAGGCTATAATATAATGATGTGAGACTTTCAACCTAAAAATGAAAAGAAAACCCTGTCTACTTTGCGGAATTTATAGACTATCGTAGTTCTGTTATAAAATCATTCTATATCTTATATTACAAATCTTTGGTTCGGTATAAAGATCATGATTTTTGTGAAAACTTTATTTCAATTAAATTTATTAAAAAGACAATTAATTTGATTTATCTTTTAATAATAATTTACCTCTCGTGATTAAGCAATCGTGCTTTTAAATAAATCTCTAATACGGTGATTACGAAGTTTAGATGTATGACGACATTATTAATTTCACGAATAAATTTTTAAGATTTCTTTAATCAAAAAATTGAATTTAAATAAAACGTTATATACTCAAGTACAAGTGTAATTAAACCATTTCAGAGTTATTAAAATTCTTAATTCTTCTCTTAATGTTTCAGTGCTCGGATATTGGATTACATAACAAAATTATTACCGGAGCCTCAATTGGCTTTGCTTACGTTAAATTGCTCTTTACTTACAAAACAGAGATTAATTTTAGAAAGTTAAATGAACTTCTAAGTAGAATAGCTGGTAGCTGTTAAGCAATATTACTTAATTAAATGATTAAGCGCTGTCTACATTTTACATAAATGCCTACCAAATAAGAGGTTTACAATAGTGATTGTTACAATCTGTTGTTTTATCTAATAATAATCTGTTCATATTTTAATTAACTTCAACAATGTAAGTACATACATTTACGATAAACATTCCAGCAAATACTAAAACTATTGCATACATGGATCGATGGATATTGCATACATTTAATACATGGATCTAACATTTGCATATAAGTTTTGTGTTGTTTTATTAATTAATAATAAAATAGTTTTCAGTACTGAATCCAGTGGTTTTCTTACTATGATAGTAATTGTGCCTAAAATGTTTTTATCAAGACCTATGAGTTTATACACAAATATAAGCACAAAGCAGATTTTACAGTTTTGGTTCACATCGCAAGGAAAAGCAGTGTCAAATTATAAAAAAAAGAGATAGGCAGTTATCACGAGGCCGCAGCCCCATGTACTGATCGAGTACTGACGATCAAGTAATATAGCAGCCGAAGCAATAGGCACCGCCGAATATCGGCACAGATCGCAAAACATAATGCGCGATAAATTTCCCAGAAAAGGTCACGATCTTCAGTCGTGAGTGATACGACGAGAAAAGGAGTAAAAGTCTAGAAGATATTAATTTAAGTCATGTGCATTTTTGTAGTTGCACTAAATACTCACGCGTCTTGACAACTCGACAGTATATCGTCGTCGTCGGGGTATCGTCTGTGCCACAACTCCGAAAGACCGCCTGCTCCCCTTGCCTTATAGTATCGACGTGCTCTCTTCGCCGCTTCATCCTCATCCCCTCTGCAGGTGACGGGGAACAGCTCCAAAACGGCGATCTCATCTGGTGTAGGCTCCCTAGTCAGGTTATCGTGGGCCCATCGTTTGGCAAACGACGCTGCCGGTGACATCCTGTTACTGTATTAAAAGTAATCGTTTATTATTACAAATTTAAACAACTTTCGTTTTTTTAATTAGTTTCCCCAATTCTCAATGATATCATCATTATTTCAGCAATAAGATATTTACTACTGGACATAGGCCTCTCCCGTATATATTTAAAAGGAATGATAGGAAACGGCATGCATCCATGCAGCGTCTTCAGATCACTTTAACAAGGTCGTCTGTCAACTTTGTGGGTGGATATTCTACGCTGTTCTGCGGATTTCAGAGCCGTGGCCTCGAGTCCGAAGAAGCTGGAAAAGCCAAAAAGGCCAACAGCGTCCAGCACCAATTGAATATAGTCATAGTCATGCTTGTCTATGGTCTACACAGCAGTCTCGAGGAACTGGCGGCCACCTTTCTACGCGCTGTTTAACTTGCCCAATGATGTTTTAACTTGCCAATCTGCAATTGCAATGATGACTTGACTTATAATTTTTGGCAGTAATGTAACACGTAGCCAGTGTTACTTATGGGTAAACATTCATTTGTTTACATGTTTTTATTAATGATATTTGCTATTCTAACAATACCATTACAGTCTGGGGACATTAACTGAGTATGGGATAAAATATAACTTGAACACAGTCATAAAAATATGAGATAAACATGTAAGGACAACATCTAAGGATTAAATAGGATATGATAAATATATTTTATGTTATAATTAACTGGCATAGTTTTCTCACGATATACCATCACCTTTTCGGAGCTGAGATGATATTATAATCGGAAGATGCTACAGGCCGCTTCTAACCGGCCTTATTGGAAATCTATGGGAAAGGCCTATGTCCGGCAGTGGATGTCCCTAAACTAAATTGAAAATGATGATAAATAAAAAATGACGTCCATGTAAATCTGTGCGTATTAACCTTATTCCTTCTATAAACGCTTAAGCCTATAACTTACGCCGTAACAAATAACAACGAAAAACAAAAAGCAATAAATATAACAGAAAACTTTTTTCATAATTTTTTTGTTCTTTGTTACAATTTACATTCGCGCTCGTCCTTGACTTATTGAGAGTGAATTTTCTTACGGCCGTCTAATTTACGACTGATATAGATTGTAAAAAAACAGGCACGTTTTACATTATTTACGAGCGATATCCTAAAAAAACACGTCTTTTTAGATTCACGAAAAAATAGTTTTCGTTGTTCCTTTCATGTTTTTTTTTTCGTATTACGTATAAAATACATAATTGCTGACTCATGTACAACTGAATCGACGTAATCAAACTTTTAATGTTGGTAATTCTGGACTTGCAATAGGCCCTTATTTTATAATAAAAACATGGACCACACCAGATAAATGTAATATTTGCATTTTAAATATTTTGTGTAATTTTAATCTCATTAACTTTTGATAGAAGATCGGTGATCCTTTACGCGATTTTATAGATTTCACGTGCTTGAGGGCGCTTAGGTCTAGTTTAAGGTAGCCAAGGTCTAGGACTCCTAGATGACCCACGATATTGTCTGCTACATATTATTTTCATTACCAGATTCGGCTGACTTAATGCAGTGCAGTTGTTAAACTTCACCGATGAGACTCCTGATCTACTTAACCAAACTTGAAATTTTAAATCTTTCATATTTTATCGCCCGCTTTCTAAAGAGCAAATCCCGAACGGCGCCAAAGTAATAGTTTTGTTGACAGAGGAGGGACTTCGAGCAACAGACTGCAAAAGGGCTATAACTCACACGTGGTAGTTCTTTACGTTTGATCTTGCGATCGTAGATCGTGGGTTCAATTCCCGAGATACAATCTCATGTAACTCACACTTTGTGCATTAAAACATAGGATTGCCGTAGCTCATAAACAAGTTTCCAGAGGGTAGATCGCGGTGTGGTATTATGGGGAGTCGATCACTGCGATCGCTAATCCTTGTCAGTTGGGTTAGCAATTGTAGTGCAGCGTGACGATTGTATATTGCCCCATAGATATTCCTAGGATACGCCTATGTTTTGCGAGGGCATCTGTGGACTGAAACTTCGACGACGACGGTAGAAATTATTTAAATATCCACGTAATTTTTCAATACGAATATTCCATAATAGAGTTCCATTTCAATTAGAAAAGAGAACCTCTCTCTTTATTTATAGATAACCTTAGTTCTTTTTTCCTAAAATTCTTTCAAAGCTGCTTTGGAAGCTCGTTCCAGAAATGAGCTGATATTCGCTCTTAGCTGGTCTCTTGTTGGTAATAGAGAGATTTCATTGTTAATGAATAATAATTGATAGACCTATCGATTATTATTCATTTACAAATGCATTTGTGAATATAATGAATATCATTTCATGTATTAAAAATGCAAGATTTTAATATTTTGCAATCAGATTTTAAATTTGTAATACCAAATACCGGTTGTGCAGAACAATGGAACCGGACTAAAATACCAGTATATCCTATCACGGTATTCCCTTGACATTACACGTATTTAGGCAACACCGGTCCGTGTCGGCGCTTGTCGCAGCGCTTCGTGCGTAAAAGGTCAAATTTTAGTTAAACCAGTGAATTGCTTTACATGTAATTCACTGAAAGGTAAATGACTTATGATATTAAATTAATATTTTTTATTTACATTTGTCTTACAAAATAAGTTCAAGGAGCCAGGGCTGTGCCAGGGATTCCTTATAAGGGATCTAATGAGGTATGAGATGATCTGTAGACGAATGAAAGTAATAGACATAATCCAGCGGATTAGCAGCTAGAAGTGGTAGTGAGAAGGTCTTGAGGTTCTGGAGTGGAGACCACAGACTAGCAAACGCAACTAAGAAACCAACTTTGTCAAGCAGTAGATGTCTTACGTCTCAAACGATGGTAATTACCAGAAAATGTTTACAATACAAGCTTACAGAGTTTTTTCATACACCATATTGATTATATACGTAAGAAAGATTATATTTTGTGGAATATATAATTTACCTCATATACATTGACAATTTACATCTTCAATCTTCTTATGCAGCCGTTGTCTGGCATCAATGTATCAAAATCGGCAGTAAATATCAAGATTAAAAGTAAAAACACAGGGTGTTGTAAGTGTTTCGTTTAAAGAAATAATGTAGAGTGATTAATAGCTTCGGTTTTTATTTGTTACATTTTTGCAAACGTTCGTTATGAAGGGAGTACATATTGACCCGGCAATTGCACAATTAACCACAACTGAGGTGAAAAAATAACAAGTAAATGTTTATACTTCAAGACGAATTCATAAGAGACATTAGATTATATAAGAATATCATTCAAGTGACAATACGAAAAAATTTAATCACGACATCTATTGTCAAAAAATTTCAACTTCATTCAATCCATATGAAACTGGTTCTTTTGTATCTCATTCATCGGATAAAGTTCTATTGTCAATAATAAGAGAACACCCGGTCGAATCAAGGGCAAGGCAAATTCGTGATTCGTCTAATATTGCGTTACGAAATTACATTGATATCTTTGTCTGTGTATGGTATCTGGATTTTTCTTTTTGCTTATTTTATTGAAAAAAAAAAAAACAGTGTAAACATATTCATGAATAACCTTAAACTTAAACATTTGCTTTAAATTTTCAATGTTTGAGTCAATAGTGATAAGCGATTGCTATTTAATAAAATAGCATCTAACGTGACAGGAATGTGCGCGTTGTTTAAATAAAAGAAAGAATCTAAACGAGCGGGGTGACCTTATTGACTAATGTAGACATATACACGCAATTTTAAGTCCATCGATGCCTTCGTAATGTGCACTCTAGGCAATAACTCAATTGTAAAATCTTTTGGTGACGTTACATAATAGAAACACAACTGTATGCAACTTGTTGTCCAGGGTATAGGGAATACGTCTAGATCGACTGATTGCCCAAACGAAGGAAAGATCAGGTGAGGAAAAAAAAATTTAAGCAACTTAAATCATCAAGTGGTAACTTTTATTATCAATAAATCACATTCACAGTTTTCGTATTTATTAAACGCATCTCCGTAGTTAAATATATTGATAAAAAATATTTTAAAAGACTGCAAGTCTGCGATTCCTGTCCAATTTTTCGCAAATATCCCAGCCACTGTTATAATAAACAACAAAGATTAGAGTTCCTCAACATATTTTAAGTTTGTCATATCTCAACGATATTCTGATAGTTTTATTTCATGAAATATTATTCCTTCCTTAAGATCTTGTTTATATTTATTGTCTATAATAATAATATTTATTATCAGAAAATCAATTATTAAATAACGCTAAACCTTCCTTCAGCTAAACATTTATATAACAAACTTCCTGTATTAAGAAATTTCTAAATGTATTGGATTTAAAGCCCCTTTACAAAGGAATATGCTTCTTTAGACACGGTACATTGATCTTTTAATATTTTTGTGCACTGATTCATAATTTGCGTATCTGTAGTTACAAACTTTAGATCGTTTTTTTTAGATTACTTGATATCTTTGACTTTTTAATCGAATCAAACCTGGGATGAGTATATGTAATGTTAATATAAGGTGTTGTAAATTTATGTGAGGATAAATATTTTGTATACACTTGTTTTATAACAAACAAGTCTTAATTTATTTTTCAATTTATTGTGGTAAACAACTTGAACGCTATAGGAATAAGTAGCTTGTATTTACTGCAGTATAATTCATACACGGAAAGTAAACGACCTTAGATATACGGTTTAGCTTATCAAGGAGATTACCTCAGGCGGTAAATTAAGCGGGACGTGGATTTTGTACGGATTACAACGTCCACCATTGTTGTTGAGAAAATTTACACAAACATCCTATATCGGAGATGTCATACATATGAAACGTCAAACATACGTCAGAGTGTGTTGTTTGAACTTATTTTTTTATTAAAAAGTATAAATTTAAGCTTCATGAAATTGGTGGCTCTTTTGTACGAACTGTATTACAAGACAATCTCATGTTTTTAAATAACAAAAAAATGGTAAGAAAATCGTAATATTGTAAATCGTAATGTTGTAAAACTAACCACACAAAAAGTCTTAAGAAAAAAAAGTCGAGAGATCTGAATCTGTAATGTGTAATCTGTAATCTGTATGAGTTTGACGTGTTTTTGTCATATGAAGGCGAGCTTGGAAACCTCGTAGTATTAAGTTGAAGGATGTCTTTATAGGGGAGATCAATCTGATTTTAGTTTTTATCAAGTTGGGCTTTTAGAGTATTCTTCTCATGGTATACATAAGTGTTCAGTGTCAATAGTCCTATGCTGATAATAATGCGATAACAATAAATGAGTATTAGCAACATTTTATATGCAATATATAGCAAATATGGTTTTAATATGTAATATACTTATACGCAATAAGAAAACAAGAAGTGTAACAATAAACTATTTATTTGTAAAATTATTAAAAACAAAGCATCTACTATAAACCTTACGAATTAATAAGGCTTTGTGAGAACATTTTTTAACGCAAAAACTTTGAGGTAAATATAACGTTGTTCTACAGTGGTAGACGTAACGATAAGATCGTATATTGTAGCAAAAAGCGCGAGCGCGCGGGGTAAAATGTTTATATATATACATATATTATATACGCTACATATATATTAAGAGTATTGGTTATGGGTATAAAACCTTTAAAGAGGTGAATGCATGTCTCATATGCTATTAATGAATGTATGGTACAATCAATCCAAAAATCAACATTTTCAGAGATGAGAAATAACGTAATGATAGTGTAGTAAAACAAGGCATTTTCAAAATTCGTATATATAAACTGATAATAATTTCTTACTATATGTTATTGAAGACTTTGTACTGCCACAAATTATAGACCTGTCGCATTCCGTTAGAAATAATAAATTAATGTAACATATTTTAGAGTAATCACTTTATACGGGATATATAGCTCTTACACATATATATCCAAAAAACGTGTATATCATACATTTATATCTTAAGTTCGTATATTAGCATATGAGATTAATATCACTGCTGATACAATTTCAGCCATAAGGCAGTAATCTAGTGTAGTATTCATACATAATATAGAGAGGAATTATACCGATCCATAATTCCTCGATATACTTATAGTTGGGGAAACATTTTATCAACAACTGTAGAAAATTTGAACGTAAAGTACTAAGTAAGATTATATTTTAATTTAATACAATAGTAGGTTATTTTATTTGAATGAATGAATTTACTATAATACTACCTTATATTATTAAATCATGTTACGAAATAAAAAAGATGCATTAATTTTGTAATAATTTTTCTAAATTATTAATATATTATAACTTTTTTATAAACATTTTATTATTTTTATGTTATATAATTATTGAAATTTCCAATAAAACAATAATAATAACAATTTTAGAGAAAAATATTATTTGTGAAAGTTTTCAGTGAAGTCATTCCCGTGTATTTTCCGTAGTCAAAATCTCACTCCCTTGATGTAGCCGTCAACCGACTGTCTGTCGGAGAAATTTCTGTTCTCCTCTATTATAGATTGAAAGGAGGTAAGTAGTAAAATTTTTAGCTAGTAACACCTTGTGCTTTATGAGGTTAAAAGCCAACGCTTTGCACTAACAGGTTAGGAGTTTGTTTATTTACAAGACGTGTAATATCAGGATATAGTAGGCAGGCCGTTATATTACTTCGACCTTGCTTATTCATTAGTTATTAACGATATCCCACAAAACAATGATATTGGGTTCATCGAGTCGAAGTTATTGGCAACGATATGACAATTAGTGGCAAATTCAATATAATTTCATAAAATGTGCATTCTCTTTTGATATTTATTGTCAATATTCCATTTTTTTACAATGTCTGATAAAGTTTAATATAGTAATAATTTAGAGTATATCAAAATATATTTATTTTTTAAACGGTAGGATATTTTGTAGACGGTAACATAGATTTTTTTAATTAATTTTCTGTAATACATGCGCTGTCGTATGTTTTTACCTTGACTTTGATTAATGGGACAACAGTGCCAAATAAGTCTGAATGTATATTAAGACTTATTTGGTGAAATCACATAAATTAAAAGATATTTATTGTGAATTTTAATGCAAGGATTTCTTTGAGGAAAGTTACAGAGTACAAAACATGTAGTGTTTAATTTATAGCCTCAAGAATATATAATCGTTCATATAATTGTGTTCAATAAAGAATGCAGTGACCAGTACCACTTCTGCGCAGAGACAAGTTGTCTAGAAGGCCGCGGACAAGGCGATTTCCTGTTTTAAAGATAGTGATGCGAACACTTTGTTTATAATTATTTTTAATATCGATATTAATTGATGTGATATGATAATTGACAGCACTTACTTAAATGTTTATGTATATTATGTAATCTGAAGAAAATTTGAAAGCGAATTTGTGGTTACAATTTTTGTTGTATACTATGGTTGTCGGCCTTGTGATAAGATTGCACTTTCTTTTCTGATGTGCTTAAAAAAGAGCAATAAATAAAATATTTTAAAAATTAACTTTATTTTTAGTTTATAACTTAGAAAAAATCATATTTATGTTGTCAGATTTGATATTGTATAAGGAGTTAATAAAATTATGACATAGAAAATTAATCACTTACTGCAGAACATGTAAAAACAAGATAGCGTTATAATTAGCTGATGCCACATGCCAATGTCATAATATCATTTTAAATATATGTTATGACATTTATTTCTGCAGTAAACAATTTTTCACGGCTTCTTTACATTAGTAAACCCACATAAGAGCACATCATCGTCAAATAAGCCGACAGAGGCTTAGGCGTAGGCCTTCCCAAAGTCCAGCATAGCATATATACTTTACAACTCTATGTGTTCCAGTTTTAATTATCCTTAGTATCTTAGTGATTAAATTTTATCAATAAGCATACATTATTATACTTGTAAAATTATACTTATAAAATATTAGTGATTAAGTATGTGGTATTAAAATACTATAAGATTATATTTTAAATAAATAATTTTACAAATCGATAATCATTGTCGAAATATCGATAACGTATAAAACAACGAACGTCACTTGTACAAACTTCGCATGGTAAGTCTCGAAGGAACTTCGGTATTTCCCAATATATTATTTCCTCACATCGGATATGGATGGCATGATAAATGAGTACGATGTCGATACGAAATATTTATTCACAATTTTCGCTAAATAATACCGATGCCATTTATATGGATGACATGCTTTATGCGTTGTATGAAATGAAAGAGGTTTATTTATTAATCCGCCTATAGTAAGCTCATACTAGTGCATTTAACTAAATATAATTACAGGAATTTTATGTATATTATGATGCCCTTTTTAACAATATACTCGAACATACTGTGGTGCAGTTAAAATTTGGTAATGTTCGCAGTACACAGGGCCTAGTGGGACACCGACATTTGTTTCTTAAACAATATAGCTGCTACATTATCCTACATCTGTTACATTAAAAATACCACGCGTTCTACACTATGTGTAAAGATAATGTTAATAATTCGCTGTTGAGAGAAGATTTATATACATAAATGGCTTATTGCAAAAGGTACTTATTAAGAGATGCATATTATTGTTTTAATATTTTTCTTCTTACTTTTAAAGTTTAATGCTGTAATTACAGTTTAATGCGGTAGAACAGGGTCAAAGACAGATAGCTTCTGTGATATACATAGTAATTACTACTTACGTTAGAGGTGAGCATAAAAATTCGCTCGTAAGAAAGACCTATTACAACTTTAAAAAATATTTTAACTCCTAAATGCAATTTATAGGAGTATTCGCGTATTGATTTATAAATGAAAACATTGTGTCAATATACATATATTTTATGTAACACATGCTTTTAATATAATGAGTTTACCAGAATATAAGGGTGTTAGTTGAGGTAGTAATTTTACGTATTTTTCATAGAATAAGAGAGACATGCAGCTTTTTCAAGTTAAATGATCGAGCCTGTCAATAGATATTTGATATGAAGGTTAAAGTCAACATCAAAATAGTTTTATTATATGAGATTATAACAATCATTTTTAATTATAAGCTTAAAATTATGTTTACATTATTCGTTACACGCCACCAACTGAAAAGAACAAGACACTTAGTAGAGTTTGTATTTTTTTTCTCATTTTTATGTTTGTTTTGTTTTAACAAAAAAATATATTACCGAATTTAGAGTATATTTATCAGTACATTTTTTTTACAAAAAGTGGCATACGGTACAATTGTAAGTTGATAACTACAGTAGTTAAAAGTGCCCACAACTAGCAACGCTCGTTTCATGATGTAAAAAGATTAGATCGAATAAGAAGTAAGAGAAAAAAACCAGTATCTATAATTAAAATCGTCAAATGTGCTAATAGATACCTTCTCAAAAGCAGAAGGAAGGTTCTTATTTATCTAATTGCTAATAAAGTGTTAAAACAACACTTATTCTAGTCTCTAACAAACTCTAGAACAAAAAAAAAACATTTGACACTAGCTGTCAAATATTTGATGCCAATCAAAGTTAAAAAAAACATATGTGTAAGTGTGTAAGAATACAAATATTACAATGGAAGTATTACAAATTATTATCTTTACTATAAAACAAAAAACTTGACTATTAAATTTTTTTTAATTTTTTGTCATCCCACAATGTAGAGTAATACTGTTCTATAGCAATCCAGATGTAGAGCAATTCTTGTAAGTACGAAGTCTATCAAGGCAGCTTCATTATTTCGACATATTTTTATCCATATTTTATAAGTAAAATACTTTTTACCTTTATCTGTTTTTTTTCTTTTTAAATAATAAACAATACAGTACAGCTTATGAAAACAATATTTCTCTGCGATTCTTAAGAATAATATTCGTCACGTTTATTATTTGTCAACTTTGATTGCTTGAGGATTTTGCGAGGAGATTGCCTATTCTCCGCTTGTATTTGTCCGTAAATAAAAAGAAAAATGGATTCGGACCCAAATAGAACGCGATGTTAGCTGTAATGGCGATGCTTTGTTATACCCGTGGTGTAATACGAATTGCCTCGTTACGCAAAATTATTACAAACATTACAGTAATTTATGAAACCGTTTGTAACAAAGGTCAACAAACTTTTCTAAAACGGTTACAACCGTAAATCTAGTTGTCTGCAACAGTTAGTTAATTACACTGTATGAGTTTCTCACAGATCCTTTGTTTAGTTGACAAATTTTAAGTTCGTTAAAATAATCTTGCGAATTGCTTTGATGAATGTTTAAGATAATTCATAATTTATCGTGGATTTGAAAATTTATAGAGAACGTATAAATGGTTGATTTTTGTAATAGTTTTATTATTAGCACTTTATTTAAAATCTGTTGGAAGTATCTTGTTTTTAATTGCATTAATTTAATCTGCAATGAATTTTAAAAACCGTAAATAAAATAGAAAAAAACTGGAAATTAATAATTATTAATAATACTAATGTCCGATACGAATGTCTTTATTATCATATCATCTGTAGGATGTTCACTGCTATACATATGCCCCTTAGATTTTCAATATGATCAGCTGGAAGCGGCCTGCATCCAGCGTGTTACGATGACCTTAATAAGGTCAACAAAGCTTCGCTTGCCGATCTGTGGTCTTCACTTCAGAATCTTAAGGTCCCAGCCGCCGTTCTATGCGCTATGTGGTTTATCCACCGCCTCTTCAACTTGAAAGTTTGCTAGGCTATGCTAGGCTATATTTCTAGGTTAGGCTCTATTCCAGAACATTAGTAATAAGGCCTACCCACTGGCGCTTCAATTATTCGATCTGCTTCGTTATTACAGTTACATTAGTTCAATTATAAATCTCCTATTTCCTGATTCGATCTCATAGAGGAATCCCGAACATAGCAGTCTCTAGGCTTGTTGAGTTACTGTAAGCTTGTCCGTGTGGTAGAGTGCGAGGGACTATTAGGTCATCTTTGTTTTCCTCATGAAAATGTAAACCACCGTTCAATTTTTTTTAACTTCACTCATAAAATGACAAGTAAATAAGTACACAAACTTTTCACTTTATTTGTATGACAAAGTCGGACGTTTACCGTGACTCATTGCTTTGTCAACGGTGTCTCTAAATTTAAGTGAGATTTTTAACACTTGCTAAACCGACAGTTTTATTCATACTTTCGTTGTTCTTTTGTTTTAGCGCTTAGTTACTTAAAATGTATGTTTAATGGCTGAACGTTAACAAAGAAAATTGAAAGGAATATGTCTAAACTAATTTAGTATTGAAATAAGAGACGCGTAACATAATTGCACTAATGTTTAATGTGAAACATGTATTAAGGAAATAAATTCTCGGCGTTAGTGGACCGAAAGTATCTTTGATAGAAAAGTCAAACATTAAGTTATGATGACAAACTAGATTGCGGTCGGCGCAAGACCGTTCATTGGCGCGATCTTTATGGGAGGCCTACGGCTTTCAGTGTGCGTTTATCGGCTGACATTATAATGATGATAACACAGATAAATTACCTAAAAGAGAGTTAGCGGGTGGTCATTTACCTGTGGTTTTGTATATGAAATATTAAAGAAGAAAGAAATAATGAAAGCGAATTATTAAGAAAGTCGTTTTCAGTAATTCGTAAAATTATATAAATTACACGTGATTAATATAAGATTTCAAAACATTTTTTCACCATTTATCTATTTATTCTTTATTTTACGCCACAAAACAAAAAAATTGAACTGTAAGGGGCTATAAAAATACAATGTGCAGTCTCACCGTCAAACGCAATTTCTTTCCTGACAACTATTGTATGGACTTGGTAAATAGGAAAAAATAATACTGGCTATCGACATGCGATAGAAAGTGATGAAAAAGGATATATATCTACATTATTTATGTTACGAAATATTAATATAGTACATACATAAAAAATATAACTACGTAGATGAATAAATGTAATACCAAAAATAAGAAAAATCCTTTGAAATGGGATCATCTTTAGATCAGTACAAAGTTTTAAAATATCTTTCATTGTAAGATATATATTTTAAAAGTAATAGGTATAGCTGTGACGGGAACAGATTAGTTGGACAAGCCGTATGGCAGCTGCGGGTCACCTCTACTCTTTCACTTTCTCGTTTATAGAAATACAAACGTAGTAAGACATATTGCAAAAGCTTAATGATATTTAATAAGTAAGAATAGCTATTATTTGAATATTTCTACTATAAATAGATGACCTCTTTTTTTCCTCACACTGCTTTGAATTCCGCAGGTACAAGGGGTCCTGGCGGTAAGTGTGTTTAGCCTAAAACTTTTTTTAAGGTAGCGCAGCTCGAACACTCCCTTCGGAGCCTTGGCACGGACCGCTAATACAAATTAACTGGACTGGGAGGCCATCGAGTTCTTAGATTGCTCAGGCAGATGTTTTAAACAGCGAGTTGGCGCAAGAGCCCCCACGGGTGGACCTTGGTTTATGCTGTCACACTCCGTTACACTTGAGTTCAAGGTTTAATAAAATAAAAAAATAGTTACGAGACACTAAACAGAAATGGTCCGGATTATGATCCAACACGAGGCCCCAGAGCGTAACATGCCTATGACGTAATTCAGATTTTCCGATGAATGATATACCGGTTTACTCGTGTTTATCTTTACTATTTTTGAACAATTTTAATTTAGATCGAATCGGCGACTAACTTCTAAATTAAATATTTGTAGCTATAAGGCCACAGTTTAATATTCAAACAACTATAGAGAATTATTAGAGAAATTAACTTTCTGTTTAAAATAACAAGAAATCACTATAGTGTTAGGTTTACAATATTATGTAATGGATTCGTTCGAAAACAAAGAAAACCGTTACCATCAAAGAAAGAACTATATAGTAAACATCGTTTATACTATAGCTTTACTTTGAACGACAGTTAGTTTTTGCGAAGATATTTTAGCTAGTAAAAACCTTATGCAATAGTTTTTCTCACTGGAAAATTTTTTTAGGCACCAAAAAGCATTTCTTAAAATTTGTGCATAAGAAATAATAGAAAACTTTCTAAATAACATTCTTTTGTATAAGTTTTATCTGGTTTGTACCAGAAACAGCATTAAAATGTGTCGTGTCGTAAACTATACCATGTTCCCTTTTTTTTCGAATTGCGCCTAATTAGGTCAGGAAAAACATGTTTTACATAAACTCTACTAAAAAAATATATTAAAACTGTACGTACTCTTATATTTTCTTTAAAGCTATGTGCCTTTGGCCAAAGTTTCGAGTTTTTATTTCTATCAATTTACTCAATTTGTTAAAATGATTTACCATGTTTTTATTTTAACATTAAAAATAACCTGGCTGATTGTCATAATAAATTAAAGTGAAGTAAATATCGACTTATTAAAGTCATCGTGTGATGCGTGTGGTATATATGAATATTTTTGTAAATATAAAAAATCTATTAATAAAGATTAATAAAATCGTGGGAGTATGCGGATTTGAGAACAAAGGATTTGAAACGGGAAATAATGAAACATATCACGAACTCGCAGTCGTGACTTTTATAACTATTTAACCTGTTATGTAAAATTTAAATCGTGAGTTTTTTAAACTTTTCGATTAAAAGCGATTATCGATTTTATTCCATCGATTAATTACACATATTTGACTCGGCTTTAAGGTGCTAGTCATCATTGTCACGTCAGCCGATAAGTACCCACTGCAAAGCATAGGCCACACACCAAAGATTGTTCTGGTGACCGGCCTCAGGCTGCCCGTATGCAACAACTTGTCACAAAGTCGATTATGTCTTCGGTTCACTAAGTCAGGCTTGCCACTTGAGATCTGTTCTACTCCAACAGTCGCCGATTGCACTAGCGATGTGCCTAACCCATTACCACTTAAGACGAGCAGTTCTACGAACTGCGTTTCTTCTTTATTTATACCACAATCTTTTCATTGCGCAAACATTTTGATTCCAAAATCGTTTACAGCAAAACCAGCTTACCTTTCAATAAGTCGTTAAGATATTATTTTAACAATAAAATGTGCATTTTACAAAGTCTCATCTTCTTCTATATACCAACAAATTTAAATTATCGAATTTACGACATAGAATACGTGATTTTATAATGTAAATTGCCTCAACGATACAATGGTCTAAAGTAAAGTAAGTTCTTTATTAAATATCCTAAAACGTATATTTGAAACCACGGCCTAATTTTAACAGGTTAGGTAGGTAGGATGTATTTTAAGATTTTACAATCACACAGCACGTCCAATAAATCAACGTCGAATGTCAAACACACACGTAATTCAATTGTTTTTTCGATTTATAATTAGATCATTGCTGTATGATTTTTCTTTCTGTCGTTTACAGAACTGTTAGTCAATGAAACATACTTTAAAGTGAAAACAAAACATAAAAAGAAAGCAGTCTTTGTTATAGAAAGAACGTCACTGAATACATAAACATTATTTTTTAAAAATTGCAAAAATTATAATAATAAGTGAAACTGGTTTCTTAATCAAGAGTCTGGGGCTAGCATTTACTTGCACTAATTGGTAAAATCGGCTCGTCGTTAAGGAAAACGTGTGTCACGCTAATTGCTATCTATACATTTTCGTATTATATAGCGAATTATAACAAATTTAATTTATTTTATTATTACATAATTATCGAAAGCTTTTTATGTAGCTTTTTTCTTTTCAGGATTAACGTACTTGTCTCTTTTACTCATAAGGAAGTTTAAATAAAACAGTTTTTAGTACTGACAGTATTAATTAAGTATTAATTCCAGTAAAACATTATGGACGTCAAATTAAACCGAGCACTACTCTCCCTGCATGTTAAATTTGCTTTATAACTCAAAGTGGTTGTTAGTAAAATCAACAAGCCCGGTGTTTACGAACGTAAGCGAAATTAGATCGCGATTGGTTCATTAGGCTTCAATTAAAATGTTTCGCGGAAAGTATATTTTCCGTAATGGTATCTACGCGGGCATTTGATTTAAAAAACTGTCGGAAAGTTAATTAGAGGAACGAATGCATGTTTATTTTTACATTGAAAATTTATCTATAATTATTGCAAATAAATCTTAATAAAAATCATCGACTAAGTTCATAGCCAGTCCTTGAGCTAGGAAAAACTTAGCTTTTTAGCCTCATATTTTAATAGGAATTTAAATACAAGAACCAACAATTCTCTTAAAAAAAGTTCAAAATAATACGTAGTTAATATACGTATATATAGCTCAATTGCTGCCAAATAATGTATAGTAGACCCTATCCATAAATCAAAGGTTTAAGAAATAATAAATAACATAATGATAATACTGTAAGGAAAGACGTTTTCGAAATTCAAATTACTACATATTTAAAATTATTATTATTTACTATTTGTTACTGCAGACTTCGTATTGCTAGAAGTTATTGGCCAGTCGCATAACTATAGAAACAAAATACTTTTCACAGTGACCACTTTACACGGGTGATCGAAAAATGGTGTAAAATCTTTAAACGATTTTGTTGACAAATGTGTATTTATTATATATTATAAGATAATAGACAATGTGTGATAAACAGTTAACAATAGAAATAAAGAGTGACAAGCATGTTCTATATTTTTCCAAAAAGTGAGTAACTTTTTTAAGCAACTATGTTTGGCGATCCATTACGCTATCATATATTATACGTATATTACGAGATTGTTATTATGTTTACGAGTATAGTTATGTTATCTGTATATAATTTTGTACTTATTGTTATTATTTATCAACATACGTTTGCCCAGACGTAGTTTTATTATGTTTACCTGCCGTATGAGATATAGTTTTACGTTTTTCTGAGGTTAATTGAGAAAAAAAGCACAACAATACACGTTTTTAACGCAAATTTTAATTTTAATTAAGAAATAAATAACACCTCTAAGTTTTCATGTAATAAAATCAAGTAAAGGATATGTAAGTCATAACAAAGATTAGGAATGAATAGGACTGGATTATGGATTAACTTGTGAAGTGATGACTAAAAATACACATCTGAGTTTATAAAGTGATTTTGAAAGATCGGGGCAGCTTCCTTCTTTTCAGCCTATAGACGCCCACAAGGCATAGCTTACTTACTTATACTTTAACATAGGCAAAGGCCAAGTAGAGCGCATTAGAAATTATTGTATTATAAGTTTAAAAATGTTAATATTGATAGAGCTCGGATACGTCATAACATCCATCAAAATAGTCTTCTCTTGTATTCTAACCGTGACGCTTAATGATCGAATATAGATAATATAAATGAATTCTATAAAAACAAATAGGATCTGTGTTTAGCACTTTTAAGATTTTGCTAGACCTCTAAGCTTCTTGACGACGATGTACTGTATAAAGTTAAGGAAAGCAGTCGGTTTAACGCAAAGCTATCTTTCGCAAAACTTGTGCGATGGAAAAACATTTTCCCTGACTGTAAAATGCGTTTATATTCCTCTTGTTCACCTCACAATTTTTTAGTATTATTACTAAAATATTTACTGCAATAGAATAAAAAGAGTATTAATCTTGGACGAGCGAAAGTAAATGAATATAGCTTAGTGATTTGTAGTGGTAGGAGCAGGACACATAATGTATAGAGTACAGACGCTTTAAGGGCCTTGAGTGGAGACTCGCATCAATAAGTAAAGCTTATACTACCTCAAAGTGAATAGAGACCTTGTTAAGGTTTCGAATGAAGGTGGATGCAAACCGCTTTCCCCTTTGAAATTGGAGCACCTACCGTAAATAGGTCCCTGCCCTCCAGCAGGTGTATTGTACCTTTGGTATGACTTAATGGTTGGGAACTTTAATGAGAATACAATAAAAAGATTCGGAATTGGTTAGAGATGGAATAGTCTTATTAAAAATCTACGGAAGAGGCCTAGCGGGAGACGTCCAACGACTGAAATTTCTGCTCAAATGTCATTTGCAGATTCCGCGAGTATGAGGTGGGAGGGCGCAGAGTGCGCTCAGCCTAAGACCTCTTTTACAGTAAGAATAGGATCAACATATAGCCGGAGGACCAATATATAGTATAATAACGCCTGAGTCCATTAGATACTCTTTTACAGTAGCGAGGCCCGAAGGCTCCCGGTGGAGCCTCGGCCCGGGCCGCTACATATTACTATTTTATCAGATCGCCAGGCCGCTGAACTCTCAGAATCGGCGAACGTTTCATGGAGTGACTAAGCTCTAGGCCCCTGAGTACCTCGGTTTGAGTTGTCACTCGTCGGAAATACCCGCTTAGCATTCCGATAGATGGGCGCCCGAGAGGGCCGAACCCCGGCTTGGCCGGTTGCCATTGCCTGGCCAAGGGAAATTTTTATACTAATTAGTTTATACTAAATATTTATGCTTTAATTCTATCTACATATTTAGAAAATTTTTACATCTATCTTTAAAGATGTGTGATATATCGTAATGTGCTATCTATGGTCTGTATGTAGCAGTCAGGTCCGAGTTAATCGTATCGAGTTAATCAGATTGACTTAAACAATCATTCGACTAACGGACATACCGTAATACAAATAAATGATACATAAAGATTTATTAGTGGTGGATTAAGAATCATCAATAAGGAACGTAATAATGTTTTCAATCAATTTCAATTTATTACTGGTATTAATGATGGTATTAGAGATGTATGCGTAGTAGTAAATATTAATACAAGTGATATTGACATTCTATCGTAAGTTTATTTTTTTAATTGTCCGTGACGGATACATAACTCCTAAAAGCATTATATCCACGTGTCTTAAAATATGTATCTTTATAAAATTATTAAATAAATTATAAAATCGATTTGTATGTTAATTTTATTATCTTATCTCATTCGCAAAACCAATTAAAATATATGAATTACATCGTTAGATGTAGTATTCATGTTAATAGTGTTTTTGTCAAATGAATATAAATTTAAGCAAATAAAAAATACGCGAAGAAAAAGACACGAGTAAATTAGTTGATATTTATGTCGATATGAATTAATATTTTGTTTTTCAATAAATAACACCAACGGGAAAACTAGACATTTAAAATTATTTAATACGTATAAAACGAAAATATCAACATTTGAGAAAAATTGATTCTGTTTTGATTTGCCATGATGTAGTAATAAATTTAGAAAGATTTCTTAAAAAACGGCTATTTTCCAGAGCCATCTCATAAAGGATATATAAAATTGTTTATTTTTACTTTAAACAAATAATAAACGATTTAAAAACATTAGTCACTGTCAACAAATATTGCGATTAAAAAAAAAACGTTTTTACATACCAATTGTACGTTACGTCTTGTCCCTGCGCCTGCGCCGGTGGACTGAGTCATGGCGCGTCGGTGGTTTGTCTTCCGCACGCTACCTTGACCTTACTAATAAGACGATTGTATACCTGGTTTATTTGGACCAACAACCAATCACAACATGTCAAAAGTTTTGTTTAAATCGACGCCTTTAATAAATTACCTAGGTAAAAATTTGAACGTAAATTTTTGACTTAAAATTGAGGGAGGTCATTGCTCTTTTTACAGTTTAATGACTATACATTACTGTTTATAATAACTACAGTTTAATAACAGCCAAGGACCTATTCAAGCAAATGTATGCATATATATAATCACATTATTATTATTCATTTATTTTTATTTAGTGCAATAGTCCTGAAGTAGCAGTGGGCTTGCCCCATAGCACGAAGAACAGATGGCCTTTGAGGTTCTGAAGTAGTGGCCATGAAAGGATAAGCAAAGCTTAGGATGTCTGCCCATAATGCAGACAGATGCCCTTGTTAAGGTCGTCGAAAAACACAGGATAGAGGACGCTTTAAACGTATTGGAAATTTCTGGGTATTTACCTAGTTTGACTGTTCTTCATATAATATGTATATGCCAAATAAAAAGTTTTTTAAACTAAAACTTTTAAAAAATATTATTGCAATGTAAAGGATATTTAAATGATAATAAAACAAATTAATTGTACTATTTTAAGGAAAATTGTGAAAGTGATCTCGAAAAACCGAGACAGAATTTTATGTGCTTTCGTCAGACCAGGGCACGTTTGAAACCCTCGTATTTATTATTTTAGTTTAAAAAATTAACAATTATATCATGGTAATGAGGCGTGAAATAATTCAAAAGAATATTAATAATTATACCATCATCACTTATACCTACTAAATAATAATAAAAAGCATTATAATTTAAAAAAAGAAACAGATTTTTGTTAAACGATTGTAGCTCAATTTGATTCGTGTTTTTATAAAATTGGATTCGTCTGGCATTTTCGATGTAAATAAGTGTCTATAAGTGATTTAAAGTGCATAATAATAATATATATAACATTATACTGTATTTGTCCTCCTGTCTCCGTACTATGGTAGAGAAAGAAATTATCTCGTGAGATAAGTCATAATTCCATGGTGTTTGTTTTTTTTAAGTAGTAGTATATATAGGTTATAGAGAGTATTAAATAAAAGATATAAATCACAGCTAGCGAATAATAAAACCAATATCATTTCAGCTAAGTTGTAAACTGCTGGTCATAGGCCATAAGACCCGTGGAAGTGGACACATTCAGCATACATCCAGTGGCTGTCCACCTTTATAATAACAATAATTTATTTGTATTTTATAATCGCGATTTAAAAAAAATGTATTTTTTAATTCTTTGACCTCTGTGCTATATGCAGACCTATGTTACAGAAATAGAAGCTAGATAAATTTAATGAAGTGTCGGCAACTACGTCGGGAATCCTAAAAGGTTGGCATGTGCGTCGACGGAGGATCGTGACGAGAGAACAAATAAGGTCTCTCCATTATAAGCCATGTAATGAAATCAACAGGACTGTTGTTCAGTTCTATGTTTGTTTATGTTAACGTCAATGATTCAATTATAAAATAACACTGAATTAGGTTTTAGATTTAGGCTTATCAGCTTATTATCAACTAAGTGATATACAATATATTTCTTATAAGATATCTTCGTCGACATCAGTAATATAACTTTGATTATTGCAACAATCTTCCTATATGCAGTCTAGGAGAATCTTTTTGTATTCGACTTACAGCGTAACAACATATATCATTCAGTGGTGTCGTGACTCGGCGAAGCAAAGTATCTCAGCGTAGAATTCATGATGATGAAGCCGACAAAATGGGAGTAGGGGATTGATAATCAGATTTGATCGATACGGTTTATATTATTTGTATATGGAACTATTACCGATTGAAAACCCAAACACAATGGCGGCGATTAAAATGGCGTCCGAATTCAAATCGGGGTTCGAATTTTGATTCGAATCTCAAATATTGTGGCCGTAGTGGCCAGTAATACGGATTATTCTCACGTGAATGCTACTAACGTCGAGATAAAGAGATCAATCAGGTAACAGGTCTTCTTTGTTCCGGCAGAGTGTAGTCATTTATTTACCAACAAGTAAATTACTTATAATCGTCTATTAATATTTACTTTCTTATAATTAAGCGATTTTGTAATTCAGTTACGCTGTCATTATGATACAGCTAGCTGTCCGCTGTCTGCTGTCCGCTTCACGTGGCCCACTCTGATTTTGTAGATTTAATTTCATAAAATCTATTCTTTATAATTTATAACATGTCAGAATACATTTTTGGCCAAATTAAATAACAATAAGAGTTGGAGTTAAAAACATAAATTTTTAACGAACGTCACTTTGGTCTTCTTGCAGCTGTGATTTTGTAAAATCTGTTCTTGGCAAATGTATACTTGGCAAAAAGAATATTTTTACTAGCTTCAAAGGCTATAAGTATTATAGTTTCAGAGATATCTTGATGAGCACTTGCTAATGCACTGACTTTGGTGAAATCTCTTGTACACTGAGTTGATTGGTTATAGGTGTAAACACTTTATTTTTTTAAGGGGTGAATGTTTTTAAAAAGAACTAACTCAATCGTCAACAAAAAGCTTTATAGCTTTCACACCTATCTTCAATCTCTAGCTTAAACACATCTTACTGAAAAAAGTTATATTTTTTTTGGAATTTAAGTCTGCTGTGACAGATAATAAATAATTTTATTATGTTGTACTTAACTGGTTTCCGGCTCTATTATCATTATGTTATTTATTATAATTAATTCATTAAATAAAAAAATACCTTAAAGCTTTTACATCTATACTTTTGACTGTGTAAATATGTACGTATTATGTATTAATCTTAATAGTAACTTGTCATTTTTAACAAGGAAATCATTTAAAAAATAAATACGACTTTTTAGTAGTATACCACTAAAAATAGTCGTATTTATATTTTTACTTAATGTAATCAATATATGCAAAACAAAGGAGTATGTTCAAGTAAGTTATTGTAAATTGATCGTGCTAACATAGTTTGTCAATAAAACGCTTTGATGTTTGTAATTATAGATTATAAGCTTCAATCGATATGGCTGGAACTGATGTATTTTAATGCGCTATTAAAGGTTACGCTTATTAACCACACGAGGCCGCTTCTTGCAGATCAATAAAAGTGCCAAAAGTCCGTAAACATCTGGGAAAGAGAGAGGAACGACGCATGCGCGACTTTAGGGTTGTCATTTTATAAACACAACTTCTCTCGTAAATTAGGGTAAATTATAAATAGAGATACTATAAATGCAATATAGTAAACATATTTATATAAAATTAAATAATCTTTTTAAATAATTTATACATAAAAATAAGCAAAAATATAATATTTCTTATAATCAATATATATCCCTGTCAACGTATTCTATATTATTAACACGTAATATAATTTACTTATAAAATGGTACATAAATTTTGTCTCGTTTAAAATATCTTATGTGAAATGCAAACCAAATTATAGAAATTGTTTTGTTTTTTTTTCAAACATAACTTTTAATTAAGTTTTGGGGCATTACTGTTAAAAACTAAAAGGTAAAAAAAATACTGATTAACAATTATGAAGAAAGTGTTTTATAATAGAGTAATGCTACAGCGTTTGAATAGCTCCGAAAGATTTTCTCGTCGAAAATACTGCAATGTCCGAAAACGAAGTTGTTCGACAACGATTGTGAGTTATTGGCGATGACTTAAGGCTCTGTCGTGTGGTCGTTTACGATGGGCCTCATAAGAAGGGTCAAGGTTACCAAGAGAGAAATTCATATGGCTATGCTCGGAGTTTAGCTGCGAGATAGAATCAGAAATGAGTAGATTTACAGAAGAACTAAAGTCGCAGATGTAGCAAGAAGGATTGCTCGTTTAAAAAGGCACTGCAACCAATGGTCGTAGGGACCGAAAGGATCTCGAATGGCGACTACGAGCTAGTAGACACGGCATTGAAAGGCTCCATTTTGAGTGGACCGATTAACTAGTTAAGTCGCTGGTTGCAGATTGGTCGTTGTGGCCAACTATTGAGTGGCCTAAGTATTTAAACGGATGTCTATCGGCTGATATGATGGCGATGATGATTTTTAAAGCCAGTAATGTTTAGACAGAATGTTTTTTTGTAACTTCATGATCGTAAGAATGGTTTTTGGCCAAGATTATTTGCCTAATAATAAACCATACTAGTGATATATGTACTTATTAAAAACAATAAGGCAAATGTTTCATGTTAGAGTATTATTACATCTCTCACCATGAATATGTACAGTGATTATTGAAAAAGTATGTATTACGATATAATTATAGTTGTATGGTTTTATGGTTTTCGACCAGAATTAATTATGTGCAAATAATAAATAAAAAACCACATGAGTGAAAAATATCAAAGAAGTTTACGCAGATATAAAACTAAGGAACATGTTACCACTGCCTGGCAACATTACAATAAAATGTCAAAACTACGAACTGGAGCGAAATTTATTCGATATTATATTTTTTATTAATTATGAATGAAAATGTACAAATAAATAAACAAATTTAATGTACATTATAAAATTAAATTATAGGAAAGGTTTTGTACATATTTACATGTAAGATATTTGTAAAAAAAAACAGCTGACAATAGTTCGTTATGTATTAAATAGTTGCGCGGAAAGCGTTGTGTTGTTTTAATAATTGTTTTAGAAGATAGTGTTGTTGTTTATGTAGTCTTCCGTAAAGCCACATATCTAATGATTGTTGTGTATTATTAAAGATTACGAAAGTGTTGTGTAACAGGTTGTGCTATATAAGATTGAAGAAATAACATTCACGTTGAAAGGTAAGGTTTATATGTTATTTTTTAATAAATGCAGTTTGTTTATTTGAATAAAATTAGTTCGTGAATATGGCTCGTATCTAATTGAAGTGTATCAAAATGTATAATATATTTGATTAGAATTTTCTTATTTTTCCTTTCCAGAAAGTTAAATATTACACAAAGCAAGAAACGAACTATCCGATGTTGGTTTATCTGTCTTAGCCTTAGGTCTAATAATTATTATTTAGGAATAATAATTATTATTTATTTTATGAGCCTAAAACGATGTCCTTTCTCGGAGCTCGTATTGCCCAGCGATTCCTTATTGTGTCCGCCTAAGATCGTAAGAGCCCGACGTTATTTCAATCTGTTAAAATATGTATTGAATTTTAAGTATTGACTTCACTAACTGCAACAATTATACAGAATAAAGTGTATAGTGAGAAAAATAACCAGGAGAACCACAATATACATCGATTACAGGCTTCAGGTTTTTGTTTCGTATTGCCCTCTACTGTTACAGTAGATGGACATTCAAGATAGAAAGTGTGACATGGACATTCGAGACAGACGGCGAGATGTGGACAGTCAAGGCAGAAAGTGAGATGTCAACAGACAGAGATAAAACATCGATGTCTTTGAAATTTGATAATGGTGCATAGGAGACTACGTATACTGAAAAAATTGAAAATCGGAATTACTCACTGCACTGTTTAGGCCTCATTTCTCATAGACCATTACATAAAAACACCTGTTCGTGATTCTGATAGTGAAAAGAAGGAGACCTTATTGGTCCTCCTTCTGCTGCAGTTTCAAACGATGGTCAAACTGAATAACATATATGATGGATTTTACAATTAGTGCTGCAATGTATTAAGCAATAAAACGCAACCGACTAAGCTTAAAAGAATCTTCTACTCAACAATGTATAAAAATATTATAGAACGCTTGGTGCTGTAGACAACTAAAGAGAAAGTAATGTCTTCTTAGTCTAGTTCAGTGGTAATTATTGTTGTAGAGTATTTAAGTATAGTGCTACCAAAACCGCTGTACTGTGCTTTAGGAAAGGGCGGCGAGGTGAGGGCTAAGAAAAAAAAACATGGTCGGCACCGTCGCGAACCTTGACATCGGAATGATGATACAGGCGAAATACCTTCGTTTGGCCACGAACATACCTAAGGAGCTGTACAGCAGTTTCGATAGCTTTATAATAGGGATATGCGCTTCTTCGTAGGTCCTAATTAATAATTCTTTGTATCCGGTATGAAAGTTGTTAAGCATAAAAAAGAAAATAGAAAAAGTATAATTTCTTCGAAAGCGTGAGTTGATAAAACAAAAGAATTAAATGCACCGTAACACATTGTACAGGCATTTTGTGTTCTTTGAAATGTAATTGTTATAACGCACGTCGAATGAGTTTCGCTAAACGTAGTTATGCTTACGAAACACTTGTGGCCGGTACGCTAAATGGATCTAGAAGAAGTTGCGTGAACTGCAATTGTTAGGGGAAGCTTCCATAGTATATATAAACTTGCGATCCATAGTAGTTATAAACCGTACCCTGGTATTAATCCGGCGATTAGTTCACCTGATTTTTTTTTCAATCGAAATAACTTTCGACATTTGTTCCGCCGCACAAATTGTAACTACGGTAATATCTGTTAACCATGTGTACTTTCATATGATGACTGGACCGGTCCCTGGACATTGTTGTACATCTAATAAGATCGTACTGAATAGGTCTGCTATAGTGTGCGCGCAAGTGCTAGTCATATCCGGAGGTATTTGTGGAGTACCCTTGGTATAAACTGGAAATTAACAGACGTCATGCCGTTTGTTCAATAAAATCTCGTGTGCGTCTTGTCAATCAAAGTCCTGCCCGTCTCATCGATTACATACTTCAAGCGGTGACTAGAATTTCAACGCACCCAAGAATAAAAATTGTATCTACAAAAAATATTTGATGCGCTTATACCAAATTTAAATACGAAAAAATTACGGGACATGGGCAGGAAGATAAATATCAAGCCGACTGTTCCCAAGAGTCTCGTGTGCGTCTTGTCAATTGCGTCCTACCTCGTCTCACAGTTCAGATGTTTCGGGCGGTGACTGATGATGACGATGTCACTGATGCCCCTATATCTATTTAGTACTCCAGCAGTGAGCGGTAGGTAGTTATATTATTAGGATAATATCATATCATGACTAAATTAGATAAGCGCCGGTGTAGCGTTGGATGCTGTGTTACCTACAACTTGTGGTTACTTTGGTTACTAACTCAAGCAAACTTGGCGTATACATAATAAAACAAAAATAGTATACTCATGCAAATCAAACTTGTTGATATGTGTAGAGTTTATTTATTTATTATTCAATACTGTACATGCTAGAAAATTTATACATAGTAGCATAGCAATAAAGAAACACGTACAGTGGCTAGTGTTATGTGTGTGTAAGCTTGTATATAAAAAAAACATATATTTTTTTAGAATCATCGATCCCCATAGACTACAAGGTCTAAGTTGTGGCCTGCAATATAGTACAATTAAAAAAAAAAAAATTCAGTGTGATCACTTTGTTTATTGATTTAGTGTCTTATTAACGTAACGATTATTTACAAAATAAACAATTTGGTATTCTGTAAGATTTTAATAACAAAGTGATTATTTTTCAAATGCTCTATGTTACATAATTTTTTATCATTATATTTTAACACATACTTTTAATTCTGACTGACAGAAAATTTTATAGTTAGATAATTGGGTTTTTTGTGATTAAAGTGTTATTTTACCATTCACATTTCGCAATTTTTCCTTATATTTCCCGTACAATTTTTTTCCTTCCTTAATGACAACCTAAAAAAATACCGTATTTTTGGTGCCGTTATCGTGTTTCGCATTTAGCTACACATTTAGCGCGTCGTATAAATATATAGATAGATGTAATAAGAAAATAAGAGAGAGAGAGAGAGAGAGTAGCGCAATTATATTTCGTAAATGCGTGTTTATGAGATTCAGAAGCGATGGTAACGTTATATTACTGACGTATTGACCCGAAGGTTTAACCACAATTTCAAACAGTGATTGCGTAAATTAACCTCTCACTAAATGAGCGACTTTCATTACAATATTCACAATTAATTGCAATTAATGTGCACAAAAACTATATTATATTATCTGTGGACAAATAGACAAGTATTTAGAATTGTAAGTGGCCAGTTTAGACCGTCATGCGCACGTATATTATGTATATGCAGTAGCGTTAATTCTTTGTGCGTTTTTTAAAAGCATTTTAGCATTTATTTTTATAAATACTCTTCTTCCATTAACTCACATTTTCGACGATTTTATTTAAATTCGACCTAAGCGTTGTTATTTATACTCCTATCTAAACCAACAAAAATCTGTTTTCTCCTTACTATTAATTATTTAAGTTTAATAAATTACTAATTATCTTTTCTATATCAGGAAAAATGGCTGCAAACAACGCTTAATAGATCGAATAATCTGTCCACCTTTTCAATAATTTAAATTTTAAATATGATCACAACAGATCACACATTGTTTTAAATTTTTGTCTTTCAAAATGGAGAAAGAAAAAGATACAGTAATGATAATTGCGCTGTAACAACAAATCAATGCGCCGAAATAATTTTTTTTAAAAAGGTTAAGCTGGCTGGCATTAGAACATAAAAATGAACTAGGAAAAACTTTTTGGTACCAAATTTATCTCATACGTCAGAGTAGGTATAAGTATTGTCCGCCATAAAGCCACTAAAAATTCTTTGGTTCTTATATATATATTTTGATGAGGTAGTAAAAATTCTTGAAACTTATTTCTTTTACATATTTTATAGGTTTTAGAAATTATAAAGCGAATAATAAATGCCTTAAAACTTTTGAATCTACTCCCCTCTCCATGGGAGAGATCACAAAAGTCGGCGTAATGGAGAGAACTTTTGAAGGTCGTTAAAAAAGCGTAGACAGGCCTCGTACGATGATTACACCAGCGGATGTCATCACAGAACAAAATATACAGCAATCGTATTACTAACCCGAAAACGTTAAGCAGAATTGCGGATAAAAAAATAAGGAGCCTTACTTGATTACTTACTTGGTTTTCACCGTAAGACAAAAAATAATATCAAAGAGCGTTTGAAAAAATTAATACCTGGGGGCTTTGTTAAGGCGTGCGCGAGAAAAATATATTTAGTTTAGACAAACCCTTTTTACGAACAGAAAATTAATGTTCATGAAAGTTATAGCAGAGAGAATCATAAAAGATAGTCCCAGAACAGTGAAGAAGCGAACAGACACGTCCTTCATTATTGATGATTTAGGTTAAACTTCTTTTCAACTCTAGCTGAAAAAAGATACGGTATAATTTGAACAAAAAACCCCAAAATAATTCTCATTACTTTTGAATAAGACATTATCAGACAAGAGTGAACATTTTCGAGCTACACAAACTGGATGGACTAAAAAATATAGCAACATTTATAAAAGAAACCAACTCCTAAATTTAAGCAAAACTTCTTATTTCTGTATAATCTCTTTAATTTACCGACGATTATCAGTAAGAACTAGTAGTCTCTCATACGGCGATAGCTGGCAGCTAAGTTTTACAACCTACACTAAAGATGCGGAAGCGCTTTAATATAATTTAAAAAAATTGTAGCCACTTTCTATATACTAAAATTTTATACAAACCAAAAAAAAGTAGAAAATATTTTAAAAGTATTTAAATCTTCTGGTATACGCAGATGTTGGGGATCGGATTATTTATCTTTAATTTTATAATAACAATGAAAACAGATTTTTTTTAACCAAACTCACACCCACGTTAAAATATAAATATATCATCAACATCTATTACAGCCGTTGGAAGTCCACAGCCGTTGGAAGTCCACAGCTGATATTACCTTCCCGTAAATTTCCAGTACAGCATAGGATAGTCTGTCTACCTTTTGGATGAGTGACTTACTCTACGCTTGCCTGTTTAAATAAAAAATTAATAATTGTCAATTGTAGTGGTAACACAATTATTTTTTTTATTAATATATTACGTAGCTATTTGTACATCTGCATTTTAATATATCATTTCGTTATATTTTGATACTTAAGAGGACATTGAAGGCTGTAACACGGTTCAAACTATTAACGACAAACGATTTACTAGAAATAAATAAATAAATGACATGTAATTGTAAATGAAATAAATAAGTTTATTTTAGGGAATTTAATAAAAAAGTAAAGAAGTATAAAACATTATAGTATGATTTCTTTTTACGTTTAATTACAAATTACAATTCACGATAGTTCATTAAATATTCATTTCATTATCGTCTTCATCAATAGGGAGACACCAGAGGTTGACCCGCATCCAACCCGTTGGACAAAGTCTTGGATGAGCTTTATTTGTCCTGTTCACCCTTCCATCATTAGTGAACTGGGATCGAGATCTGGATCTGTTCGTTAATCCACTCTCAGGTCTGTCTTCGACGTCTTTTACTTTAGATAACTTCACACAGTTCACGGTAATTAACACTAAAGTGAGAATAAACAAAACTTTACGGTATATTTTCATATTTAAAAAAGCGAGTGTTTTGTCTAAAGTTAGGAGAAGAATGCATGATAACGTAGTTATATACAGAGCTGTTAATTCATCAGATACAGGATGTGTTTCTTTAGCAACAAACTGGTTTTGTATGCATGGGTCAACTTAATAGAAGACAAAAACCTTTTTAGAATTTTACATTACCTAATATCATACTATGTAAAAAAGTGACTTTACTGCGACTGTTCTTGAGGTTTAAGAAATTATTTATTTAGATTCTTATAACATTTATTTATTTACATTTACTTCAATAAATCAGGAATGTAATATCTACGGCAACTTTTACTACGTTTATTTTTTAATCGCAATCTTACAATCGCTCAACGAGCTATAGAGACGATTATGCACAGATTTTTTTACGAGATCGAATAAAGAATGAGGAAAATCAAGGACAAGCGAAGTTAACTGATATATCCCAGCGGATTAGCAAATTGAAGAGGCGATGAGCAGGCCACATAGCAAGAAGAACAGATCGCCGGACACAGAACAGGGACTTAAAATTCTATAATAGAGATCACAGATCAGACAATTGACTTTATTAAGGTCATCGGAAAATGACGGATGCTTGCTGCTTCATACCGGTCTAATTGAAACTCTATGGAGGTTTATTTTCAGCTATTGATATTAACGACTGAAATGACGATAAAAATATGACTATTTTTTTATCCATATGTTTATAACAACATGTATAACTAGTACTTAATATGTATTATTTAGATAATAGGTTATTTTAATTTTAAAGGGTTATCTGAGTTTGCTCATTATAACGATAATAGTTTCGCTTTAATAATATAATAAATACAGTTTGAAGAGTTATGACAATATTGCAAAATTTTGATAAAAATACACTGCTCTCTTATTTCAGAAAGAAAACATCATGAAAATCAATTTTAGTTCCGATCGCTTGTTTATTAAATTCTGTATTAGCCGTCCCGACACTTTATACTACCAGAAGTTATTGACTTGTCGTACTCCAATATAAAAAATAAATTAATGTAATAACAACATATTTTTAATTGATCATTTTATTTCTTGATTTAATGTTAAATAAATAAGTAAATTTTGTAATAGATAAATACTAAAATGTATCCGTTAAACTATAACTATGATTTTAACATTCAGTATCTTGTTGGTTGATGAACCGACTTCTATTTGTTATGGGCCTTATTATTTGAACTCAGAAAAAACTATCATTTCAAAAATCATTGAAGGAAATTGAGAAATATTAAAAAAAAAACAAGAACTTTAAATATCGAATGCACGACCAAGTATAACACCTGTTCATGTTTGGTAATAACTGTAGAAAGCTTAGTTTCGATGCAGATATAAATTCGTTAATAAATTTGGTATAGGACTGGTTTGAAGTGGTCTGCATCAAGTGTCTTACGACGACTTTTACAAGATCTTCTGTGGAAATTTTACACTGCGCTTCATTCATTTGTGGTCTCAACTCCAGAAATTTAAGGCATCATTTCAGGCTAGACGCCATCTTGAAGCTTGAAGAGAATTATATATAGATATCAAATTATTGAGCGTATAGTTGAAATTCGATATCGATAGAACCACATATAGCTTCGTAAAGGCAATCCAGCGCACCGTCGAATTAGTTCTCAAACTTTAGTTTCGAATTTCTCTAACTAGATTGCAAAACTTTGTCTGATTGATGAATACGATGGAATACATCGAAGTTGTTATTATAAAAGTTATGATATAGTGTTCAATTTAGAGTTATGAATAAGTTACTAAATTATGGGGCGATCCCGGCAATTTTAAAAAGTTTACATTGAAAATATAATACATTTAATCTTATATTTCGCGTGATCAAAAATACTATGCTTTGCCATCTCCGTACAATATTAAATTGGTAATATTATAAGAAAAAGATAAAACATATCATAAACGTACACAAATAAATACAAATTGATTAAATTTGCAAAATTTATTATCATACCGTTTCAGTCGAAGCACCTCCGTAGATGGATTTATTAGCGTATTATATTATTTACTTTAAATAGTATAAAATTAAATAAATACACTACGGTAATTAATGAAGTTAAACGTTTTAAATATTTACATGTAATGGATAGAACGTTTCGTATGAACTAAAGAGCTATGTCATATTTCGACATAAGTACCTATTTAAGCCTGTAATAATCATATGACGCCGATATGATGTCCCTGATATGCTAGGCTATGATATGCTAATATAGCAATGATGATATCAATACAAATTTTGTGCTACGGAGAGCTGTACATAAATCCTATAATATTAGAGCTAAAGACTCATATATCGATATATTTCGTGAATAAAAAAAACATTATAGTACATAGCCAATATAAATATGATAATCTGAAGTTTATTATTAAATAAATTTCACCATTCAAGAGTTTTTGATTGACCAAAATGAGTGGAATTTGGTTTGTCGACTCACTTACATGGTTAATATTATTTTTTTATTCATTATAATATTAACCATGTAATTATTAGTATTTATTTTAATATAAACCAATAATTGTTAAAGCTTTTATCAGCATTCTGAGCCGATGGTAGCTTACTGTTTATGATGTTGAAATAGTCGACAATGATAATTTGAATTTAAATTTCATATAATAAGAATAATAAACGTAGTTACGTACGCAAGGCTGGCACTAGAAACAAACAAAAACATGTAATATCTTTTTCTAGGTTTCATTTATTTTTTTAGTTTTTATTTGAGTATGTGTGTAGTTTAACAATACACTCTCGCATAATATCTGACTTCGATAACGTCGATGCTTTCCATCAGGCGAGTTGGTAGTCAAAGGCAGACAAGGAAGCGTTTAAAAAAACAATAAATGTTAAACATTACCAAAGAGTAAAACATTAATGAGCTATACTCTTTGATTGGATTGTTAATGAGTACGTTTCGTATGTTTGCACAGGGGTACAGTCACAGAGGTTTCACATTAGCAATTCCGGAGGATAAAATAATGTTGCCGTTTAATTTCTCGCAGGTGCTCCAAATGTTTTCGGTCAGTTCGTCCAAAGGAGTAATTTAAATTAACGCACGTTTAGGCGACTCAATTATCATAAGAACATAAATTATAAATTATTTTTCTTTCATTATTATTAATATTTTATGATAACTTCTGAATATGAAACTGTATAATTACTAAAAATGTAAATATTTCATTAAAATTTTAATAAAAATTCTAAATTTGTACAATAATGAGAAAATTCAGACTATGAGTACATATGATGTTAATAAGTTAAAAATGTTGGTAACCTTATGCAATTTAAAAACACTTGATATATAAACAACCTATTACATAATCAAATAAATACACCCCTTGCTCACAATAGCACAAAAGAGCAGAGTTATACTGACCAGCATTCAGATTTAGGATTTGAATGGGCTTAGTCCGGATTTTGTAGATCATCGAGGCACACGTAAGTTGCTGTTATAGACAAATATGGATGGACTGAAAAAGAATTTAATAGATGAGTCTCGACTAATACGCATAATAAACAAGAAATAATAAATAAAAATAATATTAACAATCACACCGTTAACAAGATGATTGCTTATCGATATAAAAGATTTAAAGGGATGAATACATTAGCTCATTTCTTAGCAAAAAGTGAAAAATTCGTTACATTAATTGTGTTTTTCTGTAGGAATGCCACTGGCCAATATCATCGGGCGGTATAGAGTTTGCAGGGACAGAAGACAAAAAATAAATAATTTGAGAATGTAGTAATTCGAGTTTTAAAAATGTTTTTGTTACTGCATTGAGTCATCGTTTCAACCTACATACGTCCACTGCATGATATTTATGGGGGATATATAATCGCCATGCTTGGCAGGTGGTTTGGCGATCATAATGCGGTATTATGATACGCAAACGACGCTGCTGCCAGTTCTCTGGAAACCTGTTTGTTAGCAGTGGCAGACCTATATAATTTATTTACAAAGTGAGAATCATATTATATATAAGACTGTGTACCGGGAATCATACCCGCGACCTATGATCACAAGTTTCGGTCGTCTACTTAAGGGCTAGTGCCCGATTATCGTTATCCGATTTAGTAGTTCTGAAATCAATGATTTTTAGAAAAGGTGGGGCGAATTTGAGGGTAATTAATATTCATTAATTAACCGCAAATTAGTTGTACATTTACCCTTTAAAAGCTTTTAAATCTACAACCAATCACCCTGTATAGTTGTTTACTGTCATGAAAATATTAACTCGATAGATAACAGCGCGTCGCTGGTCTTTGAAACTTCAAATAACATCACCAACTAATTCGTGTTACTCGAATAAATGGATCTTCGGCAAAGTTCGTTAACGAGCAAAAGTTGTATAATGTAGAGTAGAGACATCTGAAACTCCGGAGCCGTGTCGCTACGCAGCACTGTATTGCAAAGTTTCCCAGAACGACGTGACAGACGGAAACTTTGTCTTTGATCGAACACGCAATTAGCGGCACAACGTTCTCACGTGATAGGGAGCGAAATGTAAATAAGAAAAACAATGAGAGGAGCAATGTTAAAACATACAAAGTTCATTTTGAAGGAGGTCGTTGTTAATAATAATTTCATTTTTTTTATTTCGTACCTAATGAAATTTTATCATTAATCGTATTTTTAATAGCATTTCGCAACGTTCTAATCGCAAAAAATGAGCTGCAAAACATTTCAGATATTTAACATCTAGATTAGGAGCTTTGCATTGTAATGGATATTGTGGTTCACAATTGGGTGGAACATTTTACTAGTTTTCATAGTTACGGTATTAAATAAAATTAAAAACTAACAAAGAATGTGTATAAAAATTTTATTTTTTGTACAAAGTAGTATCAATCTAAAAATAAATAATTGTTATCAATGTTCAAAAATATAGTAAATATCCACTTTAATAATACCTAACAAAATAAACTTTGAAACCAAGTAACGATGCTTTTAAAGGCAGATTGTTAATGTGCCCAAAAATCTCGTGTGCGTCTTGTCGAATGTGTCCACGCTTGTTTCATCGCAAACATACCTATGCGGTGAAGCTATTATAAAGAAAACTTTCTGTTGAAGAAAAGAAAAAAGTTCGTGGAAACAGAGTGGTTCGCGAATTATAAGAAACTTTAGTTATCTTTAAAACATGAAGGGCATCTGTTTGTAACAAAGTACACTTATGTACAAAATGTAAATATAAATTATTTATTAGGAGTCTAAAACGTAAGGGTAAATAACGTGATTTAATTATTGTTTTGTCCACTGACATATCTCTGGAAACCCGTAATCTAGAAGTATGCTGTGCATAGCACTTAAATTAATCTTTCAACTTTGTTCAGGGAGTTCGATCACTTTTTTTTCATATTTTTGAAACCTTCTAGAGGTTCAACAACGGCGTCAGTGTCCTGAATCGTCTAGAAGGGATTACTCTTTATTTAACGTATATAAATTATAACCCATGTTTTTGTTTCAGATTTAATAATGAGGTATAAGAGGCGTACATCGCAGACCACCAGAGCCTCTCGTCACTCCGATAAGAAGTACACAATCCGTAAGACAATACATACCTTATTTATATGTATATGTTGCTCTAGTCAACGTAATAACTAGAAATATATTCATAGAGAATTTTTATGTGTTGGAGGTAGGAGCGAGAGGTAGGATTTAGAGTCAAGAGCGATCATCATCTCATTCTGCGTTTTGCGAAAACGGCATTGGTAGGATCGTCTTGAATTTGTTTATAAAGGGAAATGAGTCTGGTCGGCGAAGGCGAATGCCAATACATTGTAAGGAGGTCTCTTTAGCCGTGCTACGCAGATCGTCAGCTACGGGTACCGTATGCAGCATGTTGAATCATTCTTTTCCAATGAAGTGATGAAATGAAGGCTTTCAATTAATGGTGAAGGTTATTATTTCCAACATAACAACTATTCTATAATCTTCTAATAATAATGGCCGGCAGAACTGCTTTTTCTGTATTTTTCTATTACGTTCTGGAATATTTTTTTTTCAAATGCTTTTACATTAGGGAATCAACACTGTTACCTATGAAGTAAGAGAGTGAGCTTGAATATTTTCACAACACTTATAAGCTAATGTAGATATTATGAATAATCGCTTTACGTTCGATATTTATTATATTAATTGTATTACGATATTATTATAGAAATTAAGAGAACCAGCAAGCGCATCGTCAGATGTCCATTTACAAGGCGGGCAGACGAATTCGATAAGATCATCGGAAGGCGCTGAATGCAGGCCGCTCCCAATCTTTCCTATATCAAATCTAGTCTATGTCCAACAGTGGACTTCTTTCGGATAAAACCAATCATAAATTATTAATTAAATTGAAATTATTAATTATTATTATTATTATTATTATTTGAGGACCTCTTTAATTATTCATATTCATATTGACTTTTAATATTCTTTATTGTACACACTAGGATATACGTATTTAAATAGCTTCATGATTATAAACAAAAAAGTACAATGGGCAGTCTTATCAGACGAGGCAATCTCTTATAGGCAACCATAGTGTGGACACAGTAGAAGTATAAATATTGGGTAGTTAACGTGTAAAAAACATATATATATATACAAATAAATATACTCTTTAGATTAAGAGCACATATTGTATTACGTTTCATCTGCACATTACAACGAAGTATAGCAATAAGTTCAATAAAGAGTTTTATAGGAAAGAAAAAAAAATATGAAGGCATTAGTGGGTATATTTCGATTGGGTACTTTTATGTTTATACCCAAATTCACTTATCCATTGTTTCTAACGAGAAACCATTTACGAAACGTTTTCACGGTGCGCAATTTTCTCGAGTGCGAAATTTCATCTTTATTCAAGAATTATAAAAGTGTTATTCGCTTAAATAAAAATGAAATTATTATTACAAGTATTTAAATAAATGTAAAAAATAGAATACTAAGAAAAAATTAATAATGTTCCATAACTTTCAGCGTTTATTAGTAAATGATACCGATTTTCCTGGATAGTAGCGTTGCTCACTTTTTTTGGACTTTTCTTGACCTAGCGCTAATGCTTTCCGTGGTAGTAATGTTAGTCAGATAATACACCAGACTAAGTCGAATTTCCACCCCTCAAGTCTAAATGCTAAGGTCACTCCGCGAAACAACCGCATAAGCTATCTAGGAGCACAGTGGCCTCTCGATCTGGAAATATGGCATATGACGTAATCAGCCCGAGGTTCCCGAAGGAGCCCTGAAATTTCGGTATTTCCCTCTATATATATCTTTAAGAAAGGCCTATGCCATACCGTGAGCGTGCATGGACTGAAATATAGAGGACGATGACGGTATTTTTTTAAATAAAAATGAATAATGCCATAAATTATAAACAATGACAATAAAGAAGAGAGTACAAAATATTAAGAGGCCCCTATATAATATTCTTAATGAAACAATTTGCTTATTAAAAACTTGCAAGATTATCGTTTTTCAATTCAGTAGTAGAAATTTGTTTCATTATATTAGGGTAATATAAGACTATATATTACAATATTAAATAAGAGTTTATAATTTTACACTCAAAGAAAGATTACTTTTTTTTTTGTTTTTTTTTTTCACCCAAAATCATTTAAATATTTTACGTGATTATTGCCTAATTATTATCTTCACAAAAAACTTAAAAAAAACTTAGTGGTAATGTTAGCAAAATCAAAAAAAGACAAAGTTTTCTTTATTATTTATTTCAAAGCGCGGACATTGAACAAATTCTGTTAGTATAGCTACAAATTTTAAATATATATGACAAAACGTTATACAATCTTTAACAATTTAATATCAAAGGTATAGTACTTGAATACTTTTTTCGGAGGCAAATATATTTCTTCTGATTTTTTCCGGACAAACGATTCAAGCAAGATGACTGGGTACAAATGACGTTAAACGTAACCCAATTGTATGGCGAATTCTGTCCATTACGATTGAATTGCTACGGAAATGTTGACGTAGCGGAGCAATTGCCGATCGAGGCACCCGCTGGCGACGCTTTGATCAAAGGAAACGGGCACAATAATCGAAATGGGACCGTCACATGTTGTTAACATCTTGACTCGGCTAACGAAAGCTTGTGTCCGTCTAGAGGCAGCTTTGTGTGAAGCAGGGCTCAATTTAGATTTCAGTTCATTTTGTATCAGAGCACTTATTAGCTTGAGGTTTACTATCTGGAGTTACGTATTAAATTTTTATCAGTCGTATACATTATGTGAGTAATGTAACAACCACTGCTCGCTAAAGTCAAAGTAAAATAAAGCTAGGCACCCAAAAGTTAACTAGTATGTCTTAGAACAAAAAGTTTTTAAGATACAAGGCATCCATATAGTCGGAATGGACTCGCGTAGTGGATAGTGGCTTTCAAACTTTCCTCGATGACAAGTCTACGTCTAGATATGGTTTATTTGTTAATAGAATTTTTAATTTGTTATTATTAGGGTCATTGGAAGATGCTCGATGCAGGCTGTTTACAGCATTAAAGGAAATCTATGTAGGAGGCAGTGAACGTCTTACGGCTAAAATGATGATGAAAGTTTTAATATAAACATTCTCCAATATAATTATGCAAACTTATTATATTTTTACAAGTATCTATTAATAATATAAGTATATAAATGAATGTTTGTGTTAGTTTTTTTGATTATATTTCGTATTTAACACTTTCTTAACTGTCTCGGACCGGATGTTCATAAATCGGCAAACACACCATAGGATGACTCACAGAGCTGAGAAACAATTTTGTTATTGAGGCTTATGTGGTTGTCGTAGCAATTAGACCTCTTACAGCTGAAATAATGAAACTATCTAGTGTATGTGATGTGTAATTAAGAAATGAAATTAAGAATGTATTGTGTATTTAAGAAATCGCCGAGTGGTACGATCGCCCAATAAATTTTTTGTCTCATTATATCTCTTCGTTATAATGAGACAAAAAAATTTCCTATGATGTTACATAGTTGTTAAACAATAATAAAGAAATTTTCTAACGCTACAAGGCGTCTGTAATATTATACATTTTTTTAGTATGACGTAAAAAGTGGAGTCTTTTTTAACTTTCTTTTTAATTTTTATTGTACCTTCTTGTAGATTTAGTTATGAATTTTAAAACTGTAATTGCAAGTAAATCGATGAAAACCGTTATAGTAAAATTTTTAATCTCTCGCCTATTGTCCAACAACTATAGCCATTAAGCGCATTTCAGAGCAGATTAAGTCTAGAAAAAAACCGCTGACGTGGTAACTATGTTCGATAAGAACATAATCCACTGTGAAAAACCTATATTGTTTTTTATACGGATATTGCCGGATACTCAAAGTATTATTAACAAACATATCAATAGTTATTAGGTAATTTAAGATAAATTACCATTCTTTTAAGATATGGAATGGTTTAGTTAAATAAATAGCAAAAATAAATAAAGAAAATTAAATCTGTATTTTCGGTATTTTAAAAAAAATATATAATGAAGATGCCATAACCTTTATTCAAAATAATAAATCAAGTATCTATTTATTTTCACATACACTATTCGAGCAATCGATTTTACTCTTAAGAACGTACGATTCCCCTTATTGTAACGTTATGAGATTTATTTCGTAAATTTTTGTGTTACTTGATTATTATAATTACATAATTTTATTTGTACTTTGCATACATGTTTCCCTATTATATTTAATCCTATTATATTCAAGGATAATGTTGTATATTCAAGTATTATTAAACTGTTTTT
Organism: Battus philenor; assembly: GCF_028537555.1. Classification (NCBI taxonomy): domain Eukaryota; kingdom Metazoa; phylum Arthropoda; class Insecta; order Lepidoptera; family Papilionidae; genus Battus; species Battus philenor. Next base: position 8,953,496 of record NW_027181686.1, read on the forward strand.
GGTTGCAAGAACTAGCCTTGATGTTAATATTCAGTTTTATAATATTAATATTGGTTATGATATTATTAGTAAGTGATCGCATAATTTATATGATAAAGACGTTAGATGATATTAAAATTTGCAGCGCGCGAACTGTCAATCGCGCGATCAAAGTAAACTGCCAAATGCGTAGTTTCAATTATCAGTATTTTTTCTGAAAATATTAATTTTTTTTTTAATTTTCTTTATTTTTAGGTAAGGACTTTATGGAAGTATTAAAAAATATAAAGTAACGAAGGAACTTATAAAGAAGACGAATGAAAGTGGTAGTCTTCGTCAAACTATGACGCGACCAAGGGAAATTGGAAATTATTTTATATAAAAAGAAATAATGAATATTTTAGTTCAACATGAAGGGTAATTTTTTTCATGAGGTTTTTTTTAAAACATTGACTTAGGTACCTCATTAAACTAATGTTTCGTGTAAAATAAAATACTCGCGTCGTTCGATGTATAGTCCCTAACTAAAAATACGTGTTCGTTATTTGACATTATGGTTATATATACATAATTGGTTATATAAAAAAAAATTATTGAAGATAGTAAGAGTGGAATATTCGAGTCGAGTACACCTGCAACAAAAAAGACATTTTACTTTTAAGTGTAAGTTTATTATGTGGGTTTTTTAGCGCTTTTCAGAATAATCTGCATTATGTAATAAATAGAAACATATAAAGATACATAAACTCTTATTATTAATAAGTGATATGTTCTGCAATATAATATTTTATATATTTATATTTTTTTTAAATACTCCAAATTATAGAAAACAGTGATTAAAGCAGTTCAAATAGCACCACACCTTCTGATAAAAGTTCATATAAACACTCTTTAGCGCGATATTTGTACGTCTCGTAACATAACACGTTACATCTTATTAATTAGTTTTTGTCATCGTTTCAGCCCATACACGCCCATTGTAAGGCACAGGCTTCCCCAAAGATATCTATAAGAGGATATACCGTAATCGCCTCGCTTGGCAGGCGAGTTGGCGATCGCATTTTATTATGGTACGCAAACGACGCTGCTGCCCATCCTCTGGAAGTCCTCTGAAGTAATTTAATTAAATCACTTCATTGATAATCTAAGAAAGACATTGTATGACATGTAACTTGCCTTACACATTACATAATAATCGTGAGCATTTTCTCACGCCCATGTTAACGCGGTACGGTGATACTGATCTACGATATATCGGTGTCGCATTAAATATTAATAGAATTTTTTTTCTATTAGGTATGACTGGCTATGTGTAACGGGGACCGCTCATACGTATGGTCACAAGGACCTTATCTATCAATAAACAAATTACCTTGACTGTAAAACATATAATTATACTACATTTTTCTTTTGGGTTTGATAAATGGCTGAATAATCTTGGCTAACTCTTATTCATAAATTAATTCCCGCAAAAAGTTATCAATCATCTAGCACATATGAATGAACTCACTGAGGGTAGTTCGTTAAAAACTTTATTTTTTTGCAGCCCTTCATTTTACAACTTTTAATGTCACAAGTACATTGAAAGCTTCTTTGTAACCTTTGTAACCTTCTTTGCTTTGTAACCTTTTTTGCTAATTATTCAATCATAATGTCCGAAGTCGTACGGACTTCAAAAGCCGGAATTAAGATACAAGAAATAAAATTATTGCAACAACCGTATATTTATTTTTCGTTAAAAGCTTGTAAATATGACGAGTCTTTTATGTTGTTTACAAAACATATAGAATTTAAAAATTTTCTTATTTCTCAACTTCTTTGACTTCAGATGGTCAGAGATTGCTGTATGGGACGTTCTTAGCATATTAATTTCTACAATTCATTTAGTTTTGCTATGTTAAATAACCGCTGATACGGCATTACAGTAGAAGGAATTTAAGCAATACTTATAAATCGAAGTAATAGCTTCAGTACTGTTCATTTTTTTTTTAAAAAAGTGTGATTGTGTCTTTGCCCAAATTGTTAATAAAATCTTGGTCAGTCACAACATACTTCCAATATATCAAATCTACAACGCAACCTACTTTTAACACACAGCCAATAAATTGCCAATATAAGACATTGCCAATACAACACTTTCCAACACACTGCAACTCTATTTGCCAAGTCGGTGTCTCATTGGTTATGACCACCAATTCAATATATTTAAATTATACATATAAGCCGTTAATTTGAAAGTGGCATAAGTCACTTTTTTAAAAAAATCGAGTTAATAATTACACTTAATACAATTAAAAGGTGTATTTAAAAAAAAAATATTTTGACTTAAAAACAAAGTGACTTATTCTAATTTCAAAATAAACGGCTTCTATGTGTCTTCTCTACCATAATTATTTTTCACCAATCACACAATTATATAATGCAATCGCACTGACACGTATATCATAGATTTAACTTTTAAATAATCCTACATTTTAGTAATTCTGATAGTAAAAGAGACCTTACTGTCATGATTTGAAATAGTCTTGTTAAATAAATAACAAAAATAAACGAACAAATAATGGACCTATTCTGTCGTCGCTCCTTAAAAACTATTACAATGTCACCTTGACTTTTATCTCTCAATGTAATAAATTAAACATCTATTTGTTTTCATATATACTATTCGAAAAATACGCTTTGCCCTGCCTTTTAAGAACCTAAATTTTTCCTCATTGTACCGTTATTACATTTTATTCGTATTTTTTTTTTGTTTTTATTGTTGACCATTTTGCTTCTACTATTTTATATAAGTAATCATTTTTTAATGACTTTAATTTTTGTAATATTGGTACACCGCTTTGGGATTTCCACCTTAAAACCGCGTATTATGATCACACATACTAGGAAGTATCATTTGATGAACGATTAAACAAAGGCGGAATCGTTTCACTGGCAATAAACGGATTTTATGACTGCGTTAGCGAGCTCTGTTACATTTTGGCAGGCAGCCAAATGCGAGAACTGGATTTAGATTAAGTTCAAACCTTCGATTCCTGTAATAAAATTTTCATTAATTTTCCTCTGCAGATTAATTACTTAAAAGGAATATCATAGAGAGAATTGTACTACGAAATATTTTATAATCATTACAGCTAAAGGACTTCCAAAATCAAAATTTCAAAGATGACAGGTTGAAGGGGGCCTGAATGCCGTGTCTCTGATAACTTGACTAGATCCTCCGTCCTACGATGCGTTTGGCGTTTGAGGTCTTCACCCAAGAACTTAAAAGCCCAGAAGCCATAGGTTCTACTATTAGTGCCACTTCAAATTTGCGGATGCGCTGGGCTATATCTATTACTTTCGTTCTTCAAATTTGAAATCACGAACATATCTCTTTTTGTTATTAAATATATAGGAATATATACGTAATTGAAAATATAGTACAGCATTCAAGGGCACGTTTTGTAAGGACACGAACACCATTTAAATGCTAGTTCAAGTCAAGTCGAGGGTCCCCCACAAGAGCCCTTGGACCCCGTCATTTTATATTAAGTGACATATTAGAGAGCTTGGAAGCCCTTAAAACTCTAATTAAGCCGTAACAAATAAATGCGCAATTAAAAATAACAAATAGATCTTTTCATTTTATTTAATATTGCTGAAAAATAACTTGCCATTTCTTTCAAATGCATTCGTAAATTTGTCATGTTTCACAAGCACATTCATTCGCTTTGACTATAGCTATGGTAAGAATGTATTGAAATACAAGTCATTCATGAATATCTATTGAACAACGTGCGCCTAAACCAATTCCACCTACACAAAGCAGACGTGACCCACCTTTGTTGAGAAATTTTTGCGTCGTTTTGTATAGAAGAGCCGCTCTTTGACAGTGTTGAATGATTTATATTCTCGCAGCTTCTGTGATCTGTAATTTAAAATTCTTTTGGTAAGTTTTCATTACATGATCGGATTTTTTCTCACCGTAGCGCAGAATCTTTTAATTCACTATCCTGATTAATTTTCTTATATCTTTCTATTAGGTGAAAATCCTAGTTACTTTAAATTAAATAATATAAAAGATAACAGCCATATGCAATTAAACTAGTACAACTAAAAAGCATTGATATAGATTTCCTTATATAATTTGTAAAGAAAATGCGAAAAGATGTGTAATTTAAACAAAATTTGCAATTTTACTGGATTTCAAACGGCAAACCTTTGGGTGCGGTTAGACCGTCAACAGTAACTACGCTCAGGGATTTCCTTATAAACCAGATCTCTCGGCATAAAGGCGCTTGGGACAGTAAAACTTTCGTCTTGATTATTTCCTTTTTTTGGATTATAGTGCTATCAAAACCGCTGATCTGCGCCTTAGCAAAGAGCAGCTAGTTGTGGACTAAGGTTAAAAAAGCACAAGCGCCTCCGTCGCGAGCTTTGACGGCGGACTGTCGGTACGGAGCGTCTGACATTCACCCGCCGTCTAGCCGCGCGAATATCTTAGGTGCAGCAGTTCCAGTAGCAATATAACCACGTGTTTTTTGTTTATAACATGAACTCAACACCACCCATAAACAGTGTTAAAAATTAAGTTTATCTGAACTAAAATGTCTTTAAAAATATTATCAAAAGATATATGACTACTAATAAGCGTCGTGCTTGCGTGTTGAATAATGGCCTATATATTTCGGAGAAATGGCACGTGTCCAAACATTAAAATATTAACATAAAATTCGTTTGCTTCACTTGTCGCAACGGCCTTGGTGAAACTATTCCTTGACGGTGCAGCTTTGATTTCAAATGTAAACAAATAAACGCACTATTCAACATCTTTGGCACAGTCCACATTATTTGACGGCACAAAAGTGGAACAGCAAGAATCTATTTTGCCGGAAATTGATATCGTGCCAACTTTTGGGACATTAAACTCCTCTGCCAAATTTGGCAAACTTATTGTACAGGTATTTCCAGGGATGGTTGGAAAATTTTCAATTCAATTAGTGAAATATATATGGAGCAGTATTAGCTCAGCGATAGAGGACTGAGACTTGGAATCATAAGTCGCTGATTGGATTCCTAGGACACGATGTTATATGATTCACACGTGTTTTAATTATATAACTGCGAATGCTCACAAAAAAGCTTTCAGAAGATGGACAGCAACGTCTTCCGCAAACTACAATAACACAGTGCGATCGCCAACAAGCCTACCAAGCGTGGCAATTATGGTGTATCCCCCCACAGAAATTTTTGGCATTTACAAAAGGCTTTCCGTCCTTTGGGCGTGTATGGGCTAAAACGACGACATAGATTTTTATAATTTTTTGTCGCACTAACATTGTAAATAAAAACAACATGTAACATTGTAAATAAAGTAAATTTTTGTATAAATTCACAATCCATTAAAATATTTGTATATAACAAGTATCTCTGAATAAACCTAATTACTTAACAAATTACTGACTTGCACAGACTAGTATAGAAGTTGATAACTTAGTTAAAAGTTTGTAAATAGTTATCAGTTTTAACCAACAAAGTTATCTTGCAGTGCATAGTAGTAATATTGGCTGTTAAAATTTACCTGTTTGTTTATTTACGATTTATTATATAACGAGTTCATTTGCTGCCTTGTTCGGTGCACCGTATCCAAAAACAATAATTTCGAATATAATGAACAGCGCTATGGTAATCTAATAAGAAAAAGCTACAAAATTTTAACTTATACATAAAAAATAATTATTATTCAATATCTCTCCCTAGGAATCTTGTTCTGCCAGAAGTCACTGGCCAGTCATATTCAAATAATATAGAATAGGAATAGAATATAGGTAAAAAAGGGTGATAGGAAAAATATTAAAACTTTAAATATATTTGCTGGCAAATGAGCTACATAAACATACCTCTGAAGCCTTTATATCTATAATAAATCTACCTGTATCTTATGATTAATGTCAATAAACTAATCAAGGTAAAGGCAGAAAAAGTTCTTAATTCAAAAAAAGTATTTGCTATCGTTAAATAGCAATCTCTTTAGTCATTAATTTCATAATAAAATCACACTTTTTGAATTTAATCATGACTCCTATTTATAATCTTTATTACGTCAAACTGAAAATAGCGAATAATAATTATTGTTATATCAGTTTATTGTTCCGCGTTAATATAGTACTGAGCAATTAGCTGTAGTTATAAAAAAAAATTCTGTCAATAAATATATGGTTCACTCTATCCTATATAGTTTGTATTAATACATATTTAAAATCAATTATTGCTTACTATCTTTCCCTTCAGACTTTATACTAAAAGTTAGTCTCCTATCGCATTCTAATAGAAGAAATAAATCAATATAGTATTAACAGAGTGATGACCATAAATAGGGTGATTTGAAACCGATGTAAAAAATTTAAAGCTGCCATCTTTTACTAGTCTTCTGAATTCTTTGCTGTCAAATGAGCTGCATATTGGCCCCTCCGAAGCCTTTACACTTATAAATCATCAACTTGTACATCAAATATTTTACATAACTACAAATTCAAACAACCTGTTTCAAAGAAAAGATACAAATTTAAATAGATAAAATCTATAGACTCAAAGTAATATATTTATTTTTATACATTTATACATTCACACATACTTAAATAAAAAACACTCCTCCATTTTCATTAAAAGTATATTTAGTTTTTACAATTGCCTGCAGTTTACAGTTCAAAGCCCGCATCTTATAATTTCAACAAAAGCTTATAACAAACAGCATTGCTACACTGTTATTGAACAAGGCTTAGTTTTAATTGCGAACTAATATTTTACTCGTTAAAAATTCGTTAACTTTCGTTTTAAAACGAAATGAACTCTGGATAATAAATGAAATTGCACGTGCGCAAGATAGTGTATTTATTTCATGCTGTGTTAGAATATGTATGTCATTTTAATTAAAACAGAATGAGTGCGGTAAAATATCACGTTTTATATCACTCCATATTATACCAGCTACATTTAAACGGGTAATATATATTTTTTTAATTTCTGCTTATTTTTAAATGAATATGTGTTCATATTCACGTAGACGCCCACTGCGAGGCAAATATATCTATCTGTATATCTATCTTCCCCAAAGATATCTATGGGGGGCTATATCATAATCGCCATGCTTTGCAGGAGGCTTGCAGATTGCGGAGTGGTATAATCGTACGCATAGGACGCTGCTGCCCATCCTTAGGAAATTAGTTTGTGAGCAGTGGCAATCCTGTACAATTAATGCACGAAGTGTGAATTATATAACATTTTATATTCTGAATCGAATTCGCGACTTACTATTGCAACTTCCAGTCCTCTACCGTTACATTTACACTGTAAATGTTTATTACAAGGCACTATATTGTAATACAGTACACAGTTATCTACAAACTTTATGAATTTCTTTAAAAAGAAAATTATTTTACAAAAATTTGTAATAAAAATGCTATTACGTGAAGAATTTTGTTAGTCGCTCTCTTTGTTAGACGCGCTCCTCGCTTTAAGTTGAAGGTTACCATTATAGGCCCCAGTGTAATACCAGTTTCTATGAAATTTAAAATTATAAGATAGTACTCCGGGAATTGAACCCGCGATCGACCATCGCAAGTCTCATTCCTCCACCGCGGTGTTACTACTGTTCGATCTTAAATTACTGAATAATTAATTTGAATGTGATAATATAAATACTTCGGTCGTTGTATACGAAGATTTTAAGGATGTAAATAAATTTTCCTGTAGGTATATACTCAAACTGCGACGTAAAGATCGCGAACCACCTTGTAGAACTTTGTAATAAGAAGCACTTAGCCCTCGTAGTGTTTTATTCCTCTCGAAAGGAGACTAGTATCTCAAAAAATTAAATATTAAATATGCTACCAAATAAATAAACATTTCTGTCCTATTTTAAATTGAAAATAGCTTCTATAACCATAAGTTTAAAATTAAAGTGAATAACAAAGTGTCTTAACTTACTCTAATTTTAAGAAAGGTTTTTTACTATTTTCTTGGAAATTATTTGAAATCTTTGATCCATAACAACCTTTTTCTAAACGCGAAGGAGCACAGTATTTTGTACTTTGAAACCCAATTTTTTAAAATAATTATATACTATCGATACTGGCCATTTCCAAAGAATCGTACTAGAAGTCTATAACTTAGGTACAGCTGTGAACGTCCCTCGGTTGCAATGATGATGACAATGAATTAACTATATATATTTATATATATACACACATGTATATATATACATATACATATATATATATGTATATATATATATATATATATATATATATATATATATATATATATGTGTATATGCACTATGCTTAAAACTGTATATTATAACATAACTGTGTATAAATCAATATAAACAAGTAAAAAATCTTTAGTCATTTTTTAAAAATCTTTAACCGGCTATATATTTTTTAAGGAATTTACAAATTTAAACATATTTTAATCGAATTCTAGTGAAAAACAGTGGAAAGATAATGTTCATTTTCCTTAATTTCACAACGTATTTAAAGTTAAAAAATTACATAGTATTTGCTCCAACACGAGAAATTTACGTTTAAAACTAAATACATATTTTGTTATTTAGTTTAATGGAGTTTGCATGCTGGAGGCAAGGCAGTCTGAGAGCGTGTATTAGCGCAAAGAGAATGCAGTAGTCGCATATAATGTTGGTGAATGCATCCAGTTGTGTTACAGGTGTGCAATATAAAACTTTACACCTTTGAAACAGTCATTTGTTGCGTTCTTTTCAAGTCCGTAACGAACGCTTTGAGGTGTACTGCAGCTAAATTTACTTACAATGTTTTATTTATCTTTTATAATAAAAATCTATACATTATCATTATACGTGATGACGTTTTCTTAAGCACTATAAGAAAGGTTTGAGTTTTGAACTATGCCTTTTATTATATTTGTTTCTTTCCATACATTTATATATTACTCTTAATATTTTTTCATTTAACAATCTCTAAACTGCTATACGAGTCAACAACGTTTCATAGAGCTTTTACTTGTGTTTAAATTTTTGAACGTCTTTAACCTTTTTCTTAATATTTATGTTACATACAAACATCATCGATATATTAACAATGTTCATAAAATATAAATATATACTGTTGGCAGGGTGTTTGGAAATGTGTCTTTAGGTATATTAAAATCTTAAAAGGGGTGAACGTATGGCTCATTTGTCAGCATTTAGTACAAAGTATATAGAATACAGTAAAAAAGATGTAGTATCTATTGTATATAAGTTGAAGGTGATACATAAACAAACTTTAGAACGGCGTTGTTTTTCAATTTTTTTGTAAAAAAACATTTATATGTTTTTGATACTGAAAGGTTCTAGTGCAGTGTTTCCAAACATGAGGCTCACGACTCGAAGGGGAGCAATTTGATTTTTAAGAGGGCAATTCAAAAGTGGACTCGATACAAGTTTAACCCTTTTGCCATAATACAAAAGTTATGTATGATACATCTCTATGTTCTTAACACCCCTGGGTGTAAGAATTTCAGAAAGGCTATGGATATGGCATAAAAAAGGTTGGAAAACACTGGTCCAGTGGGTCTAAATTTTAGGCAAAATCATGTATATACATTTAAACTTGTAATGATACGTTAATAATTAGGTTTCGATTTTTTATATGTGATATCTCAAAAAATTTTAGATTATGTGCATCTTTAATAAATCTAACTAATTTTTTATTGTAACTTTAATGTTAATAATAATCTATATATTATGCCAGACTACAAATGTCGTATTTTTGGAACACATATTGTATTTGTTTATTTCAAATAACACTGTAGAATTGAGCGTAACAATGTATGAGATTATGAAATAACAAACTTTAATTCTGTTCAATTATTAATTATTTGTGTATATAAATTTTAATCACGTTGTAAATCTATTTAATTAATCCCTATCTATAAACGTGCGAAAGTAAGGTTTTTATTATCGATATAAGTAAGAGATAAGCACAGGTGTGGATCAGCTTCCAGCGCGGGAATTGTACGACCGAGATGTAGGGGATGAAGTGATATGGTTACCTCAGTTAATCCCGATGGCTCACGGAGAGCGGTCGTGTAGCTTCAAAAACAATTTTCTCCGATCGCTGCAAAACATTTTAACGGACTGTGTATAAGTTGTAAAATATCATGTAACTTGTTCCAAGGATAAATATTTTATAGTGTTGGCATAAATTTGTGTTACAGTATTCGAGGAGTTATTTGCAAATGTTTTTAAGATATATTTAATATAGATAAACTGTTTAGTGAGTAATTAGCGAACACGGTTTTAATTTTTAAGAACTTATGAAGAAATGTGTGTATATCATGGTGGAATAGTTTATATTGGGTATTCGAAATGAATAGATTCGACAATACATCAAAACACGAAAAAGATGGCGAAAAAAACGCGAAGCTTAACTGTACGAGGCAAACAAAGGTTTTGGGTAAGCAATTTGCAAAATTCTACGAAAATACAATTCTTTTGATGAAAAATATTGTCTTTGTGGAAAGTTTCGTTGGTTATTTATTACGAGTACACGCTCGTGTTAGAAAGTTACTAATTTTTTTTTTATTTCCTATAATAGCGAATTTAAAATTGATTTTGGCACAGTGGTTAGTAAAGAAATTCACATTGTCAATGGGTCAAGTGTCTCAGGTTCTATTTTATTTTGGCTTCATTACTGACTAAAATTATTGGATTATTCTCTCTTGGATTTATGATAAAATTGGTTATTGATGTTTAAGCTTTGAATTAGGAAATCGTAAGCTCATTTTTCAGTAAAAGTTTAAAACGTTTTGCATAAAGTGATCACTCTGGAATATATTACGTAAATTTATTTCTTATGTGAAGACTGGCCAATACTTCTGGTAGTATAGTCTGCAGAATACGGTAAACAGTAGTATTAAAAATTTAATATATGATCGTTACGTTATCTGTTTTTTTTTAAAGCGTTAATTTTTAGAGTTGTATAAGGTGGGCCAAAAATTTTTGCAAATAGTTTTGCAACGAGTTTTACAAAGTTTACGTAGTCGATTACAGGAGTGCCAACGGCGAGACGGAGCACATCTCGACGATGTAATTTATAAAAAATAATTTTAATAAATGATAATTACGGTAAATAAATCATTAACAAAATAGCATTTGTACTTTTATTTCGACACATGTTTCAAAAGTGCAAAAATTTATGGCCCACCCTATACATTCTGTCACCTCTTATAATTTTGTCACCTATAACTAATCAGCGGGTATTGTTGAGAATATAAAGATTTAAATAAACCTATGCTGCACCAAAAAAAATATAAAGAATCATTCACTTTTAACACTTTAGACGCCCGCTCGGTTTATTGAAGACGTCAATATAATTTTCTTGGTGCATGTCTCTTGTTTATGCTTTTAATATGCTTGGAAGTTTAATTTGAATATTTGGTTTACATCCAAAAAAAAAAGGTTCTATTCACTGATCGTTGAAAATGTTTCAGAAAGATGCAGGGGTTAATTCGTGCTATGAATGTCATTTATTGTTATTAATAGACAGATCTAAGTTTAAATTTAATTATCAAATTTCTCCATCAAAACACTGGAATAAACTTATCAAGGAAATAACCGTATTTTTTGTGTACCTTTTTAATCAGAGTTAGATAATGAATATGTTAATAAATGTAAACTTTTGAAAATATTAATCCATCAAAAATGATATCTTCTTAAAATTCTATCTCAAATTTTTTGCCCAACAAACTTTGTATCGTTAAAAGTTTTTGACTTATCTTTATTTACCAACTCAAAGTCTTATTACATTGTTTCTCGTATAATGCAAGACTTTAGTAATAATGTAATTAAATTTTCGTTTTTCACCGTAATATGACCTTTTTGGTTCTATTTTACGTCTAATTATTGACAACTAATTTTATTTACTCTATGGTGACTGGTAACGATTAAATTGTTTATATTATTCAAATGAAGAAGATATAAAACAAAAGGTTTTATTAAGTCGATTTAACTCGGTTTAATTCTCGAGATTTCAGCTACACAAAAGTGTGAAATATTTTTGGCGCATGTCTTCTATTTATATTGACAACTATGATAAATAGCAGTAAGTTAATTTTTTTATTACAAATATTGTCATAAAATCTTCACTGTAAGACATGAGATTATTAGCCTTTTTATCTTAATAATTACTGCTGGGGATTTCTCAAAGTAGAACACGGTATAGTTTTCTCATAATAATGAAGCCATTAAATACAGCCATTGAAGTACTATTCACCTAAAAGGCCTCTATCAAAAGTGCTTACGGGTGCTTTTACAACCAAAAGCGGAGTACATTTCAATTTGTTGATATGAGACAATTAGACGATATTGACCGTTATCTTTTATTTACAAACTAGCAAATTGCTAGCTAGGTAGCGTTTGGATGGCGGCCAAATAGTTTCGCGGCACCAAAGAGTCTGCAAACTTCGTGACGACGAATTGGGACAAGAAAACTAAAAATTATTTTTAATACCATTGAGTGACCGAACTTGCAATATACGATACACCTTTCGTGTACACGTAATTCTCAATATAAATTAAAGTAATGCAGGATTAAAGACAAAAGTTCCGGAGAGGACATGGTTTGCGTTCGTAATTACATAGGCTAATTGGTTATAGCAAAGTTTTAAAGAGTAAAATGTACAACTCAGTCAGCCAAAAGCTGTAACACCTATTTATAATAAGAAGAGATTAGAGTATTTGCTAAGCCTTGCCAAAGGCACTAACCTTGCTAACCATCCAATCCAGCAAATTTTGCCAAACGCCTGAAGAGGAAAGACATCCTATAGATCCTATAGATCATGGTTGCACAGACTTATTAAGACTAGGTGCCACTCGGGCAAATCATGAACTGATGGCGGGCCGGCCGCCAGAACTATAGGTAATCAAATTTTTTTGGTATTTTGAATTGAATAGAATTCAATATTTTTCGAATGTACGAAAGTATTATTTTCGCCGTCGTCGGGCCACCAGTATTCGACCGGCGGGCTGCGGTCTGTGCATCCATGCTATAGATGCATGAACGAATGTAGTTAAAGGTGTCTGCCTTCGCTGAAAACCACTCCACTCCTCATATACTCCGCAAAAAATATCCGCTGCATAATACAGATCGTGGATAACAACATAGAAAAAATTATAATTACCCTGTATAAAGTGATAACTCTTAAATATGTTACATTAAATTATTTTCTTAAACGGAGGTAGCCTAGCGGTGGAGGACTGAGACATGCGATCAAAGGGCACGGGTTCGCTTCCCGGGATACTAGTATAAAACTCACAATTTGTGCATTAATTATATATGATTGCTACTACTTAGAAACAAGTTTCCAAAAGATGTATAATACCACACTACAATCGCCAACTCGCTTGCCAAATGTAGCGATTATGGTATACGCCTCTTAGATATCTTTAGGGGAAGAATATGTCTAGAAGTGGGCGTCTATGGGTTGAAACGACGAATTTATTTAATATAATGGAATTCGACAAGCCAATAATTTCTGGTAGTGCAAAGTTTGCAGGGACAGATAGTGAATATCAGTAAATTTTATTACGAGTTTGTTGCAATACGAATTCTAAAAACACTCTTTCCTATTATATTAAGAGTTGTATGTTATTAAGTTGTTGTTTGTTGTAAGTTTTATGTTATTTATTATTTCTGAAACCATTGACTTTCGGAAAGTGCTTACCGTACATTGATAGCAAATGAGCCATAACCCTTTGAATTCACATATTATACCAGCAGCTTCAGAAGTTCAATATTGATATTTTTTTACATTTCAATGCCTATGCAGTTTAAATTGAAATTATTTTGCAATGAATAAAAAGTTTTCTTTTACACGTCAAATATATCCGTAGTATCTTTTGTCTACGGGAACTTCTAATGCTTCTATTTTTTGGCTTCTATCCAACGTACGTGGAACTTTTCAGTTTCACTCAAAAGGCATGAATTACGTTCTTGAATGATATGAATAGTTAAGAACAGAGTATTGCTACTAGAGTGGACTCTATGTTTGTCACTAATCGGTGTAATATAACTCCTGAAGATGCCCCGTGGAGGGGTGAAACACGGGTTAAGTGATTTAACGGTGGCAGTTGTGTAATTCGCATTGTTTACCGCATGCGCATTTATAAGCGGGCTGGCGGGCGGTGCACTTTGTTGCACGACTACCACTGCATGTACGGAAGTGGCTAAATATTGGTCCTTTTCTTACTTAAGAACAAAGTGTTAGTTTTAATGATGGCTCTTGCATATATAAAAGCATGTCAGCCTTTAAAAAGTTTTTAATCACAAACAAAGTACTATCTGTAATATTATATACAGTATATTTATTAACAATTGTCTTTTCGTGTTTTTAACAGTATTTATTCTGCGTTTTATAATTAATTCTTTGATTTATGTTTACGTTTATGATATTGAACGGATTATGTGTAAATAGAATATCAACATTATCTCTTACTACGGGCAACATGCCAAGATTTATCATTATCGTAGTAATCAAGGAAATTCACATCATTAATTTTATTATTACAGTACGATCTACATTCTAATGTTTTTGTTACATAGTACGAATTCTTTAGCTTTTTATTTCATACCAAAAAGTATCAAAAAAAAAAAGATTACAAAGTCACTTAAAGTACTTATAATGTAAAAGTTAATAATACGAATACAGTTCGTTTGAATAAAACAGCACTTTATTAGTTTTAAAGGTTTAATCGAACCTTTTTTATTTAATTATTATCACACACAAAGTTCATTGAAAGTTTGACAAGAAGCGGAGTCCAAAAAACAATTAAAATAGTGCTGATAAATTTAGCAAAATTATTACTTTATGAGTATCAAACACTACATCTTAAGGTTTTGAAGTGAAGAATATGGAGTGGCTTGCGCAGTATAGGACGAACATCTACAAAGTGAACAGACGATCTAGTTAAGGTCATTAAAGGTGATGTAATAAGGCCGCGTCTAACTGGTCTCATTGAAAAAATGGGAGACCCATCCCCAGCAGTGGATTTTGTAATGCACTATCATCTACGTAACTGTCAATGCAATTTAAATTTATATTCAGTGCCATAAAACTTGAATAGAGTTCACACACTCTAGGATGATATAGGTGACATAGTGGTAGCTATTAAACTCGACTCACACAACGACTCACTTGTATAGACATTTATTGGTTAAGAGAATAACCGTAGAAGAGAATAAGCAGTAAAATCGGAACAGCTACCATGCTTACGTTATGCACTACGACTATTTCAAATGTAGTTTAAAACTTTAACATTATCACTTCATATTAATTTACAGTAAAATAATGAACATTAATAATATAAAATGAATGTCGTGAATGTCACCAATGTAAATAGGAGGAAAGAAAACGAAAATCGAATTGCTTCAAAATTTGTATTCGTTTTCTTGGAATTCATTTAACTTGAAATGTTTTATAAAAAGTGTTTGGAGACAAACATAACGAGGACAAAGAATATTTTATTCGGCGCGTATTATACTCAAAGAAGTAATGCCTATATATATTTGAAAGAATAGAAAAACATTCGATTTATATCCAAATACACAGTTCCCTAAAATAAATAATTTGTAAAGAAAAAATAAGACAATAATTAGTCCATATATACGTGAAATTTTTCTATGTTCGTAAGAATTATAATTATATATATTATCAATAGAAATTAAAATAAGCTTATTTTAATTTTCTCTAGTCATCATAAAATTAGTAACTCTAGCACTCGTACTTTAAAATTTAACAGATGTGGGACTCTATTGTTTAACAATAGATATGGGTGTTGCTGGAATTGTAGAGAGAGTGACTCTGTACCTGGCTACACTTGATTGCTAGCCCGACTTAGCCTCGCGTACCGCGAATATTACCAGCGTGCTAACTGTATCACAGTTTTGTATATATTGTATAGTGAATCATTAATAATACAATGCTTTGTATATTTATTCGTTGAATTCATCGTCTGGGAGCATTACATAACTTTTATATGGGCATCATGTACTGTTTTACAATATATCATCATCGCGGGACATCAACTCCTGTATATAGGCCTCCCCATAAATTTTGAATAAGAGCGATTGGAAACAAACTGGACCCAGCATCTTCCGACGATCTTAAGACGGTCCTCTGTACCCTTGTCAGTTCTTTGATGTATCTGAATTATAATGTAATTAATTTAAAAGTATTAAAGAAATATTTGTCACAAAATCTTATTACAGTATGAAGGTTTTTGAAGCTATAATAATGCTTGGAAATAAATTGTTCAACTTTAGTAAGTATATTGCAAAAGTGGAAACAAACAATTTCCTCTTAGTTTTGTGGGCTCATCTCAGATTTGAGTAACTTTCGTGGCTTTAAATTGATGGATACCATTAATATGAAGGTCAATCGGATGGTAGTTCGTGTCAAATTGGGCTCTTCTGTAAATTTTTTTATTGAAGTACACGATTAATCACTCTGAAAAATTCTTTAAGAATAAATGGATGTTCTAAAGTGTTTTTCAGAATGTATAATGTATACATCGCACATTCAATACCTTTGTACTAAACATGGCCGCGGATCGAATGAATCGATATCACAAGAATGGAACGGTGAGCAAACACCGATAATCGAGGTAGAGAAGTAATTTTCTCGGAAATGTCTTGTTTGTTTTTACCTTTATTTACTAAAAAGATTTTCTTTCGAATGTAATTATTAAAAAGTTTATTGTCGCATAAAAGGAACGGTTCTTTACATTTATTTCATTTTAAATCTATGTGCATAAAGAAATACTGGTATATACATTTATTAGGGGATAATCAACAAACTTGCCATAATGTCTTAATCGATTGAGACTGTTTTTTTTTGAATTATTAATGTGTTGCGTTTTTCGGATATGCAGTAACTCAGTTTTTATTATATTTATGTACAAAATAACGTTATTTCTAGAAGAAAATTTCAACAATTTTACAATGGAAAGACGATGCCATATTATTTTTAAATCACTTCTTGAATATACTTACAAAAAATATATATAAATTTAAAAAAAAATTTTTTGAACATTGGTTTAGTCAAATGTATTTTTAATCATATACTTATATTATAACATATTAATAGTTGGAAATAACATAAATATTCCATTTTTTGTTAGTCGAAAGCTAGAAAAATAGGTAACTTTAATATTTATTCGATTTTCAAATATTTAATGAATTTAAAAAAAACATTGCACAAAAACGAAAAAAAATATAATGAATATAGACACTTTGTTCATACAGAAAATTCTTCCGCAGAAAATTAATTTTGTTGTATAGCAAAATATATGAAAACTAGAAATTATTCAAATTATGCAGAGGTGGTACAACAAGCGGTCTTATCGCTCAAGGCGATCTCTACGAGACAAATTTTGATTGGAAATGAGAGACACAAAGGGCGGGTGTATGTAATAAAAAATAAAAACGTACTACGTATTTCAGAATATAATATACACTTAGTATATATATATACTTACGCATATACATAAGTATAATATAATGTAATACTTAAATACAGTATTTATGGATTAAAAATTAATGTATCACATTCAATCAATAAATAAGGTGATTATTTTGAAATAAGTTACGTTAATTTATTTTTTATATTGGAACGCGACTATTCAATAACTTTTGTCGGTATTACGTGTGTCGAGCGGTGGTTAGAAACAACAAAAAACTTTCCATTTTGTTGTCTATAATTAGATATTATTGTTTCATAATTGTAGTGGAACAAAATTGCATACAAAACCATAATTCAGTTTTTGACCAGTAAGCAGTTTTAAGAAAATCGGTCGAGAGCAATAGATCGTAGTTCTGTTTTAAAAACTACTAAATTGCTGCGTAGCTATTGGATCGTTGCCAATACGCTTCAGGCACCAAAGACTTAAAAGACAAAGTAACGATAAAAAATAACTCGACTCAATCCAAATGCCTGTAGTAACTTATCTATAATAACATGAATCAAATAATAAAACGCGTAGTGTTGTGTGATCCTGTGTGAGAGTTGATAACGTTTTTATAATAGTGAAAGATAAATAGCATTCACGTTATAATGAGCTATATCGGCTTATAGCAGTGCTATATTACGCGTCTTGTAAAACAAAATCTGCGAAATAGTATCATGTCTGCTATCGATATCGAAACAGATAATTAGTATAGTTATTTGATGTAATATGACCCCTATAATGTTCTGTAAAAAAAAGAATGACAACATACATAATGATAAGCATTTGCATGCATTTATTATCACCTACTTAAATACAAAAACACTTCCCTGTTTTAGGATAAAAAAGTAAAATTAATTAAAAAATAAAATGGATTTTATTCATGTAAAGTATCATAACTATTGAGTTAAATGAACTAAAGAAATAATAGTGTACTGTAAGTGATAATAATATTTACAAAGCACATTAATTGTCACCGATGTAGCTCGAAGAATTGGTCGTCTGAAATGGCAGTGGGTGCGGAACATCGCTCGTGCAACTGTGGGCAACTGGGACCCAAGAGTTCTGACTACGAGTCGGTAGACGCATCGTGGGTTGCCCTACCACTATATAGTTAAGGTTGCAAAAAAATTTTAAGAAGAATATCTTTGGGTAGGCCTATGTCTTTCCATCTGCGTCTATAGACTGAAAAGAATACGAGGGTGAATCAAAAAATTCTTGGAATCAATATTAAAAAATGCAAAGATTTAAATAATAATATTTTATTTTTCTACATAATTTCCCTCCAATGCAATGCATTTAGAATAACGCGTTTCTAACTTCCTTATTCCTTGTGAAAAAAAATTATTTTCTTGACTCTCGAAAAAGTCCTCTACGGCAGCTATAACCGCGTCATTATCTGAGAAATTTTGTTCCACGAATTTCCTCTTTTAATTTTGGAAATAAGTGAAAATCACTTGGGGCTAAGTCCGGAGAATATGGTGGGTGGTCAAGGAGATTGAAGCCAGCACAGCGGATTGCGTTGAGCGCAACTTCCGATCGATGAGCAGGAGCGTTATCTTGAAGGAACAACACGCCCAACGACAGTTTTCCACGACGTTTTTCTTTAATCGCTTCACGCACTTTCGGGATTAAATTTGCATAATAGGGTCCAGTAATCGTCTGGCCTTTTGGCATGTAATCAATAAAAAGGATTCCTTCACTATCCCAGAACACAGAGGCCATAACTTTGCCAGCGGTAGGAGCAACTCGAAATTTCTTAATGGATGGAGAGGATGGTCGTTTCCAAGACATGCTTTGTCTTTTAGTTTCAGGATCAAAATGGTGGACCCACGTTTCATCCATGGTGACAAGACGACGGCAAAAATTATCCGAATCATGCTGGAACATTTCGAGATTACGCTTGGAAATTTCCAAACGTCGCTTTTTGTTTTCATCGGTTAACATTCGTGGCACCCATCTTGCAGACACTTTTTTGAACCCCAGTGAATCAATTAAAATGGATTGAACGCTACCAAAAGATATCTTTAGGATCTCAGCTATATGTTTTATAGTCATTCTTCTGTCTTCCAAAACCAGATTCTCAACCTTTTTGACATTTTCTTCTGTAACGGAGGTTGAAGGCCGCCCAGAACGCGGGTCATCTTTACAGCTTGATCTACCTCTTTTAAATTCAGCCACCCAGTACGCAACCGTAGAATAAGGTACAGCATCACCCCCTAATGTCTGCTGAATGTCCAAAAAAATTTCCTTCGTAGACATTTTTTTCAAACTGAGATATTTTATCACCGCACGTAACTCACTTTTATCCATAATTTTGACTTTTTAGCAACTCGTTGCACAAAAAAATTTATTACATGCGAACGAACTGACAAAAACAAGTGACAGTCTGCATAAATATAGTGTGATAGACACTCTTTACTTTGAACATCGAACTTGATCCAAAAAGATTTCATATAATATATGCACTTCTAAGAACTTTTTGATTCACCCTGGTAGAAGAAGACGTTTATTCTAGCCGAAGTATTTTTTTAAATTCATGTCCTTTTTTTAGGATATATGGACAAATAATTTTTACTGACTCTATTTGGTTTCTTAAGATTTACGACGTAATTAAAACAATGCACGGCTTACTCGATTTTATCTTTTGTTGTTCTGCCTTGAATTGTATAATTATTTCTTTATAAAATCCTTATAGGTTGTAATTTTACTAAGGTCTTTATAAAAGTAACTCAGGTATCACTTAGGTAAGGTATATACAATGTAATGTAACAAGGAAGCAAATATTCACCAACAATCATAACAGATGTTCGGCCACCCAGGGGCTAAAAGGCAAAGCACATTTCCACTAAACATATTTGCAGAACTGCAGGTGCCAGCGGCTACTACAACTCTGTATTTTGTAATGAATATTCAAAGCGAACTCATACGTGCATTTCAGTACTTGATATAATGTTATGTTGTAACTCCTTTATGTTTCATGTGAACCATTTATGGATAGACAATGTGTGAATATATTAACCTGTAATGACTCAACACGAAATCTGTTTAAGAAAATTAAAATTTGACAGTTGAGAGATCCGCAAACAACATATTTCATAAAATTCTATCTATACAGGGTTTTGGGGTTCTAAAACTTAGACAAACTTCGGTACGTGACGTAAAATTATAAGTTTAATTTTTAGCCACAATAAGATTTATTATAATAATAACTGTAGAAGCTCGTAACAGTCGCGCAAACATATCGACCGTTCATATTCAATTTCAATGTTTTGCGTTATTTTTAAAAACAAACCATTGACCACATTGTGTTACTTGTTAATTGCGTGTTGTATATACCGTTTATATTAATATTTTTAATATTTTTTTTTGGACCTAGGGAAATTTAAAAACACTAAAATCATAAAAAATTGTCTAGCTGTTCTTGAGTTATAAATGGTGTATCTAACACTATTTTTTATTTATATATATATATATATATATTTATTTATTTATTTTTATAAAATTTCACTCATAAATGGTAGCGCGGGCCATGCGAAGTTGTTTAGGGTCAACTAATATGTTTATATATCGTTAAACAATGACATGAAAGACGTAATAATGTTTGTAAATGATACGACCTGATAATTATAATAAAAAAGAAGATCTTAAATGTGTTCCGAAGTGTTAATTGCCTCCTGAATTATTTGAACGGTGAGACGGGCAAGTGTGCAACAAGATGCACACGAGATATTTGAGACCAGACGGCTTCACATTTGACCTCCCCCGTGATGCCCCTCATATATAGAGAAGACTAATAGCACTTAAGCGCACACTGTATTACAATACCCTACGCAAAATTACATTTCTTCCTGCGATATTGGAGAAGTGGTGACACTAATTTGACAAACTACATCATCTTAAAACTTGGAAGATCGGTGCCGTGGGTGTACCTACCATAAACATCTTTTTTGTTGTACTTGTAGATATTGATTTCGTATACTTGATTTTTTTCGTCTTAAGAATTATTTCACCGACTAAAATCACTTCAATATTGACGATTTTGAATTACAGAACCATTGACACGTAATGAGCGGGAGAGCCCTCATCAGAGATTCCATCGCTTTGCCTATTTATGTCAAAAAAAAGTGGTACAAAAATATTATTTTATCTAAGGATATCTTAGTGAACGCTGTATCTTGCAAAATTGTGGGTATAACAAGCGATTAAGGTTGTAAAAACTACTTTTTATCTATTTGTAATAATTGTAAAGTCCTAAACAATCGATTTAGCTACTGATAAACCCAATGTATAGTGATGTTTTGGAATGTCAAAGGGAAATTTCTTATACATGTTTTATAAAGCGACTACTTTGATCCTTTGCGGTATATAGAAAGATTCGAATTTCTTAGTATTAATGTTAAGAATCTACTACAATGGGATTGACCCTTGCCCTATAGCTATCGATTACGAAGCTGACGAAAGAAAAGTTTTTTTTTTTATGTTCAAAAATTTTCAGTATTACAAACAAATACAAAAAGGATATGAAAATTTTGTATTAATAATAATTTTAATAAATACAACCGCAACATGTGGCTCATTTAAAAAAAATATCGTTTCATATAAACACCAAAAACGAATTCAAAAATCTATATAAATTCAGTTAATTTTTATTTAAAAAATGTGTCAGTTAATTAGTGACAACTAAATAAGTAAGTATTATGCATGATCAATAATTTTAAACAAGGTATGTTGGAATTATGATACCGAAACGCAAATGTCTAGACTATGTAAAAATTGCAAATTTAAGGCAACCTATAAAGTACTCATAGATCGGTGCCTGATGTTTTCGTTATAGGATATATGTCATTAGTCTGGTAAGATTCCCACTGTTGTAAAAGAAAAACTGTCAAGAGAGTTAGAAGTCAGTTTGAGTATAATTCACATAGGCCTATTGCAGACAGTTGAATGGAGAAACTCTGATAAAATATCCAGGAAATGTCTCTGAAAAGGTTATTAGTCACTTGTATCCACCAGTCATTGTAACACAGTAAGTCTATCTTCGTTAAATCCTTAACGAGAAATAAGTCATTAATTAATGTCGGCAGATAAATGAACAAACGAATTAAGCGCTTTTTAATTAAAAATAATTGCTGTTTCTTTTATAAAGACGTTACTTTCGTTTCATAGGAATTCATTATTAAACGATGCTGTGCATATTAAAATATATATTAAAAACAAGTCGTTTGGCGTGATTTTGTTTAAGTTAAGGTAATTTTAAATAGGGGAGAGTAGGGTAATGAGAGTCAGTGGGTAATGAGAATCACCCGCACATCCACAAAACAGTACACGAGAGCGACTCGTAAATGAGGTCCTCTACCCTGCCCTGGCCCCCAGGCGCTGCCTTGAAAGTCTCGCACCAGTTGGCGCCCGCACTTCTGAGATATGGCAGTATTTTGTTTTTTCGCTCCACTGATCTAATTTTTTGTCAATGTAAATTAAAAGGTAAGTGTCGAATAATTTGCAGTATACGATTAAGACATTCACACGTGCTTAGTTAGACATTCAAAATTGTGATGTGCAGTTCTTAGCGTGTTAATATGTTACAGTTTTATTTTCATTCATTTTTTTTCTAATTTGTATAGAAGTGGGTAATGAGAGTCGGGTGACTCCCATTTCCCACGAATGATCATGTATCAAAAGAATCATAATCACCAGTTCCGAGCACATCAAAAGAATTTCATCCCATAGTACCGAGCACACCAAAACAGTCAGTGTCTGCGATTAACCCATCAGATCCTAGCACTTCAAGTCAAATTACATTGCATGATTTAATCAAGTTACCAGAGAAGACACGTATTATTAATACAAGACAATGCCGAAAAAAACAACATGCAACACTTTTAACTTCAACGCCATTGAAAGAAAACCTTGTAGAAAAAGAAAATAAGAAAGAAAAGAAAAAAGGAGAAACACAGAAAGAAAATAAGAAATGGAAAGGTAAAGGTCAGGGAAAAAAAGTAAAGTGGTGAAGAAGACTCATGAAAAGGTAAAGCGTCAAATACTTCAAGAATCGAATGAAACCTCTGTATCTGATGTTGGTACTAACGATTTGTGCCAGCATGATGAGGATGATGAGCTAAAAGATGTGGGAAACAAGTGCCCAGTATGCAACGATTTCGGCAGAAACAATGAGATATGGTTCAGATGTACCTCATGTGGTCTATGGGCTCACTCGGAATGCACCGGGTGGGACTCAGCTCAAGGTTATGTCTGTGATATGTGCTAGATTTTCATTGACTCTGATTGCCCCCAGGGTGACCACCATTACCCGCATATCGGTGCAATGGGAGTCAAATCTGTTTTTTTTTTAAACTTGAATAATTTTCAAAGTTGATTGCCAAAGTGATTGAAACTGATCTCAATTAATAGTATATTAGTTATATTATATTTAAAGGCGGTTGCAATAAATATTTTGTTTTATAATTAATTTTTATTTGATTTCTCGCTTAAGTGACCCCCATTACCCTGTTTTACCCTACATCACATTAACTATAGTTTTTATCAAGAACTATTGGCTTGTTGTGTTTTTTTAACCCTTAAATGCATGACTTTTATTTATACTTTAAAAAATATATGTCTTACAGATACGTACACTACAATACAGGGAAAAATAGAAAAAATATATATATTTAAACAATATCTTTTATACTTATTTTTTTTAAATAATATACAACGTTATGCATTTGTTTTTTTAATATAGTACTCATTTAAGGTTTAAGTGGTATGTTGCAGTTTTCATCATTATGCATTTAAGGGTTAAATGATTATAACGCAGCGTGGGTAAGACTACCCACTAAGTGGACGGACGACATACTTAAGGAAGTTGGTAGATGCGGGCAGCGCAATTCCCGATATCGTCGCGATCTCTGGGCGATCTTTGCAGCGGGCGTCTATAACTTTATATGATGATGATGTGATTATAAATAGTTTAAATTATAAACCTAGTTATAAACGTAACGTACCAGTTTCCATTGTTAGCGCATGGTGTAAGCATTATCAGAATTATATCAACATTGGACGTTATATATTTCAATAAATAGGTGAAATTAAGAACATCGGATGATGTTATTAATTCCAACTTCCACTCTTGGAGAATCCTTTCTCAACAAGAGAGTTCTGATCTAGATTTTTAGAGAATCGCTCCCTTACCAGGAGAGTTGTGAATTAGACTTTTGGGGAATGGTGCTCTTAAAAGGAGAGTTCTGGTCTGTACTCTTAGGGAATCGCTCCGCAACAAGAGAGTTTTAAATTATGCCCACGGGTAGAGCAAATATCGGCCCTCGAAGTATCGCATTTCAACATGGTTTAGTTCTTTATTTTATATGAATGATAAATTTTTAAAATACAAAATATTGTGATCTCGACTATTGACTACCTAATATAAACTATTTCTTATTAGTTCTATCAATATCGATTGTGTTTTGTAAAGAATATTAATCTATGAATTTTAAAAACAAAATTAACTATAATATGAGAACAGAACAAAGTTTCTTAGAAGAAAAATTACGAGTACGTAGTATATATTATACATATATATATACATATATACGAGTATGTATATACTACGTACATACACACATATTTATATATACCTGAGTGTGTGTGTGTGTGTATGTATGTATGCTTAAAACAAGTTTACTTGGTAAATTTTAATTACAGACAACACAGAATAACACAATAAAATACACTTTTATACCTCTTAATTATCATTTATTAAATTTAAAACTTTATTAATCAAAATTCTTAAGAATATTTATGAGAGTGATCACAAAAAAACTTTTTTGTAATACTCGTAGCCGCGTATTTTACGTTGGTTTCCATTACAGGGGTGCTCAATTTGATTAAATTAGGCTCTTCTGGCATTCTTTTCATGACGTGCTCAAGTGATCACTGTAAATTAACCAAACTGAATAATAAAAGGAATAAATCATTATAAATAAGAGAGGTTAATAAAATAAGGGTAAGGAATTTATTTAAACAAATATTTGCACTGGATTATATAACATTATATTATAGTTGTTGCTTTATAATCAAATATAAGTAAACTAGCGAATCCCGCAAACGTTGTTATGCAAAAAAATTAAAGTTTTTAATTAACAAAAGTAAGATAAGGGTTAATCGTAGAGGGGTGAAAATTTAGGTTTGTATGTATTTTTGTATGCTGTATCATAATAAAATAAAAACCAAAAAAATTGTCTAAAAAATTAAAAATAAAATTTAGGGGTGGACCACCCTTATCACTTGGGGGTATGGAAAATAGATAGTAGCCGATTCTCAGACATACTGAATACGCATGTAAAATTTGGTAAAAATCGGTCAAGCCGTTTCGGAGGAGTTCAAGTTCGAACACTGTGACACGAGAATTTTATATATTAGATTTGCAAATAGTTTGCGTAGTATAGGATACATGCAAACAAACTTTACCTGAAACAGAAATTGCTTTTGGCATTTCTAGGTTGACTAAATTTTATTTCAAATAAGCCCTGATTCACGTTCATGTGTTTCTATAATGTAATTACGTAAACTTCTTGCTAATTTTTCTCTTTGTTAAATTCTTGACATTTTTTGTTATTGCAAACCAATAAAAAACTTATTGCACAGTATTTAGTTAGAAAATTTCTAAATTCAGTAATTTTAATGCTACTAATCAGCGCAAGCATTGTCTTGTTTTCAAACAGAACATAATTTGTAGTTAGTCGGAGTGTTTTGAGTGTTGATCTAAATTTGCTGCCGTACTGAGAGATTTATTCATTAGTTATATAAATAAAAAGATTTATACGGCATGACCATTAAGTTGACGTTTAATAAATAAGTTTAAGTAATCCCAAAGTCAAATAAAAATAATATAATCACCATGATTAGAAAGTTGAAGAGACAATAGGCATGTCACAGTTCGCAGAACAGAAGCGCCCAGCCTTAAGGTTCGGGAGTGTAAACCAACAATCAAAAGAAGGACAGATGAACCTGGTCATTGGAAGGCGATAGATGTCGCTTCCAACCTTTTGGAAATTTATGGTGGAGACAAATGTCCAGCAGTGGACTTCTTAAAGCTGAAATGATGGTGATGAATAAATTTTAAGTAACTATTGACTATTTAATATGCATTGGTAGTCACTGGACTACATAAGGAATGGAACATAGGATCGTAGATCGTGGGTTCGCTTTTTGGCATACAATCTTATAATTAACACTTTCTGCATTAATTATAAAGAATTTCCACTGCTCACAAACAAGTTTCTAGGGGATGAGCAATAGTGTCCTCTGCATAATATAATACCACACTGCGATCGCCAGCTCGCCTGCCAAGCGTGGCGATTATAGTATATATCTTTGGACGAGGCCTAAGCCTTGCAGTGGGTGTCTATGGGTTAAAACAATAACGTCGACTATGATTTAATATGCTTGTGTAGTCAATAATAATAAAAAAATGCTTATTCGATTTAAATTAAGTATAAGTATTCATTATCTGATAAAAAACATGAATCCACATAGTAAGCTAAATACTCGTAGCATTAACGATATATAATAGTAGCATTCACGGATATTATGGGCAATGAATAACTACCAAAACAAAAATAAGGCTTTAAAACGTCACATTCACGTTTATCGGAAAATGTCACACGTAATACGCGAGATAAGCATGGGTTCTGTATTTATCCGTTTAAAACTGCATTCATTTTTATTCATATTTCATTCTTATGAAATGAGTGAAATGCGTCAAAGGACTAAAATGAGTCAAATTAATGAAATAACTAAACATATGTTTCACCACTTTTCGTAATATCCATTTACATTACTGTTGTATAGGTGTTGTCAAGTTAATGAGTGTCATGGCAAAAAGTCATACGATTGCCTTTGTGAAATTAATTTAACATAATGAACGTATTTGTGGTATGGGTAAAAGGGCTACATACTCGTATTAGGAATTTAATCAAGTACAAATAAGATCGTACTATGCGTGCCTGATTCTTGTATAAGAATTATTAACCTTTGGCATTCGTTCAATTATTATTATTTTGTTACTGGAGCAAAAGGAAAATATTATTCTTCTGTATTACTCACTGAAGTCCAGTTAATTCCATGTTAAGGGGCATATTTTTGTTTAACTGCTATTAAGTAATTGAGCAATGACAATCATATTACTTTTAATTCATGCCATTACCATCAATAGTTAATATTCTTTTATTGTGTGATGACAGGTTTCGTTTTTCTACAACTTCCTCCAATTGCTTAATCTCGTCTTTCTCTGAGAATTTTTTTTTATCATATCTTTACGTAATTACCTTACGCTAACTCTATCGCTGCATGTTAAGTTTAGTACTTCCAACATACTCGGATTTGCCTTTTGATATATCCGGTACTATCACAGCCGGTTTTCCCAGAGCTTGTCGGAACATACATCACGAACTTCCGCGTTACAACGCGCATAGATGTCTTCGACTAAAATATAAAAAATGAAAGGTTTTTAGTCACTAATCAAAAGCCTACATTAATGTCGCGTTTAGTGTTTATTTTTTAGTTTTATTTTTTAAATATGCTTAAGCAATTTCGAAAAGTTAAAACATAGATACAACATAGTTTTAAATACATGTTTCGACATAGATTACCACTAATTTCTGAACGTTTATTTCATCAAGAAAAACCTACAAGAAACTCGATAGTTACTCCAATTTTTCATTTTTTTTTTGTTATAAATCTTCAACTTGTCACGTAGATACACATGATATTAATCCCAGTCATATTTATATCCTGTATAATATTGCTTCTTTTGTTTTGAATCGCCATTATTAGAACTGACTGTTCAAATAAAGGCGATAGGTTTTCAGCTTTTATAAGACAAAATCAAGTAAAAAAATCTGAAGTTATTCCGTTGCTTACGTTATTTTTAGTTGAGGTCATAGACTAATTATAGAAATATTGTACTAAAGTTGCCCGTCGAGGCTAGTGTTATCTCTATCTAGTGTTTTGTCTAGTTTATTACAATATCAAATTACATATATTTATTAAATTCCACTGGCCACGGTAACAAAATATTTAAATCAAAAACATAATATGACATAAACACAAAATCACGGAATATGAGCACCAGGTAGGTTTTAGCTGCAGTCTGGTCCTGGGGTCCGTAGGTAGCGGATAGTGGAACGCCTAGGAAACATCTTAGCTAGCTTTTGTAGCCCCCGACTAAGTAATGGCAAGAGAACGAGATGCAGTGGTAACATTTGAGGAAAGTGCTACTTAGAAAATACTACACGTGTCCGATGATGACCATGCGATAAATAATTAGAAGACTAATTGGTTGGAGCTGTTCTGAAAAACGCAGCTGTTGGCGGAAATTGTGTGCATCAGTACGGCGATAGCATAACATGGAAGGCAACAACCACATACTACCCAAAGAGATCATTATAGCTGAGAAAAATAACAAAATATACCTCAATCCGCAGCTGACTTTCAATGGCCAGAGGATGTGAAGAACCTCCGGTCTATCGTGACGATTGCTACATGGAAAGTGAAAAGTATATACCGCTTGTATAAATAGGTGAAATTCGAATGGGAAATACTAGATTTTAGATTGATATTCTCCAAGTGAGTCTGAAATTACAGGAAAATAGATTGCGATGGTATGGCCACATTCAACGAAAACCAGATGACCACGTGGTAAAAACTGCCTTAAGCCTCCCAGAATTCCTAAGAGGGAGAGGGCGTCCAAAAGCTACGTGGTGGTCTAATATCGGAAAGGAACTGGAAACCCTTCAACTTGATGCAGAGACAACCCAGGATAGAGTGGCCTGGCACAAATTGATAAGGAGACCCGACCCCAAATAAAGGGAAAAGGAAAGGAAGAAGAAGAAGAAGATTCTCCAAGTGAGTCTAGACACGAAGAAACTGGTGTATTGTTACGAGAGAATACAGTAGTCTATTAAATAAGGACGTTACAGTTTTTAGGTCATTCGATAAAAAGCTCATAAAACGAGCTTCTACCACATATCGTTCAGGATAAGATTCACGGAAAGCAAAGTGTCGTGTCTAAAATTATGGTTGGATTAATGGCTACAGATCGTCGTAAAAAGATGGCTCTTTAAGAACACGAACAATAAACACCATCAAAATCAGTGGATATAGCTATAAAAATTTTGTATTCGCACTATAATAAAAAAACAAAAAAAAAAATCAACATGTATGTAAATTAAAATCTCAAGTCATAATGTTCAATGCTAATACAAAATAACAATAACTATTTTATTTACGTAACTAAGAATATGAGATAATTGTTATAAAAATTAAATCGATTGAAAATTATTAGGCCTATTATTTCAACATTTTTGGAGCAGTAGATAAACGGAACTCAAACATCACAGGTGTCATGCCGCTCCCGGATTGGTCAGAGTAACATGACGCAAACCTTATTGACTAATTGCGACTATACTACAACAACAAACTAATCGACTGTTACATATATTTTAAAGTGCGAATTTCTATTTCATCGCTTAATACACGTTACACAAAGTACTTGTAAAACCAAGATTAATCTTTCATTTATTAGGAAAATACTTCGAATTAATATTTCTATTATAATGTATAAAATATATACATGCATATATAAAATACATTAAATAACATTAATAATATTATGAATATAATGTAAAATCTACCTTTAACTCATGATGTCAAAACCTTTAGATATTCAGGCCTAAAATTGGCAACGGGCCACCGGAAATTGGCAATTATGCAGGATGATTGGTTATATAAACGCTTATCTACATATATAGTATAAAATATTTAAAGGAGTGAATGTATTTATCACGAAAACGCTCTAAAAATTTCACACCTGTTTTCAATCTTCCTGTATATACTGATAACTGTGATAAATATTATAAATAAAATATATTTTCAATGGGAATGCTACTGGCTAATAAATTCTGGTAGAACGAAGTCTGCACTGACAGATAGTAAACAATAATTAATTTTAATATGTAGTTATTCGAATTTCAAAAATATTAACAAAATGTCCACTATCCATTCCATGATATTATTTATTATTTCTGTAAACATTGGCTTTTAGATAGTGGGTGTCACACATTAATTGACAGAATATGAGCTGTAGCACATGTTCTGTATGTATATACATATTCATATATAGTATATACATATATATGCATCTCATTTGTATGTGTACAACATTGTAATAATATAAGTAGTAGTAAATAGACGTATTTTAATATAATAATATTAAAAATACATTTATTTATTGTATGATAAATATTCAACGGCGGAAGCAGTTTGTTTGTTCAGCATCACAATTAATTTACATTTTTCTATGTTGTTTTAGAATTGGACTTAGATTATTTGGAGCGAGGGGGCGGAACCCTGACGGTTGCCGGCGCACCCAGCGTGGAGCCTAGTCCAGACAGCCTCGACCTTGTCAAAGTTGTTTTGCTTGGTGCGCCCGCTGTAGGAAAAACCAGTATTATTCAGGTAATGTATTTGTTAAAATAAATTTTACCAATTAACATAATACTAAGTATACTCCCATTTCAAGGTTAGGGAACTTAATTCAAATTTAAATTAAGAAATTCTTTTTTCAAAAATTACTAATTTAGTTTCTGCTCGGCTGATAAATGCCCCAGACTTGTGAAAAACAGGCGATAGTAACATAGCGGTACTATGTATGTGTGTTGACATAGCTCGAAGGCGTACACACAACTCCATTCTATCTTTTAGAAAGACATTATTTACAGAATAGTTGACTTTTAGTATAGTAAACCAAACCAAACTAATTTAAATCTAGCAATTTATGCTCTTTGTACGTTATCTGGGTTCTATTGTAAAATCGTATACATCGCACATAGAAAGATTTGTTTGAATTTTATTAATAGGTAGTTTTATTTTTTCCGTGAAGTTATCTTTAGGTAGTCATGAAAAGTTAAATTAAATTTCTTTTCTTCCAAAGATGTACTTTAAACTTCACTTCTGTCTTTTATATTTTTTTTGATAAGAAAAAGTTTCGTAATTAACTTCAATTCAAATTTAGAATTTGAGATTTCTATACACTCTGGTGGCAGATGCGATGCGGCTCGCATCCAGATCTGAAATTGATTTTATTTTGCACAGAAAAATCTTGTTACAATTCGGGAGAGGCACTCAAGTAGTTTGAACTTTAGACTGAAATGTTAATAGAAGTTCCAACCTTTGCCTGTGGAGGGAAAGATGAAAAGCTTTAAGAATTTTAAGCAGATTGGCAAAACCACGCGACGTGAAATCGATGAATTTATTCCTCTGAAATACATTATGATTTTCAACCGTGAATAACTAGCTACACTACGTATAAGATTGTTTTTTAATGTTTAATTGTTGTTAAAATGTTTATAAGATAAAATATTATTATTAAAAATATAGTACTATTTTTAATAAATAATATATTAATAATTAATAAAATTATAATTCATTAAAATTATTTTTTAAAAAATATAATATTATAGCTATAAAAATATATTGCTCACCTTAATTGTATGTCTAATAATTTTGTTTTCTTCGCAGCAATTTGTCTGGAGTGACTTCTCCGAAGAATATGTGCCCACGGATCGCAAGCATACCTTCTACCCCTCCGTGATCATTAACGAACATTTGTACGAAGTGAAGATAACCGACGTGCCCGTCATACCGTACTTTCCGATAAATTCCTACTACGAGTGGGCACATTATCGGTTCTACGGGCTCCGCAACGCAACCGCATACATTCTGGTTTTCGATCTATCGAACGTGGAAACATTCCAATACATCAGAACGCTGCGAGATCAGATGGTTGAGAGTAGAGACATGAGAAATGTCCCAGTTTTAGTTGTAGGGAATAAACAAGACTTGCTTTGCAGTAACACACCTTCTGCTGTCACGGGTCTTCAACAGCTAGCGATGGCTGAGAGCGCTTGCGGGGATTCGAGAGAGAAGCGACGAAATATTGTGAACCTTGTTAGAAAGCATTGGAAATGTGGATATGTTGAGTGTTCAGCTAAATACAACTGGCGTGTCATAGCCGTGTTCAAAGAACTTATGGAGACGATAGATGCTTTAGAATGGAGTGGTGGAGGCCGCAGTGCCGAACCTCCTCCCGACTCTTCGGCAGGAGGCGGTACCGGGACACACGAGAACAGATGCGTGGTTGCTTAGCATTTAGCAATAGACGATGTTTGTTTTGGACACGTCAGCAATACGTGGTGGAAAAGTTTTAAATTTAAAAATATCTGGTCGAAGAGATCTTTACGGTTTTAGTGGTTTAAAAACAGTTTCATCGTCCTCTTTTTAATTCTGGTCTTAACGTATTTTAAGAATTTCAATGTAGTTTAATTTTCTACCAATCCATAGCAATATTGTGTTGTGATATCTTTTAATTAGGCATTTATGTAAAACTATCTTTTTTCAGTATATTTCTGAGCAATATTTAGGTACATAAAAATTTTTAAGAGATTTTCAGATTTTTTTATGTTATTAAAGTTGTTAATTAGGTGTTGAAAGAACTTATTAAGTCTATCTCGTTAGATGTCGAGAATCATGTTTTGCTTAAAATTTTTATTTGTTATATCTTCGATGTCAAATACTTGTCTTTATTTTAGGTGTTTTCTGATCTCACTAAAACTACGTGAAGTCACAATAGTAAAAAAATATTTTATTACTATGCATTAGTGCCATATGTAAAGTTTAATTATCAATGTTTATGCGTTGCCTTATTTTTCGGACACGGACACGCACCTGAAATTATAAATAAACTGATATTTGCAAAATTCACAATTTAAAATTAAATTTTTTCAGATTTCGTTTTTAGGAAATTAATAGTAAATTAATATGCGGCGGAGATAGGATAGCATTTCGATCCGTTCAGTTTGAAAATCGGGTCATTTCTGCAACGAACTAGTAAAACCCCAATAGTAGAATCATCTAAAATTTGGTAAGGCATGGAAAAGAATAAAAACGGTAAACGACAATGGATTGCAACAAGGCTTCTTTCACCCTACTGCGACAACCTGGAGCATCATAACCGGTCTCTCCCTCGCTCGACCCTGCATGATAACTCTACTGAATGGTGAACAATGCTGGAAATATCCGCTTCTTCTTCATAGTCGGCACAAACTTTTATTTTGTTAATTTGCCATGTTTTGGCACTTTAAGACGTCTTAAATTAGATTACTAAAAATAATAATAAAATTTGATCACCACGCATCTGAAATTTTACTCTAATTTTCATTGTAATAAAAGTTATCCTAATAATACGATGTTTGTCTAATGATTAAAGGCTTTTTTGTACATAAACTTCTTTTAGAACGTGAAAGAGCTTTAATAATTTATAGATTTATATTTATTACCAATGTTGTTTCTTTTTATAGGAATAGGATCTTACTTTTATGGTCAAACTTGTAGTGTATTTATCTTGCAGCTTTTTACTTCAAATCTTTGACTCTACTATCTGAAGTTAATTACATATATTATTTTATTATGGCTTGTCAATAAACATGCAAAGGTTATAAGAAAGAAACAGTGCGTTGGCACAGGGTAATTTTACACTTTACTATCGTAGTATAACTATTATAAACTCGGCTAACCTCAATTGCAAACTACGAGAGAATAACTTTTAGAAATCACTTTTTAAATCTAATAATAAGTACCCTTTCTTAACATTGAATACGTACGTATTACTATTACTCTACTGCTAATGTAATAATACGTCATGGCATTGAGCAGAGATATTCCAGCGAGTTAGATCTGAGACTTGCGATTGTAGTTCGCGGGTTCGATTCCCGGGATCCATTCTTATTTAATACTGTGTACATTATTTATATGGGATAGGACAAGTTTCTAGAGGATGGATAGTAGTGTCCTCTGCGTACCACAATACCTGACTGCAATTGTCAGCCCTGCCTAACGGAGCGATTATGGTGTACCTCCCATAGGTTTCTTTGGAGGAGATTTATGCCGTGCAGTGGGTGTCTATGGGCTGAAAGGGATGTGCGATTGAAACGTGTTTTTTCACTTTGAGCTTTGTTGGCAAGTTCACAAGTTCAATGAGTCATGGAAACGGTAATGCTCGGGATATCTCTACGAGATTGAATGATGAATGAGATTCGTAGACGAACGAAAGAAATCGCCATGGCTCATTGGATTAATCGATATGAAATGAACGATTGAAGGGATCCAGGCCTCAAGATTCTGAAGTGGAAACCACGAATCGGCAAACAAAGTGTAGGACATTAGTGTATGTGGTGAAGACTTTGTTAAAGTCATATCATCGGAAATCGCTGGATAAAAGGCCGCTTGTTTTGTTGCTCATTTTATTAGAAATCTATGAGAAGGCCTTACTTCAGTTCCAGACATCCTTCGGCTGAAATGTTGAGATAGTAATAAATAACAAAAATATTAAATATCACACAAAATAATTATCAGAGAGCTGATATTCGTATGCATATTTAACTAGTGCCATTTATAATGCTAAGAATATATGGAGGCGGTTTAAATGAGATACTAATTATAAAACGGCAAAAAAGCTATGGGGTTTGTGGTTAAGGCTATGTGTTTACTTAAGCGAACTTATTTTACGACAACTTAGCTTAAAAATGCTATAAGTATCGATGTTGTTACTTATTTATTTAGTATCTCTCTTTGATATAATCGATGACCAGCTTATTTCTTGTCTGGACTGGTCTAGATCATGATAATAAAACCCCAAGCCCTCTTCCTTCGTAAAAGCAGATACAATTCGTCGTCTCACTCAAGCAAAATCAAGTATATTTATCTGTCTCGCTCACACGTACGCAAGTGCTTTCCATAGTTAGACAGCACTTCAAATTTTAGTTCAATGTGCACCTGAATCGCTCCATTGATGTTTTAAGAATCTAACAGTATATTATTCAATAATATTTTGTTTGAAAAGTTTTAAATAATTTCATTTATATAAATAAACTCGCTTATGTTCTCAAGCATTGTTTCTCGTTTTATGTGAAAATATTGTAAGAAGATGGAACCATTTGGCTATCTGAATTTGTATAGTGTACAATTATTGTACAATAATTATAAATCTGTTTAGAATTAGTGTAATTTGACTCAGTGTTGTGCAGACTACCTATGTGCTTCCTCTAATGTAGGTCATACGAATGTAGACGTTATTGTTTGATCACCATATCCAATATTTTGTAGATTATTTATAACTCACTGTATTAATGACATTTTGTTGAATTGTTAATAAGTGGATAGAGGTGTTTGTTATGTTAATGACTATTGTATATATATGCTAAATTTCATAATAAACTTGGTATAATTGTTGTGAGAATATAAGTTTATTATTTCCATCGATAAGGAATACTTGTATAAATTTGAGAATTAAAACATTTAATAATGATTTTATTGGTTTACTATTATGATATTAATTTTATATTTGACAAATTATTATTTTTCGATTAAGTAGAATTTGAAAATAGATTTTCGTGTTAATTAAGTTTAAGATATTTACTTTTATGAAAGAATAAATACTTTTACTCTAATTGTGAAGAGTAAATGTATACCTCAAAAGCTTTATGCACATTTTAGTTACATTTGATGATTTTTAAAACAAAACGTTTTATCATAATAGGTAACTGATTAATCCATTTTAAAACTCTTGAACTTGGAGACTAAATCCGTATTGAATGTCAGTCCAAGCGAAGGCCCTTGCTCTGCGAAACGTCTTAGCAACCTAAGAGTTTTTAACGACCTTCAAATCTGGTATAACATATAATGTAACGGCCCAAGACGAGTACCTTGGTGTACTCTCTGTAGTGACTACAAAAAGGTCTATACCAGAGGTCGGCAACCTTTTATGTTGGAAAAGCTAAAATTATAATTTACAAAACTTCAAAGTTTTAAAAGAGCCACAATTTTTTTTTTGCCAATAATAATTAGTACTTGCATTAATACGTGGTATAATTTGATAATCACTTATTATAAAATAAATAATATTTGCGTATGGAACTAAAGAGCTGCAGTTTCCTATTCAAAGAATCGCACGTGGCTCGCGAGCCGCAGGTTGCCGACCCCTGGTCTACGCTAAGAACTTTAAGCGCACCGACACCTCTTACCCAATGAAGCTGTTAAGGCTGTTAAGTTTAAAAAGTTTTAACACTGTTTCGCAACGGCCATAGTAGTTTTTATATTTATCATTTGACGCCATCGTATGAAAATAAGAATGCTTCTATTGTAAATAATTCATTAATGTCTGCAAATGTTATTGTTTAAATTAACTTAACAATAGTTTCTGAGGCTCTACAGTGTTAAATTAAATCACTTTATACAAATGTTACACGGTGCAATAAATTGTGAACACTTTTATTTATTTGTTTTATTTCATCTCCAATAATAAGTTGATTCTTTGTGTTCTTGGGGGAAGATAGTAGTCATATAGACGCATCTCTTTTTATATTCTTATCTGGAATAGTACATAGAGTTGCGTGACGGGCACCATCAAACTTTCATACATCTCGCAAGGCATCCAAAATTTGGCAGTCAATGTTCTAAACGGATGACGTGTAAATGTTAAAAATTAATCAGTAAGCCATTTAGCGGCTAGAGCTGAAGATATGGCAAGAGCCTTCGGCCTTCGCGGCTTTCAAACGAGTTGCCAAAACCAAGGCTAGGCGCCCTCTGCACTCTGTCCCTTCGAACTCACGGAATCTGCAAATACCATTAGGGCAGCAATATGAGTTCTATAAATTATCATAATATTTGGCTGATATGGGTTTTTTTCTGTTAAAAGTGTTTTTTTAAATTCTGAGACTAAAATGGATACCGAAACGACAAGCAAAATTTAAATTGAACAAAGACTGTCGAAAAGCTTTCGAACATTGGGAGAGGCATTTGCATTGCAGTGTGTCATCAGCTGAAAAGTAGAAGAAATGAGAAAGTGTGGTAATGATATTGAATGAAATCAATGTTCTTAATAATTAACAAAGGTATAAATATATGCACATAGATGTCACTAGATATTTTTTGAGTTGATCCAAAAGTCATTTCTGGTTTTAGTTCTACCCTATTTATGTATCATTTTTCATGATAACCATAGCCAAATTGCTTAAATGTTTAGATTTACGTAAAAATAAGAGTATATAATAAAAAACATTACATCTGCCACATCTTTAATATATAATAAATTATCAGAGAAAAGCTAGAACAGAGAAGCTAGCTAAAAAACGTTTAAAAAATCACTTTAAAACAGAATGGATAAAACAAATCCTGTATACATATTAAATACAGGAAACCTTTTGTTCCCGAAGATGATAACGAAGAAGGTCAGCCTTATTACTATGCGAACATAGTGTTATTTTACATACACCTCTTTTTAAACTTCCCAAACATTAAGGTATACTTTATCGAATGTATAAAATAGGTACTTTTAAAATTATTTAAAATGTTTTATACAAAATAATGTAAATAACAAAGAATTTAATGACAGATGCGCAAGAAAATGTTAAGTGATAAAGTATGAAATAAATGTTTTTGGAGGCTTGCGTCAAAACTAAAAAGACAGTAAATTTCAAAAGTAATATTTCACGTTTTATCTCTAACTTCGAATTGGTATTAAATGTCTTTTTATTTATTTTGAGACGTTTTCTTGTTAAGGTATACTAGAACAAAATTGTTTTTTAAGAAACAGATCTTTTTTTACTGTAATATTTTTTTATTGCCATTTACATATAAAATTAGTTTATTTGACCCTAATCCTAAATTTAAGCTAGTCTTATAAAAATAATTATAAATTCCAAATGAGGTAAATAAATTTAATCATTATTTTCTTTTGAAAACTTTGAAATAATGTTTGTAATTTGAGTGAAAAAAATATTCTTTTCAATTTAAAATTTCAAAGCCTGCGAATGTATTCGAGACTTCGGAAAGTGCACACTTTTCACATTAATCTTGTAAAGCCTCGAACAATAGAAAAGAACTCTAACGTGAAATACTTGTATGTAGAGAATTCTAAAGTTTGTACTGAATCTTACGAGAGACTTAAGATTTAGTGCAAGTTTTATTGGGTTACAGTTTCGATAATGCTTGTGTATTCGATTTTCTGGTTTATTTTAGATTCGTCGTTTTACCTTATATACACCTACTGATATAAAAATATCTATGGCGGGACATACCATAATGGCCATGCTTGGCAAGTGGATTGGTGATCACATTATGATATTATGGACGCTGCTGCCAATCGTCTGGAAACTTGTTTGTGAGATTAATTAATGCACAAAGTGTAAGTAATATACAAGAATAT
This sequence comes from Battus philenor, assembly GCF_028537555.1. Taxonomy (NCBI): domain Eukaryota; kingdom Metazoa; phylum Arthropoda; class Insecta; order Lepidoptera; family Papilionidae; genus Battus; species Battus philenor. The sequence continues at coordinate 8,992,297 of NW_027181686.1, forward strand.
ATCCCAGGAATCGAACCCGTGACCTACAATCGTAAGTTGCGGTCCTCTACCGCTGAGCTACCACAGATATTTCTATTGTAGTTCATATAATCCTTTTAAATAAAAATATTTCACTAAAATCGAAAACGGCTCTACCAAACCGGCTATTTTTTTATCCATATTTTCGCTTACGTAAGTTGAATTTCTATCGAAGAGAAATAAATGTCAAAACTTAAAAAGGCATGTTGAGATGCAGATAAATAAAACATACCAAATAATTACATTACAATGAAAATGTAATCGCCAAAGTAAAAAAAAAAAAATTTCATAAAATTAAAAAATAATGTCACTCTGTAAAACGTTTTATTTCTTTAATTTTTCTATTAAAGTGCATCAAGCCAATTAAGTTATGACAGCTCGAAGTTTGACACTACAAACGAGTTTTGAGTTAGTTTAATAATTTTTAATTCTGTTTATAAATAAGCCGTTTTAAACCGTTAATATAATTAAATAAGTATCACCGTAACGTAAGTATAATTGTAACAAGAAATCAAGAAATATTATTGGCACTTGTTTACTACTGATTGTGTAATCATTCCGCTCACAACGGTTTCAACTACGAACCGGAAATAAACCGGAAATAACTTAGCTGTAGTTGTATATTCATTATATAGTTGTGTACTCGTCCCAGAACTTATATTCAATCGTGCTTTGCCGAAATTTTGCTTTTTTCGTACTCTTTAAAAGGATTTTGTTTACCAAATAGTAACTGTGTGAAGAAGAAGTGAACTCAACCTACTCCCTGGTCTGACGCAGTCACAAAAGCGTATAACACCACGTTGCACGGCTTCACGAAGCTTTAGTAAAATAGAAAAAGTTGGAGACACGATTGCGGAGATTGACATGATTCACAACGATCCACAGTCATAAAAAAAAGACAAAAGAAGAAGCGTGTATTAGAAGAGAGTCCTTTTTTTAAGTTTTTAGATTGATTTTATGATTGATTGATTGATTTTATATTTAACCTTAATATATGTAAATAAAGAAAGCAAAAAAAATATTAATTTAAAGCAAGTTAACAGTTCTTTTATTTTAAATCTTATGATGTAATTCTTGTATACTTTTTGTTATAATAACGGCACGTGCGTGTGTTGCTTAAGAGTGCGTTAATCATTTTAATTGTGCTTTCCTCTCTTTCTAGGTATGCGAGATTATTCAATAAATAATACACTCTTTACAATTATAATTGTAGTTGTTTTCACTGTAAATACTTAGAGTATAATGAAAATACTAGTCTAGATAGAAGGTAGTAAAGCGCTGAAGGTTGACATAAACCTCTTCCAAGTAACTATGCTCTTTATATTATATATTCCTCGTCGTCGTTGTCATCGTTTTAGCCCTTATACGCTCATTTACTGCAAGGCAAAGGACTCTTACAAAGATATTAATGGATGATATATCATAATCGGCACGCTTTGCAGGCGGTTTACCGATCACAGAGTTGTATTGTTATAAGCAAAGGACGCTGCTGCCCATGCTCTGGAAACTTGTTAGTCAGCAATGGCATTCCTTTTTAAATTTAAGTCCAAATTCGATGTTTTTATTCAATTAGGAAATTTCTTGCGATTTTGAACCATCGATTAATTCAAAATTAGGAGCATTACGCTACCACCGGCTCGGAATATTATTCTGTTTAGAAGAGCCGACCAGAAACTCAACAGTTGCTCTTTTAAATGAAATTTTGCAATTTTATGTTATCTGTTCAGACACAAATAATATCAATCATGTAAATGAGTCAAAAAACCAAGTGCCACACTTTTCGATCAACCAAAAACTTAAATACTGTTATAACATTTATTTAATAATATACTTTTAATATTTATTTGAAACTGAGAAACGGAAGGTATATCTAGCAGAATTTTATTTTATATGCGTACACCTAGGCTCATGAAGCATTTGTTTATTTTTATTTATCATGTGCATGTCATTATTTTTCAAATAACGTTTTAAATTATAGCGCATAAAGACTATTTCATTAAAAATGTATTACAAAGCACACATAAGATATCAATTTCCTTAAAAACATTTATCAGAGAGTCTGTAAAGTTATTAATAATTAATCTACAAAGTGTGAATAACATGTTATATCCCCGGAATCAAACTCGCGACCTACGATGGCAAGTTTCATTCCTCTACCGCTAAGCTACCACTGTTCATAGTAAGATATTACATATTAAAAATGTATAATTAAATATTCTCAGTCTTCTGAATATATGTCCCATGCTAATATTAAAATAGTCTTAATAAAAAAGAAATATAATCTAATTATAAAGATAAACAATAAGCGTCACTTCAATACCCTTATTTTAACAACGGATTGTCTATTCCAACATAGATTCGTTACTGTTCGAGCCACGAAAGTTACATAGGATCTCTACGTAAATGTAGTTTGTTATTGTGTTTGTGAACTTTAAATTTGTTTCGTAACAAGTTGAGCTTGATAATTAAACGGTAACTAGTGAAGGCACTTTAGTCGACTATATTGTTTAAATCTATTAAAAGAAAAAGGTTAGTTTTTATGAGTTTTAATTTGGTCAAAATAAAATAAATAGAATAGCATGATTTGAATGACTATTTTGTCAATTAATTATCTGTTACCGTATGTTTGTGGTGTTTTGACGCGTGCATGGAAGTACTCGTCACGGCCTGAGGTATGCGGGAGAGAGGGGGAGATTGAAAAGACGCACAAGAGATATTGCGGACCAGACGTATCAAAGTCTGCCTTTTATTACTGTGATGACATACCTCAGAAGATAACTAGAACTTGCGTGAAATTACAGCGAGTTTTCGCCACGTGTTGATTAGAATAGTGTTTAGTAGAGTAATTTAGCTAGCTAATAAGGCATTTAAAACATTTATTACATGTTTCGCTATTTTTTTGCAATAATTAAAGAACACTGGTCTGTCGGGTTTTTCTTCTATTAATTAGGCGATGGTGTCCTCACTTATTATTTTACTCAATCTGCTTTGGAAATCGTATCGAAGTTCTCCGAACGCTGGACAGTGGACCACGGTCTTGTCCACCTTTATATGCTACAAATCAAAAGTTTCCTACAAATGATTCAAGTACCATGAATCTGTTGTGGAAATCCAAGTCTTTAATATGTTTACATTACGGAATATTTCCCTCAAAAGTACTGTATGCAATAATTTAAAATTATTATATCGTCGTAAAACTCGTTGCGTGCTAATAAATGTTTATATCTCTAGTTGTTTGAACACTTGGGAGCATCGTGATACACTGAAAACGATTATTGGAGCTGTAACGGAACGTGCTCTGAATTTTAATAGCTCGAGCTGCGCGGAGGATACTCATTCATAGACACGGATAAAGATATTAATATTTATGACGATCCCACAAACATCGGTAATATTTTCATTAATTATTGTTTATACGCATATATACAAGCTGATCAGAAATAGGTATCAAAAGCGTTAAAAAAGACAATGTATAGCTAATTTGTTGTCAAAATAATGTATAGTACACCCTATCCTAAAAAATGGTTTCAGAAATAGTATACCATCAATATAACATAGTAACATATACATAGGTTTTTTTTAGGTTAGGGTTTAATTTAATTATTGGATTCAATCTGCGAAATTAGTAGTTTCACGTGTTTTTGGAAAAATTAAATTAGTGAAGCAAATTTCAGTTTGTACAGTGTGATCGGTGTAAATGCTTCAACGCTTGCTGACAGTAGAGCTATACACAAAATTTTATATTTTATATATATGTACAAGTACGCTCAAGATCTGTTTACGTGATCGAATCAACGGAGAGTTCCGTAGATAAACGAAAATAAACAAATTATACCAGGGGTTGATAAATTGAAGTGATAGTGGAAAGCACCCGGAACAGTAGGCTGCACGGACCTTAAAGTTTTGGAAATAAGTCCACGGCCAGCGGAAGCACAAAGTGGATTTAGACCTAGATTAAGGACCTCATTGAGGTGCAGGTAGTACGTGGGATGCTGGTCGCTAACCGCTAACGGAAGTCTTCAGGGAAGGCCTGTAACTAGTAATAATGATAATTTATACATTAATAAGCAATAAACTTTTAAGAACACCCCTGCAAAAATAATATTATGAATCAATAAATATACCGTCGTGGTGGCGTTGTAAAAATGCTTAAATTTTAAAAATTAATTGTCGATGGTGAATGGCACAGACAGAGAGAGTTTCACCGAATTAATATCGGTAAAATTATGAATATAATACCTATACATATATTCCTTTAAAATTACACCTTTAGTGTAATTTTAAAGTTACACTAAAGGTGAAAAATTACACTAAAAGGTGTAATTTTAAAGTTACTGCCAATTTGTGAAAATAAATGGTAGAGTAATGTAAAGTAGTGAATGGATATATAATGTACAATGAATACAAAAAATAGATTAAACCAACTAGTTTTGAACAAGTGTCCAATCAACGTATTAATGGCTTGTATTTTATTACTTTGCTATCCTTTTAAGTAATAATTTTTACTTTACAAGACGAATAGAATGCGAGGCGCTTCAGACCGGTCTTATTGGAAATTTTTGTAGCATATATGCTCCGATCCGTATTGCTAACTACTAAGACCGCTATACTTTTATTTTAAATAATTCTTTAAGGTTTTTAAATTTGCTCGCCGATTTAAATTCGAACGCTATCAGTGATTTGTTCGCTGCCGTGGTACTAGGTCGTTTAAATTTAAAAAAACTCTTTGTACAAGTGAGAATACACCTTCTTCGTTCACTCTTGGCTGTTATTTTCCTCACCGTGAAACAAGAACGAATACGTGCTAATCGCGTATATTTCTATGGGAAACATCTATGACTCCTTCATAGATAGGTCAAGTCCAGTCGTCCCACGGCTTAATTGATGGTGACAATTTTTGTTATAGAATTAGTCATATTAAGACGGTTATTCCACTAGAAGAAATATTAATTTTAGTATTCAATTACACACAGTCATTGTCTGAATTTCTAAAAACTGATTTTATTAAATAAAAAAAATAATTGAAATTGTAAAATTAATCTACTTAATGTATAACAAATAAATAATTAAATGATTACAGAATTACATTATAAAAGGATTTGCCCTAAAAGCAATTTATTATTAATTAGTTTACATACATTGGTTTTGCCTTTTAATCTGCCATTTTCAATACATCAAAGCATTCCCGGCTAATTAGTTTATTCCGCACGCGGAAAATCTATTAATTTGGAATGCTTCGAGCGATAAGGCTCATTTCGACTATCATCACATACTATAGACATAACACTTAGTATAATTAACATGTAGTAGGGATTGCTTTAACAACTGTTGTCAATATTACGGGATTTTCGACAACAAGCTTGAAAAGAATATTACGAAGCCAGCAACAGTCCGGTATAATACTTTAGTTATATTGCAGCGGAAGGGTATTCCATGAAGAAATTCTCTAATAATTTAATTTTTAGTAAATAAACGATTATCCAAAAAATAAAACCGACTACGGGTCGGAAATCTCTGGATACAAACAGGTCATTACGACCATGTTTGAAAAGACTAATTTCTAGAAATTTCGTTCGGATCACTGAAAACGTTACTTAACAATTTTTTTGAATCAGTTTCTCCATAACTGTGTGGCTTTGAAAGTGTGTTGTAAATATCTAAATTGTTTTTTTTTTTTGATATCTAAAAAGCTGACATCGCATTCTTTATAAAAACACTACTGAAGCTATTACTCTGACATGTAGATAACATTAAATAAATGTCCGAAGCTTTTATCAAATCACTAAGTTTGTAACCGTGAAAGCCTCCTTGACCCTTACCAATGAAAATTAATTCCATTTAGTGCCCGTAACTCTGTAATGAGATTCTCCGGTAATGGACTACCCGTGCGCAAGTGCAATTTAATTACGAAGTATCGAATAATTTATTGTACATAATATTGAACAAATTAAAAATATTATTATGAAAACAAATTAAATATTACGTTATTGTTTCGATTGGGAATATTCGATATCAAAAATACACAACACATGAGCATGCTTGACGGACTACTCTTTCAACTCCCTAAATCACGCAGATTATCTCGATTAAGAAGTAACAAGCAATAATATTGTTATAAAATAAATATTCTTTTATCGATTCCAAAACCGCGCCCAATTGGATATATATTGCTATAAATACTGCTATACTTAAAAATTTAAAAAAAAATAAACATTTTCTTTTTGGATTTGGAATCTGTCATTTTTACATAATTGTTAATTGTGTTATATTATTTTGGCGTAAACATATAAAAATATTTTGAGATATAAAACGGTATGCATATTTAACTACATGCATGTTTTTTGGTTTTGATTGACGTCAAATTTGGCACTCTGTATTTTGTATGACAAACAAAGTGTTGTTTTACTTTTCTCCTTTCAATTTTTCTATTTTTGTCTACTTAAAAATTCTCTCGTGCTTCAACGAAGATATGAAAAAATGTTGCCGAATTAATCCACCCTTTCCCGTGATATTAACTTGGCAACACATTTGACGAATCGTTTCTACATAGAAATATTTTATGATTTAAATATGGATTGAATACGAACTTTATCAGAGTTACTGCATAATATTTATATCAATTAATTATCGGGACGAAGACACTGAAACGGAGCATTGAGAGCGAAATACTTTTGTAACAAATAATATTTACCGACAGTTTATCATGACAAAATGTAAATGTAATAATTAATCTAAAGCATATCTTAATGTTAAATGTGTATTCCAACAGTCCTAGGTGCGGTATCTACATAGCTTTTATATATAAAATACTAATTATTTTTATAAATTTACAATTAAAATTTAAAATATGTGTATCACGATATCTTTATTTTGAATTGACTTTATTTTAGAATGGACACTATCAACACATTAAGAAAGGGTATAAGAAAGATACAAAGGAACAACAAAATCATATGATGTAAACTTCAAAGACATAAAATAAAGTGCATTCAGTACTTTTGCTTCTTTGTACTACTAGAACAAACATCGCGTTCACCTTAAAGTCTCATAATTAAAATACTGCGTTTTTTCGTTGTTTTTGTTCGTTGCTAATAAAAGATGATATTTGTCTAAGAAAGAGTCAACCAAATTACTTGAATTATTTCTTTTATTATTAAATATGTAATATCTGACATATGTTTCGTATCAGAAATTTCATTTGTCATATATATATATATATATTCTCAATTAGTACTAACTACTCTATAACATATTAACTGTGCACGCAATTACGAGCTATAGCGTGTTTGCAAGGGAAAGATGGTAGTCCAAAGTAAAGTTGGAAGTAAGGATAGGAAGTGTCACCATAATAGAAAATCATACCGCCATAATTTTTTAAAAAATAATTTTGTAAAATAATAAACAAATTACTCCATAAAAATAAAACTAAATAAAAATAAGCAAAATTTAATACAAGGTTGAGTAATAAAATAATCGTAAAATAAGAAACAATAATAATAGAAATAAAGACAAAAATTAAAAATTGAGAATTAAATTCTGATAATAACAAAAATGTAACTAAAAAGAAGAGGCGATGTGTATCACGATTGATAATGAAAGAAAAGAGAATTATAATATTTATTTAATTAAAAAAGTATTCAATGGAGGTGAAAATAATATATTACTGTATATTATGTAATTAAATCGAGATGAATGGACAAGAATTAAAAAATAATTACAAATCTTCAGGCCCCGGCGAGATTCGAACTCGCGATCTCCTGTTTACTAGACAGGCGCTTTAACCAACTAAGCCACGGCGCCAGTTATATGAATATCGTAAATACGGGTACACGTGTTTAGCAGGTGAAGATAGATTATCACCTATATACGTATTTTTTCTTCTCGATGGCATGGAAAGTCAGAGCCAGGTCGTGGTCGAGATGGTACATCTATATATTTATTAAAGGTATTTTCAATTTTGACCCTAACGCATTGGCACTTGTGCATCGCTGATGGTGTCCGAATTCAAATCGGCAAATTTGAAATGAAACGCGAAAGAATCATCTAACATAAGCATTGTAGCCGTACTGGTCAGCAATCCAGATTGTGAACGCTACGCAGGTTTATAAACTATTTACTTACTTACTTACTACTTTACTATCTACTTAGTGCTCATTTTCTCTAAAAATGTGTATTTGAGTGTATTGCGATAAAATTAAACAATTCAAACGTTATTTTGTGTTTACTTAATGTGTAAAACCCTAATTCAACATCGTCTAATTGTAAAAAATTAATAATCATGTATGCAGGGGCAATTAAGGGGCAAAATGATGGTGGGCCCTATTTTGTTTTGAGTAGTAAAGATATAAGAACGTAAAACAATACAGCATTGTCACACGCAATTCGAATTAACACAAGTTTCGGACGACATTTGTTACTAGTCCGCGTAAATTAATTTAAAAATATTAATATTATTACATTTCTTAATTATATTTTGTACTCATATCAGCCATAATAAATGTTTAGGTAGTGGCGATTTCTTCCTTGTTTTTGAACTGAATTTAATTTATAATATTAAATATAATGTTTTTGTTATTGTGTTTCTAAGGACAAGATAGACGACCTTGATAAATTCGGACAGCATAAAATGCAGGCTGGTTTCGACCGAACCTGTTGTAAAAATGTTGGGGCGGTCGATATATATCACCGAACCTCTTACGGATGGTAATGAATTGCGTACCTCTTAAAATAAGAATGTACTAAGCGATAGCTTGTATCTGCCGCCAAAAATTATTGATTTTATTTATTACTTGACTTATAACGGAACAACAAACATTAAATCTATAATCTATACTCAAAACACGTTAACATACACATGTACGTGGTATTCTGCAGGAAATTATATTAAAGCGGTTTTGTATGCACATGGTATTGGACAAATATATGTTAATTATATTTTTGTATTATCTGTCTTTAAATAAAGTAAAGTATTATTATTTTTCTACTTATCCTATCTTCTTCTTCTTAATGGTATATTCTTCATTAACTAGATTTTAGTAGTAAATTAAATAAAGACATACTCATTATTATCATTATCATGTCATCTAATAAACACTTACTGCAAGGCACAGCTCTACCCCAGGATCCCACGAACTTAACTATGTTGCCAGTCCACCTAATGGAGGGCCTGTCCACTTCTCGTCTCACAGATCGTGGTCGTAACTTAAAAACCTTTCGGCCTCAACGTTTGTCGGTTACAGAAGCGATGTGACACGACTACTGTCACTTAATACAAACAGTTCGTCGAACTACATCGCTGAACTTGATTCTTTTGCGTACTTAATTATTATATATAGACACGAATAATTTTAAAAATTAAAAATGATAAGTAATGTGATCCCTCTTTGGGAGGGTTCGTTTTTTACTAAAATCAAGTCCGTATTGAAAATTAAACTTGTTATCTTTAAAGTCTAAAAACTGTAGTCCTTCGTGAACGTTATACTACACGGGAACGCTTAGCATTAAAATTTTAAACATTTGTAATGCATTTTTTATGGAATTATTCATAGTTTATTAATTTTAAGCTATTTTTTTATTATGTTCGTTATATTTGACAAATATCCGCTTCATGTGAAGCGTGAAGTTTACATAATGATAATAGATAGTGACGAATTAAATGAATTTTATATTTTTGATCACAAAAGAAAACATTCTTATTTTTATTATTTTTAGCCAATATATGCCCATTATTAGTGCATGGATTTAGACTAAAGATTGCCATGATTACCAGTCTTTCCAGTGACTAAAAAAACTAAAAATATAGAGACAATTGATTATTTGTTTTTCACTTTCTATCAAAATGAATTATTCTTATAATGTCTAAAAGGAGTTGTTGGAAATATTCATTATTAAATAATTTTTAAAAAATACCTTTCTTTTACCACATTTTAGTAACAAAACTAGTTTATTTTTCTAATAAAAACCAATTTCATGTAATCGTGTTTTACAAAGGCAAGGGACTTATCAAAAAGTCAATGACAGTCCGATTGCGGGCATTTTTCTCATCAATTTTCCATTTTGCAAGCCGCTTCGTCAAACGACCTTTTTTATCCACTCCATGCTCCTGATGTTTATTTAATTTCTTTCGCAATAAAATTAGCTATTGTCTTTTGAGTACAGCAGTCACAGGTCGGAATTTTTCAATTACAGACATGAGATACGTGCGATATGGTTCATATATCTATCTATTTTTCGCAAAATATTTTCCATATAAACGGACAAATAAATATACCCAAAGGTACAAGCATCAACAATATTTACATTTTAAGGTGTATACTTAAAAATGTTTATTGTAAATATTTCAGAATTTTTATTTGTTCTGTTATTTTTTAAATACTGAAATAGAATAATTGAACTTGGATATTTGTTTGATTATAACAAAGGAAATTTTCTCATAATGAAAAAGGTTCATTCAATTATTATTTTTCCTTCATTCTGAAAATTGAGTTCCTCTTTCGATCAAGCGGTAGATGAACCGTATTATATTAATAGTTTATATCATTGAGACTTTTATTGTAGAGCATAAGATCACAGCACACAATCTCCTGTACAATAACAATGTATCATCAAACAGTATTCAAATGAAGATTAAATGGTCTCCTTTATTTTACAGGAAGCTCAGTAGATGAAACGTGCTGAAATATGTAATATTACATTATTAAAATCAAAAAAGAGAAATTCTGTAACATAATATTTCTAGAAATTTATCAAAAACTCGGTATCTTAACGTAAAAAGCTTTAAAAAACATAAAATTTGAATAAATTACAGTTTAAATGTTGGCTGCAGTGACAATACAATTCTTAAACTAAGGTCGATTTAAAAAATTATTATAAGAACATGCATATTTTCAAAATCATTGTGATGAGGAGACGTATGTGACATCCCTTCACTCCAATTATTGTTTCTGTTTTTGTTTGTTGTTCTTCCTTTTCTTTGTTCTTCTTTTCAGAGGAGAGATGGCTACAAAGCCCCGAACGATCGCCGCCATGATCGGTCTTGCGCTGCTCACATCCTGCGACTCCCCGCGACTTTCGTTATCGGTAAACCTTGTTGCCGGCCTGCCTGCATCGCGTGTACCAGCTCGTGGTCGCCTCTGAAGAATCTTCTGGCTCCAACGGCCATCAGTTGCATGAACGATGTGCCTCGCCCTTCGGCTACGTCGGCAACGTTGGTTTTCTGCAGATCTCATCATTTCTGCATTGATTGCTTTTTGGGCGACCTTGAGTCTTCTTATAAAGCCCACCATAAGCAACCACGTCTTGGATCCATAAATAATCATAACAAACTCAAAAAAAACGGACACAAACTCAAAGACCTTTGTGTTCATTGCGGTATTTTGGTCGAGACGATGTTTCGAAACTTACCGAGCCCTGCTTTTGTACATTATTTTATTATTATTGTCCTTATTAAAAAAGTAACTTAATGAAATATAATTGAAAGCATTTTAATTAAAATAAGTAGTTCTTAATGAGAACTAAAGATACGTAAACTTAGGCCTTTACGATTTTCAAGTTTTTAATGAAGCAATATAACACCGATAGAAAATTTGACAATGGGAAAGCCTATAAAATAAATTCAGACTGATGAAAATATAAACCGGTGCAATTTACTCGCTCCAATTGAAGCCATACTATTTAAATCCCTCTTTGACGTATATTCGTTATATAATTCAGAACTCTAGTAAAGAACGAATAGTTTTTTTTAAATCAAAATTTGTTTCTGACCGTAAAAAAAATTTTAAATTGGAAAAAAATTATTAAGTAATTTTAAAACAAATAGTATAAACAGGCTGATAGGAGTAAGAGTTATAAAGGGGTAAATGTATGTCAAATAATCTTTAGTACGCCTAAAAATATAATTTTGTAAATTATATAATGATAAAATATAAAGAAAAAAAATCATAATTTGGATTACTACATATAACCATAATTAATTTTTTTAATTTCTATTTCTGCAGATATTGTACTGCCGGTCCCGTTCCAAAAAAATATATACAATTTAATGTCAAATATTTCAGAATGATCGCTTCTTTATACAGAGTGATTGAAAAAAGGTTTAAAACTTTTATTTTAAAGCTTTTTGTTGTTGAATCGGCTATAGATTCACCTAAGCTTGGACATCTTTAACCAATCACCTATATGTCTCATTTGTTTAGAAATTACTTTACCATCTTTATTGGTATGTTAATCAAGTAGTATTTAAAAATCTAGATTGTATATGTCACTAAAAATGTCTATGTATTTTTTATTTTTATATTTAATAAATTTCTCGTTACTTTAATAAAGGAGTGTATGTTAATACATACACTTCTTCAAGAGCGGCACGTTCATTACACTGCCCTAACAATTTCAGTACAATTTATGTAAAACGATTTATCTTTGCCCGCAAAATAAGCCTCAGTTTCGGCAATCACACCTTTATTTGAATCATTTTTTTTCCTCAAAGATTTTTTTCATATCTGCAAGTACTAAATGGAAACTACGGTGGGTAACGAAACATTACAAAGTGTAATCGACACATGAATTATACGCTTACTAAAACTAAACTAAAATGTATTTTATCTGCAATAATTCAACACAAAAACTTTCAAATTAATTTCATATACAGTTTCTAACTATTCAATAATTAAAAACTTATAAAACTATAACGACTCTACATTAATCACGAAACTCATTTGACAATACGAACCAATACTAAAAATAGAATATTAGGTAGTGTACAAATAAAATATATAAAAATCTTCTAATATCTATAACAATAAAATATATGGAAATCTTTTCTAAACATTTATTACACGCTACAATAATATATACATATATATATATATATATATATATGTGTGTGTGTGTGTGTGTATGTATGTATGTATATATACAGAGAGCGGGTAAGATTTTATGATTGTGTAAAATCAATGTTTTTTTTACACAATTATAACACACTCGATTATACATTAAAAACGGTAAAAAAAACTTAGTAAAAACAAAATATCTACATCCAAAATAAATAAAAAAATATCTTAAATGAAGAAGTGTCGAGTTCACCTTAGGAAATACAACCGAACCGGCTGTTTCTCGGGCGTCGTAAAAAATGATTAATAGAACAATATCCCTCACAGTGCCAGCCCAATGCCCGAAAGCAAATTGATTCTGTTTAGTCAGGAAGACGATAAACCCGACAGTGAAGTAATCCGACAACTTCGTCATTATTTAAAGCACGAAGCGGCTACAGGGGGCCAGAGGAGCTAGATAGCCCTAAAAATCTGAAATTGGAAGAACTTGTGAACCTTCTCCTTAACAATTTTCCGAGTAAAACATTTGGAAGCACAGTCGTCCGTAGATGAGGTCATAACATTAAAAATGAGGATAACGAAGCGAGAAGGATATTAAGGTAGCTTTTAATAGTAAAGTTATTTTTTTAATTTTACTTTAAATAGCTATAGCTTTGCTAAAATTTTCTTACATGAACCTTGCGATCCGTAGAGACCCTTCACAATTAAATCACTTGTCACCCCTACTTTCCTGTTCTCCACGCCCTCTTGAGCGAGCACCGGCGCTCCCTTGAATACACTCATAATAAATATCGTTGGTAACATTAATTAAGCCGCTCGTAAACCTAAATAACCTCCTGTAATTGCATGCCGTGTAACCTAATAAATAACGGTAACATCCAACGAAATAAACGTTATATTAGTTTTAACGCTTATATGTGACGCAGCTGTTAAGATAAGTAAAGCTTTTAGTATAATATATACATATATAAGGTTGTTGGTTACAGATGTGAACTAAAGATACACGCTTTCCTTTTAAGAACTCATCTCTCTATGTTAAAATTATACTCTCTATATATTAAAATTAATATTTTTTAACTATCTGTATTAACAGACTTTTTATTGCTAGAAGTTTTTGGCCATTCTCATTCCAATACAAAAAAAAAATAATTTTTCAGAGTTTCACTTTGTAAAAGGTTATTGGAAATAGGTGTAAAGGCGTTAAAACTTTTTGCTGTGAAATGAGTTTTATATTCCCCATTTACACCTGTTAACAATCACAACGTAGTGATACAAAAATATAAAGCACATTACACAATTGTAACATGATTTTAGTATATTAAGAATATTATTTTTATAAGTGTTTTATAATTGCATAACAATTATTTCACGTGTTCATATTACTCATTCATGGAGTTAAATGTTTCAAAACTTAGGTTGGAAGAAACTTGTTTTCTTTCTTATCAAATATAAAGTTGTATCAATTAACTACATAATTCATTTAAAATAAACATTAAGTCCTCAAGGTGAATAATGCCGATAAAGTCATCGGAAGAGCTTGATGCAAGCCAATTCTTACCGATCATGTTTGAAATCTACTGGGGGTGCCCATGTCTTGTTGTGAATGTGTTACTGTTAAAATGATGATTACTATATATTTTTTTTTAATTTCTTATATGAATGCTATTTACACCAATACGGATAGAAACATACAATGAATTTGCATAATGACAGAAATAAATTGTATAACAAAATTAATAAATGGTATATATTGAAAAATTTCTTCAAACAAAGATCACATTTAGAACATACGATGCCAAAGTAACATTATATCACCATTTTATCTGTAGTTTTCCAAAAAACACGAGTTATCGTTAAAAATATGGTACATAATAACGTATATCTTACAAGAAAAGACAGCATGCAAATGATATTAATATAATTAATAATTACGAAATATTAAAGAATAATTATATTAAAACAAATATCAATATCAAACTTTTTCCAAATTAGATAATAAATAAATAATTGTCAAAAAATGTTCTGCAACATTTAAAATTGAATATATAATTACGTTTAAATTTTGATATTGAATTACATAAAATAATATAATTCTCGTATACCATCTTTTATTATAATGTTTTAATTTTGTCAAAAAGAAATGCGTGCATGTGTTTCTATGCATTTCTTTGCACCGCTAGTGTTATAAAACTTTAATACAATCAATAACTCTCTTAACTTGTATAACAAATCTGCGTTCTATTAATGCACTGTAGTGTTGAAGTAATTAGTGTATTTTAGCCACATACCAGAGCGTTACTTAAACAGGTCAGTGCACAATTTCAATAATCAGGGCGTCACTACAACCCACAAGTGAACCTTTGAGCTTCCACAACGTCACTAACGCGGCCAATATATTGCTTTAGTGCACTAGTACGTCATTACAACCAACTACTTTGTAGCGTTGAGTTACCAGTGCGTCACTTTAACGCTACTATTATCAATAACTTTGTAATTACATATTATTTATACAGGCAAACGATAAATACAAGAAATAAAAGTAAATATAAGTCTAAATAAAGTCTGGATTTCCTTTTAAAAATTAACATATCCTTCATGGAACTGAATGTACATATGTAATTTTTTATTAATATTTATAAGAATTGTTAGGGATTTTGTTTGATTGTTAGTTTGGTTACAATGTATTTTTTACCTATACTGTACGCAGGCAATCAGGAGAAGGATTGCCTCTTTTTAATACGGATCTTTCTTCTCCCAGCTGCGAATCACGCGATCGCCTTTTTTGTGTACAATCTTTCTTATAGGAATTTTTACATATAGTTCAGGCAATAAGTTCCTACGCAATTTATATAATATTTCGAGATACATATTTGCAAAGTATACTTCTTTTTAAATTTAACTAAAGTACACTATTTTGATACATAATTTATTGCCATTTTGTAGGTAACAGAGAAAAGCGACGAGTAGTTTTGGCAGTCTTCCCTTGAAGTTAAATTGACATCCGCCTACAAAATTCTGAAGAAACAGAAACAGGTGGAAATCTGAAGGTGCGAAGTTAAGGTTATGACAGATGCTTTATCTTCTCCCTACCGAACTATCTAGCCTGCATACTTATGTAAATATATTTTGAATTAAAATATGGTCACATCAGTATATAACTGCGTCATGCTAGTGCGTTAAAATAAAACATTATAAATCTCTTTGATACACCATTGTTTCACATCAATGCCACCTTTGAACTGCCAGTTTGCAGTAGTATGACGTTACCAATGAGATGAAATGTCTTGGTTTGCTTCTAGATTTTCAAATATATACATTTTTGCTTTTATCAAAATATATTTATGGGTATATTAACGTGTTTTAATATACTTAATATTAATACTTATAAGTAGCTTATATGCATTATACAATAAATAAATTATTAGACGAAAGCATAGCCCAGTGGATTGGTAATTTGAAGTGGCTGTGCATAGCGTGCAGAACGGATAGTTGCTGGGGCCTTAAAGTTTTCGAAGTTGGGGCCACGAATCAGCAGCCTTGTCGGGGTTGTCGGATAATCCTAGATGCAGACTACTTCCAACTGATTCTATTGGAAATCTATGGGGAAGGCCTATGTTTAGCAGTGAACGTCTTCCAAATGAAATGGTCGTGATGATGACATAACTATTTTACCAAAGAGTATTTTATGCAGAAATAAAAATGTAAACTTTTTTGTTATTTCATTTAAATATAAATAATAACTACTTGCGAAGTACGGCTGGTATTCACGCATGTGGTAGCAACAATTGAAAATACCGGCGTAACTTAAACATATTCATTTCGTTGCGTAAGTCTATTTGTGTCGGCATACAACTTGATTATTCAAGCAGAGAGTTAATTAAGTTAGCAGATCAAACAGCGCCGAAGCTCGATAGTGGTCGCTTGTTTGCACTTGCACGCAACTACCCTCCGCTATAAGTTCACTGCGGACAAGATTATTAACTGTTTCCATTTCGTGTTAAGGAACATTCGTAAATTCATTCATTAAAACATCGTTAATTCGTGCTTAATGTTCTTAAATTTTGTACACAATCCTTATATCAGAGTAAATACGAGTTTTATTTTTTAATTATTCGGTCATGACGAAATTCTGTTTACATGTCAAATTTAACTTCGTCGAGAATAATATCTTATATAACAGGCTACCAATCTTTAACTATAACTTGTAATAATCATTAGTAATTAATACTGTATGTAAATCACAATTGTCATCTGTTATGACGCAAATTTATACGAAAATGCTATTGTTTATATACTAGGTCCTCTTTGGACGATTAGCCCAACGATCTTGTGAAAAATTAGTACTCTTTTATAAGGAATATATGTCCGAGAAACGATTTCTGTTGTCATCGTGAAGGAAGGAAGAGTCACCCTGTACTCAGTCTATCTTTAGTCCAGCTCAACCTGCTTTCTGCGAATGTCACCTATAGAAATGAAAACCTATCACAGTTTTCCTATCTCACTTGTGATATGTTAAAATTTTACCCATAATGTACACAGAGTTTCATATACTGTCGTCTTGTTGTTGTATTTTTTTATTCAACCATGAGTGACCACACTTTCTATTAAATATTTTTGAATGTGTTCGTGTGAGGGAAATTTTTTTATAGCGGTCATTTAAAAAAACATTGGCGGTTTTTTTTATTAAAATTTATTATACATCACCACGACAAACATTAAAACCAATTATCAAGAAATTAAATACACTTTATAACTTTAAATTTTCGAAATTTTTTTTTTAAATTCCAATTGGATTTCCCTTCAGTCAAATATATGTGTTGGTCATAGCATTGCTTCGGAAAAAGATTATAAGTGCTCTATACTTTTTACGTTTTTGGACTTAAATTATGTAACGTCTAAAAATTAAAACATCGCTGCAGACCATATATGGTAGCATGATCTATACACAATGATCGCGTATAGTGCCCTCATAATACGTTTTTACTGCCAATACATTGTTGTTAACAAGATATTTCGACATTTTACGATCAACGTCTGCTCTCAATACGTTTATGTTGTTGCTTATATGAAAAAAAAAAACTTTTAATATATCATATGTTGTCTAAGCCTTTAGGACGTTTGCGTGTGTAAATAAATATACATTTTATTTTTATTAAAACGAGCATAACAGTCGTAAGACACATTGGAAGCTTTAATGTCATTTACTACGCATAAATATTTCGTTTTAAATAATTGAAGATTACTGAAGGACATTATTTGTAAATAATTGTAGTAAACAGTAATTATTTAAGGTGGACAAATTAGTTACTTTTTGGTAATGTTAAATAAGGTCGCACTGAATATGGTACAGAAGGATAGTTGTTTCGTTATCACGGTTTTTAAAATGCTACTGCAGCTAATTTTACCACATACAGGGTGATTGTTTACAGGTGTAAAATATTTAAAGCAGTGAATGTATAGCCTATTTGTCAGCAAAAATCATTAAAGGCTGAAACACCTGTTTTCAATATTATTATATAAAGTGATCACTCTAAAATACGTTACATTAATTTATTTCTTTTACAGTGATGTAATACGCAGTAACACGAATTTTGAAAAAGTTTTTAATTGTCACTACTTCTGAAACCATTTATCTTTGGAAAGGTTGTATGTAGCATACGTTAATTGGCAGCAAATGAGTTATAAATTCACTTCTTTAAAGCTTTTACATATACAATCAAAAAAGCACGTATATCATGATAATATTACTTTGTAGTACAAGATATGAAATGACGACAATAATATTTCATACAAAGTAGTTTAATTTAGTTTTGCATGCGATGTTCCTGCTCTATATAAATGTCTGAATAACAACAAAGGTTTTACAAGGCACTCACAAGACGCATTACCAGACAAGAAATAAATTGTAAAACATTAAACTTTCTTTTAAAAAACCTCTATCGTGTATAAATTAATAAATAACTTTTTAATAAATGTAAATAATGTAGTTTTACTTTTTGATAATTGTCAAATAATAAGAATAATTTTTTGATATCCTTACAAACGATTCTTCTGTTTTTTTCTTTTTAAGCGAAAGACGCCCTCTGCAAGGCATAGGGGAGGTCTTCGGCCATGCTTCACGATACACTTTGTTGTAGAATTATTAAGTCTTTATACACTTTTATTGACATTATCGTCTTAGTATTCTGCTTCTTTTTCTATTTACTCGATAGACGCCCACTGCAAGAAATAGGCCTCTCTCAAAGATCGCCAAGATAACTGATCTTGCGCTGCTCATATCCAGTCACTTCTCGCTATCTTAACTATGTCGTGGGTTCATCTATTAGGTAGCCTACCCACGTCGCATCTACTGGCGTAGCCCAAGTGGTCGGCTACATACAAGAACACAACCCGACGCACACGCGGTACCGGACGAAGACGCGCCGATCCCGAAAGGGATCAAAAGATGCCCCCAAAAAAACCAAGGGGGGGCCCAAAAAATTCACGCACAAAGTGACTAGACATGCCCAAGCAAGTGGCCTTACCGTAAAGAAGCTACCAGGAGGAAGAAGAGCGACGACCGAAACAACGGAGAGCAGCAACGGAGACAACGGCAACGCACCGAGTTCTACACAGGGCACCGACGCGCCAGCAGACGCAAATAGTTTTTAGTTTTAGTAGTAGTGAAAATTTTGTTAGCTCGAATCCCTGGAATCGACGAAGTTGTAACAGCCTTGCACGGCTAACAACAAAATCAACATTCGGAATACCGGCGTGTGATTGCCGCTCGTGAAACTTTCGGCCCCAACGGCTATCGGTTGGATGAGCGTTGAACCCTGTTCATTGCTATTTCAGATGAGCAATTCTTTGAGCTACGTTTGTAGCCCTCGTATTTCCGCTGATCTCCTCATTTTTGATTCAAACTCGTAGCGATACTTTGGGCATAGCTCTCTCCATTGCTCTCTGGGTGACCCTGAGCCTTTTTATTTATTATTTATTAAACATAAATTTCTTTAATAATTGGATTTGACTGTGACAAATGAATATTAATAAATACAAAAATACTCAAGATTAGCAAAAAAAATGAAAATCAGCTTGTTTTACCTTTCTTTGAGCTTCATAAAATCAAAAACTCTTATGTGAGCAACTGTGTACGGTATTATAATTTACTCATATATAACGTCTCTGAATTAAGACGTGATTTTTCTTCGTGTTTTTCTGTAACAAGTGAAGCATTTTTAAGTCGCAAGAGGTACCTAATCAATTTGTAACCAAGTTTTTGTATAAGTACTTTGCAGTCGTTACGTGTAGATGATAGTTGCTCATGCAGTACCTAAGTTACTCGTAATAGTTTGTGAAAATTAAACTGTAATTTATTAATATCTCTACTATTGCATATGTTAATAATATCGTAAAAGTGACTGCAAAAAAAACGTCTGTGTTTGTTGTGGGTTCTTCTCAAATCAGGCAACGAGGAACCCTTGTAGCTCAAAGGGTAGCATTATATGGAGCTCATTTTGATTCTGGTTTCTATCATACAACACTCTTCTGACTTTCTTCTCATGATGTACAAAATTGATCGTTGTAAATGTTTCTACCTGGATAATTTTATGAATAAATAAATGGTTTATTATTAGAGTACATTTCACCTCTAAATTACGGAGTAGTAAAATATTCAGCGGTACATTAAATTAATATATGAAGTTTCATGTTAAACTAAATCCCACGAGGCCCGCAAAATTTGTCGACTCAATGAACTGCGTAATAGGGTATCGGTAATGTTTGTTAGTACATTCTAAATTATACCAACGTTATATGGGTTCAATATTGCTTTGCGGAAAACATGAATATTATGCTCTGTTTTATATTTTTATATTACAACAGATAAACGTTTAGCTTTTATTCCAATTTAAGTTAAGTGGTCTATTCCTCGATGAGTATATTGAAAGTATATCATCGATAAACAACGATAAATAAAAATCTTTTGTTTCCAAGTCTCTTGCTAAAAAAATTGAGACGTCTTGTGTCGTGAGCGAGCAAATGTTTAGGCTTTGGTTTGTCGAAGACTAAAAAAAAGTTATCTGTCTAATATCCTCATAATTCAAAATTAATAAGCAGTATTAGTTATTGGCTTAAGTTGCATTGTTGTTTGTAATTTATAATAAATAGTAAGTTGAGAGGTTTAAAATGAATTTAAAAAATTTCTCAGGCCCCGGCGAGATTCGAACTCGCGATCTCCTGTTTACTAGACAGGCGCTTTAACCAACTAAGCCACGGCGCCGGTTGTTTTCACGACGCAAATACACCTAACATATGTCAGTTTATAGTGTCAATCCCTTGATTTTGACCTATAGAACAGCTAAATATTGCCTATTTGACTTTTGTGTGGTAGTGCCATGTGAATTAATATATGTATGTACAATCAACGTTCAACTGATGCTCTTTATACGAATCCAGATGAATAAACAATGGAATAAGCCTTTATAACAGTAAACAAAGTGTTTTAGAATACTTTAACGACACGCTTGTATAGTTATAAGTGAAGTTCCCGTTGTTCCTGAATCCTAAATATCTACCATATCCGAACCCTAAAGATTGCAATGGTACTTTTAATTAGAACAGTCATCGATTCGAGTTTTACCAAAAAAAGACACGTTACTTCTTAGCATTTACCGTGTAGGTGTCGGATCCGTCGCGTTACAAGAGCGGCCGGATCTGGTACTCGGGGCTGACGACCCGCATAAGTTAAGTGAGGTCCCTTGCGTTTAACTTTACCAACTGGACTTCTCTTCAACCAATATTGCTAAGGAAGCCCGTTCCAGAATGAGCTAATTTTCACTTTTGACAGGACCACCTCTTATAGCATGTTACAGAGATTTTTATGTTATGCCTCTCGCTGCAATCTCCATTATATATTACAGTAGTACAGTATTTATTTATTCCTAGTTACATCGCATATAGTCAGTTATTATCGACAAAATTTTCTATTCACTATGAATGGCCGTTTTTGCTCGACTTACTTATTTCAACGGGATACCCTATGCGGTCCATTACACTTACATTAGGACTCGGAAAGGAAATGAAAAATCTGAAATGAAGCGATTTTATTAGCAGATCACTAATGTGATTTCAAATCCAAGTAGTTTGTAATAAATATGTAGAAATATACCAATTGGACCTTAGGGTTCTAGATAGAAGGCCTCGGGTCAGCAAACATAGCGTAGGATGTTGGCTCACAAGGTGGACATCCTATGTCTTGCAGACCCTGGATTCAGGCCGCTTCTGACCAGTCCTGTTGGAAATCTATGAAGGTGGCCGTTCTCCAGCTATGGACGTACTACGGCTGGAATAATGAAGATCAACTATATTATATCTTCTTAAGTGTTGTTTGTACTTCTAGTATACATTTATTAGTTAATAGATAATGGTACGAGCAGTGGTAGTCCAACTGCAACTGAAACTTGCGGTCATAGGTCGTGAGTAAAGATTCCGTAGTACAATCTTATATAATTCACACTTTGTATGAAAAAAAAATTGAAAACAAATTTACGAATCGTGTAGACTTAGTATGTAAAATTGTAATACGTGACATTTTTGATGACCAAATACGACCATAAATAATTTACATGCAATGGTGGTCCAGTGGTAGAGGATTGAGACTTGCGATCGTAGTTCACGGCTTCGATTCCCAGGATACAATTTTAAATAATTCATTGATTGTGCATTAATTGTATAGGTTTACCAATACTCAAAAACAAGTTTCCAGAGGATAGACTACAGCATCTTCTGCGTACCATAAACCATACAGTGAATGATGGGAAAGGCCTATGTATCAAAATAGACGTGTATAGGCTAAAATGACTAGTTATTAATAATAGGAGTTATATGATAAGGTTAATACCATATTTACACATCTACCTACTTGTTTTCTCTTCTGTCTGCTTTTACACAAAGTCGGAAGATAAAGCATGCAAGCCGCTTTCAAGCGGTCTTTTTGGAAAACTATGAAGGAGGTCTATATTCAGCGGTGGATGTCCTATAGTGGAATTTATATTGTCGATGACTTAAATCACAATTTGATGTAGGTTTCTTTAAACCAGTTGTCTATGGGGGAGGCATATGACTAGGTGTGGACGTCCTGAATACCTGAAATGTTGATGATAATTGCGTATAATGCTAGTCTTGGAGTTTGACAAATGATTTTTAATACTGAACCTTTTTTTTTCCAACAAAGGCTTATACTGAAAGAAATAAGCAATAAATTTTGAGTCGGGAACGTAATATAACATCGTTTAAGACCCTCTCGGAGCGTAATAAAAACTCGATGATTGCGACCCGTTCCATCACTCAAACCGATTAAAATTCCATTTTCTTGAAACAAACGATCCAGTTAATATTCATGAGATGATTTTTGATTTTCACACTTAAAAGTCATTCCTATGATATATCGTACTCTAAATATTTTATAAATCTCGATTTGACTTGTACTACATGTTTATTAAGTCTTTAATATATGTATATATGTCTGTATATATATATGTGTACATGTGTGTGTGTGTGTATATATATATTAAAGGTTACCTTTACATGAAGCTATGGAAAGCTACAGAAGCTATCACCTCTTAAACATTTTTTGTCGGTGAACAATACGGTTATAAAAGGCCTTCATCATCATCATCATCCGACCTTGACCTATCCTCGCCGCGTCACCCGGTTGAAAGGCCGGATATAAAAGGTGTTATAATTTAAAACTTAATATCCGATTCGTTTCCGGGGGTGGCCACTCGCCCGTGTATTCGCCCACAGTGACAATGATTTGACGTAGGATCCCTATCCTACTTTAGATCGCGAGTCTTCGATAGTCTTCGCTGCCATCCCAAGCCGCACTCTCTCATAATCATTATAGTCTATACTCACACGAGTACAGTCTGCTCTACCTGAATGAGATGGTAATCATGCATCTGCAATACGGCCGAGCTAGTAAATTTTTGTAAAGTTAAAAAAGTTTCAGCAGTTCCTTCAGTTCCATGAACTCACAAATCAACAGTAGGTTATTATAATGAAAGTAAATAAAATATAATTGTACGCTGACGATTTTGTAATATATAATCAGATTAAATATTTAATGCCTATTTTCGTAATTAAACTAGCTGACCCGACAAACATTGTCCTATCGCAGCAATGAATAATCAAAACGAACCTTAAAAATTAGAAAAAAACTAGGAATGTAGTGTTAATCATTACGATTATATATAATTGACGCATTTTAAATAAATCATTGTTAGCTCTATTTTAAGGTGAGTAAATAAATTACGCCAATGTTTTTCCACAACAATAGGCCATGCGAAATACTTAAATATTTAAAATTGACGCCACAAACACTGCCGCTGCCATCATTGTCATTGCAAAAGTAATCTGCAACGAAAATTACATTCTTTACTTGACTTTAATAAATATGAATAAAATCGGTAGTCATTTTTATAGCGTGGCCAAAGGAAATAAGGATTATTTTTCATATACAGATTGGTAATTTTGATCCAGTACTTTTACATAATAATATAATAATAATTTGCAAACTTATAATTACATTTGAAATTGTTATTCTACTTATAAAAAGTTTCTGTTAATGTTGAATAACTTTTACTGTTAATAGTACTTGTACTATAGGTAGTATTACATGACATAGTATTAAAAAGTGATTGCAAATAAGCATAAAATGTTTAAAGGTTTTTTGATGAAAATGAGCTATTCATTCCTTCTTAATCTTTTACACCTCTAACCAACCACCCTGTACTTGTAATTGTCGTCTTTTCAACCCATAGACGCCCACTGCAAGGCATAGACTTCCCCAAAAGATATCTACGGGAGGATATACCTTAATCGCTACGTTTGGCAGACAGTTTAGCGATCGCAGTGTGGTATTATGGTAACTTGAGGACGTTGCTGCCTATCCTCTAGAAACTTATTTGTGATCAATGGTAATCCTATATAATTAATGCACAAAGTGTGAATCATATTAGAACAGAAAATAATAGAAACCCGCGACCTACGATCGCAAGTTTCAGTTCTATATCGTAGACCTACCAATCCTCGTATTTAAATGTACGTCTTATTATTCCGTATCTACATGTATAATGTACAAATAGATGTACATAAAAAATTATAAATATGTGTATATACACACGCACATATATATATATATATATATATATATATATATATATATATATATATATATATATATATATATATATATAAATATTTATATATATATATGTTTATATAATGTACATATATTTTATAAGTATAGCATTTCATTAAACTAACTCACTAAACTATTTTGGTTTTTAGAAAAGTTTCTCTTTTTTCTATTACACCGTGCCTGGTCAACGATTATGACTTCTTATTTTTAAACCTATTTTATTATTGTAGTGTGTAATCAATGATTAAACTGTTCGAGATTAAGTACCTCATTTTCAAGATAACTTTATTGATTTACGTATTATTTTGATAGAATTTAAATATTGTTAGTAAAAATTTAAATTACATTTTTGTGGCTTTATAAAGATATAAAGAGATAAAAAAAATTATGGCTTATAAAGCTGTAGAAAGATTCAATGTCTTCCTTTTACTAAAACAACTCCTAATTATTTAATATTAACATAAATTTGTCTTCCAAACTTTACTAACGCAATTAACTATCAAGTTTACCACATTTCATTATAATTACTTCGCATACTCTTGCCTCTCAAGTAAACAAGTAATTTAATTTGTCTCCAAATTAGCGCAACTTTGCCCTAATAACTTTGAAGTTAAACAAAGTTGTTTACGTTTATCTTAAAGAGGTTTGATAAAAGTCAAATAATATCCATATATACATTAATTGCCTTTCATGATATATAATATATAGTGTATATATACATGTAAATATGTATATATATATACATACATTTATGTGTATGTGTGTATACATATATACGTTATTTTAATGGCCAAGCATCACAGTACACTTTGTTGTAAAATTATTATTTCATTTATATAAAATCGTATTCCAGGAATAAAACCCGCGAGTTATGATCGCGAGGCTCAGTCCTCTACCATTGGTGTACCATTTTTGTGATTTAAGTTAAAATATAATTAATTCAGATGTATCACACGGGAATAAAATTTAAAAACGTACACCGTTGCCAGCAAAAGAGCTATTAATTTTTCAGGAGAAAGAAATATAACTATAATAAAAAGCATAAAATTGCAAGTAAATATGAAGTCCAAAGTAAAATGTTAAAACATAAACCATTAATTAAAGTCAATACTATACATTTTTCGTTTGTTAATTAATTATAAGTGTTCGAAAGTTTTAAAAATGGAAAAAATTCGAATATATCTTTAAAGGGAAATCAGATTTTAAGATACACAGTGACCCTATATTATTTCTGGTATACTTTAAGCGTCGAGTCTTACTTCCACGTCTCTTAACTAAGCGGGCATACGCTACACCGTGTTTCTCTCTTGCATATTTCGATGTAAAAAACCCAACAAATTATTATTGATCTTTCTTGTTTCCAAATTAAGACTAAATTATAGTATCAATAACGAAAGTTATTACAAGTAACATTTATCTACTAACAATACATATTGTTAACTAAATACTCATATAGTATTTTGATGTAAATGAATAAAAATATATGAAAGGCCCCGGCGAGATTCGAACTCGCGATCTCCTGTTTACTAGACAGGCGCTTTAACCAACTAAGCCACGGCGCCAGTTGTCTTTACGACGACAAATACATCACACATTTATTTTTTGACTTCGTCCTAACACCCGCATATAAATATCAGATGGTGGGTTTAAATCGTGTTAATACAAAGCACACTCTTTTAATTCAGTAGAACACCTTAAGATATAACAATCCATGTTTGTGTACTATATAAATTAATACTAAATATTATCAAGGTTTATGGTTAAGGCTATGGTTTTTGGACAGTACGGATCCAAATGAAAACACAACGAAATGTTTGGAACTTGTCTGCGATACTCCAGTCTGTCATATGAGGGAGCAATTGGTAGAGCTTCCGTTATTACTCATCCAAAATAGCAACCACCAAACAGTCAAACAGAAGATCAGTACTGGCTTCACTGCCAACATATATCCAAGCATATTTTAGTATTTTATATTATCTTACTTGTGTTAATTATTTTCCAATATTATTCCTTTCTTCTTTTAAGCGCAATTATCATCATTATCGTTAACGTGTTACCGAGGGATATCACTGCTGGGTATAGGCCCCCCATGGATCTCTAATATTAGAAGTGGTTTGCATTCAGCGTTTTTCAGCGGCCTCAACAAGGTCTCCTGTCCACCTTGTGATTGGACTACCTACATTTCTCATGCTGGTCAGCAGTTTCTCCACTTCAGAACATAAACACTCCTGCGGCCTAGTATAAAGCATTACAATGGAAATATAAGCATATTATTATTAAGGTGTTGCAGTGTGTCAAACAGTTTTTTCGTATTCGTTACTTACAAAAATTCATTAACGAATAAAGTATTACTCACAACTTAAGTTTTTTTTTCTATTGGTTGTTTAAATTATCCGGTGACTAAGTAATAACTCATCAGATTGGCAAGTTAAAATGGCAGTGAACAGATAAGTAAGGAATTACCGCCGTTACGAGATGTGGTCACTTACGACAAGCCTCATAAGAAGGACATCCAAAAATCAATGGGGAGGGCTATGCTTGGAGTTTCACTGCGAGATCAAGAATTAGGGTCCGAAGAAGAACCAAGATTACCGGGGAAATTCGAAGAATTGCTTGTCTGAAGTGGTATTGGTTGAGGCACATCGCCCGAGCAAACAAGGCTGTTGCTGCTGTTGGGGCCAAAAGGTTCTTATGTGGCAGTTACGTGCTGGTAGCTCTGGCATGGGTCCCCCGCTAGGGGGACCTACGACAAAGTTAAGATCGCGGGAAGTCGCTGGATGTTGCCAGTGAAGGACTGGTCATCATGAAGATCTTTAGAGGAACACTATTCCTTGCAGCGGGTATCCGTCGACTAAAAAAAGAACTCTCGTTTAGGGCACTGATGGTACTTTAACTAAAAACTTTCAGCATAAATAACAGTTTACAATATGTAACAACAATGTAAACGTAAAATGTACGTGAGTTCTGTAAATGTGTTTTCTGAATGAAAAATTGAAAAAATTTAGAAAACTGATGATTAATCCGATCCTATTGGAAATCAAAAGACCTAGATGAGTCACAGCTAAATATATTGCAAAATCAAAATCGTTATGGGTAACTTCCTTCTATATTTAAACACGACAACATTCTATGCGGTGTATAAAAATACGGCTTATTTAAACTCTCAAGCGACCTATCAAAAGACGATAAGGTTTTAACTGTCTCATTTTCCGGCCCTTCCAAACGTTATTGCTTTATCAGCAGTTACATTGTATACTTCAAAATTATATCTTTTTTATACCTTCGCCAAAATTGTCTTTGCCTCTTACTGCAAATAAAAAATATCGCATTTTGAAATTTAAACTATTTAACATTGAAATGTGAAGACAGTTTTACTAATTAAAAATGAAATAAAAAAATATTGTTGACTGATACTTTTTCGCAAATAAAATGAAACTTACTCAAATGCGTTAATTTTAGTTTAGATACTTCAGGGAAACTCAACGACGCGGTATAATTAATTAGGTTTGTTAACTAGGTCGAGCTGAACAGATCAACATTCAAAAATACCAATTGAAATTATGGCATTATGGATAATAAAAGTATTAAAATATATTAAGAAATACATTAATAGGCCCCGGCGAGATTCGAACTCGCGATCTCCTGTTTACTAGACAGGCGCTTTAACCAACTAAGCCACGGCGCCGGCTGTTCTTACATGCAAATTGACACTACTACATATCACTTATACAATTCATTAAATACCGACCCTTCTAGGGAAAACTATGAGAGATTCCTCCCTACTGAAACCTTTATAACGGAATACACGAGGAACGTAACGACGAAAAACTTATAAATCTCAAAGTATCCGTACATATAAATTAGATAAGGCTTCGCCGGAATGCTCACATACTTCATCTACTCTATAATAATCTTTCCAATCCACTCACACCTTTGAAGAGAAATTGAATCTCAAATCAAGGTTTTAATTTCTTCAGGATACACATGATCACATGATGATTTGAGATCATCAGAGAATCTGGAATAAAAAAAACCAGTGCATTTTTTCTCGTTTACGGCCAAATCTTTCACCACGCAGGCCGATGAATATAAGACGTGCTAACTCGCTACCTATTTTCAAGAAAATGGTTAAGAACTATTTACTAGACCTATGATTATCTATCTGTAAATCATTTCTTTTTCTTCCTCTGTTTGTTTGTCTTTTTTGAGGCAAGTGCAATCGAAATTAGTTAGATGATGATATATTTATTATTGTATTATATTTACCATATGAATTATATCTTATTTATTATCAATGTATAAGTTATATACATGTATGTGTACGTCTATGTATGTTTATGTTCGTTTGTTTGTAAATATGTATTTTTTGTACACGTAAACTACCCATTATTAGTACTTTTACCTTTTCCATGCTATGGTTGTCTGTAAGAAATTGCCTTGTGTAATAAGGCCGCCCATTGTACTTTTTTGTATATCATTGAGAAATTTATTAAATTTATCCTAGCGTGAACAATAAATAATATTAAATAAAAATAAGATTTGTCTCAACATAACCTACATAATTAACACCTTAAAAACAAGTGTAGCCCACAGCGAAATACTTAAATATATATAAAAATAAAGAGGTTCATTATTCCACAGCACCACTACTCACTTTATGCGTAAGACGTCTACTGCCTCCTGTAAGCCTTTACAATAGATTTATCACAAGGCTAGACGAGCGCAATTTGAAAAAAATGAGAACCACGATGGATTACACCTCCCGAATGTGCAAACTTTAAATGATTTAATTAAAAAAAATGAGTTTAACTTTTTTTTTTGACTCGGGAAAATATTTACAAATATAGCTTGAAACACTTTACACGCTATACACTGTATAAATATATTATGAATTCTACATCCTTTCTTCTTTTTATTTTCAGGCACTGTCGTCTCCCAAAGTTCTTCCTTGCATCTCCTTCCTACCTTCATCTACATTCCTAGATCACAGTTTATCACATATTATTTTTAATCACAATTTTTATTTAATTAATTTACATTTCTTTTGTTATTTTACTTTTAGCACTGTGTTACTATTTTTTTATAAAAATCTTACTCGTAATACCTTTTCTATATGCCTAAAATAAAGTTTATAATATTTTATCTTCTTGACTTTTGGAAGTCTTACCCTTTTTTCTATTTTTGAATCTTGTTTCCTTTTATTGCAGTCTATACTTTAGTGCAGAATTTTGAGATTAATCAGCGCAGGTTGTCGTCGCCATTGAAGGATGTGATAATTCCTTTCTCTACCTTTTTCTCAAACTTAACGTCGAGATGAAGGCGGGGTCTTCCAAACACAGGACAGTCTGCCAGAAGTTATTGGGCTATCGCGATACAATGTGAAATAAATTACAGTGATATATTTCAGAGTGTATGTATATATACTTCATTTTATTTTACAAGGTGATTAGAAACCGGTGCTCATTTACCACTGTAAAACTTTTGCACCTGTAACCATTTAAACTGTAGTGAGATTTCGCTGTTATACTTCTTACATAAATTACCAGTACTTAGTTTTCCAGTCATTTTTATCGGATTTTGTTAACAGAAATAAATTGATTACAAAAACAATTACAAGGTCAACGGATTAAACGTAAATAAATCTACGTCCCGATTTCTCGAGCCACGGATTCAGTGAAGTAACGAGCTTAAAGGATGGGATACGATTTAAATCTAAAGTTGTCAAACAGAAGTCTCGAACTGTGTATTTCAAAAGCTGGGATAATACTTTTTCTACTCTGTGATCTCGTGTATTATCATGTGTATGGTTTTCGTCGTAAAAAATACTATATAATAAAATTTATAACATAAATACTAATCATTAGAAATAGTGCCAACTTTTTTTTCATTTTTGTGCAGGCTGCGATCGGTCCTGTTGAAAATTTTTGGGGAGACCTATATATCCAGAAATGAATATCTTACGGCTAAAGTGTTGAGTAAATAAGGAGGTATCTTAGATATAACACGAATTTAATTAATGTTGGAGTAGTTGTATGTAATGTATATGCTTTCGTTGTATTTCGAAAGATTTATAACCAAATGTTTCTTATTTACTTTATTTGGTGACGTAAATGAAAGTCAATATTACACTAATTATTACGATAAAGTCTTGTCAAGTGTAGTAATAAAATTTGTTATAAAAAATTGAATTAGAATTTTTTTGAATTAAGTTTGGATCTTATTGTTTATTAAGAGATTTTATACGGTAGGGGGCGTCAAAATTTAGATGATTTTTTTTATCGTCAACAGTCTATTTAAGTTATACAACAAGGTTATTAATAAAACATAATTACTAGTAAGTTTATAATTAAAAGTACCTAAATATATTTTTATATAGATCTAAAATTGAAATCTTTTTAATGTATACTTTTTCTTTACTGATATTATCAGAATTGTTGTGATGTATTAAATATGAAATAATGAAAAGTAAATCTAGAAACTTAAGATAAACTTAATCCTAGAATGAGATTGTTGCCTCTTAAGTAATCTCTAAGAGCACTCGCTTGCCCGACTTCAACAATTTTTTTCATCATTTTTTTTCTTACAAAACGATTGCATCGTATCAGCAGTACCATTAAAGATGTCAACGTATAAAACCTTTTTATTTTCGTTTGCAATACTAAGAGCACCTGTAAGATATACCGCATCATTAGTCAACCTTGTTAATTACGACGCCCAACTAACATTTGTTATAATACAAAGTAATGCTTGTTTGCGTGTATCTGCCAGGTGTTACATATAACACCAGAACTTTTTCAAATTAAAAACATCTTTATTCAAATAAGCTTTTAGAAATATTTTTGAATCATCAATTTAAATATTATAAGAAGTAAACTGCCATCGGCTCGAATGCTGTTCTGGTGAGAAGAGCCAGCCAGAAACTTAACCGTTGTTCTTAAATGAAATTGAACCAAGTTTGTTAAATAAGTTATGATATCAATTAGCAGAGGTTGCCCAGCGATAATAGAGTGAAACTTATGATCGAGGGTCGCGGATTTCATTCCAGGGTTGCAATCTTATATAATTTACAATTTGTGCATTTGTTATAATAGATTGTCACTGCTTAAAAACAAGTTTCCAGAGAATGGGCAGCAGTATTCTATGCGTACCAACCCATCTATAAAGCCTGGCGTTTATGGTATAGCCTTCTAAAGATATCTTTTTGGGGAGGCCTATGTCCTGCAGTGGAAGTATATGGGCTGAAACCATAATTAACTATGTAAATGAATTAAAAAAACAAAGCTCCACACATTTAGATCAACTAAAAACACTTGAAAGCTATAACAATATTTATTTAATAATTTACTTTTCATTTTAGATTTAAAACATGATATAGTTTTATAATATAAACTCGTCAATATCAAGGTTTTCATTTATTAAATTCAAGAGTGGATAGGAGTCTAAAAAAAATATCTTCAACGCTATAAGACCTCAAATTAGGTGGAGTAAGTGCCAAAATACTAACTTATTTTATCAATACTTTTAAACGATACTTTTCTTCCGATTATTAGTACTGTTTAAATAGAAATTAGTCTTACAGTTTTTAAGCAAGCATACAAATCTTAACTAACATATTTAGAGGTTTTACTTATATTTATTGTATTATTGAGGATTCTAAGACACACAGTGATTCTGAACTTTTTCTGAAAAACAGATGTATAAGTGTAACATAAAACGCATAAAACAATGAGCAAATAGGTAATCTAAGGAAAAAATCTTAACGTAGTCTAGCTAAACTATTATTGTTAGTAATAAATATACCGAATCGTTATATAAATTATTACAAGTTGAAAATTTTAAAGAAATTGAAAATTACTCATTAAGCTTAACTGACATATTTGAAGATACACCCCTTTTAAAGATACCTCTCAGCGATCCTGAATTTTTCAGATTGTGACTTCTTGTTTTTCCTTACTTTGATTTTCCTAGAGAAAGCTAATGAGGAACTGCTATTTAAAAGATATTAAAAATTCGCAGCGTTCGTGTAAAAATTTATTTGAAATTATTCTTGCGCGTTCGAATTCAAATTCGAACAAGGATTGGAATTCGAATGCCGCAAGTAATTTTACCGTCCGGCTTTGCATTTAGGCAGATCTGAGGAGCAAATACGTGCACGGGTGGTGGTTCACAAAGATTATAGATTCTGGCCATAGTGCCAGCGGTTTGCAATATTAAGTGCTCTTACGTGAAAGCTACAAATGTAAGTAAATAGGTAACCTAAGTAAAAAATAGAAGTATAATATAGTATAATATATAATACGAGTATATAGTATAATATAGTAAAATATAGTAGAATAAGAATAAAATAGAATTAGTTATAAGAGCTGTTTTGTAAATTATCGGAAAATAAAAACAAAGCTTAATCGGCACGTTTAAATTAATATTGATATTACGATACACAGCGATGCTATTTTTGTGGTTTTGAATTTGTGTGTGTTATTTTACAATTCCTTATTTTCAGGCTTAAGAGCCATCAAGAGAGCATACTCTACCCCGTGTTTCCCTCTGGCATATTTCCATCTCACAAATTTAATTTGTGTAAGCTATGTTTCGAATATTTCGTAATTAAAACCTTATATCGATATCACATTGTTATAAATTGCGATAGTTCTTGAAAGTAAAATTGAGTTATTAAAAGCACAAATTTTACACATTATTAAAGAAAAACAATTGCTTATTTTTTCTTCGAAATAATTAAATAAAAATTAGTTAAAGGCCCCGGCGAGATTCGAACTCACGATCTCCTGTTTACTAGACAGGCGCTTTAACCAACTAAGCCACGGCGCCTGTTGTTCAGTAACATAAAGTAGGCAATTGTTATAATTTTATTTCACACGAAGTTAAAAGACAAACAAATTATGTTCATCTAATACTACTATGATATGTAACAGAAATGTAAATATAAACAGAGTGCGTAAATTTATAATAGGCGAAACATTGTCAGAAAAGGAAATCATATGAGAAGAAACAATAAATTGGAGTTTTGAAAAATAAAACAAATAAAGAGTTGTAGTAGAATAGAAAATAGTGGTTAATAAAAGATGAAAAAGTAGTAAGGAAGTTAAGGATACAAAAGAAAATGCCTAAATTGAATAACTAAAAAAGAAAAGAAATTAATAAACACTATGTCTCCACGGCAGTAAGTGTAAATTAAAAAAAAATATTATGACGACGTAGTCACTGGTCACAGGAAAGCGCCACGAAACCGGTGAATAATTACTACCATGTTCTGAATACCTTGACTCCTTACAGTTAATAATATGAGTAGAGAGAGTATGATGATGACCAGAATATTTTTAGGATAATCGCAGTCGTGAAACCATATGTATGTGACATGTAACTCTTGAATCAAAGCCATATAAAAGAAATTCTTTCGCTATGTAGTCGCAAGGCTTAAACTGAAAATCTCTGATGATTGATCGCTGTAAAAGGTAATATTTTTCCTTTATACTTGGAACACCAAATAATGATGCAATTAACAAACGATAAAAAAAATCAATTCAACACAGGAATGACAAAAAAATTAATGAAATTTACTTCAGTTTTTGTAATTAGTGTAAACAATTGAGTATATTTTATAATAAATAATGTTAAAGACTCGTATTTTTACAATAAAACGTAGTTTTAACCTATAAAAAAGCAAGACTTTTGCCTCAGTTTTTGCAGAAGACCTTCTAGACACCGCTTTATAAACGGAGGGAGTGAAATGCTGAAATTGGTTTCAAAAATCAAATTCTTAAGTCGTACTAGTTGTGGGGTAGACAAAATTAGCCTGAACGTGGAAAATAAGTAATCTATGTTCTTCTTATAAAAATATCGGTTTAATCTTTGGAGTCTGTAATAAAGTCACTGCCTATTTTTAAGAAAATGGGTAATAAATATTTACTAGACCAATTATTATTTATCTTTTAATTCATATTTTATTTGGTCCTGTTTCTTAATTCTATCTGAGGCAAGTGCGATCTAAGTCAGTTTGATGTTAATATATGTGCTATATCCATATGTATGTACGTATGTTCGTATACATGTATATTTTGTACACATTAACTGTCCGTTTATACTTCTACTGTTTCCACACTATGGTTGTCTGGAAGAAATTGCCTGGTGTCATAAGACTGCTTATTGTACTTTTTTTGCGTGTGCAGTAAAAATTATTAAATTACTTAAAGTACTATAAATATACTGCCATAAAAATGTGAATAACAAGATATTATAAATTCAAGAAATAAATATTTCAAATACATGAGACTTCGACCAATTCGCACTGTGCCCTCGTGGCGAATTACAGCACCGCTCCCTTACATACGAGACTAATTAAAACGAGTAGATGTACATGATTAGATGAGAAGCAAAAACTATGAAGATATTACCGTTTTTTTTTTGTAAAAAATTCATCACGCATCATAACAGAAATAAAAAATAATACAACGAAAACGTTTATTTTGTCACTAAAAAGAATTGTACGTAATTATAAAGATAGATTAGCATTAACCATTTAAAATTATTAGATTTCTTTTGTTAAGTACACAAAAGTAATAACTTTAGTATATTTTTTTCTTATTTATGGTAAGTACAATAAACATATTTAAAACTGGTTTACATTAAAATATAATTCTTGTCTAATTTTCAGAAACATCATTTTATTTAAAACAACATTTTACAAACGTCATAATTCACGTGATACACATTCTAAAACCTTATTTTGTGTTCTAGACCATTTAAAAAAAAATGTAAGACAAAAATAAAATAAAATATATTTTAATAACTTAATATATTAGAATAATAGGTAGTATGCAAGAACTTAGGTGTTAAGAATATAAGAAATAAATTGCCTTTAAGGTTCTTTGACATAAGACAGTTACTTCAGTTGTACCAACACCATGAAGTAAGTCACGACAGCTCCCAGCACCTGAAAGAAATATTTAAGATTGATTACTCGAGGCCAATAGGCCACTTTAGAATAATTTAGCAAATTATGAATAAATAGTTTAATCGTGATACATTTATTTTGAATTCATTACCATGGCTGGTACAAGAACGAAACAGATGATCCATTTATTAATAGCAAGATACCGTACCATATTACATCCTTCCACAACGGCTCTTATACAGTATCCTTGAGGAATAAGGAGATCTGTATATGAATAAAAGCTACCAACGTAACCAAGTCGATTGGCACGTTGAAGTGTCAGCGAAGAACAGATCACTGTTAAGACCATGAGGTTCTGAAACCATCGACCCTTTATCGCAGCCGAGAACGTCTATCAACAAGGGTGACAGACGACCGTGATAAAGCCGCTTCCAACCGGTCCCAAGGAAATGCTATAAAGGAGGCGTATCTTCAATATTGAACGTCCTAAAGCTAAAATATTAAACCTTGTAAATTTTTGAAGTCCAATGTAATATAGTATCTAGATTTTTTTTAAATTACCGAAGCGAATAAATCCAATGACACCGTGAAGAATTTTGCTCCGGAAATGCTCATCGCCTTTTGGCACTGCTGGCAGACTATTTGGACGAAGGTCTTTGCTTCTTCAGAACCATCATACCACTGACAGGAATATGCTGCTTCCATTACCGATGAACTCTGTTAAAGATAAACAACATTTGTTATATAATATATTTTGAAGGGAATGTATATTTTCTGTGTAATTTAAAGTCGAATATAAATTTTACAAACAAAATAGATAATTATAAGGCCATTAACAGATAGCTATTAAATGGGTTTGACTACAGATTCAATATTAAACAAAGTAAATGTAAAAAGTTTTGACAATATCTTAATAATCGCGGATTTAACGCAAACAATGCATAAAACAGTAGACCCCTTATTTATTTATTTATTCACAATTGACCATTTACAATTACCGTTTGTAAACATCATGAAACAAATGAAGATAGATTCTATTTTCAATATATAATATTTATATATATATATATATATATATATATATATATATATGTATGTATATACACGTATATATAACGTTTTTTTTTTATTGGCACGTAACAATAAGCTATATTTTTGGTTTTTTATAAAAGGAGACGACTTTTGTAATTCAACAACAAGAATCCAGTCGCTGTTGACACTAGGGTCTTTATTTGAACGTCTGATAAAAATTTGTAAAGCGTTAAATTTGCTCCTAAATCCAAAAGTCTGAAAATTAAGAAATTCAACCAAATAAAAAGGAAGTGTTTATTTTAAAAAGCAAATTAAATTTTGCCTTTGAATAAAAGATTAGTTCGGATCCCTTCAAGTCGGGAAGGATAATTTTATTCTTACCTCTTCAATTAGTCTGTTTCCAAAAATACAGAAATGGAAAACTTGCCCGAGGGTGTAACTCAAGTAACCGATCGTACTGAACGCGTAGACGTTTAATCCGTCGATCTAAAAATATACGAAACTCTTTATTATTTATTGACTTATTTAGTTTATTTATACTAAGATCTGAAGTTATAAAAATATACTTCAATTAATGACAAAATAAATGTAAATTAATACATTTACTTCAAAAAACTACCAAATGAACACACTAAGAATATCAGAAATTATTATAGATGAAGAGAAAGTGGATATTTGTAGGCAGACAGTATTTCAACCGTAGAACGTTCAGCTGTGGACAAATGATGATGATGTTAATAAATCTAATGTTGATCATTGATTAATATTAAGAAATTAGTTTATCTATATTATATTTTCTATGAAAAATTTAACAAAACAGCTCTATAATTTAGAAATCAGGTAATTTTAACGTATTTTTTTTTAAATTGAGTACGATTTATGACGTATGTACCTTTGTTGCCTGGTAAGCGAGCAATGTTAGTGTAATCGTAGACACGAGCATGTGGAACAGTAAAGCCGTACCATACGTATCGCCTATGGATGCCACCAATCTAGAATAAAGGTTTTTTAATTTAGAATGATTTAGTCTCGTTTTAAATTTATTGCATATAGGAACCTCCCAAAAATAGGTAGGGCACCATAATACTGACGCCATACACCCATGCAAGAGGGTGGACCAAAAAATAATCAAAAACAAGAAGACAACAATGAAGAAGGATAAGAATCCTTCTAGAAGAATATACAACGAGCGACGGCGACAACGACGAGGACACACCAAGAGCTACTCAGTTTTAAGTAGTAGGGCACAATATTGCACTACTATTACTTCCAACTTCATTCAGACTAAAGAAAAAGTGCGCGATAAGCGAATGCAGGTCAAGGAGGCTTTCTTAAACCTACAGAGCGCGTCGTCTCTCCTTAGCGCAATAGACTCGGCACCAATGCAGTGAAACCATGGAATGCTGCAAGATAAGTCTTTAAAAAAATAACTCATTCAATCGAAGAAAAAGAGAGATTCATTTAATCGAAATGAAAATTATTTTTTTCTTCAAAAAATTATTCCTCTTTTACTCGTTCATGTTCAATATTGTGACAATGAAGGTAAATCGAGCGATAACACCAAGAGTGACGAAGCACTAAGCATTTCTAGATCAGTTATGTTAAAAATTATAATCCAAAATTGACTTAAAAAATATCATTTTAGTCTCGCAATTCGATTCTTATTATGTTAAATATTACCTCACAACATGTTTGTGTCGTTCCACCCAATATTTGATAGCCGATCGGGCTAATAGCTCTTGCTTTTGAGTCAACCCATTAGGGTTATTAGGATTCGGTTGACCGAAGGTTTGAAGTCTGCCGCCGGCACCGCGCGCAGTCATACCAAAGTCTTGCTGCGTAGAATAAATTCCTCTAATATCTACATCCACTGTATCTGGTATCTTCTCCGATTTTTCTGAAAAATGTTATATTTTGATTCGTAGTGTCTTATACATGGAAAATATATAGTTTGATAATAAGACAACATTATCTTAATTTAACCATATAATGTCCACTTCTGGACCTATGTCCAGAGGCCTATGCTATAAACCTATGCTTCTACAACTGATTTCTTAAAAGACCAGTAAGCAGCGGCTCCCATCTAGCGTCAACGGGATTTCCACAATCGTCTCCACCATGTGGATGAACGTTTTACATTGCCCGTTTATATTCTCATTTTCAAACACCTAACAGATATATTCTCCGCGCGGGTATGTCACAAGCGATATCAAATTGCCACGCTTTGTTGGCCACTTTCGTCTACGGATCTTTTAATTCCTGAAACGATTTCATAGAAAAATTCCGAACATTATACTTTCCACGGGTCGTTGAGAGACTGTAAGCTTGCCAGTGAGGCCCAGAGTAACAAACTGGCCTACAACTTCGCCTCGAGGCATTTGACGAGAAGATGTTCCGTAATTTTTTTAGATACCACCTATTCCTTCTTAAAATTGGACTAATCCAGTTTAACGATCTACCCCAAGTATGTGCATAGTAAAGAATCTAAATAGAACGGCGTAAACCAATACGTAAATCTTAGTAATGTACACTTATAGTAGCTAATGAAAAAATATTAAATTATTTACCAGTTGACGAAATACGAAACAGCTCGGCTGTGTTTGGACGGTACGTGTCGAGTGATGCGCTTAATTCCATGAGCGGTTTCATGATGGCCTTGAGATGCTGCAACTGCTCGCATGCGAATATAAGCCAACTACAGAACATTACGTCCATTAAATTGGCAATTGACATCGAGAAGAGCAGCCAGTAAACCTGAAAACATTTTATACTTTCTTATTAAAAATGATGCAGTTTATACTTATTAGTAATACCTGCAGGTTACCATTATTTTTGAATTTAGATTGTACTAACGGACCCGAATAACGATATTCTGTCTTGTTGAAACTTAATAAATTAAAAAGTAAAGCTTTTGGATACAACATTGTTAATTTTTTTTCTCATATATGATTGAATAACGTCATGTTATAATACTTTTACATGTGAACGAACTACATACAACTGGTCATGTGAAACAATTGATGCTGACCTTTTTTTAATTTATCGATATTGCAAATGCGCGCAGCATTGAAAACAGTATTTTTTCTATATTGTAGAACGTTCTATATTGTATTACGAAACTTACAATATAAAAAATCAATGAAATTTGTGAAGGATTTCCCAAGTTTTGGCGTGGCCAAGGGATATAAGAATTCTTTTTTATGTAAGTAACATATAAGTAGATTGATTTGTTTAATATTAAATAAACTATCGATTACTGTTAAGTTATTGAACATAGAAATCTATTCTATAATTACATATTTTGTACGAATCTTAGACAGTTGTTAATTTTTAAATTAGTACCATCGAAGTACTTATTTCTCCAACAAAAAATATTGTGTCTCTTATGAAATTACAGATCACACGAGATATATGTTATTCATGATAAGATAAACTTAAAGAGCGAAAAACTATTTATAGGTTTTTGTAATAATGACATCGTCAATAGCATCACAATAATAAAAAATAGACGAAAAAAATATTAACGAAAAGGTCAAAGGGAATGCAGACTTGTGTTTTCGTTGCTGTAAACTAAAATATATTATTAGCTAAGAAGTTATAGAAACGGCTTAAACTGTTTTCGGAGCTTTAACCTGCTCACAAGCAGGAATGATTATTTGTCTTAATCGCTTGTTTCTCGGATTTTTACACAAGTTATGTGTGTGTGTGTGTATATAACACTTTCCATAACACTTTAACTTCAGGTAAATAAGCATCTAAATATTCAATATCTGGTTCCTAACCTTGTTATAAGGATACAAGCATTTTTTCAAAGCAAGGCTTCGGTTCATGACAGTAAGCGGGCCATATAGCCTTTAGAACAGATTGCCGCTGAGGCCTTAAAGTTATGTAGAGAAGAACATGGCCTCGAAAGCACAACCCGCTAAGTGAACAAACAACCGTGTTGAATTCGCCGAAGGACACTGGATGCAGACGACTTACAACCGTTCCTTTTGGAAATATGTTAGAGAGGCTTATGTCCAGTAGTGAACGTCTTGCGCCTTAAATAGTGATGATGATGGCTACTGCATATGCTCATTGGTGTCACATAAAACTAACGAATATTTAAATCTTTAATATGCCGATTTCCGAATATTTTTACGAGTGAAGCTATGAACCGTTTAATAGTAGTAGCCGTGTATTTATCATTTACAAAACGCATTGCATTCCATTCATATATGGAATGTGATTTCTATCGTAAGTTCTTACAAAACAAAAGCTTATTATACTTTTCTTACCTGAAATACAAAAGCAACTACGTACATAGTACCACTCATTGCGTTGAATGGATACCAAGCTTTAACAGGCAATGGCGGTGCCGGTTCCGTGAGAGTCTCATTCGTTTCCTTGTTCCTAATTAAACGTACTGACTCTCCGCAAAACGTTATTGTCACCCAACCTGTACAAATATTATTTAGTTATTATTTACATAAGGAATATAAATTACAACGGGTGTTTCTTAAAAGTATAAAAGCTGTAAAGGGGCGAATGTATAGCTTATTTCCTGTCAATTAAAATATTGTACACCCTATCCAAAAGTCAATGATTTCACATATGTATGATATATAGTATATTATGTATGATAATATAGTAAAAAAAGCGTTTTTAAAATTAATTATTGATTACTATCTGTTCCTACAGACTTTCTATTTTCAAAGTTATCGGCCTGCCTTATTCCTAGATAAAAAAATAATGTTACATATTTCAGAATCACTTTGTACGTAGTAATAGGACATAAGTGTAAAAGCTATAAAGATATATTTTTTTAAAAAAAGCTGTACATTGACCAGTGTTAAGCTTTTAATATCTATAATCTATCGCTTTGTATAAAACATTAAAAATGCTTACAAATAACGGAGAGTACAGTCATTCCAGTGATAAAGTAGAGCAACCTTCTCATTTTAGTCAGAGCCAGTTGGTGATATCTGGCATCGGATTCGGTAAAAATTGGGTGACTATTCGACTGATTCCACATTGCCAATGTCCTAAATATAACATTAATTCCAATAAGTATGATTATCCTACCTTTTATAATTTAAATTAGAAAATGATTTACCTATAAAAACTTTTAGAATTGAGAGCAAAGAATATCAATTTAATGATAGAATGTGCAAAGAACAGCACTGTTATAGTGTTTGCCGTGAGCTCGTTGACTTCGTCGGAGTATTGTGCCATATTTGCAACCATACTTAAGTACTGAATGACTATGAAAAATGCGTGTACGCTGGAGTAGATTTTCCTCAATAGCACTGACATTCCACCATTTTCTGAAAATTTAAATCACGGATATCAACGCATGTTTTATAGCTGCTTAATTACGCAATCACTATAAGTTTCCTTTTGCCTGA
The DNA here is from genome assembly GCF_028537555.1 of Battus philenor. Lineage (NCBI taxonomy): Eukaryota > Metazoa > Arthropoda > Insecta > Lepidoptera > Papilionidae > Battus > Battus philenor. Next base: position 9,034,651 of record NW_027181686.1, read on the forward strand.
AGATTTCTGTTTTTTTATTCCTAAAGCATCGCCTCCTATGATTTTTTTTCAAAATACACGAGGCACCTTTTTACTTAGAAAACATGACACAAATTTTAATTATATCTGTTTCGAACGTAGCATTACACATTTTTTTATTAAACAATAGTCTGTAATAATAATAGACGCCATTGTTCAAAAAATTGTTAGTCTGAAGTATCTTTGGGTAGGACATATCACTCAAGCAACCGCTGGTCGATATATCAGAAAGGTTCTCGAGTGGCGACCACAAGCCGATAGATGTGATGTGAGTGGGCCTTCCTCTAGGTGGATCGATGACATAGTTATGGGCACAGGAAATTGTTGGATGTGAGCAGCACTAGACCATCGTAGCAGAGGCCTAGGGGAGGAAAAAAAAGTAGAAAAATTAGAAACTAGTCTCTAAACATAAGGTAATAGCGGTGAAAAGCTTCCGTGTTAAATTAATAACAACTCCTAAAGTTATTTACAAAAGGATAAATATATAAAAAAATTGTGTAACAGATCAGAGTCGGAGTGAGAGTCAATAGGGTCGGGCTATTACCAGCAGTGAACAAATTACAGCTGAAATGATGATTAGGCTTGATCATTATTTCATAAAATGGTAGAGATCGACTCTGTAAGTTCAAAAGAATGGACGTGCGAATAATTATTTCAGAGGCTGACGAGGTGTTTTTTCAAGCTCTTACGATTTTGTCTAAGTTAGTGAAAATCTATTGCTATTTTTTTATAATTTTTGTATAATCTGTATTAATTTTGTTATTAAATACACTTTCTAAACTAATCGCAAAGTTATTTTAAAATATTTTTTAAGTATTTGGCGTGTAAGTTAATTTTTATAAAAAGAGTGAAGAGAATTACAACAATAGATGGTCCTGAAGATAATAGAATTTTTAAAAGGAGTGCCGACAATTCTGATAAAAGGTATTGTAATACGAAATGTGATATTAAGAGGTCGAATTACATTACCAAGATTGAAGATTGGTAATCAGATCGAGTTAGATAACAATCAATGAAAATTAAAATCTGTAATTACATTAATATATATTTTATTTAAAATCATATTGTGTGTGTCTTGTAGAACTTGTCTCTAACGATAAGACCGCTTCTTAGAGGCTCAATTCATAGAGGTACAAGAGTTTTTTTTAATTGTTTCTTCTTTTTTAGTGTACAAAAAAGTGTTAGTAAATAAATCAATTTTAAATTCGAAGTGTGATTTACCGTCAGTTTCTTATAGACTAAATTATTATTTAACTTACGATATTCCGTAATTAATATATTTTATACATCTAATGTAATCGTTGCATATAAAACAATTTTACCTGGATAGTAATTGAACAAAAAATGTCCAGCCATTTGCATCAACTTGATATTTGGCATCAAGTCGGACACAAGGCCCTGCGTTTTTACTTTGCTCATCATCTGTAATATCATCATTATTATTTAAATCAAATATTTCAAATGCTTTCGAATTCCAATTTTCAAATGTTATCTTATTACCTTGGTATTATTTATTTGCAATTCCAAATGAAAACCTGAGACGAGATTTAAATAATCCGATTTTTTATATTATAAAATACGTGTGTCTTTATCGTCCACCTATGCTCTAGTGATCGATCTATATTCAAACCTTATTTCACGTGTTTCGCACTGACGTGTTTCAATTTCAAAGTCACACACTCCAATAGGGCGGAGAAAGTGTACGTGGGACCACACAGATGTCCTCTATTACTTGAACACCCGGTCATGTTCCTTCCTTTTAATTATTTACACAACTTTAATTTGAACCACGTATGTACGAGGCGGTATGGTACGTGGAAACCTTCGCATGTGGTTCATGGTTTATTTGCAATAAAACGATAAGCGTTCTCTATAGATCGTATTTCTTTACATTCGATTGTTGTCAGTTTACCCAACGTATTTAACTTTCGTTTAAATTGTTGTTTGATTTCAATAGTTCTACGAGTACTTTTAATAGTTGCAGTGAATTATAAAGAGATTAAACTTCAATTTGTTCATATAAGTAACTTATGCATATATCCATAGTCAGCATGTTCGGTATTTTTATTTACTACATTAAAAAGTTTCATATGTCCCTACGTCATCCGAATTCTCGCTAGTAGACATTAGTTTAATAAATTGCATAGCTGCTGCAGGTCAAATGTCAAATGATTGCAACTGTAGACACTGAAATTAGTATTATAAAAAATCAAATAAATTAGCAGTTTCAGAAATCTACCAAACTTCCATACAAACTTTACATATTCTGCTTACGGGTTTTATCACTTTCCATAGATTCATGAATAAATTCCTAAATAATAACTTGAGATGAAAACAACGTGAGAAAGCGGCTAATTGATAAACGCATCCTTACATTATAACTAGCTAATCAGATAAGATGTGTATTCTCTGGTAATAGTTATGTTCGAAAAATATTGCATAATCAAAATTCCTCAGCTTAAAATGTGATTTCCGAGAATATTTTAGATAGAAATACCCTCGCCTGTTGTAAACAACATAAAAAACTTATGAAACATTTCATAAATCTATACATTGTGTAGTACTCAAAAACATATAACTTTATTCCGAAGATTAATAGCTTGTAACGATGTCTACGTGTTTTATTTATTTAAAATAATCGCTAACATAACATTACAAAAACTATTACAAGTAATAAAGATTTTTCTCGACGTTTTTAATTATTTCTGTACTAATGAGACCCAAAATATAGGTATGAATGAACACCTGGTCTAGATTATAAATAAAGGTTAGTAAATAAAGAGCACAGGGATTCGGAGACGCTGCATCATGACTAGATCCTCAGTTGAAAACTTACAAAGATCTGGAAAGACTGCAGAATAACCAGAAACACAATGATTCGACCCATGTAAAACCTGGTCTTTCTATTTTTTATATACGGAGCTGAGACCTAGACTGCGAAGATTCTGGATCATCCGACAATTGACGCCTTGAAAATGTGGTACTGGTGACAGATTCTCAAAATCACTTGGACGGAGCACCAAACCAAAGTTTTGATCCTCAAAGTACTCAACATAAAAGAAAGGATATCGTTGATTGTGCAAATAAGAATACTTTAAGTTATTTGGACATGTAAGACATTAAATAGAACGATTGGGGGTGAAACGTAAAGTGGAAGGTAAGCGGTCTCGTGGAAGGGTTAAACAAGGTTTCCAACAAGATGAACTGCCAATAAAAACTTAGTAAATGAATGCTCTGACTCCGCTAGACAACGAGCTACTCATAGCGATAGCTGCGGGGACACCTGAACAAACCGGGGCATTACTAAGACCACTTTGTCTTTCCAATGTTACGTGACTAAGAACAAAAAGAATAAATATAGCTAAATTGTAACATTGCTTAATATAAATTCACGCTTCGATTGATATTTGTACTACATGAAAGTTATTATTATTATTTGGGATTGGGAGTTACCAAGAGGATCGAAGCATGACTCAATCAGTTATTAAGGGTTAATAATGGGCTACCAACGCTGATAGAAAATTACGTAGAATTTATCATTTTAATCGATCGGAAAACAGCAAATTAGTGTAAAGGCGTTTCACCAACCTATTTATGATAAAAATACCTTTTTACAATTGTAACCTTATCACTGTTTATTGGTAAATTCATTTAAAATTCTTATATTATATATAAAAAGGTGTTAAATTCCACTTATAGCGTAACAGAGAAGGCAACGTCTTGTACGTAATAATTTTTAATGTCGTCATAGTAACCTAATCCCACAACAAAGGGCAATTAAATCCAATATTATTTAATTAAAAATAATTTTTGGGTATAGCAAACGGTTGGGAATTAATATACATTTAACATTTTCATTGTTGATATGAACACCAAAAACAAATGATGAACTTAAATTGTATTAGATTAATGTACTATCGTAATTTTAAAAACATAACTCCATATATATTCTTTTCATCTATAGGACGCTTACAAGCATAGGACATTCCATTAAGATTGCTAGGAAGCATCCTGCATCCAGTGTCTTCCGTAGACCATAATCGAGCCATCAATTCACCTAGAACGTTTTGCATTGCGCTTGGCGGTACGTAGTTCCCACTCTAAAACCTTAATTCCCCAGTGGTCATCCGTTTTGCGCGTTATATGACCTGCCCCAAACTGGTTACTATCGTTAGTCTAATTGACTAATTAGTTTTATAAAGCTAGACAACGTGAATATTAAATACATTTAGATGTTCCAAAAAATGTTTCAATAATTCATTTTTTTTTAGTTTTATTACTAAGCTAAATCTATCGTCGAACGAAATTTAAATATTTAATTCATGGGTAAAAAAGAGTATTTATTCTTGTTTTAGAAAACATTTGTCTCTATTGATACCTTACTATCGACGATAAAGCAATCCAGTTGAAAATCGTGTCTCCAAATAAAAACCATCGTTTCCATTGTCAACGGAAATCGAGTACAGAAAGCTAGCCCCTTTCAAATTGAGCACGTTTGTTGTCGTAGGTGCTCTGAACATAAAAAGCGGGCATTATGTAACTTGATACATCGCGCTCTTTCAGCTGTGTACGGCGCAGAATATAAAAAGTCGAATGGAAAAACGTGCTTCTCGCACTCCTAGAGAAAAGAATTGAAAAGTAAATCACGAAATTATTATTATTCCGGTTCACGTTGAGTGTTCGTAAAATTAAATAAGTGTATACATATATTACATTTTATTCTATAAATTTCGAACAAATTCTCTGCAAAATTTACTTATAGTGATTAAAAATATATAACAGAGAAGATTATACATTTTATTCAAAGGAAACATAGTGTAATAGATAAATATGTAAATGTACTTTTATTCTTATCAAAAATTAAACGTCTTAAAAATGAAATCTGTTGTCTTGTAAATATTTTTTTCTATTTTCATTTTAAATTATTTTTAACATAATTTATTTGTTTCTTTATTTACAGAATTGATATATAACTAATTTATTAAAGAGTACTTTAATAACATAAAGACATCATTAGAAACACCACTGTCCCTGATGTAGATATTTCCATTACATTATTCATTATTCTATCGCTATTGGACAGTCTACTATATATAGAGATATATTTTGCTTGTAGATATATTTTGAACTACTATATATAATTTGTTCTCATATATTTATGACGGAGTATAACGTAGATGTATCGGCGAGATGATAATTATTCACACCTTTTTTTCTAATGGTGTTTTATATCTACTGTTAGTCCTTTAGACAGAAGGCATTTCAAACTCTAATATGCGAAAAAGTTCCCGTAACTTTTACAATACGTTTCTCGAAGAGTTTTAGCCAGTACATATCCGACATAATGCTTTCATTGATTCTACGATAGGGTAACACGAGTAGGATTTTCCCGAGAGAAAATAAACAAAATAAGATATTTAATGTAATTGTTATTAAATGCGCTTTGACAATATATGCAACATAAATATTTTTTTGAATTTTTATATAGAAATTATTGAGAAAGAATTAAGTTAAAAATATGTAATACTGGTGTACAATTGCAACTAGCTTATTGTTTTAGTTATGACTATATGTAAAGTAGCTCTAAAAACGATGAAACCAATGCGCCTGCCAGAAACGCTACGCTCTAAGTCGAGAATTGAATTACAAGTTAGATACATGAATAACAGGTGCATATTAGTGCTACTATATTGTTCATATAATTTTACATTTCTATTTTACATATTTACATTACGAAAAACACGGTCCAGATATTTTGTAATGAATTCGATTACTGAATGCGACTCTGGGTGCAGAGATTATTGCTTCGGCATGAATACCCGACGGCTAGAGGCAAGTCAATCTTCAAAAACATTTTTTATCATAGCCACACATAATATTCACTTAATGTGCCACACAAAAGATATGCCAAAAATTGTATCAGGGCGACCAAATAACAGTTTAAATTCGTGTAAATGCAAGTAAGAAAGGGGCTAAAATATAGCTACTTCCGCTATGCAGCAGTAGTCGTGCACCAATGCAATGAAGTGCACCGCCCGCCAGCCCGCTGATAAATGCGCATGCGGCAAACAATGCGAATTACACAACTGCCACCGTTAATTCACTTAACACGTGTTTCACCGCTCCACGGGGCATCATCAGGAGTAATGTTACACCGACTAGTGCCAAACACCGAGTGCCCTCAGGATATTAGTCCCTTTCTTACTTAGGATGGACTTTCGCAAAGTAACACCTGAATCTGTTAGATATGGTCGTATAAATAAAATCCGGAAATTTATTTCAATTAAATTCATTACTTTCATAAAAGTGTAACTTGCAGGGTTTTATTAAAAAGTTATCCTAGTGATATCCGTATTTTTTAAAAGAAAGTTTTGTAGAAAAGACTTTTTTTTGTTTATACATTATGTGTATTACCTATATTCCATTTGACTCTTTTATTCATTCAATCGTGTCAGGCGTTAGACGTTCACTACATGGCATAGGCCTCTTCTATAGATCAACGGCCGGTCTCGCGCTGCCCGCGACTTTAATTACATCATTGATCAACCTAGTGGGTGGGGGGGGGGGCTACCATCGCCGTGCCGATCGACTCGTGGCTGCCACTCGAGAACCTTTCGGCCCCATCGACCATCGGCCTCCTGTGCGATGTGCTCCGCTCATATTTCTGATTTTACTTAAACTATTATTTAAGATTCACCCGCATCATAGATATATATAATTTCATTCATTATCCTAATCACATATGAAGCTTCTAAATATGTTATTAATACATAAAATTTATGTCATTATCATTTCAAGACGTCTACTGCTGTCACAAAGATCTACTTTATAGATTTCCTATAGGACGGGTAGCTTCCTGTTTTTATTAATAAATACATTTTGAAGAGGAACGTTTAATTTTTATAATAACTAATTAAAACTAATATTTATGCTTAAGTATCGAGTTAAATAAAATGCTAATCTCATTGTAATTGTCTTAATTTTTTTTATTCTTATGCATGTTGTGGTTATGTGATATTCTAAAACATGAAGTCTTGTACTATCTTATATTCGGATATTTCGTTATTTAAAATGTAATTATAATCTCTATATGCATTAAGTTAAAATAGATCATGAAAATAAAATTACGCTCCCCTCATATTTGCTGTTTAAAAAATCCATAAGAATTTTCGTCGTAAAAAATTCGTTTTGCCTAAAAATAATGATATTAGATTCGCGTGTAGAGGAAATTAGGTCAACATTTGACACGTCTTACTGGGAGCGTGTAGACAGATTTTTTCCTATACGTCTATACATACGCTTTATTCTCCTTCGTTTATATTATTTATAAAATAAAAAATATTATACTTTCCACGCATCATTAATGTAATAATTATGAAATTTACTACCAAAGTGGCTATATTACAGCTTTCAAAAAAATATGACTTCTACATTACAGCAAACATAAGGTTTATTACTTTTCCATAGAAATATTAATACTCATATATACATTAGAAAAATACTAATATAAAATTATAATGATAAAAATAAATATTTATATCAGTTTATAAGAAGGCGGTAGAATACTGAAACTTACGATAGCAGGTCGCGGGTTCGATGCCCGGAACACAATCTTAGATAATTTACTCTTTGTGCATTAATTTTAAAAATTTCCCAAAGAGCGTTCACCTATGTATAGATATTTGTGTAGAGCCGACGTGTTCCTGTGTCCTGGAGGCGGGTCAAAATATAATCGCCATAAAACAAAGTAGGACACTTTGCACGCCTACAGTAGAAAGAAAAGTTATAAATATATTTACATATGAATTAAAATAAGACACAAACTAATTAACAGTAAAGAGAGTTTAGATTGAGTTACAAGATGACAGCTGTCACCCGCCCGCTTCGAGTAACCCGCATTTCATTTTTCGGGTGTAATTTAATTAAATTTATTCTTGTTAATGTTTAATATGCTTAAACAAATATACTGATCAAGTTTAGCTATACCTATAAAGGCTGCGGTTTAAAATATTGAACCTTGACATTTTATTGAATGATTAGTTACGTATAGAATTGTACTAATTCCGTTCTTAGCTGATTTTAACTTGAAATAATATTTATATTTTTATATAATTATATTTTTAAGAAATATCAAGTCTCCAATCAAAATCGTACGGTTTTAGAGAAATCGTAATGAATATATACATTGGTGGATATCTCTTATTCCATATAGACAGAAAGTATATATATATATATATATATTCAGGAAGAAGGTCATTAAGAAAGTTTAAATTTTCAACACATAAGTATTATAGCTAAGTTAAGTTCCATAACTTAGTCCTGCAAGGGAATATAGTTAAACATTAGCATATATATGCAGCAATATCCCTGATTACCTACTAAATAAGTATAAAATTTTCGTTGAAAACGTTAAAAATAACTTTTTAGTTTTTTCGTTTAAATTTTGAATAACAACTAAAAATTTTACTGATTCAATTAGAACAAGTATACCAAGCGAGGATGATGATTCAAAGTGAACGATAAGTTGATTATAAAAGAATGATGTCACTATTTTTAGTCACAAGGTATATTATACCAATGAACTAAAAGTCCGGTACTTTTAGAAATAATTGAAAATTAGGGATATAACCTAGCTATGAATAATATTTTAATGAAGAAGTACAGTCGCAGTACAGTCATAAAAAAATGCGCCTGGGACTTTTTGTGACACAGATAAGCTATAAATGATATTATAATTTATTTAAGAATCATTATTTGAATTTAAAATAAGGGATAATAGATCGATTCATTAGTTAAGTGGTTATACCAGCAACAATAATTTCTGCAAGTTTTTCGTGTTATTCATTTCCTAACAGGTGAGGATAGTGACTCTATTCGCCATGATTTGTTTCTCTTTGTGACTTTTACTCTGTAGGTTGCCCTGGATTAAGAAATAGCTACAAGACTATATAAATACTATATTTTAATCGCTTTGTTATTAATAAATAAAATATAATTGGTCTATCCACCATTTGCATTTACGACATCTTTTATCTTTTTTCTCGAACCTGAAGGTATACCGGCAATATTTTCAAAACAAGACTCATGGCTTGGAAATTTTCTATGTAAAGTATTCAATATTTTTCTCTTGAAATTATCATTAAACACACTTTTTATATGTAATAACACAGTTCTCGTCTGTATATATTTTCGCATGATATATCTTATTTGTCAGTAACTTTGCTACGAGTAACTATTTATGTCAATATATGCAATTAAAATCTATTTTAATCAAAGCTGTTCTAGATCAATTTCTTAGTACTGCATTACCTACTTTTAAAGGATTAATTTTTAATTTACTAAATATCGAATGCGCTATAATCGCAGTATGTTCATTTTTTGCTTAAGTAATTACTAGCGTACATAGCATATTGCGGTAGAGGTAGAAACGTGTGATATAACAAGGAAATCTGTTTTTAATGATTTAGGCCCACTAAGAGCGAACATTTCTAGAAAAAAATTGATTAACTGAATCTTTTAAACTTGGTTATTTGGTAAAGATGAACGCGTTGCTCCTTACTCTCCCTTTCTCTCTACAACGCGATGAACCCGCTCTAGCAAGAGAATTCAGAGAAATTACTTACGTATATATCTTAGAAAAATAGTATATTGTAATTTAAAATGAACAATATTTTACGAAGCGTTTTTTTATATCTTGAAATGAATCAATCCTTGAAGTTTTGTGGAAGTATTTCTAGTTCTGAAAGGTCAATTAAAATCTAGACGGACCACTTAAAATCAGTGCTGAAATAAAAACTTAAAAATAGACATAATGTAAACGCATTAAGATGTAAGCAATGATTGATGGTAGAAAACCAGAATTTTTTTTTACGGCTATTGTTAGTCGTTCATAAAGAAACCCCATCTCCTTTAAGCTTCAGGTGTATATGCCGTCAATAGATTCGCCTTGTTATGCATATTTAATTTACTAACTGAAATGGATTTCTTTATAATAATGTCATTCAAAAGACGTAAATTGATGTAAAAAAAATTACAATTATATCTGTATTATGTCTACTTTATTACAGAGTTATTTGACATACAAAAAGAAGGATTATAAAATTTATTACTCGCGTAATTGTTAAAGCTAACAAATCGCTTAAATTAAATTCAAAATGGCGGACAATTAAGCCGTAAGATTTAGGGCGCCAATTAACGACGCCGGGATAAAAGGCCGCTAATCCTGTCCCTAAGGCCGTGGAAGAATAGGGTGGAATAAGCGGCGGTGAACGAACGATGTAAGCGAAATTCTTAATTAAAATGAAGGTTGAGTAAAAAAAAATTCAGTCATTTAAACTTTTTAATCTGTTAGTTTTTTTGTTGTAAGGTACCCAAAGAAATGTTACTGTTTTATATTCATATTATTTTAATTATATGATCACTACGAACGCCAACAGCGTTGTTTCGCCAGCCACGGACTGCTAAAGAGAGAGAAGCTGGGAGGGCTAAACATAGCAGTAGGCGTAAATCACCTGATCCCGTAATATGACAACGGCAAAACAAGAAAATACTTGGAAACGACGTAATTACACACAGATAATTAAATACGAATTTCATGATTTGGCTATTAAAGTTCTTAGAAAAAAAAAACAGGGTACGAATAGGGCTCTCTCTCCAATACAAAGCTATTAACAAAAATTTTTAATGAAACATCCGATGTCTAGTTGTATTTAAATTGCACTTGCGCACTAGTGTCCATTACCAGAGAATCTCATTACAAAACTACGGGCACTTAATAGATTTAATTTTCATTGGTAGAGTCAAGGATGCTCTCACACGAATTCGGAGATTTGATAAAATCTTTGGTCGTTCAATTAATCTGATATATATGGCGATAGAATAGCCGCATAAGTATTTTTAAAGAGCGTAATGTCTACAATAATGACGCCATTAACATTACTTCGATGATTGGTGCTAATAACACACGGTTTTGGGACACAACCATCAACTTACATTCGTTCACATTTAATTATTACTTCGTAACAATCAGATGATGATAAAATATCTGTCTACAAGAATTACTATCTTTTAGTTAACAAATATTAAAATGTGTCTCGTAAATTTATCGCCGATGATTTGTTAGTAAAAGAAAATGTGTATAAAAATATCAATAAATTATGTATATATATATATATATAAGTATACATATAGATATGTGTTATTATATAATATCTGTAGGAAATTTATTTATGCATTACTTGCTTCGACTGACGTACTAGTAACAGATATTAGCTTGACATAGTGCAGTAGAAAATAGTACATAGTTTTATATGTATATAGTCATAATGTCAGCCGATAGACACCCACTAAAAGACATAGGCCTCCTTCAAAGAATGCAACGATGAAAATGAAGTTATTGTAAATATACATTTGAGTAATCCACGTAAATATATATATATATATATATATATATAACAAAGTAATGTTATTTGAATAGTTGTCCAGAATGGCTTGACCAATTTTTAGGATTTTCTTGTATGTTAATTTGTTTTCGTTCGTAATAACATATTAAGTGTTAAAATATATGAATTAAGAAAATTAATATTATATACGTAATTGAATTTAATAATTTTGTGTCAATTTTAAAAACCGAAACCTGTTCATTCCTCGTCAACTACTTGGTGATAAAGATGCGTAAAAATGAATGTTGGCCAGTGAGGCATTTTATGACGCGTCATTACATGTTTATCGATTCATTCGCTATAATGCATTACAGCTATTTATCAATAATTTAACAAGAATTTTTGTAACGAAGTTTTTAACATAAAAAAGATAAACTACCACGAAAGCTTAGTGTGTCACGATAATGGCATTGCGACAAGCATTGTAGGTACTTTGTAATGCTTAGTGATGATATAGACTTAAAAATCATTGCTAAATCGAAGTCATACTTAATACGGCAAGTAAATAAAATTCAATGAGTGGATTTTCTTCTTATGAGCCCAATTTCTATTTTGGATATACCAACACATCAAATACTACATAGTTAAGTTCTTCAATCGCATGTCTGTAATGTTCTACTATGAGTATCTGTCACACATCTCAACGTCCTATGATGCAGTAAGTTCAAGGGAACCAGACTATAATTTCTTTAACCTTACCAACAACTTTGATTGATTTTGGCAACACTAAGTCCACACCAAAGAGAAACTTGACTTAACAAGCTTAAGTCTCTACCAAAACTTTAATTTTAGCCACTCTACTTTGATAGTCAAGATATACAAGCTAAGTTATCATTAAACAAAATTTTGGTCAACGAATAAACTTTTATTTTTTCTTCCTTTGTTTCTATGTTAAAGAGGTGCCAGTAAAAATTGCAATCAATTTGTATTGGTCAATATCAGCTAAGATCTCTTATTTTCTTTTTCTTCTTTTGTTTTTTTATCTAAAATGACCCATCTACCTCTTCAAGACCAGATTGTACTTCCCACAAGTAAATATATTTTCCTAATATATATTCTGTGAAGTCCCGTCATATATGGCCTCACTGTCCGGATTTGTCTCTTATAATAAATAAATCTACTTAGTAAGTGTGAGTGGAATATTAAATATTACTCTGAACTGTATAGGAAACTGCGGTTTACCCGGCACGCGTGATGTGTCATAAGCAATTGGCACGCGTCTTGAATTTCCCCTTCGTAATTTTACTAACAATACGTTATTATGATTAAGTCAGTCATTGACTGCAAATACTTAGAACTATATCTTCAATTAATAACATAATATATCTACTTAATGGTAAGAGATATTGAGATGGAGATTTTGAAAGACAAGATATCACACTGCATTGCCTTTAAATCCCCTACCTTTTGTCGAGAGATTTTACCAATAGCCTAGAAGTGTTACTGCCTAATGCCTTTCAAATTAGAATATAATAATTCTGGTAAATTCATACCATTCCTATGCCTCGTTCCAGCAACCATCGGAATAACAGACTTGTCACCATTCGCCAATGTAACACATGTATAGACTTTATAATAACGTGATTAAAGATATAGATATTATTATAGTTAAAATACCTGAAATTACGAGCAAGAAATATTTAAGTCAACATAAAGTGTTTAATTGTTAATCGAGGCGTAACTTAATCTCAATTTTGTTCTTTACACACTCCCTGAAAATCTTACACCCATAAAGTTTAAAACGACTAGGGCTTACAATTGATTATAATAACTTCATATTGATATAGTATGATCGAGTTCAACTATCTTTAAATAAACTATTAGATTTTTATTTATCACTCCATTACTTATGTACTTTTTATTGTATATTATCTGTTGGTGTTGGTGTTGATGCTGCTGGCCTTAATAAAGACTAGGCTCTTGCAACTTCATCGGAATAAAATTTGCAGAACAAAAGAGTCCACGACAAAATTAATGTATTTTCCGTGAATATTTTTTTATCTGATCTCTAGATATAACATGAGAATGACTTCTGAAATCTACTCGCATCGCCCAAATCTGGAAGAAGAGGGCCCTTTGCGCTATCAATTCTTTCAAGATTTTGGTCTTCCATTTACCTGCGACGAGACATGAGAGAAGCCGAAAGCATAGTAATTTTTTGTTACATCGCAATTCTTGCTACATTATTTTCCTTCGTGTATATGAGTGCGTAAGAAATGAGAAAACAAGCTCGTGTCCGAAATCTTCGTGCAAGCGGTTTGTTATTTAGCCTTAGGGAATATCATTACTTGGTAATAAAAAAGTTATATCAACGCGATCATATCATTACAGTAAAGTGCTTTTTTCCCTTGGAATTTTAAATTGCTTTCATTTATTTATTTATAGTCATTTACAGAATATTATTTTTCATTTTGATCATATATATTGATCACCGTCAACTTTTGCTACCATCAGTAGTAGTGACCAGTAATAGGAAAGTAGACGGTAAAAACTAAGTGAGCGATCACCTTTTCGCTGGTCTATCACTTACAATCGCTTACAATCTAATCAACAACAATAAACAACTAGTCTCTTCATGCTATCTCTGAAGATAGCAGAGGATGTTATGGAAAGAATTTGTCATCAATTCCATCAAGGTGTTTCATGAATTGCCACTGCTCACAAACAAGTTATCAAAAGCTGGGCATTAGCGTCCTCGGTGTACCATAATACCACAATGCGATCGCCAACCCATCAGCCAAGCGTGGTGATTATGTTATATCCACCCATAGATATCTTAGGGTGGCGTGAAAAGACGACGACAAGACCATTGAGAGGGTAGTATTCGTATGTGTAGAGAAGTATAATAAAAGAGCGTTATTTGAATTAAATTTGAAACTAATTGAGATACCCATCAATGGCATCTTTCAACTTAAACCGAGTTACCAAACACCACCCAATGCTAATAAAGCCTAAACGAAACTTTGCCACACTGCTTTTTGTAATCATTTTCTCAAATTCTCTTATTAGTATTTAGAGCAATTTGTAAGCTGTATTATCATTCAAAAATAGTAGTTACTCTAATTTATTTACATGGCAATTTTGTTTGAAACAGTTTTAACAAATTATATGGAGCCCAAAGGATATCATCTCTTGACAAAATATATTAGAGGTCTCTAAAATTATTTATTTATTATAGTTTTTCAAATTAGTAGATATAAAATAGACGAACACGTTACAACCTTTCTGATTTAGGCTTTAATTACTCATTTATATAGGAAAAATCAACATCTTATAATTAACATAGTCAAATATCAATATTAAAAACTTTTTAAACTTTTTGTAAAATGTTGTTACTGCATCACAAAACTTCAAGAAAGTTAATAAAAGGAAAGGTTAATCGTCCGAGGAAATGCCAAACATCAACCGATAATTTAGAATCACATTATGTTTAAAAGGTGAATAAAGCCTTCTCGAGCATTGGTTGCCCAGCAATAGAGAACTGAGACTTGCAATTGTAGGTCGCGGGTTGGATTCCCGGGATACTTTCTTACATGATTCACGCAGTAAGTTTACCAGTGATAACAAACAAGTTTTTCAGGGGATGAACAGCAGCGTTCTCTGCTTACCATAATGTCATGCTATGATCGCCAACCCACTTACCAAGTGTGGCGATTATGGTATATCCCCATAGATATCTTGAAAAAGGCCTTGAAGTGGGCCGTCTACGAGATAAAATATTATGTATTCTAGAAGAAGGATCATATTTCAAAGATGGGGTTTCATGATAGATCTGAAAGATAACTTAAAAATATGATATAAAACAACTCATAATCTTTCAGACATTTTAACTATGTTCTCAATACATGCGTCTACAATTCTATTACTTTTATAATTAAATTTAAAGTATTCGTAAATGAGATTACTTTTTGTAGAAATCAAAATAGAATACTAAAAATCTTTTTCAATTTCTTTCACGTAAAGAAGTTTAAGTGAACAATCTATATAAAAGATATCTTGTTATCATTCGACAGACGCGGCGCTACAAACTGTGTTAAGTGTATTAGGAAACCCTTTTATAGCTCTCGGCTCCCGTTGTCAGTGAATAGAGAGAAGATTGAGTCGCATTAGATCTTGTAGGTGAAATGATTGGGTTCAGTATATGAAAAAAAATATAGTTTTATCCCTACAATATATCAATACAAAGAAAGGTTTTTTTTAAACTTTAATAAAATTGTGTAACAGATGTGTTAAAATATTATTGCATATCGATGTGAAATTACTGGATTAATAAGAAAAAATTTCTGTGTGTGAAGTGTTTATTTGGGGTCCAAGTCGGTCTGACATTCTAGTGTAGCCAGGTACAAGACTGCTTTCTTTACGCTCCTAACGACACCCACATCTGTTACTTAAACAATAGAGTCCCATATTTGTTTGTTTTATAAAATTCTACGTGTCCTACAAAAGTTTATATGGCTCAAAAGTTCGGATCAATCGGTACTATTTCCAAAAGTTTTTTTTTAAATCATTTTATTAGCACGCATTATTTAAACAGAAACTTAATGCCTGACCCACTTAGACGACTGTGTACACAAGAAACAATGCAATATGCACTTAAAGGTCTATAGGGAATAATTAATCCTTGTTTAATTTTATAAAACTCTTCCAAAAAGAATGAATTCCGAGAGAATGGTAAACGGGAAGCTTCCCGCGGGAGAGATTCCGGTCGTAACAAAACTTCATAACCTATTTAGTGGTCAGATGTTTCGAGCAAGAGTTGGGAAAATTCGCTTTTTATAGCTAAGTAATGAGTATCCCTTGGGCCTTACACAGTATCAAAAGAGAAAAGAGGTTTTAGGGCACACATTTTCTTTTACATTTTTTTTAATATGGCATATCTTTTGTGATTAATTATATGTGTAAAATATTTAAAAGGGTCAAAATTAACTAATTGTAAAAAAATCGATGGTATCAGATGTAATAAATAACCTAATGATAACACAGTAAAAAAAGCATTTCCTTTCTCCTTCATTTATTCGGATTACAGCATATCAAAATTAATTATTGTTTACTATCTTTCCCTGCAAACCTTGCACTGCCTGATATTATTGGCCTATCGCATTTTTACACAGTTACGGAGTCTGTTTAGAGTAGTTCAGTTTTTAGTGTTTTCAGAGCTGTAATTTTTTTATGTTTTCGGATTATTTCCAATACAGATCGATTTATACAAAGTGATTAGAAGTTGGTTTTTACAATTTCTTTAAAAGAAAAAAACCTTTAAGTACATCAGCTTTTTAGTAGAATCGCTTAATTATTGAAATTCAATAATAATAATCATTACTGTAAGGTACCGACATTTTTTTTTAACGTGGTATCTCAGTTCGGGTTTTCTGTAGCCATCTGAATACGCTTCGGATTTCGTACATAGCCCAGCGTTTTGGCAAGTTGAAGAGCCATTAGGCAGGCCATAATAGTTACAGATAAGATGGCTGCTGGGTCTTTGAGGTTCTGGGATAGAGATCACGGTCTGGCAAGCGCCTTGTTAAAATCTTTGGATGACTGGATGCAACCCACTTTGAGCGAGCCCTATTGAAAATCTGTGGAAGAGGCCTATATCCAGCAGTTAAAATTCTACTGCTGAAGTGATGATGACGATGATTTCTAAAAACATCATAATTACTACACACTGACCGCATAGAGGAAGTAAGTTTACTCGTAGATTTTTAAAGACATTGTTACACTGTTAGTCAAAAATAACAAAATTCTCCAAAACTGTGATGTATCAGAAGTGTGTTGTCGAATTAATGGCAATGATCTCAGAGTTGATGAAATCACGCGTTTTAAAGTTACGAATGCAGCTGCTTAGTGACTAACAGAGAAACAATGCTTGTAAACATTAGAGGCGCAACTCTTGAATATGTGGAAGATTTTATATATTTAGGATGTAATATATCATTTGAATTTTGTAAAGACAAAATGAAAAGGATAAAGTTTGCATAGAACAGGTGTTGATCAATGGAGGAAATGTTTAACTTGCTTAACAAATACATGTCAAACGAACGTCCATCATAAAAACAAATTTAAATAAATTCATTCCTTGTTAAAGAGACACACTAGACAAGGTTTACAGTACTTAGATACGTAAAAGAACGAAAGCCAAAGATGTCAAACATGTACTAAAGGTAAAGGGAAAGTGGACAGGTAACATACGATATGTGGGCACAAATGACACACAAACTCAATTTCTTTCTACAAAAAAAGATAAAGAGGTATACCTACCAAAAGATGGAGTGATGATATCACGAAATTCAAGGACATTCAACGTCAGTCAAAGATAGAGAATTCTTGAACACTAAATTATTGTGTGTGTGTGTATTTGTGTATATATAAATATATATCTTATATCTTAATAAATATGTGCACGTAGAACCACTAGCTTATACATATATGTATTTAAATGCCGTGGAACGACCGAGTATTAAAGTAAATATTTATTTATTAAATGCGCAAAAGCACAAAGAACCAACTTAACGTATGATAACTGCTGAACAAATTATTCAGAAACATTTATCGTGGAAGCTTGAGAAATAAAATGGAATTGTGGTTAGAAAACAATTAACCTTATTAATTGTATTAAATTTATATGAATAATTTGGAAAATTAAATGAACATAGCTTGCTAAATATTTCCGAAGGCGCTAGATGCGGGCCGCTTTTAACCAGTCTAATTATAAATATAAAGTGAGATTTCTATGTCCAGCAGTAAACGACCAACTGCTAAAATGTAGAATGATAATGATAAAACATATTACGTCGTTTCTGGCCATAGACGCCCACTGCAAGGGATAGGCCTTCCTCGAAGATATCTTTGGGGGGGATATGTCATAATCGCCATGCTTGGAAGACGGGATAGCAATAGCAGTGTGGAATGTCATGTAATCAATACATAAAGCGTTAATCATTTGTAAGACTGTATCACACAATCGAATCCGCGACAACAATTGCAAGTCTCAGTGTTCTACCACTGCACTAAATATATCTCCCGGAGACAACAACAATGACTTTGTAATTCGAAAATCTTAAGGCTATTAAAATTGTCAGATCATATCACCTACCAGATGAATCTCTTCCTCGTTTTAACCTAAAACAAAAAAAAATGAGAAAATAAACGAAAGTTGTCTTATCTAAAATTAAATCAAACAAAAGAAGAAATTCGAGTCAAAAGATATTATTCGCACGAAATAAGAAGCTTTTTAATTCATTTAAAGCTCTGAAAGATCTTAGAAGAAAGCTTTGTCCAACGAGTATACAATTTAATTACGCCTTAGTAAATCTCTCCGTAGTTTGATACGCTCCGAGAATTCGCTGCGCTAATATGAATTCAGTGACTGAAATAATTCATTTCAACTTAATTTAAGCTTCTCGTTTTATTAAATTATATTATTTGTTTTATACGGAACAGACTTAAGTTTTGTGCTCTTACGCAACAACGCCAAACAGGCTACAGTATATCTTATTTAGATTTTAGAATTGAAAATTCAAAATCCAGTGCATCTATTTTTATCGTTCGGTTGTACTCTTGTCAGAAAAATACTTCAGAATTTTTCTTCTTCTTTTCAGGTTACAGACGGCCATTGCAAGGCGTAGGCGTCTCCTAAAAGCCACGATGAAAAGTCTTGCGCTGCCCGGAACCAGCAACTTCGCGATCTTAACTATGTCATCGGTGCACCTATTGGGGGCTTCATTACTCGAGAACCTATCGGCTCCAATGGCTGTTAAAAATAAAAATATTTGTTTCATAACCATCATTTGAGCAGTAGGTCGTCCACAACTAAATATAGATCTGCCCCATATTTTGGACTGAATCAGTTAGATGCAGCTACTTCCGACGACCTTAACAAGTTTATCTATTCACCTTGTGGGTGGATGTCTTGCTTGTCCGTGGTCTCCACTTCAAAAATTTTATAGCCCCAGCGATAGTCAGCGCTCTATGTGACCTGCCTACTCTCACTTCTAACTTAAGTAGTACACATGAAAGTATTTGCAATTATTAACACCCAAATTGTGTAGTAGATTAGTTCGTAGACGTCCACTACAGTTGCAAAGATCGACTTCAAATATATTTATGGAGGATATACAAAAATCACCGAGCATTGCTGCTGCCCAACCTAAGGAAACAATGTATCTGGCGGTGCTGGAGCCGACGATTTTGTATGCAGCGAGTGCATGGGCGCCGGCGGCTAGGAAGCTGCTGGTCCGCAGGCAGTTGGACGCGGTCCAGCGGGGCTTCGCGCAGAAGATCGCGAGGACCCACAGGACCGCGTCCCTGCACTCGGCCCTTATACTTGCCGGGTTGCTTCCCCTGGACCTTCGGGTCCAAGAAGCAGCCCGCTTATTTGAAATAAGAAAGGGTCATTCCCGGCAGGTGGTAAAGGACCGAGACCTGGAGGTACCGGTCAGCTACCTGAGACTACCACACCCGTCTGGTCAAGTTGGTGTGGAGTTCTCCTGTCTGGGGGAAAGTGCGGAGGAAGTCCGACTTGCCACCGCGGCTGCCGATCTGGTAATTTATACCGACGGCAGCCGCATAGAGGATAAGGTGGGTGCGGCGTTCTGCGTCAAGCGGGGCGCCGTAGAGTCATACACAAAGAAACTCAAGTTGGGCAACTTCTGCACCGTATACCAGGCAGAGCTGCTGGCTCTAGCTGAGGCAACAGGGTACGCGGCCGGCGAGTCGGCGCAAGTCTGCGTCGTACTGAGCGACTCGCGGTCCGCTCTCGAAACTGTCGCAAGATCGGACACCCTCCATCCCTTAGCGTTAAGAGTGAAGGAGAATGTAATGAAAGCGAGAGAAAAAGGGAAGGATGTAAGGTTGTTCTGGGTGAAAGCGCACGCGGGGATGGAGGGGAACGAGAGGGCGGACCAGCTGGCCAAGGAAGCGGCCCTGAAGAGTAAAAGACGACCAGAGTACGAGAGATGCCCTGTTTCATTCGTCAAGCGGCAACTGAGACTGGAGTCGCTCGACGAATGGAACAGGAGGTATGTGGAAGGAACGACGGCTTCGGTAACGAGGATGTTTTTCCCGGACGCCGTCTCAGCCTACCGCGTGCTCCGCAGCATCGAGGTGGACGCGGTCTCGGCCCAGCTCTTCACGGGGCACGGGGGGTTCTCTGAGTACCTTCATAGGTTTAAGCTCAAGGAGGACCCCTCGTGCTTCTGTGAACCGGGCGTGGGCCAGACCGTGATCCACCTTGTGGCCCGGTGTCCCGCATTCGGGGGACTCCGGTTCGGCTTCGAGTGCCGGTCTGGTGTGCAAATCAGGGAGGAATCAATAGCCTCCCTGATAGGCGAAATTGAAACTAGAAATGACTTCCTCGAGTACTGTAAAATAATCATAATACAAGCAATTAATAAAAATAAAAGTAGGTAAAAACAAAACAAAATAAAAACAAGACTGAAGTAAAATAAATAATTAATTGTATAAGAAAACAACTGTGATAAATGTACCTAGTAAATAAGAACTGTAAAAAAATAAGAGGACGAAAGAAAGAGGAATAGAGTATAAGGGCATAAAAGAACAGAAATGTGACATGAAAGACAGAAAAGAACGGATGATAAGATGAACAAGAGAAGATCATGAAAATAAAAAAAAAAAAAAAATTTATGTGAAAAAATAATTGTAAAAAAGGTCCCTGTCCCAAAAATCAGATAGGGGTACGAGAGGCCCCCAATAGCGGGGGTCATTTAAAAAAAAAAAAAAAAAAAAAAAAAACCTAAGGAAACTTGTTTGTGAGAATTGAACTCGCGACCTACGATCGCAAGTTTTAGTCCTCTACCGCAGAGCTATCACTGCTTGAAATATATGCTTTTGAATAATTTTATTACTTTCTTAAAAAATCATGACTAATAAATGAATGTTCGAGTATACCACGTCATGATACTATAAAATGGTGAAATCGTGAATAAATGGACAACTATTTAGGTTTATAGATTGACGCATTAACGTAGGATGCTCGGGCGACCTTAACCTGGTAAAAGTTTTTCGGTCAAATTGCAAGGTTTTATTTAGTACATTCTAAGGAAATAATTTCTTGTTTTGTACTTTATTAAGTAAAAAAAAAAACATTTTATTAATTTTAAACATAAAACAAATTTAAACATAGAATATATTTTTATAACTCAGCACAGCGGTTGGTCGAGAATTCGTTTTTTTAGAAACCATCAAGGTTATTATCTCTAGGACTAGGTGTACCTTTCTTAAACATTGTTAAATAATCCTCTCAATCAATCCTGATTCTGAAACTATACTAGTGGAATTAAATGTAAAGATTTTTACAACTTATAGGGAGAAAGGAGTTTCTACTAACTACAGAAATAACAGTAATGCGTTACTTTCTTAAGTAATCGATCAGTCAATTATAATCTGTGGTATTTGTTTACATTCATCTAATAGATATAAAACTTGTTAAGTATAAAAAAATTTGAAAGATTTATAACAAGAACTTCATTTATAAAAAGTAAACCTGTCAATGAATTTGCTTAAAATATTTCAACTTTGCATTGTTTTGAATAGAATAAATGGCAATTAATAAAAATTAACGGTCTTTCTTCACGACGATTCGCATACAGATATCGATTTGTTTAATTGAATTTCAAATTGTATTTCACCAAAACGGCGTACATATTTCGTTTATTACCTCAGAGTCCGTGAACTTTGAGTTTTGAGGCTTCAATCAATTTCATCGCCTCTGTATGAAATTTATTCTAAACTTTAATTTACGAAAAACATTTCAGAGTTATTATGTCACAATTTAAGTCAATTAATGGAACCTACAAGCGTAGCGAAGTACATCTACTTACAACGTAAAAAAACATTCTTGTTGAGATCATCAAAAGACGTGCATGCCTTCTTTAACAGGTCATATTCGGTCCCAGTTGGACGTCCTAATGCTGAAATGATGGTGATGATGATAACCAATTAACAACTTCTTCCGTCCGTCCACAAAGTAGACAGACGATCTTGTTATCGTATTCGGAAGACGCTGGATGCAGGCCGTCTGATGATGCTGAAATGATGACAATGAACAGCTTTGTTACAGTATGCGATCGAGGTGTTATGCTTCTCATTACATTCGTCCTAGGGTGAACATACGCCCATGATATCCTGCACTAACATTGATAACCTTTACATTCATCATAAAATGATGTTTACGTAATTTTAAATCACTATGCGCTTAAAGACCATGAACAGTGAACCATACATTAACAACGGGTCTGTTGTTTCTTATACATGACGTCATAGCTGTCGCCACACTGTCTGTTATAATCGGACGCGTACGTTTTCAATTGCCAACCGGAAAAACAGACGAACGTCTTAACGCCTATTGATACATATAGCGGGATAAAACCGCTGTAATTTCCTTGTTTTGTTATTAAGCTATGTAGTACTGAGGCGCCTTCGATGATTATTTTCCTCATACATGGAGTAATCTTTGTCTGCATTACTTCGCCTCCTTTTCCCATCATTGGCATCATGGAATACAGCATGAAGTTTACGAGTCGGCTGCCCCGCAGATTAGGCCAGACCAACAACGGACTATGATCTCTCGGACGTTTGACCTCGACTTTCCAGTCGCCATAAGTTGATTGAAATTATGTCCTTCCTTCTAGCCTATTGAAGACATAGGGAAAACTTTATTACTCGGTGCAGACAGATGGTAAAAAGCCAAGTTTCAATTTTAAGATTATATAGGATGAACTGGTTTCACAGAACTTTTAACATCTTTCTCCAGTATGATATTACAAAAGCATCTATAGTAAAGCATAATCTTAAAAATATACAGATCTTAAAAATAATCGATATGTAACAATAGTCAAAACTTTTATTTAGCCTATAGACACTCACTGCAAGGCTTTGGCGACTGACTGGGTCATTAAAAACCAATTTATATTTTTTATTTTGATTTCTATACTTTTTATATTATCGTGTGCGTCGCGATGTATTTTTGCTTGTTCATTTGTTCGGCCAGTGTATTGTTACGTAATATTTAACTATTACCTAATTTTGTAATTAATAAAATTATAATTTAATTATCACCATCATTTAAATTTAATTAATCCGTTTATACAGTCCACACGATCGCTAACATTTTTTGAAAGATTTCTTTGGGTGGATATAATGGCCACGCTTGGCAGACGGGCGATCGCAGTGTGGTATTATGGTACGCAGAGCATACTGCTGCCCATACGCTAGAAATTTACTTACGACCGATTTAAATCCGTAATAATTAAAGCACATAGTGTAAATTATAAAATGTTATGTCCTGGGAATTGAACCCGTGACCTCGATCGCAAGTCTCAATTCTCTACCGCAAGATTATTATTAAATATTTTTCTATTTTCCCATTGAAAACTATTCTGTTCTTAATAACTCAGCTCTGATACTATAGAGGCTTTTAATGTTATAAAAATAGGTATTTTAGGAAATCTTAAATGTGTTAAAATGTTATATTCAGAACATTTTATTACTTCCTTAACACCACTTTAAATTTCTATCACAAGGACTTTGAAAGAATAATTAACTTGCTGATTGTGCTAATTGCGTCTCTGAAATTCAAAGCGCTATTCGCTTGGAATCACGTTTAAATATTTAATGTTTTGTTTAAGAGCGATTGTAAAATATGTTCAAGAATTTTCTACAAAATCTAATTAAAAATGATGATATATTAAGACAGTAACCAGCATAGAATAAGAGAAAGTAACCAGCATAGAAGCGGGATAACACCATACCACTATATATTGCGAAGAACAGATGATCGCTAGAGTCTTAAAGCTCTCGAGTAGAGACTACGGAGCGGGAAGTGTAGCGTAGAACCTCCACCCTCTAGTAGTACAGACGTTCTTGAGTTCATCTGAAGACACTGGATGATCTTCCGAAAAGTCCTGTTGAAAATCTATGGAGGAAGCCTTTATCTAATAGTCGATATACTTCAGTTAAAATGATAGCGGAGAAGGTGATTATAGCATATAGTTTATATATATATACTTGTTAAAAAGGTATTTTTAATTTAAAAAATAGGGTAAGTTAAGACAACGTTTAAATTGATATTACTACGAATTCAAAACGGCGAACCGCGTCTTAAGCTCGCGTAATAATTGAATATTCATTAACGTAGAGTGGACTTATAATTTTAACACATCTGGTTGTTAAAAAGTAGTTATTCAGCTTGGACAAATAAGTCCACAGAATACACTTGTAAGACAAACACATTTATATGAATAACGGTACAGAGTTGACACAAAAATAAAGAGTTGTTGCTAAAATCTCTTGAGCGTTCGAAACTCTCAAGTCGTTGTTACTCTGTTAGTCGAATATAAAAAGATAATCCGAAACTATGATCCTTTGTAAGTACAGTCAGTAATCATCGAAATAATATAAAGGTTATTAGAGGTTTCTATGACATAACATACAGAGTAAATGTTTATTGGAGTAAAAACTTTAGAGAACTGAACTTTAATTTATTTTCTATTAAAAACGACAGGTCAATAACCTCTATTTAGGGGAAAATAGTGAACAGTAATAAATTTAATATGTATGTTGTGCCGTTATAATGAATTAATTTCCATATAATTAAAAAGGTTGGTGGCAACAAAAGGCAAAAAAGGAATAATATATATGTATTTATTTAATAAAAAATGGGTAGTGGCTGTTGGCCTGGTCTAATTTTGCACCGCAGTTCGGTACTCCCCTGATGGTGGTGGTAGGCAGCTGCACGATCTCCCAGGACTGGTCAGGCGGCAGCAAGTCGAGAGCAGGGAGCGCCGGTAGGTTGCAGTATGTGTCGGTTCCGGTGCACGGTGATATAAAATTTCAACAGTGTAAAACTCGAAGTGTAAAACTTGCAGTGTAAAACTTGCAGTCCAAAACTTGCAATGTAAAACTCGTAGCGTAAAACTTGCAGTATAAAACTTGTAGTATAAACTTTGCAGTGTAAACCTTGCAGTGTAAAGGTAGCAGTATCAAAGTCGCAGCGTAAAACTCGCACCTGTGAATAAATGTCACAGTTATGATATACATATATAAGTATATGTACAATTTGCTCCGCTGACAGTAAATTCCGAGATGGCTTGCGACGAAGGAAGGGCAGAAACCGAAAGCAGTTGGTGTGATTGTTTACTGTCAGAACGGAGTTACAAAATGTAAAGCATGTAAAACAATAATAGGAGAGATAAACAATTAAACAAATTAAAAAGTAATAATGAATACATAATGATGGAACTATGGACACAGACAAAATGTTGAGCTCTAACTTATAGATAAATGCTACTTAATAATGATGTCTTCATAATATTTGTTCAACACTTACCCCTTGGGGTGCGAGACGATGTAAAGGTTGTGGCGTGAACTAAATGATGCCCGGAGAATGAATAGGATCAAGGCGTGAATTTATAACGTAAATTCTTATTGGCCCCGGCGCGTATGAAGACACATAGCTGGTGAACGCAACCGACACAAAGATTGTGCGTCGGTGCGTGAGACGACACCCAGCTAGTGAACGCGACCGAGGCCTCGATCCTTCTCCTGGCAAATGTGAACTGCTGTCGCTGGTGCGCGGGCGCATAGGAATTTTTGTTATAAAAACAAAGATCCGTTAAACCAATAGCACGCTCCCACGACCCCACGCCACTTGAGATACAAGGTTACCCGCTAAGGGTTGAACAATTTTTTGCTGTATTGCGATTTATGAGACGTTTCTCGTGATTATATTTTTTTTGGTTAAAATTTTAACTAAGATTTATGGGACGTTAACTTGCAACGTTACAATGTATGTAAATTCCATTTATTATTTCTGAAACCATTTATTTTTATTAAGAAGTACTATACATTTTTTTTCTCGTTAATCCATCCATTAACTGCCAGCAAATAAGCCATATCTTTAACCCTATTTTTACTCTTTAACCATATTTTTAACCCTTTTACACCAAAAACTATAATCCTGTGTAATAGTGTATACTTTTGAAATCTAGCCACATCTAATATTAACCAATAAATCTGGTTTAAAAATTGCATAATTTCACGGTGTCACAAATTTTAATTAATATGTTAATATCAAAAACAAAACTTCCCCTTTTTAATAAAACATGACTTAAATTATTCGTATCTTTGACCGCGCCTTCAAAAACATTACCCACCACAAACTCTTCGAACTTGGAATTTTCTATTCAAAAACAATTTTTTCATTAATATTAATGGTTGAAATATATGCCAACGTGACGTCATAATAAGATCGCTAAATTACTAGAAAAATAATTAACGCAGTAAAAACATTTGTAGTTACCTTATTGTTAAACATTAATTATTTTGGATTGACAAATTTTATGTCTTATTAGAGGATCGACACATCTTATTTAAATTCAATGTAGATCAATATAAACAATATAACTGGTCGAGTAGTATCCCCGATATGATCAACCAGTCCGAATTCAAATCGGGATTCAAATTTGAATTCGAACACACAATTTTTTTTTAAAACTTAATGTCTATTTGCCGTACTGGCCAGCAATACGAAACGTTCTTATGTGAATTCTACAGAATCTTAAAATGTGAAAAAAAGAACGTTGTAATGCATACTTTCAATTGTCTAGACATATAACGGATACGATTACATTTATGAATAGTAATACATAATAAAATTGATACAAAATATTGTACACCGTATTCTTTATTTATACTCATAAATAGTTACTCAATTCAAATAAAGAATAGAAAGTATATTCTTTAATATCTGTGACAGTCATAAGACTATGTTACAGTAAGGTATTAATGTGTTCAAGTTCCCGAAATAACTTTAGAATTAATAAAGACAGAAATATATTTAAATAATTATTTTCAGCAAATAAATAAAATCACTTAATATGAGCAGTTTCAGCCCAGCGGTAGAGGACTGAGATTTGCGATCGTAGATCGTTACAATCTTATATAAATAATTCGTTCATTAATTATATAGTATTGCGTTAACTCATAAACAAGTTACCAGAGGATGGGCAGCAGTGTCCTCTGCGTATTATAATACCACACAGCGATCGCCAACCCGCCTGTGAAATGTGGCGATTATGGTATATGTTCCCTAAGATTTCTATCGAGGACGCCTATATCTTGCAGTTAATGGCTATGGGCTGAAACGACGATATAAGTAAACTTAAGCAAGTATCTTTTCCTACTTTATAACAAGGTCTGTCTGACAATACCTGTGCGATTAGCGGGTGGAGATGATTTACAATCTGAGCACGTAAATGTTCCTTAAAGGCGAGAACTACGATAGAGGAATGATAGAGATAGTTAATTACCATTTATAGAAATAATATTTACAATTCCGACCCAACCGAATTCAATTCAATGTTCGAGTTTGAATTCAAACTCGCAAGAATGATTTAACACAAAACTTTTGAGGCGGCTGTGGCCAGTAGTTACACGGAGCGTGCTACACATAAATACATAAGTACATAAATATTACGTATAAATACATGAACAAAAGAATACATACACATACATATATAATGCCGTACTGACGATATGAACCAGAGAGATTTGTCGTTTGCACCACCGAAGCGAACAGATCTCAAAACACACTGTCACATTAGACAGCCTTCCAGTCGGATCTATTGAAAACCTATGTTAGCCTGTGTCCAACAGTGAACGTCATGTGACTGAAATGATGATGAAAATTTAAAAAAAAGAAATATTAAATTAAGAAAAGGACCAATATTTAGCCACTTCTGCACATGCAGTGGTAGTCGTGTAAGTGCACCGCCCGCCAGCCCGCTGATAAATGCGTATGCAGCAAACAACGCGAATCACACAACCGCCACCGCCAAATTACTCAACACGTGTTTCACCCCTCCACGGGGCATCTTCAGGAGTTATGTTACACCGATTAGTGCCAAACATAGAGACTCTGTAAATATTGGTCCTTTTCTTACTTAGGATGGACTTCCGCGAGGTAACGCCTGATTCCATTAAATAAATATTAAATTGCCTGGTGGGTATAAATAACAACCCACTGACGGCACAAAGGAAGAGAGTTTTCTCGTAGTTCTCTAAAGACGTTATTACATAGAACAGGGATCAGCAACACGCGACCCGCAAGCGGCTTGTGGCCTATCAAACAAGTATATGCGGCGCACCACGCATTTCTAAAATTGAATTATCTTTATCAACTTTCTCTCATGAATACATTGTTTTAAAAGGTAATTTTAACAAAATTTTTCGGTTTAGCATATGTGGTACAACAATTAATTAATAATAACTACAGTTTATAACAGCGATGCACGATTTTAGACCTGCGTATTGTATATACGACTGTGTCGTAAAAACGTTATCAAATTTCTCATTAAAATTTTCAAGTATATTCGGTTTTCTGTGCTTATCACATTTATATTTATTTTGCATTAAAATTCGTATATTTTTTATTTTAATATTAATTAGAAATAAATTTTTTCAAATAATTAAAATAAGTGATACATGTGCGGCCCACCAAAAAATTTATAAAAAAGTAATTGTCTCGTTGATTAAAAAGGTTACGTACCCCTGACATAGAATATAAGATTCTCAGATACTGTGTTTTATCGAAAAGGTGTTACAAGGACCGAAATAATGTTAGTGATGTCAGAGTTGCTTACATCAAGCTTATTAAAATTATTTCAGCGTCTGTTTTTCCGATATACATGATTATTTGATTTGTTATAGCATTCTTCTACTAATTCATCTTCCTTTTAGCCGTTAGACGCCAAATGCAAGGCATAGGCCTCTTCCAAAAATTGCTACCAGAGGAAGCCCTACTACCTAGCTCGTCGGCACTCGCGAACCTTTCAACCGTTTCCAAAAAAGTTATAGCATTATTTTCAGAAAAATCTTATCGAAGCGATCTGTTACACGTTGTATTGCACTAGTGTTTTAAAGTTTTGAGACCTCATTAGTGAAATTGGAACAGCTCTTATTACCGGCCTCTTCATTAGAGCCTCAGTGTAAATAATGAAATCTCACTGTTATTTGATCAAAGCTTTTTTTATACGCATTCTCCTTCACCCTTAATACTGTAAAACATGTTTTGTACAAAATCTAAGCAAATACGATATAACTCATGTATTTTGCTGCCAAATTATAATAATGATACGTAAGTATTATTACGGTTTCAGGGCACATTTTATATGCTACCCGGCATTTGATTTGGCACATGCATAACAGTTAATTAATAAACCGTTGTCTTTATCACAGAATGCTCTGACAGTTTGATATGAATATATAATGTATTTATTTTAAGTTCACGGAAATATTATTCCGATTCCAAATCAGATGCCGAATACTATAACCAATGTTTATCTAGGAGATACATTTGATAATATTCTCTCTAATTAAACACTGCTATAAGCTCTTGCTGTCGTAAAATAATGCACAGATAATAGAGCTGATTGATTTGGTAATATTTTTATTTCTCTGCCTGCCATACAATTTATGGATTTTACGACAAAGAGAATGTTTGGGTTTAGTAACGGGTAAGATTTGCAAATCACGATCAACATGGAATTTATTGAACATACATACACAGCATGGATGGTTATAGGTGTAAAAGTTTTTAATGCGTAAATGTATAGTTTATTTCTCAGCGAACCCTTAAGATTTTACACATATTTCCAATCACCTTGTGTAGAATAAGTTCTCTGAAATATGTAACATTAAATTGTTTTTTTTTTACTGAAACGCATCAAGCCAATAACTTCTAGCATTCCAGTGTCTACAAAGACAGGTGAAACGCTTTTTACACATTACATCAATTATTATTTCTGAAACCGTTAATATTTATATTGCATATATCATACTTTATTTAACAGCTAATTAGCTATATATTTACAATTTTAAAGATTCTACACCTACAACTAATACCTGTATTTATATAGGTAATACAAAATTTTAAAATAAGTAATAAAATTAATTTCTTTGTAACTAGATTTGCAAATAAATTTACGCACTAAACAGTTCGCATCGACATAACTGTGGATAAATAAAGTAATGAGTAATCCCATGGGGTAATAATAGTTAAAGTCGTCGAGAGATTCTAGACGCAGGACACTGGCTTCCGGTCCTGAAAGTCTATGGAGAGGTTTGTGTCCAGCAATTTACGTCTTACGGCTGAAACGGAGATGATGATAGTGATCATTATATTATATTAGAAATAATAAATAAAGACAATAAGTAAGAAAAGATGGAGCAAGGTATATCTTGATCATTTCAATTAAATTCTAATAAGACAAGTTGCAAGCAGCGTAAACCTAGAGTGGCTCTACCAAGGTGGGTCTACGTGGTTACACACGTCCTTCGCTACGCTAGACAGTTCGTGGCCACTATAGCCTTTTAAGGGGTGTTTTAATTGCGTAAATATTTTTAGTTCTCTAGGTTAACTACTTGCGCTCTCACCTGGTTTAGGATTGACATTTATTTAAGAGAATTCCTGTATAACGTAACCTCTGCTTTCAAATTGTGAAGAAAAACATTAAATGAAAACCGGCATATATGTGCCAATAATGAGACCAACACAAGGCAGTTGCTATCAACAAGTGTCTTGATATTATGAGCATGAGTCTCGTCTGATGATGGAGTCCATTTTCCTGCTGTTTTTTCCACTTCAATTTATCCCTAAGGTTTTTATTTGAAGTATTTTATTTTTCCATCCTCTTTCACTCACCTATCTCAGTTACCATTACGGCGTTTAGGTTGGCGTGTCACAGTTAAATGTAGTATCCACTCTTTCGATATGTCAGTACTATCGACTGCCGTTTTTCTTCAACAACTTTATCGCAGCTACCTGAATGGTACTCACATGATTCTTTGTTAGGTTCCATCTGCCGTTTCCACATCTTTAATGATTTTTCGATAATATTTAAGTACAAAATGTACGCAAATCTATTATACTGAAATTACATCACACGTCCATTTCTCAGTATATCAATCCTTGTATAAAAATAGGACGTCCAATGAATCAAGTGACGTCACTTAAAAGCATCCAAGTCATGAGTGCATGTTCTCGGAAATAAACTTGCTAATAAAATGCAAAACGTTGAGAGTGTAGATAAAAATGGCATAATAAATTAGTCATTTTAATAAGTAACAAAATTTTATGTTTTAAGGTGAATAGCTACGTTAACATTGTATTTAAAATCCTTTGGAATACATCATCATGTTCTTAATGTTATTTTATCTTTAGATTTACACAACTGATCCTGAAAGTTGGATATTCTTCTTTTACCTGCTAGACGTCTACTGCAAGGCATAGGCCTGCCAAAGATCGCGCATCTTCATCTGCCCGCATCCAGCGATCTTTCTTAGCCGGATAATACTTGATCTTTATGTTATTTTAATAAAAATAAGCAAATGTTTCGATAAACGAGGTTATGTGTAGACCCTTTCACAATTGCAGACGAAAAAACCTATGTTTAGCAATGTACGTACGAAAAAAGTCATCAAATATTTCTAGTAATGTATTTACCATTTCTTTATTCACGTGGAATAACCCATGTCTTTTAAAAGTGATTTCATATCCTTTTAATAACTTATTTTTCATCGTATTATGACGTCGTAGTACCTTTGGTTTTGTCATCGTTGTACAAACACTAAAAGGAAACCTGAATACGTAAATAGGGATTTTAACCTTAAGTCATAATGAATAACGAGGTTTGTATTATGCAATTAAATCGTTTAGAGTAATTGAACTAAAATAAATTATATAGTAACCAATTATTATTAAATATAAAGCCAAATTATCATTTATATAGAATGACGGCGATGTCATGATTTTAAATTACTAGAAATCAACTTAAACGTCATTAGTATTTTATTCAAAGTAATTATTATTTTTACGTATTTTACTCATAGTTTCACAGATTGAAAAAAAAATCGTTCCAGAGACTTAGAGAAAAAAAGTATTTATAACATTACATTAAAAGGCGCGAAATTTATAATTAATTTATTTAAGTTTAAAATTAACAGCGCTATAGGTAGGGAAATTACTAGAATAAACCTTGCATTTTGAAATATAAAATAAATATGTTTATATTTGTACTTTGCAGTGCCATGTCTCATAATATAGATATATTTATTTTATTAATAAATTCAATAATTTATTTGTAGCACAATGTTTTTATAGTAACATTTACTAACTTCATCATCACAGCTTATAGTCAGTCATCTGATAGATGCCCACTGCGGGGCATAGACCTCCATCAAAGATCACCAACTTATTTACCATCAACTTATGATTAGATTCACTCGATGATAGCATCGAGTGACCAGCTTAGATCAGTTTGGCTGAACTGTCTTAGACCCTCAAACTCATTATAAGATGGTATTATAAGTCTTGTGACTTAAAATAATACTCACTAACATTAAAATTATAAATTAATTACTATACAGACTTTTTATAGTAGTTAGTACAAAAGAACATTATATATAATCTTTGTACATAAAACGTACACACTTTAAAGAAAACTTTAAATGAAAAGGTCGTTAAAGTAAAAATAAAGTAAGTAAAATTACAACCATTACGTTTGAGCTGAATTGTTTTAATTAAATGTATAGCAAACTTTAAAAGTTCAAGTTTGTATAGAAGACTATTTATTTTATTTGTTTTATATAAAATGAATAGAAGTAATAAAAAGCTTTAAATAAAATTATCTCTAATATTAAAATTAATAAAAGCAACATTCTTTTACGCCCTTTTAATTAAATCTAATATCTATAAATGTAGAAGTGGCTTATATCCAAACATCACATGCAACGTTTAAAAGACAGTATTTTTTATTATTTTCATGTAAGACAATTAGTTTATAACAAATTTTCAATTAAAAAAGTCGATAATATTAATTAAAAAAATCAATGGATATGCAACTTTTTTTTACGTTTGAGAAATACTTATTTCATTTATTTATCTTATAATGAAAAAGTATTTTAAAGAAAAAAATTATGTCAACGAGTATATTTTTGGTAAAAAATTATACTAACTTTTTTAAGTTTTTGCCCGAAACTACTTATTTCTTACGTTTTTATATTAAATGGGTTATACTACACTTAGTATAAAAGGTTCGCTAATAATAGGAAGAAACTTCAGTAAAAATACATTTCTAAGTGTAAACTAAGACACGAAAAAAAAGTATTATTTTTTTTTAAATATTCCGCAAAGACGATATCGCGGGCACAGCAAGCACAGAGAATTTTTTTTATTAAGAGTCTAATAATGACTGTGTGATCAGTACTTTTAGATGTTCATTATAATTATTGGAACACCGCTTATTGTTCCAAATGGTAAAGGAAAAATCGGAATGCCCGGCGAATCTGAACCTTAGTAACATAATAAATTTATACTCTATATTTCTAAGGAGATCAGTATCTCAACGAGAAGAAAATTAACGACCCATAAAAATGGCGATTTGAAAAAAAAAAACATAAAATAACCAATGTCAATTCCCACGACACCTAACGTAATTTGTAAAATTTTACCTCCGGAAATCCCCGCGATGCTGCAATTAACATACCGTTCAATTGCATCGTAGCGTAATGACTCAGTACCCATATTTTATTGACATGACACATAGTAATTCCTGATGTGTTTATTTATGTTTCTTTATGCAATAACCTACAACATTCTTATTTCATACACGATTATAAATACGTTATTTTATCTCGAGTCTAGACAAAAGTTTATACATTGGTAATTAGAGATTCCTCGTTTACATAACTTATTAGCTCGAGGGCTTCCCTTCGGTAATCACGGCACGGGCCATTAAATCATATTATATATAATATCACCTTATTGGTTATTATATTTTTATATATATAAATGTATTG
This sequence comes from Battus philenor, assembly GCF_028537555.1. Classification (NCBI taxonomy): domain Eukaryota; kingdom Metazoa; phylum Arthropoda; class Insecta; order Lepidoptera; family Papilionidae; genus Battus; species Battus philenor. The sequence goes on from NW_027181686.1 coordinate 9,068,982, forward strand.
ACGAACTTTTGTGCGTCACAGTAAGCGATACTTAAGTTGGCGGTAGAATGGAAATTAATCAAGTAAACCAAAAAAACGACTCGTAATGTTGTAATTATTGAAATAAGCAGTAAATTGTCCACTAAGAGCCTATTATCACCGACTTTAGTGTATATTTTATTATTCTATTCCATTACTACTTAAATGATAACAAAAGTTTAGTTACTATTTTAATGGCATTAACCTAATAATAAGTTTAATCTGTATCAGTATTATTTTTTTATTACAGGAGCAGAGTAATTAAGGGAAAATTAATGATATGACTTGTAAACTATCGTTGATCAAAAACATTGGACATACTGTTGTATGACGTCGCACAGGGTTGATTTGGCTATATTTCTGAGAATACCGAATTTTAAAATACTTTTCACATCGAAGATATATCAAGTATGACAAAATAAAAATATTTATTTCTGGGAACATTTATTTGCGAACCAATTAAAGTTAAATATTTTATATTTGGCAGTTAGCTACAGAGTTTGACACCCCTGCTTTATAACTAAGATAAACCGACATCCAAAGTTCGTCTTATATTAAATACTGGCCCGCCTGCTTTGCGTAGCCTGCAACGTGTGACTATATTGAAAAGGCTGAAAAGAAAAACAATTTTCATTACAGATTTTTAAATAAAATTTTTATAACGCCCTCTTGAAGGAAAGCGACGATGTGATCGAAGATGAAGTACGCAAACTTAGTAGGTTCACTCTTACCCTGTAACCTGGGTTATAATTCTCGGAAAACAAGAAAGTGGGCAGAAGAAGAGCAGAAGAGAGAAGCAGAGTCGAAACCCTTAGTACGTAAACTCCACAGCGAAAGGGGCCATTAATTTTTAAAGTTTAAGCTATGTATCATGTAAATTTATAAAACAAAGGCTATTATTGTCAAAAAATATGCTTTTTAGTGTCTGATAACTTACATTATTTACTTATCTATAATAAGCCAACAAAACGTTGGCTTATTATAGATAAGTTATCAATCAATGCTTTTTGGTTATACTAGTCGTCTGGCCGCCCGCTTGGTAGATTCTGCATTGCCTTTTCTCATTTTATTTTCATAATATCCTTTCTTAATTATTCTTATCACGCTAAAAAAATATTCAGCCTGAATTTTGTATGAGAGCCATAGTTCGGCAATATTCACTTTTTTAATAAACGCTCAACCCTCTTGCGGGTGGAATTTCATAAAATCTGTACTTCGCTGACCTTTATTCAGCGAATGAGTTATCTGAACTAAATTTCAAGTACCGGCCTTTTGATTCCAGTACGAGATAATACATGGTTTATATGGTACTATAATTATATATTTTATTTTTATGTATATTCCATACATTTATACGAATACACATGATATTATACGAAAAATATACGTCGTTTGTCGTATCCATTACATGATTAAATGAATTCATAGCAATATATGAAAGATTTTCCGGTGTTAATGACCCGACCCATTTCTCATGTCAAATAATGTTTTATAGGAACTATTAAAGTCTTATTCAAATTTATATCTACTGCTATGAAGCAAAAGGTTCAATTTTCTTAAACTTATATTCTATAAGAAAATCCATCGATGTGAAGCATTTATTCACTGCAATCGTTTCTCTTTACTCTCTTCGTGATACTGAAATTACATTTTTTCATATCATGTTTCTGTTAACATTTTATCACTTTTCTGAAAGAAGTGAAATATGTCGAATATTTTTCTCTGTGTTTCGTACATATTGCTATTTTTCTTTTAGTTTTTTTTGGTAGTGTGCATATGGGGTGATTGGTTGTAAGTTTTTAGGCTTAAAAGCGATGAATTTATAACTAGTTTTTCAGAAGAATGCTTCAAGTCTTTACACCTATTTCCAGTCAATCTAAAAAGATCAATCACTGTGGAATACATAAAATTAATTATTTTTTTCTATTAGACTGTGACGCGCTAGTAATTTATTTCAATACGTCTGTAGGAACACTATGTAAACAAATATTAATTTTTATATGTCTTAATGCGAATTTCGAAAATACTCTGTACTATGTTATAAGTCGGACCGCTGGGCAACTGCAGCTTTAGTAAAAGCTGCAGTTGCCCAGCGGTCCGAGGACTGGTTTTTGATATGGTAAGTCACGAGTTCGATTCCCGGGATTTCTGAATCATAGATATAAGCTAAATTATCTAGTTGTAACCAACAAGTAACTTTCGGTTAAACTTATTATTACTACATTTATAGGTTGTAGATTTTAAAGTTCACTATTTTTTTTATTTAAATGATTTGTTCATTACTGTCACAAATATTAAGTATTATCAACATAGTGTGTACGTCATTGCTACATTTTTGTCGTCAATCTTATCACTAAGATGCGCCAACAATAGTAATATGCGTAAGTACCGGTAGAGGAAGGAAGATGCATTCAATAACAATATTTGACGCATTTGTTCTAAATTCAAAAGCAAATCAAAACAAACATAACAAAAGGAATTACGTAAAGGAGAGAACATAAACTGATATGTTTTGAATGAACATCATCTCCGTCGGCTTGTGATGCCTGCTGCGGTCCAAAAGATAAAATATATAACTAAACGAATTTTAATAATAACAAATAAATTTAAATAAAGAAAAATGCTTGACATCGCTTAGTTATAAAAGTATGTTTTCTATATCGTATACTCCAAGACCTTTGTTATTAAAGTAGTAGTAGAATTAAAGTTTTAACTATAAATATGCCAACCATTATCATAACACGTCTTTATTATTTATGACTATGAATTTGTATTTTAATTTACTCAGTTTGTGTATAAAAGGGTACAAAAGTTGTTTTTACCATTTCCTCTTTGGGTTTTTCATTTTTCTCTCCACGAAACCTTTATGGTATGGATTTTACTTTTTTTTCTTAACTATTAAATACCTTGTTCCCGGAGTGAACCAGAGTGTGATGCGCATGGTCACTGGCTGTCCCGTATTTGGCTCGGAACAAACTGATTGTCAGTTACGTCAGGAAAAAATAGAGGAAAGTAATATCGTCTTGCTTATTAGTCAAGAGGGAAATTGCCATATTTTTTTTTGGCAATGTAGGAATAAAAAACAATCGTGAATAGAAGAGAGATAAATATTGTAAACAAACTGTAAAAAACACAAATTAAAAATTGTGATAAAGAAATTTATAAAAATAAACCTTATGTAAATATAAAACTGTAAAGTAATTATAAAAAAAAAAAAAATTACAATTGTTACAGTATTCTGAAGGGAAAGCCAAGAAATAGACGCTATGAATGAAAGGTGACAAGATCAGGAAAAGAATGGAAGAGAATGAGGTGAAGCACATCGAGCAAAGGTTCGGCATTTTCAGGCATCATCGAATCAAAATGTAAAATGTCTTTACAATCCAATCACTAGCGTCCATCTAAATAACCTGAAACAAAACGGGCATAAGTAAGAAACAATTATGACGTCCTTACACACTAACACATCGCAACTAACAACACACGTCATTACAAACTAAAAACAGTCGAACTCGGAAAGTTATTAAAATAATATAAAAAGAGAAAGAGGGATGGACAAGCATTAAAAACAAACTCCATAATAATCTCGCTGAGCTCAGTTCAATGGCATGTTACTGTAAAAACAAAATATATATATTCAAATAAATGTAACGACCCGAGGCAAGGCTATTTATGTAGATGTTATATATATATCTTTAGCGAAGAGACGATAACGTCATCGAATAAACGAAATTTATCTGTGTCAAATGTTAATTTAAAACCCAATTAAAATATTATAAAGAAAATGTCCCTTAGCCTGCATAAATAACTAATAACAATACTATATTAATTTTATTTACATTCATTTATCTTTTGTGTAATAAGCTTAATTCTTTATAGGCATTATTTACCAGTCAATCTGGAGTAACAAAAAGAGAAAACAATAATTGCAAAGATAACAAGTAAGCAATTGCATTTCAAAGTTACGTACAAATTTTTCACAATGTATCTTAACTATTTCAAAGAAATTTAGCAATCCAAGGCAAAATAGATACGTGTATGATGAAATAACATTCAATAACTTTAAAACTTTTAATATGATTCATACGAAGAGTGTTTTAAAATATTACATGGTCAAAAAGATGATGTAGCCTTGTACATAAACAAAATTTACATTCCTTTCTAAACGAAAACTCGAATCTACTTTCTAGGTTAAAAAATTACAAACGTAGATAATTCTTACTCAAATAAACTACAGGTTTAAAATATACATGTATACTTACGAATGAATAAAAAGATAATATTTAATAAAACATAAGCATATACTAATATATGATAAAAAAGTTTTAAGGACTTTCGTTTTTCGTGATGTAAATTTTAATACAAAATTTAACATTATCACACCAATTCATTAAAATGTATTTTATATTAATGAAACAATACATAAAATAATTAGTAGCTTTGGATGATGTTCTAGACTTTAACCATCGTTATGCTAGTTAATGACAAGTTGTAGCCGAGCGGTAGAAGACTGGGATTTGTGATCATAGGTCGCGGCTTCAATTCTCGGGATACAATGTTACTATCCATACTTTATATATTAATTATGTAGGTACTGTATCACCAATAAGTTTCAAGAGGTTATACAGCTGCGTTCTTTGCGTATTATAACACCACACTGCAATCACCCCCTATCTTATCTTCGGGGATTTTTATGGCTTGCAGTGGCCTTCTATTGGCTAAAACGTCGATGTTTTACTAACTTAACCACATTGTAAATAACTACATTATTTACAAACATTATTTTGTTTCTAAATTTATTACGTTTTTATTGATTTTAGGATTCATGCTTATATTGAAACCAAAGATACGACTACTCGTATTTGAGTATACGTTGAAAAATATATAGCACAGACTGAATTTTCAAGACTCCTCAGGAAGATAAAACTTTATCAAAGATTATAATATCACTGAGATAATTTAAAATGTATATTAATTTGGTTATTAAACAATAATAAATAACGCTTCTTTGTCTTGTTTACCCGTTTTGTCTAACTTATATTAAGTCGTGTGATAAAACTGGAAAGCTATTCACGGCGGGTTTTCAAATTTTCGTCTCGGAATTCCCCTTGAAACCGAGCGTCTCTTACGTTGCTATTGATACTTCCACCTATTGAATGGTTATTATTATTTGCCATTTAATATTTCTACATTGTTAACTTTAACGTTACGATACTTACACAGAAATGTAATTACAATGATGCAATATGATTAAACATCAGATTATTTTGCAATCAAACCAATTTAGAACTTTTCACGTCAGAATTAAAGTCGTGTGCAGATAGACTGGATTGATTTGTGTAACTCTTAAATAATTTATTTCTTCTGTGGAAAATTCAGTTCATTTTTCCAAAGAATTTTCATTCATGTTTTATTATTCCTGAGTTTTAATGAGATACATCTGCGCACACAATTCTTTCGTTAGCACAATCTTTTTTAGCATTCCGTATATTCCATGTATACATAATAGTGGGATACTTTTGGCATTACATTCATTCATATTACTATATGTTTAGGATCATTTGCAGAGATCACTTGTATGCATAAAGAAACGCCACAAGAGAAAAAATTGATAAAAAGTAAAATCAGATTGTACTAGAATGGTAACCTTCAACTCAAAGCTAGGAAAGCTCGAAACGCGCCCTAATCTGAGAAGATATCACAACAAACTCCTCCGGTTTTTTACGTCACTTTAATAATATCCTAATTCATGTATAAGATTAGTTATGATATATTTATCATTGTCGATACCGAATTTTACACTTTAATTAAATAAACAAATTCACGTAAATCTTTAAAATACAAAATGCGAAAATTATATGAAATTTAATTTACGATGGAAGCAGTCAGCAAAGCTTGACGACATTTCTAAGCTGTCTAACAAAATGTCTAACAAAATGAAATTTTGATAATTAAAAAATATAAATTCGATGGACCGACAATATAGTATGTCAATATATGTAGTTGCTGGATGCGAACAGCGCAGGACCGAAGAACAGAGGAGAGACCTATGCCTTGTAGTGGGTCTCCATCGACTGAAAATAAGTAGAAGAGGAACATAAGTTAGTTCCTTTAAAATATAACCAGCCAAAATAAACCTTCACCTTCAATACGCCATACAAGTTTAAAAACACAGTCATTATTCAATTCCAGGGCCGCCAAGAAGAAAAAGTTGAAGCAAATCGTCTAAAACAAGTATCAACTTCTAAGAATAAACCAATTTGAGATAATTATTTTCGTCGCTACCACATTTCCCTGACTTTGTTTGTTTGAAGTAAAAATTAAATATATGTTTAATAGCATCGATAACATTCCTGTTGTCCATAGACAGAACGATAACTTCGAGACCCTGTGATTTTCGAAGGCGAAGAAAGATGTCGCTGGCAGTTGATTGCAACGCGCTTTTGTTTGATACAAAGCCGTTCACGTTCAATGTAAGCCCCAAATGATATGAAAAACGAAAACTCATCATATAAAATTTAGAATCTAACCCTCAACTTAGATCATAAGTCACAATTAATTACCAGGTTTTCACTCTCTTTATTATACATAAAAATACACTATGTTAAGAAATATGCATGATTATCAGAGTCCATAAAAAGTCTCAAATTGTTTATCTTTATATAGTCATTTGTCATTTTTTATCGTGGTAATAATGGATATATAGACAAGTCAGTTTCATTATATTTATATCTAACCCGAAAAAACTATATTTATTTCTTTCGTTGTTATACGAAATAATTTTATGAGACGTTTGAATGTGGTATTGCAAATTATAATAAAACTAAAACCATTCCCCTAATTACTTAACGATCACCTTTGGGGAAAAACGTTTTTTGTATTGGATATGTGTATAATAATAATTTGTAATACATCCTCGTCCGTGCATAGTAATACGTTTGCATGTCACGTTCTTATTTTGTAATATTAATCAGTTATCTGTAACATATTTCCTCAAATATTGCTCTTAGGTAAAATATCTGACAACTACAAAAAAAATATTTAAAAACCATTTAATACTTTAAAATTAATACATATGTTATGAAATATAACATGATTTTCTTTTCTCCTTTGTTCTAGATATATGAAATTTAATTCGCCTTTTTTTGCTCTTTAGTTTTTTCTTAAATATTTATAGCTTTTTATTATTTCCCTAGTAAAAGAATGTCAATGGAATTGATCTTTAATATTTATTTCTCACTTACCTTACAGACGTCAATAAATAATTTTGCTCTCTGTTCGTTAAAATTTTTAAATAATTTTATGTCAGAATTTCTGACTATTTTAGTTTTAATGTACGTTCCTAATTTTCTGAAAAATATATAGTCTGAGCATAATCTATTTCCAATGATGATATAATACTACATATATACATAAACAGTAAATATACTGTTGTTTATTTTTAGTAACTTTGAAACATACTGTGTTTATTATTATTATCTGATATCGGCTCGCCGAGATTTCGCTTTTGAGTGGCAGCTAATGATCTGCAATACCGGTTTTCATGGTCACGAGTCTGACCCGTGCATTTGTTTATTTACTTTGCCAAGACTGCTCTGAGGAAAAATATAACTGTTCATTAAAATCTAAACATTAGACATGGCGCTTCGCACATAAGTATTATATTGTGGTGGACCTCGTAAGTCATGGATTTCAGCGTCTATTAAGTAAATATAAATAATAAAAATACTAATTGTATAATGAAACAAAATTGCTGCTCACAAATCGAAAAAAACATGTATCGAATAAAGTGGCATATGGAAAGATGTACAACGTTCACCAACCGTATTGGTGGCCACTACAGTCAAAATACTTTTGTCTTAAATCATTCTAATTAAAAAAAAATCAAAATGGATTGAAATTTTAAATAGTCTGTGTATACATATATACAAAGGTTCGATCACTTCTGGTTCTCATCTTCCTGGCAAAGGAACCGCTAAGCTCGTATAGATCTCTAATTCCTAACATGGATAACATAATAAAAACGCACTAAGCCGAAACGTATTCCTCTTTCTTTACTATCTCAAAGAGTTTGTGTCCGAATCCTATCAAGTTAAAAATAAAACATTGAATCGAATAAAAAAACAAAATCGTTTCGTAATGCTAAACAAGATATTGGGTATACCCGCGACAGGTATCCGCAACAAATTCCGGGAAATCCCCAACAATTATGTAAACGACACCCACACGACAGCGTTGGTTTCTCCACAAAATATTTCACATATATTAATTTAGTGCAACAAAGACTTTCTTTACATTTTTTTTTTTTTCAGCCACAACTAATTACTGGATATTTTTTTACAATTAATTATTTTTCTCAATTAACCAGCGTAATTATGATATTAGGCATGTCATTAATATCATACAATTTTTATTGTTAATGGTATGATAATATTAAGCAAGAGATGTGTCAAAACATTCTGAATCAGAGACCGTGTTTCGCCCCTCGGAGCGGCTTACGTCATAGGGAAACTGGTAATTGTGTTAGAGCTTTTGCCTCAAACTACAGGTTGAATATAAAACGAGCTACTGAAGTTGGTTCGCACTCAGATCCTTCTCTACACCGGGACGGTTGACACGCGCTTATTTCAAAACTTCAAGTGTCAGTTTGTACAATAAATAAAAATGGCATCGAGTGTAAAAGCCTATTTCAAGTTCGTGGTTTGTTTAGTGCTGCTTGTAACTTTGGAATGTCGTGTTATAAAAATTGTAGAAGAGGTCGAAGACTCCAACGATATTGTTGTTAAAATTGTAATTAAGCACGCTAAAAATAACAATCATCCAAAAATAAAAAGTGACAGCGATGGAGAAAGGAAAGGGGTAATCGATGCAGCTGATAAACACGAAGACGAACATGAGGATGATGTGAAATTCGAGCTGCCTGATAATTTATTTGAAGATCCTGAAGAAACTGCACTCAATGAGCAGAAATCCGGCGAGGATCCTCAGATGAAACCGGTTACAGAAGCCGTTCCGACCTTCCAATCACGAAGCGGGATTAAGTTTGGATTTTGTCCCACAGGACATGTACGAAGAGGAAGCATATGTTGGCCAGCGGACACGTAAATTACAGCTTTAAATTAGGATAGAAATCTAAGACTTATTTATTTAATGTTATTTTTGTAATATACTGATTGTTAACTAACTTTCATCTTTTATTTTTTACAACAAATTCAAATTCATAATAACTTGCAATATAGGTTAATTTACCACAATTTCCAGAAACTTTTAAGACAAATTCAAATTTCTTCAGCGGTATTACAAGTGACATTCATTCAGTTCATTTTAACATTATTGAATCTAGAAAATTATAACATTAATAAGATATACTATTAACCTACACTCCGCATTTCGTAGTCTAAATTACAAGTATTATTGTAACGAAACAACTGTACCGCGTCTAACGAATGAGCGCGCGAAACCAAAAAAATATCGGTCACTCCGATCCGTCAGTTCTTTGTCAAGAACGCTTGCAGCGATCATCGCTGCCCGTGCTATTAATTTTCCGTCCACCTCGTCGCTTCTAAGGCGCGGTACGCCGGATTCGGTAGCATTGTAATAAATTATGTTACATAACATAAAATGGTTAGCGTATCGCTAATCAAAGGTACAGTTGTGATCCCAAAGTGTTCACATTTACTTTCATATTCTCGTGAATGCTTCCATACATTATTATAACACAATAAACAGTTGTAGATAACCATGAAGGACAGTTACAACAATACAAAAATCTTATTTTAAAGAATATTTAATTAAGTGTCATAATTTGAACAGAATATATTTGAGTTCGATTAGTAAAGCGTGAATTTTTTAACTATTAAAGGCAATATTATTACGATAGTCGTGGTAAAAACTGCAATATTATTGTATTTTTGTGTATAAATATTTATGTCACAATACAAAAACTGCCATGTCAAGTCGCATATGAGAAACCCATGATAACAATATAAACACGGACCTTAACACATTCAGACTATCAACAAAATTACGTTAAGTCTTGTGATGTTTAGTACATAACTCCCTTGTTTTGTTGCCAAACAGGTTTGTAACAGAAGCTAGTAATTACTAAGCTATTTGTGGGCAATCCAACATATTTCATATACTTATCTAAATATACATAATACTGATTTAATATTTAGCTGAATAAGTAATATCTATATCCTACTTTATATACATAAATATCTCATACACTACGCACATGTACTACTATACAATAACATAACTAATATAACAAACATACAAATAATGATAATAATAATATAGGCAAATAATTATTACACATAAAAACATGTGTACATATTTATTTTGACTAATTGCTTTTGAGTGTAGAATAAGCTCTGTGTGTGTATAAACTGTTTTTTTTTTCGAAATAAACCTAATACCACACATTTATAAAGATTAAAGAAACATACATTGGTAAAGGCTATATATAAATAGCTATACCTGTACTCGCTCCTATGATATTAGGACTTTTACTTTAAAAACAATATATTATAAAAAGATATGATAATATTTTTATATATTTGAACAGTGGTAGTACAGCGGTAGAGATTAAGACTTGCGATAGTAGGTCCTGGGATACAACCTTATATAATTCACTCGTTGTGCGTTAATTATATAGGATTGCCACTACTCACATAAAAGTTTCTAGAAGTTTGGTAGCAGCGTCCTCTGCGTACAATAATACCACACTGCAATCGCCAATCCCCCGGCGAAACGAGGCGATTATGATGTTTTCCTCAATAGATATCTTTGGGGGTGGCCAGTGGCTGGCAATGGACGTCTATGGGCTGAAACGACTCCGAAACAACGATTAAAATATTTTTGTAAAATGTAAAAAGTAAACTCAAAATAAAATTGAGTATTTTATATCACAATCTAATAGCTGGAGCTAAAATACCATACTAATAGTAATAACGAACTTGAATGCATATGCTCTTAACTGCCAGTGCCACTCCAACTAAAGGCTTGTTCTGTTTCACTTATTTCTAAGGTCATTATTATTATATATTATTCAAGTTTTTTTTTAAATTTAAAATGTCAAGTCTAATAGCATAAACAGAAATATAAAACCGTATGGTTTTCTCGTATTAACTACTATCTAAAATTTGCATCTCCCTTTCTTATATAAATGGAGTCAAAAAGCAGCATATTTCTAATAAACTTTGTTTATTAATATATTAACGATTTAAAATAATTATAAGAGTTAAGATGAAATTAAAACAAAGGGAATGAAATATAAGAAATTTCTTAATTACAATGATAATATCTTACTGGTATAAACCATACGTCATTCGAGATTTGAAAAGTTTTTAAGTTAAAATTTCGTTTTAATTATATATATTTAAATAATGCTGCACTAAAGAGATTACAATATTTTCTTCCAAAGGTTCGCTATCTACCTTTTTGTTTGAGGTAAAAATTCGTCTTGATATAAAAAAAAAACAAATTCTAGAGATGATATAACGTTCATTCCGGGTCTACGGCCGGAAAACGAAAGTAATTTTATTCCTGCCACGGTCGATCCGATCGTAAACTAAATTATTAACTTTCCCTGCGTCCCTGCGTCGTTATCTATCCCTTAAGGATGTAACCTTAAATAAAGGAAGGGAAAGATTTTACATGAATATATGTAGAGTACGTAGAGTACTAGATAACATCGTAGATACCTTTTGATAAAACTTTTGTTTCAAAGAGAATTTAGACTATATTTAATTTAGTTAAATAAATAGTTAATTAAATTACATTTTTACACTATTTGGTACATAGCCTACGAAATGTGAATGTAATGCTAATATAGCACCAACCAGGTAAAAAAGCAAAAGGAATTTCTCTACCAGTTTATATTGTTATGAGCACTCTGATGGTTAAAGCCATTATTTGCCAAATACGATTTAAAATTTAATCTATTAGTATAATTTGGCATACTAATGATAATAACCTGTTCATATATTATAGATATAATTATGTATTACCATAATTATATGTAAAAATTATGAATATTCAATTATTAACTATACTTGTTTTTGAATAATTTTTAGTCAACCTGGTATTTACGTAGACGGTACTTACATATGTATAAAACTAAAATATTGCTTTCTTTTTAAGTTTTAACTAGAATACAAATCAACGTAATATTAATTTAAGTAAAAATTTATTAAAAATTTCAAAATTTTTGTCACATTTTTTTAATTACACGGCCACTCATAGTTCGATGTCCATAAGGTATTCATATCTATATCGGTATATCGGTCACTGATTTTCTCAGGGATAACTATAGGCTGTCGAGAAGGTGATCATTAGCCTCCAAAATCTACATTATTTTGTAATCCAGAGGATTAAGGACTGGACTGCAGGAGAGCCAAACGTTATGCCTAGTGGCGTCAATATTTTGTTCAAACCTACGCTGGATGGTTTTAGCGTTGTATATCAGTACAGGGTCGTACTGGAATACCAAAGAATTTCAGAATCGGATTCGGCGAACAATCTCTTTCTTGTTGTCAAACTTACCGAGCTGGACGGTTTTTCCGATGTATATATAATCGTGTACAACTTCGAGCGTAGTGACTCCGACAAGTACTAGAGTAGTTATTTTTTTATTAATTCTAATTTGTGTCACTAGTGTTTTTTTTTACAATATTTTTTTTCGCTTTTACTAAATGCAGGCAGTAGGAAGAGGATTGCCGCTATTTGATACTGATCTTTCTTCTCCCAGCTGCGAGGCACGACAGCGTTTTTTATTTATTTACAATTTTCTCTTATGGGTAAATACAGCTAAAATTTATACATATTGGCAATACAATTTGGAAGTTTTACTCAATTATATATCAGTTAGTAAATTATTTTATTTCAAGTCGCTGCCCAAGCGCTACTGACCGTTAAATGCCTTGAGGTTTAGAACAATGTGCCGGCCCAACTCATTAGAAGATTCTGCTGTAGATTTTTTCTTGAGAAGGTCCGATAAGTTGAATGTAGGTATATTAAGATTTTCACATAAGGTCACGTGGTTAGGTCTTTTGGATACGAATCGGGAGCAGTGTCTGAGTAAGCGATGAAAGGTCTGTATTGTGGAGTCAACGATGGGCAAGTCTCGTTATTGCCACGCCTTGGCAGACGGGTTGGCGATTGCAGTGTATTGCGGTACGCAGAGGATGCTGCTGCCCATCCTTTTGAAACTTGTTTGTGAGCAGTGGCGATTCTGTATTATTATTGCACAGTGTGAATTATATAAGACTGTATTCCGGGAACTGAACCTGTGACCAAAGATTGCAAGTCTCAGTACTCTACTGTTGGGCTACCGCTGCTCTTGTACTTGTGGAAGTACGTTTATTTTAATGCCTCCTTATACGGAGTAATTTGAAGTAAACTAGTAAATAAATATTTATAAGTGATATTAAAGGTTGTTAAGAAAGTGAGCTTAATTTGATTTAAATTTCTATCAAATTGGACTCTTCTAATCTTAGGTTAGGTTAGGTTTGGAACGCTGCGGCCTCTTTCTGTGAGACCATCATGATCCAGATGGAGGCGGCAGAACGGGAGCGACAGAGGACACATACCGCTCGGAGACGACGCCGACAATGGTGTTCCTCTACATAAACGGGGCCTTCGGATTTTCGGATGTTTAGGATGGGGGCCCTTAACTCCCATCTGCTTCAGCGACTCTGAGACGGACAATGACTCGATGTGGTCTCGAACCATCGTGATAACACAACGAAGGTTTTGGAAGTAGCGTGAACAATACAGTTATGCCCTGGGACGGGATATCCATAATGGCGATCCGTGAGCGGCAGATACCGGGGGAGTTGGAATCCACATATCCCTGTCTTTAGGCAGGGAAGAACATCTTGAACACCCGGAAGATTTCCCTCCAAAAAAAAAAGTTAGGTTAGGTTGAAGAATGTTCTTTTCACGGTGTATCAATGTGATCACTGTAAATAATCGTAAGTGAATAATAAAATAATTAAATTAGTAAATACATGAATAATTCGGGTTAAACGATTCACTCCGACCTCTGTGACGTGTACAATAAAGTAATGGAATAATTTTTCGATCTAAATTTTTCCGTCCGAATATGACGAAGACATCCCTAAGTTGGTAAATAGGTTACTAATCGGCATAAGCGATTAATCACCAAACCTCGCCACATATTTTTTTTAAAATACAAACTTTAATAATAAAGAATTTATTTTTACTATTTATTTATGTTTATATAAATATTCGGTAATAACTTTTAATAAGACACTGGTATAATTTTTTTAGATACATCGTTCAAAAGATAAGAGCTCACGTTCGTTTTACAAATTTAATTTAAAAAAAATTCTATACATTCACAGAGGCAATGATAATCACTAGTTATCTCTTCATTTACAGTCATTATGCTACGATAAGAATTAAAAAGAAACAATCTTTTTAAATACACTAAATATGTTATAGGCACATTTTTATGGAACATATAAGAATAGCTGTGGAAATTAAAACGTCACGGTGTGAGTTTATTTCGTCTAAGGCTTTATTAATTTGTTGCCAGTTAATTCAAGAAAAGTAAAGCGGGAGTGGACCGGGCACATTGCTCGTGCAACTGATAGCCGTTGGTGCCGAAAGGTTCTCGAGCGGCCAACAGAGAGCTGGTAGACCCGAGTCTACCACACCGATGTGGGTAGGCCCCCCACTAGGTAGACCGACGACATAGTTAAGCTCGCGGGAAGTCGTTGGATGCAGCGCAGGACCAGTCATCGTGGCAATCTTTGGGAATGGCCTATGCCTATGTAGTGGCCGTCCATCGGCTGAAAAGAAGACGAATAATCAAAGAAAGGTTATCAGAAATTTCTTTCATTTATGTATTGTAATATCTGCTCTGATAGACTTCGTACTGTGAAAATTTAATAAAAACAATGTTCTTATACTGTTTATTATTTGTTTTTCGTTTGATTACGTGCTAATACGTAAGGTTTTGATAGGCGTCAAATATTAGATCGTACCATCTCTAGGATGGGTAGTTTTGTTTAGAGTATAATGTGTATAGAAAGGATAGGGCGTTAACGCGTTTCTATTACTATTTCCTCTCAATTTTTCCCACTTTTCTCTCCGTAAGAATTCTCGTTGCACCTTCACGAAAACGTAAAAAATTTAAGATTAAGAATGAACATATTCAGCTGTTGCTAACATATTTGATGGTTTACTTTTATTAATACATGGTGATCGGTAAATATGTAAAAACTTATGATACACCTTAACCAAAAATCAATGAATTCAGAAAAAAATAAATAACCTAATCATAACATAGTAAGAAAAACCATTTTCAAAATTTTGATTACTACATATTAATGTTAATAATTATTTATTATCTGTCCATCCAAATATTGTATTGCCAGAAGCAATTAGGTTGCATTCCAATAGAAGAAATTAATGAATGTAACATATTTCAGAAAGATTACTTTATACAGAATGATATGAAATAGGTGTAAAGCCTTTACAGCTTTTGAACTGAGGGCTATTTATTGACCCCTTTTCAAGCCTTTATACCTAGAAATAGTAACCTGTATGGATGATCACATAAAATACAACGTGTGATGAAAAAGTTATATGTAAAATATCTATATAAATTCAAAAATGAATTAAGACATCTGTTCTAAATAGTAAAACGAAGTATGTCATAAAATATCTTTACATATCCTATCTCACTTTGAAAGTTGCAGCAAATTGATCTCCATAGTCATATTACATAAAACATTGGAATAAAATTGATATAAAAATTCCCTTTATAAATTTAACATGAGTGATAAATAAGCCATCCGTACCAAATATACATACGCATGTCATGAAATGTATTAACTTATTCCATCTTACTTTACATGCTACAACAAATTGAAGCAGTTCATGAATAATTCTGCCTCACGTTTACGGTTACATATTTGCAGGATTACAAGGCGTATCGAGAAAAATATTTAACAGCGAATGTATATCGGATTTTTTGTCTGTTATTTAATATAGACTTGTATAATTCATCCGAAGATATGTGCAAGTTTAAATGCTTTGCAGTGAAGAGTTTTCTTGTGCACTAATTTAAACTTTAACTATTTTGTTTGTAATTTTATATAGAAAACAGGAGACCCCTCCTAAGTTCATTGCTCATACAGCAACGAATCAACTCAACTGATAGCATATTAACAAATAATATCAATAAAAAACATCTTCGAAGTCACTTATAAAAAGGCGCAACAAACGCATTATAGCAGTAATTTTCAATAATTTATTAGTAGTACTATTTTATAATTTACACGGATGGTGTCTTTACTGGGTATCGTGCTTACAATGTTTGTAATTCTCGTCAGTCGATGGACGCTCTCTGCGAGGCATAGCTCTTCTTCGAAGAGCGCCTGGTGACCAATCTTGAGCTGCCAGCATCGAGCAACCTCTCGCGAACTTATCCACCTAACGCCCTCCATTACTTAACTATCCAATACTTAAGTACGTAAGAAGCAATCTTTAATCACTAGTCTTGATTTATTATTTCACTACACTTATATACAACGGTAAAATGTACAAAAAGTTAGTATTTTTATTGTTCTGAAAGTATAAGAGATGTATATTGCTTATACATATATATGTCGGCATGATCATGTTACAAAACCATTTAGAGTACACAAACTCCTAAGTCTTGTTGGTAGCAAAACAGAACGACTTACAAGCGACACTTAGTTCAATATAAGAAATTCTCTGATCTATTCCGTACATATGCATACATAAATGTTACATAATATATGCATATTTTGATTATGGTTTAAAAAAACAAGGACCGAAGATGACACGAAGAGGAAATGCGTTTCGAATCCTCGGAGCTTTCAGATTGATCTGTATTTCGGATTTCACTAATAAAATACCAAACAATATTATCGAGGTCAGAATTTGTGTCATCACGTTTTTGATAAAGCTCTAAAAGCCTGTGATCAGAAATATATTTACAGCTTGTTTTTTTTTTGTTGATTTTTGGCGTTAAATGTTTGACTGAATCGCTTTAATAAAATCTTATACTTTAATAGTACACATCTGTTTTTCGCATGAACTATCACTGTTACCCAAAAGGCATTTGCTGATCCCCAGGTTTAGGGCAGCAGGCTTACATTTAAAAATAGATATGTACATTTAAATTGTGAAATTTTTAGTTAAAATTTCTAAATAACTGAAAACGAATGTTTTCGTATATTTGTACTGTTTTAATTGTTTCTGTTCAAGAGAAAAATTCAAATGAAACATGAAAAATGTCACAATTGTGTAAGTGTGATATTTATGATACAAAAAGCAGTAAAAATGTTGCTTTAATAAATAAAAAACAGGATTTTTTTAAGAACTTAATTGATGTGCTTCTAAACGCCTTCTACCAAGAAGTATCAATACGTAAAGCAAATTTAGCTACTCCTTTCCTTCAGGAGTATTCAACCATATGAAGTTAGTAGTACTTATTTACCATAGACAGACACACTTTAACCGTAGAAATAATCTCTTTACGTATTTTTAACATTTATTTGACAAAATAAGAGATGATTAACTGAACCTTATTAATAAATTAAGATTATCTTTGCTGGAATGCAGATGGTTGATAAATCGAAATGTTAAAAAAGGATTTAAAATTTCCCCAAAAATCACAGGACCGTTTTTGATTCTCCAAGTAACATATGTTAAATTCAACTATAAGGGTGACCAAGTTTCTTGATATTTTGAGACATTTTAAAATTTTATTCTTCGCCATCCTCAATTAAATTTAAGGGTTCACCATCGTTTCAGCACACAGATGCCTGCTACTACTGTGGGGTTAAAAGAAGACAAAACTAAAAAAGCAAATTGTTATCAACTTATCTTACTACTATTGTTTATATTACTTTTAATTTTTATTAATTATTGTTATCTTTATAAAATCATTGCTAAACCATTGTTAACTGCGGCCTTATCTTTTATGATAGTAATACAAATAAGCGCCCGAGATATATAGATTTGGGTTCTGCAAACAAACTTTTACTTTGAATACTGAGAGATACTACAAATTAAAATGAACTCGAAGTCTAGTAACTAGAAATCCAGATGCACAAGAGAATAAATATTATTAACAGTGTTAGTACTATGCGGTTTCTGAGACAAAATATTGTAACGGACAAATGGTACAAAAATTGTTTCGAAATCCACCATATAACTCGATCGAGAAAATTAGTAAGGGATATACAGGTGACTTGAATTTAACAGAATAATAGTTTTACACATAAATGTGCTATGCAATTTTATTGGAAAAGAATATAATAAGAATTCAAAAATTTTATGAAATATGACAAAGGAACAAAATCAATCTTGAAATTTCATTTTTAAAACCTACAGACGCACGCACTCATGTGTACACACAAATACATATTTACCACATATAGATATGCACACACACCTATTCACGCAAATGCGCATGACATGACCATCATTTGTTATATCCCATTTTTTATGAAAACGTTAAATAATACCACAACTCCATGAGCAATAGACGTCATAACCAGAAAATATTAAAAGTATAAATCTGATAAAGTCGCTTACTTATTCTTCATACACAAACCATTCCGTCAGGCGCGAGAACACAAAGCTCATATAGTCGCAGACATAACTTTTTATCTTTCATACATAGTACGTGATCTCAATGTATCAAAATTCTGCGACAGCTAGACCGTATCTGTACTCATATATGAATACATAAATAGCCGCAAGAGGGCTGAATCTATATCAAATTTTTAAAACAAGCTACAGTGGTAGCTTAGTGAAAAAAAATTATGTAGCTAACGATCACTTATATTGTTAATTTATCAGTGTACTATTATAAAGACTTCGTTGTTATATATATATACTTATATGTTCATATATATACATATATATATAGTTACATAAAGGTCAGGTAACAAAAATTGTAAATAAAAATTGTTTACCTAAGAAAGTAGTAAAAGTAAAAACTCAAAATATTTACCAATATCATAGAAAAAAGGTTAAACTAAAAAATACTAATCAAAGTGTAATAAACTGATAACTTAAGAAATATGCTGAAAAAGGACGCGACGTATGTAATGAATGTTTAAAAAGCAAAAAAGTGACAAAAGTCGTTATGATGAAAGAAGGAAGAGCAGAATAATTTGTGAAGAATGGAAGAAGTAACAAAAAACCTGTAAAATTGAATCGGAAAATTAAGTCCATGTCAAACCTAAGATACGAGAGCAAGTGTCCGGAAAATCGGGGTCATAAATAATTATAAGAGTTTTCCACCTACAAACTAGTCAATCATGAGCCCATTACGATACCTCTTTAACTATAAGGCTAAGACTTGATTTTGGAGAAATATTCCGTTTCATAAGTACAAGCTATTAAATGTTCAAGAATCGAGCCAGAGCTTTAGCTTACCTATAGTAGGTTAATATTTTGAATGTTAAAATATGTAATATAAGATTAGATGAATAAGCAAAAATATAACATACAATTAATATAAGTCACTTTATTAATTATAATAGCCTTATCATAGAAATACCATAAATATTTCATTAATGAATTGGTCCCGAAAATTGTTTTGCTTCTCAGCATAGGCGACTCCCTAAGAGTTCACCACAAAACGTGTTTCTTGCTCTCCCATCTACGACGCTGTTTTCTTTCCTTTCTCTTTTGTCCAAACACCTCATTGTTATGTCACAAAGCCATTTATCTCTTTTGTTTCTAATAACATTGCATGCCTAAGTTCTTTTTATTTATTTATTTTGAATACAGTAGGTAATGTTGACTTCGATTCTGTCTGTTTTAGTTGTTAAATTTATTTCAAATTTTGATATCCTTCCATACGGCAGATTTATAATTAGTATAATATACTTATTATTTTGTGGTTAGTTAGGCTCCATATTTGGCATCCATACGAGTCATCCATTACAAGTTTGACATACTGAATTTAATATTTTATAATTAGTTCTATGGCACTAGAAGATGTTTCATTACCTTTTTTAACACATAAATATCTTTTCCGTGTCAAATTGATTATTTATTTTAAAGGTCTGTTATTATACAGTCTGTTTCAGATATGTTTACTCTTCTACATAATTAATAAAGATTTTGTCAATGGTTATCAAAATCTTTTCTAAGTATGTCACTGCTTTAGCAGTATTCTTGTTGCGGTATTCATTATCATCACTTTACCGCTTTTATAGAAAAGCTGTTTTAACCTTTTTTTGTATCGATCGTCAGTTTTATTTACCTTTTTGTGATTATTATTGAAAGAGGTAATTTTGATTTTATCTGTCAACAACTTCACTTGTTGGACTTTGTCGTCAATCTTCGCTTGTATAATGTCCGTTGCCGCGGGTTGATTCGTCATGAATATTGCATTATATTGAGATGACAGATATGTATAGCAATCGTCTTGTATTAATCTTCGTCTTTTCTTGATTTACTTTAGTGTCCTGTTGCAATGGATGTTAAAGTTTATAATAAATCTTCAGCCGGGATGCAGAATGGTCCCAATCGAACCATTCCCACAGGACAATTTCCATTAATGATAGCATTACGGTTTGTCAAATCTGGTATAAATTCCGTAACAAGTCCACGAGTCGTCGTTTCTGTATTAGATTCGTCATCTTGTGTATCAGTTGTCTTGTTTGGTAATTTATGCCAACTAGGACTGTTCAATTGTTCGAGTAATGTTACAATATTTCCAAAGTCCATTTTGTCCACAAACGTATGTACTTCAGGCGTTTTAGGTGTTTGAGGTTGTGATCGGTTCAAATTTGTCTGCGTATCTTTTATTTTTATCACATGACACTCTGAATCAATAACAAGCACTAAACAAAATAATAATTTCAAATATATTAACGTTAATGAAGCCATATTGTTAGTTAGAGACCAGACAGTAAAATAATAAATGTTCAATAGTCCGACTCCAAGGAGTAATTAATAACGAAACATCCAATAGCCGAGGTTTTATATTCACAGTTTTGCTGTTTGCATTTTCCTCTTTCCCAGTATCGGGGAATACTACATTAAATGCGTAATATCAAAGCTGACCATTGTAATGATTCATTTAAATTTAATTCATGCAATGGTAGCCCAGCGGTAGAGAACCTAGACTTGAGGTCGTAGGTCGAGGGTTCTATTCCCGAGATACAATTTAACATAATTCACATTTTGCGCATTACTTGTATAAGATTACCATTGCTTACAAACAAGTTTCTAGAGGATAGGCAGCAGCGTTTTTTGCGTACCATAATACCACACTCTGATCGCCAACACACCTGCCTCTTCTGTATCTTTAGGGGAAGATTATGAGTTACAGTGGGCGTCTATGGATTAAAACAAAGAAGCTTTACGGTTCCAGAAATATCATGGTAAGTCACTATATAGGTGGAAGTCTCTCAGTCTATATACAGATTAATTAATTTTTAAAAGTTAGAGTATGGGCAGCAGCGTACTCTACCTACCATAATATCACACTGCGGTCGCAAACCCGCCTGCACAGCGTGTTGACTACGGTATAACCCCTCATTGCAGCGAAATTCTTCGGCCTGAAACGACGACTTAAATTTAATTTGCAAGATGAAAATCTAATTTATTTTAAAGCTTAATAAAAACTTTAATAGATACTTCAATCAGATAGAGTTCCTTTGTAATGGCATCCTTTATCTTAAATCCTTTATATTTAAGATAAAGGATGCCATTACAAAGAAACTCAATCTGATTGAAGTATATATTAAATTAGACTTTTCTGGTATCCTTCTCATGATGTACCTAAAAATAGTCATAATAAATTAAGGTGATAATTAATAACTATTAAATTTCATATATCATAAAATTTTGTTACGAGACAGTGAAATATCACTGGGTATTTCCAAGTAAAATTAAAAACAAACGAATGTTTAAAAACATAACAATAATGCCAGTCATTAGGTTTTTCCCAGGCCGAGAATATAATTGCCATATTCGGTGCATTAATCGATCACCGCATAGTCATGATGTGCTTAATTTGAATATGTTAATTAATGTTCAATATATAGTCTTATATATGTCTTCTCTTTCTTTTCAGCCTGCGCGACACTATGGGGAAGGCCTCATAGTTGTTGTATTTCGTGTATGATTGCAACATATTTATTACGGTCGCTGGAAGATTTAAATAAATTGTTTTATTTAAATCTTCCAGCGACCGTAATTTATTATAAGATTTTAATAAATTGTTTGTCCACAACTGCTGCTTCGTAATAAGCTATGGCATGAGTAGTTATTTGAATTTTTAAAATTGGAAACAGATTTATCACATCATGCATGGACATGTTTTAATGATGGGTTAGGTTAGGTTATTTCATAGAACGGCGATTTTTTTATTATATTTTCTAAACTAATCGATTACCCATAATACAAACTATAAATAAAGTGTATATAAAAAGTAAAAATATGACTTTCTGGAAATTAACACCATATGCATAAAGACTAAGTTAAATTGAGACTAAATTACACCGTGATTAACATTAAATCATTATCAATAAAAGTAATATCTCGGTTCCTAACTTGAGCCATTTCAACCTTTAAAATATGTGTTTTTTTTACCATGTTATTCACAAAATTTACATGAACGCCACTTGGCGAGTAGTGATCATAATTAGTTCGTGGAACGACACAGCTAAGTTTTATTAGCAAATCAGGGCTGTCAAAGTGACCGTTTACTAATTTATGTAGAAAAATTGCATCTGCCACCTCATGTTAACTCTGGACAGAAATTCAATTAAAATGAACAAGTCTATCCTCGTAACTATGTAAGCATTTACAGAGGCCATTCGCGTGTGACAATTAAAAAATGAACCTTTTCTGGATTTTTTTCCATATACTTTTTTCTATATAAGTATAATTTCGGAATATGTTTTTTCCAATAAGTAATATGATAAGCTCCATATAGTAGAGTAATATTCAAGAAAAGATCGTTCATAATAACTGAAAAGCATAGCGATCTCAATTTCTCTGAAAAAAATGTCGTAATATGTTGTCGTAAAAAAAACAGTTATAAACGCTGCTTGCTTCGATACGTTATAAATGTGTTCGCGAAAATTTAACATTGTGTGATCTATAATAATTAAGTCATTTGAAGTAGATACTTATTTTATGAGCATTTCAAAATTAAATTTTTAAAAGCAATTTGACGCACAAGAGGAAATCATCGATAATTGGTGCGATTTATAAATTACGTATTCAAAAACAGGAAAGACTAATGATAAATATAAATACAGAAATTCATTACCCAAAATAAATTAATTAATTATTGACAGAGTAAGTTTAACAATTCGCTCCAAAGTATTTCTATAATGTCTTTAATCTTAAAAAATTGTTTCGATCTGGCATTATTTTTCGTCGTGATAATTAGCTTAGAGTGTTATATTTAGGTTCAAGCGGACAACGTCGAAAATTTGTCTGAAAGCAAGATGAATATTCTAAATCAAATAAAACCTTATATGACATCCAAAAAGAATATTCATATTATTAAGTCGAGAATGAATGAATAACAAACAGACTTTAAAAAACACTATGGGAAAACGAAAAACGAGACACCTAACTATGCAAATTATAATGTAAAGGAAATAACCTTGAAAAATATTGTTAAAAGATTGAGAAAAAACAAAGAGAATTTCGGTCTAAACACGAGAGAAGAACTTAATGACCTTTCAACGCATTCTGATGGTAAATCTGATAATTGAATTGTAAATCCTAAACACAAAAAGTTTGAAATATATAAAAGAAAAAAGAGATCGCTTGTGATATTCCCCAGGAGATACCCGGAGCAATTTATGAGATTTGAGTTTTTTTGCCGTGAATGGAATAGTGAACCAATGGTAATGATAAAAACGAGGAATTAAAATTAACGAATTTTTAAAATTAAGTTTACAAAAACTCGAGAGATTTTATCATATTTAAATAATACATATTTTGAATGATCTATCCGTGCTATCAAGTCTACTTGTTGAAAAATAAGACATTCACCTCTTTGAAGCTTTTACACTAATTTCCAACCATACTCTATAAAGTTATTTTTGTTAATTTGAATAGGAATGCGACTGGAAATAAATTCTGGTAGTACAAAGTTTACAGGGACAGATAGTGAACAATAATTAAATTAAATTTTTGGTAATTCGCGTTTTAACAACGGACTTTCTATGTTATCATTAAGTTATTTATAATTTATCAAACAATTAACTTTTTATAAGGTGTACGATAATTTAACATACAGCAAATGAGTTATATATTCACCTCTTTCAATCTTTTACATTACACCTGTTTACAATCACTGTATGTTTAAAGTTTCCATATTTTCAATTAAATAAATATCTTGTAGTATAGTCTTTGTCATTTTAGTTTTCCCCTATAGTAGTATTATTGTTCAAAGGAAATTTGAAGGTGTAAATCATGTTATATTAATACAGAAGCTGGATCATGCTGGAAATTGTGGTCGATCAAGTCGATTACAACTCATTAAAATTAAAGTTTTAATCCGATATCACGATTGTTCCTCCTGGCATTTCCCAGAGTATGGATCTCTGGCCTTTACTCTTCTTGGTGATTGTTAATGACTTCTGCCTAGTTCCTCTACGCCGAGCTACCACTGTTCAAAATTTTTCAACACCTCTAAATTTTTTTACCTAAAACTGGAAAGAAAAACTATACGCTTGCTGCTCGTTACACTATAGATAATACACCCATAAAAATGTCTGTAGCATAAATGAGATAAATGGGCGTTATAATCAACACAAAGTTAAATTTTCGCGAACACATTTATAACATAACATGGAAAGCAACACGTGTAGGGAAGCTGAGATCGCTGTTGTGCTTTATAGTTATTTTGCCCGAAATGTTCTTGAATACATGGTGCCTATCATATTATAAAAATAATTTTAAAGAAAGTACAACCATAGAAACTAGGATCGCAGTAATGAAATACCCATCATCAATTATATATTGAGGTAAACGATATATAAAATTTGCAATGTTTGACAGAAATTTTCACAATTTTCTACAATTCAGATCATAAAACAAAAACAAAGTTTTCTGTAGCATACAATTCTATGTAACATCGCATTTCACCTTATAACTGCAGATAAGTCTTCAGTCTTATCTTAAATGCCTCGGGTCAATGTAGATAAACGCTAGTTTTAAAACACCATTTACATTTACATTCTCATTGTAAGTATATTAATTTTCATTCGGTTGTCAATTTTGTTCTGTTGATTTTAAATGTTCCTAATTTAAATTTGTCTCTTCTTTAAATTATGTACCTTACCACTATAACATTTGTTATTTAGCACATTATTTTTTACCCTATTTTCTTAGAACACCCACTTAATAACTACAGGTGCATACAAACTTTTTAATGATGTTATACCTCAATAAAAAAAATAAGTGCTTGTTTTAGGTTTTTATTATAATACTTTTTGATACACAACATTGTTAGTTCTCTATTTTATGGAGAGTAAATAAAAAATGTTAAACCTTTTTCGATACGGGTGAAATACAATTATCCATG
The DNA here is from genome assembly GCF_028537555.1 of Battus philenor. NCBI lineage: Eukaryota > Metazoa > Arthropoda > Insecta > Lepidoptera > Papilionidae > Battus > Battus philenor. The sequence continues at coordinate 9,094,588 of NW_027181686.1, forward strand.
TGAAAGACATGAATTTTTTAAATTGATGCTACAAATACTCGGTTGCCCTTGCGATTTCGATCGATATTGGAAGCCGTACTAAATATCGTACTTTTATGTTATTATCCTATTTTCATTGGCAGACGCGGCGTGTCGTCCCCTCACTTGGTAGACCGACTGCATAATCCAGGTCGAAGGTATTCGCCTGATGCCGGCTGCGCTCTGTCCATGGTGACCATCGTTGGGAGAGATCTATGCCTTGCAGTTAGCGTCTTTTGGCTGACACGAATGTATGTAAACTTAATCTAACGCTAAAATTAATTTCATTATCTTACGTTTAAACTATTTTGGACACTCGATCACTGCACACATATCACTACTCCGTGGAAAACAGGACATTCCTATACGTATATAATCCAACGGGCATGATCCTCCCAAGATGACGCTTTTTGAAGTTCTTTCAGTTTCAATCAATTTCACATTTCGTTTTGTGCGTTCATGGACTCCACGTAAGTTATAAGACTTATCTTCAGATTTCGTCGATGTGTTATTATGTGTTGATCTCTTTTCTCCTTTACTATTTAATTGCACCTTTCGTTTAATAAGTCCACGCATTTGTATTACATTATTAGATTTATTTTCAGATTGAGTTGATAACGTATTTATGATTTTACTCTTCAGCATCTTGAATATTTTTGTATTTATTTCATTCATGTCATGATTTGTAATGTTCGTTGCGTCGTCTTTTGCTTCTCCATCATGTTCTTTATACTGTGATTGTATTTCATTTATTCTCAGTTTAAAAATATAAATATTTTCATTAGATTTTATAAATTGTTTTACTTGATTTGGACTATTTGCCTTTCTTTCCGATAAATTTGAAGTCTTGTCTGTTTGAACAACATAACACTCTAAACTAATTATAACGACGAAAAATAATGCAAATTGCAAATAAACTTTCATTATTAAAGATATTATAGCAATATGATTAACAGAGTTGTTAACTTTACAAAGTTTATGTTTGATCTAATTAATGTGACTGTAATTTTATAATAATTGTGTGTTTTCCCGTTCCGATAACGTAAAACACATTTAAACAAATATCGATAATTCCATTTTGTTTATTATATTATGTTATAATTAAATAGCTTAGTATTTATATTATTGAAAGCAAAAAAAATATACAATCAGGTAATAAAGTAATATATGGCGCGCCCGAGACTTTTGAGGTAAACCTGTCAGGCTGGTCTACCAAAAGGAAGTAGAGCTATGCTCAATCTGCACCCTGCTCTTTCAAACTCGCGGTAACAGTGACCAATCTTCTTCAAGAAATAAGAAAGATTTTACGATATTATTTTTATTTAAGCTTTCACGGCACGTCTAAACTGGTGTTTAAATGCGCCGAGGAAGTAGACGATCAAATGGATCGCTTACTTTCTCGGCATTACATGGTAATCTCTAGTTCTAAGTATATTTATTTTGTCATTTGTTTATATTAATAGTGACCACTTGTATACTTTATGAGAAGAATGTCACTTAGTTGTCAGCCAATAGTAAGCTATGGCTATATTCGATTGGTGCTGGACGCCGTTAGCCTTTTTTGCTTTTACAGCTTCGTCGGACTCAGGGTCTGCCGACCCGGTATCCTCGAGCTAATCAATTAAAAAAATAACCTACGACTGATATGACGCCTGGCGTATTGTATTTACCAAATGGTATTTACCGCAAACTGTAATGATGTACGAAGTATTTAAGAAGAATGTTTTCATTAATACCCGTCTAAAACATGCTATATTCAATATGGCAAAATAAAAAGGTTTTTTGACTAAAATAAATCAATACATCATAGAATACAGAAATATACGCCTTACTCTCGACATATTTGTCGTAATGCCAAACAATATCAACCCCTATGTCAACAACTTCTACTTCCAAGCCCTAGAACATAAATATTGTAAACATCACTTTGTATTATCAAAGGTGATTTTTACTTATTTTGTTGAAAATACATTTTCAAAATTCTCCGATCAAATAAGTGAGGTGAATGTAAACAAAATATTATTTCATCAAATTTCAATCATATTCTTATTTATCGTCATAATTATCATTGTAGCCTTAGTACTTCGATTATTGGAATATAAGCCTTATAGATTCAAAATAGGATTAGTTGAAAGCGGCCTACATCTATCGTCTTTTGTCGATCGATTTGCTTTTCTCATCTATATCCATCGGCAAAGTGCGGTTTAATTTCCGTTTCAGACGTTCCGTCGTAAGGAAATTAAAATGGCGGCGGTAAAAAGCACTTTGGATAAAAAATACGACAAGAAAAATTATTTTATAAAATTTTTATAACTGATTTAATGCATTAATCTTGCCCAAACGCTGTTTGCGAAACTGCATGTATATAATTATGAAACTGTGATGCGTTAAACTTTGGTAAAGTTTGCGGTACACGAAGGCAAGACGGACTGCAATCAAGTGAAGCCTGGCTGCCTTCCTTAAAGCTTCTGGTAATACCGGCATCTATTCCTAATTCAATTAAGTTCCACATTTGTAAGGTTTAAAAATACCTACAGTTTGAATTGAAATTATTCCTGCAGTAAAAAAGGATGACAAATTATTAACCCTCCCGAATTTCACTATATTCTTATCATACACTTGATGATATAAAACCAGTCTTACCGTCTTCTTCTGTGCTACTAGGAAAAATAATTTGATGAAATATGTGAAAAAGAATATAAGAACCTTGAACCATATTTTTAATTAGGCCAGAAGAAATAACCAATGAAACAAATATAAGAAAACGAATTTAAATAAAATCAACTAACATTTTTCTGGATATACAGAATACTACGGCGCTTAACTAAATCGTATGTATATCGCCGCTCTTCTGAACAAACACATGTCTGAAAATTCAACTTTTCGCAAGATGAAATAATCGTAAAATTGTAACCTTTGTTCAGTTTGGAAGCTAATTTTATACCAATAAATTTTTGAATATTTACATTAAAAGAACGCTTCGTATAATCTTTTTATTCTTGTTTGTATTTTACCTTATTCATTTAGAAAAAAAAAACGATTATTTTGCGTAAATCCGCTATACATACATATTGACATGAAATATTGGAAGTCGTAGATTGCAAATATTTAAAAATCTAAAAAAAATGATAACAGCGATTGTCATTTTATTCGATAGGGGCGGCGATATGCATTCTCAGGTGTTCGATTCGGTAATAAGATCTAACGGCCTGCCTCTGGGTTCCTGGGAGAGCTCTCAAAGTTAAGTAAATGTTGCCTTTTAATAAGGGCCTTTAGTACATAAGTAGCATTTGAAGACGAAAATTCAAAAGAGAGATGCTCCTGTAATGATCCTGTAATGATGCTCCTCAAATAAAAATATTTGAAATTATAGAATTATTACTACAATCTTAAATACGTCTGAAACCTACGTAAGTTCCACACATACACATACTAGTTAAAAGGAAAATAGTAATTTGATTATAAGGGTGATTCACGCATTTATTGTCGATCCTTGTATTACGTAGGAAAATACGCCAAAACACTGTATATAAAAGCGAAGCGTAAATAAAACCGTCGAACAGTCACAGGAAACTATTTACTGGGTCGTGCAATTGTTTCTCTAAAATGGATTTCACTAAAGAGTATTTGCTGTTAGCATGTTCCTTGATGTTACTGGCCAGCTCCAAGTGCAGCGTGATTAAAATTGAAGACAACTCCGACGATGTTGTAGTACAGGTTACTATAACCCATAAAACTGAGAATTTACCTCACGAATACAATAATGACTTAAATGTTCGTAAAGATACAGTGGATACAGTTAATGAAACGGTGCCGACTTTAGATGACTTATTAAAGAAAAGAGCAAATGATATAATCAACATGATATTCGCCGATACCGATAAACAAAAGACGAAACAGGACGTAACACCCGATTTGAATTCTCGCTCTGGACTCGTGCATGGCGGTTGCGCTTCTGGTTACGTTCGTATTGGCAATTATTGCTTTTTAAATAACTAAATTAAATAAAAAATTGTGTAATATATATATAATTATATTTATATTCAAGCAACATTGGTGTGTTTTATTTAAATTCAATATATAAACGTAATAGTTCATGCGTGTAAAAATAACAATTGATTATTAACAATTACCAATTCATAAACTATCTATCTCTGAGCGGTATAAAACTGAGACTTGCGATCACGGGTTTGTTGCCCAGGATACAATCATATATATTTCACAATTTGTGCCTTAATTATATAAGATTACCCCTGCTCACTGACAAGTTTCCAGAGATGGCAGCATCGTCCTTTGCATACCAAAATACCACACTGCGATCGCCAACCCGCCTGCCAAGCGTGGCGATTATGCCTTGCAATGGGCGTCTATACGTTGAAATGAAAACGACGATGACTTTATTATTTTTACTTTATTTACTATTTCTGAAATATCTTTGAATTAATGAAATTTAATGCGAATATTCCTAGTGGTATACTTCCAAATAGTTTTAATAACCATCATGTCGGCTTCGTTATTGTAAAATATTCCAAGTTACAACACCCTTCGCAATTTATTTCAATTGCGATCATACATAAACATTTAACTCAATTACATACATTACATGAGTTCCAGGTTACATTATTAAAAATGCACGCGTCAAAAACTAATAAAGAAGAATACGGACTTAAATGAAATTAGAAGGGGCCCTTTTAACTAGATAGCTTAGCGCAAGATAAAGTGTTAGGTAAATTACACTGAAAATATAATATACAGTATGTGATTAGTTGAGTAAGTTGAACAATCAACAATAAAAGTTGATTGCACAATCAAAAACTTTCTTAAACATACTGCTTAAAACGTCATTGATTCTTTACGCATTCAATCACATTTATTTAAAGAAAAAATACATAGTTTGTCAGTGTAGAAAAGGGAATATAATACACGCAGCACGATAAAACTAATTTATCTCTTTTCTATATCTAAATGGTTGGCCGTTAGACTCCGTGATGAATATTCTGTTTTTTTTTTTTAACTAAATGCTTATTGTGATCACGTATCGTAATTTAACAATACCAATTAAAAAAAATATATGAGATTAAAGGTCTGAACAGAAATTTTGTGCGAACACATAGTTTAATCACGGACAACGAGCGAAAGCTTTTACGAGGAAACTGCATTTGGCACCTTATAATTAAATGTCAGCTATGCAAAATTGAAATTAAACAGAAATATGTATTATTTTGTGTGTTCGCAAATACAGCATTTCCGTTTCATTTAATATTAAAATTAATACCTGTATATTTTACCTATACTAAAAATTGAATCTAACCATCCTTCTGATACAAGATAATAGCGAAATATGATTATTATTTAACACAACTAATTAAAGCTGTTTGTTCACAAAATATTAGAATGAATAAAATATAAATGACGCAAACACATTAACACGGTTTTAGCATTTCATATATAATAAATAGGAAAATAGATAACAAAATTCTTGAACGTTTAATATATTAACGTATAACGTTCTTTTACTATATACATCAAAATATTGTTACGAACGTAACGTGGGTTCTGACTCGAAATGAAACACCACTGGTTCAGAAGGTGTCCTTTATTTACAAATCAGATGGTCACCTTACTTTAACACAAAGTATACTTTCGCTTAGTCCAAACTTAGCTTCCAAATCGCTCAAAAGATCACTGTCCAAATAACTTGCCAAATAGTCATTTTATATCACTGATCGTAGATCTTAATCTTATAACTCGGAAAACAACACTGAACTGTCGTACTTATTCTCTGTCGAAGTGTGTGTTGTTAGTCCGAAGGCTTTTACAGCTTCATCTGAGTTGAGTTCACGGAGCGGAAAGGTCCGTGAACTTAAAAGAACTGTCGTCATGGGGAATACACTTATATATACTACGGTTGAGGTTCTAGTAACTTCGCGATAGTACTCGGTTAGAATTTCCTAGAACTGTAAACTAAAAATTATAAATAACTTCAAGGTCACTCGTGTTCTTGATCCTAGGGTTCGGTGTTTGTTGTTTAGAGGTTTCTGTAACTCGTGTTTTGTAACAATATGTATGTAATAAAACAACTAAAAAATACATTTTATTATCCCATATATTCGCGTATGTATTTATTATGTACATATTTCTTTCGGTCACTCCATAACTTGAGAACAACTTTATCAATTTCATCTTTATTTTCAATAACTCTATTTTGTTGTAGGATGTTTTAATTGAAAAATAATTCATCGTTGTCGTATTCGTTTCAACCTATAGACTCCTATTGCAAGCCATATGGGTCTTCTAAATATATCTACCGGGATGTACCATAATCGCCACGCTTGGCAGTGGGGCATTATACGCAGCGAACATTGCTGCCCATCCTCTGGGAACACGTTTGTGAGTGGTGGCAATCTCATTAAATTAACGCACAGTGTGAATTATATAACATTGTATCCCAGGAATTGAACCAGCGACTAACAATCTCAAATCTCAGTCCTCTACCGCTGGGCTGCCACAACTAAAAGAAAACCTATGAATATGTCTATTACCATTTTATTTGCAACGATAGACAAATGGGAAGGGCAGTTATAGAGTGTTTGTGGTATCAATCTTAAAAATCTATGTTTACACGTGGCCAATTTCAAGACACCTATATCCCTATAAGAAAAAAACATCAAGATAATTTATTTATGTACGAAAAAACTTGTATAACAATGTCGTGTATCAAAAATAAAAAGTAAATACTATGTTAATGAAATAACTTTTTTAATTTATAATTTCTCAATGATTATTCGTAGCTGAGACTTGACATCTTTCAATACAAAATTCGTTTATACCCATTATTATAGAGACCACTTATGTAAGTCATAAAAATAATGCTAGAACAGTCTAATTTTATAGAAACTAGAATCAGATTGAACTCCTCTATAACAGCTTCATTCAACTTACCATAGTGCCCTGATCCAAAAACAAGCCCACAAAAAACGAAGACCGTTTTTTTATTAATCACTTTCGCATAATTAATACACTAGCAATGCACGTCTGTGGGATCAACTAGTAAACCATAGTTTTTTTTTTACAATCTTAGCGTCATCAACAGTTACGGTGCAATAATCGCTAGTCACTTAATATGTCGTCGGCCCCCCGAATACGTGAACCGGCTATATATTATGTCAAACAAAATGTCAATTTTTCAAAATCAAATTCAAAATACCTTTATAATTTTTCAAGAAGGCGTTTACTTGCGCCGATTATTTGATCATTACAAGTAATAAACCATCTCCGGCTCGGAACACTGAACGGTTGCGTAGAGCTGGCCAGAATCTCAACAGTTGCTCTTTTAAATTAAATTTAACAATTTTTCATGTGTAAAATTTTGAGTAAATCATCTTGATGTGCAATCATAATTTTTGATAACGAAATGGTATTTTTAATAATCAAAAACTCATAATTGTTCATTGCAGTTAATTACTGCCATAAAATGACTTACATTATTTGTTGTTCATTTCATTCTAAGTATTCATATTAAGTTCCTGAAACAATTATGCATTAATTCAGAACTTGGATTCAGATAATGCTGTAGTTATTTTTGAGGAAATGAGCCTATTATTTTGAAGCTATTTTTAGGGGAGTACTCACTATAATAACATGATGCGGTTCGATTTTCCTTAAAGTCGTGAATACATTTTCAATGTTTTTTACATGTAATAAAGGAACATTGAAAATAAATTAGTTATATTTCTTGCTCTAAATCGTTGTTAACAGGCCTCCTTAATCATATAAGTTGATATCAGATTATTATTAACAATATTATGTGACAGAATATATCATTATCGCCCCGCTTAACAGGCAGGTTGTATATCGCAGTGTGCTATTATAGTGCGCAGAGGACGCTACTGGCCATCATCTGGAAACTTGTTTTTGAGCAGTGGCAATTGTAATTAACACAAAGAACTTCTAATTAACAGAATCGAACACGTGACCTACGTATTACAGCTCGAATAATAGTAAAAATAAATAAATAAATAATATGGAGAAATAATGGAGACACCTGTTTATTGACGGGAAACCGTATCATCAGTAATAATAACTATAATTTGAATAATAAATAGTGTGTATATATCGCATTCTAAATTTCTATAATCTATTTATATGTAATACTTTAAATATTTGAAAACATTTTCGTGAACTAAAAACGATTTTATGTTAGCAAATTAATTTAAAAATAGAAAACTACGAGACTCTAAAAAAAAATTAATGACCTGATTTCATCTCAATCATCGTCATCATTATCATCATTTCAGCCATTAGATGTGTACTACTGGACGCTGCCACTTACCATACACTCGTTCCAAAAATCAATAGTTTCAGAAATGATCTAAAACTTAATGATAAATTAGTCGGAATCAATGTTACTAAAATTCGGATTACTGTTTTGTATAAAATTCATTACTATTTACTATTTGTCACTACAAACTTTGTACTACTAGAAGTTAAAGGCCTGTCGTAATCCAAAAGAAAAAATAAAATTATTGTAATATATTTCAAAGGGAGTAAATACATAAAACTATTATGTAACATTTCTCTAACAACTACTAGATGACGCTAGTCAATAAGCCACATTAGACGTGGTACTAAATTACCGACATTCTTTATAAAAGACTCTGTATGCTTATAATACGTGCTCCACAATATATATATATATATATATATATATGTATGTATATATATATATATATGAGTGTATTTATGTATATATATATATATATAAATGTATATAAATGTGTTTCTGTCTTTCTGGACCTTTCACTTCCTTTAAAGCCGTAGGCTATCGCTTTTTCCTGTAATTTGGTCCACTGGTCACTAATACGCTCCCTTATTTACTAATGCACGGCACGTGCCCTCGTGGGCTCGAATGCTTAGAAAGTCGCACGTGAGCCGCGTTACCTCTCGACTGTACTCAAAGCTCATAATCAAATTATTACTTTTTCCTTTACATGTACGGAACGATAGAATTGTTTGTACGTAACATACTGCTAAATAACGCAACCTCTTTGTTTAGTAACTCATAAAACAGGCTTTACACCAAAAATTTATCAAACGTTTCGTAATTTTGTTGCTTATAATCTAAAAACTGTAAATACGACATTTACAAACCAACAAAATAGTAATATACTTAAAAAACTAATAGATAAGACCAAAAAATATTTAGTGCGGAGTGATTATGAATGAAACAAGTCTTAAATTAAATTAGTCATTTTGCACCCTAGGACGTGTTCGGTGGACATATGACCTTATTAAAGTCGTCAGAAGACAAAGACCGTTTTTAACCGATAAACCTGTAACAAATCTTTGGGGGAGACCTTTGTTCAGCAGCGAACGTCTAACTGTTGAAATTGTGATGACTAGTGGATAGCACTAAGTAAATTGAAAATACTGTTTATATATAAAATATTTATTTGTTTGTACATTTAAGGATTTTTACAAAAAGTTTTTGAAATAGAATCATTCTTCGATTGAAGTTGCAGAGAATAATAACTTCGCCGCTGTTGAAAAAATGTTAAACATAAAAGTAAAGTGACAGAAAATAGTTTTTTTTTCCATTAAGTAACTTAAATGATATAATTTTTAATTTACATTCTTCAAAAATATTTATGGTAATCTTGATCAACTTCTGCTAGAAATATAGCATTTTTCTTTTACGGGTTTCTTCAGTTTTGGAAACAGAAAATTAACAGGCGGCCAGGTGTGGAGAAAACGGTGTGATAAAAGAGGCGTTCTCATGGTGCAAATACCTATTTTAATTCTACCACAAATCTAAGCGTTATGGTGGATTGCTTCTCGCAAACTCCAGAGAATTTGCAAGTAACATTTATTCCAGATGTGGAGGTCTTACGGCTGAAATAATGTTGAATATTCATTATTGAACATTCGACTCTATATCAATGACATATGATGCATACATAATGCATACATAACCCTCAGAAATACATAATTCTCAAAAAAATTAAACAGATGTGCTTGTTCACATGCATCACGTATAAAGTGATTAATTAAAAATATAAAAGTTTAAATTAGTGAAAGTATAGTACATTTAATGTATACATTCTATAGAATATCCTATCGAAAAATCAATGGTTTCATAAAATTTAAGAAAAAGCATTTCCGAAATTCGTATTACTACATATTGAAATAAATATAGTTTACTATCTTTCCCTACAGACTTGTACTGCCGGAAGTTACCAGCCTATCCGTTAAAAAAAATTAATTAACATTTTCATATACATTGCCGTTTCAGCCTACAGACGCCCACTACAAGATCTAGACCTCCCCCAAAAATATCTGTGGAGGAATTTACCACGCAAAAGAAACACGCATTGTAAGCAAAAAACTGTAGCGATACAAATTGGAACTAACAAATAAAGCTCATCTGTGTCTTACCCACCGTAATTATCCTAGGCATGTAGCATATAGACAAGTATAATACATATATTACATCTTACTTTAGATTACTTATTTCTTCGTTTTAATGACTTTATTAGTAATTTGTGAATTATGTATGTATATTCTATTTATTACTGATCATTATATAGATATTTATCTGATTTACTTTGTTGTAATTTATTTTGTTTTAAGATCATTACTTATTCTATTATACTTCTGGTTATCTCCGGGATACAGGCGCACGACAGCTGTATGCGTATATTTATGCTTATATAATTATCTTATAGCTAATATTATATAATTAGCTTATATTATATAATTATTATATGTATATATTTATGCTTATATAAATATCCAAAACTAAAATTCTCTAATATCCCCACGTGTTTCGTGAGCACTTGGCGGCGATCGCATCCAGAAACAATATTTTAGTGGTCGTTGTTGTCTGATCTCCGCTGAAAGGCAGTTCCACATGTGAAACAACTCCAAACTAATTTGTCGCTAAACGAAAGAAACCGGACGTATATCTTTAGCTATCTTATCTGTTTACCTCAATCCCAGCGTGGGCTTTTTTTCCAAAAGAGCCTGATTTCATAGCCTTTTTTGTTTATTTATATTATGTTGTTTTTTGTCTCTCCTACCAGGGGGAGGCTATTGGTCTGAGTTATTGTTTGGAGGGCGGGTCAAGAATCTCAATATACATTATAGTTCAGTGCTGAATTCAACAGGTGATACTTTTTAGCTTTCATAAGAGACAATAGTTCCGCTTAGTAGACGGTGCAAAAGTGGCCCAAATTTAATTTTCTAGTTTTGACTACGCTTTACGGAATTTTTACACACACAGAATGCCATGGGAGTACTAGTAGTACTAGTAGTACTATAGTAGTACAAATTGAAGGTAAAGTGGTGGACTTTTATTTCAATTTTGCTCTCGTCTGTGTATATTTTTACCTCCGATCCATCTTTTTTGTTCACTTTTTTATCGTCAACCGTGTAACATAAATATTTCCGTATTTATTCCGCTAAGTGTGGCACCTTTGTAAATGGGGCGCTTGTCTCAACTTGTGTCAACAACTACTGCTCCGTAACTTTTCCATATAAGCAACAAGGACGTTTCCCAAATCATTGTATCAAGCTGAAGGAGCCCAGCCAGCAATAGTGCCAAGATACCGTCAAATGGAATGCGTCTCAATCCAATAATTTAGGTAAATATAGTGGCCCGAAGCCGGAGCTCCTGTTCACAAATTCAATATCATCTTATCTTTATTTAAACGTCAATTACTTTAACATTATAAGTAGTAAGCTACCGCTTGCTCAAAATGCTCAATTACTGAGAATAGCCGGCAAGATACTCCACAGTTGTTCTTTCTAATCATTGAATTCATCCCATACCTAGTAGAAAAATAAAGTGCGTCTAACCAACAGAATTTTCAAAGAACTAGGACTGCGATGAAATTGGAACTCCACCTGGTGACCTGACAAATATGACAGGGAAAAACATTTGACGGGTCACCTGATATAATTAATGTCAACCCTGCGAATGAGTCAACTAACCATTTTTCACACATTTCGATCAACTAAAATCACTTGGATGCTATAATGATATATATGATGATTTATTTAACAAAAAACTGTTAATTTTAAATTTAAAACTATAAAAGAGTAAGTTTTTGATATAGATTGTGGAAGTTTATTGTGATATATATATACGAACAAGAAAAAACGAGGTTTACGGTTTTTATACTAAAAAGGTTTAGAGCAATGTGCAACCTTTTTTCTGCCATGCCTCTTTGAAGAGTTTCTGAAATTCTTACGCCTCCCAATGTAACATACATGATTTTTATATTAAATAAAAAGGGTTAAAATCGTTTTGAGTTCATTTACGAATTTCCCCCCTCAACAATCAAATTGTCCCTTGTGAGGCGTGGGCCCCACGTTGGGAATCACTGCTTCAAAGGGTTGAATGTACAGCTAATTTATGTATAGCTCTGTTAATTTATGCCCGGTAAACTGAAAAATGAATGGTTTTAAAAATAATAATAAGTAAAAGCGTTTTCAAATTCAGATTGCTATATATTAAAATAAATGCATCATTTTGAAAGCACTCTACATAAGTTAATTTGAAATAAGCGTAAAACATTTAAAGATAGACAATTGAGTTATACAATCACCCATTTGAAGCTTTTGCATCTGTAACTAATCACCCTGTATTTAATTTATAACTTAAAAGTCAACAGTAAAATCTTTAATTTCGCAAAACTCTCCCTTACTAAAGATAATTCATTGAGTTTGTTTCCGCTTTATCAGAGTTAATTTAAACTTTATTCGCACTAAGTGATTTACGTTTCACCAAAACATTTTCAAACTCTAATACGATATATTTTATAAATTTCAACAAAATAAATATATTGTTACAAAGCACGAATTACAGAACCCTCTAAACAACAAACACTGAACCCTAGGATCAAGAACACGCGTGACCTTGAAGTTATTTATAATTTTCTGTATACGGTTCTCAAAAATTCTAACAGAGTACTATCTCGAACTTACTAGAACTTTATCTGTAGTATAAATAATTGTACTCCCCATGTCGACAGTTCAGTGTTGTTTTTCGAATTATATGATTAAGATCTACGATCAGTGATAGAAAGTGACTATTTGGCAAGTTATTTGGACAGTGATCTCTTGAGTGATTTGGTAGCATAGTTTGGACTAAGCGAAAGTATTCTTTGTGTTAAAGTAGGGTGACCATCTGGTTTGTGAATAAAGGACTCCTTGTGAACCAGTGGTGTTTCATTTCGAACCGGAACCCACAGAATGTAACAATATTCTATAATATACCAATATGAAATAATCTATCTATCTATATATAAATATACATACAAACATTTAAAAGATATTCACCCAAGTTCTGACTACTCCATGACGCGAATTCGCACACGTAGAGGTGGTAACCTAAACCTCCTGCCTTTCGCATATCCCTGTTCTTAACTTGTTTTTCATCATCATTACCTTTTGACAATATTAAAAATTAGTACACGTTGCGAGCTGCATTTCACTAAAAGCCTTCTCCTTTATTCATAATGCACTTCAATGCAGTACTTTATAAATTTTAAACGAGTCATACTGCCCCAGATTCACGATAAGTAATGAAATATTTCAGGTTCTAATATCGTCAGGAATTTAATTTTGAACGGATAATGTATGTGTGTAATGTATGTGTATGTGTAATTTGACTTTTAAACACTTGAGGAGAAAAAATCGAAGTTATACATTGCATCAATACATATATCTCAAATTATTATGTTACAAATACCTATATATGTGCATGCATTCTTATATCTTCATAGCCATAATATTTATTACATAAAAAATATTGGAGTATTACATCGAACTATTAACCCAAAGCTTAAAAAGTGAGATATTTTCTTTCAAACCTTTTCTGTAATCTATCGAAGCCTATATTTATACAAGAAACTTCACTTCCGAAAACCCTTTGTGGAATAATTTACGCATTAATGTCGTATATCACCCCACACGACGTTTTCTGTAATAAGATGAAAATAAAATCCTTATTTTGTGACCTAAATAAATTGCGCAGTGGATTTCTCTTGCGATAACGAGGGTTAAAATTAATTCCTAACGGGAAGATGAACAGGCCAGCTTACGAGGTATATCCTGCAAAGTAATTAGTTTTGATAGGATTTCTCGTTAAAGTGCTTTTACAGTGTCACATAAAATGTCATTAAAAATTTATAAAACTCGATACTTTAACATATTCATTTTATTATTTCATTGTATATCCCGGTTTCTATAATATAAAAATAATATTTATAAAAATAAACATTCTCATAATATTCTACTAATACAAACGTCGATTTATATATTACCTATCTACATAAAATGCAGAAACATAAATCGTAGGTTGACATGCAATAAAAACTTTTTTATTCATAACTATTTTTGAGAAGCCTAAATATTTTTACCATGCATAAAATTATAGTAACCATCGATGAGGTTCCAGTGGACACAAATTAAATAACTGCATTTATGTAACAAAAAATTTTTATTGTTACTGTGACATCTATCGGTTTTATTGTGGTAATATTCAGAAATTTACTGATATAAGACAATATAACGATAGATGTCGCTAGTATCATCTACTCTACAAAAACTGTAGCCGACCATAGACATAACGTTCAATTATTAACAGAAGGACGAGTAAATTAAGGCATCAATTGAACACATTACGTTTAATTTACAGATATAATCATAAGTTCATTGTTCTTTTTGCAAAGCGCTAAAATTAATATGATTTAAATTTTACTGTACATTTTAAACGTTGAACTAACACAAATCAATAGATGATACCATAAGTGACACCACGTACAACTGTATCTCCTTAATTGAATTGCCTTACATACAAATCTATATAATTTATTCAGAATTCGTGAATGTTCGATTATCTTTTTATTTGTTTAATTAATTAACAAATTTCTTACTGGTTATGGTTTGTTAGAAAATTTATGTTTTTGTTATTATATTATGTATATTTTCTGTCAACTATGTTTGCATTTTTAAAATACCATATTATTCTGAACTAGATGATAAATAAATAAATAAGGATTTTTTATTATTAAGTTTCTCCATTATACATTACATACAATGTATCACACCTAATACGATTTCATTAATGTAAGTACAGATGGCGCTAATATTAATTCTGTGCGAATTAATATCGGTAAAACAGTCGTTCGTTTTATTAGAGCTTCAGACCTTCAAATGACCTTTCTTCGTGTCCTACGCTTAGTTAAAGATTTTGACAGTTGTGTAGAAGAAAAGATCGGGAGTAATTGTAATATTACCTGCTGAAGAAATTTTATTATAAAGTGAGTTTTCAAAGTTTTTTTGATTGTATATTAATCATATTTAATGATAATTAATGTTCAAAAATTACATACGTTATCTAGGTTAGCTTGCACAAACATTTATACAATTTAATTGCAGTCTTTCTAATTTCTCATTATGTTATATTTTGCTTCCATTGAGTTATTATCTATTAAAGTTGTACATATTTAAAAACTAATATTTTTCATTTGATATGCTTGTAATATTAGTATATTTTTTATTTTGTTTATTCTAAATTTCGTCATAATTTCTTATAAGAATCATTTCTCCATTAACCTATTTATTCTATTCAGTTTTTTAAATAAATTGTATGTAAATTAACAATACTTTTGCGTAATAGTTTTTAGTAACTATGTAATATTTGAGTTTTTACGTCATCAAAAAAATCTGGTAATGATTGACTTGAACTATTGGTAAAGATCCGATAGTATATAATACGTAATAACGTAGTAGTAGATCTTTATTTATAAGAGTGAAATTGTTACATGACTGCTCACTTTCGGTGACCTTTCAAGGTCACCTTAACCTTCTCAAAATAAAGCAAATAAATTATTCCCAAGAAATTAACAGGCTGTTCTACTTAAAACCCTGTTTAAAAAATTCATTATATTCAAAATCTACAAGAAAAATTAATGATTCACTAACAGCGTAGTTACGTGACATCGATAACGTACCAAGGGTACAAATTTAACCAAACGTATTTTGTTACTTTTAAACAGATCAGAAGATAATGTTAAAAAATACGTGAATTATTATTTTGCAATCTTTATTAGATTTTTTATATCTCTTTTCTTATCCAAAATATATCACCAAATTTTTTTGAACAAACATGTTTTTATTGAACAAAGCTAGAAATGTAATTTATTTTTAAAAATTATATGGTCAAACTGCCTCCGAATCTTCGATACCATTCGTCCATTTAAGCTATTGGAATCGCCGCCATTTTTTTCGGAATGTGTTGTTTTAATTTTGCTAGTGTTTTTGAAAAGAAATATCTCTAGAGTCAATAGGCTCTTGAGACGTCTTTTTAAAAAAATCATAAGGTGACAAATCTAGATTGTGTTGGCTCCTCAATGTTATCTCTCTCCAATATGACTTTTCTTGGATACATTTCTCGTACAATATGCTGGTATTAGAGATGTATGACAAGTGGTCCTATCCTGCTAAATCAATTAATGTACTCATTGAGTTCTTGAAATTTTGATTGCAAGAAGTTAATTACTTCTTAAGATATTAATATGTGACCATTTTCGTAAAATTATTATGGTAATTAGATTAATTCCGACACAATTTTTTTTTCATATGGTATCATGCGCATAGATTATGTGTTACTTTTGTTTTCTAAATTTGAATTTTTCAAAACAATTCGCGTTTGACGGGTGCGTCATTTGAATGGTAAGCTTTTTGTATTTAAGTATAAAATGTCGTGTATTAAATTTTATTTTAATTAAATTTATAAGTGAAACCAAAAAAATTGCAATATGCCGCCAAAGGGTAAGGGTAAAGGGAAAAAGAAGGGCCCACCGGAGTCCGGTTGGATGCCTGGATTTGGTACTAAAGGTAACTTGACTTTTGATACATTGGTTTTATAATTCTACAGATTATAAAGTAATCTGTTGTTTGTAGTGTTCTAATCAGAATTGATTATTGAAGTTGTAGTTACGCGTAATACAACATTGTTACATTTAAAAAGAACAACTGTTCTGTTTATAGCAAATTTTTTCGAACCGGTGATAGTTTGACTTACTCGTATAATATTAAAGTAATTGACGTTACAATATTGCGTATACGCCTTATTTTAATATTTTGTTAAGATATTTTGGATTTGTTCAATTAAATCCTTATTAATTTTTGTGATGTTTTTAATTTACTTAATGATAATTAATTTGTAAATTAAAACTTGGCTGCCGCATTAACAACTATTTAGTTATATTTAACGACTGAAACTTGGTGATAGGTGATGAAGGATGAGCTATCTCCTGCTGAGGAGCGTCTTAAACGTGACTAAAGAAAGACATGGAAGAAAAAAAACTTGTAAACTTTACCATTTAATGGAAAATAAAGTGGTTATCAATACAAGTTTAATAGTCAGTTTTAAAGTGTTTCTCGTATCAATGTATTTTGGTCTCTGCTTTTAAATGCCGTCAATCTAATCTTATTTCCATGGAATTCTATCTTTTGCCTTACCGATTAAAATGCCATGCAAAGTATAAAACTATTATGACGATGATTAATCTCGTGAGATTTAATTTGGTAATTACACGTGGACCGTTCAGGTTTTTTTAACGTCACTTAAAAACCGTGCCAACAATTTGCCAATAATAAAACGTATTATTTTATAAGAACAACAGTTCCACTTGCCAAAGTTGGCCAGTATAGTAAGAGAGTGAACTTAAGTTTGTTATTTACTTAATATCTAGTAATCATAACATTAGAGAGGAATTTAATTTAAAATAAAACAGGTACGTTGGATATTTTTTTTCCTTGAAAGGAAGAAATTTTCTAAAGATTACTTTTATTCTTATTCTGTGCTACTTGATTCTAGTTGCAGCCAGCCTTTCATATAAAAGAGTGAACGTTCTATATACATTTTTTTGGAATCGTAATAATTTTCAATAAGTCTTGATAAAAAGGCACGTGACATTTTTATTTATTTACTAGCTGATCCCGCAAACGTTGCTTTGCAAAAAAAATTAAGTTTTTATTAACAAATAAAAAATAAGGGTTTGATCGTAGAAGGGTGAAAATTTAGGGTTGTATGTATTTTGGTATGCTGTATCATAAAAAAATAAAAACAAAAATTTTGTATAAAAAATAGAATAAATAATTTAGGGGTGGATCAGCCTTATCACTTAGGGGTATGAAAAATAGATAGTAGCCGATTCTCAGACCTACTGAATACGCATATAAAATTTGGTAAAAAAATCGGTCAAGCCGTTTCGGAGGAGTTCAAGTTCGAACACCGTGACACGAAAATTTTATATATTAGAAGATATTCATTTTCATTAGCAAGTATACTGCAATGCATAGACCTCTCCTAGAGATATCTATAGGAGGATATACCATAATCGCCACACTTTGCAGGCGGGTTGGCGATCGCAGAGTTATATAAGATTATATAATCCGGGAGTCGAAGTCGCGACCTACGATCGCAAGTCTCAGTTCTTTGCCGCTGGGCTACCACTATAAGAAGAGTCCTTTTTTCGATATGACTTCGTGAGCATTAGGAGGCTACTCTGTTGTCTCAGCTAGTGAAAATATAATTTAAAATTGTAATAAAAAAATTTAAAATTTTACGTACTAAATCTCTCACATATCAACGCTTAGTTTATCTACTTAAATATAAGTGTATGTGTGTATTGTCAATTACAGATACATTCGATGTCAGTAAAAATATTTATAATTAATACATCAAGTTTTAAAAATGGACGATATTGCAAAATAAACTTTACAGCCCAATTGGCAGAGGTAAAGATTTCCAGACGAAAATAAAGTCATCCTTTCTTCCATAGTTAGCTTATAACATATTTGTTACAAATATGATAGATTTAAAAGGAAATTTTTATTATTAATACAATAGATATCACTGTTCAGATAAAATGTTTACACATAAAAATATAATTAATAATATAAATAATGTAACGTTACATATTTGATCTTTGTACATATTTTGACGTGACAAATAAGCAAATATACAAATCAGCTTGGACTTTAAATGTGTTTTGGCCTCGGCTTCACAGTAAACTGTTTTGTTTACTCATTCCGTTCATATATCCGATAAATTTTGAACAATTGAATAGACATGTCGGATTTTTATTTTTATATTTTTACTTCGAATTAATTTTGAAACTTTTCTGCCTATACTGACTTTTCTAGAACGTTTCAATTTCTTGTTTAATTTCATGGTAATTAATTATGCATTATTAATAATTTATTTACTTATTTACATCGCCAGGGACATTACTTTATATTTTTTATATTCATGCATAAACTTTTATTTAATATCATCAGTCTTGAGTTGCCGGTATATCGTCTGTCCACCTAGTAGTGCATTGCATCTGCTGACTCGAGACCACTCCAGAACCTTTCGGCTCCAATGGCACTCCAGATGAACAATTCTAAGAGCTGATCATCAATGACCATGGTTCACCTGCATTTAGCATTGAGAGAGAGTCTCTCTTTCTCTCCCTCTCTCTCTCTCTCTCTCTCTCTCTCTCTCTCTCTCTCTCTCTCTCTTCCTCTCTCTTTCTCTTCGTTAATTTGGGTGACTGTATGTCGTTGGTTCACCTAGTGAGATCAGCATACATAATGCCGTTTCGTGTGGTACTAATATTTGTAGGTGTAATTTCAAAAAACACTTATTGTTTAATTTGAAAGTTTTTAATAAACGCCTCTTTAGCCGCTTTGCGAATGGAATTTCGTAAAATGCTTTCTTAGCTGACCTTTAATTAACATATGATATATTTCTATCAAATAATAAGTCTCTAAGCCTTACGGGTCCAGAGATGTGGTGATGAGTCTGTACATAGATTGAAATCTCTTTGAGAAATATCGTATATACAAATAGGTAGATATATTTTAAAGCTTACATTAAAAAAATATTATCACTCTTAAAGATATTTGTCCGTTTTTCAATAAGGAGGATAGGCTTTTGTAAAACTTGTTTATTTTTCCAACAAGTTAAACTTGTCATTTGACTTTTGTAATCTTGAACCGGTTTGTCAACCGTTCTTTATAATAACGACACACCTCCAAATAAATTTGACACACCCGCAATGATGTAAAAACGATTAATTAACGTGACAAGTATTATTAAAAGATAAGAAAGAAAAATAACAAAAATATGATAAAAAAATATCGATATATGATGAAACAAAAAGGTTATCGTTGTGTCAACATGATTTTTAAATATTACTCGTGTGGCCAGTATCGAAGAAACGGTCACCCAATAAACACCTATCCAGACCACCGGTTAGATACAATTAACACATTTTTTAATTCATCTATTTTATCTTTTTAGCATTTATTGAAAAAGTAATTATTTTTATTTATTACTTCAACGCTTTTGTTTTATACGATTGACAGAAAGATATTTAATATATACACCAACCAGTGAATAAAAATTTATTAGTGATTTCTAATTTCGTAAAATTCTTTGTTACAGCAACAATGTCTACCTACTTCCAGTACCCAACTCCCGAGGTCCAGGAGGAGCTGAGAAAGATTGCTCAAGCAATCGTCGCTCCTGGCAAGGGTATTCTAGCTGCAGATGAATCCACCGGTGAGTTTTATTTATCATCTGATAGATGGCCACTTGCAAGACATGGACCTCGACCAAAGATACCGGGCCTCCGCTGCCCGCACCCAGCGACTTTCCGACCTTACCTATATCGTCGATACACCGGGGGGGCATCTACGACTCGTGGTCGCCACTCGAGAAACTTTCGGCCCCAACGGCAATCCGTTGCAAGAGCTACTTGTCCCGGCTACTGTCACTTGAGACAAGCAGTTCTTAGAGCTATATCGGTGACCTTAGGTCTTCTGCAGATAGGCTATCTGATTCGATCTCTCACCGAAGTTCCGGTGCAGCTTTCTCCATTGCTTTGGGTGACCTTTAGTCTGATAACGCTCACCGTAAACGACCATGAGTTTTATTTATAACACTATATCAGCTAGTTAGAATTACTACGCATTTTATCTTTGATATTGAAATCAGTAATATATAGTTTATTGACCGCAATAAACGACGTTACAAGTTTATCCTTGTGTTAAATAAATTCTGTCTGCACATACGAACATCATCGTCACCTTCATAATATAGTATATATTAAATGACTTTAAAGATATCGTACAACGTCGATAAACTGTCTTTACTACGTAGTTCTATACATTATCATCAGACACCTAGGTTGTCCAATAATATGAGCTAAGTCCTACTCCTCACCGTTCATCATTTCAGCGTCGACGTCCACTACTGGACATGTCTTCTCCATAGATTTCCAATAGGACAGGTTGGAAGCCTGGTCTGACCAGCTCGTAGGTACATGTAAAATAGACTGTTTAGGATGTCCATTTTACATCTCACTTCACGGTTGTATGTCTAAAAAAAAACAATCTTTTTATCTATATTTTTAATACGATTAAAAGTTTTAATTTAATTGTATTCAAAAAAAAACTTAATCCCACTTATATAGAAATGCAGACATTTATGTCTGATAAAATTTCATTTTTGCTGTTTAAATAGGTACCATGGGCAAGCGCCTCCAAGACATTGGCGTCGAGAATACCGAGGAGAACCGTCGCAAGTACCGTCAAATGTTATTCAGCACTGACCCCGTAAGTGTTCTACAAGTTAAAAGAAAACAAAAACAGTATTAATACAAAATGTTGTATTATGTCACTTAACATTAACATCTTCAATGGCTTGAGATAGCAGAGCACAAAAGACATCAAGCATGAACCTGTTTTCAATAACTTGAAAGGTTGCTAAGAAATCTTGTCTGAGGCCGTTACAAACACTCCACCCAAAGGGACGCTGTTATGTTCTTACATAGGTTGATGAAGGTACTAAGTAGGTTCTCATGGGATATTTGTTTAGCATTATGATTAAAGTGATCTGTAATAGCCAAATGATATTAAAAAAAAAGTCAAAGTATATGCATACATACATACTTTGTTGAATATATAATAAATCACCTTTTTGGATAATAATGCTTCACATCTGAATAAAACATTTGAGAGAAATTCAGGGGTATTCATATTCCTAATGTTAAATTATATTTTAAATTAACTTTGAAAGAATTCAGAAGTTAATCACAATTGGTTGTATTGAATTATATATATATTTGAATAGGGCTAGTGAATATACAAGTTTGTTTATATGAGTGCCATCAACTTGCACATAATTGGTTCCTGAAGGTTCGAACATAGAAGAATGTATAAAGGTATGAAACAGAAACTGTGCTTTAAAGTGTTTAGTTTAAAAGAGCCACTTTAATGAGAACAAAAATCGCTTAAAGAAATGTGTGAAATAACGATTTTTTGAAAGTCTATCTGACTGCATAAATAAAATGTAATAAAAACTATTTTACAGTTGTTAATTTAGTTTATTACTCTCTGATCTTAGGCCGTTTCGGAAAATATCTCCGGTGTGATCCTTTTCCACGAGACCCTGTACCAGAAAGCTGATGATGGCACTCCCCTGGTGTCCTTGCTTGAGAAGCGTGGCATCATCCCCGGTATCAAGGTCGACAAGGGTGTCGTCCCACTCTTCGGATCCGAAGACGAATGCACCACCCAAGGTAAATGGTGTTATAGTACTAAACACGGACTTTTAATTATAATTGTCCACTGCCAAGCATAGGCCTACCTCAATAGATTCCCAATAAAACTGTTTTGAAAGCTTGCTTATAGCATTTTCTGATGACTTTAACCAGCTAACTTGCCAATTTATTGTTGGAAAAATATTATATATTAATTTATTATTGATTCAATAAAACAGTAATACTGTCATAATTTTTATTATTATTTATTACATATAATATAGACCTTGATATGATATCGTATCTGTTTTACTTAATAATATCATAATACCTCCATGTTTATAATTGGACCGAAATTTAGGATCTCTTCACATACAGTTTTTTATATATATAAAGTATTTTGTTGTAATTTATTACAATTTGTTTCATTCTTGGTAATAAATGAGACAAAAAGATAGAATGGAAAGGTAGTCGTCGCCGTATCAGCTCATAAACGCCCACTGCAAGGCATAGACCTCCCCTCAAAGATAGATACTTTAGGAGGGATATACCATAGTCGTCACGTAAGGACAGGCGGTTTGGCGATGGCAGTGTGATATTATGATACACAGAGAACGCTGCTATGGGTAACAGCTCTGGAAACCTATTTGTGATCATCGACAATCCTATGTAATTAATGCACAAAGTATGTCTAATATAGGATTATATCCTGGGATTCAAACATGGTACCTTTGATTGCAAGTATCAGTCCTCTGCCATTGAGCTACCACTGTGAAAATTATATTATGTATACCTATATTTCTTTGGTGTAATTTACAAATGTAAATTCTTTCATTATGTAAATTATATCCAGACAACCAGTGGTTATTTTTATTGATAACAAAGTCGTAAGTCCATCTCATAATAAATAATGTTATAGCACTTTGACCTCCACGTATCATTATCATACGCTCTTCTGTATATTAGTGATATAAGTTTTAAATATATCGACTTAATTATAATCTGGAATCGCCTCGTTTTGAATCTATATTTTTTCAACATATTATTTTTATATATAAAATATTTTATTACTGTGTCATTGAAAATGTTATAGTTTACTCGATATTATTTAGTGTACTATATTTAATACTTTACATTGCACACTTCTATGTACTATACAGTGCACACTAGTTTTTTTATATTTAAGACAGGAATAATAATAATATGTTTATAGAACACAATTCGTAAGACACAAAATTAGGATAAAATACAAGTAAACGTAAGAGAGCCGACTAAATTACTAATTAAATGTGTCTGTCTGCAACTATATTCTACATATTTTAAATTTCTTACGTTATTTATGGCATCCTCTGTAAATACTGTTTGATATATATATATATATATATATATATATATATACATAATATTTCACTACACAAGAAAAAAATTAGACATCATATATTTAACAGATTTTAAATGTACAAACATAGACTGAAAATTTCAAGTTTTTATTGATCCTAAATTGAATGGTTTAAGGTCTGGATGATTTGGCTCAGCGTTGCGCTCAGTACAAGAAGGACGGCTGCCACTTCGCGAAGTGGCGTTGCGTGCTGAAGATTGCCCGCAACACGCCTTCCTACCAAGCAATCATGGAGAACGCGAACGTACTTGCTCGCTACGCTTCTATCTGCCAAAGCCAGCGTATCGTGCCCATTGTGGAGCCCGAGGTGTTGCCTGATGGTAGGTATTCATAAAAATAACAAATAAATTTATGCCCTGTAGGGACAAAATTGACATTACATTGGAAGAAAAATAAACAGTGACCCCTGTGCCCATGGTAAGAAGTAACTTATGTATGGGCACATTAGCTACCTATCAGCTACATTAACTAACTATCAGCTGGGATAACCTCATTAACAATATGTAACAAAATTAGCGTACAAAGTGAACCAAGTATGTGAGTTTGTGTATATATAAGCATCATTGTGTATGTTATAGTAGTGTAGTATAGTAGTGTAGGATATAATTGTAGTTACAGTTCTAGAAGATTCTGATCAGTGTTTTTATGTTTCCGTAACCAAGATCAATGATGATGGTGATTTTTTCTTCTTCTATAATTGGTGACGAAATAAATCAATGATTAACTGTTAATTTTCTTATTAATGTACCTAATTAATTATATTTTTCATAGATATGTAATTAATGAAGATTTTCGAATGTGCAGGTGAACATGACTTGGACCGCGCGCAGAAGGTGACCGAGGTTGTCCTCGCTGCAGTGTACAAGGCTCTGAGCGATCACCACGTCTACCTCGAGGGTACCTTGCTCAAGCCCAACATGGTGAGTTTGTTTATGTTACAATACTAGCTGTTTCAACAGACTTTTGTACCAGTAGTTATTGGGGCTGATGATTTCCAGTAGATCAAATAAATAAAAGTAATATATTTTAGAATGTTCACATTATTCAGTTTCTGATGCGATTGTTAATTAATTTATCTGCTAAATGTTAATGAAAATTAAATTTTTTATTAAAAAAGCGTGAAATTCATAACGAAAACGAAAATGCGTATTTAAACTCGAATCTTTAAATATGTTTTCTTCAAATCTCTTTTCTACAAGGACCATCAAAATGTTAAATGATAAATATAAGAATAAAAAATTGGGTACATATTAAATGATAAAATCTTTAATTGGAGGCGAGTGCAATTATGCAATAACTATATTATCATGCCAAGAAAAAAATGTCTTATACATTATGTTGTTACAATTGAAAGTGGCTCAAAATTAACAAAAACAAATAACATAGAACTAGCCTATGAGACATACCCAAATTTTATATTAATGTAAAATCGAATAATGTTCCAAGTTTTATGTATTTGAAGTACATGTTAATAAGACTATATTAGGCATTAGTTTATATTGTCAATCATCAATACATAACCTAAAAACTATAAATATTATGTAACAATACAAACTATATGATCACATCTTACACAATACAATTTAAATTTGAAGTGAATTGACGATTGTTCGAGTCTACAGGTTGTTGATGTTCACACATCTATTGCTGTTATGCAGTATTATCATGATTTTTGCATTGCAGGTGACCGCTGGACAGTCCTGCAAGAAGACATACACTCCAATGGACATCGGACGCGCTACCGTTACCGCTCTGCTCAGAACCGTGCCTGCTGCTGTACCTGGTAATCTTTTTGGTTCTATCGAAAACCCAACACAGTATGTCTTTTAAGTACAAAAGAACCTCATACAAAAGAAAGTCTTAAAAAGACAACAAATAAATTTTATTTAAAATAATTACAACTGTTTACTGGTTATATTTCCGGAACAGCATTCATGGGGTCTTAATATTTTCATAATTTACTTGCATTATCAAGAAATAGAAATCTAAAATGCTTACCAAGTATTTTTCTACATGAAATATCTTTGCACACACATGGTCTAATCTCATCAGTTCATTTGAAATGACACCATTTTATAATTTACTATCTTATTTGACTTAAGTGATATAATGCGCTAATGAAATGTTTTTTTTTTCCAATATCCTTCATTAATTTTCCTACTTATCAATCATGAAATAGATCATAAATTCCTAATCATTTAGAAAGTGTTATGTAATACCCCTTTTTTATCTGGCTGCCATAATATTAATTTAAATAAAAAGTTTTTTTGTAATGGAAGCAGTAGTCTGAAGGTTTTGAACCTATGCAATAATATGTATGTAAATTAAGTTAGCTCCATATAGTTTATGAATGTTAAAAGAAGGTATAATTTTTTTACCAAAGAGTTAACAAATTACAGGAATCACATTCCTGTCTGGTGGTCAGTCTGAAGAGGAGGCTTCTGTGAACCTGAACGCCATCAATACAGTGGACCTCAAGAGGCCGTGGGCTCTGACCTTCAGCTACGGGCGTGCTTTGCAGGCGTCCGTACTCCGCGGATGGGGAGGAAAGCCTGAGAACGTGCCTGTTGGACAGCAGGAGTTACTCAAGAGAGCTAAGGTGAGTTAGATTGAATCAATGTGAACAGGTAATGGTGGAAGGTTTGTGGTATAAACAATTACCTTGTATTCTTTTGACTCCATGGGCTCACAATTCGTAAGTGAGGAGGTTCATGAAAATATAACGGCTATTGATAGCGAAGAACTGAAGTGTTGACCTCATTTATCGATATAGTCAGATTTTTTTAAAAAAAAACTTAATGTTACTTTTATGAACAATCTAATCTTTACTTTTTTTGTCGAGTTTTGCGAATAGGCGGAAACGTCAAGTGGTCTACTTAAACCAGCTAAAATTTGAAAGTGGTCCATGAGAATAAAGTTGGGAACCTCCGATTTATACTATGTAGGAAGATACCTGTATGCCAGCAGTGGGACTGCAAAGCTATTACTAAGTATACATGAAATAATTTTACAGCATATATTTCAATTTAATTGTGACTAACACACTGTTAATAATATTCAAAATCATCTTGTACTAATTGCATAGTATATTTACCCTTAGAAATTTTAGTTTGCATGTTATCTTTATGTATTGTAGTATTTTGTAGTAATTGTGCTTTTGTACTTCGTTGTAATGCTTTGAATTATGATTATTATACACTATAAGTGTTATTTATCAAAGGTGTGATATTTTAAGTATATGAGTAGATTTGATATTTTGGGGTTTTTTTTCATAGATTATAAAGATCTTCATTAAATTAAAACTGAATGAATTAAACAATTATATTTTTTTGTTTTGTTTAAATAAATTGCCTGAGTAAACGGTTTATTTTAATTATCTGGGTATTCAGACTTATTAAGAAAACTACTCAGTTCATAAGATTTATTATTATTATTAATATTTCCATTAGCTAGAGCCATAAGTAGCTAAAAGCTACCGAATATGGGTTGGTTAACACAAATTTCGTTTGGTTAGCTTTAATTATTTATAGAGAGTACTTAGTTTTAACAGTAATGTCACTGTACAGATGTTAAAATAACGTCCACTTTTCGTATTGAGAAATTTTTTGTTTAGGCCCCCTATGGTATGCGGACGACATAATCAAGGTCCCCTTTTTGCCTTCTAACTAACGGAAAAGTATATAAAGCAATTGATCTGTAATGCTTATTAAACAAATTGGAAGAATTTAAAATATCATACCTGTGATATAACACAATGCTTCAACGTAATAATGATTCTATTTCGAACAAAGAATTTATCTCTATTGCCAATACATGGTTTTTGGAACGGACCACAGGCGAACGGGCTTGCGGCCAGCGGAAAGTACGTCGCGGGATCCGTCCCATCGCTCGCCGCTTCGAAATCTAATTTTGTCAAATCGCACGCATATTAGACGCTACAACATGGCCGACTTGTTTTCAGCTGTATTTTTAATCTGTTAACATCATTTCATCATCTGTTGCAATTGTTAATTTTTTGTGCTATTTTATTTCTGTTTCACCTGTTTTTAACTATTTCAAGTTTATTTCTTGAATTTTGATGAACTTTTGACTTCTGTCTTATATTTCGTATACACATCTTAATTTTTAATTCAATGCTTATTTTTTCTAAGCGTTGATATTGCAACTTATATCAGAAACTAAAGAAAGGGAACATTGATATCAAATGTTCAGAGCTACGTCTTCTAATAACATTTATTTATGTACTGTTTTAAATCTATTGCATACAGAGATCGAGGATATTTGGATACATATTTGCTGGATTATTTTTTATATTATTATGGAAGGGTCTTCAATAGCTTCTAAAAATAATCAAAAGTATTTTAGATCTACTTGCGCTCAAGCGCAAGTTTGTCTTCTCATCCGCTCAAACTCATCTGTTTTTTAAATGTAAAATTGTTTTCCATAATTAGCCAGTTCAGTTGTCCTTGGGTAAATATGAATCTGTATATCGGATCTCTGTATTATAAATCAAGGTAAGTACGTAGTTCATGTGCTGAGTAGATTCACTTTAGTATCTAACCAAAAAAAGTACAATCATTGACAATCACATTGATATAAAACAGCGAAAATTTCGAAACCGCCCCAAAGCAATGTGATCCTTAATATTAACGAATGAAGACACAAAATATAATTTTTAAGACTGAAAAATTGCCAATGATTGTTCTTGCCCATCTATATGTTGTTTTCACTAATATTTTTTATTCCATACTAATTATGTGTTTTGTAATAAAAATTGTTGAAAATTTGTATTTTCATTTCCATCTATCTGTTTAGTTAGTTAACACAGTATTAGTAGCATTGTAGACTAACAGTAGATTTAGAATAACGCTTAAGTATTAAAATCTGCGTCCACGTAATTCATCTTGGTCAAGTTTTGTACCTATAAAACTATAGTTTAAAAATATGCATTGTTTGTAATAAACATCCCTTCAATTCTCTTGCGGGTGGAATTTCTGAAAATCTGTTCTTAGCTGAAGTCTACTCAAAAATTGAATATTCCAACCCATTTTAAATATGTAACCCTTATGGCTCCAGAGATATCGTGATGAGTGACGTAGGTGTTGTCTTAAATATATAAATATTTACTGAAAATTTTATGTGCTGGTGAATTATTGACTGTCGAATTAGCAATAATTTATTACTAAACACGGTTTGACTGTCTCCTATGAATAAACAGTTAGATATGTACCTGTCAGACTGATTGTCGTGGTACAGTTTGAGGATATTATGGGTAATAACATCACTACTTGTTATGTACATTATATTTGATACAAAATGATGGTGAGTATAATTGCAGTTCAGCTCAGGATTTTGTATTTTAAAACTATGACTACATTAATTTATTGGTTACAGAATGGATTGTAACAATAATTTTAGGTGGTAACCAAAATTGTATTACACAGTAATTCACATAATAAAATTAAGGTCATCGTCGACATTCCAGGCGTAGGAAGAAAAAAGAAACTCATGCCCAGGACATCCTTACATATGTTATAAATACGTTTAGTGTATGTGTGCTATGTGTATGTTATAATGCACTACAATATTTGAACTGACATATATTGAAGCATTTGTTATTTATTCAATTTATGTAAGAATCCTTTAAAATAATATATGGATTAGATCAAAATTATAATGGCTCACAAATATAGGTAAGGTTTCGGGGAGTTGCGGAACGCTGGCAGAGTAAAACTGGTTGTCGTGGCGATCTTTGGCGATGGATTATGCTTTGGTTTGGGCGTTTATTGGCTGAAATGATGATGATGATAGAAGTACAAAATAAAAGAATTAATGAAATCATTTTTAAAGCATAACTTCTGAGGAACATTTAGGATCAAATTCAAAGTATTTACTTTTAGTATTAAAAGCAGGTGAATTAAATAAAAAAATAATGTTTTAAAACTTTATTTTTACTCTGTAGGGCATAGTTGTTGACCATGATCAGTTATGTAATCTTAGATAATAAGCATGCCAGCCTGCGTTAGTTGCCTTTACTCTTGTCTATGGAATATCCGCATTAAATTTGTAGGTTGTACGAATACGGGCTAATTCAGTCTAGTCAGAATTAATACCGTCACATTCACTTCTGTAGACCAAGACACTTGGTATAAAGTAAACATTCCAAGACGTGCGAACCCACCACAAGTTTTAATCCTAAATGTTTCCCTTAAATATATGTTTAGCGACATAATGAGAAATTGTCGAATAGTGTCATTTTAACTGATTTTGAGATGAATTTTTACATTAGACTTTTAACAAGAATCACGTAATTTAAAAGTTTTATGAATTATGTTGATTTAATATTACAAAAGTAATTTTTAAAAAATATGTGTTCAACTAATACTAAAACTAAGTCGGATAAATACCTTAAATTAAAATCGTTCGTTGAACATTAATATGCCTTAGATCATGGTTGCACAGACTTATTAAGACTAGGGGCCACTCGGGCAAATCATGAACTGATGGCGGGCCGGCCGCCAGAAGTATAGGTAATTAAATTTTTTTGGTTTTTTTCTTGAATAGAATTCAATATTTTTCGAATGTATGAGAGTATTATTTTTGCTGTCGGCGGGCCACCAGTATTCGACCGGCGGGCCGCGGTCTATGCATCTATGCCTTAGATGATTTATTAATTCATTACATATCATCATTTTAGCCTTGGTATGTCTGCTATTGTACGTAGGCCTCCTACTAAGCTTTTCAATAAGGTTGGTTGAAAGCGGCCCACTCCTTATGGTTGGACGTAACTGCACTTGCTTGTCTATGGTCCCCTCTCTAGAACCTTAAGGCCACAACGGCTGTCTCTTATGCGCGTTAGGTCTACCCACTGCCACTTCAACTTGCCAATCCGCTTGCACAGATCGGCGGTTACTTTGTTCGCCTACGAGAAACACCATTGACCGAAGTGGGAGACTACGTTTCTGTGCCGAACTTAAAATCGATATTAAGTAAAACGTCTGCTTATTATTAATTACATAAATACAATATATATATATATATATATATACATATATATGTATATATATAAACATATTTTACGTTAATGTATTTTATAAACAACATTAGAAGGACTATCGATTTGTATGGTTTTTTTTTTATTTTTTTTCGATTTGTATGGTTAACGTTCGTGGACGTCATAATTAATCTGTAGAAATTTTTCCTTTATAAATATTTTAAAATATTTTTTTTCAGGCCAACGGTCAAGCTTCGCTCGGAAAATACGTGGCCGGATCTGTAACAGGTGTGGGCGCCGACGCCGGTCTGTTTGTTGCAAACCACGCGTACTAAACACCATCACCATACACGATCGCTTCCTACTTTGGCATAATATCACAAATACATTGTCAACATCAAATTAAAAAAGTACAAATTACTGGCCAGAGACATTCGTGACTGACCCACTTTTACTTTTTTTATAATTCTCGATTCAAATCTTACGTCACAGTCCATATGGCCATTCGATTTTTTTTTACAATCTTAACGCTTTGAATACAAAAGACACGTACAATGTTTAATATTAAAATTTTATGAAACATTTTAAAATAATTACGACAAATTATATTACGAAAGTAGAAAGATGTCAAATAATATTGGAGTCGTAGATGAAATATCATAAATATTGTATCGTAGTTGCTTCATGTATTATTATAGAAAATTGGTGTAAGTGTTACTAGCTCGAAAGTATTTAATATGAATAGTTTTTACATAATATGTACCGAAAATTTTTATTTTATTATCGCCAAATGAAATTTACAGAAATTAGTCACGGAGTTTAGTATTTTAAATATTTTATTATTAATTGTTTTATTTTTTAAGTAATCGTATTTTGATATATTAAGAATAAATAAAACATTATGTGGGTAATTGTTTTATTGTATACCTTACTTTCCTACATTATTAGTGTTCAGAATTAATAATGCAATGTCGAGTATTGCTCTCTGTATGAACTGTTAGATGATAAGTATTTGTTGTATATTATTTTATTTATTTTTATTTGACTTTATTGTTCATTTTTTTAGATTATTTAATTACTTTTTTTAGTTCTCAATTATAATTTAAAATAAACAGATATCACATAAACAGTAAGAATGAAGATTTGAGTTTATTGTCAAAAGAATACAATTGCCAGGCATGAGATACTCGCAAGTGCTTTATTGCACTTTATGAATTCCTATAACTCTGCAGATACTGTTATTATCAACGAAATTTCGAAAACTATAAATATAGGGTCTATTTAAATGATTTTTCGTGCAGTTGAGTTATTATTAACGTAAGCAGTAAACGAGAATTTTTATTTTTGATTCCAGCGCCATCTATTGCTAAGCGTACAAAACATCACGTTCTAATAGTTTTTTTAAATTGTATTACAATCCTTATAGTTTATTTTTTGATTCGTTGCTATTAAAGATGAAAACTTAAATAGCACATGCTAAAAATCGTTATGCCGATACATGTGTTCATAAATATTATATTGTTAAGATTTAACGTTGACCTTAGTAACAATTATTTCTCTACAAAAACATTGCAAATGGCAAATTTAATGCCTACGGATATTCTCCACCAATCAACTCTTGGAGAGATAAAATATAGCAAGAAAATATTCACCTTCGATATCAACAACCTTTTGCCATCTAGTATACAAATTTTCCTATATATCCTATGCCGGAGCGAAAAAAATCAATCGGTTTTACTTTTAAATATGTCGACAGAAACGACATTGCTTTTCGGTACCCCTAATACTTTGTAGGCGACCTGTGCTATTTTAGAACTATTATGCATTACGTTTAAGAATAAATAAAAAATAGAAACTTTAACAATAACTAGAGAAAAAAACATAGTATAAAAGATTTTTATGATATAAAACAGTTTGATAATGAATTGTTACCTAACTACTCTGCTTTATGTGAAAGTGGTTACAAAAAATCTTCTGTCTGTTGAAGGCTTCTCAAATCCGGGTACGTTTGAGACTTCCCATAGTTTTATTTTGGAGGATGCTATTGGTCGCAAGAGCTATTACATTCGAGTTTCTTTAATTCAGACTCTTCTGGCTTTGTTCTATGACAGTGTACAAGTGATCACTATAAATTATTCAAAATGGTTTTTAACATGAACTAATACAACTTCATTGGGACCTCTTTAAATTAACCTTCTCGAACTTTTTTATTTATTTTTTTTATTCTTGGCCGTCTTTGAGACTTCTCGTTCAACCTTCGTCATTGGTAGACAGTGTCGTTAATATGCATTATAATTTTATTTATTTGAAGTCCCATTTTTCTTCCTTCTTAATGTTTCATCCTTTCCTCTAATTTCCTTTACAATATCTTTCAATCCTTTCCATACTTTCCTGTCATACATCGCCTCACTTCCTTCGCCTACCGTACAGAGTTCCACAATTTTTATTGTTTGTTATTACTATCATCATTCGTTTTAAAAATTATTTAGTCTTATTTCCTGTTTATTTTCATACTATCTATATCGCACTTAATTTATAATATTATAACTATTTTATTACTTTTGTGTTATTGTCATTATTGTTGTTCGTTTTGTTTATTTATTTAATGACCTTTAGCAGAATTCCAAAAAGGGCAGGTCACACCAGTGAGGTGATATTCTCTTCCTCTATTCTGGGAGAGCTTCGGCTTGGGCTGTTACATTATTTATTTCTTTTTCAAGTCTGGTCGTTTATGCGGGTTCACCATAGAAGAACTATTGCCTCCTCAGGGATAACTTGGCTAGATTCTATCGATGTGGTTTTTTAACATTGTATAACTAATATGGGATTATAAAATAGTAACATACAAGCATTACCGTACACTGGTTAAAGTACTCCATAACTAGAGTAACTGCAGAGATAATAAGACGTACTTCAGTCGCAGTGACCAATTAAGCTAAGGACTTAGGGTTGTATTATTTAGAAAACTGTATCGTCACAAGTTTGTTAGCTTTATAAGGTGGACGTCCATCGCCGCGCGTCTAGTTTCTTTGTGAAATGAAAATTTTAAAATTAGGAGTCATTACTGATAGTTACTTTACATTTATTCCCAGTTAAAGTATAGCTCCTATCACCCTGTATAAAGTGAATATTCTTTATAGCTTTTACATGAATAATCAATCAGATTCTTTAATAGTACCTATAGGTGAAATATACTCGTATATTTTAGAATGTAAACGTATGAAATATTTTTAGGTATTTAAATAAATTAAGAATTTTTGCGGTACGACTAATCCTAATGACGAGCATTAATATAAAACAAAATTAATTCGATTTGGCTTGCATCTCTCAATTAAATACAGCCGTAAAGTAAGAAACTTAATTTTTTTACATTCTTTTAAAACCACGATCATTGTTATTATTAATATAGCTAACAATGCGCAAATAAATTTATTTGTAAAAACAGTCAAAGAAATTTTGTTTCTGTATGCAGTAAGCACTGATACGAAATTATTTTGTTAAAACCCAGTTCTTCATTGTACTTATAAAAAGGACCGTCGATATAACAAGATTAATTAGTTATAAGAAGTTCTTTGGGTCAAGTGGATTACTTATAATCAAGCTGTCCGTATTGTTCGGCAAAATCGAAAAAAATGATAAGGAAATGAAATCCTACTCAGAAAAAGTGTACAAAAATTTTCGAAATTGGACTAAAGAAAATGGAAATTTTTAATCCGGGTTGAAATATAATTTTATACATATGATTTTTGTGCAACAGAAAAGAGCTATTCGGAAATCTATAATATGAGAGCCTACAACTCTCCTAGAAAAACATCAAAAAAATATGGCAATACGTAGTCGTTTTTTGACTATGATAATATTTTTTTTCCACAAGAAGTAGTAAGTTGAAGTTTAAAGTTCATGTTGTACTTGTTCAAGTAGTTTTCGGAAGTGCTACACTCGAAGTTATAGACCATTATATATACCTGGGACAAACAATTCAGCTTAGTAAGTCCCACTTCGAGAAAGAGATCATATGGGCAGCGTTCAAGAAGCTGCGAAACATCTCGTTCAAAATACCGCTATGCCTGAAGACGAAAGTCATTGACGAATGTATTGCCAGTGATGACATACGAATCCGAGACTAACTTGGGAGTCTCAAGTCAAGAGTGAATAGGTTTTTCTAGACAAATACGTAACATTGTAGACTTGAGGCGAAACGCAGGTTAAATGCTTTGTCTAGATTTGACTAATATGATGGTCTCTAACGACGGGCATCATAAGAAAACTCAAGGTCATCTAGAGAGGAATGGAGAGCGCTATGATCGGAGTTTCGCTGTGAGACCGAATCACAAATAAGAAGATACGCAGAAGAACCAAGTTAACCGATGTAGGTCCAAGAATAGCACACATGGACGGGGCATATTTCTCGTACAATATTCTTGGCTTGTGGTCAAAAGGCTCTCGAGTGGCGACCACGAGCTAGTAGACGCAGCGTGGTTAAGTCCCCCATTAGATGGACCGACGCTCATGACGTTAAGATCGTGGAAGGAAGTCGGTGGATGCTGGCAGCCCAAGAGCAGTCATTGTGGCAAACTTTGGTGGAGTTAGTGAGCATCTATAGGTAGAAAAGAAGAAATTAAAAAAAATCTACACCAGAAACATTAAAAAGAAATCTATAAGAGTGTGAAGAATTTTTTAAGTGAGAATAAAGCTTGGAGATGAATTTTTCCACTACATTAACGTGTTTGTAGTGTTAACTCTTGTGTTTGTTGTGGATTCTTATTAGATCAGATCGCGATTAGAACATCGTTACTGGACTCTTTTGGCATTGTTTTTACAATGTGCACGAGTGTTCACTGTAAAATGAGTAATAAAACTAACAATTCTATTCGTAATGGCATCGTACCAGCTCGAAATATATTCTTCCTTTTACGTTGAGTAAAGTAGCCATCAATTGTAATACAGGCGAATTGTCAATCAACACTCGTGATTTATTAGGTGCTCGGTCTAAGTCTTTCAAGTGATATCTGGGTCAACCCACGGGCCGTCGACCGGGGGACTTCGCCCCCTTGCGTTCACTTAACCGCGTGATCTGTTCACATCCTTTCGAAGTGTTCAAGCCAGCGAATTCGAAGAATTTTATCTATGACTTCGATGAGTTTCGGAGGTCAATTGTTTAATCTTCTTTCTTTTTATCAACGAACGTTTATACGCTGCAAAGTTTTAAACCGGAAGTGTTTAACCAATCATAATGTATCAATTAATACTATGGTTATTTTTATAACACAATATGTTGAGACAAAAAGTTTTTGAGCCTTTTTTTGTTCTCCGATTTGTTCTTAGGTATATTTACTTCGTGACTTTGTAAAATTATTTTTAAATTGTCTATATTTTGCTTAATAGAAGTAATATGATATAGTAAACAGGCCAATGTCATGTTCTTCATTGGTTCGAAATTAATAGTTTAGTATTAAATACTAAAAAGAACCAAGACCATTCAGTAAACACCTCCTAACGTAAAAAGTCAAAATTATGGCTTACTTATTAACAATCAAATGTTGAGCTGACTGACTTAATGGTTCTCTTGGGCATTACTTTCGATAAAAAGCTACAGTGGAACCCTCATCTCTCAACACTCGCAGGCAAACGCAGCTCAGCCGTCTTTGCAATTGAAAAAGTAAAACAATATTGTTAATATGGCTCGACTTGTATGTTTAAGTTATTTTCATAGCGTTTCCTCTTTAGGTATATCATTATGGGGCAGTGCCGCTGATACTAATTCTATATTTATTTTACAGAGAAAAGCTGTACGGGCTATTTATAACCTAAAATCTAGAGATTCCTGAAAGATAATTTTAAAGAAATTAATATTCTTACGGTTGAGTGACAATACATTTTCAATAACGTATTAGTTATGCGTCACAATTTAAAGTGTTATCTAAAAAATAGAGACAGACATAATGAGTAATAATAAACTCGTAACACCTAAATTTCGTCATTCAAAACAGATCCTTTATGGATCTAAGTATAAGCAGAAATGATAAAGTTCTACGAGATATTTTAGACCTGCCTTTTCTGTAGAAAATTATAAATATATTATTAAATGAATGTTATCATTTAATAATATCTAGCATACAAAAGTTTTTTTGTTTATCGAATGTGTGGAGCTTTATTTAATGTCTAATTAAATAGTTGAGATATATATATATATATATATATATACATAAGGAATTATTGAATTTATTTTAAAAGAGCAACTGTCGTTTCTGACTGGCTCTTCACAAACAGTCAGCGTTCCGAACCGGAAAATATAGTTGCGTATAATGTTAAAATAATCGAAAATGAATAGCGCAAGCGCAAGTAAGCACTTGAACAAAGATATTTTGGATTTGAATTTGTTTGAAACGGATTTTACAAAATTGTAACCGAAAGAGAGGTTGAGAGGCTTTCATTAAATAAAATGAATTCAAACCATATGCAGCTTCTTATAGGTGCAAAACCTGGCTAGAATATTTTTTGACATTTTATAAATAACGACGAATTTTTTTTAAATTATATTTACAAAAGTCCGCGCGGGTCATGCGAAGAGAGTAAGAAAAGCCAGTTCTAATAACATGAGAAACAAAAATTTATACACTCTTTGTTTAACCAGCATCGTTATTGGTTTCCGTTCTGTCGTCTAAAGGCGCATAAAGTATCATTGAACTTGTGGAACTACGGGTTCTGGAATTGCTTGACCCCGTTTTCGAGCTTCACGCCTTAAAGCCTCGGTAAAGAGATTAATCTCTATTTGCATTTTCCGGATCCATTTTATTTAATACCACTTAACTATCGTATTTGCAAAC
The DNA here is from genome assembly GCF_028537555.1 of Battus philenor. NCBI lineage: Eukaryota > Metazoa > Arthropoda > Insecta > Lepidoptera > Papilionidae > Battus > Battus philenor. The sequence continues at coordinate 9,132,433 of NW_027181686.1, forward strand.
TCTATTTTGTATAAATAAATGGGTCACACGTGAGGTTTTTTGTCGTTACCCCTGTATGGTGTGGGACGTTACAATTTCGAGAAAGAAGTTTTTCAGATAATTTTTTTTTACTAAAATTTGTCTTCTTTCTTTTTCAATATATCATTCATATTTTTTCTTTCTTTCATCCATCAAAAAATTTTTCACTCCATAAGCATTATTTATTGTCATTCAACCATGGCCTTTCATCCTTCTCCTACATTCTCAAAGCATCACAGGTTATTTATCAAATTATTGTTTCATAGTTTTGTTTTTTTTACTTTTCTATACACATTCTACATACATTTTATTATATTGTACAACTTATTTATTAGTCACACGTGACTTTTTAAGTTTTTCAATGATCTTCCCAAGTATACCACCATGTATAAACAATCTAAGGCATACAGACAATTAGTCTAGAAGTTTTTTTACAGAATAATTTTGTATCTATTGCGTTTGTTTTACTACTGGCCATCTCTTCGGGCTTTATTGGTAAGGTCGAAGTTGCTCAATGACCCACGGAATCAGTTATTCTCTGGATTATTTTACGAGAATGAGTCACGAATGACGTGATCTGTAGATGAATGACAGTAACTGTCTTAACCCTGCGGATTGGCATGTTGAAGTGGTAGTGAACAAGCCATATAGTGTCCAGATGGCCGCAGAGTCTTTAGGGTGCTTTAGTAGAGACTACGGCTCAGCGCTTGCCTTATGTACCTTATTAAATTCGCTGAATGCAAGTCGCTTATATTTGGTATTATTGGAAACCTTTGGGAGAGGCCAGTGTCTAGCAGTGAATGCCGACAAAGACAGGACGTCTATTGGGCCAGTCAGTATTATATACCGTTGATATCGACACCTACCAGGTTTTACGTAAGAAATAGGCATAGGTTATTATTGTGGGATTACGTAATAAGATTTTTGAAATTTTGAAAAATTCTATGGTAAATTCCACAATAGCAATCGATCCATAAAGCAAAGGCACCCTGACGTACACCCCCGAGAGTCCAACGAAACGATCGAAAAACTCGGTTGTCTCTTAATCTGATGGAATTTGTATTGTAATGACCCGAACGAGGTATCCGAGAGAGCACTTTGAACTTAAGTTCTGAAAAGAAATCTCAGCAAAGTCTTTAGTACGTACTGGGCATACAGCAAACTCGGTAACGGTATTTATAAATGACGAATATCACTAATTCGTGCACAAGAAGGGCTGTTTAATTTCTGCTTATAGCTTCTCTGTCTCTTTTGTTTTTAATATAATGAATGTAAAATTCATAATATTCCACACGTTCACCTTAATCAAAATTTCAGCCGTAGAATGTACACTCCTTCAGCCATATGTCCAATTAGATTCTTTGGAAGTAGCCCACGTCTTTCTTATTTATATATTATATGTAAACAGATATTATTTACAATTGCCTACCTTTTTTGGTGTAATTTTGATCCAAAAGAAATGGCAGCGAGTGTAGCTAATGGCGTCCGAATTCAAATTGGCGTTCGAATTTGAATTCGTACTCGAGAATAACATAACCCTAAAAAGTATTGTAGCCGTAGTGACCAGCATAATCGATATGTATATATATTTAAAACAGATCGTGTTTAGACTATTGTATATTTTGTCGTGCCAAATCAAAAGCCGGGTATTATATAAAGGTGTCCGTATTTTCCATCCATTTTCATTGTCGAATAAGGGTCGGAAAAATACAGAAAATACAAAAATTTCGCCTCTAGAATATACTACTATTCAAACTTATATCCAACGATGATTAGGAGGGCATTATAATAATATATATCAGGGGTGGCTAAACTGCGGCTCAAGAATCACATGCGATCTTTAAACGATTGTTATTGGCTCCGATTGACTGTCGAATTATTTCAATATTTAAATTTATATAAACTACGTCAGTTTGTGGGAAGTCGAAACAAATTACTGGTGTGAATAAATACACATATTTTGTACTTTTGTCATATAATCTCAATAAATATAGTTTTTGTTAAAAAAAAATCGTATCGTTTAAATGCGTATTAAATTGAGGCTCAAGAAAATTTTCAAATTTCGAACAATGGCTTGTACTATCAAGGAGCTTGCCACCTCTGATATATACAGTTATTCATCTCAACAAAGACCCTGCCTGCACAGAGCGTGTGAACATTCAATAAACCTTTCTGAAATACATCTTTCAGTTGTACGACATATTTCGGGTAAGAGGGCAAGGAACTCGTTGGACGCTGTGAAAATATCTTTTATGTATTTTTCTTTAGCTTATATTCTTAGGGTACCTTCGTACTTTATACTAAGCTTTGTAAATGGAGGGCGTAAGGGTCCTGTCACACGAAAACATGTTCAATATGTACCTTGTCATAATAGAAAACCTTTTAAGAGTTGAATTTTACCTGAATACGTGGTAAATCATATCTAAAAATCTATGGTTTCAAAAATATCAAGTAACGCAATGGCAATATAATAAAACAAGTCGTTTTCGAAATACGGAGATTTTTTCTGCCAGAAGTTACTGGGCCGTCGCATTCGAACATAAAAAATAAATTAATGTGACATACTTCACGTGATTAATTTATACAAAATGATTGGAAATCGATTTTTCAAGCTTTTTGCTAATAAATATGCTGCACATTCACCCCTTTAAAACTGTTATACCCATAATCAATCACTCTATATAGACAATACACGACTAAATATTCTTTAAATACTGACGGAAGTTGTTAATTACATATTGTTCATCTTCTCTATGAATCATAAAAAGACCAAATTGGGCCTAACAAGCTAATAATAAAAGTGCCCGTTTCTACAGCCGTAGTTCGAAACGTTTCTCCCTTGTACTTAGAAAAGTTCTTTATAATTAAACGCAATTAATGTAATTGATCGAATCCACCGAAACGTCCTCGATTGGAGTCGTTCAACCAAGGAAAATACTTACGGCGCGGTTAGCTACAAAACCTTAAGCGTAATTGAAAATCGAAATCCGTTTTGTACAAAGGCATACGAGAATGTATAGGCGTTTAAATATTTCTTTCTTGTAATTCCACAGACAGTTAAGGTATCATTAAGTATATCATAGTTATGGGATATAGTGACGGTATCACAAAAATTTAGCGATAACTTAAATATTCGTTATAATCAAATAAAATATAATGCCTTTAAAATTTCGTATTACAAATTTATAAAAGTTCATAAAACAAAAACTTGGAAAAAAATCCTTTTTCAATGTGAAGGATATTTTTAATGATGAAAGAGCTTGGAAATGAATTGTTCTAAGTGATGTATTAAAAATATCGAAAAAGTGAACACTAAACAAAAACCATCGAGTTTGTTGTTGGCACTTCTCATAGCAGGGTGCGATTGGTACTCTTTTTTTAAGTATACTTTATAAGAAAAGGACCAATATTTAGCCACTTCCGCACATGCAATGGTAGTCGTGCAACAAAGTGCACCGCCCGCCAGCCTGCTGATAAATGCGCATGCGGCAAACAATGCGAATTACACAACTACCATTGTTAAATCACTCAACACGTGTTTCTCTGACTCTGTATACTTTATAGTAGAGTTAAATCTGGTTCGTTTCTATGAAATCAGATTCTTCTGGAATTCTTCTCACGTGTAGTGATCGTTTTTAATCATCTTATTTGGATTATAATATATTTAAATATATGAATGTAAAATGTTAAAAAAATAGCGTAATATTGAATTGTTACCACAACTGTTATAGCCCAGCGTTTTCTAGTGTCGCTTAGAGATAATACCGTAATATAACATGTGGGACCACTACTTAGGTTAGTCAAAAAGTGATATTTTACACCTAGGACATGCTGTTGTCAAAGAGATTGGTTCACACTAACGAGCCGACTTCCGAGAATCAAACCCGCGAACAATTATCGCTAATAGCAGCCCTACACGATATACTAAAGAAATATCTTTACTTATAGAAACATGAATAATCTTTATTTATTTTATTCTGTTAATTTTTCCATTATAGAAGATATTAAATATACATCTCGCGAGTTTAATTATGTGACACTTGCAGCCTATCCACTCTCGTTTCAATTACACTTTTTCTTGCAACTGACAGGCTATAAAACTCAATATTTCATAAATAATAGAACGTTTTTAATATGAATCATTGAATGTTTTGAAATTTCGTTTACTCCTAGACAGAAAGGTATCATAAGGATGAAGACAGAAAATTAAGTTTTTCGTTCAAAACCGTGCATTGTGTTCAGATTCTTGTTTGGCCAGTTAACCTCTTTGTTTTTTTTTTGGTTTTGAAATTTTATGTCCTCCTAGCATCGTTTTCTTCAATTCTAAGAATCGTATCCTTATACTGGCTTGTCACGGTATCAATTCCTACTGTTGGCAACCTCCATAACGTCGTATACATTTTTGTCAACTGCGTAGCGCATTTGACAGAACAACCGTATTTAGGCCACATCTTTGTGCTCTTTGCCATTTATTTTGATATGAATCATCAGTTCCTTCTGGTTGTCTCTCGCTAAATACTCAAGAATTCTTTTGTGGTATCTACCATCTGGTAGTGAGCTTTGCAGTGATTTTGAGTAGACCTTAGTTTTACTTCAAGGCTCAACAAATCACGTCACCTAAAATAAACGACCTCGTAATGTGAATCCGCGACCATAATAATTGTTTTTTAATTATTTGTCTCAACGCAAAGATACTTTCTTTACAGTGTAATAGTTGCAAGCTAGGGAGGTTTAAATCTAATTTAAGTTACAAAATCATGTTTCGACTTTTATCACATCTATAAATCATTATAATTATATCAGTCGATTGACAAGGCAAGGCGTAGACCCGTCACGATGATCTGGTGCTGCTCGAATTCAGCAACTTTCCGAGTCCTCGAATACGTCGTGGGTCCTACTTCTCATTGCATCTGCTGACGAGAGCATTTCAACCCCAATGACCGTTGGTTGCATGAGCGAATTACCTTGCCCAGTAGAAACGAATAACTTTCGAACTACGTTGATCGCTCTCCACATTTTTGCTCCAAGTCAGTAAGTCATCACCGGCAAGACAAATTGGTCAAAGACTTTCGTCTTCGTACATTGCGGTATGGATACATTTGCATCAAATTGTATATTCCATAAGACTTACCTTATAGGCATTCTCAACCAGTCAAAGAAAGGTGGATAATTAATGGGCAGATGTCTTTATGTTATACAAAAGTTTATTAGTTATATGAACATATGCTATATATATATAAAAAAAGTACTAAACTTACTACATCATTACTTATAAACACATATTTATAAAGGAAGGTATGGTATGTTCATGAATTACACATAATAAATAAAATAAATATATATACATATAAACAAAAATTCTTTTTTTAACATATAAAGGTTCGTAGACTCTAATTCAGAGGGAAAGTTCTAAAGTAGAATTTGAATAGGAAAAGAAGAATGAACGTAGTTCGATTTGTGAGATGGATGGATTTCTCTAATGGTTTGAATCGAGGATTTGCAAGTATGGGGTTAAGAAAAATGAATTGTAAGACGAGATAGATAGTAGTGAATATCAAGTGTAATATACAGTAAGAATCATTTATGTAAAGTGGATCAATTAAAAACGTGACACTAGCTGTTTAGGCAACTTTATTCAATTTCGGCACGGGCTTTGATTAGAGAACGTTCTCAAATAGCCAGGATTTAACTTTAATGGACGGTTAGCGAACTTTGCCGGGGGCTTTGCACTGCTGTCCTACTAGGGAGGATCGATGACAATCCTTTATTAAATTTCAAAGTGAAATATAGCGTTTAATGCTTTTTATAGCATTATATAATCTTTTAATAACAGATTAAATGTTTGATTATCATAAAAATAGTATAGCTCATTCGTTAGCAAAAAGTTTTTACTTTTTTTTTGGTCAATAATGTGTAGCTGAAGGTTTTTTATTTTTTTTTATGGCCCCCGCTATTGGAGGCCTCTCGTACCCCTAACTTATTGGGATCAGGGACTTTATTATTCAATAATTTTTTCAGTATTTTCTTTACTTATCCCTCTCTTTCACGCGTCACAATATCTTTCATTCTTTACTTTCGTCCTTCACAATATCTTTCGTTTTGCTTTTTTATACCTTCTTTCTTTCCTCGCCTTTCTTCCATCATTTTCTTACTCTTAGGTGGCTAGGTACATTTTTTTTATTTATTTATTTTGTTCTTACATTTTATTTTTATCATTATTAATACATAACAATTCTATACATAATTTATCATACATTTCTATTTATTTTGTTAAAATCGTTTACATGCTTTTTATTTCATTTTTAGTTTCTGTTCCTACTCGGTTTTATTCTTATCAATTGCATTGCCTGCCACCCTGCGAGTAAAGGACAGGAAGGATGGGCGAAGATTGTCGTCCCCCATCATTAAGGCGATGTTTTCTACATTCACGTTTAGCTTTACCTTCATTTCAAGAATGCTTTGTTTTAAATATGATCGCTATGAACCATGTATTTCCTCTAATGGAATGGGACAGGCCAGTAACTTCAGGTTGTACGAAGTTTGAGGAGACACATAGTAAACAATAAATAAATTCAATATGCATTGTAGTAATTCGAATTTTTAAATTATTGAAATTGAGATTTGAATCGTGTATATCATAAGTAAATTGACATCAAATGCGTTATACAGATGCCTTTAAAGAGTAAAGATTTAAAACCAAACAACCTTTGTAGTGTATATTAAAAATATACATTTTTTAACACTTCGTGGAACATAAGTATGTTGATCTTATAACAACGCACCGATGGCACAAAAAAAGATTCATTATTGTTCTCTGAAGACGTTACGGTGTTACTCAAACGTAAAAGTCTTCAAAACTGTATTTTATTGGAAATAAATGCAAATTGAACATCGCAAACTATTTTTAACAAAATCTGACGCTATTTCATCGACTTTAATCAAAAATTTTAATCAATTTTAAAGACAGACTTTATAATTTAAACATGTTATTTATTCTAGAACAACCTTTCAAACAAAAGAATATTTTTAATTTATCTTTCGCACGCCGTATTACGTATTACATAACTCACATCAGGCATATGATGTAATTTTAATAATTTGCAAGTCATTAACAGATATATATTTAGGTATTTTAATAATACAAAATGTATATACATAACACCCTTTTTAAAAAAAATAATAAATGTTCAGTTTTAACAGCTTTATTTAATAGCAATTGTTAAATGCTATATGCTATAAAGCGGGTACATCACTACGAACCCTAAGCCATATTACGTACCATATTCGTTGTATGCATCACATTGTTTTCAATGTGACCCAGCCTTAATGGGATGACAGATAAAATCCTCTAAGACAGACGTAACCAATTTTCATGAAAAAATGTTGCATAATGTTTGAAATCGGTAGGCTGCATTTTCATTTTAATATTATATTTACTGGATCTACTAGTGATTGATTATACGTGTAAAGCTTATAGGGATGTATATATAGATCTTTTGCCGTGAATTAATGTTTAGTTTAATAACATAATGACAATATATAAAGAAAAATGATTTTTAAAATTCGGATATAACATATATTAAAACTAATTATTGTTAATTAACTATCTCTGCATAATTTGTAATGCTAGAAGTTAATGTCATATCGCATTTAAATAGAAAAATTAAATCAATATAGAATATTTTAAAGTGATTTTCATAACACAGGAAGAAAGGTTACGTAAAATCTATTACTAGCCATCCTGTATAATACCTATTCATCTCTTTACGTAACGTATAATTATATTTTTGTACCACATCCAGAGAAAAAACAAACAGCTGTGAGCATGTAATATATTTAAATATATGTTGTTATAAACTTGGAAGCTAAGAAATGATAACTGATTAATTCAAACAAAACATAGAACACAACTCGATTTCAGTAACCCATCTTAAATTTGAAATGTTTATAATAACATATAGCGATTAAATTATTCATATTTGGAACTTAAACTAAATTCGCTTCGAAATTTAAATAAATATACATTGAAAAGTAATTATTCTTAGCACGCCTTTACTCCAATGTACTGGAATTGAATTATCAACATGATGTAAATATTTACTATTACTGTAGCACTATTTAAATGTAATCTTACAAGATATGTAAAATAATTAGGGTTTACAAAAATCTGCATCGGCCGGGAATCGAACCCGGGCCGCCCGCGTGGCAGGCGAGCATTCTACCACTGAACCACCGATGCTCATATAAAAAAAAGGAAACACATACAAATTAACGGACTTTTTAAATTCTTTATAACAGATTTTGACTAATTAATTTCGCTATGTGACATAGGTTTCTAAAATCGCGTTCACAATTCGTAATCGGGCGTTTATGAACTTAGGAAATATAAATTTCGTGTATAACAATTTAAAAATCAACGAAATTACTGAAATTATTTTAATTTAAAAAAAAATGACAAGATAGACAAGGCGTATATTTTTATAACACTGCCTACTTCCCATACAGTGCTACGCAGTATTTTGTTTTACAAAATTATATACAATACCACAACAATGATCGTTCAACCCTGAAACATATAGCGCATCTTCTTAACCTACTCAAAGGCCTAATCCTAATTACATGATCAGATGAACAACCTGTGCAGATCATCACTTACAGATGATGAAAGTGATTGTTTATTAAGAGTTTTTCGGACGCTGCATGGAGTCACTTGGCACAATGGGAGACTGAATCTCGGCTAGTGATATCTCCCGATAAGCAGTGAGTTTCAGGCGTTTCAGGCGGCTGGCTACAATTCAATCCCACTGCCAATCGTCTTCGAAAATCCAGTATACAGAATGATTGGTTATAGATGTAAAAACCTTAACGGGTGATGATTTTGGTTCTAATAATTTGTGTAAATTGTACACTATGAAACTGTTTTAGAAGGCGACAGGCCAATAAGTTTTGGCACAACGATTGTAGAGGCAGATAGTAAACAATAATTACTTTTAATATTCAATAATAATTAATTTTGACAATGATTTTTTACTATATTGTTATTGTTATTTATTATTTCTGAAACCATCGATTATGTGTGGGGTATACCATTTATTGATAGAATATAAGCCTATACTTCCACCGCTTTAAAGATTAGACGTTTATTTCCAATCAACCTGTATATCAGACTATAGTTTCTAAAAAGTTGATAGAAATTTTAATATAATGGTAGATGTTATAGTTACTCTATGTGATATATGATCCGAAGTCGATAAATAGCTTCGAGAAGTTATGTAAATTTATATAAATTCTACAGAGATGTCTTTAACAAGGGTTTGTACGTGGTTAAACGAATATTAATAAAACGTTTCGAATTGTTTGAGTACAAAGAACTCAATCTTTGTTAACCTTGTACGGTTTTATTTTTATTATTTATATAATTTTTGTAGATTTGTGCGAAATTGTAAAATAATTTTATTTTAGAATCTAAAGTACGGATTCTCTTTAAAGTTTTGAAGCTGAATTACTTTCGTAGCAGCGTTAAATTACATCGCCATTTTATTAAAATCACTGCACTGCATCGATGCATAGTGTTATTAATTTATTAAAAAATCTTTAAAAAATCCTCTTATATTATATGAGAATAAATATATTATAAATATATTTTTCTCGTATAATAATTAATTATTGATAGGTTTAACACTGTTAACCTCTCTCTCTCACAAGCCAAAAATAAGATGAGCATGATATTTAATAGCATTACATAAAATAACTTAATTCAATCAAAAATGTACCAGGAAATCATAGATAATAAGGAGTTCAGACAAGTTTGGTCAATACACGTTTGACAGGGATATTCATTTAAATTCTTAATAGGGAAATATACTTAGTATAGCGCTACCGAAATCGCTGTACCGTGCGGCGCTAATTATTTTTATTCGTCAATCCCCTTCATCAGTTTCGGTAGGAATATATATTCACGCTCTTAACTAAATTCATAAGCCGTAAATCGTTATCTCATGCTCAAGCACATTTTATAAATATCTATTAAATACGCGTTGGTCAACTGGATAATTTTCTTAAATTGGCAATTTTTGTCACTACTACTTTACCATAATACACTTACACATTACTTTCGTATATAAAATTCACAACACTAACATTCCTAGAACAGAATTTGCTTTTTTTCTTTTATTTTACTTGATTTTTTTTACAGGTTAAAATCAATGGCTGCCGCTGGTGGAATATTTTTGGCGATTTTTTTGTGCTCGTTTTGTACCGATGCTTTAGAATACTGGTTGGAAATTATATACTCGACAAACAATTTTTTTTGTTTTATTTACTCTTAGATAAACAGTTTATCTTTAATTATTTTTAAATAGCGATAACAGATGAAGTAAAACTAAGACGGTGATTGTAAATATAACTATACACTTTTGTTGCTACCTGTCGGTGTTATTTTTAGGACACTGCCGCGGTTGGTAGTCACCAAGACGTCAACATGGCGTGGTCTACCACGTATGTAGTGGACATATAACGATTCCATATTGACATTTGCCAGTGTAGAGAATTTAAATGGTATATAAAAGGTTTAAGACAGCAAAAGTCATTTCATATTTAATTGCGTATATGTAAACCTTCAGTGTAAACTATACTTGATAGTAAAGCAGTGGTAGCCCTGAGATACTTGCGAATTGCGTTCATAAGTCGCAGGTTTGATTCACGGAATACTACCTTATGTATAATAGTGTATTTTGTATATTCCACTTTGTGTGTTAATTATGTAAGATTGCTACTGCGATCACCAACCCGTCAGCCGAGTATAATGATTATGGTACATCGTCCCATAGATATCTTCAGGGGAGGTCTATACACTGCAATGGGCGTGTATGGCCTGAAACGACGTCAGTTCAATTGAGTTTGCTATAGCACTTGAAAAGCGATGTACGATTTACTCACGTGATAGATGTCAGTTTTGCTGCCTCACATGTTATCTCCCAATTGCAAACCCGAGTCGAAACAGATGCGAGACAGAAGGGCTAAAGTGCGACACTTCTCTATCGCAAGCTCCTAGCACCTTACTGGGATGATATTATTACCGCAATTGTATAAGTGTCACTGTAACTTTGTCTATACGATTATCTGCGAGTGACAAGCCCAAGCTGTGATCAACTTATGGAAGCTTAGTCATCTTACAGCATCTGTCGAATTGGTTGCTGGATTCCTAATCTGTCGGAATAGTAGTGTGTAGCTATCTGAGCTGAGGTACCCCCGGATGCCCACGCGCTTCGCTAACTTAAAAGAGCTTAGACACTCTCTGCGCCCTGTCGTCACGAAATTGTAGTAAAATTCTTCGTATTAGCGTTCCGTATGGAACAGCCACACGGTTTGATTTACACAACAGTTTTTTATTTCAATTCAGACAGACAGAATCGAGTACTCTACTAATAAGGTTGTCTACTCTTAAACCGTATTAAGAATTAACTCATCTTTTCATGGAATAAGATAAATTAAGAAAACGTTTACATTGTATGCTTTTGAACTGTACAACGTCGACACGTTCCTTGATTTAAAACATCGTAAACTGTTCTTATAACAACACCCTAGATAATTTTGGAACAAAACCAGGAAAATCTTTTTTATCCTACGTACATGTCCTATTTAAAATGAGATAGTCCTTGTACTCTGACATTCTCATTTATTTTTTTACAAAAATCATTATTGGAGATCGGATATTGAAATATATATTATTGAAAATTCATGTGTTAATTTATCAACAAGAGCATATATTGAAAATGTAATTCTTCCTTCTTCAAACAATTCTTAATAATATTAAAATTTTGATAACAATAAATAAAATATAACTTATTTAGTTATTATTATACATAAAAAGAAAGCAGTCGGAGCAGCGGTAGAAGACTGAGATTTGCGATCGTACGTCACGGATTCGATTTCCGGGAGGCAATTTTATATGCCATACTTTGTGCATTAATTATATGTTGCCGCTACTCGCAAACAAGTTTCTAGAGGATGGGCAGCAGCGTACCATAATACCACACTGCAATCGCGAACCTGCCTGTTAACCGTGGTGATTATGGTATATCCCTTCATAGATATCTTTGGGGCTTCTCCCATTATGAAAAAGATAAGGCCTCGGGTAAACATGTCGTGTCCTCTGGAGCCATAAGGTTCAGGAGGATCGTAGGACGTTTACCCACAAGGTGAATAGAGAAGTTCTTCTCTCCTCTATTTAAGTTTATCGAAAAACTGGAAGCGACTTCTCCGGTCCTGCTGGAAATATAAGCAGAAAACCTTTGTTCATTAGTATCGACCTACAGCTAAAAAGATGACGATGAAACATGCGATTTTCGATCATAATTTATTAAGAAACGTTCGTAATTCAAATTCAAAATTTAACCATAATATTTTATGACTATTAATCTACGATTGTGTTTGCGATACAGAATTGTTATAGTGTTTCTCAAAATACAAAACTTTCACTGTCTCCGTATAAAAATTAAATTTGAAATTTTGAGATTTTGTTTTCGAGCCATAAACAAAAGAGAAAACATAATTGAGACGATTTGTTCGTACGTTGACTTGTCATTTAGTGAGAGTAATTGAAAGTGAATTTTTGTTTTTATTTAAAATTTGGAAAGACTAGTGTTTGAGTGGGATTCCACTTGATATTAAGTTTGACTCAGACTTCGTTCGTAGAACCCTCTGGCTTATTATCCGTTAGTGACAATAGTGAATCGGTTACAGGACACACCCTTGACCAAATAAGAAACTTGAAGTGGTTGTGGAAAGGCCACGTGACGCGCAAAACAGATGCCGACTGGGGCCATAGGATTTAGTTTGGGAGCCCGCAGAGTTCTCAGATCGTTTCGGCGGACGCTCCATGAATTGACTGAGGCTCCCAAAGATCCTCACGAGGGGACCTCGGTATAGGCTGTTACTCGTCACATTCCAACACAAGGTCAGCCAAGAGGGTTGGCCCTCGACTTGGTGGATTGCCTAGCTAATAACACTACTATCACTTCGGACAGTATTAGCGTTGGGAGAAGAAGAGGCAGATAAAACTCCAGCATTGCTTCTATCTAGTATGACCGAGTGTTGGAGTCCTGTGATATACGACCTTTTCCGGTTTGGTTATCGAATGACGATGATAAGGATATGCGGTGTACGTGACTTGTCTTATTATTGTCGCGTCGTCCGGAAACTGGAGTACGTGTCCGATCTGAAGACGGTGCAGTGTTTGAATGAATAGTGTGTGTAAGAAAAGGACCTATATTTAGCCACTTCGTGTCGTCGACGTGCAACAAAGTGCACCGCCCGCCAGCCCGCTGATAAATGAGCATGCGGCAAACAATGGGAATTACACAACTACCACCGTTAAATCACTCAACACGTCTTACACTCCTTCACGGGGCATCTTTAGGAGTTATGTTACACCGATTAGTGCCAAACACAGAAAGACACACGCGAATAGTGTGTGATTTTGTTGTTGGTTGCGGCAACTACAAACAGTTACTTTGTCCTCCAAATCGCAGCGAAGGAATTTGACTCATAAGTCGGATAGACGACTTTGTTAAGGTGTTCGGAAGACGTTGAAAACAGGCCGATTTTCACGAATTTTACAGGAAATCTGTGGGAAGGCCTATGTCCAGTAGTGGAAGTTGAAATTTTACTGATAGTTCTGCTCAATTGACACTATCACACGTTCAGTCTTCCGGATCCGGTACTATTTATAGTTAAAGAATCGGTTAATATATGCTTTTTCAACATTAATTTAACTTAATGATGCTTTAATTAATCGATTTATAACTTATGTCTTACTCATTGTATTACCACTAGGATTATGAATTAAGTTACATTCTTAAGAACATACTTCTAAGTTTAAATAAAAACAAAAAAAGTCTTTTATCAATAGGTTTAGCTACTGTTGTGGAATTTTTAGGATCAAAGAACCCTTATAGCTTGAATTTAAATTGAGAAATCTCACTATATAGATTTTTAATATTACACGTGACTAGAAATACGTTGATAATGAATTTAGAAAGATGTGTTCACGTTGATTAGTTTAACTAAGCCCATCGGACATTACGGACATATTTTATGTTTCATTGTGACAAGAGACTGACTGTACTGTGCATTATCCAGGCTTCATGAACGCATTTCTACTCAATTCCTTATAACTCATTCTCAATTTTACTCTTTTTGGTGAACTATGGTATTATAACACACACCTGTGTAATGTTTCTCAATTTTCATGCAATAATTGTAAGACTTGTCTATTAACCCTTAAATGAATAATGATTAAAAACTGCAACATACCACTTAAACGTAAAATAAGTACTACGATTTAAAGTAAATGCGTAGTGTTGTATACTTGTAAAATAACTTTTTCCATATATATATGTATATATATATATATATATATATATATATATATATAATTCTATTTTTCCCTGCATTATAGTGTACTCATCTGCAAGATATATATTTTTAAAGTATAAATAAAAACCATGCATTTAAGGGTTAAAAAAAAGTTTGTTAAAAATCTTATAACAGTAAGAAGGTTTTTAAGTGATATTATAGTCATGAAATATTTTCTGCTGTTTTAAATTATTGTGAGAGAGACCGCAAAGAAATCCGTCTATGTTTGTTGTGGGCTCTTCTTAGTTCAGAGCGCGTTCGAAAGCTTTAAGTTGAAGGATGTTTTAATAAAGGAGTTTATTCTGATTTTAGTTTCTATCAAATATGCCTTTTCTATCATTCCTCTTGTGTCGTAAATAAATGATCATTGTAAATAATTCTAGGTGAATAATGATACTAATAGTTACCGTTATTTATTTATATTTTGAAAGCATTTTTATCGTATTTCACTTAAACATTGACCCAAGAAAATTCTCTTCTCTTCATTGTTTTTGCTGTACATATTTGTACATAATAAAGGGTTAAAAGTTGTGTTAAAACTTGATAGTAATTATCTGGTTTTTAATAGTTTCATATAAGTAAGTTTTAAAATAAATTAACAATGATATCCATTTCTTAACTATTTAACAGTTATTAACTTTGTGTTAAGACTACACAAAAGGTTCAATGAAATTGGAAAGCATTGTTTAGATATCTTAATTGCGAAAATACAACTTGATTAGACTACATTGTATTTGGGGAAAACCTTTACACCTCTGATTTCGTTAAAGTTGGTTCGTTGACCGTTTTTGTTTGAACGACGATTTAGTTAGGTACATTACTTGGCTTATTTAAGTTACGTGCCAACCACGTCTCAAAGCATCTTAAAATGCCGAATTACTTAATCGACAATATCTTTTTTAGCATAAGTTCAACTTTGGTAATTTACCATGATTATTACAATTTCAGACTCTGAAAGTTCACTGCTTAACATTGGTCTCTCAGGGTTTCTTGAGGTTTCATCTTTAGGCCTTACTGTCCTCCTCAGGTTCAGCTCATTTTTTTCGCTTGGACTTATTGCATGTATCCAGCATCTGTCGATGATATTAATAAAGTTGTCTGTCTACTGTAGTTCATGATCTCCACTCCCGAACATTAAGACCACAGCAGTTATCTCTTCTATATATACATATATATAGTGTCATACTATATTTTTACAGGTCCTTACTCGTAACAAGTAATACAAATAAATATAATGACTTAATTAATGACAATAAAGAATCGTTGTCATAAATCCAGTTGTCATATAAAATGCGGGGAATACCGGCATAGGGGTGCCTTAATAACTAATGAAGTTAATTGTTTTTGTATTCATTACTTTTATTGATGTAAAGCAAGCGTGGCGCGGGGGGACACTGCGCGTGATTATACTGTATACCCGGAATTTTGATCTTTGTATGTTATCTCTATGGCGTGACTAAAAAAATTTTTCAGTAGTCCCAAAGAGAGCTCTGAAAAATAATGAAATAAATAGCCTTAACGTTATTTCAGACTTAGTGATATTTATTATTAGGTAGTCTAACTAATTTTTAGAAGGCTTGAAAGATCTTTACTACAAAATATAATTACTTGAATATTGAATAGTTCAATGAGTTGGAACGGTCAGCGCCGCCTACAGCGCACAGAGGTAAATTAACGTTCCATTTCATGGCGTCTCAAGCTCACTAGACTGTGAGTAAAGTGTCACTTAAAAAAGAAAAAAAATGTAGTGAATCGGAAGCAAAACCGTAATTCACAAGTATAAGTTAAGTTTCTTTCGTAAGTGGCAGTAGGTTATTTAATTAAAACCGCTGGACGTTGACAGCTGGAGATAAGCCTCATCAGACAGTTCCATTACGGCTGGTTGAAAGTTGCTTGCATTCAGTGTTTTCAGACGACATTTATGAGATCCATCTTGCGGGTTAACATCCTACAAAACAATGATTTATTATATTAAAACAGATTTACGTAACTTATTGAACCAAGATTCGGTACTGTGCAGGATTTTCTCATTACCCAGGCTTCTATATGTCCATACCTTACTGTCACTGATATAAGGCTATTAAAAAGCACTATATGCTAATCCTTAATGGTTTGGACAGTAAAGAAATGTTGTGCTCAAAGGATAAAAAGTTAAGTGTATAAGCAAATTAAGAATGTTTCTAAATAAATCTTGTTAGAGGTTCTAGGCATCACACCAGTACTATTGGAAACTTATAAGAGAAACCTACGTCCAGCAGTGAACATCCTGCGGCTGAGAAGATGATGATGATGATGATGATATGAATTGAATAATGGTTTGTTCATTCTAAATTCTGTCACACAGAATCGGCCAAGTTTTTAATTTATAATTTAAAACATTGACTTTCAAATTTTAACATTATAATGTTATAAATTCATTTTGAGCTTCTAAAATTTAAACGAAATAAAAAAATGATTATATCTGGCTTAACGACTAAAAAATTAGAAATGATGAAACGGTTATTCGGAGTCTCTGAAAAGGACAATGCGTAACATAACATATAAGAAATAAAAATTCAATTGTCGTTTTGTAATACTAATTTCCGGTATAAGAAACATACACCCGAATTGGCTTCGTTATTACTTAAGAAAGTTCATTGATACCAATTTTCTTCTATTTACCTCGGCTACGCTATTGTTGTATGGTGGAATAAAACGACGGTCAATGTTTCCTTTCGGCGAGTTAATGCCACGTGTAAAGAAACAATTTCGACGTAATTGAACTCAGATATTGCTATGTTTTCCTAGTACATTTCAATCGTAACAATCATGGGAAAATATGTTTTCCTGGTAAATTGTAAATGATTGATGATTGATTGATTTTGAGATTGATGCGAGCGACCATTTTAAGTTTTTTCTAATCTGACATTGTTATGCATCTTAATTACGTGTTCCCTTTTCAATAATATTATTTAGAGACATATACGGAAAATAATTATTTTATTAACTCTTGTTCTATGAAAATTTTTTGTTAAACAGTCATGCACAATGCGATGCTTAAAAATTGTGAATAAATAAACATTTTAGTTAACAAAAATATTTACGTCATACAAATCCGGATTTCTTAGCCAAAAATAATCGACACGGTCGCTGACCTATAAAAACAAGTAACTATATTAACAGAACCTAATAAAAAAGAATAACAATAAAAATGTTTATCCAATTTAAAAATCCAATAAAAGTAACTGCTTAAATTGCTAGTATCCTATATCTAGATGAAAATAACCGAGTCACATGAATTGGTTACACCCGTCACCTAATTGTTATGTTTTCCTGGTAGTTTTGGACAACAGTTACATCAGCTGGGACAGATGAAATGAATGAAGTAAAAGGAGGAAGAATAAATAAATAAATAATAATAATAAATCTTCATTGTGCAAATGAATAAAAAATCATTAATTACCGGTAATCATAGTTCGTTACCGGTAATATACCGATAATAGTTTACAATGTCTAAAGAAATAAAATCGGTAGATGGTGGTAATCCATTGATTTTTATTACTGATATTCATGACTAAAAAATACCAGTCTGGTAATCTTATTCAGAGATCTATATTAGTAGACCTCCTGATATTATGATTATGATGATACAGAATGATTTAAAAATAGGTGTAATAAAAGCTTTAAAAGGCACCATGTTTGGCACATTTGCTTTAAATCAATATAAGTAAACCGTATACAAAAATCAATGATTTCAGAAATAATAAATAACGTTATGATGATATTATAGCAAGAAAAGTTTTTTAAAAATTCGAATCATCTCATATTAAAATTAATTATTTTTTAGTAATCTGTCCCTGTAGACTTTACTAACAGAAGTTACTGGCTTTTCGCATTAAATTATGTCGCTTCAGAACAATATAGCAGAGTCATCACGATATTTGTTGATTGGAAATAAATGTAAAAAAAAACCTTCAAATTGGATAATCAATGAGCATTACTTTCATCTCTTTAAAATCTTTTTTAAAAGAAAATAATATAATAAAATAGTAAAATTATAATTATTTTTACTAACGTAACAAAGTGTAAATTATATATGTGACTGTATCCCAGGAATTGAACCCACAACCTGCACAATTGTACTATGTATATTAATTTTGTTTCTTTAAACCGATAAATTTATGCAAACCTTTTTGTGTTCATGTAACAATAAGTTAAGAAATAAGTTCCTTCGCAATTTATTTACATTTTAATAATGAATTGTAGTATACATAGTTATTATTTTGTTCAATAACTTTTTGTCATTTTGTATATATTAGCTTTGTGTTACTCTTTCTGACTCTGTATTACGTACGTAAACGATACAAGTTTTAATTCGCGGCTGGTGGTGATTTTTTTTTAAAATAAAATTTTAAATGTGTTTTTCTTCATAAAAGTCACTTATTTTAAGAGGAACAAAAAGAAATGAAAAACAGATCGAAATAAAATTGTGGTTAATTATTTCATTTTTTTAAATCTAGCCTTTTCAATGTCATCAAAAGCAAATTGTGCAACAAAACAAAAGTATACATAATTAATATTAATATTCGCGGAAATAGATCTGAAGTACACACTTCGTAATTAATAACCTAGCACTCCAAAGCAATTATTCAATCTTACTCAACGCTTCCGTGTCTGACCCCATAGGGTTGTTCTCAAAACATAGTTCACTATGCAATAAAAACAATTATGTCGATCGTCCACTAAATCAGTCCTGACCTATTGTAAGTGGGTGAGTCTATTAACAGAGTTTGTGATCGAAATCGGATGGTGTGGTGGCCTGTCTATATTTCAACACATTTGACAGCAAAAACTTTTAAGATTTTTCATATATTTCAAATCAACTTGTATGAAGTGATTACTCTGAAATATGTTACGTTAATATTTTTTTCCCATTTGTAAGCCAATATATTATTGTTGTACAAAGTCTGCAAAGACTGATAGTTAACAATAATTTATATGTATAATCCGAATTTTAATAATTCTTTTTATTACTATATAATCATCACGATATTTATTATTTCTGAAACCAATGTTTTTCGGATAAGGTCTTATCTGTACATTCGATTTGTACATTCACTAACTGAAATCTTTTATATACATTTTTTAAACTTATAATTAATCACCCTGTAGTTAGTTAAAAAAATTTCCTGTCATATTATCGTCAAAAATGATTATAGCGAAACTTTTACTTTACTCTTCGGGAAGCGCCTATACATCTTCACGTCCAAAATACTGAAAAGACTCAAGAAGTCTTTGACCAGGTGGTTGACCATTTGATCCGGGATGTGGTCGCCTCCGGTGGGCCTTATAATCCACTTATAATCCCCAGAAAGCAATAAAGAGGGTTTCGCTTGAAGTTTCGAGGTCGAATTAAAAATGAGGAAATCTGCAGAATAGCCACAGTCGGCGACTGTGGCCTAAGAATAACTCAAGTGGCTGTGGGCGGGGCACATCGCTTGTGCAGTCCATGGCCGTTGGGATCAAAGGTGCATGAGTCCCGCCCACTAGGTGGACCGATGAAATAGGCTAGACCAGTCAACATGGCAATTTTTGATGGAGACTTATGCCTTGCAGTGAGCATCTATCTGCTGAGTTGAAAGAAAAAATAAAAGTAGTGGTTATTACCAAATTAACGATTAGTGCCAAACACAGATGCCCCGTTTTTTGCCCCATTTATCAGCGGGCTGGCGGGCGGTGCACTTTGTTGCACGACTACCACCGCATGTGCGGAAGTGGCTAAATATTGGTCCTTTTCTTACTTAAGTAGTGGTTAATATCTGTTTTGTAGATACCACTTAGGTTCCATCCTATTTCTACCACCGAACATTATTTTTTAATTCTGTGTTCTTTGAGTTCAATGAAACTGTACCCATTGGAATTACCGGGCTGTTATATACAATCTGATTTCTAGTTAGACCCTAAAGGAACTTCGCCCGGTGCTTTTATGGTATTATAAACAATATAGAGGAAACCACTTTTATGTAAAATATATATCACTTGAAATGAGGTGAACAAACGTACAGTTCTACTGGGATAGAACTGAATTTATTTATAAAATCTTCTGGCTGGACAGAGATAAAATAACTTTTTCAACGGCACTGAGAAAAACGGCACGGAATCGAAACCGACAGATCTTTGCAGGAGGCGTCATCAAATGCTAAAAAAATATGTATTTATATGTGACTACTTTTTTAAATTTTTGAAGAAAATATCGTATAATAAAATTGAACATAAAACATGAATCAAAGTAAACACAGGGCCATTCACAGGTTATATATATAAAAGCTAAAATGGACGGCGTAAAGTAAACGGGAATAATAAATATAAGCACAAGAGAACATATCACATAATTGATTCATGTAAACGCATACCTAGAGTGATATCGTTAATCCACGAGATTTTGTGCATTTTCCGCTTTTAATTATTTCTGTGCGATAAAGAGAGTAGATATGGTAACGTCTTATAGAGTCTATTCTGTTTAATATATCTCTAAAACTACAAGGCTTAGAGATTTGAAATATGATTTTTTTTTAATAATCAAAACGGGTAAAAATAGATTTTTTGAAATTCCTTTGTTAAGGGATTAAAAATAATATATATTTTTAAACTGTAGCTTTTAAAGGTATAAAACCTGTCGTAAACATTTTTTAGCGTGTTGAAAATCACCAAGAATTGATTTTATGATAATACACCCTCAAAAAGCAGCGGGGGCACGTGTAGCGGCCGAGAGACAGCAAGTTTTATTTATAAGTGTACTATTTAACAGAAGCAATTATTTTCAAAAGTAGGTTTCATTTACTGAAATGCGTCTTAGATAAAGATTTTATAGTGTTATAAAAGTATTATTACATCGCTTGCTGTGACACCATCATTAGTGGAATTATTTAATAATAAGAATTTTTCAAATGACAAACTATGGAACTTCTGAAATGTAAGGAATTGGTGTGATCGAAGAGCATTGCTTACCATCGCATATTTAGAAGATTCTAGATTGATTCTAGACGTCTATTTATATTAAAATATTTTAGATTACACAGAAAATAACAAATATAAAAAACTTTGGCATAAAATGTACTGAAATGTCCGCTAATAAATAATAAAGGTAAGAATTATTAATAATAACATATCTTCT
Organism: Battus philenor; assembly: GCF_028537555.1. Lineage (NCBI taxonomy): Eukaryota > Metazoa > Arthropoda > Insecta > Lepidoptera > Papilionidae > Battus > Battus philenor. The sequence continues at coordinate 9,154,022 of NW_027181686.1, forward strand.
CATATCTTTTAATATAATTATATGATATCATAAAATCATTTGTTAATAATACTAAAGTATACAGATTAAGAAGAAAAGTGATTTAAAACTTTAAGTCAGTGATCATACAGATCAATTTCAACCTAAACACTTTATAACAAGTAAATCTTTTAAAACTATTCATAGACATTAAAAAATAAATAAATGACGGACTACTGCATATTATTATTGTCCTAGTTCTTAAAAATCTATAAGACTAAGTATTGTCATATTTATAGATGTTTATGTACTATTTTTAATGAATGCTTTATCATCAAAATCTTTGTAACGATAAGACGCCCACAGCTGGATACAGGTCTCTTCTATAGATTTTCAATTGAATTGGATGAAAGAGGTCTACATCCAGCGCTTCATCATAACAAGACCGTGTTCACCTTGTGGTTAGACGTACTACGCTGTTTTTGTATATAGTCTTACCTTGATATTAAAGTACTTATCTTGTTAGAAATAAATACATAAATATATAATAATAATAATAATATAAATTATAGTACTTATTAAATGTATTAACATTAAGGTGTGCGTTTCGCAGCAAAGACAGTTTTTTTATTCCTTTTTTATTGAAGTTGGTAAAAGCCGTTACAACTCAAATTTAGAATTCGGAATATATTTATATCCGATAGCTTAAAAGAGTGGCAGATTGTTAAAATAGTTTTGTCTATTTTAAAAAATAAAGGTAATTCAGCACAAGTCCAAAAATCTCAAAATTTTTTACGATACATTTTTAAACAATTTCAAACTGAAGACTGTGTCGTTAATTATGTCTTCATAAAACGTATTAAAGAACATATGCTAATTAATATATGCAAGTAATTTACTGTTCAAAAACATTTATATTATAAAAGCTACTTAAATATGTATACTTAATAATTGAATCTTTGAGTTTTTCTCTTTTTTTACTTACCTAGATTTCTTGCACTGTTCGAATAAATTAAATCGTATATTCCTTATAAATTTCCCGATAAATACAAAGGGAGTAAAAGTTAAAATTTACGAATACAAAGTAAGATAAATATTTTAGCGAAATAAGTTTTAATATTATATTAAAAAATAACTTATAATAATAATTTGTCAATATATGATTTGAAAATTTCGGAATTCGAGAAGCAACAATAAATTTGAAAAGAAACACAGACGCAGTACGCATCCTAGTGTGCGTACTTCACCTGCTCCGTATATGCGTATTGAATGATAGGCGTGGAGTATCGGTATATTGATCGCTTCGGAAGTACTCTTCCTGCCTCATGCGGTCCTAGTACTTTCCGAACGGTTATCCATTATTGGAAATTGCCGATACCGATTCCAATAACTGAAGCGAGCTCCGATCGTCTGACGGTTCTTTTTACTCTCTCTACCTATACGAGAAAAAAAGTAGTCTCTCATACATATTATTAATTAATAATAATTAAACCTTGACATCATCATTGAACTTGAAGAATTACTACATAAATATAAACTTTTATTTATTTTTAAAAGTATAATTAATTATTTAAATTATTATTGTAATTTACCCAAATTAGTTACAGTCATTTATTCAGAAAAATAAATTCACATATCTTATGGAAGTAAATAATGATTAAAGCAAATTCATAATTCAAAAAATGTTTAATAAACCGTTAAAGATCGAATATATAATTTTTATTTGTAGCTAACAAAAGGAAGTTCGGCCCATTTAATCCAAATCGAGCATGTGAGCCGTTGAATGATTACCGTGGGAATTTCGCCTCTATCGATATCATGCGTTCCTGGTATGGTCGAAGAAGTTTCTTCCCGAATTTCTCACGGTCCTATCTCGTTTTCGACGTATCATAAATGATTGATAAATAAATTTCAACCTTGTGCTAAAGGTGTATTGTTGAAATTGGGTCCAGAATAAAATTTCCTTGTAAAGTTAATGTACATTTTCAAATCAGCTATCCGTTCCTTACAAGATTTACCTGCGTCCCGTTTTTGGGATTTGCTCCAATTTATGCTTCTACCTGTTAAGAATAAGGTGGTTTTTTGAAAAAGTGCTGTTTTGAGCGAGTGGGACAAAGATATATCCATAAGCGTTCCCGTTTCTATCTTTGTCTATTTACAGGTTTATTGACCGGCTGCCGCATCGGTTGTAAAGGATAGGGGCAGGCGATGGAATGTGGATACTTGCTACGCTTTTCTGTTAGCCTGGTATTTCTGGAGGCTTGGAGCTCTGACGCAACACAGTTTTCAGTTTTTTTTTGCTGCCCGGTTTGGTTTCTCTGGAGCCATTTTATTAAATTTTATAAATTTTGTTCATGTGATAAAAAATGACATACTTGTGGAATAAATTCTTAAATTTTTATCAAAGTAAAATTTAGAGTAATTGTTTCAAGTTCCAGGCTAGTTTTCATTTACTATCAAAGTTAGGGTAATAAACCACCATATCTAGGCGAAATTACCTACATTTTAATTGCACCTCCATGTCACCATCATCATTATTTCAATCGCAGGACGCCCACAGCCTGAAGTCAGGCTCCTCTTACACTTTTCTCAGGAATTTTCAATAAGACCTGCTGGAAGATATATGACCCGTCTGTCGTCACTTTTACTTGCAAGTCCGCTGGGCTAGCTGTATAGATTACTTATGTTCATCTAAAGAGATCTCCTCATTCCTGATCTGGTCTTGTTGAAAAATTGGACGTCTGTGTATACTGGTGCTGCCCAACGACTGGTAATGAGTGGGCCTATCCACGCAGCATCTGAGAGCCTTCTGCCCTAACGGCCATTGAGGTATTTAAATGTGTAAAATTTAATAACCTCTTGCTATTGTACTCAGCTAATGCTAAATTACATAAGTACGTAATAATAATTTATTAACATCAAAGTTGCATAGGTAATTAAATTAAAATTAATTACCAAACATGTTAATTAATACAACTTAAGGTTATTTAATTCTTGGACTCAATTGGAATAGTTAATTACATTAGTTTCTCACACGGCACTGTTGCGTAACGATCAATTATGATTTTCATTTCTCAAACTAATTGGGAACGGAGACTTCTAGAACATTCATACAAGTTATGCGAAAATTCCGAAACACGTAATAAAGTTTGTTTTAGTTTATTTTTTGAACAGTTCAGTACATTTATTGCATTGTTGTCGTAACTTATTGGTGATCGTTCAACACAGACAGACAGATGTTTTATGGGGACCGGAAAGTAATGTCGTTTTCTTAAGTTAAATTCACACGACTACATTTTTAACAAGTATTTATTTCTAATCAACAATATATTTATTTCCCTTCGTTATCAACAAACCTTTTGCCATCTAGTTTACAAATTTTCAATCGATTGTTCCGTAAATATGTCGACAGAAACGACATCACTTTCCGCCCCTTCTTATAATTATCCATGTAATTAAAAATAACATTTTTTTAAACGCATTTTTATAATCAATACAAAATATTTTATTTATTTTTTATTATAAATACAAATATATTATAGCTTTACTGAACCACTTCAACAAATATTAAATAAATGATAGTATGTTATTATTTTAGTAATATAACTAGAAGTAGTAATTTATCTCCTTACACTATTTATCGTTGTAACTAGGTCTATGTCGACTGTAATAGTGTATATATATAGGGGGTAGTTACAGGCATAAAAGCTTTAAATTTATATATAGCTCATTTGTCAGGAAAAAACCTTTGTAGCTTTTACGCCAATTTTCAGTTACCCTGTATGACGTGATCACTCCAAAATATGTTATTTACATTTTTTTATGCCACCGTCAAAAAACAATTAATTTTAATATGTAGTCATCTGATTTTTCTTACCCTTTTATTATTACGTTATTTATTATTTGATAAAGCCGTTGATTTTTGGATAGAATTTAACCCATTTGAAGGTTTTACCTTTAACCAACCAACATGTATAATTAGTTTTAGTTCTAAGTATTTTTCTCGTGTTATCGAGGTACCGTCGAAGCATGTTAAATAAATGGAAAAAAAATTAATTATCTATATTATGTGTAAAACTATAAAGTTTTATAATTTGTTGAAAAAAAGATATTTTAAAATTGTCTTTGGTACAAGTTTCACCTTTCACGCGAGTATTAAAGAGATTAATTAGAATAAGTAATTAAAAGAGCCATTTTGAATCGGTGTTTACTGATTGTGCTCTGCTGATCTCTGCAACATCTGTTAGAAATTAAATTACTAAAAAATAATTTACGCTTTTGCGGCTGTTAAATGTAAAAAATTCGACAATATTTTTATTTCACTTATTAAAATTAACGAATATAAATTAATAATAGCAATGAGTTGTAAAATTTAACCATTTTTAAATAAGCATCCTTCGAGGGAAGACGGCGGGCGAACGAGGCGGGAGGGAAGGAGGAAATTGAAAATATCGGGTCGGTTTATTGGAAAAGTATCGGTAATATAAAGTCGATCGGAAAGTACTAGGCTGCCATGAACCGTAAAGAGCTCTTCCGAATCGATCAATACATCCAATAGCTCTCCCTATCCCGCACACAAGCGTTCGGCAGGTGCAACGGCTACGTCTACCACAAACACATTGAAATTCTTAGGGCTACCAAGCCTTTTTTTCTATAAACTGGATAAGGTTTTTTTTTTCTTTTGACCTTAATAATAATGTAACATCTTGCTGTACACAACTTATTACTTTCTTAATAAACAAACGCGATGTATACATATTAAAGTGATACATATAGATTTCGTGGAATGTCCTAAAAAAACATTAAATCATGGTGACAGTAAATAACGTTTCTATAAATTTTCTAGAGCGGTCTTTAACGATGTCTTCGTCAATAATACTAATTAAATTTTAAATTATAACTATGGCGAATTTGTGAATCGGAATTTCTCTAGTTTTATTATATTTAATTGCTTTTAATGTATCTTATTCTTTATGACTATTTAATGTTTATTATTTTTGCTAATAATGATAGCACAACTAGAAAGTACTCATTTTACAAATAGTATTTCAGTGATTGTAAACGCCATCTTTGTTGCAATAATAAAAATACAAAATACAAAAAAAAATATTCCTTAAATCTCAATAATTTAAAATATAATCAATCTTTATATTTATCATAACGAAATGAGAACTTTTACTACACATTTTTTTATTACTTTGTTAAATATTCTCATATACTTCTTTGAAATATTTTACAGCTATGCCAATTCAAGTACATTAGTAATTTATTCAAAACTTTTAAATACAAAATTGACTTTAAACATATTGCCTTAATTAATATATTAAAAATTACTGCCTATTTCAGTTGCTTTCACCATAACATGTCAAGGAAATTACTATACCTATTCACATTTTTCTTTAAGTTTTTTAGTACATTCTACAAAGATACAGTTCGCGAAGAATTTCGCGCGTTTGACGATTCTTTTTCTTTTGCCGATAGACGATAGGCGTCCACTGCAAGATATAGGCCTCCCCGAAAGATCGCTTCGATGACCGATCTCGCACTGTCCTCATTCAGCGACTTCCCGCGACTTTTGCCTATGCCGTTGGTCCATCTAGTGAGCAGGGTACCCACACCGCGTCTACATGCTCGTGGTCGCCACTCGAGAACCTTTCGGCTCCAACGGACATCGGTTACACAGTAACAGTAATGTACCCTGACCATTGCCACTTCAGACAAGTTATTCTTCTAGCTTCGTCTTACGAAACGAGACAAACTCCGAGCGTAGCCCTCACCATTCTCTCTGCTCTCTGGATGACCTCAGACTTCTTATGAGGCCAGTCGTAAGCGACCACGTCATTCGCCAGTCCCAATGCTGCAAATGAATATTATTGTCACACAGACATATTTATCGATTACAATTTTTTTTTATTATTTCATAATTAACATGAAGTAACTACTCTGAGAAATGTTTTAATAAACTTTATTCATTTACATTTTTCTATTGGAATGCACAGGTCAATAACTTCTCCCAGTACAGTCTGTCGGGACAACTAGTTAAAAATAAACGTCACATCAAGATGAAATTAATATTAAAAAATACTTCATTTAATTCGTCAAAAGTGAAAAAAAAGGAATGCAATGTTAAATATGAAGCTAGTGGAATGCATATTCAAAAAAAGTTTCATATGAACATTCAACCACATTGTAATGTGGGATAATATGCTAAACATAAATACATTTAAAATTATTGTATATTTTTAAGCTATTTTCAGTAAATGATTTTACAAAGTATGATATAAGAAATATAAAAAGAAGCATGTCTGAAATAGTCAACCAGCTTATGTATTCTTCTTATGTATAAATAATAAGGAGTTGTATCCCTCTGTAGTTATCGAGTGAACCTTGTTCCTGACTGGCTCCGAATTATTTTATATTTTGGCTATTTTATATTTTATTATCACGTTATACATTATAACAAAATATTTGCTGCCTTCGTTTTTGAAAATCCACTCAACCTAAATATTTGCTAGGTTTGAATCTAAAATAAATTTTCATTGCACGAAAGCGCTCGTATAAAGCTCTCAATAAACGCATCAAACAATATTGTATAGCTAATAACAGAACAATTTACGGCACGTTTTCAAGATGATACTGCGGGATTTGCTCGATTTGTTTATACGGCTTGAAAGGATTGTTACACGTGCCTTCACGGACTCACGTTTTAATTGTTTTACAATTTAAAATAAGAAATAGCTGTTGTTTATGCCTCCCTAGTACGAAGAGCTCAACCTAAAAAACGCCTGGTCAAGACAAAAAAGATGCTGATAGATAAATTTGGAGTAACTAGGATCACATGAAAAATCTTATCTTAAATAATAACTTACCTTTCTTCCTGGGCGCAAAACAAAAAATGACAAAGACGCATATCCACGCGGTAGACAGCCCAAGTTCTTGCTGTTCTCTCCTTCTCAATCATCTCATCGTTTCTGAAGGTCGAGTCCGTTTTAAAACGTCTTGATGGAATCAACGATGTAAGAAAAGGACTAATATTTAGCCACTTCTGCAGATGCAGTGGTAGTCATGCAACAAAGTGCACCGCCCGCCAGCCCAAAAAGGCAGACGCCTGAATGCTTAGTAGGAAATAAAGGGACAAGTCATTTAATAATAGACTGTGTTTTTCAAGGAAAATGAAGAGTTTTGTTTGCTGTTATCATTCTCTAGATTTTGCATTATCGTTTTCATAGGATTCTTCGTGATTTAATGAAGTAGTAAAAAAATTGGCTACATTAGTCGCGTTATTCTCGAGTTTGGTGCATAGCAACAAATTTGGCGATATGTTTTTTATTGATATTGGATATTACTTACCAGCAGTATAAGGAATACTTATAATGTATTTTTGTAATTAATACAACAAGAGTAATTAGAACTAACATTGAGTAACAGACATGTCATTAAAATGAAAAAAATTAGTAATACCTGTTATGGATAAACAAAGTTTTATAAACAATTAATATATTTTTTCTTTACTAATCAAGTGATTTGCCACAATACATAAAGTTACAAATGGTAAAAGGTACACTAGTTCAAAAAGAATTTAGTTAAAAATAATATCACCTTGCTGCATATCACCACCAAGGTGAATAGGCCTCAATAATCCATACTAATTCGCAACCGCATCTTTAAAGCACAATATAGGGTAAGGAGGGTTTAATGCCTATTAGTAATTAAATTTTAAATACTTGAAACAAAAACTAAAAAGTTTTGACATCCAATCAAATTTTCATTAATTTAACCCCGGAGGAATGACCTACTTTATTTTATAAATGAATCATCCCCCCTGTGCAAAATCCTAAATGAATCAAATTATTTTATCAAGTAAGTACTAGATTAAAAAGATTTTGAACTCTCAGTAACTGGGCCAATAAATGACCGTTAAATGGAAAGGTTAGCTAAACAACCAAACAGGGTTCACAGTCGAAAGGGATCCGGGAGTTTTTTACCAGAAAAATATCCCCGCGATACGACCTCGATTACTAGGAGTTCATAGCCTAAAGAGAGGGTTAATATAAATGGGTAATATTCACACGAGCCGGCTTCGGTACCGCTCTTTTTATGTTATTTGTATAGAGAATGTTATTAGGATCGTAAAATAAGTTTGTCAATACTTAGTAATATCAGTTCCATCATTATTATATATATTACATGTTATATATTAATAAATAAATCTTTTATTGTCTGTGGATGGTTTTACTTTCAGGTAATTTTATTAATAATATTTTCTTGAAGTAGTAAATTATGATTTGCTTAATTCAAAGAAACAAAAAATTATCTTTAAATGTGCATGCTAAACTTCCATGTAGTGTGAATAAGGTGGTAGTAAGGCATCACGGGGTTGGGGGTTGAAACTGCGCTTGTTCGCTCAATTGACCGAAAGCATTCGGGAAACGTAGTGGGGATATTACGTCATCGTTCTAGCGAAGATACCAGGAGATCATAACTACAAGAGACATTGCGTATGAAAGTGTGTTTCTCATTACATTTATAGTTCTGTTATCTTTGTATTTTGTATACTCATATAAGACGCCATGACAAGTTTGACAAGATCTGATGATTTTTTTTAATAATGCAATAAATAAATGTTTGTTGTCTCAATGTTGGATTTTTGATTACAAAAAGTCTGAATTAGACGACATAACTCGTTGTAAGAGGATGTAAATTTTTTGATTAATGAAACTAAATATTGTAAGTATATTTATTATGTATAGTATATTTATTAACAATATATTTTTTGGTAACTGTCTATTGTCTGTGAAATATCATAACACCAGTCTTTGCTCAAAAAGTTGAAAGGGAAAAATAAATGTGGAATATATTTACATAGTTTGAAAATTCTTTCGTATTTTTTTTAAAAATAAGGCTTTTTGTTTTGAAATATCAGCTCGTAAGGCATGACATGACAATTTTAAAGGCATACCCGTTAAATTGACCATGCACTTTCCGAAGGGTTCGCTGTAGTAGGGTGATTTTTATGACTATTAGTCACGCATCCTTGCAACTTGCCATCGGCACATTTTGTTGTGATGTTTTTTACTGTTGTCATAGAAACTTCTGGGCATTCAAAGGTGTTTATTCAAAGTGAATTAATTAATATATGTATGTAACAAAAAGCTTTTAGATTTACATCTTGACTTGCAAATAATAACATTTTCTATAAAATTCAAAAATTTACCACAAAATTAAGTTTTAGATTAATAAGCAATTTCTTTACAAATTTGGGTTTGAAAAAGCACGTATTTTATTTTTGCAAATACAAACCTCTACGAAGGCTTAGTCCGCTATGATAAATTTTATGTTTAACTTTTTTTGCACACATTCAATGAAAAATTATTATTAATTAGGAAGACCGCGTTATATTTGCACTGGTTGTGCTTTTCTGTCGCCCTAGTAATTCGTGAAGCGTATTTTCACTTACCGGGCCTTAATGTCAAATTTTAAATATAAAGAATATGATAGATATATATATAAATATATATATATATATTATAATTTATTTATAACGTACATAGTTTTGGTTAAAACCACATCGACTTGCTAACTGAATAATCTATCATCTTGTATGACAATTTTGGGTAGTAATTTACAAGGAAAGTCGAGATATCGGTAGTTTATAAAAACAAATAGGGGACAAAAAAACTTGGGTGGCGTGTTCAGGCATTCCTTGCAACTTAACTTGTTCTTTGGTACTTCGTTGGGCTTACTTTATGTGTTTGTGTTTGTTTGCACATGCGTACACTGTATTAAACAGGCGTCGAAGTACCAGGGTGTCAGAAATACGACTACATATGTTACGTTCTATTCGTAATGTCACCATGTGTCTGGATTAATCGAGTATTGGTATATTAACATAAATATAGTGTTAATGTATTTTATTAAAAGTGGCTGACTTAATAAGGAATAATAAAATCTATTTACACGTATTAACATTCTATATTATGATATATTTCATCGCAATAATTTTTTTGTAGTTAATTAAGGTAATGCTTTTTAATGTAGCCTGAGTAGTACTTTATGTATAGTTTTTTTTTACTTTGAATATGCTTTTCCGTTTCAATACAAAGTTAATTATATTAAAAAATCTTTTACACTGATTTTTTTTTATTTTATATTAGCTACCCTTATAGACTGCGATCTGTCAAGTCGTCGACCTGTCGTAGTCCAATAACTTTTTAAATTACGGAGGAGATATGAAAAAAATTACAATAACATATTTTAGAGTAATTATTTTATTCTTTGATTTAGTGCCTTAATAATATATATATATATATATATATATTTACGTTTATAAAATGAAGTGAGTAGAAAATTTGTGACTCCTTGAAGTTTTATTTCTAGCTCTCGATGGATCCCTAGCACGTTTTTTTTATTTTTGTCGTATAATATTACAAAAAAAAATTCTCCTGAGAGTTAAACACCAGCCAGTATGTACTACTAACTAACAGGGTTTGAAAAAAATACTGAAAAGTACTGTCACCAATTATTCTCCAAATCATATCGAAAAATCATAAAAATTAAATAAAGATATTTTTTTAAATCAATACACTCATTCTCTACCACTTGTTGTATGTTTTCAATAAATAGAATTTTGTGTAATTTTTTTCCTATTTTTTTACATACCTAAAGAATATGATACGTATTTAATTGCGGAGAGCGAAGATTTTTTTTTTCAAAATAGCCCGTACCTTCAACGAGCTTCGCCTCCTTTGCTACGTGAAGCGAGATATTTTTTTACATCTTAACAAGTCTTCTTTTGATCTCGATCAGATTCAAATATTTAACATCTAGGGAAAGGTGTTTCTAATTTACACACTTCTTACGAACAAAATTGTTGCTTTTTATTTTTGTCATATTTTCATTTTTCCCCTCTATTAGAACCTTCTTTAACATTTATAAGAAATAAATCAAAGTATTGATAAAGTCATTCGAATTTAACGCTGAACAAAATAATTGGTAATTATTTTTAGCTTATATAGAATATTACAAAAATGGTAATGTTATAATAAATAATTCTTGAAATGTCTTAATATAGACAACTGTTTATTTTTTGTTTGCATATACTAAGTCGTGACGGCGGTGCATTTAATGAATTTTAATGAACCGGTGAGGTTAAAGTAACTGTGAACCGTCTTCGTTTGGAGTTATATACTTTGTGACAGAAATAAACATTACTTCTTCAAAACTCTTGTAGTGTTTCCATTCTTTCGTTATCGATCCTTTAGTATACATTCGTTCACAGTTATTACATTTAAAAAAAACCATAATAGCAATCTGACTAGCAATGTAGACGAACAATATTTACCGACAGAACTTAGCGAATTGTCAAGTTGAAGTAACAGTGTCACTTAGCACGTAGAACATATATTAACAGGGGCTTTAAGGCTCTGGAGTGAAAACCATAGACCGATAAGAGCAGAGTTGACGTTCACCCACGTGGTAAATAGAAGACTTAATATGGAACTACTGGAAATCAATTGGGGAAGCCTGTCTCCAGCTATGGACGTACTTAAGATGAAATGATGATGATGTTAATAAATGAATGAATTAAAAAGTCTGATCATTTTTTTAAACGTAAGAACCTATAGAAAATAGCTTTGAACTTATTTACCAGTTTGAAATATACTAGCAAGCAGATAAAAATAATTACGATAAATTTCGTTTCACGCAGTAATGGAAATTTCATTAATCAATTCAACGAGAACGTGAGACAATGGACACACGCAAGCATAGCCTTTTTCTGGTTAGTAACAACAGAGCCCTGAGAAATGGATATAACAAGGTATTGGCATTTCGTGGTATCACCCACAAATACCAGGACTTCGTTGATTAAGACATTAGTGCTATTAACGAATTGACTTGAAAACAATTCGTTTAACCTTGTACTGTGGATTATGTTGCGTGTCAACCAATATATATGTATCATGTCTGTGTCATGTACACTTTATTAATGTACTTGAATGTAATGAAGTTTTAATAATCATTTGAATGACACCACAGTCGATATGAACAGCTACATTTTGTTCAAACTTTTTTTTTTAATTTTGTATTTGTAAATTTTATTTAATATGCTTCTTCTTCATGAAAAAAGTTTTAACATTATGCTTTTATTATTTTAAAATTACGTTATTCTGTGTACTAAGTAAATATTCCTTTTATTCGATTTTCGATTTATTTTAACATTTCTAAAAATCTTGAAAAATTATCTGCATTTAATTTTACCCGGAGAATAAACTACATTTTCATTATTTATTTTTAAAATAACTAAGTTGAGACGAAAATCGTTTAAGAATAAATGGTAACGCTGCATTATCTGTGACTTTTAAAAATCTTGTATTTCCTCTTTTTCTTATCTGTATTATTACTATTAATGTATGTGTAATATTACACAATACATGCTAGAACTGTCATCACTAAGTTTTGAATCTTAAATTAAAAGTACATTATTAACTAAATGTTAACATTCTATTATTATTCATGTTTTATAGTTGCTAATTATATAGTATATTAAAATAATTGACAATTCAAAAATACCGATAAATGTCTTATTGAATATTTATGAATTTGAACATATTTTTGTATTATCCATGTAGTTTTTAAACAAATGTATTATATAATACATGTTTGTTTAATTTTATATAATTGAGGATGCATTTGACATTTATACTTTTTATAATTCTTATTTGTTCTTATTAGTCGACAAACTCAAATAAAACTGAATAATTTTCAATCCGCAATGGCTTTTTTGTAAAAATACAATTAACCATTGCATTATTATTTTCATTTATAATATTTTTTTTCTAATGTCCTTATTTATACTATAAAATGAAAAAGAAATGAAAGAAAACAAGCAGGGAATTACCTCCTTTACTATTAATATAACCTATGTCATTACAGTTCTGTGTAATTTTTTTATGTTAAGACTTTTTTGTCCGAAGTGGCAGAGGATGCGGCACGTGCTCGTGCAACTGATGGCTGTTGGACCGAAAGGTTTTCAAGTGACGACCACCAGCACTTGTGGTAAGCCTTCCACTAGGTGGACCGACTTCATTTTATACAGTTCATTATACTTCATATACATACTTCATTATTATAATACATACTTCATTATACAGTTAAAGTCGCTGTCGCTGGGTGCGGGCAGGATAAGACCGATCACCATGTTGATCTTTGAGTGGATGACACGATAACGATAATTACTTTTAATACTAAAAGCTTTTGCTTTCTACATCGAAATATGTTAAATCTAAGATTTATCTTTCAAGGAATACCACCCCTTCCGTAACAGATTCGTGTTAAAGACCACACGAAATACATTTGCCTTTTACTTTGAGGTATGATTCATTCAATTCTCAAAGTAATCCCTTAACCTGAAAACCATATAATAAGACTTGAAGTTACTATTCAAAATCTACCTAGAGATGAATTAGTTCTTTTTCTGTTTTGTCAAACCAAAGATTCGACACTATTGGAAACATTTGAATCATTGGTACGATTGTCATCACTATATATACATGTGTATGTGGTAGAGCATAGCGCTGAGGTCGCATAGCCTTAAAAGCCGCAAAGCCTTAGGTAGTTAAACTCCTGGGAGAACTCGAAGGCTACCTGGGAAGCCACAACTCAAACCGCTACACACTACAAATTCACTGGATTGAAAGGGTCGCTTTACAATAACTACTGACTCAATATAATACCTAAAGATACTGCTCTTCTATAAATAGCTTTTAATTATATGTAAAATATATATATGCGTTTAAAAAATGAATTAATTTCATACAAATAGATTTTTATACAGTTTAACTATTCAAATGTTATTCAGTATTTATGCTATTTTTGTTATAGTTAGTCAAGTATATGGGCGTCTGTGTATATGTGTGTCATTTATCTTCTTACATAAAATTTGTATTAGGAATAGTAAAGTATTAAACTTACTATATGTTTTAATGTTTTTACACCTGTGTACATCGCTCTTAGCTAACTAGTAGATAATAAGAAAAAGGCATTAAGTCCGCCATTAAAATTTATGTTATAAAGAATAACAATGCGTAAAAAAAATAATTAAACTAATCGGCAAGACATATGAACCCCAAAAAACAAATAAGCTCATTTGTCAATTTCATTTCAGTCGCGTTACATTACTGCATTAAGTAAAATATTATCGCAGTTGACACAAAATAAAACGCAATGAACATCTACTTTACTTTATATTCTTCTGGCGGCGTTATGTTCTCCTGGTTGGATCAAGTCACACTTGTTACGTCATGTGTTTGGGAGCACCTTCATTCATGCTTACGTAGGATTTGGGGGCACAAACAGAATAATGAATTAATTGATTTTAATTTAGCTTATACTATTTATTGTGCATATAACAGAAATGAAAAAATAAAAATAAAAGGTGGTTTTATCACTTGGATTTTTTCTTACAGACAACCAGACATAACTTACAGAGAACATACTTACAGAGAAGCTTTTATATACACAAAATATCAAAGTAAACAAATTATAAATACAGAAAGATAAATAGAACAATAAACAAATCCAAGTTGATTTAGGCACGTTACTTAGGCACGTACTACTAAAAAAAAACTATAAATAATAACCAAGTTAAGAGTGTTGGACCAATTTAACCATTTTTTTAAAATTGATGTCGCATGTCGTATGTAATATATTTTTCTATATAACTTAGAAACAGACTACACTAACCATTTTTTTTTAAATTACTAAATAAAAATTATCTAATGAACTAAGTAAAACACTCGTTAAATTTAGATAAAGTTTCTTACAGAATTTGTAGTAACAAAATAAATAACCAAAATAACCAAATAAATAATACAGTGAAAAAATTATCACATGGTTACAAAATAAAAATATTTATTTCTATATCTAATAAATACACTTAAAAAGCCTTTTTCAGTCTTCTTTTAAGTACAATTATCCACTTGTTTTTTTTTTTCTTCTTAGCCCACTTATCAGAGTGGTGGTGGTCATGGCCCGGTCGCTTCTGTGTGCTACCGCTGCTCTCAGAGAGGACAGAGAGACAGACAGAGAGAGAGCATCTATTGAGATTTTAGTGACAGTTTTACAAGTTCACGAGGCGGCTTGCCTTCTGTTACCAAACGTCCTATTAATCCTTGATGGCATGTGACATGTCTAAAGACTTGAGGATTCGTATTAACACGTTAATTCGTTGCGTCTACTTATATTAAGGCACTCTTATATTCTTTAAAAAGACAACTACTTTTCGTACTTTTAATAAGTAACAAAAAATTTTGTACAAAGTAGAAAATGTATATTTTTAAGTTATCGTATATATTTAAGACATTAAATAAAGTAATCATCGGCAATACAATTTTTTCTTCTCAATCAGGTTTTTTATTTGGGCCGGACTTTCACCGCAGCCCTAATGGCATTTGCGTATTCCACCGGAGCGATCCGGCAGCTGGATGCCTTTTTTTAAGATAGTGAAGCTCAAGTCCTTCCGGAGCATCCTGGGCTCGAGCCACTACAGATCTTTTCACCGGATTGGGTAGCCGCAGGGGACCTCAGCTTGGTCTGTACAACATTCGGACCTGTGGGCGCTCGAATCTGATTACGTCAGTTCATTTTTACAGTTGAAAGTCTGATAGGTGAGTATGTAAAACAAATAAAAAAATCAAAGCAAACAAAGGTCCAACGTTAACGTTCTTTATTCGAATGTAATAAACACCGTGAAAGCATTGTTATGAATGAATGCAGGCAATGCAATTATTACTCATTGAATGAACTACAAACATTCCATTCATTAGTTCACGTGCAAGCAGGTTACGAGTTAAACCGTAGCGCGGACAGCTTTGTAGTCTTAATTGGCTTCCAAACAATATGTAGTATCACGTGGCTTCTCCAACCGTCATGCGGATCACACGTGTACTGAAACATGTCCAGGACGTCTGGTTTTGGTTAGTTATCTAACACAAACTTAATAATGCAAATAAAACAATTCAAATAGTTATGTAAATAAAGAACACGTAACGTAAAATCCGTTCAAAATGTTACTAAAACATGTTTAATTTTTAACACAAAATAAACATGCAAATTTAGAATTTTGAGAATTAATTGATTACATCACTTCAAATTTTAACACTGACAAATAAGTTACAATTTCATGTGTCATTTTATCTGATATCAATCTATCTTTTTTAATTTATGTTCAGGTAAATAAAATATTTTTTTCCCCATTTTCATCTGTTTAAAGCTTTAAAGCACCTTACAGCTATTCAAAATCACTCTTTATGAAATGATCACTCTGAAATTATGTCGTCGTCATTTCAGCCCATAGATATTCAATACAAGGACCTCCCTGAATCAATAGGCGGATATATACTAATCACCAAGCTTGGCAAGCAGGCTGGTGATACGACGCAGCTGCCCATCCTCTCAAAACTTGTTTTGTGAGCAATGGCAAACCTATGTAATGTAATGTGTAAATAAAACAATGTGTCTTGAATCTAACCCGCTACATACGATCGTCCTCTACCGCCGGGCTACAGCTGCATTAAAGTGTATTATATTAATTTTATATTTCTACTAAAAGCGATAGTAAACAATAATTAAATTTCATTTATAATGTTAAAATGTAAAATCTTGAAAACGCATTTTTTCTATATTATTATTACGTTATTCATTTTAACTGAAATTTGTATCAGGTGTTGATTTATGCTGCGATCGTGTCAATATAATATTTTGTTGACACGAATCTATTATTCAATTCCTTCCAATCACATTTTAAGGCAATACGGATTAGTTGTTGAATAATAATAATAATAATAATAATAATAATAATAATAACCTATCCCAACTAAAAGTCATCTTATTAAAATCCTGATTAAGAAATGACAAAACTTACGCAAGCTTGTATATTTTGGTCTACCAGAAAAGTCGTACAAAATTTAACTAAAACATAACATAATTTAAGTTACCGACGTAAATTTCTGTTTCTTGTTATTACAAACATCGAAGTTTTGTAAACCTTGCGAATTATTCGTAAGAATATCGCAATCAAAATTTTTACGGTTTCATTTCGATTTCAATTTGTTGGCTTAAAATAGCAACTGAAGTTTGTAGGATTATTATTTGGTTGACGTAAGTTGGTTCAAACTCATTCGTCTGCTATTTTCTTGTTCATGTTTAAAATTACGTAATAATTTTTTTCTGCACCTAAATAAAAGATACATGCATTTTAATATAAATAATTTAAACATAATATATACGTAAAATCATCTGTCTTATATATATACATAAATAAATGTTTGTCTGTATGTACCTAATTGAATCGTAAAGTATACATTTAATCATGTGATGATCCTTAGCAAAGTTATGTGCATGTGCCCCCAAAGGTTTCTATGTTAGTATGACAAATTTAAAACAAATGGCGCTACTGTTATTCCAATGAGTTTCAAATATTGTCGTGGCAGTTCATGTTGATTTGAATTGAAACGATTTATCTTTCTTACAAATCTATTTTAGTTGCTGGCGTAGCAACGCGTAATGTACAGCTAGTACGGTATTAATCAAACAATGTGGTTGGTTATGGATTTCAAAACTTCTTAATAATATAGTAAGATAAAGATTTGTTCAAATTCGGATTATTACATAAGTTATTGGTTGGTTGCATTCCAATAGAAAAAAAAAAACATATTTCAAAGTGATCACTTTATACTGCTTGTTTTAAAATAGGAACCCAAATCTTTAAAGCTTATTGCTCACAAATGAACAATAGATACAACATTTTTCACCTATAAACAATAATTTTGTATATCATACTAACCTGTTAGATCTATATTTAAATATTTAATGGAATCAGGCGTTACCTCGCGGAAGCCCATCCTAAGCAAGAAAAGGACCAATATTTAGCCACTACCGCACATGCGGCGGCAGTCGTGCAACAAAATGCACCGCCCGCCAGCCCGCTAATAAATGCGTATGCGGCAAACAATGCGAATCACACAACCGCCACCGCCAAATTACTCAACACGTGTTTCACCCCTCCACGGGGCATCTTCAGTAGTTATGTTACACCGATTAGTGCCTCTGTGTTTGGCAAAAGGAGCTAAATATTGATCTATATTTAAAACCATTTGTATAAAGATATTACTTTCAGATTTAATACTTATTGTTGACATATTGCTGCAATATTTAGTACATTTTTTTAACTTATTATTTACCTTCGTAGCGTAGTGTATGTTTATTTTACTTTAAGACATATACGTTGCAGTCGCCTGCCTACTGCTTGCAATACGCTATTGCAATAACTACAACTTTGCTAGTTTTATTTATTACAAAATTCGGGTTGAGTTGATAACCTCGTGTTACAGTTATAATATTAATATTAGAATAACTGTAACATGAGGTTAGCGAGTTCAAAGACAAATGTACATGTCTTCGTTGAGAATAATAAGGAAAAACATTAAAAAGATTTTATCGCGTATATGAAATATCATAACTAGATTGTTACGTTTACAATGAAATCCTTATTGCTAAAGGTATTTAAATCTTACTAATCTTCAGTTTAAGTTTATAAAACATTGTATTTGATGTGCTTTAAGTTGTGATGCTAGCCGATTTAGGCTTTGTGTAGTTTCATCGAAATCGAGTCCGCGGAAACAGATGTTCCACGGACTAAATATTTATGCTCGTTGATCCCAGTTGCATCGAAGACGTACGCATGAAGATGATGCTACGCATGATGATATCCGTGTAGGTATATAGTGTAGTGAATGAGGTGTAGTGTAAGTTATGCTAAGCGAGGACTACTCGACAGTCGGGAGCGACACGGGTCTCTCCTGACCGCCCTCACTTGAACGCGAGCTAGGCGGGCGCGGCCGCAGTGTCACGAGTATAAGTGTGATGAATGTTCGGTGCATCGTGCCCTGTGAGGGCACGACCTGACGTCTATATAAGCCTATTACGAGAGTAGAGCAGTTGTAGCTTAGTGGTAGAGGACTAAGCCTAGCGACTACAAGTCGCGCGTTTGATTCCCGAAGTTCAATCTTACATAAGTCATACTTTGTTCATTAATTATAAAGAATTGCGACTGCTCATAAATAAGCTTCCAGAGGATGGGCAACAGCGTCCTCTGCGTACCATAATACCACACTGCGATCGCGAAGCGTTCCCATTACAGTATACCCCCCTATAGATATTTTTGAGGGAAACCTTGCAGTGGTCATTTCTGGGTTGAAACATCGACGAGAACAAACATTCATACTATTTGTTTTTTTTTTTTTAGAGAGATCATTCAGGTCTTATCCGCCACTCGTGTGTAATTCAAAGAAGAATGTTGTTTATATAGGGTCTGTTAATGGATTCTGTTCCTCCTATTATTTTTCTTCACGAATAATAAGCACTGTTACAGTATGCAAACATGTCTCTATCAAAGATGAATCTACTAAGTTACAATACCTAAGTTTATTGTCATAATTGAAGAGTATTACATATGTGTATTTATATTAAAATTTGTCTTTGTTTTATTTGGCCACCAATAACAGGGGAAAGTTTTTACCGATTTCATTTTTATATTACTAACTGATGACTTTGAAAAAGATTGTAATTAGAAACTAGAAAATTGTGCAGAAATTTGAAAAATGTCAGAAAATATATTGATTTCATAGTTAACTATGAGCTGTGAGCATTTGAAAGTTTACATGCGGCAAATTTATATTGTAGTCTAACGCTTACATGTATTTGTATTGACCAAAAACTTATTTATTTATTTAACTTTTAATCCACAAGTAAACTAATCCCATTTAAATATGTTGCATCTATTTATTTTCTTATTAGGAAGCGACAGGCCAATTATTTCTGGCAGTAAAATGTTAAAAGGGATAGCTAAAATAATTCGACTAATGTGTTGGTTACCGCAAATTTTATTGTTTTGTTAAAGGTGAAGTCCGGTTCTTATGACGCGTAAAAATTGTAAAGTGTGCGAAATATAAGAATATCGTATTAGGATGAAACAAAAAATATTGTATACTACAAAGCAGCGGTGGCTAGCATGCGGCTATTTCAAAGATAATTGTGGCTCCCGATAAATGTACCCGATTTAACTTTTTATTTTTGTATCATAATTTAAGACTAAAAATATTGTCGTGAAATTCAAACACCGATCAGTATTAAACCAGCGTCTGAAACAATCACAGAGAAGTGCTGTTACCAATTGTTCACGAAATTTTAAAGAATTAATAAATTTTTAATCATTGCAATTATATACATGTTTTTTACTTTTATTTATGTCAAGGTATTTCTGTGTCTTGATCTCATTTTGCATAACTTTTAAATGCATATGTTTACGGTTCTCGAAAAATTAAAAATTTCGTAAAATAGTAATTTTGATAGTTATCAAGAAGCTTGGCCACCTCTCCTATATCTTATATATCCTATAAAGCATTTGGAATGAAAATTCAATCACATCACTGCTAAACTCTTTCAAAATGTTAATTTATTATAATCTTTATTTGTTATTAAGTTATTAATTCTTTTAATAAAATTGTTACTCTCAAATACAGTTTTTAATTATAAAATATATTGAACTGCAACAGTGACAGTGGCTTTTGACAGCACGAAGTCTGTCAGAGAACTTTGTTTGATAGTAGGATGAAAGTAGTAAAACAATATGTCTACTTATCTTACAGTGTCAATGAATAAACGATGTCAACGTGCAAATGTGGCAATGGGACAAGTGAGTTGTTATTATTTAACGGTCTAAAATTTTACAGCGGCCGTACCTGAGTTCCGTATATCTTTTTATAACTGCATTACATAAAAGCTGTAAAGAAGTAATAACAAATAGTAGCCTAGCGGTAAAAGACTTAGGTTTTCCATCGTAAACTTTAAGGAGTAAAGAGGTTCTGTATACTAAATGAAATGAACCAAAAAATGGCTTTTCCAATATCGTTCTTTTTTTAAAAAAATCCCTTATATTGTGTAAAAAGTTCTTATTGAAAAAAAAATACAATTTTCCGTGCGATTGCATATACAATGTCGACAGTCGCAAAAACAGTGGTTAATTATTTGCGGCATCAACAAAATTAATGTTAATATCCAACTATATTGGAAAAGTGTAAAGATTATTTTTCCACGCACAAGTATATTCAATTATTATTGTTTTTTTATTAATTATATATTCAATTAACTATCTAAGACTTTTATATATTAGACTAGACCACGTCTATCGGGTCAGCTTGTAATTTATAAAAACCAAAACATCGTGATCGCTGCATATTAGAGATATTCCGCCCTGATTTCAATAAAATTTTCATTCAATTGACAAATACACATACGTCAAATATCCAAAATACTTCTTTTAATAATTGATGTATTGCCGGAATAAAACTGGTTTGAATATTTGTCAAAGTCACATTTATACACACGCCAATACTGTTACATATATTCTCCAAATTCGTTCATAAATCATTCGATTTTCTTACTGTAATTTGTTATGTTCTGATAAATATATTGTACGTGTTCGACGAATTGCAAGTATTTAATGTATCAGTATGCATACATTGTACTGACATACCTCATAATAGAAAGTGTGTTGTAAAAACTGTGATATTAGTAACATACTGTCATTGATTTTTTTTATATTATGACTATTATAGCTTATTTCCTGTCTAAATAATACTCTTATAAAAGACTACTTCATTATGGTAATCAAAGGCCTCCCGCCTGTGACTTGCAGTGGGTGTCTAAAAGCTGAAAAAAAAAACATGACAATATATCTCTGTTCATCTGAATTTTTTAAATTTGGAATATAGAAAAATGTTTATAAGATATCTTTATTTTCATTTATTTACTTACTTTCTCACCTGTTTTACTTATAGTAATTACGTGTACGCTAGAATAACAACGTTGGAAGAGGCAGCTCTGGTTTATTCCAGCCTTGAGAGGCTTTACTTCGACGGTCACAGCTAAAATTTAAATTTCTCGTGATAATAATTCTGCCTGTAGTAGTGTAGTAGTAATTGTGCCTATTTGACAAAAAATGGGATTTTATCGAACTCTATAATATTATATAATGACATCTTCTATCTTAAAGCTACATAAGAGGGTTTCTATCCAGTCTGGCCTGAGAACAGACCAAACTATTTATTTTTTCATCACTTTCATAAACGTCATTAACATAGTTTTTAGAGAAAATTATTTCCAAGCTTGATCATCTAAAAAATAAGAAATAAATTGTTTAACGTAATTATAAAATTTATTGTATTGTAGAATGAGTTACTAATTATAATGAGAATGTATAAAATTTATTGTTTTTAAAGTATTAGATTTTAGTATAGCTTATTCAATACTTTTTTCGAGGCACCCAATTTGTATTAAATGATGTTAGAGAATACGTAGAATTGCATGAAACTCGATGGCATTATTGACAGAATAACGTTTTACAGAACTATAATATTTTATAGAGATCTCAAATAACAATCAATTCGCGTGGGTTACATTCGAAGAACTTTATGCGTTGTAATAAACTATATTCTTCCGCCAACACAGTGCTGGTTTCATCTAATATGATAGCAAACAATTTATTACATTGTCAGCATAATAATAAAATTCAAATTCGTTTAAACGCCAGTAATTCTTTTTAAAATTACTGTATCGGTTGTTTAACGAGGAACCAGCTCTTAATTCTCAGAAGTTATGTGAACTTTTTTGTACCAATGACGTCATTTCTTTAAAAAACACCATGACTTTGGAAATTAATTTATTTAAGACAACGATTAATTTATAATTTTGGCGGCGAAAGGTATGCTACAGTTTTTCTCCTTGACGGCTTCTTTCACAACGATTTACCTATACTAAAACATATATTCGTCGCCAGTTAACATAGTGCTCTTTCAACCGCATCTAGGAAAGTGAAAGAGACAGAAGTTTGTAGTGGACGTTATATGGTTTCTTTTTTGATAGACATATGATTAATACCATACGTACAAAATCGTAATTATCAGAAGGTGCGACTAAATACAAACATTATTATTTTGACCTGCATATAATTGAAATAAGAGATAAGGATATTCTATCCTTGTTATCACTGTCCAATAAGTTGTACATTTTTTAATGTAATTTTTTTATATACATCAAAATATTATAATTGAGATATCGACCGGCATGTCTTTCTTGATACATATTATATTAGATAGTATAAATGTGTTATTACTCTCGTAGTACTCTGTACTCTCGTACTCTGTACTCTTGTAGTACTCTAGTCTTTGCATTAGGTTAGCCAACCTACATCGCGGAGTTCAGAGTAATTATATCAATAAGTAATGGTACTAAGTATTCTATTATATGTACGTAGCGAGTTATTTAATTAGCACTTGAGATAAATTTCTGATCATCTTTTAAATCATAGTAACGTTTTCGTATACTATGTTCAATTTTTTTAATTCAAATTCGAAAATTCTTTATTCAAAATATGATAGATTACATCTCATATTAACCGCAAACTGAATATATCAGCTGTTCATATATTATATGCTACAGATCTGAGAAATAAGGGGAACAAAACTCAGCAGGTTTATAAATATATTTTTAATTATTTGTAATTATATATTTAATAAATATCGAAATATTTTGAACGCAATCACCTCATTTTCAAGGTGTAATATCTACTATGAAGTCATTTACACTGTAGTAACCATTATCACAAATGTTTTCAGAGATTTTTTTTTAAATCTAGCAATGGAAGTTTCATAAACATTATCTGGGATCCTATTGTAAAAGTATAAAAATATAAAACGTTATAAGGCATCGATAAGATCAGACTCGACTTTGCACCTATTAAATTTTAATTTTAAAAAAAACGTGTTATTTCAAGGCTGCGCATATAACTAGCGTTTTCATTTGTAATTACACGAATTGTTATTTAATATATAATGACTATAATATAGTACACATATCATAATTACTTACACTACAGAGGGTGTACATTAGTACAGGACGTACTTACTAACTGGACACTTATAAAAGATACATACGAAACGTTTACATCGAACTTCTCTCTTTTACGAACATTGCAATGTGTACTAATTTTTACTATTCCCTGGGAAATAAATACTCCTGAAGCTTCCACAACTAAAATAAACATGTACTATGATCCAGTCAATAAAATAACAAAGAATAGATTCATAATGAGTTTATATACAGTTGAGGCAGGAGCGGGAGGTATAACAGCGATGTTTCTATACAAACTGCTGTAGATTTTGGACCTGTCAACAGCTACCATCAACTCATTTCTAGAATAGACTCGTCGTAAGTGCTGCCCTCTGTAACACATTTGCCTCTCTCAGAGACATCTATGGGGGAGAATACCATAATCGCCTCGCATCATCGACGGGTTGGCGATCCTTCGTGGCAATACGCAGAGGACGTTGCTGAACATCTTCTGTAAACTTGTTTGTAAGCAAACGATATCCTATATAATTAATATACAAAGTGTAAATTATATAAGATTGCATGAATCAAACTCGCTACCAACTATCACAATTATCAGTCCTCTACCACTGAGCTAGCACTGCTGCTACTGCTGGAACGGGCTTCTACCGCAGTAGTAGTAAAACTTGATTAGGTACCGACTCCTCTCCCTCTTTTCGGTGAAAGTAAAAACTAATCTCTATAAACATTTTCGGTGAAAAGGTGAGTCAATGCGTTGTCTATCGCCAAAATTTCAATTCGTTTATGTTTAATAAATCAAATATGTGACGCCTAAATGTGCTTCGAAATTAACACAGACACGTTTCATCCTTCGTCATACGGTACTATGTGGTCATACTGCAAGCCATATATTTCCCCCAAAGATCGCCGCGATGATCGGTCTAAGGCTGCCCGCTTGTTACTGGAAACTTTCCGCGATTCTTAACTATGCAGGGAATTTACTTTTAGAGGCGCCTGACCACGCCGTCTCTACCAGCTCGTATATTATAAATAAAAATAATAATATTATATTAGTATAATAAAACCATTCAATTTTACACAATAGTATATGAGGTCATAGCAAAGTTAATCAACAGGAAACATCTCAACAAACATTATCCTTAACCACTCCGTCGCCCTACTCACGAATAATAAATCCGGGGAAAAACAAATGAAATACAATCGAAATTTATATATTAACGACACCGTCTGTATCTCCGTCTGTACGTATTTTTAAAGTCTAAAACTTTACAAATGCTAATATGACCTTGCTTTAAAGCAATAGAGTCTAAAATTGAAGCACTATTGTGCTGTGAACACACGTGTGTTCATGAATACCTAAGTAATATTTAAAGCACATCTCGGTACGACACTCGCCTTGAATGTTAATATTTCTATCAGAATATTTTAACCCTAACGTAAAAGGGAAATAACATTTTACTTTGAGAGAAAGGATATTGAAGAAAAAAAGGAACATGTAATTCAAAAGGACATTCATCTCGTGATTTAAAAATGGTTATTAATCATTATTTTGTCAGCCGATAGACGCCCACTGTAAGGCATAAGCCAAGGCGTCTCCCACGGACCTCTATGACGGTCAGTCTTGCTCTGCCCAAATTATCTGGACCCCTATCTACATCTAAAGGTTCGTGGTCGCCACTAAAGAACCTTTCAGTCCCACTGATCATCGGTGCTTAGACCTGCCTCAACGATCGCCCCGATGACCTAGTGGGAGGCGTATCCGCACCGCGCCTACGTAGAGGTCGCCACTGAAGAATCTTTTGGCCCCAACGACCTAAGGTTCGATGTGCCCCGCCCACTGCTACTTCAGTCTGATTAATTATTTATTACAACTGAACGATAAACACGAAATTAAATACCTTAAAAAATAATTCTTTTATACGGTTTTTATTTACAAGAACTGGTCGTTAGAGCGTCGTTTTATGCAAACGTATCTGCATTCGTAGTCTGCTAAAAAATTACTGTTGACTCTATATTACATAAATTATAATACGTGTAAAGAAATTATCAACTTAAAACAAATTGACATTTACGGAGTTAAGCTATTAAATACGACATGTGTATGTTATTCTAACTTCTAGATTACTATCGAATAGTGAAATGAAATAAATTTATGAAACAAAAAAGGTGTCCTTGCATCTAAATATTTATATTTTATTTTTTATGCCTTCTATATTGAATTACCACCTTGTATTGCGTAACTGTATAGGGTCGCACAACATACTGTCAGGTAATGAAGAATCGCACCAAGTTGCTTGGAAAGTTGAAGTAGAGATAGTTAGGCCATAAAGGGCGCAGAATGGATGACTGCTGTTGACTTAATGTTCTGGAGTGGAGATCACAAACCAGCAAGCGCAGCGTAGGATGTTCACCCACAAAGTGGACGGACTACCTTGTTTGTAGTAGCAGTAGTAGTAGTAAGTAACTGGAAGATGCTGAATGCAGGCCGCTTCCAATCGATCTTGGAACGAGGCATGGGAAGAAATTGCTTTATTGATGTATCGGGGATATTGTAAAAAACCTCAAAAATCTGGGTTTATTGTTAGCTCTTCCCAAATTAACAAAAAAATTTGGAACTCTTGTGGCATTATAATAAAGGATGCTATTTAGGACAACAGAGTCTGATTTTAGTTTTTATGAAATTGGGTTCTTCTGGTTTTCTTCTTAATACATAGACAAGTGTTCCCTGTTGTCCTTTGTTGATAATGAGTAAATCAGAAAGTAAATCAATTTATTAAAGAAAATTATTTATTAAACGCAGCTGGTTAAATTTTGTTTGTTTAAGTTAAAGAATCTTGAGAATAGATTACTTTATGCGACGTAATGAAAATCAGCGTAATAAAAATCGCTCAGAGTATTTGCCTGTCGGGAATTTAATCTTTGAAGCGTTACTGTTAAAACAACTTACGAATATAATCAGAAAATTAAAACACGATGTTATCTATCTATTTTATGTTTTATATAAATATTCATAAATGAATAGTTTCAAAAATAATAAATATCGTAATGATTAATATAATAAGGAAAATTGGTACTGAAATTCGTATTCATTTATATTATAAATATTTATTATTACTATCTGTCCCTGCTTACTTTGAACTATCAGAAGTAACAGACCAGTTGCCATTAAAATAAAAAATGAAACAATCTTTAGATTAGGCACTTTTCACCGGTAGAAAGGCTTTATAGCATTATATCAAAAAATGAGAGAATATTTCCAATCACCCTGTATATCAGTTGGTTATAATACGTAAACTAATTTTATATGAAATGAAATAAAATATATATTAATTATTGAACTATGAAGTTGAAGATGAAGGTTTCATTACCTCAATAACTACGCACGTTACGGTGTTATCGGTGTATGAAATAATTATTCTCACACATGCTTTGCAGTGGAAATTAACGTCGCACTAGAAACCTTGCAAAAGTGACTTAACATCGGCAAAGTATCGGATGCTTCTATTTTAATATATTTATTGCATAAAATATATATGAAAAAAAAATCGCTATTAAACAATGTCGTCTTAGCCCTTAGATGCTCACTGCAAGGCATTGGCCTGCTCTAAGGATATCTATGTAGGGATATGCCATAATCGTAGTGTGTGTGATATTATGGTGGGTAGAGTTCCCCGCTACCCATCTTTTAGAAACATCTTTGTAAGCAGTGACGATCTTATATTATTAATGAACAAAGACCCGCAACTTTAGATCGCAAGTCGTAGTCCTCTATCGTCGGGCTACCACTGTTCTATGAACTAATATTTTTTTTTATGGGTGATAGTGAGCCGTCTCGTCCTAGAGAGAAACGGGGTTGGTCATGAAATTCCGCAGAACATTCCCAAAATGAATTCTGTAGAAAACTGACAATCTTACTACTCGCAGGCGGTGTTCAAATACATTTATTTGGTTGATAGTAGTTGTGATGTGTTTACGACTTATATAAAAATTATAAAAGACATATGCTAATAGCTGCTGTCTTATTACAGTTTTTTTAGCTATGGTACAACGACGGATCAAGGGGCGGGCAAGCCTGGCCACCAAACCGAGTGTTGCCTGGGTTGTTGTTGTGTGGAATGCCAAAAAAAAAAATATTTTACGAAACTTCTTGTATTTAGCACGTATGCAATAGGAATAATATATTTACTTTTTAAAGGTGCTCTTTATGCAGTTACATTAACAATTAATTTTGTAGAAATAAGTTTTTTTGATATAGTTCTTTACTGGGCTATTTAATTTTTTTCGCCTTTTTTAACAAATGCTCATAAAAATTTATTAAATTTGTATATTCTTGTACGAAAGGGCGTAAAATTTCCCTGGGCTTTTTTAATTTCTTAAGTTATTTATGGTCATCTAAAATTAACAATTTATCGAAATTTTTCAATTGAGATTGATGTTTATCTTATGATTTTTAAATAAGACACCCATTCTTTATTTTCTTTAAGAGTAACATATACAGGCATATAAAACATCCATTCTTTTATTACGTTTGCGGAAAAGTAAAGCTCATATGCGGGTCCGGTCCGAGTGATAGAAACGTTGTCCATTTACTAAACCTTATCGAATTCACATCAGAATATCTAATACGAAAGTTCAATCAATTTTCTAATTCGGAATCCGGAAATTCATTCGTGAGTTCCAGCTTTTCTTCGTTTCAGAATATTAAATTCCACTGTTAAAACAAAGATAATTTTAGATATTTACTTACAAAATTTAGTTATAAATCCTGCGTTTTTTTATATCGTGACTGTCATTTGCAATTCATTAGATGACAAAAAATATAATAATTACTTTACTCTCGCCATGTAGACATGGTATTCTTATTCCTCTTTAAGTGTCTCTTTGGTCTAGAAGGTTGACTTAATGCCAAAAGTAATTTTCCGCGTTGCATCATTTTTACTTTTTATTTTGTCCTCTGTGTCCTTTTAAAACCTTTCCATCTTTATGAGTTTACGCAATTGGTCCTATAGTACCAAACAAAAAATTAAATTAAATTGATGACAACCGCGATAGTTACAGCGGTTTTTTCCGTGTATTTATATTTATTTAAATACCAATAAAATTAAAAGAAATGAATGTCATATAGCCCAATAGCGTAAAAATAAATTATTTTTTCATATAAAATTTTTACAGAAAAATCATGTAAAGATACGCAGAAGAACCAAGGTCAGCTCGAATAGGAGAAGAGCGTCAGCTCGAATAATTGCTCGAAGATGGCTGTTGGGGGAAAAGGATCTCGAGTGGCCACTAATAGCAGGTAGACGCGGTGTGTAAAGTATAATAGTAGTGTCTTCCACTAGGTAGAGAGTCGATCTAGTTATGGTTGCAAGAAGTCGCAGGATGCGGGCAGCCTAAATCCGTTTATCGTGGCGATCTTTAGAGGAGGCTTTGGGTGGCTATTGGAAAAAGAAAAACAAGAAGAAAAACCGTTACGATTGTATAATTGTTTCTAAATTATCAACATATTTTACGATTTATTTTCTACTAAAAAAAATAATTTTCCGTTTGTAATACTCTTCTATGCAGCCAATTATCAATTACAATAGATTCTAGAAATCATCATGTTGACGTCATTGGTATTTCGTCTAACTACGTCATAATCGGTGTGTGACAAGCAGTTGCTCGCTTCCGCTGTTCTTTTGGATGACGCGTCCAGACAAGCCGTAAAAAGAACGCATCGGCTTGCCACTTAGCTTGGTCGTTATCGCGAGGTACTAAACCATATATCGTAGAATACTTAGAGTAATGTAACGTTCATCTAAAATGCAGTAAAAGTTATGTCCGATTTAAAAATATTATATTAAAATAAGATATTTAATTTAATTTTTATGTAAAACTATTTTACGCCATAGTCAATAGAAATATGAGATGTGGCAATATTAATTGAAAATTATTACGTAATAATTTGGTATTCATAATTACGACTAAGTGCCTAATGTAGAGCAATACTAATGTGTTTAAGAACTGTGATTTGATGAGTCAAGGGTATTAATAAATATATATATATATATATATATATATATATATATTTATTAATACCCTTGACTCATTATATATATATATCACTCTTATATATATATATATATATAAATATATATATATGTATATATATTTATATATAGCTCACCTCTGTTCATAAACGTTGAAGAATACGATCATAGAGAAACTAATGGATGAACTGAGGGGACTAATCTGGATCCGCATGTACATTATTTCACTGTACCCTCTCTCCTAACGTTGTAAAGACCACGTAGTGACCACGCACCGGCAAGCACATCATAAGTCGACCATCCACAAGGTGGACAGACGACTTTATAAGATCGTGTTCAATCCGTCCCCTAGTAAATCTATAAAGAAGTCTATGTCCAGCAAAATGATCACGATTCTCTTAGTTTCCCCAGATATGAATTTTTTTACAGATTCTACAAATAATTAATTTGCAATTTTACGTCAATTTTTATCAACATACGAATACAAGTTGTTCAATATGGATTTTGATAATTTCACAATGATATTGATAGCCTAAATTTTTTAAAATATTGTACTTTATGTACTCCGTACCCCGGCGACTCCCGGCTCCACTACTGATAATAAAAAAATACAGAAATAATCTATGCCCAAGTGAATTAATAAACAAATCTCAAAATACTTAAAGAGAATTATTATCTTCATTAGCTGCGGGACGAAAAGAAAAGCATAAAAAGAAGAAAGGAAGAAAAAGAAAAATAACTTATTGATATAATATAGTCGAACTAGAAATGAGGAGATCCGTAGAAGAACCAAGGTCAATGACGTAGCTCGAAGAATTGCTCCTCTGAAGTGTAGGTAGTAGCCGTTGAGGCTGGAAGGTTTTTAAGTGGTGACCACAAGTCGGCAAACGCGTCATGAGTAGGTCCACTAGGTAGACCGACGATTTATGGTCGCGAGCAGTCGCTGGATGCGACCGGTGCCTGTCCCCGTGGCTATCTTTGGGGGGAGGTCTGTGCCTTGTAGGCGTCCATCAGCAGAAAAGAAGAAGTAGTCTTGTTATCTCCATCTGTAATTAGAGATTAGAATATAAAGAATGTTTAACGATTGTAATAACTAATCATGTTAACATACGTATATTTTAAACTATGTTCTCTGTTGGCTATTAAAAATAAATGAAAATTAAAAAATATAGGGAAAAGCGACGTTATAAATGATCAAAATTAAAGAAACGCAGGTCGTTTGAAAAGCAGGAAACATAAAAAGTATTAAGTGTAAAAATAATTCATTTAATTCGTAATTATTGCAAAAACAAAGGAACCATTACTAAATTTTCTTTCATTATTTTTTTGACCCGCAAAATGACTAGCATGTATCAGTGGGATCAATAAAAAAGGTTAAGTATCATTGACGTAAATAATCTATATTCCAATACCGCATAAAGTACTTTTAATATTTCAATTGTAAATAAAGACTGAACTAAAAATATATTTATGGATTTAATGCAATTGTTTCAACAAATTATAATATTTTTACTGCTGGAAAAACTACTTGTGCTATTTACAATTTAAGTCGTAAAGTGTTTTCAAGAAATAAATTTAAAGAAATTAATATAATAACTGTTGCTTCTCAATGTAGTCGTAAGAAAATACCGATTTTCCCAGCGACGTACGCAATATAAATACGAGAAACAAAAACAAATTTTTTGTGCCAAAAGCTTGAATTCATCGACTTTATTAAAAGCAAGCCTTTCTATGGGCAATGTATATGTATGCATTTACAATTTGATTCTAGAAAATATTCATAAGGCTTCTGTTACTAGATTTAAAAAGTGTGAAAGAACTTTTGTGTGCTAGGTTAATACACTGTAAATATCTTCATTTCGCCTCAAGATCATTTCAATGCTTCTTAAATATGTAATTTCATATTATTATAAAAAACTTAGTCTCTCTGTTTCTTTCGTTCGTTCTTCTCAAGTCTGAGGTATTTCATCCGAACAGACTGGTAGACTCAACTTCACGGTAACAAGAGATATAATCCACCGTATATTGAATAAATAATTCTTTCATTTGAATTGTAGATTACACAAACACGACATGAGTTCTGTTCGACTGCGTTCGCGCAATAACACGGTAATCACCCGTTATATGCAAATTTACTATGTCCCATGCGAATAACGTTTATCAGTATCAATAGCAATGACGTTCCTCAACCAAATTGAAATTTCGGTGACGGTACACGAGTTACATGATGGTCGTCACGATTTAGTTTTAATAGCAAATAAAAGAATTAGAAAAATTAAGATTCTGTTCGAGTGTCGAATAAAGGTTTTCCTCTTGCGTGTTCTGATGAAGTAAGCATCTGCGCATGCAGCATTTACGTTTGTCTTCATTTTTAATTAACAATTACAATTTTTAATGCCTTATATATATTTCTATTTTTTGTATATATTTACATACAAAAAGGTATTTATTAATACATACATATACACAAAACCCACGTACTTATTTGTGATTTTTTATTGAAACGAAATTACAACAACCTGTATTCTAAAAAATTTTACTGTAGGATTTATATGTAAATATTAAAGGATTGCTGTGGAGTTTCTTCCTGCTTTTTCTCTACAACTATAACACCTTGCGAAGCAGAGACAAAAATGAAACGAATTAAAAAATAAATAATTTATAAGTTGACGATCAGTAAGATTTCTGTTAGAAGTTCTGATGTTGAATAAACGTATCTTATCTTTATCTTTTAAGGACATTGTCTAGTATGAGCTTTTACCGTCAAGCTATCGGTTACCCACATTTATAAACATTGCGCTCCCAAGTTTGTAACTGTAACCTTTAATTTTATTATATTATTATTATTTATTATTAATTTCACATTTTTTTATTTTGCAAATCGTATATTTAAATATTAATAGTATTTTTTACAGCAAAGATATATACACATTAATAAACTTAAAAAAATCAACCGTTATTATTATTGAATATTAACTTTATTATCACGCAATTCGTTACTTTCTGTACTTTTCGAGTCTACTGTGAGCGGTCTTTTCGGTTCTCTCAGCTAATCCTACTTCTCAGGCCTGCCATGTATAATATCATGTTCATAACAAAACCATTTGTGATAAGACCAAGGCTACTTAGCCCCACCTAAGCCACAATAAGCAGAGGATCAAGCCTAAATAAGCTTATATATATAGGATAACAAAATTGTTGGTTTTTCTTTCTATTTTTTATACTTTTCTTACACTGCAAGATTTCAATAACAAAGTGATATAATCACTTGCTTTTTATTATAATAATTTATGGTATACTATAATTTTTATTAGATTACATCTTAACACTGCTTTTTTATGTTTTCATTGACGTAAATTGTTAAACATCTAAAGACATATGTTTTTATATAAATATATATAAATTACCTGACAATACGGCCACCCAGCGCACACGTAGCGGTTTCCAGTGACTGTGAGAACTACCAATCCTTAAAAATCTGATAAAGAAGAAAGTAGGAGATTATCGGTAATATTATTTTACCAAAGAAGCCTCTCTCACTATGATGAGAAGACAACTCTTAGAGCTTAGTAACACGACTTAAAGAGGAGGACATAGTAACAAAAAAATCATATCAAAATATACTATTAGTGTATAAACTTTAAAGGTATGAATCTAAACCCCATTTGTCAGTAAAAGGTTTATCAAGTTTTTACGCTATTTTCCAATCAAGCTGTATAAAGTGACCACTCTGAAATGTATTAAATCAGCCTTTTTTTCAAATAGATTGCGACAGGCGGTTCTATAACTTCCTGCAGTACAAAATCTACAGGGACAAATAGTAAACAATAATTCATTTTAATATACATATAGACGGATTTTGAAAACACTTTTTCGTACTTGTTTTTTAGTATTTTTGGATGTCGTCTACCGGACATTAAATGACAAATAAGCTATACATTAAAAGCCTTTTAAATAATTTACATTTATAACCAATCAAACTGTATAAATATACAATAATATGATGTAACAATTTAAAAATAGAACTGAAAAGCCAATAAAGGGATAAATGGATTTCATAATGTGTCGATGCGTCACAAGAATCGTCTAATATCGTAAATCGCCTCCACCTGTCGATATAAACTTCTCCCAACCTTGTCTTTGACCTTAACGGCTTACTTCATTGACCATATTTCTAATTTAATAGACCGTTTTGAATGTAACATTCATCTTGTTTTTACACGTGCTATTTTGGTTTGCAAATTACACATTAGGGAGCGTTTTAATTAAAAATTAAGAAACGCGATTGCAGGTTGAGCATCCTTAACATGAGTTTTTCTTGTACATCACTTGAATTTTAATATATTAATAATATTAGAATTGACGTTACCTTTTACCATTTCATTTAAGTAACTTGCGTGGGTTAGTTAATTTAAAAATTGTGTTCAGTTTTCTTCGTATTGGTACAAATTACTCAATTACAACTATTTGTAGCTAGTTTAGATCGAAAATTTTACGTAAACATTTTACCATTAATTTAATTAAAATAAACAAACTTAAAATTCTGTAAATATCGAATGTAAGAGTGGTAACTTCTCAACATTTCATGCATTCATGCGGGGCAGAAGAAGCTGTTGCTCTTCCTCTGAAAACTTATTTATGAGCAGTGGCAATCTTATATAACTAAAATGCGCAAAATGTGAATGTTATGAGATTGTATCCCGGAAATTGAACCCGCGACTTACGATCGCAAGTCTCAAGCTGCCGTTGGGCGAACTTGCTCTCTTCTTGCTGTCTTGCCACCCCTTAGGTCACTTCCGTAGACCATAAGAGCCATTACACGCAATTTGTGTATTTGTTGATGTTTGGTTTCTTTACAATTCAATTTCGTGCTTTAGATATATGCTTGAGTTTACATAAAACGAGATTTATATTTTTTGGTATTATAAGGTGTTCTAATGTATTACTATGTATTATGGGTCATCCATAGGCATCCCAAAATGTGAAAACATGGCTTCAAATTATCCGTAATGGAGAGCGTCTCCGGGATGGGGCCCAGTTTTTTTTTGGGCCAGAACGACAAGGTATCAATGATTAAAAAAATTTTTTAATATTTGGTTGACTTCAATTAAGTTTGCGATTTAAACAAACACCGTAACAAGCAAAAAAATTTGGAAGTAATAAATGTAATTGTAAAAACAAAGGCATGCATGCTAATGCCTGTGGAATATAGCTTTTATAAAAAAAGTAAGACTAAATCTAAAATAAAGATTGAGATGAGTGTATAAATATTTTCATTATTTTCTTACTTTTTAAATTTTTATTCACACAACCCGCTCATACGGGTGTGTGTGCCATTTGTCTTTAGATATAAAAGGTATTGGTCATACTGATTTTCATTCTTGATGTGGTACATTTTTAAAACACTCATATTTTGAATTATGTAATCATTACATAAGCTTTGTTTTTTCTTAATCACTGCTTAAGTAATTATAACATAATACCTTATAATTATTTCCTACTTTTTAATTCTTAAGTATTTGTTTCTTTGTTTTATATAAATCTGTATTTTATAATTTTCATATCCTTAACTGCTTTGCGTCTACAGCACACAGATCAACTGTTCTGGCTAGATATACACTGTGCTGCCGTTCCTGGCCAGTTCTTTACAATACGAGATGAGACAATATGGTTAGAGAAGATGAGACCACAGTTTATCCGCCGAGATAATTTCTGATAGTTTGCCGTGGTGTAGCGTTCTCTCAATCTCGCACTATATCCTGTGCTTACACCGGCTGTACTTCGGAAAGTCCAATAAAAGGAGCAGTGCACCTTCTTCCTCTTCAGGTCGCACATGGTGTGAATCCGCATGAGCAATAATCATCTAGACTTGGATTGGAGTGAGCGGACTGCCGTGCACGCATTCCGGACTTTCTGCAGAAACACTCTCGTGACTTTCGCAGTTTCATCACCAGAATATCTTCTTTACCAGACTTAGCCAGACTAGCATCTCTTGTCGAAGCTACGTGTGAAATAGGGACTGCATCATAGACGATCTTGGTCTTTAATTTCAGAACTGCTTCATTCGCCAGCTGGTCAGGCCGCTCATTCCTCTCCAAATCCACACGTGCCTTTACCCAAGTTAAACATTTATCTTGTTCAAGTTTTTTCGCCTCAGTCAACTTTGTTCTAATCTCCAACGCTATCGCGTGACTCGGCTATCCTAATATAGGTTCACCTTTGTCGCGTGTGTTACAGGTATATTTGTTTTATATACGTTTTCAATCTCGTCACAGTGGTTGTAGTCATATCCCGGTTGGTATCTCGTGCCCCCGTTACTTCTAGCTATGTGTCGTCATGTAGCTCGGTGTTTGAATGAGGAAGAATATTTATTGAATTTTTTGTGGCAGTTTTAATGTCCTTTACATAAGAATAAGTCAAGTTGTAGATACGTCATCGCCATTACTCAGATATAGAATTATAATTGTTACTATACAAATTACGTATACATAAATATGTAATTATTTTTTTGCAAAAAAAAATTACTGAATCGAAATAAAGTTTCAAATAAGGAATTTATGTACATTAATAATGGTTAATTTTTAAATTTTATCGTCCGCTAAAATCAGTTATCGTTTATATGGACCCCTAGTAAAAAATTTGCATATCCACCGTTTCATTTATTTATTCTTATTTACGACTTTGGGAATTAGTGGTATATGTATTTTGAATGTGCACTGAACAGTTTATAATTACTATCCATTCATTTGAGAATAAAGTATAGTTTTAATACAACGAATTTCACAATTTTTCTTATGGTTATTATTCCAATTAAAATAGTGGTCTATAGAAGACAAATCTTAACTTCCCTTAACAAAAGGTTCCGTAAATATTGTTTTATTTAATAATTTTATCACAAGATTTTCTTTGAAAATATTGTCTTCTAATTTAGTTTGAGAACAAAAAAGTCTAAACAAAGTTTATTTATTAAATAATTTAAGCATATAATACTTGGCCAGTATTTATTGAATGTTCACGTATTTTTTTCCATATAAAATGTTTGTGATGTTTATTCAAGATGCTTTCTTATATAATAGTGTAAGGCAAATTTTTAATTTACTGTAATAAGTTTTTATTTTGAAACATCCTCTAATGTGACAATTTTATCTTAAAAAAAGGCATTCGCTCTTTTTAATAGTCTTGGGTGTCATACACAGTAATATAATTTTCGTCTGCATCTTGATTATCCTGGATTATTAAAACACTATATGGCAGCACATTGTCTAAACTCTAAGGTGTAATATGGGTTCACTCAATTACACGAGATCTCTTCACATCAAAATGTTCATACAATATATTTATCAATGTCAAAAGTGAAATATTTATTGTGTTTTTTTTATTCCAAAGACAAACAGAACCTTAAGTTGTATTATTTGTTCAAAAATGATACATTTATTATACCTTAATAAAAATTTAATAAGCTATAAATTTTAAAATGTGTTAAAATTCATTAATACTTTAATATGGGGGATATTGAAACAAATTGCTTGTAATGTTTTTATATTGAATATTAAATAACGTTTTAGTTTAAAAAATAAAGTTTAGTCGACCGTGACAGGACTCGAACCTGCAATCTTCGGATCCGAAGTCCGACGCCTTATCCATTAGGCCACACGGTCGTTGCAAACGTTGGCGAAATAAACGTTTTGTTCCTTCTAATAAAGCCTTTAAGCCGTGACATCATTCATGTCGTCACGAGGTCGCTCACCCGACCTTTGCCGAGATAACTCGTTAGATACAAACCGTGATATATAGTACTACGAATACCTACGCCAAAACATTAATTTAAATCTATTCTTTACGTTAATAGACAAAACTAAGTTTATTAAATCCTTTTACCTGTGATAATCTCATAAGGGGCCTATACAGGTATCCCTTAAATCAAAGTCATTGGGTTATGAGGTTGTGATTAACTATATATAAAATATATTGAAAAATGTTTAAAATGTACGACAATTTTTTTAAAAAAAAGTTATATTTTCATGCATTTTCGATTTCGATTTCGATCAGTCAATAGCATTATAGATTTATGTCATAGAAGTGTAGCTCAAATGAAGGTGAAAAAGATATTAAAAAAGAAAATAAAATTATAATGTTATTGTAGAACATTACAGGTTAAATAAATATAATTTGTTTTTTTTTATGGCCATTAAATTATAAATACGTAATTTATATTACTTGCAGCATATATAGGTATATAAAAGATGTTATTTTAGTTTAAAAAGCAAATTTTAAATTAAATGAAAATTGATTTCATAGTTAAACACCGCGTACTGAATAAAGATAACGAACGATTCGCGTTTATCTGTGATCAGTCTCAGACATAGCATATTTGTCCCTTCTCCATTGTCACGTTTATAGCGCTCCTCAGCAGGAAATACCCCATCCTTCACAATCTGTCGCCATGTTTTTGTATCATGGCGTTTCAGTCATTTAGTTTAGCTAGTAGTTGCTAATGTGGTAGTTAAGTCATTTTGGCAGAGAGCGAGCAGTGGTTATCCAGCGATGGACGACTGAGAGTTGCGATCGTAAGTTACGGGTTCGATTCCTGGAATACAATCTCACATAATCAATACTATGTGCATCAATTAGTATATAGTGTTCCCATTGTTCACAAAGGAGTTTCCCGAGGATAAGCAGCGTTCTCTGCGTACCATAATACCCCATTGCGATCGCCAATCCGCCAGCCAAGCGTGGCGATTACAATATATCTCCCATAGATATATTTGGGAGAGGCCTATCCCTAACGCGTATAGCGTCTGTTTGGCTGAAACGACGAAGTCTTCCGGGTTATTTACTTGTCACTGTATATTATTTATTCCCTGCAACTTTTAACCCATCCTTAATAGATCTTACGTTCAATACTTCGAGGATCTCTGTATTGGTATTAAACCATGCGCGTTTGAAATGGTTCAAAGGATACAATTTAAATTTAAAATTGAATTAACTACAGATAATACCTGATCCTATTTTAGTACGTAGGCATGCTGTATAATAAATGCACTACATCGGTATTATTAGTGCCTTACAGATAATGACTTACATTACAGAAAAACAACTTACTTATTCTTGGTTGATGCTGTTAGCCTGGGGGATTTTACAGCTTCACCGGAGCTAAGTTCACGGAGCGGAACCGTGTCTACCCAAGAGACATGCTGTGTGACATAGTATTAATATTGCGTGTATGCGGCTTGTGACGGCAGCGTGGACCACAGGCGAGTCAAGGAGGTATCCGGGTGCAACCTTGGTTCGCGATTAGGGAGAGTGCAACCGCCCCCTAAAAACAAGCATTGAAGTTATAGTCAAACAAGGCTCTTCTCGTTTAACTATTATTCAGAACTGATGTAATGAATTCAAATAGGGTAGAGAGAGTATTGAAGAAGATCTTATGGTTTACTAATTAATGTCACTATTAAAAAATCATTTTTGAATGGAAAACATTTATTGAGATAGTTGTGATTATCGCTTTCATGCGTACACCGAGAATACATTGTACGTCGCACATGTACAAGGCAATTGGTTACAGGTGTAAAACCTTTTAATGTACAGCGCATTGATCAGCAAAAATCTTTAAAGCTTTTACATCTATATCTAGAAATATGCTACATTAAATTACATGAGCCCTGTCAGTACCAAGCTTGCAGGGACAGATGGTAAACAATAATTAATTTTTATATGTAATAATCCGAATTTCGGAAACGTTTTTTAGAGTTATATAATCATTTTATTTTTCCAGATTTCTGAAAATGGTGCGATTCAGCACGCTTAGTTAATATTGAGTGAGGATTCAAGTCGAGGTCCTGAGAGCCTTTGCACCAGGTCTAAAGAACGTTCGTCCAAGCGATCTGCCCACCGCGCTCTGGCCATTGAAACTAGGTTTACTTTACTGGGATTTACAGATTGTAAATGCCAGTAAAGTAAGTTTACACTCTGTAAATGCCAGTAAGGTATTGATTAACAGGATTATTTAACATTAACATAAAATAAAAAAATATGATGAGTGGTTTTGTAGACCAGTTGTTGATGCTCGTCGCTCTATGATAGAAAAAGAAAATATAAAACTAAAAGTAATCTTTTATTACTTCATAAGTATTTTTATCTATAGTCTTATCTCCTTTGAACAGATCAATTTGCTCCATAGCTATTCGTAAGTTTGATATGGTTGCCAAGATGCGGGCGTTAACACCGATTTAGGGGTCGGATAATTGAAATATTTTGCCAACTTTGCTCATTAAAAGTTCGTATCAAATGACAAAATCTAACCAGTTCTAAACTGGGACAGGTAACTTTCCGCGTGAGCTACAAAATGTCGCATTTTGGTGTCAACGGTTGTTTGGGCTTCCCCGTGTTTTCCTTGACATAATTTAA
Source organism: Battus philenor (assembly GCF_028537555.1). Taxonomy (NCBI): domain Eukaryota; kingdom Metazoa; phylum Arthropoda; class Insecta; order Lepidoptera; family Papilionidae; genus Battus; species Battus philenor. The sequence continues at coordinate 9,194,383 of NW_027181686.1, forward strand.
CGGTAAAAGTAAAACTTTACTTTTAGGCCGGAAATCATTTTTTTAAGGACTTAATGTAAACTTCTAAAATATATTAATTCAACATCTACGCCATGTCTATAATATACATAGGCTTCTAAAATTTAATTAATTAAAATACAATATTTAAATATTAAGTAATCAACAAAGCTTGTGTTCAGTACTGGACGTTTTCAAAGTCTTCGACGATGATGACGTATTAACCGTATGCAGAAAAGATTAGACGTGTTCTTGCATTGATTCTTGATTAATATGTGACAAATCATCGCAAGTAACAACGGAGATGGCAATTCGCGACAACCGAAAAAACTATGAAAAAAATTATCTACGCATCTTTTAATTTATCTGCAATTTTTTGAGGCATGCTGTGTGTCAATTTGTCCCTTTCACTTGTTTACAAAGTGAAGATGACAGAACGCTAATTGTCTCCTGAATAGTGCAGGGACTTTTTCAGTTTATCAACAAAGAAACGTTATTAATATTTATTTATTTTCAAAGAGTTATTGTAGACAGCAATATTGAATTCAAGTTAGCCGTAGTATATTATGCCTCATGGTAATATAAAATGAACCTTGCCATAGGAAAAATCGTGACAATAAATTAATGTAGTCATTGAACGTGATGTCGGTTCTTCTAACAAAGATTAAAAAAATCTTTAGTAAATCTAGTTTTTTTTTCTTCAAACATTATTTTCACTTTAAATGCCTGCTTTAATAATTAAATAAATCGGAATTCTCGTTTATATATAGAAATGGTTTCATTGTACTAGGAGACCATCAATTTTCCAAGCTCTAACGAATCCCAGAGGTGCAATAAATTTTACTCAACTTCGGTTCTTCTTAATGCCATTACGTTAAAGTTCACAGTTCGTCGCTTTATTACTATGTATTGCTTTGTCGTTGGTAATATTTTAAGACGCCATTCAGTTATGTATTCTTGGTATATTACGATTTAGAATGTTATTCACTCACTGCTTAAAATAAAATAAAATGTTTGGCGCGAGTGATAGATAGATAGATAGATATTATAAATAAAATGTGCGTATTTAAATATTACTTATGTGTATCATGTTAGTGTGATAAATCTTAAAATGTGAAATGGTGGCGACGTGCTTATAAAAAAACTTACAACATAATCAATTTCAGAGAAAATACGAACGCGTCCGGACTTTTCCAAACGATACATAGATTAATTGGTTATATAGTTATACAAGGATAATAAATGATTTTAGAAATAATAATTAATGTATTAATAATATGATAAAAAAGGCGTTTTTAAAATTCATTTATTACTACGTATTAAAATTAATTATTGTTTACTGTCTGTCTCTGTCATACTTTATACTGCCTGTCGCATTTCAATATAAAAAATAACCTAACAATTTCAGAATGATTGAGTATAGGTAAAAAAGCAATAAAGCTTTTCGTTGATTAATGAGCTATATTGACTCCAAAGGTTTAACACTCATTAAAATTCATCCTGTATAGCCAGATATTTCGTCCCCACTTGAACGTATCGTCGTTTTTAATAACTAATACGTTGTGCCGGGTAATTTTTAACACTGAAATCAACGTTAACAATTTCGTTTGGTTCTATTTTTCACTGACAGAATTTATTTTTCAAATTATTCTAATGAAAAGGTAGTCAACTGAAAATGTAGAGAAAACAAATAAACTTTATATTGCTGAATAAATTATTCGTATAGTTAGACTTGATGCTAACCAAAAAGACTTCAAAGTAAACTTCGAATTGAAATCAAGAAGTGTCTTAAAAACTTTTTTTATTTGAAGAACAACGTTAATAAGAAACGAAGTTATATTAATATTAATTTATTCTTACTGTTTTAAATAACTGTCAAAAAAGATAATAATTTTAAAAGAACAAGTCATCAATAATCCGCCATCTTTATTAGCTTTCACGATAAATCGATAACACGTGTCATCTCTGGAATGAGCGCATTTAAAAAGTTTAAACATTTATGGAGGTTAAACGTAAATAAATGTCTAAAAATGATGTATTTATGTATTATTACAATGTCAAAATATTTTGAAATGTTAATTTTATTTGTATATTTTTAAGAAATTTTTAATTTAAATTAAATCAATACATAAATATTTTACTCGTGACAGGCGTTTATGCGTATGTGTTCGTGTATGTTTATTCATGTTTACACGTGAATTCATTTACTCCATTGTGGAGGTTAGTTAGAAATCAAAAAGATTAATTCCATTTGTGTTCCAATAATTTCATCGACCAGAAACTGAAACTTATTTATAAAGGGTTTGCTGCGTAAAACGGTCGATGGCCGAAGAGATAAACATAAGCAATGCATTATCTTAATGTGTACATATAATTACTACGTGACAAAAAACGTATGGATAACTTTTAAAAACTGGAACTTTAAATTATTCAGATTCTAATTGTATGAAAACTTTTTTTATATTTATTTCAGAACCTTCACTGGAATGTACATTTGTTAACTAAAAGATATATAAAGTATGCATTATAAAAATAATAAACCTTTTTTTTCTACTTGCTTCATCTAAGAGCCTGTTTCGTGAGAGTTTTTTCGTTAACTTTTCTTAACAATTTGTTATCAATTTTTCTTACAAACCGAAATCAATATTATTTATACACTCTTTTAATTAAATTCTTTTTTTCAGTGCGCCGTGGTGATTGTTTACATGACATATTAAGAAGGCATATGATTTTATAAATATGTTTATATCTCCCATAGCTCAAATATCAACTATGAGCTCGAAGTGATAGACCACGTTTCAATGCCCTAAGTCATCACTGGTAACACAATCTTAAGGTATTGAAGTATATTGAACAAAAGGTGTGTTTAATGGAATCAGGCTTTACCTTGCGGAAGTCCATCCTAAATAAGAAAAGGATTAATATTTAGCCACCAGCGTTTGGCACTAATCGGTGTAACATAACTCCTGAAGATGCCACGTGGAGGGGTGAAACACGTGTTGAGTGATTTGACGGTGGCAGTTGTGTAGTTCGCATTGTTTGCCGCATGCACATTTGTCAGCGGGCTGGCGGGCGGTGCACTTTGTTGCACGACTACCACTGCATGTGCGGGAGTGGCTAAATATTGGTCTTTTTCTTAAAAGGTGTGTTGTAGTTTCCCAAACGCTGCTAACCGGTTTTATTGGTAATCTAGGAGGAGGCCTAAGTGATGATGGTGTGCAAATCGAAGCTAAGCACTTTTGGAATTTTAAACAGTATTTTTAAGACAATTTGAAAATTGCGACAGTTTATCAAAAAAAGTTTCGTCTTGTAAATATTCTTCATTTGCTTTTCTGTGCCGGCTAATGGCCGTTGCATGATGTTAGCATTTCCGGCTTTTACAGCTTCGTCCGATATTCGTGTCTGACCTTTAAGCTGTTAGTAACAAGAATAATTAATGTACAATTTTCTACCTACTTCGTAATGAAATATTTACCATGTAAAAAAAAATAATATTTTTTAATATGAATATTTACGAGTAATATGTTTATTTCATAATTGTCACGTGTATGCACGTTTTTGGTTCTGCGTACGTTTTTTAGAGACGTGTATGGTGTCCATGATAACTTACAATTTCGCGGGTACATTATGAAGTTCAATCCGGTAAATTTAAATATAAATAATGGAATAAACTCATTACGTAAAGATTCCTAAGTTCAACAAATTTTATAATAGAACCATGCTTTTGAAATAATATTTTATTTATTGATACGACGTATTGATAATATGTTGTATTCATATCTTAAAATAATACATTAATTTACGATAGGAATACAACAAAGTCCACAGGTGGGACTACGGTCGAACTTTACGAGGTAGACAAACGATAGTAAAAGATATAGCCCAGGAGATAGACAAGTTGAAATGGCAGTAGGCAGGCTACATAGCCTTTAGTGCCTTAGGGTCGGAAGCGCAGCGTAAGAGATCCATAAGGTGGACAGAAACTTATTTAGTTATTCGGAAGACACTTCACTGCATGAAACTTCAAACCGGTCTCTTCGAAAATTTATGGGGAAGACCAATATATAGCCGTGGACGCCCTATCGCTAAAATGATGATGATGATGATGATGATGATATTATTTTCATAATACATATTTGTTTTCATAATTTGTCTTTGAAGCTTTTATAATAGTGCAAATAATGTTTGTCGGAAATATCTACGAGTAGATTTTCTAAAACGAATCGTTAATAAAGATTTACAGATACTTAATAAAAATATTGTAAAAAAAAAATAATTTAAATTTGAATTACGTACAAAAGTATGCACCTGGAAGAGGGCCAGTTGAGATGGATTAGATGCTCTTGAGATGTGAAGTTGGAGGAAGGTGCTGCTGAATATTTGAACTGCATTTCATAACAATGAGTCCGTTTTAATGAATATCGTTTATGAAAACCAGACTTTCCACCATCTGCCCCATAAATCCAGAAGAGACGGCCAAAATTCTGAACAACAGATAGTTACTGGAAGAATTGAGGGAAAACAATTCAAGGTAGTAGTACCATCGGTTCTTCAGACCAAATCTGCAATTTACTTGGCTTGACAAAAATAGGAACAGATGGTGCGGCATAATGAAGACGAGGATTTTTTAGTGTCCAAGGAATTAACAATGCGGAAAAAGGTTACAGGAAGAAAAGCAGGAGTATGTATATGTCGGAGTTCTGTTAATTCGGGCAATGTTCATAGATGTCGCTAGTAGTCGATTGGCTCACGCTGGGATTTGACATAATTAGCATATAAGGCCACCAATCGATTGAATTCTTGTTAATTAACTAAAAAGAATCAATGAATGTCTAAATATACTCGTATAATATTACAAATACAGATAATACCTAAGCATAAATGGTTTCTTTTAAGCAAACAAAATCTAAATAATATTTAATAACATTTTTTTTGTGTTGACATTTTAAAATTTAACTTTTAAAAGAGTATTTAGGAGTAAAATTTAAACAAGTTAAGATATTGATTATAGCTTCTCAGTACGCTATGAAAATGTGTGGTACATTCACAAAAGACTACCGATTTTCCCAGAAACTTTATTATAACTAGAAGCAAAAACAAATTCTTTGTACCTAAAACTCGAGTTAACAAATCCTACTGTGGCAATGTATGCGCTTTTACAATAGGATCTCAAAAACAATTCAGAAAGCTTCCATTGATAGATTTAAAAAAAATATTGTCAAAGGTCGTTTGTTGTGCAAAGGTTAGTACACTGTTAATTACTTCACAGAACATAGCACACTGGTAATGATGCGTTTGCCTCTATGTCTATTATATTATGTAATTTTATACTAGAATTTATTTTGATTGTTTTTCTCAGGTCTTTGGCATTCCATGCAAAAGACTAAACTTGACATCAACAATAGATGTCAACATCGGATGTTAAACTAGAAATATTGAGACACTAACGCTTTTCTAGATCCATTCAAAGACTTATCCTCAGAAAATTTAAAAGCATGTCTCTATAAGGATAAAAATATTGGTCATCCGAGCCACGTGCGCGTTTTTGACATATGCCTTCAGTCACGTGAAATAGATCAAGGTTAGGCCGGGTCATGTGTCGAACTTTGAGATCTCAAGGAGCGGCATTGTAAATAGAAAAAAATGAAATACTTATTGTCCCCTTGACATACGCAACTGACTTTTTGTACATTTGGAAAAAGTTTATATATAGGAAGAAAATTACAATATTTTTATATAAAGCTCAAAAGATATTTGTGAAGAAATCTTAAAGATGGAAAAATAATATTTTACGGTAGATTTCTTCGATTTAAATTACTCCTACTTTGTATATATTCCTACCGGAAAACAATCAACCAGCATTACTGTGTTTTAGTTCGAATGAAGCCTTAATTTACTTACAAGATAAAATAAGTAATTACTTTCTCACGTATGTAAAAAAATCCCTGGACATCGTGGTGCCGTAGAGCTAAGAAAGGTCGCAACTGACCGTTGGCCAATAAGCCCTTGCATTCGAGGACTATCATGGTGTTCTGCCACTCACACCGACAAAGCTATTTGCTATTGTGTTTATAAATATACCGAAAAACGCATTCATATTTATGTAAATGAAAAATTAGTTTTTTGGATCCATGTGTCTACAGTATCCGGCGATAAATATTGCACATCGAGCTTTGGAAAGAGACAATCGGCTAATTTCGGCTTCGTAGAGCGTTATCTCCGTCGCACACTACTTATGTGATGTTTTGTCTGTCGTGCGAAATTAGCCGATTGTCTTTTTCCAAAGGTCGAAGTGCAATATTTATTGCCGAGTACTTTACATATTATATATATATATATCATTAAATGTAATATTCTTGTGTGTAAATATCTATATCAATATTTACACATATAAATATATGAAGTGATAAATACTTTATTACAAACATTTTCTTGCGTTTCATTGTTTTGCTTATTTTTCATAAAAACATTAAATAAAGGTCTGAATTCGCTATTAGACTTCAAGTGTTATTTTGCTAATGAAATAAATATATAAAATATTAATTTAATAAAATAATTTGGACTGCGATTTTGACAATAAGCTATCTGTATTCCAAAAATGGGCAATAAGTTGGGACAAGATCTGGAGAGTATGGAACAGCTTTTCGGGGCGAGATTCAGTAAATTATCTGTTACGATCCAATTTAATGTAAATTTATTAAATATTTTATTATCTAGAAACTATTGCGGGCTTAGTAACGGTAGCGTTTATGTTTCATTTACATTAGACAGCCAAATTGTACGGGCTAACAACCTGCTGTAGTTAAACTATATGGGACCTGGAGTATCTGACTTTTAATTAACTCGTGTTCATATATTTAGCCTGGCCATAAATATTGTTATAATTAAAAATAGAAAAATATTACTTTTGAATATGGAATGTGTCATTTTTATGTCATTGTTCATTGTTTTTTCATATTTTATGACGAAGAGCACCAAGTCGCTGTGGTTGCATTACATAAAGTAGTCATGCTGCTAAATGCAATTTTTAAAGTTCTAAATACACTTTGTATTATTGAAAGGTTGGTTTTCCGAGATGTTAATAGATACAATGTACCAGAAAAACGCCAATTCACAGCACAGTAAATACTTTTATTCCACTTTTAATTCTCTTATCGACCAACTAGTATAGTTTCCACTAGACAACTTATCACCTCGATTCACTGTCAGGAGTTATTTTCCTATCGCATTTTAATAGAGTTTCAGAGTGAACACTTTATACAGAATGATTGGAAATAAATGTAAAACTATATCTTTATATATAAGAAGTAACGTAGGCTACTTTTATTTTCGAAAAATTCTAAAACGAAAAAAAACTAAATAATTATTTTTTTGTGTTATGTAATTTATCCACGCAGACGAAGTTGGGAGCACAGTTAGTATTAAATATTTTTTTTAATGAAATAAAGATTGAAATACATTATAGCTGAAATTAAGTACTTGATAATTACTTACTGTAAGCTGTAGTTTATACACGGTAGCTGAATGAATATTGTCCGAAATTCGTTTAAAAATGAACCATAAACAATTTCGAAAGCATAAGAAAAAAAAATTGTCTGCCATGAATCTCACGCGGAATTTTCTAGAAATATAATTCACTGTTCTGTTGTTTAACAACGGTGTAACGTGCGTACATATCACAGATAAGCAAATTGACACCGGCTTGCAATGAATGTAAAAGCTCCCAGGAGGCTAAATCTATTAAAAGGTTTATATTGGACCTAATCCAATCTGCGGCGTGTTTAAAAACATTGTTTTTGATATCGCCGAAGCTATCGGACAAGTGGGGTCTTTGTTCTATTATATAAATGTAATATTTACCTTTTATTGCGTGATAAACGAAAACATGTAAACTAATTTTGATATCGTTGTAGAAGTTTCTAGATATTTTATTTAACAAAAGGAAAGCTTACTAATAATTTAATATATGTTAAGATCGGCAAAATGGGATGAAGAGAAGAGAGCTTTATGTGCAAAAGTGGACAACCAAGGGCAGGAATGATGATGTCCCAAGCCAGGGAGCTTCGGTGAGACGTAGAACTAAGTATACCAATATCATTCTAGAATGGAGACGACAAACTGCCAAACTAAGCGTAAAACGTCCACTCACAAGGATGACAGACGATATTGCAAGTGTAGTTAAGTTAGTCGCTAGATGCGATGCCTGAATGGGAGATACCGCGGTCCCCCGTTTAGCGCAGAGGGCGACCACGGGGGGGGGGTTAGTGGGTAGGAATCCCACATACCCCTGTCCTCCCCCTAGAGGCAGGGCATCTTGAATACCGGAAGATTTCCCGAACACCGAAACAAAAAAAAGTCGCTAGATGCGGGTAGCGCAACATCGGTCATCTTAGCGATCTTTGCAGAAGACCATGTTTTGCAGAATGCGCCCATTGACTGGAAAGAAGAACCAAGTTCATGTAACTGTGGAAGGAATCGACTAGACCTCTGTTTTTACTTCTTTTCCTTTTGCCTATTTTGAATGATTTAATTTATTTCATTGTCCTTATCATTTAACTCAATATTTAAGCTATTGCATCTTTTAAGAAGAAAGCGAGCGCTTTATTTTTATCGGAAGAAATAGTCACTAGTATTATATCAATCAAAACTACCCCTTATTTGAGACCTTACTATACATTTGTTATTAATCTATTATATTTATCCCTTACTTTTTTATAAATAATTAATAAAATATTAAGAAGGTTTGATATGTTTACATTTCGATTACATCTATCCGCTATGAGCATTACGCTAATAGCGAATAAATGTAAATAAAGGTAAAAAAACTCAGCACGTCAACGTGATTGATGTAACCATTAGGAATGTTTAAAAATCGTAAGAATATATTTTACCTCGCATTAATTTGGCTGGATGAAACGGAACAGCTATTGCGATGTTCTAATCCAGTATTTCTTTAAAAGATTGCAGAACAAAAATTTAAAATTTACTATTTAACCTTTAATGGTTTTGTTTTTATTTTCCATATCAATGAGTTTACACTTACATAAAAATTAAATTGTAAAAAAAAACTATAAATAATAACAATAATAATCAATTTTAGTTCAGAGTAGTGAGTCCTTAGAAGTATTATTAAGCAGTAATTTGCACTTAAAGGCTAAAAAAGATGAACAAAAGGTTAGTATTCTATACTATTTAAAAATATTTAATATACAAACAACTTAACAAGTTAGCTTATTTTTGTAATAGTTGTATGTGCATTATTTTTGTAATAGTTGTATGTGCATTATTTCTGTAATAGTTGTATGTGCACCTCGCGGCTAATACAAAATTAAAATTACTATTTATATTTTAATTAGTACTACACAGAGTGGAGTAGGTGGGTAACATGACAGCATCTTTGTGCCGACTTATTTAGTTACAGGTTCCTAAGAACTCTACGGATTGTCGTTACACAGATTTTAGCCTACACTATGACACCAATCTGGTCCCTAATAATCATACGACGCTTTCTGCTCTATCTCCGGTGACTTTCAACAAGGTAAAGGAAATCATAGAGACTACATGCAGGCGATGGTTGAACTCGTTAGAAAGCTCATCATTATGTCGCCTAGAAGTACGTTAATGCAATAGCTAATAAAATTACGAGCTATATTAGACCATATAATATCTCGAAATAGCGAACGATGCTGTGTGTAACATGCTGTTACATAGACGTTGTATTAGATTGAGTTATAAAATATTATAAAATAGTACGTGCGTCGTTTACGGATAAGGATATGGCTTGCTCAGTACGGTACTGGTACAACATCGGCACGTAAGATTTAGATTGTCAGTGCTGAGTTTGAACGTGTATATATTCACTAATATTCTCCTTTTTCAGCTAGTGGACGACACCCACTGCAAGGGAAGGCCTCTCCCAAGATTGCTACTATGTTGGCCTTGCACTGCATCGCATCCAGCGATTTGTCTAATACTCACTCATCGGCCATGAAGATTGGCTCTCTTCCAACCCATACCTTAATCCTTTGGATCGCAGAGAATAGAAGGTTTTGTAGGTTAGAGTGGCACTCACTTAAATCTCATAAAAATCTGTTCAGCCCGAAGTCAACTATGAGAAAAGCAGTGTCCAAAATATACATCAATATAGTGAGTGCCGCGAACGAATCGTGGCCGCACGGACTAACGTACTGTGTTAAATATAGAGATCGACAATTTGGATGAACTTTGATTTGATATCATGGTGATACATATCTTAGTAAATCAAATAAAAAGCCTAAGTTTTAGTATTTAACGACCGATTGGTTAGTAATCTGAATTTTGTAAACGCTTTTTCCTACTATATTATTATTACGACGTATATTTTACTGAAATCATAACCATCGTGCGCCTAGAACTTGCATCGGGCTTACCGTAGTTTAAATTTTATCGTATAATTAAACCAAAATGCGCGTATTGTGAAAATCAAACCTACAACCTGATCGTAAGTAACATACCTTCGCTTCTATACTATCACTGCTCAAATAAGAAAATTTGTTACACTTCGTTGAAAATTAACTGCACTACTGAACCGAATCTCGGGCATCAGGCAGTTATTCAGGCCAGTAAGCCATATAATAGTAAGGATCAGATAAATCCGAAGACTACAAAGTTACTAAAAATAAACCCCACCAAATACTCCACGGTTACTTTGTACGAATTAATAGATACTTCAGCTCTCGAACGTAGTTGGTATAAAAAAACTTTATTACGCAATAAATTAAACAATGATCTTGTTTTATGCCCGCTCTCGGGCGAGATTGTGAAATATATTTTGGCCACGTGTTGCCCCACACCCCTGTTAAGGTCATCGCTTTTGTACCTTTACTTCATTATTAATTTATGGTATATATGAAGAAAAATATATCCTCAGTAGCTTTTTTTAAAGAGAGTGATGTATTTGTGGACATTGTTAATATAATTTCAAATTCCAGTGCGACAATATTTCAGACGATATCCAACTAATAGCATAACAACGTCTTGAGAGAACTTATGCATCCAATTTACTTCCCATGCAGTTTTATTAGTGGAATAAAAGAAAACAATTGTTATGATAAAATTATTTAGTAGAATTAGTGTCTGTTATTATGAAAATAAATTCTCAAATTTTATTTCAAAATTTGGTATGCTTATCTAAAATCTACTAAGGTATCTTTACAAATAATAACTTCAGTTAATCTATAAGATGTTACTGATTTTAAGAGTTTAATTTTACTGTAGAGATTTGAAAAAAAAAATTATTTATATGTCGTAAGATGAATATGTTTATAAAATGTAAATTATTTATTTATTCTTCCAAATCAATTTTATTCCCTTCGAAATAATCCCCGTCCGATGAAACGCACTGTTGCCAACATTTTTTTTTGTCTTCGAAACATTTGGAATATTGTCCGAAAAGTCTTTTTCTGGTATAGCATCCAAGAATTTCATATATTCGGTTTTTATCTCTTCAATTGTCTCAAAACAGCGTCCCCGCATGAGAATCAGGCGAATACAGTTGCTGCGTTACGATATAAGTCAAGTTTTTGTCGCTTTTCAAGAAATAGGCGATTTAGGCACCGTTCGAGATCTCAGAAAAAGTTGAAAAAGCTTTTATAGCTATATTTAAAAAAATGTCAAAGATTTATGCTATACTAAGTGCTACTACTGTAATGATTTCATAAATGATTTTATAGTAGCAAGTAACCTCACGTTTGAAATCATGCGGTAGCCACCGGGCTATTTTAATGTTAATTAAATACGTATTTTTAAATTCTTTATAAAACATGCAGTTATGCCAAGTTTACTTTATTTATACTTTTCAGATCTGGGGCATTTATCATCCGAACAGGTGGTGGTAGGTCGTTGGAAGACGCTAGATGCAGACCGCTTCCAACCAGTGCTACTTGAAATCTATTGGAGAAGCATGGAATGATGATGATTGTTCATCCTATGTTGAATATAGAATTTTTGAATTTCAATTTTAATGTAATTCTATATCACTTTATAAAAACTTTAATATTTTAAGGATTGAAAGCGTGAGCATTAACCAGAATAACATTGCTCCGTCGCCCGCGTTCGTCGCTCCCTGAACCTTAGCTGCAACAAATCAACAATTTCGAAATAAATCTATTTATACTTCCGCACCCGATTTACATTTAAACTAATTATTACCGTTTGTACAATAACAATGGCACAGGATTTTCATTACCGCGTAAAAGATTTTTAACTTTGCTCGTTAGTTAGTAGGTTGATTTTGGATTGTATTACTATCAAAAATTTATTTGAATTACGCATTAGTTATTTCGATTTCGTCTGCTGTCAATAAATGCATGGTACACTATAATCAAAAATCAATAGCTTCAGAAATAATAAATAACGATAATAGTAAATATATGCATTTAAAAAATTCAGATTACTAGATATTAAAATTCATTATTTCTTACTATCTGTCCCTGGAAAATCTGTACAATACCCGACGATATTGTACACGATTTTTGACCGACCTTTGGAAAGTGACAATCGGCTAATTTCGGCTTCGTAGAGCGTTATCTGTCGTACAAATGACAAAACGTCACATACACATTTTGGTAGTCATACGTGTGGGACTGTACTACCAAAAGTTATTGATTGGGCGCATTCAAATAGAAAAAATAAATTAATCCAACATATTTTAGCGTGATCACTTAATACAAGTTGATCCGTTAATCGACTTTATTTACCAATTGTTGCTTGCTTGGATTTGGCTGGGATTTTTTTATTATTGATAATTACTTACAAATTTTTCTTAAACTTGGTCCTAGATTTCTTATTATTTAAAGTTATGAAAACTTTGTATATGATGTTGTTCGGTTTGATTTTAATGTCTTCTTCCTAATGTCTTCTAATTTTAATCCTTCGTGGCTTTTATTTCCTCAACTAAATAGTGCCAGTACTGTCGATATGCCCAAAGAAATAATTAAGTTGTACAATGTAAATTTTGGGTTCAAGGCACTCAATTGAAGCGTATTTTCTGGCTTTTGTTAGAAATTACATAATATCCGTGAATTGTTTTGAAAGAGGTGCCTTTTTAGCTTATCAAAGGCTGGGTATCTTAAGTCGTCTTTGAATTTTTATAAGGGTCGAAAGGTTCTCGAGTGGCGGTCACGATGACAATCACCTGATTAACTAAGAAAGGGACTAATATATAGCTACTTCCGTTATGCAGCAATAGTCGTGCAATGAAGTGCACCGCCCGACAGCCCGATGATAAATGCGCGTGCGTTAAACAATGCGATACAAAACTACCACTGTTAATCCACTTTACACGTGTTTTACTCCTCCACGAGGCATCCTCAGGAGATGTTAGACCGATCAGTGCCAAACACCGAGTGGCTGGCACTGGGAAGTAGCTATATATTAGTCCCTTTCGTAGTTAGGATCGACTTCGGTGAGGTAACGCCTGAATCTATTAGTTAATCACCTGATTGTCAACCGAGACACAATGTGGGTAAGGGTACTCTACTAGGTGATGCGAAGACATAGTTAAAGTCACTTTAACTATGTGTGTGTAACATTGTATTGTTTGATGATGGTTCCAAATAAAACAGACTTTTATTAATATAGGCATAATGTGATTATATTCACGTTGTTTATATTTTATTCGTAATATTATACCATCACATGCTATCCTTATAACAGGCACTGTAAATTTGTATATTTCAAAATTACTATTCGAAATTAGAAACACTAATCATCGGATGTATAGCATAAGCAAAGCTAATTTCGCTCGCTTGGCATGGTGTTTACAAAGAGATTATTTTCGTTTGACTAAACAATGGAATCGAGTATTTGATGAAGTAAAAAAAAAATTAGCCGCACAGTAGTGTCTATAATTCTTTTTATTGTTTTCAGCCGATAGATACCCACTGCCAGCTGCTTTACTATTGGCCTCCGTTATTGGGGTTCTCTTGTTCTCCCATCTAATTTTTGAGTTAGGGATATAACCTTTCTATTTTCACCCTTTCTCATCCTTCACAATTTATCTCTTTTTTTCCTCTTTCAACCTTCTCACAGCATTCATTTACATTACTGCCTGGATTTGACCTCCCTCGAAGATTGCCACAATGAACGACCTTGCTCTGCCTACATCCAGCGACTTTTCCGAAACTCCGCGAAATTTACTATGTCGTCGGTTTACCAAGTGGAGGGTCTATAGCATGGTTGCACAGACTTATAAAGACTAGGGGCCACTCGATCAAATCATAAACTGATGGCGGGCCCGCCGCCAGAAGTATAGGCAATTAAACACAATAAAGAATTGATAATAATTTATAAAAATTGACAAAAAAAATATTAATTTGAAGCGTGGCACTGCATAGTGCTTACAATATTTTTTTTATATTTGGCTCAAATTTATTTGTAGCAACACATAAAACTGCTTCCAAACTTTCATTTGCAAGGCGGTTTCGATTTTTTGTTTGTGTTGTATTATTTTTGCTGTCGGCGGGCCACCAGTATTCGACCGGCGGGCCACTAGTATTCGACCGGCGGGCCGCGGTCTGTGCATCCATGGTCTACAGCGTCTATCGGCTGCCGGTCAACACTCGGGAACATTTCTGTCCCAACAGCTAGTAATTCTTCGAGCTACATCTGTGATTTTTTTATTCAATCTCGCAACGAAATTCTAAGCATTGCTCTCTCCATTGCCCTGGGTGACCATGAGCCTTCTTAAAAGGCTTACAGTACCCGACTACGTCCCGGATCCGTAAACGATCATCGGCAACATACACTTGTCAAATTTTCAACTTCGTCTATGATTCGGTTACGTAAAAAAATTGTAGCGCGCTTACGAATATTTCGATTACAAATCAATCGAAATTATGTTATCTAGGGAGTCCTATCAAACAACTGATTTGTATTGATATGATTCGCTGTAAATAAAAAAAATTATAAATGTAGAACATAGCGTGGTGCACTAAGTTTACATTGGAAATAATTATAACTAGAGATAAGACTGAACATTTCTCTAGGATACATATAAATATTACAATACACTCTTGTGTAATATCTTCCAGTTGAATATACATTTTTTCGTATTTCTGTGTAATAAAACTATTTAAGGATAATTGTAAAAGTGATCTGAGGAAAATCATTTAAGTTGGTATTGGTAATTTTGTTTTCAGTAAAATCAAGATGTACTGGCAGGTTTGAAACATCGTAGCTCTTTGTTTTAGATTCAACATTGCCGCTGAAAAAAGGAGCTAAAAATGAAAGTATTTTTTATCAAATTTAGCTGGATCACTATAAATGATCGTAAGTGTACCCACTTGAATAAACACAAATCCATATCAACAAATACTCAATTTAGAGATACACGACCTAAACAACTAAATTTTAAAAAGAAGAAGCACATAGATTGTATTTCTTCTTCAGGTTTCTAGAAACAAAAGATACCTTTTTCTCCTTTAAAGATGAATTGTTATTTCGTACCATTTTGATAGTAGTGATTATTGATAAAATAATTCACTCAAAGATTTCTAATTTATGTGAACACGTCATACTTTTACGCGTAATTATACGTATTTACGGCAACATAACCATAATGAAAACAATGAAAATGGATAGCGCACGTTTGACATGAATGCGTGCGATCAATTATACTGAATGACTGGTTAAGTCACGTAGGTTAGTTTCCACTTTGTTGGCAACCGGTGTCTAATGTATGCGAATATATTAATTTATTTGTTTAATTATATACCGGTTTTTTAATGTTAGATTTTACGTTTGACGTCCGCATATTTTAAGAAGCTCAGCGACTAATATGTAAAAATTTGCAGGATATTCCTGATCTGATCAACATATTTTAGTTTTTGACGACTTTTGTGAATATGGGAGAACTGTAACCATCAAAGAGGTCTATTAGAACCGTCTAATGGTATAAGATAGGTTAGTTAACTTACAAAATGCTATGCTGAGGCAAAGTAAATTGCCATTGAAAAAATTAAGAAGAATGGTTTCATCATGTAAAGTGGAGTTAGTTCCTAAATTGTCAAATAATCAATAAACTTATTTCTTGAACTATATTAGTGTATCTTTATAATAAACTTCTTTCTTTGAGTTAATTACTAGCCAGTAGAAAGAGTGCTTTAGAATGGTGGGCTTTCGTAAGACGCTTTTAAGCACAGTATCAAGGTCATTTTTATATAGAAGTTGGCAGGTTCCTCTAGAGTAGTGCTTAGAGTATTAAAAACGATCGATGCCAGAATTTGTGGGTAATAATTCCATATAACCTTATATTTTCTACGATTGTATTTAGAAAGTTGCCACCAAAACCAACTGAAAATGGTTAAGTATCTTCACCAGAGAGGCGTATTACTTAAACGTGACAGCGAATTAGCGTTCTTGCGGTATTGATAAGTTCTAGGTTTCTTTGAATAATTCCTGGGCATATACGACTGTTAACAAAACAATGTTATTTTCATATAAAAATATTTTTCTTTCTTCTATGTCAATTCTGCGTGTACCAACGAGAATTTTGCTAAGTCTCTATTTAAAATTTTAGTAGTCATTTGGGCCTTTTCGGCCTTCAATCTTTGACTCGTGAGTTGATGAAGTCATGCATCTCTCAAACTGGTTTGAAATCAATACAAATGCACTCACCAACCCGCTTGTTACACTTGACAAGTAGAAAAGATTTAATGGAATCAGGCGTTACCTTGCGGAAGTGGTCTCTGACTCTGTGTTTGGTACTAATCGGTGTAACATAGCTCCTGAAGACACCCCTTGGAGAGGTGAAACACGTGTTGAGTGATTTGATGGTGGCAGTTGTGTAATTCGCATTGTTTGCCGCATACGCATTTATCAGCGGCTAGCGGGCTGTGCACTTTGTTGCACGACTACCACTGCATGTGCGGAAGTGGATAAATATTGCTCCTTTACTTTACTAGAAAAGAGCTGGCCACCAGTCTCCAGCAGCTCTGGTTACAGGAAGACCCTGGAAGTCTCTGAATAATGTTGATCTTAGACCTCTGCATTAACAATATCATTAAATTAAAAACTGCCATTACCATATAATACTCACGACTAGATTGATTCGAAGAATCATATCGCAGCGATACATTACGGTCATGTTCGTTTTAATTAGTACTTAGTCGCTCACGAGACTCGCTGTGTGAGTTCTCTATCTAGAAATTTCGCAGAAATTGATGCAGCTACCGAAGACTATAGTATTACTAAATTGTTGTCAAGTCGTTCATTATTATGAGTTGCAGATTCGATTCTGGTGAACAATTTGTCTGTCTTATATAATATATACCGCATCACACATATCTGATAAAGATACTAAGATAAATTACGTCCAAAAATCCACTAATACGTTGATTTTAAGTTATTGATCTGTACTTTCTCCTCTAAAAAGCTCATACACCTATAAGCAAAGACCCTGTATAATACTACATATTATCCACAAGGCATATGTAATCAATCAGGCTAAATAATTGTGAGTTGGAACACAAATGTTAAATTAAAAATAATATAAACATTTAAAATGATTGTCTCAGGCTAAAAAGCATCTATTCATCTATTACTCCATCCTCCAATAACTCCAGTTATATTTGACGTACAGTTAATCTGATCGTAGTGTCGATATTTTTGGCAATGTAAAGAAAGCTGGTAGGTGTTATTCTAAGGCGCAAAAGAAAAACAACCGGCACAGAAATCAAAGGAAAAAGTCGCAGATATCGGCCTAAGAATGGCAAGAACGAAATGGGAATGGGCCGGGCCAAATGGCCAAAAAATAATTTTTTGATGCAAGCGCTTGGTAGAATGACGACTATGGAGACAAAAAAACCACGATGTGATGAAGAAATGACATCATAAAAAATGTGAAAAAGTGGAAGGAGATAGAAAAAGAAAGAAGGAGATCTATACTAAATTTGTAGTCTAGGAAGGTTGAAAAGTAAAGAAAATAAGAATAAATCTATTTAAAACACATATTGAAAAAAGGTGTTAGTAGACTTGACATCGTGATTTGTTTAAAGACAAACTCATGTTTCTTCATGTTGAAGAGCAGCCCTGCGAGCTATTTATCGATTCCGTAATAATACCATGATACAAAGCAGAAAAGATTTATGAGCAAAATGACTAACAGAAGCCAGTCGAGTCCTAAAAAGAGTTTCCTAATTCTTATTAAATTGTAATTTCAGTCTAATGTTGGTTATAGACCCCCTCATATATTTTAATGGAACCGGTTCAATATGGCCTGCACTCAGCGTTTTCCGATGATCTTACCTAGATCATTCACCAACCTTGTGAGTAAAGACTAGTTTCTACTCCAGAACCTTATAACCTGAGCGGCCATTTGTATTTAGTAAATAAAATTTATTATTTAAATTTAAGATTGAAAATTGTCGTCACGTCGACTGACGTCAGTGCATATGTAAGCACTTAGTCTCTAGTGGATATAAAATAGCAAAGTCATCGATAACCGTACGTAATAATTACTTAATAGCCATACCAAAAATGACCTGAATGGCTTAAAACTGTGTTACACGCGTACTTCACATCGCTTAGCATGAGACAAGACCATCAATGACACATTCGACCGATTTCTGTTGCTAGACGACTTGCATATGCATTAAGCGCCGTTTACACTCGACGCGTATAGAAACGTCGTTTCTATCGTCTTTTGCATGCTGCGTTTTATCATGATAGAGATATCTACAAGCGAGTAGGTATTAAACGATATCGCTGAAGTATTTCGAAGAATTGCTCCTCTGAAGTGACAGTGGGCGGTGCACATCGCTCGTGCAACCGATGGACCTTGGGGCAGAAAGGTTTTTGAGGCTCTATCGGCTGAAAATAACAAGAAGAAGAGCAAGCATTGAGATGTATTTAAATTTAACAGCCACGAATAATAGGAAGGGAATCCCTTAATATAACTAATACTAAAGTACAGCTTGTATACAGCTATGGATTTTCTAATTGGCAAAAGTTGGAAGTGAGAAAAGTGGAACAAATTCAGACATTAAAATCAACAATTAATTTTAGCAGTCACACAGACGGTATTTACTGTCTAACATAACAACACCAAAGCTAATGAAATTACATAGCTAGTACATGGCTACGTAATTATTATGACATGCGAAGACAGTGTTGTGAAGAGTTTTAAATTTTTAAAAGGTTATTTAATCAATATTTCTAAAAACACTAACTTTTGGAGACTTAAAATATCTCTTAATTTATATATCATGCGACGCGTGCTACCTTTGTTTTAAAAGGCTCAATGTATTGCTCATTTTTGAAAATTCAGATATGGTAATAATAAATTACAAAACAACTCTCAAAATTAGTTTTCAATATATTTATTACATAATATAGAAATTAATCATTGTTAACTGCCTGTCGTATTCCTATAGAGAAATTATTAATGTTACATATATCAGAGTGATACAAATTGATCGTAGATAACTGTCAAAGCTTTTTAAAGCTTTTTGCAGACAAATGACAAAATACATTGACCCCTTTAAAGATTTTATATCTATAACCAATTACCCTATAAATACACGAGAGGATGGCAAGAATAACGCGGTCTAATTAATTGTCAATTTAAATTAATAAAAAGTCTGTTCAGCCAGGCCGTACAACGAGCCATACATACATATAGTTTCTTTAATTTTCTTATATTTTTATATCCTGTACTAAATGTCATTGTAAAAAATGTGTGCAAACGCGTAGAAATAATATATATTGTAAAAGGGTCTTTATTTCATGAATCTAGGAAATCGATTTCAGCTAATTAAAAGCTTATGAATGCATTCGTGCAATTTTGCAATTGTTTCTATTTTTAGATCGAATATAAGGTCAAAATTTCTTTATAGCTCGCTTTTCGATGATCGATTTGGTGAGTGACTTGTTTTAGTTGGTGAGTCTTAAGCATTTTCTTCTAAAAACTCGGTTTGTTAATTTTCATTGTTAGACATGGTTCTCTTCCATAACTTTCGATGGTACGGTAGCGATTTACAAGCAAGCGGGGATAACGAGAGGTTTCCAAAAAGGGTGGTCCAGAAAAAAAACCTCAATTCCCACGAAGGCTATGTCAGTGACTTTTGTTCATCTACGGATCTCCAAGGCGACGTCACTGCAAAGTTCAGGACTCTCTGAGAGATCGTCACGATCACCAGTCTCACGCTGCACGCATCAGCTACATCTCGGGACTTTAACTTTGTCGTCTGTCCAGGTACTGGATGTCTATTCTGTTAGTTATACTTTGTCGTCATTGTTATGTAATAATACTGTTGTAAAATCTTGTTAATGGTATATTTTGTATAATGGTACTTTTAACGAATGATTAGAGATGATCGGGAAAGAAGAGCTGTGAGCTAGATGAAATATATTATAATTTGATTTAAGACTTGTTTTATTTCATATGCATGGAATCATCAAATGTCATATAAAATAAAAAGGAAATCCTGTTGAAATTTTTAGACAAATGTATATTTACTAAGAACTAATTATTTATGTAAGCAATTTCAATACGGATACCACAAAAGATGTGCTTTTTTAAAACGCTTTATTCAAATCGAATATGGCCATTTTATATCTTTATATATGTTAAAGGTATAATAATAAGGTAATAATTTTTGTGATTTGTACACTATTATTTTGGTATTCTATCTTTCCCTAATTCTATTCTATTCTCTTATAATACGTATTATCAGTTTCTGTATTTTTGTGGTATATAAAAAAATTATTAATATTTTGAAATTTGCAAAACCAAAATTTTTAAACATTAAGAAGAAAATGCATATTTTTTTTGAAAGTAGTTTTCCTCATAATTATTCGTCGTCGTCGTCGTTTTAGCCTAATGACGCCTATTGCAAGGCTTGGACCTGCCGCAAAAATATATATCCGATATACCATAATCGCCATGCTTGGCAGGTTGGTTGGCGGACGCCCATACTTTGCATACTTGTTAGTGAGAAGGGGCAATACTGTATAGTATTCTTCTTCTTCTTCTTACTAAAGTGTGAATTATATAATTATACAATTAATGCACAAAGTGTGAATTATATAAGATGGTATTCCGAGAATCGTATCTGCGACCTACGATCGCAAGTCTCAGTCCTCTACCGCTGGGAAACCACTATTCATAATAATTAATTTAACTATATTCCTCATAATCGAAGTTTTACATGAAAGAAAACTATATATTTACCCTGTATTTACCTCTTAAAAGCTTTTTCACCTGTAACTAATCACCCTATAAATGTATATGATAATATATATAAAGTTATTCAAAGTATTTATATTTAATAATCAATGTATTTAATTTAAAAATACGGCGATTATTTTATATAGGGCGCCGTCGTTAAATTCTACGGTATGCAGATAGCTTTGTAGGTGCCGGCTAGTTCTGAAATATACATTAAACTTTTGAATGCTGTTTTATATCTCGCTTAGTATGCTGAACGAATCTGCAAGTCTATGACGGTAAAACAATTAAAAACTCTTTACCGTTGGCTCGTTTTTATGTAGTATAAACTAAATGAGTAGGAATAGTTTATAGGTTTAGCATTGCGATGTCGGATACCAGGTTCAATCTCCGACAAGCGAAACGAAAACACTAATTAAACCTCCTTCCTTAGATTGTCGAGTGGTCTACGTTAGTCCACACAACCAGGTGAGCCTCGTCTTCACTGCTTCCATCTCCATCGGAATGTCAAATGTAGGTTCACAAACACGAATGATTTAGTTTTTAATGGAGTTCACTGACCTTTCCGCTCCGTGATCTTATGTCAACATAGCTGTAAAAGCCTTGGGGCTAATTACCAATACCATCGAAACAATACCGAACAGTACTAATTAAGCTGGTATATCATAAATACAATTAATATTAGCGTATTGTTGTCGTAGTGGAACGACTACAGCTATTTTTTTTACATTCCTTTAAACATATTATCATTCACTTAGAATAATTTAGAGTGACCACATGTGCACGTTTTGATAGAAACTAGATTCAGATTGAACTCCCCTATAATGGTATCGAATTAAAGATACGATGATTCCATATGCGCCCTGATAAAAATGTTTGGACAGGTATTTCTGTCACTTTCACAATATCCTTATTACAATTAGCAATTAATATCACTAGAAATCCTTTCAGGAATTTAGATTTTTTTTCAAGTTTTTGTTACACAGACCTATAAAATTTATTGCATGATATTTCGGAGACAGTACTCGGGAGTATATTGTAAAACAGTTGACTACAAAAGAGTTAGTAATTTAATAAATCCTGCAAGATAAAGATATAAAAAGCTTATATTTATTTATAATGCTTACCTTATGTAGAGTGAGTTTTCGCTTCTGTTTGACGCTATCCAGATTTATCGCCCCGCAAACGTTGGTCTAAATTTCAGAATTATCTCACATATCATTACTCCGTGTTTTTAAATTAGACTTTAAATTACATCTGTTTAAGTACCAGACAATGCTGGAACTTAAATGTAATGATTTAAATTTATCGTTAGTCATATGTAAAAACAATGTTAGATCGATTAAGTTACTTTGACAACACTTTATTTTCCGACTAAGCAAGAACACCTAAACGAACATGTAAACATAAAGAATTGCAAGTATTGAAGCGGAAATCCCAAAGCTAAACACGAGAAGCTACTTCATTCGCCTAAGGCATGGATGCATAGACCGCGACCCGCTGGTCGGATACTGGTGGCCCGCCGACACCAAAAAAACTTGTACATTCGAAAAATATCGAATTCCAGAATAATACCAAAAAAAAAATTAATTACCTATACTTCTGGCGGCCGGCCCGCCATCAGTTCATGATTTGCCCCAGTGGCCCCTAGACTTAATAAGTCTGTGCAACCATGTCCTGAGGTAACCGAAAAATAATTGGACAATAATTTTAGAAGATTATCGCGGCTGTTCGGTTACTTTAATTTTGAGTATATGAAAATGTTACGGGAGTTCTTGCATCAATGTTACTGAAATTGCGGACTGCAATCGTGGCATATAATTATAGCAAATTTTTTTTTCTTTAGAAAATCTGATTACGAGATGAGGCGACATCTCAAAACTGCCCGAGAGCCGAGATCTATCCCTAGCTGACTTCTTTTTATGGTGTTACTTAGAAGGTAATGTCTATACCTATAACCCAAACATGCTACGTCAACTGAAATAAAAAATCAGCGAAGAAATGTGACGAGTATTTGAAAATTTCAGCACTCGCTTAGAAGTTCGAAATAATAAAAATGTTAGTTTAGATGATGTTATTTAAAAAAAATATACCACCAACTATTACTGTAAATAAGAAAAATATACTACATAATGCACATTTTTTAAAAGAATTTTTCAAATGTTAATTAATCCATGATCCACCTGTACATGGCCATTTTTATTAATTTCACATTGTTTATAGAGCAACGTAAGAAATAAAGACTTGCACGAGAATTTATTTTATTCCCATAATGATATAATGCCGGAGATAGACATATTTCTAGTCAAAATATGTACAATATGATTTATGTAACTATATGTGCTTACATATATTATGTTTCGTATATATTTTGATATTTGTATTTATTAAAATAAAAAATAAAGTGAATGTTCTAAAATACGTAAAATAGGTTTATTTTCTTATTGGACAACGAAAGAGCAATAACTTTTAACAATACGAAGTCTCTCAAGGTAGCAAGTTACTTACCCCTCTGTTCACCTTTTTATCGTGCTTCTGAGAATAATGGATATAAATATTATGCAATACAATAGTAGGCACGGACAATATCGAAGCAGTTTCCTCGGTTATAGAAGTGGCTTGTGCAGATAGTTTCAATGGTGTAGGGACATAGGCTATGGTAAATGCCCACACCATATACAAAAGATCACCGACATGTGCCACAATTGTGGTAGTGATGAGGACATGGACACGCTTGAGTTATGGATAGCGAAGGCATAGCCGAGCCCAGGACTCACTACCACAGCGATATCTCAAGCAAGAACAAGAGGTCATAGAGCGCTGATATAACTTTCAGCAAAAATGTTGCAAGAGGAAGCTTTGATGAAGAAAACTATCAACATCAGTGTTCCTCATCAGCCCGAGATCAAGACATATTTCTCCAAACCACAGATCAAGACCGACCCCGATGCCAGGTTTGCAGTAGCGTGCTGCACCTATCTTGGCCCCGCGGTCAGACGCGTGCTAAATATTTTTTACGGCTTTGTGATAGCGGATTGGGGCTGCAGTTCTACCCAAAAATCTTGAGGTAATAGCCTAACCCACAGCTTTTGACGGAAGACTTGAAAGAAAACCGTGAGTGTTTATTCGGTAGGATTTCTTAATTAATCAACGTTGCCCATGCAACGGAGTGGTATACCACATAGAATTTCTTTACGACATAAATAAAACGGTTAACGAAATAAGGAAGAAAATAATGTTTACATCTTATAAAAGTTTTTAGATGGGTTTAATATAATTGCGACTATTGTTGGCAGACTCCACGTATTATCCAACTATTTCGTCTTCTCTGGTGTAAACATAATGAGATGAGTCTTAACAACAGGCCTGACCTGTATCAAAAAGTCGGTCATCATAGATGTTCTGTTATATGATTAAACGAAGTGTTTTGGAATGCTTCATCCCATATAGCTAAAAGGAATAACGTAGTTTGACATCAGAATTTTTTTATATGACATAGAGAAAGTAATTTCATATAACTTTGTCTCACTACTTAAGTTACTAACTTATTAAGTTTAAAAGTTTGCTGAGCAAGAAATTTCTGATATATGAAGTATTTGTCGCCGTGGGTCAACGAACTGTGAATTAAAATATGTGAGGACCTCGTGCGACAAAAATCTAACGTTAAAGTTTCTAGAGAAGAAGTCATTGTTAACTAAGGTTCCCATAAGTCTTTATTAATGCGGTGAATTAGTATAATTCATATAATGTATGAAATTGTGTGACGTGAGAGTAAAAAGATATTTTAATAAGATGTGACGAGACAGGTTGGGCCTTCACCTAAGCTAGAGGTGTCATGTCCATAATAATACGGTTTTATAATTTTAAGATACAAAATGCCATAAGCCGACTTATGAATTTACACTTTATATCTGCATTCCCGCGAACTTAAGTAAAATGGTTGTTACTTTAATTTGTTTTGGACTAAAGCTGCTATGTTTTATCTTTTCTTTGGCGTTTACATCTTGGTTATAGACGACAGAGCGCGAAAAGTAATTATCTCTCATGATACTGGACTCGAATTAGATTATTTAAATCATCGGATTAGGAAGCTACCAAGTTTATCTAGGTTGGACTAACCGTGGATTAAAAAAATAGCTTTATAATGTAATATAATAAAATGAAGTAAACACAAAATTAACAAAGAGAGCATGTTCAGTACCTTCGAGATATTTATTGATTTATTATATTAAGATTGATAATTGGTGATATATTCAGTATTGCAAATATACCTGTATTCGTCTTAGCATACTTCTATTGTACTAACAACAAAATAACACGGCTAACAGACATACCGTTTTCCATAAAAAATATAATGCTGTTCGTCATTGTAAATCATAATCGCCCACTGCAATACATAAACCTTCCCAAAGATATCCATGGGGGAAATACCACTATGGCCACGCTCGTCGCGCGGGTTGGCGACTGTTGTGTGTATGGTAAGCAGAGGACGCTGCTGTCCATTCTCTGGAAACTTGTTTGTGACTAGCGGCAAATCTATATAATTAATGCTCAGTGTGAATTACATAAGATAGATTCCCGGAGATTGATCCCGCGATCTACGATCGCAAGCTGCAATCCTCTACCACTGGACTATCACTGCTTAAGATAATAACTACTAATCTAAAATTAATTAACAATGTTTATAATATATTTAAAATAAAATACGCAGCCATAAATATCCGTAAACTAAATATTATGCAAGAATACAAAAAAAGGGACCTAAGGTCGCAATTCTTAGTCCTCTACTGCTGGGCTGGAATTATGAAATGTCAAATATTAACAGATATTTAAAAAAATTGCGTCTACGACAAAATCAGGCCTGGACTGACAAAGATGTCAGTTCTTCCTCAAAACTAGTTGTATGTATTAACTGTGAGCAAAGGCTCTTGAAGTGATGCTTCAATTTAGGCTATCAATCGAATGTCGTTAAGCATTCTGATTCAAAGGTGCCCGGGAGTACCGAACGTTGGCTGTAGTTGGGTGTTATCGGATTACGTACGGCTATCTTATAAACTAGAATCAAATGATATCTAACTACATAGCACCCTTTTCCTGATTTTTAAGATCAGACGTATTCGATAGGAGTGCTAAACACGTTAAGACTGCTAGCGGAAGTCGAGTTCCATTCGTTCAATCTTATATATTATAACGACTCGAGCCGAGGAAGCATAAGGACTCCGCAAATAGAGCAGATATCGAGGTTAAATGTTTAATACCTCTGTCACCCTCATCCGATGAAGTGTAAATTAAAAATTTAAAAAAGTGATATAACGAGAAAATTAAAAAAAAAATGCAATTCGCAAATACACGTATCTTCTATCAATCTAAAGTATGTTTATAGGTACATCAAGATTTACGTAAACTGAAACGAATTATAAACGAACACAAGTTCTCGAATATCCCGCGTTTAAAGAATCGCTGTAAACACCGATAGTTTCTTTTTCAGGGGTAAATGACACTTATTTTATCAATTAGGAGACATGTTGCGTCAAAATTGCAAATAAAATGACTTTATAAAACAGAAAACATAGATCGAATTCTCGAATTGTTGATATAAATACGACACCGAAAACGTGGTCACGTGTTTCTCATAACGCCGGTGGCGCCTTCGTTGCACATACGAATGCGTATTTTGATCCTATGCGCCTATAACATATAATATCATATTGCCAATCTAACTAGGTCAAGATTATTTAACTTTAATGATTTTATTAAATCGATGTAAAATTTACGTATAATTTTCCATATCTAACATTCCATTAATTATGTTATCCTAGTATATTCTTACATTCAATAGGAAGAAAATTATCTATTGCTAACATAGTCAGTTGTTAGACGCCCACTTATGCTTACTCTTCCTCCAAACATCACATCATCATCATCATTATAGTGGGGGTCTACCCGCGCCGTCACCTCGTGGTCACCACTTGAGAATCTTACGGCTCCTACGTTCGTCGATTGCACGAACGATGTACGCCCACTACCACTTATTACAAGTAACTTATCGAGCTAAGTGGGTGACCTTGGTTCTACTGCAGATCATCACATTACGTTCTCGCAGCAAAGCTCCTACCATAGCCCTATGGGATGCCTTAAGCTTTCTTATAAAGTTCATCGTAAAAGACCACGTCTTAAATCCACAAGTCACCACCGGCAACACACACTGATCGTCTTCTTCAGGCATTGTCGTTTTTAAAAGGAAGAATTCTTTTATTATTATTATTCTGTTCTATTTAAACAAAAGGCAAATAATAATAAATAAAGCAATGGCTTATTTATTTTTTAAGTGTAGCAAATTACATAAATTTTTCTTCTACTTTTTTAGACATAAAACTGTGTACCAAACGGTTAGTTAAACAATTCATTTTCAGGTATAAAAAGTAGCTCCACTTTGAAGGCACATTTTTCTCTCTTTTTTTCTCCAACAGTGAAAGATGACTTGTGAATGGTCTCGGAACTTGAATTTCCGTAACTCAATAAGGGTTGGCCGCTAAGCACTTGAGCCGTTTACTGCTAACACGATATTATGAGGGCGTTGACCTCTCAATTCAGCGTGTCATCATCGTTAATGTTTGGGACGTAGAATTTACTCGTAAATAAGTATTTGGTCTCTACAGATATTATTCATATTATAAAGATTCCATAATTTTTACAAAGACATGTTTACGTATTACGTATTAATCATTTAATCAATTTATGCGTATTTTTTAACTGAATTTTAATTAATTTAATTTAATTTTTTACTTTTTTAAAATGTCTTACATATTTTCGGCTAACAAAGAAAAATTTAGTAAGATAATTAGGTATCGCCCAATCGTGATTTCATACGATCATGAGATCGTAAGATGAAGAATGACGACTGAAGTGTGAATGATTGATGAAATGATTACTGAAGTGATGATGCTGATGTTATCATCATCTCATAATGATGATGATGACGTCATAATCATATCACATAGATCTCGACCATAGACTCATCATAACTTCTTGTACAAAGTCTGTAGGAATCTTAAAGGATAACTTATTTTAATATGAAATCCGAGTTTTGAAAATGTTTTCATTATTTATTGGCGTATCATACATTATTTGATTGCAAATGAACTATACATTCACCTCTTTAAAGCAGGTACTAGGACTATAACAAACATATATAAGTACAATTCGCAGATTATTAACAAAATTTTGTGTTATATGTCATTGATATTGAAAAAAAAAAATGTATGTAAATTATGTAACAAATGCAATAACATTTCATAATTATATCTCTTTATATTCGCCACTATAAAAGGGAAAGGCAATTTTATATTACTAGATAAAAACTTGTTACGCAAACAAAAAACAATTCTAACGTACTCGTGATAAATCTTCTTCAAATATCTGGAAAATGTTTTAAGGCTAGACATCATTACAGAATAATCATTTTTTTCTTAGTTTACTTTATAATGTTATATAACAATATTATTTTTTATCCGTTTACGAAGGTCAGAAATTAAAATCATAAAATAACCTATTAAATCGTCTTTTGTAAAAACAGACTGGGAAATTAATAAGAAAATTTCCCTTTGCTTCGTTTAGCTGGAGGCTACCTTAATAAAGCTTTCGTAAGTGATTAAATATTGGATTTTTTAAGTTGTTGACAAAAGAGTAAAGAAGGAGAATGAGTGAACAGAACCTTAAAATTTAAAATACAACCGTAACACCGTGTTATTGGCTGTTAATTTAACACTTAACTCCGTAATCGATCCACCTAATGGGAAGCCTACTCATGTCGCGTGTTACGTATCCATAACTTATAGTTTTTGATATCTAAGACCCCTTCAAACCGATATTTTTGTCGGTAATTCAAAACTTAAATCTAATCACTATAGTGACTATAAAGAGTACGAGTATATTGTTTTCGACGATACTAGGACGACCATTTGAGGTAAAAACTTCGTATTAAAAATTTGTTTATCATTCATCATTTGAGCTTTCTATGGCGTCCATAACTTGACATAAGCCTTTTCCATAGATTTCGAATAGGACCGGTCGAAAGCGACCTGCGATCAGCGTCTTCCAACAAGGTCGTCTGTTTGCTGGACTTGCCGGACCGGAGCTTTTTCCCAGAACCTTTAGGTTTAAGTGGTCGTTTGTTCTGCGCTGTGACCTGCCCGTTGCCACCTCGTCTCTCTAATCCGCTGCGCTTCGCAGGTTACTTTCGTTCGTGTATCGATCTCTCGTAATTTTCCTTATTCATGATTTAATCATGGCATTTAATTGGGTGTGCCATGATATATATACTAAAATAAGTAGTAATAAAGCTTGGTACTACGACGTCTTCCGAAGTTTTAACAAAATCGGCTGTCCTGTTCCTTGCGGAAAAAATGTATTATTTTTGTATTATTCCTACTATAAGTATATATACTTTTTCGGATAAATATTACATATTATTATTTACGATGTCATAGTAATGTATGTATATAACAAAGGTAGACAAATTTTTTGATAGTCTAAGCGATTTCAATAATCATCAAATCTGATACAATAATCAAATTCTATAACTTTTCGCAAGCCGCAATTAAATCCGTGTCTAAAAGATATACAAAAAATGTAAATTTTGTGTACATACAATATGTGTTGTTAACATATTAATATTAATAAAATATGTAAGATGCTGGCTTGGTAATACTGGGCAATGTTTGAATTTTACGACAGTATTTTTTTACATGTACCAAAAAATTAGAAGCAACGTTAGGTTCACTTAAGTATTAAGAGTCAAAAATGTTCCTGCGAATAGCCGCATGTGACATATTCCTGGTACATAATATTCTCTTCCTAACTGTTAATTATTTTTAACTTTTCTATTTATTTGAAATTTGCTTGGAAGTTTCTATTAACAATAGTTTATTTTTATTAGCGGCTTTTGAATAGATGTTATTTTTATTGATACTGCGTGTCTAAATTCTGTAATTCTACGATATGTATGTATATATTCCGTAAAATCTATGATTGTACGGAATGAGTAATTACAGGTAAAATAGCTTTAAACATTCATCATGTATGTATGTAACTTTAAATATTATTAGTTAAGAAATAAATGTTTGAAAACAAAAAGCTTCAAAGTTTTTACACATATTCCCAATAACTTTGTATATATATATATATATATATATATATATATATATATATATATATATATATATATATATATATATATATATATATATATATTTATATATATGTGTATATATGTGTGTGTGTGTGATCACTCTGAAATATGTTACATATACTTTATAAAAATGCGACAGGTCAGTAGCTTCTGGCTGTATAAAGCCTAAAGGGTGAATAAACAATAATTAATTTTATTATATAGTAATCTGAATTTTAAAACGCAATTTTATCATTGAGATTATTAGTTTTCAGCTAGGGTGTAGAATACATTAACTGACTGCAAATAGGCTACATACTTTACCCATTATAGCTTTAACACATATAACCTTGTATAATGTTGTCAGTGGTATATTAATACAATTTCCTTTGTACATGTACACTTTAAGAGGCGTATGATTGATAGGTTGAAAGAGCCTTACTCGAAGCACGAAGGACTTTTATAACTGGAAAGCTTTTATCTGCTTTCAACACTGTTTCACGCTTTTCAATCTCGAGGTCCAGAGACTCGAGTTATGTGAGTAAAGGACGTTTGTATTCTTGAAGGATTCTTGTAACAATTGAAATGTATATAAAATATACCTTGATAAATAATAATTTTAATAGCTGTTACATTATCATTATATAACCATATTATTTATTGATATTAAAGAAGTTTTTTGCCGCCATTGAGAAATATTCATTTGTCAAGGTTGGCTCCTAATAAAAAAGAATAAATCTCATAAAAAAATAATAGCTGTCATCATCGTTGTAAGTAGCCAGAATCCTTCGTTTTCTGGTGATCTTAATTATAACTAAAAAAACTTTTTAAAGTACGCATTTACACGCAGTTTTGAAGCGTCGACTATTTCAACATGATAGATAATAAGCTACTATTGGCTTGGAATGCCGATCTGCTAAGAAGAGTTGGAGCTGGATTTACAATGAAAAACGCCCACTTGTAAAGACAGACGACCTTGTTAAGATCGTCGGATGATGGTGCATGGATACCGCTTCCAACCGTTTCTTTTGGAAGTCCTATGCCCAGGTGTGGACTTCCTATAACTGAAATAATGATAATCACTATAAAGAGTCTATTGGGTGGGCACCGTAATGACATTTGCCGACTTTATTGGACTTCCGTATCACAGGTCTATAACTAGCACAGAAGTCAGGCTCAAGAAATTTTATGTGAAATAAATTATTATTTTAACATGTTTCAATTATGCATTTATAGGAATAGATCTCCGAGACACCTAGGGCCAAGAACACCTGTAATTGAAATCTATAATGTATCGCATAAACATGACAAATAAATTAATCAAATAAACCAGAAAACCGGCATCAATTTCTGATATAAAATTCCGTTGAATTCACTGGACTGTTCTTTGTAATTTAAGCGTGTAGGTAGCAATAACCATTACGTGAATTTCGTGCTACATTATCATTGAATGTTTTTCTGGAATAACCACTTTATATTATTAATAAATATTACATAAAAAACTGATACATACTAATCGTCGAGAGCACTTGCGCCACAAGGCTGGACAGGGACAATGAATATTAATGTTCCGCTGTCCTCGCTGCCCACACTTAAAGAAAGCAGACCTCCGACATAATTCATTTCTAGATGAACAATAGTCATTGTTATTATGTATATTTTCTAATTAAAATGTTTGTGGAGCAGATTGCTTTAATCGATGCCATAATTTCAATGAAATCTGTAAATTTATTACAGTGTGCGCGAAATACAACGAGCCTATAGAAGACCAACACGCCGTGATGCCATCTGAAGATATCTGTTCACGCACACATATACGCACACGAACGGACACTTTTCCGTTTCATACAACTAAAGAATGTTGCTTTATTGAATAGTATGTTTATAATCTAGTTTTTATAACAAAACTTAATTATTATTATTAATTAGTACACACTTATTCTCGTTTAGTTATAAAAATTAGTTCTTTAGTTCATTCTGTTTTACTTACATTTTAATTTTTAATCTTATTTTGTGTATTTTGTGTCGTAGATAATTTTTTATCAATATATTATTCTCTATATATACTGTTTTCCTGTTGACATATTCAGTTTCACTGGGTTTGATGTGATGGAGTTTTGAAGACGTTCTTTTCTGTAATTAAACTTGAGGACTTTTTAGGGAACATCAGTTTGAGTGCTTACAATCCTTATTTTACCAAACAGAAAATAGCGAGCAGTGGTAGCATTACAACAGCTCAGCGGTAATGCAACGAGGCTTACTTGAATAATGTGGGATTTCCACAACCCACAACCAGATTTCCAGAGGATAGGCAACAGCGTCCTCTGCGTTCATGCGTGCATATAGCACAATGCGCAAATGAAGGTCGCGGTATGTTCTTGTTTGCGGGCGGCGCGAGACCGGCCATCGTGACGATCCTTGGAGGAAGCGTATTCCTTGCAGTGGCTGTCTAACGGGTGAAAACAAGAAGAAAATGACAATACAAGAAAACTTATTAATGCAACGCGAAACTCACTTACCTATTCAATTTCATAAAATACTACATAATAATTATTTGAGACAAAGGCTGAATTATTAATTTTCTACACATTAAGCTGTCGAAATTTACTACATCTAAACTATTTTTATGAAATGATTTATTTTTATTATCTAAAACTCAACGGTACAAGAAAAATTCAAACTGAACAACTAACCCCTCTCTCCATAATTAACTACACAGCTGCCCTTTGTGAACACTAGACTCAATCGATATGTTTACCAGAATAAAAATAAATAGAGATGTTAATATAAATATAATTTTGGTAAATAATTATTATAAAAAGATATAATACATTTATACCAGACCTTAAAAAGAAATAGAAAAAAATGTTCGAATGTGAACTCCTCACATATATTTAAAATAATTGCTTGAGACTATTACGGTATTCATGTTCAAAGAAAAATAAAATAAGATATGGCTATTCTGCCAACAAAATAAATGTGACACACACGTAGTACATATGTATAAAAATTGTTTCACACTTCAAGAAATTACGTAACGAGTGTTATTAACTCTAATAACTGATGGTGTATATTCAGTGTTTCATCATTATCATCATTTCAGGTACAACTTACAGGACGTTCACTCCTGGATACAGACCTCCATAGATGCACCATCAGACCAATGAGTAGCGGCCCGCATCCAGTTTTTCCGACGACCTTGACTCTGTTTACCTTATGGTTGCATATCATAGGCAGTAGTTGCCGGTTCATGGCATCCATTCCACACACTTCAGTCCCCAGCGACCTTCTGTTTTGCGCGCTAAGTGGCCTGCTTACTGCTACTTCATTTTGCCAATCTCCTGTGCTACCTCAGGCATATTCGTTTAATGTGCACTAATAATAAATTCAATAACAAAATCTTTTGCCTTATTTTTGTCATTGTGTTCCGTTACAATCTATTTTGCGACTCTCGATCAGAGGGATCGAGTTCAGATCCACAGATGCAGGACACGCTTTGTGCGAATTAATAATATTGTTATTGCTAAGTAAGAAAAGGACCAATATTTAGCCACTTCCGCACATGCAGTGGTAGTCGTGCAATGAAATGCACCGCCCGAGAGTGAACTCTGTGTTTGGCACTAATCGGTGTAACATAACTTCTGAAGATGCCCCGTGGAGGGGTGAAACAGGTGTTGAGTAATTTGGTGGTGGCGGTTGTGTGATTCGCATTGTTTGCCGCATACGCATTTATCAGCGGGCTGGTGGGCGGTGCATTTCATTGCACGACTACCACTGCATGTGCGGAAGTGGCTAAATATTGGTCCTTTTCTTACTTAGGATGGACTTCCGCGAGGTAACGCCTGATTCCATTAAATATTGTAATTGCTCACCCGCGTGGTCCGTCTTTATTAGAAGTGGCCTGTACTTCAGCAAATAGAAAATTATTAGGTCACTGCGATAAATTAAAATAAATTGACACAGTGCTATGCTTTAATTATTACTTACTCTAATTTTATTTAATACTCTTTATTACACGTAACATCAGAGAGATAAACATAGAGTCATAATAACATAAAAGAGTACAAAAAGCGGTATTATTACTTGAAACAATTTCTTACAGACAACCATAGTATGGGCACAAAAGAAAAATAAGTAGCGAGTTGTCGACGTGTACAAAATCACAAACATATTCATACATTTATATACACATAAATAGAAGCATTAATTTTCAAATAAAAATAATAAATACCGTAAAATACCTTCATGGTTTACGAGCAGTGGTAGCCCAGCGGTAGAAGACAGAGATTTGCAATTGTAGGTCGCGGGTTCGATTCTGGGAATACAATCTTTTATTTAATTTAGACTTTGTGTATTAATTACATAGAATTGCCACGGCACACAAACAAGCTTTAAGAGGATGGGCAGCAGTGTCCTCTGCGTACCATAATACCACATCACAATCGCCAACCCGCCAGCCAATTATGGTGATTGTGGTATATCCTTTAGATATTTTTGGGGGAGACTATGCCTTGCCGTCTATAGGCGTCTATGGGTTGAAACGACGAAATACGTTCATCCTTATCTTTATCATTTCAGCCGTTAAACGATCACTGCCAGACATAGGCCTCCATCGTTCATTGCCAATAGGACCAACTAAAAGCTGTCTGCTACCAGCGACGTCTGATGGTATTAAGCAAGTCGTCTGTCAACTATGAAAATGGATGTGCTACGCTGCGCTTAATATGTTGAAGTATATAATGTTAAATTTTTTTCTAAACAAAATCGGAAATAATGAAGCATAAAAATATCACATGAAAATTAATCAAGTTCGCTCTTAGATACAAGAGAACTAAATATATAAAAACTTATAAAAACTATAAAATAATTATGAATAAACGATATTATCATGTGTTAAATAAATTAAAACAAGCATAGAAAGTTCTAGAAGAATATTGCCAAAAATAATGTAATCTTCGCAGATATTTTCATCTCGTGAGGTAAAACTAACACGTCGATTGGTGAATCCCAGAGGAGTTTCATAAAATATGTCGCTATCGGAATGTTTACGAATTATTCAGAGCACTAACATTCTCTGTTTTACTGCAGACTGCCTGAGTATAATAGAAAAAGTATTTTCGCTGCGAATATGTTAATAAACTTTGAATCACATTCTAATGTGAAATCCCTTAGTATTTATTATTCCAAATACAATGTAAATATCTCATAAAAATGTTTTAAGACAGGTGTCTCAAAAGAAAATTTGTATTTTGTGGATCCATTAAAAATACAAGTGGTGTTTTATTAAAATATTCATTATTTATTAAAAAGCAGAAATTCGGAGTTTATTTGTAACATTAATGACACTTAAATGTAAATTTTAAAGTACGTGGATTTAATCGAACCGTGTTGTAATATTATATTCTATGGCTTATGGCTTAGGTAGAAAAATAATATTTGTCACGAAATAGCAATTATCGTGACAGATAATATCTTTCTTCGTTTTAAGCAATCAGGATACCATGAAATTCGATGTATTAACATATAATATAGATTTGAGATTGTGCCGTTATAAAACTGATGTTGGTAACAAAAAGGCACAAGAAGAATAATATATATATTTAATAAATATGGATAGTGGGCAGAAGGCCTGGTCTAATTTTGCACCGCAGCTCGGTACTCCCCTGATGGTGGTAGTGGTCAGCCGCACGATTTCCCAGGACTGGTCAGGCGGTAGCAAGTCGAGAGCACTCCTGTCGCTGGTGCGCGGGCGCATTGGAATTTTTGTTATAAAAACAAAGATCCGCTGAACCAATAGCACGCTCCCACGACCCCACGCCACTTGAGATGTACCGTTACCCGCTAAGGGTTGAACAACTTTTTGCTGTATTGCGATTTATGAGATGTTTCTCGTGTTTATATTTTTTTGGTTAAAATTTTAACTGAGATTTATGGGACGTTAACTTGCAACGTTACAGGATAAACTGGTAAATAAGGAAATAATACATGTATATATATGACGTGAACATCAAACTTACTTCATTTTTAAGACACAACAACGTTTATATAAACGTTTACGAAAACCATTACAACAAACCTTAAAACTATTGCACATATACAAATAGGCGCAACAAATCCATTAAAAACTTTTTGAAATTAAATATATAAGCAAAATTAAACACAACGATAAAAAAGTAACTGATAGTCCAGCGAATTGGCAAGATGAAGTGACAGTTGACAGAACAGATGACCGCTGGGATCATAAAGTTCTGTAATGGATACCAAGGATTGGACAGCACAGCATAAAAGGACCATCAACAAGGTGAAAAAGGAAGACGCTAGATGCTTGCCGCTTCCAACCTGTCCTATTAAAAGTATATAGGAGAAATCAATATCCAGTTACTGATGTCTTACAGTTAAAAAGGTGATGATAAAGAATAAATAAAGACAATAAAGGCATAATATGCAGTAAACAAATAATAGAGAATTTGTTGCTGGCAGTAGTTTTTATTAAATCACGTGGTCCGATTATGAAAAAATATTCAGATCAAGCAGTCTGTACCGATTTAAATGTGGAAGTAAGCCTTACTACGGGTGAACTACATAGTACGATGTTTCTATGGTTTTCGAGAAAGGTTTTGTAACTGACACCAATGTTTTACAAAAAAATAAAAGTTCCTTTGAGATACTGTTTCTTAACGCAATAAATATGTAAATGACAGTATGCAATAGTTGCATCAACAAAAAATATTCCACTTCAAATGGTTAACAAGCTTAAATGTACTTTATTATATTACATGTGACGAAAATAGATCAAGGTTAAGTAAAGTGTATGGTCAAGGTGAGAGATTTTGTGTTCGTTTCTCACTGTACCTATAGACCACACCACTAAGATAAATAAATACTGCGACCTAGTCAAATGATTAATAATCAAGATTGGAGCGAGAAGTGTATCAACGAAATCTCTCTGACATGCTGAAAGGTCTGGGCCGGCCAAGAGTGAAAATCAGCTCATTTTGGAACGTACTTCCAAAGGAACATTGGTATAAAAGTTCAAAATACGATTAGATAGGTAGAGAAGTCTGGTCGGTGACGCGTGTCGGCAGCTCTGAGGATTGTATCCAATCCCTCTTCCTACAGCGCGATGAAATTGACAACTAAACAGGGGATGCAGTGAAGGCTAAGTTACATCAGGTTTTAACATTGAATTAAATCTCTCAAAATGCTATTTTATCTAGTGATGAAGTCTAAATATTTATTCAAAGTACATAATTATTAACTTTAAAATGGCTATTTCTTGACTAAATCTCTAATAAGCTTTTACCCATATTGAATATTACGTAAACAAATTCTTTTATTTGAACTTCATCAATAAGAAACTAATCTTAGACTAATAAAGACTAACCTGAAATTATCTTAAAAATTAGTACAATTAGTGTGAGGTAAGTCAATCCACTAACTACTAACAGTTATTATCAATGGCACTGTTTCTTTTTAAACTTCAATTATATAATCATTGCACTAAGTAGCGGATAAGACAAGCGTCAAAACATTAGAAAAGTATAAAAAAGAGATGTTAATCAGATAAAAACAACCATTTCAAAATCGGAACGGATTTTGTTTTCTTTTTTTTCGGTCTGGATCTACACTATTCTTTTGTGAGTGTGATTGACATTTACAAATTCCGCGGGCTTAAAGAGGCAAAGCGCGAAAGGCGCGTAACCTTAACCTCGTTCACATAACTTATCTCGGGGAATCCCCGAACTCGGGAATCTGGGCTCGAGCATTTACATAAGATACATTATTGGAGGATAACGAGCTCTTAGATTGCTTATGTCAGTTACTCCATAGGCGTATAGCATTCCGTCTCAAGGACTTCCGAAAAAAAAAACCTTAGATAAAAAAAATTGCCTAACTTCGTTTTATCCTATTAACAGAAACGATACTAGAGTTTCTATTGCCGCTTCTCTGCTAACGTTTTCCGCAATGGTAATGAAGCTAGCTTTACAAGTTCACCTGGTAATCTGCCAACAGAACCGAATCAAGGTTGCCTCTTGAAAGTTCTTTCTCCGCGACATCAATCCACCGAGAGTCGGACCCTAAAAGTTACGGGATCTCAGATGATATAAATAATAATGGTCCAAGTTGAGGTTTTTAAGAGCGGGCACCCTTAAGCTAAGTTAAGCCAAGCTAAGTTACACCAAAATCTCTTTGAAGTTTTAAGTGCAGCCAAACATCTTTGTCCTTGATAACAATATAAAGTACTTTGCAACGGAAAATTAACCCAAAAATTGATAAACAATAAATAGTATTATCTACTTTGACTGGTTCACCTGCAAGTTTTTTAATATCTACATTGAACAGATAAAATTTTAATACATTTATATTAGAATATATTCGCCATCTGAAATTCTTACAGTAAAAAACAAAATGTTTACACCGATCTCTAGCGTTAAGACGTGGGCTACGGTGAAAAGTTAATTTCGTAGTAAATTAGGCTTAGTTTACACTGGGAGTCCAGCCAAAAGGGATGAAAAGACTATAAAGTCGATCATTCGTTTTCTTTATGCATCTATCTATAAATAAAACAAAAAAGATATTTATAAATCTTTATTTATGATTATTTTAGATCCCCGAAATCTAAAACTAAAAATTAAATCATATGAAAGTTAAACTATATTAATAAAAATAAATAGTGTTAATTAATATAAACACAATCCAAGAGCAGGCCGCAGCACTGTCGAAGCTGTTTATTCGATCCTAGGGGATGAACAATCCTGGGTGAACAACCGGCACGGCTTTCCGACTTTCAGCAGGTGATTTTAGGGCAAGGTTGCTTTGGTAAGTAATTGTACGGTACAGGAAGAGAGCCGTCAACCATGACCACCAGTGTAGTAGTTACGAAGATACGGTTGTCCACATGCTCGGGGAGTGTACAGCTGGACCGTGGATTGAGTTGCGCCGAGAACTCAACGACATTAAGACGACCTCTCGTTGTCAGCCTTGTGTGCTACGGCACGTACAATCTATTCGGCGCAAATATGTTTTAGCCCTGCGCTGGTTAAGCTAAATATCAAGTGTTTATAATAGAGGAATAGGGGGCTGCAGATCTATCGTAAGGAGTTAACTACTGAAAGGCGTTGAAGAAAACCAAGTGGTTTTACCCAGTAAGAGTCCGGCGAATCCAT
The DNA here is from genome assembly GCF_028537555.1 of Battus philenor. NCBI lineage: Eukaryota > Metazoa > Arthropoda > Insecta > Lepidoptera > Papilionidae > Battus > Battus philenor. Next base: position 9,233,924 of record NW_027181686.1, read on the forward strand.
ATCGTTGCCTCAGCAGCGAAGGGGTATCCCATGAAGGATTTCCCCGCGAAAAAAACAGTATCTATCAAACAGTAATGCTCCAACATTTATATGTTCCAGCTAAAAAGCCAAAACTAACACCAAATTACTGAGATTATAATTTGAACTATGTATTTTATGTCTTTCAAAGAAGCGCGCATAAAAGCAGTATTTTAAAAAGATTTTTTCCAAATAATTACGATCAACTGTTAATAAAATTTATCATTAATATTATTTAATTTGAAGTAAATGAAGAAAATTATTTATTTCGTTTTAACGTAAAACTTAATAACGAAATTCTAGACGCGGGCCTCCGTTTTAAACTGAATTTTCAAATCACTCTGTTTTCATGAATATAAGGTAATAAAAATAATTTAATGATAAGTTATAGTCGTGAATGAATATATTAATCAGATTTTTTAACAAAGCGTAAATTCGTTCCATTATGTTGAGGAAGAACTACCACCAAAAATGTCATAAACATACTGAGGTTGGCTGAAGTAGCAATAAACAGGAAACAAACAAGCATTCAAGTAGCTAAGAAATCAGAGTAAAGTCACAGATCTACCTTAAAATGACAAGACTATCATGGTAATAGGAGACGACATTGCCAGAAAAGTCGACGGGGAAGACCGTAATTAAGACATGACCTATTAAAAGTGGTGGGTAGCAACTGGACCCTAACCGCCCAAAAACTATGCAGAGTAGGAATGAAATGATGAAGGACTATTATCCCAGACATACCCAAATTTCTAGACAAAGAAAGCTGCAAAAATCAGAACGTAAGTATCCACACGTAAAATAAAAATTATGATTTACATTATGAATTTTGTAAAAATAAACTTGATTTTTTAGGCATAGTTGAGGTAATAGTAACACATAGCAAAATCACTACTAAAATTTTGAACACAATATTAGTAATTTTATAATAAAAAATCGACTTTCACGTTTTATTGTGAGAAAGAAAAATAAATCGTTTCTAATATCATCTATCAAGTTATTGTTCGCTTTCGACCTCTGAGTGGCATAAAAAACCTTTTATTTATTATAAATGTATTAAAAGCTATCGTCCTAACAGCTGTCAACTCAAATCCAGTCATTGACCGCCTAAATCTCGCTAAATCCAGTCCCATCTGATACGTGTGATAACGAAAGGAATTTTTCATTTAAAATTATAAATATATTGGCAGCAATAATATTTTATCTTTTTAATAATGTGTCAAACTCGTCGCAAATTAAAATCAACGTAGAGCTCTTATTTAAGTTTTTAATGTTCATTGTTTTATTTTATTATCCTATAAGATAAAGTTGAAATTTTCCTACTATGAGCTATCTTCTTAAATAAAAAACCTAATATTTACATATGAAGACAATCGGAGACAATCCATTTTCATCGAAGATCATGACCATAAATATTGCAATATAATAGATATAATGCCGGTGTCCTAAATAGGTCGTAAAACCTAAAAGTGTCTACATTTATTATATTTATTGAAGTAGAATTGCAAGTATTACAATTATTTACATCTACTAATTATTAACGAGCAATGGTAGCCAAGCGGTACAAGACTGAGACTTTTTTAGGTCGCCGGTCTAAAAGATACAATCTTATGTAATTCACATTTTGTGCATTAATTACATAGGATTGCCCAGTGGCGTAGCTAGAGTGTGGCGAGCGGGGCGGCCGCACCAGGCACCACAAGCAAGGGGGGCACCAAAGTTGAAAATAGTTTTTTTAAACTATTTTTTTTTGAATGAAAACCATAATTTAAAGTAAATAACATAAAAAGAATATCGAATTTTACTATTTTTGTGCTAAAAAAGTTGTTAAATAACATGAACTTTAAAAAAAGTAAACGGTTTCAATTAATAATATACACAGTGTTTTAAGCCTTTCATTCGCAAAACACATAAAGTGTTTTTTAAACGGGCCCTAAATCACAAAAACACATATCGGTGTTTCGACACTATTGTTTTGAAAATGTGATTAATGACTTTGCAGGCCAAAAAGCGAGGAATGTTCGTTTTTAAATTTTCCTAATAAATTTTATTAAGATCTAATGTTATTTTATATATATTTATTATTATTTTGAACCAAAAAAAAAATAATATATTAACTATTAACTTTAGTATATTCTTAAATAAATCTTATTATACCGTTTAACAGCTTGTGCGGAACTTTTGTTTGTTGACTCATTTACATGATTGATGTTTAGTGTACACATGAAAAATTGTTGAATTTCATTTAATAGAGCAAATTTTGAACTTCTGGTCGGTTCTTCTCAACAAATCAGAGGTCCAAACCAGTGGCAGATTACTATTTACAATGTTAAAAATCGCCGATTTAAAAGCGCATATAAACGCCTCCTTAATTATAGATATTTTATTTATTTATTTATTTATTTAACAGTTTATTGTACACAATAAAAACACTAAAGTAACAATACAAATATAACTGACACAACAGGCACTACTTATTTCTAACCAGAAATTTCTTCCAGTAGGCCTACGGAAGGAGATTCATAAAAAGTAAGGCAGACACAACGTGCACAATAATTAAATTGAAATACTTACAATAGATACGACTTTTGACGATAATTACATACTTAACATGAACATAAATGTATACTTACATATTATATACTTACATAAATAAGCATAATAAATAATATATATACATAATTTAAGCATAAATACATATATAACATATATAACTAAAAATTTTAATTCGAATTAGAACAAAAATTGGATTTGAATTATTTAGAATAGATCGAAAGTCGCCCGCGTTCAGCGTCGTCCACATCAACGTCCCACGCTGCTTTTGTCAGTCCCGTAGTCAAAGTAATAAAAAGGAAAAAATATAGTCTTTTCAGTAAAGCTACATAAGTGTATTAAATTTAAATTGTAGTTATATATACTTGTATATGTACAGAAATGGTCTTGTTACAATGTATAGAGCGCTTTTCTAATACATTACGCCCAGTCAACTGATGACTACTTAGACGGTATCGTAAATAGTCGCGGCACTGACCCTACAACACGGTGACTCGACTTACACGTGCCTTCAAACACTTATCAATAGTATTTATAGATCTTACATAGTATGTTCACAAAGTAACCTTAAAGATTTTTACTATTTCTGTTTTCAAATCTAGCTTAGTATCTTTTTTTCCTTCCAAACAAACTGTTTTTTTCCTTTTGGCCTAAAACCATGGGAATAACGCGTGCTAAAAATTAGTGCTTTAAAAGAAAGCCACTTGTCATACTCGTAGCTATAGGCCAAAGGTTAAGAATTTATTTATAAATTGCTATTAATTCATTATATAATTTTTAATAATAAATTACTTTTGTTAACTAATCAATTTAATAAACTTACAAGCTAAAAGTCTTTAAATTACTGTTTGTACCTAAACATTGTTTATTATTTAACATTACTTTCGTTGCACTGAAATACATATGTCATGCCAAATATACATTTTGCGTGGTGGGTACACGGTTGAACAGTTGAATGGCACGATTTTCTTGTTAAATATGGCAATCGAAATTAGAAAAAACCGTGAAGGCTAAGGGGCTAGTAGGTTTTCATTTCAAGTCTCTATTGTATTTGTCTATGACTTATATGTTTATATATATGTTTGGACTATGACAAACATAGGGTTAAGTTTTAGATTCATAAAATCACACCATACACACACACCAAAAACACCACGTTTTTAAAAATAGATTTGTGATGAAGATGAAAAGGCTCAAGCTAGCGTTAGATACGAACGTTACTTTAAAATAATTTTTTTATTTGTATTATCTTATTAATTTAAGATGTCTGTTATCAATCCGTGTATTATATATTTAAATACGATGACTAATCGACTTGGTAAGTTGATAATTTATAAGTTGTAGAGATCAGGCTACATAATGTGCAGAATAAATGACAGCTATATTTTCTCACATACACTGGTGGCCAATATACTACATCTATTTATACTTTTATTTAGCAAATAACGCACTCTGTAGTTCAGTATGAAAGAATCTGATAGCTAACTGTATAAAAAATATAGGACTTACCTTTTGATATTATGTCGATAGAATGGAACATGAGACACATTGATAAATATATATTACTGGATTTTTTATTTCAAAATAGAAAGTATATTCAAGGTTTTGAATGCCTATATTACATCATTCAACAAGCGACATCGTTTATCGTTCTTATAATAAACGAATAAAGTTTAACGTTGTAATTCTATTTATACTCTTACTGAAACCTTTGTTCCGCGCCTTAGGAAATCACGGTGAGGCGAAGGCTGAGGTAAAAAGAGAATGAGCACTGCCGTCGCAAGTGTTGACGAAGTACCTCCGAACTTCCCTATTTCTCCGTGTATATACCAAATGCGAGGTACAGCGGGTTCGGTAGCATTATTTTATTACATGCTTATGCCAAATTGTAAAATATTAAATTTGTTTGTTAAACGATGTTTCAATAAGAAAAAAAAATTGATGATTCGTAATGAGATATGCAGCACATAATTTAACATATACACATGAATTTCTAGTTTGTTTATTTATAAATTTATCATCACGCCAGCCTATAGAGGCCCACTGCAAGGTAGGCATTCCCCAAAGTTCGCTAACATGACGGGTTTTGCACTGCCTGCATCCGGACACTTCCCGCGATCTTAACTATGTAGTTTTTCACTCAGTTTTTATGTTCAATCGCTAAAGTAGTTTTCTCTAATTATATTCATTGTTTCGCTTAAATCTTTACAAGAGGAAAAAGTCTTCTTATATAATATTTTGCACGAAAGGAGACTTCATACATTGCAGTTGAATATAAACTATATTTACTAATTAAATTGACATCTTTCATTCATTTTTATAAAGACATACTGATATGGTGTTAAGGAATATACATTGTTTTGTACTTGACGTTGATTTAATATACAGACATAGGTTAACTGTAATAAAATTCTTTAGTTCTTTCCACAAATCTCTCTTTTCTATGTTTCCATACACTTGCGATTCGTTGATGAGCTTTGTTTTATTTGTTTTTTTAGTATCGTATATTGACTTGTAGGTATTTACAATAAATATACAGGATGATTGGTGATAGATGTAAAAGATTTACAATAATATAAAAGAGTAGCTTATTAGTTTACAAGTTTTAAGTTTGAAATATGTTATATCGATTGACTGTGTCTGTTCGGGTGCGAAAAGTTGAAAACTTCTGGTTGTATATCCGTGTAAAGACGTAGTATACAATAATTACTTCAATATTTAGTAGAACAAATTTGGAAAACGTTTTTTTTTTCTCTACTATCATTGCATTTTTTTATTAATTGTAATTTGTATCGCTAGCGTTTTTTTTTTACAATATTTATACACTTTAACTAAACGCAGACAGTTGGGAGAGGGTTGCCGCTATTTGATACGGATCTTTTTTCTCCCAGCTGCGAGGCACGATAGCGTTTTATAATTTTTTACAATTTTTTTACACAATTTTCTCTTATGGATACAGCTAAAATTTATACATATTAATAATACAATTTGGAATACTCAATCATATATTAGTTGCTACATTATTTTATTTCAAGTCGCTGCCCAAGCGCTACAGACCGTTAAATGCCTTGAGATTTATTAATTTTTTACGTTATTACTAAAAGCATTAATTTTTGGATACATACATTTAAGTCATATTTATAGGAGATAAGGTAACATTGTGGCGATTTTTGAAGAATATCTATGCCCTGCAGTGGGTGACTAACGGCTGGCATGATGATGACGATGGCGAATTATACATTCATCCTTTTAAAGCTTTTACACCTATATCAAATCTCTCTGTACATTGAAGTGTTCTAGACTGCGTTGTCCTCTTGAGAAATAATAATTCGAAGTACTTTTCCTATAAATGAAAGTTCAACCTTGGTTTTAGAAGTACTTCGAATAAAATGTATTAGGCGAAGGAACAGAGATTCAGACGTTGAAAACGTACAAATAACATACATATCGTTTGTAAGCAAAAAAATTCTAGAAAGAAGTAAATTAGCGTCCTGCAATTGGTCCGTAAGGTTTGCGTCATGTTACATTGACTAATTCGGGAGCGGCGCGACACCGATGCGTAATTCTTGCCTTCCGTTTATCTATTGTTACAGCACGAAGTAAAAAGAAAACTTTTTTTATATTTCAATTTGATAGCTCATAGTGAACATAAACTGATCTGAAAGTAGAAAAGAAAATCATCATTGTGAAATTAAACAACGCAGAAACATATTTTAAGTAATGCATTATGTTTAACTTTCTTTGACGATGTTAAGTACACAGATATTTTTTAGTTCTTATGCTACCTTTTTTGTGGTTTACAGTTAAAGAGTTTTTCAGTCAGACCTGCTAAATGTGTATATATATATATGTGTATATATATATATATATATATATATATATATATATATACGACGATGATGTTATATATATACATAACATCGTGTATATATGTGTGTGTATATATATAGATATAATTGTCATTCATCGTCATAGGGTGTCCATTGCAGGATGTAGACTTGTAACATAGATCTATGGTGCTATCAGCGTCAGGAATAGCGTAACTGGGATCTGGCATTTTCATCAATCATACATTAGCATGTACAAACTATCCATGATGTGAGTTGGCAAGAGTAGATTTTTTATTTCTTTCCAGATTTTGGAAGAGAAGTTTATAACTATTCTCCGCCCACACACAGTGGATTTTCAGCCTCAGTACATTTCTCTTATGATTAAAAATTGAAAATTCTTTCAGTATAATCCTTTATTTCAAATAAACCTAGGTAAATGTAATTTTAAAAATATCATGTAAAAGCCTGAGCAACAAGATGTCATTAAACTTACATGCAAACCAATCACCGTGTCTTTCTTTTTTGAATAGAAGGTCACTGTTGCCTTATAGGCATTTATAGAATACGCAAATTTAAAAGAGCATGATGTAGAAGGAGCTTAACCTCGCTTTAGTTAGTAACCTCAAGGGCTACCTTGGACGTCTCGAAGCGAACCGTTACATGCGTTTATTATTACCGAATCGGAAATATTTTGGGTGAACGCCGCGCCCACCGTCTGCTAACATCATTGACCTACCATCATTGTTATTTACGTACATTGTTCACAACATTTATATTTGATAAAACAAACAAACAGTTAATTTGTTTATTTGTCTGCTCAATTGTTTTAACAACAGGTTTGGTAAACCGTTCTTTACAATTAATATACCTGTGTTAGAAAAGTCCCGTTTGGTCTGAAATTTGTTTATTTATTTTTTATTGTACATCAACTATGGTCTTATCGCAAATAACTATTTTTTTAAAGACAGCCATTGTCTTTATACTTATACTATATTAAGCCAACATTAAAACCAATTAAAACAAATTATATAAAAGAAGTTATGTATGTCAGTATAAGAGCACATAAAATGAATATTAGGTAGGTGTATATAAATAAATATACATGTCCTCATATATTTCAAAAATACAGTTACTGAATTTTTAGTGTTTTGTGTTTTTGGGTTGTATATGTATAAACGTATATATATAATGTAATATGTCAATACATAAATGTTTATGTCAATTAGTCTATTATATACGTATTACCGATTAAAATAGAAAATGTTATTCACAATGACCAGTTGAAATAAAATTTTCAATAGGTCTTTATTATTTACTATGATCTGATAGGACAGCCGGCGTTCTACTTTTACTATGAGTCACTATATTTTAAACGCGAATGGATGATAGATTCTTTTATGTATATTTAGAGAGAAAGATCTTAACGGTGTTTCATACACCTTTTGCCACTCTGTTTTGAACGTTAGCGATTATGTGAATTTAAAAATATCAATATTCTGAATGTTCAGAAAAAAATTGAACAATCATTACATCTACGTGATGGTTAATGGTGTATAAGTTTAAAATTTGCACATGTATTGCTCATTTGCTGTCGACTTATATATTCCTATATATAACATTATACATATATATCTATATATGCATACACACACACAAATATATGTATAGCAAAAGCGGTTTGGTTGCTCCTGCCACGGTTAAGGGTATGGCATCACAAAATAATTAGGTTAAATAACTTTTTCATATGTTAACATTATTTCTTCCTTTTTACGTATCCTGATTATTCATACTTCTATCTTTCATTCATTTTTGAATCTTTTATTTTTAGACATTCTGTTTATCTCTGTCATCATCCTTCTTTTATGTTTATTTCGTTTAATTATAATTTGTTTTATGCTATTTATCAATACATCTATATTTATGCAATGGTTGTCATTAGGTCATTTCTAGCAGCGACATGCTGCGAACTTCTGGCAGTACAAAGTCTGCCGGGATAGCTACTTATCGATTAATTTATGCATGTACGTGTGTTTTTTACTTGATATAAGTTGGTATGCTAGTCATAAGATGCATAGATGTAAGTGTTAGGTCATTAGTATATATTCTTCATAGTATATGAAATATCACTCTTTCTATAGAGAGATAAAGCTCTTTAAATGTATACTAAAATTCTCGGAATAAATCTCCCTATCTTCTTTAATGTTTTATATATTTTTTTATTTCAATTCAAAGAATTCTGAGCATAGACGATTGCACACAAAGGTCAATTTAGTTCGATTGACGCGGTGTCAACGTTGGAGGAGTTTTTAACAATAAGTATATAAGCTTTTAAAAAAAATTGTGAATTCATAATGTTACAGAGAAAATAAGGGTGATTTTCACTGTAAAAATGTTCTTAAAATAAGAGTGGCCAGGAATCATTGTACATTCAGAATTAAAATTCGAATGCTATTTCATTTTGCATTTTTTCTGTAGAAGTGGTTGTTGTTAGCCCTAAGGCTTTACATCTTCATCTAAACTGAGTTCACGGAGCATAAAGGTTCGTGAAGTGAATGCTATGGCAAGCTGACGCAACTCTTACAATAATTGGATTTTATATATTATTTGTTATAACAGATCCCATTGATTCGAGGTGACAGGGAACAGAGGGTACCTAGCCTCAGACCTCTTTTAAGGTTACGAAGCTCGAAGGCTTCTGAGAGAGACTTGGCTTGGATCGCTATATACCTATTTCACCGGGATGGAAGGCTGCTGAGCTCTCAGATCGTTCTTTCCATAGAATGACTAGGATCAAAGGCAGCCACGACAGGACCCTAGCTTGGCCTGTACCTCGTCGATAATATCCACTTAGCACTCAATAAAAGCCTACAAAACTATTCTATCAATAAAAAATGTGCTGACCCTTGCGTTACACTATCAACTCTCTGCAAGACACTATAAGCCACTTTATGCAATTACAAAAATTAAACAAGATTTTCCGTGACTGACGTAAAACAAACTTGATGTTACTATGACGTAGGCTGAACTCACAGTTTATGCGTAGTCTATTATGTATTCGATACGAACCGATTGTATCGCTATATTAAACCTTCATTGTAATAATTCTTAGAACTTAAGCCGGAAAATACTTGAATATAAATTTAATAATCATTTTTTTACTTTTCTTTCTCATTTGTATCAAAGAAGCAGACGAAAAATTACCATTAACACGTATGTAACAACAGATATTTAACATATTTAATTTTAAGAACACGTGCAAGATCAGAAGTCAAATGTAATTAAAACTAAATTGACAATGGAGGTAACAGATGGACTCTCTATAAAGAAAAACTACTTTGAAATTGTGTACGCTTTTATAATAAATTAATTTAAAATGCATCTTAATTATCATGCAATACATTTAAATAAGTTATGTGCATACATGTTCTAATCACTTCCTTAAGTATGTAAGCGGTAAGGCAGGAGAGGTAGAGAAACGAAATGCCGTCTGTTCTAAAATATCTCTTGTGCGTTTAGTCATTCACACCCTTCCTGACTCACGTCAAATATACCTCCAGAGGTATTTGGGCGGTAATGGGAGAGGTATTAGAGGGACCGGAAAGTATAATCGCTTTCTCAAGTTAAATTCACATGACTACATTTTTAACTAGTTAACAATATATTCATATTCGTCATCAACAATCTTGTTTCATCTAGTAAATTTTCAATGCCAGAGCTATTAAAATCTATAGTTTTTTCTGTAAAATATGTTGACAGAAACGACATTACTCTCCGGTCCCTCTAATAAATAAACGTCAAAAAATGTGATCTCAAATGTCCCGTGTGCTTTTTGACAACCACACATTCTCCGGTCTCGCTGCACACATACCTTCAGAGGTATTTGGATGTCAAGTCGGTAAAGGTAGACAAAAGTCAAGTAGAAAGTTCTTTTTTTTAATAGACCCCCGCTATTGGGGGCCTCTCGTACCCCTATTTATGGTGGGACAGGGACTTTATTTGCAATTTAATTTTTCACATGATTTTTTATTTTCTCTCTCTTCTTTTATATTTTACTTTCTCTTTCGGTCTATTATCTATCATCTTTCATGCTACATTTCTACTTTCTTACCCTTTTGCACTGTTCATCTATCATTCTTTCCTCTTTTCTTTGTACATTTCTTCATGTCTATGTCACATTTGAGTTTTATTTTATCACATTTCTTATTGTATATTTGGATTTTTATTTTTTTGTATAACGTTTTTAACTATTTTCTTGCAACAAGCGAGGAATTTTTTCCTAGTATCTTTTTCGCCTATCAGGGAGGCTATTGTCTCCAGTAGAAAGTTCTTAAATCTATCGTGTGCATCTTGGCAAACGCACTTTCTAACAAAAAAAGCCAATAAGACAAACGAAGTCCATCTGTGATTAGTAGCATATTTTTAAACATATTTTTCGCTTTACTAATGTCATTTTATTTAGTTGAACCTAAATCCTCTGTCGCTAATTAGTGAGCAGCCAACCACTTAACCACTATTTTCCACTAATGCTCTATGTATATTCAACATATAATTTATACGCTACCTTTCATCAATGCTATACTTTATAGAGAAAACAGAAACTATGACTCTTCGATTGTATAGATATTATGATTTAAAGAAAATCGGATGAAATGTTTTACGAAAGTTTTGTGAAAGTTGCTTATAGGACCGCTTCGGGTCTATGGCATCATTTTAAAATAGTAAAAAGTACCTAAATTTGATGTATCTATTTATGGCTATTGTATATACGATTAAATTTATTAATTTATTGGTGTTATTGTGTATGATAATTTTTTATGTGGCAATAATGTATAAATATGAGAGTCAGATTTTCTATACCAATTTCTAAAATCAACTATCTATCAATGACGAAAATTAATATTGATGTGATGTATTTAAAAAGGAAGTACAATAAGGCATTGTTTAGCGGATTGGTAAGTAGAATTGGCAGTAGGCAGATCAGAAAGAATAGCCGCTGGGGCCTTAAGATTCTGGAGATGAGACAATTGATTGGCAAGCGCAACGTGAAAGGTCCACCCACAAATTGGACAGACAACCTGGCTAAGGTCTTGAGATGACGCTGGGCGGTCTGTCGCTTCCAAACGGACGTTTTCGAATTCTTCGAGAATCCAGCACTGGATATCCCACGGCTGAAATGGTGACATGGTTGAATAAATCATATTAGTTAACTAACACTTTATATGCACCGTTTCAAAGATATTATAGAACAAATCGTCGTCTTAGCGCATATACCACCACTGCAAGGTATGATCCTCCCCCAAAGATATCTACGGGGCATATACAATAATCTATTGGCAGACGGGTTGGCGATTGTATCCTCTAGAAGCTTGTTTGTGCGCAGTAGCAATCGTATAATGCACAAAGCGTTATTTATTTATAAGACTGTATCCTGGGAATCGATCCCGTGATCGCAAATCTCAGTTTTCTACCACTGAGCTACCGCTGCTCATAAAGAAAAATTTTAATTTAATTTTCTTAATTGTACACTCCAGAAAACATATAGATAGTTTCATAATAATAAACACAAAAGTACAATGAGCAACAAGTACAATAAATTATTTCTTACTAATACTGAATACATAATGCCCGTTAAACCTTACGAAAAATAATCTAATAATAGAATACGTACATCCCAAATTGAGAATAGGTGACAGATAGAGTTGATGTATTTACATTACATTAATAAAAATAAAAAGAATCAAAACAGTTGTTCCTGGTGATTTAATGGCCAGAAATAAAACATTTGCTACTTAGGCCAACAAATTCAGCTTACGTTAAGAGACATTAAAACTTCGAGTTAAAATAAGTTAAAAACAAAAGAAGAGAAGAAAAATAAAAGAAAATTCAATGAGAAAAAAGAAATGCAAGCATGGAAGAGAAAAAAAAGGGAAAATATTCATTCGCATAAATCTTGATCGTATTCGAAGTTAGGTACTAGGATCACATGAGTAAAAGAGATACTAGTCATTCGAAAGTCTAAAAGTATATTCTCATCCGTATAAAAAAAAAACGAAATTGAATTTGCACCTCGCGCGAGGTATTCGATAATAACTTTAACTGTTTCCGACTTAAAGTAGAAATTGCCTTAATAGAAAGTGTATTTAAATAAATTGCTTATCGTCTCGCTAAGGGCTTTTGGCGTGCACCCGGCGGCTCAAGGTCACTCAGGTAGGCCGCCTCGCTCTGCAATAAATCATAAACATAGAATAACATTTTTTTGTTTTTACAGAACCGATTTTCTGATTAATACAAATGTGATATAAAAATGAATTTTATTTTTAAAATCATGACTATGAACACTAAAATTTAAACTTTACATTTGACTACAACTTGAAATATCCATAGGTTTTTGTTGAAAGGAAATTCATCTTGTGCATTATTTAGGAAACTTCCTTAAATCTCGAAATTATAAGACGTAATAATACATTTTTAGTTAAAAAATTAATTTATTAAGCCATCTTGAGATTATGTAAAACCTCCAATATTGCAAATAGGCAACCTTCATTGTTCCTTGCCTAACTTCCTGAATATCTTGATAAACATTAATGTTCTTAGTATATAACAAAAATATGATATTTGTAACATAATTTTAAGTCAAATAATATAAGTGTACCTTGTAACGTGTCCGGGAACGTGACAACGGGCCACAATATGCTCAGTAGTATAATAAATCAAAACATTTGTTTCACCATATTAAAATAAACACAAAATCGTTTCCCAATATATAAAAACTCATTAATTGCATAAATTAAAAACGTCGTAATGGATACTCTAACATCATTTAAATAATCATATTACATACATCAGTGTAATAAAATGCGATTTAAGCAATAAAAAAAGAACTGCATAGGCATTGAGAGAGCTTGCCGACGTAGGCAGTAATATAACACTAGCCACCTGTCGACTCTGTTCCATAATCTACGACAACGCCCACAAATGACTCACGAGGTCGTTGAACCGAATGCTTTTTGAATTTTGGGCAAGTATCGAATTTTCTAGAACGCTTAATGGCATATATTTACTAGGTTCTTTTATTTATAAAATTCGAATCATGCTAGTTAACGGCGTACGTACTTTTTTGAGAACAAGGAAAATGAAAGCCTGGTGTGATCGTGGTTTATTGACATATTTACAGAGACTATTTAAAAATCATGATTTGGGCTCACAACGACACTAACTATCTCACTGCTGGCCTCCGAATTTAAATCAGCGTCTGAATTTAAATTCGAAAGTACAATTATAAATGAGGTTTAAAAAGTATTGCGTCCGCAGTGGTCAGTAATAAAGAACATTCTAGAGTGAACACTACAAATTTTATCCAAAAACTTTACAGTATGAAATGTCATACAAGTTTTTCATCATTCATTATTTATTTTTATACAGATCTACAATCGAGAGTTACAATAACATTATAATTAAACATACAAATACGAAATAGAATATCAAGGACTACGTGTATTTTTACAATTTCGACATAAATATAACAAAATATGAGTCTCATAAGAATATATTGTGTACTCGTAAATTAAAATTTCAAATCATCATGTACAATGCAATAACAATAAATTGTCTGACAATAGGAGTTAAAGGTATATAATTTAAAAATGGAATCATATAAGGTATAGAATTTTTTTGTAGAAATCAAACTAATCAATTAACGTATTATTATGAATAGAATATGAAATCTACCATAATACCATGACATCAAAGACTTATCCGCTTCGCTCAGGAGGATAGCCGATTCCGCCCCCTTTTAAACTTACATCAAGGGCGATCAAGGTAAGACTCGTATTGCTTCTTTGATCGCCGAGTAATTGTGCGAAACGTCTTCTTTCAACTGCTAAAATCGGACTAGGCAAGTTCTGATGAAGCTCCTAAATCCTTCCTCCTGAATCCTTCGGGCTCTAACAACAGCTGCTACATTAACACCAACATTTGCAACACACACATATATATGTATATGTATATATATATATATATATACATATACATATACATATACATATACATATACATATACATATACATATACATATACATATACATATACATATACATATACATATACATATACATATATATATATATATATATATAAATAGACAAAAGATGTAATAGGCCACTGAAAAATGTCAATAACACTATTGTTTTTATTTGTTTTACCTACAAGTTTAACACATATTTTTTGTTATTAGTAACGTTTACTTTTTAAAACTACGATAATTTATTAACATACAACAATTTACCAGATTTTTATGTTTAATTATTAACAAAATACCACAATTATAACTTCGATTCTATCAAGATAACAAATATAGAAGTAAATAAAAACATCAAATCAACTTGTGTAAACTTTTCACTTGCCTCTCTGTCGTAAATGAATAATCAAATGTCAAAAAAATAGTTGAGAGGCGTTGCACAATCGAGCCTGTTTAAAAAAAAATTTAATCATGTACGATGTAGATCGGCATTTTAATCTCAGATTCTCTGATAATCTCAATGACTAGTATTTCACGAAGAAATTCAAATCAGATTTGAAATAAGAATGAAGAAGAGGATTGAAAAAATATTACCGAGTAGAAGAACGGTATAGGCATTCCGACAAACAACTTAACCTTCGAAATTATGATCACATTTGCCTAGTCCGCATATGATACTGTGTTTTTTCCATTACTAAACAATCTTTACGGTCATATCGCGAGATTTTTTGTTTTAGTTTTGCTGATAAATGTGTAAATTTCTATTAAAAAGATCACCCTTCCTTGCGAATAATGCAGAAATATTTTTAAATCTTCATATAAAATAACATCATAGCACAAAGCACAATACTTCAACATAAATCGTATGTGCATTTTATATAAATATTTACGAAAATAATAACTGATAACTTTAGCAAAAATTAGAAAAATTTTAATTTGATTGGTGTTACGCATCTTGAAATGTATTTGTTCTTTTTCGGAACTTTACCAATATAAAAACTTTAAAAATATTCGACCAAACATTTAATTTCGCTATGCCAGAAGAATAAAGAGAGAAAATCTAAAAGATTTTTTTTAAGTTCAAGTTCAAGTTAGACTCGTTAACCGCATGCCTGAGTTTAATATTACTAGTAAAAACTTTTAATATTCTTTCATATATTAAATTGCGAGTACTTATTACTTATTATCAATAAATGAGGTAACAGAGGAGATAGGCTTTTTTTCCTTAATGCGTTAAATTAATAAAAAACGGATTTGTACTTTACACTCAACGATCTCATAGCTACATAGTACGAGTACATGCAGTTTTATTTGCAAATTCTATAACAATTTAGAATAAAAGTATATATGGATGCGAATAATATGGAATAATAAAAAAATAATGCTTTTTAAAATGTTATATAAATTCCAATGCTCACTGCCCATGATTTTTAACCCTAAAATCTTTAGCATTTGATTTTTAATCAACAAATATTAAAAGACATGACGCAATAGTATTTTTAACTATGCAATTATAAACCTAATATGGACTCTATAATTTTAAAATATGATACGCAATACGAAATATTGAAGGGGAAGTCCCGAAGCGGGGATTCCATAGGAGTTATACCTTTCTCACTTTCAACAATATTATACGTATAAAACTGCTGACTCAGCGAAGAAGGAAACGGGACTTGCTTTCTTCCAAGGTGTTTTCCTTGACGCAAGTGTAGCTTTTGTATAAAACTGTAGAAATGCCAAAAGGTCAATTTACAGTACATATAATATAGTATAGAACTCATTTACGCTTGTCACCCAAAGACCGCAAATTTTCGACACCTCAATAATCAATTATATTTTATGTGTTGTAATTTGAAAATGCACCCATGTTTTGGTGCGACATTTTAAAGTTAATGTATGATAAAATATAGTAGTGCTATAGTTCTACCGATCGTCCTACAGCAATATGGAAAGTGCGACGAAATATGAGGAAAAACCATGTGTGTCCGTGTGCCAACAATGAGTGCGATGACGGCAAACTGACGGAACGGAGCCGCCGATACTGCCCTGTCTTACATTGCGCTTTTATACGCCTTAGTTGTTTCCATAGCATAATCCTAAGTTAATTTCCCCTTTAAGTTTTAAGTAATCTGGAGCAAAACTAACGAACCGTGTCAGTATCATTATGATCAAATTTATCTGTATTTCTTGTTTTCTATGGTTTCACTAAAATTATAGTTGTGATGAATGTCGTCCAATTTATGCTTACACTTTAACAACTGTAATTCATTAATTTATTCAGGAGCTCGATTAAAAGCGGTTTTGTGCAGAGAATAAAACAGATTTAATATAATTTTTGATCGGTTAAAATTACCGGTAGTTATAAAGAAAAAAACTAGTGGCTTCTAGAAACATATTGGATATTGGTAACTGAAACAATTAGCTATACCATCATGCTATACGTGCGAATAATTATGATATTAAAGTTAAGATTTATTTAGAAGGATGATAAGAGTTATAGTTCAGGTTAACTAGAAATTTAAGAAAGGGACAAAAAACTGTAAATAAGGTAGCATGAGGTGTTTTAGGGAAGAGGTGTGTGGAGACCAATAATAAAAAGAATTAACTACGTAATCCAGAGTTTGGTTATCAGCCGAGGAAAATTTATTTCGGACTGGTTAATATTCAGAGATGATTAGATACAATCTTTAATCCTATTCCAAACGAAACATCCTCGATTAAAATAGTTTAATTGAATAAACAATTGTAATCTTGTTCATGAAGATATTTTACAGATGAATTGAAATTTGTACAAGTAATTACTCCCAGATAATTTAAATTTCAACATATTTTAACAACTTAATTAGATAACCTTGCTATAGGGATATTTGAATTTGCATTTTTGAAGGATACTCTGAAATGAATATCTTAATTGTTTTTGTAAGTCCCGAGAGAAAGGTAAGCGCAAAAGCGCGCTGTATAATTTCACTTACACATATAACTAGAATGCGAATGTATGTATATTATGAGAATATAAACGAAAAAAAATTTTTTCATACAATTAAATCTGCAACTAAGTTTTCGCTGTTTGTCAATAAAGGGCTCCAGCAGTAAACGTTCGTCGATTTTGAACCAAGTTTAGATATATGGTAAAAATACCGCTTTGACATGTTAATTAATTTATTATAGCGTGATATACTTTTAGTTACGTGAAAATGTCGAATCGTAACAAATTATCATTTTTACGCTGCTATTTTTCTAACTTCATTAAAAAACAGCGGCTGTGGTGCATTGTAAATTAAACAAAATGTTACTGAAATATTTCTATTAACGAAACAAAGTGTTTGGTTACGTCGCTTTAAACACAGCGATTTCTATGTTGACAACTATGAAGAAATATCAAAAATATTTCAAGACGCTGTATTTGAAAAATTACTCAATGAAGATTAGTGCCAAATGCCAAAATCAAAACCAAGTTAAAGTATTAGGAGTTACTTGCCTAGTCATTTCTAAGCCATTGCATACGGTTGGGAATTTGATTCAAAAGGAAGTCACTTGCATTATTTATTATTTGAAGCCATAATAGTATGTAATACACTTTCATTAAGTCCTATTGAAAGTCTACGGGGCAGGCCTGTCTAGCAGTAGATGATTGACATTCTTTGAAATATATTTCCATTTGTAAATAACATAACTAATCTTAATTATTTATGCTAAAATCCTGACTAATTAAATTTTATAATATTAATTCATACGCTAGTTACAACCGAATTAGATTCTTCGTTTCTGAATTTCGTCGTAAGTCGTACTTATTGCATTAACACTTAATTTTGTGAAGGTGGGAACAATAATAACAAAATATCAGATAACTTCGATTAAATATTCAGGATCTAATGATAGCAAAGGATTGAGTTGTGTTTGAACTCTCACAATTTAATTAGAATGCTTAAAAATTTAATAGCACGCCTAGCTAAGGTTCCATATAAAATGCTTGTCCAGTTTCATAGAACATCGGCCTAACCGATCTAAGACCTAGGTGGCGTCTATATCCCGTGAATAATCCAATGATGACTCTAGTCGAGACTAAAAAGTCTAATACAAGTTTGATTACTGACAAGAGTCAAGAGGTTTTATTATAAGCGCCTTCAGCGTTCTGCTATCTAAAACGATGAATCAATGGGCAAAACTTTTGTCAATAACGAAAGAGTAGTTAAGACAATACAATAACTTTGCATGACATCATATCTGCATTCAATACTGAGAAATATTTAACGGTTTACTGTACTTTATTAGATAAGGAAGTTTAGCAACTTCACTCACAAAATTAAATTTCCAGTTACTTCGGTGGCAACTTGAAAAAGAAATTTACACTTAAAAGATAAATAATCGTCTGTTAAAAATGTTTATATATGCATCACCCTATTTGTATAAACTTCATCAGACAGACAATGGTATTCGTAACACTATCGATATCACTAATTATGGTAACATAATAGAATATCAGGGCTTATTATTAAATCATATATCAAACCAACTAGATGATGTCATATGCTTTACTATTACACGTTTTTATTAAACAAACATTAGTGCCCGTTCCTTTGTTTTTACTTTTAATATTTCCGAGTGATTATAATTTTTTTCAAGTTTTTGAATGTTACAGTGCTTATAACATTTCTTAATCCATTTTAACGACGCCCTAACAATGTCCAGTTTTTAAGATTACCCTTACTCATTCCTACTCCATATTGCCGTCCTCAGGTGGTACGTCAGTATTTGTGCGGCGGTTGCCATATTTGCTACATCAATGAATCTTGCGATCGCATCTTCAGTCTCGTCCGTGTAATAAACACACGAGTTCGTGTGATGTGATATTGCTGCCTCCGCATGATGGACACTGTTATACAGCCCGAGGGCTTCTGTTGTTCGACGAACAACGGTTACCGCTTCGCTCTATATATACTCATTATTTTTACTATCACACGCATTATATTTGCTATTAAAATATATTCATTATTTTAATATTTAATTAAGTCTCTGGCGGATACAAGTCCTTTCCTCTTTTTGCCTACTGACGACACAACTGCTGTAAGGAAGCTCACGAGCACTCGAGGAAGTCGCGGTTCAAGGTCACAGACTTGGAAGGCCGCCGAACATTGTTGACCTTGCTCAAGGGCTACCACTAGAACACCTCAGCATGAGCTATCACTCGTCGATAATACACATGTCTTGGTGTCAGAACGGCGCGGCGTTTGAATGTGCCGGATGTGTTTGTTTTATGAGCAGCAATTACAATCAGCCAATTTGTGTGTTCAGCGGCACAGACATATTGAGATCGATGTCTGTTTTAAGAAGTGGGCGTTTGTTGGCAGTTTTAAGTTTACGTGCTTGGACTTCAGTAACATGGTGAGCCCGTTAACCTGCGCATGATGTCGTTTCCCATTACTTAGACACTTAATGTACAGGCTGCGTACTTTACTTGAGAGTTACATTTTGTCCCGACTGTTTAGAAATAGAGACGAATGCCGCCATTTCTCGTACGTTAGCAACGTCCGCACTAAAGTTTAGTTGACGGACGACTAGGACGACACCCTGACTATGGACTTGACTCAATACTGGTTTCTATAAAGAAGTGTAAAATTCATCACGAGTTACGACTACCATAAATATCTTTAAAAAACTGTATCACTGAAATTATTGAATAAGTTCATTCGTTCAGAATATACATAAAGATATCTTAATTTTTTTAACTTAACTATGTAATATTTTGATATAACTTTTTTAATAATTTTAATTAAAAACCTTAAAAATTATTTTTGGGATTACGTTCCGTTTTATTTTTTCACAATTACGCGCTGACCTGATTGTAAATGATTGTTGAAATTAAAAAGCATACACAACACGACCTCTGTATCTTACCAACAGTTAGTTAGACCAAATCATAAAAATTAAGAAGTCAAGTTGACAGCAACTGTAGTGGCAGGTGAATATACTGATTGCGATACCTTATAGACAAACTGCCATAGTCGAATATATATTTGACAATCTAGAACTATGTGTATAAGTATATTAATAATTTTAATAAAAATCAAAAATTGAAGCTTATTATATCTCTCTAGGCTTCATATAATTAGGATCTGTTTTGCGAGCAATTGTGTAAGGAATTACAATACCCTCTCATGTTAATGTCTCTAATTATCACGTAATAGATTGAATAATTTTAGTCAATCAAAATATTGTATATTATATTATTATTGTTTGAAGAATCTTTTCAGTGATAACAAAGTTTGGAAATAAGTTGCTATATTATTAGTATTAGGGATTTTTTTAAGTTATCACAATAAAAAAACCAAACATTACTTAAGATAGATATATCAACAATAAATATAAACCTTTCAAGAATTACTTAATTGTTAACACTATTGTATTTTGTTACTAAGCGTCCGTATCAGTTGCCTGACTAATGTTTATGTCAAGTCACACTGACAACGGAAACCATAGTTCAAAGCAGTCCACGGGCGTTTGCTATCCGAGCTGACTCAGCGCGCGTCGTGTAGGCGCCGATCACGGCAACAAGTTATTAGGTAAATTCCATTCAAGTTTTATCTAGTTATAGAAGCGTATAAATAAGTTGCAGTTTCTATTCTTATTTAAAACTCCGGTTCATTTGTCTTTGATTGTGCAAATCTATGTGACATATAAGTTTACGCACTCTCGCAAAAACATAATTACATTTTGGTGTTATTTTGAAATTTTGTTAAAAATTTTTATTACGATAATCAGTGTCTGATGGCGAATTTATGTTTTTAATTTTTAATAAAAAATGTAATGTTTTGCAAGTAGTTTTAACAAAAGTAGTAAACGATAGAATGGTAATGTTGATTTTATGTGAACATGTTTTCTATCTTCGATTAAGTAGTACACACTGTTCAAAACAGAGCCTTGTGTTTTGCGCCACACGCTGCAGTAACTGAGCTCAATTCAGCTTCTTCCTCAACGAATATTTTCTTTTATATTGACAAGAGACAATACCCAAATGATTTTTATTGTAAATTTTCTCTTAGAGGTAACTCTGTAAAAAAATCTACTGGATTTTTCCAAGGCGACCGGGAAGTTTTTTGGGGAGAAAGTGTCTCGAAAAACTTCTTATCGCTTGAAATACGACATTAAAACCATCTCGGTGGCGAAATGCAAAATGAAACTTTTGTTAAAATGACAAATTATGGTTATAGGATAAAAAAAAATCGTTTATTTTTAATTAAATGTTTTTAAAGGTACATAAAGAGAAATTAAGATATTTATAAAAGTTGACGTGCATATAACTTTTAACTTAAGTTTGTCTTTAAGCGTAAGTTTCAAAAAACAGTTTATAGTTTTATTTTAGCTTCAATACTCGAAGTGTAAGTACTAAGTATACGAATAGGTATATTCTTGCCATAAATCGCAGAGAATAGATTAATGTCGCTTTTATGCGTTACAAGTGGAGTACAGGTAAGACGGTGGTCGATTTGCCGGCGAGGTAAACACCGCGTGTTCGTGTGGTGGACGTTTACAACTGTGTAAACATTGTGGATAAACATCGGCGTTAACTACTTGCTGTGGGCGAGCATTACGATGCTCCAGAAGTTTCGAAGGTAGCTTTATTTTGCGCTAGTAACCTTTAATGTTCTTGGTGTCGATTTGCAATTCAAGTAAAAGCTATAATTAACTAACCCATCTGCTAGGTTGCTAATAAGTGCTAATAAGCTAAAAAGCTAATTAAACTTACCACTACACTCTAGTAGATTATCACAAAATTTCGAAATTTTCTTTCATTTAAATTAACTCGGTAAGTTGGAGTGGTGATAGGCAGGCTACATAGTGCGTAGAAAGCCAATGAGGCTTTATGGGCTCTGAAGTAGAAAACACGAACCGGTGCAACTACAGACGACCACCTAGCAGCGGAAGTTCTACGGCTGAAATTATGATGATAGTTTTATTTTTCAGTAACTTCGCTTCATGTAATTTATTGTGAGTGTACTATTCTCTTTGTTTACTATTCTGTTCATAAGGACCCGAGGTGTGGTCGCTTACGGTGGACCTTATAAAAAGGCTTAGACCACTCAGAGAGTAATCTAAAGAGCTATGCCCTGAGTTTCGCTGCGTAATCGAATCCGAAATAAGAAGATCCGCAGAAGAAACAACGTCAACGACGTATCTCGTATAATTACTCGTTTGAAGTAGCAGTATCGCTATTGCCACTGATACCCACACCACAGTAGATGGACCGATCACATCGTCAAGGTCGCAGAATATCGCTGAATCCGGGCAAGACCATTCAACTTGGCAATCTCTGGTGGAGGCCTATGGCATGTGGTGTGCTTCTATCGGCAGAAAAGAAGAAGCAAAAGAAGATACCATTCTATAACAAATGAATATTTAATAAAAAAAATAATGTAGATTAAAATAAAATATATAATTAATTTCCTGCTGTTTTTTTTTTTAACATGTATACAATAGATTGTAAGGATACCATCCCCAGTCACTGAACAATTACATTTACTTTATTTTGTTTTAGTACGGGAGCATTGCGGTAATCTCTAACAAAGGAACGGCCCTACATGAGCCGACCGCTGTTCACCCAAGTATATTAAATTACGTTTTCTACTCCAACTGCTTTCTTGCTGCAGTGGTAAACACGTTGTTTGTCGGACGTTACACTTAAATCTACTTATATCAGTAAATGACGTACCCATATGTTTACACCTGTAAACAATGAGACGGGTATAATGTTCACTTGTTATGTGGTCTGATTACTACCTTTTCTGTCGAGTTTAGTAGTCTTAACACAGGGTGATTGGTTACAGCTATGAGAGCTTTAAAGAAGTGAATGTATGCTCTTCTTCTGTCAATTAATGTAGGGTACACTATATTCAAAAATAAATATTTTCAAAAATGATTTTATGATAATATGTAATGTAGGATTACTACATATTAAAATTACAGAATATTTATCCTATACTATACTGCCAGAAGTAATTGGCCTCTCTCGTTTCAATAGAAATAAATCATTAATATAGATATTTCAGAGTTATAAAATTACACAGGACGATTGGCAAAACGTGTAAAAGTTATAAAGATTATTGCAGACTTATACGGTTCGCTTTCACTCCTGTAAAGATTTTGCACCTATAAAAGCATCCTGTATCTGTATCCTTATTTCTCTTTATTTTTTGCAATGGTAATGATTTCGAAGGTTGGCAAGATTGTTACTAATTGAGTTAAGCGACTATGAATGGAATTCGTAGCGTATATATTATCATTTTTGTCTCATTTAAACCACGTTGGGACGCCTGTGAGTAATAGCAGTTGTTCAATTCAAATTATTCAGATAGCAATTAAAAATAAACGATTTGAAACTAATAAATTATTTACGGTAATGAGAAACGTTCAGATCAGGTTTATTTATTGACCTGGTTTACAATCAATTCATTTTTATGACCTGATAAAATAATGTAATTTTATTTAAATAAATAATTTATTCATGATATTCTCTACGGAGTATCATTTACTGTGAACATTTGTGGACATCGTAAGAATAATGTGTGTGGAGCCCAATATGACAGAATCATATTGAGCTATCCTTTTGTGGCATCCTTCATTAATTAAGGCTGCAAGGGTTCCAAATATTTTGAGATGTAAGAAGACCGAACATCGAAGTCTGTTAATTTTTTTTTTGTGATTACATTCATAAACGTTCGTATGTTAGTACAGAGTTCCCCAAACTTTTTTGTGTCGTAGACCCCTAGCCATTTTCCGCTGGGTAAACCCATTTTCCCTTGGGTAGACCCCCTACTTACCTGATATTGATTTCCTGTAAATTTCTAACTGTAGTGAAGTTTAGTGTTAAAAAGTTAAATTAAAATCACATGTTAATTTATACATTTATTAATCAATTCAATCTGTTTTCATATTATAAAATAGTATGATGTAAGTAAGTAGGTACTATCAGTGCATGTTTTGAGATCCACTATCGTGGACCCCCATTTTCATTTCATGGACCCCCAAATTTTTTTTCGCTGACGTAGACCCATTGCAGGTTGTCATAGACGCCTAGGGGTCGATATAGACCACTTTGGGAATCACTGTTTTAGTAGCTAATTCATTCACAAGCTTCAATGTGTATATATATATGTGTGTGTGTGTGTGTGTGTGTATGTGTGTCTGTGCATTTGGGTGTTAAGAGGCGACCACGAGCTCGTAGACGAGGCGCGGGTAAGGCCATACTAGATGGACCAACGACATCGACGCGGAATGTCGCTTGATATATAATATATGCCAAACTAAGCAGTGCTCCTTGCTTCCTTCCTTCCGTCCATGGTTAATTACCTTCCGAAGTCGCTTAAGAAGTGATTTTGGAGGAGGATTATACCTTGTAACCCATTACAGTCTATCGGCTGACATGATATTACATAACTTATTACTATAATTATTAGTAGTCATCAGTTTATTAACATTTTTTTAAAACTTTTACGATATTTTATAATTAACTTTATTAATTTCTCTTTGCATCGCCCGAAGGATTTACTGTTAGAAAATGCCTTCAGCATTACGTTTGCCATTATATTCTGTATGACAAATATTAAAATGAATAATTTATAAAGAAAACAGATTTGTTGCTCACTGTACCCATAACAGGTACAGTGAACAACAAATGCACGTGTACCATACATCTCGCACTGCGTTATCAGCTACTCCAGTGTTTACAAATGCTGTTATCGGCGCCGCCTGAATGAACTGGCGTCAGAACGAATGCCACGCCTCCGTCTTATCATCGCTCTATATTTATAGATCTGCGCATGACCTCACACAGATGACCGACATACGCTTTGGGAAAGTTTATGAATGTCTCGTAACAACTTATCGTGGTTTATTGTACCGTATTACAAATTGTCATATAAACACAAATCCATGTCATGTCGCAAGGTAATCTATAGCATACGTTCAAACTGGTCAACTCCTGAGGTATGTTTGTGATAGGATGTGGTAGGTAGACCATCGTCTTGCCATTTGTTTTGAAATATCTCGTGTGCGTCTTGTCTATCTCACAACTCACATACCTTAGGTTTTAGCAAGTAATCTAGTTTTCCAACTTTTTTAAACAAAGATGCAATAAATTACCTCCGAACAGATAAAACGATCTTTGATAGAGATTCTTAATAGGCGAAAACTCAAAGTGTCTTTCGCCGTAATACACATGACAGTAATTGGAAGATGCCAGACACTTTGAAGTGGTTGTTACACTGTTATAGCCGAATATAAGAAGATTCTCCGAAACTGTTTCATATAAGACTTTTGTCGGTAAAGCTGTCATCGAGTTTTTTTTTTTAATAACGCTACTGTGGAAATTTTTGTGACATATATTATATATTGACTTTACATGGTGCAAAAGCTTAAAAAGGTCGAACGTATATCCTTTGTTGTCAAATAATAAATGGTATACTATTCATAAATAAATAATTTTAGAAACATAATCGCTATTATGATTAAGTAAGAAGAAACGTTTTCAAAATTAAAATCGCTATATATTAAAATTACATTACTTATACAGGGTCATTGCAAATAGGTGTAAAAGCTTTATTTTGTTTTGCTGACAAGTTCATTAAAACCGTTAAAGTTTATATATATACCTTTAACCAATCGACTTTTCAACACTTACTCAGCCGCTGTTACCGATTCGAATCACAATAACGTTACCACATGACCTTTTGCGAAAATATTGATGTACCACCGTTCAACTTACGGGACCTCCTCAAGAAAGAATCTATTACCTAATATTTTGATCAGATAGCCCGGCATATTTTTTAAATCTTATGGCTGTATTAGCAGCGCTTGGGCAGCGACTTCAAAAAAAAAGGAATTTACTTTAGAAATAATTTATTAATAGCCATACATCATATTTTATATGTAAAAAATTTTTGGACTTACTGTTACCTATAAGAAAAATTTAATGCAATTAAAGGCTGTCTCGTGACTCGCAGCTGGGAGAAGAAAGATCCATATCAAATAGCGACAATCCCTCTCCCGACTGTCTGCGTTTGTAAACGTAAGAAAGAAACAATGTATTGTAAGCAATATGCTCAAACGACACAAATTAAATAATATTATATATACATATAATCACTTAAAGAGGCTACAATATTCCCATTAAAGTTTTTTGAATCAACTTTTTTACTTTAATTTACTCTATTATTTTTTAAATTACTTTGTAAAATTAGACCATAAGACGTTAGTTATTGTTAAAATGTCTTTGAGCGTATAATATCAAAATTTATCGGTAAGGATAAAGTAACAGTAACACTTAATACATCGCAAGAAATTGCGAAATAGTTAAATTTAAGTTACCAAAGTTTGTATGACCACCCATCAATCCCTACCCTTGTAGATGTCACCGTACTCTCTCTGAATGACTAACATCATTACAAAGCTACTAAAATCACGTCGAGAGAACGGAAAAAAAGCATTTAGTTAATCCAGATGTGCTCTTTAAAAAGATGAGGCCTCCGTTTTGTTGTTTTAGCGACGGTGTCGGTTGGAATTTTATTTCGATGACATGATGGTATTTTTCTACAGTAATACGTAATATTGTAGTCTAGAGATAATTGACACTATAAAATGTATGTTATGTATGATAAGTGGAAAAAGATCATCATGTGATTGACTCTGCGCATTTCAAACTAAGTATTAGCTGTAGCGACAGTAATGATGGAGACGGTAGCTCTAGTGGCAGTGGTAGTGTAAGAGGTAGTTACAGTGGTGAAGGTAGCCGTTCTAGCGGTAGTGGCACTGTAGAAGTGAGCGGTAGTAGCACTGCGGAAGGCAGCAGTAGTGCTATTATAGTATGTATAGTGCTGTAATGATATGCGTAGAGTTAAAATTAAAGTCATAGTAGTAAATGTCATGGTAATAGTGGTAGTAGTGGTGGTAAGGGTAACAAAAGCAATGATGGTAGTATGCGGTGGTGGTAGTGATAGAGACAATGGTATTGCTAACGGTAGTTGCTTCTGTGACCGTTTCTTAATTTTCTAACTTCTTTATTATTCTTATATTGTGGTTAATTTCCTTTCCAAAATATTTTTTATGAAGGTAAATGATGGGATAAACACGAGATACACCTGACACGATGAGATTTTTTGCGATCAATCACCTGACGGTAACTAATGCGGGTTTGTAACAGGTCGATGCTACACAGATTTGTAATTCAATATCCCATGCAAGAACACCATGTGTTCATAATAACAATTTAGATACAACAATGAACACATGGTCTTGTAATTTCAAAATGAATTTGATACGTACACACTACTGATTAGTAACAAATTTTTCGGTTACGTATTTGTGGCTTAAAAGAAACAATACGTATCTAAGTTGAGACGCTCGACTCCTAATATTTTGCCTTATTATTCTTAAATACAAAGCAATGCAGAAGGCCCTTACTAAAAAAATATTTATATACATACTGAACTATGATATTTCCACTCAAAAGAAAAAAAAATCTTTTTTGACTTTTTAACGATTTTAAGATATCACACGCAACTTAAATTCTACGGCTGATGTCTTCTATTATTAAGTAAAAATAAATAAAAGCTGTAACATGCCAGATAACCTTGACTTCTTCACCTATGTCTCGTTTTATAAGTTATTATAAATTTTCTTTTCTTTCTTCTCTTTTTCAGCCTTCTTAAAGTCTTTAACATCTTTAATTTAGCGTGAAGCATCTCATTTTTCTCTAAATTTTTCCCTTTTTCTGGGAGTGATGTTCCAGTTGCTGCTCGCCTCCCTCGAGGTTATGTTTTTCCAACGAATCTTGGTTTAAGCCCTAACCTTTTCCAGTCCTATAGTGTCCATTCTAGTGCGTGTTTGTCGCCGGCCCTTTCTTATTCGAGTTTAGCTATTAAAAACCAATATCTATGTCTTTGCTTGGCTATTTCTGAACCATTTAGTGTGACAAGCAGACTCCTGTTCACTGCCCTATGGACCACATTTAGTTTATTTATAACTTCTTGATTTGTGAACCAAGTTTCTTGCCTATAACATAATATGGGATTAAATATTATAAGTGTATATGTAATACATGTGTATGGTTTACTTACGAAGTGGGCTTGGGACATTTCAAAAAAAAATACTAACATGTGGTTTTATTAGAACTATTGTACCATGTGTCATGACATAAAAAAATGAGTTTCAAACAAAATTTCCCGATTGCGTAATGTCACAGAATTCAACTATTAATCATATAAAATTACATAATCGGGACGATTTATTTGATGTACTTCTCAATTGCTTTAAAGAATCAGCATTTTGATCGGATGGACATATATCTACTAAGTATACATATCTTGCACAAAATTTTATCAATATTTCCATTAGTCACGACAGAATTTGCAAAACCGCTTAATTGACAGTTTATTATTATTTTTGGTATTAATCTTGAAAATTAATCTATGTTTTTCACTTAGCCAATTGTATATCACTTGTTGTTGGAAAAGCATCAATGTTATTTGTTTACACTCCATAACTTTTAATACTCTAATTACAAATTACTATAAATACCATGTGTTTAAATGATTTGTTTTTAATATATGAGTTTTTGTCTGAGAGGTTTTTTTTTTCTTCTTTTCAGCCGATAGACGTTCACTGCACGGCATAGGCTTTTCGCAAATGACCGTTATTAAGCCGCCCGCAGCCATTGAATCCCCGACACCTTACCTATTTCGCCAGTCCACCTACCATGTTTTAAATAATTGTCAATCTTTAATATTTTCAATATATTAAATCTTTATTTTATTTGAAATTTTGAGAACAAAATCTTTGTTGAAGAACTACATAAGTATTATTCTCTTTGGTATACAAATTATGATAATTATACCGAACTTCACAAGGACAGATGAGAGAACTTTGACCTTTAGTCGCGTCATACACTGTAACATCACAAGCGTTACATTAACGGGAGGATGCGAAGCCAAAGGGACCGCGACCATCCATCTCGTGCAGGTGACAGCTTCCAATTACGGCCAGATTGTATAATAACATGAAAGTGTATCTGAACAATTCAACACTTACGCGTTTCGTCTATAACTAGACTGTATATCTATTTTCAAATATTTATACTATTTGTGTCAACCGCTACCTCTGTTAAAATTATTTTGTAGTATTTCTGACAATCGGTTATACTTTTTTATTTTATTAATTGTAATTTCTATCGCTATGGTTTTTTTCACAATATTTATTTTTCGCTTTGACTAAACGCAGACAGTTGGTAGAGGGTTGGCGCTATTTGATACGAATCTTTCTTCTCCCAGCTGCGAGGCACGATAGCATTTTATAATTATTTACAATTTTTCATACACAATTTTTTCTTATGGGTAAATACAGCTAAATTTATACATATTAACAATACAATTTGGAATACTCGATTATATGTTATATTAATTGCTACATTATTTTTATAGGGTATAATGTACGATACACATACATGTTTCTTTTGTCTGTTCTTCTCATGATAGATGGTAGACTCAACTTGACGTCGTTAGATGTAATGAATACTATTTTGAATTAGGAATTTTCGAATTTAAGTCCATGGCGTAATCTCAGTATTTGTCACCAAGTAAAATAATCATAGATCGTGTATAATTATTTTATAGTTCTCTACAACACGTTACAACTTCTTGCACCATGTATAACGTATGATCCAATTTCAAATCTTTATTGCACAAATATGATAACGCTACTCCATTGTAAGGTCGCAAAACAAGCGTCGTATGTCCTTATCGTTTAATTAGTTTTGAAGAGAGACGACAGCATTATTCTAGTTATTGTCAACTCTTTAATTATTTGGCACAATTTAATGATAATATAATTCATGGAACAGGAACATTGAATTAGTAAATATTGCGTCAGATTGGTATTTTTAACTTTTATTGTTTTTAAAATTACAACTTAACAACGTCTTTTCAGCTCATAGATACCTTCTGCAAGCCTAAGGCCACACCCAAAGATATCTATGAAGGTATATACTATAATCGCCACGCTTTGGAGAAGGATCGGCAACCTCAGTGTATTATTATGATCATCCTTTCGACACTAATTTGTGAGCAGTGGCAATAACATACAATTAACACACAAAGTGCGAATTATACTGTATTCCAGAAATCGAACTAGTGATCTACAATTGAAAGTATTTGCCCACTACCGTTGTGCCACCACTATTCAAGTATACAGTAGAGTCGCTACATAATGAAAATGTGCAGTGTACAGTTAAAATATCTTTGCGCAGAATTTAAGACTTACAACTTTACGAAATTTCACCCACAAGTGGGTTGAGAGAGCGCTCATTAAGTTCGCGAAATGGGCGAAGGAAAGCTATCAGGATATATAGGAAAAAAAACAAAAAAAATATGTATAAAGGTAACAATTGAAAGTTACGCAATTCATGCAGCGATTGTACAGAAGGCGGTCTAGTCGTACGGGGTGAACTCTACCAGAAAAACTTTGGATAGAGTTGATAGAAACAACAGAAAGGCAGTTTTAGGCATACATAACCAAAAATAGATATTATATACATAAGACAAATTACAATAACAAACAAAACATACCATCACCATTTCAGCCTTATGATATCCACTGGTGAACATAGCCAGAGTTTCTTTTTGTATTCCCCTATAGATTTCCAATAGGAACTGTCGGAAGGATCTCGCATCCATCGACTTCTGACTTTGTAGGTGCACTTGAATAGGTTATGATTATTTATCAAATTATTTAAATGCTTGCAAAGTGCATGAATATTTTTATTACATAGAAATGTTGCCATAAAGAAATATCAAATTATAAAGAATTAACCAGAGAAGTGAAATAAATGTGTTTATTTCATTTTATTTACATTTTATTGTATACGAAAATAACCACCAAAAGACATCTAAAATGAAATAAAACAAAAATAATGTAGATAATAACTAAAAATTGATAAATTTAATTCAGAGGTAGTATAAAAGACAAGCTTTGGTTGGACATGAGAGACATGAAAGAAAGGGCAGTTCACCGTGTATATAATTGTTTATTAAAAAAGAAACTTATTTGTTTTAATATTTCAATACAATATGCATATTTTATTTTAAACTAATATAATGTCCGTAATCATTTATTCAAACTATCTTTTTGCGTACCTTTTAAAATTGCTATCCGCAAAAATTTTCAAAGTTTTAAAAATATGTCGGACTCTCAATAAACGTGACCGCCTCTGAATTATAACATGACACTTGTTTTTCTAGTAAATATTTCTAACTACGCGTTACTTTTTGGATCTTCTTTTGTTATATTTTCACTTAAGTGCGTCAATTAAAAATATACCGAATGATGAAACAAACCTAATATAAAACGGTCCGTGGAACGGACAATATTTTTATGGGTCAGTCAATTGATATCAATTATAAATATAGAACCGTTAATACGTAAAGAAACTCCGGTGCATATCTCTCTTTGTAGTAAACATAAGATACATATTTATGTGTGTAATTTTTCTTATCTCTGTAGTATAATGAGTTATAAAGTACTTTTCCAGAAACTGAAGAGTCTTTTTCTGAAGTACAGACTTTACAAACCGGTACGAAAATGATATTTGTATTAATGAAATATATATTATATATAAATTTGCTTATTTTTAATGCATATGATTAAAGATATTTTTGATCGAAATTCAACTTACACTTCTAACTGTTATACGAATATCCTTGAAAACTAAAAATACAAAATAAAATGTTTAGACATTGAAAAATATATATTTATAGGTTGCATGCTATTAAAGAGAATTGTATCTATGTTACCAAGCTATTAATGAAAATAGACAGTTATTAAAAGGAAATGGAAGTCAATTCAAAGTATTTAAGAAAGCGGTAAAAATACTAAAAAGATTTATTAAAAATGAAATACATTAAAAAGGTTATATGTGGTGCTATAATTGAAGTGGAAATAGAATTATCAGTTAAGAGTTTTGACAGCTAGGACATTCTATGAACGAATTGTACGACAATAATGGAACATAGTAAGAAATCAGCTGAAGTTGGCATAAAATTAGGTACAAAGTCTGGTCTCATCGCGGCTTAGACAGCAACTTCTTTATTAACCATTGGTTTCTCTTAGTTAATAGTAATGTATGATACCAATCATGACTTGCAACGCTTACTTACAGGATTTGCTAATAAGCTTACAGTCGCTTAATGGACCATTGAGGTCTATTCTTGAGATTTCTTTACGAGATCGATGAGGAAATCCGTAGACAGATGAAAATAACGAACAGAAAGACTGCTGAAGCCTTAATTCCTGAGGTAGAGACCACAGTCCGGCAAGTGCAACCTAGGACGTCCATGTTTGGTTTCCCAGCAGTGGACGTTCTATAGTTGAAATGATGACGATATTGATGAAGTTAAGGAGAACACAATATGATAAACTTGCACAAAGAGGTCAAGGTATGTTATGAAAAATTATCACGTAAAATCAGATCTGTTGAAATGATTGATGTTTTATCTGCCAATATGTTAAAAATTGCGCGCAGTTTAAACTCGCACTTGTGGTATTTCCAGATATCAAATAATCCGTGACAATCCCGATGTATCAGTTTGTGATTACTCCGGCGCGAAGTGGCGCTAACAGCCCCGCGAATGATATATCACGTTAGAGAAACAGAGTAAACATGTTTATTGCACGAACGTCGATGTCGCGTAGATTTCGCTATCTTTTAATGATTGCTGTCGCCTATATGTATTATCTGCTTCATTAATTTTAGAACAAGGAAAGACCCCACTTTAAGTAGTAGATAATTAAATTATGTTTTTTAGTAAAATGGAGATCAAAGACTAAAAATTCAAGAACGAGGGTCAGTCATTAACTGTCATTTAACACTGGAAACAGAAGACCGGGATTAAACTCCGGAGATTAGGGACCAGAGACCAGGATTTATTTCTTCTTGTGAATTAGAATAATATATTTCAGTATGTATTCCAGTTATTAAAACCAATATCTTATACCCACTTACGAAATATGTCAACTATTTTAGTATACAACATTCTAAAATGAATCAGTAATAAAGGTAGCGGTAGTACATCTGGATGCACTAAATTAAATCAAAGTGCAACCCCGAGAAGGAAAAGTACTCGAGTGTAATGTAGATATCTCGGGCGAGATATGGCGCCGGTCAGCGACCGCAGGCCTATCTCCTGTCGCTTGCCCTGCCCGCTGCACGCGTAATATAATTTTAAAACGATTATTTAAGTATCGGTTATTGAATTTAAACCCACGAATTAGAGTAACCGGAAAAACCAGCGTGCATATTTCGATCGTTTTAAATGTGCTAACAAAACGCTCACTTAGGGGCCTCATTGGCACACCTCAGAGTCGCTCAACGAACTGATCCATAGATGAAAGAAAGTAAACGACATGGCCCAGGATTGACAGGTTGAAGTATCATTAGGGACCTTGAGGTTCTGGAGTAGAGGAGGAAGTTCCACGAGGTAGACATACGATCTTGTTCTGGTCGACGAAAGATGCTGGCTACAGCCCGCTTCAAGCCGGTTTATTGAAAATATGAACAAGAAGTGATCTGTTCAAGCAATTGCCGTCCAGGTTAGGCTAAGCATCCCGTCCCCCGTCTCTGAGGCGGACGATGGTACGACGAGGTCTCGAACCATCGTGATAGCACCACGAGGGTTTCCGGGGTTGCGTATACACGCATACCCAGAGACGGGCTATCGAAAACGGCACTGCGCGGGGGAATACCGCGTGGCGATCCCTGACCGGGAGATACCGCGGTCCCCCGTATAGCGCAGAGGGCAATCACCGGGGGGGTTTTAGTGGGCAGGAATCCCACATACCCCTGTCCTCCCTCCAGAGGCGGGGCATCTTGAATGTCCGGAAGATTTCCGCCCCGAAACCAAAAAAGACCATCCCCCTCGCAGAGATCTCCAATAAGACCTTAAGGTTATTTGTATTTATGATCCCTAATCGTTACGAGACATCAGTTTGTGATGCATGAATATAAAATAAATGTTTTTGGATACTTGTAAGATAGTGTTTATGTTCGAGGTAATGAATGTCGGGTAAAAATATGTAATCAATTTTGCATAAGGCGAGTTGTAGGCCTCATCTCCATTAAATAAATTTTGAGCGGAGACTAAAATTATGTGATGAAGTGATTTTATATTCCATCCAAGGAGTTTTTGTCTCTCCTTCTGGCGTCTAGGCGTATGAGAAAGAGGTACTGAAATTTGAACCGCTGTAGACCTTCGGGAAGTCTCGTGTCCAATAGTCGATATCCTATGGCAGAAATTAAGATGATAATGAAGTAGAAGACCATAGATTTTAGTTAGTGTTAGTACAAAATCCAAACTTTGCTCCGTATTATTGTCTTTTAAATATATTTTATTTTCAATTTTGCATTATATAATCTGGGATGTTTTACCCTAATGAAAATGCATACACTAGTTCTACTTTCATTGTTTCAGCTCCGTGTTGTTTTATTATCTGACCATAGAAATTGGAACGGCGTTATATCCCGCGTATCATTCGTGAGCGTGAATATCTTACATAATTTCGCACCGCGTTTTTGTTAATGAGCATTCACTGCAATGCTCAGTACGACGAGTAATGAAACTGCATTTGACGCTTCCGTGTGTCACGGCTGTGTTGTAACCTACCTTGCAGAGTCCCCATTGTTCAACTATTGCTAAACAATGATTTCAATAGAAATACACTTTGTATTATTTATCG
This sequence comes from Battus philenor, assembly GCF_028537555.1. Lineage (NCBI taxonomy): Eukaryota > Metazoa > Arthropoda > Insecta > Lepidoptera > Papilionidae > Battus > Battus philenor. The sequence goes on from NW_027181686.1 coordinate 9,269,115, forward strand.
TGAACTCTCACGTCATCGCGTAGAACTATCAAAACGTAAGCATTAACTACAGTATAAGAAGTATACTATATTTTTTTTTAATTATTATTGAGCACTGCGCAAAGGTCTGCACATATGTCATGTTAGTTCAGATATTGCACTTTTAAACTGATTTCTATTTTATTTTGGCATTTAGACAGAATTAGTTAAAAGTTACCTCTAGTAGTATATCAATTGTTACTGGGATATATTAATAATATAATTTGTAAATAAATATAACGGGCTTTTGTGTCATAACTTTATTTATTGATTTAATGTCTTAATAATAAACAAGGATTACATTCAAATAGATAAAGCTTTCTATTTTAAAGACTAAAAGACTAGCAATGACATTATACATTCATTACAAAACTTTACAGTGTACTATATATTTTGTTTGATTATATCTTTGAGACAATTTTTTTATTCGTGGTGTGAATATTAAGCGTTGTTTTATTACTTTCCTGTCAATTCTTTAACCCTTTATCTACATTAGAAATTTCCATAACATAAATATGAAATATCAATTGACCGAATTTGACGAGCCGGTCTCGAGTTTTTTGCATAGCAACATATTTAGCGATTTATTATTATATCATTATGTAAAAGGTTAACGGTTTTATTACGTTGTGATACTGGTATATTAGACAGGAATGTTGAATTCAAATTTTATTAATGAATGTATTTATCTGCTCATTTACATTATATATTAGAGTATAAAAGAGAGCAAAAAGATAGCCAGGACACGAAGTGCGCAGGACAGATTGACGTTGGAACTTTAAGGGTCTGGTACGGAAACCACCGATCGGCAAGCGTACCCTCGTATCCACATATAAATTGGACAATTGCGTTTGCTAATGTTGTCTGAAGAAGAGGCTTAACGTAGTCAATTTCTAACCGGTCTTATTCGTGATAATGTAACAAACTGTGTTTTAGGAGCGAAGACGAGGCAAGGAAGGTGAACGGGGAATGATTTAGTTGTGAAGAAGGATATAGATTGTGAAGGCCAGACAGAAATTGTAATATAAGAGTTTTCGAAGTATGGAAGGAGAAAGTTAATTAAATGAGTGAAATAAAAAATAGTATACCCGAATTGTAACGTAAGTAAGGGAGGATCGAGATTTCTCGAAAAAGGCGAGCCTCATGAAAAATAACGATCTTATTCAAAATATATGGGAGAAGCCAATGTTGCTGCAGCTGTGAACATCTTAGGGCTAGTATGATGAGGTATCTAAAGACTTCGAGGTCAACAATTGGCATCTAAGAATTCTGATAAGCGTTAAAAAGCGTATTTTTAATTGCAGTGTGTATCAGTATCTAACTCAATGCCCTTAACGCGACGCCTGTGAAACTTCACAATGCGTATTGTTCCACAATTAGAACGTCCCCAGTGTTTACATAACATGAAAGAGAATTCGCTCTCACCCGTGTTTTGGCACGTTTTGTTGTCAGCGAGTGTACGCTCGGTTACACTCTTCAGGGTCAAGAGTCTCGAAAGGTCTTAATTGTATAATTTCTCATTATCTATAATAATATTATATTATCTTCATTGATAAATTAATATATGCTAATGTTTCCAAATGACCAATATTTTATTGGACCAATGAACTGTTTATAATAATTATTTTGTTGGCATCATATATGTATATACAGTGATCATTGTGTACAACTATCAACAGAAGAATACCGGAGGAGATTTAATGAAAACTAAAATCAAATTGTGCTTTTCTACAACGATATCTTTAAACTTAAAATGAAACTACGCGAGTTCCAAACGCGCGCTGAACTTAGTAAATGCAAGACCAAACTCGGCGCCGATTTTTGTGATCACTTTCACATACGTTTGCATACGAAAGTTTCGGTAGTCGAAGACAAAATACATTATCTCGCGTAAAAAATTCTTTTATTTTAAAATGTGTCAAAGAATTTCTAAAATAATAGTACTATAAATATTACTACTATATTTTGGACATATTAATTACATACAAGAATATTCTATTTCAGCTTTGGTAACATAGTGATCAATGTCCTTGACTTATTTGTAAATCTAAGGTGATATAGATAAACATCGAATAAAAACTCGTATGTTTTTGACCCGAAAATTCGACATATGTATGTCATTCTCCAATCCAAATTATGTATACGTATAACGCGGGACAAGTTTTATCCGTGAGGTCCAGTGACCCAATGTAAATTCTTCTGGATAATCACCACCTTCTTATCTATAGTGAAAAGAGAAATATTAATAACCTACCTAACATGACAACGGTATTACTGGAGTAATTTTCTTAGTGCTTTTTTAAAACATTACTATCATTTCGGATACAAGACCACCACAGCCGGGCATAGACGAAGTAAACGATATACGCCTAGGACTCTTCCAAAGATTTTAAACAGGAGCGTCTGGAAATGGGTTGTATCTTGCATCTGCAGACGTTTCCTAGTTAGGGGAGTTAGAGAACTAGGTCCTCTTTCAACATGGTAGGTTGACGTCCAACGCTGCCTACATGGATGCGTAGTCTACACTTTAGAACCTTAAGGCTTCTGCAGTCATTTACGCGATATCTGCTCTGCATACTGCTATTTCAACTTGTCATTCCGCTAGTATATGTCGGTTCATTTCGTTCGTCTACTCTCGTAGTCAATTTCGTAAAGGACACCCATGCTTTCTTTAACGGATGAATAAAAACTGATCTCTTATTTTTAAACCAAGACAGCATAGCGATAATGAATATTATGTTTTGATTTAACATTAATTAATTGTAACAAAAGAAGCCATTAACAAAGACTAGTACTGTATGTACTGTTTATATAACAAATAGATTATGTTTATACAACACGATACCTACTGTGATGATAAATAAATGAATATAGTAATTAATTATATTAATTGTCTTTGTTTTAACTTTAGTCGAATTGTACATTCTACACAGTTCTAAGTAATTAATTTTTTATTGTCATTGTAAAATCATATTTACGTATTAGTATTAAGAAGTGAAGTTCTCATGGTTTGAGTGCCCCAACCTACACGTTTTTCAAAGCTGAACGGTTTATTAATGTTGTTTTGTAAATCAAATGGCTTCGTCAAACATTAGACTGTCACATATCAGTTATTAGTTGCAGTTCTATATATTAAAGGTTCGCTTACATCTATAGACTTAAAAGTTTTTATTTAAGTTAATTAAAAAAAAGTTAAAAAACTAAGTTTGTGGTCATCCTGGCCAGGCTGACCTAACTCCAAACATTCTACCTCTCCTTTGAAATTATCAACATGTGCCTGTACATTATTTATTTTTATCACATTGAACGAGCCTTGGCTTGAGCAGTCACTCAAGACGTGTTTTCAAGGATCTTCAAGAGAGCGTGTGGAATTTTGATCCTTTTGTTCGTAAAATATATAAATCATTAAGTAGAATAGTCGGTACATCCTTATATCAGATGATCACCGTTCACTCTATTTTTTCTTTCGTAACACCGCCTTGGTACTTCTTTTTTTTCTGTCGTGATTCTTGATAATTCATGTACATGTCAAAAAATTTTAAATATATAAATAATTGATAAAATTACACATAAATATAACAAAGAACATTAAATAGGTTTCGCACCTTTTGTGGTGTAATTTCTGTCACAATTATCGAAGACCACATACGGTCATATTTCATTGTTTCAGATTGCATTATCTGTTATGCATGCGTTACCATTTTAGTTGGCATGGTAACATAAAATATGATTACCGCTTATACGTTGTTACCGTATTCTGTTGATAACAGAAATGAGACACCCAGGCTGACCGAAAAACATACAGACCCAATGACTTTAAGCAAAGCGACAAATAAATGATAATATTAACTGTGTGACCATGCGTTTTGTGAACAGCGGGATATTCTGTACATATCCGGTCCTCATTGGATATACTGTCGAACTTTGGAGTCCGTATTTGATGATTTTTAAGAGCGGACTCTTCATCGCTTCGTTGTCTACACTGCTCAGGTACGGCTATCCTGTGGACACGAAGTAATGGTCATTCTTATGCTGCGCAACCTGTTCCTGTCTTTAGTATCGCAAAGCGCAGTATGAAGATTAGTCACAATTGACAAACGGATTTATTACGACCATCTAATAGAACTACGACCTCTCGGACATTTGTTTTTCCAATCGCCGTTAGCTGTTCGTGGCTTTTGTTATCCTTACAGGCAATATGACTGAAAAATTCAGGTAATTCGTGCAGGAATTTGACTAAAAGCACGGTTTTGATTAGATCGCGCAGAATAAATTCACTACTTCGATATGCGCTTCAGGCAATTTGCAACATATTTCTCTAGCACGACATCTCGAAAACAAGCAAACAATCTTCAACGACTCACAAATGTAGACCACATTTGTGAGTCGTAGCTGAATTAAAAAGACTTTTTTTTATTTTAGTATTTCTCGAAAGGTCTTTATGTACTTTTCGAAGCCGTAATGGAGAAGAGAATATATGTAATTTTTATAGTAATTTGTATAGTAACAGCGTTCCAAATGTTTCTACGTTATTTGTCTCTTATATTTATTTTTTACTATTATAAATTCAGTTCCTTTTTCAAAAATCCTTTTTTTAAAATTTGCTAGGTTACCATCTGACCGAATAATAAATACCTCAGACTTAATAATAACGTGTGGCAGAAATTCATGGGGCTGTATATTTTTAAATTAATATCAAATTATATATTTAATTAACATTGAAATTGCCAGGACGCGAATATATTGGTGTGCTATCATGTATAAAGTTATTTACGGTATAGTAACTATTTTATTATTTCACATTCAAAAGATGCGGGAACTGAGGCTAGCAATCTTAGGTCGCGGGTTCAATTCTCAGGATGCAATTCTATATAATTAAAATTTTGTACATTCACTACAAAGGGTTGCCACTGCTAACTAGTTTTCAAAGCGTGGACAGCAATGTTCCATATACCACATTGCGATCGCCAACTCGCCTGCCAAGCGTGGCGAATATGTATATACACATAGACATATTTGAGGGAGTCCTGTGCGTTGCAGTAGACTGTGTCGGCTGAAGTATTCCAGATATATAAATAGGTAGAAGTCTCAGATTGTTTTTTTTTAGTTTATTAGCTCGCGGATTTCGGATCCGCGAGCCCTGAGTCCGATGAAGCTGTAAAAGCCAAAACGGCTAACAGCGCCCATCAACTTTCGAATACAGCCATAGTTTTAATAATATTTAACAACAGATGGGGGATTCGTAAATAAATTACTAAACATTTAGTTCAATACAAACAATTATTTGCATATTTTTATGCTCATTACTGTATTGTTAATGACTTTTATCATTTATTCTCACTTTACAATAAGTATAATGTATGCATCAATCAAATGTAAGATAAAATTATGTTTACAATATCTTACACAAATGACAATCTTTTTAATTTAAAACTTCATTTACTTTTTCCTGTTTCCAATTCCACGCTGCATTCCAACGGATGTGATGACGTAAATCAGTTATTCCGGTCGATTCCAGTCCGTTTAAAAAAGGAATACGCCCCTGAATACTGTTTACGGAGAAAAAGTAACATTACAGTTGAAAAAAAATTGACAGGCATATATATTGTATCTGTTGATGTTAATGCTGCTAACCCGGAGGCTTTTTCAGCTTCTTCGGAACAGAGTTTACGGATCTATAAGGTACAAGAACTTAACAAAATGAGAAAGTGGCTAATATATAGCTACTTCCGCTATGCAGCAGTAGTCGTGCAATGAAGTACACCGCCCGCTAACCCGCTGATAAATGCGCACGCGGCAAACAACTCGAATTACACAACTACCACCGCCAATTCACTCAACACGTGTTTCACCCGTCCACGGGGCATCCTCAGGGGTAAATTTACACCGACCAGTGCCAAACACCGAGTCTAACAAAATGAAACTAGCCCAACTTCTTCAGTTGAACGAACGAACCTAAGTGTATGATGATAGATGAAAACGAGGAGTACTCGATCGAAGGTGGAATACAGGTCCTGACTCAGAAGGCGACTTCTCTGTGCGCGTATGCGGGGGCGGAATCTGTTGTTCCCTTGAGCGAAGCGGTTTGTGAACTATGTAATAAAATTTATAAATGTACAAAGTATATTTCAAATCAATCCTTCTTTTAAGGCATAACCGACTACTAGGCGGGGCTTAGGAATAGTTACACTGCTTATTAGTATAACTGGTATTATTAAAATTTCATTCTAGATATTATTCCATACAGCAGCTAAAGTCCTATATACAATAATATTACAACAATGGTTTTAAATATGCTTCCGTGTTCTATTTTTAAATACGATATGCCAGGACATTTACAGTTTAAAAATATTCAGTTCAGCGTATAATTCCTTGCCTATTGTATTCGTGTTCATGATGTGTGAGTCTTTTAGCACTATAGAATTTCCTAGTAACGGCCTTCGTTCTATATTGTTTTGTTCAGCAATTGTTTTTATATTTTTATATATAAACACTCATGATTTAACTGTACTAATAGCTAGGTATATGGTTATGATAACAATAAATTAGTGTTGTGTGTATATAGCGCAGAAGTCTCTTATCTCAAGCAAGCCTCCTAAGTAAGCTCTAGACGATGATACTTGATCAACATGCCATGGAGAGGACTAAGCTTGGAATTTCTCTACGAGATTGAATCAGGAATGTTGGGGTCTATAGACTATAGAAACTAACCTATATAGCGCCGTGGATATTTATAGATAGCGAGCAGAACAGATGGATCCTTAAGGTTCTGGAGTGGACCACGAGGAGACCACGGCGAAGTAGGCACACCTTATTAGGGTCGTTAGAAGATACTGGATACTAGCTGCTTCCAAGCCGTCAAGCTGTGGACATTCTACAGCTGAAATAATAATGATAAGTGGGCAGATCCTTCGCTCGGTTACATTTATCGGTTTAATTTGTTTTTGTTTTTCGAGTGGAAGGGCAACTAGTTTTGCCCTTACCAATGGAGCAGATTAAATTTTTTTCTTGCTATATTTACTTGTACATTTGTTTACTGCTCATTTAATTCTTGTAAAGGTATATTTCTTAATTTTTTTACATTTTTAATATTCATTTACTGGTAAAGACCCAGATATAGCATATAGAGGACAGAACAAATATTGTGTAAAAATGTTTATTTACACAATATGTAAATTGGCAAATATCAAATATTATTGTAATAAACTCTTTAGACTTACGTGCTCATTTCATTATATTGAAAATTTAGTGTATCGTAAACAAATATTAAATTGTTGTTAAGTATTTTTATGTATATATATATATTTATATTATTATTAGTTAATATTATATACTTATTCGTATTTGCTAATTTATATATGTCTACAATCCTCTAGTCGAGTACAAATCTTTTTCATTCAATCCAAAGGTATTTTGTAAGAAATTGCGGAATACGATAAGAAGAATGTACTTGATTATTGTTAGGTCTAATTTATACGTTCACTTTAGACATGGAATAAATTCTTCTCAGTATGTATTAAGTAATTATTATTAATAAGCCAAAATTTAAATACCTTTTTTAAAATACTGGTACACACAAGATATGTATCAGAAATAGACTTGAATCGCCTAAATTTCGTCTTCAAAAAGTCAACAAATTATTAATAGGTCTGGTATGCGTATCAGCATGTATAATAATGTTCTACAAGATATATAAGATTAGACCTCACTCATATCAGTTGTAAATATTAAATTCGTTCATTAGTTTTATAGTTGGTCGAAATGTGTTGAATTCGGATTGTTGACTCATTAAAAAATTATTTAAAAAGTGCAAACAGTTGAGTTTCTGGCCGGCTCTTTTCAGCGAATCAACATTTCGAGCTTGGTGGTGACTTGCTAAACGCATTTCCTTTACCTTTTGATAGGTTAAAATTAAATAACGATTAAAAAGTACCGAGTAAATAAAAATTGAGTAAATGGGTACTCTTAAACATTATTTTGAATTTGGCTATATACCATGAAGATAATAAACTATTTTTTGTGCGAGATACTCACTGTTGCCCTATTGACTTGGCTATTGGTTGATTTGTCGACTCATAATACGCAACTGGTCAAAGGCGAAGGCTTAATTTCGCAAAACTAACCAATCAATTACTTAATGTGTAAAAAAATCCTTTAGTCATTATTAATTTTATTATCGTCCATTATTTTAATTCTTTTAGTTTCTAATTTTAAATTGACTTTTCGTTTCTCAACACACGTTTCTCGTTCATTCTTAACATATGTTTATAAATTTTTGAGTTTAAGTTTGTTACAAACAGTCGGTTATACAAGGTACTAAGGCTGAAATTGTAATGATGATATTTTGTTAAGAAAGCCTCCATTATTTGATTTAAATAAAAATTTCATCGAACGTTTGTGTTCTGTCATTTCACTACAGATTACTTAAGAAGATAGAACACCCCCTGAATGATGTTTACCTACAGACTGTTTCAATAATGTAATTTTAATTTTTGTTAAAAACACGCAGTCCTGTTGAATTTCGTTCAGCCGTTCTTCTCAGATCTGAGGAATTTTATCCGAACAGGTAGACTCAAGTACAGAGATGTATTCCATCATATATAGATTAAAGAGTTTTTAAATTTGTATTTATCATTCGTTTAATTGAGCAGTATCAATACTTTAGTATTATTATGTACAATCTTATTAGCGGCGGTTCTTTACAGGTTATTGTTCGGGTGGTTTCGTAATCGCACAGACGTTTGAACGTCGTTGCATTAGAGGATAGTACGCCGTGCAATAAGTACGAAACGCTCATTTTCGTAACGCAGTGGCCTTCACTGTCGGCGTGTACAACGATTTGCGGATAAATAAAACGTCGGTATATCATCAATACGAATTTAATATTTAAGACATTCATATTCATGTAATAAAAATTCGTCCGCTGAGCGGAAAGGTACATGGACACAATAAATTAGCTTAGTAACTAAATCAGTCTGACCGTCGCGGTTCGATTTAACCTAGTATCACAGATGAGTAGGGCGGTGGGCCGAGGGGCGAAGTGCACGCGCGGGCGGCTGGCCCGCTGTGCGAACGGTCACTCGTCCGACGCGGACGACAGCTGCGTGCTGCCTCCAGAGCTGAACGAGCTGCGCTCAGCTCCGCTCGTCACTACGCTCCCTTCGCCGCCGTCGCCTGGGGAGAGCGTCCGTAGCAGCTCAAGAGCAGCTCGCGCGCGGTGCCCATCGGCTGCTGCAGCTGTAGCCGCGCCAGCACGATCCCAAGCGCTCTTCTCAGGCAGCAAAAGTCGTCGAGCCTCACGCTGTACACGTCGCGAGCGTAACGCGAAGAGAAACGGCGACGCTGCCGACGCCAACAGTAAAAGTGCCAGAGCCGGAGTGCGAGCCACCTCTCCCACGCCCGCCGCCACTGCCAGCGCAGACAACGCATGTGGTACATGCAACATCACCAGCGCCCCCGTAAGCAGTCCCACTCTTGCCGCACGAGATTCTTCGCGATAACGGAATAATGATGCATTCGAAATCCTGCATCGGATTGATGTTATGCGCGAACAATTGACAGGTGGCTGCGGCTGTGCAGCTAGCAGCGGTGCCGCCAGCGACGGCGCGGAGCTCACCGCCGGTAGTCTCCTGAGATCCTCGTTAGATTTCCCCTCTTTTCTAGCGTTACGCAAACTGGCGACAGAAGGGCATCGAACCGGACGCTCCGGCGGTAGCAAGAACGGTCCGAACTTGCTTTCAGCGCCGCTGTCAGGCACGTCTATCTTTAACGTCAGTCCATCTTCCTCCACCAGGTCTGGTAAATTCACTGGGGGTTCGGTTAGTTGCAGCGCGCTGGCGCCGTGTGCTCGTGCCCTCAACCCTGAGGAGCGAGCTGCGCGATATATTCTCGAGTACATGACACACACTACAGTTATAGGAACGATCACTCCAAACACTAGATACACTAGGTAGTAGGCAAGTTCTAGTCGTTGTGCGAGAGGTGGTGAGGTAAAGCGACGTGTTACTGCGATCCCGGCGCGAGCGGCGGCTGCAATGGCAGCAGCTATCCAGGTGGCAGCGCAGAGCGCAACGGGGCGACGCTGCAACAGGCGCGTGTGGCAGCGCAGCGGGTCAGTCACCGCATGGTGCTGGTCCAGCGCTATCAGCATGACAGCGAGCAGCGCAGCCAAGCTGCACGCAGCCGCCGTGGCGTCGCCCCCCTCCACCCAGCCCGCCGTCTCCCTCGCAGAGTGCTCGCCGAACAACGCGGGCGCAAGCAGGGAGGTCGTCAATAGATTCGTAGCCAGTAGGTTTATGACGAATCTGTAACAATAAAAATCATTCATCAGTAACGTTATTGTAATTTCAGTCGTAGAAAATTCATTGTTGCACATTGGAATCCCTAGTAAATTTTCAATAAGACCGGTAGAAAGGCTGTTTCCAGCGTCTCCCGACGAACTTTACAAGGTCATCTAAACACATTGTAAATGTAAGTTTCCGATGTTTCTACTACAAAACAAGCAATCAACTTTCCAGAGGCCTGTCCGCTGCTACTTCTACTTGCAAAGCGGATGGGCCAAGCCAATTCGTCTACGGATCTCCTCATTCCTAGAGTTCATCGAGCGACCGTGAGCTTCCCAATGAGGCCCAGAATGACCATATTTTAATGTCACAAGTCATCATTCTGGAACATATTTCAGATATGTATGTATATACAGAGATATTAGAGGCAAAAGAATGTGACTTTAGCATTTGAACAGTCCTGAGAAATTTGTAAAAAATTTGTAGCGTATGAGCTTACGCTACAAATTTTTTGCGAAAAATAATATGTCAGAAAACAATGGAAGACAGTCTAAAGTTTGTTTTAATAAAGTATTAATCATATATATCCGTTGCTTAGTCGTCAAGTTCCAGGCTTTATAGTTAAGGTCGTGGGAAATCGCTGGCAGTGGAAAGCTGATCATCATGGCGATTTTTTGGGGGTGGGGAGGTTATACCATACAGTGCACGTCTAACAGCTGACATAATGGTGATGGTTCGTTTCTTTAAGGTCTCGATAAGCGTACGCGAATGTCTTATGACTTAAGCCTTGTCGTCGAACTTCAACACAACAAAAAGTTATAAACATTCAGCGACCTCATAAATCTCAAAACACGGGCAGTAAAGTGCACGAATAATCACCACTGGTTTGACAGTTAAATACCATAGCATGCGAAGCGGTGAAAATTAATCTCAGAATCCAGATACATGTCAATGTGAACGCTGGTTTATAAACAGTTCGCCCGACCCCGCGAGTGTTAACATAACAACGGAAATAATTCCCTATGACCCCATACAGCAGGAATATAAACATGGAAATGTAAACAATAGAGCCAGCATTAACAAACCATCGGGAATATGTAGCTATTTTCACTTAGACAAACCAAAAGTTATATAATTTAAAAAATGTAACCGGTTTAAAGGAGTGAATGTATAGCTCATTTATTACCTAATTGGATTGACTGAATTTATTGGCCTGTCGCAGAGTGATCGCTTTATACGGAATGAATCTTTTTGCTGACCAATAAGCTATAGATTCAAAGTTTAAAGCTTTTACAGTTATTTCAAATCACCCTCTACACTAACTTAAATATACAAGAAATAGTCTCACGTCCATATATCAGGAATATAAACACTAATTAATAGTGTCACCAATACGATTAAAATACCTCGGAAATCGGTCAAATTCATATTACTGATACTGAAACGATATCAATCTATTGATTAAAAAATGAATAATTTGTTACTTGTTGTCTCTTTAAAAAGACTCGCCGCACAAATATATCCGATATGGTTTCACAAGAATAATAATGCAATTCAATATGGTTCTTGCAACAATTAGATGTGATAGTAGATTAAAAATAATGTTCGACTATACAAGGACTTTCGCAAAACCTGACCGATATGATCGACTCATTGTTTTTTTTTTTCAATATTTTTATGACCCAATTCATATGATCTTTGAATCCGAAAATAGCTAACCGGAATTAACAATGTTTAATAGTTTTCGAGATATCATCTAAAATAATTCGTATAAGAGCACATGAAAACACGCCATTAGTTGAAACAATTAGACAGTTCACGAAATACGTCACAAATGCCTTTCCCGTTAACATTTTATTTCTCTTTTCAAATTTAATAGCATCAAGGCCAAATTGGACGAATGTTTTCTCTTCCGCCATTTAAAATTCATTATATCAAATCAATAGAATGAGATTTGTTTTAAAACTTTTCCGTGTACCAATGTACGTGTCTTTTTCAATTATATCAATCGACGAATATATATCGTACAACTATTTATTGTCCATAAAATTTTTTTTCAAGGGAAGGTTACGCCACGATAGAGCTTCGTGCAAACAAACTTAACCTCAACGGTGTGGATTGACAAATAACTCATTTAAAATAAATATAGATAAATAGGAATATATCGTTACATTTTACTCAGAGATAAAGGGAATAAAACAGGTTATTTGTTTAACCGCAAACACGGTAAGTAATAAATAAGCCGTGGTCAAGATCAAAAAGTTCTAAATTTAAAAAATGGAATACGTTTATTTAAGACAGATTATAATAACATTACTGTGTTGGTAGTAATAATCTGTGGTACGATGGCGGGAAATTTTTATTTATACAGATGACACGAATTTAAATTTAACAAATTTAGTGCACAATATAGTAAACTAAAGTTTTTTGGTGCTGTAATATAAGACAATAAATTATTTAAAAAAATGTACAACTTATATTGAAGTGAATACAGGCAGTGAATATTTTAAGTTTTTAGGAATGGATTCTATTGAAATAAGCGACATGTGAAAACAACGATAAGAAGTTATATGTGACTATAAAGCATAAGTAAAATAAATGGGTAAAGTAATAGAAATTTATGATGACTTCGAAAACCGTAGAGTGTCGCAGAGTATCGTCATTTCAGCGCTAAGACTCCCAAAAATATTTATAGAGGAATGTACCATAATCGCCACGCCTGGCAGGCGGGCTGGTGATCGCAGTGTGGTATTATAGTACACAGAGAACGCTGCTACCCATCTTCTGGAAACTTCTTTGTGAGTAATGGCAATCCAGTATTTAATGCATAAAGTAGAAATTATACAACATTGCATCCCAGAAATTGTATCCGCGACCTACGATTGAAAATCAGTCCTTTACAGTTGGGTTACCACTGTTCTAAAGAGAAGCTCTTTCAGAGAGTTTAGAAGAAGAGATATTTAGAATTGGTTTCATTAATTGCCTAGGATGAATTTTTAAACACTAAGTCAAATTATAATTTATTTTTCAATAAATATAAAACTAATACTTAGTAATACTGAGAATAAATAAAATCCATCACAGACCCTTTGTCGGTTAAGTAAAGGCGGTTTCCTATAATTTATTTTCACAAAATTTTTGTGTTATAATATATAAGAAAAATCTTTACACTATTTGTTGTCTAAACTCAAGAACGTCTTAATCAACTCGTCATATTTTCCTCAAGATTCTAAGATGATGCCTATGGAGAAAAACAATGAAGTTTCTAGAAGATGGTAAAAATAAACTTTTTATGACAACGAAAATATAATTGTATATTACTAGTGTATCACTGTAAGAAATGATAGTTTTATTTTTGTCAATAATCGTTATCAATTGTTAAGACCTCAAATAAAAAAAGTTATTGCTCTTACAGGTGATTTATTTAATTGTTTATTATATTGGACTGCGATTACAAATCGCTCTTAACAGTACAGAATAAATTTCACATATAAATTTAATTCGGACTATGTGTGTTTTTAGAGCTTGTTTCTGCGATCGATCTTTAAATAAAATAAAAATAAAAATTAAATGCACTTAGCAACTCATTCTCGTTATGCAACATCGTCCAGATGTTTCTCATCCCTGCATATGCAATAGGCCGCCCTTGTGGACGATGCTGTGACATTGGCGGACTCAACCTTCGGACTGTCGTATTTGAAAACCAAATCGTGTATTATAACTAGCATTTATGCGTGTTGCATATAAACATATAAGACAGGCGGAATCGTTCTTGAGATATGTATCGACAATTATTCATCGATTCGTTATGGATGAGATAATCCGATCCCCTTGTATCCTCCACGGATAAATGAAAAAACAACGATTGAACATGGAAACTGAAATACAATAAGTTACAAAACGGACGAGGAATTAGAATTTATAACTTTGATACTGTTTATATACATTTACAATAAACCACGTCATATTCGGGCTGAATGGTTAAATTGATTAAAACTTTAAATAAGTGAAAACATAGCTCATTTTGCAACAAAAACTTTAAAACTTTAACACCTATATCCAATTATTTATAAAGTGATCACTCTGAAATATGTTATATCAATTTATTATTTTATTGGAATGCGACAGACAGATTGTAAACAACAATTAATTTGACTATGTAGTAATCCGAATTTTGAAAAGCCTTTTTAATACTATATTATACATTATTTGACTGATATACAGATAGATATTTCACCCCTACAAAGCTTTTACATATATAACCAAATAACCTATAAACACTTTTGATCTATATTTGAAGTATTTGAAACATGTATTAGTTTAAATAAAATAAAATGAACCTTAATTATTTCTGCACTAGACAGTCATTATTTTAAAAAAAGAACCAAAATACAAAATTAATGTAATAAATAAATGTCATAATTAAAAAGAAATACCTAACATTTCATTTATTCTACGACTTATTGAAACAAAATATGTAAAACAGGATTTTCTATGAAACTGATCACACACTTTTTCCGTTGAATTCACATCGAATATGTGCATGACAACACATTTTTTTTGTTAAAAATATATGTTTGTTTTAATACATTCTTTGTCTATAGATATTCGTTATCGCATATTTTCCAAGAAAACATGGCGGTTAAAACAAACTATGGTAATTACATAACCGTTAGTTCAAATACATTTTCCTGCTAAGTTAAGAAATCACAGTATTTAACCATTGATTTCGTGAAATTTAATATAATATATTAAATTGAATCGAAGAAAGATTTTATAAAGTTACATCCAGCAACATACAACTTTTACATTTGGGTAATAAAGTTCATATATAATATCATATTGCAGATGTGGTAGGTATAGCAATAAAGGACTGAATCTTGCGATCGTAGGTCACGGGTTCGAATTCCAGGAAGGAGTCTTATATATAATTCACACTTGTGCATTAATTATATAGCATTGCCAATAGCATTGCCATAAACTAGTTTCCAGGAGATGGGCAGCAGCGTCTTCTGCGTACCATGGTACCACGCTGCGATCGCCAACCTACCTGCCAAGATGTTCGAAGATATTTTATTCTATGTTTTATATAGATAAGAAAATTGTCGGTTTCCCTAATTTATTAAGCTAAGTATAGATTTTTTTTATTAATTTTGTAGTTTAAAAGAAAGTTTTGATTATACAATGCACCTCGTTAATATTACATTCCTTTACGATTATATGATAAAAAACTACCTGAATTAACTACTGGACGATTTACTTATATTTATGTGACATATAGCGACACGATTATATTGTAAAAAGTTATCGTTGTAATTACCTAAATTTTAGACACATAGTTTGTATTAAGATATATAATTATACTACAGGATAAAAACAAGTGAATTTATTTATACACAAAAAGACATGTTTGGTGTCGTGTTGCAGCGAATTTAAACATCTATTCATAGCTCACCATCGCGTTCTTTATTCAAAGTGGTGTAATAGTGTTTGTAATACAACCATTGTTCATAAAGCAAAGCGACAGAGTGAGACATTTAAGCCGCCTACAGAACGGACGGCCTTGCTCTCCTATTAAAGATTAAGTAGATCAGAAATGGATCGAACCATAAAAAGTATGACGTTATTATAATAATTAACAATTTACCATTATACAATGAATGTTCAATTCCATCGATGTCATTAGTTTTTGCAATGCGACCATGGTCAGTGATCGTTTTGCACGTGGCCAGTAACTTGACCAATTTTTAATAAATCTTTTTTTTTAATTCACAAAATTATTTTTCTTAGTGGACAATATTATATGATGTTTTATAAAGTAGGTATTAACTTTTATAAATAATTTACAATTTATAAATAAACAGTTAAACTTTTCGATAGTTAAAAGTCATGTTATTATTCATTAATTATATTAAGTTTCAATATTACGAATGTAAATGATGTTTATAAAATACTCGCGAACTTGTCACTTTGACATCTACATAATATAAGAATTTCTTAAGGAAGTATTTAATTCCGTTTACACCTAAAGACCTTCGCGTGAAAAAAAAAAACCGAAACGCGCGAATGACGTAATTTAATACACTCATAAATATCCGCCGACGCGTACAGTCCTACAAGTATGTCAAATAGACTTCTACTTTAATAGAGATGTTTGTATAGTTTAAAATCGGCGTAGTAAATTTAAAATTTTATAGTACATAAAAATATCGTTCGCATGTTAAACATCGACAAGGTTTACCACTAAAAAAATTCCAATGTTTTGATACTTTCTCAAATACGATCATAACAATCTATCAAAATTATTTGAAATGTAGGGCAACGTTGAGAATGCAGATTGGATACACGAATAAATTTCTATTCGACATTATAGCACAGCTTTTAATTAAAAGTAAACAGAAGTGTGAAACTTTCGCTCCACTATTTCCCATGGTCACTTATTTTTTTGCAACTCTGCAAATGGACTTTGAGGAAAAATGATTGAAAATTGCATTAAAACCTTAGTTATTGCAAAAATAATAGCTACTCACTTGGCGCGTCTGATAGTTCACGCTGAAAATTCATATTGTCGTTCACCAGTAATAATTATAATTTAAAAAACAAATTACTTATTTTTTCTACAAAAAGATTTTTTCTATAGAAGATTAAGGTAGTTGGCCAGCTGCTTTCAACCAGTCCTATTTAAAATCCAAAAGGGATAAATACGTGCAGAAATAGACAATCTACGGCTGAAATTAAAACGGCGATTGAATTGAGGCAAGCCAACAAATTGTAGTATTGTATAGTACAACAGTAGACTCTCAAAAAACTATTAAGGTTAGAAAAAAAAAAGAAAATTCATAAGTAAATTTAAATTTGGAATCATAAGAATTGTATTCTTATTACTGATACAACGTACAGAAAAACTATTCCTTGTTGCTATGCTCTCTTCAATACTGTATCTCCCCACGCGTTCCAGATTAAGGAAAGGTAGTTCCGAACCATTTATACCAATACTGTAACAGATACGTAATACGTGTAAAACATACGGTACCAATTCGTAATTATCTACAAAAATATTCAAAGCAAACGTGAATAGATGATACAGGAAGAGATTCTGAGATATATATGCCTGTTGAAATCAAAGTCGTAAGTTCTGCCAAAATCGAAGGGCTGAATAAAAACACACATTCGTTTTATAAGATGTCTTACGTGTTATTTAGTGCGATCAAAATATTTACGTACAATTGTGTAAATTTCCGGGCTATTACCATCTAAATATACGCTGATAAAGGGCTTTACGAAGTGTAAAATACTTTGCTACACAACTTGGATATATTTGCTGTCAATCGTATCTAAATCATTATCCAAAAATCACTGGTTTTAGAAATAATAAATAAAGTTACAAATAATAATATCAAAATTCGGATTATTATTACTATATATTAAATTAATTATAGTTTACTATTTGTACCGGCAAACTTTGTACCTCCAGAAGCTTATCGATTTCAAATAGTAGAAAAAATAATATTACTGAGTAATCTCTTTATAAATGGTGATGGAAAAAAGGTATAAACGTTTTAACCCTTTCAGGACCATAAGGTTACGGTACCTTATTTAATTAATTTAGCTAGATGTAATGAATTAATAGGCATCCTAAAAACATAATTTATACTAAAAATTCAAAAAAGTTTTACAGTTTTTTTGTAAATTTATGGGACAAATATGTCCCTATGGTCGCTAAGGATTACTTTCTACTTAAACTCAAAATTTTGGTTTACTTGTTGGTAAGTCTGTTTTGTTGTAAATAATGTACATTTGTTACTTAGTGTACTTTTTTTTACTTGTTTATGAATAATATAAATATAATAGGGCAAGTTATTTGTGGTACTCGGCGAAACAATTCCTGTTGTTAGATGATTGGTTAGTGATTAGATGGATTGTTTTTTTGAGACGTTGAAGGTTCAGGTGATTCTTGCCGTTGAAGAGTCGTCGTCTCTTCAACATCGACATCAAATACCCTTTGGTCATCATCCTGTACTAGAAGTCTTTGGTCTTCGTCATCAAGCACTAAGTCATCTTCCTTATCGCTATTGTCGCCCACAAAAATTTGAAGAATTTTACTTTTTCGAAGTTCAAAAACTCCACGTCCCTTACGAAACATATTCTGAGAAAAATGTGAATAAGAAAATGATAGCATTTTGGTATATCACCAGGCCAAAAGTTAAGAAATTCCGTATAAAAAGTATCCCTTTACGCCGACAGGGACATCCGTGTCCCATAATCTTTATAACGATTTATCACAGAAAACAACATAAATACATTACTACTGAATATTTAGGATAACAATTTACTTACCAGGTAATGATAATTTGACACTGTAAAAACTTGAAAAGTACTTTTACAATATCAATTATTTATTCCAAACAGCAGATCATTCGCGCCAAAAGAACTCTAACGTTCTGATGACGATAAACAACAAACGGTGTTAGTTATCCTATATTGCTAGTAAAAAATAATAAAAAGGTACTTTCCGAAATATTAAAACAAAAAAATAATTTACAATGGTTACGTAAATATTTAATTAATCCATGATTTTTGCTTGGGACACCGGCGTCCCCGTGGTCGTGAAAGGGTTAAAGCTTCTTGTTTACAAATGAGTTATACATTCATTACCTTGAAGGTTTTACACTATAAATCATCCTGTGAAGAAAGCCGTATATTAAGAAATGATTTTTTAAGATAAAACAAAATAATCAATGATGTTATTAAGGCGATATACATATCATTTTGGCAATACGTCTTCAACGAAGTTTTTATTAGGGGGACCGGAAAGTAATGTAGCTTTCTTATGTTAAATTCACACAGACTACATTTTTAACAATTTTTTTATTTCTAGACAACATTTACTCATCTTCGTTATCAACAATCTTTTGCCATCTAGTATACAAATTTTCAATGCCGAAGCGGTAAAAATCAATCGCTATTTCTGTAAAACATGTGGACAGAAACGACTTTACTTTCCAGTCCCCCTAATAGAATCTTTAATGAAAAAAAAATCTTTTGTGTACGTTTATATTTTACATTCATTTGACTTCTAAATTCATTTTTAGAATGTCTATTGGCGTAACAGATTCGCAACAAAAGAACGATGACGTAATCGGAACGTTAATAACAAAATCGAAGTGTAATTTACAAAAAGATAACTCGCCTATCGGTTTCAGATATCATATAGATTGAGGCCGTGACGTCACGCAATTAGTGACGTCGCGTCGATCATAGAAAGGGTAATTAGTGCATCGTACACTGGTCGACGACGGTGAAAATTGGCAAATCTAGGTTAAACAGTTGTCCTTGGTAATGGCAATGATATGATTCCAAGTCAAGAAATTTACATGTAAAAAGCGTAGTCAAATCTATTTATACTTTATATCAGGGGTAGCCAACTTGCGGCCCTTTGGTCGTTTATTTTAAGTTTTGATTATTTGTCAAATTATTTACATTTGCGATGACAATGTACTTATGTGAAATATTTAATTCCACTTATAAATTTGTGATATTCGTACACCAATATTAAGTAACCAGCATCTGTAAGAATTATAGAAAAGAGTCGTCATCAATTATTGACTAAATAGTAAGGAATTATAAAGAGAAGTAAAATAAATGTGTTTAATTTTTAATACTTAGATTCAATACATATATTTTGTAGTTAAAAAAAAACTGTAGCAAGCTAAAATTTAAAATTTTGAAAAATTACTCCGGCTATCTAGGAGCATGGCTATCCATTCCACCTGTACGACGACTCTAAGTATTATACAGTAAGCTGTGATCAATATATACTATGTGCATTAGAAATATTTCAAATGTTAACATAGAAATTTTTTATTTAATATGATTCAATTTGGAACTTATTGCATACGTCTTTTGTGTGCAAATCGGTTTAACAAATTCGACAAACTAAATACTCTACAAGTGTAATAAATTTTGGAAATATGTCAAAGTGAAACATAAATTTCATATCAACATTTTACAATATGTATATACGATTATAATTACAACTAGAAATAGAATAGAATAGAAATAGAAATTGATCACATGTTAATGTTCAACGAATATGGTGAATAGACATTAGTAACACTACGGTGATACGGTACAATCGATACGATAATTGTTGTAAAACAATTTGTGAAGGTGTACCGATAACATAAAATCTGATATAAATCAAATATCAACGTTATCGGGGATTCCCCAATGGAATATTCTCACCTATTTTAATGCCTACACATTTTATACAAACAGTTCTGAGAAGTTCCATTATACAATCAAAAATGTGTTCATATCCTAGTCGCGTGGTGCTATATGTGAACTAATAAATAATAATTTATTTTCGTTCTGAACAAAAATGACTTCTTTTGTATTAGATGTTATAATATTCGTGTAATTGACTTTAATTTTTCTCTGTAACATTTATTAATGATCTTGTAATACCTTTAAAAATTAGCAATATTCTTTGTCTTACATATCATAAAACCGTGTACATCATTCCGATAAAACAATACGATTTGTTTCGCTCTGAATAATGCTTGAAATCGGAACAGAATTGCTTAATACATTATTTATGTATAGGGGACGTGGGACTAAACTATTTTTCCGAGACTTACCGATTTTTATTATCTTTTCATAATCAGATTGCGTATCTAACAGGTAGACCATTTTATAAATTATGGCAATACAATTTAAATTATAAGAACACAAAAGAACAATAATCTATAATTAACTAACAATGTTTAATATGTTTAAGAATGAAATGCTTTGACCAGATAAAAATATTTAATGTACGGAACATTAAATATTGTAATACAAGAATACATTAAAGAAAATGATATGCGTAAAAAGATAGGAAGAAGATGTAATTATTGGTTGTAAGGCATTTTGATTTCATACAAAATAAAGAAAAACAATATGTAAAACTGTAACACTATACTTCATATACATACAAGGGCGTTAATATAAAATGTTAGTTAGTATGTATTTGCGAATAACTATTTAAAAATAAATTTATTTTAAATGCATTTAGAAAGGTTTTGATTGTATTTATTCTATGCAATTTTGACAAAAAAAGTTTCGCCCCTTGAAAAATATAAAAGAGAATGGCTGGTTTTCGTGATGAGTGAATATAAAGAAAGAGAAAGTAAAATTAATAGAAAAATATAGTAGTCACTTTTGTTGCATCAAAAATAAACCATATGTCTTAATAATAAAACTTGATTAATAACGGAAAGCAAATATATTGTATCGCACCTACGTTGTGGAAGAAACCTGTTGGCAAAATTCACTAATTTTTAGATATATGCTTGCGGTTCATAAAAACGTTACAATGGTATTTCGTTCACGATTTACGTTTCCTTTCTTGTAGTATAATTGAGGTTAAATTTATTTGTGGTTATGAGTTGTTATTTTTTTTCATATTGCAAGTTTGATTCTCATCATGTGTAGCGTAGCAATATTAAAATATAAATATAAATTGTTATCTATTCTACAGCCGTAAGGCACCCACTGCAAATGCTATGCCTCTCCTATAAGTTTCCAATGGGATCGGTTGGAAGCTGCTCTATCTTGTGGATGGATATTCTACGCTACCATTGCCGGTACGTGGGACAAAACCTTAAGGCCCTCGCGGTTTTCTGCGCGTTATGTAGCCAGCCTACTACTATTTCAACTTACCAATTAGCTTGTCTTAATCCACGATAATTAAAGGATAAACGTAATCTAGGAATGTAAATGAAGAAAGAAGATCTACAGGCGAAGAATGACAGATCATGTGAAGCGTAAAAGGAGCGAATAGAAGATAATTTGAAGGAAGAGAGAGAATGTAGAATAAAAATTGAAAATTCATTTTACCCGAATTTGTAACGTCCCTATCCCACTCAAAGCAGAGGGAACGAGAGGCATCGAAAAACGAAGATCAGTAAAAAAAAAATCGCTGAATTTTGTCGGTTAGTTTCACTACGGATCTACTCATTCCTAATTCGATCTACAATATATATCAGAAATATATTATAGCTATTTAGTTCGTTAAAACTCGAATACATCTGTTACTATTTAAGTTATTTCGTTTCTTAAAAACACGCAGAATAAAAATATGTATTATATATAAACACTATCATAAATGAAATATTTTTTGTATTATTTTAAAAATTGCAAACATGATCAAGGGGCTTGGCGTAACATTAAGCGATGGAGAGAGAGAGCTATCCTTTCTAGTTCGTAGGAACGAAAACAGGTTTCGCGTGGCTTACGTCAGGCGCTTGAACTGCTTTAAGATTTGAATGCAAAACCTTGTTTTCACAGGTTCCAAAGAATTATGGATTGCATTTTGTAAAAGTGCAAGAGATTCGCATTACTAATATCCGTGGTAAGCTCTAAGATGATATTAGGTCATAGCTAAATTGTATATTTCATACATTTTATTTTTCAGTTTTCTGTTTGCCAAAATAATTCATCAGAATTTATAATCGAACACTTCTCAATTTAAGTTTTACCCTCATTTATCAAAGAGGTTTTAGGTTTGATTTATAATTCTATCATAAAGGTATTATCTAAATTGTTATTTCGAATGAATAAATCCTCAGCGATGTTTTTACTGATTTCCACAGCGACAATTATAACATAATCAATTATTATATCATCAATTGATTCAAGATGACGAAAATTGATTCTTTACAACTCACTGCAAAAACTGATAGCCTTGGTTTAAATAATATTGTCAGTAAGTGCTCGAAATAAGTTGCCAAGCTAAAATTTAACAAGACCAACGATTTATATAATTGCAACGATTAGATTTGTTTGCATCGACCTTCATTTATTTATACTTACAATTACGTACAATCAGATCAAATTTTATTAATAACTATCTTATCCGACAGACATTGTCCTGTTTTACCTACGAACTTCAAAGCGAAATGCCAAGCGCGCGAAGTTCATTACGAACTGTCAAATGTGAAGTTTCAATAGTTTATCAAAACTTTGTCATTTTCATTTTTTTTTCCATAAGAACATTCGACACTGTTTTATAAAACTCATAAAAAACTGTGAAACAAATCAATAAAGTTATTATCAAGGAAAAAGAGGTTTGTTTATTTACATTTATACGAGATTTTCACGTATGTACTACGTCATCGCGATATGTCTGCAACTATAAGGCTTAGAGATTAGAGATTTGGTACTAACATTCCTTTTATCGAGTAAAAGTCAGTGAAGAACGAATTTTAGTAATCACCGCCAAAGGGGTTGAGGGGAGCGTTCGTTAAGGCGGTAAACAGTATATCATGTTGAAGAAGTTTATAACTGATGTTAAACAAGTAGTACTTGAAACTGAAGATATGTTTAATCCAGTAGATACTGTGTTATGGAATGTAACAGACAATATAATTCTCGTGGCCTCTAATAGATAATAAATAAACACGTCGTTAATGTTAGAACCCGAACACGCGAATCATAAGTGTCTAGGTGATAAAGGAAAAAAAATTAAATAGAGGTAAATGGTCGCATGAATTGCTTTTTGCGTGCTGCACTTATAAATATTATAGCCGTCCTTGATGTTAACATTGTAAAACCATTGTTCTGATGCATACTTCCTCTAACTTTTAGATCTTCGAACCAGTTCTAAGCCAGTTTCCTCCACTATTTAATAACAGTTGCAAAGAAGAAAGTTTTTCGTAATTACATTTACATTGTTAGCATAGAGAGGATCTGTTGCTACTATACACGAAAACCTCCTGCTCATATATTTAGTTTCAAAAATGTATTTTTCTAGTTATATAAAAACACATACTTGATCGAGCGGGGAAATCCTTATTATTTAACGGAAGACGATCTTCCACCTGTACAATATAGACAGAGAAATAGTCTTAGTGGTGTTCTAAAACAAAGTAATTTCAGTGTTGTCGATATCGCGGACATAACTTTGGTGATTAGAACATATTTTAAATACAATACAGTTTCGGAGATTATTGGACTATCAATGTAACGATGTCTTGGAAGATCTGAACGCTCCGGCGGTTTAAGTAACAACTCTTCTTTCTATGTAATTATTTATATCCACCAATAAGAATAACAAATCAACTCAACAATTACTTTTTAATAATCTAGTGTTTACAAAAAATGTGTCAAAAGCCAAATACGTGGGATAACGAAGATACATAGAGTGAAACACACATATAATCAATCAGGTGCAAATTGGAGCGTAAAAGATTTGACCAGTCACGTGCTACCCTTAAGCTAAACATAAACAAAGGTTCATCGACCCGTTTGGACGGACTTATTAAAAGCGAGCACTGCTAGCGCGACAGTGGGGCGGGAATAAAGAAAAGAGTGGAAAACATAACGAGGGCTTTCACCCCGACCAGCTGACTCTTATACCAGCGCTCGCAGAAACCTGTTGCCGTCTATTGTACGAGAATAAACAAGAAAACTGTTACATTTATTGCTGAACAATTGTTCTAATATTCGTTCATTTAATAAACGTAATTCCTTTACTTTCTGCTTTTTTTAAAAGATAAATCGTTTATTTATTGAAGAACTGAACTGTTTTAAATTAGAATTAAAGGCAAAATATTTATTTCGTATACTTTATTAAACGTAAAAAATAAACAATTTTTTAACAAGTTTATTAAATTATGGATTTAACAATATTATATTTAAAGAATTGGAAAAACTTTAAAGATTTATCATTAATGTTATGGTTTAAATGAGTCAAAATAGGGTGTACAACACCAGTATAGTTAGTTGTACATAAGAACCAAAAACTGGGTGAAAGCGCGGTGTAATATTTGTTAATTATGGTAATGATACTATTAAATTTAATTAAAAAATGATTTTAATATAATTTAACGTATTAGGGGTCAAGAAGATTTTTTTAGTTGCGTACTTATTTTGACGAGTATAATATCATCGTTTTATTTTTATGCGCGCGCATTTTTAACATATGCTGTGTCCAGTTGTTATATAAGGCAGCAGATATATAAGTACATCCATGGACTGTTGAATATGTACGGCGCGTTTGTAAAAGTCTTTGTTTGAGTTACGGCCCAGTGCGTTGTATTCATCGCAGGCCTGCGACGAAGGTCGCTTGAATAAAGATTGGATTTCGGATAGCAAGTACATATGCTATTTCGTACTATTTGAATCACACCAACAGATCTGCCGACCCGTATTGTGCCATGTTACGACTTATCAACGACATTTCAACGGATATATGCCCATTGCAAGGCAAAAGCCTATCCCAAAGACCGCTAGGATGACATTTACTATGTCATCAATCCACATAGTGGAGGCCTATCTACTCCACGTCTCTTAATCGTCACTCGAAAACCTTTCGGCCTTAACGACCGTTCGCATCAGCGATGTATCCGCCCACTGCCACCTTAAACAAGCCTTTTTTTCGAGCTACGTCGATGACCTTGCTTTTTCTGCGGGTCTATCATGCAATGTCACAATACTCAAAAGTAAAAACCATTTATTTCCACCACTCCTTATCCATGCCAAAAAGTTCCAGATCTTTCCTTTCTTTCGCCTTCGCCTTTTGGAATGCAAATTCCAGTTTTGTGAAGGAGTGCAAACGTCGGCAAAACAACCGGCTTTACGGTGGAGGAAGCGACTCCATTGTTTGGCGAGACACGTCTGCCAAGATGGCGGATGAAAAAAGGTAAAATTCGAAGTAAGAACAAGGAGATAATAAGCATCGATAAATGTTCACGATTTAAAATTAAAAATACTAAAGCTGTAACACGTTTTATGTATCACTCGACTTGTTGAAGTGGATTCTCATTGAAACACGGCCCCGCTGATATATCGCCACGTGTTCCAAAGAAATACCGTCTTCGCTAATGTTTTCAACGAATTCTTATAAGTATATAGTTTTCCTTGGCCGCTAACTAAAACGGATGAAAGCAGTATATTTTGTAGAAAAGGCAAAATATACGTTTAAAAATATTAAAACATGATTGAAACATGAGTTCTTCACTTACATTAATTATTTGGTCAGTTGGTTTAAAATAAAACGTCACATTAAATGTAAATATCACAAACTCAATGCGTGTTAAATCAAGGTTAAATTATCGCCAATGGATGTTTAACACGAATTATAATTCATTGATTTTTTAAATGTTCTTAAATTAAAGCTTATAATAAAAGTTGTATTTGGAGCCATGGCTGGCATAGCATGGCTTTGGTTGTGACCGAGATTTCTCTTCGAGATTGGAATAGATATGAGGAAATTCCTAAAGGAGTGGACAAAGCGAATTGGCAATTAGAAGTGGGAGTGAGTCGGACACCTAGCTCACAGAACAGATGGCCGCAGGGGCCTTTGGGTTCTGAAGACCACAGACTGGCAAACGCAGAATGGGATACGCATACATAAGGTGGAGAGGACTTTGTTATGGTCGTCGGAAGACACCGGATGCAGGTACGTTTCAACCGGTCCTATTGGAAATCTACGGGAGAGGCCTATCTCCAGGAGTGAGTCTTGCATAATATTTCAGAGTGACCACTTTTTATAGAGTGATTGTAAATAGGTGTTAAAAGTTCTTGTGTACTAAATAATATATAAATTCTTTTAAACTTATTATTGTTTCTATTTTTTTACATTTTTACAGTTTATGAGTGTCTGAGTGTATGAATCGAATCCGAGACATATGTCGCCTCCTTAACCACTAAGCTACCGGCGCTTTCCCTAAGTGATACGTCCGAAATGAGCGTCCGGTAAACAAGCTGAAAGCACGTTAACGCTCCCCCGCCATATGTAAGCTAGCGCTGGATGCAATGACCTTCACCTGGAAACGTGAATGCCGGCGTATCATCAGTGTTGACCTAATTTCACCTGAGCATAATTGCTTCTAATCGGAACAGTGTAATGATATATATAAACTTCGTTGTGACTGCTATTTATTTTTAATTAAACGTATATTTCACTACAGATTAAAAATTTTACTATTGTCACAATAATCTAGAACCTACTTAAATAATTCTATAAAAAAATGACTTCTCGGCGACATGTAGATCAATTGACATCGTTTACATAAATAAATATGATTTATGAACCAAATTATATAAATATTATAGTGACCTATTTTACCGAAGACGTTTAATTTATTCTCTTTTATAATCATGCCCTACTTGCGACGGTTGTAAATAGTTCCTTTGGCGATTCTAATAATGTCTTTTAAAAAATTTGCGTGTCACAATTATTTTTCTTTGTTTTGACCGCTACGGCCTATATTCCAAGTAGTCGTTCGCGAATAATAATAAAATGTAATTTGTTAGAATTATGACGATTGTATAATTTCTGTTGAATAGTACGATAATTTATGAGAATTGTGCGTTGCCAAATATCTCTCGTTAGTGTTGAAAAAGCCGCGAAAATCGTAATGTGTCTCTTTGATTTATTTCTTTTTAAGCGTGCAAAACTTGTTAGAGAAATGATGCATGTGTACATTTCATATATAAGGTAACCTTGGACGCTAATGTACATAATATTGTGTCGTAATAAAACCGAATTGTAACACATAACATATTGACATGATATTTGTTTTTTGTTAAAGAAAACAGCGTGGCTTTTATTGTTTTGACAATAAAATACAACAAGCAATCTTTTTTTTTTGGTCATTTCTGACATTTTTAATGCCAATATTACTAATTTATTAAAAAATACGACTTGAAAAGCTACAACTTGTGGCAAGACGAACATAATACCTTTTAAGTATTCTACCAAACAACTCTAGTACAGAGATAAGTAGAAAGCAGATGCCTAAAAGTTAAAGAAATAATAAAATTAAGTGAAATATTATTTATTACACTTATGCATGATAAATAAATATATATAATTATATAATTCGCAATAATACGACGATTCTCTTGCCCATAAATTACAAAATAAGTATAATTTGTATTTCTGAATGTACTAAATTATTCCTGCTAAATGTTTCGCTGCTATACAATTAAAGTAAAAACGTATTATCAAAATTCATGTAATTATATGCATATGTCGATTTATTTATAGAAATTTATTTGTATGTTACCGCTAATATGCGTTGTCTATACAAAACAGTTTTGATATTTTAATGTTAATCGTATAAGCAAACAATAGTATCTTAACATGAACGTCAAACATTAAATAATCGTTTCGAGAAAAAAGTTTAGTTGTTACATCATTGTTATGCTTCTAAATATTGTCATGAAAAAGGCAAAGGAAAGCTCTGTAAATGATTTAAAAAGAAATTGTAATAAAAAATAACCTATAAAGACGCTTCAAAGACGACTGGCATGTGAAAGTGGCAATTTTTCCGCTCCTTTTATTTACTGATCGCGACGAACACTAATGCGCTGGTATAATAAAATAGGTCAATGGAAGCACTAAATGCATTCGCATCGAGGCAAAACCTAGATTTCACATGGTGTGATGCGAAAGCACTAGTGTTTGCAAACTGTACACCATTACCATATTGTTATTCACAAACGATCGTTAAAATATTTGACATTTTGTATTCAGAATCAATCAAAAGAAACAATATTTTGTTTCGAATTTAGCAGTTTCAGTAAAATTGTATCAAAATTTAAACATTTCATTATAAAATGTAAAATACCTAAATATAAAACGTAAATGTTGCAGAGTAGTGTTCGTCAAGTGTCATTGCCTGATTTTGTTTTGGTTTGTGTTAAAAGATTATTTTTATAACTTACTTTATATTAAATAATATTTCATAATATATTTGCTGATTATTTTATATTACGTCATACATGCTGTATCTCCTTAGATTTAAGATATAAATTGTTTGGTATCGCATTTTCGATGACTTGTAATTATTACTTGTCTAATCGTTATAGGAAATCTTAAATATAAAATAAATTGAAAATATATAGTATATCATTACTAAATTTTCCATTAAGAAAAGATAATGAACAAGATGTAGATATATTTTTGTGTGAACATAAAATTTGCTAATTGGTATACTTTTCATGGAATGTTATAGTAGTTTGCGAGGGAAATTGTAAAAAGAAAAGAATTTGACAGCAAGAAAATAAATTCGTCGCATCCGCTTACAGATAACAGTTTTGTAACCCAATTCTTGAAAACGAAACAATTGGTAGCAGATAATTAAAAACGAATTCCGTTACGGTATTTAAATTTTGGCTGACTATAGTAATGAATAATCAAGATAATTATAATAATGTCGATTTTAAATTTATGTGAACGTCCTTGCTGGTTATTTTTTCCATTTATAGTAAAAAATAACTTAAAGTATAAATTTGATTAAAAAACTAAATCATATAAAACCGAGGCAGAAGTTAGGTTTTAAATATAATCTCACATACCATTATGTTGTTTAACTAACTTAACTTAAATATTTGTTTGTTTTTAAAAACGTAATGCACGAAACGTTTAGTGGCGTATCAAATGTTCCCAGCAATTAGGGTTGTCTGTGTAATAATGATGTTATTACGATAGAATGCGAACAGTCCTCATAACTGGAAACTGAACTAATGTAGTTCATCAAATATACAATGCCTTTGGCAAAGCTTACATTAGCTACAATATGATTTAAATAAAAAATACTTCGTAAAATAACGTAATACGTAGTTTAATTTGTGAATTTTATAAATAGTGTAATGTTTTTTTTTAAGCCTCCGCTCCGGCCGCTGCATACTACCATTTTATCGGGTTAGGAAGCTGAAGATGCTGAAGAAACTGAGGATACAAGGGCAGATGAAGGGGCTGAACCTTGTCTTGATCGATCGACCACTTCGGAAAGCAGAGATAAGAAGTGATGTAAGAAACTCTAGCAACGTTTCTACCTAATATTGACTTGAAGACGGTAGTTTATAGTTTTTTTATGCACTAATACCATTGGCACAGAGTATAAAAGTCCACTTTGAAAGATTTTTTTATGAAACAACTTTTTATTTTGTACCATTAACTTTAAGATTTCTATATTTATTTCTACATAAGACCTTATCCTAATTTCTAATTTTCTTTGATGAATAAGTATGAATTGTGATAAATAAGTCATTGAATAAAAAGAATAAAAATATGCCTAGTAATAACACGTTTATTCAGACATTACGGAGGTCAAAATGATTGACAATTATTTATTTGAACAGATGGACAAACTTCCTAGAGATACTTCTTCAGGGTTTCATTTCTTAACGTTGTCTAGTTCATAATCACGTGGAAGTTGTTTTAGTTAAGTACGGTAACATTGAACCGTGGTTTATCAGACGAAGGTATAATGGTTAGATATAAGATTACGATAATTGTGATTTCATTGCAACAATTAAATTTATTTTTACTTTATTAATTTACTTGCGTTGTTTTAAAATGCGAAGTTCCGATTTATAATAAAAACCGATATTTTTAATGATTGTCACTTCACTTTTAATTAACATTGTTGTTCCAGTAACTCCACTAGCTAGGCTAGCCCTTAAAATGTAACGCTTGTATATAAATATAGACCAATCTGTCGGTTGCATTTGCTAAATAAATGTAAGGTATTATTTATTTTAGAAATTATATGTTGAAGTCATTGTTTCATGAAAAATTACTCAAAACAATAAATGTAATATAATTTACTATCTATTTAAAATTAACTCGGATAAGAATTACATGCAAAACGTAAATAAATGTTGCAAAGGCAACATAGATATTACACAATCCATTGACCGCATCGTTGAAGATTTTACATTTAAATGTATAAAAGATCTTTAAAAAGGTGGCCATGCAATGTAAAATTAGATATATATATATATATTTTATAGTATAGGGCCGTAAATATTAGGTTTTGTCTAATTGAAAGTTTCTAATACCTTTTTTATGCGACACTTGCAGTGTCTTCGTAATTTAATCAGTTTATACTATGTTTTTAATGTTGATCTATAATTATTTTTATTGTTTTTAGAAAACTAATAATAAAATACTATACATTATTATCGAAATGTGAAAAATGTATGATATCTTTTAAACGAAGAACATGACGTAATGAGATTTAAAACAATGTTAATGAAAAAAAATTAAAATTTAAAAAAAATGTTAAATTAATAGTTTTGTGACTTTAAATTGCATTATTTATTACATTTTATTTATTTACATTATTTATTACACATTACACAGCATATCTGAATTCTAGACAGTTCTACGTACGAACACGTGTTTCCACGTTATAATGATAATGACATATTTCCTTTGGGTAAATATATGATGTTTTAATTTCTGTTTTACCTACATGTATAGTTCATAGAGATTTATTAATTTAGGCAAATAACAATGAACAAATGAGTGTTAAAACAAGACAATACAACTCTACCATAGTTTCAAGATCAATGCCCACTTTAAGTATTTACGTCATTCGTAATTTGGCACTGTGAACATCCAGCTGACTATCCATACTTTTTTTGGCAATGTGTCCCTGTATATACTCCTTCCAGATGACCGCCAACTCGCTGGCGAACAGATATTAATCGCTTCAAGTCTTTAATAAATTGATCCATTCACTAACAAATCTTAATCTTTCGATCCATTAATAACGCATACGTTATGATGTAAAGTAAAATCTGTTTAGAATTATTAATGGGATTTACATGCTATGACTTTGCAAAACTATAGATGACACATTCGCACCCATGTGGCTTGACAAACAGAGAACGATAATTTGGAAATAGTCATCGAAGTGCTATGTCTACCAGTGTGACAGAGACAAATGATGTCGTTGTTTCTATCTAGCAGTATATATCATTCATAACTCGTCCCTTTAACGATCTTAAATTTAAATGTTATCGCTTATATTAATAAATAGTAATAACATTTTGTTTTTTTTTTGGTACTCAAAAATGTCCAGTTTTTCGCATATATTAATAAAT
The DNA here is from genome assembly GCF_028537555.1 of Battus philenor. Lineage (NCBI taxonomy): Eukaryota > Metazoa > Arthropoda > Insecta > Lepidoptera > Papilionidae > Battus > Battus philenor. Next base: position 9,301,304 of record NW_027181686.1, read on the forward strand.
TAGTGATTAATCATTAAATAAATTATTTAACCGGTAAATCGTTTATGGCATAGATTAAAAATCTAAATGTCAAAATATTTGTTCATTGCAGATAATCGAAAAACAAATTTTAACCGGTGAATCTAATTCCACGGAACGTTGAGTAATAAAATTACTCATTGTTTATAAATAGCACATTTCTTAGGATTGCCGCAATGCCGAATATCACTGAGGTTTAAGTAAATAATGTTTATTGACAGTGGTTGTAAACCGCGTCGTAGATTGTTTAGCAGATTTGCGACAAATAGATGAATCAGCTTAATGCGTAGTTTGCAGTAATTGGGTTGAACTGATAAACCATTATTTCTATATACAGTAAGAGTATATTATATCAGCATAGTTTCAGCCATAGGACTTCCACCGCTGGACATCCCCCACAGATTTCCAATAGGTTAGATAATGATTCTTGTTATTATACTAGCTACATGAAGTACGATATTATTTTTTCTGTGGTGCTCAGTTATTTTTAATATCTTGAATGTATGCTTGACTAAACTTTTTAATAGTTAGAATCTTTTGTCACAAGTGTGTGGCCGCATCGGTACATAAGTGTTACTGTATCCTCGCTCCTAGGTATCTCGTGAAATTGGGCTAACTCATCTTATTAACCCATGTCCTGTATCAAGGTAAACGCAGATGTGGACCCGCAGGATATTATAGCATCCTGTCATGGTAGGGATGTATTCATTAAGACAAACAAATACGTTCAATTACAATCATTTCTTCCGTTTTATTATTTTTATGTTGTGATTGAGTAACTTAAATTTACAACTCTGCTAGGTTTAATATTATCATCATATCAACTGTTGGACATCCACAATTAGAAATCTGCCTCCCCCATAGATTTACAATAGGACTGGTTGGAACAAGCCAAGCGTTCACCTTGTGGGAGTGCGTTCTACGCAGCACCGGTCTCTACTCCAGAACTTGAAGACCTCGGCGGCCATCCATTCTACGCGCTATTTGGCCTGTGCTCTGCTATTATAACTTGCTTTTTAATATATAAGATACAGGTATTTCCAACAGAGAGGTACAGTGTGCAGAAAACTTTATATAAGCCTACCGCTCTTCTCCTCTATTCAGTTCTAATATAAAAAAAAATTGTGCATTTTGAATTACACACCGCCATTCAGATAAAAACTTGTCTCAGTCATTCTTCACCTTGACCGCGAACATCATTCACGTCTCTCCACTGCAATTGACATTAATTTATGCCGCCTCGTGCAGAAACTCTCCGCGATCATTTTTTTCCCCGACTCTTACGCCAAGCTTACTTTTTAATTAACAGAAACTTTTTTAATGCAATATTTCTCAACAGATTTTCCTGTTATTGATTTGGGAAAATTTCATTGTCATTTTGAGATGCTTTGGGAGAAAGTCGACAAAATATATATCTGAAAGTTTAATCATACTAGTACTTTTTGCGGATTAATTGCTTCCTTTACTGTTACAAAATAAAACTAAAAGAAATGAATGTTTTTCAGTAAATATTTTTTTTTAGAAAATGATATTAATCATACAGTTATTATCTAGTTCTCAAATTGCACTATCAAGAAACGGTTATCAAATGTTATATCTAAGTTACTAAATATGATAATTATATATCTTCGGACATATCTGTTAAAACTTTACGGAAACTTTAAATATTTGTCTTTTATTTCTATATAGACTCTCTGGTTGCCTCCGAGCTATGTGGTCGAAGTAACCAAAAATTCGCTTTAAGTAGATGGTGGACGGCCTGGTCGTCATATGGCTTTTTATTATTTAAGTTAGTTAAAATTCAATGCTAACGATTTATTAGCAATAAAATTTCATTAATATCTTATACATATTTGTGTATATTGTTAGTAGTTATAACAAATTATTGAAAATTATACTAAACGTGTATAAAACATTATTAAAGCGAAATAATTATTATATATTGTTAGTAAAAAAATTAAAGTTTTTTTGTTATCTGTAAGTATTTATTAACTAAAAGTGTAAGTATGTGTGTATTAGATATAATTGACGTCTTTATTATAAATCGATAAAGGAGCGAAACGAATGACCAAGTGGGAAGAAAGAATGTTTCCGTTCGCTCAATTAACACAATATTTACCGGTCGTAATTATTCTTTAAAATCCTTTAATTTAATTTGTTTCGGATCATACATCAACAGCTTCCGCACGCTTAATGCATTATCAAAAATATTAAAAAAATCGCACAAAAATAATCTTTATTATTTTTAGCTGTTCACCTTCGTTTATAATATAACCCTGCGGATTGGTAAGTGGAAGTTGAAGTGGGCAAGCCACGTAACCTGCAGGACAAATAGCCATCGAGACCTTAAGGTTCTGGAAAGGATATCACAGGTCGACAGAGACCTGGTTAAGATCATCGGAAGACGCTAGATGCAAGCCTTAGTGTAGTAGTAGCACTTTAGTGTGAATAAAAGTAAAAATCATCCTTTTTATAATCAAGTCTTAGTGATTAAAGCAATGTAATTAAATAAAATACTGGCTGGTGAATAATTGTTTTAATTGGTTATTGAACAACCTTATAGTTTACCCTTCGTCGCATTTCCCGTCACTGTTTACGAAACAAAATTAAAATGCAATATTGACTGTTGTGATTAATGCGTAAATATTAACAAAGTAGAATTGTTCAGATTTTTTTATCAAAGTCGAATGTTTAATAAAATTAATAAAGCGCTATAGGATTTATCCGCAACTTTGCTGCATAAAAAGTAAATGATTCATATTCAAATTAAGAACTATTTCTTTATAGAGCAGCCATGAATTGAAATTACTTTGCCTTTATATCATCAACATTTCAGCCGTAAGTTGTATAGCAAGCCGCAAGCCTCCCCATATAAAATGTATTTTTGTGAACATAGATTTTTAAAAGAACTCGTTGAATCCATTTTGAGTCATTTTGGAAAGATGTGCTGAGTATACATTGCGACCACCAATAGTCTTGCGTACGAATAAAATATTTACGAACTTCATCAGGATAAATAACATCTATATGTTCAAAACATCACATAAATAATAATTTTTGTAAGTCGCAATGGAAGCAACGAGTATAATTCCGAGAAATGTTATCAGAGTTTTATAGCAGTGTTGCCACGTTGTAAAATTTAATCCGGCCTTTTTACGCGTCGCATTGAAAATAAAACTTAGTCGCGACAGCTTGTTACCTCACGCTTAACGAAACCAAAACATTTGCGATGGAAGTCGCAGACAAAACCTAATAATAAACTATTTACATAATACATATAGCTGATCAACCGTTTCGGTGAAGTGATAACCATCTAAAAAATGAAATTCGTTAACATATTTCCGGTGCGATATGCATGTGAATTGGCGCGTGGAAATAAAAATAAAATAACCGAAAACACACGCGGGTCCAGATGACAATCGTCGCAAAGTTTTGCATCCACAATTAGTGTCATTGTGTTCAGAAAAAAAATAAGCTGATAAAACCTTTACTGACGTTCAGAAGTTTTGTTTATTTTATCTGTTTGTATATAGTTAAAAAACTTGTTTGTTAAGAGAAAAAGTTTAGGTTTCTGTATCAAGGAAATAAATATGTCAATATTAAAATTAAATAGGTTTTAAATAATTTAAAATAGGCGATATATAATTGAATTATGGAATAATTAATGATTAATATCTTCAAGTATCTTTAATGCGGAGAGTGAATGAAGAATAAGTAATGGAACAGTTCATCAAGATGAAGGCAATTCAATATTACAGTTATGTAATATAACTGTAGAATACGGGTCGTCCAGTCATGTTCTTAGACTAGAGGTAAAAAATGACAAACACGAATGTCATGTAAGGTTAAATATAAACTACGAAGCAATTTTAAAAATGGCGCGAACAAAAAAATCAAACGGAAAATTTAAAATATGATGATTGGTTTAGGGGTGAATATATAGTTTATTTGTGAACAAATACCTTTAAAACTTTTACATCTATCACCCTACTTAAAGTAATAATTCTGAAAAAAGTTACATTATTTTTTTCTGTAGAACATGCCAATAACATCTACCAGTAAGTAAACAATTATCAATTTTAACACGTAGTAATTCAAATTTCAAAAATTATTTTTTTTACAACATTAACATTATTCTTTTTTGAAACCATTGATTTTTAAACAGATCGTACTAAAAATTAATTGACAGAAAATCAGCTATATACTTTTACACGTTTAAAGAACCTTTAATCAATCAACCTGTATATGTTTCTAGTTATATTACTTTTAATATATACCGTTAGAGTAAGATAGTGTTACTATTAAATTTTCCATTATAAGATATATATACCATTGGCTGTCTCGTTACATTATCAAGTTTAACTTAAAAGGTTAATTATGTGTTATATATGTTAATTATTATCGTATTTTTATTCCATAATGATTATTCGTTTGAAATATCAAAACAGTATATATAATAATGTGAGATAATCACAGGAAAATTTTTTGTATACGATTGCAACTTCAAACATTATAACGGATGTTACAATAACTTAATTTAGTTACTGTTATGTGCTGCAAGTACTACAAAATGTAAAAAAAAATTAGTAGCTGGCTGCCGCAACAGAATACTGTCAAATATATTGGCTTATCGCAATCAAAAAAAATTATTATGGACAATATTTTGTGGAATTTTTTTTTCTATTTCGTACACATATATTCACTGTTACATAATATATTTGTTTTATTATGTCCTAAATGTCTGCCCACAAAATGGACAGGTTTTTAATGATTCCTATTCAAAATCTCAAGATAAACCTTATATTAAACTGTGGATGTACTCTGGCGAACCGATGGTGACGTCTTAGATACGTCTTTTAAAGTGACGTAAAATTTTTGACAATTGTTTTATGTAAAGGAGGAGAAACATTTTACTGCATTTCTATTAATTTTTTCATTGTTATCACTCATAAATGTCGAGTTTTGATATTAGCTATGCATTTGTCAATTATTCTTATTAATATGGAATGTGAAATTCAAATATTGCAGAAATGTTACGTCGTAAAACTTTGAATTAATTCCGGGTGAAACCGTGTCGACGAACTAGTGTCGTTCTAAAGAGCTCGTTACCGACTGGTATGCAATAAGTCGAATGTCAGTGAAATTAGAAATGCAAATTGGCACAATCGCCGATTGAACTCGTACTTACGCTGTTGACTAGTGTGACCAAATCACACGGATAATACAGGACTAAACATCAAAATGTCCGTAAAATTACACAAAGAAATATAACTAAAAATCACACTCTGCTATTTTCAGTAGCATGTATTAATCCGCTATTCTCTTATACTAAAAAAAAAATAAACGTTTGTATATAATTTAATTATTACTCTATTCTATTTTCCCATACAAACCTCAGAGTAAATTGAAATATCTATCACTAGCTGTTAAAAAATTCACGTCTTTAAAAACGAAAAAGGCTTGTTGGAATATACGACAAAAACAGTATACCGTAAAACATTTTAATGGATATAATCAGTGTATTACTATTCTTGAGGAATGTGAAATAAGTAAACTATTTTTGCAATTAACCGTTTTTTATTATAAAGATATTTAATTAATAAATATGGTTATCGCTCTCAAATGCGTTATATTCATTCATTTATTGAAATGGACAAGATTGATTGGTTTGCTGTCAAATAATGTATGGTAAACTCTATTCAAAAATCAATCGTTTCAGATGTAGTAAATTACCTATTAATAATAAAATAAATAGCGTTTATAAAATTCGGATTACTGCATATTAAAATTATTGTATACTATCCGTCCTTGCAGACTTTTTTGTACTTTATTAGTTACTAACCCGTTGCATTCCATTAGGTCACTCGAGGACCGCATTATACAGGTGTTTGGAAATAGCTGTAAAATCATTAAAGCGTTTTGCTGACAAATGATCGATATATTTTCATTTTTAAAGCTTTTACACATCTATTACCAATCACCCTGTACATATCATAAATTGAAATATGCTAAATTGACATATCTAAATTAGAATAAATATTTTAATCCAGATTTATTTATATATTTCATTGGGACACTACCAAGCGTGATAGTTTCGTTGTGCGTGTTTGCATTAATAATGTGACTTCTTTCAAACATGGCTGCGGGTCGATTTTTTACAATTTTCCTTCTTTAAGCATGATATCGCCGTTTGTAACGGTCTTTTGGACATATAATATTATCAATTATTTTCTTGAATTATTTAATAATATTGCGGGCTATATTAGATTTAACGCATTAATATAACAAGTCATTAATGAAAAAAAAATCTTACCGTTTTTTATTAACAGAGAAAGCAGCCGATTTTATTATGGCCTATGGAATTTTTGTTTCGTAATATATCATAGATTTATATTGACAGAATAAATATTTGATTCGTGTCTTCTCTACAATCGAGATAGTGTTTCGGGTTGAGGAATGCGCGAACGAAAGTCGCCGATACGTTTTGTATTGCATAGAAAGCTACAACAATCTATCAATCAAATTAAAAATAGCTTCAGCTTGTATGCACGAATAACACTTGCGTTTCTATCATACTCGCGTTTTTCGTACCACGTACGATGTATTTGTAATAATCGATAATCACGAGAGCTGAAAACGCATTCAGTTTTATTGTTCCAAAATTTTAATCAATATATAAAATTTAAAGTTCAAATACGCTATCCTGTCGCTCTTAAATACATATTTCATTTAACGTAACATTGACACTGCAATTTGTAATTGCCGTTCAAATAAATAGTTTAATCTCCATGCTAAGTCAAAATCGATTGCTGTCAACAAGCGATGGTTTTTAATCTGTTAAAAACGTCATGTGTACGTCAGCGATAACGTCATTCTCTAATAATAAAAAACAAATTTCACATTTGTGTGCTCAATACATAAAGTTAAACTGGAACATTAATTACAATGGTTATCAAATAAAATAAACAATGAAATGTTCGTAATAGATCGGTTAGGGAATCTACCGATACAAAATTAAAAGTAACATAGCATTTATATATATGTATATGACACGTAGTTTAAATAGGAAAAAAAGAGATCTACATTTCGCCTTGGTTAAATATACATGATATAATAGCAAAGAGCGAAATGTAAATGGAATCTTCGACCCCATAACTACATGACAAAACCTTACATCTCAGCCACTGTTCACTAAATGTGTAACAAATGTTACAAATAGCGTTATCCCTTCGAAGTTAAGTCGTTATAAAAACTCTTGAGGTTATCTAACCGACCCCTGCCACCTATATGGTACACGGAACTTATGTAACAACAAGGAAGAGTGTCTGTTACTATTAGTTCAGCGTCTATAAATACTCTAAAAGTTGAAACACCCGTGTCCAGACCGAGCTTGTGTTCATTTATTACTTATATCCAAATGTAATTACATATAACTTCTCATTTCTCCTATTTATTAATTCTGAAATAACATGCTATGTGCTAAAGATATGTTTCAATAAATATTAAATCATAATAAAAACAGCTTATAGACTGTAGCTCCTGTAATTTAAAAATGCTGTAATGTGAAAATGTTTACTGCTTTTAGAAAGTCAACGCCTTATACCATTTAAACTCAAAAATAATAGTTTTTTTTATTGATATATTCTGTAAATGTAAACATTACTTAAATTTAACATACAATCTTTTTAGACAACGCCAATTGCCATATTCATTATTGGCTACAGAAGTGAAGAATAGAATACATTGAATAAATTCATTTTATTTATTTAGTTATAATCTGACTATAGTAATACTAATTACAACGACGAATTTAATACCTATATCATTTTTTACCAGTCATAATTTAATGAAGGTGGTATAATCGGTATATCATAAAAGAGATTAAACATAAAAGAATTAAAAATCACATTAAAAAAGCAGTATCAATATGCAAAATATACATAATACATAATGTATAACTGTAGCGAGTATAATAAAATCCAATTAGTTGTTTATATACCCGGGAATTTCCAAAAAAAGTCCCATAAATATCTATGGAGAGATATATCATAATCGCCACACTTGGCAGGCGGGTTGGCGATTGCAGTGTAGTATTATGGATTGCAAAGGACGCCACTGCCCCCATCCTCTTGAAACTCATTTGAGATCAGTGGCAACCCTAGATAATTAATTCACAATGATAAGATTGCATCCTCGGAATCGAACCTGCTACTTACAATCGCATGTCTCTGTTCTCTACCGGCGTACTACTACTGATCAATGAATGATAAATTTATGATATTTAAAAAATATAAAACCGGCAGATATACAATGACCCGTGCGACGGTCAAAGGCGATGGAAAATTTGTATTAGAACAATAGAAAAGATACATTATATCGGTGTCGAATAATGTTAATGAAACATTGTTTCGTCAACTTTATACGAATAGTCTCTGTTATGCAAAAAATATCGTTCCGAAACAATGGTAATATTTTGCAAAAGTTAAAAAAAATATTTAATATCTATACAGACTTACCTAATGATGACAGTACAGTTGAACAATTTAAGTAGCATTTTTTTACGATAATTAAAGATAATCATAAAATTTGAATAATTTTTTTGTTAATAATGTAAATTTATACAAAAATTGTTTATGAAAATAAAGTATATACAATCTAACAGTACGAAGGTATGTGCATGGATATGAAATAAAAAAATGGAGATCGGGACAGAAAAAAACTGCAATATATTATAATTCAATTTTGATATAAACAACATGTTTATATTATGTGAAGACTTCATACACGTGCATCTGTTGAGTTCATTATGGCTTTATATAAGCCACTAGACCTTAGCAAATCTAAAAGGGGATATTCAAGGAATGACGGAACTACTCGAAACATTCCAAATATAAACGCAATCCAGCACGAATTTTCTGGATCTAGATCTTCGCCTCTCTATTTATCTCACGCCTGTAATGGTTCGATGAGTCTAGGCATAATCTCAAGTGGAAATGTTTCTAGTTATTGACACACATATAGTTGTTTTTCCCGGGCCTGTGCAATGTCTCTGTCAAGGTATAAACGGGCTTTAGTATCTCAGATGTTTGTTATTGGCTGACAATCTATCGACCCCATTTTGGCACGACCTACGAACATTAAATAATCAAATTAGTTGATGAAACCCGATTGATCTTGACGCACCGATCTCTGGATAATAAAAACGTCTGATTTTTTTTAATTCTTCGTAATTTAAGCATGAGAAAATTTCAATTTTACAATATGTAATGTATTTCGACACATTTCTTAAAGTAACCAATATTCTTATGTATTAAATTTTGAAGCGCAGTTAATATCAGGAAAAACAAGATTGCAATTAAAAACTTTTATACCTATTTACAATCACTCTATATTGTATCAATTAATATAGGAATCCCCAGCATATCAAAAAAATATTCCGTTAATTAATCATGCAGATATTCCACTAATGCCACAATATCGATATCGTTTCAATAATTTCGATAATCGATCGCAAGTCGTTAATGTGACGTTAATGATCATAAAAGTGTGTGGAATGTTTGTTTTAATACTTCACAGCTGTTAACATTTTTTTTCAGATTTTAGACATGTTACGCGAAAAGATGGATAATAGGGATTAAAAAGCCATTTGATTATGAAATTAATATATATTCTTATCACGGGAAAACATGTGACTTTTTATCAAAATTAAAGTTATTTCGTAATGTTCAGTAGAGTAATATAGAGACAGACTCCCAGGGTTTCATAGGAGACTCCACGGGGGTCTACATCGGTATGACAAAAAAGGGGTTTATAATTCGTTTAGTGGGGTCCTCATTAACTTAGAACTAAAGTAAAGTGTTTAGGCAGATGTTTAAATATAAGTGAGAATTAATTGGTTCCCTATGCTGTGAGATGTTAAAAAATAATGATGGATGAAGTCAGTTCTTTCATAAGCCAACTTTACTATTTTGAAATCCACTCACAGCAAAATCAATCAATTAATAACCATTTAATTCTCACTTTTTTCAACAATTATTAATTCGTTTTTGGAACTCAACCACAACGCAAATTTTTACAATTAGATGATATGACGGTGGTAGCTAGCAGGAGGGCCACCGGAATTTATGAGGAATATCTGCTCTATGGTAATAAACATCGAAACCGCAAGTACATAGTTACGTACCGAATCATATGCATCTCAGAACAAGGCTAGTTGTTAGAGTGGTTTCTTCCATTCAATTAAATCAGGGTTAGCTGATTATAAACAAAATGATTTATAATTCCGATAACCAAGCTCGCCCGCAATCGATTTACGACCATTTCGTCCTCTTTACACAAGGACTCTTATTGTTTACGAAGTAACATTATTTCGAGTGTTTGAACATGTTACCGGGTCAATGCCTGGGAGTTCCTTTACGGGGATATGTTATGCGACCGGTCGAACCGGGTGCCATTTATGGAATGATTAATAATGTGCAAACAGTACCCGTGACGCAAAAACCTTTATTTTAATATCAACCTAAATTTCACATTATTTATTTTATTTTCACTGTAGTATTTTGTGTACTTATGGTATGCCTCCCCTGCCTCCTTGCAGGCGGAATTACATATAATCTTGAGAACCTAAGATAAAATCTATATCCTAAGAACTTACCTGACATTTACTCTACAAAATAATTATTTATACTGAATTTATAAACCTCTACCTATTATTTATTTCGGTTCACAAGAGAATTGTTTGTAAGAGTAGATAACATAACGAAATAATATCATTTGTTTTTTTTATTTTTGATCATCGTGTACGCCAAGTTGCCCGATTTTTTCTGAATTTCATGTGTTGTTAATATTCAACATATATATAATACGCTGACGAAAGACCCGGGATGCTGGTCGCCTCCAACCGGTGCTATTGGAAATATATGGGATGGGCCCGCGTCCTGATGGTGATAGTATAAATGTTTTTTATTTGTATTTAATCTGTGCAAAAATTAATCATTTCTTTTTCTATTTCATCATCAGGCTCTATCCTTGTAATACGTTTGCCTTTAAAATTAATAGAATGTGATCGAGATATTAGGCAAGCATTACTATCACGTCTAATTGTTTTTAATTCGTGTGCAACTGAATTGTTTAGCAACATTTTCATTAAGTGTTGTTTAGTTGCTAAACAGTTTCAATAGACAGGCCGGTGGGTATAATTTACAAAGCACACGTTTTGATCATATTTCATCATGTCTATTGCGATGAATACACGTAATAAGTTAATATCTAATCTAGAATTTGTCGGTGAAAGGAAAGTTACTCTTATTGTCATTGGTGAAGGCGCGCCCCTGTTTGTCTGTTATATTCTACACATTTTTCTTCGTATCGGTGGCGAACATTCGTTTTACCTCATGTAACCTTCGCATGTTTTCGATTGGATAGTTTTAACACGCTCCTACGTTAAAGAAAATAATCAAAATTAATATTTCAACTACAACTACAACGTCTCTCTACAAATTATTTTTTACGACTCTCTTTTTTTTACTTGAGATGTCAATGTCAAACTATTGCTAATCTGTATTTGGTTGCAGAACTGTGGTACAGAACCCAGCTCAGCTCTCATAACTAAAGCTTAAAAAATTTGAACTTTTTTAATTATCCTAAGTATGAATCTTATATATACTAGCCGTCCCCCGCCCCCTTGAGATTATTCGCATTGCCTCTTGAAAGTGTGATTTCTTATATTATGATAGTAATTTATTTCATATTACGATTCCTATCGTTGCTGTATGTTTGCACTTTCCTAAGTGCAAATTAAAATATTAGTAACGAAATTGTCTGAAAATTTTAATTTTAAAACAATTTAACATACACTATAACAAACAACGAAAGAGTTTAACTCGTGTAGAGTCCACTTTCGATAGCTCCCTTAACAACCAAATTACCTCCCTGTGGGGCGTGGGCCTCGCGTTGGGAAACAATGATTTATTCGAATTTAATACAAAAAAAATTTAAATGTTTTAATTAATTATAATTATCGGTTATTTTGATTAATTATCTTTGCAAAATAATATTCACGTAACCATTTAAACAAGATTCAAATTCGGAATTGCCGAAACTATAAACGTGTTGTTTCGCGTCATAAATAAAGGAAACAACACAATCGATGTTGCAACATCTAATAAAAGGTGAACGGGAATTCTCCACGTTGTACCAAAGTAAGACGTAATAGCTGCAAGTAACAGGGTTACTAAAAATCATATAAAGTAAATGCCGACATAACTGGCCACATTTAAAAAAAGACAATTTTTTTACCCGTTTAACGTAAACAAGGATTACCAATATTTTTATTTGTAAAATAATTATTACTTCATAATGTGTAACATTGTGTTTATTTAAGACAGTTTATTTAAAAAAAAAATTAATCTCTAAAAATTTATTTTCACTCCAGTATCTTTTTTGTGATGAATGGTCACAGTTACGTAATTGGTATTAAATTTCCGCAGGTTTTAGCGACTAGGATGTAGAAAATGAGTAACCTTTGCCTCGTTTTTGATGCAATGGTTCCGAAACCGTAGTACTGCGCCTTAGGGAAATTCGTCATGATGGGGCCGCCGCTGCGAGCGTTAAAAGCGGAGGCGCTTATGCTCAGAATGAAGCGGCCGATATAGCGGTTTTGGTAGCAGTATAGCAATATTTGAAGGCTTTTTCAGGAGCTTCAATTGGGGCTGTTGCATTATTATATATTCTTGGTTTAAATTCCTTTCTACGACACATATAATACGTCTCATATAGAAACAGATGTATACATGCAGCGATCAGATATGCATTTTTAATAGATGGTTTTCTTGGTAATTTTTTATTGTTTCCGTCAATTAATGCTCTTTATAATGGCACTAATAACGACTGACCTACGTCAATCAAAATATTTTATACGTGTTTTTATTTTTTACTTTATTAAAAATAATTTCGGTCGATACAAATTTTTCAATGTTAATGACACTAAAAGCCTATGAGGTTTTTCCAACGGAATTAGTACCTAACGTCTTTGTTACTTTCGACCTTATTACTAAGACTGTAGAGTATATAATGTAGTGTCAGATCTAGTTACAGGGCTAGTACCGGATGACAGATTTAAAACACGCATAAATATATGCCAGAGACAGTTACCATTTCCAATTGGCCGAGTACCAATGGTTTAGGGTCGGGAATCTGACTCATAGGCTTAGAATGCAATGATTTACTAGCTGAGGTAACAGAGCAGGCCTATTCAATGTAAACATTAGTGCGTTTAGCCAGTAGGTCAGCGAACTCGCTAGCGTAGAAAGTGAACTGTGTGTTTATGATAATGCTTACGTATTATGTGATAATGCAATTAGATCATAGGGGACAGATGCTTCGGTGGCACAGTTTGCACTAGTTGTGATATCTTTTGTAGATATTGGTTTACAGTGCTTGTTACAAACAACTGTGACATTTTGACGTGGTTATTTTCGCGCTTAGCAACTGTTGAAGTACTGGGTTCAATGAACTCTTAATTTAAAAAAAATGACGAGGCGAGAAGCGCGCACCTCCACCTGATGGTAGTCGATCGAATTATGCTACCCCATGAAATATTAAATAAAAACTGACGGATCTAATTTTGAGACTATGGTAGTCTTGTAATCAAAAATAGTAAAAGTAACCAAAACGTATCAATATCTTCTATAATAGATTATATGCTTGGCACGGCCAAACATATTACCGAAAGGAATTAGGCCTATTGACATTTGGCAGAAGGACTTATCATCGATCGTTCTCTTTTGTCATTGACAACGGACAATTATATCCTTGTTTATTACAGTTACACTGATTAGCTTTGAGAGTTTTTTAATTAATCATTAAATTTATTTTTCTTTCATATTATTATCAACAAATGATCATTTTTCTGATCACTTATATGCGTTGTTAGAAGAATGTTATAAAAATCCAATTAATAGAAACCAGAATCAAATTATGCTTTCTTATAATGACGTCCTTCAATAAGCTACGAGGGTTTCAAAGGCGCCCTGGACTGAGATGAGTCCATATCAAACTAAGACAGGTTTTTTTTTGTGATTAATCTCACAATATATTTGATGCGATAGAGTTAAAAATAATTAAATATTACTTATGAACAATAGCCAAATAGTCTTTTCGACGATGAATCTATCGATGTCAGTGACTAGACGGAAAATGTTGACGGCCTCAGACAAAACAGACCCGTCTCAAGTAAATCTTTCGTCTTCCAAAACCTCACGTACAATATTGTTTATTACAAATATACGAGATAATATCGATTCGGTCTCGTATAAAACAGAGATATCATCTTTAATTTGCATTCTGGAATATTCAATTTTGTATGTATAAGTTTACGTAGCGACGACAGATGTCGCTGAGGATTGGTGAAATTAGCAATTCTCCGGTGAAGTGTTTACAAATATGCGCGGTATTCACAATTAAGATAAACAGTGCGATGTGTTTGTAGTGGACGATCATACTGCGATTAGCGAACGATTATTTGCGGGTCATGAAGTAATAATTCTGTTCTGAGTAAGGACGAAGATGACTGTGATAGCGCAGAGGAAGTCACCCTTAAAAATGTCTAAGCTGATTTCAACAAAAAAAAAAAACTAATAATGTTTGTCAATTAAAAACAACATTTAAGCCAATTTCTGTTTTCCTTCTTAGGTATTCGATTCTAGAACTCAGAAATGTTTCATAGCATGGATGAAGACGACAATTTTTTTTACAAAATAATGTTAATTAAAAATTTGATTAAACTTCATTTAAAAATTATTTTTGCACACAATAATAAAATTGAGCATTATAATTATTTGTACGTTATCTTTAATTATATACATATATTAAGTATTACTTCTATAATATTTAAAATAATGATGAAAAAGTTACAAGCAATTTCAAATAATGTGTTGGTAAATTAATAACAATAAATATCAAATTTGTTATCACAACAAAATATAAATAAATAAGAGATTCAATGGCTCCCAAACTGTTAATGAGTTCATTCCAAATGGCAATTAAATTCTACAATATTATTTTATTGTTCAAGTAGATATCAATAGTGGAAGCTAACTTTAATCTATTTTTATAACCTCACTTTTTAATTTTTAAAAATAAATAATGTTGAGTGTTAAAATTTTTTAGGTTTCAAAGTGGGTGATTCATATGAAAATATATATGTATATATAATTATATATAATGCAGACACGTGTAAGCGCTTTAAGTGCAACATCCAAGTGTAAACTGTAATTAAAATAACACTAAAAATGTTACGACCATTAAAATGCTAAAAGTTCTCTAAAGAAGTGATATCTTTTGATTGCTCAATATATATTTTAAGGTTTTATATGAATTCTCGACTTTATTATCAAAGTTATTAAGTAATTTTCTCAAATTACCGGATGACTATGCATTCTGTACATGTAGAGGATCTAGAGTATAGTTAACGCAGTATCTATTTATTACAAACTCTGATAAAAATATTGTATTACAATTTTTGAAATGCAATAATTACCTGGTCATGACGACTTATGAGTTTATGAGTATAATAACCAGTTTTGGTTTTTTTTTTCATTTTAACAAATTTCCTTTTTTTTCGTTTTATCGACTTGGTAATGCGTCGATTTGCAAAAGGAAATCCTTTTTTGGTCTTATCACACACGTAGTATAATACCGTTATATGAGCAAGCGATTTTATTATTTCGTATCCCTGAATAATTGTGGTTTATTCTAAATTTCTTACAGTTCACTAGACATTAGAGTCTAGTTCGAGTCTGTTGTTTTTGTAATCGAACAACATAAAGGACTATTTTTTGGTATTTCCTGATTTTATTTTAATTATTTATGCTTATTTTACACAGATCATGATGGATTATGGATGTAATTTCTTTTTAGGTATAATCAATAGAACAAAAAAAAAATTGACGCAAGTGTACCAGGTAGATGGACTGTCCGACACTAATGCTCTAATAATAATACTAGTATTGGCTCCCAGCCCGAACTGTGTATGTACTTCAGTAAAAAATTGAGAAACAAATATCGCTTTTGTCGTCATCTTCCAATATTTCGCTTTTCTATACATACATTTTCACTAATGAGCAGCGGACAAATGGCTATTAATAGTGCTGTGCTTTTCCACCAGCCGTTGCTTTATTTAACGAAAGTGCGGCTTAAGCAAATAACAATATATCGATCTTAAACTTTAACACTTTTCCAATAAAATTGATTTTTACTTGCACGCGTCTAGATTATCGTTAACTTAATCGGCCCCCGTTAGACTCGATCCTCTCACTTGTAACACATCGAACAGACAGATGATTCTACAATAAAATTTCGCATCGAATTTAGAAGCCCGTTCGCCTTGGTAGCGACGGCTCCACTTCCATATCCTGCACGCGACCTTATAATAAATACGGTTAAAAGTTATCAGATCGAATAAGAACAAGTTGTAAAAGTTAACTCACCGATTGGAAATAGTCCTCAGGCCCGGCCGCCTACAGAATACCAGCAGCGCCAGGGAGTTGGCGGCTGTCGACACCAGAAATAAGGCGAGGAGTACGATCTCCTCGACGAGTCGGTCCTTTGCTTCCATCCCCTCTGACATCAACGCGCGTCCAGGAGACAAGAAGGCCGACTGTTCCATTCAAAAGTCATCACTGTACCACTCGAAAACACTTCGCACGCAATCTAACACTCTCAGTTCGTTATTGTCCAACTGCAGTTTAGTTCGCGTAAAGTTTTGAGAACACGCCGGTCGGATAGGCCGCGTCTTTCTCGTAGCGCTGTCGAGTGACAACTGATTACTGTGAGCCGCGGCGCTGGCTCGCTGGAAGCGTGGCCGTCGTCCCCACTTTGCCGCCGGTCGTCTGCCGACGAGCAACGCTGCCGAGCTGAGGCAACCCCAGCCATCGCACAACCGACTTACGAACGCTGCGAACGCAAACTTCCCTTGTCACATTGCCACTCTCACTTGACGACATACGAAACGAAATTGACCGCCGTTCGTTACACACGAAACGCTTACGGTATTCCTGTGTCCATGGAAACCTACTCAACTACTTCCTGCGGATTTGTGTTTATACTTAATAATACAGATATCTATATGAATAATAATGAAACGTCAATCGTGTTGTTAAGCTCGGGAGAAACTTTACCAATTATTTATCAATCGAGGCTTGTAATTAATTATTTAACTAAGCGATTTAATTATTTTTATGTTTTGTTATTAGTCTATAAGCTGTCTTTATTATTATATTTCTAAATAAATAAATATATTTGGCAAATTTTTCACATCTTTGTTATAATACTAGGAAGGTTCTTATGAAAAAAAAAAATACATAAATTTGTCGAGAAAAAGTTTTTTTACAAAGCTTTCTTTTCCCGTATATACCACAGAAAAATTTTATCCTGTCAAAGATTTGGCGTTAATCATACCCAAACAATATGTACTTTAAAACCTTATGACGGAGAAATCACTTTACTACGTGAGTCTTACAGTGTGCGAATTAAAAAATATATTTTTGGAAGCCATTGTTTACTATCGTACGTGTTATTTCTTTATTGTTTATATTGGACTGATCCTATTTCTTTTGGTCTTCTTTATTACTTCCGGTTACGACTGGCACGCGACATACAGTAAGTACCAGGTGAGGTAAGCCTTGGTTACGAAACTGACGAGCTGCTTCCACGCCGCCCTACACCACGTCTTCCGCCTATTGTAGAGCGTGCGTAGCTGGAATTCCCATAAATTCTTTGACAGTTAAAAATTTTCTGGGGTTTTTAACGAACTCTAGGTGTTTTACAATAAACTTTGCTTACTACAATTAGTTCGAACAAAGGGAGTATACGTAATGTCGGCATTATAAATAAAGATAAACTTGTAATACCTTTCTCTACGTTTTATCAAATTAGTTTCTGTTTTGTAGGAGCCGTGTACAATATAACAATACATATATAAGAATTATTGTATATTACATTTAAAATATTTTTTTAACAAACTTCTGTAACAGTGTATACAATTTTTATGTGATAAAAAAGCTTGAAAATGAATTGATTTACTACTGTATTAAGGAAACTATAAAATTGACTACCAAAAAAACACATCTGAGTTTATTGTTTCTCTGATCAGGGCGTGATATATAGGATCATTATATAGGATCTCAATTTGATTATAGTTTTTTTTTTTATCAAATAGTGCTCTTATAGGTTTTTTCTCAGGACGTATACAAGTGGTCACTGTAAATTATTTTATGTGAATAATATAAATAAAAATAATAAATAAGGACCTTCTAGTGGTCAGTGTTAATTTAACCAAAATTATTTTATCATTCTATTTAATTTGTCCATTTTAAATAACATATGGTCAAACAATGCACAGTTCATTCGACATTTTATAATGCGTTCATCTATCACAAGAGTCAGCTGTCAAACGTAAATACTGGCAGGTGATAAATAAAGCCCTTAAATAGATGATCCGTTCCCATGTACTTTAAAATGGTGTATAACACAGAATATATCTGTTTCAAAATAAATGTCAATCTTAACTTAGCATTTCTTTTACACGTACTAAATCGGCAATTATAATAAATAATTATTTTTCGTAATAATAGATCGTTAAATAATAAATTACTTTTTCATTTAAATGTCAAGTACTTTAAATAGATAAATAAATTATAATCCATGCGTATTTAATGTTATGCAAATTAATTAGATTTTGTAATTATAAGACTTAAAACTTAAAAATAATAATAATTACATACATAAATTAGCAGACAGTTATACTTTATTTAATTAACTATAGATTGAATATATCTTAAAACAGACAATGTTTAATGGAACAATAAAAAAAATATTAATTATCATATAACAGTAGAATTAAAAATTATACTCGAAACAGAATCTTACATAATTCACAGACAATTATATAGGGTTGCCACTAACAAGTTTCAAGAGTATGGGAAACAGCGTTCTCGGCGTACCATAATACCACACTGCAATCGCAAACCCGCTTGCCAAGTGAGGCGATTGTAGTATATCACCACTTAGATATATTTCGTAGGAGACCTTTGTCTTGCGGTGAACGTTGATGCGTTGAAACGACACGTTGCTGCAACGTGATGTTATGTTTTTTATTGAACTGACGTCTACACGGCGAATTTTTCAATTTTTTCAGTATATTTTTTTGGTTAACATTTCCATATACACCTGTCCCCCGATTTACACGGTAGATACGTTCCTGAGAAAATCGTGTAAATCGAAAATTAAAAATTTTCAAGACAAAACCGTGTAAATCGAAAAGCTTGCAGAAAATGCATAATTTTGATATTTAACAGTTGTGATTTTTTTCAATTTTTTTAGGTGTACACAGAAATAAAAATAAAATGCATTGACAAGTTAAAATATTTAATATATTACGGAAACACTTTTTTTTTATTTAATTACAACACATTAAACAGAAGAACCAACAATAAAACCAAAGGTGTTTTATTATCCTTTATCACTGCCAGAAATTACTCTCATTCTTTTTTTCGGATTCGGACTCGGATTTCGAATTCACTTTCATCACTCCAAGTTATTTGTGCCGATTCGATGTTAAAATTGAAAGTTTTTACTAATCAAATTTTTCTTGCAGAAATGCTAATGGTTGTCATTACCCGTAGTATTTATATACGTAGTAAAAAATTATAATATATATATATTTTTTAAGTTCCTTTGATATCGCATATATAAATTTGTAAGTGTAATTTATAGATAAATATACTCGTCTTTAACATACGTAGGTGTAATGAGGACGATGACAAATGCTGGTCAAAAGACTGATCGTACTAAAAGTATGATCTCATGCAGCGGTTATCGCCTAGCGTTTTAAAACCGTACGCCATACCACATACCACAGAGTAAATATTTAGACATGTAATAACTACTAATTAGAAGTTTTATCATGTAAACTTCTTTTAGAGCAGTGATAGATTAGTGAACTACAAAAATCGCGAGTTCGAATCTTAAAAAACAAATACAATTTATAAACACTACTACATTCCTTCCGTTTTCTTGTTCACTCACATACGCCATTCGATAGCCAACCGATCTTCTTGGAATCGAAGTCCGTTAGTATATAACAGGGAACGACAACCCTCGGTCATACTAGGTAGAAGCGTTGTGGAGTTTCTTCTGCTATTTCTCACAGTTCTCACGCTTTCCAAAGAGGTTGTAGTGATATTAGCCAGGCAATAGTAGCCGACTAAGCCGAGATTAGACTCTTTCGGGCGCTTGTGTTGAAATGCTAAACGGATATTATGAACAAAATATAGCCCAAGCCGAGGTTCCCTCGTGGGGGATCTAGGCTACCTAGTTACTGCATGAAGCATCTACCCAAGTCAGGCTCGATGTCTTCCCAATCCGATGAAGTAGTAGTATGTGGCGACCCGAACGAAGGCTTTACACAGAGGCTTTGATCTTCACTACTGTAAAAGAGGTCTCAGGCTAGATGCTATCTGTGCGCTGCTATTACAATCCCACGGTATCTGCAAATGCCATTTGGATAGTGACAATCCGTTTGGCAAAATCATTCATAGGAAAAAGACTTTGCTTAGGATTGAATATATTAAATATCAATATTTATTTATTTATTTTTAATATTCATACATAGGATTTTTTTACGGTCTAAATCTAGATTATTGGCTATTGACGTTTGCAGATACCGTGGACTTTGGGGAGACAGATCGCAGAAGAAACTTAACCTAAACCTCATTTATGTAACTTATCTGACAGTTTACTTCAGGATCGCGGCTCGGACCGCTATGTCACATGCAATATTACCAACCGCCGAGATTTAAGATCGCTTGATAGAGGCTTCAGCGCAAGGACATTCGAAAGCAAACCTCAGATTGGGATGACTATCAATACGTGTTTAGCTTTCCGATTCAAGAGCACCCGAGGAGACTGCCGTAATAAATAATGTAATGAAAAAAATAGTTTTCAAGATTCTAATTATTAATTATTGAAATTAAATTGATTGTTTATTATTGGATCAGTAATAGCCCAGCGACAGAGGACTGAGACTTGTGATCGCATGTGGGGGTTTGATTTACGGGATACGATCTTATACAATTCACACTTTGTGCTTTAATTATATACGATTGCCACTGCTCAGAAACAAGTTTCCAGATGATGGGTAACAGCGTCCTCTGCGTACCATAATACCGCACTGCGATCACCAACGCGCCTGCCAAGCTTGTCGATTATAAGTGCATCATCCCATAGATATGTTTATGGAAGGCCTAAGGCTTGTAAAGGATTAGACAAGTCTTCTGTCGCATTCTTAAGGAAAAAAAAATAATTTATTATATTTCAGAATTATTATTAAATACAGGATGAATGAAAATAGGTGTAAAGCATTAAAGCCTTTTGCTGATACATGAGCTATACATTTACCCCTTAATATTTTACCTTTATATGTCGTCCTGTAGAATTCCAACGGTAGGGATTCGAACTCGCAGCCTTCGACCTAATGTCGCAGTCAACCTCTAAGTTTACAACGCTATAAGTAAATGCGTATGACATTCATCGTCACTCAAAGAAAGCGTGATGTACTTTCTTTTATACACGTTTTTATACATGTTTCTTTTAATTAAAATAATGTTTATCTTTCTACCTCGTGGAACTGAAAACGCCGCTTCAATGACATGCCACTACCACGTGTAATGTAGATACGAACCGATGTGCGATTTTGAACTTTAATCATTGTTCTGTAGTTTTGCATTGAACGATATTGTTTTAGAACTAACGGCGGTCGTTCGATAAGATTCAAATTTGTTTGAATTAGATTGATGTTATGTTTTACTGCTTAAAATATATTCGATGTTTAGACTCATATAGGTCGCTCTCATAATAGGCTATATAGTATTTACAACATGTGTTAATGATGATGGTATTATTTTTTTTATTATTCAAAGGCTAAACATTTGACCTATGTCACTTCTGATGTTAAGCGATGTCGAAGTTTACGATGATACACGTACATGCTTGGCTAAAAAAATACCTAAAAATATAAACATATCAGAGGAGGCATGACGCAATTAAGATATGATAAATTATTCACACAGGATCATTTACAGTGGCAAGCTGAATACGATAAAAATACCCGAAGTGGTCAATTTGATTCAAACTAGAATCATATTGAAATCCCTTTTAAGGGATCCTGCAAGTTAAATATACGAAAGTTCAAACCGAGCCATGATCTGAGAACAATCAACAACTAGATTAATACAGTATTTGTATATTTCATTACTAAGCTTTACATTGTAAAAGAATTTTTTTACAAATTATTGTGCGATAAACTTGTTATTTAAAGACTTTAGATAGGAGTAGATCGAATCCGGAATAAAAAAATCCGCAGGAGAACCTAGATCACCTACGTAACTCGAAGAATTGCCCGTCTAAAATGGCAGTGGACGAGACACATTGCTCGTGTAACCGATTGCCTTTGGGGTCGAAAGGTTTTCGAGTGGTGGCCACAAACCGATAGACGCGGCGTGGATAGTCCCTCTACACAGGAGACCGATGACACAAATAAGATCGCGAAAAGTCCATTCCTAAAGAGAGAGCAGGATTGGTCATCGTGACGATCTTATGTAAAGGCTTATGCCTTACAGTGGGCGTCCATCGACGGAAAACAAGAAGAAGACAGAGGGAAATAATGTAATACCGTACATATTTGCATACAAAAGAGTTACACATTCGATGAAGCCTAGAGAACGTATAACAAGGTTATATTTATGTCTAGTACATCACTATTTCACTTAAATATATATATCTTTTCTGCAAATATACCAGATTGTCATTATTTATATGTATCGACTGTGTATCGTCATAATAAATATTTCACAGTACATTATTCTGTGAAAGCCACATGACATAGTTTTTTATGATTAAAGATTACGGTCGCAACATTAATTAAGAAGCGACTAAATGACCTCTCAGTTTACGCCAATGAAGACCTTATAAATATACATTTTTTTAATTATTTAGGAGTTTCTCATATCTTCATTGTAACTCGGAATAATTGTATGCGAATTAAAACTATCATAAGAGTACCGACAATGGGGACCCTTCCTCAGCTATGTAGTGTATTATAGATAAACCCGTTTTACAGCGCTGATTTTCAGTAAGGGGTCCAGTAATTTGTATTTGCATAATTAAGATTTGCATTTAATACTCGCAACCGTAATTTAAGATCGTGTTCGGAAATAAAACAAATTAAAATGGAAAGTTTAAATGCAAGAATGCAATTTTCGCAAATTCTCAGGAGTTGAACAATTAGCAACATTGTAGTATACGATAGAAAACTGGACGGTACGTTGAAGTTAAAAGTGTACATAATATATGATTGGATGCCTGTATTATAGTATCTTAACAATATATGGATAGTAAACTTGTTTGTCTTGAGTGTGAGAAAGATTTTCTGGAAGCAATTGTCTTCAGAGCTCTTATTTACCATACGAATCGTTATGTATATTGACGGTCCGGTACTCAGGTTTGTTCGACCTACTTACGTTGCATATAAAACAGGTCATCCAATATTAGCAACGTGGCTATATATCAAAGATATACTTGAATAACATGAGCCCGCATGCCTGTGGGAATATGAGAGAAAAAATATGAATATTTTGTG
The DNA here is from genome assembly GCF_028537555.1 of Battus philenor. Classification (NCBI taxonomy): domain Eukaryota; kingdom Metazoa; phylum Arthropoda; class Insecta; order Lepidoptera; family Papilionidae; genus Battus; species Battus philenor. Next base: position 9,325,017 of record NW_027181686.1, read on the forward strand.
TTTCATAAATGTTATTAACAAGAAATATATTTTTCAAATCATAATAAAACAAATAATTTAGATGAACGTCAACATTCTATTATTTATTAGGGGCGGATATATAGCTAAATTTTAAGCAAAAACTTTCAAGCTTATACACCTATTCATAATCACCCTGTATAAAGTGACTCTGAAATAAGTTACTTTATTTTTTTCTAATTTATTACGACAGATAAATAACTTTTGGTTGTACAAAGTCTAAAGGGACAGATAGTAAACAATAATTAATTTTAAAATGTAGTTATTTGAATTTTTAAAATTCTTTTCACTATATTATTATAATTGACAACATGACCATGCATGTTCACAAAATCGTAAAAGCGAAATTTCAAAACGATTTTCCCTTGAAACTGCTATTTACTTTTCTTTTCTCTATTCATAAATGTGTTCGGCCTTCTAACATGACATTGGAATGAAACCTTTTTACGAAACTTAAAATTTAGCCTTACATTTTTTTAAATAGATATTCAAATATTTTTTAATCTTTATATTTTTTTTTAGAATTCGTAATTTTCAATATGACAGAGTTTATTAATTGGTGTGAATAAAGCTTTATTACACATAATGGATATTAATTTAAAGCAAAATTACAAAACAAACGATATGTTATGAAGTAAATAGAAATATGAAGTGAAAAAATTCAAAATGCTTTCATTAATTTTATTAATTGAACGCTTTATTGGCTATTATATGGATTTAGCATATTGTAATATTAATCGACATTAGAACCTTTTTTGTAAAATTACGAAGTGTTAAACCGATGCGTAATAATTTAAGTGGGTAACTTCTGTGCTATATTTCTGTTTAATATTTGTGAATAATCGTGTAATAAACTTAAGGATTTATAACAAAAAACATACAAAAATTTTTTTTTGGTGTTAAGAATTTTAAAGTAATAATAAAATTTGTGAATTAATTACTCTAATTATGTATTAAGGATGTTTTTAAAGGGCGTATTTAAAATCTGCGTAGCTTTAATTTGAGGTGCCTTTATAAGGGAGACCAATCTGATGCTGGTTTCTATGGACACCCCGAGTATTCTTCTCATAATACATGCAAATGTTTATTGCAAAAAAATCGTATATCAATATCAACATAAATTAATGTCTAATAAATAGCGTAGACAGAAGTGGTCTCCATGTTAAGATTGTAAGTAATTACAATCCAAAAATAGCTATTGATTGAGCCGTGATTCGACTGTCGTTAGGTACGTTCGAATAGGAATTCTAAACGCGTAAAGCGGAGGTTTCTCTCCAAGGTTTTTATGTCCAGTTACTTCACAAAGCGTTCGTTAAGCCACATTGGTGGCCCGAGCTGCGATCACCGAGGGAGTTCTAAAGCCTAATTAATATAAAAAAGTTGGCTAAGATGTACATAATTGCAAATTTTAATATTTTAACACACTAGAGAATCATACAATTTCTCAAAACCAATAGAGATTTTATCATTACGTACAACTAATGCACTGAATAAGCAAACTGGCCCCGTGCCAATCACCAAAATCGTATATTCATGACTTGAAATTATCGACATTCATGACCAAACATAATCTAAATATACTATTATATTAAATCTTTCACTTAAATTTCTTTGGAGAGGGCAATGATAATATTTCGTAGTCGAGACAATTCCCATTTATTTTAAATGCTGTTAAGAGAAACGAAAACATTTTAAGCTATTCCAAAATTGTGACGAAAGTGCATCGAGCCAGCGGCATTTTAATGACTCTCCGCAGATAAGGCGTGCCACGGAAGTGCGTAGTGTCGAAAATGTGAGTAAAGATTTTTATTAGTTACTATCTGTACCGGCAGACTTTATACTATCAAAATTTATTAGACATTCACGTTCCAGTAGAAAAAGTGCATTAATGGATTAACTTTATTTATTGATTAAATATAACATAAATAAATTAATTTTGTCACCGAAGCTCAATATAAAGTTGCAGAACCTAAACTATCAAACGCGTGAAATTCATATATATATATATATATATATATATATATATATATATAAATATATAAATACGTTTTATTAATAATATTATTATAATATATATACTTACATACATTATATTAATTATGCACACATTGCACACATTTATGCACACATTGTTCAAACATTTTTACTTATTTTACATATTAAATTAATTTTCCTGTGATATACCTATTTGTTATTTTACTGTTTTAAATAGGTTATAATACTATATTATATAATACATATCTTAGACACTGGTAATTCCAACTAACTTACGAAAATAACTTGAAATTCTCTTTCTTCTACAAAAACGTCTAGACTGGGGATTTGCCACTATGTTATGGAATGGCGGTTATTAGACGAGTAAATGCTATAGACAGTGATTTCACAATACTAAGTTTATTGTAAATAAGATTTATTATCATCGTATCAGCCGTTAGATGCCCGCTGGAAGGCGTAGACCTCCTCCAAAAATCGTCACGAAGACTGATCTTGCGCCACCCGCAACCAGCGGCTTCTTCTTCGGTTCACCTAGTGAAGGGCCTGTCCACGCCTCGTCTACAAGATCGCGGTTGTCACACGAGAACATATCTGCTTCAACGACCGTAGTTTGCACGAGTGATGAACTCCGACCACTGCCAATGAGTCAAGCGATTCTTCGAGTTACATCGTTGACCTTCATTACTTCTTTTTTTTTATTAAGAGGAGAAAATCTTCTGGATGGACACAATATACCCTGGTTTCTGGGGGAGATTCCTATTCTAAATTCCTCTTGGTGGGTAACCTTGGTACCTATGGAGAGAACCAGCCCAACGTTTACGTAACTTACAGGTGCTCCTCAGTATTATGCTAATATACATCCCCGAAGGAAGTTATGCCTTCCCCGGGATCCTCGCCGAGCCGCAGCAAGATGAGACCACTTGGCATTGCTGCTATTCTCGGTTTCGTTCTGAGTGGACGATGAAAGCTCCCGCACTGTTACCCGCCTCTTACGACAGTCAGAGGATGCCTTAGCTCTATTTTAATGAACCCAGGCTAAATGGTTCACCTTCGTTACTACCTAGCTCATTTTTTTTTCTTTTTTTTAATGGCCCCCGCTATTGGGGATCTCTCCTTCCACCCCCTATTTAATTGGGAACAAGGTTTTGTATTTCTTAATATTTTTTTTCACTAGAATTTTTATTTTCGTTCTCGTCTTCCATAGTTCATTCCATACACAATATCTTTTTTCCTCCTTCTACCATTCTACAATTCCATCTTCCTTTCTCAATCATTCTATTCCTTTCGTACATCCTCAAACACTTTAGTTATATATATTTCTATTACAGTATCACAGTTTTAATTGGTTTAATTATTTTCTCGTGTACATCAATTTGATCACGGATCTATTTTGTAATTGTTTTTTTTTTTAATATCAATGAATCTATTTTAATAACTTTATGTTTTATACACCTATGTTTTGTTCCTGTCTATTGCATATTGTGCAACTTTCTTAAAGAATTTGAGGACGCACTCTCTTTCATTCTACATAGCTCATTAAGATTACTGTACATAAAAGTATTTTCATAATGATGCTATATTCAATTTTTCTAACTAAAAACTCGGTTCGGAGAATAGAGAGAAGGCTCAAGGGGGTTATTGGGTAAACATTTTAGAAATTAATAAATAATTATTACGCGCTTGCTATGTAACGAAGGCATAGGTAAACACGCCCCCGTACTAATTCAAAACTTTTATGAAAACAAATATTCGTGAGGCCAGTTTTATTAATTAATTTATCTTCGTACCAATAATATTAAATAAAACATGATTTATTTATCATATTAAAACGTTAATTACCAAAATAGCGTGAACTAGTGCTGCGTTTTAGACACGGCGTGAGGAAGCCCTCCACTAGGTAGAACGAGGATATAGATCGAGAGAAGTCCCTGGATACGCAAAGCGCAAGACCGGTTCTGTCTTTAAGAGAGGCATAAGCCTTCCAGTGGACATCTATCGGTTGATATGATGATGATGAATGGTCATTGTCTTCTCTAAGGCCGCTAAGTGTGTCAAATGTGTGTATAATGGTGACCAATTAAAAAAAAATATACTTGATAATATATTTTTTACTGTACCGCTAACGGATTTAACAGCTAAAAATACATGAGAATTGTTAGTGAAATATTTATCAGTCACTACTTTTTTCAAATTACATATGTTAGTAACGTACATGGGAATAAATGGCCAATACGAAAAATGACAATTCATGAAAATCTCAATTTGTATGTCCCGCACGATACATTATTTGATTATCATTGGACATAGACCTCTCCATAGATTTCTTAAAGAACCGGTTCGAAGCGTCTTGGATCCAGCATCTTCCAACAACCATAACAAGGTTGTATGTCCATCCTGTAGGTGGACGTACCCTGCTGCACTTTCTAGTCTCAATTTCAGAACTTTAAGACTCGAAAAACTATATACTTTACACCCTATGCTACCTGCCCATTGTCACTTCAACTTGCAAAACCGTTGCGTTATGTGGTTACTTTCATTCGTCTAAGGATATCCTCATTTAATCCCGAGCCTTCTCCATAGCTCGTTGAGCGACAGTAAATTTTCCTATAGCGATTGAAGTGATGTATGCGGAATTCTAGTAAATAAATTCTAGAAGTTTCGAATTAAAATTCTTTGTCTTATATCGTGCGGCCATATACCTACATATTTAACCCTCTTGTCGTTATAAAAATTCTTATTACCCATTAGAGAGGGTCCGCACTGGAAAATTTATCGCTTTCACCAAATGGCGACCTGTTTTGAGATGAAATATTAACATACACCCGATACGATAACCTCAAAATATAAACCGTACACGGCTCTCGGTTTTATATCCAGGCCGGGTAATCCTTGCGGGGTCTTAAATGTATGTCAGGGGATTAATGTAACTATGTTAATCCAAAGTTGACCCATGTGGTGTTTTATACGTTACTTTTATATCACATATTATTATTTAATTGAGCTCTACTTTTTTATTTAAAAAAAATTCGTTAGATTTCGGACGTAAAAGAATTCATCTTTTATTTCATCTATTGCTTCCAAGTTTAGTTTACACCGCTTACATTAAAAAGAAATTAACAATAAACACATCATAATTTCAGACGTATGTCGTCTACAATTGAAGATACGCCTCCTCCATTAATTTCAATAAGGAATAGTTAAATGCATCCAGTGTCATGTGACGAACCTTAACTAGATAGTCTGTCCGCCTTATGGGTGGACGATCTTCCTACCATGAGCTATCCGCTTCTTAGTCTTTACTCCAGAACCTAAAACACACTTAAATTCCTATTGCAAAAATTATATAATCGCTGAAAATCATTTCCTAGGTAGCCGTATAAGAAGCAATCACAATCGCAGTACAGCGAGAAAAAAATTAAAAAGAATCCAAAGTCGAGAAGAAAAAAGTCGCTCCTAGTTATTCACTTCCTTTAGTTTTTTTTATTATTATTAATGTTGTTTTTATTAAGTTATAGAAGACTGTTTTGACTACTTCCTTGTTTCAACCGCTAGATGCCCATGACACGGCACAGGCCTCTCCTGAAGATATCTATGGAGGAATACACCATAATCGCCACGCGTGGCAGGCGAGTTGGCCATCGCAGTGTGGTATTAAGGTACGCAGACAACGCTGCTGCCAATTCTCTGGAAATTTATTTATGAGCAGTGGCAATAATTAATATACAAAGTGTGAATTATATAAGATTGTATCCCAAGAATCGAACCCGTGATCTATGATCGCAAGCCTCTACTGCTAGATTACTGTTGCTTTTCGCTAATTATTTATAAATAAATTGATCAATTAAAACAGTCTTAAATTGCCGCACTCATGCTCTGGTTTCCTCGGCATGGTAAAAATCTCCGACAGCACTACGTGAATGTAATTTTTTTTTTACTTTTGATTTCACGTTCATCGCACAATGTTTAGATAAACTTTTCTACGAGCTATACGTAATATAAAATAGACTAAGATAAATATTTCATAAATGAAATATGATTTTATTGCGAAGACATATTTCCAAGAATATTCCATGTTTTTATTCAAGACATAATGTCGATGTCACCTTCATTATGTACCCTGTAAAATCCTTCATATGAATTAATGTCTGGATGTCATAATAAATACAATTATAAATAATAATAGCATTTTTAGTTAATGTGTTATATAAATAGATATCGTGAAAATATGAAATTGCCAGGGATGCCCCTGTCTGTATTGCTGCAGATAAAACATAATACATTTTTAAGATAATATGTTATCTGTGAAATTAGCACAAACGATTACAAAAAAAATACTCGGTTGCCAGTAACTTTTAATGTCATTTACAAATGCTGATTTGTATTTACAGGTTTTGCTCGTTTGAGATAGTAGACTGTTGAAGGTTAGCCTTTTCACAGTAACAAAGTCCCTCGGAAAATTTCTTATGATTTTTTAAAGCTTTCCAAATTTAAAAAAATAAACAACTCCACGATCTGTGATGCTACCAGTTACGTAAAGTTAAAGAAAAAAGTTTCACAGAACATCTGCCAACTTCGCTAAACCATATTGAAAGCGCAGACATACCGGAACATCGTCATATGGCAGCAGGTGTATTAAAAATATTATCCGAAACATGACGACGTGTACACCGTACTTTATACAATCCAGTTATTGTATGCAATAGAGTTATTCTTCTCTTCCGTTACACGAACACTCTTTTGTTATTGAAAATATCCCACGTGTTATCATTATATCAGATGTTTATTAAACATTTACGTTATGCATACACGATTCGTTATAACATCCTTAACCACGTGATTCAAAGAAATTGAAAATCGAACTTTCTATAAGTGACTATTTTGAATATGAGGCTTCGTAGCTCGAAGAATTGCTCGTGTGTAGTGGCAGTGGTCGGGGTATATCACTGCTGTTGGGGCCGAAAAGTTCATAGGCCTCCACTAGGTTGACCGACAACATAATCAGCGCCTTTTCAGTCATCGTGGCGAATTTCAAGAAAGGCCTATGCCTTGTAGTCGCCCTCTATTGAATGTAGTCGCCCTCTAGTGAATGTATAATGAAGCTGATTTAAAATTATATTGACTCTGTGTTTGGCACTAATCGGTGTAACGTAACTCTTGAAGATGCCCCGTGGAGGGATGAAACACGTGTTGAGTAATTTGGCGGTGGCGGTTGTGTGATTCGCATTGTTTGTCTCATACGCATTTATCAGCGGGCTGGCGGGCGGTGCATTTTATTGCACGACTACCACTGCATGTGCGGAAGTGGCTAAATATTGGTCCTTTTCTTACTAAGGATGGACTTCCGCGAGGTAACGCCTGATTCCATTAAAGATTTAAAATTAACCAAACGAAATAATTTTTTAAACAAAATTGAATCTGTACAAATGTTGGATTACAAATTACTACAATGAAATTACTGTCTTTCATAGTCCACTTTTGACGCGAGTAAATAAATGTCATTATGTTTAAACAGCCTGAAAAGCTGAGGATGTTGAATATTGAAAAAGTACATAAAGAGCAAAGATTTTAACATGAACATTAGTTATGATGTTATTCAAAATTTTTTATGTAACTTAATACTCATCATTTACTTTGGAATTAGAATCCTACACCTATATCTGAGAAACATATCGATAACTGCATCCTCAAACACAAATACCATAATGCCTACGCACTATTGTTTAACGGCATACAAAGACGCAAGGTGCTTAGACGCAACCTATCTAGATGACCTGAGAGAAAACCTGACAGAAAACCTTCGAACTGAAAACTGCCGTTGGACGCTCATAGATTTCCTGTAAGACCAGTTGGAAACAGTCTACATCTAGAATCAAATCGTCTACCTAGAGAAAGGAGGTCCTTACACTGCACACAGCCGGTCTCCACCAGAAAATAAAATAAATACATTTTTACATAATTAAATTTACAGAGTGCATAGCCGACTCAAAATAATAAAAAAATATAGTATCGTTGACGTCGTGGCATTTAGAGAGAGATATATCAAAAGCTGACAAGACCGTACAGTGTATTCCCACGGTCATTCCGACGACGAAGTTATTAAGGTGACGTTTTCGTTTTTTTTTTACTTCTTTACTTATCGATTTTACTAGCCGACAAGCGACGTAAAAATAAGATGCAAGAACTTACAAACTAGTAAAAATAATGAATCTATATAATGAAAATTAAGCTCCCCTCGATTCTATAATTTTTTTTATTAATTTTTAAATACTTTGCAGTAGATTCTTAGGGGGAAAAATAAGAATATTGTGCAGAAATTTAAAAATTTTCAGCAAATATTATGACCATTGAAACGTATTTGACAGCGTGAATTATATAAGATTGAATTCTGGAAATTGGCCGAAGTCTCAGTCCTCTGCCGCTAGACTACCACAGCTCGGGCAGTATTTATCGATTGCGAATTTTAATTATTTATATCACAAATTTATCAATAAATAAAGTCGCCTCATTTATATATTTTCTCCACATTCATTTATTTTCTCTAATAGAATGCGAACTTCTAGCAGTAAAAACTATGTATAAAAATGCTCATTGTTATGTATTGCGTTTTAATTCGATTACTAAACTACAATTTAATAATTTTTGATGGATTGACATAAACAACGAAACAGAAAATTTCTTATCGCTGATAATTACAATGCCTACTTAAAGATCGATAACAATCTTCAGACGGTAATTATTGGGAATTTGTCGATAAGTGAGTAACGATATCGACATTCTAGACTTTGTACAGACTCTTTCGAGCTTTGATTTATTATTTTAGCACTAGAAACTGATAATATTGGCAAATATTTCTAGTTTTCAATGATTTGATATTAAATAATAGTGTTCTTAGATCAGGACACGTTTGGAATTCTCGTCCCTTTAGTTGATGGACGGCATCATAGAAGAATTGAATTTAGTAGTTGCTTCATTTCGGACTATATTGTCATGAGGTCCAAAAATAGTCATTATAATTGATCCTTATAACTAATATTAATGTGAATAAAGAAATGATATATAACCACTTGAGCCCGGACTAAGTTACTTTAAAGTGATCTTGGCTTCAGCTTTCTGATATCAACCCGATAAAGAGTGTTTCTTAGTTCGTTAATAAGCACCATATAGGTTTAGCAAAAGAAACAGTAAAAAATCACTCTATTAATTACTGAAAGTATATTATACCAAGCGATAGACAGCTGATAGAGCAGATTCTTAAGCCTTGGTAACAGTGTACAAATTATAATGCATATTAATTGTTTTTAACAATAACGTAATAGTTATTTAATTGAAAATAACATTTATTCGTAAACATATACGATAATGTCTAATTTTACTTTACAAGGAAGACATTTTTTTAGATACCTCTTACTTTGTTTGGGGCAGGGACGTTACAATGCAGATGTACATATTTTTTGTTCTTTCTTCTTTCTTTCCTCACAAATTATTTATCTCTTTTCCTCACATTCTGATCTTCTTTCATCGCCTTTTTTACCTCGTCTACATTATTAATTAAATTGGTTCTCATTTCGCAGCATATATTTACTTGCTTTCTTTATTTACAATTCTTGTAACCCGATTTTATTTTAAATCTTACTTTTGTTCTTAGCAAGGAAGATATCACACAAGCCGTGTGAATATTGCTATAGAAGGCACTTGTTACCAATGGAAATATTACAACGTAAATAAAAAAAAATGGACAGGGGTAAAACTGTATATGTTTTAAGTATTCGTTCACAGGGATGATGTTTTTATATTAGCATAATGATAAAATTGTGTTTATGCTTTAAATATTCGTTCACGGGGTTACGTTTTATATTAGACTAATACCCTATTGCTATTGTTTACCATGGTTTCTCACTCCCAGCAGCATTGCTACGAGCTTGTTGAACTATGCTCGGAATTTATCGTGATGATAAGATCCATAGGCAAATGAAAGAAACCGATACAGCCCAGCGGATTGATATGTTAAAGTAGCAGTGGCCAGACTTCTTAGACCGCAGAACTGATGGGGCCTTATTGTCCTGGAAACCATCTTGATAATGTCTTCAGAAGACACTAGATACAGGCAGTTTAAAACCAGTCTTACGGAACAGATATCCAATGGCCGAAATGATTATGATGATCATTCATTGCATTCATAAAATAACACAGAATTTGTTTTATTATTTAAAACAGCATTTAAAATATTCGTATTTCTAAGTATACCAAGGACTTAATAAATCTAAGTGTGAATTATTCAATTCAAACCAATTAATTCAAATTAATAGTGTAATATTAACATTTTATGTATAATAGTAACATTAAACTGGACGTAGTAACGATTATAGAAACAAAGACAAGCGGCGTGCGTTGCATGTGTTAATAAGTGTGTAATTATCTTTGTAGAAGGCCGACGTGATGGTCCAAGTTGTAAGCGATTTACTGTAATTTTCAAACAGAATTATTAACTAGCATTTTTATTTTATATTTAATCAAAAAACATGAAAATACAAAAACAAAGCAAAACATGCTGCATAGCTGGAAAAGTATACTTTTTAAAACGTGTTTAAAAACATGTTTTAAACTAAAACTCTGTTGCATGTAATGTATAGATTTTTTAATAAGTACGAAAATACAACATGAACTGATTTTTTTTTAAATAAATGTAAGATTTTACTGGAAATTTATGCCTGGACCACGCACACTAGGCTATGTTTGGACGAATCACTGCAGAGTTTTTTTTTTTCAAATTATACTCATCCGTGTTACGTTAAAAGGTAAAACGATTCTTTTATACGGAACCGTGCAAAATTTTTCAACAGTATAAAGATATTGTCATCAACTGAAAAATACCATAGAAGTGAAATGTATAACGATGACCAATGTTGACATTGTTAAAAAATTACTTGTCTGTCAAATTGAAATTGACTTCAGGACTTTTTCTTTTCAGCCTATAGTGGCCAACTACAAGGAGATTTAAATAAGACTAACTTGAGCGGGTCCAACTCAGGCTTATGTAATATAATAGTATTGACTAGACAGAAAGATGAGTCATGTCATGAAATCATAAAAGATAATTCACAAATCTGTAAGATTGTAACAGTTTATTAAGATAAAAATATAGTTAACGGTTGATGTTTTTTCTCGGGATCATAATATAAATCATACTTTTATTAAGTTTAAAAATATGTATTTCTATACTTATTAACTAACAAGCTATCTGCATCTTTTATTCTTATTTTTGATTTTTGTATTTTTTTTTCATGGTACCACATGACATTTGTCATAGGCCTATGGTACATAAAAAAGAATGCTCAATGATATTAAGTACATTTTATGTATATACTTTAGATTAATATGAAGTATGATGAAAATAAATTTATTTACAAATAAGAAATCTATCTCGTTCCGCTCTTGACTTACACCATTTGTATCGACACGCGCTTCCTGGCCACACAAGGTGCGGGCGTTTGCGTTTCGCAAGCATCTCTACGACGGTAAACGCGCGAATGCCTAACCATTGCGAAACTGTAATAATTTTAAACGAGACACTTCACACGTTTCAGAAACGAACTTACCTTTATCAAATCTTTATAAGACTCGAGCGTGACTCGATCGTGTCCGAAATTAAACAACTAACAATGAAACATATGTTAATTCTTTCAAGCTTTGCTAAGCACCCTAAAATGATATAACACGTTAAATGCATTTAATTATATCATTCTACACACACACACACACTACAGTCTTTTATACGTAGTATAATATTAGTAAGTAATATTTAAAATTTGTTCGTGAATCTTCTATTTGTTTCATGAAAATCAGCATAATATTAATTCCAGGCACGTTTACCTCCTATATAATCAGCAATAACATAATATATTTTTTTAGTCAATCTTGCTTTAACATAAACTTGGATTTTTTTGCGACTAAATGTAAAATTGCTTAAAGGATTCTTATGCAAAAGCAATCGCCTTACTCAAAATAGACGAATGAACTTTATGTAAACGAAAACTGGTTGTTACAAGCTTATTTTTTCTCTTTGTATTAAAATAAAGGTGGCTAGCTGTCTATTTTTTTCTTATAAATTGCTGCAAATATAGAAGAGGAACATAAAATCTTAATTGACTTTCTCTTCTTTCTTCTGTCATTAACTCCAACCTTTACACTTAGTCCATCTGAGAGGAGAAGGTCCTACACGAGTTTACCTTATACGTGGCTCTCACTCTAAGATCCTTGCCTCCATCTGTCGGCACATACACAACTGACTTGCAGATTACATCATCATTTCATCTATAGTGCGTCCTCTGATGGACCTAGGCCTCCCCCGTAGATTTTCAAAACAACCGTTTTGGTAATACAGTTCCAAATCTTTTATCTTTTATTATTTTACTTCATTACGGACAAAAATAAATAAATTCTAATCACTAGAAGATTTAGTTCTATTAAACACATTTCACGTTATGGAAAATTGTGAATACAATATAAGAAAAAATTATCTGTAGTTAAAAATTATCAACTACAAACTAAATTTATAGCTCGTCTCTCGTAATATCAAGATGAGCAGAAAAAAGGAAATTCAATTGATTTATTCGCATATAATTAAAATTAAGGGAAATGCAAGCAGATTGAGTTCACACATAAAAACATCCCTCTATTTAAAGTTACAACGGTTCCCAACGTACTCTTATTTAAAGAGTCTACAACAAACTGAAACTGTTTTTTTTGTGATAACTTTTACGGCATTCTTAATATAATAGTGGAGCAATTCATTGCCAGGATTTTAAATTTTTTTTTACAACTTTATGCTTAATAAACTTTATACACGCGAATTCAGTAATATTACACGGGTGTATTGTAAAACAATACCCTGCTTCGAAAAATGTATAAAAAGCTCGTCTTCATTTCTATTGATTATCTTATTTACATGGCTACTTTCCTTATGTTTATAAGAATATTCTTATGCATTTGCAAGATTAACATTTCCTTTTTTTTTTCAAAGTTTCATGTAGGCAGTGCGCAGATGGCGCTTATTCTCAACCTCTGATATAGGCAACAAAGATCGAGGGGACCTTCATGAGGCGACTTACTATGTTATAGAATTGTGGGATCGTCGACGTGTTAGGTCGCTTCGGCAAACACTCCATAATGACCTATGGACCCACGAGTGAGCATTTTGCTGGAACTGTCACTCAAAACGTGTTTAGCATTTCGACTCAAAGGTGCCTAATAATAGTTTTGGTTTTCTCAAAATACATTAATTTACCAAATAAACGCGTCGCGTCCGTAGATATGTTTTGGTAATATTTCACGTTGGTCACCCATCTAAATATGAATCAAACAATAAGTTACCTTATTCACATAAGACTTTGTTTATCGTAGCATTATTGGAATAATCTCAGTGTAATCGCTTGAGCAATAAATTGCTTTGCCTTATTAATTCAATGGAACCCACGTAATATTTACGTAACATAAATAATCGAAATTATATCATGTTTATCTGATTATGTTTATATTATATGCTTTTGCATCATACATGTGACAAGAGCGTAATTTTTATTTGTCGTCTATTTTGTTTAATATTATATTTAAGAATCGAGAGGAAATTCTTTCGCGTTTTATAACTAGAAAGTCTGAGTAAGATCTCTTTGACTGTATTATGTATTCAGCAGGTTTAAGTACCATAATGTAAATGAAGTTTTTAAAAAGAGAAAACGTTTTCTCGTAATTTTTATTACTTTTCTGTCCATTGAAATGAGTGAATCTAAAGTAGTAATAGTAAAACATTTTAAATTTTAATTATAAAAAGGGAAATGCGACTCAGTAAGAAATCTATGCATTTATGTAAATTTTGTACAATAGGAGGTTAGAGATATTTATAGTAGGCTTCTAAGGACATTACCAACCGGATAGGACTTAAAGAGTCGCTTGATGGGAGCAGCGCATGACTTGTGATCTATTGGAGCTTATACCGGCTCATAAGGTGATGATGAAGAAATAAAGAAAAATCAGCCTGAGTTGAACAAAACGATTAGTGAGGCTTCCTCCATAACAACGGCAGACCACATGCATCTTTCCCACTAAGCAAATACTAAGAGGCCTTGGTAAAGGAAAGCTCTGGTCTGAAAGTCTAACTTCGCACCTCCAGAAATCATATCTACAAGTAGGAAAAATCCTAAAATTTCCACAACAATAGGATTATGTTAATACAAGTAGTAATAATAGTAGCTGTCACAAGTTTTCCAGCTTAATATCATATAAACACTAACAAATATATAGTTTCTTTAACTATTATATAACAGTCAAAAAATTAATATAACAACTGAAAAAAGTTAAACACAATACAAGGAGTTATTTATTTATTTACTCATTATTTCATTATATATTTTATAACCATAATATGAAAACACATTGCAATAACAATGCAAAAGTACTATTAGTGGCCTTGTCGCATTCCGCGATCTCTTACAGATAGCCTATAGATTGAAGAAGAATTTGTATTTTAATATGTGATAAGAAACATGAAGAATATTACAGTGAATAAAAAATAAACCTAAATAAACTAATTTAAAATGATATGATTACCGATATATATTTAGCTTGTCGATGAATACTGCTATAATTAAAATTATACAAAAAATTACTTTATTTTTAATATATTTATTTCTTCGTGACAATATTTATATCAAGACTAAGTACATAGAAGATTACCACCTCTGTACTGACACATCACGATAGCTCTACATGCCTGTGAAATTGAAATTTTTTAGGAATATTTCTTCTCTATTTTCTCGATATTTTTTTCGGTTTCTTAAAAAAATAACAATATTGTGCAATGATAATCACGATCGAAGATCGCGACTTTGATTCCCGGGATGCAATCTTATATAATTTACGCTTTGTGCATTGATTATTTAGGATTTTTACTGCTCATAAGCAAGTTTCCAGAGGATGGGCTGCAACGTCATCTGCATACCATAATATCACACTGCGACTATCAACCTGCTCGCCAAGCGCGACGATTGCGGTACATCCCCGCATAGACATCTATGGAAGAGGTCTATGCCATGGAGAAGGCGTCTACTACACTCACAATCAGCAATGCGGGCCATTCAAAGCGGTCGGGGGACAGTTATTTGCATAACATAATTAATTATAAAATAACATATTAATATGTTACGTATTACAAACGACGAGATTCAACTATTTCACTATATATTTTAATCATTCCATTTAATTTCCTATTAAAATGTACAACGATCAATTCATGTCATAACATGTTAATAACAACGCGGTTAATGATATTGTTTTTGTATCTTATGAGAGTGGGTGACGATCAAGCACTGTACCGTGGTGGAATTTTTTTAAATTTTATGCGTAAACATGATGGGACAGGGTCTCAGAGGAAAAGTACTCTGATGAGGTTAAAAACCACATAATATTGAGGCTCTAATGTTACACAGCCTTAGTAGAATAGAGTCATCAATAATATAAGCCAGTACCTCCTATGTTCTATAGTCAGTAAAGCTAGAATCTTACTGATGTAGATGATGATAATAAATATTTTTATTCAAATTTTAAATATATAGTATCCAAAGCTTTTTATCAAGATATGTATTATAACCTAAATTAAGTTTTTGTATAAATTTAGAACTATCGTCGTCGTTTATCTGTTTTATACATAACTGAGCTATAAAGTCCATATACAGTACGTTTAATCCTTTTTTCTATGTAATAAAGAATTATGTCTTAATCTTGGTAAATAAATATATTTAATATTAATTTTATGATCTTATTGATATTCTAGTTACATAAGAGGTTTATTTATTTAATAATGTGATAATTGTTTTAATATTACATTTTTCGCACACTAACTTCGCTACGGGTAACTCCTACCTAGTACTTGATTTATTGATATAAAACGCTTGTAGCCACTTTCAGCTTTAAAATGGTAAACGCGATTCATTTAAAACTATTCTGTATAAATTAAATAAGTATATTAAACATAAACTTGTATAAAACTGCGAAGTATTTTTAGTGACAAAAAGCTTGGCAATGAATATCTATATGTAGTAAATTTTGAGAGAATGTTCACAAAAAAACTCGTTTGAAAAGAGAGCAGGTTAAATTCTTATCACTGAATTCTCATGAAAAAAGCTTATTGTATGTTCAATAGCTTTTTTCATTAGAAATTTGTAAAAAAATCCTTAAATCTTGACAACGAATTGTTCCACGATCATATTAAGAATGCTGTTTAAAAAATCACGTCTTAGTCTATTGTAAACTCTTCAGATAAGAGTGTGTTAAGAATTACTCTCTTAGATTTAAGTTAAAGGTTGCCATTTTGACTTTATTATTATTTTGAATTCATTATGACTATATTAAATTGGGCTCTTCTAGTATTCTTCTTGTGACATACTACAGTGATCCATGTAAATCAGGGCTTCTTAAACTATGGGTCGCGACCCCAAATGGGGTTTCCAAAATTCTGGTGTCGAGGGATTTCAATGTCAAATATTTATATATACCATTTTATAACACTATTTCACTAGAATTGGCGAAATGCAGTGGACTAGCAGCGTGTAGACACGACGCGCATTTGTTGAAGGTTTAAAAGTAATATAAATACAATTTTATAATTTTTTGTGCAATTTTAAATTTTAGATTTTTGTAAGTTTCAAAACGAATTCTAAAACCACATATTTTCATATGTATATGTATATTGTTAGTAGTACTAGTAAATACATCGTCAAAAAATTTTTTTTTTTTTTATTTGTATGGGGCCGTCAAGAAACTTGCAATCATAAATGGGGTCGTGAATGATAAAAGTTTAAGAAGCCCTGTTGAAAATGAACATTGATGGATAATATGGTAAAAATAAATGACATACGATGCTGCGGTCGCTCAATTCAGAGAAATAAGCTGGTAGAACCAATTGCCTGTATCGGTAAAAAAGGCTAGTTAAGCTTTATTACTTGACGCTGTGGTATTTATGCTACATAGATACGATAGATAAGTAGAGATGTATGTTTCTGCATATCCCTAGACATTTATGCATAGTGTATTTTAACTGTGCGATTTACTTATTTATTCATTTATCTTTTTTACAATCTTTGTAATGTTATATAAAAATTTATTAGTTACACGAACGTATGCTATTTATATAACTCCCTTACTTATTATAATAATTATAATAATAAAAATAAAATAAATATAAGCAGAAATTATATAATTTCATATATAATTACTTATAAACACGTACCTAAATAATGTTAAAAAATTACTTGGTAATTATAATTACCTACTAACTTTTTCAAATTGTATTAAGGTATGTAAGTATAAATTCAAGTGGTAACACACATAAAGAAGCAAGTGGTCGACGATATAGTTATGGTTGCGAGAAGTCGTCGGTTGCAGCATAAGACCGACCACTCCAAGGCAAAGGGTTTCCCAAATATCACTGCCCACATAAAGAGATTTTCCGCGACCTTCACCATGTCATCAGTCCGCCTAGTGGAAGGCTTTGCTAGAGGACTCAGGCTGCCTTTACCGGCTCGTGGTCGGAGAACGTTTCGACCACAACGACCATCGATTGCAGAAACAGTGTACCCTACCCACTGCCACTTCAGAAAAGCAGTTCTTCAAACTACGTAGATGGTATTGGTTTGTGGCGTGCATATCGCGCCACTCAAACACGCGTTGGCTAGCAACGAGCTCTTACCCACGTGTCCGTCGATCGCATTGCAGCGGCGGCGGCAATGAAACGGATAAATAACAGATGGCGCCACAGTAGACGCAACAAAAGTTTGCATCGCGTTGTTGAGAGTCTCCGCGCTCATTATAAGTGCTAGCGGAGGTGCGGTCAACATTCCTCCGTTCCGTGAACTCATTCCGATGAAGCTGTAAGAGCCGCAAGGCTAACAGCACTAGCATCATACAAGAAATAGGTCAACATTAACAAGAAGCTACAAAAGAACAAGAAGCTACAGAATAACAAGATGCTACAGAAGAACAAGAAGCTACAGAAGAACAAGAAGCTACAGAAGAACTAGAAGCTACAGAAGAACAAGAAGCTACAAAAGAACAAGAAGCTACAGAAGAACAAGAAGCTACAGAAGAACAAGAAGCTACAGAAGAACAAGAAGCTACAGTACTACAACCACTCTTACAGGTTCTTCTGCGTGAATTGTAACTAAACTCGGAGCATTACTCTCTGGGTGTCCTTGTGCCTTTTTATGAATATCCCGTCGTAATTTTTTCAAGCAATATCTTTTAAAGAATCATTTTTAAATATTCAAAAATATTCTTTTTATCAGTGATCATATTGTAAAATGTATAAATTTAGTCTTACATACACAAAATTTGAGAAGACATACGTGGAGTGGACATTTTCAATGTCGTAACGCCATGTGTCTAGCCACTTGTGTTTACGATAACAGAAGGCAATTAAGAAACTCTATAGCAGTTTACACAAATGCATTAACCTCGTCATCATTACCAGCTATCCGACTGATAGTTGATCCTGTTCGAATGTTTCACATACTAAGAGCTTTGTCCATTAACTTGCGCTTAGTTATCTTATACACTGACAACCCTTACGTGATTTTTAGCATGTCGCATTGTTTCGTACAATACAGTAATTCTACGTACTGTGTGTTATACGAACCTCTCTGTGAAAGGTTTTACATGACTCCAATTGTATATTTCAATCTCTAATATACCACAACAAACAAACTAGCATTATGTTTATTTTATCAGGTACAGTTTCGGGTTATACTTTATCAAGTAATCGATTCAAGAAGTTCATTAAATAATAACTTTAAAAAATATGTAGCATTTATTATTACTCAATTTTCCTTTAACATTAAGGAAGGTGTACTGATCGACTAATTATCTCTGCACCACTTTGGATTGATTGGTAGAGAATACCTGTAATGCGTTAAGTCTGCTTTACACAGACTGTAAAAAAGGTTAAAAAATCTATGCAAATATCCTTTCCAGAATCCGTGGTTTGTTTTTAGAATGTAACTGAAATAAAATGAAAAAAGTAAAGTTGATGTTTAAACGCGGACAATAAAACGTTAAAAAAAGGTCCTAATAATCAATATAAAAGAGAACCAAGACTACAGATCTCATATTACAATAATTAAGAAAATAGCTAGATCAATTATTTATTCGCAGGTATAGCTTTTTGTATCTAGGGGAAATGATATAACTAGGTAAGTCCTACTCAACAAAAGTTTGTTAACTGTGTGTGTGTATGTGTGTTATTATAGAGTGTCATACACTCCTCTCATCTTACTCTTATACACTCTTAGCTTATAGTAGAAAAGGGACTTTTACATTTTGTAATAAATTTTTCACGTGTCTTTTATTATCGCTCACTTCTTCCAATGTTCACATAATCGCACATTCACTCTTCTAACATTATTCACATAAAGTTATGTGTGTTACAGGTGATAACTTACCTCTCTAAAACATGGTCGTTCTCTGAGTTCCGATCTCATTAGCAACTTTGTCTCTGAGTTGTTTGTTTTATCTTTAAACGAAGCATTGCGAGGGTTTTCTGGATTTCTCTGCGAGATCCAAATCATAATGAGGAAATTGTAAACACGAAAGAACCAAATACATAGTGCCTTAAGGTTCTAGGACGAAGACCAAGTGCAACGTATTACGTCCACCCACAAGGTGAACAGATAACTATGACGACGAAGATTATACTTGGTACTGTTATGTATTTTTTAAAAATAGAACAAGAAATATAAACATGCAATCAACTAATGGATGAGCTAATCAATATTCAAACGTTCACATCACTAGTATATAAAAAGACTAGAGAGACTTCACAACACGATATCTTTATCTATTATTTATTATCGATTATTTTGAACGAGCATCGAATCGCTACCCGAAATAAATCAGTTGTATTCCGGCGTTAATGACGTAGATGATAGTGCTCGATAAATCGCCTATCGTGAGTTAAGCGTTGTCGCGACTGTTTTTTATTATCAACGAACATTTACTATAAACATATTTTTTTATGTACATACGAAATATGATGTCATTTAGTTTATGAGTTACTATTTTGTAATCAGCATAATTTGTTTTGACAAAATTATGCAATGATGGTCATGTTAATTACGATGTAATAATTCACCACCCAACTCTATTGTTACAGAATTGTTTGAAACGGAAGAGCAATGTTATGTTATATATTTTCCTAAAGAGAAAACTTAACAATTGTAATGTAAACATGTGGTCGGTTACAGCTGAAAAAGTTTTAAAGGGGTGTGTTTAGATTTAGTGAAATTTCTAGTTTAACTAATATTTAAATCTAAATGAGATTGATAATATCATAACAAAACAACTATTTGAACTATAAAGCAATACTAGAATTTTGTACTACAAAATTTTGGGTTCCCACACTCGTTATATTTGGACGATCTCACATATCTATTGTTATGGGACATATCTATTCCATAAGATGATCATCGTTTCAGCCCATAGACGCCTTCTGCAAGACAAAGGCTTCACATAAGGATGTCTATGGGAGGATATAACATATCGCCTCTTTGGTACGCGGATTTGCGATCGCAGTGTGTTAAGATACGCAGAGGAAGCTGCTGACCATCCTGGAAACTTGTATGTGAGCAGTGGCAATCCTATATAATTATTCCACAAAGTTTGCATTATATATAATTGTATCCCGGGAATTGAACTCGCGACCTACAATCGCAAGTGTTAATCCTCTACCGTTGTGCTACCATTGCTCAAAGGTCCTCGACCTCCACGCTATTTATAACATCTTACTATAATATTACAAAAAATATTTTGAAGAAATTTTTTAACTAAATTACAGTACGTTCGTCTTTAATTCTATTAAAATACAAAAGATATTCTCACAATAAAAGTTCAATGATCCAATTTTTTTTATTAAAATCGGTGAAAAATATGTACGTATACTTAAGGAGATGATTCAGACAAAATTGTAATTTATTCGTATGAAAGGGATTACCAAAAAAATATAATTTGTTATTAACATTAAACGTTTCCAATTTACGTCATAACAACAGCATCCGGAAAAAAGAAATCCATCACGAAACAATAAAGTGATATAAAAACTATACAGTTTTTAATTATAGTCCATTATAAACACTTGTGGAGTATATTTCATATGTAATGAAGTGTAATTTTTTTAATACAATGTACGACATAAATATGAAACTATGACATACCTTCATATTGGCGTTGACACCTCACACGTACGTATACTTACGTGCATATAAATCGGCTAAAAAACTTAACTATACGTTAATTACCAGAAGAAGTCCAATTGAGTGTAATTACGGGCTACTTATTGGTTATAACAACGGGTTACATCCATGTAGAGCTGGTTCATGGCTGGGCTTGATATTGTAGTCAATAAGGTTTAAATAAAAAAATTTCATGATTCTGACTGCGTATGTATATATACAGGGTGATTGGCTTTTGGCTTTTGAATATAGGCGAATATATTTCTCATATATTTTTAATTAGTGGTAACTATTTTATATTAGGTTAATGGTGAACCTTTCCAAAAATCAATGGTTTCAAAAATAATAAATGACATAATTATAATATATTAGGAAAATGCGTTTTCAAAATACGGATTACAATATATTAAAATTAATTATTAATTACTATCAATCCCTGCAGATTTTGTGCTGCTAGAAGTTATTGGGCAATAAAAATAAATAAATGTTACATTCATTTATATTTAATGGAATCAGGCGTTACTTCGCGGAAGTCCATCCTAAGTAAGAAAAGGACCAATACGAGGGTGAATCAAAAAATTCTTGGAATCGATATTAAAAAATGCAAAGATTTAAATAATAATATTTTATTTTTCTACATAGTCTCCCTCCAATGCATTGCATTTAGAATAACGCGTTTCTAACTTCCTTATTCCTTGTGAAAAAAAATTATTTTCTTGACTCTCGAAATAGTCCTCTACGGCAGCTATAACCGCGTCATTATCGTGAAATTTTGTTCCACGAATTTCCTCTTTTAATTTTGGAAATAAGTGAAAATCACTTGGGGCTAAGTCCGGATAATATGGTTGGTGGCCAAGGAGATTGAAGCCAGCGCAGCGGATTGCGTTGAGCGCAACTTCCGATCGATGAGCAGGAGCGTTATCTTGAAGGAACAACACGCCCAACGATAGTTTTCCACGACGTTTTTCTTTAATCGCTTCACGCACTTTCGGGATTAAATTTGCATAATAGGGTCCAGTAATCGTCTGGCCTTTTGGCATGTAATGAATAAAAAGGATTCCTTCACTATCCCAGAACACAGAGGCCATAACTTTGCCAGCGGTAGGTGCAACTCGAAATTTCTTAATGGATGGAGAGGATGGTCGTTTCCAAGACATGCTTTGTCTTTTAGTTTCAGGATCAAAATGGTGGACCCACGTTTCATCCATGGTGACAAGACGACGGCAAAAATTATCCGAATCACGCTGGAACATTTCGAGATTACGCTTGGAAATTTCCAAACGTCGCTTTTTGTTTTCGTCGGTTAACATTCGTGGCACCCATCTTGCAGACACTTTTTTGAACCCCAGTGAATCAATTAAAATGGATTGAACGCTACCAAAAGATATCTTTAAGATCTCAGCTATATGTTTTATAGTCATTCTTCTGTCTTCCAAAACCAGATTCTCAACCTTTTTGACATTTTCTTCTGTAACGGAGGTTGAAGGCCGCCCAGAACGCGGGTCATCTTTAAAGCTTGATCTACCTCTTTTAAATTCAGCCACCCAGTACGCAACCGTAGAATAAGGTACAGCATCACCCCCTAATGTCTGCTGAATGTCCAAAAAAATTTCCTTCGTAGACATTTTTTTTTTAAACAGATATTTTATCACCGCACGTAACTCACTTTTATCAATAATTTTGACTTTTTAGCAACTCGTTGCACAAAAAAAATTATTACATGCGAACGAACTGACAAAAACAAGTGACAGTCTGCATAAATATAGTGTGATAGACACTCTTTAATTTGAATATCGAACTTGATCCAAAAAGGTTTCATATATATGCACTTCTAAGAACTTTTTGATTCACCCTGGTATTTAGCCACTTCCGCACATGCAGTCTTCTTCCGAATCACACAACCGCCACCACCAAATCACTCAACACGTGTTTCACCCCTCCACGGGGCATCTTCAGGAGCTATGTTACACCGATTAGTGCCAAACACAGAGTCACTCTGTGTTTGGCGCATTGTTTGCCGCATGCGCATTTATCAGCGGGCTGGCGGGCGGTGCATTTCATTGCACGACTACCACTGCATGTGCGGAAGTGGCTAAATATTGGTCCTTTTCTTACATTCATTTATTTTTACTTCAGTGATTACTTTATATAATATATGTTTAGAAATAGGCGTGAAACCTTTGAATATTTTTGATGACAAATGTGTTATACATATACAGCTACCGCTTTAAATATTTCACATTTATAACTGAACACCATGTATACTCATGATCGGAAATACTGGTAGGAATGAGCGGAAAACATTGAGTTAAAATTCAGGCCAAAAAAAACAATACAAATTCTTTTCATATTATGCTGAGCAAACGTATGGCAACTTTCTCTCCTGCTTAATCAAGGTTTCCAAATACAAAACCAAACGTCTATTTCAATCGCGCTTTTGAAGACACAAAGCCACACAAGGCCTTTGAAAAATCATTCTATTTTTAATTCTTTGTCTATAATTCAACGTCAATTAAAGATAACAATAAATAAAAATGAAGTATTTATTATTATTTATAGTAAAAATCTCATAAATTATTTTTACTTTTATATAAAAGGGACTCCTAAATTACAAATTGCTTACATTTGAAGACAATTTTTTTGGAAAATGGTACTTATTGGTTGTATAAGTCATTATCTTTTCAGTCCATAAACACCATATGGCGGGATATATCTTAATCGCCACGCTTGGTAGGCGGGTTGGCGAACGAAGTGTTGTATTATGACACGCAGAGAACGCTGCTACCCAAAACCTCGAAATTCGTATGTGAGCAGGGTCAATCCTAAATATCCAGAAAATAAATTATTTAAGATTTTATCCCGGGAATCGATCCCTAGATCACGGTTGCAAGTCTCTACCACTGGTCTACAACTTCTCTAAAATGAAAAAAATAACCTTTGGCTTGATCAGACAACGCTATGCTGATTGGTTATAAGCCAATAGTAGCTATGTTAATTTATTATTACATAATAAATTGTGCCTAGTAAATTATATGTTTAACTTACGAATTTTTTAATTAAAACATTCTTCTTTATTTACTTTTTTATCCTTCACTATATAGAACCAGATGTAGACTGCGGTTTTGCTTCAACATAAGCACATGCTTAGCTCATTATTACGTTCGATTGCAATATGTCGTGCAACTTTTAAAAGATTCATAAGTGATTTGTTAAATTTCACTTGCGAATCTGTTTTAAAAAGTAGCCACGCTGTCTAATACAATTCCTTCCGCTAGCCAACATAAGTACAATTGAAGGATCATATAGTAACTTACATTAAGGATATATCTGGCAGAATGTGTACGAGCATAAATAAGTTGTGTTATTGTGAGGTACATTGTTGCTTCTTCTTCGCAACCATAATAATTTGCAAAGCAGAGTAGAGTCAAAAATGAAATAGATTTTTAAAAAAGTTAACGATCTTCGTCCCTACGTTTTTTATTTTTTTATTTTTAATTATCGTCGAATAAAATATAGTACTAATCCGATTGTAACCGATGTACCACGCTGTACGAATACGCTTAGACGCGCATTTCCCTCCGGACACGCGTTACAGCAGGTTCGCTCTGACCTCGTCCGCCCCCATGTCAACTACAGTTGGTTTTTAAATTTGATTCATACTACACATTATTAAAGAAATCATGAACTATTTATAAATAATAATTATTAAATTAGATAATTAAAAGCTAAAGCTAAATAATGTGTTGGGTAATGTTGCAGTTAGAAAGGTACGTAAGAAAGGATCCTTGTGGCTTTTGCACCTGCTAGGACTATACGACGTAATGCACATGTTGCCACAAACTCATCGCCTCTGACAGATGACAAGTGCATTCGCCACGAAGCAAATGATCTTTTATATAAAAACCTAAACTGCACCTTATTACACGGACATAGAGCACCAGTTCCTATCAGATGTAGTACTTTAACACCTCAACGATTTAAGGTAAGAAAAAAATTCTTAAATTACAAATATTACGAGTTCTTGTTGCGAAGTGAACAAAGGCGGTAATTAATCATCAAGCTGTTACGACCTCCTTAAAAAAGAAATAATAGAATACAAGATAATGAATATATATACACGAGACTACTGAACAGATGACGTCACGTAATAATTGCTTATTGAAGACTATACATTCAAATACTTCCTTGACGCAAAATGCTTATGACATATGACAGGTACAGTCCCATTGAATTTACAATGTAAATGCAAGTATAAATCGTAATAAATTCGCAATAAAAGTTTTAGTAGTTATAAATCATCATTTCAACCCATTTTTATGCACTGTTATACACGGCCTCTTCTATAAATTTTTGAAATGACCGGTTGGAGATGGCTTGCATTCAGAGTCTTCCGACGACTTTAACTAGACTGTATTTCTACCTTGCGTGTGGATGTCGTTTGTTAGGTTATCAGTTCATGGTCTTTACTCCAGTAGCCATCTTTTACGCGCGATTTGTAGCGCCGCACGCACCTGCGACTCCAACCGACCCTCTTCCCAGCTTCGATATCTATTCGGATAAAAAGTCTTCGGAGGAAAGGATCACACTTTTCTCCGAAAACCGACTAGGTCATAATTAGCTAATACAATGCGTCAGGCGACGCATCTGACGTAGATATTTTTTTAGTTTATTAGCTCGCGGTGTTCGGATCCGCGAGCCCTGAGTCCGATGAAGCTGTAAAAGCCAAAACGGCTAACAGCGCGCATCAATAATCGAATATAGCCAGACGAGCGATACGTGTTCTACCCATAGCCACTTTCTCTTACCAATCAGCAAGGGTATGTAGATCCATCTTGTCAATAAATCATTAGTATAGCCCCCATTGCTCATTGAGCTTGCAAGTAAAGCCCAAAGCTATACACGTTTTACTGTAGTGTTTAGAAACAGGCAATTTGCATTCTAAATATAAATACTCTAAATCAATTTGTACTCGAGACGCAAGTAGGGCTGTGCGGTAGAAATTGCCTCGTGCAATATTAAAGTCTTTTGTACCATCACAGCGTAATATATCTTAATTTTAATTAAATATTTTCATATATGTATAAAAGTATTCAATAAAAAAATAAGTAGCAGTTATTTTGAAAAAGAGACACCAGTAACCAAAGCCTGTTTATAATCTAGATTTATATAGTCGTAGTAAATTCGCAGATATGGACTATAATAGATTATTTAAGTGGTTCGAGTCCCGATCGATCTCATACTTCAAGCAAGGAAAGAAAATAATCGTCTTCTTGATATATAACAGTCTAGGAGTAAACGACTAAAGGTATAGGAACTCTCCATTAACTATTGTATTGTTACTGCAGGTATATAAAGAGCTATACAAGCCAACCCCGGTGAAATAATAGTACATAGCGACCGAATCCTAGGATCACTATGGAGCAATCTATTCAGTCTACAAATGCCACTTCGGCAGTAGTGTAAGTCCTGTCAAAAAAAAGACAAGCATTTTTAATAGAGTTCCACATGGAACAGCCGTGCGGTTTACTTCACGTACCAGTATTTTATTTCAATTATGATTTTTTATTAATGATTTTTTTTACAATTCGTTTATTTCGCGTTTACTGAGTGCAGACAGCTGGGAGAAGAATTGCCGTTATTTGATATAGATCTTTCTTCTCCCAGCTACGACTCACGAAAGCGCCCTATTACAGCTCAAATATATATATAAATATACATATATATATATATATATATATATATATATATATATATATATATATATATATATATATGTTCGATGATGTTAGCTTCTTGAATTTAATAGCTTTATAGAAACGCGCCTTTAGTTAATAGATCCCGGATCTGTATGATAATAAATAAATCTTGCCACAACACAGACGTCAAATCAAATCTTTGAACAATACAACATTGCCGTCAATCATCTATTATTTCGGTTTGTCGTTTAAACAATAATCCTTTGTTTAGTTAGACGTAATAAAAAATCGTTAATATTACGTCTGATAACATTTACACATATTTCTTATGCAGTTTATGCTTTTGAATGTAGACTCCTAAATATTTAACAAAAAATCTTCTTAAGAAATGCATCCAAACACTTAAAGAGTAGAATTAGGAAAAAACAGGGTTGACTCCGTGTATGTACAAAATATTCATTTTAATAATACGCATAAATGTAAAAAAAAAACTTATCTTTATAAAGTAACTACACGACATATTTCAGTTAATTAATTTATAAACATCTTCTCTATCTGAACATGAAGGTTTTTACCAGTGTGTGTTGCCGGCGATGACATGCACTCTGAGACGTGGTCGTTTACGATGGGCCTCATAAGAAAGCCCGAACTCATCCAAATAATAAATGGAATTGCATTTTTATCTAAGTGAGCTTGAGTATATGCCGGACTTTTCCTGCGAGAACGAATGACATGTAGCTCGAAGTGCTGTTCACCGAAGTAGTAATGGGTGAAGTGCATCGCTCGTGCAACCGACCGTTGGGTTCGAAAGATTCTCGAGTGGCGACCACGTGATAGACACCACGGCATAGTCTTGGCTGGATTACAGAAAATCTCTCCAAAAAAAAAAAACTATTTAGTGGAAAAATTTATCACATTAAAGATAAATAGTATCCAGTATATATTTTGTCCATAATAATAGTAAGTTTATTTCAATATTATCAACTTCACGTCTTAAAATCTAAGATAAAACACATGGGCTAAAACAGGTAAGAAATATTGTATTCAAATGTTGATGTTAAAAAACATTAGAAAACATAAAACGTATTTCGTTAAGTGTTATTTTACATATATTTTATAACATTTTCGCCCGATATCTACAGAGTTTCAGATAGTAATTTAATAGGTATTATTTTTAATAGCCTTATTGGTAAGCTCTCATTCACTGTAATGAACCATGAAAAGGGCTATGTTCGGGATTCTCTACGAGATCGAACAAGTAACGAGGAGACCCGAAGACGATCGGAAGTAACCGATCTAGCCAAGTGGATTGTCAAGTTGATGTTGCAGCGGGCACTTGACCGTCAGATGCAGCGAAGGATGTTAATACACGAGATATACAGACGCCTCGCAAAGGTTATTTGAAGACACTGGATACAGCTTATACTGCTTCCTACCAGTCCTATTGGTAATCTATAGTGAGGGCTTATGTCTCTCAGCAAATGTTATTCAGCTGAAACGTGAGCTGTGTCATAAGTAACTGTGACTAATATATAAATTATTAAAATCAAATTTTAAATAATAATTTGAAATAACTTTGTCAATATTATTTGCATTTTCAAATCGTTTCAAAATCATAAAATTAGCAAATGATATTTATTTCAATTTTTACATTATTTTATAGCTTCAAAAACATGCACAAATTTAACAGTACTATATGCAAAAATCAATTAAAGTCACGACTTCTCATACATGCCTCATATTCCTTAAACATGTAATATATAATGAAATTTTAATCCATTTGAGTAATGTAAGGTGTTTGATAACACCCTTTCATTATGCTAGAATGCATGTATTTTAAAAAAATAGATAATTAATGAACAAAAACTTTTCGCACGGGTTATTAATTATGAAATTTTATATTAGATTCACGAAGTACGAATTATGTAATAATGCTCTTGAACAGTTGTGGATGAATATCGTGAGAGATTTAGTATATCTTACGTAATAAAATATAAACACTGTCGGTCAAACATATTCGCATAAACAAATTTGTTCGTGTGCTGTTTTGGAAAAGTTCAAGAACAACTTCCACGTAGCATAGAAGATTTGTCTTTCATCAGGACAATGTGTCTGTATATCATGCCAAACGGACCACAGAGCTTTTGATTATGGCAGGTGTGAAATCATTGGCTCACATAAAACTAGCCATACATCGTACGACTCCTACAACAATTTGTGTTGAAAATTTGTTGTAAAACGGCTACACGATGCCAAAGAAGCGGTGGCTGCGTTCGGATGCTTTTACAGAGTGCAACATAGCATAGATTTTCAAGAGGACTATTTAAAAAAAAACGAATCATTAAAATTTTAAAAGTTTTGTTTTAATTTTTGGAATTTCTCAAACTTTCATAGTCACTTTTCGTATTATCTCTTTTTTCATAATCAGCAGAAGACATTTATACACAATGCAACAAGACGACGTTATTAAGGTCGTCGGAGTGGACAGCAGTAGTTTTAAGGTTCTATAGCGGAGACAATGGATCAGCAAACGCAGCACAAGTTGTACTGAAGTCCAGACGGTCTTATTCAATATCGAATCGATGGTGGGCATATCCAGCAGGACGTTATATCAAAGCCAACAGCATAGTTTGGTAAATCTTACTAAGTTGCGATTGTATAATTAAATATATACATAGATAAATAAACAGGCATTATCTGCAAAAAGATGCTACCCAAGATAGGGGGAGGATGCAAAAATATTTTAAATTATTACTATTATAGTTATAAGCCAATTGTGTCTTATAGAAGCTTACAGGAAAGGGAAAAACCTACCATCTTGTGTCTTGCCAGTCTTACAGGAAAATGGCCACTTCCATTTTTTGTATTTTCGAGTTAATCTGCAACATGGTTCAATTTCTCTAATACAAACTAACTCGTTCTCAATTAACGTATTCATCTCTTTTTTTACCAGTAACTATATCGGTGGATTTCGTACTGTCAGAAGTTATCGTGTAGTCGCAAAAAATGAAATTGATTTTATAGTGATCATTTTATTTATTGATCATTTTGATAATAACATATTTACAATTTTTTGTTGTTATTTCGTAAATTGTAAGATGGTAATTATGTTATCATATTTGCATTGCTTTATGGTACACGATAATTTTTGTTTTAATACATCGAAACATGGCTTTCTTGATCTTTTACATATGTTTGATGTGTGTTTTTTATGTTTTTTATCGCAATTCTTACCATTTTTTCTTTTCTAAGGTATTCAACCTTAGTTATACAAAAAAAAAATTGCCGAATTTTCTGAACAGTTATAAACGTTTCCGCTTAACAAAACATTTCGTGAATTCTTTTATTCACAAATATAACTTTTATTGTATTATATTCTCACTGCTTAGAGCACGGGTCACTATCCTCAAAAAGTAAGTCGGTAAAGTTTAACATACCGTTTTCTTCCATAGCCTTTAGGAGGCAGTGCCGATATTATATGATTTGCGAAATCTGCGATCCTCACTGAAATTGAACCCTGGATCAATGATCGTAAGTCACTAATAAATATTTAGTTATATCGTGCATGACTGAGGAGGTAGACAGCAGTTAAAGCATCTGTTCTTAAACATCTCATGTGCGTATCTTCAATCATACCCTGATCTATCTCATCGCCTCTTCTAAACACACTAATTAATCACTGTCATTATGATTACTTCAGCCGCAGTGGCATTTACTAGATATAGGCCTCCCCCAGTAATTTGAAAAAGGATCGGGAGAAAGCGATCTACAACCAGCATCTTCGGAAGATCATAACAAAGTCTGTTCACCTTGTTTATGAACTAATGTACTTTTCTTTAATCATAAGCAAAGTAAAAAATATGCGTGTAACAATTTGGAATTTGAACTTCAAGATAGACGATGAACATTGAATACGTGAATACGTTACAAAATGTAATAAGACTTGCCATTGTGTCATTCCAAACCGTCTTGAGTCCGGGCCTCAAGACATAATATTAATTATATAAGTTAATTAATTATCGTTTATTATGTAGCATTGTTATGACATTTTTCATGGTTCAAAGTCAATTGTGTAATAGTTTTAACCGCTATTTACGTCAAAATATTCGAGCAATTTTAACAATAATGATGTTCGTAATATTAAAAAAAAACCGCTGTCAATAACACTTGAGGTGATATGGCGAAACGACCACCAATTCCGGGGTTTTTTTTTCGCACCGGCACAATGGAGATTTCCATTGTTATAAAAAATTATTATGTTTCCGAAACCGGAGAAATGTTTTTTATTCTTTGTACCAAGTTCGTCGAGTTGTAAAAGTAGTCAAAATTAAATGAATTGATACCTTTTTTAGACCTGATTGTTTAGTATTAATAACAATAGTATTATCACTTTTATAAGGTGTCGGGATTATCACTATTAATTTGGACAGGCCGCTTTGAACCGATCCCATTAGGAAGGTTCTATAGGGAAGCTATAACACTGTCAGAAAGGTGCCTGCCGTCCACTATTGACCTATATTCAAGGCTTATGCTACGTTTCACGAACGGATGACAATAATAATTATATTTTGCTAAGAAGGTTATTGCATGCTACATATTGTAGATTTGAACAGCTGCCCATAAACATATTAATACGATAATATTAACGTATACTTCAATATTATGAATAATAATTTGAAATTCGAACTCGAATACCCGGACTACGCGGACAGAATAAGACAGATAGCTTACAAAGCAATGCTCAGTCAAACAAAGGCAAGCAGTTCTCGCCGTTCTCGTCATTTTCAATCAATGAAATCTAGTAGATAAAAATGGTCCTTTAAGGACTAAAAAAACTTCTAGGAAAACTTATTGCTCGGTTACCTTGGCCGCTTATGTAACTATAACAACTAATTTCTATCACGGCGTCTGTAATCAGGAAATCGATAGTCGAGTGTACCATCGATACTTTGATATTAACGGTCTACGTTTGTTATGTTTATCTTTTATAATGACAAATGTAGCTTTTATTTTTTACCTAATTAGTCCTTATATTACAATAATCATTAGTATGTGTAGATACAGTTTGACAGTACAGGTTTGACCTTATGATTTCATCATTTCAGCCGCAGCACATCCACTGCTGCACATGTACCTTCCCCACAAATTTCCAATAGGATCAATAGGAAGCAGTCTTTATCGAATATCTCCCAATGACCTTAATGAGGTCATATACGTCTTGTAGATGAACGTACTCTGCCATTTGAGAAGATCATTTTAGAAAGAAGATTATTGTATACTACGAGTAGTCCCGATTCTTAGTCAAGTTCATTACATACAGTATATTTTTTACTGAACTGATTATTTTAATCATAATCTGTCACATCTATCAAACAGTAAGTTTGACAGTTTTTAGAATAAGGGATAGTTGTTTTAGATGTTTTTCTTAATTTTTTTTTTGAAAAAGTGCAATGTCTACCTACCGGTGCAATGAATCGATCACCACAAACGCACCACGCATCACAAACGCCTGCAATAGATATTTGACGTAATCCATACATTATCTTATATTATTCTGTAAGCTATTTAATGTAATAATATATTTGATAGTTGTTACTGACATTTTGTCTTTCCTCTTATTCATACTATGCGTTTAAAGCAACAGATAAGTAATATCTCACCTTTTTGATTTAGTAGGAGGAATTCTTCGTCTTATTTACCTCTGGAATGGCACCTGAATCTCATACGAAACGCGCCGGTGCCCGACATCGTGCACTGTCTCAAAAAAGACAATACTTTTATTTAAATGTATAATTTTAATAAAACCACTGTACTGCGCCTTAGGCATCCATACGGGGAGGGGGTTTGGAGGGGTTTCGATCATTAGTCTACCGTCAAGGCTCGCAGCGGCGGAGAAGGATTCACGTAGAAACCAAACTGAAGGTTGAATGTTCGTACTCCAGACTCCCTTGGAAAAAAGACTGTAAAGAGATTATACATGATATCTAATATAAAGTAGCGCTTTACACAGAAGAATTGATTGTATTTCGAAAGAGGAGTGAGTAAAATCATTACTATGAGAGAGTAATTCAAATAAAATATTTCTCGAGCAGCGAAGTGTTTTATGTGCGTACTGGCTACGAACTGGAAGTAAGATTATAATCTTACTTCCAGTAATCTTTCTTATAAGGAGGAACGTGAAGTGGAAGAAAAGAGTAAAGAGAAAAGTGTACTTAGGTAGAAAAAGATGCTGCCGGATACGCAGCCATTTTACCCATTAAAGATCCAAGAGCACCATGTTCACCATTTCATTATATTAATACAGTGTTCTGGTACTCCAAGTGCTGGCAGTTATCGTTTGTAATCTTATTTAATTTGGATCACGCGCGTCCCAGTTGGACGGCGTCCTTGTCTTAGACACGGAAGGATCAGTGCTTAGCGTACGTGTCTCGCATGCTTGGGTCCAGGATCGTGCTTTCTATTGTATTAATACACGTAAACAATAACAACCGTTAATAGAATTTTAATGGATCATTTACAACACAGTACAACTCGTTTTCAGGGTGACGCGTGGAGAAAATATATGTCTTGGGCTTCTAACGTCTGTTATTTTGGTAGTTCGCTTTGAACTTCACAGTTCATCATTATCATAATCACCAAAGATCATCATGGTGACAGGTCTTGCGTTGTGCGCATCCATCGACTTCCCGCGACCTTGATCCACGCCGCGTCTACCGGCTCCTGGTCGCCATTCGATAAACTTGGCCCCAACGTAAGATTCCAACCAACAGAAGTTTACTAGCGTCAAGTTTATATCATCGTTTTGCAACTGCATTGTTCATTAGTCAAAATCTTTTTTTAGACTCTATGTTTGGCACTAATCGGTGTAACATAACTCCTGAAGATGCCCCGTGGAGGGGTGAAACACGTGTTGAGTAATTTGGTGGTGGCGGGTGTGTGATTCGCATTGTTTGCCGCATACGCATTTATCAGCAGGCCGGCGGGCGGTGCACTTTGTTGCACGACTACCACTGCATGTGCGGAAGTGGCTAAATATTGGTCCTTTCTTATCTTTTTCTAGCTCACAGAAGCTCATGAAACCATTATGTACATATTTTTATACTACTACCGCGTTCGGAAGACAGATACAAGTCCAGATGATTCGACGAGAATGTCGATACTTGTTCATTTCAAAAGCCAAGACAAACATTACATTATTATTCCTTAATGATGTACCTAATGAGCAAATATTCAAATATTTCTTAAGTCAAAATTTTCATAATTATTTATTGAAAATCTAGTTTCTTAATAAATTTATTTAATTTACATTTATTAAATTAATAAAGTGATTACTACTTTTTTGTTGCAAAGCGTCAGGCTAACAAATTCTAGCCTTGCAAATTGTATCGTGATGTGTAATATATTAATATATAGGTAAAAGAAATTGGTGATATGATGTCAAGGTTAGTTAGAATTTTTAAGCAAGTTACGATGACTATTGGAAAAGACCGGAGATAATTATATTGTTGGCTTATAGCAAACATGCCTTGAACATAAACCAACCAGTTTGTGATTCTCAAACCGTTTACATTGAGGACGGATTAGAAGCTAGAATGATCATCCGGAAATAGAGATATTATAAAGTAGTATTGTATGTTTATTTATTTATATTATGCTCGATGTTCCCAGCAAATTTTCACATACCTAAAATTTCAAATTGTATAATTTTCTTAATTTTTTTATATTTAAGAACCTTTTATAAGGTACAATATTTTTTTAGAAAAAGATGATTGAAATAGAGTTGTTCCAAAGTAATAGCGTAACCAAGGTAATTGGGGATTTATTTCACTTACATTTATATTGTACATACATGTTTGCCTGAAGGCATTGACTAAGGTTCCTCGGGAATATCGGCTCGGGTCAAAGTCAAGGTCACAATAGATTTATTATATAACATCATTACAATCATTTATGATCGTCAGCTTAAAATAAGTTTAAGTTAGTTCGTAACAGCATCACTTATTATAAAGAAACTGCGGTATGTATTTATTTTCATAATTATATTATTATAATACATGTATTAAAACATTTTTGCATTTAAAATTAGAACAATTCATTTCCAAATATCTGTATTATAAACATTTCTCTGAAATAGAGTAATATACCTAATCGCAGAGCCGGTGCTTAATAAATTTCTTGAATTTACCGTTATTATTTTTGTCTTAATTCGTTTAGACGAACATTCCATGGAGTGAGAAGGAACCTTGCGTGAGCTGTCACCCGATACCCGCTTTTAACATTCTGATTTGAAGGTAACCTCGAGGGTCGAACTACGGTGCTATTAAATAATATTATTACGCTACTATAGGAACTAGATATCACCGGAAACGTTTTTTACTTTTTACCGTGCAATTTTCTCATAGTAGTACGTAAGTAATAACAATCGATTTATTTGAAGACATCATTATTGTTTTGGCAGTATAGCATCCATAGGCCTCCTTCAAAGATTTCCTATAGAACCAGTTGCCGACCTGCTTCTAGCATCTTAGGACGATTTTAGGTGGTTTTATCCACAGTTACGCTCGTTCGTCCGTGGTCTTTACTTCAGAACCTTAATGCCTTGTAATTAAATATCTGTATTCATTTACTTTTTTTAAAAGAAAATGGAAGAAAATTTTAAATAAAACTTATAAATAATAATGTAGGTGCTATAATGGGTGTTATGTAAGTGCAAGCCGCGAGAGTGATAGTTAGTGTTAAAGATAAAATAAGAGAGAATAGAAGAAATTGTGATAGATGAGAGATAGAGAATGCTAATAAAACCAAATTATGAAAAAAATATTTTGAAGGTCCCTGTCTTAGAATAAGGTAGGGTAAGAGAGGGCCACAAAGAGGCAAAAAAAATATTTAAAGCTTCGGCGACCATTTTTTCTACACGCTATGTGGCATACCCACTTCCACTTCAACTGTCCAATGCACTAAACTACTTTTGTTTATCTGCAGAGAGAAGAGAGTACAAATTTTTTCAAAAGTACAAAAATCTGGGTACATGGCTTAACGAAGATTGGAATAGCGACTTAGAAATAAAGACGCGAATTGAAATTGCACGTGGCGCTTTCAACGCGATGAAGAAAGTGCTATGTAGTTGCAGCATCAACATCAAGCTGCGAACCCGGTTGCTTCACTGTTACATCTGGCCTATTATACTGTACGGATGTGAGGCCTGGACCATAAAGGAAGACCTTCGTAAGCGTATAGACGCTTTCGAAATGTGGACATATAGACGCATGGTGTCCATAAGCTGGACTCAGAAGGTGACCAACGTCGAAGTTCTGAAACGAATCGGCCATATACGCGCACTAATGCTCACACTAAAACGAAGGAAAATCGCTTACTTGGGACACGTTCTTTGACACCAACGATACAATCTCCTTCAACTTATCATGATGGGAAAGGTCGCTGGTAAAAAGAAGGTTGGTAGGAGAAAGAAGTCGTGGCTTCGTAACATTAGAGAGTGGACCGGAATCGCCAGCGCTGCTGAGCTATTACGCAGAACCAAAAATACGGAAGAGAGCAGGAAGCTAATAGCCAACCACCACTAGTTGGAGAGGCACTTCAAGAAGAGAAGAAGAGAGAGAAGAGACAATCAGGACTGAGGAGATCCTCAGTCCTGATTCTCTCTTACAGAGATATCCCAATCATAGACCTGTCCATTGCTCATTGACTCTAAGCTCGCCAATTAGGCGACTAAGGTGCTGTCTTTCAATACTGAAACAAGGGCTAAGTTTCAATATTGTAAAACAGCATCGGTAACACATATTGATCGTAGACTTTCTTTTTAAGGCACTGCGGAATATTGGATTAGAAACCAATTCAATAATTTCTAATGACGATTGCTTCCTCAAATTATGAGACATGTGTATAATTGGCAAATGTTTAGATGACAAAACAAAAAACTAATGTTGACAATTTGTAATAACAATATGACTAACGAACTTAAATGTTAAAATATATTACTGTGATGTTGGAACGAAAGAAATTTAATTAATTAGAAGAACTAAGCGGGTAACTTTGTATGATTTGGTGCGATAAATTCTAACCTAACGAGTTGAGACGAAGGTTCCGTGTGAATTAACACGTCACGCTCTAGAAAATGTTAGTGGAAAGTTAGGTGCCAACGAACTCGACTATTGATAACGACGGTAACTAACTTTTAAGTATAATTAATAAAATACCGTTCATTTTCTTTCAGCGTATTTTTACTTTTATTATATATTTTCGTTCGACCTGTAGCTGTAGTTATTACCGAGCAATTTATGTCCAGTAAATAATTAAGAGAAGACAAAAAGAAGAAATAGAAAAATACCAAATTGTGGCAGAAACTCTTGACTATGTAAAAAGGCACTAGTAAACTAAATTTCCAACGTATGATGTCCACTGTTGGACTGTTTCCTATTGTGTTTTTCACCGTCTACCAAAAAGCAATCCTATATTATCCGCTCTGGTAGATGCGTAAAGTTCAAGTATTTAGATTGACTTATCTCCGTGGGGGGTGGTGTGGCGACGTAATATTCACTACAAAACACTAACTCCCATATAGTCATTCTGAATTTCTTATATATATTAACATACATGTTATTATATAAGTTCACAGACATGAACACTACACAGACTCTCTTTTGTTAGGACGACGTACAATTGTGACTGTTTTATTATTAATAAAGATTGGAGCCAGAACAAACGAGAGCTTTCTTTCCGTATCACCTCCCAAAAGCTTATTGAGCGGTTGGTAGCGATCTCCATCCAGCTTTTTCATACGCCCTAAACAATGTTATCTGTCCACTTTTTGTATGTGTCTTACACTGCATTTGATAATCTGTGAACTTCACCTTCCACTACCTCGAGTCAAAACAAATTTAGCAGTGTACCGATTTTGTACATAACGCGCAATTTACAACAAAATTGTTATTTATTTATACATATTTTCAACTTACATTGGTCACTTATATACGTTATGAGAAGAATGCCGAATTCTTGGATACTATGGACACCCTTACTTTTAACGCAGCTAGGTTGCGCGTAGCAGTTACGGGTAAAACGCCCAATCAAGCCCTTTTTATGGGAGATCCCGAATGTGAGTCCCATAACGGAACAGGCCTTCTTCAGGTTAAAGATATTTTTTCCTTCAGAGGAAAGTTCGAGAACATGCAAGTTTAGGAGAATCAGTTTTTTCACTTTCAATCATTGAAATATGTATACGCATCTCCTGAGCCGTATTTGGTGCCATAAGTACAATAACTGTAGGTTACAATTATATTAGCGCGCTCTCTTGAGCACTTTAGTGAAATGAAAAAAAAATTAAGAAGCGTTTACATATCGCTAGTTTTTTAAAAGGAGCGCAAATGAGTACTTAAATTACAGTTTAAGTATAAGTTAGTCCGGAAAGGAGCCAAGTGGAGTTAACAAGAGCAACATGAACATTAGTACAAGAGAAACGGTCTGCCATGCGAATAACAATCATAAACTGATATTTTGCTCACGTGTAAACCCATTCTAAACTCATTGTTACTAACTTTTACAAAGGTAGTTTATTTTATAATATTTCCTTTGTATAACGTGTATAGTGTATAAATTGCGTTGCATGTTGCTCTTCTTTATGTTTAAAAAAATCGATGGGATTTCTTCACGAGATCGAGTCAGATGTGGCGAACCGTAGGTGAACATAGGTGACATTGCCAATCTGTCTTTCAAGTTAAAGTAGCAGTAGGCAAACCACAAGGGCGTAGAATAGATGGCCGCAGAAGCCTTAAGGTTCTGGAGTAGAGACCACGGCCTAAAAACGTAGCGTGAAAAGTACACGCATAGGGAGGATAGTCGACCTTCGATGGATGGTGATGGATGCAAAACGCTTCCAACCAATCTTAGTGGCAATTTATATAGTTGGCCGATGTCCAGCTGTAGACGTTCTATGGCTGATGATGATGATTTCAAAGAGTAGCTGTTCCTTATAAATCCCGGAATACCTAATGTAATCAAAATATAACAATAGCGACGAATGTATTCAAACGACACGGAAGTGAAC
This sequence comes from Battus philenor, assembly GCF_028537555.1. Lineage (NCBI taxonomy): Eukaryota > Metazoa > Arthropoda > Insecta > Lepidoptera > Papilionidae > Battus > Battus philenor. The sequence continues at coordinate 9,364,058 of NW_027181686.1, forward strand.
GTTTTAAGGTCGCCCTAGAGATTTAAGCAACAAGCGATAACTGTTGCCATTTCTCAATATGTCACGTGAACAAATAAACTGTAAACTGTTTCAAAACAAATTGCACTCTACAGCGAACAGATTAAGAGATAAAATCTAATAGGTGTTAAGCATTTCTATTTGGCTATTAATGTCGGACATGTTTCGAGAGATCGAAACAATTAATATTTCTAAATATAACGCCTAATTGAAATATTTAAACATGTCTTTCACGCAAGCGGAACGAGAAGTCATTAATTACCATGATAGAATCTTTAATAGTTTATATTCTTTTTAAAAATAGAATTTATAAAGTAAACATCTATTTTTACTACGTCATAATAAACCGTTTCTGACACCTATAGGGAGCGTATGTTATTGCGTTATATAAAATTTCAGTGGTTTGATATATTTTAAATTACGAAATAAAATCGCAAACAACATATATATGTTGCAACATATTATATATAGGATGATTAAAACGCACCTAAATTAATTATCCAAGAACGCATCTGTTTTTGTACGCAACTTCTTACACTCGGTACATCTGGGTACATGTCCATCCGGCCAGTGTTTTTCTTTACATCGATTTATCTATTACGGGACGAGGGGCCTGGTCTAACGACAACCCCTCACTTACATGTTCAAATTAAATAGTGTTTATTATCTGTCCCTGCAAACTTTGAACTAACAAAAGTTATTGGTCACTCATATCACTTTAGAAAAATTAAATTAGTGTAACAATTTTGTGATTGATCATTTTGTACAGGATGATTAGAAATATTTGCAACTTTATAGATTTTTGCTCACAATAGATCTATACATCCACACCATTAAAGCTTTTGCACAGAAGGTTATTGGTCAACTGTATGTAGGTTATTGTAATATGTAAGGTATAATATGAAAAAAGAATAATAATAAGATATTATACAAAATGAAAAAATATGAGTTGGTACTAATAGCTTTTTTAATTAAAATTTTCTATAATTTTTCATGTGACGTACATTCTTTAGCGCCATAGGAATATTGGCAAGAGCGCTCGAGACTTTAAATAAAATATTCCTCTACAGGTTAAATGGATTATTAATTCATCTATTTATTCATATTATTACTCACTTAGGATCACTTAATTGTGCTCAGAGAGCTAGAGTTGTCCTATAATGGCATCAGACAACTTAAAACTAAGAGGGTTTTCTTGTGACCCCTTTTACAATACTTATAACTCGACACACTAAAATTCATCACACTATAGAAGAATTTTTTTTACAACTTTTTATTTAATATACTTTTTTAATGTCCTCTGTAATAGTTTAGAGACATAAGACTCTATTGTTAAAATGTATAAAGGTTCCCACAGGTGTTTCTTTACGAAGCTTAGACAAAACTTTTATTTATTTCTATTACTATATCATGTATGGCTAGCCAACTACAACAATAAGAGAGAATTCAAGCTTCTAATTGCATCTATATTCTACTTCGATTGCCTTCAGCTATTCAATTCAAACTAAACCAGTCGAAAAACTGCGGCATTGTAAAAATTTAGTAGAAGCCTTATTGATGCCTTTTTATCATATAACCCGCAACGTTTCCGATTTATTTCAAAAACGGAAGAATTTAAAATGTTTTATTCAAAACTATTTTCTTTGTTTTTTATAGTCATGTGACCGCAGCTTTCTATTTCTACGATTCTTACCAACAATAGTTTCGGTTTATCTGTCTGTGTCATCGTAGTTCGTTTCCATGGAGCATGTCCAGGATATACATATATTACTTACGGACTTTGTGAGGCATCTTCATCTCTCCTACTCCGATGGTGCTTATATATGTCATATGAGCTCCCGCGATTTTTTATAAAAAAAATATACTTAACGTTTTCATACTTGCAAGATATGCAAGATACGACTATCAGTGACCTTTCTCCTACGCCAAATCCGCAGCAAAGTAACGTATAAGCATTGTATTCAAATAGTCTGTTACATTGATCGACTATGCGACCTTGAATGGTCATTAAAATTTATAATACAAGGTCGAAAAAGCCCAGGGCAACGTTCTCACAAAATACGTTAAACTTTGTTTGTTTGTTTATTTTAAAAGAGGAGCGTTGCACCAAAGAACTATTTTCGTTAACACTTTATTATACATGTGAAAGGTATAGATCATATTGGGCGTCAACAACAGTGCAAGAATTTAAAGATGCGTTTACACATGACTACTATTTAAAAGAACATTTTTTGGTGGTGTATTTGTATTGTATTTGCGTCAATAAAATAGTGACTTATCTTTCTAAGCCACTAAGTGTTCATTTTTGAAATTTTCCTAAAGTCGGTAAATCCACTGGTGAATGTGAACGTGACTTTCTTATTTATATATCTAAGTACTTAACCACAGGGACGTGAACCGCTTACTAACGTGGAAAGTTGTTTACTTGTATTAACTCTAAGTGACGAATATAATATAGACGAAGTATACATGTCACATAAATCAGAGACAGACGCCATCTTGATTTATATTAAAAAATATTGTCAAAAGAGAAGCTATTTATAAATATAGTTAAAATTACCAAGTTTACTATATTCTGGTTATTTTATGTTTCACTTCGCTGAGTGTGCCGAACTATTAACTAAACCTAGTGTATCTCATCTATTAACAGCTTTTGGTAGAAAACAGACATTTTTCAGGCTGACCTCAGAACTTCGCGTATAAGTATTTAATTCGCTTTATATACAACTTAGTGAATGACCGAGCGATACCATTTCAGCCTTGACCGTTGTCTTGGAAAGACGTAGACACTCTTTGATCGATATTTACTATAATATCTTTATAAATCGATTTTTGAGGCAACTACATATGTTAGAATTGTATTAGAGACTCTCTTAGAATTATACACTGTCTTAGATAAAAGTTTAGTCAAGAAAAATTATTATAATTATCATCATCACACAATATAAAGCACAGAAAATATTAATGAGACTTGATTATAATTTACCCGTGTAAAATCTACAGAGAATATAATTTGTTATATTTCACATCATCATCATTTCTGCCGACATAGGCCTCTTCCATAAGTTTCCAATCGTATCGGTTGGAAGCGGCTTGTATCTGGTGTTTTTTCTCGACCCTAACAAGATCGTCTTTTCACCTTACGAGAAAATGTTTTATGCTGCGCTTGCCAGTCCGTTGTCACCACCCCAGAACCTAAAGCCTCCGGCGGCCATTTATTCTGAAGGCTGTGTGCCTGCCTACTACCACTTCCCGTCCACTAGGCTATTACAGTTAGTTTCATCTACGCATCTCCTTATTGCTTTTACATATGTTTTCTTATACTAATAAATATTTAAAACATAGACGTTCTACATAAGGTGCTCTTTTAGTCGAGCGATTGATCAGAGGTAGCCTAAAGGTAGAGTATTGAGACTTGCAATGTTAGATCGCGGGTTCAATTCCCGAGTAAATCTTAGGTAATTCAAACTTTGTGCATTAATTACATAGAATTGCCAGTGCTCACAAACGAGTTTCCAGAAGATAGACAACATCCTCAGCGTTAACTCATACTACGTGCGCCAACTTGCTTGCCAAGCAATTATAGGATATCCCCCTATAGATATTTTTGGGGCTAAGTCGACGACGACAAAGTTTAGCAATAGAAACAATGATGAATTTTTCTAGAAATATCTTTCTCTAGGCTTCATAAAAATAATAATTTTTGAGCAATTATTTACGCATTAATTTACTTTAATACACTCTCGTGTCTCTAATTTATCATGTTTTAAATTTAATTAAACAAACCTTTTAAAAATTATTTTACAGAAATTTTAAGTGATAATTAACACTAAACATACCATAACGATTCAAATGATCCATTTTGAACTTTTGAATTGAAAATATAAAAAATGCGATGAGCAATGGATCAAAAATTCTTCTTTTTTTCGTTTGTTACCGAAATGGTCAATATACTTTTTTAATTAGTATAAATTAAATTACCTTCCTTCCCAATATTTCATATATTCAAGCAGGAAGCAAAATCAAGTCATATGACCCGCTATGGTAGAAATTGGTACCTAGTAAGTGTAAGTATGATTAATGTTAAACATTGGGAATATGTTTCTCATTGTATTGAGAATAGTTATACAATGAATCACAAAAGAAAAACCGTCTATGTTTATTGCGGGATCTTCTCAGACCAGGACCCTCGGAGTTTTAAATTGAAGGATGTCATTATCGTTTATCTTTGGCCATTTTAGCCATAGATCTCTTCTATAGATTTCCCACAGTAAAAATCTAATGTTACAACCCGGGAGAGCCATCGAGGTTACACTATGTACAAACCTTCTATGCTCTATCACCTAAAACCTAGATATGTACGTACACCTGAAACTGCCCTTTGCTTCATGTCTCCCATCTCCATCGAAAGGTTGCCAAGTAGAGATCGCCTCCAGCGACTGCTCCTTGTACCATATGAATTGTTTTTTTTTTTCTATGGTGTCAAATATGAATTAGACCTGGATAAACTGTAAATGGCAATGAGCAGACAGTATCTGCCAAAACAAGAGATGCAAAACAGATCGTGTATAGTTTCAAAAAAGACTAAATAAATGCGTGGTCTTAATGCTTATATATAACGACCTAAGCCGTAATGATGTAGTGCAGCAATAAAACAACGATTAGAGACAGGATTACGCGGAGAGTAATGGAATCCGTCAAGTTTGAATGGACGCGATTTACCCAAGAGATCGCATAGCTTAATTAAAACAAATTCGTTGCAGTTCATTGACGTTTTCCAATGAAAATACAAAAGGGAAAATGCAGTGTATTTTCATTTGTTTTATAATGTCATTTGAATTATTTACAAACTCGATGTATACAGTGTGATTCCTTACAAGTGTAAAAAACCTTTAAAGAAGTGAATGTATAGCTTATTTTCTATTAATTATTGTATGGTAAAAAATCAATGGTTTCAGAAATAATAAATAATGTTATTATATACAGGACGAAAAAGCGTTTTCAAATTTCGAACTACTACGTTTTAAAATAAATTAGTGTTTACTATCCGTCCCTGAAGATTTTTTACTGCCAGATGCTATTGACCCGTCGCATCCCAATTGAAAACAAAATAATGTTATAAAATTGAGTGATAGCTTTAATTTTATTTTGACCTGACAAATGACCCGTATATTCTCCCTTTATAAACGTTTAAAGCTATAACAAATCGCCCTGTACATAGGTCATAAACAACAGAACTTTGTTATTTTATAAAAACTCAATGCCATGCTTTCACATATAATACCGTGAGTGTTTGTTGACTAAGAAGCTTGACTTATAGTGCCTTTGGCACAGTAGTATGTTAAAAAAGTCAAACTAAGAATAATTTAAAGGGTGTATGTAATATTCAGTTATTATATTATACAATAACGTAAGTAAAATTATAGTTCGTTTAAGTTATGATGCTTCTTTGTCGATATGGGAGGGTTTATAGTTACTATCGCTGTCTCCATGGACTTAAGTATTAGTGAAGTTTATTATTAATCGCTTCACACTAAAATAGTGTAATACATTACGCTACAACCAGACTTAAACTGATCTTCGAAATGTAAGTTTTATGATTTTAATCTTTATTAAGGAATAGTACTGTTCCTGCATCTATATACAAATATTACAAAAAAATCACACCAAAAGATTTAAAAAAAATCATAATATATCATCTGTAGTTTAAAATCCATTACTGGTGATTTTATTAATATGTAAATATACATCTAACATATAAAAATTCTCGTGTCACGGTGTTCGAACTTGAACTCCTCTGAAACGGCTTGACTGATTTTTACCAAATTTAATATGCGTATTCAGTAGGTCTGAGAATCGGCTACTATCTATTTTCTATACCCCTAAGTGATAAAGGTTGTTCACACTTAAAAAGTTTTTTTTTTATTTTTTAACGAAATTTTTTGTTTTTTTTTTTATGATACAGCATACAAGAATACATACAACCATAAATTTTCACCCCTCTACGATCAACCCTTATTTTTTATTTGATCGCCATGGCTAGCAGGTGGGATGACGATGGCAATGTTGTTCGCAAAGGACACTGCTGCCCATCCTCAGGAAACTTATTTGTGAACAGAGGTAATCCTATTTAATTATTGCACAAAGTGTGAATTATGTAAGATTATATCTCGCGAATAGCAACCGCGACCTACGATCGCAATCCCCAGTCCCTTACCGCTGAGCTGCAACTGCCCAGAGACAGTTGATCACAGTTGATCACACAGGTAATGAAATCATCAATATAAATAAAATATAACTATAGTTCTTATTTATCTTTACTTAATGGTCTTTTATAAATTTCATTTAAGTTTTTTTCATTTATCGTTATAAATAAGAGTATTATTTTTATTTAAATAGCCACGTTATTGGGGCCCTCTCGTACATCTTATTTTCTGGAATAGGACTTTTTTGTTTTTAATAATTTTTTCACGTTTCTTTTTATTATCATCTTCTTCTATTGATTTTCATATTATCATTTATCCATTTTCTATAATACATCACAAAATCTTATATTAACATTTATTCTGAATTTCCTTCTTTGCATTACCTCTATAAATAAGAGTTATAATTTTCAATAGAAGCACAAGAAACCACCCGGGTTAACGGTTAACGGTTGTGCTAATGATGTTTATATTATTATATATATTATATTTATATTATTGCTTGGAGCAGCATCGTTTCCCTTTTGGAAGAGGAAGAGAACCGCGACACTTTCTTGCGGTTTTGTTGTAGAGTGAAAGGTCACGTAATTCAACGTAACAAAACCATGTAACAAGAAACGTAATGAGGGATGGGAGGCGATGCGTGAATATAATGTAGGTGAATGCTGTAAAAATGATAAAAAACATGAAGGCTAATAAAAGAGAAGAAAGAGAGAAATTGTGAAGGATAAAAGAGGGCTCTGTCCCAAAAACAAGATGCAGGGAAAGAATAGCGTAGAGTAGAGTAGCAAATTTAAAAAAAAAACTTAATGTAAACAACTATCAGACAAAACATTTTTTAAAGTATCGCTTAACTATGATACAGGTTAAGATTTTAATTTATCTTACTTATTGAAGGTGTTTAGATTACAATAAATTTGTATATTCCTACCGTCAAGCAGTCGTGTCTAAATACTACCGTGTTCCGGATTAAAGTTCGAAGGAGTTGTTACGGATTATTATTTTATATTTCAAGCCGTCGATCACGCATGCAAATCCGCAAACGATTTCCTATATTGAAATAACTGAATACGGCATTACACGTCTCAGTATGTTCTGGATTCTTCTCACATCAGGGTCCGTTTAAACCCTTGCATCTTTAATTGAGAGATGCCATTATAGGCGAGCTTAATCTGATTTAAGATCGGTCATCGTGGAGATTTTTGGGGAAACCTATGCCTTGCGGAGTACCTCTATTAGTTGGCGGAATTATGATAACTATCCCGATTCTAGTCCATAAGAGAAAATGGTGTAAGAAAAATTGTAAAAAAAATATTAAACGCTGTCGTGCCTCGCAGCTGGGAGAAGAAAGATCCATATCAAATAGCGGCAACCCTCTCCCAACTGTCTGCGTTAAGTAAAAACGAAACGAAAAATATTGTGAAAAAAAAACTAACGATACAAATTAAAATTAATAAAAGTGGTCACCTTCAGTGGGCAAGTAAACTTTCTTGGAGCTTGCGAGGTTCATATCTCTAAAAACATTAATAACATAACAAATTGTTTATATTTCATTTGTAACAGTGATGTGGTATATAGCAGTGAATTATACACATATTACTAAAATTAATGTTGTATGAATATGCTATATTATTTTACGTGTTTATTTGTAATCAGTCGCAGACTATAAACAGATTTGTTTTTTTATTCTTATGTCTCGTTTAGGATGCTGTTCAACAGGAGATACCTCGTTCTTCGCCATCTGTCACCAGTTTTAGTACGTTCTGGCGTTTCAGATATTTAGAGTAACAGATTAAATATAACTATACATATCATTTATTTGGCATCGAAAGGAATACTATAAAGTATCTTTAAAAAAACATAGGTACGAAATTTCACAGGAGTCAAAGGTCAATATTACTTAAAAACCCTTAACTTTAGGCATGTAGCACACCATCGAAGCGAACCTCTTTTCATAGCAGCTGATAATAAAACATTTACGTGAATACTGTTACGAGTGTTTTGTGATCAAAAACAAAATACGAAAAATTAGTTTAAGGAGATATTAAAAATCAGTTAGTAGTTTCTCAAAACGTTTAAAAATTATTTGAATTGGTAATATATGAAATAATTTATTAAAAATATCATCCAAATATAAATTTACATATGAGGCATATTTATGAAACGGTAAAATTTCTCGGAGCTGTTTGTCATTTATCAACTAGCATGTATTCATAAACGCGCCAAAAATTAAGTTTCTTAGCGTAAACATTATATATGAGACAACCCCATTCTAAAAATACCTTAATAGTACATACGTAATAAATCATATTTGCACAGAAGACCACAAGAATATCTTGGTCTCGCAATAGTATGCGATAAATTCTACTAGCACTACAAGGCGTGCGGAGAAGTAGTTCTGCCCAAAATCAACAAGGTACTTGATCAACGCCCTTAAAACTATGAAAGTATACGAAATCATTGCGGTTGTTTTGACAATGGACGTCAAAGAAGACCGTGAGATTTTAGCCTGTAAAAGTCCGGCTGACCGGAGTCTTTTGTTTTCCCAGCATTGGAAAGCTTTAAATATATATTTCCCCACGCAAGAAAAAAAAAATAATAGGAAGTCAAATTATTAACATAAACGCATAGCAAAAGATTTGTTTGTAGGAGAAAAATACTCAAATGAATAAAGCTCGTGCCCCCAAGACTGCTATACCGCGCATCAGGTTCGCGCGAGGAGTATCAGGGAGAGAATCCACTAATTCACTCCATTAACCCACCGTCAACACTCGCGATGTCGGTGCTCGTGCTCTTTTTTCTTTGGTCCTCAACGCGTTTTCATGTCGGTACCAAAATAAATGTGAAGTCACACAGTTTGTTCTGTCCAGTTCAGTTGTGTGTAACCAAACAATTCTAGCCAGAAATCTATGATTGTTTACTACTACAAATTTAAATAATACCTTTCTCCAATTATATTTAAGTAGACTTCTTAAGAAATGAGACCAATTACCGTCGCGGTTGAACTCTGAATAACAGACTTAACGACTTTTTGCATGCGAAATATTACTGTGAATATTCCGTTATTAATGAATAAAAACTTTTATTTATAACGTAACTACTTGTTTTGAAGGAGTGTAATACATAAATGTATCCTAGATTTAATAAAAATAGTGTTTATTAGTGTTTCTTTTCGCCAACAAACTGTAATTACTGTTTGGCTATTTTGCATGTGCATATATTTTTAGTGAATTGAATACGTATTAAGTTAATATTCGAAAAATATACGCTTCCAACTCTGTGTATCGCCAGCCTTATTATGCAGGATTATTATTGTTCGTTCACCTCGAACTGAATAAGTTCTTGCAATGACTTCAGTCTCTTCTTTATAATTACTCAACGATTAAATTCTTACTTTGTTTTCACAACAAGAGATTGTTTGGAGTCATTAAACATTATCCTATGCGAACTTTGTCGTGATTGGAAAAAGGGAATAAAACTATTTATAAATTTGTTTTTCAATCAACAACCATTCTGTTATTTGTAAAACAGCGGTGAAATTTGTAATTGGTAACATGAACTATAAAATGAAACGTTTCCATTTTTGGAATATAAATTTACGGGAACAAATCAACTCTTAAACTACAATGGCTTCGCGGTTGATTAATTGATCATTCGTAATTTTTATATCGGGATATGTCGTCGTCCTCACCGTATTTTTCTTTGTCGTTAGTGTTGTATGTACACGGATCGCCCGTATAAACGATCTAAAACTTTGTATTGCATGATCACAGGGAGTCCTTGAACTGAGTTACATCAAAGAGATTTGGGTTAAGCGCCCCTCGTGCTGTAGAGTCCCCGGAACATTTACATGCAGGTATAGATCCAGACCGGAAACAAAGAAAACTTCAAACTGTTCGAAAATTAAACCCTCGTCTGATAATACAATTTCGTTCACTAGAATGTCACTGTTAGTTTAGTTAAAGCATTACTATATAATTTAATTTTTTTTTATATATATAACGGTTGAAAATTTAAATGTTATGTACTTGAAAAAAAAACATATTCCTCAATTAAAATAACGATTGCTTGATTTAACTTATTTGCTAAAATTTTCAATGAAATAATACCTTTTATAAATGTTTTCTCATATCTGTTTTCAATAGAAAAATGCCCGTTTTCCGCTTCTGAAGACTATTTTGGTATGATTCAAATAACATTTATTTAATAATTCTCATTATTTATTAATCGTTCGGGTGATACTTTTCCGTCCCAAAATTTATAGCATCCGTTAGATTTTAAAACATTCCATACTCATTACTTGTCAAATCTATTTCAAAATAAAATTGAATCGACTGATGAAGCATAAAAATCAAGAAATGTTCGTGGTTCATGGCGTCATTATTTCATCTCCACACGAGGAAGATTTAACAAAATATATTAGCAAAATAGTAAAAATAAAATTCTTTTAATCCCTGCCGAAACAAGCTAATTAAAACACGTCATATATATCAGTCGAAATCTATAAGAAGACGTGTACTGAATAAATATCGCTTAAAGCATTATAATTATATTATAATAAAAGTCTTGTGAAACAGGAAACCTTTTTCATAATGTAATTGTTTTTAATTATTAAGTAAATTATTTTTAACTAAAGTGATCTATTTGAAATACGATTCTTCAGGCATTGTCCAGTAACAACCCTATATAAAAATTGGCATAGAAATTGGCAACTGTACAGAAAACCTATATAGGCATTAGCATATTATTCAACATTTGATCTTACCCGTACATAAATATTTAAAAGTTTATATTAGAATTCTAAATAAATAGTTTCTACAGAGTCTATATCTTAACACATTTCTGATAAAAATTCACATGTATAATTCATAGTTCGCGAAACTTCTGAATGTATTTTTATACTTACAATAGTTTCGCTTATTTATGAATCGATAGTCTAGCGGCAGAGGACTGAGACTTAGGATTGTAGGTCGCGTATTTGATTCCGGGATACAATCTTATATAATTCATATTCTATGCACTAATTATATAGGATTGCCATTGCTCGCAAACAAGTTTCTAAAGGTTGAGCAGCGACGTCATCTGCTTACAATAATATCACACTGCAATTGCCAACCAGCTTACGAAACGTGGCGATTATGGTATTCCCTCCCTCCCCCATAAATGTCTTTAGGACCTAGCCTATAGACCTAGTCTTGTAGTAGTTCTCTATTAGCTGAAATAACGAGGACAATTAATGAATCAATAGCTTTGAAATATAATTAAGAGCAATTTAGAGGCAGACATGCCTGAAAAAGAACAGTAGGCTTTTTATCATTAAAAATATTGTTATATTTCATAGGTTTAAATACTAAGTGTAAACAAATAACTAAGTGTAACTAAGTGTAAACAAATTTCAAATGTCTTATTTGATATATTTTAAACAATATAAATACCATGTACCACAAACCTTTAAGATAATTAATAAAGAATATCATGGGACAAAATAAGTAACATGATAGTATGACCGAGAATTCAAGTCGACAATTGTTTTCATGTTTTGCCGACTAACATCATGGCATTTAATAATAAAATTCCAACCTGTTGTGAATATATTTTTGATATTTATATCTATTTCATATTTATCATAAGTGGTTTAAAGCCTAAAAAATTTTATTTGAAAAAGAGTGCTTATGACCCTGGCAAGAGCTGCGCCAGTTCAATGCATTTCAATAATTAACTTACAAAAAAAAAGAATTCTTGATTCTTAATCAGTGATGCTAATATTGATAAACGGATTTAAACATGTATAAGAAACTTGCAAAAGAGAGAATTTAGCGTCCAGAGACAAAATAACGAAGCCCAGTCTTGACTCTTTAGGTGGGACTTTCGATCGTCTGTTTTGCTCACTATGTGGCCTTCCCATTATCATTTCAATTAATCATCACGCTGGGCTACGTCGGATACATTTTTAACTTACGAAACTCTTCATTCCTTATTCTCGAAGATAAATCCTCTGCATACTTCCATGGCTTTATTTAGCGACTGTGTGTAATGAACTAAAAAGTTTTAAGATAAAATTGCATTCTGTTTTAATTAAAAGGCTTCCGAAATAATTGTTTTTGCCAAATAGACCAACTACTCCTTTACTTTCGAGGACATAAGAAAATTTCTGATTTTACAAAGTTTTCGTTCTCAAGGCCACTGACCGGTCACCCGAGTTTGTCTTTTCCAACCGGGCGAATTAATTTCTTTAGAAATATTGTAATTTTATTATTGTTTAACATTTAAGGTTTCACTTTTAAAAATAACGTATAATTTTTTAAAAGCTTTTCGCGATCAAGCGAAAATCTATCGCGGTTCTTCTAATATAATTTCTGAATAATTCAACAGATTGACTTTTCTAATCGATTTGGTCTATTGTAAAGTGTTCTTTCTTTAAAAAAAGGATCTACATTTTATATTAATATTCTTGATATTTTTCGTGATAAATAAGTTCGTACACAATTTTTATGACCTTACACTTACCTACAGGTACATTACATACAAAATACGACAACACTGTATCCTTATTCTTAAACCAAATCCTGCATCCACGTTTGAAATCATTTTTTTAATTTCAACCAGATACACTTATTGTTTAGTAATTGTCTACTCATCGTCATCATTTTAGCCATAAGTCGTCCACAGCTGGACATAAGTCTCTTCACTAGAATTCCAATGGTACCACTTAGTAGCATCTTGCATCCACAGCGTTCCGATGACTTTGTCAAGGTTGTCTGTCTACTTTGTGGATGCATGTACTACGAACTAAAGAAGCTTTAAGCTCCAGTTGCCGTTCTTCTTGACGGCCCCTCATTCCGCTACCTTAAGCCATGACAGGAATTTTTTTATCAATAAGTTTCTCTAGTCCTTCACGATCTCATCCGCTATTTCATTTTACAGACTTCACATATTCTTACATTCTCTTTTATTTTATTTACAATCCTTCCAGATATGGCCTCTCTTTCTTCGACACATTCCTTAATGTCATATTTGGTTACAATTTGTTTTTGTACTTATTTATATTTTTGTTTATTTTTATTTATTATCTATAACATTGCTTAGCGTTTCGCTTTACCCGACTTTATTACTACCTAATATTTTTATTTATCAACTTCTTTACAATGCTATGACAATATCTTAATAAAATATGACGGCGTTCTCTATCTGCCACAAGGGAGGCGGCAGTGTCACTTCCCACATTATCTTCCAATTCCATTTCGCACACCCGTCTTTCTTTAGCGAATACGGGACTGCTCTTTAATGCGTGTACAACGGTTTGGTACAATGTACACGGGTCCAAGAGAGACTCTCCTTGGGTTTAAGCCTGTGACGATACCCAGATAATCCCTCATGCCACACGAACATTTGAACTTCCACTTCTACTTCAACTTGTCAATCCGCAGAACTACGTCAGCTATTTTCCTTTGCCTACGGATTTTCTCATTCTTAATTAAATCAGGCAAGGAAATCCCGTGCTTAGATTTCCCATGACAACGGCTCTTTGAGCGACTGTCAGCTTGGCAATGAGGTCCGAAGCTATTATCGTAATTTCCTTTTATTATCTTCTGAAATGTTATATTTGGCCTCGTCTTGCGACTTGTGTCTAATCGTGATATGTACACGGCTAAGTCAAACGTAAAACTAATCTAAGTTCACCAAAGCAAATAGCTATATCATTAATTTAACTAACATTGCTTACTAAACAACTAATCTTAAGAAAACTGATGATATTTGTAACGAGAGATATCAAGTAAACATTTGTAGTGAAATGTTTAATATTAATTTCATTGCTTCAAAATATGTTTTATAACCATTTGTTTCATTGTAATCAATGATAATACTGTATTTTTTTTCCCTTTTTGTTAGGAGTAGCACTACCCCGGATTTCGCGGATGTAGGTAATGGGGCTCTTTTATCTGTAACAACGTTTGAAGACTCCCTCGAGAACCTCGGCGTCAGACCGCTCCTTCTATTTATATATAGATTTAAAATATTTCCTCTTATGTACTGACTCTTCATAATATTTATAAGTCATGCTCCAATAGGCAACCACTTATAAAAAATTACAGTTATTTAGTTTAAATTTTAATTAAATTAATTTTTTAAAATTATTGTTTCTTTATTTTTAGTTAGGTTTACAAAGGGTAAAGCTTAATACAAGTTTTATGAAGAGAGAAGTACATCTCTAATATATAGTTAAAGTAAAAGAATTAGAAAAGTAACGTATTATTTTCTTTTTTATATTCATGTGTTCGTTTTTTTTTGCTGTTAAAATGGTATTTCTTTGCGAAATTCACAGTTTTATGAGTAGTTTTTTTGATAAATTTATAGATAATGTTTTCTGGTTTTTAAAATCGAGTTTTTTCTTTCGGACATAGTTTAATAAATTTGACTTTTTAATTATTTTACTTACATCTAAATCTGTCTATATACCTTAAAATTAATCCCTGCTTCCTGGGATTAAACTTAGGAATATTTACCTGATAAAATGTATCTCTTTTTTTTAGTTAATTAAGAATTTGAAGAAGATTCTTATTATTTCTGTTTTGATATTAAATCAATGATTTCTTAAATAATTAATAACGTAGTCAAGGTCGCGGGAAATCACTGGATACGGGCACCGCAAGACTTAAGATTGTGACTTTCTTCGGGGGAGACCTATGCCATGCAGTAAGCGTCTATCAGCTGACAAGGATTAATGGATGAAAATAATGTCATATTAATATACCGAGAAAAAGCGTTTCTATAATTCTGAATACTACTTATTTAAATTAAGTATTGTTTACTATCCATCCCTGCAGACTTGTACAGATAAAAATTATTGACCCGTCGCATTCCGAGCAAAAAAAGTAAATTAATGTAACATTTTTCAGAATGATCACTTTATAAATGGTGATTGGAAGTAGGTGTAAGAATAATAGGTTTTGGCTAATCAATAAAAATGATCATTAGAAAAATAAATACTATCCAGCGTGGCTTTAATTTACAAATTTACAATTTTGATAAAAATATCGCCCTTACGCAGGTTGAGTGTTAAAGGCATCAATCTTGAAAGTCTATGTATTTCACAAAGCCTTTTCTCCTTTTCTCGTGGTAGAATCAGGAATTATAAAATTGTCATAATTCAGCGGGTTGGCGATCGCTGTGTGGCATTATAGTACGCGGAGGTCACTGCTTCCCAACCTCTGGATACTTACCTGTATGTGTGCTGAATTACCATTGCTCGTCTATATATATCATTATTTACATGTTATTTATTTATGGATCAAAAAAAATAACTTTGTGTTTAATTTATTTGGTAATATATTTATTATTCTTAGCTAAGACAGAATAGCGTCTATCTGATTAGCTATTAACGAATATATTTTGTTACTTGGCATTTAATTTGATTTCTCTTCAATTATAATACGTAGCGAGTTATCAATAAGCAAACGTGATGTTATCAATTTTACTTAGAATAGTTAACGAAGAAAACATTACGTAAACTAAATAATAAGTTTAATATATTTTCATTGTTTATATTGAATATGTAAAAAGTTAATTAGTTTTTGTTAAATGAGATTCAAAAGAAATTGTTTTACATTTTAAATTAATTATATTCCATATTATTATTCCATTTTACTATTTTACTATTCTAATGATGATTTCGTAAATAAATATAACCTAATCAAGGTCACAGGGTGTCACTAAACGCAGACAGCATAATGCTGGTAATTGTTGCTATCTTTAGAGAAGGTCTATGCCGTGAAGTGGCCGCCTAATGATTGATATATTTGAATCAATAAAAATAACAAAATGATATCATAGTAAAGAAAATAATTTTTATAATTACGATTACTTCACATTAAAATGAATTATTGTTTTCTTTCTCTGTGTTCAGTATCCCTGCAGTCTTTGTACTGCCAGAAGACATTGGCCTGTCGCACGGCGATAAAAAAAAAATTAACGAACAATATTTCAGATCTATCACTTTATACCTATTAATTGGAATTGGTTTTAAAGGCTGTGTTTATTATTAAAGCTTTTACATCTATGAACAATCAACCTGTATGTTAGTAAGTATGTAGATCAGAAAAGTAATATAGATCTGGTTTAACTGGCCAGGGTGAACATTTGACATTACGTGCGTGCATAGTTGGGCAGCTGCCAGCACCGTCTTTCTGGCCCTCAATCGGCGCATCCATTCCAACGGAGAGGGAATTCAAATGGTTCTCCACATACTATCGCAAGTATCAGTCAAGGTGATGGAAGCGTACGATGACAAGTGAGTAAACTGGTGCGTCGAAGCTGGGCTATATTAGTAACCTGAATGTTCTGGATGAACGGCACATTTTCCTCAATTAAATATTCAGGAGACGAAAGACTCTATCCTAACTGAAATAAAACATTGTTGTGTAAAGTGAATCGCATGTCTGTGTCATATGAAAAACTTTTTTGGAATATATTATGATTGCTGTACAGTTCGAAGGTGTTATTATTGTTAGCCCTAAGGCTTTTACACCTTCGTCTGATATAAGTTCACGGATGGGAAGGTGTTTCGGAACTTTCATTTGACTCCGATGGTGATTTAACTAGCAAAGACAAGGCTTACCTGATCGTGTCAGTATTGATGTTGGTGTAGTGCGTGTAAACTAAGGATTAGTGGGCATCGTGGATCATTATTGTTAAAATGCTATGACTATTTATACTCCTGCGTGATCATGAGTGTAGCAGACATGTGTGCTTTGACATTTTATCGTCATTTACTAACCCGCAACTCCTGATCGACGTCGAATTTAAAACCTAGACAGAATAATCGTCTCCTTATAAGATGACGGACTCCGAGTGACCATCTAACGTGGGTAAAGATATCATGATCCGCGCCGCGCCTGGCGTGGTGGATTCTCTATCCGGTAAAATTGAAGTATGTAACGACCTTATTCGAACCTCAAAAGAGGTTTCAAGCAAGGCGTCCTCAGTGCCCTGCCTCTTAAAAACCCGCAATATCTTGACTAAAGTTTAAGCAAGGTAAAAAAAACATAACAATGACGTACAGCAGGACTAGACAAAATATTTTTGTTTCAATTGAAAGGGATTCATGTTGATCCAATGAAATCACCTCTACACCGCGTGTCGATAGACATGACGTAAGCCGCCATTCATGAATTCATACCACTAGAATAAACAATGAAACAACAAACTCTTATCGCTCAACCGTAAATGCGACATTGTAAGTACTGGAATACAAAATGTAGTTATTCCGAATTTCCAAATCGGTATATCTCGTAATTTCACAAGATAATACTAATTCTCTTTAAAATCAATTTACTAAAACAACTTTACAAACAAATATTTAAGCCTTGTTATTCAAATTGTAAATAATCGTTTTAATACAAAAGCCTGTAGAAAACCTGCGTTAAACGGGAGATGTTTCTGAAGATAACTCTAAAGATAAATGAAGCTACCTTCGATAAATTAAATTATTAAAATCGACATTATAAATTCGTTAAAGATATATAGCATGTCTTCTATTGATGGTACCCTGATGGCACCACACCTTATATATATTTAAAGAATTGCGCTCGAACACGCCCGCAAGGCAAATGTATCAAAATTGACTAATACCCCCGTTTTAATACAATTCTATTAATAATTTGTAGGAGGCACATTTCCACCGCTAGATATCCTAGGGCTAAATTAACGTTGATGTAAGATCTAATACAAATCAGCGATTATTTTTTTACTGAGATTCGCAACACCTCTTTTAACAAATTTAATTTTTTAAATGTTAAACAGTCCTATTATTTTTATATAAATAAATCTAATCCAATCATTGCTATACGTAAAGATTAAGGAAATCATAGGATAAATTGTATGTCTTTTTAATAGAGATATAAAAACATCAAGAATATGACTTAGTCATAAAAGTACATTTAATAAAGCTACCGGATTTATATCCTTATGAGTAAGTCTCGTACAAGGCAAAGGATAGACGAATACTAGATGTAGTGTTGGCACCGAATGTTAAGAAGCGTGGAAGATTGAGCTCTTTTATAACGAATCGACTATCTTCAGTTTACTTACTTAACATCCTCAAGTTACTTCGTCCACATTGTATAGAGCTCAGAAAATCTGAAGCTTATAGTTGTTGGCAAAGTAAAAGATAAAATGGCTAGAGGATGGTCACCTACTCGCTGGACTAACGCAGTTAATGAAACGTGTAATACCACCGTGTGCGGCTCCGTAAAACTTTCAAAACACTGAAAAGCTTGGAGATAAATGACAGCGGAGACTGCCATGATTGACCACAACCCTCAGTCATGAGTCAACGGCTAAGAAGAAAGTCGTCATTTAAAAATAATAGAGTATATGAGTATAAGAACAAAAAATAAAAATATTATTAATTTTGAGAATTTCTGCATTTTTAGTTATACATGAAAAGTAATCACTCTCCTTACAAATGAACAAAAATTTAATTATATAATACTTGAAAATTCAAATTTTCATATAACATATAAAGCATGTCTTTTTAAGACAGTTGTAATAAAAATGATCACAAATTTAATCCACCCAGTCACAAAACTACAGATAATACGTGATCGAATTTATACATTCGTAATTTCATAAGAAAAAGAAATACTCGAATGTAAGACACAACTTTATTCCAGTTTAAATTTATTTAATGATATTTCAAAAAAAAAATTAGTAAACACAACCACGATATTTTGTAGGGTTTTTTAATCCAAAATATCGTGGTAGGAATACATTATAACAGTAAGTCTACTCTTTATTAAGTAAATGTGTTGTTTATAACTTCATAGTATAAAAAAGAAATGTTAGAGATGTTTAAATCAAAACGTCGCAAGAAATGGCAAACAATTTTTTTTATTATATGTAGTAGTTCAATAAAATACTCGATACAAGAGCTCTGAATTAGGTCGACAGATTGATATATTCGCGATATGAAACTTGTTACACGTGTATCACGTGGCCCCACCCACGAGAACTCGCACAGTCGAGTTTGATTGCCTCGGGGCTCATGCTTATGTATGCACTGTAAATAAGCTCGCCCGTGACCGATTCGATTAACATTGTTAAATTGGTTCGAGATATCGTGGTTAGGTAAAATTTTCCTTTTTAATTTCCACAGCAAACCTGGGATTACGTTGGCGATACTGAAAATTTTAGAACAGGCCAGCTCAAAATCTTAAAGTATAATTGCAAAATTCGAAAATGGAACACTTCACTTATACTTCATTATCTTTTCATTTTCATATATTCGCGGCAGCTTAAAAATTATGCTTTAGCGTGAATACTTTGTAACTTTTCGTTATATTATTTTTAATTATTTGTGTTGGTGTGTCAGACGGCAAAGTATTCGTAATAACTACAGTATTTGTCATGTATATATACATATATATCACGTAGTATAATGTAATTATATTTTTTAATATTTACATATTGCGTACTAATTATCTCTACGCCATTTTGGTTTGATTGGTTGAGAATGCCTACAAAGCATTAAGTGAGTCATTACACAAGTTAAAAAAGTGTACATATGGTCACCGTACCAAGTACCATAGAGGTCGGTTATCTTTTGATGAGGAAGCAACATCTTTTGCTTCTATTTACAACTAGATTAACGAGTTCAAACGTAGCCCTATTAATCTCATGTTGTGCGTAAATGACGTCATTTAACAGCGACTGCTAAAACTAACATTAAAGTTATGCAAGACATGACAGTTTGACAAGAGAATAACGTACTAGTAAATAACAACAAGCTGAGATATTGTTATGGGTCAAATTTAAAATATTTCGCACCATGATTTAGACAACAAGAACCTTTATGGTAGAAAGGTGGCTCATACGTCGACTAAAACTCGAAATTTCAGCGGCAATAGTAGACGCTATGAAAATATTATGTATTGCAATTAGACGTCAGTGATTTGTGAGATTTCAAGAACCAAGGCACCACTATCACAGTAGTTTTTAGTATAGAAGAATTGGTGACAAGAATTAAGAAAGAAGTGAAGAGAAAAAGATCTTCTCCTCGTTCTTGAGTCGGATAGGCTCTATTCACTATTACCCGGCTCCATCAACATAATGCGTCAGCTGACTCGGACAAACGAATATTTGACTATAGTAAGCGTGACAATGTCGAGTAATCTTTATTATAGTCCCAGCTTTGCATGATGTGACTTTCATATATTCCATAATTAGTAGAACTTCTTGGTGTAAGGCTGTGTTCAAAACAGCCTGCACAAAATACTCTCAAAGAGGACTAGGTCCACTACTTCTCACAGCGATGTTACGTAATAAAAAGATTGTGCAGACAACTATTTTTCATATCATTTATTAGTCGATACTTATTTTGTTTTTGTCGTCTTTTAGTATCACCTCGCGTGTAATGATTTTAATTATTTGTGTCAATTCAATGATGTTCATCCGTACAAGTAATTAAAAACGACTTGTTCATTCAAATTCTTGTAACGCAATTGTCAAGACGCTGAATAATTTTATACAATAACATCGAATCGTTTAAAACTTACTGAACTGTTGCCCTTATTCATACGGTTCTTGTGTGTTTCGAGTTGAAAAATAGCTGATAATCGTTGGTAGGGTTTTGAAAGTCAAAGCAAGTTTGTTTGACAATACACTGAAGATAGTTTCGAGAGTACTTTTATAATAATTATCAATTACTTGCGAGTTTTATTATTATTATTTTCGATATTTCTATTCAGGAATTAGGTGATCCGAAGGCGAACGAAAGTAACCGACATAGTCCAGGGAATTGGTAGTAGGCAGGCCACACACCGCGCAGAACTGATTGCCGCTAGAACTTCTGAAATGGAAGCCACCAATGAGGTGGACAAATGACCTAATTGTCATCGGAAGACACCGGGTGTGATCCGCTTTCAAACGTTACTAACGGAAGCTGTTAGGCAAGCGTATATTCAGAAGAAGACATCATACGGCGTCATCATTTCTGATGATGATTATAAAGGTTTAAAAAATTAGATTACACGAGTTGAAGCCGTCTGCTTACCTTTCTTCAAACTTGTAAAATCTGTAAATGCTAACAAAGCAACAGTTTTGTCGAAAATAAAGCAAAGGGACAGTTCTCGCTCGATCCGCCGGAGCGTTCAGATCTCTAAACTCATTTTTACACTGTTAGTTGAAAATATAAATAAATTTTCTTTAATATAATTAAATTTTCTGAAACTTTTTATTAAAAAGAATAATCTCCAAAATTTTATTAGTGACGTAAAAAAACGGATCATCACGAGACGAAAGGAAAAAAGATAATTAAAACAAATAAAAATTAAAACAGAGATCGAAACATGTTACAGGCTTTAAAAACGTGATCGCAGGACTTCTTATCCAACAATAAGTCTTTAGTATCATTTTCAACTGAACACAAAATACAACAAAAATGTGTATTCTCTACTCTACTATATATTCTCTACTATAATGAGTACAAAAACATAAAAAAATATAAATATAAAATAAATTACATGGAAATATTCAACACGTTAACTAACAAACATACACAGCAAAAGATTAAGCATTGATAAGAAGCGGTAATTCAACGAAAATAAAATAAGAATGGTACTCTGAAAGGCGAAAACACCTGAAGTTTGTTAATGAAAAGGAAATTTCCTGTGCGCACGTGCCCCAGTTGCAGAGGACGCTCGTGTAGCTTCAAAACGAAATGGTCAGCGCTCGAGAGTTCACTTGGAAAATTTTTCATACGAGAAGTATGCAGCCAATAAGTGTAAGGTACAGAGTAACCGACAAACAGAGAACACGGTGTCGTAAGTATTAGTAAATAAACACGTGCACAAAAGTGTTATTTGCTTCATTACGATCATTAACTTATTTACTTTTTGTTTTACATCAACAGAATCTAAAAAATCACATGTATTATCCCAAAATAATGTTACACTTTTAAGGTCATTCAATGTGATCTTATTAAACTCATCGAAAGACTGAAATCAGGCTGATTCCGGCCAGTCTTATTGTAAATCCATAAGATAGGCCCATGACAAGAAGTACATGTCCTGCCCCTGGAATAATATTATAATTAATTTTGATACATGGTATAGTCTCTTAATAGTAATTTCGTTAATTACGAATTCATTTTGTAAATGAATTATAAATATAAGAGAAGGAATACCAGATGACAAATACGCTGAATAATATATACTAATTTAACTCTTCATATATCATAATAATAAGCATACTATTACCCAGTTATAATAATAAGCATATTATTACAGTTAAACATTAAATCTTTTCTTTCTCCTTCCAACGTAAGGTGTGTAATACTCTTTACTAACCCGGGCATCGGATTTTACACTAATCTATCACTCAGACGCCACTCTCAGGTTAACATAGCACAAACTCTTCCTCAACCCTGTATTAGACCAGGTCATTAGCTACTCTGCCAACCATTATTCGTCCCAGGAGCATGATTAAACCTTACAACGCTGTTTTACCTCCCTACTGAGTCTTAGTGACTATTGGACAGCATTCGTATTAACTGTTTTCTCCGCAGCTATAGTAAAGTGTGACTGTGAAATAAAATGACATTCTATAAAGCGGTGATAAGACCAATATTCACATATGCAAGCCTGCTCTATTCGCATTCTTATTTCAGTTCATTTATTAATAGACATAGGTCAAATCAATTCATGCACAGGACCGTTGGAACAACATGGGGTATACGTCTATGACATCACATACAAAACGATCCCTCTGGGAAACATTCAAACTTTACGCCGTTCTAAGACTAAGACACGTTCTTTACACAAGAACTATAACACAGATAGTTCACAAGGCAATTCAAAGGCAATCAAAAACAAGCACTCCTCCGTGACGACAAGGAAGACTTGTTTTGGATTATATAGGAGAAGTAGGAGGAAACTGCTATCGATCATCTTAGATAGAAGCGTTGTAGGAGTTTGTTTGTCTACTTGTCCCAATGGTAACGCTTGTAGCCGAAGTTGTAATAAAGTTCCGAAAAACGAAGCTTGGGCAAAGCACCGGCAAACACCGAAAAGTTAAAAAATATACTTCGTTCATTTCGCAGCCCCGCCTTCCTATTTAAATTCTGATATTACTTTTAAAGTAGCCATTTCTATAAGGGAACAAAGTGCACTTTTCCCCTTATTGTGTTGTCTTATTATATTTAACTAAAAAGGATAAATAGTTTTATTTAGTTGGTGCGCAGAGTTCTCTGTATTTTACTTACTCTATGCTTATCAAATGGCGTCTCACACGGCGCTCTATCCGATATACTAGTGATTGTTCGAAGCCAACGACCGTGTAACTGTCAGGGCGGTGTGCTACGGAATAATCCCCGCCCGGCGCACGCTCATTACAGTTTTGTTTAATATAGGTGCGGCCACAAACTCTTCCATTCACTTAATATCGGGACAAATTAGAATTACTACAACGGAACAGGCTTGAACGGAACAGTGTGAACTAATAAGCGTAGAGAAAGATTCTTAAGGGTGTCGAATAAACTTTATATAAATTATTATTTCTTGTTTTTTAAGTTGTCGTATTTAATGGAATCAGGCGTTACCTTGCGGATGTCCATCGTAAGTAAGAAAAGTACCAATATTTAGCCACTTCCGCACATGCAGTGGTATCGCTGATAAATGCGCATGCGGCAAACAATGCCAATTACACAACTACCACCGTCAAATCACTCAACACGTGTTTCGCCCCTCCACGGGGCATCTTCAGGAGTTATGTTACACTGATTAGTGCCAAACACAGACTCTGTGTGCACTTTGTTGCACGACCACCACAGCATCTGCGGAATTGGCTAAATATTGGCCCTTTTCTTACTTAAGTTGTCGTGTTACGCGACATTTTATTTTCATATGACAGCCCGCAAATTGAGACAATTTAAATAAATAACTGGTCCAAAAAATACAATTTTGCCCAAAAAACTGCCTCGAGGCTTTGAGTAGTGTAGGTTAGTCCTTTGTACCACTCGTTTTTTGTACCTTTGTACCACTGTGTAAGCTCAAACGACGAGTAAAATTGACAATATCTTCTTACTGACCGATTACTCTTTTAACAATCGGAACAATAGGAATTACTAATATTCATATTAGAATATCTAAATATGATTCCATAGTTAAACGTTTCCATCTACCAAAACCGCCGAGCGACAACCCTAATCTTCAATTTTGTGCCAACCCTAAAAACTACGTTTCTACTAAGTCATTACGTTGCCATTTTTTTTCATAAAGATAAATAAAAAATATAACATCAAAACCTGTTTTATTATCTGTTTTTTTTTTTTCATAAAAGTAGCAAGGAGTTTTGACACATGCAACATTTTAGCGATGTCAGGAGATTACAGAAAACGTATACCTACGGAGATAGCAATTCGATTTTTAAATTTATTTAGAACAATAAATATTTTACGATTTTGCCCACGCGTGTAAGTTGGAAGTATTTCGACGGACATTTTTATGTGTATTAATAAACAAAGCATCTCTGCAACTTAATATCTCGATACAGACAAAATTTATAGTCCGTTCCATATTTAAAACACATAAAACTAATAATAAGTGTTATCGACAAAATTATTTTTATTTCTTTGTAATTATGACTGGTTAAAAATGAAATAGATTTGCTTTATTAAAATGTTGAATATATGTTGTAATTTACTTGGATTACTAAGGTTAAAGGTAAAATTATAATTATGCTTTTGTATATCACTTTCATAGTGAACCCAGAAATCGGTAAAATGTGACAAACAATATAATTAAAACAAAAATAGAAAAAATAACAGGACTTATAATTAAGTAGTGGTAGCCTGGCGGTAGAGGACAGAGACTTGCGACGGTAGATCACTATTTCGATTGTTGGATTACAGTCTTATATAATAATTATTAATAAACTTTGTGGCAATTATGGTATTATGCCCCCATAGATATAATTGAAGGAAGCCTGTGCTTTATAGTAGGTGTGTGAGCCGAAATAAATCATCAAATATATTTAAGTATAAAATGTAGTTTAAATAATTAATTAGTGCATGTAATTTCTTAGTATTGCAGTTGAAACTGCTCAATTATTTTATAGAATTATAATTAGGCCGCTTACACACTACACTGTTACAGAGACAAAGCCCTATTTTGGTAATAAAACAAAATATAAGATAAGTTTTACATCTTTGTGCATATTGTGATAAGTTTTTAAAAATTAAATGCTTCAACAAGTTATGTTATGTGTTATGCATGGTTCGATGCTGTGTGTGAACAGCCTAACCTACTTGAATCCTATGAACGCGCAGGAATTGAAGGCTTTAATATAAAGGTGAAACTTATTACGTTTCAGAGCCCTTTGACTCCCGAGTAAATTACATACACGTGCCGTCTTTTCAGTTTCACAAGGGCAGTATCTTCTCAAAATCTCTTTCATATTTTCCAACTAACAGACTTTATAGCTTTGGTGAATTCTTTATGTACACGTTTTCTAGTCTTTGTACATAAAACCTATGCAAACTCAACAAGGATTATTTATTTGACATAACTATTAGTAAGCAGTGGTTGCTCAATAAGACTTCCTTTCGATGAAAGGTTGCGAGTTTGTTTCCCAGTACGTAATTGAGTGAAGCATATCGTTAGAATTTTTTTTTAAAGTCATTAATAAACTAAGCATGTGAACTAAGGTGTAGTTTAATTAACATTCTGACGATTGTCGAGTCTCTTAGCCATATAGAATTATTTTTCTTTTATGCACTCTTTGAATATCACTTACAATTTGTGAGCGATGTCCTTACAATTATAGAGTACGTATATCCTTTTCCTTCTTGCGTCTTTCCCCTCAAGTAGCTTCTTTTTACAGGGTTTTGTTTAATGTTACATATGATCCCGATTGTTAACCACCTTTATAGCATCCTGTATACCATGGTCGTATACTGGACAGTATGGTACAAATCTAAGATAATATAAGCTGCTACTTAATCACTGGATCGGAGGTAACAAGTTAAATTATAAAGTCACTATCAAATTATGATCACTTCATAGCATTTTGCTTCTTTGCTTTTCATGTCATATTGTTATCTACAAAGTTATAGGTAACTTTTAAGTGAATGTACTTATAGTTAATACAGAAAAAAAAATTATAATAACAATTAGAGGTAGACAGTGTGCCACAGTGCTATTTGTTGCAAATAAAAGGCATATACACTTTGTACATATAGATAATAGTAGATAATAATAGGTTGTCAAATATCTCCCTTCCGCTTTTTTGCTCTTTATTCAATGCTTTATAAAAAGTGTTACAGTGATCGGATTTAGTTCAAATATGCGCCGTTTTGTTCGATAATCTGTTTCCATCTAGACGGCAACTTCATAATACCTCCCTCGTAGAAGCCCCCCTCCTTATATGCGAAGAACTCGGACAGCCACTTTTCACAAACCTCTTTTGAGTTCAACTTTACACCACCAAGGGCGTTCGCCATGGACAGGAACAGGTGGTAATCACTTGGCGCTATGTCCGGGCTATATGGTGGATGTGATAAAACCTCCCATCCGAGCTCCCGTAGCTTCTGACGAGTCATCAACGAAGTGTGTGGTCTGGCGTTGTCCTGGTGGAACACTACACCCTTCCTGTTGGCCAATTCTGGACGCTTCTGGTCGATCGCCTGCTTCAAGCGGTCCAGTTGTTCGCAGTATATGGTAGAATTAAGCGTCTGGCCATGTGGGAGCAGCTCATAGTGGATGATTCCCTTCCAATCCCACCAAACACACAGCAAAACCTTCCTGGCCGTCAATCCCGGCTTGGCCACTGTTTGGGACGATTCACCGGCCTTCGACCACGACCGTTTTCGCTTGATATTGTCGTATGTGATCCATTTTTCGTCGCCAGTCACCATCCGCTTCAATAATGGGTCGAGTTCGTTCCGTTTCAGCAGCATATCGCAGGCGTTGATTCGGTCCAGAAGGTTTTTTTGCGTCAAATCATGCGACACCCAAACATCAAGCTTTTTTTTGTATCCAGCCTTCTGCAGATGGTTTAAAATGGTTTGGTGACTAACTCCCATCTCCTGGGCGATGTCACGAGATGCCACATGCCGGTCTAACTCGATTTAGTCCATGATTTGATCGGTATTTGTCGTCACAGGTCTTCCGCCGGCTGGCTTATCCATGGTGTCGTTTTCGCCGGCTCAGAATCGTTGAAACCATTCCTCCGCGGTTCGAAGTGATAGAGTACCATCCCCCAAAACACATTAATCTCACGGAACGTTTCTCTAGCGGATTTGCCTTTAACGAAGGAAAACTTTAAAATAGCGCGAACTTCGGCGTTAGTGAACTCCATATTTACACGTCTCTAACTGTTGAACGTAATATCCAAACTAATCATGCATAGCGTCGTTTTGTAGGTTCTGTCAAGACCTTTCAAATTATGTATAGTATTGCCAGATACGAGCTCTGTAGCGCTTTGTACATAGCCGCGAAATTCAAAAGACAAAAAGGCGAAAGGGAGATATTTGACAACCTTTTATCTACTAGATTCAGACGTTACCTCGCGGAAGTCTATTCTAACTAAAAAAGGGACTAATATATAGCTATTTCCGCTATGCAGTAGCAGTTATGCAAAGAAGTGCACCGCCCGGCAGCGCGCTGATAAATGCGCGAGCAGTAAAAAATTCGAAACACAACTACCACCGTTAATCTACTCTACACGTGTTTCATCCCTCCACGGGGCATCCCCAGGAGATGTTAGACGGACCAGTGCCACTCGACTCGGTTTTTGGCACTGATAGTATATTAGTCCCTTTCTTAATAGTAGATAATTTAAGACAGATGTAGTATAGGAAATGTGTATTATAAATAAGGCAGTAAGTAAAAAAGTATATAAATGTACTAACACTTGGAAACAAGCAATTTAGGAAAATAATTAGGAAGTAATAATCAGGTACACAATAGACAAAAAAAATTAGCGGTAAGACAAACTGTAATAAGTAAACATTATATTAAATATAACGAACACATAAAAATCTCTTGTAATTGACGGTAGAGTGAATACAGGTAAATAAATGGTGAAAATACAGCTTATTTCCTGTCCAGTAATGTTTGCAACCCTATCCAGAGGTTAATGTTTTTTAAGAAAATAAACAACGGAAATATAACATCATAAGAAATGGGGATTTCGAAATTCGAATTAAGACTTTCTAAAATTAATTCTTGATTACTATCGGTCTTTGCAAACTTCATCTGTAAAATTTAGTTCTGCCAGAACTTATCGGCCTGTCAAATTCCAATATAACAAATAAATTAATGGTATGTATTTCAAAATTATCACCTGGGTGATTGGATATAGATCTATAAGTTTTAAAGTTTTTCGCTGTCAAATAAGCTTTTACACCTATAAATACTTTTATACCTTCTTTCTTTCCTCGCCTTTCTTCCATCATCTTCTTATTCTAAGGTGGCTAGGTACATTTTATTTATTTTTATTCTTTGATTTTATCTTACATTTATTTTATCTTTATTTACACATATATTTTACTTTCTTAATTCTGTATTACACATTTCTTTTTCTATATTTCTTATTATTAGATAACAATTTATTTTGTGCAGAGTTTATTAAGAACCTTATTCTATACACTTTTATTTCTTTCAACCGTATCACTCGCCACCCCACGAGCGAAAGATAGGAATGATGGGCGAATGTTGTCGTCATAACGGCGATGCTCTCTATGTCTATCTTTAGCTTTATTTCAGTCTCTAGGGCACTGCGCATCCGAGCATGAGCGGGACAGTAGGCCACAAGGTGGGCCACGGTCTGGCCCACGCCCGGTTCGCAGTAGCACGAAGGGTCCTCCTTGAGCTTGAACCTATAAAGATACTCAGAGAACCCCCCGTGCCCCGTGCCAAAATAAAGTTGCACTAGAAACTAAATATATAAAGTATAAACAGTACACTCAACACAATCCGGTACAATGCAAGCGAACGAATAATCACTTTCCGAAACTATATTATATACGCTTGCCAAAATTTATGTACTTTCTAAGATTTATACTGTTTATGATTTACAGAAACAACGGGAGGTAAATTAAATTGTAAATAGGAGATATAGTCTGTTGGTTTAGAACTACATCGGGGATTCTACATCCGGAATTAGTCCGGACATGTTCATTGTTTATTTAATTTTAATGTAATACTCTATTGTACCGGAAACTAAAGAAATATATAAATCAATGTTTCATTAAAAATACAATACAATATAATACCAATGACAATCTATGACTAGAAATAGAAAGACGACTAGCGGATGTACATACAAATGTACATATTTAATAGCATATTACATATTTATAGCGTATATATATATATATATATATATATATGTATATATATATATATATATATATATATAGCGTAGTTTACTATATGTATATATAATTAAATACATACCATTTTTTCATATATTAATAATGAATACATGAAAGTACAAAATTATAATTTATTTCACATAAATTGTACTTACTAAAATATTTTTAATCAATTATAATTGTTTATTTCATCATATTCTGTTTAAAAAGTTTTTTGTCTTTCATTAAACTTTTCATGTACCTGGATCAGATGGAACTCAACATAAAGTTACCAGAATTACAAACGTGCCCATAGAAGCTCAGCATCCTTGTAGAAATGCTCTCGACAAATCAGATAAGTTAAAAAAAAACAAGCCCTTTCCTCTGAGTGGACCAAACGCTCATAACAATGATTTCAATGCTAATAAACCATTCTTATCGGAATATAACATTAGGATTAGAAAAAAGTTTTTTTTTTTTCGCAATAAGTATGTATAAATTTGACACTAGGAAAAATGCCAAAACTATTTGCCACGTTTTTTGAAAGTCCTAACATTTCTACAATAACGACATATTGTTACTAACTATAGGTTGGTAAAAAAATCATCTAACAAAATGGTATCTATATACCATAGTTAAACGCAAGTCACAATTTTTTGTTTAAAATATTACAAGGATCTTTTTCCCAAACCCCAAAGCAATAATACTCACGGTTGAATATCAAGAATAGATATGTAGTATCCAGACGGCGTCTTATAAAAGAAACCCACGACATATATCAGAGTTGTATCTGAACAAAATAATTTAATTCTGAATTCAATACGACGTTGCTATGTTGGCAACACGTCAAAAACAGACACGCTCTATTAAAAATGTAATAATTTTAAAGAAGCCCTAACGTCCGCCTCGTCTCGCGGAGCGCGGTAATGGCGACCTTCGCGAGTGATATACGATTATTATTTTAGTGTCCCACGTTTAATACATCTTATAAATAATGCACTCTGTCGACACGTAGCCCTGATATCCACTAAAGCGAATAAAATATTTTATCGTCAAGGTCGCAGAAGGTCGCTGGATCCTGGTAATGCAAGACCGGTGATTGTGCCGATCTTTGAAGGTATAAAAAGAAATCTATTTCAAGAGATAATGATGATGATTACACTTGTAACTGCAGTGCGGAGGCTTCCGAGAGACCGCTCGAACCTAGGAAGATATCTATAATGATTCTAGGTCAAGTGTCTCATGCACTCTGCCTGCACAAATCTGAAGAATCAATACTAAAATGATAATAGAAAACATTATCATACATATTCCATATACATATTCCATGGTACAATGTTTATTCATACAATGTAATACAGTCTTTTAATCTATTAACTAACTTACTATTTAAAACTAAGTTGAAATCAAACAATTATTATAATTAAACCCTAATAATGACCAGTTTTTAAAATTACGGTTCGTGCGACCACTTCCTCGTCTCTACCCCATAATTCATGTGTTATATGTTATGATAAATTTTATGACAAATCTTAGTTTATTCATGTAATTCTACAGAGAATCTTTCATAGTTACCACGTGTACTGACGTACACAAGTAGGAAGGATGCCAGAAGAGACTAATTTGACAGAAACGAGTATCAGGTTGAACTCCTTTACATTGGCATACTCCATCTTATAGCTACGAGGGTTACAAATAGGTCCTGTTCTGAGAAGACTCCACAACAAATTTAGACGCATAATGTAAGATAGGCGGATAAACGTAATAGTTTTAAAACTTTTAAAAAAGGAAAAAAACATGTTTCACCTTCATTCTAAATTATTTGTTTTTTAGTAGTTGACAACCCTTCACATTTATACTGTTAAAACTCTCTAGTCTTTTAAATAGGTCAAACTCTGCACTTGTATCTGCCGTCAGACATTAGTTTGTTACCGTTCCAGTAATCTAGTTTAAGGAAGATAGTTCAATTACTGGGCTAATGATACCATTAATGCTAATAAGTGTCTAACGATTATTACCCATTTTACAATGTTATACGTGTATATAATACCATATAGTTGCACTTTTATAAGTAGATCCTTATTATTTATTAAGCCTTATTATATATTGAACGGTTACCAGCTTTGAGTATAAAAAAATAATTATGCAAATAACTTACGATAGATAAAATGTAGCCAATCTTATTATCTTTCTTCTAGTTTTCCTAAAAATAGATCATACAATCGAATAAAATATTTTACGTTTAAAAGTCATAAAATACATTTCATAGGTTGATTAGTTTTTTCTGGCATTTATTATTTTGTACCGGCAAATGTGTGAACTAGATCATCTTCATTGTCATTTCAGTACGGTGATATCCGAGCAGATGATCGACTGGACCTCAATGCTTTGCATACGAAGAGATAAAGAAAGAAATACTTTGCAAATTTTATGTATGAGGAATTATTAATTACTTAATACAACGAAAGAATATAAGTTTAATGCTTAATATTAATAATTTATAATCGTTTCTATTACACAGCCTAAGTTCAGCTGAATGACATCTACTAGGCATAAGCCTTCCTTATAGATTTCTAATAGGACCTGTTGGAAACCTGCAGGCAGTATCTTTCATCGACCTTGAGGTCACCTGTTCAACTAGTAGGTAGACGTTTTAGGCTACAATTGCCTCTCCGAGGTCTACATTTCAAAAACTTAAGCCCCCAGCGGTCATTAACGGAGGCATTAGTAAACAGATTTACAAGATCTTTTGAACAACAAAAAAGTGAGCGCGATAAAGTTACTTTCGTATATGAGACACCACATCTCTTAAGTCCTGTAACTAGATTAATGAATACACACTTCAAACAGGCGCCAATAACTCAATGTTAATGTACGCATTAAGAGTGTATCGTTCAAAGGACACCTTCCATTCGCTTTATTACCATATGTAATTAACAATAAAATGTAGGTGGAAAAACATATCACTGTAGGTTGTTATTAACTTGGATCAACTTTTAATTAAGTAATGTTTCGGAAATAACCTGCGAAGAGATAAAGAAAGAACATCAGAGCTCCACATTCGTAGCCGAGACATGAAAGTCGGAAAAGGTTATATCACGTTCTCTTCCAACCCGTATAATTTTCGATTCGACACGAGTTTAACCATTTCTCTTTCATATAAAAGTTATGTATGTTACATAGGGGGACGTATGAATTTTAGAAAGGTTTTAGTTGAGGCAAAGCTCAAAAAGGTTGGAAAACACTGTACTAAGCAATATTCGCTGAAACTACAATAGTATTTGAATGCGTTCCCGTAGATTTAAAAAAAAAAGTGTCAAGCAAGACCGATGGGTTTTAGCCGGAGTCCGTATGTATGATTTGTCCACGAGACCAAAAAATCCTAAAGAACGCCATATTTAATTATAAATAAAAGTTTTATACACATATCTAACAATGCCTCACATCGAGTAGTTTAGTACATAATAAGAATTTCTGAAATTTAGGAATTTGATCACATTTTTAAGGACGACTGCATATGTATTTAGTTAAATATTATTAAAAGTGTAAATCTGTCGTCTCCTTTTTCACTTTAGTAAATGTCATGCCTTAAGATTTGTCCGTTAAAATACAATGTTATATCAATTCGAATTGAAAATAGTTTTGTTTTAAAACGATTGACGTCAGTCATATGTCTTGCAGGTTTTGAGTATTGAAAGGAAATGCATAAATTATAATTAGATTGTCTGTCGAGTTATTGCCGCGTCATATGTGACGCTTTACGCCATTGCTACGTACGTTATTTCACGTGAGTAGATAATATAAGTATGCAATTGAAGCACTATTATAACAAATGTGAAGTTGACAGTCTTAGAATCTCTATAATGCTCTTCTCGTTAATGGTACAATTCACTACACAATGCAAAATAACGCGAATATATGTTTTTAATGACATGGTCATTAGGAAACATAACAAATCCTTGTTTATAACAACGTCAGGACATAATGTTCTTGTAATCACAGTACTTGTGTAGTGATATAGCAAATATCTCAATAATAAGTCGATTTATAGTCAAAATTAAATGAAAAGAATGACTATGTTCAAAATAATCTTGAATAATTATTAAAAAGCACAATCAAATTTTTGCTTTTTATAATTTGTTAGGTTGTCATTGAATGGACGATAAAGACCACCACCCTCAACTCCCTCGGACCCGGTGACCTTCTAGTCGCCTCTTATGACAGATAGAGGATACCTCAGCCATATTCTAGTGAACCTGGGCTAAAGCGATTATAAAAAAAACATTATAAAATTTTTAGCTGCGAGCGGCATAGCTGTTTCGGTGGAACAATTTATCTTATATTTAATGTTACCGTAGATGATACTTTCAATGATAATTTAACGAGAGTTTTCTTATTCAAAAAAATCGTATTTATGGGCAATTCCATACTTCTAAGAATACCAACGCGCTGGTGTATAGTTCTTATTGTTCTGCGAACATAACCAAACATCGGGCGATCGGGGAACTTTCCATCCACCAACAAGCCATTAGGACACCTAAACAAACCGGCCGTGCTCTGTAAACGACATGATGTAGCGCATTCAAAATAGCATGTTTACGTATACGCACCATTGTTGGACGGATCGCTCGGGAGTGACATCGGTCAATTTTCTCGGGAATTACGCATGTAAACTTCAATCCATAAGCGATTAATTACTAGTAATTATTATTAATATTAACTTTACAATAGCAAGTTTAGCACGCAAGTATTATGAGGTGGGATAAATTAAATCGTCTGAATTAGACAAAAATAAGTATATATGAAGGGCGATCTTGTCGTAAAATTCTTCCAAATAACCATTGGATAGTTTTGACTCATCATCATAAATTCATATATATTTAAGACATCAACTGCTAGACGTAAGCCATATAGGATATAGGGGCTATATAAATTTTTAATAGGACTTGTTAGACCTGCATCTAAAATCTTACAATGACCTTAACAAAGTCGTCTATGCATTTTGTAAGTCGTCTTACTCTGCGCTTGCCTTGGTTTACAAGAAAAAATGAAGCAAACTTTCTTTTCGTGACAGAATAGTTCGGAACTGTTTATACATACATATTACTGATTATTCATAATATATTTATTACAAAAATCGCAGCTTTCTTTTGTTATTGTACATAAGTTTCCGAGCAACGGTAGGCCGGCGGTAGAGGAATGAGATTTGCAATCGTAAGTCGAGAGTTCGATTCCCAGGATATAATCATAGAATTCCCACTTTTTCCTGTAATTATAAAGGTTGCAACCGCTCACAAACAAGTTTCTAGAGGATGGACAGCAGCTTCCTCTGCGTAATACCATACCGTTGTACGAAAAAATGTTTATGTATATGTATGAAAAAATGACAAGGGAGGAGTTAGGAAAAAAGAGCTTGAGCGCTGCATCCAAATGACTAATTTCTGTTTCTAGTGTGGTATAAGTAAGAATCTTACTGTAACAATCTTATTTTTCCTCGATTATACCGTCACCGGGATAAACTCGATGCTTAATTATTTTTACGTTTTTCACAGTACAATAGCCTCGATAAGAAAAAAATTAAAATCATCACTAACGTTAACATGTATATGTGATTTATACCTGAACTAATTGATCAAAAAAAAACTTTAAATGAAAAAAAAATGCAACGTGCTTAAGTTGTATTTATACTAAGTAGATCGCCATAAATATATGTTATATGCAATTTATAAGAGAAATCTTTGCCTGTTTTTTGTTATGATAAATTAGTTTTCGAGCAGCGGTAGCCCAGCGGTGGAGGTCTGAGACTTGCGATGGTAGGTCGCGGGTTCGGTACCCTAGATACAATCTTACACAATTCCCACTTTGTGCATTAATTATACAGGATTGCCACTGCTCACAAACAGGTTTCCAGAAAATGTACCATGTACGTGTCGATTATAGCAGAGGCCAATGCCTTATAATGACAACGACTATTATAATATATAAAATACACAGTTAAAATACAATGTAAAGAGAGTATTGTGCCGAGTTATTGGAATAAAAAATCTCTCATAGAAAATTCCGTTTGAATGTCGCATTACCATGTAATACAGAAATAATAGCACTTAAATTTTCATTTAAAAATTACACTTATTATAAAATGAATGTAATAAAATGAATGGATTCGTTAAAATAAAAATATAATTAATGGTAACAAAAGGTACATTTTTATATTTATATAACATTTTCAGTCAGAAGTGCAAATGCGTTCCTCTCTACTTGTAATTGTAGAATGCAAGATACTATAGAAGAGTTCCCCAAACTTTTTTGTGTCGTAGACCCCTTGCCATGTTTTTCCGTGTTGGGTAGACCCCCTACTTACCTGATATTGATTTCTGTAAATTTCTAAATGTAGTGAATAAACTGAAGTTAGAAATTCACTACAGTTAGAAATTGTGTTAAAAACTTAAAGTAAAAACACATGTTAATTTATACATTTATTAATTGAATTTAAATTAAAACTACTCAAAATAAAATTTTGTACCTGTTATGTAAAATATACGTAACATTAAATAAACATAAAATAAACTATAAATAAAAAAGCATAAGCTTATTGTTATTGACTTGTTGTCAATATTTTTAGTGAGAAGGATGAACCTGATGCTTTAATAATAAATTATCAACATTCGGCGTCAATTTTGTAAGGGTTAATCTTAAATCTACTCGGCTAATAATGTCCAGTCTGTGGACCCCCATTTTCATTTCATGGACCCCAAATTTTTTTTCGCTGACGTAGACCCCTTGCAGGTTGTTACAGACCTATAGGGGTCGATATAGACCACTTTGGGAATCACTGTACTATAGTGACAAGAATAATTTACTAGCGTTTGAAAAACTGGTAAAGGCTTTGACTTTCCAACAAACATAGGAAATCGTTCAACAAGTGTGCAACCTGAACTATAAATTATTAATCAAGGAAACTAGTTAGGTGCTTGAGAATCTTTAACATCAAATTCTATAATATTTATTACTGTACATAAGAGGTAGTCAGGAAGTGGAAGTGGTTTTAAATATAAGAACATGAAGAGGGAATGAATGGTATTATATATAACAGACGATTAATTGGAGTATTCGGGTTGTATGGAGTAATCTGAAATTTAGAAAAGTCATATTTATCAACATTTTAGTCGTAGGACATGAACTGCTGTAAATAGTCCTCAGGCTCAGCAGATTGGTAGGTTAAAGTTACAGTGAGCAGGCCACAGCACGCAGAACAGATGGCCACAGGTGACTTAAGATTCTCAAGTTGATAATGCGGCTTGAACACTGACTCGTCCATGAGGTTAACTGACTACTTTATTAACTTCGTCGAAAAACGTTACATGAATATTTAATGGAATCAGGCGGAAGTCCATCCTAAGTAAGAAAAGGACCAATATTTAGCCACTTCCGCACATGTAGTGGTAGTCGTGCAACAAAGTGCACCGCCCGCTAACCCACTGATAAATGCGCATGCGGCAAACAATGCGAATTACACAACTACCATCGTTAAATCACTCAACACGTGTTTCACCCCTCCACGGGGCATCTTCAGGAGTTATGTTACACCGATTACTGCCAAACACAGAGAGCTCGGCTTCGAGTGCCGGTCTGGAATTCAAGTCAGGGAGGAGACAATACCCTCCCTGATAGGCGGAGAATATAAAGAATCATTCCTATCCCTTTGCAAAGAAATAGCGGAAAGTGCAATGAAAAGAAACAAAACGTAAATATAGGAAATAAATAAATAAATATATATTAAAAAATTAAAATAGAAAATATAATTATTAACTATTAAAATATGTAAATCTGTGATAAAAATAATTGTATAAGAAACAAAAATGTAAAATAAAAATAAAAAAGCTATTGAAAATGTAAAAAGCAAGGGAAGAATGATAGATGATCAGAGGAAAAGAGAAAGACAGACGAATTGTGGCATGAAAGATTAGAACAGAAAGAAAGATTATGTGAAGAATGAAAGAAAAGAGAATGAAAATAAAATAACTAAGTGAAAAAATTCAATGCTTGCAAAGTCCCTATCCCAACATAAATAGGGGTACGAGAGGCCCCCAATAGCGGGGGTCATTAAAAAAAAAAAAAAAAAAAAAAAAAAAAAACACAGAGAGCAACTGCGTTACATGAAGACAACTGACCGGTCCTATACAAATCTGATGGTGGAGGGGGCTGTGTTCAGAGTTGAACGATCGACGCTTGAAATGATAAAAATGACTACTAAGATGTTTCGCTAAGCGTTTTCGATGATGCAGTTTTAAAATTTTTAAATTGAAAAAGCTTATTTGTTTTTGTTATAGCGAAATACACATTGATAACATCCATAACTTCATTGGGTTTAACGTGGCAGTAAAAACACTTAATTTATGACTTCATTTATTATACATTTGAAAGTTTATTTAATTTTTTGGATATTGTGAATACTTTAAAACGACTGTTCTCACTTCTCATAGTTTAATTCACGGGCAGAATATTAAAAAATGAAGTGAAGTTAGGACTTTTATAATAGATTGTGCACGTTTAATCATATGTTTCTTTTTGGCTGCATTATTTGATATAATAAATCTTACACCGGCATATTTGAGCTGGTGCCAGACATGAGTGGACTCGCCCTAGCTCGTGTTGTGGATATGTGAATGAAAATGACTCAACGCACAGTGCGGATATTATCGAAACGACACACATACGGGAAGGGGACGTAAACGTTACGTTATCTGTGGGCGGAGAGACCGTGTAAACAGTACATTAGTTGTTTTTTTTTTGTTATTACAACACTATAAGCAGTATTTTTATTATTTTTTTGTTGTAAACGTAAGATTAAAAATAAATCCTTGAATTAAAACATAAAAAGTACAACAGGCGGTCTTATCACTCGAAGTAAAATCATATAACCACGGTCTCAAAACAGAACAAGGATAAATAACGGGTAGCAAACGTGTACATTGTCCAAGATAGTTTAAAATATGATAAATATATAATGTACTCAAAAAGACACATATAACATCAGGTAACCTGATGGTATAAGACACGTGCATGATTATAAAAATCAAATAAAAAAATACGCCTCATTTATGCAGAATACCTTTTTAAATAATCAAGTTCGAAGGAAGTCGTTGGATGCTGGCAGCAAAACACGGGTCATCGTGGCGATCTTTGAGGCAATGAAAATTTCCTATAAAAGGATTTTTTTTTTTTAACACTGCTTCGCTCTTAATGCTCTCTGGACGATGTTACAATTTCCTTATACATACAGGTTGACTGATAGGTGTAAACGCATTAAAGGCGTAAATGTATAGCTCATTTGGTGTCAATTAAAATATGGTACACCCTATACAAAAGGCAATGGTTTCAGAAATAGTAAGTAAATTTATGGTAATATTCTATTAAAATGCGATTCCAAAATTCCGACTTTAAAATCAATTACAGTCCTTTATCTGTCTCTGCAGACTTTGTACAGCCAGATGTTAATGGCATATTGCATTGTAATAAAAAATATATAACATTCTTAGAGTATCCGGCAAAATAAAACAATAATCGGAAAAGGTAAAGAGAAATCTGTGATAAAGAAATAACCAATAAAAATTGTGACATAGACATAAATAATAAAAATAGTTAAATTTATAAAGCAGAAATGTTTATAAAAATACAGATAATCATATTAAAAAGGTAAAATGGGATTTAATTATTTGAAAAATTGTCCTTGCGTACCCAAGACAGGGAGAGACGTAACGACCCCAATAATGAAAGCCAAAAAAAAAACAGAGTTTTTACAATGACCACTTTAAGAAGGCTGTGTTTAAGATAACAAACAGATGTAAAACTTTTAAAACTTTTTGCTGACTGTGAGCTGAATGAGCTGTGCGTTCACACTTTCAAAACTTTTTCACCTATAACCCCCTGTATTTAAAAAAGTGTTTACAATTAGTTAAAAAAACATAAGTCAGCAAATTCACAAGCAAACACGTGAAACACAAATCGCGCGACCGTAACACGTTTCGAATAAATCATAGTTTCGAAAACTAAACGTTGGCACACGATATGCTGCGAATAGAAACGAATGACATTCCTGTTTACTGTAGCGGAAAATGTACATTTTCTTCGAATAGTATTTCCCAACTTAGTTCATTATTTTCATTCGCGGTATTAATACTAAAAGACATTAAGGCAGCCTTGGCAGAGAGACATCTGTAAGTGGAACAGATGCGAGTTTCCGCGTCTTTATTCTTATGAGAAATTAAACGAAATATGTCTGAATATGACATTTCTGTTTGCATAATAAAGACAGTATTTCAAATATTATACGCAGAATACTAGTATAATACTTCTAAAACCCGGTTCATCATCCCTATCAACATGTTAGCCGATAACCCGCTGCAAGGCACAGCCTCTCCCTCCCCCTCCCCTCCCCCCTTAAAAGCGTCCCGTCTTTCGCTACCCGTCTATTAGTCTATTAGTTGCGAAAGATGTTATGCTGCTAGCCGGTTTAGGCTTTATACAGCTTCATCGGAATTGAGCCCGTGGAAACAGAGGTCCACGGACTAAAAATTTTTACGCTGGGGATCGTACCTCAGTTACGGCGAAGACGTCTACA
This sequence comes from Battus philenor, assembly GCF_028537555.1. NCBI lineage: Eukaryota > Metazoa > Arthropoda > Insecta > Lepidoptera > Papilionidae > Battus > Battus philenor. The sequence goes on from NW_027181686.1 coordinate 9,404,250, forward strand.
CGCGGAAAACTACAACCGTATAGGTGTATAGTGTAATGTGTGGGGGAGTTGAGTATGTAGTACGAAGCGAGGACTACACGGCGGTCGGGAGAGACACGGGCCTCTCCGGACCGCCCTCGCTTAAGACGGTTTAGGCGGACGCAGCCGCCGTGTCATGTGTAGGTGTGTAGTGCTGCCCGTCTCCAGCGACTTCCCTTGATCTTAACTATGTCCTCAGTCCGCTTAGTGGGTGGCCTAACCATATCGCATCTACCGACTCTTGGTCGCCACTCGCATAGTGCTAGATAGCCTTTTTCAACGTTTATTACCATCATGTTTACGGATAAAGCTTTTTCGTCTTGATAATTATAATACTGGAAATGCTTGTCTGCCGAAAGCCTCAAGAATAATACTTTTACATGAGTACGAAAACGTAAGTATTTAACAGAGCCCAGCAGATTGAAAATAGTGGGCAGTGGACAACCCGCATAGCGCGCAGAACAGGTGGCCACTGAGGCTTTAAGGTTCTGGAGTGGAGACTTTTGTGGCCCCCGCTTTTGGGGGCCTCTCGTACCCCCTATCTTTTGTGGGACAGGGACTTTTTGGGCAAATTTATTTAATTTTTTCACAGAATTTTTTATTATTTTCTTTCTTTTCTTTCATACTTCACATTGACTTTCGGTCTATTATTTCATTCCACGATTCTACTGTCTTTCCCTTTTGCTCTGTATCACCTTTCATTCATTCCTCGTTTCTTTTCGGAGTGGAGACTACAGATTGGCAACTACTCCCAGCGTAGCTTTTTGTAGGCTTTATGTAGGCTGCTTCATACCGGTCATATTCCAAATTTATGGGGGAGGCAATTATCCAGCTTTGGACATCCAACAGCTGAAACGGTGACGATAGTAGCAGGTGTAATGTTTCTAAAAGATAAACCAAAATCGATCTTATCATTGTCGAGTACAGTTCACTAACCGGTCACATGATTAATGCGATTTTAATTGCACACAACATACATCCGACGCGTAATTATGTCGTAACAATCTACAAGGATGTCTATTAATAAAACCGCTTTATAAAGGCAACGTTTATTCTTTACTCACGTGAGTGAATTCTTGTGATTAAATTACTGCATTATTGTGCGCACGAGAAAAATGTAATTATGAAAAAAATCCCATTGTAGAAAAACAAGGTTTAAACGTCATTTCTCGGCCAACTTTTTTAAGTCTTTTTTTTTCTTTTTTTTGTTACATCTAAAATAATAAAATTCTTTAATATCAACCTTAGTTTACAACTGTGAAGCGAATATTAGCATCTACCTTAGTTTAAAGGCCGTGTATTCTAACATGAAATCGTTTAACAAAAAAATGTAACTAAAATTTGTATGTTTGTGTGTGTCCGATAGTCTTATGCTTTTATAAATAGTCCAGTATCTTTATATTAAAGTTTTACTTTACGTTTTGCAGCATTCATTTACATAAAGCAAGATAATACAGACAAAGAAACTTATTTTTAACTATTAGTGAGGCTATGTCCATCTGTGGGCTACGCTGAAATGATGACGACGATTTATTACTTTATATAATTCTTTCATTGTTAGCTTTAAATGCAAGATACGATGTTCATTTTTATTTACTTAAGTTATGTTACAAATTAGAAATGTAAGAAGAAATTTAAATGAATAACCTGGAAATATAACCTAGGAAAATTTGGTATTATACAGGTGGTATGATATAAGGTGTAAAAGCTTCAAAAGAGTAAATGTATAAATCATTTTCTATTATTTGCAACTACTTTACGATATACCCTGTCCAAAAATCAACGATTTCAGAGACAATAAAAAAAGTTTTCAAAATTCGTATTACTACTTATTAAAATTAATTATTGTTTAATGTCTGTACCTGCAAGCTTTGTACTACCAAAAGTTATTCACTTGCCGCGTTCGAATAGAATAAAATTAATCAATATGACATATTTCAGAGATTGATCACTTTATACAGGTTGATTGGAAGTAGATATATAAGCTTTAAAGCTTTTTACTGATAAATGAACTATGCAGTTAATCGAAGAAATAAAATTAGTATAGTTTAATCGAAGAAATTCCGATTTAAGCTTTTCCACATATTAATGAATCACACTAAGTTTGAAAAAATCAATTTCATTAGCTCACTTCTTCAATTAGTGCGCGATATCGTTACCCTGATCTAGTCTGAACATTGCGAGGCTATGTCATTACATATTTTGATATATTTTAACACGTCAAACACGATAATATTGAGAAATAGTCTAATAACAGTTGCAATTTTGGTTAATATAAGTTATTGATACTTGCATCTTAAAAGTGATTCTATATTCCAATCTAGACTCGGATTGCTACGTATTGGTGCCCGGGAAAGCCAAACCTCGACTCGGTCGATTGCTACTTATACGGTACTTTGAAACACTACAGTAATTAAGCTGTAATATCTAGACGTATGAAAGAAAAATATTGCTTAATCCGAGGAATATGACTATGTTGTTCATTTGATGATAACCAATACAGTTTGTCAATAGCAATGCCCCTTAAACATCACATGGGATTATTAAAAAATAATAAAGAGACGTAAACTCTGAACTTATGTTAAATATATGGTGAACCGGTATATAGCCATGAAATTCTTTGTTAAATCGTCATCATCTTTTTAGTCGATAGAGGCTCTCTGTAAAGCATGGGTCTTCCCTAAAGATCGCGACAGTGGCACACACACAGGCAATGCACAACTCGCATCCAGCGAATTCCCGCAACCTTGACTATATCATCCATGTAATTATGAAAATGTGTGTATATATATATAATTAAACAAAATAACTGAATTATATCAGGTAGGTTTGATAGTTGGTATGTCTGCACCTAATATAGACTGTACACCTTTTATTATCTATGTGACCGTGATAAGTATATATGCGGCCTTTACTTTTTATAATATAAAAATATGTTATTCATTGTCTTTTGCATTAAATTTCTTTATTAATTTGAAAAATCTGGAGTTCCATTTAGTAGATATTGTATCAGGGCTTGATTTGCGTAATCATGAATAAAATTTGTTATCAATGGGCTATTTTCGGTCAAATGACAGTGACTTTACTTTAACGGCTGTGTAAAACTCTCACATGTTTAAGTTTTTTTTTAACTTTTTAACAAAACTTTTTTTTTAAATTCAGTGTCAAATTCAATGTTTATAATTTTAGGTATTATTGCGGGCAATCGACACGAAAGTCGCTACTCGAGAACCTTTCGGCCCTAGCGGCCTTTAGCTAGTATTTCCCTTCCAATTTGCTCTCTTTGTGACTTTTTTTCTATTTTTCTTTCTTCTTCTCTTTATAAAGTCACGGACGCACAGGTCAAAGATCGATCGTATTGATTACGATGGTTCTTTGTTAAATGCAATAAAATGAATACAATATCGTCTTTATAAACCAAATAAAATAATATACAAGGTCAAGAGCACAGCCGTGATACAAAAATAGTCACTAAACTTGAAATGATTATGAAGAAGCATAAATATAAGAGAGAAAAAGATCAAGGGAACGCGTCTCTCTTCGCTGCAATATTTATAATTTAACTCTTTCAAACAAACAGAAAGACGTTCAAACAAGCGCAATGTTACGCGTTTCGTGATTTGTTACACTCGCGTGAAACATCAAGAAAGCTAATTGGATTCAGTTTTATTTCAAATATAAATTCTGTTTCTCATATGTGTATTATCACTTTGGATCACTTATGTACGTCATGAGGTCAATATAACTCAAAATAAAGCTTCAAGCGTTCCAACCACATCCTAATCTGAGTAGAATCCACGGTAAACTTAACCGGAAAAAATTCTGGTTGGAAATGAACTTTACCTCGGAAATAGACAGTCAGCAAGACGATATTTGTATGTCTAAAAACAAGGTTTGAGATGTGTTGATGAAAAAATTTAGGTAACTTCTAATCGATTGTACAGTTATGTTGTATTATAGAGTATATTTATTATATAATTTACGTATATTATATACTACTATGTTTATATGTATGTCATGTCAGCTTATAGACGTTCATTGCAAAGTATAGGCCTTACCAAAAGGATTCTATTTGTGATAATATCATAACCGCCATGAGTAAGCAATCTTAGTGTGGTATTGTGGTACGCAGAAGGCGCTGCTACCCAACCAAGAAAAAATTATTAAAAGAAACTGATGCATTAAAGGTACGAAAGGTCCCAAATAGCGCGGATTATAAAAAAAAACATGTCTAGTGCACTGGATCTCGAATCTTCATTGGGAAACATTATCATGTCGTCTCCTTGTCAATGATAAAATCTGACGAAGTATTAATAAAACATATTACGTAACTTGTCTGCTAGAGAACTAATATTCAAAAACATTCGATGCAACAAATATTACGAAGGAAATGATCGGTAAAAGCACTTGATCTCAGATTCGCAATAAAGTAATAAATAATTCCGTAATGGCGGCTTTATCGAATAAGTGCCGTCCTCATTACACATATATCGTACATAAAATGCATTTCACTGTTTTGAAATTGGTTTTTGATAATTTCTATAAACGGGAACATGTATCTAATAGAATCAGGCGGTACCTCGCAGAGGCGTTATCCCCATTCTCCACTCTACACGTGTTTCATCCCTCCACGGGGCATCCTCAGGAGATGTTACACCAACGTGCCAAGCACCGAGTGACTTGGTGTTTGGCACGTCGGTGTAACGTCGGTGTAATGTTTGGCACGTGGAGGGGTAAACCGCTCCAGTTACCGCATGCGCATTTCTCAGCGGGATGGCGGGCGGTGCACTTCATTGCACGACTATTGCTGCATAGCGGAAGTAGCTATATATTAGTCCCTTTCTTAATCGGGAACATGTAGTTGGTGGATAGGTATTTATTTGTAGTCAGTTTAATTTTAACTTTATTTTATCTTTTTTATTTCCATAATATAAATAAATAAATCGCACAAGAATGGATATTTTAGTTTATTAATTAATTTCTTATAATTATGATTAATCACTTCTAGAAGTGGACCTTAATTTATATAAACTACACTATTATCTAGATTGTAGCCTTGTTGCAAACATAGGCCACACTTTCGAGAGAGCTTCTTCTTTTCATCCGATAGTATTTCAAGGCTTATGCAGATATTAGTAAAAAGCATAGATTTTTAGAAATTCTGAAACTAAAATATACTAGTTTATTTACAACAATTTCCACTTCTAGTTTTTCAGCAATGATAATTTCAAAATAAGAACAAAACACATGCTTGTCGGGAGGGAATCCAGTTCGACAAGTTCGATCCTAAGCTACAGTTCCCACTATACTTCCCAATATTATGTACAAGAAATAAAATATGGACAAAAATATTTATTAATGAAAATTAAAATATCCATGACATTAACTTTTAATTATTTATGGGTCAGTGTGTGGATAACAAGAATACTAGTAGTTTAAGCCTATATATTACCACTGCAAGGATTAGACCTCCTTAATGATATCTATAGCTAGATTTCCCACATTTTCCACGGGTTGGCGATCGCAGTGAGATACTATGGTACGCAGAGAACGCTGCTGTCGATCTTTTGAAAACTTGTTTTGTGTGCAGTGACGATCCTACATAATTTATGCACAAAGTGTCAGTCCTCTATGGCGGGACTCCATTGCTCATTAATCAATAAGAATAATCAGATACTCGTTATTTGGATTTTAGTGTAAAACAGAGGTCATCAACTTTTACCGAAGCATGTGCACAATTAATAATTTAACAACGCGGTAGGCGCTTGCTTTTTTTTCTTTTCATCTTAAAAGAAAAAGAACGAAGAATCAAAACAAGAAGGAGAGTATTGACTAAGACGAAAACACCTGTTTTAAATATACTAATAACTACTACTAACTATAATGATATGCTACTATAATATATTACTTGTTTAAATGTCTACATATCTTCGTTTTAGATATAGACGCCTATTTTATTATTTATTATATTTATGTCAATAGTATATGTAGTCATTAAGTAGTGGCAGCCCTGCTGTAGAAAACTGAGACTTACGATCGTGGGTCGCACGTTCGTTTCTCGGAATACAATTTTGTACAATTCGCACTTTGTGCAATAAATATATAGAATTACCACTGCTCACAAGCAAGTTTCCAGAGAATTGGCAGCAGGGTCCTTAATACAATACTGCGATCGCTAATTCGTCTGGTAAGCGTGGTGAGTACGGTATATCCCCCATAGATATCCTTGGGAAGGCTTAAGTCTTGCGGTGGGCGTCTACAGGCTGAAACGACGAAATGTCTGACGCAGCTTTAAAGTTCATACATGCGTTTGCAATCATTTTGTGAGTGATCAGTCTGAAATAACCTGCCTATAACCAGTCACTTTGTATAACACACCTTTGTATAACATTACAACAATGAGGAATTGTAAATAGAAAAAAAAATATCACAGATATTTATTTATTTAATCATTAAATGAATTTGTTTTGTAATTGTTTACGTTCAGCTTCTGTACGTTTTTTTACGTGTTCTGTACGTTGTTCTGTAATTTTTTAATGTTTATCACAACATTTATCTAACACTGGTAGTGAAATTGTAATTTTCCTTATGATTTTAAATTGCACCAGTGGTGGCCGAGCTTTTTTTTAATTTAAACTTTTCTCTTTTAGGAAAGAATTCAAAGATTTTTTGACTTAAATTATATTCGTTGAAAACATATTAAAATTTAATGCATTTATATTATTTCTCCTAAATAATAATAATAATATTATTAAAAATTTCAAATATGATTATTAGATAAATTTTAAATATTACTTAAAATTTATCTAATAATAATATTATTTGAAATTTGTCGAATAATTGGCGATAATAGTTCCCGGTACACCAGGAAGATTATAGCAATCGGTGATTTAGTTTTACGAATTTTGAAACATATTGAACTAATTTGACAATAATCGAAGGCAAAAACAATCCTTCAAACAGCTTCAAGTCGACTCCTCTTTGACTATTCTTGAATATAAACACTAATTAATTACATTTGCTCTGTTTTAAGTGCGTTTTAAAATCATTATGAATTTTTATTCATTGTTTACTAAGCAGAGAGAGCCTTGTGTACAGCTAGTTTCAGCTAACAATAGATTTAGGACGTCACAGAGCGAATGATAAGTCGCTCGCAAACTATACAGCATTGACATTATTTTACTAATGGCGATGTCACTGTTCTCTTAAGTATAACTGTACAGGCGAGCACACAAATCGTAACGGGGGAAAATAAACAAATAAATAAATTTTAAACGTTTTTTTATTCAAATAAAATGATATTACGTAGTCGTTAAGACCTTACTTCCAAGCGTTCTATGAATTAAACCTGTGTGTGCCAGGCTCATCGCGTTATAGGGAAAAGAGATGGATACAGTGTTCAGAACCGACAATGCGCGTTGTATATTTAATGCGGCCTTATCAAAAAGGCAAACTCTGAACGTGATAGCATATAATGAAAAATTTTGGAAATTCCGAATTTCGTTTTTATGTCACCAAAATCAAAAGTCAAAATCAAAAACCAGGTTTAATTAGGCTTCTTTGCAATTCGTTAGCTTTTACTTTATTCCACCAAACTCCTCTCCCTACGTAACCAGTGTTTTTTTATAATCCTGCTTATTAAATCTGCTTTGGAGACCCGTTCTGAAAATAAGCAAGTTAAAGAGAGATTTCTCTGTTATATCTGTCTCTTTTACCTCTAGTTATTTCGTTAACTAGGTCGTAGTACTTGCTCACCGTAGTTGTCTGATCTTTAACTAAATTTGTTTCCCAGAAAATAGTAAGTTATATTAGTACTAAACATTTCAATGTTATTTAAAATTGGAATACGTCACTGTTCAGGAAAAAAACATGACAGATATTTTATTAATTGTGTAAACTAATTGAACAATCCTTTTTACATTATTATATTGACATCTAAGCATCAAGCTTACACTTTCAAATATTTAAATATCTTATACTCTTATGTTATGTTCGCTACAATTAGAAAATTACTATAGGGGTGGAAAAATAATCGAGTACGTATATAATTTGATAATACATAAGCAGATTTTAGAAAACATAACAACCAAATATATGTCCTTTGATATTGTATTAAAATATGAGATATAGAGAAAAAAAAATTTAAGATAATACATTTATTGATTCTATTACTGTTCTTTTTTATGATACACTTATTATAGTACTCTGTATTTTACTTTATAGCTACCGTTGTATTTTTTCTTAGTAACCATGTCCATCTCTGGTTGTCTAGAAGAAATAGCCGTTTACGATAAGGCTGCTGTTTGTACTTCATATTTTGCATATTAAAATGGTTTTTTTTTTGCTATATCTTGATTTATCATAAAAAAGTAAAATAAATAGATTCTTACGTACAAACCTGTTAAATAGCAGGTCAATGCTGTATTTTTAGATTTTCATGGTATCAGAATAATTATGTTATTCCATAGGTATTGAAATGTATAGTCCTCGATCGCCACGCTGGTCTTTCGTTACCAATATCCAGCGACTTCCTCCTTCCCGTCTCAACAAGCTATCGGTTTCACGAGCGATGTACCCCGCCTACTGCTACTTCGATTAAAACTACCGTACACATTAATATGGACCAAAAAACACGTTGTTAATTCATATTATCGCAACAAAACGTTTTTATACAGAGTTCATACGGAAAATCTTAACGAAACGTCAGCAATTTAAACGTGTGAATAGAATTTGTCTTAATTTGTGTAGGTAAAGGTTACTAGTGGACGTCCTGCGGCTGAAATGATGAAATGTAAAATGAATTTGACCTTCAATCATTATTAAATTTTAAATTACCTAATGATGTCATAATTACAATTATACATTATTTAATGTAATTGATTATAGGTCTAAAACTTTTAAAGATGTATACGTATAACTCATTTGCTATCAAATTATATATAGTGCATACTGTCTTAAAATCAATGGTTTCAGAAATAATAAATATCGTAATTATAATGTAGTAAGGAAAACGCGTTTTCGAAATTTGAATTGAAACTATTATTAAAATTATTGTTGTTTACTAGTTCCAGCAGACTTTGTACAGCCAGAAGTTATTTGCCTGTCGTATTCCGATATAAAAATAAATAAATGTAACATATTTTAGAGTGATATGTTTATATACAGTTCACTCTTTTAAAGCTTTTACACTTATAACTAATCACCCGAATAATAACAGCTTTATTGTGTATAAAATAAGTTTTATACTTTTAAATACAGTGAACATTATTTTGTCGATATATATAGTGTTTAGTATACTTCTCACGCCAGTTTATACAATTTCATTAAGATTATCACCAACAATCCTAAATTCTGTGCTCGACTGTACTTAAACACTGAATCTAGGAGTGATCTCTGGTCTCGTGTACGATCCGAGGCTGAATCGTTGAATTGTACTTAACACGTGACTGGATTTCATGCGTCGTAAATTACCTCTTTTTCTTAAAAGGCGGAAACCGTCGAAATCACAGCAGTGACAGTGACTTGCCTTCATAGATTATGTAAAAGTTTTTGGGCAGATTCAAATAATTTGTTGTAATTTTAAAAAAATATGCATAACCTTTAAATTTTCTATTTCGTGGTCTCCCATTATATACATATTTTTTCATATTCACCATTTTTTATAATTTAATCAATCAACTATTCATTTATTCATATAAACAATGGAAAATATTACCACATGATATCAGTAATTCATAAATCGTTCGTCTGCTTTGTTTTTATCTGTTTAAATTATTCATCACGTAAATACATCAAAAAATTAGTTAACAGGTCAACAAAAAATATTGAGAATAAGTCTTTATTTGAATTAAAAAAAAAAACTCCAATTGTTTCGCTGGAAATGTAAACGGCTCGATGAATCCAAATATTTTTTTCATATTTTTGTTAAGACTCGAGCAAGGTACATTTGAACAGAACAAATAACGAGGTATTAATTTACCTTCGTCACTTCTTTTCACATACAAGCTATAGAGTAAATAATAACACCTATAAACTGGCAAACATTAAAGATCAGAAAAAAAAGGGCGTACTTTATTTGAGATGATTTAATTTATATTTTTATTGGTGCATTTTATTTATAACACTTTTTTTCTAAAACGTAACTTACTATATTTATCCCGGGTTCAAGCGTTTAATTTATTTTTAATCTATAATACACGAGTAATTTTAAACAAATTTTGACATGTTCTTATTTATTTATACACTGTTTTTACTATTTGTGTAATTAAAATTCGTATTCTTAAAGAACTCAACATAAAATAGAAATTATTGTCGAATGCATAAATACAAATCATCAAGTTTTTTGAACAAGTCGCCCGCAATGAGAACTCAATGGGTCGTTTGGTGGTGGTGGTGGTGCAGTGCAGGCAGTCTCTTAGACGCTCTCCAAAAAAATGGACAGATCTCATTAAAAATGTCCATAAAAACTTAATAAATGAATACACTCACTCCAAACACCGCGCTACATCGTGACGCATAGCAAAAACAACATGAGCACTAGAATCGACCGGGGCATGACTACGGCCAAATTGAAAATATTATATTAAAGTAGGCATTTACATGCACTTTTGAATCTTCAATTATTTTAACATTATATAATAAGCAATAAGCTCGAATACTGATCTGCGAAAAGTCGACCAGAAACTCAGTTGCTCATTGTAAATAAAATTTAACTGATTAATGATGTATACATTATAATATCAACCCTGTTAATATAATGAATACACTGAGTTCCAAACGTCTCGAACTAATAAAAAAACTTGAATGCCACAGTAATTTTTATTTAGTAATTTTACTTTTAATTTATATTTAAAACTAATAGCGAATTTATTGCCTTATAGGCATTCTCTACCAGTCAATACAAAGTCGTGTAGATATAATAATCATTTACATAGGAATAATGTTACCTATATATAATAAAGAATAATAAGTTATGAAATGCTATAATCTAAATACATACCTTATGTTAAGCTTCTGTGGTTGGCTATGTTATAGCCACAATGTTATTTGTTAGAACTACAGTTAAGTATTAATGTTTTCATTTAGACATTAAAAAGACGGACTACGATGTCTGCCCGCGAACATAATATTCGTTAAATGCACGATTACGAAAGTTAAAAAAATAAAATTAATATTATAAAAAATACGTTCATGGGTTACATAAGAAATAAATCAAAAAAGTGTCTTTCATATGTTAATTTTTTTCACGACTATCAACATGCCTATGAAAATAGACATCTAATCTAAGTTTTTAAAATTTTTCTCAATGTTGATCATTGACATCGGTGTGCATTTAAAGAGATATGTAATAATAGCCATTGTAAAACTGAGTTTAGGCCAGTAGGTACTTGACTAAAATTTCACGTAATGTCAAGTGGTAATGTGGCTTGTGGTTATCTATTATTAACTTATTCTCACTTGAAAACGACCTCAACATATCTGGACAAAGAAACAGATGCCGGCATACTATACTAATTTACAACATAAGCGATTCTCTTTGTCCGAATCTGGGAAATATCAAGACGTAACAATGAATTCCAGTCGCGAGCCTTGCTCGAGAGGATAGCGAAGATTTCATATTTTAAGTACGAATACGATTTAATACGAAAATTATTTGTGATTCCGATTCATTTCTTTAATGCAAATCAACTGTTTAATATTTCGTTCCGCGATACAACTTATATTTGCTAGCACTAATTATGGACGCATTGCCTTCTTATCAGGTGCTGTCAGTATTTTTAATGAGCTTTACTCTAATTTAGACATAGACTTATTCTGCACGGTTAGGTCATGGAGAGACGTAGTTGACCAATTTTTCGACCCTTATAAAAGTATTTCTTGTTAAAATAACATCTATATAACAAATATGATGCCGTCATTTGTGCACTTTTTCTAATGAGGGCATTCAACCTCTTTTCCGGGTGCAATTTTGTATAATCCTTACTTAGCTGACTACAACTAGGCGAAAGTCATATTTCTACCAAATGTAAAGTTTCTTAGTTTTGCAATTGGAGAGATATCGTGATGAATTAATATATACATTGAAATTTTCTTCTATATATGAATTTTTTATAGTTCCAGCTATCAATCAATCTATGCCAAATTCAATCTATGGCTAAAATGACGGTGATGATGATGACATGATCTGTAGTATTTTACTAACATGACATTTGCCTACTTTTTATCAATGCATCTCTTTACGTTGACTATATAAAATGTCTACAAGGCATTAAGTTCTTCGTTATATTGAGATAAGAGTAAATAACGTCACTTTACCTACTAAAGGTTTCGGATATATCAAATATCAGAAATGCATCTAAATTCACACTTGACGAATTCTATAAATAAAACGTTACAGATTATTGTGCGTCGGTCTGTTCAGGATGCAATGAGGTCGAACGCCCTACAAATATTATGTTGGGCAACATCGCCTTGAAGCGCTGCAATGTACTCGCGTCGATTGTTCCATGGTGTATATAAATATCATAAATCGAGGCCGAGCTGTGTTTGATAAGTTTGATTTTCCATTAAAATAAAGTCATACCTAAAAAATTTGCTTTGACCATAACTATATTCGAATTAGAGTTATGTTTACTAAATATTACATTTGTTTTGCAACAAGGTTCTGAAACCTGCATCCAACGTCTACAAAATACAAACTACGCTCCGAACTAAGCTGTGCTTTACTGTCTATAGTCTTTACTCTGAAGATTCTAGCAGCCATCTGTTTTGCAAGCTTTGTGGCCTGCGCAATCCTTTTTCAACTTTTCAATCCTTTCAGCTTTCGTTTACTTTAGTTCATCTACGGATTTTCTCACTCCTCCATTGATCTTGTAGAGAAATCCCTTGGCTCAGGATTTCTTATCCTTCTCCGCGGCTAGTGAGCGACTGTAAAATTACTAATGAGGCACACAAAGTGGAAGGTTCTACTTATTAAGAATATCAGAAGATGCTGGACGCAGACGGCTTTCAATCCGTCTTATTAAAAACTATGTGGTTTACCTACGTTCAGCAATAGACGCCTTACGTCTAAAATAATTTATTTGTTTATTTATTTAAACACTTTTTATACATTCAAGGCATTCGAAGGCATTCTCTACTAGTTAACTATTTGGGCGGTGCAGAGATAAATTAATAAAAGTAAGTGAAACTAGTTACTGTCGTAAAACACAAAAAATAAATGAAAAAAACCACATAAATACACCTTACATAAATATACTAATGGCTACTATTTAATATCCGATATGTCAAGTAATAGTTACAGACTAGGTCCAAGCGTATTTAGTGACAACGCAAGGAGACGTCATCCTTTCACGGATCCTTGCGTCAGGTTCTAAGAAGCGCATCCTAATCCGGCAATATTGCATGTAATGTAACAGCCCAAGCCGAGATTCTCAAGCCATGTTTCAATAGCAACATTTTAGGCTGAGCGCCTTCTGCGATTTACTGTCTCGATCTCACTGAATAAATGCTAACATAGCAACAGTCTAGTTTCAGATCGAAGAAAAAGACAGAGTCTTAAAATTTCTCGATATAAAATACATGAAGAATGTCAAGTTATATCATTAATAAATACCATATAAAGACGTAGGATATAAGTAGTAAATACATAACATAGGATATAAGTAGTAAATACATAATATAGGTCAGCCCCGTTTCTAACGGTATTGAGATAATAACATATGTATTATATACAGTTTCATATTTCACACTAATTATTGTTTCAATGTATGCGATTTCATAACATTGATGTAATTATACTGTTGCATTTATTGTCATGTATTAAATACGTAACGAATAAATTATCCTACAATAATTATGATTCATATAGGACTACGTTTTGATATTCAAAGTTTTGAAAGACAAAATAAGAGTTATTTACTTGTTAAATTGTGATAATATGAACTGCACTGTTATTTGAGTTAATAAAGATTCCAACGCTAATAAATAAGAATGAGTTTGAATTAGAAATAAAGAGAGCTATAGACCAACGAAAGTACTAACAAAGTCCAGTGGATTGGCTAGTTGAAATGGTAAGCGCACACAAGATCTTGGGACCTAGAGGTTTTGCAGTACAGATCACAGACCGGCAAGAGCAGTGTAGCACGTCCACTGATAACAGATGGCCTTGTTAAGATCGTCGGAAGACGCAGGATTTTGTAAAATTGATATAAAAACCTTTGTCCCGGAGTAGATATCCTTCAGCTGATATGACTGCAATGATATGATTGACTATCACATATTAATCTTTTAGGTGAAAAACAATAAAGTTATTATAGCCTTTTGAATGGAAATAAATGTTTTATTCTCTAAAGCACTGAACCGTCAGAAAGCGGTGACAAAGGCACAAGTATCAATGTCCCAATTGGCAGTGGCCGGGTAGCTCAGTGTCAGGTAACCCGATACGTAAACAAACCGAGCCCAATTCGAAACCAGGTCAGGAAATGCAACGCGCGCCAACATCTTGATACAAACATAAACCGCAGCCGTTGCATTCACCTTCTTACTGTTTATAAATATATCTTAGCGATATACAGGGTAATTGGTTATAGTTGTAAAAGGTTTAAACGGGTGTATGTATAAATCATTTGTTTTAAATTAATTTTAATTTAACAGTCCATATTGTACACGCTAGGATACATTTATATAGTTCCATAATAATAAACACAAAAGTATAATGGGCGGTTTTATCACACAAGACAATCTCTTACAGACAACCATGGTACGAAAAAGGTAGAAGTATAAACAATAGGTGGTAAACGTGTACAAAACATACATATGTATAAACGTACATACATACATATTTATATAACATATAAACTTATAATAAATAAGGTTTAACACATATTACGGTATGACACATACCATAAACATCGTACAATAACAAATAAAAACATCAAAATTATTTAGATCGCACTTGCTTCACAATGAATTAACAGGATAAATAATAATAGGTCTAGTTCTTAACCATTTTTATAAATTTACATCTAATACAAATATAAAAGTTTCAAAATAAATAACGTAATTATATTATAGTAACAAAAAGCGTTGTCTACATTCAGAATTACATAATAAAGTTAATAATTGTTTACCAGAAGTCATTGGCCTATCGCATTTTAATAGAAAATAAATTGATCAAAAGATGATTAAAAATAGATATATTTGCTTTTTATAAATGAGCTATACATTCCTCCCTTTAAAACTTTAACACCATTTATGTTCATAAATTATATGGAGTTAAGTTACGTTTGAGGAACCCTAGCTCCAATATTATGAAGATAAAGTGATTCATTGTTTTTATCTGTATACACAAAAATCGATCAATGTTATTAATCGATTACAAATGCAAGGCTGTCTCGAGATTTATCTGTAGTTCAGTATTCGTTTCGGTGTATCGAAAAATCTCTTCCTGTCTAAGGCCGAAACTTTTTTAAATCGAAATCATTGATATTTCATCAAAAATTTAACTTTCATTATTAAAATTATAGGTCGAAGTTAATATGACGAATATACATACACGCCTAATGTGATCTAAATAATTTTGTAATTAAATCGAGTCATTTGAAAGGTCTACTCTTAAATTACTACGAATTTAAGTTTATAGCAAGGATAGACGTTTCTGAGAAATGGAGTGGATTAATTTTTTTTTTTTCAAAAAAAATTTTTGGAACGTCCCTATTTTGGGGGGCCTCTCGCACTTTCCCTATCTTTTTATCAAAATAGGGGATGTGCTGTGTAATTATTAATGTTATAATAATACAGTAATAATTCCTTCACAGTATTTTGTTATTTACAACATAATCTTTCTTCTATCTTAATGCCAATTATTCTTTCTCCTTTTATTCTTCACACATTCTTTGATTCCTTTTTATTCTTTGTTCCGTTCATACGTCACCTCACTTTCGTTGCCTTTCCTTACGGAATTTTACAGGTTCTGTATTACTTTATTTTACATTATCCAATATTTTAAATTTCAAGTTTGTATTTATTTCCACTTTTTTATTTTCTTCATATTCTTAGTACTATGTCACAGTTCTATGCAGATTTATTTTATTTATTTATCCCACCTACTTGTTCCTCTTTATACGCTCTCCTATGACCTTCTCGCAATTCTCATGGAAGGTCCGGCGACTTTCTTGACTTCATCAATGAGGCGATGGTGTTTTCACTGATTCTATCCTGTAACAGAGAGTGATATTCTACCCTCAGAGCGTCAAATACCGAACTGCCAGATTAGATAGCCGGTGATTAGGTGCATCCGGCTTTCATCCACCGCAGGATCACAGGTGAAAATGGGACTCTCCTTGAGTTTAAACCTGTGCAGATACTCAACAAATCCCCCGTGCCAAAAAATAGTAATATTATAAATACCAATTTTTAACTACAAAGGACGTGTACAATTATCATCATCGAAGGAATGGAACATAAACATAAAAGGACATCAATTACTGCAGACCAGACTCCCGTCATTGATTTCCCAAGGTCATCAGTCCATCTAGTGGATAGACGTCCAACTCAGCATTTACTGTTCTCCGCATGTGAGATGCCCACTAATCTGTAAACAATTTCGCCACTATACGTTAATTCTTTCCCCTATAACCAATCAAGCTGTATATAGTTGACGGAACAACAATGTTTCAACTTCGGAGAATTTAAGAGTGAAATGATGAGACATAAAATTAACTTTCGAAAACGCCACATATTGTAATGGAAGGCCAACTTCTCGATTATACATTTAAAATAATAGCTTCATCTACGCCTTTTTTTACACAAAACCAATTATCCAACAATAAATCAGTAAACAATTTTTAAATACAATGTAACGAAGGAAAATACCGAAAAATTTATGGCATTATAACCATCGTCGTCTTTCCAGCCGTAGGAAGACCGTTTTTGTATATAAGCTTCTATTACAGATTTCGAGTGGAACTGGTTAGAAGAGGTAACTTCTCAGTATCCAGCTTCCTCTAAGAACTTTACGCTTATGGGACCGTGGTCTCCACTCCTGTAACCTAAAACCTGAATGGCCATCCGTTCTGGGCGCATTGTGGCTTGCTCACTTCCAATTCAACTTCCTAAACCGCAAGCAATATACATCGGCCAGCCTATAAAGCAGAGTATAGCCCGTTCCATGGCTTGATGAACTATATTATATCTCATGTATATTTTTACAATAGCTCATTTATACAGATAATACTTACATAGCAAGGTTAATGGTGGAAACTTAACCACAGAAGTTATTTTGAAGTAACGTAAATTTCTTTTTCTCATATCTTAACTTTTAACCTACGATTGAAACATCCTTTGTATAATGTATTGAAATATTTGTCAGTACAAGATAAATGTACAGATCTAATGAATTTCTTTTGTCTACGGACAATAAAAACTGCATTTATTTCTGCACTCTCCGTAATCAAGTTTTAGACATCTTAACTTATATTTGTGGACAATTATTTCAGGCTTCTTATCAGGCGATATACGCCCACTGCAAGGAATAGACCACCTTCATAGATCACCACCATCTTGTGCTGCCTGCATCCTGCAACTTTCCGCAACCTTAACAATATCATCAGTCCATCTGGGGGGATCCACCTACTCTGCGTCTGCTAGCCAGTTGTTTTGATTAAATTTTTTCTTTCTTTGTTTTTTCTCTAAACAAGATTTCATCATCGTCATTATTACAGCAACAGAACGCCAACCGTTGAACATAGACCGCCCTCATATTTTCGAAAGAATCAGTTGGAAACAGCCTGCAGCAAGCATCTTCTGACGACAAGGTCGTCTGTCCATCTTCTGAATGGACGTCTTACGTCGTTGTTTTTCTATCTCATCCCGAACCTTGAGATACCATCTTAAATTTAAGTTTCTTGAAAGCTAAACTATCTAGCTTATGCTACAATTTCGACTATGACACTGCTTACTTTAAACTTAGGTGCTAAATTTTCATATAGCACAGACTATGCTTAAAGTCGTAATGTTAATAACAAGAAAAGTAAAATTAAAAATATTACCAAAATTAAAAAAAATCGAGTGCATTTTAAAGTTTATCTTATATTAATTGATTTCTATCTATAGAATTCTTATATTTTATTGAAAATGATTTGGTATTAACTTGTTAACGCGTGAATGCCTTTACAAATAAAAAATCTAAAATGTTAACCTTTAGTCTGACTCTTAGGAAACAAGATGGCGGCAAGGCAAAGGGCGTCGAAAAGTGAACGCTCCGTGACGCCCGTTAGCAGAACCTATCAATCTTTTACCAGGTAATAAAAGCTGTTGGAACAAAGACTCTTTATCGCGACAATTGAGGAAGAGAATCGGCAATAAAAAACCAAGGCAAGTCACGGTTCACTCGCTATTTAATTAACTGATGAGATGACCAAGGAAGAGGCACAAAAACCAAGCAATGGAAACTTTTTGCTCGACCCTTGAACTTTTTTTTCTTTTAAATTACACCAACAGAAGAAATAAATGATTGCAAAAAATTTGTCTCTCGCCATCTTCCTGTCAACTGATGAGGACCCCTTTTAAAGAGCTATTAAATCGCCGACACGACGCTTAAACATCATCAGATAAAAGCTACGTACAATTTGGTGGCAGGAATATAAATCACTGTCAAGCAAAAAATATAAAAAACAATCTGATTTCTAGATTTATTTTTAACCATCCATAACACTGATTATAACATTGATTATGTCTGAAATATATATAGTAGTTATATAAAATTATAATTTAATGATTTTTATTTACATCACACAAACATTTTTACTGTATATGAAGAAAACACAATGTTTGAAATGTACAATAATGCTTATACGCTATTATGGTTTCGACTCTAGTGGAGCCTATATAAGGTCCATAAAATTTGAAATGTTTTATCGATCCATAAAACATGGGTTTTTATGAATAAATATTAAGAATCACAAAATATTAAAAATATGAACAATAACTACACTAAACAAAGAGCAGCCCTTACATAGCTTTAAAAAAATTACACTTTGACTACTAGCACATAATATATCTGTGGACTTTTGGATACATTGGAACATTCGATTTAAATTATGATTGTTTTGTGCCAATGATTATTATCTATAAAGTTAATTGAAACACGAATAATTTTGTAACATTTAATTATTAATACATATTTATAATTAGATATATTGAAAATAATGTTAAAAAGGAAAGAAATATCCTTTAAGACAACTGTTATATTTAATTTAAAAAAATTATACAGACTTTAAGCCTTATATATAACAATGATCTTTCAACCTTATTTATTTTCTACAATTCAAATAAACTCGTGCGGTTTCCTGGGCTTGAACGTTACCGTTTTTCTTGAAATGCCAAGGGAATATTAATGTTTTAACAAAAAGATGCATATCGTAAAAAAAATACAGTATTAATAAACAAAATTAACAGCTTCCCTTTTATAAATTTTTATCGAACTCAACCTTTAATTTTACATAAAAATGATTCTTGTATTCATGCCGAGACAAACTATTTTCGATATTCAACGGCGCGTAATAAACTACAGCCATTCCTCTGTAGACATCTGCACGAGACCGCTTTGTTAAGAGGAGATTCCTTCTTTACAAAAAAACGATAAGAAAGTTTCTTCTATCAGGTTTTCATCAGTTAATTAAAATCAACAAACAAACAAAACTATTAAATAGTTTTATAATAATGCTAGTCCGTTTACATGGTTAAATGTTGCATTATTTTCCTTTATAGTTCAATTGATTATTAAATTATTTTTTTGAATCAAGTGACGGCCTGCAAAAGATCTCAATGGATATATATATCACAATGGATAGGATTTGTAAGTTATAGATAATAAAACTACTAGTAATGCGTTAGTAATGCGTCAAAGTTTATAAAAATAATCACAAAAGATTGATTAACTTTTTGTGACTTGTCAGATCGCGGCGTCCTTGTAACCCTCTTTGGGATGGTAATGTGGATAGAAGCCTCCCGTTTATTCTAACTCCAATGTTTAACAAAATAACAGTCACAATACCATTGTTGACTAGTCATTATCAGACAAAAGGATTATCTTGTTAATTATATATGTAATACAGAATGTAAGCAAACGTTGTCCTAATAGAGAAAATGTGAGATGAAATGTCAATGTGTGTGTGAAAGACGTATGAACGAGAAATATCAGAATGTCTGTGTGGGAGTGATGTTTTTTGTAGCGGCGATAATGTCGCCACATCTTCAAACTGAAGGTGCTATTACAGAGGAACTAGGTTTGATTCTAGTTCCTTTCAAGTTGAATTCTTTGGGTCGTCTTACGACGTAAGCATGTGGTGATAGTAAAAAAAGTATAAATAAATAAAAAGTAACATTTACATTATTAGACTATCTGTTGCATACTGGACATGTTATAGCACTACTTTATCTTCGTATTCTTTCATTAAGCCTGGCCATGGCGGGCACAGTAACAAGAAAGTGCCTTTATTATGGCGCAGAAAACCATTTAACTTAAAACAAAAAATAACAAAGCGCTATGATCGCTGTGATATGAACGCTGTGATGAGGATTTTAAACTTCCTTAACAGTTCTACTAATAAAAAATCTTTCAGTAAATTAATTTATTGTAACTATCGGCACTTTTGTGTGTGTGTGTGTTTGTGCATAGATAGCAAGTATTTAACTAAACCTTACCTAACTTTTCATTTTAATAACATGTCCCCTTATAGCCTTTCTCTTAAACATAAAGCATTGCGAGACCCAACAAAATCACAAATTTCCATCTTTTTATTATTATTATGACTTAAGAGAAATGAAAATACTTTGAATTAACTAAGAGAAAAGGATATGAAATTTCGAAATTAGAGGGAATTATATATCAAATTATGCTATTACTCGTATTTTGCTCGCCCGGCTAATGGAAAAGTACCTAATTATTATTCATTTTAAAATGTCACCACATTTTATTACATCTATATACCTTAATGAAATATAATATAAAGGTATGATTATTTTAAGGTTTTGTTAAAGCAGGAACAGTGGTACCTAGCGGTAGAGGACTGAGATTTGCGATCGTAGGTGGCGGGTCCTATACCCGGGATACACTCTTATATAATTTACACTTTGCTCAATAAGTATATAGGATTACCACAACTCACAAACAAGTTTCCAGAGTAAGAAAAGGACCAATATTTAGCTACTTCACACATGCAGTGATAGTCGTGCAACAAAATGCACCGCCCGCCAGCCCGCTGATAAATGCGTATGCGGCAAACAATGCGAATTACACAACTGCCACCGCTAAATCACTCAACACGTGTTACACCCCTCCACGGGGCATCTTCGGGAGTTACGTTACAACGATTAGTGCTAAAACACAGAGTGCTCCATTAAATATTTAAGTTTCCAGAGAGAGCAGACGCAGAGTTCTCTGCGAACCATAATAACACACTGTGATCGCCAATCCGCTTGCCAAGCGTGGCCATTATAGTGTATCCCCCTATAGATATCTTTATGGGCGGCCAAAGTCTTGTAGTGAGCATGTACAAACTTTAAGTACGATTATTAGTATAAGGGAATATTTCAATTTTATATTGAGGAACTGTTTTATATGGTCATTGGCATTGGATAACTTTCAAGCTTCACTACTGATATTCGACACCACCCGAATTCGAATCGTCGACTTACATGTTATTCGACTGCCTTGTGATTCCGACATAAACATAAACAACAATCAATTAAGTAAACACGGAAAAGTCCGTATAACTTTCTTTTCGTTTCCGGAAACCAAGGTTCTGGTCATAATAACCTGATAATTTCAGAATAGCATCGTTAAATAGCAGTTTTAAAAATCATAATACTAATTTATTTTTATAGGGTGCCCTTGTGTCGGAACGTTAAGCGGGTATTACTCGAGTCCAAACTGAGGTCACCTCGTGACGGCACTTAAGCCTAATTACTCCATGGAAGCCGAAGCGATCCAAGACTGGGCCCCTCTGCACCTTGATCCCTCGAACCAGCAAAATCAGAAAATCCTATTTTACACAACAAAATAACTCACGCGGTAAGATGACACGTTACAATTAAGTTACACACTGTGACTTTTATAGCTAAAAGCTAAACTAATAATCGCAGATGAACGAAATAAATGATAATATAATTTTATTATAAATTTCTTCTCTTTTTTAAATAATATCTGTACATGCGACTTCTAACAGCACAAGCTTGTCAAATATGGTGAAATAGCAGTTTTATGAAAAGAGCTGTCTTAAATAACAATTTCAAAATACGAATTTTGCCTGTATAACTTATCTACGTAAATTTTAAAAAAGGATGAGTAACAATATAATAATACAACACATAATAATATGAAACAAGAATAACTAAACTCTTTTTTATGTGATACCCAATTAATAAAAATGTGGAAATAAAATATTTTAATATGGCTATAAGGAATTGTTTCTCCTTAAATGTTTGAGCGTAATGAGTTTATCTAAACGTAAATTTGCGTCATAGCTTGTCGAACACAGTACACTATTACAGGCATGCTCATAACAATCTATAACATTTATTAAAACCCGTAACTTCTCTGTGACTACTATTTTCGCAAAAGGAAGACGTAGTTATATCGATAAGAATCCACCGAGTTACATAACGCGCACAATAATTGATTAACACGACGCCATTTTGTGATGATTCAATGCGCCATCTTTATTAATTGTCAGCGGTTCTCTTTATAATGTTTTTTTATATAAATTAATTCCTTCCCGGGTCACAGACCTTTTAATTAACTATTATTGAACGGAGAATTTATTTATTTATCTACTGTACTTTGTCAAACAAGCCTAGTATACAACCATAAATGATCTAATCTTATGATGGATATTAGAGTGGCAGAGAAAAATAGACATGAAAAAGGAATGAAAGAACAGAATGACAGAGACTGTGAAGAATTAAAGCAGAGAATAAAAATAATAAAAAGGAAGTGAAAAATTGAAAAAAGGTAGATTCCAACCAAAATAGGGGGTGGAACCAGAGATTCCCAATAGCGGGGGCTATAAAAAAACGTCTTATATATAATATATCGAAAAATTAACTATAGGATGGTCTACGAATCTACATAATGGTGAATAAAATGTCCTTTTCACTAATAATTGACTTTACCCCTACATATACGATTAACAGGCAGAAAATTATACAAGTCGATTGTTTATACATGTAAAAGCTTAAAAACTTTAAAACTAATATGTCAATAAAAAGCTTCATAATTTTAAAATGTATTTCCTTTATTGTATACAAAGATATTAATATTAAGAATGTATTTTTTCTATTGTAATTCGATAGGCAATTAACTTCTAGCAGTACTAAGTCTGCGGGGACAGATAGTAAACAATAATTAATTGTATTACGTATCAATCCGAACATTGAAAATGCTTTTTCTTAATATTATCATAACGTTATTTATCATTTTTAAAAGTATTTATAAGTATTTAAAAGTATTTGACTTTAGGAAAGGATACTTACCATACATTAATTCACTGCAAATATGCTATTCGTTCGCCCTTTCATAGCTTTTTCATAACTCATCACTCTGCATAAAAGTAAAAGAGATAAATAGCATTAAATAATAATAAGAGTTACAAAACATAAACAATATTGTAATTTTGAAGCTATTTAGCGGCGTCGTAAAGTGCTTGCGATTCTGAGTCAGCCGGCTTTGATGGATTATCATTGAGTTCGTTTATTGAACCACCAGTCAGACACCAGATGGATGCAGCCGGAGATGCCGGGTCAAATGAGGTCGGACGTGCCGTGGACACTTCTATATTTATAACTACTCGAGAACAAATTATATTTTTAATTGGAAAAATAGCATCCATAGCATGGAAATTTTTTTTTTTTTAATTAATAATTTTAAATATCACAACGTCTGAAGATAAAGGTCAAAGACCTTTGTCCAATGTGTGTATTCGGGGATGTCCAAGACCAATGTGTGTATTCGGGGATGGATCCGAGACGTGGTCTTTTACGATGGGCTTAATAAGAAAGCTTAAGATAAGAAAGTATAGAAGAGAGTTATGGTTGGAGCTTCAATGCGAAATTGAATGAGAGATAAAGAGATCTTCAAAAGAACCAAAATCACAGTAAAACATAGGAAATGGCAGTAGCCAGGGCACGTACATCCGACTACCTTTGGGGCCAAGAAGTTCTAGAAGGACGATTACGAGTCAGTAGAATCCGCGTGGGTATGCCCTCCTACCAGGTAGACTATCTACTTAGTCAAAGTAGCAGGAAGTCGCTGGATGTAAGCAGCACAATACCGGTCATTGTGGCTATGTTTGGGGCAGGTCTATACATCGCAGTGGAGGCCTATCGCTGAAATGATGAAGAATATTAAAAAAAGAAGTAATTTAATACTATTTATTTTATTAACCATATAAAAAGACTACTACTGAACTCACAGTTCAAAAACACACAAGAACCCAACGCAAATACGCGCGAAAATAACCGTGACTCAGCTGGCGATTGGATTTTAAAAACGGAATGTCGAGTATCGTTCAAACGTAAAATAATGAGTGACAACCGGAAAAAGTATTGTAATCAATACAGCAACCGTTCAATACAGTTTTAGATTTTTATAACTAGAAACAATGAAAACGGATGTAATAAATTCAAAAACATGATATAACAAAAGAATTTGTGAGTAATTCACCCGTCTGGTTTCTTCGATAGCTGTCCAATGAGTAAATAAACTATTAAATTAATAGCGGTCAAATTGCAGACCGGTCATAGGCGTAGGTGTCGACGGTAGAATTTAACTAAATACCAGTACTAGTGGGCGATATGGTATTAAAAGGATTAATTAATTAAAATCGAGCACTGTAGACATCTTTATTTGTAAACTATAATATTAACCCGTCTTTCAAAATATATAGGGCGATTGTAAAAATTAAGTAACGTCTTGATAATATAGTAGGCAAAAGTGTTTTCAAAATTCGGATTAATAAATATTAAATTAATAATAATCTTCCCTTGTAGACTCTACTGCCAGATATTATAAGTGTCTCTCGCATTCAAATTCACTCTAAGGGTGGTCACTTTATAGGGGTGATTGGAAATGGTGTAGAAGCTTTCGCTTACAATTGCGCTATACATTCGAATCTATAAACTTTTACACCTGTACCCCATCACCCTGTATACGTATTTATCACTACAGTTGCATTTATGTTGCTAAGAATTCTCTGTCTATCGTGGATTCGACCACTTTCTATATAGACCGCACATTTTGTACATTATACATATTTTATTTGCTTTTTACAAATTATCAAGTTACATCTTGAGATCACATATGCTAAAACAGTATTACAAAAGACTATGACATCTACTAATAATAACTAAGTTCGCCTTTATTGTCGCCCAATCCGCAATCTAAGTTTACGCTTGTATCGGGAAAATGTGAACATTAAACGTGTAAACATGGGCCCAAAACTGTTTATTATAGCAGGTTAAGTGCAACTGAAACCGCTGTACTGCGCCTCAGGAAAGTACGGTGAGGTGGGGCCGAGGAAAAAAGAGCATGAGCGCTACACACAAACGACAATAACAACGGTATAAATAATAATACGACGCTATTGTTCTTCGATTATATTATATCAGGAATAAACTTATTACAAAACTAATTCATTTGCGTTACAAATTGTTAACTTGCGTTTTTTATCAGTAGCAATAAAATATTTAGACGATTTATATGTCAATTATTTGATTTTTTTTATAAAATATCCGTCAAAATAAAATACTGCAATATGCGCAAGTATTATTACTACAAATTAATGAGCATAAATATGAATACAATTTTAACATAGATCGCTGTTATTTTATTGTTATTGTATTTATTGTACATTACTTTTGGAACACTGGTAGCCCAGCGATAGAGGCCTAAGACTTGCAATTGTAGGTCGCAAATTCGACTCAAAGGATACAATCATACATAATTCATACTTTGCACATTAATTATATAGGATTGTCACTGCTCACAGACTAGTTTCCAGAGGACGTTCAGCATCTTCTGCGTACCATAATCCCACATTGCCATCGCCAACCCCGCAACCGTGATTATGGTATATCCCCATCGACATCTTTAAGGGAGGCTTAGGCCTTGCTGAAGGCGTCTTTGGGCTGTAATGACTACGACATTAGTTTTGTGAATCGATTTAAAAAAAAATCAAGTAACCTTTAACTCCTAAAATTATAAACAGCATTGCAATTTGAATGCATAAACTACATTTTAACAACAAAATTCCTGCACAAAACACACTCAAACAAATTTATCAAGAAAATTGTCAGCATTAAATTTAGTATTTATAAATAACATGCGTAGACTACTCAAGAACTAATAACAAATACAAAGATACTACTATTTCCATACAAAGTAATTTATAAGTTAGAATGATAAAAAAATGTGATAATTTGCTTTTTATAATTATTTTCATATGATTGATAACACTCGTGTAAATAAATTTGCCGCTTTGAACTGATTTTATTCAAATAACTGGAAATATTGCAGTGAACACACCGCACTTAGCGTTTGGTCGGTAGAGGTGATCCCATAGCTATCAACGTTATTAAATAAAATATGCAGTCATAGGATCTAATTGTATTCCTCAAGGGACAAATTCCTTGCTTCCTTGTTTGCTTGCTTTCTTTCTTCAGGCGATTTTTAAAAGTACGCCTTTGCTTCATAAATTCGAGAAAAAAAAATCGTTTTGTAACTTAATCATAAATTCTTTTTTTAAATCAAACTGTAGAGAAATAATACCGTAATCTATACAATTTTAAGTTAAAGTAATACAAATTTTACTGGTGTACAACTTAAAAAAGATTGGATCGATTTAAATTGAAATTACGTTATTAATACTCTTTTTTGTGTATTCAAATTAAAACAATTTATGAGAAAGAATAGATATCATTTGACTAAATACCAGTGTAGACCGAATATAGGATCTAGATGTACATAAATCCAAAATTTTGAAATAAGAAGACATATGTTAATTTATAGAATAAATACAGGACTGAACAAGACGTAGTCAAGAAACAATAAAGCGAAGTCTGAGTTTTAAACGTCGCCGCAAACCAAGGACAGTTCACACGCAAGTTATTTACGCTCTCTCAACTTATCACCCTAAGAATAGATCGTGAGTGATTCAGTTTTCAATTATTCGAAAGATGTGTAGTGTATAGAAGTTAATTAGATTTTATTTGGACTGAACTTATGTCAGTATTTTTATAACATCATCATCACCATGTAAGCCAATAGACGCCTGCTGCAAGGCAACCTGCATCTAGCAAATTCCCACGATCTTGACTATATCATCGGCTCGTCGTCGGCTCTCTAGAAACTTTCTTCTCTCACAGCCGTGATTGTAAGGTTGTATGTGTCACGCCTATTGCTTCAAACGAAAAATTCTTTTAGTTAGTTAAGTGATCTTGGATCTTCTACGGACTTCCTCATTTCTAATTCGATATGGCAGCGAATCTCCAAGTGTGAGCATAGCCATTCATTGTTGGATGACCTTGAGCCTTTTCATAAGGCACATCGTAGACGAACAAATTCTTAAACATCGGCAACACACACTGTTCAAAATATAAAACTGGACACAAAGGAAGTTCTGCGAATGAACCGCCATGTTTATAACAACGGTACGCAGGGTTTTGTAATACAAGATCCATATTTACGCACAACGCATTTGAATTCGCCTGGTTGTCAGCACATTGTAAGTTTTTGCGATATTAAAGAATATTTCGAAATCAATGCGCCGGGCCCTCCGACGGATTACGCTCTAATTCCCTCTTCAGACGGGACTCTATAGACTTAAACAGTCTGATTTTATACATCTTCTCTCTGCAATCAGAGTTAAAACTTTATAAATGTCTAATGAATTACATAAGTTGTCCCAAAAATCAATGACAAGTCTAATCGTGTGATAAGACTGACATTGAAAAAAGGAAATCAATTCTGCATCATATAATTCTTAAATTAATGACATCATAAAAAATAAATAATATTGAAGCTCCGCAGGTTCGAGTTCCCCTCTTAAGATAGCTAGTAAAACCTCTTTTTTGGAAACGAAGCACAAGAGCTCCCTGAAAAGCTTCGACTCGGACCGCTACTTACTATAGCTTCACTGGTTTGGGAAGCCGCTGAGCTTTTAGATCGCATAGACGAATGCTTCATAAAGTGACTAGGCTGCAGCGCCTCCTTAAACGGACCTCGGCCTGGACTGCCACCCGTCTATCATTCCGATTCAAGGACGCCCGAGATGGCCGAATGGCGACTCAATGTATATTATCGGGCTAACATTGCAACCACTTCGAAAAGCGGTAGTGCTGGGAGAAGTGAACAAATAAACTCCAGCACCGCTTTTGTCTAGTGATCGAGGCGACCCCTATGGTACACAAACTTACATGATGTTCTTTCTATTATCATGACTACATATTATTATCAATAATAACTATGATAATAAATTTATTTCTCATAATACACACAAAAGACGCAAAATAAGGACAAAAATACAAGTAAAAGTTAAACAGAACAGAATATGGTACTAATTAATTAACTAAAATGGACTAAGCATTTACAATTACAATAAATAATATTAATCAAAATAAAGTAAATAAAAACCTAAATTAAACAAGAGTACACATCCTATTTTTTTAAATAGGAGTATCTGTGTAAAATCTTTTTACATCAGTGTATGTTTTTTTCTTCATTCAAATGGTGGTTGAATAGAATAACGGTATTCATTTTTAATATATCAATGATAGATTCGGCCAGTGAGAATATTTTTTTAAATTGAACTCGATTGTATGCCTCGATAGTACATAACGCACTAAAGCAGATTATATTATTTTAATAAACACGTATTAAAACAGAACTAAATAAAAGCCCAGCGTCTGATTTATCTGCCGCCAGACGGGAACACTTATAGCCCGGATTAAGTACGCTTTATCTCGAGATACAAGAGGAAAATCACGAGCGGGAAAACCGGAGAGAATTCGATATAAGTTGAAACTATTTAAATTCATTCTAAATTTGACAACGACGCCATGGTTTCGTCATTTATTATTTCAACCGAAAGACGTCAAATACTGAACGGTTGGAAGCGGCCTGTATCCAATGTTTTTAACCTTACTAAGGTAGTCAGTCCACCTTGTGGGATGACTTACGCTGTGCTTGCCAATCCGTGGAGTCTACTCTAGAACTTTAAGAGCTCAGCAACAATCTGTTCCGTGAGCTAAGTGGTCTGCCTACTGCCAGACCGACCTGTAAATCCGCTAAGCCATATCATTTGGTTTTGTTCGTCTACAGATCTTCATTCCTCATTTGATCTCCAAAATCCCGACTATAGCCCCTTCTATAACTTATTGGGCGGCTGGAAGCTTGCCAATGAGATCAGAGTGAGATACCATTCTTACAGTAGAGAAACTAAATCATAATCATAATAAATTGAGAAAAAAACGATCTTAAAATCTTTCTAAACACAAACAAAAGATCTGATTTGACTTTCGCTTTTAACCATAAAGGCCACTTCCTATGTCCAAAAGTGTACATCCTACGACTGAAATGTTGAAGAATGATGATGGAGAAGAAAAGTGAATAAGTTTTTTCATGTAGTTAGTTTTTTTGCATAAAATTAGTGTTTGTTTAATATGTAGACATTTATTTAAAACTCTATAAGGACACATGTTTAAATGAAATCCAGCTATGTTGACAACCATTAAGTTACACACTTAATACAAAAGAAACGGGACCCTACCCATGGGAGTTACCGGTGTTCCAGAAAGCAAAAACGAAAGTATTGCAAGAAATAGAACATGACAAATTGAGTGAAGTACCAACAAATTGATCTTCACAACTCCGTCTTCCTTATTTTCAATTACTAACAACGAATACGGGACAAAAGAAATAAACGAAACAAAAACGCGTTTTTATTCCCCTGCGGTCAACCGGAATACCGAAACCTATTTACTATGAAATTGACTTCGTATTAGGTCAGAATAACAGAGAAAACTCGAATAAACTATACAACGCACAAACGAACCACTGTATTATGTAAAGTTATGTCTTTTATATAAATCTATTATAAGTTTAAAAATGTTGTTTTTAAAGATTGTTGATTAAAGATTTTAATGAAATTCTTCTCTTTATCGAACAACTACGTATTTACAATGTACACCTGTCTAAACTCTTTGAATAATCATATAATAAATTTAACAAGTTTATTAAAAATACTCGAATAAATTTTTTTAGGTGTTAAGGCGTTAAGTGATAATAAAGCTTGGAAATAATTTGCTTTACTACTGTATTAAGGATATATAAAAATGACCAAAAAGATATTTCGCCCGAGTTTGATGTGAGTTTTATTTAGTACGGAGCGTCTTTGCTTTGATACCTTTATAGATTTGAGTTCACGGATATCATAATATTGGGGCTTAGTCTGTTTCTAGTCTGTGCTGAATTGTGTGATTCGTGCGTTCCTGACGTGACAGAAAGGAGTGTTTATTATAGGACACTAACAATCAATGATCCTATGCAGATAAAAACAATTAAAAAAATAATAATTGTAAGAATTACTTGTGACATAGCCGGAAATGTGATATATATTAACGAGTTATATTATGTATATATTGTTTGTATATCTATGGCATCCACTGCTGGGTATATTTTCTTTTTAGAGAGATATTTATTCACTAATTTTAATATATCATGTTTATATTTTAATGTTTTCCCGTTACAAAGATCTTTCATATCTACTAAAGATAATTAAAATGACCCACCTCGGCCCAGTATCGACCTAGATATGTTTAAACCGGGTCAAGTTCGGGATGGTTATGCCGTTAAATGTTTGCCAGAACCTTATCAGTTACACGACCGCATCGCAGACAGGTGAGGTACATGTAATAATAACCACAGAGTATAAATAATCCCATCTTTTTCATAAACAACTTCAAAAGATGTTAATAATGCCAACATCACCAATATACTAGCCAATTAAAATTTGACAATAACAATCTTACATTTAATAATCTTCAAGGTGGATTGTATAATAACTAAAAAATTTAAATGGTGAGTTTGTATATATATGTAATCTATAAACATATGCAAGAATAAATCTCAATTTCCCTTAATCACGCCATAACACGAAATCGACTTTACTTTCTTCATGCATCAACAGATGTATAAGAAGGAATTTATAAAACTGTGCTGAAACTTGCGAAAATTCTGAAAATTGACTATTCGTTTTGAACTTCGCGCGTTTGTTACTTCACGAGTTCTAAATTTAAACTGTTATTAACGTTTACACAGGCTAGTGTTTATTGATCACAATATTAATTGATCTATTTCACATTCAATCATTAAACAAAGTAATAAATCTGATAATTATTAAATTAATTTACCTTTTCATTGAAAGCATAAGACCAATAACTTTTGATACTACAAAATCTTTTAGGACAGCTAGTTTATGATATAAAACAAAGTAATAAATAAGAACTAGATAAGCATTTACAATCGAAGTGAATCTACTATATCTATATATAAATAAATGAATCGGCAAATCACAAAAGATCAAATAGGGGCAAAACTCCGAAACAGCTCGATCATTTCGCTAATATTTTTTTTACATTTTTGTTAAGGCACGAGCAAAGTTCAAGTTCGAAAAACATTCCAAAAAATTAAAATCCTATCCCTAATTAAAACCACTAGACGTCGATCAAAACCAAAAAGAGCGCGTGAGGAACAAAAAAAAAAGTTACGTACAACTTTATTTTTAAATTCTGATGAGTATAAAATAGAAAACTTTTTTATGTATGTCACAGTTGTTTATTAGTAGTACTTTAAATTAATCACAATTAAATACGTTTTATTTATTTATTTATAAACTTTTGATAACCCAGTCTATTCAGACAAGAAATTAATTTAATATAGACATGTGTATGTTTATACATTTAAAATAAATCTATAAATGCTTCGGAACGGTATTGGAGCCGTACTTGTCCCGATCTAAGCAATCCAAGATGAATTGAATTATTTTTTTCTATGTCTCTTTTAGAAAGAAAGCATCTGCGGTAATCGATCATTCGCGCCTAGTGCGAATGTACATATCTATCTATATATTAAAGAGATTTCCACCTATATACTAACTGATCACAATATCTCTGGAACCATAAGACTTGGAGATTTAAATTTTGATGAATGATATATTTTAATATTTACTTTTCACCGAACGGAGATCGGCTAACATTGAATATTTTGAAATTCCACTTGCAAGGGGTTGAGTGAGCGTATAAATGTATATTTTCATAGTAGCTCTTACAGGTACTTAGAAAGAATATTTTCTTTTTGACATAAAAAATTATACCTAAAAATGCACCCGAAGCCCGCGGGGAAACAACTAGTGTCATATGTATTAGTTCCAGTAAATATTACTGTCCTTACTTTATTAATTCCAAAATATTGTCACGGAAGCTTGCGACCGTAGATCGCAGATTCGATTTCCAGCATACAATTTTACATAATTTACATTTTATGCATTAATTACATGATTCACACACAAGTGATATACACAAACAAGTTGAAACAGAGGATGAGCTGCTATGTCCTCTGCGTACTTCAATACCACATTGCGATCGCCAACCCACCAGCCAAGGGTGGCGATTATGGTAAATCCCCCCATAAATATCTTTGGGAAGGTCTATGCCTTGCAGTGAGAGTCAATGGACTAAAACGACGATTAACTTAAACCTCTACAGTGACTTTGCTTAAGACCTTCCTCGGTTCCATCGTATTAAGACTATGACAAGTGCCTAGGTCGAATAGTCAGATGCTCCATGGTGCGACATGACACAAGAGCCCTCGAGGAGTGACCTCGGATTTAACTATCATTCGATTATCGCTTACTATTACTCTTCGAAGATGGTCCGGTGGACCGGACCCTAGCTACGTTGATTGTTTTTGGATTATGATGTACTACTGCTGAAATAATTATTATCATCATCATGTGAGCCGAAAGTCACCCAGCGTAAGGTATAGTCCTCCTCCAAAGGTTGTGTTGTTCCCATAACCTTGACTACGTAGTCGTTCCACGCGAAAAATTTTCGGGCACACGGCTGAAATGTTGAGGAATAATTCACAAAAAGTTTTGATTTCGCAACTAATCATCTTAAGTTGCCGTTTTCAAATTAAATAAGCTCTTTTAATTTATTCCTGTCTAAATTAAGTTTTCTTCGTTTTAAAACTACAAGCGAGTTTTTACTACTATTTCAAATAAATCTGAGTAACTTGTAGCAACGTGCTTTAAACACGAGGCCAAGCTTTAATATATAAAATCGATCAATCACCGGAAGGACATTAATGACACGTGGAAGCTATTTACGAAATTACCCAAGTGTATTCCCAAAGTTTCATCTAATACACCTGGCGTTCGTCTACTGCACTGAAATAACCGCTTAGGTAAATGTCAAGGATCCTTTAACTAATTGTATAGTCGGTGACAAAACTTTAATTACGACAATATGGATAGTCTAGTAATATTATATATCAGAGAAATAGCCTTAATAGTATTTTTTTAATGACTAAGTATTGCCGTAAAATCGTTCTTCTCTATTTTCAGCCGATAGATGTCTGCAGTGAGGCATAAGTTTCCCCTGAATATATCTAGAAGGGATTTACCATAATTGCCACTCTTAGCGGGCGGGTTGGCGATCTCATTATGATACGCAGAAGATGCTGCTGCTCATTCTCTAGAAACTTGTGAACAGTGGCAATCCTTTATGATTAATGTAAAAAAATGTACACTACTAATTCAACACAGCTTCGAAGAATATTCTTCTATTCTAAAAAAAAGTGTAACAATGTCGTCAGAGATCAAAAAGACAAAACTTCTTTGTACCATCGATGCACCGATATTTATCCGTTCCAACTAGAAAATTACCTTTTTCTCCACCTCCCCATCCTTCAACTTCTCATAGCGATCTGACAAAAGCCAACAATAACCTCGTACAAGTTTTTCACGTGACCACTTTCACAATATTCACCACAGAGCAATTTGCCAAAAAAAATTTACTACGTAGAAAATACTTTACATTGTAATGATTTTTTTTGGATTTTTTAAATAAACTTTTTAAATTTATTGTGTGGTAATTTGATGACATTATACTAGACTGTAGTGTATGTTAAAACCGCACACATGAGTTTCTATTTTTTTTGTAGAATTTTCACACAAAATCATTGAACATTACAGCAAGAAGTTTACTTTGAATAAAAGCGAATAGAATGACCTAATGTAATGCCCTTAATGGTGAAAACATCCGGTTTCTTCGTATGTTTTCACAGGCCAGTCCAATATACCTGGGGTCAATGTACCAAGTAATTTTAGTTGACAATATTTGTCTCCGTAGTGGAAGAGTCATGGATGATTTTCACATAAAAAAATTAAAGGTAAGGAATGATATACAGAGTAATGGGTTATAGACATAAAAGCGATAAAGGAGTGAATGTATATCTCAGTAACTGTCAATTAATGTATGGTAAACCTATCCAAAAATTAAAATTTCAGCAATAGTAAATAACGTAATGATTTAATAATTAAAAAGCGTTTTAAGAAGTCGGATTGCTACATAATAATATTAATTATTGTTTGCCATCTGGCCCTGCAGACTTTGCAATGCGAGAAATTACCTGTCACATTATATTTTAATAGAAAAAAGTAATATAAGTAATGTCAACCTATAATTATTTTTATAAAAAAGTAATGTCAAGTAAAGAAAAGTAAGGTTGCAGGAAGTCGAAGAAGATGCGGCCAGCACAATTTCGGTCATTGTGGTGATCTTTGAGGGAGTCCTATACCTTGCAGTGGGTTTCTGTCAGCTAAAACGATAATGATGATGATGATCATGACAGCAGTAGATGCTCTCTGCTGGACATAAGTGTCTCCCATAAATTTCCAAAAAGACCAGTTGGATAGAGCATGCATACAGCGTCATATAGCGACATTGAAAAGGTCCTAGAAGTATTATTGCGTCATTATAATACAAAAAGACTCGTCTATAAGCTGTCATGATAATGATGACGATTTAAGAGTGATCGCTTTATACAGAGTGATCGAAAATACATGTTTAAACTTTAAAGCTTTTTATCTAAAAATGAGCTATACATTTACTGTTTTAAATCTTTTGTAACTACATTTTATCATCCTGTGTATATCCTTAATAAGTATGTGCTAAGTACAGAGTCAAGTTACTGTAGTCTTCATAAAAAAAATTAAATAATTTGATACAATTAACACCGCGACTGTACATAACTGACTCAGCTTATGCCAACCGGAGGCAAATCGTTTCAATTTATAACATCCTAACAACGCAATGTTTGTAAACTCAAGCCTTCCGATTTACCTCCGTCCGCGTTTTCCGTTTATTTTTAAACATCAACCCAAGACACTTGCGTGGTTAAATATTTAAAATGATATAGTTAGTTACAGAAACCGTTAAATTGACAAAAATTCTATTTTAACTACCTGGTAGCTTATGTCCAAAAAATATATTATAATAGCTTCAGTGACTTAGGTATTCACTTTGGGAAACGATAAAATTTAAAAATAAATCATTAACATTTTAATTACGTGCCAAAAAATTTCGTTACGTTATTTATTTATATAGGAAAAAATATTATTGTAGATTTTACAGTATACTTAGTATTATACGTGATTATATGTGAAAAAACGTTACGAAATGTACAATATTTAATCTTTCGATTATATTATTTATAAATTAACATTTGTTTGTTTTCTTAATCAAATAAAATATAACAAAACCCTAAAAAATCTTACTAATATGAAAAAAATATCATTTAAGTATTTTTTGTCGTATTAAGTATACATACGTTTGGATCGAGGGAATGAAGAAGTATAACTTCTAGGATTAAGACCCCTTTTTACCTGGACTTCGCTGTCATTTTGAAATAATTATGCAAAACTTAGTTTTAACCATATTGTATATGGTTAAAACGAAGTATATAGATTTATGACATTGATTCTGACAGTAAAAACGATAAGAAACGACAGTAAATACCTGTATTTAAAAGTTTACACGAGATTTAGGTACCCGATAAAACAGTTCTGGAGATAAAGACATATCTATCTTTACATTTTCGGATAGCGAAATAAATTACTGACTGCTATTAATGAAAATTAATATAATTCTTATTTTTATGCGATCAAAATATTAACTACTTCAACCATAAATGTTGTCGTTTCAGCCCATTGTCGCCCACTGCAAGGCATAGACTTCTCTAAAAATATCATTGCAGGATATACCATGATCACCACGCTTAGCAGGCATGTTGGCGATCACAATGTTACGCAGAGGAGACTTATTTGTGAACTGTAGCAATCTTATGTAATTAATGCACAAAGTGTGAATTATATAAGACTGTATCCTGTGAATCTAACCCGCGACCTACGATCACAAGTCTCAGTCATCGACCATTGGGCTACCACTGCTCTAAGTGCACATCTTCATTATTTAACTAACTTGTGTGTTCTTATGTAGGCATTGTCCATTACAATTTCAAATTTTCGATAAATTCATTGGAAGGTAACGGTAGTGGCGACCCTATTTATTCGATAGCGGTCCAGCTCTAGGCCGAGACGGCGACGTTCTATTTTCGAATGTGCCATTTGAAATTCGAATTGCATTCGGACACCGTTTTTGTGCTAAATATGCAATGGCCAGTGGCCTGTCAGAAATCAGAATAAATTTTGAGATTTGTTTTATTTAGCAGATGCAAAGTAATGTTATCGCTAGCTCGGTGTTTTAATGCCTTTTAAGATTCATTCTTAAAGAAGCTGTATGTAACATACCTAATATAATGTTTTATCACAATGCCAAATCACTGCAAAGCATGAGAGAACTAAACACATTTACAAAAGTGTAAATACCGAGCTCTTGTGTGACCGAAACCGCTGTACCGCGCCGTAGGAAAACACGGCTAGGTAAAGGCAGAGAAAAAAAAGTACATAGGCGGCGGTGCATCTTCAGAAGACACTGACGCAACGATGCATATCAAAGACGCTGTACAATGGTTTTGGTTTCTTTATTAAGGACAATAGGTCAAACGCTCAACGGATCCAGGAGAGTGCTAGAGTCGAAATATTTCTACGAGATCGAAGCAAAAATGAGGAGATCCGTAGGCGGACTAAAGTAACCGCATACCTGCCAGAGGTCGCGCATAACGAATGCCCGCAGACGTCCTAAGGTTCTGAAATGGAGAACACATATTGGCAAACGCAGCGTAAGGCGTCTAAACCAACAAGGTACTCCTTAATAAGATCGACAGAAGAAGCCGAATTCAGGCCGCTTCCTGCCGCGCCTATTGAAAATCAATGGGGATGCCTACATCCAGCAGTAGATGTCCTGTTGCTAAAATGTTAATATTGATATTAAAACCTACTATCTATTGTTTCAATACACACTTGATTTTGTTTTTCACCAAAATATCACAATAGTGTGTCCATATAACTGATATTTAAATATTTGTCAAAGATATAGTCTTATTAGTTTTTTTATAAGTGTGCGATGTTGAGTTGTCGGATATAGCTTCTGATGGATTCTCTCCTCTTTTCAGCCAATAGACACCGACTGCAATGCATATATCATAATGGCCTCGCTTGGCGGGTGGGTGGACGATCACGGTGTGTTAGTATAGTACCCAGAGGATGCTGCTGCCCATCCTCTGGAAATATGTCTGTGAGAATTGTGTAAGTGCAATTCTATGTAATTAATACTTAAAGTATGAGTTATATTTAAGAATTTATCCCGGGAATTGGACCCGGAATTATTCAAAAGAAGCGATGTGGTGTTTCATTGTGATAACGCTAGGCCACAAATTTCTTTAACCACTCGGCAAAAATAAAAAAAGTTTGGCTTAAAGTATGGCAGATTAATACAATGAAAGTAAAACTAAACCTGCCTGTCGCGTTCTCTTCTCAAATGTTCCAAATTTTTTACAACCACGGCATCTTGTCACTACCTAATGACAGCAAAAATGATACCTATATTTAAATAAATTTTGAAAAATAAGTCTCTTATATTTATATAAAATACTAAGGAATTTTTTCACTGATTATATAAATGTATGTTGGGAATATAGCAGTGAAAAAATTTGCTTTAAACAAAACACTCGTACATTCGTGATACATCTCAAATCTGACAGTCTTGCATCTTAATGTTACCAGATAACAATTTTTCTCCCACAAATAAATTAAAATCCCGTATTTTCTCTGAAATGTGTGGTCATCTTTTATCAACACATGTAAAGTCGTGTAACATCTATATTCATCCAGAACCATCTTAGAAACAGTTTCACGAACTTTGGAAATGAGAGTTATAGAGCAACTTGATTTGAATTTCTATAGACCGTTACGTTATCGAATAATTGCAGAGTTTCAACGACATTTGATCGTAATACATAATTCAGGGCTTTCTAGGCACTTCGCCGAGATCTCGAATGATAAATACAGTTAATTTTTTTTAATTTACAACATTGCCCTATTTAACGAAACGTTTCTCGGGATAATGTATTTTAGTGAAACAGGCTGTATAGATCGGCAAACTATGGCTCAAAGGACACACGCAGCTATATGACGACCTTCTGTTGCTCTTTCACAAATCCTAGTCCAATCAAGGTAATATCAAGATATAACGACCTGAGGGTTGGCTCCCGTGGAACCTATCGAACTAAATTACGAGCACTAGGTTTATCCTAACCGCTTCGCGCTCTGCCCCTAGCCTACTGAATCTGTATATGCCAACAGCAACGAATAAAATCTTTAAAAAATAATCTAAAAAGAGTTTTCTGGACAGGAAATGTAAAGATTCACATCGATCTCTATATGACGATGTCTTTCACACACTCTCACATATGAATAGTGAATTGGTAGGTAGCTTATACCAGTATTATAGCGTAACTAGATTCGATCACACTCATGGATCGTTCATTGCCATGAGTGACTCAACCCATTATATACATGAGGTTCTGTGTCATCGAAAGTGCGAGAAGAAAGGCTGCCTTCATGCTAGGCTATTTACATCCATTGCTAAACAGTCGGAATTAAATGTCACTAATAGCGTGCTGATATATGCTTGTCTTGTCTCAACGGGCTGGTTTCCGCAACTGAGCCGCAATTCTCTCATTTTGCGTCGTGGTTGGTCTTAATCAAACCAACCCAACTCCATGAGAAATCCCTGCGGACCCTTGATGTTGCCAGCGATCTCGGAGAGGCACCTCAGCGATCCGAGATAGGTAGCCCTGTAGAGTGCTACTCCCGTACACCGAAGTATTACGTGAGCATCAGTCTATATGATATATCCTCCCATAGGTATCTTTGAGGAAGTCCTATACCTAACAGTGGGCATATATTAACTAAACAAAGGCTTCCGAGCATAACCTCTAAAAAATTATGTTTTTCATACATTTATTATCATAATTACAGATTCGGCTAGAGCTATAAAGCCTGCATAGTCATTGTAAGGATTAAAAATACATTACTTATGTGATAAAGTTATATTAATAGATAAAAATTATACATTAACTTAGTTCAATTTTTTTCAAATGCAATATTATGCAATATCGGGTTACAGGACGAAGTAGTATGTTGCTTATTATATGAGATTTTAATTATGGACTGTGTAACAATTATATAATATTATACGCCAAGAAAACAAAGTTTTTTTTTTCATTTATTCTTATTGTACTCTACTAAGAAGATAATAATAGGGAGAAAATAGTAATACACCGTTACTTGTAATATAAATACATGAAAGACGTTTTATTTAGATTTTTATCACTTTTATTATATTATTATACATAAATAATAAATTAAATAGAAATAGATATATATCTACACTCGTAAAATGTATGTATATAAAATAATGAAAATATTTTCAGCATGTAAT
Organism: Battus philenor; assembly: GCF_028537555.1. Classification (NCBI taxonomy): domain Eukaryota; kingdom Metazoa; phylum Arthropoda; class Insecta; order Lepidoptera; family Papilionidae; genus Battus; species Battus philenor. Next base: position 9,444,288 of record NW_027181686.1, read on the forward strand.
AATAATTTGACATCAAATTTAACAGACGATTAATGTAATCAGTTGATTTTCAAACCAAACTCGATTTTCATCATTATTTTCTGACATTTGTTCTTCAAAGCACTCTCGTTTGAAATCATTCGGTATTATGATAAATACAATGATGAAACTATATATAAATAGATATTATCTAATCACGAAGTTATATTAAAAAAAATGATTATGAATTTCAAAGATACTGGCACGAAATTTAAAAGTTTACACGTGAATCGACGGGGATCCAGTAGGTCGTACTGTTAAATATATTTATAAGAATAATTTACTGCCGACATAGATAATCGTTTTCAGATAAAGGCCATCCTTGAGACGATAAAAATTATATTTACGAGAAGCAGTCCCCGATTGATTTCTCATGAATATACGTACGGGGTCGCACGTGTACGCCTACATAGAGAACAACACAGAAAATTACTGCCACGCTCTATGCAGCCACAGACGTTGTCAATAACATGGCACTAATGAATAATAAAGCACTTTGTCCATTATGTTTTAACCCCATTGGAGACTAAAATTAAACCCAGTGAATAATCAGCTTCTAAATGTTCAAACTATTGATATAATTAGTGTGAAGCGGTGAACCGCACGTATATTTATAATTAGTTTTTAGTTTTTGTCTCGCCCGATGTTAAGAGATGATAAGGTCTACGACAATAAAAGCTTGCTTTTAAGAAACCTATTCAGTCTTGTCATGAATACTCCTAACTTATATTTGGCCGTATATGTAGGGCTTACAATAGCTTGCGAAGTGGAAATGGCGGGAAACATTGCTTGCGGTAACATCGCTTCCCTTTCGCCACACTTTTGTTGCAAGGTGGTGGTTGACGTAATTAGGCTTAACAAAACCGTGTGATAGAAAGTATGGCGGGGGATGGGAGGCGATGCGTGAATGTATTGTAGGTGAATGCTATATGTTGAATGTATGATAATGATAGAAATTTTGCAGGATTAGTGTGGGAAGGTAAAACTAGGAGGGTGTATATCCCTGTCCCGAAAATAAGATGGAGGAAAAAGTATTTAAAAAGTTATATTTGGCTGGAAATAATAATGCCACCTCTTGGCTTATGGCATATTAAAAATACTAGCGAAACGCTTAATGTGGCTGGATCTCAACCGTGTGCGGGTGTCGTGAATTCGTGCGTCTCGTTTTCTGATGGGAAGAAAGGAGATAATAGAATTATTTGGTGTGATTCTGACGCACACTCTCCAAAGTTTTAGTAAACTATCAGAACTGATGTGTTCTGATAGAAGAAAAGTTCTGATAAAAGAAAGATGTGTCTTTGCTTAGGTAGAGGGCGTATCCATCTATATACAGTTTGAGCAAAGTGGCAACGTCACGTATCTCTATAATTTATGTTTTAATTGTTAGTAAACTATCGGAACATATCTTTGCTTGAGTAGACGGCGTATTTAATTATATTTAGTCAGTGCGTAGTGGCAGCGTCACGTATCTTGAAATTTATATTTCAATTTTCAATAAATTATTGGAACACACATATTTGCTCAGGTAGTAGGCGTATTTAGCTATATGTATTCGGTGTGGAGAAGCAACGTCACGCGCTTAGAAAGAGGCCTTCGGAATTGCAAACGCTACTTGTCTTTAAAATTTATGTTACTTCAAGCTTTCTGTTATATAGATTAAATATATAAACACAGGTGATACTGGACTCTCTTAAAACAGTGTGATGGTGTAAAGTAAAATAATTGTGTGTCATAAATAAAGTAAAAAAGAGAACTGTATTTAAAAGCATTGTTTAAAAATCAAAAAGCGGAAACTTGTTTAATTCTTCAATATTTCAAGTAGGTACTATTTGAAGCCAAAATGGTCGACAACTTCCAATTAAATAAATCAACTGGAAACAGAATGACGACCGCCGAAGCAATCACCACGATTTATACCCTGGGCGGAGTTGGTTAACGAAGTTGAACATCGATCTTTCCATTGCGCCGACGCATACTTTTAAATACGCCATACATATAAATAAATTATAAAACGATAGCTTTCTCACAAACTAAAACAACCCCTAAAGGCCTTTTCATGCCAACTGAATATACATATACATGTTCCTTGGTTATCGGTGTTAATTATGTGTGTTCACTATCCATAAATCTTACAGTAACATTAAATAACATAATGATATTTAATTAAGAAAAATCATTTTAAAAATTCTTATTACTACTTCATCATCATCTCTAGATAGACGCCCACTGCAATTAATAAGCTTCCATTAAAGATCGCCACGATGGTCAATTTTACTGAATACTGCATAACACTACTTTTTTTGTTTAAAGAATAAAAGTTTGAAGTTATTACGACATTTTCTACAATAAGGTTTTTTATTACATGCAAGTTTTCAGCCTAAGTTAGACTGCGAAAATATGGACTCGTTTATTCACGAACTTTAATTACGATTTTGAAAAATGTGTTCGATATCTTCGTAGTTTTCGGATTTTAAACAATTTACGATACGGCATCCGCTCACAAGGTGAAAAGACGCCATGTTTAGGTCTTTGGATAAAGCAAGATACAGACAACTTCCTTTTGGAAATCAAGGGGGAAACCTATTACCTAGTAGTAGGCGTCTATCAGTTGAAGTAAATGAATGAATATAGTCTTTATATGTTTGTAGTGCAAAAATCCTAACACATTCCCTTGTACAAATTCAAAATTTTACATTATATTTTATATTATAGAAGATCCATCCAGATTTGTATACGTCTAGAATGAGATTTTCTGATTTAATATGCAATCCGATGAAATGTAACAGCCTCTCCGTTTTCAGAAGAAATCAAAATATCGATAGAAACTCACTTATTTGTATTTAAAATGAAGAACGGAAGGTTAAAATATGTAGAAAATATAAATAAAACACAATAGTGATATAGTCACCTTGACGAAATCACGACGAATTAAAAAAAATCGCTCTGCGAAATACCTCTGAAGATGTAACAATTAAAAATAATTACAAACACTGCGACGTAAAAGCATAACTGCATTTACCATCTTGATTTAACGTAATAACACCCGTACAATTGTTAATTAATTTATTTTTATACTAATGAAGGAATTAAATAAAATTACAATGAAAATATTTATCTAGTACTACACGATTTATACTTAAAAATGCCTTATTTTACACATACGCGAAACATTTCTTTATTTATGATGTCCAGGCATATAACTTAAACATGTTAATTGTAATTGATTTGTTTAAACGTATTATATTCCGTTAAAAATTAATATGCATTAATAAGAGGATAATTATTTACTTTAATAAACATTCTGGAAATTATATTACAAATTAAACCATTTGATTATTATACGAAATAAACACGATTCATCTATAAACCTATTAAACTTAAACATCTAAGTAATCAACATTTCCAAAACTTAATTAAAAATAATTTAAAATCTTCTTATATTGATCAATACTTAAATATTTACTTTTAATAAGCTACAGCTGAATCGTAATCAGGATCAAAGCTATTGTTATTAGAGTCCTTATGCTTATCCGAATCATTATGTATTTCTTCGTCATTGAACATTTGATCTATTTCATCAGCGTCTCCACTAGAATATGCATTATGGCCTTGGGCATCATAAATACTGTCTTGTCTATACATTTTGGCGTCCTCGTCTAAAGATTCTTCTTCATTTAATGACTTACTTACTGTTTCACTGTCAAACGAATTAGTTTCGTACTTACTGTTAGAAATAAAATCACTAGATTTTGCTTGTAATTTTTCTGCTCGATATTGATTATCTTCATCTTCATCGTTGTCATCGTTTACTTCATTTTCATCTGAATCATCGTTTTGATTATTTCCTGTTATGTGTGATTCTTCATTACTATTATCAACATGGCTGTCACTAGCAACTTCTGAAGAATCACCATCTTCGCCGTCGTTAGCAGTTATTTGCTCGTATAAATTTGAGCTCTGCTGCGTTAATTCACCATTGCTTCTGTTTTTTGTAATAATGTCTTCACTGTCTTCATCCATTTCTTTGTCGCTACTCATATCATTCTCGTCGGATATCTGGGCATTAACTTGATTATCACTATTTGCATAAGTGAAGGAAGTGTTATCACTATTTTCTAAAACTTTGTCGCTTGGTACTGTTTGTACCGTCACAACAGCATCATATGGGATACCTGTATTACCAGAGAATACGAGAATAACGTATTTGTAACCAGGTCCACCGTCAATAATGTTGGCTTTAAGATCAGTTCCGAAATCAATTCCGCTAACTCTCACATGAGTTATTAGATCTCCATCAGCTAAAGCAGGATACCGTATGGCCAAAGATCCGCCCGGTACAGTCACACGGATTTGTTCCGTATTCGTTTTCTCTAGTTCTTCATTACCGACGTCCAATAAAAAAACGAATGGATACTTATGAAACGGACTGCCAACAATTGAAACTATGAGATGACAAATAACAAGAGAGAATAGCATTGTTACGTTTAGAGTACTCGGTAGTAATGTCAAGTTATGGTACATTAAACAGATACTTATATAACTCGATTTCATGCTTCAGACGATCCAGTTTTTATTCCGCCTTGGCATTGTCACGTTTCACTGTAAATTAAAAAAAAGTAAAGTTCATCATCGTCTGGAGATCGACCAGGAAGATTTGTTTCCTTATTGGACATTTTTTAGCAATGTCCTTGTCATTCAATTAGGTTTTATCTTCTTTATCACAATCATCAATATTCCTGTCGGATGGATGACCACAGCTGAACGTAGGCTTCCCACATAGATTTTCAATAAGACCAGTTGGTAATACGTTCAGGGTCAACCAACAACCTTAGTAAGGTTGTCTATCCACCATGTACCCCCAAGGTATATAATCTTAGTGGAAGTGAATAGCCTATAGGTGGACGGCCTTATTACATCCTTGCCAGTCCATGGTCTTTACTCCAGTACATTAGGGCACCAGCAGCCTTCGGTCAACATGCCAATCCATGCCAGTCTATATGTTACCTTCATTCATCTACGGATCTTATCTTGATAACAGAATGAAAATTAAATAAAAATAACATACACACTTTTATTTTTATATTTATTTCGTTCAACATTAAAACATTGGAGTTAAATATGGGAGTATTTTGTGTTAAACACTAACAGCCGTTAATATCACAATAAATAGTATTATTTCATAAGTATGACGATTTCTTAGTCAGCTAGCTATAAGCAAACATTATTAGACGAAAGAATTCATGACGCTTAAATAAAGACTCATAAAAATACTTAAAATAATATTTTTTTTTCATTAAATATAGCTTTAAAGGTTAAATAGAGGAAGATAATTTCGTTGTGATTTATAACACCATTTCCAAAAAAGCAATTAGCACTAATCAACGATGATAAGTAAAATGAATGTCCAGATAAGCTATGAATATATCTTCCGCGTACTATTTACAATAATTTAATACCACTATACACAGAGGCATAATTATCGTAAGAAACTTCTCATTTGTTTATTCTGATGCTGCAACGACGACTGCGCTCTTTCAGCTTGCATTATCAAATTGTCCAATTTACTATTTTGTGATGTAACCTGCTTATCGATCCTTAAAATTGGTGTTTTCTCAACTTTCTCCATAGTTTTTAAATCATCCAAAGCCGTATTTATATCTGGACCATTCACTTTGAGTTTCGGCGAGCGTTGTGTAAATTCATCGTCATTGGGACCGAGGCCCGTGTTAATGGAACTTATTTCCGAATTTTTAGGCGGAACATAATCTTTGTCATAATTCATTTGGCCGATGTAACTGGGATCGCTGGAATAAGATAGATTGTCCTTAGCTGTAAGTTTTACGCGAAAAAAATTCGTTAAGCTTCCACATACACCCTGAAAAAGACAGAAAATAATTCTTAGGAAAAAAATTGAGCAAGCAAATGAATAAATACATGTAAACATACATATATAAACTAGCATAATGTCCAGTGCAGTGTCAATAAGGCAATAGGGTCCGACCATCTAACAAAAAGTACAATAACTGAGCAAACAGATCTTGTACGCGTTTTATGATACCTTAATTCGTCGTCGTTGAGAAGCGATGTCCCAGCGGTACAGGACTGAGACTTGCGATCATAGGCCGCAGCTTCTATTCCCGGGATACAGTCATTAAAACTGTGCATTATTTACATGGGATTGCCACTACTCACAAAGGAGTTGCCAGGAGATGGACAGCAGCATATTCTGCGTACCATAATAGCACACATAGATTTCCAATTCGCCTGCCAAGCGTGGCGCTTATGGTATATCCCCCCACTGCAAGGCATAGATCTCCCACACAGATATCTTTAGGGGAAAGCTTTATACTGCTGTGGGCGTCTATGGGCTGAAACGACGATAGTTTAAGCCGAAGTTCCCTAACGCGCCTGCACGACGAACCAATTGATGGACTACTAATCTTAGCAATTAGAGAATTTGATGACCTGCCAATTGACAATGCATAGCTGAACATGGCTTGTGCCGAATTTCATATCGAAACCTTCTAGCCAAATTACTATAACTAAGCCAGTGATGAAGAACTTATTGAACTCATAGTGGAAATATCAATTAAAATCAAGACATCATTTACAAAGCGTGTCATATCCCCAAAAACTGAGACTTTATAAGTTTACGTAAGTTAAGTTAATTATTCAATAAGTGGTATTTAAAATACATAAACTAATGTTATGAAATCGATGACTGATCACTTATTTTACATATTTATTTAACATTTAATACAGATAATAAATAAATCATAGAATATAAACGTAAATATCTTAAAATTTATTTAAAATATTGGTGACTTTTTAGATCTGAATTGTGTCTGCAAATATTTCGAGTTTATTATTTATACTTGATACATTTCAAGTCCAAGGAAACTTCACTATTATTATCTGTTAGCCGATTCCGTTTGTATTTTATCATTATTTAAAGTTGAGAATAACTTCTCTCAAAAATATGTTAGTGAAAAAATGTCAGTAGAGCTGTTGGTAAATGGAAATATTTTTTAACTAAAGGTTAAAATATTATTAATAACCAACTGTGAAAGTTATAAGACAATAATATTGTAATTATTTTGCAGAATTTGCTACTACCTTAATGGAATCTTGAAGAATTGATATAATAATTATTACTGCACTTTTCGTATTTATATTCTCTTATTATTATTATATTTAACTTACCTGTTAATTTTCTGAAAATAAATGAATAAAATAATAGTCTAGAAACATACGGCTTATCGTAACTATAAAGCCGCCATTGACAGATAAAAATAAAACTTTTACGTTTAAAGCCTAGTTTAGAAAAATGTTAAATCCCTTCCAAATCATCGTCGAAAATAAGTTAATAACAAAATTAAATGATGGAAATAACAGAAGGGAGCTTGAAAGATATAGAGAGTATTTATAGCATTGGATAAATGTAGAACTAACAAGATTATAATGGTTACTCTAAAACAATGAATACCTTTAACCGATTCAGTTTTGTTTGTGTAGACGATAAAATTGTGTTCAACTCCGTTAAGCCACTGCTCGCGTCTTTCAAATCATCATTAAGCATCGCCGTATTCTGTAATTAAAGAAAATAAATTTCTCATATTAACAACTCGTCAGCGTTTCAATCGGAGGACGTCAACTGGATATGGACCTGCCCCATATAATATATCGAATATAAAGCCGGACTAACAAGATCATCGTCCTGAACGCAATGAGGTCTGCCTTTCGGAAAATGAAGAGGTAGCAACCAATACCACTTCAACATGCCAATCTATTGGATGTTATATGGATTATTTTCTATTATTAACGATCTCACTATTCCTGATTTTATCTCTCAAATATAAATATTTTATCTATAGTAATCTTAATATAAACGTTGCTATTATGATAGGTATTACAATTAACATTTTATAATTCACTATGATTTTGCTAATGACTTTTAATGTTTTAAAAAATTCTATTTTATAAAAATAAGAATAGTGTGTGCAGAAGCGCCTGTCAAGCTGTAATGCGCATTTTTGCTTGGCAACTGATATAGGCGCCACATATATAATCCAAAATAAAAATCCTTATTTTTTGTGCTGTACATTAATTAAATCGTCAAATCTAATTCAAATAAATCTTAAATAATTTATCAAGATTTTTGTTTGTAAAAAATTTAATTAAACATTTAGAATATTAAAATGCAGATATTGATAGTTATTAATAACATTACCTCTCGGTCGTCTATCAAAACAGAACTAGGAAAATTATATAACATGTGAAAGATTTTATTTTTAAACCGCAATCATTCGCATAGAGATTTACTCCTCTGTCGGTGTTAATTAATTTACGTCACATAGTAACTATGTGTAATAGATTAAGAATTAAATTTAATTAATTTTATATCATGTAAGAATCAGAATTAAATTTATATTTTATTTTTTTATAAAAAATTAAATTAAGTTCAATATATTAGGCAATTAAATGATATCTCGCTCGATAAAATAACCACGCCATCTAATGACCTCAACTTAAAACTATCTTAGCATTAAGGTAGTGTATAATAGAAAGCATATTGTAAAGTCTAAATGTGTCAGTATTTTTATAGATCACTTGTAAAATTTCTAATAAAACAACTTTGAAAAATTAAAAAATGAACTTAACTTAATGATGAACTTTTTCTTGTATTATTTAATAAACATTCTTATATAAATAATTTTAAAAGAAACCTGTAATTTTAATACTGTGATTAACAATTGGTTGTCATTTAGATATTTTGAAAAAAAATTTTTTACCTCAGCTGTTCTTATATCAACTTCTTCAAACTCTACAACATCCAAGTATTTGTGTTTCTCCAGAAATTCATCTCTATCTGGTAAAGGTTGACCAAATAACTCTGCCCTTGCACACGCGTCGTCGTATGCTTTCAATGACATTATGGTAATCTAATTATATTAATTTTGGAGACACTAAATGGTTAAAATATTGAGAAATCATTAAGGTTTATGTTATATAAAGTATATGGCATAACAACAGTGCCCGATGTTAAGATACACTACAAATATCTGCGAACAGGGTTACCTACTATAAATGAAAACCTAAGTATTGATTTTCTTTTCGAAGTAGACAAAACGTCTAAATGAATGTTAGCACAACGATTCTTATTTCTATATTTTGACCGATGTATATAATATATTCTACAGAATGTGATATTATAAGCTAAACCTGCGCATTTAAATAACAAAATATACATTAAAAATGTATTAAAACGTCATACAAATGATTACAAAATGTTTAAATTTCTCTCTCTATTTGAATTAGGCGCCAAAAAGTTAAAAGGTGTATTGCTAGACTATAATTCGTAATATTCATGTTTTTTTGCAATTGAACTATAATTATTTAATCTTTTAGTTCATTATAATGAAGAATTTCGTTTTTGTTAAAAAAAACATCTTAATCATAGTTATCAGAAATAATATATGTAAACAGCTGTTTACCAGCTGAATAGTTCAACGAACGCGCCCACGACATAAAACTGAAAGTCATTTGTCACAAGGAATGAGCGAGAGAGTTGCTTAAATTCAAACAATTTCACAAACATTTTATGATTTCCTTTCCTTTCTTTTTAGCAAATAATTACCTTTTCTTTTGTTTATCATCTCCCGATTACAAGTGCAATAGTTTTGTTTGAATGCTTATTAAAACAGTCGTAAACTTATTGAAGTACAGAACGCCGCTAAGAATTTCAGCCGCTATGTCTACAGGTAAGAATATTTTATTAATAAGAAAACGTTTTTTTATACATAACGAAGATAGAGTTAAATTAACTGCAAAACTTTTTCAATATGTTCGAGTCCATTTCTGAAACAGGTGTTAAACCAAAAAGGTTTTACAAAGATTCATCATTCGTAAATAGTTGTTTTTATGAAGTAAATTACGGTCAGGAATGTCAAAATTGTTTTGGAAAATGAAATCTTATGACTTACACAATTAAATGAATAAATTAATCAAAGTAGCATTATTTAATTCGTTTGTCACTAAGCTCAATAAAAACTTCGTGGGCATTGAGTTCATCCACTCAAGTGAGTTTATTTCGCATGACTAATCAGTTAATAGAATAAAAGCTAAAACATAAAGCTGGAGTTCTTTAATAATGGAGATCAAGTTCAGAGCCTCATGGGTGGTTTGTATACATTTAATGTTCTGTATAAAATCCTAAATTACCGTAATCCGTATTTTTTTATCAAAACTATTACTGGGAAGAAGTAAATGTACAATAAATAAATGTGTAATTGCATGACACAAATTATTTAAATTCATAGATTAGTTTATTTTTAATGTTAATGAATAAATCTATTAACAGTTATTAAATAAAAGGATTGCATCAAATTGGATTCTGGATTTTTAAATTAGTAAAAAATTGTTCATAGTGGATGTTAGGGAAAAATGTTCATTTTTCTAATAATATGAAATGAATACATACTACAAGGGATTAAGAAATAAAATTAATATAGTTTTAGAGTCTGTTTCTTGGAAATGAACATTTTATAATTATACAATGTTGGGTAATTTTATAAAAAGTTTAAAAAAAGTTGAAAATTCATGAGTTTTGCAACAAAGTGAAAAAAATATTTTCATGGAGTGACTGAACAGCTAAGAATTGTTTTTTAATTGAAATTATGACATGTGGTCTGATTGGAACAAAGCACATGTAAAAATTATGAAATATTTATAGCATATGTATATATGCATATGCATATGTATATATTTTACAAATCCAAAATTTTTTATAACATATAACTATTACCCTTTGTAGTCAGTCTGGAAATTTCTTGTGGTAAACTGTTTGAAAATCAAAAATATAATATATAATCAAAAAAATATATATATATAATAGTAAAATTTCATCCATTGCAGGTCCCCCTTACAATTCATTTTGTTCAGTTACCATGTTGATGATCAGTTTTTGAGATGATTGTTTCACTGGATGCGTTTATATGTCTTATGTAATCTTATATAAAAATATTGATAACCTACTCAATTATGTTCCAATTTAAGTGTGCTTATTACTCATTTACTTTGCACATTAATAAATAACTTGTGATAAGTTAATGAAATAGTTTCAATGATATATCGATCCACTTGGAAATACAATCCTTTTAACTAATATCTGCTAATACTGATGCAAAAGTAAATGACTTTTTATTACAACAAACTAGGTAATTAAATATTTTTTTTTATTTCAGAGCCTCTCAGTCTAGAAGCCTTAACAAAATTGAAAGAGAAGTTCTATGCTGATCCAAAAAATGAGTTGGCACAGAATGCCTGTACTCGGTTTGACCCCTTTGAAGTTGCTATTAGAAGAAGACAGGCTGACAGCACCTTGCATGTTTACAACATCAAAGTGAGTACTGTACAAATTTTTAAATCCTTGGTCATTAGAGTTTGTACACATTTGTGTTTTAATACATAGCTACACTAGGACTAAGTCAAGAGTAGAGACCATGGACCGGCAAGTGCAACATAGGACATTACTCACAAATTAGACAAACAACTTTTAAAGGTTGTCTGAAGATGCTGGATGCAGGGCACTTCCAAAGGGTCTTACTGGAAATCTTTTGATGAGGCCCATGTCCAGCAGTGAATGTTCTGCGGTTAGTTATGATGATCATTCGGCTTTTGGTCCATTGGTCCAATTTACTTTGTATTTACAGCTTCAAGGTGTGTGAAATGGCAAAGGACTGTGATATGTAGTATTGACAGTTTCTTTAGGAGCCTCAGCTCAAGCTATTACTTTGCATACTCCTAGGAATTGAGTGGCTGGCAACCTTAAAGGTCTCATAGATGAATGTTGCAAGTTAACAATGTATTATGTAGAATAACTGAGGCTCAAACATCCAATACCTCATTCTTGCCCATGACCATGGGTAATAGTATTAAAAGTTTTATTTCTATAGTAATATCCACATAAAAATAAACATTTTTAAGCAGTAGAAGTGTAGGTGCCAGAGATAAACCAGCAAAATCTTTCTCTTACAATACTTCATTTCTTTTTCGTCTATTACATGTGATTTATTTTTATGTTAATTGATTTGCAAACAAAATAAAATAAATAAGGAAGAATATAGGCCTATCAGGAGTGAGTGTCAAGTCATTTCAGGATCCAGCTCCTAAAGCAGCATTGGTACGATCAAAAATTAAATTTGGTTAGGTAGACAGTCTAGGTGAACGTTAATGCATTGCAAGAAGGCTTCCTTAATTCTGTTATACGCGTTGTAAGCTCTGAACATCATATCTGACTTCTCCGTACAATGTAATTAATCACAAATTGTGTATAAATTTGTTTTTATTATGAATTTGAACCGGTGGACGCGGCGCGGATAGATCGTCCAATAGATTGATCGATGACATAGTCAAGGTCACTATAAGCACTTGCGAGGCCTGTGCCTTGTAATGGGGGTTTATGGGGTAATATGATGATAAGTTTATTAGGTACATTTATTTATGTAGGTGGAGTCTGAAGGAAAACCGGTGACAAATCAAGAAAACACTGGAAGGTGCTGGCTTTTCGCTGCACTTAATGTCATGCGTCTGCCCTTCATGAAGAAATATGGTCTCGATGAATTTGAATTTTCTCAAGGGTTAGTTTCATGTGTTATCAGATAAATTCTACTAAAGTAAGATTTCGGTAAAAATAGAAGCCTTAAAGTTATTATTTTATTATTATTTTTATTTATATTATTGCAACTAGTTTGACAAATTTACATGCATGAGCGTTGACATATTTCAACTGTTGTATTATCAAAACCGCTGTACTGCGCTTTAGGTATGTGCGCACAGAGACGTGGAGGAGTATCGGCCGTTCCTTTCGTCAGTCGGTCGTCAATGCTCGCATACATGTTCTTTATTCTCGTTTAAATTAGTCGTTACAATTAAAAATCTTACCTTAATAAGGTTCAACCTAATGTAATAATTATTTACATATATTATTACCTATAATATATTAAAAGTGATGTTTCAAATATCAAAAACATAGTTTTTTGACTCACAGTGAAAAAGAGAAAAGATGTTGATAAAATATTAATGACTTCATGTTTATTTACAGTTACTTATTCTTTTGGGACAAGATTGAACGTTCACACTATTGGCTTAACAATATTGTGGAAACTGCTAAGCAAGGAGAAGCATTAGAGGGTCGTCTCGTCAGCTTTTTATTGAAGGTAATATTAAATAATTTATTTCTTTTGTATATTTTCTCCTATATGGTCATATTGACCATATGTCAAATACTCAGATGTATATTTCTTAAATGTTAATATTGGCTTAGTTCGAGATTTTTAAATTTACTAATTTTGTTGTAAATATAAAATTGGAAGTATATTTAATAAAAGTAAAGATTTACTTATTACATTTTTTCGTATGAATTTTTTGTAATGAAAAAATGCTAGAGCTAGAAAAACTACATGCACCTGCGTGTATGCAAGTAAAGATCTTTTAAAATAATTGCTTTTAGCTATTTACGTGTTACTGCAATACTGGTAATTATTTATAGAATAAACATTAGTGGTATTAAACCACAGGTGTTACCACTAGACATTTAAAATGTTTTATATTGTGTGCTATTAGTTATAAATTTAAAAACAAAATAAATTAAAGCAAATTTTGATTATTTGGTTTTTTCATTTCTTGTGTTTTCCTTCTATTCCTCTAGTACTTGATGATAATAAATTTAATTAAATCTAAATACTTAAGATTAACTTGATCTAAAATTTAAATCAATCTTGCCGTAAACGTAATACATGTATTTGTTGTATTTTTCAACAGGACCCCATTAACGATGGCGGACAGTGGGATATGATCGTGAACTTGGTCAATAAATATGGGTTGATGCCCAAAAAATGTTTCCCCGAGTCTTTCAGTTCTCGCCGCAGTCTGCATATGAATGCTCTAATTAAAACCAAGGTAATTTTCAAAATATATAAAATATCTAAAACAGGTCTCTAAATATAAATCATTGGTCTTGTTAGGCTGTATACCAAAATATTTCTTGCTCTATCTATATCTATTACGTAATATAAACGCCCTCTGTTGGTGGGTATATATTATTATCGCCTCGCTTGGCAGGTGGATTTGCGATCTCAGTATGGTACTATGGTACGCAGAGAACGCTGCTGCCCATCCTCTGGAAGCTTATTTGTGAGCAGTGGCAATCCTATATAATTAATTCACAAAGTGTGAATTATATACAAGACTGTATTCCGGGATTTAAACCCGCGATCTACGATTCCCAGTCCTATTCAACCATTCTAAACTATATAAATTAAATATTTAATATTTTTTTCTCTTATCGTGTTTAGTTTCATAGTTATTTATTAACCTGCCATATGGTAGTCAATATCAAAAGTAGTTCATATTATTAACAAAATGTTAAACATTTTTTCTCTAACTGTATCCCTCGGAATAATTTAACAGTACATTAGATGTTATCTCTGTCGCACGAAATACAATGACTGATAAAACTTCACATAGGTATTGTGGGACAGAGATAGTGCTGTACGAAATTAAAATTAGCCGATTGTCTCTTTCTAATGGTCGATGTACAATATTTATCGGCGGGTACTGTACATGCCTATCAGCTGTATATTAGAAAAATTATTTTTATTAGTTTAATATAAACAAATGAAATGTTTAGCAACTCTATACATGGTGATTGAAAACAGGTAGTAAAAGCTTTCAAGGGGTGACGCTACATAAAGAGATTGTAAACAATAATTGATATTAATATGTAGTAATTGGATTTTTAGAGACACTTTTTCTTACTTTATTGTTTGTAAACTATTGATTTTTGGATAGGGTGAACCATACATTATTTGACGGCAAATACATTCACATCTTAAAACTTTTACACCTATTTCCAATCAACATGTATATTGTACAATTTTAGCTGCGTGAATTCGCCAAGGAGTTGCGCACCAAAGTAACCTCAAAGGCATCGGACGCGGATATTCAGAAGACAATTGACGGGCAAATGGCTATTATATACAACATCGTCGCTACTTGCTTAGGTAAGTATAAATATAATTGTCTATACTCTATTTCATTATGACCCATACATGACGACTTAAAGACGATTGTGCACAGTTGGTATCAAGAGGAAAGTTGATACTAGTAACTTAATAAAGGTAAAGTTTATACATGGCAAGACTCAGGATTGCAGTGCTACCGAAACCTCGGTACCGCTCCTAGAAATGGGACGGACGTAGAATCGAATGCTCAGTTCAGTCAACAGTTGTTTGTATTTAAGGTTGACATTCTATATTTGTTTTAAAATGTTGTTGCTATGTTAGCCTACAGTAATACAAGGATAATATAATGTTATGAGTTGAACTGACATGCAAAAAACAAAGAGAGGGCTATGATACATATACGAGTATATTGACCCATGACATTCAAGGAATACTTTAACATGGACCTCTAACATTTAACGGTTTGCCGCACTGGATTACAAAACACTTTCATCACCATGTCAGTCGATAGATACCCATTGCAAGACATAAGCCTCCCCCAAAGGTTGCCACGATGACGAACCAGCTTCTACCACCCTTTAACTATATTTTTGACTTCTTCATTGTTTCCACATGTTACTCTTGATTGGTCTGACCTTATCCAAATTTTGACACCTTATGAAATCTTTGACGGTAAATTTATAGATAAATGAATTTAATCACCAATCTTATATTAATCACATACCCTAGCATATTGGCAAGTTGAAGTGAAGGAAAGTCATGTAGAGGAGGGGGGAGAGCTATGCTGGCGACAGATATCTTTGGACTGAAATGATTATATTTTACTTTAGACTATCGTTTTACATATTTCAGTATTTTTACAGGTACCCCGCCCGATAAGTTCACATTCGAATTCTACAGCAAAGACAAGGCATATAACAATCTGGGAGCTCTAACTCCACAAGAGTTCTACAACAAGCATGTGCGACCATTATTCAATGTAGATGATAAGGTAACATCACTTATTTCCATATTTATGATGTATAAGTAAATTAGAGATTTATTAGACGTTGTATTTATTGTCAAAATGTTTTCCTTATTAAGTATATGGGATGATTGGTTATTGGAGTAACGTCCTTAAAACGTGAATGAATATCATTTTTGCTGAAAATAATATATATCTTATATCTCTGTTCAAAAATCAATGGTTTTGAAAATTATAAATAATGTATATATAGAAAGAATATAGAAAGAAAAAAATGTTTTTAAAGGTTGGAAGTTTAAATTATAATTACTTTTAATGTATTAGGGGGACTGGAAAGTAATGTCGTTTCTGCGCATGTCGATATTTGATTGTCATTTGGTAGCTCATTACGTACTTCGAAGGCGTTGTATACTAGATGGCAAAAGTTTGTTAATAACGAAGGTGAATATATTGTTGATAAGAAAAAAAAACTTGTTCAAAATGTTGTTCTATAAATTTAACAAAAAAGTGACATTACTTTCCGGTCCCCCTTATATAGTAAACATATTAAATCAACTTGTATCATCATTATTGTTTGGATGTTATATTTGCTAAAATGTTAATGAAGACTCCCAATATATTGTAGTGTTTCTAAAAGAAATAAATACATTACGGAAATTTCCAGGTGTGTCTAGTGAGCGATCCAAGGCCGTCGAACCCATTTGGAAACCTATACACCCTGCAGTGCCTCGGAAATGTGGTGGGCGGTAGGCAGACGGCGTACAACAACCAGCCTGTCGAGACACTTATAAAGTTAGTATTTCAACTCGAAGGTAGTACTATCCTAGTGATTAAAAACTGTTGGGATTAGTTAAATCATCATATTCTAGAGTGTTCTTGGCACATGTAGTGAATGAGCCTCTATTAGGATGTAAAGAACCAAAGCCCTGGAAAGGCTCGAGTCGGAAAAGTGCAGTACAAGTCTTATAAATGTCGAAATAAAGAAGGCTTTTCAAAGACATTTGTTTTTAATTTTAATTTCAGATATATGTTATGTCTATTTTAATACCCTATTATAATATAATTTATTGTAAGAAATGTAAAAATAAACTAAACACTATTTATTTTATTTTTGTTTCTTTAGTATTATTAAGTATATATTAAATTGGATTATAATTTCCACCGCTATGAATTTTTTATGTAAATAATTTGTATTTCACAGAGTGGTGAAGGACAGCATTCAAGGAGGGGAAGCTGTATGGTTTGGTTGTGAATTGTCCAAAAGATTTGAACGTAAAAACGGCCTGGAGGACTTAGATGCGTGAGTTTCAATGTATTATTACTACATTAATTAATACAGCATAATTTATCCTGCTTGAAAGACCAGATTAATACTGTATTTTTATACTATATAGCTCTCTTTTAATAACACTTATAAGTAGCTAAAAGGTAACAGATGATTGTAGTGGTTGTTTGTAATCGCAAGGAAGATTAAAGATAGGTTTACATGCGGCTTGTTTTTTAGTGTTCAAGTTCAAATGTTTCTTTCTTCATCGCTTTAGATTGACTAAAATTGGAATTGTAAACTCTTTGTTTGCCTTTATTGTATAAATAACATGAAGTCAATTTTAAAATGTAATTAGTGCAAGAACACGCCGACTATTATGGTATATAGTGTAACGTAAAGGCAAGAGGTCATGGTCGTGAGCAAAAGGTTGCATGTAAACACATCCTTAGCCTTGTTTGACTAGTTGATGAAGTAATGCATTTTCAGTTTTTTTTTTCTGGTATAATTATTAACTAATATTATATATGATTAATATTTCAGACAAGACTTCAAGCTTATATTCAACACAGAAGTGCAGATTGGGCTCAATAAGGCTGATAGGCTTATGTATGGAGATTCGTGTATGACACACGCAATGGTGTTTACTGCTGTAGGCACCGATGTAAGTATCATCGTGAATAAAACATGCTTATCAACTTTTATACATGTCTATTTTGTTTATCATACATTATTTTTAATCAATATGGTGTGCAAGGAAAAGCTCACTGAGATTCTGATTGCGTTGCATAGATCAAAGTTATATATTTAAGGTAAATAAATAACAGTTATTCATAATTGTTAGAAATATGTAATAGTAATTCTTTAAATAAAAAAGATCACCTGCCGAATCCTACTCGTCTAAAATACGAACATAGTTAAGGTGGCACGATAGAAGTCACTGAATTCTGGCAGCCGCAGATTGTTCTTTGTGGCTATCTTTGGGGAGGCCTATTATGTCTTGCAGAAAGTGTTTATCGGCTGAACATATGATTGACAAATTTTAACTGTAATGGGCTAATGACGTGAAAGCTTCATGAAATACCAGCGGGTATTTCTCCAGACAGATAGATAACTGTGTAAGATATTTTGATCAGGTCTTAATTGATAAATCATAGATTTTATCACTATTAGGAACAAGGGAATCCTATAAAGTTCAGAGTAGAAAATTCATATGGCGACAAGGACTACGACAAGGGGTACCTTCTTCTCACCACGCCGTGGTTCAAGGAATTTGTTTTTGAGGTTTGTATAAATAAAATCAATATTATTATAATTTTTATATGGCGTCGTTTTACAATTTTTTAATTTTAAAAAAAATATTATTGAGGGGAGACGAAGATTTTTCATTTAATTCTCATTTCGCTTCTTCAAATACATTTTGCTGTAAGTCGAATATGACGACTCATATATAAAAAATAATAAATAAAAAATAAAAAAAATCTCCATAAATGCTATATTATTTTTTTATTAGTGCAAACCAGATTCGTGTCATAGCTTCTAGACCTGTGCGACATTGTTCTTTAGCATTGCCTAGAGCAAAGACAATGTCGATGTTACAGAAGGTAATTGAAAGATATAAAAATTAGGTCACAACTATTACAATTAATAAATCGAATTAGTCCTAAGGATTGTAATTTTTTTAAAATAGATAAAAAAGTACTGAAGATGAATAATAATAAATTAGTTGTAGAATATAATGAAATGTAAGATAGAAAAGTCAAAACACAAAATTAGGAAACAATGTTGTTATACATAATCTGTGATACTTTGGTAATGAAGAAGAAGGATGAAAGGCGATGGTTGAATGACAATGATGCTTATGGTGTGAAAAAATTCTATGATGGATGAAAGTAAGGAAAAGCATATTGTTAAGGAAGAATGAAGACAAATGTTAATAAAAAATATATCTGATAAACTTATTACCCGAAACTGTAGCGTCCATGTCACAGACCAAAGGAACGAAAAAAAGTTGTTATTAGTGATAAAGGCAAAGCTGACATCACCCGATCATCGGAAATATTCTGATATATGTGCAATGTATTGTCTGTTACCAGTGGTCTTACGGCACTGAAACATGGTTACTCATCTTCCTCCTAAATGCTCACAGTTGCTAAATCATGGAGGGGGGACCTTGAAATTCTCAACGAGGTCAAATGAGAGAAAGAATTTAGATAAAATATGAAAATGATGAGATATCAAGGGCAGTCTTTTTATGATAAAATGGGTATTTAACTTATTTTAGCCAAAATATCTCTCTCTCTCTCTTCTTGTAGCAATTAATCGAAATATAATGATGATGGGTTAAGGTTTAATCAACATGAAAGTATCCAATATATCAGGTTGAAGTGGAAATAGGCAGGCTATATATATATATATATATATATATATATATATATATATATATATATATATATATATATATATATATATATATATATATATATATAAGATGCTAGCTGGAGCCTTGGAGTTCTAAAATGGAGACTACGAATCAGCAAGAGTAAGACCTACACCTACAAGTTGAAGATACGACCTTGTTAAGGCCGGAAGACGCTAGATGCAAGCTTCCAACCCTTCCGGTACTTTTATGCTTCTATGGGGGACTATGTCCAGCAGTGGAAGTCATACCGGTAAAAAGGTTTTGATAGTAATATTGTTCAGTACAAAAATAAGGCGATTATTAATTTGCTGTTATAAATTTAGACTGAAATGTTTTTATGAATGCATATATATACTTTTTTATTTTCAGGTCGTAGTAGATAAGAAATACGTACCAGAAGCAGTTTTGCAAGTATTTAAGCAAAAGGCCAAAGTGCTGCCAGCCTGGGACCCTATGGGCACGCTGGCCTGTCCTGTGTGTTGCAAGGAATAAATGAAATGCATTTGATATGTATTCATTCAGAAGCTTTTGATATACAGCTCTCCACTTGAAAGAATTTCAAAATTATTAAAAAAAAAATTTTTTTAAATTTTATGTTAATTATTTTTAGGCATACTTCTGGTTAAGTAAGTTAAGATGGTTTAATTAATATCACATATAATTTGAAAAACTATGTAATTGTATTTTAATTATTTCTTTTATCTTTCTGACTTCAAGGCTTCTGAAAGTTGGTATTTAAAGAAACTGTGAAAGATTTATTGTGCAAAAACTTTTGAAGAGTGTTTTTATACTTTTGTACTAACCCAGTCAGTATTTTACGGTTACCTCATAAATCAACGTAATGGCAATGTCATAAAAGGTGGCTATATTAATTAAAAATGTTACCTTTTTTTAAAAATATAGCTTTCCAACTAAGTTAATAAATTGTATGAAAGCTGTGTTGTATTAATATTGACTACAAATTATTTACTTTTTATATCCTGTAATCGTGGGTGGTAGCTTTAGTGCTATGGCTGAATTTTAGAATAAATTGTGCCATTTTTTTGGAACCATATATACTAGCTTTCCATCCAACTGCCTTCTTTTTCAATTACTTTTTAGGTTTAAATAACTGCCTACACCATAATCCGATATCGGCTTGTCGTTGATTTATGGGTTACTCTGTATGCCATAGACAATAAAACAATCACAATTTATAAATTTTTTTCGTATCTTCATAATGTTAAGTAACTGGTGCTTTGGTTTGTAATTGACGCCATCATTGTGTTCATAATAGTTACCGTGTATTCATTTGAGAGGTATTTTCATTTTTTAATATATTTGTTGGGTTTTTAATAAATACATCAGATTCATTGTTCAGTGGCGTTTCCTTTCTATGACTTAACATTTCAAAATGGTTCAGAAACCACGGCTTAACAATTTTTTATACCATTATTTATAAATATAAAGATTAATTTTTCTAGTAGGAAATGGTGGCAACATACATCTGGTTTGGAATCAATTTAAAAAAAATAGTACCAGCTTGAAGAAAAAAATAATCTTTTTTAAAATCACAAACTAACAACATAATGGAAAGAGGTAGTTAGAGATGATCTGTGCTAATTAATGCAGTTAACAAATAATTATTCGTATTTATTACCATTATGTAGACGATTTTAAAAATAAAAACGTAAAGCCTCATTTTAAGTTTCTATCAAACAGGGATCCTCTAGCATTCTTCGCATACAACTAGGTTAGCATAGGTAGAAATATAAATAGTATGAATAATTCTGTGTTATTTTGGTTCCGTGGTGTCGCTTGCACATTTAGCGTCCGTCAAAGTTCACTATTATATAAGAATGTACATTTAATCACCTTTACGTATTGTTTAGTATCAAACTTATAATTGAATCGATAATGTTTCGAGATTGCTAAAGATTCATTTGTCAAATTAATTTATAGATATCATTATTATTTCAGACAAGACATCCACTATTCGACATAGGCCTTTCGATAGATTTATTAAGACCAGTTAGAAAAGTTCTGCATTTACCACCCTCCTACCTCAAAAAAGTTGTCTAATATGTTATATTTCGATAACCAATGCTGCGCTTGTTATTCTGTAGCTTCTAGAATTTTAATGCCTCAGTGGCCATCTTTTCGTTTTGCAAGCTATTTTACCTGCTCTTTGCCACTTGTCAAAAAATACCTTTATAGCTGATTTTCGTACATAATAAAAAAGTATTCTCTCTTACTTAACTCCACGAATTAAAGGACAACTCGCAGCATCTTGAGTTTTGTTGCATATAAAGTATTATGGGAGTCTGCAAATGAGGGAGCAAATATAATCTGCTGTCTTCTCTCGTTTCAGTCGGCTGGTTTCCATAACCAAGGCACTGCACTTATTTTGTGTCAGGGTTAGCTTGATTAAAGTCAATTCCTCTAGAAATCCCAGACGACTGATAAATCTACATTATCAAAATAATAATTTTAAAGTATAGAAGTATTTATTTACAAAAAAATATATAACACATTATAAACTAAACTTCGACTATCTTAAAAACTAGTCATGAAATACAAACAACTTGACAATTTTTGTCCAACTGCACGAGTCAAAAATTATTTTCTTATAAATACATTTTTAGAAATAAAAAATCGAACCCCTCCAGCGACTTCCCGCGACCTTATCTATGTAGTCGGTTCTCATAGTGGGGAGCGTACCTAAGCCGCTTCCACTGGCTCGTTGTCGCATGCTTTTGCTTCAGCATTATAAAATTTAGCTCTATTGCAAGACATGCAATCAACCATAGACCATATAATATGAATGTCTCCATTTAAAAAAAATATTCCAATAATTTAAAATGCTAATTGAATTTAGAATAAATGCGCTTTGTGTAATAAAATATGTAAAGGCTTTTTTTTTAAATCACAACAAACAATTGTCACATAATGTCTAATAAACCCTTAAGGTAACAACTAATAATATAATTCCACATTTCTCCTAACCTAAAAGAATGTTCTATAAATTTCAATCTAGAGAAAAATGGCCTTAAAGAGCCCCAGTAAACATTAATGAGCCAATGCAAATTCTTGGCCCAATCCAAAGGTATATATTATGTAATGGAGAGATTGTAACATTGCATGTTAGCATCCCATGTCTTAATCGAAATTTTAGTAAAAATATTTAAACTCGAGAAATGTATACAATACAACATAATTTGCAATACAATAAAAAATATTTGATTACTTAGCAGGGCATGGTACTTCTCAAGTGGCGTGGGATCGTGGAAGTTTACTATCGATTCAGCGGACCTCTGTTTTTATAACAAACATTCCAAAGCACCCGCGCGCCAGCTACAGGATTTAGATCCATTGCCCGAGAGAAGGACCCTGGCCTCACACGCTTTCACTAGCTGGACGACGTCTCACACCGACGTACACTCTTTGTGTTGCATTAATATACATAATGGGGGTGGTAGTTTTATATTTAAAATAACCTTTGGTCATTGAGGTTGAATTTATTTGTATAGAGCGAGAGACTAGCTTCGGCACAAACACATCCTGTCTACTAGCGGCGCTCCTCGTTTCGACTGGCTATCGCCTGACCAGTCCAGGGAGATTGTACGGCTACTTACCACCACCATCAGGAGAGTACCAACATGCAGTATAAAATTAGACGAGATCTTCTGCCCACTCACAACAGAAACAGTACAAGATTCAACACAATATCTCAAGTGTAGTTTCTATTAAGAGCTTTAGAAATGCCTTCAGTATTTGGTTGTAGGCCTACAAATATGTGGTCAAGTTATAAATACCAAAAGACAAGAACAAAAAGCATTTACTAATTTTAAAAAAATAGTATGACTGGCAATATCATATATATTAATGCTAATTCATGACAAAAAAGTAAACATTTTTAGATACAAATGATTTTATAAATAAATTTCGGACAAAGTTGAAATAAATGTTTTTAATGTATGTACACATAATAATAACAGAAGAACAAAATAAATTCGAACATTCTTAAAAATATAAAAAATAAAGTTTAAACACATGTTACTAAAAATATATATATATTGGTTAAATATATGAAACTTCTTTTTACAGTATTATAAACTTATCTTTGCACTATGCCTAGATATAACATATGTATAAAATGTGAAAATTATACATTAAACTAAACTCATTTTACACAAACCACTTTGTCTGTTTCAATTTTACCGTCACCGCTATTTGTGACTGCTCTACCATTATCACTGCCAACTTTTTCTTGTAACGGTAACTTTAATGTCCTTAAATACTTTAGTTTGGCCCAAACTCCTTGGCACATGCGGTTGAGTTGTTTATTTTGAGTTTGTCTTGCAAAACTGGCTACCTCTCTGACAATGTACCTAGCCAGTTTTAATTTGCCTTTCTGTGCATGTGCTATAGCTGAATATAACCTGCTCCTTTCAGCCAGACCTTCATCACCTAGCAGTTTTGAGAGTTTGTACTGCCTCCAAGATATTTTTCCAGCCTTCTCCGCCTGTAAACATATATTTAAAAAATAACAAAACAAAAGGAAAAACCATCATGAGTATATAATTAAAATAATAAATAAAACATTTTCCAACTTACACAATGCTCAAAGTAATCCCCTAAGGCTGAATAGGCACCGCCTAGTGTTGAAAGCCATGAAAAAGCATTTTCTATTTCTACTCTTAGCCAAATGAGATACAGCAATCTGTCATTCCTGAAAGTGTTAATCAATTATTTTAAATTTTATTTATGGTATTATAATTTTGTAGACATTATCACAACATTCCGCAAAAAAATACTCAAGATTAAACAACTCTTAATTGGGTTTACTTCAAAAGGTTATAATCATAAAATCATATATTTACAATTATTGTTTGTAATTCTTGTCCTGAATGGATTTTCGATAAAAAACGTATGAAGATTATTGTTTAAAATATCAGTGAACTTTTCTAAATAGACTAAACGGCAAACAAAATCGTGCGATTGGTATTACGGAAAATTGTTAATTATCTAAATGAACCAAAAAAAATAGTTAAATGCATTGTTCGATTTTTTTTAAAATTAAAAACAATAGGTAAATGGAATAAAGGTATGTTTATGTATTACGTACCATGCATAATCAATAATTTCCTTGTCCGACGGTTCTAAGATAAGTTTTAAAAACACAGTTTTATAATGTGGAATTTGACATGTTTGGTATATATTTCTAACCACGTTAGCTCTAAAATTATGGGACAATAAACATTCTTTTACGAATGGTTGAAAAAACAAAGCATTAACGCCTAATTTAATTTTTTTCGCACGAGAAATATGAGATTCCTCGACAGCAATATAGTAGCATTCTCCAACTTTTACGCCAATTGTTTTATAGTGTTGTTCATGTGGTAGCATGAAAACGTCCTCAGTAATGTAGCAAATCGTATAAGGACTTTGGAAAAGCCAAACATTTATAAAAACGCGCATTTTCAAAATTTATTAACTGATCAGGAATAAGGATAATCTAGAATGACATTTATCAGGTGTTGACAATGACATTAAAAAAGGAAACTAATTTTATTTGTCACAATATTACTTTTTTGTTGTGATTTACATTATTTTTTGTTATACACTTTATTTCCTATCCATACTTTACTTGTATTATTTGTCTATAAAATGCAAACCAAATATTTTATTACTTATGACAAAAATTATCAGTAAACACACTTAAATTTTTACCCATACATTATTATAGGTCGCCACCCTGAGAAATTCCACACCGCCATTTTGAGTCGTTGTCGCTTGACAGAGCGGTGGTAAGAAGAGTTTTCTCGTTAAATTCTTCACCACATATTTTTAACCGTGTGATTTTATGTTAATGAAGATATTAGTGCAGCATAAATGATGGCGCGGTACGGTCAAAGACCGGAAAATGCTCTTAAGCGGGCCAATGGTTTGTATAAATTTCCTTCGAAGGTAACCACGTTGCACATTTTGATAAGACATACTTATTTCTCATGATTTTTGGCCGAGTCTCAATTAGTGCACCTGTTAAATTTTAGCAACACGTTGCCTTTTTATAACAATTGTTACTTCAAAATCAGTGAACATGATTTTTCGCTTTCAGAGTTTATGGACTTGGACAAACCGGCACGGGCTCTGGATACGCTCCAAGAAGTATTCCGAAACAAAAAATGGGCTTACAACTGGTCCGAGTCGGTTTTGGAACCTATTATGTTCAAATATCTAGAACTTTGCGTTGATTTACGGAAGTCTCATATTGCTAAAGAAGGGTTGTTCCAGTACCGAAATATGTTTCAATCGGTCAACGTAGGGTCACTGGAACAAGTTATAAGGTTTGTTTTGAGAAAATGCTGATTTATTGCAATAATTATAAATGTTGATGTTTTTCAGTACCTGATTTATAAATTATTTTTGATTATGTATCAATTTTAACTTTCATTTGATTAAACATGTACCATAACTTCTGCATTAAGTTGTTGAACATTGAAATTTCACTTCTTAAAAAAATCGTAGAAAGAAACATCTTTTCTGGCAATTAGTAGATGGAAGGAAGATGTCCATAATTCCTTGCATCGTCTCATGGGCAATTTAAATGTCCAAAATCACTTATTTATTATCTCATATTGGAATAAAATACTGCAAGGCTCATCATAAATTAGTATTTATAAAAATTGACAGGGGTTACTTGCGTATGGCTGAAGAACGTACAGAGGCAGCTCGAGCTCAATCAACTCAAGCAGTTATTGACACTGATGACCTTGACAACTTGGCGACACCAGAAAGTATTTTATTAAGTGCAGTCTCTGGAGAAGACGCACAAGATCGTTCTGATAGAACTATACTTACTCCATGGGTAAGAAATAAATCATATAGTTAAGTCTTCTTAGTCACTGGTGACTGGTTACAGTCAAAAGTGTCAATCTCCAGTACCATTTTCTTCCAGGCCATTCTATTTTGTGAAAGTTTTAATCTGTCTTGTATTAACTATTTTTAAAAAAAGTCATCCCTATTGATTTTAATAATATATGTATATCATTAAATCTATTTAATTTGATCTTGCATTAACTATTTGTGATCCCCTTACATTATGTTTATAGCAGGAATCACTACATGAATATTTTGGAATGAGAAATGTACAGTTTTCTTACTGTCTTTTTTTTAAATGGTAATTTTTCACATTTGGAAGGAAAAAAATGTTTTAAAATAACTTTTGTCACTATATGTACATGGTATATTTGATGTACTGCTGGAAAAGATATAATATATATAAACATGTAAAATGTAGTATATAATATACATAAACACAAGTTAAGAAAAATATTTTTTAGCCCAAATTCTCTCAAAAATGTCTAGAAAGACTAGTTCATATTTCTAAAAAATTAATTTTTTTTTTTTTGAAAAATTTATCCCTTTTGATGAGAAGATTTCGATTAACTATGGGTTTAGAGAGTACAGCATTTTGTAGAAAGATATTTCTCTTAAATTTATGAGGCTTTAGTTTGGACTGTGTGGCTACAGTATGGTTTAAGCATTTAAAATATTAGGATTTAACCTGTTTATTTTGCTATTCTACAATTCAGGTGAAGTTTCTTTGGGAGTCATACTGTCAATGCCTAGAATTGCTCCGTACCAATGCACATGTGGAGACCCTGTACCATGACATTGCACGGATGGCATTCCAGTTCTGTCTTAAATACTCCAGAAAGACAGAGTTTAGAAAACTATGTGATAAGCTGAGGAAGCATCTCGAAGACATCTGTAAACCAACTGTAAGTGATTTGTG
Source organism: Battus philenor (assembly GCF_028537555.1). NCBI lineage: Eukaryota > Metazoa > Arthropoda > Insecta > Lepidoptera > Papilionidae > Battus > Battus philenor. Next base: position 9,471,759 of record NW_027181686.1, read on the forward strand.
TGTCTCTACCTATATTTTTAAGGCCATAAATACAAAATCGTCGATTGGAATAGCTTTATATCACATAAAAGTATTATATCATCATCATGTCAGCTAATAGTCACCCATTGCATGGCATCTTGCATCCTGTATTCAGCAAATTGCCTTAACTATGTTGTCTCATTTTCATGCCTGAAGGCATTTTCTACCAGGAAATCTTAGAAAAACTTAAAACTACACACACATAATGTTACACTATACATATATGTGTAATAAAAAGTAACCAGTTGTGAAAGATTTAGAAATTATAAGTTTTAAAGTAATATGCTTATTAAAAGTGAATTAATTTTAATGATTTTCTGAACTGTACCTAATTACAGAGAATCATTCTACATGAGGGAACAGAAATTGACCCTTGACATATTAAAATTGTTTAATGTTGTGTATTTTTAAAGAAAATTAGTTTTTTTTTTTAGAAACAGTTGATCAATCTCTACATTTGATGATATGGCAATGCCTCTGTATTTATTTATGTAAATGAAAACAATTATTCAAATGATTAATAATCAATGACTATTGTCACTATTAGATATTTCTTCCAATTTCCAGCCAATCTTAAGTAGATAATTTTTATTAATATTTCTTTTAAGGAACTGAATCTTTTCACTGCATATGTTAAGAGATTATGTATCTCTCTAAAGATTTATTAAACCTGTAATTTTTTATGTTCAATCCAGGTGCAGACAGGCAATGTCAGCATCACAAAGCCAGAAACCCAACAGCTAAATTTGGAGACCAGATTGTTCCAGCTGGATAGTGCTATACAGATGGAGTTATGGCAGGTTAGTTTCATCATCTTCACATTCTTTTTGGAGATATGTCTAAAATATATCACCATATTTTACTATTGTGTTGTACTTTAATGTTTAATTTGTGTGTTCTACATAGCAATGTTTATTAAGCGATCTCTTAGTTTTTTTACTTATTTTTTCTAACTTCTGAATTTTGGATGTATATGTAATGGACTTAATTTGCATACAATCTCAACAGGAAGCTTACAAAGCTATAGAAGACATCCACAATCTGATGAACATGTCAAAAAAGACACCTGTAGCGAAAACCATGGCCAATTACTATGGCAAACTTGCTTTGGTATTCTGGAAGGCTGGACACTGCCTGTTCCATGCAGCTGCGCTTCTTAAACTCTTCCAGCTGTCCCGAGAGATGAAGAAGAATATAACTCAAGAAGAATTACAAAAGTAAGTTTAACTCTGATTTAATCATTAACGGTAAAAAGGAATTTAATGTTTTACTTATTTTGATGGTGATTATTAAAATATTTATTATTTATAAGAGATGAAAAATGAAAGACTAGGTGTTTATGAGCAAAGCTCTGATAATAAATTTGTGAAATGTTTATGTACCTAAAGCTATCTTTAGCTATAAAATGATCAAGACAGCTTCATTAAGTTACTCTTTTGGAGTGTACATTGCACAAAGCAGGTTTTTTTAATGTTTCACTCATCCATTTTTATGATACTTTTTAAAAATGCTGGTAAATATTTTATTTTTTACATTGTCTGGTGTCTTATTTCATAGCATATTAATGTAAATGAAATGATCAACTGCATGAAAAAATTAAATAATTAACCTTTTATTAAATTAAAATTTGATATAATGTAGCCTACTTTGCTTCAGAAAGATCTGACCTGTAGGCACCCAGTGTGTGCAGACTGGTATGTCCATAGGCATTTGACTGGTTAAGCATCAACAATAATATAAACAAATAATTGCAGATTTTCTAAGTGTAAAGCCACTTAAATACAAATCAATTTGCTTACATTGCTAGAAAACTTTATTACTTTCTACAAAAAATGATGCATGGGTGTTGTCAAAATGACATAATTTAAATTTTTGTTAAGAAAAATTATATAATATTAGTAGATGTAAATAAAGCCTCTAAAATAAATCCCATCTGTAACCCAATGGTTGTATGGTGGTAGGCCTTGGAGGCATAACATAATGGAGACTTGACGCGACAGGAAATATTATTTATTCCCTGTGTTAATTTATGTCTGCACAAATATTTATAACCTGAAAGTTTCAATTCAATTTAATACACACAATCCTAAAGGATGGTAAATGGTAATTACCATCCTTTAGGATTGTGATACCATTAATGGTAATGGTAATTACTCAAGCAAGTCACAAATTGTTTTTATTACGTTTTGCTTATATTTGTTAAAATAGGCCTAAACTGAGAATTCTAATACATAATTGAAAATATTAAAAAAAACCAATTGCTCTTTATATTTTAATGTATATTTTTTAATAATTTAGATGTTGCCTTGTAGAAAAAAACAGTATATAGAGACGAGTCCCCAATGATTGTGAAAACTTGCTAGTCCTAAAAGATAGTTAATTAAAGTCTTATAAAATAAAATATACTGTCTTATGTTTGTGATAAAACTTTTATCAGTAATTATAGCCAAGCATAATTGACAACCATAGTTGTTATCGTTATAGGGCCAAAAATCATTAAACCAAAATTTCTTTCACACAGAATGGCCTGTCGAGTGTTGGTAGCAGTTCTATCAGTGCCTTTACCGTCATTACATCCAGAGTTTGACCGTTTTGTTGAAACTGACAAGAGCCCTGTAGAGAAAGCGCAAAGACTTGCTGTGTTGCTTGGTTTAGCACAACCACCCACTAGGGCCAGCTTACTGAAAGGTAAGTTCATTTATTTATTAATTGAATGTTTTATGAAGAACTGCATATGGTTTTTTTATATTGTCTTTTTTGTAAATGACGTTTTTTTAACAAAAACATATATCTATATATATATATATAAAGATTTTTTAAGTAATTATAATTACTCTACCACTAGTATTGTGAAAGTAATCACACAAATAACCCGTCTGTGTTTGTTGTGGGCACTTTTCTGACCGAGGTGAATTAGGAATCCTAAACCATAAAGGTTGTCATAGATTCTAGTTCCTACCAAATTGAGCTCTCGAATTTCACTGTAAATTAATAATCTGTATAGACTTCGTAAATTTCTGATGTGAAATTAATAAATGAAAAAATTTATCTATAGGAAAAAACAATTGTTATTATACTTTTATATAAATGTATATGTAATTTCTTCCTCTGAAATAAATCCCATTTCTGGCCAACACAGGTCATCTAATGGTAGGCCTCAGAGGTAAATCATAAACAAGTTTGACGCGACAGACAGACTATCGCAAGACTGTCTGTGTTAATTTAAACTTGAACAATATTTAAAATTTCAAGTCAAATATTCATTTTATGCATGTAAACATAAAGAGCTTTTACTTTACTTCACCTAAGTTATACAGTACTCGGCGATAAATATTGCACGTCGACCTTTGGAAAGAGACTATCGGCTAATTTCGGCTTCGTAGAGCGTTATCTCTGTCGCACGACTGTCAAAATGTCACATGGGTAGTACCGAAATTAAAATATTTATCGCTGGGTACTGTAAGTTCCATAATCTTTAATGGGCTAAAAAAAAACACGTTTTAATGTATATTTATACTATACCTACTTAATATATTGTTGATAGGCAAGATTTTCGTGTTATCACCCTTAACAGCTTATGCGACGATTTCACAGCTTTGATATGTTATTTTAGATGTGATTCGTTTGAACGTGGTCAATCTGGCGTCGGCACAACTGCAACAACTCTACTCATGGCTGGAGGTTGAATTTGATCCCTTGACCATTTGCTCCAACGTACAGAGCGTCATTAAGTCCCTGCAGGAAGAACCCAGTGAGTATATAAAATATTACGAAAAATTACAAACATATTTATTATATACATTCTTATATGTCTACCTGTTACATTACTGTTTTAAGTTATTTTAACCATGTATTTTTCTTGTTGTTTGAACACAAGCCAGTTTTTTTCGGCAATAGATGAGAATAAGCATTAATATGCCCTACAGCCATAGTATGTGTAGGTGAATAAAATATCTTTTGGAGTATTTATCATAATTTATGCTTCAGTCTCTTCATGTTTTGTATCACATTTGTGATGAGTGTCTATGTTTTATATTACTATACACTTTGTATCTTTCGGAAATTACTTCCACAGCCTACAATTCTTAGTCCTGGTCCTTTCTTTATCCTCTATTAATTTTTTTTTTAGTTTATTGTGAACTTAAAATATTCACATATCTTACTCTTAAAATGGACCACATTACAATAAAATAAAAAAAAGCCTTGCAAGTCCTAAAAATTGTTTATAGCTTGAATACCTAATATTTTGCAAAACAATAATGAAATAAAGGATTTATATGTAAAGAATTAAAAAAAAAACTGTTACGGAGATCATGAAATATATATCTTGTATTTATTCCATTAGCAAATGAACAAAATGTATATATAAGAGTATGTTACTTCATGTTTGTTAGGTAAAATGTTTAGTGTGTACCTTTATGGCTTTTATAGCTTCATACAACTCTTAAACAGAATCAAAAATCTTAAACAAAATTAAGAACCACTAAGGTTAACTTAAGGTTTTAATTGCTTACTTTGATCATAGGTTTCTAACTTGCTTACCATGTTTCAGACTCATCTCTGGCGCAGTACACGGTTGCCTTAACAGATGTGGCACTTGTTCGCCTTGTACGTCAGGTCGCGCAGTGCTATTCCTGCGTTCAATTCGCGCGCCTCCTAGAACTTGCGCAGACTGACGACCTCTTCCACCTGGAACGTCTTCTGGTGGACTGCGTTCGTCATAATGACATGCAGATACGGATTGATCATGCCAATCAGTAAGTTACAAGTATATATTTTTAAGTTAAATGTTATTTCATTATTTTAATACCTTTGTGCTTTAAATATAGGAGGCCTAAATTGTTTGAACTCAGCTAAGGGCAGACAAGGAATTCAATTTCTTGTTAGTATATATAAATACTACTGTAATAGGTTTTTTTTTTGTTAGTTCTTAAAGATTAGTGCTAACGAAACCCGTGTATACAGCGCCTTAGGCATAGACCACTAGGTAATATAGTTTTGTTTTACAGATGTGTACACTTCGGGGTGGAATCTGGTGGCGGCGAGTGGTGTTCAGCTGCCGATGAAGCATGTGGAGGTGCCATCTTGCAGGCAACTCCGGCTGAACAGGTAATTATTAAAGCTAAAGATATGTTAACCCTTTAACTGCAAAACAGCACAAAAGCGCTACGTTGTTTTGTGTTGAAAACCGTGACGCGAGTTTCAGTCTGGCCTCACGCGTACTTCATAATATGAGTCATTCTAAAATAGCTTATCTATTTTTACACAGTTCTAAAAAAAATAACCATCTCTCGGGCTATTTACTCGGATATTGATTCAAAGGATTGTGAAAGAACAAACTCAAATAATGATGATAGCATTATTATCACTAATCAAAGAAAAAGATGATTTTAATTTTCAAATAAAAAAACAACTTGTTTATTGTTTCTTTACAATTTTGAAAAATAATTATTTAAATTGATTAAGATTTGTCTACATGGGTCTTGCAGTTTTTATGCATTCTAGCAAGAATTCCTTAGCAGTGAAACGGTTAAAGTAAATGTATATGTAAATTTTTCATTTTCATTCACTTGGAACATAGATTGTATATTTGGATGCCTATTTGCCAATATTATAGATGCTTAGAACTTAGAACCACTTTAGGAGTCTATCTGCCATATAGACAACATTTTTCTGCACATTCACAAAATGCACTTAATCCACCATTACATAGCATGTTACAAAAATTTGTTTCCAACACTTAAGCATCATATGTATATTTAATTCATACAATACCGCCCGGTATAAAAATGAAATGGAGAGAGCTATGCTTTGTGATTCACTGTGAGAATGAATGAGAAATGAGATTCGCAGAAGAACCAAATTTACCAACATTTGAAGAATTGTTCGTCTGAAGTGGCAGGGCACATTGCTTGTGTAACTGATGGCCATCTCATGGCCCCCGACTAGGTGGTCCGATAACATAGTCAAGGACAAAGAAAATCGTTAGATACGAGCAGCGCAAGACCGGTCATTATGACGATCTTTACAGGGTGCCTAAGCTTTGCAGTGGGCGTCCATCAGCTGAAAATAAGGTAGATGCCCTCTACAAAGCGTAGGCCTCCCACAATGACTGATTTGACACTGTTCACATCCAGTAACTTGTGATAATGAAGAACCTATATTCATGCTAGGCTCTATACCTGTTAGATGCGAGAGCAACTGGTGCGTGCAGCAGAGGTGCTGTCCCGGGCCGTGCATGAACTATACCCGGAGCGACGCCGTGCGGAGAGGGAACGTGCACGCATTAACATGGTGCAGCACTACCACGAGAACAAGCACGCCGAACATCACCGCGTGCTGCAGCGACACAAGATCATTGAGGAACGCAAGGAATACATTGAACGTCTCAACACTGTTCGTGAGGAGGAGGAGCTCCGGTGAGTACCCATAATTATACATAGTCACTTTTAAAATATTGTCACTGGAAAGTATTTAAATTTATAAAACAAAATCATTATTTACACCATTTGTAACTCAAGAAGTACTGAACTAACTTATATGACTTTTGTAGTTTTATTTGTTCGTCTGGAATAAGATAATAAGTATCGAAATATATTGTATTAAGATATTCATTATTTGAAATAATAACTCTAAAAACATCAATCTAGTAAAATTAAAACATTGAACTTTATAATTTAAAAAATCCAAAATCTGCTCACTTATTGTCTATTCCAGAGAAGTAGCTGGATGAGGACTGGTCATCATGGCAGCCTTTGGTTTGCAGTGGGTATCTATCAGCTGACATGATGATGATAATTCCGAATCAGCTAGTTATTTATAAATTCAACTATTATCTTACTGCCACCTTAATAATCAAATTATGACAGTGTTGACCATTTTCCATTGGGTTTGAATTGGATATTCTAAGTGTAAATTAGTACTAAAGTATGGATGAAATTGTATTGCAGTATGTAGCTAAGTAAGGGTTAGCATTATTGGTATTTTTATGACATATTGCCTGTGTATTCATTTTAAGCTAAGCCAATAAAATAAAATATTTTTTCTTTCTTACTGTTTATGAAAAAAATCTGCACTTGATTTGTTGGAATATTTAATCATCAAGGCTAGAATCCATTAATGAGCCACAAGGTTTTATTTTTTTCATATTGTTATTTTATTTATGTATAATAATAATGTATAAACTAATAATCTGTTTATTCCAGTCGTCAAGAAGAGCAGCAGCGAGCCGCGGCAGCTGCAGAAGCCCGTCGCCTGGAGGCGGAGAGAGAAGAGCGAGAGAAACGTCGCCACGCATCGGAATTGGCCGCGATGCGTGAACGTCATCTGCGCGAGAGGATCGCCCACATATCGCAGACGATGCACGGCAAGAAAGTCTTACAGAAGTTGGATGAAGAAGTAATTACTCTTTTAACTATTTGATCAGTACAAGGGATTGCATATTCTGATATATTTTACTTACAGTTGAAGTGTTAGCTTGTTACTTACAAGCACTTTAGTGTTATAAAACTAATTTGATTAATAAAATGCTCTAACAATTAAATTGAATATATATTTGACAAAGTTTAGATGATGGGTATTGTTATACATTTTTCATAGCAAAATTGTTGGTTTATGGGTATGAAATTAGTTTCTGGTGAAGAATAGTAATATTGATATAATTCTGATATTCCGAAAAATATTTTATATTTTAACATTAAGACGGTGTCCCACATTTTCAAAAGAAAAATAAATTAGTACACCATATTAGTGAGTAATAACAATTATACTTGTTTCATTGACAAGTAAATGTGTATAATTAAAAATTATTGTTGTAAGGATAAATGTATGACTCAAGTTACCATTTTTAGGATTTGAAAAAAATGGATGCCGACGCTATTTCCAAACGTGAAGCAGAAGAGCTGATGAAGGAACGTCGTGAACATCAGGCGCGCTTGAAATCTCAGGAGAAAAAGGTATGAAGACCATTAATTATTCATCACTGATATTTAATATTTCATTCATTCTTTTCATTGCCTAATATTTTACGTCACAATAGATGAAGGATTTTTAAAGAGTATATTAAATTTGCTACTTTATTAAGGGTATTGTCAAAGTGAAAAGAAAAAAATAAACCATTTGACGGTTTTTGTGGGCTCTTCACAAATCGGGGAGTGTTTGGAATACATGCTTTAAGTTGAAAGATGCTTTTAAATAATGCAATCTGATCCGAGTTTCTTTAGCCATATATAGCTCATGTGGGATTATTCTAGTTATGTAAACAACTAACAACTAAATAATCTGGAATGTTTAATATATTTTTTTTTTAAATAGGCATGATTTTAGCAATACAGTTTCATTTACCAAAGTATAAAATTAATCATATTTGCCTTTCGAAGGCTACAGCGTTGCCCTAAAATATAACATACATATGTCACTAAATATTTCAGAGAAATTGCTTATAGATTTTAATATTATTACTGAACTGGGTAATTTCATATATTAAAAACTTTTATTTGTTTATTGTAGGTTGACTATTTCGAGCGTGCCAAGCGACTTGAGGAAATACCATTACTGCAAAAGAGCTTAGAGGAGAAACAAGTACAAGACAAGGCATTCTGGGAACAGCAAGAGAAGGAGCGCATACAACAACTTATTGGTGAGATTCTTCACAATTTTCACTTAAAAGACTCTTGGATTATATTTGAATATACACCAAATATCTTTTAAATGCCATCTTTTTCAGGTAATATTTTTAATTATAAGGGATGAGAAAAGCCCATTTATCTAATGTTAAGTGATATATTTAGAGTTAAGTTCTATATATATTTTTGTGTATATTGTGTATATGATTTGAAAGAGAATGTATAGCCCAAAACACCTTTACACTTTTTTTATTGACTAAGTAAAGCATGACCTCTGTTTCGCCACGTTAAGTAATGACTAAAAGAGACTTGTCTAAAAGAAACCTATTCCTTCCTTTTTTTCTACATATTCCTCCTTTTGATTTTCCTCCCCCATGACTGCCACCAATCCAATCCAAACATCCAATGAACATGTACAAAATGATCACTCTGAAATGTGTACTTTATTATGGTTTCCAGTTGTAATGGCTAGTAGCTTCTGGAAATATAGTCTGCAGGCACATATAATTCACAATATACAACTTTAATATGTTTTTCAGTTTGTATTTATTTTATTTTAAATATTTTTCAATTTGTTTTCTAAATCAGAGGCGCGAGCACGCGACGTGGCTACCGCAAGTCGATTGGCACGAATGGCAGTGCACAGGGAGCGTTTCACGGCGCGTCTGAGCAGCGAGCGCGGCGCTGCACACGTCAAGTGCTTAGCTGACTTCCAACAGCGCTTGGCTGCTGAGCGCGAAGCTCGCCTGGCACAGCGCCGGGCTCAACGCATTGAACGCCGCCGTCAAGAGGTACGCTCGCTCATACATCACTCATCGCTATTACCTTCTTATTGAAGCTTTATTAGAGAAGACTACTTGTAATACTTTTGGTCCTGAAATTATTTCATTATAACTGTAGTTAAATAATAATCATCATGATCATTTCAAGTCGAAGAACGCCCACTGCTGGATATAGCCTTCTGTCATAGATTTCCATAGTATGAATCTGTTCTGCATGCTATATGGCTTGGCTTACAGACACTATGACTACTGTTTTGCTAGACTATGTAGGTTATTTAATCTACGAAGAAATCCTGAGCCGGCTATGATTCATTGAGCGCCTAAGCTCGCCTTTGAACATAGGCTTCCCCCATAGATTTCCAATTTCTCTTTATAGACTAAAAATTACAAAGCTTCATTTTATTTGATTATATCAATAATACATGTCAGTCTTATCTATCAAGTATCACAAATAAAAAGTTAATTTTCTCTCTCTGTAATCATAGCCTGTGATTAAAGATCATGATTATTAATTGAAAATACAAAAATCATTGTTAAAACACATTTAATTTAAAGAAGACACAAAACATAAGTCATAAGTAATAACTAAATATAAACTTACTCAACAATTGCAAGACAATACACACAGGTTGGTTGCAACATTTATCTATACTTTTATGTGTTTAGCGGGTGGAGGGGAGCTACCAACCTATCTCATTATTTATTTATTCTTCAATTTCGACCCAAATGCAGCGTCTGCGCCATCACAATAAAATATATTGTAACTGGCCAGCAATACGGCGCATGAACACTACACATGTGTTTAATCTATTTTACGTGCATAGGCACTGTAATATTGGTACTCATCATTTTCGTTTTATTACCTCACAGTGGCAGGCTGAGAAGCGTCGTGCTGAAGAGCGTGCGGCTGAAGAAGCTCGCCGGCTCAAAGAGGAAGAGGAGAAGCGGGAGAAGGAGGAACGTGAACGCCGGCACCAGGAGGAACTGGCTGCACTCCGTGAGCGCAAGGAAAAGTAAGATACATACACATGTTTTTTAACCATAACATAGCGTAACAGCAATCATAGATTTTGTCCACAAATAGAAAAATAATGTTTTATTATGGTTGTACTAACTTTTTTATTTTTACAAAATATGTATATGCGCTGATTGGAAATAGATGTTTAACCTCCTGAAAGTTTTTAATGTTATACATCAGTAATAAGATGAATGTGTTTTAAAATTTATTTATTAAAATTTTGTGTAACAGGGAACACCAAGAGATGCTGGCCCGTGCCGAAGCAAAGGCGCGCGCACAAGAGGCTAGCATTGCGCGTAAACTGGAGGAGCAGAAGGCCTCTGTCATGTCTAGCTGGAGACGCGGTGATGACACCTGGAGAGGTGGCTCTGGTTAGTTATAAATGTTTAATTTTTAAGATTCTAGAGTGGAATTTGAAAAATTCCCATTAATCAACCAACCTGGGTAAAAAAAAAGAATTATTCTGTAATCACCATTAGGTATTCATTTTCTGGAACTGGTCCTGAAATGGATGTCCCACAAGGTGGACAGACAACTTTGATAAGTTTGTCAGAAGATGCTAGATGCCGGCTGCTTCCAACCAGCCTTATTGGTAATCTACAAAAGAGGCTTGTGTTAAGTAGATGTCCTACGGCTCAAATTATAATGATTTTATTGTTATTTCATTGTACAATCAAATAATAGCATGATGCGATGGTGGCGGGAAGGACTTGATTGTCAGAAGGCACACAATATATTTAAGAACAGACTGATTGATGTTTGTCTGCCTCCCAATAGCTTACCTTCTAAGTTGTCAAGCTCATGTACGCACAATACTTTATTAATAATTGCAATCAAACTTGAATAAAGGAGTTTTATATTATAATTAATTCTATGCAGAAAAGGTAATAAGCATATAAGCATTGTTTTGCTGACTGCAAAAAACTATTTTTGCAGTCAGCAAAACAATGTATTATAAATATTCGTCGTTTTCAACTATCTGATAATTAAAAATTGCTCTTAAACTGATCATTCGTTATTATCATCGGCCGATAGACGCCACGATGATTGGTCTTGTGCTGCCTATATTAGAAACTTTTAGCTTTTATTAATATTTCAAAATTTTTAAATTACTGAGATGAAATTTATTACATACATTATGTATTGCGTTCTGTACAATGTTTAAAATGCTTTAGTTAAAAAAAAATTATAGCCATTTTTGTTTTTTACGACATATAGAAGCACGCCCTGCACGTTCACCTGAACGCCGTCCAGCCCGCGATGAGCGACGCGACGAGAGAGGTCCCCCGCCTAGAGAAGAAAGACAGCCTCCAAAAGAAAAGTAATATTTATTTATTTATAATAGGATCGTTTAAAAAACACTACTTGTATATGTCATTAGAACAACGCCTCAAGTGTTAAACTGTAATCAGATTGAACTCCCTTATAAGGTATCCTTGAACTTGAGCTATGTTTATCTTACATTCGTTACACAACAACTGCAACTGAAATATATTAAGGCTTTGAGGATTATAATTTAATTTATTTTGATTTCATGTATCATATTTTGTACAGATTTAAAATCATTCATGGTGATTGAAGGAAGGAGTAAAAGCTTTAAAGGAATGAATGTATATTTATACTTATTGTCAATTAATGTATGGTAAATTTTAGCCGAAAATCAAAGGTTTGAGAAATATACAATTATAAAATACGTAAAGATAATATATTAATTAAGAAATAGCATTTAGAATATTTAGATTATTATAAATTAAAATTAATTATAATTTTTGAGTTTATTGGCCCATTACATTCAAATAGAATTTCAGAGTGATCACCTATAAAGCTTTCATACCTATAAACAATTATTCTGTACTTTTCGTGTAGCAAAATATTGAAATACGACGATGAGATATTTACATTAATTAAATCGTAATTAATTGTTAACAGAGAAGCAGAAAAACCGCGCCCGAAGGATGTGGAACCACCGCGCAAGGCAGACGACGCTAAACCTCCATCCACCGGTGGTAGCAGCTGGCGCCGTGATGATGGCTGGCGTTCTGGTAAATTTAATGCTTGCATTTGTACCATAAATGGGTAAGACACTAACACCTACTGATTCAATCAAAGATCAGCACTGTTAGGCAACTAATCGGAATGCTAAACAATTAAATGGCAGCCAAAGCAAATGTTGCCTTCGAGAGCTCCTGTGCCAAGTCACTTCAAAGAGTGCAACCAGTGGCCTGTAAGTCACATCAGCGTGGTTTATGCATGTAAGAGCCATTCTTTAGTAGCTCTGGAGTATAGACCACAGATTGGCAAGTGCAGCGCAACTGGTTCTATTAGAAATCTTTGAGAGAGACCTACGCACAGCCAAAAAATGTTCACTGTAAAGGTATATAGGCCGCCCATAATCACTAGGCTTGCGCCGCCCGAATCAAGTGACTTCTCGCGACTTTGACTGCTATCGATCCAGTGGGGGGCCTACCCAAGCCTATCTAATTGCTCACGGTCGCCACTCGAGAACCTTTCAGCCCATACGGCTGTCGATGGTACGAGGTCGCGCTCACTGCCATTTCAGACTAGAAATTCATCAAGCTACATTGGTGACCTTGGTTCTTCTGCAAATCTCTTCTTCAAATGATGGTGATAATTATGTCACTAAATGACATACAAGTAACCCTTGTATAAACTATCAATTTCTTCGTTTAATTAGCATTCTATAATTATAGCTGGACCACGAGCAGCTGGAGCCCGCGAAGATCGACCTCGCACCCCCGAACGGCGTCCCTTACGCGAGGAGCGGAACCCTATCAAGGACGACCGCCCACCACTGCGCGAAGACAGGTATGTACATAAAATAAGAGTTTGACATTAATAAAGAATTTATATAATAAAAGATTGTATTGTGTAAGCAAACTAAATATGTTATGCTTTACCTTAAGGCTTATAATATTTTTATAGGTAATATCTCCTAGTTTAGTTGCACAATTTTTGTAATACAAAAATTTTAAGTATATTATTGTTTGCATATTTAAAATAACATTTTAATAACTTCCGCAGTAGATATTGCATTGATAAGAATGATATAATTTTACGCTATTATTATAAATTTGAAATTACTTTATGACTTCTCTTTATGATGATGTACATTATTGTAGAGCTCGCGTCGGATACGCCGGTCGGTCCAGTGGGCCGGAGTCTGGCAGCTGGAGACGAGGACCTGCTGATCCACCACCGGCGGCCACTGTAAGCAATATTTGTTTTTATCACTACTACCTTATGGATAGTCTTGACATATCAATGATTAAGTTCTACAAGAACCTAATTAAAAAAGAATGTTAAAATTTTTAAATTAATTGTTAGTTCTGTCCATGGATATTATTTTTAACTAACAGACTTCAAGAGACAGTTATGTAACGGTTACTCAAAAAACCAGCCTCATACATTGCTGCTTTTGATTGTCAGTCCAATCAGTGTGTCCAACTGCAAACATTACCCTTTTTTAACTGCCATACTTCCAAAATATGCATAACCTTTAAACACTATCTAAATTTACATTTTTTATTTCCCAGAAATGAAAAATGAAATTTTACTAGATTTAACCAATTTGTTTCCACTTTAGATTTTATATAATTGTCATGGAAAAGATGCGAGAAAAGCCTATTTTGATAGAAAGTGGAATCAAATTTGACTCCAGTGGAAAGTTTTTACTGACATACACTTTTATTGTTTAACTTAAAATTAAAGATGATAGAAAAGAATTTATTAAAATAATTAAATGATAATTAAAATGAAAGAAAAGAAAAAAAGATATGAACTTTGACTGTGTTTATATTTTAATGATTACATCCATTGTCCTTATAGCAGTAGTTTAAGTCCCATTTTTGTATTATCGATAATAATCCTGTAGACTACTGTTGAATGTCAAGCGAGTTTATTGTAAAAAATACATAGATTGCCTTGGGTAAATTAAGGTAAACTAAATTAATAGGAAAAAGTAGCAAATATATTGGCAATGTATGTTAACCCTTTCAGACCTGAATTTTTTTTTTGCGTCCAATGAAACTAAAAAAAAAATTGTAGCTAGAGTAGAGTAAAAAGGCTAAGGAAAAAATTATGAAAAAAATCCCGGTTGTCAGGTTTATAAGAAAAAATAGTTTATCTTTTTGTGTACAAATGTGCACATCCGTCCTACGTAATGCTCAGACTACTGTTTAAGAGGTTTCATTGGAATTATAAAAAGTTTAGTTTATCAATGTTTTATTATAATATTTATAAAATTATATATATTATTATATAAAATTAACAAAACTTAAGTACAATTCTTATAATTATTAGCAAAAGAGATTTCTTCTTTGGGACAGGCAACTAATTGGCACATAGGTATATAAGTCCTTCGACCCATTCAAAAAGCATGTTTCATAAGTTTACGTATGAAATGCTAAGAAACAGTTTTTATCTTTGGTAAGGCAAAGGTGAACTTTGCACTTTGCCTTTGCATCCAACCATTTTGCACCGTGTCTCAAGTCCCTCATCATGTGCAGGGAAATACCCAACACCGTCTCTTGCTATATCCGCTACAGGGCAAACCTCTCCTGGTCTTCTGGGAATAATTTGCGGTATTGAGCTACTGCCACTGGGTCGTCCTCTTTTACCAATTTCATTCCTCAACACCAGACTTTCAGCCAGGTGACGACGAAAGTGAAGCATCGTGAGTTGTTTATTATTTGGTCTAGCAACGCCTTGTCAGTTTGGTACTCTCGGTACGCCTGCACTACAGCTAAATCAGAAGCATGAAATATAATGCTAAGAGTCCATTTTTTCGATTTTATGAAGGTTCTGTAGTAGCTCATGCGTTGATCTAAAAGGTCCAACTCCCCCCATTGCGTGATTGTATTTCCTGACCACTTCGGGGCGTTCAACGTCAATAAATTTCTTGTCTTTCTTACACCACCTTTTGACTAAGTCTTTTTCACCAATACCAACAAAAATAGAAGCAATATGGGTAATCTTATTATCCAGCCACTTGACCACAGTTACATCTTCGTCAAAACTACTTACTTCTTTAGAAAATCCTCGAGGCTTTTTATTCATTTCTTTATCGCTTAGTAGCGATGGGTTGGAGAATCTATTTATACGAGTTGTGCATGCAGCCATAATGCCTTTTTGTTTCATGATTTGTAATAAATGATATGACGAGAAGTAGTTGTCAAAGTACAGTTCGTGGCCCTTGCTTTCTCCAATTCTCTTAGTGAGATGAAGAACAATAGCTGCTCCGTATCCAATTTCTTCTCATCAACACAAAGTTCTTTTTCAAGCGGTAACTCTAAACATCGATTCCTAACTGCATCAAATATTGGTCGAACTTTGTAAAATGCATCTTTGCGGAAAGAGTTCCAGCGAATAGGGCTTTCAAAGCGTCCGGTGATATATCGGTGATTTTTTTTTATGAAAATGTAAAAAAAATATTTTATTTCAACATATAACATATATCTTATATAGCATCAACAACAACCACAATTATAATATAGTTACAAACATATGCAAAATAGATTTTGCAAATACAGCTAGAATACTTCAGCAATCGTAAAAACATCGTTTACGCCTGATGTGTACATTTGTGTACAAATATAAAAATTGTGATAATTGATACAAAAATACAATAATAAACTCAAATTATATGTTACTTATGACCTTAGGAATATAACACATCAACTCATATTTTTGCAGTGCGTATATTTAACAATTTCCTACTTTTTAGAAATAAAAATGACGAGCTTACCCACTTAGCTCCAACTTCGGTCAGCCACTGATCAAACCATGTCGAAAAAGTCACAAAGAATGCTAAGAGAAGGCGTTAATAGTTATACATTTTTGTAGTTAATAATGTGGACATATGAAAACAAGCGTTCTCAACTGCACTTGTAGCGAAATAAATACCAAAAAATTTTTTATATTTTATGTGTACATTTGTGTACGCAGGGTCTAAAAGGGTTAAACTCATTTACAGGCTCCTCCCTTTATTGCAAATAATTAAGAAGTATTTTGTTAATGCATATTCAGAGCATGGTTTACAGAATTAAACCTAAGAAAGCTGCAATTTTAACATATATATAACCATGGTTCTACTTGCTGCTTTTTTGCTGGTTAAACTATGTAACGATTATATATAATATTTTTTTATATAAAGACATGTGTAAGTTAATAGAAGTGTATGAACATATGGAGTTATGTTTTCATTTAAGTATTTTTAATTAGTTACTTAAAAGCGTAAAATTATCGCAGGAGCGTTCATCCACTTGGCGTTCTAAAGACGGCCCACCGCGCGACGATCGTTACCGTGACGGGCCGCGTGATCGCGACGGACCTAGAGATAGAGATGGTCCCAGGGACCGCGATCGCTTCCCACCGAGGAGAGATGATAGGGATGGACCGAGAAGAGATGATAGGGATGGACCAAGAAGAGATGATAGGGATGGACCGAGAAGAGATGATCGCGATGGCCCGAGGAGAGATGACAGAGAAGGTCCCAGGAGAGATGATCGGTAAGGTTTTTCATTATAATCAACATTTTAGAAAATAAAATGCAATTCATTTATGATTCAAGTGCATTTAATATTTTATATGTAAACTTACTTACGTATTACGTAATATGGTATACATATATTCAATTTACTCACCTTAAATACACATTACATTAATTATTAAAATGTAGTATTAATAATAAAGTAAACAATGAAAAATACTTACAAATCATTAATTAGCCGTTTTAATTATCTCACTTTGGGGACCAGTATTTCACAAAGTGGTATTGTTAAATAACTTTAAAAGATTTATGTATAGTGGAGTCACATATATTTTCAGATTAATTTAAAACAGACTTGTATAGCTTTTAGACTGAATTTGTCAATTAAAACAACAATAAAATATTTGATTATTGCTTAATAATTTACCATTTTAATATTTAAAATGAAGCACATTGTATTTGCCATATTACATTTCTTTCCATGTTTAATAATAATCACAGAAAACTTTTGTACTGTATATTTATGTACATTATTGATATTTTGTTTATGAAATTATGTACATACATAGATCCTTGAAAGATAAAACATTAGCAAATGAATCTTCATACACATTATTTTAGACTGTTAACCTTGTAACTTGTGATATAAATAAAATTACAACTATGTTACTTTTTCAGTGATGGACCTCGTAGAGATGATTGGGAGCGTCGTCCGCCTCCCCGTCGTGACGACAAACGTGAGTCCCCTTATCTTGTCTTATCTTAGCGGGCTGTTTTCCGCAACCAAGCGGTGTAGCACTCATTATGCATCAGAGTTGGCCTTAGTCGAGCCTTTCTTAACATATTCTGTGTCACGGCAATTTTGAAGATTTCCATTCTGGCCGCGTGGGGCGTTTACGACCCACAATTAAAAGCTATATATATATATACATATTACGAAAAAAAATATAAAATTTAATAAGCATAATACAATAAAGTAATAAATTTAATTTTTATTGAATTGGTCTAACAAATCATAAATTCTAACACAAGTTACTTGACCACTGTAATAAAGTCCAAATGAATAAAAAATAATGCACTTTCCTTCAAACATGGCAGACATAACATTTCATGGCGAACGCTTTTTGGTATAACTCGCAAAGAATTATTAACATTGTGGGACATCATTTGCATACTTACTGTATGTCATTTATCATCCTCCTTTGGATTTCACATTGAAAGTGAATAAACTCGACTAAATAGACACCAGCTTAAATCAAACAGTAATTGTTGTGTTAACGGCGCGCGAATACATGACCGAACGGTAATGAATGTTTCTTGGCAAAGTTGACGTAAGACAGTCGAAAAAAAGAGTTTGACGCTGCTTCACATCACCTATTCGCTGTATAGGTGATGTGAAGTTGTCGATATTAGACCCTACAATTATTTTTTTTAAAGAAACCTTTGTTATTCAATGAGATTTGCAAATGGCCTTAACCTGTAATTGTACAATTCTAAAATAGACTAAATACAAGTTTAATGATACGGGGGGGGGGGGGGGGCACAAGGATTTTAGAAAGGCTTCGGTCGAGCATGGTACAAAAAGATTGGAAAAAAAACTGGCCTAAACAGAAAGTGCAGAGAGGGTCATATACGAATCCCCCCGCCATGACATAGAATGTATTAATATTCTGATCATCAAAATGCCTCTGAAATAAATCCCATTTGTAGTTACTCGAAAACTATGCAATGGTAGGCCTCAGAGGTAGATAATAGCTGGTTAGACGCGACAGGTTTCCTAATATTTAGAAATCTGTGTTATATAATACCAGGACATTGTTTTAATTAAAAGTTTCCTTTTATTGTTATTTTAATGGACAATAAAATATAAGTAAATATATAGTGTACCTAGGGATAGTCGAAGTGAGCTTCCACATTAAACTACCATTTGAAACTTTAGTTATATGTATTTCTAAATGTTCGATCCTAATACATAAATATACAAGGATTTTCCTTTTTTGTTTTTACAGCTCGCGATGCCGATGGTGACTGGCAACCTGTTCGTCGCTGAATTGCCTTGCGATCTTCATATGAAAGGTCCAGTGGGAATTTCTACAAGTCGCTACAGATATTCTCAGCTTGTGCTGGTTCACTGCTGGACTGTTCTCTATTTACTTTTAGTATCGACATTTTGCAGGCTCACGCCATTTAAATACATTATAAACCAATTACTATTGGACTTTTCATTGCGCTTTATATATTGTACTGGTTTTAGTTAGTATATCATATCAGTCTTACTCATTCATATAACCCATGCGAGGAAACTACTAAAACTTAACTAATTGATTACTATTATAAAAAAACCAATGTTTTAATGATGCTTTGATTACCATGCACTCTATTTGGATCAGGTTCCCAGACTTTATCATAAACCTCTTTAAAGGTTTGGTGGTCTAGTGGCCAACCCTCATCTCTATTTCAAATATATTTCTAGAACTCAAACAAAAATTCTGTGATTTTTTAAGATTACATCTAACTATGGATGTCTGCATTGTGAACTGAGTTCCAACCATGAATTAAGTTTTCGATAAATAAGTGAAAATTTATTGATAAATAATGAATTTATTGTGTTTTGAGGGGATATAAAGTGAACTTTGCAAATGATGAATGGTTTACTAATAGTGAACCTCCATTTTTTTAGCATGTCAACAGAAATTGGTCGTCTTCTTTTGCACCCCATGGAGTCTACCTGGGCCACCTTGACCAAACATAGACCAAACAAATATATACTTATGATTTTGCTTCATCTTTAACATAGGACTATTTCAGCATATATTTCTGTCTTTCTTAGTATTTTTCAAGCTTATTTATACATACTTATTTCCTAAAATCCATTAGACGCACTCTTATCACTCGAAAGAAACCGTTGTTGACGTCCGTTTGGACGGAAGTAGCTAGTGTCGATATAAATTTACAACTGTTGAATATATAAATGTCAATTTATGTTTAACACAAGTCGTTATGTAGTTATGTACCGGATTTTCGAGTATTTTTCTATTTGTCAGCTATAAGGAAATTCATGTTATATGAGATTGCTTCTAATTCTTTTCTTAGGTTTATGTAATTATTCAGTTTAATCAGTGAATATATAGGTATTTTTGGTACATGCCATATATGTATGCACATTCAATTAGGTCACAATGTCAACTGCCAAAAGTGTACAATTTTAAATAAGTGCTATCAGTTTTATAAAGCGATATGTAATTGTATTTTGATTTTTTATTCTGAAATAAATCATTGCCATTATTGTCTGTTTTATTTACAAACTTATCCGAAACCTAAAAAAAATTGAATCTCTAAATATACTTGATGTTTGATTAAAGATGTAAAAGCTTTAAAGAGTGAATGTTTAGCTCATTTGATTAAGTTAAATAATGGTTTCAGAAATAAAACGTAATTATAATATAGAAAAATCGTTTTCAAAATTCAGATTAAATTATTGTTCACTATCTGTACTGCCAGAATATATTGCCATGTCACAATCCAGTAGAAGTAAAATTTAAAATATCCTGTAATGGACGAGTAAATTGATCGTTAGTGGCATTCCTATCTGTACCAAATGAATGGATACAATTATAAGAATCAAAATACTCTTTAACAAATATCTTAAAAGCAGACATTGGTTTGATTATTCGCACGCTGAATTGCTGAAGTTATTTAGGCTATGTCTAATTAATTTTTTTTTCAGAGAATATATTTACATATTTAAAGCTTGGCAGCAAACAAGTCATTCCCAAGATGTCATGTGTGTCATGATGTGATCTTCTGTGAAGTTATTTACAGTAGTATATATTAGTATTTATAGTAGGGCAATGGTATTTTTTTTAATCTAGCTAAAATGGAGTTTTATGAACATTACCGGGAATCCTACTATAAAAGCTTATACGTAACTTATAAGAAGATTTAAAACTAACGAAGCAGACGAGTCTTAGGTCGTTAATCGGTAGTTTTTGTAGATATATATTTTTATTCACAAATTGAAAAACAACAGTGAACACATTAATTTCTTTAAATCGTGTAAGAGTTCTTGAAAAAAAAATCTAAAATAAATTTTACATAAAAATATATACCTCTAGAAGTGTGTTGCCCAACTTTTTTTTCCATGCCTTTCTAACATTCTTATGGTCCCTATTTAAAATACAAAATTTTTATAACGAAGCGAAAGGTTTAAACTTGTGTAAAGTTCATTTTCGAATGGACTTCCTTAACAATCATATTGACTCCCTGTGGGGCATGGATCCCATTTCTCATTTTTTCAAGGATCACATTTAGCCTTTTCTTTTTTTTCGTTTTGATGGGGGGGGGGGCTTCCGGAGGTTCACAATACCTCGCCCTAAGGTTAAAGACCTCAGTGTCCCTCGGCCCTGATGAATGATGCTCAATAGGCAGAGATGTAAGCCAGGTCAAAAATTTACTTGACTTACACTCTGTTTTCTTCAGGGCAGTAGTAATAGTAGAATATAGTTATTGATTTGTCTTGATCAGACAGGTGATGAAATTGGATATGTGATCGCCAAAGTGGTCTTTTACCGTCTACTTTCCCAATAGCTAACTATTTGTCGAATTTATCTGGTCGTCTTCTGGTAATGTAGCTAAAATACTTTAGAATTCGTTAATGGTGTAATGTTTGAATAATCATTTTATAGCGATTTTAATGTAATACAATAAAAGAATATATTGTGGTTATTACTAAGTTTATTGCATTATATGATGGTTAGGTATGTTATGGGAAAGCTATAGTTGCTTATTGCTTTGAGGCGGCCTCGTGGAGATTCTTCTGGACCTGTTCGGCTTGTTTCACGAAGTCGTCGTAAGCGGCCTTGATCTTCGGGGCCAGCTTGGCGTTGGTCTGCTCGAGGTTGGAAGCCACTTCCTTCGCTAACTTCTGTGATTCCTGTTTAAAACGAAACAGCCGCTTATAACAGTATATTCAACTAAAGACTTAATGTAGTAAATTCAAATATGTCTAAAATTTTATTAATCATAAATAAAATAAAAGTAATATTTAATGAATCCACTATTAAAACAAAAGTCGTAATCGTCTTTATGAAACTGTGTACCGTACGGAGATATAGACATAATTAAAACTACTTTATTGTATTGGTACCGGTATACATGATTGGGGCCGGGGATAAAAGAGCGTAAGTGCCGCCTATACAATTTGATGGGAGAATGACGGAACAAAGCAGTTGATCCCCCCGTCTCGTTATGCGCATACCTAAGGCGCGGTACGTCAGTTTCGGTAGCACTTTCACCAAATTTTCGAATAGAAATACAACTTCAAAAATCTAAGCGTCATACATGATGCTATTTTATTATATTTTCGAACGATAACGATATTCTAATGATTTTTCGAATTATTGTTTAGATTTAGAATATCCGACATATTTTATATTATCGACTTTTGAATGATGGACAACCGTCGGTTCTTTGAATAATGAGTTTTACAAAGCTTTTTTCGGATAAGATTTATACGTTTCCTTTATTGGCATATACAGATCCCGCATGCTTGGGGACAGAATGTGGAAGGCACCTAAACGTCGTTTAAATAACTTAGCTAGAGGGCTTCCTTGGGAACCTACTTTCGGGCCCGGCATCACATGCAGTTTTACCGTCAAGCTCATAGATCACTTAGGTGGGCGCTCCACGGAGTGGTCTGGCGCAAGGGTCTCCGCGGGAGGTTCTTTATTTGGGCTATCAGTAGTTGTTTTGCATTCGGACTCAAAAGCGTCAGGGAAGGAAGAACCTTTACTTGGTCGGTTGCTATAGCCTGGTTAACATTTCTGTCAGTTCGGAAAGCGTTAGGACTGAGAGAGGTGGTGTATATTCCAGCAACGCATCTATCTAGGAAGAATGGGGGTTGTTATTGAACGGCTGCGGTTGTAGGTCTGTCTTATTGTTATCTGGGCAGTCAAGAGCTAGTTTTGGTCTCAGAATAGCGCGATGTTTGGATGTCCAGGGAGGGATTGTTTTATAGTTGGCAGCATCAACAGTTCTCGAAAATCTTCGAAATAGCAAATTCTTCGAAACCCAGGAACCATTATATCTAAGGTGATGAGTAATTAAAATATACCTGGACTGTGCTTTGGACGGCGGACTGTAGCTTGTCGCGCAGAGCGACGGCCTGCTGTTCGACCTCAGGGTGGGCACGGCGTAACTCCTCGGCGGAACGCTGGACGTTGGTCTTCGCTTGCTCTAAAGCTTCTTTGACCTTACCATTAGCGTCACTTATCTGTGAAAATTCATTAACATATTTAGAATAAAAAAATGCATTTCAGGATCCATGAAAAAAGTTTATACTGTTTTTCCATTTTTATATTAAAATTAGTAAATAAAATGGACAAATATTACACCAATTGAGAAACAATACGAAGTCCGTGACAATATGTTTCTAGTTTGAAATCATTGCTTAACATTAAAACATATAATAGAACATACTGTTCCCTGATAATCAAATATTCCGACAGACCACTCAGTTAAAGTGAAAAAGTACGAAATAACGAGGAGTAAATTTGTATGTAGTAAAGCGAAAGTATCTCTCTCTCCTTCCTTCAAGAACGAACTCTCTATATCTCGCTAAAGTTTTTGGCCTGTCAAAAAAGTGAACTTCAGCTCCTTTCCTTCTTTAATAATAGTATTAGTAGGATCATTTCAAGTATGGTAACGTAGTTTGAGGAATGTGCTTGGTAAAGGTGAACGCAAATGTATGAGGGCCTCTCTTAACCTGCTATACGGGTGATAAATCTCCCTGCTATACGAAGGACCCGGCACACATATGGGGAATGCCAAGAACTTTGCTTATATGCTTTAACATGTCTATGGTACACAGAAACATTTTTATTATATCGTAAAAACAACTAAATAACGATGATATCCCTTATACAATTATTATAAACGGTAAAATACAGAAAATTTCATGATATTCGGGCAAGAACTCTGTAAACGTCTACCATGTTTTACTGAATGTATTCACTTGTGAAATTGCGATTTGGTCTCTTAGATCCTGCTTCTTTACTGCCTTAGATATCATGGTCATAAAAATGTATTTGTGTTATTGTACTTTATTTCGAAACCAATACATTTATAAATATAATATATACAGAACTCCCACTAAGTGCGCCTTTTGGCGAAGACAATACTCAACACCCAAGGAAGCGTGATGGGAGGTCTTTAAAGATATGCGTTACTAATTCCATTTTTATGAGATTTATGTGAGATCTAAATGTATCTCGAAGTCCTATATCCGCATAATTAAAGAGATAACTAAAAAGAACAATGGCAAATCTGGCAGACGTTGCTTTATTTGGCTAGTACATGCTTGGAATGCACAATGCATAATTTAAATCACGTATGTACAATATGGTACACATATGGAATGATAATATGCGGTTGACATTGTAGGAACGCAGAATTAATGCCTTCTAATGTAAATCAGGAAACAAAAGCATGATATATTTCCGTATACTGTAAAGAATTAAAGCCTAAATAGTGCAAAAAGGGTGACACCTGTATTACATAAGAGACAAAAGGCAAGTTAAGAAAACTTTATTCCAGCTTGTTGTTTTAGTTTGTCAGATTTGCGGTATAGATTATCCTTGACAAGCGGTTTCATGTTTTCTTTATTCATCTTGCAAGGTTTCAGCCCGTCACTAATTTAAGTAATCATAAATATATGTCGATAATTTTCACTAATTTTCATTATTATTTAAAATGTTAAATTCTGGCAAACGTGATTTAGTAACATTGAATGTCAATACGGGCATGATAATCAGAGTAAGAATTTGTAATATGCGTGACCTTTACCCGCCGTGACCGGAGATTTAATATCAGAAAATATCGTTAGGCTGGAGAGATTTTTTTGGTTTTTAAGGTAAATGTACTAAATTTCATCTGTTTTTTGACAAGTAAAACTATTTATCATAATACCAACATATTTAAATTACAATTAAAAACAGCATTTTAAGACGCTTGGCGATAGGACTGGTTGGAAGCTACATTCGGAGTCTTCTGTCGACCTTAACAAGGTCATTTACTTTTTATGTACGTCTTCGCTCGCCGGATGATCTCCATTCCGAAACTTAAAGCCAGCTCAATTATCCTACGCGATGTGTGGCCTGACTACTGCTACTCCAACTTGCCAATAAGCTGGGCAATATAGATTATTTTCTTTCGTGAGATCTCCTCATTCCAGAGTCAATCTCGTAGAGAAATCCCGAGCATAGCTCTAAATGACCGATTATCATTGAGTGACTGTTGGCCTGCTAATGCAGCGCAAAGTTGGAGACTACGTTTTAACGTGGGTGTTGGAATTTGAATCGACGTACCCAAAAATAATTTCTGGATTGGTTGGTGAAAACATTTTACTTACAGCACTTTGTAGGGAGTCGGTGAAAGATGTCAGCTGAGCGAGCAACGAGTCCGTGCCTTCTTTGAATGCCTTTTGTACTTCCTGTGTGTTTTTGGAAGAGGCGATAGTGTTCAATTGGTCAGAGAATACTTTCTGGAACTCCTCGGCGTGCTTTTGCAGGTCCTGCAAAGGCGAAGGAGCATCGCGGCGGACGAGATGCGCTTGCGCCTTTAGAATAAAAAAATATGTTATTAAGTACATGTTAAAAAATATTGCAAAATTAAAATAAAATTGCATAACTGTCGGTGGTGGTTTTGTTTAAGTGATAATAGAATTTGGGAACGAATTTCTCTAATTATTTTATTAAATTTATGAAAGTAATTGCTAAAAAGCTAGACTAAGTTTGTTGTAAGCTCAGACCTGTGTGCGTTTGGGACCCTCGTTGTTACTAATTTTATGTTAAAGGAAACTAATATAAGGGACTCAATTTGAATTTAATTTCTATTAAATTTGGCCGTTGAAGCATTCTTCTTATGACGTTATCACAAGTTATTCAAGGTTAAAAATAATATGAATAAATGAGTAGACTTACCAGAGCGATGGTGGCGAGAAGTACGATGAATTTGGCCATTTTTCTGCTAGTGAGGGGAGTTGTGAATGTGACGATAGTGCCCGAAGGAGTGTGCCGGATGTAGGGCGCGAGCTGCTTATATATCACGCCTTCCTCCGCGGAGGAGGGGAGGGGAGTGATATCGGGTCCCGGCTAAGTGAAATTTTCCTGAACAACGCCCTGCGAACTGTTTACCAACAATTAGTAATGTGTTCTATCAATACGATAGCGCAGAGTTCCGGGGTCGACGTCTAATGACCAGGTGGCCGCTGGTTGCGTCCGTTTATGTGAATCAACTATAATTCCACAAACATTCAACAGTTCTATTAGTACTCTCTAGACTCTTCAATTCTTATATAAAGCCATAGTTATAAAAATTTTAACAAATGGGACCCATTTTGTATAAATTAAAATATTTATAAAATTTATATAAATTTTGATTTAACTATAATACCATACCCGTTGCGAATACCTTTCTTTTTTTTCTTTCCTTTATTTTCAGTACTATCTAACGCTGTACGCATGTCTAAAGTTTGTCGACGACACAGTCTATGTGCAGAGTGTGTTTTTTGTTACTGTTCAAATTTTTGATCAGCAAACAAAACACACCACACTTTCCATTTGGGAGTACTGGTAATTTAGTCTAGTTTAGACAGTCTATTTATTTGCCCTTTATTGTATATCAACACTAGATATACAAAGAAGTCATAGCAGGGTTTATTAAAAATGTATATTTCATAAAAAATTATAATTTATGCTACGCGAAGCTAGACAGCTAGTAATGTATAAATCATATAAATAATAAACTTAATAGTTGTTTAAGTGTTATTACGGCATTTATGTAAACAATCTATTGCTATGTATTAGTAGGACCGGAAAGTAATGTCGCTTTCTTAAGTTAAATTCACAACACTACATTTTTTATTTCTAATCAACAATATATACACCTTCGTTATTAACAACCTTTTGCTGAAGCGGTAAAAATAAATCGGTTTTTCTGTAAAAACCTGTCGACAAAAATGACATTACTGTCCGGTCACCCTAATACAAGGCAAAAATTATCGAATCTTTATTCTTGCATAGGGTAATAATATAAAGGCGTTAGTTATACGCACTTTTTAGAGGTAAAAGCCAAAGATACAAGAAATAGCACATCTGCGTTCGTAATAATGATAGATATACCGTTGTCTCATCTTAAATGCTTTATGCTGCATAAAATAGCGTAAGGAAATAGTTTATATTCCCCTGAGGGTTCATTTAACACAAGAACCTGACATTGGTATAAACAAAGTTACTATTAATCGTAGGCTTTCCCTATTAATTTCAAATAGGACCGGTTAATAACGGTCTGCATCCAGCATCTTCCGATGATCTTAAAGCAGTCTGTGTAAGAGTCCTTACGCTACGCTCTCTCTCCCTCTTTATATATATATATATAAATATATATATATATATATATATATATATATGTGTGTGTGTGTGTGTATGTACATGTATATAAATATATATATATGTAAATATTCTTGGGTGCAGGGAAGCAACGTTTTTAATCTTAAAGAATTCAAAATAAAAAAAATATTATTATCGACTGACTGAAGTGAGTGAAGGGAACGTTTGGCTTCAAGAAGTTGAACTGTTCTTATTAAAACTGCCACTAAATCTCAATAAATGAATTTTTACCCCAAACACCGAGCTACATGCGACCACTCTGACAACAGTTCATGAGTGTGAATATTTATATCCACATTAGGTAATTTTAAAATATATAAAAAAAATAACCTACTACATTTATTTTATGGTAAGCCAAATTTGTTCTTTAAATCTCGGTTTGTGTATATATTAATGTTTTATTATAATTAAACCTTATTTAGTTACTTTATACGTATGTAACGTACTATAACCTTATTATATTACAAAATATATAAATAATGACAGTTGTAGATGTACAGAAAAACTTCATCTATTTTGTCATACCAAAATCTCATAATTTATATTTCGTGAAGACTAACTTCTAATAGGAGAAAAATAAAGATGTAATTATTAAAATCATATTAAATCTAAACAACTATTAGGTTGCTATATAAAATACTCGATATTTTTATCATAATATAACTGCAAACAAATTAATTAGATTATTGATAATTAATATGTATTTACAATGTCAAATGCATTAAAAACATGTTTGTTTACGAGAAACAATTCAGTAATTATCTTAATGGATGCTTAGAGACGGTTGTCCTAGATAATTATTTAGGTATGGTATTAACCAATTGAACAGTGGTAGCCGAAAACAGACTCGCAACTTAAAATTAGAAGAAATGATAAGACTAGCAAAAGTCAAGAAATAAATTTATATAAGGATAGAAAAATAAAAATTAATGTTAACAGAGAATATAAATAAATTAAAGTAAAATATATAAGAAAGTCTGTCTATCTAAAAATAATTAATAAAGAATGGTCTAGGAATCAGATCATGTGAAGCATAAAAGGAAGGAATAAAAGACAACGTGAAGGATTAAAGAGAATGTAAAATAAAAATAATTTAAAAACTAAAAAAACTCATTTAACCCGATGTTCTAAATACTCTTTCCCACACTATGGACGGGGAATGATAGGCCCCCAAAACGGGGGCCATTGTAAACAAAACAGAATAGCTATCGTAGTTCACGTGTTCGATTCCTAGGCCACAATCTTTTGAATCACACTGTGCATGAATTATATACGATAGCCAGTGCTAACAAACAAGTTTCCAGAGAATGAGCAGAAGCGTCGTTTTCTAACCATGATACCACACTGTGATCTCTAACCCGCTTACCAAGCCTGGCGATTATGGTACATCCTTCCATGGACATCTATCTATAGGCTGAAACGATTGTTGTAGTATAATAATGCTTAGGGCTAAGTCAACCTTTTAATTGTCAAATATAAAGTGAGTCCGATTTACATTTTCGATTTTTGAAAATCAATCAACATAATATTTAATAGTTAAACAGCTATTAATACGTCTTCTTCTATTTTAATAAATAATATTGTTATTAAATTGATTATTTTACTTATAAATTGCTCCGTAATATTTCTTTGGATTTTAATTAAATACTCGTACATAAAGAGTCTGAAATAAAATGAAATTATAAGCTTCTAATGTAATGTTTAACGATTTAAATACGGAATAAATTTAACAATCCAAAAATAATATAAATGTAATGGAAATACGTGTAAGTGTATGTAAATGGGCTGAACCGATGAAGTAGGTGGGTTATTTAATTTCTGTATTCTTTATTTAAGTAAGAATTGAAAATATCATGTAGTGAAGGTAATAAATAAATGTTGTAAAATAATAATAATATAACAATATTAATTACGTAATTATAACATTAATTTTTATAAAAATTCTATTGTCTACCTTTTAAATATTTAATAATGTATAGAGATAGGCAATTAAATTTGGCTTGAACGTCACAGCTAAATATTTATAATGACTTATGGTCAAAGTACTCTTGTGGTTGATGTGTATGGTATCTATAATATCTCTAATAGACGGCTATTAAAAAATTTGACTAGATCAAAAAAATTATATTAAAATTTATAACATAGGTTTCATTTCTAGTTCCATAACTTAAAAATTTTCATTAATCTTTTTAGTTTCCTTAGAAAGGAAAATTACGAAGAAAGTTTGATTATTTAAAAAAATAAAATGTCTAAGTATTGAAACTGACCATTAGTGTTTGCTGTGATCTTCGTGCGTTTGACAGTTCGCTGTGAAGTTCGCGTGTTGACAGTTCACTTGCTGCAAATTTATTTTGTCGTAAAAGGCACCCTGTTTGGTGGGCATATTTTGATCACACAATTATTATATTTATCGTATATTTTATGAATAAATTAAGTACATACCTCAACACTGTCCGGGAGGTGGTGTTTCGGTCAATTTGCTCAATTTTTTATGTATAATATATACAGGGTGATCGGTTATTGTTGCAGTTGCAAAAGCTTAAAAGAGGTAAATGCTTAGCTCATTTGTCAACAAAAAGCTTTATAGTTACTTAGACCTATTTCAATCCACTCTATATAAAGTGACCAGTCCGAAATACGTTACATTATTGTTATTTTGTACATTGGAATGGGACGGGCCTTTATATCTTAAATAGCTGGTATTTCACATAAATAAGAAATCCATGTAACTTGATAGTAAATTTCCTCGTAAAGATGGTCACCAATATCCAAAAACAAATGACGCAACGCCTTAAATTGCCGTCGGACGGTCATTGCCTAGGTCGTGCTATCAGAGCTCAACTATCTTGGAATGGTCCACCGACCTCCGACCTTCCCGCTGTGTTTCACTATACGAATACAATTCGTGTCTTGACGCGATAAATTTCAAGAACATTCTTAATTTAAATTGTGCATTTTGGACAAAGAAAGGAGACCATTTTTTTATTTTCGACCCGACTCTCGTGCATGCTTCCATTTTTAAATGTTTTGAAATGTTTGTCATATATATAATCAAGAATTAAAAAAAAAATAAGTGTTGGAGAGCTTTGGTCTCTCTTTGCGTGCTTAAATCTTTTAGTCTAGTTGAAGATAGGTAGGTCACTAAGATGACCTTCGGAAAGCATCATATGACAATTCACGTTCACAAAAATTGATAACTTGAGAACGAAATAAGATTTTTATACCGGATTTTCACTGCTTTCTATGTGGCATTTTAGAATTCTTAAGTTCAAGCCTTATTTTAAGGTAGCTAAGTTCGAAAGCTCCCACGAAAGCCTCGGCTCGAGTTGCTATGTACTAATTTTTAAACAGATTAGATTAGCCTATAGGAGAACGCACTTGAATTTCATATAGCAGCGTTTTAGTTAAATTAAGTGATATTAGATAAGTTCAATTTGATTTTGGCTTCTATCTATACACTTTGACATTTTGATCATGTCCAGATCGATAAAGTTCATATGTAAAAGTTGATCTAGAAAATATTTATGTAACGTGTAGTGAAATGATTGCGTTAATGAAACATGATATGTATGCAACATATGAATCGTCGTAGTTGATTTCTGGTCATGTTCGCGGTGCACCCATGCTGTCGAATGCGCACTGGACTTTGCGGCGTCACATGTGGTAATGAGGAGGTCAGCCAATTACAGGCGCAGTTAATTGGAGCCGACCTATCCAGCTGCCAGCGATAAACAAGCAAGTAAATGCACAATGTTTACTCATTTCTAATGAAGGTCGAATAGTTCTGTTGCTAAACAAACATTATGACTATTACGTGTTCTGTGTATAGTACCTATACATACCTACTTACACATAAATTAATACATAAAAATGTTCTATCGCGACATTTGCAAACTGCTCCACAAATTCAGTTACTTTTTCAAATGCTTTGAAGTTTTTTACTGTCTTTACTGTGTTTTTAAGATTTTCGGACACATCAGAAAGACAGCTACAAATTGTTACTAAGTGGTACCAAAGTCAAATGCTACAAATTCTGTAGGCTGCTCGTATACCGATGAAACTCGAAATGTGCACTCACATTTCCGCTTTGAGCGGTTTTTTAAGTTTTTCGGAGACATATGGAGAGCTATAAATTCTGGCACTAAGTGGTATTAAAGCCAAATGTTACATATTATGTAGGCTTCTCGTATACTGATGAAACTCGAAATGTGTACTCACATTTCCGTTTTGAGCGGATTTTCAAATTTTTCGGAGACATATGGAGAACTATAAATTCTGGTACTAAGTGGTATTAAAGCCAAATGTTTCTGATTCTGTAGGCTGCTCGTATACTGATGAAACTCGAAGTGTGAACTTACATTTCCGCTTTGAGCGGATTTTCAAGTTTTTCAGAGACATATGGAGAGCGATAAATTCTGGTACTAAGTGGTATTAAAGCCAAATGCTACAAATTCTGTAGACTGCTCGTATACGGATGAAACTCGAAGTGTCCACTCACATTTCCGCTTTTAGCGGATTTTCAAGTTTTTCAGAGACATATGGAGAGCGATAAATTCTGGTACTAAGTGGTATTAAAGCCAAATGCTACAAATTCTGTAGACTGCTCGTATACGGATGAAACTCGAAGTGTCCACTCACATTTCCGCTTTTAGCGGATTTTCAAGTTTTTCAGAGACATATGGAGAGCGATAAATTCTGGTACTAAGTGGTATTAAAGCCAAATGCTACAAATTCTGTAGACTGCTCGTATACGGATGAAACTCGAAGTGTCCACTCACATTTCCGCTTTTAGCGGATTTTCAAGTTTTTCAGAGACATATGGAGAGCGATAAATTCTGGTACTAAGTGGTATTAAAGCCAAATGCTACAAATTCTGTAGACTGCTCGTATACGGATGAAACTCGAAGTGTCCACTCACATTTCCGCTTTTAGCGGATTTTCAAGTTTTTCAGAGACATATGGAGAGCGATAAATTCTGGTACTAAGTGGTATTAAAGCCAAATGCTACAAATTCTGTAGACTGCTCGTATACGGATGAAACTCGAAGTGTCCACTCACATTTCCGCTTTTAGCGGATTTTCAAGTTTTTCGGAGACACATGGACAGCGATAAATTCTGGTACTAAGTGGTATTAAAGCCAAATGTTAGGTCCGAGATATGCTGATACCTCAGTAGCCCATGCAATATACAACGTCTAAGACCGGCATAGATGGCGTAACATAGGGTGCCAATAACTTTCAATAAAGAGTCACGATTACAGTAGATAAGGATACGATTCAAAGTGCTACATATGATACTATGGTTTAAAATGGTATTTCAACACTAGCTGCCTCACGTCACACTTCTAGTTTGTTTTCGGAAATTGAACATAATTTCTCGTGAAAAGTCTCTTTGTTTTAATTTTATCTTTTAACGTTTATTGTAATGACATATTATATATGAATAGTCATAGGATGATTGACTGTCTCTAAACTATTTTATATATTCGCCCATTCGAAATTTTTACACCAATCGACCCATATAGAAATAAATGGAACAAAAAACATTTTTATTCCTTGCTTGGCTTAAATTTAATACAGGCAAGATATTATAAGAGTACTCAACCCAATCATATACTGCAGATCAACCAAACACGTACGCGAATTTTTAATAGGCGACAATATTTTTGGACTTTTCTATTTTTATGATTGGCTGCTACTATTCCCAAACCGCAATAGAAGGTGGAGTTTTGGAGACATAGACAATGTATAATATATAAAAGGTAGATAGACAACTTAGTGAAAGTCATCGGAAGGCAGTGAATGCTGGCCACTTCTAACAGCGCCTAGGGAAATTTCATGGGGACATCTTATTGTACCCGGGTAAGTTGTTGTAATTCCATGGAAAAATAGGAGAGAAATACACATTGTTTTTCATCTTTCCATATCGTAGATATGAAAACGAAGAATATATTCTTTATATTTTACTCATAATTTAAAAAACAAACAGTTTAATAACTCACCTTCTCGCCTGCGTCGTAGTTGGATAAGAGCAGACTGTTCCTTAGGCCACAATGTGCTGTCCACGCTCCCTTCGTGCTCCTACCATTGTTGTACCATACATGGGACTCCTCACAGGGTTGTCACCAGAAACATTTTATGGATTTCTAATTACAATTGTTAATATTTAATTCATTGTGATCTACTATTTATATAACGACAATTGATAAATTAATTACCAAAAGCAGCGTTGGATGTCTATCTACAAGGTGACCAGACAACATTGCTCAGGCCGCTTCGGACCGGTTTCAAAATCTATGTCCAGCGGTGGATCTAGTCTGAAATGAGGATGATGAATTACAAATAACCTTGATGGTGTTTTTAAAAAGATAGAGTGTCCGAAATCTCTTAAATATTTTTTGTACAACACACTTCGGACATAGCATAGTTTCAGAAAACCGTAACGACGTTTTCAGAGATTTCTGATCTTGTTATGTATGTTTTCCTGATTTTTAACATATTTCTCTTTATTAAACTTTTTTTGAGCAATGAAGATGGCTGTGCAAGGAAGTTCACTGCGAGATCGAATCGAAAGGTTCTCGAGTGGCAACCACATAAACAGCTCAAAACTGATCATCGTGGTAATCTTTGTGGTAAGCTAAGGCACAAGTTACTAGACGTTTATCTACTGACTTGATAATGATAAAACTTTTAGTTGCACGTATTGTACGTTGTGAATTTGGTGCAATTTATTGTGTCTTTCGTTTGGACTTACCATACTAAAAACACAGCGGTGTTATATAATATCTGGCTTTTTAAATCAGTTTATTGACAGACCATTTCGCGTATTTACCGTGAGGGTGCTGGGTCTGACGCATGTTTGGAAGGGGAGCCAGGTACGGTGCTGGAGGCTGACAACCGGCATAGCATGCCCAGAGATATTTGCAATGTATTTGCTTACCAGATTCCTCTCCTTACTTTTTTGAAGATGATACAAATGCCGCTTTAGAAGCCTGTTCTAGAAATTTGTTTATGTTCGCTCTTGTCAGGCCTTCCTCTTTATACGCCTAAACCTAATTACGGATTTACCTTCAGCAGGTTGTGATTTCGTTTTTATGTCTGTCGCTTGTACCTCCAACGCTTACATATTTACTACCTATTTATTCCTAGTTATTTCGTTGACTAGGTAGTAGTACTTGTTTGTACTACGTTGTAGCCTAGTGTGGTCTTTACCTGTATTAATTTTCCACGGAAATGTTCTAACCAATGCTGCTTTTGGAAACCTAGTCCAAAATTAAGCTGATTTTCGCTCATATGTATAGTTGGACATTACCAATGTAGAATCAAATTGTACCAAAATATATTTTTTTTTGGGCAGCCTTTGTCATCGTGGTGCAAAACCGTGAAGGTCGTATATGTATATGTATATGTCTATATATTTATATTGAATGTACACAATGCTTAATAATAGGCTAGCTTAATATCGACACAGCTCGCACTGAGCGCTGTTTCGTGGGTAACGTGACTCGACATGCTAACGACAATGATTATAATATTTATAACATTAGATACGATATGGATGAGGCGTTTGTGATCTGCAACAATGGTATTTATATATTATATCAATATCTACGCCAGGAGAAGAGTGCTAGAAGAGTGTAATTAGATAGAATATAAAATCAGATTGAAGTAACTTATAATGGACTTTCATGACATCCTGATCTAAGTATACCTAACAACAAACTAAGAGATATTGTTTCATGTGATCACATTAACAATATTGTTAATATAGTATAAGAACAATTCATTCTTAATATTTTTTTGACTAAAAAATCCTTCACATTTTTACAAAAAATTAAAATAATTTTTACATTTAATTAACTTGGACAACCGTGTTAAGGTCGATCCCTTCCTCCCTACCTCCTGGAAGTCTATAGGGAGAGGCCTATGTCCAAAAATTGATGTCATATGGATGGAATGATGATGAATAAACTTCTTGAATTTATTATATGCAATTAAGCAACATTACATAACAACGAGTCATATAGAGGGTTATGCTGGAAATGTTTCTAACAAAATCGAATCAAATTCCATGAACATCTCTTTTGTATTTTATATAGTCATTGCAAGGGTTCAATAAATATCTGTATAGAATATTAGAGTTACTAAATTTGTGTTAAGATTCTAAATCATTGTGATTTTACAATCTAATTTTAGACTCTTTATTTTTGAGTCAATAATTTTTTCTACGGGCGATAATAGGGCGATTGAAAATAAATAGTAAAAGCTTTAAAGGGGGATAAAATACAGTCTGTGAGGAAAATAAATAATAACTGAAAAAAAGTTTGCCTTTTATTAAAAGTTTAATTATCTTTATTCTAAAATAATTTCAAAATCTTTATAAATAATTTTGAACCACAAAAAAGTATTTCATTCAATTGTTTACGTGATTTAGTTAAACATAATATGATTAATAAGTGATATTCCACGTTTTAATAGATTTCTAAATAGGTATAAGAAGTGCCTTAAAGTTAGCATTTCAATTCAGTAAAAGTATTTGAATCATTTTGTGGTATTCGTATTGAAATTATTTATATATTACTTTATTACAAAGTTACTACTAATTCTTAGTGAATTTACATTAATCCACCATTTTCAAAAACTGACGTTTCTTTTATATAGCGTTTAAGGATGATGTAATGTTATGTTTTTTTTTAAATGTTATTGTTAAATTTCATTTAAAAAGAGCAACTGTTATATTTCTGGCCGGCACTTCTCAACAGATCATTATTCCCTGCTGGTGGTAGCTTACTACTTATAATGTTAAAATAATCGAAGATTCAAACGTGCATAAAATGTTACTTCAATAAAAATTCTTAAAAATATTTTAAATTTTGAATTTTTGTTTAAATAAAATGTAAATTGAAACAACAAGATTTAAAAAACATGGTTACTACACTGTAAATCACATCATAGAAGGTAGCACACAACAAGATAATATATTCGCTTCTGGGCTATTTCGATGTCAATTGAATATGTATTTTACTATTAAAATCTAAATTTAAATATCTAAAAAAAAATTCCGCTGAGTTCTTAAGATTGTTTTTTTCAGATTTGAGGCAATATTTATCTAAATATGTGGTAGATTACCTTATGTGAAAATTTTAATTCATCCAATAAAATAAATTTCTGATGGATATAATTTCGACAACAGATTAATTTTGCTCCAAAATGAAACACTATCAGCAATTAGAAACAGATAAGCCAAGGTTAAGTACGTTTATGTTAGAGTTCAATGCACTGTTAGGCGACAAAACGGTCCTGAAGTTCATGACCTGGGTTTTTTTTCATTCGTGATGACGAGACTGGCACGTGGTCCCATTTGTGTGTAATAATTGAAAATGCCTATGGCCAGCTATGGATGTCCTACGGTTAAAATGATAATGACGAAGACTGCGCTGTAAGGTTACATCTATTTTGCAGAGCGCGGTGATGATTTTATAACACCATTTCTCGTGAATATAGAATAATGACAACAGGTTATATCTACGCTACCATAGGATGATCGGCAGAGAATGCCTATAAAACACAGTTAACATACCTTACAAATATAATTTCGTGTATTCTT
Organism: Battus philenor; assembly: GCF_028537555.1. NCBI lineage: Eukaryota > Metazoa > Arthropoda > Insecta > Lepidoptera > Papilionidae > Battus > Battus philenor. Next base: position 9,508,763 of record NW_027181686.1, read on the forward strand.
AGCTGACTACTACTAGATAAAAGGAATATTTGAACATAATATCAAGTCTGTAAGTTATATAGTTTCAGAGATATCGTGATGAGTCTGTACATAGGTGGAAATCTTTTATATTAGGTGTACCGGAAAGTAAGGTCGTTTCTGTTGACATATTTTACAGAGACACCGATTGATTTTTACCGCTCCAGAATTGAAAATTTGTATACTAGATGGCAATAGGTTGTTGACAACGAAGTTGAATATATTGTTGATTAAAAATAAAAACTTGTTAATAATGTAGTCGTGTGAATTTAACTTAAGAAAGCGACATTACTTTTCTTTCCTCCTAATATATGCATGCATAGGTGCACGGTGAAATTTTCTAAAACTAAAGAAGACCGTTGGTTACAAATACGGCGTATACTGTATCTGCGTCCAAAATTATTCTTCAAATGTAGGTGGTACTGATAACTCAGCCTTGGCCTTTGTAATAACAAGCATCCTCTTACTATCAGCTTTCCTCTTATCATACCTCAGTGGTTCTCAACCTTTATAGTTAAATTGAATAAATTTCCATTAAAAATTATGTTTTCAATTTAATTGATTTGTAATAAATTAATGTTTATTTATATAAATATCTTAAAGTGTAAATAACCATGTTAAGTTATTAAAATTTACAACAAGCAACCTGATTAGAAATTGATGCAATTGATTTAAAGACGAATATAAGTCGTAATTTAATCCGTGCTTTATTATAATATATATAAGTAGTTATATTTACATCTAAACCCAATGAATTTCAAATTTAAGTTGCAGTGGACTGGCCACATAGCGCGCAGAACTGATGCGACCCTAAGGTTCAGGAGTGGAAACCACGGATCGACCAGAACAGTGTAGCAAATCCTCCTATAAGGTAAACAGACCTCATTACGGTTTATGGAAGACTGTGTACAGGCGACTTTCCATCAGTTTTATTGGATATCTATGGGGTTTTAAATATCCAGCAGTGGACGTTTTCCTACTTGCATATTTCTTTACTTATTTTTTTAATGATTTTTATTTAGTTAACCTAACTTTATTAATTTAACTCTGTATCGTCTAGATAGTTGACTAGTAAAGAAAGCCTTTGGCGTTAAATTCGTCGTTGTACTTTGTAAATAATTGTATAAATAAATAAAGAAATAAATTCATAAAGTATTTAGGTAATTCTTTCAATGAGACAAAATATAAAAATGGTTGTTAAATTTTAATTTGATATCTAAATTTTCAAGTGATCTTGGCTCGTTCATCATCATTTCAGTTCTGGACTTCCACCACTAGACACCTCTTTAGACTTCCTAAACAAGCGGCCAGTATTCAACATATTCCGACAAATGTAACAGTCTTTTATTCAACTTCCTAGTTCTTCCAAGATCGCGCTTGCCTGCCCGTAGTCTTTACTCCAGAACTTTAACGTACCAGCTGCCAGCTCTGCGAGCTGCCTAATGCTACTTCAAATTGTCAATCCACTGTACTATCTCGGTTACTTTCGTTCTTGCTTCAACTATAAAAAAAATATATGCATAGGCCTCTTCGTGGCTCAGCAATTATGAACTTGCTAATGAGCTCAGATGTGAAACTCCGGTTATGCATATTTTTAATTATTATTCTCTCTCAAAATAAAGTTGATTAATTACGGGCAGAATATATATCTGTTATTAAGTGAGACCTCTCAATCATAACAGTACAGTGGTAAACAGATTATAAAAAATACTTTAAATTTTTTGGAAATATCAGCTGCAGCTTCCTTCAATCAGTAAAGAATAACGCGTGTTAATATAAGGCAGAAGATCTGTGCATCGTTATGGTACTTACAATATTTATAATAAACACAATACATACACATGCAAAAAAGATTTTTATCACCAGTTGTTGTAATTCTTAAATAATTACAAAAGAATAATTAGTTCAAAAAATTAATTCCAAATGTTTAAAATAAATTAAATTCGAACCAAAAGCTATGAATGTGTAACAAATAATAAATCAAGTGTCATATGTTGATAATTAGAAATTATGCAGATGACACTTGGCAAAAATTTACTTATCTTACCTTTCCTTGCAATTAATTACTAGTTTATTTAATTTACTCCTTCGTTTCCATTTTAATTTTAATAATTGACGGATGTATACACACATTAATAGTTCAGTGCTATCTATCGGTGTATTTGAAAACCAAAACTGTTGTGTTGGGCATTAAGTTTTGAATATCTAGTAATAGATGTCGCTGTAGTACACTACTATTATGCGTTTTTTTTATAGTTAGGCTAAATATTTAAATATGATAATACCAGGAACTATACGAATTAATTGCATACTATACGTTTTTATAAAGGAAATCAAAGCATATATAAATGTATGTATAACAATTTCGGCGGTTCGGTCGTCTGTGGCGATTGAACGTGTATGTTTTTAAATTCTCCTTTGAAATTCGTAAATTAAAGTACACTAATTCGTTACACAGACTTTATAATATCCGTCGTTATAAATGGCGGAAAAAAGGTTGGATTCTTTTAGTGGGTTTATCCACTTATTGGGACGTTTAGTTATTTGTTATATTTACGCTTTAAGTGAATGATTCAGATCGTATGATTCAGTACTTCCGTCTGAATATGACGTAAGTTCTTTTAAGAAAAAGGAAGGAGCTATTACTAGGCTAGTTTTTACGTTCGAAGACTACTTTATTACTCAGATCATAATATATAGAAAAAAATCCAATTTGCATATTTTAGCAAAGTTCTAACAGGTTATTTTAATGAATATTTATAATACATTGTAATCTGAGGATATATTTTAGTTAAACACAAAATAATTTGATTTTAACTATTATAATTACTGCAAAATGCGTCTAGTTAACTTCTATGTTACAATTATAGTGCTATAAAATTTTCTCCGCGCAACTGAAGCAGTGGAGCATACCATTTCACATATCCAGCGTAAATTAATTATACTTTTAACTTTCATTTTTCTCTACTAGAAACTGTTTATTTTATTTAATCCTAACCCTGCGGTGGGATGGCGGAATGTTAATTGACAATTAATATCTATGCATTGCACAGTGTCAAATTAATTTAAATATTATGAAGCTTTTTGCGTTTAGTTTTTTGATATATAATATTTAAGAATTTTTGTCGGATGATTATTTTGAATTTTTAAGTTAGATACTAGGTTACTTATTGACCTATAGTTAACCTTAATAATCTTATTGTGATAAGTTCAAGTTATTGGAAAGGAAAGTCCTTCGTATGCTTCAAAAAGAATTGCAAAAGTAAATTGAAATCGACAAATGTAAATCAAGTGTATACATATTTAACATCACCAACACTTGAGGTTGTCTGGTACTCGTATTTCTTTGTAATTTATTAAAAAAAAATCTGCATGATTGTATTAATTTACATTAGTACATTATCCTAAAGATACAAATGTAATGTAACAAACTTGTCACTTGTTAAACTTATTAAACTTAAATAAGATTTGAAAAAACATCGGTTAAGAATAAAGATGTGCATTAATTATTTTAAAAAAAAACGCCAATTTTGATTTTAAATATTGTTTTATTTATGTGTATTTGTTAAATTTATTGTTTAATATAATATTACATTGTGTTTTAAAATGGTTTGTTGCTATTTTCAACTACTTTGTCGCCCTTTGTGATTTTGAAGACGGATGTAGGAAGTAATTAAAGTATTCCTGAGTAACTTCGAAGCGCAGCTTGGTTCTCAATTCGGTCAGTATGTGGCGAAAAACATACCTATTTATGGAGTATTACAAAAATGTTAGGCGATGTCCTACTATTTTTTCGAAACGGGGATTGCAGCATAATACCAAAGTTACATACATACATAATACATGATGTGTGGAATGAGGTTTAGTTTATGTCTAAAGACGTATTTTAGTGTTTTCTTTCTTTTTCGACATATGAAACTGGACAGTTCATAAGCGATATGAGACTAGATGGTTAAGTTTTTCAATTTTAAACCTAAGTAATAGTACCCTGAGACAAACTGGTGGAGACGTCGACTATATCGCGAAGATTTATACCCGATGAGTAGAGGCTTGTGTTTTTTACGAATGAAGCTAGCTACATCTTTGGTGTGCGCAGCGCATAATATAGTACCGGACATTTAGTGAGCGTATGACTGGTCATACAATCAATCGTTAGGTACCCTCTTCGAACAAGCCGGTAAAGTATTTGATTGCAACTATGACTGTATATTAGTTTTTTCTCCGGATTGAGCCGGCAATTAATGTTCGATTGCTTGCCAGAATTTACCAAGATACAGAATATATTTTTAAGGTAAAAGAAATAAGAAAACACGCAAGCACTATAAAAATACGTTTAATACTAGCATCGGATAGTTAAAGACTAAGCGCTGGAGTATAGGTGCGAGGTGTCACCGGTGAGGTGGCAGGAAGCCGAGGTCCCGCAGCGCATGTTCCGCTCGCTCCTGCAGCGGGCCGCGCCAGCGCCACAGTGCAGTGTCCCGCACGGGCTGCGCTCGCAGCTCGGCGCATGACTTGCTGAGCGCTGTGACACAGTCTGCGCGGTAGTGTTGCAGGCGCGCATGCCGGGTCTCCAGCGCGTACGACGAGCACGCGCCGCCCAGGCAAGCCAGGGGGAAGTGGTTGTGCAGCGCCAACACCCTCTCCGTCTCGTGGAACGCCTTCACGTACTGGCCAGGCTTCGTGAAGTTGCGCGTGCGGTACACGTGCTGCAGCATGTGTAGGTAGCGCGGCACGCCTTCCTCCCACCCGTGCTCGTGCCGCAGTGAGTCAAGGAAGTACAAATTCGACGCGTGGTACGACGAGCGCGCTGGTTTGCCCGCCGCCGGCACGGACAGCGGCAGAATGCGCTTCATCAGCCCACTCCAGTCGTCATCCTCCAGCGGGACGATCACCTCGTCGATATCCAGCAACGCAAGCCACCTGTACTCATACATGTGCCGGTACAGGCAGTCGTTGTAGGGAATCAGCTCCATCTGACGCTTGTGCGTCGTTTTCTTTTTCAGATACATGTGCTGCAGGCCGGGTATGTTTGGCTGGCCGCCAGGCAGCGTAATAGGGGTTACCTCGACTGCACCGAGGCCCTTGTAATAGTCGAGAACTTTCGTTATATTCGGATGCACCTGGAGTTCATAGAAGAAAATCTTATCGGCGCCTAATATACGTACGAGCTCGATCCATTCGACCAGGCGGACGGAGAGGTCTTCGTGTAGGAAGTCAAGGCCTTTGACGCAGACCGCAAATTCTTTTTTGGTTGCGGGTGGGGCAGGGCGATCGTAATGCACGCGCAGGTTATTGGTGGCACGGTCGCAAGGGTTTTCCACGATGGACACCGAGGCCGGAATCAGGTGCCGGACTTCGGCCGGCAGAACACAGGCCAGCAGGTACGGCTGCAATACGTGATCGCGGTAGTTGCCCCACTTGCTGTTCCACACGTACTTGTATTCTAGGTTGCGGACGACCACCGGCGCCTCGCGCTCTTCAAACCAGAGCTGGCAATGGGTCGCGAGTGAAGGTTTAATTCTGTCATGTACAGTCAGTACTCTTACAGCTGGACCGATGCGAGACGTGTTCCTCGCGTCCATATACGCGCCATACAGATGGAACACGCCGTCACTGGCACGCAACGTTTGCCAGTAGGTGTTGTGGAACTCTAAGTCGTATATAGAAGGAAAGGGGGCGCAGTCCTTCTTCTTGTAGAATTTGTTTTTGTCGTCTTTATGTCGATGCCAGTAGGCGAGCGGGAGGGAAGGGAGGCGGCGTTCGGCATCGGCTCGCAGTTCGTCTTCTGTGAGGACGCGCGTGTCTGTGGCAGGAAGTGGGGGTGTGACAACTGCTGGTGTGGAGGCAGCCGCCTCTGACTGCAGCAGGAGTCGTGAAGGGGGCGCAGGAGGCACGTGTCGGGGTGCGGGAGGCGCCTGCAGACGCGGCAGAGCGACTGCTGCCAGCCCAGCCCAGCACAGTAGCGCCGCCAGCCACCGGACACGCGCCCTCCCACCGCTCCAACGCGCGCACCAACCCCGCATCGCCTGCAACAGAATCACACACTTAAAAAACTGTCATTTATATCATGATCAGCATCATCATCATATAGACGGATAGACGCTCACTGCAAGCCATAGGTCTCCCCACGATGGATGGTCTTTCTAGTTGGGGGCTACCCTCGCTGCGTCTACCAAATGGTCATCTTGGCCATGTTTGGGTTAATTAAAGAAGAAGATTGTATTTATTATGTAAAAACTTCTTGCTGACAAATATTGTAACATAGAACAAAATTGATGTCAAGTGACACAATCCTTTGATGATTATAATCACGGTTACATCGGTCACCGAAATATCCCTCCATTAAAAACTCTTTACTCTAGTTTTTTTTACACTGTGTTTAAAGAGAATAAGTTTTTAAAAACATTCGCAGCGTCATTTGCATTCGAAGTCCAAACATCTGATTATACTGTCAAAACAAGTCTGATCGAAATACGCCTTTCTTTAGCAAGTTTACCGCAATGTATAAAAACTTTGTAGAACTTCAGCATAATAATGTCAATTGTTTTTAAACTGTGAATTAATAGTCTTTATTTTATTACTTAAACAAAGATAAAAGTAATAAATCAATTTAAACGGAAAAAAAATATTTGTTATAATTGATTTACTACTTCATCAAATGACCATACCACATGAATGATGATATATTTATTTAACCGCCAAAATCGTAATAAAGACTAAAAAAATAGCAATGTTTATTTAAAACTTGGTGTTGCAATTTTCAATGATTTTATGTAAATTCGATGACATTAAGTGGATTAAGTCGTTTAGTTATGATTTAATTTGCACAAAAATGTAGATCGACATTGCGAGATGTGCACCGCACCGCCTTCATCCAAATAAAATACGCGGTCAATGGCAATGTAGACTAATAAATGGTTATTACCTTTTTCAGTCAGTGTTGCGTTGGCGTTTAATAGATATCCTGGCAATTCACTCAATCTTGGCCTTAGATTTAATACTTTTAAATAAATTTGAATGCAGTTTTCCATAACAAATATAATGCTAAAATTTAAATCGCGTATTGGCAATGTTCACTTGGTCATTTAAAAAGTTTATTGACTACTTAGAACTAAAATTAAGGCCAGATATAATGTCTGAATTAATTCTCCTTTAGTAAACCCAGGAAGGCAAGATTTTTGTATAGTCCTCGGCATGTAATTTGGCACATCAGAAATATATTTTTGAAAATAACTATAACATTATTAGTTTAAGAAATCTTGGTATTAAAGAAGTCACGTTTTCGCTGGGGAACGAAACGTTTTTTGTAATAACAAATACATCTTTAAGTGTATTAAAATTTAAATTTGAATCAAAATTTTGTAATACGATTTATTCAAGTATTCTCTCAAGAAATTGCAAGAAAAGGGAGAAGTTTTGCATATATACTAGCAATTTGTAACTTCATATACAGCTTGGCTCGACAAGATGTAATACAGCATATACTAAATATAACATAACATGAGAAGATCGTTACAGAGTTTTTATATTCCTCGAAGACGATGATAAATACGCCAATCATAAATATTAAAAAAATATGTAAAGCAATCGCATTAAAGGTCATTTTATTTTAGCCATAGAACGTCCACGGTTGAACAAAAATTAGCCTGGTTGGAAACGGCGTATATCTAGTCGCATTCGTTTTTCAATGACCTTAACAACATCGTCTGTCCTATCTATGGGTGGAAGTCGTACACTGAGCTTGCTGGTTTATAGTCTCCACTCCAGATTCTAAAGTGCACTGCGACTTCGACTTGCTAATACGCCGGGATATGTCGTTTATTTTTGTTCGTCTGCAGATCACTTTATTTCTAATTCATCAATTGGGACACCAATATGCGAGTTTCACTTTTGTAATCATCCTCGAATGTATTTTATTTTAGTTGAAATTGAATTTTATATTTGTAATGTGTTATAAATTGTTGTTGTGAAATAAAAATAAAATTTTGAATTAAAAATGTTGACAAAAATATTTTTATTTTTATTTAATAACAATTGCGATTCATTTTTAAACGATTTCTTTATTTTACAAAATTAATTATCGTATTATTCAATTTAACACAAATTAAAGAAAGAAATCAATAGATCTAAATTACATATTGCCAAAAATGTTAATGACTATGTTGTAAATTTTAGATACATGTTGGTGTTAATTTAATAAAGAATTTGTATTTGGCCAACAATTAAGAGTATATAAAAAAAATTAGAAAACAAAAATGGCGGCAATGTTGACGCCCAAATTTCAGACTGCGTTCGAAATTTAAACAAGACTATTACACCTAAAAAATATTCATGGCCGTGACGACGAGTGTACCTATTATAGAGCGTTCTCATGATGCAAATCTTATAATATTTGTTTTTACAATTTAGCGTTTATATAAATATTATGATGAACTTTCATTTGCGTCGGAAAGTCCTCCTGTGTGGCCTGCATTATATTTGCTAATGCGGAGAGAACAGTTAGAAATTAACATAAAGAAGTTCTAACGTTCACTGTATTAGTAAAGTTGGAAAGAACGTTTACCACTAGTATAATTGTAACACGCGTGACTGAATCAACTATAATACTTTTAAACTTATTATTAACTTGAAAACAAATATGTATATATATACATAAACATCTGAGTATTTGCACCGTGAAGTCAATTTTACCGGTATTTTCCGGTTTTTAACAGAATATATTGTTATTAAACAAGTTATTTAGTAATGTAACACACTATATTAAAAGAAAGGTTATTGTGTAACGACCTCTTTTGAAAAAATATTCTAGCCCCTTCGGAATGGCGTCATCTAAATGTATTAAGATAAAATTAGAAAAAAAAATAAATTTCGAATAACGGTAGCTATAAAATGGCACGACATTTTTGTGTTAATACATTCTCTACATTTACATTATTTCGTGGACTTTTTCTTTGCTGTTGTTTAAATTTATTTGTATTTTTAATTGTGTTATATATAAAAAGATTATAATAGAAAAGTATTTCATAATCACCTAAGAACAGAAAGGCAATGTTGATTTGCGAATGTGACGTCAGAAATTACTGATGTTATACACTTTGCGCCATGTTAATATTTCTATTCTTCAGGAGCCCAAAACTAAGCAACGCTTCTCTACAATAAATCGCTATAGCACACTCTCCATTTCTTTAAATGTCTTTATCTATTTCAATAAATGGTGAAAATGTGTAAAAGTATTTTTTTTACATTTCACTGCATAATAATTGTGGCGCAATAAACTCATACCAATTATTTATGCAGAATGATTATTTATAGGTGTAAAAGCTTAAAAGAGTGAATGTATAGCTTATTTCTCAGTCAAAAGTTATAATTTCCAATCGCCATGTGTAAAGTAAATAATCTGAAACTATATTTTAATGCAAAAGGTGTTGACCTTCTGGTAGTACATACAGTAAACAATAATTTTATCTTGTAGTCATTTAAGCTTCGGAAACGCTTATTTATTTATATACAGGTGAACCATTAATTGACAACAAATGAGCTATAATTTCACTCTTTGAAAGTTTTTATAATTTTTTTTACAACATTTCTAAAACAATTTGACAAGCTGTAAATTAAAAAGAAATGTTTTATTTAATGTTTGTTTTCGTTCACTAATTTATGTGCGTTAATTTTAAATTAAAACCACACAATTAATAATTTTATTTTCATTTAGTCTTCCAAATTTAGTCAATAAATTAACACAAATCTTGGTGCGTCCGAATTGCTTAATTTTTACATTCATTATTAATAAATAGCAACCGAACACGATTTTTATAATTCGAATAACATGCGTTCCAAATTTGAAATAAATTTTACTTCATGACGTAGCAAAGACAGCAAATGGATATTAATGCGGCTTTTGTCTCTTTAACGGTTATTTTAATAATTTTAGCCGTTATTTCGCATTAGCTGTTGTTATGATGATATCTTAAATAAAGTAGATATTATTCTTGTTCGGACGCATGACCGATGGTATTTCGTGATTTAGACGTTAGCGAGTTTCACGAATACGGCTATTTTCTGAGTCCGTTGCCCTAACGGGATAATCCAGTTGCAACTGTGATTATGATAATGAATTATCGCTTTGTGTGAATAAGTAGGAAGGCATACTCGTACGTAATTAAAATATTTGTAAAAATTTCACAAAAATTAAAAGATGATATATTACTAAGAAAAATTTTAATGTACAGGTTGATTGGTTACAGGTAAGGTAGGTCAGCAAAAAGCACTTAAGTTTTAAAAAAAAGTACTTGTTTAAAGTAACCGCTATGAAATATATTACATTAATTATCTTCTATTGGAATCCGACTGGCCAACTTTTGACAGGACTTTCTGCAGGGACATATAGTAAACAATAATTAAAAATATTCTTAGTAGATTATCATTGTCATTTATTATCTTTGAAAATTTAAATTTTAACACCAAATGGTTTTATACTTATAACCTATGATCATATACATATTTATTCTAATTATAAAAACGTATTTACGAATAATATTCTGCAAATCCGACAGAGCAAAAATTTTAAATACGGTTATGCGAATTTTAAATACGACTATACATCAACTGTCGGTTAAACATACAATTTAAAAAATTAAAAATATATTATATTGCATGAGCAATGGTGTGCGAAATAATTATTTAATCGGTCGGCGTATTCAGTAATTAGCGTCGTCACACAATGCCCGGAGATCGTATGTCGGCGATTGCGTCGGACGCGTAAAACAAACATGGCCGCCTACACGTGTTCGCGCAATATGATAGTGTTGCCATAATTTTTGTATCAAATTACTTTTATTCTGGTAATTCCTTTGTTCACTCTCCCACCATTCGTCAATATTTGTTAATAATTGTGCGTATTTAATATTTATACTTCAAAACTGAACAGAAAAAGCTTTTGAGGTTTTAATGTCTCATACATATTTCCGACTCTAGTATATATAGATATACAACGTACTATTTATACGTGTGATAGTATCGGCTTTCACCACTATCATGCTTTTTTTTAGAAGTGTACAACTTAGGAATAATAGGTTATAATAATGTCTAGTAGTTTTTTTTTAAATGTTTATTTATTCTCAATGACATAGCGTGTTTTTATCAGACAAGCGAATAGTGTAAGTAAAAAAACTGATCGCTGAATACGCTATTCGACAACGCTTATTACTGCGCCCATAGCGTTATAACACTATTATAACGGTATTATGTTTATTCAGAACTCATGTACAAGGTCACAATTAATTAAATTTTTTTTTCAACACCGGAGGCACGGTACGCTGCGGTGCCTAACGCCTGTCCTCGCCATCGACCTTTGTTCTGAATTCTTTTTTTTTAATTCTTTTGACGTAATTATAAACGAAAGGTGACGTTTGATTGTTAAAATGGCTTATGACTTTTTTATTTATAATTAATATAAAATCTTTTTTTTTTCAAAATTATAATATCATTCGTTTGGTCAATTGTAATCAGGCCAAGCGATATAAAGTCGTATTGCTTAATAACTATAAGTTTTTTAAACATGTTTTTGTATGTATCACTATTAATAAAAAAAAGTTTTTTTTAGGTTTTATATAAATCAATAATTAATCAATAAATTATTTTTTTAATCATCGGGCGAATGGTTATGGGTATAAGCTAGAAACGGGAGGATGTAGTTTCAGATAAATTCAATAACTTAAGGAGTAGAAAAATAACATAAATAAATGTTTTCTAAAATCGGTTTAATACATATTTAAATAAATCATTGTTTATTATCTGTGTCTGTCGAATTTGTACTTTTAGAAGTAAATGTTCTGCCGCATTGCAATAGTATAAATAAAAAAGATATATATGGCGAAATATCCCCTAATCGCCACGCTTGACAAGGGGATTGGCGATCGTAGTGTGGTATTATGGTATGCAGAGGACGCTGCTGCCCATCTGAAAAGTCGTTTGTGGGCAGTGACAATCTTACATAATTAATGCACAGATCGTGAATTATATCAGATTGTATCCCGGGAATCTAAACCGAAAGTCTACTATGGCAAGTCTTAGTCTGGACTTCTGAGTTACGATAGCTCAAATTATAATAATCGCAAAAAATATTAATGTAACATATTTCAGACATTCACCCCTTTAAAGTTTTTACACCTAGAACTAACAAACTTGTACATGAATGGGAGGTCTTTAAAAACTAAAAAAAAAATTAAAAAAATTTAATAACGTTATCTCAAAGGATGTAATGTAAATAATTATTTTATTTACGTTAGGAAATTATTTAAGTGATAAATAAAGATTTATCACTTAAATAATTTCCATGTATATCTCGTCTGTATGAGAAGTTTGAACAAAATGGAGTTGCATCTATCGAATGTTGCGCATGATCATTAAAAAGTGAACTAGATTATTCCACCTAAAAAGAAGCAATAAATCTTGAGGATGACCATCGCTGGGCGTCTGCCGCGTTGACCTCGGCGGCTGTAGAACGGTCACGGTCGAGCGAATTACTATTTTGCGGTACAATCTGATCTAATCTTCAAACTTGGTGAGACTAAGCGCATTTTTTGGCAAAAACAACTTTATTGTTATATTTTTGTTTTTCCTTGTAATATTCTTGGTAAAATTGGAAAAAAATACATGACGTCACAGCCATATTGTCACGAATTCGTTTTTGTTTCTTAAACTGGTATATTAACACGTTAACTGCCGTGTCATTATTTTTTTATTGTCCCCGCCGTTGAGGACCTCTCCTTCCACCCCTATTTGTGTGGAAACAAGGATTTTACCTTTCTTTTATTAATTTTTTCACATTTATTTTTTTATTACTATAATCTTCCATGCATCGCATTATCTATCTTTCCGTTCTTTAACTCTACAATTCTATCTATCCTTCTCTTCTATTCTATCCCATTCATCCATTCTCATCACTGTAGTTTGGTTTTTTTATTACAATTTATCACAGATTTTTGTTTATGAATTCTCTTATACGTATATTTATCACAGTTTTAATACATCACAGTTAATTTAATTTATTCCTAATATAATTTTTATTTCTTTTCATATTTATTTACATTATCTGTTTGCCTGTTTACTCTATCTTGTTTCTATTGTCTTTACGTGTCATTACATTGGAGTGACAGTTAAAATTCTAAAAGACCACGTCACCCGTATTCGGGTGATAACAATAGTTCCCATCGCTAATCAACTAGGCGTCTGCTTACAAAGAGTTTTCGCGCATATATAAACCTAGATTCATGTAGAATGACTTAATGAAGATTTAATTTTGAATACACGTGGCAGTCAACCTGTTAACATCAAAAAAAACTTAGTGGTATTAATCACCAAAAGCATTGTAACGGGTGATTGGTTGTCAGTATAAAAGTATTAATGGGGTGAACTTATCATAATACGCCACCAAAAAGCATTATTCTTTTTACACATATTTTGAATCACTCTATGTAAAGTGATCATTCTGAAACATATATTAATTTTTTTTCTATTGGAATGTGACATGCCAATAACTTCTTGCAGTATAAAGTCTGTAGGAACAGATAGTAAACAATAATGAATTTTAATGTATAATATAATTATCATCTCTGCCTTAAAGCTATTACAATTATAACTAATCATTCTGATCATATTATGTAATACTAAATCATAAGTTTAACTATTGACATTATAGCTGTTACAAATTAGTTCGATAGGTTGCAAGTTAGTTACCAAAAAAGCGTGCGTTTATCGCCCGAGAAACGTTAACAATGATTTCTCGCGTAAGGTAGGTGAGATCTTTTTAATACTAAAGATTGCCACAATAATGACTTCTTTCTATCATTGAATTCAGATTATTTTACATTATATTAAGTTAAACAGTGAAATGAGGTTTCTTTTTTAAAACCTTTACAATAATATTAACCTTTCCATCCACAGTGGTTCATAGAATTTTATAATTTTAAGGTAACACTACTTTGGAATGGGTCATCGTCATCACTCCTTGAGCCGTAAGACGTCCACTGCTAAACATACGCCTCCCCTAGAGACCAAAAGGCTGTAAACTCTACTTCGACTTCCGATGATCTTAACAAACTCGTCTGTACACCTGATGTAATGAGTAGGATACTTCATTTATCTATGAATATAAAATTGTTCCTGTTATCTGGACATCAGACGTCTTGTAGAATTGCCATTACTCTTCCAAATGCGGGGCAAACCGCGCGGTAAAAACCGCCATTATTTTATGAAACATAATTTCAATTTAGTTCCTGTTTGTTACTATATTATGTAGAAACGTTCGGGAACCGTATATAAATTCAAAGTGTCATCCATTACAACTGTAGCGGCGCGTGACCTCCGTTCACAATCATATTGTAAAAGCAATGTATGGCTAAATTAAAATTTGAAGATTCGTATTCGAGTCGCATCGCCCGGGCGTCATTGGCCGCGAAGTGACGCTTAATGCTGTCCATAAAACAATGCATATCATTAGCTCAGCATTGTCATTTTGAGGAAGACCTTATACCTCGTTAAGTTTAGAAGGATATATTATAATGTATCATAAGGATATTTTGCAATTCCCAATACACAGTAAATACGTTATTTGTATTAGTGTTGTAAAACACATACATACAATAAATAAAAAGAGGTTACCGTAAGTATTTATGTTCTTTGAACAATATTTTCTGTTTTTCATGGAATAATAAAAACGATATCCTCCCTATTTATATTTATAAGATGGATAGATTTGGGCAATCAAACAATATGGCTAGTATTCGCAATGAAAATTTTGTATCGATCGATTATGTATTTAAAAAAAATTATAGATATCAATTACTTTTTTTAAAAAAATACCTAATTTTTGTTTTTCTCTATTTAGGGACTGAAGACGTTCTTTAAATTTATACGAATCAAAAAAATTCAGAAATAATTTTGGTTTTAGCGCCATCTTTTGAATTGTAATAAAATTTAAATAAATAAACTATCAGAATAAGCACAAACTGTTAAACACATGCTTACACAAAGTTTTAAAGAACGAGAAGTAATTTACAATTCACGATCTTGATCACGATGATTCTTAGATCATCATGTCAATTTTAACATAAACATATTAAGAATGCTATCTAAAAATCAATTATAAGGATATCTTTTACAAAATACTATAATGCACTGTTCAATTTTTAAAATATTGTTTATAGAAGGTGAAATAAGGAAATTTTTAATGGCGTATTCACACGGCTAGAACAACAAGCATTCCTATTTGACTGTAGAAAAAACGTATATGTGAACAGGCCTTGTTGTGCGATGGTTCCTCAATGAGTCATGAATCGAACGCGCAATGTGCAGAGATCACGGCTGCTTGTTTCTTGGGTTTTTATCCCCACCGTCATATCGGTTACGTCACGACGCATCAGGTTATCCGGCAAATAATTTACTTCAGGGGTATCGAACCTTTTAACTAATTATTTACAATTAGTATTGATTTTATAACGTACCTAAAACAGATTTATAGTTTTATGATTAATTCAATTTACCCAAATTTAGTTATATGGTTCGTTAAATTCTTCTTCATCACTTCCTTATGACTGAGGGTTGTGGCCGTCAGTACCTTCTATCATTATGTTCTAGTACGGTAGTGTTGTATTCTTTTGTAACTGCGTTAGTCCAGCGAGTAGGTGATTGTCTAATTGCCCTTTTACCCTCCACATTGCCGATGCTAATAAATATTAGCTTCTTCGGATTTTCCGAGCTCCTTCGTGCCGAGTATCCTAAACGAACAGAGAGGGGACAGACGGGTCTTTATTCTGAGTTGAGTAATTTCGATAAATTTTTTTTAAAATTTAGTATGACAGTCATATAATTGTAAAATTAAAAAATAAAAACAATGTTCGCTTATATGCATATTGTTAACGCTCTTTCATTTGTCAAAGGGACATGGTAACGTACTAATCACGATTTATATTTGACAACGATTTATATGTGTGTATAAGTCGTGAAATAAAGAAAAGAAAAGAAGTAATCGCGAGTGTGAAATCATGTATTTAAATAAAAAAATTATTAATTTTTTTATGTTATTACCAACATAAAATCGTTTAAAGTTACCGCTGGTGTGTGTGATAAAACAATCCGTTGCTAATCAACCGATTGTTTTATCTTTCTTGATGCTTTATTGCACAATTGTTATTAAAAATATTGTTTTAAAATTATCATTATTGTGACGGTGAATTTGTGAAATATATATATATAAAACCAAAAGCGAACTCTGAGTTTGACACCTCTGTCAATCTTGATCGTGTCAATGTGTTGCAGAATCGGAAATTGAAGGACGTTTGTTTACCGGTTTATTTGCTGCGGAACAGCTTTTACGTTATTTTACAATTATTGTCGAGTGCAGACCATGGACCGGAGAACAGACTAATTTGTTAGTTGTCGGAAGGCGCGTTTTACTGATTCTATTGGAAATCTATGGGGAAGGAGTATGTACAGCTGTGAACGTTTTCCGGTTGAAATAATGATGATGTTATTGAACCTATAGAAGTTAAGTTAGGTTACCTAGTGGTAGTAAGTTAAGTTACCTAGTGGAAGTATAGTAGAAGTAGTAATTAACTAGATAACCATGCTCTAGTGTTTGAACATCCCAGTTGTTACTATTGCACCATATAAGCCCCGGCAAACGATATAGTGCAAAAATTCTGTTTCTCAAATAAAACAGTACTTTGTAAAAAAAACTGTATTTCAGCCTTATAAATTCTGTGTTAGCTAAAACCATACTATAAACCGAATTAAAAAAAGGAGAAAAGATTAAGTCTAGACGTGGCTTAGGATTTTATGTTCCATCAATGAGAAAATTTACAATCTGGTGGAATTATAGCATGTAGGCGAGCTGAGGCTCTCCAGAGCTCCATAGCTTCGCTACCTTTAAAGATGTTTTAGACTAAGCGCCCTATGCGGCCTGCAATATTGAACGTGCAGAATATGCTAATGCCACTTGGGCCGTAGAGCAAAGCAAATCACAATAAATATCAGAAAACCGGCGATAAATATTGCACATCGACCTTTGGAAAGAGACAGTTATCTCTGTCGCACAAATAACAACGACTGACAAAACGTCACATAGGTAGTGTGGTACAGAGATAGTGCTCTAAGAAGCCGAAATTAGCCGAGTGTCTCTTTCCAAAGTTCGATGTGCAATATTTATCGCTGGGTACTGTATCAGTATTATAAAAAGTTTTTTCTTATACGTAATTAATCGCAAATATAAGAAAGGGTTATGATTAAAAGGCTTGAGTAATACTATGAAAATTTCCCAACTCGCCCATCCAGTTTATACAGAGTTTAACTTCCTGGTGGCGGACGTCTTGCCTTGAGCGACGGGCGCAAACAAGTTATGGCTCGACTATTCTTTTATCAATATAAACATGGTCTTACGTTAACTTTTAATATAATATATGTCGTAAATTATTGCTATGAATTCAATCATTTTAGAGACGTAGAGATAAAAATTGATCTATATTTTACTTTAAACAACGTTGCATATTGTTTTAAGATGTCAATGTACAATTTTTAATAGATAATCATAAATATCTCTACTAACTTTATGATTTAAGGTGATCTAGGCATAATAAATATATTTATTAATCTTCAAACACTAATTCTACCTATAAAAAATTATAGTATATTTTCGTAATTCACAATTGATAAGGTTTAAGCGATGGAATGTATTGTCAGCATTTGTATATATTTGTCAGCAAAAAGCTTTAATAATTTTGCAACTATTTCCAATCTCCCTGTATAAAGTGATCAATCACTTCGAGAATATTCTACATTAATAATCTATTTCGTCTATTAGAATGCGACATGACATTACTTCAGGACACTACAAAGTATGCAGAGATAGATGGATAACAATAATAAAAATAATTCTAATTTTGATTACGCCTTTTCTTACTGTAAATATTGATATTTTGCTAAGATGTAGTATATATAATTGACAACAAATCAATCATAAATTCACCACTTTAAAGTTTCTACGTCTGTAATCATATTG
The DNA here is from genome assembly GCF_028537555.1 of Battus philenor. NCBI lineage: Eukaryota > Metazoa > Arthropoda > Insecta > Lepidoptera > Papilionidae > Battus > Battus philenor. The sequence goes on from NW_027181686.1 coordinate 9,526,836, forward strand.
GAAGAAATGCGTTTCGAGATTACAACTGTTTTGAAGACGTTGTTTAATGCGTTTATTATGACTTGAATAACATTGCATGCTAATAACCACCCGTTTGAAACGCTAGGCATCTAAATAATTGACTAACCGGTACCTAACCAAGTGGCGTGTTACGTGGAAGAGCGTTTAATGAACGCAGTGGAAGGTGAATGCATGCGAAATGTAGTCCGTTTTATACATTTGCCGGCCGGGAGTCTTGATGTCATTGACCTCTGTTGGCGGGAACTTGTGTCAAATGTCACTTCAATGCTTTTTTTTCTTCCTAAAAAAAACAAAGAACATCTGCAACACTTAACTCAAGGGAACGTGTGACGTTTTTTATTATATTACTCGTGTAACATAAGAAATATAAACGCACACTTATTTAATTATTAGATACATTAAGCATTTGTATAAAATAACTTGTGTTAAAAATATGAAAAGCGGTAGATAAGTCAAACTTGTTAAATAACTTTACAATAGCTTTAATTGCTTACATAGTATATGAAGTATGTAAATAAAGTACTTATTGACTCTTAGATTACTAATAGTTAAATCATGTTTAGATAGTGTTTAGATTCTTTTGATCTATTCCTAGAAAAGCGATGTCGCTTAAATTATTAATATAATAGTTTCGTATACAAGGTAATTGGTTATAAGCAGTTAAAATGGTGAACCAAGACTGTCAATTAATGTTCAGTATAGAAAAAACCATCCTATAGGAAAGTTAATGGTTTCAGTCATCAATAAAGTAATGACTAACAAATAATAAAATTAATATTTTTTACTATCTGTACCTACAGACTTTGTACTGACGAAAGTTATTGGCATGTCGCGTCTAAGAAGAAAAAAAATATTTGCATACATGTAACAAATCATTGTTGTGTTTATAGATATTTACATTATTAATTTATCGTAAATGAGGAGAAACTGGTAGCTTGAGAAAAGAACCGAAAAATATGCATCGCTTTGCAAGCCAGTACATTGCTTTGTTGTCTCTCATTTAAGTTCTCTTTTGTTTGCCACACAAACCACAACGGCATTCAGCTGATGAGTATTTCTGCCATATGAGGATATTTTTCAATGACTAAGCATTTGGTAATTAAAAATACTGTGCTGCTGAAACTGTCGTACCGCGACATAGGAAAGCGTGGCGAGGTGGGGGTCGAAGAAAACAGCATGAACGGCATTGCGAGCGTTGACAACGGACTAACAGCATAAAGAAGTATATGCTCTTTCCTTGTCTTAGGGCGCTACCCAAGGCGCGGTAAAGCGGTTTTGGTAGCACTATAACACCAAATTGTAATATCATTAGAGCAAACTATTATAACGACCTCTTGGCCACGATTATTACTGCTATGTGTTTATATGACAAATGTAAGAAAAAAACTTGAAAATGTTGTCTGTTAATAACTCTAAATATTGTTATTAAAAATTAAGGATTCCATAAATGTTTATGCCCATGAACTGGCAGAATTCAGCTTTCCGTAACTTCATGTGGTAGAATATGATTAAATTTGTTTTTTTTTTAAATGTACAGTATTACTCACCTAGCAAAAACTAATTTAAAGTTTTGCATTTTTATCTACTGTAGTTTTAATTTTATTTCAGAAATTATATTTTAATACCCTATTTTTAATTTTATTTTCATTAGAAAGATCTATCACTAACAGACTGCTTTATTGAACGCATATTACAGTATTATACATGTAGATAAGAAATTAAAATAAAAAACAGCCGATATGTGAGTTGGATGAAATATGTTGCATATGTCTCAAAATAAAAAATAACTTAGCGGCCCATTATTAACTCGTGTACCTTCGATAAAACTACCTGAAAAATAAAACTCTTATATCAAATTTGAATAAATTTGACCAGATTTTTGGTTATTTTTTATCGACTAAAGTGTTAACTTACAAAAAGGTTTGAATAACTGACACTAATTTTAATGCCCTCCGCTGACACGGTGATAAAAAAAGTATCTGGTTATTTATTTTATAATAGTAACATTATAATATAAACCTGTCTTTGTCAGTTTGACATTGGTGACAATTGAATTGACCTAAATGACGGAGTGATCATTGAACCCTATCAACATATTAAATGCGCACATTATAATGTGAAATGTTGCGAGTAGGGTATAAATTGAAATTTGCAATCTTTGTTTTAATAAAGGTATCCATAAAAATTAGGATACAACACGTTTTTATTATGTTATAACCCTGAATAAAACTTTATGACATTGTTTTATTTTTAATGCTTTGTTGACATTTTTAGGTTAAAATGAATATTTAATTGGAATATCGTTTAAAAATGAAACAAAACAAGTGACTAATGCAATGATGTCTTAATTTTATTTTTACGAATTAACAGAAATTTCTGTCTTAGTAATAACCTTTAAATGTTTCCAATGTGTTAGACACACATTAGCGTGTGTCACACGTCCAACCATATTTATCATGTTTTTTAATCTTTATGTAAAACTGATTTTTTCACAAAAAAATTCGTAACAGATGGTAAGTTTCTGTGAAATAGTTTGATAATATATTTTTGCATGTCAGATCTATAATTACTAGAAGCCTAGATATATGTGGGATGCAATTAAGATTTAATATCAATTCTAGTTTATTATTCTATATAAAACAATACTCGTACAATAATGTCATGTGTCAAATAAAATAAAAGAGTTTATATTACAGTTTTCTTTAAGGTCTGACAACCCCACAACTTTTGGAGCTCGTCCGGGATTTGAAACCGTCACGTTTCGGATTTTCTCTCTGTACTCCATTATTGTAATAGTATGATTTAGACATAATACATTTACAATTGTGGCATATAAGGCAACATTTTCTGTCGATTAATGTATGATACACTCGATCTAAAAATAAATCGTTTCAGAAATAATAAATAACGTAATTATAACATGCTAAGGAAAATTATAACAAAACTGGAATTACTATAAATTATTGTTTATTATCTGTCATTGCGGACTGTAGTGCAAGTAGGTAAGTATTGAGCTGTTTCATTCTTATAAAAGTGCAAGTGATTATTCAAAATGATTGGTTATATTTTTTCGAGAAGGTCTTTAAAGCTTCTGCACCTAAAATCAATCACTTTGTATAGTTTATGTTTGTTTTACCATAATATAATACGTTGAGTATTTGTAAGCAAAAACGTAAAATACTTAACCACTATTTGCAGAATTTTAATGCTAATACTTTATGTATGCATAATACACATATAATAGTTCACTTTGTTCAGAACTTGTTTTAGAACTTATAATATTACGCTAAGTAATTGTAAGTAAACAAGTGCTTTTGTAACATAGTTTATCATTACGGTTGTCTGTCAGGAATCCATTTTATAATTGAGAATTGTAATCCATACCCACTGCTAAGGTCTATTATTATTAAACTAGCAGTCTCACGTATTCATTTACATGTATTTATTGTATAAGTTTACACGTATGATTTATATTGTATATGTTATTATATAAGCAATAATAATTTATATTTGTAACAAAAACATATATAAAAATGGATATGGGAGATAGTTGCTAACTGAAGTAGTTAGTGTAACTGAGTTGCAGTACATCGTCTAAATAGAAATATAGTTACAAAATGTTTAAGGTTTTTAACATAGTAAAAATATTGAGAACCAAAACAAGAATAATAAAAACGAAGTTAAAAGTTATAAATATCCATTGAATATAGTTTCAATATAAAAGTCATTACAAAGCGTTAAATAATTGTTATCACAAAGTATTGCAACATACAGTTCATTGTATCGCGGTAAATCTGTGAACAATGAATCACGTCAAACGGGTTGAACTGGTTCGGGAACCTAAACAAGTATACGACACCCCTTTCCCCTTAAACCCGCATGTTCCGCCGTTCCCAATACTCGACTAGTATCGTCAGTTTTTATCGCCTGGCCAGGTAAACGAGAGACAACGGATGGCCGTATATCAAGGGCCCTAACCGTATCACAAAGGTTTTATGTTAAACCTTTTTTTGTCATATGTACATGATACTGGCTCCATTATTAAATGTTGAATCGATATTGTAAAATTAAAAAAAAAGAATTCTATTGTAATGACTGTGACGAATTCAAATTTCGAACCCAGCGGTTGTTACAGTGGTATATATCTTTATTTTTTTAGTTCCAAATATAAAATTAAAATATTAAACAAGTCGTATCGTATAGTTCCAACATTTTAAGTTGTTCAAAATATGTGGAACTTTGTTTGTTGACTCATTTACATTGTTTACACTATAATGTATACATTAAAAATTGCTAAATTTTATTTTTAAAGCAACTACAATAACTTTTGGGTTTTCGTCGGCTCTAGGTTAGATGTTGAAGGCATTTATTTTAAACCTCTTTAAGCCCGAGGAGAAATTGGGAGGATGCCAAGCTTGAGTCACTTCACATCCGTTTAAATGACTTACCATCAAGTGACATGGACCTTCGGTAGCTTTGATTAGATTTTCTTTTTTTTTTTTTGAGGTACGCAAAAGCTGATGTAGTGTTTAAAGACATTGATGAATGTAGAAACAAGATAACCAAGCTACTCGATCTCAATACGATTGATACTATTGTAAACTAATAAATATGTAATTAGATTGAACATAGCCCTCTTCGTGAAGAGTTATCGTGGTGACATGCTAATATAAGCTCGTTGACATACAGTGAGCTTGCACATGAAGCTCGAAGTCATAGACCACGGTTCAATGCCGTAAGTAACAAGTAACCCATAATAATTTGAATAAATAATTTGAAAAATGCTGACGCATCTTAATCGTAAGAAAACTAGTGTTAAGAGTAACAAGTATAAACTGTCGTTTGAAATCTATCCGAACAAAAAACGAGAGACGGTCGGGTAAAAAAAACATAACGCTTCTTTGTGTTTACTTTCGTGTAACGCCCACATGGCGATACGGAACGTTATTAAATATAGAACAACTCTGTGTTCTATTTTTAAATGAACTTTTTTTAATTTACATTCGTGAAGACTACAGCATCGAAGTATGTTCAGTCCTTTATTTAAAGCCACAGGTTAAGTGATATTTTATATAGTTGCAAAATAAATTTAAAGTGTAAATAATTTTTAAAATATTATTGGCATGTTTCAATTATATTAGGTTTTTAACGTAGAATTTATTAATATATAATAACCATTAAAAATAATACTTTTCGTAACTTCATAACAAATGTTTTAGATAAAAAGGTTGATTAGTTATAGATTTAAAAGCTACAATGGGTGAATCAACAATTCATTTGCTATCAGTTAATGTATGTTTAACCTTCTCGAAAAATCAATGGTTTTAGAAGTAATAAATAACATAATAATATAAAGTGGTTTCAAGATTCCTATTACTACATATTAATACTAATTATTATTTATTATCTGTCTCTGCAAAATTTATGCTGCCACAGATTATTATTTTGCCGTACTTCAACAGGAAAAATTAATTGATATAATATATTTCAAAATGATCATTTTAAACACAATGATAGGAAGTAGATGTAAAAGCTTCAAAGTTTTTTTGTTGACAAATAAGTTATACTTTCACCATACTAAAGCGTTTTACGTCGTACTAAGACGTTTAACGTCTTATAACCAATCGCATTGCATATTAAAGATTTGTTAACAAATATTACAGATATTTTTCTAAGCTATAAAATTTTAATACATTTTCATTAAAAATTATCTAAAAACCTTCTTACAACTATCAAGAAATTACAAAACGTATGCGAGGGTAGACGAAGAAACTTGACTCATAGCATGCCCTTTACAGCTTTACCGATAGCTTTCTATAAAACAGAGGTGTTGAACTCAAGTGCTAAAAGGTCACAAGATGCAGGAAATTCAAGTTAATATTTTATTCCATTATTAAAATTAAACAATCTAAATAGGGTTTTCTATGTTTTGTATATGTTAAAGTTTAAATATATTTATACGTATGAAGTCGCATGTTTGCACCTTAATAGTCTGAAAGCTGTAACGAAGTCATAGATAATCAGAATTAAGTCTTGTATTCCAACTGGTATATTAACAAAAGTGCACATGAATCTTTCTTTTAACTCAATTATATATATTTTTTTTACAGGAGGACGCGAAATATTCTACATTTTTATTTACGCGCACATAAAACAACAAAGGAAGGTATGAGAACTCAGAGCCTTTATTTATTTCACGACAAAATTTATTCCTCTAGGTGTAATGTTTTTAAATTAATTATATTTACCTAAATTAAATTTGCGAATGTATGAAGTAACTTAGGCATAAATGAAAAGTTATTTTTTTAACTAAATACATGTACTGTTTACGTACTATATATATGATATATACAAAAATCATTAGAAATAAAGCCATTCGATAATAAACTGGTGTCATCAGATACGAGGCCGGATCGTATATCACAGCGGACGCCAACCATCCCCGCAATAGCCCAGGCAATTGCAATCGACCAAGTTGAGATTCAGCCGTTTGGTATTTTTCATTCGGAATGCTAAACGGTTATTATAGATGAGTGCCAGATCCAGCCAAGGTCGGCCTGGTCCATAGTCACTCCATGAAGTTTCCGCCGAAGCGAAAAAAAAATAAAAATAAATAGGAATCGTAGAGAAAAAAGGTTGAATACCCCTGTATGCATACAGACAGTCGGCCGCCACGCTGCGTGGGTGTCGATCTCACCTCATGCAATTGACATTTGAAGTAAGCACGTATGTATGTGGATGTTAATGTTTGTCGCCGATACTATTTGCATGGCGGACTATAATCAACGATCGTTAAGAGAAAACGAATGCTTTTATAGCTTTCTACGGGTTTAGATAATGTATGCATGACCTGTTTACTTACATTTTCGGTTTAGTCAATTTCCTATTTAATTATATATATGACCCTTATAGTACCGACATTAAATGTATCTGTTAAGAAATTCTGAAATCTAATACACAATAAAAAATCTATATAATATGACATTTATTTTCAATTACTTTCAAATTATCCTTAAAATAAATCCATCAAAAAATTTCGTTCAATTAATTAAATGTGGCAACATTTACAAAAAACAGTTAAATTCACAGATTTGCCAGTAAAAGATAATATTTATATATCAGTAAATAAAATTATAAACATCATAATTAGTATTTGTTTAATGTTTCCCGCCTAAATAAATGTCAAATTTGAAAAAAGAAAATTTAGATAAATCCAGTTTTTGACATTTTTTCTCGATGCATTAATTCAATGAATATAAAAAAACGATTCAATTTTAACTTATAGTGAAAATTATAACGAAATATTTTAGACCTTTTCAGATAAACAAAAAATGTACAGTTAAATTTTGTATAATTTGTATAATAACGAACAGTAATTCTATGAACTTTGTGTAATAATGACTATTATTGTAATAATGACAATTAAAATAATAAATGACATGATCATCTTTTCAGCCTTCAGACGTCTACTGCTGAATATAATCCGCTCCCATAGACTTTCAATAGAACCGGTTGGAAGCGTCTGCGTCCGGCGTTTTCTGACATTCTTAACAAACTCTTAAACCTAGTTAAGGTTTGTTATTTTGTATGTAATAACAAAGATCAGTCTCCTTTTTCCTTCTTAAAGAAGATATCATTTGCTGGACTTGAATTAAATAATTTTTTTACTAGATTATACACTTTTTGGTGCCATATATTATAGAACCATATATTTTTCCTGGTGACTGTACATTCTTCTTCCTGTTATCTCTCTTTTTGGGACAAAAAAATTTCGTCAATAGGTTTAATAAATTTGTCTCATATTGATGATTGCTAATGTAAGTGAAATTCAATAGTGATATTCTTGGGCGCTAAATCCAGGATTTTTTAGTGATAACTTACGTTTTAAGGACTATTTATGAATTTATTTGCTACGGATAAGATACCTACAGTTTTTGTAATAGCGAGAAAAAGAGATGGAAACGCAATTGTTGACACAATAAATAATAAAATGATTAGTGTTGCCAACGTCAACATTAAAACTTAGTAAATAATGTGTTGGTACATCATAAATTACCAAATATGTAGTTATAAAATGATACAACATTACATTACCTCTGAATTGTTTGTAGAGAGCTATACAGGCGAGGCCCCGTGAGACGGCTCAGCACGGGCCATACTTTCACACCGATGACCCACGGAAATTATGATCACCGCAAAACATTCAAAATTATTTAAAAAAAGCAGTGATAGACACGGTATTAATATAACATATACCAACTTTCAAAATTACATTAAAATTTCACAAATAATTTTAGATCTCCCATTGGAAAGATTTAAAACTAAAATTAAAAACATATTATAAAAAAAGTATATTATTCTATACAAGAACACTATACCGATGTTAATGCGTGGAATTAAATGTTGTTGATGCTCACTTAGGAAGCTAATTATAGCAACTATTAAGTTTTCCGCCGGCTCTTTTCAACAGAACTGCCTTCGGAACCGGTGGTAGCTTCCTATAGGACTCTCAATACTGACATGTTATGTTGATTGACGATTCGAAAGTGTTTGTAACAACCTATTTGAATGAGGAATATTACGATTTTAATCGTATCAAATTATTTCAAACGTGGATGCATCAATATACATTCATATAATGAAATAAATGAAAACATTATCAAAATAATGCCTTTTTTGTAAACAACTAAAAAAAGGTGTTGGTGCAGTATTAGTAAGATATTTGAATTTTGATTTGTTATGTAAGATGAACGCTATACGTAATTAGATATGTAAATAATGTTAATAAAAATTGGTATTATATATTTCAATGTTGTATTGAGTGGTGTGATATGTATTCTAGAATAGTTACTGTATAAAGTTTAAGGTAATAAAATAAAATCTTAGTCGTTACAGCCCATAGACGACTACTTCAAAGCACAGGTATTCCCGAAAGATATCTATATATACCATAATCGCCACGCCTGGCAGACGTGTTGACGATCGCAGTGTGGTTTGCAAGCACCGGGGTCTATGGCCTGAAACTACGACGAATAATTACTACGTAATAAAATGTATGTTTAATAAATATTCTTTACAAGTAAATTAATAAAAACTAATATACACAGCGAGTTATAATGCTATTCTGTGTTTAAATATAATAATTAATTTGCTTTCGAATAAAATGCTAATGTATGTTTTTATTCGCATTCGAATCTAATAAGTTTTCGTCCTTGATCTTTTATCTACAAATCTTTGTTTAGAGAGGCGACAAAGAGCGTTTTACTGCATCAAATGTCAGTATATATTTAATGGTCTGTCATAAAATTCAATCACCTCTCGATATAATAGACATCAGATCGGATACGCTCTTACATTTTTTTAAAATGTTTCTATATCTCCGTTATTTTAAATATTTTTTTATCTGTTTTAATTATAATTGTGGCTTTAAATTTTATAGTCGAAGCCATAGATTATATATTTAGTTATCTATTAACATAATTGTGGCAACCCGGAAGCATTATGTAATCATAATTATATATATATGAACAACAAAAATTTTATAGCAAAATATTACATATAAAGTCTTTGTTGTGGTTCGTCAAAAATCAGTGTGCATTTGTATCCTTGTTGTTTTAAGTTGAATGTGTTATAGGAGAGTATAGTTTCTATTAAATTGAATTCTTCTCGCATTCTTCTTATGATGTTTACAAGTAGTCACTTTGAACAATCTATGTAGATAATACGATAAATAAATAAAAATGTTTTGAACATATAACATACAGGATGTTCGGTTATATGTGTTAAAGCTGTAACGGGGTATAGAACTTATGCTGTCAACTAATGTATATACTCTTATGCAATAATCAATGATTTCAGAAATAATAAATGATGTAATGATTATATAGTAAAAAAAAGGTTTTCGAAATTCGAATCACCACATATTAAAATAAAATATTGTTTGCTATTGCTGCAAGCTTTGTATTGCCGGAAGTTATTGGCCAATCTCATTTAAAAAAAAATATTACATATTTCAGAGTAATCACTGTCAGTGAGATTCGAAAATTTGTGTAAAAGTTATTAAATTTTCTGCTAAAAAATGAGCTACATATTCATCTCTTTAAAGCTTTTACACCTATTTCCAATCATGCTGTAAATGATTTATAATATAGTTTTTTCATTATCATTTTATTTATTGATGTTATTGCCTTGGCATCGATAAAACAGACTCTGCTAAATTATACAAATATACGGTCTGTTCATTTACTTATGACGAGTAATCGCGAATCCTACAGTTTATCCTTGATGACACATGTTCGATCTCCAAATGAACAGTATGCACTGAATTATTTTTTTTTAATTTAAATCATTACGTGTGCTAAACACAGACTAAAAATAACAAAACGTAGGTTGGATTATGAATGTATCTATAAAAAGCGCCATATTGTCCACGATTGCATCAGCTGTTTTTTATATGGCAATTATGAATAGTTATATGATATTTGAGCTAATATAATAACTATCGATTAAAAAATTTAGTCGACAGTATATAAACAAATAAAAAAGACAATAAAAATCGAGACAAAATGACCAATACGGTGAATGTGAAGTCTGTAAGGCAATATATTCTTTACATTTAAATATAAAAAAGTAACGTCAGATATCCTAACGGTCATTTTAGTATATCATTCGTTCAGTCATAAAACCAAGCGGAGATCTATTAGCATATACGTTTTAATTATAAAAGAATTTTAGTTGGATCAACCAGTGACGTGTATTTAGTATTGAAATCGTCTGATGAATATTCCATGTATTGCCTTTATTTCTTATTTATATGCAAATTTGTTTTTCCCCTTCGTTTAAATGTCGCATCTGACAGTCGGTGTCATAGCGTTTAAATGATTTTTTACAACTGTCAAAAAGCGATTAACTTTTTGTATTTAGTTGTATTTTTTTAAATTACATTAAGCTGTGAAGCGATAAACCGTAGTAGTGTAACAAATTCAAAGAGATTATATATGTACGGTTTTTTTTTAAAAAAAAAAAACAGTATTTTAAGCCTAACTGTCATAGCCTGGCGAATTGGAATTGGATTGAAGTTAAAGAGCAGACAGGCCACATAGCATGCAGCACAGATAGCTGCTGGGGCGTAAATATTTTGGAATGGTGACCACGCATCTACCAACAAGGCGACCAAACGACATTGTAAAGGTCTTCGGAAGACGATTGATGCATGCCACTACCGGCCTTATAGGAAATCATTTAGGGAGGCCTAGTTCATGCAGTAGACCTTTTACTTCGGAAATAATGATAATGATTTACTATAAGAAAATATGCGTATATATTTACCCTTTTAAGTACATTACCTATTTATAATATTCAAAATTATTTCTTACTATGTACACGTCGACTGCCCACTACTTATCTTTCTGTTATCATACAATGGTTGTCTATAACAAATTTCCTCCATTGATAAATTTCATTTATTATACATACATAGTTTGTTTACAATCATAGTTTCAGCACTTAGACGCCCATTCTAAGACACAGTATATCACAGTATACAGTAATCGCCTCGGCATGACCGTTGGGAATAGTGAGATATTATGTGTGGTAGTATGAAACTTGATTGTGAGCAGTGACAATTCTATATAATCAATGCATGGTGTGAGTAATATAAAATTTCATACTAGGAATCGAACCCGCGATCTACGATCAAAAGTCACAATCCTCTACCACTGGGCTACAATGGCTCTTGTCTACAATAGAGGATAGAAAATTTGCGTCCTAAAATTGTTAATATATCAATTAAAAAGCACAATAATGTAAACAACACATGATTACTTTTAATGATTTTTAATCTGTTATTTTATTTTTAATTTAGCACAGAACTGGCAACTGTCCGACGACCTTCGATTCTTTTAGTTTCCGCGACCCACTAAACTTGTTATGAAATTATTTATTGCCTTTTCAGCACGTACCTTGTAGTCACTTAGTAAACCTAAATGAAAATCGATTAAAAATTGTGTAGCAAGTGATTGCTTAATTATAGCATCGGATTTCATGCGAACATTATATTGCGCATTAATGGGACATTACGATTATACAGGATGATTGGTAATTGGTGTTAATGCAATAAACCGGTGAATGTGAACCTTTTTTTTAAATAAGGTTTCAGAAATAATTAATAAAGTAATGATTACGTAGTATAAAAAGATTTTTTCAAAATTCATATTAGTAAATATAAAAATTATTTATTATTTACTATCTGTCCCTGCAAACTTTGTACTGTTAGAAGTTATTGCTTTGTCGAATTCCAATAGAATTTCTAAGTGATCACTCTACATCGGGTGTTTAAAAATGTGAATGTGTAGATCATTTGTCATCAAAAAGCTTTAAAGCTTATAAAAAAATACTTTATTTTAATTAAAGTTGTCCTGAATCACTAACATTTGGGTTAAGACCGATCGGCACGTATGAAATAAGATAGGTTTTGTATACGTTTCTTATCAACTGTTCGCAAAAAATACCGGAATTATTTCATTTATTCACTATCACAATTTCTGCCGTAAAAGGCCTATAGCTGAATATAACCTTCCTCCATAGTTTTTAAATAAGACCGGTTAGTATCAGCCAGCATCTTGCTTTCATCATCATTTATTTATAATTTATAAATAAAGAACACTTAGTATGTAATATCACTACATAATATCTTTTATAAAACGCAATTAGCACTTGCATGTATAAATTCACGAAAGTACGGATCGGTGTCAAAGCGTGTCATTCGATGGTGACGTGAATGGTGTTGGAACGTATGATAAACAGTTTACTGTTTACTAAACAAAGTAAACAGTTTTTTTTGTGAAATTGTGTGTTGCCATGTCGTTAGTGACATTGTAATTAATATTTATAAAAAATTTTACGTATTTTTTTATATTCTTTATATAATCGTCGATAATTCGCAAATACAAAAATAACTGTATAAATTATGAAATAGTTTTGCGGCGTCATAGCTGTCATCAGCAAAGTCGCATCGCGTTGCCAACTGTGCCATGCGGCCAAAGTTACCAATAAACTGTTGCGTTTCACTTCGCTTACGAAAAACAATATAAAGCTGAATTTGTTTCTCATATGATTCAATATCATAGGCATACGCTATATTTATAGCTGCTGCTATAAGCATTGCTATAGCTCTTCCAATAATCCGGTTTTAACAATTTTAATCGAAGTTTATACGCTTTGCACATCTATGAGTCAGTGTGTTTCGATAGAGAATCAAGCCGTGGTGTTTATACAGGGGCTCATGTAATGACTAATGTAAAATTCAGACCCCAGAGGCTTTCGTGGAAGTCCTCAAGCTTTGTTATTAAAAAAATGTTATTAAATATCACATTAATATGGTATTGAAACAATAAAGCTTAGCTATAAAATAAGCACTACTGTAAACACTGCTACAAAGCTTTTTTGAATTTATATTTTATCGTGCTAAAAACAATATAGTATAATATACGCATTAAAATGTAAATAAAATATTACTTAACATAGTGCCAAAACAGTTTTAAACATTAAAAACACAACTTGTGTAAAAATAAACTAAAAGAGTTTATAGTTACATAATATCCTGTCGCGTATATTTTGTGAATTAGCATATAAGCCGAATAGTTGCTTTATTATTGAACAGAAATATGCATAATGTAAACGTGATAGGTCAATAGAAAGCGTTTTCATAGATTTGTTAACCAATGGTAAAATATTCAAACGTGCCAATATTATGTCAATGAACGCAATATTATCGTGGATTTGTTTACCGGGATGCGTTCGCTTTTGTTTGAATAATTTAAGAGAAGAATACAAGGAAAGTAACTGATATAGTTCGGCAGTAGTTAGAAATGAAAGTCGACGAGTGTTAGACGATTTAAGAGCTCTTAGAGTGAGAAAAGTGGTAGTGGACAGACCATATAGTTCACAAAACTGATAATGGTCATCCGTATGGTAATCCGAAGATGTATCTGTCCCCAAACATCCCGTGTGCCCCTTGTAATCAGTTTCAATGTTAATAGTGTCCTCCCTCTTCTCACCATTACAATAGAAAAGATAAAAATTTGAATCTTTCGACATTGGAACTTTTAACTAATCTGTTATTGATTGTAAACCCCTTTTTAATTTTGAGTCTGCTTCGCAAGGTTTTATAGTAGTGAAGGAGAAGCAGGAAGAAACTTCACAACAATACACATATTCTGTCGAAAATGACTTAAATGAAACCAAAATAATCAAGCAAAATCATTGCAAAGGATTTCAGTCATTTAAATATTATTTATTAAATAATAAACCTTTTTAACCAATTTAACTTTAATATGCGTTTTAAATTTAATTAATAAAAAATATTTTACCGTTTATTAAATATGAATTACAGATTTTTTGCTACCAATATATTGTAGTATAGTAGTAACATGTTGTACGTAGTACTTCAATATATTAACTATAATATTATGTCTATGAACTCTTAAACAAATACATGCATTTTTTTAATTCTAAATTTAATATTCCAAAAGATATTTCTATTCTTTATTATGTGAAAGTAAAATAAAAATAATTATTTGTTGCTTACAAAACTATTTCCTATATTAAACAGAATAATTTATATGCTAGCAAGATGTTAAAAATACGATAATCCATCATAACTAGGGGCACACGTGTGGAACTGATTTGTTTACCCTTCTATTCCTGAAGCGTATTGCACCATTGTACGTGGTAATGAAGGAAAGCCACACACGGCCGTCGCATTGAACCCCTCTATAAATACCTGAACGCATTTCTGTATTGGCCCTTTAGAAGTCGTTAAAATATCCTAGCAGACGAAACAATACATTCCCCCCTTCAATATTTCGAGATATATTGAGTTAAATCTGAGTGAACGAATTTAAATTATTTAAACAGAAATGAATGATTAAAAATCGTTATAGTAATATAAAACATTATAATAGTGTAAACATTTTTTATGAAACTTGGGAATAAATTGCTCTAATATAAGAGATATTAGTAAAAGCGTCCAGAAAAAAAAAACATCCGAGATATTTATAGACTCATCTCAAAAAAGGCGCAATTGAACCCACGTGGCAATGTATGGTGATCCAGAAAGAACGCTCGAATCTTATTACCTAAAACAAGGTTTAGTCTAGGCTCCATCACCTAAATGTCAATAACAGTGAGCTTCCGTAAAAAAAAAAACATGTGCGCTAAATACTCCTGTAATAGTTCCATTTATTAATCTATTTAATCGAATTTCAATGAAGCCTTATCCATAATTATATCTTTAATTTTTTTACATATATAATGATGGAAAAATTTACAGAAAATCCACGACTGGACATGGGCCTTCCTCATAGATTTCCATTTGAAACACAGAACAATTCAAATGGAAGTCTAACTCGAGGGAACGAAGGGGAATCTTTTTTTATATCATTAGAGAAAAATAACTATGCAGAACTGATTAATCTTCAGTAAATGAAGAGGCACTGCAAGAATTGTTGTTGTTTTGGTTAAAATGAAGATAGTTTTTGTTAACAGTAATAATGTTATGCTAGAATTAGCTCAGTTACAAAACATAAAGTAATTGCAAATTTTTAAGAGGTCATTAAAGTTTTACTAGCAAATTTCTTAATACTCGAATACAAGCATTTACATGTACCAACTGAGATTACGTATCGGCGTAGAAAATTTCTAAAGTACCATACGTACATTAAAAACGACATATACAGACTAACCATACACATTACGACGTATGAATATATCGTAAAAAGTTGCAAGGTCGAGATTGCCCATTAACAAGCTATTTAGATTCGTAAACACGCATGCGCATTTACGTATCGTATTTTAGTGATGGGAACTTTATTATACATCATGTTTTTGAAATAAAACTAATTTTAACCCAACATTTCGTAATTCATTTTTAATTTCCTGATGTTTCGAATGCATCATGTCACGAGGGAACTGTGTTATTGGATCTTCTTAATCATTTCATCATACATTTATTTACAATGGGACTGATCGAAATTTGTCTGAATACAATATCTTCCGAAGACATTAGTAAGATGCCCCTCGTAGGAGGACGTTCTACGCTGCGATTGCCGGCCAATCCGCTATGCTACTTGTTTTACTTTTCTTTGTCTATGGATCTGCTCACTAACGATTCGATCTCCTAGAGAAATCCAGAGCACAGCATTCTCCATGGGCCTTGGAGCTACTATGATCTTGAACCATTTATATTTTATTTCTAACAAAAAAGTAATTTTGTAAATGGCAATAATGTTTTTAACGTTCCTCTAAACTTTAAAAAGGGTTAAAGACAAAGGTCGTAAGGGTAGGTATATTTTCCTTTTTATTAATTCACTTTTAACCGTCCACTCAAGAAATAACAAAAAAACAAAGAGTATAATGGTTAGTGGCTGTATTATTTCTGGCCATATTTATTTTTGATTTGTTTTAAACCCTCTCAATTAAAAAAAAAAAACTTTTGATTATAAAAGTGAGTGGCATGTAATATATTGTTTATGGCTTGATTTTTATTTATATTTTGAATAAAGACATTGTCGTGTGTAAATGTTTATTTTTTTCGAATTACTGCAGTTCATCGCTAATTACATACTAGTCGTTTTAAAACAATTTTTTTTCTGTTCCCTCTGGTATACCACGGAGACCTGGTATCTTTCGATTTGTTTTAGAAATCAATTTTTACGCATTTTGTGCACTATTGCATAGAGAGCGTCTAGCTCAAAAACTCATATTGCTATTTTATCGAATTGAAAAGACACCGAGCTCTTGGATTTCTCTAATGGATGCTCGGTGGAGTACCAGACCCAAAGGTCCCCAAGAGGGGATCTCAGCTTGAACTATCACTCGACTTAATTTCTACCTTTACTGCTTTTTATTCTACTTATGTTTTACTTATCAGACAAAGTTCGGCTTGTTATTATCTACAATTATATTCCTACCTATGATTACATTTACTTCTATACTAAAATAATTTATCCCTAATACAATCAAATTATCGGTTTCAAGTTATTTTTTTCTAAATTTTTGTCTATTTTTACGAATTCCTCACATGTTTTATTAACCCTATTTATCTTTAAGTCTATATAGAGAACACTTAGAACGTATGCATGCAACTGTTTCTTCATTTTCGTGGTCTCACGGGCATGTCAGACTGTACTTACACTTGAATCGGTTCAAGTTATGTTCATTTTAAAATTAGGTCAGTAAATTACTCATAATAGAAGTTGAAATCTTAAAAAGTGTACATAGATCATATTGGCACAATGACAGGTTATTAGGAGTGCAAATAAAAATAGCCTTTAACTGTTAAACGCGTTGACTGAATTCGAATTGTAATTGCATAAATCTATCACCGCGTCCGCTAGTTGACGTAATGCGAAAGTGGAGACGGTGAGCATTGTCGGAGCAATCTGTTCCCGCGAGCTTGCGACAGCTAATGCACGCAAAGCGCTCTTTGAACTTACGTCTAGATTTAGAGCTTTCCTTTGATGTAGATCTCAACGTCGATAACTGTATTCTTGCAATGATATAATGGCCGCCTGTAATCTTTTTGGATTTCATTCTCTATAGTCTATTGAGTTCTTACTTCCTATTGACGGGTTGAATGGTTGGCAAAATTGAAAGATGCATACAATGCGACACGGAAGTGTCAAGCTAAACTTTTTTTTTTTTAATTATTAGGACGAAATAAAAATAATGGTTTATTTTATTAATCTCTAAGTGTTTAATTTTCTTCAGTTAAAATTTTTTTCCAATTGCTTTCAAAGAAAAAAATATTCTCGACTTTTACCCCAAATGTGTGTGTGTGTGTATATATATATAATTTTTTTTAACTAAACACTAAAATTATTAATTGAAAATACGTACAGCTTTTTTATTTCATTTTGTGTGCGCAGCGGTCTCAATAAAGGTCGTGTCGCCATTTTAATGCACTCTGTAGTGTTGTGTGTTTTAAAAATGTACGTGAAAAATATTTTAAAGTTTTGGAATTATGTTTATAAATTTATATGTATTTACTATCCATTTTATATTTTATAAAAAGGGTAAACGATATTTACAAGATGTTTCGAGACATGATTTGGTATACATATCCTTTATTTTGACATTGATCTGTGTTACACTCTCTATTACTCTGGTTATTTTTATCCACGTTAAAAAAAATCTAGCTCCTTCTGAATCCGTCAAGCAGCTGTTTCTATCAGTTCGCTACGAAGTTAGCGCGTTTGATAGTTTGCTGCAAATTTATAGAGACGTTAAATATTATCATTCAAAATTTATTTATTTATAGATTTAATTAATAAAGAAACATATCACTCTGAAATATGGTAGATTAATTTATTTTATCCTACTATATATTATTTATTTATTTATTGTAAAGTCTGACGGAAGGATGATTATTTTCAAACATTTTAGAAAGCATTGAAGATTCGTAAAAAAACAAACGATTCTTATGAACATGTATAACTACGTAACAGCAATCATCTGTACCGCTCACTTTACAACTGTTTTATGTAAGTTACAAAATGGGAACGGACTTGATAAGATTGTATCAATTCATCTCCATTGCAATTCAACGGCTGTTAACCGATTGTTTTGTAATTTAAGACCATTTTAATATTTCATTATCGAATTATTGTGCGAATATATTTCAGTTCTACCGAAAGCGGCGTGTCACGCTTTAGATATGCGCGGTAGGTCAGTCCGCTGTCAACGCTCACGGCATCGCCTGTGCTTTTTCTACCTCGGACTCCACTTTTTTTATCTGCTCTGCTGCCAAAATGGTATTTGCAGATTCTGCAAGTGCAAGGTGGCAGGGCACTGAGGACGTTTAGCCTAACACCTCTTTTAAGGTCGGAAAACTCGAAAGTTCCCTAGGAGGCCCCGGCTCGGGCCGCTGCATACAATTTCGGATTGGGAGGCTGTTGAGCTCTTAGGATGCTCTACGGAGTGATTAGAGGCAAGGTTACCCGCGAGAGATCAGATCATGACAATTCCATATTTAGTACTCCGTCTCTATGGCGCCCGAGAGAGCTGAAATTCGTCGTCTGGTTTACATTATTACCACTTCGGACGTTAGTGCTGGGAGAAGTGGCAGAAGAAACTCCAGCAACGTTTCTACCTAGTATGATCGGAGGTTGAAGTTCCTTGTCGCGTTTTCGTAAGACGATGTACATTAGTTTCGGTAGCACTATAAACGGATTAGAAATTATTTGTATTTTTAAATCTTAACCTAATTTAGTTAAGGATTTGACTTCCTCTGTAACGGTCCAACTTGAAACGTCTCTCCAAAGAGAACCGCCGAGCGTAGATATCGTAAAAAAAGTTTCTCGAAATAGACAGCGACACAACTGCATTCGTTAACTAATAAAAATATTAAATGAATATATCAAGCCTCTTTACTATCATTTGAGGCAAAATAAGAACGTACATTATGCACTTTTTATGCATCTAAATAAATAGCTGATTATTCCATTATCAGTATAACTAAAAACTATATCTATCTTCCGATAACTGTTTCCGTTCAACTTAAATATCTACTCGTAGAATTATATGTCAGTTTGAACGTATCATATAGATCTTATTTTCATGGTTTGTGAGAAATGTAATGTGTGACAATAATGATAAAATTTAAGCAATAGTTTAAACTTTATTAATTGAAACATCATTAATAGAAGCTTTAAGGTGATTTTAATTAGCTCTTGCCTTATATATGGAAAACATTATCGGAACCAAAAGACTGTGACAAATCTTATCGTCATTGATATTCCTAGAATTATGGAAGGTAGAATTCGTTATACGTATAACGCAAAAACTAATAACAAATAAGAATATATACAATAGTGTTAATAATACCGAATATGGACGCAAAATAAAGTCGCAGTACATAAACAACGACTTTTTTTAAATAGTGAACATTAAAAGATAATACATAAAAAATATTAATATAAATGTATTGATATACAGAGTTTGTGTAAACGAATAGAAGTGGCAATTCAAATGAGCGATTCACGTTCTGTTATCTAATCCATTAACATTGCTTCCACGTCGACGTGATCGATGGATGTGAAATATTTCACAGGTCTAGACAGTACTTGACCGTTTCGAATTCCTTCACTTTAACTAAAACTTGTACTTTATTAGAACTTTTTTTACCCAGCAATACGTAAATGCTGCATTATTGTTCATTGTTCTTTTGGGAACTAATAGAGGATGCTCATGTCCAGCAGTGGACATCTAACGGTTGAAATTATGAAACACTAATAGAAAATTCGTAAGTGTTTAAATAAATTAGTAAGTGTATAAACTACTGGCAACATTTTAAAAAAAGACATAAAGAATGTAACTGGTAAACGGAGTTCACCATAAAGTATCAAACGATGTCCGTTCAGTAACGGGGACCGAGCCCGAGGCTATAACGGCATCGGATCTTGACAGGCGCTTTTTACGTCCCAAATGTAGTAACATCTCCACAAAAGCCAACGTTAAAGTACAAATAAATTCTCGTTAACACTGATTTCAATCAATTTAGAACATTTCAATAGTTTAAACGTTAAAAAATAAATTTTACAAGTGTTGATTTTACCAGTTTGAAGACCTATTAGTTTACAATTAGTGTAGCCATATAAATTATTAGTTTAAAAAAACAACTGTCAAAAAAAAACACAAAGGTTAGACGTCAAATTTTGCCGCCATTTTATCGAGAAACACTTTAAGAATTATTTCATTTAAAAATGAAAACTTGTGAAATCAATGTGGTACTACATAATAATTATCAATAGTAATTTTTATTATATATGTTTTTGAATATTAACATTAATTACAATAAAACTTACTTCTTAATTAAACACAACATTAGCGATAGCCTGGTTTCAAAGATTGAATTAGGTGGAGATATTTATATATTTTTATGTATTTAAATATATTTTAGACTGGTGTGCAGAGTTAAAATAAAATGGATTAAAAAAATAAGTAAATACGGCTACGACATTGTAGTTATTCAATGTAGTTTTAGTATTTAGTTTTGCACATTAAATTACAACAATAGCTGTAGACGAGATTATTTTTCATACTACTAAAGCTAAAAATTGTATCATTGAACAAAGTATCGGTTCAATGATTCGAAAAAAATCGCGTAATTTAACGCCATACGTCAATGCTTAGTTATTAAAACAATTACTAAGAATTTATGGAAAACGCAGCGAGTGTAGTTTTATTTCCTTATACCTTGTTACACTTACACAGTGTTTGGCGATATCTGTAAAAGGTTTAAAGCGGTACATATATAGCTTATTTGCTGTCAATTAATGTATCGTAAACCTTATCGGAAATTAATAAATAACGTAATGTTAATTTAGTGAGAAAAAGCGTTTTTAAAATTCGGATTACTACATCGTTGAGACGAAGCTGACACACACTGAACACCTTTAATCACTATTAATGATCTTGAGTGGAAAATAATAAAAAAAAATATTATTATTACTATCCACTCATTCATCAATTAGTTTTAATATTAGTAGGTCTAAGATATCATAGCCACTATTTCTATCTCAGTATGTTATAGGTTTTTTTATTTTATTTCGGTTACAATATATATTTTTTTGAATTGCAAGGCAAGAATTACAACAAAAACTTTTGGCACAAATTACTACATTCCGTCCAAATTGGCAACACATAAAGCCTTTTGTGGTCGCTTTGAAAATATATAACAAAAAAGTTAAATGTTGTATTGTTCATCTAAATTAGCGAAGCGGTTGCGCGTCGTAAATGCTGGCTAGTTAGTAAGAACAAAAAATGCTAACGTTATTATTCCGTGCCAATTGTAGTTCCATTTTCAAAATTTTAGAAAAGGAAATAATAATGTAGTCAGCTATTTTGTTTGCAATACAAAATGTTGCATCATTTATTACAACTAAAAGATACAACAGTGATAGAGTAAATACACGCTTAATTACATAGATTAATAAGAAGGTTGAAGTGACGACCACTAGTCGGTACACGTGGCGTGTATAGGCCCCACATTAACTGACAATATAGTAAAGGTTGCGAGCAGGCGTGATCATGTCATTATGGTAATCTTTACAGGAAGCTTATACCAGGAGATATTTGAAGATATTTAAACAATTTGCACATTCTGGAAACAAAAATCTTATATATCCAACCATTACTGGGCTTGCTCAGTATACGGCTCAGTCCTCTGTAACAGTATACAATAAGCCGCATTCTTTAACTATATATAAACAAGCCAATATCAATGGGCTTTATGTCAGAAATTTTTATTTTCATGCAAAAAAATTAAGTTAAATACATGTAAAAACTAATTAAAAACACTATTGAAACGTAGTATTGTTTAAGTTATAATAAAGCTTCAATTGATCATTAAAGTTTTTTAAACTATAGGTAGCAATATAGTATTTTAACGTGTTATATTAACTAAATATATATTACGATACTTTGACCATAAGTTACGCCAATATTCGCATATAGAAAGATCGATATTCAAAACAACAATCGAATTCGCGACCTTAATTTTTCTTACGCCAGAGGTAATCAACCTTTCTTGAAAGGAGCCATAAATACGTATTAGTCCTTGTGGTGTAAAAACACCTGGTCTAAAATCTTTAATGATTTGACAAGTTTTCATGATTGTTATAAATTGAATTAATTTTTTTTCTCATTGAGTTAAAATATACGCAATGAATTTATAGCTCTAACTAAAAAATCAGAACTTATATTTAATCTTTTTTTGACATTTGTTGTCATCGCTACCGTGTCTGTGGTTACAAGTAGCCGTTTATTTATACACTTCTTATACAAAGTAGGACTTTAAACTGATTAAAGGAAGGCATACGATATTTTTTCACCGTTTGAACGGTGCAGGAATAAGTTAATGAAGATATGAGTAGGTAATCTAAGTAAAAACAATAAAAAACGAAAAGAAGTAATTGAGTAGAGACAATGGACTGGCAAACACAGCGAAGGACCCTTTCTGGATTCTGGACGCTTCCATGCGGTCTTATTAGGTAAGCTGGGAAGTTTTCAGCAGAAGACGAACGGAGAAAGTCAGTCTAATCTCTAATCTAATCCATTTATAAACCTAATTCAGTATAAACTTCTTTTATTCATTGGAAGAATAATCAAATGACGAAATTAATGGTTTACAACTAAATGGGCAAAGCACAAAAGCCGTCGGACCGAAGGTTGAGTATAGCTGCCTTAGACAGTAATCGAAGTCATTATGCAAATTGTTGCTCCACGTTTTAATAAACGAAAGTGAATGCGGCTATTTGTTACAGCGGCTATCAAATAAAACACATCTGTCGGGCGAAGACAAGCCATACATTAGTCCACAGACAAAGCCGCGTGACCTGATCATTGAAACGGTTCACTCTGGTTTAAGAAAACATTTATATCAATTGGAGCTTATTACGTATCATTGCAAGATATAGAAAGCTCGCGGCAAGATCAGGCTGGCAACACAGCCGACGCAGAAGTCGATGACCTTAAGACAGACAGACTCGATGTAATTGTTATGAAGTTTGCGGTCATTGTTTTAAATGTGAGGCGAAATTATCTATATAGTAGTCTATATATAGTAGTCTCGAATCTTCGGATAATAATTTTGGACTTTTTCTTAATGAATTAACTGTAAGATTTATTTTTGAATATGAAAAAATTGGTCCAATGTCTATATCACGTGTTCATGATATTTCCCTTGACAAACTGGAAAAGAGGTTATATACAAACTGACCTTTATGCAGTTTTTATCTTCGAACTTTTTTAGTTTGATTAATTTAAACATAGTTCACGCATTTAAACTGATTTATCGTCAGTATTTAAAAGAAAATATTTAGCCTATATGACAGATGTCTAAAGTTAAGTACTTGATTCATTGAGTGTCAGTACACGAAGATTTGGTGCACCAGATTATGTGTTTTTATGTTAATAATTTGCAAATATTATTGCTTACATGGGATTTATAGAATTCTTATACTTGATGACTTGGAATTGTTGGCGCGATTTTAACTATGTTTCATTAAAGTTCACCTGCGCATATGGCTTAATTCACTTAACAAGATTGTGATGCGAGCAGCGGTAGCTTAGCGGTGGACTGAAACTTGCGATTGTAAGTCGCGGGTTCGAGTCCCGGGATATAATCTTATATAATTCATACTTTTTGCATTAATTATATAAGATGTGAACAGTGGAAACTGTTCACAAACAAGTTTCCAGAGAATGAACAACAGCGTCCTCTGCGTACCGTAATACCACACTGCAATCGCTAACCCGCCTGCCAGGCATGGCGATTATGGTATATCCCAAAGATATCATTGGAAGAAGGCTTATGCCTTGCAGTGGGCATCTATGGCCTGGAAAGACGAAAGACTGATTTTACAATCAATTATAATTATGTTATCAAAAATACAGATATTGCACCCTCACCTATAGCCAACATTTCTTTTTTTTATTTAATGCGTTGATGAAACATGTAGCTTATGTAATAATAATGTCATTAAACTGTCTCTAGAGAACTTGTCATTAATGTTCTCCTTTTAAATACTTTAAGAGTTTGACAAGTTTTAGTTTTTCTTTTATCGACATTATAAAATTGTACTTATTAAGAAGTTTTTCAAATTGATATAGGACAGCTGATTGACTTCCTATAGACAACTTAAATCAGGTTTTAATAATAAAAAGAAAACCACAAAATGGTAGAGTTTCACAGATAATTTAATGTTACACTACAATTTGATTTCTAGTTATCTGACGGGTAAAACATACATGCATTAGTTATAAAAGCGTGCAACACTACCGTGTATAGTTCTATAAAACTTTAAGAAAACAGTAGTCTGGAGAAATGGGGTAGCGGAGATTGACATGATTGAAATACTATACTCTGTCGTAAAGAAAGGGCCAAGAAAAAGAACCCGACGGGACATGTTCATTGTTTGTGTTTACTTGCCGATTGTTTGTTATTGATTGCTCATTCATAATATAATATATTAGACAGTTGAGGACACTAGAAGATTTGAAATTGTTGCATTGTTAAGTAATATATGGTTTTGTAATAGATGTAGTATTTTGTGCCATTTAGACGTCATACTTGTCATAGAAATGCAATGTGAAATATGTAATGAATCCACATTATTTCAAAAGTATAGTTATTGTATAGTAAATATGATGAATTCAGAAGGTATGTAGAAGATTTAGAAAATATGCTTTTGTTCAGTGACAAAATTTATTCAATATTTTTATATCTCTATTTGAGAGTTGAAAATTTTTTCTATTGTATTTACTAACTAAAGGACATTGTTTGTTTATGGTTTCGGGATTTTCACATTCTTAGTATTTGTTTTACCCAGTGGTTATTACAGTAATTTATAAAGCACAAAAAGTTGAGATCATTTAGATATTTAAATTTTTTTAGGTTAAGTTAGATTGCGTGGAAAAATATTGGTAAATGTTTCGATTAAAAAAATGTTAATTATTTATTTATTGCATAACATTTTTAATTGTAATTAAACTATTAGTATCCGACAAAAGTACATTAATAATTTAATAGTTATGTTTTTATTTTCATTTCATCATAATTCATACGACATAGTTTTTTTCTATTAAAAAGGCTGCTGTGTATCTCTCGCTCATCTACGTAAGGGAAATATTTTTTTAAATTTATAAAAGAACTTTTATGTATTTTATATACTTTTTATCCATAGCTGATTATGACAACGATATACAAACATAAATTACATTCCTATAAAATTAGAAATATACTTAAAAATTTTACATAGTGTCAGTAAACAATTTTAAAATGACATTTAAATTTTTAAATTGTTTTATATCGTTAAATTAAAAAAAAAATCATTTGAATCTGGGATTTCTTCGCGCTCATCAGATGCTTAACAACGTAGTTTTCAACAAGAAACAAATTGTCAAATACAATGTAAATTGTCATTTGTAATGTCAAAGCTTTTTAAGCGGAATGGAAAATTGCCATGATTTATTTGGAAGCGGTCTGGATATGTGAATTTGGCGCCAACAAGCAAACCAATGCAATACGCAAATTACGTGACTATCAAAGTTAGGCAACACTACTCGCACTCAATAAGCGGTCTGCATTTTGGTAGAAACATTTCTGCATAACGCGGCCGCCATCTTGAATTGTGAGTAACAAAGAAATGTAACTTTAACATAATATTATAAGACGTATATAACACTAAAACTGTTATTTACCTTTTAAAATATTAGTGTTATTTTAGTCTATTAACCTGATTAAATTAACAAGCAACATGACCATGGTTATTTCCGTTTCTACAGATTTTCTGTATAAGAAAGAACGTAAGAACTTGCCTCAGATCTAACTCCAAAACGGGAATGGAATCTGAAATTGTCAGGTTAGAAAGCATTTAACGCAGCTGCTGTCGTTAGTATTAAATATCATTGAATTTTAGTTTTTTAATCATTACTTCTAATAAAAGATGAAATTGATCTCTAAGTTAAGTAGTCTCTAAGTGAAATTGATCTTTAAGGTTTTGTGTATTTTTAGTACAAGTATAAATTTACTAATGTACTAAATGTACAAGATTAAATTTTATTATTAATTTTTTTTACATGATTCATTGTTAGTGGAGACTTCACTAGAGTCTGTGACATTTTATCGCGTTAATGAAATTTGTTATTTTATCTGTTCCGAAAATATTTAAAAAATGATATATGATTTACTAAATTAAAAACTTTTGGATACTCAAATCTTTCTTTATGCATAAAAACTATGTTTGCTAATAAATAGCGTTTACATAAACATAAAACATTATTTTCATAACAAAAATAGACGGAAGATGAAAGGAATCTAATTATGGCAAGTTTTACTGTTCAAAACAAACAAAAACCTAGAGTTTAGTAATAAAGACTTGCCAACGATCTTTACACACTCTTCACACTCTTTACACTTTGAGAATAAGTAATGTAATACAGATATAAAAATATGTTTTGTTAGAATCCTAATTTAACAAAAGATGGTATATTACAAAAAACATGATTGCGAATAGAGAAACATTCAGAGTAGAATGAATGACTGAAGATCCAGCTCTCGCTGCCCTATGATAGACTGATCAAATGCGTGTCGACTAGATCAAGAAGAAAAAATGGAGGAAAACTGAGAATGACCGTGCTACAGCTGTTCTGTGTGAATACAGAAATGAACGCTGTTATTGCAGCAACATAGATAACCTAAATGATAGTCCTCTTTTCTCTGTTTTCTTCTTTGTTTATCGTTAAAAAGAAGAATTGAAAATTGATTGAAGATAGCATAAGAAACTTCCTCCTTATTGCGTCTTATCCCTCACTACCGAGGAAAGTTTGCCGCGCATTATGTTACGTCGTCTGTGCCGGTCTTTGGCGCATTGCTTCGGCTACTGAGGTATAAAGATAATATTGAATAAAAAATAAAATAAAAATCAAGTTTAATTATGGCTTTAAGTAAAAGAGAACAATTCAACATATACCAGAGCGCCTCCGTACCATGATTTGCCTTTAAGGACATTAATAGATATTTTGTAAGACTTGTCTTAAGGTTGAGATACCATAAAACAATTTTCGTGTTGTGTTTAAGAGAGTATAAAACGTGTGTTGGGAGAATGAGCTATGAATCGAATTGTTAGAGACTAATAGTCGGGGCAACAGGAATTTGATCTGTACGGTGTTTTTTTCATTAAGCTACTTGATATCCTCTTATTTAATTTAAACGTGGAATTATACCGAAAAATTGTACCTAAGATTACAATTATATTATGCATGTAATAGAGTTAAAACGAATACGAAGTTTGTACCGCACTAACTTTTATGTCAAAATGAGAAGAGAATACTTTATTTTGAAGATTGGCGTCTTGTCTTCGCGTTCTTTCAGCATATCAACGCCCAAGGAATAGATTTCCCCCTAAAGATATCTATAGGAGGATATACGATAATCGCCACGTCTGGCAGACGGATTAGCGACCGCAGTGTGATATTACGGTATACAGGAGACTGCTACCCATCCCCTGGATACATATTTGTGAGCAATGGGAATCCTATGTAATTAATGTACAAAGTGTGAATTATATAGGATTGTATCCCTGGAATCGAACCCGTGACCTACGATGCAAGTTTCAATCCTCTACTGTTAGGATACCAATACTCTTGTCTTCATAGTTATTATTAAGGTTAAGGTTTAAGGATTGTACATGTATGATAGTCACAATGGAGTTGACATGTCCTAACAGATATGAAAATAATCTATGTTTGAAGTAGCACAAACTGTATGACTATCTACTACTTGCATCGCGTCATACACGCAGGAAATCTATTGTAGAATCTTTATTATATTGTTTGATTGTACATTATTATTAATAAGCGACGAAAAAGATTTCTTTTAATGTTAACACTGTCCATTGAAATGATAACGTCTACATACTGTCAATTCAATGAAATTATTATGAATGTACGTGGGGAACGGCACGTTTCCTGTTACAGTCACGATTGCTAAGGGTCCTGTCACACTCGACGGTCGGCAGCCTACTGTGCTTTGTTTGACATTGACATAAACAACAAAAAGTCTATTTTTTCTTAACTGCCAGGTTTAGATAAGGAAATAGTTATATCCGGGCTGACTTTTTAGTGAAACACTGGTATAATTATCTTATCTGTTAACTATTCTAAATTCAAACGATTGTCGCTATTCATATGTCAAACGTCATAAGGAAAGTAAAGAAGCATATTTTACAGTTTATTAATAGTATGCTATTATAACATTTTCTTAGCGAAATTTTTCTGTAAAAGAGTCCAGTTTATATGTTATAGTTTGTACGAACATTTTTTTTGTAATTCTAATTTTACATTGATATTAGCAGTATTACTTTACGCGTAGAACTAAAGAATATTATTATTGAATACAACATTTTTAATAATAAAACATTTTTTTATAACGAGAATTAATTAGTCATTATTAAGAAGTTCAAGTACTTAATGTTGGCATTAAGTTTGTAACAAGTGATCATAAGAATCATGCTGCAATTGATGCTCTTGAAAGTTATGAAGATATTAAAAAATAAAAGTAAACTTTATTATATACCGTCTTGTATAAAAGTGTGTGCAAACAAGTTTCCAGCTGCGTGTAATTAAAATTGGCCGAGTAACCTGTACTTTGTAAGTACTTGAAAGGTTCTGTTCAAGATTACGATAATTCGAAACATTCTTTGGAATAAGACTTAAATAATAGTAAGCTGTCGACATCGTAATGGATTCTCTTGAGATTAAGTGGATGATTTAAAACTGGTCTATGGCCAATCTTCATTTGTAAACACTCTTTTAATATTTTTAATACAACTTGAATGTTGATCCGAACCAATATACTCGTATATAATTCTTATAGGAATATGTCGGTTTTGGAAAAATAATGGCATGACATCAACTGCTATCCCATATATTTTTAAGAGCAAGAAGCGGCCTGCGTCTCTTGCCAGCCGTGGTCTCCATTCCAGGATCTTAAGGTCTCATCGGCAACCTGTTCCGAGCGCTATGTGGCTTTCTCATTGCTCCTTTAACTTGGCAAACCGCTACAGTTTATCGGCTACTTGCATTCAGCATAGCACACTCCGTGTCATGTTGAGCTTACACAGTCAAACTTAACATCATACGGAACCAATAAGGCCAGATTGAGTTCTTGCCGTACTATTTGGCCCACTGGTACTTCACCATACCAATCACTAAGTTCAATACAAGGATCTCTTGCAATGCTTAATTAACTCATGTATATATTTATGAGACTTTATCAGCTTATGAATATTTCCAACATGGCAACACAGGTATGTTGCTACATAGTACGAAAGACGTCACCGAATAACATTAAAGCGCACGCGCCGAACCCAGCAACCTTTAAAGTTCAAACTGCTCGTCATTAATTACGATGACTTAGCTTCTATAATATGATAAAAGATAGTTTCTAATTTATATCTGATTAAAAGATATATGTTATTTGAATTTTCATTTCTATAGTTCAATCTTAAATGGTATTACAAAATAACATTCGTAGAAATAAGTTTAAATTGAAGCCACTCTCGTCTATCATCTTTGTAATTTATTTATAGTATTCCATTTTAATTACAAAATGTGTTACTGAGTACGGGTTTAGTAATATAAAACGTTGATTCAATAATACTGTTATTATACACGTAGATTATTGCGGGCCATATCGATACAATTTTTTAATTGTACGAAAAATCTAAAGAACCGCTTTTAGAGAAAAGAATCGCGAAGAAAAAATATGGATATTTAGTCAATATATATATATGGTGACGATGTCTATGTACATAAAAATAGTAAATAATATAATAAAAATATCAATGTACATAGGAATAGTTTTACAAATAAAGACAAGATTGTTATATCTTTCTGAAAGCTCCATAGAATTATTACTTTTTATAGGTAAAGGTATTAATCTGAATTATAAGAAAAACTCGTAAAAAAATCCTGCCACGTTTTAGAAGAAAAGAAAGAAAAATGTAATTCATTTTGCGGACTCTTCTCGTGTGTTTTAAATTGGTGGATGACATTATTATAGTGGAGCTGAATTTGAATCATTTTTTTCATGTGATAATTATAAATTATTAAAAGATTATAACAATAACTGAATAGTTTCTAATTGTTATCGATGCTTTAGCGGAAAATATGTCAATAAATCTGTTTTAACTATCGATAGATAAGTAGAACAAGACACGCTAGTGCGATATGATTATATTAAAGATTAAAAAATGTCTTTAAAAGTGACGACGTCTATCAATACGAATGGAATGACCTTGATTTTTTAATTTACGGATAAAATGAATTGCGTAATGTTTATGCTACCCTGGTACATGCTTCGAATTTATTTTGAAATTTGAGGTTTTCAAAGATGGATTCATTCACATATACTTTATAAATAAATAAATAAATAATATGCGCTTTTCGTCTGGAATCTCTAAAATAAAAACAGTGTCATATTCTATATAATATTTTCTCTTTAATTTAATATATTTATAGTAATGATTTTGATTATTTAATTTTAAAAATTCAGTTCCGAAATAAATAAATAAACAGAGATAAAATTACAACGTTTTTAATCTATCAATTCTAATTATTGATAAGAATTTATTGAATCATAATTCCAACTTTTTTATTATCTTCAAACGAATATCTGTTTACCTCGGTCATAAGATTTTATTCATTTTTTTTATTAGTTTCATGATACTTTGTAAAACATCAAAGAATTACAAAAAATACGCTAAAAATTTGAAATACTATGATTGTTGAAACTGTTTGTCACATTCATTATAAACTTCGCGCGTTTTCACAGTGGCCCTTGAAATTTGAATTGACTATTCATAGTTAAGACAGGACAACGTTAGTCGGGACACCTAATTAGGATTAAGGTCCAACCCATTACAATAGGCTCAAAGAAAACCGATTTTTGTAAAGGATTGTGATCGAGCAAGAATCTTGACTGTGAATTTACGAATGACGTAGACAGGAATTTAAGAACAATGGAAAGAGATAATGAATAAATAAAGGGACTGGAAATAAATATTTATTAAATTGAAAAGGTCTTTTGAAAGACATTCTTTCGGTATCCGTGGAAAGTTTTAGAAATATTTCTTTTTTACGAATACCGATTGTCGTCAGACATTCATTGTATTCTGCACTGCCATTATTAGGGTTTTGTGAACCACTAAACATTTTTTTAGCGAAAGATCTCAGAACTTAAATCTAATACTCTATTTATTTTCATATAGGATAAGGTAGTATAAAATGCTTTTAATTCTATAAGGACCTCAGGACAGCTAGCTATCTAACATAGAGTGTATAGCCAGATTAGATGTAAATAGCTGATTTGTCAATTAATGTATTTAACATCTTATCGAAAAATCAGTGGTTTCAGGAATAATAAATAATGTTAGTTAGAAAAATGTTTTAAAAAGTAGAATTATTACATAAAATTAATTATTGTTTACAATCTATCCGATCTACAGACCTTGTACTGCTCGAAGTAATTGAGTGCGATAGTCAGACATTCAAGTAGAAACAAAATCATATTTAGTGATCAATTTATATAGTTATTGAAAATAAGTGTAAAAGTTTTAAACGTTTCGCGGATAAAATGGGCTATATATTCATATCTTTAAATCTTATACGCGTATAGCCAATCATACTGTAGAAAAAAAACGTAAGAGTGTCTTGTATTTTATGTATTTTGTCTCCAATGTGAGTTAAATGAAGCAAATGCAGTTTATACAATAAAAGGAAATAAAAACGGTAATTACGCAATTAAACATCGTAAATACTAAATCAAGCGTGACGAACAAATATTAATTACTCAATCGAGTACTCGACCGGAACGATTGCCAAAAAAAGTACTACGTATCAGGTATCGGCATTTTATAAAAGTAACATAATACAGGAGCAGTCTGGCTCATCCAAAAATTTATTTTATAAGTCAAGAGTAAATTCAAATTAAAAAATATCTTTATATAAGTAGGCACTACACGCGCTTTTGAATAGCCTATTATTTTGAGGAAGTAAGCTACCAACAGTTCGGAACACAACAGTTGCTCTTTTATAACGGAATTTAATAATGTTTGGTGTTGAATCAACAAAACCAAGTTTAACGTATTTCGCTCTGCAAAAAAGTCTTGAATGCTATAATAAAATTTATTTAATAGTCTGCTTTTAATTTTAGATTTAAATATAGGAGAAGATACGTATAAGACATGCTGTAATTCTTTATAATATATATATACATATATATATATATATGTATATATATATATATATATATACATATGTTCGTTCAGACCAATAAGGTACTTGATAATTATTACAAGACGAAATTTCAACTTCAACTTTGAAGCTTCGTAATAACTAGTTTTTTTGCATTGACACGTACAGTCGCGTACAGTTAGTGAGACGTGCATTGATAAGAAAGATTAGTGGTCCGCAAAATGTAAAAGTACATTCGCCGATATAATTGCATAACGCAGGCGTAGTGACTGGGCCATATTTTGAGGACAAGGAATCAGAGCGCAATTAAACCACTGCAACGAAATTACGTAATATTTTTCATTTAATGCATCAGCAGTTTTTTTTTTTCGTAAGATAAACATTTTGTGCTATTTAGAGGACAAATTATATCATAATGCGAACGATAACCCGCTTACCGAGCGAGGCGATTATGGCATATCCCCTATCTATAGATATCTTTAGTGGAGGGCTATTTTTCCTTGTGGGCGCCTGTGGGCTGAAACGACAGCTTTAAAGAGGTAAGGTATAGGTTATATTAAAAATCGTTTTTAAAAATCACATTACTGCATATTAAAATTAATCAGTAGTATTGCCAGAATTATTGGCTTGTTATATTCCATAAGTGTTTAAGAGCGATCACTTTAAACAGGATGATTTTTAATATATGTATCACCAATCACCATGTAGATCGGTAACAATGAATTTACTATTAAGCGACCTCCGCGCTCTGCTCCCGCAAGCGCACAAATCTGTGTCTTTCCGTCAAAAAAAATCTTGTTGCGTGACAAAGACTGAAAATATTTGCTTATAGTTTCAGAGATATCATTTCGGGGTAGATGTGGATCGTTGTGTATATTGTGAAGTTATTCGGGTAAAAAAATTATTAATCATTTTTCACTAATTTCTAAAGTACATATTAAAACTATGTATTGACGCTAAAGCTTTGAAGGACCATCTGTATAGACGTTGCTACTTTACAATAAAGCATTTAGTTGTACGAATTCCACCAAAAAATTTATTCAATATCTAGAACATTTTCATATCGAAAATAGCAAAAGAAAATATAACTTATACTTTGTTTACCGCTATTAATTGTGTTAAGGCTATTGAAACATAGAAACGTGTGTGTGTGTGTGTGTTAGTATAGTCTCTGTAAAATCCCGTCATAAATATTGAATGATGACGTCACGTCTGTTCGTTTACTAAGGCTCAAATGGTAGACGCGTTAGACAATATTGTGTTTATTGCATTACAAACATGATACAAACATTATAATTGCTATGATTTATAAGTATTACATAGAAAATATTGTATCAAACAGCACATATTTGAGACGAGACTTGTGTTTTTTTCTTGTTTTAAAAATTAAACGGAATTTTTTATTATCATTTTTTAGATTGATTACACTATGCTGTAATGGCGGATTTAATGCCTCATCCGACAGTAGAATATCTATTATCAAATAACAAAAAAAAATAGTTCTTTTTCGGCAATCCAGCAGCTCGTGCAATTATTATCAATAGGCAGTGTTATTTGTTTTATACATTAAGATTCCACTTTTAAAAACTGAAGCGCAATAATGATTATCCATTACTGTTTTGGTTAATTATTTTCCTGTATTAATTTACGTAGCAAAAACACTGATGGCCAAAAAGTAAAGTAAGAAAAGATAGAATGTTATTGACTAAGTGCCGCACTCTTATAAATATTTCTCCAGAAGTTAAAGACCATGCAACGCGTATCGGGAATAAATCACAGTCTAATATCGACATACTTAGGTCAACAAATATAAAGGAAGGTGTGAACACTTTACTATCACTATTATCATAATTATAGAAGCGGCCTGTATCTCGTCTTCCAACAAAATTAACAAAATCGTCTGACAAAATTATTGGTCGGGCCGTGGTGTTTAATCCAAAACTTTAAGGCTCCAGCGGGTGTTCTGTGTGCTATGTGGCCTGCTTAGTGCCATTTGAATTTGGTATTCCATTAGGCTATCGTACATCAACGGATTCCCTCGTTTCTGAACGGATTTTGTGGATAAATTCCGAACATAGCATTTATCATGGCTCGTTGAGTAACTTTGATCCCTTACGATGGAGGAATCGAAGCTTTCACAGAGACCCTAAATCAATCTATTCAAATGTACAATCAGTGAGGCAGACAAACAGAGAAGTTTCTCTATCTACGCTCCAGTCATTAAAGGATTGATTAAGTAATAAAGACGCATCGGTACAAAGCGGTAAATTATAGAACATACGAGTCGATTGTAATTAGCCTAATGAAAACGATAAAACTTCAGGATAAGATAACTTACGTTTTTGATATACTCGTTTAGAATGTATTGAAAATTATATAATAATTAATAAATTTCGTAATAGAATTTAACACATATTTTGTTTTAAAATTTAAGTGCATCGGTTTTTCCTTTTTCTACGTATTTATATATATCGCATTCTATTTATACGTATTTATCTATTTATCATATTTATATGGTATATGCACATGTGTATAAGTATGACAACTTCCATTAAAGTCATGTGGTGTTTAACTCGAATCAAAATAATGGTCTATATCTTAGAAGCTATAATTAGCAGATTTAACAGTACTAATGCTATTTAGCAATGTTAATCAAACGTACGAACATCTGGACGTGAAGATGTTATCTTTGAACACGGCTATAAAAAACAGTTTAAAGTGAAACGAGTGTAAAGATTAACGGCGAAAGGAACAGTTCGTTATGTTCAAGCAGCCAAAGGCCTCAGATGAATAAGGCCAGCGAATATTTTTTTTGGCGTTTCAACCCTTTTTAATTTGTGAGGCTGGCAATTTCAAAATAATAAAGTTCTTTTACATAAAGTAGAGACACTAATCTAATTTTCAAATGATTTATGTGCACGTTCATATGTACAACCAAATCGCGATACAAGTTTAGAAATTAAATGTTGATTTTGAAATTTTATTTACAATTTTTATTTAACTTTTATACAGTATCGAATGCCGTATTGATATCTTCAGTGATTTAAAAAAAAAACGCTTGTTACTTTATAATCTGTGAGTTTATTTTATATTTGAATAATAAAATAGTTTTATTGTTATACCAATATTTATTGTTGTAACATATTTAAAAGAACGATATTTATAATTTGCTGCAGAGTTCCAGTTAGCATGTCATGTTTACATCGAAAACGTTGCTTTCTTTGTATATATATGACAAACCCAATACTATATGTTTTTTAAATGCTCTCCCAAGTTTTGTTAAAATTAATGCCAATAAATTTCAGTCGGTTCAGTATAATTTCCAATTTATTACAAACAGGTGCATCGAGTTGACTTGCCAAAAAATAAAATGCAACATTGACACCACATATAAATAAATTCCATTAACATTTAAAAGACTTATATTTGTTTATATAAATTGCGAATTGTAGTTGACGATGCAATTTCATTACAAATATATTTTCTTTAATATTTGAACAATATTTTAGTGCATTTTTAAGTTCACGGACCCTTTCGCTCCGTGAACTCAATTCAGATGAAGCTGTAAAAGCCTTGGGACTAGCAGGAACAAATTGTACAGAGAAAATGCAATAGTGCACTAATTACACTTTCAACGACATTAGTTCTTTAGTCAAATAGCAATCTTTTTATCATAATTGTCATCATGGTTTGGTCTCCTAAAAGATAGCACGACAACTAGTTTTGCGCTGTCCATATCGTGCGACTACCTTTACAATGTCGGCCCAACTAGTCTCTTCATACGAAAATCTATTTGTTAAGTGTTACTCATACGAGGTATTTGAGAAAAGACGACTTGACTTTGAAAAGTTGAACTTAGTTGTGTAAAAAATTATATACAGAATATATTCTCTAAGGTGTATATATAAATATCAGGCGGACACACAGACGTCCACTATTGGAAGTTAGAAGCCGGTGGACCGGTCGCTATGTAAAAAACACGTCGAGTGCAACTGCAAGCTATTTCTGCGCGGCGTCTCACGGTCATACGTTTTCAAATGCGCTTGATGTTTGTTTCTAGAAATTTCTTCCATTAGATATATTGTGGTACTTGTGTTATTTTTCTGTCTGTTGATTACAGTGTCATCATAATTTTTTCCCTCCGCCACAATCAAATACTAACAGCAAATTATTATAATGACCGTTATTCACCTTGTAATGATTTGAGACTTTTTTTTGTAATTATGTGTGTAAAATTTTTTGTAAACTACTCATAAATTATGAGTAAAAGTAAATGCCTGATGACTAATAATAATCATGCTTTTGTCCGCATACCATACTCAATAAAGTTACTTTATAATTTTAGTTTTGTTAAGCATTTTTTATATTATGAATAAACACTGTCGCCTTTAAACCACGGAGGTAGGTTTTAATATCTAATTAATACACGGCAACGGACAACTAATGCAGATATTAGAGAACATATATTTTGCGTTTTATTTACAAATAAACAAAATAAATAAAAAAGTGTAAATATTTTTTAATTACGATATCCACATTACACAAGTGCCATAAACTCAGAATGATTGAAGGTGTAAAACCATTTGATTGACAAATAAGCTAAATATTCACCTCTTTAAAACGTATATACCTATAGTCATTCACCATTTATAATATTTAAAAATAAAATAAGTATAAACATAATCGAATATGTGTACAAGTTATTTTTAATGTTACTTATATCCAGCTTGTAACCCAAATTCAGAAAAATTCAGAACATGATCAAAACAACGTTGCTCATTTCGTTCAATATATAATTGATTCATGGATATCAATACCTTAAAATATTACTCGATAACGTAATCATGTAGATATTGTATGAAATAGCACATAAGCTCCTGTTATCGGCACCTAATTAAAATTATGGATATTACGTGTGCTAAAAATTTTACATATAGTCAATTGATTAATACTCAGTTCAAAAAATATGCTGGCCACTAATATTGATTTAAAAGTAATGTAGCTTTATTAATCGCAAAAGTGTTGCCATAAATTAATTTTCCGAACCCAAATTGTATTCGTATTGGCTAAAATTATTATCTGTGGACGAGTAACAAAATTAAATCTCTTTGAAAATTTACATAAATAAGATAATAATATATCATTTCACTAAAATTTAAAAAATCGATATTTGAATTCGATTTTTTTAAATATAATGAACATACATACGCCATTAATTATTTACTACATGTTATCTAAATATTGCGATTTTATAAAGGTTACTATAATGTCGTTGAAATAGAGACATCGATTTTAAAATTTTTCTCTCATTTAATACAATATAATGATTTTTTATGGAAATGATTTAACGATTTTCAAAAAAGTCAAATCACCTTAAATATTTTAACGAGCTTGTTCTCATATTAAATTTGTAATTTAAATTAATAATAAAATGTGTTGAATATAAAAAAAATATTATAATATTTTTGTAATAAAAGATAAATAAAGAAAATATCTTACTGTGGTAATTTTGTTAATCATTTCGCACAAAACAATCACATATCACTAACACTGTTCACATGTTCACCACATCTACCAATCTTCGTCACCACTAACGAAGTGCCTAAACACTGAGACGTCCGTACCACAACAGGTTACAGCAAATAATGACTTATCACCGGATACACTTGATATCGCGTTCCCATCTGATACCAGAGCCAAATATATATAAAGCATGTGGACACCGCAAGCAATAATATACAAATGAAGCGGATACGTGCGCAATGCGAAGCGAAAGCGATAGTGATTGAAAGAAAATTATGCGAACTTATATCTACAGTTATAAAGGATGATTGATTAAAGCTTTTACAACTATTTACAATTATCCTGTATGAAGTGATTACTCAGAAATATGTTATATTATTATTTCTATTGGTTAATACAAAAATTATTACAGGCCAATAACTTCTAGAAGTTTAAAGTCTGCATAAACTGGTTGCAAACAATAATATAAATATGTAGTTATTTGAATATCGAAAACGCTTTTTAATTATATTAAATATTATTTCTGAAACCATTAACTTTTGAATAGTGTGTACCATACATTAGTTAACAGAAAGTGAGCTAGCTAAAACCTTGTAGATTATAATAAAAGGTAAACAACAGTAATAATGCATGCATTATTACACAGTTGGCAATGTGCAATTTGCTTAAATTTAATCTGAATTTCATTGCAAAGTAGGTCAGTAAACATTGCAATACTGATTATATATTAACACTAGCGGTGTACTGCTTCATGCTGCCAGCACTTATCGAATCAGTAATGAGAAGATCCAAAAGACGAACAAAATTAACCGACATAGCATAGCGTATTGGCAAGTCGTAGCGGTAGTGAACAAGCCCCATAGCACGCAGAATTAATAGCTAATGGGCTTTTAAGTTTCCCCAGAAATGAAAACCCAGCGTTGGACATAGAAAGACGCAAGACGCTCGCATCTTATTAGATACCTGTGGTGGAGGAATATATCCAGTAGTAGACGTCATGACGCTGAAATAATGATGATGAAGTAATTGCAGTCATCTCCGTAATATCTTAATCGAGTTGTTAATATATTTACATTCGAATATCAGAGAGCAACATTTTACTACTGTATACATACATTCTCTCAAATTAATAACATACAGACATTTTTCGCAAAATTAAAAAAAAAAACAAAGTAAATTAAATAATATATTTGAGCCGTATTCTCTTTATCATATTATCACTGTGTAAAATAAATATATTAGCTTAATTTAATTTCTTCTAGCATTTTCTAATATCAAAAATTTCTACTTAAAGAGTGGCTTAAGGAGAAAGTGTCTCGGAATCACAATAAAAACAAATGCGAAATTCTCCAATATAAAAGCTTTTATGTTTATGAAGATAGATAATTTAAAAAGTATTTGACAATACTAATGGTTAGATATAGAAGTGTAAATTTTTTAAAGCGTACTATGCAATACATTAAAATAAATTCTATCGCCATTTATTGGATTTAAATATATGTATATACATTTTGTAGTTCCCAATTTAATCTCTTTTTTAGTCTGACATAGCTCTGGGGATTGGAAAGTAAGGAGATCACAGAGCAGGAAGCGTGGTGACCACGGTACGGCAAGATGGACAGCCCTTGGTGTAAAGGTGTCGTAAGACGCTCGATGGAAGCCGCTTCTATCCAGTTCTATTGGAAATCAAGAAGGAAAGCCCATGCAGTCCAACATTAGATGTCTAACGGCTGAAATTGTGATAATGTCTATAATGCTTCGGTGTAACACCATAGCATTATTGATTCAACAAATTTCTATGTAATTGTACTTTTCTAGCATTCTAGTGACGTACACAAATGATCGCTGTAAATGATAAGAGGATTATAATATAAATTATATCCGTCCCATAATACTTGCCATTAAGTGAATGACTCTTAATATATATAGAATAAAAAAATATTATTTTGTTATAATTAGCTACATTATGTGGCACTTTATCTTTGGAACCCCGCACTGAGTATAGACCTGCTCCAATTTAGTCCAAACTTCTCTATCCTTTGTCTGCTTTCTACATCTTTGTTAGTCTTTCTGCGTCGTCGTTTCATCATCATTTCAACAGCAGAGCATCCTCTGCTGGATGTTAACCTTCCCATAGATTTCAAGTAGGATCTTCTGACGAACTTGACAAGTTTATCTGTACGTCCTATGAGTGGACGTTAAGCGCTGCCGTTACGTGGTTTCCACTTTAGAACCTAAAGACGGCTATATATACTTTACCTCCAATTTGCCTTTTTCCTTAACCTTGCCAATCTGGAAGGCTTGTAGGCTTTCATTCGTCTACAGATAACTTTATCCCTGATGCTATCTCGTATGAGCATCTGTAAACTAATCTATTTATTTCCGGCAGCCAATATATTAGTTTTATTTCTCTTTTTCCTGATGCCAATCTTGATACTTGTTTATATTAAATGTACGTGAAAAACAGTAGTTATGGAACTATAGAAAATACAAAAGAATATTAAATAAGTGTATATGCAATAAACGCACCGTGAAAGAATTATAATTACGTGCATTCGTCGTAATACCCGATAAAACAACTGCATAACACTTAAACAATTCTTTTGTTAAGTGAAAATTATATTAGTTACTAATCTTAGTGTTACAACAGCAAAGCTTCCGCGAAAGAAAACCCATTGTGTGCCCAAAGTGGATTAATAAAAGAACATAATAATAATCAAATTTTAAAAACTAATAAGAAAATATATTAATATACAAATTTATCATTAACACTTCATTTTCTAAAGTAAATTCTGTCCTTAACTAAATGTATATTTAACCCTACATTTTATCACATATTTTATACATACTCGTCTAAAACATATTCACTTAATTTATAAATCAAGTTTCAATTTTATGGCTGATTAAATACATTCGTTTTAATAAAGAAATAAAGATTATTGGAACAACAATGATTATATTAAATATACTAAACAAATGGATCAATAATTCAAACGAGTCTTATTTGGATTGTCGTGATGTAATTTGACCTGACCTGAACTACGTATTACGATGGCTTTGGGATGTCAAAGGGAATGTGAAAGGTAACATTGCGGACTCGGAAACTTTGTGCTAGATAAATGTTTGTTATTACAGAGTACGCTGTTAGATCCGTTTATTATTTTAAACATAATAAAATCGATTTAATTTTAGTGAAAGTTATATTTGTTTTGATTGTCTATATAATGAGAGGCCTTATGAGAAGTTTCAAAGTTATCTAGAGAATGATGGTTAGAGCTATGATCACAGTTTCGTTGCGTGATCGAAATAGAATTACTAAGGTCGACGACGTAGCTCGAAGAATTGCTCGTCTGAAGTGGCAAAGAGCACATCGCTCGTGCGAACGATAGCCGTTAGAGCTAAAGGTTTGTGTAAAGTTTCTGTATGGTGACCATGCGACGTGGATAGGCCGCCA
This sequence comes from Battus philenor, assembly GCF_028537555.1. Classification (NCBI taxonomy): domain Eukaryota; kingdom Metazoa; phylum Arthropoda; class Insecta; order Lepidoptera; family Papilionidae; genus Battus; species Battus philenor. The sequence goes on from NW_027181686.1 coordinate 9,568,651, forward strand.
CTAGGTGGACAAACGACATAATAAAGATCGCGGGAAGTCCCTGACCGATTATCGTTGCGATCTTTGGGGAGACTTTTAAAGCTTTTACATATACAACCAATCACCCTGTATAACATTATTCTCTCCTAACGGTTATTGTAACTTAAAAGTAGTGGAAATACTTTGTAACTGATGTTATTTAACGCCAACAATGTTATTATATCAAGGAGTAGGAAATATATAATACTTCGCTTTACCGCAGTTATGAACATCACCTTGTAACATAATAATACGTGCCACGCAAACGCAGTAATATTAGATCTACAAAAGACCTACTCACAGATACTACGTTTTAATATTATAAAAAAAATTATGCATTTAATTACAATGTATTTCATGAAACTATGACGGTATTTAGAGTTATGGGTGCACTGCAACATGTATTAAATCTGTAATGGATCGCAGATCATAAGGCTCGGCCTATAGAGCTACCGAATCAGCTGTACCGCGGCTTCGGCATGCGCACGGTAAGATGTCAAACCTCCATCAAAGCTCGTGGCGATGGTGCTCAAGATCTTTTTCACTAGGCACCCATTTTGCGTTGTATCGTTTTCGGGAGCACTTTAATACGAGGTTTAGCAAAACCCCCAGAATAGATAAATGCCAAAAAGCCAAAAGTTACCTCCCGTAAAAAAAAAATAATGTTAATTTCATCTGAAAGGTTAGCAATGATAGAAAATAATTTAAAACCATGTTCATTCCCAGCATACCAGTAACCAAGTCGACCGATGTATTTCGTTCCACATTTGCTCGAAGCAAATCGACCTTAAAGTATTATGTAGCCTCATGCCCGCCGCGACATCTGATAGCCCGCCTCGAGTGATTTGCATATCCTGTCGACGGTGTCAGCTGATTGCGCCGAAACATTGTCTAGTAACGTCCCGGCGTTTTGGAAAGCGGAAGCCATTTTTATGGACATCATAAAATACAATCTTTAACCATAGGACAACATAAAATTTTCGTATATAAAACTGTTATGTGATTAAAAACGTTACACGATGAACTGCGAAATGATAAACAAGTATAAAAATAAAGATGGCGAGATTGATAAGACCTACATGGGATATTTAAGAAAGGACGCCATTAAAGAAAAAAATCATTCGCAATTTGCATCAAAAATATTACAATATTTCCGAAAAATATATTCATTTAATATCACAATTTTAATAATTATACTTAATTTAATTTTACAATATTGTTTAACAACAGTGATAGCATGTAGAAAATGCATTCTATAACCTTTTTTCAAATGCCAGAAATAAATTGTCAACGTTTTTAAGATTAATATTGTATTATTTTTGTAAAGTTTCCAATGACACTAATAACTTTTTCATTATAAACCTAAGAACCCTTTTCTTTTTAGAGTAAAACCTTCTTTTTCTTTAAATATATAATAATACAAATGTAAACTATATTTAAATTACCAGTAGCTACTTCGACATACTACGGACTATCAAAACGATCTGTTATAGTTCAATAAAAATTAAAAAGAATCATTGATCACTTTGTCGCAAAGAAGTATTTTTACACCTATATTTTTGTATTTATTACGAAGATTACTTTATATGAATAAAAATGAGAAATTACTCTTTTTACTGTCTAATGCCAATAATGTTGTACAAGAAATCATTGTAATTCTTCATGATAGACGATATTTTTTTTTACATCCTAAGACGTTTCTCTTTTAGTTTTTATGTATTTATTATGTACAAATAAGTTACATATTTGTTTATATTTATTATTTCATAAATATAAATCATATGTGATTGTTTTTTTGTGAAAGTAATGAGTTTCTGCTCCAAGTGTATCGATTTAATTATTAATTCAACGAACTTTAAGTGTGCAGTGAGAATGCCATTGTGTCAGCCATCTGTTACGGTCCATGCCCGATTATTGCGGCCGCCTCGAGCCAAACGCGGGCCTTCATTGCGGTCAATAACTATGTTACTATCAAACAACAAAAGATCGGATATGCGAACTAAATTAATGGTTCTTATAACTAATAATAATAGTGAAGACTTACCAATATTAAACGCTGGATTAGGTTGAGTTATGTAAGATGACACTGTGAAAGAAAGATAAAAGATATGAATACAAAAGCCATTGTTTAGTCTGTTATTTTAATGCAAGTTTGTAGAAATGAAATACGGTATATACTCTATGCAGCAAAATTTATGGTTATTTTATTATTGAATTTTAGCTTATATTGTAAACATACGGAAAGAGTATTTAAAACTTTTTATTGTAGACGTAACAGGATAATATAGATTTATAATAACATAAAAAAGTACAATGGGCGGTCTTATTAATCGTGACAATTTCGTACAGACAACTACAGTATGGAAAAGGAAGAAGTATAAGCAGGCGATAGCCGGCGTGTAAAATGTAGGAGATAATTTAGATATGATAAATATAAAGTGTATTAAAAGATAAATACATACATATATACAAATATATACATACATAAATATGTGTGAAATACATTATCTACCGATGGACTGACTCATCACGATATCTCTGTAACTAAAAGGCATAAAGTCTTAAAATTTAGAAGAAATATTCCGGTTGTTAAATAAATATCACCTAAGAACGGATTTTACGAAATCCCATCCACAAGGGGTTGAGGAAGTGTTCAAAAAAATCATATTTTAAAGTTTTTAATAAAATTTTAGCCATTATAATTAGATACAGGACTTGGTTAGAATTTTTTTGACAAGTTATAAATCATTTAGATTGAATTTTACGAAATTACTCCTGCTAAAGGCTGTGCTGGCCTCGAGGAACAAGCGAAACAGTGACATTAAGTTATAAAAACCTAATATCAACTAATATCATCAATTTAAACTCAACCATAAAATGTAATACAAATAAATTGACATTTTAAAATATTTGGTACATATATACTAAAGAAAAAACGTTTTGTTAGTAATTATGTACGTTTAATGCTTTGTGACGATATCGTGTACATCCTCTTTTTAAGTACTATTATCTGCATTACGTTTACTAAGTAGACCTTGTTATCGGTGGCATCAAAATAAGGAAACGTGGGGGCAATTGCCACGGCTCGATAATTATTATAAACAAAAGTAACTGTTTTAAAATAACAAACAAAAATTACAGGGACATATCATTTATACTTTTATTTCAATTTTTTCACTCAATGTATCTTAATCTATAAAATTTCAATACAAGTATATTTATACAAGATTGGCTTAAAAACTTTAGATTAAATAAGGACATTATTGATGTGTCAATCTCTGTGTGGTAAATTACGAAATTAAAAAAAAATATTAAGAATATCCTAATAATCAAACTATGCAACTGCTGCTACATTTCCACATTTTGAAGTCACTGGCTCGATACAACTGAGTTTTATATGAGGTCCTTAACAAGATCGTCTGTGCCCCTATAGGTATACTACGTTTTATTTATTGCCATAATTTGATTTCACAGTTTAATATTTTATTTTTAATAAATGTCATTTCTGTCTGACAATGTTAAATTAATAAAAAAAATCAATGAGTCTTGTACCGTTATAATCGGAAATTATTGTCGCCTTACTTTCGTATCAAGCATTCGTATAGCTCTAAGGTATTGTTCACAACATAACACAATTGGCTCCCCGGTGTTAATTTATAGATTGCCTTTGCATTTGTAGGCGGTAAGTCAGTATCGTGGCCTCGAGCTTTCGTGTGGCCGGAAAAAAGAAAGGTGCACTCGCCGACTAGACGTTGACTCGACCACGTTCATTTAACTCGTTGATTACGAATCGCATATGATCTGTGTAACCAAACAAAACCTTGATATTATCTACTGTGTCACTGTCATTAATTACATGTGTTTTGTTTTTTAAAATTATGAGTTCAAAATTTTCAAGATTCGAATTTTAAACGGTGACAAAGGCATAGCCCATTTGTTATCAAAATGCTTTAAAGCATTTCAACTGAAACTATATAAGTGGACACTCTAATACATGTTATTGAACTATAGTAATTGAACAGGGCAATGACTAGAGCAAGTATAAAGTCTGCAGGAGCAACGCATTATGAACACATTTTTTCTTACTTACGTTTTCTTATTACGTTGTTTATAATTTCTGAAAACATCGATTTTTAGACAGAGTGTACCATACATTAATTGATAGTAAAAGGACATTGACCTATTCGAAGCTTCTACACCTTTTAGATTAGTTGAGATTGATCTTTCCTATTTTCGCTTATTTAATTCTTTTTATTCGACATGATAATATTGCCTTTATTGACATAGGTTACCTATAAATAAACCTATACTTATGTACAATATAAACTATAATCAATATTCTGTGTAATCAAGTATGTCAAAGTATTCTATGTGCATCAGAAATTCGATCGTCGATACATACAGCTTCCGATCAAGCGGTCACATCACAATGAGCGCCGTCTCAAGTGTGACGGCCCGAGCGTGTCCGACGCGATTGGCGAACGAAGAAACCCGAGACGCTGTCGGAGTGGACCGGTCTAGTGGCCCACTTCTCCAATACAATCGGCCATGCGTTTATGATCTATGAAGGACCCGTTTCACCGCGTTGTGCCGTTCCGATATTACACATATACAAGATAATATGAACCTTTTAACTGATTACTAATACCTTTAAACATGTCAATTGTTAAAGACAATATTTTCATTTTTTAATAAACTCTATTATATTATTTTTGCTCGCTTCGCGTGGGTCGCACTCCCTTTGTGGGTGTAAAATATTATAAAATCAATTCTTAGTCATTTTTAATCATATATAGTTCATAATTATGCATTTATCTTAGTATTCGCGCCTTAAACCCTGCATGTGGGCAGTTTCTCGTGAAATTTGAAAACAAGAAGACCTGATCTTTTTTAACTGATCTGTCCTCGGCAAAAGAACCCTTTCTGCCAAATTTCAAGTCTGTAATTCTAAAATATCGTGATAACGTAGATAGTTGAATATATATATATATATATATATATATATATATATATATATATATATATATATATATATATATATACACAAATGTGTTGTATATTAATTTAATTATGAAATTTGTATATTATCACATTCCGTGCCACGGAAGATTTTCCATTCAGGCCGCGTGAGACGTACACGACCTACACTTTAAAAATGAAAAAAGTCGTTTAACCCTTTCAGGACCATAAGGTTACGGTACCTTATTTAATTAATTTAGCTAGATGTAATGAATAAATAGGCATCCTAAAAACATAATTTATACAAAGAATTCAAAAAAGTTTTACATTTTTTTTGGAAATTCTCTTTTGAAAAATCTGTTTTGTTGTAAATAATGTACATTTGTTACGTAGTGTATTTTTTTTTACTTGTTTATGAATAATATAAATATAATAGGGCAAGTTATTTGTGGTACTCGGCGAAACAATTCCTGTTGTTAGATGATTGGTTACTGATTAGATGGATTGTTTTTTTTAAGATGTTGACGATTCAGGTGATTCTTGCCGTTGAAGAGTCGTCGTTTCTTCAACCTCGACATCAAATACCCCTTGGTCATCACCTGTACTAGAAGTCTTTGGTCTTCGTCATCAAGCACTAAGTCATCTTCCTCATCGCTACTGTCACCCACAAAAATTTGAAGAATTCTATTTTTCCGAAGTTAAAAAACTTCACGTCCCTTACGAAACATATTCTGCGAAAAATATGAATAAGAAAATGATAGCATTTTGGTATATCACCAAGCCAAAAGTTAAGAAATTCCGTATAAAAAGTATCCCTTTACGCCGACAGGGACATCCGTGTCCCATAATCTTTATAACGATTTATCACAGAATACAACATAAATACATTACTACTGAATATTTAGAATAACAATTTACTTACCAGGTAATGATAATTTGACACTGTAAAAATTTGAAAAGCACTTTTACAATTTCAATTATTTATTCCAAACAGCAGATCATTCGCGCCAAAAGAACTCTAACGTTCCGGTGAAGATAGACAATAAACGGTGTTAGTTATCATGTATTTCCAGTAAAAAATAATAAAAAGGTACTTTCCGAAATGTTAAAACAAAAAAATAATTTACAATGGTTACGTAAATATTTAATTAATCCATGATTTTTGCTTGGGACACCGGCGTCCCCGTGGTCGTGAAAGGGTTAAGGCGTATGCTTTACACTTTTTCGATACTGCAAAGCTATAATTAACGGGAAAAAGTTGTAAATTATTTAATATAAACATTACGTACGCGCATACGTGATATAAGGATATTTATATTCGACCCAACAGTTCATTTTTTAAGAATCCTATGTTTTTCAATGAGAATTGCAAATGGCCTGAACGGAAAGTGCAGCTGGGGTGGTTTACGCCCCACATAGCATGGAATGTGTTATAAAGGTGTAAATGTTTATTTACATAACATTGTTTCACTATACGACGTTATAGCGATCTTGTATAGTCGCTGTGCTAAATAATCACCACACTTTAAAAAATAGTTAAAAACAATTGCTAACTGGCCGAAATAAAACATTCATAACAAATAAATTGACAGGTCAAGTAACTTCATTCCAAATTTAAAAACTTTCTTTATAAATTTCTTTATCATTACTGTTGACACTAAAAAAGTTAAAAGATTTCCTTCAAGGAGGTCGCTCCAATCAATTACCTTTTAACTTGTTGACGTTAATGAATATATAAAACAAAATATAAATATCAACTGTCTAATTCCTATTGTGATAACCGCAACCGACCGGTCCTTTAGGGAATCGGATAATAGACCTAAGTGCGGACGTAATACGGTTCAAATTATGTTAATGTTAATGAATAAGAGATCACAGTCTTTAAAAAGCTTTTGTTAATTGTATATTCTAGAAAATTTTGTTTAATTTTATGATAAAAAATGGCTTAAGTTGCTGTAACGTAATAATTAAGAAATGTTAAAAATTAAACGAAAAGGTTAGATAAGTGAACATCCGGCTGTTCACCGAATAAAAATCATATTATTACGTAAAAGATTTGAACAAATTTTACATATTTGCATAAAAATACAGCGAATTATACAAATTTTTCAAGTTACATAACAGCGCTATACGCGTAACAGTACCGGCGGAGGAAAGTCGACCGTTTCATGAATACCTTTTACATTAGTCGAGGATTCGAGACACTAAAACTTCAGTGTCATAAACGACAAAGATTAGAAAAAAGAAGTGCAGACTTTAATTGCGTACTGAATAATTCATAATTATGCTGTAATGTTCGGCGTGGACACGCCCCCACTAAGTGGACCGACGATATAGTCTAGTCTTGTGAAGTCGCAGGATGGGGCAGTAAAAGAGGTCATTTTTTTTATATCGGAGGGGAAATCTTTAGTATGGATACAAGATAACCTGCGCTCTGGGGGAATGACTGGGTTATGTGGGATTCCTACCTACTAAAACCCTCTCGGTGTCATCGTCAGTACCTTTAGAGGGACCGCCGGATCTCCTACGGAACTCGCAGCTGCCTCTTAGTACTATGCCAAGACACATCCCGAGAGGTAGCCGTGCCGCCTGTGCCGCAGTAACAAGAGACCACTTCGTGTTGCTGCCATTCTTGGGTTCACATTAAGTAGACCAAAGTCATCAACCTCAACGCCCCTCCAGGCAGGGAATACCTTAGCCTTATTCCAGTGAACCCGGGCTAAAGGGTTCTGGAAGGAGACCTTAACATGAACACTACGATCATGTGTTGTTTGCTTTAGTTTAACTAGCATAGAAAACTAATACTATCAAAAACCACAAAACAGTATATCTAGGAATCTTGTGTAATTAATAGGTATAATTCTCGGCATTTTGATGACACGTCGGAAATATTAATGTGATACACACATAATCTGTTTTAAACACTTTATATAAGCATGAGGTTGTCGGAGCATATATATTTATATATATAGTATATTAGTTCCAGGCAAAAGGATCAAAGGTTATTGCTGACAAATGAGCTACACGTTCATCCCTTTAAATCACACCCATAATCAATCACCTTGTATCATATTAACTACGTTTATAAGTAACACATGAATACACTTTCTCTAACATCTGTTTTTTTTTATGAATATGCTTTAATTATGAGAGCTTGTTGTCAAAGACATATGCCTTCCTTTTATACAAATAGCCCGCATTCACAAGTGACAACTTTTAAAGTCACCCATCTGTTATATTATTGAATTAACAAAGAATAAACGTCTATTTGCTTGAAATATGTTTATGAAAAAAACATTGTTCAATAATTGTCTTTCTCAAAGTACAACCTTTTTTATCATTTAAATATAATTATTAAATTTATTATCTGCATTGATCTATTTTTCTTATTGCAAACGAGCATTATTATTTCACTGACAAGTGATATTTCTTTATCATCATCCCTTCAATCATACTGCCTCTGCAGGAAACTGACCTCCCCCGATTTCAAATAGGGCTAGTTGAAAGTGGCCTAAGTCAAGCGTTTTGACCTAAATCGATAAGAAGGTGCCGTTAAGGGGTATATTTATAAACGAATCTCAAAGGCTTTCGGTTACGAAATTCTTTTCAGTCGTTTCTTCACATTTGAAGGTTAGAATGGTGATGTTGATGAATTAAAACTTTCCCTGTTGTAACATGACGAACGTAATATTTACATGTACATTTTTTTTGTTATTAAACAATCTGAAACTTATGACACTTTTTCTACCGTGATTGTGAGGTAGAGTGTCATTGTGATTAGTTAGACACGAACAGCGCAAGTAAATTCTCGAGTAATAGAACGCAACAATGCATTAAAATTGCGTTTAATTTAAGCATTAGAGAAAACCAGGAAGATATAATGAATAATAACTAAATTAATTTAATAAGTAATGACACTTTTACCAGAATGAATTATTTAATTTTTGCTTTACAAACTGTTTCGTAATCTACTATTCAACGATAATTTAAAAATAAAAACAATGCATTCTTTTGAAAAATAATTTAAATGTAATTATAAAATTCGTTATATATTTTAAATTATAAAATTCGTTTAATAATTTAAATGATAATAAAAAATAAATTATCACGTTTAGAATTAATTTATTATGGATTATTTGTTGCGTGCTTTATTATTATTTGTTATGTTCAGTGATTAACGTTTATTTTAAGACGGAGTAGCGTGATTATAAACAGGGCTGTGTATGCCTGCAATAAATAAACATATTTAAATTTGTATTATGTTATACGATACTTATAAATTTTTCTATAGATGTGTCTAAATAAAATATTTCGTTTCAGCCTATAAACGCCTACTGAAACGCATGGGCCTCCCCTAAGATATTTAAGGGGGATAAACCATAATCGCCACGCTGGGCAGTCTGATTGGTGACTACAGTGAAGTGTTATAGTACGCAGAGGACGCTGTTGCTTCTCCTCTGGAAACTTGTTTGTGAGCTGTGGCAATCCTATATAATTAATACACAAAGTGTGAATTATATAACAATATATCGAACCTTGCAGTGGTAGTCGTGCAACAAAGTGCACCGCTGGCAGGCGGTACACTTTGGAAGTGGCTAAATATTGGTCCTTTTCTTACTTAGGATGGACTTCCGCAAGGTAACGCCTGATTCTATTAAATACGTTTGCAAGTCTTAATCCTCTGTCACTGGGCTACTTCTGCTCACTCTATTAATATTCGTATTTATTAATTAGTTTAAATTAACCTTAGATTATTTTTAAGAATTTACATAGCCTTTTAGGTTAAGATTGTTGCTAACTAAATTCAGACAAAACTTTATCCATTTACAATAGGCATATATCTAAAACAATAGAATAGGATATAGAACTTATGATATGTACCGACTCTGGGAAATTGTTTGTGAGCAGAGGCAATACTTTATAATGAATGCACAAAGTGTAAGTTATACATAAGGATGTATCCCGAGAATCGAATCCATGACTTATGATCGCAAGTCTCAGTCATAACCGCAGGCCTACCACTGCATAAAATATGTAAAAAAGTGTCAAAGACATTTGAAGGATACTGCCAATTTACCGTTTAAATAATAATATTCATAGTACGCGACACAAACAAAAAACAAGAAATGAAGATGATAATAAAACAAATTTATCGAAAGTACTTATAAAACAACTAAATATGTTTCATTATTATAATTAAATTAAAAATCGGATTAAAAAACTACTGAAAAAATTAAGAACATTTTTTTTAATTCGACCATTGACAACAATCTAGTTAGTACAAGTCACAATAATCAAACTTAAAAAGTTTGTCAGTAGCATATATTGGTTTAACAACGACTTGAATAATAATAAATTTACTGTTATATTGCAGAGTTACAATATCCTATTATTAAGGCGGTACGAACAGGCCCCTATTTTATTAGGCGCAAATAGCATGTAGTCAGTCTGTTGTAAGCTACAACACGCTACCTAGCGCGTTCGCAAGAAATTATTTCGCAATTCGTTAATAATTGAAGCGTTCCACTGCCGCATTTTCCCGCCAATACGTTTTCGTTGTTAATAACGGAAATTAATTATCTGTGTAATCGATTTTAATTAAAAAAAAGTCGACACGCACTACACACGTAAATACACAGTTATTGGTTAACGGTATAAAAGCTTCAAAGGGATGAAAATAATAAGCTTATTTGCTCTAAATTAATGTATGGTACATTCTATTCAACAATTAATGGTTTAAGAAATTAAAAATAACAAAATGGTAACAGATGAAATTTTTCGCGAGCCGCAATTTAATACGCATTTAAAACATGTCAACGAATATTTTTTTGCAAAAATTATATTTATTGAAATTATATGACTGAAGTACAAAATATGTGTATTGAAGTTAGATATAATGGAATACCTATGTGACAGTACTCCTAATAATAATTTAGATACCGGTTAGTTAATTATGACCGGTGTCTGAATTTTACTAATTTTATGGTGGAATAATAATAATAATTATTTACACCAGTAATTTGTTTCGATTTCCCAAGTGCTGCAAAAACAAATTTTCGTTATTATTTTACTTCGTAACGTTTCCTTTAGACTAGGTTTTATTAAATGTCAATCAGATACATAAATAACATCTGTCGGGTAAATAAAAGTGGAACATATTTTATCGTTGGTGAATAATAGAGGTCGAAAATACGTTACAGCAGTCGCAAATTGATTTTATATTAAAAAATGTAAATTTTGTGTTAGTCTAAATACACCCTGTTTACAATCACAAGAGCAGGTGATGTTTTCGTAATTTAAACACATTGAAGCGTCGCTATTGTTCAAAAAAAAACCTTTATACTTGACTAAAAGGCGAGGAGGGGAACAAACACGTATACACAGGATGGTTTGTTCGAATTATATCGACCAAACATCAAGTCATGACTACCAGTGCGGCAAATTAAATTTGTTTTATCGATATTTTCGGTGTCGTTCCCGTAACTAAAAAGCACCATTACAAAATAATGTTAATGGTATAACTTTATGGGTGACATTTCCATTATTTAAATTACCTTCAATAAAAAGTTTAGGTGGAATAAGTTGAGATAGTTATAATAGAACCTGTATTTTTACATCTTCTTTCAAATATTTCTTTAATTATAAAAGCACCTAGACGCTGTCTTATCTTTTAGTACGTCGTAAATTGTTCAAATTACAAATAAATAGAATGTAAGATAAAAGTAATTTTATATTGGTCAATGTAGATATTTTTATATCGATTGACAATCCTAATGTACAATAAAAATAATAAATAGACATGTTACACAACTTATTTTTACAATTACTTGATGAAGGCAGTGGTACCCTAGCGGTAGAGGACAGACACTTGCGATCATAGGTCACCGGTTCGATTCTTGGGATGCAATCTTATTTAATGCTGTTCACAAACAAGTTTCTAGAGGACTGGCTGCAGAATACTTTGCGTACAATAATACCACACTGCTATTACCAACCTGACTGCCAAGCGTGGTGATTTTGGTATATCCCCTCATAGATATCTCTTGGGGGAGGCCTATACCACACAGTGGGCCAAAACGACGACTTGATTAAAATACACCCAGCGTATTTTGTTTATTATTATTTTTTCATTACAGTACTCAACTTTGATTTTTTAAATATAAATCACAATGAGCTCCTGTGATTCTATTGGATTATTATTATTTTAAATATATAAACTATAAATTTTACACACTATATACGAGTATAGTATCTATGGAGTGAAATTCAAATACATATATATGCTTGATTTTTGAGGGTGTATGATAAAAATATTATAGAGAAATTGTGTTGTAGTGGAAGTCTGTTTTCTTTTTTTTCTCAGCCTCTAAATCATGGATGCACAGATAGCAAAAATAATACACTCGTACATTCGAAAAATATTGAATTCTATTCCAGAATAAAAGCAAAAAAAAAATTACCTATACTTCTGGCGGCCGGTCCGCCATCAGTTCATGATTTGCCCGAGTGGCCCCTAGTGCTAATAAGTCTGTGCAACCATGCCTCTAAATGCACAATACAAGGCACAGTGTTCTCCCAAAGAATGCCACAATGACCGGTCTTACACTGCCCGCTATCGGCGTCTGCCCGCGATCTTGACTATGTTTTCAGTCTACCTAGAGGGGGGCTTACTCACGCCGCGTCCACCGGCTTGTCGTTGCCATTCGAGAAACTTTCGGCCTCAACTACCATCAGTTACACTAGCGATGTACCCTCCTCACTGCCACTTCAGACGAACCATTCTTCGAGATATCGGTGACCTTCGTTCTTCTGCGCATCACCTGATTTTTGATTCGATTTCACAGCGAAACCCCGAGCATAGCCTTCTCCTTTGCTCTCTGGTTGAACTTATTAAGTCTGTTATAAACACCAATTTTATGTCATTGGTACTAAATTACGTGCTCTAAGATTTTATATTGAATATTTTAATAAACTATTCTTGTTTCAAATTATTATAAAATGAACGTGACTTTGAGAGTAAAAATATGGTGTATAGTCTTATTATTTTGATACTATTATCTATTTAATACAAATGCATTAATAATACAAAATGATCCGAAGACGTTCTAGAATTAATATTTTAATTTAGTATCAATACGATGCTCTGATAATTAAATAAACTTCCGGGATTGTTGAAACTTGTTCTCCTTGATTTTATTAAAACGGTAACAAATCACAAAATAAAATGTCATAATTATTTATTAGTTCGACTAATTAACATTCCGAAGGCAATATGATGTGTTGTAAATGTTAATTTACAGAGGTAATGATGTGCCATCACACATTTTATTAAAAAAAAAAACATTTTTATTCAAAATTAAATATTCAATTTTGTAATTTAGAACATTAAAAAAAAGTAATATACTTAAATTGTTACTTCTACAAATTTGTCAAAAAAAAGCAGACGCATGTAGACGCATTTTTATTTTCATTTTACAATTATGAAAGCCTACGCACAAAACACTGGAGGTGTTATTTTTTGACGATTAAAAAAGTTAAATACGTAAATTTATACTTCCTCAATTTTGTCAAACAAAGTAGACGCATGTGGACGCATTTTTATTTTCTTTTCATTTCTTCATCCCTATCTCCCTCCCTTCATCACAATCAGCTCTCCCTTTCACCAGTTTATAAAACTGCGGTTGAAAGAGCGCTATTTTAATACGGCATAGACCAAATGCATGTATAATTCAAAGTATGTATGATGAATTTACTCTTCACTTTCTGACAAATTAGCTATTAATTCAGACCAATTTACAATCATCCTGTTGGTAGTTTTTTTAAAGGTCGCCATCTGTAATCTCTACCGACCACTGGCATTATTTTAATCTAGCGTATATATTTTTTAAGATTCTTTTATTTCATTTACATTTTATAGAAAAATTATGCCTAATTTATTTTCGGCATTTTAATTCTAGCCTAATTTACATTTTATTTAATGCTTTACTATTTATTTTCCCTTAGATTTATATCTTTCATTTTAGAACACTTATTTTCTAATTCATTAACATCCTCGGTGTACAAGCATTCTATTTAAGAATAGAGAGCACTGTGTAAACATTTAAAAACTAATGCTAAATATCTATTATTTTATTACGATTTATAATTTACATCTTAACATTACTTTTTTGCCCTTTTATTGGATGGTCCTAACCGGCGTGTGGGTGTTAATTATTTTCTCCGTTTCCTGGGCGCAGCTAACTGCTGTTCCTAGCCAACGCTTCCAATACTATGTTTTCGATGAAGGCAAGGACCCCTGTTCCTAGTGATCATTCTGAAATATATTAAATGGATGAACTATGAACAAATAACTTCTGACTGTATAAAATTTAGAAGGACAGATCGAAACTAATAATTAATTTGATAATGTATTATCATTACATTGTTAATTATTTCTGAAATCATTGATTTTTGTACGGGGTGTACCATTAAGTGATTGACAGAAAATGAGTTATATATTCATCTATTTAAAGATACTTTTACACTTTTAACCAGTAAACCTATATAAATACAAATTTACAGGATCGTATGCGCAAACGCATGTAAAGGTTAGCTAAAAATAACAGGATTGAATATGAATTCGAAACTCGTATACAATTGTGATACGTCATCCGAGTTAACAGGAGGTTGTTAATGGTCACACATCGCAGCGACCGGTATGTTTATGTAACTTCGCACAGACAATTGTACGTGTAAAGGAACCCAACGGATTTACCAGACGCTTCATTCACTTCCACTTTATATTGTTTTTTTTCGGCTTCGCAAAATATAATCTGTATTTGTACTAATATATACAATCTTCTATATTAAAGAAAATTATTCTTAGTATAAATAAATTTATATTTATATAGTGTGATTTATTATAGATCTCTAAGGCTTTAAAGGGGAGAATGTGTAGCCCATATGTCAACGTAAAGCTTTAAAACTTTTACGTATATTGCCAATCACCATGTACAGCATGACTATTCTTAAATATGTTTCATTAAGTTATTTTTCCTTCAAAAATCCGACAGGTTTCTGACAGTACAGCTTGCAGAGACAAGTAGTAAACAATTATTAATCTTGTTATTCATAATTTATACATAATTAATGCATTATCCATCCTGTCCGAAAATAAAAAGGTTTCAGGTATAATAAATAGCGTAATGATGATACAGTAAGAATACCTTTAAATATGCGGATGACTATATATTAGAAGTGGTAGGCCCAGCGGAAGAGTAATGGGACTTGCGATCGCGTATGTCATAGGTTCGATTCCTTGAATTTGTTGTTCCATGTTGTGATTTCTTGAATTTGTGCATTAATTATATAGGATTGCCATTGTTCACAAGAAAAGTTTCCAGAGAATGTGCAGCAGCGTCTATTGAATATCATATTACAACACTGCGAACGCTATCCTGTCTACCAAGTGTGGAGATTTTGCTACGTCCGCCCATAGATATATTGGGGGAAGGCCTATGTTTTGCAGCAGACGAGTGATCACTGAAAGAATTTAAGGTTTTGCTGACAATGAGCAATACCTTTACTCCTTTATCTACTCAATCTACTGGTTGTAGTCTTGTTAAGATACATATTACAATCGTAGGTAGACCGCAGATTGATTCCTGGCAGTTTTTATGGGTCATTTAACATAATCTTGGATACATTGCGAATTGGGTGTTCTGGACATAAGATAACGAACAGCTCTTCAATTACAAATTCAATATCTTTAGTAGACATTTAAATGCGCAGTCAAACGTCGATTATTTTAACACTATAAGTACTGAGCTATCACCGACTCGAAGCGCTGATCAATTGAGAAAAGCCCATAAACTCAACAGTTGCTTTTATAAATGAAATTTAACATTTTCTTTTTGGTACATCAAAACGTAGGTCATATAAATTTGTAAACTAACCAAGTTCCACCCCTTTTCTATCATATAAAAACTGTTGAATACTATAATAAGATTTATTTGATAATATACATTTAATTTTAGATTTTAAAATAAGGAAAGAAAGGTCTAAGATATCTCGTTGAGCTTATATGTGTACACCCAGATCCATCATAAAGGGTTTGTTAACTTTTCGAAGAAGATTTTTAAGGTACCACATCAACCTGTTTCTAATGCAACTAGGGTTCAATGAAAATTAATTACTCTATATGGTTTTACAATACATGCCCGTATAATTTGTCTGCATTATAATATTAGAAATTTTAAAACAGAAAAGCGCAGCAAGAACATCCATAATGACTATTAAATTAGATTCAGAACGCTACTAAACACTTCTATTAGAAATCCGTATATTTCATATGTTTTATTTATCAATTTATTTATTCCTTTTTTACGTCTTCTACTAGTGTAACATAATTCAAATAACACAATATAAATGAATAGGATATTGTATTACAATCTTCACATGTATGATATTAACATGGTCACTATTTCCAAATCCACTATTTCCAAATTATTTCCGTTAGCAATGCGATGAGGATGCAATTTAAGGCAACGCGCTATCTAAATAATACAATTCATTCAAAATTGTATTAAAACCTGTCCTTTTTTATATTTCTTAACAGGATGTGTCAACGACGCATAACATTCCAATCAACTCACTGACAAGGCAAAGGAAATGCGTATGTGCGGATTATACACGCAATAATAAATCGTATAAAAAGTGATATTTATATATAACTTTATCCTCATAAGTTATAATCATTTAATACCTTGTACAATGTGTGTTGCCATACATTCTGAGACTTATTGGTAAATTACGGTCGTCCAATGTGTCATGAAGAGGACTGTTTTTTTATACTCGTTCCCTATGCTTTGTTTGGGGCACGATGCAATGCCGATATAAATAATTTTTCATTTTTATTTCAATTCTTGCTCTTATTCCGAGTAATGGTTTGCTGCCCATGAGGGAGGCGACACTTTTCTCTTCCATTTTCTTGTCGATCTCAACCTCGAGAACGCGGCGAAGTCTTCCAAACACAGGACAGCCAGCGATTATGTGTACCACGATCTGGTCCACTTCTGGGTCACAGATGCATGAGGGACTCTCGCGCTTAAGTCTGTGCAGGTACTCAGAGAATTCCTCGTGCCCCGTAAACATCTGGACCAGACACGTGTCCAGCTGAACTTTCCGGAGCACGCAATAGGCTGATACGCCATTCGGGAAGAATTTCCTCGTTGTGGATGCCGTCGTTCCTTCCGTAAAGGGCTATGTTCGGGACATAGTCCAGCAGATTAGAGAGTTGAAGTAGGCACGTCACATAGGAGTCGCGGGAGTTTAGGGTGGTGGCCCTAAACTCCCCCTAGTTTCGGCGACTCTGAGGCGGAGCATCTTGAACGTCCGGAAGATTCAGAGTGATAATGAAGACATTGTACAAGACACTTTAAGCACGGTCATTGACTTTGAGTCTACAAATAGTGCTAACCTATTTATCTAACGGAGATCGGTCTAAACACTTTGTTATAGATAATAATTATTATGACGTATTCCAACAAGGCAAAACTCCATGGTCTTCTTTTAACGGCTATATATCTTTGAGTAAGAGGCACATTGGTCAACCTTTCCCCCGGGCCTGGTAGAACATGTATTGTTAAAGTCGAGATGCTGTGGAACTTGCGCAGTGTCACTCTACGGGGTGATTAGTAACAGGTGTAAAAACTTTGTGAGAGTAAATTTATGGCTCATTAGCTGTTAATTAATGTATGCACCTTATCCAAAAATAAATGGTTTTAGAAATAATTAATAACATAGTCATAAGTATTAAAGAAAAGAGTTTTTAAATTTTTTTTCTAACTACACATTACAATTATTTTTATTTACTTTTTGTTCTCGCAAACATAATACCATCAGTTACTAACCTGTGGCATTTAAATTGTTATATTTATATTTAATAGTAAAACACGCACTAATTGAAAATAGACAGATATACTTTAATGCTTTTTACACCTGTAATACATCACCCAAAAATTCCAAATTCCATTGAATATAATGTCAGACAAACCACTCAACAAAGGCTTCTGAATGAACGAAGATTAGTTACTGTAAAGAATTCTAAGCTAATTTCCGTCAGTTCTCCGCCACTTCAAAACCTCTGGTAAATAGTGTAAGTCAATGATAAAACAAAAACAAAGTAATCTCTTCTCATTCTACGACAAAGACTAAAGGCGGAGCACCGTATTGTCGCATACAAATAGTACTATATATTAAGATTTACAACAGTTGCATATATTGAGTAATCTTTAAGAATATGTATTGCATTGTAAAGCTGTCAATCGGTAAAACTTTATGACTGTAATACTGAAATCCAGTCGTAATATTTCGCTGCACAATACTTAAATACATTTTCACAATTATCTAAATAATAATTTGTAAATGGCTATGTAAAAAATTGAGTTACGATGATTTGTTTTAAAGAGACATAAATTTTAGGCTATTATTACCTTTGTTTTCTAATACTCTATAAGCAGTGATAGCATATTGGCAGAATACTGAAACTTGCGATCCTAGGTTGCGAGTTCGATTGCCGGGATATAACGTTATATAGTTAACACTTTGTGCATTCACTATGTAAGAGTGCTACTGCTCACAAATAAGTATTGCAGAGATTGGGTAGCAACTCTGCGTACCTAAATACCACACTGCGATCCCCAACCCACTTCCCAAACGTGGCGATTAAAGTATATTCCCTTATAGATATCTTTGGGGGAGGCCTTTTCCTTGCAGTGGGCATATATCTGCTAAAAGAACGACGACGATTACTTCGTTTATGAAATAGAATTCCATTTGATTTGATATAAAACCATTAATAGATACATAAGTGCATCCTTATTTTAAGATAGTGATGTATACATAATGAAGTATACAAGAAGAGTCTAACTTTTTAGAAACTAGAATAAAATTAAGCTCCTATATTATGGCATCTGTATATCTGATACTTGAAAGTAATGTTGGCATTATAAAAAAGATATTCTGTTTTGACTTCATATGAAAATAAGCTTATTTTCATATGAAAACACTGTCTTATTTCTAAGCATTTTTTTATAATAATAAAGTTAAAAATACATTAAAAGTTGCCGGTTAAATAATGGTTCTATTAAGTGTTCCTTTATAGATAGCAACAAATAAATTTTACCATATACAATATTATAACAGAAAACATTGTACCCGTAAACATATTTTTAAAAAAAATAAAGTAATACACATTATTTAAACCAAATAAACAGCGCAGTAACTTGTACTATGAGCAAAAAATCTTCCAGTTTTTCTACTTTCTGGTATATAAACAAAATTATATTATTACCAATGTCTATGAAGCATAACGTCGTTTGTTAAACCAATATTGGCTATGTGCACCATTATAGATTTGCTTGCTAGTCAAATTTTCGTATTGAAAGTCTTATTTTTCACCGTAATTATTAGACAGTGAACTGTACTGATTTAAACATGAAAGTACGAAATTCATTAAATTTTACTTGAGAATATTTATTCTGTGGATTACTCAATTATCACTGGCTTAGGCGGTAAAAGAATTGAAATGTACATATAATGCGATTTTCGATTATTAAATCCTGTCCAACACTGTGACTTTAAGTGTAAGATGATACCCTTATTATCGTATCGTAGTGAAAGCAAATTTATATTGTTGAGTACTTTACATTGGTGACCCCGGTTCTTAACATAAGATTACATCAGGGTTACCAATGTGCAATGTATTACGAAGTAATGCGATGAAAATATGTTGTCATTATGAGCATAATTTCAGCATTAAGGTGTCCACCGCTGGACAAAGGCTTCTTTATAGATTTGCAAATAGACCGGTTGAAAGCGTTCTGCATTCAATGTCTTCCAACCACCTTAAATACGTCGTTTTCCTATCTTGAAGGTGGATGTCCTTCTCTCCTTTTGCCGGCTGTCTTTCTCTACTCCAAAACCTGAATGTCCGAACGACCGTCTATTATGAACGCTATATGAACTGTCACTACAACTTCTACTTGTCAAACCTTTGGGGCCATGCCGGTTACTTACGTCCACGTATCTTCTCATCCCTGATTTGATATCATAAGGAAATCCAAGGCTCTTAACTTTCTCCGTGTCCCGATGAACGACTATAAGCTTGTCAATGAAACTAGAAGTGAGTGACCTCCTTTCATTCAGATGTAAATAAAGAAGTAACGAACAAATTTTGCTAAAAATATTTTCAGGTTACAAGTCATTCAAATAAATAAAAGACATTTGATGTTATTTTAATATATTTAAATCAGTTATCAATAAAGAATGATAACAATAATAGACGTGAGATGATGAATTAACTCCACCTAAATCGTGAAAGGCGGTGTAATTACAAGTGAGAGAGCCAACTTGCGATGCAGTAACGTTTACCTGCATTATATTTACAATGTGCGTACACTGGAACTGAATCTACGGCCTTGCTTCGAACCTTCACCTCAATATACGTTTCTTGTAGTTTTAGAATAAACTTGCTAAAAAGCTTATCAACTTTTAGTCAACATTGTTCAAATGGCTTTTTAAATCTCATAAAACCCTTGATATAACAATCTACCAAGATTTAGAGAAAACGTGTGAATTGTTTTGACTTATTATCCTTCTACAAATACCTACAAAGATAAGTTTTATTCGAAAGTTAAATAATAAAATATATACTGTATATAATGAAAAGCATAAATATTGATATATATTTTTGTAATAATTTTATAGAAATTAACATATTTTGTTGTAAAATCGTTTTTGGTGACGTAGTTAAAATAAATAAATGTATATATAGAAACTTTACACAAAATTAACAGTCTTGAGTCAATTGATTGTTAAAAGATATGTTGTCAACTTGTTCACATGTAACAATAAGCTATAGGTTTCATCGTCGGCTTGCCGTGATGTTTGACATGCACAAATTCGGAAGCCCTCGAGTTTATGGGTCGATGATGGGGGTTGATTGATTCTTTTTTCAAACTTGCAAATCCCCTTTACTTGGCAGGGATAATTATTTCTTTTTGAACTGGACTTTCACTGTTGCCTGACTCACTGTGACTTTTGAAGACTCCGCTTGTACGAGATGCCAGGGCGCAGTGGGCTCCTAGCCTAAGTCCTCTAATAAGGTTACGAAGGTCTTGGGGTAACCTCGGTTTGGGCCACTACATATTTACCAGATTGGTTTCAGGACTCACCTGGTGTATGGCCGTTCAGAGGAAAAGGGTGGCGAGAGGGGGGTGCGAGCTCATACTCGCGCGGTCGACGACCTGTCGGCGCCGGCTAACTGTACCACAAACACTGACACTGAGACCGGACTCGCGGACAAACGCTCACGCTGGTGCCTCGGGACGTACTGAGGCGCGGCGCCGCGTGCGCCCGCGGCCTTGACCGCCCCCTCACTTCACACCCGCACATACCCCCTCGGCGTCCCCTACAGCGTCTTCACTGCAGGAGCCGAGTTGCGCCCGCGCATGCAACTTACAGCGGTCTCAAAAGCTCCTATGACAAGCCGCACTCAATTCTTTTCTCAAAACCCCTCAACGTTTTTTCATTTATAATTGAGTGTATTGTAGTGATTCCCAATCTTTTTGCGTTCCCGTATCCCCTAATATTTTTTTTTCTAATTTCACCAACTTAACGCTCAAAACACACGTTTGAATATATTGCCATTTCGCGGTTTGTTGATATAGCATAGTATAGTTTTTAAATCAATATTTCCTACTTGCAAAAAGTTGCTTTGAGATTGTGTAAAAACTTTTTTTTCCAAAAAAAATTCCAATGGACGTACAATGTTATTTTTAGTTATCATGGTATAGTTAATACGAATATAACACTTAAAGTCTCGAAGTCATATTTTATTAAAAATTTATTAACTAAACATTTAAAAATTTGGTGACTTTTCGAGTTACAAAAGCGAAATGTCAGAATTTTTTAAAAGTAACCGTCCTGGATGGATAATAAGGTGACCAAACCTTGATTTTATGGTGGCCATGACTCCTTTCTTTGATATGACTTTTCCTGGAAACATTTCTAGTACGATCTCCATGCTGACATGTGTGACAAATAGCCCCGTCTTGCTGAAACCAATTCAGAAGTTGTACTCATTGAGCTCTTGAAGCTTTGGTTGCAAGAAGCTATTTGTTTGATAAACAAAGATGAATAAACAAATAGAAATTTTATATTTCTTTTTCTATTGGAATTCGAATGGCCTGTAATATTCTGTAGAATTTAGTCTTCCGGGATCTATTTTTATTTTTGATATTCTTTTGTAGTTTCCAATAATTGATAAGAAATAAGACAAACAACTTTTCTAAATAATTTGAATCGTTTTCCAATAGCATGTTTTAGTAGAGTTTCACTGAAGTTGATAAAACTTAATAAGATTTTTTTGTATTGTTTCTTTTGGTTACTACACGGTTGTTTTTGTTAGTAGAAAAATTAAATCACTTTGCTTCTATTGCATGTTATGTGCTTATTTTAAAAATAATAAAAAATCATATATTGTAATCTTTTATTATGTTTTTTTATTTAATTAATAATTAAAAAATGAGCTATTTTATCGGATACCGGTTTTTTTAAATTTAGTTTTAAAATAAAGGAACTAAAACATATCAGACCATGTTGCCTATATTAAAAAAAAATTGTATTGACTAATTCTATTCACCTGCAAAATATCTACACTCTTCCACATAACACCCCGTATATTAAGTATTAATATTTTATGTAATGTAATATAATGATGTATATAACAAAAGGATCATAAATAAATTTGTTTTCAATAGTATCTATCGAGTAATTTATATTAAAAACACGAGGAGTAAGAGTTATAAAATAAAAGGACGTTGTACTCTCTGGACACTCGCCAAAAAGTCTAAGATATAACCTTCTCTTATAGCATTGAAGCAAGTATTTACAAAGAATTTTAAAAACTGCTAACGGTAAAATCAACAGTGAAAACAAACTAACTATTGATGTCAAATAAATCCAACATCACGTCTCGCAATCTAGCTAAACAAAAGTCAAGAACCAGTTCCTGAGTTTCTAAGGGCTTCGTACCAAGCCACATTTGAATTTAGACGTTGCAAGCGAAACTTTGAAAGCTTATTGTACTGTAACTTGCGGTGACTCATGCCAAATGAGTTAGCGTTTCGAGGAAGCTTAAACCAGTCTAAACGACCCCATCTTTGAACTCGTGATATTACAGGAAACTGTTATACTTAACCTATTGCAGTAAACCGAATGTGTTTTCTGCGAATTTGTACAGGATGAAAGTCACTAGCGATGTATGAAAATAGAGAAATAATACTAAAAATATATTTACAAGGCGATTGGTTATAGGTATAAAAGATTTTATTACACCAACAAAAGGCGATGCGGGTCACGTGCTGCAGACAAGGGGCAGGTAATATTTATGTTAATTCTTTAATTAATGCGTCAATATATATATATTTAATAGTTATTTAAAAGTTAATGTACTATGCAATACTTGTAATTCTGTATATATTTTTATGTATATCTTTGAGAGCAATGGAGAAAAATATGTATCAGAAATATAGAGATCCGCAGAAGAACCGAGGTCATCGAAGTGGCTCGAAAAATAGCTTATCTAAAGTGGCAGTGGGCGGGAACATCGCTTGTGCAATTGGTAACCGTTGGGGATGGAAGGTTCTACAGTGCAGGCCACCAGCTGGTAGACGTGGAGTAGTTACAGTTGCGAGAAGTCCCTGAACACAGGCACCGCAAGATCGGTGACCGTGAAGATCTTTGTAGGAAGCTTACGCCTTGAATGTATATTTATCGATTGACATAATGATGATATTATACATATTTATGTACATATAAAACAATCCCTTTGTCCCGTCATCACGCTATAACTTTAAAACTTAACCGATTTAATTCGTTTTGTCATCATTATTTTCCAAATACTATGTAAATTTTTGAGTCTAAGTGTTACTAAGATCTATCTTGAAAATCTAGGTCAATTGGACATAGTCAATTGTATGTTGCATGTCCCAGAGTCGAACCATCAGTATTATTTATTTACACACCTAAAAGTTTTACTAACAAAGCTGTATATGAAGAAGTGTTACAATGTACAATATGTAATCGAAAAAGAAGTAACCTATTAAAGTTTGAATTGATTTTCCAAGCCAAGTCGGGGCAATGTCTGTTTGATCAGATCGTGTCTTATAAATAGTTTTCTTTGTTATGTATTTATTTTGTATTAGTAGTTAAACACATTTCAACTTTCTGCAGTTGTGATTACCTTCCTATGGTGGTTTTAAAGAGATCGTTTTTAACGATAAGAATGTCTATTGTTATGCAAACAATAAATCGTTACAAGAATTTTAGGCAATTTCCTTTGTGGTGCAAAAATAAATGTGTTATCTATCTACATAATTTATTAAGTGAAATGCGTACAATACAACTTTGATTTCAATAGAATTCGTAATGTTCATATTTAAAGAGTACGATCTGTTAAATCATTACGAGTGAGATTATTGTTTTTCTTCAAATTTTTAGAACACTAGATATTAATGCAATGTCGCCATTCGATAACCAACCAGTCTCAACTGGAACTAGGTAGTATCGTATATTATACGGGACGCCACCTCCGATCATATTAGATGGAAGCGTAGCTGATATTTGTTCCGCCACTTCTTCCAGTGCTAACGCTTTCCAAAGTGGTAGTAGTAATATAAGTCATGTACAAGCAACATAACAAGCCGAAGTTGCTCTCCTCGGGTATCCTTGTTTTGGAGTGTTAAGCGGGTTTTATCAACAGGTGACAACCTAATTCGAGGCCCCCTGTTGGGGAACTTAAACCCAATCACTTCATAAAGCAATCGTCAATCCAATAAAATAGTAGTACGCAGCGGCCCGAGCCGTGGCTCTTTCGGGAGCTATCGAGTTTCGCTGCTTTAAAAGAATTATTAGGCTACTTATCTTATATTCTGTTGATGACGGTGCTGTTATAACGAAGGCTTTTACACCTTCATCTGGGTTGTGTTGACGGATCAGAAGGGTCCATGAACTTATAACTTAGGCTTGGCACCCTCTGCGCCTTACCATTTAAACTCGCGGAGTCTGCAAATGCCATTTGGGAAGCAGTGATATTTCGGATCAAAAAAAATTACCGATAAATATTAATGCAGCAAGAATCAAACAATAGAATTCAAGGAGATGTATTAAAAATGTACTTAACTCTCAAAAATATGAAAAAGGCTCTTTTAGTAGTTTTTAATTAGAAAACATTTCATTGTCATATCATGTCGGGCGATAGACGCCTACTGCAATCCATAGGCCTCCACCAAAGATCACCACGATGACATGTCTTACGCAGCCTGCATCCGGCGGCAACGTCATCGGCGCATCTTGTAAAAACATTTATCGTATACTATAACTTGTGTTTTCAAATATCAAAGCTTATACTCTATACTTGACTTCTCACTCTTTATTTTACACCCATGCAATGTTCCTTATTGTAACCACTGAGATGCAGAAACGATTACCTAAACCTTTAAGTGTATTACAATCGCCGCTTTTTTATCTCGGAATCTTATATGAGAAATTTAAAACCCTAATTCAGTGTCTTAGAGTTGTCTGATTGTGTAGCGTAAATATAGATATAAAAACCGATCTAGACTTTAATTTTTTTTCTATTAGAATACGATAGTCCAATAACTTCTGATAGCGTAAAGTCTGCAGGAACAGATAGTAAATAATAATTAATTTTGATATAATATATAGTAGTCTTAATTTTGAAAACGCTTTTTCATACTGTATAATCATTAAGTTGTTTATTATATCTGAAACCATTGATTTTTGAATATGGTGTAACATACTTTAATTATTTAATGGAATCAGGCGTTACCTAGTGGAAGTCCATCCTAAGTAAGAAAATGACCAATAAGTAGCCACTTCCGCACATGCAGTGGTAGTCGTGCAACAAAGTGCACCGCCCGCCAGCCCGCTGATAAATGAGTATGCGGCAAACAATGCGAATCACACAACCGCCACCACCAAATTACTCAACACGTGTTTCACCCCTCCACGGTGCATCTTCAGGAATAATGTTACACCGATTAGTGCTTACTTACTTACTTTAATTGACAACAAATCAACTATACATTTACCCCTAAAAACATGAAACACTCTGATTAGATTTTTATACGTGTAGTTTTAACAAGACGACAGCCATCATAACAATGAATTACGCGTCGAATCTTCCAAATACAAATAAATATTTCAATAAATTCAACTGTTAACATTTACGTGAATGCACTCTATCTTAACACGAAATATAAACAAGGTAAAACTTTCATTATTGAATATCTGTAACGTAAACAGATTGATTTACGTTAAACATAAATTTCGTTAACTAAATATGGAACGTAAAATATAGAGAAGCGATAGTAATGTTAGCCGGACGATAACAACCGACTAAATCGTGGTTCAACCCTCTCGGGCGCTCTTGTGTCGGAACGGTAAATTTGCTTTGAATGACAGGCTTAGCCGGGAGCCTGTCTAGGGTTCCATTGCACCTGAACAGGTCACTCCATGGAGCATCTGTCCAGGCTGTGTAAGAGGTCGATGGCTTCCAAACCCAGTAATTAAATAACATGTAGCACGAACCGTGACTCCTGGGGAGTCCTCGAACTTTGCTGCCAAATACGAGATTTTATGAATCTATAAATACCAATATAGACCTATGAACAGCGTTGGGATTGTTCGTCACCTAAAAAAATACCGTTCAGTTTGTCTCATTGATGTCAGTAATGATTGTTAGGTGATTATGGATACGCGCCAAAAAATATTGTTGACAAACTAAAGAGTTATGGATATGGTCGATAAATGTAATAAATATTTATAAAGTCTATTACAACCTTTTTATAAATTTAAGTGCTGAAATAAAATCTTTATACAAAATAAATACGTCTGTATTGGAAAAAAACTGAATTTAAGTAGTTGTACATACAAACCCACATATACACACCAAAAGCAAGCGTATTTTCTTTTTTTTCTTTTATATAAGACCTTTTTTCACTATTCTCTTTGGAATAAATGAATAATATTATATTAGTTAATTGTTTTTAGTTTAAACCTTGATTTAGATTCAAATTAAAAAGACACTAGCTTGAATATTACAGTGGATACTATTTCGGAAGCCAGGACCTTAAAAAATTTAGTACTGATATAATATAAATAATTAATATTGGTAGTTCTTTGTTACTTTGAATTTAGTCCTAAGATGTGGACTTTTGTCCACTTTATATATTTTCTCACAACATTTGTGGGCAATTAAATTATTAATGAATTTAAACAAAGTGTGTATCTATAGAACATAATATGTTCTAAGATAGTAAGCTACAATACCTATAGTAAAGGTTTGTGGGATTCTTCCTAGGGCCGGTAGGTCTTGAGATAATAACCACACGAAGTCCGAAGTAAAATTGTGTATTTCATTTGAGCTTCGCCCATATTTATACCGCTGTATATAAAGAATTATGTTTCTGTGGAATACTCCTTTTCCATGCGTCGCCGACTATGACGTAATGTAGCTCCTACAGACAAACATTTTTATAATAGATTTTATATAAATAGTTGATTTTTTATTACGTTAAAAAGTGTATAGTTTGTCAATTTAGATAATAATGTTGAATAGTATTATCCACTTTGACCGCCTATTCAGACATCGACAGTCTCATTAAAATGATATTTTTTTATAGTTTAAATTTACAATAGCTCTCCTACCTTGTGTCCCTCCTTTTAAATATAAATACCTATATTAAACGCTTTAGAGCATGGATGCACAGACCGCGGCCGCGGGCCGCATGTGACCCGCCGGTCGAATACTGGTGGCCCGCCGACAGCAAAAATATTACTCTCATACATTCGAAAAATATTGAATTCTATTCCAGAATAAAACCAAAACAAATTAATTACCTATTCTTCTGGCGGCCGGCCCGCCAGATTTGCCCGAGTGGCCCCTAGTCTTAATAAGTCTGTGCAACCATGCTTTAGAGCATATCACAAGAATTTGAAATGTAAAATAATTATATATAAATTACTCTGCTGAAACTATACCCTAGTGTCTATATTTATGTTTTAATTGGTGAAATTTTTATCTGTTGTTTATTATACTTATTTATACAATCTTACATTACTTATCTTATCGTCATTATCATTTCAGCGATATGACGTCTATTGCTGGACATAAGCCTCTCCTATAATTTTCTACAGGGTCAATTGGAAAGTAGTATCCAGGATTTTCCGATGACTTTATCAAGTCATGTATCCAACTTTTTTTTCTATTCTCGTTCCCCTTTCTTGGGAAGGACAGGGTCGTTTTTTGTCTAATTATTTTTTTTTTCACTGTCCTTTTCATTTTCGTTCTCTACTATCATTCTTCACATAATCTATCTTTCCATTCTTTCTTTCCACAATTCATTCTATCTTTCTCTTTCGTTCTAACGGTCGACCTTGTGAGTGGAAGTCGTACGTTGCAATTGCCAGTCCGAGGTCTCCATGCCGGAACCTTGCAGTCATCAGTTCTATGTGGCCTGCTCGATACCACATCAACTGGCCTATCCGCTGGGTTATATCGATAACTTTCATTCGCCCACTAATAGTTTCATTTATAGTTTGATCTCGCAGAAATGTCCCGAGCATATCCCTCTTTTGGGTCCGATAAAATTTAAATAAAAAAAAATTCAAAACACACAAATTTTGTTGTTAAAATTGTTAGTACAGATTTTTTTTTTGTTTTTGTAAATACATGCTTGTATAGGTAATATGTGGAAGGTTGTTATGAACAAGCTTATAATTAGTTTAAGCATCAATATTTATTATTAGTCTGATAGCTTGCCTAAACTAGTAAAAAACATGATAGTAATGAGAAAATCATTGACTAAATAGGTAACGATCGTAAATATATTACTCATTGGTCATTAACATCCAGCGAACTGTTTTCTAGGCTTATTGACGTCCATTCGCCGAACTTACAATAATTGGTGGGTTATAATTTCTTTGTATTTGTATTTATTTAGCGGCAATGAGCGTGTGAGTCAACTTTTCCATATGACGAATCCGTAGTAAATTCAGTCTAATGTAGACGGCGTCTGATATAAATAGAAGAGTTCGTACGTAGGGTGAACGTAAACTAAAAACATGCGCAGTAGATTTAAAAACAGTTTTATACACTCTATTTTAATTAAATTCTTTTTAACAGGATTTTACACTTCACAAATTCGTTTCTTGATATGTTTAGTAAAAGAGTATCCTAGAATTTTTTCTAAGATGCGATTTATGTATACATAAAATACGACAAGAATTTTATAATCTGTCAGTAGATTCATGAACGTGTATGTATATAAATATGAGTAAATTGCTCAATGTAGCGCTTAGTGCTATACACGAGGAAGGCTCGACCAAGATTCGATTCATTTCTACTTTCTTACAGATCACCGACTAAATTAAGATCTGTGTCCCTAACTGTGAAACATTTGACGTCAAATAAAACCAAAAAAGGTTTGTTAGGATATAATGAAATAAAAACTGTTGTGTACTATAAAATGTATTTACATTGTTACGTTTATCAATGCTCGTAACAGAAAATTTATTTTTGTAAACAATCATTCTTTAATATAAAGATATTAAATCAATAAATAAGGTGCACACTAAAATATGTTTTATTATTTTTCCTTCTGTATTGCGATACGCGAATAATTTAGACAGCGCTTAGTTTGTCGAAGCACCCAGAATTATTTAAAAGTAAACATTTTTTTGGTACTTCTTTAAAAATTTGTGTTGCCACTCTTCATTCTTTTAAAACTATAGCGATCTTTGGAAACTGTCGAAAAACGAATTCGCAATATCACACACTAGACATGACCACGTAACGTCGCCTGGAAAAACCGAATTGTAGGTAGAGTTTCTTTGCCATTTTTCCCCAGCGTTGACGCTTTGTGTCAGAATAGTAAACGTGTAATGAACGACAGCCGTGACCCAGGTCCTCTCTCGGGACCCTTTGCGTCAACGGGGTGACTCATGGCCCGAGTCCGGATAATAAAATATCATTACATCGTAATTCACAGTAGTTAACCACTACACTGTGCAACTGACACTATCAAATTTGGCACAGTCTTACGGTCCAGTTTTGCTTGTGGTTAATTATAACTGTCTTAAGGTTTTATTTATTAATTTAGTTACTGAAGTACACATAAGTTAAAAATACATTAAAATTTGCCTTATATATACTGCTTCTCTTATGTGTTCTTTTACAGGTCAAAATCTAAATCAAAATATAGACAATATCCAATGTCTTTTAAAACACTTTCTTTTACACAGTGTTCCGTCTAGCTATGTTTTATGACTAATTAAAACGCGACATTAGTAGTTTGGCTGACTGCCATCCTCGAGCCTACGAAAGCCGAGATGAATTAATTTAAAACATAATCTTAAGAAAATTGAAAGTCAGAAGGGTTTGCCAAAAATATAAATAGATTTAGGTAAACAGTTGATACATAGAGCTGATATTTTTAAAATTTGTTGAATATCAAATAATAATGATACCGATCTTATTATATTTACAGATAGATGAACATTTGTGTATATGTTAGAGTGTTTTTAGTTAAGGAATTTCATTAGAGACACTTAGATATCATTAAAAGAATCGCGAAAGAATTGCGTACCAACTTACAATTATAGTTGACCTTAATGTGATTTTTTTTTCTATCAAATTACATTTACAACGACAGTCGTTTACGTTTACGTTTTCTTTTTAAGAAGGCTGAAAGTCATCCAGAGAGCAATGGAGAGAGCTATGCTCGGATGGTCGCTGCGAGATCCAAACAGCATTGAGAAGATCCATAGAAGAACAAAGGACACCAACATAGGTCTAAGAATTGAATTTTTATCTTTATTCTTCACTCACTTTCATACTTTTCAATTTCTTTTATTCTTACCTTTTTTCCTTCACAATATCTTTCATTTTGTTCTTTCATCCCTTCTTGCTTTCATCGCCTTCTTTCCATCATCTTATTACTCTTAGGTGGGTAGGTACATTTCTTTTATTCTTTATTTTATTACTTATCCTATTGTTTATATCACAGTTTTCTTTTTCTGGGTTTGACTTTTTTAATACAATACTACTTTTTTCTTATTCTATTTTTAGTTTATTTTTTCTATTTATTCTGTACCTACTTATCTATACTGTTTTATTCCTTTTAACAGTATCACTCACCACCCTGCGAGCAAACGATAGGAATGATGGGCGAAGGTTGTCATCGCTCATCATTAAGGCGATGCTCTCCAAATCTACTTTTATCTTTACTTCCGTTTCCAGAGCACTGCGCATCCTTGCATATGCGGGACAATAAGGCTGACCGTTAACCGTTGGGTCTGAAAGGTTCTTCAGTAGCCACTACGTTCAATAAACTTAGCGTAGGTAGGCCACCACTTCGTGAACCGATGACATCGTTGAGTCTTTGGGGCGAACTTTGGACAAGGCCTTTGCCTTGCGATGTGAATTT
Organism: Battus philenor; assembly: GCF_028537555.1. Taxonomy (NCBI): domain Eukaryota; kingdom Metazoa; phylum Arthropoda; class Insecta; order Lepidoptera; family Papilionidae; genus Battus; species Battus philenor. The sequence goes on from NW_027181686.1 coordinate 9,600,180, forward strand.
GTCGGCTGATAAGAAGAAGATACATAGACAAGGTAAAACTAAAAACATTCATTGTATCAAAGAAAATACTCATGTGAAACACTAAATAAAAACTTTTCAAACAAAGCATATTTTAATCAAATATACCCATTAATTTTTAATTAAAGCATGATCGCGTAATAAAACTGTAATTAATTTGATATTATCCATTGTTTTGTGGACCTAGCACACGTCTCTGGGGAACTCCATTTGTTTTTAATGTCAGTTATTGTCTATATGGAATAAAACTGTGATTTAAGCATTCATGGCTATTCGGTATAAGTGTTAAAGCGATAATATATAACGAGTAGCTCACTTGTCAGCAAAAAACTTTAAAAGTTCTACCTGTGAAAATTTCCAATTCACTTGGAAAAAGTTATCACCCTGAAAAATGTTACATTATTTTTTTTATTGAAATGCGAAAGGTTAATAACTTCTAGCAGTACCAAATCTGCAGGGGCAGATTGTAAACAATAATTAATTTTAATATACAGTAATTCGAAATTTGAAAACGATTTTTAACTATATTATCTTTACTATGTTTATTATTTTAGAAATAATTGATTTATGAATGGGGTGTACAATATAATAATTGACAATAAATAAGCTACTTACCTCTTTAAAACTTTCACGTCTATAAAGAAGCACTCGTAAAAGAAAAGAATTATGTATTACATTGAATATTTTTACCCAGTGGTAGAAGACTGAGACTTGCGATAATAGGTCGCGGGTTCGATTTCCGAAATCCAATCTTATGTAATTCAAACTTTGCGCATTAATTATATAGCCATTGCCAATAAACAAGTTTCCAGAGAACGTCCTTTGCATATCTGCGTCTCTAAGTAACAATTTAAAGGCATTTTTCAATCGTCACGCTTGGCACGCGGGTTGGCGATTGCAGTATTATATGGTACGCAGAGAAGGCTGCTGCCTTTGGAAACTTATTTGTGAACTATGGTAATCCTATAAAATAAATAGACAAAGTGTGAATTACATAAAATTGCATCTCAGGAATCAAACCTGCGACCTGCGATCGCAAGTGACAGTCATCAACCGCTGAGCTACCACTGATCGAGTACGAGTACCTAGTATAAGATTTTTTTTATTGAATTAGTTCTTTACACTAATTTTTATTTGTTACACTGTATGACGTCGATCCACACGGACAGACGATCTGGTTAAGAGCGTTAGAAGAAGTTGGAAAGTCGCTTTCTACCAGTCCTTTTGGATATCTATTGCATATTTCAGGTTTAGAGGTCCTATAGCTGAGATTGTGATAATCATCGTGATTGTACTTCTTTATTATACAATATAAATGTTTTAAGGATACGTCTTTCACTTCCTTCATTAACTCTTTACCCACCTGCATTAATTTTTATTATCTGTGCATCTCTGAGAAGGTTAACTGCAGGGCATAGCTTTCGTATTGAATTAATAAAAAGTAAAGAAATAATGGTTTGTAAGCTACGTAATAATTTTCGTTCCACTTTACGCATTATAGGCGCTTAGAACTTTTTACTACATTACAAAGGTACGCTCCACTGATTGCTTCCATATCTTTTTACCCGTACACCGTATATAACTGCTAGTATAACGTAAACTAATGAATATACTCATAGAAGAAATTCTCGAACGATTTTATCTATTATTTGGTGGTATTTATCGAAGAAAATATTGTGTGAACAGAAACATCTACCATAACTCAATGTGTTTATTTATTATGGTTAAAGGCTGTTTGATCCTTAATATTTATAAATTAACCAGGTTCCTTAACCCTTAGTAGCCTGATTTACGAAAGTGATTTTTTTACTACTGTGTTTGATTGAGGGTCTAGATGAAGGGAAAAATAGATTTTTTTTTAATTTCGTTGGAAAGAATATTATACAACAGTAAAATACGTACAGCCAACCTATAAAAAAACTAATAGTGATGTGAACAATAGGTTTAAAAGATTAGTATTAAAATTGAAACACTAGGTTATTAAGGGTTAAGGAGTTCGCGGGTATCTTAAACCTCCTTAGAGTTGGGACGTTATGTTTCACAGGTTTGATCACACAACCTATCATCTCATTAAAATACTTATTTAAAGTGTGTTTTTGATAACCACACTTTTATTAAAGCTAAGATGCAATGGGCAGTAGTAGTAAATGATACTGTTCATTTTATTCATTGTGGAGGTTCTGGACTTAGGCAACCTTCATAGATTCACAACGAGACCTATTGGAAACGACCTGAATCAAGAAGGACGAAGATTTGATGTACTGTTTGTCACAATGATTTAACAGAATACAACGATGCAAAGATTATCAAGAAAATTATCATAAAAGCAATTATTTATTTATAATTTAACAATTAGTTTAATTTTTCGTATTCTAAAATCTTTTGTGTGTCGCCGTTAAATTACTTCGACCTTTTTTTTAAAAAAAAATTCAAAATAATTTTTTTTTAATTTATTTAGAGCTATGATATTTAGCAAGAATCCTCTTTAATATCACTTGTACAAGTATTGTGCCGGCGTTGACTTTTGACGCCGAAACGTGCCCGAGTGCAGTTTGACGGACCGCTTAGATGACTACTTCAGCTCCAACAAGGTCAGTTTGTTCATTTTAATGCGAACATTTATTTTATACTTACGATATTTTAACTCGTATGATGTTAAGTATATTTTAAATATTACACCTATGAAATATACATTAAGTACTGAATGATACATTTATGAAAGAGATTACAGAAATAAATCTCGATTGAGTTTTTGACAGGTTCTTCGAAGATCAAGCCAGTCTGAAATTCCCATAGTTTTTTTTTTTAGCTTGATACTAGTTTCTTCTAACATGAATAAATGAATAATGAGCAAGGAGAATTGAAAACACAAAAATATATGTTTGAATTATAAAACGTCATTAAGAAAGCTATATAATTTATAATTAAAATTATCTACATACACCATATTAAACACACGTGTACAATTTTCACATTTTTCGGGAAAAAGGTTTGTTGCTCAACAGTGGGATCGTTACAAGTAGTAAAAATAACAGTAGCCATCGTTTCAGTGTATCGACGCCTATTGCACAGGCCCCTTAGATATTTATGACGGATATATCGTAATTACAACACTTGGTAGACGAATTGACCATCGCAGTGTGGTACTGTAGTACGGAAAAAACACGGCTGTCCGTCCTCTGAAAACTTCTTTGACAAAATGACAGTATTAATTTAATTTATTGATGGTTTTGATATTAACAATTCTGCACGAACAATTCCTCTCTTCAGCATCATGAGATGATCATGCATCAGTGAGCACGTAGAACTTTCTATGGACAAGGAATGGGATTTTCAATCATATTTTGAAAAAGATTTAAATTAAATTTCTCTAATGTTATAATGACGTGTAATAGTAAATATAAAAACAATAATTTATTACATATTAATACAAATAAAGCTTCGAAAGCGTATTTCCACATTTCTCACATTTATTCATTTTAATTAATACACCTAAGAATTTTATTACTTATAAAAATTCGCTTATATTGTTTATAATATACTATACACCTTATCCTTTTATCTATTATAATATATTAAATTATATACAAAAATATGACTCGTACATCGAGATATAAGTATCAAAAGTATTTATTTAGATTTCCAACATTCATACGTAACATAAAATACATCTGATATCAATTATAAAAATAATATTCACTAATATTATTATGATCTGTAATACAAAAATACTATTATTATGGATAACTTCTTATTCATGCAATTAGAAGAATGAGGGGTATTTCTTCAGATTAATTACATTCATTCTTTCCATTCCAATAAAAAAAAAATATATATATATATATATATATTCAAGTATTTGACAAACTATCCATTAATATTATGTCTAAATATAACAGTTTTAGTCTTCCATTCAAAAACAAAAGATCAAACAAACGACCCACAACAATCAATGAAACAAACAGTTACAAACTAAAATATAGGCGACGCTGTCAAAATATTTTATCACACAAAGCTCTGCGCCCGCGCAGATCAACCGGAACGTATCGTACGTGTCCGGGGAAGGCAGAATACAGCGGGATACGGGGGGAGGGGATTAGTGTCCCACTTCCCCGTCTAATTGTGGACAACAGCTCGTTACGGAACTGCGACCGTCCATCACACCGTCAGCCGATATATCGTAACGGTACTGTTGCTAACGAGACAGCCAACGCGGGGAAATTAGAATCATTAAAGCTAAGATATAATAGCATTTAAATATTGCTTCATTGAAAATTGGAGTGGAACCGTCTCACCTTAATCTCTGTTCTATGCAGCTAGTAACTGTAAGTATAGATTACTTCTACACTTTGAGGAAATTTACGATAAGATTATACACGTATAACAATTTATATCAAATGCAAAAGATTATGTATGTACAAAGAAATGCAGTAATTTAATAATTTATATCTAACGCAGCATATGTAAAATCATTGTATCTAATTTGTATACGTTCTTTCTACTTTAATATGCATGATGTAAGTGAACAAAGTTATCATTGATAATACATATTTCTTAAATGTCTTTTCTACACGTGACAGTAATAAGTAAAACATTATAATAATTTCTTACAGAAAACTAGTAAAATATTTTATTGTGAGAGATATGATGAGGACTAAGGGTTACAGCAGGAATGAAGCTATATATATAATACATACATTTATTTATAATAACAATAAAAGCCTACAAGACGTTGGAAGTAGCTGGTGCGAAGCGTTTCCATTCGGTCCTATTGGAAATCTTTGAGAGACAAGCAGTGGATGTCTTTATATATATATATATATATATATATATATATATATATATATATATATATATATATATATAAAATCAGAAACAATGAAGCATAAAGATCAGCTTGGATCAAATTCACACACGCCTGAGAAACAAAAGACTCGGTTTGTTAAAAAACTGTTTTCTTAAAAATTGGTAGCGATTTCAAACGTCTAAAGTTGCCGTTTTATGTTCAGATGTCACAATTAGTGTAGAATCTTCAACATATTTATTGACACAAGAACCAATCTTATAAAAAAATTGCGTGTACATAGACGATAAAACATGCACCATCAGTATGGTATGGTATATGTTTTGTAATTTATATACCTAAACTAATATAAGTAAGTCCATTAGTGGGATTGAACTCGGCCATCACTACAAGATTCATTTGTAATTGCTTCATCAATACAATTGGTCAGCTGGCCGCTATTAATAGATCAAATAAAATCGATGGGTGCTTCGAACAAGACCGCAGTAGACATTGTGCAAACTTTCCGATTAAACCAACTTTGTAATCTATGGACTCTAATATAAGTCGAGAAGTTTTGTTCAAAAACTTCGCCATTAAAAATTACTATAGGTAAAGGTAAGTAAATATTAGAAGGATGATTAAAAGAACCAGTAATTACGAATTTACAAGCATTACCAGGTTGTATGCGAGAGACTTACTTTTAAAACCTAAGTAAAGGTTTAAAGTTTTTAGCTCTAGGAAGACTACAACTTTTTATATATCTACATCGTACGACAGCAGTTTACTTGACTGTATGGTTAAAGAATAACTTATGTTATTTTATAAACCTATGTCCGACAGTAAACATCATCGGCTAAATGATGATGATGAACTATTTTGTGAAGAAAATTGTTAAAAACATTTTACATCATTTACAGTCATGTAACATAATGTTTTTAGTTGCAATAAAAAAAGAGTCAAAATAACTGACATGTCTCTATCTATTGCTACAAATTTTTGGCGGCATCGGCTATAATACTATTATAGCAATCGATCGAGCTGAGTATCTATTTTTTCGAACACCCTCTAATTTGAGTATTAAACTCATTTCGAGTGCCAGATCGGGGGTCCCCTACAGAAGCCGTTGAGCCCAATCTTTGCAATTTCCATATTAAGTAAAATAAATGTAACGGCTAAGCCAGGGTTCCCGAGGGAGCTCTAACTGGTAAAATAAATTATTGAAGAGCATTAAAATCTTTCGACATTTAACCGTCACCTAAATAAATAAGTTTAAAGACTGAACTCTAAGAGGAAATGTCTGTGCAAGTATCTGGCATCGAGCCATAATCTCTTACGAAGATACATCGCGTATATCTTCATTACTTAAAGATTAATTTAAATTGCTCTAGCACTATGTATTTTGTTTACCGTTAAATATCAAAGTACAAAAAACAATGCAAAGTTAAAAAAATGTTTATAGATTGTTCATAATAATGTTAATGATAAGATAAAGATAAGGATAAAATTAATTTACTCAACTTTGTAACTTTTAACAAAACTCTTATTGGTTGTCAACTCATTATCGATTTATTTCTATAATCTTTTTTTATTTTTGAGGCTAGTCTGCTACGCAATGTGCTACAAATGTGGAGAAGAAACACTAAGAAACTCCACAATTAGGATTATTATTATTTGAAACTTTATTTATTGCACAATAAGCTTTTTTGTGCATCCTTAAATAGTTTTCTAGCTGACCTAGAGAACTTCGTTCGTAACAAATAATGAGTGAGAAAATTTCTTTTTTTTTTTCAAAGTAACACTTATATATATATATAAGTGTTACTTTGAAAAGATACGATATACTATATATATATATATATATATATATATATATATATATATATATATATATATATATAGTACATCGTATCACAAACAGTTCTTGATATAAAAAAAAATACTAAATAAATTATTTATAAACTAAAACATGAATTTTCTTTAATATGGCAATGCCACTAGACCGGTATCGGTTATGTCCAACACACGGTTTTACGATTAAAGCTGACATAATCTTGATCCAGCTTTTCGTTAGAGGATTATGAGATTTGGTGCTGATTTCGGCCATCGCCTGCCACTACGGGGCTTCGGTATAATCCCATTTAAGACTAAGCCAGGTTTACGCTGACGGCAATGAAAAAGTGATTCAAAATACTTTACGACGAGGAGATAAAATTATTTGTCCTTTTGCTAATAAGCAATCATATTATAATAATAACAACCTATACGTGTATAAAATAATCATTCTTTCCCTAGATGTCTCTATAACTTAAAAAAAACTTTACTTGTTTAATTATTTTATTTTTTAGATGTTTACTAACACTTTGTAGAAGGTTCTTATGGAAATAAAGAGATATCTTTTGCAGCCTGCATATGCAAAGCCGGCAAAGAAGCATTTGAACTGAGCACCAATTATCAGAATCCACGTTTTCCACATGGCCAATTGTGTCACATTTTCCTAGGTTTGAAAAGCATCAACGTAATTTGTAAACATAATGTGTATATAAACGTTATGTTTATAATAAAAAAGTAAAATAAGCAATAGAATTAACAATGTTATAAATCAAAAAGCATTGCAAAAAACGTTATGTCATTTAAATAACTTCTAATACACTTTTTTCAATAATTGGACATCGCCTGTTTTCGTATTAGAAACGCAGCAAAGTTGTTAATTAACGCGTCAGAAAAATAGAACTATCTAATGTTAGTCGAGGTTCAGTATTCTCCAGAGCCGTTAAGTCGGAATAATCATGAAAGAAATGACCAAACTGTGGGCTCCTTAAAATTTGGATCACTACATAATAAAATTAATTATTTTTACTATCTGTCTCTGCTGACTTTGTACTGCCAGAAGTTATTAACATGTAGCATTCCAATAAAAAAAAGAAAATAATAATGTAAATGTACTAACACAGAAACTCGTGTTCTCTAATATAATAAGCAAGAATTTACAATTTAAAATCTGAGTCCGTATATATTGTAGTTAAATTGTAATATATATACTAGGGGTTGCCAACCAGTGGCTCGCGAGCCACATGCTGCTCTTTGAGTTCTATTTTCCTCATAAAAAACGTTTTCGTGACATTCGAACACTAATCAATATTAACTAAGCCAGACACATTCCAATATAAAAAAAGAAGTGAATGTAATCTATTTTAGGATGATAACTTTATACCAAATAATTGGAAATAGATAGTAAAAGCTTAAAAACTTTTTGTTGATAAATGAGTTAAAAAATTACCTCTTTCATGCTAGCTCTATGCATCACGCGCCTACGCAATGTAAGATCTAGTTTCCTATCAATCCGGAACATTGCATTGAAGTAACCCGAGCCTGAAGCTATTGTGAAAGTCCCCCATACTCAAACACTACTTCCTTTTTCCCTAAGTTTGGGCTAAGCGTCTACCGCAATCTGTCCACTGGATCCGGAAATGCCAATAAGAAAGCAGGATCAAAAAAAGCGAGAAAGTCACATATAAACCTAATAGAATTATCTTTATTTATATCGAGGAATAGTTTATGTAGGTAAAACAAATTTAAAATTGTACTCGTAACAATGATGACAAACTGGTTGGTTATTTGCCCAATTAACTTAAAGACTGTTCTTTCATCTAAAATTAATATCATCCGTCAATAGTCAACTTTTATAGCCTTTGCGGAAGAGTTTTGCTTGGCGAAGGCCAACCAGTGAGCAGTTGAAGTACCGGTAAATTTCACATAATTTATTAGCCAGAAATACATGTATTGCTTGGGGGCATGCAATTGCGAAGGATATTATATTGCAAAATCTTTTCCATATAAATACGGAGGAATAAGGAGCAATAAATAAGGGTTTTGGACATACATAATGCATAACTCTTTACTTCCCCCTAGGACTGATAACCGCGGCTAGATCCTCTTCCACAGCTGAAGCATAATCGAAGTGGGAAAGAAGTGTTGGTATTCTGCGAGAGTGCAACTTATGATTGTCCGCTTGAATATTCCTTCTCAACCAAACCGATCTTAGACACTGCCACTAGACACCAGCCAAATGATAATATGACCAAATCCGACGCAGTTTGAGTGATTCTCGCTCTCTTGGTACATTTATCCTCTGGGCTACGAACTCAGAAGAAGCTGCTGTCCATGTAGGTAAAGAGATCAAGAAGTAATGTGCATTAGGTCTGGAAAATCAGAGTGATTTATCTGGTAAATGTGAACACGGCTTTCCAATTTACTATGATATAGTTAGTCAGATGTATAACTATTTTGTTAACGACATAGCAAATATACAATTGGACTGTATTCATGTTTGATTTGACTAATAAATGAGCGAGTGTTCACTATTTTGGCGTTGGCGATCTTTAACATTTTGATCGTCACAAGAAGTTAATGAACTCTACGCCGGAATGAGTTATTCTTAGAATGTAGGTCAGTTCGTCGTGTGGGCTGCGCTTGGTGTGTTTGCTAACAAATTCGGGTCATCCTAGATAATTTGTGTAATTATTTGGCTACGTAAACAAATTCTTCGATTTGTTTACTAACGTACCAGTTTTCAGTTCATAGGCCTCACTTGTAAGATGCCGTCTAGAGTCATGACCGTGCTCTTGTATCTCAAAATGTGCAAACCTGTGTTTCTATTTTGAGTTCATCTTACTTTTTCTTTTTTTTTATAAGCTCTTGGCAGCTCATGTGGTTATTGCTCGATCTTTCTAGACTTTTCGAGATTAAATTTGCTCTCACTTTGCCCATCCATTGCCAAGCTTGTCGACCGTTCCCTGTACAACCAGTCTCTCCATACCGTTTACTTTCGTACGAATAACGTAGTCAAAGTATTTTAAATTATGAGAGTGACAACTGTCGAAAGAAATTACTTAAACTTGATTATCTAGAGAATGGAAAGTGCGGTAATGAATCTATGGTAGTCCAAACTCCTGTCCAGCTCTGGATTTCCACACAGGTTACAAGTTCGTAAACCAACACGTCTTAGTACTGTTGTTTTAGTTTTTCAGGAAATTACTTTGCTCATATTCAATTGCGGTAGGTGAGCTGAATTAATATAAAAGCTAATTCGTTGTACCTCCTTTGAAAGATACAATTCTTTGCTTCATCATTATCATATCAGCCGTTAGACGCCCACTGCCTAGCATAGGCCTCCTTCAAATATCGTCCCGAGCGACTTCTAGATCTTGACTATGACACCGGTACACGAATTGGGGGACCTTCTCCCACTGCGTCTACCAGAAGTCGATTACACGAACGATGTGCCTTGCCCAGTGCTACTTCAAATGAACAATTCTACGGACTACAGCGGTGACCTGCGAATATCTGCTTATGTACGTGGTACGCTAATGTAGATTTTACTAATTGAGATAAACAATCGTGTGTCGCGGAAGTACATAAAAACGTTCCTATGGTTCTTCCGAAAAAAAAAAATAAGAAACACCGTATGGTATTAGTCATCGTAAATCCAACACAATTCGTTCTCGTCTTCGCAAGAGCGAATAGAATTTAATAGAAAAATAAATTAAGTATTTCATAGTGATGACTTTATACAAGTTGATTGTAAATTGATTTTCTGCACGTTCAATCGTCTCGTATAATATAATAAGAAAAGAGTAATTAATTTTAAGAAGCCTTAATAAACGTCTGTATTTTTCGAATAATTATCATCATCCTTATCAATATATCTTGCTTTAAGACCTATTTCCCGTCACCTTGTAATGTATTTGAATTTTAACGACAATATCCAATGAATTAAAAGTTTACTCAATGTTATTAATTATTTATAGACCTTAATAAAATATTGAATGTTGAGTACCTGTTGTAATAAGAGACGATTGTTCACGTAGATTAAAACGAGTTCAATGACGATTGATGCATATCGACCTTCGAGCACCTCATCGCAAGAGCACCGTGTCGGATCCAATGCGCGTCGCCAGTTGCATCCTAATGAGTACCGACGTGACGTTCGATGCCCGATAGCGTGACCAAACGGTAACTTTATCGCGGACTGTCATTTCTCAACTTTTCTCTTCGTTTATTCATATTATTTTACATACGTACATCTCCTGTATTAAGTAAACATGAGAGATATCTATCTATGGTTGTCAAATAATTATAAACAAATTTGACCTTCGCTCATTGTTTTTTTTTTTTTTGGAAGTAGTTTCGAGACCTAGTGGCGGAAGAATCGTATCAACTTCTGTCTTATTTACTTATTAAGCATTTTTCGTGTGCTTAAAATGTTACTAATAAATGAATCATCAATCATCATTACTTCAGCCGTAAGGCGTCCAATGCTAGACATAAAAAGCGTTTTCATCTAACGTTCCACGACCTTAACAAGGTCGTCCATTCACCTCGCGCTTGCCATCTATGATTTCCACTTAGTAAACTTAAAGCCCCAGTTACCTGCCATTAGCCACTCAACTTGCCAATTACTACAGTAATAAATATCTTAATAACTCTCGAAATTTTTTCAGAAATTCCTGAAATTTATGTTCTGTTTATGGCAACCCTATAACGCAAGACTGTCGCCCATCATTAAGTAAACAGGGCGCTGAGAACATATGAAGCATATAATAAATCTTCCTTCACGAGGCTGTTACTAACAAGAGACGAAAAAGAAAAAGGACTTAACTTAATGCTATGAGCTAATAATAAACTAAGGATTAAATCACAAGAGTTATTTAAATGCCCTCGTGTAGATCTTAATATAAACTCACTTGGATTTAAAATCTTGAATTAAATATAGATTATGTCGATATAAATATCGTAAGGACGAACGATAAATCGAATTTGGTCAGACAACAGTTAAATATCTTTTATATATCAAAGAAGCATATACAGGTTGATTGGTTAAAGATGTAAAAGCATTAAAGGGGTAAATGTATAGTTAATAGTGTCAATTGATTTATGGTACACCCTATACAAAACCAATGGATTCAGAAATAATATATGACGAGTAAGAATTATAACAAGTAAAAGTGTTTTCAAAATTGGTATTGCTACATATAAAAATTAATTATTGTGTACTATTTGTAGAATTTGTACTGCCAGATGTTATTGGACTGTCGCATTTCGATGAAAAAAAAATATAACATATTTCAGAGTGATCACTTTATAGAGAACGATTGTAAATAGCTGTTAAAGCTTTATAGCTTTTGGCTGACAAATGAATTTCACATATTAACCACTTTCAAGCTTTAAAACCTACAACTAATCATCTATAGTATATAATATATAGTATATAATAAATAGTATATAATAACTAGCTGATTCCGCAAACGTTGTTTTGCAAAAAAAATAAAAATTAATTAACAAATGTAAGATAAAGATCGTAGAGGGATGAAAATTTAGGTTTGTATGTATTTTTGTATGCTGTATCATAATAAAATAAAAACCAAAAAAATTGTCTAAAAAATTAAAAATAAAATTTAGGGGTGGACCACCCTTATCACTTAGGGGTATGAAAAATAGATAGTAGCCGATTCTAAGACATACAGAATACGCATGTAAAATTTGGTAAAAATCGGTCAAGCCGTTTCGGAGGAGTTCAAGTTCGAAAACCGTGACACGAGAATTTTATATATTAGATTGTCATATATAATACGTCATTATAATAAACGTAGAAAGATAAAACTAAAAAATAGATATTTTACCGGAAATCACGTCAAATTTACGGAAATCAAATACACCTAAACCCTGACAACTACGGTGAACAAGTACTAACGAATTATTTCGTTCATAGTTATCCAGAAAAAAATACAAGGGTATAACACCGGAATCTCTCTCTGTAACTCGAAGTATTTAGGCTCGTGAATAGCGAACATCGACCTATTTCTACAAAGGGCTTATAAAGCAGCAATTATGGGGTCTATAATTTGGCTAGGCAGGGAGTAAGGTAACTAGGTAGTTTGGAGCCGAAAGATTCTTGAGTGGCAACCACGAGCCGGTAGACTCGGCGTTGGTAGGTCCCCTAATAGGGGGACCGCCGACCTACTTAAGGTCGCGGTAAATCGCTGAATGCGGGCAGCGCAAGACCGGTTATCGTGACGATCTTTGGGGGAGACCTATGCCTTGCAGTTGTCGTCCATCGGAAAAGAAGAAGAAGAAGGAAGCGAGGAGCCTGATCAGAGGAGGTGTACGCCAATGCATTGTAAGGATCGTCGTAAGGCTTGAGCGTCGTACGCGATTCCCCTCCCTGCAACATTATGGCACCCGCACAGTGAATCCATGATACTGAGAATGTAGCCCAATATTTTCACTACGACGTAATTCAATTCTTATTACCTGAAATTCAAATTCAAATATTCTTTTTTCAACGTAGGATAGATTACATCTCTTGAAGAATTCTCTTGAAGATGACAATATAGTGTAAAAGAATCTAAGAACAGTATAAAATATGTCTGTGTCTGAGAATGATAATTTAATAAGTATTTAAGTGAGATTTGCTTAGAATTTTGTTTTCAAATCACATCCCACGTGTATATGTGTGTGTGTGTGTTAATTTATCTCTACACCGCCTAACGGTTAACTGACAGAAAATGCCTCCGGCAAGTTCGCTGTTATACGTAAAATGTGTAAAACTTACTAACTTAATGCCCAAACCTATATTTATTAATATATAAATAAAGGTCTACCTGTAAGATCTAGCTCAGGTAGAGCCTGATGTTAAATAAATCCTTATAATTAGCGGTCGCTACGGTTGGAACATGGCCACGGAAGCAAACCGAGGTTGCGCGTGCGTCTCAGAGGACGATTTATAGAACGTGATGTGTTGCTCTAATGAGCTATTTCTAGGAATCAGATCCGATTAATGAAGCTCTGTTTGCTTATTGTAACGCAGAAAATAATTATTTATTATAAGGAATTTAATCTTCGGGGCCATTCATTAAAATTCTAACCGCTCATCACACTATTTGCAAAATTTAAGGAAACAAAAATCAAGGAAAATCTTTGTTAGAACAGACAATATTACGTTCATTATATTTTGGAGAACCAAAATAGTTTCGAGTTAGTTTATACCATAGGTATGGTGATGACTTCATCAATTATACAAGACAATGTAATAGAATTACTGGAACGAGGATGGTTTTTAAGCGTGTAAGATTAAAAAAAAACATTAATTAAAGTTAAAAACCTTACCACTGACGCTAATATTTTATATATTTTTTGACTGTTGTATTATTAATTTTAACGCTCGAGTGAGAATGTTATTTGTTACGTAACTACAGTCTACAACTACGCCACTACAGTCATTAATACTTTTTAGTGTTTGAATTCGACCACTGATTGAAATTCGGTCGCTGTCAGTCTGACAGTCGCTTCCATTCTTGTTGAGTCAAATACCATTGCAAAACGTCTTCTTAATAAACACAAAAAGGAAGAATGACATGTACTGGCGGTTTTACACTGACACTACTCCGAGCGAGTATTCGTATGTACTCAAACCAAGCTAACATATACAAGGTACAAAGTTGTTTATATATATTGTGAAAATAATGATTACTTTAATAATGACAATTTTTTGAAATATGACTATGAATTAATAAGGCACATTCACATTAAAAATTAAAGTAAAAAATCACGTATTTTATACGTGATTTTTTGCCTAAAAGTAATCATTAAAGATCAATGTAGCTAGCAAAATGAAGACGAATCAATAGAAAATGTAATTAAATAAAAGACATTTGAATTTCAAAGAAACATCATGCCTAATTTACTTTGACATGTATACTGCTATGAATGTATATATAAATAACGGGTGAAGGTTTACAGTAATCAGAGGGCGCAACACCTTCTAGTCGCTGCAGATGTGTGTCAATTGGCCAGTGCCAATTGAGTCGTATCGGCTGGTGTGTGACCCACTTTACGCAGATACAATTGCTAGTGAACGATCTTAGTAAGATTTCCCTTAGCTGTCTTAATTTGTAAATCTGTACACAAATTAAAAAAAAAATTTATCCGATCATTCAAGAGTTTATATCAAAGTTAAATACGTTATTAATATGAATATGAAAACAAAAATTTATTTTAAAACCAATAAACAATCTTTGAAGTCCTGTTATAAGTTTTACAAATATTTGGCTCGAAACTAAAAAACAATGAAACTTAAACTTTTTAGAGTGTAAATCCAATATTTTTGATATATTTATACATTTAAGAAGAGATTAATATTAGCAGTTCGAAAGAAACATAGAAATATGTGTTATTATTATACTAATGCCTTTTATTTATGAATTATTTCAACCGTAAAAGGTTTAAAACACCCACCTCTTTCTTCACTTTTAAGACACCCACCTCTAGACATAGGCTTTTTCCATAGATAGGATCGGTAAGAAGTGGCCTGCATCCAGAATCTTCTGACGAATTTAACAAGGTTGTCTGTCCACCTTATGAGTGAACATCCTATGCCGCGTTATCACTAATGCGTTACAATTAAAAATATATGGAATAATCAATTTTAGTAATTTGGTACAACCCTAGATATGAGCAGATCGCTGGTGGCAACCCTAGCGTGTAGCGGCGCGTTTTCTACAAAAAGGCGGCGCATCCGCCTCGCCTCGGTCCGACGGCCCCGGTTCCGCCAACTTATCGCAAGCCGGGATACATCTGTTATTAATATACTGAGAAAATTGTTGCACTTAATACTCTCCCTCGCGTACGAATAACAAAACTCTCTTTATTTAATACATCAACTATCTGTCCCCCGCACGATTTGCGTGGCTCGCATTGCCTTGCAAGTGTAATTTCAAACTAAATTTTTAATATGCCGAAAAAATCCTTATCAAATTTTTAACATGGCAAAAAAATCCTCAGCAAACTTTTGACATCCAAAAAATAACAAAATATTTTAACATCCAAAAAAAAACCTTCGCAGATTTTCAACATACACAAAAATATCCTCGCAAATTATGAACACGCCAAAAATATGTTCTGCAAAATTTATAAATTTAAATAATAAAGAGGTATAGTTTGAAAATATTATTTTTTTACGAAAGAAGTTGAGGGGCTACCTTAACCTCATTGCGGGAAGAATTTCATAAAATCCATTCTAGCTGACCTCTACTCCGCGGAAAAAATATCATTACCAAATTTCAAGTACTTAAGCGTTATAGTAATTCAGCAATAAAAGACTATGACTTGCAATCGTAAGTGACTGGTTTGATTCCTGATAATTTTTTTCACACATTGTGCATTAATTATATAGAATTGGCACAGCTCACACACAAGTTTCCAGAGATTGGGCAGCAGTGTTTTCTGCGTACCACATTGCGATCGCCAACCCGCCTGCCGAGCTTCATATATATTTTGAAGGAAGTCTATGCTTTGCAGTAGGCATTTACAAACTAAAACAACGAAGCTTTATGGTTCCAGAGATACCGTGATGAGTCACTATAAAAGTGGTAGTCTCATATATAAATAAATTAATTAATTTCTTAGTTATCTCCACAGTTTTTACAAACCACACAATGTATCATACGGAGTAAAGTTGAGAAAAAATAAAATGCTTGCGTTTTTCAAAAATACATTCTAAGACGATATCACAACACTAGTTCTGTAATTATTAAAAAAAAAATCTCCGCATACCGAGCTCGAAGCATCAATTATTCGTCATAAAAGTTTTTAAGATCTCGCGTGTTCATATAAACTTATACTTCCAGTTCTAAAAGCAATCTTATTGCTGAGAGTTTAAAATTCATAGACATTTTTAAATGTATTAAAATAAATATGTAAGATTTCATATAAAAATTGAATAAAAAACCGGTACTTTATCGGTTTCCTGCACGATCGAGTATTACAATAGGTTTTAGATAAAAAAAATTAATGTTTACATGTAAAAGTTACCTAATAAGTTCCTGCTGTTCAATAAGAAACAAACGCGTAAGATGCGTGTGTGCCACGTTATCAAAGTCCTATGAGCAATCTGCTGAGGAGGCCTGTATTGAGCACGTGGGCGTGTATCAACTGAAATGACGATAATGAAGAATTAACTGGTCATTTTATCTGCTAACAGACAACTAGATTCAGTTTCAACAAGACTTAAATACCACGTAAATTATACAAGAAATCTAGGTACTTTTAGCATTTTGCCATCTCAAACCCGGTGAAGCTCTAAATGCCAAACATCACTTATTGATGACATGGAAAAAAAAGAATTCAATATCTTTTAGTGTTTTAAGACGAACGTCAAGGTGTGTTTCGGCTAATAATAAATAATAACAACCGCTAATAATGTGAATGCAAATAATTATTAAAATAAGAAAACAAAACAAGTGTAAATAAAATATTAAATGAAAGAAACTGAAGATAAAACTGTAGAAATATATAGAAGAATAATCTAAGAAAAAATGTAATACATTGTAACAATAAAATAGACCTAGACTGTAGTGAGTGAGGATAGGGTGGAAGGTGTCGAATAAAAGGAATAAAGATAAATGAAAAATGTAGTAGAGCAGATGTTAAAGAGCGAAAGAAGAGGATAGAAACTAATATATTATTAGATATATATTAGAAAATATATCCCCCAACAAAATCCTATTCCCAACAAAATAGGGGGTGGAACGTGAGGTCCCCAATAGCGGAGGTCATAAAAAAGAAAAAAAAACCAAGGTATGTTAACTGTCATGACATGCGGCACAAAACGTGGTCTCTCGCGTCTCAGTTTTCTATAAGATCGAATAAAATAGAAACGAAAGTAACCACATAGTCCAGCGGATTGGCGAGTTGAAGTAGAGTGTAGAACACACCCCAACCTTCACTCACTAGGAGAACTTATGAAAGACCAAGACAAGATTGTCAAATAACACTGGATTCCGGATTCAATTAGTTCTAATGGCAATGTACTGGAGAGATCTAGGTAAAACTGTAGACGTCCAATAGTTGAAATAAAGTTGATATTTTTAATCCCTAAACTATAAAACACAAGTGGTAGTCTAGCGATAGAGCACTACTGCTTGCGATCGTGGGTCGTGGGTTTGATTCCCGGGATGCAATCTGATATAATTCACACTTTGTAAATTAATTATATAGAAACACAAACATGTTTCCATAGGATGTGCAACAGCGTCCTCTGCGTGCCATAATGACACTGCGATCGTCATCCCGCTTGCCAAGCATGGTGATTATAGTATATCCTCCATATATATCTTTTATGCCCTGCATTGTCTACGGACTGAGACGACGATAAAACACAAAAAATCACCAAGCAGTAGAAAGTTATTTTACTTTATTTATAAACATTTCTACTACTTCCTTTTTCTTGAATTTAACTCCTTTGCATTTCTTACTTATCAAGAACTAAATATGAATCAACCACCATACTAAACATTTAATTGTGTTAAGGTTTATAAGAATAATTCAAAACATTCTAGAAAAAATTTGTTAATTTCTATGAGTGATATTTAATACGAATTAAGTTTAAATATAATGTTTATGAAAATAAATAAAAAGAACTAAATATAAATAAATGTATTAGTTTTTATGATTAAGAAACGAATATCATTTACTATGAATCACGTTGTATCCTAGTTCGTGAAGATCATTCTAGAATACATCATTTAACAATAAAATCCGTAGAAACGTAGACATTCAACAGATTACTCCACTTTTGCGGACCGGTCTCGGCGGACTGATATACACTTTCGCAATGGCCACCTAATTAATTTTCTATTCAAAACTGATAATTTTACGACCGCGAAGAAAATGTAAAACAACACGCATAATGACTTTCTTAACCTGATTTTGCAAATCTCCATGTGTCATCCTTGGATACATGTAAACGATATATATTTACATAAAGATATAACATTTTTACAAAGCGGCGGAGAATTTAGCCCTAGGAGATTAAATATGAAAATTTAAAAAGTGATTTTTAAACTTAAAAAGTGATATATAGATTTATTTACAGACACCACCTGTGTACGTCATGACAAGAATGTGAGAAAAGACTAATTTGGTAGAAACTAGAATCAGATTGAGGTATTTTACAATAGCGTCTTTCAGTTTCAAGTTACGAAGGTTTCAAACACTATATATGAAGAGTCCACAGCAATTTCATATGGGGAATTTTTATTCACAATAAATTTAAATACTATAACATACGGAGTAATATTATAATAAATTAATGTATATCTCATTTTCTGTGAATTAATGTATGGTACACCATATCCAAATTCAAAGGTTTCAGATATAATTAATAACGTAACGATAATATAGCAATAAAAGGACCTTTTCAAAATTCGAATTGTTTTTTTAATAATTTTTTACGGCCAGAAAAGCATTTACCTCTCGCATTACCAAGAGAAAATTTAATTAATATAACAGGCTGATTGGTAATACGAGTATATATATAAACCCGTTAAAACTGTTTGCTAACAAAGCATCTATCCATTCACCCCATGAAAGCTTTTATTCGTGCAACAAGTAAGTAATGTAATGTAATGGTTTTTTCAATTACTTTATGAATTTATTATTGGTAATTACTATTAAAACCTATTTTATAAGTTCTAAGATTTACCGGGTCCATCGTGTTGTAATGAAAGGTTCCAGGTACTATATACATTTGACCTCCTACGTAGTTGGTTTAAGGAGGAATCTTTGCAATGGCAATCCAACGCCAATGCGTTCACCTTCTCCGATCAGAGCTCAGTAATATAATCAAATGTTAAATGATTCAGCCATTGCTGCTTAGGAAGTCCATTACAGAAATGAGCTAATGTTCCCTCTTATCAGACCACCTCCAGCAGGTTAAAGCATGATTTCGCAGTTATACCTTCAGCTCCTATCTCCACCGGATAAAAATTCACTATGAATTTGTTAGTAGTTATTTCGTTGATAAATAAATATCTCGCAATAAACTGAAATACACGGCTCTATTTAATTTGTAACCGGAAATGAAATCAGAGCTAGAAATAGTTCTAAAACATTACGCGTATCCGTAATTAAACGGTCGACGACTTTTAAAATAAAAGCGTCAATAACTCATTATCAATTAACATAAAAACAGAAACATCCGAGAAAGCATAGCATATCATATATAATGTTTGGATGTAGTCGTAAAAGATTTAAATGGGTGAATGTATAGCATATTTGTCGGCAAATAGTTTTAAAGCTTTCACAATTATTTCCAATCATCTTTATTAACACGACCACACTGCGATATACTCTTATTACATTCATTTTTTTTATATACTATAATACGACAGCACAACGTGGTATTGGTAACTCCAACATTATCAGATAGTAATCTTTAATACATATGTATATTATCTATTTGTTTATCTTTATCGATGTTATACATAAATCATAGGAAATGAAGCTTTTATTTATAAGACTAATTTACTCTTTGCAATGAATATTTTATTGATCTTCCGTCTGTGTTGTATCTCTCTATTTTTATTTGATTTAACTATGTCTCGGTGAAGAATTTTAAAATGAAGTAAAATTTAAAAGATCTTGTTTCTGATCTAGAATAAAAATCTAGAATATAAGTATATGCGATAGTAATTGTCTGAGAAAGTCTCCAACGTAGACCTCTGGAAACTCTGCGGTGAGATGCCGATCGACCAGCAGATCAAACGTAGCAAGTGGAACTGGATAGGCCACACGCTCCGAAGGGACCCTGATCACATACCGAGGCAACCCCTTGAATGAAATCCTCAAGGAAAGCGAAAACGTGGCCGCCCAAAGCAAACCTGGCGGCGGACGATCACTGCAGAAGTTAAGGCAGTTGGAACGACGTGGAGCGAAGTAAAGCGCAAGCGAAGGCGCTTAAAACCGCTCGAGATGGCGACGTACTGTGGACGCCCTCTGCCTCATCTTGGGGAAATAGGAATGAATGTTGAATTAAACCTTTATTAGATTTCATTTTTTCGTCTCATGAACATTTTATTTCTTTGTTTGAATTAGATTATATATCTTTAACACATTGGAAAAGTTAAATGAAACTTGTAGACTCCCTCCATTGAATTTAATTGAATATATAGTGAGATAACAATTTTACAAATAACTCTAACTACTGTCATCTTATGGTGATCGAGGAGTGGTAAGCCAACGTTGGAGAACTTAGACTTGTGATCATAGGTAGCAGGTTCGATTCCCTGGATAGAGTTTTACACACAATAGACACTTTGTGCATTAATTATATAGGGTTGCTACTGCTCACAAACAAGTTTCCTGAGGATGGGCGGCAGCATACGCGTGAGATACATCAGTCAATAGATGTCTTTGAGGGAGGTTTATACCTGGCAACGGCCATCTATGGGCTGAAATGATGTCGACAACGACGTATTATGATGATTGTAAAAATAAGGCAATGAGCTACGCAGGGTCAAGTCGGCAGTTGGGCTGGCAAGAGGACCTGCATAGTGCAGCTAGGTAAGGGGCTACCTTTCTTACCCCTAACAACAGCAACATATATTATTTATGTTTCTTAACAGATATTATTAAAAATACCACGCGTCCAACATACATTGTTTATAATTTTATGTTATCTCTGCGATTCATTGACATTTAATTAAACTGGTACGTATATAGATTGCAAATTTATTACATGTAAGTTAACATATAAGCATTTTATTAATCTTTTATACAAAAATTACGTTATCAAAAGACATCCACGCAAACATGTAAATGGTACTTTGATAAAAACGTTTGAATTCTGTGAAATCGAGACCTCTTTTCGATTAGGTCTTCCCATTCGTGCTAAATCTAGTTTTTTAGACTGCAATCCGTATTTAGTTCGAAATTAAATGTATTATAATAATACTAAGTCAGATGGAATATAATCCTGTATGGTTCAAAATGTATGTTTGCTTACAATAAAAAATATAAAAATATTTAAACAAAAACCTTTAGAAACCGTCGTTTTTTGTTATAAAGACGCTACGCTACAGCCGGCACGGATTGTGATACGAAAAAGATTCAATCTATTTAGCTGTTAACGGACTAAAAGATAAATATAAAAAATTCTAACGGCTTATAATAGTGACATTATATTTTAAAATTTTATTTATTTGAATTATATATTTATATATAAATCAAATATATATATATATATATATATATATATATATATATATATATATATATATTACATATATATAAAGTTTATTTTCATTTGTGAATACGCAAGAACGTAACAGTACATACTGTTACCCATAAGGAAATTTGTATACAATAAAAGTCTGTCGCGTGACTCTCAGCTGGGAGAAGAAAGATCCGTATCAAATAGCGGCAAACACTCTTCCAACTGCTGGCGCACAGCAAACATGAGGCAAAAAACATTGTAAGCAAAATACTATGTCGGTACAAATTAGAGTTAGAATTTATAAAAAGAAACAAAGGCAACATTGAAGGGTGTTAAAACATCCCTGCAAGTGCCCCTTGTCTTCTCAAATGTTTTGCTTTAATTCAGCACGTTATTCGAAAAAAGAGAAAACTCTACTCTTAAATGTTCTATAAAAAATCTTCGTAGTGACCACTCAATATCAACCTTCTTCGGTATTACTTTTTGAAAACATTTCCAGTACGACCTCCTTGCTGTCACTAGGCGTGTGTCTAGTGGCTCCATCTATATTGAACCAAGTAATAGAACCAGCTCCGAAGCTTAAGTTGCAAGAAGTAATTTACAAAAGAAATGTGAATTTCATTATTGCCTGCTCTGTATTTAAGATCGTAACAAAGTAAACAAATTTTAACTTAGCAACATTTTTATAATATCACGAGCTACTATTACTAAGATCACCAGGAAGCAACAAAATCATTTATTTTGTTGTTTCCTGATATAAAAATATTGAATGCAACATTCCACGAAACATTTGGAGACTCAATCCAGTTAAACCGGTACATTTGTTTGCATCAAATCACATTCGTGAACTGTTATTATAATGCAAAGGATCGCAACATTTGTGATGCAAGGTTATTACATTTTCATTAATTCATACAATTATCTACTTAAAATCATTTACAGTTCTCCTTGTGCACGTTATAGAAAGAATACCAAAATCACTAAATTTGATAGACAGCTTGAATCAAATTGAGTTCCTTTACAATAGCACCTTTCAACTTAAAAGTTACGATGGATCCAAACGCACCCTGGTCTGTGAAGAGACCACCCACAAGCCATACCCACAGCCCATGATCATTTATAAATTCGCTGCATTGTATTAGTTTTAGTTACAAGTTTTTGCTAAATAAACTGTTTTAGTTTATTACATGATAATTAAGAGGCACATACAACGTTTATTAAAAAAGAACAAATATCTGTTATTGTTCTATAACAGAGATATTTATAATTTTTTCCTTTCCTCTAGTCTCTTTCCATTTTAAGTCTGGAAAAAAAAGGAATTTTTTAATATTATTTATTATATAATATCAAATAATTATTCTATCCGTTGTAATAACTTTAACGTTATTGACTTTAAAATTTTATATAATGAGGGATGTATCCCTACGGTGTACCGTATAATAAACTCTCAAATTTAAATTTCGAATTATAGCCTGTAACGGCCGTGGTCTCGTGTACTAACATATTTGACGCCTAAAAGATGTGATAATTTATCACAACACGTTATCAAAAGCGTAGAAAATTATAATAACTTATGTTTTTAATTATGACGCTGACAAGTATAAAGAGAAAGCATATAAAGAGTTTTTAAGAATTATTTTAGATTCTTCAATAATTATAAAACAATTCTTAATTATTGATTAATAAATTAAAAAAAAAATCCATATTGGGTTAAGCATGTCATGACTAATAATGTTCTAAAATAAAAAGAAATATAAATATTGTTCTAACAAATAAAGAAAGAGTAAAAGTGTATTATAAGTCCTAGAAACCTAGCAGGAATAATTAGGGCGTCTTTCTATTCATTACGGTTTTAGACTTACTGATCGATTGGAACGGATAAGTTGGAAAAAAAATTACTTTTTCCAACCTAAACAAATTTTAAATGATGCAAAAAAAATCCGATCCGAAAATGACCTAATTTCCGTTTTTGACAGTCCTAAATTCTTCGACAGATTGATCATGGGACATACCATAATCGCCATATTATGGCATTCAAAGGAAATAGCTGATCGTCCTTTAAAAACTTGTTTGTAAACAGTGGTAATCTTATGTAATTAATGCACTAAGTGTGAATTATATAAGACTGTATCTCAATAATCGAACTCGCGACCTACTATCGCAAGTGTCAGTCCTCTACCGCTGTACTACCGCTGCTCAATTTCGTTAATTAGGTAGTGGTATTTGTTCACTTTAGTTGTGTATGGTCTGGTTTATTTCTCTTTAATACTACACTTGAATGTTGAAGTCCGATTTAAAAAAAAAGTCTCTGCAATTTCCAGTATACGAACATAAGGAATGTAGTGGTTTTTGCACAATGTAATATTTTCAGGACATCCTGAAATTTCCAAATAAAATTTCGGACAGTCCGAAATACACGTGTTTGTTTGTGTTACGCGAATACCCCTAGCGAATGTTTTCGTACGGGTATGTCTTTTTATAAACACTAAATTAATAGATGACGCATACACGTGCCCTTGATGACAGAGTATTCGAACAACTAATAACACAACCGGCAATTGTCGCCCTTCACTTTTTTGTCAATCCGGTAACCACTCAAAGGTTGCTAATTACATGAGTCAACGTGTATTTGTGAGAGACTCGTAAAGAACAACAAAACAAGAAAATAATACTGCCAACTCTCTAGGTGGCCATAAAACGTCCACTGCTCACTGTCCAAGGAGGAACACACATCCTGATGAATACAATGAAGTTTTTTTGAAAGTCACACTGCCATGAAATTAGGCCGGTTGGAAGCGGCTTGCATCCAGCGTCCTCCGACGATCTTGTCAAGGTCGCCTGTACACCGTGTGGGTAGCCACCTTACGCTGTGCCAACGTGGTCTCCATCCCAGAACCTAAAGACACCTGAAGCTGCCAATCTGATGGACTATGTCGTTTATCCGTGTTAAGCCGTTCGTTTTATCTTTTTAATCTGTTGTATATGTGTAATTGTGCGTGTATAAAAATATTTATTTTATACTATTTATTCCGGAACACTGATATTACTTTTAATTTCGCTATAATAGGATTTTGTGCTATTTTTTTATTTTCGCCGTCTCAGTATATTATGAATAGAATTCAACAGGTCCCACGAAGTTAAAGGGTATGAAGTAACTATGCCATGGCCGTCCAAACAATAAATATTTCCTACAACACCGATATAATAATTACTACAACTATTTGTTATAGTAATCATTCATATATTCCGTTCTCACGTATAATAGGCTGCACATGTAATTATTGACTATTACTAAATAACGTATCATTAATCATTAAGTTGTTGCTAAAATTCTAGAAGACGGTGTGTCGTGCCGGCGTGACACGCATTACACTTGCTAAATCGTATAGAGTCGATCTTACAAAGAATTTAGGGGTCTCAAAAGAAAAGATATATTTCTTCAAACAATTTAAAACAAAAATGATTTATCATTATTATTATTAATATATATAATTTGGGAGTTAATTTATATTAGGTTGACCGACGACATAATTGAGGTCGCGAAAGTGGGTGGATGCAGGCAGAGCAAAACCGGTCATCGTGACGATCTTTGGGACAGGCCCATGCCTTGCAGTGGGCTGTCTATCGGCTGAAATGAAGGATAAATAATAAATAAACTTATGTTCACACACTTATTTAATGGAACTGCTAAAATAACTCCTTCAAGATATACAAAACACGATGTGTATAAAAAAGCAAGATTTTTACAATTCACATTACGACTTTAGATATAGGTCTCCCCCAATAGATTTCTAGGAGGTTCTATATAAGAAACAACCTGCATTGGTGTCTTTCGATGACCGTAATAAGGTTCCCTATACATCTTGTGGGTGGACGTCTCAGGCTGCGCTTGTGGGTATGTCGTCTCCACTCGACTCAGACCTCACAGACCACCTGTAAATAGAACTTTGGATCATCCACATGTATTATATCATAATGTACTTTATTCGTATCATGCCAACGAATGCCGTATTGGTATTAAATATGGGTGAATGCACAATATTGGCTTCCAGCCACAACCAGTTCCAACTTCTAACGGCAACTTACCGTAAGACTTGTTCTAGATATCAGCATCACTTCGTAACCGGCACTATGAACTCATTCAAATATACTTGTAGTTAATAATAATAATAGATTTTTCAATAATTTAGCTAAGGACTCTAAAGTAAAAATAAGTCAAATATAATATTATATACTAGCTGATCCCGCAAACGTTGTTTTGCAAAAAAAATTGATATTTTAATTTACAAATAAAAAATAAGAGTTGATCGTAGAGGGTCGAAAATTTATGGTTGTATGTATTCTTGTATGCTGTATCATAAAAAATAAAAACAAAAAATTTCGTTAAAAAAATAAAAAAAAATTAAGTGTGAACAACCTTTATCACTTAGGGGTATAGAAAATAGATAGTAGCCGATTCTCAGACCTACTGAATACGCATATTAAATTTGGTAAAAATCAGTCAAGCCGTTTCAGAGGAGTTCAAGTTCGAACACCGTGACACGAGAATTTTATATATTAGATAATCATAATTTGATATAAAGGTTGAAGTGTGTGTTGAGAACCCTCGTAGCTATAACTTAAAGGATGCCTTTAGAAGAGTTTACTCTTATTTTAATTACTAATTACTGGTAACTAAAATAAGAGTAAGTAAGAGTCTTCTAGCATTCTTTACCTGTACACAAGTGGTTGCAGTAAATGAATCACGTCAATTAATTAAAAAATAAATAAATGAAAAAACACGTTTAGCAATCTTTTTCAAATATGATCAAAGAAATCACACTTCGGCTATATTAGTATGATGATTTGACTTTGGAAATTAATAACCAATAGTTTTATTTTTTACTGAGCTCTTTATATATACGAGACGTTCGTTATGTATACAAAATTAAAATTCTTAATCTTATATGGTATTCTCCCCTATAACGGTTGATTTGTTCCATAAAGGAACGAGCATTGAACAACCATTCCCGTATAAAGCTCTTATGTGAACCCATATTACGTATAACAACGAAAGAACGAACGTATGCGTTATGCTCAAATAAATCCCGTTACAATTTTCTCGTTAAAGTAGGTTTCAATCGCACATTAAGGAAAAACCATGTTATAAATCAATCAAGAACATTTTTAATGAAAAAAGATCTTTTTACGTATGTTAAAACATTTAAATCAAATAAACGAAATGCATATGCGTACACGAAATTTATAATGAACAGTATAAATCACTATAAATTACACGGAAACAAAAATTAAAAGTGGAAAATTGTGGGTGTGACTGTCTCTAGGTACTGTCCAGGCAAGCTAAACTAAATAGGCAATCAGTGAGAACAACGAGAGAATGTAATTATAAATTTTATCGTAATAAATTGAGTTTTAACAAATTAAGTTAGCGTTAAATAAGACAACTGAAATAAGCTATTGCCTTAACCACAAGCAATACCGGAACCGGTCGACTGCGCCATGATTGTTTCAGTTGAGTACGAAAAAAACGCGTTATAAGGGGCATTTGTTATACGAGGGACGTGAGATTCGTATTGTGAAAACGCGTTATGAAAGCAATATTGGAAAGATTACTGGGTTTCCATGGAAACTAGTTAAATGTTAGACAAATTCGACCGCAGTGGTAATATTAATAAATTATTAAATAATTCTGATCTCTTTTTATTTTGCCACAGGTCTCCGGCCGTGGCATATAAAACTAATTTAATAGATCGCGTATGTAAATAAAATATTGATTAATATATATCTAGTTTTAAATTTTATGAATATTCTATTATATAATTTTTATTATATAAAATATGTATCGCTTTTGAAATGATGCTGATCTTCTTCATATTCTTATATGTGTCTGAGATTTGAACGTTAAAAAAACAGATTTTGCACTTTATGCGTTTAAAGTTGTGCTGCTAGCCGATAGGCTTTGTGCAGCTTTATCGAAATTGAGTCCGCGGACCTGCTATTTCCGTGATGTAGATATACAAAGTCAATAAGGGTCGAGAGACAGCTAGCAATGTATAAAAAACATTACGAGTACTTACTCTACATTACAATAAATAATTAACATACAAAGCGTGAATACTCCTTGACATATTGAAATTTACTAGACGTTCTCAACTGTCTCTTTGAAAATCTTTATATATATGTTTTAAACATTGGTCGTTTATTAATAAGCAAATTATTTGCAATACGCTGACACGCCTATCGTATTAACCTTTCGCCTCCATTTGATTTTGGTAATGACTAGCTGCTTTGTAAGATGATTTGTGTAAAGTTTAAGGTCCTATAATTGCATTTTGACGTTTTTTTTATTACATTTTGATTGGTTTTAGTGTCATGTCCATACTTTGACACCGTTTTTACGGACTTAGGAGGTTAAGGCAAGAGGATTATGCTTTTTTTTGCCTCGTGTGGAAATCATACATAGGTATTGCCTCCATTGCCGGTGCAACTAAAGAGTTATGCTACTTTTATTAACACTACCGGATCGCTTTTGTATACTACCGTAATTTCAACGTCGGTAGACTAGTGCCTCAATGTCTTAGGGTAGAGCTTTGGCCCCCCGCCTTGTAGTCAGGACATATGTTTGGCAGATCACCCTGTATTCGCTACCAATGCCTTACTAGGGTGGTTGGAGAATTTTTTTGACCTGGTTTACACTGCTGTCCTAGTAGCATTAAAAACTTCCGTAAGTACACATCGCACAGAGGGCGCCTGGACTACAACCTCTGCTTAAATAGCGAAGCTCGTTCCCCGGGGAACCGCTACATACTATAATTTCACCGGATTGAAACGTGGTTGGAGAAGAGCGTGCTGAAACTTCCTCCGATGTCCAGGTCTCTGGTTGCGTATGATATTCTTTCTCTCACCCTCTACAAAGTTTCCTTCTGCCACATTTCTTTAAAGCATGGTTACACAGACTTATTAAGACCAGGGGCCACTCGGGCAAATCATAAACTGGTGGCGGATCGGCTGCCAGAAGTATAGGTAATTAATTTATTTTTGGTTTTATTCTGGAATAGAATTCAATATTACGGGCCGCGGTCTGTGCATCCATGCTTTAAAGGGTGATGTTATTCCTAAATCAACGGTCAAACACTACGGTAATTTTACGTTAAATAATAACTAGATGTTGTTTGGAATTTGTTTAGAATTTATGTATTGCTAAACATACTTAAAACAAAGCCTTAGGTATTTTGTAACATTTATTTGGCATTCAAGCTATATGTTATCTGTTTATGCATAATATTATTTATTTTATTATCTACGAAAATTATTAAAACGTAAAATATTTATTGATATTGTAATAAATATTACAAAAACGATATAAATAATACAAAAACGTGAATTACCTTGGAACTATGGAACTTGATTAAATTTTTGTTTAACAAATTCTGACAGATTTTTTGACAGAATTTGTTAAACAAATAGAAGTGGCTAAATATTGGTCCTTTTCTTACTTAGGATGGACATCCGTAAGGTAATGCCTGATTCCATTAAAAAAATACTAATTAAATCATCATCATTTCATCCAATAGACGCCTACTGCATGGCATAGGCCTCTGCCAAATATGACCACGATGACCTTGTCCAGGTCCAGATCCAGGTCCACCTTGAAGGACGACCAGCCACACCGCCTCTACCGGCTCATGATTGCAACTAGAGGCCCTTATAGGCACAAAGGCCGACTTTTGCACGTGCAATTCGCCCCGCACACTGAACTCAGAATAATTAATACACAAAAATTAACTAACATAGACAATTTTTGTTTTTATAATTACAAAGCATTTTGATTTAGCACCAACATATTTCTGCATTCGAACGAATATTTTAAAGTCTATCAAAATGTTTAATCATTATATAATCGAAGATTCAGATTTAATAAGATGGTCCATAAATTAGAAAAGAATCAAATGCCACGAAGTGGTGTAATGATAAAATATATAAAGAGGCGATGTCACACAGCCAACCGGTCATTGTCACCTTGACGGCGTTTTGTCTAATTTGACATTTTGATGGCTACTGACAGAGTCGAACTAGAAATAAAAATAAATTGAAGTAAGAATCAACACAACACACTAGACATTCATGTTTTATATATTAGATATCAATTGAAAAATCTTCAAAAGACAATAAGAACAAAGCGTTAATTTAAGAACTACTATACCAAAAATATTTTGTAATATATGTTTTCTCCTCTTCTGCTTAAACATCTTTAATATACGACATTTGATTTGGCACATCATAAATACTAAGTGTACCTGTGTATAAACACTAGCTATGTTACGACATCGGCGGTGTAGCATCAACACACAACGGTTGACGAAAATCGGACATCTTAATCTCAAATTTAGTTCCGAGCGAACAGAAAAAGTATATTACATCAAATAAAATGTGTAACTTTAACTTAACCTCCTTATGGAGATCGGTCTATAACAATCGATTTTATCTTTTTCATACCGTTTGATTTTTTAATGTAAATACATAAAGAGTTCTTAAAATGAAAAATATTTATCAAACATTAATTTTTCCGACGTACGAAATCATATAAAAAATTATATCAGAACTGAATTAGAAAAAATAATGAACAACCAAACGTTGTTTTATTAGAAAAGAATAGGTTGGCTTTAAGCTTGCTTCCCAGTACAGCCATGGACGTTAGTCTTTTTTTCTTCGCAAACCTGCACTGCGCCGCCGACCTTTGCGATGTTGCCGATTGCTTAATTATCGACTGCATCGTATGTTTGAAGTGTCATTTCATATTTACTTGCAAAACTGTCAATGTTTGCTTCATGTAAACAATTTTTTCATAATTGTATATAAATTTAATAGCATCATTATTACTAAAATATAATACGACAAACTTGAATCTATGTAATTGGCAAATATTTAAGTGCTAATTTTGTGGTTTGAAAATCGATTACGTTTTGCGCTTTGTTTCCTTAGCCGTAGTAAAAACATTTTCGGTCTTCGATTCAATTCATATTTTTCTTTAAGTGCTATCTTATTTCTGCTTTCCAATCCAGTAGTAATACTCTGATATTATAATAATGGATCTCAACCGTGCCTCAAGAATAAGTCAACTAACCCGATTCCAGAAAATTTGTTTTAGACTAAGCTGCTTTTGTTTATTGCCACCTCAAATCCGCGGAATCAGTAAAAGCCAATAAGGCAGAGAGATTAGTTATAGACAGAAGATTTGTGGAAGAACTAAAGTGACAGATATGGCCCAACGAAATGGCACATCGAAGTGGCAGGGGGCTGGTATAACGCGTAGAACAGATAGCCGCTTGGGCTTTAAATTTCTAGAGACCACGGATAGACAATCGCAGCGAAGGAGGAACATCTTCAAGGTGGACATATCACCTTCTTTTTCTTTAGATCGTCAGACACTGTGTGCAGACCGCTTCCAACCGGTCTTTTTTGGAAAATATGGAGGCCTATATCCAACGGTGAACATAGACTTTTCCCATAAGGCTAGAATGATGATGATAAAAGACATAACGAGGAAACAAAACTACATCATGTCTATAACATTGTTTTTTTATTATACGATTGCTATATACAGAACCAGAATTAAGCACAGCACATTTATAAAAGCCCTTCATAATTTTTAAAACTAACTTAAGTCGATTAAAAGATTCCGTTCTATTTATAAAAGTTAACAACCCTAAGCTGTGCCATATATAACAGTTACCTAGTGACAGTGATATTGTGTGGCGAGGATTTTACCTGCGTTTTATTGTCTCATTTTTTTACGCGTGTGAACTGCCTCATTGTTTTGCTTTCACGTTCTCTCTCCAGCAGCGCTGTTACGTCATTGTGAGTTTTTTGTAACTTTTAAATGACATTATTTAATTACGTTCACGGTGACATTTTTAAATTTTATTAGCCTTGTAATGTTTTGACTGTTGAAACGTAAACATAAGCATGAACCCAGTTCGAATTGGTTTGCGTCACAGATTTTTTAATTATTAAACATGTAAGTTTCCATGTAACTTGTGATGTTTTCTTTTGCCATTTGTGAAGTTGCGCAATCTGTGCTGGTCTTCAACGCTGTGTTCATCTGCTACTGTGGCATTGAGAATGGTTCACACCTGATCGGGTCGGCGCATGGGACTACATCCTAATGGATAATACGATAAATAAATTAACAATTGCGTTGTTTTTGCAGTACATCAATGCAAGAAGTCTAACCTTGCTGATGAGGATTGTCTTCTGCACAATCAAGATACTACTTGTTGCCAGACAGACAGATACGAGCTGAAGGTCTGTCGATTATCTTCCGATGCTATTTCTGATGCTCTCTGATGTGATAGTAATGTATGAAGTTTTCCTGATAAACCAATAATAAAAATTTAGCCGTGATTTCTATCACTTCATGGAGCGTCCGCCTAATTGACGTTCCTGATCAAAACTACATTAGTTCGTGATAAAAAACAACATCAAGTCTCCGAGTTAACTTAAAAGCATTTCAACTGCAGAGAATTAATGCGAAAGAATTAACTAGTTGCAGTAGGTTAGAGAGACTTGTATCTCGAGCTGCTAATTATCGCCTAGTTTTTCAAACTAGTTTGCAGTCATTGCTTCGACTATGTCTTCACACTTCTAAATTCTTCGGTTGTTACTGCTAAAACTTAGAAACCAGTCTCTCCTGGAACCGTCAAATATTTGTTCGTCCTAAAACGAGTCCGACGTTCTCGAGTTTCTGGACGACCAACGATATTACGGGATACAAGTTACTTACAATATATTTTACCAGACATTCAAATATTCACGCGAAGTATTGATAAAAAAACAAGGAAGCCAAATGCGGCGATTATTTCGAATTAAAATAAAACGATCTTCTGTAATTAGCTATTATTCCAGTGGTTGTTAAAAAAAGATAATGATTTTGACATTTAATAACTAATATAATTACTTTTTAATAACGGTTTAAGAATTAAAATTAAAGAAAAATATTAATTTATTAAGTTAACTTTTATAATCTCACATTATATTAAAAAAAATATTTTAAAGTAAAATAATTTTTAATTGTTTTCTATAGTTAATTGTCACTACAATGTATATATGTCTATACGGTCAAAGAACAAAAACAAAAAATACGGATTCATCATCATCGTCATTTCAACCGCAGGATGTTCACGGCTAGACATAGGCTTCACTATATGATTTTCATCCTTAACAAAGTCCACTTGCCACCTTGTAGATGGACATCCTCCGCTACGCTTGCTGGACCACGACGTACACTTGTAATCGAGCCACTAAGTTTTGAACCCTCTCGTATTTAATGGAATCAGGCGTTACCTCGCGGAAGTCCATCCTAAGTAAGAAAAGGACCAATATTTAGCCACTTCCGCACATGCAGTGGTAGTCCTGCAATGAAACACTAATCGGTGTAACATAACTCCTGAAGATGCCCCGTGGAGGGGTGAAACACGTGTTGAGTAATTTGGCGGTGGCGGTTGTGTGATTCGAATTGTTTGCCGCATACGCATTTATCAGCGGGCTGCCGGGCGGTGCATTTCATTGCACGACTACCACTACATGTGCGGAAGTGGCTAAATATTGGTACTTTTCTTACTTGAACCCTCTCGTGTTGGGTTGTCGCTTAGTACGCGTTTACGATTCTGACCTCAGTGCTCTCAGACGGAATCTCATCTTGGTCGATTCCCAGTCTGGGTAACATTACTACCACTTCGGAAAAATACTGAATATGTAGATTTAATTAGGAAACCATTCCTTCAAAGCCTCAGGCACATAACGTGTAATAGGGTTTTTTTCATGAGGCGGCCATTTTTAGAGGCTTGTTGTAAATTCCGCCGTTTTGAAGACACGGGGACATTTTGGCTTAATAATTTTTACACCCTTTTTATTTGCTTACTCTTCTTATATCTAATTTTATATCTTTCACTCATTTTTCTTTTTTTCCATCACTCCTTCTTATCTTTGTATTTTATATTTACTAAACATTTTACAATTCTTTAATTTATTATTTTTTCTTCACTTCTTATATATGTTATATACTACTTATATTTATCGCACATTTATCACAAATTTTTTATAGTAATTTTGGTTTATCTCATTTTCTTTTTCGACTATTATTGTGTTTTATTATTTTTTTATAATTTTCCCTATAACTCTTCGGCAATAATCCAGAAAGATCTAGCGGCTTCCTCTTTATTCACCAATAAGGTGATGTTTCTTTCTTCTGTTTTTTCGTGCAACCGGGACTGGCATCCAACCCTTAAAGCATCTAATACAGGATAGCTGGTGACTAGACTAGACGAGGGCGTGAAATATCCTCTAAATCTGAAAATGTGTCAATTTTGTACCATAAATATTGTTACAGAACTTACGACATGACTGTATCTCCATTGTCTGATAATTAAGATGTCACATCACCCATAAATTTCAAAATGAATAATACCGATACCTGTTTATTTTATTAATTATTATCTAGATAAATATAATATTGATGAGCACTTAGTGGTGAAGAAGATAAATTAACCAATTTATTGTTTCGCAAAACGCATATCTGTGAGATGTGTTAACTCTATTGTCCTTATCCGTTAAGAATTACAAAAATACGAAACATTTACTTTTAACAATATGTTTTCCGGAGATTAATTATTTTTTTAACCCGTATGCATTTATAATGTAATCATCTAACCACTTAAAAATTAAAATGTTATAACGATAAATATTATGACATTTGACAGACATCTTTTCACAACTTAATAAAAAATAAACTGAAAAAAAAAACCTTTAAAATGTCAATTTGCTATATCTGACATTAATTACGTGTCAATGTGACACATGCTTTATATATGTTTTTCTTTGTTAAAGTAACGACAAGTTTTTCAAATAACATCATAATCCTAACATCTTTATTTTTGTTTTATTGGACTGCGTTTAGTACAGAATAATTACCTATTTTTAACCATTAGTTATAATCCGTACTATTACTACTGTATTATAGTGCTGCTGAAATCTGTACAGCAATTTCACACTTTAGAAAAGCGGGGCGAGGTGAAGTGGAGAAAAAGATCGGTGCAGACTCTACTCTTCCCCGTCTCACCGTATACATACCTAAGGCGCGGTACAGCGGTTCCGGTAGCACTACAACTACTATGTTAACTAAATTTGTTAAAATAATAATGAAAAAAAAACCAACTGCGTTTGTTGATGCCTCTTTAGATAGTGGAACACATTTGAAGCACTCACAGCTTTACTTTAAGCTAAGGAATGTCATTACAGGGATATTTAATTTGGCAAAAGAGTAACTCGATTCTCTGGGCTCTATAAAATTACTTATGACTTTGTTATTATAATATAATAAACAGATTGATTGATTATTCGTATAAAAGCTTTTATATGACCAAGGATGTATATGAATTACCTACTCCACGAAAAGGGACCATAAAATTGTCGTGCGATAAATTTAAAAAGTTCGGAAAAAAACTTGTAGGAAAATCAAACATCTACGCTATATTTTATATAAGAAATTTTTTATTATAATATATGTTAAGAATTAATTAACGACGTCAGTGAAACCTATCACAAAAGAAAAACCCTTTGAAGTTTATATAGCCAAATGGACCTTGAGATCGGGACACTTTTGGAACCACTTTCGGCTCTTTTTAGAAGTCTTTATACTCAATTTAATACAAGTTTTAAATTTGACTCTTCTATTCTTCGGTAATATTTTTTAGGATGTCACAGTCCGAGCCGAATTTCCCCCAAGAGCCTTCGAGCTAGGTTACGTAAACGTAAGTTTAGGCTTAATGTTTACCGCGCTTTGCTTCATAAAGCCCGCAGAATCTGTAATGTAATTTATAAGAATTCACTCTTGGCCACTTTAACATATCTTTGAATCTACAGGGGCGTTAAATATCCAACAGTATTGTAACGTGGTCTCTTTTTTTATATTTCAACAAGTTGGCCAGACTACAACACCCATTAAGTAATATTAATGTAGTGTAAAGTAATATTTCCACTGTGGCGAATGTTTGTGTTTGTACATTTCGCAACTACCAACCTTTTTGGACAGAATTGCAATGCACATTTTGAAATGTACCTTTACAATAACACCTAAGTGTTGAAATAGTGCCAGTATGTCACAGCTGCAATAATTACGGTAGTAAACAAAGTGTTTTATTATAAATAAACACTCGGATTATATGGGTTGAATTTTTTTTCTTGTGCCGTTAACCGTTCCTCCTGGTATTGTTACTCTTAGCCTCTATAGTAACTTTTTGCATTTAAAAACCTTTGTTATTAATCTTCAGAGTTGCTTTGTCGTCGTGGTCGTTTCAGCCCATAGACGCCCACTGCAAGAAAAAAGCCTCCCTCAATGATTTCTATGGGCGGATATACTAAAATTGCCATGCCTGGCAAGTGGGTTGGTGATTGTAATGTGGTATTGCCTCTGGGAATTTGATTGTGGGCAATGGCAATCCTATATCATTAATTCGCGACGTATAAATTGTATAACATTTCATCTCGGGGATGGAACCCGCGACCTACGATCGTAAGCCTCAGTTCTCTACCACTGAGCTATCATTGCTAATTGGTTATTTATTTTTATTATAACTTGCTATCGTTTTGACATAGAGATTTAGCAGCCGGTTGCAGAACTAGATTGCAGAACCCAGTTTAGCTGTTATATTCTTTATTATTATATATACTTAAAAAAAAATTAATTGTCTTAAACACGTAGCACGTGTATAATAAATATGTTACAGCGTACATTAATTTTTAGCTCAATCCCAAAATAAGAGTATTAACACGTTCACTGCGGGCCCAATTTTGAAGAACTTTCAGCTGGTGCGGCTGAGGTCGAATCAGCCTCAAGCTGAACTTCCTAGTAGTGCGGTAGAGGCTTTTCTGCCTCATGTTTCAATCATTTTTTTACAATATTGAGTCAATGCTTCGCAGACATAAAGAAAGCTATGTTTGTCTTTGTCATATCTCATACGGTTGAGTGTAAACAGCCGCCACACTAGAGAGAAAACACGAGTTTTACGCGCCGCACCAGTGCAAAGTCTACCATGAGGCTGAATCGGCCTCAAGCCGCAGTGAACGTGTTAATTGTTCATAAACACACGCCCACATTCGCACACACATACCCGCATATACATGAAATACATGAAAATTAAAATATAAATAATTTATTATTTTTAATGACCATATTGATTTGACGTAATGGTCGCCTAAACAAATTATTATTCGACCTGCCCGCTAATTTAGGTAAGCGTCTAGTCGACAAAATTAACTGTCAAAACATTGCAAGAAGGCCTCCTCCTTACACCTCTCTCTCTCCTTTCTCTTTAAACGCGATAGACCATGCGCCTGCCGGTGGAACCATAAAATGTTGAGAACTCAAGTCTCCGGAGGATACAGTATCTCATACATGACACCCAGTTATTGATTTTAACTAAAAAATATAACGAACCCCGACGTCAATAGATTTTCTGGAGATTAAGTCTAGATTTTTGTTTCAAAATTAGTTTTTCTTACAAATTGTGTGTCAAATAGACACATTGAAAATTATAAAAGAACTATGAATACAGAGTGATTGAAAATAGGTATTAAAAGCTATGAACTCACCTCATTTTTACACTTTTTTCACTTTTTTCACCACGCTTTTACACTTTTTTCTAATCACTCTGAGCAAATATCACTTTGAAATATGTGACATTGTCGACAGGCAAATATATTCCGGCAATATAAAGTCTACAAACGTAAATAATAAACCAATAATTAACTTTAATATAGTAATATAGTGCACGCTTTTTACTAAATTATCATTACGTCATTTATTATTTCTGAAACAATTGATTTTTGAAAAGGCAAATGAGCTTTACATATAGAAGCTTATGATATATATACATATATACACACAAACTCACATAAATATATACATATACATATAGATATATATATATATATATATATATATATATATATATATATATATATATATATATATAAGTGTGTGTGTGTGTGTGTGTATATGTTTAGAATACATAATGTACTATGACTTTTAAGAATTAAATAAAAAAACCTTGTTTGGGAAACCTTTAAAATTATGACTAGTATTGATGATGCACGGGTCAAGGACGCATTGATCACGGATGAAACGTGAGTATAGGAGTACGGTATGCGTAATCACCTAAAAACGAATTTATTTTTAAAAAATTATTACATCGAAAACAAGTATGTGATGTTTCTTATATACCTGTCTCATAAATACCTTGGCCTTTAGAAATATATGTTACTGGTGGGAGACCTTATTTAAATAATATAATATAAATATACATATCTTTCTATTGCTCGAATGTTCGTCTAAAGTGGCAATGAGCATTGTTAGAGTAATCGACTGCTGTTGGGGCCGAATTGTTTTTAAACATGGCAACCATGAGACGGTGTACGCAGCGCGGATTTCCCATAGTATACTAACTATATAGTCAGTATACTATATAGTCAATGTAAAACAAAAGTATGTAAATAACAGAAATAAAATAAATAAAATACTATTGTATAATGAGAGAGGAATGGAAGGTCACAGAGCGAAAGAGAATGAAAGAAGAAATGTGGAATGAACACCAAATGAAAGAACATAGGATGCATAAATGAAGAGGGCGAAAATAAAAGAAGATTGTGAAAAATTAAATAAATGAAAACAATAGTCCTTGTCCCACACCAGATAGGGGGTACGAGAGGCTTCCAATAGCGGGGCCATATAAAAAAAAAACTATATAGTCAAAGTCAAAGTAAGTAGATGGAAGTGGGCAGCGCAAGCCTTGAAGTGGACGTCCATAGACAAAGATGATAACGATGATCTCTCTATTCAAATACGTTCAATTAGATTTAAGGTACGTTCATATATCAACTAAGTGCTGCACGAACGCCTTGTCTTTTGGCAAAAAAGTTGCCTTTAAACTCGCGAGTCATTTTAAAAAGTTTATCGTGTACTATGTTATGTCAACTGTGCCGGTCTTCCCCAGTGTTGCTTGCTGTTTTCCTAAATAATATTAAAAAATACTATTATAAATTGCCATTTATTCATACGATAATTAACTTGGATCATTTACAATGCACCTTGTGGGCGTCATGAGAAGAATATCAAAAGAGATCAATTTGATAGTAAACAAAATCAAATTGATCTCCCTTATAGTGGAATCATTCAACTTAAAGCTACGAGGAATTCAAATGCATTCGGTTCTGTGAAGAGTCTACTACAAAGTCATATGAGTTTCTTGTGATCTCTTTCAAAAACTTCCTTAATATATCAGAAAGTGCATTTGTTATTTATTCGTATTTATGCAATACCTTTTCCGCGTAAATATTAGAGGTATTGGAAAGCAATGTCGTTTCTGTCGACATATTTTGCAGAAAAACCGAATGATTTTTACCGCCCCGGCATTGAAAATTTGTATACTAGATGGAAAAAAGTTGTTGATAACGAACTTGAATATATTGTTGATTAGAATTAAAAACTTGTTAAAAATGTAGTCTTGTGAATTTAACTTGAGAAAACGGCATTACTTTCCGGTCCCTGCAATATATACACATATAGAGAGAGAGATGTGTGAGAGATAGATATAAATATGTATGTGTGTATGTATGTCCTCAACCACCTCAATCTCCTTCATGTCTCTCATCTTCATCCGAAGGTTGTCTGGTAGAGGTCACCTCGAACAATAAGACTGCCTCTTGTACCTCTATATAAATTGTTTATTTGTTTTATTTGTTATCTACGGTGTAAAATAAAGAAATGATAAAGTGAAATAAATGATCAAATTTGGTTTTTCTAGCATTCTTCTATCATATACTCACTGTAAATAGTCTTAAGTGAATGATAAGATAAAAAATATATATGAATTAGGTTTACTGGCAGAGGATGTACGTCATTAAGACTGCCATTAAACGATGAGTAAAAAAGAGTAAATAAATAAATGATTAGTTTAGATTCTAGGCCATGCCAATTTCTCCAATGTTTTACTCGGTACATGTTTTATTTTTCTCACAAGATATACATTGGTACATTAATAAACCACTATTTGCGTTAAGTCTTTTAAATATAGACTGTGCTAGCTCTCAGTAAAGACGTTAACAATATTTACTACACAGAACCGGTGCAGGTTATTACTTGTTTTAATATGTTACATCCGGAGCAAAATATCGATAATATTCTACGTTTATGTTGTGAGCGATGAGCTAATATTTATAACAAAAACATTTACGGCGTTGTTTAGAAGGAAGCGCTTCGAAATTATATTTTTTAGTGTCGATTTGTAAAATATCTGTGGAAATTACTGGAACGTTTATAAAATAAATGGCGGTGGTTGTAACTGCTAAAGTTACCTATCATTATTAGACACAGAATAATAACAGTAATTATTGCTTAATTCTCAGAAATAAAATAGGTAGGAGAAAAAACGTTAATATGTAAAAAAATTGTATTTGTTTTTCATTTTTGATTCAAAAGATACAAAAACAAAGACCCATGTGAATTTATTATGGGCCCTTCTAAAAACAGTGTTTTACTACTTACTAAACTTCCTAGTAATGTATGTTAAATTGAAGGATGAGTGGAGCGTAATTCGATTCTGGTTTCTATCAAATTAAGCTCTTCAGGCAATTTGCACTTGACGCACAAAAGTGATAAAAATAATCAAAAATAGATAATGACATGAATTAATAGATAAATTACGAAAGTAAAAGCAATCCGTCGCCTTTTTACTATTATTTTCCAATACGCCCAACAAAGTTAATACTACAAATATACTAGATATACACAACTTATTAATATAAGGATGCGTTTACATGCATCTTTCGTTTGTAACATATAGACGCATTTTCTCTTAAGTTATTTGTATTGAATCAATGACCCACTGTTTTTAATATAACCTACTATTTGAACATTGATTTTTAATATATAGCTTGATTTTTCTAGAAAAAATACGGCTACTATAGATAACTTATCGATGAAATTATTTTAACAAGAACTATGTTTGGAGTTTCTCTGCGATATTGAATCACAATATTTGTAAATGAAAGAATATAACCGACATATGTCAGGTAACTTGTGAAGAAGTAACAATCTCAACGTACTTTGGGGACCTCTCGTTCCACCCCCATTTATGTGGGAACAGGGATTTCCTTTTCAATAAATTTTTCACTTTCTTTTATTTTTTTTATTCTGTTCTTTTATTCCTCATAATAAATATCTATCTGTCTCTTTCAATCCATAATTCATTCTATTTTTCTCTTCCGCTCCTTAAATCTTTCATCCATCCTCAATCACTGCAGTTAGGTTTAATTACTATTTATAATGTCACAGATTTCATTTTAATTTTGCTCTTATACATATATCACAGTTTTTTAATTTATCACGATTGTTATTTCTTGCATTTTCAATCTCTTCCTAATATAATTAATTCTAGTTAACATTTTTTTCATGCCTGTTTCACTTATTTTTTATCACAGTTTTTGCCACTAACCTGCAGAACTTAAGGAAGGATTCTCTTCCTTCTTCAATCATGATAGAGGAGTCAGAAATTCAAACGACCTTGTTAGCATGATCAACGAAAACGCTGTGATGTAAATCTTGGATTTCGTTTCAATAGTCTAATTGTTTATTTTTTTAAATAACAGTATAAAAAGAAATAAATGCCAGTAAGCTAGAAGTATAAGTATGGCAACACTTAATCATTTAATAGACATATACCTTGCACAATAACCATCGACTAATTTTGTAACGCAATAAAAAGCTAATTGGACGTTGTGTCGCTGCGTTAACGCTGTCAGCGGACCATGACGGCAACATGAGGCCAAATGACAGAGAGGCTGCAGTTTTAAAAATATTTACCAAGAAATATGCTTTAATCAGTTAAAAGCTATTTATGCCTCATAACGAACTGGCCACTTTTTGTTTTTTTTTTATTCTTTTTATTTTTTATGATCTGTCACAGCACTTGATTACATTACCCTTATTTGACAAACATAAAACTAAAGTCTTTAAAAAGATTTATACAGGACACAATATGAGAAAATAATAAAATCATCGTCATCATTTCAGCCGAAGGATGTTCACTGCTATAGATTTCCCTAGTTTCTTGTAGCACTGGTTGGAAGTAGCCAATCAGTGTTTTCTGGTTTATCAAGGTCGTCTTTCCATCTTGTACTACTAGCTAATACTAGCTACTACTAGCTAATACTAGCTACTACTATTACTAGCGTCCTACGCTGCGCTTGCACTCCAGAAGCTTAAGGTCACAGTGACCATCTGTTCTGCGCGCTGTGTGGCCTGCTCATTGCTAGTATGTCGGCTATTTTCGTAATAATGCAATCAAGCAGTATATTGTATTATCAACGTTCTCTCTTCTAATGGTGCATTCTTCTGTCAGAAAATCTGTAGACTATGATTAAACCCATCTTGATTCTTGAAACTGCTGCTCTGGACAGGGTTCTGGTACTCACCTAATACCAACTACGAAAGTTTTAGCCATGAGGTGTGTCATCTGAGTTTTAAGAAACAGAACTAGGCAGCCCTAAATATGGAGAAACTATAAATGACAAGAAGCAAACAGTGACAATAGTCGAATAAAATTTAAAAACTCGAGTACTTCAGTTTTGTTATGCGTATTGAGGAACATCATCTTCTTTAATTAATAACGTTAATTCTGTGGTTCTGTTGAAGAAGAAAACCAGACAAAAGACGACCATCATGTCTGAGAAAAATTTGGTGGAGGTTCAAGATTTATTTATTAGCTTACACAAGAAGTATACATAACACAAAATACAGAACAAGTTGCAATATAATTCTATTGTGTTCTTTCATATGTGATACAATATTTAAAATTTACAATATATAACATTATAAAAAACATCAATACAAAGAGTAAATTGAATAAGTAAGCCTGCGCCTAATGTATATAATGAACACTTGAAAACTCTTTAAGATATTTTATATTTCTCCGACCTGCTTGTTGTTGCGAAGAGAACGTCAACTTTGTCAGTTTGGACTTTGTATAGTTCTTTTGCCGTACGCTTGGTGCGAATTTCAAACTTGATTTGCTTTTGGCCGTTCATGCTGAAATCATAATAAAGATGGACACTTTCGGGAGGTAACGTCTGCATGAAAGTACTCTTCGAACGACGAGAGGTCAGCGTGAATCAGCATAGCATAGCGTCTTTGTGTCATCGACAAATCAAATATGTCCAGACAAAAAGATCTTTTCTCCAATACTGAACCTATAAAGATAATTATTGGTTCCTAGGTCAATTGAAACAACCTACTATCTTCTCTATTGATATTTGTATGTTATCCAATTTCAGTTGCTTTATGGACAACCATTTCCAGTATAGCTACCAGTTACTCATGTCACACATCTGATAACTTGTGAGCCTTTACCGACGACACGCTCTAAGCTAAGTCGCACGAGCGCCTTGTTTGACACGAGACACGTCTTCGCCGCTGCAAGGACGCGCTTCGAGCAATGTGAACCGCAACTGACACCACGCCTTCACTATTCGAAATGGTTGTGGTAACTATTATCATATTATTCCCAATGATGATTAAATAACCATGAAATTTAATCAATACAAGTATTCCATCTGGAATATGTAGTTTTACTCTACATAAGTAAATCATTTTAGTTAGGGTAGAGTATCTACTCCTAACATAGGAATCGATGTATTTTCAAGGACATATGTAGTTTCTCAAATAATACAATCATGGCGTAGTGTTCGGTTTCCGATATTGCTTATAGTTAAAGCTATGTTCAATTAGGCTTGCTTATTTAACATTAACTTTAATGATGCTTTAAATAAAGAATATGTAACTAAAGATGAAATCCAATGTATGCTTATTTAAAATAATCTGTTTAATCAGATTTACATCTAGGTAATCTGACAACATTGTTAATTGGATCGCTTTAACCGGGCAGCGCAAGATTATGACGAACTTTGGGGGAGGCCTATACCATGCAGTTAACATCTGCATTGACATGTTGATGGTATCAGATAATGTTTTATACGCCTCTGTAATTGCTTATCTATAATCAAATGATACTTCTGCATGTCACATTGAAATATTTTTACATAAAAAATTACATTAACAATACCTTTCAATAAAACAAAGGACTTTATACGTAGCCCGGCATCAAGTCTGTGACCCTGAACAGGTTCAATGCCAACGCCATATAGTGGGCAGGTTA
Source organism: Battus philenor (assembly GCF_028537555.1). Classification (NCBI taxonomy): domain Eukaryota; kingdom Metazoa; phylum Arthropoda; class Insecta; order Lepidoptera; family Papilionidae; genus Battus; species Battus philenor. The sequence continues at coordinate 9,644,299 of NW_027181686.1, forward strand.
TGTAATAAAATAAAAAGCAAATGTGTGAACGAGCCGGAGAGGATGTGAGGCGTCATAGTGCGTCGACTTCCGCAGACCGTATCAGTCGTCGGGCACTGAACCGGTGCAACCAGGCATTGAGAGTATTGAACTTTTGTTAAAGTCAATGATTATGATATAACAACTCGTCCACCGTCCGCTTTGCGTGGCCCGCATTGCCTTTTGGTTTTATTTCATAAAATATCTCTTCATTATCGCAAACATACCAAAAATATTATGGCCAGGTTAGACCTATAAAAGATATGGATAGTTTGAAAATACGCCTTTTTAAATGGAACGCCCCCTCATCCATCTCAATTATCATCATCTCACCTTTCCTCGACGAATATTCTTATCACATTTCGAATTTCTTAACCTTTCGTTTTAAAGTTGTCGTGATAAGTCAGTCTATGAGTAAAAATTTCATTTTTACATATTTAGAGCTTTTACGCCTAATTACCAACAACGGCATAAGCGATCACTCTGAAACTCTGTCGAAATGCGACAAATCAATAATTTTTAGAGTTAAAGGTCTACAGGGACATGTAGTGGACAATTATTAATTATAATGTGCAGTTATTCGAATTTTGAAAAAAGTTTTTCTGCCTATATATTTATTATTTTTAAAACTATTAATTTTTCGATATGTTGCGCCATATATTATTTAACAGATATTGACCTAAACATACAACCGTTTAAAACTTTTGCACATATAATCAGTCTCCCTGTATATATATAGATAATCTCCACTTATTATTAGTCCTCAACGATAGTTACTTAAGAAAGTTTTTGTAGGTAATGCAATTTAAGACACGCGGTTCGAACGCTTTATGTAAATTGAATTAATAATCACCGTTGCTCACAAAGGGTAAACGAAAACTTCAAGATGTTATATCAGAAAACCACTGTAAGACTAATAATCTGAAAATTATGCGACATCAGGCAATTCTAGAAACAAAACATACCGCTGGTTTCAAATTTGAACAAATTGTACTCTCCCTAAACCGTCGTTGGTATATCACCTTCATCAGATTTTAACTAAATAGCAACCAGACGACAACATAAAGCAAACATGTTTCTTTTGCTAGAGGTTTTACAAATAACATAAAACTTACATTACCTTACATTAAACGTTACACACTAAACTGTTAAAATTAAGTAATATTCGCGGTTCGCTTTGTTTTTCATGCTTAATCAAAAGTAAAAGGCTAATGTAAATCATCATTTGCTGGTCACGTGAACACACTCCATCGATTAGAAAATGTTTGACATGGTTTCGACAATTTAAACGTGGTCAATATAATGTAATATACAGTAAGCGCTGTGATAGACTATAAAACACTCGGTGAAACCGTTAATACATAACGCTATTGCCAGCTATTGCAAATGTATAATTAAAAACACTCCTAAATCGAAAGTAAATTAAATTGGGCCAGAAGACATGGCTTTTTTGTACCAGGCTTACACTCCTGTCCAAGTGGCATTTTCAGATTCCAGTTGTGCGAGGTGGCAGGGCGCAGGAGGCACTTAGTTGAAACCTCTTTTAATGTGGTACGAGGTCAGAGCCTAGACTCGGGTCGCTACATACTACATTTCTACCGGATTGAAAGGCCGTCGACCGTCGATCAATTAGGCAGACATCTCATGGAATAATTAGGCTCAAAAACCCCAACGAGTCAACCTTGGCTTTGATGCCTGTCTGTAATACCATTTTAGCACTACCTGTCAAGGGTGCCCGAGAGGGCATGGACATGGTTGGGTGCCTGGCTAACGAGGCATGACAAACAGAAAAAAAATAATTACAATTTCAGCGATGATCATGTAATATATTTAAGAAGTTTGTTAAAACAAAATTAAGGTGAATTTTTTTAATGATAAAAAAGATTAAGAATGAATTGACCTACAACAGTATTAAAGATATTGCAAAAGCGATCAAAAAAATCGTCTAAGTTTGTTGTATGCTCTCAACAGTTTGTTGTATGCTCTCAACATGTTGAAGGATATCACATTATGGAATTTTAATTCTTTGATTAGTTCTTGTTTTAAATTAAGCTCTTCTGGCATTCTTCTCGTGGTATCTTTTCCAAAACTTTAAAACTTCAGCGGTCTGTGCTGATGTTCCGTGCGCTATGTAACCTTTCCCGAAACGAAGCTCCGTCTCACACAGCAAAACCAGTGAAATACCTCTTAAAACTGCGTGGATGGGACATCATGCTCCAACCACCGTACTCGCAAGATCTGGCTCCATTTGACTGTCCACCCTTCACACCGATTGTGTATGCACTTGCAGAGCAGCACTTCAGCAATTTGGAGGAAATCGGAAAATACCTGTCAGCAGCTGGTGCAGAAAGGTGACGTGGCGCGGGTAGGCCTCCATCAGGTGATCCGACAACAAAAATAATAATAAATCTTTATAACAAGTACTGTTATGGATTTATTCAAATATTGTATTGACCCTTCCTAATGTCAATGATAATGAAGTATCATTATATAAAGATTATATTTTAACTGTAACGCATCGTGTAGCCTAACAATAGCTGTCAATATTTATAATCCGTATCAGTTAAGCCGTCTTAATCCGCCGATAGAGGGAGTCCAATTCCCAAAGACCGAATATTCGACGATATCCCTTACGCAAGAATTAATGTGAATACTTTCAAGTAATTATTCTATTTCTTTACGTTATGTAAAAGATTGAAAGTTATTACATCTATTTTCCTTTTCAATAAAGTAATAATTCTGAAATATGTTGCATTAATTTATTTTTGTTTTTTTAACGCGACAGGCTAATTACTTCTGGCAGTACAAAGTCTGGTACAGATAGTAAAAAAAATTTATTTTAATACGTAATAGTTCGAATTTTAAGAACGCTTCTTACTATATTATTGTAACATTATTTATTATTGTTATATATATCATTTATTACTGCTAAAACCATTGATATTCAGATATGGTGAACCATTCATTAATTAACAGCAAATGAGGTATATATCCACATAATAAGGTTTTACACCTGTAACAGATCACCATATATTACAAAAAGGAGAAAATCGTTCTTCAAAAATAATATATACTTACTAGCTGATCCCGCAAACGTTGTTTTGCAAAAAAATAATGTTTTTAATTTACAAAAATAATATAAGGGTTGATCGTAGAGGGGTGAAAATTTATGGTTGTATGTATTCTTGTATGCTGTATCAAAAGAAATAAAAACAAAAAATTTCGTTAAAAAAAAATTAAGTGTGAACAACATTTATCACTTAGGGGTATAGAAAATAGATAGTAGCCGATTCTCAGACCTACTGAATACGCATATTAAATTTGGTAAAAGTCAGTCAAGCCGTTTCAGAGGAGTTCAAGTTCGAACACCGTGACACGAGAATTTTATATATTAGATTTATTTATTTGTTTCGTGGTTATATAAACGTTGTATAAAGGTTAAACAAAGATCTCCATAAAATAAAGCAATCTATGAAGATATCTTTAGACATTTTCTTGGCACAATCGTCGGAAAACTTGTTGGATAGCAATACATCCCGTTACGGAGTCCAGTTAAACATACATTGAGAGCATACTTCTCGAGAACACGCCAAGTGTACACGTTGGTTGTCATTTAGACATCTTCTTCAAACACGCAATATATTGCAACGGGCATAGCGACCACGTGGGATGTGTGCAAACTGTTTATTATTAGTGATGTGACCATATCGTAGAATTTAAGGTATTTTAAATTCAAATGTCTCTGCCATAAAGAACTTTATTGCTATAGACCCAATCCCTGTAATTATAATATAATAACAAATATTTATTACTTGAATATTTTTACGTTTTTAAGTATTATGTGTTCGTATATTTAAAAAATATAAACTTCTCTGCGTTCTAAATGTACATGGCTGTTTAAAAAATAACATTTGCGTTTTTGTGAAAAGAGTTTCAATTATTTTTTTCGTGGTCATAAATTATTGTCAGTAATTTAATTTCTATCTTTAAATTAAGTAAGTATTTTTTTAGAATTACCCATCTGACCCAGTGTAAGTTAAAATTACTTACTGGGACAGACAAAAATGTAAAATTGGTATATCGACAAACCCTTAAAATTTCAAAGAAAACAATATCCTTATTAACTCCATTAACTAAGTAAATAATAGGACTGGGAACTAGATTTGTTATATATCTAATTAAAAACTTTTCATTAGTCAATTGTCAATTTATAACTTTTTTCGTCTTGCATGCTTTGCTATCCCTACATTTCCATTTTCTTCTGTTTATCAAATATGTTATTATTATCAAATATATCTTAATATTTTAAAATGAATAGTCTAGTTTAGTTACTTTAAAAACGTTCAGCGTTCACTTCATCCTGGCGAACTAGTAGATGCCACAAGCAAACACGATTAATAAAAACTTCAATAAAATATTCTACGTTCAAACTTTTAAATGTTATAGGCGTTGATTTTAAATAACACCCGTACTGTCGTATCAAATATGTTAAACAGGTTATAATAATAAATCTTATTTTAAATAGTTCATAAGAAAGCATTTATGAACACAAATCGATAAAATATGGGGACATCACTATAGTAACGTCTTCGTGTGTGTAAGATATTCCTCGTGCAGCGCATGCGCTTGAATAAAATGCCAACAGCCATAGAGATGTTCGTGCGAGTTTATACGCCGATTATTGGTCACGACTTTAACAAAATTAAGGAATAAAAAACCGTCTATCGACCAATTTACATATTTATTTAACATTACATTTTAATTTAACGCTCGGAATTAATTTAAATAAGTTAACTTTAACAACCATTTTGTACACTAACTTTGTATTATAAAAAATATATAAAGATATTTATTTTTTCGAAAACCAATTACGGAGGCGACTTTAATAAGCAGCAAAAATAAAGGTGATTGGTTATAGATGTTAAATCTTTAAAGTGAATAAATAACTTATTTGTCATTAAAAAGCTTTAACTTATACACCCACTTCCTATTGCACGATATGAAATGATCACTCTGAAATATACTTGCAGCAGTACAAAGTCTGCAGAGACAGATCATCATCACTATGCCAGCCGATAAAGGCCGTCTATGACCCTAGGCATATGCCTCTCCCAAAGTCTAGCGCTGCCCGCATTCAGTGATTTCACGCAATTTTATCTATGTCGACGGTCCGACTAGCGGGGGACCTAACAAAAGACGTCTACCGGCTTAGGATCGCCACATAAAAGATAGTTAACAATAATCAATTTTAATATGTGATAATCCGAATTTTAAAATGCTTATTCTTCTTATAAATCATTGCGTAGTTTATTATTTTTGCAACCATCATATTATTTTTAAAAAACTATAAAGATGTATCGATAACAGGGTCCTTCCTAAAGCATCCGCATCTAATGGAGCCCAGAGCACTTGCGCAATCACTCCACGGAAGTCACGAGTTACTCCAAGCCACTCAGGAGCTGACCTCCTAACTAATTGCATGATTTTATATCCATCAATACAAAGAAACCGCATTTAGAATAATCGATTATTAAATTATATAATAAACTGTGTTTAAACAGCTATAAAAATTTCTTCGATGTAGCAATATAGCTTAGCTCTAAGCTATTTTTATTATGTACATTCCTAGTTTCTATAATCACGCTCAAGGTCACCCCAAAAAGCAATGGAGAGAGCTATGTTCGGAGCTTCGCTATAAGATTATATCGTAAATAAGGATATCTAAAGAAGAACCAAAGTCACAGACATAGCTTGAAAAATTGCTGGTGTGATGTTGCAAGGCTGTTTATTAATATGCACTAAAATAAAAAGAAATCATATTTCTATTCATACAATACTCTATTACTATCATTATCATCATCATTATTTCAGGCGTGGTCACTGGCATTGACCGTTTCCAAAGATTTCCGATAGTTGGAACTGACATCCAGCTACTTCCGACAACCTTAAGGAGATCGTCTGACCTAGTGGGTGAACATTCTAGGCTGCGCTTTGCGTGCCCATGGTTTCCACTCCAGAGCTTCAAAGCCTCAGCTTTCATCTGCGCAATATGTGACCTGCCCACTGCGACTTCAAGTTGCCAATCCGCTGGACTCCGCTACTTTCGTTCTGTCTCCTCGCACCAAAATAATTCAAATAGAGAGAAGAAAAAATACATTACTAGTTAGTACTTTTAACTTTGCATTTTATACATGTAATTGTGTAATTTTTTATTCAACATGATTTGTGTTATTGTTTTAATAAACAATATTTATGTAAATATAATTCAAATTTATACAAAGGAGCGTGGGAACAGAGAAAGTAAAGACTGCGAACGGTTGTCTATGGCATGAAATACGAATATAAAATGATAGCATTACAAAGCCCATAGAGTAAAATCATCGATTTAAAAATACAATTTTTTTAATTCCAGTATATTTTTAATAAAATATCATACATATATAAACATAATAAAACTCAATGTTTCACTATTTATCACTGCTCGCTTTAAGAACCATTTCTTACTATTGGTTATACGTGTAAAAGATTTAAAAGGGTGAATGTATAGCCCATTTATCAGCAAAATGCTTTTTTTAGGCTTTTTCACCTGTTTTCAAACACAATGCATAAAATGAATATTTTTTTTTATTGGAATACGATGGGCCAGTAACTTCTGGCAGTACGAAATATGCAGGGACAGATAATATATAATAATTCATTTGAATATATAATAATCGTAATTTTGAATAAGACCTTTGTTACTATATTATCAATACGTTATTTTGGATAAGGTATACCATGAATTAATTAACAGCAAATGAGCATTCGCCCCTTTAAATCTTTTTCATCTATAACCAATCACCCTGTATATCTTCAACGAGACACCGTTGTACTGATCCGTTACACTGACCATTGTACTGTTATTTAGATTAATGCATACAATCTAAAATTAACCAGTCGTAGCCAATTGGTCGGCCAGTTAAAAAATAGCACGACCTCCTAACCAACAACAGGGCAAATAACGCAACCGATACGATATCTTCTCGCCTCTCATCATTAGTAATAGGATATACTATAGTATATCTACTATATATACTATAGTATATACTATAGTATATCCTATTACTACAGGATATACTATTGAACATACTATACAGGTGATTAGGAATAGGCGTAAAACTTTGAAAGGGTGAATGTACTTTGTCTTGCCAATATGATTGTTAAAAAAAACATTTTTGGACTGAACGTAGCATTAAATAACATAAAACCATTAAAAATATACAAAATTTATTCGAAGTGGTCTCCATTGGCTGCAATATTAACGTCCAGTAATCAATAACAGCACGCAGTTTTTCTATGAAAAAAATGGTAACAGTCAATCCTATAGATTGTTTTAGGTACTCCAAATTATCGTAGCGTTTAGAGCAAGCCTTACTGTGTGGCGTGCATATCGCGTCGAGGTGGACTGAATCACTTCCACTCGTACTCATGGGGATCCGGAGTTCCTGGAAAGAAGATCTGCAAGCCAGCCCAGCAGAGCTCGTCTACGGCGAGCCACTTCAACTGCCTGGCCAGTTCCTCGCTCCGGTGGACGACTACACTACAGCTGACGTTACTCAGTACGCAACAAGACTTCGAGCACACATGGCGAACTTGTCCCCGTGAATTTTTAGGAAGTCAAACCATGTTTTGCAACGATAGAGACTTCCCAGGACAGTGACTGGCTAAGGTCGTTCCACATTACTATGGATAAATCAAGTGAAATGGCAATCAAAAAGAAATGGCGAATAGTTGTGAAAAAGGCATCAAGTCTCCACGATCACGACAGTACTGCCATGGTCCGCTCCAACTCACTTATAATTGCACTGCACCCATTTTTCTTCCTTTAAATAAGAAACATAAAAGAAACCATCGGTGCAATAACGTGTGTTCATAAAAACATGCTTTGTTCTAGCATAGTGTCAGTGTGAAGGGCACATAGTTCTCGTGTAGCGATCACGAGCCGGTAAACGCGGCGAGGATCCCTTATTAGGTTAACACGTTGAACGCCATGGCGGTCACCATGTGTCTGACAGCATACTGTCCCTTGGGGCCACACCATTAAATCGAAAATCGTCAAAAAATCGCCAAGGTGTTTTTTTACAAATATTGTCAGTAAAACCCTTAAAAATAACGGGCGACTTACGGAAACAGCGATTTACCCGTTATTTTTCTGCGGGGCCGCGCGGGTCACATGCCTTGTAAACAGTCGAAACACTGTCCGTTGGCTCCCTAGAGGCTTATGAAGTGATCGAGGGCATGCGGACACATGGTGTCCGACGCGGCCTCTTGGACCCAACATGATGGCAGTCACATGGTGTCCGTCGTGGCCCACTGAACTAAACATGGTTTTTAGTCTGGCGTTCAACGTGTTAACCGACAACATAATCAAGGTCGAAGTCGCTGAATGCGAGCAGCGCAAGACCCGTCATTATTTCGTTCTTTGAGAGAGTCCACTGTAAGGCTGGTGATCATGATCATGAAAATGTAATAATAGTCGAGATACACCTCTCTAATAATGATCATCCACTGCGCAAAATGGAGCTGGACACGTGTCTGGCTCAAATGTTCACCGGACACGGGGTTGTTCTCAGAGTACCTGTAAAAGTTTAAAGCCAAAGGGAGTCCCTCGTGCATCTGTGACCCAGCGGTGGACCAGACCGTTGTTCACGCAATTACTCGCTGTCCCGTATACGAAGGGATAAGTTGCTTGTGAAGTGGAAATGGGTGGGAGCATTGCTTGCGGCAGCATCGCTTCCCATTTGGAGGAGAGCCGCTACACTTTCTTGCGGTTTTGTTGCAGGGTGATGGGTGACTTTACCAAGCGTAACAAACGGATTTGTACCGTTACAAGAGATGTGGCGAGGGATAATATGCGTGAACGCTGTGAGAATGATAGAAAGCATGAAGAATAAAATGGGGGAGAAAGAAAGAGGGTAAAAATAGGAAGGTATACCTGTCACGAAAACAAGATGGGGGAAAGAGAAAAAAAAAAAAAAAGATCCGCCTCCAACCGTGAACAAAACTCGTCAAGAGCATATTAACCTGTAAATGGCAGATACCATAGCAACATTCAAAAAAACATAGATGTTTTAATTTTTTTAATCATTTAATAGGTTAAATATACTTTGTTGGATTTGATACATCAATACATAGAGGAAACAGTTATTTAATTAACATCGTTTATAGTATTCTTGAACGGCATTTGCAAAACGCTAAACATCAAGATAAACACATTTCTACTTTTTCTTTTAAAATAAACAATTTATTATTTCATAATCTGTAAGTGATTGTTACAACAAGTACACAGATCAACTGTCAGTTTTAAAAAATATATAACTTTTATGAACGGTTTCACATACAATTATTTTTTTACATCAATTACATTTACATTTACTATACTATAACATTCAATTGAAATCAAAAACATTTCTCTATAAGCCTAATAAGAACTATGGGTACTTGAAACTAAGTTCAAAGGTACCTATGAAAGCATTCTTGGCTCAGGTTGAAATTGAGTATTCCACCAGATTGGATGACCAACTACTAAGTTGTTGAAGAACTTTCTTTGGTTATTCGGGAGGGCGCTCTGTGAAGTAACTTCGTCGAGTTACCTCTGTAGAGGGAACATAATCTTTGGCTGTAACTCAGTGTGAGAGCATTTTGACTCCTCAGTGGTAAAGTAGTCCGAACCACAGCATAATCCGTTGTTTTATCAAATTATTGGAAAAGATTTACAAGAACGATTCACAAAGTGCCTTTTAAGATCATACAAAACTATTACAAAATAATACTTTTATTTAAAAAAATAATGCACTTTGACAGAATTTTTGTATTAACTCTCTCTGAACTAACTTGCTATACAAATTGGTCTCTAAACCAATGTGAAAGTAGGTGAAATAGCTTTAGGAAAAATAAAGTAAGTGAAATGTTAATATTATCCAGAGACAGCAGAACTAAATCCTCCGAGTCATAGTAGTTGTGCCCTTATATGTTACAAATGAAATACATCACCATTTTGTAATTCCCTCTAACTTCAAAAATAAAATGTACAAGGAAAAGCTAAACACCCACACAAATATCCTGGTATGCTTGCTGAAAATAGAGGATAGTCTTAAAAGACTAAAAAGACACATTCCTTGCATAGGATATCAAGCAGTAGCCAATATATATACAATTTGTGAGCAGATGCCCCTAATGCAGATGTACACTCAGCTTATCATAAAACACTGACCGGAGATTCGAACAGAAAAGAAATTGTATAATAAAATACAAACATTACATCTTATCTAAGTTCATAATAAAACTCAAATAATATGATTTACTTAAGGATAAAAATAATAAAAAAAAACTTATAAAATTATTTTATATAGCAATGAAATAAACATTATAGGCGGACTTTAGGCATAACTGTATACTTAACTACACATTGATCTTAACTTATTCATTAAAATATTTTGCAAATTAAGAAAGATAAATTTATGAGAGAACCATAGTGATCAGTGATATTTGCATCTTTTTGAAAAATAAAATTCGTGGAGGTATATTAATTAACAATAAAATTGTATTAATTGTACATGCACATAAATCAAAATCACTTAAACAACTTTCGTTTCTTTTTGTTCCTTTAGTTGGAAAAGTGTTATTTGACTTAAATGTAACTTTGATCATTACGACTGGAAGATAATTGTAGTAAACATCTCAGAAGTTCACCATATGCTAAAATTAAGTAGATAAAACATAAAGGAGAAAAAGTAGTTAAAATATTCTCAAAAAATACATATGCTTTTAAGCACTCTTTAAATGCAACAATATAGTACAGGAAAATTCATTAGTATATGTGTATTCATGCAATAATCACAATTTCTTATATTATTAATTTTACATAAAAATTTTGTACAAAAAAAAATCATTACAATTCATTACATTAGTAAAAAAATTAGAGTGTAGGAAATTGAACTGCCTTAGCATTCCATGTGAATAGGTCCTGACCACCTTCATTGTAATTTGGAATAATTTCTAGTGGTAGTCTCCGACTCCAGTAGTAAAATATATCTGCTCTGTAACCTTGTCCATCTCCACGTATTACAGTAAAGAAATACTTACCATCGCCTGGCATAAACTTTACATTTCCATCTTCTATTTCAGTGTTATTATCTAAAAGACATCTAACAATTTTTAATGTAGGGTGTGTTAATAAAGCAGCCTTATGAGAAGCTTCAAATTTAACATCTGTGTCAAATTGTTTCAGGTTAGGTAACAAGGACACTAAGTTTGCAAGGCCATCAGTAGTTGCATCAGACTGACAGATTTCAAGAACAAGCAGACCAGGTAGCCGTTCACTCAAACACATCACATGTTCATCACTGAATGCTGTTCCGCTCAATACTAGCTCATTAATTGATTGCGGCATTTCCCCAATCACTTTATGTAAAGCTTCTTGTCTTACCTGAAAATACAGAATTAATATGGGTTATACAAAAATAGGCAGGCTTTTCTATATGGTATTCACTAGTCATACTCCTTTCTTGAGAGAGGCTGTGGGTAGTTACCACCACAGAACCAGTATCTGTCACCCAATTAGTCTGAAAATATATTTTTGCTAATGACACTATATCTACTACTATCTTCTAACTCAAGATTGTATAAGCATCACAGTTTTCATTGAATACCATATCTATACTGTTGGGCAAAAACCTTATCTAGTTTATGTTTAACAAAAAAGTAAACTTGTGAAAAACAGTCAAAGCAAATAGCATATTCATTACCAGCATAATACATTGATCACATTTAAATGAATCTAACTTTAGAGTAGGCTAGAATACTTGATGTAGCCGTATTCATTTTAAAATTTTAAATTAGGAATGACCATGAGCTAAATAATCCAATTGCTTGAACACAGGATGTAAAAATTAAGCATTGGGATATAGTAGCTGTCAATTTACATTGGATGTTAAGTAAACATATATGTAGTGACAAATAAGATGAAGGAGAATAATCTCAGAGCCATGTACCCAACAGAAAAAAGACTTGCAATAAATATTAAATGTAGTTGACATAGTAGTTCATTTAAAATATTATAAAGATCTATAGTCTTCCAGGATTTTTAAAACAGTTTTTAAGTCATTATCTTTAAAGAAATACAACATAATCTCTAGCCACAAAAAATTTCTTACATACCATACGGGCAGCAGTGATGTGAAGACAACGCAATTGAGACAGTCGCATTAAAGCCAGGGCTCCACGTTTAGTCAACAACCAACATGAATACAACTGCAAAGTTTTCATGTTCACACAAGTCGAAATCAATTCATAAATTTCATCTGTTAGCTCATTGCATCTAATAGTCAGTTCTGTCAATCTATTTGCGCTGGCTTTCAAGAAAAAAAACATATCCGATTTTGGGTAGTACAGGGAATTACCATACATATTAAGGGCGTAGAGACGAGGAGCGGTTGCTAACCCCCTTAAGAAGCCTTTGCCAACAGTCTCGTTGATAACAAAAGAACACAGACGTTTTGCAACATGAAGTAAATAGGCCCCAAATATTTGAGAACAAGTGAAGATATCTAGATGACGAAGATTAGGTAAAGCGCTTAAAGCTAGGAATTCATCGTCATGAAGAGTTAATTCACTGTGAATACTAAGCTCTCTAAGATTAGAAGCTAGAGTCCGTAGACAATGGATTAGTGGACTCGGTCGAGGCAGTCCCACTGTGATTAACAAACTTTTAGGGTTGCAGTGCAGACGTTTTAACTCTTTCATGGTGCTTAAATGTAATGAATAGCTGAGAGACAAGCGCGCCCAACGAACGCACACCCGTGGCAATACAATACACACGTGGTAACCAGGTATCCATTGAAAGATCATCAGGAGTATCTCGTCCGGTAATATGTCATTTATATCACTCATTTTCACAGACCAGACAACTTTAAAAATTAATGAATAGACTCTTAACTAGTGGATTAAATACTTTTTATAACTTATTTCAGAGATATTTAAATTAGTTCGAATGCAAAACAAGTCAACAAAAAGTTTATTTTTTGTTAAATGTTGACATTCCGCACGTTGTTATTTATCTTTCAATGTCATGTCGGCTTTTACACACGCATTAGAGAGAGAAGAAAAACTCTGAACTGATTGTAACACTACTGTATACAGATAAAAAAAAAGTAAATAAATAAACACGGTTATGGCTTTAACACCAGCACAACCAATATTTTGTGGGGACACTAATGTTTTGTATCTATGGTATATTTGTATGTATGGATAGTATTAAATGTATTTTCTATCATACCAGGGCGACCAGAATGATCTTGACACATCGAAATCGGATTTTCCCAAATTTAGATAAAGCAAATTTACTGCAAAATTTCAAAATAAATGAACCATAGTCAAAAACACTTCAAATAAAGCGTTGTAGAATAACTTCTGCATGACATTTATATTGGTTCACATCACTCAGTACCGACGAAGCTGTAAAAGCCTTAGGGCTAACAGCTTTACTGCCTGATTAAAGTAAGGAGTGCTTATCATGTTGAGTCGGTGCAAATTAGATTTAGCACTCTGAATAAATGACCACTAATAGAGATTTAAATTAAAAATTAGTAAAGAACTAAGCGCATATCTTTGCGGCAGGCTATTCGAAATATATCGAGGGGGGGGGGGTGCACGGTAGTCTTATGATGGATTTGTCCATAAACATGTAGTATAAAAAATAGAAAATCTACACCGGGGTACTCAGATGCAGGAATTTTTTCGTTCGCAAAGACTTAAGCGAGTCCTAATTCCTGTTTTAATAAATTTCATGTCATTAACGACGGGTCGTTTTCTTTTGTAGCTTGACTATGCTTGCGCACCTAGTGGAGCCGCCTCTATCGACTCTAATAGGCTTTCTGAATGATCGGGAGATCAGAGGGGTCAGTAGATACGGATTCCGACGTCATTGTCGGTGTCCCGAACACAACTACCCCTTAAAAACAAACACCATAGAAATTGTGAATAAGGTTTTTATTATAAATAAAGAAAAGTGTATTTTAAAAGTAAAACACTTCACCAAATATATAAATAAATCTTACGATCGTTCAACCCAAGATAGAGAATAAAGAAGAGCAGTGAGTTGTTAACTTTAGTCGTCAATTTCACATAGGTACGTGTGTATCCACCACGAACGCTAGTCGACAGATCCAAACACGAAAACTATCGATATTTTTTTATCAAGTACGAGCAGTATGTTAGAAGATATTTTATAATTTACTTTTTTTTTCTTCATTGATTTTTTTAAATGAAAATTACTATTACTACTACTAATTAATACATTTAAATTACCTAACTTAATGTGATTGTTTTGGTTATTACATTTGTTTGGTTTATTACAAATGTAACAATCGCCCTGGGAAAATTATTAAAAAACCACAGCTTATCCTAATAAAAAACAGAAGCTTGATAACTGAATCCTATAATTATTTAAATCTTCATTTCTGGGCGGCTCTTGCTTAATTTAAGTATTTACTTTTTGCATATGATTTTTTTTTAATAAATAACTTCAATAAAGCTGCAACTGATTGTCATTTTTTATGTGTCAAAATCATACGTTTTTAGCTGACTAATTTTTATTATTATTTATCTTGTTATTGTTAATATTTTATTGGAAATGCGAATAACGTTTAGTTTACTTCGTTACTTCAAATTTAAGCCATTGGCATACCAAATACCGCATAGATTAAATAGTGATATGGTTAATGTTAAAATAGATGATATTAGAACAGGTAAAAATAATTGTCATTAATCATGTTTAGAGACATACGGAAATAATGATTTAACGATATATTTTAAAAAAGAATTATATATCTTTGTAAATTTGCTACTCCCACTGATTTTTCTTTTAAGTTGTATGGTAATAAGTAAACCTTTTGTAGTTCCAACATCAGATCCTAATTACATAGAAGTACTACCGTCATGGCCAAAAGAGGATTCAGAAATACGTACGAAAACAGTCAGTACTATGAGAATTTTCCCAAACTTTGTCTCAGAAGAAGAAGAGGCATCATTACTTGCGGAAGTTGAACCCCAACTTAAGAAGTTAAGATATGAATATGACCATTGGGATAATGTAAGTTTTTAAAACATAGTTCCTAATTAGTGATAGGATTCTTCGATTGATATATATCTAAATAATCTATGTTAAGAAATTATGAGGATAGTTTTGGCAATTTTCTGTAATTAGTTTTTTGGTTGTATAACATTATTAGTTTGAAAATCTTTAATATTTTTGATGTACCCTAATACACAGGTTAAATAATGATCACTTGTTGTTTGGTGTTGTCTCTCATTTACCATCACTCAGAGAACAAATGTAGGGTGCCAGCAATATTATCCTTATCCTATCCCTTTAAAAGAAGAAAACAGTTAATGGAATGTATTAAGATACATCAGAAACAAAATAATATATAATAAGCAGGTGTAATTTGATGTCTCACTAGCACAATCAAATAATTTATCATTATAATGCTTGCACAATATACATATGAGAGAGGTAAGGAAGCACATTCCATAAATGAGCTGATAACAGCCCTGAATCCTTCAGTAGGTTATAGAAAGGTTCTGGTGTTATACCTTGAAAAATCTTGATGAAAGCATCCACATATGAGACTTCTATTCACCACATACAGAACATTAAAAAATGTATGAAGTTTATAGACAAAGATATTTATTAACAACCTTATTTTTAATATATTAGACATTGACTTTTCTGATCCAGTGTCACATACTTGTGCCAGTTTTATGTTTTACTGGCTGACTGCTTAACAGTTAATAAATAATTAGGATTCTGATTTTCAATGTTTACACAATATGATTCAATATCATACACAGTATACATATTTTAATTCATAAATATTATTTTAATCCTTTGTGTCCTATTATGGATCATAAAAATTGTTCCAGCCTTTTATGAATTATAAAAGGTGTAATAGACAAGACTATTTTATATATTTAAATTCCTATTATTTTTTTTTTTCTAAAATGTTATAATTATGTTTATATTATTATATCATATTATTATATTAGTTGTACAATCATAAAAAAAAACATTTTGGCCTTTGACAGAGTTTTCTTAAAAAACTAATGAATATGTCCAATGGAATATAATCTTCATCTGGTTTTCTTCATCTTCATCAGCATTTGTTTACAATGCTTACACATAGAACAAGGATGATTTGCTAACAATGGTTTTAAACCAGAGGTCCTAGATTTTTTTTCATAGACCTCTTTCAAAATGTGCTCCCTCTGCTGGATCCCCCAGTTTCATTCTACTATATTTCCAAAACTCGAAATAAATGTGAAGATTAGATCTTACTGTTGCGATTTGTGTTGCTGCTGATTTCAGTACAATAAATTAATAGTTTTCAAAAAAATAAAGTTGAATATGTAACCAAAATAAAGTTTCACATTTAAATCACTTCTCTTAAAATATTAACTGCCTACATTTATAAGTGAAGTCAAGCCAACATTTAAGTTCTTCACTATTGAAAGTAAATAAATTTTCTATTGCTATTTCTTTGTCAGTCTCCTATACGGTCCAACCATTATTTTAAACTGACATATATTTTAGAGATAACTTTAAGTTACTCATTTGTGTAATTATAAAACCTGATGGGACATTTCAGGCCATTGAAGGATATCGTGAAACAGAGCGAGAGTCCTGGACTGATCAGAATACAGCCATATTAAACCGTGTGCATGAAACAGCGTTTGCACCTGGGACCAGATTGTTACCTCGACCCCATATACTAGACTTGGCTGCAGCTGGATACATAAGACCTCACATTGATGCTGTTAGAGTAAGCTTTTATGTGTATCTATTTAATATTACAGCTTAACCTTTTGATTTTTATTTTAAAATTCAGTTTGATTGCCAAAGTCCTTGAGTTTGTTCTTGAAGAGATTATATAAAATAAAAAAATCTGCTAACAAAACTAATATATATATTAGATATATACGATAATATTAGAAATAAATAAATCCACAGAAGAACTGGCAGTCCCTCACAGTTGACGATAGACTTACGTTCAACACACATGTGAAGAACGTGAGCAAGAAGGCTCAGGGCCTCTATCGTCAGCTGTGCAGGGCTGCAAAGGTATCTTGGGGTCTGAACTCGGAGGTGATCAGAACGATGTATCTGGCGGTACTGGAGCCGATCATTTTGTATGCAACGAGTGCATGGGCGCCGGCGGCTAGGAAGCTGCTGGTCCGCAGGCAGTTGGGCGCGGTCCAGCGGGGCTTCGCACAGAAGATCGCGAGGACTCACAGAACCGCGTCCCTGCACTCGGCCCTTATACTTGCCGGGTTGCTTCCTCTGGACCTTCGGGTCCAAGAAGCAGCCCGTTTATTTGACATAAAAAAAAAGGGTTATTCCCGGCAGGTGGTAAGAGACCAAGACCTGGAGGTACCGGTCAGCTACCTGAGACTACCACACCCGTCTGGTCAAGTTGGTGTGGAGTTCTCCTGTCTGGGGAAAAGTGCGGAGGAAGTCCGACTTGCCACCGCGGCTGCCGATCTGGTAATTTATACTGACGGCAGCCGCATAGAGGACATGGTGGGTGCGGCGTTCTGCGTCATGCGGGACGCCGCAGAGTTGCACACAAAGAAACTCAAGTTGGGCAACTTCTGCACTGTATACCAGGCAGAGCTGCTGTTGAGTTTTAGAACGCGGCATTAAATCCTCCAACGATGTATTCTGTGTTCCAACGCACACACGCACACTGTTTTGATAGATATGATTGAATTAGAACTTTGTGAGGCTATAATAAAGTGCAAATTGACTCGATAAGAACACACCTACATTGCTTAAACAACAGTGAACTTTATTTCATAACAATAAAGCTCAAATTGACTCTACTTTATAGTTATAAACCGTTTGTATGGAAAAAAGAAAAAGGCTGTTTTTAGGGTTTCTGCGGCAATTATTCGAATTTTTCTCGCTGTGAAAACCAACCTTGAACTTCAACGAAATTTAAAAAAAAGAATTGGCCAAATTGGTCCAGGCGTTGTTAAGTTACGCGCATACGAACGCATTTTGCGATTTTTATATAATACATAAATCTCACATTATCAAATTTATTTACTGGAGCCAGTAGTAGCTTATTGCTTATAATGGTAACATAATTGACAAATCGAAAGAGTGTGGTATAATAACGTGAATAAATATATTTTGAAATTGTGTGATGAGAGTGTTGAATTTTTGTACTAATTTCAGTTTTGCGGTGACACAATTGCTGGTCTCTGTTTGTTGTCAAGTGCAGTCATGCGGCTAGTTCACGAGTCGCGACCTGAGCTTGCATTGGACGCCTTGCTTGAACGCCGGTGTCTTTATGTCATGAGGTATACTATCTTACTTCTTTAATTTGTCGTCTTTATAATGAAATAGTGCAGCAAAATCACATTATATATTTATTCTATTAGCATTGACATATCCTACCTCTGGGACACATTGACTCTTCTTAAAAAGGGGATAAGTTTCTCCTTCCTTATGAGGAGTTAGAAAAAGTAGGAAGACCGTGAAAACCAATAAAAAATAAGTCGACCCTGGTAGTTGGCTAAAAGATAAATTATAAATAATTAAATTGGTCCCTCTAATAAGGTTTCAATAATCTAGCACGACAATAATCAAAAATGTTAAAGTAATACTTCTTATTCCCAACAATCACCTACCTGATTGTTGTGAATAAGTATTGCAGCCACAGTACCCTGTAAGCAATAACAAAAAAAGAGAGCGGATAGTAATGATATTTTGATAGATACAGTGGCAGAAAGCATATTTTACAATTAAGTTATTCACTGTCTTCCCAGTGTTGTTTTGTTTAGTGATTTATATACTCAAGAACGTTTTGCAGGTAAGTTAAATGTATTTGTAACATAGTAATATACACACCTTTTATCGCACGAAAATGAAATTAAAAACAATCATGTTCATTTTTTATAACCTAGAGATTTTAGTTGTGTTTTAATTGTTCAACTATTAAATCTTATAGGATTTAAACTTTAAAGTGTTGGTGTTTAGAAAACCCAAGAACATCTTGCGCATTTTTCTTTTTTAGAAAGGGGTTCCAACTATGCATAGAACAATTTTTGATCTCTAGATTAAAACTGTTATAAATGTTGACGCGCTGGTGTACTGGGATTGATTTTAGAGAAAAATGGGTCAACAAGATTTATCTGACTCATTAAAAAAAATTGTCATGTTAAAAAAAAATTCATTCAAATTGGAATCACATGGGAAAAAAGTATGATACTCATCATTCACTTTGATTCTTTTTTGAGTTTCTTGTCTGTAAATATGTGTTAATAAAAGGCTAAATACGATAAATAATTATATCTATTTAATATTTAATTACCGTTGAATTAAGATTATAACCTATTTATTATTACCACAAGTATATAGAGATTATTAGTTATAATTTTGCTATAGAAAAATTGTAAAGACATACCAGGAGCATATTATATTTATAACAAACATTATAAATTTATAAATGTGTATTTATTTCAGTGGCGTTGCTCGTTACGAGTTTTCGCACGCAGTATTAGGCGGGGAGAATAGTCTTTGGCGCGGGAAAAAATTGCCGCGAAAACGTCGCGTCGCCATTATATGTCGGGAACTACCTAAGGAAAAACACTAACAGAAATTGTAAATTGTGATATCATAATATTATAATAATCATACAATATATTAAAATTTTATGATTTTTAATATCAATAAACGATGTGGGTGAATTTAGGTTAACATAACCTATAATTTTCCTCACAACTAGTGATTTATAAAATTATGTATTAGTTGTTTTATGGAAAAAAGTGTTGAATAATATTGGTTGTGTTATTTAGTTTTAATGACATATAATTTTAAACTACATAGACTGTTTGCAAACAGTATTGTTATTTTTATATATTAAATAAAGGTTTCATATAAAGGCGTTTCAATTAATACGTGAATAATAATTTTTCATCACGTACAACATTATCTGTGATTGTAAATAAATATTAATATTTTATTTTTTAATAGGGTAACACTTGTCATTTGATTCATTAAAGAAATACATAATAAGCATTTAATGGGGTGTAATTGCATTTTTCACATCTATTTTTTTCTCTATTCAGTAATTAGAAAAAAACTAAAGTAACGTTTGCTCATTACTACATGGCAGATTTAGGATCGTTAGGAGAACTTCGGCTCCTACTCAAATTTTCTAAAAATTAAAAAAAAAGTATTTAGCTTGTAATCATCACAAACACAATGTCTTTATTTAAAAATTTACTACGTCAAATCCTGGCAAAATTATTTAAATAAATAATAAATTTGACAATGAAATATTTCTCAACATTAATAAAATTCCATAATATTTTAAACACACGAATTCCATTTTGATAATTTTCGTATTTTATTTGTTTTCATGGGTAAATTATAATAAAAATTGGTTTATGGTTAATATTTTTATTAGATTATATAGCCATTGATCAAATTACATTGCAAATATTTTTAGTACTGTGAAATAATGTTACCATAAAGGTTATATGTTATATTCTCTTAAGTTTTGGACCCTTCTTTGGGCGAGGGTCTCCTCCAGCTATTCCATAAATTCCTGTCAAATTCCTCGATATTATCATTCTCCTGATTTCGCAACGACGACATCTCATAGTTTGTTTACTAGCACATTGGTTAATTTTAAGTATCTTTTCGTTTACTTTATATAGAAGATATTATGATGCAATTGTAGCTGCCACTTGAACCTTCACATTTTATCGGCCGCTTCTTAACCCGCGACGAAAGCAAAAAACAGCATGAATAATTTAAACGACAAAAGAAAACTATCACCATCGAAAAAACCTTATTAGTCAAAAGCAATCGCACGTAGGACTAAAGAAGATAAAAAACGCTTTTGATTTTAAGAACCACACGAGAACTAATTCATTTCCTGGTACAGTGACACAAATAAACCATAGTTAGAATAAAGGTTAATTATATATAAAGAAAAAAAACTATATTCTTACCTGTAGTGTGCGTGGATCATTGTGAAGAACATGTATAAGACTTCATATCTGCCATTGACCCAAACCTATAAATTATATGAGTCTCATATAATCCAGGAATATTTATAAGGTTAAGTGATTACTAATTTTATTTCATTAATAAAGCACACACGTGTACCGTGTTTTGTTTTCTCAGCATATTATGTACATATTAATGACAAAATAAATATTTCTTTTTGCGAGGGACATTGCCAATACAGTTTTGAAAATTGTCATAATTGAAAAAGGGAATGTACTTAATAAATTCTCTAAAATTCACACGCTTTACGTAGTCGGTCCTAAAAGATTATCGCTAGTGTAATTACCTATAAAAATAAAACTAAGACTTTTTACTAGATTAGATATAAAAATTATAATTAAGTCGAAATTAATTTAAAATCGGCGCCCCAAATTTTGACAAATTGTTTTTAGTCTGTGCAGCCACTTATTGAGTGTAGCACGCACTATATTTTTGTGAGGTCTAGCACACACTTTAACATCCAACATCAGCAATGTTTTGTAATCGAAAGGATTCAGGTTTGCACTGGAGTACAATTATTTTAAAAATCATTTACCATTTCAATAACAACTCGGTCAGTGACAAATATATACTATCCGTGAAAGAAAATTCATTAACGACTTCAATGTATTCAATCAATCATCTTGAATCATTATATAATCTATTATGAAGTTATGTACAGAAAAAATAAATTCATTACATAAGTACATAAATTACGTTGTTGAAAATTCCACTTTATGATGCCATATGATACGATCACCACATGTTAAAGAGTGTAACATGCTATCCACATGCAGCTCCTTACCATAATTTGGAACCATTTCAATTGGTAATCTCTGACTCCAGTAGTGAAATATATCAGCTCTGTAACCTTCCCCTTCTCCACGTATTGCAGGGAATAGACCCCTTCCATCTCCAGGTATAAACTTTACATTTCCATCTTCTATATCAATGTCATCTTGTATGGGACATGTAACAACTTTTAATGTAGGGTGCATTGATAAAGTCTTCCTAAGAGAAGCCTCAAAGAAAATATCTGTGTCAAATTGTTTCAGATTAGGTAACAATGATACTAAGTTTACAAGACCATGACGGGATGTATGAGTCTGACAAATTTCAAGAAGGAATAAGCCAGGCAATCGCATACTCAAATCGTTAATGTGGCTGTCACTAAATGCTGTTCTGCTTAGTACTAGCTCATGAATTGTTTGTGGCATTTCACTAATCACTTCACTCAAAGCGTCTTGTCCCATCTGCAAATATAGAATCAATACAAATTATTGAAGAGTAAATACACCTTTCTAAATTATATAAGTTGTGTTCATTTACTCATATTCGATTCTTGATAGAGGCTGTAGGAAGTAACCACCACAGAACCAGTATCTGACACCAAACAAAATATGTTATAGCCAATGCATAATACACACAGTATTCAATACAATGCAAAGGCTGTATAATTTGATATAAAGTAAGATTCTCTGTTAATAGCCAAAGTGGGAAAGTAATAGCATAATTGTGAGCTTTTAAATTAATCTAACTTCAAAGAGAGTTAGTTAATTTAGCTTTCCATTGCAAACAAGAATGACCATGAGCCAAAATTATAAATATATATATATGTATATGTATGTGTAAACATATACACATATATGTATAAATTTAAATTAAAAATTATCATTAGAATACAACAGAAGGCAATTTACATCAAGTGATTAAGACTCACTCAACTGCACATGTCAAAGAAATTTAACAATTAGAAGATAAACTTACAATAACAGATATTACAGGTAGTTGACATTTTATTTAATTCAAAATATTTTAACAACTGTAAACTTAAATTAAAACTAAGTATTTTTGAACAGCTTTTGAATCACTATCATTAAAGACAAAAAATATGTATAGCATGTAATCTTTAAAATAACTAGCCATACCATGCAGGTGCCGGTGATGTGAAGACAGCGTAATTGTGGCAGTCGCATTATAGCTAGAGCTCCAAGTTTAGTCATCGACCAGCATGAATACAGTTGCAGAGTTTTCAAATTCACACAAGTTGAGATTAATTCATAGACATCATCCGTTAGCTCATTGCACCTGATAGTCAGTTCCGACAATCTATTCACGCTGGCTTTCAAGAAGATAACCATATCCGACTTTGGATAGTACAGGGAAAAACCAAACATATTAAGTGCATAGAGACGTGGCGCGGCGGCTAATCCCCGCAAGAATCCTTCATTAACAGAATCATTGATAACAAAAGAACACAAACGTTGTACTACGGGTAATAAATGGGATCCCAATTCTTGTAAAAACAAGAAGACATCTAGATGCCGAAGGTTTGGTAAGGCGCTTAAAATTTCGAATTCGTCGTCATGCAGAGACATTTCACTGTGAATACTAAGCTCTCTAAGGTAAGGGGCTAGAGACTTCAGATTATTAATTAGTGGACCTGGTCGAGGCAGTCCCACTGTGATTAACAAGCTATTTGGGCAACGGTGCAGACGTTTTAAATCTTTTATAGTGCGTATGTGTAACGCATAGCTGCGAGACAAGTGCGCCCAACGAATGCATACCTGGGACAGGGTAATGCACGCGTGGTAACCAGGTATCCATTTGAAGATCATCAGCAGCAACTCGTCCGGTAACATCTCATTTATATTACTCATTTTTGAGAGTTAGCAGTGCAACCAGTGGATTCGTAAACTGGTGGATTATATACGATTTATTAATTTTTACATTAATATTTTAATTGCATACTCTAACATATTTCCTAATCAAAATTTAAACCCCATAAAACTTGAAGAGATTTATTTTTTTCGTTTAACTAAAGCGAAACAAGGTTCTGCACGAATAATATCCTTTTCGCTAAAACCACAGATTACCTTAGCAGAATGAAGGACCTAAGTTTTTTATATAATTAAATTTTCATTTCCAGACGAAAAATCTCACTGTTTCCTTATTTAATTTAGGTATTTTCTTTTTGCATTAATATTATTTTTTCAAAAAACATGCAATAATAGCTACAGCTGGTTGTTATTTTTTTAATGTGACAAAATATTACAAATTTAAAAATATCTGCCTTCCTTAGTTCTCGTTTCTGTTGTTGATGTTTGTATATCTAGATATACCGTACTGGGTGAATAGAAGTTTGAATTTAAAGCTAGAAGATGAACAGGGTTGTCAAGGTTACTTTGTAGTTGTTATTGTTTTAGAGGGAAGTTGACAACAGGTAGATGTAGTATTATCGTCTGAAGTAGTTTAAAGTATTTTTATTTATAGATTATTATGTATAATCTTTGAGATATTCAAATATCAAGAGGATATATCCAATGTCTTTAGGCCCACCATTCATTATTATTATTGAAAATGCGAACTACATTTACATTTCTTCATTTCTACAAATATAAGCCATTGACATACAAATTACCGAAAAAAGTAATAGTTACAAGGTATATGTTAAATTAAACGAAATTAAAACAGGTAAAAATTACCACTGCATGTTTAAAGGCCTCTGATACATTTTTTAGGATAATTCATTACTGATAAAACCGTACGTGCATTATTTCGGGATATTTGATTATTTGTATGATTTATATATGTTGTCGGTGATCTTATAACAGTTATATATTTGAAATGTTCTTCGATGTTTTATGCATATTGATTTTAGTGAAGAAATTTATACGTTAATAATTTAAGTTTCAGGGAAAATAATAAAGAATTGATATCGATTATTTAAATCGTGTATTAATAATATTAAGTAAATAAAGAAATTTGTAAAATTACAATTCTTTTTGTATTTACATCAGATCCAAATTACATAGTACATACTGCCATCATGACCAAGGGACGATTCAGGAATACGCAAAAAACGGTAGGTACTATTAGAATATTACCACTGTCTGTCATTCTGCCTTTCACATGCGTTTCACGTTTAGTGCGGGACAGGATCCTTAAAATTTCGAGTAATATGTTTTTCACTCCATAAGCATTACTGTCATTCAGCCATCGCCTTTTATCCTTCTTCATCCCCAAAGTATCATAGATTATTTATCACATTATTGTTTCCTAGTTTTGTTTTTTGACTTTTGTGTTTTACATTTCATTAAGTACTTTTTTTTATCTATTCTTAAATATTTCTACATTCCTTATATACCATTACATCCTTATACTATTCCAAACATAAATGGCCCGACCCTTTATTAATTTTAATAGTTATGATATAATTTTTACTTCTCTCAATTACCTCCTTTAGTTTTTCTGCAGTACTTCATAAATGGTCGCTGCCCTGATGAGTTGTTAAGATGCTATAAGTTTCATAATAAATAATTTATTATCAGTGATATAATATTCTGATCAATATGTACCCTAATCTTTGTTAAGAAATTATACAGGCAGTTTTGGTAACTTACTACAGTTCATTTTGTTGACATGTATTCTGTGATTGTGAATAAATTTTAATTATTTTTATTAATTAGACCGAAACTTGAAAAGATTGCTTTTTTGGGTAATCGAAAAATACAAGAATTCTAGTTATTATTTTAAACTATTAATTGCAGCACAAACGAAAGTAATCTTTGGACATGAGTACATGGAAGATGACATAAGTTCATTAGTGGGACATCTGAGACTACAAAATTTACAAAACGATTAGTTAATTTACAAAAGAACAAAAGTATTTAGTTTGTGCTTAGAAATAGTGAGTATTGGGTATTGAATAAAAACCAAACACCAATTATAACTATTTAATTTCCACATAAATTTGAAGCATCAATTTGCTACATGGAAATATACACTTTTACTTACAAATACATCTAAGTGGTTTGAAATAGATATTAAAACAATTTACTTTAGGCAAATAAAAATAATTGATTAAAATTTCAAAAACTGTATTTTTTTGCCAAATCAACCTTTAAAATATTTTAAAAAGTTCACTTGGGTATTAACTCTCCTGATGATAATAACGATGATTGCATAATTATAGTAGGGCTCTGTTAAAAAAAATATATTACCTAAATTATTAAAATTAAATAAATATATGCATCATGTTTTTTACTTGTAAATCTCTCCATTTTTCTTTCTCTCTAATTCAATTGAAACTGAAGCCTTGCTCTTAACCAGTATGTTTTTTTTCTTATACAGTTTATTGCCATAAACCAAACCAGTATAAAAGAGATATTAAAATAATTTGGCCCTAGACTCTCTCATATGATAGCAAAAGTGAAACTAACTTAAATAACATAGTAATGCTAAATTATATATAGAAATACCATAGAACGTAAAATGTTTGTCCAAGAGACAACTGTATGCAAGTTGAAAAAAAGAGGTTTCCATTATACATTTATTAATATGTAAGAACTAAAATTAAATTTTTAAAAGTAATAGATATGATATATAATTAATTTTATATAAACAGCTTAAAAAAATAGGTGTCAAACTTTATTTCCATAGTGATTAAATAACCATTAAAATAATTATTGCCATTTTCTCTTTTGTACAATATAGTTGTGGTATAGACTTGCCTTACAGTTTGTTGCAAATTTTAACAATAGTAGTATATAAACAAATTAAATCAGTAACTACTTCACATAGTGGTAACTAGTGTTTACCCATGTCATCGTCTCCATAATCCATGTCGTCCAGGGCATCCATTTCTAAATACTCAACCTCCCCTCCACCGTCGACGTCATCAGCTTCTTCCATATCTACCTGCCACTCAATGCCATCCTTGAAAAAAAATATTTTTAAAAAAAAATGTTTTTCATAACATGATTGTTAGATTCTATATATGTATATAGATCACGGGTGTCAAACTCGTGGCCCGAGATGAATGTTTTTAAGGGGCATCCAATATATCCATTGGGTGAATTTTTAAAGTAGTCTGTCTATACCAATAAAATTTCTCTTGAAAAAGTAAAGACAGTATCAAAGAAGAGTTGACAAGTATCTGAGGGTAAATAATAATTTAATATCATCTATGTATTACAACATACATTAAAATAAAAATATTTGTTTTTTGTCGGCACACCTAAAGTTGAGCATTGCTCTTTTGGCCCAAGTTAAATGCAAAATTCCGTGATCGCAATCCATGCAAAACTGCAATAATCAAATATTTCATTTATACAATATGTTACAATATTATATCAATACACTATTTAAAATTTTTATACTTCACTTAGGTTCATGGATAAATTACAACAAGAAAAAATGGTTTATCGGCTATACAGAACAGCTGATATAACTTATTGCAAATAAAATATGGCTGCATACATAGTCCTGTACACTCTTGTAGTATAAAACCAAATGCTTGTCTAGAATAAATCTTTTGGATGACTGGAAGAAAATCTCCACTTTTCCTTAACAAAAAGGTATAGGTAGTACTAGTTATAACTTTATTTAGATATATAGCATCAAACAAAAGGGTTCTAAAAGTAGCTGAGATCAGATTTTTTTTTAGTTTTGTCAAATTTGTTAGTTGTTTTAAATCTACCAAAAATGCTAAGAATTATTAAATCGACATTGCAACCAACTATACAAAAACCAGCAGGTTCAGCAAATCTTTTAAACTTCAGTTAAAAATCAAATACTGAAATCTCATTATTTGCCCGATTGCAGAAAAAAAGAAATAAAATTTACTATTTTGAATAAGCTGACGCTTCCAATGTCTTACATCCTGAAAAACCTAAGTTAGTTAGTTCTTACCTGTTGTGTGTGTCTATCATTGCGATGTACACGTATATGACGCTTCATTGCTGCAACTGACCCAAACCTAAAAATTACATAGGTCTTATATACTCCAGGAATATTTATAAAGATAAGTGGTTATTAATATAACTTAGTTAATAAAGCACACTTCTTAATAATCACGCTATAAATTCTTACAATTGATGACCATTTTTTTTTTTGTAAAACAAATACCAAATGTTATAATTTTACTCTATACTGTACTTTCATATAATAGCTTTACCGTATTCATAGTCTTTTTACAGACTATTACAACTTTATTCTATATATATTAGAGGGACCGGAAATTAATGTTGTTTTCTTAAGTTAAATTCACACGACTACATTTTTAACAAGTTTTTTTTCTAATCAACAATATATTCACCTTCGATATCAACAACCTTTTGCCATCTATTGTACAAATTTTTTTTCAATGCCAGAGCGGTCAAAATCAATCGGTTTTTCTGTAAGATACGTAGACAGAAACAACATTACTTTCCGGTCCCGAAAATATATATGAATGAATGTGTTTGTCTGTCTATACTTGATAGATTAAAAAACCATACATCCAATTGCCGTGAAAATTTGTTAAATTATTTGTTATACCTCTGGGATGATTTCGATTTTTTTATCAGTTTATATTGAAGGTATCAAAATTATCTTTTTATTCAGATTTTTAATTATAACAAAATAATCTGTGAACAGGTACACACAGTTAACTATAAAATTAAAACTAAGGTCTATTTATTAAATTAGAATAGGTATCAATTTGAGATTAATTTAAGCCCAAATATATTTCATTTAAATTTATCTTAATTAAGGAATGTTCTAGTTTTTTTAAAAAAATGTGGGAATTTAAATTTTATAGTCAATGGTTCAATTTTATATCAATACATAGATTTTCAGATGGACTTATTAAGGTCGTCGGAAAAAGCTGGTCAGAGGCAGCTTCCATCTGGTCATATTGAAAATCTATGGTCTTTGTCAAACAGTGGAGGTCTTATGGCTGAAATGATGAGTACTTGGATTAAGAAAAAAATAAGATTATTTTTAAGCTTATATTTTGTTTTAAAAGACAAAATATAACTAGCAAGGAAATAAATGACAAAAAAAATATTTTTTCATAGATATATATTGTGGTTATATAATGTTGCCTACATTATTAGTCTTTGGAACATGCTAGATTCAGGCTGTTTGCTATTGGTCTTATTGGAAATCAATAGAAGTAGCCAATGTCCATTGGTTGACACCCCACAACTAAAATGATCGGTAAAGGAAGACAAATTCAATTAATTTCCAGTTAAATTTTATTTATTTTTATTCCAGAAATACTGGACCCAGATAAAACGAAACAGTATTAGAATCTTATTAAAACTATGTAAAAAGTAGATTTTCATTTTTGCTATACAAATAAAAATAATTGTGGAGTACAGGGTGATTTGAAATAGGTACACCTATTAAAGCTTTATAAGGGAGTGAATGTATAGCTCATTTGTCAGGAGAAAAGCTTAAAAGTTAATACATTTATTTCTATACAGGTTTATAAAGTTTCTAATGGATTCAAGCGTTATTTTGTGGATGTCCATCCTAAGTAAGAAAAGAACCAATATATCGCTACTATCGTTAGTGCCAAGCACAGAATTGACTCTCGCATTGTTTGCCGCAAGCGCATTTATCAGCGGGCTGGCGGGCGGTGCACTTCATTGCACGACTACTACTGCATTGGCGGAAGTAGCTATATATTGGTCCTTTTCTTATATATATATATATATATATATATATATATATATATATATATATAAAGTTTAATACTTACGTGCGTGGACAGTGGGGACAGGCAGTGGAATTTGTGCGATCGGGCTGCGGGTTTTGCGCGGGCTGGGTCTGAGCCTGTGTCTCGGTCTCCGCCTCTGATTCGTTGGCGCCCGAACCACCATGACACTTGCGGATGTGCGACAGTAAGTCGTTCCTGTCATAACATCAATTCAATTATTTATATACAACCAATACCTAATTTAGCTTCGTGGTAATATTCGAAAAAAAAAACACGACGCAAAGTGATTAAAAATATTCTATAGTAAACCATGTGAAGATCGAAGATAGGTTCCAGGGTCACGAAAATATTACTTTTTAAAAAGTACCAAGTAAACATAAAAAAAACAAAAGTAATATAACTACCATTAAATAAATTGCTAAAATATAACTATATTAAAATTGCGTTGATTTTAGTTAGGAAGGGAATTCCCGAGTTTTGACGGTGTGGCGCAATTAGAAACAAGTGTTGCCATCTTTTAAGAAAAAAAAATTAATTAAGTAGTCTTCAATTTTTTTTTCTACCCAAAACAGCGCAAACTTAAGAATCTAGCGACGCACAGTGAAAATTAATAGTATTTAGCGAAGCAATTTCGTAAAGACGCAAAACGTAACGACGCAAAGCGAGGTATTGGCGTATAACAAAACTGATCTAAAACTATCAGTCTTTATATTTTTTGTAATAATTTTGTCTGTTATGTGATAATGTAATTTGATGTATAACTTTTGCAATGAATTTTCTGTGGTTAGCCATTTAGGCAAATACCATCCCATTTTGTTTTGGCGCTGATTTACGAGAAAGACTGTAAAATAATAACGCAAATTTAATATACAATGCACCGTTATATAAATTAACATCAGGGTAACACCACCCATATATATTCCAATTCACATACATATATATAGATATTACTTTTACAATTTTTAAAATAGGTTAGGTACATGTTATTGTATATTAAAGGTCCTAACCTAACATATATAAATTTTACATTGGTAGACCTAAAACATCTCGTCAAAAATTCTTCAGTGCATAAAGACTTAACCAATGTGCTAACAGTTTTGTCTTATAGCAGAAAAGTAGTCTCTCACTTTGGGCCTCATTGGCAAGATAACAATCGCTTATCAAGCCGTAAAGAGGGCTATGCAAATGCCAAGTTGAAGTGGCATTGAAGAGGTGACATGTCGCATAGGACAGATAGCCGCTAAGACCTTACGTGTCTAGAGTGGGGACTGCAGACCAGTGAGTTTTTCTAATGATTTCTAATGTAAACGATCTTGTAAAGGTCTTTTAGGTGAATTATTGGAAATCTAAGGAGTCAGCCTATGTCCAGCAGTGGACATTTTGTAGTTGAAATGATGATGAAATTTCACGAGAACACACCTAGTGGCAAATCGCAGTATGCAGGCGTCGTAGCCGCAGACAAAACGATCAGCGTGGCGATGACGTAGACGGTGCGCAGCTAGAAGCTCCCTCGTGTCGAAACTTCGGAAGCATGCGCCACATAGTAGAGGCGGTACGGTAGAGTGCGAGGCTTGCGCATGGGCAGACAGCGCAGACCGAGACGCACATCGAATCCTACACAAGGGGCATCGGGCTTCACAGTTAGCTTCATGATGACGCAGGTCCGTAGCACTCTGTAAAACAAACAAGCTCGTTACTTACATCTGTAGCTATTACTTGAATCATCATATTTTATCAGCCGCTTGTAAATGTCTTGACTGACACCAAAATAATCATCTTGCAAAAAAAAAAAGGAAATGGCTGAAGTGGCTTGGGATCTTGCCACGAGATTCCCGCGGGTATATAAATAGCCATATAACTTCGACAAACAGATGTTTTATATAAAGAGATAAAAAAATATTTTAATCCTAAAAGCTATTTCTATAGCTATAAAAATAGCTTTAAGGTTTAATATCTTTAATGTTTTAACTAGCTAAAAATAAGTATATAATTTTAATGATGTTAAGAATTCATTTTTTATATATTATTATATTATTTCTAGAAATTATTTTTGTGTATACTATGACATTAAGACTGAAGAAATTTTTTGTTATCATTTATAGAGGTTGTATGTGATTGATTAACTTTTTAAAAATGGACAACAATATTAATATAAATAATATAATTATATATATAATATTGGCATTTTTGTTACATCTTGCAGAAGAATGAAATAAATATTTGTATGGCCTTGTTCAATTTTGGTATCTATTTTCGACAGCTTGGTATGTATATAGTTATAAGCCACTGTCTTTATAAAAGATTAATAAATCTATTTTTATTTTGGTTTACTACTTTACAACATAGTCATGGTTGCTAGAAGTCGCTGAATATGATCAACACAAGACTAATCATCATGGCAATTTTTACAGAAGGCCTATGCTTGTGCCTGTCTTGCAGTAGGCGTCTGTTGGGCTATAATACTATTTTAAAAACAAAGTGCTTTAATATTTTTTTTAAAAAGCGCCAGTAGATGCGGCGTGGGTAGGCCACTAGTGATGGATTAGGTGGACATACGACATAGGGTTGCGGAAAGCGGCTGGATGTCATGCTGGCAGAGCAAGACTAATCTTCATGGCGATCTTTGGGGGATGTCTATGCCTTGTAGTGGGTGTCTATCTACGTGATATAATTATAATTATGATAATAGAATTTCAAGGCATCACCTGAAAGCTGGTGTGACATAAGCGGCAAGCAGAGCCTGGGAAATCAGGAGCCGTGTGCATGACCGAATGATCGGTAAGTGCGGCGCGTGTTGCAAATTGTGCTCCACAAGTCCAGCATGAGTGACGAGAACTGCTTGGATGTTGTGCAATATGCTCACGATACTCGCTTGCACGCTGGAATAAATAAAAAATTCTAGTTTGATAATAAACATATGCTTAGGTGGATAGAGAAGAACATCTGTTAATTAGGAAAATAGAAGGTATCTTAAATAATTGATCAATGTTACTTGTTATACATAAATCTCAGATAAAGCTGCATAACTCACTCATGTTTAGCTGACCCTAGATCCTTATGTTAGAAATGCAACCTCAGCCTCCTTTCTTCTCAAGCTGGCTGGTAAGAATAGACTGATAGTTTTGGTAAAAAATGTAAATCTGAATAATCATAACTAATATTTTATAGAAATCAATATTAGTTATGATTATTCAGATGTGCTTTTAATATTTAAAACATAAAAAATAGTATTTGTAAAAACATATATATTTTATTCATGTAAACAAACATACAAAGAAGGGCTTAGCCCTCCATTTTCATACATACATATATATAAATGAAGAAGATATAATGTAAGTGTGTTTGTTTTATTAGATACACAATGCAGTTTATTTTTTATTATTGAAAGGATTCCAAAATATTAATAGGTTATGGGCCCAGTCACTTATGAAAATAAAATAAATTAAAATTAATTATCTTAGTGGTGATGCATTCACTACATGACTAAATGTATTGTCATAATCAATTTTGTGTTTCTGCTAAAAATCTCGCAGTAACAATCTTGCTTTATATCTCCCATCAGATTTCTTTATGAATACCCCCTATACTAGTCAACAGTTTTCTTCTTTTAGCTTTCGAAATATCAACCCATTCCTATGTATCACCTTATTACCTGTAGGGATGGTTATAGGTGTAAAAGTTGTAAAAAATGGAATGTATAACTCATTTGTTGTTAATTAATGTATGATATACCTTAACCAAAAATCTATGTTGACAGAAATTATAAATAACATAATGGTGACACAAAAAGAAAAAACATTTGCAAAATTGATTTTTATGTCTTGTAATCCCATTACAACATACAAAATCTTTTATTATCTTGTCCCTGCAGACTATACTGTCATAAGGGTATGTCACATTCTAATAGAAAAAATAAATTGATATGAAATATTTTAAAATGATCATTTCATAGATGTTAAAAGCTTTAATTAAAGCTTTTTGCTGACAAATGAGCAATAAAGTTACCCCTTTAAAGTTTTTGTCTATAATAAATTCCCCTGCATTTAAGATGGTACTTATATTACATATAAAAGTGAATGCATACAATTTAAGTATTTTACTAAGAATTTTTATGACATACCTGGAATGACAAAGGACATACAGAACATTGATAAACAGTATCACCACACGCATTTCTGGCTTGTTCAAGATCCTCATCATCAGCTGCAGCGGCTGCAGCCAATGCATCACGTTCTACCATAATAATGTCATCCTCACTATATGTTCCACCAGAATTAACCCCTGGTCCACCAACAACAATAAAGACATCAATCTTTTGAGTCAATTCATGCAATTTACGTCTCAGAGCTCTTATTTTTTCACTCAATGGTGGTGTACCGCTTGTACTGAGTGCAGTACTAAACTCATAAGCTTCTATAGCTCGGCGTATACATTCAGAGCAGAGCCGGCCTTCTCGTATAACCTATAACAATTAAAAACACTTCAAGTAATGTATGAAACTCCTTCTGAACTACACCAATAATCGTTATAAACCATTAACATACGTCGCCTATAGGTAAGTCTAAATAATAAGGTAGAATAAAAATTGGCGGTAATTTTGATAGCATTGGAGTTTTAATGTTTATGACTAATTAGTCACTTTATATGTTTAATTATGTTACCTTGTTGTTGTTGAGTTGCAAGAGCATTGACCGCAGGGGCACCTGGAGAGGCGGAGCACCGGCATCATGTTCCTCGGGGCTAAGTAAATCACCAATTGCACCGCATAGCACACAAGTCTCGCTTTCCAACTCGACCTTCATGACTGTCGTCGACATTTTTTTTAAAGAGTCGTTGAAACACTTAACTTATAAACTTATACTAATTATAGCAGTTTATTTCTATCCTTAAATGTTAGAAATGGAAATGTAATACAAAATGAACGGCAAACGCAGGCATCTTTTTTGACAGCGCTTCCTAATTGACAATTGACGTTTATGGAAAAAAAGTGCAAATTTATCAATTAAATAAAACTAAAGTACATAGTTTTCTAGTTATTTTAAATGCCTTTTATAGCCCTACCTTTTTACGGTAAGTTAAAGTTATGATGAAATAGTGGCTATAAAAAGTTCAGGCAAAATTGAAGCCACTGTAAAAACAAATAAGTAATTGACAATGTGATTATAACGAAATTATGCGAAAGTTAATACAATAAAGTGTATGCAAAGTCCAGTAAGTAATATGCTAGACTAAACAAACTAAAGCCAGATTTTTAGATATCAAAAAAACTTTGTAAAATTTAAATGCATTATTTTGTATAAAATGCCAAAAATAAGCACGGCAGATTTTGTTTAAAATGACTCAATACTTATTTACTTTTCTTAAATGGAAATAAAAACATTCAGTACATGGGATAAAAGAATGTTTCAGGTTATTTAAAAAATGAGGCAACACTAGTGACGCCATTTTTGTTTTCTGTTTGTACGTAGTGTCATCTCGTAAATAACTTTGGTTTGAATCAGTTTTAATCTTTATCTATATAGTAGCCCGTGTATTATTTATCAACAATTGTTAATCTGAATCATTCAAAATGTCTATTGGTGTTCCTATTAAAGTATTGCACGAAGCAGAAGGCCACGTAGTGACTTGTGAAACTATAACCGGCGAAGTTTACCGCGGAAAGCTAATTGAGGCGGAGGATAATATGAATTGTCAAATGACGCTAGTAACGGTTACGTATCGTGATGGTCGTGTCGCCCAACTCGAGAATGTTTATATTCGAGGCTCCAAAATAAGGTTTTTAATTTTACCTGACATGTTAAAGAACGCGCCAATGTTTAAACGGCAAGGAAACAAACCGAGCGCCGGTCGGGGTAAAAGTGCGATATTACGTGCACAAGGTACGTGTGAATATCTTTTTGGTCCTTTACTTTAAAATTTTTATATACCGATAACACCATTGTTTATATTTAAGAAATGCTGTGTGCGTATGTTAAGTGACATTTCCTAATTTCGTTTTATATATTCTCATAAAACTGGCTTATTAACGTCAAGAAATTATAAATATTTAATTAATTATTACATATATATATTTATATATTGGTAAGTTATATTAGTGAATAGATTATAGTCGACAATTAATATGGTGCTCTTTCAACCGCAGTGAAACGCAAGTGAAAGAGATGGATGATTGTAATAGGCATCAGAGATAACTAAAGATTTCTGTAGATAGTTTTTTAAAGTTGTACAAATGGCAATTAAAATTGTATTTACAATGGTAAAACATGGAAATAATGTTTTGTCGACCTAAACATTAATTTATTGAACTAATAACCAAGAGGTTCATGTTAGATATTTTTATTATATCATCTCTGTCACATTCTAGACTTTACATATTATACTAGTAATTAAAATTTTAGATATCTCTAATTTAGTCTTAATGATATTAATTTTTTGTTCTACAATTACAGTTTACAACTTCTCCACTCAACACTTGCAATTTTTATTTTAGTTAAGTAGTTTACATGCACTCTATAGTACATACAACTTTGTTAAACTTCCAGCGGCGGGTCGAGGACGAGCAGGGGGGCGTGGTGGAGGACACAGAGGAGGCTGGCAGGGAGGTTCGGGACCATCACGCCGTTAACTACACCTAGATTATTTTACATTGTAACTGTAGATTATAACAATTACTAGCTTTAAGTGATGTTTTCTGTATTTTGTGTGGTATAAAGATCTTGAAGGAATATGGAAGCATCTGATATTTTTTGCAGTTTAATTTAATTATTTTGTTATACCTCATACAACTGTTTAAAACATATTTAAGTCAAATTCTTGTCATGATAAAATGTGTTTTACTTAATGTGGGTATGTAGTTTACATATATACCACATCTTTAAGTATTCATCAATGAACAATATAGTCGAGTTATATATGATGAATATTATAATTCCAAACAAGTGTGTAATGATGAATGGGTGTGTAATCGTGACGAGTGTAAAATGTACAAACAAAATAAAAATTGTAGTTTTATTTCTAAAAATAACAACACAAACTCTTTTATATTTTTTAATTACAATTAATGTAACATAAAACCACTTAAGGCTGTTTATTATTGGTATTGATACACAAGAAAGACCTAATAAATAAATTAACATAGGAAAGATTATAGGTTGTAAAATTATTGTATAAGTTTTACTAATTCCTTTATATTTCCACTAATTACATTTCTGAAGCCAACATACTGACTTTATTAGTTTAATATACTTAATATTTATTTTATAGAACTAGTACATTTTATTAAAAAGATGTGTATATTTGACACATGAAAACATTTCTTAATGATGGCTTAAAATATAGTTATATTTTTCACAAGAGGATACTTCTGAAAAGGTTATTGATACTATCAAAAATAGCTTAATTCTTTAAACCTTAACATTTTTAGTGGCACATGATAATGGTGTTAATAATCTAAAAATTATTTCGTATTTAGAAATGACATTATTTTTAACTAGCATTCAACTACATTAGTGGTTAAGGTACTTGAGCTCATTTGGAATTGATTTTTAGTTTATGAAATGGTCTATATCTAACCAAAATCACTGCTCATATACCATATTTTAAAATTCATATTTGTACTGCAAATTTTACTATAATATATAATAGTTAATATTAAAATATCAATAGAGATTTTTTTTCTTAATTCTGCTTAATTTGAAATTTATAAATATGTATGTAAACTTAACTAGCAACAATTATGACTAGTATGAACCATTCCCATGTCTATGCATAGATATATAATTAAATGCGCCTTTTAAAAAAGAAATTACTACACTACAGTTATTTAATAATGAAGTACGAAACTTATTAGTTAAAACTTACTCAAACCTGTTTTTGTGTGGCAGTTAAAAGAAAACTTGACAAAATCGCAAAACACTACAGGTAATAGTTTAACCAACATAGTTAAAAAAAGAGAAACATTGCAAACAAACACAAAATTGACTTGTCAGTTTTGTAGATTAGATTTGAAATAAAAAAACTTTCATTAGTATAAACTCAACTCTGAGATCAGCTGGAAGTTGGCAGCACAAGACTGGGGGAGGCTTGTGCCTTGTAATGGGCATCAACTGGCTGATAAGATGATAATTATGAAACTAATGCATATGTAATGTAATGAAATATATGTATATCAATCAAAAAAACTTAATGGTAGATCTAAGTACTAATTTATTCTATTGATTATTTCAACCAATTTCTAATTTCACCTAAATTTTAATACTGCACAAAGAAATCCACAAAAACAGTTTGAGTATGTGTTATTGTGTACTCAGCAACTGCAAAGTTATGGTTATTACATTATGCATGTGTAATCATAACCCAATAAGTGTACAATTTAAAGGT
This sequence comes from Battus philenor, assembly GCF_028537555.1. Lineage (NCBI taxonomy): Eukaryota > Metazoa > Arthropoda > Insecta > Lepidoptera > Papilionidae > Battus > Battus philenor. Next base: position 9,682,284 of record NW_027181686.1, read on the forward strand.
TGGTTACATGAACCCATGCTGCAAATTGCTGTCTTCATCATGTGACTTTTCAAATAAATTCCTTGGATCTTCTCAACACATCACATATCCGTCTTTTCAACTCTTTGCTGGGTCTGAAAGAGATGTAGAATCATTGCATCTTCAAAGAAATTATATTGAGCTTCATGTAGATTAATATCAAAGTACAGATGAATGGAAAGTGGTGAATTTCAGCAAAAAGCTTTTAACCCTATTTCCAATCTCCCCATATAGTGATCACTCTGAAATTTGTTACATTAATATTTTATGCCTACAGGCACTAGTAGTGAACAATAATTAATTTTTACATGTAGTAATATGAATTTTAAAAATACTTTCTCTTTTATTGCTATATTATTTCTAAAATGATTATTTTTTTTAGAACACCATGCATTAATTGACAGCCTATTACCGATAAATTCATATGTATAAAGTTTTTACACCTATAACCCCATTCATTCGGTAAATTACTACCGCCATCTTGTACTAAGAAGATAATGTAACTAATTGGTTACTGGTGTCTCATGTTTGTGTCCATGTCGTCGAGTTAGTTCGCGATGCAACCTCTGTACTGGCAGCTCCACTAGTAATGCCAGAGGTAATGCCGCCGCGTATGACACCGCTGCTACACCGAACCATTTGAAAATCTATAAAGATAAAAAAACAATAATTGGATAGGTAAGGATTGGCAATTAAAAAAAATTATGGGAAGAGTCTGTGGCTGCCTCTTCCTATTTTCGGCCTTTTGCTCACCTAAGAGTCCCGACCGACGCCAAAATCACCTTGTTGACAGACCGCGACCTTAGATCAACGGCTGAAGTACAACAAAACTGTATCCAGCGCGTTCTGAAAATCTTAACAGGCTTGCCTGCCAACCTTGCAGGACGTCCGACGCTGCACTTACTAGTCTGTGGTCTCCTTTCCAGAACATTAAGGTTCTAGGGGCCAGTTCTATAGAATATCTTGGAATCATACTATTGGTAAAGTTTATTTGCAATAAATTCATAGCTTCTGGAGCTGTATGTACGGTATTGTCAGGTTGAAACTATGTCATTGATATTTATTTATTGAAATATATTCCTTAAGCACAGAGGTTTTAAGGGTTTTTGTTTAAATCATACAAATCGGAACCTTTTTTTAACATTACAAATAAGAACTTCAGTGGTTGCCTTACCGCATTTGACCGGTCGATTTGTGACGGCGTGATTCTAGAGGCGATCCACGCTTTGTTCAGCGGCATGTGCAGGAGCAAGGCGCCAAATGAAAGCCGCGCAAAAACCGCCCAGCCGCTGCCAGATAGCCACGTGCGCCAAGGAGCTGCAACATGTGATCTTATAAACTCCTGGTATATTACACGACAAAATTTCTATTCAAATATAAATAAATAAGAAACCAGCTTAAGAATAGTTTATGATTTCCTGGTGCATCGTCCTGGTAAATCTTTCTTCAAAATCCGTTGTAACGATGTCCTGGATACGTTTAATGCTCTGGCGCGCTTACGAGTTGACTGTGTCGGATTTTCGCGAATAGACTGTGTCACTGTGTCTATGTTTTGGTCCGTACGTGACGTCCTTGGGCGACCCAACCGCGGTTTATCTAACGTCGAACCGGTCTCCTCGAACTTATCAACCCAGTTCTTAATCGTTTGAAGAGTTGGAGTGTCGTCAAAGTTGTGTAAACCTTTGTGTTCTCGAAATTTACGCCGCGCAACGGTTGCCGAATTGTCGTTTTTATAAAACTCGCGCACACAAAACGCACGGTCCGCTCCGGTAAAACGCTCCATCGCGACTAAATTCCCAAAAACCGAAGTTACTCCCCCCGCTTCCCCTGCACCGCTCACGCGCGCCCTGTTCGTTTTATTCAAATTTTACTTTTCAAAGGACTTATGGGCCACCCTGTATATAACTTACTCGTTGATTACTAGTTTATTTCTTAATTTAATGCAAAAAATTTATATTGTTAATAATGTATCATCTATCCCGCTTTTACAGTAATTATGTGTTTATATAATTTCCAATAAATAATTAAAAGTAACTATAGCTTCGTCTACTTCCCTCTCCGTTATCTGAGAACCACGTGAGGCACGACATTGCTACACGCTGTTTCATGAAGCCCTAGTATTCTATATATCGACTGGTTTTTTATGTTGTATCCGTCTTAGTATTTTTTTCAAATGAATCATTAATAATTAATTATAGGTTCGTTTCCCTCCCTCTCCGTTACCTGAGAGCCACGTGAGCCACGACGTTGCTACACGCTGTTTCATGAAGCCCTATTATTGTAAATATCGATTGGTTTTTATATATCCGTCTTTCTTAGTATTTCTTTTAATGAATCATTACTAATTAATTATAGGTTCGCCTCTCTCCTCTCTCTCCGTTATCTAAGAGCCACGTGGGCCACGACGTTGCTACGCGATGTTTCATGAAGCCCTAGTGTTCAAAATATTGACTGGTTTTTATGTATCCGTCTCTATTAGTATTTTTTTAATGAATCACTACTTTATTATAGCTTCGTCTCCCTCCCTCTCCGTTACCTGAGAGCCACGTGAGCCACGACGTTGCTACACGCTGTTTCATGAAGCCCTAGTATTCTATATATCTACTGGTTTTTAAGTATCCGTCTTTCTATTTATATAGTATTTTATTCTAGTGTATATAATATGTATGTATAATGTTTTTAATTCCTAAGTAACTATAGCGTTATCTCCTGTCTCCGCTTTCCTAGACTCGTTGCTACACGCTGTTTTATGAACCCCTGGTACTGTATCTGTGTGTGTATTTTCTTTTTGTATTGTTTTATATAATTTCATTTATTAAATAAATAATTAATTACTAAGTAAAAAAAATCTCTTCGTCTCTTATTCTCTCCGCTATCCGAGAGTTACATCTATCTCTGTCATCTATTTCTTTTTATACTTACATTTAACTCCGTTTATCGCGCCCAGGAGCGCAAGGCAGACTAATAGGGCAAACACGGGTCTCTCCAGTGCTGCTAGCGCAGCGGCTGCCCCATGTGGAGGAATTCCCGCGGGCACCAAGAGGGGAGAGAAGGCCGCCCACCACATCGCGAGTGGCGCCGCTGCTACCGACACCCAGCGGAAGACCTGGACAGAATATTAAATATATGCATTTAAATATACACATATAGAATAGCGAACTAATAAAGGGGTTCCCAACTTTCGTACGTTTGATACTAATTCTCCGGTGGGATATTCTTCTATGATAGTCTAAAATTTCTCAGTGTGTGAAAACTCCATTTATACTCCTAATCTTCTTAGTCTGGCTTTTTTAAAGCTTGTTTTGAGCGTGATTTTTTACTGTTTATTGTTGTTACAATAAGTAATCATATGGCAGCGACGTTGAGTTAGATTCTATAAAATATTTTGATACGCTGTTCCGTAAAATCTTATAGGCTCGTCCGGAAGAACAACAGAGTAAGCAGTATACTTGACTCTTACTCGTATTGTTTAGTCAATGGGAACATCAGACCATAAAGATAAAATGTTGAATTAAAAAATGTGCGAGGGCTGCCTCATCATGATAATAATTTCAGCAATAGAATGTCTGTCACACATAGATTTTCAATAAGACCGGTGAGCAGCGACCTTGCTTATTTTCCAGTTCACTGGGCTATAAATCACTTTCGTTAGTCTATGTCTCACCTCATTGCTGATTCGATTGCAAGGAGAAATCCCGAGGATGGTCTTCTCATGGCTTGTTTAGCCACTGTGAGGTTGCCAATGAGAACCACAGTAAGAGTAAGTAAGAGACAAGAGTTCTGTGCCATAAGTCACCACTGGTAGCACACATTAGTTGTCGACTTTTGCTCTTAGGCCTTATACATCGGAGGAGAATCAGCTGATATGGATTCTTCATCAATTGATTTCTTTCTTATAGTTCGACTTTCTTAGTTACCGAAGGTACCGCTTGTATAATAAGTTTAATACGACTACTCTAACCTTAGAGGCACTTTTTTCGTTTTGGCATTCCTTCTTGGAGACCTCTCGTTCCTCCCTGCCATGTGTGGGGCAGGGACATTACAACTCGGGTAAAGATTTGTAACATTTTATAATTTTATTTTACTTTTTCGTTTCATCCTTCACAATTTCTTATATTACAATATACTTCTGTCCTTCACAATCTCTCTCTTTCTTCACTTTCAAATCGTCCCAATTTTTCTTTAGAGGCTCTTGCGGCTCCTAGTCACACGATGTAGAATCCGTCAGAGTTCATTCTATCAGCATTGGCGTTGAGGGGACGTTCAATAAGTTGGTGAAGCGGCCACATGTGGCCCAGATAGCCTTAAATAAAAAGTGTAAGAAAAGGACTAATATATAGCTACTTCCGCTATGCAGCAGCAGTCGTGCAATAGAGTGCACCGCCCGCCAGCCCGCTGATAAATGCGCATGCGGCAAACAATGCGATTTTACACAACTACCACCGTTATATCATTCAACACGTTTTTCACCCTTCCACGAGGCATCCTCAGGAGTAATGTTACACCGATTAGTGCCAAACACCGAGTGGCTACACAAGTGACTCTCACTGGGGGGTTGTCGGGCGGTGCACTTTATTGCACGACTGCTGCAGCATAGCGGAAGTAGTTATATATTAGTCCTTTTTTACTCAGGAAGGACTTCCGCAAGGTAACGCCTGAATCCATTAGATATATAAAAAGTGTGTTTAGAATTATACAATCACTTCGATCTGGACTTCGCTTATTGTCAACTCTTGACGATGTTGAAGTAATTAAATCTAGAAACTTATCATATACTTAACCTATATTAGACTTATGTTTCTCAAGTATCATTTGGAGTATATATTGGTAGGACGCACTGTACAGTTCTCTGGCCGAATGCCGGCACGACCCAGCGCCTGCTGTGCATGGGCTAAAAGTAAGCCACAAAGTGCGCCGGCTGCGTTACCAAGCGGCGATTGGTATAGCACGTTGAAAGACGTATCACCGTCATACACAGCGCGTACTGATCTGAAAAATAAAATTATACCACAAATAACTTACTTATTATATATCTTCGTCCATGCAGTAAAAGACCACGTGGACGATCTACCCGTTGTTCTGATCAACTCAAATAATTTAACTATTTTCTACTATCGCTCTGAAAGTAGACAATAGGATGGTATGAAAAGAGCCGATCATAGATTCCGTCAATGCATTTCAAGACGGATACGATCTGCGGAAATATAATAAACCACTGAGAGGAAGATAATAGAACCATTCCTTAGTTTTTGCGCTTAACAAAGTGTCTGAATATTTTTATTAGCATAGATTGCCGGTTCCGTTTTTTTTTCATTTACTTCCTACTATTTATAGTTCTGAAAGAAGTAACACACACTTAATCCTATTTGGACTGATAAAACACATAAACTTCTTACTAGAATGAAAAAGATTTTCAAAGCTTGGGATTTGTCTAATTAACGTAATATGAACATTTGTGAAAATGATAAATAAAAAAAATGCGACTGTTTTTTGTGGGCTCGTCTCAGATAATACAGAGCATAAAGAAACATTGTATTTGTAAGTGGAAAAATGAAAATGGAGTACTAAATTTGATTCTAATTTGAAATTGAGTCCTTCTGGAAGGAGATGAAGCACTGAAGCGCTCTATATTATTGTAAACAGAGCTTACTCTGGTCGGTGCACAATGAACGTTGGAACGAGATGCCAGATGTATGCCAGCGCGAACGTAATGCCAGTAGCAATGAGTAGCAGGGTTGCCAGTACCACTGTTGTGCTTCTGCGGTTCCGTAGAAGCAATGTAACCATCAGAGCTAACGCGTAAAGTTGCGTATCAGCCGCAAGGTACCTGAAAGGCAGTTCAGGAATATGGTTTGATTTAATTTGTTTAAAGGGCTTTACTTTAGAATTCATAAGATAAATAAGTCACAATGTATTTAAAAATGTTTTTTTTTTTAATTTTGGTACAAAATAGCTTTATTGGCACTTTTGGAACATTTTGTGTGCAGTGTTTGCAATTTTTTTTTCAATTTACTCATTATTTAAAAAAAAGGTTTTGTCTAAATATCCCCTGGTGTTTTAGAATGATAGGTAACGTTTTCTATCTTAGTGTAATATACAACAGTGTAACATAGGTAATATATACAGAGAAAAGTAACTAAATTCCAAAAAAATATATTTTTATTGGTTTTCCATAGTAGTATTTATTTGATACTTAACCTTAAACTTCATACTGTCAAAGTTTCTAGTTTGAGTCATCTGTGGCATCGCAATATATCCAAAATATTTACATGGAGTTTATTTCAGAGTTACGACATCATTTATTTAAATGAATAGCTTAATGACTAACAAAAATATTTTTTTTTATGCACACTGAAAAACATTAGAAATAATTTGATTTAAAATTTAATTAGTGTTTAGTGCTTTTTAAGATCAGCTATGTGTTTCGTTTTATCATTACATCTAAATTCGAATACATTTATAACATTATGGGAAAAGAAAAGAGTTGTTTATTATATTTTTTCATTAAAACTTTTCACTTGACATAGTAAAAAAAATAAAAAAGTATATGGCGATCCATTTTAATGAACACAGATGATTCCATAAAATTTTTATGTATAAATGTTATTTAATTTATTTCGATTTTTGCATGGGAAAAGATAAATGTTTTTACATATTTTGGCTATTTTTTTCGCATTGTTTACATTTTTGGTCCCTATAAAACGAACCTTCTCCTTCCTTTGACAAAATGTGGAAAGACAGCTGAATTGATCGAATTCACGAGTCTGATGCCAGCGTGCTGATGTACGCATTTGGCGACTAATTTTTATATACAAATCAGATTATCCATTTAGTTTTTGCAATTAATATATATTATCTTTGTTTCTGGAAGGTATATTTAATATATTTTTACTCTCAGTTTTTACATGAAACACGTTAATGATTGATGAACAAAAAAACACATAGATTCACCCACCAAGTCTGAATGAGACACTTGTGGTCAGGATACACGACGTTGTTGAGATACAGAAGATGCGTCCACCACTTGTCGCGACAGATTTGAGCTTCCGCGCCCACCAGTGGTGCCCACTGCGCCCCACGACCCGTGCGCTCCCACCAGCTCGCCGCAAACCACACCACTACGAAGTAACTCGGGCTAAGTCTGAGGGTGTTTATATAAGATATAAGACGTGTAAAAGTAATGTAAGAATTAAATATGTAAAATCATCATTGTAATAATAACCGTCGAGCGTTTCACAGGTGGTTGTTGATTTCCCATAAATTTACAATAGGACTGGTTAGTAGCGGCTTGCATCAATAGTCCTCTGACGATATTAACAAAATCGTCTGTTCATCTTGTAGGTAGACGTTTTACGCTCTGCTTGTCTAGAATTGTAGTGTATAATATACCATCATTTCGGTATAAAATATCATTATCAGCCGTAAGAAGTCCTCTGCTGGACAAAAGCCACTCACAGATTTCTAATAGAACCTGTTGGAAGGCTGCATCCAACGACCTTAATAAAGTCAACTGTCAACCTAATGAGTGGAAATCCTACAATGCGCTTGTGAATCGTGTTCTCCTTCTCAAGACCAATGTTACTTATTCAAAGGGGTCGTCTAAATAAATACCAAAGTAGAATTATATATTTGCCAATAAACGGCAGTGTGTAAGTTATTGATACGTATTGACACAAATAAATTTCTCAATACTTCGAACAACATAATAATAATAAAGAATTAAGTAAGAATTTGAAATAAGTGATTTCAAATTCTTACAAATTTGTATCTACAATAACATTAATGTTAAATGTTCCCTTAATATTAGTTTTTAGTTTTGTTAGTAATTTCTTTTTTTTATTTGGATCGCTTTTGATTGGGCTCTTTTTATCCCGAGTATGCCTCTCTTCGTGATTAGCGTGGTTTTATTGTGCCTTTAACTTTATCGGTGAAAGTAGTTATTGGTTAAACAACTGTTTACATATTTTGTTGTTGTTGTTGTTGCTGTTCTTCGCCCCCTCCCTTATCGCAAAATGTAAACAATTATTATGTACCTAAAATTAAGTGAGATTTCTGTTGTTTAATTCTCTTTTGGTATGGAGAAAGTTGCCCTTGGATGCCCACGTTGTTAGAGAGCGGGTGGCCCGTCCTGCTCATTGCTGCGACGTTTGTAAATGCGGTGGTGTTGCTCAAAGTACGTCGATAGAATGGCAACCTTCTATTCGCTTAAAGTGTGGCGCCGGTCGGAATGATATGTCTACTTGAATAAAGATATTTTGAATGAATTTGAGTTTAGTTAAACGTACCTTATAATTCTGTTAAGCATTGTATGGAAGAAGGTTCGTATCGGTGGCAAAGGTGATCGGTCCTGAAGCAGCTTGTGCGCGAGAAGGAAGCTTGACATGATGAAGAAGATTTGCACCACCAGCGTGCTGTTTGTCATCAGCATCACATCAGCAGCTCGTCGCGTCTGTGCCATATAGTATACATTACAATCCATCACATCGCTTAATACAACCAGATTCTGAAAGATTCAATTCAAACTAATCACTTAAATTGTTTTAGAAATAATCACACGTAGTTCGGCAAGCATTAAAACATTTTGTTCAAGCAATGGCTGAAGACGAAGTTCTTTTACCAGTGTGTGTGTATTTGTGATGACATAGATTTGAGACGTGGCCGTAAATGATGGCCGTTATAAAAAGTTTAAGGGTAATGCAAGTAAGAATTAAATACCGTATCTAATATTATAAAAATGTTATGTAAATTGATATGAAGAAACATGACCACGTGAAAAACGAACTTGAGAAAGAATTTTTCTAGCTGATCCTTGATTTTAAACAACGAAATAATAAAAAAAAAATTTAAATTTTAGTCGAGAAAACTTTAAATTTTCTAATGAAATTTTTTTAAGGAAAAATATAGTTTAAAGTAATGTATTTAACTGTTAACCCTTTCCTTACCGCAGTCCGTTCCGCCGAAGTGACGCTACTGAACCGGGCATGTATGCGCGAAGTGTACACATTGCATGGTGGTAAGCTGATGTGCGAATTTTCTCATTTGTGTTACATATTTAAATAATTTACTAGTGTATTAATTAAAAATAGAAGTTGGGATAATTCTTAGTAATTTATTTGGCTGTGATAAATTTTAAACCAGAGATCTACACATTACAAGATGGATGCCGGCTAACTCCGGGGCTGGTACACACGGGTCGTTCAGTGAAGGGTTAATCATTCGAATTCATTGATTAGATAATCAAAGTTTTCATAATTCGTTACTCAAGGATAAATGCTCCAGTAAATCGGATTTTCTGACCATCCGTCGATCGGTAATCAATTGCAAAACTAACTCAAGGTTGTGATGGGGTGTTATTGGAACCGAAATGATGTTAAACAACGGTTAACAAGGTTAATCGGAAATTGAATTGAGAAAACTGGGTCACAGTTTCCTGCTAAAACAAATACGAAGATAATTAACATAACCTTCCCATAATAATTGTTAATTAATATTTGAGCTTCGTTGTGAGATCGAATCAAAAATTAGGAGATCCTCAGAAGAACAAAAGTCACTGACGTGGCTAGAAATAGCAAAGTGGTAGTGACAGTAGCATATCGGATGGAAACCACAAGCTGGTAGGCTCGACGTGGAGCGACGCGCGAATGTATAACAAAAATGTACGACAGCTTAAAGCTTTCACACGATTTCACTATTATTTTCAATCGCCCTGAAGTAAGTGATCATTCTGAAATACGTTACATTCATTAATTTTTCTATTGGAATATGAATTTATTTATATTAAATTTTTTATTGACGTGGCTAGGGCCTCTCTGGGGGACTGACGCCATAGTCAAGGTCGCCGGATGTCGCCAGGTGCGGGCAGCACAAGATGGGTCATCGTGACTATCTTTTGGGAAGGCCTTGCAGATAATGATTTTTACGATTTCCAATGCGATGTTGTATATGATATTTCACTAGATTGGAATATGGTTATAAACACAGATGCGTTGTTAAGTAAGATTTTAGTTTTTAAAATCATCATCATTTCAGTCATAGAACTGGAAATAACGCTCCCTCATAGATTTATAAAAAGACAAGCTTGAAGCGCCCTGCTCCACATGCAGGTCTTTCGATGAACTTAACAAGGTCGTGTGTCCACCTTGTCTCCACTCCAGGACCTGTGTTGCTAGCCCCGCAACCATCCATTCTTTTTTTATAATATTGCGTTATAATCAATCTGTTTCATGTGTACGTACTTGCCGTTTTTATAGTAATACAGTGAAAATATCATTTCTATTGCCGTTATATTATTTAAACATGCGTAAATAACTTTAAACAGTTATAGAAGGTATATTGCATGGGATTAAAACTGCCGAAATAAAATGTAAAGAAACATATTTTAATTTAGTTTTATAATGTATATGTTATAAATATATATGAGTAAATGTATGCATATATGTATGAATGTATACGTATATATATATATATATATATATAAATATATATATATATATATATGTATATAATAGGTTGTCAAATATCTCCCTTCCGCCTTTTTGTCTTTTGAATTTCGCGGCTATGTACAAAGCGCTACAGAGCTCGTATCTGGCAATACTATACATAATTTGAAAGGTCTTGACAACCTACAAAAAGACGCTATGCATGATTAGTTTGGATATTGAGTTCAACAGTTATAGACGTGTAAACATGGAGTTCACTAACGCCGAAATTCGCGCTATTTTAAAGTTTTCCTTCGTTAAAGGCAAATCCGCTAGAGAAACGTTCCGTGAGATTAATGGTGTTTTGGGGGATGGTACTCTATCACTTCGAACCGCGGAGGAATGGTTTCGACGATTCAGAGCCGGCGAAAACGACACCATGGATAAGCCAGCCGGCGGAAGACCTGTGACGACAAATGGATGGACCATGGACTACATCGAGTTAGACCGGCATGTGGCATCTTGTGACATCGTCCAGGAGATGGGAGTTAGTTACCAAACCATTTTAAACCATCTGCAGAAGGCTGGATACAAAAAAAAGCTTGATGTTTGGGTGCCGCATGATTTGACGCAAAAAAACCTTTTGGACCGAATCTACGCCTGCGATATGCTGCTGAAACGGAACGAACTCGACCCATTCTTGAAGCGGATGGTGACTGGCGACGAAAAATGGAACAATAAAGAGCATTAAATATAAAATAAATAATAATTTATTTTACGAGTCAACGTCATTCCAAATTAAAATGTTCTTTTAAAATTTTCGTTCTAATTATATTTTTATGCCATCACACCGAAGAGTTCAAATTAACGTTATTTAAAAAAAAATTAAGAAAATATATGGTATTATTGATTATTACTACATATTAAAATTAATAATTGTTTACTATCTGTCTCATGACTTTGTACTATCAGAAGTTATTGACCCTTCGCATTCCAATCATCATAATCGTGTTATCAGCAGATTAACGTCCACTACAAGGCAAATGCTTCCGAAAGCCACGATGTTCGCTCTTATGCTGCCCGTATCCAGCTACTTCTGCACTCAGAGAGGACCTACCCACGCCGATAAAATAATGAATAAAAAATGCATTCATATTCCTACAGAAAACAATAATTAATGTAACAATTTTTACAATGATCTTTATGCAGATCGATTGGAAGTAGCTGTGAAGCGTTAAAGCTTTTTATTGACAAATGAGCTATGCATTCGCTTCTTTAAAGGTTAATGATAAGTTCTTGTAAAGATCAGACTCGCCTGTTCAATAAACCTGGTGTCGGCGAGGTAAGACAGCGTGGCGAGCCAGCAGACGTGTTCGATAATGACGCATAGCATGCAGAAGACTCGTAGCCCATCGAAGGTCCGGAGGTCACAGTTGGCTGGAGCTGGTGGTGGCGCAGTGAGCGTCCGCCAGGACTGGCGCACTGACCAGGACAACGCCCATCCTGCACCTAATACAACATTTAAATTCAAAATTACTTTACTCTTTTAAAAATATTTTCTATTATAAGTAGAAAATCTAAATTTATTAGAATTAAATTATATACATTGGAATCTCAGAAAATCCTATAATAAAGTCAGTCGACATTAATTTTTGTTGTCACGCATATAAACGTCTTTAATAAATAAAGCAGTTTACTCCCAAGTTGTATTACTCGTAATAATTAAAATACCTTTACAACATAGTTAGATTTATTTACTAGGTTTTATCTGATAAATATTTTGAATTTATTGCTTGATAATTCAGAGGCTTTACGAGAATGTTTATCGTGAAAGTGTATGTACTCATTAGCCTAGGAATAACTTTCTAATTTTCACTTTCAATTACTTTATGAACTTATAGTTCAGAATTAAATACAATTCTATTTGTGAAAGAAGGTTCAAAAACACAATGATATCCTCGATCTATCCTGGAAGCAGCTGTTTGTGTGATTGGTAACTTATTATAGACAAGTACGAGAAACAATGTTTTCAATAACGTTGTAGTATTATGCTACTTCTGTATATGTAATATGTATGTATAAATAGTATGAGTTATAACAATAACATAATAAGTTACTACGAATGCTACCACAAAATTCACTATATTTTGTGTTTTGACTTATCGTTTAAAGTTTCTTACCCTGGAATATTTCTCGTCGGTTCGGTAAAGTACGTAAATATTACTTGTGAAACTAATCATAATTTTTGTTACACTCTTTGATATAGAGAGTCGCTTATTATCACAGGGAGTTAAAAAATTATTCATAAAGAACTATGCATAAAAGGTGATAAAATCTAAATCCTTTTGTAAGAAAATGAATTCAAACTAAGGATGGTTCCTACGGTTATTAAAATAAAAAACGTGAACTCGAGATGTCGGGAATATTAAAATTAAAGTGGTTTTTTCATACATGTCAACGGATCTACGCCCTATGCATGGCACAGATCTCACTCAAAGGAAGCTACAATGACGGGTCAAATCACATCACAACTATGTAGTCAATCCACGTAGCAGTAGTGAGCCTACTCACTCTGCGTCTACCGACTTGTGGTCGTCCCTCGAGAACCTTTTGACCTCAACCACCGTCTGCTGCCCGAGCGATGTGTATATAAAAAAAAAAAACACATCGAGATGTGATAATCCGTTAAGAATTAGTATTATTTCGTGAATAATAATTAATATTCGCTTGTTTTGCCTATCATTTTTATTCCAAATGTTTTCGTATGACTCGGCAGCAAAGAGCGCTGCCGCATTGCACTCTACACCGGCTTAAGTTTACTTCCCAATGAATTTCGTGAAAAGCGCAATCCGCGCTGAACACAACCGCATTTGGCAGGCTAGATACTAGAGCTCGGCTCAGGGTCGACATACCATAGGACTCCTTTCGAAACTCACCGACATAAACAAACTACGAAAACTCATCAAGACATCTTTCGATCTCACACAACTACTAAGCGGGCACGGGTACTGCAAGCAGTACCTGTACCGTTTAAAAATAATCGATAATGAGACTTGCCCATGTGACGACTTCTCAGTACAGACTTTTCATCACTTACTCAGACACTGCTCCCGATTCGAATCCAAAAGACGTAACCACGTGACCTTATGTGAAAACCTTAATATACCTCCGTTCAGCTTACCGGACCTTCTCAAGAAAAAATCTACAGCAGAATCTTTTGATGAGTTGGCCCGGCACATTGTCCTAAATCTCAAGGCATTTAACGGTCTGTAGCGCTTGGGCAGCGACTTGAAATAAAATAATCTACCAACTAATATATAATTGTGTAAAACTTCCAAATTATATTGTTAATGTGTATAAACTTTAGCTTGTAAAAAAATTATATAAAGCCGTCGTGCCTCGCATCTGGGAGAAGAAAGATCAGTATCAAATAGCGGCAACCCTCTCCCAACTGTCTGCGTTTAGTAAAGCGAAAAAAATTTTTGTAAAAAAACAATAGCGATACAAATTAGAATTAATAAAAAAATATCTATGTATATATTTATAAGTTTGAAAATTTTGACTTAAAAGTTAACGGTTTTAAGCCCTATTATTATTATTAATTGTTTAATGGCCTCCCTTATTGGGGACATATCTTTCTCCTCTATTTTGTTTAGGGTCAGGGAACTTATAATTTTTAATTAATTATTTCTTATCCTTATTTTTATTTCTTTATTCCTCTTTCAATTTTCTTAAGGCTATTCATTCGGTCTTTAACATACTTCACACGACCTTTCATCTTTCTTCTCGCTTCTGGGTTTCTTGGGTTGGTAATTTTTTTATCACAATTTATTTAGTATCTTATTACACCTAAGATACTAATTTAACCCTTCTTGCGAGTGAAATTTTATAAAATTCCTTCTAAACCTTTTCTTTAAAAGGAATATTTTAAAAGTAGATCTCAAGTCTGGGTTTCATGGTTCCAGAGTTATCGCAATGAGTCAATACACAGGCGGAAATCTCTCATGTAAGTATATGTTTATTAAGAGATTGTGTATGATCAAATTTTATAGGACAAATACCCTATATAGTTTGATAGGTATATATTTACCGTGGCGATAAGTCTGTCTGTACACCTATAAAGCCTTAATAAAATAGGTGGTTCTGGAATGGGAGTAGGTATAAATTGCAAAAAATATATTTTAACCATATCTTATTTTTAATATTTGTTAATTGTTTGTTGTGAAATTGTAAAAGCGTTTTGGTTTGTCAAATATTACAATAAATTTGAAATATATTGGTAAATAAATAGGTTTTCGTTGAGAATTTGTTTTATAAATCTGAACGATTGAAACATTTGAACCAATCACCTGTATAGCAAATAACTATAGGAAGAAAACGATTATTTTGGTATTATTAATTAATTATATTATAGTAAATTATATATATTTTTAAATACCTAAAATTCCGATCATTTGTTTGATATCGTAGTTTAGTACAAAAAATCTAAATGATGATGTTCTTTTTATACGCATTGCTTTTGATTAATGTATTATTAATTTTTACCGTCAATTTATTAATGTTTTGTACTCTCTATGCAAAAATCATTGGTTTCAGAAATAATAAATGATGTAGTTATAATAATATAATAAGAAAATAGCGTTTCGAAAATTCAGATAGTACATATTACATTATTCATTGATTATTATCTGTACCTGATCTGTAATTACGAGAAATGAATGGTCTGTCGCATTTCGAAAAAAAAATATGTTACTAACTTATTGCAGTTATCATGTCCAGAATAATTGGAAGTATGTGTGAATTATTTAAAGCTTTTTGTAGACAAATGCGCTTATACATTCACTACTTTAAAGCCTACACTTACAACTAATCATTCTGTATACGAAACTTGGGTTAGTAAAACTAAATAAAAATTATTGTATATTGATTTTACTGCAACCATGTGCCAGTTTCACTAACAATGTTTTTATTCCCCAGTTGTGAGAGACGAAGCGATAGTAATTAATTATTTATAAATAGTAACTAACAATTAATGCAAACGATAATAAATAAATAAATAACTAGGAAAAACGGATAGATGTATATCCAATCGGTAAACAGAATACCAGGGGTTCATGAAAGAGCATGTGTACGTTGTAGCGTACGAGGCTCTCGGCTAGTGGAAGAAAGATGAAGATATTATTTTTATTAATTAATTATTAGACAATATAAAATCAAAAATACTAAGAAAAAAGGGTACATGTTCGAGCAACCGGTAAATAGATTACCAGGGGTTCATCAAATTGCATGTATCAACGTCGTGACCCACGTAGCTCTCGGTTAACGAGAGGGAGAAAGACGAAGCGTTAGTTTCTTATAATTAATTATTTATAGAAACTATATAACAATGTAATAAATAAATAATACTAAAATATTTATTACTTACTATTATAGAAAGACGAATAGATTTGTATCCATCGGTAAATAGAGTACCAGGGGTTCATAAAACAGCATGTGTACGTTGTGGCGCACGAGCCTCTTGGCTTGCGGAGAGTGAAGGTGAGAGAGAGAGTAAGACGACTTTATAGTTAGTTAGTTACTTCTTATAGTTAGTGATTTATTAGAAGAAACAATGAAAATAAAAATACTAGGAAAAAAGGGTAGATGTAAAAGAAACCGGTAAATAGAGTACCAGGGGTTCATCAGACAGTATGTAGCAACATCCAGATCCACGTAACTCTCGGATAGCGGAGAGGGAAAGAGATGAAGCATTAGACAACTACAACTATTTATTAGAAGCCTCCTAGGAAAAAGAATGTGTATCCAATCCATAAATATAGTACCAGGGGTTCATTAAACAGCATGTAGCAGCGTCATGACCCACGTAGCTCTCGGATTGCGGAGAGGAAGAAAGACGAAGCGTTAGTTACCCTCAGATAACTATTTTTTTTTAAATTAATACTTGGAAGGAGGGTAGATGAATATTCAATCAATAGATAGAGTAACAGGGGTTCATGAAATAGCGTGTAGCAAGCACATGGCTTTCGGATAGCGAAGAGGGAGAGATAAAGCGATAGTTACATACAAAACTATTTATTAGAAGCCTTTTTTTTTATAAAATACATAATTAATACCGGGAAAATGAGGTAGATGTTGATAAACAGAATACCAGGGGTTCATGAAACAGCGTGTAGCAACATCGTGGCGCAAGTTGCTTGCGGATAGTGGAGAGTTATTTATAATTATTTATCAAAAACAAATATATAAAAATAAATAAATACTAAGTAAGAGGGATAGACGTGAATCCAATTGGTAAAGCTTTATTATTACTAATTAAATAATGTAATGAACGACGAACTTGGTTGCTACTTTTGCTCCTAGTGCCACTGCGAACAAAGACTAGTAATCTTTTACTCATTGCTACAGTTTATCAGCAAATGAGCTTTAAGGTGACCTTTAAAGATTTTTAGTTTCTATTCCAATCACCCTTTATAAAGTGATCAGTCTGTAATTCTAATGGAATGTGTTAATCCATTAATTTTTTAGTCAGCACAAAGTTTGCAGGAATAGATAGTAAGTAAACAACGTGTAAGTAACGACGTATAGTTGATAAAACTAATCAGTATACATAGATTTTTAGTTAATTTTATGTTGATACCACAATTTTTATTTTTATTTTTTCGTATAATTCGACGTAATGAAATGCAAATAATTTTTAATACATCAAAAAGTTGTTTGTTTTGTTATTGTAATGAATATATAATGATATGAATAATGAATAATTAAAAAATGAATATTTGGTTAAAGATCAACATGTGATATCAGTTTTGCCGATATCAAAAATATGATTTTGTCGATTACAAGACACTTTCAACACAATACAATTACTAACGATCTTTTTCTTTTCGACTGACATCGTAATAGCCTCTTGAAACAACTCACACCGTCGGTTTAACCTTACTACCCATCAACCCATCAACAGTCAAGTTAAAAAAAGTTTTTTATACATCCACCCTCAGTAAGTACTTTCCAAGAATAAGGTGCTATTCTATATCTGACTTACAAAAGTCAATTAAATATTTTTTGGTTACAAATGGTTAATATGGCTAATTTCACAACATATGAAAATAAAAGATAAATATTAATAATTATTACGAAATGAACATAAATTTATTGGTGAACTTTTGAATATATATTAATAACATCATTTTTTTTAACCTTAATAGACACAGATAAAAAATCAACACGTTTGACATTTGCAAATCAATTGACCTAGTGGCCTGTCGTTGGGTAAAGGCTAATGACTCCTGGCTTAATGACCTTCTTCTATTTTCAACCGATAGATGCTGACTTCAAAGTGTATGCCACCACTAAAGGATGCCACGGTGACTGGACTTGCGTTATCCATCCAGCGATTTCCTGAGATCTTCGTCACCAATTGAGAATCTCTTGACCCTTACGGCTATCAGTTGCATGAGTGATGAAAACCGCTCGCTGCCACTCCTGATGAGCAATGCTTTGAGTGGCCTTACTTCCTTACATTTTAATTGAGCGTTAATTTCTAATGTTCATATTATTCCATAACAATCCTACTTTTCGTTATTATATAATATATATAATAAAATTTATTAAGATAAAAATAATAACAAGTGGTATAGGTGCAGAGTTAAAGTTAAATATTAAATAATTACGTAAATATGCAGGAAGTAAATAGAGTTATTTTGTTATATAAACATGAGTTATTTAATTATTACTATTGTATTACGTGTGGGTCCCGTACCCACATGTAATAAAAGTAGTATTAATGAGAACGGAGAACATAAACAAAAAAATATAGATGAATAATTAATTATTTTGTCTTATGAAGACAATTGCAATAGAAGAGGAGATCTTCTCGCATATTCTAACTACATTATTATGGCGCAGTCTTCCGGTTCCGTACATATATTACTTGTTTTTAAAATTATGGCTTAATTAAAGTAAATTATTTAACATTAACTTAATGAAGCTTTAAATAATGAAGATGTAACTAAGTAATTAAGGATTTCGTAATTCTCTAGTAACTATGGTCTATTGTTATATAATAATAAAGCCGGCGATGTTGTGGGTGTCTATGAGCAGAAACATCGACGACGATACATTGGATAACATATATTTTTTTTATTTAATACATTTTTTATTCATGAATGTACTTACACATAAACGAATTATCGTAATTAATCTATAAAAATAAGTTGCAAATACAGCTTAGATAATGATTTTAATTAATGACAACCTTTTTTAATTAATAATAAAATATTTCACACTTTTTAACAAAGATTTTTGGAATTTCAGTATTACTTACGAAACGGAGATGGGTCAAAGACGTAAATATAAACTTTTAATGTAATGTAAACTATTGTGGTGTGGCAGCATTGGAAGCTGCATACGGTGGCCGAATTTTTATCCTACTAGCAGGGGCCGCTCCAGCTCGTGTAGCGCCCGTGTGCAATGAAACTCTGGCGCCCCCTATCCCTGACCCCCGCCGCGGCTGTAACTATTAACTTTGCCGTCGTAATAACAAAATTTTTTCATATTCCAATAAGCTATTTTATAAGTAGGTATAGTTTACAGTATGGTATTAGTAACGGTCTTTCTTCTTACGACGACAGAATAACACTCATTGTTTTTATGCCTGTAGTACATCTCTGTTGCGAAACTAAGCGGCGAACCGCGATAGATTCCAAGACGATGCTCTTAGCTGCCTCAGGAGCGCTTCGGCGCTTTTGTGCATTGCACACCCTGCACTATAGGTTAAGCCGCCTACTAGTCCTGATTGACAAAATACTTTAAGTAAATAGAACAATTGTCTTGTTGATAGACGAGGTACTTCGAATAACGTCTCAAGCGCAACGGGACACAACCACGCAACTGTGGCAAGTCTTCATGACTTTATTCTGGCAGGTGTATAAATAACCAAATAATGTCTTACAATACAAGTATTCCGTATGGAACACTCACACGGTTTTTTTAACACAAGAGTTTTTCATTTCATTAAAGATAGATAACTATATTTACTCTTAATGTTGTCTATACCCAAACTACCATCAAATACTCCACTACTGGGATAATAGAGACACAGCGATGGTAAACAATACCTAGATGTAATATCATGACGTTAAAAGTATATTAAAGAAAAGTTCATCTATCAACCTACCCATGTTTTTTATGACCATAAAACTGCGCAACTAATATTTAAATTGTAAATTAAAAAACGAATTAAACCTAAAAAGAAGCAATTAAGCTTATTTTAAAATATTTTTAAATCATTCCATTTTCAAACCTTCACTTACACATTCGTAACGCTTGACGTTAACGGCCATTCATAAATCATCGATTGATTGTTTTTAATATCTGGGACATCAATCGCCGTTAGCGTCGTGCGGTGCAACACAAGCTGTTAGATAACCAGTACCGGTCTCTAGTTGAGAAACGCTTAAACCGTAGCAACACTGCAACTGATTTCTCTTTAACGCCCTAATCAGGAAACCCGTAAGGGTCAGTTCGAAAGCTAGCCTATACCGAGTGTATATTTTCATGTTAAAAGTTTGTATACACAATTTCACTTTACTTTTAACAGTATATGTTTGACAGTATGACTCTGTGTTTGGCACTAATCGGTGTAACATAACTCCTGAAGATGCCCCGTGGAGAGATGAAACACGTGTTGAGTGATTTGACGGTGGTGGTTGTGTGATTCGCATTGTTTGCCGCATACGCATTTATCAGTAGGCTGGCAAGCGGTGCTATTTGTTGCCCAACTACCACTGCATGTGCGGAAGTGGCTAATTATTGGTCTTTTTCTTCCTTAGGATGGACTTCCGCAAGGTAACGCCTGATTCCATAAAGTATATGTTTGTCACACTCGTCGTCGTCGTTTCAGCCCATAGAGCAGGCAAAGCATAGACCTCTCCCATCTCCCCATCTCTCCATTTCATCTATGGGGGATATATCGTAATCACCACACTTTCTAGGGGGTTGGCGTATGTGTTATTATGATATGCCGAGGATGCTGCCCATCCTCTGGAAACTTGTTTGTAAATAGTGGTAATCCTATATAATTAAAGTACAAAGTGATGTGTGTTATATAAGCTTGTGTTATGAATATCGAACCCGCCACCTACGATCGCAACTCATAGTCATCTACCGCTGAGCTATCATTGCTCAACTCAACCTCTACTGTTTCCCAAACTTGTGCATTAGTTATCTTGTTACACTTTAGTAGTTACTCGAAGTCAGGCGTCTGTCAACAAGACGATTATTTTGAAGTCGGTGAGGAATCTCCTGTTAGCAATTGTGTGATAAAAATAGACAGGTCAAGTGCGGAATGTGATAATTACTCACCTTTACGCGCATGATCAGAAAGAGTGAGATCCAGCGTAGTGCTGACTGCAGCCAGTGCCAGTAGTGCAGCCACGAGGACCGCAAACCCTTTCTCGCTGCCAGAAAGAGGTCTTTCATCCTGATTACTCTTGCAGTAATCCAGGTGATATAGACGGGCTCCTAGTCTGTAGTTCTGTTGCATTGTCGCATTCACACAAGACGTAAACCTGAGAAGAATTTCAATCATCAATCCTTAATTTGCCTACAATTAAATATTTTTGTATTTTTTTTCATTTTAATGTATCCATGTCATAATAACAAAGATTAGTGGTAAAAGGAGTTTTTGGTTTAATGTGTATTGCCTCCGACTAAAAATCAATGTTTTAAAAATAATAAGTAAATGAATGCGTGAAAAGCGTTTTCACCATTCGGATTACTACATATTATTATTGTTTGACATACATTAAATATTATTATTTTTTAAATTAATTATAGTTTACTATCTGTTCCTGCAGATTTTGTACTGCCATAAGTAATTGCCCTGTCGCATTTAAAAAAAAATAGTATGTAATGTAATGTTATAGAGAGTGCGATGTGGGTGGGCTCCCACTAAGTGGATCGATGTATGTAGCTCAAGTCGCGGTATGTCGCTGGATGTGGCCTATTCCCATACACTCAGAGACGGCGCTACTTATGCCCCTTCCGCTCCCATGGCGAAAGTTTCAAAGCCCGCTTCGAAACGTCTATCTCCTCCCCTGTATTTGGTGTCATCAGCTTGAGTTAAGCCTTTCTACATTAGAGGCAAATCTATTCTCCTTCAACCTACACCTTCGGCAACTCCTTCCGAGCAGCCAAAGACTTTCAAGAACCAAGCCGAATCAACTTCTCGCGCCGAGAAGCTGAAATTCCTCGCGCAACATCCCTCTTAAGTAGACGTTGTCGAGGTATTTAATTTGGCCGCAAAGTTCCGCATAGCTGTTACTTTCAACGCGGAATTTAAATTCCACCTACCACGTTTTTCGCTGTGGTATATATCCCACAGCGGGTCCCAGGTGGTACACAGGACCAGTGGCCGCGTCCGCCTCCTCCACGTCAAGCAAGGATGGTCAGGAGAGGTCCATATCCTCCATATCCCCCGATCGACGAGTAATCCTCGCTTCCCACTCTACGTCACATTCCGTTCACTATACTATAATTGTACATTGGTATAGTCTCTTTTCGTTCAAACGTCATAGTTGTAACTGGCCCACGAATTTTTTATTTTTTAGTGGACCTCTGTTCCGCGAGCTCATTATACGAAGTTGTACAAAGTCTATAACAGCCAGCAACGTAACTTCATACATATCACATACAACGGGATGTAGCAAGTCCGGGCATCGTGGCGATCATTGGGTGAGGTTTATGTCATGCAGTGGACGTCCATCCGATGATATGATGATGAATACAGTACGAACACTTTATACGGGGTGATTGGTTATACATATGATTTATACATTCACTACTTTACACCCTGTACAATTAACTCAATCGTGAGAGGCTACAATACCATTTCATCGATGTTTAATAGAGAAGATTATTCCATTCTGCTCTATTCTATTATATTTCATAATTTACAACTCCTACTCACACCTACACGGTCGTCACCTTATTAAGGTCGACAGAAGACGCTGGATGCGGGCGGTTTGCAACTGACCAGTTGAAATTGACCTATTGAAAATCTATGGGGAGGCCTATGTTTAGAAGTGGATGTCTTACTGCTGAAAAGAAGAAGATGATAATGTTATTTTATTCTCTACCATGCTTGAAGGTCGTCCAGCGTAAGCGGGGCCGTGGACAAAGGCGGCGTATGAGCTGCACAACTGCGATTCAAACACAGCCCCCGGTGAAGCCGAGTGTGGTTGAAGTTATCAACCCAATTCGCCGAATAGCGCTGTAACAAATATTCATGATTTAAAATTCCATCAGAAACTTAAGTCGACCATTAAAGTCCATCAAAAATTTAAATACATAGGGTGATTGGAAATAGGTGTAAAACTTTAAGGAAATATTTCACTTTGAATTTCAGTAAAAGAGAACCAATGCGCCGTATTATCAAGAGCTTAAAATTTCTATACAAGATAATTGGTTATAGGCGTCAAAGCTTAAAAAGGTGAATGTACAGCTCATTCGTCTTAAAAAGCTATAGAGTTTTTATACCTATTGACAATCACCATAAATAAAGTCATAACCTTTTTTTAAAAGCTCCCTTTATTGGAGGTCTCTCGTTCCGCCATGTTATTTTTGGCACAGGGATATAGACCTTCCTATTTTCACACACTCTCTCTCTCATCCATCCAAATTTTTCTCTTCCTGTGAGTGATCACCGTGCAATATTTTACATTCATTCTTAATATCTTAACTTTTATTACCTCTATTAGAATAACTTTTGGTAGTACAAAATCTTTAAGGACAGATAGTAAACAATAATTAATTTTAATATACAGTAATCTGAATTTTCAAAACGCTTTCTATTTCCGCTTTATATTCCATTCATTTTGTTGTTTATTATTTCTAAGACTATTCATTTTTACATAGTGTGTGCCATGGTTTAATTAACCTAAAATACGCTATACATCTTTCTCTTTAAAGCTTTTACACGAATAAGTTATAGTCCTGTATTACCTGGATTTAATTTAGATATTGTAAATTGATCAAAATATAGTGTGCACGAGTTCTAATAACTTAAGAGGTATGCGAACGACAGGACAGGAGAGGTTTGCAATCGTCATCTCGTCTGTTCTCAAATATCCCGTGTGCGACAAAGTTCATCATCATGTTTATTTCGGCAGTAAGACGCTTGATGGAGACCGCTACCAGCCGGTTATATTGGGAATATCTTGAGGAGGCCTATGTCCCGTGCGGATATCTTACTTATACAATACGTATATTGAATTACTCAACATATCAGTGGCAGTCTAGTGGTTAAGAATTGCGATATACTTGGGACATTGGTTTATTCCTATAACGTTGAGTGCACTTTAATTATGTAACATCATCTATAGCATCAAGCAACGAAGGAAAACACAGTGTGACGGTTTTCTAAGTTGAAAAATTCGAATTATAAATTTAACAGAAACTTATATTATATTAAATAGTATATATTAATATTAAATGAAATTTCAGATATATATATTAAAATGATATATCGAAATAGAATCTATTAGTTTGCTAGACTTATATGTATGAAAGGCTTGCTTGCTTACACGACGATGTTTTGAGTGATTATTATCATCATCGTTTCAGCCGTAGGAAGTAACCTGCTGAACATAGGCCTCGTGGATAGATTTCCAATGAAACCGGTTGAAACTGGCTGGTGTTCAGTGTCTTATGAGAATCTCAATAAAGTCGTCGGTCCATCTTGTCAAGTTGTTTAAATTATTTGAATCAAGGCTAATTAATATATTTAAGCTCGAAATCAGTGCGCCCTAGTCGGCAATCAGTTAACCTTCATCCAGTATCAAGTCAGTTTCAATCCAGTATTTATCCAGAAGTCTCTACTACACTTACTAAATAAAAATCGCTCATCATCTTACCATTCTAATTTTAAGCTGTTAAAACAAAACAGTATTTAAAAATAAAAAACAACACTTTTAACACCGTCCTGTGTAACAGTACAAACTATAATATAGCACACCGCATAAACACACATACGAGGTCAGCTTATAAAGTATGGAGATTTTGGTGTTTTTTTTTACTAAATGAATTATAATGAGCAGTTATAGCCCAGCTATAAAGGATTGAGACTCGCGAACGCAGGTCGCGGGCTCGACTCCTGGTATATAATTTTAAATGTGAGATTGCCACTGCTCACGAAGAGGTTTCCAGAAGATGGGCAGCAGTGTCGTCAGCGTATCATAAGACCATACTGCGATTATCTACGTGACGGATATGGTATATCCCCCCATAGATATCTTTGAGTGAGGCTTATGCCTTGCAATGAGTGTCTATGGGCTGAAACGAAGATCAATCATGAACATTTCTAAAGAGAATAGCAATTTCAAGCGGTAGGCTTCATAGCGCGGAGTGGAGACCTCGGAACGACTAAGCCAAGTATGTTCAGCCGATAGGTGGACGCATTATCTTGTTAAAGCCATCAGTCAACCTAGCGGTTGGTGGCTTCCTACCGGTCCTATTGGAAATCTATATGGGTGATCTATGTTAAGATGTAGACATCTTACGACTGTTATAATGACGATGATGAAGAGAAGATTAAGTCCACTTCATCACGATAGAGAATTAGAGAAATAAAGACAGTATATAAAATTTAACGTTGAATGTTATCATTTTTTTAAGTGTTACATAAAACGTTTCGAATCGGTTTGTTTATATGTTGCTATTGATTTACGCAAACTCGCTGTTATCTCATACAGTAGTAACCAAGTTGGGTTAGTTTCCCGGGTTATTGAAATTATTTTATATCTACATTCAACTTACTAATTGATATGATTGTTCATTTTAAGATAGATCATGTCATCGCATTGCGACCGCGGAAATAGAGGTCGTTGATCCAAACCGCCTTCACTTTTAAATACACCTTTCACTCTCTATCGTCCCTTTTACGGTGTTTAAACGTAATCGTAGATCTAGTGTAACGATAATAAAATTTAGGTTGACGTAAATTGTTTTGTTCTTATTGAAGAATGATTTATATAGCGTGATTGGTCAAAATGTGTGGCTCATTTGTAGACAATTAAATTTTTATATACCGTATTCAAAAAGCAATGATTGAAGTAATAATTAATGTAAGTGTTACAATCATTTAATTAGACATTTTCCTAGTAAAACACAGTAGAACAGTTCCTAGTAAACACAGTATAACACAGACATAATCTACACGATTGGCTATAGGTGTAAAAGTTGTCAACGCTTGAATGTATAGTTCGTTAGCTGTCAATTAATGTAATACACCCTAATCAAAAATCAATGGTGTCAGAAATAATAAATAACGTAATGGTGATGAAAGAAAAAAAAATAAAAATTAATTACTGTTTACTATCTGCTCCTGCAGATTTTGTGATGACATAATTTATTTGCCTGATACATTCCAATAGACAAAATAAATTAATGTAACATTTCATAGTGTTCACTTTATATAGTATGATTGAAATGGATGTAAAATACCTTTTTAACTTAATTTTTAACTGACACTAGATCAATATGTAATAGCCTTTAAAAATTTTACACCTATAACTAACCATATTATACATATTGGCGGCATAATTGTCGAAAATTGTTACTCTATTTCGGTAAATTTTACAGAAGATATAATCATTTATTTATTTATTTTTTATATATTATACAGTTGGTGATAACATTTATAAAAGTGAACCTAATTAAGAATCTAGGTCATTGATTATTTTTATTACGTTTTTGGATATAGAACTGGTGGTCACTGTGGCCACGGATCAGTAAGCATAGTGTGGGATGTAAATAAAGACTTTAGTAACTAAATTTCTTAAAAAAATATTAAATTTAAAAATAGGAATAAAATTTTGGCACATAAGAAAATATATTTAAGCAGAACGCTTAGATGACCACTGTACCGTAGAGTTCACACTCCGACTCACGCTCCACACTTTTTGTAATGTACCAAGGCCACATAACACGGAGGAGCTCAGAATATCTGGAGAAGCTCATAGTTGTCGGTAATGTATAAGATAAAAAGCCTAAAATACGGTCACCTACTGGCTGGAATGACGCAATCACAAAAGCGTTTAACATGAACAAATTGAATTGCTTAAATATTATTAATAAATTATTGAAGTTCAGACCTTTACTTAAGTTAACCTAGTAAAGTAACCTTTAATCGAACTTCATAGATACCTGTCTAGTATGTTAGGAGTAAGCGCTTTCAGCTTCAACAGAATCAAACAGAAAGTTGAACAAACGGGCTCTTATACTGTATGGAAATTCACATAGTTGTTTTAGTTTAGAACTATTTTGCTGTCAATTAATATATAGTACATCTTATCAAAATATTTTTTTTAATACAATACCACAAATAAACGACGTATATGCATAAAAAATAATCAATAACAAAAACTAAATTAATAAATAATGTAATACTTAGTGTTTTAATTGAGATTACTTCATATTAAAGTTAATTATTGTACACTATCTGTCTCTATAGACGTTTTATTGGCAGAAGTCATTGACCTTTTGTATTTTAATAAAAAAATAAATGAATGTGACATATTTTGGAGTTTCTTGTTGACTCATATGTCATTCACTCATTCACCCCTCTAAAGCTTTTTTCATTTATAACCAATCATGTGGAACAAGATTGCAGAACGAATTGCGAACTACGTAAAAAACGTATTATCGTTTTTATTTATTTATATGTTCTTATTAATTTAGCGATGATGCAGTTTTAAAATTTTTGTATAACATGACACGGTTTTCGAGTTACATAACTGTTTAGTTTGTTATAATAATTTTTTTTCTTAGACAGTGTTATAAATAAATCTTAATTGCATTTGAAAATGGTAACTCATTCTATATTTTAATTACTTTTCAAAACGTTTAAATTACTTTTGACTATCACTAATGAGTCAATAAATGAATTCTCTCAATTCGCCAAAGACTGAGCTACATGGCGAAATTTAGAGAGAGCAGCAGGATAATCAGAACCGGCCAGGGCATGACTGGGACTACTCTGACAAAATTTCAAAAATGAGAAGACTTCAAAGCGTACTGTTACTCGAAGTTTACTATATTACGAAATTATGCATAACATTATATTTCCGCTCGTTATATTTATATAACATGAATCGTCTAGGTAATTAATTTCACTATGTAAGGTAGTTCTGCGTAATAGAAAGCGAGAAAGCATGGCTTGGCCCTTTTAGACCTTCTTACTAGATTAATTAGTATGCTTAATACGTATTGCCTAAACTGTGGGCATGGTATGCCTTACAACCTGTTACTCCTCGGAGGATCTAGTGATAGTTTGTCGACTTCTAATATCTAAAATCGCTCGACTCATGTATAGGTAATCCCCAAGCTTTGTAACAGTAAAGAGAGTGACGTCAAACAGGGTAAAGCTTGATACTCAAAGATTCAAGCGTGCAAGTTTGCGTAATAAAACTGTTATTCAATATTTTTAGATGTCAAAACTGATAATGCCATTAAACTTGACATAATTATACAATTTAATGTAAAAAATTAATCACGATGTAAAGATAACATTAATATGCGTAAAATTATGAAATGTCTTATGATAAATATGTATTTACAATGTAATATTTTATTGAAAAAATGCGTTATGATATAATTTTTGAAAACAAAAAGATTCCACTATCTTTATGCACTGTGGGTCGCTGACGCAACGTAAATTACGCAACCAGGTCCGATGTTATGTTTATTTAATGGGCCTTGACTGTGAAACGAGTGGTTTTTAATTTGGCCAAAAATCCACAGCCGGTCTCAACGGTGTTATTATTCAATACGTACACGGTAAACAAACGAAGAAGTACCGTTAATGTAATGTTTATTATCGATATGTATTACGTTATTTAGATCTTCCTTTTATTAGTTTTTTATCTAAAATGGAAATTAGGTTCTTGAATAAATCTTATTTATAGCATTCAATAATCTTCAATTGATAAGTATTTGTGATTTTTTTAACAAAATTACAGTGTTTGGTATTGTGTTGTATACATCTAACATTGTTAAATTACATTGAAAAAGACCAACTGTTAAGTTTCAGGCCGCTTTCTTACCAGATGAGCTTCCCGAGCCGGCTGGGAGCTTATAAACGGATTAATTATACTGACCTTTTCATTTATGTTAAAAATAATTGGCAATTTAAAAGTTCAAGTAAATTTGTACTTGAATAAAAAATTTTGAATTTAAATTTACACGTTTTAGAATATTTTTAATTTAATGTATGCAAAAAGCCTCATTTGCAATGTACATTCCTTGAAAAGAAGAACGCAATAAGAGATTTATTTAAGACGATTTCAATTGCATCATATATATATATATATATATATATATATGTAACCATGTATAAATATATAGATATGTATATAAGTGTGTGTGTGTATGAATATATATTGTGACAATTTTTCCATTAATAAAATTGCGAACAGTTGCAATCGAAATCGTTTCATTAAATCTCTTATCGCGTTCTTCTTTTCAAGGAATGTACATTGCAAATAAGGCTTTTTACTCTCTCGAAATACTGGAGCAGAGACCACGGACCGACAAATCCAGCGTAGGACGTGCCAACAAGGTAGACCTCGTTAACACGTTCACTACGGGCCCAATTTTGAAGAACTTTCAGCTGGTGCGGCTGAGGTCGAATCAGCCTCAAGCTGAACTTCCTACTAGTGCGGTTGAGGCCTTTTCTGCCTCATGTTCATCAATATTTTTTTACAATATTGAGTCAATGCTTCGCAGACATAAAGAAAGCTATATTTGTCTTTGACATACCTCATACGGTTGAGTGTAAACAGCCGCCGCACTAGAGAGAAAACACGAGTTTTACGCGCCGCACCAGTGCAAAGTCTACCATGAGGCTGAATCGACCTCAAGCCGCAGTGAACGTGTTAAGTTCAGTTTCAATCTTACTGACCAGCTATGGGTTACCTGCGGCTGAACTGGCTATGAATCCGATTATACACAAAAAGAATTGAAAAGGTCTTAATAGATATATTCTATTCATTTTAAGAACCTGCTACCTATAGCTTGAGCTCCTGCCATTAAGTATTAACAAAATAATCACAAGAACCTTCATGGTCTGGAATAGTGAGTTGTCGGCGTCGGCGCTGAGTTCGAAGCTGCCGACGCAGTAGATGTCGCGCCTCGCGAGACAACCCTCGAACTCGTCGAGGTGGAAGAGCTGCGGCATCTCATAGTACTGTTCATCTGCAACAAACGGACTCTTAAGATTTATTCACAACTACACTTTTATGAACAAGACGAAGCTTTCAAATTTATGTAAACTTAAATTCAAAAATACCACCCGTCCTCTTTTGATTTCAATTTAAAATAATAAGTCTGAGCGCTTGTAGTCTGTACAATGGTAGTAATAAGTCGAGTTTTGCGTGAAATAAACATCAAAACATTCACTTAATATTCATCATACATCTTGTATATATATATAAAGCTAGCTAATTCAACTTATAACTATATGTATATCATCTGTTAGTAGTATTGTTTGTATTTATAGTTAATTACAAATTCAATGATAATGACCCAGACAGCAGGATATAAGTTCATTCAATCGGAAGTTCAAACGGAAATCAATAGATAACGATGTCGTTGTACATATTAACCAAGTTTTTATACATCCCGCATCGAAGATAGTAAGTTATTGCAATTTAGTATTATTTGGTATATTTACATAAACGGAATGAAAGCCGTGTCCACATTGACCAGCTGAAGTAAGCTCTTCAGAAAATACGGACAAGTATTTCAATTTCATCCTTATCATTATTTTTGTCGTAAGATATGTGCCTGTATCATAGATTTGTAGTAAAAGTAGTTGATAGCGGCTTGCATATAGCACTCTCCGACGACTTTATCCAGAATCTTAAAGACCCCACTCCTTGGCGATCAGTTATGCGCATTATATGGTCTACCTACTTCCACTTTAACATGCCAATCCCCTGGGCTATATTCGTTACCTGCGTTTATCTACCGATCTTCTCATTGCTGATTTAATTTTGTAGAGAAATGTTGGGCTTAGCCCATCACCATCGCTCTTAGAGCGATTTAAAGTTTGCCAATAAGGAACGAAGTGAGAGAACACATTTTAGTGACGTATGTGTTAAAAATATCCTAAATTAACTAAGATATATAAAAGTATATCGAAGCTGAATGACTACGATTTGTGACACGCAAATAGATAGTTTGAATGTTGCCTTATGCATTTGGACACTAAATTACCCCGAGGGTTTCCTCGATTTGGGCTGTCTCTCGAAACGGTCAAACCACAGCTAGAACTATTATCTGATTAATAATAAAGGACCAATATCTAGCCACCTCCACTCCAATTCACTCAACACGTGTTTCACCCCTCCACGGGGCATCTTCAGGAGTTGTTACACAGATTAGTGCTAAACACCGAGTGACTCACTCATTTACGGTGGCGGTTGTGTAGTTGGCATTGTCTGTCGCATGCGCATTTACGAGCGGGCTGGCGGGCGGTGCACTTTCATGCACGACAACCACTGCATGTGCGGAGGTGGCTAGATATTGGTCCTTTATTATTTAGGATGGACTTCCGCAATGTAACGCCTGAATCCATTAAATATTATCTGATTATTAGGAGAATTTATATGTTTCTATTGTTATTAGATTATTTGAATATTAAGTGTACATGCAAGTTTTTATAATTAATGTCACGCTCATTTATACTTTTACCATTGATTGGGAAAAACCTTTTGAAGTTACATGTAGTTTGTTTGACTATAATTTTTATGGTAACCTGGTAATGCTACGTTTTTTATTTTTATTTACGGTGCATATCCAATCCATCCAAAATTTAATAACAATATTTTTTGGTCTATTTGTTATTTTATACACATAATAAATAATAAATGAACCTAATTATATTATATTTTTAAATAAATTAAGTGAAGATGATGCTTAATAATATATATATATATATATATATATATAAAATATTTTAATATATATTAATTTTTTTCTTGTCAATAATTACTAGTATTTTAAAAGATAGACTTATTACACATCTTACTACCGATTTACTCGTTTATAATAAATCTTTGCTTAATTTTAAGAGAAGCTCTTTATATATACCGATGGCCTGTGGCAATAAGGTCTATTTAGGATATACAAGACAGGATACAGACAAAGTATAAACAGTTTTTTCACAATAGGTGATGAGTCTAGATTGTATTCCTAACTATAGTACGAAACGTAACGAAATACAAACACATAACATATAATTTTGCACGTTATATTTGGGTTAAAATATTAAACTCTTATTAAATTAATTTTTTGAACAAATCGAGATTGGGTTTATAATATCGTTTTAAATAAATAGTATTTTTGTGTAGCCTACAAATTTTACGGGATTGTAAGAAAATTTTTTTTAAACCTATAAGAAGATGTTAGGTTTGCGTACATTACAGTACATATTGTTTGTAAGCGATGACAGTAATTATGTCGAATCTCTATGAATTTTCTCATTAGAAGCGGAGCATTTGGTGAAGGTAAATTAGATCCTACTCCTATTATTAGTTTTAGCAATAGATCGTAACAAGGAAGACAATTCCTGTCAAAGTTGATATAGAGTCCTATTTATACAATAGTTGAGGGCACTCGATGTAACTATTAGCTATGATAGTTAAGTAACATATATAGTTTACTTGACCTCTGTGATAGTGGCAGTGTGTTATACTTTTAACGTTACTAACCACCGCTATTGTATGCTGGCACTAATGACTCAGATATTTGTTTCGAGATGGCCTAAGCGCAATGTCTTGGCTGCATCGAACATTGATTGATAGCAATATTTTCATTATAGCAAATCCTTCCAAAATTATTATCTGCTCATCGTGTTGAGAATTGAACTTTTAGAAAAGCGGACCAATTACGCATCATCGCGAGTCTGATGTAGTGCTATCTAGAGGTGAATGATACAAATTCCATAAAATGCTGGTAGAACCAACCTATGAATATTGATAGAATTAGTAGTGTCCATTTGCCTTTTCACATATAGTGAAAATATGTGCTCAAAGTGGATTTTTTAGTTTTTCGGTCATATAGCCAGGAAAAACGCTACAAACTTAGAAAAACTTTTGATCTCCGTGAAAGTGGCTAGACGGAGACCATGGCGGCGTTGCTCCATGAGCTGTTCCAAAGTACGAATCACTCGGTATTACAGTAGGTGAAGCAATGAAAGCAAACTCCGAAGACCGGCACAGAGGGCGTAACACGTGCGCACTAAACGCAAGGACGTATACACAAGGAGGAGTAAAATTGAATAATGTTACTTGTACTTGATAATCCATAATACAAATGTTGTGTGGTGAAATCGTTACATATCCGTTAGCTATTGACGACTTTTAACAAATAGTACAAACATTTGCTGCGACCTAGAACCACAATGCTAGCACTAAATGACATCAGTTAGTCAAACAACAGTGTAGAAAGCTTGCACGGGTTACGTAACGCTGACGCCCTGGTTATAGCGGCTCGCGTACCGACGATTAATGTTAATAGAAATTTATGGATTGATTGAACGTAGTATTTTTTAATAACCAATATATATATTTTTTATGTTATTGTAATAAAAGAAACAGTCACAAAAATATAAACAAATTATTAATAACTTAAAAACTAAGAAACCAATAAAGATTCTGACTTAAAAATGAGAACAGTCGGAAAAATTAATTATAACTTTAATTTTAAGTACTTAGATAAGTAAAGAATGAAATTATGTACCTAAAAATAATTTATAAAAAGCATCTATCATTATATCATCCTAAAATTTCATAAAAATAATAATGTAAATCCGTTAATTTTTAGTGAAACATATTAGTATATTTAAAACTATTTCTGTAGCATTTGTAAGCCCGTACTGAAAATAATTTTCGACACGAAAAGTTTTCGTATATGACTCTTCCTAAATATTTCTACATTGAGAAGTTTTCTTGCGAATATTGCGAAGGCCTTCTATATCTTATTTTAATCATTATCATCATCATAATGTTACAAAGGGTAGGCTTTATGAAAACATCATCACAATGAACGATCATCCATATCACATAATTCAGCTAATTCCCGCGACGTTGACTATGTTGTTGGTTTTCCTAGTGGGGGCATAGTTACGCCGTTTCTATCTGCTCGTGCACTAGAGAATCTTATGGCCCCAACAGCCATTGGTTGCACAAATTATGTGCTCGGCCTATTGCGACTTTTGAAAAGCAATTCTTCCAGCTGTATTGATGAACTTGCTTCTTTTGCGAATTTGATTTAATCTCGCAGCGAAGCTCCGAGCATAGCTCTCTCCGATGTTTTGTGTGTAACCTTCAGCCTTTGAAGGCTTACCGTAAGCTCGTCTCGGATCCGCAAGTCATCATCGGCAACACACACTGGTCAACACCTTTGTCTTATGACATTGTGGTATTTTGGATGACAAGATGTTTCGAATGTTCTTATTTCAACATTTATTAACAAATAAAAACATCAAGTCATTGTGTCATCAATGGTAAACCAGCGGTAGAGGACTGAGATTTGCGATTTTAGTTCGTGGGTTCAGTTTCCGAAATACAATCTTGTGTAATTCCCACTTTGTTAATTAATTATATATAATTGCAATGTCCTCTCCGTATCACGATCCAAACCCACCAGCCAAGATTGGCGATTATAATATACATAGATATCTTCGGGGAGGCCAATGCCTTGTAATGGGCGTGTATGGACTGAAACGACAACGATATGAAATATTTGTGATATACCGTATAGATCAGTATGCTCCATCCATCAACTCACTAAAAGAAAATTACATAATGCGAGCTAAAAATAACCTTGTAAGTTTGTGTTAGCAACATCATATATCTACTTTTGCGACCACCGTTTATTTTGTAAGAAAGTGTTTTGTTTTTTTTTAGGCTGCATCAATAAATTTGTCAAATAAATATTTGTAACCTTATATAATGTTATAAAAAGAATAAAGAAAGACTTTTAGTTTAACTTTATTCCTTTGTACGTATGTAATCATCTACAATTGTAAGTCACACTACTAAATAAATAGATGTAAATCGAATTATTAATCTGTCTCTCTTTTCAATATCAGAAAAATCTAGTTCAGGCTTGTCCGGATACTAGAATCAGTCGCAAAGCGAAAACAAAATAATCCTTGAGGAACTTGGCCGCTTCCAACCGGCCCTATAGGAAATCTATAATGGAAACTTATTTTCAGCAGTAGACGTCTTATGGCTAAGATAATGGTGATATGTTGAATCTCCGTTTCGTCGGAAAAGATATCGCTATGACTAGCCAGACATACATACGTATAATGACCAATACATAACCATACATCTTTCTATAAACAATGGGAAGAACAATGCGTTGATATTAAAATTTAAAAATGCATCCTTAATAGCGATAAGTGCATTCTTTCGTGCGATGCATTCAATGCCTTATTTGTAAACTTCGTCACCGCATTCGTTTGCTATCTTAATTTGAATATATAAAAGAAAAGATTTACATATTGTATGTTGATCTGATAGTAATTATTAGATACTATTATACATTATGTTAAACAGGGTTTTGAAATTTAGAATTTTATATCGTGGAACAAATGCGGAATAAAACATTTTCATTTCCTAGTTGATTTTAGATTTCTTTCCGTCATTTTGCAAAAACAAATAATATAAGTACGTATTTAAGATTTTCAAACGATTGTTTCGTTTATTATTTTTAAGAGATCCAAAAATATTTTTTTTCAAGTTGTTATTTATTCGGTTTTAGGATTATGATCCACCTTGTTAAGGTTGTTGAAAGTCGTTGGAGGCAGTCTTCCAACCGGTCCTATTGGATGTTCTCTTTCTAGTCTTATGCTAAGTGATGACGAGGTCTGTTATGGTACATGCTTACCCAGAAGATACTTGATTCTACCTAGAAAGACGAGACTGGCAGGTTGTTTCATTCCTTAGATGTTCGTACTACAAAAGTAGTGGCAAAATGCTTAGTGCAAACGGAAGGGTTTTCAACTTTGTATGGATTCTGCGAACCCGCGCGTCTTGACGTCTGACAGCAGATAGGAGATGGGGCAATTAATTCATGCCCCTCCGCACTAATTCATCATGCTAATGTATCACGAAAAAATTTATGGGGAGGTCTATATCCAGGAGTAGACATATCATCATATGACATCATCATCATCGCCCTTATTTCAGCAAAAGGACGTCTACTGTTTGACATGATTGACTCCCGAACCCTAAGGGCCTAGTGACTACCTGTTCAGCTCTAAATGGGTTACCCACTTCAGCTACATGTCTCCTCATTCCTTATTCGATCTAGTAGAGGAATTTCGAGCAAAGCCGTCTCTATGGCTCTTTGAGAAACTGAGTTGAACTTTTTAGTCCCTAAATAAAGTGTGATTGAACTTTTAAAAGCCGTGATATTAAAAATAAATAAATGTTCTTTATTATGCGCAAAACGAAGAATGCAATTTTTAAAAGAATCGTATTATTTGATTACATTTAACAGCACAACCACGCGCTTTCGTCGTGTTAAAATAAACATAATTTATTAATAGCAACCTTACCAAACTTTGCCGTAATCTGAAATTTTAAATATATAATTTGTTAGCAAACACTACGAAATTTTTTTGTCACAGATTATCAAAAGCGCGCGAAATTTAAATCACGTGTCAAGACCACTTAAACACTACACGCGATATTTGTTGCTTATATATATTTTATACAAAGGTTACACTTCGTACCAGTAAGTTGATAGATGATTTCGTCTTTTTGTGCGTTTTCGGCGTAAGCGACTGCAAGAATCGCCACAACGGCGGTCACCGTCCGCGGAGTCATCGCTCTGACTGTTCGATGGTGCAGGCTCGACTATTCCATTACCACTCCGCGCTTACACACTTCTCCTTTCACAACCGCTTTGAAATATTCGCCTAGCAAAGTTGATAAATATTTAAAAATAAAAATTAAATATTCTCGGCATAATTTTTGCAATAAAATGACATAAATTCAATCAGAGATATTATCAAGAAAATTTATTTATATATATATACATATAAATATATGTCAAGGTTTTGAAGAATGTAAACAAACAACATACGATATAAATATATTTATCGAATACAATATATTTAAGTAACATGTGTAAGTTTTCCAGCTTGCGGTAGCGGTAGAGGACTGAGACTTGCGAACGTAGGTCACGGATTCGATTCCCGGTATACAATCTTATATAATTCACACTTTGTGTATTAATTATATGGAATGGTCACATGCAAACAAGTTTTCCAGAGGATGGGCAATAGCGTCCTCTGCGTACCATAAGACCATCCTGCGATTGCCAACCCGCCTGCCTGGCAATTGTGGTCCCATTAGCGAGGTAGATTAGGATTCTCACATAGATATCTTTGCGGGAGGCCTATGCCTTGCAGCGAGCGTTAATGGGATGAAACAAAGATGTGTAGCATGGCTGTTTCACTTTTATTATATGTGGGCAATGGTTATATATATGTATATATAACTGGCTGTCTCCCGTCTACTTAGCGTGGCGTAATATATAGAGAGAAATATTAAATTTTGTTATCTGGCTGCCTAATTATTCGACCCTTGTCTCTAAGCCATATTATTCCTGAAATATCATGATGAGGCAACACATACACAGGTGAAAAACTCTGAGATGAAGAATGTTATACTATACACTAAATTTTAACATAAAAAATTATGAAATAAAACTTATAAAAACACAATTTAGGTAATTTTTTATTTTTTAAAAACAATTTTTTGAATTTAAAGTAGTTCTTTCTTTAACATAAAATTATTAATAGCGTATAATCATAAGCTTTAATTTAACTAGTTTATACGAGGCCCAGAGGCATTCTGTATAGTCACTCAAAACATGTTTAGCATTCCGATGCAAGAGTATCCAAAAAGCCGAAACAAGATGCAATTTATTAAATTAATTTGCTTCATATATTAAAGAATCGTAAAAATAGATGTAATTTATAAAATAATACTTCATTGAGAATATAATAACATCCCCTAGCTGACCCGAGAGATCGATCGATCGTTTTTATAGCTGTAATAATCAATTCTAACCTCAAAGAGAATTGTTAAATGCGCGGACTTTATATCCAACTGTCAAATTCGAAAGTTTTATTAGTCAATATAACTTATATTTTTAAACTTTTGAAATAGCTGTTTTTTTAAATTTTTCTTTCTGTTAAAACTTTTTGCAAAGAGGAAAGACAATAACATTAGGAGGACCAGAAAGTAAAGTCGCCTTCTTGAGTTAAATTCACACGACTGCATTTTTAACAAGTTTTTATTTCTAATCAACAATATATTCACCTTCGTTATCAACTCCGTTTTGACATCTAGTATACAAATAATCAATGCCGGAGCGGTAAAAATCAATCGGTTTTTCTGTAAAATATGTCGACAGAAACGACATTACTTTTTTGTCACCCTAATATAAAATGACGAATAAACACATCTTGGCATATACGTAATGTGAGAATGACTGCACCGATTTTTTATATAAAGTTTATATAAGTAATAGAAGAAATGGAAGTTTCTATCATCAAACTTGTAATCAACTTTTTTAATTGTTTATTGTTATAAGTCAGGAAGCCTTAATAAAAATTGTAAAATAAAAAAAAGAAAATAAATACAATTTCCGATTCATTCGTATTGTGACTTTACCGAGTAAAAAAAGGTTTTTTTTTCGAGAGAATATTATTATTTATTGTATTTTAAATTCATTGATAATGTATCTCAAGTAAATTTCGAAAACAGTTTGGCATTTTGCCGGTCAGGAAACGGAACCGGAAAATGCTATAAATAAATCTTAACCTGTTATTAAAACGGGTGACGGTTGTCTAAAAGGTATGTAATGTCAAGGTAAAGGTGAGAGTAAATTTATTTTGTTTATATATTTAACTCTCAAAAACCGCAAAATATATTCATTAATTATAATAACATAAGTTTAGTGTTTTGACATAACGTAGTATATTAAGGGGTTAAAGGAATATGTAATAATAATTAGGAACTGCATAATCCGCCATGTGGTTCGCACAAATTTGCCAAGCATTTCCCTATCCCAGTATGGCCATTAAACGAACGATTTATACACAAAAAACATGGATTATATAAACAGTAGT
The DNA here is from genome assembly GCF_028537555.1 of Battus philenor. Taxonomy (NCBI): domain Eukaryota; kingdom Metazoa; phylum Arthropoda; class Insecta; order Lepidoptera; family Papilionidae; genus Battus; species Battus philenor. The sequence goes on from NW_027181686.1 coordinate 9,720,936, forward strand.
CTGTATAATTAAATAGTATCTATTCATTATTTGAGTTCAACGAGAGCAGATAAGATTAAAATATTTTAAACTACATATTCTTGAATAGCACTATTATAGGTTATATTTACCATCAATTGATTGCTTTGCTCATCTCTATACGTTACGTAAAACATTAATTGGACAGAAAGAAAGTATTTTGTTTTTTAATTCAAAAACAGGCGGTATTGAAATTAAACTTTTTTACTTATTTTGAAAAATAAGAAGTTTTATTTCATTAAAAAAATTCCTCCGCTATCAACATAGTTTTTTTATGTTTGGCATTGTAAGTTAATATCGGCTCTGTATTTGTTAGATTTTTGATATAGCCCCAAGAATATTACAGAGTGGCATTAAATTAAAATTCGATCACCGAGGTGTGTTACCGGTGATGACATATAGATCCGAGACGTGGTCATTTATTATGGGCCTTAGAAAAATGCTCATTGTCATCCAGATACTAACGCGGTAGCTTCTGGACTATGTACGGAGTTTCGCTGAATTGAATCAGAAATGATGAGATCCTCAGCCAACTGATGGCCGTTGGGAACGAAAGGTTCTTGAGTTGCAATCACGAGCCGGTAGACCAAAAACCAAGGTCACCGACATATGTATAAGAATTGTTCATCTGAAGTTGCATTGGTCGGGGTACATCGCCATTTTAACCGATGGCCGTTTGGGCCGAATGGTTCTCGAGTGGTGACCACCGCACCACTGAAAGTCACTGGATGCGGACGGCATAAGACTGCTCGTTGTGGCGATCTTTGGAGAAAGCCTATGCTATGTAGTGGGCATCTCTTGGCTGAAAAAGAAGAAGAGCAGTGTGATCGGAAACTTTGGTTTTCAATAAATGCAATGGTCTGTTAGAACCAGATATATTTAATTGATATAAAATCTATAAGAACCAATTAGTATAGTCCTTATTGATAAAAACTATTCCAAGAAAGTTTTTTAATATCTTATACGGTTCAACAAAGTTAAAACTAAGGTCAGGAGTTTGTTTTAACAACGAAAAAAAAAACGAATAAAAACAGTGAATTGTTCTCCGTGAGTTTTGCGTCCACTCTAGAACTAATCTTCGTAGCCCGATACTTTTAGTGTTGTGTAGATGTTAAAAATGGTATTCTATCGATAAACTTTAAATCATTCCAATAATAATTGAAACGTTCTGCAAAGTTTTTTTTAAAAAAAATTAAGATTAGTGACACCGGTTGATTTAATTGAATATCGGTAAGTATCTCCGAATTTTAATTTTAGTTTTATTCATTTTAAGTTTTACGGTCTTGCATTTGTTGAAATATCAGTCGAAATATCAAAGGTTCTTATGGAAAAATTTTAAAACTGCACTAAAACGAGAAGAAAATTTAGGAAATGTGATGACAGTTGAATTTTCTCGGGTTTTACAGTTCACGCGTCTCTAATTTATATTGTCATTTAACAAATGCATCAATCAGATCGGTTACAATCGTCGGAAGTCCGTGGATGCAGGCTGCTTCCGACTGTTCTATTGAAAATATATGGAGGAACAGCAGAATGTCGAACAGTAGAAGTTCTATGGCTGAAACAATAATGAATGTTCAGTATGTACTCAATACAAAAATTAAATTGTTATATATTTTATTATTTAATCAATGAATTAAATGACCACTTTGAGATATATTTTACAACGCCAATAACTTTTGACAGTAAAGTATAAAAATATTATAAATAAGATTATCGATATTCGATAAAACGGTACTAATGACATCACTATCGTTTTTCAATAGTATCGGTATGTAGCTGCAACTCTAACTGCAGCTAGTTGCGCTGGTGCAATATAAACATTTCTCTTACGTCACATAAGGACCGGTTCGGTGTCCCAGTATTGCTCTGGGTTCACGCTCTGCTTCCAGCTGCAATAATCTGTCCGCACCAAATGCAACTAATGTATTATTTAGTATATATTCCTTTAGCAATAGTTCATAAGTCATGCGAAATCTATATAGTAATCAAAATCCATATGATAATTTGCTTAATAAATATCTGTTATATATTTTTAGCCACAAGGTCCAGGAATATATATGAATGGATAATAATCTAAGGATTGAGGAAAATAAATTTATAAACAATATGTAGGTCAAAAAGATTAAATATTTAAGGTCAATAAGAAATGGAATATAGTAATGAATGTGGAATTTAGTAATATTCGTAAATTATATTTTTATATATGTAAATTTTAACCTATAAGAATTATTGTACAAATTACAAGGCTGTCGCGTGACTCGCAGCTGGGAGAGGAAAGATCTATATCAAATAGCAGCTATACATCTCCCAACTGCCAGCGTTCAGTAAACGCGAAAAAAACCGCATCGTAAGCAAACCGTGGTGATACAAATTAGAATGAATAAAAAATCTAATTGTTGTAGCTGCCTAACCTAACCTAACCTAACCCGTGAGCTCCGACCGACGATACACTTCAAGCAGAGAGAGAGAGAGATAATCGAACAATAACATACGCGAGACTCCTTTTTTGTAGCTTTCGCGGTGAAGTGAGAATAGATCGCTATAGGCACTAAGAGTAAATCCTTTTTTAATTAATAAAGATCGAGTGCCTTCTGGCGAACCTCAACTAGAACCGCTATATGATAAAATTTCACCGGATTACGAGGCCACCGAACTGTTACATCGCTTAAACAAACGCTCCATGGTCTAACCAGGTTCAAGTGCTCTCACGAGGGGACCTTGGCTTGGTATGTCGTTCGTTGGTAATAACCGTTTAGCATTCCGATTCAAAGGCCTCCGAAATGGCCGAACCTTGACTTGGTTGCTTACCTGGCTATTACTGCTACTTCATAAAGCGTTATCTATCATAAATTACGACTATTATGTATCAGATTTATTATGGCTACACCAAAGTAACCATCATGTGATTTTCATAACATAAGTTAATATTTACAATAATTACAACTGTGAAAACTATAGTCATCTGTTAAAACACTTTAATAGCTTTGATTATACATCATAAATTAAGTTATTTAATCACTACTTGGAAAGAAAGCTTTGCTATTGCTATTTGATGTATTAGATGTTGTGCTTCTAGCCGGTCTAGGCTTTGTACAGCTTCATCGAAATTGAGGCTGTGGAAACAGAGGTCCACGACTAAACATTTTACGCTGGCGATCGTACCTCAGTTACGACGAAGACGTCTACACGCGGAGAACTATAACCGTGTAGGTGTATAGTGTAGTGAGTGGGGTGTTGAGTATGTAGCACGAAGCGAGGACTACTCGGCGGTCGGGAGAGACACGGGTCTCTCCATACCGCCCTCGCTTGAACGCGGCCGCCGTGTCATGTGTAAGTGAGTAGTGCATGACATGTACATCGAGGCCACCGGGGCTCGATGTGAGGCCTGTGTCCTGGCGTTGATACGGGGGAGCGGATATTGTTTAAATTCCGCTTTAAGGGAGGCGACGTAAACTTTAATAGTCTGTATGTATTCGTGGCGTGTGGGTCGCGTGAAGTCTATGGATCCGAGCAGCGCGGGATCGGTCATCGTGGCGATCTTTGGGAGAGACTCATGCTTTGCAGTGGACGTCCATCGACTGAAACGAAGAAAAACAAGAATGTATTTGGCGTACTATCGATTATTATTATATATTTGTTTATTATTTATCTGTCTAAACCACGCACGCTTTCTTCTTCAGTTGAATCCACGCGACTATATTAAAAAAAAAATTTAATCAAAAATATATTTACCTTCGTCATCAACAACCTCTTGCCATCTAGGATACAAATTTTCAATGCCGGTTTTTCTTTAAAATATGTCGACAGAAACGACATTACTTTTCGGTCTCCCTATACAATCTGTTATAAGTAAAGGTATAAATATATTATAAACATTTAATTTTTTTAAAAATAATATGGAAATAGAAGGATTTATCATTATTATAATCTACTTTAGTCATAATTTTATCAGGTAGTCATATTCAGAGCTTTCAAGAAATCAGGCATCTCCGGACCAGTACAGCAGATAAAAATTCTTATTTTTTTTTGTTTTTTCTCGGTAACGTAACATCTTTATTGTTTTAAACATCTACTTTACTTCACTTGTCTTATTACTTTGTAATAATTACTATATAAAATAAACATTAAGTATGTTGCAGAGAGTGTAGTTTTCTTATTTATTCCAATCCATGCCGATATTGCAGTCTTAAATATTTTTGCGCCTGCTATTTATAAATAGCAAAGCTAAGTGTTATGCTTTCTTTAGTATTAACCAGATGTTCACAGTAGGCGCTTCATAATAAATCATTAATCCTACCTTACGCGGGAAGAAGTGATTGACCATCCGAACACGTTGGCGAGGATGATTATTACCAAGAGTGATTGAAGAAGGTTTATTGATGTATGTAATGATGACATTTGAATTTAAATCGGCGTTCGAATTTAAATTCGAACGCACTAGAACGATTTGGCAAAGAATATTATGGTCGTAGTGGCCAGTAATTTGGAACATGAACGATACACTACATTACTACTACTACACTACATTATTGCCATATAATTGTTTGCGTATATAACCTATTAATTTTGTAATAACAGCTTGTCTAGAGACTATTGAAAAATGTTGGTAAGAAGACAAATTAGGACTTACATTACACATAAATAGATCAAAGGGATGGTATTACGATTCACGCAATAAGCGATTTGACGACCAGTGGTGCCTTTGTGGTTTAAATGCTAAGGATAAATTTTATTTTCCGTTATATTTTCGCATGCAGTTAACACTATTTCAGAAACCATTATTTAATTATGATCCATGTATAAAGACTTGAAGGCGACATATTTAAAAAGAGAAGGTTTCTAAACCTTCTACTACTACCTTCCTTCTATTACTAACCTTCTACTCTAGTAGCCCTCCGCTAAACCGGTTTATTGCGTACCGGTTTATTGTACTCCCTAATAGTTCAGAATCCAAGACCCCCACAAAATCTGTATTTATAAAAATATTTTTGGTATTTTCCCTATTTTAACTAACAATAATTTTCTAGGGTTGATTACCTGCCATATTTCTAATTAAGGTTAACTTATGGGACATCTCCACTATCATCACCATTGATAAAGTGTCAAGAAAAACACATTGGAGAAGCGGTAAAAACTATGGCAGAAATTTCGAAAAAATATGAGACTTGCTTTAATTTTCTTTGACACGCGTTGTACATTACATTTATAAGTATTGTTATTCATATCGACGTGGTATGTTCCTAAACAAAGAAACTGTGCTAGACTATATAAAAACAAAATCGAACCAATCTTGGCCCTTATCGTTTAGTTCTCAATTCACGGATGAACTTTAATGTAGTCTTTACGTACTGTCATCCTACATACAGACTGATTGCCTCTTATTTAATGACGCTAAACCAGGAGTGGCTAAACTCCTTGATTCCTATTTATTTTGCAAACTGTACTATTTTTTAAGTGCCGCATTAAAATTCGTATTTAAAAGATATGCAAAAAAGCTTAAAAGGATAGAAAATCTATCATTGAAAACATGTAAAAAGAAGTTCCGTAAAAACATAAATATGTGTATTGAATTTTTAACATTTTAATTAAAACTAAACATATATTACTTGTGTTAATAATTCTTTAAAATTTGATTAGTAATTGCAACTGCTTCCAACTAAGTAATTGTCTTAAATGCTGGTAAGTTAATATTGATTAGTGTTTGTATCTGACGACAATTTTTTTTGTAAAGGAAACATAACGCGTGCACAATTCACTGGAGCCAAATATAATTATTCAAGGAGCTGTAAGTCGGCCCTCCTATACTATACTCTCGTATTCCATAACTAATTACAATGAAGACTTAGTCCATATCGAGTAAGAAGTCCAATATTCGATATAATAAAATAACAAGAAAGAAAATTAAAAAAAATAGACGCGAAATATTTCTTCTTAAAATCTTCAAGTCATTTACAATGGAAAATGTAAACCTTAATAAAGTTAATTTTTGTTTTAAGCGATCATTTATTAAACTTTTTGTCAATTATAAAGTACATAAAACATTCACTGCACATTTGTGTTTTTCGTTTTTCTTTTTGTCAGTAAATTTACTATTTACATTATTAAAGATTATACTTGAAATATACATAAAAATACTTTTAAAAGTGGTCATACATAATTCTTCATGATGATTCATATGCTATCTAATATTTTTACGTTATGCATGCTGTATCTTCTTTGATTTAAAGTACGCAATGTATCGTACAATACCCGGCGATAAATATTGCACATCGATTTTTGGAAAGAGACAATCGTCTAATTTCGGCTTCGTAGAACGTTATCTCTGTCGCACGACTGACAAAACGTCACATAGGTATCGCCGGGTACTGTGCCATATTTTTAATTTTAACTTTGTTTATTCCTTGTGTAATTTTTGGAGAACTTTGAATTGGAAAATTATGAATTAACAACTTGTTTAGACGCCATTTGTAATTATAAAATTAGACAATGAAAATGGGTTTCAGATTTATAGCAATACAAGAAATGGCAGCGGTAGCACAGTGTTAGAGTACTAAGACTTGCGACCGTCGGTCATGGGTTCGGTTCCCGGGATACGGGAATCTTATAATTAGTCTTGCCATAAATATTGCTACGTTTAGTATACAAGACCATTAAAATATAAAGCATATTTGAGGCCGTTTTAATTGCCTGAATACAGTCCCTTAAAATAACGATAATATAGAAAAAAAAGTGTTTTAGGACTTCGGATTACTCTGTTGCATTACAATAGATAAAAGTACCTATTTCAATGTGATCATTCTAAGCAGGGTTATAGGAAATAAGTGTAAAAGCTTTTCAGTCTTTTTGCTAACAAACTAGTTACGCATTCCATCTTTAAATTTAAAGCCTTTAGACCTATAATCAATCAATACAGGTTCTTGAATAAAGAGGTCAACCGCTAATAAAAGTTCATATAAATTAATCACGAATATAATTAAATTACGTGAATTTTATGTTTATTTCTTTGATTGTTTTAATTACAAAACAAAAAGTGTAAAATTTTTTTAGGGATGCATGCACATACATATACAATTATATATGGTATAATTTAAAATCAATGCCTAACTATTTAATTCTACAGATTTTGAACTGCTAGAAATTACTGGCATATCGCAGTAGATAGTAAAATTTTTTTACTAAATTATCATGTCATTATTTATTATGTTATCAAGTTTTCATGACAGCATTCACTCTTTTAAAGCTTGTACATCTATAAAATCACTCTGTTATACGATACAGGCTGCGTCACGGTCATAAGAAATATGCTAAAATAAGGTCCATGTTCAAGGTGCAAGGTCCCTTACAAGAGCAAGAAGTTAATGAACATTTGTATACTTGTGGAGACTCGCTTTTCGAAGTAAAATAATAAAAAAATATATAAATATGTATGTGTTAATTCCTGCAGTCATTGCACGTGTATTGTCGCGTTCCGGTTTAAATAACGTTAACGGGGTAATGAAATATATATAGTTTTTAAATGTAAGTAAAATGCCTTTGTTTACTCTCTGCTTTGCAACCGGTTATAATATTTTTTTTTTTATTTTAAGTGTGAAAAAGGTTTTCGCATTCCTGCCAGAAACATGGAAAAGTAATTGATCTGACTAAAACGTCTGCAATTATTCTCGATGTGTTCCTTCTTACTATGCAATGAGATATATTGTAGATTTTTGACAGGGACTTCATTTTTCTTTTGCTTAAATAGTGAAACTACAAAATACTTTTGCAAAATTATCGCTAAGGTTGGAGTGATTGATTTAATTTATACAGATTTACAAAAGTAATTTGATAAAGTTAACTAATCTATATTGAAATTAAATTATCGTATATTGGATAGACGACAATTGACTACTATAATAGGATTTTTTGGCGCCCAGAGGTAGAAGACTGAGATTTGCTACCGTTGGTCGCGGATTCGATTCCCGGGATCCAATCTTCAATAATTAACACTTGGTGCATTAATTGTATATGATTGCCACTACTTATAAACAAGTTTCCAGAGGATAGGCCGCAGCGTCCTCTGGGTATCATAACAACACATTAGATACATAAATAATCGCCATAGATATCTTTCAGCGAGGCCTAAGGATTGCAGTGTGCGTCTATAGGCTGGAACGACGACAAATCGTCACCTCTGGAGTACCCCAGGATTCTGTTCTGGAGCAACTATTCTTTATAATTTTTATCTCGCTAAAAGTTGCACTTGCCTAGTACATTAAACGTGGATGACGTAAAAGTGTATAGCATCGTAGAAAGTGAAGAAGATTGTAGGATACTTGATTTACAATGATTTAAAAATGATGGTTTCTTAACTCATGTTTCATGCTCTTATTTTGAAATTAAAACCGGAAAATGTATTTTTTTAATTCCGTTATCACTGCATGAAATATTAACTTTTCGAAATCAGTACGAACATACAAGTACATCCTTGCACATCCTCGGTTACGTTAATTACTAGCTTATTAAATACTTTTTTCCGTTATATATAAATTCTTCTTTTCGCGTTAACAAAATAAATAGTTTTTTTCAGTATTATCATTTATAATGCGTGTTAATAATTTTAAGCATATTTATAATAAGAATTATATTTAATTTATTGTTGATTTAAGTTTATTTTTTTTTCATTCAGTGGAGACCAAGTGATCAGGCTTAACTTGGTAAATGCTTCTTTTATTTCTCAATTAAGTTATAAATACAATGTATTTTTTAATGAAGCAGTATTTTGCTAGTTTATTAAGGGAGCCAATTTAAACTTCTTCGACAGTGATCTTTATAACTTTGTTTTTATTATTTACCGCGAAAGTTATTTTTAGCTTGAATTACGTTTATAAAATATGGATGATCATTTATATAGATATATTTGTCCCAAACTAGCTCTGCGAACTCAACGAACGCTCCTTTAACCCCTTATGAGACTGGGATTTCGTAAAATACATTCTTAGCTGATCTTTAATTGGAGTTTCGAAACACTCGCGAAAAAAGGTCTAAGTCCACGTGATGATGTATTGTTGAACTGGTTGCTGCCTCTGATAAAAAATGAATTGTTGTAATAATTTGAGTTTGCACGGGCTAATATTCAGTCATCTTGGATTTCTCACGAAGTTGGCATATGCGCAAATTTCCAATTCACTTAAAAGCAATAATAAGTATGTAAGCCGAAATGAAAGCAATCGCTGTCCACTAATAGAACAATCAATCGATAAATAAATTATAAAGTGTTAAAAATGTTAAAAATTAGCAAGTAGTACCACATTATTAGACATCTATACTTACAAATTAATATAAATATATAAATATATATATATATATATATATATATACCTTACTATATATATATATATAACTTACTATATATATGTATATATATATATAGTAAGTTATATAATATATAAATATGTGTAACGTTATAAACAATGAGAGAGGGCCGAAAAAAAAATAACTACATAAAGATAAATGTATATTTGCAGATAATATTTTGTAGGCGTTAATATAAAATTTTTTGTGTTCGATGCATCTTAATGAATACGATTCAGAAACTAAAAAAAACTTTTTTTTAAGTTTTAGGTATCAATGAGTAAGCTAAATTTTTGACTGAAAATAAAGACAAAAAAAGGTAACCGGAAGGCGATAGATGCCAACACTATGTCCATCAGTGCACGGTAAAGAGCTAAAATGATGATGACATTGATGTATAATAATCTATATTTTTGGGAAATATATACTTAATCAACTATGTTATAAAATATATGACACATTCACACATAGGTAAAAAATATCTAGATAAAAGAATAAACCGTTAAGTGTTTTTATGTCTTTCATCGTATTGTTATTAATGTTTCATGAGATGATGATGTATTTCTGGGATATCGTCTTCTACTTTGATATAAATAAACGTAAGTAAACCAGGAAAGTTGATGTTGATGTGTACAGTACAAAAAAAACGTTCGCGATAAAGAACTTCTGTTTTCGCCTAAGATTTACTACTCTTAAAAAACGTTTATTACTAAGGACTGTGATAAAAATACTAAACGCATAAATTATACGTTAACAAATGTTAGCAAGCTGGCATATGCTAGGACTAAAGATATGTAACATCGTCAGCAAAGTGGTATATGCTAGGACTAAAGATATAGGAGATTTGCGTGGTGGAGGTCGTCCATCTCTTTATATAATAAGAGGTTTATATCTCAACATAGAAAATTTTACAAGAATTTCCCCCGTTATTCTTACTATTCCTTCATTATGTTTATCTTACACGAACTTTATTGATACCAACAAAAGCGATGATTTTTATATGTATACTACGTAATACGCAAGCAATAATAATATGAAGCTGTCGTACATTCTCAAAAATAAAACATAAGCTTGAATTTTTTATGTAATTACACTACTGTGTTCACCAGAGAGTTAGGAAAAAAATGCACAACTCATATCATTTATTTTATACGGAGTACTAATACAATTATTTTTAATAAAAATAATTGATAATTATTCTATGAATTCTAACATATTAGATGACTGATCGAAACAGAATTATTATAAAACAATGATTATTAAAATTTACTTTTTTTGTTTTGGAGATTGGAGATTTTATGTGGGAATGTATGGTGGCATTACAAAACAACGTGTTGCGCATTGATATTATAAAAATTAGCATTTTTTTTTGCTCTGCGGAAGAATAATTTAACATGTGCTAAAACATATACATAATTAAGTTATCGGTGACATAGTCATAGTAATGTTTTTTTAAGAGTGATGAAACTAACATTTTTTTTTAAATTCGATTAAAAGCGTATAAATGTCTTGAAACATACGAATGCTCCGGCGTCTGCAACGACAATTCTCTGTGCCTGTGCGTTCTCTCCTCTAGAGCTGAGCTACCACTGCTCATGATTGTAATGATCTTATAAAGTGATTTTGATTTTGACTTTGAATGATATTGTTTTATTCTAATACACAATAATTTCCTTTTTTCTTCGCTTATTTCTATAATAAAGTGAATTTAACTGTAATGTCTGTGGGAGAAACTCTAAAGTATTTATATTTGACACATGTAATACATAAATATTAAAAGAAGTATAGTGTTTACAATGTTCAATGTTAAAACTTGTTTTACGTAACTCTGACGTACAAAATTATGTAAAAAAAGTTATGTATTGAATATTTAAATGTATAATTATTTTGTTCTATTGCTAGTTTTACAGTTTACTCTCAAAGTATTCCAATAGATAAATTACAAATTGTTATAAAAAATACCTACGCAAACAAAGTTATTGGTGAGTGAAGGTCGAAGTTAACTTTTTTTTATTCAAATGAGATACTGAAATCCATGGTAGCTAAGTTCGCAACCCATTTAGACAGACCTGTTTATTATCATAAACTATTTTTTTCTTTGTTAACACAGAAACGTGTAGATTCATTGCACTATATGCAATAACTTTAAATAAAAAATATGTATTAAAAGTAAAAATGTTTAATTTAAATAACTTTAACGACTTATTATTAAAAGACTAGCTGTGCCCCGTAGTTTCGTCTGTGTGGAATTTAGCCAGAAAAATATAATATTTTTTTTGTTTTTATTTTAATTATGTGTGCCGGACATGAATTTCATAATTTATATAAATCTTTATGTCATCCACAGCTCAAAACGTCATCATTCGTTCGCTGTTTTCGTTACAATTCAAATCATCGTGAATTGTCACGGTAAAATATGAAATTCATTGGAATGATAGTGGCGCAATTTGTCGAAAACTGGTCATCACCAACTTAGAAACCTCCGTAGGCTCATGAACAAGTTTGTTAAAGATCATCACATGATTAAATGTATCGGTTACGATTCTATAAATAACGCACAGACAAAAATTCATTTATATGTATATAGTTGCAGTGAAATGAGAATAAAAATAAACTAAAAATTATACAACGCAAATGTCATATTATATTCGCAGCGGAAAAATTGACATTTTGTTCAGTTTATTAATAGTACCTTCCGCGTTAGACATCTGTGAAAATAATTATTTAATAAATTAATAATCGTATTCATATTTAATCTGTGATAATATTTCACTCGTATTTTCATAATAATTTTAACTAAAGTTCCTTTTTCCAATAACACCGACCGTAAGCATCTTCCGACAACCTTGACGAGCTCATGTGACCACTTTGTTGATGACGTCATACACTGCGCCTGCTGGTCCGTGACTACTCCGGGATAAGGACTTTAACAGTCATCTGTTCTGCGCGGAATATATCTTACCTATTACCACTCCAGCTTGCCAATCTGCTGTTTTTTTTTTTGGACTGGACTCTTCCTGCAGATTCGAAGCGAGGGGTCGCAAAAGCTACCTAGTCTAAGATCTCTTTTAAGGTAACAAAGCTCAAAGGTTCGCGGATGAGCCCCAGCTCGGGCTGATACATACTATTATTTCTCTAGATGGGATGGGATCCCAAGGGGACTTCGGCTGGGGCTGTCACTGATCTGTAATATCCGTTTAACTTTCCGACACAAGGATGTCCAAGAGGGCCGATCCTCGGCTTCGTCGGTTACTATTGCCTGGCTTATAACACTTCGGAAGCTGGGAAAAGAAGCTGTGGAAGAAACTCTAGCAGCGCTTCTATTTAGTATGATCAGAGGTTGGCGTCCTCTGTGATATACGATCAAGCCTCGTCTTCAGCAAGACCCATTGGTGACAATGTCGACATTGACCGTGTGCAGTGTACGTGGCTTGTTTTATTGTAGTCGTGTCCAACTCCAGTACGTGTCTTAGTCTCAGGACGATGCGGCATTTGAATGTACCTGTACTTGGCTATGTCAGTTAATTTGGCTCGTCAACGGATCACCTTCATGACTCGATCTCGTAGATAAATCTCATGCATAGCCCTCTCCATTGTTTTTCGAGGGACTGCAAGCTTGGCAATGAGGTCCGAAGTTAGATACCACGTTAGTGTGTATAGTTCACTAACTTGTCTGCTTTTATTAACGCTTATGGATATGAGTGCTAGTCTCCTACATACCTGAGAAGATACTTAGTTAACTTTACTTAATTTTACTGAACGTGTTTTATAGATGGACGAGTCATCGTGGAAAACAGAAATGACTTTTATAGTAAATAGTCATTATGAAATCAATACGAAGATAAAGGTATCAGTTAGTTCTGTTTAGTTAGAAGCCTGATTAGATCAAATCTTAACACCTAAAAAAAATAAAAGCTGGAGAAAGTGGCAGAATCTGGAAAGAGATTGTTAACATTATATTAGGGGGACTGGAAAGTAATGTCATTTCCGTCGACATGTTTTACAGAAAAACCGATTGATTTTTACCGCTCCGGCATTGAAAATTTGTATATTAGATGGCAAAAGATTGTTGATAACGAAGGTGAATTTGTTGAACAGAAATAAAAACTTGTTAAAAATGTAGGCGTGTGAATTTAACTTAAGAAAGCGACATTACTTTCCGGTTCATCTAATATATAAATCTAATTGACCTGTTGTTCTCTAGGAGGACAAATCATATGTAAAGAGATAGACATACAAAAGTAACTGAAATAGCCCAGCGAATGGGTATATTGAAGTAGCAGCAGGTCATATAGTGCGCAGAACAGAAGGCCGCTGGTGCTTTAGGGTCCTGAAGCAGCGACCGCGAACCGGCAAGCGCAATATGGGACTTTCAAACAGACATTCTCGTTAAAATCGTTGGAAAAAGCTAGGCCGCTTACAACCGGTTTAATTTGAAATCTATAAGAGAGACCTACGTCCAGTAGTGGATGCTATCATTCCTATCGTTTGCTCGCGGGGTGGTGAGTGATACTGTTAAAAGGAATAAAACAGTATAGATAAGTAGGTACAAAATAAACTGCACAAATAACTAGTCAATTAATAATAGGAAAAATAAACTAAAAATAGAAAAAGAAAAAAGTAGTAGTATTGTATTAAAAAAGTCAAACCCAAAAAAAGAAAACTGTGATATGAAAAATAGGATAAGTAATAAAATAAAGAATAAAAGAAATGTACCTAGCCACCTAAGAGTAATAAGATGATGGAAGGAAGGCGATGAAAGCAAGAAGGAATGAAAAAACAAAATGAAAGATATGGTGAAGGAAAAAAGGTAAGAACAAAAGAATTTACGGTTTAGGTACGAGAGGCCTCCAATAGCGGGGGCCACTAAAAAAAAGTAGTGGATGTTGTACCGCTGAAATGATAATTATGATGACATGATACAAACCATAAATTGTCACATTAGTATATATCTGCACTAAATATATCTCGAATATATTGAAGTATTGATTATTTCCTATCACAGCATACGTCAACCTTGTTACAATAATTTCAAAGGTTGTGGGTTTTTCACAGATTCAATGACACAAACAACCCCGCTGTATGAGTCATTGAATTTGTAAACGCCTTTTACCGATTCCGCGAACTTGCAGTAACAGCGCGGAAGGCCGAAACTTCCTCGGGAACCTCGGAGCTATTATATCACATGCAACATTATCGTATTGAAGAACTCTCGTGTCATGTCTCATGTATTTTTTTTTTGAAGAATGTTTTACTCTACGGCCAACGTAGCGCAGATCGTCCACACAGAAGGTAAAAGGATTATTTTGTTAAATCAGAGTTTTCCAACGACCGTAACACGATCGTCTTCCTTAAGCATCCAAAAGCAGGCCTGCGGTCTTATTGGAAATATATGGGGATGGCCCAGGCCCAACAGCAGACGTCAACGGAAATGATGACGATGATGGTGACATTTTAAATTTTAAATATATATATATAGAGAGATTTAAAATATTTATTATATATATATAAAGGTATGTCTGTCTATATTCAAAAACCATACATCCAATTGCCGTAAAAATTTAGTGAATTATTAGATATATCCCCAGGTAGGTTTTTGGAAAATTATCCTTTTTTCATTAGTTCATTTTTATGGTATCAAATATGCCTTTTTTCAAATTTTTAATTAGATACATAACACAGCAATGTGTGAACGGATACACCTAGTAATGTATATTTGCAGAAAATACTAACTTTATTGAAAAAGTTATTCAATAGCCTAATACGTATTATAAAAACGTATGATGAATTTTTTTATTTTATTTCATCGTATTGTAATTAATGTTTTGCGAGGACTACATTCTCGAAAAGTTTTTGCACTGAAGTCACAAAAAACGTAACAGTGTTTAATTATTAAATAATGTATAGTTTACAATGAAAAATTTCAGCACAATTTTTTTTTAATTACCATGGAAAAAAATATTTATATGAATTATAAAATCGGAATCATTACATTTGCTCTACTAAACTAGGAATATATAACCTGATCCGCCAATATTTTTTTATCACGCCTAAATGGCAGAGGTGTTTTAAATTAATTTTTTGAATTATTTCAAATTCAAAAGTAAGGATAGCGTGAAATGTTCCGATGGATAAAATATTACAATAATTATTTCCCATTTTTATAGAAACCACAAAGTAAAACACTTATCTTTCGCTTAAAGAGATCTTAGAATAGGTCTCTCCGCCCTGCTACCTCACACGCACGAAATCTGCAAGTGCCATTTGGGCAGCTATGATAGACCGGTGCAAAAGTCTCTCGTTGTCAAACATTTGATGTCCTTATTACAAAAAAGTTTTACTGTACTACTATACAAATAAATTGATTGTCACAGTTTTTATTAGAATATCAAATCAATAAATTAAGTGATCAATGCGTTTTTTTTAACTGAACAGCGTCAAGGAAATAGTCGTACTGCGAAATAAGAAGCTGGTTTTTGTTATTAACGTTTTTAATTATAAAGATATAACGCGTAATTACTTGACTGTATGACTTTTGATGGAGCAGATAGTTTGAAATAAAATATTACATTGATTAACTTAGCAAATTCTCTAGCAACGGTGCCCTTTGAACCGGAAAACAATAACCATTGTTCATTGAAATATTAATGTATACAGGGTGTACCGGTTCGCTGCACAGGGTGTAGTAAAAAAAAAAAAAAGAACGGCGTACTCAGCTACAAAAAAAATATATTTAGAATAGAAAGAGATAGTCGGCAGAAGGCCTGGTCTGACTTTGCAGCGCAGGTCGGTATTCACCTGATGGTTGTGGTAGGTAACCGCACAGTTTCCCGCGGCTGGTCAGAGGGCAGCAGGTCAGAACAGGAAGCGCCAGTACCCGTGTGGAGTTGCCAGACCTTCCATCGGGCGCGTCCCCCGGGTGGCGGATGGGGGAGCGCCACCCAGATGTGGGTGGTATTGGGCATGTTCCGGCGTGGACCAAAACTGGCAGGGTTAGGGGCGTACCATCGGTTCTTCCCAGAACCGAGAAACGGCCAAGGACTGCACAGTCCGAGAGACGAGCCGCTCAGGCTTGAGGTAGCATCCCGTACCCATCTTTAAGAGATGGGACAGAGGATGTGACCAGTGCGGTGATGTGCCAGGTGCACTCGGCTTCTGCCGACACCGGACAACCCGTAATCCCAGTAGGGACCGAGGGCTCCGTACCTGTACGGAGCTGCGAGGAAGAAAACCTCTTCAAAAATAACCCTAATCCCAAGGTTGGACCGTGCCGACGGGATGAATGGCTGGAAGGGAGTTCAGTCACAAGCGCGAAGGGACCTCACCCTTAAAAGGAAAAAAAAAATAATGGACGCAGTTAAAAAAACAAATTTTCCCCAGGGTGGTACCAGCGATGCTGGAGAATCCACCCCTGGGCCTTGCCCAGGCAGCCCCGCCGTATCTGGGGGGGGCAAAAACTTGCGTCGCGGCAACGCTTCAGCGTCTGCCGCTGGGCCCTTAACATCCGGGGCCCAAAATTTTAAAGAGCCGGAGGTGCCGGGCCGTCCATCAGGCTCGGTACGTGATAAGCGCGGGCGATCTATGCGCTCCGCCGGTTTGGCGATTAGTACGGTCGGAGAAAGCGACGGCGGATCAGACGCCTCTCGCGCATCGGTCGGCCCTGGCGCGTTCTCGAGGGCCGGTAAGAGAAAGGCCAAGCCTCCTAGCCCTGGTGCTGTGGCCGCAAAATATGCGGCTTATTCTGCCCAGGAGACCGAGGGCACGGAGACGGTCGGCGGAACCGACAGTGACGAGGAGGGACTCTTCGACCCCTCTGTGCAGCCATTGCGCACTAGGTCGAAGAAAGGGCTCCCGAGTCAGGAGCAGTTGGCTCGCGAATTGCGAGCATGTGCTGATCCCCGGCAATATGCAGAGACCAACCTCCTGGCTATCGAGAAGGTGACGGACCGGTCCAGCAAACTCAAGGGCACGTACGTGCGTAGCCTGAGGCTCGCTGCGCGGAACGTCAAGGCAGCATTGGAGGAGATGTCGCGCAGGACGGCGGGCGACTCCACCGTCGAGAAGTTAGAGCAAGAAAACGCAGAATTGCGTTCTCAGCTTTCCAGCCTTTCTGCGAAAGTGGAAAGCCTCACGATGGAGCTTCGTCGCGTCCGTAGTGCTACAACGGAGCAGGCCAAGGCAGCTGCCCCCGCGCCTCCGCGGGCCCGGCCAGCACCAGTGCCAAGGACGTCCGCGTCTACCGAAGAGGGGCTCATGCATCGCATTGGAGCCCTCATCGAATCGAAACTGGCTGCCTTCGAGGCCAAACTGTTCCCCGACAGGGCAATAAGGCCGCCGTTGGCCGCCAGTAGGACTGGACCGCGTCCGACTCAGTCGACCGTCCCTTCCGAGCCGATCGCACCGCCGCAGCCTCCACAAGCACCGCCGGCATCGCAGCCGCCGCGACCGCGGCGGTCTAGGCGCCCCAGGAGGAAGACTGCGCCTCCTCCTGTGCCGGAACTGCCTCCAGTGACAGCACCGCCTCCGGCAGCGTCGGCGATCACGACCCGGAACACCTGGGCTGAGGTTGCCCGAAAACCCAGGTCGGCGCCACGGCCCGTGCCTCGTCCGAGTGCTAAACCGCCTGCCGCACCCAGGAGCCGCGGGACCAAGAAGGCGAAGCGAGCTCCCACTACGGCGGCCGTGACGGTTACGCTGCCGGAAGGCTCCACCTCCACCTATGCAGAGGTAGTAAAGGCGGCGAAGGCAAGAATACGGCTGGCGGACCTCGGCATCGAGGCACTGCGCCAAAAACGTGCCTTGACTGGAGCGCTCCTCTTGGAGATCAGTGGAGAAGACTGTGGCCGAAAGGCAGACGACCTCGCGGCGAGGATGCGTGAGGTCCTTCGCGATGTGGCGGTTAAGATCAGCCGCCCCGTCAAGACGAGCGAAATCCGCTTGAGGGACCTCGACGACGCCGTCAGTCCGGGCGAGGTCGCGGAAGCAGTGGCAGAGGCGGGCGGCTGTTCGGTGGACGACGTCAAGGTTGGGGACGTCCACCGAACAAACACGAGCATGGGCACCTGCTGGTTGCGGTGCCCGGTCAAGGTGGCCCATGCTCTGGTGACTGCGGGGCGCGTGCGTGTGGGTTGGGGTTCGGTGAGGGTGGCACCCCTGGAACCCAGACCCATGCACTGCTTCCGGTGCCTGGAGAAGGGACACGTCGGCGCCAGGTGTCCCAACTCTGTAAACCGGAGCATGCGGTGTTTCGCATGTGGCGAGTCTGGGCACAAGGCAAGAGAGTGCGTGTCATCCGCACTCAAATGCCCTCTGTGCTCAGACCTTGGGTTGCCCTCCAACCACCGGCTGGGTAAGAGGTGCGGCCCAACGCCGGGTAAAGGCAGGAGGAGTAAAAAGACTCCGCCTGCGACCACCAGCACGGCGGCCGCAGCGGCACCGACCGCAGCGCCGGGCGTAAGCTCGGACATGGAGGTCGCTTAGACCTCTATTCCCGCCCTTCAGAGTCCTCCAAGGTAACCTGAACCATTGCCGGAATGCTCAGGACTTGCTGATGCAGACCGTCGACGAGTTTCGGGTTGCCTTGTCAGTAGTAGCGGAGCCCTATAACGTGCCTGACCATCCTCGTTGGTTCGGCGACGACTCAGGGTCCGTAGCTTTCTACTGGAGGGGCGGAGAGGGTACCCCACCCTGCACCTTATTATCTAAGGGACAGGGCTATGTCGCCGTTAAATGGGGTCCCTTGGCCATGATAGGCTGCTACGTGTCTCCCAGCAGGTCTCGCGCCGACTACGAGGAGTACCTGGATAGGGTGGCGGACTGCGCTGCGGCCTGCCTCCCCTGTCCGTTGATCGTCCTTGGAGACTTTAACGCCCACAACAGGGCGTGGGGGAATACCAGGGACGATCCGAAGGGAGACACCGTCTTGGAGTGGGCGGCCGGACTGGATCTCCGACTTGTCAACAGGGGATCCGTCAGCACATGCGTGCGCTGGCAGGGGGAGTCGGTCGTGGACTTAACATGGGCGACTCCCGCTGCAATGCGTATGCTTTCGGGCTGGCGGGTTGCAGAGGAGGTGGTCACTCTTTCTGACCATCGCCACATCGTTTTCGATGTTGCGATCCGCAGGCCCGTCGCTGACTCTGGCGGCCGTGACGGCAGCACTACGCGACGCTGGTGTTTGAAGCGGCTAGACAAAGACCGGCTAGAGGCCGCCGCCTGCGTCGCCGATTGGCCGAACGCCGAAGAGGTTCTGTCCGAACCGGAGAGGGGAGCGAACTGGTTCCGGGAGATATTGACGCAAATTTGCGACGCGTCGATGCCCCGGGCCGGTCGTCCCAAGCGCAGGGGGGTGCACTGGTGGTCGGCGGAAATTGCGGAACTCCGCAAGGTCTGCTTGCTGAGCCGCCGCCGGTACACCCGAGCCCGAAGGAGGCGAAGGCAAGCTCCGGAGGAGGAGATGGCCAGACTGTACAGGGAGTACCGGGCGGCTACAAAGGCGTTGCAAAAGGCGGTAGCTGGCGCCAAGGCTCGGTGTTGGGTCGAGCTCCTGCAGGGACTCGACAGGGATCCGTGGGGGCGTCCATACCGAATAGTGCTGGGAAAACTCCGGCCATGGATGCCCCCGACGACGGAGACCTTAGAACCGGTCTTTCTGAGGAGGGTAGTAGATACTCTTTTTCCGGAAGATCGGTCAAGTCCCTCCGCGCACCCCCCGGCACAGCCGTGGGAGTGGACGGATGAGACGAGGGTAACGGCGCAGGAGCTGGATCGAGCCGTGAGCCGTCTCAGAGCGCGAAACACCGCGCCGGGGCCCGACGGAATACCGGGTCGGGTCTGGGTACTTAGTCTGGCGTCTTTGGGGGGTAAGCTGGCGGAGCTTTTCACGAGCTGTCTCCGCCGAGCAACGTTCCCCACGCCTTGGAAGGAGGCACGATTGGTCCTCTTGAGGAAAGAAGGCAGGGCCGTAGAATCTCCCTCTGCGTACCGTCCCATATGCCTGCTGGACGAGTGCGGCAAGCTGTTCGAAAGGATAATTGCCGCTCGTATCGGCGAGCATCTGTCTCGCGTCGGCCCCGATCTTGCCGACAGCCAGTTTGGCTTCCGTCGAGGGCGTTCGACCGTGGACGCGATCATGCGCGTTCGGTCCTTGTCGGAGCAGGCCGTGTCGCGGGGTGGTGTAGCGTTGGCGATAAGCCTCGACATCGTCAACGCTTTCAACTCACTGCCCTGGGATGCGATAAGGGAGGGACTGATCCAGCATGAGGTCCCTCCCTGCCTGCGAGGCGTCATCGGCGATTACTTGCGAGACAGGTACATCGTGTACATGGACCAAAACGGAAGGAGTAACCGGAGGGAGATCAAGCGCGGGGTGCCGCAGGGGTCGGTCCTAGGACCACTCTTGTGGAACCTCGCGTACGATGCGGTTCTGCAAGTCAGTCTCCCCGCCGGCGTGAGCGTCGTTTGTTACGCCGACGACACGCTGGTAGTCGCCAGCGGAGACAACTTCGAGAGGACCAGGGAGCTCGCCGAGCTTGGGACGGAAGTCGTCGTCGCTAAAATACGCGGGCTGGGGTTGGAAATAGCGCCAAACAAGACCGAGGCGCTATGGTTCCACCGGTTGCCTCGAACGAGGGAACCTCCCGACTCGCGCGTTCGCGTCGGTGGGCACGATGTCACGGTGGGGCGGTACATGAAGTACCTCGGCCTCACTTTGGACAGCCGCTGGGGCTTCGAAGAGCACTTCGATCGCCTCGTCCCCCGGATTGAGAGGATAGCGGGTGCCATGCATAGACTGCTGCCTAATCTCGGGGGACCCACGGAGGAAGTCCGCCGCCTCTATGCAGGGGTCGTACGGTCCGTAGCCTTGTACGGGGCGCCCGTGTGGGCAAAAAGGCTGGCGATTCGACGCTGTAGAACTAAGATCTACAGCGTCCAGCGGAGGATGGCCATACGGATCGTACGCGGATATCGCACGATATCGTTCGAGGCGGCGACAGTCCTGGCGCGCTTTCCGCCCCTGGACATTCTAGCGGAGTCGGATGCGAGGGTCTACGACCAAGTCCGCACCCTCCGCCGAGACGGCGGTGGCGAGCCGAACCGTGTGCTCGAGGCGGTCAGACGGCAGGAACGGCGCAGGGCGCTTGCGACGTGGCGCGCTAAGCTCTCGGAAGAGCGCTATGCGCGCAGACGCGTCGTTGGAGCGATCCTGCCCGTCTTCGAGGCCTGGATGCAGCGACGAGACGGAAGGCTCACCTACAGGCTTACGCAGATGATCACCGGGCATGGATGCTTTGGTGATTACCTGTGTAGGATTGGTCGCGAAGCGACGGCGAACTGCTTCCATTGCGGAGGAGCCGCCCAGGATTCCGCCTCGCACACGTTTGCGGTCTGCCCGGCGTGGCAGTCGGAGCGGCGGATTCTGGCGGACGAGATCGGACAGGACCTTTCCTTGCCAGCAATCGTGTCGGCGATGCTGAGTGGGTCATCGGCGTGGAGGGCCGTGGCCTCTTTTTGTGAGACCGTCATGGTCCAGAAGGAGGCAGCCGAACGGGATCGGCAGAGGACAGATCCCGCTCGGAGACGACGCCGTCAGCGCAGAGACGTGCCTCGCGACGGCCCTCCGAGGAATGGTGCTCCCCTACCATGAACGGGGCCTTCGGAGTCACGGGAGTTTAGGGTGGGGGCCCTAAACTCCCATTAGCTTCGGCGACTCTGAGGCGGACGATGGTTCGACGTGGTCCCGAACCATCGTGATAGTACCACGAGGGTTTCGGGGGTAGCGTATCCACGCATACCCCGGGACGGGCTATCGAAAAATAGCAAGGCGCAAGGGAAGACCGCGTGGCGATCCCTGACCGGGAGATACCGCGGTCCCCCGTTTAGCGCAGAGGGCGACCACCGGGGGGGGTTTTAGTGGGTAGGAATCCCACATACCCCTGTCCTTCCCCCAGAGGCAGGGCATCTTGAACACCGGAAGATTTCCCCCACCGAAACAAAAAAAAAAAAAAAAAGGAAGCGCCAGTAGTAGAAAGATGCGCACCTGTGAATAGATGACACATTTATGTATATATATACATATTCGATCTGCTCCGCTGACAGTAAACATTGAGACGGCTTACGAAGAAAGAAGAGAAGCCAGAAGAAGTTAATGTGATCGTTTATGTCCGACCGGAGGTAGACAATTTAAAGCATTATAAACAAAAAAGAGGAAAGATTCATTTTAAAATTTAAATGAATAATATAACATTGCCATGCCTAAAATTAAAACATGTACACGATTTTAGTTTTCTATGTAACAAACATTGTATGACTTAATCAATCATGACGAAGCACTTTTGAAATAAGTGGTTGTAAAAAACACAAATTAATAAAAAATAAAGAAAAAAAATTTATGACTACCGTCACTGACTAAATATTGAGCACTAACTTATTGGTAAGCAGCACTTAATGTTAATGTTCTTTTAAAATATTTGTTCAACATTTACACCATTGGGGTGAGAGATGATACAAACAATGTGCCGTGAATTTAAATTAAATATATCGATGAATAGTTGAGAGACTGAGACGAAAATTTTTAATGTAAATTCGAATTAACTTCGGCGCGTAAGATATCAAAAAGCTTGCTAACGCAACCGACGCCATCTCCCGGATAAATAATCTACACTCTTGAGACCATTGCGCGGGTTCATTGGAATTTCTGTTATTAACAGGGCCTACTAAGCCAATAAAGCGCTTTCACATCTCTTCACTTGTGATGTATCCTGTAGCGTCAAAAGTATTAACATATTTACTGTTTTTTAAATCATATGTTTCTTTTATTTAAATAATTTATTTGTTAATAAACTTATTTATATACATAGAACACTAATATACCAGGTTACAAGATTGATTGGGTATATGTGTAAGAAATTTAAAAACATAATTAATAACGTGAGAATACTAAAGCATGAATAAAACTTTTTGAAAATTTTTAATTATTACATATAAAAATCAATATTTACTATTTGTATCTACAAACTTGCACAGCAGAAATTTCAGAATGATTACTTTATACAGGTTGATTTGAAATCGGTGTAAAAAAAGCTTTAACGTTTTTTGACGGCAAAAGCCCTTTTGATTTACCCCTTTAACATTTTTACAATTATTTACAATCATACTGTATAAACAACCATTGTATTGAACTAAATTTTAATATTATAGGAATGTTTATCATCACGTCGAAGGGCATAGAGGAACAAAGCACATGAAAACGTGTCCATTATATAAAAACTACTATTTAAATTCAATGACTGTGATTTATGATACCATGTAAACGCATCCTTATCTTGTAATATAACCAGTAATCTAAGTTGTAAATTTTCTTGTATTAGCTTTATTAAACGAACGTCTTTGATTTAACATTTCAGTCGCAGGACGTTTACTACTCAGCAGTGGGCTACACTGACGTTTCTAAAGTTGGGACTTTAAAGCAGGACCTAGTGTAAACCTAAGGTCTAACAATTACCTTAATAACGACGTCAATTGTTCATATTACAAGCGCAGGTCTTACGCCATAAAAATGTTTATTCATTTTAAATTAAACTCAAATACATAAAAAGCGTTACTTAAATTTTTAGAATGCATACAAATGGCAAGTATATTGGCATATGTATAGTTTTTTTTTTCGTAGTCTTTCATTCGATTTATAATTTTAGATTTATTTATTAACTTATATTCATATTATAAATTAAAGTATTTTTACAATGTAGATCTTTATATACCTAAATAATATATAAAAAATAGTTTCCTGTATAAACTATTTGAATCCTTTCTTAATTCGGTAATGACTAAATGCTTCAAAATATTATTATAAACGTAGTTTAGGATATTATAGGATAATTATTCATAAATTTATAATAATACAATGGTATCGTTCAGCGGTAGAGGACAAAGACTTGCATTGCAGTAAGAATACAATCTTATATATATGACACAGCCATTTTATCATTACGTTATTAATTATTTAAAAAAAATAGATTTACGTGCAAAGTGTACCATTTAATAATTGATAGTAAGTAAGCTATATATCTCTTTAAAGCTTTCACTTTTACAGCCAATCACTCATGAAAGAAAACGAATAGAAGGCTATATCTTGCGATTGTAAGCCGCGCACTTACGCAACACTTTGTGCTTTAATTATATAGGATTGCTACTGTTCGCAAAATTTCAGAAGATGGGACAGCAGTGTCCTCTGCATACAAGAACATAATAACACAGCGATCGCCAATCCAGCTGCCAAATGTGGCGATTGTGGCATATTCCCCCATAAGTATCTTTGGGGGTGACTTATGCTTTGCAGTGTGTAATTATTTATTTTTGAAAACATTATTGGATTAGTTAAACCATACAAGTAAGAAAAGGACCGATGTTTAGCTACTTCCGCACATGCAGTGGTAGTCGTGCAACAAATGCACCGCCCGCCAGCCCGCTGATAAATGCGCATGCGGCAAACAATGCGAATTATACAACTGCCACCGTTAAATCACTCAGTTTGAAACACAGAGTGTGAGTGTGTGAGTGTCACTCTGTGTTTGATAGTAATCGGTGTAACATAACTCCTGAAGGGTGAAACCCGTGTTGAGTTGTGTAATTCGCATTGTTTGCCGCATGCTTTTTTCAGCGGGCTGGCGGGCGGTGCACTTTGTTGCACGACTACCACTGCATGTGCGGAAGTGACTAAATATTTGTCCTTTTCGTACTTAGAATGGACTTCAGCAAAATAACGCCTGATTCCATTAAATATAATACCATACAATAATTGACATTCAACCCTTCCAAGCTTTTACACCTATTTGCAATCATTGTGTATAAATTAAACTCAATACTAATAAAATTACACATTGCTGAGGAATTATGTGGCCACCTTTGTTTTCTCTGCTCATCACAAAGCGCAACAATGGCGCAGTTTTTAATGTATATAATTATTTTGTAGCATTATAGTCAGAGATCAAGTCGTAAGAAAATTAAATTTCATAAAATTAAAGAGAAATATCCGGCATTTTATATTTTTATCCGACATTTTACAGACGCTTTACACGTGGATGAGACGTGAACGTTTATTACTGTTATTATGGCCTATAAATAGGTTTACCATCACTCTTCAAGTTCAGGGATTTTTCCCGTCTTTCCAAAATGCCCTATGTTTCAGATTTCTGTAATGTAACAACTGTTTATTGATTACTGGCACAATTAATATCGATTAAATTTTTAATTATATATTATTTTTAATTTTCTAAATATTTTTTATTATGTATTATTATTATGTTACATATTATATTAGAATATTTTAATAATAATATTAAAAAATTAATTTCAACCCTTACTAATCGAGTTTAAAAAATAAATTATCAGATTATTTTTAACACAAACAAGTGTAACGTTTTCCTCGACTAGTAAATTCTCGGAATGTTTCAGATTTCTATAAAGCAACTATTGTTAACTTGTTATTATTTACTAACTTAATAACTAGTAATTTTTCTAATATCTTTATTGCTCTAGTGAAATTAGTTTGAATAATATAATTTTCAATTTTTTTTTAAACATTTTAACACGCACAAAGAAAACAAAGTAGGGAGTTGTATAAAGGGTCATCGTACATGTTTCTATACCTATTTCTAATCACTGCATGAATTGATCATCCTTAAATAGAATACGTTCATTATTTTTCTATTGAAATGCGACAGAAATAGACAAAAAATTCTAGCAGTAAAGTGTGCACGGATATATGGTAATTAATAATTAATTTTAATATGTAGTAATCCGATATTTGAAAATGCTTATTACGCATTACGATATTAATTATATCTGAAACCAATTATTTTTCATTAGTGTATATATATTAACATGACAGCAAATGATAATCACTTCTTTAAAGTATTTATAACCAATCACCCTGTATATTAAAATACATAGAAATAACATAATTCTTCTTTTTTTCAGCCAGTAGACGGCTACTTCAATATTAGTACTGCAAGCATCTGACGATTTCCCGCTACCTTCTCCATGTATTCGGATCACCTAATGGGGGGCTTACCCGAACCGCGTCTACCGGCTATGGTCGTCAATCGAGAACCCTTTGGTTCTAATTGACTCGATATGCTCTGTTCACTGCCATTTCAGACGGGCAATACTTCGAGCAAGGTCGGTGAACTTGGTGTTTCTGCAAATGTCATTTTCATTCGATTCTCTTCATTCGATCTGGTAGAGAAACTTTGAGCAAAGCCCTATCTATTGCTCTCTGGGTGATCATTAACCTTGTTATTAGGTTCATCGTAATCGACCACGTCTCGGATCCGTATGTCATCACTGGGAACACACATTGGTCAAACGCATTCGTCTTCAGATATTGCGTTATTTCGGACAAGAAGATGTTTCCAAAAAACATTTTATAAGAAAAATATCCTTAGTTTTTTTTACGTATTTGGTCATCCTATATGTAGAAATTATGCATCGTAAATATGAGTCGAAATTATTTATAGTTGTTTACCTTTTGGCGTGTTTAACATTATTTTTAATCTCTGTGTGATGCAGCTACATAGGAACATACATAAATAGCGAATTTGCTAATTTATTTGTTAAGAATATTTTACTTTTTATATTACTTTTGCTCATGTTTTTGTGATGTGGATTTAACGAAATTCCACTCGCAACAGCAATTGTTCACTACAAAGTAGTCTGACCTTCTTCTTAATCATTTATTCCTATGACCCCAGGATGGGGCAGAAGGCGTCCACAATACGTCGCCATATACCGAATATACGGAATATACCTGATATATACCGAAGCAAGCCATTATATGGCTTGCTTCGGTATATGATCAGGGTCCCTTCGGAGCGTGTGGCCTATCCAGTTTTTTTTAAATTGGTCTCTGCTGTTGGGGACCTCTCGTTCCCCTATCTCGTGTGCGACAGGGACTTTTTAATTCTTGTTAACTTATTTTATTTTGCAACATTATTTATTGTTCAAAGTGTTCGTTTTATTTTTACTTATTGCTTTTATTACCACCTTCCTGCAGTAGCTGAGGAAGCATTCTCTCTCCCCTATCCCCTCGGCCTATCCAGTTCCACTTGCAGCGTGTGATCTGCTAGTCGATCGGCATTTCACAGCAGCGTTTCCTGAGATCTACGTTGGAGACTTTCCCAGGCCTTCTCAGTTGTTAACGAAGACTTGACCTTGATCTAGTCCTCCCCCAAAGATATCTATGCGGGATATACCATAATCGCCACGCTTGGTAGGCGGATTGGCGATTACATTGTGGTATTATGGTGCGCAGAGGACGGCGGTGACCATTCTCTGGAAACTTGTTTGTAGGCAGTGGCTATCCTATATAACTAATGTATAAAGTGTGAATTATGCGAGTTATCCCGGGAATCAAACCCGCGACCTCGGTAATAAAAAAAATATAAATGTACAATAACACTCTTTATTCATTGTATAGTTATCAAAAAATTTTACACCCTTATGACGATTCTTTGTTTTGTTCAAAAAATTAACATATGGCTACTAATATTAATTAGTATGTACGTTTGTTTATTTCTTAACACCTTTGAATTTATGATTCTTGAAATAATGTCATAAATAAGGAACAACAACGTAATGTAAACATTTATATAAAATGACGCCTGTAAATTATTGTTACATGTAAACCCATAGTATGAGATCTAGTGCCTCTCTTAGAGAAAAGTGTGTTAGAGAATCAATTATGTCGATGTACAGTCCATATCTAGGATGGTAGGTGTAAAATCTTTAAGTGGCCAATATATAAAAATAATAAAATTGCCACCATTGTACAATCTAACTAAAATCAATCGTTTCAGAAATAATTAATAATGTTATGATGATGTACTAAGCAAAAGCGATTTCAAATTCAAATATTTACTTATTAAAATTAAATATTGTTCACAATGTGTCTCTGCAATTTTGTAGTGGCAGAAGTTATTGGCCAGTCGTCTACCGATAGAAAAAAAAATTAACCCTTAAATGAATGACTTTTATTTATAGTTTAAAAATATATATCTTGCAGATAAGTACACTATAATGCAGGTAACAATAGAACAAAAATTGATGTGATATTTTTTATACTTATTTATTAAAAAACCGTACATTGTTCATCTGCATACAACACTATGCATTTACCGTGTATTTAAAGTGGTATAAAGCAGTTTTTATATCATTATACATTAAAGGGTTAATGTAATGTCACATAAATATAAACTAGTCACTTTGAAATATGTATTTTAAAGTGGTTAGTTTACGTTGTCAATGTGATTACTTATTTAATATCCTACAAATGCATCATCATTACACAACCGTGTACTATAGGTTCCCCATAGATTTCTGCTCAGAAGTCATTTTCTTGCGGTCTATTGTTAAATTCTCTACTAAGAATTACATATACATGTAATGCACTACTAGGTAATAGAAATATTCCTATCGAATAAATCTATTCTCTGAACATTATAGTTCCAGAGATATGGTAAAGAATCAGTACATAAGGTGGAAATTTTTAATATTTAATAGAATTTGGCCGATGAAAGAAAAATTTAAGAAAATTAAAATTTGCGTTTTTTTATTGTTTCAATTATTTTCGGTTTTTTTTTCTTCTATATTCTCTAGAGAATAAATAATTTTACATAATTTATTTAATACTTTGTAGTATAAACACGAATACGAATTACCGTCTAGGTAATTTAAATGAAAAGGATAAATGCAGGTCGTTTTCAATTGGTCTTATTAGAAATCTATAAGAGTTGACTCCGGACATAAGCTGGCTACTGTAATACTGGCAAGCTTTTTCTTCTTCGTGTTTTCAACAGGCGCCTGCTGCAAGGTAAAGGCCTTTTCCATAGATAGCCATAATGATCAGTTTTGCGCTGCCCGTATTGAACCGTAACTATTTTGTTGTTCCACTTAGTGAGAGGCTTATTCGTGTCGCGTTTACCGACTCATGGTCGCGACTCCTGAATCTTTCAGCCTCAACGGCTGTCAGTTGCACGAGCGATGTGCAAAGCCTACTGCCACTTCAGATAATAAATTTTTCAAGCTACATAGCTAATACTAATTCAGAAACCAGATCCTCACAAATTTCGTATTGATATTTATAAAAATAATACATATTATTTTTGACAGCTACAGATTTCCACAGCAATTTTTACTGTAGAAATCTTAACAAAGCCTTTATTCCTTAATAGTTGAACTCTCAAGGAAATTATAATTATAATGTATTCACAAACAGTACAATAACAAGATATTTTTTGTTAATTATTATCAGAAGTTTACGCAAGTGTCAAACTATTGGCAGGAAAAAAACTTTTTTTTAACAGTTCCATTACCACTGTCAGGGTCGAATTATTTAACGCATTCTAACCAATAGGCGGTAAACGAAGGAAAATTTTCTGATTTTTTACAGATATTACATACCATAAATAAAATCAAATTAAAAAAAATACGTAGTCATGTTTACTAAAATATTTTTTTTAATTTCACACATTGTTATAGACAAGTGTTGACTTTATTCATTTATTCGTGCTATTATACACTTCGTATTATTAATTTTCCTTACTTATTTACGTCATGAGATAATGGATAATTCAGCAGAGTACAATTTTTTTCTTGTTGAGATAACTTAAAAACTAGTTACACTATAATAAGCGACTTATACAAGGGGTTATCAGAAGTTTCCGCCTTTAGCATTATAAAGATTGTAAGAACGTTAAGCACGTTAAGGATCATAATCCTACATAGGAGAAAATTACTCAATAAACTGTGTTTGCAGCGAAGTCTTACAAGATATATATAAATATATGCACATATACTCACATACATATATACATGTTTATGCGCACACACATATACATACAAGATAAAAAAATTAAAAAAATTGTTGAAAACTAAAATCAAATTTAGTTTAATAAAATGCCATTTTTCAACTAAAATACTTGTCTGTCAGGGTCCTAAAGGCATCATGATTTGAGAAGAGCCATCAAAAAACATTTGGGAACAGTCCCACGATTAAGTAATTGCAGCAAATGATTACAAAGGTTTATTATTATCTTATTAATCTGTACTATACGATTATGTACACATATCTTTAGTACATTTAAAATATCACTTATTAGTAGGGGTACGGAAATTTCGTATTTACGAAATAGATGCGAATAAATGCGAAAATTTCTTATAAATGCGAATAAATGCGAAATGTATGCAATTTTCCTGTTTTTCAAGATCATTTTTAAATGAGTTAATTTATAAATATACACTCTTTCATAGGTAAATTCAGTGATGTCAACCCCGTATCATAGACCCCTAAGGCCTACGGGATATATTTCTTGGCTTACTTATCAGTTAAGAAGCTCTTTGTTTTGTGTAAAAGACCTCTGGTCAGTTGAAAATCCCTAATTTTTAGAAAAACGCCTTATCTTTTTTTCGAACTCTGCCATCAATGGGCTAATCCATGAACTCATTAATAAAAATATAAATCATAATATGCATGACAATTTGTTGGCCGTCAAATGCAACTTTTCGTCCTTTGATGGAGCAGAATCTAATACAGAGTATTTGACATCCAACTTTACATAGCGGACGCTTAACTCATCTTTAAAATATACAATGTCGTCGTAACAAACTAAAAAAGAACGCTTAAGGTTGCGAATATTAATTTTTTTACAATTTTTTAATTAACTAAATTTGTCAAATGTTAAGGCATGCACCTTTAATTTTGAAAATTTTTTGTCAAAAAATGCCTATTACCCCAAATTTAATAAACTTTAAAGTATAAATGCGAAATTAATGCGAAATTTGCAATGTTTGAAAAATTTAAATGCGAAATTAGTGATTTTTTTTTGCGAAAATTCCGTACCTCTAGTTATTAGATTTCATTTTGTACTTCAAAAATAGAGAACAAATGCGCCGAAATGGCAGTAGCTTTATAATTCTATACAGTATAATTGATAGCTGATTTGTCTGCAATAAGTTTTAAAGCTTTTTAAAGTGTTTAAAAATAATATTATATTCCATTATTTATTTTATAAAAATTTTAAAGTTTAAACTGTTGATTCTTAAATAAGAAACATTAATTTCATTTTTCGAATGCGTGCCAATAACTTCTGGCAGTATAAATTCTTCAGGGGCAGTTAGTAAACAAAATTTTATTTATTTGTAAAAAAGTTAATACATAGAGGTAACGCTTTATTTACTTTATTATCGTTGCTGCGTTTATTTCTAAAACCATTAATTATTGGTGTACCAAACATTGATTGCGCAAATGAGGTAAACATTTTTTACCTTTAAAGTTTTTACACCTATATCCAATCGCCGTGTATACTACCCCACTCGTCTCCTATATAATGATATCAAAGAAATTAGCCCGCTGGTTTGAAACATAAACTTGTAAACGTTTATTAGAAAAATCTAATTTTTGTTAATTAACAGAATGCATTAGTGCTTGAATGACTAAAGCAGTTATTCATTCGATTCTTTAATAAATAGAAAACAACTCGCATAATTGCAAAGGTTAATGACCGGAGTTTCGTTAGTGTTATTCAAAAGCTATTGACTTCAAAACTTCACGTAATCCCGATGATAAAGATGGAAAATTTGGATCGCGCATGCAATCATCTTTTGTTACATTATCATCAACTAATTTATTTATTAATTCTACACGATAAAAAATTAAATAATGAACGTATATATGCTATAGAAAAAGATATAATATTCATAAGGTGTCGTGCTCGTGACTTTGAAATCTAATAAAAGAGAACGGTTTTAAATTTGTCATTCATGCATAATATTACATATATATATATATAACCTATACAGGTTGATTGGTCATATAAGAGCTTTTAAGTGGTGAATGTATAGTTCATTTATCAACAAAAGGCTTTAAGGCTTCTGCACACTATTTAAAGTAATGACTCGGCTATATTCCTCTTCTCATTATTCTTCTAGCAATACAAAGTCTACAGGGAAAATAATAAGCAACATTTAATTGTAATATATGGCAATTTGAATTTAGAAAATGCATTTTCTTACTCACAATTTGGTTATTTATTATTTGTGACCACTATTTATTTCCAGATTACCATACAACCCTTTTAAGTTATAACCAAACACCCTGTATAGGAATATTTGTGAAAGTGATCACAAAGTAACGCGAGTAAATCTGTTAAGGACTTTTAGAACAGGACGTTTTAAGAACCTGCATAACTTTAATCTAAGTTGAAAAGATTGATTCTTTTTTACAATATAATTAGGCTGCTGTAAGATTCTTTTCACGATGTTTCCGACTGATCGTTTCTAATGATCAATAGTATTAAGTGATTAGATAAATAAAAAATACGTGAACGAACCCGCACTTAGTTATTGTCTTTTAAAATAAGAATCCGTTAGGAACGCTCACAGCTCTTTTAAAAATTATAATACGTCATTATATAGAAGCAACATTTCATTCTTATATCTATTGAATTTGACTCTTCTGGTATTATTGTAGCATACGTTATGAGAAAAATGGTCACTGTAAATAGATATAAGTGAATAATGTTACGTTTTAATAACCTAATAATATGTTATATAAAGTACTCGTAAACTATAATGTTTTTTCTTTCACGTGGAATTTTGGGGTGGGAAAGGTAACTAGACCTTTCATACCCAATGTTTTTCAGCGAAAGCTTGAATGTTTTAATGATGTGGTTCACAGGATTCCAGATAACGATGAAAAACTTATATCATCTGCATAAATATGGGAGTAACCCGGAAAATGGCTTCTTGTGGCTCTAAATGTAGAAGGTAATAAAGACATACAGACAGACAGAAGGTAATAAAATGAATCCTCAACTATGAGAGGAACCTAATATCCAGCAGCTGACGTAATTTTTTACACTACACTACACTCTAGTAGAAGGTCCAGGGGTCCTCCACTTTCCATCACACAGTATGGTATGACATTATTTTTGATTGCTATCCACTAAAACCCTCTCGGTAGTCATTCCCCGTATACATTGAGTAGTCTCTGGATCTCTAACATAACTCAAGTGTTCTCCTAAGTACTGTACTAAAGTACATCTGACTGTGTTGAAATAACACGAGAGTACTTTGTCATTTGGTTTACTTATTCTCTGTTGAAGTTGTTGCTGTTAGCCCGAGGGCTTTTAAAGCTTCATTGAAGGGTCCGTGAACTTTAAAACAAAAAAAGGTGGTAGGGCGCGTAACAATTGAATAAAGACGTTCGCTCGTAGCAAAACGCTCTGCCCGTGTAGAGCTGTATATTGTTTGTGTTGGTGTTGTGTGTTTGCGGCTTAGGACAGCAGAGTGGACAAAGCTAGCCGAAGAGTGATCCGGATCCAACCTCGGTTCGCCCACGCTGTTCGTGGTTAGGGAGTAGGCGGCCGCTCTGCAAAAACGGGTGTTGTGGTGTGGTGAATAGTGTTGGGATTTGCAACCCTGCTCTGATTTGCTCTGAATAGAAGTTAAAGGCCCCCTTCCTCAACGTCCGCGAACCTGAAGCTGCCTTTAGTCACCTCTTACGACACGCAGGGGATACTTTAGCTCTGTTCTAATGAATTCTAAAGAAAAAATCAAATTCCAGATTTGAGATATTCCGAATTTGAATTTGTTTTTTTTTTTTTAGAAAAATGTTAGCATTTGTCTATGGTAAATGCATTTAATTGCACTATTTATTGCTGTTTTCAGATAAATCAATGATATAATTAGTATTATTCACAAGGTGTATATATCTCGATAAATTTAAAACAAAAATTCCTACCGTATTGTATTTGAATACTTATTTGCGTTAGAAGCCTTGACTAGTGATTTATCCGATGGTCAACTGTATGTGATTTAAACTAATCTGAATATTGACGATTTAATTGCTTAATTGGTGTCATTATGCCGCTGACCTAACACTTATCTTGACCTTGTTGAAAATAAATTTTAATCTTAGATAGTTTTTTTTTATTTTTATACATTTATTTTAACTCGCTATTTACATTAAAACAGTAGGCAATATAGAACTCATGTACGAGTACAATAGGTTACATATGATGATATTATTTATTTATAAAATAAATATATCTCTAGAACCATAAAGCTATGAAAACTCGAAATCTGAAGAGTAAGTAGTAGGTATCATAAGTATATATTAATATGGACATGCATCTCTTCTGTCTTTGCCTCTATTGTAGTCCTTTTTGGCATCACTCGGTTCAGAAATCGATATTAATATTTTTTTCAGAGAACATAACATAAATATGAACTTATAGTATGGTGACAAAAATTTTTAAAAAATTCATATCAAAAAAAGCTTATCCACATTATGACTATCGTTTGCAAGTATGAAACTTTATTCCACGCATTTCTATCAAACAGTTAATTAGTAAATTTGAGGGTTAAATAAAAAAAAATATTTATATATATATTTAATTATGATTAATTTTACGAGATGATACAAAGATTTCGTGAAAATTAATATAAAGTATATTTTTTATGTAACGAAGTTTTTGCCAAAGTTATATTGTCTAAGTTTCCTAAATTACAATCAGGGTTTAGAACTGTTTAAAAAATCTGTCACAAAATATTTTAAACGAAACTTAATATGAAAAATCGAAGTTCAATGTCGTCGTTTCAGTCCGTACACGCCTCCTGCAAGGTTTAGACCACGCCCTAAGATATTTATGTGTGTATATACCATAATCGTCATGCTAGGTTGAGTTGGCGATCACAATGTGGTATTATAGTAGGTTGAGGGCGCTGCTGCCCATCCTCCTAATACATGTTTGAGAGCAGTGGCAATCCTTTGTAACTAATGCACAAGGTGTGAATTATATAAAATACTAGCTGATCCCGCAAACGTTGTTTTGCAAAAAAAAATGTTTTTAAATTACAAATAAAAAATAAAGGTTGATCATAGAGGGATGAAAATTTAGGATTGTATGTATTTTTGTATGCTGTATCATAAAAAAAATAAAAACAAAAAATTCTTCAAAACTTTAAAAAAAAATTTTAAGGGTGAACAACCCTTATCACTTAGGGGTATGGAAAATAGATAGTAGCCGATTCTCAGACCTACTGAATACGCATATAAAATTTGGTAAAAATCAGTCAAGCCGTTTCAGAGGAGTTCAAGTTCGAACACCGTGACACGAGAATTTTATATTTTAGGTTTAATGGAATCAGACGTTACCTCGCGGAAGTCCATTCTAAGTAAGAAATGCGGGAAACCAGTTCACCAGAGTACCAGCATCACTCTGTGTTTGGCACTATCGGTGTAACATAATTCCTGAAGATGCCCCGTGGAGGGGTGAAACACGTGTTGAGTAATTTGGCGGTGGCGGTTGTGTGACTCGCATTGTTTGCCGCATACGCATTTATCAGCGGGCTGGCGGGCAGTGCACTTTATTGAACGACTACCGCTGCATGTGCGGAAGTCGCTAAATATTGGTCCTTTTCTTACTTATATAAAATAGTATTCTGCGAATCCAATCCGCGACATCCGATCGCATAGGTCAATTCTTTACCTTTCACTGTACACATTATTAACAAAAATTCGACTAGCAGTTTCTCTGTTAGAACTTTTGCCAATAATACTTTATCGGGCATTTCAGCCTTGACTGTTATAAAAGAATTATTCTCTTATAGTTTAATAGAATCATTATTTTACATATTTTTTGTAAACTAGACATTTATAAAAATAAAAATGTATCGTATTGATTAACAGGTGTATCGCTAAGCGCAACCTTGTATTGCCTCGAATAATTCTACTATTTATTTTAATATAGTCATTAAGGCACAGGCAACTTAGAACTAAGAAAAATAACAAATTACAGTAGTAAAAAAATAAATAAAAATAAAAATAATCTTTATTTGTAACTACTACGTAGTAATTAAAGAAAAAAATTGTTTCGTATACATTATCATAAAAATATAATAGCGTTATTACTTATCAAGTCTAGCAGATATAAAAAATACTTTTTTTTTTAATTTTCTATGTCATTAACACATAAATTCGTTAAAGTGATCATTTGAAATACGAATTTGGAATACGAATTCGAGCTTTCCCTTGTAATTTTAAAAGCTAACATTACTATCACTTCAGAAAGCGTTAGCGCGGAAAGAAGTGGTAAAACAAAGGTTACATGGCATGACGGATTACACAGGTGAAGGTAGAGAAACGAACGCTTCTAGAGAACAAACATGATAATAAACGAAATTCACCTTCTTTATCATTATTCTATCTTATTCGTTAAGTTTTTCACCTCAGACCGCTAGTGGTCAACGGTCTTTCTAAGACCTGAATCTAGTACATCCATCCGAAAGCATCAACCGCACCGCATGTTCATTATCTAAATAAAAGGGATTCTAGCAAATGCCCCCATCTTACCATCCATTTAGTGTTCGCCGAAGAATATTCAAAACTAAGCAGCGTCCTAATTCGGTGAAAAAATAATAATATGAAGGCTTTAAGGGAACCCTGGAGCTTTCCTATCTAAAATGACGTCTAATCCAAGCACCATCTGCACTGTGACCTCTAAGGTCACGTTATCTGTAGCAGTAAAGCAACAATAATCCATATTCAAAAAAGAACTCGGAACACTGCACTTTAAATTAATAATGCACAGAGAATGTCACTGATTATTAGATGAAGATTTCCATTGTGAGCCTTGGATACGCAAGCCTCCAACTTATGTCTTACAACTGATGTTACTCACCTCAAGTCACAGGTGCAGTCATACGGCATCCTTATGACTGAAATATCAAAGAATCAAACATGATATCCACAATAGGCCGTTTATTTTGATTTAACACTGTTACACAAAGGAAATGTAACTTAAAATGAACTAATATTTAATATTAATATTAAGCTAAATACGTTTTAAAAATGCGACAGTAAACTAAGTCAAAAATAACAATGATTTATTATTTCACTTGAGATAGTTAAAACACTTAATGTTTATATCGCTAAAAATGATCACAGAGATGACGACGTTACTGCGGTTCAGAGTTAGGGCTTACAATACCGAACTAAAATCTTAATACCGGTATTTGATATTTTTAATATGAAATACCGGGATACCGGTATTAAAACCGGTATTATTAATAAAAAAAAATTACTAGTTATATTTTTACTTACCTCAGCTGCTTTTTAACGAATAATATATGAAATACAATATTAAATTTTATGTTACATTTTACATATCATAAGCTCGTATGGTATTTTATAATTAAAAAAGCAAAAAAATAATTAAAATTGAAAGTCTTTATGAAATAATATTAATAACTTGCGTTTTGTTTATTAAAGTATGCTCTTAAGAAACATGAACAATTAATCGTTCAATTTGTACCTGTAAACACTACAGATGATTTGTGAATGAAACAATTTAATCTAAACTATTTAATAATTTTCGTATTACATACTTTATTTATTTGAATAAACGAGATCTATTCGTTGGTCGATGGTGCCATACTCGGCTCAGTTTGTGTAATAAATATGCCTAATAAAGATTTTAATACAATGAAATCGTTTTATATCTTAAAAAAATCTTGTTGTTAATTAATATTATTTTAAATTGGATATATATTGTGCATAAATTCAATTTTCATCAACTAATGTAATATCGATATTTTTTACATAAATACCGGTTTTTAATACCGGACAAAAATCGTCCGCGATTCCGGTTTTCGGGATCCCGGAATCCCGGTATTGTAAGCCCTATTCAGAGTCTATTAATTTGTAAATGACTGAATCGTACAATTGTCCAAGATAAAGAATAATATGCATAATTTCGTACCAAAATAAAATATCAATGTATAATAAATTTATGCTTGTTAAATATCAAGTTCATATACGAACGATATGCGAATAAGGCTTTGGCATCTGCGGTCATGGAAAAAAACCAGTT
This sequence comes from Battus philenor, assembly GCF_028537555.1. Taxonomy (NCBI): domain Eukaryota; kingdom Metazoa; phylum Arthropoda; class Insecta; order Lepidoptera; family Papilionidae; genus Battus; species Battus philenor. The sequence goes on from NW_027181686.1 coordinate 9,759,215, forward strand.
CTTTCAATTTGTCAGAGCGGAAGTGCGATATGCGAATTAATGGAATTAGCTCAATGATAAATTAAAAAAACCTAAATATATTTTAAGACATCACTAACTAATCACCCTGTGTGCATTATACAGGATGATTGGTTATAAATATAACAGCTTTAAAGCACGTTGCTCATTTGTCAGCAAAAGACTTCAAAACATTTCCACTTATTTCCAAAAATACTGTTTAACGTGATCACTATGAAATATATTACATTAATATATATTTTTGCTATTGTAATGCTACGGGCCAACTTTATCTTTACCAATATATCACCAATACAATCACATCTAAACTCTGCATTTGCTCAAAGAAATTTGAAACTACGGAGTCGGCTTCAATAAGTTACTAATAGATTATTAACACAAGGAACTATTCTAAGAATCTCTACCTGCACTCAAGCAGGTGGTATTTGTTGTTTCGCTTTCATAGGCTCATATCGTTATCCTTTTTTCAAAGTTTTTTTAAAAGCACATTCCATAATAAGCCAACTTTAACTTTTTTAATTTACTTCAAGTTAATTCAATTTCTATATATATATCATATTCTTATCTTCTATATATATAAAATTATAATTATATCTATATAGATATAATTATAATTTTAAATAACATATTTATAATAATATACATATATTGCTTTCTCTTCTATGAAATTTATTTATTTTACTTACCTTCAATAAATTATCTTCGTACCGCCCAAACAGTTAACTGGTAGAAAATGACTTCAGCATTGAGTTTGCCGTTATACATACTCGTACATTACATAAAAATTGTTTGAATAAATAAAATAAATAAATAGATATAAATAATATTCAGTATAATGAAATATAACATGATGTCGGTATATTTACCGTTATCAAAATTATTGTAAATATGCTATTGACCACAATTCCACCACAAGCAATAGATAAGATCAGAAACTCACCTGTTCATTTTCTCGTCTATTTATATTATCTATTGTTACTAAAAATACCACAATTTCTGTAGTTTCTCTTTGTAACATTTTGTTTGGTTTTGTGGAAAATGCCGTATGGGGTACCATTTTGTTGCAGGGGTAACGTAATTATGACTGATTCCTACCAACTAAATCCCCAGGTCCTTCTTTGACCCCTTTTGTCAAAACTACGAAAGTACGTACACTAAAGTAGTTTCAACGGTGGTGGCCGAGTCGTAGAACTCCTCACCCGTTATCATGAAGTCACGACAAGAAATACCTCTTGCGTCAATGCTTGGTCAGAATATCTTCGGCGGACTACCCGAATCCGCTGTCTCGCTAAGAGAATTGAAGAAGAGCGTGGCTTGCTCTGACCTCCAGGCCTCCATATATGTCGAGTTCTGGTGTTACATTTTCTCTTCTTCATTTTTTTTTTGCAAAATTAATTAAAAAAAATTATGACCCATGTTTTTGGTCTTAAAAGGACATCTTGTAAGTAGGCACAAAATGCTCTGATATCCAAAGAAGGAAAAGGTTTTCTAAGATTCCTATCCACTAAAACCGCCTCGGCAGTCGTATCCATACTATTGCAAGGGCCGCTGGTTCATCTACGGAATTCGCACATCCCAGCGAGAATCTGAATATCTCCCGGCATCCTCACTGTACTACAAAATCACAAGATCACTTCGCGTTACTGCCTTCCTCAGGTTACCTTTGATTGGGCGATTAAGGCTCCCATCCCCAACTTCCACAAACCCAACGCGTCTTTTAGTCGACTTTTACATCAAGCACGAAATAATGGTTTGATATAAAATCATAACCTAACTTAGCCAAGTATGTACTTAGTATTCAGTTAATCTAATGTAAATTTAGGATCCTGCACAGAAGGCGATAAAAGTGAGGCGATGTACGAAAGAAAAGGTAAGAAGGGAATGAAAAATATTGTAAAGGGAAACAAGTGCAAGGTATTAAAAAGGATGAAAGAGGACCAAAGTATTCAGACAAAAATTAATAATTGTGGAAATTATAAATTGTGTAAATTGTAAATTATAAATAAATTTGCCATAGAAGGGGAGAACGAGAAGTCCCCAAAAATGGCGAGCATAAACAAAAAAAAATAGATCTATTGTAATTTAAAAGTGTAAATCAGAAGCAACTTCAAGGTATTGTCTTCAACATCGCGTGTTAATTTTGATTCAATTAAAAATTAAGGTCAAAGTGGCCTTACTTACTTTGTTTGTATTATATCATGTTGTATCATTTACTTCGTCATTATTTTATTGTTTTTGTTAAGAAAAACGGTGATTTTTTATAAATTTTTGTATAATTTTTTTATAAATATAATTTTTGTGATTTTTGAGAAATAAATTTATGCAATTTTTTCTATGTTTTTATGTACCACATTAAACACGTTAAACATTTTTAAATGAAGAAACGATGCTTGTGCGTGAAATTTTGTTTATTCATTGTAGAAGATACTTTGCATATACGTATATACGAAAATAATGTTGCCTAACTCCTTACGGTTTGATTTTCTTACACAGTGTGGAAGCGTGAGTGATCACTGGGTGGACGGACGATAGAGTAAAGTTCTCTGAAAGGTGCTGGAACTCGCTGGATGTGGACATCTCTGAACCGGTCACCGTGGCGATTGGTGCATGGGCAGATTGCAGAATGTACTAGAAAGGGTTTATGGGCTAGAAGTAACAGAATGCTGCATGGCACGTGACTCTATAGATACACGTCGAGCTTCCCGATCTATGAGTTCTCGAAAGAGTCGAGCCACGGCCCGGATCATTGGAACAGTTTGTACAGTTAACATAACTACTGTTTCTGGGTCATCGGCGTGGAGGGCCGTGGCCTCTTTTTGTGAGACGTCATGGTCCAGAAGGAGGCAGCCGAACGGGATCGGCAGAGGTCAGATCCCGCTCGGAGACGACGGCGTCAGCGCAGAGACGTGCCTCGCGACGGCCCTTCGATGAATGGTGCTCCCCCACCATAAACGGGGCCTTCGGAGTCGCGGGAGTTTAGGGTGGGGGCCCTAAACTCCCACTAGCTTCGGCGACTCTGAGGCGGACGATGGTTCGACGTGGTCTCGAACCATCGTGAGCGGCCATCGGGGGGGGGTTAGTGGGTAGGAATCTCACATACCCCTGTCCTCCCCCCAGAGGCAGGGCATCTTGAATACCAGAAGATTTCTCCCACCGAAAAAAAAAAAAACTACTGTTTCTGAAAGCGTAAACACATGGAGAAGTTACGATAGTTATTCCAGGCAAGTTTCTATAACCAAAACATAGGATCACTCGACGAAGTTAAGACGTGGCCTTTAATGATAGGCTTTATAAAAAGGCCCAAGATCACTGCATAGCAATGGAAAGGGCTATGCTTGTGATTTCACTTCGAGGTAGAATTATAAATGAAGAAAAAGCACTAGAACCAAAATCACCGACGTAGCTCGAATAGTTACGACGTAGTTAGAATAGTCGACGTAGCTTGTCTGATGGGGCAGCGAGCGAGGGGCATGACTCGTGCAACCGACAGTCTATCGAACTGACAGATTCCGCACAGATGACCACGAACTAGTAGTCGCAGCGTGGGAAGGTAGGCTAATATATTGACCGACGGCAGTTAAGATCGCTGCAAGTCGCTGACATCGCAAAATTTGTCAACAAGGCGATATTTTAGCAAGATCTTTGCTTTGCATTGGTTGTGATGATGAGAAGATCCTTCGCAGTAAAATATTTACCGCATTTTTTCAACTGCGATTCTCGTGTATAACATGTCGTAGATATAAATTCAATGAAATAAAATATATAATAACACTTTCAAAGATAAAAAAACAATAGTCTTTAACATAAGATGCAATAAAACTGTATAACAACATGTAAAATAGTAAATAATGATTTAACAATCATTTACCAATCTGACAATTGCTATTAACTGTCCAATTAGCATGCTATTGTATTTTAATTATTATTACTTAATGATAAACAAAGGTTTCGTATGTACCTTTTATTGTATGCCTGTAGTGTTTACGTAGGATCAATTTGCTTCAATATTATGAGGAAATTCTGTAAAAATTATGTTTTGTTATAATTCTTATACTCTTAGCACTTCTATTTCTGTATATTTTTTTTGGTAAAACGACAGGGAACTTTTTGCCTGTTTATTATATATTAAGAGACTCCGGCATAATAATTAATGTAGGTGAGCAGAAATGTCGCTTTACTTAAACGAACTATACTGATTGATTGTTTATAGGTGTAAAGGCTTTAAAGGCTTCAATGTACAGATCAATTGCTGTTGATTAATGTATGGTACACCCTTTCCAAATATTAATAAGTTTAGAAATAATAAATAACGTAATGATAAAGTAAAAGTAAAAATGAGAATAACTACATATTAACATTATTATAGTTTATTATCTGTGTATTTTTTAAAGTTCATTTCTTAATCAAAAGTCATGAATGACGCCTAGTTTTATTAGGAAGTGCGGTAAATATTACGAATCTCTAATATTTCTATGAAATTTCAATATGTTTCACAGACGCCGAGTAAATAAATCACAGTATTTAATTCGTAGTAATTATTTATTACATAAATACTAAGATAATATTTTCACTAAACACCGCATTAGATCAATGTTAAAATGAATAGCTTTTAAATTTTTAGCTAGTTTACTTTTCATCAAAAAAAATTCTTTAAATATTTTCATAATCTGTAAAGCGATGCTGTGCAAAGTTTGCTCTGCAAAAATTTTTTATCGTTTTATCCGCAAAAACACTAAAAAGTATTTAAAAAATAAACAGTGATAGACACGGTGTTAATACAAGGAATAAAAATAAACTTTATAAATTAAATAAATGATTTATGACACAATGTATTCGTATGTACAATAAAATTTTATAGTCAATTTCAGATATGCCACTGGAGAGATATAAAACCAATATAAAAAATAATTATTGAAACAAGTATATTATTTTACACAGACGTTAATACGTTAAACTTAGTCTTGTTGGTTCTCACTCAGTAAGCTAATCTACTATCCAGAACTCTTCATAAAATTATATTTGTAAATTGAGGCTGTTAAGTTTCTCGCCGGTTTCAAAATTTAAAAAAAGAACCTGAGGTTCCATCACCAGATTTCCCCCAAAAACCTAATCAGACTTTTTGGGGATATTCCGTGGTCATCGAGGTCAGCGGACTTGACTAACTGGATTTTTATTATGAGACTACCTCAAACAAAAAGTCTCTAATTTAAAATAGTAATCCTCGAACTTTTATCAATTTAAAAGCCAAGTTTATTCATGCTTGTGGTGTAAAATACAAGGTTTTGTGTGTGCAACTCAACGGAGGACCATGTATTTATTTTTTGTTTATTATTTCATGCAAATAGTATAACAAACTCTTTATTAAATAAAATAGGCATTTTTATTCTATCGTACAATGCATTTATTGAAACTATGTATTGAACATAACATTTTTACGTAAGTTTTAAAGGATAAATCTGCTTCAACACTCTGTATATTTTTTTTTTATAAAATAACAAGTTTTTATTTGTGTCGTAAATTGAACAAAAACTCTATTATAATGACATATTAATATGTTATTAATTTATTACTTTATTGCTTATCTTACAAGCATGATATAAAACATACAACAGCAATATAAAAGTAAAATTGAGGTTTTTATCGAGTTACGCTATTTCTTAGACTTTCGATGGATTGAAAAACATTTGTATTTTAATAGAAAGGTGGCGATTGATACCAAAAGATATGAAAAAATACGAATTATTTATTTATTAACATAAACCCAATTATTATTATATGTCCTTAATAACTAACATTTATATCCATAATAGATTCGTCTATAACAGGCAACATTCGTTTTTTATTGCCAGTCACAAATTATAAATATGAATACTTATTTAAGTAGAATAAAAATAAAAATGTATTAGAGAAAAAACAAAACTAGTCAAAGGTATTAGGGAAAAAAAAGTAAAATCTTCATTGTGTTATAATAAATAATTAGATACATATATAAGAGATATATATTTAATAATAATTGTAAAAAATATAATATTTCCACATAATTACGATCATAGAAATATGGTACAGATTAAATATAGTTTTCGTTTACATTTTTTGTTTAACGGTGTTTATTATAAAATAATATAAATATATATATATATTGATTGGTTGTTGGTGTTAAAGCTTTAAAGGATATGTGTGTGTCAATTAACGTATGGTACACCATATTCAAAAAATAATTGTTTTAAAACTAATTAATAATATAATGATAATAGTGTAAGAAAAACCTTTTTTAAATTTCAATTACTCGATTAACTGTGGTAGGGGACTGAGTCTTGTGATCGAAGATCGCGGGTTTAAATCCTAGTCTACAATCCTATATAATCAAAACTTTGCGAATTAAATATATAGAATTGCAACTGCTCACAAACAACTTTCGAGAGAGAAGGCAGCAGCGTCCTTTGGGTACCATAATACGCCAAACGTGGCGATTATATGCTCCCATCAATATCTTTGCGGTAGGCCTAGATCTTGCAATGGCCGTCTGTAGTCTGTTCCTGCAGATATTACACTTAATTATGGCCTTATCGCATTTAAAAAGAAAAAATAAATTTATGTAACATACTTCAGAGTGATCACTTTAACAGGTCGGAAAATATCTGTAGTAACTTATATATTAATAACTTGTTACGCTGTTACGTATGTACTGGATTAGTTATAATTTCGAGATCAAAGTTTATATAGATTATATAACAATAAATGTGACGGAGTCGCGGGAGGCGGTTGTCGATGATGACGTCAAAAGAACAGCTTTACGCGGCAGATTTGATTTAACATATATAACGTGCGTCTGCCGGCAAGGTCCCGCATTTGCTTACTCAGTGCCGTTTAGCCCTTAATACTGAATGTAACTTCTCTGTGATGGGTGTGCTGTGGTTTTTGTTTGTACTGTTACCGGCGGGAAATGCATTCGAGTTAACCAGTAAGTCGATTTAATTTTCGATTTTTTTTTTCAAATTTAATCGATTATCATTTAGTTTTAATTTTTTTTTTGCCGAATTAATTAATGTTTTTACATTGCGCGAAAAATTGAGAATATATATAATATAATATTGAACCAATTAAATTGCTTTTGTGGATTATCTCCATATTTATAAACAAACTGTTATCTATAATAATTTAACATCGAATAATAAACCAGGTTTTGCTAAAATATTTAATATATATTAAAATAACCTTTATTACACTAAAAATATATTAAAATATCTATTTTTTATTATAAATATGATAAATATTGCGTTTTAAAACAAAATTTATGATAAACTGTATGTTATTTTTAATAATTTTGTGTCTCAACTAACATACGTAAACATTTTCTTTTAAAAAAATAAATAAATTTACCACAGAACACAGCCGGTGCGGTTTTTCCGTAATAAATAAGCCGGTCGAATGGTTTTCTGGAAGAAACAGATGTTTGTAATAAGACGTTGCAATTTGGATGTTTTTTATAATTTATTTTCCTTTCCTGTGTCTGGATGTCTAATAACAAAATAAATAAACAACGGTACATCTTGTTGGAACATGACTTAATATGACCACAAGCTTTAATAGTAAAATAATAATATATTATAGGTTATTATTATTAATTTAGTTCTTAAACCTGGCTTTATAAATAAAAAAAAACTATTTTAAAAATATATTTAAATAAAAAATGGAACTGGAGAATAAAGTTAAATAAAAATAGACTATATAATGACTGACTTGGGAGAACTGCACTGGTATAGACCCTCTATATACAATGATTGTTTTTTAGTATAAAAACTTTAAAGGGGTGAATGTGTGGCTCATTTTTCAGTAAAAAGCTTTTCAGCTTTCACACCTATTTCCAATCATCTTGTATAAGTTCGACACTCTGAAATATATTACATTCATATAAGTGAAAAAAAAATATGGGAATACGACGTTCAATAATTTCTAGCATTACAAAATTTGCATTGAATTTTAAAAACGTTTTTTCTTATTATGTTATCATAAGAGTATTTATTATATTTATCTGATACCATTAATTCTTGGTCGGAGTACATTACACATTAATGACAACATATACATTCACCACTCTTTAAAGTATTTACACCAATATACAAACACCCTGTATATACCTTTAAATATTAGTTCGTAATCTACGTGTAGCAATTTAGGACTCGAAATATAACATTAGGTTTGTTATAGATTTTATAGGCTAACTTTATCTCATTTATTATTTTACTTTATTTAGATTTAAATCGACTCAAAATACCATTTATTCGAACATATCATCATATTAGGCGCCCACTACGAAACAAAGGACTTCTCCAACGGTAGCCGCGATGAAAGATCTTACGCGTCCCACATCAAGCGACTTCCCTATATCTTAACTATGTTGGCAGTCGTCCTAGTGGGGTGCTTACCCACGCCGTCTACCATCTGGTGGTCGCTACTTAAAAACCTAACTCTCCTTTGAGCTACGACCGTGATCTTGGTTCTTCTGCTTATATCCTCAATTCTAATTTGATAGCCCTCACGATCGCACTGCAGTGACCTTTTCATAAAGCCTATCATTAACTACATCGAGTGATCTTATTAATGATAGATCGAGAGATCTCCGTGTTAATATAAAAAAACTCTACTGGAATTTCTTCCGTAACTTGTTCTCCCAATGATAACGGTTTCAGAAGCAATAATAAAATTACTTCCGCTCCTAAAAGAGTTGTTTATACAGAATTAAACAAAATGTCCTTATATTATATTCGATATCATATCGAAACTTCGAGCATAAGCCTCAATTCAAACGCATACATATGTTTAATTCAAATTTAACGATTCTAATTTTCAATGCCGCTTTATATCCTATGCGAAGGAAATGAAGCAATGTCCTTTAAAAAAATTAAAACATATAGATTAATTAAACAACAGTAATTATTAATTATACAGTTGCGTGATTACGTTTTATTGTTACAAATGTTAAAGGTTTAAAATAACAATGGAATGTTAACATTAATTATGATACTAATCTATCTGATTTACTTATTTGATAAACATATATTTATTGACATTTATCACTATATTTCTCTGTATATACCTTGTATAAGATGCGAAGAGTAATAAAAGAAGGTAGATGATATTCATTCTTGTTTTGATCATGAAGAGAATACGATAAGAACCCAATTTGATAAACACTAGAATCAAATAGATCTATCTATAATGTCACGGATACCAGCTAGGGCCTCTAGCTTTTGGTGTGGAGACAACTTCGTTAAGGCTGTTAAAAGATGCTGAATACGAACCGCATCCAACCAGTCTTATTGGAAATCAATATCCAACCGTATCTTATGGCTGAAATACTGAAAATAATAACAAAGCTACCCTTCTACTTAATGCCACTATACATGGTTTGAGCTCATGGCACGCAGGCGGTCATATCTAAGAAGAGCCTTCAAAAAACTCATTAATTCAGTAGTAAGAGCAATTAACTCCTAAGCTTAATTATAATTTAAAACCTTTACGTTGTAATAAGAATTTTTACGACTTTTGGTGAAATAAAAAAACAGATAATGATATAATTAAAGAAAAATAAAAGAATCTTTTAAAAATAAACTAATAAAAATATATTTATTAACTATATTTACAGTCAATTATTAAATAAGTAAATACGATTTACAGATATTTACAAATTTAAAAAAATCCATTTTTTCCTCAGTCACGCTATAGCTTGAGAACTATTTGAATCGATTTCTTTCATCTTTTATTTAAACGTTTTCTAATATTTCGTAGAAAAATGCAATTTCTAGTACGACTTGCATTGCAATGTCGATAAATAAAACGCAATGGCAACAGTTCCTCGATTGTTGCTACAACCCAAAAAATTCATATTTTCCACATTATCAATTACATGCCGCCTGTTTCCAACTTGATTGTATATATCAGCCGCATTACATCTGTCAACTGTTGACAATAATTGTCAAACGTTTTTTGAGAATAAATTTCGTTTGAATATAATACAATCTAAACTAATCTTTGTCCATACAAAATTATTATAAATAAATGTTAATTTTCAAAATATAAATTTAAAACTCCACAAGCTTCAAAAGATAATAGGCTGGCGACTAAGAAAGAAAAAATCACTATGATCACCCATTTGAAAAAAAAAATCGTTCTAAAATGGCGGCGGTTACATTTTAATTATATAAATCTAGACTATGAAGTTAAGTAGTTCTTGTATCCTTGTTGGCTATTTATTTAATTTTTAATAGATCGTTATATACAGGCGTAGCGAAGGTCGTCCGACCACAAGGTCTGTCCAGACGCTGGATTTGGAGGTCTATGTCCAACAGCGAACGGCTTTCGACTGAAATGATCGTGGTTTAAACTTTCTTCTCTAACGTCGTACGTTAAACTTTTACTATAATATTTAAATTTATAAGAAAATATGAATCATGTAACAAACATGTCTACTTAAAACTTATTATGAAACCATCGAGAAATGACTATACGAATACAAATTTTAATGTTTTAATTGAAGGTCTAAAACTTCGAAATGTCTCAACATTGTTTTTAAATTGCCATTTTACGCGAAGTTTTATCAGAATAAAGGCGACACGAGATCGGAATTGGCAAAATTCTTAATTAAAATATGGAAGTTATTCTTACCTGTATACATACTCATTGGAACTACTTACTGCAGTCACGTAGGTAATAACATCGATTCCACGGTGCGGTTTTGTTTTGAAAAGTTAACCTAAGTTAACGACATGTGGTCCGCTGGGGTTTAAAGTTTCTTTTAGGTTTCTGAATACAGACCACGGACCGGCAAGCGTCAGCTTTGGTCACCCAACTCTGAAGCGGACGATGAATCGATGTGGTCTCGAATCATCGTGATATCATCGAATGGGTTTAGGGGGTAGCATGAACCATGCGTACCACGGGACGGGTTATCCAAAATAGCTCAGCGCAAGAGAAGACCGTATGGCGATCAATGACCTTGCGATACCGCGGTCCCCCGCATAGCCAGAAGGCGATCCCGGGTATTTTAATGGGTAGGAATCCCTCATAACCCTGTCCTTCCCCAGAGGTATCTTGAACATCTGGAAGATCCCCCCCCCCCCGAACCCAAAAAACGTCATCCATCCCCACAGTACACTACCTTGTTAAAGTCTAGTCACCGTGAAGATCTTGAGAGAAAGCCGATGTTTTAGAAATTCGCGTCTTTCGGCTGACATAATGATGATAATACATATCAAAACAAATTACATCGTAAACTATCTTGTATGCTGATTTTATGAAATATAACATGGCATTAAACTGAAACCATATAATATAGTTTGTACAAACGGGTTGATTACACACGTCAAGCTTAAAAGAGATGGTTGTATTTGTAAGCAAAAAGATTTATAGCTTTTACACCATTTCCAATGATCCTGTATAAAGTGACCACTCTGAAATAAGTCACATAATATACAACTTCGGCAAATACAAAGTCTGCAGAGATAGTTAGCAAACAAGTAAACAATAATTAATTTTAATGTACGTATGGTAATTCGAATTTTTTAAGATATCTATATTATAACATTATCATGGCATCATGTACTATTTTGAAAATCATTGACTTACAGATTGGATATACAGTACTACAATTTACGGCAAATGATCTGAACATTCACCCTTTTGTAGCTTTTGCAAGAAGTTCCTCGCGTTCTTCAAAGCAAATTGTATTTGTCACTAAATAGTGGTCATTGTAACACAGCTTTACATTAGGTTTTTGCCAACTTTTATTTGACCGCCTGAAAACTATTAGAATAAAGATATTCATTTGTATCATTATTTCAGCCGCAGGACGTCCACAGCTGGGCATATCCTCCATAGATTTTCAATGACACGTTCTTGACAAGGAAACTTCCACTAGTAAATCTTACATCCCTAGAGGCCATCTGTTCTTCCGTCTTTGAGCTTTGTGACCTGACTACTGCTACTTCAATTGGGAAACCTATAGCTATATCGTTTACATTCGTTCATCCACGGATCTATTGTTCAAAACGAACGTATTTGTAACATATTTATCCTTTTAACATTACAGTGTAAATATAGTCCGCACTTTGTCTGTGAAATTTCTCTAGATTCTATATTGAAACGACTCATAGAAGCTGCGTAGCAATATTAGTATACAGCAACATATGTCGACCGATAGACGCCTAACCGCATACTATAAGGAATGATAGAACAAAATGAATGATATTGTGATGGAAATAAGGCAAGAAATTGAGAAGAATGACAGTGAGTGAAGAATGAAGATAAAAGATCTGAAATACTTAATTGTAAACAAAGACCCTGATCCCAACTAATTAGGGGTACGAGAGGCCTCCAATAGCGGGGGGTATAGAAGGAAAAAAACCGCATACTATATCCCAAAATATCGATACGATTATCGGTCTTGCACTGCCTGCATCCAGTGATGTCCACACAGTGAAGCGCCTACCATCGCGTCTGCGGGCTCTTGATTGCCACTCGAGAATCTTTCGACCCCATCATTTGTTTTACTCCGATAGTAGAGAGTTATTCGGCACCCTTTCTTTTATACTAATAACGTGAACAGTATTTATTTTCTATGTACTCGTAATATTTAAGGAGAATATTATTAATTTTAAATAAAATAACATTGTAATTTTACGGAACAACAAAAACGTTTCTAACACAGATCATGGTCATGTTTTGGTTTATGGCAGTCACTCTATTCATATGCAATGAAAATAACCCCGAAGGCCAAAAGATTTTCATTTATTCAAAAATATTGTTATCCACAAGGCCATACAGTATACACTATAATAAGATTTTGTAACAAGATTTTTTTAGCAAAACCTTTAGTATTTAATAGTTGTTATTGTTCTCAAATATTCCGATGATAAAGCCTGATTAATATTCATGTAAATACAAGGATTTACTATATTAGAATGTAATAACCAAACAAAAAATAATTTTACATGTTCTTAAGGCGATAATACTTAATATTCACATAATGTTTTGCCAAATTTGTTGCCGAGCGCAAAACATGAGGAACAATTTGAAAAAAAAATTTTTTTTGTTAAGCCACACGGGAAGTTCCCACGGAAAAAAAAGTTTTGAAGGAATAGATTAAAAAACAAGACTTCTTTTCTAAATATTTACACAACATACACATAGAAATCATAAAGTAAATTAAAATACATAGCTCAAGTTGTTATTAATTCGACGTAAATTAAATCTGAATGATTAATATATATAAATAAAAATATTATATTATACAATAGACGTCCACTGTAAGGAACATGCCTCTTCCATAGATATCTATGGGGGGGAATATACCATAATCACCACACTTAGCAGGCGACCGCAGTGTGCTATCATGTTATACAGAGAACGCTCCTGTACATCCTCAAGAAACTTGTTCATGAGCAGTGGCAATTTTATATAATTAATGCACGTGTGAATTATATTTGATTGTATCCCATTTATCGAACCCGTGACCTACCATTGCAAATCTCGGTAATCAACCGCTGGGCTAGTGCTACTCACATCAGCGTTATAATAAAATATAATAAATTTACTTCTAAATTATTGGTAAAATTTAAAAAAAAAATTTTCGTCGTTTTTTTATCAGATCAACTTCCTGAACTGGTGGTAGGTTACTACTATAATATTCAAATAATCGGTGATACATAAGTGTGTGTAAAGACCTACTCGAAATTTTTTTTTTAATTGTTTTAAATGTCCATTAATACTTGTTTTTTCGTTGCATTGCGACAGGCCAATAACTTTTGACTGCATGAAATCTAAAAAATAAAAACTGTCTAAAAATATAATGTTTAGATGACCCCGCGTAACTTGTTAATTATGCATATATTCTGCAATAAATATCAGCCATCTCACGGATTTAAATTAGATGGAAAAGTACTGACTTAGTATGAAAGGACCTCCTCGTTTGCTGGCTTGTGTACGTAATTGCGCAAAAACACGCGCAGCGCAGGATTTGACGTAGTTGCTTGTTTTGTTAAGTTTTTTTCCCATTAATACTGACAGTTTAGCCTTTATTACTTAATAGTTAATTGACTTGTGCAATTTGTGCCGTAGTGTCAGCGAGCTATCGGATATGAATTGTTGCGTACGCAGTCATTTAATTTCACATTGAATATTTGGTTAATATCATATTAATGAATTATTATATTTATTTAGCCATTTATTGTACACCAAAATATAGAATACGTGAGAGCGAATTTGAGCTTTTCACTTTGCAAAATTAAAATTTTCTGCTAAACTACGCATGATTTGACTCTGAACTCACAACAAAACTTACTTTTAAGTTATTTGTACATGCCGGATTTTTATCTTAATTTTAACCCTTTAATTATTAATAACTTTGTTATATAAAACAAACAGAAGGACAACAACATATATGTATGCACAAAAATTGAACTGTTTATGATACAACTCTGGTCTTGTCGAAATACTTTGCAAATAATATTTTGTAAATGCCAATAAAAATTGAACAATTTATTATAATATGAATGGTGTCTTCCGAATAAGAAAAAACATATGAAGCACACACTTATTGACCACTGAGTTCGAGGAAGTTGAAAATACCGTAAAAATGTGCAACACTAAACTACACATCAAAATTAAAGAAAATAAATAAATAGTGATTTATAGAGATAGAGATAGCGACAGTTAAAACAGGTATAATAATAATAAGTGCAAAGGGCGACCTATCGCAAACGGAGATTTATTCCATTCAACCATTGAATTAAACTGGGTGGACAAACTAAAAATAGAGAGTAAAGAGAGATATTTAATATATAAGAACTGAGAAATTTGTTATTGCAGAAAGTACATCAAATCGAAATTGTCTACGACAACATCCTCATGTTGAATTCTTTCAAAGTAATAAAATAAAACTTTTTTACCACCGTTACTGTTTTTTGGTAAAATCAGAATCTTACACGAATCGATTTATGACAAATTTGGGGACACGGTTAAAATTATATGAACGTTTAGATCTTGAATATTCTAGGAAACACTACATATATACATAGACATTGAAAATACTTTAATTATTTTATAATATCATAATAGCACACTGATAATAAATATGCTATTGTCTACTATATAGATCAAGTGAGGCCAACCTACGGCTCGCGAGTCACATGCTGTTCTTTTATGGATTATTTGTTGCTCGCGATAAGGTCCCGTATTTAATTTGGTGTTAATACATCTCATAACGTTATTATCCTTATGTTCAAACCAGGGTCTGAAAGAGTTTAAAAATATTCACCAAATTTTTAATTGAAAAAGTGACGAACAAGAAATTAGTGGCGAATTAAATAAAAAAAAAACTAAAATTTAATTTTCGAACACAATTAATTTAATTTTCGAAATACTTAATAACTTTTTAGTACGTCTTTATTTGTGGCTCACGAATTATAAATAATGATTATTGCTATTCGAGAGGTTGGCTACCCCTGCTTTTAAACAGTAACGTCATAAAATCCATGTACTTAAAATCAAATTAGAATAGAGAACTACTTATAGTTAAGGAAATAAACCTAATCATTATAATGGCATTGACAATATTTATTACTGCTAATAACACGATGTAATATTGAGATCGCAGGTCGTGGGTTTGTAACCTTACATTGTTTCTGCTACTATTGACGAAGAAAAAGACAAAGAACATTCTAGATTTAATTTGTCGTCATCTTTTCATTCATAAAAGCCCACTGCAAGGCATATTCCTCCTCCGAGGAATCTATGGGGGATATACTATAATCGCCACGCTAAGCAAGCGGATTGACAATCCGCAATATACGCTGTTGCCATCTTCTAGAAACTAGTTTGGAAGTAGTGTCGATCATATATAATTATTACAAAACGTGTGAATTATATACGGTTTTATCCCGGAAATCGAACCCGCGATCATAGCAAGTTTCAGTCATATTATTAAGACATAAATAAATAAGTCTTTTTATTCCAAAATCTTACAAACTTTTTTAGTGTTGAAGACATTGTTAAATAACGGGCTTAAAGCCTTACAGGAATTCCATTTCCGCGAGTCGTGCAAAAATAACTACTAAGCAAATGTCAAATTCAAAAGATAAATCGGTGGAAACATTTTAAATACTATATGTAGTTTTTACACCTATTTCCCAGTCACCCTATATAAAGTGATCACACAATAATCATCATCATATCAGCTGATAGACGCCCATTGCTTGGCAAAAGCTTCTTCCAATGATCGCCACGATGTCTGGTCTAGCACTCCCTACATAGTCTAGTCTAGTCTAGACTTCCCGCCTCCATAACTATGTCATTGGTCCCCCTAGTGGGGCATATACTCACGTTGCGGTAAAATATTAATAGCAATCAAAATATAATTTTAATATTTATGCATGACAGATACATCTCCGTTTAAAACGACGATATGTAAATTAAATAATGTATAATTGTATAGTTGTATTAATAAATAAACTTTTAAACCTTTAACTTAATAACAGGTTGTAGCAACAAAACATTGCAATCTACCAAAAATGATTACATACAATGAGGCTATAAAAATCCGATATATATTCGCGATCGGTTGTCCCAGCGACACTGGTCAAGAGCATAGCGGGCGTTAAATTTATTTTAGCATTAATTTCGTTCCGTTCAGGTTTACCTTGAGCCACTTATACGCGTTGTTTTGATGTCCTGCGAGATGACAGAGAATTATGATAATATATTTGTATTATTGCGAGAACTTTCGAGATTGTCGTGACATTTTTACGAAACCAAAAAATATTTCGATTCATCGCTAGGCCTTTGTTACGTAAAATATAATTAGTACCA
This sequence comes from Battus philenor, assembly GCF_028537555.1. Lineage (NCBI taxonomy): Eukaryota > Metazoa > Arthropoda > Insecta > Lepidoptera > Papilionidae > Battus > Battus philenor. The sequence continues at coordinate 9,776,096 of NW_027181686.1, forward strand.
AAATATATTCATGTATATAATTATATGTTAATATAGTAGTAGTAGTAAATAATCAGTGACAGCTGTTCCAAGTAATTCTTCCAGATGCTGCATAGTCAATATTGATTAGTGTTTGAGTTTAAAAAAGTTTTAAGTGGTATGGTATATATATATAATTGACATGACTATATACGATTCTTGCTGGCCACTGTTAGCTGTTCTGATTTTTACAGCTTCTTCGGACTCAGGGCTCGCGAATCAAAAATCTGAGCTAAGAAATTAAAAAAATTCCTTCAGAGCACATAGCTGAGACTGCTGTCCCCCCGTTTTATATAATGAATCTATCAAGCTCTAGAAAATAGAGAAAAAGTCCATAAAATATATTAATATATAAATAAATATATATATATACCTAGTTTTCGATTAAATATATGCTTATGCAAAGGATGTCCAAATATTGTTTAAACATCTCTTATTTCTAGGTTATAAAAAATATCAATGAACGTTTGTGTCAAGGATTCATACACTAATTGATGTCATAGTAAATTACTATGGGAATGAGAGTTTGCCTCAAGATTGTTATCATTTTTTAATATAAATTTAGAAATTGATCTAATTTATTTATTTAACTTATTTTTAAGTATTTAACTACCCGTTATTTATATTTCTTCCGTTTCAATACTATGATATTCTGTAACAAATAGCCTCGTGTGATAGGACCGCCGTTTGCACTTTTTTGTTGATTATTTTGAAACTATAGACATGTTTTCTAGCGTGTACAACAAAAATATTAAATAAATTTGACTTCAATTATTTTAAAACATTTTTTAGTTTCCCTGTATTTTTCGCCTGCTTTTCTCAAGTGTTGAAGCGTATATAATCTTAACAGTTGGTAGACTTATCATGATGTAAATAATAAACGCAGGTAGATAATTTCTAGACGGTTCGACGCCGGGTGCGGAGTCGAGGTAAAATCACAATAAAGTGACTTGAAGGACAAACCTCTTTTGTAGTAATTAAATTCATCTCACTGCGTACCGCAGTAAAGGTGCAATAAAGCGAGGGACACACAATAAAGCCTGCATAACTTTATTGCCTTAAGTAACTTATTAACCTAGCCCCCTGTTTTGATGTCTCGCCGTCAGCCCCGACTGGGTCGTTCGTGGACTTTGTCCTTGGTTCTCGGTCTTTTTGACGTCAGATATTTCGGCGATTATCACAAGTTTTAGATCATGTCTCAATAATAATCAAATAGCTTCCTATTCGCCTTCACCGTAATACCCGAATATTGTTAAGTTTTATAACTCCTTCAATTATTTATTCAAAATAACACTTACTACGTGTACACATTCTCGATAACAAAGGTCATCTAAGAGTCTAAAAATTCGCAAATATACTGCACAGATCCTCAGTATTTCGGAGAGTGAAATAAATTCTCATCAAATCTCTTTTCACATCTAAAAGGCATGTAATACTGTATAGTTTGTCAATATCTTTGTAACGTAATTTTGTTTTTTCTAGATGTATATATCTAATTAAAATGAAATAAACAATATATGCATATTATTGCACATTTAGTTATAATTAGTATGTTTTTTATTATTAATTATGTTATTCATTATTAATTAAATAATCTACAAATTTTAAATTTATACATTTCCACCTGTTTAGTGACTCATCGCGATTTCCTCTGGTTACTATAAGGTTCAGAGACTTGAAATTTGGCACAAATATTCCTTTCGCTAAGCTAGGATATAAGATCAGATAAGAATTAAAAGGGAACGTTAATTAATTAGTATTAAACCGCTAATCGTATTTTTGCGGTGTTATAGTAATGTTTATATATTATGTTTATATCTTATAAACATGACATATAAGCATTATATGTTATGTTAATTTAACATATATATGTAGACATCTGTATGATTATTTAATAGATAAATATTTTTATTCTAAGTAATTATTGAAACTACACACAAAAATTTAGATCTGAGTATATGCATAATAAATTATATTAAAAAGAATTAAATATTTAAACAAGCAAAAACTAGTTAATTTTGATTTTATTTTATGTTCCTCTGTCGGGTTAATTTTTTTTTAAATTTACATGTTATATTAGTCTTCCAATATAATCATAGTAAGATGAATTGAGCAGTGGTAGCCCTGTGGTAGAGGACTGAGACTTGCAATGGTAGATCGCGGGTTCGATTCCTAGGATATGTGCCTTTAATTATATGAAATTGCCACTGCTTACAAACAAGTCTCCAGCGGATAGACAGTAGCGTCCTCTGCGTACCATAATACCGCACTGCGATCGCCAGCCCGCTTGCTAAGCGAGGCGGTTGTGGTCTCCCCATCTACAGACATTTTTGGCCACCGTTTTTGGGGACATGTCAAACTCGTCTATCGGTTTTTGGATTGAGACTTATATTTCAACAATTTCTTTCATTAAAATGATTGTATTCTCTCTCTTTCATTCACAATCCTTGCACACATTGCCTCTCTTCTTCGCCACATTATTTGGTATCACAGTTCATATTATATATATATATATATATATATATATATATATATATATATATATATATATATATATATATAATTATATAATTATATATATACATAATTTCTAATTCCGTCCCATATTTCTTTTTTATTATTACTAATCGTTGTTTTACATTTATTTTTATTTTACCCGACTTTATATTTTAATATAATAATTATACTTATTTATTATCTCCTTTATTTTTAACAGTATTTAAGGAATTTGTGGCAGCGTTCTTTATCTCCCGTTATGGAGGCAATGTTGCCACTTTGCAACATATCCTCTTCACTTCACACTCTCATTCTCCTCTTGCGAATACGGGACAGCTCGTTATTGCTTGCACCACAGTCTGATCTCCCTTGAGTTTAAACCTATTTAAATGAACTCAACATTACACCCCTGCCTCATGAACTTGAAATTTGCACTGGAACTGTAAAAACCGAGATATATATTTGGTAGAGGCCCTGCTTTGCAGTGGGCGGGTAGGGACTGAAACGCCAAATCCTTTATTAAAGTATTATCTAGCATTCCGAGCTGAGTTGCCTGAGGGCGCCCTCTAGATTTTTTTTTAAAATTATTTATTTAGGTTCACAAAATAGTTGCATGGTATACACAATATTCAAATTGACGTAAGTATGTAAAAATATAGTGAGCAACCTGCTCATTATGAACACAACTTGCATTAAAATATATATCTAACACTCTTTGACAATAAGGTGTAAGAATTTATATACGCTTTGAAAAGAAAATGGAATTATAATAGTAACAAATATTTTTTTATACAGCAAACGAAACACTGAAGATAAAGTCTTTGTTAACAATTTTGCCATACGCAAGGCAGATACGGTAGACATAAGGGCAGTAACGTTAAGAATGTTCTCCTTTTTTTTAGCTTTTCGACCAAAAATGAGGTTTACTTTATGCGCCAACTGCACTCTTTTCAAATAAACCCACAAATGAATTAAACATAAACAGTTAATAAAAATAATCGAAATGTGTTTTTCATAAATAAGCGCATAAAGGTTATAAACCGTTACAGAGAATTAACGTCAAAAACTAAACAATTGCATTTACAACGGAGTAAAAATTTCATTGAATAAGTTTTTAAACAAATTTTACGACCTGTTTCACATGAATCCGTGGAACCGATATCAAAATATTAGATCTTTATCACGCACACCAGCGGTTCGACGAATTCAAACATCAACATAGTGGTCATCGTTGTTGTTACAGCACATAGAAATTCACTTTAGGGCCTCCCCCAAAAATCTATGAGAGATAAACCATAATCGCCCCGCTTGGGAGACCGTTGTGTGGCATTGGTTTGCGCAGCGTAGCTGTGTATATCTATATATATGTGTCAATTAATGTACGGTACATCCTTTCCAAAAATCAAAAGTTTCAAAAATGCTAAGTAACGTAATGTGGTAATAAAATGAGCTTTGCATTTATCGCTTCATAAGTAACAAACGAGTAGGATGGGCAGCAGCGTTCTCTGCGTACAATAATACCACACTGCTATCGCCAAACCGTCTGCCAAACTTAGCGATTATGGTATATTCCCCCACAGATATCTTTGGGGAAGGCTGTACTGAAACTATGACGACGACGTAGTAAAATTAATTTTTATTTACTATTATCTGTCCCTGCAGACGTAATTATAAAAGTTGCCTATCGCATTATAATAGAATAAATATATCTCAAATAATTATCTTGTATTACATTTACAATAAAGTAATTAAAAAATAAATGCATTCTGGTTAGCGCAATTCTTACTTTGGCAAAATGAACAATTGACTATCAAATCATGAACGCCGGACTCGTGTCAATTTATTAAAAAAGAACGTATCCATTCAATAAAATTTATGAATGCTCTGCAATTTATTCAAGGTCCACAAACTATTTCTTTGTATCTTATAAAACTTTCCATGAGACAGCCATTACAAATTCAGAGCATTTCCGATATGTTTACATCCACAGATAATATTTGCCCCATTTTCACGTAAAACTCAAACGGAATGATGTCATAGAAACGTGGTCTCTTATTCTGAGTCTTATTGACAAGTTTAAATTCGCTCATCAAGCCATAGCCTTAAATGCTCGGTATTTCCCAACGAGATCGAATCTCAAATGAAATCCATTGACAAACGGGAGTGACCGACATAGCCTAGAAGATTGACAAGGTGTGAATCTCCTAGGCTATGTCGAGAACTGGCAATGGGCAGACTATGTTATACGCAAACCAGATGACCACAGAGACCATAGGTTTCTGAAATGGAGACCACAGACCGGCAAATCCAGCCCAGGACACTCATCCACAAGGTGAACAGATAGCTTTGTTAAGTTTTAACTAAGTCATCTGTTCGGTTAGGTTAGAAAAAAGAAAGCTTTTTATCTTCGGAAGACGCTGAAATCTATGGGAAGAGAGCTATGTCCAGCAGTAGATGTCCCACGGTTGAAATGGTGATTGCAATCAAAATAAAAGATATGATATTTCTCGAACACGAAGTTAATAAGACAACAAGTAGGTTTATTTAGTGCGTTTGCAAATAGATCGCTAATTGCTTGTTTATCGGACGCAACCTTGCCGTTACCCTTTAAATAATGGAAAAACCATTCGTTTACAGGGCCCCTTTCGATAAGTTACATTTCTAGTAACACAAGTTTCGCCTTCATCCGGCATTATCGGATAAATTTATTTGAAAACAAAACAAATATGAACTTTTTAATGCCGCAAATTTTACGAAACTATTTAGAGAGATTAAACTACAAATGAATATATAAGAAATTCTATTGAATTAGATTATATAACATTTTGGGGACCTGGGATAAAAAATTATTAAACAATAAAGATGCCTTGTCCCAAAAATGTTATATATTCTTATTCAATAGAATATCTTATGAAATATATGAATATATGAAAAATTAGAATTTATTATGTGAAAAAATTCACATTATGTTTTTATTTATCTTTACTCCTCTTTCATTCTACACTTTTATCTATTTTTCTTTTCCATACCAATTACCTTTCGCTCATCGCCTTACTTCCTTTGCCTCGTTACTCAAATATCAAAGGTCTAGTTTATTACATTTGTTTACGTAGCTTTTATAGTGTATTGCAATGTGGATAACTTGCTTCGTAAAAGAAATTTCGTTTTTGTTTTATACCAGTATCATAACAAGGCGATCAATTACAGGTATAAAAGCGTTGAAGAAGAGAATGTATAGGTCATTTGTCAGCAAAACATTTTAAAGCTTACACACCTATATAATTCCGATCAACCTGTATAAATTGATCACTAAGTAATATGACACATTTATTTATTTTTTCTCTTAGAATAGGTCAAGGAATAATTTCTGTCAGTACAGTCTGCAAGGACAGATAATAAACAAAGTATAATTTTTATACGTCCTAATTCGAAATAAGAAAACATTTTTTCTTACTATATTATCAGTACTTCATTCATTTAATTATTAATTTTTGAATAGAGTGTACCATACATTAATTAACATACAAAACATGTGCATATTTACTTCCTAAAAACTTTTAACATCTTTATTCAGTCACACTGTATTTGTCACAAACAAGTTTCTAAAAGATGAGCAGCAGGGTCTTCTACGTACCATAATACTAAGTAAGAAAAGGACCAATATTTAGCCACTTTCGCACATGCAGTGGTAGTCGTGCAACAAAATGCACCGCCCGCCAGCCCGCTGATAAATACTTATGCGGCAAACAATGCGAATTACACAACTGCCACCGTCAAATCACTCAACACTTTGTTGAGTGTGCGGAAATGGCTAAATATTGGTCCTTTTCTTACTTCGGACGGACTTCCGCAAGGTAACGCCTGATTCCATTAAATACCATAATACTACACTACGAGCTCCAATCCGCCTGGCAGTATGACGTTAATGGTATATCCGCCATCATTGTCAGAGATCTATGCCTTACAGTGGGCCAGGCCAACATGGCCTAAAAACGACCACGGTAAAAAGAAATATTAAACAGTTTATTATTATTTTATTCTATTTATGACCATGATTAACGTGTAAAATAAACTAATTAGTGTGATTTCATTCGTCAATTAATTATAATTTTAATTATATTCTCATCGCTTTGTTTCAAGCAGGTTTAATAACACGCAATCTACTTTTACATGGTTGCTAGTCTTTTTTACAATATTATGATTAAAAAAAAATGTAAGTAATTTATACAGTGTTATTAATATTAGTTGCTAAAACTTTAAACAGGTGAATTTGCTCTTAACTAATGTATGGTATAACTTGCAAAAATCAATGGTGTAAGAAATTACACATGGCGTAAGTGAAACAGCGTTTATAAAATTTTGATTAGTGTATATTAAAATTAATAAATGTTTACGATCTGCCACTGCAAACTTTATACGGCCAGATGTTATTGACCGGCGGCATTCCGATAGAAAAAATTTAATCGGTGAACGCCACGGAGGCCTCCTTGAACTTAGTCGTCAGCCCCGAGAACCGCGCTTGCCCACTCATTTTACGTTTCGATAGGCCACGGCTCACACACGGTGAATCCACGGATGGTGACGTTACGTATCTACTTGACATAATTTTTTACCGTATTTTGTTTTTATTTCATTTTTAATTCATAAAAAAAATATTGACTAGAGCGCTATGATGACATCGTGTGCTATAAAGACAATTCGTATTACTGTCAACCTATACAGAAGGCAATAAAAAATAAATTTAACTGTATTATTTTCGCGATAATTAGTTTTTCTTTCATCTTAAAAAAAAATTATTTTAAAATATAATACGTGTGTCACACGCATGTGTGTGTGTGTACGTATGTTTGTATAATATGTATAATCTTTATATAGAAACAATAACCTTTAATTTCATTGTAAGCGGAAAGGTATTCTGTTTATTTTTTATTCTCACCGAACAACATTTTTGAAATCGCGGAAATAATACAATTTAATTTATTTTTATTACCTTCTGTATAGGTTGTCTGTTATAAAAATAGTCATTATGGTACACGATGTTAATATCTATAGTTTTTAAAGGCATCAATATGTAACTTATCTCTCAGGTAAACACTGAAATACGTTACATTGATTTATTAATTTTTATTGGAATGCGGCCGGTCAATAACTTCTAGCAATACAAAGTCTGCTGGAACAGATAGTAAACAATAATTCATTTTAACATAGTTCTAATGTATGTAATCCGGATTTTGTAAACACTACAATTTCTACGTTATTTATAATTTCTGAAACTCTTGATTTTTGGATAGATATATTAATTGACAGTAAATGAGGGTAACATTCACCTTTGAAGAATTTGAACTTGTATAAATCATTTGTAGGTACAGATGGTAAATAATAATTAATTTTAAAGTATAATAATTCGAATTTTGAAAATACTTGTTGTATTACGTTATCAATACTTTATTTGTTATTTCTAAAAATATTAATTTTTGGATGGGGTGTACCATGCTATAGTTGAGCAGCTGTACATTCACTCCTAAACCTTTACATCTATAACCAATCACCTGTATTTAGTCTATTGGGTGCGAAAAATATATATATATATTTCTACATTATATATCGTGTATATTTTTGCGCATTGATTACATATCAACGCGTTTGAGATGTGATGCTGAAGGCCAATGTTACGAACGGTAGACAGCTTGTAGAACCAACGCATCAATACTGATGTGATTCGGAGTGTCCACTCGCCTTTCCACTGTATGTATAAAATGATTTTTTTAAGTTTTTCATAGAGTTATCATATAATTAGGAAAACCTTTGATCACTGGAAAAATATATAGACGGATACAACCACAGTCCTATGCCCTGGTGTGAAGAACGTTCGATACCATAGTAGCCGAAGCAACATACCTCCGAGCACCACAAATGGCTTAATATTGTTCATGATAAACTTTCCAAATAGAGGCACGCTACTCACTAGCGAAGATGCGATGCTAAGATATTTGTGCCTTAATAAAGTAAGCGCAAGGCTTTTGCGGTATTCTGCGTTCTCATCTTGAATGTCACAATGTCATCGCCGCAGTTACAAAATGTACCCGTTTTTTGAACCATTTAAAGTAACTTCACGGTTAAAGTACCAGTAATCCTTCCCTCTGTTTCCATTCACTAGCAATAAAACTATAATTACATTTAAAGTAGGCAGCGCGAAAACGATGTTTATAATAATTAATAACGCATATCAAATTCTTTGAATGTTTTACAATTCAAGGCTGTTTTTTTTATTTCTAATATTATTCTGTTTCTATATAGCCATTACATAAAAGAAAAAATAAATTAAGGTAATGAATTTCAGAGATTCGCTTTGTGTAATTAAACATAGAAACAAGCAGCGGTAGCGCTATAGGAGACGATTGAGTCTTGCTATCGAAGGTTGCGTGTTCGATTCTCGAGAGAGAATCTTACATAGTTCGCACTTTGTGCATTAGTTATATAGGATTACCACTGCACACCCACAAGTTTCCAGAGGATACGGAGCAGCGTACTCTGCATACCATAATACCACAGTATGATCGCCAACTCGCTTGTCAATCGTTGCGTTTATGGTACATCCCCCAATAGATATCTTAAGGGAAGGCCTATACCTTGCAGAGGGTGTCTATGGGCTAAAACCTTGAAATAGAACATTATAATGGGGGATTTTTTTATTGTTTGATATATCTAAATAATATAAAATTCTGGATTCAAGCCGATTTCGACAGCCCTTAGAAATCTTCCTGAGGGGCTTATATCTAATGATGATATCGATAGAGACATAACTAGATGAAACGTCATTTTTATACCGCTCATGTACAATTTTACTTTTCAATACTTATAAATATATATTGCTATAATTCATAGTTGTAAGTACTTAACTAAATATGAAAACAATTCATATGATAAACTTGTTATTCAAGAGTCAAGGATTTTATTTTGTTATCCAAAAAATACCTAAACTAGTAGGAAAAAAAACATATGATTTTATAATGCAATCACGCCGACAGTAAAAAAATATTACGAGTCACAACTTGTTTTTTGGTTATAGACGTATGAGCTTTAAAGGGGTGAATGTCCGGCTCATTTGCTGTCAAATCTGTCCTTTTAATTATATATTAAGAAAAACCGTTTCCAAAATTCGGATTTCCATATATTACTCTGTTCATACAAATTTCTTATTGCCAGAAATTATTGGCCTATCGCATTCCAATATATAAATAAATATTTAAGAATGACAATTGTTACGTTTAGTTTGGAAACAAAATTTTTTTTTAATCTTTTGGCTGGCAAATAAACTATGCATTCAACACTTTTAAGCTTTTCCTCCCATAATCACCGTGTATAAAATAATTCAAATTTAAGGACAGAAAATGAAAAAGAACAAGTAAAAAGTGTTGTTATATAAAGAAAAAAAAGACGGATAGTGTGTTAATTTATCTATATTTGCAAAATACATATGATATTAGAATAATATTTCTCCTAACCTCAAAATTCAAAATAGAATATTTTTTTTTTGTTGACATCTGTCATTCGGCATAAGCATAAGTAAAAATAGCTATATTACATAAACATATCGAATAAAATTATACACTATTGTCGATAGTAAAACGAAATGGTTTAATTTGAAGAAAAGAATATTTCTTCATGCAAACTGGAAAATTCATATCTTATAACGTTCAAGGAAGCATTCATATGTAAAAAGTTACCATTTATATTAATACAAAATACTTGAAAAACCAGCAGTTAAGATGGTTTAAAAAAATACGTGTGCCGATTTATTTCGTAAGCAATCCGTTCAAAAACGCGTAAAAAATATAACTTTAATACCTAGAGAACGTTAATGACATACGTAATGTAATAACATTGCCCGGACACAAAAAATTGTTATTTCTAGTTAGAATTCTTTATCCGCGAAGAGCTCATCTTGATAGAGTAACATAATTTTAATGGAATCAGGCGTTACCTCGCGGAAGTCCATCCTAAGTAAGAAAAGGACCAATATTTAGCCACTTCCGCACATGCAGTGGTAGTCGTGCAATAAAATGCACCGCCCGCTAGTCCGCTGATAAATGCGTATGCGGCAAACAATGCGAATCACACAACCGCCACCGCCAAATTACTCAACACGTGTTTCACCCCTCCACGGGGCATCTTCAGGAGTTATGTTACAACGATTAGTGCCAAACACAGAGGCGATCTATAATCTATATATACACTCACACATCTTACATGTTCATGATATACTAAGGTTTTTAAAGATGGACATTTTGAAAAAATTATAAAAAAGTTACTTTGAAATAAAATAAAAAAACCCTCCTAATCTTCATACTATCTTCAATCTACAATACATCTGTCATTTATTTTACAAAATGGCGGCAACATAAAAATGACGTTTCAGGATCATCATGGATTTAACACGAAAACATTTTCATCGTTTAACTTTTTTCATATTCCTTTGCAATCTCAGTTAACTAGAAAGTCTCTATAGATTTCGTTTAGAGCTTGATGATAAAGATTCCTTAAGAAAAATTGTCTACAAAAACTAAGCTAGAAAGAAGCTTATAGAACATAATAAATACGCAAAATACGCAAAGTATTTTGACCGAATAGGCTATTGCAATAGTTCTCCGAAACAGTAAAAGCATAGTAAAGTTCTAGAGTCCACACAGAAGAAACCTCTTTCAACAAGACAACACCTTAGCGCAATCCGCCGAGTATTTGACTATACTAAGTGTAGAATTGTTCATTCATCCTTCTCACAGTTTCGTCCTTCCCAACATGCTACTTTAAATCTGAAAAATAATAGAAAAATTTTAAAGGGTACTATTTCAAGATACCTAAGAAGCCGAAGTTTGAATACATAGAAAAGACCTCAAAGAAGAACAGACCCTCTGCTTATCACAATGGTTTTACAGGATGAAACGACGATGTGATTGTTAATGGATTTAGTTTGTAAATCATTTATAAGTTGAAACTAAATTTTTGTTTTAGTATTCTGAGTAAGAGAAGGACTAATATATAGCTACTTCCGCTATGTAGCAGTAGTCGTGCAATAAAATAACGAGTGTTTTTCACTAATCGGCGTAACAATACTCCTGAGGATGCCCCGTGGAGGGGTGAAACACGTGTTGAGTGATTTAGCGGTGGTAGTTGTGTAATTCGCATTGTTTGCCGCATGTGCATTTATCAGCGGGCTGGAGGGCGGTGCACTTTATTGCACGACTACTGCTACATAGCGGAAGTGACTATATATTAGTCCTTTTCTTACTTAGGATGGACTTCCAGAAAGTAACGCCTGAATCTAATACATATCTATATATACGTTTTGTTATGTTATCTGTACAAATAAATACAACCTAAGCAGGCACATACAAATTTAATACCTTTTTCGTTATTTTTTTAGACAATATAGTACATAAGTTTAACTCGTGTATAACTTTTTCTTACCTTTATCTATCGTTCATATGACCTAAATCATCAACAGAGTCATCTATAAACAAACCAAAGTAATTTAAATTATGATATTCATCTATTGAACTTTTTTTTATGAAGGTAACGATTTTTTTAGCTTAATAACAATTAAGAAATTTAAACAATGGATTCATATTCAAATTTTAAAACTACAATGGAAATAAACATAATTTTTTTTCGCTATTGCAGGTTAAGATTTTAAGCATTTTTTATTATACAAATATCAAAACTTGGATATTTTTTATACAACAGGCTCTCACATATTGAAATAACAAAATACATTCGAATGTGCTTCTGTGTGCTTAATTTTTCGAGTGTATTAGTAAAGGCAAAACGAGCACGATGAATACAAATAGTCTTTTCATGTTTTCTTAGCGTACAAAAATGCGAAGAAATAAAAAAAAATTGCAATTTCATTTTCTACATTTTAAACTTTTGACGTCAATTGAAACCAGAAATAGGCGTAAGGGTGTAAATTAATTAAGAAATATCGTATACTATGTATTGTTAGTTTTATATTTAGATGTGTAAATAAATAATATTGATGCTTTTCAAAAACGGGAATAGTCGTACAATTGCATATGAAAACGTGGATATACAAGATGCCAAAAACATCATGACAGCCCTTGAGATTTACTCGTATACATCGATAAAGCAAATACGAGTCGTAAAGGAAATTGTAATTTTATCCACAGGAACCTTCCACAAAGTTTTAGGAGACAAAAAATATGAATGAAATGTGTAGTCGTTCTATTTATTTATTTGCTCTTTATTGTATACATATATATTACATGTAGAATTTGAAAATAAAGTACAAAGGGCGGCCTTATCACAAAGCATATTTTTTCTAAATAACCATTGGATGGTTGCTTAATAAGAAAAAATAGAACTAGCGGTCATCAACTTTTGACGTGAATTATATTAATATTTATATACTTATGTATATATATATATACACATAAGTATATATATATGTATATATGTGTAAATATATATATATATATGTATACATGTGTATATATATATGTATGTATATATATATTTATATATATATTATACGTAAGACAAGATTAATTTTGTTCAAATTCAAAATAAGTTTATTCAAGTACAAATACTTTTGCATCATCAATCATTTAAATATTGTAAGTAGTAAGCCCCCACTGGGTCGGAATGCTTATCTGTTGAAAAGAGCTGGTCAGAAACTCAATACTCTTTTTTTAATAAAATGTAATAATTTTTTATGTACACATTATAATATCAATCATGTAAATGCATCAACGAGACAAATCCCACACATTACAATTAACTAAATTCTCTTCAATGCTATAATAAGATTTATTTATTTATATACTTTTAATTTTACATTTAAAACTAAGAAAAGGAAAGCCTAAGATATGTCTTGAAAGTTTATTATTACATACACGTACACTCAGACCGATGAAGGATTTATTAAATTCAAGACAAAATTTAGGCGTAATTAATTTATATTAATAAAATTACTTGTATATATCGATCTAGCATTCGAATTTCAAAATTTAAAAATAATAATGAAGCGAAGCTTTCTATATTATATAACCATTAATTAAACCCTTACTTTACCAACAGTGGAGCAGTACTACCAGATGCCACAGCTGTTCGAACTGGACGACTACGTGAAATGCCTCTCACAGAAAAACGGTGCCTTCTGCCTGGGAACCTTTGACCTTGTGGCCTCTTCTAACGTTAAATTATTCAATGACCTACAGGTAACACCTCTTCTTATATATTTTTTTATTTTATTACTATTAATTTCATTTATTTATTTATTTAAACACGTAAATTTCTTATACATTCCTTATACGAAATAATAATGCACGTTACTGTGTGACGATAGAGCTGAAATATATAAACAAACATTGCTGTGATAGTTAACTGAATATTATTTCGTATAAATATTAATTTAAGCAAATTAGATTTGTGTTTAAACATATACAACTAATTTGTATTATTAGTATTATACAAGTTGTCATTATCCCTATCATATGATATGACTGAAAACAATTTTAAAGCGATAAAATAATAGCAGGGTTTGTTTCCTTATTCTCCACCTATAATTAAATATTTATTGTCTCTTCTAGAGCTTCAACTCAGTACTAAGTGTTATTATTTTTTTTTTCTGCGTGTATCTTATTTTGTATGTTACCGTGCAATCTTATCAGTGAATGCTATTGCGCCTACAGTACAGGCCTTGCCTAGTGTAGGGAGCACCAGAACTCACGTTGGCACACTCACTTCATTATAACTGTAACTTTAATTATTGTAATGTCGTTTTTTACACTAAAATTGTAAAAGTGCGATATCTACAAGTTTATTACTCTGTTATATGTATCTACTATTATTATAAGACTCATAATTATTATAAATAAATAAAGAAAAAGATTAACATGACATTTTGTTTTCTCTAGTATCTCAACTAGGCCAAACCTGTATTTTAAATACCATGTATTCTACACTTTATTATTCTTTTTCATATAGTTACGACATTACATATAAAAGTGTATATGTCCTCTAGTTCCCTGGTCACCAATTCAGTATTGATAAAATTCTAAACCAATCATATTTTCAGATAATTTACATTTTTATTTTGATAAATTTATGAATTAAGTACTCAAATTCAATCACGCATGTTGTGTTCAATTCTTTTTCACCTTCCTTTCGGTCATTTAACTCACGGTAGAGTCATATTCAAAAGGCATTTTAACTAATATTAACAAAATACATCGTATTAAAAAATTTTCCTAAGCGTTTCCCGTAACAGATAATTAATTGCAAATGTTTGCGGTCGGGGATTACCAAGAATTCTATCCGTTTCAAGCAGTTTTAACCATAAATTTATTTAACAAAGAAAAGCATATTACGTTTAAACTGTAGAAGTAAGGGTTGTCCTAGCATTTTTATAACAGTCTATATATATTTTATTGCCGCTCATTTGTATAATTCTTTAATTTTAGAGTTCCTACTAGAATTCCTAGATGTGTTTCTATGCAAGTCCTACAGTAATTTTATCAAACTTATGCAGACTGATTTTAGACATTTCGTAAAAAATTGCAAGATAATTTATTTCTTTATTATTCCTATTACACGAGTAATTTTCATTGTTTATCAGTACTTTTTTAAGTACACATATTTAGTGAGTATAATTAGTGAATACTGTTCTGTTCTACCTTTCAACAACTAAATTCTTACACTTCTATTTTCTTCTTTTAAATTACTTACATGTTTTATTAGTAGTATATGATTGATTATAAACCAAAAAAACAATATCATCATAATAATAATTATATTCTTAACAGAAAACCTTTGTGGGCTGTTTTTATGAATACTTTTAACTCTAAAACCAAAGAACCTGTTATTAAAAAGATAATAGGGCGTGTTAACGGCCAAATTAGATTACGCCTAAATTAATATATTATATGTAACAATAAAGTTGGTACAAGTGGAAATTTTTGTCCTAAAAGACGCGTTTACGTCTTGTATAATCTAAAATTGATGATATTGGAGTATCCTCTTATACTTCTATGTGACTTTATTATATAATTAGTCAAGGCTGATAAGTGTTTGGGCCAAACTGTAAAGTTGACATATAAACCTGTTAAAGCCGTCAGACAACGCTGAATATAGGTCGCTTTCTAGCTTATCTTATTGGAAATCTGTGAGAGAGGCCTATCCCCAGCTGTGGACATCTAACAAATTAAATAATAATAATGAAACAGTCAGAATTATTAGCAAATAATTAATTTAAATTAACTTATATTATTACAACACTTTAGTTTATTACACAATGATAATTTCTGTTTCTTTATTTCGTAAATATATCTGTCATATACCGCTAATACCAATTAGTTATCGATGTATTCTATCTATTATTTTGCGCAACCCTAATACTCAAATGTAATTGTAAATGCTCTCAGTTAGTGTTATCAACATTTTTTATTGCACACTAGCTGTAATCATACTACCGTTATACTAGATGATTTACTGCCAATAGTTATTTGCCAGTCGTATTTTAATAAAAAAAATTATCACGTTTTATTTAATCATCATTATTTTAACCGTAAGACATTCAGTGCCTGACATAAACATCCCCAACAGATTTCCAATAAAACCAGTTTAAACCGGTCTCAATGCTGCCCGATCTTTATAAAGTCACCTCTTTCTTGTGCGTGTACGTCAAACGCTAGGCTTACCAGGACATGATCTCTACCCCAGAAACTTAAGGACTCCACGGTAATTATGCGCACCTTGTTTCAGCCCATAGACGCTCACTGGAAAGTATAGGTGGCCCACAGAGAAATCTGTGGGGAGATAGACCATAATCACGCCTGTCCTTCGTTCCTAAAATTCAGCTAAGATACCGTACAGATTGTAATAGAGAGGAAAAAACAAAGTAAGGGACGAGAAGGATTAGATATTTATAAAATATGAAAATAAATTTCATATCTAATAGATTTAGGTGTTACCTTGCGGAAGTCCATCCTAACTAAGAATGGGACTTATTATTCCCTATTAACTAATTTAATTTAAACGCATTGTTTGCCGCACGCGCATTTATCAGCGAGCTGTCGGGCGGTGCACTTCATTGTACGATTACTGCTGCATAGCGGAAGTAGTAATAATAATAGGAAGTAGTAATATATTAGTCCCTTTCTTAGTTAATAAATATTATATTATAAATAGAATTTTTTTTTAATTTATAAGATTGTGATTAGGTAGACAAATGGGAGGTGCATAACCAAAGACTAAAATTCAATTGTACTGTGATGTAAAAGGAAACCTATAGTGATATTTAGGAGCGATGGAGAAGCAAGAATGGTGATGTATAGAAAAGGACCAGTAAGCCAGTAGAATATGACTGACATTATAAGTGAAAAAAGGAAAGTAAAAAATATTAAAGTAGAAGTGAAAAAAATTATTAAATTGCTAAAAACCCTGCCCGTCCTAAGATAGAGGTCAACGAAGGGTCCCTTACAACAGGGGCGAATAAAAAAATCATTGCACCTGACAGGCATGTTGGTAATCAAAGTGTGGTATTATACGTAAAGGTGCGTAGAGGTCGCTGCTGATCATCCTCTAGATACTTGTTTGTGAGCAGTGGAGAACCTATTTAATTAATGCACAAAGTGTGAATTATATAAAATCGTATCCAGGATATAAAACCGGTAACGTACGATCGCAAGTCTCAATACCCAAACACTTGCCACGTTATTTTACCTTTTTGTGAATATACCTAATAATTCATTATGCGGTAAAAACTTTAAAGACTCAAAATGCTGTAAGAAGTTTGTTATGGTAATGACAAAGCTGACACTTATAAATATAAAGTTCTTAAAACGTTGAACGTTCAACAAAAAAGATGTCCGGTTTGTTTTAAAATACACATTGCTTGTTTAACTTCGAGATAAAATGACGTTAATATTATTAATTCAGAGTTATTGATTACCTCAGCATTAGTTGGCTCATTCGTCAATAAAAAGCTTTAAACCTCATATACTTGCTACAAATCACCGTGTGTGTGATCGCTCTGAAATTTGTTACATCAATTAATTTTTTTCTTATTGAATCTGGCAGGTCAATAACTTCTAACACTACAAAGTCTAAAGGGTCATTTAGTAAGCAATAATTAGTACTACGTAGTAATTTAAATTTCGAACACGCTTTTTATTAGTTTTTTTTATATAAGGCGTAGCGTTAATTGACAGCAAATGAGCTATACATCTACCACTTTAAAGCTACATATCTATAACCAATCATCCCGTATAAAAGCCTATTTGTTATATATCTGTATAATATTAAAAATTAGATATCGAGCATATATAGATATATAGATCATCATCATGTCTACCAATAGATACCAAGTTCAAGTCGTAAGACCCCTCAAAGTTCACCACGACGACTAGTCTTGAACTGTCCGCATCCGCATTTATATATGCTAAAGACTACTTTTATAAGTGCAGTTAGAAAACTTATGAAAACGACAAGTAACTATATATATATAGTTATATACCAGAGCCATTTAAATTTTTTTTTCGTAAACTTTGTTTTACTGTTTAGCGCTGCACATCAGTCCAAAATGTTATTTCAAAGCTCTGTGAAAAAAAAACATAACAGGTGAAATTGACGATTGTCGTCAACCCTTCTCACGATTATAAATATCCATCGACAAAATCCTTGACCATGTTCACTAGAAATCGTAAAATCGTGAGAGCTGAGGTCACGTAAGCTTTTCACACGACAATTTTGATTAGTCATTGACTTCAACAATAAGCCAATGTTAAGGCCGTGCATAATTTTATAATAAATTTTATCATATGACATTTTTTAATGTTATATTTAATATTATTCATAGCACGCGTCTAAATTATTGTGTACAATTACAAAGGTACATTTTCGTAATTTATTTATTTATACATCAAAAGTACCTTCACATGCAACCGGGAGAGTTAACTAATAACCTAAAATTGTAAATAGAATCAAAAAGCAAATCAAAGAACAAGTAGTCAACCATAGTAGTACTATTTACAGTGTGCTAAATGTCATCTATTTTATAAACAGATAGCACGCACACATTATAAGTAAGAAAAAAACTATAGATAATAATAAAAATTTATAATGTACAAAATAGATAAACCAAAATTATAGGCATATAATGTATTAATCTTTTCACGTTGTGGTAGAAAGCAGGCAAAAGTAGTAATCAAGGAAATGGTTGACGCATAAGATAAATAGATAAGAAAAGATAAGAAGTTTAAATTTAAAGAGCTAGTATTACAATTAGGATCCGTTGAAAATCGTTAAGTAATATCGGGAAATAGAATAAGCACTAATTATAAATAAAAATAAATTCACATAAAATTATTACCCTAATATAAAAAGTTTACGCATCGGCGGCAGAGGAATGAAGGCGTGATAAAAAAAACAATATAGGATCCAGAGATTCTTTTTAAAGAAATATTTTGTGAAGTAAATATTACGACGGTATATAGACGGTATATACAAGAATATTAATAAATTTAAGAATAATGGTGGTGTACATAAAGCACCAGAAATAAATAAAAGCTTTTTATACCTTTCTCAAGGCTTCATAAAAGAAGTAATTCTTCTCTGTACGACTGTGTACGGTATCACAATATAAGTCCATTAAATGTATCTAAATTAGAATAAAACAAAAACTAGTGAAAAGTCCTATTATATCGTAGAGGATTGTTTTAGCCTAGCACTAGAAGAGATTTCATTATTTTTTTAAGATTTTTATTTGTAACAGATAATTAATAAATTTCATTTTAAAGACTTGCATGTTCCTATTATATTTACAGAAATTCTCCGAGAACACGATTTACTTCAACCACACCCGCATCCACCGCGGTTACTGTGTCTCCAGCCGATGCAACCACATTGAGGAACCCTTCCTCAGCAGGCGGTTTACAAAATGCGTCAATAACTTAACGAAAAACGACTATGAATTGGAAGCAAAAATAGCCACGCTGGAATACTGTAGAACGGCAAAAACCCCACCTGCGAAACCCATCGACGAACTAGACATATCATTTGCTTATCTCTGTGGATTTATTATTATAATGAACGTGCTTGGAACACTCTATTACTTATTGAGAAACCCTGACAACAAACGTGAGTTGCTATTATTATATCATTTTATTGCGATATCTATTACAGCCTCCGATTCACGAGATCTCTGGTTCAATACTGATCACTTTTCAAACTACGATAGCTTACACAACAATCAAGTTATGACCAATATGTACTCTGAACTGTTATTTTCTGCACGGTCTGTTTAGACATAATTAATGGTAATTGGTAGTCGTATCATAAATATATTGCAGATTCCAACTAACAATCTATTATAAAGGAAATGAAATATCTTAAATTATAACAGATTTTGTTTTACAAATTCTTGGTATCATAAAGTTTATAGTATAATAATAATTAACATATCAAAAAATAAACACTAACAAGTATAATAAGGCAACTACTGTAAAATACAGTGCCCATCTGAGCATCCTGTGGATATGAAGAACAGGTGTATGAACATGATCACCAATGCCTCCGAGAGAGAACCTTGGCTTGGACTGTCTCTCTATCAGAGGACGACCATGGTTTGAGGCACAACCTTCTACTATAATCGGATTATAAAACAATGTATTATCAAGATATTCCATGATTTCCATGTTTAAATATCAACAGAATTCAAGTTCATGCGAAAATATAAATCTATATTTATTGATAAACTTACATGTATGAATCATGTACAATACAAAACGTTATACATAACTTTTTACGTCAATCATTCCATCTTTACACCACTCAAGGTTGACAGATAGATAAAACTTATAGTTTTAAATCCGCCTACATTTTTGTACAAATTTATATTATTTCTTTCTACAAACACCACGAGAACACCATAGCATCTCTTTATTGTATTTAAATTATTAGTCTGCATACTATAGATTAAATAACATTTTCTGATCTCTTTCGTAAGCTGTCCAATGTGGAAATGTGCCAAGTCTTTGTAACTTTCTACGTACGTAACTATACACCACTCCCGCGAGCTATATGCGGCTCTTTATAGAATTTTTTTTTATGCAACGGTCTGTCACTGCTGCCCAAATGGCATTTTCAAATTCCGTGGGTTTCAAGCAACTAGTATCTCTGTGTATGTATTGTTTCGGAAGAAGTTAATGCTGATAGCCTTGCGGCTTTAACAGCTTCATCGGAAAGAGTCGCATGACTGACAAAACGTCACATAGGTAGTGTGGAACAGAAATAGTTCTCTACGAAGCCGAAATTAGCCGATTGTCTCTTTCCAACGGTCGATATGCAATATTTATCGCCGGGTACTTTACTATTTTACCGGATTGGCAGGCAAAATTATTTGAGGCTCTCAATAAATATACCCGGCATCCCCTTTCATCTTAGTCTTATAATATTTAAAAAAATAATTGTTATAGTTTCGAAATTTGAATTGCTGACTCCTAATAATTATTTACCAAAGTTTAAAGAATCGTAAAGAGAAGTAAAATAAATGTCTTTAATTTTTAATATATGATTATTTATTCAACTAATTATAATTATTTTGCACTTTTATTTATGTTTTTGAATAACTTTTAAATATGTATTGGCCTTTCCTGCTATATAAGTTTGTTACAGTTATAAATAACTATTTAAAACACATTCAACTATTCAAAACAACACTTTTTTTAAAACTACAGACTAAATTAAAATATCTATCACTAGCTGTCAAACGTTTGACGTAAAAAAAAATATTTTAAATAGTACGTATATTTACTTATATTTATGGATTATATAGAATTTAATAAAAAATAAAACATGTAAATATAAATATTTATAAACTTTGAATTAACATAATAAATAATGTAACACAAAAAATATGACATAAAAAAGATTACATTATTAGTAAAATCTTGCAGTGCTAAAAAAGAAAATAATTTTTAAGTGTGACAAAGAGGGCATTATTAAGAAATTTAAACAATCGTTATTGAAAATGGTAAATGTGGAATTTATCGTATTTATTTATTATTTTTTACCTATTTGGACTGCGATACTCCGGTAACTTTTGATATTTCTTTAAAACCCAAGGTATTTTCACATATTGAACTCTTGTATAAGTATAAATAATTATAATTGTATGACGTGGAATTATTTTTTTAATATAATTACAATGAAGAACGCAAGGGTAACATGTCACATACACACGGCGGAGTTGTTATTCGTTATAAACGGTAGCGTCATTATTTAAACCCATCTTTGGCGGGAAATTCCTTTTGTTCTGACGTCATTTATTTACACTTTACTTATATATCTAATTAATACATTCATACATTTTATTATGACAGACATATAATATTTAATTAATATAAAGTTGGAAAGTATTTAGATTTATATAATTATCATTTTATTCTTCGGGTACCTTAACTAACTAGCGAAGGTTATATCAGCATCACCATGTCAGGTGGTAGATGCCCACTGCAAGGTATATACATCCCCCCAAAAATCGCCACGGTAGTCGGTTTTCCACTTAATATTCTTGATCTTCTTAGATTAATGTATTCCTCCTTATTACTCTGCGATTTTTAACAACTCGATAGCCTTTGCGATTCATAAACGTTCCTGGATGTTAGTTTTACGATATTGCCGTGTCAGTTTGCCGTGAAACCTAAAATAAAATATACAGGTTAATTGGTATAGATGTAAAAGATTTAAAGCAGTGAATCTATAGTTCATTTGCTGTCAATTAAAGTATGATACAACCTATTAAAAATTAATATTTTCAGAAATAATAAATAACATCAATATAGAATATAAATTATTGTTTACTATCCGTCCACTGCCAAAAATTACTGGCCTGCCGCATTACAATAGAAAAAAAAATATTAGACAGGTGTCATTTCATACAGCGTAATTGGGAACTGATAAGCTTTAAAGTTTTTTACTCACAAAAAGGGCTAAATTCATCCTTTTAAAATTTTTACACTAATAACCATTTACCTTGTAATTTGCTCATGACATCCACCTTTTCCAAGGTCCGGTCATTTCACATTGAATCTCTTTCGTCTAAACGTCCGAAATATGTAACCTGTCGTATCTTAGAATTGGCTGGCTAACTTTCTTTTTTTGATCTTCATCCAAAAAATATTATGACCCGCCGTATTTGCTAATATACGCCTGTAAACTCACAAAGCCTATAATTAAAGCATACTGTCAATCATCCTATCTAATGAGATCACTCTTAAATATATAGTACGTAAATTTATTTTTTTCTATTGAAATGCTACAGGCCAATCCCAACTTCTAATAGTATCAATTCTAAGTAAGTTAATAATCCGAATTTTAAAAACGCTTTTTATTAAAATTTGAATAGGGCGGACTGTACGTTATTTGACAGCGAATGATTAATACATTCACCCCTTTGAAGCATTTACACATATAACAAATCACCCTGTATATGTAATCTGTTTATGTTACAGCAATGCGATGGCTCCTGGCATGGTCGTTAACTGAAAGTTGGAAGCGGCTCACTGATTCATATGAAAATGGCGATCCGCGACTATCCGCACTCGAACCTGTTCACGGAATGAAGTAAGTTTTATTACAACCTATCATATAATATCTTGATACTTTATACTTTTTACCATAAAAAAATATACCCTCTCTGTGGTAAGCTCCTAACTTATACGAAGGCTATTACGATAATTTTCTTATTTATGTGTTATACTAATACAAAAAGTATTTATGTAAAAGTCTGTTAAAATAATTATAATAAATACACTTTTAAGGATCGAAGAAAATTTGAATAAAGAACAATAGAACATCAGACAGCCCGAAAACCAACGGATTGTACACGATTCTTAAAAGTAATTTAAAAAGCGCGGGAAATAGGAATAACCTTTATATATTACAAATAAGTCGGTTTAAATATCGAAAAGAATTTTTTTTTCCTAATTCACGTTTTGTTGTTGTCATTCCAGTATATAAACGTCCAATGCAAGGCCTCTCCTAAAGATATAACTATATTACCCCGCTTGGCCGGCGGGTTGGCAATCGCAGTCTATTATTATAGTATGCAAAGAACGCTGTTGTCCATCCTTTGGAAACTTGTTTGTGAGCAATGGCAATCCTCTATAATTAATTCACAAAGTGTGTACCCCGAGAATCGAACCCGCGACCTCCGATCTCAAGTCTCAGTACTCTACCGCTGAGCTACCATCGCATCACACTTACCTGACAAATAAAACTGATATATTAAGAGTTTTGATATCGACGTTCAAGCCATCGACACAACTTAAAACAAGTATAGCTGATACCTGTCGTCTTAATACATTAATAGTTTCCGGAATTCTATTTACCGATCCGTTACGAGAAATATATTGTACGCTCTACATATTCCAATATAACCCGAAGGTTAATTATATGAGTCACAATATTTCTGTGGAAGTTTAAATTAATTCAGATCGTATTAAGTTTTATTACGTCATTTGTAAAGATTACATTTATCGTTTTCTTACTGTGTAATTAAAATGCGTTCATATAAATTATCATATATATCATATCATATAGATTATATTACCCAATATGACGTTAAATTTAACTTAGAAAAATTAAGTTAACGAAATAGAAACGTCAATGATGACTAACATCTCTTTTTAAAAAAATAATCTTCTACTGGAGCGGAATGCAGAAGCTAGTGGCATTCATTCACAAAAAAAGATGCGTTATATTATGCATAATACGAAATATATATTTCAATTTATTTATTTAGACAGATAATATCTTAAAATCTTGATTGGGTTTATCAAGACTTCTACTTTAAATATTTCGTGGGTAGTATTTATGTTGAAAGTCATAAATGATACTATTCCTGAAAGGATAGAGAATCCATAGATGAGCACGACCACGTTTTGCGAACTTTATCAAATAGAAAAGCGAAATATGAACAATATAATTAAAGTTGACAAAGAAGATTTCTTTATTTATAACAGTGATCATAATTATCGTACGTCTATTTCTTTCTGTCCTTGACGACAATTTCTCTCGTTTTTATATTAATAAATACACCTTTTTTTATCTTAATAAAACTTCCTTTAAAAACTGGTCGTTTATATTTTTTGCTTTTTAATGATGGATCTTTTTATAATACTAAATATAGTTATAGTTGCAAAATATTTATTGAAAACACCCGTTATTAAGAGCTGTCTTAATAGATTAACATAATTAGTACCGCCTTCATTGGTTTATTAACTCTTTCTAAGGACAACATCTACCTTTTTACATTAAGACCACAGCAAATTTTCAGAAACTTTACTCTATTAGTTTTTTATTTTCTATTTAGGTTTATTCTTTATTTATTTATTTTTCTAAAAAAGTCTTAGAATGTTTTTGTGTGAAGGTATATTACATTGTAAATGACGTAATAAAAGATAGCCACCACACACCTTGAATGATGACACCATTGTTTTTTCAGTTCAAAAATCCATTGTCGTTTCTTTCACCTTTTTCTTCTAAGATCTGAGATATTTTATCGGAAATAATGGTAGGCTCAACTTGAAGTCAGCAAGTATACATACCATCGTACATTTAACAAAGAACTTTAATATTTGAATTTTAATAGGTGCATATTACATATCGTGTTTTTGAGGATTTCTTTTTCAATACTATTACTTTGCTTATTCTCGGTTGATGTTGATGCTGTTAGCCCGGGGGCTTTTACAGCCTCATTGGAAATAAATTCATGGAGCGGTAAGGTTCCGTGAACTTAAAAACTTAAAAATAAACATAGCTGGATAGGCTCGTTCTAGTGTTGTGTATATGTGGCTTGGAGCAGCGTGGACCACAGGCCACAGGTCAAATTTTAGAATACAAATATCACTTTAAGGATCTTACAATTGACTGCGGTTTCCTGAAGACATTTTTAGTGATTTTAAAGAGAACGTTTTTTTTTTAATATCTAAAAATTATTATTTTACAGCTATTATTTTAACAGTTGTATTATACACAAATAAAGTTTCTTTCTTTTAATTTCAGAGCAATAACTCTCATCATGGTTCTAATGGCCCACTCCGTTATAATATACCACACAGCCTATCTCTTCAATCCATTCTTTCTGGAATACGTAAGTATGTTTTACAATATATTATATTTAAATCTTGTTATTACTGTTATAAAACGTTTACCTAAAATGTATATATAACAAATGTTCCGTCTTAATTTTATATCATTTATGAAAAGTGGCAACCCAGCGGTAGAATATTACGACTTACGCCCGTACATCGCTGGTTCAATTTCCGAGATGCATTATAATGTGATTCACACATTGTATAGGGTTTACCACTGAATCACAAACAAGTTTCCAAAGTATGGGCAGCGTTCGTTGCGTACTATAATACTACATTGCGATTGAAGTATATCCTCCATAAATATCTTTAGAAAACGCCTATGCCTTGCAGTGGGCGTTTATGCGCTGTAATGACGACGACGAATATAAATCATTGACGCACGAAAAAATTACACTATACATATAGAAACTGGTAGACTTGAATTTGTTGAATAACAGACCCAAGACAATCATGATATATTCACCTAAAATCGGGGAATATTGTGATATACAACCCTTGATGCCCGAGGTCTATTTTATTCTGAAACTCATCAAATTGGATTCTTCTGACTCATTTTTATGACGTACACAAGTTTGACAATAAATAATAAGAACATGTGAACAGTGTATAATTACATATTTAAACTTTTAACTTTATGTTTATTATGGTTTCCGTAAAATAAATATGTGAAACAATAGATAAAATCTATTCTATTGTTTCTGAAGATATTAATGCTGTTAGCTCTAAA
The DNA here is from genome assembly GCF_028537555.1 of Battus philenor. Classification (NCBI taxonomy): domain Eukaryota; kingdom Metazoa; phylum Arthropoda; class Insecta; order Lepidoptera; family Papilionidae; genus Battus; species Battus philenor. Next base: position 9,802,514 of record NW_027181686.1, read on the forward strand.
GCTTTTACAGCTTCATCGGTACTGAGTTCACGGAGCGGAAGGGTCCGTGAACTAGATATATAAAGTGTATATAAATTGTATGTATGCAACATAGCAAACAATTATTGAATGACTGAATTTTTTGAAATTTATATTTGAAACTTACGTTTACATTAAATAAATCTCAACGTGTCAGTGGCTGTGACATTAACCTGTTGAAACTATATCTTCGTGATATCAATTTCAATTTCAAACCATAGTTTATATTGAAAAATTCTATATAAAGAAGTAAATGCGTAAATGTAGCGTTACAATATATTCTTCCAGTATAGCTATCATCCGCTGAGCACGTTTTTCCACAACGGATCTGTGATCGTGCAAACTTTCATCGTGCTGTCTAGTTTCCTGCTCTCTTACAATCTTCTCATCTACGTGGAAAACAATCCGAAAAAGGAGCTCAACCTTAAAATGTTGCCAAATGTGCTGATAAATCGCATTGCAAGGTAAATTAATTACATTTAACTACGTAATCGTACACAATTTAATTGTAGTCACCTTCTCGCGTCGTTTTTTTTTTTTAATTGATTGATATCATTGATCCTTTTACACATAACAGGTTTCAATATTCATCTGTTAAAATTCATGGCACATACGGCAACGCGATGTAAAATACAAGAAGCGCCATCTAGTTTCGAATAGAATAACTACATGTCTTGTGTTAACATTCTTTTTTACAATTGTTAATTTGATAAATTCCAGAATAACACCAGCGAACATCGTTATTATCGGCTTTGCGATGACTTGGTGGCGGCACGCGAGCGACGGCCCGCTGTGGAAGCCGCTCGTGGACACGGAGTGTTCCTATTGCAGAGACAAGTGGTGGACGCAGTTGCTCTTTATAAACAACTTCATCAAGAATGACGTCATCTGTCTCGTACATACTTGGTAATAAAGCCGTTATCGAATTCTCATTAATCTAGACTCCTGAAGCAGTGTTTTCCAATCATGGGCAAAATAAACCTTGTCGAAAGTTTCATACAGAATGATTGGTTGTAGTTTTAATAACTTTAACATTAATTTATAGCTTTACTGTCACTTAAAAGCTTCTGGCTAGATAAAGTTTACAAGGACAAATAGCAAATAGTAATAATAATAAATATTTTCTAATTCAAATTTTGAAAACGCTTTACTTACGAAATTATCATCATGTTAATTATTATTTCTGAAACCATTTTTTAGGTTAGTATGTACCATACATTAATTGACAACAACAGAGCTACCCCTTTAAATCTTTTCATTCCATTTTTTTTAAATGGCCCCCGTTATTGGGGACCTCTCGTGCCCCTATCTTGTGGGGAACAGGGACTTTTAATTTTTTATTAATATATTCACACACTTCTATTTATTTTCATTCTCTTCTTTCATACTTCTTATTATCTCTCTTTCTTCTTCATTCATTGTACAATTTTCCCAGTCTTTCACTTCCATTCCGTTATCCTTACATCCATCCTCAGCCATTACACGCTAATTCTAGTTTACAATTTTATTTATTATTTATTACAATTTCGCACCATTTTATTTATTACCCATTTTTATTTTACAAATTAATTAATTCTTTTACTATTTTAACTATTTTGGTGCTTTCTTTACAATATAATTTCTTGCAATATCTGAATCATCTATATCGTTTTATTTTTATTTATAGCATTTTTAATTACCCCTTGGCAGTAGCTGAGGAAGCATCCTCTCTCCTCTTCATTTTGCTTTTCATTCCATTCCATCCATCTTTTTTATTCCATTGTTCTTCCACTGCTATACATAGGCCTATCCCATGGATTTCCAAAAAAAACGGCTGGAAGTGGCCTGCATCCAGCAGATCACTTTAACAAGGTCATCTGTTCACCTCGTGTGTGAACATGTTGCTATACATGCTATGCGCTACTTATTTGTATATACAGCTGACTAATAGCATTTAGCATTTATAGAACGTTATGTACTGTCCTCATACAGGATGGTACATTATAGATGTAAAAGCTTTAAAGTTGTGAGTGTTTAGATCACTTTATTGCAATTGATGTATGGTACACCGTATCTAAAAATCAGTGGTGATAATAATTCAAAAAATCGTTTTCAAAATTCGTATTACTATTTATTAAAGTTAATTACTATTTACCATCTGACCCTGCAGATTTTCTACGACCATAAGTTATTGGTCTATGGTAATAGAAGAAATAAATTAAGGTAACATATTTCAAAGGAATCACTATTTTTTGCTGACAAAGTTAACACTTATAACCAATCACCCTGTATATGTCAGAGATATAAGTGTTGTTTAAGTAATGTTGTCCCGATCTTAGGAAGAATTCGTATATACGTAATATTTTAGTCAAATATTGGGTACGCAATTTCTGACACCTAAAATATAGGTTTAAAATTTTTAGAAATTCCATCATAAGCTTCATCATCTTTCCAGGTTCCTCGCCGTGGACATGCAGTTATACGTTTTGGCTGCAATTTTAACCCTGACCCTGGGACGGTCACTGCTCAAAGGCATCAAGCTGTTGTCCTTTATGTATGTCTTGAGCATGGTGGTCAACTTCCTCGCCACCTATTATTGGAACTTTAAACCTGTTATATTCTTTTCAAATGCTGAGTAAGTACTTATCCAATATTTTCTATGTTGTTCTAGGATGAAACATTTGTTGATTTAATAATAAAAATATTTTATTTAAAAAAAAAAGACTTCTGTAAAGTAATTGTGAAATATTTTGTCCGTGCATTATATAAGTGCCGAACCGATGACATTCTTGTCAATGCCGACACACAAGTTAATTTTTGGTGGCGGGAAAATTTGAATAGTAAAAATTTCGTTATACATATAATAATATTGCGTAAGGAATATATATTATTAAAACATGGAATGCATTTTTTAAATTTCCTGGTAATATATTTCGGCGCGAAGACGTCTAAAAAATACTCAATCGCTGCTTCTAGTATTTCTTCGCGCTTCATTACGCCTAGAGTCAAACAACTGTCTAAATATTTGTTGCGCCAACTTAAAAAAATAATTAAAAATTCACAGTAACGCATAAAACAAACTACCCCTAAAATATTTACTCAAAAAAATATTTTTTTCACCAACTAAACAAATCGTTACCGTCAAAAGATTTTAATGTCTTCTTTTAAATATAACAATACTTGTATTGGACAACACTGCTCACGTTTTTCTACATTGAATGGTTTATTATATTCTAATCAGTGTCAAGTACAAATATAATGTTAACAAATATGAATGCAAACACAAGCTAGATTTTCGAAATTATAAATAACATCGTCTCACTAATTTAATTAAGAATGATTAAAACAACATCTCGTCCAAAATACCACAGAAATTCTTTAAATAAAAAAATCCTTCATAATTTTTTTCTGAATTTATCTTTCGATACCGAAGGGATATCTTGGATTACGACTATTGTTTGTATATTTTAGGGCAATGCGGAAAGTGTACACCGGAGAGCCAACGTTCACGTGGTGGTACTCAATGCCTTGGTCCAGCCTCCCCGCTTCGCTACTTGGTCTTATAATCGCTTTTCTCCACTACTACTGGCAACAACAGAACTACAACCCACAGGAGAGCCTTGTAAGTTTTACTCTTCATTACCATGATCATCATCATCATGCCCTGCAAGGCATAAGCTTCTCGACGCTCGTGCAATCGACGGTGTCTAAGTTACGAGATAAGTCGCTGGATAAAAATCGCATATGACCGATCATTATAGTGAACTTTGGGGAAAGCTCGTGCCTTACCATGACCAGGAGAAGCCAATTGGGTCTGACCTTGAATAACAATCGTAGATCATGGGTTCCATTTCCATCAAGCCCAATCATTATCCTCATTTCAGCAGTAAATCTTTATAGGAAGGTTTTAAATAAAGAAGATCTACTCTAAATCTTCCACTCTTTCACGGAGATTGTTGCCAAAGGGTTCATCTAACAAAAAACATATTCGTTAATTTGATCACCATAGGCAAACTGCGGCAAGATGCGTTCAGCGTGTGACCTGTGATCATGGCAATTTCTAGTAAAGACTTATGCCTTGCCGTGGGCGTCTATATCACACTGTGTTATTTTTTTACAGCTATTCCGCATCCTATACCGCAGCACAGTTCCTCTGATGTTTCTGTGCATCCAGTCCGGCTACTTCATCGTTGACATCACTTCGCCGCTGGTCATCGCAGGATACGCCGCCCTCGACCGGCCTATCTTCGCTCTCCTTACAGCTATCGCCTTATTGGGATTCATATACAAAATTGACCGTAAGTATTAATTTTCATAAATAATTCATTTCTTTAATAAGTGCCTAGAGTTATTTCCCCATAGGCAACTTTCAAAATTTAGCTGCTTCTGATGGAGCCCCTGCATTATCCTTTCTAACATATTCCCAAAATTCAACAAAAATTAGAAGTAACCATGGAAATTTACGGTGCGAGTAAGTTTTATTCAATATAAAAATTCGTATTTTATATGCGAATATTGTTAAAATACATGTCTTTACAAGTAACAGTCGCTTAGCTAAAATATTACCTGCCTACATTAATACATGAAAACAAGCTAACATTTTAGTTTTTCACTATCGAAGGCAAATAATTTTGAATCAGAATTGACGTCACGCCTATGGAGACTTCTCTCACCATCCGTGAACTCCTTAATGTCCACCTGGACCACTTTGGGAACTAATTTTGTGGTTGGTAATCTATACGAATTGCATTAAGATAAAAATATAAAGTTTAATACTAGCACCGAGAGATGGCGCTAGTTGGCCAATTGAAAGTTAACACATGTTAAGTGTGTAAAATTTATCAGAGGATGAAAAATGATCCGCTTAATTTATATTAATATCATAATATAATTATCACTAAATATTTTATGTTTATGTTTAAATTCTCTAAAAATATATTACACAAAAATTACACTAACAATAGGTGTCTGAGGAGACAACATGCTTTGCGTAGAAAAACAGCAAGTATTTTATTATATATTAAACTATATATAAACAAATGCAATTCCCAAAGCTTTCAAAGCAGCCAACCGTTTTTCTAAAATTAAATGGCGCATCAGATTTACATTGCCAAATTACGACAAAAATGTTTTCTAGTTTTTTATCAACATAAAAATATTTACGACATTGCAAATATTTATATGAGTAAACTTGACTAAATCTTCTCTTCAAAATTTAACAAAAGTAAACAAAAATTTTGGTACATAAAAGATTTAATTATTAAAAATAATCCTTCTTAAATATGAGTCGTTCTTTTAACAATTTGGTACACGTAATCCAACTTATACAGTATATGTTTGTAGTAAAACTCAATTTTATACATTTTTTACTATGAGGAAGATGAGGAGACCGATGTACATCAGTGTCCAACGACTGAAAAAATGATGATATCATAATACACCGTTTTTTTTTTTAATTTCAGACCTATGGTGGAGCTTCCTCTCATGGTCAGGCTGGAGGCCTCTCAGCCGAATGTCCCTGTCCATCTACCTGGTGCATTTGTTCTACAACTACACGCAGGTGGCGGTAAAGACCAATCTCGCCAGGGCGTCTATCTACGAAATAGTGAGTATTGCAGTTATATAAAATACATTTTATTACGGAAGAACTTATGAGTTATACTGTTATAATATGCTGTACTGCTATAATGCGAGAGACTGCTATATTGTGCTATAGTGCTATAATGTGCCTAAATGCTATACTGCTATATGTGCCTCGAAGATAGTTTCAGAATCTAATCACTAAGGCTTATTTTGAACTGCCGAATTGATAATAAAGTTAAACTAAGTTAAGAATAAATTATAATATCATAAATAATCACTGTTGCAACCCAGTTACAATAGTCTCATTAGGATTATATATCATAATCATCAGCCGTAGGACGTTCACTACTACTTACAGGGATTTTACACAGATTTTCAAAAGGATTTATTGAAAGCGGCCTGTAGTAACTGATTGACTGATCGGCCTGAGTTATCCGATGAACTTAAATTTGGACTGCGTACCGCTAGCTTTACCAAACGTTTGTGTATATTAGTTAAAAACGCATCGCCGTATATATGAAATACTTTATACTGTAATCTGTGTAGATTTATTCGTTAAAGTCACCTTGCGGGAGCATTACCACTAACGCTCCAATTTAGCACGTGTAATATATAAAAAATATTACATATAAAACATACGAACAAACACACAAGTGCACATGATATTTCATGTATATACTAATTACATACAGACGAACCGACATAATCAAGATCGTGGGAGATCGCTAGATGCAACCTATGCCTTGCAGAGAGCGACTATCAGTAAACATATATGGAAAAAAACAGGCCAAAGGCAAGTTACTGCCCAACGCAGATGACCAGCACCGACAGCATAACATAGCAAGGACAAACGACAAGGACAAGACAAACTTCCCATATATATTCATGTTATTCAATAGCGAGGGATTCTACGCAAAAAGGAAAAGAAGCATTCCGTCTGGAACAGCAGTTCGCTTTATTTCACAGACTTTTACTCAGAATATGTATTGTACTGTATTCCAAAAAATTGAAATTGAAATTGTTCTTTTTTTACAGGGCGGGCACTGGTTCGTCACAATATTTATGACGTACATAACAGCACTGCCCGTGCATCTCTTCGTCGAGATACCGGTCCATCAGTTTGTTAAATCGTTCACATAACGCCTGCCTGACTCTAGATATAAGCTCAGACAATACCAAATAACGATTCACGTCGTTTTAAATTAAGTAGCAATATTAATTGGTACGACTGGGAATACTGGTACGATATGCAAGTAGAATTTATGATAAATAATTTATTTATAACATTGTAATTCAATCAATTCTGGTAAATTAAGTTTTATTAAACTGTCATTTTTATCAAATAACGTTGAAACGTATAGCAAAGATTTATTCTTGAATATTAGATATACCGTGAATAGTGACCTTTGCTTTACTGCTTAACAGTATACAGAAAAAAATGAAATAGTGTACCTCCGTTGAATTTCCAATCAAATTTGACATATATCTGCCATGTCAGAAATGTCATTATCAAAGTCACCGACATGTCAAAAATATAAAGACTAGAATAAGTGGGTCAAAAGTTAAACTTTGAAGACAAACAACTGGAGATATATGTATTATAAAACCTATCCTTATATCAAAACTGCTTTTGTAATATAGCTTGTTATAAAAACCACGACATAGATAAATAATTATAAATAAAATCACATTGGTATGCAAACACAGACATCTGTGACTTGCAGACAAGTTTTAAAAAAAAAACTATTATTTCGCGTTTTAGATTACATTTTTTGGCAGTTACCAAAACTATATTCGACCTACAGTATGTAGATCTCATGTGACAAATATCTATTTATATGAACTGCCTATCTTTGTCAATTAATCAAAAGAGGCGTGTTTAATAAAATTTGTATTTAATAATCGATCAATATGTACTTTTTTTACTTAAATATTTACATCGTATACACCGCAAATGGACAAGTAACACGTTCAAAATAAAGTAGTGTTTCGTTTGAAGAATTTATGACGTTAATATTTTACGTTAATCCAACTAACCGGTTTTTGAATTTTGTGTTATCATTATATTAACGTCTTGAATTACTTGTTTGTCTGAATATAAAATGGATATCAGTTTAAATTAAATATAATGTAAAGACCACATCACTCATTTGTAGTTGTAGCCAAACTTATTTTATATCAGAAACTAAACGTGTATATTAAGAAGTTGGATATTATCAAGCTAAAGTTATTTTTTAAAAAATCTATTTCGAAGAGAGGTTTTACTTATAGACAAATTAACGAAAGCAACTACTCTCGGTACGCAAACAAATGTAGTTTTACCCATTCATTTTTAACCTCTATTTCGAGTTTTGATTATAATTTCTTCAAATACTTATTTATCTGTACGTATTTTTAAAACGGTAAAGTAGATCCTAATTTAACGGTTAAAATGGTGGGGCATCACTCGTTTCATTTTTTCATTAACCACTTTACAAATCGGTCAATGATTTTTAATGAAACAAGTTTGATGAGTTATTTAAATAAATTTATTCGGTTTTAATGTTGTTGATCTACTAAAATATTTATTGAGAGCATTGGTACTTCATTGGTTTTTTTTATTTTTTATAATAGCTTAAATCATTAAAATTTACAACTATGTATATAATATTAATTTTATGTACTAACCGAATTTATGAACTTTAGTGTAGAAATACATATAAATAGAGTCCATATTGATTATTCTCTTAGTTTTTAAAGAGAGTACATTGATATCGGATGATATTAACATTTTTACAAAGAACAAACAATCGCCATAGTATTGACGTAGTTCAATGTAGTTCCGTTTAATTTGTACAACCTGTGATATATTTTAAACTTTGGTACACTAATAAATAAGATTAGATTAAGATAGACAATAATAAAATAAAACATTAAAAAAATATATTTTTAAATTTTATTTACACTTAGTTATATTTAAGGAATCGAGGATATTCTCCACCATAACTGAAAATTACAATTTTTGTATGTATTTTCAAAATCCCATAGATAATTGATGTTTTAATAATTTAAATGTGACGAAATTATTTATTATAAGTATATGTATTATAAACAAATATATGTGTCTATATACACTTATATATGTTTGTATACATATATGTTTTGTACACGTTAATAGATTGCCTCGTGTGATAAGACCGCCCATTGTAATTTTTTGTTTATTATTATAAAACAATTTAAATGTATCCTAGTGTGTACAACCAAGAATATAAAATGAAATAAATAACCTGAATCCGCTGACATACGGTTTCTTATTTGTAACAATTTGTTCTTAGTTCATTAAATAAAAGACATTGGGAAGGTAAAAATGTACATTTATATGAGTATTCAAAGAATAAAGGAAGTAAATTAAACAAAGTAAATTTAACTATGTATAATTAAAAAAATAACATTGTTAACAAACCAATATAAAACGCAATTTACAAATATATAAAATAATTTACAATGAAAAATCAACAATTTGTAAACAACTAACTATTCTACAGTTTTTCAGTCACCGGGAGATATGTACATATTTATACCAACCATAGTAGAAATGTTCCTATAAAACCATTTTTTAACAACACACCTAAATATACCAATGTACAGAGAATACAATATATTCTTTCTAGTTTGTTTAGGTGTTTCACAGGAATTTTAATTTGTGATGAAACATAAAACGCATTGATTGCTATTTTCCTGTAATTTTTGCAATTACGGCTTTATTCCAATAGCCCATGGGGTGTATATATAAAAACGTCTTGTAGTTAGATGTGAAGTTTATCAGAGGTATAAGCGTACCAGCGTGCGTTCGGTGGTCGGCAGTCTTGTGACGGGGCACGTGCCGTTTGCGCGCAAGTGACGCGATACGCAGCCGTAGCAGAATACAAACCTGAAGACATCAGAAAACATTCAATAAGAATAAACAACAGATATTTATATTTTACACCTAAAATCACTCCCCTAATATCGCCACTACGATCTTGACTCGGTAGGTCGTCGAGTCTACCAGTTGAGAACACAAAAATGTGTAAGTGACCACGTCTGAAATCTCTAAATCATCACCGTCATCAACCCTAGTCCACTGACTACCTTCGTCATCTGAATTAACGGTATCTGAGTTAGATTCGGCGAGTATATTGTCTATTGTCTCATGTGAAGCTTTAGTTTTTTGCTGTTAGTTTTGCGGCTTTTACAGCTTCATTGGAAACGAGATCACGGAACGGAGGGGTCCGTGAACTATATAAAATTAAAGGATTCGAGTTTCCGAACCCATATCAGTACTCGGCGGGATTACGAAGAAGACACATATGTAGTGGCCGCGAGATAGTAGCAGCCGGGCTCAAAAGTGTATACTATGTAAAATAGTAGTGCGAGTATATTGTGTCCGCCGCTATTTAATGTAGATTCAAAAACTTTTCTATTGTAAAAAAATTTCCTGTAATAGAAAAAATGTTGACCATACAATGAACCCGTTTTTCGATGCTTTAATATAAGAACAGTATATAACCCAATACACTTTTGTGTCGTAGATCGAAGTCCACTTTTGAACATAGGCTCACCTATAGTTTGTTTTAACTATAGTAATAAACACATACTGAATAAAATATAAATAATCAAGCAATCTAGTTCACGGAGCGGAAGGGTCCGACGAAGCTGTAAGTAAGACCTTGGGGCTAACAGCATTAACATCTTCAGAAACAATACATAATCAAGTTAAGTGATATAGACAACTAGATTAATTACCTTAAGCTAGATAATTACATGAATGTTTTTAATACGGCAACTCCCCTGACTATTTTGTACCTAAATATAATTGTGGAGAACCATGTCAATTGTCCATGCAGTGCGTATAAATTGGATTGTATAAACAAGTTTTAAATAAAAGAAAATTGAACAAGAAAATGATAAAAAAGTAAAAATGTAAAATTGATGAAAATGGGGCGAACGATGGAAGATGAAACGTAAACATAATGTGAATATATGCCGGGAGTACAAAAGAAAATGTGAAGAATGTAAGAAATAATATGAAAATCATTGTGAAGGATTAAAGAAAGAGAATCTTTATAAATTATTACTGAAAAAATGTGTATCAAAAGTGTATTCTCTGCCCAATAACAGATGGGGGAGCGAGAAATCCATAGAAAAGTTAGCTGGTATAGGCTTTGGGATACCGGAGTGGACCGGCAAGCATAGCGCTAGACGTTGACAAGGTGAACAGGCGACCTTTATAAGAAAAGGACCAATATTTAGCCACTTCCGCACATGCAGCGACAGTCGTGCAACAAAGTGCACCACCCGCCAGCCCGCTGATAAATGCGTATGCGGCAAACAATGCGAATCACACAACCGCCACCGTCAAATCACTCAACATGTGTTTCACCCCTCCACGGGGCATCTTCAGGAGCTATGTCACACCGATTAGTGCCAAACACAGAGTGACCAACCTTTTTAAAGTCCTCGGAAGACGCTGAAAATAGGCCTCTTTCAATCGGTTATTTGAGAAACCAATGGGAAGGTCTATGTCTAAAAATCGTCCTATGATGATCATGAATTAAATAGTAACCTATAGCGATAGAATCAGCACATTTTATACTGGAATTTAACCTATTTAATATAAGCCATTATAATATTAAATAATGAACTAATAATGTTTGTTTTTTTTTAAACAGCCAATATTTACCCAGACACTGGCAACACTGTAGGAACTTTCCACGGCTGCAGGCAGACTGGACATTTGTTCTTCCATCTGACAGCTAATTCGCTCTTCTATTGATAGAAAATATTGACGTTTAAATATGTTTCAACTTACACATATATGTTATCGCTTGTTATTTTTTTAATCAAAAAATAACAAGCGATAACAGGATCGAATCTTATGTAATTCACACTTTGTGCATTAATTATATAGGATCGCCACTACTCACTAACGAGCTTCCAGAAGATGGGCAGCAGTACCATACACATTGCGACTGCAAACCCGCCTAAGAACCGTGGCAATTATGATATATTCCCTTATAGATATCTTTGGAGGGTTAAGTGGTCCTTTATGCGCGAAACCACGACGGCGTATATAAATCCTTGGAGGGTGAAAAAATTACACAATACATGTGCAAATCGATGGACTCGGATTTGTTGACAGACTGTCGAAAAATAATTATGATGTGCTCATCTCAAATCTGGTAATATTGGGATATGCCGACCGAGCCCAGATTCCCGAGCTCTATTGATTCTAAAATTCATGAAATTGAATTCCTCAGACATTTCTATGACATATACGAATAGTCACTGTAAATGATGCAGAAACGACGACAAAAAATCAACCTTTAAAATTAATCAAATTTCAATCCTAACTCAATAGCAATAAGGTTACATATTCAATTAGTGATAAATGTGACAGTATATGCATTGCTATAATATAAGCCCTTCATCATATGCAATCTTCAGTAGACTCGGTTCAAATTGGTACATGTGGGAGACATCGCATTTAATGTATTCACCATAAGTGTGTTTTTAATGGCGCCCGCTATTGGGGGCCTTTCGCTCTCCCCTATCGTATTTATGGGACAGGGCGTTACTATCTTATAACATATAATATCATTAATTGAAATATTTATTTAATTTCAAAATTAAACAATTTTTGCTTTAGTTGCACAAGTTTCTGTTGTTTATTTTCGCATTATTTATTTATTTAATGGAATCAGGCGTTACCTTGCGGAAGTCCATACTAAGTAAGAAAAGACCAATATTTAGCCACTTCCGCACATGCAGTGGCAGTCGTGCAACAAAGTGCACCGCCCGCCAGCCCGCTGATAAATGCGTATGCGGCAAACAATGCGAATTACACAACTCAACACGTGTTTCACCCCTCCACGGGGCATCTTCAGGAGTTATGTTACACCGATTAGTTCCAGACACAGAGTAATCTACATCTATACATGATAATTACAGTCTCTCTCTCAGCGGGCTTATTTATCCCTGGGGGGTTATTTATTTTACATTAGTTTTTTGCTTTTTCCTATTCCTTTAATTTCTTATTCGACGTCGTCAATTACCACTCTGCGACATTTGAAGAACGCACCATAAGGGTGCTGGGTCCATCACATTGTAAGGAAAGAGTACGGGCGCAGGGGCTGACGATGCGATGTAAGTTTAAAGTAAATAGTCATGTTTGGCCACGCTATTATGCTATGAAATAACTATAATACCTGTGGTGGTGTTGGCAGAGGTAAGGAAGTCATGGGGGTAGCCTGGGCCTCCCACCACCGCAGCAGTTGCACCGCAAACGCTCCGTACTGCACTGCACTCAGCAATCCACGACCAATAAGTGGGAATGACAGCGTCATGTCACTACGGACATGAATTTTTTTTAAACAAATGATTTAATTACAGCAAACGCTCTTTATTCGCGCTTCCTTCATTCCTACATTCGTGGCGAAAATTTTTTTTATTAGCGGATGCAATGAGTACATACATAATAATAAAAGGATTCCAACAGGTATCCAACCCAATATCCTTTGTAAATGCAGTCAAATGGACTAATAAAAAAAGTTCCTCTAAAATGTAAAATTTACAGCCTATTAAAGAAGAGGCTTTGACAAGCGCTGGAAACGTAACAGTTAATTTGAAAAATCTTAGTGAAGGTTTAAAAATGGCAAATGAGTTTTGCGATCTTTTTATGAACGTTCAACCATCTGTGGAACGAAGTCTTATTTATGAGATTGCTAATACGACTGCTGCATGTCAGTCAGAATAGAGGGAGCTTTTTAAAATCTGTCAAGCAAGAGAAAAATACAAAATTCTACAAACCATTGTTTAAGCTTTAAGATAATTAATCAAAATGTTCATAAACTTCAATTAAATTTGTTTTTATCTCCTAAAATCCCATATAAATTACCTTTCCGTATTTACGGTTTCTGAATTCGCGGCGATGTTATATAACATTCACACCGCGAATAAACAGCTTTTACTGTGTTTAAAAACTTTTTCCCTTGGAATTTAAATTACTGCAAGGAATTTCTTAGCGATGCTGCCTTAAAACCATGTCATTGAAAATACATGAATTTCTTCTTCAAAACATGCAAAATAACTAGGGAATTGTTAAGCATTAGTCGTGACCCCCACAGCCATTACGACTGAAAAGGTTTCACGCGACCACGAGCAGGTTGACGCGCTATATATGCCTCCCCCCCCCCCTCGGTACACCGACGACATAATCAAAGTCGCTGGATGCGTGCAGCAAGACATTTGGCGATCTTTGGGAAAGGCCTTCATGTTGCAGTGAGCGTCTATAATCTGACATGAATGAAAGTTATTTTTGGTTCCACAATTATGTTTTTTTAGGTAGTTTATATATTTGTATTGCCATGAAAAAAACCGCTGGAATCGTAGTGTTGCCATATTCATTGTACTAAATCATAACCCTCCTTTTCGTGCTACCGACTCTGTCCGATAAATAATGAGTTGCTATGCGCTTTCTCTCGACGTAGTATAAGCCGATGCCATCTAACGGTATCGCGTCTGTATATCGTATCTGCAGTTACACTGGACAAAGCAAATTGGCCTTAAAGCTGCAACCATAACGGCCATACGGCTTCTCTGCCCAAAATGGGAGTATCTTCACGCCTACAGAAATAAATAGTTTCTGTATTTAAATAACCATGTATATACCTAGGTAATATTCACGTTCTAAAAATAAAAAAAATCATATCATAATCATACTTGATATTTCCAGCCCATAGACTCTTGAATAGGTCAGACCAAGTGTATTCATCGGCTTCTGGAGGTGGTGCATCCTTAACTGTTAACCCTAACAGAGCATAGTCCAATGACGGTGACAGCGTTCGTCCTGTCAAATACTTTGCCATTTGCACAAGTTTTGCCGTCTCTAAGACAAAGTGCGCAATGGAGTAGACCTTAATTGCGGCTTTGCGTAATTGGTCACTTTTGCTCTGAAAAAGAAATCCAAAAGTTTACTGACTTATTTCTTATAAGCCATGAAGCCCTAATCATTGTAAACTACACAACTAAAAAGCCACAGTTGGCGCTCAAAAGCTTATAAGAAAAACAGAAGTACATGAATATCAAGAAATGCCAATTAATTAATAGTCGGCAGAGCACGGGTGAATAGGTATTTTCTAGGCAAGCTTATCAAGTACCAATTAGCTTACCAACATATAACTCGTCATCAAAAAATCACAGAAATATATTGTCACCATATATACGAAATAACTTAGATTATAATTTGTGTAGATTCGTAAAAGTTGTAGTGTGCATTACAACTCCACTACTACATTAAAATGACAAATGGCTTGAGTGAGAGAGAAATGGACTGAGCGGGACAGAGAATGTAAAAAAAGAGAGGGAGATATACAGACATAAAAGTGACTTAATAAATTATTTAGAAAGGGGACCTTTTTTGCCAATTTTTTTCTTATTCATCATTCATATAACTAGAGTAATCTATGATCTAACGTCTGCTTACCTTACCAAGCCTCCCATCCTCGTGATCTTCCCTCCATCTTTCAACAATTCTTTCAATCTTCTCTTTAACATAAGGCGCAAAAACAAGTAGCAGAAGAGAACCTTTTTCTAAGAGGTCAGGTAAACGGATTCCAGTATGAAACTCATTGCTGGGGCTTATAGGGGCGCGCAGTAACCCATAGAAACACTCCGAGAACGACGCAGCTGAAAACAGATCTCGATTGCTTTAATATAATATTGCATACTGGGATTTTTTTTTCTTCAAACTCTATATTACTGGCCATTACGGCGACCATACTTTCATTCATCATCATTGTGTATTCGAACTGAAATTCGAATGCAGATTTTAATTCAGACACCATTAGTGATGTCATCTGAAATTGTGCTCACATCTATTTTACAAATTGTTAATATTATTTTTTAATGTGCAATTATACATAATCTCAATCAGACAATTGTCATCCATTTTTTACTATGATGAAGGGCCAGATACATGCCCGGGTGACATCTTAGTTAGAATTTTAGCACGCAAAAAAGACAAAAGTATTGCAGTTGAAGTGGCCAGCAATATAGCACATGAAAGCTACAAAAGTATGGAGACTGCATTAATGGCTATTAAGTAAGAAAATTTTGAAAAGGAACTATTTTCAGAGTCGACTTGTATACAAGCCGGTGTAGTTGGTTTTATTTGATTTGCTTGTTTACATCTATACTTATTTTATAGACAAAAGTGCTTTTCATGATGAAAACAATATTTTAACTTTAAATTAGATGCCTCCTAATATCGATGTCTAAGCAGATAAAAAAACAAATGCATATTATCAAAAAAGAAATAGATGAGTGTTTAAAGAAAAAAATAATTACCATAATGTTTTAAGTAATGATACTGTAAACAAAAATCGAGGAGTAGGAAGAGCTCATCATACCAATGTTCGCACCATCCACATTTATTTGGATATACAGCAGCCAAATACTGAAAAACAATAATGAAAAGCTTGTAATTTATATATACATAGCAATACTATTTAAATTAATATACATCACAAAACAATTACTTTTCATAATTTTTAAGTCATTTTTAAAGACTGTGATTAAACAAAGTCTAAACCATCATCACCATGGTGTCCACTGATAAACACTCACTGCAAAGCATAGGCCTCCTCTAAAAATTACCACGATCTGGTCTTGTGCTGCCTGCATCCTGTGATCTTCCGCAACCTAAACTATGCTTTTACAAAGTGAGTAACCTACCCATACTGCAATGTCTAAATACCTTGAAAATTAATAATACAGAAGAATAAACCATCTCCAAATTTAACATTTAATAAGATTATTATTCAAAAACTAATTAATTTTATTTCTAAAACAATAGCCATTGAGTATGCTTACTCTCATATAATTCACTGTTTACTAGCTATAAGGTAAACCTCTCTACCTAGAAATTTTATTGATTACAATGTATACACAAAAATGTGTAGTCTAGCTAAGAAAAATATATTTTTTGTGATTGATATAAATAACTAGCTATCCCCAGCCAGCTTTAATGAAAGCTTTATCAACCCTCTTTATGGATTGAATTTCATAAAATCCATTGTGAGCTGATCTAGTTGGTAAAATTAATATTCCTAGCAAATTTCAAACATCTAAGCCATATGATTCACAGAGATATTGCAATGAGTCAGTTTATGAAAGAAATCTTTAATATTGATATAGACATAATACATATATATTCCCGCCATTTCCCAGTCCTGGCCTTACGACCCAAATAGAAAGATTTATTCAAATATTTTCCTAATCATCATTTTTTTCTGTCACTCACAATTCGTTTTGTCTGTAGACATTTATAGGTTTACCAAGTTTGCATTGGCACTAAAGGACCTAGACCTCTTTCTAGTAAATGAGCTAAACAAGGACCTTTGGACAAGCAGAAAATATTACCAACAAATAACTTTCTAGCTAAAGCTAATTTTAGAAGGTTATTTAGAAGAATAATATAATATGTTTTATTTTGGTATTATAAAGAAATAAGAATATACATGAAATCCTAGTGGGGGGGTTCAAGTCATGGGCTCCAGGTCCAGCCATGCTTAGTTTTGCAACTTAGTTTGTCACCGGTGACAATATAATAAAGGTAATCATTAGTTACATCTTCATTATTAGTTAAAGCATCATTAAGACAAGTTGATATTAAATAAGTTGGTGTAAATGGGCCCATATCTTAAATACAAGCAATTCTGAAACCAGAAGACTGGCACAAGTCTAAGAGTGAATTAAGTAACTGATATTTAATTTTAATAATTGCCATTGTTAGTTTATTTACCACAGTAAATTTTCTGCATGGAGGTTTACCAATTTCACTTAATAAATAAGAAAAAAAGAATAGGAAGAATGTTTATCTGTTGAACTCACAGTATGTACATACTAATGAGGATATGGATCTCATGAAATAATTGTAGGCGATGTTTTGATTAAATTAGTTAACTCAATTTGATACTTAATAACGTGGAGTAGATTAGCAAATCATTTTAGGTGAAAATATTCTTAAATTTATTCAAACATTTTGTTGAATATTCTCTGTAATACCTCCGCAAGTCTTCTTAAAGCTGGTCTGATTGTTACTCCCAAGGCTTCTTGAGCAGCAATCTGAAATACTGATGGTGTTCCCTGTAGTGTACGGGTTAAATGCGCAGCATAAACTGCCATAGTGGTATTCCTTAACTTTTATATCAGGTAAAGATATATCTTAACTCAAATTTCTAATCACAATAAGTCTACAACACCGATGCAATTTGTTTATCTTCTGAATAATTTTGACAGTGACATCTGCCTAAATGTCATAACATTTTGTTTCCATTTTTATTAACAGATACCTATTAAAAATGCCGCCAAAATTTAATTCTACATTATTACATATTCATGTATATTATAAATATAACATTATTTTTCAAAAGGTCTTAACGATTGCATACAGGGGGTTTCTGTGAGCAAAAGCTAAATTTATAAAGCGTTATAGAAGCGTATATAGTTAGGTAAATATCGATTTTAAAACAGTTTATCGAATAATTTTAAAACAGAAAAAAAAATTGTCATTAATTTACTATTTACTATTTCGATAAAGCGATGATAGTACAATGTGACGCTGAAGCAAAAATATTGCTAATAATGAGACATTCAATATTTCTCTAATTACCACACTTAAGCTCTCTCGCAATAAACCTCTCAATCGTAAAGTTCTCTATCGCAATACGGTAGTTTTTGTAGACAAGTTGTTTGAAAAACTATTTTGAAAATTTTTCTTCGGTTAATTTTTACGAAATTATTCTGTAGTAAAATAGAATTATTTCGTAAAAACATTAAATAAGATTACGAATGACTCAGTAATCATGGATACGAACCAGTACGTAGCTGCTATTGACTTTTAACATTTTCATGAGCACTAACTTATACTTACTTATACTGTTTGTAATAAAAAAAACTTATTATTCATAGTTTTTTATTACATTTAAATATTTCTTTATTGTATTAGTTTATATAAACTTTACACTATATTACTGTGTATTATTTTTTTGGAATTTGATGCTAAAACTTTCAAAATTAATTCACTAAAATTATAAAATTATAACCAGATATTTTATTAACATGTTTTTTTGTATATTCACAGCAGGTAAATAGATATTGGTTAAATCTAAGCATATTAAGTCTTATACATTAAATAAAAAACTCGCTCTTTCTTACACATTTTATTAAGTCATTACATATACATTATAATACAAGTGTAAAAGCAAATATTAACAACATTGATGCATTGCCTGCCGACATTTCTGATTTCATCGCATTTTAATTGAAATTTGAAAAGAAAAATTATCAATCCACTAAATGGATACATTTTATACTTTCCATTACTTATTGTAATTACAGAAATAGATACTATATACTATACTTTCATAGTGACTTATACCGATTTTTATACATGATGAACTTCACTTTTTTATTTCATTATTAATTTGCTGTCAGTGTCAGTCGCTGGCCACGCCCTATATTAGCACCTTCGTTTTAAAGCGCATTAACTTATAATGTACAAAAGCATTATCTATCCTAAATCTAATACAATTTGGTCCTTCAAAAATAACATAAAGTTTACCTATGACTACATTTGCCCGGACACCTTTTACAAGATATTACATAAGATATACATGTGTGGATTGATTTAAATTGTTTGTTTTTGTTGATAATTCTTATACAACTTTAAGCACAAAATAATTATTTCAAATTCATAAATACATAGACAGTACTTATGTTCACATAAATATTAACATTTTTCATATCTAGAAAAATGTTTTAAATGAAACACTGGTCAGTTTACTTGACCAGAGCAACTATAGTACAAAATTACATCGTAATTGACACTACATACATTTATATAGTTTTTAAAAATATTTTATATGAAGTACATTATGAAATAAAAGATCAAATATAACTTGGTCTTTTACAACATTATCTATCTCACAAATTACACTTAAATAGATCATGTTCAAATTGTCTTTAAAATTCTCTCGACGTACTAAATGCAGAATAATCATATAGATAATATATAATTCTTACACATATTGTATTTAATATGTTGACTATATTATGTAACATTATTTGTGATGATAGATTTACTTTACATTTTA
Source organism: Battus philenor (assembly GCF_028537555.1). Classification (NCBI taxonomy): domain Eukaryota; kingdom Metazoa; phylum Arthropoda; class Insecta; order Lepidoptera; family Papilionidae; genus Battus; species Battus philenor. The sequence continues at coordinate 9,822,268 of NW_027181686.1, forward strand.
ATAAGAAATAAAATGCTATTAAATTAAAAAAAAAACTTATTATTTCATCGCTTTGCCTGTTTCGAAATTAAAAAAAAAATATAATACTTATTTATTATAAAATAAACTTAACTTGAAAAATTTCTTCTTATTCAGTATGTTATCAACTGTGAAATGTGATGTTTAAGTTACTATACTATAGTGTTACCGAAACCGCTGTACCTCGCCTTAGGTATGCGCTCGGCGAGACGGAGGGTATCTGCAGCTCTGTTCCATCAGTGCGCAATGCGCTCGCAGCGGCATTTATGGTCGTTTTTTCCTTTAGCCCCCATTTCACCGCGCTTTCCTAAGGAGCGGTATAGCGGTATCGGTAAAACTATAATAGTTCAGTTTCGAACAGACCTCTGCCGTGGTGTTATAAAGAACGAATTTAAGGTAAAGAAGTCTAGGCTAAGTGAGTTCAGCGCCAATTATCCTAAAACAGTACAGCTGTATATGTAACTGCAAAAAATATTTGTCAGAAGAAAAAAATGATTTTATTATATTTAATAAACTAAACAGCGAATATATTTTAATTCATCAAGCAAAAAAATTATCATATATATTTATTCACTAAATTATTAAAATGAGTTAATACAAATGTATACATTTATTATCTGTTCAGTTTCTGTTTCTATATATCCCTAGAATTACACTTATTAAATTTTCATATTTCACATTACTTGGATGTATGGACTTCATAAAAACATATATATTTTAGTTTACAAAATCTATCAGATCCAAATTTTAATACCATTTTCTAGTTTATTTAAATAGACAACATAAACGTCTTAAACATGTGAGAAAGAATTTCAAATCGAGTAAATCCACCGCTGTCGTCCACCTTATTTGGCATCTTCCCGAACATACAAATATAGTTTTTTTTTTTTGAGTTTTAGAGCAAGCTTTACATAATTTTATCTTATAATAAATATCATAAAGTCAATTAAGCGGAAATAGAATAATTATATACAGAGATGATTTTACCCTAAAACGGACAATAGCGGATTTGGTTCTCAATTGTATAAAACAAGCCAAAATTGTCACAAACAAAACTGTGCAATTTTAGATTAAAAAGCAGACCGTTATTAGTTAGTATTGAGTAATTATTTTGATATATTTTTTTAATCAAAAACAATTTAAAAAATTCCGTATCCTTGTCACTTTCAAATAATCCAATAGGTAAAAATATAAAAACAGATTATGTAAGTACAAATAAGCCCTTGTTTATCGATTACCGCCTAGCGGATAACATAAACAAATCGGAATAATCTTGGCGCGTTGATTTCGCGCCTAATTTCCGCCGTTTATACACTAACCGCTACTCGACAGACAAGAGGTTAAGCATTCCTTTATTAGTAGATGTTTAAGTGTTTTTAAAATAAATCTTATACAATTTGTTAACATTTCTTAAAGGACCAATTAAGTAAGAAATAAAATGACTTTTATAATATTAATAAGTACATATGTTAAAACATTAACACATTCCATGTCATGTGGGGCGTAGACGACCGCTGCACTTGCCGCGTACATAATGCATATTAACATTAATAGTTTTTTCAGCTAATTACAGCTTTGTATTTAAACAACTTTTTTATTTTTTTTAAATGTGGGTCGCATACGCACCACGCGGCCTCAAAGCAAAATCTTCAAAAATTGCCGTGGCAAGGAACGTGTTAAAAATACATTGCGAGTTGTATAAAAACAACCTTAGAAATTCATATGAATACAATGTTAGATATTAAAATACAAATATATAAAGGCAATGAATGTGATTATTAAAATAGCATTTGTGATAATTATTATTTATTAGCTGTCTTGACAGACTGTATTATAAGAAGTTACTGATCTATCCCATTACAAAAGAAAGTATGAATATAACTAATAAATCTATTTATGGATCAAATGTGAAAAAATAACAAATACTGATCGAAGCGTGAACTGTCACACGCGAGTATTTCCGAGCGAACTAACAAACGCGCTAAATTCATACCTAACTGTCAATCGCGCGAAGTTCGCAATGAACTGTTGAACGGGCGAAATTTAGCTAATTGTCGTACACGCGATGTTCACAACTAAATGTCAAAGTTGTGAAATTTAAAGCGAATCGTGAAACGTGAGATTATCGTACCGAACTGCCAAGCGGGCGGGGTTTATAGCAAGTCGTCCAACGCGCGAAGTTCATAGGTCTCTGTCATACGTGAGAAGTTCATAGCTATCTGTCAAACGAGCGAGGTTCGTAACGAAATGTCAGGCGAAGATCAAAGCTGTTAAACGCACAGTTTTAATTATAATAACATTTAATCAAAACTTTCAAGTTTCTACACAATTTTGTGATTTTTGTCATCATAAGAATCCGTAATATCAGGAAACGTAATTAAAAGATGAACGAAATAGGTAAAGTCGTTCTCAAGTTAAAATGTTGGATAAAAACGAAAAATAAATTATCCGTAGTCCGCCATTTTGATAAAACTAATGACTTTCGTATATCTAATATTAATAGTTACGTCATAGACTAGGCTTTTGAAACTACAGTGTCGATGTAATCTCAAGGATTACTGATCCACACTGTCATATGATAGTAAAATATACTATCTTACTTTTAGATTACGATTGTTAGGTTTTAGAAATATAAACAAAGAAAGCAAATTAATTTTTCAAAGATGTTTTGTTGTATTTTCTTTAAGTGTTTTAATTTACTAATCTAAAAAAAAGTTGGTTTATTATGAAAATCACTTTTGTATATATAAAATCTCGGTATTGATGAATGAGATGGGTAATTATTACAGTACCTGGCGATAAATATTGCACAACGACCTTTGAAAACAGACAATTGGCTACTATCTCTGTCCCACACTACCTATGTGACGTTTTGTCAGTCGCATTTCGTACGACAGAGATAACGTTTTACGAAGCTACGATTGTCTCTTTCCAAAGGCCGATGTGAAATATTTATCGCCGGGTACTGTACCTATGTGTACCTATTAGTGAATAATTATAAGCGGTCTCTATATTTTCTTAGCACTATTAATGTAAACATACATCCTTATATTCTTTTCTGGTTATAACATTAAAACCAAACTTTAACTTTTGACTACATTTCCACTTTCTTTTTCGAATGACGAAAGAGTTTAAATCATTTTACCACTAGCTTCATGTTGCACTGTATGTACGCACTAATCTTTACACTTACAGTTCCATATTGCAGTATCATCCCCGAGTCTGATTAACAAAACTTTACATGTCCAGGGCTACATAATTTTTTTTTAACATTATTTAATATCTTTATTTTCAGCTATATAGACATATATGGCAATAATGTTCTTTGGGGCTGCAACATTAAATTACTAGCTCGCTGAATTGTTGTATTGTGGTCTACCCGCCAGCTCCAATAGATATCTATCAGGATGCTCTATCCAATCAGCTGCTGATAATTTTACCTGTAAATATAAATGTTACTGTAAACACCTCTTAATTAAAAATACAAAATTTACAATTGTAATCACTATGTTTTTTGCAATATAACAGCACAATAAATTTGTAAGTTATGTGGTTTATTTTTAAATTTCAAGGTTATTTTGGTTTCATTGGTGATATTTTAATTAAAACATACTTAATGTAAACAAGACCAATTATAATTAGAGTATTACGGTAGATAAGTATAGTGAAGGCATTATATATCATAGTGTGTCCACAACTCCTTACGCGGAGTATTTACCAAAAGAATATTTCGTTTATTTAGTTTTTTTCGTTAAAGAATTTGTCTAAAAATAAAAGTAGTCTAAGTTAGTCCTTTACACATTAGCTATCTGCCAGTATAGATCCCGTTAAAATAGGTCTTGCCATTTCAAAGGTTAACCGGATAGACAGGTAAACAAAAATTTAAATAAATGTTGATTTTCGTGTAGTAAAAATTGGTTATTTTAATATTACAAACACACACTTCAATTTTATTTATTTATATAGATATGAGTTTCTTTATTTGGTCATTAAAAAGAATGAAATGAACTGGCCATCTCATACCTAGCTTAAGAACACTAATTTCCTTCTTATATACGAAACCGATTATCCTTAATGCGTCATGACAAAATCAAGTACTCTTGTCACATAACAATCACCATTAATCCGTGTATATCCCAAATTTTAAAATATATAACAGGGGTGGCCAAGCTCTTTGATATTGCAAATCATTTTTCGAAATTTGAAATTTTTTGCCAGCCGCAATTGAATACGCATTTAAAACAGGCAAAAAAATTATTTTCAAAAATTATATTTATTGAAATTATTTAAACAAAAGTATAAAATATGTGTATTGAAATTAGATATAATGACACATTTATATGACAGCACTCTTAATAATACTTAAGACGGCGGTAAGTTAATTATGATCTGTATTTGAATTTCTTTAATTTTATAGAGAAATAATAATTAATATAATTCACACAAGTAATTTCGTCTAATTTCCTAGGAACTGACATAGGTTATTTAAATTTAAATATCGGAATAATTCAACAATCAATCGGAGCCAAAAATAATCGTTCAAAGAGCCGCAGTTTGGCCTCACCTGGGTCTATAATATCGTAATATATATATTTTAATTACATACCTCATAATCACTCGTTACTCGGGCGAGAAAGGTAGTCTGTAAAGACTATCTATCTCTCTCTTTATATAAAAAACTTAATGAAGAACTCACTTGTCGTTGTCTCTCAGCCTCCCGAACTTGCCATTTCTTGATCTCCAATTGATTTTCCCGAGAAGCCTGATCTCCGCAGCCCCATACCTTTGTAATGATCATTATAACTATTAAATTTATGGATGTTTATAAACTATACCAGTAGAGACACTAAGTTAATTTATTTATGTATTTTTATTTATGCTTTAATAAAAGTTACTACATCTTTTTCTCTCTATATCTATCGTATATAATTAAAATAAAACGTTAATATATGGCGCTACTTGTAGCATTAATATGCTTAAAAATTCTTGAAGCGTGTTAATAAGGACCAAAATAATTCAACCTTATTCAAGCATATTTATGATTATACTAACTGTCATAAAACCTGACTTTCTATAGCCTTCTGATTTCAGCTAGTCATGAGCAAACATCAGATCATCTAGAATGGGCTTTCAAAAGCACTATTAGTAAAAACATTTCTAATATGGTTAGATTAGGAAGTGTCGGGTCGGTGAAGGTGAACGTTAATATATTTGCAAGAACCGTACCCGACAACTCTTACTACATAAAATGCTAAGTTATTTCTCTTCTTAATGTTCCATTGGCAGAACAGTCTTAATCATTAAAAAATCGAAATCCGTCTCAAATTCTCTGGCCAACTGATGTAGTTATGTGAGGGTACTTTTGCAAGTGTTTATTCTTTTTCATATTTGCAGCTGGTCTTCAGCGGCTACTTCCTGCGACTTTGACTATTTCGTAAGCCCACCTAGTAAAACTATTCCAGCTAAGTTAGTGACTTTCGTTCTAGCGCGTATCTCATTTCGAATTTGATCACGCAGCGAAAGATATTATAAAGTAAAAAGGATCTACCTTTATACAGGTTTTAGTGTTGTGTTTTCAAGTTGCTTAATTATATTTAATTTTAATTAATCGAACAAGACGGGTCAAATAACAACATATTTAGAATGGTACAAATTGTAATGTATGTAACGACTAAATTACCACTATCACAAAAATAGTCGAAGCGTCACCAAGTTCAATAGTTGCACCAGGAATATTTAAATAATTCTGTAATTTTAGTGTAATATCATGTTCGTTCCACTCTTCTTTCGTCGTTACTATCTGATGCTATTATATCTCTTTTTTGATATTTTGTTGGCCTAATATCAGAATCGCTTTTCTGATACAGTATCATTTTTTCAGTCACCACAATTTGATTCATAATCATCACTCGGATAATCAAATAAAGCATCTGCGTATAATTCATCGAAAGAATCTTCATTTTAATTTTTTTTAAATCATTAAATGTTTTTTACAATAAAAAATTGGGCGACTCTTATAAAACAGCTTGCATTATTATGACCAAATTGCAATTGCACTATATGGTATAACAGAAATAACAGTAATGCAAAAAAACGCATCACGAGTTTACTCATAGCTGGACTGTAACATTTGGCCATAAAAACACGAGTTACGACCGGTCAACAATGCGTTAATTAAGTCCAGTAACGTGAATCCCCCCCCCCCCTTCACCGCCCTCTGACAACCGCCAATGCGCAAATGAATATTAAAAAGCTTAAAATGACTGTATTAACTAACCTCAATAGCTTGAATATTGTAAGGAACTCCTTGGAATGTGAAGGAATCGAAGTCTTCGTTGACGCTGAGGAGTGGCTTGCGCGGGTCACTACCCGCACGGAGGCCACGCGGGTATCCACGTATCGACGTGTTCAGATACAGCATCTTAGGGCCGTGTTCTATCACTGAAAACCTAAATGAACATTCACATTAAACCTTCAATTATATATAATATATAAGACATGTTTAAAAAGTCAAGGAGACATAGATGGCGCTAGTTTCATTGCATTACTTCATGAAAATCAACATAAAATAGCCGTTTTCCTTGTTAGGCCTGGGATTTGACAGCCCATGTGTTAATATATGTTCCAGTTTTGTACTTATAAGGGCAATAGTTTGAAAAGATGCATTTTCTTTAATGAAACTTCCTCTCAAACGCCCCTGGCGGATGGAATTTCTTAAAATCAATTCCTTTTATTACTACCTCCGCACTACTCTGTGAAATTTAAGTCAAATCCTTTAGACTCTGGAGATATTTCTAATCAATAATTTTTAAGAGTTTGTATCTGCATTTACTTTTATATTTATCCCTTTCGTCGTCGTTTCAGCTTATTTACGCCCACTAAAACGCATAGTCAAAGACATCTATAGCGAGATATGCCATATCCCGGGAATCGTAACTACCAGTTCAACTTAGTCTCTAATTATTATGTAAGGATAGTAAGATAAGGATGCGTTGATATGATCTCAAAAATATCAATCTACATTATCGTTTGCACATTACGAAGGCGTTCTCTTGCTCTTATCTTTTTTCTTCATTACCTGACGCCTTAAGGTGTTTTTTAGACCGATTTAATTAAATGTCGGCATTAATGTAAGTGAAGGAAAATAAAATTCAAAAAAGCAAATCCTCACGTGGGATACAACTGAATGAGGGAACAGTCGGGCCCGCCCCAGTACTGATGGGTTTCACGCCACTCCTGAGGACAGGCAATCACCGCCGTCACCTCATCGGACGCAACAACCACTAGCGTTGGACCTCTGAAATTTAAATATTAAACATTATATATTGTACTTTCAATACGTGTATTGAAATATATTATACGACCACAAAAATATTACTGGGTAATTAGGTTTTAATGGAAGAGAAAAATTATATAAGGCTCAACGTTTACGTTTTTACAATAATATCCCAGATAATGTAAAAAAAACTCCTGCTACCAGATTTAAAAAAAAATGTCAACGAACTTGCTAAGGTTTTCTACACTGTATATGACTTCATAGAAAATAGAAGAAGGCAGCGCCACTCAGCATTCGTTGATCGGTGTTCCCTGCGACACTAACGCCCTCTTTTATAAACGATATCTCCACTACAACTTTTTCAAAATTACCCTACAGTAATCATTTGTATCATCATCACTTAATTTTAATGATTTATTTATTTATTTAAACACACACACATTTCTTGTACAAAGTATTATACAAAAGTAAATACATTAACCAGTGGCGGTAATACTACTACTACGCTACAAGCGTTGTATTAAAGTTGACCGCTAAAACTGTGAACTTAATATTACTCAGTAAAGTTAGTGTATATTAATATAATAAATATTACATAGGATTTTCTCTAGTATCTAAACAGTTTATGCTAACACTTTTACTTCCTAAGAAATGTGTGGTTGAAAGAATGCTGTATTAACTTTGTCCGATGAATGTATTGTCATACCTGTAGGCGAGGGTATGGTGTAGGAACCGATTAGCGCCTAAACCATGTTCCCTAGACGCGTACAGCGGCGCCCAGTGAGACGGCACGGCGCACACGATGCGAGCCAACCAGAGCGCAGCTGCAGAACCTCCGCCTGAGAATAAAAATTGTAATATTTACTATGTTATAAAATGACTATTGTTTACTGACAAAGATCACAAATACTCAGTTAATAAGCATAACTTAACACTTTTAAAATAGGCAATAGACGTAATGTAAACGTAGAAATTTCGAGAAATATTACTAAATGCAATTTTCAAACAAATTATTTTACATGAACTCTGGTAGGTTTTAAGATAGGTTGGAAGAAAAATTTAATATGGTTTTTCTATTAAAATAACAATTAAAAGATATCGATAAAAATAGCTTTTTTTTAATTACCGCCGCACGTATACCACATTATTTGTTAGCGACATGCTCGCAAATAACCTTGAAATAGTAATCATTTCTCAATCTAAAGAAATGAGGGTATAAGTACCTGAATGCTGAGCGGGAGGTGGCTTCGCAGGCCGAGAGTAGAGGGGTGGCGCGGTAGCGGCCAGCAGCCAGGCGGCGGAAACAGGTAACAGTGCCCCACTGCCTGCGTGCCAGGCGCCGCGTTCCAACACAGGAGTCGCCAACTCCAATCCGGCACCAGATCCGTTTGACTCCACATGAGCCTCGATATCTCGGTGCCTCGTTGCCAACATGTGGACGCAGTATCTACACACAAATCATATTTAAACCTCATTCCACTTTCACAATCGCTCAGCGAGCCATGGAGAGGGCTATACTCAGGATTTCTCTACGAGAAGTCGGTTCTACAAATGTCAGTGGACAAGCCACAGAGAACAAACAGCCAGTAGGGTGTTCAGATTCTGGACTGTAGATTTCGGATTAGTAAGCACAGCATAAGACATCTGCATACATGGTGAAAAGACCTTGTTAAGGTCGTCAGAAGAAGATCGATAGGAGGCCTATATCCAGCAGTGGAACTTCTTTAGCTGGTATAATGCTTGAGATCCCTGATTCGATCTAGTAGACTACGGACCAAAAAGCACAGAATAAGAAGTCCATCCACTAGACGAGACCAATAAAGACGTCTATCAGTCTCCTACCGGTCTTATTGGAAATCTATGCAGGCCTATGTCCAACAGTGAACGTTTCCTGGCTGAAACGTTTATGTATTGTTGTTTTTTTTCAATGACCTCTATTACCCCTATCTGATTATTGGGACAGGGCCATTAGTTCTCTTTGATTACATTTTTCAAATAATTTTTATTTTAGCGCTCTTCTATCATTCCTCATAACATCTTTTTTTTTCTATTTTATACCGTTACCCTTTCGTACGTTGCCTTTCCATCTTAACCTCGCTCCTCAATTATTACAGATACTTCAATTTTAATCTATCACTAAGTTATTTTAGGTCTTTTTCGGTCTATCACATTTTATTTACATTCTTTTACAGTACCCGGCGATAAATATTGCAGCACTAGTGTGGGACAGAGATAGTGCTTTACGAAGCTGAAATCAGCCAATTCTCTCTTTCCAAAGGTCGATGTGCAATATTTATCTTCGAGTATTGTACTACAAATGTATTATTTTTATTATTTTAACATTAATTATTTTTCTGTATATTTTGTTATTTATTACCTCCTAGTTTTTGTTTGTTAATCCGACCTTGATCAAAATTCTTAATTTTGGTTTTTGTTTCCTGTTTATTGTATCTGCCACTATCATCCTGCATTATTCGAGGAACGTAGGTCTGTCTTCATCATCATATATAAATGAGGCAATGCAGTCCTCGCCAATCTGTTTGACCAACTAGCAGTCAGAATCGAATCGAAGTCCTCCGAATGCGGGACTGTCTTTGTGTACTGTTTGTTGGTAAACGTTACCTGTGGACCGGGAATATGAGCCTCCTGCAATTCATCTCCAACCAACGCACCACGAAGCCCACGCTGTGGGAGTCTTTCTTGTTGAAGCAGCCGTTGATTACCGCCGACAACGTCTTGTTGATCTGCCAACAATCCCACCTTCAGCCAGATATCGTGATTGGTTCTAAAACTGTGGGTAAAGTCAACTCACCATCAGACACGTCTGCGGTCCTTCTGGATAATGGTCCATTGAAAGTTTGTAGCTTATGTACAGAAGACTTCGTAAGCCATCCGGTGTCACAGCACCTTCGTCGGACTCCGAACTGAACATTCTAGAAAAAAAAATTAACGTTTTTGATTTCTTTCAAGACCTTACGAACTTCTTACTATACGGAATCTATTACTAAGTCGAAAATAAGCATTTTATTTACTTACACTAAGTGAAGAAGCTTAAAGCCTATGCCATTCTCTGTTAGTGTTCTGAAGTTCACTATACCTAACCATAATATGATGATAAGTAATTTATCTATAACCTAGTGTTTCTCTTATCACATCATTATCATGTCATCCTATGGACGGCATTCTCCAGGCATCCTTCCCCCCTCCTTCCTATTTACAAATAAAAAATAAGGGTTGATCGTAGAGGGGTGAAAATTTATGGTTGTATGTATTCTTGTATGCTGTATCATAAAAAAATAAAAACAAAAAATTTCGTTAAAAAAAAAAATTAAGTGTGAACAACCTTTATCACTTAGGGGTATAGAAAATAGATAGTAGCCGATTCTCAGACCTACTGAATACGCATATTAAATTTGGTAAAAATCAGTCAAGCCGTTTCAGAGGAGTTCAAGTTCGAACACCGTGACACGAGAATTTTATATATTAGGTATAGTATATATAATAGCAGATTATTAAAACACATTCGCTTGGTCTACTTCCATAGACAATATTTTGCTTAAGGGGTCGCTGTATGTGGACAGTCTAAGATCAGTGATCAAGCTGATTTTTGGAGGGGAGGCCCACACCTTGCAGGGAGCGTCTATCAGCTGACTAGATGATGATAAGAAGGATCAACCAACAAGTTTACAAGACGTACCTGACATAGGCCTCGATGATGGCGGCATCGTCAAGCATTGCCATTATCCTCTCGCATTGCTGCTTGAACGTCGACAGCGGGATGTGTTTGTTCTTGCACTTGGCTGTTTTGTGCAGGTACCTGTAGAAGTGTCGCGCCAGCTCCGGGTACATGGGGAACAGGTATTTCTGCGAAGACAATTATGATTTTTATCTATAATATCAATTGATCAAATAACTGATCTGAATCATCACACCAGTCGATGTATGTCCATTGCTAGGCTATAGGCCTACCGAATATATTAGAGGGACCGGAAAGTAAAGTCGCTTTCTTAAACTAAATTCACACGACTACCTTTTGTAACAAGTTTTTAATTCTAATCAACAATATATTCACCTTCGTTATCAACAACCTTTTGCCATCTAGTGTACAACGTCTTCCAAGTACGTAATAAACAACCAACTGACAATAAAATATCGACATGCGCAGAAAACACATTACTTTCCGGTCTCCCTAACATTTCGAATAGGTCCGTTTGAAATCGGCCTACGAGTCTTTCAAAGACTTTAACAAGGTCATCACTCCACCTCGGTAGACGTCTGGTGCCGCTCTACCCGATGCGTGGCCTCTCGAATCCAGAACTAGAGGCGCTACATAGCCTGCCCACTACTACTTCAAACTGCCAATCCCCTGGACTATAACCTACATACTTTCGTTTGCCTAAATACCTTACTGATTCGATCTCGTAGAGAAGTCATAGCCCTCTCTACCACTAACTTTCACTAAGCTAATGATATATAATAAAGTGTTAGTCAATTCATACATTTTATGTTCATACGTCTGTACTGGCTTTGTTTATATATATATATATATATATATAAATCTAATATATAAAATTCTCGTGTCACGGTGTGCGTGATTGAACTCCTCCGAAACGGCTCGACCGATTTTCGTGAATTTTAGCGTGCATATCGGCTAGGGTGGAGAATCGGACATCTATTTTCATCTCCTAAATGTTAAGAGTGGTCCACCCCTAAATATTTTTAATTTTTTAGACAAAAAAAATTGTTTTTATTTTTATATGATACAGCATACAAAAATACACACTTTGTTAATCATTTTTTTCGAAAAACATGGTTTGCAGGATCAGTTAGTCTATCTATATATACCCAACTCATTGAATCAGCACCCATTAACATTTATTAACACATGATGATGTTCCAATAATATTTAACTACTAGTAGATATATAGGCAAAATCGCCTAAAAACGAAAGAACACACATCTAAATATCGCTAAGCTATCATTGACTTCGAGTAGATATTAGTAGAAGGAAACATTCCACGTTTGCTCAAAGCAAACATTCAAGCACTAATTGTGCAGTCAATAAAATTAACGTCATTCCAACGCCGCGATGGAAGCGGTAATTGCGAGCGATAAAAAAATAAGCACTATGAAAACTGTTTTGACACGGCGCCAATTGATACTAATTACGAATAGCATTTTTAAAGATTTACGCGTCAAAGGCATTTGAACAATACAGCCAAGTGTTCCTTATTTATTTATGTAATATTTTTATAGGACACCTTAGAACATGGATGCACAGACCGCGGCCCGCCAGTCGAATACTGGTGGCCCGCCGACAGCAAAAATAATACTCTCGTACATTCGAAAAATATCGAATTCTATTCCAGAATAAAACCAAAAAAATTTGATTACATACAGTTCATGACTTGCCCGAGTGGCCCCTAGTCAGTCTGTGCAACCATGCCTTAAAAACAAATACATAATAATAATAAAAAAAATATCTTTTTTTCAATTTCTTTACTGGACTTTAAAAATTCAATTTATTGACAGTGTATAGAGGTTGATTGTTTATAGGTGTAAATCATTATAAGGCGTTAATGAACAGCTCATTAGTGAGCTAAAACATCGACATACCTATTCTATTACCAATCCTATTTTCAATCAACTTGTATAAAGTGTACTATTGGAATGCGTCAGGCCAACTTCTAAGAGTACAAAGTCTGCAGAGACAGATATTGAACAACAATTAACTTTAATATGTACTAATACGAATTAGATTGATTTTTATTACTATATTCTCATTGCGTTATTTATTACATTTAAAATCATTAATTTTTAGATACGGTGTAACATACATTAATAGACATTAAACGGGTTATAGATTAATCCCTTTAAAGCTTTTACACACATAACCAAGCACCTTGAAGACACAACACCATGGCCTGTTAACCATACGTCGTGTTAGCGATCGAGTTAAGTTCAAGCATATTGCTCGAGAAAGCTACTGGTCATAACCATGGCATAGGGCCGTTCAGTTTGGAATTTTCTGCTCTAAGTTACAAACGTGTTCACAAAGAATCCTTACAAGTAAAATATTATCGTGGAAAACCAATGGAAAAACCAAAAAGGAAGACAAGACCCGGGTCGCCGACTGGCAGGCAAGTTTCACCATCATTACGACATATTTACCGTCGAATTTCACGTCGAAAAAACGCACATACATCAGTCCTAATAGTTAAAGCGTACACTAAGAATATATGAACATAAAAATCTGATGACCCTCTCCTTTGCCTCTAAATGAGTCTGGGCTTATTCAAGCTAAGGTCTATACTAACAAAGTGCATGAATTCAAAAACACATTCGATAATCCAATAATATTGACCACCTAATCTAACTTTGTCCTTGTTGGACTCTAAAAACTTAGTTAAATTATTTTATAAGGATCATCAACTTATTAAAATAAACCATACATAGTTATCATTTTAGCATTAGGTCATCCATAACTAGACACAGGCTTTCCGTGTAAATTTTCCGCCGGGTGGAGGCGGTTCTATCCGGCATCTTTCTAGGACCTCGATCAAAGGACCTCTGTCAGCTAATTGTGGGTGGACATATGTGGATGACCCTAAGGCCTCTTTAGTTCTCTGTCATCTCGTATTTAGCGCGAAAAGAACTGATTTCCATTTTCAGTTACAAAGAAGGATCTATGATGGAACCATCGGCTCACTAATGAACAATAAGGAAAGTAAAAAAAAGGACCAATATATAGCTACTTTCGCCAATGCAGTAGTAGTCGTGCAATAAAGCGCACCGCCCGCCAGCCCGCTGATAAATGCGCATGGGACAAACAATGCGAATTACACAACTACCACCGTTAAATCACTCAGCACGTGTTTCACCCCTCCACGGAGCATCCTCAGGAGTAATGTTACACCGATTAGTGCCAAACACAAAGTTGCAAACAGCTAAGTCCTTTTTATATCACATTCAGAGTCTAGGTGTCAAGTTACCAAAAATTTAAATAGCTCTATTCAGCGGTGATTATTTTCATTGGCTTTAATTTAAGAAGACTTTCACAAACTTATTTGTTGACAATATTGGCATATCTGTAGTACAAAAATTTCATTCTTTACTCTCATATTAAAAGGTCGATGCAGCTCATATTGTTTCAAATTTAGAAGTTTCACCCGAAAACTATGAAGAAGCTTGGACGCTATTACCAACATTTAAAATCAATCTTTGACATTCAATCTATCCCCCTTTTCCGTTGCTAGTGGACCACTGCACGAAAAATGTTCGTGCTTTGAGCAGCTTAAGTCAACCTACTGATCAGTGGGACGCTGTTTTAATTTTTATGTTAACTACAAGGTTATTTTGTTTTATGCCGGAATAAACGTTACATCACTATTTGAACGTTTAAAAGCGGCCAGCTAGTGCAGGAGCGGCACTTAACAAACATTTTGTTTCTAAACGTTCAAATAGTGAAATGACGTTTATTTCGACATAAAACAAAATGTTAAAAAAACGCGCCCATAGGGCGTTCGCGTTTGATAAGTGCCGCTCCTGCACTAGCTGGCCGCTTCTAAACATTCAAATAGTGATGTAACGTATATTCCGACATAAATCAAAATGTTAAAAAAACGCGCCCATAGGGCGTTCGCGTTTGATAACTGCCACTCCTGCACTAGCTGGCCGCTTCTAAAAGTTCAAATAATGAAATAACGTTTATTTCGACATAAAACAAAATGTTAAAAAAACGCGCCCATAGGTCATTGGTCCTTTTCTTAGGATGGACTTCTGCAAAATAATGCCTGAATCCATTAGATAAATAAGGAAGGTAACCAGACCCTCCTAGACTTCTTTAGGAAGGTCATATGACCTCCGATTAAAGCCAAAAAATAAAGGGTATAATTTCAATAAGTATATATTGACATAAGTCGACGAAAAATAAACTGTGACGTAGATAATAAGCAAAATAAATAATATTATTATTCAACTGAGGCAAATAAATGTAATATAATTTCGAGCATAGAGGTCTCCATTGATCGTAGAACGACTTTGAGCATACCAAGAAGGCCCGAAGAACCAATAAATGACAACCTGATGGTTAAAGTTGCATCGACACTCTATTACTAGCACAAAAAACATAGAAACAATACACATAATTAGAACAAACTTACCGTAAAACAATTCTCCGTAACTCCGTTGACGCCATCTTCCTTTTGCGACCGTTGAGCGAGCAACTGCACAAAAATAAACGCTTCTATAAATAAAATAAAACATATTATTTTAATTTGGTGCCGGACGAAAATATTTGCTGTAGTAGTAGTAGACGGAAATATTAACGGGTTTATTACCCTACTACAAAACTGTATTTTAATAACACATCATATTACGCGATTTCATATACCACGTAATATTTTCTCGTATTAACGCAAAGATTTTCCACGTTATATTTATGTACTATAAAATTTATAGCAATTTGTATAGTTCAAAATTCTCAAACGTCTGTAGATTGTGCCAATTGTATTCTTAACGTGAATTATTTGTACATAACGCGTTAAAGGGGTCATACGAGTGCGTTATACGAGTCTAGTACAATGCATTTTCATATAACGTGAGTCTAATTTGTATATATACTTTATATTCACAATAAATAACGCAATATTTTTTACTATATTATAAATGTTATTTTTGTAAATACGGTGTAAGATGTCCGCCCATAAGTGCGACAGACAACGTGTAAGGTTAGTCAAAAGATGCTGGATGCAGATTACTTTGAATCGGTACTATCTTAAATCTATGAGACATGCATTCAGCATAAGATATCTTACAACTGAAACGACGACGATAAATTAATTTCAAAAGGTTGAGAACCTCTGGCAAAGATTATAATTTCAGTAATAAAATTATTATTTTATACTATATAATTAAAGCTTAATATTATACAGAACTGATACTTGACACTGAAACATAAAGTAAGTAGCTAAAGTCGACATGACAACAAGGTGTTGAATAGCAAGGTAAGACAACCTATTTCCCTTGCACCGTAGAAGGTATGGGTCGTAATAAAACACCAAGGCAAATGTAAAGATGCCCTTTATAAAATCGATTAATCAAGTGTCTCTGTGGCCAACTGCTTTATTTTCCGATTTTTTATGTGACGTAACGTCACATCACTATCGTAGTCACATTTAGTTTCCGCATCTTGATACTGTCTACATTTCTATAGATTATATATTCTATAGATTTCCCGTCGTCTTCTTTCTTATTTTTGCGTTGCGATAATGTAATATTAATACAAACATTAATCCCTTTTCCACTAAGTGACGTCTTAACCTTAAAACGACGTCTTAACTACAAATTTCATACATTTTATTAGCTTCCTAATATTTTGAAGATAGCTATTATAAAAAATCCATTACATATGATAAATATATCGCAAGGGCATTCGTTCTGTGTCGAAAGCATCCATTTTAAAAATCATTGTTTTTTGCATGACTTTATGTCGTCTGTTCTTGTATTGGAAATGCATAAAACTATTTTTATTCTGTGGAAATTAAGAATTTCCCATTTTTATTTCACGCATGGTCACATCGCTATCTTCAGTAAGATATTTCACAGGATTGGATGGCCCCGAGCTCTTAGATCGTTTGGCAGACGCTCCATTGAATGATTGGACAATTTTTTTTTAAGAAAACAACATTCACAGAGGCAGCACTCGAGCTCTTTTCATTCCGAGTTTTTTTTTTACTAGACATGGTTGTCAGCTTGGACTCAGTTAGCATTCCTATTCAAGTTCACCAAAGAGGACCTAACCATGGCTTCATCATTCATGAAAGTAAAATGAGTGAAAGGGAAAAGTAGAAGAATTGTAGAGAGAAAGAAAATAAAAGAATGGAAGGTCATAAGAGGAACTAAAGAGCGCGAATATAAAATTTTTCCATTAAAAAAATTATTAAATAAAAAAAAGTTCCTGTCCCAACACAGGGCAACAAGAGGTCCCCATAGCGGGAGCCATATACAAAAAGCTCGGCTTCATCAATAGTTTCTATAATGCTAATAATGAAATCGTAAGTCAGCAAATTTTATTATGAAAATACGAACGGTTCTGTGACCATAACTTTTATTTAAATGGCTAAGCCAATTGTAACATTGGATTAACTGATATCTTTTTAATTTCATTTGGTTTATACAAAATAAATTTATTAATACAGGGCGTATCTCGATCGTGGGATCAAACGTGTTCCGGGGGCAGTGGGTTTCTATATCTATCCCGTACGGCTGATATTTTTGAATTTAAGTGGTTTTTTTACATATCCAATTTCTTAAAGAAACATAGTGATACAATGTAACCCTTTTGCGTAAATCTAGCTGAACCCTAACCCTTTTGCATCACGTAACTGCCGTTATTGGAGTATAAAATTTTAAATATCATTGAGATTTTATTTTAACAAATGTAGTTAACACTAATTTTGTACGGCTGATAGAGCAAAAACAACAACATAACATATTTTTCTTCGACCTTTCTTGAAACAGGTGTTATTGTAAAATCTAATACATAAAATTCTCGAGTCACGGTGTTCGAACTTGAACTCCTCCTAAACGGTTTGACCGACTTTTACCAAATTTTATATGCGTATTCAGTAGATCTGAGAATCGGCTACTATCTATTTTTCATACCCCTAAGTGATAAGGGTGGTCCACCCCTAAATAATTTTTTATATTTTTTAGACAATTTTTTTGGTTTTTATTTTATTATGATACAGCATACAAAAATACATACAACCTTAAATTTTCACCCCTCTACGATCAACCCTTATTTTTTTTTAAAACCCAATTTTTTTTTGCAAAACAACGTTTGCGGGAACAGCTAGTAATCTCTAAAACTTTCGTAGCCTCCGACGGCACACAGGATTGTTGTGTTGATGTCTGAAGTTGTTATGATGTTACAATAAAAGCTACTGTCCGTTACTGTCGAATTTACCAAAATTATTACATGTTAATGTAGATAAAGCTGATATCGTATATTCTTTTTTTTTAAAATACGCCATTGAGTTTAATGCTCCGATATATATGAGTGGAAATTAATCTAATACATCGAATTAGTAAGATATGGCACGAAACAAAACATTAATTATGATTAATAATAATTTTGTCGAGATATAAGTGGACATATTTAATCTGAATTTATCGTCTGCTATCTAATGAATGTATTTATTATCTATTAATGTATAATATTTTCAATGAGATGTTTAACAATAGTTCGATTGCAACATTGATTAGTTTTTCATTCTCTTTGTTATATTCAATGTCAAGGTTTTACAAATTCAATGAAAATTCATTCGATATCTAGGTTTTGATAGATTTTTTTTAACTTAAATTGTCTTTTTCCCTTCTGGGTATCAAGAATAGGAAACAATAGGTATAACGTACAGTACCCGGTGATAAATATTGAACATCGATCTTTGGAAAGAAACAATCGGCTAATTTCGGCTTCTTAAAGCGTTCTCTGTCGCACGAAATACAACGACTGACATAACGTCACATAGGTAATGTGGGACGGAAAAAGTGCTCTACGAAATTAGCGGATTGTCTTTTTCTAAAGGTCGATGTGCAATATTTATCGCCGGGTTGTACTGTAAAAATGACCGACTCGTATAGGTATAATAATTTGCACGTTTTTCCAAAATTTACTTTTAAGATCATCTTATATATGTTAGCCGTACTAAGTTCACCACTGGACATAAATCTCTTCTTTAAATTTCTAATAGGAACCGATTACCTTGACAAGGTCATCTGTCGTCTTTATGAAAACTTGCTTTACTCAATAAAAATAACATCAATTTATCCCTGTTTCAACTATATGCTGTCTGTTTTCTTTTGCGTCGAAACTATAATTCATATATTATAGAAGAAATAATTACTATTCGGCGAGAGTATGCCTGCCACTATGTGGACCAATGTCAGACAAATTCCCAGGAAGTCACAGGACGCAGGCGCATGTCCGGTTGATACCGGTACGATACCGGTCTTTGGGATACCGGTAAAAAGTAGAAGAAGAAACCCTATTCCTTATAGTCACTTCATGACCTGAGGACTATACAAATTTCATTCAACTTTTTCATGTCTCCTTGTAAAAAGTATCAATGAAAAAAAAATTATTATTAAGGTTTGCATTTACAATGTTAATAGATATGTCGCAAGTCATTGAGTATCTGTGGCATCAACGTTGTGTAATATTTTTCACATGGCCAATTGTATATCGCCAGTTTGTTAATGGTGCATTAAAATATTAAAAAAATATATAATAATCATTTACACTATAAATTAAAGAATCATCCTGAATAAACTACATTTAGTGTAGATCAGTGTTTTCCAACGTGAGTCCCACGCCCGACAGTGGGGCAATTTAATTGTTAACGGCGGGCAATTTGAAAATGGAGTCGGCACTAGTTTAACCTCATCGCTTTGATATTGAAATGATGTATGTTAGAGAGAGGGGGTGTAAGAATTTTAAGAAACCTAATAGATTCAGGCGTTACTTTGCGGAAGTCCATCCTAAGTAAGAAAAAGACTAATATATAGCTACTTCCACTATGTAGCAATAGTCGTGCTATGAAGTGCTTTTCGACCAGTCACTCGGTGTTAGGCACTGGTCGGTGTAACATTACTCCTGAGGATGCCCCATGGAGGGATGAAACACGTGTTAAGTGAATTAACGGTGGTAGTTGTGTAATTCACATTGTTTGCCGCACGCGCATTTATCAGCGGGCTGGCGGGCGATCATATTAGTCCTTTTCTTAATTTTAAGAAAGACTTAGGAGGGGTATGGCAAAAAAGTTTGGGAAAGACTGGTGTAGATGAATAGCAGTGGTAGCCCAGAGGGCTGAGACTTGAGTTCGTAGCTCGCGGGAGACAATCTTTAATAATTCACACTTTCTGCATTAATTAGGAGAAGGAATGTTATAAACGATATGTATACAATACACAACTAGACAAAAACCATGACATATCACACAATATGACTAATAATTATAATTGCATATATATTATAGTAATAAAATTTGTTTTTTCACTCTTCGTTACTTGTTTAACTTGCACAAGTTTTTTTTTTATTTTACAGATCATTCTATACGATATCTTAACCTTTTGAAACTGAATTTTTTTGAAATGGTCATATTTTGCACAGCAGTTAATATTCATAATAACGATGACAGAGGCAGATACTATAATGAATAATCAAAGATACAGCCGTTTTGGCTTTAACAGCTTCATCGGACTCAAGGCTAGCGGATTTCGGATTAGCGAGCTAAGAAACTAAAAAAAAATCTTCGTCAGATGCGTCGCCTGTCATATTGGTAAAAAACAAGATTTAAGAACTGGCCACTTCAAAACTATTTAAAAAAAATTAAAATTCGAAAATGATCTGTCATTTTTTTTTCGACAAATTGGCGGCAATTTAATAATTCGCTTTCAACGTCATTATGGATTTTACACTTGAAATTGCATAAGAAAATGGTTTATAAAAATACAATATCACTATTGTTATTTCGATTCAGTACGACACGCTTAAGAGGGTACGTAACGCCTCATTACTGCTAATGGATTTTAGTGTAATAAATATTTGGGGGCCTCACAGCAATCAAAGACGATATCGTTATTAATAGTCGTAAGAGAGTCTTGAGTCATTTCGGGAATTTACCGATAAATTTTTAAAATTATCATTTTATTGCGCGGGGGCAATCGGTGCCGCTAATATGCTCTCAATTACTTTGATAAAAAAATCACACATGCTGTCCCAACTGACTTTATACTATCAAAAGATATTTGCCAGTCGCAAGTCAATCGAAAAAAATAACAAACACTCATCACTATTTCAACAGTAAGATGTTCACCACTTTTATTTAAGAAAGGGACTAATATATGGCTACTTCCGCTATGCAGCAGTAGTCGTGCAATGAAGCGCACCGCCCACCAGCCCAGTAGTAACATCTCATGAGGAAACCCCGTTGAGGCGTGAAACACGTGTAGAGTACATTAACGGTGATAGTTTTGTTTCGTGTTGTTTACCGCACGCGCATGTATCAGCGGGCTGGCGGGCGCACTGCATTGCACGACTACTGCTGCATAGTGGAATTAGCTATATATTAGTCCCTTTCTTAAATAAAAACTTGATAAAAATGTAGTCATGTGAATTTAACTTAAGAAAGCGATATGACTTTTCGGTCCCCCTAATATATAAAAAGGTAATATAGGTTAAAGATTGCAAATGTTAATATCTTCCAGACAATCATTGGACGAATTTGTTTAATGCAGAAAAATTCTATTGTAACTGTCAAGGCAGGTTTATTTTTCTAGTCTTTTGTAAAAAAAGATATAAGAAAGACGCTAAAAAGTGCTTAGAGTCTAAAGTGCCCGTGTACCATGCCGTATGTAAATAGATAGATGTGCATGTTTTTACAATTTATTTAATATTTCGTACTTTTTTGTTCCTGATTCTTAATGCAAGTGTTTACTAAGTCTTTTAAACCATTTTCCTAACTCAAATAGGTGTCTTGTTTGTTTTTTAACAACGCCAATGTATAGTTTTTAACAACACGGTTCGTGCGACCACTTCTCCATTCCTACTACCAATTGCCATCACCAGGTTGTGCGCCGTTATCTCTGCAGTGGTTGCCGTATTTGCCACATCGATGAATCTTGCGATCGCATCTTGAGTCTCGTCTATGTACTACACTGACGAGTTCGTATTACGTGATATTACTACCTCCGCATGTTGGACACTGTTTTATGCCCGACTATGTTGTTATTTATAAAACTTTTATTATAAAAACAACTACATACTGTTATAGTAATAGGACCTTTTCCAGTGGCGTACCTAGAGGGGGCGGTGGGTGCGGTCCGCACCGGGCGGCACTTACCTTGGGGCGGCATTTTTTAAATTTACTTATAGTTGTAAAAAGCAACATATTCATTTCATATTTATTTTCTTTCTTGAATAATAAATTAAAATTCTGTTCCCAACATTGTAATTTTGTTAAGAATTTTTTTAACAATTTCAATCAGTGTCGGTAGTTGCGAAAGAAGCTTCTCAAAATTGAAGTTGATAAAAAATTATCTTCGTTCTACAATGAGTCTATTAAGACCAAAAACTCTTGCAATATTGCCAATAGAACAAGAAATTACAAATAATTTTAATTTTGAGAGCATTATACACGATTTTTCTAGTATGAAAGCTAGAAAGAAGAGTAGATATTATATAAATATGTTTACGAGTGCATACACATATGTCTAAAAAAATTTACTCTGTGTATTAATTAATATTGATTAAATAACTTAATAATTTATTTATGTGTATTAATTTATAAAAAACCACTATTTGATTGACTTATAATAGAAGGGGCGGCAAACTGGAGATCGCCCCGGGCGGCAAAAGTTCTTGGTACACCACTGACCTTTTCTTAGGTCCGAAGATGGTAAACGCAGGGTGTATATCGGCTTAACCGAATTGGAAACCTATGAGAGAGGCCTATGTCCTGTGGTGGACGTTCTATGGCTGAAATGAAGATGGTTAGACTACATGAACTTTATAATAAAAATATAATACACAGCATGATTAGTTACAGGTATAAAAGCTTTAAAAGGTGCAAGTATAGTTAGCAATCTTACAATCAAACTTTATAAATATGTCCAATGTTAAACAGAAACGTAACTTAATATGAAATATGTTAACATAGTGATTGTTTACCTTGCAAGTCGGTGCAGGAGTCAACTTCCTCTCTACTCGACTAGATTGTATACCAACTATTGAAAAACACAACTCCCTTACAATTACTTTCCAACGTTCCATTATACAACTAAAAAATCATATTTTATCACTAATATTAAGTTACGTTTGTCACAGTCTAAGTACGAACAAACTTGAGTCACAACTGAAGCTATTTAAAGTGTTATTATCGGTTCAGCGGTCTTGACTGTGGCTGAACCGACCTTAAGTATATCCGATGTGCTCGATCGACTGTCACCGACCAATGTAAACGGTAAAAAAAATCAATCAGTGATATACAGATTTATATGATAAGATTGTTACGTTCTGATTTGACAAATTTATTGTTACGTACACACTTTTAAATACACGATTGTGCTCTATTGCATATAACAATTGAATGAATTAAAATGCTACTGCGATGGGACGTCATGTGATTGAATTGGCTATCACTGTACCGTGTTATGATAATTAATAATATTTCATATACAATTACACTATCATGTATAATGTACGTACAGATTATAAACTAATTCTAATTGTTTTACGATTATTGTTACAGTTGTGAGGTTTAATAATTATTATGTACGTACATTGTACGGATATAATTCTCGTTATATATTTCACACAAATTTTACTACAAATTATTTTTTTTATCTTTTCAAATATTTTGAACATTAATAGGATTCATTTAAAATTAAAGTAAATATTTATAATGACTGGTTAATATATATATTAAATAATTTATTACGCGGAACCATGATTTATGCAAAGGAAGAGGAGAAGAATGGTCTACTTTTGAACTGCCAGATAGTTTACACGATGTAACAAAAAACTAAAGTGTAAATATAAATTGATTTTACTCTCTCTCTCTCTCTCTGTCCCTTACACTTTCAATCATTTATAGTACCCGGCGATAAACATTGCACATCGACCTTTGGAAAGAAACAATCGGCTAATTTCGGCTTCATAGAGCACTATCTCTGTCCCACACTACGGATGTGACATTTTGTCAGTTGTTGTATTTCGTCCGACAGAGATAGACTATAAATCAATTTATTTTTAACAATATATAATATTATTTTAGGAATTTTTTTTTTTTTAAATAGCGATTGTTCGGAGTGACGATTGAAAAACGACCCGCCTAATACTATTTGCTATTTTAGAAAGTGTAGAAGTTGTGATGAAGGGGGCATCGTCTTTAAAAATAGGACAAATATGTTTGTGTTTCAGTTTATATAGAGACGGAAATTACTTAAAATTATTGATTCAATAGTTTATTTTTAATTTGTGCTCCGATTTTATTTTACAAGTTCAAGAATTTGTTATTTTTTAATCATCGAATATATAAGATATTATTATTGACAAATGCCGTTTAATCAGTGGCATAACCCTGCTATATAACAGGGGTGGCCAACGTATGGTTCGGGTGCTGCCTGAGGCTCTTTAAGACATTTCTGACTCTCGATAAATGTACCCGAGTTCCTTTTTCAATTTGGTTTTATTATATTTTAAAAAATCATTAGCTTGAAATTCAAGCGTAAATTAGTATTAACTAACAGCATCTTAAACAATTATTAAAAGGTGCTACCACTTTTTTTATAAAATAAATTTTAAAGAATTACCGTGAGAAGTAGAATTGTTTCATTTTAAATATTTTTAACAATAATCATTTTATCATCATTTTACACATCATTTTACAGTTTTATTTAAATATTGTCAGTGCCATTTCTTTATTTTTAATATCTTTTTGCATATCTTTTAAATAATATTCAATCACAGAGCGCAAAATATTACAAATTTTGAAAAATGGCTCGATTTATCCAGTAGTTTGGCCACCTGGGTATTTGACATTCCTGTTTTATCTGTCACGGTATTTTTTGATGAAATCTAAAATAAATTAATTGTGTCGGTGTAATTAACAGTGTCAGAATGTAATCAAACTAATAATTATGTTATTTATTAAGAATCAATAAATAAAATAATCACTGTGAGAAGCGATAATTTTATTTATTGGGGGGACCGAAAAGTAATGTCGCTTTTCTTAAGTTAAATTCACACGACTACATTTTTATCAAGCTTTTTATTTCTAATCAACAATTTATTCATCTTTATTATCAACAATCTTATGACATCTAGTATACAAATTTTCAATGCCGGAGCGGTAAAAATCAATCGGTTTTTCTGTAAAATATGTCGACATAAACGACATTATTTTCCGGTCACTAATATATAAGAAATAAATATATTGTTTGCAAACAATGCCCGCTTAGTGTCAGGCTTCCAAAACCGCGAGGTATTCAAAACATTTACCAATTTAAAAAGCTAATGAAAATATGAAAATAAATGACTAAAAATCGTCGAATCATTCCCCATATTACGAAGTGCAAACATCCGACAAGCGTCTCAGACATGTGATCATTTAAGAGCACGCACGTGACGTTTGTTCATAGGGCTGTCACGAGCTAATATGGTCATAAATCTTTTTATTTCTGTACGATAATCATGATAAACGACGAGAAATATGTGGAAAGCAATTTTGTATTCAAAAAAAATTCCGTGATACAAATGTGCGAGTGAGACGGAGATGTTGTTGTCCGTCCCTCTCGCACATTTTTTCTTGTTACAGTAGCCTCAGTGACACGAAATGGTTAAAAAAAATTTAATGTCAAAAGAATTTTTTGGCAAGATGTCTGATGCATAGAAACAATAGTTTATTAGTGTGTTCTGTCTCAAAAAAATCAAGACTAAGTTCAATCTAAATTAAACCTACAATGTTAAATAATCATATTTCATCAGTTAATCTCCAAAAATTACAATCACTAAATGATGAACAATTAATTAGTCTTCTGATTGAAATTGAAAAAAAATAATTCTCTTTTTTATTACATAGCCCCACCATAATTTCTTAACCAAAATAATTCATTTGTTCATCTCAGCTGAAAGAAGTCCACTGCAAGGTGTAGGCGTCCCTCAAAGATCGCCAAGATGATCGATTTTGTGTTGCACGCATCCAAAAACTTTCCGACCAAATAATAACTGCAGGTAGTATTGTACACAACCAATACATTGGAATATTCATGATATATATGTCTTTCCATAAATCAACGGCAAACATCACAAAATTAATATTAATAATCTATGCTACGCAGTAATAAAACTGTGCTCAAATAAAAAAGTTGTTTTTATTACCATGACTTCAAATGTATACATTATTTATCGCTAAAGTTACTGTATTGTAACCCTTCAATAGATGGCAGACCTAAATTAACTGTGCAATTGTCTAGTATTGAAAACAAACAGAACACTTTGTCAAACTAGGCACTAAAAGTTATTACTACCTCTAACTTTAACTGACCGTAAAAAGGCAGTAACAACTAGGTGTTTGACGTCGATTTATGGGACAGTCTACATAATTACATTTTTAAACGATTTAATGATAATTTATGAAGAGTTTGTGGGCAGGCCATATAAGGCGTATGATGACCGCAAAGATTTTAAAGTTCGGGAATGGAGGCCACAGACCGCCAAGCACACCTCAGGACGCCCACTTATAAAGTGGACAGACTACCTTGTTAAGGTACTCAGAAGATACTGGATGGCCTATATCTTTCAACTTTCAACAGGTCCTCTTAGAAATGTATAAATGAGGCCAATGCCCAGCAGTGTACGACGTATGATTAAATTAATGATGATGAATTGTTATTTTTATTATTATTATTAACATTTTAAAATGTTTTTTATAAACCAAAGCGTGTGAATTTAAAATAATCATAAATTTTTTTGTCAATCCCAAAAACAAGACTAAATTCTGCATCCAGTTTCATGTACTCAGATCTATTTTTAATGACTACTCAATCCATTCAGTGATTCAGAACATATTTGCAAGCGGAAGAAAATTTTGGTTACTTAGATCACTAGTTTAAGAGTCATCATCAATATAATATTATAATATATATAATAGTAATATTAATAGATCATACAACTATTATTCATGTAATTAATAAAATGTTTACATCTAACCCATGGATTGATATACTTGTCTAAACAAAGTCAAATGTAAGAAATGTGAGATGTAAGAATGTCAAATGTAAGAATTTATTCCAAATTCATTTTTTAATAACAAATATTGCTTTTGTAATGATATTTTGATTATTTAGGCTATTGGTACATTGTCTTCAATACTTTTTTAACTCTTGATCTCTTCTGCTGATGTAATAAACAGGAATTCTTCAAAAGAGTTTCACTATCACTTTAAAACTTATCTTATTTATTCTTCCTTATTATTCTTAAAGACTTGTAAAAAATGAGTTCTAAAGACTTGAAGAAATGTCTTTTGTGAAGATAAAATTAAGACAATATGTAATTGACGCATATATGACAATTTAAGGTATAAAAAAAATATATAATAATTCTGATGAACAAAAGATTTGCACTAGATTTAAAAATAAGCTTGATACACCTTTTCCTGGGCTGAAAAATTGGTCACTTTTTGAAGAGCTGTGTACAGTTTTATGTAATGTCTTTGAATGATCATGTAACTAGTTTAAAGAGTTTACTTAAAACTTATAAAAGAATTTTATTACAATGGAAAGGATATTTTTAGTCATATCTTTATAGTTTGGGAATTTATTGTTCTACTGTATTGTGAAAGTGATCATGAAAAGAAAAAACACAAGTTTATTGTAGGTTCTCCTCAAATCAGGACCTATGAGGAAACCCTCGTAGAATTAAGTTGAAGTGACTTTATAGGGAAGCTCAATTTAATTATAATTTCTATCAAATTAAATCCTTCTACCAATCTTCTCTTGATAGACATAAGTGACCACTATGTAACCCTAAGTGAGAATAATAATATTTAAATATAAAAATGTATAAGGGAATGGTTTGCCAATATTAGTATTTATAATTATGACATAGAAACTTTAAAAGTGTGTTATCACTATATACATCACCAAGCACTGGTCTACTAAATTACAAATATTTACAATGTTTTATTATGTAAATTATCACAATTTTTACCTAATAGGGAATATGGGGCAAAAGACTATTGTGTATGAAGATAGATTCATACCTTGTCATTTCTAATGATACAGCTTTTTAAAAATGTAGTTAAAAAACTTGGAACTATATTTTGTCACATCAAATATAAACTACAGTTGAAAACATTTCAAGTCTTATGATACATGGTAAAAATGGTTTATTTAAGCTATTATATATGATAAGCAATTGTTAGATATTGTTTATTGCACTTAGATGTACAGGTTAAAAACCTTTTCGATTAACTACATTAGTAAGTTGGTAACATAGTAAATTTATTTGTGATCTTGTATATATTTTACTTTATCAAAAATAAATTAACTATGTAGTTAAAATCTATACAAATATAGATTATTGTCGTTTCCGAATTCGCTTTTTCGTAGAATAGGGAAGGAAAGACCTTAGTAACCCTGACAACAACCTTGTTAGACCTAATATACAGATTTACCTTTGCCAATTTTTCAACAGGTACCATTGAAGTGGACTGCGGAGGATCTGGTTTATCTGGCAGATCCACGCTTGACCCTGAACGTGTACCTCGTTGAGAGCCTCGAGGGGTACTGGAATTACTACCCCCTTGTTCAACTGTAATTTTTTCGTGACTGCTATGATTCCCCATAGCGTTATTGTGAATATTCGTGCACTAAAAAATCACTACTATCACAATCACAGCGCATTTACGCATTCACAGTTCACGAAAAGGTGAATATGGAAACTTAAAACTAAAAACAAATAAAAGTATTGTCTGGTACAAAATCGACTTGCACAGATTACAGTCTGCAACGTAGTGATGTAGTGATGTGCAATATCGATATCACAGTATAATCGATTATAAATAAGAAAAGTTATTGGTGAAAAAAAAACAATCATATTTTCGAGGATTTGTAAATGACACATATGCATAGATTGAATTAAAAAAATAATATTAATGTTACTTAGAGTGGTGTCGTGGAAAGCACATTTCTATCGAAAAACTTTCAACATGCGCTTGTGCAGGACTTTTAGATAATGCCTTTTGTTAATGTCTCTATTAATATCTTTCTTATTGTTGTCACCTCCATAATTTCACACTCATAAAAAACTTTTGGCAAATATTTTTATAACTTAACTTTTTATAATTATATTAACCACATAATTTTTTTTAATATATGGCTATCATTAAAAAAAATTAACTCGGTATTTGAAATTGTCTGCAAACATAATAATAAAGAGACATATGCCATAAACGTTTCAATGGCAAATGTTTTTTTAATTAGGTTTGCTACAAATAAATTCACTTGTAGATAATCCTTCGTCTTTATTAAAATAAAAAAAAATATTTATACCTTTTAACCTAAGAACATAATGAATATATGTGTTACAAGTTCATTACAGGTATTGAACATCTGAAGCGTGAACTCCGTTAAGATAATAATGAGCCAGTTGTCGCCCACTGTGAGTAATTAAAGCTAATCTTGGTATCATTCCTGTCGATAACACAGGTCTTACAGGGAGTTCCTTGGATACCTCAGCTGGCGATAAATCAGCTAGGTGTTGCAGCAACGCATCGCGCGATGAGAATGTTTGGTCTCCGTAAACTAGTTCACCATCCATTGGATGAATTTTCTCCCACGGTAATGATGATTCGAAATAGCCGCCCTCGCCCTGAAATTATTATGATAAATAAAAAAATAAAAGTAAATGTTTATTACATTATTATTTTTATCATTAATCTCATTAAATATACCAGTTTGATTCTCATTGTTGGACAGATTACATTTTTATATTTAAAGATGTGTGTAATATTATACGTTGAAAACCATGAATACGTAATTCTTTTCTTCAGTCACAAAAGATTAAATTTGGTATCGTTAATATCTCTTAATATACTTAGTCACTAGATGGAAGCAACCTAAGATCATTGTGGCGATCTATTGGGGAAAAGCCTTCCAATATCTATCGGCTGACATGAATAACTGAAAGAATGAATGTATAATATACGTTGTTATGATACCTCTAAAGTTGAAACAGCGTAATGGCTTCCCCTCTTTGCCGTAACAACGGAAACCAGAACCCCTTCCTTGTTCACTATAGGAGTGCCAGCAATATAATGATTGGCTGATTCGAAAGTAGGAGCGCATCGCCACTGGGCCAAACATCCGTCGCTCGACACTATCAGGATACGCTTGCTACGGTTCACGAATACCTGGAAACAACTTAATTATTAACTTTATCGTTACTAAAGCTCGTTAATGATAAATATTGAGAAAATTTATTGACAGAGTGCTCAATATGGGCAACCAGGAAAGTTATGCTCATGTTAAATAAAATCGATTTGTCTAAATCGAAATAGAGAAAATTTCATTAAAAGTTTGCTGCCATGACAGAGTGCATACTGTCACGTAATTGGCCATTGGGCAATATTATAAACCACATTGATTATTTTAATTATTTCACTCGAATTTTTTTTACCGTTTCTCTTCCTTAAAATCTTCCATCTGCCAAAAAAGTTAACCGAATCGATAAAATCGCTCTGGACTTTTCCACCTCGCTAGATTTGGCTATTAATATTTGTTCACGTACAATTTTTGCCCTATACCCTTTATAAAAATTTAAAGGACATAGCAACAAAAAACTAATAGGCTATTTTTATAGTTTGTGAAAACGAAGTTTTTTCTTTAGGTATAAGGTTAACAAACCTGTGGTTGTACGTTTATCTTGCGGTTGCACGTTTATTTGGTTAACGTTTATCGATCGCTAATGGATCTCTAATGATAATGTTTCTTTTTACCTTTTCGGCAGTGGTTTCGTCGATACGGACATATGCCAGTTCACCCAGAGGTGCTAGTAGTTGGTCAGTAAAAATGTCACAGTAGTGATGAGTGGTCCTTGTTCGTTCTTTTATCTGAAAATATATTTACGATCTATTGTCATTACAGCTCATAGATAATTGAAAATCTTTACATAGGCTACTTAATGTTTAAAAGAAAAAAAGTTCATTGATTTCGAAAGGAATATGTCCTTATTAAACTTTTAAATACTGACAATAAGCAAAGATGTTTATTATTATTTCTGTTTATTATTAAATCTTTAATTTGAAATATTAATAATAATATTTATATACCATTTCTAAAGAAAGAAAAAAAATTAAACATACCTCTTCGGGAATGCAACAATGGATGGGCACAACTGAGCCAAAACTGGCAAACTTTTTGCCATCTCTCTCATGCAATTCCGCCGGAATTGACA
This sequence comes from Battus philenor, assembly GCF_028537555.1. NCBI lineage: Eukaryota > Metazoa > Arthropoda > Insecta > Lepidoptera > Papilionidae > Battus > Battus philenor. The sequence goes on from NW_027181686.1 coordinate 9,853,581, forward strand.
TTGATTCTACAAGCCCCTTATATATTTCATTCAGCACCGTACGCTTCGACATTGTGCTGTTCTATAACATAAAAGTAGAGTAAAAATATCAATATTATTTTTTATGGATGACGTAAATAATCTTGCATGGTCAGAATTTTTAAGGCTCAATAAAGTGACATATAAAATAAAACTTATTTCTCAATCCAATAATTACACAAAATGAAGCAGTGTTTAAGTAGTTAACATACTTGTGTGAGAATCTATTAACGTAAATCATGCAGTAATTTCAACGTACTTGTCTGTGTAAATATACAAAATATGTACATATTCTAATAAAAATGATATTATGAAGTTTTAACGGCTAAAATTCAAAGTAAACAATCGATATTCACATTGCTGTTTTTCTTGTCTAAAATAACGGTACTACTTTCAATCTTTCTGAAATTCATAATTATTTGTGCACTACTTTTTAATTTTTTCACAGCATAAGACTTAAATAAGTTCACTTGTTGTTAAAATTACATTTAGTCGAGTGTTTTTTATTTTATTTTGTATCTGTATTTGTTTTCCAAACTCTAATAAATAATATGAGTAATTTATAGTAGAAAGAAATATATCTTGTATCATTAAAATGTTATCAAAATGTCTTTCTAATAATATTAACAACAAGATTTTTATTGCAAATATAATATTTATAATAAAACCAAAATATTGTATAACATTTCTTTAGTTTTTTTTTTAAATCTTATCGGATAAATAAGCAGGGTTCGATAAACATTATCGGTTCAAAGATTGAAACAAGTCATTAAATGAATAACGACATAATGATAAGTCGGTTATTGATCGTTTTTAAATGAAAAGGATAGGGAAAATTATATAAATTTTATTTTAATATACACAGAGTGGAATTTTTCAACGCCACCTGGAGGGAAAGTACTGTACATACTGGAGATGGACAATTTTACTCAAAGGAAACATTTCTCTATTTTAAAAAGAAACAGAACTGCATTCTCAGATTTTTAAAATTTTATTATTTTCGATTGGCGTAAACTCCGAAAAAATAACACCCTACACTTTTACGGCATCGATCGATAAGGTCAATCATAGGGATCACATCTCTCTAACAAACGGTAAATTAAACACAAGGAAAACTATGAAATATATTTCTTTTAATTAAACGAAAAAAAAAGAGTGAACTAAGTAGTTGCACGAAATGAGCTTCATTTTGTTGGACGCAGTTATTTATTCTTTTAAGGATTTCATTTTCAGTAACTTTTAAAATCCAGCTGTAATGAATATTTAAAATCGTATTGTGCACCTCAGCTTTTGACTCATTTACAGTTGTATAGGAATTTCGGTAAATTTGAATTTTTACATATCCCTATAGAAAAAAATCCAGAGGTGTGAGATCTGGTGATCTCGCAGGCCATCTGATTGTGCCGTTTGTACCAATCCAGGTATTGAAATGGTTATTAACATAGACAGTGGTTGGATGCCGTAAAAGCGCAGGGTGTTATTTTTTTGGATTTTACGCAAATCGAAAATAATAAAATTTCGAAAATCTGAGAATGCAGTTTTGTTTCTTTTTAAAAATAAAGGAATGTTTCCTTTGAGTAAAATTTTCTATCTCCAGTGTGTACATTACTTTCCCTCCAGGTGGCGTTAAAAAATTCCACTCTGTAGAGTCGGCTAGAGAATAAAAAACAAAGATGCGGCTGAGGATGCGACTTTTTTTTTGTCAATCATTATCATCGACGCGTTATTCTATATACGACTAATGCAAGGCTTATGCTTCCTCCAGATATCGGCATGATGACCAGATGGCGCTGTCCGCATCTTTTTTATCAGCGAATTTTTGCGATCTTACCTACCTACCGCCTACTCACGCCGCATCTACCGGCTTCAGTTCACCTTTCTGTTACAATTGGCGCTGGTAACATGAATTAGTTTTTGTAAATGTTAAATACTAATTATCCATTGGCATCTTAAAACTACATAAATCACTAATGAACGATCCAAATATCTCTAAAAAAGTAATTTAAGGTTATTCCAATTACTACCATTAATACCACATTTTCAAAACACCACGATAATGCTCTGCCTGGTTACTAACATTGAATAAAACTTTAAATACATACCCTCTTTTACTAATCTAGTATATAAAAAGTAATGGAATGATTATATACAAAAACGTGTAAGAAAAATGAAAAAAAAATAATTATAGTCTTGTTGTCTTGTCAATGAACATTTTAAATGCTTTTTTGTTACAATTATATCAGTAAACAGAAAACATATACATATACACGTAAATTTGTTTTTGTGCGGTGAAAAGGGACCGCTTAGTGTCACTACGCAATTAACTTACGTTACCTTAAATATTAAAAGTTAACTAGGAAGTGCTAAAAAAAAGCCCCTTATCCTTAGTAGTCTAAAAATACGCGTACTTTTTTTGTAGTAAACGGGTTCAAAATAGTTTCGTCACTTGAAGATACTACCTCGTACTCGTTCCAGTGGCGTACCTGGGGGGGGGGGTCCGCACCGGGCGGCACTTACCTTGGGGCGGCATTTTTTATAACATATTTACTTATAGTTGTAAAAAGCAACTTTTTCATTTCAAATTTATTTTCTTTCTTGAATAATAAATGATTATTATAAGTTTAATATTTGTTTTATATAAATTAGGATTAACTTTATGATTTCGAACATTATTCCTCGGTGTATATAAATGCATTTTAGTGTAAATTTTGGATTCTAATTCAAGAACAAGATAATAATTTTATTTTATTGTATTCATTAAAATTCGTTGAATTCGTAAAACGATCTTTACGACTTTGTTCGGCAATTTTTCTAACTAAAATTTTTTGAAGTCAGTTTATAAATGTCATTTCTTTTGAAAAGTTTATATGATTACTTTGAAGTGATATATCAATATTTTTTTAAATCAAAAACCACTATTTGATTGACATATAATGGAAAGGGTGGCAAACTGGAGATCGCCCCGGGCGGCAAAAGTTCTAGGTACGCCACTGACTCGTTCAGTTTTTTTTTTTTCAGTTTCCCTGAAATAGGTGACGTGTAGTAATAGTTTTTGTAATAATTATTGTATATCTTGCAAATCTCTCAGTAATCATATATATAAAATCCTACCTACATTTTTGTAATTATTAAAATTTTCACGTACTTCACCGCACAAATATAATCGTACGAAAATTGACCGCATAAACACAGTTTCAGTGTACATCCATTCACATTCTTATTGAATTTATTATTTAACACTAGTATTTTCAATATTAAAATTGTAACTGCCGCAATTTAGTTCATTAAAAAATCAATTTTGATAAAATGCAGCGTCCTAACACAAGTATTGCTATATTTAAAAAGAGACACATTATTGGTTGGCGAAATAAATATGTTGACATTGTTTCAAGTGGCAAAGCTGCCAAGACAGTCAGCCTGGATCTCTATAGCAACTAAACTTAATGGCTGCCTCATAAACCTCGGCTCGAACTTTTCAAAATCTCTTTATTGAACATACGATAAATTATATTTCATATTGGCGTAAAGTTGAGTTTATCACCTGTTCAGATGACAAATGCCTCAAATCTGAACACAGACGAAAGAAACTCAACAGAATTAGTGTTAAAAAATACAGAATTCCGAACACATAATTCCCAAGTTGTGCTATCTTCCATGAAGCCATTTATTATGTAGTGACTCTTAGCGTGCACACGTACTGGAATTTTTTTTAAGCCTAACGATAGGTATCTGGATACATTATCTGTGATCCTATAACAAAAGCGTATATCCCAGGATTGGCAAACCAGCGGCTCGCCAGTCACATGCCGTTCTTTGAAGAATAATTTTGTGTTAATAAATTTTTAAAATAATGTGAAATTCAAACTTCGATCTGTATTAAATAATACTAGCTTCATTCTTTCAAGTCAATTATAAGTTAGAAGTCTTCAAGAGTGAAAAGGTGTAACATCAGGCGACAGAGGTGAAATGCTTCGCCCATAGAACACAAAAAACAGCCTTTGCCAAAATGACAAGTGCAATCACCAATTAGATAAATTTTAAAGAATCATTAAAAGAAGTAAAAGAAATTATTAATATTTAAAATTACAAAATATTTATATCAAACATATTATATATAACATATAACAAACATGTTTTAATACACATATTTTGTATTAAAACATGTTTGTTATATTAATATGTTGTTAATAAATATAATTGTCGTGTTTTAATATTGTTATAAATACTTTTTAAATTCGTATTATTTGTAGTTCTTAAGAGATTAAAAATTTGGAAAATTACTCAATCAAGAAGTTTAGACACCACTGACATGCAGAATTATTCTAGTTAGACATTTTTGCAGTTTCTGGAAATGCTTTCAGAGCATACAATGCAAAATAATAGGATCCATACTTTTCGTAAATCATTTCTTTTATATTACTGTAAAGAAATTATATAATCATGGCTATAATTAATTCAAACTTAATTATTAAGCAAGGCAATTTGTTTCAAGGGTTACTGCAAATTAAAATTAATGATTATTTACTATCTGTTCCTACAGACTGCACTGCCAGAGGCTATTGGCCTATAGAAAAAATTAATTAATGTACTATATTTCAGAGTAATCACTTTTTACAGGGCGAATTGGAAAAGTTCTTAAAATTCTCAAAAACCAACTTGTTACGGAAAAGCTAGAGGGCCACGCGGGTCAATTAATATGACAATAATCGGAGACATTGATTGGATGTATATTTATTTATGAATTGTTTAAAGATTTTACTATAGTAATGTTTGTTATAAGGAATAAAACCGATATATCTTATTGGCGATTTACTCCACAGACATGTGGTTTTGTTTCACTGTAAGTCTCGTTGACAAACTCAAATTCGAGCCATAGAAGGGCTGTGTGTGCTCGGGATATCTGACATAACACACGAAGACCACTCGACTATTTCCGCTATTTTTAATTAAAACTCGACGTCATGAGGTATCTTCTTTATAGAATAATTTTTAAAGAGAGTAAAATTTAAGATACCCCAGCAAATTGGCAAGTTGAATTGGCAGGTGCGCAACAGATGGCGGCGGGGGCCTTAAGTTTCTGCAAGGACAGACGACTTTATAAAGATCGTCGTAAGGCCTGGATGCAGGCAGTTTCCAACCGATGCATGATGATGCGAAAAGCATCTCAAGTCTAGTGGACGTCTTATGACCGTTACTAAAGTGCTACCAAATCCACTACCATGCTTTAAATATGGGTGCGGCGAGATTATACTTGTACTATATACGTATCGGCCGCTCCGTTACGTCAGTCTATCTATGTATATGTATGTCTATTTTCCGCGCCCGGTGCTCTAAATTTTGCTCATAAACATTGTGGATATTATCTTTAAATAAAATAAAGCACCTTAGCCTTTCTAAAATTCTTACGACACCTATGTAACACATAAATATTTTTACATTGAAACGAAAGGGTTAGACCAGTGTCGAGTTCACTTTCGAATTGCCCCTTATGGGGCGTGGACCCTTCGTTGAGAAACACCAATTTAAAGAAATCGAAAAAATATTTTTTAATTTTAGCAATTTTTAAGGAAAAAAGTCTTAAATCAATCATATCTATCAATTCTTCAACTATAAAGAAACGGTATTAATATATATGTTACAATAAGATACGTTATTTATAAGAAATAATCATATTTGTTACCTACTTGATAAAGTAACAACTCTAATTTTATATACGTGTATATTCAAAATAATCACTTACCATACATCCTAAAACATTATTATTTATTTGTTATTATTATGTTCATAAAGAAATATTGCGTAATATTTCTCATCTATTTGTAATCTGCGTATAATGACTGTTTAATAATGGAACATACGAATGGCGTACTTTACATTTGTAAATATATCAATCTATTGAAACGATTTATTAAGAAAATAGTGATGAGTTTTTCTGCAATTTTGTGCGGATGTATCTTCGCTACACGTCTTCACAATTTATAAATTATACTCATTGGTTTTGGCTAAATTTCAAATATAATATGACGATGTAATAAAATATGTTAATTAAGATTATAATCATTTAAATTTAAAACTTACATTTTAAGCCCGTAAACAATTTTGTTATCTCAACTAAAAAACTGCGTTATTTATAAAACGTTTATGAAAAATAAAAATTCTATCAAAGTACACTTGGTTGAGCTCTTATATATATACCTTTATCGGTATACCAGTATCATGGTTAAGAACAAATTTTGTCTATACACCGGTTTCCCCTTGATGTATTACCAACTTATAAAGTAAATTTTATAGATTTATCCATTGTGTAACCAAACAATTGAAATTTGATTTAACTATACATACGTTACAAGAATTAATATAACTTATCTGTATTATTTTAATCTTTGAAAAAGTCACTTTTAAACATTTATTTTATAAAAGCTGCCGTGAAGAACTTCGACTTCTGCCTTACTGTCCTATTGCAGTCAAATAAAAGAGAAATAATAAACAAAAGTACATTGTTAATAATAAAGGGCTATTACGTAAAGAATTTACTTTTATATTATATGCACTGCAAGACTATATCAATGTGATTATATTTTTATTGTAATCATTTATATAATACGAAGGGACATTTGTTGAAATGTATTCTGTGGATTGTGTGGAAGAAAAGTGTTGTTTTTAATATGTATCTTTGGATCTTTCCTTAAAAACCTCTCTCGTATTTTAATGAAAACTCTAATTGCTAGTATCATTCCTGAGTTAGTGTTTAGCAATTTTTTGACGATTCATTTATTTACATACATTATTTCTCATAACACAAACTAAATAAACTTCAAACAAAATTAAAGCATAATCGTTGTTATAGGGTTAATATTTTTTTGTATTCTCTCATGTTATTTAAATGGTTGAACCGTATTAACTATTATTGATACATTTTTATGACAATTAACATATTCATTTACTTGTGACGGAAGTTGTTATTCCCTTGATGGTGAAAAATTTACCAACTCAAAGAGTGATACTCTATCTATATAAGATTTTACAACATAATATTCTTTCTTTCATTTGACTATTTTTAATCTAGTTATAGACCTTTTTTGTCACAAATACTGTTGTTAACACCAATTTTCACCAAGGGTTTTCGACTTTTAAGACAATCCACAGAAAGTCAAAACGTAAATTTTAGATAAAATGCATTCTTATATCCAATCTTTGTATGTAGTGGTATGTAGTGTAGTGGTATATTATTGTTTAGTAGATATATTCACCACCTACCATTTTACTTATATGCTTACAAACTTATAAAAACATATTCCTATACAATAAATTTGCTTTCGGACATGCGCCGTTTGCAAAGATACTATGTTATTCAACATTGCATTCGAACCTTCGTTATAAAAGAATGCACAACTCTTTGATTTAACTTCACGTATTGTTTTTAATATATCAATATATACATTAGAGCAATTAGAAATATGATTTACTTAATTCAACCGTCGTAGTCTATCGAAACATTGAGAGTTTCATTTTTATAAGTAAATGAATGAAGCGATAAATAATTCATTTAACAAAAATCTTCCAAGTTGATTCATTGCAATAAACTAATCGTGTAACTTAATGATAAATATCCTTTCACTCAATAAACAAGTCATATTGGCAAGTTCATCTGTGACGGGGATTCCCCGTCCATAACGTATTTAAGTACAATAAAGATTAGACAAAAAACAAATCATTATAGAAATAGAAGCTTTATAAACGCTATATTTGTACTTAGATATTTTTGTTATTTATATTTCAAATCGATTTAATAAAATATTTCAATAAATCGTATACTTTATAATCTATACATTTTTGCGTTCGATTATTCGTTTTTTTGAAAGTATTTATTAATTATTTGTACTGTGATAAAAATAGATGTATAGTATGAAAATTGGAAGTGTTTATCAATTTTATATTGTAGCGGCCACACTTGTTCACACTTGTTCACCCGCGGGTACTGACTTATTGATATACGCACTTCAATACTTTAGTGAACAGCGTATCCAAAAGTCGCCAAAATCGATTACGTTGCTGCATGACTGAAAACTCTCTTTGATATTTCAGGTGTATAAATAATCGTGTGATTGTACCAATATAAAGGTTTTCATGTAAACAGCCATGTGTTTTATTTTACACCTAATTGTTGACGTTCCAACTCAGACGCCCTCTGCAAACAAACAATGCACTAAGTGTAAATGTATAAGATTGTATCCCGGGAATCGAATTGTAGCTTACGATTACAAGTCACAGTCTTCTACCACTACTAGACTCATAAATAGTACTTTTATTTAATTTAAGATAGAGAAACTATCCTAAAACTTAATTTCTCGTCCCTTTAAAATAAAATTAAATAGTAAGGCGATGTAAATATTCCAAAGAGGCAAGTCAGTGTCTCTTATGATACAGGATATAAATTATTTGGACATATATCATAGTATTCATTTTTTTCTACTTTGATTTTACTGTATTTTTTTCACCAGATAGAATTATAACTAGAAAAAACTATGATATTTCAGGTGTATAAATAGTCGTGTGATTGTACCAATATAAAGGTTTTCATGTAAACAGCCATGTATTTTATTTTACACATAATTGTTGACGTTCCAACTCAGACGCCCACAGCAAACAAACAATGCACTAAGTGTAAATGTGTAAGATTGTATCCCGGGAATCGAATTGTAGCTACAATTGCAAGTCACAGTCTTCTACCACTACTAGACTCATATATAGCACTTTTATTTAATTTAGGATAGAGAAACTGTTCTAAAACTTATTTTCTCGTCCCTTAAAATAAAATTGAATAATAAGGCGATTTAAATATTCCAAAGAGGCAAGTCAATGTCTCTTATGATACAGGATATAGATTATTTTGACATATATCATAGTGTTCATTTTTTCCTACTTTGATTTTACTATATTTTTTTCACCGGATAGAGTTATAACCAGAAAAGGCACAAACCGTCTCATTAGTTTATAATAATAAATTAAGGATGCGTTTATATGGTAAGACAAAGCGGGAATCTAATTCTTCATTTATACAATATTAACGCATTTACTTACTAATATGTAAATGGTTTCTATTTACGACTTGGTTTCTTTTTGGTCTGATTCCTACCTACCATGTGATTGAAACTAGTGTGGCATGAAAAATAATTTTATGTTGTCAACTTGTTACTCGTGTACTTGTTTAAAAAGTAGGCATATGTTAACGCATTCATAAATTTCCTTTCTTTTTCATTTATGTACAAAAGTGTAGTTCAAAGAGCTCTCTATTTGTAATGAATGAATATTTGCACAATATAATGTGATGTCTGTCGAACCTTTATAAGGAAAACATATTGCTTGTTAATATAATGATTCAGTTATACATAAAAATAAAATTTAAAATAGCAAATAAAGTACAGGATACACTATAACTATAATTTTTTCAAAAAAATTGATACCTTTAATTTTAATTAAAAATGAAAAACACACCTTTTAAGACGAATTATTTTCCCATTATTATTGAAGAAAATAAATTACTTTTACATCCTTCATAAACATTTTCTCTTTAATTTTGCTGGTTTTATATAATTTATTTTTAGTTATACCTTCATACTCTTGTAAACCGCCCATGTCACCTAAACTTGAGCAGACTTTTATGCTAAGATTTGAAATGACCTGCTTGGGTCTATTTTTCCTGATAAGTTAAACTCTGGAGCCTCTAAGAGTAGAGTTAACAGGTTTCTTTTGGATGGGCGTGTACCACCTGAGTATTCATTTACACTTTCCATCAAGTGAGATGAAAGACAAACGCCCATTCCTTTATTTAAAAACGACACTGATACATAAATATGACTTGATGGTTATTTTCGGCAGATAATAGAAATATTAGATGTGAAGAATCGGTAAGAGTTTTTCCTGTACAAGTAAATTCTATATTATACCTTTTTTAAACGCGTATACAAATCTTGGAACGCATACTACGTTTGTGTCTCAAAAATCATTTGACTATTAATTTTTGATAACGTGTAATACGTGAATGAAAATAAAACCAAACATTTGTTGAGGGGAATCCCAAATACATATAATATTGTATGTTATCTAGAGAACAAAACAATTGAGGTAATATTCTCTTTTTTACATCATTCTAAACGCGTTTAATTTTGATATCCTGTTAGCTTACGCCTGATTTCGAGTTGTTCTTTAAGTTGTCTTCAAAAGGCATTTACTTATTTTCCGATAAAAACAATTTATTTTAAGGTTGTCAAAAACTATTTTTAGTCAAATAAAATAAAAAAAACACGTATATTTCAACAATAACAGTTTTCAGATATCATTTATAAATGAGTATAACATCAAAGTCAGTTCCGGTGACGCGGCGAGCGGCATGCAAACGGGCAGGTGAGATGGCACAAAGCCGAGAATTCAGAGCTGGATCACGATACAATATTTTCCCGCCACTGCAACCTACTATAATTACATAGTGTCCTTGGTACGGGCCTCCGAATGCACGGCTGAAATATTACTTTTAGTTATTATCTAGGTAAAATAAAACATGTTCAACAATATATCTATATTTAAATACACAATTTACACGCACTTTTGAATCGTGAATTACTTTAATGTTGATGTACATTATAATATCAAACGTGTATTTCTTTAACCGGACTGTAACTGTTGTCCAATGGAATTTACAAATTCCGCGGTTTTAACTTTGCAGCTGCAGATGGCGCCTAACCTATCTTTTTTACAGTAGAGCTGTAAGATGACTTGCGTGCAAGCTTTCGCTCGTGCTGCCAATGTATCACAAGCTATAAACTTAGTTTTTGTGTACATCTGTTGTACCATTTTCTCTGTATAACCTTTTCTAATTAACTCTTTTACTAACGATTCGATTGAGCATCAGTTTAATTAAAATGTTTGTGTATTTGTTATAAATAGCAAAATAATGAAGACAAACATACAAAAGACAGACATAGACAACACTTTATATAGAGGGTTTTTAGACAAGAATTTTATTTCTCAAGAAATATGGGTATTTTGCATATGATGTTTCACTGCATCAATTAAACTGAATTTAAAGCGTAATATTTATATTGTCATATAGCTCTGTTTATACTATCAAAATATTACTATAATTCACACTTTGTGCATTAACTACATAGGCAGCACTGCAGCAGTGACTTCTACAACACTGCGATCGCCAACCCGCTTATCAAGTTTGGCGATTATATCTTCCATAGATATTTTCCGAAAAGGTTAATGCCTTGCAGTGGGCGTCTATAGGCTGAAACGACATTACACAACGTGTTAATTGGCAGCCTGAAAATAGATTTACAGTACACGGCATTTGATTTGGCACATAGAAATATTGATGTTTCATAAGAAAAAAATCTTGTTTTAAACTGAATTGAAAAATAAAATTCTTGTTTAAAACACCCTTCCCAATTTAATGTATTACCGTAACTCTGATCTCAGCTTATTGTGTTTGCATAAATCACAAACAAGAAGTGTCGAATCTACTAGAACAATCGCCGGGGCTATTTTTACAACATGGAGGATAACCTCAAATATACTTAGTTCCTTTTCTTTAATTGTTATTCCAGCATTGTCCGCATTTGAAAAGCGCCTTTCTATACGTTTCAATTCCTTTAAGGGATAATTTCATGAATTTCAATGACTATTTTTCATTAAATTTATTTTTTAAATTATAAATATCCATGTACAATACACCCTAATCTCATTACATTATTTATTACTTCTGAAAACATTATTTTTGGTACAATGCATGGTACACCAAACATGCTTTAATTTACAATGAGCTATATATTAAACCTTTAAATGCTTTTAGACTGATAACCAATCACTCTGTATAAAGTGTTCACTCTAAAATATATGACATTAATTTATTTATTTCCTATTAATATGTGATAGACTAAATTGCTAGGAGTAAAGTCTGCAAGGACATATTGTCATATTTTTTCTTTTGACAATTTTTGGTTAGAGTGTACCATACAATAAGTGGCAGAAATTGAGCTATACATATATTTTTTTAATGTTTTAGTATCTAACTAGCCATACTGTATATTATAGATCATAAATATTTTTACATGGGATAAAAAATTATTAAAGAGAATGGTTAATAATGTTATATTGGTACCTTACATGTTTTTCTACTAACATCAGCTTGTCTGGTATTAACACCTTTTACCATAGTATACAAGCAGTGGCCAATACCAAACCTGTAACAGTTTATAAAAATAATTTCATTATTGTAATTAAAAGATAATTTTCAATTTTTTATTTATTATAACCTACTTTAGGTAACCATATGAAATTCATATAGGTTTTTACTAATATTGAAGTGGTATTGTTTTCATTAACCTTCTTCCTGATAAATATTATATATGTATGGTTATATGTATATACACTACCAAAGGCGTTTCACATGATCACTCACTTTAGGCTACATTGACAAGCACACAATCACTCAAAACGCTATCTCCATAGCTATCCATACCTATGTCGGGGATATTGGAAAGATCAAGTGGCAGTAGGCAGACTAATAACATACAGAACAGATGGCCACTAGAGGCTAAAGTTTCTGGAATGGATACTATTGATAAGCACAGCATAGGAATGGCCTCCGCCAGGAACCTTGTTAAGCTTGGCTGTATACTTCCTACCTATTGGATATTGATAAACAAGACTTAGACTAGCAGTGGACATCCCTCAACTGAAACGATAACGATGATGTGTGTTATGGACAGAAATCTGATATATGTGTTTAAATAATAAACAAAGTTCAGACTATAGCTTTCTATGGAAAGCATTTTTACATTGAAAACAATGTAAACATGCTTTCGGAAATTTTGAATTAAAAAATCCATTTTTAGGTTTGAATGTATATTATCTTGTGAATTTATAATTTTAGCATTTAAAAATTAGAAATTTAGGATCAAAATTTTTTAATGAATGGCGAATATAAATGAGACAGAGAGAGATGATAAACTACACCTGCACAAATGAAGATACAAAACTAGTTGTTTTTATTAATTTATCTACTATTTTTGTTTCATTAAAGCTAATTCCATAATATTTTAGCCCAATGATAAATTCAGACACAAAAATATGATATAAATGCACCCCCTAAACCAATTTCAAATATCTATGTTTCCTTTTCTGTTAAAAAATTAAAATGTGAAAAAGATTAAATGCAAAATAGTAGAAATGTCAATGCTAATATTAATAAAGTTAAAGTTCTTGCCTAAACATAGCATTGCAGCCAAATGCTGAAATGCAATAGAGCTATTTTGCTATAGAAAAGCTATTGAAAATGTTATCTACAGCAAATAACTATACTATCTAAACCAGTCATACTAACAAGGGTGTCAAACTTAAAACCTAACTTGCACCGCAAAAAAAATCAATGGTGGTAAAAACAATTTCTTTTTAACTTATTTTAATTATTGTTTACATCTTGATGTTTGACATCTTTTCTCCACAACTATTATTCCTATTTTAGAAGAAAAAAATTTACTTTTGAAATTGACCTAATGGAAATATCCAGCAAAACAAGCCTTTGAGCCGCAATAAAGGTCATCACAAATAGCATATGGCTTGCGGTTTGACACTCTTGCCTTAAAGCATTAGTTCTACAGTACTTAACCTTTTTAATAGATAACAGAGATCTATAGTCCAAGTTAACTGTTGGAAGCCTTCATCCTGGCATATCTTTGTGAAATTTTTGTTCATGTAGTCTCTTTGTTCTGAAGAAAGCACCATTTTCACACAGGCTATACCGCAATCCCAGCTGAAACATTGCTGGCAATGGTCTAATTTATGCTCAATGTACTTTGGTATGTAGATATTATCTGCAAAATTAGTTAATACTATGAAATATTGGTACTGAAACAAAGAAAGATAGATGTTTCACCACAAATGGTGCTTCATCATCATGTCAGCCCATAAACGCGAACCGAAGGCATAGCCTTCCTCAAAAATCGACACAATGTCCATATTGTGGTGCTTAGTCTAGATAATATCTTAAATATAGTAACTAAGGTTTAGTGTCTCCTAGAAAACTTCAGCTTGGATTATCACATTACATATCCTACTATGATGTCATTAAGTGTTTAGTTATTCCAATTCAAAGACACAAGAGAGCCAGACTTATAGTTGCACTATCAGTGCTATAACTTCGAAATGAGTCAATGCTGAAAAGGGTGCGATAGATACTTCTGCAATCTTTCTATCATTTACGCAGAATTTATAATGAAATAGACCTTCTGGCTGTTATTCAAAAGTACTCCAAAAAGAACACCAAGTTAAAAATGTATTTTATTCAGATATAAAAAGATAACAGAAAGATATGAACAACACTTGGTGAAAGGTATATCCTTTAAATTACTTACCTTTATCTTTTTTAGCCATGCCACATTTATTAAAAAATAAAATTTCTTTTTACATAAATCGTTTTAAAAGCTTTAAAATGCCTCGAATTTTATTTAATAACTCTTTCAAAAGTAGCTGTATGTTGACAGTTTCGTTTTGTCAATCGGATATTTTAATGTTGATGATTATCTTTCCAATTCTGCGTTCCTTAATTTTTTAAACTAATGAAAGTGAAATACATTTATATTTGAAATAATATATATTTAAAAATTTGACAGTTTAAAATAAATATAGTAGTTTATATTAATTTTATGCAGCAAATTTTTTTTTTGGAAATGTTCATATATTTGGTATGGTCTTTTCGGAAGCTAGATTGCTAAATTAGTTAGATGTTGTTTTACCTATGAACAAAAAGATTCACGATAGCGATCAAGAACAGTTTGTTAACATATGCTAAAAATATAAAATTATTGTTTTATTGTTTATGTCTTGTATACGTTTAAAGTACAACAAATTCATATTGAACCATTTTAGCCTATTAATGCTTACAGTTAATTAAAGGTTTTGAATAATATATAATATTAAAATTTAACCGAATATTGATGAATTTCTACTAGGATATTAGGATTATCTAAATTGAAATCTGCGTGTTTAAAAATTTTCTTTGCAATATTCTTAAGCTGACAACATTACCATTGAATTCGATAGTTGACAATCAGCTGATAATTATTACTATTTTTAAAATTTGCAAACATTATCATTAGAGATTAATAACTAAGTGTATAATGTCTATTATAAGAAGAAATATATTTAGGTTATTACAAACTCAGAATGTTAGCCATAATTCATGTAACGTTTGCTATTTAAGTATGAAAACGAAAGTTACCGATGAAACGGATAGAAATAAACAGACACATTTTGGATTTAAAACAGTTAACGAGGAAGAAAAATGGAAAAAAGGTTTAAATTTTTAATGTTTACATTTTCAAGGGGTTTTCTTGAATTCATTTATTCACAAAATAATGAGTTAAAACCATTGATAAACAAATAGGTTATATTTTCTATTTTTTACTTTATGACCAGAGTTTTCACTTCAGTAAATGATGTCGTAGGTAGGAGACTATAATAATATGATATCGTATTCTTGTATTGACTGCACTAGTAAACTTTACATGAAGTTGTAACTTTTTAATTTAATATTACAAGATCGAACTAATCCATAGATAAACCAAAATAATTGACATAGCCCAGCTGGTTAGTAAGTTAAAGTAATAGAACACAGGCTACATAAAGTGCAGAACAGATGGAACCAGATGTATGGTTTTGTACTTGAGACCATAGCCCAACAGGGTCATAGGATCCACTCACATGGTGACATAGATGATCTTGTTGAAGGTCGACATTTAACACTAGATTATAACTGGTCTTTTTGTAAATTTATGGGGAGGTCTATGCAACAGTGGATTTCTGATGTCTGAAATGATGAATCAAATAATAAACCTTTAACTTCATTGTAGTCTAGTCAAAACTGCCTCTATTCAGTAAGGCACATGCATTGATTTCTGTAGACTGATAGATGTTCTCAAGCTGCAAGTGTCTCACTGCCAATTTCAATTTTAGTTTGATAGAGAATGCATGTCATGGCATGCCCTTCAATAACAACAAAATGTTTGTATCAATGTATTTTGTTCATAATTTCCCTTTTATAGTCTCAATATTTTGATATTCATTCTCCAGTAAAATTAATAAAACTCCCTAATATATCAATATAATGCAACCTAACTTTAAGCTTTTGTTTCAAACATTTTAGAGTGTACTTTTAAACAAAAATGTGTTTTGTGTCTTTTTAGTGGGGGAAATAAACATGAAAATTACCTAAATCAAAGATTATGTACTCTAACGGCAATTTTGTCTTCCTTTTTATATCATTTAGCACATTCTAGATTGAAAGTAAATGAAGTTGTAAATAATGTATAAAAATAATAGGAGGATAAATTAAGGTTTTCAAAAATGTATTACCATTGAAGTTTGTTTATATATTTCTAGTACATGAGGTGTTTGAAACTGTAGCTGAAAAGTATGATATAATGAATGATGTCATGTCTCTTGGCATACATAGAGTTTGGAAGGACATATTCATACATCGATTGGCACCTACACATGGAACAAAGCTCTTAGATGTTGCTGGTGGAACTGGTATTTAATTATTTATTCTTTACATAGAATAAAATATTAATCTTATCACTCTGAAATATGTTAATGCAGCAGGCATAATCCAAATCTTGAAAACTTTATTTTTTATTATAGTACCTTCTCAGTTACTTATTAATAAATATTAAGTAAATATTAAGTTATCACTGAAATGTGTTACATTAATTCTTTTTCCTATTGGAATGCAACAGGCCTCTTCTGTCAGTAGTCTTCAGTACAAATGTAATAATAATTAATTTCAATATGCAGTAATCCAAATTTAAAAAAAAAAATTGTCATATTATACACATATAACCAGTACCTCAACTGGTTTGGTATTCATATGCATATTTATATGCCTCAATAGAAAGCACTCGTTTCAAAAAATCCTCTGGTCATTGGGCAATGTTGACTATACCTGTTTATCCATAAATAGTTGTAAGTAGTAAAGGAAACAGGTTGATTTCCATAACCATGGATTAATTTCAAATGTAATTATTATATTTGAAATTATTTCATGAATTATAAATCCATAATTTTCAAAAGTAATTATAAATTACATATATATGCCGGCAAGTAGATCATAGCATAGACAACCTCATTAAGGTCATCATAAGATGATGTATATTGGAAATCTAAGCTGGAGGCTGTGTTCAGTAGTGGACTTTCTTTGGCTGAAATAATGATAATGCATCAGTGCAATCTCTGGTTATATGGTTAGAAAAGATGAGGCAAGTTTTAGTACTTGTTCTAAGAAATTATAAGCTGTATATGCTTTCCTTTTTGGAGTTGTAAGTAGAATAACATTTATTGTAATTTAGGTGGTGTGGTCAAACATAAAACATTAATTTACTTTTTTTAACATTGCAAAATTCTAATTTTAAATTCTAGCTTATCACATGCTGCCATATTCATGTATATTATATATATAATATATATTGTACTCATTGTCTGCAAAAAGTTTCATCTATTTCAATCACTGATAATAATAAACTATTGAAGAAAAATTCATGACCGTTTAAAAATATAGTACCATGTTTTCAACATAGCATAATATTTTACAGGTGACATCTCATTTAGATATATAAATTATTTAAAGAACTCTGGACCAGCTCCAGAAAATAAACAGAGCAAAGTCACTGTGTATGATATCAACCAAGCTATGCTAGATGTTGGACAATTAAGAGCACAAAGGTAAAACTTCATATTTAGACATTCAAAATCTTTATAGAATTGTTATTTGCATTGTAAATATCACTTTTGGAACACTAAAAACTTCTTTCATATAAGTATCATAAGATTGGCCATATCCTCAAAAGTATTTACGCCTACATGCATATAGGTTATCAATACTGTAAGACTATCTAAAAAAAATAATTCGGTTGTAAAAATTAATATTCATAATCTTCATGTCAGCTGAAAGACGCTCACTGCAAGCTTTTCCCAAAAATCGCCACGAAGGGCGGTTTTGTTCTGTGCGTATTGATAACCCGTAATTTTGATTATGTCGTTCGGTCAATTTATCGGTGACCAACAATAGGTGGTCTTATTGCAATTATTTCTTCTACACAATTTACAAAGTCCACTGACAACTAAGACCAATTGGAAATATATGGGAAGTGGCTCTTTATCTAACAGTTGATGTACTATGTCTGAAATGGCAATGGTGACATATCAAAACTGTTACATGATTATTTGTTTTAATATCTTGGAGTAACATGAGACATAAACATTTATTTGCAAGTCAATTTCCTGAAACTGCAGGTTTCTTCTATTCTATTATTACACCATGTGCCGAATTTCTGTACCATTTAGAGGGGATTTCATAATTCCCCAGACAAGGATATACAAAGGAAAAAACAGGCGTGGATGTGGAGTGGATGTGTGGTGATGCGGAGAAGCTATCTCTGCCAGATGACAGCTTCACAGCATACACTATCGCCTTTGGAGTAAGAAATTGTACACATATAGAGAAGGTAAATAAAAATACTTCCTATATTTACTTTTAGTTAGGTTGTTGACTGTCTGCATTTTTTTAGGCTGTTTAATATTTAGTTATTTATATGATAGGCCTTTCATTTAAAAAAAAATCAGTGTGTTTTCTTATGCTTCACACATTACAGGGTGATTAGTTAAAGGAATATAAGTTTTAATAGGATAAGTATATAGCTCATTTGCCAGTAAAAAGCTACAAAGCTAGAAACATTTCCAATTATCATATAATTGGTAGTGAAAGAGTTATAAATTCAGATTTTTAAGATTTTACATCTGTAACCAATTGCCATGTATAAATAAATTCACAGTCACAAATTTTAATGTTAAATGCAAGCTGAAAATCTTTCTCAGGGATCCTTATATCCAATCACAGCATGTAATGTTGGCCAAAGGCAAACCCCTAATCCAGTAATTTATATAAGGGTTGAAAATGAGTCTTAAGTTAAGGTTCAGGCTTAAACCCTTCTGTGTTTAATAAAAGCCTTTTTACTAAGGACTAATAAAATTTAATTTATAGGTGTTGGAGGAAGCTTACCGTGTATTGGCTCCAGGTGGTCGTTTCATGTGTTTAGAATTCAGCCAGCTGCCTAATTCAGGAATGCAATGGTATGAACATTATTTTAATTTTGCTTCACCATACATCTTTTTTAACCTTATATACACATGCTAAAGAGAAAACAAGGGGGTAATTATGTTAGTGTTTGTATAAAATCGAAAAATACACTAACATAAGCAATTGTAAAAAATCTTTATTTTTAAAATTTAATCTAGAATTAGTTTGAATTGTTTCTAGATTAGTATTGAGTTTTACACCTATAAAAATACAATAACTGATCTATTTCACATTCTACCTTTGTTATATTTATTAATTGCATTATCTGTGCTAAACTGTGTTTGGTAAACAAATGTTTCTCCATAGTTATTTTTCAGGCTTTACGACCAGTATTCATTTCAAGTAATCCCGGTATTAGGACAACTGATAGCCGGTCAATGGAAACCATACCAGTATTTAGTTGAAAGTATCAGACAATTCCCCGACCAGGTATCAAATATATTCTGCTTGATAATTTATATTGGTTTATCGATATGAAATTTAACTAATGTTATTTTGTTTCAGGAAAAGTTTAAAGGGATGATAGAGGATGCAGGTTTTAGACAAGTGACTTATGAAAATTTGACATTTGGTGTTGTATCTATCCATTCAGGATTTAAAATTTAGTATTTAATGAATCTATTTGTTACAAACTTGTGTTAGTCTAGGATAATAAATAATTAAGCGTAAATTTAAGAGAAATTTATTGCGTCCATCAAACTGTGTTGGTCTTTGGAATGCAGATCCAGTACCTAAATTACATTTCACACATTAAAATCTATGATATAGTCAAATAGCCGACACGATCAGTCCGAATTTATTACAATTCAATATTTTACAATTTGCAATCTTTGTATTGTACAATTGATTTCACGTCACACTTGTCATACAAATATAGTTTGTTCGATCAAACACATGTAGTTATAGGTCAATGAATGAACGGGCACACTGTCTCGAGCACTCCCCTCTCTCGCCTGCTCCCGACTTACGACAGCTCGTATGTAAGCTCAATAAGCATGCTAATTATTTTATGACATTGATTGTTAGGGCTAACACTATATGAGCAAAGCTAAATAGAAACAACTCTCGTCTTCAAATGGCCGTGGCCGTGGCGCACCTACGTCTAGAGAATACGCATAGACATCGAGAAGCAAATAAAGTGTGAGTTAAGGATATCCAAAACAAACATTAATACTCGGTACCGAGCGTGCACTCAACATAAGTTATTTGGCAAAAATTTATAAAATCATACCCAAAGATCCGTGATCCGGTGGTCCAGCGCCGAGCGCGTCGACTTCGTATCCGAGCCACAATCCCAAAAAGTTAATTGGTCACATTAAAATAGAAGAGTCAAATCCGCGAAATCCACGGCTCCACAACTTGAGACCGCCTCCGTCCGAGATCCTTTGGTACGATCCGAAAATCCGAGATCCTGTGCGATGAGTGCGCGCGTCCTACCCGGTGATCCCATTTGATCCGAGCACTGAGCGAGATCCTATCCTACGGCATCCTGACTCACACCTCCAGCCAAGCACATCCAACGAGCCCAATCCACAGTGGATGAAACAAAAGAAAATACTTTTAATTATATCAAACAGCACTATGTCAATATACACATACATTATGTACGTGGTCACCGCTCGTTTTGTAAACGACTCAATTCCTAAATAGGTATTGTATGTCATTACAATTCAATTGAAAATTTGTAGTAATTAAGTGAACAGACAAAGTTATTTAGCACTCTTATCAACAATCCACTGGGTAATATTATACTTAGCTTACATGTTACACAGACACGTCTTAGGTGCGAATTCGTTATATAATTTTTGAGTCAGGAGTAATAAAAAAAAACTAAATCTTGCACCAAGATTCGCTCTTAAGTGTATGTTTGTGTAGAGTGGTTCATTGACAAGAGACAGAGTGCATTTGATACTGTCGCCTGCAAAACAAGGAATACGGTACAGCGGATGGTCTTATTATAAACATGGCAGAGCGCAAAGTGGGCGCAGTCTCCTGGCGACGGGGTCGCGGGGCCCGCTGAGTCGCCGCACGCCGCACCTTAGCGCTGTCAAAAACATTATCTTCAATCCAACACCCGTAAGATAGACCCCTATTGGCTCCATACATAAATTTCTTGAATAAAATTAAAGTTAGCTAACAATTAATATGCTATATAGATATAAATACAATAGCCTTATTTATGAATATTGTATGAATATAGTAATAGGGTTAAGGTTTTAACTGATCGAGTCATACATTTACATATGATATATATTTATCTAATTTTTTGTTCAATAGTGGTATGAATTTAATTAAATATATTTATTATTATTTCTGCATTGTAAGCAATGAATTTATAAATAATTTTACCTGGATGTCTAATAACAATTATTTTAAAAAATCAAGACAAATAATTCAAAATCATTGCTAGAAAATTGATCATATTATTAAAATGTTTTATATGATAAGTCATTGTACATTTATTAATAGTTGCTAAAACTTATCAAAATAAAAAGGGGTACAAGGGGATTCAATACAAGCATAAGCATCCAAATGCCAGTTAACGATGTTGAAGATCTTAACTTACTATCCATGAATCCATTGGCACAGTGTGTCATTTCTGCACATGTAATTTAAATTGCTTAACAATTATTCCAAGACATTAAATAGAATTCCAACTATATAAAAATAAGACAATCCTGGTAAGTGTCCATTGTGAATTTGAGTTATTTAATAATATATATTACACTCCGCATTTGTTTGGAGATGTTAACATTAGGTATGTTAATTTAAATTATCTAGGTGATTTAACATGTTAGGTTTCCTTGTATTTTTTATGTTGTGCTGAAAGAAAAACATTGATTATTTTTGTTCATATTCAATTCATCTTATGTTTTTTTTTTTATTTGACGCACTTGTAATAATTCATGGTAATAATTGCATGAATATTATTCTATCCAGTTAATACACAATAGCTTTGCATGTAACTTGTACGTATACACAACAATAAAATTTGGTCAACATTTACTTGACAGAGGAGTAATTATGTAAAATTTATATATTAAACTAGTGTAGCATTTATTTTTATGCATACTTAAATATATCCTTCACTGATACAAGTATTTTCTTATTATGAATATGAACTATATGATGATAAATGAACATTGTTTTAATTTCTATACCAATAGAAAGTATGTGGTTATGCCAGCTTTATATGTTTCACTAGTTTAGCCTATTTCATCTCATTTTATGTACATTTTATCCTTTATATTTACATAAAAATATGAAAGTTTGATTGATTAAGTTATCTTAGTCTATAGAGCATGTATGTAAGTATTAATATTTTATATAAATTAACACAATGAAATATAGTAAAAAATCTCATTACCGTGTAAAGAATGTTTGTGAAAGACATAAAAAATAAAGTTTGTTGTGTGTCCTTAAATTGGAATGTGTCTGGAACTCTTAATCATTTTAAATTGGAATGTTTTATGGGAGTTCAATTTCATAGTAGTTTTTTTTTATTTTAGTTAATGGAATTTTTAACTTGATACAACTGATTCAAGATAAAGTTTACAAATTAATAAACAATGGTGGTGGATGTTCAAGTGTGCGAGGTGGCCGTGGTGTGAGGTGGCGCGTGGTGGGTATTGAGCGATACTGACCTGCTTAGTAGTTGTGGTCTCGGCTACGGCTGCGACTGTAGCTGCGCCGCACTGGCGAGTACGTGGGCGAACCGCGTCGCCGAGGCGAGTACGACCGCGACCTGATAAAACCATATCTATTTAGCAAACACTGCAGGCTCCATTGAGATGTAAGCCAGAGGATAGAATACATGTCATAATTTAATCATTATCATAAATTCAGCGGTGAGATGTTTTTTATTGCCGCATTGCCGACCTATGTCCAGCAGTGGGCATAGATCTCCGACATAGTTGCTAAACAATCCATGGAGAATGGCTGTACCCAGGATTACTCTACAAGATATAATCAGGAATTATAATATCTATATACAAACAAATGGATCTGTCTAAGCCCAGTAGATTCGCAAGTTAAAGTGGCAGAGGGATGTTCACACAAAACATGGGGAGACAACCTCGTTAAGGTTGTTGGAAGATGCTAGACGTAAGGCTAGATGTAAGCTACCTGGTAGGTACCAGACCTATTGGAAATCTATGAGGAAGGCCATGTAGTTAAGACGGAATATTACCTTGGTTTTTCACTCATTAATAACATGAATCTTATACTAGTGCAGTATCAGGTTTTTATGCATTCAGCCTTATAAATAATTATGCAAATTTGTAATTATTTGAGACCATTTGTATTAATGATGATAACAATGATATGTGAAATGCCCATTAAAATGTGGTCCTTTAAAATTCAAAACTGTGAATTGTATATACTCTGCTTGGTAGTAGAAATATGTACCGAAATGGTAATAAATAGTAAGTACTTCTTAATATAATAAACACGCCTATTGTACCCCTACATAAATTGTTTCTTTTTTCTATTTTAGTTATTATCTATGGTGTACAAAAATGTAAATAAATAGGCAGTAAAATAATTAAATCATGGTGGATTGCACAACTAACATTTTTACATATGTATGACCCATTAAAATTATCAGAGGAGTAACCTTGATTAAAATCAGATGTAATTTATCTAGTAACTAAAAAATTAGATTTACATTTTTAGTTCTAACATTACAATGTTTTCTCATAAGATATAAAATGGGATTAAAAGAATAAAACTTCAGCAATATTGTTGGATTTTAAAAACTGTTTTCTCTTTGGAATTACGAAAGTACAAAAAAAGTTTTTTTGTTTTTTTTGGATAGGTTTCTATTCCTAAGATACCCACACCTCTACTTGAAGAATAAGTTATCTAAGATTAATGTTATCTCATCATCTCTCACCTTGGTCATTAATTACTTTAATGTTTTTTTTTTATTGAATCATGTTTTCCAATGAAGGTCTTGTGATATTGTGTATAGATAGTAATTTACCTGTCTCGGTCACCACTGTATCTATCCCCACCTCCACCGCCATAGTCTTCCTTCACTCTGATATAAGATACTTCACCCTAAAGCAGAGAATATTCAATAAATAAATTAAATATGTACAGCACATAAATATGATAGAATATATTAAGACTGGTTGTTGTTGCGATCTTTGTGGGAGGCTTATACATAATTAGACATACTAGCACATAATAGCATAGACAATACATAATTATTTCTTGTTTAACATAAAAAGATTCAAATTTAAAATTATATACCATTTATTGAGAATACAATTGTCACTATAAATATTATGTAAGGAGCACTCACCTCATGGCTTCTAAACCGGGAATCATCCAGTTTCTTTACAGCATACTTCATGTCCTCATGACGAAGGAACTCAACAACACCGGTGCCATCTTTGAAGGTGTCAGCGAAGCAAACATCACCAGCCTCCCTCATATGGTCTTTAAGATCCTTAAAACATCATAGACATGACATTCTGTGATAATCACACATGGGCATTTCAATATAAGCAAGATTCTGCAAATATGTATAACTATGAAATAATGCAACTATAATTGACATGGCAAATGTTTAGCATCAACTGTTTACAATATAATACTTGGTCATATTACAGTTTTTCTATACAAAAATTTAATTGTAAAATTGGCAGTAAGCTGCAATGTATGTAATATTGGTTTGATAAAAACAATTTATGTAATATCCACTTCTTTTGTTCTTCCAAAGACAATGACTTTCATGTTTTATCTTAGAAGGTTAACTTGTAATTATTGTGCAAAAAAACAATATCATCTTTTTCTTAATGTTAATTAGGTACAAGTTCTTTCAAACAAGACATTAATTAGGTTCTGACATTGGTTTTTAAAAGGACCTTGTTGATTATGGGAAATTGACACTATTTTTGGAAGAGTTAGTCTTTTTTCTCTTTATTGACATTTACAGAATCTGCAGGTACAAAGAACGGAGAACTCTCTCAAGAGTTCTTGGGCTGCTATATACTATTACCAGATTGAGAGTCCATAGAGCTCAGAGACTCTGTGGAGTAGCCTGGCGCAAGGGCTCTCAAAAGTTGAAATTGCCTATAGTGTATTGATATAACAAGGTAGGAAAATAATTTCCTCTAACCAATTAAAGTTAAATATTTGAACAAGCCTACTAACCTGCCAAGAGCCTGATGGTGGCAAGCCCGTAACAAGAACTCTGTATTCAGATCGCCTTGCAGGTGGTCCTCTTGCTGCTGGCCTGGCACCGAAACGATCACCACCACCGCGCCCGCCTCGCGCACCGCCACCACCCCCGCCTCGTGGGAACTCAACTCGAAGACGATATCCATCGTAATCGTAACCATCTCTTGCACGCACAGCATCATCTGCATCCCTATTTAATGCAACAGCGCTAGTTATAATCTTAAATGACTTGCTGACTGCAACAGTCATTCTATGTACTGTATTTAATATTAAACCATAATAAAAAAAGGAATAAATATATAATTATTTTTTGTAATGTAATTTTCTTAATGCTGCAACAGAAGACTCTACAGGAGACGCATTACACACCCTTCGAAATTCCGGTTGCAGGATATGCCAGTTACTCCACAAGATCATCTTTACTAGTTTAAGAAGAGGAATATAAAATGTAATTTAAATGTTTATTCCTTTTCTTAATCATTCTAGACTGTGTCCGTCCACAGAGACAACAAAGATAAAATAAATTGCAACACCAGAAATACTTCTATTTTATTAACTCTGTGTAAAATAATATTGTACATATTCCACATACTCTAACAATGGACAAATCTTGCCTTGCTACATATAGGTCCAAATAAAATTTACTACATACATTAAATTGTTGTTTTGGTATCTTGAAGATTATGGTAATATTATTTGGAAAAACGAAGAGTAAATAGGTATGCTTAGCTAAAAAATCTCACACCACAATTTATTGTAAAGTTATAATTTAGCTTTTTCTCTTAATAGTTAATTTCACATCAGGTGAAACAGTAAAAACTAAAACACTCTCAATAACTTTAATTAAATACAACTATAATGTGGTCAACAACTGGTCAATTCTTTAAACATGTGATAAGAAACAGCATAACAAAAGGGATAAACTATACATCAAGCCATTTGTTCTCATATAACTGGTGTGCCAAACACCCTTTCCTATCTTAATGCTCATATACCACAGGCAGTAATTACCATTTCTGGGTACACTATAACAAATTTTCTTAGATACTTTTACCAATTAATAATTGACAATGGAACCACTATCTAGATTGCATATCTTGTTATCATACCTATTATTGGTACAAACATATTCTTTTAAACATGTCAAAATTTGATGATAAGAAATTGAATATATATCATATTCAGTAAACTGTGCCAAACAATTCCTATTAAATTTTTTGAATCATAAAATATAGTTGATAAGTCTTATAATCAAATGTATTTAATGACAAGCCAATTTATTTTATAGCCTCTACAGAATAAAATGTTCAATACAAGATAATATTTTAAAGGTATAATAAAAATTTTCAACCAGAATTACTTTGAATTAGTAATATATTACATACTTCAATTATGTTAAATTGTTCTAAGATTTAGAAGGAAATTGACACATACAGATTATCACAATACTCTTATAACAAAATAGGGTTAAAAAAATAAAATATTATTTTATATTAAATTTCATATCTGCCAAATATTTAAAATAAATTTACAATATGTAATGTAACTTTGAAGGTCCCTCACTAGGTGAACTGCCAACCAAGCTAAAGTTATGGAAAGTTGCTAATGTACAATGCAAGACTGGTCATGGCAATCTTTAGAGGGAGGCCTATACCTTGCAGTGGGTGTCTATTGGCCTAAAAGAAAGGCTCAAGAAGAAGAACTTGGAATCTGCTTGTGTCCAACAAGCAGATTCCAAAAATTACATTATGTTTACAAATTGTAATGGAATTTTACTATTTTTTCCTCTAAAAGAGGGTAGTGTTTAGTATACTGGTTATTGTAATATTTAACTTTACTTTGGTCTTCTCATAATCCAAAGCAAGATTGGTTATGAACAATTTATTTATATCAAAAAAATAGACATCAAGCAAATTCTAACACAGTCTCTAGCAAAAGAAGTCTTGCACCTGTACAAATTTATACATTATCATTTAAACCATAATTTTATAATATAATAACTTAAGATTTCCTTTATAAAACAACACAATTTATAGCAATGAAACAATCAAATCTGATCCATTCCTTTGATTTTTTCATAATTATTTAACCCTTAATTAACAATAATAATATACAAGATGATTGTACCTTTAAAATGAGTAATCAGACAGCTCATTTTATAGAATGTGACTAGCCAATAACTTCTTGCAGTACTAAGTTTGAAGATGTACAGATAGTGAACAATTACTAATTTTAATATATAAAATGCTTTTTTTTGTACTCTTATCATATCATTACTTATTATTTCTGAAAACATTGGTTGTAATTGACAGAAAATTAGCTATACATTCACTATTTCAATCTTTAACTAATCATTCTGCATATTTTTTTAATTTAACATCAATAGTATTCCGCAAAAACATCTAAAAAAGCAAAATTATAAACACTGTAAAATAAGCTGGCCTATAACAGAATAAATGTTTTAGGTTAACAGAATGAATGTTTTAGGTTAAGATTTCTTTAAGTAAATTTTTGAATTACGTTTTTTTAATACTTATTTGAAAATTTTTTTATCTATAATATAAATGCATTTAATATAATTAGGTGTTTAAGTACAACACTGTATTATCACACAAAAATCATGTATTAAATATTTCTAAGAAATGTATAAAAACTGGTATGTTTATGCACGATAAAAAAATCATTTTAACATGATATGTAACCGGGTCAACTCTATGTGATAATAAAATGAGGACTTATAGTCACAAATTCGTGGCGAGAAAAAATATTACCGTTATCTTACCTTGGGTCTTCGAATTCTACGAAGGCAAACGGAGGACCTTTTCTGTTCTTCAAATCAACAAATGTAACTTTGCCAAATTTATAAAATAGATCTTGGATGTCCTTTGTCCTGATGTCCGGCGGCAAATTACCGACGTATATTCTGCACTCATTTCTATTACTGCCGCTTCCTCCTGACATGTTTTATTATATCTAAGACTCAAGTTTACTTTTATCTACTAATTCATTAACTTTCTTATAAAGATTTTTTTAATAACTTTATTTTAAATAAGATTAGATGCTTTGCTGTAGCCTAAGTTTGTGACAAAGTTAAAATGGCGGCGTTTGCATTAACGATCAGATACTCGCAACATAGTATATGTAGAACTGAATTATGGTTATGGTTTTAAATATTTTATGAAATGTATTTATACAAAAAGCTGAAGATTAAAAAGCTTAAGATTAGATTATATTATAAAATAAATAAGAGCCAAGTAACAATGACATTTTTTTTTCCAAATGTCTAATGAATTGTAAAATATTTGTAAAAACAAGCCAATAAACAAGTATTGTGTGAAACAAGTAAAGTGAAGGTCTATTTTAATGAGCATTAATTTTCAACAAGGACATGATCTTTTTTTATAAAAAAAAAAATAAAATTTCCTACTTGGCCACCTATATCTATCGCCATAATCGAGATTTGTATTTCGAATCGTTTTGAATTTCGAACGCCCTCTGCCGCAATTTAACGAAATCTGCACTGAAAGAAGCCTGTGAAAGAATCCTCTGGAAAGTAGCATAAGAACTCCGGTATCTAAATCATTACGTGAGAATTTGTTCTTTACTCGAAATAAATGTGAGTATTTTAGTTTTTATTATTCTCTATTTTATTATTTTATACTAAGCTATGAATCAGGTTAATATAATTTAATTTTATAACGTTTTTATAAATTTTATCATGGTTTTAAAGTGGGTGAACATAAATCATAGTCTCGCTTCATGGGGTAACAAAATGTTTTTATTGATTTAATTTCGAAGTTTCTATGGAGATAAACTAAGTAATAACGAAACTGCGATTTTTTCCAAAATCCTCATTTTACTTTTGGGGCGGCCACATCTTTATTTTGAATTTAAGTCTTAATGACCGGTATTGCTGCTAAAGCTACAATTAGAATAGCGAAGAAGAACCATCAAGAGTCATTTGCTAGTACCAGGTAATGTGCTTTATTCATTTCATGTAATAATTGCAGATTGAACTTTCTCCTACTTTTTCAAACACATTTTTCATAAAAGGCGCGCTGGAGTCCAGATTTTTCGCGCCTGACCTTTACTGTATTCTATTTATAGCATTGCTGTTATTGAACGTAAACAATCGATGTCGCTGTTATACGCATGTGAAGAAAATCTATGATGGATTTAATAAAATGCCGTGAACAGCAGGTGCGGATTTTGATGCAGTAAAAGCAGTCGATATCTCTACGTTGTTCTGTTGTCAAGTGCGCGCTGTTGCTACATTCCTTATTTTCTCGATTTTTATAGTTCAATGTGGTATGTCTGTATACCCAATGTATCATGTTTAAACAAACCTTTATCAAAAAAAGTTGCTTTAACAAATCCTCTTTACTCAAAAATTTGGGTCAATTTTTGTTTTATGGCCATAGCATCAGGTTGTTTCGTTTTTGCTTCTAGTCCAAAAACATGTCAATTTTAAGTTCAACCAGTATTTGTATCTAGTGGAAAAATTGCCTTTGTATTTGCTCTCTGTTTCTCTCACTGCTGAGAATCTTGGTTCTTTGTCTCTGTTAATGAGCTGTCTCCATCATTTTCCTTATTAATATCTACAATTTAAAAACGTGATAAATTTGCTAGTTAAGTTTTTACTTAGGCCTAGTTTTGTTGCAGCAATAAATCCTTCAAGATGTGTGACCGGAAAGCGGTGATCAAGAATGCTGATATGAGCGAGGAGATGCAGCAGGATGCTGTAGACTGTGCCACACAGGCACTTGAAAAGTTCAACATTGAAAAGGCTAGTATTTCTTAAGACAAGTAATATGCCTTTCCATAGCTAGATATTGAAAACAAGAAGTATTTATAGCTAGGATTGGTATTATAAAGCATTATCATAGTGAGGCATAGTTACCATCATTAATCTAAATCTAGTAGATCTTAGCCAATAAGTCATCTTACTTCTGATGAATACCGGAAAACTGATGCGAACCTAAAAAGTATCTTGGTTTTATGTAAACAAGCCTATTGGGACAAAACTATTTTACTAATTTTAATCAAAGCAAACATTTTGCATAGATTTTAAAATTTCATGTATAGATATAGAATCTATCAAATTTGCTGTCTTTAAAATTATTCACAATTATAAACATAATAAATTGGTACATAAAATAATCATATAAAACTATTGCCTACTAAATACAGTTTATATGTGCAAAGAAGTCATAGTATTGGGACATATTACCTATTAATTTTGCTTGTTTCCATAGTCTCCTTTTCTGTATGCAATGTTGGCATTTTGGTCTTTCAGCTTCTGTTAAATGCTTGTTTGCTTTTCGATTTTATAACAATTTAAAGAGCTGGGTTTCCAGACTAAGGAGATACAATATAACATAGTCTTTAAAACTGTTTTTATATTATTAGTTTGCAATGTTTTTTATTCTTTGTTTGACCTGACAAGGCTTCTACTTATATAGTTGCAGTATAATGCTTGTATTAACAGTAACATATAGGATTAAAGTGGTGTAACACTATTGAATCTAATTTTAACCAAAATGAAAACTGAAAAGGATTTTCTATGGTGCAATATGATACGGCCATGAGGCAATGAATACTAATTTATTCTGCTGATATTAAGTGAACCGCTAATTGCTGTTACCATGTTTCTGATATTGTTATCTATAATTTTGGGTTAGTTACAATGTGGTTAAACTAGGTTTTTTTCCATATTTTTTTTAAATATTAGATGGCAAGTTGTAATTTTGGTTCTTTCAAATTAAAAAAATAATGTTTTAAATTACATTTACAAGACCTGTTGGCATAATTTGTAAAAAAGTAAATGTAAAATTATTTGATTTCATGACAGGGAAACATCACCCCCCTTTCCCCTGCGTGAGAAATAAAATATGTAGAAGTCATTAAGTAATAAGTAGTTCATGTGGCCTTTATTATTATACACTGCTTTTTGCATTACAAAT
Organism: Battus philenor; assembly: GCF_028537555.1. Lineage (NCBI taxonomy): Eukaryota > Metazoa > Arthropoda > Insecta > Lepidoptera > Papilionidae > Battus > Battus philenor. Next base: position 9,884,946 of record NW_027181686.1, read on the forward strand.
TAGTTTACCAAAAACTTTGGCCTTTAAATCTTTTTGCCTTTTAAAATCCAATATCAATGTCAATTGAAAAATTAAACTACCCATATGATGAAATCAATATTTAATTACAGCAAGTTAGGATAGTCCATGTAGAATGTGGTATCGTCAAAAATAAATGAATTATTTATGGATTATAAATAATAGTTGAATGATACTTTCAGGACATAGCTGCCTTCATCAAGAAGGAGTTTGACAAGAAGTACAACCCAACTTGGCACTGCATAGTGGGACGCAACTTCGGCTCGTATGTGACGCACGAGACTCGCCACTTCATCTACTTCTACCTTGGCCAGGTGGCCATCCTTCTGTTCAAGAGCGGCTAGGCTCCCGTTCTGCACCTTTGCTCTAAATTTTACGTTGTTAGCAGTGGATATAGTATAACCGGGTTCGAAGGTTCGCCTCTCGGACAATTCGCCAACTCATCCCATGCACCGCAATTAGATAGGAAGCGGATACTTTACATTCCTACCCGTAGGTAGTTATACCTATTCTTGTTAGCCCTATCTTGTTTAATCTTCTTGGGGTGTGTTGACTCTGAGAGGCGTTATGTTTGTAAATGTGTGAGGTGGGTGTGGTTGTGTGCGTGATTGGGAAGAGTGAGTGCTCACCGGCCTCTTCACCCCTTTGTTTATATGCTGGACATTCACCACGCAAGGAATCTCCGACACTTAGTAACCCGGCGCACTTGATGTATGTTTGTTCTGTGTTAGCTATATTTTAAGGTTCTGTATCGACTTGGGAAAACACATTTCACTTTAGTGTATTAATAAAAATTTTAGTTAATTATTCCTAGACTTATACCTAGCATAGCATAAAGTCATATGTTAGTACTTATCTAAATTTGTTTATTTTCTTTGTTAAACATTTACTGGAGATATTTTCAATACTTCTATAATAAATTAAACTTTCTTACAAACCCACTCTAAATGTTTTATTTGCTAACCTTACCACATTATTGAAATTAACAAATTTGTATTAGAGATCTGACCTGTTGTTTCATGGTTTTGGTGCAGTTGGACTGCCTGTCTTGAAGGCTGATTGTTGGCCCAGTCACTTGCCTATTACCTAGTTATGTATCCCACTCACGCCGATGGCCAATGTCTGTCTTACTGAAGGAGGGCTATTTTGTTGTATACCTGGGACAAACTGTCCAATTAGGTCCAGGAAGATCTACTTGCTGAATGCAACTGATTGGTACTGTTTTGTGTACATGGGAAACAGCTTATCCAAAATGCCAGTCTAAATATGAAGTTCCTTGACCAGTGAGAGTTGCTGGTAATGATTAATGGGTCAGACAGTTTATGATGGCATCAAAAAAGGCTCAAGGTTATTCAGGGAGTCATGGCTGATCGCTCAGCGCTTTACTGAGCGATGGAATCAGAAATGACGAGATCTGCAGAGGAACCAAGGTCATCAACTTACGCATAGAATTGCTCGCTGGTCTAAAGTGCCTGTGGACGGGGCGGTCTAGTGACGGTTGATTAGATAACCTAATGCCGTTGGGGCCAAAAGGTTCTCAAGTGGCGACCACAAGACGATAGAGGTGGGGTGGTAGATGGTAGGTATATAATGATGATATGTTTACAATGTGTCTATGTAACACAAATCATTTATCTTAACTTATATTTCAATTTTTGGCAACCAATCCGTAATCGTGTAAGTGATAATTGTTCATGTAGGTAATGTGTATGGACAGTAGGGAAATTAAACGTCGAATTATAGATGTAAGTCCGGTTTAAAACGAATTAAACCAATCGGTTTAAAACGAAAAAAACCGTTTAAAACCGAAAGAACCCATTTTTTTCGGTTTTAAACGTTTAGTGTTGACGACTATGTTTTTCTTAAATATAAACACGTTATCTATTCCAAACGTAGACATTACCTAGCTAAGTTGAAAAACCATTACCTAGTTAACTATATTGGTTATTTTGAAAAGATTTATCAATCAGTTTCATTCGGTTTAAAACCAAACTCACACACTTGCACTTCTCACGCCGATAGACGTCAAGAGACCTTTGAGTAGACCTTAACTACTTGGAAATAAAGGTCAAAACTCCTATCCACAATTTCTCTATGATTTAGGTACATATTTTAATCTATTGTATGTAATATTGTTTCATTATAATTGTAGTACTTTATATGTAATATACCTACCTACATAGGTATAAACTGCATAGGTAACTAATACTACTAACTAATACTTGGTCTTGACCAAGTATTGCGATAATGATGTGTAAAAACACTGTTCTTATATTTTAGTAGGCGAGTTTTAAACCGTTTAAAAAGATTTATTTGGGGTTTTAAACCGCCACTTTTGGTTTTAAACGTTTTAAGTCGGCTTTTTTACATCTATACGTCGAATACAATCATTTTTGTATTTTAAAATTTCTTTATTTAATCTGCTTTTTTATTAACATGTTAACATTACTATTCTCACAAAATTATAGAAATTTTTACTCTTCCGCTTGTAACAACGGACGTATTCACAAGGAAAATCATTCTTTTTACTGTCATTGTGACTCATATCACACTGACGTTGACAGCGGTCCGTGCACAGTGTAGACTGAAAAACATACGAAAACTTCTTTTATTAATGAAAAAAGTAAAACACACTCTAATTGAAGTGTTAATAAAAGCACTGGAAATAATATTTTAAAAACTATTTACTTGTATCTTAATATTCATTTTCACGCAGAATGTTAGAAATAAGGATAATATTTAGAATGATTGATAGCAATGAAAAGGTTATTTGCTATGATAACATTTAACCTTATCGCTGTTAACATGATCACGTTTTTGTATTACAGGAACTTATAGAGAATTAAGCAAATAAATAGATTGCATTCAGATTTTGTAAAGTGACTTCACAAACATTATATTGTATTTTTATTATATTTTTGATTTAAGTAGACGTTTAAAAGTTTAAATTATGAAGCGTCATAAATAGGATATTTATTTATATAGAGGTGCTCCAATGGATTTTGTACTGATAAAACTTATTCTCCTGACGCAAACAAAACAGAAGAAATATTTAACTATCCATCGCTTTATTTATTAATTAAATATCCTTATAATAAATAACGGTTATCTACAAAAATACTATTTGTCTATTTCTTACCTGTAAGATTTGTGATAATGTAATGCTTTATAGTGCATGATTTATGGCACCGAAATGTCGATTAAAGAACAATGGAAAATGAACACATCCGTAGACGAACTAAAGTACTTGATGTAGCCAAGCGGCCACAACATCCGTTTTAGTGAGCGTCCGCCCGCTCCCTAACCGCGAACAGCGTGGGCGAACCGTGGTTGGATCCGGATTCTTCTTCGGCTCGCCTGTGGTTCACGCTGCCGTCCTAATTGCGGGTTGCACACTCCAGCAACACACCCCATTAAAGCTCTACCGCGAAGAGCTTTAACAATGTGCGAGCGTCCCCGTGCAACTGGTAGGCGCCCCACCAGCTCCAGCCCCACCAGCTCTGTGTTTTCAGTACCGATGAAGCTGTAAAAGCCTTAGGGCTAACAGCATTAACATCTTCAGAAACAATACAATACATAGCCAAGCGATTGGCAAGAAATGTGGCAGATGCCAGGCCATAAAGCGTGCAGAACAGATGGTCGCTGGGACTGGCTGAATGCAGGCCGCAACTGGTCTAATTGGAAATTTATTCTTTATCCAGCAATGAAAGCCCTATTTCTAAAACGATGATATTGATGGTATACGATATTTTTTATCGATTACAATCCGGCTTCTTTATTTTATCATGGATGCCATGGCATGTACAGCTTTATAAGACTTGTAAAAGCATAGCGCTAAAGGCACTTATCCTCTTAATTATTCTTGAGGGCTCCTACAAAACCGTTGGGTCGGAATGTTTGTTTGATTATTTATTTCAGCGAATTGTGTGGCCATGCTCTAACGTCGTATTGACGCGTTCTACGGAGTTAACTGGGCACAAGAAACCACTGCACCATGTCTTAGGCATACACTCGGCGCGGGGGAGGGTATCGGTTGCTCCGTTCTTTCAGTCCACCATCATCACTCGCGTCAGCAGCACTCATGCTCCTTTTACTTAGGCCTCCACCTCGCTGCTTTTTCCTAAGGAACGGTACAGCGGTTTCGGTTGGAGCATAGCATGTCAAGTGCACGATTCTCAGTTCCATTATTATTATGGATACAGACCGGGCGTGTAGTCAAAAAATTTATTATAAATATTTGGCAGGGCTGTTAACTCATAACCATGTAATTGTTTTGTTTGTATTACCAGTTCCAGGTATAAATATAAATATATCTCAAAGATTTGTGTTATTTTATTATATATGGCGAGTCATTATTTTATATTATTACACTATAAATATTATGAAAAGTTTATTTAGTGTTCTGGTAATAGGAAAGAATGTTCGTCAATGTGTTGTACGACATAGATAACACAACTATTTTAAGGAAAATTTTTGTACTTTATTACGAGAAATGTATTTTGAAGATTAATTGTCATATTTTAAAATACAGAAACGATTACCTCTCCGGGGACGTTACATTAAAAATATGGTAGCGTCATGAAAAAAGTTTTCGTTACCTCTTATATTGTGTAATGTTTTGATGTAATCCCTCACAAATACTATATGTCATCCAAAACGTGCCGAAAAATTACGAAAATCATTATGAAAACAAATATCGTTAGAAAATATAATGGGTGACTTATATGCCTCCAATTTTTATATTAATTTTCTTATAATGTTGTTATAGTAGATTATTTCTTTAAAATAACTTAGATCAGTACACCTATCTAAACCCTAGACTCCTTCAATATCAGTATTAAGAACACGATGCAATAGCCAAAACAAACTTAGCGGAAGTTACCTTATCATTATATAAATTACAAAAATTCTTCAAAATCGATAAGAGGGTTATATATATTCGCGACCTAATTAAAAAAATATGAAGAAAATACTCAATGTTAATTATGTTACAAAACAAAACTCATTACCTATTATTATATATATAATTAATTTATCAATGACACGACCATTTAAAATTTCTGACAAGTATGACAATTGATATCCATCTTATGTATACCGCGCACTATATCGAAACTTATAGAGATCAGAAGATATTAAAAAGCAATAGTATAATACTTCAATGATATGTTGATTTGGTCAAAGTTGGTTTTTATTCGTATATTTCATGTTTTAATTATGTTCTACGGAGCGAGATACTTGGTTACAAGCATTTTACCTTTATACTCCGATTCATACATTACAAGTGGTTTTTGTAGATATTGGCTTCTTCCAGAGACTTGCAACAGAAGTCAGCTACTTCCAAAGACCTTAACTAGGTCGCCTGTCAACCTTACTTGCGCATATTTTGCGCTGCGCTTGCCGATCCCTCCACTTCAGAACCTCCAGCTTAAATCTCCAGCTTAATCTTCACGCTTCGTCACAGTCAGTCACTTCGACTTTCCAATTCGTCAGGTCATATCGATTACTTTCGTTCACCTACGAATCTCCTTATTTTTGATTCGATTTCGTAAATAAATTCCGTGCATAACTCTCTTCATGGCTCGTTGAGCCATTGGAACTTTCCAATGTAACTTAGAGTGAAAGATCATGTTTCAACGAATATTACTCGCTAATGCAATATTCTAATATTTATGATTATTGCGAAATACAGATAATAATGTTAATGCACATTAAATTAGTTAGCCAATGGTATATAATTTAAAATTAATTACTAAAGTATCAAAATAGAAATATATATGTATAATAAATAGTAGATATATATGTATGTATATATAATATATATATATATATATATATATATATATATATATATATATCTACTATCATACATATATACAGATTACATATACGCTATCATATATCGCCTAAATGAAATCAAAGTTATCAAGCAACATAATTGCCCAGGATCCTTGTAATTTAAACATTCATTTACTGAGTAATAAGCCTTTTCCGTCAATTTACCTTTAATGTACGTTTTTAATTTATAAATATGAGGTATAATTTTACTAATAATAATAATTTTATGCATAATCAGAATAGGTGCAATAATAACCTAAAATAATTTAATAAAATAATTTTTTCCATTTTAGTTAATATTAATGATTATTTACGGGATTCTATTACAGATTATATGTATTTTGAAGATGTGTAGATAACTTATAAGAGATTTTTGCGCATATGTAAATGTATATTTTTCTACGTTGTAACTTCTCTGATACGTGTAAACAGTAGTAAACTAGTTTTGAAAATAATAAATAAAATAAAACTTGTTATGTTAGAAAAACGATGATTATCGATGTTGATACACAATAAAACTTAATTAAGTTTATGATAAGTTAAATTACAAAAAAGTTATTGTTTATTCCAAATATCCTTTCATAAACCCACTTATTGTAAGTACATGTATCAGAATACACATAACTAGATCATTTTAATAGTGAGGATGATGTCATACGAGTTATGTGTACAAATATTTCTCACTTGGTTTACCATTAAAGACAATATTATCAAAATTATCACAAACTCGTGTAATATGGTAAATTAAATTACAAGTTGCTGTAAAGGTTTTATTGAATTAAAGTAATATCGGTATATTTGCATTTACTACGTAATAATATGGTTATCGGGTATTTGAAATTTATAACTACATTGTAAGAAAGGGACTAATATTTAGATACTTCCGCTATGCAGCAGTAGTCGTACAATGAAGTGCACCGCCTGCCAGCCCGCTGATAAATGCGCATGCGGCAAGCAATGCGAATTACACAACTACCACCGTTAATTCACTCAACACGTGTTTCACCCTCCACGGGGCATCCTTAGGAGTAACGTTACACTGACAAGTGCAAAACACCGAGTGACTTTTTTTATAAACAATTAAATTATTTCTAACCGTTCCAACACGTCCAGTCGTAATCCTTTGTTAGGTAGTACGTCATAGGACTCGGTGTTTGGCTGGCGGGCGGTGCATTTCATTGCACGACTACTGCTGCATAGCGGAAGTAGCTATATATTAGACCCTTTCTTACTTAGGATGGACATCCACAATGTAATGCCTAAATCTATTAGATATTTATAATTACACAATTGTGGCTTATTATTAGATCCTAATTTATCTATATTCAGTGGCATACCTAGGGGGGGGGGGGGCGGTGGGTGCGGTCCGCACCGGGCGGCACTTACCTTGGGGCGGCATTTTTTAAATTTACTTATAGTTGTAAAAAGCAACATATTCAATTCATATTTATTTTCTTTCTTGAATAATAAATTAAATATCTGTTCCTAACATTGTAATTTTGTTAAGAATTTTTTTAACAATTTCAATCAGTGTCGGTAGTTGCGAAAGAAGCTTCTCAAAATTGAAGTTGATAAAAAATTATCTTCGATCTACAATGAGTCAATTAAGACCAAAAACTCTTGCAATATTGCCAATAGAACAAGAAATTACAAATAATTTTAATTTTGAGAGCATTATACACGATTTTTCTAGTATGAAAGCTAGAAAGAAGAGTAGATATTTTATAAATATGTTTACGAGTGCATTCACATATGTTTAAAAAAATTTACTCTGTGTATTAATTAATATTGATTAAATAACTTAATAATTTATTTACGTGTATTAATTTATAAAAAAACCACTATTTGATTGACTTATAATAGAAGGGGTGGCAAACTGGAGATCGCCCCTGGCGGCAAAAGTTCTTGGTACACCACTGTCTATATTGCACGTGTAAATTGTTAATTGATATCACATTGAAGAAGTGGATGTAACAAGATAGATTTTCTAGATTCATTTTCGAAGGCAAAAAGATAATGGCTGTTTTTATAAAAAAACTGGAGATGTCAAAATGAAATATTAAGCCATTAGAAGTTAATATTAATTATCACCATCAGAATTTCAGCTGCAAGATCAGGTGTGGACCTGGGGATAGGCCTACCTGTTGGATTTCCAGTAGGACCAGATGGTAGTAGCCTGCAGTCAGTGTCTTCCGAAGACTTTACATATAAACATTATAAGCCTTTTTAACTAATTCAGTGCTTGATCATTTCGGTCCACTCCTTTGTGACGAAACGGAGTTATCACCGAATAAAGGTACAAAACGCCGGTCGCTGACGAATGATCAGGCGCCGATGATTAAACTTGAATAATGTAAATAGGAAAGTAGAAATAGTATATCATAAATAGATAATAAATAAGTGTTTAAGATACAAAGCTAATGTTAATTAGGTATAAAACAGGGGTTAAACCAATTAATTTAAATTAATTAAATATAGATAAGTGAAGCAAAAAAAAAAACAACCACGCTACACCCTCAATGTAAATGCTATACTTTAAAAATAAGATCTACATAAAATATTCATAAGAGCTAGATTTAAGTAATTAGATGTAGTAAATAGGTAATTAAGAAAGAAAAAAACTGTAAATGAAGCAGTACAAGGTCTCTGGCGTATTAGAGTAGAAGTGTATGGTGACTATAAATGAAAAAAAATCCTTAGATAATCGTATTTCGTAATTTGGAGACGATATATTTTATAACTATAGAAAACTTTAGAAAAAACGAGATGTGGTGTATCTTAACTGAAATGAAATACTGCTGTGTGAAGTAAACCGCATGGCTGTTGCATGTGGTGTTCTTTTATGGAATGTCTGTATGTTTTTAAAATATTACATGGCTATTACATTAAAGGAAAGAGTCGTGATAATACTATTTATCTCATAAATCGGTATATCTAACTAAGCACCACGAACTTCGCGATATAATTGACCTACCTCGACTTATTTCGCTATACATCAAAAAGCACACCTTTATTCGGATATATAATAAAGGCAAAAAGCTATATGTCCAACGAAACTGCGTAGTTTGTGCAGGAATTAAAAAAAGAAAGTTGACTAGCTTCAAATGAGAGTTTTGCAATGCACCACTTCACTGTAGCGAGTGACTTATAACATTTTTTGTAATTAGTCTGTACTTTATTTTTAATATTTCTTGAATTATAGTTTAAAGTTTAAATTCACTTTTTTTAAGTATATTTTTTTATGATAACACTAAATGTCGCCCGCTCTAGGACGAAAAATAAGGCGGTCGGTACGTTACTTAGCATATTTTCGCTAAGATCCCTCGCCTTTAATGTGATACACATGCAGGAAAAATATTATAAAGGGTAGGCTTATTGTGGCGAAGTTTATGTCCGACGTTATGTTGCACTTTAGGAGCTATTTCAACTACGTCGTCTGTCAAAAAGACGATTATTTCTCTTCGCTTAAAGTGTGATGTAGGTCTGGACTCGATAGTAATGGGGCGATTGTATGTACCTTTGTAGCAGGTACAGACTCTTTTGGCATTTCTCGCGCTAACGCTTCCCAAAGTGGTATATATTAGCAGCAGTAATCTGATAATATATATCATTTATATGATATATAGCATCTGAGCGGTGGCTATTTCAAGTAGCCTTGTATAGAAACAATAAAGAATCTACCACAAAATCTTTTAATGATCTTACTTACATTGTTTTAAACTTTAAAACATCTAACGGGCTGTAGCACTTGGGCAGCGACTTCAAGTAAAATATGAGCACAATGTGTAGAATTTAGTTATTTTACATACTTGGTCTGGCCTTAAATATTTTTATAATTAAAAATAAACAAAATATTACTTTTGAATTTGGAATATGTCATTTTTGTATGCTTGTTCATTGTGTTTTCTTATTTTTGCGCCAATATATTGAAAACTATTTTGTAATATTAAAATGGAGTGGGGTGTAAAGAGAACCGAATCGCTGTGTACCTTTTTTAACTGATACATATAAAAGTTCACCAAATTATAAAATTAAAACAGTTAAAAAGTCATGAAAATTATTATCAACATAGTCGACAAAGATAAGAAAAACATGTGCTATGAATATTACAAGTACATGTATATAACTACAAAGTTTGAAGTAAATAAGTTTTACGGAATGTTGATGTGTGATAACTGTAACCGCAGTTTCCTCTGTCCTGTTTTTTAAATACACGTTCTGTTCGTGCGATTTTAATAGTTATTCTTCAGGAATTATAAATGGAATTTCTATGAACATTTCGGTTTTAGGGTGTCAATTTGTTCCCGTCCCGTGATGTGAACGTTTTGTGAATGAACAATATAAAAAGACAGATTTTTGTCACAACACCACAGTCGAGACATCGTCGCTCTGACTGACTGTCATCTTCAAATATATAACTTTTTAATTTTTAATTTAGTAAAAGATATAAAACCAAAGTAAGTTCACGAAGACTTTTTTGTTTTTTTTTTCAAGTGTAAATTCTTTTAAAAATCAAATGTCACTTAATTTCAGTAATTCGAAATGGCCGGAAAAAATGACTTATTGCTCTTTTTCGATCGTCCATCGGAGCCATGTTTCATGCAGAAGGGAGAGGAAAGATCTACTTTTCAGCTCCCGGAGAGTTTTTACGTGAGTAGTGAAAGATTAGAGTACACATTTTTAATTTATTAATTTTATAAAGTGTTACTTGATGTGACAGTGAGGACGAAATGGGATTTAAAAAAAATTGTTTACCTATTTTATGAACAGTTATTTTTACTAACTGTCTGTTTCAGCCCGACAAATACAAGACGATAAGCAACACGCTGGCGAATCGCTTCGGATCCGAGGGCAAGACCATACCGGTGAACCAAATACCTCTCCCGAACCTGAAGCTGCCCATGGAGTTGCCGTTCCACGAACAATTCTCTCTGTTCGTACCCAAACACAGGAAGATGGCGGCGAAACTCATTGACATTTTCATGGGTAAGTAAGAGACAGAGATAGGGATAGAAAGAGATAAATTCAAATTCAAAATATTTTATTCAAGTAGGCATTTATACACATTTTGAACATTGAATCAGCAAATATTTTAATATATAAGTAGTAAGTTTGGAAATCTGACCTGAGAAGAGCCGACCAGAAACTTGAATGAAAACAAATTTTGGTGTACACATACATTATAATGCCAACCATGTAAATGACTCAATGAACCAAATTTCACACATTTTTATCAACTGAAAACTCTAGAATCATTATTTAATAATAGACCTAAATAATCTTAGATATATAACTAAGAAAAAAGTCAAACATATGTCGGGGAATTTATACATGCGTATACATAGATTGATGAAGGAATTGTTAACTTTTTTAAAACGGAATTTAGATGTTTCGAGTTTATATTTTTTCTTGTATATCTCATTATTTTTGTATAAGTAATAGAAACAGAGGAAAAATTTAAATATATGATCTCAGGCGATACAAACAGAGTTGTTTTGGCGTTTTGTTTTTTAAAGTTGTGATCTTAACAATCTGTATCTAGAACGATACAGTTAAAATTCTTTACTTCTTAATACATTTGTTTTCCTACTTCAATAAATTTCATGTATAGAATTTTACAATTCTAGATCGTCAACTCTTACGATATTAAGTACACTTTTATTATTAAATATTTGTTAAATTATCATCGTTGTCATGATATCAACCTTAGGTTTTTCACAGCTGAATGATGTAATTTGAAAAAAAGATAGTCTTTCTGCCTTTTGTGTGAACATTCCATTCAAAAGATAGTTTTTCTACCTTTTGTGTGGACATTCCATTCAAATGATAGTCTTTCTATCTTTTGTGTGGACATTCCGTACTGCGCTTTGGAGTAATCGTTGTCTGTGGACTTACGTGTCTCTGATAGATTTCGAACAAGATTGCTTGGAAGCGGCGTGCATCCAGCGTATTCCGATTACATTAACAAGATCGTCTTTCTCTCTTACACGTAAACATATTTTATCATTATTTCAGCCGCCTACCGTTGGACATAGGCTTTCCCCGTAGATTAAAAATTAAACTTATACAAATAAATAATAACGGTATGCAAATAAATTACGAAAATTTATTAATAGTATGTTTAATATAATCAACACAGCTTAAACAATAATATGAGAACTAAATGAACTTCTTCAGGTATGCGGAACGTTCAGGACTTGGTGTCCATCTGTTCGTACTGTCAGCTCCGTATGAATCCTTACCTCTTTAACTACTGTCTGTCTGTCGCCATTTTGCACAGGTAATTAGGATATCTATTATTATCTTAGAATATACAGCAATCTTGCACACACAGGGGTATTGTATATAGATGTAAAAGCAATTAGCAATCGCATTATTTGATCGCTATGAAATATATTACATATTTCTTTATTGAATACGAGAGAAAAATAGCTTCTGGCAGTACAGCGACAAAGACAGATAGTAAATAATAATTAATTTTAATATGCAGTAATTTGAATTGTCAAAATGCTTTCAATATTACTATGTCGTTATTTATTATTTATGACACCATTAATCTTTGGATAGGTGTAACATTTTTTAATTGAGAGCCAAGGAGCTATTTATTCGTTTATTTAAAGCTTTTACACCTATAATAAATCACCTCGTATGTTACATACATTGGTTGTGTTCAGAGGTTTGCTTCGTAATCATTTGTTAAAAGAAAGCGATATGAAATAATAAAATATTGACACAATCAACAGTACATATCCTTCATGCACATTAATATTTTCAGACCGGATACCAAAGGCTTAGATATTCCCACATTCGCCGAAACTTTCCCAGATAAGTTCATGGATCCAAAAGTGTTTCGGCGCGCTCGTGAGGTTTCCAATGTTGTAACTGCCGGTGCCAGGGTAAGTTTAAAAAGTTCTCTATTGTCTATGCAATTAAAACAACTTATGAAATCCGTTGCTAGGAACAAAATTAGGGAATGGCTCGACTAGTTCGATTCAGACAGAAGGTTACAGGCTGTCAATATTACGCAGACCCGGGATCTCTCGAGTTTTTAGATCACGTTGTAGTTGACACTGTTCTCTGGCAAATGTATTCTATTTTATTGACTAGTTTGTAATGTCTTTACACCCACAACTGTTTAATTGTAAATTGTGTGTATATTGTATTGACAATATATTTTCCGATATTAGTATATACACACACACACATATATATATATATATATATATATATATATATATATATATATATATATATATATATATATATGTATATATATATATATTTATATATATATATATATACACATAAAGAAAGAATCTAATCATTAGTTACATCTTCATTAGTGACGTCATTATTAAGTTAAGTAGATGTTAAATAAGTTAGTTATATTAAGCCATAGCTTTAACCACAAGCAATATCGGAACTGGTACACTGCTATGATAACGTTTATTTTCAAAAGGGACAATAGCGATCTTTAATGGGCTTTTGTGCATTTTTTAACAGCTTGGTACGTAGAGGTAGAGTCCAAATGCAATCAATTACCTTATGAAGAGGAAGGTAGGATTTATTTTTTATTCTCAAGAAGGAAATACGTAAACGATTGGGAACCTAAATTATTAATGATTGAAATTAAAAAAAATAAAATAAATCCTCCTTAGAATAGAGGTGAGTTTACCACTCGAGAACGTATTCGTTCCTTCTTAATATCTAGAAAATAATATAGCCAGGCGACATTGCGGCGGTATATTTACATTTATACAAAGATTATTTGCAATTTTAATCCGTACGTAATGAAAGCGGTCATATCTCTGACAGATTCTTAATTCAAAACTGCGTTCGAATTTTAATTCAAATGCCCTAGAATGATTTAACACAAAAGTATACTGGCTGTAGTGGACAGCAACATTGAGCTTTAATAAACGAATAAATGAATGAATGTTATGTGTGTTTAGATGCCAATAACCATCCCGCAAAACTACACGGCGTCAGCGGACGAGCCGGAACAGCGAGTGGCCTACTTCCGCGAGGACATTGGCATCAACTTGCACCACTGGCACTGGCATCTCGTTTACCCGTTTGACGCTTCCGACCGTTCCATTGTCAACAAGGATAGGAGAGGAGAACTTTTCTACTATATGCACCAACAAATCATCGCAAGGTAAAATATTGTCTTAACCTTTTGCTGTCGGAAGGCGCCTCTCATTCACTATTATTCGAGCTGTAGATCCGACGGCGTACAAGCGGCGACTAAGATATTTATGTTATATTATGTTAGTTTCTGTGAAGGAAGGAATATGAATGCCTTGCGAACTGCACACACATATTAGGAAAAGTCGCGTCTACTTGCGACCTCACCGGCCACTGGATGTAGACGATGGTCACCCAATCGGTGGTTTAACAGTTTCAAAGGTGGCAACACCACCATTCATGACTTGTAAAACTTATATGCACGAACAAATTATTGCCAGGTATTTCTTCAACATGTGTATATGTTCATCAATTGCTTACAGACTTTATCTAATGTCTTTCATTATATACAGTTTTCCAACCATAACGCAGGATGTCGACCTAGAAAGTGGAAAGATGGCCTTGTAAAGTTCGACAGAAAACGCTGAATGCAGGCTATTACTAATCAGTCCTAAGATATCTAAGATATCTGTGGTGGAGAGAAGTCCAGTGGTAGACGTAGACGAAAGTGACTGCGAATATTTGAGTAAAGTGCATTTATATTAAAGAGAAGTTACAGTGAAAGTGTTTGTTTTCCCGCAGATATAATTTCGAACGCCTGTGCAATAATCTTGGCAGAGTGAGGCGCTACGAAAACTTCCGCGAACCCATCCCGGAAGGTTATTTTCCGAAGTTGGACTCTCAAGTCGCCAGTCGCGCATGGCCACCGAGGTCTGTATTCTTTTTAAAACTACATTTGAAGTTACTTTGTTAAGAATACCCTGGGCAACCCCTAATTTGTATAAACAGGGCGCAGTGTATTTACAACAGTTAAAGGATATAAGAAGAATAAAAAAGACATTTTTAGACAATGCCTAAAAGTCAATCGCAATAACTTAATTTTATAATTCAGTATATTTTAATCAATTGTATACATAAAAACATTTATATGTTGTAGACATACCACATCGTCGTTTCAACCCTCCATAGGTTTGTCCACTGTATGGCATAGGTCACCGACAATGGTACCTATGGGAAGATATGCCATAATCGCCACGTTTGGCAGCCGAGTTGGCGATTGAAGTGTGGTATTATGGTACGCAGAGGACGCTGCTGTCTTTTCTCTGGAAACTTGTTAGCAGTGGCAATCTTATATAAATAATGCACAAAGTGAATAATATAAGATTGTACACTGGGAATCGAATCCGTGACCTATGCCCGCAAGTTTTCTACCGCAGCTCTATATACACTATATTTAAATATATGCCTTATTTTATAGTAATAATCATATTAATATTATAATATTTATATATATGTTTATATGTATGTTTTATTACTTATTTTGTTTACTTTCTCTTTTATGAGATATACTTATTTCATCTACCTTCATTTATTTTCTTGTCACTGTCCAAATGCCTACCTGTTAGAAAATATCTTCTGCATTAAGTTTGCTGTTATATTATGTATGCGAAGTATTTAAGTGAATAAATGTATTTAAAATCCTTTACACTTAGGTAAGTCTATCGTGGTTATATTATTTTAAACAATTTTGTGAATAAAATCAATACATAAATAACTATGACGCAACTATACCATATGAAATTAATTGAAACATAAATTATCGCATCTTAATAACACGTAATGAAATTTCATGTAATTACAGATTTACCGAGTCTGTCATCCGCGATATAGATAGACCGGTAGACCAGATTAAGAGCGAAGTAACTGACCTTGAGACGTGGAGGACAAGGTTCTATGAAGCTATTGAGGCCAACGCCGTACTAATGGTATATACTTAAATTTTTTTAATGACTGAGGACTATGTCCAACAGTGGACGTCTTATGACTGAAATAGTGATGGTCACTGTAAGATTGATTTTCAAATTAGAAATAATTTTACTATTTACGTTGCGTAGTTAGGCCGATGGACAATAATTCACTGCATTCTTAACGCGAACGAACTACACTGCTCATTTTTAACGCAGAGTAAATTAAATCACAAGTTTATTGTGGTCGTGATATATCTTAATTTATCCAATAACATATCCAATATGATTATATTACGAAATGTTTTTAATCTATTTTGTTTTTTAGCCGAATGGTCAACGAATGCCACTGGATGAGGAGACAGGTATCGATGTCCTTGGAAATCTAATGGAGTCCTCTGCCCTCAGTCGCAATCGTGTTTACTACGGTGACTTGCATAACTTGGGCCACGTCTTCATCTCCTACTGCCACGATCCTGACCATCGTAACTTGGTACGTCAATTAGTGATGTTGATCATATATAAATTAAGTCTCATATCTACCTCTCTACGCTGTATTGTGAAAACTTTGTGACGCTCTATGTTACGGCACATGTGACGGTGTATTGCTTTAGCTACTGTGGTATCGAGTCCCAAAAGTCTTTCCAAATCATCACCTCTTTTCTTGGCTATAAGATCTGAAAACATTGCAATGTTTTTTTTTAAAGCAAGTATATTCGGCGGGTTGTCGGTTATAGATGTTAAAGTTTTAAATGGGTGATTGTATAGCTCATTTGCTTTCGATTGATGTGTCATACACCCTGTTCAAAGATTAATGGTTTCAGAAATAATAAATAATGTTATGGTAATATAGTAATTAAAAAAATTGAATTCGGATTACTATACATACAGTATGACTGGAAGTGGGTATATTAACTTTAATTCTCTTTGCCGGCAAAGGAGGTGTACATTACAAACTTTTACAATACGCAGCGATAAATATTGCACTTCAACTATTGGAAAGAGACAACCGGGTAATTTCAGGTTCGACAGCGTTATCTCTGTGGCACGACTGACAAAACGTCACATAGGTAGTGTGTCTCTTTTCAAAGGTCGATGTGCAATATTTATTGCCGGGTACTGTATATCTATCAATCCGTATAAGTGTGGTAGGCAGTAATATAGTAATTTTAAAAGTTTTGAGTTAATTTTGGAACACATTCATCTTTTTAATTAGTTAAAATTTGATTCGTCTCCGAAGAGAGATGAAAGTCCTTGGAAATAGAAATGGGCATTAAATCTATAGATTAAGATAATAATGGAGGACCAGAGGCATTATTATTAATATTATCAGTAGGTGACTTTTCTTGTGAATAAGTCTAACATAGAATAAGTTTCTTCTTGAATGACGAAAGGGTTATGACGGAGTCCTTTCAGCTAAAATTAATGACCTTCTTTTGACACTTTTTACTTAAACTACTGGAATAATTTCACACTGCTACTGTTTCTTGCTACAGCATTGATCTGTAACAGCTTACTAAGGGGTTTTAACATAACTGGGTTAGATTACCAACGAATATTAGGACCAGTAGTATTATTGTCAGTAGTTGCTAACTCTCAATGAGATGTTATGGTTCCTTAAACCTGCACAGAGATGATGATATTGTTTTGTCCAGGAACAATTCGGTGTGATGGGTGATTCGGCGACGGCCATGCGCGATCCCATCTTCTACCGCTGGCACGCACACATTGACGACATATTCAACACGTATAAGATTAAACTACCTCCTTATGGAGATGATCGGGTAAGAATTTTTGACAAAATTACTTTCTTTTATTTGATTAATAATGTTTGAGATATCTACGTTTAATTTTATAGTTGGATTTCCCCGGGATCCGTGTGTCTTCGGTTAGTATCGAGAATTCCGCCGGCGCCAACACAATCTCCACCCAATGGGAACAGAGCACGGTTGACCTGAGTCGCGGCATGGACTTCACCCCACGTGGCAGCGTACTTGCCAGATTTACTCACCTTCAGCACGACGAATTCAACTACGTGTAAGTCTTGAGATTATATAAATACATTAAGGTTTTTACGACGGAAATGCTGAAGAATGTCTAAATTTTTTTCTTGTGTTACGTATATATTCAGGATCATTCCTTGGTTCGCCGAGTGGCTCATGACATTACAAACTGCAAATACATCAACTACACTACACACCTCTATTCGTATAGAGCAGTTACCTGTAACCAATTTTGTGCAACTTGAACGCGTCTATCCATATTTTGTTTTATTATTAAGTTCACAGACCCTTCAGATCCGTGAACTCAATTCTGATGAAGCTGTAAAAGCCCCCGGGCTAACAGCACCAACATCGAGAAACAAAGCAAGCAAAACAATGCATACATATCTAAGTTCTAGACGATATCTTAGACCTTCCTTTTCTTAGTTTTTAATCTAAAATTAAAAGTATAACATCCACTACATCTTTTTAAGAGTTTTAGTTGATTGCAATATTTAGAACATGTTTAGTTGGCTCATGATCAGCTCTTCTTACTTACAGACCGACTTCACAGATCTTGTAGTAAAAAAATAATAGACGTTTTAAAAGTGCGTGTATATACCTAGTTGAATAAAGACATTTCGAAATGAGATAGAGCTCCAGATTTGTAGTCGTTGTTTTGTGTCTATTAAAAGAAATATATTACATAAGTAGTATGACGCAATGATTCCAGAAGCAAATTGAGCGCAATGATGTAACTGCGCAATGAGCAATGTTTTTTTTAAGGTTTCTCTCAAAGAGGTGGTTAAAAAAAGATTTGTATTAATCACAACGCTAGTAACTAGTTATTTGATCAAATATCATTTATTAATTAAATTCTCTGAATATCTATAATGGTCTAACGGTTAAGAACTGAACTATGATCGAAGATCTTGGTATATTTCACGAAGGATTTTTTATTCACATTAATTACACGATGATTGCATACGATCAATAAAGTAAAACCTTGTGGCTTTTGGTATATAGTCCTAAAATGTGAAGGATCTCATCTATATATTTGTATAGAGCTCTGGTTTTATTTTGCTTATTGTACCCGTACTCCATGGGTAGGCTTTCACTCCAGTTATAGATAAATCACATATAATGCTTATTACAACATATTGATTATAATGTACAAGATTGCCAATGAAAAACTAACACCTTAGAAGTAAATATTTTTTTTTATCATAGGTGCAGAGTATGTATTCGGATACACACATTAAAATTTTACATGTTTGGATACACTACCTGAATTTTCCTATAAAACATTTTATTGGACAAGTGAATTAAGCTTTTAATAAATAAATGAATATGGAATTCATGTTTCAGGATTGAAGTAAATAATACTATCGGGCAAGCGGCTACGGGTACTATTCGTATCTTCATGGCGCCCGTGTCCGATGAGAACGGAAGTCCCCTACCTTTCGACGAGCAAAGGCGCCTCATGATCGAACTGGACAAGTTTACGCAACCATGTATGTACTAGTTATTCTCATTCAGACTCGGTGTCTGGCACTAATCGGTATAACATTACTCCTGAGGATGCCTCGTGGAGGGGTGAAACACGTGTTGAGTGATTTAACGGTGGTAGTTGTGTAATTCGCATTGTTTACCGCATGCGCATTTATCAACGGGCTGGAGGGCGGTACACTTTATTGTACGACTACTGCGACATAGCGGAAGTAGCCATACATTAGTCCTTTTCTTACTTAGGATGGACTTCCGCAAAGTAACGCCTGAATCTATTTGATACTAGTTATTTCTCCATTTTTTTTACTATGGGAAGAAATCTCCTTCTTCATTTTTGTTATAACTTGACTGTGTAAAATTTTAGGGCTGTTACAGCTTCGTTAAATTTAGGACCCAAATTTTAACCCAATAAAGGGAGTGATCTCCCCCTCCCTGGGGTAAGTCGGATTTACCAGTTAATCTTCAAGAGCTTTGTCAAATTGTTCACTTATATGGGAATTAATTTTGACTTAATATACACCTCGCTTTGAGGAGAGGATGTAAGAGATTATATCAGATTACAGCTTTAGTACTTCAGAGTGGCTCTGGTATCTCCGGTGACTTTCACGTTCCGGGTTCTAGTGTTATTTTTCTCTTGACGTATAAACATTGTCACTGTAAATAATCTAAAGTGGATAACAATATGAAAAGATAAAAAAAAATTTCACGTCTCTTTCACTCACGTTTTACTTTTTTGGGCACACGCGGTGTCAATAGATGGAAATTGGTAGATTTTGACAGTGCGCAGAACAGATGTCTGCAAGATTCCGGAGTTGACAAGCGCACAAGGTGAGACGATATGGTTAAGGCGGACGGAAGACCCTGGATGCAACAGTTCCTATTGGAAATTAATGTGGGAGTCATGTGCTGAGTAGTGGATGTCTTTGGTTGAAATTATGATGATGAATACTCTTTTAAATTCTTTTGCAGTGAATGCGGGCGTCAATACCATCCGCCGTCGAAGCCTTGATTCGTCAGTCACGATCCCGTACGAGCGGACCTTCCGCAGCCAAGCTGGCCGCCAGGGGACTCCCGGTGGTGCTCAGGCTGCCGAGTTCGACTTCTGCGGCTGTGGGTGGCCCCACCACATGCTCATACCCAAAGGCACCCCGCAAGGCTTCCCAGTGGTATTATTCGCAATGGTCACAAACTGGGATGATGATAAGGTTTGTTTCTCTTACTTTCATACACAGTACAATTTGTACTCTGTTGTACCGAAAAAGTGATATTAAAATTTCTTTTTTCTTTTTTAATGCTGTCACAAAATAAAGTTTACACTCCGTAGTGTAAACTTTATTCGATATAAATAAAATATTTTTTTTGTAAGAAATAAAAACTATGGAGTAGCTTAAAACAGATGTTAATCATTTTTGTATTATAATAATTAAGGCGGATTAGGTAGAGCGGTTTTCAGAAAATAGTGCCAAATGTATTAGTTAAAATCGATATGATTTCGGAAAACTGGAACGTTCTAGAAAGTAATCCATGTTCACATTATGATTACATGGTTGAAAATGCCAAAAATTAATAATTTAAGACTCGTTCTACTGATTTTAATGATAAATATTTCACATACATCACTGTTAAGATAGTCCACGCAAGTTGTGATGTCGTTTTTTGCAATATACACAATGTAGGCTGTGATGCGTGACAGTTAAAATTAAGTAATAATTAAAAAATGTTAATAAAGAATAAATTGATCACTCATTATTTTTTATTCACACCACTAGATTGAGCAAGATCTGGTAGGCGCTTGTAATGACGCGGCTTCATACTGCGGCATCCGGGATCGCCGCTACCCCGACCGTCGTCCAATGGGATTCCCCTTCGACCGCCCCGCCAACTCCGGTGTGGCTATCCTCTCAGATTTCTTAAAACCAAATATGGCGATCACTGATTGCAGCATACGCTTTACTGACGCAACCAGAGTTCGAGCCCAACAAGGGTAGGTAAATTAAAAATAATAGAAACCATAAAAAATCTAATTATCATATTGAAAGTTGCTAAGCTTAGAAAATGGTAAACGACTACAAATTATTTTTTATTTGAAACCTTTGTTGTGCAATTATATTTTTTATTCATAACCCTGAATTGAATACAAGCATTATTAATTAAATAATATACAATATTTATTTACCTAAATGATGTTTAAATTACAAAAGAATATGCAAAAGTTTATTGTATGTATAAGCTCTATAAATTGCTTACTTACGCTATTCTGTGTAACTATGTAGTAGTATTTTTATAAGGGTAACACTTTTAAAACTAATTAAGTAAAAATGTGTAGAAATTGTATTGCAAACAGAATATTTCATTTTATTTTTGTTTTATTATAGTAAAGGTAACAGGCAGAGTTTACGTAAAAAAATGTATTTTTATAACATACTATAAATGTCTTAATAAGTATGAATCTTAAAAAATTTCAATAATTGTAGAAATAAAATTACTTTTTTTTTAAAGTAGTAAAAGATAATATGCACTGTAGATCGAAACGCACTTCGAGAACTGTGAAGCCATGCGGTTGCCAGGATGAATATACCGCGGAAGACATTGATGCTATTATAAGAAAGCCATATTATTATTTTAAAAAGTAAAATAAAAAATTAAAGAGCTGTCAAAAAGATAGTTAAATAATATTCTTTGATATGTATAAAATTTCTACATTACATGAACTTTTTCATGTATAAATCCAACAAAATTATTTACGACATTTCACTTTATGTGTTATAATAAATTTTTTGACCAATCATGACGACATGGCAATGATAATGGAATTTGGTTTAGTTTAAGTAACGGGTCAATTAGGTTGTAGCTTTGTAAATATTATGTACATATATTTTAAGGAAAACATTATTTATTTTCATAAGACTTAATAAATCATGTCCTTCATTCATTTGTTTTATTTCCTTTAACAAAGAAACAATGCACAAATAATGTTACGTATTATTTATAAATTATTTAAAAACATATTTGATTTATAAATCATACGTAAAATTGTGTTTAATTAATTATCATTAAATTACAACAAGTTATTACATCATTTTTATTTTTTATCATAGTTAGGTTTTTTTACGACACATTTATTCACATTACTACATTACTATCACACAACACATACTACATTAATATCTTTTGGGGTATTGCACTGGAACGTACCTGTTTATATGGGTTATGTAACAATAGATTTTTATTGACTGACCGGTGTTTTTTATTTGCAAATGTTGCTCGATTATTTCATGCCATTATTAAGAGATGGTGAGAAACCTCACACGGTTAAAGCAACCGTGGAGCTTATTCGTGATTTCTTCCCGGAAAAATTAATGTCGTTTTGATCATATCCCATGACATACAAATCACTAGATGTTACGAAGAGAATCCTTTTATCCGAAGGAAGTCTACAAAACTAACACAGCGACCGTCTCTGTTCATAAAGAAAATATTGTTTGCCAGGTTCGTGCTAATATATATTAATCATTTTTGCGTGTGGCACGAAATACCGAGGCTAGATTCCATGAGTGTGCCCAACATGATGGCTAGCATTTGGACAATATTATTTAAAAAAAATGTAAACCGCATAAATATAATTTTTATTTTTACTATAATAAATGTTTCATTAAAAAAGTTTTTGTTTTTAATTTGAATTTATAATACGAATTCTGCTACCGGACACTGTTTATATGAACAATAAATGATGTCTACTTTGTAGTTTTTAGATAGCTACATATTTTAAATATTGATACATAAATGCTAAAATTATTTATTGAACAAAACGATTTTTGGTCAACAATTGTATTAGATGATACATGAACAAGGACATTGGCATCAACCTGCATCACTGGCACTGGCACCTAGTCTACCCCTTCACTATAGACCCTACCATATCTAAGAAGGATAGAAGAGGAGAACTCTTCTATTATATGCATCATCAAATTGTAACCAGGTATTATTCATCATTATACTGTACGGTGCTTTATCGAGGTGTTTGTGCTGTTAGCCCTAAGTCTTTTACGGCTTCATCGGAAACGAGTTCATGAAACAGAAGGGTCCATGAACTGTGCTATAAACTAAAGCATTTGGGTTTCCGAACCTACATTAGATACTATAAAGGAGGTTGAGACAGTTAAGACGAGTGTTACGTGGTCAAGTCTGTGTTACTGTTTGTGTAGTGAGTGTGAAGTGAGGATACTGAACCAACCTCGGATCGCCCATACTGTTCGCGGAGGCGGCGTCGGGAGGCCGACGTCGTTTGCGTAACCGATGGTGGAGAGTGTTTTGCTTGGCTTTTGAAAATTGCACGCGTTTTTTCGTGCGATGAACGGTCGTTAGTATTAGCCATTGTTGGTGGACCCCCTAGTTACTAGACTGACAAGTTGGTGGATGTGCAAGATCGGTCGTGGTGATATTTAGGTGAGGCTAATGCTTTGCAATAAGAGTCTAACGGTTGATATGATGGTGATGATGGTGAAGATGATGATGAAGGTATATTAGAGAGAAGTAGTCGTAAAAGTAATTATTTTTCCGAAGATATAATTGTGAGCGTTTGTGCAACAAGTTGATCAGAGCGAAGCCTTACGAAAATTTTCACGAACTTATCCCGGAAGCTTATTTCTTGAAGCTTAACTCCGATGTTGCAAGTCGCACATGGTCACCGAGGTCTGTAATCAATTGTTTATTTTTAATCTCTAGTCGTAGTTGGTTGGCGCAGTTGCGTTTCATTTGTCATCTGCTATGCCTATAAATACTATTAACATTTTCCGATACATACTAATAAATTTCAGAGAATTATAGTAACAATGACAATATATTATACACAAGTAATAATATTTTTTGAGCATTGATAGCCTATTGATATGACTACGTACGGTAGACTTGAACGTAGGTCGTGGGCTAGATTTCTGGGATACAATCTTATATAATTCACATTTCTCGCAAACAAGTTTCTAGAGGATGGTCAGCGGCATTCTTTGAGTACAAATATATCACACAACCATAGCCAACCCTCCACAGCGTGGCGATTTTGGTATATACACCTATAGATATTTTTAGATAAGGCGAATAATAGTTTTTAAATAAAAAATATGTATTTAGAATATGTAATATATATTCCACTGTAAGAAGAAATTGAATTACAGATTCGCAAACACAGTCATTCGCTACTTGGATAGACCGCTGGAAAAGATTAGAAGCGAAGTGTGGGACCTTGAGTTGTTGAGGACACAGATCTATGAGCTCATCGAAGCCAACAGTGTGTTACTGGTATAGATGAGAACATTTTCTTAATGACAGTTATGTTATATTCATTCGTTAATTGATTCATTTCTCTTTCTGTTTCTTTATTCTTTCTGTGGCAATTGCGATGCAAATCAGTTTGATTATTTTATTTACTATAGTATTATATTTATAATATGTATTATATCTTATTTATTATAAGTATATAGCCTATATAAATATGTTTGTATGTTTTTGTAAACGTTAACTACCCATTATTTATACTTCTACCTTTTCCAAACTATGGTTGTCTGTAAGAGATTGCTTCTTGTGATAAGATCGCCCATTGTACTTTTCTCTTTATTATTATGAAACTATTTTAATATATCCCAGCGTATATAATAAAGAACATTTAAAAATAACAAAAAAATATAGTTCGTTCACGTAAGGAATGTTGTGAAACATCGTTTTCCGTCGATATCGTCTCCGCTACTTTTTAAATCAAATTGATAACAATGTATCGATTTATTAGAAACTATTTGAAAGGTTTCAAAGTGAACGAACTAAATAATAACCGATACAGCTTAACTATAAGTTAGTAACAGTGTAGTTCACAAAATTTTGTCACACGTAATCTTGCATAATACCTAATGTATGTTCATAATACTGCATATAAATTTGTATAATGTTTATCTTTATATTTAATGTTGACAATTCTTTATTTAAGGCTTGAATTTTAAACTAATTATCAATTATTTTTCATTTTTAAGAGTTAAATCGCGTGAAGTTATCTAATCCAGAGAGTAATGCGAGGAAAGAAAACTATTGCATCTCATAGTATATACTAATTGGCCTGGTGGACCGCCTTACAGTAAATGAAAGAGTAGAAATAGGATTTTCAAATTTTCACGACATTATTTCGTTTAATTTTTTAAACAGTTGACTGATGTTTTTAAAGATATTTATAATTACATAACATTTTAATATTTATTAGATCATTCCGGACGAAGACAAAACCACCAAAATCTTAAAAATTGGACAACCGGTTTTTGAGTTACTAATGATGTAACTGACACGACTTTGTGTTATTTATACATAAATATATGTACATATATTTACAATAAGTCTTAAGGATTTTCAAGTTACTCTTAAACTTTATTAACATTTAAAAATATTTCCAACTAAAGCATTTGATAAATGTAAAATTATTAACAACAAAAGTGGAAAGCGATTACTCATTGCATTATTAATAAGAACAAAATAAATACAGACTACTGTTAAACTATTATTGCAGGATAGATTAAAAAAGTAGATTTGTGTCTTTAGATATATTTTAATTAATTTTATTATTACTAAA
Source organism: Battus philenor (assembly GCF_028537555.1). NCBI lineage: Eukaryota > Metazoa > Arthropoda > Insecta > Lepidoptera > Papilionidae > Battus > Battus philenor. Next base: position 9,910,829 of record NW_027181686.1, read on the forward strand.
ACACGAAAGAGTTTTAATTACTATTTTATTTTTCGACCGAATGGCGAACGAATGCCATTGGATGATGAGACTGGAATCGATGTTTTTGGCAACCAGGTGGAAGCTTCCTCCCTTAGTCTTCATTTCTTTCTGCCACGATCCTGACTATAGTTACTTGGTATGTGACGTCATTTAGCAAAAGTTTTATTTCATTAAAAGTATATCGGAACGCTATACGCGTGACAGGATTCCAAAGAGTGAAGAGTGGAGAGCACAGATGTTAAGTTCGGAAGATGATGGACGCAGGCCGCTTGCAAAAGGTTTTTTTTTGAAATCTTCAGAGGGCTTCTGAGCAATGCACTTATCACAGTTGAAATGATGAATAAGATGATGATTAAAAAAAAAAAAGAAAAAAGACTTAGTCTGTTGTGGGGTCTTCTCGAGGGATGCGCATAAAACATTACGAAACAGTCGTCGTCGATTTTCGAAACTAAAACAGTTTGAATAGTCTGTATGAAAATCGCTTTCGATTTTCTTCCCATGACGTAGAAAAGTAATCACTCGAGTGATTAGTGTTGGAAATAATATAAATCAACATTTAAAAAATAAACTAACTTTCGAAGTCCGCTTAACAACAAGTTGAAGTTACGCTTGCTCTGACCCAATTGGGTCAGGACAAGTTGTTAAGAGTTTAAAATAGGCTATTATGGCGAAAGCGGGAGAAACCTACGACGTTGATCCGAAGTTACGCCATGAGTGGGGTTAATGACTTTGTTTTACAGAGGCGTTAATGGATTGGGGGGTAGAGTACGCTTTTCTCAGCCCCCTCCCCCAAACGCGGGGAAATACCACCTGAGGTACCCTCCAAAAAGTATTGTGGCCATAATGGTCAGCAATAAAGTTTAAACGTTATAAGTCTCCTCTTTTATGACAATAATTTCTTTCTAAAGCTTGTTACCTGGTCCTATTATTATGGTATTGTTTTGTTCAGGAAAAATTCGGAGTGATGGGTGATAGTGCGACGGCTATGCGCGATCCTGTCTTTTACATCTGGCATACACACATAGACAACATCTTTAACATGTATAAAATTAAACTACCTCCTTACGGTGACGATCGAGTAAGAAATTGTAACAATTTGATTTTGGAATTTTCCAGATTTTTGGAGCTCCAATCCTTAAAAAAATTACTAATTCATTTGATAGCAAATGAGCTATAGATTCATCCTTTTAAAGATAAAAACTTTAAAGGAATGAAAGTAATATGAATGAAAGAATGTATGCAATCATTATGTATAACGTTATCATTCATAAATATGTTACATTAATTCGTTTTTATTTTGGAAGGTGATAAGTTAATAACTTCTAGCAGTAAAGTTAGCTGACACAGATAATAAAAAAAATAATTTTAATACATAATAATCCGTATTTTGAAAACGCTTTTTACACATTACGTAATTTAAAGTAAATGAACTAAATATTTATCCATTTATTTTCGTGTAAAGGATGTATAATTTTATATCTAAGTTGGACTTCACGGGTATTCGCGTGACTTCGATTAGAATCGATTGCTCTGCTGGATATAAACTATAAACAATGAAAATCTAATGTATATTTTGATTTAATTTTCGCTATTATTTTAATAAAACCAATACGGCTTCGTAAAATTAAATGATCGCATGTACATAATAAATATCTATAAATATTTCTTATTCGATTTTTAAACATTAACACTATACCTTTACTAATTATAACGACATTGCAGCGTTGATTAACTTTGTAAAATTAGTTTAAGCTACGGTTCAAATAGGTTATGACTTTGTAAATATTCTGTGCATAAACGTTAGGAACGCATTTTTGTAAATCTTATTAAATCTTGTCCTTTTTATCTTGTTTTATCTATTTTAATATTGAAACACTAAAAATTCTCAATAATTTATTCGATACATATTTATAAATATTATTGATAAGATAAATTTATTTCATTTGATTAAAATTTTAAAAAATAATAATTTAATTTTTTTTCTCGTCATCGGGTAGTTTTTTCACGACACGTCGTTTCGCGCCGACCGGTACCATGTAATATGTTCTATTATTTTCGGGATTGATTACATTAATGCCTTTTGGGGTATCGAAGTTGGTTTCTTCTGGTACGGGAACGGGTACGGGGACAGGAACTGGCACAGGTACTTGCCTGTACCGCGGCATCATGTGTTGCGTCATAATAGGCACGTAAATTGGTCTGGGTTCCCGGGCTGGGTAATATGGAGGAACAACGTATTCTGGTGGTTGCCTCGGTCTTTGGCTATCTTGTTCTCTTATAGTAATTCTAATCGGGGGTCTTTGGGTTGTGGTGGTTGTTGTGGATGTTGGACAGTTGCCGGAACAGCAGCATGCTTCCGTCTCGCTCACGCCGCAAGGTTGTTGACTACTGACCACACACAGTAGGCCAAGGCCAAGAAGGCATATCTGTAACACGTTCTTTTTATTATAAACTGTCGAAAGTAGTAGAAGTAGTCTAATGAAAAAAACAATCAATTACTTGGATTAATTAGATTAAATGAGATAGAATCAAAAGGAAGGGGATACATAGACGAAAGAAAACCTAAATAGCTAAGTGGATTGGTAAGTTGGTAGCAGCGGGCAGGCCTGTTCGAAAGCAGAACAGATGGCCGCTGGGGGTTTAAAGTTCTGGAGTGGAGATCCCGGACTGGCAAGCGCAATGATAAACGTTTACCCGCAACGTCAGAACATCTGGTTGAGGTGGTAGGTTGAAGCTGAATACAGGTTACTCCCAACTGGTCCTCAATTGGAAATGTCTGAGGGAAGCCTGTATCCAATAGTGGAAGCCTTACAAATGAAAAGATGACGATGATGATAAGAGTAAGCACTTTACTTCTAATTCATATTTGCCATGAATAGTGAATGTATATTTTTTGTCTTATAAATATATAAAATTTTTATTTATTTAATATAAAATATTTATTACTAAAGTTATAGATTGAAAACATTACTAGCGGTCCTCCAATAAATAAAAAAAATCTCTAAAGTTGCAAGATATTTTATTACATAGTTTAGAACCAACTCACTCTAGTTTATAGTATCATATGTTTAAATTTATTAAACACATGCTGTGAATTAATAATTTATTTTGTTCCAAATTCAAATTCAATCCATTCAATAATTGTCTGTCACAAATCGCGTAGTGCGATAATACCGCTAATTGCAGTTCTGTATTATTATTATAATGTTTTTGTTTATAAAATGTTCAATAAAGTAATAAATAAATAAATAATTGGTATAAATCATCAGAATGCATATAGATCATATTATTTTCAAACTAATACTAAGCTAGAAATATAATATGAATACATTATGTTGTTTAAAAGATAATAGATAAAATGTCTCTTACCTTTAACGCTTGGTCCATTTTCCAAACCGCTTGTAACTCTATAGGCCCACGCTTCGTCTTATATACTGACTATAATATGATCATTTATTGAATAACCACAAATTAATTATGGTTTATATTAACCGTTAACTAAACGGTAATTATTAATTATTGTAATTAGTAAGAACAGTAATGGATATATTGAACAGTTATGTTGATATTCATTTAATTAGAATGTGCTAAATTGTTATTTTGATATGATTTCATTTTAAAAGAAATATATAATAAGCGTGGTATATGTGTATATGTGTATATACAATACTTACGTAAAGAATTTTGTTTAATATCGGTGAACTATGTTAAAATGATTGGCGTTAAGCTCGAATAATTAATAGCAGAAATTTTATTTAAAATTTTGAGAAAAAAATGACTTCGTTCGTAGTAAAGTTTTTTATAATATATTCCTGGTGCGAAATGCCGGTCAGTTTTTTTTAATTCTTTCGCTTTACCTATAGGTCAGCTATCGGAGGAAGCGCTGGAGGCAAGAAACAAGGATAACAGAAAATATAAAAGTTATTTACTAGAAAAGTTTCCAAGGAGAAAACAAATACGGACATCTTTAACAGATTGTTATTATCATCCGTATATAGTTTACGCTACTCACCTAAACGAAACGCGGATTTATTACGTATGAAGTATGTTCATTGTTGGATTTACTAGACCTAGAACAATAAAAAGAGACAATATCGTATGGTTTATATTTAATTAAAATTAAATGTTAAAATTTGTTAATCATGTTTTTTTTATACACGTGTTATCATCATTATTATTTATAAATAATCCAGTTCACCGACCCTTCCGCTCCGTGAACTCAGTACCGATGAAGCTGTAAAAGCCTTAGGGCTAACAGCATTAATATCTTCAGAAACAATAGGTAGACAATAGATTTATAAATAATTCTACAATGTCTAAAGTAAAAACTATGCTTTAATAATAATCGCGATATTTTTCAACACTTTCCGAATTTTGTCCAGCTAGATTTCTAAAATTTCAGTCTGTACACTGGAGAGATTTAAAACCAATATTTAAAAAATGTTATTGATAAAAGTATATTATTTTATCTAAGAATACTTTACTGATGTTAATGCGTGGTATTAAATATTTTTAATGATAACTCAGGAAGCTAATAATTTGTCAAGCACTCTTTTTTAGCAGATCTCCCTTCCGAGCTGGTGGTAACTATCTATAGGAATAATATAGCCGAGATTTAATGTTGATTGATGATCCGAAAGTGCTTGTAACAACCAATTCGAATATGGAATATTTTGATTTTGATTTTGTTAACTCCTTGTAGGATCCAAATTTGGGCAGCGTTCGAGAAACTATGAAACATCTCCACAACAATGCCTCTACAACAATGTGTGTTACCGGTGATGACTTACGGTCTTTCACTGTGGGTTTGGTTGGAAAGCTCATATCACTAAATGAGCCATGGAGGCAATGAGAAGATCCGTAATTGAACATAAGTGACCATGACGGCTTGCGCTAGATCTTTGATCCCTGTTTAGTAATGTTTTTATTTCTTTTGTCATTGTTTGACTATAAATCATTAAATGTTCCTAGTGAGATAGTTTTGAGGTAATAATTGTAACTAATTTTATATTTCTAAGTTTCTAAGTTTGTACTTTCTTACCGCTTTTTGTTAGTGTTTATCTCCAATAAAGTAAATAAATAATAAATAAGTGACTGACATAGTCCTGCAGATTGCCAAGTTGGAGTAACAGTGAACAGGCTACAGATGGGTTCTAGATGTTCTAGAGTCGAGATCACGGATCGACAAGCGCAGCATATCCATCTATAAGGTGTACAGACGACCTTCTTATTGTTGCAGGCCATTCTTACCGATACAAGAAGAAATGTATGCAGAAGGTTTACGTCGAATGAAAAATATTCTTGTTGAAAATCATTAGACACAGATAATGATATTTAAAAAGTTTTTATTTCAATCTTTAGTGCACAAGTTCCGTGTCTTAGTTATTTTAAAATGTATTAACCCTTAATAGCCTGATTTACGAAAGTGGTTTTTTTTTTAATATTACTGTGTTTGCTTGAGGGTCTAGATGAAGGGAAAAATATATTTTTTTTTATTAATTTCGTTAGAAAGAATATAATACAATAGTAAAATTCGTACAGCCAACCTATAAAAAAAACTAATAGTAATGTGAACATTCAGTTTAAAAGATTGATAAAAAAATTGAAACTTTAGGCTATTAAGGTGAAGTATCAAACATGTTTAATGTAGTGAGTATTGGGCTAGTTAAATTTTCGATGTAGTATCGTAATAAATTTTCTAATACAACGGTACAATAAAATAGATTAATTGTGTAATAGTTTTTGGAGTAAGAAAAATTGTTATAGCATATAGCAGCGCTTCGGACTGGCATGCAGCGTGAGATGTCCATTCACAAGGTGGGCGGATGATTTTAGTAAAAGTCGTTGAAGGACGTTGCATGCAGGCGTCATAAAGATTTCTAAGGTAGGAATGATGATAAACATTTATGGATACTAGGTGTACCAACTGGTAAAAATCCTAAAGAAGAAACATTACAAACAGTTAAATGCGCAATAAAATAATAGGAAATTAAAAGTAATTTAATTTATAAATATTTATTTTTGAAGGAGTAGTAATATATAAAGACAAATTTAATTATATTAGGTAATATTTTCGTTAAAAATTGTTATTTTGATGATGTTTTGTGTGAGGCTTTATATTTCTATATTAAGTCTGAACACGGTCTTTTTTACCCAGTATAAATTATCGTATAAAATTAAAAAAGCCCTTTTTACGTAAGCATAGACTAGTGATTCGTTTTTTTTTTCATTAGAAGTCGTTTATTTTGGTCTTACGATGACGTAACTCTCCGCCGACAAGTAGTTTTGTTTAAAAATGTTCCGTCTGTTGGCGTTAGTCGTAAATATTAAAAAAGTAAATAAATGTTGTATATTTATATTTCATTATTTATTTGAAAATACTTTGTATATCATTGCAATAATTTAAAATAATTTGTATACCATGGTTACTTAATTTTTACAACTGGCCAGTTTAAAATTAAATTAAAAGAAAATCAAAAACAGAACTCTAGCTCTTGCTCTTAACGTATATTATTGTGTCATTTATTATTACAAATTGGGTGCAACTTAAAACAATTCAACGTCAAATTTGTGTAAAAAATATAGGAGAACTTCTACGTGGTAGATTCCTTCATTTAGTGCAACTCATCAGCTTACATATCCAGAATAAGAATAGATTATTTAAATACAATTGGTGTGAAATTGTTAGATCATCCTCCTTACAGTCTTCTTTCATTTACTGATTCAAATGCACCTTTGCATAGCTTATCAAGGGAGCTTTTTATATATATACATACATACATATATATATATGTATATATATTTCTATATGTATATATATATATATATATATAATATATCTTAATGTATTCACATGAGAACACTTTATATGGATGGCCATTACAGTTACAATACTTTTTGTTTTAAATCATTCTCGCGCGTTCTGATTCAAGTTCGAAACCCGATTTGAATTCGGACGCCGTCAAAGATGTGGTCACTTTCATTACGTTAGGGTCAAAATTTTAAATAGTCTCTGTAAATATAGAACTATAATCTTGCGCTCTTAACTTTTCTTAACTTTTTAGTTAGGGTAGCAACTAATCTCCGCCTCGAGTATATTTGTGACATTGCTTTTAAGAAACAACTACTTGTCCATCTAGGCTTTAAGTTTTTCTCATATACATACATATATAATTATAAGCTTAAAATACATGTTAATACCATTCAAAAACAAATATTTTTCTTTTAACTTTAATTCTTTATAGAAAGAAAATAAGTTATTGTAATTAAAACATACATTTGTAATAGATTTTTTATACATTTTTCTTTATGAGTTATTTACATAAATAAACAGTGCGACATTTTTAAATATTTTTTTGATGTAATAAAGTTTTTAAACTTATTTATTCTGACAGTTCTTTAACAGTTCTCCGACGAGCGAAAACGGGTATCATGTCGTTGTACTCGGGTAGGAATGGAGGTGCTGCATGGTACATAGGCATAGAAGGATATCTGCCTTGGACAGGTCTTGGCATTTCTGGATACCGTGCAATTTGAGGTTCAATTACTATTGGCATAACGCGAGGACGGTTGTAAATATAATCACGTGCGTCAGGATATTGCGTGTTATCTCTTGCTCTTTCCGGATCTTTCACTTTTATTATTTCTATTATCTGTGGTTGCGGCGTTGTTGACGTCACTTGTGTGGGAGCATTTGAACAGCATGGTTGCGTTCTCTCGCCGCAATTCTGTCCACTTACAACACAAAGTAATGCTAAGCAGAGACAAACGATCTGAAAATAAAACATTTTTTATTAATTTATTTCACATACCAGAAAACCAGTCAGCAAAAGGATCTTGTCAATATTTGCTACTGTCCAAGAATATGTAACAGCAACACGCTTTTAATATACTCTAAAAGTATACAATACTATATACTGATTGACCATCAATTAACAATTTCCCTATAATTGAATTACTACACTTATTTTGTTTATTTTATTCGAGTGTCTATACTAATCATTTAAACTATTTAATAATGTTTAAAGTCAAATAAAACTTTTTTCTATTTATTAAACTATGAAATTGACTATTCATAAATAAGAAAAATATTTACAAATGTGAAATGTAACTTACCTTGTTTGCGGAAGACATGTTGAAATTGTGATACACAGCAATTGTTGTCCGATTTTATAGTTTTAAGAGCATACTTAATTAAGAATTCATAGTAATTTTTGGTTTATGAAACAGTTATTATTAAATAGATTATAATTACATTGTAATATTTAAACTAATAAAGATATAATAACGCTATCAATTGATTTTGTAATGATATCTTTTTAAATTATTTATATAATTTATACTCCGAGTCGTATCTTAAAATAGAAACTAAAATATAAAAGTTGCTTCTCAACGCGTGTATGATTGTATTGTATGTCTACAAACACATTGTATATTTTCTCCGGAAGTTTAATATACACAAAATAATTACCAGAGGCATTAAGTAAATTAAAAAATTGGTAAATCTATCTATGGTCATTTCAACGGTAGGACATTCACAATTGGACTTGGCCCCCTCCTATAGATTTATAATTGGACCTGTTATAGTTATTGTTAGCAATAAAAATCGAGACAAACTGTTATGAAAATTCTCGGAGATTTATATAGTTTTAAGCTCTTTTGCAAGTAATCCCGTATGCTATATAATATAATAAACTCCTAAGTCGTCGTGTTTCGTGTTCATCGCTAAAAGGATTAGGCTTCCCACAAAGATATCTATGGGATGATATAACACAGAAACGCCTGCGGGTTGGTGATCACAGTGTGGTGTTATTGTATGTCAGAGGACGCTGCTGCCTTTCTTCTGGAAACTTGTTTATGAGCACTGGCAATCCTAAATAAATAATGCACTAAATGTAAATTCTATAAGGTTTTATCTTGGAAACGAACCGTGACCTACCATCGCAAATCTCAGCAGCTCCTGTATTTTAATTCTCGTGAAATTTAAATAGTTTATTAAATGTATACCAGTAAAAATTTCCTATTACAATGTAGATCATTTTTTCAGTGATAACACTGCATGCTGTAATTATTGTGTTAAGAATAATTATGCTGTGCTTCATAGATAAGGGCAAGTTTAAAATCGTCATGGCCACGTTGAAGGCAAATTTATAATCAAACTGTAGGATCAATATTATTTGTGCGTGATTTAAGGTGATGTAAATAGACGCAATACTACAGAAGATTTTCTATTATTTTTCCAAAATTTGGATGTAATCGTAATGTATTAGCTAGCTGAAACTATTTTGGTAAATATTACTTTATTTAGGAATTCAAATTGAAAATACCTTTATTCAAGTAATAATTTATACACATGGTTAAAATGACTATTATTTCAACATTTTAATATGGACAGTGTTGTCAGTTCGTGAGTTAGTTATAATCAGTTCGTAATGATCTGCTCAGAAGAGCGTCAAACTCTTTAAGAATTAAATAAATAATACTTAAAATGATAAATTTTATATTACCTAAGATATTTTATAATGATTTAAATAATAAAACGCATGACACGAAACGCACCTTTGAAGGAGTAAATTAATAAAAAGAGTGTTTCTTTATAATTTAGGTTTATTAAATAATAAATTATAATAAAATAAATACAATAATAACTAAGAAACAGAGTAGCGTGTTGAGATCGGATATTTAAAGGCTGGGATAAATGTAGCCAATACGTGTGAAAAAACCTTTCGTGTCCAAAGCCAAAATGCGATGCTATCTATCATTTAAGCCATTTCCAGTTTGCTAGCGAATACTTTAGAAATTTTACACGTAATATGCGTTTAAGGTGGAGAGATGTACTTGGTGAGGTCGTCGCTTCCAACCGTTTCCGTTAGAAATCTTTGGGGATGACATATGTCCAGTAGTGGACGTTTTGCTGATATGATGATGACGATGATGATGCATTCAAATATCCGCTTTCAGGTCACGTGTGATAAATTATTGGTAAATGAGACAATAGCTTCTGTAAGGAATTTATTTTTTAATAGTTAGTTATAACACTGTTCCTAGTTTATTAACAAAAATTTATCTTATTCTTTTTCAATTATATCTTTCTTTTCTGGTAATGATGATTCAACTTCATTTTTTTTATTTGTATCTCTTAAAAAGTACTCTAAATCTCCAGAGTATATTTCATTTTGTACTTCTGGACTCTTCATTTCTTCATATTTGAGTTGTTCTACTTCGTCATCGGTGTTTATATCATCATTAGTTTCCCAGTCACCCTTGTCATTTCTTGGATCAGTGTTATCGAAAAAATATGGGTCGGTGACGGCTTCATCATCTTTCGGTTTGATGAAATGTACATAATCGTAGTACTTGTATTTGTTACTATCATCATGTTTCTTTTCATCAAATTTCTCTATTGTTTTTCCATGATTTATTACAAAAGAGTATCCATTACATATTGTATTGCGATCCTTGCAGTTGATGAATTCGTACGTTGGGAATGCTCCAACAACTGTGGTAAAGGCAAGCAGCGCCTGTTGAAAAATGTATACTTTTAAACTACATTGTTACGAATTATAAAAATAAAACTATTAACGTAAGGTTTAGTAAAATTTATCGAATTTTTTACTCTTTCAAACGTGACCCCTTTGTTGATGTACCCTCTACGAAGAGAAATTACTATCTATAGCATCATTATCATTAGGTATTAGTTGTTCCCGTAACCGAGTCGAGTGGTCCGCGCTGTCTTTTGCTCTGAGATTTCGTAGTATAAATATACTTGGTAATTTCAGTCATAAACAAAAAATGTTTTTTCCAAATTGTCAAAGAGCCGTAGTTAATAATATATTACTATTAAATAAACGTTCTCTCAAATTTCTTGTGAAACATCATAAATCTTTTAGCTGACTTCTACACAATGTTAAAAATATTCCTAACAAATATCAAGTCTCTAAGCCATGTCGTACCAGAGATACATTGGTATAAGTCTCTTATATATTACATAGAGAATGTTTTTTTTTTTAAATTAAAACTTTTACATATGTGATTATTTCGTTCTATATAATATATGTCGTTCAAGAAAGGCTTTACCTATCATCTAATTAGTTTTTAATATTTTTTAAGCTACGAGGAATACTTTTAAGCAGAGAAAAATGTTAAAGTTGTGATGAAAATATTATAAATAAAACTTTTGTTTTCAGCAGTGGCGTAGCTAGGGGGTGGCGAGCGGGGCGGCCGCACCAGGCACCACAAGCAGGAGGGCACCAAAGTTGAAAATATTTTTTTTTAATTTTTTTTTTGAATGATGAATAATGAAATGTTAAAAGAAAAATGAAAACCAAAATTTAAAGTAAATAACATAAAAAGAATATCGAATTTTAATATTTTTGTGCTAAAAAAGTTGTTAAATAATATGAACATTGAAAAAAAGTAAACGGTTACAAAAATATAAAATAATAAATTATTACATTATTGCAAGATTATTTAATGATAAATAGATTAAATAATCTTGCAATAATGTCAATAGAACATGAACTAGTCGACACTATTTATTTTGAAAATGTGTTTAATCATTTGAGACTAACATGGCCACCTGTCAGTCAACTGTCAGTCAGCCATCTTTGACCCTTTGTGGTCTCACAGATAATGTATTAGTCAGCCTTGCATCCGATATGAGCTAATGTACTATCAAAATAGTTGTAACAATCTTTAAATAGATGACACTGGTGAAAACGGCATTTTGACATTACTACGATATTGTTGATAAAGGAAAGGATTTTTTTAATAATTATTATATCATTTCATTTTACTCACTAAACTCCACAGAGATTACAAGCCTTTTGATACTTGATAAATTATATTAGAACACGTTTTATAGTATTAAAAAACAATAATAGCATTTCACTTTTGAAAATACTCGTCCAAATGGAAAACGAATACACAGAATAAAACACACTTTATAAATTCATATTCCGAAATTAATTAACATTTCTCCTTACCAATATTTTTATCACTTCCATCTTTGTACACTAGCTAGTTATTGTTTAGTCATAGGTGATATACAGATAACAAATGAAACATTTATTGTACTAAGATGCATTTATATCTTTGTGTATAATTCTGCACAACCTAAAATCAGTTAATTCACAAATGTATTAATTTTTTTTTACCAAATCATTGAGTTTGTAGCAAATAATGATTGGAAACTGCATACAAAATTACAAAAGTATGTAATCGAAGTGATTCTCGAATATGATTAGCAACATCCTCTATAAGTGCGTTTAAGTGATTCATTTTAGACATGTGTAGTTATTACAATAAATTACCATAAAATGGCGGGAAATGTTTTGGTTGAATTAGTTTCGTAGACATACCGTCAACATGGTTTGCAATAAAACCTTTTCGACAAATTTAAATAGAAAAGAATATAAAAAAGACACTTACTCAAAAGAACATCATTGGAGGAAGTCTCTGTCCTAGGCGACAATGAAGAAGTTGAGGGGATAGATTCGAAGGTAGGGTCATTCCCGATAGCCGTGGCCCCCAAAACGCTCAAAGTTTCTCTTATTGTTAAAGTACCCACGGTATGTCTATATTGTATTGTATAAAAATAAGAGAATTTTAATTACGTTACGTGTTTTCTTTTCAAATACATTAAAAGGGACGAACACGTAGCAAAATAATAAAGAGCTATCGCCACGCAAATTCTTGTACCATTCGCTAGTTTTATTTTAGTTAATTTATTATATGGATTGTAAAAATAATTTGTTTTATGTGTATTTTTCCACCACTGTGATGTAATTGACAAGACGCCCTTAAGATATTTACGAACAGACGGTTTGACGTTTGTATACCTTAGTAGAGTGTACAGCAAGGTATAAGCCTTCCCCATACATGTCTATGGAGGGATATCGCCACGCTTGGCAGGCAGGTTGGCGATAGCAGCGAATGATGCTGTGTATCTCCTGGAATCTTTTGTGAGCAGTGGAAATCTTATATAGTTGCACAAAGTGTGAATTATATAGGATTTTATCCCGGAAATCCAACCTGCATCCTACGATATCTAGAGTCAGGCCTCCACCACTGGGCTACCACAACTCGTGGTGCAACTAAAACTATGTTGATTGGTTATAAATATAGAGGTTTTAAATGGGTCAACCCATAGCTTACTAGTAAGCAAAAACCTTCAAAGATTTTACACCTAATTCCTTCACCTCGTATAAAGAAAGGAGATCACTCTAAAATATGTGTCAATAACTTTTGGCACTACAAAGTTATTATGAACAGATTGGTTAATAGTAATTAGTTTTATTATGTAGTAATCCGAATTTTGGTAAAGCTTTTTCATACTACATTTTCATTACGTTATTTGATATATCTAAAAATATTGATTTTCGGATAGGGTGTAACATACATTAATTGTCAGCATATTAGCCATATATTCACTCCTTTAAATCTTTTACATCTATAACCAATCATCCTGTATATTATATTATTATATAAAGGAGGAAACTATTCACACAAATCAAATTACTTTCTATAACCCATGTCATTAATAATAATATACATTAAAGAAAAACAAGTTATGATGTTTTATAATTATGATAACAGTATAAGTCGATAATTTTATTTTAATAATTAATGTGTTATTGTTTAGACTATAAAAACTACAATATATCGAACGGTAAATTAGTGAATTATTTATTAGAGTTTATTTTAGATATTTTCATAGCTTGTCATACGGCCTATTGTTTTGGAACTGTGCTGACATAGATTACAATTTTGTGCTCCAGAAATGGGCTTTTCGTGCCATCTATATAATGGGTCTAAGGCAGTAAACTGAGAAAAAAAACACTAACAATATTTTTACGACAACCTTATATATCCACATAAAAATCAATGTAAATAGTGATCTCTGACAACGTAATAAACAATAAAAATAAACTTGTTGTATCCGGTATTAATTAGTGTCTCACTTATTCGTAAGCCAATGATATACGATATGTATATAATGATATACGATTTTAACAAAATACCAAATGACGCGGTAAATTTATCATTTTATAAATTCAAGGTATTTATTAAGCAGTCAGTCTGTCAGCTTCTATATCAGAGTATGTTCACTTCGAGGATCTCAAGTGGATCGGCTGCCCTCGAAACATCTTTTCTATTATCGAATGTTATGTTCGAGACAGGGAAGTGATTTTAGATTACGCCGGAGAACGAGTTACCAAAACGCTTACTAAGGGTTGCGTTCAGGGTTCGGCATGTGGTCCGATTATGAGGAACATTATCCTGGACGAGCTTCTCGAAATAGATCTGCCTGATGAGCGCCACTTACAAGCGTTCTAACCGAGTACTATCTCGAACTTACTAGTACCTTCTCCGTAGTATAAATAGGTGTACTCCTCATGTCGACAGTTAACTGTTGTTTTTTTATAAGATTAAGATTTAAGACCAGTGATACGAAGTGACTATTTGGTAAGTTATTTGGACTGTGATTTCTCGAGCGATTTGGAATCGAAGTTTGGTCTAAGCGAAAGTACACTTTGTGTTAAAGTAAGGTGACTGATTTGTGAATAAAGTACTCCTTGTGAACCAGTGATGTTTCATTCCGAGTCTGAATCCACAGTACGTAATAGTATGTATGATAAAGGCGCCTATGGTTTGAAACGACATCTTACTAAACTTCACGTTGTCATAAAAAAATAAAACAATTGTTAAAAGGCATATTTTAATTAAGTCTTACAAATTACAATTTATAAATACTGTTTCTTATGTTAGTTATGTGCAAACATTACATTTTTAAAGTAGCATTAATATTTACAAAGTTTAACATTGACAAATTGACCCATAAAACTAAAATTCATAGGTATGAAAATAAACATTAATTTATTATAGTTTCATTTACACAAATATTACACATAAAGAAGTAATGTTATTATTATGATTTTGTATTGTCTTAGTAATGGTGCCGAATAAGCTTATGTGAGGCGACATTGTACGGAGAGAGGTTATGTGAAAAGGAAGTCGTAGTGCACTCTGCTGATCGTCAATCCAACTCGGCTGGCGTACCGCATACGTCACGTATACTCTGCCATGAACCACAATTTTCCGATCAAGTTTCTGTATATTGTAATTATATCACATATGTGTACACGGAATTTCGTTAAAATCGTTCTAAAATTTAAATTAAATGAATCGAGAGATTACCTATTTCTTTTTTATTTCATAAATAATTGTGCAAGAAAGTCGGAAGAGCGATAAGTATTATAATCATTTGTGCTGATATCCTTTGTATTCCTTGTAACGCAATAGTTTACAATACAAAATCTCACGTAACGCCTCGTTTACGATGATTATCTAGGATAATTATATTGTCTACAACGCTTTCTAAGTAATTAAGTTTGTATGCGTTTGTATATAAAATGATTTTTATGTTACTAAGCAAAATCAATCAAGTAAGTAAAATTTTTAAATATTTCTTTTTTCAAATTATTTTAAAACTTAGGTATGTTTTTTAAAAATTATTTGAATATCTAATTACGTTGTAATAATTATTGCTATTGAAACAGCTGTACCGCGAGACGGAGACGAGTATTGACCATCGGCCGCTTTCGTCAACCGTTAACGCACTGTTCTTTTTCCTCGGCCCCCGCCTAGTCGCCTAAGGCACGGTGCAGCGGTTTCGGTAGCACTATAATTACTTTTTTAATTTAATATCCATGAAAATCGATAAGTATGTTACATTAGCTAAATATTGGTTATTATTGTGGCCGTGGCTTCACTTCGTCTCTGAAACGTATGGTGCAGTTGGTAACAGTCATGTTGGGCAGCAGGAAGTCGTCGAGAGTGGTGACTTCAGGGCGTCCTGGGCGGTCGAAAGGATACCCCATGGCCTGCCGGTCTGGGTAGAGTCTGTCCCGAATTCCACAGTATGATGCGGCGTCATTGCAAGTGCCAACTAAATCTTGTTCAACCTAATTAGACAAGGAAATTAGTAAATAGAATCCTAAAATATAATAGATCTAATGAAGGATAGAAATCTCATTAAAATCCTCTAGCGATCAACACTATACTAAAAGTAAGTACTTAAGTAGGTATGATTGTTGGCAACACTAACTAAAATTGGATAACTCATATTAAGAGTTTTGGTAACTATATGATTTTCCTTACTTCTAAGTGTAAAAAATAACATTTAAAATGAGAAATAAATTAGTTAAGACATTTATCACATTTTAATGACGCATAATATTCTGGCAATAATAAATAAGTAAATTGTAAATAATTAATATATATAAATAGTTAAATAAAGAAAAATAATTACATACAATCTTTTTTACTTGCTCATTTTGTGGCTGCCTACCATAAAAAATAAAACAAACTCTTTAGAATCAGTTTATTTTTACCAGTTAATCTATTGCCCTAATCGTGGAGGAGTGTCTGTGAAATAGATCTTGAAAATCTATGTTGTTTACATGGTATGTAGTCTATGTTACAAAAGCATGTTCACAACGCACTTTGTATGTCGTATGTCGCCGATTTCTTAGTTGAAAAAGCGTTAAAATTGTTTATATACACGCTCTGGCGCCAATAGAATTAACATTACAATATAGATCAGAAAGCATTACAATAAACCATTTTATATATTTTTATTTGTTCGAATTGGAAATTAATAGGTAAGACGAGATAAATTATTTTGTTTTAGTTATTAATGGTATTAAAATCTGACATCCATTAAAATAATATTTTTTTTATAAGACTAAAGACCACTGATCTTTATTTGATTAAAATACATGCCCTGAATCAAAGAAAATTATAAATCTATTATAATCCTTGAAAGATTTGATTTACCTTATCCTGTTGCCAGTCTGAGATCATTACAAACAAGGCCATGGGGTAGCCGACATCGGTGCCCTTGGGTATGAGCATATGGTGAGGCCAACCGCAACCGCAGAAGTCGAAGTCAGCGGCTGTGGCGGAAGCCTCCTTGCCCGGCCTGTTCATCTGGTTGCGGAAAGAGCGCTCGTACGGGATAGTTACCGAGGAGTCGAGACTTCTGCGACGAATCGTGGTCCTTCCGGTGGTCACTGATAACGATAAGTTCATAAACGATTTAACTAAAGAGATCTTATTCAAATTTAAAATATTTTTAATCAAATTGGCATTTTCACGCACTTATGAATCGTCAATAATTTTAAAATTATAAGTGTTAAGTTATGGTCAGCTCGGAATGCTGAACTGAAGAGAAGAGCAAGCCAGAAACATAACAGTTACACTTTTTAAATAAATTTTAATTATGTTCTATGTATACATTATTATCAACACGTAAATGGATCAACAAAGCAAATTCCTCAAATTTCGAATGCTATAGGAAGATTTATTTTAAATATATTTTTGATTTTAGATTCAAAACTGAGGAAAAGAAAGACCTTATATATGTTGTGGAACTTCATTATGTATGCGTACACTATTTAAACAAGCATTTAATTGACTTCCAAAGTAAATGCAACTCAATTCCAAACCCTTTGTGTTACAATAATTGAAATATTGTAAGTTACATTTTCTCTGGTATAGTTTTCTTGATGTATCAAATGGCGACGTTTTTCAACACGATGTTTTATTGTGGCGACGTTCTTGAAGACATGTCGCTTGTAAAACAAAACAGACTTAATTGCTATTGTAAATTTACTGCATATTTTGTCTTTATTATTGTCTATACGTATTATTGTCCTTTTGTATTTATCTTGCATTTTGCTTATTAGTTTCAGTTAAGATAATGTTTTCTTGTACCTAGTTTAAATGAAGATGGTGTACATATATATCATCGACCTATGGATCAGTTTTATAATTTTAACATTTGCTGTATTAGTTGTTGTTTTAGTAGCTATTTACGATAACGTTGTTGAAGTGTTTTCAAAAATAAAACGGTTGTTCAAAGTGGACTTTGTTCAAAGCTGCGATTGTATGTGAAACTATATTGATTTAATATTACATAATAATATATATGTTGAATATAATCTAGCTATTATTCACTTACACTTTTGGGTGAATTTATCCAATTCGATCATTAGCTTCCTTTGGTCCTCGAAACTCATGGGACTGCCGTTGTCGTCAATAATCGGGGCCATGAAAATGCGAACTGTACCAATTGTGCTTTGGCGAGTGGTGTTGTTGACCTCGATACTAACATGACAAAGATATCAATTAGTCAATACTTAATTATATTTTTTTATATTATAGACGTGATTACTAGGCTACATATAAACAATGACATATCAATTACAAAGACCTTCAGAAATATTTGTAAAAATAGGATATGAGGACATGTCCAACTGCTCAGACAGCAACCTAAAGTAAATGTACCCTTTGAAACCACTAAAGGAGTATTTTGTTTTTGTTGCGTAGCATTTAACGTTTTTTTTCACTTGGATCTTGATATATATTACACAAGAACGGGCATGGAAACACGTCTAAACAAAATAATTTTTCTAAAATAACTGTTTCAGTAGATGGGATTCAGACTAATTTTTTGATTTATATAAATAAGTACGCGCTGCTGTATTATACGTATAATCAAGAATCTTAAGAAAAAGTCAGTTTTGGTACTTTAAACATAAAACGTTAATTTTTTTGTTATGAATCTACCCGGGGATATACCTAATAAAAACCAAATTTTTAGGGCCATTGGATTTATGGTTTCTGAATCTATCGAGTACAAACAGAATCATATATATATATATATATATACAGATAGCCATATTTAGTTACAATTTCTATTTAAGTTTATAAATACATTATAAATTACTTGTTTTATGTTATATATATTAGAAATATACTATAAAAGAAACTATATATACAGTTTCTTAACAATAAAAAATAAGTAAACAGTACATTAGTTACAGATCTGGGTTCTCAGCACGCCATTGAATCGGATTAATATTACTCGTTATAAATAGGACAGGCTTCGATGCGTTTTGAAATACTTTTACACACACATCTTCTCGTCCAATATCCTCCAGTGTATAAAGACGAAGGTATAGACCCTCGTCTTGGTTAGACCCAAGGTGTTATCCGTAATGACTTACGGCATTCAAACGAGATCTCTCAATTCTGGCGTCATTAACAGCTGAGTTCTTTGATCGCTTAGACAGGTGTTGTATTTATTTTTTGTTGTGCGCAATCGACTAGCTAGATGTCACACAAATCTTTTGTAAGTTGTAGTGATTTAAAGATAATTACTATAATCTTATACTATATAATAATAATGAGTAGTAAATTATTTTGTAAATAAATTATGTTCGTAATTCACACGTTATGTAATTTTAAATGGTTTACATCGTATAAATTAAGAAAATAAATTGAGTAATATATTCTTTTTAATTTGAAGCGTCTTTGATTATGTTGGATTGATTTTGGCATCTTCGAATTTCAATATGATTCGAGTTCTAATTTTGAAAGTGTCCTTACTGAATTTTTTGGTAAGAAAACACATGTTGTTCACTTAATAATTACAAATAAAAAAAAAAACGAAAAATTTAACATATTCAGAAATAACAAACGATAAAGATATATAAACGGATGAAATTTAGTATCCTGTATGTATTTTATTTATTTTTAATTGGATTAAAACTTAATTACCCTAAATACCTCAGCTTCAAGTATAAATTGTCATTTTTTGTGGCCCCGTTTTTAGGCCTTTCGTTCAACAACTGTCGTGGGTGGACAGGTTCTTTATTTACGTGATATTTTTTCCACATATATTTTTTTTTCAATTTCATCTTTCGCCATTTACAATGTCTTTCATTCTTTCTTTTAATTTAATTTTCACTATCTTTTCATTCCTTCCCATAAATTATAAATGGACTCGGATCGCTTGTAAAAATAAATGACACAAATAATAAGTCCGTAGATCAAGACGATTGTGTTAAGAAGATTCCAGAAGCCAGAAATAAGTGACTTCTGGAATCTTTTTAATTAAATTTTGGTCACTGCATCGCGAATATCAAATATCTCTCCTGCTAATTTCGCACCTACCTTACGTGAGGGATCTAGTTGTTATAGTTTATAAGTTAATGAATAAACGGACATTAGCTATAAGCAATGGTCGAAATATTTAGTAAATATCGACTCACACATAGTTAAACTCGTCGTGCTGCAGATGAGTGAAGCGTGCGAGGATACTCCCACGGGGAGTGAAATCAATTCCCCGGCTGAGTTCCAAGGTGCTCTGCTCCCACCAGGTTCCTATCACGTTGGTCTCAGAGGTGCCTTCTATGTTAATAGATATTGCCTCGATTCCGGGGAAGAATAGCTGTAAAATTATGAAATCTTGTATCTTGTATGATGACTTAGTATTTATTTATTCATTTTATTATCCATATTGGTTTACTTATAACTTGTGTACACCATGTTATATATGAAAATGGTAATAATTGAGTTCTTTATGTATATTGGCACAGCGCCTACAATAAACACAACCGATACTAATACATGTAATATATATATATATATATATGTTTCTAAAAAAAAATATTTGAGAACTCTAATTAGTGATGAAAAGTTGAATGAATGCAAACATTCTGCATTTTACTTGGAAACATGTACTTATATTTAAATTTGACTTTACATCTTAAGTCTTACTTTAAGAGAAACATTGGTGAAGGGATGAAAAAGGAATTGATTTATCAATGAAGTTGCAATATCTTGTGCTAAGTATTTGAAATGTCTGTTAATGTATAGTAAAACTTTTTTTTAATAAATCGTTATTTGTATAATTACCTTATATAATTTTAAAAGCCTATGATATTAAATATCGAAATTTAAATAGTTCAAAATAAAGTTTTACTGGCTTGTTTCTTTTTTTAATGTCATCAAAACCAGACAGATAATAATAGTACAACCAAAGAGATTTTATTACAAGTTTATGTTTGAAACATTTTATCCCCGACTTGATATTATTATTCACTTGGCATCTATAATTATGATAACTTGTTGACATCATGAGAAAAATGAAAGAAGAACTCAATTTGACAGAAAATGGTATGAAATTGACATCACTTTAAGTGGCAATTTTTAAACTTAAAATAAAATTTCGTGGGTTAAAACGTGCTATGATATATAAGCATAGCCAACAACAAACTCAGACTGTTGACTGATGTCAAGTATCTCTGTGCCTTTAGTTTAAGGTTTGACTGTGTTTGTGTAATTTCGGTTTATTGGCTTACTTTGATGGTGTTAGCCTTTGTAGGGCTATTCAAACATTTGTCGGTATCACGGCTCGCGGATCCCAAAATCGTGAGACGTTTGAGTAAGTAATAAAAACCGATGTGCCAAATCAAATGCCTAGTACTTTAACTCTTAATGTTCACATGCGTACTTTTTCTTTTATAATTGTAACAGGCTGGAAACTCTTGACATCTAAACAAATAACTACAGATGTTTTGCCGCCATTTTAGATCTGCGTTTTGCGTGCATCCTTCCACTTGGTACCAGTCTCGACAACAAAATGTTTCTATAATACATACAGCTTTTATTTAAAGACCTGAGTTTAATTCGAGAAATTATATTAATCGGATAAGTATATGCTATACAGTCGTTTGAATAGGGAAGCAAATCGTATAATCACCTTGCTTTCTCCGTACGGCGACAATTTACTCTTGTACATCTGGAATATGTCGTCAATATGAGCATGCCAGCGGTAGAACAGAGGGTCTCGCATCGCTGTCCCAGAATCACCCATCACACCGAATTGTTCCTGTCAAACATTTCACATTATTGTTGCTCAATGAGCAGTAGAGCTTATACTAGGGATTCCTTTACGAGATCGAATATGTATATATATATATGAGAGTCTGTTTGTACTCGATAGATTTAGAAACCATAAATCCAATCGCTGTGAAAATATGGTATAGAGTTAGGTAAATCCCGAGTAGGTTTTTTTTTTTTAAATTTAACGGTTTATGTTTGAAGGAACATATATAGATGACGAATATATAATAGACTAATTAAAGTAACCGTCAGTAAAAGCAACATAGCGTGCATAACTAGGCATAACAAAACCGTGTAACACGAAGTGTGGCGAGGGATGGCAGTGCTGAATGATAAAAATTGTGAAGGATGAAAGAAGGAATAAAGAGAGAATTTGTGAAGGATCAGAGAGGGTGGGTGAAAGTAGGATGGTGTATATCCAAGACCCGAAAACAAAAAGGAAAAAGATTATTTTGAAAGTAAAATAAAAACTAGTGTTCAGAACGACAGGGTTTGTCAACGGAATTTTACTCTCATTTATTATTTTGTGAATGTTAAAAATTTATTATTTTGTCCACGTATAACCGATATTGCCGACCGAATAGACAGGTTGAGCAGGCATTTCACGGGTGACGTAGAGGTTGTAACACATAGCCACTGAAGATTTAAGGCTCTGCAGTTAAGACCACGGGTCAGCAAGCGCAGCGTAAGTGGTTCCAACAGTTCCATGGACTGCCTTGTTAAAGTCGTTGTAAGTCGCTGGGTATAGACCGTTTCCTACTGGACATGCTAAAACCCATGGAGAAGGATTAAATCCAGCTGTGAACTTCTTGCGTCTAAAATATGGTAATGATGATGAATAATAACAGACTCTTGCGCGCAAAAGGCTTCAGAAATATTACAAAAATTATAATAGTTTCTCTATTAGTATTTTGTTGATCCATCTCTAATTTGCATGCGAAAAAAATACTATGACTATATTTAAAAAGATGTGTTTTATGCATATTGCATTCAAGGTGGACAGATGGCCTTGTAGAAATCGACGGACCGCTTCCAATTGGACCAGCTGGAATCAGAACTGGACCAGTTGAAAGCAACTTGCCAGTTTGCCTGCTGTTTTTGAAGTCCAGGGGGGCGTAGCAGTTAAGTCTTGCAGGTAAAATAATGATGATAATGATATCTTTATTGTGAAATGACAAGTTGAAGTCGTTAAATATTGATAATATCAGGGAACGAAGTTAATAAAAACCGGTCATAATTATAACAAAGACTCGAAAGTGAAATCATTGCTTTTAAGGTATAATTATTGATTTTAAGTGATGTTTTTCAGAACGACTGTCAGAAACTTGCTGGTTGTTAAATTGACCGTAAAATCACTACCGTTTTATAATAGCAGTGTAACAACGCGAGTTACACCGTAATTCACTATTCATGTCTTTATTTTTGATGCGAAAAATGTAAGAAGGCGAAACGGTAACGGTAACGGAAAAGTATTTGAAACGCTATTCTTGAAGAGAGATATTTAAATTATTATAGCTAAAAGAAATTCATGTAGGAAATGGTAAATATATATTATAATTCATTAACTTGTCCTGGAACATACTAGTATAATGTTTTTGAAACGTAATCCTACTAAAATACTATTTTTGCGTTGTACGTGTTAACTGTTTTTGTACATTTTTTTAGGAATACGTATATATTTGTTTTCAAATGATATATTATAACAACATTGTAAAACTTGCAAATAAATATGATATTTGTATACGGATAGATAGTTCACTTTGAATCAGAGTCATTTCATTTATTACTCAGGCTTTTTTGTGGGGTACATGAGAGGACATGTGAACTTAAGACAAATATCGAAATTAACTAAAAATTGCTAAACAATATGAACAAAACAGAATACTTTGAAAAAAAAATTGCCTCAACCAAAATTTTGTTATAAAGATTTTTTTTAAATGATACAAAATTTAATTATTTCGGTTTTTTTTTTCTCAAAACAAAGTGGCAAGATGTGAGGAGGGCCTAAATAATTGATTTTTAACTTTTGATAATTAGCGTGCCCCCAAAGAGAAGTGGTAGAAAAATCTACACATTTATACTCGAAATTTCAAACCAGCACATTTATGAGAATAAAAACAATAAGAGAAAAGATTTCCCGTCAATGCTCTATAGGAGTCATTGTCGACATTTTATTAATAGAGCTATAGCCAACAGAGACAAGATCGATGTGACATTTTGTCTACGTTTCATAAATACTAATTTATGTTGTACAGCATTAATACATCTAATATACATATTTGAATTAAAAATCGTTAATTATTACAGTAAAAACAATCCTAACCCTTATGAAAATTTTCGAAAAAATCCTATTCAGCCTTTTCGTTCAAAGTGCGACTTCAGTGATATGTCTATCAACCAAATGTATTTCGTTATGATACGTGAATTTACTTAAATGTCTTGACCATATGATATCCAAAGCTTAATGTAATGTCCATCTTTGGACCTCTTGAATCAAGGCTTATCAGCTGAATAAGAGGATAAAAAATACGTGCAAATATAACAAGTTATGTAAAGAATGAAAAAAAAAAATTACCAGGTGCCGATGATCGGGGTCGTGGGTGTATGAGATGAAGACATGACCCATATTGTGAAGGTCGCCGTAGTATCCCTGATTGGGGCTGATGCTGGAAGACTCCATGATGTTGCCAAGGATGTCGATACCTGTCTGCTCATCCAGCGTCTTTTGTTGTCCGCTTGGCTGTGGAAAATAGTTTGGTTGTAAATATTTATTATATAAGAAACTTCTAGAAGCATTAAATTATTTAAAATTATAATTTTTAGGTAGACCTATGCCTTTCAGAGGGTGCCTATCGGTTACATGATGATGGCGATCGAAATCTCTTTAAATATATTTTCTTGTTAACCTAAGTTGTTGAAGATTTTTTTATTCAGGTTAACCTATGTCGTGTAACAGGTGAATAACAAACTCTAAACAAAGTTACACCGTACCTTTCTGCGCTCGATTCTCCGTCCGACTCTGCCCTCGTACCATGAACGTTGCCTATTTTATCACAGTTTAGTTTGCGTCTATTGTGAGACTATTATATTATATTAAAATACACGTTTTCTTTATTTGTTTTTATTTAAAACTCTTTTTATACATTTTATGAATAACGTCGAACTTAATGTCGAAGATATTCTCTACCTCTTAACGATTAAAGTTGGAGCAGAGATAAATAAATAAAGGTAGGGGAAACAACTAAATGTCATAAAAACAAAAAATAAAATAAAAAAGAAAAATAATCACATAAAACACCTTGTATAAATATACTACAATATCTATATTTAAATATCTACATATACTATTTATATAAACATAAATTCTACACGTTGTCTTATCATCACTATTTTTACATTGTCGCCTTTGTTTATTTACTAAATAAGAGCGAGAAAAATATAATTTTCCTTATTATTACTATCTATTTACATTAAAATTGGTAATCTATCTTTGCTACAAGGAATAAATCTCTAAATTATTACGAAATAACTATAAAAATTCATAAAAGATTTACAGAAAAACACGAAATGCAAACAGATTTAGTTTTGATTATTGAAGAAAAATAAATAAAAATCATTAGAATAAATAAACACAACAGGAAACCATATTTAAGAAATACAAGGCAGATGACAACATGAATAAATAAATAGTAATTAAGATGATGTATATCTAAATGTTATATCATAAACAATATTGCTAATGTATTGTAATGTAATTTTTGTAAAGTAATAATTCTTTTACAAATATGTATCTAGTATAATGAAAATGAGAATTGGAATGAATTGGAAGAAAGTCATTAAGGAAATGTTATAAAATTCGACTGGACTGACCAATATAATGGTGTTGGTCCTGATCGCCTGTATGATACGGTCTCTCCAGGTCTCTAATTCGTTGACTTCGCTTTTGATTTTGTCGACTGGTCGATCCAAATCGGTTATGGTGGACCCTGCGAACCTGAAATTTTAATATTCATTATTATTCGTTTTATTTAAAATAATACAACATTAATTAGAACAATAAAGAGAAGATTCTGTTGAAAGATGATTTCTTATATTTTTGGTGCGGGATTTTTATTATGAATCCATTCATTTATTATCTGTATGCTATTTAAAGTTATATCTCATATGTTTCAGTATTTCTGTAATTTAAAAACTATTGCTTAGATTTTACTAAAGTAAGATAAGTATTATTAAGGAATTGATAAATTTCATTTAGAATTTTATATTGTAGTACTTCAACATTGGAGTCCGCTGAGCTCTTAGATTTCTCCAAAATATTTAAGGGGGTTATACCATAATGGGTCCGCTTGTCAGGCGGGTTAGCGATCGCAGTGTGATATTATGGAACATGTGAGGATTCTACTCCCATTCCTTGGGAAACTTGTTTGGAGGCAATGGACAAAGTGTGGATTATATAAGATCGTCTCCTAGGATTCGAATCCACGACCTAAGGACACAAGTTTCAGTCCTCTAATGCCAGGATATCACTTCTCGATATGACACGATATATCTACATAGCTTAATATATGTAATAGTAGTCTCTCCCGACCGCCGAGTAGTCCTCGCTTCGTACTATATACACTACACCTCATTCACTACACTATACACCTTCACGGGTATAGTTCTTCACGTTTGTACGTCTTCGTTGTAACTGGGATATGATCGCCAGCGTTAATTTTTTTAGTCTGTGGACGTCTGTTTCCACGGGCTCAATTTCGATGAAGCTGCACAAAGCCTAGATCGGCTAGCAGCATAACTTCAAATACATCACGAGCAAGTATTTTTGAAGGGGAATTACCTTGGAGGCCAGGCACGACTGGCGACCTGAGAGTCCAGCTTCGGGAAATATCCTTCGGCGATTGGCTCCCGGAAGTTGCTGTACCGATTCACACGGCCCAGGTTGTTGCAGAAGCGTTCAGTGTTATATCTAAAAAAGAATTGTTCCAAGTCAGCACTATAAAATTAACTTAAGGCAACTTGATCTTTTTTTATAATAAATTTATTTCTATAAACTTATCAGCGGTGCTGTATTCGTATCTTCTCTGATCAAAATACTTTATTTCAATATACCTGTAAGTTATTTATGGGTCGCATTGATCTCCAACTTCGCGAAGTTTACACAGGTCTATTTCTAAAGGATCTAGGGATTCTAAAGATCTTTTATAATCGTGTTTATTATTATTTACGAATGCTGTTTCTCGCCTGTCATTGATGATTCCGTTCCTCAGATTGGTACAAGTTTAATTAAGCATATTTTGTCTATTAACAGACATTTCTCTATTTCTAAAGTAACTTCTAGAATTATATTGCGTAAACTATTTTTGGTTTTATCCGATCTCTATCGACGGCAGAAAAACAGGTTTGAGTTTATTGTCAAATGTCACTAGTTCTTGTAAAGCCAGTAAATAGTAAATCAAAAAGAATTTTAGATATTTTTTTTTGTTTTACTATCTTCTTCATGATTGAGGATCATGGCTGGACAAGTCAATCTCCGCTACCATTTGTCTACAGGCTGTTTTATTTTGTGATAGTTTTACAAGTCGTGAATGGAGGTGTTGCCACCTTTGAAACTGTGTTAATCCACTGATTGGGTGACCATCGTCTACATCCAGTGGCCGGTGAGGTCGCAAGTCGATGCCACTTTCGCTAATATGTGTGTGCAGTTGGTAAGGCATTCCTATTCCTTCCTTCCCAGAAACTAACATAATATAACATAAATATCGTAGTCGCTTGCCCGCCGTCCGATCTGCAGCTCGAATAATAGTGAGTGAGAGGCGCCTTCCGACCGTAAAAACAATATTTACCTTGCGATGATTTGTTGGTGCATATAGTAGAAGAGTTCTCCTCTCCTGTTCTTGTTGACGATCTTGCCTTCGGAAGCTTCGAAGGGGTAGACGAGATGCCAGTGCCAGTGGTGCAAGTTGATGCCAATGTCTTCGCGGAAGTACGCCACTCGCTGCTCGGGTTCGTCCGCTGACGCCGTGTAGTTTTGCGGGATTGTTATTGGTATCTAAACAGTATCAGCAAATATGAAATGCAAGTGGTGAAGAAATGTGGAAGAGCCATCTAGTAGCGTAATTCGAAACTAATGGAAAAGCTTTAAACTGATGACTTTATGGCTTTTTCGCTGTGAATATATGGTACTGCTACCAACGTAATAGTATCATACATATTTAGAAGTATTTATTTATTTATGACACCTAGATAAGTGTATTAAAATGTGCGAATACAATTAATGCAAATAAAAACGAAATTTCTAAATATACACGTTCAAGCTATGATCTAAAAAAGTTTTGTTTAAATGCAACTATTTAAAAAAAAAAACTCAAGCATGTGTTCAACTTCTTTTGCTTAAACCTGACTTTATAAGAACAACTTTATACAGGTTGATAGGTTATAGATGTGAAAGCTTTAACCCTTAAATGCATGACTTTTAATTTATAATATAAAAAATATTTATCTTGCAGATAAGTACACTACAATGCAGGGAAAAATAGAAAAAAAAATATCTTTATACTTATGATTTAAAAAAAAACCTTATGTTGCAGATGCATTTACTTTTATGTAGTACTCATTAGACGGTTAATTGGTATGTTGCAGTTTTTCATCATTATGCATTTAAGTGTTAAAGGGCTGAATATATATTAGTAGTCAATTAATGTATGCGTCAGTTTATCAAAAATCAAAGTTTTTTTTAAGACTCTCTTGTTTCAGTGGTCAGAAAAAGTTTGATGCAAGGTCCTTTCAACCCGTCTTATGGAAAATTTATGGAAGGGGTCATGGCGAGCAGCGGATGTCGTATAGCTCAAAAGATAATAAAGATTGTTTACTCACTCTCGGGCCTTTCTGCACCGTTGTGGCGGATTCGCGTGCGAGTCGGAAAACCTTCGGATCTACAAACTTGTCCGGGAACGTTTCCGCGAGTGTTGGTATGTTCATACCTTTTGTTTCCGGCCTGAAATTAAGATTTAATAAGTAAGAGAGTAGTGTGTTTATTAACTAACATAACTGGTGCAAATATGGCAGTTGATATATTGTGATACAGAATATTTCATAGCGTCAAAGAGAAGATGTTAAGACATTTTAGTCAAACAACTTTAGTTCAAAAGGAATTTCCAGGGAAGTTTATTATGCATATCATCATATCAGCTGATAGATGCTCACTACAAGGTATACGCCTCTTCACTCCACCTATCTACGCCGCGTCTACCGGCCCATGGTCACAATTGGAGAAAATTTCGAACACAACTACTGATTGCATTAGCAATGTGTCCAGCCTACTGCAATTTCAGACGACCAACTCCATAACCTACGTCGTTTACTCTACTTATTCCGCGAATCTCCTAATTTCCTGTACGGGTCTTTTTGCAAAATAAATATAGAATACGGCGACAATACTCCATAATAAAATACAGTAAGAGAGAACGCTATGAAAATAACTAAAATATACGACTCGAGTCGCGTTAAAGTCCGTTCATTGTCTGTTTTAATCTCAAATACTGATGAGCTTACTTTACCTCAGTGTTATGAGAAGAGGATTACACTGTAGCTATTTATGCAATTATTTTTTTTAGGTTATACCCAAAAAAATCGTCGTCAATCAGTTCCTAACATTTATTCAATAATTAAGCCGAAATTTTTTCAAACCAGGATGCGTTTGGATCTCCTTTCTTTATTTAAATTAGAGGCGGTTATTATGCCAATCTTGAGAGATAAGCTCTTCTGCCATTCTTTTATTGACACATACAAATCGCATCACTATAATTGAGAGTGAAATCATCATCTTCATCATTTTAGCCATAGGACGTACACCACTGAACATAGGCTACTCCATAGGAGCACTAGGAATCGGCAAACAATGCGATTTACACAGCTGCCACCGTTAAATCACTCAACACGTGTTTCACCCCTCCACGGGCATCTTTAGGAGTTATGGTACACCGATTAGTGCCAAATACATAGTGGCATTTCGCTTTGTTTGCCGCTTACGCATTTATCAGCGGGCTGGCGGGCGGTGCACTTTATTTCACGACTACCACTGCATGTGCGGAAGTGGCTAAATATTGGTCTTTTTTTTACTTAGGATGGACTTCCGCAGGTTAACGCCTGATTCCATTAAAGACCTTATAAAGGTCGTCAGTTTACTTTATGGGTGGACGTGAAATTATTAAAAATAAATAAATAAGAAACTGTGACTAACCTGTGAAGCAAAGCGACGGATAAGCAGTAGTTGAACATGTAAGGATTGATGCGAAGCTGGGCATATGAACACATGGACTGTAAATCTTCAAGGTTACGCATATCTGAAATATTTATTTATTTTAATTTTTACTTAAATTTTTTTATTGTACACACCAGGACACATTTAAATAGTCGTATAATAATAAACAAAATGTACAATGGGCGGTCTTATCATACGAGGCAATCTCTTACAGACAGCCATAGTACGGAAACAGTAGTACATATAATGGGTAGTTAACGTGTACAAAACATACATATATATGTGTATAAACCATATATACTTATAATTAATAAGGTGTAATACATATTACGGTATAAAACATATTATAAATATAATACAATAATAAATAAATACAACGCAATTGTCTCAGAATAAAGAAACAGAGGAAGAGAAAGAAATGAATTAACGGATAAATAATCATAGATCTAGTTAATGGTTCTTAACCATTTTCTTAAAAAATAGTGACATGATTAACACTTCCGTATTATAAGAATGACAAGTTTTAGTTTTTTGAGCCCTGATGTAATCCATCATCAGTGTGTATACAAAAAAAAAACTGTGTAACTTTTCTTGAACGATGTTTAGCCGCTCCAAGGTTTCTACTTCAGGACCTTTATTCTACAGCAGCCAGGACAGAACCAGATGATCAAAATTTAATATTTTCTTGTTTTCTGGCGTCTTATAAATTTATCTAATAAAATATGAACGAATAATAGTATTAAACAATAATGTATGATGTTTTCATTACGTTTAGAAAACACGTAAAGTTTTTTTTTTCTTATGTAATTTAAAAATTAAAAATATAAATGTAAGAAACATAAATCTGTTATGCGCATTATGTGTCATGCGCACTGCCTCCTCAACTTGCTAATCCGCTGCAATGTCAGTCACTGATGTTCGTCTATGGATCTCCTTATCCCTGCTTCGATTTCTCCATTTCTCTCTTCAACTCTCAAATTAGTAAGTCATTTTTATAATCAATAAATAATGTTATCACCTTGAAATAATATTATTTATTTTTCTATTGCACAGCGAAAAAGAAATAAATTTAGTTAGTATGTAATTTTCTGGAGCAGCTAGTGAATAAGAGAGGTCCTCAACATTATCATATAAGCCGATAGACGTCCACGGCAACCTTAAGGCCTCCCCCATAGGTTGTCATAATGATAGGCACCTATTAGACACATAATAAGCATGGTATGAAAATAAAGGCTTACACATGAATATATCGATCAGTCGTCCTGCCATCTGTCTGTGCTTGGGTATGAAGAGAGAGAACTGATGGTGGTATGGCAGTTGCATAGGGAGCTGCAGGCTGGGCAATGCGATGTTCCGTACAGGAATAGTCTGCCCGGCGTCTGCACCAAACCGGTTTGAAAGCGTGTTCGTTACATTCTTGTATTTTTCAGGCTGGAACAATTAATTTGAATAAATCTGATGACCTATAGAATAGTTTTAAAGAACGGTCTGTCCATTTGATCATCGAAGGCTGCTTATCGAAGATCTTTCTTTTTCAATAAAAACAAAAAAATCTTCAAATTATATTATTATTATTAGAGTTTTGTAGCGATAGCAAACATTTTTTATTTAGAAATGTTGTTTAGGATTAAGTCTTTGATTCAATAAATCAATCGATCTCTCTGGAATAAAATCTCTGTAAATTAACTATTTTGATGCTGCATACGACTGTGGATGCAAGTAATATTTGAATAAAAAAACATGAAATGCAACTGATATTTAAATAAAAATTGTGCTAATTAAATTAAATTTTGTTTATTTATTTAAAGAATAATAAACTCACATAAAAGTTATCCGGTATATCGAAGACAGCCTTTTCATCTCCCTTCTGCATGAAGCATGGTTCAGTGGGGTGGTCGAAGAACAAAAGAAGATTCTTTTTAATGTCCGCCATCTTGTTAAAATGTATGAAAATAACAAACAAGAAATAAATAAGTTAATTCTTGTATTTATGAGGAGAAAATTGTATTTTTGACCGTGAGAACACGGTTACAATATATTCTACAAGCGTCCTTTTATACTATATATAATAAATTTTGGGGAAATCCATAACCATTATAATGTTACGTGAATTTAATTTTTTAATTCAGGTTCTGTACATATTTTTGTAATTGAATGTATTTTAACTATGTATTATTTATATATGGCAATTTTTAACTATTAGTTCGAAACATTTTTTCAGAATTTCTGTATCTATTTAGATTTTAAGAATATACTGTATTTAATCATGATTATAATATTAAAATTAAAAAGAAAGTCCTGGTTGCGGTCTAAGATTAAAGTCTTGTAAAAACATAAATAAAGATATTCTTTACAAATCTTATATAAACAAAACAGAATCGATAAATGTGTTGCAAAGTGTAAAATTCGTAAAAGCGTAATGTTTTAAAGAGGAAATTATTTCTGTTAGTAATATTACGTTTTATTTATTTATTTATTCTAATGGGCAGCGATAGGCCTATGACTCAGTCCAAAATCTGGGCAACTGCGGTTAAAAAGATTTTTTTAGGTACTTTTAATTTAAATAATTTTTAATAAATAATTTGCAAGTACAGTGTAGGACGTTAATGTTTTAAGTTCACGGAGCGAAATGGTCTCAGTTACAATGAAGCTGTAAAAGCTCCCGGGCTAACAGCATCAACTTCAACCGAAACCATTACACGTCAATCTATTAGGTGGATATGTGGAGGCCACTTACAACCAGTTCCATTAGAGATGTTAGCCTTTGGAGACAGTGGGCGTTCAGCTGTGGACTTCCACGTTCCACACTTAACAGCATATACAATGACGCGTACTAGAAACCGCTACGTTGGTTGCATGAAAACTTAAAATATGAACACGTGATCGCAATGCTCAATGCTTGAAGGATTGGACTGGATCCAATAAATAAATAATAAATGCAACATGTAGTGACGGAATAATAGTAGATTTCTTAAGAAAGAGAATTTCTGTGTAGCTTCCACTACTACCTTTATTTCTACCAAAAAATCGTGTGTAAGACGCCGAAGCCAAACATATTATAAGATAATTTTATATATACATAAATATGCTAAACTGCTTACCTTCAAATCTCCCAAGTCCATCTAGAAGTTGTGTGTTAGAGATCGCCTCGAGCGATAGGACCACCTTTCGCCATATGAATTGTTTCTTTTTTCCTCTATTTATTGTCTATGGTGTACAAAAAAGTGTTGATAAAAATAAATAAATAAATGATTATAAGTGTTAAAACTTTGAAGGGGTGAATACATAGATCATTTAATGTACGGTACTTTCTAAAAATCCATGATTTCAGAAATTATAAATTGCCTACTAATAAATTGTGTTTTAAAAAATTCATATTAAGATAATTTTTGTTTACCATCTGTCCTAGCAGACTTTCTTCTTCCAGAAGTTGTAGGTCTATCACATTCTGATAGAACAAAATTGGTAATGTATTTTATTTCAGAGTGATTACTTTATACAAGTTAATAGGTAATAGGTGAAAAAGTTTTAAACCTTTCTACCGAAAAATGAGCTTTATAGATACTTCTTCAAAGGTTTTACACCAATAACCAACCATTCGGAAATCAAAGGATAGATATGGTGCTGCTGTGGAATATGTGTGTAAATCCGATGAGTATTGCATTAAGGTCGATTTATGTTTCTGAACATGAAGTCCTTTTGTCGTTTGATAAAAATAAAAATTGATCACTGAACCCTAATTTTTAACGTGTGAATTGTTGAGCCGCTTGGAAAAATATGTGGTATCTAAAGGAAATTGTGGTGAGCTTATCACCGACTTTTATGAAATAATTAAAATTTCAAGTCTATTATAGCATAATAAAGAAGAAATTTTAATATTTAAAAAGATATTGTGTAGTTGTCGAATTTGGTGATGATTTCTTTTGTTTAATGCGTCATAAATGTTTGATTACAAATAAACGGATTTTATAATTGATATGCGCCATCTATTGTCTAGTACTATTACTAACATAAAAATGTTTTACAATGTATAATTAAAAATGGATATTACTAAGGAAGCAATATTCCTAAATATATTTTTATTTCGAAAAATTAAAATTAAATTAATAAAATTTAGCAGTGATATCTTTATTTTAAAGGAAGAAGAAATGAATCATTTATATTTAGCTGTAGACTGAGATACATTAATGCTTTTAGTCTTGTCTACCGCCGATAGATGGCTTATAAATAATTAATTGTACGTAAACAGTTTATGTTAACTGAGTGTAGAGTATTTGTGCATATGTATGTAAAATTAGTAGAAGTTAGATTTTGTAGTTAGATTTCATATTCAGCACATTAGACAGAATGAATGCTAGCAGGTTTTTACTTATCATGAGATGATGAAAAATACTTAAATGAAACGCGAGTTTGTAAAGGCGAGATGTTAAGATTTGTTTATAATCGTTTTCATCTTCGTCATCATGTTAGGTGATAGAGGCTTCTGCAAGGCAAGAGGTTCTTCCAAGATCATCACGTTGATATGTCTTGCACTTACCGCGTCCAATTTATTCCCGCGTTCTTAACTATGTTGTCTTCCGGGGGGGAGGGGGGGGGGTGTATCTACTTTGTTTCTACCGGTTTTTGGTGGACACTAGAGAAATTTTCGCCTCGACGGCCGTCAATTACACGGGCGATGTGTCCCTACTGCCATTTAAGATGAACTTCTCTTCGAGCTATGCCGGCCATTTCAGTTAATTTTTTTTTTTTGCTTATATTCGCTACACACCTCTACCCTTAAACGGCAGACTATGTAACCCTTAAACGGCAGACTATATATTATCTCATTTATAGTATTTTTTCTTTCTTAATTTCCTATTTACTATGTCAAATTCCTTCTCTAGTTCGTGATTGTTTTATGTGGATCTTAATTTTTAATGTTATAACTGTGTAAATGATTGATTATGGCATTTAGTATGATGGTATAGGTTGTTTGCATTGGTCAGTAAGTATTATTGTTATTACAACTACATCTTCATTATTGGCTGAAACACGCACGCAAAAACCTGCTTGTACGATTTCTTCAACTAAAAATTCATTAATATTAAACTTTCAGTTTCTGCGAGTATATTTTACATGTTGCTGAACTAAGTTTTTTTAATCGCCCCCGCTATTGAGGACCTCTGGTTCCACCACCTATTTTGTTGGGAAAAACCCTGTTCCTTCTTTGTTGAAGCAATAATTTTTTAGGTTCTCTTTTTATTTTACAGTTTCTTTTCTCTTCTTTCGTTTTTTAACATTTGCTCTGTTGCATTTTTCTTTTATCTTTATTTCTTTTATTCGTCACCTTTTATACTATCCTCAGTGACTACAGTCTAGG
Source organism: Battus philenor (assembly GCF_028537555.1). Taxonomy (NCBI): domain Eukaryota; kingdom Metazoa; phylum Arthropoda; class Insecta; order Lepidoptera; family Papilionidae; genus Battus; species Battus philenor. The sequence continues at coordinate 9,946,225 of NW_027181686.1, forward strand.
TCTATTTTATTGTTTTTACTTAGATTATTAATATATACATTTCATTATATAACAGTTCTGTCTTCAGTTTCTTTCATTTAGTATTTTATTTACATTTTATCCTGTTTTCCCATTTTAATATTTATTCACGTAGAAGTAAGAATTTATAAGGTAAATAAACAAAAACTTCGATGCAAAATAAGGTAAATGTTTATAAGGAAAATTATTAACTTTACAAATAGTCCGCTTGTTTTGTCTAGTTGTTATAATTGGTACATTATTCATATAAGAAGTGAAAGTGAAGAAATGGAATTGATTTGTAAGATATTATAATACACGACTTCTAATCGAATTGTTTTTTCTTTATTACAGGTAAGCATTGTAGTCACTGTAAAATTATTCTTTTGGCAGATACACAGAAATTGCAAAAAAAGGTTCACATTGCGTAAACAGCCCAACTTTACTTTGGCATTAACCTTCTGCTTAACTATTTGAAAGTCAATAAGCTCGATTTAAACTTCACTAAGTGTTAAGTCATATACTCGTAAGCCGTTACCATTAAAATCTAACTATTTTAATGACCATTTAATTGGTAGAGATTACCTTTTCTTAACAAACAGATTTTATTGTATCTAAAACCATAGCGTTATGTTACGTCATTAGAGATTCATTTAACTTTAAGCAGGTAAAAACAATTAAAGATTTTTATTGTTATTACGTACGGAGTATCATGGAATACGGGTCGCAAGTTTAAATCCTAAATAGACTTCCTTTGTAGATAAGGTCAAAGATAGTCAACGCAGGTTCGTACGTTATCTATACTTAGAAATAAATAAATATGAAGTGTCTGTATGTAATATTAAAATAACTGCTGTTTACTACATTCATATGAATATATAGACAGTAAATACACGAAAATTACACGTTTTTTAAATTTTTGTCTGTCTGTTTGTTCCGGCTAATCTCTGTAGACTGGAAGAATTTTGGCAAGATTTTAGTAGTAAGATATATGGTCGAAAATGAGATTATACGAGCTCCTCCGTGTGATATGGTTAAAGTAATAGAGTATTTTACGCAAGCAGATTAAAGTTTTTACATGTTTAGCAAAAAAAAGTTTATCATTATCATTATAATGTGCACACGTGTTTATGAATAGGCATGCTATGATCTAATATCTTGATATACATAGTTGAAGGTCATACGGCTTCATAGAATTAAGTAGAGATCTGAAAGAAAGACAGGAAAAGAGAAAAGAAGGTTTATTGTTCGCTTACAATTATTACAAATAAATTATGCATCAAATTACTAAATTTATAATAAAAGATAATAAAGATATTATTTTATACAGCTCAACCCGTACTATATTTACTGATTTTCAGCAAGCGACCCCGTTATTTGATTGTTTGGTACTTTTTACATGTCTGGACATTATTTCTGGAAGGTAAATCCAAGTTCAAAATATTTTGTGTTAATTTTTCTGAAGTTGTAATAAATATAGTTTATAGTGTTATTTAAAGTTCAGTTTATTGTTTTTACTTCGAGATGGAGGTGGGATGTTGTTCGACTAGCGCAGAGTTCCCCAAACTTTTTTGTGTCGTAGACCCCTTGCCATGTTTTTCCGTGTTGGGTAGACCCCCTACTTACCTGATATTGATTTCCTGTAAATTTCTAACTGTAGTGAAGTTTAGTGTATGTTCAAAATATATTGCGACCACAAAGCGAATACCAACATCCTACAACTTACACAATTTTACTTCATTGGTACTTTTATAAATAATGTAAATATTTTGATATTATAAGATAGTATGATGTAAGTAAATAGGTACTATCAGTGTATGTGTAGAGATCCACTATTGTGGACCCCCATTTTCATTTCATGGACCCCCAATTTTTTTTCGCTGACCCCTTGCAGGTTGTCATAGACCCCTAGGGGTCGATAAAGATCACTTTGGGAATCACTGGACTAGCGCCATATTTGAAATATCCTATGAATTCAATGGTATTGTGTTATATTGAGATCTCTGTATAGTAACTAAATTTAGGGGCTCTCTCAATGGTCAGGGCCTGTTATATTATTTATTTAACTTCATAAGAGTGTAGATTTGGTGCTTAGAAATTACAAAGCCAATAAATAGACCCAAGAAAACGTGATTTTATTTTTAATCTTTATTTTAAATTAAGAAGAATGTGTAAAAAATAAGAAATAATGTTCAATCGGCAAAAAAGGGGTACGACCGCCCGTGTTATTGTTAACACATATCCGTCATTTGATTTGGCACATCTGAAATATATTTCATCGTAAATAATAATCATTTGTGAACACAGACTTTGTGCTTATAAATTAGTTTTGTATTTAATACGTATATAAAGTAGTTAAAATCATCAAGGTATCAAATTATTTGCCGAGTACCAATTTATTTAAATTCTTAAGTCATAATTATCTAGAATTTGATAAAAGTCTTTTATCAATGTTAACCCATTAAATGAAGTTACTGTAAGTCCCGACGTAAACTTAATTTTAAGTTATCAACGACTTTAAGCACACTTCTTTAACTTTAACAGAATCAAACTAACATCTCTTGAATAAAAGATGACCTGAACTCGTAAATAACTGTTGGCCTAGTCGCATTGTTTCTCAGAACAAAGCAAAACTGGAGGTCTTTCGAAATGCTAAGACTGTCACAGTTATCTTGTAGATTCGTTATTAAAAATTTAAAACTCTTTGTCGCATTGCTGTTTTAGTAGCTTTAAATATTAATATCTTACAGGTGTAGTAATATTCTACCGTTAACAATATGTTATTATTAAGAAAGAGAAAAAAAAAAGTGAAATAAGCAAAAAGTTTCAGTAAAATATCTTTGGTTATACTTTTTGATTTCAACTGGCAGAAAACGCCATAAAATAGACGATATTTTAAAAAGAGGAAAATAAAATGTAAAAACAATTTCCCGCCATTCTTCATAGTATTGTGTCTGGAAATATCAGTGATTTTATAAATAAATTTGAGACTTTCAATTTTATTATACACAGGCATTAGTATATGTAGTATATTTTATCTACAGGGTGTCCGGTGGCGGAATTTGGATTTCAAATACTTTTTTTTCCGTAATCGTTTAAAGAAAATGCGGGAAAAAAGCAACACTATCTTAGATATTTATTTGGGTTTCAATTACGATATTGCTTTAGACAACAAAATAACGGATGTTTACAATCAAAGCATGTTTAAAGACGCGCAATAGCCAAATGCATTAGATTTAGCTATTGCGACAGTTTTGTTCTCGGTACAATATTTGATGGTTACGTGATGCTCCGATTAAAGATTTTGTTCAATCGTTGCTGCGAAGCTATACATAGATAATAAGCAATAAATAACATATTTTAAAGCGATAATTTTATTTATTGATTAAATATCTCAATAAATACAGATTTGTATAAAATGATTATCTGAATATATACTCTATTTCCACAAAAACGTTAGCGATTACCTCAAAAAGTGTATAATTATACTTTATACAAGATGTAAATATTAGAAGCAAGAATTAACGATGGATACCTGAAACTCAATTTCATCGAGTTAGTTAATCATGAGCGAGGTAAACGATTTAAAATATGAATTTTAGAAAAGGTTCAGATAATTCTTATTGCTAGATCAAAAAATGTCGAATAACATTTGTGCTTGAAAGGTTATTGCAATATTGCATTAACCATTAAAGAAAACTTGTTGTAAAAAAGACGTATGCGCCTCCAGGCTATTTCATTTTAAATTATGTATAGAATATATAATATAAAATAACGTAAAATATTCTAAATAAATTATTACAAAATGTTTTTTTTTTTTTTTAATTTTAAATACATAACACCGTTGAGTCTCTTTCGCTTGTTCTATTTTAGTCTGAGGTGATTATTTAACGTCAACGAGAGATATAATCATATTGAAAAAAAAATTGAATTTGAATTTAAATCCTGGTGGCAATCAAGATATACATCTGACGTTATATGAATTGTTCCTCCTTTTTCGATGGGGAAGGGTGACGTTTGCTTTAATTATTTTATTTAAAATTCTTTGTTGTACACGTTTGAAAAGACATACATCTCCTATGTATATACTAACATAGTAACTAAAGAAGTATAACGGCTGGTCTTATCACCGAATGCAATTCCTTTCGGAATTACAACCATAGTTTGGAAATAGATGAATGCTAAATAGCGGATAATAGACATGTACATACAAAAATACTTATGCTTACTAATTTACGTATATAAACATTCGCTTATGATGTGACGTTTTTGTTCAGGAATTGAAGAATTATTCAGAAACAAAATTTAACAGCCGAGACTATGAATAAAATGTGTTGTCTCGTCCCGTGAAGGGCTTATGCTTTTGCATTATATATTGAATTTTCGATGCCTTGATGGCATTTCATTTTTTTATTGATTGACATATTTAAATAATAAATAAAACGAATTCTATACTGGACATCGTGAAGACAAAAGAAGGTGGAAAATGGTTCAGATCAGCGCTGTTTTTTAGTTATCATGTTACTTTCTAATGATAAAAATTCCCGAATCGCGACCACGACCCGGCCGATGAGGCCGAGAGAGAAGTCTCCGAATGAGGCCGGTGCAAGATCAGTCATAGGGGTGAACTTTTCGAAAGACCTTTGGCTTACAGTGGGTTATCGATCAGAGATATCTCAAAGTCTCAAAAATTTCCTGTGGATGTGGGGGTGTTAGCAAACAGCATGGTCTGCAATTTCCTCGAATGACAAAATAACACGATATGTTATTCAATACCGTCTAAAAACATTTTCATCGAATGAAAACACGTAAACTTCGTAGTTCGTTCTAACCCCATTTTGTCTGATAGCACTGGATCGGGGTTCCCCGGGGAAATTAGGGAAATGAAGCGCTCGATCGCATCCCTTGACGATGTTCTTGACACCGCAGCTGAGCAGCCCGTGAGACGAAACGCTAGACTGATACGTCCGTTATTAATTCGTTATACAATATATTATAACATTCTCCAATACATACTCCTCCGTTTTAGATTTCCTATAAGGCCTATCACAGCGGCCCGCATTCAGTATAAGTGATGAACCAACAAAAATCAATTTTCATCATGTGATTTTAGAACGCGGTAACGTCAGCCTATAAATTAGTAATGCCTACATTTCGTTTTCAAAAATTTTACAAATCCTTCAAGTTTCTGGGTGTACGCTTATAAAAGATTCACAAGATATCTAAACTTCATTTTCTAGGTTCAAATCTCAAATAAAAAGTATATTATAAAATAAGTATTTATATACACACATACGTACACACAAATGTCAGACAAAGGAAAAAAGTTCTTTCGTATTTTGTTTAAAAATTCACGATACGTCTTTCAAAATCATTTAAATATGTTATTATACAATTAAGTCTAGCCTAGTTTTGCTATAAATATTGAAAACTATGTTTTCACAAAGAAAAACACTTTTTTATTGTACGTAACATATCTTACTATTACAGTGTATTACATTAATATAAAACCATTAAAATATATAAAATTTATTAGAAGTGGTGTCCGTTGGCTGTAATACAATCCTTTAATCGTTGAGGCCAGCTGTCGATAGCAGCACGCTCTTTCTGTTGGAAAATTCTTCATTGCCAATGTTATAGATTGACATAGATCAGGGGTGAGCAACCTTTTTTTGTCGGAGGGCCGCAGTTTCAAAAACAGTGGGCCATGAAAAAAAAAGTATATATTCAAGGTTCAAACCGTGTTCTAACCGTTATTTATGTTCGTAATCAACCGATTTACAACTTATTAGACACTTTTATTATCTTTAAAGCCTTGATAAAATAAATTAAAATTTACTTGTCTCGAGAGCGCATGCGGCCCGCGGGCCGCGGATTGCTCATCCCTGACAGATTATTTTAGGGACTTCAAGTTATCTAAATATTTGAGCAATACTTCCTCTCTAAATCTGACCATTAATCATAATCCAATTGATTAAGATCAGGACTTGATGACGCTCAGTCTTCATTCCTGATGAAGTCTGGAACGTTGATTTCTAATCAAGATTGGTGTTTGAGTTTTATGACCCGGCGCCGAGTCTTGCTGAAAAGACAATTCTTGGTTATTAAACATGGTGTTGTTAAAAGGCATACCTACCTACTTTCTCAAGAATGGTTTTTTGATACACTTGTGCCGATGTTTTGATATCTTTGTCCCAAAAATATAGCTCGGTTATTACTTCAAAGTTAGCACCCCACCAAACCATCACTGGTGTAGGTCAATGCCCTTGTTGGACTCTGTCGACTAATTGGAAAACTTGTTTAGAGCTTTCAGCGTTAATACGGTATTTGTTCGCTTAAACATTGCTCTATTGTAAAAAATTTCTCATCGGTGTACAAAATTTTTCTGCACCCTCACTTTGCGTTCCAGTTAAGCAGTTAGTTTAATTTTACAAACTGATTCTATTTTAAATTATCTTTTAATAAATGAGTAGTGCTTCTCTTATAGGCTGCAAGTCCCAACCCATCTTTTGAATTATGCAACATGGTTTTATGTGCTATCCTCATTTCCCGAAATAAAATATTTTGCTTTCGGATAGGATTTCTTTGAATTCTCTCCATTATTGCTTTGATCACCTTTTCCTTACGAACACTACTTGGACAGCCAGGGCTTTTTGTAACAAACAGAAGAGGTTTCGTTGTACCTTTCAATAGGAGAAGATTTTAAAATTGTATTTGGCACCATACTTAATTTATGTAATGCTATCACAGCGGTTCTGCTCTTTTTATTACCTCACATTATTTTAATATCATAAAATATTTGACAATATATTGGCGCGAAAATAAGAAAACACAATGAACAATCATGTTAAAATTATAGATTCTAAATTCAAAACTAATATTTTGTTTATTTTTTATTGTAATAGTATGTATAGCGAGAATTTTTGCCATTTCGTTTTGATTACTTTTTGCCAACATGTTGGTAGTGACGTTGCTATTAAAATGTTGGGGTTTTAATTAAATGTGAAAGAAGTTTTGAAATTCCTCTAATCTGACTTTGATTAAAGAATTCTGAAATGATCAAAACAGGTAGAAAAAGAGCTACCAGATTAGAAAGAGCTAACATCTTAACTATCATTATATTATACTTAACGTGTGAATATACCGGTAGCAAATATAGCAATTGTTATAATGGTATAATACACAGGTTCGCCGCAATAGTTCGATACGCTGACCGCTACTTCCAGCCGATAAGGTGTTTACACACGGCCCGTTGTTGCACACAGACTGGTTTAGGATTCCCCAACAGTTATCATTTCTGATGTAATAATATTTTACATAAAAAAAGTTTTCAAAAAAAATTTGCTTTTTTCTGCCATAGGTAAACTTTAGAATCAAGTGTAATGTAAAAAAAGTGTTCGAAATTAGAAAACGTTAAAAGTTTATATCAATATGGACATGACGTTCACAAAAAAAGTAATTATCAAGGTAACAGATGACAATTTTTTATTCTGTGTGATGGGTCTTCGCAAAGGATACTTAAAATAAAATAATGTATATATTTTAACGTTTATTATTTAATTAAAACGCCATATTTACATAAAAATAGCTTCATCTTGTTCGATCATTTGCAAAGGACAGGGCAAAATTAATTAACAATGGTCAGTATGTCTGATATAAAGGCTATTTTAATCAATAAAGTATATAAAAGTTGTTGTAACCTTATTGAAAATATATGTGTTATTAAATATATAAATTTATACATATTATTAAGTTATAACCAGCACACTTTCTTAGTATATTCATATCAGGTTCCTTTTCTTCTTTGACGTTTATATTTTCCACCAATTTATAAGTTCATCGTTGTATATGTACAAGAAATGAGTAAAAAATTAATAAATTGTATCTAAGATTAAATTTTGCCAACAAAAGTGACATAATTCCAAGCTGTTTGTGTCTTTAGATTTTCATTTTGATTAAGTCTAAATAATTTAAAGTAAAACTATCTTAAACTTTTTTTTATTTACAATAGAGGTCAATGTTATAATATAGGGTTATAATATAAGGTGATATGTTTATTTTAAATGCTCTTTTAATGTTTTATCTTTATATAATTATCATTTGAAAATGGAACAAGAAATAAAAATAAACTCGTGTCACCTGAACTCTGTTTTCAAAAAGTTAACAAACCTTTCATTAACTATTTATCTCTGACCGTCCTTTTCATAGATACATAGTTAAAATTAAAAGTATATTACTAAGTAAATCTTCGTATAGTTTTTAGTTGATCGATATATGTGGAACTTGATATATTGAGTCACTTACATGTTTGAAATTATAATGTACACATCGAAAATTAATAAATATCATTTAAAATGAGCAAGAGTTGAGTTTTTGGTCGGCTCTTCTGAGCAGAACGGCATTTAGAGATGGTGGTAGCTTCCCATTTGTAAAGTTTAATTGACAATTCAAAAGTGCGTGAAAATGCCAAATTGAATAAAGATGTTCTGAATTTGAATTTAAATTTACATGTTTTATTGTTTCGCATACTAAATGCATCGAGAACCCGACGAATGCAATTACGGTATGTCCTTCAGAAGGACTTTTCGCACAAAACGATTTGTATAAATATCATGAATAATAGACGTTAGTACAGTCAAGCCGTGATTTTCACGGCTCGCACAACATTTCGTCTACGTTTCTATTTTAAATTAATTTATACAAAATCTCCTTTTGGAGTTTGTAATAAAGGTGAGCTTTTTTTTCCTATATTGCTTATATTATTCGAAATTTAAAATGTAACATTTTTATTTTCTGTGTTGGTTTTATAAATATGTTTCTTTCGAATTTGAATTGAGGAATTGATTATTCGTTGACTATTCCAGGGATTGCTTATTTGGTAATCCGAGACGTTTGATTAAAATTTGTAATGTTTCGTGATTCGCAATTGATTACGTATTTAAATGGCATTACATGTTTTTTACAGTAATTAATTTTATTAAATACATATAAATAAAAGTTCAAAATATGTGTGTTGAGTATAAATATTCATAATTATATAAAACTTCCTTTGATAATTATTGAATATTCTGTAAATTAATGGTGACAGGTTGATGATTATTACAGATGCCAGTTAGTTAGTGGCATCGGCCAGTTTTAGTTTCAATTTTACGATAGTAACTTTTTTAAAATATTACAAAACAAAAATGAATTTAGCCGCATTTGGCTTGCGAGTCGCTGGCTAATCCCCCCTGGACTCATTACTATTCAATAGCTTTGTGGTTTTAGAGTTTTTCCTTAATTTCGAATTAAGGAAAAACTCTTAACTAGTAACTTGTGTTCTTTCCCACGAGTATCCTCGTATTGGTATGCTAAAGTTTAAGCGATCTAAGAGCCTAAAGGCATCCTGATTGAAATCTTGAAGAAATTAAATAGGTGCAAGCCATTTGCTGTAAAGAGGGTAAGGCAAAGTGCCTTCATAGGGCCGTCTTAATCGTAGTGTAACTGTAAATACCAAGAGGTAGATGGCATTTTTTAGAACATAAAATCAGAGTGGAAATAATGAACACTATGTTCGTATTTATTACATTGAGGTATATGTGGCACATACTATTAGCTTATTTATTTTAATTTCCGACTGATTGACGACAATATAGGTTGAATGGTTATATGCGTAAAAGCATTAAAAGAGTGATCGTATTGCTTTTTTGCATGTAAAAAGGTTTAAATCTTTTATACTTGTTTTCAATCACCTTGTATAATATGATTACAATAAAATATTTTTTTTTATATAATATGGCCAATAACTTCTATCAGTACAAAGTATGTAGATTTTGTACAGCCCGAAATAATTGGTTTGTCGTATTTCAATAGAAAAAAATTAATGTAACAAGTTTCGGAGTCATCACTCAATACAGGTTGATTTTAAATAAGTGTAAAAGCTGTAACTTGGTTTTGTTAACAAATAACATAACATTCACCTATTTTTTATTTAGCCTTAACACCTATTTACAATCAACATATATGTTAATTTTTTATTATATTAAAAGATAACTGAAATAATGTAAATTTTGTTAATAACTGCGTAGAGTACCCGGCGATAAATATTGCACATTGATACTTGTTTTAACAGCTCCTTATATATACCGGACTGTTTGTATTTCGTGCGACATGATAACGCTCTACGAAGCCGTAAAATTGCCGATTGTCTCTTTCCAAAGGTCGATGTGCAATACTGTATTATAGTTTGTTTCTATTATTAACTTTATAAAGTTCAATGAATTATTACAACAATTTTCCGCTTTATAATATAACTTTGTTTTTCATAAGATTTCAATCAGGAAATATAGTTCTCTATTCGATGTTTATTTAAGAAATTAGTTATTGATATACATAGTTAACGTCGTGATAAGTCGCTTGATGCGGGCAGCGTGACAGTGGTCAACGTGGCGATCTTTGAAGAAGGTTTATGGCTTGCAGCGGGCGTCTATTATAATGATGATATTTGTTATATCTACTCTATAGAAATATGTACATAATATGCGTCGAACTACCCATTCGGGGATTACCCGTTTTATTCGTAAAGGGATTCCCCTATACGAGTGAAACGCGTGGATTTATAAACGAACGTGAGAAATCTTAAGTTACATCACAGCTTTGTCCCTAGGGAAAATAAAAAGAAATACTTCAAAGTTCACAAAGATTGAAACAGATGTATTTCGTGGGAATCGTACTCTTGGAGAATCTTTTATATATATATATATATATATATATATATATGTATCTTGATTGCCAATTGGTTAGTTTCCGATTTTTATTCCGTCTTCAGATTTATTAAATGTTCCTTTTCTAAAAAGACAACAGGTCTACATACATTCGTATAGTTTCTTTACTATATATTCAATCATTTACCTGTCTAGTCCTATGCAATGTGTGTCAGTATATAGCGGAACAATGAGTGAATACATTACATTTTCCTGTTTATGTTTTATATGGTATTTGCTGTCCCGACGGCCTTTTTACAAGGAAAAGTTATACGTCGTATTTTATAAGAAAAAAATAATTAAAGTAACTTATTTCATAGGGATAGCCTCAACTGAAATAAATTACGTGTAAACGTCTATTTATATACATAGCCCGTTAACTATGAAAGTCACAAAACTTCTGTACTAAATTTTCTGAAATATTTATGTATCTTCAGAAGTAGGTTTTTTTAGTTTTTTTTTTTAAGAATTTTCGGTACTAGATTAGGAATTTCAAAAAACAAAAATGAATGAAATCCATAAAGTAGTTCTGAAATACGTGAACAAGGAAAATGAGGTTAAATTTATATTATTATGATTAAATTAATAAGTATGTAGTAATAAGTAAGTACTGGGAATAATCCTCTATAGATGCATAACCACTTTTATAACAGCATGCCCCAAGATGGCGCAATAAATAAATTCATTCTATTTTTAAGAACAACAATTTATGTATGTTTGGCAAATTTTATGTACATATGTTTTGTCATATAAAATAAACTTGGATTCTTACAATTAATTGACTGATTATCAATGGAAAATAGAACATAAAAATGACCATTTTTTATATCTTAAACATAGTTATAAATATTATTTCGAAGGTAAATACCGGTCAGCAAGATGAGCGACTCCAGAAAGAATTTGTTACTCCTGTTCGATCGCCCCGGCGAGCCATGCTTCATGCAGAAGGGCGAAGAAAAAGCTGTCTTCGACCTACCCGACAATTTTTACGTAAGTTTATCATAAAAACTCTGTATATATATTCTTTAAGATTACAGTTTGGTAACACAAAGATGACTATACATAGTCAATATAAGACAGACACTGCTCCCGATTCGCATCCAAAAGACATAACCACGTGACCTTATGTGAAAACCTTAATATAACTCCGTTCAGCTTACCGGACCTTCTCAAGAAAAAATCTACAGCAGAATGTTTTGATGAGTTGGCCCGGCACATTGTCCTAAATCTCAAGGCATTTAACGGTCGGTAGCGCTTGGGTAGCGACTTAAATAAAATAATGTAGCAACTAATATATAATTGTGTATTTCAAATTGTATTGTTAATATGTATAAATTTTAGCTGTATTTACCCGTAAGTGAAAATTGTGTAAAAAAAAAATTGTAAAAAAAAATATTATAAAACGCTGTCGTGCCTCGCAGCTGGGAGAAGAAAGATCCGTATCAAATAGCGGCAACCCTCTTCCAACTGTCTGCGTTTAGTTAAATTGTAAAAAAAAAACATCAGCGATACAAATTAGAATTAATAAAAAAAAAAGTCAATATAAGAATCGCGATCACCGATACAGCTCGAAAAATTGCTCGTGTGAAATGGCAGCGTGTGGGGCACATAGTTCACGCAACCGATGGCTGTGGGGGGCCGAAAGATTCTCGAGTAGACAACGAGTCGGTAGACGTGACTTTACCAAGCCCCCCACTAGGTAAATCGACGACATAGGTCACGATGGTAGGAAGTCATGCAATGCGGGCAGCGCAAAATCGACCATCGTGGCGATTTTGTAATAAGCTTTTGCTATGCAGTGGGCATCTATTTTATATTTCACGATAACAACACATAATGGGTTGCATACACAAACACACACAACGACAACAAAAATCAGAAAGCTAAATACAAAAAAGCTACACTAAAAATAAACCTAAAAATTAAACGTTAATAATAATTAAAAATATATCTGCATATTTAATGTATGGTGGAGTATGAAAAAATATATTTAATATGTTTACTCTGTCGTTACGTTACAGCTCTACACATAACCTGTCACCCTGTAACATATATCTATTTATAAATAATAATGTGAAATCCTCAGATTTTGTCATAAAATTTTATTAAACTTTAGAAACGAAGGTAATGCTCTCTTGCAAAAATTACGTATATTATATTGATATTTATGATTGAAAATTTTAATCCGTTTTCACTGTAGCCAGAAAAGTACAAGGCGCTAAGCGGTCAACTCTCAAATAGATTCGGAAACGGAGCCAATCGCAATATTCCTGTTCGCAATATTGCGCTGCCGAACCTGGAACTCCCCATGCAGTTGCCATACAACGAACAGTTCTCTCTGTTCGTGCCCAAGCACAGGCAAATGGCAGCCAAGCTGATTGACATTTTCATCAGTAAGTCATGTAACTTGTTTGGTGTAATATTTATAACTTCATTATTTCAGTCCTTAGACATCCACTGCTGGGCATTAGACTCCCTCATAGATTTCCAATAAGACCGACTGGAAGCTGCTTGCATCTTAAGTTTTTAACAAGATCGTTGTGCATCTTGTGGGTGGACGTCTTACGCTGCAATTGTGGGTCCGTGCTCGACCTTGGCGGCTATGTATTCTGACCGCCAGATAACTAAGAGTTTAAGTTTTTTTTTACTTTAAATAAATGTTATTGATTTATGAATAAAAAGTCCATTCATAAAATTTTGCTAAAAAAACTTTATGTGAATGGAATTGGAAGTTATAATTTGTTTTGAAAATTCGATTATTTAAAAGTAAAAACGTTTCTAATCTTTTCGTTTAGAAGGTAAAGTTCTTGATGAAAAATCCTATACCACGTAATGTGTTCGATGTAAAGTTTTGGTTATATTCCATTTTTAGATGGGTACGCCAATAACAAAATATAATATATGCTTACTTTAAAATTTAAATAACTTTGCCGAATTTAGGCCAACATAGCCCGGGCTATAAATATATATGTTAGCTTACATTTAAATCTCAATAAATGAATTAAACGGAAAATAATATGTATCGGCTACGTAAATAAAAATAAAAGAAGACACGGACACTTAAAAACAAATTGATTAAAACGTACGTATAAATTTTATACTTTAATTACAGTGATATAATACCACTGTAATAAAAAAAGTTGAAATACACCCGATTCTTTTTTTAAACGGTTTTCTTTCAGACGATTTTGAAATAACGCGGTTCATTAAGAAGAATAAATACTCTTTTTATACGATTTTTTTGTTATCTGTGTAGATATGCGCAATGTTGATGACCTGCTGTCGGTGTCTACCTACTGTCAGCTACGAATCAATCCCTACATGTTCAACTACTGCCTCTCTGTCGCACTTTTGCACAGGTTTGTATCTGTTGTTTATTTTGTGGGTGAGTTTAACAGGTTAGGTAGGCAATGTTATAGACAACACCTAACGAGCTGGACCACAAAAATTATAACGCTTGGATGAAACACAGACACAGTTTATTTAAAAGTCATCCGCCAACAACTTCAGATACACCCACGCCGTAATAAATTATTTGTTGGATGAAATAATTTTTACATAAAAGTCTCACCCCTCATTTGTAAATATTAAACATTGATGCAAAATTGGTATAAGATAATTTTTAATTTCATATTCCATCACAGGACTAAAGATTTAATAAAAATTCACAAACAACACATATGTCACTTGACGCTGTTCGCCATTTTCATTTTTTTTATATTTTTCGGCGTGAGACGCGGTTTTGACAATCGCCTCCAAATCATACGCCGCGCGTCTTTAAATTTTGCGCATGCGTAGACCGATGGATTGACAGATAAGCGAAAGCATTTTGATAACTGTGATTATTTCGCTATAATTTTTTAAGATCTTTTAATGAACTGGGCATTAGGTATATTTTTATTTAATACTATTCTACTCTACCTGATAGAAGTATACTCTTACAGACTTAAAGAAAAAAATATTTTTCAAAGTGCGTCCGGTTGCAATCATTTTTAATTTTGAAAGGAGGATGTAATTCAGTCTTCGCTATAGGACTTGCATGGAAAAATTAACTTACTGCCCCTCATCCGTGGGTGCAATTTTATAAAATTTATCCTTGGTTATTTTTAGCATGCAAAATAAGTCTTGTTAAGTTATATACACGATTAGGTTTTTCTATATTATAGCTTCAAAATATTCATTTAACTTTCGTTAAATCAATCCTTCGCTGATTTCCTCTCGCCGCAAAAATATTCCTACTAAATTCAAGTCTCTAAGCATTATGGATCCAGAAACATTGTGATAAGTCAGTATATACGCGGACATCTCTTATATATTTATTTATTTGCAACTTTTACATCTCGTAACCCAAGTGACGTACAAAAGTTAATAATTTTTACGAACATATGCTATATACACAGGGTACATACTAAACTTATTTTGTAATTACTCATAAAGACATTTATACATACATATAATAGTACGAAATACTTTTATTGACTATAATGTAACTTAATGAATATGGTTAATCATTTGTTTGTTTTAATTCTGGTAGACCTGACACAAAAGGCTTGAACATCCCAACCTTGACGGAGACCTTCCCGGACAAGTTCATGGACCCCAAAGTGTTCCGTCGCGCACGCGAGGTCAGCACCGTGGTCACTTCAGGTCCAAGGGTACGTACGTTATTTTATTGGCAGTTAAATCTTTAGCGCTTTTTTAATACTACTCGAGACGATAGGGTCATTGACCTGATGATTCCTCGTCTGCAGCAAAAGTACTCGTACCTTCGCTCGTGAAGCGGACGGAGTCATCACAATACTTATATTATATTATTTATTATGTTTATTATCTATATTTGTTATAATATAGATAATTTCGTATGATGTAGCGACCATTGTTATTTTAACACGTACATAGGGTTACGAGGTCTATAAGACCCCACAACTTTTATTTTATACGACGAACAAAATCCAAATTGCAATCTCGTAATTTTTAGTAAATGTTGACGCAGCGAATGTGTTAATATGACAAAGAAAATAAGTTTTAAATATAAGGTTTTGTTTACATAAAGTTTGAGACCTTTTTGAGACCAAAGTATAAGCTTCGGTTCTTTAATAAAATTCCTGAAACAATTTTTAATTAGTCCGCGAAAAATTTCAAAGCTAAAGTTTGGGCAAGATTTATTAATAAAGAATATAATCGTAATAAAGATTATATATAACATGAACACGCGTGGAATTACCGTCATGCTGTTTTATTAGAAGAAAAAAATGTAATATTAACGTTAAAAGAGAAACCATCGATTTACTTGGTCGGTTCTTCTGGATAGAATCATGATACAGAACCTGTCAGTAGTTTATGTATTAATATAAAAACTTATTTAAATGTTTGTTTTACTATGTTAAGATGTACAAGTAAAGCATGATCGAAAAAAATATTTGCTTTATTGTTTAATTGCACTTAGGTTAAGGAATTTGGCCAGGTGGTGATTATGCTTCCGTCATAAGCTCAGATCTTGCACCTGTTTCGGTCTTTTCAGAACTCTTTAGAAAATGTTAGCTTAACATCAAGAATGCCAAAACGCGTTATGTTTCTTGAAAAGGCGGTTTAAAAGCATCGCATTTTTTTGATCAGAAGTACCAAAATTTATGCCGTCCTTTCTCAATGCTTACATGATACTGCCAAATAATTCTGAGTTTGTACATAATATATGTGATGATAATTTTTCCCCAAACTAAATAATTCACCGAGATTGATCACATAATAAAATGAAAAATATGGAAATGTTTGATATTTATTTATAGCTGCCGATTGTGATACCTCAAAATTATACCGCATCCGACGCCGAGCCAGAACAGCGCGTGGCATACTTCCGAGAGGACATTGGCATCAACCTTCACCACTGGCACTGGCATCTTGTCTACCCCTTCGAGTCAGCTGACCGTTCGATTGTTGCCAAGGATCGTCGTGGAGAGCTGCTGTATTATATGCACCAGCAAATCATTGCCAGGTATGTGTGATACTAGAAAATAATTAAATTAGCAAGATGTTTTCTTAATGGTAAAGAGGTAACAAATGTAGCTAAAACAGAAATAAATAATATACATACACAGAGATTGGTTATAGATGTAAAAGCTTTAAAGGGTGAAATGTGTAGCTTATTTCCTGTCAATTAATGTATGGTACACACTATCCAAGAAACGAAGGTTCCAGAAAAAATTAAAAAAAACCGCTATAATAAAAAAAGCATTAAAAAGCCTTTTCCCAATTACAACATAGCCACGTATTAAAATTAATTACTGACTACCATTTATGCTTGAAGATTTTATTTTACCAGAAATTATTTCCTTGTCGAATTCCGATAGAAAAAAAAATAATTTGATTTAACTTATTCATTTGATATAGGGTAATTGCAAATAGATATATATGTTTTAAAGGTTTATGCTGACAAATGCGCCTCTTAAAACAATACTTTTAACCACTCGACATGTATATATACAAAAAACTAAAAAAAATAGTTCAATTAAACTTAGATTTATCATTGATTAGAAAAAAAAAATATAAAAAAAGTTCTATAAATCTGACATAATTTTTACGGTTCTGTTAATTTTTTTTAAATTTAGAAACTGATTACCCTATTAGTATTTTATTAAATCAATTTTAAGATACAACATCGAGCGTTTCTGCAACAAGTTACCCCGGGTGGTGCCGTTTGGACCAAATCTCAGAGAACCCATTGCTGAAGCTTACTTCCCTAAACTAGACTCGCAAGTCGCTAGCCGAGCTTGGCCTCCCAGGTAAACATTTAAGTTGTTTAATACTTAGATTTTCTAAATATAATACTTCTTAACAGGTTTTGATTTTTGAAAATAATAGGGTGAGACAAGTTGGACCTTACCTAAATATATAAACACTTTATTAATAGTAAAGCCGTGACAAAAACAATTTGAAACTTCTTTTATGGCTGGTAATTTTAGAGGAAGATAATGGATACTATACAAACTTCGTTAAAATCCATAACAGAACTGTCAGTAGTAATAATAAACGAAGGAAACGTTGGAGTGAAATCTAGTGTCTTTGATTGATAATTTGTTATTGTTTGTGACTATAAAAATACACAGTCATTATCATCATCAGCGCTATATAAGCCAATAGACGCCTATTACAAGGCATAGGCCTTATCCAAAGAACGACACGATGACCGGCCCTACGCTGCTTAATGGGAAGAAGAGAGAAGTCTACTCATGGCACGTCTACCTTCTCGCGCTCGATACTCGAGAATCTTCTGTCTCCAATAGCTATCGTTTCCACGAGCGGTGTGCCCTGCTCACTTATACTTCAAACGAGCAACTCTTCAAGCTACTTCGGTGACCTTGCTTCTTTTGTGGATATCCTCATTTCTGATCCCATATCGCAGCGAAATAGGAAAGGCACCGTAATTGGTTAAATCTTTATTATATCTGAGAATATTTTTCAAAAATTATACGATTGAGGATTGTTAAGTATCAATTGCCATCACAATGTTTTCAGGTATATTATAAAATTATATAATAATAATAATAATTCTTTCTAAGGTTCGAAGGCTCGATAGTACAAGACATCGATCGACCAGTGGACCGAATCAGGGGCGACGTGTCGGAACTTGAAACCTGGCGGGAACGCATACTCGAGGCCATCAATTCAAACTCTATTCTTATGGTAAACATACAAAATTTTTGTTTTATTGAATTAAGCTAACGCATTATAAATAAAGTAAATATAATATTACGAATTATAGTACTATAATCAATGTCTATGGAAGTATATAATAAGATAGACTTGAAGTAACATAGGCCAGTGGATAGGCAAGTTGAAGCGACGGTGATCACACAACACGCAAAAAAGATGGTCACCACAAATTGGACTGTCGACAATATTAACGTCGTTGAAAGATACTGAATGCAGACAGCTTCCAATCTATGGGAGAAACCTGTATTTTGAAAATTCCTATGGGTAACAGATGTTCACTGGGGTAGTAAAGTTCTGGAGTGAAGACCACACAGCGCTGCGTAGATCGTCCATCCATAAGCTAGACAGACAACCTTGTTAAGTTTGTCGGATGACGAAGGCAACATCCAATCAGTCCTATTAAAAATCTTTCGTGTGGTCTATGTTGAGCGGTGGAGGTTCTACGGTTGAAATGATGACGATAAAAACCTGCAGAGATATAACAGTCCATATTCACCAATGAGTATAGGTGGACATCAATTTTGTTGGTTCCCCTACGTCTACAAAGTTGTCGTAGTTCAGTTCTACCCTTGATTGCCTTTAAATTAACTAAATATCCTTGGAAATAAGGATCGTCTTCGAATGCACGTGTATTTAGAATGTAGCGTATTTGGTCTTTGTGACGATTTGTCCGCAAAGGAGAGCGGGCAATGAAGTGCCAAGCGACTGTTACTCGTATTTTGTTTGGTAGTAGGTATTATATTTGGTAGTAGTTTGTGAATAATAATGCAAACCCCTTGTTAACATTTAAAAAGTGATGTTCATAATATGCTTTCATTTGTAAATACCAAAAAACGATTTAACAAACTCCATATCGATTAATCGGTTCTGTATTACTTTAAGACGCAAATGTGTTTATAAAAGTAAAGAAAAACCTCATGCTTACATAGTGAGGCATTGATCTCCTAGTCTAAAACTACCTGCACTGAAATAACTCATTTGATTATAGTTTTACAACTGATTGCAGAAAATATGATGTAACAAAAAATCAGTTAATAACCGTAGCTCCCTTGACAATGATATTATTACCGCTGTTGGAACATAAGGATTCACGTCAGAGGATACGGGATAATAATATATCATGAAAACTCACGCATCGGTAGTGCTTCTAGTTAATAATAATAAATGGAAGATTAAACAAATATAGTGCGTTCCAGTATTATTTATTACCCAAATATTATAATAAATTTTCTACCTATTAAAGAGGTGTCATAAAACACACTGTAATCGGAAAATGTGTTAAGATTTATAGGACAGCATCACGTATATATTAATGTAGACATGACTTTGAATTTTAGATAAAAAATGTACTCTATGAAACGTCTTCGTATTGACAAAATTAAATTTGTATATTGATTGAGAAGATGCTATAATCGCTAAATATGTGAACATGATAAAGGTCATGTCCACGTTACTTATTCGTTACACGAATAAATGTATTATTTTAATGTAACATGTTTATGAGAGATCATTTTATTACGATCATTTTGTGTCGTTGTTACAAGTCATGGGCTAAACTCAAAGATATCTATTGGAGGATATAACATAATCGCCACGCTTGTTAATCGCAGTGTGGTGTGCAGCGGACGCTGGTGCTCATCCTCTGGAAACTTGTTTTAAGTAGTGGCAATTTTATAATTAATATGTATGAATGATATATTATATAAGACTGTATCCAGGAAATCGAACCCGCGACCTATTAATGTGAGTCTCAGTCCTCTCAGTACACTGCAGAAATGTGAAAGTTACTGTTGTTAGATTTAGTTGATTATTTTTTTTCTATAAGAACCTTGTACATAGTGTTAGGCAACTTATAAAAAGAGATGAAAGAGATAGGTAAAGTAATTTTTTAAGTTATGACGCGACCATGTGAAATAGTGATCCAACATCCGATTGGATCCGAGACATGGTTCATTTACGACGGGCCTCGTAAAAGGGGTCCAGGTCATGCAGAAGATGGAGAGGGTAATGCTCGGAGATTCGAATCAGTAATGAAAAGATTCTTAGAAGAACCAAGATCACCGACTTAGATCGAAGAATTGCTCGTTTGAAGTGACAGTGGACGGGGCACATCGCTAGTACAACTGATGGTCGTTGGGGTCGAGGGGTTCTCCTTTGGCGAATACAAGCCGGTAGACGCGGCGTGGGTAGTACCCCCACTAGGTGGAATGACGCTGGATACGAGCAGCGCAGAACTAGTCATCCTGGCGATCTATAAGGGAGACCTATGCCTTGCATAATATTTCAGGCAACCTAAAATCGCTTTATCAATTCCTTATACCTAGTAATTCTTTATTTCTTTGTTTTTTTTTTTATTTTTTTTATTATTTAATTGTTTTCTTTTCTGTATTTTAGCCCAACGGCCGTCGAGTCCCACTTGACGAAGAGACGGGTATCGATGTTTTGGGTGATTTGATGGAGTCGTCCATTTTAAGTCCCAACCGGCCATATTACGGTGACCTGCATAACATGGGCCATGTGTTCATGTCGTACGCTCACGACCCGGATCATCGTAATTTGGTTAGTGAATTTTATATAATCAATATTATTGTAATATAAAATTATAAACTTACACTGTTGAGTGGCGTACACTGCGTAAAAGTTAAAGTATAAAAGTTATAGTAGTATCTAGGCATAAAATACAAACAAAAAGACATGTTTGTGATAAAAGTTATCAAATATATTTATTTCTCGAAGTATCCCAGTCACAGCTTATAATTGCCATGAAACTGTTTTACGACTACCCTCAAAATGTTACACTTAAATCTCAAATTTTGTGTACTTTTGAATTTAGCTTTAGATTTGTGAACTCATTGTAATGAGCCATCATGCCAAAGGTGTGTTTCCATTGTTCTTTATTGAGTACGATGGTAACCTGATCTTGGCTCGTCTTCCAAAACGATTTCTTTCCTATTTAACCAAAATAAATTTTAAATATCGAACAGTTTCATGGGCAGATGTTTAGTATAAGTTAGATGTAAGATCGTTGTTCAAAATTCGTTGCAGTAAGCCATACAGTCCATAAATAAAATATATACATACAAAACAGAAAAGAGGTGGTGAATTTTTTTGAATTTTTTTTGAATTTTTTACAGCTGTCCCCTCCCGCTTTGTTTAGGCAGCGCTGCTTTTTTTGGGTAGAATTTAATAAAATCTATACTTGATAATTTTTAACATACCAAAACAAATATTGTGGCAAATTTATTTCGTTACAAGAACCACTTATTGAGGTAGATAGAATTCTGAAAAAAACCGGTTCTTAGTTGACCTGTACTAGCTAAAAGAAATATTCCACCCAAACAACAAGTCACTAAGCGGCATGTCTTTGAAATATGGTGATATGTCGGTACATACGTAGAAGTTTTCTATATATGACTTATAATTATAATTCCTTCGTAAGAAAATTTAGATTGTATCTTTTTACAGTTTTTTACTTTCGTCAACATATTCTATGTATGTAGATATAATCTTTCGTTTATAAAAATCATATTTCGAATCTAAGTTGTCAAAACCAAGGTCACCACGTAGCTTAAAGTATTGCTCGCCTTAAATTACAGTGGGCGGGCACATCGTTCGTGCAACCGATGGCCGTTGGGTCAGAAAGGTTCTCGAGTTGTGAAAACGGACCTTATCAACATTAGATAGATTTATGACACTGTCAAGGTCACGGAAAGTCGCTGAACGCAAGCAGCGCGGGACCGATCATAGCGATCTTTGGTAGTGGCCTATACTTTACAGTGGGCGTCCATCGGCTGAAAATAAGCAAATTAAGTTGACAAAATAAACTTAAAGTTTGAAGGATATTAAAAACTTTTGTAATATCTTTCAATAAACCTGAAGTTATTCTAAAATTATTAACTAACTTAAGAGGATATAATAATGTTATATTCTTTTATTTTTTCTCTCTAGCTTATAATTAGATTTTAAATTGTTTGTCGTTTTTATTTTAGGAGCAATTTGGCGTGATGGGAGATCCTTCTACCACGATGCGTGATCCTTTGTTCTACCGTTGGCACGGTTTCATCGATGACGTTTTCGTCCTCTACAAAAACAAGCTACCGCCTTATGGAAACGACAGGGTATTTGAATTTTCTTACCGTCATGTATTATTATGTGAATACTAAATTATATTTTCTGACTTTTTTTACACGAAGTAACTGAAGCTCAACGAATTGTCAAGTTAACACGTTCACTGCGGGCCCAATTTTGAAGAACTTTCAGCCGGTGCGGCTGAGGTCGAATCAGCCTCAAGCTGAACTTCCTAGTAGTGCGGTTGAGGCCTTTTCTGCCTCATGTTTCAATCATTTTTAAACAGCCGCCGCACTAGAGAGAAAACACGAGTTTTACGCGCCAAACCAGTGCAAAGTCTATCATGAGGCTGAATCGGCCTCAAGCCGCAGTGAACGTGTTAAAATGCAGTTGGCAGGTTTGGCGCACAGTGGACTATGTTAACGTTGTTCGAATATGCAGGCGGCTGCTAAAATCTATGGGAAAGGCCTATGTCCACCAATATCCTATGGTGGAAATAATGATGACGATAAAGAATGTCTGAAGAACCCAATTTGTAACAAACTAGAATCAAATTAATCTTATATATAATGTTATCTATCAAGTTATAGCTAAAATGATTCTAAACATATCTTTATTTGAAAAGGGCCCGCAATAGATTTAGTCGGATTTTTTTGAGATCACTTTCCTAGACATCCTCAATAACAAGTTAGAAAATCATTCCCAAGCTGTATTATTACTTATAAATCATTTGTACCCTGAATTAAAACCAAATTAAGCTCCCTTATAATGGCTTATAACAAATATATTAAGGTGTTTATCGAATATTATATCGTACACATTAATTTTTGTTACAATTATCATTAGCTACTATAGAAGCAAAGTTGCCACAAATGTCCAATGCAATTTACAATGTCATTAATTTCAATTTAAAATTCCCGCTTCATATGTCAAATTAGATTTTGATCTGAATTTTATTATGAACGAATGATCGATTTACTAATTAATTTTATAACAATTACGGAATGGTTATTAATCCATAGAACAAAAATCGCAGAAAATGATTTAAATCATTTCATGCTTTATCGTTGATAAGTAGAAAGATTTCGACCATCTTTAGATTTGTTGTAAATAAATATTTTATTGAATAAAAGTTACCAAAATGGGCCTACAATAAGGTTATCATGTGTAAAGTTATTTGATACATTTAAAAATAAAAACTTCAGTATGTTGTACAAATCTTATACCAAATGGAAAACTGAGCAAATTGAAGCCATGGAGACCAGAAAATATAGAGGATGCTTTCCAACATTATAGGATATTGCAAAAATTTTATTCTGATCTCTCTGATCTTCTTATTTAACTGAGAAATTTTATTAAAAAATAGTAACGTTTATAAAAAACTTGGGTCTAAGTTTTAAGGTCTAAAAGTAAGGTAACATTTCAGTTTCGTAGTTTCAGCCTATAGATGTCTACTGCAAGGTATAGGAGAAGCCTATGCAAGGTATAGGTAAAGATATCTAAGTGGAGGATATACCATATTCACCGTAGTCGGCGCGCAACCCGCCTGGTTGAAGATGTGAAATGTTGAATTGTGGAATTATTGTTCGCAGAGGATGCTGCCTATCCTATCCAATCTTCTTTGTGAGCACCGGCAATCCTATGTAATTAATACATAAAGTGTGAATTCTCTGAGATTATATTCTGAGAATCGAACCCGCGACCTTCTATCGCAAGACTCAGTTCTCTATCATTTGGCTACCTCTGCTCACTATTTCAGTTTCTTTTACAATAGTCTTTAGTTGATTTACCATTTACCCTTTCCTGTTGGTCCTATTAGAAATCTGTGTAGAAGGCTAATGTCCAGTAGGGGACGCCTTATGGCTGAATTGATGCTGATAATGCCATCCTTTAACGATTTAATTCAAGTTTTATTCTGATGACCACATGTCTACCCCAAGAAAGGTGTACCATAAGAGCTCAACCTGTTAGAAGCTATAATCAAATTGATGAGAAGGGGCATCCCCTTTTATGACAGTCTTCAACGACGATGGCCATAAATTGTATTGTAATTGTAATTTATAAATTGTAGTGTACGTAATTAGGAGTTTGTTTACAGTTGGATTTCCCGGGCATTCGTGTATCGTCGATATCCGTAGAGGGTACAGCTGGGAGAAATACCTTCGCAACTCAATGGGAGCAGAGTACCGTGGAGTTAGGCCGTGGTTTGGATTTCACTCCTCGTGGCAGCGTTCTAGCACGATTCACTCACTTGCAACATGACGAGTTCAATTACGTGTAAGTTATATTCTTTATCTCAATCTCAATAGATTCTTCAACTAACAGCATGACTGTGATTTTACCTGATGTTAAGTGGAAATAAATGTATTTTATGGTGCTATCAAAACCACTCTGTCATAAGAGCGAGTATTCTTAACTGCTACACGACATTATTTTCTTAACAAAATCGTTCGTACCAAAAACTCTTTGGCAATTCCTCGATGGTTTTTACTTGATCATTTAATCATAAAGTGAAGTGTCCTCTAGGAATTGAGTCATAAACTCTATCCTGTACAATAAGTCTGTATCTACAGTCTCTCTCTTTCTATATATACTTATGTATAAATATAAATACATAACTATCATAAAATGAACACGCCATTTATGATTTAGTTTTGCTGGATTAGCAACGAAAACAGCATTATGCAATGTAATCAACCACCAAATTGAATACAAACATTGTCCTAACCTATTTAGGTAAATAAATTAAATAATTTGTACAGTTGAATCCATGTTAATTGTGCATAGCTAAATCATTTATTATGATTATGAGATTTCCAACTATTATTTTTATCTGTTCTGCAAGAGGCCACCTATATAGATACTTATACTATATTAAAAAAGGGACAGTTGATAGTTGCTATCTGCGGTAGTTAAAACAACTGTATGATAATTTACAGCAACAACATTCGAATAAGAACGTACTAGTAAAATGTTTTTATTCGAAATAATAATTATTTTAGAGAAATAATGTATTATTTTAGAGAGTAAAGTTACAAAAATAAAATTAACATCCGTGTATGAATGTTTATTTGTTGGTGTAGTCATGTGTGCATGCATCCATGCGTCCATGCTTGCATGCATGCATGCATGTGTACATTCTTACGTATCACTTTGGGGTTTATTTTAACAAGAATTAAGAACATTTTTAGTTCTGTACTCTGTCATTCAGGACATATGTCGCTTATCGTAAAAAAATACATCTACTTACAGTCGACCTTAACTCCTTGTCTTTTACTATGAGCCATATATTTAAAAATGATGTTATTAATATGGCTATTATAATTAAAGCGTATGTTAAAAGTATTTTAATAATTGCAAATTATTTTAATATATTAATAAAATTTTACCGGTTGAGAGCTACTAATATGTTTGAAAAAAAAAAGATAATTGGCGACTAATCAGAATTTAAGAGGAATAATATACTAAAGGCAACTGAGTGAACTGAAACTCTGGTCTGAAAAACGGGAACATCTTGATACCAAATATTTGATAGTTACTCTGCATCATCATCGTAGTTTCTCCTTGAAACTTTCCATTTCAGTTTTTATAAAAATAATAACAGTGTAAAAAAACTTCGTTACTAATCCTAGATAGCATTCAAGAACGGTGAAATCTGAACGTATTTATCCACGTTAAATTAATCTTAAAATATTTTGCCAACAGAATCGAAGTCGACAATACATCAGGAAAGAGCGCTATGGGTACAGTTCGTATATTCATGGCACCTATCACAGACGAGAAAGGAAACCGATTTGACTTCAACGCGCAGAGGAAGCTAATGATTGAATTAGACAAGTTCTCACAGGGATGTAAGTAACTATTCAAATTTATAAAATTTTTATTCAACATGGAATAGATTATATCTCTTATTGACGTCTAGATGAATTTGACCACTCTTTGAATGATAAACATCTCAAACTAGAGAAGAATAGATAGAAGAAACTCAGCGGAAATATATATTTTTAAATGAATTTAAAATTAATTATTTAATGATTATTGAAATGTCACAACATGAACAAATGAACACTTATATCTTTATATTAGTAAATAATGAAGTTTTTAAATGTATATATTTTAATATTTATAACTAATAAAGTTTCTCAATATAGTTACATGTCAACTCCGTGGACAGTTTTATTAATGATGAACGGCCAGGAGACACAGATAATGTAATCCTTTTGAGTCCAAAGATAATACAAACAGATTATTCTCATGTGTTATCTTATATGAAGTAATGTACAATGAAGTAACTATTAGGGCACAGAAAATTAACAATTTGTTCATAGGAGCTTTCTTAACATAATCTAGGATACTATAGTAAGAGCGAATACATTGCCTACAGTATGAAGTCGTTTATTAGGTAAATCTTATATATTATAATAACAGCACAGATTGCTTATGTGTTTACTGACCATCAAGTATCTAATGACAATAAACACTTACTAAACGTACCTTACAAACAAATAGGAAAGGTTTTTAACAGAGAAAATTCATTAATCAAAAGAATCGATTTGCAAATAATCGATTTTATTACAAAGCTGTCACCTTTATCAAGCCATAACAATATCGGTATTGTTAGATGTATATTTTTATTAATTATTATTACTATCATGAAAACAGTATAATGGTTTTTAGTGCCACTGTGGTTAAAGCGTAAATAAGCAGATCCTTGCTTTTATAGTCGATTTATAGTTTACAGTTATAGCAAAACATCACATCATTTAAATAACAAACTATCAAGCGTTTCGGTAGATTTATCTTTTAGTATGTTATGGAAACTTAACAAACATAAGCTCTGCCAAAAGACATATTATTGCATTACAGAGTATGTTCACGATATTTTATTTGGAAATGAATTGTTTTAATTTTAAAGAATTTTTTTTATACATTCAAAAAAAAATTACAAAACATATCGGAGTTTTTTGTTAGTTTTTCTTAGTAGAAAGCACGTAAGGATATAACGTAAACTTAATCTTAAACTGATCATCATAGATGATTGTAATATTTTATATAATCCGATTGATCATCGTGTCGATATTTGTGGAAAGCGTACGCCTTGCAGTTGGCGTTTATCGTATATGATGATGACAATGATTGTAGAATTTATTAAATCATTAATTAAAAACATTTATTTTTATCACAGTACGTCCGGGCAAAAATACAATTCGCCGCCGCAGTGTCGATTCCTCTGTCACCGTTCCATTTGAGCGCACCTTTGCGAACCAGAGCAACAGACCTGGTGAGCCCGGGTCCGTCGAGGCTGCGGAGTTCGACTTCTGCGGTTGCGGCTGGCCGCAGCACATGCTGCTACCTAAGGGTACCAGCAATGGTTACCCTATGGTTCTTTTCGTCATGGTTTCTAACTGGGCTGATGATGGTGTAAGTATTTTTCCTACTTGATTCTTCAATAATATAAACTGATTTTAGTGTAATGATAGATGGAAAAGACTTGCGTTTCGTTGTGTTCATTCACTGCAAGATATAGGTCTCCCCCAAAAGATATCTATGGGTAGATACACCGTAATCGCCACGCTTTACAGGAGAATTGACAATATCACTGTAGTAATTGCAGCAAGCAATTATATAAGATTGTATCCTTGGAATCGAACCCGCGAACTACTATCGCAAGTCTCTACCCCTGAGTACCACTGCTCGAAACATCATTCTTCGTAGACTTGCTTTTTGATTAAACCAATTCTTTGAAACCCAGAGTGAACGATTTATCTTTAATTTTTTTTAACTATAATAAGGGGTAGTAAGCTTTGTTTTGCTCTTAGATTCACCATTTATCAATTCTTTCACACCCTTTGAAAATATAGGAATGATTAAAAAAAATGATTTTACTATACGGACCGATGTTAAAACACTTCATTTTCTCTTGTTTTGTTTTATTAGTTATAAAGTTGTTTTAGCTAATTATTTTAAACCCTTAAAGAATATTTCACCAACAATAAAATATTATATTGTTGTAATAATTAAGCTGATACTATAAGAAGCAATTATTTCCTTATTGTACATAAAAATAATATTCCATCGATAGCAAAGGTGATAAAAAGGACTTTTATTTAAATCTTCTAATAAAATCTATTGAAATACATCATAATAATAAAGGTATTCCAAATGATATCGATGACTTTCATAAGAAAGATTTTAAATTGAAATTAATGTGTTATTGTTTTGCATGTAGATCAAACAAGATCTCGTCGGCTCGTGCAACGATGCAGCTTCTTACTGCGGTCTACGTGACCGAAAGTATCCGGACCGTCGGGCTATGGGATTCCCCTTCGACCGTCCGGTACCATCCAGCATCCGAACCGTAAATGACTTCCTGAGACCTAACATGGCCATCGCTGATTGCAAGATACGCTTCACCGACGCCGTCAGGATCAGGAGTCAGCGGTGAATTCGTTGCACCGAAAGATACAAGATGTTAATCATTTAGATATAATTTCGGAATTATTTTTATTTAAAAATTGTTTCTAAAATCTAACATGTAACCTTTTTTGGTTTTAAATTGTTATTCTATCAGCGAATTTCCAAAACATTGTTATTTAATTTATAATTAACATACCAAAGAAATATACCTATGTATCCATGTGTATGATATGGACATATTAAATCATCAAACAAATATAGCCAACCGTTCTGGTCGAATTCCACTCAAAGTTATTTGAAATCTGAATGTATTAACATTGTTAAATTTACTCATGGAGTACATGAATACTGAAATCTATAGTAAAATTCGAAATATTCGTTGCAATAGAATTTGGTTTTCATTACTTGCGCGTCATAAATTGAATTATTCTGCTCCGAATGTGAACCGGTAATGGATAACGGACTATTTTAATTTAAGTTATGGGTCAAACTAGTTAAGTAAAGCTTTGTTAATACATGTACATATTAGTATTTTATTATTTATAAGACTGAATAAATATAGCTTTTCCACAAATAGGTATTTTTTTTAATATTCTTTATAGAAAACGCTACAAAATATACCGCCGCCCACACCCATTAAAATGATTAGTGCGAAAATGCAACTTTTCAGGAGAGACGAAAAACTTAATTTTGGTTATATCTCAAAAATTGATACACTTTAAATTATAATGTTTATAAAGTTTGAAAGCTAATGTTATACTGAACAATCTTTGAATATTTATATTTGACAGAATTATTTGAAAAAAAGGCAGAAAATTATGTAACATATTGAAAAATCCGATAAAAATTATTACGGTGATTGTCCTTTTACGGGGGCGGCGATATAAAAAGTTACATAATAGTAAAGAAACAGTAATGGGCGGTCTTAACACACAAGGCTTTCTTGTTTTATTTTGTTGACAAATTAAATTGGGTAGGTGTCACTTGTTCTGATTTTTAATTAGTCGCGTGTAAAACTTACTGTTTTCTAATGTGAAATGTGTGAAAATTACTGCGATAACATGACGCTTAGTTTCATTTCTAAGAATATTTCCTACGAACGTAAATACTAAAAAGAGCAGAGTGTGAAAAATAATAGCGAAAAACATAAGGCTTCAGAAGATTTAATGGTCTTCAAATTTATACACTGTTGCAACACAAGCTTTTCTTCAGTATGAATACTCATTCGCCCGATACGCCCAATGCTGTTTTTTGATCAATTGATATATATTTATTTAATTAAGTTTAAAGCGGTGAAGATTGTTTAAATTGTGAATTTTCGAGTTGTATTAACAATATAATGCTGTGTACATTATTTTGCCAATAACAAATAGGAAAATAAATCGAAAAAATACATACATATATATACATATACATATACATACATATGATGTTCAATGAAAAACACTCAAATTCAATTCTAAAACAACTGGTTTACAAGTCCTTCTCTTCTTATCACATCAACAACAATATATATATGTACATATAATCAGCATCAAAAATTTAAAATCCCACCGAGTATCTCCTTACCAAAATTAATTTTATGTTTACGATTATTAATGATTTTATTGATTTCACATATTAAACCTACTTTAACTTTGGATTTACCTTCAAACTAGAATTCGACGCTACCAGTGTTTATTGGAAGAAAACATTTGTCGAGATTTCTTTTTCAATGTGTGTAGGTCAATTATATATATAATATATATTAATTTCATATATATCAATAAAGAAGTATCTAAATACATATTGTCAGATGGGTACATGTTAATGAAGGATATTGAAATAGGAAGTCCCCGTTTAATAGCTTAGAATAACTTTGCAGAATTAGATAACTCGTAAATAATTTACGTGCCTCTAGTGAAATTAATTTGACCCTTCCACACCATTTCCAAAGTCATTAACCACAACGAAATTATTCCTTATTGTGTCGTTAAATGTTCCTAATGTTTATTCATTTATTTATTTACTATCTATTTCGGATCATTTATAGTGATGATCTGTACACGTCATGAGAATGATATTGGAGACCAATTTCATCATAGAATCCAAATATTGAGCTCCTATACAGTAGCATATTTCAATGTAAAAGTTACGTGGATTACGAATGTACACTGATCTAAAAAGAGTCCACCGAAAACTCAGATGGATCTTTTTTATTTACTTGAGCATTTTATCAAAATGATTTTAATCCTGTTTAGTTTACAATACACCAAAACTCTATAGAAATAAATCAAAAAGAAAATGTATCAGAATAACTTAGATAAGAACTAAAAAAAAAAAGAGAAAATTTATATGCAGGTACAAGAGGCGGTCTTATAGCTCGAAGCGATCTGTACCAGACAGTAAGATACATGAAGGAGAGGGCAGTTTAGGGTGTATATAATAAAAAGTGTAGTACATGTTAATACAGTGTGAAGGGTCTAGAAAATGTTTTGTTCAATAAGCGTTCTAAGATTATCACATGATAATTCACAGAAAATAATAGAAGTGTATTGTAATGTTGATTTTATGGTAAATATACTACACCAGTGATTCCCAAAGTGGTCTATATCGACTCCTAGAGGTCTATGACAACCTGCAAGAGGTCTACGTCAGCTAGTTGGGGGTCCATGAAATAAACATGGGGGTCCACGATAGTGGAACTCAACACATACATTGATAATACCTATTTACTTACATCATACCATCTTATAATATCAAAACATTTACATTATTTATAAAAGTACCTATGAAGTAAAAAAATTATATTTTATAATACTTACGTTATTTTATTTATAGTTTATTTTATGTTTATTTAATGTTACGTATATTTTACATAACAGATACAAAATTATATTTTGAGTAGTTTTAATTTAAATTCAATTAATAAATGTATAAATTAACATGAGTTTTTACTTTATGTTTTTAGCATTAAACTTCACTACAGTTAGAAATTTACAGGAAATCAATATCAGGTAAGTAGGGGGTCTACCCAACACGGACAAACATTGCAAGGGGTCTACGACACAAAAAAGTTTGGGGAACTCTGTACTACACAAAAGAGCTATTAATTTTCAAAACCCAGAGAAAGGCATAACAACCTTATTACTTACAGTCATAATCTTATGTATATCGATATTTTTCTTATACTCATTAACACTATATTTTGTGAAACATAGCTGTTTTGGTTGATACGTTCCTATAAGGTACATAGATACACTTCGTGTTTCGTTAAAAAGACCATTTGACGAAGACCGAATCTCTCTCTTCATTAGGACTTGTTTTACATTACTCTTTCTTTGTTAAAACTATATAACTTATTTTTTTGTCAAGCGCTAATTTTAAAACTATCACATAAAAACTAAAAATATTTTATATTATAAATAAATACACATTTTAAGAAGTAACATATTTATTTTTATTTTAGCATTTGCTAATTATTTCATTGTCTATTTATTAAATATAAAAAAAGAAAATAGATACAGAAAAAAGGTAAGATAAGAAAATAAATTAAAATAATATATACTTTATTTTAAGCATAGGGAAAAGTGTGTGATCAAATAAATCTTTGATAATAAATGTAAAAAAACTGTAATATAGGAATGTAGATAAAGGAAGGAGGTGCAAGAAAGAAAATCTGCATACGACAGGTCTTGTGAAGCGTAAAATGAATGAATAGAAGATAACGTACGAACGAAAAAGAATGTATAATAAAAATTTAAAAAGTCATTTTAACGAATTTCTATCGTCTTTGCCTCACACAAAACAGGGGGAATGAGACGCCGCCAAAAACAAAAAAAATCTTATCACGAAGGCTAGGCTAGATAGGCTGCCGAGCAAAGATGTAGGAGTAAATGGTATAGCGAGGCGTCACTTTGCCTTCTGCGACGAAAGCTGGTTGCAACAAGAAAGCTGTGGCGGTAAAAGTCGTCGCGTTACTGGCGAAGCTGCCGCCGATTTACGAAAGCGTTTCCGTGGCTCTGACATATAAAAAAAGAAGAGGAATTTTTGACCTAACTCGTTATTATCCCAAAATCGATTATATGTAGACATCTTCCCAAGTAATACTAAAAAAGTGATGTTAAAATCCATGACTTACTTTATATCATAACACAGTATGATTTACACTGTAAAAGGTTAAAGTAACAAAAAAAAAAGGTTTTATGTTTCATGTAATTTCACAAAACGCTGCATTCGTAAATTGGAATACGGTAATATAAGAACAAAAGGCATTTATATTACAAGATTAATACGAGGATGTTCTACAATAAAAACAAAGAGTTGCTAGAAGACATAATAGTAGCAACAAATAAACCTTATATAATTAGAGATCAATTACGTAAACTTCAAATTTAGAATTTATATCAATCTTGTGGCTTCTAATAATTGATGTTTACAAATCATTTAAGAATAAATATTTTTAAATTAATGCTCTAATTTGTTTAGCACAGAGTTTATATCAGGATGTTATTAATGTTAATAGTTTCGATAATGTTTACCTATAAATTAAGATTTTTGTAATATTTCATATTTGGAATTCATCATGGATCCACGTAAGGTATATCCTCTTTTATATTGAAGAATTACATATGTAATATTGTGATCACAAAGTAAGGTGACTTTGTTTAGAAATAAAAGTTCTTTATTTACCGTTTTAAATCAATTTAATTTTTAAAGTGATACCCGTTCAATAAATGCTGTTTGTCAACACTATTTCCAGTGCTCAAAACTGTCGGAATAGTCCTTTTTCGGTATATCCTTCATGACTTAATATAAGGTTTTTTTCTCATCAACTGTATCAAAACGTTCCCGCATTGGACTTTTGAGTTTGCTAAATAGCCAGAAGTCGTACGGAGCCAAATAAAGCGAATAAGGTGGTTACGATGTGAGTCGTGTTTCTAACGTTTTTTTTCAAAAAATTGAGCGATTTTATCACCAATCTAGACTTGACGCGTTTGACAAAATTGAAACATTTAACAAAAACACGTGTAACTTGGATAAAGTTAAACTCTTTGATAAATAGGCGCTTGGAAAAAGTTAAAAACAGTCTTACCAACCTAGTAAAATAATATTACCTGTTTTCTTTATGACCGGGAGTTTAAAAAAACAATGGCACCTTATTTTTTGATCACAGAAGTATATTTTTGTTAGCAATTAAAAATAATATTAGTTACCTTTTTTAAGTTATCTTTGAGAGCAAACTTCTTAGCATTCCGTGTATATACCGTGCGGGTGCGGGGTCCATCTTGTTTTAGGGAGCGGGGCCGGGTACGATGCTCTAGGCTGACGACTCACTTTGCAAGTTTAAGTCAGCCTTCTTGCGATAATTTGGCGTTCACCTTCATCAAACTTCTCTCCATGTGTAACCGAATTTTAAATGATTCAACGCCGCTTTAGAAGTTTGTTCCAGAAATTAGCTGATAGTTGCTTTTGACGGTATTTTATTATCATCACGTTTTTGTGACCACTGACATCATTGATTTTTAGATAGGGTGTACAATGTATCCATTGAAATTATGAGTTACATATTCACCCGTTTCATTACTAGCTTTTATATCCATAACCAATCCCCCCATATGTATTATAGTAGAGAGGATTAGCAAATTGAAATGACAGTAGGCACGCCTGGCCACATAGTGGGCAGATAGATGGCACGCTGTTGTCTTACAGTTTTGGTGTGGAGACCACAAGTCGGCAAACGCAGTATAGGACGTGAACCCATAAAGCTGACAGACAACCTTGTTATGGTCATTATAAGACTCCGGATTTAGGCCTCTTCCAAGTTGTCAAGGTACCAGTGGAGATCCTATGAGCGGACACAATTAATAGTCTGCTTGAAGCGTAAATAATAATGATGGTGATTAAATCATTAATATCTTCTTTACATACTTTACGTGGCCCTGTGATATAGACATTCATATATTTAAAAGGTGCTAATTAATTTTAATATTAAACAATATTTTAAATAATTTCAGGTTATGCTCCTGATCTGCATAGCTTGCATAGGATTAGTATTAGTACAAGCTCAGGCCACATCTAAAGATACAAGTAATAAAACTACGACATCACCCGACAAGAAATCCAACTCCACTAATGTTTCTGTTACATCTTCCTCTACTACGACATCAAAACCTGTTACGCCTAGAAACGCACAATCCAGAGCTACGGCCTCTCCTACGCAACCAACAGAAGAAAAACAAAAATCCGTAAACGGCTACATCGAAGAAACAGTTTATTACGTTCCTCTATATGTATTATTTTCAAATTTCCAATCCTATATACCATATTTCTATAAGTAATTAAAATATAGATGTGTTTAATAAATATACTTGATGTTTAAATTAATAAATTATTATTTCTCAGATTTCTATTCGGCAATGTTATAAAAATGCGCAAAACTATTGTTAACTCATCAAACCAATTTGCGATTCATAACATCGATCAGCTTGCACTAGGATTGTTTGACAACGAAAATGTTGTTAAAAGGCTGAAGTGAAACCATGTGCTTTTACTAGATTGTGAGGTATTAGCGTATTAAGGCAGTTCCGATCTATAAGTCAGATTGCATTGTAGACAGTCAAAATTTTTTGAATTGTTTTTCAACAAGGTAGGGGGATTAATATACAAGAACCGAAGTTTCGAATTTGTTGATGCTATTAGCCCTCGGGACTTTTACAGTTTCATCGGAACAAAGTTCCCGGAACGGAAGGGTCTATCAACTATTCAAAAATGCTGATGTTGCATCAAATTTCCGTCTTTTCTACTTCACTGGCATCATTAGGCATTCCGAACGGAAAGGTAGGATTGTGTATAATAAATACTAGTTCGATTATATTTGCCACTGATTAGAAAAATATAGCAAAAAACTGTTTCTATCTTCATTCATAAATTAATTTCAATGCTATCTCGAACTTAAATCACATGAAAAGTCGATTTATATGAATGCAAAGAACGCATTGTATGGTTAAAAATAATAAAATATACAGTACCTGGCGATAAACATTGCACATAGACCTTTGGAAAGAGACAATCGGCTAATTTCGGCTTCGTAGAGCGTTATCTCTGGAATTAAAAGCTGACAATTAAACATCTCTGTCCAAAATTTCATAATAAGCAATCACATGCAATTTTAAATTGTGCAATAAGCTGCCATTATAAAACACTAAAAATTACAACGATACTAGAATATTAATTGTTATTATTTATTAAATAGTTAAAAGTTATTTCCTTAACTTACAAAATTGCGAATGATGTGAAATAATTCATTTTTGTCGCCAATTTTTTCAACAAGTGCTTCAAGCGCGTTCTCAAAATTGGATACGATTTATCTTATTTATGAAAATATGACGTCGTTTCATGCTCTTTATCTTGAATGGCCCTCCATTAGTCAACAAGTCTTTATTCAGTATTAAATTTTTAATGACTCAGCATTACTTAATTGGTATTTTAAACTGGTAATTTATAATATATTTTATTTTTTATAATATTTTTACCCGTATTTTCACGTCCCATATTCTTTCAGCCGTCATATAGATACAGAAATTAGAGTTTTATGACCATTTCCGTGGTTTCGGCACATAGAACCTCACTGATAGCCTTAGACCTCTCGTCTAGATATCTATGGGGGATAAACAATAATCGCCACGCTTAGCAAGCGGATTGGCAATCGCAGTGTGATATTATGGTACGCAGAAGACGCTGCTGCCCTTCTTCTGGAAACTTGTTTGTAAATTATATAAGATTGTACTCCGGGAATAGAATCTGCGACCTATGAACGCCAGTCTTAATTTTCTACTTTTAGGTTACCACAGCTCATTGCTTCTATGTAGACATGATTTATATGTTCAAATAAACATTTTTTAAATATAGATCGTAGTTGAAAACAAAACATAATTAAAGGTAGTTGAATTACTATTATTAACTAAACTAATTAATACTATATTATTATATAATACTAAATTTATAACAACAGCTTTGTTTGAACAATAAAAACATATAATATCTAGTTTACATTTTGCACAACTTGTTAGCTTAAATAAAGAATTGACGAAGAAAACATAATTTACAAAACTAAAAATAATTAATTCTGCTCTGATTAAACTGCGAGTCTTTTTAACTTCCAAGCGCTAAACTAATTTGTCTGTTCAACTAGTTTGTCCAATTAAACTAACCAGTTAAATGTTTGCTTAAAAATTAACATATTTTATTTACTTTAGATAACCAAGCAAGAAATTATGCAACTCGTTCCAGAATCTACGATAAACTAATTTAACAAAATTTGTAATAGGAATTATAAAGAGTAAAAAAAAATTATTAGTAAAGATTCTGAATTAATTATTCCACTAGTTTACAACCTATTATGGAAGTGATCACTTAAAAAATTTTCTGAGATTTTTTTGTAGCGATTTCTTGGATCAAGGCGCGTTTGGGACCCTTCCTCGCCTAAAAGTGAAGGACGCCATAATTGTCGAGCTAAATTTGATTTCAGTTTCTATCAAATTAGGCTCTAGCTCTTATAACATAATGTAAATATACTATGTAAAGGATGACAGCTGTGAGTTAAAATAAAAAAGACTGAAAAATTAGTACAGATAAAAAAACAACTCTGTTTTTAACCAGATAGGGGTGGAAGTTGAGCTCCCTAATAATGGGCGCAAAAAAAAAAAAAAACGTAGCGTATAAAAGTTATCTAAAATTATACGTTAGCAGTGGTAGCCCAGCGGTGGGGCACTGATGACAAGCGATCGTAGAAGTTTCCAGAAAATAGGCAGTGCCATTGCAAACTCGCCTGCTAAGCGTGGCGATTATGATATATCCTCTAATAGTTATCTTGTTTGGGGTGTCTATGAACTGAAACAACGACGAAGGTATTAACCAATCTTAATTAGGTAGATTTTAACCACATAGATTGTGTTAATAGTATTTTTAGTTAAGAGATGGATCATGTTAACAGGCCTAATATGATATTGAACTTAATCTGAATTAACAGCAACATATTTGTTTACTTATCTTTATTTAAATTTAAGCTTTGTTTTCAGTGTTTTAACTTTGAGAATATTAGACGAGCGAAAAAAAACTTTATATATATTATTGGTTAACAAAATTACCATTGTTTATTTTAACAATACGTTAAAAATTATGATATTTTTACTCTAGTATAGTGTAGAGATTATACTTCAATCGTTTTTCTTATCAAATAACAAGTTACATTTAACGTAATGATAAGATTCTAAAGTTTAATCGGTAGCAACAATTGTACCGCATATAATATCAGAGAAATGATCTAACCATTTTATTGTATATTAATATGAAATCTTGTGGTTTTTGTCTTAATGGATTGCTTTCGCATCTTTTTAAAGTTAAATCTATTTTAATTTTATGCCTTATTGTTTAAACACAAGGTTCAAAACGTCATGAATTCAAAATAAAGAATTTGATAACACTTTTCTATAAAATAGGATTTTCTCTAAAAATTTAATATTCTGAATTCATCATGGATCCAAGCAAGGTATGTTGAACTAAATTTATTAAATTGATGAATGAAATGATTTATTTATTTTAATCTACCTTGTATATTACATTAATAAACAATACATTAATAAACAAAACATACTAATACATTTTTTTAAAATAATTAGTTGTTTAATTATTTAAAAAAAAATGTATCTTTGTATGAGAGTGTGTGCGAGTTCATGTGTGTATGTGTACTCTCGTATGCCTGTGTGATGGAGAAGTCGACATTAGTGGGAATAAAATATTTTTTTTAAAATCCTGTCTAAATAATTTAAAGTATAATAAAGTTGTTGTGTTTTGATATTGTTGAGAAGGTAATTTAAATTTTAAAATATTAGTTAATTTAATACTCTTTGTTGTACTCGTCAAAAAAGAAATGAATGCATAATAACGATAAAAAAGTACAATGGGCAGTTTCCTCTACTAAGGCAAATATATCTTACTGAGAACCATAGTAGAGAAATAAAAAGGCGCATAGTGGGCAGTCCATATATACATACAAACGTGCATAATTTTACATATATGCATACATATAGGTACATATCTTAATAAATACATTATAATAGATGGTTATGAACACAATAATGTATAAAACATTAAATTTACATGGATAAGTTTGCACTTACCTGAGAGAAAATAAAGAAAACGGGAAAAATACTGAATTAATGGATTAGTAATCAATTTTCAAGTAAATACTTCCGAATCTTAAGAATTTGTAGCAATCGCACGTCTTTTATTTACCAGTAACGCATTCCACAAAACGCCTTTATGGCAAAAGATTTGAATAAGTAAAGACATTTATACAATTTTCAGGTTGTGTTTGTAATTTGTACAGTCTGCATCATGATCACCTTAGTACATACTCAGGAAGCTTCTGTTGACCCAGCTTCTAGTGACATGGCACCGTCTGCTAACAGTACATCAGATTCTATTGACGGAGGAACAGCTCCTGCTGGTGACAACACCCCTGCTAACGATGCGACAAATTCAACTGGCGATGGATCTACTTCTAACGATAACCCACCTGCTGATGCTGCATCAAATTCCACTAGCGATGGAGCTTCTCCTCCTGACAATACAGCAAATTCAACTGGCGATGCGCCTACTGCTACTGATAATACATCTGCTAATGGAGCATCAAATTCTACTGGCGATGCGCCTACTGCTACTGATAATACATCTGCTAATGGAGCATCAAATTCTACTGGCGATGGACCTACTGAAACTAACAATATATCGCCTACAAGCAGTCCACCAGCTTCCAATAACAATGGATCTACTGCTAGTGAAACCACACCGGATATCAATCCCTCAAGTTCTATTGCACCAACATCATCACAAGTACCGCCTAGTTCTTCTACCCCGAGCGTCGGTCGACAGACTAAAGGTTCCGTAAATGGATACATCGAAGAAACAGTTTATTACAAACCGAATTATTCATTCTATCCACGTTTTCATTCGTATATTCCGTATTATTTTAAGTGAGTTATTGTTATTAAATAAATAATATTATATGTTCATTTTTATATTCTTTTCATATATGGAAACCTAATATTCCTAATAACTTTGTTAATGAAATATTTGCCTCTGTTGACAAATATTACTTTGTGTGTAAACTTTTCCATAAATTGTTTATCAACATTATTTCGTCTGTAAAACGTTCACTGCTGGGCATATGCCTTTCCCGTAGATTTATAATAGCCGATAGGAAGTGGCCTACATCCAATGTCTTCTGGTGGTCATAACAATAGGTCCTAGCAGTCATCTATTCTACGAAATACGTGGTCTATCCGTTGTCACTTCAACTTGCAAATCTGTTGGGCATGGCGAATGTTTTCGTTCGTCTGCGGATCTCCTCATTCTTGATTCGATATCCTAGAGAAATTGCGAGCGTAACCTTCTTCATGGAACAACTATGAACTTGTAAAGTTTACATCGTATATGTAACCAAATCGCTAGATTGGGCAATTTAATTCACATATTTGGAGTACGTTTTCATAATTATATTTTATATCATTGCAATGTTTATCTTAATAAAAGCCACGCATGAAGTGCCTTTTAACTACCGATGTTAAAGAGAAAACGCTTGAATTGGATCAAGTTCAAGCGATTTCTTTCTCGCAGTTACCTACACGCAATATAAAAACACTGGCTGGCAAATTGACATCTTTTAAGAGATACAAAGACTCCCGGACAACTTTTGAAATAAAAGTCATAAATTATTCATAGGAGATAGTAAGGTAAGGCGGAGAAACAGAGAATACTAATTACCAAAAAAAGAAACATGAAAATCTGTTCTAAAGTAATTTAAGATATAATTCCTGTTTTATTAATGTCACAATGTTATGTTCTATAAAACGACAGAACTGAAAAAATGAAATCCTGGAGTTGTTGGCTCACTTTTTCTATATCGAGTTAAAGTTTTTCTAAAACAGTATATTTTTTAGTTCTTTTCAAGCCGATTTCGGATTTAAGTAAACTAATAGCTTAAAGCGAGAAGTAATTTAAGTTAATTAAAGAAATATCCAGGTCAAGTAGTTTCTCGTAGAAGTTACTTTGGGTACAACTTACGATAATCTCCCAATAAAAAAGGAAGAATACCTCGATTGCATGAATGCATACGTGAAAATGCTGTGAAATGATTGACTTGTTAGTGTTCTACGATTTGCTAAGCTTCTAGAAAAGTAAAGCAGAGTTATATATTATATTAATGGAAAGTGGAAGTCATTGGGTCTTTGAATGTTGATTTTTTTGCATGGTGGATAGAAAAAGAAAAAAGAAAGAAATAAAAGAAGAGAGAGGAAGAGGAGTTAGAAAGGAATAAAATTTTAAGGTCGTTTTTATAATATATAATACATGTACCTACAATAGTTAAAGAATCGCGGAGAGATGGAACAATGATAACATATATTTAAAAAAAAAGTTAATAATGACATTCTATAGAAAATGGTATATTACTTAATTTTATTATTAAAATTACGTCGCCTGTTATGGTGTTTGGTTCAAAACGTGTTTATTCCTATAGTAAATAGCATGGGAAATTGAAAGTTTAACGGAAATCATGATATTTCTACATTTAAAAATATTAATTATCAAAATAGAAAAAAAACGTTAATCATTTATGGTATGTAGTTTTTTTTTCAAAACATGGTATTTACAAACAGTTTGGTACAAATTGACAGATCTGTCCAGAACATGGTATTTCCATTTTTAAAGCAAGAATACGTAGATACATAATTTGAAGTAAAAAATTACAATAAAAAACATACTTATTGAACTTTTACAGTTTTAATTTTTTAATTACACAGACAAAGTAGTTTTGAAGTTTTGTAAAAAGTAAGATATAGGAATTATTATATATTTTTTCTGTCACTTTTCGTCTATTTGTATACAATGTAATGGTTTCTCAAAGGATCAAATTTTATTATTTCCAACCGTATTCATTTAGATTTAATGCTACAAATGTTCAATTGTTAGAAACAATAGTACTTTTATTACATATTTACGAAATGAAGAATGTAATGCTTAAATTGATATTATTTGAGTTTATATGTTTTCTGATAGGTATTCGTATATCACATTTTTGTAAAGAGAATAATAGATTGTTAAAATGACTTTTCTATAGCAGTTACAGTAAAGTTTTTATAATTTATATATAGTTACTGTATCGTTCGAATATTTTGTATATTGTTCGAAATTCATACAGACATACATACATATAGATATATATCGTGCCATAACTATATAAAAATTTTATCTCGATTTTTATATTTTACTTTCTTTTTATTTTCATTCATTTTTTTTAAAAAAAGTTCCTAAATTTTCTTAATAAATGTTTGTACGGTTCTTAGAGAAAAAATAATAAAAACTGTACAGAAACATTACAATTTTCGCAATATACTCTGTGCTTTTGAAAGTTCACGCATTCATATTGTCTTTTAAAATCTGCATCGGTCAGTATTAATCAATCATAAAATTTATTTATTTATTTTACATTTAATCAATAAATAAAGTCGTCACTCTGAAATAAGTAAAGATTCTTTTTAAATAGCTACAGGTTGAATGCTTTTTCAGCATTCAAC
The DNA here is from genome assembly GCF_028537555.1 of Battus philenor. Classification (NCBI taxonomy): domain Eukaryota; kingdom Metazoa; phylum Arthropoda; class Insecta; order Lepidoptera; family Papilionidae; genus Battus; species Battus philenor. The sequence goes on from NW_027181686.1 coordinate 9,988,775, forward strand.
CTGTAGCTATTTAATTAAAGTTCATAACTCAAAGCTACAAAGGTTTTAAATGCGTAGTGATCTGAGAACCCACAACTGACAATCGGGTTTTGTATTGTGATCACTTTTACAAATATTATTTATATTGTAGACAGTAGTTCAGTTTTAAGCAGTATTATAATTAAATCTCTTTAACACTGTAGTAAAATCTTTTCCTCACCAATGCCAGAAAAAGAAAGAAAACTATGAAATATAATATATAGGTTTAAATCCGATAGAAGTGTAGCTTTACAAACATGCATTAGGATATTACTGCAGACCTAATTGCCTTTACCAAAAAATCGTAACCAAAAAAATGGTACGAGCAATTTGCTATTTTTTTTTGTAGAAACATTTAATCTAAATCTGATCTACTCGTATATCAAGGAAGAAGGAAATAAAAACACTTTACAAACTTCGAGGAATGAGACGGGGATGCAATATACATTAGATTGTAAAACAACTATAAAACAAAGTTATACGACAGCCTCCCGGGGAAGCGGTTTATAGGTTTCCCGTCTTTACAATGTAAACGATTTGTACAAGATTTGGAAGGCCTTTCGCGTCCGCGTAGTAGTTTAAACAAAGCAAAAGCTTAGAAAGAAAAAAAATATCACAACCAGGCAAAGTTATGTGATAATTAGGTGATTGCTCGATAATAAGTCGAGAATAGGGCGAAAACAGGGCAACAACAAAGTGATAACAAGGCGTCAACAATTCGACAACAAAGTCACAACCAGGTCACAACATGACGTAAACGAAAGACCACAACTAGGTAAATATACACGATGTGACAGCAATGCGACAACGAGGCGATAACTGCGCAACACGAAGGCGGTAATTGCGCGACAACAAAGTGACATCTAAATGACAATGACGCTACAACAAAGCGGCAAAAAGACAACAACACATCTGATACGGCGGACTTCTTATTTTACAATATTTTTATTCCCATCAATTTAAATTTGTACAAACGTAATTTTTTTTTACAAATTGTATTAATTTCATTAGACGCTATCTTATAAAAGTAAAGGAGACCAGAGTACCTAAACCCAATATTTTATATTGAATTATATATTAAATTACGCAATCAAAAGTTCTCACAAAAAGCTTTTACATTTATTTCTTTTAAATGATTTTATTTCTTTTAATTCATCTTGCAGTAGCAATAGAGTAACGAAGACATTGTTAATAAGTCGGTAGCTTTAATGTTCAGATAAAGTTTTATTTATTAATATTTTATTTTATTTTCTTCTCATTGATATAGTCCAAGGTAATCTCGCTAATTTAATGCCAATTACGTTGTATTTTTAAACATTAAATTATGTACTATCGCACCATGCAATCAGATGTTATTATAATTTTTTATATTTACGTTTACACCTATAACCAAACGACTTGTTTATTTATTTATTTCGAAACACTACTAGTTCAATAAACGTCACTTAGTCTTTTCGTATCAAGAGATAGTATTACATGGCTGATTCTAATTTTATTCCAGCCCGTCGGGAGCAAAATGAAATAGGCTGGAAAACATTGTTGGCGGAAGGGGGAAACAGAGGGGGTATTTCAGTTTGATTAGTGAGGTCTAAACCTATCTTCTCATATGTGGTTGATAAGCGGTCGACTGTACCGCTTTCGGTTATAAATTGAGACATCAGTTTACTAATCTATGTTTGATAATCTGATTTAGAGAATCAAAATAATTCTAAGAATACAATTTAATTATCGTTGTAGACAATTAATAAGTCTGACATTAATAAGACTGTACATAACATAGTTTTTTTTTAATAATAGTTATTTGTTGTAAAGATAAAGAATGATAAAGTGATGGCAACTAAGACAATACTTTTTTTTAGTCGTGAAGGACCAATAAATTTTGACAGTACAGTATCAGATATGTGGCGTACTTGTTGTAAAATTTAAATGTGATCTATGTTAAGGGAAAAGGAAATAAAAATATTTTACAAACTTTGAGAAACAGGGCAGGGATGGAATGTACATTAGATTGTAAAAGAACTATAAAACAAAGTTAAACGATAGCTTCCCGGACAAGCGGATTATAGGTTTACTGTTGTTAAAATATAAATGATTTGTACAAGATTTAAAGTTCCTTCTGCGTCCATGTAGATCTTACACAGAGAAAATATTTATAAAGAAAAAAAATATAACCAGGAAAAATGATGAGATTATTAGGTGATTACAGCTTGACAATAAGTCGACAATAGGGCGATAACAGGTCAACAACAAGGCAACAACAAAGGGACAACAAGGCAACAACAAAGCGACAACAAGGCAACAACGTAGTTCGTAAAAAAAGCTAATAAAAGCGAAGAAAAAAAATAGTTAAATAACTACTCGAAAACAAGTTGACAACAGAGCGATAACAGTGCGACAACAAGGCGGCAACAAAGCGGTTGGAAAGCAACATTGCATATAATATTGCTACATGTAGCATAGTACATAAGTAATGAAGTATGTTTTCTTGTGATATACTTATATTAAAGAAATATGTACATTACACAAGCTTATTGCGTATCAAAAGAAGAAAAGAAGCTCAATCCTTGTTCACGACACAAAGCGAACGCGGAGCTTTGAAATGGAACTTTGTCATGTTAAACTCCGCGAACTTACTCCTTTGAGTCCTGAGAACTTTCTTTGAGCACTCGCCCACTAAATAGCTTCTGTGACTATCTTAAAATAATCTTTACTTAAAACTAAATATACAATAATTGTACTGTGAATTCATCATCATGATAATTATAATATAAGACGTCCACATCTGGACATAAGCCTCCCTCATCGATTAACAATATCTCCTGTTCGATGATCTTTTAAAGGTCAGTCTACCTTGTGGGCGGACATCATATGGTTTGTTCGCCCATCCGTGATCTTCACTCCAGAACCTTACAAATTCAGAGGCTATCTGTTTTTTATTTGTGATTTGCCCACTGCTATATCAATTTCACTCCACAATACACTGTGCCTTCAAATGAGAGGCTTTTTAACAAGTATAAAAAATCTCGCGTTGATTTTTATGAGTTGGTTATCTATCTTTTGGTTTAGAAAATGCATGGAAAGTAGCTTTAGTTTCTATTAAAATTTATTTTTCTTTAATTTTCCGATTGACGTACTATTTATGAATACATAAGTAAATAATTATAAAAGAAATGAGTTAAAAAAAACAACCAATAACGCGTAGAACCGTCTCTGGGAACTTATGGTTTTCGTTCAACCACAAGGTGGACAGAGAATTTCGCGACAAAATTACTGGAGGCAGGTCCTATTGGAAATCTTTGTTAATGCCTATATTCAGCTGTGGACGTCTTACAGCTGCAAAGATGACTTATAAATAGCTTAGAATGACTGAAAACAAGACTCATAGAGGAAGCGTGAAGAATGCTAGAATGGAGACAATGAAACTAGAAAAGGCCACAAATGCGCTGAAGCGATAGTGTCATGAGGGTGTGTAGTTAAGATGTCATTAAAATCAAACAAGATCATATTGATTGAATCATATTGATTATATTGATCATAATGATCATATTTAATCATATTGATCATATTGATCATATTGATCATACTGATCATATTGATCATATTGATCATATTGAATATAAGATCATATTTATCATATAGTTAAGGTGTCATTAAAATCAAACAAGATCATATTGATTGAAAAAAAAAATTAATTGACTTCAACTTACATTCAAATATTTTACTGCTCAAAGTTATTAAATACATTATGAGACAGCAAATACTGAGAGCAAAAATAAAATAATTTCGGAAATATTAAATTTAAATTTACAAATGCTTACGTTTGTGAAATATAGATACTATTAAAAAAATAGCGGCCCGTAGGAACTGGGCCTTCATAAGAACTGCAGATAGATAAAGAAGATCACGGCTAAATTTATAATCAAGGAAAGCGGATATAGAAAAGAAAAAAGATGTGCTATCCAAATAAGACATTGAAGTGTAAATTGAGAGATTTCAAATACGAAGTTCTTTAAAAATTATTTTTGAGATATGTTTAATCAAGTAAAATGACAAAGCTATTGAGGGATTCTCGTCTTATTTACGGGACAGGGAGGTTTTTATCTTTTAATGGTTCACTTTCTTTTCTGTTTTCCATGCTCTTCTGTCATACTTCACATGATCTGCCTTTCTTCTACTTACGTTCTAAAATTTCTATCTTTCTTTTACTTACTTTCTACTATTCATTTATCGCCTCACTTCCTTCGCCTCGTTCCTTACTATCAAAGCTTTTGGTTATCACGTTATTTTTACTTTTTCTTATCTTTTATTTGACGTTTTATAATTTGGTTATTTTACCATTTATCACAGATTACATAGTTTTTGTTTTATTTACATTATAATTACTTCTTGTTGTTTTAACTGCTACCTGTACTAGTATTGTTTACATTTATTACATGTGTTGCTATTATTTTTGCAATAATCAAGGAACACATTAATTCAGCATATAAAATTAGTAAATTCAACTTTCATTATTTCCATATATTAATTATAGTAGTGTTATAGAGTAGGTTGAAAAAGGTAAGCAGAAATATCGTAGACATTTCGAAGTATTCGACGCATAAAACGAAAAGTGTCCTTTGAAAGCTCTTTAAAAAGAAAAAGCAAGAAACCTAAACGAAGTAAATTTTGCAGAAACGCGTTGATTCTAAGAACGGTATGTTTTAGACGGAAAATTCTGTTGAAACAGGTATATTTAACTTTTTCATACATCATTAGGTTTATTTTTTATATACATATATTTTTAAAATACATGATTTTACAATTTGTAGTTTTTCACGGGTTTACGAAATTCTATGTATATTGAGAAATAAAATACAATTTTCAAATTTAATACGAAATATCTTAATTCAAAAAGTCATTTTCTCACACTTTTGAAAAGTCCATTTTTTTAAGTGAGTCTGTTGAGAAAAGCCGGCCAGAAATTTAACAGTTGCTCTTTCTTTTTTTAAAAAAAATTTACTATGTTTGATATAAACATTATAATATCATCCATGTAAATGTGTGAAAAACCAACTGTGTGAAATGTGTGTATTTGGAATTATTAAGAATTCTTTGCTTCTAATAAATTTTGAAATCGACTTCGGATAGAAGATTTTTGGCCTATCTATACAAACTCCAAAAAAAAAACTTTATTTACCTTTCACGTAATTCTTTTTAAAAAGTTGAAAAGGTTTGTTTCTCCTGATCAAAAAATCGCTAGAAAAAAAACTGATCGTACTTAACAACAGACTATGGACCTAGACTATGGACCTGGCAGTGCAGGCTTATATGGCTACAACATATTCATATGTTAACACTTTTTAACTTAGCTCAGGATTTATATACATGTGACTCGTGTGGCGTTCGATACTGGTCGTTTTCAACCAGTCCTAATGAAAATGCTTGAAAGCGATGATGATAATGAAATTAATTTTGATATTTTTGAACACCAAAGCATCATATACATGTCATATAAAGATATCAAAACTAGTAACATACAATCAGTGTTATCAAAACGATTTCACTGCTATTTATAACTTAAACGAGAAAACTTCTATGGTCTAATATTTATAAACTTTGTTGAATAAACTGACATATTTTTGAATTAAATTACATTTACATTGTAATTGTGTAGAACTCGTGAAACAAGATGGCGTCGGGGTCGCGGACGACGGTGACGGCTATGAATAACAAATTTTCGAGATAAACTTCGCATTTGCAAGATGCAATTGTAACATTTAGACGAGCTATTAATTCATGGCTGCCCCAGTACAACGCTCGATTTAACGATGGCCGTAACAGATATTTGTTGACTTAAAACGTTTTCTGTCGACCCTAAACTGTTACCAATGGCGGATTTATTGCATTAGCATTTTATGCCAGAATGTAAAACTCACCTTTTTTGTTTCGTGGCGAAATTCTACATGCCGGACACCTACCTAAAGTCATCTGTGACACCTTATTAAAAAAATAAGATAACGTCTTCGCTTCCTACCGAAGTTTCATCAGAGGTAACGTTTTAGGGTAGAGCTGTCGCAGGAACTCAAGGACTTTCTAGAAAAACGGAAGTATCATAGGTGTTATCGCTAAAAATGCTGTCGATTTAGCATCTTAAAAAAAAATTACAACCTTAGTAGGAAGTAATTTTTACGCGTCAAGGTAGTAATTTTTTAACTAAATTTTTAATTAACTTAATATTGAAATGTAATGTGAAATTACTGTAGTTCTTCCGGCTGAAACACCAAAGAATTAATACGGAGAGTAATCCACCATATACATATGGGTATATATTATATTTCTTTAAAGCATCAGCAGTGTATGGTTCTTAAAAAGTTTAGGCCTGTCATGAATAAAATACATATTTTTGTATAATACTAAAACTTATTTTGATACAAAATCATTCTCTTTATAATTGATAATTATAGAATTACGAAAATATCTAAAACAAAAAAGCTAATTTTCTATACTGCGGTAAAAGTGCTTTAATTTTACATATTTATTTAGCAGTTTTCGCATAGGTACATTAGATTAGCAACTCTTTTATGGGCAATACAATACAATACACTGCTATGAAATGTTACTAAATTATAACGTAATAAATAAATATATATTTTTGTAATATGAAAGATTTTTTAAGTGATAACAAAGCTTGTGGACAGAAAAAACCGTCTTACTTTATCTTGGGTTCTTTCTGTAATTTTAATAAGAATCAGGGGGCATTAGGCACCTTTGTAGTCTTGAAATGAAAGGGAGCTCAATCTGATTCTATTTCGTATAAAATTGAGTTCCTCTGACATTCTTCTCACGACGTACACAAGTGGTCACGGTAAATGATCGTATATGAATAATGAATATTCGCCCATAGACGCCTATAACAAGGCAAAGGTTGCCCCCAAAGATATCTACGAGTGGTAATACCACATTCGCCGCGCTTGGCAGGCAGGTGGGCTATCCTATTGTGGTATTACGGTACGTAAAGAACGCTGCTACCCATCATCTGAAAACTACTTTTTGAGCAGCGAAAATCCCACATAATTAATGAAAAATGTGTGAAATATATAAGATTGTATTCCTGGGATAGAACCCGCGACCTATGATCGTAAACCCCAGTCCTTCATTGCTGAACTACCACAGTTCTGTATAAAGATAATCTTTGTTTTTCTTTATTGATTTTTATCGACTGCAGTCGTTACAGTGAACAAATAGAGAAAATAATTATACGTAAAACAAAATAGTTATATGTGTGTTATTGTATTTTGCGTGTGTGAAAGTGTCTTTATGAGGGAATACTTATATGTGAGCGTGTGTGTAATGATTTAAAAGATAATTATCGTGTTTACGCGATTTTAAATATTTAATTTCTCTTCACTAATAAACAGTTGGAATATTCCCGCGTTGTCGGCCTGTAGTAGTTCAATAAAAAGCACCAAGAAAATCCGTCGCCCAGCCTTAAGGCTATGAATAATTCAGTGCCGCGCAGATTTGCATAGAATACTGATAAGCCATGAAACCTGCCTTGTGACTTTGTATTGGCAGTAGCTTTAGACGAATCAACATTTAAAAAACAACAATAATATAAAGACCAATGATGAGATATACTTTGGATGTTCCGGAATTTTATAATAGGATTCCAGAATACACGAGCTCAAGTCACATATTCTTTTCTTTTTGTTCATTGATTGGCTTGTTCATTTTTATGATTACTTCGCATCCGTAATTCGATTTTATATAAAGAATTTGTAAAAAGCCTTGCGATTGAGATTTTAACAAAACCAAATCAGTAAGTATTTGTTTACCTCATATAGAAGTTTTTTTTTTTGGAAAAATTAAAACTTTGATGTATCTGAAACTAATGGTTTTGAAGTGTTTATCATACATCATAGGGCAGCAAATTTGCTAAACATGCATCCCTTTTAAGATTGTAATTCCCTGTGTATAAATATTTATATTATGAGTAAATGGCACATAAATGTTGACAAAAATTCATGTTAAAACGTTTAGAAGAATATTTCCACTATTCTAGGTCAGGGAGTTGACGTAAAAAATCTTATGTAATTTACGTTTCGTTGTAGAAGTCTTTTTAATCACACGGTTTGCCGATCAAAGGGAAGACAAGTTTGCTATTCATTATCCTACAGAAATACGTTTGTGAAGCTCTCGTCAAATGTATTTTAAGACGGACTACGTCTGAAATATCATAATTTTATTCCCAAGCGACTCTTGAGGAAATATTTTCTACCCTTATCTTTCAATTATAATCCTTAACGTATGTTAAAAAGGAAAGGTAAGTTCCCGGGAAATTACGAATATCTAAGTGTTTTATATGACGTGACATTTAAATTTTTTTTACGAACCTATTTCTCTCCAGGCGCATTCTTTAAAATCATTCAACTATAATATAACAAACGTAAGAATTATCTGAGCTTTTGTCGTTGTCTTGTTAAAGTCGTTGATAGACGCAATATGCAGGCGGCTTCTCCAGTCTCATTGGAAATCTACGTGGCCTGTGTCCAGCTGTGGATGACCCACGGCGAAAATAAGGAACAAAAAGTATCTTAACAAATGAAAATGACTATAACAAAGATTTTCCATCATTTTGTGGCAAATTTAAAAAATGAATCAAATAACCAAACGAATAAAAATTTTTAATATTCGAATTATGAAATACGATCAAATAAAAAAAAATTACAATGCTCATTCATTTGAAATTTTCACTGGATGCTGGCACCCCAAGATTGGTCATTGTGATGATCTTAGTGGGAGGCCCATGCCTCGCAGTGGGCTTCTTTCGGCTGACATGGTGATAATGAGGTATTGTCTAATTCTTTCTAACTGGAGATATGAAATGAAACTCTAAAACCCTTTTAAAGCGAATGAAATTTGAAACACTTTTATGTTGACATAAAAAAGATAAAAATTATTTTACTCGAGAGATGTTAGTATAAAACTATGTAAATCTGTAATGCTTTGTATGATTTGTCAATTTGTATGCTTCGGTTCAAAAGAATATTTACATGCCATGTCATATCGTTGTTAAAAATACTTTTAGTTACGTTTTTTTTGACTTAAAAAATGAAATGTAGCTGTCGCTTTTAAAACCACACATCGCTCCATCCAAAGAATATTATGAAAGCTGCTAAAGCCGAAATGTCCAGAAAAAAAAACTATTATATGTCTAATAGTTCCTTTGATGCCATTCCGAAGGACTCGGGAATATAAGTTAATTTTATTCGCAATTATATAAGTTATTTTCCGTGGAAAGCTAATCGACAAAAATCACACCTAAAATGTTTGACAATGATAAAATTATTTTTATACTATTCTAGTAAAATAACGTGAGACAGTGTATGCTTATTCTCGATTAGAATGTTATTAAGGGTATTCTTTTTTTAAAATATCCAGGGGCTCAGTAAAAGATTATTCCTTTACAGAACGTAGAACGAAAAGTTTTCTAAATTTTAAGAAATTTTATTATCGAGTTCAAATTAAAATTTTATTGGATCAATCATCAAAAAGCATCGTGAAATTTGTAGTAATCTAATTTATATATAAAATTGGAAAGATGAATGTTACCATTAATTTTTAAACCAACAAGTAATTGTAGAAATTTTCGACCGGAGCATTTCACCTTTATCATATCAGCTGATAGACACCCTTCGCAAGAAATAGGCTTTATCTAAAGATTGCCACAATGACCGACCTTGGGTTGCTTGCACCTAGTGACTTTCCCAATCCTAGATATGTCGTCGGCCTGTTTCGTGGGAGGCATACCCACGCTGCGTCTACTTCTCCCATTGGAGACTAGCAATTCTTCGAGTTATGTCGGTCACCTTCGTTCTTACACGGATCTCCTCTATCTGATTCGATCTATCTCTTATATCTCTCTTCATTGGTCTCTTGGTGACTTTGACAACACTTTTAAATTTTAAATATATGAAATCCTATCCGAAGGAATTAATTTTTTTACCAAATGTAAGTGAAGCAGTTACAAAAGAAATACGTGTCGTTATTTTTCTATTTTAAATCTAAATAATCTTTCTTTTAATAGGGAATATATCTTTTGAATCAGTTCTAAAAAACTCATTAAAGTAAATGTAATATAACATAAAATGAATTAAATGTTTTAATATATTCTTTGAGAGCAGTCGTGTCGAAAAATTTTAATATCAAAATTCTGGAACATGTTTCATAACGCTACGAAATTATTTGGTTTCTGTAGGAGAAAAATGTTCAAATTTACCCTGAAGTATTTTAATATAATGAGAACATACTTTTTACAATGACATAATTTTATATATTCTGTTACAGAATTTCTTTTAATTTACGTTTTGCGTCTGAAAAGTTTTTATGCTCTGTGGGATAAAGGAAAAGAAAACCAAAGTTTTTTATATTGTACATCTTTATTATTCTGTTTTGATTGAATTAATAAATAAATGTTATTTTACAATACCAATACCATTATTACTACATATTTTTTGTCGTTTTTCTTTAAAGTATAATGGCAAAATAATCCCTCCTTTGACACGGTAGACTATTTCCGCGTTATAGGAAAACTTAATAGTTTAAACAGTCTATACGAGTATTCTCGTATAACGCGTTGAAATGACCCCATGTATTTATCAATTGATTTTGGTTACAATTTGTATAATGGCAGTTCTACTAGTAAGCGCCACTCATATAACGCGGTAATTTTTCACGTTTTCTTGTTTAAAGGAGTTATAAGAACACAATTGATGCAGTCTGCAGATGTTCGTAATTATGCACTGAACAAATCATAATAAATTTACTCTACATAAATTTAGAGCGGGAAATCCCCTCGCAGATTGTAAACACTTGTTATAAAAGAAACAAGATATCGCACTATATGATTATACGTTTTAAAAGTACCGTGTTATAAGAGGGATTACTTTATACAAAAACAAATTTGGTCGAAAATAAAAGTTATAGAATTATTCAAGGTTCAAAATTGTGAACCTGAATTTAAGTGCCGATATAATCTACTTTGAAATGTAATTAATATAGTATGTCGTTCAACCTATGTATAACCATGGAAACATATACCTACAATATAAATTTATAAAAATAATCAACATATTTAACGAAATCTGTCACCGAGTGCTAAAAGGGGCAAAAGTGGTTAATGTGAACACTGCTTTCTTACTTAATTGGTCAAAGTGCGTGGCCAAGATACAACGATGATTTGTTATTTTTAACGCGAATGGACAAGAGGCTACTATTGCTATTAATCGATAATGATATATAAGTCACAAATCATATTTTACTTATTTTTGACTTATAGAAAAATTGATTTTTCGTCGTGCTGTCTTCCGCTCGCTTCGCGAAATTAGTTATGTATGTGTGTATATATATATATATATATATATACATATATATATAAGTCAGTTAGAACTAGCTGTAATTATTTATTATTCCCTTGTTGATAAACCAATACTATGTAAAGTATTAGCCCTTTTAGCACCGGGACTTCGAAGTAAGAAAAGACATTTTTCGATAATGTTACAACTAAAATATAAGTCATTATAAGCGTCCAAAACGTTTATCACTTATGACAAATATTACGTAAACCGTAAAATAAATGTAACTGAAGATTAATTAAATTTCATTTGTTCAAATATCGAAGTAAAAATAAACAACGTAAATTATAAGTACTGTGTTAATTTTGTTCATAATATATGATTTAAGTATCTTGAATCGTCTGTATTTCTATGAATTATTTAAGAGTGAATTGTTAAAAATATTCAATTCTATTTGATAAATGAAAATACATTTATTGTACATAGACTTAAAACGCGACTTCAAATCTATCTAAATTTAATTTTTTAATTTTATTTAAATTTTATTACGTAAATATAATAATAGATTTTTCAAATTTATAAGCATTTGTAACCTAATCTTCTATCACAACATTTAAAGGCAATAATATTTTTGGACCATTCGCTTGGCAAGGATGAAAGAATGCATAATTTAGAATACGGATTAAATAAATGATTTTAGAGAGAAATTTTAGCTTATGCTAGCGTTTCGTTAATTTGCGTAATATATATTTTTAATTACTTTAGAGAATTTTACAAATTGCTTAACTTGTATCTGATGGTAAATTAAAAAGCCCGCGAAAGATATCGCGGCGCCATTTTTTTAAAATAAAATGTAGCATTAAAAATTAAAACACATAGGTTATATGTCAAAAAATATTAGGATACTATTTTTAAAAATTGAATTATGTTCTAAGGTGTGGTATATATGAAGAGTGAAATTCTGTGCGTATATTAATATTAAGCTCCTTTAAAATCCGTTAATATTAATGTGGCAAGTGACAGATAAAATTGAATTGTACCTCTATATATTTATTATCTATTGTGTAGAAAAATTAATCTCAAGTGCGTTTCCATAATGTTTACATGTCAATAAGTATCTTCTAAAAATTAGTTTATGATCCTTCCTACAAAACTAATAAGTACTGGTCAAAAATATTCACAATTTGGGATTGGGCAGTGCCTTTTTTCGTTGTGGCTAGAATTACAATGATTATGCCAGTTTCATAAATATAGTTTATGAGGCAAAAAAATATTTATTTTTGTTTTTAATTTAATGCGAGATTCGATTTATAAAATTCCGATTCTTTTTCTCTTCTTTTCTTTTCATCAAATAGACACCTACTGCAAGGCCTTTCCCAAAAAAGATCTTGCGCAGCCTTTATCCCACTTTATTACGTCGCCGGTTTCCCTAGTGGGGGGCGTACCCACGCCGCATCTGCCGGCTCAATTCAAATCACTCAAACATAATTTCATAACATCTCTATTAAGTAGTTAATTACATAAAATTAAAATAATAAGTATTTAAAATCATTATTTTCTTAGATAGTATAACTTATTTATAATTATGCGTAAAAAGTACATATTCTTGGAATAGGAATCACCAAAGCTAATAAAAATTGTAGAAAATTACTCTACTATATAACATTACCTTTTAATTAAGTGAAAGATATAAAAAAGGTGCTTTTTCTTAATCTATAAAGTTGAAAAGGGCAGATATAATGCTATTTACATTTACGCTACATATTTGGACTAGTCGAATAATGAAGTTTTACGCCTAACAATTGAATCACATAACCTTCCTAAGATTAATTAAAAGTAATATAAAAATATCACTTCGATATATCTTCATCTAGTCAAAGTACATAACATTTAACATAAGAGGTGTTTTGGCTTAGAAAATATATATATAAAAAAATCAACGAAATCCAATTTCTTAAGGAATCATTTTTAAACACGTCATTTTTCACAGTACATAGTCTTTCATAAATAAAACTACGCTTAATCAGGATGACGGAATACGCTAGCCGCAGAAGATAAAAAAATGGAATGTCAAGTATTTTTAAATTATTGACATTTGAAATAGTGAATTAATTTTGTGTACTCTGTGTTCATTTTCACATTAACATGATTTCAAATGTTAATTTGCTTTATTTTTTTTACAATAAATATATTCAACTTAATGTTACAATAAATAATGCATGTAAATCATAGACAAAAAATGCATGCAAAATAGCATTTATCATTCTATGTTCTCAAAATTATAACTTTACGTAAATGTCAATAATTAAAAAAATACGCGGTTGAGTTTTTTTTTTGTTAAAATTCTTCGTGTAGAGACTTTATCATCGTTTTTGACATAGGATTTTGACGTTGATTTTTTTGACGTGCTTTATGTAAATATATAATAACAAAAATTTATATCAAAAAGTATTTCATTCTGGAAATGTCAATATATTTTTTCTTATAATCGTTTTTATTATAAAATATCGACATTTGTTAAGTCGCTCAAAGTATAGAGATTGTGTAGGTAAATAGATTAAGCTATGTGATATTATTATTATAGTAAAATCTATGAAAGTAATTGTCTTGAAAACCTAGCGCGTAGCGCACGCACAACATCACCGCCTTGGCTCTAATTTTCCATTCTCCTTGATCGGAGTTTCGACTGGACGTTCCTTGGTTTCCTGGACTGCCTCTAAGCCTATATCGAATGATGCTTGACGACTGAAATTGAAATTATTAGTTACTTATAGTGATTAGGCATATGTTGAAATTCTTTAAAGGGGTGAATTTATATCTTATTTCATCATAGAACCCCACTGCGTGGTATAAAGTCCACTGTCCGCATCTCGCGACCTTAACTGCATGTGCGTTGTCGATTCACGTAGTGGGAGGCTTACCCATGTCGCTTTCAGCCCCAATGCCTGTGGGTTCTATGAGCTCTTTACATAGAATATATATATCAATTATTGCATGGCACACGTCAAAAATCAATGGATACTAATTTAATAACATAGAGATAATATTGTAAGAAAAAGTGTTTTAAAAATTTCTATGACTACATATTAAAATTAAATATTGTATATCATCTGTTTCTGCAAACTTTGTTTTGCCAGAAATTGTTTGCCAGTTGCATTTTATAGATATTTTTTCAGAGTAATCATAGTGATACGTCGATTTGAAATAGATGTAAAAATTGTATTTTGTTACACATAATCTCATTATATCGTCAGGTTATTGATTTATGTAATCAATGTCTGTTAAAAGTTAAAATAAATTGATCTCTCAAAAGGCAGAAATTTATTACTGAAGTTTTAAGAGAAATCTTTCAGTCAATATTAATTTGTTAGCTTTACCTTTCGGCGAGGTAGTTCCCCGGTGCGGATAGCGAGCGTCCGGATTTCGAGAGAGCACTTCGTCGTACTGATTGCTTATGCGTCTCACTTTCGACGGATTCGCCGACGTTCGACTCCCTACGGGCGCTACCTTCCCGACTACGCAGAAACGGATTCTAAAAAGGATTTTTTTTAATTATTTACAAAGGAAATGATACCTTTCAGCCACTTATGTCACTAATCCAAAAACATTAAAAATTAACAATGAAAACCGTTTAACCATTTTAGGCACTTTTAGGTAGTTTAAAAAGATATTTCAAAATAATATTAAATGTTTTTTAATATCTGTGTCAAAATTCACCAAATTTACACAACGGTACCAGCTCTTTTGTGGAGTTTTGTACCTACCGCTTGGTTGAGTCGTAACCTTTATGTTTATTCCATGATAAGATTAATTTAATAATTAATTATTCACTATGATAATGTGCCTTTTTACTTGGATTGTTAAAAACTGGCCACTTACATAATGTCAGTTTTGTGTCAGATATTAAAAAAAATATGTTATCATCAAAAATAACATTTTTATATTTATATTAATTATAAATTACTTATTTATATATTAATTAAAATTAATCAATAGAGTATTTAATAAATTAATTACATCCTTTTTTAATTTATGCATGTTTTATGTACATAGCATTATGATTAAGATAGTCTATGTTTACCTTAGTAATACACTATAGTAATAAGGATTTGGGTGGTAATTTCTATTAAATACAAGTGGTATAAAAATAGAATTATTTCTCTATCTAAAGCAGGGATTTCCAAAGTAGTACCGATCCCAAAGAGTTGAAATCGATTTCCCAAGGTGGACATAAAGAAAAACTGATATTGGGCGTCCACAGTTTATCAAAAAATACCGATGTATTCTCAAGTTTCTTTTTTTCGAAAATTTCATTTTTAAAAGTAGACGTAAATTTCAAAATTTCGAAATTTTGATGAAATCGATATTAGTTATATTTCAATAAATATGATTTATTATTAGCATCCAATGGGTTTGTCGATATTATATCTATATTTGAACAAAAATCGCCTAAATTTGTTGCGTGGCTCAAAACTATGCGACACGTTGACCAGTTCCGCAAATTTGAGCAAGAAAATAAATTCATCACTAATACTTTTTATTAATTTAATACGACAGGCTAGTTATTTTAGATAGTACAAAGTATTTTGAGCAACTAACATAAAGGATGATTTGTTATAAGTGTAAAATTTTTTAAGAAGGGAATGTATTGCTCATTTGTTGGCAATTAATGTATGGCACACCCTATCTAAGATTAGAAACAATAAATATCGTTATGATAACATAAAAAGATAAAGCGTTTTCGAAATTCTAGTTAATATAATCTAAGTTAATATAATCTAAGTTAATATAATAAAATTAATATTTGTATATTTTTTGTGCCTGGAGACTTTGTACTGTAAATGTTTTGGCGTGTCGCATTTCAACAGAGAAAAGTAGTTAAAATAATATTTTTCAGAATGATGACTTTATACAGGATGATTGGAAATATGTGTAAACTTTTTAAAGCATTTTGGTGACATATTATCAATAATTTCACCCTTTTAATGCTTTTATATCTATAACCTATCACCCTGTACAGTAAAATAAATAAACAGAATTTACAAAACTACCTTACAATGCTCCCTTTGTTGTAAAACAACTCATACAGACAGAATTGAGTTTACAATTCCGATATATTCGGTTCAAACTGTCAATTTACTGTCGCAAAGAAACTGCTCACGTAGAACATTTTCACAAACATTCTTTTGTTCGATTTCGCGAGCGTTCAATAAAAAAGTTTTGAACGATTGTCACGTTTTTGGATGTCGGATTTACATTACCCTATTTATTCTTTTCATAACCATATTTACATATCAAATATTACAATCCAGACACGTCACTGACATTTATTATTTGCGATAATTTACATATAACTTGCATAAAGCATACAAATGCGTAGATATAATCCCTTGTTATTTTTAGTAAGTTTATTTATAACCTAACGATGATATTTCATTTATTTTATTTTAGTTCTCTTAGACTTCATCATCATCAACATTTAAACTGTAGTCCCTGAACATAGGCCTCGCTCATATATTTATAAAAGACCGGTTGGAAGCGGCTTGCATTATGTCTTCATTCTTGACCTTAAGGTCTCTGTCCACTGAGTTTTAATTTTAAATTAATTTCTAAAAATTAATTCTAATAATAATATTTATCCAATTAAAATCTTTTGTAACTTAATATTTCTCGTTTAATATTTTTTTCGCGGTTCTGTCTGCCAGTCGACAATGGCGTACTCCAACTGCTTTCATTCCATTTTGTTTTGAACCACTCTGTTTCAGGTCACAGATTAATTACAGATTATCTTTTCTGTGTTGTATTATTTTTATCACAAATTTGATTCAGAGCGGGAGTGAATTATAAATATTTACTACGTGAAATAATCTATTAATAAGTTTTTAAGCTGTTATATATTCAATGTGATTTATTTCGAATTGTGGAGTAAAAATCGTGTTGTTTCATTCATTGTTCCTCGCAGACGATCCATGATTAAATAAAAAAGAAATTTTTTTGATCATGTTATTTTTTTACGCTTTTTTTGTCCTCGTTTGGCCGCCAATTTGCTTGATGGAAAGCAACAATGTGATCTAAGATGAAGCATGCAGACTCAGAAGGCCAACTCACTCTAACTTTGCAGAGACACGGGTTATAAATCTCGGGAAATAAAGAAGCCCGCAGATTGTTCCTTACTTCTGCCTGTATTACCACAAATAAAATAATAAAATAAAATGTTTTGCACAATTACCTGAAAGCTGTGTTTTTTAAGCATCGTTTTAATAAGTATTAAGGTGGAAAGATTAGGAATAGATGTAACGACTTGTGCCATGTCCTCATCTGTCACTTCGACCAGTCGACAATTTTCCTGTTCGGATGGAAGTGGTTCTTTTCCTCCATTTGTTACCCATTCATGATCCTGTGAATTTATGTTAACAACGAAAAATATTTTAAAACTACGATCTTCAACTACGAAGATAGTTGAAATTTATTATTTTCTTTATTTACTCTATGATATCTTTTTTATTTGTTTTTGTTGAATACTTTAATTAAGTCTATCCTAGTTTAACAAGATTATTATTATTTTATAATGATAATATGTTACAACAACAACTACATAACATAAAAATATCATCAAGAACTGGGTAAAAAGATTAATGAGGATAGATAGTATCGACTCATTAATTAACGTTGATAAAGACAGGCCGAAATTCCTCAAATGCTGCTGGGAAATAATTGAGGAAATAATTAAAAGAAACAAAACCGATAAATGAAACTAACGTCGGGTAAGTAATTAAATAAATAAGAGGTAATCAAACCAAAAACTAATATAAATCACAAACCAAATTGATCCAACAAAACTGGTCACAAACAAAACCTGTATTAACACTAGAAAGACGGGAGTTTAGTATTTACCTATATTGCCTGAAAGCAGTCAAAATGACTGCATTGTGAAAAAAGAACTAATGCGCAAAGAAATTTCTTTAAAAGTACCTTTTAATATATTTTACAACCTACAGCAATATAACAATTTATTAAAAAGTATAAACAATAAAAAATGTATTTCAGTTCAAAAAAATAATTTATACATTATCTGGACATTTCGAGCAAGTGACAGTGAAAATCTTTATTCTTATCAATTTGAAGTAAGTATAAGAAATAAATATACAAAATAGTATAGCATAAAAATAAAGCTTATAGCGAAAAAATGTGATAATTGAGGAACGAGGTGAAAGGAAGATAGGTGATTCATGAAAGGAAATTAGTATGTAGAGGAATGCTAGAGAATTAAAGAATGAAAGAAGAGGAAAGTTAGATCAAATGACCAATAAAGAAGAATAAAGAAGTAAAAAAGTATGTGAAAAAATTTATTAGAAAAAAAACGTTAATGTCCTGTCCAAAAATCAGGTAGAGAAATACCATAGGTCCCCAATAACGAAGGCCACAAGAAAAAAAAAAACATTAAAAAAATTTACGTTGTTTTCTTTCAAATTACGTTGTCTATCTTGACAAATTATGATGAAAGAAGGGTTATAAATTGTTATAACAACTTGGCCATTTAATTAGCATTTTGACAAGGAATAATTGATAATTTATTACATAATCAAAAGCTTTTAACAAAGTACAGTATAACAGTAATAATGATGACGAAATCTGTTGTAGGAAGGTGCTGTATGCAGCTTTTTACGTGGCTTTATTGGAAATCTATGGGAGAGACATAGCAGAGGAGGCCTTACGGCTAAAATAACGATGAGATGCAATACAGTATGACTAACTTACTTTAATTTCCTGCATCGTAGCTCTTGTATTTGGATTTTTATCCAACATTCGTGCCAACAGTCGTCGAAGCTGTCGAGACAACATCGGTTTGGAGGGAAAAGAAAGAGGATCTGACAGTACACGTTTTTGCAGCTCAATCGTGTTATCACCACACCAAGGCACTTTGCCTGTTACCATAGCGTATAAGGTTACACCCAACGACCAGATATCTGCAGCCTGTCAACAAAAAAATAGATCAAGTTAAGTTAAAAGGAATACACAAGAATTAAAGTCCATTCCAAAACCTTAAGGCACAAGGATATCTATTCTGCACGCTATGTGATCTGCTAATCTTTTTGCTAAGTAAGAAAAGGACCAATATTTAGCCACTTCCGCATATGCAGTGGTAGTCATGCAACAAAGTGCACCGCCCGCCAGCCCGCTGATAAATGCGTATGCGGCAAACACAGAAACTCTGTGTTTGGCACTATTCGGTGTAAGATAACTCCTGAAGATGCCCCGTGGAGGGGTGAAACACGTGTTGAGTGATTTGGCGGTGGCGGTTGTGTGATTCGCATTGTTTGTTTATAAATACCACTGCATGTGCGGAAGTGGCTAAAAATTGGTCCTTTTCTGACTTAGGATGGACTTCCGCGAGGTAACGCCTGATTTTTTTAAATACTGCCTTTTGCTATTTCGACTTGCCTATTCCCTGTACTATGTTTGGTTACTTCCGTTGTATCTCCTCGTTCCTAAATAGATAACGTAGATAAATATAGCCCTCTCTGTGTCTTTATGAGCGACTAAGAGCTTGCGTTTGAAGCTGAGAGTGAGAAACGTTAATTAAGTGTAGACTTTAGTCTAGAGACTACGGACCGGCAAGAGCTACGTAGTAAGTACACCCACAAGAAGGGCAGACGAACTTGTTAAAGTCCTGTTGGAAATTTAAAATTACCTCCATCGACTAGTGGACGTTCTAGGATTGAAAAAATGACAAAAAAGCTTACTATTCGTTTTGCAAACCTGAAAGAATTTAGATTAATTGAACTTAATAATTTCCGGAAACCAAATGTTAATTAATGCACATGTGCTATTAGAGCATCACGATTGAATTCATTAAACAAAACAGCAGGACGATAATGTGTAGAAAATGTTTATAATAAGATAGCTATTTCACAATAAAACTCGCGGTTCACAGGCCAAGGTTGATTGGCAACCTGGGGCCGCCAGATATCAGGATGTCTTTCTCAACAACCGTTACTCAACATATATACGTCTAAGAATTATCACTTTCCTACAGAAGTTAAATAATCCTTCTTCTAACAAAATATAATATCTTACGAGATTAGAACACGATCGTAAGTAATGTTATCTCTGGATAAGTTAAGTGTAATAAAATTTAAATATTTCTCCTCTTACTTCTCCGATATATTTGTCTGCTGGTGCAAAAGCTTCAGGTGCACGAAATGCTGGTGTTCCAACACCACCAGACAGTTTCCCTGCACCAGCGAGTTCACCGCATGCTCCAAGATCTGCCACTTGAACTCGACCCTCGCCAAGAAGTAAATTCGCTGGTTTTATATCACGGTGTGCTATTCGTTGAAAATGTACTGAAAATTAAATCCTCATATATCTCTTGCAACAATAGACGAATTTTAAAATAAATGTCGGATACTTACAATATTCCACACCTAGTAATGAATCTCTAAAATATTTTCTTGCTACGTTTTCATCTAAAGGATTTTCAGTCGGAATATCTATCACAGGACCGCCTTCTAACAGTTGGAACACTAAGTACAATTGGTCTTCAGCTGGGTCGTCTAAGACCTTGAGAGAAAACATAACAATTTAATTTCCATATTACCATATTGGTACAAACATAAATTATTTATCTTAAACACAACATTAATTATTTTTATGTACATTGTTGATTAGGTGCAGGTGTTAAAGGCTTAAAGGGGTGAAATTTTTACTGATATGCTAACAAAACGCTTTAAGGCTTTAGTTAGCATATAAGTTATACACCTCTTTCCGATCACCATGTTATAAATGATCACTTTCAAATTTTTAGCAGTAAACGATAAACAATTTTAATAAGTTAGAATTTTAAATTCGCAATTTTAATTTAATTTTCATTATATTATATTTGAATAGGGTTTACTATACATTGATTGACAGCAAATGATCTTTACCATTACCTCTTCAAAGCTTTTGCATCTACACTGATCAATCTGTATATTATTTTATTTTGATAGTTTGCCTATGAATAATTGTATTTGTGGTCAAAAGCACAGTAGTGGTTTCAAATGTAAATATCAAAAAGTTATTTTAAAAATGTCTTAATGTTTTCCGAAATCAGAATATTAATATACTTTACCTCAACTAATTTAACTACATTAGGATGATCTAATTTTTTGAGCACTGCTATTTCCCTGTAGACCCTTTGAAGGGGATCGGGTGGGGGGCCAGGGCCTGGTCTTCTAGGAGGTGTTCTACCGAACAGTCCAGCTCTTCTCATAAGCTTCCGTTTTGAAAGAATTTTCATTGCCTGTGAAAATTATTGACTAAGTTTTCATTTTTGTATACTCTAGACGTATTAACTACAGTGTTAGAGTTTTAATGTATTTTAACATTCCTATCGTTTTACTGTTAGTAATAGTCAAGATTATAATACTGCCTTTATGTACTTCTAGATGACTATCAAAATTTGTTACTTGAACGCGAGAATAATATAATAATTCCTTATAATTTTTCATATTTCTAGTCGACAATGTCCTTGTGGTATCAATAACTTTCACGGTAATTGTTTTGTTAGATTAATCTTCAGTTTCTTCACGATTTTTTTTGGATTTGATTTCAACTTGACTGTAATTTATATTTCATTTTATAAATATACTTATATATATAGATTTTAACCTTAATTGACTTTTACGTTCAAGTGTTACGACTCTGTTGATACCGTGGGAAGGTACTGGATGCCAGTCGCTTTACACCGGTCTTATTGCCAATTTGTAGAGGAGGTCTATATCCAACAGTAGATGCCCCAAGGATAAGATGTTGATAAGGATATGCGAATTAGAGCTTTATAATTAACATAACTATACTTACATAATGCGTATCATCTTCTTCATTGTAAGCTAACTTGACAATGCCGTAGGAACCCTGTAAATGTAATGGTAATGTATCTATACCATTAAACAGAGGTAGATTTATAATAAAGTGTTCCTTTTAAAGATTTGAGATTATTACCAGAAGGATTAATGTTTTGTGCGGATTTGTCTGTGATTTCAGTAAGGCTTAGTACAGATTTTTATTTCGCTCCTTCAGAAAAGATTGGACATTTATCTAAGGGATTAGAGGAATACTAAGTAGCTTTTTATTACTGACAATTTGTCTCTACGTTTTCTACTGTTGTTCTGTCGCAGTTCAATAGAGACAATAAATTAATATAACATATTTCAGAGCGATCGTTTTATTTGTTGATCAACTGTGAAATAAATAATTAAATTTTGAAATTTGACCAATGCAACTGCTTTTAGTAAACTATTTAGTGCGCAGTTTCAATAATTATTACATTTTGAGATTTTTTAAGTTTTGCGCATTCTTTTACTTTTTTATAAAAATCTTCAATGCAGAGTTTAAAAATAATAAAAAGGTAAACTAAATCATTAAACACGTTTTAAATTTTTATGCTATCTATCCCATGTCCGCGTAGTGAACTTAAAATGGATATTTTTTTTAAGTATAGATTCGGAAAATTTAGAAAGGACTTACTGTATAGCGATTTTTAAAACTGCTAAATTAATAGTGTAATTATTTTCCTTAATCTGTACTTTGAATATAACTTAAAAATATAACATCACAACAGTGTACGTGTACCAGATTTATAAATAAAAAATATCAAAGAACAAATTTTTACAAGCAATAAAAAGTCAATGCATTTCTGTTTTATCGCAGTCATCGTTTCTAATTCAAGATTCACTTAAATTTAAATTATTATTTTGTTTTCTTTCTTATTATGATAATTTACTCGTATTTATATTCATTTGATATAGTCAAAGTCACGGGAAGTCGTGGCAATTTTTGCCACTGCAAGGAATGTGCCTCTCTGTATTCTTTGCAGTGGATGATATAAATGAATGAATATACATGAGCATAGGAACTTTATGAACGACTAAGTTGTCACAGCTCCTTTCTTCTTCTTCCTCCTTTTCTAATCGGTGGGAGGTAACTGTTTAAGGTTTAGCCCAACAAGTTAAATTCTTTTTGGTGTCTGTGTATTGTAAAAGAAATTTAACCGGCAATATTGTGTAAAAATCACTATTGCTAAAATTATATTTTGGACCGATTTTTATTACTTCTATCCGAGTGGCATTTGTACATTCCGCCGGTTCGAGGTGGCATGGCACAATAGGCACCTAGTTTAAGACATTTTTAGTTTAAGCGCTCCTGAGGTCAGCAGGTATTAAATTAAAACCAAAAAAATATATATTCAGGATTACCTGTCCGATTGGTTCAAGTAGCCGGTATTGGTTGAGTTGGACGTAGCCCGACGCTTGTGCGAGAGATACACGACGGGACTCCCTCGGGGCCCGGCGAGGTCTGGGGGAGCTCTGACCACTGCACTCCGCAGACTTCGTGGTGTGAGAACGGAAGAGAGTGGATCTCTCACATGTTGATAATCTAGACGTAGACAGTAGAATCAAGACTTTATGACGTAATACATATTTTAATTATAGGTTATATGCAAAGATTTTGACCTCTGTCTTGCCCGATGTTAGGCGGTGAGGAGGTCTAAGCTTGTACATGCTTGTCTAGATATCTATAAACTCTTGATATGACTTGAAGACTCCTAAGCAATTTTTATTATAGTGTAAGCACGCCACCAGGTGGACCTATGACATAATCGAGGTTTCTTTAGTCCCTTTTTGGTGGCACTTAATTTCCCTGTCTTAAATCTATGTCAGGGTCTTTCATTTCAAATAATTTTCAGTAAAACATAGTCAAGGTTGCGGGGAGTCGCTGGATACGGGCAGCCCATGATCGGTGATCACAGAGATCTTTAAAGGGGGCCGACGTCTTGCAGTGGGAGCTTATCGGCTGACATAATGATAACGATTGATGAAGTAATTGGAAATATAAAATAGGCCAAAGTATTACAAGTATTTTATACAATATAGGGTGATTGAATATAGCTGTGAAAGCTTTAAACATTAACAGTTTATTTATCAAAAAAACTTTAAAGCTTTTATATCTATTTTAAACAATCTGTATTATGTGATCATTCTGAAATATGTCACAATAAATTATTTTTTAAAATTCGAATGTGATAGGACCATAACGAATAGTAGTATAGCGATAGTTACCCAGCAGAGGATTGAGTACATTTGTAGTGAGCGGGCCACATGGTACATAGAAAAGATAACCGCTAGGCCCAATTCGTTATATTTATTATGGGTCTAGAATAGAAACCATGAACCAGCTAGCGCAGCATGGAACGTCCATCATCTAAGACGACAGAAATCTTTGTTGTCGTCATCGGAGGACGGGATACAAGCCTCGCACTGGTCCTATAGAGCCCTGTGCCTATCAGTGGACATGTTACGGTTGAAATATTGATAATGATTAAATAATTCACGTAAAGTTGACGCTTGTTGATTATAGTAAACTGTTGATCGCAAGTTGTAAGTATTTTCTCAACTGTTTTAAAATTAAATTCAGCTGTAGCATTTTTAAATTATATTGCTATATTAGCGGCTTCAGCAGAATTAGAAAAATTAGTTGTTATAAATGTTTTATGAAAATTTAATTGTAAATAAATGTAAAGGAGCTTACCTGTCCACTTCTGGCTGTTGCCACCTTTTGTCAAGGTCATGCTTCCTGTTCGTTTCAGCGCTGACGTCCACTGCAGAGTGCCTAAAACAAAACCATTACTATATCATTCAATTCGTATGATATGTTTACCATAATAACAGAGACATTTTAATATTATATTCAGCTAGTATGGCATCTAAGAAATCTCTTGATTTAACGGCGACGTAAGTAGACTAGGTAAACCGAAGACATAGCCAAGGTCGCAGAAAGTCGCTGGTTGCGGGTGCCACAAGACAGGTCATAGTGGCGATCCTTAGTGGAGGCCTATGCTATCCAGTGATGGTTAATACTTGTAACCGCAAATGGCTGTCAATAAATAAATAAATAGTAATAATTTTTGATAAATCAACCGAATACGAATAATAGATCTGTTATAATAAAATTGACTAGTCTATCATATGGTTTATGATTCCGCGGCGTCCAGATTTAAAGTACATGTCTAGGTTACATCCATACATCATTCCATACATGTGCAGTGCATGTGCATGTGCAGTGCATGTGCATGTGCAGTGCATGTGCATGTGCAGTGCATGTGCAGTGCATGTGCATGTGCAGTGCATTCAGTGCATGTCCATACTATAGGAATCTGTGGAATAAATCAGCAAAGTATCAGCTGGAAACTTTGGACTCCATAAAAACTTGAGCCAAATGACTGATTGGTAACGATGCTTTGGTAAGTGCTAATCTTCAAAGCTTGAGGCTTCGGCAATAAGTTGTCAGTTCATCGTAATTCTATAGACTGGATTTTGAGAGAGTGTACCTGAATTACACGAAATAATTCCTCCATCTCCTATCTTTCATCAGGCAACAAGAAGCACAGTTTCATGAAACCCGTACGAGGTTGAAATCCTTCCACCCGCGCTAAGCGTTCGCTACTACTTTGTAGTGCGAGTAGTCAAGGAACAACGTGCTGGCCTCATTGTTTCAGGCAACTATAAACAAGCAGTCTTCAAGACAAGAGCGAATTGGTTTCTTCTACGCAAGCATGTACCATTTTAGACCTCGTCATCGCTTAACATCAGGCGAAACAGAGGTCAAATATTTAGACATGAACGACTAAAAACATAAAATGATACACAATTAAAATTAACCATTTCATACTATATTTCTTAACAAATACTGCAAAATATAGTGTCGATGATTAAAGAACACTAAATATATCTGTAAATAATGCTGTCACGAATTTTAAATAACTTATTTAGCTAAGTAATCAGTTAAGTTAGTGGTAAGTCATGAATTACTTAGCGATGATCGTTTTCGTACCGCGTTGTTAATTGTAAAGTACATAGAATCAATTTGTCCTCTAACTATGAGCGTGTAATATGATCAGGCTTGTTATATTTTGTCACTGAGGTATCGAAGTTAAAGAACATTATAGAAACAATAAAATTTTATAATATATATTGTTACATCCTCTTTTACCCATTTTAAACACCGCTAAACATACAAGCTCATGTTGAACATGTGTGAACATGAACTTGTATGTTCCACATGAGCATGAACATGCGCGTGTGGGTTTGTTGTACGTATGTATATATATATATATATATATATATATATATATATATATATATATATATATATATATATAAATATGTTTAATCATGTAGGATAAATTAGGGACTCCTTTTGTGAAGGCGGTAAGAAAGGTAACCTGTACGTGACTGGCAGTCTGACTCGGTAACGCGTTCCGCGACCATTCTTCTTCTTCTGTTTATTTTCAGCTTAAAGACATCCTCTGCAAGTCATGTCCCTCCTGTAAAGATCGCCTCGAGAACCTTTTGACCCCAAAAGGTTAACGGTTGCGCCCGCCCACAGCCATCTTGGTTCTTTACCCCCAAGGTTACCAAGGTTTAATTGCACCATTATAAGTTTTGTTTATATTAGTAAAAATGGAATCACGAACCACGAAATATAGTGTCGTCTCTATTCTTTAAAGTCAACTGAGGAAATCTACAAAGTTTTATTTGGTATTACTTTGTTCTTAAAAAAAACTATTTTATGTCAAAAGAGATTACAGATGGCCAGTTATAATTATCTATAATAAGCTTGTCTTTCAATATTCCATATTTGAAATTAGGCATTATCATATTCGTTTTCGTAATTCGAAATGTTGGCCTTTGTATAATATAGATGACTTTGATTTTATAGTCCATCAAAATCAATTTAACTAGAGATTATTCTGTTTTGATTACTTCAGTCAACGGTTCAGAGAGAGGAATATTTTGTGATATAATGATCTAATTTACATTTGCTCTAAAAAACTTCTATATTTGAATATTCTTTGTCATTATTTTTGTCTTATTAACTTCATGTTGGAATAACTAACGTGTGTTATGTTTGTGGTTGTTATTTTTAAATTGAAAACACAATAACTTTGATAAATATACCTTTTCCCAGGCTTATAATTAATCAAAGCTTTTGTGGTTATCTGTGTATGGTATTACAAAACACTCCTTTGTAATATCTCTTAATTATCTTGTAACAAACTTAAGAAGATCATTAAAAATATCGTATTATTATTTAAAAAAAATCGTATTATATTATAACTTGAAGCATTTATTACGTAATATTAAATCTTGGAAATGTTGAAATGTTACTATTGTATATTGTAAGAGTGATCACATTTAAAACCTGTCTGAGTTTGGAACTAGGGTGCGTTTCGAACTTTCGTGCCTTTAATTTGTAGAATTCCATGATATGGGAGTTCAATCCTATTTTATCTTTTGTATGTAACAAATTCTGCTCTTCTGGAGTTCTCATCTCGTAAAAATAGGCTCTATAAATGAACCTATGAAGATATTAATATGAATAATCGTTACGTATGCCTTATAATACGAATAAAAAAAATCGTTTAGTCGTTTCAGCCTATAGATGCCTACTGCAAGTCAATATGCCTCCCCCAAAGATGTATATGGAGGGATATACCATAATCACTGCGCTTGTTAGATCTGTTGGCAATCACTGTGGTACGAGGGTCAAACTGAAAGTTCTTAGAAAATCAAAAACTAAGCATTCTAGCAAGTTATTAGTTTTATTATAACTTTTCAAAATAGCGTCCATTTACATCAATACATCGCTGCATTCGATTGAACCATTGAGAAAAGCACCTTGCCCACTCGGCCTTAGGGGTCTCTTCGACGGCGTTTTGAAACGCAGCCACTGCTTCTTCGGCGTCCATAAAATGTTTTCCTCGAAGTTTTTCTTTTATTTTCGGGAATAAATAAAAATCGCAGGGTGCGAGGTCGGGGCTATACGGCGGGTGACCCAGTAATTCCACGTCTGAGGTCGCCAAATAGTCGATCGTTTGCCTGGCGGTGTGCGACGAGGCATTGTCGTGATGAAGGAGGATCCTGCTGCGAGGTCGTTTCTCTCGAACTTTTTCCAAGACAAGTGGCAAACAGTTGTTAGTGTACCACTCTGCATTAACCGTTTTCTGATCCTCTAAGACAACTGTCGCGTAATGACCTGTCTTTCCGAAGAACGAGGCCACCATCTTTTTTCCAACACTTCGACCTCTTTTCACTTTAGTTGGCAACTCTTCGGAAGGAAACACCCACTGAGCAGACTGTCTTTTGGTTTCCGGATCATAACAGTAAATCCAGCTTTCGTCACCCGTTAGTATGTCGAACACAGCATTTGAGTCACCTCCGTTAAATTTTTGGATCATTTCTCGGCACCAATCAACACGGCGGAGTTTTTGAGCCTCGGTCAAATTATGCGGTATCCAGCGGGCACAAAGCTTCCTGACCGCTAAATGTTCATGGAGGATTTTGTGCACTTGACTCATACCTATGCCTAGACTTGTCCGAATCTGCTGATAGGTCACTCTTTTGTCAGTCTCTATCATACGCCGCACAACACTGATATTGTCTTCAGTCGTCTCTGTAGAAGGCCGTCCCCCACGCAAATCATCGGTGAGATTAGTTCGACCACGTTTGAATTCATTAAACCAGTTGTAAACTGTGGCACGAGATGGGGCTTCATCGTGAAAAGCCAATCGAAGTCTATCATAACGTTCTTGTTGACTTATATGACATCGAAAGTCATAAAAAATCATTGCACGAAAAATTTCTCGGCTTAAATTCATTCTGACGTGCACAGACAATTTTCAATTTGCCGCCAAATCGTAAAACAAATGACAAATGAATGAAATGTATACTCAATATTATTGGTAAAGAGTTCTATTTTCAAAATTTAAACTTATTTTTTTAATATAATGCTTTTAAGTTGCCAGTTCTAAAAACTTTCAGTTTGGCCCTCGTATTATGGTATTTTATAAAATTAGTTGTCACTAATAATTACAAAAAATACACTTTTTAAAGTCTTCATCGTTTTTGCCTACTGCACGTCATAGGTCATCTCCAAAGACATCTATCAGGGATACACCAAAATCGCCATGCTTAAAAGGCGGGTTGGCGATTGCAGTGTCATAGTATAGTACGCAGAAGACGCTGCTGCCATCCTCTGAGAACTTATTTGTGAACAGTGGCAATTCTTTATAATTATACATAAAGTGTGAATTATAACTTTGTATCCCGGATATCGAAACCGCGAAATACAATCGCAGTATTCGCATTAAAGTTTCAGTTCTATACCGCTGGACTATCACTACTCGTAAATATTATACATATACTACATAATCTGTATTTTTTGTAGTACATGTAAACCTCATGTATTTGTTATATCCTATTCAAGTTAGTATTTATTATTATTTGTACATAGATAACAATATATTTAACATCTCAATATAGCATATAATATAATGTAATTAAATATTTTTTTTAGAAATATTCACATACTCGTCTATTTATTATCTTTACCACATTGAGTTGATTGATAGAGATTACTTATACGGCATGAAATCCGCCATTACACATTCTGTCAATAAAGTGTTTATTCGCTAAATAAATAATAGTAAACATTCGCTTTGTCACTTTATTAAATTATTAATAATCTTAAATAAATAAAATATTAATGTCATGCAATAATGTTATATATATATGTGCCAATTCTATCCTAACTTTAAAAAATGCACTTTGACATTATAAGCTTTAAACACAAGCAATATTTACGATGGTTATTGGAATTTTACCTTGTGACAACCCTGACCGCTGAATAGAAGTTTAATTTAAATAATCCGCGTGGGAAGGCATTATTAAATTCTTTGGATACGATGTGACGTGTATCGGTAAGCAATAAATAGTATGCACCTGTTATATTCTAATGGCAGTGAATTTTTAAAATAATGGAATATGTTTGTACATTACAATACATTTCTTTATTAAACTTGGAAGAGTATTTTGTCCTTTTTTAGCTTCCTCAATATATTTCAAATAAGAAAGGAAGGGGTCAGTGTCAGGCATATTTAAACGACCTTAATGAAGAGGTTCCTTCTTGTGGGACTCCTCCTACTCCAGACCTCATGTCACATGCCTAGTAAAAGTATTAATGAAAAAGAAAACGAAAATAGAATGTTATGAATCTTTTAATATATATTGAAATATGGAAATACCTATGTTTACCAGTGTACGTCTTACGGTTGAAACAAATGAGCATTACATTTGTCAGTGATTTTCTCAAATTTGCGCCGACCAAAAATACACGTATTGGTCTTCTCAAGGCATACGAGTAAATTTTTAACCAAGACGAAAATGTAAATAAACTTATATATTGTTATATAACTATTTAAAAATAACACAAACTAAACAATGATAGGTGGCTGTTAAAATAACAATGTCCGCGGTACGTGGAAATCAGACAATTATTCGCGAGCACGTATGGGCCTTTCTATACGACGCCCACGTTTGACCCTTAAATAAAAGAGTCCCACATCTATTAAATTTAAAAACGTCACGCGTTTATATGAAAAATTTTGTTGCCAAAGAAGCGATATCTGTGTTTGAAAAATATGGAATCGATCCCTGAAGAGATTTTATTGAAAGTTGCGATGCATTGCTTTTTTATGACCCCGTTGTATGGACAAGGTCTTTATTTACATAATATCTTTTATTTTATTTTAATTTTCATAGTTATCTTCCATCCTTTTCGATCTTTCATTTTACATATACATCGACATATATACATCGACTGACTTCCTTTGTCTTCCCTCCAGAGTTGTACAATTTAATGTTTATTATTTTCATGACTTTTTTAACAATTTATTTCCTTCCTACGTTGCACTCAATTTACATATTTTTAAAAGCTTTTTTATCACTCTTATGATGCATAATATATATACTCTTAAGGAGAAAGGAAAAGAAAAGGAGAAAGAAGGATAGTATTTTGAGACTATTATTCATACACTTTTAAAATATAGATAACATAAGTGTCCTTAAATAACTAGTGTTATGCAGTAAGCAATATTGTGTCACGAGAGAACTGGGGCCTATGAAATAAGCCAGGCCTAGTTCAATTGCTGATGCTTTAACTAAAATAGTAATTTTTTTTAAGTTTGTTATTAACAGAAGTATGCTCAGACTATTGTATTGCGAATTAACAGTCTCTTTATAATGGAGTTAGGTAGATTTTTTTTATTGAAGTAATAATATTTTAAATTAATACCGGTCAAAAGATTGTCAAAATAAATCTATTTAATTTTCATTTTCGGTTTAATTTTAGGAATTTTTATAAATTTCATTGTCACATCTCGTTTGAACCGTGATCAATTATTTTAGCCGTAAAGCATCGTCAGCTGGGCATTGGTCTTACGCTACGTGGTTTCTACTCTACAACCTTAAGGCTGCAGCGGCCACCTGTTCTCCGCACGATGTGACCGTACTCCTACAACTTACCAATCCGTTAGACTGTGTTAGAGCTAGAGTATAGATAGGTAGAGTCTTATTAGTTACATACATTTAAAACATGAATACGATATTCATAACGAAGTTGAATCAAGAACGTGAATCAGTACTTTTGCAGAAACGTAAAAACAAGCTCACTGTTTACATAATATCTGCCAATGGCACGCCGATGACACGACCGTGTTGTTATAATGAAGAATGTTTTAAAATTTACTTACGCTTACGTGTCTTTTAATGATTAAGAAGATTTATTGTTTTTAAACATAGGTAAACTTTTGGCAATGGATTAAGGCTTTTAAAGTTAATGTTATTAATATGTTTGTTCCATTTCTAGAAGCCTCTCCTAAAGATTTCCAATAGAACCAGTTGGCCACTTTTTTGGCAAACAACCTTCGTTGCGCTAGCTGGTACGTGGTCTCAACTATAGAACCTTAAGGCCTATGTAGCCATCTGCTATTGCCACTTCAAATTGCCAATTAACTGAGCTATGTTGGTTGCTTTCGTTTATCTAAGCATCGTCCCATTTCTAATTCGAAATCTCTATTATAATCTTCTCCATGTAACTCCTGAAACTATATGTTAGATGAATGCTGAGTGACGCCTTTAGAAGAGGTTTACAGGCGTCTGGTCATTCCATGAAACTAAGAGACGCAACCTCACAATCTGGTGAAATAAATCAAGCTGCAACTTCAATCAAGAGTTTTAGATTAACCTGACCAGACCTAGACACTTTGACTTCTGCGTTTTAACATCCTAACCCCGGTGAAGTTATAAAAGCTAAGCATCTTATGTCTGTATGTATAACGATGATGGGAGAACTTCCACTTGTTAAGGCGAGTAGAAGAGTGCTATTGAAACTGTAGTACTACGTAGTACCGCGCCTAAGAAAAAGGCGGCGAGGTGGGGGCAGAGGAAAACGAGCTGATACTCTCTCGGTGTGAGTAGAACAATGCATGACATTTTCCACAAGTGAAAAAAAGAAGATATATTTAATTAAAAAAGAATATATGAGTTATTTAAATCTCTGATATAATTTCAGTGCAATAAATACACTGGCCATTTACTCCGTTACAATATCAGATATCTTTGTCACCGTGCATGACATAATCGTTTTATTGTTTTAATGAATCGATGACTTTTAAATGAAATTGTTTATTTTCGTTTGCGTTATAAATCATTTATAATGTTTCTGAGCTATAATTTTAGGTCTACGACAAGTTCCGATCGAATTATACAGGGTTATAGATGTTTAAACTTTAAAATAGTGTAGTGTAAAGTTCATCTGATTTTAATTACTTCGTTCTTATGTACCCTCTATAATACAAGTTATCAAAAAATCAACGATTCAAATTCAATAATAAATTACGTAATGATAATGTTATAAGAAAAGCGTTTTCAAAATTCTGCCCTTGCAAATTTTGTACTGTTTGAAGTTATTAACCTATCGTATTCTAATGTAAAAATAAATTGATGAGACTTATTTTAGAGTGATACTTTATAAATAATGATTGGAAATAGATATAAAGCTTTTTGCTGACTAATGCTATACATTAACCGCGTTTAAAACTTTAACATTCTATAACCAATGATACTGTATAAAATTAACATTATAGCATAATTGTACACGCGTAAGAACTTGTCTCCTGTCTTATATCTCCTCATGGTTTAAGAAATTGCCTCGAGTGATGAAACCGCCAAATATACTTTATTTATGCTGAATTAATTATACGTTTTTTGTTTGGTGTATGCATCTGTATAATAAAAATAATAAAATAAATTAAAAAACTTTAATAACGTACTGAAAACAATTAATGAGAATTATATGTTTAATTCAACGTTGGTTTATTACACAAGGTCAAAAGGTGCAGTGTTTAATATAATTACGTACGAGCTATAATAATACATACTCAGGTAGTTTTTGTTGAATTAAGATTTAAGTGATTATACAAGAAAATAAAAATTATTATCTTTTCTGCGTTGTATTATACATCATTTAATTTTTAGTTGGTTTAATAGATACAACAAGAAAAGGCACTATTTGACTATATTTAAATAGAAAATTTCGTTGCTATTTTAGCCCATATATGCTCACTGTATGGCATAGGCCTTCCCAAAATACATCTATGGGGGGATATACCATAATCACCACGCCATGTATAATACCATACTGCGATCGCCATGGCGATCAGCGAGCACGCAGCTGGATGCTGCTACCCATCCTCTGGAAACTTTTGAGCAGTGGCAATCCGATATACTTAACGCACAAATAAATTATATAGGATTGTATCCCGGGAATCGAACCCGTGAGCTACGATCAGAAGTCTCAGTCTTCAAGGCTGGGTTACCCCTGCTCTGTAATTATTTATGTATTTATTTATTCATTATTCATTATTTATTCATTATAATCAACATAGTATGATATACAGTGACCACTTTTATAAGTAATTAAATGAATGATAGAAGAAAATATACCAGACTGAGCACCCGTAAAATGGTATACTCCAACTTAAAGGTACGAGGGTTCCAAAAGCGCCCTGTTCATCTGAACTAACTTCAGATTTCAGTACGGTAGCAGAGGAATTAATTTCCAAGCTGTACTATCACTTAAAAATCCTTCATAGGTGGATCAGAAAGTTATGTCGTTTTCTTAAGTTAAATTCAC
Organism: Battus philenor; assembly: GCF_028537555.1. Lineage (NCBI taxonomy): Eukaryota > Metazoa > Arthropoda > Insecta > Lepidoptera > Papilionidae > Battus > Battus philenor. Next base: position 10,023,202 of record NW_027181686.1, read on the forward strand.
ACAACTACATTTTTAATAACTTTTTATTTCTAATCAACAATATATTCACCTTCGTTATCAACAACCTTTTTCCATCTAGTGTACAAATTTTCAATGCCGGAGCGGTAAAAATCTATCGGTTTTTTTTGTAAAATTTGACAACAGAAACGACATTACTTTCCGGTCCTTCTAATAAGTTTTTCCTAGGTGTTTAATGTATTTTTTAGATGATAATAATTTCATATTACATGATCATTCAGAGATATTATTTGGAAGTGTATAAATTTTAGTGAGTCGTACGTGATTTTGACAAATTCGTGACCCCGACGTGACTTCGCTAAATGTATTTTTATATATATATTAGCTGTATGTCGAGCGGCAGCTGAAAATCGTGTGTCGATTGCTTTTTATTTTTTTATATTTTGCTACGATTTTTTAGGTGATCTTTTATTTTTAAATTTACCGAAAGGATCCATAGGGGAATTGTGTAGACTGTGTGGCTGCATGTAAAATGGTTCACAGTTGCATACAAAAGAGATTATTAATTTATTTAGAACAAGGTGTAGATCATTTTTATTTATAGTACTAATCCTATGTAAATTTATTTAAAAAACTAAATTAAATAAAGAAAACATTTATATAAAAAACCTAATTATAGTTATTTTTTGATAAATGAAATTAATTTACTTTACTTATCTTTCAATAAATACATACATGTTCGTTGTTAGACTTCAAGGGTCTACTTTATAGAACCTCCTAGGTAAAAAACTTTATAGATTAATCTTAATTATGTATTAATATTTAATTAAATGAGTGTTAGACAAATGGATACTACGATGACAGTGATTAATTAATTTGAACGCTTAATTAATTATTGAATGTAATTGAAAGGGAAGCAATAAACGAAATTGCCTCCTCAATTTACCGCAGAAACCGCCGGTATGCGGATCGAAAATGATTACGTGGTGTAATAATAATTAGTATTAGCTGTTTCACATTTGTTTCTAATTAAGTTGGGCCGTGATTTGACTGTCTTTTTTTTTTAAAAAATCCAAATTCAAAATATTTTAAATCAAGAAGGCATTATAAGTAGTAAGCTGCCATCGACTCGAAACCCATCTGTAGAGAAGAGCCGACCAGAAACTAAACTGTAGCAATTTTAAGTGAAATTTAAAAATCTCTATACATAATATCAAAGAGTGCCATACATAAGGTTCAACTAAAACCGCGTGAATATTTATTTAATTTTAGATCTAAAATTAAGAAACGGAAGGTGTAAGATATCTTGTGTGAACTTTTATGACCTAGATACATGATGGATTTGTTAACTTTTCAAAGATGAAATTTAGGTGTTACGAGTTTATTTTTATTTCTTGTATTTATCATCTGCCTGTCTAATAAAATGTCTGATAAAATTTATTCTTGCTGATTTTCAACAAGCCATAATTCTTATCTTTAAGCATTATAGTTTCATAGATGTCGTTATGATTTGGTACATAGGAAGAAATCTCATGTACAAGATGAATGTTTACAAGATGTAAAATATACGGATGAATGTATAACTCGTTTCTATTAATTAATTTATCTTCGCTTCAGGTCATAGACATCCGCAGCAAGACATAGACCTCCACGAAAGATATCTATGAGAAATATACCACAATGGCCACGTTAGGCAGTTGGGTTGGAAATCGCAGTATGATAGTATGGTATGTACATCAAGCTGCTGCTCAACTTCTGGAAACTTCTTCGCAGGCAGTGGCAACCCTATATAATTGTAGATTGTATCTCGCGAATCGAACCTGCGAATTATGATCGCAAGGCTCAGTCTTCTACCGCTGGGCTACTACTGCTCACTTACAATAAAATTTAATTAACGTGTGGTACACCTAAAATTCAATAGTTAAGAAATAATGATAGGTTTAAACAAATGTCTGATCAATTACAAGGTGATAGGTTTTTGAAGTAAAACCTTTGAAAGGGTGAATGTATGGCTCATTTATTGTCAATAAATGTAAGATATAATTAAAAAACTTTTCAAAAATCAATGGTTTCAGAAGAAATAACAAATAACGTAATTACAAATTACAATCTAAAGTTTTAATTCATATTAAATTTAATTATTGTTCACTCGCTTTCTTCAAATAGAAAAAAAATGTAAACTATATATATATATATATATATATATATATATATATATATATATCACTTTATATTGATTGGAAATGGGTGCACAAGCTATAAAGTTTTCTGTTGACAAATGAGCTATACATATATAACTAATCTCTAAATAGATAGATGTAACAATATAGATATAGATAGATATAAACATAGCGAGTAGAGTTTAATAATAAACTTTAATGAAAAACGTGTTTATAAAATCATCTCTTTATAAATATTAAGGGGACCGGAAAGTAATTTCGCTTTCTTAAGTTAAATTCACACGACTACATTTTTATCAAGTTTGTATTTCTAATGAACAATATATTTACCTTCATTATCAACAACCTTTTGCCATCTAGTATCCAAATCTTTAATTGCGGAGCGGTAAATATCAATTGTTTTTTGTGAAAAATATGTCGACAGAAACGACATTACTTACCGGTTCCCCTAATATATTATATATTTATAGTAATATTAAAAATATAATGCCATTAAAATTGTGTTTTCAATACTAAGATGTCTGAGTTATTTTAATGAACACATTTATCATTAAAGTTCTTGCGCAGCCTTGACTTTGAATGTAACCAGTTATTCGACCTTGAGACTTGTTAAGACGTAGTCAACGTGTTAGTAATGCACAAAATGTAAAACAAACATTTACTTCGTATCGTTGTCGTTAAATATGATTTAATAATGATATTATATTCATGCGTGGGATGGTTAAATTAAAAGTTATGCGCGGTGTGAAGATATTTATAATGTAACAGTTTATTTTTATATTCAACACAATTTTTTTTTCTATATATAACTAGCTTCTTTGACAGACTTCGTATAAACTTATCATTCTAAAATGTGTTATATTATTTTTTTTTTTGATCACGACAAGCCAATAACTTCTAGTAGTACAAAGTCTAGAGGTATAAATAGCCAAAAATAATAAATTTTAATACATAGTATTCCGAATTTTGTAAACGATTTTTATAACGAACTAAATATTCACAAAGCTACGTAAAACGTATATACCCAATCAGCCTTTATACATACTTATTAGAACTTTAATTTAAGGAAGCGGAATCGACTTTAAATGTGGGCGTAAGTTTGCCTCCAATATTAAAAAAATAAATCATCCGAGAGTTTAACAAAAGCGGAAACGGTGGACGCTCGATTTAATTTCCGGACAGGAGATAATCTGAGATTAATTTAGATTCTAGGCACATTAAGTAAATATATTAAATAAATTGGTTAATAGATCATGTTATTGTAACTTTTACTTTATTATTATTGAATATTCGAAGACATCAGCCTCGGTGTTACGACTGGAATAATACGACTTTTAATAACACATTTGACGATTCTATTTTATTTTATTTTTATTTGTAAGGTTCCGGAGTGAACATCAATATATTATTTTAATAAAAAACATGGTTTTAGTTTTTGTAATAACAGAGGAAATTAATTGGGTAACTAAATAAGGAGATCTATAGATATAAGTGTTCATCGGTATAAAAAAAATTTCGCCTGCGACTGCGTTTACTTTATAATTTTGTAACCGCACTGTCTTTTATCATTGTACTGCTTCGTTTCTTTTTTTTAAATAATTAATTAGTTGATAATGGTGCTACCTTTGTAGTTTTAAAAAATTTTTACTGTTGTTATTAACCTAATTTACATATACAATTAATTAGTTAATTACCATAGATAAAAAAAAAAAAACATAAGTAACTGACAGCTCAGAGGAACGAAAGTTACCAACTTTAAGGCTATGTAGCGCGTAGATTGGATGGATACGGCCTTAAGGTTCTTGAATGGAGACCACGCACAAGCGTAGCCTTGTTATTAGAGGATTGATACTGACCGCTTCAAACCAGTTCTGCTGAAAATCTATAGTAGGTTTGCTGCAGTCGTCTTACGACTGATATAATAATGATTATTATATTAGTCGTAAGATTAAGAGAGAGATCGTGAAATGATGTGATTTGTTAGACAGATAAAATAAAATCATTAGTGATATTTATAATAAAACTAGCTGATCCCGCAAACGTTGTTTTGCAAAAAAAAAATTAAAGTTTTTAATTAACAAATGTAAGATAAGGGTTGATCGTAGAGGGGTGAAAATTTAGGTTTGTATGTATTTTTGTATGCTGTATCATAATAAAATAAAACCAAAAAAATTGTCTAAAAAATTAAAAATAAAATTTAGGGGTGGACCACGCTTATCACTTAGGGGTATGAAAAATAGATAGTAACCGATTCTCAGACATACTGAATACGGATGTAAAATTTGGTAAAAATCGGTCAAGCCGTTTCGGAGGAGTTCAAGTTCGAACACCGTGACACGAGAATTTTATATATTAGATAACTTAAACCTTGCTCAGATTGTAACAAAGAATTTTAATTAAAAATATGTGCCTATAACTAATAAGTATGTAGTATTTCGATTTACAAAAATGTATAAACCAAAACCTATTACATATTATGAAGTACATGTTCAGATTTAATTTCCAAACAAAAACAATAACTCAACCGACAAATACTAACAGTTGTGGTTAAGTTTCATATTTATTTAGTTTCGAAATAGCTTCGGAGCATTCGTCGTTGTTCCACGCCGACTAATGTTCGGTTCTGAGTTTTAATTGAAAGTCGTTTGTGGTAACATCTGAAACTGTATGCAGCTTCAACTATGTAACCTGTTTAAAGTTTTATTTCTAAATAAAATGTACGTATCCATATAAAAATTTAAAACTATTTCCTATTCATTTGTAAGTTTCCTCGCACTTTGTTTGAGGTTCTTATAGAAAAACTGCGATTTAAAAAAAGTAAGGTTTCAGCAAAGGTAGTAGTATGCGGCATCGATCTTGAAAATACCTAATTTTCACACGGATAGTTTAATGTATCCTTATCGCTAGTTTGATAAAGCAACTTCTTCTTTTCAGCCAATCGACGCCTTCTGCAAGACATAGGCCTCTCCAAAAGATCTTCACGATGACCGGTCTTATGCTGTCTGTATCCAGCGACTTCCTGACCTGATCTATGTGCTCGATTCTCCTAGTGGGGAACCTACGCACGCTGCGTCCATCAGCTCGTGACGCCACTATAGAACCTTTCGGACCCATCGGTAGCATGGGCGAAGTTCCCACTGCTACTTCACACTATGCTTCTTTTATTAATTAACACAAGTCTGCCTTTGATGTTTAAATGATCATATCGCTTTGTTTTAGTTTAATATTTCAAACAATCTGATATCTCTCTTGTTGTATAATTAAGAAGGCGTTGATCATGTTATACATTATAATAATGAAGAGTGTAGTGATTTCATCGCGTCACGGTAATTCTCGTAATTAATTGTACAGAATACTAAACTTGCTAGTATATTATTTTGTTGATTTCTATCTTATTTTCGATACAATTGTTGTATGATAGCCTGTCTGGCCAAAGAATGGAAGCAATATTTTCTTTAATTTCTCTCTTGTTAGCAATTATTCTAACAATATATACAAGTTTCGTCATCTGTGACAATGTTAAATATAGCATTTGTGGTAACGCCATCGAGTCTAAATATCATTTCATGGCACCGGATGACGTTTACGAACTTTTTAAAAGCAAGGTGTAACAATTTAACAAAGATTTCCATTGTCTGAATGATATTGCTAAATATTTTAAATCCCAAATTTGCTTTACAGATTTTGTCCAAGTTGGCCAAAAGTTAGTTCTCATGATAACAATCATATGTCGCACAATGTAATGGAAATATTATTGTTGCTGTTGGAAAACGTTTGGAAAGACAGCAAAACAAATAAGTCTATTGTGATGTCATCGATTGTAATTGCAACGAATATCGAAAAAAATACAATAAAATTTTTCATTTGTTAAATCCATAATGATGCGATTTCCATTTTTAAATTGACGTCAATTTGTGAAAACTAATAATGATGTAAATAATTCTATTTTTGAATCTTAATTTTAGTAACTTTTTTTTTCAACTTATCAGTCTCTAAAACTTAAAAAAAGTATCGAGTTTATTTACGACGTAATCATTCAATGCCGTGAATAGGCTAAATTATATTTACATGGTATTCGCATCACTCGGAAATTGAACCCCGACTTGATAAGTAAATAATGTTTTACAACGAAATGGAATTGGAATTTATGAATGGACTATAAATTGCATTTATGCAAGACTGTACCCACATTTTAACGATCATTCTTATCGAGATGGTGTAGCGACTGTATTAGTCATACTTGATCAAGTGTAATGTATTAATTTCACTTCGTTCCCAGACTGCGACCCGATATGAATCTAATGTTGGTTGATTCAATGATAATTGAATGCGGGCAAGTGTGTATGGATCTATCATTATACTTGGTTAACTATATTACATGTAATGATAGGTTAAGAATATTTTAAGCTTGAATTGATTATACAAGTAAAAACTTTAGAGAGGTGAATGTATAACTCCTTTGCTGTATACATTTTTCAAAAATCAATGTCAACATATATATAATAATCAACATAGTATGAAAAGGCGTTTTAAAATTTCGAATTACTACCTATGAAAATTATGGTATTAAATGTAATAGCTTTAAGAAGTGTATAGATCCTTTACTGTTAATTGATGTATAGTACACGCTTTTTAAAAATTAAGAGTTTTTGAAAATATTTAGTAATGTAATATTAATAACGTAAGAAAAACGCTTTTGAAATTCGAATTATTACAGACTTTATACTGCCAGAAGTTATTGCTCATGTCATTGTCATTGTCGTATTTAAATAGAAAACACTTTGTACAGTGTAATTAGAAATAGATGTACCAGTTTTAAACCTTTTAAACAAAATACTTTGATTCAATTGTGATGAATTGTACGTGTTAGTGAAGTGTAACATTAAAAATTAATATTTATTGTTCATGATTTTTTAAAACCTTTTCTTGTAGTATTATCTGAGTTCAGTTTCATAAGAGTTATCTTCTGCTTTGTTTTGAATACAAAGAAAATAGAAAAATTGTTTTTAAATTTATTATAATATATGTAAATTATTTCTATTGTACTATTCATACGATGTATTGTTAAGAAATTGTTTATAATTATTATTAATATTGAAATAAACTCTATGAACATTATACTTATAATAAAAACAATATCATTTAATATCAATTTAACGTATTACTTATGCAATTTTCATATTTCTATTGTAAAAATTAATACCGTTATCCATAATTTTAGAATATCTTTACGAATTTCATACATTGATTCAACAGGTCAAAATATATCACAAGCTTGGTCGTTTAGTGATAGTGTGTTTAATCCCTAAAAATCCATATTTTCAACGTGGACAATTATCAAACCGCTCCGCTTCCGAAGACGGCCGCTCGCCCCCGCCTTCGTGTAAAACAAGAGCAATCCAAAATAGCATCCGTATCCCACCTACATTTACTACACTCTATGTCTACACTATTCTACCCTAGTTTTCTAGCATACGATCGCTAAATTTTGTTAAGTTAGCAGACCATTTAGTTCTGCCAACTTATTTCGTGAAGCTGTAAAAGTCCGCGGGGGGTAACAGGAACTGCATCACCAGAAACAATGCAAATGGTCATTTGTGTATCTCTAGTTTCCGTGTTCGAAAATGGTCAACGTTGTTTATTTCAGCGCTACAGAACAAAAATCTAGTAAGCTTGTTTTACTTTGATTTGAAAAACAAAGTTCTTATTGAAAAGCTTTATACCTTAATGAACGAAACACCTTGGTTTGCTTTCGACATATTTCGAATATTAAAATACTTAGCTTATAAAGTACATATAAGTTATGTGTACCGGGAAGCAGTTTGAATCAATATTTACGCAACAGTTTCGATACAGTGACCACGCTGTTATGTAATAAAACAGGAAACGGGAATAATAGATGTGCTGCATTGGGTTATTTCAGTGCCACGCCGGTATTAATGTTTGACATGTTAGTTATAAACGAACGAACTAAACAATGAGGTAAATATATCTTCTTAAAATAGTGCGCTATTTTGAAAATATTAATTACACGATAATTACGTTAGAATTACTGTTTTTTCAAAGACATTTAGTTCTCTGCTGCTCGGATACGAGTGTTCAAAAAACTTCTTAAAAGTAATATAGACAATTTAATATTGGTGGAAAATGAAGGTGGCAAATAATTAAAAGATCAATTCTAGTACGGGAATACAGAAACATGGTTTAGGCGAATTAATTTGGTTTCCTAATAAAATAAAATTTTAGAATACCGCATCCAAAATTAAAAGGTATAAACATATCAAATTACTAAAGTAAAAGTTTAAATTCAGTAGCGAAAGATTAATTCAAAAACTGCTGCACTAATGTTTTCTATGGTTACAAATGCGATATTTTAAAAATAATCAATAAAATAAATCATAAAGTTAGTCTGATAGATTCTTAGATGATCATGGTAAATTTAAAATATAAAAAGGTGAGTATATTAGATCATTGCGTATTAGGGAAAGGGAATATAGTGGATAACGTAAAAAAGTGTAACGAAGGTTTATGGAGGTCTTGCAATGCATTGGCGTTCAACTTTACAGATCAGTCTCCTCTACCCACCTAACCAAACTGAATGATCTTATTAAGAGTGCTTACATTCCGGAAATAAGCTGATGTTCGCTCTTGTAAAGCTTAAATTGTTATTTAGGTTATAGAGAGACATTGCATTATCATTATCATTTCAGTAACGTCTACTGGTAGACATAGGCCACCCTATAGATTATAGATATTATAAAATACTGTAAAAAATGGAGTGACCAACCTGCGGCTCGCAAAACTAAATGCGAATCTTCGAAAGATTTTTTTGGCTCTTTGTAAATGTATCCGCTTTGGTTTTAATTATATATGTTGTTATACAGGGTAGATCATTAAGATTTTTTTTTTAAAAAATCGCGTAAAAGATAACAAACTCAAAGAAAGATTTTTTATTTGTAATAGAGGATATATAAAGGAATTTTATTTTTAATTAATATGTTCATCGAGGGTTGTGCCATATAATTGCACAAACACCTCGAACCTAGACCGCTAATTTGTGAAAATTCGTTGGCATATTGCTCGTGTAATGGCGGACATTTCTTCGTGAATGTTGTATTTGAACTGGACAATTTTCGGTTTATTGGCACTTTAATTGAAATTCGCATTTTTCTGGTCTATCTTGTATTTTAATAAAATTAACGCCGTGCGTTATGTGTTTAAAAATGTCTTTTAAGTTATGAAGAATTAAAATAAATTAGTGTAATTTCTAATATGTAAATTCAATGCACATATTTTGTACTTATATTTTATTAGATTTCAATACATATAATTTTATAAAAATATGTCAACTTATTTTTTTTAAATACATTTCCAATTGCGGTTTGCGAAAAGTTTCAAAATTTGAAAAATAGCCCGGATTATCAAGGAGCTTTTCCACCTCCGCTATATAATCTAATATATAAAATTCTCGTGTCACGGTGTTCGAACTTGAACTCCTCTGAAACGGCTTGACCGATTTTTACCAAATTTTACATGCGTTTTAGTAGGTCTGAGAATCGGCTACTATCTATTTTTCATACCCCTAAGTGATAAGGGTTGTTGACCCTTAAAATTTTTTTTTTATATTTTTGACGAAATTTTTTTTTATTTTTTATGATACAACATACAAAAATACATACAACCCTAAATTTTCACTCCTCTACGATCAACCCTTATTTTTAAATTGAAAATTAAAAAATTTTTTTTGCAAAACAACGTTTGCGGGATCAGCTAGTATACATATATTATTATTATTATTATAGTCTCTTCATTTTCATGGTGAATAATTTATTAAACAAATATATCATATAATTAATTATTACTTACCACGTGCATGCATTAAAAATAAAATATTACTATTAATAATCATTAAATTTAAATTCATTATAAATAATTTTAATGTATATAAATTTTAAATTATAAATAAATTAAAAAGAATCAAAATGAAAATTAATTTTTATAAATCATAAATCATTATAGAACTCTACGGGTAAAGGCCTCCTCCATTTTGCACCACATCTGTCTATCTTTTGCTTTGGTGATCTACTTTTCACCAATTTTATTTCATTTCATCAATCTATTTTTCCTTGTTTATGCGGGAAATACACACACACACACGTGTGTGTGTGTGTTTTAAATTTGCATTTTATAACAGAAATACTCAATTCAAAGATTGTTTCCAACTTGCAATTTTAAGAATTTTTTATACATGGAATACGACGATAAGTATGATGGACAAATATGCCTTCTTTATAAAGTAAACTTGCTTAGAATGGCTGAATAAAGATATGTCTTTGCCTTTGTGTTATTGCAATGAACTTAAAATTACATTGTCATGTATGAATGACCAAGCGATGAGACGGAGATAAGACCTCTGCTAATGAGGGGTTCTCTGGCTTACGTAGGTATCTTCGATCGTTTACTTTATTTGACTTAAATACCATATTGACCTTAAGGGTTAAAGACTTGAACTTTTTAATATATTCGGATTATCTTACTTGAATTCGTATATTTTTATTTCATTTAAGCGTCTTGATATATTTGTCAAAGCTTTAATAAAATGTCTAAAAATTTGTGCGTAATTGCTTTTAATTTATTATTATTAATAAATATAGTAATTAATTAATAATTAGGTCCAAAATACTAAACAAATGCACAATGTCATAGACATACACTCTTATAACTTCAGTAATTTATTTGTTACTTATGTTTAAAGTTATAACTGTATTTGCAGCCTAGATTAAAGGTTCTCTTATATATTTAATCATAAACTTTAAGATAACGATAAACTTCATTTAAAATTGTAACTTTTAGCATAACTTTTTTAAAATAGCTTTAATTTTTTTTTATTTGTTTCACATTTGACTCTATTCTTCTTCGAAAGGTGTTAGTTGTGCAGAAGAACCAGGAAGAAACAACCCATCTTTTAATAGTTTTAAAACACAGATTGATACCCATACACTTTATGAGTATATAATCTTAATGAGATTAAAATTATCAAGCGACTTCACTGCCATATATTGTTGTCATTTAATTTTTTGTTTTTTGCTTTGAATTTTGCAATAGTCCAATAACGTTTTGCGAAATCTTATTAAGAAATCGAATTCCGGTTATTAGAAATGAATTATGGACTTTTGTAATAATTTCTTTTCTTCTTTCTTCATTCTTACGAATATTGTTTTTTTTTTAACCGTTTTCAAAGGGAGGCATTAATCTATATGACATAATGCTGTGGAAATAAATAAAATACACTACACAAAAGGACACACCAAAAGTTGGTGAAATAAATAATTTAATATTTATTTTTTAATGTCAGTGAGCAGGTCATAATGTGAAGAACAGATAGTCGTTGTGGCCTTAAGGTCCTGAAGCGGAAACCATGCGCTGGTGACCACAAAGAAGAACATCCATTCATAAGGTGAATCTATGACCTTGATCGTCGGAAGACGCTGAGTGCATGCCGCTTTCAACCGGCTCTTTTATTAGAGCTGAAAAAATCTGGAAAGGTATATAGTTCATAATGTTGAGTGTAAAATGGCTAGAGGACTGTTACCAAATTGTTGGATTGAGTCAAATTGTAAAGGATGAGAGAGGGAAGGTGAAAGTAGGAGGGTGTATATCCCTGCCCCTGAAAACAAGATGGCAGAAAGAGTGTAAAAAAAATTGTTGGACGGACTCAGTTTCATAAGCGTGCAACACCACCGGAAATGTCTCTATAAAGCTTCGCGAAAACAGAAAAGCCTGGAGTTAAAATAGTAGCGAAGACACTAACATGATTTGTCGTGACCCTCAGTTATGAGGAAAGAACTGAGAAGAAAAACAGGCCTTTGTAGAGCAGTGACGTCACACAGCTGAAATGAGGATGATGATAAAATACATAAATATATATCATAAACAATTATTTATTATCTGTTGTATTTACGCTAAGCCAAACTTCAAACGTATTTTCGAAGTTTACCGTTAATTTCAGATTGTAAGCCGGGATCGAATAAACACCTGATCCAAATTAATTTAACTGCGTATTGTTGCGTATGTAACTTGGAGTGACAACAATCCGAAATAGACTTAAAGTGAATACGTTTCAATTTTAAGCTGAAGTCACATTGCAGTGCATTAAGATAATATATTTTACAGGTCTACAAGTTTTTTTTTTTAACTTTATGTATTCATATTAATATTCAGTGCTGTCATTTAATTTTGATAGCACTGAATAAAAGCTTCATCGAACACAGGTTCTCATTCGAAGCCTGGGAACGAGGCCCTCAGATGAAGTTATATCCCTTTTTTATCTCGTAGGGAAATCCTACTTAAGTTACGGATACAAAGAAAGAGATATGTCGAACTCCTACTAACTAAGACTCCAAGTCTAAACTACGGAAACGTTTTCACATACTACCATAGCCGTACCGTAGAACTGTAGCATAGTGCCTCAAGGTGTTAGGATGGAGATGGAGCTAATACGGGGCTAGGACATAGATATGCGGATAAACACGAATCCACTACCAAGGTTTTGTTACGAGAGTTAGAGGATGATGTGATATAAACTTGACTTCGAGGTCTTTGGTATCCTAAGTAGACTTTTCAGGGAGAAAAAAAAGGAAGCCTAAGAAGGAAACTATTAACCAATCTACCACTGTTGAAGTGTGGTCGATGTCGATTGACAAACTAGACCTGCTGACAATTTCCACATGAAAAGGATACTCTGGGCAAAAACTGCTCTGAAATTCAGGTACAAACAGATGATCACAATAATCTTTATGGCAATTGTTGGGAGTACGGTGTAGTGTATGACAAGCCTTACTTCACAGGTACTGTTTATTGGGCATCATGCCAAAAGCGATATATATTTTAACAACAACAGTTGGCTTTACATTTTAAAAAGCCTTATAGAATAAGGTTTTGGTGTCTATACAGGGTGATTGGTTATAGATGTAAAAGCTTTTTAGGAGTGAATGTATAGCTCATTTGCTGTCATAAAACTGTATACCCTATCTCAAATGGTTTCAGAGATAATAAATATCGTAATCACAATAAAGTTTGAAAAAGCTTTTTTTATCTAATTGATATAAATACAAGTTAAAATTATTAATTTTATACTATCTATACCTGCACAATTACTGCCTTAAGTTTTTGACCTGTCGCATTTCAATAGAAACCAATTTTTTCTTCAGAGTGAATACTTTAAACATAGACATTGGAAATAGGTGTAAACGCATTAAAGCTCTTTCTTATCAAACAAGCTATACATTCATATTTTAACTCTATTCTCCTCTAACCAATTACTCGGTATAAAATACATTCAAAAAGGAATATAGTTTTTTTTTTAATCTTCGTAAAAGTAGCTGTCGTTCAGAAATAACCTTTCCTTATACATGTCATTATGGCAAAACGATAAAACAATTTAAATGGTTATACTTCATTGGGAGCTTTGACCTCGACCCGATACATTCAGAAATCGAAATAGCCTCGTCGGGTCGGGTCCGGCTTCGCTGTCTCATCCGCCAATTAATTTTGTTTCCTTTAGAAAGTACCTTTGTTTGTACTTTAGACTCCTTTGTTTTCTTTCATCTTACAGGGAAGAAAACAATGAGACAGACAACTATGTGTTTATTTATTTGCAACCTATTATAAACTCTTATATCAATTGTATAATCAATATATATATTTTTAAAAGAAGCTTCAAAGTATAAGGAAGTTTATAAAAGAAAGATGTATGAAATCGGTAAATTAATTCTTAAGTTATAGCGTGTCCAAGGGACATAGGGTTTAACTATAGTATTAAAAAAATGGTATATTTGAACTTGTAATACAATCTTTTGTCATCATTACTTATATCTTTAGTTAAATGTAAATAAACTATAAATTTGTATATAAAATAGAAGAATCATTTTATCTTACGTATATTTAGACAGATTAAATAATCAAGTGGTATCTCTTACGCTAGGCTACACTGTATATAAATTTAACATGGGTTATGTTAATATAGAACTCAAGTTCGATATGCTATGAACCATATTAATTCTATTTGCTGAGCCTTCGGCGATGAAATATGATTACGGTGATATTGACTTCTGCATGTTCTCAAATGTTCCGAAACCATCTCTTTCGACAAATTCTATACCTATTGGTAATTGCTTTTATCATGTTTTGTTTATAAACCAACGGCATTTAAAATTTCCAGCTTTTTAAATAATATTGAGACGTTCTAATACGCAAACACACTCTTTGACGCGAACATGCTGCATTTTTATGGGAAAATTATGTTTTCAAAATCATAATATTTTTTATTTGATTAGAGTACTTTAGAGTCGTCAATGAACGTAAAATGTAGGCATTGTTGTCCCTACAGGAAGCTACCACCGGTGAAAATCTTGACAGTTGCTCTTTACAAATATAGTTTTATAAAGCGCTTGACAAAAATTAGCTTCCCGAGTGAGCATAAACAACATTTAATTCCACGCATCAACGTTAGAATAATATTCTCGGATAGAATAATTTACTTTTTTCCATAATATTTTCTTAATATTGGTTTTAAATCTCTTCAGTGGCAGATCTGAAATTGATTATGGTTTTTTTTTGTACATAAGTAGATCTTTTGCCATAAACGATTTATATAATTTTTGATGACGAAAACAAGTCAGAACTTATTTATATTCCTTGTATTAACACCGTGTTTATGACTGATTTTCAAATAATTTTGGATGTTTTGCGGACAAAAACATCATTATAAATATACAGCCACGCATTGGTTTTATAAAATTAAGTGTATAATATAAAACTAATTGAATTGTAACCACTCTGATCTCTGCGACACGGGCCTGACGGAAAGATCAACTGTAATTTAATTTGATGATGTATTCTTTATGATTGATAAATATAATACAGCTAATATAATATATCCTTGTATATATAATATACAAGGCTATACATATAATAAATAAGGCTCCTACTACTAGACTACTAGAGGTCCCCCGCCTAGTTTGACTTGGCCTGCACCGCCTTTTGTACTTGTAATTTCTTAAATTTCGCTCTGATTAATTTTTAAAATAATATTTTGAACTAGTTCTATATATGTAAGAACTATAATTTTAAAATAATCATTTTTACAGAAACTCCTTTGATGGGTAGAATTTCGTAAAATCCGTTCTTAGCTGTCCTCTACTAAACAAATAGGATGTTTGTTATAAATTTCAAGTCTGTAAACCTTATGGTTTCAAATACATCGTGATGAGTATATTTCAGTTACGTACTGAACATAGCTGAAATGTCCTTTATAAATATACACATACATAATAACAGGTAAAAAACTCTTTTTACCTCGTGTTTATTTTAAATCCTTTTTCCTCTCTATGATATAAGACGAAGAAGTTGTAGAGCTACGGTTATTATCCAAAGTACATACAGACGAACTACGCAGTTTTCTGTTTAATATGCAGCCGGTGTCGTAACGGAATAAACATTTAAATATTTATTATTCATTAGGCGATATCATCTCTGAGATATTGGAAATTTTACCTGATGATGATTTAATTGACTTGGTAATATTTTTCAAATTAGTGTGTCGATATCGAAACACAATATCGATTAGTAATCGTGTTAAAATGGATGACGTGGTAATAGATTTAAGATTAAATTTATAAAACGTAATATTTTTATGCCATGGTATGTTCAATCCTACACCACTTCTACTTAAGGAGGTACTAACAACGTCTTGGTTCTTTAGCATTGATATACAAGTAAAAACATTTTCTCAAATTTGTTTGTTCGCATTACACATTGCATAAAAATATCATCTTTCTATTATCGTTATTTATACAACGCTTTACTTTATTATTTTAGTTTTATATATGAAGAAACTAATTGCGTGTAGTTATCAAAAAGTGGCTTCACTAATTTTCGGGCCGTAGTGTGGAGAAATGGTCATAGATGGCGCTGTGTGAAGTGTGCGATAAGTATGCAACACGATTATTTAGTGCATTAAATATTATTCTTAAGAATATTCTGACATTTTCCAGTGGGGAGCTTGATACATAAGTTTGTTTTTATTACTTTTTATGTCATTTTATTAGTGTAGGTTTAATAAATTCCAAGTTGATAAGACATTTTTATGATTTATTGTTTAATTTTCACGTATTTAACTGGTTCAGAACATTTTGAATATGTTTTATATGTTTAAAAGTATTTATATTTGTTCAATGTATGTAGGAGTTTGTCTTTTGAATTACAAAATCATCACCATCATTATATCAGCCGATAGACGCCTACTGCAAGGCATAGGTCTCACACAAAGATCGCTACGATGACCTGTTACGCTGTACCTTCCGCAACTTGAACTATGTCATGAGTCCATCTAGTGGGTGGCCTATTCAAGCCGCGTCTACCTTCTCGTGGTCGCGACAGAACCTTTTAAGCTCATATATGATATTTTAAACTATCTCGTACATTATACACGCCGACCCCGCTACTAGTCCCTTTTGTTTTTATAAGTTGTCTGTAAAAATCGTCTTTAGTGATAAGAACGTCCATTATAATTTTTTGTTATAATAACTCTTTGTTTTACTTTCTGTTTTAATGTGTATGTAGGAACTTCTGGAAAATATGACAACAATTTTAGAAATTCAAGATAGCAAGGCGTATTTAAGATCATCCGGAGGGCTGTTAGTGTATTGGTCTTCTGAAAATATATTTATTATAATATTTCTAATCGAAGTTTAATATTAAAAGTAATGCATAATTGTTCCTCCTCAGTTAGATAGAGCTAAGAATAGTAAACTAGGCAGTAAAGCTATAATCTATGAAAAAGTTATTTTATAATATAAATAAATAATAATTTCTATTAACTTGTATATTTCTGGCATTTAAGAAATATGTCAGAAAATTTGCCTTAAATATTTAAGGAGAAATATAAATTGAAAAAATAGTATAAGGTTGTTATAACTTGTTTTGTATTTATTCAATACTGGAATAAATCGCTTCTAACCCGATCGATTTTTGCAAAGATTTCGCACGCAAATAGACGTTTAAATAAACGAGCAAAGCCACAGTAAGGCTAATGTTGATGTTAGAAGTGTAAACAGCTGCGAATGATTACTCAGCGGTACATAGAAACGTCTTTGTACAGAGAACATACGTCAGGGGTTATCAATAGGTTATCGGCTCCGATGTAAGGCGTCTTACGAATGTTATTTTCGTTTTATGCCACAAATAATAACGAGTGTTTCGCATGCGTATCTCTTTTGTTAATGTACACGTCCGATGAAATAGCGTTTTCGAAAATTTTTAACATATTTGCCGAATTGGGATGTTTAACATTAAGTGTTGGATTTTAATAATTCTTGAATACAACCATATGTTATACAGGATGTATGATTATGTGTCTGAAATTTTTAAAGAGGTTAATAAGGTTAAAGAGGTTAATGTATAGCACATTTAATATCAATTAAAATATGTTGTTATGTTTAGTTTAGTTATCTTTTCCCACTAACTACTGCTAGATGGATTTGTTCTGTTACATTGCAATAGAAAAAATAAGTTAATATAACATATTTCAGAGTGGTTACTTTGTACAGACTAATTAAAAATATGTTTTTAAGCTCTTTGATAACAATTTAACTATTGATTTCCTGTTTAAAAGCTTTTACGTCTATAACCAATGACTCTGTTTGTATCAACTTAACTTTATTTATATACTAGTTGTTTATTACAAACTCAACGTCCACGAATCATTGAACATCAGAACTGTTAAGAAGTTAAAACAAGTAGGGAATTAATAAACGGAGATTAAAAAATCACCCGAACGACTTAGTTACTGTATTAGTAGCTATCAGCTATACTAAATGGCTGGATCGCCTCGTTATACTAAAACTTGGTGACAGAGAAGCGCCTTCAAAGTGATAAAAGGCAAGGAACAATACTTTTTATACTCTTAGACAGATTGCAAAAAATATATATTATCTGTATCAATGGACTTTGTCTTGTCAAAAATGTTTTTGCAAAAATGATAATATAAAACAGATATGCGTTACGTCTACAATAATATTGTAAATATAAATTCATTGTAATACTTTATGGTAATGGATATTTTTTGTTTGATTATATCATAATACTATATTTAGTTTTAATTGACGTCATCAGACAGCTTATATTTGATTTAACAGGTGATTAAATTTAAAATACAAATTACGTGTCGTATATATATTACCAGAAACTCAAAAGTTGCTCCTTTAAATAAATTTTAGCCATTTTTCATCTGTACATTATAATATTAATGATGTAAATGGGTCAACAAACCAAGTTTCTCACATTTCAATCAACAGTATGCGTTTAATCTTAGATTTAAAACTAAAATAAAGAAGGTTGAAGATACCTTTCGATTTGTTTTGTATCGGAAAAGTGAAATGTTGTTTTAAGTATTTACTTGATATTTTTATAAACATATGTATTTTTGCAACTGTTATATATATGTTCTCTTGTGTCTAATTGCAAATTTTCAAAGGCCGAAGTTTTTACTCTTTTTAATAGATACCTATCTTCTTTTTGTTTATATAAGCTTAACAACAAAATTACACGTAATATCTATGCTAATGTATTTTATCCTTATAACTTCACTACAAAAATTTTCCAATACGCATACTATCGTCGTTGTTATTTATTATTTATATTATACAGGTGAATAGACACAAAGTACAGACGAAAAGATATCAAAGGCGAGTTACTTTGTGAAAGTTTCCTTTCTGCAAACTCATTAGACAACATGAAAGGAAATTGCAAAATAAAACATCATACGTACGTTATTACTTATAAATATATATTCACATAAACACACACACACACATACATACATATATAAATATATATATATATATATGTGTATATATATATGTATATATATGTATATCACATACACACACACATAATTATAATACACACATAAAACAAAATAAATTGATTACGTAATAATAATGTTTTTACTTTTATCAAATTTGCGATAAATATATAAATAGCAATTCTTTAAAAAACAAACCTGATGTATGTGTATTACTTTCGGTTACGCATAAAAACAATTAAAAATTTTGATGCACATGTTTATTGAAGTTGTTTGCAACATTCACCATGTCATAACATTATAAGTAGAGAATAAACGTTTTGTGACATACAATGGAAAAGAAATAATTGTATATACTAAAAAATATAACTAAAACGTTACCAAGCGCCATTATAAATAAACTTTTTTAATAAAATATAAAAATAACATAACATACAGCATTGTCCAATATGATTATTCTGTTATAGAATATTCCTCAAAACTCAAATTACAATAAGAAGAACAAAGTTACTGGGGAAATTCACGGAATTATTAGTTTTATTAAAAAATGTGTTTATTTGAAAATACCAGAGTATGTCTTTGCAAAATAAATGTTCTTAAAATAAAATTTATTTTCAGACAATTACATTTCATTTATTACGAAAATATACTTTTATATATCTATATTTCAACGAGACAGAGGCTTATTTACTAAATAATTATTTCTTATTCTATAATACGATAAATGCCAATAGAATTGTTGACATATATCTATAAACTAATTAAACTTTCTTACTCACTCTATAAACACTATTAATTTTATTTAGTCCTTTGTAGCTTTCAGACCAATCACCCTGTATAAACAGCACTGCCTAATTGGTACGTACCAGGGAGAATTTGAAACTATCTCCGATATTTGTAAACAGATCCCATTACATCTAAAAGTGATATCATTAAAGGAGGTCAAAATTCCGGATACTAACAAAAGCTTCGTATCTTTTAGGATCTGATAACAAAGATAACAAAAGATTTTCACATGATATCTACGTGTACGGGATGTTTATAGATACAAAAGCTTTAAAGGAGTGAATGTATAGCTTAAATGTTACCAGAATAAAGCTAATTTCCAATTATTATGAATAAAATTATCGCCGTGAAATTTATGTATCTCTTATGATTATTTTTTTTGCCCAAAAGCGATAGGTCAATAACTTATGGCTATCTCCTAGAACATTCTGTAGAGACAGAAAGTAAACAATGATTAATTTATATGTAGTGATCTAAATTTTGTGTGTGTGTGTGTGTGTGCCATATATAAGTTATACCTATGTATTCAAGCTTTTATGTTTTATAATAAATAGACTTTTATAAACAACTACTTAAAATAAACAGTTATAAATAGTAAGATACCTTGGTTTATAGAACGTGTTTTAATACAATTACAAACCTCACGGCCTGTCTTTGCTATAAGAGACACTTTGAACTAACAAAGGTGAAACAATACATTTACGGAAACAATCGCCAAGGGATGTAACTTAATACTGTTTGCGAAGGAAATTGACAACTGCTGTATTCGGGAAAGCGTTTTAGATTATTTTTAGGTTACGAGAAAAGATTGAAAATAATTATTCATGTAGAATATAAACGATCCATTTTTAAATGTTACTTATTTAATAACAGAGTTAGTGCATTACCCGGCCAATTTCTAAAACGCGATGAACTCGGCACCCGCATGGTGAATTTATATATTACCATGAAGGTCTCTATTGAAAGATACGATAAGTAACTTCTGGGTCAATAATTATCACAACATAAAACTGTCTTAAGACACTCTATCCTTACTCGATAGTATCAGCGCTTTTCGAGCCTAATTCGCTAGCTTTGTTGTTCAACGAGTTACAGAGAGCTATATTCGGGATTTCTTCGATCAATACATAGTCCAACGGATTTGAAATTTGTAGTCGCAGTTGCTTGTAGTCACTCAGAGAGCTATAGAGAGGGCTGTGTTCGGAGTTTCGCTGCAAGATCGAATCAATTAATAGATCCAGATCCGCAGAAAACCCAAGGTCCCTGGCGTAGATCTAAAATTGTATCTGTAGTGGGAGTGAGCAAAGCATGTCGTTCATGCAACCGATGGCCGTTAGAGACGAAAGGTTTTCGAGTAGAGACTAGATTAGATATTTAATGGAATCAGGCGCTACCTTGCAGAAGTCCATCCTAAGTAAGAAAAGGACCAATATTTAGCCACTTCCGCACATGCAGTATTAGTCGTGTAACAAAGTGCACCGCCCGCCAGCCCGCTGATAAATGCGTAGAGTGATTTTGTGTTTGGCACTAATCGGTGTAACATAACTCCTGAAGATGCCTCGTGGAAGGGTGAAACACGTGTTGAGTGATTTGGCGGTGGTAGTTGTGTGATTCGCATTGTTTGCCGCATACGCATTTATCAGCGGGCTGGCGGGCGGTGCACTTTATTGTACGACTACTACTGCATGTGCGGAAGTGGCTAAATATTGGTCCTTTTCTTACTTAGATTAGATGCGGCACGGGTAGGCCCTCCAATAGGTGACAACGACATAATTAAGGTTGCGGTAATTCCCTGGATGTGGGAAGCGGCGCAGTCTGTGACTTGTTATGGGCGTCCATCGGTTGAAAATAAGAAGCCGTAGTCTGCTGTCCACATAACACGTGGAACAGATGACCGCAGGGTCTTCTAGATTCAGGAGTGAAGACTACGGACTGGTAAGCTATATATATAGGATATAGGATAGGATATCCACTTACAAGGTGGACAGACAACCGTGCAAAGGTCGTCGGTAGAACCTGGATAGACGCATATTCTAACCATTCTTATCCGAAATCTACCGGAGCAGCTATGTCCAATAGTAGATGTCATTCAGCTATAATGATGACGATAATGATATATCAAATAGAAGGAAAGAACATACGAAAAGAAAGATTTTGAAAATCGATTCTATCTACTATCGCAACAAAAGAGTTGTTTTTTTTTTAATTAAAATAAATGTTAAGACAAACGGTTGAAAATGTTTTATATTTCAACCATAAAATGCGAATATTACATGAAAAAAATTTTCGGTGTTTAATATAAAATGAACTTGAGGTTCGTTCTAAAAAACTCGTGAGCAAAACTTTCATGTTCTCGGGTTTCGTGACTTCGCACATAAAAGCCTTCTGAAATTCACGCAGTCGCGGGCCTTGTTTCCTTCAGAACTAATTGAAAGAGGGCTTCGACCCCGCGGGGCGGAGTATAGCCTTGTCGGGTTGTTTAACAAGTTATTTTACTTATTTTCTTCATTTGTCCGAAACACGCAATGTCTGCGAATGATAAGAATCGTTATAGAGCGATTGTTGATTTCAGAGTTCACTAAGGCGTCTTTATGAGTGGGCACTTAAAGGGGTGGCACGTAATTTCGTTCATAATGTCAAAAATTATTATTAATAAATTTAATTTGTACATTAACAAAGAAGTACAAAAGACGGTTTTATAACAAAACGAATGAATCGCTTTCAGACGGACTAAAGTAACTGAACTCCCACTAGATGGACCGACGACACATTTAAGGTTGCAGACCGGCCATCGTGACGATCTTTGGAAAAGCCTCTACCTTGCAATGGGCGTACTTTGGTTTAAAAGAAAAAGTAAGTGTCTGACATAGATCAGCGAATTAGCAAGTTGAAATGGCAATAGGCAGGTTGCTGTGCCTTAAAATTCGGGAGTAGATGCCACGGATTAGTAAGCACAAAATCGTCGGAACACTCTTGATGCAGGCAGCTTTATACAGGTCCTATTGGAAATATCTGGAGGAGACCATGTCCAGCAGTGAACGCGGTACAGCTGAAATGGTTGACGATGATAATCATCTGAGGACATCTGATATCTGATAGGACGTTTGCCCACAAGGTGAAATAAAGCATAGGCTACGCCACGCATTACCGAACCAAGACACGTCGATCCCGAAAGGGATCAAAAGACGCCTCCCAAAAAAGCTAGGGAGTCCACCCAAATAAGTTACGTACAAAGTGACTCGACACGCCAAAGCTAGAGGATCCACCGTGATGAAGCCATCAAGAAGCTGAAGAACACTGGAACAGGTAGCGGCGAGCACGGCGGAGACTGCGGCAACGCACCAGAAGGCAATTAGTTCCTTATTTAAATTTATAATTAGGGTCTAAGTTTGTTAGCTCTCGGGTTTTCGACCGTATTCGATGTTTACCGCGAGCCCTGGGTTCGATGTAATTGTAACAGCGACTCTGAATAAAGAGATGCATGCCGCTTCCCGTTATATGGGAGTCATATGTTCAGCTATCTAGGCTGATGATGGAAGTAGGACAGAGATATCGTTTTTTTCTTCTTTTTTGTATTTATTGCACCTATGTGCCACAGATATCAATGTCCGTGCCTTTAATTTTACAATAACATTTAATATTTCTCTTTCTTCTTTTTTGCTCATGTTCCTGCATGACAGTGTTTACTAATCTTAGCTACTTAAATCTACACTTGAAATATTTCCTAACTTAGATTTCAATCTATTTGTAAAGAAATTTAACTAAACTAAACTGTTATTTTTTGTATTTTTAAGTCTTTTTATATTTTGTTTTTCGCTATTATTTTATATGTACGTATCGTAAATTTTATAAATAATATAACAGTGTTTATTGTGGCGTAAACCATTTTAGTGCAGTTTAATCGGGTACAGGTGTTTTCTGCGTATAAATTACTATCGGTTCTCGATTTAAAAACGTTCCGCTGCTCATTAATTTCATATAATCGCTGTTGCGATATTTCTAACCGGTTATGCGCCAAGATCGACTACGAAATTATGTATCGTTGGAGTAACTAATACGCGTGTCCAAATTGTGATACAGTTTAAACATCGGGGTCAATGATCGGAGTCATCGAGTCATTAACTGTTGTGTTATTGTTGTTTTATAAGTGACAAAGTATTTGCCTTTGCTGTGAAATTTTAGTGATAAAAATATTAATTATTATCATCATTTTAGCCTCAAGATTTCAACTGTTGAATAAATGCCGTTTATAATAATTTCTTATTTATGATATCTTATCTACATATATATGTAAGTATTTTTGTATGTTTGTATGTGTCTATAGTAATGTATATATTAGGGAGATGGGAAAGTAATGTCGCTTCTGTCGACATGTTTTACATAAAAACCGATTGATTTTTACCGCTCCGGCATTGAAAATTAGTATACTAGATGGCAAAAGGTTGTTGATAACGAAGGTGAATATATTGTTGATTAGAAATAAAAACTTGTTAAAGATGTAGTCGTGTGAATTTAACTTAAGAAAACGACATTATTTTCCGGTCCACCTTCTAATATGTATGTAAGTACAAATATTAGAGGGACCGGGAAGTAAAGTTCTAAACTACAATCTTCTTCATGTCTCTCCTGTATCCAAAGTTTGTCTGGTAGAAATCTCCTCGAGCGATACCACCTTTTGCACCTATATATGATTTTTTTAACTTTTTTTTTTCTAGTTATTGTACGGTGTACAAAAAAGTGTTAATAAATAAATAAAAAATAATAAATTTAATTTATGGATTCATTTTAGTTTATAAACATAGATCTTAACTTTTAAACTTAACTGTAAACTTAGCCTGTACAAATAGATTTCGCAACGTGAACATTTGAATAAATATCATTTTGTGTAAAAGCTTTATGTTTGTAGTGACTCGTCTGGTATTATATTCAAGGTAAATTAAGTTGAACATATTACTAATGTAATTGAATATTAAAATAGTTTTGGTGGCATAATTTTAATAATGTCTGACACCTACTAAAAGCCCTAGTAAGAATGAAAAGCGTGACGTCATAGTGCATCCACCAAAGATCGTCACAATGATCTTGCACTGCTACCATCCAGCGACTTCCTTTGATCTCAATTATGTCGTCGTTTCAGTTAGTGAGGGGCCTACCCACGCTGCATCTACGGGCTTGTGGAGGATCGCTTGAGAACTTTTCGGCGCCGTATGGACATCGCTTGCACGAGCAATTCTTCGACATACGTGAGCTCAGTGCTTTTGCGGATTTTTCAATTACTGATTCGATCTTGCAGCGTAGACCCGAGCATAGCTTTTTCATTGATCTCTAAGTGACTATGTCTTCAGAATATTTTAGGAGCCATTGTACCGGTCGTATTACGGAGTATCAGCGAACTAGGACCTCAGTGTTCCAGTTAAACATACTTTTAACGGCCTAAGACGAAGGCCCTGTGAAAGTTTCCGAAAATAAGGTTTTTAGGCTCATCGCCCTCAGCATCTTGCCGGATAAAATTGAAAAAAAAAACAGTGGATTTACGAGAGATTGAAAATTAGAAGTTTATCAAATATACATTTTTATAAGTCAATATAAATTCTATATGACATTCGACCCGACCTTCACGGGTGTAATTAAGAAATTCTACTTATTATGAAACACTATGTCAACATAATTAATATGCTTATAAATTCCTTGTGTTTAAATTTTTAATAGCTATCAGTTGTAAGGTCAACTGGTTGACCAATTATAGAGATATTTTTTAGTGTGAGGTAATCGATTTCGTCGCTTGCATATACATACATGTTTTGTAATTTATGCGTGACCGTTATGTGAGATAAGCAATAAATAAATAGATTAATAATTCTTTTGTGGTATTCCTTATATTATATCCTTGTTTATAATTCTACTGTTTTCTATTAAACTAATAACAGAGTAAATAATTATGTACACCACGTACTCATCTTCATAATTATAATTTCAGACATTAAATTTCACTGTTGGACATAGACTTCCTCCATAGGTAACTGCCATAGACCAGCAGATTAAGTAAAAGTGGAAGTTGGCAAGTAACATAACCCGTAGAGCAGATGAGAATACTAGGGCCTTAGGTTCTTGAAGTAGAGACCAGAGACCAACAAGTGCGTCCAAAGACGTCCCCTTACAAGGTAGACAGCAGACTTTTGTCCAGGATGCCCGAAGACGAGATACAAGCCATTTTCAATAGGTCTTTAGATTTATTAGAGAGAAGTGAGATCGTCGTGCAATATGATGTGAATCGTGCATTCAGGGCTTTCACACAATAACAAGAACATCTGTCTACATTGTGGATGTATGTCCTATGTCACGTATTCATCTCATTATATTCATATTCTGATATTTTGACAATTGACACCGACTGCAAGGCATATGTCTCTTCCAAATATTACCACGCAACCGTGTTAATCTAAAAATGCATTTTAAATAAAATATGCATTTGAATGATGCCATTCCACCATTTTACAGGAAAAGCGATTTTGTTAAAAAAATCCTGGGTGCGATATTAAATATTATTAAAAGCAGTTTGTTTTTTAAAAAATCCTCGCATGCACTTAACCAAACTTTGATAAACATCGTTATAAGTTTGAAAAAGAAGAAATGTTAATTGATTAAGTAGCTGACTAAATCAATAAAAATTGACAATTTTGACTTTAAAACAAACTGTCAAATATGCAAATATTCAATACTCGTATATACATATTGGATGCTCAATGGAAAAACACTCGAATTTACTTATAACTTATAACAGAACTAACTTTTAATACAACTACTTAAAAGTCCTTCTCCTAACTACACAACAACCGTCATCTTTTCATGACAATCTTTCCATCTTTCTATCCCAATGTTGCTATTTTTCTTCTACATGCATTTTTAGTTTCTTCCTTTTCTTAGTTTTAAATCTAAAATTATTTTTCTTTTCAGCGATGCACACACTGTATAGGTTTTCCACAAATACCGTCATGTTGACCGGTTTTGCATTGCCCGTATTCAGCGACTTCTGGCGAACTTAACAATGTCGTCGGTCCATCTAGTGAGGAGCATACCTTTCTACCAGCTCGAGGTCGCCACTCGAGAAATTTCAGCCCCGACGGTCATCGATTGCACGAGCGATTTACTATGACAACTACCACTATAGACGAGCTCTTCTTCAACTAATGTCAGTAACCATGGTGTTTTTAAAATTATAATTATGTTTAAAAGCATATTATTATATAAATCTTATCATAGAATATAAAGATTGTAATAGAACTTATTTGTTAACTTATTTACCCGGTTGATATTATAATGTGCACATTGTAAAAGTTCATTTAAAAAGAACAACTGTGGAGTTTCTGGTCGGGTTTTCTCAGCGGATTACCATTCCGAGACGGTAGTTTCTTACTATTTGTAATGTTAAAACATTTGATGGTACAAAAGTACGTGTAAATGCCTTTACTTTTATTTTTTTTACGTTTCTAAAGTGAGCAGAATGGGGAAATGTATATTAAAAAGATAAATAGTACAGTAGAGTCGGTAATGGTAGAGAAATTTAATTTTTATAAGACTATGACAATTGTTTTTAATTATTACATTACAAATGTATATAATACTAACCAAAAAGGTTAAGTTTTCTTTAACATAAATTTATATTTTCATTTTATTTATTACAATTTAAAAAGTAAAAATATAGAAAATGGATAATTCTTTAATTTTTACGTAAGATATTTTCTACTTTTTGACTCGAGAACCGTAGAGTTTCCAGTAGATTCCTTATCGGAAAATAAGCGTTGACCTTTTGCAGCTTTTCCGTTGCATTTTTGTAGGAATACTCGGAAAACGCTAGTGCGGTTTCTGAGGTTTAAAGGAAAATTTTATTTACTGAATTTTTATAGAGTTCCTTTTTTAAGTGACTGGTTTGAATAAATATATTTTAATATATTAGTTCAATGTGTTTATATACATTCATATTATTCGTTTTATATAAGAGATTTCCATTTATGAACAGACTCATCACGATGTCTCTGGAATCATAAGGCTCAGAGATTTGATATTTAGTAAGAATATTCCTTTCGCCAAGGACAGGTCAGTTAAGAACGAATTTTACTTAATCTCATCCGCAAAGGGGTTAAGTGGGCGAATAATTAGGCATATAGATAACGAAATTGCAGGCAGGAGATAGCTAGTTATCTGAAACGAATCGAAATTGTACCAGACGTATGTGGTTTTCAGAAACATAAAAAACGAACGTAATATCTTCTTTAGATCAGTAATAATCAAAATTACTTAATTAGTAGTGATAGATTTATATGGAGAAAATTCTATCTAGGTAAGTATTTTTCTACCTCTTTTGTTTCATGTCCGATCTTAGCCTTTCTAGAATTCTTATGCCCCCTATGTAACGAACATAATTTTTATATTAAGGTAAAATAGAGTTCAATTTGGATTGGCCCCTTAATAGTTCAATTGTCCGCCTGTGGGACGTGGGCTCCACGTTGGGAAACACTGACCTAGGTAAATATTACCACGGTGTTTAATTCTGCTATTTAACTCTAAACTGTATATATAAGTGCAATCAGGTTTTAACGGTGTTATAGATATGTTACCGAAGTTTTTAAGACGAGGATTCACGAAAGGTATAAGTTTAAAACAACATAATTTAACTTGACTCATCTAAATATGTTGATTGATGTTGGTTTGGTAATATTAAATACATGCGATGCGATATACATGCGAGTGTATGACATATAATTAATTTAAACTTGTAGTCTAGCTTTGTACTTAATACTAATATGAGAACTTTGCATTCATAGAAATAGGAGTAAAAATAAGAGAAATAGCGATGTGTGTATAATTAATACTAGGAATAAAGACAAGTCTATAACAACTTTGTTTAGGCTCTATAAAACTAGTAATTTCTACGTAGGTAAATAGGTAGACGTCTACAATGTCCTTTTTAATTTAATTGGTTCAAACTAGTCGATTACACCTGCTATAAATAAAGTATATATGTAAAAAATAAACCACATGTACGACTCTCTGACAGTGAATACTACATAAAGGATAATAACTCAATTTTATATTTTTTTACATTAAAAATATATATTTCATTAATCATGTTATTATAAAATTTTCACATGCGTCATATTACGGATTACTACATATTAAAATTAATTATTGTTTACTGTCGGTCGAGGTTTCATAAATCTGAGTTCTCTTTTAAAAATATACAGGAATATATATACATACATACATATATATATATATATTTATATATATATATATATATAGGACTCTGTGAGTCTGACGTAGTATTCAGGTGAACAGCGATTCCCCCGGAGCCTAACCCAGAACTGACGCTATTACCATCCTATGTCCTCGGATGTTTACATAATTGCAGCTTATTATACGAAGGGAAGTCTTGGAAAGGAATATCATTTCTTGCCTAGCTTGTGTATTCTGCAATAAGTCGTCTGCTGTTTTTATAACTGTCTGTCCGTGTAGACAATAAGCTATCGGAAGGATTTGACCTGCCGCATTTCAAGAGAAAAAATAATTTAATGTACACATATTTTAATGTTATTACTTTATGTAGGATGATTATAATTAGCCGTGAAAGATTTAAAAATTTATGCTGATAAATAGGCAATACATTCAAAATAGAGATTAAGTTACACTGTAGTCATTAATCGAAGATAACCTTGTATCCTTATCTAAGGTATTTTAAGATTTGACATATCTATTCTTTAACCATATCATAATAAAATTTACACATGATTTGTCAATCATCAAGTCAAAAGTCACCCTGTTCAGACGCCTATAGGAACGAGGATTTGTTATATACGAGAGGAAATTTCTTGCAATGAACTTTAATTACTGTTTTAATAAATTAATATTAATCGTTTCAGTGCATAGACATTCACAATTGTAATTGGTGGTGGGACCTTTTCAATATTTCAATAAATAGTTACTGCACTAATCCTTGACGAAAGACACATTGTGCTTGCTGGTAGAGCGATCACTCAAAATGCGTTTCATTTATTATTTTCTTTTTGACTGCGACAGTATTATCTTTTAACTCATACATATGTTCATCGTATCAGCTCATAAACATCCACTGCAAGGGACAGTCCTCCCTCAAACATCTATGGGGTGATACACCATAATCGCCAAGGTTGGCAGACGGGTTGGTGAATGTAGTGTGGTATTATGGGTACGCAGAAGACGTTGCTGCTCATCCTCTGTAAACTTGTTCATAAGCAGTGGCAATCCCATATAATTATTACACACAGTGTTAAACATATAAGATTGTATCTCGATAATCGAATCTTCGACCTATGATAGCAAGTTTGAGTCCTCTACCGCTTGGCTACCACTGCTTATGACATATCCGGATTAGAATCAGTGATCTATAACAATAAGTCACAGTACATCATCACAAAGCCAACGAGTGTTCGTATAAGATTAATTGACAATTTAATAACTTAGTTTAAATGCAAAATACCGTCTGTAAACTTGCTAGATTGTTTTGCTAGTATCTGATAACATAACGAGTCACAGCGCCATTGTGTATTTATCTAAAGAACACATACGAATGGAATTTATGAACAATACTTGATTAATGAATTTTTTGTGTGCAAGTCAAGGCGAGACGGGACCGGTTTTAATGGATTTTTACTAATATCTATTAGAATTGAATATTTCATCGATTAGATGTTTATTATTATTTTATTTATAATGTATTTCAATGTATTTATTATTAACAATTCATATGTTAGTGATATTGATATATTCTCGTGCTCTCTCGTATCTTTTAAAAAACAATTTCGTTCGAAATTATTGAGTACATACGATATAATTTAAACCATAATATAAAAATATAAACAAACATAATAAAAATATATAAACCATAGTCTTTGATCCCTGTTTGACTATAAATCATTATATGTTCTCAGTGAGATAGTAATAAGGTAACAAATGTAACTAATTTTACATTTCTAATCTTTTAAGTTTGTACTTTCTTACTGCCTTTTGTTACTGTTTATCAAATACCAATAAAATAAATAAAGTAAATAAATAAACACATACATAGGGTGATTGGTTGAAGGTGTAAAATCTTTTAAGTAGTGAAGTAGTCATTTACTGTCAACTAATGAACGACAAACCAACGGTTTCAGAAATAATAAAAAACATAAAATAAAAATAAACATAGGATGGTAATAAAAGCAGTTTTGAAATTCGAATTCCTACATTTTAAAATTAATTACTGTTTACTATCTGTCCATGCAGAATTTATACTGACATAAAGATTTAGCCTGTCGATTTTCAATAGAAAAAATAAATTAATGATGTGATATTTTAGTGATAACTTTTTACAGGATGGTTAGGATTAAGTGTAAAAAAAGATAATTCTTCGCTGACAAATGTTATATTTATATATATTCACCTTCCTAAAACTCTTGTATATTTATTATATTCGAAATTATTTATTACTATATACATGTCAACTGTCAATAACTTATATTCTTCAGTTTCTATAATAAGAGTGTATGTAAGAAATTGCCTATAGTAATAAGATCACCCATTGTACTTTTTGTTTACATTACGAATGTCCGCGGATTAAATATAAAATATTCTTATTAAAAACAGTATGATACAAAAAGTCACAATTTCAAAAAGCAAAAAAAAATGGTTGATAATTTAAATTAAATAGTCGATTATCTGCAAATTATGGGAAGAATTATCTACTACAAGTTAAAAGCCAATTATGTATCTAAAATTATATGTAAAGTTTAATACACATTTTTATTTTTAAAGACCGCGTATTTTGCTTCAACTTTTTATATTATACTTCCTATATATAAAAATAAACGTTTGTCTGTATGTCCTTTATAGAATCGTAAACTATGCATTTGATTATGTGACGATCTTATGCAAAGTTGTTGTGCATGAGACCGTGAAGGTTTCCAAGGTGTTAGTTTTTGTTAATCAATCAAATGATTCAAAATTTGTTGAAAAATTATTTAACATTTGGGTAATGTCTTTCCTTCAATTTTATTTTAGTTAGTGGCGTAGCAACGTTGACGTCCACGGCTGGACATAGGCCACATATATTTCCAATAGCAGTAGTTGGAAGCGGCCTGCATCCAACATCTTCAGTAGACGTTAACAAAGTTATGTGCCTTATGAGCGAACGTCCTGCGCTGCCTTTTGCTGCTCGTGGCCTCCACTTTAGAACCATAAGGTCTTATCGATCATCTGTTCTGCGCGCTATGTGCTCATTGCCACTTCGACTCCCCAAATCGCCGGGAATCCCTCTATTTATTCATTATTTTTATAATCTTTGTAAAGGTAGAATTAATGTCATGAAAACTAATCGACACGTGACCAATTATATAAAATTTATTTGATTTTACGAACATGTGGTATTTATATTAACACTATACTTACCGTAACTATTATGTTAATGTAAGGGAAATATAGTATAGTTATTCTTAACTTGTAATTGGCCATCATTATGTGAGTTATTCGCCTCCAATGTAATTCTTTACATTTCATGCTTTTTTTCACGAACCATAAATTGTGGAGGCATTCTCGCAGTCCGATCAAAATAAGCAATTTAAATTAAACTCTCTGGTCATATTTATAAGGCTGCAAATATAGTGTTCAGTCATTCGTTAGGTTTTGATATTTTTTTTACGTAGACACAAAACAGATGTCAAAGTTTTTTATCATGCTCTATGTTCGTGTAATATATTACGATTAAACGTAACGAGTAAGTGTTTAATTTTTGATATACGTAACTGAATTAATAAAAACGACTGTTTTTTTTTTAAATAGGATTATTAAAAGTACTGTAAATAACATCTTTTAGGTTTTTTATTTCTGGCTAGTGTTAAAAAAAAACATAACGTATTTTCTTGTTTCGCTGTAGGCACATTTTTTTAAAATACCGTTTATGTACTTCATTGCAAGTCACGATGAATAATAAATTAATAAAAATACGTATATTACGAAATAAAATTTAAAATACCTCGAGAGTATTATATTTAAAAAGATAATTTCATCTTAAAGTTTTTGACACTTATATAAAGAGATTAGAAATAGTGTAAAAGCTGTAAACGGGTAAATATATAATACATTTGTTTTCAATTAATGTATGGTACACACTATCCAAAAGTCAATGGTTCAGAAATAATAATTAAAGTATATAAGGAAAAATGTTTTCATATCCACATTAATACACATAAAAGGTTTATTTTTGGGACTTTGTCTTTGTAAACTTTTATGATATATATGTTATATATCACTGACTCACCTTTCATCACATGCCGACTCTTCCACTCCGCCTGTATCTACGACAACACCATTCATAGTTTTAAACTTTCCCAACAACTATTAAAAACTATCTTTATCACTCAATACGACATCCATAAGGCATGTACAGCACCAGATTTAAATATATACTTCGATATGGACGTATTGTATCACGGTGTGAAATCGAAAATAAAGTGAAAGATAAATAAATAAAAGTATAAAAATACAACGGACGTCCACTTGGTCAAGACTCCATGCGTTTATGTTTTCTGCCGCCACGCTCGTAGTGTACCGCATGGAGCTCGTGGCGCGAGTGGCCAAAGACTAGCGAATGCAGATTCGACACCATCATTTTATACGCATTTTATTATTTTGATGCTCCTGTAAATAATTATTTTTATCTATTATATTTACATAATTTTTTACTTTATTATGGATTTAATATGTGTATGTTTTATGTTTATGGTGTCAATAAAGATAATTTTTCGTTGTATCTCATTTGAATGAAGCCGTACTGCGCATCAATCATTAGCGTATGAACTAGTTTTAAGATTTATTATAATATTTTTATATATGTTTGTGTTTGCGTTTTTGATTTAACATGTACACGGACAACCTTTGGATGGATTTCAACTGGGATTTAATATGGTGTGGGCATATACAAAAAAAAAGAATAATTATGTGATTTATTATGAAATAATAAGTAAAAACTTATGCTAAGTTGACTGATAATATATAAAATTATTAAAAATCAAATACAAATACAATACACATATATTTAGAGAACTTAATAATACACATTATTTAAATACTATTGTACGGTAAATAAATGGAATACAAAATATTGAAAATTCCAAAGCAGAGACAAATGATACACGTTTACGAGTTCTAAAAGTCCAAAATGTTTCTGCTCTTGTTGACACAAATTTCACAGACAGTAAATGACTTGCTGAGGAAAACAGTGTAAGGATTCAAGTATTGCACCTAAGGGGTATAGGAGGCCATTTGAGTTTTAACACTCTGCGACATGACTGACCGAACATAAAAGTTCGTAAATCCCAAAAGTTTTGGGAATTTTTTTTAATAAATTTATTACAAAATATTTTTGACCGTAAAGTTTAATCTCAACAACAGGCGAGGTGGACATTAATCAGCTCATACGCTTGGTTTTTTTTTCATATCTAAGAAAAAGTTATACTATTATTTTTACATAGGTTTAGTTTTAGTTTCGTATAAACAACACCTTTTTATTACATAACCATTTATGTTTATTTTATTTATTTGTTTGATAACACACATTTATAATCTACAAGGTGGTTAATATTATTAATGTGTAAATTATATTATTAAATTAAAAGAAAAGTAACGAAAAATACAGGATATCTAACGTAAAGACGGTTCGAATCTTTGCCGCCATTCAAAAATCGCTGGATTAGTACCGTGATCCGTAGTTTAATGCCCACTGGCACCGCTGGTGCGTTAATATTTAATATTCAATGAATAACCAGTTGCTCCGCGAGGCGCGCGCAAACACAACACAAAAGCAGCGCCTACAGGCGGACCTGCAAATTGGATGAGGTTTACCGCATTAAACTGAGAATATTTTAATCTAACTAATATTCTCTCTCTTCTTATCTGCACTTTTTTTGAAAATGAATAAATATTACAAATGGCTAAAATAATTTTCTTCTTTATCTTCACCTTTTTCGAGATCACATATGGTTTGAAATAAGTTATAAAATCATTCATTGTCTTGTTTCGAAAATTAATGAATGGTTACAAATAGTCTAGTCCAGTGATTCCCAAAGTGGTCTATATTTAGGTGTCTATGGCAACCTGCAGGGGGTTAACGTGAGAGAAAAAAAATTTGGCGGTCCATGAAATGAAAATGGGTGTCCACGATAGTAGAACGACGACAAGATCAACACATACACTGATAGTACCTATTTAGTTACATCATACTATCTTATAATATCAAAACATTTACATTATTTATAAAAGTACTTATGAAGTAAAAAAAAAATATATTTGTTTATAAAATGGTGTAAGTTGTAGGATGTTGGTGGTCGCAATACATTTTGAACTTGTAAAAACCTGAGAGTCGCAGTCTCCCGTCTCATCATACCTCGCGGAAAGGGCGTTCAGCGCTGTTACCAATCTCCTAACGAAAAAAAGAAACAGACTGGACATCATTAGCCGAGGAGATTTAAGATTAACCCTTACAAAATTGACGCCAAATGTTTATAATTTATTATTAAAGTATCAGGTTCATCCTTCTCACCAAAAATATTGACTTATTGCTTATTTTATTTTATTTATAGTTTATTTTATGTTTATTTAATGTTACGTATATTTTACATAACAGATACAAAATTTTATTTTGAGTAGTTTAAATTTAAATTCAATTAATAAATGTATAAATTAACATGTGTTTTTACTTTAGGTTTTTACCACTAAACTTCACTACAGTTAGAAATTTACAGGAAATCTATATCAGGTAAATAGGGGGTCTACCCAACACGGAAAAACATGGCAAGGGGTCTACGACACAAAAAAGTTTGGGGAACTCTGGTTTAGTCCAACTAATTTTCTCTCTTCAATTTTTCACCTTTTGAAATGTTTAAATCTCATAAGGCTTAGAACCGATAATTTCAACTAATTTTCTAACTTTTTCTCGTCACCTTATTAAAGAAAACAGTATATTACATTTAAATTCATGATTCCAAATAATATTCTCTCCTTCCTTATTTCAAAATACGTAAATAGTATCACAAGAATCTGGAAATATATTGTTCTAACTCATTAAACTAAGAAAATTAGTAAACAGTATCATGTTAAAATACATAATTCAAACTAATTCTCTGTTCCTGTTTATTTATACCTTTTTCGAAAATAAAGAAATTGTATCGCATTGTATTATATCAGGGGTGGCCAATCTCCATGAAAGCCCGAGCTACTTTTCAAAATTTAAAATGTTTCACGAGTTGGAATTTAATACGTAATTAAATAGAAAGCAAAAAATAATATTACTATTTTACAGAAATTATATATATTGAAAACATAAATAAAGGTGAAAAAATATGTTTATTGAATTTACAACGTTGCGCTTAGTGTTTATTATATTAATCATATTTGTCGTCTGTAATTTAAAAGTCATTTTAAAACATATACGAAACGATTATAATTTTTTTTAATAATAAAAAAAAATAAAGGTGTATTTATTGAGAGTCGCAAATAATCCTTCAAGGAGCCACAGGTTGGCGACCCCTGTAATGTACTATTATTCTCTCCTTCTTTTTTTTTCAGAAATGATTGAATAGTACTTCATAAGGACTGAAAGCTTGAGCAGTGGTAGCTCTGCGGTTGGGAATTGACGCTTATAAATCGTGAGTTCGATTCCCAGCGTACAATCTTATATAATTCACATTTTGTGCATTAATTATATATTTTTTACCATTGCTTACAAGTTTCTATAGGATGGGCAGCAGCGTTCTCTGCATACCATAATACTACACTGCAATTGCCAACCCGCCTGCCAGGCGTGGCGATTATGGTTTGGATTATGATCTCTTCATAGACATCTTCGGGAGAGAACTATGCCTTGCAGTGCGTGTCTATGGGCTGAAAAGTGGGAAAGAGAAAGCTTTAAATATGTTATTTCAACTAATATTCTCTCTCTTTATATATGACTTAGGAAGACGAACGAAAAAGGGAATCGTTATTGGTAGAGCTTATCTTTTCCTGTCTTTTTACACCATTATCAAACACTATCCGTTACGCTTATATTATTGCTTTTATTTTCCATTATTAAGGTTAACATTTATTTTAGTTTTAAAATAGATATTTTTAAAATTCGCCAAGAATTAGCCCACGGGTTAAAGAGAACGTACTTTTCGCTACAAAAATCAGTTTTATTATTGCACTGTACTAGAAAAGAATATGACGTTTGCAACTATTGTACAAACACTCGCGAGCTCGGTGTTTGGCACTGGTCGGTGTAACATCTCCTGAGGATACCCCGTGGAGGGACGAAACACGAGTAGAGTAAATTAATGGTGGTAGTTGTGTTTCGCATTGTTTACCGCACCCGCATGTATCAGCGGGTTGGCGGGCGGTGTACTTCATTGCACGACTATTGCTGCATAGCGGAAGTAGCTACATATTAGTTTCTCTCTTAGTTCCCACAAAGATATCAACGATGACCGGTCTCACCAAGTTCAGCGATTACTCGCGATTTTGACTACATCGTCAGTCCACTTAGCGAGCGACTTATATACTAACTTAAACTAAGTTATATACTACTACGGTAAATAGATAAGCTTCACAAAAAATAAGAAGTACAAATACATATCTTATACCTAATGTTGCATTAAACCTCATAGGCACCTATAAATTTTACACGAGTATCCTTTGCTGAAATGCATGCATGATTTTTATAAAACGCTAGGAAAAATGTCAAAACTTAAAAATATATAAATGAATATTTCATCTTTAAACTTAACTAAAACGCATCCGCACTTTCTGTCAGTCTTACTTCAATTGTTCAGTGTGAACACGGCTTTCTAATTAGTAAATTTATTACGAAGTTGAAACATAACTATTTTGATTTTAGATTTATAAATAAATTTAGTTCCCACATTTATAGGATAGTCAACTATAGCTCTACCGGAATCGCGAGGTAGCGGTTATATATCATACATACTTTACATAATAGACGCAGCGTGGAAAACCCCACACTAGATGGACTGATGATATAGTTAAAGTTGCAGGAAGTGCATGACTTTTGGGGAAGGCTTAAGGTTTGTAATTGGCATCAATTAGCCAATATGATGATGATTGGTGACTAATTCGTAACAAATCACTTTTATTTTTTATTAAAATAAATTTTATTTCTAAACAAATTATTAATTTGCTTTTGTGTGTTTCGCATTTTATATTTTTATCATCTTATACTTCTTAAAATTCTTTATGTGTAACTGTTTGCTTATTCTTCAAATAAATAAATAATTGATTAGGAGGCGTGGCACAGTTCAGACAGCAAGAATTTTCTTAACACAAATAATACGGCTTCGTATTTTTATTTCTATTTCTTTAAACATTGTAACACATAAAGACGTCTACGTAAATATAAAATCGCTTATAAAGCTCACCGTAAGCTCTTTTATCCCATAAAAGCGATAGCAGTTAAAGCTAATAATAGCAGTAAGCATGCCGTATTTTGTTAGACGATTATGAACTTTATGCCTATTAAGATAGAATTTAAATCTAATAGTTAAGTCTAATAAATAGTTTTTTTTTGTTACGAGTTTTGTGGTTTACATTCTGTTTGCGCTAAGAATGCAGTGAGTCATTATTACCAAGGATAGACGACCTTGTTAGTCTTCAGATAACGTTGGGTTTAGGCTGCCCACTGCCCCAGCAGTGGACTTCTAACGGCTGATGATGATAAGGGCATAATCGTAATATCATTTGTACAA
The DNA here is from genome assembly GCF_028537555.1 of Battus philenor. Taxonomy (NCBI): domain Eukaryota; kingdom Metazoa; phylum Arthropoda; class Insecta; order Lepidoptera; family Papilionidae; genus Battus; species Battus philenor. Next base: position 10,061,793 of record NW_027181686.1, read on the forward strand.
TATATTTAGACTGCAGACATTAAGCAAGAAATACACAAATAAAACCGGTCAATTTTTTGGTATTCGTAGTATTCAGCTACGGGTCAGAAAAAGCACGATCTGACCTCGAAAAAGCTCGGTAGATATCACATAAATGCTTTTGTGATGCTACTAGAGGAAGTTGCAGCAAATTTCCTGAACAGCATTTCACATTGACGACTCTCTACGATCTCAAAATGAAAACCTGGTTTTCGACCACCGACGACCTCAACGTGGTCGTCTGTCTATCCTGTGGGCGGAAGTCCTATGCTGCTCTTGCAGGTTCCTGGACTCATCTCTAGAATCTTTAGGCCACTAAACATTGTATAATTTCGGACTTAATACTTTACAACCATATTGTACCAGACAACCCAAAGTAATGTATATAACAAATAGACAGCTCTGTAAATGTTATAGAAATAATAATTGATAATATAGTCCTATATATTTTATATATAACAATAAAAACTACAACTTCAACTTAATTACTAATATACTTAAATAGGAGGATAATGCACAACTCATCATCATAATTAATTCCTATATTCTCAAGATGAGGCAGAGGGCGTCCACAGTACGTCGCCATCTCGAGCGGTCTTAAGCCTCGCGCTTTACTTCGCTCCACGTCATTCCAACTGCTTTCACTTCTGCAGTGATCGTCCGCCGCCAGGTTTGCTTTGGGTGGCCACGTCTTCGCTTTCCTTGAGAATTTCATTCTATGGCTTACCTCGGTATGTGATCAGGGTCCCTTCGACACGTGTGGCCTATCCAGTTCCACTTGCGGTGTTTGATCTGCTGGTCTATCGGCATCTCACCGCAGCTTTTCCTGAGGTCTACGTTGGAGACTATCAGGCCAGTATGTACCGAGAATAAGTCGAACACAGTTGTTAACGAAGACTTGGAACCGACGCGTGATATCTTTGGTAACCTTCCACGTCTTGCATCCATATAGCAACACAGTTTTCACATTGGACGGGAATATTTTGAGCTTAACTCTCCTAATCAGCTTCCGTGATTGCTATACAGAATGGAGCTGTGCGAAGGCTGCCTTTCCCTTGGAGATTTTCGAAGCGGTGTCCTCTTCGGTCCCTTCTGATTCTGATACTACGCTACCGAGGTAAGAGAATGTGTGGACTCTGTCCACTCCCTCTGTGCCAATAAGCAACGGCAAAGAACCTGTTGCTGCGCACCTTATTTTTTGGGTCTTCCAGATTGATTATAAGTTAAATCATTATTTAAATTAATTTTATTTAATTATTGAAGTCAGTTGATTTTAAGTCCCGTCTGCAAAGCCTCTCGTCGTAGATCGTCCAGTTCGGCTTGCATGTCGGCATGTGTGTGGCTCAATGGGCATAGGTCATCGGCATAGTTCAAATCTTCCAAGACATTGGATAGTTCCCACTCTATGCCACTGCGCTTGCCGTTATTGGTGGTGTTCACTATGCCAAACGACAAGAAAAAGAAGAGGTGAGAGGAGGCACTCCTGTCGCACACCTGCATGGACCCTTATATCTTCCGAGACAAGGCCGTCATGAGTCACTCTGCAAGAATATTTCCTGTTGATGTCACATAATGCGGAAGCGTACGGTATTTATAATGCACAACTAATAATTCGTAATCATTCATAAATAGAAAAAAGTTACAACGATCCTTCCGTTAATAGTTCTCGAACCTTCTTAAGCATAGACGGTTTGCTTACACTCTCATTACTAAGAGAAGTTTATTCCAAAGCAAGACGCTTTGGACAGAAAAACAAGAATGTTTTAATTTAGATTTGTGAGAAGGACAATTTAGTAAAAGAAACACCTTTTTTCTAGCTATATGTTGTCAGCCATGTGTTGTCACTACAAAGCGTAGGTTTCCCCCCAATATATCTTTGGAGATTGACGATCACAGTGTGATATTATAATACGCAATGGACGCTGTTGACCATTCTTTGGAAACTTGTTTTTTATCAATGGAAGTCCTGTATAATTAATGTGAACTATATAAAATTTTATGCCGGGAATGGAATCTGCGACTTGCGATCGCAAATCTCAGTTCTCTACCGCTGAGCTGCCATTGCTTAACAAGCTATATGTAGTAGATAATAAATCGCTTGTTATCAATGTCCAAGTACATTATATTAATTACAGATATACAATTACTGCAGACGCAGTATTGCGTAATTTATCAAACAATGAACGCTAAAAAACAATTAATAATTATTATTCTTAAATACATTATTCTTAGTGTTATTTGATAAGAATATAATAACGATTGTAATTTCAGTGGCAGCCTGTAATATGACTGTTGTTAAATCTTAAACCGCAGTTTTAAATCCGAAAATAATAAGCAGACGATGAAGGAAAATGTCGTAAGTAACCGGGTTTATACGTGCTTTGAGTCCGTGGGAAAACACATCTGCATTTCTTTCTGGGGAAATAGAATCAGTAATGATGTTTACTTTGCACATAGTAACACTCTCTGTTAACTATGTAGTATGTGACACTGACATTACGTCAGCGGCAATCTATCTGCCATCGTAAGAATTCAAATGGGTGTTCGAAATTTAATTTAATAAAGGAAATATGTAATATAATTAAAAAGATGGCAAAAGTGGCTAGTCAGTGTAAAACTATTAAAAAACTACTATATATATATATCATAATTTTCGATAAGATCGATTAGAAGTTGCCTGAATTCGTCGTATTCCGAGTAACTTACAGTAATTGACGATAAATATTGCACATCGACCTTTGGAAAGAGACAATCGGCTAATTTCCGCTTCGTAAGGCACTATCTCTGTCCCACACTACCTATGTGACGTTTTGTTAGTCGTTGTATTTCGTGCGACAGAGATAACGCTCTACGAAGCCGAAATTAACCGATTGTTTCTTTTCTAAGGTCGATGTGCAATATTTATCGCCCGGTACTGTAGTAAGGTCGTCTTTTAACTTTGTGGATTTCCCACGCTGCGTTTGCTGGTCTAAGGTATCCAGTCTAGAAACTTCTGTTGCCCAATATATAGCCTTCACACAGACATTTAAACTTGGTAATCCGCAGGGCTACTTAGATTACTTATGTTCGTTTATAGATCTCCTCATATCTTCTTCGATTTAGTAGAGAAATCCCGAGCACGTAACTCTTTTTGTTTGTTAATGGAGCCTGAATATGACAAATAGCATAAAAAGTATTTACATACAAAACGGAAGAGCAATCCTTTCGGAGCTAGGATTCCATTTTTTACAACGCTTGCGTAATGTATAAAGGACAGAAAATTTTAAAAAAGAGCAGATTTAAGACATCCATTTGGATTGCATAAAAAGTACCACGCATTATATTCCAAGATTACGGTAATTTGCCGGTGTTTGTATTTTTATTGTCTGTACTTTTGTTATGTTTATTAAAGATTCTCAGTAAAATTGACAATATTACAAACAATAAAAAATTAAAGAGTAATTGTAATTTAGATGACAGGCTACCATAACATGCGCTAGTAAAAATAATTTTTTTTAAAAATAAAACTCAGTTCAAATTTTAATTTATAAACCAATATATCTAATGTAAACAGATAGTAATCAATAATTATTTTTTAATTTACTGTATGTTTATCATAACTTTTAAAGAGACACTGGATGCAGAACGCTTTCATCCGGCAATTGGAAATCTTTTAAGAAAACCTATATCCAGTGTACATCTTATGACTGAAATGATAATGACGATGATGTACATATACAACGATAACACAACGCCACGATTCCTGGCAGCATATAAAACCCGAGACAGAAAAAATTTTTTTGCAATAAATGGTTAAGTAAGAAAAGGACCAATATTTAGCCACTTCCGCACATGCAGTGGTAGTCGTGCAACAAAGTGCACCGCCCGCGAGACCGCTGATAAATGCGTATGCGGCAAACAATGCGAATTACACAACTACCACCGTCAAATCACTCAACACGTGTTTCGCCCCTCCATGGAGCATCTTCAGGAGTTATGTTACACCGATTAGTGCCTAACACAGAAACTCTGTGTTTGGCACTTAGGATGGACTTTCGCAAGGTAACGCCTGATTCCATTGAATATATGGTTAAGGCTTATGTCCAAAATTGGATGTCTTATGCTTGAATTGTCGATGATGATAAATTATTTAATTACATAGATTACCTAAATGTTAAAGATTAAAACGATAAATAAATAAAAAAATAATCGGATGAAATAAAAAAAAGTTTAGCCACTCAGGAGAGAAAAGTTTATTTTTAATTTGCGAAGTTGCTTTCAAAACATCGGCAGCATCGGGTCTTCTTGACTAATATATGTACTCCCGTTGATTTAGGGTACCGTAAAACACGAATGCAAACGGAATACTCGATCGGGTTGCTGTTAAATTTATAAACGCGGGCATCTACTGTGGACTAATAGATTCACGGAAGTGAATCGATTCGTGTTTCTAGGTTTCAGGTACTGTAAACGCTAATGTGTTTATATTTTATATGTTATATACACAAACAGTGCAATACAGACTTTTCTGACGGCAGATTAATCTTTGATTAGCTAGCATTTATAGGCTACCCAACATAAATTGATATTCTCGTGACAATTAAAATCTCAGGGAGTGTAACAAAATTATTACATGCGATGTAGCATTACCCATAACGATACATTTAATAGTTAAACTGTACAAATGTAAATTTGTTTTAAATTAATTATTTTATATACGTATAGGCAGCGGAAGCTGAGCTGTTAAGGTTAGTCCTGAGATTTGCGATCGTGGTTCGATTCCCGAGATACAACCTTATATAACTCACACTCTCTGCAATAATTATATAGGATTGCCACTGTTCACAAATAAGTTCCCAGATAATGGGGTAGCAGCGTTCTCTGCGTACTATAATACCACACTGAAATAACCAACCTGCCTGTCAAGTATGGCGATTATAGTATATCCTCTATCTATCTTAGAGGAAAGCTTATGACTTGCAGTGGGCCTCTATGGTCTGAAATAACGATTTAAGTTTAATTTTTACGAAGATTTCTCGTAACATATGAACCTTACTTCCAAGTCCCAGCGACCAGCTATTCTAAACGAAAACTTATTGTATTTTATTTATTCTTAATAAAAAAAATTATTAATTTATTTTCCAGTGGCCAGTTATTCTAAACGAAGACTTATTGTATTTTATTTATTCTTAATAAATAAAATTTATTAATTTATTTTTATGTAGTTATATATTGTCTAGAAAAATCCTTAACAATTATATGCAATTTAATTTATTATTACGAATTTAATTACTGATATGCATTTTAGTATCAAATACAAACCAATTAAATTTATTTGATTTGTAAGAGAAAGTTTTTGACATTCTAATCCAGTGTCTCCAGACGGCATTATTATAGGACATATAATCATTTAAGAAGGGGACTAATATATAGCTACTTCCGCTATGTAGCAGTAGTCTTTTCTTACTTAGGATGGACTTCCGCAAAGTAACGCCTGAATCTATTAGATATATAATCATTTATAATCGTCGGCTTAAGATTAAGTTTAAGTTAGTAACACGCTTCCTATTCAGAAGAACTATTAAGAAACTTAATGAGATTTGTATTTTTTGATGATTGTATTAACTATTTTTTTTAAATATTGGATTTATTAATTTTCAAAAATCTGTATCGCAGAAATAGTACGAAATAGAGTTATATGCCTTTTGATAGAGCCCATGCTTAATAAATATCATGAATTTACAAAGACATAAATTTATCGCGTAATTTTGTAGTTTGTAACAAATTCTTATACATTGACCTACGAATGAGTCAGACACTACATGCTTAGTAGCGGGTAGAGCAAGTATATTTTTATTTCTTAGATTACGTTGATATATATCACTGTTTATCTTTATTTACATTGATTCTCATGCACATACATTAAGTTATCTTAAATATATTGTGAGTTTAGTGTGAGAATGTTAGTGTCTTTAAATTTATTTACAAATGTTCGTCCACGTTGTGGTCGTCTAACACCGTATTTGCTTGTCCATGGTCTCTGGAATTTTACTTAGTTCTATTTTCTCCTTATGCAACAAATAGGATTTTCAGTTACAAAAAGGGGGGGGGGGGGGGCGAGAAGAAAAGAACATCGCATCGCTTATGATCAAGGAGAATCGAGGGAACTTTCTAGCACTGCAGAAGGATAATAGGAGATAACATTAAACAAAATAAGCAGACAAAAGAAATAAAAGTGTATAAGACTAGTCAAAATAAATTCTTAAATCTGTGATAAATTTATGGAGAAAATAAGAAAGTAAAAATTAAATTATTAATGAATGTAATTGTAACAATAAAGGAAATAAAACAGAACAAAAAGAGGGCAACATGCATACTCTTAGTATTCTGGTAGAAAGGCAACGAAAGTGAGGTGATGAATGAAAGGATTAAGAAAAAATTGAAAGGAATTAAAAAATTGTAGATATTAAAAGATGAATGAATAAATAAGATTAAAAATGAAAAAAGATTGAACTCAAAAAAAATGATGAAGAAAAATTGTTAATATAGTCCTTATGTACCCTAGACACGGAAAGTACGAGAGGCGATTAAGAAAAACCAATAGGATTTAATAATACAATCTTAACTCACTAGATTTTACACGCAAGCCAAATTAGTCATGTTTTTGCATGAAAAATTACCACAGATGTTATAACGTTTTATAAGCAAAACCGTATCTAATTCTGCTGAGTAGTTTTAACGCATTCTTCAATTACGTAATGTTTACTGTTTTTGACTAATTTAGTGAAGACAAAAAAGAAAACATAGTTACAATTATTTCCTTAAATTTGTTAAGATGAAGGCGAAGAAGTTTTATTTTGGATGAACTTTATCGATCCATACATTAGTTGAAATAGAATATAAATCTATCAGAACTCCTTACAAAGTCACGCAATTATAGTTACAGGTAAGAATTTCCATTTTATTTATTTTATGTCATATTCACTTTTTGCATTGCACGTACGTGTATCACTTCTGCCCGTAGTCGGAAACAATTTTTATATTCATTTTAAATGAACAATTAATCAATGTCGTAAGATGTGCTTTACAGAAAAAAAGCAATATCGTAGAAAGGCTGTCATCACAGGCATGGCTTTTTATTTTAATGAATCCTTCACTACGGTTAGATATTACCGGAAAACTTAATTAAGCTCGGTCAAAACTTCCCCCAAGGAATCCCACTTGGAGCGTTGTAATTAAGCTTTGATTATGAACACAAAGTTGTACATGTTGTTTAAAGCTCACAGGGCATAAGTTATTAAAGATTGGTTCACAATCTTAGTATAGTTTAGTATACTGACGAACACAGTTTAATCTATTTGATATATAGGATGATAGAGAAAACTTTTTAAAAGCCTTTTTTATTTATAAGTTCGATTATAAAGGAGTATGAAGTAAATTAGTGTCAATTACACCTAAATTAGTACAGTCAGTATTCGACTTAAGACGGGGTTCGGTTCCACAACTTCGAACGTAAGTCGAATTTCATACAAAAATAAATAATAGAATAAACAATATAATATGGTAGACATATATGTATATATTGTACAAGAAGCAAATATTTTGCCACACTCATGCTGTTTTATTAATTTTATTTTCATCTCTAAGTCTATTGCCTTTCTTTTTCTTTCATTGGTCTTATCAACCATTTTGGTGACAAAAAATTTAAAAAAAATTTACACATTTTTGAGAATAATTTTTTAATTTTTTTTTTGTCGTAAGGTCGTAAGTCGAGGTGGTCGTAACTCGAGAACTGACTGCATTACTTTCGGTTGGCTCAAAGGATGTCTGGTAGAGATCGCTTTGAGCGATAATCACCGCCTCTTGTATCAAATGAATTATTTATTTTTTTCCTCTATTTATTATATATGGCGTACAAAATGTGTTAATGAATAAATAAATAAATTCTTTTGACAGTTACTAGTCAATATTTCGTCATGTTTTAGTTTAGTTCGCATTATATATAATTCGATAGTATGGAAAGAACTTGTTATAGATTCTGTAAAAGAAATTATCAGAAATGAAAAGACAACTGAGCAGATATGTATTGGTCTGTATATTATTGCGGTGTTAGGTTAATATTTATATCTTTCTCTATCTATCCCAAATGAACGTATACAATGAAAATTCTATTGATAATTATTTCAACATAAAAACATTGCAGAAATAAAATCAATCTTTTATTAAAAAAAAACATATAAAGAGAATATTATATCAACCTTAACCTCATTGCAGCAATTGTTATAGGAAAACTTAGGAAACGTATTGGTCAGAAAATCCAAGAACAATGTGTATTACCATTATGTTACGACACTGAAACTACGTCTCTCTACTTCTTTTTAAACTCACAGAGGCTCAACGATCTATGCAGAGAGCTATGGGCGGGACTTCTCTACGAAATTGAATCAGGTATATAGTACTGGAAATGTATGAAAGTAACCAATATAGTCTAGCGGATTGGCAAGCAAGAGCGCAGGTGATCAGGCTTTAAGATTCTTAAATAGCGACCACGGGTCGATAAGCGTGTTATCTATATTCGATTGGTGCTGGACGCTTTTAGCTGTTTGGGTTTTTACAGCGGGTTTTTAGCTGTTTAGACTTAGGGCTCGCGGATCTGAAATCCGAGTTAGTAAATTAGAAAAAAAAATTACGTCAAATGCGTCGCCTGACGCATTGTTTTTTTTTATGGCCCCCGCTATTGGAGGCCTCTCGTACTCCTATCTTTGGTGGGACAGGGACTTTACGGGCAATTTATTTTTTCACATAGTTATTTATTATTTCCATTCTCTCCTTTCAATTCAGTTCTTCACATATTCTTTCAATCTATTCTTTCATGCCACATTTCTGCTACCTTTCCCTTTTACTCTGTGACCTTTCATTCCTCCCTCATTACATGACGCCTGTCGCATTGTATTGCACAGTATCAGTCAAGGTAAGACGTCTAAACTGAGGTAAAGCGACGATCTTGCTAGAGTTAAAAGACGCTGGGTAGGGCATAGTTAACAGTAAACATTTACGGTTGAAACAAAAATGATGTTATATGACTGCGTCATGTGGTTAGGTTTTATAAATTGACCTCAAGTAACTAATAATTATGGTTAGCTGGAAAAATAAAACCAGATTTCAGGAGAAAGTCTTCATAACTACAGAGAATGTGTAGAGATTGATGCCGAAGTGTAATGATAAAAGGTAATCAAGGTTTTATTGACGGTTGGCATGATTTCAAATAGAATTGATAAAATACTTTTATACTTAGTAACATTAGTTACGGTTTCTGGTTTTAATTACATCTTATGAAAATTAAAAATAAAACTGCTTAAGTTATTTTAAAAGGGTACTAAATGCGCAACACAAAATGGCGGCGTCATGACATTGAAAATTGGATATATTCGTTCTATCGTTCAAGTAATATTTTTGAAAATAATCTTCCATTCCATCATAACAATGATATACCTATTATTGTTTGTTCCTCACGGGAATAGAGACCACGTTTTATACGAGTATATACCGGGTTATTCATACCTCCTGATTCTGGGTTAGTAAATAAACTACTGTATTGTATTTGTTGAGCACCGGCAGCCCAGTGGTTGAGGCTTGAGACGTGTCGCGGATTCGATTCCTGGGATACACTCGCTATTCACACTTTGTTATTTATATAGGATGGCCACTTTTCACTAACAAGTTTTCAGAGGACGTGCAGCGTCTTCTGTATACCATAACACCATAGTGCGATCGCCAAGCCACCTACAAAGCGTGGCGATTATGATATATCTCCTATATCTGTATATATTGTTGGGTGACCTAAGCCTTGCTGTGTGCGTTTATCAACTAAAACGACGACAAACACGATTGTATTCGTTTAGTACTTATACAATTATGTATAATAACTATTATATAAGTACTTATATAAAAGCAGACATTTATATAAGTACTTATATAATCATTATTAAATAATAAATATATAAATATATAATTCATTAATTAATTTATTAGTACCTTATTTGTTTTTAGTATCATATCAATTTTAAAGTCTAGATACTGGCCGGTACGGTAGATTTTGTACTGCCAAAAATCATTGGCCTGACATTTTCCAAAAAGAAAAAAAATTAATGTAAAAAAAGTTTGTGATAGTTTGTAATATCAAAGTGTATGTAAAAAGTTTGTAATAGCAAAGTGATAGGTTTGTTTATCACTTAAAGTTTGTGGACTAATACTGACCGATCTACTTATTGTACTACAACAAAAATTAACAGCGTTTTTTTTTTAAAAAAAAAACAGTTAAACGCGCGAAGTTCAATGCTAAATGTCAATTGCTATAAGACTCAATAAAGTTTCTAATTCTTTTTAAGTTTCAGCGCAGTTTTCCGTTTACTTACGATCTTATTATTGTTAGGAAACTCATGAAAAAATATGATGATGAATTCAGTAAAGCCGTTTTCAAGTTGTGGCATTTCCAAGTGAAATTGATACTAATCTTTGTGTATTTCTTTTACTATCATAGTTTTCATCTAAATTTATTAAAATGTTTATTGGGAGAATGCGACTTTGTACTTTAATGAGTATAAAATAAATAAATAAAGTGTCTTTGGCAAAATCTATATACTACAACAACATTACAATAGAGTTATTTTCATGCTAGTATACAGGAAAAGCGCTTATAACAACCTATCTGGTTTACAAGAATATATTACACGAAGCTTTGTCATACGATAATCTAGCTCAGGAAACGTCTGTCCTTATCTCTTTGAGAAGGAAATATTAATATTGAAAAATACTTTTCTATTAAATAATACAGTTAACGGTAAAAATAAATTACTATTTTAAACTACAGATATGAGTTTTAAAGAATCCATATAATGCCTGACCCGAAAATCGTGAAGAGGTATGTTATTGAAAAATTAATACGATTTGTTATATCTGATGTCTAAACGTTCTGTGAGATCATAGACTCCCACAGCAAGGTATAGGCCTTCCTCAAAGATATCAATTATGGATATATCATAATCGCCACGCTATTGACGGGGTTGACGATCACAGTGTGGTGGTATAATACACCGAGGACGCTGTTGCAGATCCTCAAGTAACTTGTTTGTGAGCAGTGACAATCCTATATAATTAAAGTACAAAGTGTGAACTATTTAAGATTATATCACGGTAATCGAATTCTAGACCTATGATCGCAAGTGTCAGTTCTTTACCGCTGCGCTACCACTGCTCTGAAAGTCTCTCACTAGGGGTATTCTGCTTTTGGCTAAAGCTATATATCAGGAGAAATAGCTTCGATATTAGTTTTTGGTGATAATTTCGTAAATAAAAAAAAATTATTTCGGTGATTAAAACACATATCCAAGGCAACAACAGTTTCGTAGAATCATTTTGTTTAACTAACACTGTGACAATGTTCTAAGAGTTACGAACGCTCCAGAATTCTTTTTTTAGGACCCGTTTTTGAAGTCTTTCGTTCAAAACCTATCATGGGTGGAGAGGGTGTTAGTTTACTTGATATTTTGTTGTTTTTTTTTTCATATTAATCTTTCGTCCTTTTCATTGTCTTTAATTTTTTCCTCTAATTTTCTTAACAATAGCTCTCATTCCTTTTTATACCTTCCTTCCATACATTGCCTCACTTCTTTCGCCTTCCCTGCAGTGTTCTGCAATTTAACTTTTTGTTCTCTTTATCATTAGTTTAACAATTTATTAATTCTTATTTATTTTATTACTATCAATACTCTCTATCTATCTCACTTACACTTCACTATTTTATCACTCCGTTCATTATTTTCATTATTCTTGTCCTATTTTCCAAGCGATAACTAAGGCTTTGTGTCGTGAGTGGGACTTTCTTTATATCCACAACAAGTATCTGTATTATTATTGAATTAGGAAGAAGGATGTTAGGTAAAGTAACCTTACATGAATAGACTATCGTTTGACTTGTACATTAGAAATTTAAATACATTACAAAAATGATATGATTTTAGAATGATAAGCGATTGTACAGACGTCACTTTTAAGAATTTTTGTTACCATTCATTTCTTTGCCGTGATTGTACTATAAAATATTCCAAGTGGCGTGAAAGAAGTTTGTTTGCGCACCATTGACTCGTCGCTAAAGGCAAACTAAGGCACTTCAGAATTGGAGATGCAAGCTAGTTTGAAAAATTATAACGAGGCGTCTGAAGTTGGACGGGAACATTTGCGTAGCGACTGGTGCACTGTTCGCAACTTATTTGCAAGTAAAGTGCTGAATGGAAAGTATGTAAATTGGCATAGAATTGCTTCTATATACAAATTTAGATTTTTTTGGCATCTCAAGTAAATTATCAAGTTACTATATACATACCTATTAAACCACGGAGGCTTAAATTAAAAGTTGACAACAGTTTACGGTCTATAATAATAAATATTTAGTATTATCAACTGCTAATGTTCCTTTATCGTAGCCAAATTTACCGAGAACTGGCTGACACAGAGTTTTTTAAAATGGACGGGACCACGAGGTACCAGAGCTGATGTGGCTACGGCACGTCACGGGTGGTTCCAAGTTGTCAGGGATAAAGTAAAATGGAAAGCCTTGAAGGAGGCTTTTACCCTGAGGACCCCCACGCAAATTAAATATAAAATAATCAAACTATCAATTGAATTTACTAATTTTTTAGTCATTTGTATGGAATGAAATAAAGCTTTATTATTATAATCAATTGAAATTTTAAAAATAAGCTTTTTGATACACATTGGTTATATTTGGTATAAAAAGCCAGTTGTATGCTACTGCCCGCGTATATGCAATACTTAATAGCATAACTTTAAAATTTTAAATTCGTAACGTTACAACTTGTTAGTAGTGTTAAGTTATTTTTAATTAAATTCTCGTTTAATCACGCTTGCTGAAAGGATTGAGTTTAAATAAATTAATAAAAATTTTAGAGTACTTGAAAAAAGATGAAATAATGTCATCATAAAAGGTTATTTACATCGTTTAAAATGAAAATTAATTCATAGAAATATTATTTTTAAAGAAAAAAGAGGTTTGAAAGTGGTTCTATGTGAAATGAAAAAGTGTCAAAAAATTTTAAAAGGTGTCACTTTTAAATAGACTGGATAATCCTACTTATAAATCAGAATTATATATGTAAATATATATCTACACACACACACACATATATATATATATATATATATAGACAAATTTATATGTATATATATATATACATATATTTGCAATAATAAAGCAATTTGGATAGTATTTTTTTTAAATATTTCTTTACGATGTATATAGTAGTGCTACCGAAAACGTATTGCGCCATAGGGAAGCGAAGCGAGTTGGGTTATCTATATCACGACGAATAAATGATGAATAACTTTAATTTCATAGCTGTATTTTAATTATTTTCATTAGTAGGAAAACTCTTTACTTGTAACACACTTAAATTAAACACGACTTACTGTCATACCATAGCATGAAAACAGCTGTACGAATTTCGTTCAATTATTTATAGCTTTCCTTTGTAAATAGTTTTAATAGTAAAATAATTGCAAGTTTTCGGATACGTATTTACTGTGTGCTGCGCAAATTTGCAATGTCGATAAATAAACCGCAATAGCAATCGAACGTTTACAGAAAATTTATGTTTTTCACATGGCCAATCGTTTGTCGTATATTCTCGTTTTGGAAAGGCATCAACATTATTTATCTACGCATCATAAAATAGAGCCTTAAATTTCGTGTACAAAAAGCATAAAAATTATAACACAACGTTAACTCTGTAGTTTTAAAATAACCTCTTTCGAAAATCGAATTTAATATTTACGACTAAGAACTGATGAAAAGCCGTCTGTCGGGTTTGTATAAGATAAATTAGTGTTCATTTTAAAAAAATATATTCGTGAAAGCCACGCGCTTAAAAAAAGGTTGAAAACCTCAGAACGAGAGCATGAGGATCGTTATACAAGTCAGATTCACAATCTTCTTTTTTGCTTTAACCTAAAAATGACTGGTAAAAGCGGAATAAATAAAAATTCACCGCAATTACTCACTTTCGCGTTCAAAGTGGAAGCTTTTTAAATAAGCGGGTTTATTGAAAGGGTATTCGGGATTGAATAAACGTTTAAAATGTTTTCTAGAACATGAAATAGGAATATGGAATGGAAGCGCTTGGGGGATAGTACGGCGTCATTGGTTTAATTCCCTTCTAGCTCTACTAATACTATATCAGGAACCTAGCACAATATATACTGTGGAAGACTTATATCAGTAAAATATGCTCTCAGGCTAATTTGCAGTTGCTCAACGAGCTATAGAGATGGCTATGAGATTGAACCAGGGATGAGGAGTTTCGTAGAGAAATTAAAGTTGACTAGTTGAAATAAGCACTCAATACTGCGTATAGAACAGATTATCGATATCTACTTAAGAGTTTAGACTTCAAACCACCAACTGGCAAGCATAGCTTAGAATGTGTCTCTGACGCGGGATACAAGTGGCAGACAGCAGCTAGTGCTGATTGGCCAAAACAAGGTAAAGTGACAAGAAATAAATGAGACCTTCACTAAATATTAAAGCTTGTCTGGTAGAGATCGCCTCGAGTGATAAGACCGCCTTTTGTGCCATGTGAATTGTTTCTTTTTTTCACCTATTTACCGTTAATAAATGTTTAATTAGTAAATATTTATTTCGAAAAGCCTGAAAAAACATTTGTACCTTTAATGTTAAAATGGTTTTTTTTTATTTCATAGTAGTACAGGCTATTGTAGATATATTTACACTACTTTTATACATCTTACTTAAATATTATAAAGCTTTAATTACTTAATCTGAAATATACTGAAGTAATTTACTTAAGATGCGGTGTTGACAGATAACAAATAAAATTTTGAATTTGGAGTTCTTTTTTTATGGTTATCGTGTTCGATCTAGTTACGCTAGTTTCTTGAGGATTTATAAAATCAAATGTAGGAAAATGAAATTCTAAGTACAGAATGATGTAAAAACCAGTAACGATAGTTTTATTATTTTGTATTAATCAAAAAAAATTTAATAGGGTTATTTACACGATTAAACACAAGAGACATTTAATTCTTTATTTGTGATTCTCTCTATTTGTCCGAATCGAAAGTTAGAAAAATATCAGAGCAATTAGGCGAATGAAACGGGGCGTTTACTCTTGTTTACACAGCCGTCGATTCTCTTGAATAAAATCCGGCAGTTAAACAATCCGGCGTAATTCGAAATTCAGGGATGTAAGAAAAGGACATATATTTAGCCACTTCCGCACATGCAGTGGTAGTCGTGCAACAAAGTGCACCGCCCGCCAGCCCGCTGATAAATGCGTATGCGGCAAACAATGCGAATTACACAATTGCCACCGTCAAACTTCTCAACACGTGTTTCACCCCTCCACGGGACATCTGCAGGAGTTATGTTACACTGATTAGTGCCAAACACAGAGTCCTGTGTTTCAGTCTGCGGGCGGTGCACTTTGTTGCACGACTACCACTGCATGTGCGAAAGTGGCTAAATATTGGTCCTTTTTTTACTTAGGATGGACTTCTGCAAGGTAACGCCTGATTCCATTAAATATTCACGGATGTGTTTGTGGCTATTCGTACCCCTCAAATAAGACGTTAAAATTATGGTTCTATATGGACAAACTCTTTGAAATTCTCCTCGGATATTTTTAACTCTCTGGTTCATTATTTACTGCAGAGAGTCGGGGCTTTTCTGACTACGTGAACGAAATTTCGCCATTGTATGTTCTTTTGTTTGATGCCAAAATCTTCCACATTATTTCACAACATTTAAATACACGATGTTTATGGCTAAAATGTTGTTAAATATATGACGGGAGTGAATGTTTAGCTCATTTATCAGCAAAAAGCTGTTAATCACTTACACTTCTTTTCAATCACCTATATATAGGGATAGCTCTGTAATATGTATTTTTTTCTATTCTAACGCTACAGGTCTAAAACATTCAATAGCATAGTCTACAGGTAGAGATAGTAAATAATAATTAATTTTAATATCTGAATTTGCAAATCGTTTTTATTACTATATTATCACTTCATTTATTATTTCAGATTTTTTTTATATTTGGATAGGGTGTACCATATCTTAATAGATGGCGAATGAACTAAATATTTAAGGCTGTAAAACAAATAATAAATCACCCTGTACTTAATTGTAATTTTTACTTCTATATTCTTCTGTAGCTCCTTAGTAATGCACTGTGAAACTAATAAAGTATATAAAAATATATAAATATAAACTAAACGCTATGTCATTTAATAATTCTATTGCAACGATGTCATAAACAAAACGGTTTAATTGAAATAGGTCATCGGGAAATTCTATAAGCGTTCATACATGCTGAAACAAGCTGTGGTGTTAATTGGACGTCAGAGCCCAAGCGATTTAGGCAGCTTGAGCGCAACGATCCGATTTGGCATTTAGTTTGTAATGGCCTATTCCAATATTCATGAAGATTTATTACGCGACTTACATTGGCGAATTTGTAAAACATGTAAATATTGAAAGAAATTTATGACCAAAGATCGAATAACAAGGTATATATTTGCTTCAACTTATGCTAAAAAAAACTATATAGGTTATAATTTGATCATTATCGTCCTCATAATTTACGTCGTGAGAATTCTGGCTATTGACCACGCCCATAGATTTCAAACTGTTAGAAGTAGTACCCAGGGTCTTCTTATAACATGGTCGTCTGTCCATATGCAGGATGTTCTTCGCTGGTCTTGCCTTTCCGTGATGTACATTCCAAAACCTTTTCGACTACAATGAGAACTATTATGCCATGTATATGTCATTAGAAAAATGTGAGTTTAATATAAACCAGGCCAGCCCACTGTCTTGCATTCGGAGGACTCCGAGTCGACTCCGAATGCTGCTTAGGCACGACGATCTACGATGATACTATAGCCTCGCTAATAAATGATGAAGAGAAAAGACCAAGATTCCTTAAATTTTGCAGGGAAATAGCGGCAAAAGTAATATATAGAAACAAAGTTGAAATATAAAAATAAATGTAAATAGTAAAATAGCAAATAAGGTTAAATAAAAAGAAATGTAAAGTAGAACAAAATGTGAAACAAAAAACAATAAAAGATAAAGAAATATAAAATTGAGGGACGAGGTGAGGAATGAAAAGATCTAATAAAAGGTAAAGGTGGAATAGTAGTAAGTAAAGCGTCGGGTAAAACCACAAGAATGTAAAGAGTAGAACAGAATTAAAATTGAACCAAAAGCTAGTTATATAATATAGTAAAAAATGAGACAAAAGAATATATAATTGTGATAAGTTAAACTATGAGAGATACAGGGGATGGTTAAGAACATGATTATAATGCTAAAGCAGTTTTAATTATTTTTATGATGGATAAACGGTTGGAAAAAGCACGAAGGAAAATGTGTAGAAAAACTGTATATAAAACTAAAACTGAAAAAATTATTGCCTGAAAATGTAATATCCCTGTCTCTCCCATGATAGAGGTGAATGAGTGGTACCCAACAACGGAGGATAAAAAAATATAAACTGGAATCAAATAAAGCTCTCCTTTAATAGCATCCTTCAACTTAAATCAAATGGGATTTTAAAGGTTTCCTATTCTGAGAGGCCATAACAAACATACATGTTTTTTATGTCACTTACCGCTACCTACGACCGCAAGTCTGTCCTCTACCAGCACGCTACCACTGCTCAATGCTTATGAATATAGACCAGATTATTATACATGTATCAATTTGATAATATTTACTACTAAACTTTTCTTTAACACGTTCACTGCGGCTTGAGGTCGATTCAGCCTCATGGTAAACTTTGCACTGGTGCGGCGCGTAAAACTCGTGTTTTCTCTCTAGTGCGGCGGCTGTTTACACTCAACCTTATGAGGTATGACAAAGACAAATATAGCTTAATGTTCATCAATATTGTAAAAAATATTGATGAACATGAGGCAGAAAAGGCCTCAACCGCACCACTAGGAAGTTCAGCTTGAGGCTGATTCGACCTCAGCCGCACCAGCTGAAAGTTCTTCAAAATTGGGCCCGCAGTGAACGTGTTAAGAGTCTCTAGCTCTCATATACGTTGTTAAAAAACAGTTATCTTTTGAAGAACAAAAATATAAATATAAGTAGCCTAAAGGTTTCACGTTTAATTAAACAACCTTCCAACTTGCCAATGCATATAACTGCATGGAAATATGTGCCTTTTACAAAGTAATATCTGTTTGCAGTAGAAGCTTTCCAACGTCGAAATATAACACTACACTCAATATAAATAAATTAAATTAAGTTCGTCTGCCCACTGCGCGTTCGTTATATTTCGCGGTAATCCAATTAGAGTTCGTGCATAACGATTTCAAGCAACATTCAATTTTCCGTTCGCCTGCAAACAAGTGGGAGTTTAATGTAAATATACATATTGCAAAAGTTTCGACCGCTCGTTATAATTTCGACTACAACTTAGTTGGCCCCCAAATTACTTCATCTTTTAAATAATCGGTATCGGGAATATATGTGCTTATTGTAAAATTTATAATTTATGCACTTTGCGTCTATTATGCCAATCATAAATCGTTTGTATAACTACAAGTTCATATAACTGGCCAAAGCAAAAATATAATAAATAATTAAATTAAAAAATAGAACTTGCTAATATTTATGTAACATTACTCTATCATTTATTTTTACAGTTTAGAGGCAATTTAAAAAATACATTTAATTACATGAATTTAACACGAGCTAATTTTCGATTTACTGTTTATTTTACGATTTAATTTTAGGATCTAAGAAGAAGAAAGTCACTATAACTTTCGGTTAGTCTTTAGTGATTAAAGTCCATCTAAAACTTTGAACTTAACACCAAAAGTAGTGCCGCGCATGATAGAGTCTGAATAAAGATTTACCAGCATATACGAAGCAAACTTGAAGACATAAAGTCTAGACCTATTATATATGCCAGTTTATATTCAATATTTTCCCTAACCATGTGTAATTAATATCAATGCTACAAAATTCATACATAATTTTCCAAATGAGAATCAAACTTACGACCTACGTTTAGAGCTCCGCACTTCCAAAAAGCAATTTCTCGCTGACAAAAAAATAATAGTAAAAATTAATACATTTAAAAAACTTTTAAGTTAAACGTTTTTTTGATACCCATATTGTGGTGGTTGGGGAAAAATATGTACCTAGTCCGCCATATTGGAACGGCGTCCATCTTGAATTTTAAATTTTGACATAATCATCCTGTTTTACTAGTGTAGCCCTTTGCCTCATTTGAGACCCATATTGAGGCGGTTAAAGAAACATATGTAATCCGCCATTTTGTATTGGCGGCCATCTCATATTTATAATGTTATTGATTTTATTAAATTATATTGTATTGTCATCTAAAATAAATGTGTGTACCAAATTTCAGATCAATCTGACAACGGGAAGGTGCTTAAATTTCAATTTCTAATTTTGACCCAAATAAATAAACAAATTCCGTACGGGTCGATATAAATAAAACCGTTTAATGAGGAGATTCGTGGATGAACGAAATTAACCGACAGAGCCCGAAGATAAGTCTAAGTGGCAGTAAACAATTCACGTAGCGTAGAACAGACGATGTCGAGCCTTGATGTTCTGGAATGGTGATCACGGGCTGGTGTAGGCGTAGAAATTCCACCCACAATATGGACAAATAAGCAAAGTGTGATCATGAATTATTAATAAATAAAAATGATGTAAGCTATTGAGATTTTGTTTAATGATAGCCTAAAATACTACTCTGGGTGAACATATGTCCTTGTTTAGTCTAACTAGTGTTATTGGAGATATATGGGAACATCTGTATACGCGATTAGCGGGCGAAGCTGAGTTACCGCCTGAGCATGTATGTGATCTTACTTTGATATAATATATGCGATTAACAAAGGAAGTGATTTATCCCTCCATCAGGTTGACGAGGAAAATGATAGTCAAGATTGATCGAGATGCTCTGTTCACATATGTAGAAAGATTATTTACAATTGACATTATTTTTTTTACTCGTTGGGAAATCATGCATGGGATACCCCTCCGCTGCGGACGAAAGGTTTATGCCGGACTCTTACTGCCTAAAACCCCACGGTCTTTTGGAACGCCTTTTGTTGAAACTACAGTAACGTTTTCGCATACTACCCTAGTTTCTTTCAATGGCGGTGGCCTAGTGACTCGACTCCTAACTCGCGGCAGATCACCCTGAATCCGTCGCCAAGGCAATGCCATGGGTTGGAGAAAAGTGCGGAATAACATCCTCCGACATCCAGGTCTCCGATGGATGGGGATTTCAGATGTTCTTTCTCTCTCTTTCTCAGCAGCCTTCTTCTACAACATCACTTTTTTGCAGAAGGTTACACCAGCGCTCCGTGACTGCTTGTTCTGTACCATCGCCTTAACAAAGCCTGCTAACGAGAGACCATTCCCCACAGAATTTACACTAACTTAACGCGACGACAGCGACCACATCACTGACGGCGTTCGAATTTCAAACGTCAAAGAATGAAAGTAGTGAAGTATTTTAGTCGTAGTGGCCAGTAATATGCAGCATAAACGCTATATCTATATATGTATTTGTTGCTTTATATATATTTTGATTTCAAAGCATAAATATCTATGGTCTCATGTGAAGTTTTTGCTGTTAGCCTTGCAGCTTTTACAGCTTCATCGGAAACGAGTTCACGGAACGGAGGGGTCCGTGAACTATATAAATTTCAGGATTCGAGTTTCCGAACCCGTATCAGTACTCGGCGGGGAGAAGAGGAAGTCTCAAAGATAGTGGCCGCGAGACAGTAGCAGCGGGGCTCACCCACCCAGCCCTCGAGCACACAAACCCAGCGCGACCCAGTTGGCCGGCAGAACTCGCGGCTAGCGCGCATGTCTGGTCAGTGTTACTGAAGTGTACTGAATGTGGAGTTAAGTGTGAACGGCAGCGTGGACCACTTGGCAATCTAAGGAAGGATACTGATTCTACCTCGGATCGCCCACGCTGTGTATAAATAGAATAACGGTAGTTATATATACGGTTGAATTCTTCGTGACCAACAATGTAACTAGATATCAACGTCCTAGCTAAGAAAAATTAAAAAAAAAAACATAATTATACTAAAATGTTCGAAATCCGCTGACTCGTAACCGAGACAGCTGACAGCAAAATTTATCAACGCTAAGCTGTTTATCCCTGTATATAAGCCGAGGCTTGCTTATTTTTTATAAGATATTAGTACTTAGTAAGTTATTATATATGTATATTATATCAATTCACAAAATAATAAATAAGTCCTCGGTGTTTTATTACGCAGAATTTTAAATCATAATATCAGCGCGTAAGATGACAAATGTCGATGAATGTAAATGTAGACATCCACAAATTTTGCATCGCACAATAACAGAATACTTTCAAAATAGTTTAATATATAAGAAAGTAAAAAAATTGAAAAAAAAAAGAACATTAAGCCTCGGGCAAGAAGCAAGTTTTAAATTTAAAACGTATAAATAAATAAATATACCTTTTCATATAAAACTAATTTACAAAGTACGAAACGTGATTATTCAGCGAACGCTAATTCCACAGGTTATGTAAATCTTAACGTTAAATGTAATATATTTGCGGTATAACAGTCAGTATATACACTAGTATGTGCACATCTGTCTGGTCACTGCACCCGTACGGATTTTGGTCGAGCAACGTTTTGTTTACATAACTTATGTCAATACCGCACATAAATGTGTTGTGGATACCAGACTAACACTATGTGTATTTTATCATTTGTTCTTATTTAAAATACCTTTTCAATGTATATGATAACTGGGTATCTATGTAAAAATTTTAAATTAGTGAATGTTTATTCATTTGTTAATAAAAAAGATTTCAAACCAGTTATAGAATCAGCAGAACGCTTATTGCAAAATAATGCGTAAGCTAAGGACTACCTTTTGACGAATAAGCTGTTTGCAAGACCATGTACACATCTGGCGTCCTTTTCAGGAATCAAAATAACGTGAGGGACATTGGATGTTAATAGTGACAGTTTTGGGTTAGGCTCCGAAGTAATCGCTGCTTACCACCGTACTTGCTCAAACTCAGTGTACTTAAATCGACTCTCAATAAGTTGGAACATAGTAATATATTATCGTATAACTTCTTAAAAAAGGAAGTCACACATTAATTAAACTTGACTTGCTTTTACATTTATTTCCAAACAAACTGTAAGAAGTGACCGTTCTTATATATTTTATTTTACATAAATTAATTTTCGATTGGAATGCGACAGACAGATTGAGAAACAATAACTAAGTGTAATACGCAGTGATCTGTATTTTGAAAAAGTTTTTACTTATTATATTATCTTTATTTATCTTTTTGGATCGGATGCACGGTATATTAATTCAGAGCAAGTGATTATAATTTTTTCCCTTTATAAATTGACAACTATTTCCTATCACCTGTATAACACAAGCGCAAATAAATGCCATGTTAATAATGCCATTTAATATGATATAAAGCTCTCAATTAGCAGACTACACACTTTCGAGCATCGTCGTCAAGTTGCCAGCTTATCGGTTTTTTATAGGATACACTTAGGAGAGTGATCGAAGGCTCTTTTCGAACTGATTGAACCATCTCCATTCCTTTATCGGAATACTGGGCGCAGGCAAAAGTTTCATCCATACGTTGTTGACATACCCAAAAGTCGAACTAAACGATTTGACAGCTCGTTTTAGGTAAGAGACGCCAAGATTTGGCATTCCAAATGCCTGGGTCATTTATTCCCGATAAGTTGAAGTTGAACAGGTTTCTTTTGGATGAGCGTGTACCATCTTCGTATCCATCTACACTTTCCATCAGGTGAGAAGGAAGACAAATGCCTATTCCATTACAACTATATATAAAAAAAAACCAGTAATTTAGTCGGATTCCTTTTATGGGGGCGTGCTTACTGCTATTTACATAGTAAATAATAAATGGATGTTACACACATTTGAAAATGGAAAATGAAAATTAATAAACCAGTTAAGGCTAAGGTAACCAGGCTATTCTAAAAAACTGTTATATGTTTAGGAATTCGAGTATGGAATGAGAAAACCCGAAGATGAACGAAAGTA
Source organism: Battus philenor (assembly GCF_028537555.1). Taxonomy (NCBI): domain Eukaryota; kingdom Metazoa; phylum Arthropoda; class Insecta; order Lepidoptera; family Papilionidae; genus Battus; species Battus philenor. The sequence continues at coordinate 10,084,984 of NW_027181686.1, forward strand.
ACCGATGTTGATAAACGGATTGCTCCGTAAGGCAGGTAGTGCAAATAGCAAAGGGTAGACTAAATTGATCGCAGAACAGGTGATCTTTGTTGCTACAAGGTTTTTGAGTGTGGTCCAGGACCAACAAGCGCAGCGTGGAACCACCAATCATTATATAGTCAGATGATGTCAATTACTTATTCTCAGTTGAAGTTAGCCGTTAGCCCGAGAGCTTTTATAGCTTCATCGGACCCTAGTCCACAAAGCGGAAAGGTCTGTGAACTTAAACATGTTGTTCTAAGTTGAATGAAGCAGATCACTTCTCATTTGAATTCCTACTGATCCAAGTGGATATTTAAGAGGAAGGCCTATCCAGCAATGGATGCTCCTACAGCTGGAGTAATGATGATAAAGAAATGATTTAACCTTATTTATGTAATGAGATAATTATTCCTCATTCCTGTTTATAAGAAGACTCATACATGATAGAATTTTTTACCTTAATTTAAATCTAAATAGATAATTTGAAGCTAATTATTTCGTAAACACGAAAGGACGACTTCGCGCCTTATAAATTGAATCATAATTCTTGCCTTTTTATTTCTATTCCGGAAATCAGCACTTCGGCGTGTTCAAAGGTGAATTGACTTAATTTTTATATTAACACAATTTGGTTTGCTATTGATTTAAAAAAAAGACAGAATTCTAATACTTCTTCACTGTAACGAAGTTATTAAATCGGGATAAAGTAAACTAATGTATTGCTGTCGGCGTGCGTTGTAAATAAAAGATGTATTTTTCATTACAATATAGAAATTTGTAATATGTATATGGAATTATGAGAATTTTGTTAATTCGTACAGTTTAATTTTTACGAATAACCATACAAGTCTATATTTTACGGTATTTCGTGTATATTGTTGTATAATTCTTGAATAATAGCGCCCAGCACTAATAATATATTGTCCACAATAAACTTTAACAATATTTAGTACGAATTTGATGTGTAGGAGATTCGTTGTGTCAGTACGTGGGGCGGGTCAGATTGACGATTGTCAATGTACGGTTTGAATCTTCTTTTTCGCACGACCATTATAGAAAATTTAACCTAGACTTCTGTTCCCCGTAGTGTTCGACACACGGAAATATCGTTGGAGGATATTACTCATGCATCTATATTCTTTACAATAGCGTCCTATGGAATGAAAGTAAATCTTCACCATCATGACTTCCGTAAGACGTTTACGTCTCCCACATAGGTTCCCAAAAGATCCTATTTGTCTGTATTATTTGCAGTATATTTCGGCAACCTAATAGTCATAGATCATAAAAATAATCCTTGTTTTCCTAAATTAATACTGAAATGTCTTAATGGTTGTAAATGATACAATTTTTAAATTTAATTTTCTCGTAGAGATATGAAGAAAAACAGGCGATTTTTTTTAAGTCGCCTTTTTTTAAATGCGTATGTGGCAAACAATGCGAATCACACAACCGCCACCGCCAAATTACTCAACACGTCTTTCACCCCTCCACGGGGCATCTTCAGGAATTATGTTACACCGATTAGTGCCAGACACAGAGTCTGTTTGACTCGACGTGTGGCTAAATATTGGTCCTTTTCTTACTTAGGATGGACTTCCGCAAGGTAACGCCTGATTTCATTTAATATGTAAAATATGGAAAAAAATTGTTAAAAAATGCTGATTGACTGCTGGAGATTAGTCTACCTCATAGATTTTTAAATGGATCGATTGAAAGCGGCTTGCATCCAACGTCTTCCGACAACCTAAAGTGGGTCGATTATCGATCTTGGTCGTAGATATCCTTTGCTTGGTCCGTGAAATCAAGTCCAGAAACATAAGGCGCCAGTGGCAGTCTGGTCTACGCACTATGTGGCCAGCTTTAACATTAACTTAAAAATACTTTTGTGATTATTAAGTTGATATTTAAATTCAGTTAACTTGCCTGGGTATATCTGCAAGTCGTGGAGCTCTGGGCCTTCGCACAGAGCCCGTGTGGGGCAACGCACCAATCTGGAACAAAAAAAAAAACATTTATATTATGAAAAATAATATAAATTGGTCCATAATATATATCTATTTTTGTGTAGTATTGTAGGCACGGTAACTTTTTGTGTGATGAAAATGGTATCTCACTTCTATAAAAATACGTTGCTATTTACATGCACTTATGTATCGTCAATTATCACAACATTGCAAGTACTGGCTACCACCAACGCTGATCTGCTGAAATCATCTCGCTAGAAACAACAATCATTTTTTTAATGAAATTATAACAATATATATACATTAGAAAGAAGTAAATAAGTCATCAAATCAAAGTTCTACACTTTAAGATCAACAATTGACTCTTGAATGCTGTAATATGATTTATCGAAAAAAGTATTTTATTTTAGATTTAAAACTAAGTAAAGGATAAGGTAGATTCGGAACTTTATTATATGATACACTCAGACCCGTGAAGGATCGTTAAATTTTTTATGACGTAATTTAAGCATTAAGAATACATTTTCAATTCTCGTATTTATAATGCGTCTGTCATTATTTTTACATGAGAATTTTATTTTGGCGTGGGTAATATATAATTAAATATTTGTATATGTTATAATATCAATGTATTTAAAAACACCTGCCATGGAATCTCTAACTTCGAAATTATAATCAATTCTTTTTTTTCAAGCGAAGAACGCTCTCTGCAAAGCATAGGCCTACTGCAAAGATCGCTATGATGACCGGCCTTCGCTGTTCACATCCAACGACTTCCTGCGACCCTATATGGACGGTCCCCCTAGTGGGGGGCCTGCCCAAGCAGCGTCTACCGGCTCATGGTCGCCATTCCAGAACTTTTCGGCCTCAATGACCATCTACCGCACGAGCGATATGCCCCGCTGCCACTTCAGACAGCAATCCTTCATGGTAGTATAATCGAATAAAATGTGCCTAAACTAGTGCAGAAATCTACCTAGATAAAAATAGAAAAGTTAGAGATATGTGAGACGTGACTCACAATAAAACAGATATATGTGAGTTAATTTTATTACACCGTAAAGATGAAACTGGAGATATCGTATCTATATTTGTCCATAAATAAGAACTGGGTCAATAGTAACGATGTCTTTATTGATATGAAAACAATGTATTACTGTCTGGTATGGTGACGCCACTATAAAGAGAAAATTATTGTAGGTGGTCTCTAAATTGGTATAGCAAATTGAACTGCTATAAAGTCTAGTTGATGTAGATAACAACTTCTGAACGTAGGTAGCAGATCAGTGAACTATATAGCATTGTGACAGTTACAAAAGGAAAGGTTACAAAATAAAAAAAAAATATTTAGGTTTATATGAATAACCCAAAGCAAGCCTTTTTATTGGCTCAACGTTAAACTTGTTAACGAAATTAATGTTCGGATTATATTTACTGTTGTTAACTAAATTGTTACCCGATGGTAGAGGAAAGAAAATAAAAATTTAGGCAGACGAAGTCGCGAATCGCGTCTAGTATTTCATAAATTCCGATCATAACGATAAGTACGATCATAAACATTTGATTCAAATGTAACAGGAATGTAGGCTAAATAACATAAACAAAAAGAGAAAAAATAAATTCTGCTTCCATTTCTTCGAGCATTTGGCGTCAGTCCAAAAGCAAGAAGAAATAGTAAAACATTTTTTTTTCACCGGCGTACTAAATAACAGCAACGAAATTGATGCGTATATTGTTGAAAGCTCTAGACAGTACATTCGTAGCATCTGTTTTAGAAAGGTAGGTATAAGTCATCGAGGAAGCTATTGCGACAATTAACTGTTAACAAAAACAATTTATTTCTTTTATTCATTTATTTATTTAATTTTGCTTATTATTTACAATAGGAGTGTTAGATGTCTTAAAACGTTGAGTCGGTTTATAAAGATATTAAGTTATTCTTTATTAGTTGTGCCTGTTATGGTATACCGGTCTGCTCCGACCTGGTTAATATTACAAAGAGGCTCCAGTCTATGTCATGATTATCAGTAAAACTAATTCACAGCACAGTAAATTCTTCTATTCCACTTTTAATACTCTTATAGGCCAACTAGCATAGTTACCACTAGACAAATCACTTCGACGGTTATCGAACGAGTGATCGAGCTCCCGACTCAATAATTAAAACGCTGTTTCAACCCCACCATTCTCAATCCTTTTACGGGAAGTTGTCACAAAAGTCACGGGGTCCAGTAGCGTTGCTGTTTAAGAAAAATAAAACTACCTTTTATAAAATTATTACATGATATACAGGAAGGAATTTTTACGTCACCCGGAGGGAAACATTATACACGTTATTTATTCATTAAAATGACGAAGAATTATTTGGATAAAAAGATTGCATTTTGCACGTGTTTGTAATGCTGGTTGGACACAACATTTAAATAGGGAATCTTTTATATATATGTATTTTTTCGGATTTTACGCGTTTCAAAATTCTGTGAATGCAGTTCTATTTTCAAACAGTCTTTTTAAAAATAAAAGAAAGTTTCCTTTGAGTAAAATTGTCCAATCTCCAGTATCTACAGTACTTTCCCTCCAGGTGGCGTTAAAAAATTCCACCTAGTATACATATATACCTTAAATTTACATACTTGTGTGTGGGACTGCTTAAGTTTAGCAGTAGCGTTTAATTTAATTTAAGCAGGACATGTTAAGCTGTTATATCAATTAAAGTTTGAGAAATAAATTCGAGTGTTTTCCCATTGAGTACTAATCATTTATACGTAAATATACACACACATAGATATATATATATACACTAATAACTTCTTTTTTTTCTTTTCAGCCGATAGACGCTCACTGCAAGGCAAATGCCTACCCCAAAGATAACTTCAATGGTCGGTATTGCGCTGCCCTTATCCAGCGACTCCAACTATTTTGTTGGTCCACCTAGTGGGGTAGACGAGCGTATGCCACCCACGCCTCGTCTACCGACTCATAGTCGCCATTCGAGAACCTTTCGGTCCCAATGGCGAACATTTGCACGAGCATATGCCTCCCCCTAACTTCAGACGAGCAATTCTTCGAGCTGCATCGGTGATCGTAGTTGTTTTGTAGATTTCCTAATTTTTTAGATCTAGCAGTGTAACGATCATAGCCCTCTTCATTGCTCTCTTGGTGACCATGATTCTTCTGATCCATATATCCTCACAGGCAATTACTTATACCTGTTGTTGCATATTCAAGAAATGTATTTAGAATACACGTTTTAATGTCAACATTCTATTAAAACATTCATTCATTCAAGTCTTTCTGAAACTACAAAATCTTCATATTCGAAATTTCAATGTTTGCCAAAATTAATAACGAAATTTTTTTATTATTATAGCTATAACGCATTGTTTTTAATACCATAGCGGTTAACATATAGAATAACGCTACATTTCGTTTAAATTCGATTTCATACAACTGTAATGCGGTTTACTGCGGCTATATTTTAAATGGTTACCAGTGGCCGTAAAACCTGATTTTTAGTACTTGATGCTTGTAGTATGAAGTCATTTAGAAGAAAGTATCTAATTATAAACTTTAGTTAATAAACAAACGTATTTTTTATCGGTAGGTCGTCATCGTTATCATTTCAGCTGTAGGATAGTTTAGATGTTTTTATTTATTATTGTATTATATTTATAATATGTATTAAACCTTTTTTATTATAAGTATATATGTTATATACGTATGTATGTATGTTTAAGTATGTATGTCTATGTATATCTATGTATATTTATGTTCATTTGTTTGTTAATATATATTTTCTCGTACATGTGAACTACCCTTTATAAGTACTTTTATCTTTTACTTACTATGGTTGTTTGTAAGAGATTGCCTTGTATGATAAGACCACCCATTGTACTTTTCTGTATATTATTGTATCTATATATTATGTATCTTATCGTGTACAATAAAGAATATTAAATAAAATAAATAGATCCTACGAGATATAGCCTTCTTGTTTTATTACCAATAAGGCTCATTCGAAGCTACCTGCATCCCAGTGCTTTCCGATGATGACAAAATCATTTGTCTACCACGTGAGTCAACGTTGTATACTGCGCTTGCCCATCCCATGTTTATACTTCAGAACATTAACACTTAAATGCATAAAAATGAAAAACTGCAACATACCTCTTAAACGTAAAATGAGTACTAGAAAAACATAAAAATATGATATATGTATATTTGTACTTATCTGCAATGCACACACACGCACACACACATATATATACATACATTTAAAGTAATTATATATATATATATATATATACTAGTCTTCGAAATGACAAAAGATACGAAACGTTAGTTTATATATATATATATAGGTGTGTGTGTGTGTGTGTGTGTAAAAGTAATGCATTTATGGGTTAAGTCCCCATTGATATCCGTTCTGTGTGCAATGTGGCCTGTCTTCTGCAACTACAACTTGCCTATCTGCTGCGATATTTCGGTTACTTTTGTTCGTCTACAAATCTCCTCGTTCATTATCGGCATTTACAAATGCATTTACAGAAGCGGATTAGCATTTATCCAATTTTACGTAAATTAGCTCTAGAACTATATAGAGAACCTCAGCTTGGGTCATTACATCACATGTAATATTACACGATTGGGTATCTATCACCCATTAATTTATAACTTCAAATTTCCGGATTTCTTTTTTCAAACTTCTTCATATTGGGGGTCTTTGTTAATAACATATATAATGGACAGAATGTTCTATTAAAATACAAACTTCAATTATCATTATTTAAGTAGTTTACATGTACATATAAATTGTCGATTATTTTACAATATATAATAAGTAGTAAGATTCCACCGGCTGGGAATGTTAGTTTGCTGAGAAATGCCGACCAGAACTAAACAGTTGCATTTTTGAATGAAATTTAATAATATTTGATATAGTTTACTAATAAGCTAAATTTCACACAATAATTATTATTTAATATCACACTTTTGATTTAAGATTTAAAACTAAGAAAAAGGAGTTCTAAGATATCCTGTGGAATTTTATTATATATGCGTACAGTCAGTCCCATGAAGATTTGTTAACTTTTTATCTATCAAGTTCAAGTGTCAAGATGTTTCTAAAGTTGTTTATAAAGCATATACATAAAATATTATATACCACAGTCTTTTGATAAGACAGGTAAAAAGAGTGCCTCACCACATTATTCCTTTTATAAGAACAACTATTTTTATTTAATGGAGGTTCGTGCTCCGGTGAGGGTATGTCAATAGGAAAGCCGATTACGTGTCTTGCTTACTTGAAAATGAGGACGCTTACTATTTTTCTACTCGTTATTTTTACCTCAAATAACTATTAAAAGAGATTTTTCTTTCACTGCACAGTATGATTTTTTATAGCTGGAAAAACTTGAAAAGGATGAATGTATAGTATATTTACTGTCAATTAATGTTTGGCACTTTCCATTCAAAAATCAATCGTTCAAGAAATAGTAAATAACTTAATAATAATATATCAACAAAAAAACGTTTTGTAAATTCGTAGTATCAAATACATATTAAATTTAATTATTGTTTGCTATCAGTTCCTGCAAAAAGTAGGGCCTATCGCATACCATTCGTCATAACTTCAAGGCGAAAGCTTCTTACAAAGATATCATTAGGGGATTTACTATAATCGCCACGTTTGTTGGGTGGGTTGGGGATCGTAGTGTGACTCTCGGAACTTGTTTGTGAACAGTAGCAATCCTAATCAATGCACAAAGTGTGAATAAGATTGTATCCCTGGAATCGAACTCGCGACCTGGGATACCACTGCCCGAATTCCAATAGAAATAATAAATTAATGTAACATATTTCAGTGTAACCAGGTGTCATTTTCACAGGATGAGCGGAAATTGGTGTAAATATAAACATTTGCTGAAACATCTAATCGTTCACCACTTTGAATGTTCCACAATTATAATTAACCTGTATAAAGTAAATTAATATAAATATTTAATAATATATTAACTGCTTGTTATACCAATATAAAGATTAAGTGGTTTTATATCCTTACAACGTAATCAGAACTTGATTTATGATTTAAATAATATAAAATTTACAGTCTTTTCTCGTATCGTGTTAAAAACTTAGAAGAGTCCTTACTTATAAGAGTTCCTTTAAGTTGAAGGATGCCATTACAGGGAAGCTCTAGTTACTATCGATTTGTGCTCTTTCCGCATTCTTCTCATGTCCTACTAAAGTGAACACTTTAAATGGTTCCCAGTGGAAAATAATAATAATAAATTAAAATGATTAAAATGTATAAAAACCATAATCAAAAATAGCAACAAATTAAAATTAGTATTTTTTTTATTTTACATGTACGTTAATCATAATGAAATTACAAACTGCGATACGAGACTGCAATAACGGTTCTCGGGGCTGACGCTCCGTGCAGCAGGTTAAAGGATAAAACTCCACTCACACGCAATAATTTGAATTGATTCCGAAAATGCTGCTTCAGAAGCCGGTTCGCTTTTGGTGGGATTAAATTTTTTAGCTGTTTATTAGAGAGAGTTTTCTTTGTTCAGTTGTAGTTGTTTTTTCTTTGTTGTGAGAATTTATATCTAGTTATTTCGTTTTCTACATTATATATGTTTGCCTTAACTGCGCTCGACGATATCAAAGAGGTGGTGGCAGCTGGTGGCATAGCATATTGAAGACGAAAATCACCCCGTGTAGCACACAGGTCACAGGGGATAACGACATCCTTTAGAACGTAATACGATGAGGACGTTAGAATCAAATCATAACTTTTTAGCAGTTCACATTGAACGACTTGTTGATTAAACTTGATTAAAAAAAGTTTCCTAATCGATGAAGATAAATTACGGATCGATCTACACAAAAATGCTAAATTCAGTTAAGTTTTTTTCCAATATGTACCTGTATACTACCGAATGTCTGTTCATGATTTTCTCTTACTACATGATTCACAAACTGTTTTTCAACAAAAAAAATTAAAATTTGAACATGATTTACAAATGCATCTTTGTATTTTTTGTGTCTAAACTGAGGTTTTTTTTATTTATTTAAAAATCGACTTAAAAGAGGTAGAAAAATTTTGGATTGTGGACTAAAATATCTTCATCATAGTTTCAACCGTAAGACGTCCATTGCACGGATTTAGGCCTCTCTCTTTCCTGATAAAACTGGTTAAAATGCCCGCACCCAATGTCTTGGTAAAAAAATATATCATCGAATAAAATGTTAAATTGTGCTTTAATTATGCTTATAATATATATACCAAAGTACAGTGTAATACTCGTAAATAATGTTCAGTATCGATATATAAATATTTCTATAAGAATTAAATCGATGTTTGCATTCTACACAACAGTAAAAATGTTTTCTTTTTTATTTAGTTGGCAATAAACAAAATCTGTAACAGCTTGTATATTCGAGAGAACATCCTAACCCGGTTTTTATACTTCATCGCGTGCCAAGCGTATAATTCATTCGACGATATATAAATATTCCAATACTGAACAGATCTCTCATAGAATATAAAACAAGTTGCATTAAATATTTTAGATTATTGAAAGTAACGTGGCCTATACAGTTAGTTTCTAAGTAAAATAACACAAAAAAAACAACAAAGTGATAGTTTAAGTCATTTATTTGCACGTAGTGGTTAATTAAGACCTTCAGATTTTAGGTGATCAAGTATATACCTTGCGAATGCCCAAGTCACTAAGAAACTAAAATCAGTAGATATCTAGTTAAAATGCTAAAAATCATAATTTAATTTCTGTTTGTATATTTATTTAGAAGTCTGGATTTATTGATAAACAGATTTTTTTATGTTCGCTGACAAATAATTGCATTTATACAGTTATACGCGTAAAGATTAGTTAGCAACAGAATGCGTATGCGTCTCTTCTTGATGGCTAAAAAAGAGAGGCAAGAGTGATTAGAGAATACTTTTAATTTTGACCCAAATCATTTTGACCCAAACCATTTTGCCATTGTGGCTGCGACTATATTACTGACGATGACGATTAAACAACCACCACGTGCAAATAAATGATTTAAACAATCACTATGTTTATTTTTTGTGTTATTTTACTTCACAGGCCACGTTATTTTCAATAATCTAAAAAATTTTATACAAGTTGTTTTTAACGTTTTTAACGAAGTTTTTTCCTAATTTCCTAACCACTCCTTGGAGCATCTCCCGAAGCGATCTAAGAGCTCTTTGGTCTTACAATTCAGTAAAATAGTAGTACATACATAGCACCCCCAGCCGAGGCTCCCCTTAGAGCCTTCCAGGTTCGCTACCTTAAAAGAGATTATAGGTTAGGCGCTTTCTGTATCATGCCGCCTCGAATACACGGAACCTGCAAATGCCATTTGAACAGAAGTGACTGTTCGATCCAAAAACTTAACTCTGTAGCTCAACAAAACATTTTGTTTCAATAAATAAATCTCGTACCGTTATCTGCGTAGTGTGATGTACATATTTACATCCTTTACCTACTTTTTGGCGCACGTAAATGTTTAATATCACGTTACGTATAAAAACGCACATCAAACACAATATTATCTTAGTAAGGGAACGCGAAATGTATAATAAAAACTCCCTCTACGTCACGAAACAAATATTGACCGACAAGGTCGTTGGTTACGGCCGAGAAATTCTTTTTATTGTTACTCCATTGTACAAATATTTATAGCACTTTTTAAGGGGAGATGTACTGACATGTTTTGGGTTTAAGATTTTATCTGTGCTGTATAAAAAATAATTTAGAACCTAATATTACAATGCGTTTGTTGGTAGGTGACATTTCTATTTGATAACATGCTGACGACGTAAATATTAAAAGTGAGATTTGATAAATATGTAAATTCGACCAGTGGTAAACAAGTTTATATAGGATGGGCAGCAACATCCTCTGTATACCATACCACGCTGCGATCACCAACTTGCCTGTATATGTGGCAATTAAGGTACAAGCTCCCATAGATATCTTTCAGGCAGGCCTATTTCTTGCAGTTGATCTCTAAAAACTGAAACGACAATGTTATGTAAAACAATTGTCTTGAATGTATATTTAAATTTACATTACAGTATAGTTTTGTTTTATCAATTAGAAATTTTGCTTTACAGCTTTTTGTTACTTCTTACGCAATAATTATGGATTACATAAGTGCTTAATTTAACCAACAAAAATATGACATTTTCCATTATTTTGTATTGTAAAATTCTGATCAACATTACACTACTGGTCAATGTTATGATCGTTATGAACAAAAAAATAGCGTTTAGCTGTCGTACATATCTATACCTTGTTTAAGCGTTTGGCTGCATTTAAACACGACTACCTAGTTTTCGCTGCGAAGAGAATTCGTTGCTATAAAATACTTCCTTTACATTTTTATTAATATGAATAAATAGAATTTAAAACTTTTTTTGATATTCTATAAGCGTTCAAATTTACTACTGGCCATGAACTATCCGAGATTCTGATCTCACGGACATCCACGAATTTATTATATTCTGCATAACTTGTAAATAAATAACTAAATAAATTAATAAATAAACAAATAAATAAATGAACCCAGTAAGCAACTTTTTAATTAAGTCTGCTCTAGCTAGAATAAACGACCTATTTTAGGTGGACGGAATACACCTAGATACAGACCTCTTCCAACCACCTTTGAAATCAACAGGAAAGGCCTGTGTCTAGGAAAAGAGAACCTATGATTGAGATTATGATAACAAATTTCTGAAGCGGTTCAACATATCGTGATATTTTATCAATTATTAGTTCGATATATTTATTTAAATAAACAAATTTCTATTTATATTATTCCAGAAATAAGATTTTATAACGTCTTTATAGGTATCGAAATACACAACTAGTGAAGATTATTGTGATATTCAAATTCAAACGGTTGGAATCCTTTGAAAAGGAAATCGTTCTCGCTTGAATTTTATACGTGGAAAATGATGTGGGAGTTATTCGATAGGGTTAAAATGAAATTCCTTTAAGAGTGTATTTGTGTTTCATTCTTTATTTATTTATTTATATTATTATATATTATTCACCGGACACAATTTGTTTAAAATTGCATTCATCAACTTTAAATTCATAACCCACATAGGTTTCAAACCTATTTTGATCTGAAAAGAGTTAACAGAAACTCGTTGTATCATCTCTTGTTTTCTGTTAAATGTTAGCGCTTTTAGCCTTGTGGGGCTGTTATAGCTTCGTTGGGTCATAGAGCTAAAATTCAAATATCTCCCTACTAGTTCTGCCTGTTCTCATCTGCCACCTGGATGATAGCGTGATTATGTACACTGTTTCTACGTCCTTCCGGGTGGTGTTAGGGGGTGCAGTCCTTATTCCATAGCTGATGTCATTTTAGCTGCTTTCGGTGTTGATGTTTCCTTTTTTCTTGAGTTTTTTTTCCCTTGTATAGACGTGTTTAGTCTATATGGTGAATCATAGGTGTTGGTGCATTGAGGAGTGGTAAAACTTTCGCTTTATTTTAGGAGGGTATGCATTTTGCCGTTGCGATAACTGGTTTGTTAAGGTTAGTTGATGCCTTTCTGAAAAATTCCTATGTTATCAGGAGCTTTAAATCGATTTGGATATCGATATTTCTCTAGTACGACTCCACGGCGGTTGCTTTACGGGCGAAGCGATATAAATTTGTTCTTTAAATAAATATTCACAAAAATTTAAACTTATTGATACATACTTAAAAATTAAGATAGCGAAATATCGAAGCAAATACTGTTCAAAATTCAAATTTAAATTTGCCAGTAATGTCAAGATAAGTTTTTTTACAAACATTATATTCTAAAAATTAGTCTTACCTTTGAGATAATCATTATTGAGAAATTTTAAGTAAATATTGTTTTTAATTTAGAATTTTAACTTTTTTTAAATTAAATCTAACCTATTTTTATATCGACATTAGTTTTTGTTTTTTGTTTTTCTACCATACACAATTGAAAGTGGGATACATTTTTTTATTCCAACGCTTTAATTCAAAGTAAGTGTATATATATAATATAATATAGTTTACATTTTCTATAAAATAACGTATGATAGACCTAATAGAAAAATTAATGATTGCCAAAACAATTAAAAACTTAATAATAATATAGTAAGAAAAAGCGAAATGACAAATTTATGTGACATTTCAGATCGATCGCTTTATAATGCAGAATATGATTGAATAGCATATTCTTCAGCAAATGAGCTATACAAACCTTCAAAGCTTTTACCATAGATTTCTAATCACGCTGTATATTCTCTCTTTAATTTATAGAAACTCTCTCGCAGGGTTTTTTTTATAAAGGTAATGATATACACCTCTTAAAATGACATAATTGCTTCTTATTGCCTGCCTGATTTCCTTAATATTTACATAGATGTAGATATCCTTTTGGTATATCTCCTTCTCTCTCTACTTAGTTAGTATTACCTGCCAGGCACTCAAAGTTACAGTGATGGATAATATAATATGATTTGCTATTGAAGCAATTTCCTTAACATTATTAGACGGCTAATGAAGTTACATGTTACATTATCTAAACGACCCGGTATGTTAGGCATGACTTTCATTAACGTTTGGTTTTAGTGTTAAAATTAAAATTTTTTGATATATATAAATATATAAACGTACAACTTTTGGATCAGTTTTTATTATCAAAATATTGTCTTCGCAAGTGTGTTAATTTATTCAATATTGTGTCTTTTAACGGGACTGTGATCGATTGTCCTTTATTTACTTTACTTTGATTCTAATCTGCTTTGAAAGGATATATTTGTGTTGGTATATTAGTATTATAAAAATCCTAACGTTTTGTATCTTTTGTCATTTCGAAGACTAGTATATATATATATATACACCTATCCCCCGATTTACACGGTAGATACGTTCCTGAAAAAAACGTGTAAATCGAAAATTAAAAAAATTCAAGTCAAAACCGTGTAAATCGAAAAACTTGCAGAAAATGCATAATTTTGCTATTTAACAGTTGTGATTTTTTTCAATATTTTTAGGTGTACAAAATAAAAATAAAATGCATTGACAAGTTAAAATATTTAATATATTATGTAAACACTGTTTTTATTTAATTACAATACATTAAACAGAAGAACAAAAAAAAAAACCAAAGGTGTTTTATTATCCTGTATCACTGTTAGAAATTACTCTTTCTTTTTTTTAGGTTCGAAGGTTCGAAGTCATTTCATCACTCGTAAGATATTTGTACCGATTCGATCTTTGAAGCAGAAATATTTACATTATGAGAGACGGTAATAAAATCGGTTATTAAAACTAAAAAAAAACTTATTTGGAAAACCGTGTAAAAGCGAAAACGTGTAAAACAAGTACCGTGTAAATCGGGGGATAGGTGTATATATAAATACTGTAACCACGAGGATCTACTACGGATAGGTATCACCAGTATCCCAAAACGATATTTATATTTCATGTCACGTGAACGCAAATAAATCGAATATCGCGATTGTATGCCAACAAATAGTTTCGCTCTTATGATAATATAACATTGTTTTATTTACATTTGAGATTATTTATGAAATGTGTTTTGATAATAGACGTTGGACATTTTAGATCAGAGATTTCTCAGCATTGAAGACTGCAGGTTGCGAAGGGTAGGATGCTGAGGGCGTTAAGCCTAAAATCTCTTTGAAGGTGACGAAGTTAGGTGTCTCCCTGAAAAACCTCGGTTCGGCCGCTACTTAATACAATTTCACCGGAATGAAAGGCCGCTGCGTTTCAGGGCACGCTCCTCTACTAGCTCTGCATATAATTAATAATAATATAAAATCTGGAATGTTGACTCTTACTACCAATAGATGGCGCTTTAAGGACTTACAAGACAACCAAACCGTGATTGTTTTATTTAAATTAAAATTTACTTTTCTTGTACCAGTTTTTCTTCGAGCATTGCCAACAAACAAATGCTTTTGATGAATAACTAAGATTCCAGCGGTTACTTTTCATTTAAACTCCACTTTGAAGGGGCAATTGTAATAATTTACGAATAAAATTCAAATGAGTCTTATTTTAAAACGTTCTTTATTTAAATTTAATATTTAAAAGCGCTTCATTCAAAGTGACTGGCAGGGCTTACGCGACAACTTAATTTCGTTGGAGTGCAGTTTTAGTTATTTGTACAAAAGGTGATATCATAAAGCCTTGTGTACATGTGAACACACATTTTTTACATATTGTATACTAGTTTCTTTTTCTTCAAAATATTTTAGGGTTGGTTTATTTTTAGTTAGGGGAATATAGAAAATAAGTATTGGGTTTATTTATTTCATTTTATTATGACAGCGCTCATATAAAGAATGTTTTGTAGATTGCGAAGATTAGGGAAGTAATTGAGCCGTAATGTCGGTATTATCAATCAGTGAAAGCCTAAGTTAAGGTCCCCTCATGGAGGCTTTAGCCTAGTAGCTCGGCTGGCGGTTCAAACGGAGTCTCCTTAGGAAGTCCTTGAGTTTCCTAAAAAACAAAGGCGCCTAACCTCCGTGAACCCATAGAATCTGTGAAAGTCACCTGGGCAGCAGTGTAAGCCAGCCGAACTGTCTAAGATTCTGTACTAAAATTAGTATTTCTGGTCTTTATATAGCTAGGCGTTCAAAAATTTGGTAAAAATATTTTAAATATTTAATGGAATCAGGCGTTACTTTGCGGAAGTCCATCCTAAGACCAATGTTTAGCCACTTCCGCACATGCAGTGGTAGTCGTGTAACAAAGTGCACCGCCCTCCAGCCTGCTGATTAATGCGTATGCGGCAAACAATGCGATTTACACAACCGCAACCGCCAAATTACTCAACACGTGTTTCACCTCTCCGCGGGGCGTCTTGAGGAGTTATGTTACACCGATTAGTGCCAAACACAGAGTCCATTACATCGAACTGAAAATTTTTGAAATAGAATACTCAATTTTTGAATTGATTAAAATAAAGTAGAATTCGACAAAGAAGCAATCATTAAAATATATATTCAAGACGACAGCCGTAAAAAAAGCTTTTCAATTAAAACTTTGCAGGAAACGGGGTCGAAAGAATTGATGATATTTCACCTTCTTTATTTGCTTCCTGTCAGTTGAGCTTTGTTGGAAGATTGGGTTTTGCTAAATGACAGTTCTTTTATTCAGTTCAATGCTTACGAGATAATTCCGCTCAACGTAAATAGATTGCAAACTTGATAAATAATTGTTAAAAAATATTAACCAATAGTATGTATTAAACTTAATTAAGTTCTTTTAAGTTTTATGTATTATTTTAATTAGCTTGCTTAATACCAACGTGGTTATCGGAAGACCTAGATACAGTCTGTTTCCGACCAATCCTATTGGAAATCTACGAGAGAGGCCTATGTCAAACTGTGCAGGTAAATTATGCTTAGTATTAACTAAATTCATGTAACCAGCGAGAAAAAAACATGCTGTATCTGACCTGTTATTCTGTGTTCATTTTTCTCTAATTAAATTGTCAGAAAACTGACGTGATTTCAAACAAAGAACGAAATTAAATTCGAATTTCGAATCAAGTTTTTTTTGCTGTGTATATTTGAAAAAAAATAATCGCAAAGGTGTTTTAATTAATACTCCGTTAATAATAAATGAGAAAATAATTTTGTATTACCGTAACGAAATGTCTAATAAAACTGGCAATACAGTTTTATCAAACAACCGCCGTGACACTAAGCGATTGCCCAGAGGCAATCCGTTACTCTGAGCTTTATATTTGTTTGCACGAGCGAGTAACTTTGTTACCTAATATATACTTAACTTATAGTCTCAAAGCTTTCGTAAATCTCTTTTAAAGTAATTTTTAATACATTCTTTGCTTACAACTTTTATTTTACTCTACCAACCTCTGAAAGAAATGTGAAAATTTTACCCTGTGTTTTTCTCTCTCAAATTATTTGATTTATGGTTGAGGCTTATGTCCAGCTTACAATAGAAGACAATTACGGATAATTAAAAATTTTAATGCTATCTATAATCGCAAAAAGGACTTCGAGATTGGAGAGTAAATTCGGACGGCACCAATCATTGGCTGACAGTCGATTACCTCACGATATCGTGAACACTTAGTCAAATACGCAGCTTGGTTGAATCAGCATGTTTTCTAAAGAGCTAGTAATGGAAATAGCAATCAATTAAATTGAAGTTCAACACTCTCGGTGACTCTTGAGTGCAGTTAAAGCCTACGTCTTCTTTCAGGGCTTTCAGCGGTTGGTCACCCCATGGAGCGTCTGCCGAAGCAAGTCTGAGCAGGGAGGCAATCCAATACGTTAATCTAGAAGGAAGTAGGAACTGAAATGAAAAACTCTCAAGCTTTTCTATTTATTAAAAATAATTAGACAAACAAATCTGCATTCTGTCTTTTAGAACCCATGAAAATCGTAAAAATATCATCAATACAGCGAGTACAATAAAAAAATTGTCGGCAAATAAGGCTAAACCAGCTATACGTGAAATTAGTGAAAGCTCAAGCCAAGGTTTCCTTTGGGCGCCCATGTGATAAGAAAGCTCAGTGGTCTGCCAATCTGATAGTAATTCAATGTAATGGTTCGAATAGAGTCTCCTAAGTTTTTCTAGCTTAGATAATAAAAATGAGGTTTAGCCTCCACCCTGCCTTCCCATATCTGTATAATCTATTCAAGGAAAAAAAGCAATAGTTACGTCAGAAAAACTCAAACAAATCATAAAGAATATACGATAGATGTCTTGAACAATTTTCGTGAATTATTTACTCTTTTTTACATATCTCACTGTGTTTAAAATAAAAAAATCGTGTTTTATTTGGTTTAAGGTATGCTGTAATTATTTAAAGAGTGCTTTAATATAGGTTTTCCTGTTTTATTTATTTATTAAAACCAAATAAAAAGTAGATTATGGTCAGGGCTGTATATATATATGTTACTTATGTACTGTGTATATTGTACGTAACTACTGTAAACTTGTTTTATGTTCTGCTATCGGATTGCCTATAAAATACATATAAAAGAATCAAAGAAGACATTTGAATAATATTCACTTTGTAAATACAAAGTCTTGGCTTTATCTCGGAGAAACATTTGTCCAAAGACAAGATTCAGTTATAAAACTTGTAATATTTCAATGGAAAAGTTTCAATTGAAGTCGGTGAAATCGTTATGTTGCAAGACGGCGAACAAATGGAAACGCTAAGTCCAATAAACGGCAAAATTGAAAAGATCAGTTAGCAATCTCGTTTTGTGTTGAGTTAAATTGTGAAAGGTTTAATTAAATCTGCAATATCGGATAAATCTTTAGTTTAAAGGAGACGGGTTTGTTCTGTAATTAGATTTATTTAATTATTTATCTAACTGCTTTGACAGGCTTCTTTCTTTTAAAATCCTTTAATCTGTCGCAGTCCAACGTGGGATACACGATTTACGATAACTAAACTGATGCAATATTTTACTATTCTATGCAAAGAATCCCTAGATAATAAGAGAGTGTGGTTATCAACAGACATACAAACTCTTAAACATCGGTTATTTATAAAAAAAGCAACATAAAACAGTTTAAGATTTTCATTCCTATGATTATGGTAAACAACATTTATGATTACATTTTACCATGATTTATTTTTCTATACTAAGCCTCTTTATTTATTAATTATAATTTGTATCGCTAGTGTTTTTTTTACAATATTTATTTTTCGCTTTAACTAAAAGCAGACAGTTGGAAGAGGGTTGCCGCTATTTGATACGGATCTTTCTTCTCCCAGCTGCGAGGCACGACAGCTTTATATAATTTTTTACAATTTTTCTTACACAATTTTCTCTTACGGGTAAATACAGCTAAATTTATACATATTAACAATACAATTTGGCATACTCAGTTATGTATTAGTTGCTACGTTATTTTATTTCAAGTCGCTGCCAAAGCGCTACAGACCGTTAAATACCTTGAGATTTATGACAAAGTGCCGGGCCAGCTCATCAAAAGATTCTGCTGTAGATTTTTTCCTGAGAAGGTCCGGTAAGTTGAACGGAGGTATATTAAGGAACTAAGCCTCTTTTTCTTATTTTCGTTGAAAGGAAGGGAGTTCTCGCATACTGTCTTAGATGGATTTATCAACTAAAGAAAATCCCCTCTAAGAATTATTATTGACATGTACTGTAAAAAAATCTATGTTACCCTAGTATTGTCGGGGCAATCAGGTATTTAGCTTGTGAAAAATTCAATAATAGAAAATTAAAAAAATCCTTACTCAAAAGCACAGCTGGTGCCTGAACCCAGAAACACACCAATTTTAAATAATCTTTAGTACGAGTGACTATGAACGTCTATTAATGATTTAAGACTATAAATAATAAAGACGATATAAAAAATAAAATAAGGGTTTGCCCAGGATGTTCCTCTATCATCAATATAAGTAACGTAAGTCTCTCGAAAATAGTATTTCATCACTGATTTTTATGGGAAATATACAATAATCACCACGCTTGGTAGGCGAGTTGACAATAGTAGTGTTATATTATGGTATGCAGAGGATGCTGCTGCACATCCTTTGGAAATTTGTTTATGAGTAGTGGAAATTCTATATAATTAATGCCCAAAGTGTGAATTATATATAAGACCGTACCCTGGGGATCGAACTCGCGACCTACTATCGCAAGTCTCTACCACTTGGCTACACTTGGCACTGCTCATGCAGATAGCTTAAAAAGCTCTTACTTAGTTATTAATGACCCCTAGATAAGTTTTAAGCTTTTCTAATCTTTTAAGCCGCAAATAATAGTTTACTTGTACTGGCCTTTTTGGTACATACATATACGCACTCTTATATAAATATATATATATATATATAGATATAGATATAGATATATATATGTATATATACATACATATATATGTATGTGTGTATATATGTATATGTACATGTATATATATATAGTATTTCTTTTCTTATTCTTATATACTCGGTTAGTATAGTAGTATAATATAATATAATCGAGCGGTGTCTAAATATATATTTAGATCACAATTTATAATTTATTATAGACGAAGAAGAACTGTGTCTCTCAACACAAGTATTGTTATACATTAAAGTAGCCACCAAAACCCATGAAGTAACTATTTAAATCAGGGGACAGCAACCTTTTTAATCAATGACCCAACTTAATTTTTAAAATTTTTTAGCGGGCCGCATATTAAGTAACATTTATTAATAGTTTACAAAACTTAAACATTGCAAAATAAAAAAATAAAGGTTGACTTCATAAATTATGAAGCAAAATGAAAACAAACAACAAAAGAATTGTAAAACTAAATAACTTGAAATTCTTTATTTTTTCTTGCGAATCAATATCATCCCCTTAAAAGTAATCCTCGTCGATAAAAGGCATTTTTGCCAACGATTATTCCAGTTTGAGAAATATTCGGAAAAGTCTTTTTCCGGTACAGCCTTCAAGACCTTCGATTCAGTTTATATCTCCTTAGTCGCGACAAAACGGCTTTCCTGCATTAGCCTCTTTGCCGAATAGCCAGAAATTACACGGAGCCAAATCAGGTGCCTACGGTGGTTGCGGGACGATATGGGTCGAGCTTTTGACTCTTCTTTTTCCTAAGAATTTGGGCGGTTTTCGTACTAAAGTCCATGCGTTGGAGACACAGAACATCCATCAAGATTTTTTGGGCTAAGCCAAATGATATTCCGGCTTTTGCCTAACCGATGCTTGGTACATGTTATAGACCAGTATTTTCAAAGTTTTTTTTGTGACCTTTCCCAATATTATATACATAATTTTTATATTAAAGCGAAATAGCTTACTGTCGAGTTTATTTTCGAATTGCCTCAGCGGGGCGCGGGACTTGCGTTGGGAAATCCTGCTAAAAAAATACCTGCCTTGCTAATGCTTGGGAGTTATAAATTACAATTTCAGCTTACTTTTTTAATTACGTAGTATATTATGAATTACAAAAACAACAGTTTACAAGACAAAAAGTTTCAGCACCTGTGATTTTTTGATCAAAAAAGTATGCAACGATTTTTAAAACGCATATTTCGTATGAATTACGCTTTGAGTTCTATCCGCCGGGGAGCGATAAATCAGAATTGAGTTACTTTGTTTTTTTGTTGACTCTGATATACGTTCGGATGGAAAAACGTTACGTTGCAACGTACATTAAATAAGCATCCGAGATGCGCATATGGTAAACAAAATTTACTTTAAAATTTCCTAAACGTAGATATTAACATACTGTACGCAAAATAAGATCTTATTGTTGGAGATTTATAAAAATAATACATACATTTATAGTCTACAAGGATAAATATTCAACAGGACCATTTACAACCTGCCTGTATCCAACGTTTTCCGATAACTTTAACAAGATCGTCTATCCACGGTGAATAGACATCCTGCGCTACGCTAGCCTGTTTGTCGTGAGTAGTTTAGAACCTTAATGTACCAGCGGTTATTGGTTCTGCGCTCTATGTGGCCACTGTAACTTCAACATGCCAATCCGCATATAACTGCATGGAAATACCCTCCCGTTACTAACTAGCCTCTATTAGCAATCCGTTGAGCTATGACGTTTTTTTTTGTATAAACTTGACAATAACATTGTAAAATACAAAAGTAGAAAAATTGATATTATTAAACCAAATCTTGTTGCCTTTTAAAACAAATTAACAAAAATTTAATACTCTTTAACGTTATTAAATAATGCTATGTAGAACTAATGATTTGTCGCATATTTTTTTAACACGCTGTATATATATATATATATATATATATATATGTATATATATATATATATGTATATATATATATATATATATATATATATATATATATACTACGATAGTTAAGAATGTACCTAAGACTCATCAGTTGTTGTTTTCTGTCACACATCACTGGTGCACTTTGACTATATAATGTACACATTATAAAAGGTGATTGGTTAGTATCAAAGTTTTAAATATACGGTTCATTTGTCAGCAAAAATATTTAAACCTCTTACATCTTTTTCCAATCCTTCTGTATAGTGTTAACTCTGGAAAATGTTAATTTATTTATATTATTTTTTATAAAATGTTAAATATAATAAAATAAATAAATTATAAAATGTTAATTTATTTATTTTATTTTTAAAGCGAAAGGTCTGAAACTTCTGGTAGTACATACTGCAGGGACATATACATGGTAAACAATGATTAATTTTAATATGCAATTAAAGGATCATACATTTTGAAAACGCTTTTCCTTACTATATTATTACGTTGTTTACTATTTCTGAAACCGTTAATTTTAGGATAGGATGTATCTTACATTATTAAGGGCTATACGTCTGAACGAAACTGTCATGTCTGTCTGAATGAAACTATACGTCCTCATTTTCAAAGCATTTACACCTATAAACAATTATCCTGTATATAATTAAAAACTTGTCAGCATTTTTCGCGTCATTAGAATCCGTTGGCGTTAGAAATATTTGTATTCTCACGGGCAGGGTCGGCTTAACCTATAGTGCAGGGTATGCAATGCACACGGGCGCTTCGCTCCCACAGCTAAGAGCATCGAGTTGGAATCTATCGCGGTTCGCCGCTTAGTTTCGCAACAGAGATGTGCTACAGGCATAAAAACAATGAGTGTTATTCTGCCGTCATAAGAAGAAAGGCCATAACTAATACCATACTGTAAGCTATACCTAGTTATAAAATAGCTTGTTGGAATATGAAAAAACTTTCTTGTTATGACGGTAAGTTAATATAGCCGCGGGGGGAGGCGGTCAGGCCTAGGTTGTGCCAGAGTTTCATTGAACACGGGCGCTATATGAGCTAGAGCCGCCCTTGCTCACGGGTGTAGATCGTATTATAAAATATGATAGTCAAGTATTTTAAATATAGAAATTCAATATGATTATAGAAATATTAAACGCGTTTCAAACGGAAGTGTCTAATAAATTGTAAAATATTAAACAAAGGATCACGCTAAGCGAGGCAACACTTTATTGCGAAGTGTAACACGTGCGCGAGACGGAATTTAATAAAGTATTCCGTTGAGTATTACGTTACTACGTATTGTAATGTAATCCAGCTACGTGACGCCCGCTGAGCCGTAAATGTGTCAATTATATAACGTGAGGCAAAAGCCTTATTTAAAGTTTTCAATTTTGTTTACGCTTTAAACAAGTTTTTCAACTGTAAATATATATTTTTTTAATTAATCATTGAACGTAACTTCAAGTTCACTGACATAGTTCGACAAATTGCTTTGACGCCGTGGCTGACAGCCGTTGTGGTCAAAAGGTTCTCGAATAGCAACCACAAGACAATCGCGACGTGGGTATCCCCTCTCTAAGTCAACTGATGGCTTAGTCAAGATCTAATGGAATCAGGCGTTATTTTGCGGAAATCCATCCTATGTAAGAAAGGGAGCAATATATAGCATAGCACGACTACGACTGCATGTGCGGAAGTGGCTACATATTGGTCGTTTTCTTACTTAGTCAAGATCAATGAAGTCGCTGGAGGCGGTCTGCATAAGACCAGTCATCATGGCTATCTTTGGGGAAGTCCTAAGTGGGCGTCTGTCGGATTTATTTGTGTCAATAAAGTTTGATGATGAATCGCTGAACTGTGTTAGAGATATTGTTAAAGTGATCACAAAAGGAAGCCGACAGAGTTTATTGTAGTCACTTTCCTGATCAAGGCGCGTTTGGAACCTTCATAACTAGTGTAAAGTGTAAAGATGCCATTCTAGAGAAGTTCAATATGATTGTAATTTTTATAAAATAAACTCTTTTAATATCAAATCTATCTTTGGGGAGGTTTTGACATGATAGTGATGATACTATTACGTGGTTGTCCTTTGGAAAGTAACGCAAGTATTGAACGTAAAGTAAGATTAAAAAAGGACCTAATAATGAGCCTTGTGGCACGCCTATTTTAATCAGTGATCTTAGTATTTGCTTCGGCAGTATACTAAAAATTTTAATGAATACTAAGAATGTTTTCACCTCTACCGTTTAGATAAGTACTTAATAACGTTGTAGCTACATTTTTAATTAGTTATGTCTAGTTCTGAACCACAATAAAAAACACGTAAAGTTTTGGTTACGTTTTTGATGCCTTACTGCTCTTTGATAACAGTAATGTCCGATTATAAATAAAGTCTATACCGGGCGTTGTTTTTTATGTCAAAATTTAACAAATATATAATAAAGATTTTATATTTAATAGACCTATTTGTATGTACATTTTTTAGTCGTCTTATTATAAACGAAAATACAGGAAAATGTTTAATACACTATCATTAGTTATATAGTGATTTCGTGTTTAAATACTAATTTCGTAATACTAATTTCGTAAAATCGTAATACAAGACTGTGTAAGACGTTGAAAAAGGTTTTGTTTTAACTATTGAAACATAAATAACCTCTTTTATTTACCAGCTGGTTCTGTGTATAGTGAGCAGTAGTAGCCCAATTGTAGGTCACGCGTTCGATTCCTGGGTTACAATGCTATATAATTCACACTCTCTGCATTAATTACACTGGATTGCCAAAACACACATAGAAGTTTCGAGAAGATGGGCAGCAGCGCAGTCTGTGTACCATAATACCGCTCTGCAATCGATAACCCATCTATAGATAGCGTAGCGATTATGGTATATTCCCCCATAGATATCTTTAAGGTTATATATAATAGGTAAACTACAATTAGAATTTTCAGAACCGCATGTTGCAACCGCAATGACTTGTTTATCACTCTGAAAGAAACATGTTTCTTATTGTATTCGTTTTGGCTGAATTCCAATATCAATATTCACGGATAGGAAGAATAGTTTGTAAAACAACGAAAACGGAAAAGGTTATCGTAGGTAAATGAAATGTTTCCGAGTCACCGACATCTCAACGGTTCGTGAACTCGGGGTCGGCAACACGATCGCGAAACTTTATTTTTACGTTTTCCTCGGAGAACTAACACATGATATAATAACTATGTATATGTAAACACATATTCTTTAATATGAATAAATTTATATAACATGCTACTTATTCTACTTTGTTTTATATACTTATACAGGCAGATTAGAAATAGGCATTAGAGTGTAAAAATATTTATTTAAAAATACAATGTATGAAGTTATCACTCTGAAATATAAATAAATACATTAAAAAAACTTTTAAGTTAAACGGTTTTTTGATACCCATATTATGGTGGCCGTGGAAAAATATGTACCTAGTCCGCCATATTGGAACGGTGTCCATCTTGAATTTTAAATTTTGACATAATCTTCGTGTTTTACTAGTGTATCCCTTTCATTTGATACCCATATTGAGGGGGTTAAGGAAAAATATGTAATCCGCCATTTTGTATCGGCGGCCGTCTAAGATTTTAATGTTATTAATTTTATTATATTGTAATTTCAGATCAATCTGACAACGGAAACGTGTTTAAATTTCAATTTCTAATTTTGACCAAAATAAATAAACAAATAAATTCCGTACGGGTCGAACTAAATAAAACCGTTTAATATTAATTTTTTTTGGAATACAACAAGCTAATATATTCTGGAAGTAAAAAGTCTGCAGGGACAGTCAATTATAACTGATTTTTATAATTAATAATCTCAATTTTGAAAACGTTTTTTTTTCTATTTTATCGTTACGTTTTTTTTCTAAAATCGTTAACTTTTATATCGTCGTTTCAGTCTGCATACTCCAGGCATATGCCTACACTAAAGGTATCTATGAAGGAATATAACATAATTGCCACGCTTGGCAGACGAGTTGCCGATGCTGTCCAACCTCTGGAATATTTTTTGTGTACAGTCTCAATCATTAATGAATAAAAACTTATTTAATTTCTTAGAAAACATTCATATAACCACAATCGTCTAATATTAAAGATTACTAAAGCTTTGCAACGTGAAAATCAAAGTGCGGAAAATAGGAACAGATAAGACCTAAATGTACACTTTTCTTCGAGTCAATTATAAACGTAAATACTTTTCCTTTTCGAAAAGTGGAAATTCCGTTATAGTAATTTTCTCTATTTATTTTTCGTGTTTTCTTTTATTACAGGTTAGATCTTAAAGAGATCTTCCGAGATATAATCCGCTTTATACAGTATTTACCGTATTTAATAAAATACAACAAACTTTTCAAATCACTTTTTAAATTACACATATTAACTTGAACATAATGTTGCAAACAACGCTTTAACTTATTCGTTTGTAAAATAATAAACAAATAACTTTACACGACACGCTCAAAAAGGTTTAAAAATATAATATAATAATATACATAAAAATAATAAGTTGTTGGAAATTAAAGCTTATTTTTATAATAATTAGGGTCCATTTAAAAATAAATCTTTACATAAAATCTTATTTTCAAAGCACTGTACCACCTCTTTGTTCCCTGCGGATCGATTTCTTTTAACGGACGTTTAGCTCTGGCCCGATGTTTTGTATACAACTAGTCTGTGAAAGAATTTGTCTGATTGATCTTCGATACTATTCTGAAAGCCTTCATCTTATAGAAGAAGAACCATAGAATCTCTTTCATTCGGTCACAGTTTTCTAGAAAATATCCAGTCTTCCATGATCGGGGATCCCACCGCGGACTTTCAGCGCACCGGTGGAGTTTTTTTTTTCATATTTCCCATCCTCTCAGATAAGATTTTATCACATTTTTAATTCGTAGTCTCTGCAATACTTTCTATGTATATTCTGCAATACTTTCTATGTATATTCTGCAATACTTTTAAATAGTCTGGCGAGTTCTGCGATTCTTTTATTAAAATATGAAAAAATTTAATTGTTTCAAATTTAAATTTTTCTCAATTTTTTAGTACCAATAACCTAGTTCCACTAGGGTGTTTCATATAAATATAGGTGTGCTATTTATGTATATTTTTTAACATTATCAAGACCCACTTGTAATCTGGTGAATTGTCAAGATTTTATAAATAAAGGCGTTTTGTACTGTGTATTTTTGGTATAATGAACTTAAGCACGGTTGTTTAAATTTTAAGGATGAAAAAATACGTGGTCGTCCTTTGTTAGGAAATTAAAATTTTTAATTGTAAAAAGCCCGCAAATCATGTGGGAAGGGAAATCGTGCATAATTAGCCAATTGGTTGGCGTATTGTATGGACCATATTATCTAGAAAGTCCCACGTCTTAATTGCAAAGTGAACCTCAACGCACCCGTTATTGACTGTAGAGAGATACTCTTCTATTATTACTATGATTATTTCGCGATTATCTATCGTAATACAAAAGATGCTTATGTATTATATCATGTACAGTTCCCAAACCAATAAATGTATTGTAGTGAATTTTCTCGCATGCGATTTGTGGGTTTTGTTTAATCATAATTTTTACTTGTGCCTCATTTTCTTTCATAATATCTTTGTTAATCCATCAAATTTAAGCGACAATACTTAAACTTACTAAGAATACGCATTTTATTTGGAAGGAGTATTATTCATAAAATTTAATTGAAGTCAATTAAAAGTTTCACCAGATTTCATATTGAAGTCGTAAAAATTGTTGTACGCAAATGTTTAAGAATTAGATCAATGTTTTTGCATAAGACCAAAGTTTAAAAATAAAAGTTATTTAAATTTGGAACAAATGAAATTTTGACCTTTAAACTATCTGTCAGCAGTCAATAATTTTTTTTATTCGCATAACTTTTCAGTGACCGTGTATGTATTCTTAACTAAAATTAATAGTAGTCTTATGTTTCATATTTCGTCAATTACATTTTATGATGTCGTGTTAAATATCACAATTTTGCAGATCTTTTTTAATCCGTGTTGAATGTTTAAATATTAAAAAGTTATAGTTACACACGACATAATCTTTTACATCAGTTCCGTAATATATTACAGCGATAATGCCAAAAATAAAACAGCGTATGTTACAAAATAAATTCGTAAACAACAACATATTTAACTACAGTCCACCGGAACTAGCTGCCCGCCCAAGGTCGAGGGCGGCGCCCTACTTCATGAACAGTACGAAGGCACAAATAGTCAGCTTAAGCGATTACTTACTGATAAGTTTACTTATAATATTAAAAAAATATTTTTTACATAAAGTTTAATATTAGATAAGAGATTTTCAACAAATACTTCCAATAATTAATTCATATTATTATTAGATTCCCAGTTTTTATTAAAGTATAATAATATTATTAATTTGGTAGACGCGGCGTCGAAAAATCTTCCACTAGGAGGACCAACGACTAGCGAGTAGCTCGCGGTCATTAATTAAGTTCAACCGTAAAAAGTTTTCTAGGAAGGAGGTTTGTAGTCGCATAATATCTTATTTTTAAACGGTTTTATTTAGTTCGACCCGTACGGAATTTATTTGTTTGGGTCAAAATTAGAAATTGAAATTTAAGCATCTTCCCGTTGTCAGATTGATCTGAAATTTGATACACACATTTAATTTAGATGACAATGCAATATAATAAAATCAATAACATTATAAATCTAAGATGGCCGCCGATACAAAATGGCGGATTACATATTTTTCCTCAATATGGGTATCAAATGAAAGGGCTACATTAGTAAAACATGATGATTATGTCAAAATTTAAAATTCAAGATGGACGCCGTTCCAATATGGCGGACTAGGTACATATTTTTCCACAACCACCACAATATGGGTATCAAAAAACCGTTTAACTTAAAAGTTTTTTAAATATATTTATTATAAGTAATGATTGAAGTAAACTCCAAACTACGATTCTAGCTCACACTAGACTTTTTACAACCGTCTATAAAAATACCGGAAAGAATTTTATGTGAAAAATAAAACCTGTAAAAGGGATATCAAATGCTCCTAAATGTAACTTGCATGTATGTTATTTATGTAACAAAAAACCTTATAAAATTATATGTAACATGAATCAAATGCAAAATGTTAGATAGAAACTTTATAACCCAATTCTACAGTTTTATCCATAGCGATAAACGAATATATAGTCTTCGTATTAACATAGTTACAAAGAAAGCCACGTGCTCTGTATTAAAAAAAAATACTAGAGTTGAAAATACATAAGTATATTCGCTTAAACTGCTTTTTAAAAATATCGTCCACATTCGGAAACCGTTAGGTTTAAATTCTCAAGAGAAAGGAAATCGGTTGACATGTCTCCCGCATCTTTCGGATTTATTTCTTTCATGGAGTCAACTAAATAAAAGTAAACTTTCTTTTGAGATACACTGTTACTATCTATTTGGTTATGTAATATGTTTCGTGAATTAAATGTTGTGTATGCTCACTTAGGAAGCTAATTATTGTCAAGTACTCTTTATAAAACTTTATTTGTGTAGCAGAAAAGCCTTCCGAGCCATTGGTAGGTTCCTATAGGGACAACAATGCCAACATTTAACATTGATTAGAAAGTGCTTGTTAGAAACTATTCGAATAAAGAATATTTTCATTTTGATTTTATTCATACAAAATTGTAAATAAACGATATTGTAAGAGGTATGCTATTGTTAAGGATAACATATGTACTGTAATTCAGACAGTATTGTACTAAGAACAGATGTCCTAGTAATTGCTCCTGTAATAGTAATTCCTTAGAGTCACATCGCATTCGCCCGATTGTCAGTCTGTGAACCGTATATCATATATAGAAATAAACACGCATCAGTCTAGTATGTGTCCATTGTGAAAAAACGTCATCAAAATAATCACAGAATACTGAAAACTGTCACTTTGAGAGGGAAGTGTAATTGTCCAAATAAACCAAGGGACATTATAGTTATATCATTCTATTTTATATGGCAGGTGTAGTCATAAAGTTTTGTAATAAGTATAGAAGGCCACCCACTGGGAAGAAAACATTGTTAAAGTCATCGGAAGAAGCTGGATACAGGTCGCTTTTAACCGGTCTAATATTTTTATGTTTTACGCAACGTTGTTTTACGCAGTTCAAGTTTTTCGGGTCGTAATTTTTTTCTACGTTATCCTATCTTCCTTTACAATGTCTTTTTCTTTTAATGGAATCAGGCGTTACCTCGCGGAAGTCCATCCTAAGTAAGAAAGGACCAATATTTAGCCACTTCCGCACATGCAGTGGTAGTCGTGCAACAAAGTGCACCGCCCGCCAGCCTGCTCAACAACTAACCGCTAACAACTTCAAAGCATGTCTATTCTTATTTTAGTCTCTGTGTTTGGCACTAATCTGTGTAACATAACTCCTGAAGTTGCCCCGTGGAGGGGTGAAACACGTGTTGAGTAATTTGGCGGTGGCGGTTGTGTGATTCGCATTGTTTGCAGCATACGCATTTATCAGCGGGCTGGCGGGCGATGCACTTTGTTGCACGACTACCACTTCATGCGCGGAAGTGGCTAAATATTGGTCCTTTTCTTACTTAACTGTCTTTTACATCCTGATGTTATATTTCACATGATCTATCTTTTCTCACTTGCCTAATATCTTCGTTGCATTACCTTTCTTTCCTCGTTTATATTCCCAGATCACAGTTTCCACAGAATATTTGGTTCATTTTATTTATTAACATTTTGTTGCTCATTAACAATTTTGTAGTAAACACTTTACCTAATCTCTAAATTTAATTTTAAATTCCTTTCCCAATAGTAGCAGTTTCCAGTAGTATTTAGTGGAAGTATAACGAAGAAGCTAATAATTGATAATCTGTCGATGATGATATATCGCCGTGAGCTTATGATTTAGGCCAATTTATTTCTCATGCTCCACACAGGTTGACAGTTATCAAGAACACGGGCGGTCGTTGTGTGCGTTAGATTAGATAAGGTCCGCTAACGGAAGCCGTAAGCGGCTCGTGCGGGATTACGTCGCATTAGATCTTACGCTATTGTTATTTTCACTTTGCGAAGGTAAATCTCGTTTTTTTTTATAGAATAAGATGACGCGCTTTAGTTGTCTTGGATATCAAAAACAATCATAACAATATACTTCAAAGTTTGTTTAAATATTTTTATTTTAGTATTACTCTACACGTAAATATGAACATATTTACTTGTTCCACTAACTTGAGTGAACAGAGCGCGTAAAGCGTTTACCCTAAATCTGATTTTCGAAGGCTCCGTCGGCTTCCAGCTCGGGCCCTTGCCTCACATGCATTTTTACCGGATTTGGAAACCATCAAACTCGTTACAGTGACTGGACTAAAACTTGTGTGTTACTTGTTAAATGTTACAATTATACAAGAGGAACAACACAACAGTACATTTGACGGTCTAGTATATTACATTCTACGATTTTCTTCCGGGGGTGGCTTTCCGTCCCGCCATCCAAGAACAGTGTGAGCGATCCAACATAGGATCTTCATTTTTTTTAGATTACCAAGTGATACACAGTGCCATCTTTAACCACGGGACCATTACACTATACACTTACAAATGTTGAGCAACTTTCTTCATGCGAACATCACCGTGCTACTAGAACACGTCTGTCCAGTATTTTTTCTTGGTAAGTTTACGGATCCTCACGTTCCGTAAATTCAATTTTGAAAAAATACCTCAGGGCTAACAGGAGAGATATCTTCAGAAGTAATAGTCCACGATTTCTTACAATGCACCTCTGGATCTATTGGAAAAGATGTGGAATTTACTTTGAGGAATGTTGACTGATATGCAAAAAACAGAAATATATATATATATATATATATATATATATATATATATATATATATATATATATATATAGAAAGAATGACTAATGTATAATATCATCGTCATCATATCAGCTGCTACTGGACATAGGCCTCCCCGGTAGAATTCCAATAAGACCGATTGGAAAAGGTCTGGTCTTTATTTCTGGACCTTATTTTTTAATGTATAGGCATATTATTAAATTTTAAACACAACATACATGCAATATAAAAATGCATAATAAAATACATACATTAAATATTATATTTAATTCAAAATTTTGATCGTAGGTCGCGGGTTAGTTTCCCGAGCTAAAGCCATACAATTCATACTTTGTGCGTAAGTTATTTAGCGCTGCTACTACTAACAAAAAGTTTCCAGAGGTTTGTCAACAGCTTCTGCGTACTATAATACCACAATGCGATCGCTAACCCGTCTGTCAAGCTTAGCGATTATGGTATATGTCTCCATAGACATTTTTAGGAGAGGCTTACGCCGATATGATAGTAAATATTAAATTACATAAAACAGATACACACGATACCAAAAGTACAAACAACTTAAACCGAAAAAACAATTACAAGTAACAAAACAGAACATAAATAGCAAATAAATTAATTCAAAAACAGATTAAAATTAAAATCTATCTCTCCATAATCTATTACCTACGAATCCTTTACAACTTGAGTAACTTTATAATTACTTCACTGGACAGTTTGGTTTACAGTAACAAAAATTAACAGAGCAAGAAATTCTCCTTCCGCTTTATTTTGCCTAGATGTTGTTTCAGTGACTAATGAAGAATTTAACAGGATAGTAGGCAGCAAGTGTTACGCAGGGGATGTCCGAGGCCACAACCACCCATGCTGGTAAGAACTTGATGAAAATATGCAGTAGACACGAACACGTGGATCTCCGACAAATCTTCCGTAGTATAGAAGCGTTATGTTTCTAGATATAGCAGGCTATAGCAGACTGAGACTCGGCCATTAATTTTGCTCGCTATGTGCTACTTCAACTTTGCAATCCGCTGAGCTATGTAGATATATAAGTATATTAGATATATTTAAAAATTTAAATAAGGAAAGAAATTTATAACTTTTCTTCAGCTCATAAATAAAAAAGAGTTAACAAAGCTTTATAAATACAAAAAAATATATATAAGAAAAGAAATGTATTTCTGTTTTTCCATTTGTAGTACAGGGTAAAAATCTACATCGCAATCGACTCAGCAGACGCCGGCGGAGCGGAGTATAAAGGGATTAATTTATTACCCTTCCGACGTTCTTCACTTTGTAAGCAATTGTTCTGTATTTACACCATGCATTTTAAATTAAATTGTCTTAAATAAAATTACTTTTTCTTTGATTGCCACTTCAATGTGGACGCTTGAGTTTTTTTTCTAACTTTTCTCTTTTCATATATTAATCATTTCAACCTTAAATATTTAATGGAATCAGGCGTTACCTTGCGGAAGTCCATCCTAAGTAAGAAAAGGACCAATATTTAGCCACTTCCGCACATGCAGTAGTAGTCGTGAAAAAATGCACCGCCGATTAGTGCCAAACACAGAGTTTGGCACTAATCGGTGTAACATAACTCCTGAAGATGCCCCGTGGAGTGGTAAAACACGTGTTGAGTGTGAGAGAGAAAAGCATATGTTTTAGCAGAGTCGTTATATTCAAACAAAGATAGGTAAGAAAGTTTATTTTATTATTTATAGGTTAAAAATTTAACCTATGTCTTGCTTGTTGTTAAACAATGACGAGGTAGAAGATACCTTTATATTTAGTTAATCTTTAACATTTTACAATATCATAGAAGAACTGAATCTGTATGAATTTCTTCTTAATATTTCGTTAGCGTGCTCTTTAAGAAAAACGATACAAGAATGCGCAGATATCATTTATTCCGTACACGGTCTGTTGTATTTTTCATTCGGCTACAGATCTTCTTTGTCTAACCTGAGTTTTTAGCTCGCTCGACGGAGACAAAGAAAACATCTAGAAATATTAAAATTCCCTCATGTTTTTTTTAATTAACGTCTAGTTTTTTTTTTTTTGGTAAAATAACTATAGTTATTAAATATACTACATAAGATGCCATAAATACTGATTGTTCTTGAATATTGTTCTGAATATTTTGAACCACAGGTTAAAATTATAACTGTAATGTTAAAAGCATTAATACGTAACGCATTAATATATAAAAGAGAAATCGCAAAACCCTTTTCTTGTCAGCGTCAAATTGTCGTCCAGTTTTAAAACATTTTAGCAAAATACCTTTGGAAGTGACGCGTCGCTTTTAAAATTGTGAGGGATGCGTAAGCCCACTAGTGGACATTAAACCACAGCGCTAATCGGCTCTTGTTTGTTACTAATGACTGGTTATTCAACATACACTATCGGATTTGGCACAGTATTCCGATTCCAGTATTGCCTGCGGTTAAATCATGCCCTCACTTAGGCTAACTTATTGAACATCAACTTAATGACGTTTTAACTAATTATGATGTAAGTTATCATTATATTTATGTTTTTTTTGGTAGTTGCATTGAAAAAATCAATGTTTTATTGATATACAAACACATATCATTGGAGTCGCCTGGATAAAGGTATGAAAGACGTATGATACCAACAAGCTTTGGAAGTGGTCACAACGTTTATTTGATGATTATAGAAAGGTAATAAAAGATAGAGATAAAGTTAATTTATTTAACATTAAAACTTTTACCAGGGCATAATTGATCGTCAATTATTTTAAAAATAATCAAGCTGCATCATTGCCAAGGATTCTTGTCATTTAAATATTCGGTTTTTGAAAAATATGCTCTATTTTGTTAATTTATTTTTAATACGTGTTATAAATTTTATTAATTGTAGTTTAATAATGTTTAGCGGAATTTTATTTCTTTATAGCCAGTTCTTCAAGGTATCTTGTACATACACTGTTAACGTCACCTACTGTATTTGAATTAATCATAATTATAGTAAAAGTAAATGAAAATGTGAAAAAATAATAAATCAATTTGCCCAGTGATAAACAAATAATAAGCCCTGTGTGTGCCTCATACCCGACTCGATGGGTAATCGCGGCGGTTTCTGATTTGGCACAAGAGTTGTTTAATTGTACCTATTATTGATTACTTTTACTAATTTCTCATAATTATCACTATTAAATTATCACTATCACAAATTTATACCAGCAACACTTTTAAAGATATATAGTAACGTATTTTTAGGGTCAGTAAATTACAACTTAATAAGATTCTTAAAAAGATAAAGGTTTTCATGGGTTGTATTTAATATAAAGATAGCTGGACTAATTTCTCACGAGACCCTCGAACTCAACTCGGTTATAATAGATGAGATATTTTTTTATCGCGGTAGTTGCCTGTTATGTCGAATGCAGGTGTGAAGTGATATACGATCTTTAGCACACTGAAGTTTATCACACAATGTATGCCTTACATAACTGAAAAGATTTTTTTTTCGTAGGGAATGCTTTTGAATACGCCCATACTGTGACATGGTAATGTGGGACTTCAATCTATCAATCATTTCGTAGACCTATACAGATTCCCAAAAAAACCGATTGAAAGTGACATCTATCCAGTGTCTTCAGCGACTGCTGCTCTTGTCGGCAACATTAAGGTTTCAGCAGCCATCAGTTCTGCAATATATGGCCAATTGCCATTTCAACTTGCCAACTTACAGCATAGATATTGGAATAGGGATGACGAAGTGGTCGCACGAAGCGTAATGTTAAAAACTTTACATGGTACGTGCGGTGAGAAAAACAAACAACACTCTAATGTTTAAAAAATAATGATTATTGTAATTAGTTTACTTCAATTTAGTTTAAAAAAGTTACAGGTTTAGGCTAGAAAATATAAATTCAAACAATATTAAAAAAATTAAAAAAAAAAAACTTGCCAAACCATTTGGCTATGTCCGTCTACGGATCCCCTCATTTCTTTCTACAATCTTGAGGATATCGAGCTTGGTTCTCTTCATGGCTAGATAAGCGACTTTGAACTCGTCAGTTAGGCCACAAGTGAGAGACCACGTTTTATTATCATAAGTTGTCACTAGTAACACATGTGTATATAATGTTATTATATACGTGCATGTGTGTATAATGTTATTATATACACATGTGTTCTAGTATAAATTAAAAAAAGTATACATAATCGCTTATTTTTTATTGTAGTGTCATATGTAAACACGTATTTATGGTCGCAGTTGGTGGTTTAGTAGAAAGTGAGAGAGAAAAGTTGCCGAAAAATGTCGACGAAAGCAAAAACTAAAACCTATGTCTTGTTTCGAAAAAAATTGTGAAATAAATTTTGTTTTCGCCAATAAACGTAAAGGTTTTACACCATTGTTCCGAATAAGTGTTTCGTAAATAATCTAAATTCAATAAAACCATCGTTTGATCTTGTATCAATTTTCATAAGACCGAGCGAAGTGGAATTTTATCAACGTAGTATAAGATTTTACAGGCAATTGATTAATATCAAAGACGTAGTGTAATGAAATTTTCGCACAATTTGCTTTACATTTACGCAAAAGTTAACAGAGGCCACAAATAAATCTTTATAAAGCGAGCATTGAAACACGTTGTTTGGCGCGGCTTACGCATCAATTTGTCCCGGAGCCACTGCCATGCCTGAAACAAATTGACACTGCGACGGACTTTGAGTGAGGTCGTGAAATTATAGTCGTGGCTTTAGCAGCTTCTACTGTCGTGTACGTACATGACATTTGAAATAGCTTAAATAGAATTAAATTCGAATTTTTATTTTATTTTACTCATAATACATATCTAACTGGCCAGTTAGTAAACACGCTTTTATTTTTTAATATTGTATTTTCTGCTTCGTATAAATTTACTAATTATTTGAGTACTCCGTGAGAACGATTCTGAAAGAGTCCAATTTGATAGAAACTAAAATGAAATTCAACTCCCCTAATAAGCATTCTTCAATTTAAAATAAAGCTTCGTGAGGTTCTTTGTGACCACTTTTATAAATGTCTTGAATACAGTACTAATATATTGGAGTAGTGGTAGCCCAGGGGTAGAGAACTGCGATCGTATATTCCGAGTTCGATTCACGGGATACACTCTTAAAGAATTCATACTTTGTGCACTAACTATAGCAATGCCACTGCTCACAAACCAGTTTCCAGAGAATTGGCAGCAGCGACTCTCTTGTACCATGATAACTTGATTTAGGTCTATGCCCATAGACTTCAGGAGAGCCTTAATTATATATATATATATATATATATATATATATATATATATATTTGCAGTGGGCGTCTATTGGCTGAAACGACGACGACGATAGTGATTAGAGATTAAACCTTCAATGTGGTCCTACTTCAAGCTCTATAAGTAAAGTTTTATACTTAATTTATTTAATTTTGGTGTTAAAGTTTTAATATCAATATAATAAACAGCTTTGCAAACTTTATTATAAATGCTAACTTCTTGGTAAATAAGTATGCACCTTGAGAAACATGTTCGGATAGCGGATACTGCATGAAAATGATAGGTAATTGGTAAATAAGGTTAAAGAGGTGAATTAGTATAGGTCATTGGTTGTTAATTAATGCATGGTACATTCTGTCAAAAATTAATAATTTCAGAAATAATAAATAACGTTATGATAACATAGCAAACAAAGCCTTTTTAAATTCGGATTAGTACATATCAAATTCAATTATTGTTTACTATCGATCCCTACAGGCTTCGTACTAAAAATTAAAAAATGAATGTAACATATTTCAAAATGACCACTACATACAGAGTGATTGGAGATAGGTGTGAAAGCTTTTTGCTTACAAATGAGTTGTATATTCTCATCCCTTCTATATGTGTATATATAAATGTGTGTGCGTGTGTGCGCGCGCGTGTGTGTGCGCGCGTGTTGTGCGTGTGCCTGCGTGTGCGTGCGTGTGTGTTTGCGTGTATGCGCGTGTGTGTGCGCGTGTACGCGCGCGTATGCGTGCGTGTGTGTGTGCGCGTGTGTGTATGTGTGTGTGTATGTGTGTTTACGTTTGTTTTTATATATATATGATTTAGCACTCCGCTTCCTTAGTGCAGTGCAGGCTATT
Organism: Battus philenor; assembly: GCF_028537555.1. NCBI lineage: Eukaryota > Metazoa > Arthropoda > Insecta > Lepidoptera > Papilionidae > Battus > Battus philenor. The sequence goes on from NW_027181686.1 coordinate 10,122,802, forward strand.
GGATTTTTAATACGTTTCTTATTATTCGATCATTAATATAAAAGCCAGTTTCATTATGATGTTTTCCCTTAATAAAATTGTACAATCTCAGTGTTTATAAACACTAGACCATAACTGTTCCTCATGTTTATTTATACAGATTTGTATACGAAAAACACGACCAGATTAAAAATGTATACTTTGTGTACATAAAACGCGCTTAAATTAAATATCTCGACAATTTAGGCTAATTACGTTAAATTAATTTAATAAAATACCGTAAATAAGTGAGGGCGAGTATTTATTTTATAAGTGTGCGTAATTATAAATAAAACACATTAAACTTAAATTAATTAAAGTTAACAGCTTTATAAACTTACTTGTGACCTACTAACCTATCCAGGCTTCCCAGGCTATTTTTACACCGGGTTGAAACGACCTTTAGCGTTTAGAATTATTTACGTTTTATTTGATTTCTAATAAACTTAATATTATAACAGGCTATAGATTAGTTAAATTAATAAAATAAGAAAAAAAAAAGACGATTGTATTTCAAATCTAAAAGCATCTTTATATAAATAAGAGTTTTCTTTATATTTTAACTTATTCGTTTGTTAATATGAATATATGTTTGGAATCATTTACAATGACTATACATGTCTTACATGAGAATAACGTCATAAGAGCTCATTTTGATAAATACAAGGATCAAATTAAGCTTCGCTTTAAAGGCGTTCTTCAACTTAAAGTTAATAATTTGCGAAGAACGCACTACAAACTCATAATATCTTGTGTGTGTTGTGATCACTTTAGCAATATCTTATATGAAGAATACCAGATCCCCTTAGTTTAAGGCTTTGATATCCTTCTTCTTCCTTATCTTTTCAGCCAAAGGACGCACTTAATATGCCTCCTTGACCGGTCCTGTGCTACCTGCATGAGTGGAGGGCTTAACCTTTGATATTAAAAGAGCTTAATTTGATAGAAATTACAATCAGATTGAACTCCTCTAGAATGGCATTCTTATACTTAGAGCTACGAGGGTTCTAAACGCGCCCTGATCAGGAACGTGCCTACAAAAAACTCTGTTGTTTTCTTTTTATGATCACTTTAACAATATTCTTAACATATTTCATCAATTCATTAACAAGCTTTATTGACAGTGGTAAAGCCTCATTTTTTAATAAACTTATTTATAGTTTTTTACAATTCGGAGTCTTCACATACAAATATATTGTTGTAACGCAAAAAAATATTGAAGAAAAGTTGTCAAGGAGGTTATAAAGTAAAATATATATTTTATTAAATATAAGGTCGGATATATTAAGAAAAAAAAATATGAAGTAAAATATGAAACATAAAACTGGAATAAGGAAATTTAAATTGTAAACTAAAGCGTATCAAAGAATGTGCGAAGGAACAGGCGGTACGTGTAAGGATTGTAAATGAAAGGAAGAGAACAAAAGAATGAGAGAGGATGTAGTAATAAAAATTGTGGAGAATGAGAGAGGAAATCGAAAATAAAATGGTAACAGTGAAGAAATTAGGGTAAATGGCTACAGATCATTTGTCCACCTTGTTGATGGATATAACAATATCAATAATAAAGCGTAACAAAACGGTGTAACAAGAAATGTTGCGAAGGGTTGTAGGTGATGGGTGAACGTGATGTGAGTGAATGCTGTGAGAATGATAGAAAATATGAAGGAAGCGAGAAGAAAATTAGTTACGAATGAGGGAAAGATAAAAATTAAAAAATAAAATAGGGAAAGGGTATAATGAAAAAAATATATATCCAGCCAGCGAACTTGTCGATCCGTGGTGTCCACTCTAAAACCATCCACCACCACCTACTCTGCGCGTTGTGTGGCCAGCCGAATGCCATATCAACTTGCCATTCATTTCCACATGCCATCGAATCTCCTCATATTCTAACCGATCTCATAAAAAAAATCACTTGCAAAACTCTCTCAGTGGCTTGTTGAGCGAATGTGATGAATGACGTTGAGTGAATTGATTTCCATTTCGCTTGTAGGTGTTTGATCTTCACAACAGAATGTAGAAACGATAAGTTCATATTTACTTCCATTTTATTCAATTTATACATCACACAAATGCATTCACATACCCATACATATACACACTTTACTAATAATAGTAATTAATAGTAATTTTTTGTAAATTTCGTTTTCATTTTTGTACTCTTAACAAATTTGTGTTCCTAAATTTGCGAATATGTTTATATCAGATGAGTTTAGTTACACTAACTAATGTATTACGTATCTATTTGCACATGTAGTTCCTTGCTATACAAAGGTTATTAATATAAAAATTTAAAAATCGAAGCTTATTTTAAGACATCTATGTACCTTGAAATAAACTATTATTAAATAGTTAAGAGGAGTCAATAAATAACGGTCGATAGCAAGGCTAGCCCGTGGAGGTCAAGGTAACGTACGACTGAAATAAACGTGTGACATATATATAGATGAATCATTTATAATTTATTGGTGACATATTATTTTTATCAGAATATGACGTCACTAACAAGGATTTTATTTTATAGTAACAACTGTTACAACTCAGGGTTTTGAAAAACGAAATATTCACTATATTTAAACCCGCTGATTTTAGAAATGTATTATTAAATTTAGTTAGTAAAAAGTTTCGATTTCTTAGTTAAAATGAATTATTTAATAATTAAAAATCTACTATTGCCATGCATATATAATTTTTTTTTAATTTCGAACTAATGATCTCAAATTATTAGCAGTAACTTAGCGGTAGAGGATTGAGTCTTGAGATTTTACACTTTGTGCATTAATTAGGATTGCTACTGATCACAGACGACTTTCCACCGGGTTTTTTTTTTATTAATGACCCCCGCTATTGGGGGCCTCTCGTACCCCTATCTTGTGGTGGGACAGGGTCTTTTTTTGGCAATTTTTTTTTTCCGTTCTCTGCTTCCATTCTTCACATGATCTTTCATTCCATTCTTTTATACCACATTTCTTCTTTCTTACCCTTTTGCTCTGTTCGTCTATCATTCTTCCCTTTTTCTTTTTACATTTTTTTATTTATATTTTTATTTTACATTTTTTTTACAAATTATTACTTATTCTATAATTATTTCTATCACAGTTTCCACAGGTTGAGTATCAGCGTTCTCTGCGTACCAAATTGCCAAGCGTGGTGACGATAGTATATATCCTCCATAGATAACATTATGGAAGGTCTATGCCTTGAAGTGGGCATCGATGAACTGAGAAGAAAGATCTAAATCCAAATAATACGTTATATAACTGTTAGAATGTCCAATAATAATATTACAGTTCGAAAAAGATGTTCATAAATTTGGTTACATGGATAGAACTCGGTCAAATAAACAACTAAAACTTCCACTTTGCAATGTCAATATTTTCGCATGGAAACACAACGTCGATAAATGCTCTAACAAAATTCAATCCGCTTACGCATCGCACACAGTGTGGGTGGTCCGTTAAAGTATTTCAGACTAATCGTTCGTGTAATAAATCTTCGTAAATGTGTCGATTTTGGTAGAAATTAATAATATAAACTTTCGCTATCGCTATCTTTATTTATGAGCACTATGTAGCCTGTGATACTTTGAGGTTCAGTAGTGAAGGACTCGGGCTGGCAGGTAAAGCGTAGAAAATCACTCGCTGGTAGGTAAATGACTTTTGTAAGATCAGAATTAGTTGTATTTATACGAAATATAATGACTGACATATGATGAATGCAAGAAATAAAATTAAACTCGTTTAACCTAAATTTCGTCTCCAAAAAGTTAACAAATTGTTCATGGGTATGCGTGTACGCATATATAATAAAGTTCCATAAGATATCTTAGACCTTCCGTTTCTTAGTTTTAAATCTAAAATTGAATGTTTATTATTAAACAAATCTTATTGTAGCGTTCAAGAGTTTTTAGTTAATCAAAATGTGTGAAGTTCGGTTTGTTGAGTCATTTACATGATTGATACAATAATGTACAAGTGAAAAAAAAATTGTAGATTTATAAGATCAATCATTGAGTTTGTTGCCGGCTCTTAATAGATCAGCGTTCCGATCTTACTTTCTATGATGTTAAAATAATCGACAGTTCAAGAACACGTCAACACCTTTTCGAATAAAGTAATTTTGAATTTGAATTATTTTTTAATACAGATTGTATACATAAAAATGTAAATAATCAAAAAGGTTATATTAAAAATGTAATATTGTGAGAAACGTAGCGACGGTTAGAAGACGACGTATGAACAGAATGTAAATAAAACTTAGAAAGATATTGTGAAGGAATGAAGATGAGAGAATGCGATATTATGTGGAGGATGGATCAAAAAAAATTTAACAACATACTGAAAAAAATATTTCATAAGCAAAGTACCCATCATAGGTTGATAAAGGTGAAAGAGGGGGGAAAGAAAAAAGGGTGGCCGATAAAAAAACTAATCCTATTGTAAATTTATTGAGAAGACCTAGGTCCAGCAGTGGATGTCATACGACTAATAATGATGATGATGTTATAGTCCATAGAATAGATATATGAGTATATCTAATCTGATGTTTCCCTTGACGTTACTATTGATGATGAATTTGCACAGTGAAGAATGGTAAAAATTACAGACAGAAATTGTAAAACTGATGTAGTTGCAAATGTGAATATTTCAGTCGTAGGATGTAGCGCTACTAGATATAGGTATCCTCAATAGGTTTTCAATAAGGCTTGTCAGGAGTGATTCGCTTTGGGCGTTTTCCGATGATCTTAACGAGATCAGATGCCCAATTCGTACGCTGTACTTGCCGGACCGTCGTTTCCACTCCAGATCCTTAAGGCTTCAGGGGCTTACCTGTTTTGTGTACTTCGTGTCCTGCCACTTCAACCAATCCGCTGAATTACATCGGTTACTTTCACTAACTTTAACTTGTGTTTTTGTAAATCCAATATAAAAACATTTTATTACATCTACAATGTATAGTATAAAATAGGTCTAACAAATTTATTAAATCACCATTGTGTTGTTTTGTTTTCACCTTTGTAGTCGAATGTAAACGCTGTCATGGATGGTTTAACATTGTGTTCTAAACAAGAGCGCTTTTGGCGATAAATCATAATAATTATTCATGGTAATTTCTCGTCGGCAAAATTTAAGCAAACATATTATTTTGGTATGTACATTTGTAATTAATGTATTTAACTATATGATATAAAGATTATTTAATGTTGTATGGTTTTATATATACATCTATTTATATTATTTTATACTTCAGATTATTTATACAAATCACTTACATATCTAATCAAAATTTCATAAGAGATCAAATTGATAGAAACTAAAATCAAACTGTGGGTCTATAAAATGGAATGTTGTAACTTAAAATACATGGCATCAATTGTTCCAAACGCTGTTACCTGAGAAGAGCACATAAGAAACTTATTTTTGCTGTGTAGCAGTAGCAAACACCGAGTGTTACACTAATCGGTGTAATATTACTCTTGAGGATGCCCCATGGAGGGGTGAAACACGTGTCGAGTTATTTAACGGTGGTAGTGGTGTAATTAGTATTGTTTGCAGCATGCGCATTTATCATCGGGCTGGCGGGCGGTGCACTTTATTGCACGACTACTGCTACATAGCGGAAGTAGTTATGTATTAGTCCTTTTCTTACTTAAGATGGACTTCTGCAAAGTAACGCCTGAATCTATTATAAACTTATTTTTTTCGCAACCAATTTTAAAACAGAGTCGGTTTTATTTCATGATTCGATTTACAAAATTTAAAAAAAGCTATTAATTCCTAAGCTTTTTATATATAAATATAAATATTTATTCTTATTAAGCTGGTGTAAACACTATAACAGTATATAAAATAGTTTGAATATAAAAATGTTTTTATATTTATTGATAATTAGGATACAGTATGCACAAGATCCGCAGAAGAACTGAGATCATCGACATATTTCGAAGAATTGCTCATGTAAAGTGGCATTAGATGTGCCCCGTGCGGCCGAAAGGTTCTCGGACGTCGACAGATACGGCGGTAGTTACTAGGTTGACCGATGATACAGGCAGGATCGCCGGAAGGTGGATATGAGCAGAACTTACAATTTGATGATATTTGGGAGAAACCTATACCTTGGAGTACGCATTTATTGGCCGAGATAATGGTGATAATACAGGAATTTACTACTATTATAAAAGTATATATAGCTGTCTATAATTTTTTTAGATTTTCTTTTAGAATAAAAAATGATCAAAGTTTCAATTGAAGTTTATCATGTTAACCTTTGCGGTTTTTATAGCAACGGTTGCCTAAAATTATATCAAAACAAGTAAATTTTGTGTGGTTAAATTTAACAACCATCAAAAGTTATGATTAAACATGTTCCGTTTATACATTTGGTACAGTCAACTCCATTAACATTCGTACGAACTTCCGCACTTTAACAAGCCATTAATAGTTGTTAGATGCTTAATATAGTTCCATGTTATTGCGTATGACTGTACTGAGTAATTTAGCGACATTTGCCAATGTTGTTACGTTAAAATAGAGTTGATTTCATAATAGAAATCAGACATTCAACGTTCGTACATAGTCCTATTTTTACCTATTAATGATACTTGTATCAACTTAGAACACTCAAGGATACGACAGTGACGTCATCTAGACTGGAATTATATATATCGTTTCTAGGAATATTCATACTTGTAATACTCTCTGAACTTCCTGTTCCGTGAGAAACAAATACACCTAAAGCCTACTAAGGGAAATTAACAAAAGTGATTAAAAATCATTTTAAAAATGATACAAGCAAAAATATAAAAGTATTAAAAATGATACTTTTTAACTTTAATAATAAAACTACATATAAAATGTATTATATATAAAAATGAGTCATAAAAATCTTTTATTTATAATGTAAAATTGTAATCAGGGAATATAGATGAGGAAAGAAAAAAAAAACTGTTGTAAATGAAAGAAGGAGCATGTAAATAAAAATTTAAAAAGAAATTCAACAATTCACTTTACACGAAATGTAACGTGCGTGCGGCAAACAATGCGAATTATACAACCAACACAGAGTGAGCTCCCAACAACAGCTAGGAGAGTGTGCTCTCACCACACAGAAAGAGTGACTGTGTGGGGCACTAATCGGTGTAACATTACTCCTGAGGATGCCCCATGGAGGGGTGAACACGTGTTGAGTGATATAACGGTGTTGGTTGTGTAATTCGAATTGTTTGCCGCATACGCATTTATCAGCGGTCTGGCGAGCGGTGCACTTTATTACACGACTACTACTGCATTGGCGGAAGTAGCTATATATTGGTCCTTTTCTTATTTAGGATGAACTTCCGCAAAATAACACCTGAATCCATTAGATAAAATAAATTTGGTGAAGAATTTAACGACTGAAAGTGGATTAAACCTCTATCGATATTATTTGCATAAACACTTTGATATATCTTGAATTAAAAACAATTGTAAATTACTATAGAACGTTGGTAATTAATTTTGAACAAAACACAATCGCGCGCCTTTGTCCCTTTCTAACTACATACTTTACAGATATTAATCGCAGCCGTCCTTTTCTGAAGAAAGCGCAGAAAACAAAAGTCGACGAGTTGAAGAACGCATTGTTCCCGTTGACTGTCTAATTAGGGATAATTAATTCTATTTCAGCGACAAACCCTTGCGTAAATTGGAATCGCGTAATTAAAATACTTTTTATCGCTTAAAGCTAAGTTCCTATTAAATTCACAAACAGGGTGATTGGTTAAATTTAATGCATTTACACCTATTTATTATCACTCTGTATAACGTGATCATTTTGAAAAAAGTTATATGTATTTATTTTTTCTGTTAAAATAGAATAGATTAGGAATGAGCAAATGGTCGCACGAAACCTAATTTTCGATTATTAGGGTGTCGCTAAAATAGTTTAGGAGACTTAGTAAACACTAACATACAGAAACATGTGCAAAATATACCAGCCGCATCTTCAGAATATGTTTGACAACTTCTTTATAAGTACAATTCAGTACAAGTTACTTGATATCACGATCAATAGGAAACATGGTCAGCGTGTTTTTGAGGTATATAGAAAACCGACTAATACGGATCTGGTGATTCCATCCTTTTCCTGTCAATGTAACATAACTCCTGAAGATGCCCCGTGGAGGGGTGAAACACGTGTTAAGTGATCAGTGATTTCGTGGTGGCGGTTGTGTGATTTGCATTGTTTGCCGCATACGCTTTTATCGGCGGGCTGGCGGGCGGTGCATTTCGTTGCACGACTACCACTGCATGTGCGGAAGTGGCTAAATATTGGTCCTTTTCTTACTTAGGATGGACTTCCGCGAAGTAACGCCTGATTCCATTAAATATAATTCAATAAATATTTCTCTCAAATAACTACTTGTATAGATTCCAGATATAAGGCACTTAGTGTTGCGCGAATTAAAATAATAATCTAATCTAAAAAGATTCAGGCTACGTGCCTTCTGGTACCCTGGTGGGCTTGATTATTAAAGGGCCACCCGTCCCCCTGCCGGCACGCTCCGCGATGCACAATCTCGATAATCGCTAAGATTACGCACCACAAGCCTCTTGAAGTTCACTGCATAATAGGGCGTTTAACAGACATACTAGATACAAATCGCAAAATGTCTTCTTTTTATAATTATTACTACAAATAAATGTTTATTTTGTTTATTCACATATTTTTTCTTTATTATCCATTACCCCTCCGCTCATCTGTCGTTTCTTATTTCTGAAATTCGTGTCCGTCTTGAAACATGTCAAAATCGATAACGACCTCTTTACAAATAATTTTATTCTTAGGACAGTAGCAATGGAGAGTTAATTTATTTGATTTGACTTGATTAGACTAAGAATGGTTCTTGGGCGACGACCATGAGTCGATAAATGGTCCCTTTCTAGGTGACCTATAACATAGTCATGGTCAAAATTGATTTTGGTGGTCTTTGACATAATAATGATCGGACCAGCGAGTAGGTGATCACACACGTAGTCTTATACCATCTTATTTTACTACAAACAGTAGATTTTCAAAGTAATCTGGTAATTTGTAGCAATGTAGCAAAAATAACTTAGTACTCGTTAATTGCATATTGTTGAGAGCCTGGTAATGCTCCAAATAGAGCCAATCGAACGTGATCAACAGAAAATAGGTCCCGCTCGAAGACGCGACCTAACGGACGTTGCTTCTTCACATTAGTCGATTTCGTTCCGACTGTACCGTTAATTACTTTAAAAAATAAAATAGAGCGTTTATTAATTCATATCTGTAAGATACCTACAAAATCTTGATATGAATCGTGATAATTTCAAGAGGAATCTAATTCCCCGTATTATGCTATAATATTTGTTCGTTTGCCGAGTTCTCGTCAGTTGCTTATATCGTCTAGTTTCAAAGGAGCCAATCTATATTATTAGTATTTCTATTTACAGCATAAAGCTTCAGTGTATATTGACATTATCGAAATGCACAGAATGAAATGGGTCGACGGTTTCGCTTCATTGCGGCTAGCAATACCACTTAACTTTGTTTACGTTCATCGAACGCCACTCCGGACCAATTGGACACGACCGCTAATGACACCCATCCAACGCCTCGTTAGTTACGTCAGCGTTGCCACAAAGTAATACGGAGGAGTCAATCATTATAAAAGTTTGCACGGTTATCGTACTTTTCTATTTTATCTACAATGTATGAGAATTTTCTTTGTAAAATTTACTATACTTATTGTAATTGTAGGACAAAGTTCAAGCTATTAAATGTACATCTAATCTCATTTACCACTTATGATTATGAGGTAAGGATGCGTTTACATGGTGGCAAAATGTCAATTTGCATTTGTCGTTGGCATAGTCAGGGTGTGTTATGTGACTTTTAACTCAATATTCCTGTTTATCTTTCGACTACATGTATTTTTGGATCTATTTCTATTTAAACTATGATCATGGCTTTGATTCCTGTTTTACTTAAATAGTTTTTTAGAAATTATTAGCATTTTTTTAATCATGTCGCCGACGCTGTCAATTTTTACACTCGTACACTAGGATACTATTTATATATACATAGGTACTACACAACGAGCTTAGTTACTGATGTGGCGACATAATGGCAGCTACAAAACACTCGACTCCCACACAGACATTCTGACATTTCTCGTTCATACGTCATTGACACACACATTGATTCACACCTCAACTTTTCTCTGTTAGGACAACGTTGTCTCACATTCTGTATTTTATCTATTATTAACAAGGCAATCCTTCTATCTGATAATAACTAGTCAATAGTGGCATTGTGATTATGTAATTTAATTAAACATTGAAGTCAGATTAAACAGGAGGCTTCTATCCATATAACCTCTCAAACTGCCGTTAAGTTTAAGTCTAGAAGCTTTTAGCGCCCTACACTCTCAAATCCACGGAATCTGTACACGACTCAGTAACCATCTATCACAAAAGTCGACGGTTAATAAAGAAAAATCAACGATGACTTAAATGTAAAATAAATGATTATATTACTTTTGTAACTACAAATCCTTAGCTAACAGAGCTTTTGTCTTGTAATGAAAAGATTCTGTTTAAAAAAAAAAACACCAGTAATTGGTTGAGTTTCACTTGCAATTCGGACACTAACTGTCCACTCTAAATAAATATTTCGTACATTGATGATACTTTACTGATTTCTTGGACTTTTACTGGGTGATATGAAAGAAATAAACGTGTTAAGATTAATAAACGAAAAATTATTTTCAAGCAAAAAGAATTTCAAGTTTATTACGTAACAGTCATTCGCTCGTATATATGGGCACAAGGTCACACATTACACAAACAAGCCCTCAGCGAATGTCTTTCAAAAGAGTCATCTAAGCTAGAGTGTTCGCTAATTTTAATTAGCGCTGTAATAATTAATCGATATTTGTTCTATTTTTACACCAAAAATTACCATAATTATTTACATTATTTATGTATACAACAATGATGATTCTATTTTATGTTTACATAGTTAATTGTATATATATACATGATGATTGATTACGTGTATAAGTGTTAAAGGGTTGAATGTGTAAATCTTTTTTGTCAATTAATGTATCATACACTCTATCCAAAAATCAATGGTTTCGGAGACAAGAAATAACGATATAGTAAGAAAAAAGTTTTCAAAATTCGAATTATTACTGTTTAAAATTAAATATTTTTTACTATCTATTCTTGCTGACTATATATAATACTTCTGTACTGCCTGAAGTTTTTGAACTGTCGCATTCTTACATAAAAAAATTAATGTATCTTATTTCTTAGTGATAGCTCTATACAGGTTGATATAAAAAATAGATTTAAAAGCTTTTTTCTCACAAATGAGGTGTACTTTCGCTCCTATAATGCTTTTACATCTATAATTAATCATCCCGTATATATAACAAAGATGGGAAGCGGAAGCGGAAGTTAAGCTACCAACATTTTCATTTGATGTGATTGACTTTATACTACTAGCAGGATAAGGCTTTGTGCAGCTTTATCGAAATTGTGATCATGGAAACAGAATTCTGTGAGCTAAAAAACAACATATTACGACCGTTTTCTAGTTACATCGATGATGAGAGTTGGAAATGGGTAAGGTCCATCGTGCCCAAAAAACATTTATGGTTTTAGAAGATCATAGATTGGGAAACAGAGTAAGACGACCACACAAGATGTAAAGGCCACCTCAGTAAGGTCGCTGGAGGCAGGCCGCTTCCTACCGGTTTTATAAGTAACATAGGGTCCAGTATATCCAACAGTGGACACTCCACGGCCGAACTGATGATGAACTATCGACGGCAGGTAGTCGTTCAAGGATTCTGTCATAAAAAGTGCCGCTCGAGAGATAGATGATAATGATAGTGATGTTGAAATAAGTTAATCGCACAGTATGCATGGTAAGTGCCATATTATGGCTTTTATACACAAAATTCTACACGACATGTAATGTAGTATTTAGTAGTGTAGTGATGTACAATACAAAACAGTATTTTGTGACCTTTAATATCGACGAGCTATGGTTTAAAAATATATTTGACGTATATCGTTTTTCGTATTTTTGTTGTAAATGTGTACTAGACTGTAACATTCTAATTCCTATACGCTGCATGAGTCCTTCGACTTCGAGAAACATTTTGAAAAGAACCATTCACATGAGATGCTCGCTTCGAGATCGTTTAACATTTTCCAAAGCTCTTCGTAAATTTATTGAGTGCTTTCGAATATCGTCTTTCTGTACAACAGAGTAGATTGGAAATACATTAAAAGTTGCAAATCAATAATGGTATCTTATGTGTTCTTTTATAGGTAATACATTTAAAATTTACTATTTACAATATTATCTACAAATTGTATTAAATTCAAGTAAAAAAGTGATATTACGTAAGATGAAACATCTGGATTACGATTTTAAACAAAAACGTCTCTTAATGCGACAGTTTTTCCTCCAGTGCGCAATTTTCTTTAAGTAAAGTGCTTAAAAATACTCAATTAAAAATCAGTTATGAATACAGTGAAGTATCAAGATGGTTTGTAAATGCTCTATAAGTATTCTATATATAAGATATGCATTTTCGTGTAATAGATGATAAAGATGGTGATGATGAAACGTTAAAAGTAATTTTATGCCATATAGTAAATGACTCCCTTCCTCGGCTAATCTGATATAGAAAAGCTCTTATAAAATATATTCTAGTATATTTGTGCCTGCGTTCTTGTTACGCGCAAATTCGCACACTCACACACACACACAAACACACAGATACTTCCTACAGCGTACACATATACCTCTCATTATGTAATATTTTTAAATAACATATTTTTCCGGTAAAATTTTCAATGTTGATTAATTTTCATTGTGTATTTAAAAATTTTGCAACTGTATTACTGTCTAGGTGTGGTACATTACTATGTACAAGGTGGACTCTACTCACTATTGCAGTTAGCAACTATAGTCCCAATAAATGCTTTAGCACGAAATATATCGATAATTAATATTACTACCAAAGGTTCTCGAGTTGCGACCACGAACAGATAGACGCGGCGTGGGTAAGATCCCCTATAAGTGGACCAATGACATAGATAAGACCGCGGAGAGTCACTGCATACGGGTAGCACAGGAACAGTCATCGTCTGTATTCTGGATGTTGGATCCGTTGTTAGCCTTGTGGGGCTTTTACAACTTCGTCGGTTTCAGGGTCTTCGACCCGCGAGCTAATAAAAATTTCCTAAAGCTATACTATTCGCCTCCCGGCGCGTCGGTGCGCTGTGTGGGACTTGCTGTGTTGCTGCTGTCTTCTCTCTGCGTTTCTCCGTTGATGGTGTTGGTATTTAATGGAATCAGGCGTTACCTTGCGAAAGTCCAGCCTAAGTAAGAAAAGGACCAATATTTAGCCACTTCCGTGCATGCAGTGGTAGTTACTACCAGCCACTTCCGCACACGCAGTGGTAGTAACTACTACACTGCATGTGCGGAAGTGGCTAAATATTGGTCCTTTTCTTACTTAGGATGGTGTTGGTGTAGGCGTCGGTGTGATGTCTTCTTGTTTCTACCTCCTGGTAGCTACTAATCGGTGGGCCCTCTTGCTTGGGCGTGTCTTGTTCTTTATGGGGGCCCCCCTTGGTTTTTTTGGGGGGCGCCTTTTGATACTTTTCGGGGTCGGTGCGTCCTCGTCCGGTATTGCGTGGCGTGGCCTACGTTTTACTGTTATCGCGTTTTCTTCTGGTTCGTAACTGGCCGCGTGGGCCATCAGATGGTTCGGGTGGTGTACGTCTTGGAAGTATATCCTTGACGCCTCTCCGAAGAATTCCTTTATGGTTGGGAGGTTTAAGTCGCTGTGAATGTCGACGTTCCTCTGGTAGGGCTCTGCTCTGGTTACTTTTTGGGCGAAGCGGTTTTAGATCGCTTGCAGGCGATTCAGTTCTGGCTCACTGACGTGGGCGAAGATAACGCTCGCGTAGAACATTATTGGTCTTACGCAAGCCTTGTAGAGATGAGTTTTGTGCCTCAGAGCTAATTTGCTGGAGGCACAGAGTAGTGGGTGAAGTTTACCCAATACGAATGCGGCCTTGTTCCTCACGTTCATAATGTGAGGTGTGAAATGTGTTATATGGGAGTCCAGGGTGACTCCTATATATTTGACCGATTTTTTCGGACTCCCAATTTTTTCCATGGGATTGGACGGTCGAAGAGGGTGATGATCCCGAGTTTCCTATTCTCGGGTAGTCATCGTGGCGTTCTTTGGAAGAGGCCTATACCTTGAGGTGACCGTCCATTGGCTCACAAAAGAAGAATATTATTGCTATTAACTCCAGTACTCGGAGCAGGCAGATATTAGAATCCTTGATATGTATATGACTTTCATATCAGGTAGGATTCATTTATTTTCCTCCAGCACCACATCTCGAAAACGTTTTCCATCTATTTTGAAAGGCTTTAATGAATAGGCGCACTTTACTGATCGTATCTAAATATAAAGCAGACAGGAATTAATTGGTTTTATTTTGGTGTTTGTTGACATGTTGATGAATTACGCATCTGAAATGGCTTCTATAACCGCTGGCCGTTGATGCTGAAAGGCGACCACGAGTTGGTAGACGAAACGTGGATTGGTGCCACACTAGGAGGAAAATGGCGTCAGTACAGTCAAGGTAGCGGAAAGTCTCTAGATGCTGGCATCATCAGTATTTGAGTTGATCTTTGATGGAGTTTTTTGCCTCGAAGTATAGCTCTATCGGCTGAAATCATAATGATATTGATCTATTTCCATGTTTAGTGAGTTGTTCTTTGACCATGCGTCTACACCTCTTATTTCTTTTACACTAAATGAATTTTTGATGTTTTATGATTACCAAAGTTTGTTAGGTACTTTGAGTGTTGAATATATAATACCTGTTACGTAATTTTTTTTATTTTTTTGTATAACGGTCTTAGTCTCTATCAACGTCCATATTAATTAACCTACCTTCCCTCGGGACGACCCACGCGCTAACACATGCCCCAGATATCCATATGAACACAGCGATAACTTTTAAGCATAAAAACGTAGCTTATTTGTTTAAATATTTACTGTTATATTCACATGGTTAAGTATTTTGACTTTGTAAATATATGTGAAGAGGAATATTTACAAGAGAGTTTTTACAAAAAGTACATGGAAAGATTCGATGTATTTGAAAGTAATTCATGTAAGGTAAATCAATTATTATTTACTATCTGTCCTTGTGAACTATATAGTAAAACTAAAATCACTTTAAACAGAATTATTGAAAATACATAAAATATTTAAAGATTTTTGCTTACAAATACACTAAAATATCTATTACCAATCACCCAGTATACTTCGAATGTTGTAATATAATTGAGGAACCTGTATGAATAATATAAGTATACTCTTATATATTTTACACCCTACGATATAATTCTTCGCTATGTTCCATTCAAGCGAAATCGCATTTTTTTATTAATACAACTCCATTTACATTAAAAGAATTAGTATCTAGACGTAAATGTAACTTTTTCATTTCAACATTCGATTTTTTTAATTGTATCCTGTAGAATTTCGTATTAAATTTGGACAACTTTTTTTACCTAATGCATGCTGTGTTTCCTTAGACTCAAAATGTACATTGTATATGTTACTTTTTTGGTGTACTTAAAAATAAAAAGTAAATGATTACAGTCCTTATGGTCACGTGGACACGTTCGATGCGTTAAGAATTCTGACAAAAAACAAGAAATTAATAAGTTCAATATTCGAAATAAAATAATCACTTTCAATTGTATTTCGTTTGTACAATTTTAACGAAGATAAATATTCGTCGCCATTGTAGATTATTCGATGATTCCTTTCAAGGCATGCCTGGCACGAAACAATCAGAAATCCAATCTAAATCTACGTCCGTCTTGGACCTGATTTAAGCACTAAGGCTTTATACATGTTCTTCACACATATTTTTAATATATACAGCGTTGTTAGTTCTACTTGAATGAATATGTAGCTGATTTGCTGTCAATTGATGTGTTGTATACGCTATTCAAAAAACAATGGCTTCAGAAATAAAAAATAACGTCAATGATATAATCTTTAATTTTGGAATAAAAAGCGTTTTCAAGATAAAAGTTTATATATATATATGGAATAATATATATCTATATATATATATATATATATATACATAGATAAATATATGTATGTATATATATATATATATATATATATATATATATATTTATATTTATATATATATATATACATGTATTTATATATACATATAAAAAATCATTATTCTATCCCGTCCTTGAAAACTTAAAAGTTTCTGGCCAGTCACATTCCAATTAAAAAAATAAATCAATGTATCTCCTATAATAATTCCGGAGCATCACTGCGATTCGGTATCTGAATCTTTCTTTTTAAATAACTTTGATGATAAGGCTGTTAGTTTACACCCATGAAGTGACATTTCATGTGACGATGTAGATTCGGTTAATATTGAACCAAGTCTTTATCATTTTAGACGGAATAAACACGTTTGTGTTCATAAAAGATTTTCCAAGAAGTTCATAGGATATTCTAATCTTTGTTTAAAGGTCTTACAGGTCTTCTCAATTAGTAAGTAGACATTTGATATCTCCAAATATTCGTGGAGTTACGTTTTTTTTTAAACCATAGTACGTTTAGTATGGTTAACAGGGCTATGTTTTATCTAAATGTTTTAAAGATTACTTTTTAACTGCTAAATATTTTCCTTAAAGTTTGTGTATTATGTTACTTTTACATTTTTATTAAGTAGCTTTTCAATTTTAAATATGCAGTGTTGGTCTATGACTTCCCTTTTTAAAATAGATCTAAAATACAAGGTCAAGAAGGCCATTTATAGACCTTGTATTAACATTGCCCCTGAGACCCTCGATAGGTCACTGGGTCGAGTGCAGCTCTTCAGATTTCTAAGATGTTTTTTTTGTTATTCATAGCTAAACCTCAAGCGTTTTTAATATATTCAAATTGTTAAAATAAACTGAATCGGAAAAAGAATTGTGTCGAATAGAAATGGAGCGATTCGATTGTAGAAATCTTCCATTAAAATCTATTTCGATTTTATTACTACTAATCCAGTGCCGTCTTTTTTCTTTGGTTTACATCTGATGCTAATTAAGACTTTTTTAACAAATATAACGTAACTATTCTTAATTTTTATATTTATTACATTTATTTATTTATTCGTTTACTCAAAAATCTCCAAGAGGGGATAAATGAAATATATTCACTCATCTCATTTGATAGAAAAAAGATTAAAATCTTTTACACTTATTACCAATCAACCTGTATAAATATATCACTCTGAAAATCTATTGGAATGCAACAGACTAACAACTTCGGGTAATACAAAGTTTTCAGAGACATGTAGTAAATAATATTTTATATTTGTGGTTCCAGTCGATAGACGATGTATGGCTTAGGTCTTTCACAAAGACGTCTATGGAGGATATACCATCTTGGAATACAGCGTCCTGTTCGTATATACTCGGAGGACGCTGATTTCCAATCTCTAAAAACTTGTCTGTGAGCAATGTCAATCTTATATAATTAATCCACAAAGTGTAAATTATATAAAATTGTAAACCGGGAATCGAATGCGACCTACGATCGCAAATCTCAGTTCTCTACTGTTAAGCTACCACTGCTCATATTTAATATAGATATACATAGTATTCAGACGTTTTAAAATGGCTTTTTCTTTAATTATTATCATTATTTTTTTTCTGAAACTACTGAAGAGAAAATGAGCTATACATTGATTCATTTAAAACTTTTACACTTATAACTAATCACTCTATACATTAATAACTAGCTCTCCTCCGCATTCTTCGTGAATAATGAAAGCTCCTTAAAACCCCATTCTGATATAATTCCGTAAAACTACTTATTACTCACTCACTCGGCAAAAGGAATATTTTCACCAATTTTTTTAGTCTACTACTTACAGTTGCAGATATATAGCTAATGATTTTATAAATAGAGAGCTTTTGTTGTATATACAATATAGTCTATACCAGGGGTGGCCAAACTGCGGCTCTTTGAACGATTATTTTTTGGCTGCGATTGATTGTCGAATTATTTCAATATTTAAATTTATATAACCTGTATCAGCTCCTGGGAAATTAAAACAAATTACTGGTGTGAATAATTACTATTATTATTGCACCATTAAATTAGAAAAATTCCAACACCGATCATAATTAACTAACCGGCATCTTAAGTAGTATAAGAGTGCTGTCGTATATATAATATACGTATGCCGTTATATGTAACTTCAATGCACATATTTTGTATTTTTGTCATATAATTTAAATAAATATAATTTATGTATAAAAAATATTGTTTTCGAGTTTTAAATGCGTATTAAATTGCGGCCCGCGAATAAAATTCAAATTTCGAACAATGGCGCGAACTATCAAGGAGCTTGGCCACACCTGCTTTATATATTGGTGTAAAATAGTTTATTACGAAGTGTATGTTAAAGCATTTAAATCATATATAAACTGGACACATTTTATTACGTGGTAAACATACTCAATGATATTATTTCTTTAACCGTTAGAGAACTTTGAGAGGCCCAATAATATTTTGAATTTCGAATTCTGCGATCAAATTATCTATATACTAATTACGATATTATATAATGTAGTATATTATTGGCGTAGGGATTAAATCCCACGTTGTTATATGTTACACACTATAACAATGAGTGTGTCACAAACCTTCGCGAAATTATATTACCATTGTAAGCTATTATTAGTTGGTGCTTAGTCCACGACCAACTCGGAAGGTTGTTTTGTAGATCCTTTCAAAATATATCAAAAAAGGTTTTACAATTCCCTTACCTTTATTAAAAATGCTTCATACTATTAATTTGTTTAATATACATATACACCATCAACTTCATTTAATCCGTTGGAAATCCCCGGCTTTTATCCAGCGTGTTTATTTATGTATGTCATAATAATTCCTAGACATACCACATTAAAATGTATTGTAATACATGAATGCTTTTAGATCTCAATTTAGTGTCGTAATAAACAAAATATATTCTTTAAATTAAAGTACATACATTTTATTTTAAAATATAAATTTGAGTGATTACTTAATACGTTCTTTATTTTATTAAAATTTTAAGTTAAACATGTAGTATTTGTATTGTATGTGTAAGAACGCAGCATAGACAAAAAAGGTACAGACTTGGACGCTCTATGGCGCTCACAAGATGGCCACTCAGCGAGGTTAAGACAATTGTGAAACATATAATTAATTACGTCATTAAAGTTGTGTTACTCCAACAAGTGTTTAATTAACATAACAGTATTAGCTTCTTTAATCTGAGTTGCTTAAATACGAAGAGTAAGATACTATTGTAATTTTCAAAGTAATATAAACATAATAAATCTCGTTTAATAGGATCCCTTGTTCAAAGGCATAATTCAGTATTCGACGAGCGCGAAATTGCGGCCTCAAAGCGAGCGTTAGTTCCGTATTTACGCTTTCAAGTTATAGCTTAATGCAACTTTAAAACGTATCACATGTTTATATCATTATACGTATAAACTATATTCCCCATATCCGTATTAACAAGCTTATTGGTTAGGATGTTTAATCTAGTTTATGCACATAAACTAGATTATATAGTATTTTGTGCTGAAAGACAGATCTGTCTGTTCGTATAATTAAATCATCTTTTCATATGTTCAGATCAAGACAAACAAATATTGTTTAAACACAGAAAACAGCACAATAACACAAGATAATTAGGAGTCACGAAAAATACAACGCGTGGTAACCAAGCCAACGCCAATCGCTTACAAACTTGGTCTTATTACAATGCATATACTCTCTCTCTCTCTCTATATATATATATATATATATATATATATACAGAGAGAGAGAGAGAGTATATGCATTGCATAGCCTGCCTATGAAAGACCAGCGTTGCAGATCGTCCCACGCCGTTTAAGTCAGTTTGCACACATACGTAAAACATAACGTAACATACCATTCCGTTAGGAATAATGAGGGATATTTTCATGTGTCGATATATTATTAGGTTAGTTTTTTTTTAGATTTTATGTCTTTGTGTTTTGTGTAAGTTAAATCACTGTGACAATTGTGTGCAATAAATATATCATTACTATAATTATAATCTAAAGTATGAGAGTGAGAAACTATTTTAGAATACGTTTTGTAGAAAATATTATTTGCTTTAAAAAAATTCGAAACATAATAATGTGTAGACTTCACGAACAAAGAACATTCACCTGCATTTGAAATACAATTGTTCGAGGAAATGAGTTTTCCGCTCCGCATCCCGTCTCAAGGCGGGAATATACGGCCCATTGTGATAACATATATAAAAAAAACCTTAAATAACGGGAAATTTGCTGATTTCCATAAAATTTATAGCTAAATCTGGAATTTAATAAAAACTCTTTTCGCAATATAATTTAAAAATCCAAATTGCCAATAATAATCACTTTTGATTTGTCAATTACTACAATATTACAAGTAGTAAGCTACCACCGATTCGGAATGCTAATCTGTCTAAAACTCAAAAATTGCCGTTTTTAAATAAAACTTTACAATTCTTAATTATACATCAAGAATTGCAAAATTTCATCAATCATGTTAAAGAGACATGAGAAAGAAATAATAAGTTTCTGCCCATAGACGCCCACTGGCATAAAACTCCGCCGAAGATATCAATGGAGGATATACCATAATCGCTTGGTAATTTGGCGATTGCAGTGTGATGTCGTAGAAAGCTGAGGACACTGCTGCCCATCCTCTAGAAACTTATATGTGTGCAGTACATTTCTACATAATTAATGCACAAAGTGTGAATTACAAAAGATTGTATTCCGGGAATCGAAATCATGTTCTACGATCTCTAGTCACAGTCCTATATCACTGAGCTACTATTATTAAAAGGGCGTACACTAGTAGTGTGGTCATTGTGTATAATACGTTTAGAATAATATGAATAAAGGAATAAATTTAATTTGAAATTTCAGTAGCGTAAATAAATCAAACTCGAAGTGAAAATAAGATAAATTGCAGTTGAAATCGCTGAAGTCAATGTTCAGTCACTTAAAAAGCTAGCCATTTTCTGTTTCGCCGATCACGAGCCGCTGCGAAGAAAGAGCTTTATACTTTACAGCGGAATATTCGATGCGAAAATAAATAAAATTGACACAAACCTATATTACTTTCAACCATTCATGGCGTTGTTTATTTATCATATTTTTATCCGTTTCTTTGCGATGTATTCCTTATTTCTGAGAGTCATAATCTCTTTAACATTCAAATTTAAATTCCAAAATTATTTATTCAAAACAAGATGGATTACATCTTTTATTGGCGGCAAGTTCAGTGTAGCGTTACGAATTATAAATGCTCCACACCCGTGAATATTGGGTGAAGGAATTATATATATATACATATATATATATATATATATATAGAATGTAATTTATTTAATGAACATTGAAATAGCTTCGAGGCGAACATTTTATTCGACGTAATTTACAACGTTGTAACCTTTAGCTTACCAACCGTCAGTCCCAAACGCCACGATTACATGAGCATGAGTAGAGTTGTGAATTTTTTTAGAACAATACGAGTTTTGAACTCTCGCATTTTTTAGTCGGAGTATAATAAATTTGGGACTTTTACAATATCCTTAATAATAATGTTAAAGATTTTAAAGTTATATTACAGCTTAGAAAGTTATGTAGTGGTAGTCCGTCGACGGAGAACTGACGATAGTAGTTCGCGGGTTCAATTCCGGGATACATTCATATTTAATTCAGTTAGTGCATTAATTAGATAAAATTGCCACTGCTCACAGAAAAGTTACCAGAGTTTCCAGAGGATGGGGAGCAGTGTTCTCTGCATACTATAACACTACACTGCGATCGCCAACCCACATGCTAAGCTTGGCTATAATGGTATATCCCCTCCTGGATATCTTGGCAGCTGGCCTATGCCTAGCAGTGAATGTTTATGGGCATCATGGAAGTTAATTGCTGAAATACTGTATTAAAGATATTTTAAAGAAATTAGTCAAGTTTGCTGTGAACTCCAAGATCACGACGGGTTTAGAACGCTGGTAGAAATATTTTAACTTGGGGGCCAACACCTCATAAATTTACCAATAAATATGCTATATGCTCATGCTTGATAAGTGTTAAACAATTCATTACGTAGTAAATAGACTTTTGTACAATTTTTTTTAATAAATTTATTATGAATACATGAATTATAATATTTTTATATTAGTTCATTTTGTATACTTCAGTACTATCATAAATCTATGTATATCACTATAATTTAGTTAAGCTAGCAACTTGTAATTGTTCCTTGGATCGTATGATTTAGATTGTTAAAATTTATAACAGTCTTTGCAATAAGATTGCCGGCCTTATCATATTACGTTAAAAATATACCAATTCGTGAAAAAATAAGTACTTTGGGTAAATCATATATTGCTAAGTTCCTACAGGTAAAAGAACACTACGATAAAAACTTATTTACACCCCGAACTGAAATAAAACTTGTTAAAGTTTATTTATAAACGCGAGAGCAGCCCTTAAATCGAAAATAGTATTTAAGACGCGCTGTAGGAACTCGTTAAGAGAATTCATGGCCTATAAAGAATCCGCACTATGTTGTACGTTGTAAGAGCAGTTTCGCTGATATTTCTTTGGCGTTGGAAATTCCGTTACGGGATTCCTTTCATTTATTTTCTCTTAGCTAGAGTAACCAACAATTTAACGGTGGTAGCACAGCGATAGAAGACTAAGGTTTGCGAACCTAGGAGGCGGGTTCTATTCCCGGGATAAAATCATATATATCTCAAACTTTGTGTATTAATTATATAAGATTACCGCAAATAAACAAGTTTGATGAAAGGGCAGCGGCGTCCTTTGCGTACCACAATATCACACTGCGATCGCAAACCAGCCTTCCAAGCGCGACTGCTATGGTACATCCCTCGTAGATATCTTTGGTAGAGGTCTATGCTCTACAATGGGCGTATATAAGCTGAAACGATGAAAATTACCAACTGTTTAATAATTAAATGAATCCATTCTTCTAGAGCATCACATTAAAGAAGTATTTTTTTTTTCAAAAAATTCTAATGAGATATCTTTTCCTTGTAATAAAAATGTTTTCTCATACTACATTAATTTAAATGAATATGGCAAAATAAGAGAATGCCTCTTTTAAATTTTTAGCAGCATTAGACAATTCGTAGAGAAATTTAACAGTAATTTTAAAAAGGACATCATGAGTCCAATCCGGTATCACCGTTGGTAGAATGTAGCGGACCAAGCCGATGCTTTTGTGGACGCCCTTGTGCTTTACTTCCTATAAAAAACTCTCAGTGACATTTGTGCACCGCTCTCACGAATCCAACATAATTCTGTGATAAAAAATAAAATTAATTTGTTCATAAAATGTTTTTTTCTTCCAAATCAATTTAATCCTATTTAAATTAATCCCCGTCTGATAAAACGCGCTTTTTCCAATGGTTTTACAGTCCTTGAAACAGTCGGAATAGTATTTTTTAGCATAGCCTTCAGGATGTTCAATTCGGTGTTTATGTCCTCATTCATGTTGAAAAGGTGTCCCCGTACTGATATTTTGAGTTTGTTCAATAACCAAAAGTCGCACGGAGTCAAATCAGGCAAAAGCGGTGGTTGCGGAACGGTATCAGTCGAGTTTTTTTTTCTCTTTTAAAAAAATAGTTTTTGACACGAATCGACGTGACGCGTTTGAGACATTATACTCTACAAAATAGTTTGGTCAGAGCCAAATGCTGCCCCACTATCAGCGAGGTTTCTAGTTGTCGATTGACGATTTTGAAGCACTAAATATTTAAGTTTTTTAAAGTGGCCCTCGTAGGTAAAATCCACAAGTGAAACACATACAAATTCACCTTACTTTGATCACAGAGTATTTTATATAATAATATATACATAACATAATTTTCAAATATTTTTAATCTTTTACCCATATTACTTATCACCACGTATTTAATCTTTTTTTTAAAGGCCCCTGCTATTGGAGGCCTCTCAAAGCCCTAATTAGTTGGGATCAGGGCATTTGTTTACAAATAAGTTTTTCATATTATTCATCTTTATCCTTCACTCACTGTCATACTTCTCAATTTCTTTTATTCTTACCTTATTTCCATCACAATATTTTTCATTTTGTTCTTTCATTCCTTCTTGCTTTCATCGCCTTCCTTCCATCATCTTATTACTCTTAGGTGGCTAGGTACATTTTTTTATTCTTTATTTTATTATTTACATATTCCATTTTTTTTATTTGCCGCGTATTTAATCAATGGCCATAACGTGCGCTCATAGCCTTTGCAGTATTCACAAATGTAATAATAAAAAGAAATAAGTTATTATCTATGTTGTAGAAAAAGGTGTAAACAAATAAAACAATTGTAAACACAATACTTTTAGACGATCTTTAGCAATCGTGACGCTGTTACTGCGAAAATTTCGCATGTTAGTATAATTTTTATTGGTTTCTAAACTTTTTTTACCACATTTGAAAAAGTAATACAAAAACAAGTGCACAGTAGCCTGAACTGAACTATTCATAGAAATACAAGATGTTTGATTATTGTTGTAAAAGCGTTGAAGAGGTAAATTTATAGCTCATTTATCCATAAAAAGCTTGAGCTAGCTTAGCTTTTACGCCTATTTCCAATTGCTACTTATAAAGTGATCACTCAGCGACAGAACAGAGTCTGCGAGATATAGATAGTAAATAATAATTAATTTTAATATGTGGAAATTTGAATTTCGAAAATTCTTTTTCTTATGTAAGAAAAGGACCAATATTTAGCTACTTCCGCACATGCAGTGGTAGTCGTGCAATGAAATGCACCGCCCGCCAGCCCGCTGATAAATGCGTATGCGGCAAACAATGCGAATCACACAACCGCCACCACCAAATTACTCAACACGTGTTTCACCCCTCCACGGGGCATCTTCAGGAGTTATGTTACACCGATTAGTGCCAAACACAGAGTGACTCTGTGTCACCAATACATGTGCGGAAGTGGCTAAATATTGATCCTTTTCTTACTTAGGATGGACTTCCGCGAGGTAACGCCTGACTCCATTAAATGCTTTTTCTTATTATATTAACATAACGTTATTTATTAATTCTTAAATAATTGATTTTTGGAAAGAACGTACCATACATTAATTGACTGCAAGTGGGCTATAGACTGATTCCTTTATACCATATGCAGTATTTTTACGTTCAAAAAGCGTGAATTTTTCAAATAATAAAATTTTATGCTAAAATCGCATGCAAATATGACTTCAAAGCATGATATCATAAATTTAAAAGCTCTACAGACCTGTTTCATTTTAAAAGCTTCATCGAATTTCATGATTTATTCGCTCCATAAAATTGGCAATGGGCATAACCTCAAATATTTTATTTAAAGTTTCACGTGTCATAATTTAAAGATATAATAAACTATGTTGTTATAATACTAGTGATGGGTATCGTTTGTATTTATTAAGTATTATTTTATTAGAAATAATATTGTTTTGTAATGAATCAAATACACGTGATATAAACACTATTGACCACCAGACTATCACTAACTATTAATCTATTTTAATAAATATATTGACGTCGTCTGAATATTGGACGAGACGACGTCAATAGCACCTAAGTCGAAGATCTACGAATAATATATCTTACCACTCTCATTTCGAGCCTGTTTGGGAAACTGATGGTCCTTCATATAGACAGAGTGGTACGTTCAGGATTTTTCTATAAGATCGAATTAGAAATGAGGAGTTCTTTAGACAAAAGAAATAAAGTAACATAGCTCTGCGAATTGGCAAGTTAAAGTAGCAATGCGCAGTCCAAATGGCACGCAGGAGAGATAGCCGCTAGGGTCTGAGACATTGCACCAGCAAACACAGCATACGTCGTCCAAGCAAGGTGAGATAGACGACTTAATGGTCTTCTGATGACTCTAGATGCAGGCCGCTTCTTAACGATTATTGGGGAAATCTATGGGGAAGTTGACAGAGATGGTAGCCCGGTGGTAGAAGATTGAGAATTACGACCGTAAGTAGCGGGTTCGATACCCGGAATACAATCTTATATGTTATTCACACTTTGCGCATTATTTATATAGGATTGTTACTACTCATTAACAAGTTTCTAGAGGTTGAACAGCTGCGTCCTCTGCGTACCATAATACTAAATCTGCGATCGCCAACCCGCCTGCCATACATGGTGTTTATGCTATATCACCCCTAGATATGTTTGGTGAAGGCGAAAATGACGATAGGGGTAGGTTTTGTTCAAAGATGGAGGCTTTAAGGCTAAAATCATAATGATAACTATGAAATATATTTTCAACATTATAAAAACCACAAAGTATTATTATATTATAAAGTAATACTGCTTGGTAAACCACAAAAACTGTATTAAAGCTGTAAAAACTTTCATTTCGGATACATTAGCTCGGATAAGATTTATTACATTGTTTGCCCCCATTTGTTTTTCGTCATATTGGCCTCTTTCCTTCAACGGCCTACTTTTATTATTTGATACAATATATTGCGTAAAATATCTTCGGTTATTTTAATATAAACATGTATTGAAAGCGATTTTTATCTTTGACTTGCTGACCCGACAGACGCTGTTCTACTTAGCTATGAATAATAAATTGGAACCTTAACAAAAATAATCATTCCTAATATATGGTGTTTATTGTAACGGCTTTTGATTAGAACTTTCTAGGTTTCATTGTCTGATGCGTCAATAAATAAAATTGATACTTTTTCAACGCGGGAATAGACGACATACAATTGACGTTCTGAAAAACATGGAGAATGGAAAACATTCAAGGTTGATATCAAAAACACTTAACTCCCACCCTAGCGACTTATTTACCGACTTTGCAAATGCAAGGTTGTAAATTTTGGTTATGATTGAAATTGAATTTTTTCACATTACTCTTCCTTAGGGAATAATATTTATATGTATAAAGTTATCACGCTTAAATATATTACAGTATTTTTTTCTATAATATTTTTTGAAATATTTAAATGACAAGAATCCTTTGAAATTGTTTTGATTTCATTTAGGCTACATCTTACAAAGTAAATATGTGTAATCTGTGTTGTTAAACTTTATTAAAAGTTGAGTTATTGTTGAGTTTCCTCCTGCTACTTCTCCAAAACTTTAAAACTTAGCGAAGCAGCGTAGAGTCAATAATAAAATAGAAAGACGTTGACTATCAATAAGAATTGTGTTAAAAGTTCCAATCTTGAATAAATTAATTTTATTTTTTATTATAATTGGAATTTTTTAATGTCTTTACAGCTTTTACACTGTAACTAATAACCTGTATACAGGTATATAGACTTACACGGTAATAACCACTATCATAACAAAATATGCTACACAAGTCATTTATACATTTTTAAGTTGTGTTCTGGAATGCCTAACGATGCGAATCTACACATATAAGTTCCTCAGAAAACCACCCTAACATGACCAAATATTCTTCTGGATTGTAGATATTCATTTTATTGTAGAACTTTCGACTAGAAAAATTGGTTTAGATACAGAAAATTTGATAGAGACAAGGAATAGAGTTTTTCGAACAGAAATAAAAAAAAAGAAGTAACATAGAACATATGTAACAATGAAGTTGTTTCCAGTACCTTTATTTTGTACTAGATGGCGCTAGTTGTATTATAAAATCACACCTTTGTACGCTGCGGTTCACAATAATCTAGTAATATAAAATAGCTACGCGATCCGTAGCTTCTGACGGAGCTCTCGAATTTTACTTATGAAAGAGACTCGGGTCATTCGCACCCTGCTCCCTGTAACCCGCGGTAAACACAAATGCGATTTGAGCAGCAGTTTCAGACCTATTTTATTTCATTTTTATTCCTTCAAAAGAATAACACCTAGTATCTTTAGAGTTTCTTCTTAACTGACTTCCTGTGTGATCTTAAGACTTTTTAAAAGCCAGTCATAAACCACTACGTCCTATGATTATATAATGAAAGTTATTTCATATGTGCCATAACAAATGCCGGGTAAAATCCTCAAATGTTTTGTCACATAAATTTGAGTTTTAACCCTTTTTTTCCCGAAATATATGGAATTTAATAAATATTATTCAGTGTTTTTATGTAACTTCAAAAGAAAAACACCTAGTATCTTTAGGGTTTCTTCTTAACTGACTTCCACTATAAGGATACTAGTTTTGGAACTCTTTTCACGAGGCTAGTTTAAAAGGTACACAAACATAAAGGTAACTCTTAATTGAATATACATACTACTAATACAAAACACATCGGTCCTTTAGTATACTGACTAATTTGGGTATCTCTCCATTCTCCCCTCCACCTTACCCATTTTATTTTTCTCCAAACTGTCTAATGGTTACATGGTCGACGGATAGTACTAAGAGTTAAATTTAATTCTGATAACTACAATAGAATTTGAATTAGTAATTGATTCAAAAGATACTTATAATTCTTCACTACACTTTAACAGGACTATTGGTTATATATGGTGTAAAAGTTTTAAAAGGGTGAATGTATAGGTTTGCTGTTGTCAATGGCTTCAGAAATAGTAAATAATGTAATGACGACAAAGTAAGAAAAGGAAATACTACATATTATAATATTTTAATGTTCACTTATATGTCCCTGCAGACTTTATACTGCTAGTTGTACCTATCGTATTCCAAAAGGAAAATAAATTAATGATACTTTTAAAGGAATACTTTGTAAAAGTTTATTATAAATAGGTCTAAAAGCTTTGAGACTTTTTATTGAAAAATAAGGTTGTATACATTCACCCATTTAAAGTTTTTAGGTCAATCAGTCTGTATATTAATTATATGAAATTCAGATGAACTCAGGAATAAATGTTAGTATAATCAGTGATACTAAAAAAAATTATAGTCTATTATTACATTGTATGTCCACACGAAATAAAAAACGTGTCGTAAGCAACTATTCTAGTTGATTTAATGTTGTAACATATCTATGCAGGTATACATATAAATCTCTTTTATAAAAGTATTAATCTATTTTTAAATTAAAAGTTGTTATCCCAGCGCAAACTCGTTCTGTTATTTCGATAAAATAACTTGCAGTAACACCGCGTGGATGGGTCCAGTTTAAATCAATTTTCGATTGCTTAATCCTCTCGGTTTAGAGTAGCGACGGACTTTTGTTATATTTAGTTACAAAGCGAATTTATAAAGTAATTTGAATAATGGATGCAAAACTAAATTTGAATTTTGTTAAGTTAGCTTTGTTGGAAAGTGAATGGATGGGAAATGCAGAGGGCTGGTTGTGATGTGGTAAACCAGAATTAGGTTAAGCTAACATAACAGAAATTTTGGAAATAACTGAGTCGACGAATTAGCCCATACACGTCCATTGCAACGTGGACCTCCCCCAAAGATATTTATAGTAAGATACATCATTATGAACAATCACGATCCTTTTTTTACGTTTCTCTCACTAAGACATATGTTATCTGTCTTCCTTTGCGGTATGTACTTTTTTAAGATAGAGAATGTACGTTAAAATATCATACTTTAAGCTTTCTTTTTCTCACTTTTCAGGTTGTAAACTCCCACAGCAAGACATAGTCCTTCCTTTAAAGATATCTAGAGGGATATACCATAATCGCTACACTTATAGGTGGGTTGGAGATCGCAGTGTGGTATTATGGTATGCAGTTGACGCTGCTGCCTATCCTCTGGAAACTTGTTGGTGAGCAGCAACAATCATGAATAATTAATGTAAAAAGAGTAAATTATATAAGTATCCTGGGAATCGAACCTTCGATCGAGTATCAGTCCTCTTTCAGGAAACTTTATTATTTTTATTATTTCGAAATACGTTTTACTGGAAGCTTACCATGTCTTTAATCAAACGTACTTGAATCTGCTGGTCAAATATTCAGAATATCGGTGCAGAAGAATATTGATATAATACAGTTCTAACAAAATCGTTGTGTCGTGCTTTAAAAAAACGGGTCATGAGCTAAGAGCATCATCGTCTAAATTAGAATTAAATTAAAAAGCCTATGAAATTTTTTTAAGTTAAATTCTCGTGGGTTTTAAATTCAACCTGTTGTTTAAAAAGCCAAATACAAATCCAATCTAGTTTTTTTGTAATTAGTTTAAATTTAATAATTACAAATATTCAGTATATTGAATAATGAAGGAAAACTCAATTTTCCTTGTAAATATCAACCCGTTTACGTTTTCGAATTAAATCGAATTCTGATAATTAACTGCGCATTGCGTAGTTGCAAATAATATCTTAATTTAAACATAAACACGTGTCCGGTCTCATTATTTAACCTAGATTTACTTGTAAATACACATTCTGATTCAATGTGAACAATATTGTATTGGTACTATTTACTCGTACATCTAGCATTTTATTATTTATTATGTAACTTACATAATAACGTAAAAGCCAATACTAATAAGAAAATCAATAGTTAATTTTATTTATCGAGAGAGTAGTTTGTTTTACATCCGGCACTTGATTTGGCACGTCAGATATCTTTGGCGACAATATTACTATTTATTGTTACATTAAAAATATTTAAAATATGAATTTAAAAAGATAAGGGAAGTTTATAGTGTTTATTGTTAAAATTTCGATTGCAAAAAATCTGTAATTCATTCCTAAAATCCGCAAATATTATTAAACTGTCGTTTATTAAATTAAAAATACGTTAAAAACAAGTTTAGAAAAATATCATACTATTTAATAACACGGATATTTAAATGACAACAATCCTTGGGTATATCACTTGATTATTTTGTTAACACTTAAGCTATATCTTTTACACTTTTTTAAATGCTGTGTTGTTGTTATGTTCCTTCTTACTTCTTCTTCACTAAAATAAAGGGCAAAACAGAGTAAAGGCAAAAATAACGATAATGACTTTTAAATAACTGAACGATCAGTAAGAGTCCTGTTAAAACGTCTAATATTCCATAGCATTCCAATATAATATTTTATACTAGGTGTATATCACGTGTTGCTGTGTTATGGATCTAATTAAAAAGGCAGTTTTGATACTTTAAACTGAAATTTAAACTGATAAAATAAAAAAACACTTTTTCAATAACCTTCCCAGGGATATGTCTAATAATTTACCATAATTTTCACGACAATTGGATGTATGATTTTAGAATCTCTCGTGTACAGAAAGACAGATACACGTCCATTTTTATATATATAAAATTCATAAAGAAACGATACAAAAGTTACAACCAATTGTGTTTATTAAAAATTATATAATTATTTTAAAATATACAAGTATGCTATATAATAACATTTATTCATTCATGTCAGGCTATAGATGTCAATTGCAAGGCATACGCCTCCAGCAAACCATCACCACTATAGCTGGTCTTCTTCTGCCCCTATTCAATGGTACAGGTGGACCTAACCACGCTGCGTCTACTGACTCCTGGTTGCCACTTGAGGACCTTTCGGCCCCAATAGCAGTTGGCAAGATCAATGTTACCCGCCAACTGCTACGTAAGATGAGCAGTTCTAAGAAGTATGTACATGGGGCACGGGGAGTTCTCTGAGTACCTTCATAGGTTTAAGCTCAGGGAGGACCCCTCGTGGTTCTGTGATCCGGGCGTGGACCAGACCGCGATTCACCTGGTAGCAGAATGTCCCGTGCATTTGGGCTCCGATATTAAAACCGAATACCAGCTAGGTAAAAAGATAGAGGAGGCAACACTTGCCTTCATTATAATGGAAAAGGATGAAAGAGAGTACTAGTAGTAGTACGTCCTCGAATTCTTTAGGAAAGTTGCACAATACCCAATAGACAGAAACAAAATATAGGTAGATAAAACATTGTAAAGTTATTAAAATAGATTCATTGATATTAAAAAAAATGTAAAATAAATCCGTGATAAAATTGATGTACACGAGAAAATAATTACACCAATTAAAACTGTGATACTGTAATAGAAATGGATAACTGAAGTATTTGAGGATGTACGATAGGAATGGAATGATCGAGAAAGGAAAATGGAATTGTAGAATGATAGAAGGAAGGAAAAAAAGATGTTGAGTACAATGGAAGACAAGAACGAAAGTAAGAATTCAAGTGAAAAAATTATTAAGAAATACAAAACCCTGTTCCAAATTAAATAGGGGGTGAAGGGAGAGGTCCCCGATAGCAGGGAACAAACAAAAAAAAAAGAAGTATGTATGCATCTTTGGTTCTTTTGCGAATTTCCATCATTGCTTTCTGAGTGATCTTAAGACTTTTTAAAGGCCAGTCATAAACCACTATGTCTTATGATTACATAATGAAAGTTATTTCATATGTGCCATAACAAATGCCGGGTAAAATCCTCAAATGTTTTATCACATGAATTTGACTTTTAACCCTTTTTTTCCCCGAAATAAATGGAATTTAACTAATATTATTCAGTGTTTTTATGTAACTTATGGAGCAGACCCGACGGTCTATCGACTCTAGCTGGTTTGTTTATTACCTCCGTTTTTAGGAACCTGTCGTTCATCCCTACATGTGAGATAGGAACTTGTTGTACAAGGGTTTAATATTTTTTTCAGTTATCATTTTCATTTTATTTTATTCCTTTACATTTTCTTTCATTATTTTAACCTACCAGTCTCCCCTCTCTACCAAACCTAGTTTCAAACAATCCTTCCAACGCAGAAATGAAATGATATTCGCTCTTGAGGGACAGCATCATTCAGCAAGTTGTAAAGATTTCGTCTCATTACAGCGCTTACTGCTTCTTCCGTCGCATACAAATTAACTATGAATATAGTTCTAGCTAGAAGACATCAAGGAAATAACGTATACAAAATCCTTAATTCATATTTTGTGTCATACACACAGAGTATAAAGGCTCTATTTAAATGGTTGTATGTAATTATACATATATATACATTCACGCCCTTCTATCATAAATAAAAATCCCTAACTACTACGCCAGTGGGTACGTCACATTCTATAGACCGGAAATCCTCTCTTAAAAAAGTTCTGGTAGGTTCAATCTCACATAGGTTTAACTACGTAATAAATATTTATTCAAACGTAGAAGGTGTACATTTTTCAACATATGGTGAACGTTTTCATCCGACGGATTTACAACTTTAATTTTTATAATTTGTTTCAAATATTTACCAAGTTTCATTTTTAAATATTTTTGGTTTGACTCGAAACATTTGTGTCATATATATTTGCAGTAAATAACTGGTTTATGAGGTAAATAGTTAAAAAGAAAACGGTTTAAAAACCACACTAAGCAGTCACTCTTATCTGAGGAAGTTATTATTATTTTTTGTAATACGCGTTTATTATATTTAATAGATACGTATACTTACAGTGCGTACAGCGCTGCCGCATTTGACGTCTTCGGCCATCGAGATCTATAGACGCCTGGCTGTACCATAACACAGTATAGCCTTCAAATCCAACCCGAACTTAATTAGTTACTCGTGGAACTCAGCCAGAAGGTACGTAGTGTTTACAGTATTTGTTTACGTCACGAACCGAAGCGACCGGTCCCTCTCGGCGTTTCGTGGAGACTGGATGCGCGCGCCGCGTGCCGTTGCCATGGTAACCATTTGGAGGTTACTCCGCCGCCGCGGCTTCGGGAAGTGTCACCTTAATTTGGATTAATCAGCTCTTAATGCGCTCCGAGCTTGAAGTGATACACCTTCATATAAAATGAAACTGCAAGATTATATCACAATGTTTACTTACAAATTTCTTTAGAATGTTTACATATTATCGATGTTAAAATAATTATGTTTATTTATTTAAGTTGCTGAATGCAGGCAGTGTCCAGGCCACCATATTGGATATATAAATATATATATTTATTTATACATATATATATATATTTTATAGTGTCCAGCAGTGAACGTCATGTGGCTGAAATAATAAAGAACATAATTCCTTTATTTAAAAGCCACTTCGATAATATATACATGCACATAAATTCTATTAACAAAGATTTTATGTCTTAATTATTATATGCGTTAACAGTGATGACTTACGACAGTAAAACGTAGTCTCTCACTTCGGGATTCTTTGGCAAAGTTACAGATGTCCAAGTAATGTTCGAGATTTTTCTACGAAATCGTATCAGGAATGAGGTCGAATGGAAGTATCTATGCAAGTACGTATAGATAGTCTAGTGAATTGGAAAGTTCCAGTGGCAGTGGACAAGGAGGCGAAGAACAGAAGACCGCCTGGGACTTAAGATTCTGGAGAGGAGACGAATCGACAAACGCAGCAAAGGAATTCCACTCACAAGGTGAACAGATGAAGTTGTTGAAATCGGAAGACATTACATGCAGATTGTGTACAACCGGTCCTTTTTGGAAATCCACGAGGGAAACCTATGTCCATCAATTAGCAACTGCTAAACAGGTGATGATGATGGAATTAATATCGAACAACTTCATAAATAAACTGCTGATAATTGTCCGCCTTAATTATTGATAATTTGTGCGGTCACTTTGAATATAGATACAATACAGAGGCATTGAAATAGTAGTCTAAAATTAAGATTCATAATGCTATTTACGAAATGGATTTGACAAAAAAATTAATTACGTTTTTACTACAAAGAATATACGTATGTAAAGTATAATCTTGTTGGACACTTAAACAACTGTCACATTCAGATTTAGCGCATTATTTCACTTCCATTGACTTAAGCTAAGTTATTTAATGACAACTTAAATAAAGACTACATAACTTAGGATTATAATCTCTTGTTTATTTCATCGGTTGCTATTTAAAATAGCTTGGCTGGTCTGACTTACCCGGAGAGACTTAAAACTGAATCGATTTTTTTATGGATTTTTTATTACCCTTCCTTGACATTTTTAGCTAATTATGGATTTCTAGTTACCACGTAAGGTTTTATATTGAATAGTTTTCTGAATGAGACATTAATTCAATAAATGAAAAAAAAAAGCATTTTTATTGTGCTAGGAAAAATATTTTATATAACAATTTGTGAAGTGTTTTAGCAATTTGATTTTATTTAATTATTTAGTCACCCTTTTCACAAAATTTGTAAAGGCAGACTTAATGCCTTTAGGCATTCTCTACCAATTAACTTATGGTAATACAGACAATTAGTGAACCAGTGACAAAATATTATAAAACAGTTAATTGCTTATACAAATGATGTATTTATGTAATAGTTACTTACAGACATATACTTAAATAGGAGGGGATATAAATATATATATATATATATATATATATATATAAATGCTATGTGCAAAGTATTTTTTTTATCTTTAACTATTTCACTTTAATTTTTTTTATTTCTTTCTACAGCATTAAAACCAGTTTGAGTACATAGAAGTACAATGACCTATTTGATTTTGAATAAAAAGTATGTTGTTAAGCCGTAAGATAAAAGACTCGGCTGCAAATAGCGGAAGTTGAAGTAACAATTCCTAACTCTTCGCAACTAAATTTCCAGTTACAACGGACTCGTGGCTTTGATCTTCAAGAATCCACTTACAAAGTCTGGTGTCCATTGGCTGCGGCAAAATGGTAATTACACCTCTTTGTCACTAAAGCCCGTTGAAGTTTTAACAATGTTTACACTATTGGTGTAAACTGATGTTATAGGGTTGTCGTACGATCAATCTTCTTTGTCTCTTATATTTATAAGTAAAAAAGGACCAATATTTAGCCACTTCCGCACATGCAGTGGTCAAAGTGGCCAAAAACAGAGTCCACTAACACACAACAGGCACTAATCGGTGTAACATAACTCCTGAAGATGCCCCGTGGAGGAATAAAACATGTGTTGAGTGATTTGACGGTGGCAGTTGTGTAGTTCGCATTGTTTGCCGCATGCGCATTTGTCAGCGGGCTGGCGGGCGGTGCACTTTGTTGCACGACTACCACTGCATGTGCGGAAGTGGCTAGATATTGGTCCTTTTCTTACTTAGAATGTACTTCCGCAAGGTAACGCCTGATTCCATTAAATCTTATATTTCTTTTCTACACTCATTTATTCACATTATTTTCCACATTAGATAACTTATAGACATCACTTCTATACATCTAGAGAAGATTACCAAAAAAAAAATGAGTAAAAAAATTATACGTTTACTATCGTAAAGAGTGTTTAAAAAAATGGAGCTCTAATATAAATACGTCTTTCAACTTAAAATTTATGTAATCGTGTCAAATTAGTACTGGTCTAGCCAACAATATATACCAAAAAAGTTCAAAATAAGACTAAAATCACAAAAATCTATCTAAGAGTGGCAAAACTCCAATGAGAAATAGGTCGAACATATTAACACAAACCTTCCTGAAGATAACATATATTTTTTATTTCATACTCTTTATTGTACACGCTATAAAATATTTACATAGTTGCATAATACAGAAAAAGTACAATGAGCGGTCTTATCACACGAGACATTTTATTCCAGACACCCATAGTCTGAAAACAGTAGAAGAATAGATAACGGGTAGTTAAGGTGTAGATTTAGACAAATGTTGTATATATACAAATTTAAACATACCTACCTGTATGTATAGCATTCATTTATTGATATATACGAGTACTTGTAATAAATAGAATATAATACAGCAATAGATAAAAACATCAAACTGACTCGGATCGCATAGCCTTGGAAAGAATACAGAAACAATTATTGAGACTTCTTTAAAAAAAATCTAAAAATCTACATATTTTTAATTGTAAAGACTTGCCTTTATAATAATTAATTATTATAAAATGTATGTACTAATAATCAAATATAAGAAACTAATCCTCTTCCTAACTTCTCTCTCATTTTAATTCGTGGTAAAGGATTATTAATGGCGATTATTAGTTAATTTAAAATACAAAAACCCACACTGTATGTGTTTAAAAATGTTTAATGTTGCGAACAATTTACAAAAAGCTGGTGGCACTTGCATATAGTATAATTACATAAAAATTATTTCGTGAAAATAGAGGTATTTAATAACGCCCCATTAACTTTTAGGCCTACTAAAACACCTATAAATCAATTACTAGCAAATGGCATTATTGGAAACCAATTGTCCAAAAATAGATTCTCATAAACATACGTATGACTTTACCCACTGTAGTCTTAACTATTGGTAAAATGGTTTTTTTTATTTAAAGCGATGGAGACCGCACATCCTTTGCTGCCAGGATTAATGATTAATGTTAACTTTTTATTAATCATAATTTGTATCGCTAGGGTGTTTTGTTTACCATGTGTTATTTTAAACGTTTATTTAGCGCATCCAGTTGGGAGAGTGTTTGCCGCTATTTGATATGGATCTTTCTTCTCCCAGATGCGAGTGACAAAAGCGTTTAGTTATTTACAATTTTTCTTATAGCTAAATTAAATTTTATAAAATCTTTAATAATATTGTTTATATTGTATTGTTTCTGAAGATGTTAATGCTGTTAGCCCTAAGGCTTTTACAGCTTCACCGGTACTGAGTTCACCGAGCGGAAGGGTCCGTAAACTAGATAAATATTGTTTTATTAATAAAATTAAATATTGTTTTATTAATTATTTTATTTCAAGTCGCTGTCCAAGCGTTACAGACCATAAAATGCCTTAAGGTTTAAAACAATGTGCGAAGCTGTTACAGCCCCGTAAGACTAATAGCTTCATCCTGAAACCAGCATCTAGATTGACCAGTAAAAATGTCTATAAGGCATTAAGTTCGCCATTACACAAAGTGTACTAAGTATAAATAAATAAATGGGCAACTTTTTGTAATAATTTGTAAATCTTATGTCATGATTTTTAATCGAAAAGTAATATTAATTTTATTAAGCTGGGACAGGTTTAATTGAAAGTTTGATTACAAAAATAAATTGCTATAAATATAAATGGTTCTCTTTTTTATAATATACGTTTGAGTTTAGAATGCTGCTTAAATTTAAAACGTCTATCAGTATCGAGAATTTGTTTTTACTCATATATATAAGAGATAAAATTTCTTAACGAATAAGGAATCTAAAACTCTTTCGTTATCTTCCATGAAGAATACTGGTAGCTTGAACTACCAGTAACTTGGTATAATAGTCCGTAAACAAAAATAATATTTAATACGTACGAAAAAATAAAAATTCATTTTGTAAATTAAATATCACTCACGCCATTTCCATATTGTGATAAGAGCAAAGAACAAATGAGAAACTTTTGCATACAAATAAGTAAAGGGTCGTTTGTCTGATGTTTTAAGGCCAGTTCCGGAGCGGTTTTACATATAAATAAGCTTTAAGTTCTGTAAATAGATTGGTTATATAAAAAGTAATGTACAAGTGAATGTTCCCCATAACCTATGCAGTCTGCTTACTGAAATATATTGGCGGGTCGTCAGGAAGAGTTTGAAATATTGTCGCTTGTACTGGTCGTAGTCTTTGACAGTCTGTCAGTCTTCTGTCAACATCATCACGTTTTTTTTTTTACTAGAATGGCTCCAAAAAATATTACTACATGAAGCGTCCGAGTGCCGTGTTATATGAGACAATTAATTTATGTCTGGACTGTAGAAGGATCTCCTGCCAAACTAAATAAATTTTACGCGCTGTTGTAGTTTTATGTGTCTTTCGATGTATGAACTAGAGTATATATTCTTGCTGGAATGATTTATGAATTCCAATTACATTGTTTAGTACGTTACACTGATCTACAATGGTATCTTTTAGTTACATAAAATTTTTAAATATCATATGGCCTAGTTGCATGTATAATCCGTAACACATATACATCCGTAATTCCATCTTCTTTAAGCGTTCATTCCATATTTAAAAATTATTAACCAGTATGAGTGCTTATTTTTATTTTCATTAAAACATTATAAATTCGAATTTAACAAAATATTTTTGGGGCCAGCCTTCAAAATTTCCATTACCTTAAGAAAAATTTCTGTTAATAAATAAATATAAACTATAATATAATAAATATTAGGCAGTTTTGACGGCCAGCACACACACTCGGTCTGTATAATAGTTTCCACCATGGGGTTGTAGCAATATCACTTCACACGAACTCTTGTGTGTATAACACGGACGAGACTCAAAATGCGATCGCCAGCTTCATCGATGTGGCGAATCCTGCAACCACCGCACAGATACAGGCGTACAGCCAGACAGTACGGAATAGGAATGAGCAAGTGGTCGCACGAACCGTATTTTCAAAAACTGAACATCGTTACGGAGTTGTTAAAAACAAAACAAAACACCAACGATTTCAAAAAAATAATAATTAGTTATCTTGTTATCTTTAACTTAGTTTTAAATAGTTTATGACTTAAGTTAGTAAATAGTGTACAAGCAAAGAATATTTCGGAAACATTAAACATAATTTTAAAAACAAAGTCACGAAAGCTAATGTTTGTGTAAATAGTAGGCAGACAAAAGCCTTAAATGAATGAATTTATAGTTAATTAGTTTTTAATTAATATACGGTATTTCTTTTTCAAAAAAACAATAAACAACGTAGTAAAAAAATAATTTTTAAAATTCATCATTATGATATCAACCGATAAATGCACACTGCAAGGCATAGGCGTCTCCCAAAGATCTCCACGAAGACCAGTCTTACACTGCCTTCATCCAGCTACTCCCTGCGATTTACCGGATTACTATACTTTAAAATTACCTCTTGTTTACTATCTCTGCAGATTTTGTAATGCCATAAGTTATTGGCCTATCGCATTTTAACAGAACAAATAAATAATTTTAACATATTTCAAAGTAATAAGTTTATGCAGGTGATCAGAAATAGCTTTAAAGTTTATTCTGACAAATGCAATGTCTTCCCCTTCAAAGCTTTTACACCTATCACCCTGTATATATTTAATAATTATTGCTATAGTTTATACTTTTCATTTTCGCTCTTAAGAGCCAAGCGTAATAATATATATGTATATTATTATACCAATAATAAAACACGTACAAACATAAATATTGTTATGATAATCGATTAATACTGTTCTTTATTTCGCTTTTCGAACTAGAACTCCAATTTTGACGCTTAAATTGTTGTATTTCTTTGCCACGAAGTTGAGATTACAATTTAAAAAAAATGAAGATCGCAATTTAAAATGTTAATGGTAAAAGAAGAAAAAAATCGTTATAAGACACCGCAAGAGGTATTCCAGTCACTGTGACATTTCCGACAAAGCGGGATTTCCCCGGATTGATTCTGTTTTAAAAGTAAGATGACGAGACCAAGCGGACTTTTATAATATTAACATACTTATTGCAGACTATCCACACAACAGAAGTAAAATCAGGAGTAGAAAATAAAACAAAACTAATTAAAGCATTAATTTACTTAATTTGACTAAGTATATTCAATAATGATAATTTAACTAAAAGCCGAGGACCCCTCGTGGGGACCCTTGACCCTAGTTGCTCTATGGAGCGTTTACCAAATCGATGTAAGAGCTCAGCAGCGGGCCCAAGCTTCCCCAGGAGCCTCCCAACTTCGCAACTTTAAAAAGTTCTGCCACTTTTAATCCGCAAATTCAATTAGAGCAGCAATGACAGTCCGGTTAAAAAAAAAACTGTCAAAAGCCATCTCATAATAACTACATACGAAATTAAAACAAAGAGGAATCAAATTTAACATTTTTATTTTTTTTATTTCAAGTAGTAGTTTCTACGTGTGTGTGTTTTTATCCAGTTGTAAATATTACTCGTTGATATTCCTGCGTAATGCTATGTTTGTGGTGTTCGTCTTTGTAAATTTTATAGGTATTTTTATCAATACTGCGGTATGGGCACTATACATGGTACATAAATGGTCAGAGGTACTTACTTTGTGGGTAATGATTT
Source organism: Battus philenor (assembly GCF_028537555.1). Lineage (NCBI taxonomy): Eukaryota > Metazoa > Arthropoda > Insecta > Lepidoptera > Papilionidae > Battus > Battus philenor. The sequence continues at coordinate 10,163,841 of NW_027181686.1, forward strand.
GAATAAATTAATAATTATGAAAATAGGAAATAACTAATGAGTTATATTGCTATCTTCTTCTCTATTCTCTCCTGGCGTCTATTTTTTGCTCTGTCTCTCTTTCACTTAGATTCCTAGAGATTTATTTATTTATTTTATTTATATTACTTTGATGGAGATAAATAGTAACAAAAGGCAGTAAGAAATTACAAACTTAGAAATATAAAATCAGTAACAATTGTTTCCTTATAACTATCTCACTACGAACATTTACCGAATTAAAGTCGAACAAAAATAAAACAAAACAAAAAGATTACCATACAGGCATCAATAATCCAGCGCATTCTGCAGAACAGACAGTAATAATTACGAGTCACAGCAAGCCGTCATATTCCAATGAGGTTTAAACTGTATTCTGTATATCCAATAATTTCGAATTAAATTGTCTTTTAAAAGATACAAGAAAGTACGGGAATATATCAATATCACTTATTTATGAAATGTGAAGGTCACACATCCTATATTAATGTGCACCATTTACCGATACTTGTCTTAGCTGTTGATTAAAAGAAGAGAGATTTAAAACGCGTTCTGGCTGCTCTGGGGTAACTTTAGGTTTAAAACAATTATTTTTAAAATGGAAACAATTTGTCTTGTCTAACACCTTTCAATTTCTATCATTTACGCTGACTAATTTGTTCAGTCACGCTGATCAAATCTTCGCGTTTATAGACGAATACGGATCTGTGCTGAACAGTCACCTTACAAATACTCTTAGAAATTGTAATAACTGTGTCTATAATGTGTTCCTTCAATTTCTTCGTATTTTAGTACGTTCCATAGTTACATATCTTTAGTAATATTTATTTACACGTATATAAATCTATGATGTTATTGTATAGCGAAAAAGATAGTTTCTTTTGTTAAACAAAAGTGAACTAGTATTCATTATTCTTTTTTATCTTTTTGTCGATGGACGCCCGTTGCAAGGCATATGCCTCCCCCAAAAATCGCCACGATGGCCGGTTTTGCGCTGCTCGCATCCAACCCACCTATTAAGAGAACCTTTCGTCTCGTTGCACGTGCGACGTGCCGTACTCACTGCCACTCCACGAGAAATTCTTTGAGCTGCATAAATGATTTAGATTCTTCTGCGTATCTCATCATTTCTGATTCAATCTCAAAGCGAAATTGCAGCATATCATACTACTTAACAAGATAAAATTCAAGTCAATATATTACCTCATATCTTATCGTCATAATTTCAGCTGTATGATATCCAGCGCTTGACATATACTATCCCATAGATTTCCAATAGGACCTATTAAATGCTATCTGCAGGGACTTCCGGGTAACCTTAACGAAGATCTTCTTCTGTCTACTTCAAGGGTTGACGTTCTAAGCTGCGTTTGCAAGCTTACGCTTAATGCCCTAGCGATCATCTCTTCTACGTGCAGTGGCTTGCCCACTACTTCTGGAGGAATCTTAATTTGAGATCAACGAGAAACAATGACTTATCATCAAGTCATGCGTCTTGTATATGTTACTTAGTATCGTTAAAATTGTACAACTTTTATTTTTTTCATTCTGTTTACAATTATTTTGAATTTATCTAAACTTATTCTTCTATTTCTTCTATACAGCTGATAAATGCCCCCTACAAGGCACAGGTCTCCAACAAAGACCGTCACGATGACCGGTCTTGCACTGCGGTCTCATTTCTAATTCTATCTGGCATCGTAACTACGAGCATAGCCTTCTCGATTGTTCTTTCGGTGACCTTGAGCCTTCTTATAAAGCCTACCGATAGCAACCACGTATCGGATCCGTAAGTTATCACCGTCAACACATACATCTCTAAGACTTTTGTCTTTAGGATTTACAGTATTTTAGACTAAAAAATGTTTTGGATATATTTGATAACTATTATTAATATTTTACCAACGAATTGTTTTATATTAAATATAAGTTAAATCGCACTTATCTATGTTTAAATTAAACTGATCAAATTCGCATCCTTTGTGATACGTACAATGATTAATACGGTGGGACACCGCCTAGCCCCGGTAGAGGCTGACTCATCGAGGATCTTATAAAAACGACTGTCAACATAGCATCGACCGCGTTTTTCACTTACGTTAACAAAGTACATTTGTTACTATTAACCCGCAGTTTTTGTGTAAAAGCAGCGAACGCTCGCCTCAGTCGGTATTAGAAGCTATACGAGGTTGGTTTAATTACTTCCATGGTTGGATTAGTTCGTGACATGAATCGAGGACTTCTATTATGTTTTTTGGTGAGTTGCTTTCAATTCTCATAATGTTGTGATACTTATTTCAGAAATATTTGATTAAGCTTATCAATATTTTAGTTATTAAATCACTATTATTTTAATATATTTGAATGTATAAATAATTTAAATAAAATTAGTAACACTTTTGTAAACAACTGTACTACTGTATGTAATGTATCTTTATAATCTTGTAATAAATTTAAGATTTTCATATAACAAAAACATGTTAATATTCCCATAATAACTGCAAGGATTTTTTAAATTACAATAAAGGCTGAAATGAATTCCTCCACTATTCAAAAAACTTCCAAATTTTTTATCATCTCAGTTCAGAGCGTTTTGGAACTCTTGTATTTTTAAATTGAAGGTTGCCGTATCATTATACGTACGAGTTCAATCTGATTCTATTTTCTCTAAAATTGATCACTTCTCTCTCTCTTCTCTATTCCAACATACAAATCATCGATGAATATATATATATATATATTCATGGTGTTATACGAAATAAGTGACATGTCCAAATAACTTAAGCCTTTGAACATGTTTGGTTTTTTGGCGATTGGAACGTTGGTAGTAATTAAATAAGTAGTATTATTATATTAAACTCAAACGTTATTTGTGTGATCACTTCAAATTATTATCACCTCAACTATAAGACGTACACTGATTGAAGGTTGGATGTCCTTGGATTTCCAATAGGACGAGTTCAGTCAGGATTCAAAGTCTTCCGGCAACCTAAAAAAGTTTGTCTGTCCTTCGCACTAAAAAAAATACTAATAATATCCTATTGTTGTTCGCTCTAAAGAGCGTCATAGCTGGTTGGATTACTAATCTGAACGTACACGAAATTATCAAGGCGCGCAAATGCAATGATGCACGTTATTTTGTTATTTTTTATATCTATACAAAGTGATAGCGAGCAATTATAACCCAACGATAGATGACTGAGATTTGCGATCGTAGTGGTTTCTATTCCCAGAATATAGTCTTTTATATTTCTTTAATGACCACTGCTCACAAACAAGTTTCTATAGTATGGCTAGCAGCGTCCTCTGTGTACACCCTGTACCTCAGTGCTTCCCCCGGATATCTTTGGGGAAGGCCTATGCGTTGCAGTGAGCGTCTATAGGCTGAAAGGACGATACAGGGTGATTGGTTATATGTGTAAAACCGCGAAAAGGCTGAATGTGTCTTTTGCGGTCAACTTACTTAAAGTTCACTTTATACAAAAATTAATGGTTTTAGAAATAACAAATAACGTATTTAATTATCAAGATGCATTTTCTTAATAAAAGAATTTTCGAAATACCGATTACTATATACTAAAATTAATTATTGCTTAATATCTGTCTCAACCGCCTTTATACTGCAAGATATTATTAGTCTATTGCATTAGAAAAAAAATTTGTAACATATATAAGTGTGATTATTTTATACATGGTGATTGGAAGATGTTAAAGTTTCTAAGCTTTTTGCTGACACGTAAGCTATTTTATATACTCATTTAAAGCTTTAGAAATATATAAACAATCAGCCTGTATGAATAAATAAACACAAAATCCAAGAAAGGCTCCATAAATTCGACTTTTTCTTTTATAATTAGATTAAGACACGTAAAAGGTTCTGACTCTAGATAGATAGAGTAGATAAAACACAGAAAATTAAATATAAAGATCTATCCCATCTGTTAAACATTTGTCATTAAATAACACAAAGTCAATAAATCAATAAATAAAAGGACAGAAAAAATGTAAGGTTTATTGTAGGTTTACAATTATTACAAATAAATTATACATCAAATTATTAAATGTATTATTAGTAAAAAATACTGTGAAAATATAATAAGTGTGAACACACCTAGCTACGTACAGCGCTTATTTTCTGTAAATTTTCCAGTTATTTGACTATTTATCTTTACATGTCCGGTGGTCACTCAATAATGGGGTTTGGAAAAGAAAAATACGTAAATATTCATAAGAAAAAATTATTTATCTATTTGATTTTCTTTATTGTGCGCGTTAAGATACATTTAATAAGTTTTACAATAATCAACAAAAAAGTACAATTGGCGGTCTTATCACAAAGAGCAATCTCTTACAGACAACCATAGTATGGAAAAGGTAAAAGTACTAATAATGGGTAGTTTACGTGTACAAAAATACATATTTACAAATAAACGAACATAAACATACTTATACATACATACATATGTATAATAAATATACATACTTATAATAAATAAGGTTTAATACATGTTATAAATATAATACAATAATAAATAAAAACATCTGACTTCAATCAGTATTGGTTCGATCGCACTTGCCTGAGAAAGAAACAGAAGAAGAACAGAATTATTAAATGGTATAGTAATAAAATTATCTACAAACTGAAATGCAAATGTAAAAATACTAAACATTAAATGTAGAGTAGAGGTGGTATATGCGGTGACTACCTTTGAAATACATAATTTTTTTATCGGCTCAAGTCAGGCTTTTAACATTTGAACGTACGATGTTTGATGGAATTATTGGTTTCTTATTGTGTTACGTTAATACAGAGTCGTACAGAGCATTTGTTTATGAGACAGTTAAGTGTACATCAAAGATCGACAAGAGCTGTTATATCATATTATTATCGAATCGTAATAACAACTTTGTAGTTTATTAAAAATGGGGCGAAGAATGGTAGTTGATGCATAGAAGGTATGTAAATAAAAGCAATACGAATTAAAGAAAATGTGAAGGAAGGAAGAAGAATATCAGATATTGGACGAAAGAAGAAAAATTAATAGAACTATATTTAAAAACTTTGAAAAAGTCCCTGCCCAAAAATGACAAGGGAACGAGAGATAGCAGAACCATAAAAAATCATGTCCGTAGGATCGGTAAAAATAATAAATTTAGTTTCTCAGAATAACAATTAAGCAAAGGACCAATATTAAGCCACTTCCGCACATGCAGTAGTAGTCGTGCAACAAAGTGCACCGCCCGCCAGCCCATTCTTCATCAGAATCCATGTCAGGTGGGCGTGATCATGGAAGGTTTTGAAAATTAAAGTAATCTTGCATATGATTTACAATTATTGCTGTACTTTATAATCACTTTCTTTACAATATTAGATAATAATAAAGCAGGCAATCAGAAAGATGGATACGATATTAAGCGATTCTTCGCTGACATGGTGCGCTGGCGGCCCTTCGATTAAAAACTGTCTCGGTCGAAGACGGCAGAATTTTTCACATTTATGAACAATACAATGAAATGATTAGTCTGAAATAGGCCAGTGAATTCTGGCTGCATAAATTCTGCGGGAACATGTACATGTACAATAATTAATTTTAATACATAGCTGCTTTATTGTTTCATTTATAATTTCTGAAACCTTTGGAACAGACATACATTAACTGACGGCAAATGAGCAAAATCATCCTGTAGAAACAGGATATATAAAATCCGAACTTACATGCTTATAAAGATCCGTAACGCGCATGTTTATTCATGGTTATTAATTTATCCTGTACCTAACAAAGAAGCGGTTCTCAACCTTTGAATATTTACAAGTTAATTGTTTGCATTAGTTATTAAAATGTGATGGATAAATATTTTTACGTTCTCCAAGAGATTCCTGTGCCCCGATAAAGTACTACAATTGACCTCTGAGGGAGCCTTAAAGCCTTGTCTTACTCTCTAATAAATGCCTAGTTTAAAAAGAAACCTATCTCTGTAACCAAAAGCATTGGTATGTTGAAGTAGCTATGGATAGGCTATATAGTACTAAGAACAGTAAACCGCTGGGGTCTTTTATATATATGGCCCCGTTTTAAGGCATCTCTTACTCCCCAACCATGTGTGGGCAGAGATCCTATTTAGTTTAGGACATCTACCCAGAAGGAAGACAGGAAACCTTGTCAAGGTCATCATAAAACGCTGAGTGCAAACTTTTTTCAGCCAGTCTTATTGGGAATCTGTGGGGGAGGTTGTCGTCTATGTCTAGCAGTGGAATTACGGCTGAAATATCGATGATGATGATGAATGAAAAAATTGTCGTTTTTTCAGTCCATAGAAGCCCTCTGCAAAGTATAAGTCACCCCCAAAGATGTGGAGATATACTATACCATAATCGCCACGCTTGGCAGGCGGGTTGGCGAATGGTGTATTGCAGTGTGGTATTATGGTATGCAAAGGAAGCTGCTACTCGATCCTCTGGAAATTAGTGAAATTAGTGAGCAGTAGCTCTCTCTCTCTCTCTCCTGAGCATTATTAATCCTTACCTTCTCTCTTCACCTCGCGCGATTGGACACGTCGTTCGCGGAAACTTTGCAGTTTAGTTTAGTGAGAAGTAGCAATCCTATATAATCAATGCAGAGATTGTGAGTTATATAAGATTGCATCCCGGTATCGAACCCTACGATTGTAATTCTCAGTCTTATATCGCTGGACTATCACTGCTAAATTGTTGGTAATTTAAGTTCAGAGAAAATAATTGAGAAAAAATAATCGTAACAGAGTTGTCAAAGCCAAAGAAATATCAGCAAATTACTCATACAACTTGTGGGTTTTATAGCTTAATCTTCTACCGCTGAACTTTTATGAATTAATATAGTATTAGTATATCTTTCTGATAAATATCTCTAATTATTAGAAGTTTAACTCAATTTGCTTGTACTGTACAATAAAAATGCTCGAAGCGACCTTTGTGTAACAAAGTTACGCAAGTTGGGTAAGTAATTGCGATGTTTATTTGCGTCAATGCGTCGTAAGTACTTGCCCCACCTTTCTTCGCTAACGAATTTTAGACCTTTTACGATCTTATAATGAAAAAAGTAAATTAGTGATTAGTGTTTCTTTTTTTTACGTACGGCCTTTGCAACAACTTTTAAACCGACTGTATTCAAAGTTTACATTATTTCTATTTTCTTGTTGGTTATATTATAATATAAAAGAATCTCTGTACAAGCAAAGCCGCGTGTTCTAACTAGTCTACGAACAATTTTTTTCATAATTCGGTTGTAACAAATTTGATTTAACTTGAAGAATTCGTTTATGGTTACTTCCTATATTTAAATTTCGAATTAGCAAAGATATCTTTTATGAATTACTTTTAAAAACATTATAATCTTTTTGATGTGAATATTACTTGCGCATTTCAAATTTCTGTATGAATTCGTTTTTCTTCTACTTCTTGTATGGCAGAGCCCAAAGATCAGAGAACCCCCAAAGATCATCACGAGGGCCAGTCTTACGCTGCCTGTATCCAGCGACTTCCAGCGATCGACACCGGATGTACCTGCTCTAGGCTCCAACAGTCGTCTCCACGATATACATACGAGCAATTCTTCAAGCTACGTCCGTTACTTTAATCCTGATGATATCCTCAATACTGATTCCATATAACAAAATTTTGAGGATAATCATCTCCATTGCTCCCTAAGTGACTTTGAGACATCTTATGAGGCCACGTCTAAGATTACCAGCAGTACATTGGTCAAAGACCTGCGTCTTCAAACATAGCAAGTTTTCTTTTTAACGTTTGTTTTATAATACTTAATAAAATGCAAATCATTTAAGTATTAATAACAAATGGAAACATTTGAACTTTTACGTTAATTCTTAATTTTTTGTTTCACTATAGAACAACGAAAATGTCGGGACCATCATGTTCACCATTATTAGTTATTATCAGATGCATAACGTTTCCATATTTAGGCATCACCGGATTTACAATTGGATCAGTAAGAAGGGTCCCATTGTATTCGGCTTGCGTTCAGAATCTTCAGTGAGATCGTCTGTCCACTTTATTGTTGAACTTTGCTTTCCAGTCTGTGGTCTCTACTGTAGAACCTTAAAAGCGCAGAGGATATTTGTTTATTGCACTATGTGGCCATTTTACTGCCCATTCAAATTGCCAATCCGCTAAGCTAAGAAAAACCCTGATCACAAACCTCTCTGTTGTTCGTTAAGTGACTGTCAGCTTGCTAAAGTTTCGATGTATGACCACCACTATTTCATATTTAGTTACTTATATTTTAATTACTATATTTTAATTCTATTTATATACGTTAAATTCAGTTTATAGCCTGTGTTGAAATATTTGAGTTAAAAATCCGGTTTTAAATAACCCGTGCAGATTATCTAGACGATGAAATGGCACGCTAATCGAGCATTTCTGCGATCGCTATGCATTCTAGAGGTGGCCGCAACCTTGAGTCAGTGTCAACGATTATGAGCGTACAGTCAGCCTTACACAAACAGACCTAAGAACCCACGACCTTCACCTCGAGATGTAGGCGGAGAAATAACTTCTTACTATACACCGCTCTGTTATAGAAAAGAAAAATATGAAAAGATCATTAAAAAAAAGCTGTTTCTTGAGCATTACGACATTTGAATTCATTTTAGAATAAATATATACACCATTCACATTTCATTAATATTAATAATAATAATCGTGTGTTTATTTAAACATTAGAAAACATGTTATCGAACTGTGACTTTCTATTAAAAAATAAAAAGAAACAAGTAAATAAACACAATTATTAAATGAACAAATTTTATAATAAAGCATAGAAATAAAAATGAATACAAATAACCTGTAGTTAGACGTTGAGGGAAAGCGACATTACTGAGGCGAGGTATGAAAAGAATACAAAGAATGATATGGAATACAAGAATTTGTGACGAACAAAAGAGAAATGAATGGATGTCATTAAGACGGAAGGTAGATGAGTATGGAAATAATAAAATTTGGTGAACAAACTATCATTGTAACTGTTATCTTTGTGTTACAGGGGGACTACGAGAGGTACCCCCAGTACCTTTTGTACCTTCCCAATTTCACGTGAAGTATACTAAAGTATACTTCTATAATTATTATCTATTTTATTTCTAAGCGTATAATAACTTTTTTCAATAATAATCGTTTTGTTTAGAAATCGGCTGACCAGTTTTCGCTCCGATTCTCGTTGTTAAAACGCTCGAAGCTTCATTTTTTTCCGGAAATATATTTCCGGTGAATTCAATATTTATTGAATTTTTGTAGATGCCTTATATCCGATCTTGAGATAGTTTCTATTTATATTCCTTTATATCGATATCGATAAAAGGGACAATAGAAATTAATGATTATTTCTATCATGAGTCTTGATGTGGGTTGCTAGACCCAACTTTGCTCTAAAACTAAAATAATAATAATTATTGCGTTCGAAAGTATGCCTTCAACTGGTAACTGTGATATTGACTTTCTAATTAGGTACGATTTGATTGTTTACGGGGATTGCCTAGACCTGCAGCATAAGTATCTTTCTTTTATTTTAAAATATAATAAATTTAAAATGGAATACATCTGTCTTCGTCTATCTAGACGTCTTTAAATTTTCTTTTATTATTTATCGTTTCTTTCAAAGTTCTTTGACTTCACTTACCACAAAACCACAATGTAATAGGTTCTAATAACAAGAAGGCTTCAATTAGTTTTGGCAGTCATCTCTTAATCATAGCCTGATACTGCCTGCCTGATAGATGAAAATCTGATAGTGGAAGGTCCGGGCTATATGACGGATACTTTATTCCGTAACTGGGCGACCGGAAAAAAATCATTGTCATCAAAATTTCCGGATTAAATATACTTAAAATAAGTTTGTGCTATCTTGATACTGCATTAAGTTCGTAATCTTTCTTTAGAAATTTTTCGTTAGATTCACTCGTTTGACACATAAAAGAAAAAAAACTTAAAGACAAAATTTAACTAACTTGTTTCTTTTACATGTATCCTTTTTAATGTTATCAAAACCAGACAAATGTAAATAGTACCTACATTAAAAAGAATTTTATTATAAGTTTACTATTTTGGAAAAACCTTTTTTCTCTACCTAATATAAAATAAGTAAGTTTTCAAACATAAATTGATGGATAGAGCTTGGTTGTTCGTGTATTGAATTTTTAAGTCAAGGGTTTGAAAGTTGCGGAAGTATGAAGGACGGTTTCCGTTTTTGTCCTCTTCGTAACGGATCATTAGTTGACCCTATTTTAGGTACATATAATAAAAAAGTGATTGATTGATTTGACAAAAAAAATATTTATTTCGAGGATACTTAAAAAGAACTTTTACGTTTTAAGAGTATAATGTACGAAATTTTTATGAACAGCTTTGCTAATATTTTAACACTAGGTTATAGCTAAGTTATCTATTTGTGACATACAGGGTGGCCATTGTGTTGATTTAAAAAAAATCATAGAACAGTATCTACTAGGCTCAGAAAAACAATTTAAAATGTAATATCAACTGTAGTTGATAATTCTATATTTAAAAAATAATATCACTGAGGTGTGTACCATCTAAATAAATGTAATTTTTAAATCTAGAACGAGAATTCTTGTAAACCCGCTGGCACATTGGATAACGGACATTTGTTCGCGAATGTTAATTTTGAGCTGAGCAATCATTGTCGGTCGATTAGCTTCAACAAGGCTCTTGAAGTACCACCCGAGAAAATAATCCAATCTATCGTAAATCAAAATCTATCGTAGATTTAAATTGGCTAAGCTGTATATACATATTATTTTAAAATTATCGATATAGATATAATTACGTGAAAAATTGAATTATAATGCGAATCAAGATAAATTATCGTTTTAATATTCATCGTTTGGTGTACAATCTTACAAGGATATGTAAGCGCTGTTATATTGCATTGTTAGTTTTGTTAATTGTCAATTACCACGGTCTAAGTTGGTAAGATCGTGACCTGTGGAATCGATGTGAGTAACCGTATCTAGGAATTTCGATGAAACACGATTCTTAGAATTAAAGTGATTTTACTGTTTGTAATTTATCTGGGAAATGCAAAGCTTCGACTATCTAAATCGATAATTGTAATTACGCAAATAATATTTGTCTTTACATCTTCACCCGCCTTCACCGTGAACTCGAATTTTAATTTGTCCATTATTCTTGAAAATCATCTGTAGAATTGTTGTTTTATTTGTTTTTGTTACTGAAGGTCAGTTAAAACTAACTAGACTTATGTTACTCTGGAAAGAGGATTTATTATTTACACAACTATTAAAATTGTCACATAACATTGGTTATAATAAAAATTATAAATTATGTACTAACCTGGAAAGAGAAACAGCAATAAAAGCTATAATTTTACTGTTGTAATTAAATTGAAAGCAGGAGATGACATTTTTTGTCTGTTCTTTTCATCCACCCCGCTGTCTCGACATCAATGCTACAGACCACAGTACCGCATACAGTACGCAGATAAAAAAATATATCGAAGCCGTTACGCGGCAGAATTTTAATGAATGATGTGTCACGAACTTCGTTTATATTTATACAAGATATATAAAATAAAACATATTTTCCGATCGCATTCGTGAAGAAAGCCTTCTATGTTCAACAGTGAACTTTCTACATGTAAAATGTTCTTAATGCCTGTGGTGGTAAAATTTATAATATTCAAATGTTATTCGACCACTCCGATAGATGAATCCTTAATTGTTTTTATTCAGACTATTAAATATAAAACATATACACGACCAATTGACTTGATTGCTTTCTTAAAAACGAAAGTCGTAACGTCACTAACTGAATAAATCTCTTGACTAATATGACATCTATAATTCTTTATTTTATATAATTTCAAAACCTTTACATTCCCTAACAAATTTAGTATTTTGGCAAATCTCTTTTCAAGTGTCAGAAAAACATCTCAATCGTCCATGAAAGAAACGATAAACATTCAGTTTCCAAAGGTAAACATGAAACTACGCCTCTCAAATTATATGATTCAATGCCCTTTATACAAAACGCTTAATATTCATTTCACGTAATAAATAGCCATACTTATCATAATATTTTTCTCGAGAAAGTCGGCCGACAACTTTATTTGGTTGTTGAAATGACAGGAGCAAATAACAACACGCTGAAAGAAATTCTTTTATTAGGTCAAACAGAAATTGATACGGCCAATAAAAGTGATGTTTTACAGAGTTTTATGATATCATCGTGTACTTAAATGGCAATATTGTTTTCGTGATATATATGATGATATATTTCGACATGTATAAATAATTTTAAGTCAATAACAATTTTTATACATAATTTCATGATATAGTATTAGTTATACAACTCATATGGGCTAAAACTACGAAACATCTCATATCTTTAGAGGAACGATCAATGTGCTACCTTTGATCATTTGCGCTGAAACATTGGCTGTATTTCGTGCCACATTACCAAGTTCACACTCAATTAGCCCTGGTCGGAGCTATGCTCGGGATTCCTTTACGAACCAAATCAGTGATTATGAAATCCATTTACAGACGTTAAAATGGGCTTCCCCATAAATTCCCGATAAGACTAGTTTTAAACGGCCCGCATCTAACATATTCCAACGTTTTTAACAAGATCATCTGTTTCTACGCGGGTGAACATTTTACGCTACGATTTCCTATCTGTGGTCTCCTCTTCTCACCTTATGGCTCTAGCGGCCTTCTATTGTGTGCGAGTTCTGCTGACTGCTACTTCAACTAGGCAATCCACTGAGTACTTTCTTTCGTGTACCGATCTCCTTATTTCTGATTCGATCTTCTGATCAATTAGTATCTCCAATAAATCATAAGAATCATGTAATCGAATCACTGCTTGATTGTTAAGATCAACTCAGTAATATCTACAATAGAAGGAAAACAAAGTTAATGTAAAAAGAAATATTATCAAGTGTATATCGTTACTAATATTTTTATTTATTTTCAGATCACTTTAAGTAATCACGCCATGGGTTATCGCGATAACAAAGATGATCCCAAAGATGACTTTTACGATAGAAATGATTATGACTATACTTACGATGAAGAAACAGACAAACGGGTGAAAACAATTGTGCAAATTAAAAACGTTAATGTAACAACTCCTAGAGCAGCAACTTATGAAGTCACTGAGATTGTTATGGATATCCCAAACACAAGCACTAGAATTGGTCCTGTCATTATTAACTATACTACGCCCAGAGCTTTAAATAATGCAAGTTCAACTCCTAATAACTCCAATAACTCTGCAACATATAATAACACAAATGAAGCTACTAATGGATTTAAAGAAGGAGACGATAGAGAAAATATTAAAACGAAGAAAAACTATTTGAGTATATTTCACGTAAAAGCCGAATATGATGATAAACCAAACGCACCGTATCACACTGATCATCACGAGATAATTCATCATAGACCAGGTTTTAAAGACTACGTATTTGGTATAAAAAGAAGTATTATTAATGGGTTAAGTAAATTTTTTAATAGACATTCTCACGAACATGATACACATGAATTTGGATCACATCACCACGGTGTGATACATAAATATCAGAGAGAAAATTCTGAAGCACCAACTGGATTTCGGCATATATTTAGACATGATTTAGATGATGAGCATGATTAATAATTTTTATTAAATAAAAAATATAAAAAAATTCTGAAGATTTTTATTTTAAATCCTTACTTGGACCCGTTGAATTGGTAAATATTTTTATAACCCTAAACAGACCATGACTTTGTGCTAGAACACATCTATGGGTCTCTCAGTGCATATTTATACTAATACACAGTAGGGTAAAGCTTAATTCACGATGTTCAAGTTTAGATAGTGCCTTAATTTGTTAAATTACTATTGCATCTTACTATACCAGAAATTTCATTTTATCTATATAAATATAAATTTTTAAGGTTTTTTTATTTATCACATCATATGATGTCACCAATTTAAACGACGTACAAGATTCCGCACAGAAAAAAAGGTTATACGACCATATCTATATTATTACGATAACATACGACTGGACATCGCATTTTGATTCTTATTTCTAACATATGCTAAATAGTTTCCTTTTGATATCATCCTTTATGCTTTGTGAGCAATTGTTCTGTTATAAAAATTCAGATTGAGTGCTTTGCACTGAAGAATCGAACTCTCTACTTACATTACTAGCCATAAAATGATGATGAAAATGATGATGGAAGACGCCCTCTGCAAGACATAGGCCTCCTCCTCTATAAATCGCCACGTAATAAAAAGCAATAGTGTAGTCAATTTTAGAACCAATACCGAGACTTTATTTATAATATGATATAAGGTTAGAATTATTCCCTTTGTCAAATTGTAAAATTATTTTTATTTCCTAATATTCTTCGGCTGTCCAATAATAAAAATTAAAAAAAATGCTGGTCTTAGTAATTTACCTTTAGATGCAAACGTAATTAAATTCATAAGAAGCAAAGGACCCTTTTTTTACATCAGTCTTAATTAAACGGTTTCCTCCGCCTAATGAGGTCGTATCGAGGCTTTCAACAAATTAATATTGAATGCCTTCGTAGTTTTTTTTATTATTTAGTTATATACTGTGTATCTGGATACAAATGTTTTTATTTAAAGCAGCAAATAGACAGCCAAACGTAACACATAAAGGTAGCAGTTACCATAACAAATTTACTAACAAATCCACATAAAATGTTATAAGTTATATTCAACATCATTTCAGTTGTTAGGAATCTACTACTGGACATAAGCCTTTCCCTTAGTTTTTCAAAAGCACCACCATGTAAAAAGAGGTTTTAAGCTGCTCTTGCCAATCCGTGGTCTTCGTTTCAGAACCTCAAAGCTCCAGTGACCTTCTGTTATTTTGACTATGCAGCCTGCTCAGTATTACTTCAATTGATTGATAATATTTTATTATCGTTCTTTACACTACAAATAAAAATAAAACTAGAATACAAAGTCACAAATATCGCAAATGGTAACACAGTATACCCGCCATAAATTAGAAGCTCAAAAGCTTTTTGGCAGAGCAAGAGAATTATTATACAAAATCGCCAACATTAGAGTCCATCGCCCCAGACGACGGGTAAAAAATTAAAAAAGCATTTCATAATGACGATTTACAAAGTGCTTTGAACAAGAGAGCTGTGAACACATAAAGAAATTTTAAAATACTCCATTTCCATTTAAGTATCGGTTATGTTCATTCTAAATTAAAAAAAATAATTTATATAGTAATAATAAACTGTTATAAAGGATTGTTAAAGGTTTAAAGATATATATGTATCGCTCATTTTCAACAAAATACTTTTACAACTTTTTTCTCAATCACTTGTATAAAAGTATATATAAAAATTTAGTTTTTCTAAAACAATAAAAAGTAATTCAAGGTAGGAATTTATGGCATTTATGATAGCAAATAAGCTATTCATTCCTTCCTTTAGAGCTTTTACACCAATATCCAATAATTCTGCATACAAAGTTTTTAGCTGAAAAGGTGCACTTAAAGCAATTGGCTATTTTCTCCCAATATATGTGGGGCGAACAAAGACGTTGTAGTAATAACAAGATAAGCATTTAATACATAAATTACAAACAAAAATTATATGTGAGAAAGATGTGTGAAAAATTATATGTTACACGACAATAAATACACATAAAAATAAATAAAAAATAGTTTTATATCTCATTAAAGGAAATTGATTATTATTTTCTGTAATACGAGGAAAAATGGTCACAGATATTTATACTGGTTACAATGATGCTTACAAGTTTTTTCTTATAATTGTATATAAAGCTAACAAACCAATAACTTGATAAATAAGATAATTTAAGTTATTGTAACTAACAATATATTACCAAATTACAAGCGTTCACAGTCTCTCTACATGTGCACCAAGAACATGAATGAATGTATAACAAAATTTGTCGTGACATGAATTAGTAATAATTTAACGCACAGAAAAATTGTTGACTTAGATCACGTCTTACCACAAAAATACTCATGCTGAATAAGGCTGTACTAAATTAGAGGGAAATTCATTTAATTTAGTAATGGCAGATGGTAAGAATGCATTGGCGCTCTGAATAGTTTTGCATATTAATACGGAACGCAATGTTTTATTTTTATGTAGTTTTATTTTAGACAACAGTTCAGGACAATCGATTTGAGCAGTAGCAATGCTAGTAACATGTTTATTTCGTTTATATGGCGTTGAATACGATGTAATAAGCTATACCTTTGACAGCGACTAGTGTAAAAAAGATGTTATTTGTGATTTATATTCCAGGTATTGTACAATTGTGACAAATGTCGGTTCATCACCATTATCATCATTTCAACCGCAACACGTCCACAGCTGGACCTAAATCTCTGCTAGAAATTTCCAATATTTTCGGATAGCGGCTTACATTCAGCGTCTTCCGACAAACTTAAAGAGATTTGTAACATGGTCCTTATTAAGGACCTTGTGGGTGGACGTTTTACCTACGCAGCACTTCACGGTCTGTGATGATCACCAGTTCCTATCATCTTCCGCATCCGCAACATACAAAATAATTTGTGTACATCTTTTTTATGGTATAATAAAGTTTTTTTCGTGATAAAGTCATTTAACGTCCGATTTTATTAAGGGTAAGGGATTTTTTATATCTTATCTCGTTTGTTGGAGATACCAAATTATGACATTATTTTACGATTTGTCGAAAACATAATAATGTAATGATTATATTCCTTACAATGTGTATTGGTGTAGTGGCAATCCTATATAATTAATGCACAAAATGTGAATCTTATAAGATTGAATCCGTGGAATTGAACCCGCGACCTACGGCCGTAAAATTTCAGTTCTCTAGTCTCACAGAAAATATTGTAAAGGAATTTAAGGAAAAAATAACTGATAAGATATGTAACGTGAATACAATGTTCCAGATAAATTACGAACTGACCTTATATACAAAAATAATTGATTTACAAAAGTAAAAGAGGTACTAACAGAATTATTTACGCAAAATAAGACAACTCTCAAAAAGGATTTCAAGGATCATGCACAAGGGATAACCGCCAAATTTTTTTAACAAAACTATAAAGAGAGCGTTCAAAAAGCTTATGTTTGCAACATAGTTACATTAAATAGCTTGTAACTGTACCTAACGTACGGTACAGCAGTTCCAGTGAGAATTCCAAGGGCTTCCTTGGAAACCTAGATTTTATTGTACAGTTATACATCATTCAGTTTTATTGCGTTAGTGGAGGCATAACGCTTAAGGCTTTAAACCTATATCTATTTATAGCGCCTAAAGTTGAAAACTCCCTCAGGAACCTCGGCTAGGACCGTTTGACCATTTATTTCATATGATTAAAAGGTTACTAAATTGTCCAAGATTAGATCATTGAAACAAACGTTTTATGAAGTAACTGATCGCAAAGACCTGCCTGAGGGGACCTCGGCATAAGCTGTCACTTGATACGTGCTCAGCATTTCTTTTATGGCGCCCATGAGATATCAATGTATGATAACCTCTAGGTGGTAAATGAAAATGAAAAGAAACGTATTTGTACGAACAGATATTGTTATTAATTCTGTTATTAAACATGTGCACTTATCATCACATAGACTAGTTTAACTTAAAAACATTATTTTTAATTCTTCCATCACTTGACGTGACACTGTCAAATTTTGAAGTATCTCGTGGCGCGTGAATAAAGAAAACAATTTGTGCGAAGCGTTTAAAATTGGAAGTGTTCAGAGAAAACAAAGAGACCCGAACGAAATAAAAAAAAATTAGTCCTTTTTTATTTTATTATAACTAAAACGAGTCTAACATAATCTGATTCGAGTAATTGTAACTGTTTGTGTATCGGCCCTCCATCAAGTGGTGAACGCCTTTCTTTAAGAGCCTGTGTGTAACTATTTGTTATCTTTTTTGGGGACTTTCAAAGTTTTTTTCTGAAGTTCTAGGTATGAAGTAAAATAGTGATAGGTAAATAGTAGAAGCACCAGTTAATTCACGTGACATGCGGGCGTACGATAGATGTCCCAGTCGAGAAACTCTTCGCTTATGGGACATTATGAATCTTAGCAGCTCAGCAGCCTTCGTGTACTTGGCAAATCAAGAGTTTTGATATGTAAAATAGACAGTAACAAATAGAATAGGAAATAAAAATTTATAAACATATATTTCTCAACCAAAGAAATAAAGTTATAAAACAAATAAATGTAAATAGAATCCAAAAGTGGTCGTCGATGAAATTGTAACGGTATGGAAAAGAATGTGAAGAAATGAAAGGTAATGTAAAGTTAAGAAAGGACAACGAAAAAAGAAGACATTAAAAAGGATGTAACATGAGATTTAAAAAGGTTATGTGAAAAAATCGTTATTGTAAAAATTATCCCTCACGCATGGTACGAGAGCCCACTAAAACAGAGCCATGGCAAAAAAAAAAAACATTTCTTTAGGCATCGGAGTTTTTGTATAATCTAAAAAAATCAAATCGTAATCATTAAAAAGAGGCATTTTTTTTTGCTCATGAAAAGGACGGTCGTAAAAGATGATTAAAAGGTAGAAACCTAATTTATAAAAGATTAGCGGTGAAAAATTTTATGAACAAATATATTGTTTTATAATATTTCATGGTGTTCACTTTACAACTTATAAAATATATTCATCACCAACTTCATCATGTCCGCAAATAGGCGCCCAAGGTAAGACGGCAGGCCTCTCAAAAAGGTCACCGAAACGGGCAGGGCTGCCTGCATCCAGAAACTTCCAGCGACATCTAGTTGGCGATCATCATCACCATATTAGATGATCTTCAGATAGGATGTCGAATGAGAACTTCTGATGATATGGAATTTCGCTTCGACATTTTGTATTCAAATAGTGCTTATGTTATTTTTAGCATTTACAATGTGTGATATCAAAGTTGAATGAAGAAGCATTTTCGACCTAATTTTGAATCCCATAGGTCACTTACTTAGGTTAACAAAATTCAATAATATTTGAACGAATCAATGCAACATCTAAAATTTTAGCGCGTCAATAAAAAAAATTCCACAATCTAAAATCTTAAATACGATAATAGTAGTAGCACTTACAAGTATATATCTTAATAAAAATTACATTCCAAAGTCAATTTGTTGCGCAAATAATTCACTATTGTAGGAAGCTTATCGAATCGCCCAAACGAAAACTTTTAACTATAATGGCACACATTAGAGAAAAAAGAGGCACACATTAGAGAAGAAAGAGACGTATGGAATATCTATCTCTTTTTAACTAATGACAAACATTAAATCGCATTCGTACACAAGAAACAGATGACATTTATGTTTTAGTGTCCTACACTGTTTTTTTTATAAAGGAATTATAATATGGATTTAAAATTAGTTTAAACTGGTACGATTTTGTACTACAGAAGGTAAAATTTTACCTGTATGCTAATACTTTGCAGTGGTCAACGAACGCGAACAGTGTTTGTCCTGATTGGGGAGATTTATAGAGCTGATACAACATCCTATAAAACCTTTAATTTTCTTTAATTATATATAGCACTTTGACATTTATCGGTAAACGAACGTTTAAGATATGTATTAAAATGTAGTCAATTGTTATTTCTATAAACGTATTGACACTTTTGATTGAACAAATATTATTATACACAATTTAATAAAGCCATTTAGTTTTATTATTGCGATTTTAAATCGGTATTCAAAAATATAATTAAGGACCTTTCAAATGACCTCTTAAGTTGAGGATAATTTAAACAAATAAAAACAAAAAAATATGTTTGAAACCGCAAAACAAAACAAGTATCTAATACCGTGAAACCGGTTTGCAAGCAGCTCTCGATATATCCTTTATACCGTCAAGGGGTCACTATCCTCCAGGGATGCTGCGCAAAGGCAGTGCGGCGACGTAAGCGCCTGCGGATACTCGTGCGTATCAACCGTGCCGGATTTTGAAGATCCGCGCTTTTACTAAGGAACGACAGGGTGAGTGGCTAAAACGAGTTTTATAAAAATCCAGAAACTTCACCGTTTACCACAGTTATAAATCTTTTTATATTTAATTGTAAATACAATCATGTATTAAGTCTATAAAATAAACGATTTTAAAACTATATACATAATTTTAAAATATATATACAGGTTTATTGGCTATATATATGTAAAAACCTTAAACTAGATAAATGTTTAATTCATATGTCAGTTTTACAGATCTTACGCCTACTTTTAATCACCTTGTATAAATTGCTTACTCTAATAACTTCTAACTGTAAGGGCAAGTAAATAATTTTAATTTGTAGTAATTTGTATTTTGAAAATGAATTTTTCGGGTATATTATCATTACGTTATTTATTATTTCTGAAACCAAAAAAATGATACTGTAAATTAATTGACAGAAAATGAGCTAAACATTCACCATTTTAAAACATTTACACTAATAACAAATCACCTGTATAAGAGATTTCCATCTATGCACTGTCGCATTATATTCTGAAACAATTTCGTTAAGAGGTTTTATTTTTAGTAGTAATATTCCTTTTTTACTAAGAACTGATTTCATACGCAAGTGGGTGGAAACTGCGTTCATTAAAAGATATATTTATTCACAAAATAAAGCTGCTATAGATATTATGCTTCGGCCATAATATTTTAAAAATGACGTCACGTGGAGCGAGCGGGGAATAGTTAGTATATAATATAAGTATATAGTTTAATAAAGTACTTATTTACAACAATATTGAATTATTAAATTACGACAAATAATAAAATTTTAAAAACAACAGGTTTAATAAACACTAAAAGCTCTTAATCTTTTTTACGAATTCTGGGTGAGCACATATTCTAAACCGCGCAAATTATTGAAATAAAAGAAAAAAAGTACGATACCTCCGACCCAAAATTAACATAAAAAACATACAAATCTGATATGAATATGAATATATATCTAGAGTGAGCGGGAAATAAAATTTGTAATGCTCAAATACAAACATATATACAAATTGTATGTAATGGTCTCTTACGAATAATGGAAAGGGTTTCAGGCGTGGCACAGGCAAGGAAAAAAATCTTCGTCCTAATGACACTTCAGGTAACAAGCGCACAGAATATTTTATTATATGACAAAATTAAAACGTTATGGAAAAAATTAGAAAACTACTAAATACATGTTCGAATATAATGTCGAAAAAAAAATTTACACACATATATATATATATATATATAAATTGCAAAAACTTACATACTATATAATATACAATTAGAGAGAGTTTACATTATATTAAGTACGTCAAAGAGTATACTTCAATTATCATATAATATATGGAACTAGTTGAACCGGCAGACATTTTTCTGTACTAGCTAGGAA
Source organism: Battus philenor (assembly GCF_028537555.1). Taxonomy (NCBI): domain Eukaryota; kingdom Metazoa; phylum Arthropoda; class Insecta; order Lepidoptera; family Papilionidae; genus Battus; species Battus philenor. Next base: position 10,185,299 of record NW_027181686.1, read on the forward strand.
TATCAATTCGGATCATAAACACGCAAAATTTAAAAGGTCATGATATTTACTAAAAGTATTCAAGTTTCTGCGCAATTTTCGCATCCATAAAAACCTTGGAATTATTAGAAAATTAATAAAAAAAACTATGATGAAATAGCTAAAGGCATACGAATACAAGTAATGGCGTAAGCAAGAGAAAAATCAATTCCTGTTTATTTTTATATACGTGGTATACTTAATTACTTTTGAATTCACTTAGAAAGCTGAAACAAATGTCTTCATGAGTTTCTTTACCTTTATGTACGTTACTTAGACATGATTTGAAAACGATACCTATATAGTTACCGGTGGTAGGACTGTTAAGCTAAAAAATGCAGGGCACCTTTTATCATCATTTCAGTCGTAAAACATCAACTGCTGGACTTAAACCTCCCCCAGAGACTTCCGAAAAGACTCGTTGGAAGAAGATTTCATTCAGCATCTTTCGACGGCCTTAATAAAGTCGTTACTCCACCTACGCTGTGTTCTGCGATTCCACTCTTTGCTTGTCGGTCAATGGTCTCTTCCCCAGAACCTTACAGGCCTATTATAATAGGGTATATATACTGAAGCTAAAACATATTATTATACCTGTGATCCAGTCTATTGCGACTTCATTCGAAATTTAACAAAAAATTAATAAGTAGTTGGTGAAGTAACTCCTTATTACATTAGTTACCTGCCGTCAAAATTAGTCAGCCATTCTAGATATTAACCAAAATAAACAGACAGACATGTAATTTGGTCATATGTACTGTATGTTTATTATCATACATGTACTCAAAAAACAAACGCTCCGATTTTATTTATTGGTATAAATAAGGTAAGTATATGTAGTATATTCTCAATATATAATCAATAATATTGGAAGCTGACCTTTAAGGAATTTAGAGGTGTATAAGTCTTCTTCGCGGATCTTTTTGTTCATATTATTATCGACTTTCGAATGTTTCTAGTGACCATTTATTAACATTATAAGAACCAAGAAAGATAAATTTAGTAAAAATTCGAATCTAGTTGAGCTATTCTATATATAGCATTATAGTGAATGTCTGTTTGTTCACTAACTAATAAATTCGATAGTTGGATGAGAAATAACAAATAATAGAGTTCATTATTAAGCGGTTTAATTTATAATTTAGCACAATACAGATAGAAAAAGATAGCAAAGATTTAGCACAGTGCAGAAAGAAAGAGGTAGAAACCTTAAACTTAAAATAAAACACCGAGTTTTTTTAATTTAAAGCACGTTTTGAAAAGAACTTACAACATACTTAGACGTTTTTTCTGTGTTCACAATATTATTAATACACTAGTAGTGTAATATATTCCCAAGATTTAATATTTACTTCAAATGATATACAATGTAATAGATATTTTTTTAGTTTGATCTTTTTAAATTTATTATAATTAATTTAAAATTCAGGGACACTACACGAGAGTGTGTTAAATATTACATAGATGCAAACAATTTTTTTTTTAATTTGATTTAGGTGTAACAATTACATGTCATATCTTATTACGTATCAGCCCGTAATGCCCACTGCGAGGTATAGGCATCCCCAAGGATATCTAGTGGTAATCCCATATAATTAATAGGCAAAGTGTGAATTATTTAAGATTCACATCACTACACCCGTTCTTAGGGGGCGACCGCCCGCTCCCTACCGCGAACAGCGTGGGCGAACTGCGGTAGGATCCGGATCCATCCTTGACTCGCCTGTGGTCCACGCTGCTGTCCCAAGCCAACATACATAACATCAACACCACACAGCTCTACTCGGGTAGAGCGGTTTACTACGTGCGAACGTCATCGTACAACTGGAATACGTCTGTCCAACTTCTGTTTTATTTTTAAGTTCACGGTCATTTCTGCGCCGTGAACTCAGTTCCGATGAAGCCGTAAAAGCCTTCGGGCTAACAGCATCAACTTTAACCGAATACCCAGCAAGCTAAGATCGTCCTCCGGGAATCGAACCTACGTCTTTACGATTGCAAGTTTCAGTCCTCTACCGCTGAGCTATCACTGCTTAGTAATTATCAAAATTTGATCTTTTTTTTCAAACAATGTAACTGTAATCTTGTTTACAATTATTTTAACATTGATTTTTGGTGCCTTTTCATTATTATTTAGAGATTTCGTTTAATACGATTTATTTTTATATTAATTTATTATAGTTTAGATATAAACTAGAATAATTATGACCAGAGCTGTGTACGCATACAATAGGCAACTAGACCAATGATTATTTATTTTTTAATTAATTTTTATTTCTTTCTCTGTTTCTTTATTATTTTTGAGGCAAGTGCGATCCAAGTCAGTTTGATGTTTTTAATTATTATTGTACTTATAATCATGCATTATACCGTATTTATCATAGGTATATATGCTATGCACCATTGTATATATGTATGTTTGTCTATATATACACGTTAACTGCCCGCCATATATCTTTCAACCATTTCCATACTAGGTTGTCTTTAAGAAATCTCGTGTGATAAGACCGCCCGTTTTTATTTTTTCTTTACTATTATGCAACTATGTAAATATTTTGTAGCGTGTACAATAAAGAATATTAAATCAAATTAAATTAAATTAGAATAATGACACTGTATTCCTTTGCTTTCGGTTTGCCGTGTGAATCACTACTACTTTTTGTAGTCGTGGGTAGTGTTACTGCAGACTTAAAGTAATAAAACTTCTCAGACGATAATCTAAGCAATTTCATGTAAGTTTGTGATAAATAGCACTATGATGCTTTTAAGCATTGATATGTTCGTGGTAAGGGGGATCAAGTAGGACTCTTAATTGCGTGCAGCTAGGTACAGGGCCGCTTTTAAGCGACATCCACGTCCAATTCCTTAAACCAGTGCTCCGGTGTGCCGTGGGTCAGATACAAATGTGCCGCTGTAAAAATTAATAAATTAAAATTAAAAAAAAAAAGAAACATTGACACGACACGTCCGCTCGTCTCTAAAATTTAGATTTCGGCGTGCCGTGAAATACTAGGAAAGATTTGAGTGTGTCGTAGATGAAAAAAAGTTTCGGAGCACTGCCTTAAACAATAGTCTCGCGTGTGTTAAATTTAGACCACCATGCGTCCTTCAATTATACTCCTTTTCCACAACGAATTGTATAATTAAATATATCTAGTATTCATCATCGACGTATAGAACGTGAGGGATATAGGCATCTCCAATAGATTTCCAAATGGACTGGTTGGGCAAGTTCGTCCACCTTGTAAATACACGATCTATGCTTCCCTTGTATCAATAAAATGTATTCATAGTAATTGTTTATTGTAATGTTAACCTTTATATTTTTAATTGTGCCATCTCCTCCCATATCTAAAGAATATCTTATATTATTATATTCCTTCTGAAATTAATCAATAACAGTAATCAGCAACGATTTATAATAATATAATATTGAATGATGACCGTCTTAGTCGCTTCATCAATCTTTTATAAAACTGGAGCATTAACCTCTTATATCCTGTTCTCATAAAATATATTCTCTCAATTAATCTTATTTCATTGGTCCTTCATCAAACATTTATTAATTAATTTGAAACTTAAACTGTTTGATCGCCTTATTTATGATATCAAAATATAATTGAAATCGAAATTCTTAATGCCGTTGTTTGTATAAAGGTTGTTCGAATTTCGAAACGAAAAATTTATTTTTCCCGCCATTTTTTCATGTCTGCCATTTTGTTTTTTTTTACGTGACATTATAAAATGATATACAATCCGTTTATTAAACATTTTGAAACATTTGTTTTAACAATGCGTATTATTTTTATAAAAATATTTTTGTAACGGTAGAAATTATGGAAAATGTTGTAAAAAAAATATCGTTTTGAATATGAAATTAAAAATGCTAGCCAGGGTAATGTCTAATGGAATAAACCACAAATACTACTGGCAATCGATAAATATTTTCATTATATGAAAACAGTTATATATTAGAAGCGTAATTTTTAGTTTTAAAATTTAAAAATTTATATTAATATTTTTAATATACATTTGAAATTATCGTTTTTTTTTGAACATCCTGTATAACAAAATATGTACCAATGGATGATCAACTAATTTATCAAGCAACCGTTACTCCCGCAAAACCAGACCTGTTTAAATATTCATACTACTTTAATAATTTTATTAAGAATCCGTTAGATGACGTGTTAACGTATTCAAACGCTGACTAATTTAGTTATTTATTTAAAAAACCACTTTCTTTGTTTGACTATCATTTAAAATTCGACATATTTTAGGACACGATAAGTTTCCTTTACAGTTACAAGTTTTACTTTACACGAATGATGTTTTCGTGATATTAATAATAAATAGAATATGATGACATCTGTACAATTTTATTATTGCAGACGACATCTATTAGCGCAATTTTCGGCTGAAAAAAATCTTTTTTATCTTGTATATACGCTTGAAAATATTATTGTAGTAAATATAAGATTGCCGGTGTACAATTTCATATAATACACACTTTGTGCACTATTCATATAGGATTGGTGTTGATAAAAGATGGGCAGCAGTCTTCGCGTACCATAATATCACACTGCAATCCCCGACCCGACTGCCTAACTTGGCGATTATGGTATATCCTCCCATAGATATCTTTGAGAAAAGTCTATGCTTGCAGTGCGGCTTCTATGCACAGAAACGATTATGACGATCATGCTAAGAAATTATGTTTAAATATTGAAAACGTACAAAGATAATGTCACTTTTTAGTACAACTCAAAAAATACATTCATTGGTCAATAATTTTCATTCCATATTGTAATAATCACGGTGTGTGGCAGACATGGAGGTAATTATTTTATGTAAATTTTTCACCATAAACAAGTTCGATGACAACCTGGATTATGATCGAATTTTAGCTACTATATTTATATTTCGTCATCATTATGTCATCCGATAGACGTCTATTTTAAAGCAAAGCCGTCCACAAAGATCGCCTTCATGACCGGTCTGGCTCTGCCCACCTTTAACGTCCTTGATTATGTCGTAGGTATGTCCTGTACCACTAAGTCGACCAATGTATTTAATTGTTAATTACATAGTTAATATGTATTAAATTATGTTACCAACTAATTATTTCTACTAGTCTATTTACAATTGACACCCTTCTATTAAAAAAAAATTTTTTTCACTTCATCCAGTTGTCTGTCTATCACGGAATGCAATAAAACCTACTTCTTTATAGTTATTGTTTAATTATGTTTGAACGTATGATATGTATAAAACATTTACCACAAAATCATAGATAAAAATGTTGTTTTTATTATGGCTCTCTTATATTTTTAATCGATAATTTTTAAAATTATTATATTTGAGCAGTAACGATCATAATTTACATACACACGCACACACGCACTCGCACACGTTAGAGTCAGATAACACCTTGAGAAGCAGGAGATACTAAAAACTAGCACTGGTCGCAACCAGGGCGTTGACCAACATGAGCTTGGCTGTCTATTTTTATTTGTATAACATATAATATAATAGAAGAATTTGATATTTTTATTTTTGTTATAAGGCAATACATTTGGTTATCATTATTTATTTATTTATGCATTCATTTACCTTTTGTAACATATATTATAATACCCATATCATTGTCCAACGTCACGATCATAATTAGAAATACCTTTTAATTATATAGTATCTAAGACTTTCTTTTTCAAATTAAATATAAGTATTTACCGATTTTAAATATACGTTATCTAAGACTTTTTTTTAATTAAATATAAGCAGTTACTTAGTCTGCATGCTTGATCTTCGACCGCATCGTCGCTATCCATCATGAGACTTAATGGTCCAACGCCGAGAAGAGAGCGTCAAAAATCATTAATTAATTAAACTTTTAATTGTTTTTAAATTCTCAATATTTAGTTTTTTATTATTAATTAAAATAATTATTTTCGCCAAAAATAGTTTTAAGCAAATTTAAAACTCAAGTATTTCTTCAATGTGGCCCTGGTTTAATTATGACTCATTACCACTTTTTAAAAGGTTTCTTATAATTTTTGGTAGAGTTCTTTGATATTATACAGTTGTATGCCAATTCTTTCTTATTCTGAGCAATATTTCCTATCATCTCCTTGTCACTTTCAGATAAAGACCTCCAGAAGTGGAACTACCTGTAGACATATTTTTGATCACCCAATGTTTTCTCTCTTTATTTTTTAAACATATGTTGCCAGTAACATGAAAATAAAACGAACTCGTATTAGTCATATCTATAATTAGATATGACAGAATTTGGCAACATCAGGTCGTTCGCTTTACAGATATTTTTTAAAAATATTTGTCTCGCGTATTCACTTCAACAGATTGGTCTAATTATACAGTTTGGATACCTATTTAACAACTAAAATAAATTATTTACTATAGAAACAACTCTACATGTACAAAAAAGCTATTCCATACCTTATTTATTACCTTTGAATATTAATACAAACAGCATACTCAGAATTTTGTATACCTCTAAATAGAACTAGATGTTAGACGGTCCAGAACAATACACGTATGTACATTGTATAAGCATTTTGTTCTAAATTACGTTATACTTAATTAATCTTTTACAAGTTGCTACATCTTTTTCCTTCTATAATTCTTCTCTCCCTTTCTCTTGAATCGGACGACACCCTTCTATTAAAATAGAAATCTTTTTCAATCAAATCCAAAGGTTGTGTGAGTAAACATGACCACCTATGACCCTCTTCTATATTGGTATGCAATCGCCTACTAATTATTAATTATTTATTTAGCGAAACATTATTGAATAAAACACCAGTGTTTAGACTTAGGTTTTTTAATCAACGACGTTCCGACGAAATGTAACGTATATAGGTACTGCATCATGTTATCTGTTGAAAGTTTACAAACAATGTGCGTTACCATTGCGATATCCTGTACAGAAACGTGGTTTCTCACTTTTAGTCTCCTTGGCCAGATCATAGTTGCTCAACCAAACATCGAGAGAGGCTATGATGTGAATGTCACCACAAGTTCGAATTACGATTGAGAAGATTCGTAGACGAACGAAAGTAACCAACATACCCTAGCGTATTACACTCAGAACTGATGGCCGCTTGGACTATAAGATTCTGGAGCCACGACAAGAGATTGTTAAGGTTGTGTAAAAACGCAGGATGCAGGCCGCCTTCAACAGATATCATCGTAGGTATATGGAGAAGGCTTATGTCCGCAAGTGGACGTTCTAGGGTTGAAATAATGGCGAACCCCTTATCTGGAGGTCTTTTTCCAAGTCGAAGGATGAGAGATGATTTTGTTGAGATCGTTTGAAGATACTTGACGTAGCTTGCTTACTTCTAATCTTGTCGGAAATCTATGGTGGAAGCAAAGATGTCTTAAATTTTAAAATAATCAAAAAATTAACATCATAATAATTCCAAAAGAAATGTATTTCGGAAACATTTAGTTATTGTTAGTGCAATATTTACAGATTAAGCTTATGTATCAGAAAAACTCCAATTCACAGCACAGTAAATACTTTTATTCCACTTTCTGTCACTTTCCACTGGACAACTTATCACTTCGAAGGTTATCGAACGAGTGACCGAGCTCCCGACTCAATAATCAAAACGCTGTTTCAACCCCACCACTCTCAGTCCTTTTACTGGAAGTTGTCACAAAAGAGTGACGGAGTCGAGTAGTGTTGCCATTTAAAAAAAAAATAAAACTACCTTTTATAGAATTATTACACATGGTAATTAAAAATCTTGCATTGTTATGTTTGGTTTTAGATTTAATTATATAAACTATATATTCTCATGTGAAAGGAACTTCCCAGCCATCATTACTATTTGTATTTAGGTGTTTTGTAACTTCAATATAACCATCCTTGATAAGAATCCATGTTATTTAAGAAAAAAACTAATAATATCTTGTAATATTCGACTTTATCGAGTTAGTAAACCTAAAGGATCCCAGATAGTATTAAGAAAGCTCCTATAACTAGATTTAATTAATAATTGTAAAAGTACATTTTTATGCCAAGGTTTCCGAAAAGGTTTCTATGAAGTCGTTGACAACACTGTCGACCTCATAGAAAATAGCTCTTCTTAAGGATTATGTTCTTGCATCCAGACTATCTCAATATTAATGATATATGAAATTTTAAATTATTAAAGTTACATAAATAAATATATATGTTCCTGATGACTATACTTCGCCTGTTCTTCTCAGGTCCGGAGGCTATATTTTTCGAATGAAAAGTACTTGAAACTAAGAGATATACTATTTTTGTTAAAGAATTCTAGAACCTGAACTTCACTATGATTTGATAACACGATCTAATTTTTGTTTCATTTCTTCATTACAATGTATATATAGTAATAATTATAGGCAAATAATATTAAATGTAATATATTCATAGCATTTAAATCCAAAGAATAAGAAATGATTAGTCGTTATTTAAGACAATTCACAGCTCCCCACGGACTCACTGTACTAACAAGAAATTGTTCGCCGAGGACATTATAAGTGGCGCATCAACATTGCAAAAACGTTTCGACTTTATTGCTAGGTTGTCCATAAAATCCGGATATTGGAGACATGTCTATTACACTATTTCTGACGCACTGTGTTAATGTCGTGATAATTTAGATTACTGTTTTTCTTTTATAACTACGAACTTCTTTTAGAAAATAATTTAGGTTTCTTTATTATTATTAACGTCGACATATACATAGGCCGATTGGCTATTGGTGTAAACGTTTTAAAAGGGTGAATGTATAGCTCATCTGTCAGTAAAAAGGTTTTAATGGTCACTCTGATATCAGATTAACCATTAATTTTTTTTTTAATGTATTACACCTATTTATTTTTTCCCTTGAAATGTTTGCAAGGGGCAGGTAGAAAAAAATAATTATTTTAACTGGCCGTAACACGAATTTTTAATACGTTTTTTTTAATCATATAGAAATGTAGGTTGGAAGGATGTTGTAGGTAGGATATAATGTTGGTAGGAATTCACAGCGTAGTTATCCAAACACCCTGTGAATTCTGCTTTACTATGACGTCAGATCTCAGAGTTGCCAAGTATTGAATTGGAAATATATATAAGTGAGCGACTCGTAAAAATGTATTCAGATATTTGGTCTCTGTTTATAACATGTATGCAATGTGAACATATATTTTTTTAATATTTACATATAATAAATGTGCAATTTAATTTAAAAAAGTCATTAAAATTCTGAAATGTTTAATAATGTTTATAATTATTTATATGACTGTCCTGTTTATACAAAAACGTGAGGTGTCATTAGCGGGAAATCTAACGGTACACGTACTGTAATACAAATACTTAAACAGGCCGAGTGCAGATAACTATTCCTCTAACGGACCGTTACGTTAACTGCGGCTAGTCCAATTTATGGGCCCTGTGCGCCTGGTAGATAGCAACCTTATTTATTCCACGTCCTACTCCCGTCTCGCGCATTGAACAGTCTAACGAGCGCGCGATCGTCTGAACTGATTGCAATGCTTTATATGTTGTGCATTCCCTTATTTGGGATTTACGGAAGACACGGATAATTGCTTTGAAAACAGCAATGACAAACCTTTATTGCTCTATAATTTATTTATTTCTGTGTAATTGATATCATGCAAGGTCTATTCTTGTTTTATTTGAATAATAGAATACGTCATTTTTTTAGTTTTGCCAAAAGTTATGTATATATACACGACCATTGCTTCATAGCGGAAGTAGCTACATATTAGTCCCTTTCTTACTGATGACTTATACAGGCAGTGAGAATAGAAGATGATGATGATGATGATGTGAAGTTTATGATTGAGACTCCGGTCAAGTTGAACTCCTGTAAAATTATAAATGATCCCATGGAAAATTCAGACGAGTGTTAAATTTTCCAGATAACTTTCACAATTATTCCTAATACTGACCTCCACCAATGATATCTATGGGGGGATGTCGTCTTAATCTTAATCGCCACGCTTGGCAGGCGGGTTGGCGATCGCAGTGTGATATTATCGTACGTAGAGGACGCTTCTGCCTCTGGCAACTTATTTATCACCACTGGCAATTCAATAATTAATAAACAAAATATGAAGTGTGTTCGATTGTATTGAGAATCGAATCCGCAACCAGCGCTCGTAACACTCAGTCCTATACCGCTATGTTTCCACTGCTTACATTTATAGTCAAATAATATAATATTAAAAACAATGGTTAGAAGACAACAACAGATATTTGATATATAAAATGATACAATACTCCTGTTAAAAGACGGACTGAACTAATGTACAAAAATTAAAAACAAATAAGTAGAAAATAATACAAACTGTGATAGTATAGAATACAAAATAAAAATCTGAGGTAGCATAATTATTACAGTAAGTTTGAATGATATAAGATTGTATTCCGGGAACTGAACCTGCGACCTACAACCGCACGTCTGACGGTTGCAATACCGCTGCTCCACTCCAATATTATACTAGAACAATTTATTTCCAAGCTTTATTATTACTGGCAAAAATTTTCACATCGTAATAGGAATTTTTACGGCCTTCAGTTTAAATTTATTACATGATTAAGCGGCAACATACGGGAGTGTATTATGTAATGTATTGCAAGTTTTGGAATAATTTTGATATCGGATTATTTGTACCCGCATCACTTTAAAATATTTAACTAATTTAAAACGATTTCTAATAGAATGAAGTACTAATTTTGTAACATTTTTTTGACTTGGCTTACATTGCTGCCCAAATGGCATTGAAAATTCCGCTTGTACGAAATGGCAGGACACAGTTGGCGGTTAGTTTAGAACTTGTTTCGAGATTCAAGCCTCTTATATATTAAGATTTAATTGGATTAGAAGACTGCTGAGATATTAAATCGCTTAGGCGCGCTACATTTTATACAGCTTACGTTTTCAATAAGTTTATAAAGAACAAAGACACAAAAGAGATCAGCTTAGTACAAATTGTAAGTAGTAGACAAAAATTAAGTGTTAAAACCATCTTAAAAGAGTGGAAAATGCAATCCTTTTGTATAATAGACGAGCACTTGGATTAACGTAATGGTATTAGAGTATAAACATTGAATAAGCAAAGACTGTAAAGAGAAAATAGACATTAAAAACTATATAGAGGAATAGTGTTTCTATTTATTCGAGTATTAATTAATAAGTTGATATATAATTAATAGGATAGAAATTAACAAAAATAAAATACAAATAAGAGTATTACATAAATAGTAATTGATAATATGCAATCCAAGAAAATAATAAAACAGGAGTGAATGTACAAGCTCGTGTTGGATAATCGAACAGATAAACAAAAATATGAGTATAATTAATACAGATGTATATAGTAAAATGATGTATATAATAAAAAGCTAAGTACAATTTACTTTATATAAAAAATATCTGCTTTTTGGCGGCAGATCATTTCAGGTGACTTATTTAAAAAAAGATTCGGAAATTGGCATTGTAATATGTTTATAACAGCGTTCTTTGTTTTACGGAAACAATGAAGAAAAAATAAGATTCAAAAAACGTTTAAAACTAGATAAAAATAACAGCTTATATGAGTCTTAAAACTGTCTCTGTAAATAAATGATTGAAACAGAATTGAACAAAACATATAGAGATATCGACAATTACTCAGTTGCTAATTGAATATAATTTAAATAAACGTATAGAAGGTTATTAATCGCCTTTGTACGGTAGCCAAAAGCCAAACGGATCTCCGGACACGCCCGAGGAATTTATTACCGTAACGGTAACCGCTTATGGCACTGTGACAACTACACCGTCAAATGTCTTGTGCAAATAAATTTGTATATGCAATGTCTTGCTTTAAGACGAAGCTTAAAATATTTTTAATGACTCATACGCTATCGGTGTTTAAATATACAGAATGTTTGATTATAGGTAAAATAGTTAAAGGGAAGATTGTATAGTTGATTCGCTGTCAATTAATGTATAGTACAACCTATGAGAACCTCAATCGTTTCAGATATAAAAAGCGTGATGGTAATATAAGTAAGAAAAAGCTTTTTTAAAATTCGCATAAATTATTCTTTACCTTCTGAAACTTTGTACTACCAGAAGTTATTGTTCTGTCGCATTCCACTAGAAAAAAATAATTAACATAACATATTTATGTAGGGCAGATGTAGACACACTGTCAGAGTAGTCCACACTATTGGGTTCCTCCTATACTTTTTTATCCCTGTTTTTAGGAGCTCTCGTACTTCTTCTGTCCTGAGTACACAGGGATAACAGTTACAATCATAATTAACTTTAACTTTACACTAAACTTTCTTATTTCCATACTCTTCTTCCTTCTATATTAATGTCTTTCATTTCTATTTTGTTCGTCACAAATTCTTCTATACCATTTCATTCTTTATACTCCTTTCATACCTCGTCTCCTTTACTTCTCCTTCCCTCAACAAATGACAGGTAGTTCATTTCGTTAATATGGTTAATTCTCTTTGATTTCTTTTCTTTATAAAATTTATCGATTTTAAATTGTGCGCAGAATTTTGTGTTTTGAAACTGAAAATGTTAAACGCAGGTCTAACTGCCGACGAACTACCAGACTCCTGTGCTCGTCTGATATAGAAAAAACATTTGAACCTTTATAAATAAGATTATTCATGAGGTTAAATTTACATGTTATTGAACACTGTGATTGTTAACAAGGGGAAATTTTAAAATCAACTCTACAGCATTGAACAGAGAGTCTACTTTCATTTAGCAATGTTTTACTGAATCATTTTGCTTGTTCCTGTTTGATAATGAGTAAAAACATTTGAATGTGATTGTTTTAAGTGAAAATACATTTTGTTAACTGGAATTCACAAAAACGTAATAAAACGGAGGCGTTTATTTACCTATTTCTATAAAGTCAATTCATATAAAAACAAATAAAACTAATCCTTATATGAACTGTGATCATAATATAAAGTGAAGAGCCCTAATTCAATAGAAAGTAGAATCAGATTGTGTATGTACTAGTATATACTTCACATGATGAGAAACAAGAAGGAGAAATAGACAAGAATAATAAAGGAGTTGTATCCAAGCACAGCGGAAGAAATAGAAGTAGACTGAATAAGAGATTATATATTTGATTACTCTTGACTTGAAGACTCTTAAGTTATAATTGGCTGGAAACAATGGCCCCGGTAGATCATTCCATTGTATCCAGGGAATTTAATCGCAACCTCCGATTGGAAATCTCTATCGTGCACTACTAAGCTACCAAAGCCCTATATAAATATGTTACATTAAATATTTTTTTCTATTGGAAAGCGACAAAAAAATAACTTCTGGTAGTACAAAGAGTCAGTAGATTAAAAATAAATTATTGCAACATGTAGTAATTCGAATTTCAAAAAAGTTTTTTTTTTATATCTGAAACCATTAGTTTTTTCATGGGGTTTACCATACGCTGTACATTCTTCTCTATAAACTGCTTCTTAATTTTAATCACTGTAGTGTATACACTTGAAGTTAAAGCGAATGAAAAAATCGAATTATGGAGTCAAATGCCTGTAAGTATATTATCAAATACCGTAAGATGTACGATGATTTATATTTATTTTTAACCGTGCTCTGTACAATGTCAGTTTTTATCATTTCTACTGCCTTGTACTTTTACGTGTGTATAGAATTGTCCCGATCGTAAATTTACACCTTATCGACTGTAGAAAACCATAAAAGGATATTAAAATACGAAATCAAACCCTTACTCATTTACATAAGAAACAGGTAAAATTTATATTTATTTTTATTAATATTAAGCTAGACATCTAGATTTTACAAAAAGACTATCGTAGAGTATACGTAAATTTAAATTTTATCATTAGTTTGTTTTTCATTTTGACATTTAAATACTTAGATTTGGAATTCAGAGCTGGAATAAGACAGAGAAGGAAAATAGGAGATAATATTATAATAACATTAAGTCGTACTATTACTAAAAGGCTTTGGTAGTTCTGTAGTAGTATTATTAGCCAGTCAATAGCAAAAGATTAAGTCAAGGCTCAGCCCTATTAGGCATCCTAGAGTCTTACTGCTAATCGGAAACCCTGCTGCGGACCCTTGATCCTGGTCACAACATGAGGTATCCACGGTGTGGATGAAGTATCCAATTGTAATGAAAGATAGACGAAAAGAGCTAAAGACAACTTGTTTATTTATTAATCTGTATTGTACTCGCAGCAGGATACATTTAAATGATTTCATAGTAATGAACAAAAAAGTACAAAGGCCGGTCTAATCACAAGGAATCACTTACTGACCATGGTATGAAAACAAAGGAAGTATAAATAATGAGATGTATGGAACAAGAAAAGTAAATAAAATAACAAATTAAACCGTAAAAAAAGTCCCTCTCCCTCCCAAGATACGAGTGAACCAGAGGTTCACAAAAACAAAAGCCAAAAAAATATGAAGCGCCCGCGGCCTACCATCCAGTAATAACTGCCGTATTTTACTTATATATTCATTTTCTCAGTGTTTTGCCTATTTAAACCAATGGAATTTGTAAAAATATTAGTTTCATCTATTTCAGATTTAAAATATCATGTTACATTTATTAATTTTAACTAATTTATTTCGTATCTTTCAGATGTCAGCAATGGTTCGGCGCGTGTTAGTGGCGACGTTATGTTTGCAGGCCTTGGTAGTGACATTGGTAAGTTGACAATATGAAGTCGTAATTTTTGTTATTAGAACCAATTACTTACAAAAGTAATACGCCAAGTGGCCCCGCCATAAGCTACACATTATTTAAATTTATTATTCGAATTAAAAATACGTTTTGGTTTACTTGCACTCATACATTGCTAAAACGTAACAATATCAAAAAGCTTATGAAGATGCGTACCGAATAATAAAAATAAAGCGTAATATTAAAGTAAATGCATATCTAATATATTACAGCCTAAAATACTTTTCTGTTATCACGAACAGTAAGAATGACATAACCCGTATATATAATAATGTTTTTTTATAACACAAACGAATAAATAAACATTAGTTATGTGTGTAGATACATTTGAATAAATCATTATTTTGATATTTAAAGAGACGCTGTCGATTTTAATACAATTAATCATTAGTACAACCTTCAACAAGATACTATAATTACATATCGTAATTTTAAATAAATAAATTATCTTGAATATAAGTTATGTAACTCAAATGTATTTATTATTTTTACTACCGTAAATTTGACGCATTTAAATACTAGAAATAATTAAGGGATATTTTGTTAATTACACCAGTTTGCAATAATGAAAATACCACACTTGGCTTTACTTGTGCAAAACTTTAAAATGTTTTATAACTTATACGTAGATTGACATGAAGAAAATTGATAGACAGATAAATTATTTTAATATTATTAAAAAAGTATTAAAAATATGTGTGGTGACTCTCTCTCTCTCTCCACTTAATATTCAACGTTCCCTAACGCAAAACTTAACGTCCCTATCTATACTCCTTTGCGCGCACTACTGGGTGACACTTGACCCATATTGGAATTAACGACCTGTTTGTTTTTATTTAGGATATACGTTACATACGCTACATTCAATATTATTAGAGCCATAATCAATTATCATTGTTAAATTACTTCCAAGCAGAAAACAATATACCAAACATTTTATCGTTTTTTTGGCGTCGATCAGTACATTTGTGATTTTAATCTTGTTCACGTTACACGTATTGTTACGTCAAAAATGATCATCATCATTACTTTAGCAATACAACTCCACAGCTGGGCATGTTCCTCCCCCATGGATTTCTAATAGAAATTGATGGTAGCAGCCTCCATCTAGTATCTTCCAACGAACGTTACGTCCTTCGCTTCTCTTACCAGATATGGCATCCACTCCTGAACCTTGAAAACTCAACGGCAATTTGTTCTCTGCCTATGTGACATATCTATTGCTACTTGAACTTCCCAACCTCTTAGTTACATTGGTTATTTTTTTCGGATTTCCTCAATCCTGATTCAATCTCTTAGGAAAATATAGTCTTCTTTGCTTGTCAATGATTTTAAGAGTGAGAGACCATGTGTCAGTATCGGAAGTCATCACCTGTTACATATATTATTAGAAGACATTAAGCTTAAAGTGCTGAAGGATATAGGATAAGAAAATGCTTAGTAATTTCCCGAACGTTGATTTAACAATCGACCTTTCTTAAAGCAGAATGCCGTGCAAAATCAATTCTTGCGCTCTCATGAATATTCATAAGGCGCTTTCACTTCACAGTTAACACAACAATGGAGTTTTCCAAAACTGTATTACAAATCGCTTTCGTCATATACACATGACCCATTTAACTTAACCGAAATATGTTAATTGTAAGCGGGTATGGGGTAATGTAAATTTACATATGTACTTTCTATTTTTATTCATTAAATTGATGGTAATAGTATAGGTTAAGTGTTGTTTATTTAATCAAAACATTTACACTACTGGTATTTTATTGGCAGCCTTAGATAAAGTTGGAAAAGGTTCTGTAGAAATGACGTTATCAATCAGTGGTAAGGAACATACAGAAGAGCTAATATATTAGTATGTTTACCTTTCGTCGTTGTCGTATATACACATTACATATTTGATAATTTGGCGGTAAATGACGCCAAGGGCTTGGTGGATGTCATGTCAAGTTCTCTAGTTCATTGTTGTCATAATTAGTATGTATTCTTGTTTATTCATTTGGTCATATAATTATGTTTGACCACTTGTGTGCGTGATAAGGAAAATGTCAAAAGAACCCAATTTCATTAAAACTAGAATCAAATTCAGGTCTACTGTAATCGTATCAACTTTAAGTTACGAGTGTTCACAACGTACCCTGTTCTGAGAAAATCAAAAAATAAATTCAGACAGGTATTTTTTTTTGGTCACTTTAACAATATCCTTGTTAAAGTCACAAATCTTAAATGCTATAACCTTGTATCTTCTAAAAGCTTGTGATTCGTGGGCGAAAAGTTCCGAAGCAGGCAGTATATAAACCTATGAATTACATAACATCGCTGCTAATATCATAAGATAAAGAGAAATCTCAAAGACATAGCGGGATACTTTAGTAGTTGATAAATTTTATGTTTTATCTACTTAACAGTCAATAAACAACAGAAATATAACATTGAGAACATTACAAATATAATTACAAAAATAATTAACAATTTAGCATTTTATATCATTATGTACAACTTAATAGTTCAGACAATATAACATAATAAAATTAAAATATGGGAAAATGGTATATGGGAAGAAGCCGTGCGGGATTTTCTTTTAGATTCGAAGGTACCTAGTGTGAGAATTTAGACCTGGTCGGGTACAATGGGTTTAAATAATCACTGCTATGCGTGGATAACCTCTGCAGATGCTTTCAATTTTTTATATATATATTACTGTATGTGCGGATTGATATAGTACTATCCAAAAGTGATTTCAATCGCGGCTTTTTATGTTTTTATTAACGCCAAATGTTTTGCAGTTAGGAACAGTAAATTTAACTTAGTCTTTGGTTCATATGGGAATAAAGAGATGTTGATTTCACTATTGTCTGTTGACAAATCAATCCTGCAGTTCTACAGTTCTACGCTTAGCAACATATTTTATAAAGATATTTTTTTTTCTAGTTGGAAGCAGCCAAACAGCGTGTCCAACTCTCTGACTCCTACCTGCCGGTAGCGATGCAAGTGATCGCCCACCTAACTGACCAGATGGCGTTTGAAGTTAAGGAAGAACCGGGTTCGAAGCCACCAAAAACCACAACAAAACCCGCCACGACCCCCAAACCTTTGTATGTCACCTTCGATTACTTTGGAACATTGCAGCCTAAAACTTTAAGGTGGTGGATACTGTATAGTACGTCGAGGTGAAGGTCCTCTGTTGTATATAGTTATAAATAAGTGTATATAAGTTAATATATAAACTAACTTACTTGTACCTAATCTCTGTGATGACTTTTAAAGAAAAAAGATCGATATTATTTAAATCCAAAAACATTTACAAGTTGACAACTAAACAGTTATAATGTATATGTATTAAAACAATATTTCATTGATACATAAAAATAATTATAAAACAATCTATACTAGAAATAATATAATGTACGCCAACACTCTATAACAATACGTTGAGTTTTCTATGTCAATAAAACAACGTATTAATGGGCAGTAATAAAATAATTTAATGTACAAATCCGGTACAGCTATCTCCGTGGTTTTTATGTTTTCTTTTAATACAAATCGACCTTATTTGTTTTGGCTTAATAAAGGTGAACGGGTTCATCTTTTTCCTTAACGCTATATATGCTTATAATTTTAATATACGTTGAAATTTATTTTGTAGATATATTTTTTAATCCATTTTATGTACATATTATGCTTATATAAATATATAAATAACTTCACAATATTTTTTCAATGAATTCAGATAGGATTAAAAACAATTTCAATGCATTTATTTTTAACTAAAAATTAGGTATCCTCCTTTTGCCCGCGTCATTTTTAATTGCTGTCATTTGTGGTCGCCTAGATATGAACTAATTCTCGTCTTAACAATACTGCTTGCATTATATAACATGATCAGTGTTAACATGATCGCGGATTTGATTCCCGGAATACAATCTTATATAATTCACACTTTGTGCAATAATTATAAAGGATTGCCACTGCTCACAAAAAAGTTTCCAGAGGATGGGGAGCTGCGTCATCTGTGGTCATAATACCACACAGCGACCGTCAACCCTCCTGTCAAGCATGTCCATTATGGTACATTTCCCCATAGATATCTTTGTGGAGGATTGAGAAGATGCCATACAGTCGGCATCTATGATCTGAAACCCCGATATTATTGTGTGACTCGTTTTATGTTGTTATGGCACGTACGTGGTTTTTCCCCAAATAGTCATACTTCATTCTTCTTTTTTATAAATAAAATTAAAATATTTCTCTTAATTATTTTTGTTTCTTACTTTGAATAACGATAATTTATTAATAAACTGTTTGTATCATTCGTTAATGTGTATATAATAGTTTAAACGACGACTGAGTAGCCGTGAATCTATGTTATTGTTTATTGGGAGAACAAATAAATATTTTTTTCACTTTTCAAATTAATATTAGCAATTTAGTACATCTATAATAACATAAAATTCTGGGAAATTAATTCCTAAGTAACAACAAGCGTTTGTCGATGTGTTGCAAAATAATTGATATTATTCCGGTATTTATTTCAAATTTAAAACGTTTTTTTTTTATTTTCACGTATTATTTTACTTCTTCTAAATGCTGAAACTTATATATTCAACCTTAAGCTTGAAAACGAGAAAAATAACGTTAAAAAAAGTATATATAATTTGGGAAATTATTGACTAAAATACTTTTATTATAAAATCTTGTTTTATATTTAACTAAAAGTTTCAAATTACGATGTACATTCTAGTATGACAGCAGCTGTACCAGTTATAATTTGTTTTACATCCATTAGCTTGCCCTAAGTACCAAAATAATTGAATGATACATTCAAATATACTCGGGATAAATATTTTATTTATTTAATTATATTTAATATTCTTTTTTGTACACGTTGAGATATATTTAATAAGTTTTACAATAATATACAAAAAAGTACAATGGGCGGTCTTAGCACACAAAGCAATCTCTTACAGACAACCATAGTATGGAAAAGGTAAAAGTACTAATAATGGGTGGTTTACGTGTACAAAAAATACTTATTTACAAACAAACAATACAAACGTATATATCATATATACTTACAATAAATAAGGTTCAATACATAATATAAATATAATACAATAATAAATAAAAACATCTAACTGACTTAGATCAGTATTGGTTCGATCGCACTTGCCTCAGAAAGAAACAGAAGAAGAAAAAGAAATTAATTAAGAGATAATTATGGGTCTAGTAAATGGCTCTTAAGCATTTTCTTGAAAATAGGTAGTAAGTTAGAACGTCTTATATTCAGCGGTAAATCATTCCACAATCGAACGGCCTGCGTGGTGAAAGATTTGGCCATAAACGAGGAAGAATGCGCCGGTATTTTTAATTCCATATTCTCTGATGATCTCAAAGACCTCTCATGTGTATCCTGAAGAAATTGAAACCTTGATTTAAGATAAGAGGGAGTGAGTGGATTGAAAAGAATATTATAGAGTAGATAAAGTATGTGAGCATTCCGGCGAAGCCTTATGGGTAACCAATTGAGCTTAGCGCGAAATTCCGAAACATAATCATATTTTCGGAGGCCAAATATGAAGCGAATACAAAAGTTTGAAGGCGCTCAAGTTTATTCAGGTGGTTTTCAGTTTTTACTACGCAACGCACATATTTATTCAATAATGTGTTTGTGTGTATGTGTGATGTTTGTCTGTGTTAGCGTTTAAGGAGTTTTGTTAAGCTTTTATTCAATACTAATATTTATTTTTCATTATTTTTACTAACTACTACAAATTTTTATAGTTTATATGTATTGTTATGTATAAAAAAGTTTCTATTGCAAAAAATATACACAATTAAAAGAATAATTCTTGTTTGGAGTACTATAGAAATGAGACGAATAATTTACTTGAATTAAATATTCCAGAGATGTTACCACGCCGTACCACCGACCTGGCTACTACGCCCCGGCATCACCGCCTAAACCATCAGAGAGAATTAATCCACAAAAGCAGAAACAATACGATTCCCCATCACCAAACACCCAGCATTATAATATACCATCACAAGCCCAACAAGAATATGGTATAACGCCGCAGAATCAACAACATAGTAATATTCCGGCACAAGCCCAACAAGAATATGGTATACCGCCTCAGAACCAACAACAAAGTAATATTCCGTCATACGATCAACAACAATATGGTATACCGCCTCAGAATCAAAAACAAAGTAATATTCCGCCATACGAACAACAACAATATGGTATACCGCCTCAGAATCAAAAACAAAGTAATATTCCGCCACATGATCAACAACTATATGGTATACCGCCTCAGAGTCAACAACAATATGACATTCCACAAAACTATCAACAATTTAACATTCCGGCCCAGAAGCCACAGTATTACATTCCTCAACAAAGTGTACAACCTTTCAATCTATCACAATATCATCAAACCAATGCTTACACGCAACAATATAAATCGTTTACTCAAAACCAGCCGAATTATAATCCGCTTAACAAACAATATGACGTAATGACGTTCGACTTCCCGCAGTACAACCCAATACAGCCACAAAACGTGAGAACAGAAGAACCATTACTGTCTGTACACGACGATGAAGTTAAGCCGTTGTTAGAGCCGACGCCAGATACCCCGCATCTACTTCCGCCCCATTTTGAGACCGATGTTGATAAAATTTCTAATCGCGCGAAAGGCTTCGACGTAGACGAACTTTCAGAGGAAAACCTTCAGTACTTGTCCCAGAACGTGAGGGAGATGATAAGAATGGCTCACAATCCTTACGACGAGCGGTTGGTCGACGTATGGGAAGATTTGAGAGCTCGGCCAGCGGAACCTTCTCCTAAGATCAAACTCTCGTCATCCAACTTAAGACTGCTGCTTCTCTACGATCTATTGAGCAGAGAAGCAAAGAGACAAAGACTTTCAGATTACAGTGTAAGTACTAAAATTCTTATGTAGTTTTAAAATTAAGACTTTTTCACCTAGTTAGGTGTTTGACTCGGTGTTTGGCACTTGTCGGTTTAACATCTCCTGAGGATGCCCCGTGGAAGGCTGAAACATGTGTAGTATAGATTAACGGTCGTAGTTGTGTTTCGCATAGTTTACCGCAAGCGTATTTATCAGCGGGCTAGCTGGCGGTGCACTTCATAGCACGACTACTGCTACATAGCAGAAGTAGCTATATATTAGTCCCTTTCTTAATTAGGATGGACTTCCGCAAGGTAACGCCTGGATCTATTAGATAGTTAGGTGTTGATGAATCCATCATGATATATCCGGAACCATAAGTCTTAGAGACTTGATTAATATTGAATTTATATTCAGATAAGAAGAATTTAAATATGTAATATATAGTTTAGCACTAGAAATAAACAAAAGATTGTTGTACCTTCCGCTAAATTTTCATAAAATTAGTTAGTTTTCATTATATTTTCTTCACGATCCATATACGAAAATGAATTTTTGTAAAATCGTAAACAGTTGCACAAAGGATATGTAACTATTTTTTACAAAAATACATTCCCTTACAAGTTCTTTGTTCATTGAAATAAAATTTAAAAAATCCTTTTAAAGAGTAAAAGATTTATAAGTGATAATAAAGTTTGGAAATGCTATATTAAGTGATACCAAAGAAAACTCGTCTGAATTTGTTATAGGCTCTTCTCATATTGGAATTCTCGTAACGTTAAATAAGTTGATCGGTGCCATTATAAGGAGGTAGTCACCCAGCGGTAGAGAACTGAAGGTCGCGATCATTTTTATATAGGAAAGGATTGCAATTATTCATAAACAAGCTTATCGAGGTCCACTGCGATAGCTAACCCGCCTGCCAAGCGTGACGAATATGGTATACCCCCATAGATATCTTTGTGGGAATTCTATGTCTTTCAGTGCGACGACAATCATAAGGCAGTTCAACTTGATACTAGTTTCTATCAAATTGAGCTCTCTTGACGTTCTTCTCATGATATAAACAAATGATAACTGTAAATGATCCTAAACTGATAGTTGTAAGAATAAATGAATAAATATCTTCAACTTATACAGAAGTTTAATCTCTTTGTATTCCGAACGCGATGGAATTAAAATTAATACACCAATTTATTATTCTAGGGCTTCTCCTCTGACGTCATGAAGACTCTTGTGGAGTCCTCGGGAGGAGGGGCGAGGGCCCAACTCAGCATGGCTCTCTCAAAGATGGTGGAACGTCACGACTGTCAGCACGAGTACGCCAACAACCGCGCCAAGGAGATGGTGGTGGAGCTAGGAAAAGACGAGTCAAAGCTCTCTTCCGAGATCAGATATCTCCAACCCCTCGTCTATAAGTACTAAAGATTCATGTCATTTACAATGTTTTTGCATTTATTAGGTAGTGTAAGTTAATAAATATGGTATTATTAATTACGTTGTGCGTTTTTCTTTTCAATAACAATAATTATTATTGTCTACAACCGAAAGATTTTAAATACATGAGAATATGCATAAAATATAGGCAATAAGTCCGAAAATCCAACTTATCAGAAGAAATGAAAAACTAAATATTCGTTATATATTAAAAAAAATGAATGAATGAAATACACTAAGTAGTGAAAATATTTATTACAACCTCATTCTTAGCATGCCGCAAAGGAGTAGTTTTTTTTTATATTGTATCTTTTTATTCTTGTTTGTACTTTACCTTGTTGATTTAGTGAAAAAAAGGTGACTGCCTATCTCCGCCACTTTTAGCCAGAAAGTTATGGAAAAAATTAACTAGGTTTAAATAAGTAATTTTCTGTGGGATTCCCATTTTCGACGTAATGTTGATCCTACACTGTTATAGTGTAATATTTTTTTAATTAATACAAAACTTATAAATAAATATCTCTTATTACTCTTTCAAAAAGGTCAAAGATATTGTGAAAATGAGCTCAAATAAACCCGTCTAAGTTTGTTATAGATTCCTCTCAGATCAGGAGACATTTGAAACTCTTATAGCTTTAAGTTGAAGGATATCTTTATAAAAAGTATTTTTCAGTAAATAATAACATGAATAAATTATTTTTCCATCGAAACTTACCTGTACTTAAAAATGTGAATAGTGATATGTCACCAAGAGAACTCTACCTTTGTACGTTGTAACAAATGATACGTTAGCGTTACAAGTAATACGATCGTGAGCCGCCCTATCCATCAACCGTTCTGAGAACTGCTCTTTGTCTGGTGGCCGCCGCTCACACCGTCGTCTATATTAATACATAAATCTATTTTATAGATCTATTACTGACTGTCTGGTCTAGGAGAATATCAATAAATTTAGTAGAAATTGCGATGTACATAAGGTTAGCCCCATAAATAAATAGAAGCTTAGTTTAAAAATATATATTTTCATAAAACTTATGCTAACTTAATTCGAATGAGAGAAATTATGTTACCTAATGTATGTAGCTCTTTTGTGGACAGTTGTGTGCGATTTCACAAAACACTCCGATGTATACACACGGCGGGCAAATAGCGAGTCTGACAATTTTATGCAGAATTCATTTTGAGGAATGCGCTACGGAAATTCCCGATCATATCCTACCATCCGGGTTTCTTTTTAAGACGAGTAGGAAGTTGGCCCACTAGCACTCGTACACCGTGAAGTTTCCTTGAAGACATACCAAGCATTTTAATCAAAAATATCAGTCTCAATTAGTAGACAGAATAGAGGAAGAGAACATCGCCTCACTAATGAGTTAAGAGGAGTGTCATCAAAACTTTTTAGAGTTAGCCCGAAATTAATAGGGAAAACAGTAAACAGCAATAATTAAACAAACAAGGACTAATTATAATAAAAATGATAAACCAGAGTGATAGAATAGCTGTGATACTAGAAATGTACATTAAATGTAATATAGATAGAAAATAAACAGGAATTAAGAATGAATAAATTAAGAAAAGGACCAATATTTAGCCACTTCCGCACATGCAGTGGTAGTCGTGCAACAAAGTGCACCGCCCGCTAGCCCCAAACATCTCATTGGCCAGTGCCAAACACAGATTGTCTTGCATTGTTAGTTAAACCAAACGTTTTAAACTCTCACCCAATGTAATTTGGTTAATTTGATGTACAAACGCACCTGTTCAGCTAGGCATGCTGATCTTAAATATTTAATGGAATCAGCCGTTACCTTGCGGAAGTCCATCCTGAGTAACAAAAGGACCAATATGGCACTAATCGGTGTAATATAACTCCTGAAGATGCCCCGTGGAGGGGTGAAACACGTGTTGAGTGATTTAACGGTGGCAGTTATGTAATTCGCATTGTTTGCCGCATGCGCATTTATCAGCGGGCTGGCGGGTACACTTTGTTGCACGACTACCACTGCATGTGCGGAAGTGACTAAATATTGGTCCTTTTCTTACTTAGGATGGACTTCCGCAAGGTAACGCCTGATTCCGTTAAATAATGAATAAATTCTTAAACAAGTGATTAAAATAATAAACGTAAAAATTGTAGAACTTTAAAGGGAAGGGGAAGGAAGTGAAGCGATGTATGGAAGAGAATGAAAGATGTTGTGAAGGAAATTAGAGTAAAAAATGAAAGACATTGAGAAGAACAAAAGATGAGTATAGAAATTAATTAAAATTATGACGTAAATAAAGATCCTGTCCACTCATAATAAGGGTTGAACGAGAGGCCCCACAAACGGGGCTATAAAGAAATAATGAAAAAGCGTACTAATCCGCACATACCGAGTATGGGACGATTTGCTGGCTTCTTTATTTTTTCTGAGTTATAACCATAGTCTTTTCAAGATCAAAGTGAATACATACCTTCTCAGTCTACAGGCTTAATATTCGATCACATCATCGCCTTCCATCAGGCGAGCTAGTGGGAAAAAGGCACACAAGTAAACTTCAAAAAATGTCTCTAAATAACCTAGAAATAAATTTAAGAAGTTTATATACAAGAAACTTGTCAGAAATCCATTAATTGTGTGAAGGATTTATTAAATATTAATAACACGGGAATGAATTGTATTATAAAAATATTGTAAAAGTGACCTAGGCGCGTTCAATTAATAAATTGGAGTTCAATCTGACTCTAATTCTTCTCATGACATATTTTTACATAAGTTTCATATAACATTATACAAATTTACATATATTTTCGTTTTTATCGTTTACTTACACTGCCCTCGTCGCCAAAATTTTAACAGCTATGATAGAAACGTTAATAAATGTAAAACATAATACTAAATCAATTGTAAATAGTCACACTGAATATAGAGTTCATAAAATTTATTTCTTTCAACTAATTATTTATGAAGCTCTGACGTTGATTTATGGGAAAACCTGTATGTGAACAATGATACTTTATGGTGTGATAGAGGACCGCGCCGAAACAAATGATGCGCATCTCGCCGCCAAACCTCCATCAGTTTGTAGACAAACGCATGCAGAGCTTGTACAACATACGATTCATGATATAGTAATGTCCCGTCATGAAAAGAAGTTTACATAGCTATACACTTACATATGGAGTGATTAATAAACGAGAAATAAGTAGATATTATTTATTTTATTACATAGAGAGTAGGAGTAGACAGATACAATAAAACGTGAAAATAAAAAAGTACATTTTAAATTCTATTGTAATAATTTTATCAAAGGTGGTTTTATTTTTCTTAAATGGCAACACTACTCGACCCCGTCACTCTTTTGTGACAACTTCCAGTAAAAAGATTGGGAGTGGTGGGGTTAAAACAGCAAAAAGGTTAAAACAGCAAACAGCGTTTTGATTGTTGAGTCGGGAGCACGGTCACTCGTTCGATAACCATCGACGTGATAAGTTGTCTAATGGAAACTATTCTAGTTAGTTAAGAATATTAAAAGTGGAATAAAAGTATTTACTGTGCTGTGAATTGGAGTTCTTCTGATACTATGTTACATTTTACATATAGTAGGCTCATGTTGCATTATATAATTAAAGAAGCAAAAAATATAATTAAATTGAAAGTATTTATGAAATAATATTATTAACTTGCGTTTTGTACGTATAATTTAATACTAAAATACCGGTATTTTTACATAAATATCGGTTTTTAATTACGGATAAAAAGATTCCGATATTCGGGATCCCGGAATCCCAGTATTGTAAGCCCTAGACACGACAACACCAGCAATACGCTAATTGTTCGTCGGTAGATAGAAAAGAGTTTGAACTGAATCGTAATGTAGACTCGTTATTATAGTTTCCGATAGCGGTAGAGGGCAGAGACTTGCATAGGACGCGGATTCGATTCCCGGGATACAGTCTTACGTAATTCACGCTTTGTACATTAGTATTGCCATTGCAACAAACAAGTTTTCAATACTAACAAAACACTGCGATCGCCAATCCACCTGCCAAGCATAGCAATTATGATACATTCCTCCATAGATACCTTTGGGGAAGTCGTATGTAGTAAGCGTCTATGGGTTGAAACTATAAATAACTTAACAAGTTTGTCAAAGTCCATATATATTATATATTTCATATTAGCATTTTTTGCAGCCTATAAAGAAAATTTAATTTAATTTTTATTTTTATTGTCTACGTATCATAGCTCAGCGGA
The DNA here is from genome assembly GCF_028537555.1 of Battus philenor. Classification (NCBI taxonomy): domain Eukaryota; kingdom Metazoa; phylum Arthropoda; class Insecta; order Lepidoptera; family Papilionidae; genus Battus; species Battus philenor. The sequence goes on from NW_027181686.1 coordinate 10,212,672, forward strand.
TGGTCAAATTGAAGATGCTGTTATGTAACGCATCGAACAGATGGTCGTTCGAGCCTTAAGGCTTTGGAGAAAACCACAGTCCGGCGAGCACACCATAAGACGTCCCCCACAAGATGGACTTACGACCTTCTTGATGTATTCGGAAGACGCTGGAAGCAGGTCGCTTCTTTCCGGTCCTGTTATAAATCTATGAGGTCCACCAAAAGTCTTACGACATCATCCCAGATAACGGTAAAAGAAATTTATTTTTTGCAGAAAATAAACTTTTTACGCTTGTTATCTCAACAAAAAAAGTTTGTTCCAATTTCAAATCTTTCAATATGTAATGTCTTAAATATCATTTTCGTGTTACATTGAAAAATTGAGCAGTATCACTTCTCCCGAAAGGGAGTAGGTTGTCTGAAAAATTTTTTACGCTGTGATACGATAAATGAAGAAAATGTTATAATCTCTTGATGGGAGATTTCGTGTATTATATTGAACAAAATTGTCTTCATACATAAATATATATTTAATGATAACATAAACTAACTATAACTCGAGAAACAACTCATTACATTTATCTTATTTTACTTTATTTTGTTTGAACTGCGTATTTTACAGTTCGCATTTTACTTTGCATGTTTGTCTATTTACGCGCTGAAGATTTATATTCCCGTTTAACAATATAATCGATCAGTATGTCCTTGCAAAAGAAACATTTTCCATTACAACAATAAACAAAATGATCGCACTACAGTATATTACACCGATTTATTTTTTTCTACACGTATGCGACATGCTAATAAATTCTGGCAGTACAAAGTTTGCTGCGACATCTAGTAATAAGATAAAACTTTGAAATTTTACGAGTCTATAATATGTTTTTAACTCAATATGTGATCACCAATTATAAGATAATTACATTATAGAAACAATCATACATATGTATATATAAATAAATTGTTACTGTTACAACAAAGCATAGGATAGCAAGCAGTACTTTTCGGACTCTAAAGCACAATATACGACAGTACACATCTAAAATAAAAATGATGATTTTTACATAAATAAATTTTAAGAGATCCGAGAAGTTATCGCATACGATATACCTTATAAGATCGCTCTAGGTCACAGAGAGCAATGGAGGGGGCTTCGCTAGGAGCTTATTTACGAGAACAAATCAGAAATCAGGAGATTCGCAGAGGAATCAATGCCACCGACGTACTTCGAATTGACGTAATTCGAATTACACGTTTGAAGTAGCACTGGGCGAGGAACATCGCACGTGCAACCGACAAACAATGGAGCCGGAAAGTTCTCGAAGGTTGACCACGATCCGGTATACACAGCGTGTACAGGCCGCCACTAACTAGACCGACTCCATAGTTAAATTCCTAAGAAGTCGCTGGATGCAGGCAGCGTAAGGCTTTTCATCGTGGCTATCTTTGGTGATGTGAACGTGAAGGTGAAACTACGGTTTATATCTTAACGGAAGTAAAACAAAAACTCAAGTAAACGGTATGACTGTTCAAGAAAGAATATTTAGATATATGTCCTTTTTATTTATTTTCCTTAATATTTAATGGAATCAGGCGTTATTTTGCGGAGGTCCATCCTAAGTAAGAAAGGGACCAATATTTAGCCACTTCCGCACATGCAGTCGTAGTCGTGCAACAAAATGCACCGCCCGCCAGCCCGCTGATAAATGCGTATGCGGCAAACAATGCGAATTACACAACTACCACCGCTAAATCACTCGCAACAACGACTGCATGTGCGGAAGTGGCTAAATATTGGTTCTTCTCTTTTTTTATTTATTTATATATGTTCGTATGATATTAATACTGTTATCCCAGGGGCTCTACAGCTTCAGCTAAGTTAAGGAATCGGGGTCCGTGAGCTATGGTTCTGTTTACGTTGTCCATAGAGACGTTCCTCAAAGAACATGTAAAGCAAGACTCGCTGATAGTTGTTCAAAGGAAACCGACTTTGATCAAAGCGCGTTGGCAGCCAAAGCCCGCGGGTTACTTGTTTTGCGATAGGTGTGTAGGCTCCAGTATATATTTAATACGCTATGCAGTTTTTATTCAATTTCATTTATTCGATAGATCAACATAGTAAAGTTTCAAACGCGCTTTTAATAGTAAATGACAAAGATATATGATAGAGATGCGTTTATACATGGCATGGCTAAAAGTACGGAATTCAGGACTAATTTCGGAGTCTCTTATTAATAGCAATATTTGCAGCTAAGATTTTCAGGTACTAATCGATTTTTGGTATTATTATTAGATATGTTGTTGATTTAAACACAGGCTAATTAGCGCAAGCAGAAACAATCACGTTAAAACTTGTTTTTAATACAAAACAAATGCGTCCGCACCGTGCAGAGAACAGATATGAACTGACATTTTGCCCGTATGTGAACGCATCTTTAGGTTGTTAGTACTAACCAATGAGTTTAGTTGTGTCGCCATCGTCATCGTTTCAGCAATGAAACATTTGCTGGGCATAAGCTTCCCCCATAAAAATCCAAAAGGTTGATTCGGTAGCGACTTTCATCCTGCGTCCTCCGACAATCTTACCAAGGTCACGCTTGTGAGTTTTCCAACCCTATCCGGCGAATACAACGTAGTAATATTTAATGGAATCAGGCGTTGCCTTGCGGAAGTCCATCCAGCTTACTCTATGTTTGGTTTTGCACTAATCGGTGTAACATAACTCCTGAAGATGCTCCGTGGAGGGATGAAACACGTGTTGAGTAATTATGTGATTCGCATTGTTTGCCGCATACGCATTTATCAACGGGCTAGCGGGCGGTGCACTTTGTTGCACGACTACCACTGCAAGTGCGAAAGTGGCTAAATATTGGTCCTTTTCTTACTTAGAACGTAGCAATATTTTATTCTTTACATACCAACACCTCGCTTTATAACGTTTCGTTTTGCGTTTTCTTCGAAGTTGCGTCGCTGCTTAATTAGTACTAATTTTCACTGTACGTTGTTGGATTTTCGAGGTTGCGTTGTTTTGAGTTCAAGTCTATTTTTTTTTAAATTCTCTTTTTTTTTAAAGATGGCAACACTTTTGTTTCTAATTGCGCCATGCCATCAAAACTCGGGGATTCCCTTTCTAACCAAAAATCATCGCAATTTGAATACAGTTTTATTTTCACTTTGTTTTGCTAATTTTAAGAGTTCAGTTTCAATTACGTAGTGTGTTGTAATGTAGTGTGTCTTGCTTTTTTCAAAAGAGTATAATAAATTTATATACATTTTTACGTGTACCTATTTATTTATAGGCATATTTATATCATTTTTGTTTTTTAAATGCTTACTTTGTTCAATTTTCTTTTTAAAAAGTAGTATTTTCGTGACCCTGAAACCCATCTTCGATCTTTACATGGTTTGCTATAGAAAATCTTAATTCACTTTGGTATTGCTGTACTTGATACTGTTATATAAATATGCCATATTTTACGGAGTATAAGACAAATAAATAAAAAGAATAATTTTTTTTACGATTTTTATTTTTAACTCTATATAATCTATCATAAAGCATACAAAATAATACTAACAATATTTATATAATACATAAGAGATTGGTTAGTTTTCTTTCGAGAAAGGCGACGTGTTTTCAATTTTTTTTAATGCTGTATATTTTAACTAAATTTGGTGCTTCTTAAAAGGAAATGTTTAATAATGAACCATAGTTAATTTATACATATATACAGACAGATTGGTTATAGATATAAAAGTTCTATAGGGGGGAAATTGTAGGTCATTGATAATCAATTAGTGTATCATAAATCAATGGTTTCAGAAACAATTATACATTATAATAATAAAGTAAAAAATGTATTTTCAAAATTCAGATACTACATATTAAAATTAATAACTGTTTATTATCTGCATACCCTGTACTGTCAAAATTTATTGGCCCGTCGCATTCCAATGGAAGTAATATATATTTCAAAGTGATCACTTTTGGGCAGAAGAGAGGAATAGGTGCCAAAGCTTTTTGCTAACAAATGATTTATACATTCAACCTTCAAAGCTTTCATTACATTAAGATATTAATATCACAATGTTAAAATTGATATATTATAACTCTCGTATAATATAAGTAATTCTAGAAGCTTCGGCATCATTTAGCCGTTTCACAAACTAATATATTTACTGCCTAGACACCTAGTCTACATTGTTTGACGAAAACATTGGGATATATTTAAAAGTTTCGACATTATCTCAACGTTGGTACTTAATAATTTCTCTAGAAGGCCTATTTTGATTCCACGGAGAGATTTTTATAGGCAAACCAACCTCCCTTCTGACGGAAAGACAGTTTATCTGAAAATACTTTTATTAAAACTTTATCAGTGTTTCTTTTCTGCAACATCTATAATTGATATGATAGTTAATAATTTTCCACTTAAATTGCGTTACTAATAACATTTGTTTCTGTGTAATAAATAAACGAAGTAAAAGTCGTCAGTCCTAAAACGCCTTTTGACGTGATGTAGACAAAACCCTTAATAAACAATTGCTATTTTAAATTTGTAGGCGTTTAAAGATTTGGGTTATCAATATTCGTTTATGATTACCTTCGTTAAATCTCAATCACAGGCAAATCGCTTTATAAAATAAAGTCAAATATTAATCAAATCGGTAGTCGTCGTACGGCTGAAATAAGGAAGATCATGATGACTTTGCTAAAATTCGTCTTACAACTTTCCAGTCAATTAGTTACGGATATAATACAATTTTTGGTATTTTTGCCGATGTCTTCATTTAAGCAAACGTATATACGTGGGGATATACCATAATCGCCAGATATACGGTAATCGCCTGCGATTACAGTGTGGTATTATGATACATAAAGGACTCTGTTGCCCAACCTCTGAAAACTTATCTACGAACAGTTGCAATCCTATATAATTAACGCATAAAGTATGAATTATATTAAATTGTATCCCAGGAATCGAACCTGCAACTTACGATAGCAAGTCTTAGTCCTTACTGCTGGACTACCACTATTCGTAATAGTAAAGAAAGAGTTTTTTTTTTAATTGTGTTGATTTGTTTTAAATATTGGGCTTTATAAAAAAAAATATACGTCGAACGAAAACTGGCCCGATTGGAAGTACTATTATTGCAAATATACACTTAGTCGCGAAGTGTTTTCAATGTTGGAAAAAACTTCATTGTGGCAATCTAATAGTGCCTTATGATTGAACAGCCTCCTGCATGAACTTCTATAAGAATGTAGTATGTAGGGAAATAAAAATTTTACTCTTAAAATCGCCTTACAGCCTTCGCACTCTTTCCAAGCTGAGGTTCGATGTGGCTGCCCCTCCTCAGTCTGAATCTAAAAATAATTTTCAAACGACTTCTCAAACGAATTGTGATCCAAATACATTCATATAAAACCACGCGTAAGGAAAGTGCGAATACCACGCGTTACAGCGGGTCCCGTCGGCCATTAGTAATAATCATAATTTTTATCTATGAATAGTTTAAGATCTGTTATAAAATGTTAAACAGGAAATTCATCTCTAAGTTCACCAACGTCTTGCAAATATCTTTAATACAAGCTTACATATTATTTTGATTAACTTTATGTCTGTCAGCAACTGGCTGGGCCACTTAATATTTTCATATTTTTATTTGTTTTTTATACTTTTTATATTTGACAGTTGGTGTCGCTAGGAGTTTAACATGTTCTTTTGTTCTATCAGTCGACTGTAACGCTTAATTTTACTGTTAGCTAGTAAAATGTAAAATTATTACTAAGAAATATTGCTAATGTAATGTAAATAAAATGATTACTAACATAATAATTAAATTACCACCATCATTTGAATTTATTTAATCGGTTATACAGTCCACACGCTCGCCAACAATGTTATTGTATTTTAAATACATTTATTGTTAACTTTTCATAGCTGTATCATTTATTACTGGAAGCTAGTAAATTTTCTAGCACAATATCTTGTTCTTTCATGTCTGTTATTTTCTGTTTGTTTCGCAAACATTTCATAATAAATTTTAATATAGTTATTCTTATAAAATACATATTACAATATATAGTAGTTTTATATTAATGTACATTGGACTTACAATACTTTTAAACACTTTAATACCCCGTGTATTTTTTCTAGGTAAATAAGTCCATCCAATGGTTGTTTCGAATTAACCCCGTTTGCGATTTCTTTTGCTTTTTTCATGTAGTTCATATTCTTTATGTTTATCTTATTACGTTGTTATTTAAGCTTAAAGTGATCTACCAAAATGAAACTAATGTCATTATAAATATAGTTTTATTCACAATTAGATTTGTCCGTTATAAAATGAGGTTTCAACAAATTTTCAAAATGGCACACAAATATATTCCATATAATAGATAAATCATCATCAACATTCATTTAAAATAATGTAAACACATTAAGAATCTCGTTAATACGATCTAATTACGCGTCTAAAATGTTTGTTTGTTATATTTATGATAAATTAATTGATTTTTAATTAAATTTCGATAAAACCGTCTTGTTTATATCACCTTATATCAAGTTCGTTTCGGTTACTCTGGAATATTTTTGTATAAACAAATACTCAATATAAGTACACAACATACAAAATACCACACTACTACAGATAAAAAATTTAAAACTTAAAATCTTCAACGTTGTTGAAATAGCCTTTCACAATTATTTTTCACAGGTGTGCAAACGGTATATATTGAACAAAGTATATTATTTTAAGTTTTAAAATATCAAATACTGAAATTTTAAATTTATGTCAACGTGAATATTTCAGCCGTGACACGCCGCTGTCTGTCCTTTAGATTTTCAGCAGTAATGTTTGAAAGCGGGCCGCATCCGGCGCCTTCCATCGATCTCACCAATTTATTTACAGTAGCAATAATTTTACACCATTTAATCATATTTTTGGTAATATCTTATATATTTTAATTGCGCTGTATCGGTTCCCGGACATAATAAATAACGATAGACATAAAATTGTATAAAAAGTAAGGTGAATTTGTTTATAAAATGTGAATTAATTATTTATTCTTCTAAATCAATTTCATCTCCTTCAAAATAATCATCTTCCGACAAATTGCACTTTTACTAACGCTTTTCCAGTTCTCGAAAAAGTCGGAACAGTCTTTTTCCGATATAGCCTTCAAGACCTTCAGTTTTTATCGTATCAAAACGGTGTCCTCGCATTGGTCGTTTTAAGTTTGCTGAATAGCCAGAAGTCGTACAGAGCCAAATAAGGTGCATACAGAGGTTGTGGAACGATAAGTCGTGTTTTTGACACTCTTTTTTAAAAAAAATTCAGCGAATTTACACCAATCGAGACTTGACGCGTTTGACAAAATTAAAACATTTCACAAAAATGGGAGATATTTAAACTTTTTAACATAGATACGCTTGGTAAATGTTATAGTCCAACCAGGCTAGAAATATTACCTGCTTTACTAATGTCTGGAAGTTTAAAAAGACAATTTCAACTTACTTTTTGATGATAGTAGTACATAAAAAATATTTTGTTACGTCTGTGTTTAAATAATCGAACATTTTAATTCGTAAGCTGTATTAAAGTTAGTAAAACTACGAAATTTTTTTCCTCATCTAAATTTAAATCATGCCGCTTAATACCTAAGAATCTAATATATATATATATATATATATATATTAGATTCATATGTATATATATATACATATGATGCAAAAAATTTTTAGTCCATTGTGACTTTAACAATTAAACGCTACGAGTTTTAATTCCATATATGTACATGTAAAAATGAAATGATTAACTAATACTGTATCGTCTTTGAACACAATGGTCGGTTTTAATGGCGACAATACGATCACCTTCTGCCGCCTTTAATATTTTCTTCCTTTAATATTTACAAAATCAGCGGACACAAGTTTAATCTTTAATGTGGAGATCTTGTAATATGGAGATGAAACGTAGCTCTTAGCTAATAGTATAAAATAGAAAAAGCTTTTTTTTTTAAGAAAGGTTATTAATTATGCTAGAATAATCATGTATGCAAATATATTAAATTGGAGTGTCTGTTTGTAGATTAAAAATAACCGCTTTTTATAACATAAATATGAACATATATACGTTACGCGTATTTTAATTTGTCTGTCTGTCTGTTCTAGCTAATGTCAGAAATGCTTGGACCGATTTTGATTTGACCAATACTTTAAGTTTAGAAAAATTCAACGAAAAAAAATTAAATTGACTAAATACTTTTTTGTTAAATTCCAAGCGGAAAAGTTGCGGACATAGGTGGTAATAAATTATCAATTCACTTCTTCTGTCCGGTTTGAAATAGAAAATATGTCATTTATAAGTCACAAATCGAATACATTTATTTTTATTTCCAACTCTCCTTCTTTTCAGCCAGTAAACGATGTCCAGACTTTTTTATACTTCTTTTTAATACGTGGAACAGCAATAGGTTTAAATCTTACTAATAACTAACTAGAATGTATTCTGCTTACCTATTAACGCTGTTTATAGAAGAAAAGATTCAAAATAACTTATTTGCTTAACAAAATTAAGAAAAATTTAAATGCTTCGTGATAAGATAGATGTTATAATTAATTATTAATCAATTATATCATTACAGTTGTTATGAGATTTAAAATTAATCAAGTACACGAGAGAACAGGTTATACTTGAAAATAGTCTAATGTAAAACTAATAGAAGTAATTTGTCGTTCCAATGCACCAAATAATAAAAAACATCCATCCACAATACGAGCTAATCACTGGGTGATATAAGTTGAAAAAGATTTACTGAACCATTCTCTGCCCTGATAATAATATACATTGTTTAGATTATACATAAACTATATTAAAATTTCACATCAACAGTCTCTTCCCGTTGAGAATATTGCAAACATAAGTCTTTAATCGGAAGTAAGAAAAGGACTAATATTTAGCCACTTCCGCACATGCAGTGGTAGTTGTGCAACAAAGTGCACCGCCCGCCAGCCCGCTGATAAATGCGAATACGTGCAAAACACAGAGGCACTAATCGGTGTAACATAATTCCTGAAGATGCCCCGTGGAGGGGTGAAACACGTGTTGCGTGATTTGATGGTTGCAGTTGTGTAATTCGCATTGTTTGCCGCATACGCATTTATCAGCAGGCTGACGGACGGTGCACTTTGTTGCACGACTACCACTGCATGTGCGGAAGTGGCTAGATATTGGTCCCTTTCTTACTTAAGATAGACTTCCGAAAAATAACGCCTGATTCCATTAAATCTTTAATCGGATTTAACTGGAATCTGAAGGTCTAAATAAAGCCATCAATCCACCAAAAATGAGTTCAATGAAGCTTCCAATGACCTCTAATACGAAAACGAAAGGCCCGCTGCGACTTTGCGAGACATCGTCATATTCATCATCGACGTTATTGTCAAACTCTGTAGGCAATTCATCGTCAATGTCTACGTGATTTATAGAATTGTTTACATCTAGTTTCTCATTATCAGGCAAGTAACTTGAAAATAGAGTGATTTTTTCAGGTTTTCTCGCGCCTTTCTTGTACGCTCCTTCATTGGAGAGTTCTTCTACGTCTCTATCTTTCGGAATCTCGTTGTTTATAGGGTTCATATCGGGTTTGGTGACTTGTTCTATATCATCGAATAGTTCGATTCTGTGAAACGGTCTCATTGTGGTTGTCACATTCTGTCCGATACCAAATAATCTGAAAATAAAATAATATTAATTAGCTCTATTTGTATTATTTGTCTCAAGATAGCTTTGTACAATACAACGTTTGTTTAATCTTGTACTATTCCTACTAGTGAATCTCCTCTAGTAGTAATAAAGTAACTTAATCTCCTCTAGAAAGTAACTTAATCGTGGTGGATCAAGTTAGGGATTGAGTTATTTCCACTTTGGGCTGATTGGAATGATAAAAACAAAATGTGCACAAATATACGACTGAAGAAGTTCCTAGGCTAGTAAATCATAAAATAAATTAACATGTCAATATATAAAATGTATATGTGTTTGTATGAATTAATACGTGTTTATACGAATATAATAAAACAAATACAGGTCTGGTAAACCACTGAGTCAACAGGAGGTAGAATTACAATTAAACGTTAAGAAAACAAAAAATGGTGTACTGTGATAAATAGTGATAACCTAATAGATTCAGGCGTTACTTTGCGGAAGTCCACCCTAAGTAAGCAAAGGACTAATATATAGCTACTTCCGCTATGGAGTAGTAGTCATGCTAACATCTGAGGATGCTCCGTGGAGGGGTGAAACACGTGTAGAGTAGATTAACAGTGGTAGTTGTGTTTCGCATTATTTACCGCACGCTCATTTATCAGCGGGCTGGCGGGCGGTGCACTTTATTGCACGACTATTGCTACATAGCGGAAGTAAATAGTAATAAATAGCATATTATGTGAAATATGAAAATTAAAAATAGCATAGACAAATATACAAATGTGATAGCTCTGTGATATTTAAGGAACGAGGCGAAATAAGTGAGACAATGCATTCATTCTAGAGACAAAAAAGAAAAAAGTAGAAAGAAAGATCTTAGACGGAATCGCAGAAAAGTACAAAAATGAAAAAAACGATATGAAAACATTATTAAGAGGAATAATAACCCTGTCCCAAGCAAGACAGGGGCACAAAAGGTCCCCAATAGCGGAAGCCATGTCATTTTTATATGGCTCTCTCTATTATGCCCGATATAGGACGATGGCACCAAAAACGCCGGTAAAATTCATCCTCATTATAATTTAAAAAAAAAAAAAAAAGAAAACACAAAATCAGGTCTAGACAATCCTGTAGGTGTTGTGTATCCCTTACGTCTTTTTAATTTTAAGGAAATAGTGCAAATCTATTTATTCCTATGTTTATAAACGCGTCATCTTATATATTTAGATTTTTTAGATCCGAATAATATTGTAATTGAAAATTCGTGTCATTTACCATCAAGAATACTTTTCCGTTTTTTTCAATTTCATCATTTATCCTTTTTCATTCATCTTCAACATTAGTTTCTTGTTGTTATATGTTCGTAAGATCGTACACCATTATCAGTTTATCCTAAATCATCATGTATTGCTCAATTAATAAAATATTACGCAGTCATTAATACTTACTTAGTAAACGGAGAAGTAATTTTTTCAGTTAATCCGCTAGTTAACAGGTAGACCAACGACTTTTGAGAATTCTGGGAATTGTCTTCCATGGGCGGATGCTTCAGGTAGACGCTCACCACCGAGTCTTCAGCTGGTACTGACCTGCTACCGCATGGTTGTGATACCTTGAAATTACACAATATCTTAGTTAATCATTTATCTACTCTTGTTAACATTAGCTACTCCGCAGTCATCGTCATCATCATGTTATCAGGCGATACATGCCCACTGCTGGGCAAAGGCCTCCCCCAAACAATGATTAATTAGGTCACCGGTAGTCTTGTGGAAGACTTACTTCTAAGTAAGAAAAGGGCCAATATTTAGCCACTTCCGCACATGCAGTGGTAGTCGTGCAACAAAGTGCACCGCCCGCCAGCTCGCTGAATAAAGGGCGGTGCACTTTGTTGCACGACTACCACTGCATGTGCGGAAGTGGCTAAATATTGGCCCTTTTCTTACTTAGGATGGACTTCCGCAAGGTAACGCCTGATTCCATTAAATGTTTACTTCTAAGTTAGAGTATTTAAATATTACTATATTTAGTTTCGAAGTCACTGTCGTCAATGATATCTTAATCAAATGTATGCATATATATATCTTCTTCTTAGCTAAATTAACTTTCTGGGAGGCCTCTTTGGTGCGGTGATCAAAAGCAAGGGCTGCCATAAGCTTAGGGTTGTCGATCGAGCGTTTCTATTTCTTGGTGGATTAAAGAAATCTCGACTTGGTAGGTTCACATTAAGATGATATTACAATAACATGCTTTCATTTATAGATTATTCAACGTGAGCCTTGGTCTCAATGTTACATTAGCGCTACACATCCAACTCACGTTCCCTGCGGTAGCCGGGCTCGATGTAAACAATCTATTGAATAACTAAGACCATTGCGTGTGAACGGAATTTCTTATGTCATTTTCAATTACTCACTAAGCAACAAAGACTTTCGCTGTTACGGGATAATGAACCTAATTCTTTTATGTATACGGATTACTTATCATATTCACATTAAATTAGGAATACATCACGTTTAATATGCGGTAATTAATGCTAGATGTAGGAGTCTCTCATAGATTTTCAATAGAACGATTGAAGAGGTCTTCATCCTGTATTTTTTGAAGACCATGAAATGTTCTTCTGTCCAAATTGCAGATGGAAGTTTTCTGTTGCGCTTGCAGGTTCGCAGACTCTAATCTAGAAGCCTATGGCGCCAATATAATCCAATCAGGTAAAGCATGTTGTACCGAGCCGAGGTTTCCAAAGGAGCACTCAAGACAGTTACGTAAATGTAAATAAGGCTTGGTGCCTTCCGCACTCTTATCCCTCAATCCTATGAAATCATTAAACGGCGATAAAGCAATAGATAACACTAAAATGTGATTTAAATAAATCACAAATTTTGTACGAGTGTTTGATAACATTTTTATCAATCAAATATAGTGCCATCTTCACTCCTGCGCAAAATCGAGTTATTTGATTCGCTTAATGCATGAAGCACGAGCAGTGTTAGCTCAGCGGTACAAGACTGAGACATGCGATCGCAGGTTCGATTCCCATAATTCAAATTCTGTGCAATAATTATGTATGATTGCTACTGCTCCAAAGTTTCCAGAGGATAGATAGCAGCGTCCCCTTCGTACCATAATACCAGATTGCTATCGACAACCTACTTGACAAGCGTGGGGCTTTGCGTCTATCGACTGAAAAGAAAGAAGAAAGAAATGAATTAAGTGATACCAACTAATAACTATATCTAATACGCTATTGCCTACGTAATGCCAATGTTAATTATTTATTATTAATTAGTTGTAAATAAAAAAGTACATAATAGGAAGCTTAAGTCATGTCAAATAATATTTTTTTTAATATAACTGTTGCTATTATCGCCATATAAATCATAAAGATATAAAAGAATAAGTTAAAAAGCTAAATATAAAGCTGGCATTTGATGTGAATTCTTATTAAGATATAAATAGCTAATAGCTTAATTAATATTTACATTTAGCCTTTGTAATCGATCACACTAGCCTTCAGAATTCTACAGCGATTCTTTTTAAAAATCCAACGTCTGTTTAGTGCTTATAACGATGCACTAAGAGTGTTTCTTTTTTAATTAAAACTATTTCTTCGGTTATTCTTTTTACACAATTTTAATCGCCATAGATGTGTTTTACATATAATAATGACTTACGGCACTTAGATGTGATTTCTCACTACTAGTTCTATTGGCCAATGGGCCATGGAGAGATTAGAGTGAGATGTTACTCAAGATTTTTCTACTAGACCGTAGGTGGAATGATCAAATCCGTAGACAAGTGAAAGCAAGCGACAGCCCCCCGCCCCTGAAGTGGCAGCGGGCAGACCTGAAAGCGTTTATAATACTTTAGCCCCCCCCCCCTAAAGGGGTGAACAGACCTAAAAGCGTTGGTCGATGGTGCCTTAATTATCTTGAGTAAAGACGACAGGGCTATTTGAGATTGTCACACCCGTCTGGTCATGTTGGTGTGGAGTTCTCCTGCCTGCTGGAAGGAGCAGAAGAAGTTTGACTTGCCACTGCGGCTGCGTTGAGAACAAGGAGGGTGTGACGATCTGCATCATGCAGGGCGCCGCAGAGATGTACTGTAAGAAGAACTCAAGTTGGGCAATTTCTGCACTGTATACCAAGCAGGGCTCAGTTGTACGCTGTACTGGGCGACTCACGGTCCGCCTTCGATACAGTTTCAAGATCCGACATGATCGTTCGACCCTAGCGTTAAGAATAAAAAGAAACATGGTGAAAGAACGCGAGTAAGGGAAAAAGTCCAGAAATGGAGACTATGGACCAGCAAGCACATCATAGAACTTTTACCGGTGGGCAGGTGATTGATGACTTGCGAAGGCTTCGGAAAACGGTTCCACAACTGTTCAGGTCTTATTAGAAATCTGTGGTAGAGAGGTTAAATGGTGATGATGCCGATGATTAGGTTTAATTAAAGCATCCTCAGTGATCTACCATCACTAATATGTGTAAACTGTTATTGCGACTTAAACGAAGAGTGGTCTTTGACATGTGTCACTTTGAAGTAAGGTGATGAAGCTTCACGAAGGTTCCACATTCCAGTGAAACTTCTTTGTAACAATTGGGGCCAAAACTACCAAGTTTTCTAGCTTGTAGGCCCCAGAGACTTCGTAAACAAAATATAGGGTTAGGCTGAATGTCGTCGGCGTTACATCACCTCTAATACATGAAAGATTAGTGACCTGGTGATTATTCACAGAATCATACCAGTGAAACATCTATGTCGTGGTCAGAAGCGAGGCAGTTGAGAGAACCCACGAGTATACATGACACGGAAATTCAAAATGCCTTAAACCTTTTAGAGATTCTACTTTAAACATAATTTAATGGAATCTTAAAAAAGAGATATAGTTTCTATGACTTTTGTATTTATTATCAAAGAGAGCTATGAATAAACCACAGACGATTATATTTTAAAAACATTGCATGTGAAAAAAACTTATAATGAACGTGTGAGTTTATTGATGTAAAACAATAATAACGTTACAATTTAGATAACACACACCGGAAAATCTAATCAATAATTACTGCCTTTCAACTCAAGTAGTGGCTAGCCCCAAAAAATAAATAAAATTATCAGTATTTTTAAAACTATTTACATTTAAAAAAGTAAATGAATTTTATGTACTCCGTCCCGTATTCGTCTCTGGTTCTCCACATGACCATAACTAAATATAAATTTCAATTATTTTAGTTTCTTCTTAAGATGAAAATTTACTCTAAATGATATTAAAAGCCTAATTTTGCAATGACTTGATTTTGAAAGTAAAAAAAAAATTGTCGAAGTATGTTCTCTAATTTATCACTATAATCAATTTTAAGCGGACATTCTGTAAAAATAACGTACGTGACATCGATTTTTGAAATAAATTTTCCACCATATTATCCGGTTTCAGGTTAACCTTTATTTATGGGTACAATCTGTGCATTATTATGTTTTATCTGTATGTAGTAACTTTTAAAACCATTCAAAGCAATAGTTTTAATTTTTTATATGGAGCAATATCAGCTTCTTCGTATTGTTCTGAATAGTTTAGTTAAATTTCCTTAGATACCTATATAAATACTTACCATGTGATCGATTAATTTTAAATTCAATCAAAATAACATGATAAACATCTACACAGGAACACGTAACCCAATAACACGCACCAAACTGCATTGGTCCTTGGCGCCAATGTCAGTCAGACAAAAATTCCACACACGTAGTCTGGGCTATTCTGATGTCACGAAAAAGGGCATCCGTCGACAATGGCACATTTGTGTTTTATTGTCCCATTATTATTGTTTGCGCCATTATTATCGTGTTAATTCCACCCTACAATTGATTGTATTGAAACGAATGTTTTTGTCTACACCAAAATTTAAATATTTTTATTATCACCATTATTTTTAAGTTTGCAATGACGTTTTCTTATTCAATTCCAAACAATTGAACGATTTCAAATTAATTATTAATTATGATAACAATCTAATCTAAACTATTTAATAATTTTTGTGTTACATACTTTATGTACTTGAATAAACGAGGCCTGTTCTTGGGCAGTAGACGTAAAACTTAAACAATCGCTTTGTAGTGCCGACACCGCCGCTTCCCGATGGTACCATACTCGACTCCGTTTGTGTAATAAATGTGACTGATATAGATTTGAATGCCATGAAATTGTTTGTATATCTTAAAATGTAATTAATTAATATTATTTTAAATTCGATTTGTATTGTACATAAATTAAATTTTCATCAACTAATGTAGTACCGAAATACCGGACAAAAATCGTCCGGGATTCCGGTATTTGGTATCCCAGAATCCCGGTATTGTAAGTCCTAACCGCTACTATAGCAATCGCGAGACACAGTCCTGCCTTTGGTCTCCTTTGAAAGCCCTTACGCCTACACTCAGTCACTCTATCAAGTCTACCTAAGAGACTTAAAGCCCAGCTGTTCCCACACCCTGTAAAATAAATAATGTTAGGGACCAACCCGAAGTTACTGAGTGAACTCTGCAACTTACTTCCTGTAAAAAGATCTAGACTAAACACATTCAGCGCTCTGCCTCCATAAATCCGGTATTAATATACCAACGGAATAGCAGCATTTGTTAATAAAAAACATCATGACCTGACCGTACAAAAAATTTTAGGCATCATCTAAGTACATATACGATAGTATTACAATAAAGATTATGAAAAAAATTTTGCCGGCATATAATGAAAATTACATGAAAATGACGCCTTATCAACTAATGTAAACTTAATTTTAATGCTAACGATATAAGTGATTGTATTCATATCAAATAAAGGTTTGACTTATAATTGGAAAAAACTCTAGATACCAATCACAAGAAGTGAAAGATATATTTTTACATTTGTTATAAGGACATTCTCATATATCTTTCTTAGAACCGTTAATTCAAGCTGGCAGTATATCCTGAACTTTTCTTAAAGTACCAAGAATGACTGCAAAGGAATTTAATTGATTATATATAGTTCAACATAATGCTGTGTTGTCATCAGTCGAGATAATATTTTAAGTTACAATACAAAACCTAATACAAAAGAATAATGCGTTTTTGTCATTGTTCAGAAACGTCGTCGCTTATTTTAATGAGATCTCTCCGGCGCCATGATAAGTAAAACACCTAATTATTAGATTACAAGCCATAAAGGGATAACTTCTTATTAAATATTTAATGGATTCAGGCTTATGCGGAAGTCCATCTTAAGTAAGTAAAGGACCAATATTCAGCCACTTTGTTGCACGACTACCACTGCATGTGCGGAAGTGACTAAATATTGGTCCTTTACTTACTTAGAAGTAAGCCTCCCACTAGACTACCGGTGACCTAATTAATCTTCTTATTAAATAGTCGACATATAGACACTTTATTAGATTGACTTTGATTTTTATCATAAACAAATTTTTTTTCTTATTAGTCGTATATAAAAAATTGACTCAACATGACTCTCACGTTAATTTAGAGGAAGGGTTCGTATTGTGTTTTTACAAAAGATGTTGGTGCTGTTAGCCTTAAGGCTTTTACGGCCTCGTCGGTCAGGAGTTAACTGAGCAAAAGGGTCCGTGAACTATACGGAAAAGTCTTTGTGCTTTAGATTACTAAAGCACCGCAACATAAACAATTCTCAACAAAGTGACATATTGGCATCAAAGTGTCAAAACTCTGAGAATGGTCTGGATACAAGACTTCCTGTGAAAGAGGCTGTTAGGATTGATAGCATATGATGAGAAATATCTATGAGGAAGGCCACAAGTGGGAACGAGGAATAATTTCGTGAAGGTACCTGGACTAAAAACGAGAAAAAGAAATAGATGAGTTTTTAGATGAGGAAGAATGGCAGGAAAACTACTTCTTACTCTTTATAGCACTAGTTATTAGTACTGATCAGTAAGTATTGTTGTATAATTGATATATAAGAGAATACAAATAGATAGTGAAGAAATTTAAAAATGACTTTATATATAAAATACTTCTCGTGCATGTTTGAAACGCATAGTTTAAGGTAAGGTTTTTATTAGTTCACTTTCTACAGTTAAAATAATGGTTCAACTGTAATAAAACAGGCAATTTTGTACGCATGTTGATTTTATAAAAATCACAATACATTTTCAACGCGGAAAACTTGTTCCGTTTACAAACTGTATTTGTGTATGCGATTTTATCTTTTATCTCAGTTTTATTATTTACTAGCTTACCCGACTTACTTTCTATCTTAGCTATGAATAAAGTATTCGAAACTTAAATAAATACAATAAAATTTATTGATTTCATTCATTTTAAAAACATTATTGATGCTCTTTCAACAGGGGAACAGGCAATATACAATTGTCAATATCAAAACAAAGATTTTCAAGATTCATGCCACAGACACACGATAACTGCCCTTGCGAAATATTTATCGACATTGCGAAATCAAAATCAATGGAATCGATAAAGCCGTTGACGAATTGTCCACAAGGAAATAGAGATACTTTTTTAAATAGTTTGATGTATGTACATTAAAAGCAATGGGTGAATGAGAGAGCAGTGCTGGCCCAGAAATAGATGACTTAGGAAACTAAATCGCGAGTTCGGTTCCCGGGATACAACCTTATATAATTGACACTATGTGCATTAATTATATAGGATGCTATGTTTCCAAAGGATATGTTGTAGCATCCTCTGCGTGCCATAATATCACACTGCGATTGCTAATCCGTCTATATTATGGCGATTATGGTATATCCCCTATATCTTATTCCCCTATATCTTATCTTTGGGAAAGGCGAATGCCTTGCAGTAGGCTTCTATGGGCTGAAAGGGCAAATTAGACTAACTTATTGCGTAATAACTTAGAAGTAAAAGACGACTTGAGAAAGAAAGATTAACTCGATCATGCTTCGTTTCGTCCTCGACATATGCCGCGCTACGTGTGTATAACAATCACCACAACTTAATAATGCTTAAGTAAAATTCACGAGGAAACTGGCATAATTTAAAATCAAAAATATATATGACATTCATCAAATCCTACAACATTGGGCTTGAATGATTCATTCCTTTCATACACTTTCATCCGGAAGAAGACCTGTGTTCCAATTTTAAATAACACACTCGGGCTAATAATATTCACCTAATAGATCTATATATAATAGCAATAGTCCAATGATATAATTTTTTCAACCAAGAGCTTATGGCGTTTGGCATTTCTATATGAAAAATAAAAATCCGTAATTAAAATTGTGATATAAAAATATATGTAAAGGAAAGGAGGAAAAAGGGATACAAAATAAACACAAACAAATATAAAAATTGTGAAACATAGATTGAAAATAAATATTTAGAATTATTACAGTATGCTAAAGGGAAGGCAAAGGAACAAAGGCGATATGTGAGTTAAAAAAGTAATGAAAGAGAATGATAACAACATTAGAGGAATGAATGAAAGATATTAAGGAGGACAAAGAGAAGCGTGAAAGTGACAAAACTTTTGAAACATCTGTTGTAAATAATATCACTGTTTATACATGGCATGGCACTTGCGATGCCCAAATACGCGGCCATAAAATAAAAAAAAAATAATGTAACATTTCAGAGTGATCACTTTATTTATTGAATGTAAAATATGTAACTTAAACTTGTGATCGATCAACATAAACTACTGTTGTTAAACTACAATAAATATTGCAGCGCATCAACTGTTGAACATGCGAAGTTTTAATCGAACTATCAAAATTTAATAGAAACTATATCACGTAATCGTAGAGTGTGAAGTGAATCACATATAATGTTTTATAAATAACATTAATGATTTTATTTAGGTGATGTATAAATAATTATAGTTATCAATACATTCATCACAATTAACCTCTTCACCTATCACCATAGTGCATTAACCATCCTAGCTGGTGAACTCTCCTGTGTCTGCTACCGTCATGGAGCATTCGTTCAATCGGTACAAATCATATAAAAATTCGTGTCGGACTTATGACGGGCCATGAAAGCTTATTTACCAAAAAGAAGTTTAGGCTAGCAGCCTTCTGCTGCCTGACTATCAATCCTCGTATCTGTTTATGCGAATTAGGCAGTGTTAATCAAAAAAGCTAAGAGTATTATGTCATAACCAAAAATTTTTTTTAGTAAGGACATACTCTGAAGCCTTGTTCGCATTTACAGATTCTACGTAAAAACGCAGAAGGCTCTCGCTGAAGTTAAACCTCGTTCACGTAAGTCACTCGTATCTCGGAGGCTCAATCGGGAACCTCGAGTCAGGCTTTTACATCACATGTAATACTAAATAGGAATGACCGTCATGTTGTAACCTGGTTTCATATTATAAACCCAATACAACCGTCTACGCAAATAAATAAAAAATAAATCAAGATCTATTCTAAAGTTTGTCGTGGGTTATTACAACTGACGAGAATTATATTTTTAGTAGTTAACAATTTTTTTTTATAATCCATTAGTATTAGCTATTTATATAAATTATATATATATATATATATATATATATATATATATATATAATTAGAAATATATTGTAAAAAATATAATAACTTTGTTATTTTAGAATTTATGTATATATTAGAAGTTAAAAGTTTTTAATATATTTCGATTCAAACTAATGAAATATATTATTAAAATCATCATTCTATATAAATAAATAAAATTGGAGTGTCTGTATGTAATATTAAAATAACCGCTTTATAATTCATCCTCATGATTCATGCATACGGTACATATTCCAAAAATACTTTTTTTTATTTTTGTCTGCCTGTCAATTTCTTACGACTATCCGCTGAAATGGCTAGACCGATTTTGACGGGACATATATTGGCATGTAGCAGATGTAATAAAGAATAACTTAGACTACTTTTGTTTTGTATAAATTAAAATAAAACAATTCCAATTACGGACTACTGTCTTTTAATAAAAATATATCGTATATATGACTTTCCTCCACGGACTACATGTATAATAATGCCTGTGCAAGAGTAAGAGAATTATTAGAAATATAGGAATAGCTTATGATACATCTGTTATGTGTTCTGGTGCTTGGAAGGGCTAACAGCATTAACATATTCAGAAACAATACGTGATGTTTGGGTGTTTACAGGATGATTAAAAACAGGTGTAAACGCTTTGAAGGAGGTTGAGCTGCCCATTTGTCAGCGAAAGAGCAATTATACTGTGTATAAAGTGATCAATCTGATATATTGTTATTTTTAATGAAATGCTACTGCCAATATAAAGTCTACAGGGACAGACAATAAAAAATAATTAATTTTAATATGCAGTACTCTGTACTTTTAAGACGCATTTTGTTACTATATTGGCATTGTTTATTATATCTGAAACCATTAATTTTTGGATACGATATATTATTTCACAGTAAATAAGCTATTTATTCACCAGTTTGAAAATATTACACCTATTATAAAACAATCTGTATATGTTCACAATTGTATGTTACGTCTACGATTAAGTTTTAATTTATTATAAATTAATTTATGACCTTCAAATAGAAATAAAGGAATAAACAATTAATCTTACCAAAAGTCCGCAAGCGATAAAAGCTATGAGCTTCATTATAAAATACGGAATAGTTTCTTTATAGATGTAAAACGTTTCTTATTGCGCCGAAATCTCCAAAGACGATACAGGCGGGTTGCGCGCACGCACATTTGAGAACGAGTGGAGTTTTCTGCACGCGGTCATACGGATCATCAGTGTAGGGTGGCCCTCGTAGCGAAGGATATAGGACAATAGCTTAGTGTGAATATTATAATCATATCTTTAGAGATATTTTTGTGTGAAATATATTAGCATATACTTGCTATATATAGGATGATTGGAAATAAATGTAAACGATTTAAGTAGTGTAGTGTAGGTGTAAGGCGACGATGACCAGAGCGTTTGAATCATTACAACGAACCCATCATCTATCCAGCCGTTCGGCATCCTGCTTGACATGGATCTTCCCCATATATTATCAAAAGAAACGACTGAATGCAACGTCTGACAAAGACGACCTTGATTCGGTTGTTTGACCACCGAATACACCATCACACTACAGAACCCTAAGGCCTCAGCGGTGGTCTATTCATTTACCCTATATGGTCTGATCACTGCCACTTAAATATGCCTATTCGGTTGGCTATATCGGTTACTTTGGTACGTCTACAAATCTTGTAATTATTAAAATTAAATCATTAAAGAACTAAATAGACAAAACATATTTTTTGTTCCACACGGTCGAAGTCGCGGGCACAGCTAGTAAGAGAAATAATTCATAGTATGTTGGATAAAGAATTATTTGATTTCTCTTAAACTGTATTGTATTTTAAGTGTATTGAAATCACCTAAACATTTATTTAAAAAATAAATGTGTTTATATCTGTGTAAATTGGGCAGAATAGTAAAAATTCCGTATTTAATTAAAAAAAATTCAAGTCAAAAGTGAATAGATATCCTCTAGGCAACCTTGTTCCATTTTAGACCTCGTCACCGCTTAACAAAAGACGAAATAGACGTCAAATGCTTTACATATCAGCAATTAAAAATATATATTTGTAGGAATTATACGGTCACACAATAAACGTGTGGACTCCCTACAAAGGTGACCTCAACGCGTGCGCATCTCTCCGTGATATGAGAATCAATGAAATGCATCTACCGCGCTCATTCATAAATATTATAATTATATTAATTGTAATATTCTTAAATAATGATATTGCGTTATATGCACACAAACGGTGTTATGAATGATGGCGCTAGTGTGCCATAGAACGGAATCTAATGATGACATATCTCTCAATTTTTTATTTAATTATGCCAAATAACTGAGATAAAATTTTATTTTAATTTACATAATAATGATTGCTAACATGTTTACAATTAAAAATATGGAACAAATTGCGATTACAACGGCAGGCGAAACATAACTTGCGTAATGTTAATAAAAAAATATTAAAAAAATCAAACCAACAATAATTAGTTACTATTTACTTAAATAACTTAATCTAATTAAAAAATAATAATCAGTAACTAATTATTATTCTGTAAATAACTATTTATTTATTATTTATTGACGAGGTATTTATTAATTATTAATATATTCTAAAGAGTAGTTGTAGGCCACCGGTAAGGATTGAAACTTGCGATCGTAGGTCGCGAGTTTTGTTATTGTTCTGATTCAATCAAACTTCGAAGTGTACATAATACTATCAATCATGTAAATGAGTCAACAAAGTTCCACGCCTTTCGATCAATCAAAAACTTTTGAATGTTATAAAGATTTGTGTAATAAAAAAAATAATTTTAGGTTTAAAACTAAGAAAAGGAAGGGCTAAGATATCTTGTGGAACTTTATTATGTATACGTATATTCAGACCTATGAAGGATTTGTAAACTTTTTAAGACGTAATTTCGACATTACGAGTTTATTTTTATTTCCCATAATGAAATACGGTAAAAGGAAATGATATTAATTAAAATATAAAAAATAAATATATTTATAGCTATATAAATTTATTTAAGTATATATACAGGTATGTGTTTATTTATGAGGTTATTGAAACAAAAAGTATTTAAAAAATCCTAAAATAATAAGTTTTTCATGACAGCACAGCCTGGCAACGAATTAATCTTGAATTATTTATTGACGATTTAAAAAGTGATAAAAGAACACCCGAAATTTCGTTTAGATCTTTTTTTTATTAAGACGCGTTTTGAATATTCGTAGATCTATTTGATTCTTGATTCAATCAAACTGATCTATTCCGGAATTCTTCTCGCGGCGTATACTATCTTTTGAAGGAGTCTGTAATCCCATCAGCATGATAAAGTTAAAAATGTCCAAGGGATCATGGTCCTTAGCAATAAGGATAAAGATACGAGAAGGCAGATTTATCACCATATCAGCTGATAGATGCATATTGCAAGGCATCACCACGATGAGCGATCTCATGCTGCATGCATCCAGTGATTTCCGGTGATAAGAACTACCTCGTTGGTCTACCTATTAGAAGCTCTACCCACGCCGCATTTACGAAGGAAGATTATTAATAAATAAATTAAAATATAGTGTCTTTTTTATTTACCCGTATTATAGATATGATACGTATTGAAACTAAAACTTGAAGACATTGCTAACTTAAGGCCTATATTAAGATTACCCATTGATAAATTTTTAGGCTGGCTAAAATTTTTTTTTAAGTAAATTCCTTCATTATTGATTACACAGATTATATTAAAGTTTAACAGTATTTATTAAAAAAAAATAAACAAAGATTATTCACAAAACATCGTGAATATTTTAGTTACACGAGTCACGAGGTAGACCCGATTTCCAAAAACACGAATTGAAAGCAGCCTCCAGAACTTTAAAGCCCAAAGAGCCTTTTGTTCTGCGCGCTTTATGGCTTGCCCCTTATTTAAAAAAATATGTATTTATTACTATTTAACGATATTTATAATAAGAAAATATAATTAAATGGATAACTTCCTCATTATGATGCAGTACACAGAACATCGGACATTCTACCGCCCTTGCGCTCCCATATCCGATAAAGCGAGTCGTCGACTATTGGATAGGTATCGGATATAAAGCGTAGGACTCACTGGAAATTGTACAATACTGCCATGACCTGAAATGTGTTCACTTTATTAAACATTTAAATTTAGAACATTGTTTATTTTTATTTTTAGTACTTTTTACATTTTTATTATGGACAGTATCTAATTAAAAGAATTATATCAGTGATTGCTTAGTTAGAAAACATTTATGATTGTCGATCGCATTATAGGCATTATCATAGTCATTATCACTGTCCTTATTACTATTATCTATAAAATTACATATGAAGTTTGTTTAGTTTAAGATGTAAAAGGTGCTAAACACCATATCAAAAAAACAATGTTTTCAGGAAGAACAAATAACATTATGAAATATAGCGAAATAAACGTTTTGAAAATACAACATATTAAGATTAATTATTATTTACAATCTGTCCCAGCAGACATTGTACTGCCAATAGTTATTGGGCTGTAACAAAGAAAATTGTAATAAAAAATAGATTTATGTCACGTGTTTCACTTTATGAAGCGCAATAGGAAATAGATGTAAAAGCTTTTCAGCTCTTTAGTAAGAAGTCAGCTATATCTTCATCCCTTTACAGATTTGAAACGTATAACCAATATCTCTGTTTAATTACAGTCAACGGTAAATGATTTTCAATTGTTTATAAAGTATTCTAAGTCTTATTTAAATTACTACAATTTCCTCTCAATTTATTTAAAAAAAAACAGTATTCTGGATACAATTTAGAACTAGGTAAGGAAATATAAATATAGGCTACGACCAAATTTCAAAAAATAAATAGATGAAACTATAAAAGAATGTCTATAAAAGAATGTCCCGTCTACAATTTTTGCTTTCTAAATCACAAACGCTTGACTATAAATTATTATTAATAATGTCAACACAAAGCCCAGAAACGTTAGATTGACTAAAATCGATGAACCAATTAAGTAAATGAATATAATATATAGTATAATATAGTAGATATATAATAGTAATATGATAAAATATAAAAATTATGAAAATTCTTTCCATATTTTTGGCAGCCCTAGCGAAGAAATCCTTTGCGGGCATAGGATTTATTCAAACTAAACAAATTTCCAAACACAACTAACTGTTAGCTATAACGATACCGCGAAATGCCAACAACTAACAAACAATTCAGCTAAAACATCGCTTAAGGACACCCATAGCGGTCGGTCGGGCCGCAAATGAAAAAAGTTTTACCGCCAATACAAATGCTGCCAAATTACTTTAGCCCAAAAAGCTAGATCAACATTCTTTATATAAGATCGCAACGAATTATTTATGAAATATTTCTATACTTCATAAATTCCACCTTCGCTGATGAGTTTGAAGTATAAGAGCTTTAAAGGGTAGAAGGTATAGCTTATTCATCGACATAAAGTTTAAAACTTTCACACCTACTTCCAATGCGCTGCGGCAATGCAATCTACACTGGCTTATGTTTACTTCCCAATGAGTTTCGTGAAGAGCGCAATCCGCGCTAAACACAACCGCATTGGGCAGGCTAGATACGAGAGTTCGGTTCAGGGTCGACATACCATAGGTCTCCTTTCAAAACTCGCTGACATAAGCAAACTGCGAAAACTCATCAAGACATCTTTCCATCTCACACAACTACTAAGCGGGCACGGGTACTGCACGCAGTACCTGCACCGTTTTAAAATAATCGATAATGAGACTTGCCCATGTGACGACTCCAAAGTGCAGACTTTTCATCACCTGCTCAGACACTGCTCTCGATTCGAATCCAAAAGACGTAACCACGTGACCTTATGTGAAAACCTTAATATACCTCCGTTCAACTCACAGGACCTTCTCAAGAAAAATCCTACTGCAGAATCTTTTGATGAGTTGGCCCGGCACATTGTCCTAAATCTCAAGGCATTTAACGGTCTGTAGCGCTTGGGCAACGATTTTAAATAACGTAATGTACCAATTAATGTATAATTGAGTAAAACTTCAAAATTGCATTGTTAATATGCATACATTTTAGCTGTATTTACCCATAAGACAAAATTGTATAAGAAAAATTGTAAAAAATTATAAAACGCTGTCGTGCCTCGCAGCTGGGAGAAGAAAGATCCGTATCAAATAGCGGCAACCCTCTCCCAACTGCCTGCGTTTAGTAAAAGCGAAAAAAAAAATATTGCAAGAAAAAAAAATAGCGATAGAAATTAGAATTAATAAAAAAAAAACTTCCAATCTTCTGTATAAAGTGATCACTATGTAAAAAAGTTACATCAATTTATATTTTCTATAGAAATGCGAGAAGCTAATACTCGTAGTTTCTGGCAGTAAAAAGTTTACAGAGACAGATAGTAGATAATAATTAATTTTAATATGTTATCTGAATTTTAACACGCCTTTTCTTCCTTCATTATCATAATGTTATTTATTATTTATGGTACCATTAATTTTTGGATAGAATGTACAATATATTAATTGATAACAAATGAATTGTACATTCACCCTTTTAAGGCTTTTACAATTATAACCAATAAATCTATTGAAATGATAGATGCCTGTAGAATTCAGCGAGTCGATTATAAAAAATTATTGTACTTCATAAATAACTCTGGTTTATATGCCTTATCTAGCCTGGGGGCCTCGTAAATATTTTCGCGGCATCCATTTTTATATCTTTTTGCACATGTCAAAAGTATTTAAAATCTAACCAGATTAAAATTTTTATCATAAACCGTACGTGTCAATAGCGTTGACTAGAAATAAGGACAACATCATGTTAACATTTCTGAAATTACTCTTTTTCTTTTGTTTAGCTATATTCGAATGTTTATGCGCGCCGTTTTGGCTTTTTTTCCACTGGCCGTTTTTCTTTTGTAAACACTGTCTGTACATATATATAAGGAAACAAGACGTTACAAAGGTTATTAAAAGAAAGTGGAACGATCACTTTCTCTTGTATCAGACGTAAGGGTATTTATTTTATCAAAAATATTAACCATTTAACTGCGAAATATTACATATCATCTCCATTGTACAAAATCCTAATAACTTAATTATCTTTAATAAAATAAAAAAAAAAACTGAAAGGTAACATTTGAAATGACTGTAATTTGAAATAATTATGAACTAAAAATATGTCAATTATTTTTACAGCAAAGGAAAAAAGAGAAAATTAATATATATACGCTTTTTTAACACTTTTCTATGTATAATATTAATACTATTTAGTAATCGGTTTAGATATGCGCCTCAATATTTACGCTATATTTGAAGTATAAAAAATTATCGACTTTAATAATCTTCCTGAAAAATAAGGTGCTATTTTATACAAATAAAGTATTTATTATTTGTATATATTTTTTAGCCGTCGCGACATAATCCTACTAGAGCTATTAAGCTAGATAAATACAAAATATTTTAAATATAACAACTTACGGTAAGTAATAAATTACCAGTATCATTTTAATTTTAAGGATTAGTCATATCATTCAAAACTTTCTTTCTCATATGCAAAAACTAAACACAGTTTTTAAATAGAAAAATATTTAATAATTTAGAAAAACAATTAAATATTTAAATTATGTGCAATTGATATTTTCGAAGTGTTGTAGATTTTTAATTTTCTTTCAACTGCGATTTAGCATTGACATGCTTTGATTATGTCAGCATTGTCACCATGGAGACGGCTTTGAAATGTCAGTTTGACAATAGGTAAACAGTAGTTTATGTGACTAAGAGAATTTATTTATGTTTTTTATAACATGGAAAACAGAAGTGCAACTGTAAAAAAAACTGGTAAACATGTTTTTATACCAAACAGCGCTAAATATAACAAATTTCCTCACGGTCCGAAAAGTTTGAAAAAAGTTATATCTTCGAAGGCTTTAATTCAAAATGGACAGGCGGAAGGTAAGTGTTGTTCAACAGGGACTATGGGACAACCTGTACATAAGCCAAAGAAAACTACAAAATCTGATCTTACTTTCGATAAAAACGTACCTAATATTTATATAAAGTCTGGCATTTGTAAGCAATGTGGTGACGTCTTAGCAAAGAATAGCAAAACAGCTCATAAAAATATGCGAAATCATGAAAAAACAGTACCAACTAGTAGCCACTACAATGATATGGTTGAAACACCTTTAAAATATGGAACAGCATCACTAAAATCAAATAATCTCTCAAATACAACACAGGAATCCATTCACCAGTATTACAAAAACGAAAAGTTCGCTCAACTATCTACATCTGATTATGTTACTCAAAGTAAAATCCAACAAAAACCATCATTAAGCACTATAAGAGAAATAGATACCTCTGTACCTAAGTCAAAATCTTCACATGTCTTATATGAAATATATCCTGAATCATCACCAGAGGAATTTGGGTACTTTGATTATAATAAACATGATAACATAAGGGAGATAAACGAATTTCGGAGAAAGAATTACTTTGAGTGTCACTCAGCTAAATCTAGAGTTAATACAAGCAGTGCATCAAGTATAGGCACCCATAAATGCATTTACAGATTCTACCTGAATGAAAGATTATTTCCTGTACCAATAAACACAGATCATCACAACAATATAAGATGTATTGAATGTAAATTACCTTTAGATGACACTAGAACATCTAGCTCAATAAATGGGACTGTACAAGCAAAAGTCAAAGTAGAGAATAATGTACAAGACATGATGTTATTGCTGCCAGTTAAAGAGCCTCTTATAATTAAAGAGCGAAGAAAAGAACTCTGTAATGTTGTAGATCCAGAAATTTTATACTTTGGTATTATAAAACTCAATTCAAACGGAGATTCTATATTTAATAGAACTTTACCAAATAACTCGCTTGCACTGAAATATCAGAAAGGATATAGGAGATATGAAAATGATTGTAGTTATAAATATCATTGTGTTGGTGACAGAGATGTTGTAATAAAATGATTATAATTTTTTAAATGAATTATTATAAAATGTTAAAATATAAAAGTCTATTGATTATATAATGCAATAGCTTTAAATGGGTGAATGTATAGCTCATTTGTTTCCAATTCATGTAATGGTACACCCTGTTCAAAAATGAATTATTTTGGAAATAACAAATGCTGTAATGATAATATAGTAATAAAAGAAAATTACAAAATTCGGACTCCATTAATACTTATTTACTTTGTCCTGACAGACTTTGTGCTGCCAGAAATTATTAATTAGTCACATTCCAATAGAAAAAATATGTTAATGTAATATATATCAGAATGATCTCTTTATATAGGTTTATTAGAAATTTGTGAAAAAAATTATAGTCTTTTGCTTACAAAAAAACTATACATTCACCTATTCAAACCTATAACCAATCAGCCTGTATACAAGGCAGACCTTTCCTCTCCAGACAAAAGATTCCAAATACCTCTTTAAGTTATTGGATTCACTAAATAGTGTGTTTCAATGAATCCAATGTTAATTTGAGACAATAGTTAAACTTTTGGTTATGGTGACACCACTTCTGTTATTTGACGGTATAAGAAGAATCATGAATTTATTTATTTTTAATTTTAATCATTGTAACCACTTAATGTTTGGAAGGCGAAAGGTTTTTTTAAGAACTGTATTAATCCATAACTAAATTAAGCAACTATTAGAGACAAGGATTTTTTTCATTAAATATATTTTTTTTTAAATCAACGGATGCTTTTTATTTGAGTAGTTAGTATGCAACCTCAACTAAGGTACCTACAAGTGTGCTCAACTAACAAGGATCATATTGCCTCTATTTATATGGCAATTAATATTGGCTTGTATGAAATAAAAAGTATTCTATATGTGTGATATTTTTTTAATTTTTTCCTTTTTAAAAAAATCTACCGACCTAGTATCAATCACATTATTATAAGCTCTAACATTATTTTAAAAATATTTCAGAAATTATCACAATTATTTAGTTTAGCGCCATCTAGTAACACAATTTAGAACTTCCATAACATAGTTACTATAAATTCGTAAATAATTCATAATTGAAATTATCAAATTATTTACGCATCAGGAATTTGTCAACGACTGGTTGCAGTAATTATTGACTTGATATAAATTTTATTCAACCATCACATTGCGTGAATGCTCAAGTTTACATTTTTCGAAGGAAATTATCCTACGCAGAAGCGCCATCTATCGCTGTTGACAATTGAATACGAATTCATCTAAGAAAAAAATATATAAATTTATACAAAATGTACAGGTTAATTCTGTATTAAAAACAATGTCATTAAAATCTAAGGTACACCGTATTAAAGCCACCGCAGCATAAGTTGAATTAGAGACAAATTATAAAACATTTTATGAAAGAACTAAACACCTTATTAAAAAACAAAACACTTTAGCAAAAGGACAAAACACTATTTGAAAACAAAGTCGATCGGATTTCCGTGGAATATATAAGTATAAAGTTAAGCGTAGATTCAAAACAGTCACTACAGTGTGTTCAAGATGTCTTTATTTTTATTGCAAGGAAAATGTATTAGAAGGATCGGAGATTAATGTCGTTTCTGTCGGCATATTTTACAGAAAAACCGATTGAGTTTTATTGCTTCTGCATTGGAGATGTAAATACTAAATGGCAAAAGGTTGTTGATAACGAAGGTGAATACATTGTTGATTGCAAATAAAAGCTTGTTAAAAATGTAGCCGTGTGAATTTTACTTAAGAAATTGACATTATTTTCCGGTCCCCCTAATATTACAAATGGTTCTATATCTAATAGATGCAGTGTGTATGCCTCCCCATTAAGCAGACTGACATAATTAATGTTGCGGTAAGTTTCTGGAGGCATTATCGTAGCGATCTTTGGTGAAACCCTTGCCCTACAGTGTGCGTCTAATGATAATGATTCTACATGGGCCAATACCACAACAGCCATGGAATTAATTTAAACAAAAATAATCTTATTAAGTAAACGAAAGAAAACACGTGTGTAATAAACATGATTAGAAGAAAAACAGCACGAAGTGACAACATGATGTAATTAAAAAACAATTTTTTGTTCCTTAATTATCGTAGACAAACACTGAAAATATACAAGTGAATAAATAATTTTTCTGTCAAATGTCAAAACAATAACTATATGTATTGGTTTGACACGTGCGCTTTGTGCAGTTCCTAGAGATCTTGACCTATTGAATATTATGACTGGTTTAATAGGCAAGTTTTTGTATAAAACACTATTATATTAGTGACTCCAATATTGTTATACTGCAAATTATGGTCGTTAAAAACTATACTGTGTGCATTACAACTAAGAAGAGTATTTTTTTTATAAATAATTAAAGGTTTTAATTTTTAAATTTTTTAAGTCGGGAGCAAAATAAAAAGTCACCACGAGAGCAAAAACGCCAAGCGTTTATTTCTTTTTTGATTAAAACTATTTTGGTAAGAGTTCTTTAGGGTTTATTTGTAATTTTTTGTTTTTTTATTTTTCATTTCGGAGCGGAAATCTTCTGGATGGGCCTAGATTGAGTGATAGCTCAGCGGCAGAGGACTGAGACTTGCAGTCCTAGGTCTCGCGGGTTCGATCCCCATTCACAATTTGTGCATTAATTATGAAGGATTGCCAATGCTTACAAACATGTTTCCAGATGATGGGCAGCAACATTCTTTGTGTACTATAATACCACACTGCGTTTATCCTCTCTTAGATATAATGGTAGAAGCCTATGCCAGCGGGCATCTTTGGGCTTGAATGATGACGAGACACAAGATCATGTGGGATTACTATCCACTTAAACCACTTCGGAGGTCGTTCTTTGTGCCTTTGTAGTGACTACCGAATCTCTTACGGAACTCGCAGGTGCCCCTCGGTATCGTACCGAGACACATCCTGGAAGGAAGCTAGACGTAATCCGGTATCCTCGATGTGCCGCAGCAGCACGACACTACTTCGCATTGCTCCCCTCCTTCTTTATTTATAACCTAATTTAATGATTCTGATTAACA
The DNA here is from genome assembly GCF_028537555.1 of Battus philenor. Taxonomy (NCBI): domain Eukaryota; kingdom Metazoa; phylum Arthropoda; class Insecta; order Lepidoptera; family Papilionidae; genus Battus; species Battus philenor. The sequence continues at coordinate 10,244,963 of NW_027181686.1, forward strand.
GCAGCCGTTTGAGGTATATTCCAAATTCTTATCTTATTTTTATAAAAATTTAAAATAAAATAAAATTATTTTGAATATATATTCAGAAAATTGAGCACGTGACCCCTAATAAGCATTTCCTTTATGATTATAAAAAATTGGGAGGAATCACATGTAATTTTAGACGCGGAGTGGGTACGACCTACACTAGATGGACCGACGACATAAATAGTCGCAGGAAGTCCGTTATCTTGACGATATTTGGAATAAACCTATGCCTTGCAGTAGACGTCTATCAGCTGAAAAAAAAAGAAGACGTATCAGTTTTAGCAAGTTTTATGATCAAATTATAAAGTTGATTATGGGTGCAAGTTTTTACTTGCGCCCAGCTAACGGAGGAGCATCCTTTATAATATGGTAGAAATTGCTTTGATATCGACAATTTTTATATTATTCGTCTATCGTATCAATATCACAGACACGTGAACAGCATAGGTTTTCCACATACAAGATGGACAACCTATGCTGCTTGCGTGATAGGACAGGACAGACGATGTTGTTGAAATGGTTAAGTCTCTGGACGTAGACCGTTTCCAATCTGCCCTAATGAAGATGAGGATATATATATAAATATAAGATGAGGATATGAGGATGATGATATATGGGAGAGGTCTATGTCCAGAAGTGGAACTTCATGCGGCTGTAATGATGATAATAATTTCCTAACCAAGCCAGTATTGCTACTAAGTAAGCGCTAGAAATTTTCAAGGAGATTGCCGGTTCAAAATCAATAGAAGGTTGTTATGATATACCTCTGTTTTCCTTAAAACACATTTTAGTTTTAAGTGTATAAACTGTTTATCTTATTAGTATAACGTTAAAATCGTTGAAACATTACAATAAACGTTATGTTTTAACAAATAAATTCCGATGAGAATTGCCGGTAAAAAGTCTAAAATATTTTGATGACTTAAAAACTTTATATTTTTTTACTCTGTGAAGAAAAAACACTTGGGACATATTGACATGTAAGATTCTTCCTAGGGCCAATATGCCTTGGGGGTAATGACAAGAAGAAGTGGAAATTAGAAATGTGTATATTGATAAGGCTTTTACATTTTCATCTAACATAAGTTCACAGAACAGAAGGGTCCGTGAACTATATCTAATATATAAAATTTCCATGTCACAATGTTAGTGACCGTACTACTTCGAAATGGCTTGATTGATTTTTTACCAAATTTTATATGCGTATTCAGTAGGTCTGAGAATCGGCTACTATCTACTTTCCATACCCCTAAGTGATTAGGGTTGTTCACCCAAAAATTTTTTTTTAATTTTTTAGACAAATTTTTTGGTATTTATTTTATCATGATACAGCATACAAAAATACATACAACCGTAATTTTCACCCCTCTACGATCAACCTTTATTTTTTTTTGGTTAATTAAAAACTATTTTTTTTTGCCAAACAACGTTTGCGGGATCAGCTAATATTATATATAAACCTATAGACACTACTCGAATAATTTACGAATTTTTAATTTTTATTAGGACGAAGTTTTACGCAATTTATTGTCTTTTAGTACAATTTGTATGCATGCCACGCCTTTACCATGACTTTGTTAAACTTTTTTCGGAGAATTAAGACTTGACTTTGACATAATATATAAGGGAGTCACAGATAAAATACAATTTTTGTGAAATTGGACGTTACTGAGATTTTGAGCTCAACTATATTAATATAAAAATTAATATGTGCCTGTCTGTACTAGATAGATTTAGAAACCATACATAAAATCGCCGGGAAGCTTTGTTAAAAATGTATAATAGTACAATCAGTTATAGCAACTTTAATCATGACTTCAAATGATTTAAAAATTGCCGATAATAATTCTTTTTGTCATACTATTATATTAGAAAAGATCAATGCAAATAACCAAGATAGAAATAAAAATAAGGGAAAAAAATTTGGTGCAAGGGTGGTATTAATCAAAACTAATTTTGATTAAAAAGGAATATTTTTGGAGCTTTATCTGAAATAAGTATATGAAGTAAAATAAAAAATAAATTTCTGCTTAATTTTACTAGGCACCTGACATCAATGATTTTACCATAGTAAAACCATATGAATGGTTCTCTTAGTCAAAATATTAATACAAATAAAAACTTCATTGATTTTAGAGAGTATATAATTTCTAATTTATAAGTTAATTTTTTTCAGATTTGGAAATTTCAGATTTTGTCAATAAATTGGACAGTCAATCGGAGCCAAAAATAGTTTTTCAAAGAGCCACATGTGGCTCGCGAGCCGCAGTTTGGCCACCCCTGGTGTATAGCATAAAGGGTTTTTGGTTTAAATATGTAGTATAAGGAAATTTGGCAGTTTAGCGCTAAAATGTGATAGTGGGGAGCAGGGGTCGGCAGACAAGAAGGTGTTGAGAGCTTGTTTATGTCCTGTGTAATTTCATGTTCGAAGGTGCGTAGCAGGTTTATTTATTTACACTTGGAAAAAGTAACAGCAAATAATTATGTGGAAAATTTTATAACAAGTTCTCGCTTATATATATATATATATATATATATATATATATATAGAACTATTTTTTTATTATTTATGATTTTAAAAAGTATTTCTTATTTCAGACTTGGCCGCCTATTTATCCGACTTACTTGTAAATTCTAGTTATTTTTTGAATTCGAGGAAAATTTTCTGTAAACAAACCCTGAAACAAGATGATTAGAAGACAGGGTTGAATGCGATAAAACCTTTGTAGACTAGCTATATATATACTGCAATAAAAGGGCTTGTCTCGCTTCTCTGGTACTGTTTACTGCCTCACGTCGCACACGCGACGTTGCCACTAAAATGAATGGGTCAAACAAGTTATTTATTTTCTTCATATCATTTATGAGGAGCAATATCTTAAAATAATAAAACAAAAAATTTAGTACACGAACATCGTGCACTTGTTCTTTATTTTGTAATATAACGCTAATACTAAAATATACTTAAATCCGGTAAAAGAATTCTACTTATTAAAATACCCGTTGCATTCTGCAATCTTTTATACAAAATGTAAGCGTAAAATGAAGCGTTCAAATCAATCAATAACCGATAAAAAAGCAGGAAATTTGTTATTTCTTCAAAACGATAATTTTTTTAATAATCACTTATTAGAAGACATAAACCGGCAAAACCTCATATTATGTGAAAGATCCTTTACTCCTAAACAATTAAGCCTTGTATAATAAACGATGACTTTAATCATCGATAGTAAAATCCAATAACTGATTTAATGTAAAATTATTAAACATAGGTAGACAATAAAGTACATTAAGTCAGCAATATTATTGCAATTTTATTTGTATAACAAAAAACAATATGTTACATAAATAAATTTGATATATATAATGAAACGTTTTAATGTCAAGCGAAAAACATATTTAATTCAATTTCAAGTTAATTGACAACAAACGATATTAACAAAACCTTTACTTACTAATAATCTATTATGAGATATTCTATATTGAGATTGAAATATAATTTATTATTATATTATTACGAAGTTTAATAAACGATATGAAATGAATTGAGAAATTTCGCATATTTATTGACCGAAACATATAATTCATTATGATATAGTTTTGTAAATATAAATTGATGTTTACTTGTGAGAGATTTAAATAATTTAAGTTGCCCACAAACACAGTACTGTGACATCAATATAATCTGTCACAAGAACAGGTCATTTGCGTACATAGCATTTCTGCAATCGCCGTTCGAAGGTAATATATAGAAGCGAAAAACGCGCGCAAACTCAGTCGAGCGCCGCCATTGTGATCTTACTGTCACTTTCAATTCTGAACTACGGTGTGTACATCATCTGTGACACAAATATGAAAATGAAGAATTCCATTATTATCCTCGCTTATTTAACAACTTTGACGTATGGAGAGAATTTGTTACGTGAGTAATATTTATACTTTATTTATTATTTAAGATAAATAACACGAGAACGCGTAAAAATGTTTATTTAGTTTGTCTTTTTTTCTTAAGATTTGATGTCTTTAGAAAATATTTGAATTGATCTTTTTATTTTTTTATTGGCTGCTGGTCTGTGTTTTCATCGTGTAAAACCAATAAATATGTTTAAATAATTATACTTAATAGTTTAAGTCGTTTAATGTCAAATTAAATCATATTTATTCATAAATAATATTAGATTAATGCAAAAAGTTTTGCATTTAAAACTTTTTCCTGTTTTGGTCTTAGTAAAATAACTGAAACGTAACTTACCCATTTTAAAATATTTAGCTTTATTGTTGCTATAAAAAATAATTTTCTCTTAGCTAAAACAATTACCCGGTGCAATCGTCAACGGTGATCGCATTTTAACTATAAAAATGTAAATGATCATATGAGAAATTGGTTGTGCAATTGAAAAATTGTCTTGTAGTTTTTTACGCCAGTATAATCTTTTGATTTTCGCATATTCTTTTGACAGTGTTCGCTTACATATTAAAGAAGTTCTGTGTACATTAAAGTATATAAAAGATTTGGAATTTGGTGTAGATTCTAGAGGTTTTTGTACCTGGCAAACAGCTCTAGATTCTATGTCATATTTAACTAACCGTCTATTTTATTCTTATTTACAAACAATAAAGCAGCGGTAGCTCAGCAATAAAAGACTAAGATTTTTAATCTTAAGTCGCGGGGTCGATTCCTGGAGTGCAATCTTATATAATTTATACTTGTGCATAAATTATATAGGATTTCCATTGCGCACAAGTTGCCAGAGGATGGGCAGTAGCGTCCTCTGCCATAATACCACACCACGATCGCCAACCCGCCGGTTAAACGTGACGATTATGCTCAAGCCCCTCTAGACATCTCTAGGGAAGCCCTATGTCTTCCAGGAGGCGTCCATCTGCTAAAAAGAAAGAAGAGTTGTAATAATATTACAAGATTTTTATATATGGAACAGTTTTAAGTACAGCATCTAATATGAAACCCTAAGGAATTTCACCTATCACTGTTTTCACACAATATCGGGTAAAATGCAATAGTTAAATCGTTTAAAAAAATTTAACTTAGATAAAAGAGGCTATTATCATGTCTTTATAATTATTTTTAGATGTATAATCTGTTCATCTTATGATCTATACTCAATGGAAAAAGAATGAGAGATATTGTGAAGGAAATTAGGAGAAAGAATGAAAGACATTGAGAATACGAAATAAATAAACAAAACTAAAAAATAAATAAATAAAACGAGAAATACGAAAGATGAGTGTAGAAAAATTATGTAAGTAAAATCCACCCATGTTAGGGGTTGAACAAGAGGTTTTAAAACGGGGCGATAAAAAAATCTATACTCAATGGGAGTTACCAAAATGTTCTCTTTTACTCTATTAGATCTCTTCTTATCTCTCATCCGGGTAGATAGCATCATACCTACTTTTTAATTATAATGCGGAAACATTGTTTACTGTATTTTGTATTGACCTATCTTGACATATTTGTTTTGTTCTGTATTACAAAATTTTGTATAGCGTTATCGCCATTATTTCATCCGTATTACGTTCACTGATAGATATACGTTTCCTGCATATAGATATATAAGATCGTGTACATAATGCACTTGGCAGTCCGTGGTCTCCACTACAGAACCTTAAGGCTTTGAGGGAGTATTAGCTTTGTGCCTTATGTGGCCTTTTCACTGCCCATTTATCTTGACAACCTGGTGACCTATGTCGTTTACATACATTTGTCTTTACCGTTGTTGATTGGCCACTTATAAACACGTGGAAGTTTTATTTTTGAAAAAAGAAGGTTGTTTATTAGGTTCTTATTTAAGCAACGAATGTAAACCTCTCAGTTATTCCTCGCAACTCTAACGTTACGCGTTGGTTACGTCTCCAGTCATGTAATAGTTTTAACTACAGCGAAGTAGACTTGGTAATAGTCTAGACGTTTTGTACTCGAATTGCGTAATTATAAAAAAAGGATCAACGACGCTTATGTTACAGATTAAAAATGATTGCACTAGAAAAATGCGGATATGTCAAATAAATCTGTTCTTTATTATCTGTTCATTATTCTTTTATTGGCAGATGAACAGTACGTGAGTAGATTTCGAATCATTTTTAAGTTAACATATATAAATACATTTGTCTTAAGTTACGGAAAACTGGTTATGTTGATCGTGTATCTTAGAAGATTTAACATAAAATTATTTTCATTATAATCTAAATAAATTTAAAATTATTTAGTTTTAATAACACTAACAACGACACATAAAAATTCGACTTATACTTGACGATCCGGTTTTGAAATTTCAAGTCGTTATTTTAAATTGTAGGATACTCACAGAATTTGACGGGAGGCCAACTATGATATTATCGACTTAGAATTTTTGGGGCCAAAATGATTATAATCTTCATTTTTATTATTGTATTATTAGTGCATTGTGTTGTTATTAGTGTTTCGGTGTTGCCATAAGTAATGCAATTATTGAATGAGTAAAAATAAAGAATAAATAATAAAAAAGAAGATATTCGTGCTTTTTACTTATATATTTATTTGTACACAGTGATTTATTATTTTTAATTGTAAATGAAAAGATTAATTTTCAATTTGAACAAAACTACCTATTTTATGTAATTTTAAAAGATAGTAACGTACACTTCTCAAAACGCGGGAAGGCAAACGAAAGTGACATCTGTCACTTTCATACTTTCAAAAAGAGTGCGGTGTGCGGTGACGATAGTGTTGCCATTTGAAATGGTTTATTATTTTTACGATCAATAAATATTTATTATTTTCTAATAGCTATTTAATGAAATTAACTTATTAAACATGATAAATACTATGTGATTGTCGTTTTAGCTGATAAACGCTCACTACAAGGCACCTATCTCCCCCTAAGATATCTATGGCGGATACTCCGTAATCGCCACTATTGGCAGGCGGGTTGGCGATCGCAGTGTGATATTAAGATACACAGACAACGCTATTGTCTATTCTATGGAAATTTGTTTGACAGCAGTGGAAATTCCATATAATTAATATACGAATTGTGAATTATATATACATGTCTGTTTCCCGAGAATCGAACTGCGACATACGATCGCAAGTCAGTCTTGTACCGCTTTATTACTTCTGCTCGCTGGTATTATGTAATTTTTAATTACTGCTACAAATATCATGAATTTTAAATGCCAAATTAAAATGTGTTATAATCTTATGACATATTTTATTATTAAGATTGACTTAAATATCAACATCTTAAAAATATCTTAGCGTACTTTTTGAAAATAACCTGAATTTATTTGATACAGGCACATGACTGATAAATAAAATCTTTTGTAACACGATGTGTTATATGTATAGCATACATCATAGTGGCATAAAATAAAAAAAACGCATTCAAGGTCCATAATGCTATAAAAGAGGAAAATTGACCATATCACTTTGTTTCATTTCGTAACAGGATAATATCACGACTAGAAACAAACAAAACACCATTAAACATCACAATTTGGATTCGTACCATAGAACTCCATGGACAGACATCCCATTATACGGATCATTTGTAAAGGTCACATAAATAAACTATTAATCCAAGAGAACAGAGGCGTCCTCAAAACGAACGCATAGTGGAATGTAAATCGGTGCATTGTCTTTAAAATTCAATGATCATACAACTAACGAGCGATGATGACCTTCACAGGTCGTTCGCGCTGTCACGGACGCTGTGCAGAACATGTTTTATCGTTCTAGAATTCTGCTACATTAAAAGCTATTTTAAATTATTTACATTAAAAATATTAAGATTATTAACAATTAATCAGGGGTGTCAAACTCAAAAGATAACTTCGGCTAAATAAACAATGCCTAAATTTAAAGGGGCCGCAAAAAAATCATTGGTCATGGTGGATTAGTACTACTATCTCTATCCCTTTCACTCGTTCCCCCTGGGGGACAGGGCAGTTATAAATTCTGGTAAAATAAGTTTCTCCATTTTTATTCCGCATTCTCTTTCATCCTTCACATTATCTTTTATCTGTCAGATCTTACTTGCACCTCCTTCCTTCCTTCGTGCATATTCCTAGCTCACAGTTTTTTACATTAATTATCATAGATTACGTTTTATCACACTGTTCATATATATTTTATTTACTTACATTACTTTAATTTTGCACTATGTTAATACTTTATTTCTTAATACTTTGACTAGTAGATTATAAAAAATATATATGACGTTAAATTATTGTTTATATCCTGACACATGCCATCACTTTTCTGACGCTATCATTTCTATTTCGAGATAAATTTGATTGGCTGAGAAGACTTTCAAAATTGACTCAAATAATGATTGGAATGCAAAGATGTTTATATTGGTTCACATGCACCGCGGTCGGAGAGTTTGGTACCCCTGATTTATGCATTATATAGCTACAATTTTAAAACACAGGCTTAGTTGATTTGTACACATTGCGTATTATTATAAATATATATTAATAATTATTGACATCTTATGGTACACAAAAATTGTTATTTTAAATGATGCTTTTTGGATAAAAATATAAATACATCAATCAATTAATACATCCATTTACTATTCCTTAATTGATTCACCGAAAGGATTTATTTTACTTTATCTGAAGATTATATGAAACTGCTGACTCAAAGTCTGAAGGTAAAGCCGGTGACACACCAAGAAACCATAAATATTCAAGATTCATCGTGTACACCAGCATGAATCTTAGTCATTTCAATAAGGAACAAAGAGATCGAATTGCAAATCACATATAAATATCTAATTAATTGCCATCGCTATTGGAACTCCGTGGAAGAAATAGTTTTCCGCTTTTAAGAACCTGGTACGTGATGAGAATTTACAAAAAAAAATTGTGTGACGTCATTGCCATTTTTAAAAATACAATGCAAAACATAACTTATCTGTTACTTCAAAAGCGAAAGTTACAAAAAGTATGAATGCTCAGAAAGCGTAAATAATTTACTTTTATTTAATTAAATGAATTTCATCGCTTTTGAACGATTTTACGATTACTGCTTTATTCGTAATTGTAATGTATATATCAACAGTAACTTTTAAATAAACAAGAACTGTAAACAATAGTACGCTTTCTTTTCTTAATTCAATTTGAAAAATCTTAAATTTAGGCGCTTCTTTTAAATGTTAAGTTTATTGGCGTTTTTCTTTGGGAGAATTGTCCTATTCTTATTGATTCTTATCAACTAAAACGATTCAGTCGTGATTTCTGGAATTGTTGTTCGCAATACCCTAGTAGATCTGTTCAACCTATAGTAGCAAAAGTAACATAAATATTTTTATTCATAAAGGCTGTCACAAGCTCTTTCGATTCGTCAATGAACATAAAATGTCGATATTTTAAACAATAAAAATATCCCTACATGCGTACATATAACTCACAGACAAATTTCAGCTATGTCGGACTTAATATTAGTGTAATTACTACATTATGCTGCATAAGAAGTCCACTGATGGACGTAGACCATAGATTTACAATAGAATCTGGTCTGCATCGAGTGTCTTCTGACAACATTAAGCAGATCATTTATCTTCGAAAAAAGCTAATGCATAAACCAAATAAATTCAAACATATATATATATGTACCTTTTTATTATCTTTAATTTAAGGTTGGGGGTCTTTCCATTTTTAAGGAAATTTATACCTCTCAGTGACTATTATAAACATTCAAATATAATTAATCAAACAAGACGCTTTATTATGATATCTAAATTCGTCTAACGGCTTCCGAGTTAGGTTCCGACAAAATACATTGGAGACCAACATCGAACGAGGCAACTGAAGTTTATTCAGTTGCCTCGACAGTAATTCTCTCTTACTTCGAATCTTGGCACATCTCATCAATACATATTAATTCCTTTGTAGTGTACAACTGTGTACGTTTTTACTATAAACTCCACTTATTAAAAATATGCATACTATCTATACTAAGGTATTCATAGTACGAGTAACATAGATGCGCTACAAAATATCTAAAAGGCGAATATCAATAAAGAAACAAAAAATTAACAATATACGATCCGAAAGCCCTGAGTTCGACAAAGCTTTGATAACCCAATAAGGCTAACAGCATCAACATCAAACCGAAATCAAGTATTTATGTCACAACCTCCAAGGTTCCTATGTTGAGACAAAAGCCTTATGCTAAAGCATTTACGGAGTTAAACATCATACGCATGCGCAGGAGCAAGTATCGGCCGCCCCGTTCCCATCAGTGCCTCGTCAACGCATCCGGCGGCGACGCCCATGCTCTTTTTTCTTCAACCCCCCACTTCGTCTTGTTTTCCTAAGGCGCGGTACAGCTTCCTAGTGGTTTGCCTGAAGTTTGAATAAAAATAATAACCGAAATGGTTGTAGTTCTGAAATTTTGCGTTTAGCAACAAAAAAATTATTACATATAAACGGAGGATAATATCTTTATTACATAAATTACACAATACTCACAAAGCTACTATTCATATTAAAGCGATTAAATAACGAAATCATATGTCAAAGCATTTTTCGACATATTTAGACGTCTTTCTTCGTTGACCCAGTTAAATTTCTTAACTTTTAAAATTTCCTGTGTTTTTATGAATGAAAGACGTTTAAGACGTTTGCGAAATGACCTTGCGACAAATACGTTAAGTACGTTGTAATTTTCCACGAACAAATACTGGGGCTTTCGAACAATGATATAACTTTTAGCCTCATTGGAAAGTTCATAATTGCTCAACGAGCCATAGAGCTGTACTAGGAATTTCTCTACAAGATCGAATCAAAATAATTGTCTTATAAGCAGAAGTAGGTTTATGGCAGTAACTTACTAAGTTAGTAAATAATATATGACGTCACCACTTAAAACCGTTAAAAAATCAGATGGATACTGGCAGTTGGGCAAAAAAATTAATAACCATATAATTTATACACTTACACATAACTTGAAATACCCAAATACAAGTGAATGCAACTCATACACAGGTCGATGCATTTAATATTGCCTACATTACTCCTCTTATTTGAAGATCAGGACCAGGAATTGTTTTATTAGGAGATCGTTAAGCTAGTACTTAGTTTCGGTTGAAGTTGATGCCTTTAACCCGGAGGCTTTTACAGCTTCCAGGTTAAAGGCATCAATCAAGGGTCCGTGAACTTAAAAATAAAACAGAAGCTGGACAGACGAATTCCAGCTGTACGATGACGTTCGCACGTAGTAAACCGCTCTACCCGAGTAGAGCTGTGTAGTGTTGATGTTGTGTATGCGGCTTGGGACGGCAGCGTGGACCACAGGCGAGCCAAGAATGGATCCGGATCCAACCTCAGTTCGTCCACGCTGTTCGCGGTTAGAGAGCGGGCGGCCCTAAGAACGGATTTTGTGGTGAGTAGTGTTTTGTTCTATTGTGAATGACGCGATTTCCTGTACGGAGTGTCAGGTGAAGTGGTCGCTGATGCTGTGTGGTTAGCGCTTGCAGTGTTTTGAGTGTCTGCAGCGGGAGTTAAGCTCTTATGGTCCTAAACCGTCGCTCCATGACCTCATCGGTACATCACCAAGCATTTATGTTATTTAGACGAACTCTTCATAGAACAACCTGGTTAAAAGTTCCTTTAAAGAGACCCGTCCATCATTCCAGTTCGAGAGTTCCCAAGGCATATATGTGCATAACGTCAAGGGATTTTATATAAAATCTTGAAAAGCACTGCATTTCAATATATAAGATATGTCTCTTATAAACAGATGCTTCGATCATCATCATTTTATTGTGTATCAAATAAAGTAAACACATTACGAAAAACCGTGATATCAGATTTCCCGATCTATGCTGAAACATAAACGCAATCGATCGTAAGCAAGTTCAGATGACTATTGCGATACGTGGATGGGGCTTTCAAATCTTTCTCCATACTTGTGAGGAAATGGTTTGCGAAAACACCTCTCATTTCGTTTTAACTGGTTACGATCTCTTTGTTTGTAGATCAATGCTCCTTGACCTTCAATCGATATTTGAACGCCAACATATGCAATTAATATCTAATTGTGTAATACATAAGCTATATATAATAATAATATGCATTTCTATTTTATTTAACGCATATACATTAATAAGTTTATTATAAAACTATAATATATGATGCAATCCACATACAGGCTACGAACATTAACTATAAATAAAATAGTTTTATTTTGCGAGCAAGCAATACTTTATACAGTGTGTTTGTTTGGTTATTACGTGCAAAAACTTTAAAGGGAGATAAATACATAGGTCGTTTATCAACAAAAAGGTTTTACATCTATTTCCAATCATTTTTTATAAAGTGGCAGAGTGATCAAAATTGTGTTACATTATTATTTTTTGGAATGGTTAGGTCAATAACTTCTAGCAGTACAAAATCCACTTAGGATCATTTACAATGACTATTCGTATGTTATATTCTAAAACAAATACAAATGATTTTATACAGTTATTTGTAATAATTCATTCATAAGTACAAGACAAATCCGATTAATAAATAAACATGAAGTCACAAGTTTTAGCATTAAAAAAAGATTCCGTCGAGAATTATCATTATTTCAGTTTAATCATGTCCAGTGTTGGATATAAACCTCCCCCATAGATTTGTAATAAACCGATTGGAAACGGCCTGCATCCGACTAATAGTCGTAGTCATTACTATCGTCGTTTCAGCACATAGACGCCCACTGCAAGGCATAGGCCTTCCCAAAAGATATCTATGGAAGATATACCATAATCGCCACGCTTTGTAGGCGGATTGGCGATCGCAGTGTGGTATTATGGTACGCACAGGACGCTGTTGCCGACCCTCTGAAAACTTGTTTATGAGCAGTGGCAATCCTATTTCATAAATGCACAAAGTGTGAATTTTATAAAATTGTATCCCAGGAATCGAAACCAGCGACATATGACCGTAAGTCAGAGTCCTCTAACGCTAAAATACCACTGCTCAACTAATAATATCGACAAGTAATTTTAATTAAAACTTAATTTCGTTTTAAAATTGAAAATGAAAAGGTATTAGAAATAGAGAAAGATTTAAAAAAAACTGTTCAATTCGTTCAGAAGACAATTACTGTTATGAAATTAATAAGTATTAATAGAAAAAGAAGCCTTCGATTTTTAAACAGAGAGATAGAAAAACTATTTTTTTAAATTTGGAACGTTGTCAATTTTAGAACAAACACTTGCATATATTATCATTTAATGTCTATGCGTAAGATGAAGTCGTCGACGTCCAGTGGTCGGTAATCTCAATGACCCGGTGTTGCCACACGTGGACAGAATGCGAAACACGAAGGTCACCCAACTTCGGTTGCACAACCGTTGCAACCGCAGCGGCGGGTCGCGGCTCACGTGGCTTACGTTTATGGCGCTGTTTATTACCGCTATGTGTAAACATGCCCTTATTGTTAAAGTTCGAATTTTAAATTTTTCCACTAATTAATATTTACATATTATACGCAAAAGAACCTCCTTCGTAGGTATGTAAACGGCGCGGCGTAGATATAAGGGGTGATTGATATATATATATATAATACTTTATAGGAAAGTAAAGGTCATTCGTCTGCAAAATTTTCAAAGTTCTTTCACCTATAATCACCCTATATAGAAAGATCACTCCTAATATCACAAGGCCAATAACTTTTGGCAAACAAACTATGCAGTCACAGATAGTAATCAATAATTAATTTTAATATGTAGTGATCCGAATTTCGAAAAATTTTTCAGCTACTATATTATCATTACGTTATTTCTGAAACCTTTGATTTTGGATGTGACATTAACTGAGCTAGCTATATATTCTCCTTTACAGCTCTTACACCTATTTCCAATCATCCTTTATAGAGCATAGCAAAGGATTTCTACCCACAAAGTGAATCACACTGAAGTCGTGGGCAGGTAGGTAGGTTTCTGGATACAGGCCCCTTCCATCCCAGAGAGATTTTGGATAGCTGCTAACATGAGAGTTAAAAGAGTTGAGTTGAAGACGTTCAAGATAAATAAAAGAAGGAAATACTGGACCTCGTTATCAGACGGGGCAAACGCTTGTACCTTTCTTTTCTTAATTTTAAATCTGAAATTAAAAGTTCATTATTAAATAAATATTGTTATAGCATTCACCAGTTTTTAGTTAATCTAAATATGTATTAATTGATTAAATTTCTGACCGGCTCTTCTCGTCAGCATACACTAACGTTTTTATAATGTGAAAAAATAATAAAAGAATCAAAAGTGCGTAAAAAATCCTAAGATATTTTGAATTTCAATTTAAAATAGTGATTTCGTTTTACGACTGCTATCTAACTAGTTCGTGGCGTAAAATTTCACCGTGGTTACGCAATTCACTTTCAATATTACGTAAATAAACTCTCTCAAGCCGTATCGAGTTAGGATAGGTCGTCTTCGGTGTTACCAATTTATAAAATCGTTATTTATTTACACACAAAGCACATATATTTTAGTTTTATTATCTTGTATTCATAAAAACTTTTATCAGCTAGTAGTTTAAAGGATTTTTATTGTTAATAATAATGAAAGTACTTTAAAAATTAAGCTGTTGCAACTGCCTTGAAAATGTTCTCAGCGGCGACTACAGGCCGGTAGATAAGACGTGGGTAGATCAACAGATAGAAGGACCAATATAGTCAACGTCGTAGAAAGTAACTGGATGCGAGCAGCGCATGACCGGTCATCAAGTCGATTTCTGGTTCAATCCAATGCAATTAGACCCCGTTATCAGACGAGACAGACGCTTGTATACTACTTCCCTTTTCTTAGTTTTAAATCTAGAATTAAAGGTATACTATCTAACTTATTTTAACAGCATTCAAGACTTTTGTGTAGAATTTTAGTTTGTTCACTTATTTGCACATTTAATATTATAATGTACCCATCAAATATTTTTAAATTTAATTTTGTGTATTTACCCGGCTTTTCTTAGCAGATCAGTATTCCGAGCTGGTGGTAGCTTCCCTAACGGTCCGACTACTTCTTTTTTTCATCGCTTTCTCATGGCCGAGCGTGGTAGCCAAGTACATCAGTTTCTGCTACCATCCTTCTCTAGCTGTGTTCAATTTTTTAAAAGCTTTTTGGAGCCTTGCACGGTGGTATTGCATGCTTTTTAAATAGCGTCAGTTCAGGGAGTAGGTGACCATCTTCTGGCTCTTTTACCCTCCACATTGCCAACAATTACGAGCTTTTCTATATTACAATGACCCATTTATAATTCAAAAGTGCGTGTCTACTTGAATAAAGATATTCCGAATTTAAATTTGTAAGAAGGAGAATTGAACTAAGGAACCTTATTGAATTAATTTTTAGTGAATACGGTAATAAATTAAACAAAAATAATTTAATTGATTTGGATTTCGCTTTATGTTTTCTGATACGTAATATTTCTTTTACTTAATAGAAAAATATTTTTAATAAATTTACTCATAACTAGTCAATCACAGGTATAGTTGCGATGAGCTTTCGTAACACTAATGTAACGATTACAAGTATTACGAGAGGCTTCGACTGTACCTTGTACAGTCGGCAACAGAAATATTCGTTACAAGGTCGCCAGAACAAAGTTAATGAGTACGCGGAGAAATGGTAAACAATTTTGTAACTTCAGTATGATAGTTGTAGAGTGCAATCACTATATTTTGGAGAATAATATAACAATTTATCAGTTAAAATATAAGTTAAATATATCTAGAATATGTTCTGAGATATGTGAAATCGAAAAGTAAATATAGTTACAGAAAGTAATCATTATTTACATTGGTCACGCCGTAACTTAGAAACGGATTTACCGATTTCATTCACCTTATTTTTAATTTTCGATTACTTTGTAGTTAGAATAGGAGTAAATATATGCAAATATATATATATATATATATAAAGATAAATATGTAATACAACTATTGATTGTTTGTAAAAACAATCAACTACTGTTTCAGTATTTAGTTTATTTCGAGCTCTGATATACACTCTTATATTTAAAATGTTAATTGAATTGTCATCTCAATTGATGTTTGTACCTAGAATTGTTACCAATAACATAGACAGCAGAAATAATTTTATGTGTTAAAAAAGAGAAATATTCTCCTTAAAATGACTTTATGATTCCGATAAACATTGCACTACCGTAATTGGATTCATTTGCAAAATTCCTTACCAATTATGAACATGGAGTATCGGGACTGTTCCATAAAAGGATGAAGTGTGAAGGCCTATTGTGCCTTGCAGCCGAGACGTCGAGACCGCCATACTAATGTCCCATGATTCACCATTGTTTTGGTCACCACGTGGGTTAAATAAACAGAAGTTGAAACACCTTGAAAAGCTTCACAATTATCGTAACCAAGAGTAGCTTATTTATTTGAAATGAAATAATTACGCATCTATTTTCATCTGCGAGTAATTAATTTATTAGTTTATTGCCTTTTATTATCAATACATTTTTTATTCGTTTCAATAAATAGGTCGATTACATGATTTAAAAAACTATAAAGAAATGTAAAATAAAGGAAGTATATATAAGTAATAGTAGTACCAAATAAAAAGTGTGTACGTAAGAGACAAAACCATATACTTTCTAGAAGTGAAATCCACATGCATTAAGAAGTAAAAGAGGTTTCATTTAAATATATATATATATATGTATATATTGTGAAAAAAAACCATGTTAATTGTAATTATTTTAGCATTTAATTAAATAATTATTACTATAACATTTTATATTTAAGAGTACCAACAATGGAAACATTTACTTAGCTGCGTACTGCAGTACAACTTAAACCTTATTACAGCGATGATTTTTCTATTCAGTAAGGTAAGTAATATATATATATATATATATGTATATATATATATATATATATACCTTACTGATTATGGTATATATATATATAATATATATAATATTACTGATGAAGCACAATACAATTAACATGGTTTTTTTTTGTATATATATATATATATATATATATATATATATATAGCTGTGCAGGCAAATTGAACGTTCTATTAAAACTAGGCACAGCAAAGGTAAGTTTAATTAGAAAATTGAAATTCAAAAAATCAATCATAAACATATACAACCATTGTATGGAATTATATAATAAAGAATATGATAAAGAACATAGTGCGCAGCCATGAAATATTAGAAGGGGTTGAAATTATAATAACATTAAAATACAAAATATTTATAACATATAAAGTACATAATTAAAATACAATGTAAACATGTGTTCAGTGATAAACAGAAGTAAACATCTCCATTGTAATAAATTTGACATTTAACACGAAAAGTTCAAGGTTGTGTCATTTAACTCTGTATGTAAATTAGCAATATTTTAAATTAAATTCCTCAATATTGTATAAATATTCATGAAGTATTGTTACTTTTGATAGAAATCTCAGATATATTAAATAGAAAGTATTATGTATATTAAAGTACTAAGTATTATGTATATTGCGTAACTACCTTATTAAAATTTAAATTAAATATTGAACATTTTCAATTTTTTTTCTCTATTCAAAAACTGGTTCCGAAATTGACCTTTGTTTTATTTTAACCTATTGAACATGAACTTACCTGACTTATAATGCAACTAAGGATAAGATTCTTACACTATTGTCATCGGTAGCTTAGATCAACTTAACTCGATCTAACTTACCTCGAGACACTGGGAGCCCTGAACATTGAAAGTTTTTTTGTGACCTTCGTGTTTTGGAACCTCCCGTTTCCCCCTGCCACGGTCCAGGGATGTTACATTTCAGTTAAATGAGTTTTTCAGGTTTTTTAATTTCTTTTCACATACTCTTTTCTTCCCTCACAATATATTTTATGCCTTCCTTTTGCATATATATTTTCATATGTCCTATCTCCTTCCATACATCACCTTTCTTCTCTCATCTACATTCCCTGGTCACAATTCTATGTTACACATCTATACATATCATAGATTATAATCACTCATATGTAAATAATACATTTTATTTCTAGTTACAATAACAGTTAAAAACTACTCGTTTTTTTAAATTTTCAATATTTTACCTACATTGATTTTTATGTCATTTTTATCAATTATTTATTTATTTCCTGTGAGTCTTACCAAGCATTAGTATCTAGGGTCGAGTTTTATTTCTATTTATTGTGATCTGCATCACTTTTTTTATATTACATAAGAAATGTAGGTCGCAGATTGTCTTTGCCCATTTGGGAAGCGATACTTGCTCCCTCTATCTTTCTCCCCACCTTTACCTCGGAATCAAAACGGAAAATATTGAACGTCAAATGATATTAATTTTAAAGCCTTAAACACAAAACTTCACTATCTCTTCAAACAAATTAGTAATGTACTCCTTAACAGGTCAAAAATTTTATTTATATTATCTCTACAAACTATAACAAAAGCACTAGTTAAACGTTCCAAGAAGACTCCTTAAAGTAAAATTATAAAAAAATGTAATATTTACTGAATATTAATTAATATCCGTAAATAACTATCTAAAGAGAAATATTTATGCCTTTTACCCTTGCGGTCTTGCGTGTTTCCAAAGCCATATAGTTTACCAGATTTTAAATGACATCTCTAGATATCGTCTACCTGTATTGAAACATGTACGCATTTTATCTCTGCGTACTAAAGTGTAAACACAACCACTTAATTATTCAGGTGCCAAAAATGGATGATATCTGGTATATGGTCCACCGAAATGGATAGATGTATGTACCTCCTCACACTCGCCGCCTAAAATGCATACTCTATCAATTGTTTCTTTATTATACATTAATAAATATGCGTACGTATTATGAAACACGAAAAATGTTGAAAACATTCTTTATACCCTCCCATAAACGTCGCGAACAAAACAAATGTCGTAAAGAGAATAAAGCGGCTATTCACGCTATTATAACGCCATCGTTGTGAGCCGTTGCCAAACCGACCGAGTTGCGAAGTAACTGAATTGTGCTTTTACCAACAGCTGGAGATTTCACGAGGTGTCGCCAGAAGGATGTCAAGTTGAACGACTGCCTCAAAGCCGCGGTTCCGGACGCGCTGAGGAGAATGACTAAAGGTAACTTATTGTACTTAAGTAAAACATTTGTTAATACTTAGTTTTCTTTTTAATTTTTGAGATAAATACAATTAAGTTGTTTATTTTTATTAGCGGTTAAATGCTGTTAACTTTAATTTCTCTAGCAGCTTTGTCTCAGGGCTTGCGAATCTACAATCCGCAAACATCATATATTGACGCCCAACCAACTGTTTTATTTTTATCTGTACTTATAAAGATATTAAATCGGGTAAGCAAAATAAAGCAGTTTAAAAAAAAAACAGAAAAATATAAAAAGCAAGTAAAATTGTAAACAAAACATTAGAATAAACAAAGTTAAATGTGATACCAACTGTGATAATATCTACAAATTTAATCAGTAAAAATAGTTTTAGCACTAATTGAATTGTGATAAAAAAGTGAGGCGAAAGATGAAAGGTTATGAAAACGAGGAACCTAAAAATGAATGAACACATATCATGTGAAGTATGCTAGAAGACCGAATGATCTTAAGGAGACTAAAAGAGGAGTAATGAAATAAAAAGAATGATGTGAAATAATAAATTCCCTGTCTCTAAACGAGATAGGGGAGAACAAAAGGCTCCCAATAACAGGGTCCTTAAAAATACTGTTTTTCACTTTGTAGGGCGATCTAGGGATCAACTTAATAATCTAATGATGCCTTTTGTTTCATACAGCGTAGGATTCTCATACAGCAAAACTACCTTGGTATTCCATACAAAACAGTTTATCTTGTTTTTATTTTATACATCGATTATCATTATTTCAGGACTTTTGGACGTTTTACTGGGCAGAGGCCTCTCTTTTAGATTTCTAATATGACCGGTAAAACGCGGCCTATAAGCAACTTATTCTAACTTAACAAGTTAGTCTGTCCACCGTATGGATGGACGTTCTGCGCTTCGTTCTCCGATGTGTGGTCTCCATTCCAAAATCTAAAAGCACAAGCAACTATACGTTCTACACGCTATGTGGCCTGTCCATTACTGCTTTAACTTGCCTATACGATGGGCATTCGATTATTGTTGTTCGTCAACGGATCTTCTCATTCCATCTCGTAGAGAAATCTCGAGCGTAGCCGAATGGCTCGTTGAGCAACTGTAAGGATGTGTACACAACATTTGAGTTTTTACTATTTTTTTATTTCATTACTGTTTTCATTTTATTATTAAAGCATATCAAGAACGTAAACACAAATATATTTAAATATATTACTGTAAATCTTAAAGCTGTGATGACTACCGAACTAAGGTGAATAATAAACTTTACCACTGTTGTGATAACAGCGCAACTTTTAAACCAAAATATTCTTTATTCGAACAGGCACTTTCGAATCGTCAATCAACATAAAATGTCGGCATTGTTATCCGCTACAGGAAAGCTTGGAAGTTCTGCTGAGACCCGGAAGAATATCAACAGTTGCTCTAAACAAATATAGTTTTAAAAAGAGTGCTTGACTATAATTATCTTCCTGAGTGAGCAGCAATAACACTTAATTTCAACGCATTAACAGGCATTCTTGGACAGAACAATATACTTTTTTTTATATTAGTTCGAACTAAAATTATGGTTCGGCTATGTTTGCAATTATGTAATAGTGTTTTTGTAATGTCCCTGCATTTGGGGCCTTCATTCTCGTTATGGGTGAATAGGATCTTTATTTCAACAACAGTTTTTTTTTTCATTTTAAATTTTTTATGTCTATACTCAGGTATCGTCCTTCTCAACATTTTTTCTTTTCTCAATAATTCTTTTCTCTAATTTCCTTCACAATATTTATAATTTCTTTCCATACTTTTCTTCCAAAGACCGTCTCATTACTTTCACCTTCCTTCCAGGATGCGACAATTTCGCATTAATTATTTTCATTTCTTAATTCTATATCTTTCATACATTTATTAGATATTATAATTGTGGTTGCAGGTATTCCAGCGCTGTCCGTGCCGCCCTTGGAGCCACTTCTCGTCTCGGGAATGAACATTGAAAGTGGCGCCGGACCGGTGGTCATCACGCAAGTGTATAGAAACATTCAACTGCACGGCCTCACTGACTCCATACTTACCTCATACAAGTAATCAACTTTATATTCATACTTATTAGGTTCAAGATAAATGTTTCTTTCAAACTCTATTTATATCTCTGTTTCGTGTATGGTATATCCTTCCATTATACAGATGTACATTGTAACAATAGACTCATGATGTGGTAGTAAAAGTTTTTATAAAAAAATGTGCGTGGTAATTTCCGGACATGTGCCGTCTTTTATTACCTCAGTTGTAATATCTATGGCGTCTACTAACACTACTACTAAAATAGTTTAATCCGATGAAACTGTAGTCGCGAGCTAAGGTTCCCAGGAAGCGTTCGAACCTTAAAAGCGGTTTTAGACTAAGCGCACCATCCTTCTCGCACTTGAAGAATCTACAAATGTGTATGGCTGGTCAAAAAACTACTAAAACGTACTAATCCTACAACAAACCTCTTTATTGAAACTCTCTTGAGATTAAGTATTCTTTTTCAAATTATTATTCATTTACAATCATTTGTAGTGACGACTTACGTAATGGGGGGAATGTCAGGAAGGCCTAATTTGACAGAAACTAGATTCAGATTGAACTCTCTTATAATCACATCTTTCAGCTTAAAGTTACGTGGGTTCCAAACGCATCCTGGTCTTAGAGCTTCATCCCGGCTTTTTTTACTTGCAGAATATACTCAATACAGTAGTACATCAATTCATTCACAAGCTGTATTTCTTATAAGTTAAATAGATAGCACCGCGAAGATATACAGGATGTTCGGTTATAGTTTTAAAGCCTAAAATAGATAAACATGTCGCCTATTCAGTAGAAATAAGCTCTAATGGTTTTACATGTGTTTTCGCTCTGAAATAGATAACATTATTTTTTTTTCTATTAGAATGCGAATGGTCAATGACTTTTGGCAGAAAAACTCTGCAAGGGGAGATAGTAAACAATAATTACTTTTAATTTGTAGTAATGCGAGTTAAGAAAACTCTTTTTCTTACTATATTATACGTTATTGATTAGTTTTGAAATCCAAAATTTTCGATTGCACATTCATGTCTCAATGTATAGTTCATTTACCGTCCATTCCTCTTACCTTTTTAGTGCATTTACACCTATAACCAATTATCCTATATAACTATATAATGGCAGCAAATTTGATAGACCCGTTCTAGAGTTTTACTACACTCTGTATAAGAGAAATTGCAGTTACATGACGATATAAATCTACAAAAAATTAAATAAATCTCTGCGACAATTGCCTCTGAAATACTTCAAAATCAAACTTAAACTGTGGCTCATTGACATGTAATTGTAAGTAGATTCATAAAAGATTTATTGTAGTTTTACTTATTTTAATCTGGATCATTATATTGAGTGTTAAATAAGTGTTTAAATATTATATTTCATTTAAGACGTTCTCTTTAGTGAAGTAGGTAGTTCAATTTTGTAAAAAATTTTATTCCAAATACTTGTCGTAGAACATGTCTTTCTGTTTTTACGTTGTTATTAACATATAATAATTATAAAATCCTGTTACCATGTTTTTAGCATATAAATTTTATTTATATATTTACGCTCAACAATATATTATTCGATTCAGTTTATATTGTAATAAATGAAGTAAGTTATAAATAAATAAATTTCAGGGCTGACCTCAAGCACTACAGATTGAGAACAGATTCATTGACACCGAAGATGGATTTCATCGCGGACTACGTGATGAAGGGACGTATTCTCGTTCTACCGATCCAAGGGAAAGGAATCGCCAATATTACTATGGGTAAGTTGATAGTGTCTCCGAGATAGAGGACGGCTCAAGTGCTTTATATATGGCCACATACTAGAACGGTGATAGAACCGTTTTGCTTACTTCTTCTCCCATAGTTAACCATCATCATTTCAACTATGGGACGTCCACAGCTAGACCTAGGCCGCTCCTATGGATTTCTAATGGGTCAGGTGAGGCCAGCCTACATGTAGCGTCTCTCAACGATCTGAACAAGGTGAACGTTATGAGTGGTTATCCTTCGCTGCAATTGCTTGTCTGTGGTCTCCACTCCAGAAATTTAAGGCCCCGGCGGTGATCAGTTCTGCCGTATTATGTGCCTTCTGCCATTCAACTTGCCAATCCGCGAATTTAGTTACTGTAAATAGGTCTAGACTAAGCGCCTTCAGCGCACTACTATCCATAAACACAGTAAATCAGGAAAGACTAAAATTAGTCAATGGCAAAAACAAAAATAAAAACTCTTATGTATGTAGTAGTGTTCAAAGCATTGTGCAAATTTTAGAAACTTCGATATTTTAAATAAAGAAATAACTTGCTTAACATGCAAACTTTCATTTCAAAATATTCTTATGCGGTTTAAATATGCTTAATTAGGGTTGCTTAAAATTATTTTATTATTATTACTGAAACATATTTAATATTGTCTTTTGTGAATAGATTCTAATATGTACGCACTACTAGGGAAAGTTAATATAGCTAGCGCTACCTATTAGGCATTATAAAAAATAATAGTTACAAAACATTTGAATTGATTTGAGATTGATTAAATAAGAAAAATTCGATTATTTGGCGTTGATGATATCATCACTATTTTTGTTTCTTAACATTTCAGTTAACCTGGTTGTGAAGCACGATTTAATTGGCGAACCTGTGACGAGGAATGGAGAAACCTTCATGCATATTAAGGATTACAAAGTGAAATTTGTACCGGAAAGGGTTATTTTGCATTTCTCTAACTTATTCAACGGAGATAAGGCACTCGGTGACAACATGAACAAGTAAATGTTTATGCATTGATTTTATTTATATGTTTAGTCGCTAGATGGCATTATAATATATTCATTTAATTTACAGGTTCCTCAATCAAAATTCCGATTTGGTGTTCAATGAGTTAAAGGAATCCTACGAGAAGAGCCTGAGCTCAGTTTTTCAAGATGTTACCAACAAAATATTTGACAAAGTTCCAATGAACAAAATCTTTCCAGAAGACTAACTATAGCTGTGATCAAAAATTATTTTAAAGTTACATTCGTTCATAAGTGCGTGACTATGTAAAATGGCAATGAGAGTGAATAATATTTTAAGTTTAATAATTTTATAAGATAATTTTTAGAGTTACCAAGTAATGTTTGATGAATTTTTGTATTTATAATAACGCTTTAATAGGATTCGATGTTCTTACTTTAAGTAAAAATAAATCGTAAAAATTTTAATTGGTTTTTATTTTAAAAGTTATTTACACGTATACGAAGTAATAAAACATAAAAACTTTATTACAAAATTGTAAATAGCGCCATCTAGTGACGACCAACACTCACGTGACCATTGCATATGGTGCATTTCTGTTGTTTGGGTTATATTGCGGAGGCCTGGTGATAGGTACGCAAGTGTACTTTAGTATTCTGGGTGGAATTTTCTCTAGGGTTCCTTCCAGTTCAGTGTCCACAGCGCGACGGGCTCTTTTCATGCATGTTCTTTTGCAGCATGCTTCATTTATAAATATCACTGAAAGCAAAAACCAATTGTTTTAGATTTGAGGAACTTTAGGAGTAAACAGACGTTCTATATTTTAATTGATTTCATTTGAAACACTATTGTGAACAGAAGTAGGATCACTGTCCCATACGGGATGCTAGTATAGATAGAACTACTCGGTTAATTATACACGTGGATTAATATTATTACGGGTTCCTATAATTACATTGCTTATACGTAGCTTTATAGTTTTCTTTATAGCTATTAAATATTCTTATTCTATGAAGTAACGCTCCGACCCTAGATTACTTAGAGAACCATTGGCTAGTTATTGTAAAGAATCTTATTGCCTTCAGCATTCTGCGGCCCAACCTGGTGAAACTATAAATACCAATGGGTAAACAGAACTTGACATAAAAAAAGACTAATTGGTTTGTGGGATTTCTCCTGGAGCCTAGGTATTAACAATACGAAGTCCGTAGTAGAAGTGTTTATTCATTCTATTCTATTCTATTGATTCGATGAAGTTAATGCTGCTAGCCCTTAGGCTTTTAAAGCTTCGTCGAATATGAGTTCACGGAACGGAAGGGTCAATCAACTATTTTATTCATTCAAACTTTGCTCGTATTTATATCGACGTGAATAATGAATTACATTTCTATGGGATTCCCCTTTTTGATGCGCCGCTGACGATGACGTAATATTGCCCCTAAATGTTTACAAATTTAATAAGCAACCTAACAATAAACAAACACATTTTTATTAATCTTTTACATGAAAATAATCATCAAAATTCTTATTATTCTGTCTTTGAAGAAAGAAGTTATTGGCTGACTTTATCTTGGATCAAAGCGAAAATTAATAATGTCGTATTCGTGTCTTTATTTATGAGAGTGTTTGGACAAAGATTCGTTAAAAAATCTTCAATGTATACTAACATAGTCCTAGTAGGAGCGCATATAAAAAAAGTCCTAAAGCAGCCACTTCTAATTCCGACGCCATCCTGAAGTACAATAAATTATAATATGTAATTATTATTTGAGGATACATATCGACATCACAATTGTTATAAAATCTAAAGAAAATAAATCAATTAATTACAAACTTTTAATTAATATAATACTGTGGTCAAAAAGTAAGGTGAAATTGTTATTTAATAGTCCCGGGCATTAAGAAAGCAGGTAATTTTCTTTTCCTAGGTTGGTAGGACTATCTATAACATTAGCCAAGCGTTTGTTGTCATAAGATTATTAATTTTCTTTGAGTTACGTGTAGTTTTTTTAGTTATAATTTTATCAAATGCGTAAGTCTCGATAAGTTCCAAAATCAACTTTTTGGGTAAAAAAACTCGTCTCATACAGTTCCACAACCACCGAATTCTCCGTGATTTGGCTTCGTGCGACTTCTGTCTATTCAGCAAACTCAAAAAGCCAACGCGGGGAAGTCGTTTTGACACAATCGAGTAGATAAAAACTGAATCGAAGAAGGTCTTAAAGGCTATACCGAAAAGACTGTTGAAAAATTGTTGGCAAAATCGGACGGGAAACGCTTTGAAGGGGATGAAATTGATTTTGAAGGATAAAAAAAGAATTCACATTTTCTAAACAAATTAACCTTACCTTTTGAACACAATATTACGTAATATTTAAAACGCACTTCACGGAATTGTCGCGTTCCTTCAAGTACGCTTAGTATTATTAGCCACTACAGCCACAACACTTAGTTCAGTCGACTCCAAGATTTTGTCGTCGTGGTCAACGCCTCCAAATGCGTATTAGGCATTTGAGAAGTCACTTTTCTGGGCTACTGTATTTGGAAGGAATGCGCTCTTTCGAAGAGGAAAGAACTTCTGCAGAGTTTCCAATTAAGAAAGACTTTTGAGGGACTCCGCCGATGACTCGGGTTTCGAGTCAGCCAAGGGAATAATTAGAAGATCCGACTTTGAAACACTAAGACCAGAAACTTCAAGACACTAAGATGTTTAAAGATTTAAAACGCCTATATTGGTTCATTTCGCAAAGACAACTTTATATAAATTATTTATTACAAACTTACAAACTTTACAGTTTAACTGTGATGAACTGGAACAGTTTTATATACAGAACTTAAATATTATTAATGCATTATTATGCATATTTAA
Organism: Battus philenor; assembly: GCF_028537555.1. Lineage (NCBI taxonomy): Eukaryota > Metazoa > Arthropoda > Insecta > Lepidoptera > Papilionidae > Battus > Battus philenor. The sequence continues at coordinate 10,271,747 of NW_027181686.1, forward strand.
AAATACATGGCTTGTTGTTAAACACGCAATTGTCAAATTGTGACGTTTCTTTTCTCTGTCAAACTTTACTTCTGTCATTTCTATTATTTTTTTACCTTTGAGCATTCTGTATGTAATCTATATTTATATATTGTCTCGAATGTGACCAATTCGACTAATTATTTTATTATCTTCAAGGTACGACGAAAGAGAAGAAACAAAAATATTGCAAAGAAAATAGAAAAAATAATAACATTGTCTCTTATACCTATTGAGCTGTCAAAGATATATATAATCAATCAAAAGTAATAAGTGCGTGTTAAGATATATCAAAATCGTGTGCATAAAGATAGCCATTTAAACCATAGGACTTCCACTTCTGTAGATATTACTCCTTAATGGATTTTAAATAAAACCGGTTGAAAGCGGCCTGCTTCTAGCATCTATTGTGCTCGAAATCTCCGTAACTCAGAAATATTAAAAAAAAACAATTTCTTCGCTAAAATATCAGAACAAAAGAACTATTAAATTGATATTTATAAACTGAATAATTAATGAGTCTTCAAATTGTTATGATACAAACTCATAATACTGTCTAAATTTTAACGTCAGTCCAAAGTGTAACTTCAACATAATTTACTCCTCGATGCTGACTGTACCTTCTGTAGAGTGTTTTGTTGAGCAGTGAGTTTTATTTCTAATTTCGGATGTTATAGAAAAAATATTATTATTATGACTATACAACAAATTTATAAAGCTTATCAAATACATAATGTATAAAGTAATAAAGAATCCTATTAAAGTGCGAAGGATTTTTCAAGAGGCTATCATACTTAAAGTTACATACAATAGCGCAATTGTTAACCCGCTAGTATCGACTGACAGTGTACTTTGAGTTAAGTGAGAATGATCGACTTGTTGACATTCAACTCGCTTTTAATAACGCCGCCGCAACAGACGACGCAATTTAAGTCTCATTGTAAATAGAAGCGTTGCTGGAGTTTCGTTCTCCGCTTCTTCTACCAGCGTTAATGATTTCCGATGTGGTAGTAGTATAATTGGTCTGACAATAGCAATCAATCTAGTCCAAATTCGGCTCTCTCGTGCGACCTGGTGTCGGAATACTAAGCGGGTAGTTCCGACGAACGACAGCCAAAGCCGAGATCATCTTGTGAGGGGTTGAGTCCTAGTAACCTTATGGTGCGTGAGCCGAAATATTGTATTGCCAAGTTGTATTATCATACAACTTGGCAATACAATATTGTTACTACTATAATTAATTTTATTTATATCTTTCGCGGTTCTTATGCAGTACTTTAGAAACCGTCTTAATAATTCACTGATTATTAAGACGGTTTCTAAAGATACACAACACAAGACACACTACATAGATTTTTAATTAAATATTTTAAAGCTCTATTTTTGAAAAAGATTGCGCGTCGGGCGGAAGCATTTTAGTTTAATTTTTTTTTATTTTCATCTTACGTACGATTACTTATTACTTTTAATTCGATGTTTTTAATTATTGTTGTAAATAGCAAATTTAAAATGTTATGTCACCTATAAAGGAACACATAACAGAACCATTATTGATAAGGCAACTTTAAATGCTGGTGTACCTAAAAAAATATTTAGGAAAGTAATCACAAAAAAAACCTGTTTTGAGTTTTTTAGGTTGAAGGATACCATTGTAGAGAAGTGCAGTTTGATTTTAGTTTATATTAAATCCGCATTTAATTTCTCTATGGCATTCTTTTTATGACGTACAAGCAATCAAAAAATCACCGTCGTTTCAGCCGTAACACGTCAAATGCTAGGCACGGGCCTCAATAAATTTCAATTGAATAAGACCGGACAGAAGCCTCCAGCATCCAGTTTCTTTAAAGGATCAACAAGGTCATTTGATTTAAAAATAAATCACATATATTATGATAATACTAAATGATATAACTTAAGAACTAAATAGGTATGAAGTTAAATAAATACAAGAATTCTGGCTTTATGGTTTATTGAGTGAATTCTAACAATTTCTATGGCATAGTCACTGGTAACGGTATTTCGAAGAAGAAATTGTTACATAACTAAGTTCCACTTAGCCTCTAGAATCTATCCACATATGTTACACTTCCAACGAACTCGTTTTCTATGTAGTACATACGTAATCAAAATCAAAACAAAGAAATGTATCCGAAATCGTTAAATAAATTTCTGAAAAATTATTTTTATATATATATATAGAGCAGTACAACAAAAATCGTTGGAAAATGTAACATGTGTAGACAGCGAATAGCATTTTAGATAAATACTAATAAATCGAGTGTTATCTAAAAATTGTAATCCGTCAAATTCTCAGATAACACTCCAAATATCAACACAATGAGCCGCAATCTACATATTTAAATGTTTCGTTTCATACATCAATACAATTAGTAAAACAATAAATAAATAGATAACGGTTCATATAGCGGGTAGAGCGTTATAAAATGCGTTTGCGAATTACTATAACATTTGTATCATGCTCAAGTAGCTCCAGTAAACTGAGCTCAGGTAGATTCAGAATTGAGTCTAGGTAGCTAGTGTAACTGAGCATAAGTAGCTCAAGTAAACTGAGCGCAGGTAGATTCAGAATTGAGTCTAGGTAGCTAGTGTAACTGAGCATAAGTAGCTCAGGTAAACTGAGCTCAGGTAGATTCAGAATTGAGTCTAGGTAGCTAGTGTAACTGAGCATAAGTAGCTCAGGTAAACTGAGCTCAGGTAGATTCAGAATTGAGTCTAGGTAGCTAGTGTAACTGAGCATAAGTAGCTCAGGTAAACTGAGCGCAGGTAGATCCGGTAGACTGAGTTTAGCTTTAGTTAACTGAGTATTGAGCATGCTACAAACTATATTTAGTGTAAATTAACATATTTGGAAATAACATACGATTTATAGAAAGATAAAAGCAGTTATATTGTGTGTATAGCTTGCCTAAGCTCCTGGCTATGCTAATCCGAATTTACAAGGAATAGAGTCGCTTCATCTGTTAATTTAACTTCAGTTAAATTATACATAAGAACAGGGGAAGCGATGTCCTTTGAATTTCCTTCAAACTGGACGGTTATTAAGATGTATTTAATGTGAAAAAATATCTTTTTTTTTCTGTTTTTAATACACTTATGAGGTAAATTGATAATTTATTGCATAGTATCTTATCTATATTTTACGTATCATGAACGGATATTACAATTTTTTTTTCAAATATTTTATCGTCTACTGTATTGTGAATTATGTAAGAATTTATGCAAAAACTCACATCTATAAGCTCTAAACCCTTCACAACCTATCAAATAACAATGAGATTGCTGTGTACGAAAAAGTTAATATTTTGCATAACCCGGAATTATTTTTAATAAAAGCAGGATTCACCGCTGGTTGTATATAAAAAGGTTAAGTTGTACCGGGAATATAGCAATTGTAACTTAAATAACTTAAATTATTCGCTACAAAACTTAATTGTAAATAAATTTTAAATAATGATAACGTAATGTTATTTTATTTCGACTTAAAGACATAAAATATATCTATGGTTAATACTTAATTTTTCGAAACAAACATTTTATATCATGTTTAAATTATGATGTTACACAAAATTGTGGAAATTGAAACGGAATAATTAAAAATTATAATTACAACTAGGCAACTTAACATGATCGGTTAGCACCATCGTTTTTAAATAGGGTGACCATATCTCATGTGTTTTTCGATCAAAAGTTTAATGATAGGTTATTCGAAAATAACAAAATTCAGGTCGACGATTTTCTAATTAATATAATATTTAGTACAAATTACCTTATCTAAATGAATAATTATAATTAATCTAGTGTTAGAATTAACGCTATATGTGAATACGAAATTATTAATTTAAATCAAATTTATAAAATATTAGCACTACTAATTTAAAGATATGATATTTAATAATTATTACATATGTATTATAAAATGGCTACTATTGCCATAATACAAAGTTAAGTCCAATTTTTTATTTTTCAGTTTTCACAACAACCTTTCTTGGATCCATCCATCGGTCCAATGTTTCACTAACTCACATCACAATCACACTTGCTCAGTCTTAGAGTCACTAGATGCAGTTTCAAGTGTAAGTTGTCATTGGAACTGCGAAGTAGAAGTTGATCTCCTGCAGCCGATGGAAACTGGGGCTGGTATCCTCGACGCCCCGGTCCTTGGATCTTTTCTAGGCGCCGCCAGCTGTCTGGTACTTGTAGACCTTTCCAATTTTCCATCAGACATCACCCAAGCTGACGTGAAGTCTGCGTAATCGGAATCCTTGGAACTCGTCCTGGATAAAGAATCCTCGCCTTTGGAATATGTTCTTATGATTTCTTTCATCTTCTCTAATACAGAGGCATCATCTTTTGCTGTCTCAGCTGACCTAAGGATCTGTTCTAATAAAGGGCTTAGTTGTTTTTGATGTGACGGGGAGCGGAGGGTAGCACTACTCGCTCTTAAAGGTGAATTTCGCTTGAACACTTCCGTCTGTCCAACTTTGGGTTTTGTTTTTGGTGATTTATTTGGATTGTCGAAAGTGTCTGCTCCGATCGATGGTCTGGTCTTAGTCTTTGTTTGTGTTGGAGCAGTTCTGCCGCTCCAAGTGTTTCTAGCTGTGGGTGGGAGTTTAGGTTTAAGCTTGGGTGATGTTTGGACTGGGCTGGCTGTATGCTTTGGGCTAGGTGTGTTCCCACGGCTTGGGGTTCTATTTCTGACCGGTGAGTGTGGGATACGGCTAGCTTGTCTGCTGCGAATGGTCTTGGTGGGTGACTCGGTTACTTCTCTGGTTGGTCTTAGGCTTTTGCTGGGTGAGTCGTTACTCTCCGTGCTTATAATGCATTCGGGGCTGGCACGGTTGGACTTGTCGTCGACGGAGCTGGTCTTCCTACTCTGACCTCCGTAGAATGTGTCGGAGAAGTCTGTCTTTCGCAGACCGGTGGTGAGGCTCACGTAGTCGTCCACGCGTTCATTTCTGTCCATGTGACAGCCGTCGTCGTGTTCGAGACGCTCTGAAATGAAATATTAAATTATTAAATATGTTGAACATTAAGTTTCACAACATAATATTACAATGTGACGATATAGTATACCAGGGACCATGAAAAGAAAAGAAAAAATGGTTCAGCTCAATTTATGACACACAATTGTAATTTATTAATAAATATATTATTAAATTTAATATAATTTAATATTTTTAAATGTATACGACGTAAGATTATACTGTTAAGTTTTATTAGAAAATTCTACTCCCAGGCTTCTTCGAAAAATTTCCAATAGGACCGGTTGGAAGCGGCCTGCGTTAAAAGTCTTCCAAAGACGTAATTTCAGGTAGACATTTGATTTTTTGAATAGCGTATATCATACATTAATTAACCACAAATGTGCATTGCATTCAGGTAATTAGCTTTTACACCTATAACCAATAACTCTTTGTATAGTTACAAGAAATTTAGTGTCAATTCTTGCGTACAAATCGGTGTAAAAATAATGTATTCTATATCTGTTTATAAATATATATAAAAATAAATGTTTGTCTGTATGTCCTTTATAGAATCGTAAACTATGCATTTAATCATGTAATGACCTTTAGCAAAGTTGTTGTGCATAAACCTACGAAAGTTTTCAAGTTGGTTGTTTTTTCAAACTTTAAAATGTTTCAATATTAATTGAATATTTGTGTAATGGGTTCAGCTAGTAATATACAATATAAACAATGTTGTGTTATTTAAATTGATATACAATAACATATGCTTATTATTTTGTTGTACTTTATATAATAATGACAAAGGTACAAAGTTCAGACTCTAGACCCCATTCTCCGCAAAAGAGAAAATCCGCATTTAACCGAAGTTTATATATAATATATTCCAATATCACTATCCTGTATAATGTACCTATAAATATATTGTAATGTTAAGAGGTCCAAACTACTATTATAATAAAGCTTATTTATAACGGAAAATATTGCTTTGATTTAACATACAGAAATACTCTTAGATATTTGTATGGAATGTGAAGAATCTCTTAAATATTGTACCCTATTTATTACCTCTTATATATTTAATAAAGTCACATATCCCTATGCAATCAAAATATTTCATAAATAATAGATTTATTTATACATTTAATAAAAATAGACTGAAAGATTTATTATAGTGTGCTATGAAGTGTTTGAGGTGTGTGAGTGTTGAGATGGGTAGGTCGCGACAAACCACAACAAAACTCACACGAGATATTTTAAAACAGACGGCTTGACGTTTATCTAGATCCCTAGCCTTGACGACCACATCGGTTAGGACATGAAATCACGCACATTTTATTAGTTATCGATTAAATAAATAATATGACTATATATCTTTATAGTAATATAATTTACATATGCCAATATATATTGCCAAGGCTTGTATCAACGCTATATTTATAACAATGTCTTATCTCCTTTTAAGTAAAATAAATGGCTAACTTCAACTCTTTAAATAAAGTAATATACTTAAATGGTTGGTAACACAAAAGTATTATTATTATACCATTTAATTCTTATATTATTGATACTATTTCTTTTCTACATAGATACTCTTTTTTGTTATTTTATATTTGGCATGTCGTGGTTGCCTGTTACTGAAATTTGAAATGTACTGTTTTTTATGTTATTTGCATTAACGTGTTACATTGTAAATTTTTTTGACGATCCAAAATAAACAATAATAAAAAATATTTCATCTGTGTTTAATTTTACACCTTTAAATATTTTGTCATTATTTTTATAATTATAACACTCGTAAATTAATTTTTAGTTTAAGAGAAATCTTTTAGGTCACATGTAAATATTAAATATATGATTAACTAAGATAAAATGGACTAACCTTCATACCTCACCGCAATAGTTAATGAATTCTCCAATAGATGGCATTAGTATCGCTCTCAACTAATTTTTTCATAAAAACTACTTTTTGAGTAAAATCGTCGTGAATATCCTTTTTCTGCCCTTATAAAGTCAATATTCTTTTGGGTTTATAATGAAGAGATTAGTTTTTATATATAAAATAAGAAAATAAAATATTTATTAAAAGCTTTTGAGTAGAAAAAGTATTGTAGTCACGGACAGATCCGCGTAGCTATGCTAGTTTTAAGTTAGTATTGACCTGGCCCGGTCGCCGGCTATATTGATGCATTGATAATGGCGAAATTATGTGCGAAACGCTTCCTGTTGCCGTATATAGCGCTCGTGTCATACGTTACCTTTTATGGATACTGTTTAGACGATGCCGCTGATCGAGTATCATACTGTATGAAAGTTTGAATTAGTGTTTGAACTTTGACGCTGTTTTTATTAACATTACATTGACGCTCATACAGACCGAATACACAGGATTATTTTATACAGGTGTAAAAGATTTAAAAAGGAGAATAGAGGGGCGGCCGTTCAGTTAGATCAATTTGGTGGTTTTCTCCATGACAAGATGAAATGGCGCCCTGAATGGGACCTCAATATGAACTTTCTTGCTCATCTTCTTTTCAGGCGATAGTCACCGATTGTAAGCCATATGCTTCTCCTAAAAATATGATCTTATATACGTGTATAAGGTTTAAAGAGGTGAGTAGAGAGAAGGTCGCCCAGTTAGATCAATTTGGTGGTTTTCTCCCTTACAAGGTGAAATGGCGCCCTGAATGGGATCTCAATATGGACTTTCTTGCTCATCTTCTTTTCAGACGATAAACACCGATAATAAGCCATATGCCTCTTCTAAGGAATCCCACTATGACCACTCTTGCACCACTCGTATCCAATAACTTCGCGCGAACTTAACAATGTTGTCGGTTTGCCTAGTGAGGTGCTTAGTCACCTCGTGTCTGCCGGTTTGTGGTCACCGCTCGAGAACCTTTCGACCTAAACAACAGAAGGCTGCACGGGCTTTGCTTTGCTGCCAACTCAGACGAGCAATTTCCAGCTACATCTGTGACAGAGTAACTTCCAGCGAATCCCCCTCCATTGCTCTCTGGATGACTTTGAGATTTCTTATAAGGCATCATAAGTCATAGTAAGCGACCACGTCTTGGATCTGTATGTCACTGGCAAGACACATTGGTCAAAGACCCCCGTCTTCGGAATGCTTACGATATTTACTCATTTACGCCTTTATTCCGATTCGAGTGTGATGAAAGCTCTATCTCGTTAGTTACCTTCTTGTAGATAAACATAATCTGGTATAACATAAATAGGCTAAAGCGGTTTAAATTCTAATTTTAAAAAATGTACTTATAGTAAACTTACACGAATATTGTGCATGCCTTTTATAAATAGATATGGCCGAACTAAACGACATTCTAATAGAATTTAACTCCCAACGAGTTGTTTTAGTCAATGGTCGGAGTCTAACTAAATTTAGCCGAAGTTGAGTTTATTTTTAGCTACTTAATGATGCCCGTATCACTCACACAGGACCTGGTCTTGTTCACATAAGGCCGGGTCCGGACCACATTCTTCAGCGTAAAAGGCCTGACGAGATTGTTTCCCGAGACTAAACAATCCGCAAGGTACAGTCGCAGACACAGTTGTTCATCAGGATTTTGATACGTATAGCGTTGAATTAAAATCATATTTTTAATGCAGGTTTTTACACGTCTGTACTGTTAACTTGTTTATGCTTTTGCAATATGTCATTCATTCGTTATCGCTTCTTTGAAATCCGAGCATTGAAAGGGATCGAAAATGGAAAAGTTTGGACAACATATTTCATAAAAAGAATCAATAACCTGACAACTATGTCATCCCCATTTTAAAAAGGAACTAAACGAATTTATCATTTCCACGAAATATTTTCTTTTATTATTTAAACATTGATGTGAATAACGGTTTTTATTTAATGATAAATATTATGTGATCTTTGTTTTAGCTGTATATCATGGAAGGTATTTCATATTCAAAAAACACTTTAGCGATAAATTCTACCACATTCTACCGCAAACATCGTGTAATAAATTTCGCATACTTTTGTAACTGTCAACATTATAAATTATGTATGCCATGACTCGATTTGATAGAACCTAAAATCAGATTGGTTCGTAATGTTTCAGTTTAAAGCTACGAGAGTTCCAAAGGCTCTCTGACCTAAGAAGATCACACCACAAACTCCACCCTGACCTAAGAAGATCACACAACAACCACAGACGGGTTTTCTTTGTAATTACTATAAAAATTCAATCTAAAGTTTTTAATATCTCTTATTACAAGTGTTTGTTAAAACATATAGTAATTTATTATATGATCATTTCGAGACAAAATAGGGGAATATTGTACGGAGCAAAGGTAGCATGCTGGTAGAGAACTGGGATCGTATGTTGCAGGTTCTATTTCCGGAGTACAGCCTTATATAATTAACAATTTGTATGTTAATTATATAGGGTCATCACTGCTCACAAACAACCTTCTAGAGGATGGCAGCAGCGACCTCTATCATACTAATACTAAACTGCGACCACCTTTGCGGGAATCCGCCTAGTAGTGGGCTTTACAGGCTGAAACGACGATGATATAACCTTTATTAATGGTTATCCAAAAAAAAAACAAATATTCAAGCTTTGTCTCACATATAAAAAGATAACGTAGCACTGGAATATACGTATAATAATATATAGAAGGGAAGCAAGTATAAATTAGGGTAATATCACACGAACTATAGGAGGATCTTAGAAATAGATAAAATAATAAAAAGATTAAGTAAGTATGAATGAAATTTTTCAACTGAATATTGATAACATGGTATTGAATATGTTTGTAAACCCAATATTGAATGTTATACGTTTTATTTCCGTTAAAATAAGTAATTATATAAACAATTTATTCAAGACAGTCTTTCCCAGACAAAATAAAATTCATTTACAATTACTCCAATACAATCGATGTGTGATATGCTTTAGATGAAAGCGAACACATCGAGTATTGTGAACAAAAGTTATGTTTCCCTTTGCAATTTTAACCCTCTGTCCCTTGTGATAAGGACGATATTAGCAAAGCAGCTCCCGAAGCCTCGATGGTGACCACGTGAGAGTATTTCAAAACAGTCGCACACGGGCTGAGTCAGCATACCGAACAATACGCCGGGACCAAATATAGTCACTTCGGAAATGCTTCGCGGCCGGTGAAAAACTTTTGCCATAATAATAGCTCGCTCACGAACATGATGCAATTTAAGCTGGTGTTCTTTGATAGAAGCCGATCTTAATTTTTTTTTTTTTGTATATCGTGTAAGCCTCCTTCGCCGAGTGTGTAGACATTGTCCAGGTTGAGGGAAGTCGCTGAACGTGAGCCGCCCAAGACCTTCATTGTGGCAATCTTTAGCAGAAGCTTACCAGCAGGCTTCTATCGACAGACATGATATTGATGATGGTGCTCTTGACGATCTTGCATTTCTCTCCTTGATCTCTTTGTTTGTTGATGACGTCATATCACCATCGCATATGTGATCTTTGCCGTGGTAATTATTGTATTAGCCGCTTATATGTGAAGTCATATTACTGACGACGCGATTGACCTATTCGAGGCATATTCATGACAATCAAAGTACACATTGAGGTCTTAACCAAATATATTTCATAACCTAATAAATGTATGTTTTAAGAACGTTAGCTTACGTAACGGTAATCGATCCGTATCCTTTGCTTGAAGACGTCAATCCAAGTTGGTATAACAGTGGCTATTCAGTCCCAACTTGACGCAAACCGATGCCATATTGGAAATCAATCGCACATTCGTAATATGCAAATGAATGATCAAATGTCCTCGTTACAATGTAATATTTGAGTGCAATGGTTCTCCGTCATCAACGTCATAATTTTAGTCATATTCGACTGCTGTAAGTATTCCTCCGTCGTAATAACAGGACCTTTGTGATCTGTACACAGCGTCTTCCGACGATTTTATCAAGGTCACCTGTCCACCTCATGCGCCATCTGTTCTTCGGGAGGTAGTCTATCTATTGTAAATGCACAAAGGTTATTTTGGTTCATCTACAGAGTTGGCCTATGTCCAACAGTGGACCTCTTACGGTTTTTTTTATGGCCCCCGCTATTGGTGGTCTCTCGTACCCCTAATTTGTTGGGATCAGGGTCTTTGTTTACAAATAAGTTTTTTAAATTTTTATCTTTATTCTTCACTCACTTTCATTCTTCTCAATTTCTTTTATTCTATTATTTCTTTACCTTTTTTCCTTCACAATATCTTTCATTTCATTTCATTCCTTCTTACTTTCATCGCCTTCCTTCCATCATCTTATTACTCTTAGGTGGTTAGGTACATTTCTTTTATTCTTTATTTTATTACTTATCCTTTTTTTATATCGCAGTTTTCTTTTTTGTTGGTTTGACTTTTTTAATACAATACTACTTTTTTCTTATTCTATTTTTAGTTTATTTTTCCTATTATCAATTGACTAGTTATTTGTGCAGTTTACACCTCTTACGGTTGAAATGATGATGATGAGTATCAAAAGTAATTGATAAGACAGGTTAAATAAGATACTTTATTTATGACCCAAATAGAAAGGGACGGGACGGTGAATTGTCCGAATGTGTCGACATAATGTCGCAGTAGGAACTCCCATTGTCTGACAAAAACAGCTGACCGTTTGACGGACAATGGAAGGCCTCTCAAGAATACAAGTCGGCCATTTTCATTGTACCCTCCATTTTAGTATTATTATTTGATTTTGTAGTTCGACACATCTGCTTTATTGTATATAAAAATCTAAATAATTGTAGCAGTTCTTATAATAAATTTGTAACCTTGAAATTTAATTACTTTTATGATGGCTTCTGGAATCTTCTTAAAAGGAGGACATTAAGCGTGGTTTATGAGTTCCGATCTGTTAACAAGCGTACTTGTAGCGATTATCCAGGGTAATTAGTTATAGGCGTCAAACTTTAAGTGAGTGAATGTATAGTTGATTTGACAGCAAAAAGGGCTCTCTGAAATATGTTACATTTATTTATTTTCTCGCCAAATAGTAAAACACAAGCTTCTTCATACTGTATTATCATTACGTTATTTATTATTACTGAAACCATAGATTTTTAGAAAAAAATGTACCATACGTAAATTGACAGCAAATGAGGTACTTAGTCTGGCCATAATTTCTGTTACTGGCTGTTTACATACATTTAAAAAATATTAATTTAAATTTCGAACATTAGCTTCTATGATATAAAAAATACACTTCTTTTCCGTCATTATTTTATGTTTTTTGTTTAGAAGTTATCTCATATTTTCTTTGTTAGAGAATTTATCGCTAGACTAGGTATATATCCACCCATTTAAAGGTTTCATGCATATAACCAATGGCCCTGTATATTTAAAATTCCTCCCGCGGTCTCGGTTTCAAGCCAATATATAAATAATAAATAGACTATCATTCTCTTGCGATCTTCATAACTTTTGATTCTATAAAAATATACCAAAAATAACAGATAAAGAAAGCAGAACACTCAGTTTTTGCAGGAGGGTCGTAGAAAATATCATAGAAAGGAATAAATTTAGGGTTAAAACGGTCGGCTAATAGTAAATATAATAATCAATAATAATATGTAAATAAATTACTATGCATTCAGCTTTTACAGACATCCCCTTAAGAGTGGCAGAAGCGATCGTAATTCACTACGTGATCGCAGTAAAAATTAGTTTCTTCTCTCATATGCCACTACAATTCCGCTTGCATTCAGCTTACTTAAATTAAAATTTTTAGAATTCCATAATTAACGCGCAATGTATATTAGAACACTAGAAATCTGTTAACTGCATGGTACACGCATTCCGCTTCGCATTCGGCCACAACGCGCCGCCAATTTAACGGAAGAGTTCCCGCGTACGAGTCGCTATTGTTGCGAAACCATTGACCGCAATGTTGCAATTCATAAGCGGAAGCGATTTTGAATACTTAAAAACGTTTGTGCGAAATCGACAGATCTCCTTGAAATCGCCATAATAAGCGACGTATACCAATAAAGGCTTACACTTCAGTCTCTAAGAGCGTGGCCTACAATTGAATGGTTTACTCACACGTTGTGTACCTTCGATATGTACCATATTTGAATATTTCTTGGTGTGGCTTGTACCGACAAAAAGTCATACTTTTATGTCCTTTCGTTCAGCGCGTACATTCCAAAATAAGTTAGTGTTTAAACATATCTTCATACGTCACGTACGAATGGTGACACTTGAATATGGTTTCACGATTAAGATAGATATCATATAACATCATTATGTCATCTAAAAATAGACTAATAGACAAAAGTCGGACAGTGGTACAAGTCCCATAAGCAACGTATGAATAAACATATCATGGAATTAATTCATCTATATTTTAATAATAAAATAATATGTTCACTATTAAATACAGATCAAATAAATTATTAATTTAAAAAAAAACGCTAGCGTTTATCGTTTAGACACCAATATTTCACAAACAATCAGCAGGAAGATCTCACTCGGCATTTTCATTTGATACTTTGTGTTTACGTCGAGTATCACACACATATGTTGGTATCACAAGTTGGAGACCAATGCTTATATTGACATCAACGATATCATATATTAGACCTTTTTTGATTCAACACTGATAAATATATTTTACTGATTATTTAAATTACATGCCTTTTAAATACATTGCAAATGAAATGGTTATATTCCAGATTTTATAAAAGTGTTTGGCAGACTGTTGATCTCAATTTCTTTACCAATATGATATGTTTTATCTCTAAATGATATCTAATATATATCGACTGCTTTAAGGTCTGTAAATAAATACTGTTTTAAAGCATATTATATTACAACCACTGTTTATTAAAAACAGTAGTTGTAATATATGCACATATTCATATATAAATATACATATATACTTATATATACATATAAGTATATATGTTTATTTATATATAAGTATATATGTGTATATAAAAATGTATATATATATATATATATATATATATATATATATATATATATATATATATATATATATACAGATATTGTGGTGTGAAATAAATGTGAATCCTTCTCTCCCTAGGTAACACCATAACTCGAAAACAACTGCCGATATCATTCATCAACTTTTATAAGCTTATTAATAATAAATAAAAGGCTTAATGAAATTAAATACAAAATAATACGCAGAATTGAATACAAAAAGAGATTAAATACAAAAAATATAAGCACTATAGAAACTTTTCGTGTTTAACTGTATTTGGCGGCATTAATCAATATCAAAATCATTCTATTTATTTCACATTTATTCAATGAACAATATAGTTATTTTCAGAACAACTTATTTTCACACTGGGAATGTCAGAGTACTAACTTCTAGCAGTACAAAGTCAGGGATAGCCAGTTAATAACAAAAGGAAGTCGAGGGATAGCAAAACATCCTGTTTATGTTTAGATAGTTCATGAATACGTATTTATGCTTAACACTGACGCATGCTTAGGTAATTAATCAAGGAAATGTAGGAAATATCAACATTCACCATTATATATTATCTCATATGTTTTGTAGCGTGATTTAATGTTTTGTTTCGTTTTTCCTGACTCTATTTCAATCAAGAAAATAAATACTTATATATAATTATTAACTAAAATTACTATATCAGTCGGAAAGTACGTAAAAAATATTCAATTTTTTTCGTCATATTCATATCTCGATATTCTCTGTACATCCATAAATTTTATAACTGAAGAACACTTCACGAATTAAATTGTAAATATAGTAAAGAATTGTTTTCATTATATTTGTGCACCTTTTAATGATCATCATATCAGTCGCAAGACATCCACAAGTGGACATAGCCCTCCTCAGAGACTTCCAATTGTGCCGTATAGAAGCCTTTTAAGAAAATATTTTACAATGCGGTTGCTCGTTTTTAAATAAATAAATGTACTCACCGTTATATTCAGCGTCGTCCATCGAATTTTGGCTGTGCATGGAATATCGGTTCGTTGTCTTCGTGGAAGGAGATCCTTGGGTGGATCCAGCCACCACCCCCAAACTCCTATAACCCTCGTCGGAAACCTCCGACCCGTTGTCTGATGCGCTCTCTGTCGCCGGTGCAGGAGACACCGGTCTTGGACTCTTATTCCTAATTGCATGTGGTGAGGGAACCAGGTGATTTGTGGTCACGATTTTGGTTCTCCTATCCGGAGATGCAGAACATCTTCCAGGGCTGTTAGCTCGTGGGCTCAGGTACTTTCTACCTGGCGAGCAAGCTCTGTCCATCTCGCCCATGTATGGTAGACTGGATGGCGCGTCAAGTTTGTGGTTGGATGCGTAGTGTGCTCTCGGTTCTTCGAAGGGCTTCGCAGTGTACTGTAGAGACATGGGTTCGTATTTCTCGGTCTTCGTATATGGTAAGGAGGTGGGGCCGGCGTCGGGTCGTTCGTATGTGACGGTAGCGCCGGCTAGGTCGTGTTTGGGTCGAGCGAGACGAGCGGAGAGCGAAGTTCGATGTTGAGCGCGGCATCGGCAGGGATCGTGCTTATCCAAGTAGTGAGCGAGGGTGTCCCAGCCACCGCCGACGCGGACCATCACGTGGGAACGGAGGATCTGTGAATGCATAAACGGTTAAAGTTTTATTTATAATTCGAATAACGATAACATAACTCAATAAAGAATAATATTAAAAAAATAGTACCTAGCCACCTAAGAGTAATAAGATGATGGAAGGAAGGCGATGAAAGCAAGAAGGAATGGAAGAACAAAATGAAAGATATTATGATGGAAATAAGGTAAGAATAAAAGAAATTGAGAAGTATGACAGTGAGTGAAGAGTAAAGATGAAAAATCTGAAAAACTTATTTGTAAACAAAAACCCTAATTAGGGGTACGAGAGGCCTCCAATAGCGGAGGCCAAAAAAAAACCTAACTCAACTGAAGATATGCCTTCTATATATAGAACACTGTATTGGCGGTTAATTGTGGTTATCAATGGTCTTTGCGAGGATGGTTGAGAAGGTATAAGTCACATAGCAAATCTAGTCATTTACTTCTTATGTGTAATATATAAAGCAATATTAAATGCCATATCCATAGTAAATATAATTCTTGTAGCCACGTTTCCTATTGAGTATAGTTGTCAATACCATCTATAAATATCATGAACAATCTGTACAATAATAAATCTTTAAAAATGATCTATTGTAGATGGTCAGAGTCATGCAATAAAGATTCAGCCATGTCTATTTTAGTCCACAAACACAAATTTATTTATAACGCCACAATCGACAGGTTTCCATTAAAGTCTTTCAGATCGATGATTCATATTAAACATTCGTCTCCTTCTTTGGTCAAATCGAAGTCTGCGTGATATTTCAAAGAAAACGTTAGCAGTTCGACCTTATAAACGACCATTCTAACTAGACATATCAAAATAATAAGTTCCTAACCGGAGGCAGGTCAACGGAAACTGGTTGATTTTTGTCGTAACAATTTATAAATGAGCTTTTGAAGCTCATAATTTATTGGTCGATAAGGATCAGTTTGAACTGGTGGTTAAATGTATCGAACGATCCATATTAAGGGTCACAAGGCGAGATCCTAAACGCGCGAGGCCAAGAGACGTTCGCGATCGAGTATTGAATGGATCAAGGTTGCTCCCAGCTTTCCCACGCAGCGGTCTAACGAGTCGCAAATTCTGCGTACAAACCCCGATTGCTTAATGCCAGATACACGACTAACTTAGACGTTATCTTTACATTTACAAGACAAAATATAATATACATTCACGTTACTACAATATGATCTAATATATTCTTTTATACTTTCAAGGCTTTTATCTGTTCTCACTACCATCATCGTTTTTTCAGCCATTGAAAGTCCAAAGCTGGACAAAGGTTACTCCCATAGATTTTCAAGAGAAATCTTGTATATCCTATTTCTTTATTGTACATGTTATGAACACTATATAGAAACATTACAATAACAATACAGGATGTTCTAGATAGATGAAAAGATAATAATAATGCGAAACAATACGGGAATATTGTTGGCTTTCTTACCGCAATTCCGCGATTTTTTAAACAACTTTAGATAGATTGGAAAGATTTGTATTTTAAAAGAGAGGTGTCGAGTGATACAAAGAATACTAACAATTAACGTAAGAGTAAATTTAAAATTTATTAATGATAATTATTAAGAAATTTAAGCAGTTTTAGTCGTCAAATTTTGAATCAAATTTTTTTTAGAATGCCTTATTGGTTACATTTGATGTATTTGAAGTTGTCCTGCTAGCCTATTGAGGCTTTGTGCAGCTCCATCGATTTAATCCGCTGAAATAGAAGGTCCTCGGAGTAAAAATTTACGCTTGGTGTTCGTACCCCAGATATATCGAAGATGCACACATGAAGAGGGATATATATAGCCGTGTAGGTGTATAGTGTAGTGAATGAGGTGCAGTGTAAGTTATGCGAAGCGATTACAACTCGGCGGTCGGGAGCGACACGGGCCTCCCTAGACCGCCCTCGCTTGAACGCGGGCTAGGCGGGCGCGGCCGCCGTGTCATGAGTATAAGCGTGATGAATGTTCGGTGCATTGTACCCAACGAGGGCTCGATGTGAGGTAATTGGTTACATAGGTAGTTTTTATATAAATCTAGAATATTCTAAGAGTATCTGGAGGCTTTATCTGTATATATGAAAAGTATGACTCATTAACGATAATTGGTTATATAGATTGACAGATATATTTTGAATATTTAACTAAAGTCTCTGTTGGACCTGATATTTTTATTTCTATTAATTTATTATGCAGAAATTTTCTCTTATAATTGCTCTAACAACAAAATCTTTATAAAACGAGAAATGATTAAACTCATTTTAATTTAAATCTGAATTCATTTATAACATATAAACGATTTTAAAATAAATTATGCAAAAATAAGGATCCAATTAAGATATTAAACCATCGACAATGCTCTCGCATACTGATTATTATAATATGCAATACGTAATTATTGACTATCAGCTAAGTATGGTAAATTATTTAAATTACACACGTGTTAATAATGTGACCATATTATTTTTAGAGAACGGACAAGTCTTGTGTACTTCCCAAGTCTCTAACTTTTATAATTATTTATAAAAAAATAAATTCTTTATATTTCTTTTAGTTTCGGTAATTTATTTTATTAAATAAATAATTCATGATACAATTTCTTGCCACTATACAAAATAAATTATATATGGCTATCTACACCAACCACAATATTATCCTATGTGTATATTTACATTAATTTATATGTGTCTTCATGAATCCAATAAATTTCAAACTTAGCACTTTAAATCCGTTATTGATTAACGGATTAGACCCGCCATTTTGCTAAAATGTCATTGAAAATTTTGACAAAAATGATAAATAATTTTCAAATTTCATTATTATCATACACTGTTTTCTATACAATATATCTTTAAATATTTTCCATATTAAATTACTTATTCAAATTGTGATTCGAAACAAATTTTGTTTACACCCATTTAATAAGAAAAAAATTGTCCTATCAAATCATAAGTGATGGTGTTCCTACATTAATATATTCAACACGGCACCAGAGTGCAATGCCGGCTACGAAGCTGTGAAGTGAGGTGAGCAGGAAAGAAACAAATGTCTAACATATGATCGATTAACCTATATAGCCACTCTGTCGCTAGAATGCCACGGGTTGACAAATAAGGCGATATTCTAGCTAGTTTTTATCGTTTACATTAGACAAGACGATTAATTAATACATACTGTGTACATTGTTGCTGCAGTATGGTAGTGCTTTTCCAGGAAGTATTTCAAATGGTAATGGACTGGTCTCAATTAAAAAGAGACGTCTTTTAAAAAAATATGTCTATAACTTTCAATGCAACTTTTTGTTAAATTAAAAATAGACATTACGGAGAGACTATTTATATTATGACTTCATTTATTGCGATAAGAAATATGAGTTTATAATAAATGATATCTAATTATTTACATTATTTACATACATTGCGCAATGGCGGATTGTTTTATCGGCATTCTTTACCAGTTAACCTAGTGGGGCAAATAGACAAATATAAATATTTAATGGAATCAGGCGTTACCTTGCGGAAGTCCACCCTAAGTAAGAAAAGGACCAATATTTAGGCACTTCCGCGCATGCAGTGGTAGTCGTGTAATAAAGTGCACCGCCCGCCAGCCCATACACATGTAAATTGAAATTACTTAAGTATCTATATTTTTTTCGCAGTGAGCATCAAAACTTCTTTTTAAACACGTAAGGAATTGTTGTCTTTAAATCCCAAGGTAAAGTTTATTTCAAATTAGGAAACTTTTGACAGAAAAATTTGAAAAGAAGAAAGATGGATTTGCGAGGACAAAATAGTAAAAGAGTAGACATCGATAAAGAAGGTGAAAAGTTAGATATAACAAAGGAATTGAGAGTATTAAAGCTCAAAAATTTCTCTGCTTGCGAATGGACATCTATTTGAGATCAGATCGATAATATTAACTAGTTTGAATAACAGTAGTAAATCTCTTAAACAATTGAGAAGTATAAGTAAGAATTAAACTCACCCTAACGAAGATCAGAATCCTGGTGTCACCGATCCTGTATTTTCCTTCTGATACTCTGACCATTGGGAATTGCGTCGGGCACGAGCATCTCTCTACGAGATCTCTGACTCTCTCGTCTAAGCTTCTCAAGTCGTTCGTTACAAGCTGTGGCTGCGGACCGAGAGGTACAAGTCCCAAAGCAGAGTCATCAGGTCTCAATTCTTCTCCCGCTAATTCTCTTTCGATCTGCTTCTCCATTTGTACAAGCAACGGGGCCGGCATACCTAAGACTGCGCCTTTTCTAGCTACTTCTAGAAGGCAAAGAACAACGTGTTTTTCGTTTTTTCGTAGGCATAAGTCGTCTGTTTCGAAGAGTAGGCACTCCAGTATGCCTAAAGCACGGCGGCACCATTCGATGAAGTTGGAAACATTGTCTCTGGCGAAGAAGGTGCCGGCTTTAGCGGCCGGGAGCATGTTGACTGGAGGTCGGGTGCGAAGGGCTTTAGCGAGGATCAAGGCATCTTCGGTTTCCGGTGCTGGTGACTCTAAGATAAGTCGGGCTGAGTCCCTTACTGCGTTTGCGTGCTGAAACAAAAAAAAAACATTTTCGTCAATTTGTTTTTACTAAGATCGTTATTTTAATACATGCCTGGTTAAGATATTAAATATTAATCTATTGAGAAATTACGAGTGTATTGTAATAAAAAATAATATTTAACTTATTTCAAACAAACGAAACATTCGCATTTTGATTAACTTTCGTGAATTTATTTTGAGGACAAGAAAAAATAAGATTTAATTGGCTGATCAATTATTTACTCATACATAGATTTCTTTATTAGTGATGCCAAATAAAAAAATAAAATGAAATAAAACGAAAAGATAGGTAAAATAAATAAACAAAAATAATAAAAGCTTAAAAATAAATATTATTACGTAAGAATGTATTTCATTTGTGACAACGATTGTAATAAATGCATAGTAACTCACTGAATTAAATATATGAGTAGAGATTTCACGCGATATTTAATTGTTATTTGATTTTATGAAAATTCTACTTTTAATATATATTTACAACTAGCTGTGCCTGAGACTTCATCTGCGTAGAATTTAAGAATAAATTATATCGTTCAAGAATTTTTCTAAAATAAAAGTAGCCTAAGTTACTCATTATTATATCAGTTACCAGCCAGTATAAGCCCTTGAATAATCGATCCAACCATTTCAGTGATTGACCGCAACAAATACGGATAGACAAAAAAATTTTAAATGAAATTTAGTTATATATCGTATATATATATTCATGTGCATGTAGTGAAAAGCGATTATTTAAATATCACAAACAGACACTCCAATTTTATTTATTTGTATGGATTAGTAACAATAAATGTGGAGGACTATAAAAATTGAGAAATTCCTTTTAATTTATACACGAATATTTGTGCATGTGTTGTTTTGATTAAAACTAAAAAGATTTGAAGTTCTGTCTGTTTCTGATCGTTACTGTCACTGAACGTGACGTAGTAGCCGCTCCCAAAATCGAATACCACGGAGTGACGGTTGCAAATAGCTGACCAGAGGTCAACGATAGCGGGTCTTAGCCCTGAACTGTGTTTTATATGCCACGATTGAAACGTCAGAGTCTTTGTAGCGTAAACGACTTTTCCGATTTAGTCTCAATTTTTTCCTAATTTTCCGCAGAAAGTTTTCATCGAAGTAATTCAAAATGACTTAAATAAATATATCCTTCTGAATTCTATTATTTTTTTAATTTGTTTCAACAGAAAAGGTCCACATATTTTTGGTCTTGGTTCATCCGGATCTATTTATATTATAATATTCATTTAGATTTAATTTAATCTAGGTGCAAAGTCAAATTACCTGGTAAGTAATTTATTTATTTTTTTCATTTACAAAAAGAGACGGCTCGCGATCTACGATCGCAAGTGTCAGTTCTCTACCGTTGTCAAAATGAATTTATTTATTTTATAATAATCACTGTAAAATATCTCATATTAATTAATTTTATTAATTTGAAAATGAACGGCTCATGTCTTCTAGCAGTACAAAGTCTGTATAAAATGCTATTGTATTTCTTCTCTTATTATTCTTATATTTTAACAACTTTTATAGATTCAGTTTATTATTTAATGATAGTAAATATTAATGAAAACGTTAGAAACTAAAATTCGCACGGTATCCAGAGCCAGCGGGCCATTTTAAAGAAAGCAGCTTTAGATATAATCTGTATGACTGAGAAAAACAAGCGCAGAATAAATAGATTCTATTTTTAAGGTAATATGCAACGTAACGAGTTTTCTAATTGAATTCGAAAATGCCTTCAAGGCGGTGAAATAATTTTACCGCGTTGTAGCTGGTGCACTAAAAACTACTTGTTAATATTCATGCGTATGTTCATGATGCTTGTGTGGCTACTAACCTATATGGTAGTTTAAGTCAGGGTTGCCAATAATATAAACTATAAATATCTCATTCTATTTATTTATTAATTTTTAAGGCACATCGATAACTTAATAATACACTAAATCGTTACATCGAAACTTTAAACTACACATTTGTCCGATAGACAGACGTGAAAGTTAATAACGAAAATGTCGTTTAAATCGTTCAAATAAGGTACAACAAAACATTGTCTTAAATAAACCATAAGTAAAATAGTAAACGAAAGTTGGAAGTATGTAATAGTGAGTGTAATATATTGGAAGTATATATATATATATATATATATAATATATGTACACACACAAATATGTATATGTGTGTAAATATGTATCTTATGAATTACGGCCGTCTTTACAAAATTTGTAAAAAGGGTGAATAAATAAATAAATAATTAAACTTCGACAAATAAAGTCTGTCATAAAACCAAAGCTATCCACGATCCCGAATCTTAAGCAAGTAACTATAGTAAATAAAAACTTTACTACGAAAGAAACCTTCAAACTTGGCAGCCCTTGTCTCGTCTAAGTGTCCGCTGAAACTGCCGCGTCTATCCGCTAGCGTGTCTAGAATAAAAACTAACATAGTTTGATGTATCAACATCTCCATTGACATTGATAAAGAGATTTATTGCGAAGAATTTTCACTACACTTAACGTGATAGTATTACACGACAAAGGTATGTTGTAAGATATAAATTACTACCAAAATAGGTATAAATGTATACTTTGGAATTAGAAATTAATCTTTAATTATGTCAGTTAATCTACCGATCTATAATTTTTAAAGTGATCAGTGATATTATTTTTGAACGTATATGATTAGATCAGATGGATATCAAAATTATTTTGTGATGATTTTGAGTATTAAAGGTGTATACTTGTTTTGGAAAATTGTAAAAGTCCTCAGCTGGTTTTCTTTACGTATTTCCGTTGTAAAAGAACTAAAAAGATGGCGTCTACTTATAGCTTTATATTTTCATTCACTTTTAATTTCATGGTTCGTCTATATTTTTTCTGAACGCATTAATAAAAAATAATCTATGACAGAAAATTTCAAACCGCATAGTCATGCTATATTACCAGTATCAAAAACTGCACCACCTAATCGGACCGTCGGTGATGTGGAAGCTAATGGATGTCTTCAAGAGGTTAAAGGAAAAAAACCTAGGAGTAGTAACATTAAAATTGAAACGGCCAGGTCATATAAAAAGAAAACAAAATTCTAGGTGCATCGCCTGTAAGAATAGAGACAATGGGACTAAAAAGAATACGGAGGAGGCCACAAATGTCTTTAAGAGATAACATCGTGAAAATGGCAGACAGGATCAGATCTGTCAATGTTCAAGACAGGTTAAAGTGGAGAGAAATAAAAGGTTGAAAAAGACACAAGAAAAATATATAAGTTGTTTCTAAGTAAAACTTAACATGTATTAAGTTTTACTTAGAAACATAGTATAACAAATGCTTTTCCTACATTCCTATTCAAATTTAAACTCAAGAACGTGTAATAATAAACAACACATTTACATCGAACGCGTTGAACTCTTTTATTTGCGAACTGTTTACTAAGTAAAGTTAAGTAAGCTATTTAGCATCATAATACGTTAGTCGAACTAACTCTGAATTCGTAATGACCACTGAATACGTGTTGCAAAAAGATAACTTAGGCTATTTGAAGTTTGCTTCTGTAATACGTTATTTAAATGACAAAAGCTCTAGCTATGTTAATGGTTCAAGCTGAAATAATTCTGAAACAATTTTTTTCTTCATTTTTATTTAGAACAAGTTCTTTTCAACAAACAATTTCAGGTTATTAGTTTGAGATTACCTAATTATAATTATTGTTTTTTATACACTATGTTCAGGATTTTTCTACGGGAGCGAATCAGGAATAATCATAACGCGCAGAACAGAAAGCCGCTGGGACCTTAAGGGTCCGGAGTGGAGACTACGTACCGTCACGAGTAGCGTGGGACGCTGACCCACAATGTGGACAAACAACCTTGTTAAGGTCGAAAGAAGCTAGATGGAGGTCGCTTCTAATCAGTCCGGTTGGAAATCTATGGGAGCGGCTGTGCCCATCACTAAACACCTTATGGTTGAAAATAGAGAAATATTATCAGACGTAAAAATGTTAAAATAATTCGGCTTACTGAAAATATATGGCGGAGGCTTGAGCCAAATAGCGAACGTTACACTATATACACAAAGTTTTAAATTAATTTATCAATTTGTTTATTAAATATTCTATAATTTTATGCTACAGCAATAATATTTGTACAAAAAAATAAAAATCGAATGGGATTGCTAATCGAGTAGGTAACAAATCGATAATGATTATCAAAGAGTTCGTTGAACGATTTACATCATGAGGGAAAGCGAAGAAAAAAAAATAGGAACGTAATAAATGATAATGCCGGCATAATTTCACTTGCATTTATTACCCGCATACTTTGAAAATTACCGTCCGTGTAGTCGGAAGTGATAATACCGTGAAGTAAATAGGTTCAATGTATTATTAAACTCCCTGATCATCTAGACATAATAATCGTATTATCAATCTACAGTTTGTTTATATAAATTCAGCGTAACATCAAAAAAAAGCTTACAAGTATGAATTGGCTACTAACAGGTGGATTTTTTGTTAAATAATGATTTAAAAAAATTACATCAGATATATAAAGGCGTAAAATTGATTCATGTAAACACTCTAAATGGGTGAATGTATAGCTTGTTTTTCAGCAAAAAACTTTAAGCCTTTTACATCTATCACACATTACCCTGTAAAATGATCACGCTGAAATAATAATTTTCTCTATTTAAATGCGCATTTAAATAACTTTAGTACAAAGAGTTCAAGGATAGATAAGAAACAATAATTAATTTTAAAATCTATTAAACCTTATATTGAAAATGTAGTAATTTTTGAATAGGATGTTTTTTTTTATATGACCCCCGCTATTGGGGGCCTCTCCTACCCCTATTTATGGTGGGACAGGGACTTTATTTGCAATTTAATTTTTCACAAGATTTTTTATTTTCTCTCTCTTCTTTCATATTTTACTTTCTCTTTCGGTCTATTATCTATCTTTCATGCTACATTTCTACATTCTTACCCTTTTGCTCTGTTCATCAATCATTCTATCCTCTTTTCTTTTTACATTTTTTCATTTTACATTTTTATTTTACTTTTTTACTTATTTTCTATAATACATTATATGTCACATTTGAGTTTTATTTTATCACATTTTATCACATTTCTTATTGTATATTTGTATTTTTATTTTTTTGTATAACGTTTTTAACTATTTTCTTGCAACAAGCGAAGAATTCTTTCCTAGTTTCTTTTTCGCCTATTAGGGAGGCTATTGTCT
The DNA here is from genome assembly GCF_028537555.1 of Battus philenor. Classification (NCBI taxonomy): domain Eukaryota; kingdom Metazoa; phylum Arthropoda; class Insecta; order Lepidoptera; family Papilionidae; genus Battus; species Battus philenor. Next base: position 10,297,161 of record NW_027181686.1, read on the forward strand.
CCTCCCTGATTTTAACGCCAGACCGGCACTAAGGATATAGAATAGGATGTTACCTACATATATTTACAGCAAATGAGTTATATATTCAACAATTTAAAGCTTTTGCATCTATCAAACAACCTGTAGAGTAGGTGAGATATTAGATCGATCCGCTTAGTGTGTCAGTGCATTAAAAGATATTGTAATTTACACTTCTGTTATTCCGTGGGCAGAGGCAGTCCTTGGTCTAATTAATTCAATTCGGAACTAATGATCGCTGCCCGCTCCGCAATAGAATTTATAATCGTTTTATTGAATTTATACAAACCTATCATAATAGTATAGCGCCGGTATGGCGAAACACTTTCACTTCAACTATAAACTTTATACCAATATATTTAGAGTTTAATATTGCTTTTATAGAGTATAATATGAATATTCATAGTATTGGTTTAGATTAAGTAATTTAATAATATTCAAGATGCATTTCAAACAATTATAGGCGCTTGTCAACTGCAGTTTTATTATCTCGGATCATTTATTGTATGCTTAATTGACGTATTTTTAATTTAAAAACTTGATAACAGGCAAGAAAAGCAGTAAAGTGGTTTACAATTATTCACAGTCAATGTTTGTTCATATCTATTTATAGTTTGCGAGATGGATGAAGCTGTAAATATCGTAACTAAGGCCTTTTGAGAGGTCTAAAGCATCGGAATGTTAAGAAACTTTTTAAATTTCGCGTTTATATGTTAAAATCAATCCGGGGTCATTGAAACATTCATCTTACGTCATGTAATGACCAAACGAGCGTGTGTTCGTGCCCGTAGAAGCCCGCATGTCTATCGCAAAGCGTGGCATTGCGATTACAATCGAGCTATTCAAATCGATAATCGATTCGCGACGCAGCGAGCCAATGCTAAACGCTTTGTTATTATTGTAAAAAAACTTAAACACTGGTAAGTTTGATGTTACTATAATTACATAAGTATAATTTTTTAGCATCATCGTCATTGAAAATAAATAAAGTAAAGAAACTTAAAATATACTTAATCTACAATCAGACTAATGTCTCTTAAATTTAATGGAATCAGGCGTTACCTTGCGCAAGTCCAACCTAAGTACAGAATGACCCTGTGTTTAACACTAATCGGTACACCGATATAGCTCCTGAAGATGCCCCGTGGAGGGATGAAACACGTGTTGAGTGATTTGACGGTGGCAATTGTGTAGTTCGCATTGTTTGCCGAATGCGCGTTTGTCAGCGAGCTGGCGGGCGGTGCACTTTGTTGCACAACTACTAATGCATGTGCGGAAGTGGCTAAATATTGGTCCTTTTCTTACTTAATGTCTCTTAAATTATCATTGTCATCATCATCATCATTTCAACTGTAAAGCGTCCATAGCTGGACATAAGCATCATCTATTGTTTCAATAAGACCAGTTGGAAGCGGCTTGCGGTGGACATCCTATGCATTTGCCGATGCGTGGTTTCACCCCTGAATCTTCCCATAGGCTATCAACTCTGCGTGCTATGTAACCTGTCCATTATCACTGCAACTTAACAATCGGCTGACTAAATACTTTCGTTCTATGGATTTCCTAATTCCTGATTCAATCGCGCAAGTAAAACACGAGCACAGCCCTCTCCGTATTTCTAAGAGAGACAGTGACTTTGACAATAAAGCATAAGGTTAGTTTTAGCGGTATATAGCTGTAATTAGAATTCAGAGTTTATTTATTAAATCGATTATATACATCTGTATTAAAAAGAGATGTTACATTTAGACTATATGTGCTAAAAGTAGATATGATAATTACAGTTTATAATTAAATAGTAACACGCGGATTATAAATCGTCATTGCCGAATCTATGTTTACACATACGTAGATCTTGTGTGATGTTTGACAACGAGGAAGTGTAAGTGTTACTCGCCATGAAAGTGAAAACGAGTGCGTCGACCTTGAATAAGCTGATCCGGGGCAGGTTTTTCGGAAATGAGGCTGTCGAACTTGCGGGTCAAGTCTGAGAGGTGATGTAGATAGATTTGCGTGACTTCTAGAGTTGAATAAATAAATAAGAAATATCAAATGTATTGATGCAATAAGATTTTGCATTTAAATACGCTAGGTATCAGGATACCATTAATATATATCTTTTAAATGTTAACATATACTACACTACATTAAAATTGCAATTTTGTATATATAAGCAATTGTAGTATCGTATTGCTTAGTTTGCTAGTCTATTAAATCATTAAAATTTCAAACTAGAATTCATAAATTCTTTATTTTATTTGGCATGGATTACATCTCTTACTGGTCTCAAAATTAGTCTACCGTTGGTTTGAATGATAAATTCCTATAGCTATATAAGAATAGGCGAAAGAAACTTAGCGGAACTAAGCTACCTATATATTTTTAAAATAAAATATAATGATATATTTAACTGACATTAAAATAGCCTAGAGACGAAGTGTAGTAACCATTTACACATAATTGTCTTTAGGCAATGTTTTTAAACCCATTAGTAGATTCAAAAAATTGTCAGAAGCTTTATGAATATTATATTTGGTCGTATTATAAAAATGCCATTGCCCACCAAAAAAAAAACTTTGTGTTTGGCAGCTCTCATTCTGCCAATTCATTTATTAAGTTTTTAGTGGTAGTTCTGGTCAGATCAATCCATCTTACTGGAGAGCCTCCACGAGATCTCTTGCCTTCCACTTAAAAAAGGCTTTCCCCAGATTTTCCATAGGACCAAATGGAAGCAGCCTGCATCCGGCTTCGTCGTCGTCGTCTACACTCCAGAACTGATATTAATATTGAGAAAGGTGGTTTGTGAAACGACTAATTATAAATATTTAATGGAATCAGGCGTTACCTGATCCATCAGACTCTGTGTTTGGCACTAATCGGTGTAACATAACTCCTGAAGATGCCCCGTGGAGGGGTGAAACACGTGTTGAGTAATTTGGTGGTGGCGGTTGTGTGATTCGCATTGTTTGCCGCATACGCGTTTATCAGCGGGCTGGCGGGCGGTGCATTTCATTGCACGACTACCACTGCATGTGCGAAAGTGGCTAAATATTGGTCTTTTTCTTACTTACTTATTATAATACTAGTAGTAGTATTTAGTTAGTCGACGCATTTCTCTACAATTTTACTAAATAATAACAAAAATCATGACTGAATATGTGATGTCGTTATCTATTAGAGAACAAATTTATATAAGCTTTTAACACACGCGTAAATGTACTTTAAATAGAAGTGTAATGATTGTTTAATATCGCAACATTCAAATTCCAAGCAGCCTTAGCGAACATTAAATAATTATTGAGATAAGTAAACGTTTGCCACTGTACGTTGTTAAGTTTATTTCATCCATTCATTAGCTATCGTGACAGGCGACAGGTTTGCAGTGACAGGCTATATATCATCGTGTTTAGTGATAAGCGCACATGAGCGAGCTTCGACACCCATTGTACCGATTTCTGCACTTTATGATCAATTATGAAGTCCGGAACAGGTAAACTTATAAGCTTATGTAATATCAGGCAATACCCGTTGGTAATTGATTATTCTTTAAGTTTTAATACAAAGTTGTTACATCAAATGAACTTACAGATTGTGCATTAAAAGTAATGTCCCTATCGCAATCTAAGTAAAATATCATACCGAACGATTTCTCACAAAAATAAGGGATCTTATTTCACGCACTGCCAGATTTTAGTAATAGCACATATTTAACTGATTTTGACGTTAAACGTTTGCTTCAATTTCATAACCTAAGAAAATCTGTATGTACTATTTCTAAGAGATAATAAATAACATAAAGAAAATTCAACAGTATAATTTTAAAATATTAATATACAGAGCAATGATTATTGTGTTAACAATAAATCTTAATTAACGTATATGACGATTTCCTTCATAAATCTTTCTCTTTTACTCAAAGCTTCACAATACACGGCTGACGGCTTAATTTACCGCGTTAATCAGATTTTATTGCATCGAATCGTCCGTTTCCGTGTATATCCTGAATAGGGATATCAAAGTCATAAATCAGATCGGTGAGATTTTTTATGAGTCAGTTACCCCTGATGAGGAAGCGGTGTGACCTTGCATGGCGCGTACACGGCCTCGAATGACTCGGGGCGGCGCCGACCAGCCCTTTTATGGTAGTGACAGTAGTACAACTCGCTAGATGGCGCTTCCACGTTGCCACCTTTGATTGCCTCTAAATTTTTCGCATTCATTACGGGCGCGTAGGAAACGCTTGACGCGCTTTTAATGGCCTCGCACGCTGCAAATGCCCTCTAATTGCTTTTTATCACCACTAGGTTACTAGGAAGTATATTGCTAACCAGTCCTTTTTTGAAAACTGCGTATATGTGGAATTTGTTCCGGACTCTATTGAAAACTACCTAACAATCTCAACCATTATTAACACGGGTTCTTCGTTGTTATTTTGACGAGTTCCGTAACGTAATTGAGGCAATGTATTGACGTTCTATATATCCAAAGACCCACTGACCATTTTTACGTTATTCAACTTTTTTTCATATATTAGGGAAACCTATAGTTAGATTAAATAACAATAAGACAACATAAATATTGGACAATATAAGTTTTCACAAATTTAAAGAAAAAACAATACAAAGTTATAGATGAATCGTAAATATTTTGTATGTTTGTTTTCGTTATCTTACGTTGATCAACCTCATCATTGTTTTAGACGTAAAATGTTGTTCCACAGCTGGACTTAAAACTATCTTGGAGATTTCCAATAGAGCCGGTCTTTTTTACAATTTTTCTGGCCTTGTTTTTGTTGCCTCTGATTCGCCTAATATTTTTATAACACAGACTTACCGCACAAAAATATTTTTTCAATTTTTTAACTATATTTGCAATTTCTTATTTTCTGTTTTTCGAAATTTCAACCAGAGAGAGATCTGAGTGGAATTGGTTGAAGGAAGCCTTTGCCAACTCGCAAACAGACGCTATAGAAATAAGATATTTTTGTTAAAATTTTAAGTACTTTTTTATTTTAAATAAAGGTAACGGAAGTATGTGTGTGGTGGCGACAATCAAGAATTGATTGAAATATAATTATACGTACCAGAGGTGATTGATGGCTGACGCAATAAAGTAATCAGAAAAAGATTAATTTGAGTAAAAACTTTTCCTTGTGAATTTAAATAATAAGACTGCATTTATACACCGACACTCTAATACTTTAATATTTACTGAAAATAAATTTAAACTATTCAATAAAAAAGTAATAGTTTTCTTTTCATTTAAATTTTACATATAATTTATAATGTATACATAATCAAATAAATAATTTTAAAATTATTAATTACGACATAAATTGTAATATTTTTGTTAAAAAACAAAAAGTTATTGAAAATATGCAAAAATATTTAAAAAAGTGTAATAAAAAAGCTGCGATGGCCGGGAATCGAACCCGGATCAACTGCTTGGAAGGCAACTATGCTGACCATTACACCACCATCGCAGATATGCAGAGTGTTAAAATTTATGTACAAATTCAGTTTTATAAGATACATAATTATTTTGAAAATTAAAAATTATTATTTATGTATATTCTATCTTTTCTTTAAACGTGTTATAATAAAGATAGCGTGTGTTTTAAAATGTAATAACATATAATAACATTCTATTACGGTGACGGTTATTTTTTATTAAATAACTTATTAACAACTTAAAAAGGTTTTAATAAGAATTTACGGACCGTAACATCCGCTTATTACAGATTCTTATCGTAAATCGACCGTACACGTTATCGTATTCGACTCCGAAAAGAAAGTAACCGTTAAAAAGGTGATTTAGTTTGTTTTGTCAATTTTGTATTTGTAACATTTCTAAAGTTATTTTTTTTATAACCCACTTGAGATGTGTGTCTATTCAATCAATAGGAAATTAAAAACGACTATGGTTTTTTTATTTGCACACTTTTTCAGCGTAAAAAACCTTTTTGCGTGTGCAAAAAAAAATTTGTTTCGTATATAAATTCGATTTAAAACATATCAGTGTTACCAAAATGTCTTTTTTATTACTTTTGTGCCTCTAACATTCCTACATTTTTTTTCTGTAACCGAATTGGATTGTGTCTATTCAGTCAAGTTAGCAGAGAAAATTAAAAACGGGTATATTTTTAAATTGCAATTATTTTTCCGATTAATAAACTTTTTTACACTCATGAAAATATTTAGTTTCACACATAGTTCATTGACATATCAATGTCTGTCAAGAAATCAGGTGATAAGACAACATTTTATGGTCTTTGTCACAATTTAATTTAGACACCGGCGATTTCCAACCGGTCTTATTGGAAGAGAGGCCTATCTCCGTCAGTAGAGATCCTATGATTTAAATGATGATAATGGTGATGTACAAAATAAATACAAAATAGGTTAAATATTTTCAGCAAGGATAAGGTAAAAGAATAAGATCAAATCAAAATTGATAATTTTTTAATTATTTTATTTTGTAAAGGTGGCAGGAACAGTAGAAATAGGTAAAAGTAGACAGTGTATGTCTGTTTTTCCCTATTTCTATTGTTACTATATAAATGAAATGGGTGAATGGATTATAGCTTGTGCGTACTCTTATAGAAAGGTTGTTTGTCTCAACAATTATTACTTTATGAATATACTGTACTAAAAAAGTGGACAAAGAGACGGAGATATAAGAAATTGTTTATCTAATATAAATGTTATACGTAATTTATTTTGAGTAGATAAGAGAGTTCATTTTTTAATTTAATTTGATAGTTATTTATTTATGTTCGATATGGTTTGAATCATCATATATTCAGCCATGAGTTGTCCACAGCTGGACATAAACTTCCAACAGGACCGGTTGGAAGCGGATTGCATCCTGCATATGAATAAAAAAATGATATATAAAAATTGACAACCCTATCTACATCGTGTGCGCCGGCGCGCGCTGTTTCGTTGCTTTGTAGATCGCCGCCGGTGGGTCGTGATCGTGCAGATTGCGCCGGTGGCCATGTTTCATGGAATTCGTGGACTTTGATACTTTTTGTACAAGAAACCGAACACGCTTGCGTGTGTTGGGTATGCAACGAATGTAGCAACAACCAAGCGGTTGTTGAATAAATATCACGTATCCTTAGTCTTTATGGCAAATCGCTCGAAGCATACATAGAATGTGATACTTATCCCTTTTTAGAAAGAGTACCGTTACATGGTATTTACCATTAGAAATGGCAGAAGGCAGGACATAAAGCGCGCAAAACAGATAGCCACTGAAGCCTTAAGATTCTGGAGTGGAGATCAGGTCTAGCAAGTACAGTATTGGATGTCTACAAGTCAAACGGACGACCTTATTAAGACCGATAGAAGATACTGCATATGTCTAACAATGAACGTCCTACGACTGAAATGACGATGATGATGTTCGATTTATGAATTTGTAGACAATTGTGATTGTCGTGGAAAAAAATATCAGAAGAGCCTATTTTGATAGAAGCTAGAATAAAAATTATCTTATTTATAATGGCAATCTTCAATTTAAAGATGAGAACTCCAATCGCTTTCTGATCGGAGAAGAATCCGTAGTAAACTCATTCAGGATTAGTTTTGTAATAATTTTTACTAATATGTTTCAAACAGCAAATAAAACTATTAATTCCTAAGCTTCAAAATCCTTTGCAGTATTATATACTTCTTCAAAAGTTTTTGATAAATCAACTTTTTGAATTAATAATGCATTTGCATGATAAACAGAGTAAGAGGAAATGGTGGGTCACATAATGTGTCTGGATTCAAGCAGCGCAAAGCTGATCATCGTGGTGATCTTTTGCCTTGCAATGGGCGTCTGTAGCTGATATGATGATGAAACAGATGAATGTTGCCACAACTTTGAAAAAAATAAAAAGGATTAAGAAAATATGTTAATCTTTGATTGTGATTAATTATGGACACCCTATCAAATCGCACTCTAACCTCCCAGTGCAACTGCGGTCCGGGCCGGTATGTCCCATACAAGATAACCCCTGACCCCGCGTAATTGGCCGAGCCGATTCCCACGCCAGCCGCTCTTTGTTTGTCCGCAAAATCTCGAAACGCTTGTTAGCTGAGACGCCGATCTTTTTGTCAATGCGTGCCCTCTTGATACACCTCCGTTCGTACGAACTTTCTAGAACGTTTGTTCTCAGATTTCTTTTGTCTGGTGAATCGTTAACACGTGAGTTTAGGGTTGTGAAAACCATTGCAATGGGTTTCTATATTTAAAGTCGTGAACGTTTAGCTCATTTGCCAGTTAAAAGCTTTAAAAATTTTACACTGCTTTTTATATAAGAATGCAACGGGCCAATTACTTCTGGCATTATAAAGTCTACAGGAACAGAAACTAAATAATATTTTAATATGTAATTATCCGAATTTTGAAAACGTTTTTTAATGTATTATTAATAATTGATTTATGGATTGGCTGTACCATACATTTATTGATAGAAAACCTTTTACATATGACATTCACCTTTTTGAAGGCTTTACATCTTTTTATAACCAATCACTCCTTATATGTATAGCAAATAGATTTATTATTAAACATAAATCTCTGAAGAAACGGTAGCTTATTTGTCGTCTATTGTTGCTAGCCTGTTTTTCTCATAGATTCGGCAAAGACGGTAGCCTAGTTCGATTTCCAAAATACAATTTCATATAATTCACACTTTATGCATTAATTACATAGGATTGCCACTACTGATTAGTTTCAGAGGATAGGCAGCGGCGTCTTTTACTTAATACACAATACAACACTGCTATCGCCAACTCGCCTATCATGTGTGGATATTGTGGTATATCCCCCAAAGGTATCATTAGCGGAGACATATGCCGATATATTTTAATATATGAGAAAAAAGAGAGAAAGAGAATGAGATTTATGTCTCAATTACTCATTTTTATACTCTTTTATTTCCTTCTCTTTTATTTTAACGCATCAATTAACCCTTTCTTTTCATGCTTGTCACTTTTGACGTTGTTCGTAAACTTCTACCTTTCAACCCAAGTAAAAAAGAACTGCGTAATATTGCTATAGTTACTCGAATTTAGTTACCGCATTTAAATATATATTCATATGTTCTACATGTTATTGTATTAAAGAAAGCTATAATGATTCTTGTTTTCTTTTCAGCAGATAGACGCTTTCTATAAGGCATAGGCAACTGTTAAAGATCGTTAAGATGACTGGTCCTGCGGTGCCTTAACTTCAGTCTACCTAGTGGGGATCCTAACCAAGTCGCGTCTACCTCCTCTTGAGGACTTTTCGAGAACCTTTCGACCCCGACGGCCTTGGTTGCACGAGCGATAGGCCCCGCCCTCTTGTCGGTGATCTTTGTTCTTCGCCGGATCTCCTCATTTTTGATTCGACCTCGCAACTACCATAATTTTATCTAAAATTAAACTTTTTATCTCATGTTTATCTCCTTAGGGCACATAATATAACCTAATCTCTGTTTATGTTTACCTCGCTTGGATCCAAGTAGGATATTAAATGTTACTACAATACCACCCAAGTTGCAGTGATTATTGCAACATTTCAGTGTTTGGGATGGAATTTGTTCCAGTCTCTTCGTACACGATACTCTGCAATTTATTAAGCTGGAAACATTAATATGAGCAATGGAAGCATTTTGAAATACGAGAAACTTAGGGTTGTCAGATGTGAATCCAGTTGATAAATAAAATGCTACGTAAATCGTCAATAGATAAAATAAAGTTTTAAAAAGGTTAATAAAGTTATTAGTCAATGAGAGGGCTGTTACAATGGATAGGCTACATAATACCTAGAGAAATGGCCACTGGAGCCTTAAGGATTTGTGTCGGAAACCCCGGGGCCGGGTAAGCGCAGCGCAGGATGTTCAGCCACATGGACAAATGAACTTATTGGGCCCTTCCTATGACGCAAGAAGTAGGCCGCTTCCAACCGGTACAAGAATTATTGCAAATAGTCACTGTAATATATGCTAGATAAATAGCGACTTGATTTTATTTTCTTCACCATGAATATATATATATATATATATACATTGGAGGTCTCTTACTGGCAACTTCAAGCGCGTATGACATTTTTTACAAGTATTCACTTGGAGCTAAATTGTTATTAAACCAAGAATACATTAAAATTAGAAGTATAAAGAAGTTTTCTTGTCAATCTTATCTATGGTGTAAAGCAGAGTTCCCCAAACTTTTTTGTGTCGTAGACCCCTTGCCATGTTTTTCCGTGCTGGGTAGACCCCCTACTTACCTGATATTGATTTCCTGTAAATTTCTAACTGTAGTGAAGTTTAGTGTTAAAAAATTAAAGTAAAAACACATGTTAATTTATACATTTATTAATTTAATTTAAATTAAAACTACTCTAAATACTACTTCTAGGTACTTTTATAAATAATGTAAATGTTTTGATATTATAAGATAGTATGATGTAAGTAAATAGGTACTATCAGTGTATGTGTTGAGACCCCCATTTTCATTTCATGGGTCCCCAAATTTTTGGTGGTCATAGACCCCCAGGGGTCGATATAGACCACTTTGGGAATCACTGGTGTAAAACCTGCTTTACTTTATTTACGGGGATTTACCTTAAATTGACTAAGTAGTATTTAAGTTTAACTAGGGGACAACGGGCGATATGAATGAAATAATAGGGTAATATAATTTTCTTAACTGACTTGTTAGTTTCTCAACGTCTGGTTACACTAATTTTATGAATGAAGCGAGTAATTATTTGGCGACAGATACCGGTGTCGCTCGTCCCACGCCGCACGTTTGCGGGCTTGCGCAACTTATCCCACGCCCAGTCCACAACTGGACCTGAATAAGGACCGTCACCCGGTTAATTACGAGCCATTAGATACCGAGCAACGCGCACCGCTGTCAGGCAAATTGCGCGAATTTGCAATTTCGAAATGATCGGGTGTGATAATTTGTCGAATGTCAGACTACATGCGCTATACATTTCAACGAAATCACCTCACGAATATTTATTTAGAATATTGGGAAAGTTTTTATTGCATCACTGGCTGCTTCGTAACACCTTGTACTAATAAGAATGTAAATAAAATGTAAAAAAAACAACATAAAATGGAAACGCAGTGTGAAATGTGGCAGAAGGAAGACGACGCTCGGAAGGCAACATATAAGAAAGTCTTAGAGAGAATATGTAAAAGACGCAACACGAGTATGTTTATAAAAGAAATAAAAAATATTGAAATAGAGGTCCCTGTTCTTAAAAATGATAGAGAAACGAGAGGACCCAATGACATGGTCATTGTAAAAAATACACTGCGTAATATCAAAGTTTTTTTATGTTGCAGTCAGACAGAAAAATAAGTGAATAAATAAAATGACCACTCGGCAGATAAAAAATAACGATTACTAATAAAAATAAGATATACAACATTGAAATCCTAACAGGTTTAACTCTATTTCGTATTCTATAAACTACATTTTGGACAGTGTGTCGGAGTTGTATCGATTAATTAGCTTTTTCTTTGATCAGACAATAAGAGGAACGGATCCACGACATTATACACGGTTGAAATCCGCATTAAGCGTTATGATGCATTTATTGTATGAACTGACAAGGTATGGAACAATCTATTGACATCGTTGTTACCAGCGAACTATAATTAAGAAGTCTTCAAGTCAAAATTGAATAGGTTTCTTCTAGGTAATCTTGTAGCATCGTATACCTCGACATTCCTTAACATCAGGCGAGACATACACCAAATGCTTTGTCTATAGTCGATTAAAAAAATATATCACACTGTTTTTTAGTTTTGATTGACGTCAAATGTTTGACTGCTAGTAATAGATGTTATATTTTATATTTTACTATGTAATTAAAATACAAAAAAATACGCATCGATGTGGTAATCGTCTGAGGTTTTCTCGAAATAAAAACTTCTTTCGAATATGTTTATGTTTCGTTAATGCTATATATATGCTGTGCTTTCTGCCAACTTAAAACCTGGATAGTTAAAAACGCGCATTTAATTGAAAATAGTCTACAACAAACTCAAACAGATTTTGTCATCTCTCTGGCAAATATGTTTAATACATTAGTTAGATCATATCAATATTTCATATAGAATTTGACTAGTTTTATTAAATTTACTTTAATAATTTGCTACATGATAATGCAAAAACATTAAACGTAACTACACTGCACATAATTACCCATGAACGAGTCACTAATTTTATGAAGATCAGAGAGAGATATAACAAGCTTATACTTATTTATAGTGCTTAAAAGCTCAAACTTGTCTTATTTACACTATTGCCTTCCATTAGATATACATATAAATAAAGAAGTGTTTTGTCAAGTTAAATAAAATCTTAGATAAATAAATGAAAGTCGAAGTTGAGCAACAAATTATCAGAGTAATGTTAATGTCAACTTGTCTCTAAAAATTACCCTAGACCTGTTTACAATTGCATAAGTCCGTCACACCTATATCTACCCCTTCACCGATCGCGGCCGCTCCTTGACATACAGCCCAGTTGCCAGCTGGGCTGGAACCGAACAATCGGAGGAAACCGTAATCTTTGCGACACAAGTAAAGCAACAACGGAAACTGCCAACAATATTTTTAAAACATAAATTGATGAGACAATGTATCCACATGGTTTTAAGAGAAATATACTGCCCGTTGAATGTGGTTTTTTTTTTATTTGACCCCCGCTATTGGGGGCCTCTTGTACCCCTATCGTGTATGGGAGAAGGACTTTATTATTTATTAATAATTTTTTTATTTAATGGAATCAGGCGTTACCTTGCGGAAGTCCATCCTAAGTAATAAAAGGACCAATATTTAGCACATGCAGTGGTAGTCGTGCAACGTGGCAAACAATGCGAATTACACAACTGCCACCGTTAAATCACTCAACACGTGTTTTACCCCTCCACGGGGCATCTTCAGGAGTTATTTACACCGATTAGTACCACAGACTCTGTGTTTGACATTCCTGTTATTCCTGTGGTTGACTGTCCTGTCCTGTTGTTTTCTTTGTCTCCTTTCATTCATCACATTATCATTCATTCATCTTCTGTCTTTCGCCACAATACCTAACATTCTTATAGCTTTCTTATCTCCTTACTTCTCTCGCTCCCAAAATTCACACCAATTTCTTCTTAGTCGATTACAATTGTTTATTTATTTCCTTCTTAGTTGTACAGTATTTAAGTTTTACATCTTTATTATTTTTCTTAAATTTAACTTTCTTACTTTGTTTTACATTGTTTTACTTTGTTTTCGTTATATGTTATTGACCTTTTACGATTTACAATAATTATTAAAGAGCCTGATTAAATAGAGTTCAAAACTTTCAATTATGTTTAATCTACGAGGGAAGTCTATGTCCAGCTGTTGACGTAACATAGCTAACTATGTCAACGACAAATACTTTTTACCATATTTAAATATCTCCCTGGCCTGGGCTTCCACGATGAAGTTCAAAGTAACCTTCATGGCTGGTCAGAGGTTGCTTGGAGTGGACTCGATCCATCCACTAAGGCCAGCAGGTAGATTGCGAATCAAAAATGGGTCTGTCTGCTCTTGCAGACGAAATGGTGTCGTGGTGTGGAAGGAGTGTCGGAATTGCAAGCATTTGCCAAAAAAATAAAAAGTTCTCCTCTCAGATGTATAAACTAAACCTAATAGTGACAGTCTCCTTGAGACGACGTATATATATATATAGGTAACCGACATTGGCCAGCATATATATATATATATATATATATATATATATATATATATATATATATATATATATATATATATATATACATTTAAGGGGAAGCCGTCCGCTGGCCAATGTCGGTTACCTTCGTTCATTAACAGACCTCTTTATTCCTGATTTGATCCAGTAGAGAAATTTCGAACTTTGCCGTCTTCTTTGCTCGTTGACTGATTATTAACTTGCCATTAAGGCTTAGAGTGAGTCAGTCGGTTGATATTTTATATAGATATTTAAAATGTATATAGGTATTTAGTTCTAATATTTCATCTATGATTATTCACTTATACTTAGCGTTATTACTATGCGATAAACAGAGTTATATTCTGAGTTGTATTCTAAAAATAATATCAAAGACGAAGCCGCTTTGGCGTATGCCGCCTTAAGAGGTTCTCTAGATAAGAGCGCTCTAGAATCACGTCTTCCTCATATTAGTTAAATTTAAATCTAAGATTACTTTACTCAATTATTAATAATGTGAAGATATAATAACTTACTACACTTATAATTTTTATCTGACTTACACTGCTGACTAAGTTGACATGAAATTCACCAGCTTTGAAAGGAAAAGGTGCAGAGGGAGGAGTATCCTCACACCTTTTTTAAGATTACGAAGCTCCTTGGGGACTGCCAGCATGGGGGGCTACATATATGCTACATACTACAGTTTCACTGGATTGGGAGGCCGGGGACATTTTAAATCGTCTAGGCAGACGCTCTATAGTAACTAGACTCAAGGACCCCTTCTAGGAAACTCGGCACCGCTCAGTATATACTATTACTGGTCAATAATGCAGGTTTGATATTCCAAGTCAAGAACGACCGAGAGGAGAAGGAGTAGGAGGGCCAAATTCGATTAGATAGGTTACTTGACTTACATTATTAAAATACTACCACTTTAGAAAGTGTCAGCACTGGGAAAAATGGCGGAGATAATATGACAGTGAAACTTGGTTTCTTACTTTGGATGACATTGGCAAGCAGTCGCTGAAGAAGACGTGAATGGATGGATGGACACGGGTTATGCTTGGGATTTCTTTATGAGACTGAATCAGAAATAAAGGGAGATATGTAGGTTTAATCGCAGGTTAGGACGACTTTGTTAAGGTCATAGGAATCACACCATGCAAGCCTTTACTAATTTGTCCTAAGTAAGAAAAGGACCAATGTATAGCTACTTCCGCCAATGCAGCAGTAGTCGTGCAATAAAGTGCACCGCCCGCCAGTCCGCTGATAAATGCGCATGCGGCAAAAAATGCGAATTACACAACCACCATTAAATCACTCAACACATGTTTAACCCCTCCACTGGGTATCCTCAGGAGTAATGTTACACCGATTAGTGCTAAACACATAGTAATTTGTCCTATCCTATAGGAAATCTATAGGAAAGGCCTATGTCCAGTAGTAGGCATAACGAAGATTAAACAATAATTATGTAATAGAAAATAAAGGTATAAATCTTATAAACACAATAAACGTTTTGCAATATTCGTTACACCTGCATAAACACGGGCAGGATGCGTCGTATGGCGGCAGGTGGTGAATGATTTCGACTGAGACCAAGTCTGTCGGGTTTTTTTTGCCACCATTAAAGTTTTTAATACTGGCAATGTAAACATTTATATATTTTAATCGATAGGCGATATATTTATATTTTATTTTAATGGTGGTAAAAGACCAGTATATTTCAGCCAGTGATAAATACATATAAATTGTTTTTGTGTGGTAAATGTAAGTTTTAGTCAAATCGGAACATAATTGATGAAGTTATGAATAAAAAAATGTAGATAAGTTCTTTTATATTTGACTATCGAAACATACACAAATGTTTTCAGAAATAATAGTTGTCACTTAAACAGATTACCGAAAAAATTTTAACTGTAAAAACTTTAAAATAACTTACTATGTATCGAGTACTAGGTAGTTAATATCTTCAAGTGACGAAAGTGATTTTAAACCAGTTTACCACAATAAAGTTCACATTGTACGTATTACAAATTCCAAGTTATCTCGTAATGTTTTGAGTCATTTTATACTTTTTATGTGGTTCCAATTTACAGCAAAAAACAAGTTTGATTATGGTTAACTGTCTTCCTAAAAATATTATGTATAAAATTTGCAATTACACTCAATACGTTTATACTTGACACCATGATATATTAAACTGTATTAAACCTTGTTAAGGCACTTGAATGGTTCCGGCATTACAAATCTAAGTAATCTATTTCAATTAAAGTGTATTATTATACTACTTGGCGCCTAGGCTGCATTAGGACACGCAGAAGTATTGTATCGCATTTATGAAACGTCGACACCAGAGTTCCTCAAACTTTTTTGTGTCGTAGACCCCTTGCCATGTTTTTCCGTGTTGGGTAGACCCCCTACTTACCTGATATTGATTTCCTGTAAATTTCTAACTGTAGTGAAGTTTAGTGTATGTTCAAAATGTATTGCGACCACAAAGCGAATACCAACATCCTACAACTTACACAATTTTATAAACATTTATAATAAATTTTTATCTTCATAGGTACTTTTATAAATAATGTTAATGTTTTGATATTTTAAGATAGTATGATGTAAGTAAACAGGTACTATTAGTGTATGTGTTGAGGTCCACTATCGTGGACCCCCATTTTCATTTCATGGACCCCAAATTTTTTTTCGCTGACGTAGACCCCTTGCAGGTTGTCATAGACCCCTAGGGGTCGATATAGACCACTTTGGGAATCGCTGGTGTACACTATTAAAGAAACTTTCTATAGAAGGTATCTATTATGTTTTGTGTATAGAGAATATAGATTTGGTAAATCGAGTATTCGATTTTACGTACTTTATTACGTCAGGCGAAACTTCAATGAATATACGCATTTCTACTTCCGTGCTGTTATTACTTTAAAACCCACTGGTTCTGGGAAGCATCTCAAAAGGACAACAATTCACTACATAAATAGGTCAACAATTAAAGAGTATCAAATAGCTTCAAAAACCGTTTTCCTTATCAATATATTGTTTTGTTTTCTATTTTACTTCAGTATAATAAAATTAGCTACATTTAAAATAGTGATTATTCGTCATGTAAAATTTTTAACTACATGGGACTGTATATAAGTAGGATTAACATTTGAGAGATGCCAGTATGAATAAACAACCAAAAAAATATGCAATTAATTGTCTAAAGCGCGTACACCTTTAGTCATCGATGTGCTGTGCGAGTAAGGTCAGATCAGACAATCGACCGATTAATTATTGCCAAATACAACGTGTTTACTCTATTTCGAGGACACTGAGTCACTCTGTGTTCATCATGTGCCGAACAAACGCAAGACGTTACTGTTGAACGATCAGGTGTATAGAATTATTATCATTATTAATATTAATATAATTAATAATTAATTAATAGGCAATAATTAATCGGTGTATATATATATATATATATATATATAGAGAGAGAGAGAGAGAGAGAGAGAGAAAGAGAAAGAGAGAGAGAGAAAGAGAGAAAAAAGAAGAAAGAAAGAGGTAGAGGACTAACCCTTACGATAGTAGGTCGCAGGTTCGATTCCAAGAGTACAATGTTATTTAATTCACACTTTGTGCAATAAAGCATTGCCACTGCTCGCGATCTCTGAGTATGGGCTGTGGGTACTATAATATCACACTGCGATCACCAACTCGCCTACCAAGCGTGGTGATGACGGTATATCCACTCATAGATATCTTTGAGGAAAGGACTATATTATTATATTGCTGAGGGCGCCTATGGGCTGAAACGAAGGTGATATATATATATATATATATATATATTTGATTTTTTAGGTGTAATAAAGATTGTGAAGCATTGTTTTTTTTAAAATGGTTCTAGAGGTATCGTGATATATATATAGGTAAAAATCTCTTTTATATATATACAACATAGTCAAGAGACATAAGACGTAAGTGTATAATAAAAGTTTCACGGTTTTCCAAAGTAACCAATTTTATGAAGGTTAGAAAAAATTATAAAAAGCTTATCCTTATTTATTATGGTCATATTATTACATCGCTATTTTATTTATACTTAATACCATGATTATGCACATAGACAAATACTATATCATGACTAAAGTACTCAATAACAAAAATGCGTATATTTTTAAACTGTGATAAATTTTGTATCATTTTTAAAATACAACGCATTAAACTTTCATAGTAGCATTAATGTATGAATTATATTTTTAACAACCTAAGCCGGCTAATATCAGGTTGTCACGCACGACGGAAAAACCATCAAATAACCCTGCAGTTATCCTAACGATGGCGCCCTAAATTAACTTTAATAACTTGAGGCAAAGGAACCATTAACATAAAGCCACGAAACATTTATATTTTACAGCAAGATAAAATGAAATAGTACAAAACATAAAGATTTTTAGGGCACACGGCGGTAATAAATATATATGTACTCTGTTTACTCACTGTGTGGATCAGTTTTCGTACGTACCTGCAAAAAAAATAAGTGATTAGTATAATATTTTAAAAAATAACTTGCCTAAATAATAACAAACATGGTAGAGATAAACTAGGTAAAAGACGATGCAAGAGCCAGAAAAAAATCAAACGAATTCAGCCGATACACTACCATTGCAAGGTATGAGTCTCTCCGAAATAAAAAAAAATATTGGCCTGTCACATTCTTATAGAAAAAAAAATATTTCATGCCTTAAAGTTTTTTGTAAGCAAATTATCCACACATTCACCACTTAAAAACTTTTACACCTATAACAAATCATCCTGTATAATCCGTATTGCATTATTTCACCTGCAGTTTACATAATGAAATAAACAAATAAACATTTTGATTGCTATCGCTTTTTAAAACAGTTTGTTTATATGTACATTTCATATTAAATTGGAACTTTATTTCTTTCGATATCTCTTTATCGTTTTTTTTTAATTTATCATTAATTAAAGAGATAAAAATAAACGGCGATGAATAAATGATACTGGCAACACTGCCACCACAAGTCCAAGGCATTACCCTTCTCTCTTTTACTGTTTACTTTGTATCGATTATATAATGCCATAATTTTTTTCACGTGGAACTTTGATCTCAGAGTCTTAACCTTCCTACTATGGATTGTACGAAGCTCTCTTATGTAGAAAAATAATTATTGATAAAATTAATCCGTAAGTTAATCCTGTGAAAATAATTGTGTTGTGCTAATAAGAGACAGCTCCCACCCCTACCCCAAAGAAATATATGGGGGATATACCATAATCACCAAAATCGAAACTTGTTTGCGAACTCTGCATAATTAATGCGCAAAGTTTTAAATCATATAAGATTGTATCCCTGGAATCTAACCTGCGACTAACGATCGCAAATCTTAGTCCTCTAACAATGGGCTGCATGTGTTGACATCTGTCAATATAATTGTTTTTTTTTTAATTCATGCGTGTTTGTATTGCTGGCCACTTTGGCCACGTTATATTTTCGACTTATTATTCTCGCGGTTCAAATTTAAATTCGAACGCCGATTTGAATTTGGACATCATCAGTGACATAATTTGTGCTATTGTTTTTGGATCTAAGTTTTTAGTAGATTTAGGTGGTTGAAAAAAGCTATAAATACTATGCATTTATTCTCGAATGTTTAGATTAATTCCTGTCCGCGAAAATACAGTAAACCCTATCTAAAAATTAATGATATTAGAAATATTTAATAACGTAATGATAACATAGCAATAAACACGTTTTCAAAATTCGGATTACTACATACAAAAATTAATTAACTTTCTGTTCCTGACTTTGTACTGTCAGAAGTTATTGGTCTGTCGCATTCCATAAATATATATATATATATATTTCTCGACGACCGTTTTATAAAAGGTGTTAGTAAATAGGTGTAACTTTCTTTGCTGTAAATATGCTATACTTTCACCCCTTTAAAATTTTCACATCCATAACCAAAAACCCTGTATGTGTAATATACAACATCGATCAGAGCTAGCTTTCATATACATTCTCATAAGGTATGCACATTTCTACAGACAATGTAATTTTGAAATCGGAGCCTTTAAAATTTAATATTCTCGCACGGAATTAGCAGATTGCGGTTATATAAGGTCGGTGCAATATCATACGGTTTGACCTGTACCGATGTCTACGGTTTGTATTGATTTCATCTACAATCCGATTTTACACATCATTGTCTCAATATAAAACAAAATTGCATTTACTCTTGGATTGCTTATGTCTTCATGTAATACTCGCAAAGGATACGATGTATATACCGTGGACTGTCAGGAGAACTAACTGATCTGTTCTTGAACGACTTCGTATAAATAACAGGCTCTCCGCTATCGGTTACAATCATATTTTTGGCTAATTCGGTCAAATAGCATGATGGCCTCCAGAAAAACTTGATTAGGTGGAAGGTATGTGATTATGGGGAGGTATCAGAAGAAAAATAGATGAAAAGGGACCCAGAAGGCTATCGTCAACCTAATGGCAGGACTATGTGCTGGACGTAATGAGTCTGACAATAACTAAAGCACTTCAAGCAGGTCAAAGAGACCTGGGGAAGCTCGTCGAATCCTCGACAAAAAGAAAAGAAGAAATATGTATTACATTTGAGCCGACTCGGAAAACTTCGATTCGACTATGCATATATGAGCAGATTCTGGTTTATCAAGTTTACACAATTCTTTTATTTATTTAATATTTTATTTATCGTGTTCCTGGCGAAAAAAATAACAAAAAAAAACTTTATAAATATCACTATGGTAGATCGATACAGTTAAAAGTAATAAAAACAATGTTTCAAAAATAAGTTCATATCCAACAAGTTACTAATGACTGACTTCAAGCTGGTTTGGCGTAAACATGTAGTATGTAATGTTTATAACTTAATTTAACTTTATAATTTTACAAGATAACTTCTTAAATTTTTTTTGTTATCTTTACGATCATTCGAAATTTAAATTATAACTTTACGTACATAGATTATTTTAAGCAATATGTAAATGTAATATGTACGCAATAACAATTCAAGATGGAAACGAGTATTTAAGATAAGATTCCAACACTGCGGGAAGGCTTTACAGGTTTCCATTGTCATATGGGACAGGAAGCAGGTAGTTACCCCGGGGTAGCATCAACAACCTTTGTCAATAAAGTTCTCGGAAACCTTCGTAAAAGATATGTCGTGTATGGTTTGATCGCTTTTATAGGTAGTAACGACCATTTGTATACGTCATGAGAGTTTGAGAGATAGCCTAATTTGGAAGAATAGGCTAGAATCAGATTGTAAGAAAAGGACCAATATTTAGCCTCTTCCCCACATGCAGTAGTAGTCGTGCAACAAAGTGCACCACCCGCCAGCCCGCTGATAAATGCATATGCGGCAAACAATACGAATCACACAACTGCCACCGCCAAATCACTCAACACGTGTTTCACCCCTCCACGGGGCATCTTCAGGAGTTATGTTACAACGATTAGTGCTAAACACAGAGGCAGAGTGCTAGGAAGTGGCTAAATATTTGTCCTTTTCTTACTAAGGATGGACTTCCGCAAGATAACGCCTGATTCCATTAAATATTTAGAATCCAATTAAGTTTTCCCCATTAAAGGCATCTTTATAAAGTTTTACAAGATAGTACAATAGGAAAGCAATTGATTCTTAGGCTTTAGTATCACTTAAATAAGTTAGTATGATTTTTGACAAGTCATTGTTAAATATTTTTTTAAATTTCGTCGTCGTTGTATTAGCCCACATATATCCACTGCAAGATAGGCCTAAAGATATCTATGAGGGGATATACCATAATCGTTATCCTTGGCTGGCGGGTTGGCGATCGCGGTGTCATAGTATATATTTTACTAGGGGATATTACAACGGAATTTCATTTTATGATAGTTTCTTTTCATGACGTTCCCGTAATTCCTTAATTAAAGTTTATCTAATTTTATTTCATATACATGCAGATTACATGGTTTTTTTTAATTTTGAATGTTGGCACACTGTATTCTGGTCAAGTCGAGGTAATATAGCCATGAGGTATGTTATTATAATTAATGTCTATAAAATTTGTGAAAACGCCCTAGAGCAAAATAACGAAAGTAAATATTTTTCCCATGACTTTCTAACTAGCTGGCGAGGTAGACGCATTAACAAATTGATACATCACCGACAAATTGAGTTCGGCTATCACGGATGAAAGTGACGACACATCGCCGACCGTTCGATTCTAATGAATCGATTCGCCGCGTCTCGTAATAATCGATTATATATATAAAGTCGCTCGGGGCTACGCACGAAAGCGTGCTCGTTAGCGAACTTATTACAGATGAACGGAGTCGAAGTGTCCGTTTGCGGTCGGTGTTCAGTTCCAATAGCTCCACCGATTTATTATTGTGCAAAACCGAATTGTTCGTAATATCTCAATTACGTATGTCAAGGAATTTCGTACTGCCGTTCGATTAACAATTCAAAAATCTTACTAAAATATCTATTTACAAGATTCTACTATACAGTATGCTATCATACTGTATAGTTATTGGTGTAAGAGCTGTAAAGGGGTGAATTTACAGCTCGTTCGTCAGCAAAAAGCTTTAGTGGTTTTACACTTATTTCCAATTAAATTATATAAAGTGATCACCCTGAAACTCTGCTGAAATGCAACAAGGCTAATAACTTCTGGTAGAAAAAGGTTTGCAGGGATAGATGGTAAACAATAAACAATTCAAATATGTAATAATACAAATTTTGTTACGTTTGTTTTTCTATATTGTTTTGTTCATTTAAAATACTGTCTACAAAAGTGCTATACATTCACCCTTATAAAGGAAAGATGTTATCCAGGAAAGCTGAAATTCCGGGCAGGTAGTTAGGTTGTCTTTATTAATATAAGATTACTATTTATTCTTTTTAAGTTTTCTTCTTCTTTTTAAGTTTTTCCTTAAATCAACAGACGCTGTCGAATATTATGATGATGTTTAAATAGCTGTTCTAAGAAATGAAGGTATCTTGAAATTTGGCAACTTACCCCGAGGCATATTAAGCGGGGATTCATATTGGAGAGTTTAACATCGACACGTTACATCTAAAACTTTTTTATGGTGATTTTTGTGACGTGTATGATGATTATATATTTATATATATATATATATATATGTATGTATATATATATATGTATATATATATAGTAAGTATTAAGAAGTACTAAGTTATTGGCCTGACGAATACAGGATGATTGTAAGTATATAGCAATACATCAATATTTCTCATGCATTTCTCTGCAAAAAGATTTAATCCTTTCATACCTATAACTAATTACGCTATTATCAACAACTCTATACATTGTACTATAAAACGTTAAGTCAATTGTTTCTTGTCGAAATTAACAATGACGTAATACATCCATAAGATCAGTCGGCGACGAACCGCGGTCAAGGTTGGACGTCCATCAAACCCATCAGCGTGTTCGATTGATTTCGTAAGATTGATGGGTCCGTGTCAGCAGCTCGTGCCGGACCATGGCTTGATGTGATTATTGTTTCTACTGACGGCCATGATCGATCGATTGCCGGACGTAATGAAAATAAACTTTTTGACTTCAATGATGCAAGAATAATAATACAAGTTATTTTAAATATTACGTACGTTGTAGGTATACATTTCAAAGCTATAATTGTGGACTTGTATGGTGAATATGATATGTATATATATTTACACCAGAGCTGGAGTAAAATAAATATGGAAAGTCCCTCAAAAACTGATCACTCAACATACAATGGATTATATCTCTTAATGTAATCAAGTTCATTCAACCACCTGTTCGATTAATAAATACAGACCTGAGAAGAGCAAGCGAAAGAAAGTCTGCAGAACTATATATTTGTTTATTAATTTTATATAAAATTACATATATTTAATAAATATAAAATTAGGCTAGACACGAAAGCATTTCATTTTCCAAATGTTCTATCTTAAATGAAGTCTTTTATATTTATAACGTACTACAACTCATAGCACGGAAATGCTCTTTGACAATTATTTTAAACATAGCAATTCATTTCTGTCATGAACATTATCAGATTTCCTATTGTAAAAGTATATACATTTTCCATACAATGATTTGATTACTTGATGAAGTCGAATCTAATGTAGACAATTTTATTTATTGTGTATTTTCACTTGAATAATCGGTGATGCTTTTTAAATATCTAAACTATGTGCTAAAGTATACATATATCTGTACATAAAATACAGAATCATAATGTATCAACCAACATCGACAATAGCAACACCTTCCTTTTCACTTTTAATCAAATTTCTCAGAAGGTTAGCTCAGGTATCCGTCCTTCAAGCCGGATGCTTGTTAAAGCGGTTCACAGTTGCGAGTTTTTATAACCATTAGTTTAAGTCAGTGATTCCCAAAGTAGTCTATATCGACCCCTAGGGGTCTTTTTTTTTTCGTGGGGGAAATCTTCCGGTATTCAAGATGCCCTGCCTCTGGGGGGAGGACAGGGGTATGTGGGATTCCTACCCACTAAAACCCCCCTCGGTGGTCGCCCTCTGCGCTAAACGGGGGACCGCGGTATCTCCCGGTCAGGGATCGCCACGCGGTCTTCCCTCGCGCCGTGCTATTTTTCGATAGCCCGTCCCGGGGTATGCGTGGATACGCTACCCCCGAAACCCTCGTGGTGCTATCACGATGGTTCGAGACCACGTCGAACCATCGTCCGCCTCAGAGTACCCCTAGGGGTCTATGACAACCTGCAAGGGATGTACGTCAGCGAAAAAAAATTTGGGGGTCCATGAAATGAAAATGGGGGTCCACGATAGTGGATCTCAACACATACACTGATAGTACCTATTTACTTACATCATACTATCTTATAATATCAAAACATTTACATTATTTATAAAAGTACCTATGAAGTAAAAAAAATATTATATATGTTTATAAAATCGTGTAAGTTGTAGGATGTTGGTATTCGCTTTCTGGTTTGTTACGTATATTTTACATAACAGATACAAAATTTTATTTTGAGTAGTTTTAATTTAAATTCAATAAATAAATGTATAAATTAACATATTTTTTTCACTTTAAGTTTTTAACACTACACTTCACTAGAGTTAGAATTTTATAGGAAATCAATATCAGATAAGTAGGGGGTCTACCCAACACGGAAAAACATGGCAAGGGGTCTACGACACAAAAAAGTTTGGGGAACTCTGGTTTAAATTGTGACTTCCAAATCGTAAATACGACCTTCCACAAACGACGGCAAATTCCTTCTAACTGAAGCGAAGCAAAGCATTTCTAACTAGGCCGGGGTAATTTTATTATTAAGAAACAACTTCAAAGACATTTTAGCTTCAGTACATAATTGCATAATGACGTTTATATAGTATTTGTACATCCGAAGACAAAAACAAATAAAATTTTGGAACATCCTCTATGCGCCTTTGCGTAAGACATGTTTATAATTACTTACTTAATTGTTCACAATTAATTAGATAACATCAGAATGTGGTTTTTATAATACTTAACAAATTTTATGTACAGTTAAAATCAGTACAAAGTAAAAATTTGAAAATTCTAAATCACTATTCTTTTGTCTTTTTAGCGATAATTTTTTTTTAAAACAAAGACAGGGGATATTGGAACACCTCTATGCGCCTTTGCGTAAGACATGTTTTTAATTACTTACTCAAACTTATTGTTCACAATTAATTAGATAACATCAAAATGTTGTTTTAATAATATTCAATAAATTATCTATAGAGTTAAAATCAGTACTAAGTATATTAAAATCACTTTATTTTTGTTTTTTTTTTCGATCAATTTTTTTAAAAACAAAGACAAGGGGTAATTAAAGTATACTAATTAAAATTAGTTTAAAGTTCGGTTCTGTACAACAACAAAACATTTAAAATCCTAAAACACGTTTTACACTTTTGCGTTTTGCGTCAATAATGTAAAAGACATTTTTGAATGACATAATTCAATTAACAGGTGATATTTTATATACTATAAATTTATTAATTGAAACGAGATAGGTAAACGAAAGAAAGTAACACGTAGACAAGCGAATTGTCAATTTGAAATGGCATCAGGCTGACCACATAGCACTTAATGGTCAAAGGGACTTCAAGGTTTTGGAGTAAATCCACGGATCGGCAAGCGCAGCGTACACAGAAGATTCCGTAAAGGTAATCGAAAGATGCTAGATGCCTTCCACCCGGTCTAATTGTAAATATATGGGAGGGTGAATGTCCAGTTATGGACGTCGTAAAGCTATAAAAATGATGATGAAATAATATTTATACAGAATTTGTTTCTTTTACATCATCATAAATATTTATAATTGTTAAGAAGGGATGATTAAAATCTGATTAAATCATATCTTCACAAACAGAACGAAAAAAAATGTAGAAATTACCTAATCACAAATCAGAGAGACCAACGGCACAAAGGTTTCGTTAAAAGGATCGTCATAATCCGTTTACATTACAGTTATCCTCATTTGAAAATTCCTAACGCACGCGAGTAGCGTAATCCTCGATGGAGGTGCTTTCGGAATTCCTAATGCAAAACAAAGAAGGGAATTCGTGCCAGGGGAAATGGCACGGAACTGATCAAACTGCAACACAGTATGAATATAATTTATCTGTGAAAGTATTTAATGCAAAAGGGCTGGTATTTGGTATTTTTTTAGAACTTAAATCATTCATGAAATGCGTATAGCTTCTTTTATATGTATGTTATGTATTTTCATATCCGCATAGTCTAATGAAAAACGTTATCTTTGTAGCGTTATCTGTATAGCGAGCCATTGTTCGAAATTTGAAATTTTATTACAAAAATTATATTTATTGAAATTATGTGAAAAGTACAAAATATGTGTATTGAAGTTAGATATAATGGCACACGTATATGACAGCACTCCTAATACTTAAGATGTCGGTTAGTTAATTATGATCGGTGTTTGGATTTCGCTAATTTTATGATGGAATAATAACAATAATTTTTCACAACAGTAATTTGTTTCGATTTCCCAGGAGCTGAAATAGGTTATATAAATTTAAATATTGAAATAATTCGATAATCAATCGGGGCCAAAAAATAAATTCAAAGAGCCGCGTGCGGTTCGCGAGCCGCAGTTTGGCCACCCCTGCTATATAGTATATAATGTATGTATATATTATCTCCCCATATTTGTTTGTTAATTAGGAACTAATTAATAAGTACAGTATTTGTGATGTATATAGGGTGACTGGGAGGTAAATGGCTTTAAAGGGGTGAATACATAGCTGGTTTACTGTCAATTGATATATGGTACTCCCTATCCAAAAATCAAATGTTTTAGAGGAAAAAAGTAATTATATCAGAGTGATCATCATACAGGGTTGAATTGAAATTGGTGTAAAGTTTTAAAGGCTTTTATTGACAAAAAAGGTACTTATTTATTCTTTTAAAGCTTTCACATCCAACCAATCATGCTGTAGAGAAAGAAGTTTATATTTCTACACGTTTAATACAATTATAACATGAAGCATGGTTAAGTAATTGAATAATTATATACCAAGTTGTGAACTAATGTCATTAGAGCCAACAATGCGAGAATGGCGTAACGTTATTTTTTCACTTTTGAAATTGGAACGTTTTTATAAGAGTACTTTCGAAATATACTTTATAGATACTGATTTTTCGGCCAGTAATTATAAACTAAATATAATTCACTCGAAGCGCAAAGATATTGTGAGAATACTGATGTAACAATGGTGTAATTTTGTAAGACAATACAATTAGATACTGACTGTACACAATGTGTATTAACAATTATTCGATTCGATCTTTGGATGACTTTGATATTTCCTTGAGAACTTCCTACATTCATTTGACTCATTTCTTTTAATTGACGTTTAGTATTGCATGTCGTGTGAGTTAACTGCGCTCTTTGTGTTAGGATTCGATCAATAAAACCAATTGCTTTGAATCATTATTGACGGAGATCGAATATTCCGTTAATTATATTTACGTAGTAATTTTTCGTCAAAGAAATTATTCATGAAGATGTTTAGTTATACAAGCAGGTATAGTTACAAATCTTTATCTCCCTCCTCTATTTCCGTTAACTATTTAATAATAACCAAAACCCAAGTTCGGACCTCTCGTCTTTAAAACTGATTGTTTAACACGAATTGACTTATACCCGAAGCCATGGGACCTCGCCATTTCGGAGGCCTTTGCGCTGGGTCAATTCATATAGCACAAATTGTATCGTCATAATTACAGCTCATAAACACCTATTGCATGACAAAGTCTCCCCAAAAGATAATAATGGGGCATATATCATAACTGCCACGCTTGTGAGCAATGGCAATCCGTAGTTGATAGAGAAAGTGTGAATTATATATAAGATTGTAATTCCCGGAATCGAAGTTACGACCAACGATCGCATGTCTCAGTCCTCGACCACTGGGTCACCATAGCTTACAATTTGTATCCATTAATGCAAAATACATGACTATAGGTATTTCGAATGCGCTTAGGTAAGAACCTAATACCGTTTGTAATATTTTATTGTCTCGACTTGGAGTCCAGCCAACAAAAAACACACACGAGATTGTTTACGGATAAACTTTATAAATATCCCTAAAACACCTTACATTGTTATAAGATTCTTAATAGTTTTTGATTAATTTATGCAAATTCCTCTGAACATAGAATTCAGCAAAATTTTTGTAATTTAAAAGATTTTGCACTACCGCATATGTTCTTTCAGTTCGTGTCAATTATTGTAAATAATTATAAAATGTACATTTACGTCTGGCAATCAATTATACCAGACACACGTGTTGCGTGTTTCAATAAATTTTTCACCGGTCACATTAGTTCAAAATGCACGGTAGGCGAAACAGGTTGTACAATTAAGTTCGCTTTCGAATTGTAGAGCAATATAAAGAAAGTGTTTATGGCCAGTCTAAAACTTATGCGGCCGTGCCTCAGGCGCCGATGTACATTTGGTGCCTTGTACGGGTTACGGTGCATTGTTTGTTCACAATAGGACTCTTCGGTTAGCTTTCGTTGCCAGATTTGGCGGCAAATTTGCGCAACTATAGGGTGTTATTCGCGAGTTGTATTTGTTATATTCTAGGCTAGCTGTCCCCTTCTCAATTCACATGACCCACGCTGTATTCTTTGAGTTTAATTAAATAAAATTGATTCTAGCTAATTATTAACATAACGAATGTAGTTTGAAAATAAGTTTTTTTTTAACAAACAACTCTCAACTACCTTTGCGGTTGAGATTTCTTAAAATCCTTTCTTAACTGACTTTTACTCTGCAAAAGAAACATTTTGGTTAAATTTCAAGTCTTTACACTAAATGGTTCCGGAGAAATCGTGATGAGTTGGTTCATAGGTAGAAACCTTTTAACCCTTAATTAGGCGCATTAAGAAAATCACTCAATTAGGCGCATGGGGTCTTAAATGACCCCAAAAAAACATTGGGAAATGAGTATCAAAAAGGAATAAAACTTAATGGATTTCAATAGTAATTAATAAAGTTCTTTAATATACTTAACTTTAAGAAACAAATACTTACTATGACATTAAAAAATAAAAAAAAAAAACAAAAACAGTAAACCTCTCTTTAAACTAATTTTTTTGGCATAGCCGAGATCAACTTAAGAAATAAAGTTTATTCAGCCTCATCAGCGGAATTTTCTGTTCTGCATCCGACGCAGTAAATCCTTGAGTGTTGCTGACAAATAAATTTACGACACTTGAAACATTTTGTTGGCACTTTTTTGTCGTCCTTTCTAGGACATGATGAACAGCGCCCGCGCCTAACTGTCGATTGATAAACCGCCTTGTTCACATTATAAACTACATGGTGCCGTTTTTTTTTTGTCGCTGGTACAGCGCGTAGTTGTATGCGACGTTTTTGGTGATCTTCCACAAGTGCCGCAGCTATTTTCTTTAAGAAAATCCGTCTTGAATATGTCAAAGTCTTCTCAGTATTCGCTTTGTGTATGACAAATGGGTTGATGCCAAATATGTTTATACTCCAGGTAAATGTAAAATAATATTTTGTGCTCGGGTCCTTACTGCGTTCGATGGTGGTATTTTACACCATTTCACTTTCGGGCCATTTCTCTGAGTATGTCGAGATAATAAATAATTATCTTCATGATGTCTTGGATATGTTCAGACTCCTCAATTTCGCTTTCTGAATTATGAGCACTATCAATGACAGCATCGTTTAAAGTTTCGTCTTGCGAATCCGAAGCATCTTGCTCTTCATCAAGCACTCCATCCAGCCATTGCAATACTTGTTTGTCGTTAGGCATTTCAATTCAAAAAAAAGAAAAAGCATAGAAAAAAACTCAAAAATACACAAAGAAATCATACCGTATCAAAATACACACATACAAAGATAAATAGTAAACAATATACTAATATAAACACAAAAAAAATCACAAAGTAAAAACTTACCTTCGCCAAAAAATGGGACGTAACTGGGCGCATGGGGTCAGCTCTCTAAAGGACAGCGATGCATGCACATGAGTTAATGTTCTGGATGCGACTAATTCGCGTACCCCCGGGCGAGTTAGGAAGCTAGAAAGAGCATTAGTACGCTCTGAAGACTATAAGCCATAATTTTTTGAATTTCAAGTGGCCCTGACCCCATGCGCCTAATTAAGGGTTAAATATGATGTCAACTTTATACTTAAAATACTATATGCATTGATCTAAAAAGCGCTTACAGAACCCGACGATAAATATTGCACATATGTGCGTTACCTATGTGACGTTTAGTCAGTCGTGCGACAGAGATAACGCTCTTCGAAGCCGAAATTAGCCGATTGTCTCTTTCTAAAGCTCGATGTGCAATATTTATCGCCGGGTACTGTACAAATTAATCTCGTCTCTGATATTAAAAAAATATATATTATTGAAATACACACTTATACCGTCATAATATATTATATATATTCCCGGATTCAGTCAATGTTATTGTGCATTAAAGATTAAATCCATCAACAACATTATAAAACACTAATTTATTGTTAGATCGTGACGTTCAAAGACTAATGTGACCACAATTTCCGTAAAATGACTCACTAAGCGCGGATAAAAACTTGCGATTTTTTTTAAATACGTTACTAGAAGGGGAATTAAAATTATATAATTTAAATTCAAAACATGCAGACTCTACCTAAGTTATTAATTATTATTGCAGTGTGCGTCATTAGGTTGAAATGATGATATAATATGTATATGTATATAATGGACATCTTTTGTCCTGCTCACACTTCGGGAAACCAGCACTGCGTTTTGGGGGTACAATTTCATAAAATACATTATTAGTCATTTTTAACGTACCAAATATATTTTAGCCAAATTTAAACCCATAGGGTTATAAACGTGTCTTTATATAAAAAGAACGCACATTAACCTCAGACGTATTTTGTTCTTAAAGATCTTTTTTACAATAATCATTAATACCAGTAGAGTAGTTCATTATTATGCTTTTTTTCACTTAAAAACTTTTTACTCTTTATTAGATTTTTTTAAGTTTTTGTTAAGATTTTTTTAAATTTATCGCATAATATTTCAGTAATATTAGGTGTATATTCTGTAGTCGGCCACAAAAAACTTACTAATTTTATGGAGATATCTACATAACTAGTGACTGTCTTATGGCAGATATGATTATGTCATAAATTCCGAAGATTATGTGACCCAATATTGATTTCAACTTACTCTAAACTCTTACGTTAGGATGATTTTTAATTTGTCAGTTTTCACAAATTACCGCAGCTTTGATTTTATGGTCTGTGGTCACTAATAACCCTTTAAAACGTTCCACTATTAACTATTATGATTTAATGCTTCTTGATACTTGTATTTTGAAAAACAATGTTCTTAATATTGTTGATGTTCGCGATTAGAGAAGCCTTACTTAGTGCTTATGTACTCGTGTTGACACGTAAAGTATTGCGTCATATTCTTATCCATCGCTTATATATAATGCTAATTAAATCACGTATTAATTTGCTTAGCGAAAATTTAGCGCGGACTGCGTCAAAGGCATCACCAAGGTGAGCCTAAAAGGTGTGATGACGTAAATATGATCAGCTATAAAATAAATCATTACCATCAATGTTAGCGACATTGTGATAAGACGATCGGGTCATTGACCTTATAAACAACATCCGTTTTAAAAGTCAATAAATGTGAATAATGTTTCTACTATGTTTCTACACTGAAACACAGTGTAATTATAATATATTTATAATGTATGCAAAAATTAAACATGTAAATAAAAATACACTACATTTTACTTCTCTTGATATTTTAAATTTGGTAATTTATTTGATTTCTCAATAATTCTTTCAGACGCCGATTAGTTTTATACACGGTTTTATTTTTTTTTTAATTTAATTACAGAATGCAAAATTAATTATTATATTTATACATAATCAATTCTGTAACAATTATAATTGTAAGCGCTCTTTTGGCGTATATGTAGTACATGATTATATTACGTATACGCTATTTTTTGCTACATGCTAAATAGCTCTGCTGTAAAAATGCTATTAAGATTTGTCGGTCGACGTATCAATCATGTTTGTCAATCAATGTACTAGTTAAATGTATTCGTCTAAATAACGGTCTGTAAATAAAAAATATATATATTAGCAGTTAGAAAGCTATATGATATGTTTAACCTGTGTATAAATTTTCCTTTCGTAAAAAAAATAAAGCTGTAACAATAGCTAGATTGCTGATAGTTGGATGGTATGTAAGAAAAAATCAATCGTTATTGTCTGTCGGTGTAGCCACGTTCAGTAACCAATAATTATTATTCATATATAGATTCACTGATCACTGTGAGTTTGATCTTTTAATTTACTCCATTCACTGCGTAATTAACACAATAAAAGAAGAAAAGAAACACTAAATCAAGTGTAGCAAAGCATAGTAGTTTACAGCTAAGTAATTTTAATAGCTTTTTAGCCAACCTGCTTAAAACTCAGCTATTAAAAATAGCTTTAATTGCTTTTTTCCATAACGTCATTAGACAATTGCATGTATAATGAATTTTATAATTATGACCTTTATACGCGGAAGGACACAATCTCATAAATAAATATGTTTTATTAGTATTCTTTGTAAAATTGATTATTTTAGAATTATTTAGCAATACGTTTCAGGTCATCAGAAGACGTTGAATCCAGGTGGAATTTTAACCGGTCCTATTGGAAATCTATGGAGGAGGCTTAGACCCAATTGTGGACGTCTATAATGATGATAATAGAATTAATTCAATTATACAAAAGAACACAAAAGCAACCCACTCAACAACAGCACTCAGCAAGAAGCAAATGAGGTCTTGGACAACATCGAGACATCGAAAAAAAATCGATTCACGAAATAATCGATTAAAACAAGCTCATATTTTTATTAAACGGACATTAAAATATGACAGAGCAGTTCCATTTATTATAAAAACAACATTAAAAGTACGATAATTCATCACGATCCGTAGCAAAAGCCTTGTATCTACGTAAAAGTCGAACTTGTCCCGACAACTGTAATTACAATTATCGACCTTAATGAATACAGAATAAGGACTTAATTGTCCCTTAATATATTACACTGTCAACTTTTAATTGACAATCTTATACAGGTTGATTCGTTATAAAATGTTAAAAAGCTTTTTATGTGTATTTAGAACTCATTTGAAAACAAAACACTTTATATACAGAGACTACTCTGAAATATGTTACATTATTTTTTTTCTATTCAAAGAAGCCAATACTTTTGGTAGTACAATGTCTTGTCAATATCGATACAGATAGTTAACAATCATATATTTTTATATGTAACTATCCAAATTTTGAAAACATTTTTTATACTTGTTTAGTATTTATGAAATAATTGATCTTATTATATATGGGGTGCATATATTAATTGACAGTAAATGAGCTATACATTCACCCCTTTTACACCTATAATCAATCAGCCTGTATATGAGACAATGTTACGCATTTTGCGGGGGCTAAAGCGGCTGAGAATTAACAGTTTTTTTTAATAGGGATGAATCGTGTTCATCTTAACGAAGAAGCGGTGGCCATATGATTCTAAATATAGCAACAATTACATAAAATCTTAAAAATTATTTATTCTGTTGTAGATACATTAATTAAATATGTATTTAGAAGAAAAAAATATATATACTTTTTTATCACGTGCTATTTGCCTTTTAACATTTATAACAATAGACGAACGAAAGTAACCATCATATGAATTTGAAGTGGCAGTGGAAGGCCAAAAAGCATGCAGAACAGGCGGTCGCCAATACTTTAAGGTTCTGGACTAGACACTACGTACTGGCAAGCAGAGCATAAGACTTTCGACGTGGGCATATGATTTTGTTAAGTTGTTGCAAGACACTGGATGCAATCTATTTATTGGAAATCCGCTGCGGGAGTTCCATGTGCAGTAGTGGACATCCTGCAGATGAAATAATGATGGTGAATGACAGTTTTTAACTTATTTTTAACGCCACCACAACCGTCGCTTGACCTGCCAGGGCGCTGTTAATTGAATACGAGAAGATTCTTCCAAACTTTATTGCATTAAGTGTAAACCAACGAAATGTTTTTGAAATAATGTGTAACCTTCACGTGAAAACGCTTCGTATTACTGGCTAGTACGGCTACAGCACTTTTTAGAGTCGAATTATTATTTGGCGAATTGAAATTCGAACGTCGATTTGAATTCGAACGCCATCTGTCAGATAGTCGCTGCCATTGTGTTCGGGTCAACATTGTAAATAGCACAAGATCGTGTATAGTTTTTGTAAATATTTATAATATTTACACTTTGGTCAATCCTGGCTTTAATTTTCCTCGTCTTCAAAAAAAGAACTTATATATGCAAATGTTAGCGTAGTCAGAGCTGACATTAGGCTAATTAAATACATTATTTAGACAATTTTTCCGGCTGTATATTACTATCTTTATATATAATTCTCATTGGAGATAGAGCAGTAGTTCTGCGAAGAGAGGTCCGCATCCCAAAGGTCTCAATTGGCTCACCGAAAAGTCAATTTAAGGACAGGTCAGGTTGAGGTCAAAACCGATTTATAGGAAATGAATCGATCAAGTTTTCAATAAGAATTAAGGTAATTACATTTTTTTAATTCGCATACAGCTTAACGATTGCCGGGGTAAGGCCATCTCGGAATTCGCAGAAATTAAAAAATAATAAAAGCCCATGATTCTTAATCTTACCTGATAAACAGTTATGATACCTTAAAATATAAAATATTGACCACTAAACTATCAAACATTTTTTTACGTCATGTAGACGTTTCATAATTAAAAAAAAAGAAAACTACAGTATATTATTGATTTCAAATATCAGTATCACAATTGATATACTGTTAAATTTAAGCTGTTACAAATGTATTCATATCAGACTTTCTAAGTAAACGTATTTGAGTATTACTATTATACTTAATTCTTATAATAAAACGGCCACCTTAACAAATTAATTAATTCCTAATTTATATTACCGAAGATAATTAAAAATTAATTTTTCAGCACGTACATTTATATAAAATTATATAGGTGTTAAGAAACATTAATACAAAACATTTAAACGTGAATTTTCTCTTTTTTATATTCTTGCTTTTAAATTTTTATAATCTAAACACAATCGAATTTTTGTGCAAATGATATCGTTTCAAATTAAACAATTTACTTATATTAACGTAAGAGTAAGAAATATTAACAACCAATAATATTTCGATAAATAAAAAAGTTTTTATATTATTATGTATGCTGTGTTTAATGTCAAAAATATTCGGAGACCTTCACCGACCGATGATGGGCCCACACCCGTTCACAGACAAGTCGTGGCAAGTCCGTCGACAATGACTTTTGACAATGACAGATGCCGGCTCGCGCGGTTGTTAATAATAACCATTAAAGGCGCGAAAAACTGCGTCGACGCCGCCATTACGGGTGTGTTAAAGTCAAAAATAGCGCATTCGGAACTGGTGTTTTTAAGTTGGTTAAGGGCGTTACAAACTTACATGATTCTACTCCATCTTATATGTTATTGCAGGAAACAGTTACCGTTTTAAGAATGCTATTATAATTCTTAAGTACACACTCTGAAAAAATATGCTATTTGCATCAGAATTTTCTTACTGTAATTAATATTCCCGCCAAAAATAATATAGAATAAATAACATTTACACACAGATATTATTTTGATAACGGGGATATTTTATAAATTATTTTAATCATTGTCAGTTACGTATGTAGATAAACGAAAGTAAACGGACATGGTCTACAGAATTTGCAAGTTTAACTGACAGTGGGCATGTCACATGGCACGTAGCATGGATAACCGTTGGAACCTAAATATTATGGAAAGGAGACCGGCAAACAGTGCAGCAAGTCGGTCCACAACGTGGACGATAGATGAATTTGTAAATTTCGTTGGAAGACGCTGAATGCAGGCCGCTTGCAACTGGACTTATTGGAAATCTTTGCGAGAGGCGTTTTTATTTACTAGAAAAAATAATTTATGAGATCATTTAAAGTCGTAAAATGTATTATGGTTAAATCGGCGATGATGAGAATGATGATTATCACCCAATTAATACATTATCAATTTTTTTTTTGGAAATTGGAGACGTAATAAGTCTCCAATAATGTTCACTCGATCAAATTTAGCATATAAAACTTCATAAATAAACTATTGAACCTAGCACATACACATAACTCATTATTTCAATGTACATTTTGGAACAATGCGATATTGAAAAGTACATTGGCCATAAACATCAGTCATCTGTCACTACTAGTCGTTTAGATGTCAAGGAAGTTTGACAGTTGACAGCTGTCAAACAAGTCTACAACAAAAGATCGTCGCATGTCATAGACAATTACCATAATATATTATGTAAGCCTAAATCTAATTAACATACCGTATTGATTGATAAATTTAATCGTAAACTGTAATACAAAGTGCATTTATGTTATTATTGGGTTCCAATTACAAATATTATATGTCATATCTTAAGTAAATATTTATTAAAGTTAATTAGTATAATGGAATTTTCCGGAAAGGGACGCTACATATTCTATTAACTTCGTAAACGATCGTCTTCCTTTTCGACTTATAGACTTATTAAAATTAACATAAATAATATCATTATTATTAAAAACATTTATGATAAATTTAATTTCTAATATCTCTACAAGTCAAAACATAGCATAGAACTTACTGTCCTCTATGAACTACAGCGAATATAAAACGTTTCAAAAGTAGCATTGGTGGGATAAGAAAATTTGGTTAGGTAGGTCGAGTCTGGTCAATGAAAGTGAATGTCGATGCTCTTACAACAGGAAGAACTCGACATCGGTATTTTTTTGGGACCAAGTTCCCTCTGACACACACAGGTGCTGCTAAAATAGCCTTTGCAGATTCCACAGGTTCGAGCTGGCGCGTGCGGGGGTGCCATCGAAGATATAGGACTCCTAGGGGAGCTCCGCCTCAGACTGCTACATACTCCTATAAGATACCAAAGCTCTGAGACTCCTGGGGGAGCTCCGCCTCGGACTGCTACATACTCCTATAACATACCAAAGCTCTGAGACTCCTGGGGGAGCTCCGCCTCGGACTGCCACATACCCCTATAAGATACCAAAGCTCTGAGACCCTTGAGGGAGCTCCGCCTCGGACTGCTACATACTCCTATAAGATACCAAAGCTCTGAAACTTCTGGGGAGCTCCGCCTCGGACTGCCACATACCCCTATAAGATACCAAAGCTCTGAGACCCTTGAGGGAGCTCCGCCTCGGACTGCTACATACTCCTTTAAGATACCAAAGCTCTGAGACTTCTGGGGGAGCTCCGCCTCTGACTGCTACATACTGCTATTTTACTGAATTCTTAGATCTCTTCGGCAGACTCTTCTTGGAGTGACTTTGGTTTGAGCTGTCCTATATCGATAATATAATTTGCTCGGCTATTCAAAGGAATGATAAGAAGTTACGTATATATTAATAAATACAGTACAATGAATATATGTCCCCGTTCGTTCAGAATGCGAGCGCTCGTTTATTATTGCGTATGCGTCAATTGTCTCCAGTAGGCCGCCATTATAGTACATCCGAATCGTTTATCAAAATATCCGCTGTGTGAAATGTCGGGGAAATGCCAACCTACGTGTTAATCATTCGTTCGAATTCATAAATCTCTTCCGATAAATTAAGTTTTTAATGACAAATCAACTTGATATTTCCGTCACCCTTGTTACTTTTTTTTAACCTTGTTAAGTTCAATATTTAATTGCGTTAAGTAAAAACAAAAATTTCAAACTTAAAACAATCATAATAATATTGATACAATATAAATATATATAATGCTTTTGATACTACCTTTTGGTTATTTTTTATATTTGATCAATTTGCAATTTGTTATATTTTTTTGTTTTTTTTTTACTTATCTTTACTACCAAAGTCTACACCGACAGATAGTAAAAAATAATTATTTTAATATGTAGTAATCCGAATTACGAAAATATTTTTTTCTATATTATCATTACGTCATTTATTATTTCTGTAACCATTAATTTTTGTATTGTGCCGTAATATAATTGGCATTAAATAAGCTATACATTTACACCTTTAAAGCCTTATGCCTACATAATCAATCACCCTATATACATGATAAATATTATGCTTTGATAACGCTCTACGAAACCAAATTTAGCCGATTGTCTCTTTCCAAAGGTCGATGTGCAATATTTATCGCCGGGTACAAAGTGTTCAAGGATTGATAATAAGCAATAATGTATCCGAATTTAAAAAACGCTTTTACTTACTATAAAAATAAAATAATAAAGCCTTTTATATCTTGTAGGAACGAAAGTTACAGAGTTATGAATTTCTTGTTTTACTATATTGTTTCTTTGATCTAAAAGACCCCCTCCGTGGGTCAAAGCCTCCTCAAAAGAAA
The DNA here is from genome assembly GCF_028537555.1 of Battus philenor. Classification (NCBI taxonomy): domain Eukaryota; kingdom Metazoa; phylum Arthropoda; class Insecta; order Lepidoptera; family Papilionidae; genus Battus; species Battus philenor. The sequence goes on from NW_027181686.1 coordinate 10,335,998, forward strand.
GTTAGATCATTTATATTCATGTTTTTAAGTGCTTCTGTCAGTTCTAGTAGTCGCTACTATAATATAATTCCGTTATCATTACTGAAAGCATTGTTTTTTGTATACAGTGCTCCATACATTAATTTGTAATATAAAATACACTTTTTAATACAGGTTTCATAACAATAATATGTGTAATGCTATATAATGACTTGACACATTTATAAAACCGACATTTGAGATTGATAACGATATGAAAATCGAGAGGTTAGAAGAGTGCGCACGATAACGCAAACAAAACTACCAATAATCATGAATCGCTTATCGAACAGGCGATAAAATACCAACCTAACGGACATAAATCTACAATCGCGTACGGCATAACAAAACAGTGTTCAAATCATTCGAACAAAATCTGCCAATACAATTGATAAATAAAAAAAATTCACAATGGCATGGGGACGTGATGTGATCGCAGAATGAATTTGTTGTCTGTTTAACTTTTGACAAACGCTTTTTTTATTACTTCGTAAAATAATAAAACTCATACAGTTCACAATTCATCACCATGAACATAAGGTGATATACGCATACTACAGAATATTGGTCTCCCCCAAAGATCGCAACAATGACTGGCAATGCCAAATTATAATTCGGTTGAGCCAAAACTTTATAATACAGACTATAAATGTATTGATAATTTTTTTTTAACCCTTCACAGCTCTACCGTCAAGTAGCACAGTCTTTTTATATGTAAGGTAATAATTATTTACATTTTCAATTATTCTATATCTTATTTTACTGAACTGGTTATTAAGCTATTTTATATATTATAATAAGTAAGTATTTATGTCGGTATTATCTTATACATTATTTACCTTCTCCTTTGTCTACTTTCATGGTTTTTATATCTACTTCATCTTGTATACTAATGTAATTTGTCTTCATATAGTACAATCAACTTATTCTATTTAATATACACTGCTTATCCGACGAAACATTTTGAAGTTATTAAAATATTTGATTTCTTGAAACTATTAACACTATTTATGTTATCTTATAAATATCTTGTAGCCTATATATTAATTTTAATATGTTTAAACTTATTAGGATTGGGACAATAGGCTAGCGGATTGGCAAATTTGAAGTTACCGTGTGTAGGGCACACAATTTATAACAGATGACGCTACTAGCTTAAGTATCTGGAGTATAGGTCACAAATCAGCGTACCGTAGAAATTCCACCAACCATGTCAACCAACTATATTAAAGTCGTTGCAAGGCGTCGAATCGGAGACGATGGCAGGCCTTTCTTACCAGTCCTATTGAAAATCTATGGGGGAAGCACATGTTCTGTAGTGAACGTACCATGGCAAAAATGACGATAATGATTGATCTAAATAGGTGTAAAGAATTCCTTTGCAAAGTAATTGTTATCTATTTAAGATTTAAGATAAAATCTGTCAAAACATTCACGTTGTTCGAAAGAAATTTGATCAAAATCAATTTACTTGACAGATAACTTTGTTTTTTAAGAAACTGCATACGTCGAACTAAATTCTAGCAAAGTAAATAATGATATTTTAATCGTAAAAAGAGGAACTAAAAAATTAAGACAGATATTCGAAGGAGCAAACATACGAAATATATGTGACATGATTGATTTAAATATTTATCTAATAAACCATGTTTTTTACGTTCATATATATATTCTTAAATGATAATCAAAATGAAGTTACTATATTTTATCATATCTTTAACCTGTGTATTTAAAAAAAATACAAATAATTTAAATTTAGAACAGTAAGAGATTGTGTCAAGCTACAAAATAGTTCCAAAAAAAATATAGGAGAAGTAATATTTAAGCGTTGACACTACGTGAGCTATAAGCATAGCATAGCATTTAACATGCTATGCTTATAGCGTTTAACATGCTATTCTATACACCGGGAATTAGTTGAAGTTATTATTTATACATTCACATATCATATATTCGGTGTGAGCAAGAAATCAATATTCGAATTCCTGTATCGATATCTAATGCGCCCGGGAACGTGAGGATATTTTCAATGATCTTGTATCAACAAGTTTTCAAATTACTATCCTATGATATTGTAAAGTATTTTTAAGTAATATGAAGTTTATTAATGAATTTCTTAAATTACTTTATTAAGAATGTTAAAGTAAGTGAACAAAACCGTGTGTAAGAATGTTGTGGATTATTCGTCTAAGGATTTTATTACTGGGGAGTTCAATTTGATTCTAGTTTTGTATTATATTGAACTCCAATATTCTTCTCCTGATGTACACGAATATTAAAAGTAAATGATTTTGTGTATATAAATATGTATATTAATGTATGAATGCTTATAAATGTCATGTGAAATGACGCTGAGTTTGTTTTAGGTTATTTATACTCGTAGATCAGGGCGCGATAGAACCCTCGTAGCCCAATTTGATTCTAGTTTCAATCAATTTGAGCTCCTCCACCTGACATTTTTTTCAAGATATACACAAGTGGTTACTATAAATGATCTTTTTTGGATGATATTAATAAGTAAAGTAAATATATATTAGTTAATATATCAAAACATTTACAAAAATTGTGACCATCTTGTCATCCGTCACAGTGCTTTCGGAAAAAGGAATCCTATGTTTAGCAGTGGACGTCGGTTGAAATTTTACTGATGATGACGATACATTTTCTCCACATTAGGCGGTAAGAGTATGAGATATGTATATGTAATACGTTATTGGATTATAAAATTTTGCTCAATCGTGTCAAAGCAATGTTGGACACAAACGTAATGCTTTATCTTTAGATCTGTACAATTCACTTTATAATAATTACGTTCATAAATCTGACTTTTAATACGAAAATTTGATTAGCGAGCAACATCTACAATGGTCTTATTTATTCTTTATAGGCGAAGCATCTGACCTCTCTCTCGCCTGATCTTAAGCGATCATGAGGTCTAAAATGGTACATCCTTGCCTAGAACTAACCTTTTCACTCATGTCTTGAGGACTACCTAAGTTAATATACCCTGGAAACAATGACGCCGAAGGTTGTTCCACTCCTTGGTTATTCGCACTATAAAAGTATTAGCAAAACGCTCAGTGAGGGTGGGAGGAATTTCAACTGTGTATGTATGTCTGAATCCGTACATCTTGTTGGCTTCCGATGGAAGAAAGAAGATGGGGAAATAATTTGGTGTAACTTCGACGCACTCTCCAAAATTCAATTTGTAGAACACCAATAAACTGGCAACTTTTCGATTCAAGCCTCAAAGTTTAATACTCATTATATTTAGTATAAACAAAAGGTAATTCACATAATCATTATATCAAAATAAAAAATATCATCTGTTATTTCCGTAAAATTGTATAAACACAATAAATTAAGTCATAAACGATTATTTTGATGAGTGTCAATATATTTTTTTTATCAAAATGATAACGACCATTGTAAAACAATTAAATATATCTATTTGATGTTTAAATGTATTGCCTGAAGTGTGGAGTAAGATACGTTCAAAGAAATTACGTTAAAGAGAGGTTAGTCATTATTTTTTAATTTACTTTCATTTCTGTTTCTTTTAGGCAGGATTATAAGCGTTCGCGTGATGGGAAATTAGACGCAATAAATACAAAAATGCTTCGATGGTGCAGTCGATATTTGGAATATAAAAGCTTTAATCTCAAATTCATCATCTTCTCCACCGTTTCCATAATAGGACATCCATACATGGACATAGATCTTCTCATAGAGTTCCAATAAGACCGTTGGAACCTGCTTGCACCCATGTTCCATGTTAAGATCGTCGAAATCATCTTTTGAGGTCTTCTGATCACCTTGTGAGTTCTACTACGGTTGCCTGTACCACGTCAACAATCCATTATCTTAATACAAAAAAATTACCTTGAAATAATTTGTAACTGTTTATTTACTATATATATCCGGAATAGGATATATTTCATGACGACGATAAGTATTATTTTTGAACTTACGATTACTTCACACTTTTTTACATTTATTATATTGTCAAGCGATTGAAAAACGAATTTAGAAATCAAAGAAACCATGTCTAGATCTACGCTAGAAATAAATTAGTAGTAGAATAAACCACAAAACTCGAATAAGTATGTGTGTTTTGTAGCGAGAATATACCACAAAACCTGGATAAGATTGTGTGGATGAAATAGATGGATTGTCATATTTTGGCTCAAATGGCGTTTATTAAAACAAGAGAATTGAATAATTTTAAATTTAAAATCATTATTTGACAATATTTATCTCGACGCCTAATGCAAGACATAGTCCTACCAAAAAGATTTACTGGAGGATATAATTTAATCACTATACTTGGCAGGGTTGGTGATGGCAGTGTAGTATCATGGTACACAGAAAACGCTACTAACCTTCCTTTAGAAACATGTTTGTGAACACTAACAATCTAATAATTAATAGACAAAGTGTGAATTATAAAAGATTTTTTCCTGGAAATCGAACCGGTGCCTTTCGATCACATGTGTTATGTTTATTTATATCAAATGTTTAATACTGCGTTGCGAAATAATCGTGTCATCGCGAGATTTAAATAAGTCAATAATATAATATTTTATAGCTTCATCTACTCAATTAGTTAATAAAAGATAAATAATAAATAAAATAACCAGTAATAAAAATATTGTAACCTATTTTGAAGTCGTGGTCTGTCTGATACGTATGGCTTAGTAATGGCCGCCTCCAACGGTCAACGTAGCTCATTCGACCGAGGCGTGAGAATGAGATTACATCGCGTCAGACGGTTCGCAAAGCGCATGCTGATTCCGAAATGCCTATTCGCGCGTATGAATCATACATAATATCATCGTGGTTTAATATTAGTCTCTAATATTTATAATGTGTTATATGTATAAATTATTTAAAGAGGTAAATGTATAGGTTTTCTTCTTTTCAGCGGATTGAAGCCCACTGCAAAAACCTACGCCTCCGTCAAAGATCACCACGATGATTGGTGTTACACTGCCCGTTTACAGCGACTTTCCGCTACCCTATGTCTTCGGTCCACGTGGTGGGGCGCCTACCCACGCCGCGTCTACCAGCTGGTGATCCTCACTCAAGAAATTTTCAACCCCAACGGCCCTCCGCCACTTCAGACAAGAAATTCTTCGAGCTTCGTCATTTATCTTGGTTCTTTTCCGGATCTCATAATTTCTGATTCGATTTCGCAGCGAAACTCTGATCCTAGCCCTCTCCATTAATCTTTGGGTGAACTTGAGCGACCACGTCTTGGATCCATGTCATCACCAGCAACACACAGTAGTCAAAGACCTTTGTCTGCAAACATTGCGGTACTTCTGGTATAGCTCATTTGTTGTCAGCAATAATCAAAATTCAAAACACTACATATTGAAAATAAATAATTGTTTACGCATATAATGTCACTTTTAATCAATTGTTACAACTGCTAGGTTAGATCAAATTCTAAGTAATAGACTAGTGAAAGAAAAGCAAATGTAGGAAGGTCACAACGAATGCGAAAGGCCTTGCCGTCCCTGATCGGTATCTATCGATAGGCGGTAATTATCGAGGCATTGGAGGCGCGAGGATGGAGGCGCGCTCGCAGTACAGCGCTAGGGTTGTCATATATTTATATTTATTTATATATACAGGGTGATTGGTTAGGTGTAAATGCTTTGCAGGGATGAATGTGTAATTCATTCTTCAGCAAAATACTTTAAAGCTGATCACTCTGAAATATTTTACATGTCCACAGGGACAGATAATAAACAAAAAATAATTTTAATAATTAGTAATCCGAATTTGAAAATCGATCTTCCTTAATATTTTATCATATCGATATTTATAATTTTTGAATCCTTTTTTGGATAGTGTGTTTGATCAGTTGAGAGCAAATGGCTTTTTGAAGCTTTTACTAATCATTCTGTATAAAAATATATCCCTATTTCCCGTAGTTACGCAATAACTTAATTACTACTTCAACAATTTTTATCTTTTTTCAACTTCACTTTACAGAAGATTATAAAAGAGAAAAAAGAAACTTGAAAAAATTTTGAAAGAGCATTTGACAGTTCATCATGAAATTTACCTTTTTTAATAAGGTGTGGTAAAAAATATTTTTAAATTATATATATATCTTTTTCTTATTTTCGAACGATGTTCGTTTCAACACAGACAAACAGAATTAGCGCTATTGCAATGTAAAAAATTCGGATCTTCTTGATCCTGCGAAAGCCACGTTATGTATGCAATATGTATATTCCAAAAAATCAAGCTGTCTCTTAACATTATCTCTAGGTAACATAGTTTTGATTCGTTTATGCTATAAATAAAACAGATATACTCTTTATTTTGAGACGATCTTTATATTTGTTTGGTATTGACAACCCTGACGAACGTTACCGTGGCGCCAAGCCGCAGCAAAATTGAGTAATGAATAATTATTGTGTATTAGTTGAAAACGTTACTACGTTTTGCTAATAGCATATAACTTAAATTAATCAAATGTTATGACAGCACCAGTTAGTGTAAGTGGGACTTACATATTAAGTTATTATTTTATTGTTTAACGTTTAAATGCTAGCTTTATAAGCTATAATTTGGAGATATTGAAATATATAACATACATATATCACTATTAAAATCAAACGTCATTATCATGTCGATAGGCGCCGGCTGCAAAGCAGGCATCGCACAAAGATCGCCACGATGGCCTGTCTTGCTCTGCTCGCATTTAGCGACACCCCTCAACTTTAACAATGTCATTTTAACTATTATCGTATATTTACTCAGCAATTTTTTATGTCATATAAAGGAATTTATATGACGACAAGGATCATACAATGAATATCCAGCCAAAAATATGATTTGAGCCACCAAATTTTTGAAATATCCTATAAGAAATTAGTCATATATTTATGCGTACGTCAGATATTTTTAGACTATATGACATCTTAGAAAGATTCGAGTAATATATGTTAGATGTACGTACATATATCTCCTATAGATTAAAACATCTATTGACTAACATGTTAAAGAATTGACCTTAGCACGCCTACGGATAAATGAAGCATTAATTTCTGGGCAAACATTGAATAAGAGAATTGTTTAACACGATGTTTTCGATCGGGTGGATTTCACGCACGAATCGACACCACGCCACTGCAATGATTGCCACAACTAATTGCAGGGTGCTGAAGTCCACGCCTCTGTCACGGTTGACCTCAGGCACAACGTTCTTATATATTTATCAAATAAATTACTTGATTAATTTGTACTGTTTTACATTTGAATATACCTTAGCCGTAGGCAAGGACGTAATAAATTTATAATACCGCTGATCCAGTAACCTATAATTAATATTATGTATATATATATATATAAATATATACATATGATGTATACATCAAAAAACAATTTTAGCCTTGAAAGTCAGTAATATACAATTATAAATACATTTAAAAAACTTTTAAGTTAAACAAAGATTTTTTTGATACCCATATTGTGGTGGTTGCGGAAAAATATGTACCTAGTCCGCCATATTGGAATGGCCCTTTCATTTGATACCCATATTGAAGGGGTTCAGGAAAAATATGTAATCCGCCATTTTGTATCGGCGGCGATCTTAGATTTATAATGTTATTGATTTTATTATATTATATTGTCATCTAAATTAAACGTGTGTACCAAATTTCAGATCAATCTGACAACGGGAAGGTACTTAAATTTCAATTTCTAATTTTGACCTAAATAAATAAACAAATTTCGTAGGGTCGAACTAACTCAAACCGTTTAAAAACCTATACAGGCGTTCACATGTCATCACTTTAGACGTCATATGTTAAAATATTTTGACATACTTATCTTTAATGATTCTTTTATATTAAGGTTGTTTGGTTATAGACGTAAAAGCCTTAAAGGAGTGAATATATAGCTCATTTGCTGTAATTATTTTATAGTACACCGCATCAAAAATAAATGGTTTCTGAGACAATAAACAACTTTCTTCAATCGTTTTTGAAATTCAGATTTTTACATAATAAAATTAATTAGTATTTACTTTTTGTCCCCGCTTACTTTTAATTCTCTATAGATCAATATCTATCAAAAATTAAAAGTCTGCGGGGTCTTACGCATTTTAATGAAGTTTCAGGGTGATCACTTTACACAGTAAGATTGGAAATAAGTGTAAAAGCAATGCTTTTTAATAAAAATGATAATGAACGTAAAATAACTCGACCATTCTAACTATGGAAAATCTATTTATGACATATCGATAATGATATGGTAAACAATATGTCGTTATAGAGTGACCGGAACCACTGTACCACTGTAGGAATGCTTACGACAAGATAGGGGGAATTTTTTTCCTAGGCCCCCACTTTATAGCACTTTCTTAAAGTAGAGCAATTTCGATACGACTATGGCAGAAATATCCAATTTCCAAAAACTCCTTACTTTAAACAGTGATTCAGTGTTGCCATTCGAACGAAAGTGTATCATGCGAATCTAAAAACAAACCTGGTACTTCCCGATCAGATAGCCAGACTACAAAGCGGCTTATGATTCAGGAATTTCTCTGAAAGACGCCCGAGGAATGAATCAGCTGTGCAATTGTATGATAAAACTTTACACACATCCGTTCAGACCGCGTGGCTCGGAGTGCCAACGGCTGACAAATATCCGATGTTTAATAAATCGATGATATGTTTACGAAACAAAATTTCCCGGCGGTTTTGCTCATATACAAGATGATTGTTTATAGGTGCAAAGGAAAAGTGGTGAATATATACCTTATTTATTGATCTATTTTCTTTCACTTTTAACATACAAGTTACATGATGTAATATGGTATATTTTTTTTAGAAATCGACAAGTAAATAACTTTTGATATTACAATGTCTGCAAGTACAGTCAGTAAACAGTGATTAATTTTAAAATAATATTTTTATTTACTTTAATATAATAATCAGAATTTTGACAATGATTTTTCTTACTATATTATATCTGAAACCATTGATTTTTAGATAAGAGTTGTCGTCGCTTCAACCACTAGACTATGGTTGCACAGACTTATTAAGACTAGGGGCCACTCGGGCAAATCATGAACTGATGGCGGGCCGGCCGCCAGAAGTATAGGTAATTAAATTTTTTTGGTTTTATTCTGGAATAGAATTCAATAGTTTTCGAATGTACTAGAGTATTATTTTTGCTTTCGGCGGGCCACCAGTATTCGACCGGCGGGCCGCGGTCTTCGCATCCATGCACTAGACGCTCACCGTAAGGCCTTCTCCAAGTTTGTTTACGGGGGAGGGTAGGGGTATACCGTAATCGCCAGGTTTGGCAAGCGTGTTGGCGATCATAGTAAGGCACTATGGTGTTGCTGCTGCCCATATCTGGAACCTCTGTATCTTGGGAATTGAACCCATGAACTTTGATCTCAAGTCTCAGTCCAGTCGCTGAGCAACCACTGATCTACTAATTAAATAAGGTACTACCATCAAATAAACTATGCTTTCACCCTATTAAAGTTTTTAGACTTACAATCAATCACCTCATGTAATACCTTATAGTTTATCTAATATCCACTACATAAAAAATAATAAATAAGATATTCAAATAGATATTAATACTGTCGTTTTAATAATTAATGAGAAACTTGAAACATCGATAAAGAATATGACAGTGACAAAGAACCTTCGATAGTTTAACGTCTGTTTTAATTATTTATCAACTAATGTAACCAAATATTGTTTTTCAAATAAAAGGAAAGTGGAAAGAATCTTTGTTTTGATTCGAAAATTTTATTTGGTATTTATATTTTTACTTTTGATTGTAGAAGACAACTTGACACTTTTATGAAAAGATAATATAATAATTATTTTATTCTATAATAATAGGATTTTTGTAGCTTTCTTTCTTTACGTGAAAGTTCGGAAGAAACAGTGAACATAGAAAATCATAGAGCTGTGGTTATTAAAATCGAAATGACTTGTCTAAAAATTTGTAAAATAATTGAGAAGATAGTGGTCCGAATAGTCAATTCTATTTTCAAAATGATGTCTGTCACTGTTGTCTAAAGAACACAGCAGAACGGCTCAGAGAGCGCCTAACGTAGGACCTCATTTAAAGAAGAAGTTCGTGGGCTTCCGAGGAAAACTCGCCTCGGGCCGGTACATATTACTATTTTACCGTATTGGGGGATTTTCGAGCTCCTAGATTGTTTCATTGGAGGTTTTATGGGCTGGCTAGGAGTCCCTACAAGCGGACCTCGGCTTGGACTGTCACTTGTCGACAATACCCGCTTAGTGATCCGAAACAAGGGCCATGAGTGGCCTCGACTTGGCTGATACAAATATACTAAGACTGTAAAAATCTAAGAATAATAAAAGAAGAAATAGACTAGGCAGTTCAGAGAGACTTTTTACTACCAGAAGATATTGAGCTGTCGCATTCCAATAGAAAAAATAAACTATATGTAACATACGACAGAGTGATCACTTTATTTACGTATTAAATGTGAAATAAATACATTTATTTTAATCATTCATCTTTATTTATAGGTATTTATTTACGTTTATATTCCTACAAAAAAAATCGACAGTAGAAGTGTAAATTTGTAAGTATTATGTAAAAATTTAACATAACATCCACATGGCCTCGGTATGCCGAAACAAATCATTAGCGAATCTTGTCGCAACTCCGCGACGTATTTCGCAAATAGACAATTATTGTTTCCACTACATCACTTATTTCAGTCGCCGTTAAATTATGAAAATCAGTAAATATTAGCACTGTTGCAAAAGCACAGCTCAATGCACTGTGGGCGATTTCGAAAGTGTGAACTAGCAAATATTAATTTATCAAATGTAATGTAACATAAACTACCAAATATAATGAAACATTTAATGTATTTTTCTTTTAATATTTATACAGGCTATATGATGGGCAGTGGTATTCCAGCGGTAGAGAACTCATACTTCATACAATCTCATACAATCATTTATAATTCAAACTTTGTGTATTAATTACATAGAGTTACCACTGATCAGAAAAAAAATTTCAGAAGATGGGCAACAGTGTTCTCTGCGCAACATAATACATTACTGCAATCGCTAACCCGCCTACCAAGCCTAGCGATTATGGTTCACTCCCCATAGATGCCTTTGGGGGAGGCTTTTCCTTGCAGTGAGTGTCTATGGTCTAAAAAAAAGAAGGCCATGAATATACTACTCTAGATTTATTAGTTTACTTATATATGCATTTAAGCCATGTCCGCCATTAGATACAGTGTTAAAATTAAAATAATCAAATACATATTCACGATTTAAATACTTATCAAAATTAATTATTGTCCTGTTAAAAACTGGAATGAAAATAACCGTTTGAACTGTTTAAAAAGCTGCAGTTTAAAGTTGTTTATTATCTCTCTTTTCATTAGGCATAATGAAAATATTTTTTTTAATCTACATTTACGATACTAAGTTCTGATCTCTTTTAATAAAGTTATATTATCTGTAATTTTTTATATGAAAAGCAAGTGAAGGATTACTCTTATTTTATTGTTAAAAGTATAATATATAAATCCATTAATACAATATAAATTATATTCCAAAATTATAAAATTTATACTATTAAAAAAATGGATCTTCAGTTTTACGTAAATAGTATATATTTATTAAATGCCAGTAAATAAATATTGAAATATCTTAATTGTGAGCGATTGCGTCGAGTGTGTTATGATTTAAATCAAGACATATTTAAAATCAACATCCACGAGTTGGGTAACATAAAATTGAATATCAAATACATGCATACTTGACCAAGTTAAGAAGCAACTCAATGATAGTAATGACCCATTTAACAAGTGTCGATGAAATAAAGTAACTGGCGCTTTCGAAACACCATTGACACTTCTACACGCTGCTTAACCTGATCTGACAGGCGTTTTGTCAAATGTCAAAGTACGCAGTCGCAATAACACGCACACGATGATGGAATTTAAATATAATATATAATTTAATAGGAATTTAAATATATATATTATTGCGACTGTGTACTTTGACATTTGACAAAACACTTTTATCAAGGATTAATTAAAAAATATTGATTTATTTGTCGACGATGAGTAAATAGATGATGAGATTAACGGATAATGATGCAAAACGTGATAAGGTCAAGTGCTATCCTATCGAGGGTTCTATATATTGTTCTTTAAGATAAAATAAAAAATAAAAAATTTCTATGAGATACAGATAATATATTGCAATATCAATCAAGACTGCTCAAGACTGATCAAGACCCAAAATGACTGTACTGTGAAAAAAAGTATACATATTCGTATCGATATATTTCGTATCGTATTTTTACATTTATGTCACTGCAAGGAGTAGTTAAGAACTTTAGCCGAATTATTTTTCGAGGTAAAAGATATTTTTAATGCTTTTTTGTCCGCCTTTGACCACCAATACTCCTGATGGAAAGCAACACTGTGCTCGAAAATGAAGCATTCAGACTCAGTAGGTCCCTATCCGACCCTAAAAGGACTTGGGTTATTCTCGGTAAATAAGAAAGCCGACTGCTTGGTTTCGGTTGAAGTTGATGCTGGGGGCTTTTACAGCTTCATCGGAACTGAGTTCACGTAACGGAAGTGACCGTGAACTTAAAATATAACAGAAGCTAGGACAGACGCATTCCAGTGGTACAACGACGTTCGATTGTAGTAAACCGCTCTACCCGAGTAGAGCTGTGTGGTGTTGATGTTGTGTATGCGGCTTGGGACGGCAGCGTGGACCGCACGCGAGCCAAGGATGAACCTGGATTCAACCTCGGTTCGCCCATGCTGTTCGCGATTAGGGAATAAGCGGCCGCCCCCTAAGTACGGGTGTTTTGGAGAAGCCGGCAGATCGATATTAAAATTCAGTTTAATACAAATCCGAAAAAAAGTCATCTAAATCTTAAATATATTCAAACTATGAATTCAAATCTCTTTAAGATAATCATAAAAGTGGTTTGAAAGTTCACATTAAGATAAACGTCGTATATATTATCTGCATGTAGTCAAATAATATTAAAAATAAAACATAGCTGCATAAAACGTTTCTTAAATCAATGTTAGTCATTAAATACTATGTTTATCGAAATATAAAAACTAGTTAAACCATTACAAGTAAATTTAAATTCATAGAATGAATTCATTAGCATTTTAAATAGATAAATTTTGTAATGTTCGAATATTATTCTTTATACGTTTACGTGTTACAAATATAGCTTATAATATATATAGCTTTAGCTATATAGCTTTTAACATGACTAACGAAAGTAACAATTTCTTAATAATATTGCAATGTAACTATAACATTTCGCCTTTGGCCATGAAAATAAACATTTCATTTATTGAAATCTTAAAGTAAGTTTGAATCAGGTTAGACATTTAATATTATACTTTTTTCTTCACGAAATTTTTCTCTATTTGTGTCTTTGGCTCTCGTGCTATAAATTGAACGAATTGTCATATTCCGTAATATATAAATTATAAAGATATCAGCGCCGGTATTTAGATAAATATATAAATGGCTATATTTTTCACTGTACAAAGGGTGTACCATATTTACAAAGGGTGCATCTGTTTGCACGATAAGAATCCATGCGATCTGTATAAATCATTGGTGAAAAACCAAAGAATTTATTCTTCGATATTATAACTTCATGTAATTACAACTCAACACAATAAATGAAATAAACTTTCAAATAGCATATGTTAAATTATTAATTAAAAAGGCTAAAGACTAGGCTTTTAAAGGTTAAAATAAATAAAATATGCGCATTAACGAAGCATTGTCAATTTTTTTTATAAAAGACGTCATATATGTGTAGTTTTTGTGGAAAAATCGAAATATCCTCACATAGTTTAAAAGGCATTTTTAAATTCTTTACGGACTTGAAGCAATTAAACGTGTCGTAACAGTGTGTAAAGAAACGCGTCGGATTTAATGGCGCGCCTTAAGAGACATTCGACGGAATACCTTTTTCAAGGGAATATAAATGGTATATTTCCATTTCCTTTAAAAGAAAACTAGTTTTTCAGTACATTTTCAATGCACATGTTAATAATTAACACTCGTTAACCTTGTAAAACTCGTCACTTTTGGGAGACAATCTTTTCACATGTACAGGAACATTGATTATAGGTGTATAAACTTTAAAAGGGGAGAATGTATAATTTTTTGTCATCAAAAGCTTTGATGCTTTTACACATACTTCCAATTAACTTATGCAAGTTGATCAGTGTCAAGTATTTTTAAGTTTTTATACGACTTAGAAATGTATTCCTACAACAACTTAGCCCATTACCAGAGTTCGACTTGACGTTGATTTATGGGACACCTTTTACATTCTTTGTTTTTTTTTAACATTAATAATTAATATGATTAAAAAACTACAATGCGAATGCTTTCTAGGATAAAAATAATGATATGGCATAGGTTTTATATAAGAAAGTATTTCTAAGAGATACCAATGAAGTGAAAACAAAAAAAGGGAGACGTGATGTGTAATCTACACGAAGATATATAAAAAGCACATTATCGTCTTACTTGAACAGTCGGCTTCCTTATTTATAATATTGATTATTGCAAAACAAACAAACAGAAAATACTTAAGTTATCTTTAATACGAGCTCGCTTCGGTTGCATCATGACAATATAATGCAACATATATTTTTTTATTTGTACACACCCGAGAGCAAATCAAATACGGTGTCGGTTCGACCTCTAATGACTTGTTTAAAGAACGTCGATAACTTATAACAATTTAACAACTTAATTTGTCTATCTCCATTCTTAAGTCAGTGTATGATTGCCTTTTATATCAACCATTATATTTATTTCCACACTTGAAACGTGAATGATTATTTCATTTTATAATCATTAGAGTTTATTGGATTATAAATGCATTTGACGAAACATTCACAGATTAAAAAACGTAAAATTTATAATTTAGTTAATTAGTTGTAATACATAATGATTGGTTATTGGTGTTGAAGCATTACAGTAATGTTTCGTAAAAAAAATATATATTATTTCGAAATTTAAAATTGAAACTACAAACTAGATACACGTCGACTAATGCGATTTACGTGTTACAATAATATCGTAAAGAGGCCAGAAATATTTATCATAGATAAAAAGTACCGCCAATACATAGATCAATATGATATATACACTTATCTTTATAAATTAAAATAAATTGCTCCACGTGTAAAACTCGACAACTGCTCAACCATTTCAGTTTTTTTTTTTAATTTTTCATTATCATCTCTTCAGCCATAGGATGCTCGGATGTGGATATAGGCCTCCCCAATAAGACTAGAGAATAACAAGGTCGTCTCTCCGTTTGACTAGTTTTAATAAAAGTCGTCGAAGAAAACCGTGGGGTGTTTTTTATGGCCCCCGTTATTGGGGACCTCTCGTTCACCTATCTTATGTGGGACAGGGACTTTTAATTTTTTATTAATATATTCATACACTTCTATTTATTTTCATTCTCTTCCTTCATATTTCTTATTATCTCTTTTTCTTCTTCATTCTTTCTACAGTTTTCCCAGTCTTTCACTTCCTTTCCGTTATCCTTACATTTATCCTCAGCCAATACATGCTAATTCTATTTCACAATTTAATTTTATTTATTATTTATTACAATTTGGCACCATTTTATTTATTACCCATTTGTATTTTAGAAATTAATAAATTCTTTTACTATTTTGGTGCTTTCTTTACAATATAATTTCTTGCAATATCTGAATCGTCTATATCATATTATTTTTATTTATAGCATTTTTAACTACCTCTTGGCAGTACCCGAAACCGGTAGGAGTCCGGCATAACACTGTCCCTTGCCATTGTCCCATGCAGGATATCTCCATTAAAAATGGTTTATACGAGCCAATAGCTTTTTTCATTATAAATTCTGTCATTAACGATAATAGTCCATAAATAAAATACGACATATGTCAACAAATTAGTATTTCAAAATATTAATATCGATAATTTGAATTACCAAATATGTTTTATTTATGACAATAAGATAATACATCATAGAGTTATCAGGGAAAGGGATCTACGTCTATCGATTTCGTGTAAAGGTCTGACTATATAAAGACGAGTTAAATGACGTTCATTAACAACTGTCGGTTGCGTTAGAAGTTATGCAATGTATAACACGATTTTATGCCAATCGTAATTATCTAAAGGCATTGATGATTGATATTTAAACTCAATGTATATATATATATATATATATATATATATATATATATATATATATATTTGAGAGAATGAAAAAATAAACACTGGTTTAGTAACTAATTCTTAAAAGAATATTTTTGAGAGTAGATAAATATATTATAAGTCTCGTCGTAGAAATAAAGCTGACAGCAATTTAAAGAGAAATGATACTGATACTATTTTTCCAATATGCATATATCTATCGAGTATTATATATGTTACGTATTTTAATAACTTATTTGGAAATTTTGAGAAGAATGAATATTAAAAATTATAAGTACAACTTATTGTCGATAATGATAATGATATGATAAAATCAAAGTATTTTTTAAGTATTACGCAACTTTGAGTGCAACATTGTCCGGTATAAGTCGAAAAATCAAATAAATTCTTAAAACTACTGTCCAAAATTTCAAAAATCCTTACCCGGCAAAGAGCGACGCCAGTGTCGAGTCTGTCCAGAAAGTTCTCAGCCGTGATTCTCAGTTCAGGGTACAAGAGTGTGAGCCACTCAGCAAGATCCTCTTTCATAGCATACAAGTACTCCTCGGAGGACTTGAAGGGCCTGAAAGGCCGGGTCTCCAAAAGCAACGCGCCTGCGCACGCCATCGTTGCGTCTTTTTCTAACGTCTTCAGTTGGACATTACGGGCTCTGAAAAAGAATAATTTTATTAATAACCTTCTTAATCACCGTTAATACAGTTATATTTAAGTTATATATATCGGTTGTCTCAGTAACGATAACATAGCAGGCATACATCTCAACTGAGGTTTACATAATTTAGTACCTCGTTAAGCTAGATCCACGAACCCAATCAGGCTTCAACAAAGTTGTAAAAACAACAACTAACAGAGCTAAATACCAGCATTAAATTTAAAAAACAAAATTATGTAAGAAACGCAACAAAATCGCGGAATTAGTAGTCTACAAAAGTAAATTTATATTAGATTAAAAAAATGTTAATTTGCAAAATGTACTACATGTAAAAGTTAAAATTTTTACTTCTACAATATACATAGAAGATTTAAAAAATAGCAAAACTAAAATGATTTCTTGAGCATGGGATTAAAACACCTAAGACGGTGTGAAAAAAGTTTGAGGCAATCTTATAATCAATCGTACATAACAAGTCAAAGAATTTAGGCAGGTGTATTAGCTCATACATAAATATGTTTTTTAGAAACTCAAAATGTAATCATAAAGTTTGAAACTAACAAAACCTCGAACCAGATTATTTACATTTACAGAGTGATTATTTGAACAAGAAAAAGATATAAAAGCACAGATTTGTAAATAAAAGTGAGTCGAACTTACATAATCGACAAAGAAATTCAAAAGGTAATCAGAGAATTAGAATCTATTCTATACATATATTTGCATAGATTCAAATTATAATAGTAAGAACTATATCATTTCTTAATAACTCTAAGAATGAATTAACATAATAGAGATACTTATTAAACAAATATCAAATGTGAATACATAAGAACATACAATTGTAGTCAATCATAACAACCAAATGATTTTTGTAATTCGAACTTTAAAAAACATATACAGAAAATCAAAAGGTAATCAAAGAATTAACTAACTAAAACTAGCTTGGTTATTGACATTGTAATGTCATAAAAATTTGTACAAAAACTTCTCTCAGAAAGAGGTCGTAATATACAGAGCTTTTCAGATCAGTGAATATCATAAATCTTTCGTTTTATTTATTTATTTATTTATTTATTTAATTTTTAATAAATAAATAAATAATAAATTAATTTTTGTTAAAGCATAAGACACGTCGATTTCCTCACATCGTTAAAACCCCAACCTTGGTATCAATTTAACTCTAATTAATTGTACGTAACAGTTTAATTGAAACAGATTGTAAAATACCCTTGATCCCATCATTCTTCACTGCTCTGCAGTTAATTGTAAATAGTGAACATTTCGTAATGTCTAGACTGTGAAAAAACTCCGTCGCAAAACTGTGATTGACTGTTGGATATAATTTTTAATCGGACGTTTGCCTCGAGACCTGTTTTCGTTTACAAGATTCCATCAATAAGTTTAGAAATATCTAAAACGTCATGCTTTGCTCATTTCACCCCAAACGCATTTTAATTTTACCTTTTTGAATTTACTTTCAAATTCAAGTTCATCAACATTATGATTGACAATAAGAAAATTTAATCATCATTTAATGATTTATTAAAATGAATATATAACGCTATTGTATACGTTTCAGCCTATAGGCGTCCTCTGTAAGGCACAAGCTTTCCTTAAGGATATCTAAGGGGTATGTACAATAATCGCCACGCTTGGCAGGCGGGTTGACAATCGCAGTTTATTATGGTACGCAGAAGATGCTGCTGCCCATCCTCTGGAAACTTGTTAGTTAGCAGTGGTAATCCTAGATTATTATTGCACGAAGTGTGAATTATTTAAAATTGTATCCCTGGAATCGAATTCGTGACCTATAATTGCAAATCTCATTCCTCACCGCTGGACTAGCATACTATTGTAAGATTTCGTAAATCTTATCTGATTACAAATCTATAGCCAAAATATTTATTAAGAACAAGATAGTATAATTAGTAGCTGTTATAGGATTTCAAAAATATTGAAACAAAAAATCAATAGAAGGTATAACAACAAAGATTAGTCAGGCAAAATCAAATTACCAGCATTAAAATCTAATTTATTTTTAGTGTTGTATTTGAGGAAAAGCCGAAACTGTTTACAGCACAAACCTCAATCAATATAATTCGCCTTATTTATTTATCATCTTGATATTTTTAAAGTAAATAAACAAGTGTACGAGTTTCTAAAGAATTGACAGTGTCAAACCTTAAAATTGTTAGACCTTGGTCGACTAAACGAATAATTGATTTGACGTATCATTAATTTCCATTTAATACAGAATGTTGATTAAAACTAATCACGTTGACAAAATATTGCGGTTGAAAACTGGTTTCATACAGACTTCAATGATTGTTGAATATATTGATTGAATTTTCTTCTTAGAAAACTTATGTTGCTCTTTCAATGCATATCTAATTACTGCGATTTGGCAGATAGGTTCCAAAGTTATTATTTCTGCATTGCGAGTCTTAATAGTTCTTACAGTCTTGGTCATTTTCTACTATTTGTTTTTGTTCAATCAGAAATTTATTGATCTTCATTATTTACATTTCTTGACGATTTATTTAGATTGATTACTTTATTAGATATTTTAGAAACATCCGCGATTTTTGTGCGTTCGTAACAACTTTATTTGTAACTTTGTCTGCAAAATTCGGTAAACTAATTTCTTAAATATCTTAAGCCGTGTTTCCTTATAAAACCGTTCCATAAGAAATCTCTATTTCTTTATATATTAAGCGAATAGATAGCATAGCTAATTTCTTCTACTTTTTGTCCAAAACACGGACAATCGTTAAAATATTCACTGTTGCAAATGACCATTGATTCTTCGAATTTCTTTTTCTCTGCTAAGGAATTTTTAATTTCATGAATGAACGACCACGAATCCGGCATAACGCGATCGCTATGATATTATGTAACGGGTCAAACGCTCATTAAATGGGTCAGTGATCCTTTGTATCAACTGCTTTTTTTATTCAGGAACATCTTTCAAGTTTATTATATCGTAAGTTAAAAGAAATATAACAGGGCGCAAGAAAATACAGTTACACGGCATTTTCTAATACAACATCATTTAAACAGTCCACCGAAGATATGTTATTGAAGGTGATAAGTTATTTATCATCATCATCTAAGCGGACAAACTCCCCTACCAAAGTATTAGCCACATCTAAATATCGATGTGGTAATCGATTTTGCTCTACGCATCCAATGATATACCCAGACCTTATCTATGTCGGCGGTCGACCATACCTTACCTTACCAACTTAATTCTAGACTAGAATTACGCTGAAAGGTATATTTAAGCACAGAGGTACGGAAAAGTTACTAAACATTTGGAAAAATGCGCCTCACAATGGAAATAAATGGTTGAACTAACATATTCTAATATTGTAACAAGTTTTCTTACATTTTTTGTAGATGAAACAAACGTATATGAATTATACAACATAAATACATAGTATATTTATACATTACATATTTTTCTTAATTTAAATGAGATTGATTCTATTAAATAAGTTATACGTGTCTGTTCTGTTTGAAATTCTAAATTTCAAATTTTTGGTTAACTGTAATTTCATTGTTTACTGCAAACATATTTTTATTAGTGCCCGTCCGTGCTTTTGTATAATTACGTATAATATTTTCGGATTTTTTTTTGCTCACGTTTTAGCATTTTATGCTTTTTAAGTCGAAGAGACTAACTACTTACTAAATAGTAAGCTATTTAAAACTACGTTGAAGTCAATTAAATATTATGATTATTTTTTTTATCATTGGTGTCTTTTTTGTTTTTAATGACGCCCTTACAAAGTCCAGTTTTTAAAATTATTACTTTCTGTGTATTTTAACATCGAGAAGTCTGTAATAAGAAACACTTTTAAGTTAGTTAAATAAAAAATGATATTTTTGTGTAGGTTGATTTTGTAACATTAAGGACTACGTAAATTATTATATACATTAAATTAAATTATTATAATTACATATACACATAAATAAGTATGTGTATTATATCATATGTAAATATTATTTATGTATTGTATATAAATATTTGTACGAGGTTTATATGTAAGAATTGTTATTGTATCATTAGTGTGTTGTTCTATTTTATTATAGTTTAAGTACCTGCCTCGATTATTTCCCCTCTGCCCTATGGAGTTTAGTCCGCCATTGTACATTTTTTTGTTTACAATTAGAGCAAATAAAAATAAATGAGTCTATAATCATTTGTATACTAAATTATTCATTGCAATCGTTTAGCTTTAAAATTAAAATTCAGCAGTGTTGCCTGTTCGCTGGATATCCCATATAAGTGGCTCACGGTCTGTAAATTCGGAACGACGCGACTCGAAACTATCGTACAGTCGCAAACTTCCTTCGATGTTATCGCAGGTGTAACATCGGATACGGGAATCGACTTCCGTCGCACTTCGCACATATATTAAACAAAAACAAACATACAAACACATTGTATAAAAAAACCGATTCTAAACGGACGCGTAAAGAAAAATGTTATTATAATATTTATTCTATATTGATAACTAAATTATTTTTTCCTCGCTTATACTGCTACGCATGTGGCACTTGCAGATTCCTCGGATGCGAGGGAACAGAGCGCAGAAGCCGCTTATCCTAAAACCTTTTTTCATATAGCAAACCTTCAGGGCTCCCAAGGAAGCTTCAAGATATTTGGCTGTGCTACTAAAGTTTCAATTTCGGCATTCTTTCGGAGCCTCCAAGATATATATATATATATATATATATATATATATATATATTATCATATATTATTTCATTTAGTTATTATAGTTTAGTTGTTGTATCAATCCATATCAATATTAAGTGTCTTAAACAATTGAAACTTAAACTCCAAACCTGTTTATTTAAATTGTTGTAATACTTATTGTAGCATTTGTAGGCTAATACTATAAATATATTCACAGCATTTAAAGTTTTCATAAAGGTCACTTTCAAAAGGTTTCTGCATAGAGGAGCAGATTTTATAAACTTTACTTCAATGTTAATGAATGAGAGGAGTACATCTTACAAAAAAAAACAAAGTTATCAATTATCTCGTTATGAATGTATCTTGACGTATTTTCATAGTTGTAAAAGTACGGATTCAATAATCTATGTGACTATTTTTGTAGTTAATCAAAAAATAAGACCGTGAGACACCACTTTGGTATCTCCTTGGTTTTCATTGCTTATAAAATAAATAAATATTTACTAGGATACCATGAATAGGTCTACGGACCTGTTTATATGAGAACTGCACACTTTTAGATTGTAGCGATGTACAGAATAAGCGATTAAAACTCTTCCTACCCGTATCACGCAATCTTCGACAACCATGCCAAGTGAAGCGTGAGAAATGTATTTTTTTCATTAATAATGAGTGAAATACACGACGCGACGCTATCAATAATAATAAAAACACTATACACATAGATGGTATCATTTCTAAATGTTAGAACGCAAAATTTTAACCGATTATTTTTATCCGAATTTTTAGTTCGTGTACTCTTTTGTTCTCTAACAATGAAGATATTTTGCTTATAATGAAGTATTTATTACATTTAATAGTAATATATAATTGTCGTGCATACAACAAAACATTACATTGGTACAATAGCAATTAAATTATAAAATACACAGTTATTTATACTGTACACTTTTAATAATATATTTATTGCACACAATACAAAATAAAAGGAATTAAGAATAGCTAAAGCACTAATTATATAACTAAACTGTATTAACTGTTTGACTGTTTGACTGGTAAGCAATCCTTACAAGAACGCTCGAAAACAGCGGGACATATTTTAATTTTATATCAAATAAAACACAACGACATATACTAATCATCTTTAATAATTATTTTCGTACGACTTTATCTTACTATGTTCTTAAGCAGTGATGTGGTAAAAAATAAATTAAAATATCTTATGTGTATGTTAAGTAGCATAGGGGGAGGCGCACATCTGTTAACAAAGACATACTGAAACTAGCAGCGCAAAAACGCTTTGTCGCAGTTTTCAAGACAAAATAACGCAGCGTTTTACACTGTGACAGTCATACGGATATCACCACTTTTTACAGTCAAAGTAAACAAAGTAAACATTGTTTAGTATGTTTTAGAGTACATTATGTTACTTTTGGGTATAATATGCATACACCTGTTAAGGTTGAACAGAAAAATATAATATATTAATGTAGTCTATACATTAATTAAGTCAGTTTTAAACATATACGAACATTTATCTCTTCTCAAATATCTTATGTGCGTCTTGTCAAATACGCCGTCTTCTCTCTTATCTTTTACAGACTTCGTCCGGTGCCTTCAAGTTCACGCACGCTATTTAATTACATAAACTACAATCAATCGTTTTATTCATGTTTCTTACATTTTCTGAAACTAGATAACATAGGAGACGAAACCTGACCATTTTGTACCGGCATAGTATTGCTCGAATCCAATACAAACAATTTCAATGTTTCGTTTAATCGGATGACACGGTCAAAGCTGTTCGCCAACAAAAAAAACACCGCCCAATGTCAATGACCTCACAATTAAAACGTTTGCGAACGCACCCGTCAAGTTTATCGACGAATTTGACGGAAGGATGCCACGTCTAATCTTCGATAAATCTAGTCCACATTCTTCCCGTATTATTATCTGTATATAGAATATATTTAAATAAATATATCTAAATTTAAAAAATTATCCCTTTTTCTCGTGGGAACGACTTTACTGATTTTATTCATCTTTTTTATATACACCCTATTACTACGTAGGAACAGTCTATTATGAAAAAAAAAACGGAATTGCCAAGAAACTTAATTAAAACAATTTTTTGACAGTTTGCTTTAAATTTAAAAAAAATTAGTAGCGGTTTTTTTTTTCAGTGGACGTCTTACAGCTGAAATAATGATGATGACGAAATAATTATCAGAAAAATATGTACACGAATATCCGATTTCAGATCACACAACACAAATTTAAAATATATTTTTAATTAAAATAACAGTTTGTTGTTTTATTTACGTTAGTTTAATCCGGCTAACTGCAACCACATAAACTTGAAAATACCAAGATGCGTCATTATTTCAGACTACTAGTTTACGCGATGAGTCTGCAGTGAACCTTAATTTTCCTCTACATCGCAGCACATGTATGAGATATTTCTTAGTGTATTTCGTATTTTTACAATATTCTACGTAATGGTGACGTACATTGGAAAGGTTTACGCAGAATTTTCGATAGTATATTCATACATATGTTTATAAATAAAGCTGACGGCACACGCATGACGCGTGTGAAATATTTAATGTTAACATTAGGGAGTTCTTAGAAGTTATAGTAATTTATAAAATAAATATTATTTTAGTTTTACATGAGTATATATGTAATATATGTATAATATTACGTCGAATTATTAAAAAAAAAAATATTTATTTATGTAGAAAGTTACATAGCGTGCAGAAAATATATCCGTTGAAGCCTTAAGATCCTGAAGTAGAGACCACGGACCGACAATCACGGTAGGGTGACCATTCGACGCGCACAAAGTAAGCATACAACCTTTGCCAAGATCGTCATAAGATTCTGGATGCAGACCACATACAACCAATCCTTATGGAAATCGACGGTAGAAGCATATGTGCAGCAGTGGACGTCTTAGAGTTAAAATTGTGATGTCAATGAACTAGAAAGTCAAGGGAAATTTCCTGAAGTCTTTGATCCCAGAATAATATGATGTAATCGAAGTTTGGCGGAATGAAAATTCTTTGCAGAAACTATTCACTCTAGTCATTGTAAAAACTCCTCAGTCAAATTATTTCGATAGCTACGAAAGAAACAGAAGAGAAGAAATCAAACAATAATTATGTGTACACAATGTACTCTTTACTTATATTTATAGATAAGTTTGTACTTATATATGTATGTATGAGGTTAATACTGATAAGGTAGATGGTTGTACATAGTGCCACTTGAAAAGAACTTATGCAAACAGATTGATTTTCACACACGAATATTTGTTTACATTTTATAGTAGAAATAGATCATTAATTTTGATAAACGAAATTAAAGTTTAATCACAACAAGCCCCATAAATGAAAAATGCATTATTACAGTCTTGCTACACAAATAGTCATTTATATTCTTAATAAACTACATAGATAGTAAATTTATTGTTCAAATCTAACTTCATATATAGATGGTCAATTGTTTATTAAATTCTAACAACATAAATCTTCAATTTATTATTAAAGTCTTCCTAATTAAATAGTTTGTTTGATATAAAAAATCTAGTTACATAGACGGCTAATTTATTATCAAGTTCTAGCTATATAACTAGTCAATTTATTATTAAATTCTAGCTAAGTAGACGGTCAAATCGTTATTCAAGTCCTGCTACATCGACGGTCAACATATTGATAGAACCTAAATATATGTAAGCTGTATATTATAATTTATAGATTACATGTATTTAGTACATATATTAGGCGGACCGGAAAGTAATTTCGTTTTTCGCGACATATTTTACATAAAAACCGATTGATATGTTACCACTCCGGCATTGATTTGTATACTAAATGGCAAAAGGTTGTTGATAACGAAGGTAAATATCTTGTTGAGAAATAAAAACTTGTTAAAAATGTACACGTGTGAATTTAACTTAAGAAAGCGATATTACTTTCCGGTCCCCCTAATAGTATGTTTAAAATATATATCTAAATATAAATATATAACTATAGCAAGAAGGTCAATATACATCTAGTTATATCCGTGTGATCTAGTTATACCCGTGACCCAATATCTTAAAATCTTTCACATTTCGTACGCGAAGAATTTTTCTTTTTTATATCTTCATCGTGGTGGTTTAAATTAGACACTTGTAAATAATTATATGTATCGATAGTAGACAAACATAAGCGGAAATTTACATACTGATAATGTCAAGTGTAGTCGAGGATAGCCATGTTTTCAATAGCGCTGTCACATTGTACATAACAAAACATTACATGTGTGTTATGATAATTAGCAAAGAAAATTCGGTGTTTTTCGAAATAGATCACTAAATAGCACAGGTTAATAAACAAACGCTAATTGGAACAAAAAACAGTTCACCTCAGGAACTTGAGGACGTGCCCAGGATTCGAGTAAAAGGTTGGTTAGCTCGTAACACGTATGCGACGGTAGGGTCGGCAGAGACAATGGCTTTTGGATCCGGTTGCGTAACGACGCGCTCCGCTAACTTCCGCTGTCGGTTGCTTGTAGCGTCAGCAAAAAAATACATTGTATATTTTTATTAAAAATTTATTTCTAGCAGCAACATAAAAATCACCGTGTGTGATCACCGAGATCCTTTGTCATTTGTTGGAAGTTTAATAACAAATATGTCATATACTATAGCCGTAATTTCAAATGGTGGAAGCTTATCCACTAAGTAGATATTAAAGTTTGCAGGAAATCGCTGGTCTAGTAATCGAGGCGATATTTGAAGGAGGTCTATGCCTTTTAGCGGGGCCCTACTAACTGATATGATAATAATGATGATGACGTCACATATTTGTTTGAATATTCTTTATAAATTATTCGGTCAGCATAGACATTAACAAAATAAATGTTATTAGAAATCTTGTTGTAATTCTATGGTGAGGCCTATATCCGGCAATAGGTGTCTTACGATTGAAAATACGACATTGATTTTTACATACATTATATTTGTTGTCTCTTCAAACAATTTGCGTAGTTATTTGTGACATTTGAAATCTTAGATTTAAATTTAATATTTTTTAAGACTGCAAAAGTGACTTATGTTGCTAACCGTACATTTACTAGGCTAATCCGTTTACAGCGCATCACACGTTCTTGTACCTGTTTATTCTAAGCAAGTTTTGCGCTAGTGGTGGGTGCAAAGATAATCATCAACATACTTACATATTATATTTTAAAATGTATAATAAATAAAGATTATTAACTTTTAAAGCGTTTACAAAGTTAACAATAATTATTAATTATTTATAATCAATTATTTTTGTAATTTCTAATTATTATCTATAAATGTAAATGAAAATTACCGATGTAATTATAAATTTCGTTATTCTTGTAAGACGAGTGATATAAAAAGAACAGAGTACACAAAAAAGATTTAATACGTATTAAGTCAATATAAAAAAATCATTATCGTAATTAATGGATTATGTTTCAGTCATTAATTAGAAGATTTTAGACATATTTCGATCAAGTAAAAACTGGTGAATGCTATAATTAGAGTTATATAATAAAATACTTTTAATTTTAAATTTTAAACTAAGAAAATGAATATACATATTATGTGGAACTTTATATGCGTATTCTTAGAAAGAGAAATTGAAAGATTTCAAGGATTTCTAGCTTTGTTAAAATACATGTCGTTTATCCTAAAACTTGTTAAGTTTTACTAAGTTGACAGATACTTTATAAGTAACTACTCGACAGTTATATATTTTACAGATAGAAATAGACAAGTGACGTCATCACACTGAATCCTTGTCTAGTGTCAAATGCGCGAGAAATTTACGCACATGTAAAAACTTCGTATACGACCTTGTTGTAAGGAAGTGTCGTAGGGCCGGCCTCGATAGGTCGCCGGCATTCAAGATCAATTATCGATAAATCCGGTAAATTGACATATCGACCGCCAAAAAAACTACTCCGATAACATTCGTATTCCTTTAAACATTTAACTCATACGAGTTATTTATATGTTAACATTTTTTTGCAGATTACATTTTATATGACAGCTTCGTGGTTTAAAATTGCGATTTGTTACGTCTAATATTATTACTTCGGAATATATACGATCAGATGCCGAAAGAATGGCGCATTTTTGTTGTGTCCGCAGAATAAAATGCCAAGAAAAATATCTAAAATTATTTCAACCAGATATCGCTATCAAAAGTATAGTAATGTGTTTTAATAAAGTATTCTGCGTTGTTATAATTTTAAAATAAATTAACTATTATTTATCATAAAAATATAGAAAAATATAAAAATTATCATTTGCATTTCAGCCGCAAGACGTCTACTGCTGAATACCTCTTTGGACTCACCCTTTGATTCTCAAAAGGAACGATGCGGTGTGCGTTCAATTTACCATTTTGTTCTCCAGAATGTTAAAGTGAATGTTGTATTATACAGACTGTAATAAGTATAAAAGCAATGAAGGGGTGAAGCTTGAAGCGAAAGGGATTAATTTGAAATATATTTATTATTCTATATTTTCTATTGAAATGCGAAACCAATAACTTCTAGCACTTAACAAAAAATAATTTTAATATGCTACTACATTAATGATGTATAACATACAATTCGGATTACTATCTGAATTTAACGCTATGTATTATTTCAGAAAACATTGGTTTTTTTAATAAGGCTTACAATTTCATAGAATATTTTAGTACAATCTACTTAAAAAGATAAAACAAAATAAGTTTTATTCTCTTAAATCGTATGTACCGTAGCATACCAATGTAATTATACAAGAAAAAAAAACAAAATTTCACAAAAGAGTATTTATTTAAAAGTTATATAACGTCTATTATTGTATTCGTCACGCACAGACGTCGCGATTTTTCACACAAGTCGCGTAAAACACTCGATTGCTGCAATCGAATATCTAATCAATCTGACGATTTATCGATTAATCGTTTCTCTCGCTTAAATAATTCAACAGTACACTTTCGTTAATAATACTCATCCACAATTTAAAAAGATTATAAATTTGCCAGTTCTTAGACCATCTACAAATCTAGGTGATGAGAGAACAGACCCGAGCCTATTTCGGACTACCATTACCATCGTCATTTAAGAGGCAGAACGTTTACTTCTGGAAATATGCTGTCCCTGTAGACTTCCAATAATGCCGGAAGCGGCTTATCATTATAGGTTTATTATAGGATGTGTTTAAAGTTATGCTGCTAGCCGATTCAGGCTTTGTGCAGCATTGAAATCTTAGTCCGGGTAAACAAGAAGTCCGCGGACTAAAAATTTACGCTGGGTGGTCGTACCCCAGTTACATCGAAGAAGGACCATACCCGTGTAGGTGTATAGTGTAGTGTAACTTATGGGAAGCGAGGACTACTGGGCGGAGGTCATCAGTGGACCTTTTATTAGACGTCTTGCGTTATGCTTGCCCATCCGTAGTCTCCACTCCAAAACGTCAAAGACCTTAGCCGTCATCTTTTCTGCGCCATATGTGGTCTAATTTAATATATATATATAACTTCAGAGATAAGTTTACATACAAAAATAAATATTAACCGTTTGTAAACTTAATATTTTTTCATTTGTCATGTATATCGAAACATTTCAATAGTCTTTCAACGGAGTATATTTAAATGCCAAATTTGCCTTTCAAGACGCATTTGTAATCAAAGATTACACGTTTAACCGTGATCGCTAAAAGAAATGTTTCAAACAGAATTTTTTTAAATAGTTTTTATTAATATGTTAAATTATACTTTTTGCACAAAGAAGAAATTAGTTTGACAAATAGTATGTTTTATTAGAAAAAAAAACGTTTACACAATTTTAAATATAGAACTCTCATCACGTTCGGATGTTTGAATAGCGTTAATAATATCGCAATTCGGCTATGACGTCATCGTTTTAGTTAGAACGCAACTGGAATTTTTCGATCGTAACCTGAAGAAAGATTCGTTTAAAATCCTTCATCAGATGCTTATCGATTCGATAAGATGCCACCTCGCCAAACAAGAAACGCCGATACAGTCGATTCGCGTGAAATAAAATAAAACAATAACGTTTCGATCGATAAAAATCGTCCTGTCAAAGTCGTTACGTCCGCCATTTTGGAAAACACATGAATATTATCAATAGATCCACGAGCGTGCCTATTTTGTTTGCAACCATTATAAGACATCTTCTGATTCATTCTGATATTATAATAATATTTGCAAATTAGGAGTTTTTCTAATATTATAAACTTTATTATGAGCCCGCTTAAAACATATATTTCTATTTAGTTATTAAAAAACCAATAACGTATGTATAAAAAATTCGTAACAAACTTCGGATTTTTTTTTAAATAGAAGCCAATGTACATAATATATCTGTTGAAGCGAACAGGTCATTGTGATTAGTGATAAACAACACCTATTTAATATTATCAGATACTCTATGAACTATAGAGATCTATGTTTCGTGTTTCTTTATGAGATTGAATTAGGAATAAGGAGATTCGTATACGAACGAAAGTTACGTAGCCCAACGAAATGGCAAATTGAAGTAGCAATGAGCAGATTACATAGCGCGTAGAACAGATGTCCTCTGGACGCAGGCCACTCCCAACCGATCCTATTGCAAGAGTTGATGTATTCTATGTGATTAATAAATAAAATTAATGTTAATCACCACTACGTGTTCACATCACTGTGAAAAAGTCTTTGTGGCATTCTTTAAAGATCTGATTTTTTAATATCCTTTAATCTATATTGTGTTCAAGTAAATTAAATCATATTGGATACTGAATAACGATGATGGATAAGAAAAGATAAGTAGTATATATAAATATATATGTTGGCACTCGGTAGTTGCAGCCGGCACCGACAGATGGCGTTATTAGTATCCCGCATGAACGCAGATAAATGGGACACCGCGCGGTAGAATGGACCCAAACAAAAAAGAATCGAAACGACATATATATGTTGGAAAAATAGCCTCTGTGTTTCTAAGCAATGTATCAATGTCGATGTCGATGTCAGCTTTGTAACCATTAATAATACAATTTCGGTAATTAAAAGTCTAATAGCATACCCTTTCAAAGAATCTGAATATATTCGACTAAAAGCGTAACGTCCTAAAAGATTAAAGCACTTAGACGATTCAAGCGATAAAGCCTCTCGCCATTGGTGTGTCCTTATTTATGTCCATCAATTAAAAAATTTTCTTCACCTACCCTCAATAATTTTTTTTAAAACAGACATTTACCCTACTATAATCAACATAATTCGCATTGATATTTTTTTTGTTTTAAATTGACGTCACACTAGAGTTTCTTACCATAGGTCTTTACTGTTTGTAGTTGACGTATGCTTATAGAGTTTTAAAAATTGTTTGCATTTGTTAAAACGACAATTAACCTAAAATATACTAAGATAAGTACAGTACCATGGTACTTCCATTGTTCGGCATAAGTTTTCCCGAAAAGACCGGTGGTAACCGATATAGATACAGCGTCTTCCGATGATCTTAAACATGGTCTTCCTACGTTGTGTTTGCCGGTCTATGGTCTCCGCTTCAGAATCTTAAAGCCTCAACTTTCAACTTGCTACTCCGCTGGATAATTCTGTATCATCAGAGCAGTGGATAAATCCCGGGGATATCTTTATCCCTGGCTCTTCG
Organism: Battus philenor; assembly: GCF_028537555.1. NCBI lineage: Eukaryota > Metazoa > Arthropoda > Insecta > Lepidoptera > Papilionidae > Battus > Battus philenor. Next base: position 10,367,340 of record NW_027181686.1, read on the forward strand.
GGCATAGTTTGCTGTTAATGCCAGCAATCAAAAATCTTCATTGTATTGTCGTATCTTTGACAACATTTTAACAACTCTTGTCAGAATATGATACAGTGTGTTTCGGAAAGTAAACAGTTTTACTTATTCCTCTCAAGCCTTAACTAAAGATGGTCAAAATGACCGGCCATGCACTGTCTACTTCCAACAACTTCCCACTACCCTATTTCGGCGGTCCACCCATTGGATACCACACCCACGCCGCGTCTTCCAACTCGTGGTTGCCACTTGAAAACCTTTAGGCCTTAAAGTCACTACTATCAACTTTCCTATATTATTCTAATTCGTCGTATTTAAACAAAACACATCAATATATTCTCGTAACAATTGAAATATGAACACACACACATGTCTACATTTGTTTACGCACCGAGAGTTGTCCTCGAATAAAACAAATAAAAATATCCTTAATATTATTTTCCTTGTCACAGTGCAAAATATATTACATCACTCGAGGTAATACATGTGACAATTTTTTTTTTATTAATTTATATCGCAGTGTTGAAGAACACGAGAATTCAGTTGCATTCGTATGCTTATAAGGCACGGACGTCCCACACGCACACAAATAAGGATTTTATATTAATAATTATAATTTTTACTTCGATAGATTTCTATAGGTTGCCTATAAAATATTTTTCATCTGAATATTTAATTGAAATTAAGAGTGTAATGAAATTTCAATCCATAACAATGATTCTTAACCAACCGGCCTCATCGGAAACCAGGTCGGATCGTATATCACAGAGGATCCCCGATCATACTAGTTAGATATGTGTTGCTGCAGTTTCTCTCAGCTCTAACGCATTTCTAAGGTTGGTAGTAGTGGTATTAACTAGGCAATAGAAATTGGCAAAGAGGTTCAACCCTCTCGGGCGCCCTTGTATCAGAATGCTAACTCGGGCGAATGACAGCCTAATCTGAGGTAACTTAATAGAGAACCTTGAACTTAGATGAACGCTTCATGGAGTGATCCATGTAACGTTTGGAATATTGAAATAATTCGACAAATAATCGAAGCCAAGAATAGAAGCAAGTTGGTCTCCCCTAATACCCTACCACATTACATTTGCATTGCATGCAGCAGTGAGAATCCAGTCAAAAATAATATGATCCACTAAGAATCATTTATAATGATGTTGTGTAAGTAATAAAAATAACAACAGAAGAGCTCTGTAATAAGATCAGGTAAGCAGACGAACCTTTATGATCATTGGAAGATGCTAGATGCAAGACGCTTCCGACCTTTCTTATGTGAAAGGCGTATGTTTAACAATTCTACAGCTGAAATGATGGTGATATTTATAATTAAACTAATTCATATTATTGTCCGCAAAGGATTATTTGTGAATGTGAGAAAAACATAATTTGATATAAAATAGTATCATACTGAGCTCCCATATAATGGCAGAATAAGTGAACAGATGTATTTATTTAGGTTGTCGCAGGACGCTGGAGGTAGGCTGCTTTCAACCGATCTTATTTGTGATCTTTCGGGAAGGGTTTTCTTTATAGCTTACTAGTTCGTCTTTGACCACCAACTCCCCTATTGGAAAGCGACGATGCGGTCAAAGATGAAGCATCTTAGACTCAGTAATTACTTATATACTTTGATGAAAAATGATGACAATGACATCCTTTTATTTACAGCTACGACGCTTCTTAGTCCGCCATGAGTTTATAAGAGCACAACAAACACAATAATATAACAGTTTAGCATCATATAGACGACTATATATATGTTTACAACTAAATCAAAACTATGATAATATTGTTTTACTTAATACAGAGTACTCATTATTGCGTGCCATACCTTAAAATTGACAAATAAGCATGATGAAGATTATAACATGATAATTCAATTATTCTTCACCATTCATCTAAATAGATGAGAAAGTTGAATATCATCAACAAAAAAATTGACATTCAAATCAGTCAAATAATAACAAAACCGAAATTGATACATAGTCATTTTATTAAAAAGAACACATTATTGAGTGAAGTCATTTTATTTAGCAACACTATGTCAAGGATTGTATAAAACACTTATAATTATGAAAAGCCTACACATGCATGTCTTTAAAAATAAAAAAATATAGAAACTTTTTTAATAAAATACATTCGGACGTTTTTAAATTTCGAATATCAAATTTCTAATCAACATTTTTTTGTTTTAATCTTTATTATTATTTACTATAAATAACTTTTATATGTTTATTAAGGTAATTTTCGAACTTTTTTATATTTGTATAACAATAATGTCATAAGCATTCAATATGAACTTTAAATCGTGTTCAAATAATTGTCATTACTCCTATTATACGAATTGAACAGATAATTAAATAAAAGGGATTCATCAACAACAGATAATTAAATAAAAGGGATTCATTCAACAGAAATATGTTATAAATATTATCTGGTATTAACTGAAATTTTATCTATGGTGCAAAATATTGATAATAACAAGTAAAAATTTATAACAACGAACTGCGTATATTCTTATAACAATAAAAATTTACGAGGTGTCAACTTATTTCAGTCGCGCCCATAAGTCTTGTTTTGGCGTATCCTGAACAACATTTAATCAACTTTGATCAAAATATGACAGTATGTTTCAGAAAGTTAATAATTTTATATCTTGAGTCAATAGACGAACACTAAGCAACTGGCATCCACCAAAAATGGTGCCTGCTTCCAGAAACTTCCTGCGACCCTATGTCGTCGATCCGTCGGACTAGTGATGTACCTCACTACTGCCATTTCACTTCATAATTTTACTAAACACACTTAATAATCTTCACGATCCTGATTTTTATAGCAATCTTAAATGACTTTGGCTTAGTTTTTAAAATTTTAATCCTAATAAAAAAATCACTCACATAGGCTACACGAACACTTCCGTTCGTGTCAACTAAGGAATATTTAATAAAATCTCTTCTTTTATTAAATACTGTATATGTTTATAATGACTCCAGTTGATGTCTGCTTTGATTAGTTAAATAATTTTAATAATACACATTTATATTCTGTTCTAATTCTCTATATCTAATCTGTTCACTTCATTTCAATTTAATGTAAAGATTATCACTGCTCACAAACAAGTTTCCAGAGGAAGGGCAGCAGTGTCTTCTGCATACCACAATGCGATTGCCAACCCACCTGCCAAGCATGGCAATTATGTTACATCCCCCTATAGATATTTTACTATGTTTTTATTTAAGTCATTCATTTATTTTTATCCTTATTTTGTGTCTTTTGTGTGTATTGTTTGCAATCAATATATATTATTATTATTCTAATTTTTATTATAACGTTATAATTTTTATTCTCGATAAAATAGTAATTATAATTATTGATTGATTTCTTTTGACTTGTACAAATTTTTATATCTCTTTAGTAGATGTAATATAGTAATAAAAATATAGGTGTTACAAACTTTTTGGTTACAAATCACACTTTAAAGCTGGCTGACCCGTGAGATGTTCGTCTATGTTAGCAATGAATAATAAACACAAACATTAACAAATAAAAAAGTTTTATCAAAATTTGTTGTTATTAAAAAAAAAACTTTTTTTGGTAATGCTTTGTAAACTAACCTGTTTCTGATGCATAATAATAATGTTTATGCTTTTATAATACGCGAAACGGCGACGAAATGTCAATGTCCAAAACAAGAATTTAAAAATTGTCGACGTCGCCGTTTCAGCCTATAAACGCCCACTGGCATAGGCCTTTCCCAAAGATATCTATGGGGGAATATACTAAAATAGCCATGCTTGGCAGGCAGGGTAGCGATCGAAGTGTGGTGTTAAGACAGCAGCCAGAGGACGTTGCCGCCTATCCTCTGAAAACTCATTTGTGAGCAGTGGCAATCCTATATATTTCATGCAAATAGTGTGAATTATATAAAATTGTATCTCCGGAATCGATCCCGCGGCCTACGTTCGCAAGTCTCAGTCCTTTCCCACTAGGTTACCGTAGCATTTAATTATATTTATCGATATTTAAAACCTAAGCCGCATTCTGTATAATTTTTTGTTCTATAAAAATCTTCTACAAAATATTAGTAAATACATATAGAAGATATTAAATCGGTAAAGTCGTTTTTAAGTTATGGCGTGATCAGAATAATTAGGAAAAATTAACAACTCCAATATAAAATAAAAAAAAACAATATTGTTGTCTAAAGACGGGAACATGTTCTAAATTTAAACGTATCCCCCACACACAAACGCAAATGATGTTCCTTTAAATGCGATGAAATGACAGACGTAAATATAAAACTAAAATGGAGTCCAAGTTTATAAACATTATTATAGAATTATTGCTAATACAAAGTTTATTTATTTAATGAAATGCATTAGTTGATTCTAAACCGGTTTCAACTCAGGTTTTTATTGTGCGTTATGAATATAAATTTTATTACTTATTTATTGAACAAAACACTAGATGTGTCATAATAAATAAAAGGTTTGTTTCGTTTTTGTGTATTTTCGTTTATTTTTTATAACATTTGCATAGCAATACGATAACTTGATACGATAAAAATTTTAAGTCGTAAATCATTGTAACAAGGAATTGAATAAACTTTAGATAATTCAATTGTTTGCAATTGATACTTCATCCAAGGATTATTTAGATAAAACAATGACGTAAACACACCACTTATCGATAATATTAACGATTGCAATCCATTCGAATATTAAATCATATAACAGACGTCCTTAAAATAATAAAAATTAAAATAAAATATATAATAATTAGATTAATTACCTTTACAGAAAAAGAAACACGCTGGCCCAAAGCGTCACAGCACAATCAAAAATCTGTTTCTTGATTTAAATTTAATTAATAACACAACACAAATTTTATCGACAATAAACAGCTACACCGTTCTATCGGAGCCCGATAGCGCAAGACGTGTTTACCGTACCAGCGACGTCGGTTGACTGGCGTTTCGCTTGTCAGCGCGTGCGCTGCTCCATGTACCGTCAGCAGAAGCAGGTGGCCTTGGCGGAATGCAATTTCGAGATTTATCTTAACTGTGTCTTTTTGCGCTGTCGCACTCAACTAGGTATGGCGGCTTTAAGACCTTTAATGCCAAGGGTCCCAAATCGTACTTCGCTGAGGTCTCGCCTTTTTTTAATTGGACATCGTTACGTATACGAATATACTGTTAAAAAATTCACGAGCGTTGTAACAATTCAATATCTTTTTTACACTATTGAACGATCTTCAGATTTTTACGTAATGTAATGTTTTAAATTTGTATGTTTTTTTTATTAAAATCAGGGTCATTATTTTTCACTTTTGATTTTTAGACAATAATTTTAGAGGATCTTAGTTTGAAAAAAACTTAAACTAAACCTCTCAATAATGGCAGATGGCATTCTTTTACTTAAAGTAACAAGGGTTCCAAACGCGCCCTGATTTAAAAACCCAAAACAAACGCAGTCGAGTATTTTATTTTTGGTTATTTTTATTATTGGTAGCAATTATTACTTACTCGTCTTTATATGTGTGTGTGTTTATACTAATGTATGTATGTTTTATATGTATATATATAGTGTGTGTGTGTGTCGTGTTTTATATATATATATATATATATGTTTTTATATGTATATGTTATGTACATTATAAACTTCCTTTCTGGTAAAGATTTATTATTATGTCTCCTTCAAAATTTATTTTATAGTTATTTTGGGGTACAATAGTAGAAATAAATAAATAAACAAATAAAATGAAATTAATTAAAATCACTTATCCGGTAATAAAAGCTATTAATTTCTAACATTGACAGTTATATAAAAATCTTTTACACAGTAAGAGGATTTATTTACAAATTTTTGCACATTGTACATTACACGTGTTTTTTAAAACCATATACAAAACACAAAATAATTTATGAAGCATTGATGTATAACACAAACTTACGTTTATATCTAATACCAACCTTTATTTTTCTTATATTGATTTTTGTACAACGTAATACTTTTTGTCGCACTGTTACATAACATTCGTGGTATAATTGTATTAGTACTAATTTTGCATTGACAATAATCCAATAAATTTAGGCGTTCTCACACAACAGTTCCAAAGTTAGTATAAACTTCTAACATGTAACATGTATATCAGGGGACACCAACCTGCGGTTCGCTAGCGTATACTTCTTTTTGAAGGTTTATTTTTGGCTCTGATTATTTGTCAATCATTTCAATATTCGAAAACAATTTACAATCATTTTATTCCACTTTAATATTCGTAACATTCAAACATCGCTCAATTTTAAGTAACCTCTTTGACCGGAGTAAGAAAGAAACCAATATTCAGCCGCTTCCGCACATGCAGTAGTAGTCGTGCAACAAAGTGACACTCTCTGTTTGGCCAAGCACTCTGTGTTTGGCACTAATCGGACACACACTAATGGACATAACTCCTGAGGATGCCCCGTGAAGGGGTGAAACACGTGTTGAGTGATTTAGCGGTGGCAGTTGTGTGATTAGCATTGTTTGCCGCATACGCATTTATCAGCAAGCTGGCGGGCGGTGCACTTTGTCGCACGACCACCACTGCATGTGAGGAAGTGGCAGAATATTAGTCCTTTTCTTACTTAGGATGGAATTCCGCAAAATAACGCCTGATTTCATTAAATCTTTGACCGGATACCGCTGCCCAAATGACATTAGCAGATTCCGCGGGTTTGAGGTAGCAGACATAGAGGGCGCCTAGTCTAACATCTCTTGCAAAGTAACAAAGTAAAAACTTGATAGATCCCGTGGGAGCTCGGCTAGGGTCATATATACCATGGCAGACACTCCATAGAATGACTTAGCTCAAGGATCCGCACAAGGGGATAAAGAAACCAGTTACTGAACGTATAACTTAAAAGTGATATCACTAATTACTTATCAAATTTGAAAGAATTATCAGAAATAAAGTGAACATGTTTAATTTTTAATACTTAACTTACATGTTTTGTACTTTCATTTATATGTTTTCAATAAATGTATGCGCAGATCTTATAATAGAATATTTGAACAATTGCCTGCTATCGATATCTTTCTCGACTCTTATAGAGTCTTTACAAATCGTCTTAATAATTCACTGTATCCATAACAGATTTTTAATTTTCATTGAGTATTTTTTAAGCACATAGACATTTTCAATTTAAAAACTCTTTTGATGTCTAAAGTGGTAAGCTAGAACTTTAGTCTTATCTGCGATCATTTTTCTCTTCATTTTTTTATCGATGTGATCTGATCTTTCCTTCTACAATATTGTGTATAAAAATGTATTTTAAACTTGTGTAACCTATAAAGGAACACATAACAAAACCATTTTATATAAAGCAACTTTTAATGTAGTTTTAAGTTATGTGTACTGCAGGTGTACCTTAATAATACCTTTTTTATGCCTTATTAATTTCGAGTCGCGACAAATTTCAAATTTTGCAAAATGGCTCAGACTATCAAAGAGCTTGGCCGCCCCTGCTATACTATACATCTAGCAGTTAGTGGCGGCATATTTAAAAGACAACCGCTCACTGCTGGAACAGCATTCCACCGCCTTGTTAAGGTATTTGTTCCAACTTCAGAAGCAATAATAAATACGTTATTTTATATATATATATATATATAGTTTAATAATGGCAATTGATCAACTATGGTGAAATTTGTATGCATGCATCTATCGTCGTCGTTGTTTCAGTCGACTGCAAGATAAGGCCTCCAACAAAGATATCAATGGAAGGATACACCATAATAATCACGCTTGGCGTGCGGGTTGGCAATTGCAGTGCAGTATTACGGTACCTAGAGGACGTTGCGGCCGATAATTATCAATTATATTAACAAAATATATCCATTAGAAGAGAATCCTTTTAACCCAGCAATGGAAACTTTGCATGGCAATTGCAAATGTTATGTTAGCCCCGTAATGTTTTAAATTCAATTTAAAAAAAAACATCTGTTATAACTTCCACCGCTGCTACATAATAATTCTATAACCACGTATCTAGTATAAATGCATATTCCCATAATTATGGGAATAGTGTTGGGCGTTGTAAAGATATTACATCGACCTCCTAAACTACACCCCCTAAAAGCTAAACTGTATCGAGGTTTCTTAGAGAGGTTCGAATATCTCGTTTGATTGCTATTATCGCATTAAAAAGACCCTTCTAGTACCTTTGACCAGAACAACAAATTAGACAGACAGACACTGAGGTAAAGGCTAGTTGATTAAATATTTTCTCTCTTAATGTAAAACTCCTTTATATGCTGTACAATGTAAAAGCCTGATTTATTTTCATTGCAAACATTGTACGAAATTAATCACTGGCTCAAGTAAATTCCTCAATAATTATACGGAACGAGGAAAAACCCTATTCGTGAATAAAAAATGCAATAAATATGTATTTAATGCCAGTACAAACTACACACTCGAAACTTTTATTTATTGTTCATAAATTCATTTTTATAGGTATTTAATATATTGCGTATGTTGAAAATTATGGCTTATCTTAATATCCTTAATGGGAGAAGTAACCATGTTGATATAATGTCAGAGAAAAAAATTATTTTAAGCTCTCATCATGTTTTGTATTTGCTTTTTAATTTTTATTTTATATATTATACTAAGACCAGACATTCGTTGCTACCGTGTCTAGTATAGATCGATGTTACAAAATGACGATCTGTTTTTGTTTTCAAATTTTACGTATTGTTATCTAATATATAAAATTCTCGTGTCATGGTGTTCGAACTTGAACTCCTCTGAAACGGCTTGACCGATTTTTACCAAATTTTATATGCGTATTTAGTAGGTCTGAGAATCGGCTACTATCTATTTTTCATACCCCTAAGTGATAAGGGTTGTTCACCCTTAAAATTTTATTTTTTATTTTTTTGACGAAATTTTTTGTTTTTATTTTTTTATGATACAACATACAAAAATACATACAACCCTAAATTTTTACCCCTCTACGATCAACCCTTATTTTTAAATTGAAAATTAAAAATATTTTTTTTGCAAAACAACGTTTGCGGGATCAGCTAGTATTATATATTATATGTGTGGTCATTCACGAAGATATATTATAATACTAGCTGTCTCTTGTTTACTTCCTATGGCTCGCACCCAAGCATGTATATGTGCCTTCTTTGCGGCGAGGTCACCAATGTACGCGTTAGCAAGTAGAGGTGAGATACCACCCCATCACGTATCTATTCCTTCTCCATGACGTGAACTTGATCAACTTGATAGAGATGTGATCGAAGCGGTTTCTTCACGTTTATACAGAGATTATTTACAATTTACAACATCGATGGCAAGCACAACACTGATGCCGCGCAAATTTAACGCAAAGCAATGATTAAACACAAAAGGTTGTGTTCACAGTGGCCAGAAATATTAAACGTAAAGCTACATACTTATAAGAAAATGAAACCATTTAATGTAACGCACAGGAATGATTAAACACAAAAAGTTGTGTTCACAGTGGCCAGAAATACTGAACGAAAAGCTACATACGTATAAGAAAATGAAACCATTTAATGGAATCAGGCGTTATTTTGCGGAAGTCCATCCTAAGTAAGAAACGGACTAATATTTAGCCACTTCCGCACATGCAGTGGTAGTCGTGCAAGAAAGTGCACCGCCCGCCAGCCCGCCGATAAATGCGCATGCGGCAAACAATGCGAATTACACAACTGCCACCGTTAAATTACTCAACACGTGTTTCACCCCTCCACGGGGCATCTTCAGGAATTATGTTACACCGATTAGTACTAAACACAGAGTTTGCGGAAGTGGCTAAATATTAGTCGTTTTCTTACTCAGAAAATGAAACCTTTTAGGGGGCACTCAGGGGTAAGATTGTTTGGCAGAGATCGCCTCTTGCAATAAGACTGTGTTTTATCACCACTGCGTAAATTGTATATAACTTTCATCTGTAATATTTTATTTTTGTTTACAGTCTATAATAAAGAATAATTTAATTAATAAAACCTTTTTATTACTTTTCTTCGTAATGGCATAACATCACTAACATTCCCGTGTGACAGCAAGCCAATTACACCAGCGTTGTCTGAAACTCACGACTCTTACTCATTGTGGACGATTAGAAAACTCGATTAACATGGGAAAGGCATGGAGTGTAACGTCAGTTGCATCGTTTTATAGTCACATTGTTAAGCTTCTTGTCGACTCGTGGCTTTCATTTCTTAATTACTAATAAAAACTCTTTATTGGTTTTAAATTTCACATTCATCGCTTAGCTTTGTATTCGCACTGTATCGACACACGTCTGCTTTCAGTCGTAAAGATAGAAACAAGATTTTTTTGTTAGCTTTGCTTAAAATGATTACAAGCAAGATATTGTACTTGTTTGTGAGCAGTGGAAATCTTATATAATTAAAGCATAAATTGTCAATTATAAAACTTAATCCAATCCGATCGTTCGTTGTGACTTCCCAAAACCATTACTATGTCATTGTGGTCGCCACATAAGAATCTTTACTCACCAATGTCAGCTGCCAGTTCCGACGAGCAATTCAGCAATTTTAAAAATATCTACTAAACATACAAGAAGAGTTTAACAATTCTATCCAAACTGTAGTTGGTGTCAAAGCTGAAACTAAATAGGACAAACGTATATAAACATGCAAAGTGTAAAGGGGACAAATGCTGACTATTCACGGCATTCTTTCCTTAAATGGAGCACACTAGTCCAAACACTAGCTTCGAGCTATTTTTTTTAAATGTTCTCATTTCAAAGAGTGCAAAATGGACTATATCCCACATCAGCTAAAGTAGGGCAATGTATTTCTGCTCTTAATATAAAGAGCACGTGGTATGTAAACTTTTATCAGGTTTTTTGGAAACGATTTTTTCATATTTAAACACTCTAAACATCTCAAAAGCAACGATATAAAAGGCCGATTTTGTATGTAGAAAAAAATAGTGTAATTCTTAAATGTGTACGCCATTAGCGAGTATGTATTCTTCCTATCCTATTCCACAGCGAGGAAGATGATAGCCAAGAATGATCGAAATAGTTTATATATAGAGACTACCGCTACATGCGTAGGCGTTCGATTTTAAATTCGAACTTTCAAAAATGATTTAACAAAAGAGTATTGTGGCCGCAGTGGTTATCAATATTAAGTGTTCTTACATGAACTTCACAAATATATTGTAACCTCCAATATAAGTGTATGTATTAGTAATTGAATAACAATTATTTGTTTATATAATATAGCTTATCAGAAAGAGTCTTTAGCTTTGGACAGGAAAAGGAATATGAACGAAGTAGGACACTTAGACACCACGCCCACGGCTACTTTTTCGAGCGATGCTTTCTTCCATTTAGTAAACGCGCGGCAAGATCACGTCCCAGCGCATTGGATCGCGACAGAAAGAGAACAGAAGTTACTGAATTGCATTTGTATCACGACAAAAGCGCAACAGAAACATGAGTAAAGGCACAGATCTAGCGACAGCTTCTTGACTGTATCGATCCGGACTCCCGCAGCGTCTCTACAAAAACTTACCGTGGGTGTTTTAAAGTCTAGTCTAAACATTGGACACCACCACAACACCGCTCACTCTGGTCATGAAAGCATCAAATGAACCTTAAAATAGATAACTATTGATTATATCGGTGTAGTAGTGTCGCATATACCAAAGGCACGACCGGCACTTGTTTTGATTCGTTTGAACTCACACCGACGATCATTGCAAATTTGACTGTTTGTTGTAAAACATAAAGTACAATTCGGCGTGGACGTTGATAATTTTTAACCATTTCAGCATTTTTAGCAGTGATACATAATTTGATTACGGTAATGAAACGTGGTCACACATGTGACCTGATTGGTAAGCCCACAGTCGTTCAACAAACTATGAAATGAGAAATATGGGTCTTCTCTACGAGATTAAAAATAAGATAATAAGATTTGTAGATGAACGAATATAGCCGTCATAACCCAAAGGATTAGGTGGTTGAAATTAAAGTTGGTAGGTTATATAGCGTGCAGAATAGATAGCTGCAGCAGCATAAAGGTTCTGAAGTGGTCAGTCGACAGAAGCAGTACTTCCTACCGGTCGTTTTGGAAGCCTATGAAAAGGTTTATGTCCAGTTGTCTAATATACATGTAAACAGAATCAATTTCATTTCAAACGCGCGCTTAGTAGAGGGTAAGAAAAGGACCAATATTTAGCCACTTCCGTACATGCAGTGGTAGTCGTGCAATAAAGTGCACCGCCCGCCAGCCCGCTGATAAATGCCACTGCATGTGCGGAAGTGGCTAAATATTGGTCCTTTTCTTACTCAGGATGGACTTCCGCAAGGTAACGCTTGATTCCATTAACCCTTAATTAGGCGCATTAAGAAAATCACTCAATTAGGCGCATGGGGTCTTAAATGACCCCAAATAAACATCGGGAAAGGAGTATCAAAAAGGAATAAAACTTAATGGATTTTTATAGTAATAAATAAAGTTCTTTAATATACTTAACTTTAAGAAACAAATACTTACTATGACATTAAAAACATTAAAAAAAAATAAAAACAGTAAACCTCTCCTTAAACTAATTTTTTTGGCATAGCCGAGATCAACTTAAGAAATAAAGTTTATTCAGCCTCATCAGCAGAATCTTCTGTTCTGCATCCGACGCAGTAAATCCTTGAGTGTTGTTGACAAATAAATTTACGATACTTGAAACATTTTGTTGGCACTTTTTTGTCGTCCTTTCTAGGACATGATGAACAGCGCCCGCGCTTAGCTGTCGATTGATAAACCGCCTTGTTCACATTATAAAATTCATGGAGCCGTTATTTTGTTGTCGCTGGTACAGCACATAGTCGTATGCGACATTTTTGGTGATCTTCCACAAGTGCCGCAGCTATTTTCTTCAAGAAAATCCGTCTTGAATATGTCAAAGTCTTCTCAGTATTCGCTTTGTGTATGACAAATGCGTTGATGCCACATATGTTTATACTCCAGGTAAATGTAAAATAATATTTTGTGCTCGGGTCCTTACTGCGTTCGATGGTGGTACTTTACACCATTTCACTTTGGGGCCATTTCTCTGAGTATGTCGAGATAAAAAATAATTATCTTCCGTTGATACAGGGATGTCTTGGATATCTTCAGACTCCTCAATTTCGCTTTCTGAATTACGAGCACTATCAATGACAGCATCGTTTAAAGTTTCGTCTTGCGAATCCGAAGCAGCATCTTGCTCTTCATCAAGCACTTCATCCAGCCATTGCAATACTTGTTTGTCGTTAGGCATTTCAATTTTAAAAAAAAGAAAAAGCATAGAAAAAAACTCAAAAATACATAAAGAAATCATACCGTATCAAAATACATACATACAAAGATGAATAGTAAACAATATACTAATATAAACACAAAAAAAAATCACAAAAATAAAAACTTACCTTCGCCAAAAAATGGAACGTAACTGGGCGCATGGGGTCAGCTCTCTAAAGGACAGCGATGCATGCATATGCGTTAATGTTCTGGATGTGACTAATTCGCGTACCCCGAGGGGAAAGAGGAAGCTAGAAAGAGCGTTAGTACGCTCTGAAGACTGTAAGCCATAATTTTTTGAATTTCAAGTGGCCCTGACCCCATGCGCCTAATTAAGGGTTAAATACTTAGTAGAGGGCGCTAGTGGTTATACGGGCACTATATGAGCAAAAAGTACACTTCAATAGCAATAAATAAAATTCATCAAATAACAATTTCATCGCGCCGTATTCATACTGCACCTTTATCAGACATCGATAACGTTTAGCTTATCAGTACTTCGACTATTTTTAGACGATACTGGACACTAAATACGAATATACAAAGTTGTATAATTAAATTGTGATATGTTATCGCTGAACTTTGGATGATAGAGTCGAGTTATTATTGTAATATATTGTAATGATCTTAGATATTTTCAATGTAGACTGAAATCTTTTAAGGCGTTGACCAAAACAAATAAAAATAAGTAATTAGTATCGCTAGGTTTTGTTTTCAATGTGTTTTTTTATGCGATTATTGAGCGCAGACAGTTGGGAGAGGGTTTCCGCTATTTGATACGGATCTTTCTTCTCCTATATTCGTGTCACCACAGCGTTTTATTATATATTTTACTCAATTATACATTAATTTCTGAATTATTTTATTTAAAGTCGCTGCCCAAGCGCTACAGACTGTTAAATGCCTTGAGGTTTAGGACAATGTGCCGGGCCAACTCATCAAAAGTTTCTGCTGTAAATTTTAATATCATGTAGCAAAAAGCATTAGAATAAAAATGTAATCACATTGTTACTAGTATTGTCTTGTAAGAAATAATCTCCATTTTTAGGATCTTGTGTTGTAACTTTTTTTGCTTTGTTTTTTATTACTTCAGTTTTTATTTATGATTTTATCTACGTATATACATAAACTAGTTATTTAATTAGCTCTTCAGTTAGTTTTGTTTTATGATATCTTTATTTTTTTTCTAATTTTGTTTTAATGTTTATGTTGTAAGTATTGTATCATGGTCATCCTCGTTTCAACCTTTAAATGCTCACTTCAAGGCAAGGGCTTTCCGAAAGATATCTATGGGAGATGTACAATAATCACCACGCTTGACAGGCTGGTTGGCGATTGCAGTGTGGTATTATGATATACAGAGGAGGTTGTTCGTCCTCTGTAAATTTGTTTTCGAACAGTGGCAATTCTATATAATTAATGCAAATATTGTGACTTACATGAGACTACTCCCAGGAATCGAAGTCGCGACTACAATCGCAAATCTCAGGCTACCACAACTATGTGCAATATTTATATTGTACAGTTTTTTTGTATAGTACATTTTATAAATTGTTTAAGATATATCATTAATTTAACGTGAACAATCAACACAATCCACGCGCATTGAAATACTTTAACGACTAGACATTTCATTATCTCATAACAATATAGTGCAACACAGAGTTTCGAAATATAAATTCGAATAGAGCCTTTCGATAGTAATGTTAAGTAAATGGAACAATTCAACTAAGAAAACAATCAACAGACATTAACATCAAAAAACATCTGTTTACAACAAAACGTAAACCGTCGGAGCTAACAGCCGAACCAAATAAGAACGTAATCCAACCACTTCCGCGAGCCCGGTCTTAATCACAAACAGCGCAATTCCGCTCGCCGCACCATAAAAAGGCACGACTATCGTGTTATTTCAAGTGTTATAAAATGTCATTAAGTGCGAGCGTCCAGACGTGTTGAGTCAGCGACGACTTGCTCGCGGAAACGGCCGCGGCGCCGTCTCAATCACGCTGTGGAACACGGGCCACTACTATCGTACAAGTCGAATGTTACTCGATTGCAACTCGTACAAAACTCACCAGTTTTACACACGAAATTTATCTTAATTTGAATAGATCTGGTAAACTCTTCTTGGTTTATCTATTAGTTAAAGGAATAACTCTTCTGAATTGGCAGTTGGTGGGACCCCAACGGCCGTTGATTTCACGAGCAATGTACCCCCCGAAGGTTTTCGAGTGGCGACCACGAATCGGTAATAACGGCGCAGCTAATGCGTATGCAATATAACGGTCAAAGTGGCGATCTTTTAAGAAGGATTATACCTTGAAGTAGGTATCTAGCAGCCAACATCATGCCTTAATTATGACCACCTAGTGGAGGTTCCACCTCGTATACCAGCGCTAAATTTAACTTATAGTAATAATTCATATCTCCTCATGCGGTTTTTTTCAATAACGAACTTAAAAAAGTAAACGAATATCATGTACAAATGAGCCATTACTTCAAACAAGTTACTAGTGCGAATGCATCTTGTATTATGGACGTATTTAAATTTACACAATCTTATATGAAAAATTATTAAACGCATGTTATGTTTTGCTGTTCGTGTACGTATTTTAAATAAATATAAATAAATTGAAGCAGTTACTCTTTCGTTTTATTTATTCTTATTGTCACATTCTATGTTACCAACTATGTCAATTCTAGTAACCTACTCTCATGTTATCTACAATCAAATAGAATTGTAGTAGTAAAAATTATTTAAAATTTTCTTATTTTTATTTTATATTACTACTGCGTATATTATTGTTAATAACTTTGTCACTATAACCATTCAATAACTCCGACATTTTTCCTTTATTTTCCAGTCTGAATCTACACTGTTGACTTGTTAGGATTTACAGTTTCAGGGAGCTTAAGTGAGCATAGTGTGGAAGGCATTTAGCCTTTACCTACTATATTAGATTTGCCTCTGGAACTCCAGCTAGGGCTTCATCACATGCAATGTTACTGAATCGGAAGGCCTCTGAGCTCTTGGATCGCATGGACGGCGCCTCCCAAAAGTGACCCGTGAAAAACCAACTATAGGACCTCTCCTGTCACGCAATATACATTTAATATTCCTACTTATGGATGCCCTGCATTTTTCGATATATTATATCAAAGTAAATTTAAGGGAAAGGCATATATAAGCGAATAGTTAAAACTATTTGCTAAATATTGTTATTAGTAACAAGAATCCTTGGCAATGATGACAATAAGCTTGAATATTTTGTTTTAATTTAACAAAAATCAAAACTAAACCAAACCAAACCAACCAAACCATATTTTTTATAAGATATTTTGTTACGGAAATTCTTCCGGTTTTTTCTCCCATAACCGTACGAAGCAAACCGAGTAATAAAAATCAAAACAGTTGACGATCAATAAATGTCGTATTAAAAGTTCCAATGATAAATAAATTAATTTTATTTTATTCTTTTATTATGTGTCAAGACTCTTCTGGTCTTTTTACATCTTGTTTTCAGCCGATAGATGGCATAGTTCTCGCCCAAAGATCCCACGATGACCGGTCCTGCGCTACCAGCTACCAGCGGTTATTCGCATCCTTATATCTTCGGTCTACCTAGTGGGGGGCGTCCCTACGCCGCGTCTATCAGCTAGTGGACTTTATACTTTGAGATTATTTAACTTTTAACAGCATGTTGCCCCCCAACTGCTGATGTAAAATCGACAGTTTCACTGGAACTAGTAAATTTAATTCAGAACGTTTATCTTTTGTACTTTTTTTATTACTTCTAATTTGTATCGCTAGTGTTTTTTTTTTACAATATTTATTTTTCGCTTTAACTAAACGCAGACAGTTGGGAGAGGGTTGCCGCTATTTGATACAGATCTTTCTTCTCCTAGCTGCGACGCACGACAGCGTTTTATATTTTTTTACAATTTTTCTTACTCAATTTTCTCTTAAGGGTAATCATACCAATAATAAAACCTCTTTTGTACTATTAACTACAAAATGGTCCACTAGATATCAACAATTAGTGACATTGTGAAAAAAAAACGTACATTTTTAATATTCTAACAATATTAATTATTCTCAATAAACTTCCAATAACAACAGTAGCACTAAATAGGTTATTTTGCATTATATTTGACTATAAAAGCAAATAAATTACTCATTTCCTGTTTCTCAGCCATCGAAAATGTAGTGTCTGCTCTGTGACCGTAATTATGTTGAAGTCTGCGATCTGGCATTACTGATTGATTCATTGTATGTTCATCTCGTTTATCTATGTTCAAACGTTTATTAGTGTAACTAAAGATATGTACATGATGATTGGTTATATACGTAAAAGCTTAAAGGGGCTGAATGTTTAGGTTAATTGCTGTAAACTAATTTATGGTACACCCTTTCCAATAATGAAAGGTTTCAGAAATAATAAACACCGTAATGATATTAAAGTAACAAAAGCGTATTTAAAATTCGGGTAGTGCTTGTTTAAATTAATTATTGTAAACTATCTACACTTGTAAACTTTGTACTACCAGATGTTATTGACCCGTAATTGGATATAGGCATCGAAACTTTATTTCTGAAAAGTGAACTATATATTCACACCCTATAAAGTCTTTGCACCTCTCAATCGACTTTTAATTTTTTTTAAATTTTAAATACTCTCGTAGTTTTCACATTCTACCGAATTCATTGCTATTTAGTTTGTTATGATTTATATTTTCACCAGATTGCTTTACAAGTTATTTACTATTTAGGCTGAATGTTTGAGGAACGAGTTGCATGTGTCTGTAAGGCTAAATCTCTGCCAGTTTCCAATAGACAAGTAAATTATATTGTATTTTTACTGAGAAGTTTATATAGTAACAGTAAGTACTTATTTACTTTTAAGCATAAGAATTATAAGCATTATGTATGTACATACAAATCTGGATACCAGGCCGCTTCGTACTGGTACATCGAAATCTATGGGAAAACCCTCTGTCCAGGAGTAAACTGTTTACTGTTGAAATTATGAAGAATATGTACATCTGCTTCCAACCTCTTTTATCACTTCATGGCAGCCGGTTCTATTTTTCTTTATTACCCAGGTCTATCAAAAGGTTTATCAATTGGGCACAGGCCTCCCCAATAAATTTCGGAGGAATCGGCCTTTATTCGGTGTTTACTTAAATTTATCCATACTTATTATTATATCCGTATGACGTGCATTGCTAGACATAAGTTTCATCCAAAGATTAATATAATTACAGACCAGGAATTCTAGTACAATATGGACATATCTCATCAAAACTGTCAATAATAACTCAGTTAATTAAAGCTCTCTCCGCGTTAAACACCAAGCTATATGGACATCATAGCGAGAGCAATGGGATCACCAGAACATACCAATACGTCCACGACACTCTTACCTGTACTCAGACTGTACACCACTAAGAAGAAACCAAAAGAACATATTAAAAATAAATAACATAGGAATGAAACATCTTGTACAAACAAACTGCTTGTTAAAAAAACTTATAGGTACATGTTTTCTATAATATTTTTTATATTGAAAATTGTTGTCAAACATCAAGAATTTAATTTGATGAACAAATAAATCCCCAGCTTATAAACATAAATATTTTCATTCAAAAATAATGATCAAGTCAACGTACGTCTAGTAATTCAGCTGGTACAGGACCTCGCAACACAAGTGGAGTCTAAAGCTCCCTGAAAGCTTAGTCGGAGTTATTTTCAAAGAGCTTCACGGAGAGCGTTATGCAACAAAAGAGCAAAGCGAATGCTTGTCAGAACTTTCATAACTTACGTAATTACTAACCCTTTGAGTTATTAAATGAATTGCAGGTATTTAAAGTGAAAAACTGTAAATATACTGACATATTGTAAGTTTAATGAAAAACTATTTATTTTTATTTAAACGTAGAAACATATCATCAATTAAACTGTGTGATGATTCCTATTAAAATAATATAACTAAATATATAAATAATAAATATATTTGAATTTTGAGAGGCAATAAATACGACCTATTTACACGATAGGTTAAAATGTATTAATGATAATCGAGTAGAAGTACTTCTAAAGTTGGCAGCATTATAATTTACAAAAATCAAAATGGCGGATAACATACATGCGTGCGTTTTGTTGCAGCGTTTCTGATAATGCTTATTACGTTTCGTAATACATTACACTATTACTGTAAAATAAAAATTAATATACAATATTTTGTAGTGCAAATAATAAAAAAGGTAAAATAAAAGATGAAATAGAAATTTAATCGGTTTGTCCATTTGAAGTGATAGTTGGCAGGCCAGATAGCGCGCAGAACTGACAGCTTCTGGGGTTTTAAGTTTTTTGAGTTGAGATCACGGAACTCCAGTGTAATACGTCCCAACAGATGGTGGACATAGGCCTTGTTAAGTTCATCGGAATACGCTAGATGCAGGCCCCTACCAACTGTTCTTATCTTAAATCTATGACGGATGTCGATATCCGACGGTAATGATGATATTGATGAAATGTATAAATTAAAAGTGTGTTGAGTTATTATATTGTTTCTATTTTGTGTTTATAATGTATTTCTTACATTTAGAATAAAACGCAGTATTATTTTAATTCTTATAAAATATTCATATATGTAAAATAATAAATGTTAATAATTGACGTCGACTTGCAAATGGTAGCGGCACAAAATTACATTTTATCAGGTGTCAGATCGAGGAAACGCTTATTGACTTGTTAAGGCATGTTTTATATTTTGAAACCTGGGGTCGCTTGATGTATGGAGGTCGCCAGCGCATATGACTTACTGCGAATTAAAAAAAAATAATTATCAACCAATCATTGTATCTGTTGGTAATAATTGAGGATTAATTTTACACATTCGATCGTTCATATTTATTTTAAAATTTTTATCACAAATTTAGTTAACTTAAAACGACACCATTTTATTTTTAACTGGTACATTTAATTATATTATTATATGATCATTTTAAGTGACCACATATGTAAGTCATGAGAAGAATACAAGAAAATACCAATTCGATAGAAACTACGCGCTTTGATCTGAAGACAGCCCACAACAAACTTTTTTGTGGTCACTTTTACAAATTCTTAGTTGTTAGAGAAAATCATTCTCAAACTCTTTTTATCCTTTTCTTCCTTTAGCCGATAAATGCACACGGCAAGGTATAGACGTTCCCCACAAATAGCCAAGATGACCGATATTGCCCGCATCAATTGACTTCCATGGACTTTAACTGTGTCGTTGGTCTACCTAATGGGAGGTCTACTCACACCGCGTCTACCAGTTCGTGACAGTCACTGAAGAACCTTACGGTTCCAACAGATGTCAGTCTGAGCACTTTTTCGAACTATGTATGTGACTGCGGATCTTTGGGTCTTCTACAGATCTTCTTATTTCTGATTCGATCTCGCAGCGAAACTTCGAGCACAGCTCTCTCCATTGCTCTCTGGATGATCTTGAGCCTTTCTATTAGGCACCTTAAATGCGACCACGTTTCGGTTCCATATGTATCCAATTTATTATAGTAGACCTGCTTTTATTACCTAAAATCCTTGACACTGTAATAGTAGTTTTATCATTTTTTGTTTTATGAACTTCTTTAATTCGTTAAATAAATTAAAAGACTACACGAGAGTGTATTGTAAAATCGTACACAGATGCCTAGAAAAGAATCACTAACTTTACTACTGTTCAGACAAAGGAACAAGCTTTTCTTCCATATAATTTAAATTAAATTTGCTACAATAGTTAAAACGACGATTTAAGAAAATTTATTTAAAAAAAGTATATATAAAAGGTTCACTAAAACCGGAAAGTTATAAAAAAAAATTTTACTATACGTAATATACATTCCTATAAATTAATTATTACAACTTTTTTTGTCAAATACAGTCAAAGATATTATTTTTAAGTTACAAAATGCTTTAACGGTAAAAAAAATAACATGTATTAAACGTATTTCTATCATAATTAGAAAAAAATTCTTAAGAATTGACAATAAATTTCATAGCATTATATAGGCAACTACAACATGTGTTTGGTTATCAAAAAAATATATATATTCTTACCAATCATTCGATATTCAAAATCAAAATTCAACTACAAAAATTGTTTACAAACATACTTTGATCTATACAAAATGCATTTAAAGATACATTAGTAATTTTTATTAAAGATATATTTAAATACAATGAAAAATGGTAGTATCTGAAATTATATAAAAAAAGAAAAATACAGAAAACGACTGAAGATGGATTTCAGCTGCTTTAAGAAATATTATTATGCCTAGAAATACTTAAAGACGCACGCTAAATTTAACAAACTATGTAGATACGTGTAAGAAAATTTTGTTGACTGTTCGTTTGTTCACTTAAGTATAGATAATATATTAAAGTAAAGATCTACGAAATTTTTAGCAGTGATAGCCCACAGGTAGAAGACAGACTTGCCGTCGTAGATCGCGGATTGAATTCCCGGGATGCAATCTCATATAATTCACACTTTGTGCAATATAGCATTGCCACTGCTCGCTGAGTATCGGCAGCAGCATCCTAGGTACTATAATATCACACTGCGATCATCAACCCGCGTACCAAGCGTGGTGATGACGGTATATCCTCTCGTAGATATCTATTGCGAAGGTCTATGACTTGCAGCAAGCGCATAACGGCTGAAACAACGGAATATTTACGTGTCGTGTTACGTATGTTATTGCAGTCAAATAAATCAGACTTTATGACATACGTTTATTATATTACAAATATGACTAAATATAAAAAAGACAAAAAAATTACGAGAAATTAATAATACATCGTAATTTAAAAATATCTTAGCAACAAAAATGAGCTTAATTTTAATTGTTGTCCTAAGAAAGTGGCTATTTGTTTTATACTACATTATTGATTATTAGTGTAAAAGGTTAGGTTAGGTTAGTTAAAGTACAGTATACTCTACCAAAAATATATGGTTTCATATGTAATAAATGACTCAGCTATTTTTTAGCCTAAGCTTATAGCAAGCTATAACAAATCACTCGGTATAAATAAAGTTAAAAGAAACCTACCGCTGTAGACGACCTGATGAGGAATTTAAAGTAGGAATACACATAGCAAAACCAGGTGACCTAACTAGTATCCGGTCGTATCGATTTTGGCGCGAATCCAAAGTCACCTTATGCCGCATAACTTACGTGCATGACTACCGAGTGGGCACTGCTGACGAGGGATTTAATTATCCTTTACCATCTAATTCCAGTGTTCCATTATTAGGCATGCGAAATGCCAAATAATACAAAAGCACAACATTGTTTTGCAAGTAAACTTTAGATTAATACAAGTTGATAACGAGAACGTACACTTTATACAGACTTTTTATTACAAAAAAAAAACTGTTTTAGCATCATACATTCCTTTTTACGTGTACATTATTTCTGTCTTTGTGTGGTTCCTCAAATTAAAACACGGGAATGATATTGAAAAAAGCGTCAAATATACTTTAAATTCCTGTTTAAAAGAGATAAGGTAACATTATATATAGTCATAAGTCAAACTATTTAATCTATAATTATAGTCACGTATCAATTAACTTTTGACATCTATCACGTGTCACCTCTTCCTATAGATGTAGATTTAAATATATATATTATAGATATATATTTTATATATGTGTATGTATATACACACTATATTGCCCTCTCCTTCATGTCTTCAAAAGATAAGTCCACCTCGTATTATATCAATATTTTCTTTTTTCCTTTATTTATTGTCTATGGTGTACAAAAAAGTGTAAACAAATAAATCAAAAAAATTATAAATATTAATTTTTCTATATGTATACGAATATTAAAAAATTTCATAAAAAATTCATATACATTAGGTCAGCATTAGAAATGAAAAGACAGAGTTATAACATTATAAATTTAAATAGTTTGTCGAACGAAAACTTGTTAAAAAAAAACAATTAAATAATAAAAGTATTTTAAGTGATTATAAAGTACATAGTGTATTAAGGATATTATAAATACGAGAACCATCTGAAATTGTGATTTTATACAAATTACCATAGTGATTAAAGTAGATATACTGGACATATAAAAATATCAGGAAGCTCCTCAGAAGCCTCCGTGAGCGCATTGAAGCACTTTCATTTGAATAACGCGTTGTTTAACAAAAAGATTTAATTTAATTACGTTATCTCACTAGTGTGCACGCCATGGCAGCTCCGGTCGAGTACTGTTATCAGTATTGTCTCTTGTCCTATTTATTCTTGTTCTAAATTCAAAATGCAGTTTAATTATTCAGCTGTATCCTCTAGATTTTTTACATAAAAATTACTTCTGTTATTACTCTATCTCTTTATGTACACAAATTGATAAGTTATAGATGTAAAGTCTTAAATGGGTATAACTAAATTGGTAAAAAAAGTATTTAAAACTTTTACACCTATTTCCAATCACCCTATATAAGTCATTTATTATTTCTAAAACCATTGATATTTAGTTAACTTCTGCAGGACCCGGCGATAAATATTGCACATCGACCTTTGGAAAGAGACAATCGGCTAATTTCGGCTTCGTATAGCAGTATCTCTGTCCCACACTAATTTTGTCAGTCCTTGTATTTCGTGCGAAAGAAATAACGCTCTACGAAGCCAAAGTCTGTCTCTTTTCAAAGGTCGATGTACAATATTCATCACCGGGTGCTGTACTATATATTAATTGACAACAAAGGAGCTACACTCACCCCTTTAAGTGTCAATTATAACTAACAAAAGCGGAAACATTAAAAAAAAGGTCGTTACATATTTAAAAAGCTTATTAAGACAAAAATTCTGTTTTTAGGGGATAACAGAGCACGGGTCTGAATTTATCTAATTAAAGATACTTGTGAAAATCATAAAAAACTGAAAAAAAACTGTGGAATATTTTGATAACAGGGCGTGCTTGGATATGATTTTTTTCTACCAAAATTGATTTATGATATCAATGAATGAAATAAGTAACAAAATAAAACATGTTTATCAAATGTATATTTTCAACTTTTTTACTTTAGTAAGACCCGTTTGAAGACATAAATAAATCTTTATGTGACTTCCTTTGGTTGAACACTCTTCTGGAAATAGGTTTTCAAAAACCTTTAGTAACTTATGAAGCTCGACCGACATAATTGCGGTATTGTGTAAAGAAACGCAGTTTAAAATAGAGCATTAATACTTCGTGAAATTTTGAAAGGTTTTACACAAATTTTTTTTAAAGCATCTCATTAAAATTAGGCTCTTTTGACATTCAACTCTTGACTTATTTATCGACATGTCCACGTTGTAACATCGTTAGATTGTTTTAATATAAAAGATAAAATTAATAAATTCAACATTGGAACTTTTAAGGAAACTCTAATTGATCGTCAACTTTTTTTTTTTTGACTTTGACTCCGCTCCGCAAGTTGTGGATAAGAAACAGGAATAAAAATTACAACACAAAATTAACATAAAAATTTGACAATATTGATATATCTGTTTGTGTATATTCATTTTCTGTCGGATATGCTTATATGCAAACCAATTAATCAAATATTCGTTTTTTGTATAACATGCCTTCTCAGTCGATTTACTTTTGCATTTTGAATTTTATAAATGGTACTCCAATAACATTTTGCAGAATTTTATTTAAAAATCTGATAACGTTAATAGCAAATGATTTAGAGATTTTTAGGAATCAAAACTGACGTCTCAACCCCAATCTAGTCTCAAATGTGAAATTTGTTATTACAAACATATTGTAAGGGCACAGTAAAAATATAGATTTCTTTAAACCGTTTTCTCAAGTAGATGTGCAACCTAAGCTCTTTTTTGCAAGACAAATTATATTTTCAAGATTCGCACCTCTGTTATAAAGCATCAATCTGTAAGATATAATGCTATGGATATAAATAAAAGACACTATCACGTTAAAATATTTATTACGGGATTGATATATTTTGATACATTATTGTTTTAAATAAATAATTTAGGTTACAAGAATGTATGTAATTTCGAATGTAATAATTGTTATAAAATTGACACACAGACGACGGCACAGACGTCTCTTGTCGAAAGAACCACCGAAGTGTTTGGATCTCAGACATTTTCATGCTGTTCGCGCGAATATAACAAATTTCTCCGAAACTGTATCGTATTGGTAGTTTGATATAATCACCTTAATGTTTGTGACCATAACAAAGATGACATCACCATCACTCACTTTTCGAAAACACTACTGAAGCTATGTCTCTGGCATATGTGTGTAATGATTAATTACTTACATATGTAAGTCTCTTTAAACTAATAAAATTACAGGCAACATTCAATTGTTATTTTTTTTAATTATTAATTTTATTTAAAGCTTGCAGTAAATATGTGGAAGGTGGGCTTAAACTACTTTTATTATTTATTATTATAGACAAAGCATACCTCTGTCTCGCTTGATGCTACGAGATGGTCTACGATGGTACATGCTTGCCTAGAAGATACCTATTCACTATCAAGACTACCAAGTTAATAGCGTGGCGGTAAATTAAACTAAAATACAATACATAATTAACACGTTCACTGCGGGCCCAATTTTGAAGAACTTTCAGTTGGAGCGGCTAAGGTCGAATCAGCCTCAAGCTGAACTTCCTAGTAGTGCGGTTGAGGCCTTTTCTGCGTTATGTTCATCAATATTTTTTACAATATTGAGTCAATGCTTCGCAAACATAAAGAAAGCTATATTTGTCTTTGTCACATCTCATACGGTTGAGTGTAAACAGCCGCCGCACTAGTGAGAAAACACGAGTTTTACGCGCCGCACCAGTGCAAAGTTTACCATGAGGCTGAATCGACCTCAAGCCGCAGTGAACGTGTTAAAGCACATATGGGCTAATATATATTGATAAACAATGAATATACTTAGATACAGTATAACCAAATACACTAACATACATATAATACACATTCCTCTGTTATTAGAGAATACGAAGATTAAGTATTTTATTTATTTAACACTTTTAAAAAAGTTATATAGCGGCGAACTTGATCCCAAAGGCATTCTCTACCAGTTGACCATTTGGCCAGTGCAGAAATAAATTAATAGAGGTTAGTAAAACAAGGCAATATCATAAATGACAAAAAATAAAATGAAAAATATAGATAAGGTAAATAACCACTAAGATTATAAACACCTTATGTAAATATATTAATGGCTACTACTTACTATAATTATATACAAATATAATATTATAACATGAAGGAGGAAAATTGTTATAGGGAAATATAAGGATAGAAGGATGTAACGGTTGACATTGACGGAAAATGTCACAGGAACTGTCAGATTTGCAATGTACGAGTGTGTTTGTTTAATTTAAATTCTTGGCTTAAATCAAATGTTTTACTGCTACATTTCAACATCATTTTGCGGAAGGCCATCCTAAGAAAGGGACCAATATTTAGCCACTTCCGCACATGCAGTGGTAGTCGTGCAACAAAGTGCACTGCCCGCCGGCACGCTGATAAATGCGCGTGCAATGCGAATTATACAACTGCCACCGTTAAATCACTCAACACGTGTTTCACCCTTCCACGGGGCGTTATGGAGTTATGTTACACCGATTAGTGCCAAACACAGAGTCATATTTCAACATTTGTGCACATTTAAATATCTAGAGATAAACATGATATACAGTAAAATCGAATTACCGTAATGATTTACTGAATATTATCTGAAGTCAAGAACTTACATAAGCTATTTCCTGTTGGCCGGTCTTGACCCCACACATGCGCGCTGGGAGTGCATGCAACCAAGAATAGATCCGCAGCCGCGGATTGTTCCAGGAATAGGGCTAGTTCAAGAGCATATGCGACGAATCAACCGCCATCAAAGCACTTTAAATCAAATCTATAATCCTTTTGAAGGATTTCAATATATCCTTCGATACTCATTTATTTATATGAGAAACTATCTAACTATCTCTAACCTATCGCAGTTCAATAAAGAAAATTATAACATGATACAGATTTATTACTTATATTAGTTAAATTACTAAAAACAAATAAAAAAATCACAAGCATATGTCTGAATGTACGCATATAAAATTATACAAGACATTTTAGACCTTACTTCTGAGCAATGGCAACTCTGTATAATTAATGCAAAAAATGTGAATTATACAAAATTTTATCCCTGGAATCGAACCCGCGACCTACAATCCCAAGTCTCAGTCCTTTACCTCTGCTCTATATAAATAAATTAATATACATATAAATAGCCTAGTAACATCACTTATTTTTATCATCTTTCCAAACACAAATCTCGCAGAGACTTATGTATTAAAAATGCCGATATGTTACGCATTTCGTTGTGACAATTTTTGAAGATTTTAGTTCTTAGTAAATGAGATTGTATAGTAATGATAACAAAAGTAATGCAAAGGACAGGTTATGAATGTACTATCATTGCTAGGGTGTAAGAAACTACATTATTGGAATAAAAAATGTAATATTTTCTGTCTTGGAAGTGTGTATATTCTTGGAAGGACAGTAATCTTGAAAAAATGGTGGTAGTGATGTCACATGCAGCTGAGCTATCTGGATCTGGATCCTTTCATTCCTGATTTGATCTCGTAGATATTCCTAGCATACATCTCTCCACAGTATCTTGTAATCAGAGAACTGTTTTCATTATATATTTCATCGAATATAAATTTTCCAAATTGTTATTAGTCTGTATCCAATATACAATATTAAATAAATACTTTACTTTTGTATACTTATTCTCTGTTGATATTCTTGCTGTTATCCCGAGGGCTTTTACAGCTTAAAAGGAGCTGAGATCACGGAGCAGGAGGGTCCGTGTACTTAAAAAATAAAAATTGCTGGTACGGAGCGTACCAGTTGCATGAAGAAGTTCACAGACAAGCGCTCTACCCATGTAGAGCTGTGTATTGTTTGTGTTGATGTTGTGTCCATGCGGCTTGGGACGACAGCCTGGACTACAGGCAAGCCAAGGAAGGATCCCGATCCAACCACGGTACACCAGCGCTGTTCGCGGTTAGAGAGCAGGCGGCCGCTCTCTTAAAACGGATGTTGTGGCGGTGAGTAACGTTCGGTTCTGATCTGTGTAACCCTGACCTGTGTGGGGTGTCACTGGTGCAGTGGTTGCTGACTTTTGTGTACGTTTGAACTCTATGCCTCAGTATAAATCAAGTGTTTTCGATGATTAGATCGATATTAAAATTTAAATAGTGCTGGAGAACTACTACTTGAAAGAAAATATACACCACGGAGAATAAGAAAGTACCTCTCATGGTGGAGATCTTTAGGGAGAGCCCTAGACCTATCAGTGGGCGTCTATCGGATGAAAAGAACAAGAAGAGGTTAATAATGCAATTCATTGTCATTGCGTTCTTAAGAATACATTTAACTGGTCACTGTAAACATGAATTTCTAAATAGAAACTATACGATTTGTTACAGACCAGCAAACAATAATCCACTTCATTCTTAAATCAAACGGACTATAGTGGACTACCTCTAGCATGAGAGACTTGCAAATAGTTGACAGGTTCATTACCAGTTCCAAGAACAACGGTAATCCGCGACGGTGAATTACCATCGCTTCATGGGAAACATGAGTGTCGATGTCGCTTTGCTAATGTTGTTTCTTTAACACAGGCCATTATAACAGCACTGTTTGCAAATATCTAATGGTGTTTCATGAATATACAAATGACGTGCTTTGAACAGAACAAACTGCTTTTTCTTTACTTACATTGTAATAACATTAGTAATATTGTTTACTTTCAATTAACAGGTCCACCACAGTTTTATATTGTTTACATAACGAAATAAAATATAAATATAGTAAAAAACACCGCTAATAAAAACTAATAACACTCTAATTTGATTGGATTCTAAATTCAAAGTAAAAATCGTTGTTTCTTTACATCTATATGTATATTGGTATGAAAAACTACCAAAAAAAATAAATTAATTAAATTCTTTCAGAGTTATCTCTTTATTTATTAATTATTGAATGCTAGATTACAAGATATTAGTACTAATGTGATTTTATTTTAAGAATAATACTTTATATATTTGATTTGATTATATCCTAAGACGTGTTTTATTTAAGTTTTTATTAAACGCATATGTCGACTCTAAAAAAGATCAATTTATAGGATGACCAATAGAAGTTCTTTTTTTTAAATTATAACCTTCAGGTCTTTCAGCCGTTCTTATCGAAAATCTTTGAGAAGGCATATGTCTAGCGATGGACATCTAGAGGTTGAAATTATGATAATATACTATACACTAACCAAGTAAACTTTAAAGGCAGTGAAAATATAAAGTAAATCAATAAGTTACGTAGCGTAAATCATAAAACAAATAACATTATAGTGAAAGTCGAAGTGAAGATGTCACACGTACAAATCACTAGAGCCGCCATATTTACTTTAGTACGTAACAATACATCGCACCACATGTCATCGATTCGAAATTCAAAATTTGAAATTGGAAAGAGTTGTTTAAATAGCTAAAGATGTATCTGATATAATGCATAAATACACTTTTTGTAATTTCTCTTAAATGAGGACCAAATTATATTAAACCTTTTTAAGTATTGCAAATTAATAATTCTTCGTTTAAAAAAAATATTTATTGAATTTCTATCATCTAGATGCTCTAATTAAAGCACTGTCTTTTCAGAAGTATGCATACGTTTTTTTCCAATATTAAAATAGGTACCAGCAGAATCTACAGTATAAGTTTCTTCAATATTAAAATTGGTACCAGCAGAAACTACAGTACCGGCGATAAATATTGCACATCGACTTTTGGAAAGAGACAATCGACTAATTTCAGCTTCGTAGAGCGTTATCTCTGTCGCAATACAATGCTAGAATTCATAACAAGTTGATCCATTGTTTCTCTGTATTTACAATAAGTCGCTTATTACAATTAAGTTCGTAAATAGGTCGACTAGGCCCACGCTGTCACATTTGTAGTTTATAGCTTATATCTGGGTCTAGGACGTCGTTTAAAGCCTTTTTTAAACTCTTGCACTAAATTAAATGTTTGTACTGCATAATTGGATATAATGATTGCATAAAATGATGTCAGCGCACTTTATTGTTTTGTTTATGATCTCAATGAAACAATTTATTTATTTATTTTGTTATGTTTATCAAGTATACACAGTATTACATTTTACCAGATTTTAAATACATAATTATATAAAAGGTTAGGGAAAAAATTTCTTTACAGGGATAAGCAACCTTTTTAATCAACGGGCCAATTTTAATTTAAAAAAATTTTGGCGGGCCGCACATAACCTAAAACATTTTATTTATAATAAATATTAAAATGTCAAAAAAGAAGTTAAAATATTACAGATTACGCGTACAAATTTTAATTCAGTATGTAAAAACAAACAAAAATTGAACATAATTACGAAATAAATTAAAATATTATCATTAATTAGAAGTTTGACACTGTACAAGCAAGCTGATTAATAAGTCGAAATCAATGTGGTATATACACGTATCCTATACCTCGGTCTTGATCGTTTGTTAATTTTGATTAATTGTTCCGATCTAGTATGTACTAGCATTTTATTATAATTAATTTTTACAATCTATAAAATAAATTCACTTTAAGAAATACTAATAAGCCCGCGAGCCGCGTGTTGTATATATCCCTGATGCATTATATTCCCGAAACATAATTTATACGTATTTAAGATTATAGCTGACGATAAAAGAATATTTCTATCATCGTCATCATCATTTCAGCCGTAGAACCTGGAAAACTGAAACCTAGAACTGTTGGGCACAGGTCTCATTAAACAGAGAAAATTTAGATTACCAAAAAAAATTGTTGTATTTGGCCTGTATCCAGATTGTCTTTCAACGACCTTACCAAGATCATCCATCTAACTTGAAGGTGGACGTGATAAGCTGCGCTTGAAAGTCCGTGGTCTTCTTTCTAGAAACTTAAGGTTCCAGCGGCCATCTGGACGCTTTCTGTCTACTGTCACCTCAACTTAAATTCTTAAGGCCATATCGGCTACTTTCATTCACCTACGGATCACTTCGCAATCTTTATAGTCTACTATAATATTTACTAAATGCTTTATTTTTAGTCTGTGGCGACTTTCTCGCCCATTTAATATTCAACGTTCCAGAACGCAAAACTAAACGTCAGTGACATCACTCCTTCACGCGTGCAACTTGAAAACCCTCGTCCCGCCTTTTAAATATCAATCTGTTTTATTGTGGATCTTTAAATATGCGCTATATATAACATTATTCAAATCTACATTTTCCTGGTTTTATTACATTAAGAAGACGATATCTCATAAATTACTTTAATTGTCCAAACAGATGTTTTTTTTAAAATAAGATTTTGCTCTGACCGTATTTTTAATATTCCAGTTGTGTATAAAAAAGTCTCTTTATCATTAGACTACAAGGCTGTCATTATTCTTCACATATCTCTATATCGATTTACCAAAGTATTAGACGATACCGATGATATCATACGTTCTGACCTTTGACAAGTTGATTAACAAAAAAAAAAAACAGAATTACGAAGCTTTCTGCTAAAGCGTTTTTTGTATTCAATTTATTTAAACAAGAAGATAATAATTTGTTTTTTTTTTTTGTTAATGTCACGATTTGGGATATGAAGAATTATTTTAATATATATAATAAGATCTCCAACCTATTATAAGTTATATAGTCTGCCAACGACACTAGAACATGGTCGTCCATGATGGCTTAAAATATAGAATTATGTATATCAACGTATTTCAGATTATACCCTAGAATATTTTCAAGGAGTCTATGATCGCAGCATTCGAATCTCGCGCGTCGCATTTATAAAGTTACGTGTGTTTAAGTATATTAAATATAATGTTTACAAAAATTATTACTTGCAAAAGGGTCTTACTATTAAAAGTTCTATAATAAGAAATGCATCGATTTTGAACTCCTGGAGAATGTTGATATAAGTACAACACTGAACCATTCTCAACAACATACATTTTCGTGATGCATTTATTTTTGTTTATTATAGAAGATGGACAGACAGACTTTGTTATAGTCGCAGAAGGCGCTATATTCAGGCCGTTTATAAGCAGTGCTATTGTAAATCTATACAGAAGGCCTATGGATGCCTATGGCCCAGTGGATGTACTTTGACTAATAATATAGATAAGAAAATGAATATAAATATGGCCACACGCAAAAGAGATTTTTAAACGAATCAAGAACAAATTGTTATGGTTGTTGGAAGATGCAGATCGCTGTCAACCACTCTTATTGTAAATCTATGACAGAGGTCCGTACCCAGTAATGGATGTCCTTCAGCTATTTGAGTTCACATCATCATTTGATAATGAAGACGATGATGAATAACAGAGGCATCGCTTTATTTTCTACTCTATGAGAATGCAGATATTATCTGGTATATATGTGTGTTTAATGGATTCAGGCGTTACATTGCGGAAGTCCATCCTAAATAAGAAAGGACCAATATCTAGCCACCTCCGCACATGCAGTGGTTGTCGTGCATGAAAGTGCACCGCCCGCCAGCCCGCTCGTAAATGAGTGAGATGAATGAGTGAACACTCGGTGTTTAGCACTAATCTGTGTAACAACTCCTGAAGATGCCCCGTGGAGGGGTGAAACACATGTTGAGTGAGTTTACGGTGGCGGTTGTGTAGTTGGCATTGTCTGTCGCATGCGCATTTACGAGCGGGCTGGCGGGCGGTGCACTTTCATGCACGACAACCACTGCATGTGCGGAGGTGGCTAGATATTGGTCCTTTCTTATATATGTGTGTGTATATTATATTATATATATATATATATATATATATATATATATATATATATATAATGTTAAATCAATCTTACTATATAATATAATAAAAACAAAATCATTAATGCCTTGGATTTGTAGTAATGGAAAAGAATTGAGGATATAATCTATAAAATCCCCAATTCTTCATACTATTACTTTAAATTTAATTCAAATAGTAAAATTGTTTTATCATTTTTATACTAGCAACAAGTAATTAATTTTTATTATTATTGACTATATCTTATTATAGCATCCAAGAGTTTTTAGTTTAATTGAAATGTGTGGAACTTGATTTGTTGACTCATTTACATTATTGATATTATAATGTACATATAAAAAAAATTGAGAAATTTAATTTAAAAGAATGACTCTTAGCAAAAAAGTTGAAATGCTGAAAAAAGAATGTAAATGCTTACTTAAATAAAAATTATTTTGAATTTGAATTTAAATATACATAGTTACGTAGTTTTATGGCATCGCACAGGTTATAAATTAGCTTGAAAACAAAATTAACTTATTCCTTTTCTCTCTTAAGATGCCCTCTTTCAATAGGGTTCTCTGAACATACTAACAAAAACAATAATAATCATAATAAATTATATAAACATTTTAGTAAAAAGTGACAAGGCACGTTTAAAATATATTATGTAAATAGCTCTATTGTTATAAGACGACTAAAAAAACAAACTTAGAAAACCGATACGCATTGGAGATAAACAAAGATTTTAAACAATTTTTTTTATAACTACAAACCGATAAAGGACCAAAAGGATCATGCCATACGATCTGTCGACCCAAATACTTTTATACAATATCCCATTACAACTAACTGCTTCACTGGGCATCCGGTCTGGGGATTCGACAATTGGTCTGTACATCGATGTGGGTCACAAGGGGACATATGGACGCTTATCTTATCGCTGGGGCCATTGGCCTTGCGTCTTCGTCAACTCAAAAATTACAGAGAACAGATTCGATTTGATATCGAATGAAAAGCTACAGTTATGGCTTATTTTAATGGCAAAAAGGAAGCATGCTAGAGTTATGAAAATTATTGTTACCGGTAATCGGGACAGAATTAAAAAAGGTATGTTATATAACTTTTATTTGTCTCTACATTGCACATGTGTCTTTGCATTGTCTGTACATTGCAGAGGACAAAGAATGATTAGACAGAGTGATTAGTTATTAGTATCAAAAGCTTTAAAATTGTGATTAAATTTATTAAAAAGCAGAAACTTTTAATGCTTCCTTATCTATTTAAATGACCCTTTACAAAGCGATATGTATTAGGGCGACCAAGTATTGTCGTTTCTTAAAGTTAAATTCACACGACTACACTTTAAATAAGTTTTTATTTCTGATAAACAATATATTCATCTTCGTTATCAACAAACTTTTACCATCTAGTATACATATTTTCAATGACGTAGCTGTAAAAATCAATCGGTTTTTTCTATAAAATATATGGACAGAAATGACCTTACTTTCCGGTCACCCTATTATTTTTTTTCGAGAGCCAATAAATAACATTTCATAATTCCAAATTTTCGAGAAGAGATAGTAAATAATAAATAATTTTAATATATACTTTATTATCATTAGTTTATCTAATATGATATTAGCATCAATAACTATCTTGTATTACATTGCATACAATATTCTACGACTAATTAGTTTCTTTAAAAAACAAAATATAGTTATCGCATCGCATCGCCTCTGCTACGCTTATCGATTATTACGTACAACATTGCAATCCCACTAAACCCTTTATATCTCATCCATATGGCCATGATCTCGTTTCTGTGACAACCAATTTTCTTTTTTATCACTTCAATTATAAAGTTCAAAATGTCACCACTGTTCACAAATAAGGAAATTTCGTGTTACTGAAAACATATAAAAAACTACGACTGTAATGAGAACGATTTGTAAATACGTAAATGAGTGTTTACGAAACGGAAAGTTGAAATTTAAACTTTATATCTATGGCAGTAGGTTTTAAATTGAATCGTGTCGAAGTTTTGTAGTTATAAACGGCACATGTTTAAGATATCTCCCCTAAGCAAGATGCTAATTTTATCCCGGCGCTGTGAAGCTTAGGGCACGTTGGCGACGACATATGGAGCGATATTTTTATTGTGTTTGGGTGGGCATATGAAACTAAAGAAATATATTCACTATTTCGAACTATGACCGTGGTAATGTTATATGTCACTCTGTATTTGGCGCATGCGGCAAACGATGCGAATTACACTACTACCACCGTTCTTGTCTTGTCACACTCTGTATTTGGCACTAATCGGTGTAGCATAACTCCTAAAGATGCCCCGTGGAGGGGTGAAACACGCGTTGAGGTATTTAACGATGGCGGTTGTGTAATTCGCATTGTTTGCCGCATACGCATTTATCAGCGGGCTGGCGGGCGGTGCACTTTGTTGCACGACTACCACTGCATGTGCGGAAGTGGCTAAATGTTGGTTCTTTTCTAATGTGGTAACGTTCCAGACATGTAAAAAAACGATACACTCTTTGCCCATTAAAATAGTAAAACACTAGTCTTTTTTATTTATTTATATATTTTATGCATATACGTGTGTGTACGTACACGAATATATGTATATATGCACGTGTATGTGAGTATTTGGGCATGTGTTTATATGTATCTTGTAAGACTTAATTGCACACCTGTATATGCCATAAAGTTTATTGAGTAACTTTCTTCTATGTAGGTATATGATCCTTTTGCACGTCTTCACAATATAAATGATGCTAAAGGCGGAAACTTGTTATGATCCCTTGTTTTATAAATCGCCTGTTATAGTGTAACAAGCTTATTGAGAGACTACCACTAGCCGATAAACACTTGAATAGTCCTCCAAATAGGTGTGCCGATAACAAAATCTTTAGTGAAGACCTGTGCTCTGCTGTAGGCGTCTATAGGCTGAAAAGATGATGTTGATGGTCATACATTTAAATAAGAATAATAACTCTCATCTCTCGTCTACACTTTGTTGCCGCACCGTACATGGTTGTCGACAATATTAGTTGATAATGGAAAGATCTAAAAAACGTGAACTCATACATTTTAATACAAAAAACACGTTCTTGCCCAATACGTTCCTTTTGCAGTGATAGTAAGTACTTAAGCAAGTTCTTTAAAGAACTTTCATATGCCGTTCTTTGGATTATCTTTATACCCATTGCCACCGAATCTTAATTGCAGAGAATTAAAACATCTTGCCATCTTCAAAAATTGTTGCAAACAGAACTGCGAAACGTGTTGGCATTTAAACGGATTGTGATACTTGTGTTTATAAAAGTAAGTTAAAGTTAGTGATATTGCGCTATTTATATATATATATATTCATTTATTTATATATAGTTGTGGTACAGGACTGTGATTTGGTAGTACGAACGTAGGTTACGAGTTCGATTTCCAGGATACAAATGATATAATTCACTCTTTGTGCTTTAATAATATAGCGTTGTCACTGTTTATAAAAATAGGAAGGGCAAAAGTGTCCTCCGCGTACCATAAAACTATGATCGCCAACTTACCTGCCAAGCGTGACAGGGGGAGGTATATGTCTTGCATGTGAGGATCTCCTGACCGGAACGACACGATTTATTTATTTTATTTTTTTCTTTATTTTATCTATAATTACCAGATGCGATAGTCATAAAAAACAATGCCTGCAGAACACAAATTCCATAAAACTAAAATTAAATCGAGTCACAGTATAAATAAATTTTTAACCATATTATTCTTTTATTCAATTTTAACTTTGATAGCGCAAATATATATCCAAGTGGTTCGTTTTGCTGTATTTTATTAAAAATTATAACACTTATTTATAATGATAAATAAATAAAAAATCAGCAGGAAATCTAAGAATTACATAAATAACAATTATATGTCATCGTACTAGAAGGTTCTAGAATTTTCCATTTATGTTACTATTCGCACCCGAGGTCAAGGATCGAACCCTAAACCGAAGCTCTTCTGTTGGTTGGCTAAAGAGGACATATACACAATGTTTATTAAAAGGTGTAAAAACTTCAAAGGAATGATTGCAAAGTTTACAATTAAAGACATATCATCTCCTACGTAGCTTTACTCATATTTAAGTCTATAACATAACATATAAATATATTAAAAGGACGAACGAGGGATCGTCATTGAAAGGTTAATTATAAAGGCATGTCTTTGATTGCCTGACATCTGTATGCTGACGATCTAATCTTAAATTGCATTCTCATTTATTTATTACAAATAAACGTGTGTTTATCATAATGTGTACACGCAAATAATATTCATCACATTAAAGTTAATTAGTTAAATAGGTCGCAAATATATATCTTACAAAATATGATGCCATCAATAAAGAGAGAAACAAAATTCATTTATTAGTGAACAAACTCAACTATAAGTAAAAACAACTTGTTAATTTTCATAAATCAAAAATAAATATACAAATAGGACATGTACAAGATGATAAGTTATAACTGTAAAAACTTTTCTATCACATGTTACATTAATTTTTTTTTACTCTAATGTCAGATAGGAGATAATAATTATTTTATTATATGTAGCAATTCGAATGTTAAAAACGCTTTTTTTCTATGTTATCATTTCGTTATTAATTACTTTTTAAACTCTGATTTTTGATAAAATATAGCCTTAATTAACTATCAGCCAATGAGCCATACACATCTATTTTACACCTATAACCAATCACCCTGTATCCGTGTTATTATTGTCAGTTATTTGGTTGCATCTATAAAGAACGATTGCATCTCAATTGTCCCCAATTGATGCGGGCAGCATATTAGATTTGTCACGCAAATCACATCTTGTTATCGTATCAATACTTTTAACAGATAACGTTCAGCGTTGTTTTGTTCATTTCTATATTTAGACCGAATGATCGAGACTCGGAAAATATTGTTTTAATATAAGGCAGAAGAACAGAGATCACCGACGTCGAAGAAATGTGGTTGTCTATGACAACCTGCAAGGGGTCTAAGTCAGCGAAATAAAATTTTGGGGTTCATGGAATGAAAATGGGAGTCCATGATCGTGGATATTTACTTACATCATACTATCTTATAATATCAAAACATTTAATGTTACGTATATTTTACATAACAGATACAAAATTTTATTTTTAAGTAGTTTTAATTTAAATTCAATTAATAAATGAATAAATTAACATGTGTTTTTACTTTAAATTTTAACACTAAATTTCACTACAATTAGAAATTTATAGGAAATCAATATCAGGTAAGTAGGGGGTCTACCCACAATAATCACAATCTACACAGAATAACATGGCAAGGGGTTTAGGCAAGTTTGGGGAACTCTGGTCTAGATGAAAATGCTCCTATTAGTAAATAGTCGGTAAAGCTGCGTCTGTGTCTGTATTGCAGAGTATTGGTAATTGCGGATCCTAGATAGGTGATGGGCAGTAGCTTCAGCTCAGGTTCAATAAAAAAACATGTGTCAGGAATTTTGTCTACGTTTACGCACCAGTTTCCTTTTTACTTCTTTCTTCTGTATGTTGTTTTGGTTTCAATTTTCGAAACTTAAACTTAAGTTAGTAAGGAGAATAACTGAATTGGTCTTGAAGTAACGACAAAAGAAAGCAGCAAGGCGTACTATGGCAACAATTACGCATCAAGTATATGCCGATGTACAGTCAGCGCTTGTTACGGTCACTATTTTGATTTGATAAGAACCCTATATATATCTTTATTGTTTTAATATTAGATACAAATTATTTTAACTCAAGACATTACGAAACAAAATGTAAAATGTTGAACGAGTTCAAATATTAATAGTGATATAATATATATATATATATATATATATATATATATATATATATATATATATATATATATATATATATATATATATATATATTAAATATAGTAAATATATATTTGTGTATAATTATATAGTATATTACACACGCATGTGAGTGTGTGTGTGTGTAAATATTGTATATGATAATAAGTGTTTATATAATATAAGGCTCTTCATCGCGTGGTATATGTTCCCTAAATATGCCACGAATACAGAAACCGTAAATACGGAATGATAATTTATATGGAATTATAGAAGTTCCTAGGTGACAAAAATTTAAAAACAAATCTTTTATGTGAAGTTTTTGTGCATTATAAGGCTTGAATAATGGTTTGGAGAATATTATATTTTCACTTGCTTAGCAGTTTTTAAAAGCTCCTTCAATTCAGACTGACACGCAGCAATCGCATTAGCAATCTTATAAATAAGACTTCCATAGAATGTTCCAAAGTTCATAAAGATATCGCATAGCTCATTTGTCATTCTTAAACCTTCAATAAGGATTTTACATTTTGAAATAACTATTTTTATTAGTCCATTTGACGATTTTTACAAAGGGTGTTGGGTTGGATATCTATCAAAATCCCTTTAATTTTCTATATTTACTTCTTAGATCCGCAAATTGTGAAAATGTGAATGAAGGAAGCGCGAATAAGGAATTTTTACTGTATAATAGAACTCGGTCGTGATTTGCGGCTCGAACAAGTAAGATAGCATAATAGCGGCAATCCCTCTCCCAACTGTCGGCGGTTAGTAAACGCGGATAAAAAAACGTTGTAAACACCCTAACAATACTAATTAGAACTAATAAAAAAATCGTTAGATGAAAGTGGCGGACTTTAAAATTAGTAAAATGTCTTTATAACAACCGAAGCTAAAACTCCCGGAATAACTCCCGAGCATAATTCTACTTTACATCGCTAGCTTTTTTTACCAAAAAAAATTTTTCGCTTTTACTGAACGCAGACAGTTGGGAGAGGGTTGCCGTTATTTGATACGGATCTTTCTTCTCCCAGCTGCGAGGCACGACAGCGTTTTATCATTATTTATAATTTTTGTTATGGATAAATTCACCTGAAGTTTATACAAGTCGCTGCCAAAGCGCTACAGATCGTTAAATGCTTTGAGGTTTAAGACAATGTGCCAGGCCAACTGATCAAAAAATTCTGCCGTTGATTTTTTCTTGAGGAGGTTCGGTAAATATGTTTCAT
Organism: Battus philenor; assembly: GCF_028537555.1. Lineage (NCBI taxonomy): Eukaryota > Metazoa > Arthropoda > Insecta > Lepidoptera > Papilionidae > Battus > Battus philenor. The sequence continues at coordinate 10,407,702 of NW_027181686.1, forward strand.
GCTATGTGTCCTCGGTGTTTTTCCACCTACATTTTATTGAATCAATTAATGCCTTATGTAATGGGAATAAAATTAAAAGAGTAAGGTCAATCAATCGTGTCATTTATCAAATAAATAAAACCAAAAATAAAAAAATATAACCAAAAATTGTAAATAAAGAAAATCAATAAATATATTCTGCGAAATAAGAACCAATGTAATTAAAAATGTAGACAAGGAAAGAAAGGTGACGTGTGAAAGAATGAAAGATTTTGTGAGGGATGTGAAAAAAAAGAGAAAGAATATACGAAGAAGGAAATAAGAAAGAGCGAAATATTTACACCCTCACTGTAACGTAACTGCCCCCAGAGTATGGGAACAAAAAAATGCCTTATGTATAAACCAGGATCAATATACCATTTATTAATCCTTAGTCATCCATAAATCCATTGCTTTAAAACCGCTCCGCTGACACATGCCGGCGTATATAGCTCAAAAAAACTTTCAATAGATCGAAACATAAATAAGCTTTTTAATTTTTAATACTTTATTCGTATCATTTTATCGCCATAAGTAAAAGAAAAAATTGGATTTTTAAAAAAAAATTGACAATTTCAAAAAAGTCACAAAAATGTATAATGAACATGACGATGTATTGTAAATTCTATTATACAGTCATTGGTTCATATTACTAGAATACAAACACAAGAATACCCTCAAGCCATATATGGTATGGTATGGTACGCAGAATAACTAAACAGCCTTCGATGCCTTAATTCTAAATAAAAACTGTCATAGAACCGTATATAGTAAAAACGTCGACGCTTCTGAATTCCATAGAAATTGGGAATCCTCTAATCATACAACCATAAATAAAATAACTAATTTCGATACCACGAAATTACGTGTAATAAGTAAAGCATTTAACCAAATATATACTACATGACGTAGATGCAGCATGAATAAGAGCACAACCAGCGAAGGTCAACATATATAGTTCAACACAATAATGCGCACGAACCTATGTGTGAGTCTTCATATATGTATTAAATTTCAAATTATCTGAGAATGATATCTATTGACACTCACACATTTAACATATTTATACAGTAACACACATATGGTACAACGCGCAAAGATAAATTAATTATCATTGAACACCTTGACCTGCATGACGCTTCGAAATGGAATTCCACGATCTGAACGTTACGTTTGTCGCTAATTCTGGAACACGAGACTCTTGTTCTCGGAATCAAGGAGTTCATTCGATACAAGAATAGTTTGGTTATCTGTGAGATATCATGAAGACATTTGCATTAACGAACAGCGTTCTAAAATAAAGACAAACGGTACTTTTAAAATTATATCGCAGTAGTTCCTAACGCACCCTGATGTAAAAACAGTTCTCAATAAATTCAGTACTTATTTTTATAGTTTATAATTATTTGTATAGTTTTTATACATATTCATGCCCTTTTTTAACTCATTTTATATTTCAATATAATGAGACTTTACTCATTTTATATTTTCTTTGGAAATAAGTTATTCCCAGGGCGTCATTTTAACAAAATAAGCCAGAAGAACAAAATAAGAAGAAAAAAACCAGAGAGTCCTGTAAAAAAGTGATAGCTAGTTATTTTTAGGTTGTACCGCTTATATTATGCTTATATTACGCTTATTCATATGTTAGTGATATTGATATATTCTCGTGCTCTCTTGTATCTTTTAAAAAACAATTTCGTTCGAAATTATTGAGTACATACAATGCAATTTAAACCATAATATAGATATATAAACAAACATAATATAAATATATAAACCATAGTCTTTGATCCCTGTTTAGTAATGTTTTTATTCTTATTTGTTTTTTTTTATTTTTTGACTATAAATCATTATATGTTCTCAGTGAGATAGTTATTTTTCTAAGCTTCTAAGTTTGTACTTTCTTACTGCCTTTTGTTACTGTCTATCTCCAATAAAGTAATTAAATTAAATTATATTGTCATATGTGCTCATAGATTACCACTCCAAGACATAAGCCTTCCCCAGAGATGGCAGCTATCCCAGTGCTTTATTATGGCACTCAGAAGACGCTGCTGCCCATCCTCTGGAAACTTGTTTATGGGCAGTGACAATTTTATATTATTAATGCACAAAGTACGATTTATATTACATTGTATCCGGAAAATCGAATCCGTGACCTACTATCGCAAGTCATAGTTCGTAATGGAGTATTATAGCTTGCTTATATTATTTTGAGCTAATTGAACCATAGCGACATCAGTAAGAAATGGACCAATATTTAGCCACTTCCGCACATGCAGTAGTAGTCGTGCAACAAATTGCACCGCCCGCCAGCCCGCTGATAAATACGTATGCGGCAAACAATGCGAATTAAACAACTGCCACAGACTGTGTTTGGCACTAATCGGTGTAACATAACTCCTGAAGATGCCCCGTGGAGGGTTGAAACACGTGTTGAGTGGTTTAACAAAGGCAGTACTACCACTACATGTGCGGCAGTGGCTTAATGTTGGCCCTTTTCTTACTTAGGATGGACTTCCGCAAGATAACGCCCGATTCCATTAAACATAGCGACCTCCTTGAAGAAAATATTCGCTTCGGTAGTACGTCATCTAAATATAGTGTAAATGAAAATTTGTGGAAAAAAATTAAGTCTTTCTCCTTTAATGTTTTTTAACAGTTTAAATACCCCCCCCCCCCCTACAGGCTCTTTCTCGTATCCCTTAGTAAACTAAAAATTATTTACATATAATTCGTTTTAAAAATACCGTTATTATTTAAATATATAATTTGAGAGCCCGTCGTGGTTTTCGCTACACAACCATATTTGTAAATTATAACTACAAAAAAACAGTCAGGTACGCGATAGACAATGTTCATTACCGAGCCAGTACCAGACGTGGACCATTATATTTTTAACGAACTTCATTCATACACTCCGTAAAACCTACTGAAAATTTAGATAATTAAAAACATAAACCAATTTGTACTTTACTACCTTACCATAAGAGTTACTTTTGTTTATGCTATACATGTTACAGGTTGTCCGAAATCCAAAAAAAAACATTAGATAGACGTGATTACTCGTTTAGGTGATCACGTACAATTTTGGTACACTCCCACGTAAATTGTGGCGCCATTGACGGCGTAAATATAGTGTACATTTATCTTCAATGTCACGATGCTTTGACCTCAAGTTTAAGGTCCCCAAGGTCTGCAAAATTTAATGTTTTTTTGTCGCGTCCTACACGAAGGTGTCTACTTGACATTGTTTTATGTTTGAATTAATCAGTAGCTATAAAATTTTGACGGCAATCATATATTCTTGCAACAATGTATTTAAAAGTAAAAAACATAAAACAGGTAGTAATTGAACTTATCTGATTCTTGACGATATATCATATATTACGAAAGTATATAACAAATTAAAATTAAAAACTTGTTAATCATCATTATTTTTGTCAAAGTCCATAGATGGCTATAGGCCTCATCCATAAATTCATCAAATAAGACCGATTGGAAACAGCTTGCATCTAGCGCAGTATTGTTGAACCTTTTATGTACTATGCCCCATAGCCTCCTTTAACAATCAAAATGCTCCCCATGTGAGACGATCAAATATTGGGCAACACTGATCTAGCGAGTTCCGAAAACTTTGACAAAATTTTCTTTCACCTTGGTGGACGTACTGCGCTTTGCTTACCAATTTGTGGTCTCCATGATGAAGAAGATGATCCCTGTGTAACATCCAACTTTAAGATTTAAGCCCAGAAACTCCGCAAAGCGCTTATATGCCAAGATTTGGGCTCCTCTGAGGATTTTCAATGCCTCTTTATTTGGCTCATTCGAAATAAGTTACACTCGATTTAAGGTGGTGCTTCTTATATGTATTTTCTCTTTTTGTTTCTTTCTTGTTGCAAGGCTCAATCTGCCGTTTTTAATATCCTTATTGTGTTACAATAATTAATTTACAAATAAATAAAACATATGTTTACGTATGTACATTTCTTTCACACGTGACAAAAGGTCTTTAACATTTGTATTAATTATTACAAAGATGATCCATATCGTAACATCGTTTACGACTCTACATTTATAATTTTAACTGTTACCAAGAATCTAACTGGATCAAATACTCACAGATATGCTTGACTACGTGACTGTATGATGGACTTTATTTAAATTTGCGAGAGATATTTCATTTGTGTCATTAATGTGTTGATAAGCGAAGACATATGACGTGCGAACTGTCAAATTATACTATTAACTAAGCGGTATATTTTGAGATATGTTACTACTATAACTGCATCTAAATATACCGTTGTAGAGATTATCTTAATATGTTTAATTCATAAAGAAAATATTCATAACTGTCACGTTTATGTATGTTTATAATTAAAATAAATAATCAAATGTTTCGGAAGTGTATAAAGATATGTAAGTTTACGTGGTGTCCCAACCGCATTTAGCAGGCTAGATACGAGAGCTCTGCTCAGGGTCGACACACCATAGAATTCCATCCGTATCTCTGACATAAACGAAATGCGAAAATTCATCAAGGCATTTTTCCATCTCACATAACTACTAAGAGGACACTGGTAATGCAAGCAATACAGTGGACATCCTATGGCTGGCTAAATTACAACTTGTTCTAACAAATGAATTTTGTATACCGATCATGACCATAACTATGTGTTATGGAGTGAATGATATTGTGAAGTAAGGAAGAATTGAGGATGCGAGATTATGTGAAGAATGGAGGAAGAATAATAAAGAATAAAATACTGAAAAAATATATTTCGTAAGCAAAGTCTGCGTCATAGATTAATATAGGGTAACGAGAGATTTCCATAAAAGGAGGCAGTAATATAAAAATAACTATGTCCTCATTATCATCATCATTTCAGCCAAAGGATAAACATCCTTCATCTTGGACATTCCATCTTGGACATAGGCCATATAATACGAGAAAAAGCCTCTACTCTCTCTCAAAATCCTTAATCGTTTTGGTACGCCCTCCATCCCTTAGCGTTAAGAGTGAAAGAGAATATTATGAAAGTGAGAGAAGCAGACAAGGGTGTAAGATTATACTGGGTGAAAGCGCACGCTGGGACGGAGGGGAATGAGAGGGCGGATCATCTGGCCAAGGACGCGGCCCTGAACTGCAAAAGAGGAGTATGAGGAATGCCCCATCTCATTCGTCAAGCGACAACTTAGACTGGGAACGCCTGACGAATGAAATAGGAGGTATATAGAAGGTACGACGGCATCGGCAACACGAACATTTTTCCAGGATGCCGTCTCCGCAGTATCGAGGTGGACGCGGTTTTGATCCAGCTCTTCTCGGGCCACGGGGGGTTCTCCGAGTACCTTTACCGGTTTAAGCTCAAAGAGGACCCCTCGTGCTTCTGTGAGCCGGGCTTGGGCCAAACCGTGGTCTACCTGGTTAGCCCACTGTCCCGCATTCGGAGGACACCGGGTCGAATCCGAATGCGGGTTGGGCGTAAAAATAATTGAGGGAAACATCGCCCCTATGTTAAAAGATGCCAAAAGTAGAGAATCGTTTCTCAATTTTTGTAAAGTAATAGTTAAACATGTTACAAAAATAAAAAAGTAAAACAGTGTAATAGAGTAAGTATAAAACTGTTATTAAAAAATGTGAAATAATGTGAACAAAATTGTAAAATAGAGAAATAAGAAGGCGATGTATGAATGACAATTAGAACGAAAGAGAAAGATAGAATGAATTGTGGAATGAAAGAGTGGAACGATAGATTACGTAAAGAATGATAGTAGAGAACTAAAATGAAAAGGACAATGAAAAAAAATAATAAGTCAAAAAACGACCCTGTCCTTCCCAAAGCTAGAGGAACGAGAAAAAAAATCTTTTTGCTATAGTTACTTGAACAACATCTTAATCGACAATTACTTTTAACATACACTCTGATATAAAATGATTTGTTATATTATTAACATGTAATACTAAAAATAATTCAAAACAATAAAATATTAGTGTTCAGTAAACATCGGTGCCTATGTAAGGCAATAATTGGACACTAAGCTATGTCAGGCAATAAAAACAAGCATTCTCACGATAACAGTTCGTCCTTCACGCCCTTCCTGACTCTCGGCGTGTGGTGAACGCCTATTATGGTCCCGCCAGTAAGGAAACATGAGAAAATATTTTATACTAACAATAAGGATATACCTTTCGCAGGCTTAGAGGTCACATTAAAAGGGCTTTTATTAATATCGTTATACAACTTGATAGTTTATAAGTGTAGAAGATTTAAAACGGTGAATGTATTGACAGCAATCTTTACTGCTTTTATACTTACTTCTAATTACCTGTATAAAATCATCACTCTGAAACTCTATTGAAATACAACAGGCCAGTAACATCTGGCAGTATTCTGTAGGGATAGATATTAAACAAGAAATAATTTTACAAAGCAGTGATTTGAATTTCGAAAACGCTTTTCCTATGTTACGCTTACGTTATTTATTCTTAAACCATTGATTTTTTATATAGGGTGTACCATATGTTAATTAGCAGCGAATGAATTATACATTCACTTCTTTAAAGATTTTACACTTATACCAATCTCCCTGTATAAGTTGATCAGTAATATATAGAGCAATAGATAGAACAGTTTGCTAGTCGTATCTTCGACGAAATATATAATATATTAGTAAAAAAATTAAAACTAGAATAATTTAGTATTTAAGAGTTATCGTTGTGCTTTGATTTTTAAAAATTTTCACATATATTTATAGTTTACATAATGGGTGCGTAATGAAATAGTAAATTAATAAAAGATGTTTCAAACCACAATGACACATAAATAGTTACTCATACAAACAATTACGAATATAAAACTGAAGGTAAAAAACTAGAGAAAATATTACAAAATTCACTGTAATAAAGACTAATAATTATTAAAAAATTACGTTTCTGCAGTTATAATTGATATGTGTCGCAGTAGTGTGAAGTAGTAGATGATTCTGTTTGCCTTATCTAGTCTAATGTAACGGGGTATGATTATAGATGTAAAACCTTTAAAGGTATGAATATATAGTCGAATGTTGTCATTTAATGTATCCAGTGGTAATCCAGAGGTTGTACTTGCGAACATAGGTCACGGGTTTTATTCCCGGGATACAACCTTATGGAACCTCTTTGTGCATTAATTATCTAAGATTAATCCTAAAACTTTTTATATTTACATAGGCGCTTCTCAATTTTGGCGCCCTAGATGGTCACCCAGTTTGCCCACCCACAAATACGGTACCATTGACAATAATGCTTGCAGTACTAGTTTCTATCTGAAATACTGGGATACCTCTTGCAAAACTATCACTCTTAAGTAAAACATACGTATTTTAAATATCTAGTACTATCTACAATAAAAGAAATTAGTTCCATAATAAGCTCTCTATTAAATAGAATAAAAATTGATTAAAAGGACGAATGAATTGATCGTCATTGTAAGGTCAATGGCACGTGCGTTGCATGACATCTCACCAACGATCCAATCTTACGTTTCATTCTCATTTATTTCTTACAAATAAACATGTGTTACTTCGTCGTCGTTTCAGCGCATAGACGCCCAGTGCAAGGCTTCCTCCGGGTCGGCCCACAACACTCGTAATGTAATGTGTAGTGTAACGTAATGTAATGTACCTAGTCACCTTAGAGTAAGAAGATGATGGAAGAAAGGCGAGAAAAGAAAGAAGGTTTAAAAGAGCAAAACGAAAGATATTGTGAAGGACAAAAGTAAAGAATTAAAAATATTGTGAAGCGTGAAAGAGAGTGATAAATAAAGAAAAGACTCAAAAACTTATTGAATAATAAAGTCCCTGATCCCAAAAAGTTAGAGGTACGAGAGGCCCCCGATAGCGGGGCCCATAAAAAATATCGTGGGCGAACCAAGTTTGGATCCGGATCCCTACTTGGCTCGCTTGTGATCAACGCTGCCGTTCCAAGCTGCGTACACACAAACTCTACTCAGCTCTACTCAGGTAGAGTTCATTACTACGTCTTCATGCAATTGGTACACGCCCGACTAACTTTGTTAATTTTTAAGATCACTGACCGGAAGGTTCCGTTTACTCAACTCCGATGAAGCTGTAAAAGCCCTAGGGCCAACATCAATCGAGAATAAATCCGGGTTGACAGGCTGGTGGGCGATCCCAGTGTGTTAAGAATACAGACGCTGCAGCCTATCTTCTGTAAACTTTTTTGTGAGCAGTCGCAATCATAAATAATTAATGCACGAACTGTTAATTATATATAATACCGTCTCCTGGGAACCAAGCCTGCGACCAACCATCGCAAGTCTGATGTCCTCTACCGCTGGACTACCACTGCTCTGTACCATCGAACGTGTGTTTATCAAAATATATATGTACACGTAAGTTATACTCATAACATACAAGCAAATAAGTTAAATACTTCGCTTATAAATATTCGCTGAATATTTCTTGCCAACCATGATGCCATAAAAAAATGCGTTATTAATCTCTCGCAGACTTAACTATAAATAGAGTTCAAAAACGTAGGGAAATAAAACAGTTTATTAATTTTCATCAATCGAAAATGAATATACAAATAGAACATATACAGGATGGTCGGTAATAGGCGTAAAAGTTTTAAAAGGGGTGAATGTATAGCTCTTTACATATAGAGGTCTATATTTGCAATGAGCTGAAAGGATAACATTATTTCAAAATTATTAAATAGTTATTTAAAAGTGTGTACGAAGGTGTTCTACGTGGTGTGAAAATTTATAGAAAGCGGACTCGGTTTCCCATTGATGATTGATGAAGATGCTTTATGGTTTATGCACAATTATCTTATATACTTATTTACATAGTAGTAGGCCGACTATGTGTTTGCTCTGGCTGATCCCGACTGGATGAAAAAGACCTAGGACAGAGAGGCTTGGCACAGGTTGGAGGAGGCTTCTACACAATTAGGATTCATACCAGCAAATGAAGACCAAAATAAGTAAATTTAATTAGTTTTAACTCCAATTTATTTGTAATAACTTAATTGTGTTCAAATATGTAATGACCAAGCAATATTATTATTATTATTTCTCTACCTATGTACGTGGTATGTACACAAAAACGGGAATTGAATCCGCTGCTTTAGATCAGAAATCACAGTTTTTAATCACCGTGCTATCGAGGTTCAGTGAGTCAAAGACTAGTATGTTATAAAGTATTTTAACGACATTCGCATCGCAAATAAGGAGCGTTCGCCGCCCATGCTTCGAGTTCACGGAGTGAGGAAAAAAACTTCGCAAAAAAACATTAAGGCGCCTAACTACACTGATATAATTAAGATAGACGCAATTGGTTCGAATAGGTTGTTTTCACGATGTTTAAGTCTAACATGACTCTATGTATTTTTGTCCTAATTATAATAAATGTTTGTTGCGAAAAATGTAGAGTCGGCAGCAAACTAAAATTTTACAAAGATTATTTTAAATTCGATTTTACCAAAGTTCTTGATGGAGCCTTTCAGTACTAACAGTTAGTAAGAAAAAAAATTACCATTAATATTTCCAGCCATGATCAGCCAGCTTTTACAGTCAGGATCTATACTGTGACTTTATTGAAATTTGGATACTTCGCAGGCTTGAAGAGAAAGATCGACAGGCGCGTAGACTAAACTCTGTTTACGTAACTTAGTTCGAAGACTCCCTTTTGGAATCTCGTCTCGAGTTACTACAAGGTATACATAAGTAAGAAAAGGACCAATATTTAGCTACTTCCGCACATGCAGTGGTAGTCGTGCAATAAAGTGCACCGCCCGCCAGCCCGCTGATAAATGCGTATGCGGCAAACAATGCAAATCACACAACCGCCACCGCCAAATTACTCAACACGTGTTTCACCCCTCCACAGGGCATCTTCAGGAGCTACGCCATACCGATTAGTGCCAAACACAGAGTATGAATGTCCTGAAATTGAGAAACATTTTGTACCACACTCGAGCCGATAAACAAGTTCTCATTAACAAAGGCCACAGAAGAAAGGCAGGTTCAAGGACGCTCACCATCCACGAAGCTCAGGGGCTATAGAGACGGTCATCGTCGTCACACGAACTCATGGGAGTAACACAGACGACATTCAAGATGCGATCACAAGTTTCGTCGATGTGACAAATACGACACCTGAGGATGACAATATAGAGTAGAAATAAGGAAGAGGTCGCACGTAACTTTAAAAACTTGACATTGTAAGGGCGTGTATGAAATTAAACAAGACACAAATAATTCAAAAAAATAAAAGAATTAAGTTAGAAAATAGAGGCAAAAATTTTTTCAAAAACATTGAGCATTAATGTTAAAACAAAGACACGGAGGTTAATGTCTGTAGATCCTTTTAAAAGAATGGACAGCAAGGTCTAAAATACTGATTAACAAATCACAACTTAATCTGTTGCTATCATCTGTCCTGCACGAACGCTAGAGAAGTTCCAAGCGTATTCCCGAGACGGTTTTAAGAAACCGGTTTTTGCGGCTTCTTTCCAAAGTTTTTTATTTCCAAATCTTATTTCTTGACAAGCCATTTAAATTTTTGTTAATTGTCATAGTAAATCAAAATTCCGTATAAATAATTTTAATTATAAATCAAGCCGATTTACATATGAATCATAGAGTTCATAGAACTGTTCAGATTTGCAACTGTTTCCGTGAATTTAATCTTATCTAATCTGCAACGTGCTGTGACCGACTTTGTCTTCGCTATATTTTTTATGTCACTTGAATAACAAAATATATAACTCTTGTATAGTCTTATAGGCCCAATGTAATTTTTTGTGTTTATTATTCTGGACTAGTGCAAGTTCTCTAATAATGACAGGTATTATATGCTTTTTATTTATATGTTTGTTTCACTTTGTATGTACATATGTATGTAACATATTAACTTACGCTACAAGACCTGTACATAGCACTGCTTGCATCTAGCGATGTCCAGGGACTCTTACTATTTCGTCGGTCCACTAGAGAACTAACGAAATACGATTACTAAATATCCTATGATTTGTAATAAATAATAAATAAATAAATAAAAATCTTTCTATATACATTGACAACTTAAAATCTAATAAATAAAATTCTCGTGTCACGGTGTTCGTACTTGAATTCCTCCGAAACGGCTTGACCGATTTTTACCAAATTTTACATGCGTATTCAGTATGTCTGAGAATCGGCTACTATTTATTTTCCATACCCCTAAGTGATAAGGGTGGTCCACCCCTAAATTTTATTTTTAAGTTTTTAGACAATTTTTTGGTTTTTATTTTATTATGATACAGCATACAAAAATACATACAAACCTAAATTTTCACCCCTCTACGATCAACCCTTATCTTACATTTGTTAATTAAAAACTTTAATTTTTTTTGCAAAACAACGTTTGCGGGATCAGCTAGTCTCAATATATATATATATATATATATATATATATATATATATATATATATATATTACTATTGGTGTAACATTTTAAAGTATGTAAGAATTGCAAGAACTTTTGTAACACTTTTAACACCGAGTCTGACCTATTCTAAAAATTACAAAATGTGGTCATAAACTTTATACCACACGTTACGCGTGGTCAATTTACAAATGAAATTGTGTGAATTTCGCCAAAAGCAACATTTTTAGCATTTCACGGCCGAGCATCGTGGGCCTCATTGCGTTCATGTAAACAAAACCCCACCCACACACCGCGCAGCCTGATTGGGTACATTCGATCTTACAAAAGTTCAAAATTCTAATAACATATGGATGGTTCAAACCTGTTAAAATTAAATAAGAATCTTTTAATAACAGTGTCAAATTGAGTGTTATGTTTTAGATAAGATTTTTAAATACAATAATCAGTCATATCTTTCATCATCACCTCAGCCACAGAACGTTCACATAGAAGCACTTAGAAGCAGACTGAGATCAGATCATCTGTCCACGTCGTCAGCGGATGTCATACGCAATCCTTCAAACCTTCAAAGAGTATGTGATCGCCCATTACCGCTTTTACCTTCCGCAAAACATTATTGTATTACATTTACAAAATTCAAAACGCATGTTATCATACCTTTATGGAAAATAAAATGCTTATTATTGAATAAGCGAATATTTAAATGTTATCATAACTTTACGGAAAATAAAAAGCTTATTATTGAATAAGCGAACATTTAAATGTTATCATAACTTTATAGAAAATAAAAAGCTTATTATTGAAATGTTATCATAACTTTATGGAAAATAGAATGCTTATTACTGAATAAGCGAATATTTAAATGTTATCATAACTTTATGGAAAATAAAAAGTTTATTATTGAATACGCGAATATTTAAATGATAAGAGCAGTAATGTTGCTTAATTTTGTTATCATTTAGGCGATATTTGACAAAGCAAAAATCTGTCCTGTTAAAAGTTCCAGTTTTAAATAAATGAATTTTATCTTCATCATTGCCGATTACAATAATCCTATCCAAGTTTTAAGCACATCCATGCAATGCAGCAAAAGCACTTGAGGATTTCTCTAACATACTGTGGACAATCAGGTTCCTAATTTGAATATAGACTAATAAATACCCTGGCTTTGCACGAGTTTTCACATTTTTACTAGTCAACATTGATGCTAGTAATGTTAATAAACTTAAAGTCAAAAAAATATGAATCATTATTGTCCGTCGACCTAACAACTCCCTAACAACAAATAAAAAACCTTTGTTATTAAAAATTAAGCTATGGGTGACCAACACAAGGTACACTTTCGAACAACGCCTTAATCTCAAATACAATCATTAGGAGATTATAAAGATAAATAACATACCTTAGTTCTAACTAGTAGTGTGTAGGCATTCTAGCCAAGTGAGAGAGAAACGGAGTCTTCCATACATAAGATATATATTAGCGGGACCGGAAAATAATGTCGTTTCCGTTGAGATATTTTACAGAAAAACCGATTGATTTTTACCGCTCCGGTATTGAAAATTTGTATGCTCGATGGCAAAAGATTGTTGAAAACGAAGGTGAATATATTGTTGATTATAAATAAAAACTTTTTAAAAATGCAGTCGTGTGAATTTAACTTAAGAAAGCGACATTACTTTCCGGTCTCCCTAATATTTAACTGTATAGTTTCAATTCCTTGACTTAAAGCATAAGAGAAATCTACGTCACATATTTATCTTTTACTATTATGTTTCTTATTGTCGCAAGACTTTCTCCTTTGAAATAAACCTCTGAATTAGATAGTCAGCAAATGGCTTATAAAGAAGGCTCAAAACCTATTAAAAAATCGATGTAACTTCTCTATAATTACATAGATATAGATATAAATAATTTATAGATATTGATTCATCTCAGGCAATAGATGCCTACTGCAATAGGCTTCTCCCAAAAATATCCTCGATGAAAGATATTCCGATCGTGCGCTGCCCGCATCAAACAACTTCCTGTGACCTTATTTATGTAAGAAAAGGACCAATATTTAGCCACTTCCGCACATGCAGTGGTAGTCGTGCAACAAAGTGCGCCGCCCGCCAGCCCGCTGATAAATGCGCATGCGGCCAACAATGCGAATTACACAACTGCCACCGTTAAATCACTCAACACGTGTTTCACCCCTACAAGGGGCATCTTCAGGAGTTATGTTACACCGATTAGAACCAAACACTCGTCCTTGCGTATGTTATATATGTATATGTAATTGATATATATTATATCCTCGTATTTATTTTGTTTATTTGTTCTAAGTTATTATTTATAAACTTTCTATGCACTACCTTGGGTTGGTATAAAATGCCTGTATGGCAGTAATTCCTCGAGAGTGAATAAACAGAATAATAATTAAAATACCTTGTCCTCTACTGAAGGTAGGATTATGTTGTATATATAGATGACCTCTTAGAATTTTATTTTACAATATATAGTATACTCGCAAAAAAACTCTCTTATAGTGTAAGGGATTTTTGATCCATAATAAAACTTGGCAATGTATTTCTCTTATTATTAGATTAAGTATATTTTTGAAAGTGATCACATAAATTCCGACCGAGTTTTATGTGGGCTATTCTGATATGAATGCGCTTGCAATTCTCGCCAGCTTTATTTTAAAATGATGGCTTTTTAATTGAATTCTAATCATCAGACTTGGATAGCATTTTAACCATTACGTGCATAACTGATCACTGTAAATGATTCATGTGGAAATTAATAAAGAAATAGATAGTTAAAACCCGCTCGAATATCGTAATTTAGAAGGATCCCAGCATCCCGAAATATCACAAAGGTACTTTTAAATTGCAATGAATTTGTCGTAACAGCACGCCTCTCTTAATATGCGATAAACAAACACCCACGCTATACGTCGCCATTTTGAGTGCGAATGTGTTACACAGAACACTTGCTCCATATCTGCAAGTCTAATTTAGATGGAACGGATAACAAACTTATATAACTAAGTCAATGTAAACAAACCAACTGGCTACACACATTTCTCAATATAAATGATTACTATAGTCTATTCGCTCAAATAAATACATTTAAAAAACTTTTAAGTTAAACGGTTTTTTGATACCCATATTGTGGTGGTTATGGAAAAATATGTACCTAGTCCGCCATATTGGAACGGCGTCCATCTTGAATTTTAAATTTTGACATAATCATCGTGTTTTACTAGTGTAGCCCTTTCATTTGATACCCATATTGAGGGCGTTAAGGAAAAATACGTAATCCGCCAATTTGTATGGGCGGCCATCTTATACTTATAATGTTATTGATTTTATTATATTGTATTGTCATCTTAATTAAATGTGTGTACCAAATTTCAGATCAATCTGACAACGGGAAGATGCTTAAATTTCAATTTCTAATTTTGATCCAAATAAATTCCGTACGAGTCGAACTAAATAAAACCGTTTAAAAAAACAACTTGACATTGTCAAGCCACACCCCCTGATCATAATAAATTGTAAATCCGTGTTCACATTGACCACTTACTGCAACTGCTGCACCTGTAACAAACAATAGTGCATAAGTGATACAATAAAATTTGTTAATAATAGATATATTGAGGCTACAGATAGATCACATGATCTTTCTCGATAACTTTCTGACTGAAACCATATACTTTACACGGGATAATATATAAGTAAAGAAACTTTAAACACGTGAATGTACAACTAATTTGTCAACAATGGTTGTACCGTTTTTAGAACTATTTCGAATAATTCTATATAAAGTGATCACTCTGAAATGTATTGCATCAATTTATTTTTTTAATTGAAATGTGATCGATAAATAACTTCAGGTAGTACAGTGAAGTCTGTAGTAGCAATGCAAATCTTTCAAACGCATTTTTTAATATATTATCAAACATCATTTATTATTTACAGAAACCCACTGCAAGGCACAAGCATTTTCATAATAATAAAGAAAGAAGTATAAAGTATAGAATTTTTTTAAAGATTAATACGTATATTAAAACTGTAGGATTGTCTTCAAAGTTTTTAATAGATAAATTAACAAGAGAAACTTAATTTTGAATTGCTTGCCTAGGCGCTGATGTAGTTCGTCTCACACACAAGCAGGGCGTCTGATCGTCTATTCGCTTCTATTTCTTTACAAAAGCATTTTCCATAACAGTCCAACATTTAAAGTATGTATTGTATGTTATGTATGTTATGTATGTATTCAGAATAAGAGTAGATCCTAATCAATTAACCACATAATACAACGCGTTCGGTACTACACACGAAGCCTGAAACATAATTGATCGTTTGCCATACCGTATCGCGCCACGCATATCTAAGAAGCGTTATTTAACATGTCATTATAATGAATCGCTTACCTGGGATCGATGTTTATGTCCATATATAAATAATTAATTTCTTGTTCCGCTTAAATGTTTCATCGCTAATTATTTATTATGTAACTGGAACGTTTTTCTTTATGCTCTTGTGAACCTTTTGGTATGTTTATTTAGAGAATATACATCAATACGTATAGATTTTGTTTGATAAAAAAACTAGGGGCAAATTTACTATGACGTTAACTGTTGTAGTAATAAATACATAATATACCATGACAGTGTGTGGTCTATAATAGGATTATTAGGCATTTTAGTCCGCCATACAGCAGTAGTCGTGCAATAAAGTGCACCGCCCGCTGATAAAATACACAGAGTTTGGCACTAATCGGTATAACATTACTCCTGAGGATGACCCATGGGTGAAACACGTGTTAAGTGATTTAACGGTGGTAGTTGAGTAATTCGCATTTGCCGCATACGCATTTATCAGTGGGCTGGCGGGCGGTGCACTTTATTGCACGACTACTGCTGCATGACGGAAGTAACTATATATTGATCCTTTTCTTACTTAGGATGGATTTCCGCAAAATAACGCCTGAATCGATTAGGTATTTTAGTGATTTCCTAATTAACTATGCTAACTTAGATCAGCTTGGCGACACTGACTACGAGACACTATGACACCAAATCTGCCTACAGATCGTACGCCGCGCGTCCTCCATTTTGCGCATGCGTAAACCGATTGACAGACAAGCGAAATCATTTTGACAATTGCGATTGTTTCGCTACAACAGTTCTCAAAATATATATATTATGTAAGAAGAAGACCAATATTTAGCCACTTCCGCACATGCAATGGTAGTCGTGCAACAAAGTGCACCGCCCGCCAGCCCGCTGATAAATACGCATGCGGTAAACAATGCGAATTACACAACTGCCACCACGGGACATCTTCAGGAGTTATGTTACAGCGATTAGTGCCAAACACAGACTGAGCCGCACAGTGTTTGGCACTAATCGGTGGCAAAATATTGGTCCTTTTCTTACTTAGGATGGACTTCCGCAAAATAACGCCTGATTCCATTAAATTCAGCTCATGTTTAAAAGTCCTGGCAGACTGTATGACACGACTGCAAGTGGTTATTGACTCTTGAAAAGTTTTATGTATAGTGTCTTGATAATTATCCTTAATAAATATAGAATGCAGTTTTTGCTATAGACATCGTTAAACCTCTTTTCACGTTTATCACATTGGTCGTCTACATAGGCAACAAAAACAAGCGTATTTATCTTTTAAAAATAATCGTTTCTTTTTGCCAATCGACGGAACAAAAAATATGCTAAACCCACGCAATAATTCTAGTAAGGAGATCGAATAAAAACAGCAATTGTTTTAAATGATAGCACTTAAATTAATGATAGATCAGTTTTCATGGTGTGTAATCTGCAAACGAAACACCGTGAAGTATTAACCAATGCAGTTCCGGATAATATTTCTGCAAAGCTTTCTGTATCACGTACATATCCTCAGCGCTAAAGAAAACTACCAATTGTTCACAATATATGATATTTCATAGTTTTAGAAATCTATATCTTGTAATATATATATATCGAAATTTTTATTTAATGTGCCTAAATTGGTAAAAAAAATACACAAATAATGTGTTTAGCCAAAATCAATATTTACGTACACGATGTAATATATATACTTACATTACACAGCATATATTAAACTGTAATATAAATATTTTTGTACATATATATAAACATAAATAAGGTTTACTTCGATATATCAAAATATCGAAAGAAAATTATATTCTACTATTGAGACATATTGATGAACATTTCCATATCTACTACAACATTTAAAGAACTACATTATATTAGATTAGCAATGGAGGGTATTTTTTAATATAACAAAATCAGATTATTAATAAAATGTCGCAAAACTTTGTACTACCGTTAACTAAAAATTCAGAATGCATAATAAAAATAAATATTCGGCAAAAGCTTATTATGCAATAAACGAATAATTAAATGATAATAATCTTTGGCAGTGATGTTGCCTGATTATTTTGATTTCATTTAGGCTTTGTCTGTTAAAGAGTATATATGTAAATCTCTGTTAATTTTTTTTAGAAGATATGTTGTTATGGAGTTTCTTCCTGCTTCTTCGCCACAACTACAAAACCTTCCGAAGTAGAATAGAGTCAAAAATAAAATATATTAAGAAAATAAATAGATAATAAGGTGATGATAAACAGGAGTTCTGTTAAAAGTTACAATGTTGTATAAATGTAACATACTAACCGACAATCTAAGCCAAACAGTTTTGTTATATAAAATCAAGTATTCTCTTAAAATTAAATAGTGTAAGTCACATTGCTTTACATGCAAAAATATTTTTAATAAATATAAATTACTGTAACTAGCAAAAAACTGGTGATTTTTTGCTGTTATTAAACACGTAAAATGTATGCTAGTAAAAAATAGTACATTTGGGTCGTTTTCCCCCTTTTTTGGGGCTTTTTGGGCTCCACAGTCTTGGGTACACAGGGATTTTTTTTATAAAATAATTTTGCGTTCTCATCTTTTTTATTCCACGATGTATCGTCTTCTATTCTTTATAAATTCTTTCATTTCTTTCATATTTTCCACCAGAATACTACAAGTTTACATTTAATTCTGTTAAGCTTTATTTTTATTTGTTTATTTATTTTAGCTTTATTCTAACATTTACATTTCTTGGAAATTTAATTTTAGCTTTCCTATTTTCTTTATGTTCATCACAGATTTAAGTGTTTATCTTTTCTTGTCATAAACACCTGTTTTTTACCTACATGTCTCCTTCATCTTTCCTATGACCATTCTGCAGTATCTGGGATATAATGCATATGCAAAACGCCCTTATTACAGATAATGCGGTTTACAGAGTTCGTAATTTTTGCATAAATAGAAATGTGTAAAGCTTGGTTGAATAATTACGTCTTTATCAGTTACTACGTTTTCGTTTACTTGCGTCGTATGTAACATTTTACGTCCAAACGTAAAAATCTACGCGCAGCGTGGGCGGTCGGCACAAGAAACACAATGTGGGCGACGCCCATGTTTGGATAACGTTCAAAATGGTAACATATTAAATCGTTTGAAACGTTTACGACGTAATTAATGGCTTCTGTAGTGTTTGCTTGCGTTTCAACGAATCAAATATTTATCGACGTTAAAATGAACTGAACAACATTAATATGTAAAAATCAATAGAAAAGCATAGTAGTGAAATGAACGATATCTAATGGATTCAGGCGTTATTTTACGAAAGTCCATCCTAAGTAAGAAAAGGACCAATATATAGCTACTTCCGCCAATGCAGCAGTAGTAGCGCAATAAAGTGCACCACCCGCCAGCCCGTTGGCAACACTGTAATTCGCATTGTTTGCCGCATGCGCATTTATCAGCGGGCTGGCGGGTATTTGTATAGATTATATCTGTAAGCACTGTTAAAAAAATTATGACATAATAATAACATAAACTTGTCATTGATATAAAAAAGAAATAAAACATTTTACATGTAATTAACGAACGCTACAAAACCTTTATCGGTGTTGCCAAACATAAAAAATTGCTTAAGAATTTTTATTGTTTGATTTATAGTTAATAAAATGCGCTACCTTTGAAAGAATTTTAATCAACTTTTAGTAATAAAATATACGAGCTTTTAAAAGTAATATATACGAGTGGTTGTCATCGGCTAACAAAAGGTGATCAGGGTCGAAAGTTGCGGGTTTGATCCAGAATTTTTTGTTATCATTAACAAAAGCTTTTTGCTTTTTAACATCTTCAAATTCGTCCAGTTTGAAGTTGCAGTGCTAATTTCGCTTTGCTTATTCTTCTTTCATCATCACTGTTATTCAGGTTTTGGAGCTGAAACTAGACAAGGAGACATGTTATCTAGCCATTGTCGTCGAGGGACATAAAGAATGAAATGCAGGCCGGTTCCAACCTGTCTAATTGTAAGTACGAAGTCTAAACTTTACATTAACAAAACTCGAAAAAGCTTTCTCTGAAAAGAGAAGGAACAGAAAACTGGGAGGCCGACTTAGGCCACTAGGCACGAATGCGTCCGGAAAGAGACCTCAGCTTTACCTATGATGATGATAGAGGTCTATCATCACCAGCCGTCCACTGCTGTATATGGGAAACCCCATAAATTCCCAATAAGATCTCTACGCGCGCTTGCAATGTTATTATTCGAGGATGTCCGGAAGCGCTAAATCACGCCGCAAAAAATAATACAAAACGTTACGGATAGGTCCCGTTTTCTGGGCCATTCGTTCACTCCTAACATTTTAAAGACCAGGGACATTAAGTTTAATGATTTTTTTAGGTATTTTATTTGTTTGTTCTCCTCCGTCCATCACATTTTCTCACACTCTATAACTTTATTATATATTTCATTTGATATCTTAGAATTTATGCTGCTAGCCGATTTAGACTTTGTACAGCTTCATCGAAATTGAATCCGAGGAAACAGGAGGTCTGCGGACTAAAAATTTACGCTGGGTGATCGTACCCCAGTTATATCGAAGACGCACGCACAAAGAGGGACTTTACCCGTGTAGGTGTACAGTGTTGTGAATGTGGTGTAGTGTAAGTTATGTGAAGCGAGGACTACTTGGTCGGGAGCAAGACGGGCCTCTCCAGACCGCCTTCGCTTGAACGCGGGCTAGGCGGGCGCGGCCGCCGTATCATGAGTATAAGTGAGATGTCTGTTCGGTACGTCGTGCCCGACGGAAGCCCGATGTGAGGCGAATGTCCTGACGTCAAAACGAGGAGCGGAATTTATTAAAATTCCACTTTAAGGATGGCAAGAAGTCCCAAGTGCTTTCTTAGTGCTTTCCAAGCATCGTCTTCCATCCTTCGCCACTTATCTTACAATAATACATATACATTTTTGTTACGTTTAGTTTGACCACTGAAACTGCGAACTCTTTTTGCGTACTTAATATTACTATGAAAAAGAAATTAACTTTGTCACTTGACCTGCTTGGTGTCGATTACTTTTAAGTTAATATTACGATTAAATATTTTATGTATATACCTATATATAGCGCCGAGTTTCGGTAAATCGATTTTAATAAGTATTAATGCATTTGAAAGTCGCAAAAATAAAGAACAAAAAAGAAACAGTGCTATAAAAAAGAGTTAGCAATGACGACCGCGTTTATGATCTCATATAAATCTCACAATTGTAATCAAACAAAGCATACTCCATTAACTTTTGTATTCAATGACTTCGTCCACTTGACGGCCGTTTTATTGCCTTTCTGCTTATTATCTCTTGGAAACTGATATATTTATGATAGCATTAATAAATTTACTGCTTGTTTTATTAATGAAACAATATTGACGATGATATGTAAAACTGGTAAATGTAAACGTTTCTAATTTTTTTTTCAGTTCATATAACCAAAGTTGATATAAGCTATAGTATTTGCGGAGTGAGAAAAAAGTAACACTTTGTTTACACAAGTCTTAGGTACGGCGTTTAAAAATTAGAATGCCGTGTTCACATTGACCAGTTGATGTAAACCCTTCAGAAATTACGTGCGGATCTCTTCAATCTCAATTGATTACTTAATAATCTTGATACAAATACATTACATTACGTTATTAACGGGTATACAACATGTTAATACTATGTTGGTAAAATGTCACACAGTAGTATAACAATGAGCCTTTATTACCAAGAATTTAAAAACAATTTCTTCTTTAGAATTAACTACAATAGATGTCATTCTATCATTCGTTCCCTAATCTTCGTTTTTCATTCATTTATCACTATTGTTATCATTTCGTCGCTTCGTCTGCTTCTTGCGTAGCCTCTTATTCGTAAACCCATTTGACTTTTCCATATTATAAGTTCTAGAATCCATTTAGGCGCTGTATCTTGCTGAGTGTTTTCACCTAAGGCCGTTTTTCTGTTAGTACGTACCAACATTACCTGTTGACTGAATTTTTTACCTTGTATATTCACTTAAGTCTTGAAATTTTCTTATTTTATCTATATATCTAATATACAAAACTTCCATGTCACAATGTTAGTTACTGTACTCCTCCGAAACGGCTTGACCGATTTAGACCAAAATTTTATATGCGTATTCAGTAGGTCTGAGAATCGGCTACTATCTATTTTCCATACCCCTAAGTGATAAGGGTTGTTCACCCTTAAAAATTTTTTTTATTTTTTTACGAAATTTTTTGTTTTTATTTTTTTATAATGTGGCATTGAAAAATACATACAACTCTAAATTTTCACTCCTCTACAATCAACCCTTCAATTTTTTTTGCAAAACAACGTTTACGGGAGCAGCTAGTATATACATATATTTAGTCTCGCCATAAACAAAAAAAAATCCGCACAAAAAAACAACAATTTTATTGCACGTATAATTTATGTGTATTAGTATAATACATTAATATAAATATAATAAAACCATTGAAAACATATAAAGCCTATTCAATAGTCCTTAAAAAGTTGAGTTAACGATAGCAACACGCACTCTTTAGCAACGCAAAGTTAGCGGTCGTGGACAACCAGATCTTTTTTTGTTACAAATAGAGGTTTCATTATTCATATCAATAGCCCGGTACTCAAACATTTGACTAATTTGACTTTACGTAATGCAATCACAGCTTTTAATATCACAAAATATTTTACAATATATTGGACCGAAAATAAGTAAATGCATTTGAACAATCATAAGAATGACAGATTCCAAATTCAAAAGTATTATTTTATTTATTCTTAATTATATGAGTATTTATAGCCAGACTGACCATTCATATTGGTTTTTATAAAGGAGGAGAATAGGAGTTAATATTATAACCAATCACCCTGTATAGATGCACCTCAATGCGCATGGAACCAATTCACTTAAATAAATTAAAATGTCTCCACTTAAAGATACTATATCACTTGTGAAGTGTTGATGCGCCGGCGCAATATATTCTCATTGGTGGAACGCGTGCACTCAATTGGAGGAAACACAAAACCAATGGGCTCCACATGGATGCTCATATCCTTAATTATTCGTCGCAATCAGTCCACACTCTAATGGCCAATGTCTCAATGACATAACGTTAATTGGACTACCATAATGGATCGTTATGTTGAGCATTTAGATACCATTGAATTAAATTAATATTTTTATTATGCTTTTAAGTTAATTTACATAAATGTTACTCTCTGTCATTATACCCTTGGACTTAATATGGGAGTAAGCAAGCCACATGATCAGTAAAACACAAAGCAATTCCTTTGGGTTGTGTTGTGATTAATTGATTCTCAGTTTAATGTAGGCTGCTAGCCAGAAGGCTTTTATAGCTTCGTCGGAGCTGAATTCACGGCACGGAAGGTTCAAGGTTCAAGGACATAAAAATAAAATTATTGCTGGATTGACGTATTCCATCATTATTCTATTTGAGTAGAAGTGAGTAGTGTCGGTGTGGTGTATGTGGCTTGGCACGGCAGCGAGGACCACAGGCGAACCAAGAAGGGTCCAGATCCAACCCTGGTTTGTCCGCTGTTTGCGGTTAGGGAGCGGGTGGCCGCCCCCTAAGTAGTAGTAAGTAGTGGTGACCACGAACCGACAACGGCAGCGTAAGGTGTTCATTCACAAGGTGAACACGCGACCTTGTTAATTTCTTTTGAAGTCGGTGAATGGAGGCTGCTACCAACCGGCCTTATTGAAATTTCTGGGGAAGGTCTTTGTCCAGCGATGGATGTCTTATGGCCGAATTGATGATGATGATAGTTTTAAATATTTAATGGAATCAGGCGTTACCTCGCGGAAGTCCATCCTAAGTAAGAAAAGGACCAATATTTAGCCACTTCCGCACATGCAGTGGTAGTCGTGCAATGAAATGCACCGCCCGCCAGCCCTCTGATAAATGCCAAACACAGAGTCCGACTCTGTGTTTGTCACTAATCGGTGCAACATAACTCCTGAAGATGCCCCGTGGAGGGGTAAAACACGTGTTGAGTAATTTGGTGGTGGCGGTTGTGTGATTCGCATTGTTTGCCGCATACGCATTTATCAGCGGGCTGGCGGGCGGTGCATTTCATTGCACGACTCCCACTGCATGTGCAGAAGTGGATAAATGTTGGTCCTTTTCTTACTCATGATAGTTTTGATCTTCTCTAACTCCTTAGATTCTATTTACGATGATTTAAATCCACATCCGTATTGAATGAAAATAGTCATAGAAAAAAAATTGACTGATTATTTTCTCCGAATAATTTACAATAGAGTCGAAAATGTAAACGCATTCTGTCGTCGGTATCACAATGTCATGTATACATTTTTGCTATTTATGCTGCGTTTCCACTAAAGATGTAGAAAACATACGTTTGTTAAGGCGAAATAGAGTCACTCTATTTACATAGCCTCGTTCAGCGAACATCTTCAGTATATACGCACTCTAACGTTGTTAATAACACAGTTAGGAAAGACATTTAACAGCAATAAGTTTAATATATTTTACAATACTATACAATACATTATAATCCGGTACACTACAATACAACACAGTACTTTGCAATATATACTTTGCTATATCTGTAATATTTTAGAATTATTCGCAGACATTAACGCACACTGTTAAAGCTAAAAACATTTACATTGCCGAATTTAGTAAAAAAAACTTACAATCTAAAGTTACTAAAGAGCTAGGAATATATGATAAAATCAAGTAAATACCGTTCTTATGACGTCACTGTATGTTATAATTAAAAGAATATTAATGTACCATTTAGTGCGCTGAACCACGCGTCCTTTTTAATTCGAATCACATCAACATTATATAACTTCAATAAATCATATTGTTAAAGACCAAGGGAGTACATTTCAATTGTGACTTGACCCAACCGCCTCGGTGCATGTGTACTGATTCCTTCGTTATTAACGACCGGTGACCGGTGAATGTTAAATGAATGATGATCGAATGATTACTCGATCTCAATGTCATATGCAAATATATTAAAAAAATTAGGTATTCTCGATATTCCTATACGAGTCTCGACTATGGTATTTTGTGTGCAGACTGAAAAAATTGAGGCTTTTAAAATGTGCCGTTGAAAAAAAAATTTACAAATACGATAGACAGTTTCATTCAACAATAAGTCTATTCTCAACCATCTCAAGACTAAGACCAGATTCTCCACAATACGTTTACTAATTTTGAGTAATTTTGACCACAACGCCCACAGGCAACAAGATAGTAGCGACAAACCACAGATTATAAGGAAAATTAGTCATTTAACTATCAGCGTAAATATATAAAGATAGCAATGTAGTAATGATAATCGATAAATAAATAGTATGTGTTATCTTTAAAAAAATAATCGTGACGTCATCTGCAATAGGATGTAATTCGTCTGTAAAAAAGTGTCTGGGTTTAGCAAGTTTGTAAAACGAAAATTTAATTAATAGCGTTCATTTACGCTCCGTGATACTGGCCACTAAAACCACAATACTTTTAAAAGTTAATTTTTCTTGAGTTTCCAAATTTAAATTCAAACGTCGATAAGAATTAGAACACCATCATTGATGTAGTTGCTGTCAATGTATTCATTTAAATTATGAGTTGTACAATCTCTATAAATATGTAAACACACCTGGCATATGTATACAGCGCCTAAGTTACACTTGGCTTTTATTTTTCCCGCCATCGTAGAAGGAACAAACACGTGTACGGGTGGTCTCTTGCCGCCACCCGCGTAACGCGTATAAATTCATTACAGTAATCTCTTATAGTTCTCCGAATATTGATAACACTATGGTATAATTTCTTCTCCTTTAGTGTATTCAAATTAGTCTAGTTTATTTTAACTAGTATGTTAAACATTCAAGAGACTCGTAAGAAGAATGGAAATCAGGACATACAGTTTTGCGATGGAACTTTAAATATTAAACGGGCGAGAGAGTCGCCACAGCTTTTTCTTGTTATATCTTTATGACGTTTTTATTATTTCTGAAATTATAATTTTGAAAAGGCTGATATCATACATTAATTATCTGCAAATTAGCTATGCATTTACCCCTTTAGAGCTTTTATGTCTATCACCAATCACCCTGTATATAAAGTTAGCAAACGTGTGAGTAAAACTTATTAAAGTATCATTACTATACAGAAATATTAATAATAATTATTATATAAGCAGTGTAGATGTGTTTCATCAATTCACAAAAAGGATGTTTAGTTACAAAATACTTATACCTTTTATAACATATAAATTATTGTCAAATATCTAATAAATTAATAGAACAGAGGCAATATAATGTAGTAACATTTTCTTTTACAGTATGAAAATAATTTTAAAAATATTAAAACTACTGTATAAACACAAACTGTTATTATGTTATTTATTTTCTTTTTTTCTTACAGATGTCATAAAAAATCAAAATCATTTCGTAATGAGTTTGCTAAATAGAGCATTTTGTGTATGGGCGAATTTGAACTGAAATTTGTTCGGCATATTGACTATATAACAGAAATTAACAAATAAATAGTCTACAGATAATAAAACAGTACATGCACTGTTAAAAAGAATTTAAAAAATGTCAAGTTTCTACACCTGTTCATAATGCGCCATATTGCTTCCACATATCTCGCCAGTCAAAGGTACAATTTAAATTCGTCCTTGACACATTAACTATGCTTGGAATTCGCAGATGTATAACGCTATTGAGACGAAAATAAGCATAATTATCACATATAACGGTAACGACTCACAATAATAAGGAATGTTTTGCAAGAAGTAAGACATTTTAGTTCACTCATTAGTATCGAAACGTGTTCATCGGAATTTATGTCGCAATTTTGTTTTATTTCGAGCCACATTGTAAACTACCACCTATGTATTTATTTGCTTTTAAAAAATAAGCCCAAATGTAAAGACGACGGTTGCATTACTGATGGCGCCCGAATTCAATTTCCCGTTCTAATTTTTTTTTTTGGGGTCTCCTCTATTGGTACCACTCCTTCCGCCCCTATTTTGTTAGCACAGGGTTTTTTATTTTTTAACAATTTTTTTCACATGAATTTTTAATTTTCGTCCTCGTCTTCCATAGCTCACAATATCTTTTTTTCTTCCTTCTATCATTCCATAATTCCGTCTTTCTTTCTCAATCATTCCATTCCTTTCATCCATCCTCAAACACTTCAGTTGTGTTTTCTATTGCAGTATCACAGCTTTATTTAGTTTATTTACTCGTTCGAATTTGAACGCGCAAGAATGTTTTTAAACAAAGCATTGTCACTGTGGCTAGAAATATGAAGCGTTCTTACATGAACGTTACAGTACGTTCACCGATGAACATATGCCTCCCCCCTATTTTCAATAGAACCGGTAGAAAGCGACTTTAACAAGGTCGTCTGCCTATTTATTCGTAAGTGTTATCAACTAGTGATAAATAATCATATAAAGTATCAAATATATAATACTTTAATAGCATATAGGACCACCTAGCCTCAACTTATTTCGAAAATCGTTATGCAGCTTCCGAAAAGAAGCGTTGATACACTTTATCATCATCATTTCAGCAATAGAATGTCCACTGCTTGACATAGGCCTTTCTCGTAGATTTCCAATAAGATCGATGAAAAGCGCCTGAATCACGTATCATCTAACAACCTCAACGATGACGACTGTCCACCTAGCCCAAAAATCTTTCAAAAATCGTTATAAGAAAAAAAAGAAGTGTTGACATACTATAATGATCATTGCAGCCATAGAACCTCCACAACAGGACGTAGATCTTCTTTATAGATTTCTAATAAGACAGATGAAAAGCTACCTGTGTCCAGTATCATCAAAAAACCTTAGCAAGGACATCTGTCAACCTATAGTAAATAGGTGTTATCGACTAGTTGTAAATTACCAGATAAAATATTAAATATGGAATGTTTACTCTAATTCCACCTTTTTTTAAATAGCATTTGTTTTTATTATCTGTCAAGTTATCTGCTTCCTTTGATTAGTTATTTAATCTGTACTTTAATACGTTGTTTTTAATTTTTTTCATTTATATTCTTATTTTACGTCTCTTGTCTGGTCTTTATCTGGAGACATAGATTACAAATTGTTTTATTGTTGTTAAATTATAGTACAATGAAAGTAATAACTTTTGTAAGTCTTCTTAATAGGAATGCTAGAAGAGTCAAACTTAAAAGAAACGAAAACAAGTACAGCACCCTTGGAAACCTTTAATATAAAGCTACAAGATTACAAATGCGTCATCGAACCCACAAAAAACAAATGGATCTTTTTTGTGAAAAGTAATTAGAGCTTTGTCGTTTTATTTTCAACTAAGAAAGGGACTTATATCTACCTACTTCCGCTATGCGCTATGCAGTATAAGTATATATACGGTAAATACAGCAAAATTACATTTTTTTTATTTTTATTTGTCTGTTTATTGTAGATAATTTTTGAAATGTCTGGACCGATTTTGAAGTGACTTACACTGGCAGGTAGGTAATGTAATAAAGAGTAACTTATGCCACAAGAAAAAATTTTAAACGAAAAAAAAAAAAGAATTTTTTTGTTAAATTCCACTGGGACGAAGTAGCCTGCACAAGTAGTCAACAATAACATTAAAGATACAAAGTAGCTTGAAATTCTACTCATGTCCGATGTTCAAAACAAGCCTGACGTTTTGAACATCGAACAAATAAATAATAAACATTTGAATTAAGAACCGCAAGACCTTGTGAATGAAGATGGCGCTTCGTTTAATTTACCGACCGCATCAATGCGTCTGCGCAATTAGTCAATGATAAGGCGAACCGTTAAGTATTCAACTCAGGTTACCTATGCTACCTAGAGTTCCCACAACGATTGATGTTCACAAATGACGCAATCGCTTCTAATTAACAACTGCGATCCTAATTAAGAATGTTCCGGAATCGTACATATGAATGAATGAATACATTGCTTTATGAACGAATTACAGTTAAACGACGCGTAAAGATTTTTTTTAAAAGAAAGCGGCCATTGACAAATAATATCGAAGTACAGTACTATTAACAATTATAAGCCTATCGTAATTACCAAAAAAAAGATAATGAATAATGCTTATTACAGAGAGTTATTACTTTATTGATTTAATGTCTTAATAATAAAAATATTATATATATATATATATATATATATATTGACAATTTGAAACACTATATCACTACAAAATATTACAGAATGTGTATAGAATGGTGTACATAACCGGACATAAATATTCAAAAATTTATGTCTTCGTGGTGGACGCAACTAGCATACAAACAAACGGTTTCAAATAGTCGTTTTAATGGATACAGATAGAACGTGGAATTGTTTCTCTGCGTCAATATTTCCATCAAAAGATGACGTGAGCTTTCAAGAGAATGCTATAACAAAGCAAATGCGTTTACCAAGAAAGCCTGCATCACTACTACACCAAAAAAGGATCGAACATTTCCAAGTGCCTGTTAAATAATTAAAAGTTCCTTATTACAGTCTGTAGAAGATTTATTCTAGTCCTCAAGAAGAACTGTCAAGAAGTTTTGGTCTGTCGCATTATGATCATCATTATCATAAAAGCCCACAGACGCCCACTGGAATAGACTTCCCCAAAGATCGCCACAACGGCCAGTCTTGTGCTGTCTACGAGCGACCACGTGTTCTATACATTACTATAGAAAAATTAATTAATATAACATATTTGAGTGATCAATTTGTACAGGATGATTTTAAAATAGATAAAACTTTAGATATTTTTGTTGACAAATAAGTTATATTTAAGGCTTTTATAACTGCTACCAATCACTCTGTATATCGATGTTTGTTCCCGAGGAATTCCGAAGACATCATAAATGTACTATATTAAATATACTAGAAAAATGTAGTATATAGTATATAGTATATGTAGTGTCTAGTAATAATTACGTAAACAAGTTGTTTGTCGATTTGCAATTTAAATGACACAGGATGGACGGTAACGCGTGGTCTGCAGTTTAAGATATTAATTTTCTTTAATGATCTCTCCGGCAAAGGAGCCGTGCGCTCCATTGACATACACTACGTGACAGAGAATAAATAAAAAATGAGTAGAATTGATTTACGGGAAATACACGCTTGTTTTATTTTACGGTTACATAAAATTTGTAGCACTTATGTGGACAACTGTATATTTCATCATTCATTCATTCGTGTAAATGAATCCATGTTAACTTTACAATTTCTGAAACCACACGATCAGTTCTTTTTTTTACTTTCATTTAACTTTCAACATAAGAGAAGATATCATTGCTTTTTAAATTTATCCTATGATTCTGATATATTACAAAGGATATTCTTATAAAGTTGCTTACAAAGAAGCTACTAACTTTGAAGTGCCTAGAAAGAGATATAACATTCTTGTTTATTTCTGAAGCAAACTTTATGAACCTTTCAATTTCATTCAATCACTATCTTTATTACACACGTAGAACGCTGTCCAACGACTTTTCGCTGCGTTTGTACGACGTCTCCACACCAAAAAATAAAGGTTCCGGCGGCCATATGTATTAATATTATTATTAATAATATTGTTAATTTTTTCATTATGAACATAAATAAAAAATCAATCAGGATATGTCAAATACGCTATAAGCTTGCATTCTTAATGACCTCGTCATCGTTTCAACCCATAGACGGCCGCTGCAAGTCATAAGTTTCCTAGAGATATCTATGGGGGATATGCATATAATCATTACTAGCAGTACGCAAACTTACTTATTCTCTGTTGTTGTAGGTGCTGTTAGGAAGGCTTTTACAGCTTCACCTGAGCTGAGAAGGAGCGGAAGGGTCCGTGAGATACGAAGAGGACATTGCTATTCTCGGAAAACTTATTTTAGAGCAATGAAAATTATATGTATATTATTCAAAATATGTGAAATATATAAAAGATTGTATCTCGGGTAGTGAACCTGTGACATACGATCGCATAATATCAATAATTTGTAGAGGGTTGTTATGGGGCAAAATAAAGTATGCATTTCCTGTAGTACATAAATTTACAATATATAGCTATGTTTGTTATGTATATATCACTATTGTAATGTGTATACATTAATTTCCACGGGAGATGCAGTGATGGTGCAAGATCGGCTGCAAACAGGACGTCGGTAATAAACTTGAGATATAAAAGTGCATATGCCCCCATCATTATGTACATCCTAGTATCAATATTACGATTTATAATATTTTGAACTTTATTGCAACGGTTTTAGGTTCCAAATCGTTCGTAGCTTCATAGATAGCTTGTGAATTTAGACGGAATGTATTTTTGACGTGTCGCTTATAGACGTACCGTCTGGCTGACTCGCAGGGCTGTCAAAAGTGAATTTAAATCTAATTTGGTAATAAAATATATTTTTAATGGAATCAGACGTTACCTTGCGGAAGTTTATCAAAGTCCAATCCCAATTAGTGACTCTGTGTTTGGCACTAATCGGTGTAACATAACTCGTGAAGATGCCCCGTGGAGGAGTGAAACACGTGTTGAGTGATTTGACGGTGGCAATTGTGTAGTTGGCGTTGTTTGCCGCATGCGCATTTGTCAGCGGGCTGGCGGGCGGTGCACTTTGTTACACGACTACCAATGCATGTGCGGAAGTGACTAAATATTGGTCCTTTTCTTACTTAAAATATATTTTGTAATATGTATATATAGCTATCTGAGTGGAGGCTCTAAAAGCCCTCGAACTTTGCTTCCTAAAACGAGGTCTAGCTTAAGCACTCTGACTCCTCATACCTGGGAAATCAGGAAACAGTGATCTTCGGTAGGGCTGCCAAAATCTCGTCATTTCAACCAAAACAAGTCTACTGGAAGACATAGTCCTTACCTTTGATGAAATACCACCTGAGACTTCTCACCGCTTGAGGTTTTTAAGCGAGATCGTATCAGTAATAACGATCCGTAGACCAACGAAAATAAAAAATTTAGCCCCGCCAATTCACATGTTAAAGAAGAGAGGCAGCCGATATAGCGTGCAGAACAAATGACTGCTGAAGAAGGCCCCAGACGGATCTGGAGTGGTGACCACAGACCACATGGTAAGTATATATAGTCTTTGAAACACGCTGCACCCTGCTTCCGACTAATCTCATTTTTAATTTATTAGTGAGGCCTATGTACGCTTATAAACGTTCTATAGTTGAAATGATTAGAAATATAGCCCTATATATAAAGTTCAAGCAATAGAAGCACAGCGGTAAGTATTGTGACTTGCGATTGTAGGTTGCGAGTTCGATTCGTTCTTAAATAATTCACACTTTTTGCAATAATTATGTAGGATTTGTAATTATATAGGATTGATATAGGATTGCCACTGCTCATAAACAAGATTCATTATAGAAGCAACCGGCTTTGCAATCAATTTTTAATAAAATACATTTTTTGCGCCATAATTTAAAATCTTTTAGTGACACACACAAGTGATAAATACAAGAAATAAAAATGAAATTCGTGATGCCTAAATTACTTCTTTAAAAAGTTGACAGATCATTCATGAGTCTAGATGTACGTAAATATAATAAAGTTCTACAAGTTGCCTCTGCTCACAAATAATTTTACAGAGGATGGGCAGCAGCGTTCTCTGCGTACTACAATACCACACTGCTTTCGCCAACCCGCCTATAAAGCGTGGTGATTATGATATATCCCCTCCATAGATATCTCTAGAGGAGACCTATGCCTTGAAGTGGCATCTATAAGCTGAAACGACGATATTAAATCACCAACACAAACAGACTTAAGCGCGTTATTTCTTATACTAGGCTCTATGACAAGAAACTTATTGTAATTCATCAGAATTATCATTAAAAAAGCTGAATTGATGATAATAATGAAAGACATTGAATAAAACAAATACGTACATGCCTGATTCTAATAACCTTCTAGAACATTCCTGTGAGCTTTGTTATGTTGAGTGATATATCGGCTATAAGTGGACAGTCGGTCACAATAAACATAAATTCATCACATTAACATTGCGACAAAGAAATAAACGTCAGAGGTTGATATAAGGCATCAAAGTGATTGTAATTGATGGCGCATTCCAGCCGCTGCAGGAATTGCAGCGACATAACAATCTATATGACACATGATCCTGTTGACAGCGACGTTATATATACAATTAGATCAGGGGAAAAGTATTTTCGCAAATAGTGGCAATAAGCTTGCAATAAAACCTCTTTTGATCACATTAAAAAGAATACATTTTAAAAAAGGAACGTGTTAGTCAAATGTTATTGAACGCTGAAGACTCTACGGATATTTTTTTTTATTAAACAAAGAAAGGAATTCCATTTTCGAAAATTATTACATCTAAAATGTCCTACAGAACTTAGTGAACATTCTTCCAAGCATGACAAAAGGTTTTCTTAAACATGCCTTCAAGTTTAAGCTATTGGAAATACGGCTTCATTCGAAAAATGTTCTCAGAGTAACAGACGACTCTACCTATGAGATGTTACAAAAAATATTCACAAGCCGATGAAGCTGGTCATAGTGGCCAATCAACGTCATCTCTATTCGATATGACTTTTCATAGAAACATTTTTCGTACGTCCGTGCCGGCAAAAACCCTTAAATACATGACTTTTATTTATAGTTTAAAAATATATCTTGCAGATAAGTACACTATAATTCAGGGAAAATGGAAGATATATATATATATACACACATAAATAGTAATTTATACCTGTTTATTAAAAAACCTAATGTTGCAAATATACAACTCTGCATTTACTTTTAAGTGTGCTACTCGTTTTACGTTTAGATGGTATTTTGCAGTTTTTCATCGTTGTGCATTTAAGGGTTAAATGCGTTACAAATTGCCTCATTCTGTTGGAACCAAACCATGGTGTTCATTGAGTTGTTGCTCATTCTCTTGGAACCAAGTCATGGACTTTTACCAATTGAGCTCTTGAAGTTTTTGTTGCAAAAAGTTATTAAAAAAAACAATAATTGACTTTATTATCGATCACAATTTACTGCACATTTTTCGCTGGAGACACAACGATTCTTTCTAGAATACAAGAACCGAATAAAATAAACCATTTTTTATTATTTAAAGTCGCGATACACCTCCACTCTTAAACGAAAGAGACTTTAAAGTATCTCTTTTACAGTTTTTTATCTTACTTAATTTTCTATTTACTATATCAAATAACTCTAACTCCTTTGTTTGATTTATATAGTAATTTTAATTTTAATGTTATATTTATGCTAGCGATATCCCTCTCCCAACTGTCTGCGTTTAGTAAACGCGAAAAAAATCTTGTTAAAAAACACTAGCGATACAATTTATAATTAATAAATAAAAATTATGCTGTATAATCTATTAATCTAATAGATAGTATTCAGCATGATGGCTTAGCCTGTTTGCTTTTTTTTTAATTTAGTTTACATGTATTTGATTTACATCAAATAGATTTAACTTCTATTTTATATAAAATTAACATTAGCCTTATATATTATACAATAATTACTTATCTATTTATGTCATACTATTTCTAATTTCTCATTTATATTATTGATTGAGCATACAATAAAAAAATTGAGAAAATTTTGTTCAAAAATTGTTGGCAACCCTGAACTCGATAGTATCGGCTTACACAACACCATGGATGCAGATGTCCCTAGTGTATTTTGGGGATGCATTAGAGCCGCTCCCGAGGTCACCCTACGCCGTGCCATTTTACATGCACTACTGTGAGAGATCACCTCAGCTATGCTTCTAGAATTATCTCTAAAAATCTGTCTTTTTCATTCATTCTCAACAAACCGAAGATGTTTTATATACCATGCAACAAATGAAAACTTGTCCAAATGTTTCCTTTCTCTATTTAATTTACACTTCATAAACACTTCATAATTAAAATAAAAAAAAATTCTTCATAATTTTACGCAAAATATCAGTTTATTAATTAGTGAAGCATCTTTTTATTTAATAAATTATTGACTGTGAGAAAAAGAGAGATTATTTTTTAACGAAATCCACCTACATTATTATTAATAATACTCTATTTTATATATTAACTAGCTGATCCCGCAAACGTTGTTTTGCAAAAAAAAATAATGTTTTTAATTTACTAATATAAAATAAGGGTTGATCGTAGAGGGGTGAAAATTTAGGGTTGTATGTATTTTTGTATGCTGTATCATAAAAAATGAAAACAAAAAATTTTGTCAACAAAAAAAAATTAAGGGTGAACAAGCCTTATCACTTAGGGGTTTGAAAAATAAATAGTAGCTGATTCTCAGAGTTTTCAGAATACGCATATAAAATTTGGTAAAAATCGGTCAAGCCATTTCGGAGGAGTACGGAAACTAACAATGTGAAATTGAAAATTTTATATATTAGATTAAAATTGTTATGCTATACAAATCACGAATAAGAGCTGTGGTAGCCCAGTGGTAGAACACTGAGACTTGAGATCGTAAGTCACTCGGGATTCAATCTTTTATATTTTACGCCATTGCGCACAAATAAGTTTGCTGAAGACAAACAGCAGCGTCTTCTGCGTACTATAATACCACGCTGCGATTATCAATCCTCCTGCTAGGCGTGGCGATTTTAATATATCTCACAGAGATATCTTTGGTAGTGTCCTATACCTTACAGTAGTTAAAACGACAACAGCAATACAAGTCATCGTATAGTTGCTACATCCTCAGAATTAAACAAATTGAATTACATAATATTTTTACAAAGTTACATGCTTTATTATCACATATATCATACTCCATAGATTGCCAATAGGGTCGATTGGAAACGGCCTGCGTCCAGCTAGTTCCGGTAACCTTAACCAGGTCGTCTGTCCACCTGTAACCAGGATGTCCATCCTACACTGTGCTCGCTCATCAGCGGTTCCCACTCTAGAATTTTAAGCCCCCAGCTGCCCCAATGCTTATACAACAGACATATCTGAAATATCGTTACAAGCAAATTTGTAGCTTTGACATAGTTGAATTTAAAATTTGTACGACGTAATATGTTAACAATGATACGTGCTACTATAAATTTTAACATGTGAAAACTTGTTAGCAAATTCGTGATCGTAACAGGCATTCCTTTAAATGTTTACTTTTAAAAAGTCCATCACAAATTTCATTATCATCATTTCAACTGCTTAAAGCGACTAGGATCCATTACGCATTTATCAAAGATAAAAGCAATCCATATGTGAGATGATAAAACATCGACCCTTTTCTCAGTAGGGTAAAAATACTCGTATAAAACCACTCGAATACTCACTTGAGACTGTCTGAAGCTGTGTTAACTGAACGACGAACGCTACCTACTTTATTGAACATTACAATGTTTTATTATCTGTGTATTACGCTCTTTCTCCGCTTATATTTACATATAAATAAAAATAACCTAACTAAACTGCACTTAACTACTAAAATCACAGAAGTACTATATGGTATAAAGAGAATTATTGTTGAAATACTTAAAGATCGATGTCAGGAACTTTTTATTCCTAGTTTATATTAATTAAGTAAGAAAAGGACAAATATTTAGCCACTTCCGCACATGCAGTGGTAGTCGTGCAACAAAGTGCACCGTCCGCCAGCCCGCTGATAAATGCGCATGCGGCAAACAATGCAAATTACACAACTACCACCATTAAATCACTCAACACGTGTTTCACCCCACCACGGGGCACTTCAGGAGTTATGTTACACCGATTAGTGTCAAACACAGTGTCTTCTGTGTTTAAACCTAATACTGTTATCAAAAAGTAAAAATTGAAATAGCCATTTAATACTCCCTGACATTGGGAGGACAAGTAATTTATTTTCCTAGCTTGGTAGAGCTGTTTATAACATTTGCCAAGCATGCGTGTCATGTATTTTGAAGAATGTTTTGTGTCTCATGCGCGTCAAGTTTCGGTTGGTCAATTTCATATAGCATTGGTTCCGCAACCACCGTATTCGCCTGATTTGACTCGGAACACCTTCTGGCTATTCAGCAAATCCAAAATACCAATGCGAGGACATGGTTTTGAAACCATTGAGGAGATTAAAACCGAATC
This sequence comes from Battus philenor, assembly GCF_028537555.1. Taxonomy (NCBI): domain Eukaryota; kingdom Metazoa; phylum Arthropoda; class Insecta; order Lepidoptera; family Papilionidae; genus Battus; species Battus philenor. Next base: position 10,444,670 of record NW_027181686.1, read on the forward strand.
CAATGTCTTGAAGGCATTACCGGAAAAAGAATATTTCGATTATTTCAAAGACTGACATAAGCGTTGGCAAAAGTGCGTTTTATCTATTATGCGTATAGTGCATTATATCTTTATGAGATTGTTCTGAAAGATTACATTTTATAAACACATTCAGCTTATCTTCAGATCACAATATTATGTTGACCGAAGCTCCGTCAACCAAATGCATCGTATACCGTAAACTCTATTTAAGAAGAATCATATGTTTACACAGTGAACAATATAAAAACGTCTTATTTTTTACGTGAAACATTCTCAGGTATACATTTCTAAGAATTGCATACTTTAAACAACTAGATAATAAATAGTATTTACGATATAAAGCTGTTATTATAACAATTACATTTAATGGCGATTGGCATGCAATGTAGAATTGAGACAGGTAAAAAATCACGTTTAAAAACCAGTAATTTGTTAATTTTTTGTATAATAAATTGACGATACTAATAGGACATTCACCCTAAGGCAATCTTTGCCTTTGTATATACAAATGCAGTGTTACACAGACTTTTTATTATTCGATAATAGAAAATGGTCACCCTGTACACAGGTCTTTGGGGAACCTTTAAACCGACAACTACGTTTTAAGTGACAGCGCAAGTCAAGACTCTCTCTAATATCCCGGCAACTTCTTTATCTGGTGAAACAAAAGTGTAATATAATAAAAGAGTAAGTCTCCCCCCAAAGATCTCTGTGATAACAGATCTTGCGATGGCCGCATCCAGCAATTTCTTGCGATCTTAACTATGTCGTCGGTCCACTTAGAGAAGGGGGGGGGGCTCTCCACGCCGCGTCTACCGGCTCGTGGTCACCACTCGAGAGCCTTTCGACCCCCACGGTCGATGACACATTGACATATCTAGGCAGCTCACAAATCACAGCTTAAGCAAACAGCATTATATTTTTCATATTTATATATATATATATATATATATATATATATATATATATATATATATATAATATAATATAAATATATGCAGACAATAATTTGTATCTAGGTCTCCATGTTAATTCAAAATAATTACTTTTAACATCTTCATTTATAAAAGTATATTTATTCATAATCATATACTTTTAACCCACATCTAACCTAATATTCTTTATTTATTAAAATTCTTAAAGTGAATATGGGGATACGATAAGAATAGATATATAGAAACAGGTATCAAATTATGCTTCAAATAAATCTGCAAGTGTTACAAACTTTGAACTGAGAAGAATCTGTAACGGATTCCAACAGGTCCTTCATGGGTTTAAGTATAAGCGTATATAGTAATGCTCCACAAGATATCAAAAACCTTCCGTTTCTTAGTATTAAATCTAAAATTAAAAGTATCGTATTAACTAAAACTAAATTAAGTTTACTCATTATGTTCATTTGAAAAAAAAAAGAGCGACTGTTAAGTTTCTTGCCAATTCTTGTGCCGTTAATATAAAACAAAATAAATGTTTAAATAACCGACAATTCAAAAGCGGATGTAACAGCCCACTTTAGTAAATATAATATGGTTTTTAATTTGTTCTTTTTAGATTATAATCTTCACGAAATTTTCTAAAAAAATAAGCAGTCAGAGTCATTTATAGTGTAGAATTTTTTACGATCTTTTTATTAAACTCCAAGTCCGCCACTGGTATTAGATGTTACGCAAAAAGGTGTTCGGATAACGTTAAATAAGGCTTCAATTATTTCTTACACGTCAAACTGCGGCAAAACACTTAAGCGTTTGTAATAACTATAATTGTTGAATGGCGGTGATCGACATGGATCCAGTTAGATATTTACTGCCGCCCACGCGCCGCCGTCAATCATTGGCATTTTTGAATCGAAGTGCGCGCTTGTGCAGTTTATAAAGCTATTCGTATCGACCTTAAGATATAAACTCTTATCTGAATCTAAATCAACTCTGAATATGAAATCGCCGGCTCACTGATTGTCCCGTATTTGGCACGGAGCATATGGACTGCCAATTTCTGTTACAGGAGAAAATAGTGGAGGAAAAAGGATCATAGGAAGAAGATAGGCGCCAAATCTTGGACTTTAGTAAAAAGATATTAAGCAATGTAATTAGTACAACAAATCCTAATCAGGTTAAACTATAATAGAATGAGAAAACAAACTGTTATAGTATGTGATAAAATTTAACAAAGCAAAAAAATGCAAAATGGTACTATGCAGTTAAAGACGAAGTAAGGAAGATGACGTAAGAAAGAAAAATAAGATATGGAAAGAAATGGAAAAGAATGTGATCAATAAAAGAAAGACGTGTAGAAGATAATTTGAAAGATAAAAAATGAGGATGAAAATAAAAATGTCAGCGAAAAATTATAGAGAGATCCCCGATAACAGGATAATAAAATGTAATAAGAAAGATATCAACCCTTTCACAATCAGACTGTTTGTTGGTAAGTAAGTAAGTAAGTAAATTAATTATTATTTACAAGATCTGTTGAGAAACTTTCCATTATTTAAAGAATGACTCATGTTTACCAATTCTCTTCTTTATTATTCTATACATTATAAAGAACAATGGCAGAAAATACATTCGTAATAAAGCAAAAAGAACTTTTTCATAATATCATCTGTAAGACGTCTAGTTAGAAAAGTGGAAGACAAATTCAGAGAAGTGCGAAAAAAGCTACTTGATCCTTCAGCCGTAGGGCGTCATCATAAGCCTTTCCCATAGATGCCGAATGGAATCAGCTGAGTTCAGCCTACGTCAAACATCTTCAGAACTTAACAAGGTTCTGGATCTTCTTTCTTCGTTTGTTTGACAAAGAGTTAAATGCAGGTAAGTCTAGGTTTCATAATCTCTTTGAAGATTTTAGACTATTTAAGAAAAGGACCAATATTTAGCCACTTCCGCACATGCAGTGGTAGTCGTGCAACAAAGTGCACCGCCGCAGACTGCCACTCTGTGTTTGGCACTAATCGGTGTAACATAACTCCTGAAGATGCCCCTTGAAGGGGTGAAACACATGTTGAGTGAATTGGCGTTGGCAGTTGTGTGATTCGCATTGTTTGCCGCATACGCATTTATCAGCGGGCTGGCGGACAGTGCACTTTGTTGCACAACTACCACTGCACGTGCGGAAGTGGCTAAATATTGGTCCTTTTCTTACTTAGGATGGACTTCCGCAAGGTAATGCCTGATTCCATTAAATATTTAGACTTTTTGCTTCGTGTACAGCCTTTATTCAGGTTGTCTTCTATCAAGTTTGATAAGTATAACCAGTTGTTCTAAGTTTACTCGAAATCTTCTGGATTCTGATAGCAATTTTTTGACTGATATAACTTTTAATTTTCCTTATCGCAAGCAGCTATGATAAAGAGTCAGTTTAAATCGAAAGTGTTGTAAGAGAGAGTATATATATACGAATGCTTCCCACGTGATTCTAATGAACTAAACAAGGGCAAGGTTAAATGAGGAACAAGGCACTTCATGAACGCTAATTGGTCCTGGAGACGGCATGGCGGTGTCATTGACACTAAACAGAGAAAGGGCGGTCTCTTCCGCGAATGTCAGAACTGCGCTAACAATGAAATGTGATTTTGATTGACTTTTATTTGATGGGTGGCTCGCGGGTGCCATTATGTCATATAAATTACTATTGTCATATCATGACTGGTTTTTTTTTCTATCGTTCCTCTATCATTTTTTGGGACAGGACTTCGACTTCACTAAGTATTTCATTATAGTTTTATTTATTTTTCTTCTTTCGTCCGTCACAATATCTGGCATTCTACCTTCTTCCTTCTTTCACACTTTCCATCATTATTGATTTTATTTACATACTATGGTATTTGTAACAGCTGCTAAGTATTGGAATTTATGGAGGAGGTCGTATAGTGCTACTAAAACCACTGTACCGCCTAAGGATTGTCTGATTAGAAGATTCCATTTTCAAATCCTAATAGGGTCGTGAAAAACTATTTTTCCCAATGCAGTGAAATTGTAGTATGAACGAGCCGAGTTCGTCCAGGGAGCCCTTGGACTTCGCTACCTTAGTAACCTCGCGCCGACGAGACCATCAGTTGCCACTTGATCAGTAGTATAGTCCAGATCTAAAAAAACTGGTTATAACCCACATTTATTCTGTAATTTTAAAATACTAGTTAGAATTTGTTTGTAGTAAATTTTTCTATGTTTATAAAAATACACGTGAAATATTTTTATTATTTAGAATAAATTGTATGTTTTTGTAATAAAAACATAAAATATTGGTTGACCAAAGTTATAAGATTGAAACGATTAAATAATGTCATTTATTTCATTTCTGTTTTTATAAAGTGTGAAATTTGAAAGGTTTGTTTACGGAAATAAATATTCATAATATTTAATCGCATAAGTACTTATTATTTTACATATTTATATGTACATGTCATTTGGGGGATGACACGAAAAACACAGTAATAGGTACCCGTTTCAATGAAACAGCGTCGATACAATCTCAAGTATAATATCTCATTGTCGTCATCTATCTTTCACATACGTCGTTTTTAACATCATCTTAATTTTGAGGTAATTTTGAGCATGCTAGAAGTCAACACAGGGAGTAATAAACGAGCCATAAGGAATGTCGACAGACAAAAGAAGAAATAGCTACGATAAGCAGTCAGCTGTCGTAGCCCCGACTGCGCCTGATGGCAGGAATGAGCGGTCATGGTCTTTTTAACAAACATCTATTGTCTCATGTGAAATTTTTGCTGTTAGCCTTGCGGCTTTTACAGCTTCATCGATAACGAGTTCACGGAACGGAAGAGTCCGAGAACTATATAAAATTAAAGGATTCGAGTTTCCGAACCCGTGCTCGGCAAGAGGACGAGGAACTAACACAGGTAGCGGCCGCGAGATAGTAGCAGCGGGGCTCACCTAGTCAGCCCTCGAGGACACAAACCCAGCGCGACCCAGTCGGCCGGCGAAACAAACATCTATTTACATTGGGTATTACGGATAGTCCTTCAGTACATGCCTTGAATAGGACGAGACTGCTTCTCACATACTACTCCGGTGTACGAGGCTAGCATCTTACAGAGCTACCCATCTCGGATCACTAGTGTGCCTCCCCGAGATATTCAGCGTGGATCGACATCATGAGTCTGCTGGGATTTCTCGAGGAGTTAGGTTGGCTTGAGTAAAGCTAACCGTGACGCGAAATGAGCGCAGTGCTGCTTGGTGACGGAAACCAGCCCGTAGAAACAAGACGAGAATTACCATAACATTTATCCACATATTATGACAGAAAACTTTAATTGATGTAATGTTTTGGATTGTAGATGAACATAGCGTGCAAAACGGATCGCTGCGGGGGTTTTAAGATCGTCGAACAACGCTGTAAAGAGGCCGCTTCAGTCCACGCCTATGCCCAGCCATGGACGTCCAAAACCTGAAATGATGACAATATAACTCGTCCCAGACATGTTGATTACAAATATAAAATTTGATAAATTAAATGTACCATACGACAAATCAATCAGAATAAGCGAAGGACCGTTAAGACCGCAACGACAAATTGCATTTTAAACAGCAACATAAATATTCGATGAAAAATATTAAACAAGTGATGAAAATGTCGTGAAATACTTTAAGAAATTGCAGTAATTTGTTTTTTTAAAAGAAGCAACCTTTAAGCTCTCGTGGAGTCATTAATAACGAAAGTTTACAACGCGCACTGTTTTCTGTATACGATACCGTTTCCGTTATTACTAGCTGTTAACCGTGACTTCGTCCGTGTATTTTTGAATATAATTTATTATCAATTCTATAAGTTAAGGCGAATCAACGGTGTTAACACAAATATATACGAACAATATTATAGAAAATCTTGTAAGTTCTGTATACAATAACAACAGATGTGCACAATGTTTCGGCATATTTTTTTATTTTTATTATTTAAACCACCACAAGATCGACTTAAGACAGATATTAGTGTCCGAGTCTTCGTTTTACATTTACGTTTATTATTTCCGAATTTATTTTAGTTTTCTCATGTTACACAGCTTAAGTAAAAAGTAAGTCTCTTAATCTATCTTTTATCTAGTTTTTAAGATGACCCAAGTTTTTTTTTGTTGTTTTTTTACATGTAAATAATATGAGCATTGATATATGCAGTGGTAGCCTAGCGATAGAGCAATTAAACTTGCGATCAATTTTATATAATTCACGCTTTGTGCGTTAATTATATAATATTACCACTGCTCATAATCAAGTTTTTAGAGGATGAGCAGCACCGTTCTCTGCGTACCATAATACAGCGATCGCTTACCCGCTTGCCAAGCATGCCGTTTATTGTGTATCGCCCATAGATAACTTTGCCTATAGGCGATAGGCTATAATCGCCATGCTTGGCAAGCATCCCTATGCCTTGCAATTTGTATCTATGGACTGAAACTATGAATACATAAAGTATTTTTCAAAGCACTCTAACCCGCAAATTTACAATCCTTAACCACGAGTTTTGACTTGTAACTTTTACTACCTACCCCCATTTACTATCAATTTTCAATAATTATAATGATCATTATATTTTGTCATTGCAACAATACCGAAAGAACCTAATTTGATACACAGTACAATCAAAATGAACTCTCCTATTCGCACAAAACCAACTCCGTCAGGTTTGTTTGAAATTTTTGACAATCACTTCGATGACAATCCGTGATACGGTAATTATTAATTCATTTCTATGTTGTATTATTAATTTAATTATTATAATATGTACATATTAAGCTGTTTACTTTAAACTCTTTGTTTGTTTTGTTTTATTTTGTGTCTTTTGATTGTATTGGGTGCAATAAATATATTATTAATAATTAAATCCTTTACGCTGCAATAAGATAATTTTATTTAAATTCTATCATTATTTAATGGCGTTGATGAATTTTAAGTAAAAATCTTGATAACATTGTTATGGCTATATTCGGCAGAGAGCATCCTACGGCTGAAAATGATGATTCATTGGCTGAAATCGACATGTATCAAGCGTCTTCTTGACCTCTACAAAGTTGGGCATCCACTTAGATTTATTGAATGATAATGCAATATTATACATACATTAGCAAAATAGTAATAACAGACAGATGAATAGATCCCTCTGCAATGTTAAGATAACCTTATAAATATGACATCTACCACCTAATATGCAAAGTAGTTTTAATAAAACAAAAAGGCGATCCACTCGACAGGGTGTGGCTGACATTTGGTACGGGTCTTAGCGCGCCGTGTGGGACGTCGGTCAAGTATGTTCTTACTGAGGTATTGTGAAATCTGATATACTGCTAGTAACTCCATTTTTAAACAGCTGCGTTATGGTGTAACTAGAAATTATGATGATTGGAAGCATTTAAAGCTTCATCGGATTCAAGGTGAAGATGATATTGACACCTCTTTACTGTAAGTTCGCGGAATCCCGCAAAAACTTTATTCATCTATTCCGATTAATATATATACATATATATTCATTTAAAATTACTACTTGATTACGTCATGAGAAGAATGCCGGAGAAGTTCAATATGATAGAAACTACAATCAGATTGAACTTCCCATTCAAGAGCCCACAACAAAATCACACCCATTTTTAAGATCACTTTAAGGTCACTTTTACAATATTCTTAATACTTTAGTTAGATCATTTCATTCCACAGCTTTAGTATGATTTCGAACCAGATTTTGTTATATGAAGTTTTTTAATTAACTACAATATAATCTTTATAACACTTGTTTTTGGGGCCTTTCTTCTCAAGTCTTGGGTACATGAGCACACTACTACTACAATTTTTTTTTCGTCATTCTATTTACGTTCTCAACTTTTTCTCTTTACAATGTCATTTATTCATTCATCTTTTATTCCTCACAAAATCTTTCATTCTTTTCATTTTTAAACCTTTTATTCAACACCACAAGATAGAAGACATTACCTACGAGTGCATTGTTAATTCGTACAGTTGCTTACAAAAATGTTACTAATTTTATAAAACTTATAGAAAGGTACAACAATGTTTTCTTTATTTCCGGTGGTAGCCTTATGTATAATACTTTTTTTTTCTTATTTTATTGATAGTCTTATGTACATACACCAGATTATATAGACCATGCACTTTCGTAATATTATCTTTATTAAATTTTTATCTAAGAGAGTGAACTTCGGAGTAAACCATGACATATATTTATTTACCCTTTATTATACAATATAATATAATTAAAAAAAAAAAACAATATATATAGAGGTACAAGTAAGTAGCAGTCTTATCGCTCGATGCGATCTCTACCAGACAACCTTTGGATGGAAATGAGAGACATTATTAGTTGTATTAAATGGTTGAACCGTCTGGCTCTTAGGTTGCTCAGACACCTTGATGTAGACTGTCACAGAAATTCCATTAAGGATTTATGTTCATGAGTATCCGAGAGTACTGAACATCTTCTAGACCTGTTGTTATCGTTAAATTATATTTATCTACAAGCAGTTTCCATTCTAACCCGCACTGCCTTTTGCAGGTGTTACTTCTAAAATCCATTCTTCATAATTTTTATGCCAAAAATATTCCGACTAATTAATGTTTACCGCAGTGAGAGTAGGTAATGGTTTCATACTTGATTAATAGAAGCCCACTGCAAGGCACATAGGCTTCTCTTGTATGCTGGAATATAACTTAATCTCCGTGCTTGGCAGGCAGGTTGACAATCGCAGTGAGGAATTTTGCTAGGCAGAGGACGATGTTACCCATCATCTGGAAACTTGTTTCTGACCAGTGGCAATTTTATATTATTAATGCGCAAATTGTGAACTATATAACAATCGAACCAACGACCTGTGATCATAAGTCTCCCCGACCACTGTTCAATGGTAATGATTTACCCCAGAAAATTAGTTAATAAATTAAATAACTAAAGAACATGATATATTATATTAATGTATTGGAACTGTTATATCCAAAAGTTGAAATATTAAATTAGGATTGGATCATAGTTATCGATTTTAAAAATTAAACAAAGCTCAATCATAAACATAAGTTGCTATCCATTGATTGTGTAACTCGCAAGCACGTATTCTATCGCAACCTTGAAAGCAATGTATCGATTGATTTATCGATAAAAACGATCCGTTTCAAGCAAGACACGTTCACGAGGCGGTGCACGTCAATCAGGGTGTTGCGAAGCTAATTGTCGGCGTGTGAGATTCAAATGAATTCAGCGCCTGGCATGAACGCAACTGCCGGCTAATCTCTGATGCATCTGGAACGCGTTCGATCATGTGTTAAGGTGAGGACACACTAGCGTTGCGACTTATCTTTACCACACGCCTTAAAATGTGTCACATATTAGAATAGAGTTATAATAGATAGTGCCTTTAAATATTTCAGCGCCTACACTTGTCGACCAGTACACTGATATAATTTACACAAACTATTACCACTTAGTCCGACTAGATTCGACTAGAGATATAGTCGAACAATAGCAACATAATCTGACTATAGTAATGTGGTTCCACTGTAGCAGTTAAGTACGACAGTGACTTAGTCCGCAACTTAATCACATAGCCTCTTAATCCGATTATAGCAAGTTATTCTGACTTGAAATTTAACTTTAGTTTGGCACTATCGGGTCAGTAAACGTCATGCTAACGTCTTTTGTAAGACACCTAGGGCTTACAATACCAGGATTCTGAGATCCCGAATACCGGAAGATTTTTGGCCGGTATTTACGTAAAAATACCGGAATTTTGGTATTACATTATGCATACAAAACGTAATGTAATATTATTTCATAAATACTTTCTATTTACATTTTTGCTTCTTTAATTATATAATGCCATACGAGCCTATTAAAAGAGCCTAATAATATAAAGTAAATAACATAGAATTTAGAATGTACTTTTTTTACTTGCACATTTTTGGTATCTATCTACTCCAACTAATGTAAAAAAAAACTCTATGTAAAAAAAAATATCTACTCATTTTAGAACTATATTTATAGGATTTCATATATTATTTGTTAACAAGTCAATATAATAACCGAGGTAAGTAAAAATATAACCAGTAATTTTTTTATTAATTATACCAGTTTTAATACCGGTATTAAGATTTTAGTTCGGTATTGTAAGCCCTAGAGACATATCCAGCCTGAGTCCTCCTTCATCACTCCGAAAGGGTTCGTTAGTTACTAGCAATAAAATCTATTATCATCTTGACATCATAACGTCATCGTTCGCTTGGGCAGGAAATAAATTGCATTGCGATTTACTTGAGCAAATATATAATATAACTTAACATGTTTTATTACTAATTTAAAAGGACATATTTTATTTAAAAAAAAAAAAACATTTTTATCGATAGACACAGCACATCACTAGTTCAGCCCGCCACTAGTTATCTATGTTTACAAAGGGATGCGGGCGCGTCGTCGCGCCGGGCGCATCGACTTTATTTAGTGAATCACTGGGAGACGCGCTTTATTAGTCCCAACACTAGTGTTTCCACAAAACAAAAAGATAATTCAAAATATCGAAAAAAAATTTCACATGTTTCAACCGAATGGTGCCACACGACACATCGGTAAATTAAGTTGTGAATGAAATCATTAAAAACCTAATTTCCCGAACGAAAACATGATGATTGGAATTAGGTGTAAAAACTTTAAAGAAGTAAATGTATAGCTCATTTGCTGACAACTATATATAGTCAAGAAATTAATGCTGTTAACTCCGCTACTACATATTAAAGATATATGTGTACCACTCTATTATACAGATTCAAATCAAACTGAACGTAGTCACAAAACTCAAAATCAGTTACGCATACCCACATAATAAAGAATTAAACAATACAAATAGAAAAGATTATAAGTGAGTAAAAAACCTTTGATATTCGAATATATAATCATAATGAAAATACGTCGTTTCAATTCATAGACGCAAAGAGTTGGCTTTCCATACAGATATCTATGAGGGGATAAACCATAATCGCCTAGCTTGGACGCAGAAGATGCTGCTGTCCATTCTCCGGAAACTTGTTTGTGAGCAGTGGCAATCAAGAATTAAAGCACAAAGTAAGAATTATTTAAGATTGTATTCCAGAAAACGCCTCCAGATAAAGACTCTGTGTTTGGCACTAATCAGTGTAACATAACTCCTGAAGATGCCCCGTGAAGGGATGAAACACGTGTTGAGTGAATTAACGGTGGTGGTTGTGTAATTCGCATTGTTTACCGCACGCGCATTTATCAGCGGGCTGGCGGGCGGTGCACTTTGTTGCACGACTACCACTGCAAGTGCGGAAGTGGCTAAATATTGGTCCTTTTCTTGCTTAGTATTAAGCTTATTTATTAATTTATCACAATATGTCAACAATCATTTTTGGTCCTGGAATTTAATCATTTATCATGGACACCCTAATATGAATATAGTGCAGCTGCAAACAGAGGGGTACATTGCAAGCCGCCACGGCTACCCGTCTGCACTCGACACTGCCTTGGCTACATCGACCGTAATTTTATAATATTTAAGAATAATATTTGATGTTATTATAAACAGAAAAACATAATAAAACCTTCACGGATTCTTTAGCAAATTGTTTACTATATACGGTATACATTTGTTTGTGTATTTGTTTATTTATTTGATACTTTTATTCGATAGCTGAGCTATACCGAAATATTAATGCAAATTCTTTACTTATTCTTCTAAATCGATTTCATCTCCTTCAAAGTAGTTCCCGTTTGTTAAAACAAACTATTGCCAACGTTTCTTCTAGTCAATGAAACAGTCTGAAAAATCTGTTTCCGATATAGCTTACAAGACCTTCTTTCATTTGGTTATCTCTTTAATCGTGATAAAAAGGCATCCACACATTGATCTTTTAAGATTATAGAATAGCCAGAAGCCCCACAAAGCCGAATACGGTGGTTGTAGCGTTCTACGTAAAATTTATTTATTTTATATGAGTCGAGTTTTTAAAGCTTTTTTACAAAAAATTAATCGATTTTCGCACCAATCGTGACATTACACGTTCGAGACACATAACATCCTTCAAAGGGAACCAAATGATATTCCAACTTTTGACAAACAGACGCCTGGCAAATATTATAAACAGCTCTACCAATCTAGGAAAAAATAGAAGTTTTAAATGATAATTTCACCTTTTTTAACATAGAGTATCTTTATACAACTAAAATTTACAGTCGTTGAAACTTAAAACAAGTAACTCATATAATCAAAATTTATCCAAACTAACTGAAACAGTGTCGTAAATAGACGTTTAATTATTTTAATTTTTCGGTAGAACATGGACAAGTATATCTAAATAAGTATCTGTAGATATACATATATACTTTGTATTCTATAGTCATAGCTTCTACAAACATAGTTTTGTTCAAAGTCAGCTGTTGTATAAAAATTGAAAATAATAATTTATGTAAAATATTGAAGAGTAATTACGTTATTTATTGATTAAATATGAATTTAATACATTAATATTATGATTGTACCAACTGTTAAACCGCTAACTGTCAAATATGCAGTAAAATAGTCATTATATCTTCTGTAATAAGTTATAATATAAGAGAAATAAGTTATATCGTGACCAAGGAAAATATGAAATAATTTTTACATTTAGATATATTCTATAGAAGTATATTTAATAATAATAATTACGTATATGTAAAGAATTATAAAAGTAATCTTTACTTGCGCCCTTTTTAAAAATGTAGCCAAGTGTAAACGCATCTCTAATATCTTTACACTGACGACGCACGCAACAATCGCATGTCCTTTTCATTCGCTTAAAGAACGATTGAAAGAGCGCATATAGTGAAGTTTCATAATAGACCACAATAAAGAGAATCGGAAAAAAACTGGGTCCTTCGACGCACCCGTTTCGGAACGCAATCGTAAAATATGGTAACTGGCGTGTTTGTGAAAATTTAATGGGAGGGTCTCAAAGCGTTTCCTTTCTTGTCGCCGAGTTAGGGTGTCGTTAATGTCCTTTTGCGGGATACGTCGTTATTACGCTTGTAATCGATTTAGTACTCTATACCATCGCGTTAGAGTTCATTAAAGAATGTTCCTATGTAGACTGTTTTATAAAGACAAAGCACTTTTGAGGTCACAGTTGTTGGCGCAGTAAATTCGATTCTATTATCGGGTCATTGACCTTATCGGGAATTAATCTTTGGTTTCTTTGCTGCACAAGCAGGGTGATTAGAAGGAGGGGAAGGCTTTAAAAGGATGAATTTACAGCTAATTTGCTTTTAATTAATGTATGGTACACATTATCCAAAAATATTAGGTACCAGAAATAATTAAGAACCTATTGATAATATGTATAGTATAAATATAGTAAGAAAAAGTGTTTTTAAAATACTAATGCAAATACCACATATTAAAGTTACTACTACTACTCCGCTAGCTCAGTGGCCCAAAGTGGGTCTTGGCCTCCGAAGCGAGAGACTTCCACTTTCCTCTATCTTGCGCCATCGTCTGCCATTGGTTGACATTCAATTCACCCAAGTCTGCCTCAACGCGATCGATCCAGCGATACCTGGGTCTACCCACTGGTCTTCGACCCCTCGGTTTTTCCAGGTACGTTACCTTTAAATTAAAGTTAATATTCTTTATTTATTCCTGCAGACTTTGTACTGCCAGAAGCTATTGGCCTATCGCATTGAAATTTAAAAAAAATAATGTAATATATTTCAGAGCGTTCACTTCACACTCGTTAAATAGCAATTGTTTTACAGATACAGTCTTCATTCACGTGTTATAGATATTGTTTATATAGAATACAAAATTGTATGGATATTTTCAACTTTTATTTGTATGAGCTTACTAAAAGAATATTTTTAAAAACTTATATAGATTATATATACAAATGTACATATTTTTTTAACTTTTTTTGCCTTTAATAATATACTAACGTTATTTATTGGATGACACATTCAGTTTAACTTTTTTTTCTGTTCTTTTTTCGAATTTTTGTTTATTTATACTTGACAGTACTTTTTAAAAAAAATCAAACAGGCTGTCACTTTTAAAATTAAAATGCTTATCGATCTTTATATACACATTGATGCTATTTATAATTTAAATATGTAGACAGATCTTCCTCAAAAGGAGAAACTAACCATACACTCTCATGAACCTAATTTATAAAAGAGATAAAAAAAAATTGTAACGTGATTATAATATTTCGTGGAATAACAAAATGAAATAAAAATTCCGTTTTTCTAAATATCGAATTTTTCCATTTACTGTTTAAATTTGTGTATAAAAGTTGAATTATAAATATCACTCATACATAAATTCGTTAACGTACCTAGCACATTTACTTTAATGAAATCTATAGCGGAATCCTATGTCCAGCATTAGATGTACTATGACTGAAATAATATATATATATATATACAAATAATATAAATATGACATCCATTGACCTAGAAAAGGATTTATTATTAATTCTGTATTAACATGGCATCTCATAATTCCTATAATAAGACAGCGTGTCAGCGTGCGGGATATAATTAACACTGATTAACCTGCTGTCGGCAATTTTCTTCCGGTTTCTGCTTCCGGATCCGGAATCGCTAATGGATACCGCAAAGGACGTCAACGCCATACTTATGTGACAGCTGAGATGATTAACATCACGGATTAAACGTAAGTGAACATTGCTAACTTTTAAATGCACTCTATTTCAACATAGTCAAGGTTGATAATGCGTAAAATATATTTTTAAAACCTTTATCTTATCTTTTTTATATTATTAAATTTCAAGATTGCGGAAGGTATGTCTGACGGATTATTTATTTTCATATTTACTATTTTTACTACAATAACACGTTGTTGTTTTAAAAGTCTTGGTGACTTTTATGTCTTGGTTTATTCTTTGTAACTGTGTATGTTTTTACAATAGACTCTTAAATTATCATGCATTAAAATTATTTGACTTTTTTTCAAAACCTTACAATACTGGTAAAGAATTATTAAGTGATAATATATCTTCAATAAATATGTTTAACTACTGTAGATATTTAGGAATGTGATACTAAAAAAACTACCGAGTTTTTTATTGCATCTCTTTATTATAAGTTTAATCACCATCGACGTCATTTAAGAGGACGTTCACTACTGGTCATAGACCTCCGTCATAAATTTCTAAATATTTAATGGAATCAGGCGTTATTTTGCGGAAGTCCATCTTAAGTAAGAAAAGGACCAATATTTAGCCCGAAAGGGGCGCATGCAGTGATAATCCAAGTTTGACTCTGTGTTTGGCACTAATCGGTGTAACATAACTCCTGAAGATGCCCCGTGAGGTGAAACACGTGTTGAGTGATTTAGCGGTGGTAGTTGTGTAATTCGCATTGTCTATAGTCTATAGTCTCGTGTGAAGTTTGTGCTGTTAGCCTTGCGGCTTTTACAGCTTCATCGGAAATGAGTTCACGGAATGGAGGGGTCCGTAAACTATATAAAATTTACAAGATTCGAGTTTCCGAACCCGTATCAGTAGTCGGCGGGGTGACGAGGAAGTCACAAAGGTAGTAGCCGCGAGATAGAAGCAACGGGGCTCACCCAGCTAGCCCTCGAGGACACAAACCCAGCGCGACCCAGCTGGCCGGCAGATGGCATTGTTTGCCGCATGCGCATTTATCAGGGGGCTGGCGGGCGGTGCACTTTGTTGCACGACAACCACTGCATGTACGGAAGGGGCTAAATATTGGTCCTTTTCTTACATAAATTTCTAAAACACTGGCATTTATTCGGGGTATTCCAACGAACTTAACAAGGTCGACTGTCAGACAGCTTGTAATCAGACTTTCACTGCAGCTGAAGTGGAATTTGTAAATTCTGCAGGTTTGACGGCATGGCATTTTACCTAAGACTTTTTCATGGTAGAACGCTCGCGGACTCTGGACAATAGTACGGTTGCACTACAGTTTCACCGGAATTGATTTTCAAGATATTAATGCTGTTAGTTCTAAGGCTTTTACAGCTTCGTCGGTATTGAGTTCACGGAGCAGAAGGGTCCGTGAACTAGATTTAAAACTAGAAACTAAAAGCCGGTGGGGCGCCTACTAGTTGCACGGGGACGCTCGCACGTTGCTAAGGCTCTTCGCGGTAGAGCTTTGACGGGTTGTATTGCTGGAGTGTGCTTGCGGGTTAGGACGGCAGCATGAACCACAGGCGAGCCGAAGAGGGATCCGGATCCAACCCCGGTTCTCCCACGCTGTTCGCGGTTAGGGAGCGGCTGCTCATTAAAAACGGGTGTTGTAATTTCAAAAGATTGGTTGACAATAAAGCTCTTAGATCGCTTAAACGGACGCTCCATGAAGTAACTAGTCCCCAAGGGATCCCTCGAAAGGACTTCGTCTTGGGCTGTCACTCCTCGATAATACCCTAGAGAGACAACACTCCTCACCTTCAGCGCACAATGATGACCACAATATAACTCACCCTCACACCGAGATATCCACGAGTAATAAACAGATTAAATCATTATCTAATTTTATTTTTAATTTTAAGTTCTCCAATATAGATTATACGAAAAAAAATACAAGGAACATTGAAAGTACAATACAATGTGAATAAGTCTAAAGAAACACGGTATGCATTACGTAAAAATAGCAAATTTATTTTGGAACACTATATTTTAAAAATATTAAAAATAAAAATCAAAAACAACATTAACGTCCCGATACATTTTATAGTGTTAAAATTTCTTTCTTGTCAACAATATTTAATATCAATAAAGAATTTCAGTTGAGACAGCTATGAGCTCTAACTATCGCAGTGTTCACCAGCTTTCAGTTCGGGGTGCTTTAATTACGGACAAGAGAAACGAAAAATTATACTATGAGACATACATAATACTGAGATCAAAAAAGTAAAGTTAATTTGTTTATAAAATCAATTCACTTTCACCCCCTTCAAATAAAACTGTCCGATAAAAAGCACTTCAGCCAACGCTTTTTCCAGTTCTCGAAACTGTCGGAATAGCATTTTTCCTTCAGTCTTCAAGAATCATGTCAAAACGACATCCCGCATTGGCGGTTTGAACAGCCAGAAGTCGAACTAAGCCAAATCAGGCGAATACAGTGATTACGGAATAATACCAGTCGATTGTTCGAAGCTTTTTCAAAAACACAAAATTGTAACATTTGATCAAAACAAGTGTAACTTGGAAAATATAATACCTTTTGACAAAAGACATTTGACAAATATTATAGACACTTCTACCAGCCTAGGAAAAAAAATTACCTACCTTCTCATTGCATGAGAGTTTTAAATGACAATTTACCTTACTTTTTGATAACAATATATATCAAAACATATAAAACTAAATGTGATACATAAAGAAATCAACAGTTTATCGATATAAACATAGGACATCACTAAAAACCGACGTTAATGAACTTGCCTCTACCAAAATAGATCGCCCGCACGGGCCGCGACGCACACTGGCGCAAGTAAAAGCGCGGTAACAGATAACGTTTGTACTATGATAAATGAGACGTATTCAGTTCGGGAACGACGCACAGTGAACTGGATGATTAACGACCGTGTACCAAGGAAGACCACATCCCGTCTGATAAAGGATGAACAAGCGCAAGAACAGACTCGTCCATTAGAATAAGGACACCTTGGTCGTGTTATCTATTCTCCTAACATCTTTTTATTAACTATATTATCATTCGTATTTACATATGGATGTTAGACTTGGTCAGCAAGGAAACAAGATGAAAATAGAGTAGCCATTTGCCAAAGTGCGGTCTGATAAGGTCAACAATATCAACATCAGAAAAAAAACTAATAAAAGTGATGATGAACAACAGATGAGCAAAACGCGTAACAATGGGAGCCAAAGGACACTAAGAAAATAAGAGAACGACCAAGTAAAAGATGGAACAAAACCTTTAGCCGGAGTCGGGGACCCTTAAGGATGCAAGAGGCACGGGAGCGTGATGGATGGAAAGGTTTAGTGAAGGTCTACGCCAAAGAGACAACTACTACTTAGTTGCAAAAATGAAGCCTATTTTTATTTTATTTAATTTATTATGGGATCGAGAAATGGTTTAAATACCAATAATGTTGTTTTGGCATGGCACAGGAAATGTCAAAAATAGCAGCCTGGAACGGCATATTCCGCTTACGCAGGCCGTGAGATTCGAGAGAAAATGACAGGAACACCTTCTTTGCTACTGATATCTCATGTCCACATTATAGAAAAGAAAAAAAACAATATGTACCAAGATTATATAAGAGAAAGTTATAGCTTTTTGGCATATATTTTTTTTGTATCTAATATAATAGAGCTATTAAAGGGGGCTACGTACTTGTCTCTACAAGATAGAATGCAGGATAAGAAACGAGTGCTGAATTTGTAGATGAAGGAAAGTAAGCGGCAGCTCAGCGGATTGGTAATTTAAAATGGCAGAGACTACAAAGCGCATAGAATAGATTCCCGCTGAAGCCTTAAGGTTGGAGTGGAGACCGCAGGTCGAGAAGGACATCCGTCGACAAGATGGACACAGAATCTTGTTTTTTTCGTCGAAAAACACTTGATGTAGGCCCTATCCAACCAGTCAGAAATTTATGGTGGAGCCTATGTCCAGTAGTATACATACAACGGCTAAAATGACGATAATGATGTTATTGTAAATATTGACGCCTAACTGGAGCATTCACAACCTCTTTATTTTTTTTTTCTTCTTTATACTATTTTATATTTTCAGTTTGTGTTGTTACGTTTAGTCTGCTGTTTTTGTCTATTGTAACCTAGTTTTATAAAATTACAATTAATGCTAAATCAAAATTACCACCATTGTTATTATTTATTTAATCCATTGTACACTCAACACACACACCAACAGTAAATGTTTTAAGAATTCACTCAAAAAAAAAAACAGAAAACTATAAATAACTATGTCGGGGTCACCGCCTTAACAGTTTACAATTTTCGTCGTTCCAGGCCATATTGCATGGACCTCCCACACAGGTCATAGGCCTCCACCAAAGATATTTATGGCCAAATATACCCTTATCGCCAAACTTGACAGGTGGGTTGGCGATCGAAATATGGTACTATGGTACGCAAAGAACGCAGCTGCCCACCCTCTGGAAAATTATTTGTGAGCAGAGGCAACTTGTAGAACTTTATTATATTTACGTACATCTAGACTAATGATCCGTCAACTTTTTAAAGAAGAAATTTAGGCATCACGAATTTCATTTTTATTTTTTGTATTTATCACGTGAATAAACAAAAAATATATCTTATTAAAAATTATTGCAGAGCTCGTTGCTTCTATAATAATACCAATTTTTTTAAAAAATCTTTTAAGGAAAATCTAGCTTTTAATTTATAAATAGACCGTGCAATTCTTTTCTGTAAAATAAATATAGAATTAATATCAGCCGCAATGGCTAATAATAAAAATAATTATGTCCCTGTTACGATATAATGCACAATTCGACTAAATTAAACATATTTAATATATTCTTTAATTGTAAGTCTCGAAGTGATTCTATGAATGGTTCGCTTAATCATTATAGATTGCTACCAGAGATGATGAAATAAAAAAATCATGCTCTGTCGCTCACCTTGAGGTGAATGATCGCACGTCTAGATAGACATACCATAGAAGGTTCTTCATCATTTATAAACTTATCTAAATTAGATTTCTAAACAAACTTACAAATATTTACTTATGCCAAGTAATACAAAATAAACATTATTTTATTTTTTTTTCGATTTACGTACACTTATGTGCAAGTTGTAGCCCAGCGGTATATGATTTTATTTATATCTGTACAACCCCTATCTTAGGTATTGGGACAAAAATTTCACAAAAATTTTCACAGCCTTATCAATTTTCGACTTCTTCGATCTTTTATCCTTTACAGTACCTTTAACGTCTTTCTTATATACGTCGTATTTTCTATCTAACCTTTACATAGGTAGAGGATAGAGAATTGCGATCGTATACCATCATTTCGATTCCCGGAATACAATCTTATATAATTCACACTTTGTGCATTAATTACATATGATTGCCACTGATCACGAAAAAATTTCCTGAGGATGGGCAACAGCATCCTCTCTGAACCATAATACGACACTGTGATCGACAAACCGCCTGCCAAATATGACAATTATGACATATCCCACTTAGATACCTTTTGGAGAAGGCATATATATAGGCCTAGCAGTCGGCGTTTATAGGCTGTAACGACAATTGTGAGCGTAATAAGAATAATAGAAGAGCCTAATTAGATAGAAACTAGATTCAAATTGAGCATTCCTATAAAAGCATCCTTCAATTTAAACTACAAGTGTTCC
The DNA here is from genome assembly GCF_028537555.1 of Battus philenor. NCBI lineage: Eukaryota > Metazoa > Arthropoda > Insecta > Lepidoptera > Papilionidae > Battus > Battus philenor. Next base: position 10,465,045 of record NW_027181686.1, read on the forward strand.
TAACGCGCATTGATCTGAGAAACCAAAGAAACAACGGATTTTTTGTGACACTTTCACAATATCCTTAATACAGTAGTAAAAGCTATTAATTTCAAGTTTTATTATCACTTAAAGAGTCCTTTTATACTGTAATAAAAAATTTTACGAGAGTTTATTTAATAATTTTTTAAGTTTATTACATCATAATTCTTAAATATTGCAACGTCGTGTATTGTAAAACTTTACGGTTGTTGTATGTCAAGATATTATAAAGTATCATTAAGGAATGATGCTCCTGTCTTCTTTTTAGCTGATGGACCCTCACTACAAGTGTTAGATCTCCCACAAAGATCGCTACGAATACCGGTCCTGGGTTGTCCGCATTCAAAGCAAATTCCCGCGATAAACTATGTATGGTCTACCTAATGGTTGGTCTACCTTCGTTTACCGGCTCCTGATCGGCACTTAAGAACCTTTTAGCCCTAGTGGCCATCGGTTGCACGAGCGATGTACCCTGCCAACTGCCACTTTAGATGAGTTCTTCAATATAAATTAGTGATCTTTATGCTTTTGCCTTATATTCTTCAAATTAGACTTTTTTCTAGCCAACCTAAGATACGTTTTTTGAAGTCACCGGAAGAATAAACTGTGACATTAGGAGATAAAGTAAGAAAAATTTACGCAATCATTGGACAAGATACAATCCTCGCTTATGAACCCAACAAAAGATGGAATAATACCAGTACCCCTGAGATATTTTTAAGGAACTGACAATAAGAAATAAGATATAAGGTACTCGGTTTCTTATAGATTTTATTCTCTAAGGATGTGGTTGAAAGATAGAAGAATAATATGCCGATTTAGTTGCAATTTTATGCTTTAAGGGAGCAATAAACTAATAAGAAAGATACAGAAGTTTTCTTACAAATGTATCCAATAGAAAGATATACCAGTTCCCTTGTAATTTCTTTTCTTTGCCGTGTTTATACTATTTAAGATATGCAGGAATCCGTGTTTTAGTTTCGCAAGCAAGCATTTCTTGTCGGCGACGTTGTATGAAATACCTTGCCCGGTTATTTGGGCAGAGGACAGAACGGGTGTGCGTTGTCTGTTTTGCATAAGTATGCGACGTTAGGAAATCGCCTCCGACTATTGTACAGAACCCGTATCATGTTGCCCAATAAACGAGATCGGTTTAATAACATCGACATCTGGAAATTATCTAAAGGATTATTTAGATAAGATAGTCTATCATTGCCGTGGGTAAACTTTGATCATAGGGCACAAGTTCGAATCTCAATGTGCAAACTATATAAAATTGTCTTGACTATTTGATGTAGTTTTGAACAGTGGAAGCTGAACGAGTTGAATAAAAAAGCCTTCTTGTCCCAAGTATATTGCGGAATAAGTTTGACAATTCACATTGACAAATTACAATAATGTTGCTATTAAAAAAAATTATGTTTTCAACAGTAAACCAGCAGTAGAGGACTGTGAATTACGATTTTAGGTCGCGTTTTTGATTCTTCTGTCACGATCTTATAATTTACACTTTGTCTTGTTTATATAGGATTGCTACTGCTCACCAACAAGTTTCAAGATAATGGGCAGCAGTGTCCTTTGCGTATCATAATAAAATACTGCGATTGCCAACCCGCCTGCATAGCGTATATGGTATATCCTCCCATAAATGTCATCAATTATATATTTGCCAAACAACACCATAGCATTGGAGTTGGCAACTAGTATATTACATTAAATTTAGAGTTTTTAAACATTGTTATATGCGATTGGTGGTCGACACAGCAAGCCTTTCTCGCTTTTACAGCTTTTTCGTAAAAATAATCTAAAATAGATGCCATGTCATACATATGCCCACAAGGACACGAGGGCGAAGCGTTTTAAAACTGATTTTCTCGTATATTCGCCCGTTCAAATTTCTCGGCGCGCGAACGACAACCGGATATACATACGCCCTGAAATATATAAAAATTAAGCAACGGAATGGAACCTGTAGTACCATTGATCGTAAGCCACAGTATTAACCTCTGTACTGCCAATACCTTAAAAATAGATTCATACACACACTCACAAACCTATAGATAAGGCAAAAATTTACTTCTTTTTTACGTTTTCACTTGGCTCGTTGCCCGGAAAATTCTATAGGAATTACAACAAAAGGAAATTAAAACGAAGGACGTTTCGGGAAACAAAAGGATTGACGCAGGACATTGCCGCTTTGTCTGCGAATAGTCGTACAATAAATATTTTTATAAAAGGATTTACTTTTTAATTTTCGAACTTTAATTTTAATATTTTATATCCAGCCAGGTGTAATCGTGTTGATGAAAATTAATAATTACATAAGAAACCCTGTAATAATTCTTTTAAATATTTATTTATTCTTTTTTATAAAGATTTAAAAATGTAGGAGTAACCACGCTTAATTTTTCTTGTAACTAAATAAATAAACTAATTATTTCGTCATCATCACAGCCGCAGAATGTCAGAACCTCCACAGCTGGACCTAGGCCTCCTTTTTCTATAAATTAGACTATTTAGATTTCCTATAAAACCTAGCATTTACGCCGACCTTAACAAGGTCATCTGTCGTCCATTATTTCAGCAGTAAAGCGTCCACTGCTGGGCATAGATATCCCTTATAGATTTTTAATAGGGCCTGTTGGAAGTATTCGTCGATTTCCGATGACCTAAAGTCATCTATTCACGTTTTAGATGGATGTCCCACGCTGCGTTTACCGTGATTTTCACTCCAGAACCTTCAAACTAGCAATCTATTCTGACCGCTATATGCCATGTGTTGCTGCTATGACTCATATCTTTTATACTACTTATAACTCAAGAATAATTGTACTAATTTCTAAGATAATGATGTTTTAAGATTTATGTTCGTTCAAAGAAGACCAATTGAATAAACATTATTAAAAAAAACACTAGTCAAAATATTAACTTATTCGTTTGTTATAAATGGTATAACAAAACGCAACCGATATTTTAAAATTCGAACTCTGTTCATACATTGATTGTTAGACGGAACGAACGACGGGTCAGCCAACATTAAAACAAAGTTCTTTGTCTTTTTTTTATTATTTCTAATTTGTATCGCTAGTGTTTTTTTACAATATTTATTTTTCGCTTAAATTAAACGCAGACAGTTGGGAGAGCGTTGCCGCTATTTGAGACAGATCTTTCTTCTCCCAGCTGCGAGGCACGACAGCGTTTTATAATTTTTTACAATTTTTCGTACACAGTTTTCTCTTATGGGTAAACACAACTAAAATTTATACATATCAACAATACAATTTGGAATACTCAATTATATATTAGTTGCTACATTACTTTATTTCAAGTCGCTGCCCAAGCGCTACAGACCGTTAAATGCCTTGAGATTTAGGATAATGTGCCGGGCCAACTCATCAAAAGATTCTGCTATAGATTTTTTCTTGAGAAGGTCCGGTAAGTTGAACGGAGGTATATTAAGGTTTTCACATAATGTCACGTGGTTACGTCTTTTGGATGCGAATCGGGAGCAGTGTCTGAGTAAGTGATCAAAAGTCTGTTGAGTGAGTTCTTTGTCTTACTTACGATAGTTGAATTTGTATGTCGTATTATTTCATGAAATTGCATTCCATTTTATAGCTACACATACACTGTGAGACAGTTAAACTTGTCACTGATTTACAAAAAAAAAAAAACCGCATGTCTATTGTTGGACATTCTTCGAAGACCGCATTGTGTATACTTGTGGTTGGTGTATGTGCGCCTGAGCACGTAGTCACCGATAAGCGGTGCGGCTAATTGGCGAAGCTATCGCTCGATAACAAACATCGTTTTATATTACACGAGGAAGCAATCAGCCATGCAATTGCAGGTGTGTACGCTCTTGTCACGAAGTACACACCCAACTATCACTCTTATTTACTTATTTTTTTATGGGAAATTATATGTACACAAGATTTTATTCTTCCCTGCTAAATCTGTGGTGATGGTCCTCTGTACTTTGTGGGAGTTCCACGTAATTTTGACTTCCTTTCAATACCTATATCTTTTCTACGGTCACTATATACAAAGCACAGATGCGAATTCCTGGTCAGTTATTGCGATAGATATAGAATGTTATTTTATGTACCAACGTAATAGACCATGAGGATTTCAGGTTTAGTGTAACAACGCAGTTATGAAGGTATCTCACATTAGACAGACGACGTCCACGGAGGAGTTTTACTGGGTAATAACCTTGTCTTTCTTCCCAGGCATGACTAAGTCCCATCCTGCACCTTCAGCAACAAGGAAATGTTATTTGCTGTGTACCGGGAAGAACCTGAAAGAACCAGAAAATAGCTGGACACGGGTAGCCAAGACCAGGTTAAAGTGGCGATCTATGGAGAAGGTCTATGCTTAGGCGTCCATCGGCTAAAATGAAGAAGAATTAGACCAACAAGACGATATGAAAGCCAAGCAAAGGTGTCTGAAGGCGAAACTATGTTCCGAAAGACAACTTTGTTGGTAGGCCATGAAGTGGTGTTTAGGCGCTTAATCCCCCTCAAGTTAAATGTGACCTAAGTAATGTAACTTACAGGCACTAAGCGCAAGCTTAGTTTGTACGAAAAGATACTGTTCTGGTCACTTAAAACTTGAAAAAAGAAGGATTTTTAAGACGAAGACCAACCATAGTTTTAAACACAAATTCATACAACGCCATCTAGTTTATGATCAAGACACATTTAACTTTATATATAATACTATCATTTGATTACATGTAACACATTCTTGTCTTAAAAGCGCAATTAAAAAATTGCTGTCTTACTAAAATGTATTGATATCATAAATATGATTCAATGTCAATCAAATGATTCATTATAAAAATAAACTTCAATTAGAATATTTATAAAATAAATATTCTCTTTTATATGTAAGACCTCGCAGTCTCTTTTATAAGTTCCTTTTTAATTTTAAATCTATTTATAGTAACAATATATAAAAACTACCTGACTTAAAGGACCCTCTGTGTGTATTCAAAACCTTAAACAATATAAAAAAGGAATATTTATTCCCATAACAACATTTGTTCGTAACAGACGACCAATTATTAAAACTCAAGAACATTTTAGGTTATATGTTAAGAGCATTAAAATCAATTTGAACAACTTAACTCAAGTCCCCTCGGTCAACGAAGTACTCATTAAAGGGAATAAAGCTACAAACAAATTGTCGATATCCCCCAGCTTGCCCGCATAGCGACAAAGTAGGTAAATACTCTCGAGGCAGAATCGACCCCCGGACCCTTCCAGTCAATCTTTTATTTCCTATAGGCATGGGAAAAATTAATATCGATAAAAAATTTCACTAATAATTTACATTAAATCAAGATGAACTTGAAATGACGAAGTCAGTAGACGAAAGAAAGTAACCGTCACAGTCCAACGAATTGGCTAGTGAAATGGCAGTGGGCAGACTGTATGGCCCAGAACAGATGACCTCGAACCTGCAAGCACAGCCTAGGACGCCCACCTACCAGGTAGACAGATGACCTTGTTAAAGTCATCGGGAAACAATATATACAGACAATTTGCTATCGATGTTATAAAGCAGGGGTGGCCAAGCTCTTTGATAGTATGAGTCGTTTTTCGAAAATTTTTGCGTGGCGCAATTAAATACGCATTTAAAAGTTTTTTTACAACAACCCTGTTTATTGAAATTATTTATACAAATGTACAAAATTTGTGTATTGATAGATAAATGCACACGTATATGACAGCACTCCTAATAATACTTAATATGCCGGTTAATTATGATCGGTGTTTGGATTTCGCTAATTTTATGGCGGACTAATAATAGTAATCATTCACACCAGTAATTTGTTTCGATTTACCTGAAGCTGATATAGGTAAATTAAATTTAAATTATGAAATATTTAGGCAATAAATCGGAGCCAAAATAATCGATCAAGTCACATGTGGCCCGCGAGCCGCAGTTTGACCACCCTTTTTATAACGTATCTAAAAAATGATGGTGAAAAAAGATGGACAGACGTTGGATCCAGGTCGCTTCCATTCGGTCCTATTTGAAATCTACGAAGAAGTCCTATATCTAACAGTGGACATTCAACTGCTGAAATGATAAATAACTTTAAACATTGAAAACTCTTTAACTTTTCTTTATAATAAATAAGATATGTATTACAATCATATATAGATAATAAAACATAACGTATGATTTAAAAACTTTTATGTAATTACCCATATTCTAATTATATTTTACAAGGAAGAGTAATTTTATAACGATACCAATTTCAGTCGTCTTAACCTCACAAAAACTATATATGACAATAAGGCAACAACGTACACCCAGACTGAAAGAAAAAATTAAAAAAAAACAACCAAAATTCAGAGATTCGTATATTTTGTTACAAGCATTTATATTATTAGTATTTATCATATTAATATTAGACCCAGTGGTAGAGGAATGAATTGCAATAGTAGACCGAAGGTTCGATTCCTAGGATCTTAAATGTAAATTCATTATATATTGCCATTGCTCACAAATAAGGTTCCAGAGGATAAGCAGCAGCGTCCTCTGCGTACCATAATACCTGATTGCAATCGCCAACCTGCCTGCTAAGCGCCTCAATTATGGTTAGTCCTCCCATAGATATTTTTAGGGAAGCCCTATGCCGTAGTCGACGTCTATAGGCTAAAACGAACGAACGATCGAATTTACATTATTTAATTATTAGTTTTGTAATACCGGACGATAGACAGGTGATGGACGCCAGTCAGCAGCGACTTCCATAATAAACCTTGAGTCCATAATTATATCTTTGGTCCTCCTGGTGGTCGCCACCCGGGAACCTTTCGGTACACGACATGTTTAATCCTATTCCATTATCTTTGTCATGAAACATAATTGAATATATTAACTAAGAAAGGGACTTATATATAGCTACTTCCGCTATGCAGTAGTAGTCGTGTAGCAATATAACACTCGTCTGAATTTTCCATGGGGTCATTTATAATTTTAGTAGGGCTCAATTTGACCGGATTCTCAATCATAAACTTCACATCATCATCATCTTCTATTCTCATTGCCTGTATAAGTCATTAGTAAGAAAGGGACTATTATATAGCTACTTCCGCTATGCAGCAGTTGTCGTGCAATGAAGTGCACCGCCCGCCAGCCCGCTGATAATGCGCGTGCGGTAAACAATGTGAAACAACTACCACTGTTAATCTACTCTACACGTGTTTCACCCCTCCACGAGGCATCCTCAGATGTTAGCACGACTACTGCTACATAGCGGAAGTAGCTATATATTAGTTCCTTTCTTAGTTAAGATGGATTTCTGCGAAGTAACACCTGATTCTAATAGATGAATAAATTAATACTCGTATTTTGCTGCTATAAATTTAATCTTTACTATCGATATTAAAACAAACGAATCTATAGATTAGTGTAATAATTTGAGTCACAACGCCCATAAATGTTACGTCGCTAAGCGAATGTCACTGCCAAGGTTACATTAATAATCCGGAATATCGATGTATCGATAAGACATCGTGACGTCACTACGCCCGGGCACGGCGGAAATGCGTTTATGAATGCATTACGCGGCTTAACTAGCGGACTGGACGGATGGGAGGAATATTAGATTTCATCGTCTCAAGATGAACTTCGATACGCAAGAGTTCATACACGCTTCATTCTCTAATTAACCATTTTAAAAGAAATTTGCCGTAGTCGTACTGGCTGGCACATAGAATAATCCCATCCCGTGGTTGTCATAAGAGTCAGGTAAGACAAAAATATTCACGGCCGAACTTGATGAACTTATACAAGACAAAACAACGACTGATCGACTCGTGTTTTCGATTATATATAGCTGATATATAGCTGATTTGAGTTAAAATCAAAATAAGTAAATTTTTAACATTTTAAACTTCAACAGATAATCTGTAATACAGAAATATATCTTCTCTACAATGTTCTATATGAAAGTTCGAATATACAGGAGCATAGTGACTTGAAAGACAAAAGAGAAATTATAAATAATTTACAATTGCATACTTATTTACTTATCATACATCAACAGGCCAAAGCCGCGAGTTAGATGACATTGTAACAGCCTTGCACGGCTAACAATATTTTTACAGTTCTGAATGAAGAAAGGCATACATCAGTAATATTACAAATATAAAGACTGAAACGCTCTTGCAATCATACTCCCACGCTTTCTCTCTACCTCTTTACTCCTCTCTCTTTCTCTCTTTTTCACACCCCTTTTCTACCCCTCTATCTCCCTTTATCTTTCTAACGCACACACAACACATACAGAAGCGAGTATAGTATAATAAAGTTTAATTTTCTAAATTGATATACCTTTTTACTACTTTCTGTTATACTATATATTGTTATTTGTCATATTTTCTTTTTATTATTGCATAAAATAACATGCAATTGATATGAGAAGTAGCTGTTGTCCTATTATACAAGTTTTTCTTACTTTGAATCCATAACTGCCTGTATAAATTCGAAGCTAATTTTGTGTATAGATATTTAGTTTGAGAATTTCTCTCTAACAGGTAAACTTTAGCGTTCTCTATTTAAACATTACGAACGTTGGTACCTATCGATCCAATTGGAGGAACATTGGCTTCACGCAGACGCGACGTCAAAGGTCATCAATACACGCAGCCATTACACAAACTTCAGTAAACCATATTGCATCTATTTATTTCCCTTAAACTTAAAAATAGTTACAAACATACAAAGTTACTGATTATAGGTCTAAAAGTTTTAAAGAGTGAAATTATTGCTCGATTGCTGTCTGTATAATAAATAATGTATATATTAAAAACATTTTCGAATTTCGAATCATTATTACATATTAATAATAATTATAGTTTATCTATCCCTTCAGATTTTGTACTACCAGAACTTACTGGCTGGTATTGTAATAGAAAAAATAATGTAACATGTTTCAGACATACAACAATGTAAAAAAGAACGCGACAAAACCGCCTATTGGACATATATATCTACAATATATGTTGAGTTTACTGTAGCTTAACGACATTTAGTGTGTTGATGTTGAGTATGCTATTTCTCTACGAATCAAAGATGAGAAGATTCGTAGGAGAATGAAAAAAACCGGTTAGATGATTAGCAAATCGAAGTGGTACTGCACAGACCACATATGCGCAGCACAGATGGCAGCTGGGCTATAGATTCTGGGTTGCAAACCACAGACCCACAAGTTTACATACGAATTAATTAAGGTAGTCGAAAGTCCCTAGACGCAGATTGCTTCAGGTCTTATTAAAATTTATGAGGGAACTTATGTTCAACAGTGGGCTTCCGATTGTTATAATGATTGTTTTGTTATTATGTTAGGTTCCTAACATAATACAGTGTATTATTTATATTATTTCTAAACAATTACTCCCGCTTTTATGTATTTATCAGTACACCTATCCCCCGATTTACACGGTAGATACGTTCCTGAGAAAAACGTGTAAATCGAAAATTAAAAAGCTGAGCGGAAAGCTTGCAAAAATGCATAATTTTGCTATTAAACAGTTGTGATTTTTTTCAATTTTTTTACACTGAAACACTGTTTTTTATTTAATTACAATACATTAAACAGAAGAACAAAAATAAAACCAAAGGTGTTTTATTATCCTTTATCACTGTCAGAAATTACTCTCATTCTTTATTTCGGATCGAAGGTTCGAATTCACTTTAATCAGTCGAAGTTATTTGTGCCGATTCGATGTTTGAAGCAGAAATATTTACATTATAAGAGATGGTAATAAAATCGGTTATTAAAAGAAAAAAGACTTATTTGGAAAACCGTGTAAAAGCAAAAATGTGTAAAATAAGTATCGTGTAAATTGGGGCATAGATGTACTTCTACATATCACTGAAAATATATGGTCGTTTCAGTCTATAGACGCCTAGAGTAAGGCATAGACTTCTTCAAAAGGTATATTTACGGGAATATATACTATAATCGCCACGCTTAGAACGCGTGTTGGTGATAGAAGTGTGGTATTATGGTGCGCAAAGTACGCCGCTGCCCATTCCACTTGAAACTTGTTTGTGAGCAGTGGCAATGGCAATAATTATTGCACAAAGTGTGAATTATATACGTCTGTATCCCGGGAATCGAATTCGCGACCCATTAACGCATGTCTCAATCCTCTACCGCAGGATTAACAATGTTTATCAGACTTACTTTAAATTAATACACACCTGAATAACACTGTCGAAATTGTTCAAGATCAATATCACATCAGCAACCGTTCAGTGTGAAAGATGTTTGCATACGATATCCGATATCATTAAGATTATAAAATTAAAATGCATTATCATTTTGTGTGTAATGGTAAGCCGCAATTTAGTACGCAATTATGAAACATTGGCACAGATGATACAAATATGATGACATACAAAGCGATAGTCACGCCATCTCTTGAGCATTTTGAACATAAAAAACTAGACATTCATTTGTTATTAAGAATAAATTTCTATCGGTGTAGTATTTTGTACTTCTGAATATCGTTGGAAATTCACTGCAAAACATAGATATCAATGAGGGATATACCATTACCGCAACGCAAGGTGAGTTGGCAATCGCAGTATGATATGGCACGCCGAGAATGCTGCTGCCCATCCTGTGGTAACTTATTTGTGATCACAGGCAATCCTATGTAATTAATGGAGAAAGGGTGAATTATGTAAGATTGTATCTTTGGAACCGAACCCGAGACCTATGTACCAAGTATTAGTCCTCTACCGCTCGGCTACTACTGTTTATACCAACTTGAACGATATTAAAATACTACGTTCAATATATTTTTTATTATTTCGTTTATATAATCAAATCAAAATATTATTCATTCAGATATCTTGTCACAAGCACATTCGAGTCGCCAAAAAACATAAAATGTTAGTATTTGTCAGCGACCAGCGACTCGGAAGGCAGTTCTACTAAGAGCCGACGAGTTTCCCAAAGATGGATAGAAGCGTTCCCTACGTATCATAAAACTACACTGCAATCGCAAACCCAACTGCCAAACGCTGCGATTATAGCATCTCCTGCTATAGATATCGCCGGAGGAAGCCTATACCTTGCCACTGCAGAGCCTATACCTTGCCACTGCAGAGCCTATACCTTGCCACTGCAAAGCCTATACCTTGCCACTGCAAAGCATGTACCTTGCTACTGCAAAGCCTATACCTTGCCACTGCAAAGCCTATACCTTGCCACTGCAAAGCCTATACCTTGCCTCTGCAAAGCCTATACCTTGCCACTGCAAAGCCTGTACCTTGCCATTGCAAAGCCTATAAGCTGAAACGACGGCAAAAATTTTATTAAATATGTACATCGGATTTCCAGCCCCTTATATCTATTTAAGACCGCCTGCTCCATTTGTCCCTAATAACGAAGTCTATTCAATTGTTGAATGGAAAAAAATTGTCATTTGCGATAAAACCGTCGTCTGTACATCATTTATAGTCAAATTCATATGATTTCTTTTCTTTTTTTTACTGACAATGTACAATTATAAGTGAAAAGTAATAAATACAAAACATTAAAACTGTATTAAGTCAATACAACTTCAAATGGCTACTTATTCACAGCGTATACGAAATCACGTCTAGTTGTCTCTTGTTGCCACGCTATGAAACATCCAACCAGGCGTATGAAGAGCTGGGCCCTCTCCCAACCCTACATTATATTCCTAAAGCAATTAAAGTTAAACGAAATGTAGATTTAACTCCCTCAGCGTTCAATCATCTCTGGTATGCGGAAATTACCACCATTAAAAAGGTAATTATTATCCTTCAGTCTTCAAAAGTACATAAATCATCAGCATTATCATCACCATTCCAGCCGTAAGACATGCACTGTCACACTTAAACTACCTCCAGAGACTTCAAAAGGAATATATTCTTCTAGCTGTTAGCTTGTATATTAATATATAAATTCACCAAAATATCTTATATATAATACAACTTTTTCAAGTCCATTAAGAAGGATAATAACATTATTAATCAATCAATCAATCAAATCAATCTCAAAGAAACAATTTAAGTATTTATTTCTTAATCCCAAATATCTATGTATACATGATTAAGTATACATCCTACATTCAACACTTACATATTGGGAAAAAAAAACATTAGTTATTGTGCTGTGTTGGCTGTTGCCTGTAGCGTGGCCCTTTAAAAAAAGAGACGTTTCATGACATCTTTATAAATAAATACTCCCTCACGTTACATAAATACGCCATGTTTTATCAATGTAATATTTATATAAAATATATATGATGTATGATATTAAAGGAACGAGCTAAAAATTTCATCAAATAACATGAGTTTAAAACACGTCACATACCAACCCCTAATTGCACTTAAAAACCACAGGGTACCCACAAAGCAATAGCTACTCGTGTCGCGTGTATATATTTATGTACTCATTAATTACCGCGTGATATATACACAGAATATAGCATTATGAGTACAGCGCCATCTATTATTCCGTTCTGTACTTGAGATTACATTGTGAGACACAAGATGGCGGTAATATTTTATTGACAGTATTAAAAAGTTAAGAAATTAAATTTATCACAAATATTGTTGATAGCATACTGCAAGTAAAGAAATTTAGAACTAATTATTGGCAACAATACTTTTCAATATTATTAAGAAATATTATTTGAATTAATATTAATTAATTCAAATAATATTTCTTTCTTTATCGAAATATATTACAATTTTTTTTATGTATGTAGCTATAATAAAGAACCATTTAACTAGCAATTAAAAGGTTAAGCATGGGTCATATTCCCATTTAACCTCGCTGCCGACATTAATAAAAACCTTTTAATGTATTAAAATTAAAATTAGTTATTTAAAAAAAAATTACCAGTCTAGCAACCCTAGCGTGTCGCGTGCTATGTCTAGCCGCAAACCCAACCCCTTTTATTCCACTCATAATTCACGCAGCTATGACTAATGCTTGAAATGGGAATTCTGGTTTCGATTAAATAATAAATTTATTTATATTTCTACATGCTCGGCATTCTCTGTGATATTTTTAATCAAAGATAATAAAAGTACATATTTATGATACATAGATTCTTTTACATATTACTAATTACGATAATAAGTGTCATCATTGTCAAATATTCCTTTTGGGTAGTGACAGCATCATACTCTTATTACGAAAAGTTTTGATAGGCTATTTAATTTTAAATTAAAGTTTAACATATTTGGGATTGCTAGATTAAACATGCTAATTGAATTAGGAAAAAAAATATCAATAATTCATTGAAAAAGAAAATGTGCAAATAAACTAATTCATTTTAAGCCTTTTGGCGAACCAGATTTTCCTACAAAGGTGAAGGACGTCAGATTATAAGCTAGAGCCACAAGGAATTATGGAATATTCGACAGAACTTTATATTAAAGTTAGACAGAAGGTGTGGAATATACCTGTGTCGCGGATTTCAAATACATAATTTCGATAAAGATGTTAAAATCTGTAAAAATAATAACAAATAAAACAACTAATATGTATACTACATATCTAATTTATAACAAAATTAGTAAATATACTTCTAAAAATGGCAGGAATTTCCAAATTGCTACGAATAAATAAATTTAGCCAGTCTCTTATCGGCCCTGTGGCGCAACGGATAACGCGTCTGACTACGGATCAGAAGATTCCAGGTTCGAATCCTGGCAGGGTCGTGTAAATTAATTTTTGAATTTTTATTATATTATTTTATTAATATTTACACGTTTAATGTTTTTTTTTGTTTTACTAAAAAATATGATTACTTTTATTTTTAATTAAGAAATAACATCAATTTATTTCAATTTTTTTGTTTTACAACCGCTAGATGGGGGGGTTTTCTTTTTACAAAATAAACATTTATTTTGCACGTAATTAATAATTTTTAAACCATTTACACACAAGTCTACAAAAAGCTTATAATAAACAATGGAATTGATTGATAAATTATTTTTGTAAGAATTTATTAAATTTCAGTATTCTAGTACTAAGTTATTTCACATGGGCTCAAACAAAAAATTCATTCCCCGCACGCAAGGCACACCAATCGAAACGTGTCCTAATTTATTTAAATCAAACACATCATGGCGAGTTACAATCAACACATGGAATATGCTCATACTGAATACTTTTATCTTTATATGTCACTGGTCTCTTGTTATTTCAAGATATCCGTGAAGAGCCAACAGTATTAAACATACAAAGATGCATGGCTTACTGGACAATGGCAACCAGTGTCAATGTATGCTAGCTGTGACAGTATTGAACAGTAAAACGAATTCGTCTACCATTCGCTTCAGTGTTGGCTAAATCATTTCCAGTTATAAACAAGACACTTATGAGAACGAACGCACCTGTATAAGTGGTTAATTGAATATTCTAGCAGTATAGAGCTTTGTCTGCATTGAACTTATGTAAAAACCCACCGTATTTCGTATTACTATGCATCAACTTATATAAAGAGATATATTTTACATATACAGTGTATACAATCCACTTTAGACCACATTTTTCTTCTTCTACGTAGAAGATACTGCTGCCAAACCTTTGGATACTTGTTTTGTTAACAAACATTCCTGTATAATTAATGCACCAAAAATGAATTACACCAATACCTCGCTTTGCGTCGTTTCGTATTGCGTTTTTTTCGAAGTTGCGTCACTGCTTAATTAGTACTATTTTTCACAGTGCGTCGTCAGATTTTCGAGGTTGCGTTGTTTTGGGTTCAAGTTTTTGGTTTTTTTTAAATATGGCAACACTTTTGTTTCTAATTGCGTCATGCCATCAAAACTCGGGGATTCCTTACAATCTAAAAATCAACGCAATTTTAACTCTTTATTTTGCTAATTTTGGAGTTCAGTTTCAATAACGAAGTGTGTTGTGCTTTTTTTAAAAGAGAATAATAAATTTATATAAATTTTAACGTGTTGTTTCTGATTACAAAAAAGGTATATATTTTTCAAATTTATTTATTGGCAGAGTTATATTATTTTTCTTTTTTAAATGTTTACTTTGTTCAATTTTCTTT
Organism: Battus philenor; assembly: GCF_028537555.1. Classification (NCBI taxonomy): domain Eukaryota; kingdom Metazoa; phylum Arthropoda; class Insecta; order Lepidoptera; family Papilionidae; genus Battus; species Battus philenor. The sequence goes on from NW_027181686.1 coordinate 10,480,155, forward strand.
TTAAAAAGTAGTATTTTCGTGAGTCTGAAACTTATCTTCGATCTTTACATGGTATGCTATAGAAAATCTTGATTCACTTTGCGGCGTTTCAATTTGCGTCGTGCTTTTTTTGGAACGTAACCACGACGCAAAGTGGTATATATAAAATTGTTTTTTGGGAATCAAACCCGCGACCTACTATCGTAAGTCCAGTCTTCTACCGCTAAGCTACCACTGCGAGCAATGTCGTAAATAGTAATATTTTAAACGTTGTACCACCTATAAAGCAACACACAATAGAAGCATTATTGATACGGTAACTTTTAATATTTCTTTAACTTATGCTTACTGCTGATCTACCTAAATAAATAAATCTTGGACCTGATTTTAGTTTCTATCAAATGGAACTCTTTAGGCATTCTTTCACTAACGTAAATCTGTGTTCTCTGTAAGTTATTCTAAGTAATAATAAAAATAATTGAAACTTACATAATTTGCACAAACGTATATGAATGCCCTATCTCATACGTCAAGCGACAGCTTAGGCTGGGAACGCTTTACGAATGGAATAGCAGGTACATGAATGGAACGACGGCATCGACAACGCGGAAGTTCTTCCCGGACGCCGTCGCGGCCTATCGCGCGCTCCGTAGCATGGAGGTGGACGCGGTCTTGGTCCAGCTCTTTACGGGGCACGGGAAGTTCTCTGAGTACCTTCATAGGTTTAAGCTCAGGAAGGACCCCTCGTGCTTCTGTGAACCGGGCGTAGCCCAGACCATGATCCACCTGGTAGCAGAATATCCCGCATTTAGAGGGCTGCAGTACGAGACCGAAAGCCGAATAGGAAAAAAGAAAGAAGAGGCCACACTCGCCTCCATTATAATGGAAAAGGATGCAAGAGAGTCCGTACTCAAATTCTTTAGGAAAGTTGCACAAAACGTAATTAAAAGGAATGAAACATAGTTAAACAAAAAATATTGTAAGTCTTATTATAAATTTAATCTTATTAAGATAGATTTATTGAAATAAAAATAAAAAATTTAAAAATCTGTGAAACAAATTGATGTACATGAGAAAAATAAATAAATTAAATAAAGCTGTGATACTGCAATAGAATATACAACTGAAGTGTTTGAAGATGGATGAAAGGAATGGAATGATTGAGAAAGGAAGATAGAATTATGGAATGATAGAAGGAAGAAAAAAGATATTGTGAACTATGGAAGACGAGGACGAAAATAAAAAATTCATGTGAAAAAATTGTTAAGAAATAGAAAACCCTGTTCCCAACAAAATAGGGGTGGAAGGAGAGGTCCCAATGGCGGAGGCCTCATAAAAAAAATAGTTACAGTATAAAATTAAACTTTGTGATTACGGCTTAAAGTTAAAACTATAAACAAAATGTGTGATAAACATAGACAAAAATAAAAAAGTCATTGGCACGTATATATATGCGACTAAAAAAGCCAAGACGCAAAAAACGCCGTCAAAACAACCCGCGGCGTTCCATTGTTCATATTATAATAGCACAGTAGAGGTCAGGACCGCGGCGGGACCCTAGCCTATGCATCCCCCTCTATATCTTGCCAGGGTTCCGTAACTTTTTTTTAATAAATATTCCATCTATAAGTTACACGCACGAATCGTAATTTACCTTCACTAGATAAACCCGTACATACTCAAAAAGATAGCCATTCGAACGTAAAAGCCTTTTGATCTGATTTATAATCGATTAAATAACTAAGAAAAATTATTCTATTGATTTCCAAAATTGAAGTTAAATTTGTGTTAAAATCGATATTAGATTGCATCGGTTAATAATTTACATGTGTATAAATAAAAATTAAATCCTAATCCCTACTCTGTGGAAGGTTGTTATAGAAAAAAAAATTGAGAAAAGTTTAAAAAAAATTCAAAAAATATGTCTCTATGAACTTCGTGCGATTGTCATTTTATTTGCAGTTGAACTGATGAAACTGTTTTCATTTGTTAATGTGTGTAACAATCTACCGGGATAGCTATAAATATATATATATATAATATATATATATATATATATATATATGTATATATATGTATATATATATATATATGTATATATATATATGTATATATATATGTATATATGTATATATATATATATATATATATTGGGTGACTAGAAAATAAATGTCGCTTTTTCTTAAGTTAAATTCACACGACTACATTTTTAACTAATCAACAATATATTCACCACCGTCATCAACAACCTTTTGCCATAGTATACAAATTTTCAATGCCGGAGCGGTAAAAATCAATCGGTTTTTCTGTAAAATATGTCGAAGATTATATACATATATACAGCAGGTACACGTCATCTGCCCTCTAGTTGTCCTTCTTCTGTCTGTATTCTATGATTTTCTGCATAAAATTTGCTTCGAGTGGTAAGACCGCATTCCTCTTTATTTGTTTTATTTCATTCTTATTTACTTATTCCAGTTTCTTTTTGACTTAGTGTACAACAATGTGTATTAAATAAATCAAATAAATATATGTCAGTAATGCGGATTCTATTAAATCAATTTTATTTGTACATAAGCGATGTAAAGTGTATAGTGGTATCTACATAAAGATTAATCACTCACAGTCACACAAATTTTCATATATAAAAATTTATAAAGTTACGAATAGTTTGAAAAGATTTACAGCGGAATCCTAAAAAAAATTGTTTTATTTTTAATCCCAGAACGTGCCGCTGTGGCTACAAAGTGGCTTAAAAAAGTGGTCGTGTTGACTGCCTGTTAAAATGAACACAAACGTTGGGGTTTTGGCCAGTCAAGGCCAATTTCTAGACGTTTATGCCTTATGTACTAATGTAAAAGAAGTTATTAGGAAACCTCTTAAGTAAGACGTGTAAAATCAATACTGATTGGTGAGCTGTTCAAATTTCATATACCGTGATATATGTATTATATGTATATGACAACGCAACTTTTTTAGGACAGCCAGACTTTTTTTCTTTTATAGATTCTTTGTAAAAAAAAATAAGATTTATACTAAGCATGTCTTCCTTTTATTACGCATGATTCGCAAATCGAACGTAAATTAAAAAAATCTTACATATATATAAGTGTATGTATAATATAGGGCTCTATAATTAGAAACATCAATAGAGTATATATATTCATATAATTTTAACCTTTTATTTTCCTAAAAATATTAATTGAATAAATTATAAACAGCTAATTACTCTCTTCATTTGTCGATCGCTATCTCTTTCTAACCTAATAAAAAGAGACGTAAACTAAAGTAAAAAAACATTTCATTGTAATTATTTAAATTACTATTATTAAAATCGTAAACTTTTATTAGATATTACTAATTGTTTTAAAAATTTGTGTCTAGACATTTCATGTCAATATAAAAAAAAAGAAAAAATATATTACCACAGATTATAACACCACTAACCTGAAGATATCAACAAAGATCTGTCACCAACACGATCGTGGTTAACAACACAGCGGTCTAATACAATTACTGCAACATACGTTATAGCAAAATCACGACGTATTTCCACCAAGCAGGTTCATTATAACTTCACCAAATTGAAATGTTCTTTATTTTTAAACGAACCATTGAAAGTTTTATTTCTCTTATATTCTGTAAATATACACTTGTAACCTTTTAAACACGATTTGTGTAATTTTGACGAAGACAATAAGACCACCCTCCGCGTTTGACAGCTGACTGGCGAAAATAAAAACCAAACCGAAATGGCGCATGCGTAGACCGTTGGGTTCTTTATCGTGGTCGTACGATTTGCGAAATCACAATTAGGGATGAACGTTAGAACATAAAAAGCATGGACATGACGTAATACTAAATATATTTTTTACGTACTAACTCTTGCTTGGTTTCACTTTGATGTTGACGCTGTTAGCTCTATGAGGCTATTACAGCTTCGTGTAACTCATGGCTATGAGATCCGCAAACTAAAGGTGCCGTTAGAAACTACTTAAATGAACACTGTCATTTAATGTTTTAATAGCAAAAGTATACAAAACATAGAAAGAAATATACCCTAAATTGCATTTTCTTAGATAATACGCAAAGAAATATTTTCTAGGATTGTTAAATAGATATTTTACCCGATTGTTTTCAATTCGCTTAGGCCATATGTCGCAGTTCGCTACTGTTCATAGTGATGAATAAAGCTATCTACTACTGTTGATGGTGATGAACGCCAATGAATACTGTTTATATTAACGAAAAACGTTATTTGCTTCAGTACATAATAATGAAAAAGATCGTTACTGTTGACAGTGTCGAATAAAGTTGTTCGCAACTGTCGATAGTCATAAATAGCGCTATAATTTAGAGTAATCATTTTATTTATTGATTAAATATGATTTAAATAAATTAATTATATGATTGTATTTAAATTTATAGCTCGTAAATCGTCAATTGCGTGAGGTTGTCAATAACGCAAAGATTCAATAATATTATCAGAAATAATAGTTTCGACGCAATTTTCATTTTTTTTCGGATTCGGAGTTCAAGTTGTAGAGCCAAGATAAAAAAAAAGTATTATACAAATAGATTATCAAATATATTTTACAAAAAGAATTACACAGAATGATTGGTTATAGGTGTGAAAGTACTGCTTATTTGGTATCAAATAATGTATGGTACGCCATACCCAAAAAATCTATGGCATCAGAAATAATAAATAACGTAATAATAATAGAGTGCGAAAAAGCTTTTTACAAACTCAAAAAATATATTATTAAAACTAATTATTATTCACTATCTATCCTGATAAATATAATTATGAACATATTCCCAATTATTTAGTTGAAATGGTCGTAATATTTGTTCACGTTAGCTGTGTGCTATTTTGGTATATTTGTTAACTTGTTAACATACAGTTTAGTTCACTTTAGTAAATACGGAGATAGGACCCCACGAGCTGGATTGACAAGATAGTTAAAGTCGCTGGATGCGGCTACTAAATCGGCATATTTTTCTTCTATCTTTCAACCTTATATGTTCTCTCTTATTGTCAGTTGCTTAAATATATCTCAGGGGCATCGGTATTATTCCATCTTTTGTTAGGTTCATAGGCGAAGATTGTGTCTTACATTGTCCAATGATTGCGTCAATTTTTCTTACTTGATGACTTCAAAAAACATGTCTTAGGTTGGCTAGAAAAAAGCCTAATTTGAAGAATATAAGGCAAAAGCATAAAGATCACTAATGTAGCTCGAAGAATTACTCGTCTGAAATGGCAGTTGGCAGAGTACATCGCTCGTGCAACCGTTGACCACTGGGGCTGTAAGGTTTTCAATTGGACCCTCGACGACCACGTGCCGGGAGACGACGGTAGTCCCTCACTAGGTAGACCGATGACATAGGTAAGGTCGCGGGAATTTGATGAGTGCGGGCAACGCAGGACCGGTCATCGTGAAGATCTTTGGTCGAGACCTATGCCTTACAGAGAGCGTCTTTCCGCCGAAAAGAAGATCTATCCCTGAATACTGCACTGCCAGAAGTTTTGGGCCTGTCGCATACTAATAAAAATTAATGTAACATTTTTCGCAATGATTACTTCATACAGGCTTTGGAAATTAAAATTAACATCGACGACCCAAGAAATGAGGTGCGGAGCAACAGGTTCTTTGCCGTTGCTTATTGGCACAGAGGGAGTGAACAGAGTCCACACATTCTCTTACCTCGGTAGCGTAGTATCGGAATCAGGAGAGACCGAAGAGGACACCGTTTCTAGAATCTCCAAGGGAAAGGCAGCTTTCGCACGGCTCCGTTCTGTATGGCAATCACGGAAGCTGATTAGGAGAGTTAAGCACCCTGTATATAGAATAAAGATATAACTCTATTCTTAATATATTTCTTATCTTTTCCTTTGAGTAGACTCCCTTCTGTTAGATATCAAATCTTTACTAGTGGTTATGGACTGTGTTATTATTGTTTTGTTTATAAGATTTAACGTGTTTTTATTTAATAATAAATAATAATTTTTTGATTTAATACAAAATGAAATTATGATAAAAGAATGCTGCAATAGAATTTTGATTACCACATATTACATACAGAAAAGCAGGTGACCTATTTACTAGGTATTTCAGACTTAAATCAATGCGCTTTACGAACAGGGAAGCGAAGCATGCACGCGACAAGAATTGTTAATAAAACAGAACGGAACACTGCTTACTACGTTATAAATTATATATATATATATATAAATAAGTATATATATATATATATATATATATATATATATATCTGAATATGAATTCAATGAATGCTGAGAAGTGATAAAAAAATAAAAGTTAATAAAACTTTTATTTATGTGTTGATAAAAGCATACTTCATAAATGGAGTCGACGTGTAGAATTTTGTGTAAAATATTGTTGCTGCCTACTTAGGAAGCTAATTATTGTTATTGATTCTTTATATTACTATATTTGTATCAGTACTCAGTACTGCCTTCCGAGCGTGTGGTAGCTTGCAGGACTGACAATAATGACATTTTATGTTGATTGACGATTCTAAAGTGCATGTAACTGTTTATATGAATAAATAATCTCTAGATCTAATATCTAGATAAGTTTACTAAATATTTAGTCATGAAAACATCAGATGGCTTACATACATAATAATGTGCAAACTAGGTAAGAAATTTACTTTGCCAAATAAGCTGTTAAAGCAATGTAAATATCCGACGTCCCTTCTCAAGAACGGGAAGGACTTCGGATGGTGATAGCGTCAGTTCTGGGTTAGACTGACGAAGGAATAGCTGCTTAACAGAGTACTAGATCAGACTCACAGAGTCTCCAAATTCACTCTCAGATAAGTTAAACAATAGAATAAGAAATATTCTTGTATAACTTTATTTCAAAAATGTCTCGGATTTATGAAACTTGAATTTTTGTTGTAAGGTTTATCGAACATTAGAGCAGTCATAAACAAACAGAAAAACATAAAGACAGCTTGTAACGCAATCTACCGAACAGGGAAAGGGAACACAAGACATAATATGTACAAAATTATTCATTAACTCGACACAAAGAACGTGAGTAAATAAACAAAATGGCGGCTCGACCAAATGAATAGCCGCGATGTCATATTAAATGCAACGCGATGGCGCATTCTAACTTACATTGGTTTCAAGTAAATATCAGCCATATATTTTTTTTTATTATCTTGCAATCAAAGCTCAATGTGCCAAACACATCTGATGCCAGCATGGAGGTCATATATGAAATGTTTCAAATAAGTTATATCAAAGAACGATGACATTAGTGGCCACCACGATGTATGATTTTTTCCAGAAATACTTGCTAAGTTAAAAGAAAGTATTACTAGTTGAAACATAAATAAAACAATTTAAATCAATCGACAGGCACACAACACAATAATCATTAGTACATACCTTATAAGATATCACATTGAAGTCCCTTAAAAATCTTATGCTTCCTTTACATTCCATTGAGTAATAGTACTAAATAAACTCAAACGAAGCATAAAATACATGCAACGGTGTCACCAAGTACAATAGCCATGCTCGCCGTGATAGCCTTCCGGCGCTTCCGGCACGACGTCGCTCAAACTAGCAGAGATACCGCAATATTGTGTATGTTTATTCATACATACAAATAGTTTCTATATAATCAATGACTTTTCTGTATACAGGGTGAAAGATTGGTTTTAGATGCATAAGCTTTAAAAGAGTGAATGTATAACTTATATGTTAGTGATAAGCTTTAGATCTTTTACACTTATTTTCAATCACTCTGTATGTAGATGTACTGTTTATTCTATAAAGACTTCATGACTTAAACGAAAACCGTTTTTCTTGCTAATTCGCAAATTCAAGCAGCAGTGTGGCAGTGGCTGTGGGGCAATGATAATCTTTTAGTGACAATGTCGCAGTTGCAGTGTGGTAGTTGTAGTGTAGCAGTGACAGTGTGGCAATGGCAGTGTGGCAGTGGCAGTTTGGCTATAGCAGTGGAAGTGTGGCAGTGGAAGTATGGCAGTGGCAGTGTGGTATCGACAGTGTGGCAGTGACAGTCGCTCAACGAGCGATGGAGAGCATTATTCTCATAATTTCACTACGACATCAAAAATAGAATAAGGAGATCCTTAGAGAAACCTTGGATTGGCAAGTTGAACTGGCACGTAGTGAGTGGAGCACATAGCCGCTAGGGCCATAAGGTTCTGGAAGACCATAGATTTGCAAACGCAGCCAGACACAACTAAAAGGTGTTTTAATCTGTGGTTTTTATGGAAAAAGAAAGCGTTTTCTATCTTTCTCGTAAGTTTACCATAATTTATTCCTAAGAACGACCCTTGTTCTCTATGATTTGGAGAAAAAATTTTTGAATTGATGGCTGCCCTGTTAAGTTTTGCGCTTAGCAATACTATCGATGATTAATTTTTGTTCATAAAACCAGATCTTAACGATTTTTACGAAAATAAATCAATATTATTCTCACATTTAATGTAATATATTTTAAATATAAATTAAATATCATCATTCTTTTATTAAAAAACAAAGACCTTCACATGTCATCAGTCAGCCATCTTGATTAACATCTACAAGAAAGTCGAAGAACTAAAAATAGTCTGAAAATACAAGTAAGGGCGGGAACGAATAAATTAAAATACGCAAACAAACATTAAGCGAGCCGTTTAAGAATATAAAGCCATATTTACTTTCAAGTATCGATGATAGTATCGATTCTGGAACTGATGTACGGGTCGCAACACAATTCACTCAAACTTCTATTAATAATTTAGATCAAATACAACTTTGTTGCTAAAGTAATAAAATACAAAATACAATAACAGAATGTTACAGTCAACTACGAATTATTTCGCCATGGTATCCACTGCACATTTTGCAGCGACTCAAAGATACTTATCTCGACGACTCGGTCATTCATTACCGGTCATTATTTTTAATTAACTTACAAGAAATTAAGGCTAATAATACAGTTGTCATAGCGCACGGGCCTTTCTCAACGGGTAAATAGTGGAGTGATTACAATGATACTGCCATCTGTTCAGCCATATATGATTAACCGCTGCCATTGGGACGATTTTCATTCGATGCTCCAAACTATTAACCTTTTGGTGTAATTACAAAGATCAAAAGAAAGAAAACTAAGAGAAATACACTAAAAGAACGAGTAGAAGTAGTTGCAATCGATGTCTTAGCTTTTAAATTGTATTATTGGCTTCATTTTTGGGGTCTCTTATACCACCTGTCACATTAAGAGGAGGGGCTTTTTCATTTTTAATGGAATCAGGCGTTACCTCGCGGAAGTCCATCCTAAGTAAGAAAAGGACCAATATTTAGCCATTTTTTTATTTGTATGTGCGGAAGTGGCTAAATATTGGTCCTTTTCTTAGGACTTTTTCATTTTAAATATTTTTTTTTTTTAATTTGTTGTTTTATTATCACTCACCTCTTCACAATCTCTATTACATATCTTCTTCAATTCTTCTGATTTTCTTTTATTCTCTTACTATTTATTTACATTCCTTTCACACATCGCTTATCTTCTTTCACCATACCCTTTTAGTATTACAGTATTACAGTTCCAATTTTGATTTTTATTAATTTCTTTTATATTAAATTTTGAGTTTTTATATTTATGTTTGATTTCAGAATTCTTGCACTTTTGTTATATTATTTCTATATTTTTCATTCTAATTAACAATTTGTTGACTTGTCCTTATTCTTATCCGACCGTTTAATAAATTTTCAGCAATATTTCAGCTTTTCATTAGAGTTATTAATATAATTTGTATAACACACATAGATGAGATCAAACACGCGACTTATGAAAATAGGCCGAAGTCTACACTATCTTTGATATTAGTATATACACTATTTAATCAAAAATTATTACGCTTGGCATTATGTCAAATATTCCATATAAAATGTACTTGAATGCTTCAGACATTAAAGAGATCTTTTTTTTCGTAATACGTTCACTGTATATCAATTTACATATATACGCAAGCGCCTGCCAAAACACTAATATGCTGTTTGTTTAGCTGCGTGTTTATTTTAATTAATGATTTAAAAACACTGGCGGCCTCAATGTTCTGAAGTGAAAACCGACTGAGATGTCAATCTAAGGTACACGAAAAACGCTACATGCGGGCCGCTTCTTGCTGATCCCATTGGAAATCTAGCAAGGCCAATTTCAGCAGTGGCATTGATGATAATGTTGATGAAACTAGAAAAACAACCACAATTAACTTTTTATAATCCGCTGAAGAAGTGGCAGTGACTTGGCAGTTGTCCGGATAAATCGCATTTACAACCGATGGTCCCTGGGGCCGAAAGTGTCTTGAGTGGCGTTCACGAGCGGCAGATGCCCCACTAGGTCAACCCTTTAGCCCGGGTTCACTAGAATAGGACTAAGGTATCAACTGCCCATCACAAGAGAGAGACGACTAAAAGGACATCGGGTTCACAGGCGTTGGGAATGGAGGCCTTTATCGTCCAGTGAATGCCAACCCGAGAAGGGCAGCAACTCGAACTGGTCTCGTGTTGCTGCGATATAGCGAGGATACTGGGAGAGGGGCAGCTTCCTCCTGGGAGTAGGACATGAGGGGCAGCTACGAGTTTCGTAGGTGTTCCGGCGACCGCTTTAGAGGTACGACCACCGAGAGACTTTTAGTAGGCAGGAATCCCACATAACCCTGTTATTCCCTCAAAGAGCAGAGTATCTTATGTCCATCCAGAAGATTTTTCCTCGTTAACAAAAAAAGCCTCAACTACGTGTGACGATCTTTCAGCTATGCCTTGCAGTGGACGTCTATCGGCTGAAAAGATAGAATCTGTCTTTAAAACGGAATGCTAAACTCGATTCGAGTCACATCTAAAGTGGATGTAAAATTATAGGAACAAGGCGAATGAAACGATGAATAAATGGTAGTTGATAAGGATAAGAAAAATTGAAACTGTAGAATGTAAGTAGAAGAAAGACAGATCATGTGAAGAATGATAGGAGAGAGGGGAAATAAAAAACGACTTTGTCCTTCAAAAACAGGGGTACGAGAGGCCCCCGATAGCGGGAACCATAAATATATATATATATAAATATATATATATATATATATTTATATACATATGGATTTAATAGTTAAACCTTATTAGCGGTAAAATATCCAGTAACATATCTATGAATCGACCCAAACATGCCTAAGGTAATGCTTGAGCTTAGTTATTAAAATATATAACAAGGCCGGGGTCACTACAGAAGCCCTCAAACTACTCAAAAGTGATCATATTTTTTATTATCCGTTATAGGTGTAAAAGTGTTAAAAAGGTTAACATAAAGCTCAATTGCAGTCAAATAATGTATCTTACATTCCAACTAAGAATCAATGGTTTCAGAAATAATAAATAACGTATAGAAATCGTCAGCGGTGCATCAAAAAGGGGAATTCCACAGAAATATAATTCTTTACATATATAAAGCGAAAGAGAGCGCTCTACAATACTTATTTAATGGAATCAGGTGTTACCTTGCGGAAGTCCATCCTAAGTAAGAAAAGGACCAATATTTAGCCATTTCCGTACATGCAGTGGTAGTCGTGCAACAAATGTACCGCCCGCCAGCCCGCTGATAAATGCGTATGTGGCAAACAATGCGAATCACACAACCGTCACCGCCAAATTACTCAACACGTGTTTCACCCCTCCACGGGGCATCTTCAGGAGTTATGTTACACCGATTAGTCTCTGTGTTTGGCACGAATATACACACTTCTACTTCTGACTCTGAGTTGTTATGACCTCCAAGACCTACCAGCTCTAGGAAGAATCCAACAAACGTAATGATAATAAAATAAGAAAAAGCGTTTTTAAACTTATTTACTATCTGTCCCTGCAGACTGTATTGCTATATGGTAATGGAAATGCGATAGACATGCGATAGGATTTAAATTGTTTTTTTTTTTACAATGATACATGCGATATAAAACATCAATATTATGCGACTTCCCAAAAACTCAACTACGTAATTGGTCTACCTAGTGGACGGCATACCCACGCCGCGTCTACCTGCTCGTGGTCGCCACTTCAGAAACTTTCGACCACAACAGCCATCGGTTTTACGATCTCGATACTTCTACTTCAAATAAGCAATCCTTCGAGCAACGTCGGTAGCCTTTTTTATTTTGCGGAACTCTTCATTTCTCGCAGCGAAACTCTACCATAGCCCTCTCCATTGCTCTCTTGGTAACCTTGAGTCTTCTTGAGGTATTATAAAATATTTTTGTTATAAGATAGATATATGCACAAAAGTTGCTAACCACAGGCAAAAGTACACGTTTATTAAAAAACACAATTCCAATTTTTTTAATAAACCCAAAAAATAATACAAATAAAAAAACATAAATATTCTAATTTGAGTTTTATTTAAAGATTAGTAATTTTTGATCTTTAAGGCAACACTTTTTTTTAGGATTCAACTAACATATAAATCTCTTACACATTTCGAATTAAAATTGATTTAAAAATAAACATTATGTTTTAAAAAAATATATCGATTTCAATTATTCGATTAGTTTTCGATTGTAACAATCTTCTTGACAGCTGTCAAATGTATATTTTTTTAATATGGCTAGTAACTTTCATGTGTCGATAATGGTCAGGTCGTGGAACATGGGATCTTCAAAATCCATTCCGTACGATGGACTCCGATGACGAACGATGCGACGCGAACTCCTGCAATATTAAATTACGTAGGTCATGTCAGTCTACATCAGTAGTGCTTAACAAGAATTTTGTAATATAAAATATGTAATAGCATCTTGACTGCATTCATCATCATAATGCCAGCTGGTAAACGCCCACGGCAAGACATAGACCTTTTCCAAAGATCGCCACGATCCTAACTTTGAAATTGGTCAACCTAATCTGGGCCTAACCACGCCATGTCTACCGAGTTGTGGTCGACACTTGAGAACCTTAATTCTGTGAGCGATATGCCCAGTCTACTGCCATTTGAGACGAGCAATTTTTCGAGCTACGTCGGTTACCTTGGTTCTTCTACTGGTTTCTTACTATTAAATACTATCTCCCGTTAAACTACACACTTCTCATGATCCTTTCATAGCAACCATAGAATCATGACCCAAAAAAGCTAATCATCAGCTCGGGTCGAAATGCTAAACGTAATGAGCGACACCTCAAGACGAGGTCCTCTTTTTAAGAGGCACACACAGTCACTTCATAGAGCATCTACAAAAGTGACTACATATTTAGTGGTCTCCCTTTTTCATGAAATATAAGGCCTGGTCCAAAGCCTTCAAGAAAGCACAAATCTTTAGTTTATTATATTAGTACATTTAATATAACTATGTTCAGCTCTCTACTACCTTGCAAAGTAAAGTTTAATTACAAAAATATATTCTTCTCTCCGACATAAATCAACAGATGTCAAGTCTAAGTAGACAAGTCCACATGCAGAACAGGTGGCCTTATTGCTGGAGCATTAAAGTTCTGGAGTCACAGAATAGGATGTACACCCATTGGATGGACAGACCATGTGAACGGATTGTCAAAAGACTCCATATGCAGGCTGTATTCCGCTGGCCATATTGGATATCTATGGTGATGTCTACAAATTAAGTGATGATGATAATTTCCTCATTACACAAACAAATCATCTGGATATTTACAAAAGTATTTTATTAATAATGCTACCATGTTTTCAATTACTCTATTAAAAACCACAGAGTAGTAAAAAAAATTACTTATGTATTATCTATTGGTTATGAAATAAAACAAACTTTATTTTAATTAAAATATAATTGCATATATATGTAAATTTAAAACATTCTAAATAACAAACAATATTCTATAATTAATAAACATACACTTATTTTCAATAAATTTTTATAACTTACACCTTTACTAATCTAAACCTTTGGCAAGACAGTGACCAATCACCTTAATGTATTTCTCTTACAACATATATAACTAACTACCAGTTAAACAGACCACAATATGACATATATTTTTATAACATATATACATATTTAAAATTAACTATAACATTTATTTAAATACGGAAACAGATTTGTACATAAACTGTCATGTTATTTATACCCACACCAAAATAAACATATATATCGCGACCGACAAATATATATATATATATATATATATATATGTGTGTGTGTGTGTGTGTGTGTGCGTAATAAATATACACACATATAGCATTAACGGAAAGCATAGGCCTCCCCCAAAGATATATACCATAATTGCCATGCTTGACAATCGCTTTGTGGTATTATGGTACACAGAAGATGCTGCTGCCCATCTTCTGGAAACTTGTGAGCAGTGACAATCCTATATATTAGTATCCCAGTAAAATAACCTACAACCTACAATCAGAAGTTTCAGTCATCTAATACAGGGTTATCACTGCTCAGGTTCATTATTCACATATATTTTTGTTCAGGTTACTATAAGTCACAGATATAACCTGTCAACCACTTCGTGAACTAAGAGAACAAATATATTTAAAAGAGTTTATGTTATTCTTTGGAACCATGACTGAATGTACGTAGATTCTCTGAAATGTTATATTAGAACTTTTTTGTACACGACAGCCATCAATGCTATCAGCAACTGAAGCAAACACTAATGAAACTATTCCTCCAACTTTCAAGTCTGAACACTGTTACTTCAGACGGCGACAATAGATGGCGCTAGTAGTATAACCCCTCACTCTTCCTCCTCCCGCCTTACTCTTAACGACGGTTAGTCGTATCTACCGGCACAGCTCGGTTGTCGGAATTTGCTCCCGGAATCCGGATCTGTGAGCCATGAGTCCGAAGCTGTAAAAGCTAGAAATACTAACAGCGCCTAACAATAATCAAATTTCGAATTATATTAATTAACAATATTCAACAAAGTCCCGATATATATGTATATCCTTTTCTTTTTTACAGCTCATAGAGGACCAAGCCACTGCAAGCCGCACCACCTTCCGTTTCGATGGTCCCCCCTAGTGGGGGATTTACTACGCCGCGTCTACCGACTCGTGGTCGCAACTGAAGAACCTTTATGCCCCACCAGCGAAGTGTTTATGTATACATATAATTTATTTATTTACATATATTTTTATGTATATATAGGTAGGCATGTGTTACAATAATATGCCTAAATTCACCGGATACCAACTGGGGAAAAGGATTAAGGAAGCGACAATCGCTTCCATCATGACAGACAAGGAAGGAAGAATCCTGCTTCAGATTCTGCAGGAAGGTAATTAAAGTAGCAATAAATATAAATAAGTAAACAAAATTGTGTAAAAATAAAATGTAATCAGAATTAAAATATAGTAAAAACAAATTAAAATGTAAAAAATTTTTAATTGTAACTTTGATATTAAACAAACTGTTATACATATATGTATAAGTGAAAAAAATTAAAAAAAAATCTGTGATATATTGTAAATAAATAGACACCTCACTGCAGTGATTGAGGATGGATTAAAGGAACAGAATAAAAAAGATAGAAAAAATTGTGTATGAAAGAAGTGAATGGAAATGAAAACAGGAAATTGAAAAACGTAATAAAGAAAAATAAAATCCCTGTTGCCAAATAAATATAGGTGGAACGAAAAAAAATATATATGGCTAAGTTACTTTAATGATTGTATTTCAAATGTATTATTAGATTGTATTAATTGGCCTACTGTCAGATGACATTCTAAATAAACTTCATTTTAATTTTTGAATGTTAGTGTGGTATGTACCTATACCAGGTGCTATAAAAATTATAATTTTTTATATCCTTATTTATAACTGCATACAGATAATATATAGTTAGTACTGACTACAGATCTCTTAATACTAAGCAATCCTTACTGTATCTAACTACTGTCAACTGTGGGTTGTCTCATGAAGTACCTCTCGAAGAAATGGAGCAGTTCAAAGCAGACTTCGGCCAAGATGAGCGCTATGACCATCCATTCCAGTCGCACGTGATGCCGGTCAGCTGCCCAGGACGAAAGGAGCTCAAGGAGTTCCACACAGTGAGACAGACGCTCGTTAAGTACCTGGAAATTATTAAAAACTGTTACGTCGACGACGGCGGATATTGGCTGCATTACAGGTTTTAGGTTACAGGTGTAAACATTTTAAAGATGTGAATGTATACATTTGCTGTCAATTTATATATTGTAACACTATCAAAACCTCAATTATTAAAGAAATATTTTATAATGTAATGATACATAGTAAATAAAAATAGCTTTCAAAATTCTGACAAACATAAAACATATAATAAAATTAACTATTGTTTACAATCTGCACCTGCAAATGTTTCACTTTCAGAGGTTATTGACCTATCGCATTTGTGTGAAAAATTTTTATTAATGTAACAAATTTCAAAGTAGCCACTTTATACACGATGATCTAAAATAGCTGTAAAAATTTATGAATGTTTGCTTATAGTTAATAATGTTTTCGAAAATATAAATTGACTAATGTGAATAAATAGCAACATTGTACATATTTTTTAATTATATATTTTAATTTATCAGATTATATATAAATGCTAACATGCAAATCAGTTTACCAGGTTTAAAATAAACCTTTTTTCGATAAAATTTAAATAATAAAAAATATAAAAGAACACGTCAAAATGTCGAACCAAATTAGAGAAAATGAAAAGCTATAGGCACACGATTTTCGGCAGCCGCTCGACACACACACTTACATTACATACAGTTAGCAAAATCACATCTGCTTTGCTAAAAAACATTCCAATCATTTTTAAATAAAAAATTAAACATTCACCCTGGTCCTCCTGGGTATTGTGAAGTAAGCTACGGTGTGTGAATAAAGTCGCTCCAGCTCTTCCTCCTCCCAGTAGAAGTCTGGTGTGTCCAGCAGATCCGACTCCACGTTCAGCCGGTGCCGCAGTGAGAAAAGTTCACCAAGTTTTCTTACTACCTAAAATACATTTATTTCAATGACTGTACTATGCAATTTAATTTCATAAACTATTATAATGCTTTGTTTATAGAACTGGTTTTATCCTACAAAACCGTTTTAATAATATAAATAAAGTACAATGGGTGGTGACATCACTTATGGGAATTTCTTGTATGAAAACAGAGAAAGGATAGCTAGTTATAAAATCAGCAGATGGCTTACTACATAATAATGTGCAAACTAGGCAAGAAGTTATATCTTGACTTTACTTTGGCAAATAAGCTGTCTGCAAAACAAAGTAAACATTTGACGTCCGTCCCAAGAAACTCAAGAACGTGAGGGACATCAGATGGTCATAGCGACAGATCTGGGTTAGGCTCCAGAGGTATCGCTGCTCACCAGAGTTATACTCAGACTCGCAGTGTCCCCAAATCGACTCTTAGATAAGTTAAATAACAGAATAAGACATATATTCTTGTATAATTTTTTAAAAGAAAATTTTCGGATTTATAAAACTTGACTTATGATATGATGTTTATATTGTATAAGATATTTATTTATTTGTCCATTTTCGGCTACCACTTGTGTTTGTCATAAGAAAAATGATAGAAACATCATCACACATCCCAATTTGATAAAAACTAGAAAAAGGAGTTCCTTATAAGGGCAAAATTCTACTTCAAACTTATTCCTTTTGTTAGTATGAAATCAAATTTTGATAACTTATTATATAAGTCAACTAATTTTGTTCATCAATGGATATTTTCGTTCCCAATTCGTTCACCTAAAAATTCCATTCACAGCTTTAGTTCATTCATCACTCATTCTATTATAATCAATCTATTTTCGTGACCTACCTCTTTTTTATCAACATGGGTGGCACCATCCCGTTCCATAATAGCTGTATGCTGTCTGACAGAAGCTGCAAGTGCTTCCAAACGCGCCTCCATGGCTCCCAGACGCGCAGACTGTGCCATTGCATGACTAAAATCATAGAAAATAGTATTAAAAATATTTTTTACACATAGCAAGATTTACCTCTATATATATTTTTTCTAATATTTTTTTTTATATTTAAACCTTTCCACTCCAATGTTGAGTGTCACTCGACACTGATTTTGTTCCACAAGCTCCACTGTCGAGGACATGGTGTAATACTTCTTTTTGCGGAAAATTTGAAAACGGGAAAGATTTTTGTTACTAAAATGTTTGAATCACGAATAAATGAAACATATTCTAGAATTGCAAGATACTATAATTCAATTAAATTTTATCGATGCTACATAACAGCCTTGGAGTGGAAAGGGTTAATATACTTTAACATATCAACCTTGAGAAAAATTAATATAAGGAGACAAGAGTAACAGATGACAAATAGAGTGAAGTTGTACCGAAGTATGTAGTAGGTCACACACTCTATAGTAGGAAAAAGAGACATCCAAAGATATCAGTGTGGTATTCTTGTGAATATTTAAAATAGAATGCCAAGGCATAAACCTATAGAAAATTAAGTCGAGAGAAATAAAAATTACATAAGTTAAAATTAATAACATGAGCATCATATTTATTTGAGCCATAGAATATTTACATCTAGACATTGGCCTCCTCATAAATTTCCATGAAGCCCAGTTTAAAGCGGTCTAAATCCAACAACAACAACCTTAACAAGGTCGTATGTCCACCTTCTGGGTGGATATCATACACTGTGCTTGTCTTCGCTCCAAAGCCTTAAGAACACAACAGCCAACAGTTTTGTGTGCTACGTAGTGTGTTTGTCTTCTTCTTTCTTGAATATGGAGATTAGAAGAAGGAAGTATAAATGTTCATTGTATTTTTTTATATCTAAGCATTAATAAAGATTTGACAATAATAGTTTACCTGAAACTGTATTTTTCGAGTGAATTGTCCCTCTCTGGTACTAAGACGAAGGAGGAATCATGCAAGTGGCATGTTTTTCTGTGAAATCAATAATTATAAATATATTTTTGAAATTGTCCACACAATATTTCAATAAACTCTAATCTTCTAAAATTAGATCCATTTAAAAATTACCTTAGTTAAAAAAATTTTTTCTTTATTTAGTGGTTTTAAAATTAATCAGATAGTTTTAAGGAAATTAGTGTGAAGAAAAAATATGTCAATTGTTGAGAAAAATATTTCCGATTAGTCATAGAATTACAAATAACTAACTTTGCTATTGCATTATAAGTTACGTTAAAAAATTCATCTAAATAAATCTACATATTTCTGTAATAAATAATTAAATAAATCAATAATAAAATAAAATTAACTTACGCATTTGGTTGATACACATAAGTCATGACTTCTTTCTCCCTTTCAATCACATCACTGGGATAGCTTTCAATTTCATACCTTAAATATAGAAAATATTTTTATGTGAATTCATATGTGTAAGACATAACTTATATGTATAAGATTCAGGATCTGATTTATATCTACAATGATAACTTTACTGCAAATCCTGACCTAGGTGATTTGACCTCACTTTAGTGAAGAGACATTTTATTTGTCACACAAATTGCTTACAAGAACTAAAACCTAAAGTATTTTAATCAAAAGTGCAATAGGTCACGTGCATTGACAAATGTTGCAAAGTCAATTATTAGAGGGTGCAGAAAGTAATGACGCTTTCTTAAGTTAAATTCACACAACTACATTATTAACAAGCTTTTTTTTTTAATCAACAATATATTCGCCTTTGTTATCAACAAACTTTTGTTATCTGGTATCTGATTTTCAATGTATAATAATTTCAATTACCATTTTATTCTTACGTATATAAATACGATATTATTATTGATATAAATCAATGCAGGCATTTTGTACGCTAAGCAGTCAAGTACAACGATTTTAGAATAGGCAACTAAAGGTCTCTATTTCTAGGACATCCAAGGATGATAATGAGATGGTGATTTGCAACATTTAACTGTGCAATAGAGACAAATGCTTTTAGACACTACTAAATAGTTGAATTTTATAATTTGACTTTTATTGTAACTTATTAAATATATCGTCATAATTTTAAAGCAAAACAGAATTGCTAAAGTTGTTAAAAATAGTCTTATATTTAATCATACAAACCTTTTGACAAAATCAAGAACATTACTGGCTTCCAATTCTGTACAATTCCAAAACACAACTGCACCTTCCTTGAAGAATATGATCTCTCTGGGTTCCGTTCCGACTGTGTACACCGGATTCGCAATCACAACATCCCCCACTTCATGTGCCTTTAATCTGAACAATATGAAATTAATGCTGATATACATTCCTACAAAAAAATGTCTTAGCTAAGCAAATTCTGTCTAGCTATTTATGCATTTTACAGAAATGTATTAACAAATAAATTAATATTAGTTTTCTGTGTAGCAACATAATTTTAATTTGAGTTTAAAATTTTCGTTATTTAAGCAGGAGGCTGACCACTGTTTTCATTTTAAAATTCGAAATATCTTTATTCATGTTTCCATTTACAAGATCTTTTAAATTATTGATTATTTTAATATTATAAATAATAAGCTTCCACAGGCTCAGAATGTTGATATGCTGGGAAGAGTCGACCAGAAACTCAACAGTTGTTCTATTTAAATGAAATTTAGCAGTTTTTATATGTATATTAAACTGTAAACCATGTAATTGGGCTAAAAACCAAAGTTATATGCAAATCTATCAAATAAAATCTCTGCTGCTATAATTTTTACTATAG
Organism: Battus philenor; assembly: GCF_028537555.1. Classification (NCBI taxonomy): domain Eukaryota; kingdom Metazoa; phylum Arthropoda; class Insecta; order Lepidoptera; family Papilionidae; genus Battus; species Battus philenor. Next base: position 10,500,835 of record NW_027181686.1, read on the forward strand.
CATTCAAGATTTTTTGATTATTAAGAACTAGATTTTTAAGATTTAGAAGTAAGAAAAGGACAACTAAAATATCTTGAATATAAATATATATGTACACTCAGACCCATGAAGGATTTGTTAACTTTTTAAAGATGAAATTTAGGTGTTATCTGTTTATTTTCCATATTTATCATGTCTGTCACTATTTTTTTAAATAAGGTTTAAAACTTTGCTTCAAAAATTATGTCATTAAGTAAATGCTAAGAAGCATCCATTGGCATATAAATTTCTTAATAAGCATATCTCAGGGAATCCCTAGCTTCTCAGTTATAAATAGCCTGCACAGCTTTTTTTTGTAAAATAAGTACAGAATTCGTGTGAACCTGACCTATTAGAAAATACAACAAGAGATAAAATGCTATGAAAATAACTAAAATATGAATATAAACAGGTAATAACTAGTACAGCTGCCAGATATAAAATTATTTATAGTGATTTTAAATAAATAATTTAAATCAGTCATATTAATAAATAAAGTATGTCTATAATAAACATGCTTAAGATTCATTCTTGTTAAATATAGATATTAAATAAAGAATTACAAAGCCAAAAAATATATTTAACCTTACTTGTATTATACATTTGACATGTTAATAACCTGATAAGCATAAGAATATTACATAATATATTTTTGAGATTTGAGAATGTATATGGTATTACTATAGAGTGATATAAATGACTTTGATATAAAGAAATTATATTTACTTTTTTTGCTTTCTATAGCAAAAAATAATGTAGTATTGTACAAAAAATATGCAATTTAATATTTTGGTTGTTCAATATGAAAAATATAATTCTTCTTATATTTTATGAATTTATTACATAAAATGTGTATTAATATTAAAATATTGTGTAACCTTACTTTCCCGGTTCATAAAGTTTCTGTTGTACCAGGGCATCTTTTAGACCTTTTAAATCATAAGAATAAGCGGTTGCGTAAGCAAATGTTAAGTAATGGCCCTCTTTCTTGGTTAAGTCTGCAAGAACTGCCTTTTTATGAACAGTCTTCTTTTTCATAGGGATACTAGCATTTTCCAATGCCAAGACGGGTTGTATGGCATCCGTCGTATAATTTTTGCTAAATACTCGTCGGACAAAACAAAATCCATCATTTTTATGATGTGAATATAACTGTTTCACCGGTAAGAAATCGACTAAACACGAATTTGCAAAACTATTGTTGGAAATGTTTCGAAAAGTGCTAAAAGCAATTCTTGATAAATGCACTGACATTATTTATATCATTCGATAATTCTTATTTGAGAATTTAAGCAGTAGTCAGTATAAATATTATAACTACTACACTCTGAGAACACAATGTTTTGACGTTTGGCAATGACATTTATTTCTCTTCGAAATTACGAAAACAGTAAGCAAAGGAATCTGTGAGGAAGGCCTATAACCAGACGAAAGAAAGGAAAATACAAAACACTGCATAAAATCAGGGTTCAAACAAACATAATCCTTAAAATTTACACCAATTAAATTAATTTTAAATTACTTATTACGAGATATTTTAAAATAGCTTTATATTCAGCACAATATTTTTACCAAAATGCAGAGACGAGCAGGTCATTTACCCAATAATAAATTTATCATTTACTTAGTCACCATAAGGACAAAAATGAAATTGACCAAGTGCTTTACAATTACATAACTTTGTAATTAAATATTATGTAATTAAGATTACTGCTAATAACCCAGCATATAACTTATTTTGTAAACCTGCAATTTCATTACTTCACGGCATCTTTCATCCGCGACATTGTAATAAAATCTCCGTAGATAGCTGACACAAATAGTAATATTATAGCCTTTTTTTAACAGAAATCTCTATTTATTTACTAATCCATAGTACGAAATATTTTCTTCGTTTCTTACTCATGACTGAGGTTCATGGCCAAGCACGTCAGTTTCTGCTATCATCTTTTTCCAAGCTGTTCTACTTTGTAAGTTTTAAAGAACCGTGCACGGTGGTGTTGCATGCTTTAAACATTGCTTCAGTCCAGCAAGGAAGTCAAAGTCCTCTGGCCCTTTTACATCATATTGCTGACAGCAATTAGCTTCTCACGATTATCCCAGCTAGTCAATGCAATGTGTCCGAATAGAGTATTCCACGCAAGCAGATTGTAGATAGTAGTAGGAAATATGTGTTATTATTTATTATTATAACGATTAGCCAATAATTGCTAACACGTAGAGTGATAACATAAGCAGGCGATTTATAAAGAAAATGCTCTAAATTAATTGCATTAGAATATACTTCAAATTTTAAACACATAATATAAATTGTAAAAGTGGAAATGAATAAAAAGTATTTGTTCTATATTTAAACTGCATTCAGAAATTAGCACCTATTTTTAACACATTTTGGTAACATTGTCAAAGTGCCAGTACACTATTGGTGAATTTGCGCTTAGAACCATTCTTTAATAAGGAACTTAGACTGATTCTATTTCAAACATAGTGGGATAGTATGTTTAAACACATTATTTTCTTAAACATTTTAAAATGAAACAACACAGATAATTTCATAAATTATTTTAATGTCAGTAAATGTCAATAAAGTCCTATTCGATTAACGTATTTCCATCTTCAGCTGTGAACAAGGTGCATAGCTTCCTGGCGAATTCGGGACCTATTCTCCGTGCTTTACTACCCGGCACAGCTGACCTGGCCACACCTAGTTCCGCTATAATATTCATTCCATCAGGTAATTGCAGGGTCTAAAACAGAGGTTCTTTTTTTTCATCGTTCACTTTAAAACATTAGGAGGTTCCGGTGGAACCCCTGCAGGTTCTAAAGTCTATGGAATTTGCGAGTATTTACAAGTAACAGTCACTGAACTTCTTAAAATACTATCTGTCAATATTGAGAAGTGAAGTCAAGCCAACACTTTAGCTCTTCACTGCTGAAAGCAAATAAAATTTCATGGACCCCAGGTTATGAATTTTTAAACCCTAGTTTTTTATTAGACCAACGTAGACCTTCGTCAAATATCCCGTGGAACCCTGGGTTCACTCGCGCCATTTTAGAAACTAAGGTTCTATAATATGCATATTATTTTAAATAATAATCATTGAAATATTTATAATTGAAATTCACCTCATAAAGTTCCAACGGTGTCTTGAAGCGCGCGCACAAAGCACGTGACGTCTCCAGACTGCTATGTGGCAACACTGCTAACATTTGTTGCCATAGACTTCTTAAGCCGTTACCTAAAAATGCATAAAATATTCTGAATAACTATCCAACATTCATTTTGATCACAATATATAAAATGTTTGATTTCTGCTATATATGATAAAGGAATAAAAGAGTAATCCACAATACAAAGCAAATTTAGTTTAAGTATTATATAAATTGAATTGTTAGAATTATTGTTAAAAATTAATACAACTAAATAAATTTAATTAAAATTTCTATTAATTTATTCTAAATTAATAGAAATTTTAATTAAATTTAGTTAGTTTTAGTTTAGAATATTTAATTAAATTATTATATTCTAAACGACAGGACTAATCATATTAAATTAAAAACTGCATTTTTTACAAATAACTTATTACTCAGGTATGGGAGAGGTAGACAAATGTAAAAGCTGCTTTCATACCTCAAGTGTTGAACAATACTTTCACACACATTTTAACATTCTAAATATAAATTATAAATATAGACAAACAGCTTATCATTATATTATTAAGAATTACAACATCTAAATTGTAACTTGTAATGATAACCATCTTTATCCACCGAAACACATTTCTTATTGTCACCCCTCATGTAGAAATCTGCTTGTTCGTCGCAGGCGCGCTTTGCAATCCTGTGGTTGAAATAAATGATATTTCAATAAAATAATTTATTACCTCCCCCCTCGACCCTCCGTATTTCTGTATTATTAAAAATTAAATTCCGAAGTGGTAGTGAGAGCTGAGAAAATTCCCTCGATAGTTCGACTACCCTCTAGAGCAGTGATTCCCAAAGTGGTCTACATCGACCCCTACGGGTCTATGACAACCTGCAAGGGGTCTACGTCAGCGAAAAAAAATTTGGGGGTCCATGAAATGAAAATGGGGTCCACGACAGTGGATCTCAACACACACTGATAGTACCTATTTGTATTATGGAATATAGCGAGGAAATTTTTAATTTCCTTTCCATCGTCATACCTAGTGGAAAGGGGGTTCAGTGCTGTTACCAATCTCTTAACGAAGAAAAGAAACAAACTGGACATCATTAGCCGAGGAGATTTAAGATTAACCCTTACAAAATTGACGCCAAATGTTGATAATTTATTATTAAAGCGTCAGGTTCATCCTTCTCACTAAAAATATTGACTTATTGCTTATGGTATTTTATTTATAGTTTATTTAATGTTACATATATTTTACATAACAGAAACAAAATTTTATTTTGAGTAGTTTTAATTTAAATTAATAAATGTATAAATTAACATGTTTTTACTTTAAGTTTTTAACACTAAACTTCACTACAGTTAGAATTTTACAGGAAATTAATATCAGGTAAGTAGGGGGTCTACCCAACACGGAAAATACATGGCAAGGGGTCTACGACACAAAAAAGTTTGGGGAACTCTGCCCAAACGTCTTGATATACCATTCTGGTAGAACCGAGACCCTCACGGGGAAATCTAGCCCTTGAGGTCCAGAATAAGCTCATTTAGTGCTCAGCCAACAACCTGATATAACACCTACATATGCCAACAGCATCAGTAGGCGCCCACAATGGTCTGAAGATACAGTGATATCTCCACCGCATACAAACACTATGAATTTATTTCTAGTTATTTAATTAGTCATCGTTCTCTAGGTTGTATCCCAGGGTTTTTTTATACCAAATTTGTCATTTGAAAATTGTTTACATTTAGCCCCTAAATCTATTAAGTACAGTGATACAATAACTCTGTATTAAACTTTATAATAATGTGTTGCTGTGGAGTTTCTTCCTGCTTCTTCTCCACAACAATACACCTTGCAAAGCAGAGTCAAAAATTTAATACATTAAAAATAATAAGTTGACGATCAATAAGAGTTCTGTTAAAAGTTCCAAAGTTGAATAAACAAGTTTTATCTTTTACACGTGTACATACTTGTAAGGTGACTCGGCGATGGCTTTGGTGAATTGTACAATCAGCAGCGCAAGTTCATTAGCCTGATTCACTAGCACTGTGTCGCATCCTGTACTAACTAATAAATCTGAAAAAAAAATTACAATAATTATTTTGTATAAAGATCTTATTCTCTTAAGCCATCTTTCCATTAAATGAATATAATATTTTTTTATTATTGTCCAAATAAGATAATTTTTGTACCGCTTATGCAAATCTAGAAGAATTCTAGAAAAACACTTTGAAAGAAGCAAAATAAAACTTAGCTACCCTATAATGGCTCACCAATCCTTAAAGCCACCATGGTTCCATAAGATCTGATCTGAGAAGAGTCCATAATCCATCCACGGGTTTGAGGAAAACAAGGTACAAGTCCTTGTTTAATAATGTTTTTTTTTTAATTTATTACATGACTAACCTGTGGCGACGACTACATCCGCGAGGATTTTTAACAAAAACATTTATCTAGTGTATTTATTTTTTTCTTTTAAGAACTTTCAAAAAATAAAAATAGACTAAGTTACTCCTTATTACATCAAATACCTGCCAGTGCAAGTCCCGTTAAAATCGGTTCAGCCAATTCAGAGATAAATCGGAAAAGACAGACAGAAAAAATTAAAAGAAATGTAATTTTGGTATATATACCATATATATTCATAAGCACAAGTAAAAAGCGGTTATTTTAATAATACAAAACAACACTCCAATTTTATTTTTTGTATAGAAAATTCGGAGATATTTAATGGAAGTGTACTGTAATACCGTACACGATTGCTCATAAAGAATTACTGGCGATAAGTTTAGACAGATATAAAAGCTTATCTTTATTTACAAAATCTTTACACATGACAGTGGAAGGCAAGTTTAATTAATAGATATTTAGTATTTTATAATCTGTAAGAAAAGGACCAATATATAGCTACTTTCGCCAATGAAGTAGCTATGTATGGCTATATATGCTATATATGAATCCATTAGATATTTATAATCTGTGACTTACCAACAATAGCCATTTCTAAATCCAACTCTGTCATAACATTTTTGCTTCCTTTATTCTTCTTAGACATAGATCTGCATGGAAAACAAATTTAAAAGTAATTGTAATGAATAATAAATATAAATGTAATTAAAATGTTTATTAAAAATATAATCTAATAAATTTTTCAAAATGCTTTTTTTACTGTATTATGTCATTTCGTTTTTTATAATTTCTGAAAGCATTGATGTTTAAATAGAGTTTATGACCAATCACCCTGTATATATTCTTCTTTTTTTCAGCCGATAGGCTTCCACTGCATGGTATCGAATTGATGGCCGGTCTTATGCTGCCAGCATTGTGGTCGTCAGGGGGAGGGGGGCTTACCCACGCCATGGGCACCACTCGCGAACCTTCCGGGCTGAATAGCCATCGTGTTCACGAGAGATATGCCCCGCCCACTTCGACTTCAGACGAACATTTCTTCATCCTTAGTTTTACCTTGATTCTTCTGAGGATATCCTCATTGCTTATTCGATCCCACATATTCCTAGCATAGCTCTTTCTATTGCTCTTTAGGTGACCTTGAGTATTTTTATTCTTAATAAATTATATTCTATGTGCAAGAATACATTGTAGAGTAACATTATTTGTTTTACAGTTTCCGAACAGAAATTTATCTAAATAGGTGATTTTCTCACTTATAGTACTCCTGGTCGCCAAATATGACGAGTGTCAGCTTAACTTCTGCCATGTCCCGGATGGTAGCCACGTGTTGTGTCAATTTATGCTCTGTAACATAGTCAGCGACATCACCAGCCGTCATCACATACAGTCCACGGGAACAACGCTCATGCGCCGGTGTCATTTCTACCTGAAAGATTGTAACTGGTAGATTTTTTTGTAAGGCAAATTGTAATGTGTTATATTAATGAGCCAATGCGACTTACAATCAAGTTTAAGTGATGATAATTTTTGCTATGATACACTGAAACGTTGCCGTCAAACACACAACCAGACTAACTTTTTAATAATAAATAATAATGTGAATAATTCGTACGTACAATACCCGGCGATAAATTTTGCACATCGACCTTTGGAAAGAAACAGTCAGCTAATTTTGGTTTCGTAGGGCACTATCTCTGTCCCACACTACTTATGTGATGTATTGTCAGTCGTATTTCGTGCGACAGAGATGACGCTCTACGAAGCCGAAATTAGCCGCTTGTCTCTTTCTAAAGGTCATCATCATCACCGGGTACTGTATTTCAATATTTTATCACACTTATAACTGTTATGTTAATTATAGTTGAAACCTTACAAAACCTATATAAAATACTCGATTATACTATATTGATATTTACTTTAGGGACAAAGTCAGCAGTGGTAGCCCAGTGGCAGAGGGCCGAGACTTGTGGTTGAAGTTCTCAGGTGTGATTCCTGAGATACATACAATCTTAAATAATTCACACTTTTTGCATTAATTATATAGGATTGCTTCTACTCATAAATAAGTTTCCAGAGGATGGGCAGCAGCATCCTCTGTGTAACATAATACCACACAGAGATCAACAACCCGCCTGCCCAGTGTGGCAATTATGGTATATCCTTCAATAGATATGTTTAGGAGTACCCTATGTCTTGCAGTGGATGTCTCGACCTCGACTATTGTAAGGACATGTCTTGATTTTCCAAATATTTAAGCTAGTTATATATTTGAAACTCAAAAGAGATTCTACATCATTATTATTTTAGCTATAGGATTTCCACAGCTGGACATAGGCTTTCCTGCCAGCATCTAAAGCATCTAGGGTCCTCTAACAACATTAACAAGGATGTCTGTGACTTTCTAAGGGGATGTTGTAAGTGGGTCAGTGTACATGTATTATCACTTATCATCAGATGAATGCTTTGATAGTCACATTTTAGTATAAATAAATATATTAAGTTACCCTGCGTTCTCCATAATAAAACTAAACAACAATCAATACTATATTAACATCAAATACCACATTCAATACGATAAAAGGCTTTTACTAGATGTATAATTAAAAAAAAGAATTTATTGTTTTTATATACAATTCTGTATAAACAGTCTCTAAAATTGTCATGGGAGATCATGAACCGGCAAGCGTGTAGAACAGTGTTTCTTAACCTTTTTTGTGCCATGCCCCACTTAACCCTTTATAAAGTTCTTAGGCCCTCGTGTGTAACATATATAATTTTTAGATTAAAGCGAAAGGATTAAAATCCATTTTCGAATTGCCCTACTTAACAATCAAATTGCCCCCCTGTGGGGCATGTGCCCCACGTTGGGAAACACTGGTTTAGAATGTCCATCTACAGAATGATCAGACAATCTTGTTAAGATCACCAGAAGATGTTGGGTGCAGGTTGTTTGCAGCTGGTTATATTGGACATGTATAGGTAAGGGCTATGTCTAACAGTGTGCATCCTACTTCTAAAATGATGGTGAAGAAGCATGTGCACTGAATTATAGACAATTTTTATAACAATAAAAAATGAGACGTGTAACATAATCTTTCTAATACTTTTATTAAGCAATTAAAACTGAAATTAAAGTCAAAGTATAAAAAACTTACCAGTCCATCTTTAGATACCAACGAAGGTGGCACAGTTCGGTTCCACAATACAAGACCTGGGTCAAAAAGATCTGAAGAAGTAAGGATTTTTGCTAAACTTGTGCTCACTTCTCGTTCTATATCACCAGCATACCACTTCTCCAACAATGTTGGATGAATCTCTACTTTCATGTACTGTAATCATGGTAAAATAAAGCAATTTATCTATTTATTTAAACACTTATTATACATTTTATGTATAGCAATGAACTTGCCGAAGCCATTTTCTACCGGTTTTTGGGTGGTGTTAAAGTAAATTAATAAAGGTAGGTGAAACTAGTTAATATCATTAAATACGAAAAATATAATAAGAAAGTAAAATCAAATTGAGAAGGAAAATAATCACATAAAAACTATATAAATATACTAATCTCTACTACATAATATAATTATATAAAGGTGAAGTGGGAAAAAAGAGTAAATATAAAAGTGGTGTTAGTGCACCCAATGAACAGCACTGTCAGATAGGCAGCCATTTTAGCTGATAATGGTAGGAAGATATATAGTTGTATTTACAGAGATTGTAAATGAATTGAATGCAGTAATTTATAAGCCTGTCTAGTTTGTTGAGAAGGTCTACATTCGGATCAAAATAGTTAATAGAATTTATTATTGTGTTGTTTTATTTTATTACTATTAAGGTCTACGCTCCAGATTTCTTAATAAAATCAAATAAGGAATTAGGAGATTCATAGACCTACGAAAATAGCTAACATTCATAAGTCCAGTTAATAGGCAAGTTCTTTCAACTTCCTGCTGGTTCTTTAGGAAATGTATAGGGGAACCTTTATCCAGCAATGGACAAACTATGACTGAAATGATGATGATGATCATCATCGTTGTTTTATTTGTTTGGAGATAATTTTTTAAACAAACCAATAATAAATATCACTATTAAAGGCCCATAAGAATAATTTTTGCTAGGAATGGAATATTACAACGTTCAGAATTTGCAGGGTTAGTTTAGAAAAATGTTAACTTTCTTTTTTTAACTTTGTCATTTATAGCCTAACTGTGGTTGACCATATTTATATAATTTATAGGGAGTATAGTTTGCTTTAGTTATAGTATAGCAGAGGGTTCTTCATATTTTAGGCAAATAAATACCAACTGCAAGGTATAAGACACTTCCATAGATCACAATGATGAGCAGTCTTATGTTACTTGCATCTGACCACTTTCTGCAACCTTGACTATATTGTCGGTCCAACTAGTGGCAGGCCTAAGAACATTTCGGCATCAACATCCATTGTTTGCATAAGCAATCTCAAGGATCTTATCTTGAAGTCATGTTCGGGAACATTCGCAGAGACTCATCTATTAGTTATTTGAATATTTGGCACCTCATATTACATTCTTTGTGTAAGTTTAGCATAACAGTTTTAATACTTTCAAGTATAATAAATAATAACAAGAAATTATTAAGAATTACGACAGTTATATTTACATTGTTAGTTTAATTCATTAAAGATTATAATAAAAATATACCTTCATACATTCTCCTGGTTTATAAATTTTATTTAATCCCTGTGCTGTTTTCTTTGCTGCCTTCTCTTTATTTATCTTTTCTTTTGCCAAATTTCCAGTCACAACTTTACTAGGTTTTTTATTAACTATTCCATTGTCTGTATTTCCTAAAAAAGTCGTAATGGGTTATATTTACTAAATATTTTTTTATTTGTTATTCACTAAATCAGCTAAATGTGAAAGTTTGTTTTACTCACCTTTTCTTTTTCCTCTATTATTTATTTCTACAGGTTGCGATTTGCTTATGAGACTTGATGCTGAAAAAGTTTTTTTTTTTTTAAAATAACGGCGAAAAATGATATTTACAAGATTTATTCTCATATTATGGTATTGCTTGTAATTATTTCTTTATTTAATTTGCGTTAAAATTCTTGCTCAAATATTCGTAAACTTCGTTCAAACAGTCCACATCAATGAAACAAAGCCTATAATTATTTAATGAATAATATGAGGTGTGATTTCTTTATGATCATATATTTTCTTTCACCCTTTGAGAGCTATGATACGTACAGTTCTTTATTTCTAGTTCGTAATTATTATTAACAAATGTACCTGAACTTAATGAGGAAGGCATATCGACTGGCGGCAAATTTTTGAAAGAATCATTGCTATGTTGGGAATCTTCCGATAATACTTCGATGGGTATATTATCCATAATTTAAACAATTACAAAAATCAAATTTTATTAATCTTTGTTTAAAAAACTACAGTCGACATTATTAATAATAATGATAATTGTATAACAAGGCTTAAGTAAAATTAAAACATTCTATTTTTGTTGTTTTTAAATCGGACGCAACTGTCAATGTCACACGAAAAAACTTAAAAATGACAAAGACATTTGATAAACAGTAACATTTTTTCTCATGTAATAAAATCATAAAACCGTTAAAAGATAATAATAGTAGCTAATTACTAATTAAGTGAGTATTCAATACACTCTGTTTTATTTATAATGTACATAAAATTTAAAACAAAAAGAGTAACAAACAACGTAACGTTCCTTGGACAATAGATGACGCTGTTGACGTACGAAAAAATTGTGATTTTACAATAATAGCAAATCATTTAATAAATTAGGGGTCTTATAACAGAAACATAATTATTATTCGAAAATTATTAATACATCATTAAAAAACAAAATATTTTTATAATACAAAAAATTATTTTAAATCACGTAGACGAGAACATTAGAAAAAAAGACCAATATTTTAAAATGCTATTTTTAATAAAGGTACTGAATTACATTAATATTTACGTAAGGATAACAAAAGATAAATAGCAACCACTCTACAGACTGTTTAAAAAATAAACAGCATATATTTCGATAGAGCAATTAAAAAAAAAAAACAGAAATTTAATTTACATGTATAAAAAAATCACGAAATATTGCAAAACACGAAGAGAAGGCTAAACTTTTAACGGAAAAAATGCGGTCAAAGCTTTTTATAACCCGATAAAAAACAGACGTCGAAAGCAAAACCTTTATCGATTTCACATAAAACTCTTGTAATAAATCACACTGCGTCAACTTTGGAGCGGCCTTAAGGATTAGGTTTATTTCCGTTAAAAGAATTAGTTTGATTGGAACTTATATATAAAAACAGATAACTGATGTAGCTTTTTTTCATTAGTGTACTATATATAATTAACTTAGTTAAATAATAACAATAAATTACTTAAAAATTGTTACTTTTATTTATGGTTAGGAAAAATAATTAAACGAATGATATGTTATTCTGTAGAGAAAATTATCCAAGATTGTTTGAAGTATCAAAAATTAATGAAACTATTATCAATGATAATTTTTGACGATTACTAGTGATTTATTAGGATTTTTTAGGATTAAGTTTATTAAATATCCCTTTATTTAATGTTTTTTTTTCTTAATGTTGAAGATTCACATAAATGCTGTACCATAGAAAATAGGACACTACACTGTAGATCATTTTTGTTTTCAAGCGATTAGGAGCAAATATACACTATATCTCAATTCCTATATAATCTGAGACGTGAAATATTAAACCTTTGAAGACAGCTGTGATAGTTTTTAAATTTTACACGGTAACAAATTTATTTTGGATATGACTTAATATTTACCGCCATGTGAGGTTTTTGTAAGCACATATAGGCTATTGAATGTTATTATATATAGTATCTTTCTATACATAGTTACTACGATTCTTACATCAATAAGTCACGATCGTTTTCTTCAAACATGTAACGGTTACCTTACTCTCTAATTAACAGGACAAGTTGATTTTAAAGCCGAATAATTTGGAGAGGAAACGGCTAGACTTTGTTTCTGGCATTTACGAAACGAAAAGAAATTTCCTTGAATATTGAAGAAGAAAAACCCAGACAGAAATTTATTTGTATTACATAAATAACGTGAGTAATAACTGAAGGTCGTTCACAAGTTGGTAAACGCGGCATGGGTAAGCAGCTCATTAGGTGTACGGAGGATATGGTCCAAGTGGCAGGAAGTCACTGGAAGCGGGCAGCGCAAGATCGGTCGTGTTGGCCATCTGAGTGGTGCCTATGCCTTGCCATGTGTGTCTATCGGCTGACGTGATGATGGTGATGAAGTTCCTAAAAGTTAAACAATATTTATAAAACAGTAAATATGTTTTTTTATTTAATTTACTAGTTATGTACATTCTAATCAATATACCATTATGGTAAAATGTCTGCATTTTTATCAAAATTATATTATTAAAAATACTGTTGAAATAAAAATAACTGTCAATGTGTGCAAAGCCATAAAACCTTTTTAATTTTAACTTTTTTTTTGGCGATCTTTGAAGGAGGCCTATGCATTTGAGCGAGCGTCCACCGGCTGGCATGGTGACGAATATTGAGAAAAAAGGTAAATTTAAATAAATAATAGACGACAGCATTTGTTATAATATACTAGTAATACATTTATGATTATTTCATCACAAATACACAATAAAACTACATGAAACGCACCCGTTAAAAAGTTTTACCCGTATAGTGCACAAATTTCATGCAAGCGTTATTAAAGTTTTCATAATTTTAAACACGAACTGGCTGACGAAACAACTTACAAAAACAATAAAAATAAACTTCATTTATTTTTGAACGTTCGAAATTTGGGTTTCAGCTATCGAAGTACTTTATGAGCTGCGTTTGCACTACTAATCAAAGAGTGAAAATGCATAGAACGGAGTTGAAATAAAAAGGAATAGAATGCTTCTTGCCCTTGCATTGCCCTCAGCGAGGGATTGTTTCGGCGCAAGCTGAATTAATTCAAGCCTTTTGCAATCCGAGTTCTACGTGAGATATGAGAGGTTTCGTCACAGAATATAAAATAACAGAAGTTCAATTGCATTGCTAAAAACCATTACGGCCTCTGAGAGTTTTTGAAATAATCCTTTTAAAACATTAATTACTTTTCTTTTATCTTTGTATGTTAAACCTATGTTTTTATTTCATTTATTGTGTCAAAAAAAATAAAAAACTAAATTAGAAACAGGTATAGAAGTAACCGGAAACAGCGGATTGGTAATATGAAGTGGCATTGGTTGGCCCACATGACGACCAGACCAGATGACTGCTGGGGCCATAGGGTTCTGAAGAGAAAACCATTGATCAACCAAGCGCTGAGAATGATGTCTGTCTGCCTGGTGCGTTATTTGGTCTGTCTGTGGTGTGATATGGTTTCGTTCATCTACAGTTCGATTATTCTACTGGAATACAGTGATAACCTTCTGCCACGTTTGTATTGTCTATTTATCACCTTGTTTTTATTTTGTCTTTTTACTATCTGCTTTTTATCATTGCGAAGATAAATAATGTTTATCCTTTATATTCTTATAAACTGTAAGAACTGTAAGCGAAACAAATTGAATAAAATAAATATAATAATAGATTAGTAATGTGATAGTTTTTATAATAGCCCGTAGTTGCCACGTTTGAAGACACGTACGATCGCCTATATGATAACCCTCGAGTCATGTCCGACACCACACTTTAAGCTAAGAGAAATCAGACGACGTGATTCTAATAAAACTTGAAGTGCAACAGGGCAGGAACACAGCCTTGAAGAGTAAAAGACGACCGGAGTACGAGAGATGCCCCGTTTCGTTTGCAAAACAACAGCGTATGCTATAGTTGCTTGACGAATGGAACAATAGGTATATGGAAGGTACGACGGCATCTATAACGTGGATATTTTTCCAAAGCGACACATTGGCCTACCCAGCACTGGCCAAAGTCGAGTTGGACCCAGTTCTGGTACATCCACAGGCTTAAATTCAGGGAGAGTCTCTCGTGTACCTGTGACCCTGCAGTAGACCAGACCGTGGTGCACCTGATAACCGACTGTCTCGTGTTTGGAGGACTTTGATCTATCTACAAAACAGGACTAGGGAAAGTGAAAAAATATATAATTAGTCATTGTAAAGCAAAAAAAAGAAATAAATAAAACTAGAAAATAAGTTCAGTTATAATGTACTGTTATAATGAAACAAGAAATCAACTGCGATACCTTGGGAATGGAGGGATAAAAGGCGATGTTTGTAAGGAATGCTAAGAATGAAAGATATTTTGAGGAAAGATAGAAGAATAATAAAAGAACTTAAGCGGAGGAAATATCGCATAATAGCTATCTAATAATGTAAGTGTTAACAACACTTGTATGATGTTTCTGGAGAAACGATGAATAAGCAAACGGAGAGCAAAAATGTTCATTTTGTTAAGGTCTTCAGACGACGCTGGAATAAGGCCATTTCAATCAATATTTGTAAATTTATTTGGGAGACTTATACCGAGTAATGGACATCCTATCGCTAACGGAACTAGACGGTGAAGTCACCGTCATCATTTTAGCGACACTTGTCACGTTGACACTTGTCAACCTCTAAAGTTTATTGAACTGTAAGTTACTTTTATTTTTAGCCGCATGGGACATCTTCCCAAAAGGTGGACTAATTGCTTTGTTAAAGTCCTTCAAAGACGCCGGGTACGGGTCGCTTCCAACAGCTCCCACAGGCTTATTTGGATTGTAACTAGCTGTGATATTAAAGAATTTGTCGAAAAGAGAGCCAAGGTAAAGTTGTGAAGGACGAGTGAAGAGAATGATAATTCCCTGTCTCAACAATAAGATAGGCGAAAAGAGTCTTATTGGAAAAGTATGAAGGAAGACCATGTCCAAGTGTTAATGTCCTACCGCTGAACAGATACGTTGTAGGATCTGATTTGATATTAAATTTAAAGTAAATGTCCGTTTCTCACAAGCTCTAGTACTATAAAAGCTTCAAGGAGTAAAAATCGTTAAGAATAGAAAGAAGTTTCCTATACTAATTGAAATTAAAGACCATTATATGAAATAAAACACATAATTGTGCCATACAGAATACTCTTACGGTATGCTTATATCGCCAAAGTTAACATAGCTTTATGCCTGCAGTAATATTATGAAGGTTTCCCAAAGTCGGTTGACATTAGCGATAGTCCTGTGCACTTCAGTTCGTCGTTTGTACACAGGATGATTATTCTGACTTTGCTTAAAAACTCGTCCGTAAGGACTCACATGTTAGGAACAGGGTGACAATATATACCGGTTCAAATGGCTAAACAAAGACTTACGTTTGTAATGTAAGTTATATTTAAGCTTATGAATATAAATTACTTGCATTTTATTATAAAAGCGAGCGTTAGTCTATGGAATAAATTATGAAAAGTTGAAAATCACATATATTATTTTTAGACACATACCGTATCGCACATTCCATAAGTAAGATGCACAAATAAAACCTGTTCTACACAATACCTACTCTTTGACGTAGGGTTCCCTCATTTTCCCTCCTCCTGCAGTCTGTCTTTGTTTACGAGGGAGCTCGGCCGTTGCTCCGTGCGCCTCTGTCCTGCGCACGCGTGTCGAATTTAAAAATAAAACTTATTTGGCGCGCGTTTATATCCTGTTACTATACGCCATTGATATTTTTAATCTGTGATTCAACTTGACATTAATTATTTTGATTTCATCAACGTATTTTAATATTTCCGTCGGTATAAAATATTTTTTTTTACAAGACTAACCTGTTAGACTACTTCGTGTTTCTTATTTACACTAAAGCGGGTATTGAAAAATAAACAATACAATATTTGAATAATGAAAGGTAAAGTGTGTGAACAGTGATTCTTTGATATTAATTCGAATTGTAACGTGACTTCGAAAATGGATTGGCGGGAGAAACTTTTCGGCAAAGTTCTAGTGAAATGCGATTCGCCGGGAACTCAAAATGGCCAGTTCGAGAATGTGCCAACTCTGGAGGCATTGGCGGATTGCGTGGAAGACGGAGAGGGAGCGGTTTGTGGGATATATTTCTCGTTCGCTAACATCAGCGACACTAGTGATGACTTTGGAGTTAGGCTGGAGGAGGTTTACAAGAAAGTACAGCCAAGGTTGAAGGTGGTGCAGGTCGTTTTGTGGGCACACGTAGGCACGCCGGAGGGCCCTGCCGAGAGGGAGGCTGGCTTCCGACGAAGCCTTACCGGAAAACCCTGGTTTGCAGTGCCATTCCATGATGTCGATATAAAGGTAATCAATTTCATTTCAACTTCATTAATAACAGCTACCTAACTGACTTTTAAAGGAATTTTAATTTTGGATGTTTATTTTTATACATAAAAAATATATAACATAAATACTACGTGGGATCTTGTTTACAAATCTTGCAACTGTTTTAAAATAACAAAAAAAAAATTAAATACCTTACATATTCGACCTGGCCAAGAGACGGAATAACTAATCCTTGTTTTTAAATCTTTGTTTATTCTTTATAAAATGCTGTTTGACTTGAATAAAACTTAGTTGTACTAGCTTTATAATATACATTAATTATGGTAATTAACCATTGCATATAAAAAATTTGAAAAAATTATAAAGTCGTACTACAACTTTTTTAATTTGATTACTTTGCCTAGTTTAGTACAGAATTAAATATTAAAACTCCTCAAATACGTTCGAGTTATATGTATTTTTAATTAAGAAATTAAATTTGGATTTTTTTAATTATTGCCCATAAAAATCATCAATATTATGTCGAAAAATCGAATTATATGACATAACATAAATTAAAGTAATATCAATTTGAGAAACAGATTATAAAATACAGACAAATAAATTGCACACGGAACTACAATAAGCCTCTGACGAAAAACTTAAAGATAATTAAAACTTTGCCAATTAACTGCAAATGTAGCTCGTATCACAAAGGTAAATGTCCCACACTTATTTTTAATCTATGTAAACTGACACATTAATACTCTTTTAATTGTGTCCCATTAGTTTATAGTTACTTTGTTATTATATACAGGATGATTAGTTATATCTTTAAAATGATGAAAGTTTATCTCATTTGCAGTCAATTCACGGTACATCCGATCCTAAAATCAACTGTAGCAGAAATAATAAATAACTTAATTCAAACATAATATGTTTCAAACTAGAATCAAATTAGAATATATTAAAATTAATTAATTACTATTTATGCCTGGAGATTTTGTACTGCCAGAAGTTATTGGTATGTCGTATTACAATAAAAATAGAAGTAAGAAAGAATAAGAAGCCGAAATTAGCCGATTGTCTCTTTCCAATGGTCGATGTGTAATATTTATAGCCGGGTATTGTACAAACATTTTGCTATTAACAGGTATTGTAATTTAGCTATTTATTTTTTAATAGTCAAATTATATGTTTATGAAAACGTAAAAATAATTTAGCTTACTGTGTCACTGTGGTAATTATGTCTATATTATCTACTTTATAATGCGGTGTAATATTTAAAAACATTGTATTTTTTTTGAACAAAATAAAATGATAAATATTACAGAGGGTCACAAAGCTTCCCTTAAAACGCTGAGAAGCACAACTAAGAGGTTTTAGAGGGTAATAATCCCTCATAATAAATTATTCCTCAAATGGCAGGGAGTCCTACAATATTTTATTCCATTAAAATTATAAGATACTTTACTAGTTTCGACATGAACGCAAAGTTACTTATATCATGAAAGCGGACTGGCAATGCACAGCATACGACATGCACATACAAGACTACAGACGACACTGTATAATCGTCAAAAGCCAATAAATACTAACCTCTTCCTATTGGTCCTATTGGAAATCTATGGAAAAGGAAATTATAATAATGATTAGTGTCATTGCATAGGGAACGTATGCATGTATCAAATAAAAATGCGTGTTTTTCTTTAAATAAAAATAAATTGTCGATTACCTGTAAAGATAAATTCAAAAAGATATTTAAGATCTTCCTTTTCTTAGTTCTATCAAAATTTAAAAAGTATATTATAAGTTAAATCTTATTATATCATTCAAGAGCTTTTAGTTGATTGCAATGTGTAGGAGCTTGATTTTTCGACTCATTTACATGATTGATATTATATTGTACACATGAAAATATACTTAATTTTTAAGTTTAAGCTCTTCTCAACAGATTAGCGTTCCAAGTCAGTGATTGCATACTTTTTATAATGTTAAAATAATCTTACGATTCAAAAGCGCATGTAAATGCCTAATTGAATAAAGATATTTTGTATTTGAATGTGAGCGCTCAGAACAGATGTCTTCCGTTAAGGGTTTTAGATTCTGGAGCTCGAAAGTAAATATAATAAAGAATAAAATAATTAATTATCTACATTAAAAACACTTGTGCATTTTATTAATAATAGTAACCATTATTTGAATTTTTAACCTCAACAAAATGCTACATAAATTATATTTAGAATTGTAATAACAATAGATCCTAAAAGATCGCTAGGAATATATAAATTTTCAATTTTTTTCCGAAAAGCAAATCATAATGTAACGGAGGATGTGGGTCTACATTTGTTCGGCAAAATGGCAATGAAAATTATTTTTTATTAAGACGCAATATCATCGCATTGAAAGCATTGAACTATCCATAGCCTGTGGACTAACACAGCGTGCCTCACAATTGTTAGTTTCAGTGGTTGATGCTGCTAAATTAGAAACCACGGTTGAACTTGTTAAATCGTTTCAAAAAAGCAGAGTACTCGAAGCACCGAACCTGACTCCGAGAGAGACCCATGCAAGAGGGCTGCTAGATAGAAGAAAACTGAGAGAGAAGGAACGACGATCGCTTCTCCCAACACCACTTCGAGATACGAAGAAATTATACCCGAGTCACTGATGCGCCACATAACGTACAAGTGACCCAAGATAATGCGTAGAACTAGTAACGGGAAAAATTTAAATAATAGCTCGCAGATATCTAATCCGAACCCCGTGGTCAACGAAGATGTAACAGCTACACAAGGCTAACAGCACCGACATCTAACAGAAACTAGAGAGAGAGAGAGAGAATGGTGTTTAAAATCATCACAAAAACTTTTAGTGAAATCTATCGTAACAAATCAAAAATAAAAACTAAAATTATAAAAACACAGCAAAAATTTTTACGTAAATTTTTTTATAATGACACCGAGACTTAAGTCGCCGCCATTTTGTGAAAATATATGACAACGTGAAGTTTTTTTTTTAACTGGCCAGTTTTAAAAAAATTCTGTGTGACCAACGCACATTAAATAAATACTAAAATTTAAAAATATAGTATATTCTCTACTGTAGCACGAATAATTAGATGTTAGACGAGTGTTTAAGTGAGTACGCCACTTGATGTCTATCAATTCATAACTGTAATGCCTAGTTCGTTAGGCAGCCTATTTGGAGTGTATTCAACCCCAGCCTAGGCTCCCTAATAGGCCCTATCCGCTGATTCGCACACGTCCTATCACTACAATTAGTTAATTAAAACTGCACTAATTGCCTTGTAGCTTATTGCCCTCCCGCTGCGTGAAGTTGCGTGACGTAATCGATGGGCATATATTTTTAAAGCAAACGAAAAGACGCTCCCGCCATAGCAATCAACTCGGCCTAGTTTTATCAATGTACTGACGCTCAATAAATTATAAACGTAGTCTTATATGGTACCGCTTTAGAGTTCGTTGCCTTAGATCATGATGTCAAGTCTATTTATTACAGCCCAGTAGCTGTAAAGACGACTTCGCCATGAAGAAAATGAAAAGGCAAATGGAAAAGCAAAAAGGAAACAGTTTTGTTTTAATTAAAAGTTTCTCGACAAGCTTAGCGTTCATTTGATAGTTGTACAGTTCGCTTACGACAATGTAATGTTGCATATGTTTTTGTTCTCCATTAAATTCTTCGTTGTCTTTAAGCTCATAGACGCCCCCTGCACGATCTTCCCCAAAGATATTTATGGAGTGATACACTATAATCGCCACGCTTGGCAGGCGACTTGACGATCGCAATTTATTATGGTACGCAGAGAATGCTGCTACTCGCAACTCTCAGTCCTCTATCGCTGGGCTTCCATTGTTGTATTAATTAACTTTTTTTTTTAATTTGGAACATTTATAGTTATCATTATCACATATGTACGACAAGAGAAGAACGCAATAAGAGCCTTATTAGATAGAACCTTTAACCAATTTGAACTCCTCTTCGATGTAATTCTGTAACTTAAAATAAAGCTACGAAGGTTCCGAAAGTATCCTGATTCCTCCTCATTAATGGAACGAGGAATGTCACCAGATCTTCCTGGAATATTGCATACACATAAATATTTTACAAAGGTAAAGTAATAAAAGATAACAAAACATGAAACTATTTGAAAAGGCATAAGAAAATAACTGTGATACATAAACAAATGATGAAATATTATGACAGAAATAAAGATAGATTGTAAACTAGCAGTCCATGTAGAAAGAATAGATGTGATGCACGAAAGGTAAAACAAAAGGATTAAAAAAAATAAAAAGTTATAAATAAATTATGGGACGGGAAAACAAGGAACGAATGAGAGATATTTAGACGGACAAAAGCAAAGTAAATAATAACAAAGTGAATAAATTATTTAGGAAGAAATTACCCTTGTGGATCAAAGATATGGTTGTACGAGAGCCCCTATAAAGAGAACCATAAAAAAAGTTATCCTGATCTGAAAAGCGCCAACGATAATTTTAATCTGGATTTTCTTTATCTTATTTTTTTGTTTTGTGCACAGTTGCCAACAAAGAAGTTACTAATTTCATAGAAACCGGGATAACAAGATCGTCTTTATTTCTAGAACCAGCTTCACGTAAATACGTGAAGCTGGTTCTAGAAATAATTAATAATTAATTTCTAGAAATAAGTAAAGAGTTAAATAAATAAATATTTATTTAACTCTTTACTGTATATAATTACACATGAAAAGAAAACAAATCATATGTAATATGTGAATACGGTAGCTTAACGCAAACGGCTGTAAATCGCCAGGTTTAAAGAACTAGTTCGTTGCTTTCGCTTCACTGTTATTCTTACACTTATTCATTATTCTTTATACACTATTCTTATGCATATATAAATGGTTATCATATACAGGGTGTTTGGTTATAGATGTAAAAGATTTAAAACGATTAATGCACTATCCTTTATAAGTACTTTTATCTTTTCCTTTGTCTGTAAGAGATTGCCTTGTGTGATAAGACCGCCCATTGTACTTTTTTGTATATATATTGTAAAACTTATTAAATGTATCTTATCGTGTACAGTAAAGAATATTAAATAAAATAAATAAATAAATAAATGCACTTATAACTAATGTTTAGCAAAAACCTTTAAAGCTGTTGCACCTATTTCCAATCAACTAGTATAGTGATCAGAAAACTCTGAAATATGTTACATTAACTATTTTTTTTTATCGGAATGCGAAATGCTTATAACTTCTGGCAGCATAAAGTCTACAGGGACAATAAATAATGATTAAAAAAATAACTTTTTCCAACTGGTCAATATGAATACGGCTTTATTATTTACTATAATAACTACGATAAGAGGTGTTACTAAGATAAGCGACAATATTGAGTGACTTTTTCTTTTGACGTCACTACTAGAAAGTGTAAATGAAACAATAGCAAAACATACCACTCCTTCGAGAATTATAAAGAATTCTCTCTTAAGTTACCGACCCAACACTCAACATACGCAACGCCCCCTCAGTAATTACAAGAGAGGGGGGGTACTATGTATCACCCTAAATTACTTTCCACCCCTCACTCGGCCCTGGGGGGAGATTTTTTAGTATTACGCTACTTAGATCAGGTGGGTACGCGAATTGAGGGGAGTCTGTCCATCGTTCTTTTCACTGACGACTATTATTCGATTAAATTTAAATTGGGCATTTTTTAAACTTTCTTCTCGATTTTTTACTTTTCAATGTTACAAAATAATTTAATAAATAATTATATTTCTTCCGACTGTTATAGTAAATGAAAGACATTTCTAGTTCCTGTTCAGACCAGTTAGGATTGTTGGAAATAAATTAAAAAAACAAAGGGGTAAATATATAGCAGATTTGCTGTCAAATGATACGCCTAACCTAGCTTATAAATATGAAATGATAAAACAGTAAGAAAAATGTTGCTTAAATCGGACCACTATATATTAATAGTAATTATTGGTTACTATTTCCCCTGTAGTTTTTGTACTGCCGGAATTTATTGACATATCAAATTACAATAAAATAATAAATTAATGTAGCATGTTACAGAGTGACACGCGGGTGATTGTTTATATATATAAAAGCTTTAGAAAGGTAAATGAAAAGCTGTTTTATGAGAAAAGATCTTCAAAACTTTTACGCTTATTTACAATAACCCTGTATAGAGTGATTACTCTGCAATATAGTACATTAATAATTTTTATTTATTGGAATGCCAATAGCTCCTGGTAGTAAACAATTACAAGTTATATAAAAATTTTGTATTTGTTTCCGGGGCTCTTGTCAGGGCATTCTATGGAGCGCTAGCCTGAGTGATAGAAGAGGTCAGCGGTCATCCAATATAGTGATTATGCATGCAATGTCACGGCCCGAATCGAGTCCAAGAGGAAATAAGTATTATTAGTGTCATTATCATCATATCAGCGGATAGAAGTCCACTGTAAGTCAAAGAGCTCTTGCAAAGATCGCAATGGTGGCAGATTCAGATCAATGACTATGTCGTCTGTCCTCCTGGTTGGGAACCTATCCACGTCGTGGTATCCAAGTCCTGGTCGCCAAACGAGAACCCAACGTCCAACGAATGCACGAACGATGTGCGTCACCAAATGCCACTTTAGACGAATCATTTATTTAATTTTTTTTTTATTTATTTCGCAATAAGGTAATAAAAATGTAATTAAGCTTGGGTTTTTGTTCTTAAATGTTCAAGAATATAAGAAGAACATCTTTTCGTTTCGAGTATATATATATATGTGTAATTTTATTCATAGTAAAAAATAAAATAAACGTATATGTTTATTACTAATAGGTAATATTATATAAGTATAGTTATGAAGATATATACATATCATATATTATTAATTAATTATGTCATTTTTCTGTAACATACTAATTCTTTGCACCACTCAAAGTTGATCGGGAGAGAAAGCCTAGAGTGAATAAATAAAGAAATACTTCGTTATTGTTTGTCACTAAATAAAAAGTGCCAAATCAATTAGGAAGGATCTATAGCCATAAGATAAAAAAAAATTTTTTCAACATTGGAAGTTTCAACAGGAATCGTATTGTTCGTCGACGTTTTTTTTAATTCCTTTTATTTATGTCTCCACTCTGCTTCGCATGATGTTATAATTGTGGAGACGAAAAAACTCAAATTTTTACAATATGCTTCATACAAGAGGATTATTGCACATAACTTCCTGTCATATGTAGTCTAATTGAAAACAAAATAATCAAGCGACATCATTACCGAGGATTCTTGTCATTTAAATATTCATCATAGCTTATATCAGAAAAATAAATGAAGCTTCCGAACGTTGACCTCATAACTAACTTCGCCTCGTCTAATTTCTTTCTACTTACATCATTTACATGGAGAAAATTCCGCACGGAATTGTAAAGACCGTAAAAAATACGTGGAGTCGACTATGAGCTTAAAAAAAACTTACACACGCTAGTGCTTATAATGAGCTCCCGTGTACACGGGAACAAAAAATCCAACGAGCATATTACACTCGAGGTTTTCGTGACGACGCATTCATTTTAGTTTATTAACCCGTCACATGAGTGGAGGTTAGAAGTGTGCTAGTTTTTCCATGCGACTTCGTTCGCATTAAAACTTTCATTATTTTACTTCTGTTGTTACTTGAGATAGAAGTACCGTTTCCCAACTGAATGTTGTTTGCACTTTGTTGTATCTGGACCGCCATTTTAAATCTTCTTTGCTTTGATATAAGTTGCTCCATTTGATTTTCACTATCGGCTGATAGGCGCCCACTGCAAGGCATAGCTCTTCCCCAAAGATCGCTATGAGGATCTGTCTTGAGTTGGCCACATCTAGCGACTTCCTCAACTCGGCCGATACACATCGAACTCTATAAATGATTCACAGCAGCAAAAAAATATGAAGAAATAAATACAACAAAATAGATACTGCTTTGAATTTCATAATCAAGAATGCTTGGTATCATCTGAAAAACTTCTAAAAAAAGTTATATTACGTCCTGTAGTGTTCGGTGAAAACTATTAAAGATCGGTTAAGCCGTTTTACAGCCGTTTTACAGTGTACAGACACTACAAGTCTACAGGAGTACCATCTGACTTTACAAACGTGTACTCTATTTCTATTTTTTTTTTTGTTATCTGTGAGTATAAATAAATGCATTTATACAAATGTTGTAATTATCGGTAAGATTAAAAAAAATCAAATACACAAAAGATAAAGTTACTTCGGTTTCATGAAAATAGGCTTTAAATTTAAAATCCTTTATAGGTGAAGCAATTGACCTCTGCCTCGCCCTTCGCTTGATGTTTCTAGAAGCCTAGAGGAAACCTATTCACTCGTCTTTAAGACTCCTAATCGATAGTTGGCTAGAGAGTCAACTTACCGACGAGTCAAATATTTTCCTTCATTATTCGTTCTATAATGAAATATATATTTTTTTATTCTGAACAAGCCATAGGGCAGGCCTTTTAGCCTGCAAATTTTAAAGTTAAAAAAAATGAGTAGAAGTAAGTGTGAATATTATTATAAAAAATAAAGTTATAATATGTTTGTTTTGATATAAATATTTTTTTCCTAACCTAAAAAACGATATTTGTCAATATATTTTTTTAAATCCTGTCAACTTAATGGCCCAAGTATTAAAACGGTCAATAATATTAACATTGGATACAAAATTTGGGAGAACAGATAATAAACAATAATTAAATTTAATATTTAGAAATCAAAATTTTGTAAACGCTTTTTTTACTATGACATTAATACGTTAAATATTATTTCCAAAACCAATGATATTTTCAATAGGGTGCACGATTTATTAATGACAGGAAACGAGCTTTGCACTCACCCCTTTAAAGTTTTTACACCTATAAACAATCATACTGTATAAATAACGTTGTCCAATAAACTCTAATATTAAGTTTGTTAATCGAACCATTACTATGCCGTCAAGTGACACATAACTTGAATTATATTACTTAACAGCAAAAAATTCGCATACAAATAAGATTACTTCATTGTGTTCTCAAATAGTGTGAGGTAATCGCCTAATATAGAATACATTGCGTAATATGTTCCCAGAATTTTTTGTAACACGTGACAGCAATTTCAATTGAATGGACAAATAAAGGTTTATTGTTACACACACAATCATTCGGCTGATAAATTGAAGTGTAGACTTGAACACTATTATATAGCAACGTCGTTCATCACCATTTTAGAGGTAGGATGTTGATGTTGACAGCTGGACAGCTGGGAGTCTCACATGGGTTTCGAACAGGACCAGTTGGATTTAAACAGGTCGCTGCCGGAATCCAGCTTTTTCTGACAACCTTAAAGAGGTCGTCTGGTTAACTTATAGGTGGTCATCTTACATTGCGGATACTGTTTCTACAATCGTAAGGCCTAGATGGCCATCTGTTCTTTACGCCTGTTCGTTTCGTTTTGAGTTTTTTTCGAAGTTGCGTCGCTGCTTAATTGATACTAATTTTCACTAAGCGTCGTTAGATTTTCGATGTTGCGTTGTTTTGGGTTCGATTCTTTTTATTTTAATTTTCTTTTTTTTCCAAAAGATGGCGACACTTGTTTCTAATTGCGCTATGCCATCAAAACTCGAGGTAATTGCGTTGATTTGAGTTAGGAAACTTCCTAACTAAAATCAACGCAATTTGAATACAGTTTTATTTTCACTATGTTTTGCTAACTTTAAGAGTTCAGTTTCAATTACGTAGTATTGTGCTTTTTTTAAAAGAGAATAATATCTTTATATAAATTTTTACGTGCTGTTTCTGGTTACAAAAAAGGTAAATATTATTCCAATTTATTTATTGGCAGAGTTATATTATTTTTGTTTTTTAAATGTTTACTTTGTTAAGATTTCTTTTTAAAAAGTAGTATTTTTGTGATCCTGAAACTTTTCTTCGATCTTTACATGGTTTGCTATAGAAAATCTTAATTCACTTTGCGGCGTTTCAATTTGCGTCGTGTTTTTTTGGAACGTAACCACGACGCAAAGTGAGGTATTGGTGTAGTTCATTTTTGCCTCTAAGAGCGGTGTTCATTATTACTACATAAAATACACCATAGGATTTATTTAATGATGATCTTTGCACAAGACTCGCAGATCCGTATCGCAAAGATTTTTATACATATTATGTTAGATAAAAAACATATATTTATATATATACATAAAGACAGTGGTAAATACATATGTAAACAAAGATATTCTCTGTAGTTTCTCCCTGGGATAACGCTTTCCGTAAGTGATAGTATGATAGCCAGACAAACCGGTCAAATCTAGGTTCAGTCGTCTTGGATGTCCTGGAATCCAAAAACTAACCACGTATTGAGATCCAAAGACGAGGTCCCCTCCTTGGGGCCCTGGGGATTTCAAATCCAGTAATATTGCATGTGATAATCACCCGAGCCAAGGGTATCGAGAGATCCTTCACACTGAGACGAAACGATTTTTTTTATTCAAGTTCAGCTCTGTCCCGTCAGACGGAATTTTATATGTCTATAAAGTGTACATTCAAAGTCAAAATAAATTCTAATCCTTTATTTCATTTCAGTCGTGCTATGCTAAGCACATAGACCTCAGCCAAAGTACACACGTAGCGTCTTTCGGTGACCTTAACAAGGTCACCTTTACACCTTGTAGGTCACACCCTATTCTACACTTGCCGATCCGTGATTTTCACTCTAATCTGTTAATAATTATTCATGTATAAATCCTAATACTACATAAATCTCTTTACTAAGTTACCTTAATGTTATGTAATAATAAATGTATTCTAAAATATCGAATTGCATTTTGATTATGATAAATCGATTATAAACACAATAGAAGCAGGAGCCGCGGACCCACGCGTTCGCCATCAGCAATTAATGTTGAATGCGTCTCGATCGAGGGAGACGAATAGGGTAACCATATTGTTTATACTTATTTTAGGATATATCATTATAAATGGGACCCATATCTATAGACGTGTCTTTATTATTTAAGACACCCCAGAAGTTAATACATACTATTTGAATGACAAATTTTACATTTTGGACGTTTGATTAGATGTTTGTAAGTTAAACGTGCTTTAAGCTAGCCTATTTTAAATTAAGATTTAAAAAAAATTTATGCTAAAATCGTTTCAAATTTCAACTAAAGCCTATGTTTTGTTTAGCCCCTTGCGCCTATTCCACGGAGTATGACTTATGTGTACGTATATATGTACTAAATATATATAATGTCCGAAAAAAATCTGAATCATGTTGACATTAGCAGCGCACGCAGCGTGTGGCGTGTGTCGACTTCACACGTGCGCTAAAAATGCAAGGCGGCCGTTAGTTGATGTAATAAAAATTTAAGCGGCACCACAGGCATCACGAGCTATTTATTCAGGCGTGAGTTTAGCGTTCGCTTGCTACGTTATAACGATTATGAGGATAAAGCTATATTTAATATCTATAATATAGCATCAGCTTATAGCGTTATCGTATATCATTACGCGCTAAAATATTATATGTGTATATGTTATTAGAGTGAAGTTATGACGATCCTTACACTAATAGGTCTCGAACCTTCTTTTTATACACACGGAGGTTTAAAGCATAACGCTATAGACAGTAAAGATATAATTCTTCTCTATCGCTTCTAAGAAACGAAAAGAATTTTCCGTGACTGTTAGTGCGATCGGTTTTAGGTATATGTATATGTTAATAGCTTTAAATGGGTGAACATACAGCTTATTCCCTGTCAATTCAAGTTTGACACACGCTATTCAAATTTAATTGGTTTCAGAAATAATTAAAAACCCTAATTCTTAAATAGCGTTAACAAAATTCAACATTCATTATTGCTTGCAGTCTGTCCTTGACTTTGTAGTGGCTAATGCTATTGTTAGAATCACTTTAATAAATAAATTTGTTAGTGGTTACATCAAAAATATAAAATATGAATTTGTTATCTGTGGACTCATAATTTTAATATTATTGTTTAATGGAATCAGGCGTTACCTTGCGGAAGTCCATCTTAAGTAAGAAAAGGACCAACGTTTAGCCTATTTAATATTATATCTAGTTTATGTGCAGAAGTGGTTAAATATTGTTCCTTTTCTTATTTAATATTATTGATTACAATTACATATTTAAGTTGAACGTTTAAGTGTTTTAAATTGAACATAAATGCCATACTAATTGTTAATATAAAAATCGACAACTATGACAATTGCGCAGAACCTAATAATAAATTGGAATCAATGCAAAATTACATTCGAATTTTAATTTATTGCTAAAGTAAATTCGTAATATCAGATTTTATTACATCAAAATACGGCGATTAAT
The DNA here is from genome assembly GCF_028537555.1 of Battus philenor. Classification (NCBI taxonomy): domain Eukaryota; kingdom Metazoa; phylum Arthropoda; class Insecta; order Lepidoptera; family Papilionidae; genus Battus; species Battus philenor. The sequence goes on from NW_027181686.1 coordinate 10,530,053, forward strand.
AAACTATATTAAAAAAAAAAGAATCAGTCGTATTTTTGAACGGATCTTCTCTGCATATCAGCATTCCGAGCAGGGATATATTATTACAGACTGATTACATTGACCTTTTAATAATCCACGAGTTAAAAGTGCATGTAATTTTGAAATTATCGTAGGAAAGCTCTATTTTATTCTAAATTCAAATTGGACTCTATTGGTATTCTGTCGTTGCAGCTGATCAGTGTAAGCGATTAAAGTCAAAAATAAATGAATTATTTCCGAGTTCTTTTTTCAAAAAAGCCTTTAGCGAACATGAAAAGCTTATCTACCAAGGATAGATATCTGGGGTTCTCTGTCAGAACGCGGCCTCCCGTCGCATCGCATTGTGCCTATTGTTCCAGCACTCATTGTCAGAGGTATCTGAAGCCATCTTGTCTAGCTGCGCTGAAATTTTGACAGTCATTGTACGTTTCACTTTACTTATCTCCGCTGATTCGCGAAAAGCACGGGTATAAAGAATCTTAAGAATAGAAAAGGGATTTCCGCCTTAAATGAAATAAAAGACTGTTGTGTGAAGTAAACCACATGACTATATATATATATATATATATATATATATATATATATATATATATATATATATATATATTCCCTTCTTCTTCTATTCGGCCCATCGAAGCCTGCTGAAAGGCGTAGGCCTCCCCCAAAAATCGCCACAGTGACTGCACCTGTGAAACCTGCCTCCAGCGACTTCCCACAACTCTCAATCCTCGATATCCCTGGGGGAATGATATCATAACTTTGTAAAGATTTCTCTCTACTTAGGTCTTATAAATTTAAGTCGTAAGTTCCGCAAATAATAAATAAATAAAAGGTTCCCATAGTCAAGTGCCATATATGTGGCTCGTTGCGGCCATGTTTGTAAACACGCGTATGTTTTTTTTTTAATTTTTATTTATCTGTTGAACTTTCGCCTTTACTCGATGTATGTCCACAAAACGATTATTACTTTTTCCTGTAAAGTACGTCGTCGACTGAAATCCGCAGATTAGCAATTGGACGATAACATATATAGGTTCAAGTGTAGCAGCTACGTACCTACGGAAATGCTGAATCTGTTGGATGTTAGATTTCATTGGTAGCAAATGCCATTTACAGTTTCTGCGAAACGGAGTTATCAAAGTTTCAGTTTTACCTTGCCTGAGAGTTGCCGCGGATTTAAATTGGCAGAGTTCACTGTTTACCTTTGTGGCATTTATATTTATAGTTTTTGCCTTAATAGCATTAACAGTTTTCTTAGATTGTAGGTAGCAAAGTTCACTGTTTACTTTAGTGGCATTTACTGTTTCCACGGATTGAGAGATTAAAATTTACTGTTTACCTTTGAAGTATTTACGGAAGTAACTAAGCTTGAAGACGATTGATAAGTACGAGAAAGATTTGCTTGAAATACAGTAAGGAATTCCATCTCTGATGAATATAGGGAGACAAGTTATAGGTAACTTTGAAGGATTGAATGTATAGCTCATTTGTCAACAAAATGCTTTAAAACATCAACCTGAGCTAGAGATTTTACACAAGTTTACGGGTAAAAGTGTGGTCAATCTCTTACGTCACGTGCTTAAAAGCTCTTCGGAGTGATAGGGCACAAAAGCTAATCTCCAGCAGTCTTATTCGAACTAAATGAAAAAGGTTTAACTGTGTTTTATTTGTTTATTTTAATTAGCAACCCAACAGCAAAACATAATAAAAATCTACATTACTTCCATGTAACGTGGACTAATTTAAATATGTCTGCATATTATAGGCATACATATTTCTGATCATAATTATACTAGCTGCACAGCCCAAAACCGTAAAATATTATCAAAAAATTAATGCTAGAGGCTCCTAAGAAATAATTGATTTTAATATAAATATAATCTGAAATGTAAAGGGAATAAAGCATTTTATACTTTAATTACAATGATATTATAGATAGGTAACGAACACAACTTGCCCAAAACAAACAAGTTAAATATTTCAAGAGATTTCTACAGAATTTCGCATCAAATCAATCTGTTGTTACCGTCATCGATATAATACCTAGACAGGTGCTATTCTAGCGAAGCATCGCACGTACGAATAAAAACAGAAATAGTTTAGTGTAAAAGACTGTAAGCGAGTATCCAGTGAACTAACGACTCCTAAACAGCCAGTGCGCACGTATATAAAAGGTGAAACCCCTGCGAATTGGGAGTCCCCGTGTCGTTCAAAGCGAAGCGAAACGAAAACATTCCATTCATGGCACCGGCTAAAGCGCAATGTGGCGCGGACTCGAATTAATTATAACCTTTGATACATAAAATGAAGCAAATTTAAAAAGCTTGCCACCATTCATAACTTTGAAAGAGCGGCAGATGATTCAATTTGTATTTTTTTTTAATGGTAACATTTGATTATTTTGATACTACTAACTATACAGATTAAATTTCATACAAAAGATTTCAGTTTCAATTTGGAGAACGCTGTGACTTTTAAAATACTAAGATTTAAAAAAAATCTATTTCAAAATTGGAACGCAATTCGAATCAGAAGAGAATGTTTTGAAAAATGTCACAATTATGATCAAGTTAAACTTAAAACAGATCGAAGTAGAAGTGAGAAGATCAGTAGATGTACATAGCTCAGCGTATTGGCAAGTTGAATTAGCAGTGGGCGGACGAGCAGAAGAAATAGCCGCTGGAGCCTTAGAGTTACTTAGAGAGCCTTCGAGGAATGGAGACGACAGACGTGTGAGAGCAGCGTAAGACGTCCCCTTGTAAGGAGGACAGACAATATTGTTAATGTTGTTAGAACACGCTGGATAAAGGCCGCTTCTAATCACTCCAATTGAAAGGCTACATGAGAGGAAGATGATAATTAAAACCCTTAAACATTACCACAAAGGAAACCTTTTAAAAATCGTGGAAAATTTCCAATAAAGACATCAGTAACAAACTCGTATATTTTTGTAGATTGTTAAACAAAAACGTATTTAAAAGATGCGATTGTAGTTTAGCTTCATGGTATACTAAATCTTATACCGCATTAACATATAAACAGTAGATTATATCGCAACAAAGACATAGGTGTGCGTCAAGGCGCCATTTTGGTCCCCTACCTTTTACAATCGTCGTAGATGGTATCACGAAAAATGTTCAAGTGTCGTACCCCTACGTATACTCGCGCCAGTAATTAAGTTGAAGAGTAAGAAGAGGCCCTCGGTTTCGCGTAACAAGTGAACACTTGAAAAATGAAGCGAGTTTGTGAGACGGATGTCTGAAAATACGAATAAAGAAATTTGAATTCTGCTGACATGAGCGTAAAAACTGTTACTATAAAATATTAAGACGGAATCGTCGATGCATTAGTAAATTTTATTTATTAATTCATGTTTATATATATACATACATATCTAATATATAAAATTATCGTGTCACGGCATTCGAACTTGAACTCCTCCGAAACGGCTTGACCGATTTTTACCAAATTTTACATGCGTATTCAGTATGTCTGGCTACTATCTATTTTCCATACCCCTAAGTGATAAGGGTGGTCTACCCCTAAATTTTATTTTTAATTTTTTAAACAATTTTTTTGGATTTTATTTTATTATGATACAGCATACAAAAATGCAAACCTAAATTTTCACCCCTCTACGATCAACCCTTATCTTACATTTGTTAATTAAAAACTTTAATTTTTTTTGCAAAACAACGCTTGCGGGATCAGCTAGTATATATATATATATATTTCTAACTTGGATTGTTTACACTGCGGAATGCAAGATAACTGTAGAAGAAACAAGGTCACCAACAGGACATGGTTGCACAGACTTATTAAGACTAGGGGCCACTCGGACAAATCATGAACTGATGGCGGACGGGCCTCCAGAAGTATATGTAAGAATTTTTTTTTTTGGTTTTATTCTGGATGATGTCCATCCAAGCTCTAAGAGTTGCCCGTCTTAAGTGCACTGCCACAGACGAGCAATTCTCTGGGTGAAGCACATCGCTCGTGCAATCAACGGTCGTTGGAACTGAAAAATTCTCAGATGGCGACCACGAGTTGGCAAGCGCGGCGTGGTCACATCCCACACTAGGTGGTTCAACGACATAATGAAGGTACAATAGGGCGCAACACCGGTCATTGATCCGACCATTGGGGGAGGCCTAGGTCTGTGATAATATTAGTGATCACTTCTGTATCGCGCGAGAAGTATGCAAATCGACAAAAACTAAGGGTATAATCTCATAAAATAACAAATTACGTAACTACAAGGGTTCTAAATGCTTTAAACTTAGGAAATTCCACAACACACTTGGTCAGTTTTTTATAATCATTATTACAAATGTCTTTAATACAATAGTTAGAGCAAATAAATTACACAGTAATTTATTTTTATATAAAAGCCTGTGTTCTTTATACAAAAATTTGTAATAAATCGAATAATAAATCGATTGCACATAAAACATTATTGCAAAAACTTTCATACTTTGCTATCTTACACTTTATGTATATGTACTAAACATGTGTATATAACATTGAGCAGTGATAATCTAGTGGTTAAAGTTTGTGTCTTTCAACTGTAGGTTGTGGGTTCCATTCCCAGCAGAGGCACGCTTGGCTATCTAGAAGATCGCGGCCCTAAAAGAAAAGTTGAATACCAATCTTTTTTTATCAAACTTACTCGTAAGAAAATGTATGAAATGTCTAGTTATAACAAAAATAAATCATCATCAGAGAGATTGGCGAGTTCAAGTGGCAGTGCGTAGGCGCATAGCGCAGAAAGATGGCTGCAGGGTCTTTAAGGTTCTGGTATGGACACTCCTCAACCGGTAAATGCAGCATAGCATGTCAAGCTAGACAGATGACAATCACCTTCGAAAAACGCTGGATGCGGGCCAATACAGACCAGCGCTATTGGAAATCTATGAAAGAGATCTAGGTCTTTGTCTAGCTTTGGTCATCCTTCAAAGGAAGAAAAGGAAATGAAATACATAAAGTCTAAAAAAGAATGTTAAGAATGCAATGACTCATTATTGTCCTGAATCAAATCGTTTTCTTATTAACTATCTCATTTAAAGTCATCAACTTGTCACTGTCGACTTTTTAATTTGATTTTGTTTTTTTTAACCCTTTTTAAATATCGAATGAATTATTTGAAAGATATATCATAACTTCTTTAATCCCAACGCGCAATATGCTGACTTTTGTTTGGGTATACGGTTTTCAATGCTTCAAGCCGAACACTGTACGTGTGAAAAAGAATGTTCTAGTGTCGAATGGTGAGTTTTTTGCATTCCCGTATCACGCGAGCGATGCTTCGCATGTCCTTTGACGTGGCAACCCCACAGATGTTTATAATGACAAAGGCGGCTTTCGCTTTGTATCTCAACCTTTGGACTCCGTAATACTGCAAGTGTGTACCGGTTATTGATCTGACTCCAGCTAGACTTATTAATTGCTTTCTGTCTGTTGTGATAACAGTATCCATGTTTTAAATATTTACAGAAAATTCTTAAAGTGCTTCTCATACGATTTTAGTCCTTATTATGTTGGTTATAGAATATATTTTAAGTATTGTATCTTAAATCTTCGGCATTGAATTAAAAAATTCTTTCTTTCCCGACATCTTGGGTTATTTGCGTAATATATACCTCGTTAGTCACATTCAAGTTCAAGGCGAGATTGAAATTATAATATTTGAGGTTACTTGAAAAAATCTGTTTTCTTTTGCAATCTGATATCATTTTTATAATTCTATATTATTATTTTTTTAAACGTTGGGCATGTTTTGGTTGCCTGTTATACAAATTACAGTTAATTAAGCATTTGTTTTCTTACATTTTGTGTATATATATATAATATTCTTAGTTTTGTTGGAAGTCCTTTTACTTACTATAATTCCATTACGTTATTACTTCTGAATTATTTTTGGCTAATAAGCTGCACATTCCCAGACATAAAGCTTTCACACCAATAACCAATTATTCTAATGACAAATGCCGTTTTTATTTATCACGCCTTCACAACTAACATGATAAGTGGCACACTTTTTATACTACAGGGATAAAAATTTTCGAATTGATTTTTGTTTACGTTATTACTTATTCTATTTTTTTTTTCTTATCTGACCGGTTCTTAGCTCTACTCTACTAATCTCTTATTATTAAGTATTTATGTCAACTTATGTTTATTTTTATAGCTTCACCACCAGACCAGAGTTTGAGGTGGCAGAAAATGTAGGAAGCGTTATCTAGACGCCGTTATAATAAGATCGCAGGCCCCCTCAGGAACCTTGTCACTGGACATCATCTATACCTTTAAGTAGCTTCGTGAGATTTTTTTTGATGATCAATCGAAGTGTAACCAGGGGCGGCTTTAGCTCGTGTAGCGCCCGCGTGCAATGAAACCCTGAAGCCTCCTAGGCCTGACCCCCCCTCCTCCCAGTTATAACTATTAACTTTGCCGTTGTAACAATAAAGTTTTTTCATATTCCAACACGCTATTTTACAAGTAGCTATAGCTTACAGTATGGCATTAGTAACGTTTTCTTCTTATGACGGCAAAATAACACCCATTGTTTTTATGCCTGTACCAAATATCTGTTGCCGTGGCGCCTGTGTGCATTGCACACACTGCACTGTAGGTTAAGCCGCCTCTGTGTATAACACAAGCCATCTCAAGTAAATCGAGGGAATCACCGGATAACTTACACCCTTTGTGTATGGCCGTCAAGAGTATTGTCATAATACATTTTTCTGAATGCCATTATTGGTCCGACTATGGATCTCATTTCTGATTCAATCTTGTAAAGAAATCCGATCATAGCCGATTCGATGGCTCGTTAAATAACTGTGGACTTGTTAATAAAGCCGGAGTAAGAGACCGCAGACGCAGACCATTATGTGTTCTTTTTTCTCTGTGGTCCTTGTTTTTGGGTATCTCACGTTCCCCTTATATGGTGGATAGTGACTTTATTTGCTTAAATATCTTCTTATTTTACTTTGTTCTTTAATATCTCCTAAGCTCTTTTATTATTCTTCTATCTTTTCTCAAAATATATTTCATTCTTAGCATTCCTTCCAAACATTGCCTTTCATCCCACCTCATGTTCATCGCAGCTTATTTCTTACTTTATTTCACAGTACATTATCACTGGAATTATTTTCCAGTTTGATTCGTTTCTCTTATAACTTTTAAATGACTCTATTTATATTTAAATTTTATTCCTATTACGATAGATAATTCCTATTATATATCCTGCTTCAACAATTTTTTGTGTTTTTAATGAACACTGGTTAGATAAAAATCATATTCCTTATCAATTAAAAACCTTTACAAAAGTGGTACAATGATAAAAACCGATTGAGTTTGTTAGCTTTATTGTAAATTAAAGCTTGATTGAAACCTTGGTAGCCTAATAATAACTTGAGGGATATCATTAGAGCTTCTGAAATTTGTCGCTTAAGTCACTCTGCTCTTGATGTATGCCATTCATCATCATATCAGCTGACGCCACTGCAACGCATAGGTTTCCATCTAAGACCTCTACGGTGACCAGGTTTGCGCTGTATCCAGCGACTTCTTGCTGCCTTGACAATGTTTTCGATTCACCGACTTGCGGTCACTTGAAAACATTTAAAGTCAAAGTGAAAGTTAAAATTGTTTTATTGCATGAGATATAATGTATCATTTATATTCGTCATTTTAAAATCATATTTACATTAGTTCTACAAAGCAACTAACAAACAACTAAGTGGAGTTTTTAATTTTTTATGATTGTATCTACAAATTTTATTTATTTATAATTAACATACTCGTACTATGAAATAGAATAATATGATTTTTGACAGAGGGTGTTGTTAGTAAATTTCTTGAATTTACTGAGAGATATATTTACTGCGTCTTTTAGTAGTTTATTATAAAATCATATAAGTATGAAGTCTAATTGCGGGTACAACTTTTCGTTCTCAAAGGTACAAGTGATTAATATTAGGACCTTGAATAAGTTCTCGCTGTTTTTGAAAAATGGCGTTGCGGCACTCTGTGCCTGGAATTTCGTACGGTTACAAATCACCTAAACCAAATATCCATGGTTCTAAGCTTCTTCTCTGCATTTGGTGGGATCAGCGGGGCGTAATTCATTATGAGCTGCTTAAACCTAATGAAACTATCACGGGAGCTCGCTATCCACTTCAGTTGATGCGTTTGAGTCACGCTCTGAAAGAAAAGCGGCCACTATACGAGCAGAGACACGACAAAGTGATTTTATTACATGATAATGCTCGGCCACTTGTGGCAAAACCAGTCAAAACTTACCTGGAAACACTTCAGTGGGAAGTTCTACCCCACCCGCCGTATTCACCGGACATAGCCCCCTCCGATTACCACTTGTTTCGGTCGATGGCGCACGGTTTAAGCGAGCAGCGCTTCCATTTTTTTTGAAGAAGCCGAAAAATGGCTTGATTCATGGATTGCCTCGAAAGATGAGTCATTTTTCCGACGGGGGATTCAATTGCTACCAGAGAGATGGGAGAAAGTGGTCTCTAATGATGGACAATACTTTGAGTAATGTCATTGTAAGCATTGTATTTTAAATAATTTAAAAAAAAACAGGGAGAACTTATTCAAGGTCCTAATAAAATGTATTTATATTGGTAAATCAATACAATGAGAAACACATAATATTTCGATATTGCACATATAATACATTTATATCGAACGTTCAAGTGAATGCACATGTGTGCAGTAAGAATAACATGCATTGAAAGCCAGACGCGCGCCGATCGCATGAATGCCACGGCAGTTGCATTTTAGAGTGAACCCGCATCGCTCGACCTATTGTTTTAACTTATTTGTAATATGATACTTCCCATTGACGGGCGGCGAGCCCGCTCTGAAACAATCCCTCGCAATTACCAGGCGTTTTCTATCGGGGAATTTATGATTACAAATACAGATATACATAGAGAATATCATGTATTATTTTTCAGTTAATGTACGGGTAAGAAATAGGAATAGGAGGAAAAGTAAAACACTAACGTGAAAAATTGTTTATTTGTGATAAAATACGACATTAAATATGTATATCAATTACGGATATTATAAATAAGATTGTAATGCCTATTCCATAAACACGATAGGAGAGAGCGAGAGGCCCTCAACAGCGGTGACCATAAAAAACTAGTGAAAATTAAATTAGGCGAAACAAAACAGTGTTATGAGACTGGCAGAATAATAAGGCCAAGCAACTAGAGTTCAATTAAATGTTATTCTCCAAGTTAAACTAACGAGGAACGGGCTCTGATGATGGGTCCACAATAAACACAGAACGGTTTTTATTTTGTGGTCATTCTCACTTTACCCTTAATACTGTAGAAGAAGACTTAATTAACAAGCTTTGTTAATTTTTGCTTAGTTAATACCTTTATATATATATGTATATATATATATATATATATATATATATATATATATATATATAGCAAATGATATTTAAGCGCGAATATACACATACAACTTAATAGCGTTTGATCTTTTTGACTCAAAATTATATTATCAAATCAAACAAATCACAATCTGTAATGTACAGAGTGATTGGTTATATGCAAAAAGTGTTAAAAGGGAGGGGAATGTACTGAACTAAAATGAAGTTTAAAAGCTTTTTTACACCATCCAATCAACTGAATAAAATGTTCGCTCTGAAATATATTACATTACTATTGGAATGCAACTAGCCTATAACTTCTAGCTGAACGAAGTCTACAGGAACAGATAGTAAGCAATAAGTAATTTTAATATATAGTAATTCTAAATTTAAAAACGTTTTTAACTATATTATTAAAAAGATATTTATAATTCCAGAAACTATTGATTTTTGGATAAAATCTATCAATCATAAATTGACAGCAAAAGAGATATACATTCAGCATCCAAATCTTTCACACCTATTATTAATCATCTGTACACAAACATTATTTTAAATACTTCAACATCTAAATTTAAAGTTAATAATTAACACCACTTGGTTTCTAATTATCTTTGGAATCCAGTAACAGGAAGTCGCTGTTACGCTTCCTGATCAAATTAACGGAATTCAAATAAATGCCGCCTTTTTTACTATACAAAGGATACACTACATATATAATGATATTTATTATTTCTGACAAACATCAATATTTTGATAGGGTGTACCTTACATTTGTTGATAGCAAATGTAAGGTACACCCTAAAATATGTAATATTTTTTTCTCCGATATGCACATACTCTCAGACTATAAGCAGATTTGTTTTTTATCCTTTTTCTTATTTAAGGCGCCTCTCAGCAAGATATATATATATATATATATATATATATATCTTTATTATACTATATTAGACTCTATATACTTTATCTTTGTTACGTTTAACTCCTCCTTAACAGTCTTTATGTTCAATTCTTCGTAGATCTTGTTTCTGTTAGATGTCGGCGCTGGTAAGTCTAGTGGGGCTGTTACAGCTTCGGTAACAGGACTCTTCAATCCGTGAGCCAAAACTTAAATTTTTCACTTCTCTCGTTAATCTCCGTGTTGATTCTTAGGATGTCATTTTACAGCCTTTGTATAAAATTAAGGTAGATGTCACTGGCAGTATCCCACTATCCACCATATCCATATTGGTTTCAAAAAACCAAAAAAGGCGTAAGCTAACAGCGAGTATATTTATTTTTAAATTAATTACTTTTTTGACCCTATATAGTATTACTAAATCAAACCAACCCTAAAAATATATAGGAGAGTAGTTTGTTCTTAATTAACTAACGTATCTTCAAAAACAATACAAAAATTAAACAATGCATTCCAGCCCACACTTTGTCGTCGTATTCAAACGTCATAACGTGAAAGCAGACGATCGGGGGCGGTATGAATTTCTCTATTGTTCTCGAATCGCGAACAGATAAGACTTTTGTATTAACAATGCGAATATTTCAGGTGCCGATATATTTTATATCGATGTATGCCATAATATAAGCAAAGCTTTCAGAGTGAGTACAACTCAATTATTTCCAATAGGACGAGGCAAATTGTCACACATCATGATACTGTTCCTGATTCGAATCCAAAGGCCGTACCTCCGTTCAACTTACTAGACTTCCTTAAAAAAAATCTACGACATAATCTTTTGATGAGTTTGCCCGGAACATTGTCTTAAACCTCAAGGCATCTAACGATCTGTAGCATTTGGGCAGCGACTTGAAATAAAATAATGCACCAATTAATATATAATTGAGTAAATGTTCTAAATTATATTACTTATACTTATATATTTTAGATGTATTTACGTATAAGAAAAGTTGTAAATAATAGTAAAACGCTGCCGTGATACGCAGCTGGGAGAAGAGTGATCTGTCATCACATAGCGGCAATCCATCTCCCAAATGTCGATAAACAGAAAAAAATTGCGAACAAAACACCCTAGCGATACAAATTATAATTAATAAAAAAAACCATCATGGTCATATGAAAAATGTTCCGAAGAAAAATAATATCGAAGCGTGCCCACCGCAAAGTCTGGGTTTGCTGCTTTGTTTTTTTTATAGACACACACATATCATATAATTTTTATAACTGTCCGCAAACAATTGAATTAAGGCAAAACCAATAGCTTAAACTTGCAGGTGTAACATTATCTTCACTCTAACAAAACCTCCAGGGTCGCTTAGAACGATGTTCCTGAAGACCTGAAATATATCTTCACGGTATATTTTTTACTTATAAATATATTTTTCCTACAACTATATATATTTCTTATTTTATTTTCAAGTTTTCTTTATTATGGCATAGTATTATTATTACGATCTTGCAATCAAGAATTAAATTCAAACTCTAGATTTAATTGACCATAATTTAGCGAAAGCACAAGAAGGGGACGGCTAGTATACGCTGATTAGATTTTCAATATTTATCCTTGATGAAAAATAATTGTAGCAATAAAAAAAGAATCCATTCCTTTAACCATGAACATATATAGATAGATGCGTAGAAATAATACTTTTCTCTAAATTTAGATCCTCTAGAAACATCTGTTGAAAATAAAATAATGAATATTAATGATTTTTTCAGATGTCAACATAGGCTTTCACAGACCTTCTTACTGAATTCATCTCTATTTAATACCCCTATTACCCCTTCTATTAGGTTTCATATAAATAGATTAATTTATCGCTGTATAACAGTATGCAATGTATAATAATGTAACATTGTCATTGTCTACAATAGAACATTATAACAATAGTCAATGGTAATCGTGCTTTGATTTGTATTACTATCTCTCTCATTTAATATACACCAATACCTCACTTTGCGTCGTGGTTACGTTCCAAAAAAATACGACGCAAAGTGAATTAAGATTTACTATAGCAAACCATGTAAAGATCGAAGATGGGTTCGAGGATCACGAAAATACTACTTTTTAAAAATAAAATTGAAGAATGTAAATATTTAAATAACATAAATAATATAACTTTGTCAATAAATAAATTGGAATAATATTAACCTTTTTTGTAACCAGAAACAACACGTAAAAATTTATATAAATTTATTATACTCTTTTAAAAGAAGCACAACACACTACGTAATTGAAACTGAACTCTTAAAATAAGCAAAACGAAGTTATTGAAAAAAAGTTATTGACAGTCCGCATTTCAATACAAAAAGATATATACAAAAATATCACATATTTCTGAGTGAATTCTTTAATTTGTTCATTTCAATCAAAACCTTTCAAATGAGCTTGTCATTCACCCCTTCAAACCTTGTACACCTATAATGAATCACTCTGTATATAGGGATACACAACAGGATACAACAGGATTCTAGGATTTTATGCTTATTAGCTACAAAGGATTTCCAAAGACTTGAAATGTTTTTATAACGTACAGATGAACTTTTTAATTAAATATTTAACCCTTTTCTTGATAATGTATCTGTAGAGATACATCAGAATTAAAAAAAAATAGTGGCATCAATTTTGAACGCAAAGTAATCATTTGTATGTGAATGTCTAGGTAATTTCATAATTTTCGAACGCTTGTTCAGTTTTTTCTGTTGGCATCCTTGGGTCTTAAAAGTCAAGTGGTATAAATGTTAATGTAATATTAAAAAAAAAAATTAAGGGTTAAAAATTTTCCATAAACGAGGCATCTTTTTTTCATAAACAATATTATTAACAAAGATTTTGACATGATATTATAGTAAACAAAAAATTGTACAGATTAAAAAAGTAAAATAAAAAATGTATGTTTACACAGATAAAGGAAGTGAATTTCACGTGAGATCGCTACACCGGCAACGATTGAAAACTCTTTAAAAAAATCCCGTAACGTTCGATAATTCACGAGCTGCCATGTTGTCCGTCCTGTACATACGTTTATCACTTTTTGCCATCGCTAATGGGTTTACATACTGACGGCGATTAAATCCTTTTGCGTGTTTTTATTTCATACTAGCTTTACCCGCGACTTCGACCGCGTGGAATTTAATATAAGATAACATAATTTATACGAGGTATATACGTATGTATTCTTATGGTATCATTAGTAGGTATGTTCTACTTTATTATAGTTTAAGAATTATTCTAAAATAAAAGTAACGTAAGTAACTCCGCATTTTATCAGCTATCTGCCAAAATAAGTCCGGCGATAATCGGTCCAGCCATTTCATAGATTAGCAGTAACAAACAGACAGACAAAAATTTTAAAAATGTAATTTAGGTATACATACTGTAAATATATTCATATATATATATATATATATATATATATATATATATATATATATATATATATATATACATATTCATATATTCATATTCATATATATTTGATATACATAAACCCATTGTAACTCAATTTCATAATCTAAATAATGATATTAATTTAAAATTGAACTCTTGGTTCTATTTTAAGTGGAGGAATTTCTTTTTAAGTGGAAAAAGCCCAAGCCGAGGTTTCATCGACCTCCTAAACCCTATAGCTTATCTATGGATGATTTTTTTAATCGTCTTTTGACCCTAGATTATAATAATGAGATTAGATTATATATTTTTTTAACTACTGTTCTGTTTATTAGAACAATCTTTTACCAAACTATATTATTACTAGAAAATAATTAACACTGGTACTAAATTTCTTTAGCTAATTTATGTTCGTTTTTTTGTTTGATCTTTTTAAATTTGTAGCATAATAATTTTGAGATATTACGAGGGAGTTAAGAAAAGTATTGTAATTAGCTTAAACAGTTGTTTAGGAAAGAATAACCAAATTTATTAAACTTTAAGATATAAAGTTTACATTTTGTTTTTAAAGTACATCTTTATTTTTATAAGCAAACTTAAAATTATCTTATACATAACATAAGTATTGACATAATTTTGAACCAAACTTTTCTCTGTCTTTTTGTTAAAGTTATTTTTAACTATTCCCTTTTGACTGGTATATTGTTTAATGCGATTTCCGAATGATGATATCTAGCGTAAATTCTTTTATGTAATATGATATAAAGACACCACTGAGTTTCAGCTGATGAAAGATTATCAATGATTTGTTCACGACATAACTATGTAGTACTGATATACAAAGCAATATAGCTAGGTATACTAATATAATTTACGTCTTTCTGATAATTCTATTTTTAAACTTAAGTACTATGGCTCTATTAAAACCGAAAACTGGTATTATTACATGGAACCCTAGGATCAAGAATTGCCGTAAACACGCGTGACCTTGAAGTTAATTTTAAATTTTTGTGTACGGTTCTCGGAAATTCTAACCGAGTACTATCTCTAACTTACTAGAACCTTATCCGTAGTATAAACAGGTGTACTCTCCATGTCCACAGGGCAGTACTGTTTTTAGAGTTATAAGATTAAGATCTACGATCAATGATACAAAGTGACTATTTGACAAATTATTAGGACAGTGATTTCTTGAGCGATTTGAAAGCGAAGTTTGAACTAAGCGAAAGTATACTTTGTGTTAAAGTAGGGTGACCATCTGATTTGCGAGTAAAGAAGTACTAGTGAACTAGTGGTGTTTCATTTCGAGTCACAACCCACAGTACGTAACAATATTAATATCACGTTGTTAATGCAAGAAATATGTGCAACATTAATAGTAAGATAAGAACGATTATAAAACACTGTTCGCGATCCATAGTCAATTACTATAAAGTAACATTAACTGATGTCGTAGATAACGAGTAATGAATATCGTTCCTGGTATTATTCCCGTTAAGGGCGATGGTATTTCGAATTGCTGACGTCAATTTGAGAACGGCCTTCAAGTTTGATTTCACACGCTTCTTTTGTACCAAGTATGTATTCACCTGATCTTCATCTTCGTCTCGTGATTGAGGATGACCAATTATGTCAGTATGTGCTACCATTTTTCCCCAGGTTTTTTCGCTTACGGAAAGTTTTATGGAAGCGTGCACAGGCACTACATGCTTTTGTAACAACATCACTCCAGCGAGATTAGATAATTAAATAACCCAAAGTCACTGCGTGGCAATAAAATCCTTGGGATTTTAAGTAGGGTAGGATCAACCAGGAAATCTTTATGCTGTAAGTCAAAAGTAGAAAAATTCTCCGAAATCATTTTGTATTGGAAGTTGGTTGTAATTAACAGTTCCAAATTCAAAATATCTTTATTCATTTACATGTGCTTTTAAATCGTCGATTATTTTTAGGTTATAAGTAGTAAGCTGCCACCGACTTGAATCGCTGATCTATTGTTAAACAGCTAAAACTCAACGGTTGCTGTTATAAATGAAATTTTACAATTTTTCATAAGTAATTCAACAAACTTAGTTCCACACAGTTCGATTAACTAAAAGCTTTTTAAGGCTAAAATAATATTTTTTAATAATGTACTTTTAATTTTAGATTTAAAAAAGGATGGTCTAAGATATCTTGTGGAATTTCATGATACAAGCGTACACTTATGTGCTTTTATTTTTTGCATTATTCATATATCTGTCAATAATTTTCAAATAATCCCTATCTTTCAAATAGACTCCATGCCTCGTCTACTTGTGGTCACAACTAGAGAAGATTTTGACTCCTACGGTTAGTAATTCTTCGTGCTGCATCGTGATCTTACTTTTTTTGAGGATCTGCTCATTCCTGATTGAATTTCTCAGCAAAACTATTAGCGTAGTATTCTTTATTATCCTCTGTATGACCTTGAACTTTCTGGTAAGTCCCGTCGTAAAGGATCACGTCTGGGATCCATATATGCATCACAAACATTTTTTTTTTGGTGAGAAATACCTTTTTAGAACTTCGCGAACGCTACCCATGATTTTCGGAATTAAATTTCAACAATTACACGAATTTTCAACGCGATCACGCCTTCACATATATTATTTTAACTGTAACTAGAAAAAATACGAAGAATATTTTTTTTCTCTAGTAAATGAAACTAATCTAGGTTCGCGCGCTGGGATTACGAGGTCATTGTAACCTGACTCGACACGTACATGCGATGTTGTACATTATTCAGCGGACCGGGTGGGTTATCTTAAAGAGCCAAAGCGAGGGTGCTTTAGACTCCGATCGATAGCGTTCAAGCAGCAAGCGAAATGTTATCCAATATGGCAAATGGGCCGAGATTTTATTCTATGTAATCCGGACGTGAAAATCTAACTTTTATAAATGCCTTAAGTTTATATACACATAAATAATTTATTAATAAACATATAAAACGATTAAACATTAAAATTATTTCATATATACTATTAAATAAACACTAACAAATACAAAGTGTAATTGAAAATAGGTTTAAAAGATTCAGAGCTTTTTGCTCATAAATCGGCTAATATAACATTTTTTTTTATAAACTGATCATCCTGAAATGGCTATTAAGAATGCAAGTCGCCAGTAACATCTGGCATTACAATCTGCAGATACAGATAGTAAATAATAATTAATTTATGTAGATACGCGAATTTTAAAAATATATTTTTCTAAATCTTATTACTTAATTAATATTTATCAAACTATTTATTTTTAGAGGATTTGCTATTTCATTGTTAGGGTTACATCAAACATTAAATGACAAGCAAAGAGCTATACATTCTTTCATTTAAGGATTTCACACCTATAACTAATCATATTCTGAAAATCTCTATTATATGAAAACAACAGGTAATATCACACGGCTTTAATTGGTATTTTCAATCAATCTCTCGAAGCGTATGTGCAGAAACGCACATTTTCCGCAACAAATTAGTTATTACTTAATAAAGTTATTTAAATAAAAAAAAATATTTTATCAAATAAATACCATTTACCTATTTAACAAAAAAATAGTAGAAATAGAACAACTCTACTATTTCTCGTGATTACATAGTAAATAATAATATATAAGTTTAAAAACACACAAATTTTTACCTTATTCTTTATTTTTATAAAGTTCTCTATTTCTACTGAGTAGTAGGTCGCAGGTTCGATTCCTGGGATACATTCTTTTATAATTTACACTTTATGCAATAATTATATAAGATTGCCACTGCTCACAAAAAAGTTTCCAGAGGATGGGCACCAGCGTCATCTGCGTACCATAATACCAAACTAGGATCACCAACTCGACTGCCAAGCGTGGCGATCATGGTATCTCCCCATAGATATCTTTGGGCCAAAAAGCCTTGCAATGGGCGTCTTTACGCTGAAAAGACGGTGTTAAATAAATAATATATAAATTTAATCAAAAAATACATAAATAAATTTAATGTTCATTTAAAGGTCAACCGCAAGATATCCATGGCGCAAAGCCTGACTATATACACTTATTAATTAAAAAAAATGCTAGAACTATTCCTCATTGAAAAATTCAATATATACATACGAGAGTGGATTGAAAAGTACTCGGCCTAACACAGATCCATTCAATTCTAAAAATCAAATCTACGCACATTATTTAGTTCAGTTCAGACTAGTTCATTGTGTGAAGTTCGAAACGTGTGCGATAATTAGTTGTGATTTTATAAATTTATTAACAAAGTAATCGGACAGAATTTCCGCGAATGGAGCAAATCGAGCAGCGTGCCGTCATTAAGTACCTCCATAAGAAGGGGCTATCATCAAAAGCCATCCTTGATGACATGGTCAGTACATTAGGCGATTGGGCTCTGTCATATTCATCCGTCAAAAAATGGATAGCAGAATTTAAGCGTGGTAGAGAGAGTGTGAAAGATGAACCCCGCTCTGGAAGGCCTTCGTCGTCAACTACTGACGAAAATATTAAAGAAGTACTTGATTTAATAATGGGAGACCGCAGATTAAAAATTAGAGAGATAGCCGAGATTATAGGCATCTCTTATGAACGAACTCAAAACATCATTGTCAACGAGTTGGGTTTCCACAAGGTGTCTGCGAGGTGGGTTCCGCGACTGCTTTCAGTAGAACAAAAAAGGACGCGATTGACTATTTCACGCGACTGTTTGGAGTTATTTGAAGCCGATGCAGATGATTTTTTGAATCGTTTTGTTACTATGGACGAAACATGGGTTCATTACTGTACACCGGAAACAAAACAACAATCAAAACAGTGGAGAAGACCTGGTTCACCACCCCCTAAAAAGGCTAAGTCGATTTTGTCGGCAAATAAGGTGATGGCTTCAGTATTCTGGGACTCGAAAGGTGTGATTATGATTGATTATCTTGAAAGGGGTCAGACTATAAACTCTGATTACTACTGCACCTTACTACGTCGTTTACGAGAGGAAATAAAAGAAAAACGTCGAGGAATGCTCAGAAGAAAAGTCCTGTTTCATCAAGATAACGCCCGTGTTCACACGTCAGTACAGTCAATGGCTGAAATTCACAACTGTGGCTTTGAACTGTTACCGCATCCGCCGTATTCACCTGATCTGGCACCATCAGACTTCTTTCTGTTCCCTAACCTAAAAAAGCACTTGGGAGGTCAAAGATTTTCGACAAACGACGAGGTCAAAGCAGCTGTAGACGCATATTTTGACTCTAAGGAAGAATCATTTTTTTTCAACGGTCTAAATGCTTGGAAGGGGAGGTGGTAAAAGTGTATTGAACTTGATGGTGAATTTGTAGAAAAATAAAAATATAACTGATTTAGTATGTGTTTATTTTCTTGGTTAGGCCGAGTACTTTTCAATCCACCCTCGTATTTATTTATTCCTCAAGCAAATAGGTAGTAAATTGGCCTTAATGGAAAGAAAAAAAAATTTATGTAATAATTTATAGGTATCTTTTTACTCGTAAGTGTTTTTATCTGTATTCAAGGTCGGTACATAGTGGCATAATCGCAAAAAGTAGTACGTCTATGTAGATTAAAAAAAAATTGCAAAAAAAAAAAAGTATTCACCGCGCAAGACGCCGCGCTAGGTTGACGTCTCCACAAGGGTCCTCCGCGGGCCCACGAGGGCCGCTCGTTTGCATGACGCTTTCAGCTCCGGCTAAACACGCTTTTTTATGCGGCGAGTAATTTCGAGTCGTTATGCGGCGTAGGAGGCGTATTATGAGGCGGATCATTATGGCGGACACTCGAAAATCGACAAAAGCGACGCTAAATTAGTTCCACAGTCTCCTGTACTCGCGTACGCATGGAAGTCTACAGTCAATTATTTCTCCGATATAAATGAAAATGCGATATTCTTTCGTTAATGAATAGATTAAATAGAAAAACTTTATTCAGAATTTATTCTCTATAATTATATTTAGGACGTATTCTTAGGACATTCACACTCAAGGTGGACAGATGTAATTTGAACACATATCCGCCATAAGGTTCTAGAGCATGGTTGCACAGACGTATTAAGACTAGGGGCCACTCGGGCAAATCATGAACTGATGGCGGGCCGGCCTCCAGAAGTATATGTAAGAAATTTTTTTTTGGTTTAATTCTGGAATGGAATTCAGTATTTTTCGAATGTACGAGAGTATTATTTTTGCTGTCGACGGACCGCCAATATTCGACCGGCGGGCCGCTGTCTGTGCATCCATGCTGTAGAGTGAAGACCATGAACCGGAGAACAGTCACAAGGGTCTGTCCTTGATGTTGTTAAGATCGTCGGAAGCAATTGAATGCGGACCGCTTGTAACACATTCCATGCCCAACTGTGGACGTCACTGCTGAAAGCGGATGATGAATAAGTTTTTAATACTTAAAATTGTATTCAATTATTTAATCCATCCTTAAATTTTTGTATTTGTTAAATTATTAATTATAAATATTACACGAACTACAAAATCTATTATGAATAGCGTGTGAACTACAAAAAATTATTATGAATAGTATTTTTTATTAACTCTAATTTGTTTTATTTTTGCGTTTGCTAAGCGTTGTCAGTTGGAAAATGGATTGCCGCTATTTGCTATGGATCTTTCTTCTCCCAGCTGCGAGTCACGACAGCGTTTTGTTATTATTTACAATTTTTATTATAGGTAAATACAGATAAAATTTGTAAATATTAATAACATAATTTAACACTTTTACTCAATTATACATTAATTTCTGCATTATTTTATTTCAACTCGCTGCCTAGGCGCAATGTGCTGGAACAATTTATAAAAAATACTATCAAAAACTACTATTAGTGTATAGTAGTAAACTACTACGACAAAATATAAATATAAAAGGTATGAACACAGAAAAAAATTCTTACCCCAATTTTGAATATTTTTATCTATTGGTCTGTTGCATTCAAATACAAAAATAAATCAATTTAACGTATTTCTTAAACTGTACACCGAGTCTTTGAAAATTGACGTAACATATTTTACACGAATAACAAAACATCCTCTATATATTTTAATTAATAATTCCATTAATTTATAAAACATTTTTGTCGTTTTTCTTATCGTAACGGTTCAGACGGACTATTACTTGTCCTATCATAGGAAGAGACAATCAAAACACAACGGAAGCACTCATCAGTGGACCACTAGAGAGTGCTTTCATATTCCGCAGTCCTTTTTCCTTTACCCCGACACTTGCAAACAATAAGAGCTTCAGATAAGGTAGATATTGCTTTCCATGCTTTTGTTACCTTTAGTGCAACTCCGGTATTCGTACAATGAAAAAAAAAGGGTTTTTTGTTTCTTTATATCTCCTTTTCTCTTCTATAAGTGAATGTCTGGAATGCTTCGACGTCAAAATTGAAATTATATTTTGATATTATATACTGATAATGTTGATGAAGTAAATTAACTATAGAAAGAGAGAAGTGAGATCCAATGAAATGAGGAGTTCCCGAAAAGAACCAAGGTCAGAAATCTCGAAGAACTGCTCATGTGAGGTCACAGTAGGTGGGGCAGATCGCTCGTGCAACCGATGACCTTTGGGGCCAAAAGGTCCTGGAGTGACGACCATGAACCAGTCGACGCGACACGGCAGTCTCTGGATGCGAGCAGTGCAAGACCTGTCATCGTGGCGCACTTTGGGAGATGTACACTCCTTGCAGTGGTCGTCTTTCTCGAAATGACTCGAAAAATATGCATATGTATGTATGTAACAGGTGTTCTGTGAATCAGGCGTTATTTTGCGGAAGTCCATCCTAAGTAAGAAGAAATGACTCTGACTCTGTGTTTGGCACTAATCGGTAACATAACTCCTAAAGATGCCCCGTGGAGTGGTGAAACACGTGTTGAGTGATTTAACGGTGGCAGTTGTGTAATTCGCATTGTTTGCCGCATGCGCATTTATCAGCGGGCAGGCGGGCGGTGCACTTTGTTGCACGACTACCACTGCATGTGCGGAAGTGGCTAAATATTGGTCCTTTTCTTACTTACGTGTTCTGTATGTTCAAAATGCTGGATTTTATTATATTCTGTGACATTTATATTTTTTAAATCTAACTTAGAACAGTGCATTTTATAATTTTTGTCTATCATAACTTCTTCTCAATAGGTAGAGTGTTAAGAACTAACTTAAACTTAATTTTAAAATGTCTTTTATAAATGATTGTAATGATCTCATATGGTAGATGTATTTTGACTTTTACTTGGACGGAAGATCACTGTTGCCTTATGCTGGCGGTCTTGAAAGAACAAATAGAAGAAGGACAGTTAGTCTAGAATTTATTTCAAGTGGCAAGGCTCGGAACTTCCTCGGAAGCCTCGACTTGTACTTCATAAAATTCTTTTATTACAGCATTGAGTTTAACATGTTTAATCCAAAATGACTATGCAGCGCCATTTTTAAATTGTCTCTAATTTATAAAAGTAAACGACAAAATGATGTAATGTACGTGAGAAAATTCAAGTGGTATGTGTGGGACAGGGACGTTATATTTCAGGTATACATAATTTTTCAGATTTTTATTAAACGTGCTCTCTTTTTTCCTCATAAATTTTTTCTCTCTTTCTCTCTTTTTCTCTTTCTTCACAAAATCTTTTATTCTTCATGTTCCCATCTTCTTTCACACATCGCCTCATCTGTCTTGATCACCTTTGCTTTTTATATCACAGAAAATCTATTTGTACTTTGTATCTATTTATTTTTTCCATTTTCATCGATAGTTGATTTTACTCTTTTAGTATATTTAAGATTTTGTTTCTTGTTGTCTGTCTTACCCGACATCTTATTTTAATCTTTGGTTTTGTTCTAAACGATTGTCTGTCATACGACTAACTTGCAGAACCTAAGGAACGCAGGGCGACATTTATCGTCGTCCAAGAGGGATACGATGCTATTCTCTTCTTCTCTCCTAGCCATTTCCACCTTCAGATCAAGACGGATCATTGAAATGTTAGTGTCAGTCGATAGACGATGGATAGATGGCTTAGATCCAACGTATTCCCGCGATGTTGTCATTACACTAGTATAGAACCTACCCCGTGAGAAGAAAAGTAGAGATAAAATTTAAGTTTTATCATTGAAAAAAAATCAAAACGAAATTATAATAAAAAAAAAATTATTTTCCCTTCGAATTACGAACGCATCAAAGCTATTTCACACGCAACATACGATATTTCAGATGTCAGTTGTAATATAATTACGTTATCTTTCACCGCAGACAACGTAAACGGGACTGCAGCGTTGCAGTGGGGTTGCCATAATCGCCGACAGTAATTTACCCAAACTGGGGTGGTTAGCGATGCGGAAACTACAAAATTGGGAGCCCCCGCAGGCGGGCCGGCGAACCGTGTCGCCACTTAGGGCTTACAACTCCTTAATCTTGCCTGTTTTGTAATGCCACGTCATTTACAAAGTATTTTTTATTGATATTTATTTATGTATTTATCTACCTTCTATCATCTTCACTTCAACATAAAGGCGTTCATTGCTAAACATCCCCCATAGACATAGGCCTCTGCTACAGATTTTCAAAAGAACTAGTAGAAAGTTTCATTAAAAAAAAATCTTAATAGGAATATTTATTTGATAAAATATTTACACTTTCATGATCAACATTTTAGCCGTTCACTGGCTGTCTCTATAGATTTCCAGTAAAACCGTTTGGAAACAGCCTGCAGTAGTTGTATTCCTTTAACAAATTCTTCCGTCCACCTTGTGAACAAACGCCCTTCGCCGCGCTTTGCTGGTCCGTGGTCTTTACTCCATTTACTCTTATTTATCATCGAGGGCTTAAGATAGAACTTAAACAAAAATAAATTGACAAAGAATAAATACATTTAATTTTTTTTAAAGTTAAACGGTTTTTTGATACCCATATTGTGGTGGTTGTGGAAAAATATGTACCTAGTCCGCAATATTGGAACGGCGTCCATCTTGAATTTTAAATTTTGACATAATCATCGTGTTTTACTAGTGCAGCCCTTTCATTTGATACCCATATTGAAGGGGTTAAGGAAAAATACGTAATCCGCCATTTTATTATATTGTATTGTCATCTAAATTAAATGTGTGTACCAAATTTCAGATCAATCTGAAAACGGGAAGGTGCTTAAATTTCAATCTCTAATTTTGATCCAAATAAATTCCGTACGGGTCGAACTAAATAAAACCGTTTAAAAATATATATTACAATGACCAGTTGATCTCCGCCAAACATTGGATGGACTTGGTTAATAAGGAAGAATATAACATGCGGTCATTAAGTGAAAGATATTGTAAATTTATGTACATATATATAAAAATAGATAGCAAGGTCGATCATCCTGACGATCTTCGGAGGGTACCTTGCAGTAGTCGTCCAACAGCTGAAAAAGAAGATATATAAGAAATTTCTTATAAAATACTTATCTATAAATATATATGATATTTCCACTTATGTACCGACTCAT
Source organism: Battus philenor (assembly GCF_028537555.1). Taxonomy (NCBI): domain Eukaryota; kingdom Metazoa; phylum Arthropoda; class Insecta; order Lepidoptera; family Papilionidae; genus Battus; species Battus philenor. The sequence continues at coordinate 10,554,320 of NW_027181686.1, forward strand.
CACGGTATCTCTGCAATGACAAAGTTAGGGAAGAAATTTTAAGAAAATATTGTTATTTTTGCTAATAAAAGTTCAACTAAGAACTGATTTTATGAAATTCCACACGCGAGGCGATTGAGATGTTCATTAAAAATGCACATTTTCAAACTATTTTACATATCTTATAGTATATCATATTATAGTCAGAATATTTTTTTGGTATGTTAAAAATTACAAAGAATGAATCTATTGAATTTCACCTACAAAGAGTGCAGGCCACGCGAAACGGTAGAAGGATCTAGAAAATTAATGTTTTTCATGAAACTTAATTTGGTATTAATTTTAAATTCTAAATCTGTACATCTAATGCCTGTGAGGAACTAAGTTCGCCGGGTCCTTCAATATATCATAAAAATGACTACATACTAGAGCAGTAGTAGAGGACTGAGACTTACGTCCCGGGTTCGATTCTAGGAATACAATGTTATATAACTAATAGATTCAGGCGTTACCTTGCGGAAGTCCATCTTAAGTAAGAAAGGGACTAATATATAGCTACTTCCGCTATGTAGCAGTAGTCGTGCAATGAAGCGCACCGCCCGCTAGCCCACTGATAAATGCGCGTGCGGCAAACAATGCGAAACACAACTACCACCGTTAATCTAGTCAACACGTGTTTTACCCCTCCACGGGGCATCCTCAGGAGAGGATCATCACTCCTAAGGATGCACTTCATTGCACGACTACTGCTGCATAGCGGAAGTAGTATATTAATAGTATATTAATCCCTTTCTTACTTAAAATATTATATCATTTTCACTTTGTACATTAATTATATAGCTCACAAACAAGTTTCAATAAGATTGACAGCAGCATACCCTGCGTACTATAATACCATATAGGGAATCGCTAGCCCGTTCACCAAGCGTGACAATTATGTTATATCCTCCATAGATATCTTTAGGGGGCAGGCCTATGCCCTACAGTGGGCATTTATGAGCTGACACGACGACCACGACTACGCACCATACATAAAGGACAGTTAAAATTAGATATATACCTAGGTATAGATATAAATGGAACTATATATCTTTAGTTGTCACTATTATACTAAATACAGACCTTCGATTATTTACCCCTTAATTCATTTCTTTTACTTTCTGTCTCTTTATTCTTTAGGCGTGATCTAAATCAGTTTGATGTTTTTATTTATTGTTATATATTTATAAAATGTATAATAATATGTATTATACCGTATTAATTGTAGTATATACACTACATACATATGTATGTTTTGTACACGTTAATCATACGTTATTTATACTTCTACTGTTTCCGTAATATGGTTGTCTGTAAGAGATTGCCTCGTGTGATAAGACCGCCCACTGTACTTTTTTCTTTATTTTTATAAAACCTTTTCTAGCGTGTACAATAAAGAATATTATATATACAGAGTAACGTATAGTATATTGAATTTGTCATTATTTTTTGTTGCTAAATGAATAGATCCAAATGTTTAAATAGAAGAAAAAAGCGTATTTATATTGTGAGCAAGTTTAAAACACGTACGTATATCATATTGAAATTTAATTTTGAAATATACTACCGACTAAACAACCTGATCATTCACAACATATAATTTCAACAAAGTTTTTATTATCGAAAAAGTTTCAAACTACTGTAAATTCGTCTGAAAAGTATTTCAAAGGCAAACTGTACAAAATTAGTTTTAAAATTTCCAACCTTTAATGTAACATACAAAGCCAACTTTGGGAGCGTCGACTTCATTATGTTATCGGAGTTTCGCAGTTTTATCTCGATCGGCTTTTATCAGGCCCCATCGGGGGGAGGTTTAGGGGGCTTCTTCGTGTCTTGGTGCACTTTATGAAAAGATTTCCACGTAGATATTGAAAAGACTTAAAACGATGAAAAACCTTTATTCCTTTCAAAAATATACAAGTATAAGATATCATTTGAAGGCTTTCATTTCTTGATGCAGACGGTTCTAAAGTTAATAAATCTTTCATAGGTATTGTAGGCATATATGATAAGTTCCACAAGATATCTCAAGGCATGTTTTTCTTAAATTCAAATCTAAAATTAAAAGTGTTTTATTAAAAAAACATTAATAGTATTTAATTTTTTGTTGATTTAAATGTGTGAAACTTAGTTAGTTGTCTAATTTACATGGTTAATGTTATGATGTACACAATAAAAGTTATATTTTATTTGTAAAAAGCAACTGTTGAGTTTCTCGCCGGCTTTTCTTAGCAGATCAACATGCCGGTCCGGTATTCGCTTACTATTATACTTATAATGTAAAAATAATCGACGATTTAAAAGTGCATGTAAATGTCTACTTGAAAAAACATATTGTTAACTTAAATTAAATTTATCTTTTTAAAATGATTATTTCTGTCGATAGGTGGCGTTTAAAGATACCTGTATATTTTGACAGATATGATTGGAATGCTATAAGTCAGCGATTTTAAAACAGTGTTCACGGAACCCTAGGATTCCGTGAAAATCACACAAGGGTTCCGCAAAATTTACTTGCTTTTTTATAACATTCAAGGGAGTAACACAATAAAGTAGATAGTTTGCACGGCATATATGTGACAGTTCGACGGCTCGGATTTTAACGGCGCCGTCATGACAATTTTTGATATTACATTCTGAAAAAAATAAATATATATTTTAAAAATTGAAATTTCTTTGCATATCATTTACAGAATGTTGAAAATGACTACTAAAAAGCTTTTTTAATGTACACTTCACAGACATTGGCCTTCGTACCTTTCTTTTTACAATTACAATTAACATTTTATTTATGACTGCACTTCGTAAGATGTGTGTGTGTGTGTGTTACAATTGTGGAGAAGGAGCAATAAGAAAATCCATAACAACATAGTAATAGTCAACAACATAGATTTAAATATTTAATGGAATCAGGCGTTACCTCGCGGAAGTCTATCCTAAGTAAGAAAAGGACCAATATTTAGCCACTTGTTTCACCCCTCCACGGGGCATCTTCAGGAGTTATGCCATATGGGGTGAACACGTGAACACGTGTTGAGTGATTTGGCGGTAGCGGTTGTGTGATTCGCATTGTTTGCCGCATACGCATTTATCGGCGGGTTGGCGGGTGGTGCATTTTATTGCACGACTACCACTGCATGTGCGGAAGTGCTAAATATTGGTCCTTTTCTTAACATAGATTTATACAACTACACTTTATTAGATATAGCCTAAACTAAAACAAAATAATCAAGCGACATCACTGCAAAGGATTCTTGTCATTAAAATATTAGCGTATAGAATAATAAGCCTTTTCCAAATAACTTTTAATATGCGAATTGAATTTTGTTAGTGGTAGTCCAATAACGTTTTGCGTAATTTTATTAAAAAACCGATTTCCGTTTAGTACAAATGAATTAAGGATTTTTTGCAGTCGAAACTTTGGTACAGACAGTTTTTCATGGTGTCTTGCAAATACACTATCGGCGTCCCTTATTTTTTTAATTTATTATAATTATTGTAAACGTACGATATATTATCATAGATATATATATATATATAAGTGATTAAACAAGAATAAGTAATGATAACCAAGTTAATAAGGTATAGTTACTTACTTATAACATGTTTTATCTAGATTTGGGTACAAAATTAAAAAGATCGCTGATCCTATTTTTATTATGTATTCAATAAAACTTGACATATGTTGTGGTTGCTTTTATTCAAATTTCTCTTAATCTAGTATTTTTTATATATTTTATGTTCACAGATATTATTATTTATTTTATTGGCAACCTTTAATAAATATTGTAAAAAAAATAAAAATAATAAAGTGCATTAAAACATTTATTCCTGTTCTTATCGGATACTAGCACGTCCGTTAACCGCGGAGATAACACATGACATTAACTATTTAACGTTGATTCATTATAAATAATTTTCACTAATTTCCATAGTACTGCCGAAGCAGCTATACCGCGCCTTAGGTGCGGCCAGACAGAGGAAGGAGGAATGGCCCCCGCGTTTAATCAATCCGCCATCAACGCTCGCTTTCCTTACCTCGGCCCCCACTACCCCGCGCTTTCCTATAGCGCGGTACAGCGGTTTCGGTAGCACTATATAACATTTTTACCATTCTTATAATTCACCTGATGCACACATGAACAGTTGCAAACCACAAAATTCTTAATAGTCGATTATTAATCGATGACTAATATGTCTTGCTTGAAATGAAATCACATAGATGTACGAAAATAATCTTCAATATAAGTAAAGTTAATTTTCTTACAATGATTTTCATAACATTAGAACGCATTAGCTCATAGCGATCTAAGAACTCTGCAGCCCGGTCCGATGATAATGTATATAAGTAAGAAAGGGACTAATATATAGCTACTTCTGCTATGCAGCAGTAGTCGTGCAATTAAGTGCACCGCCCGTCTTTTGCGCTGCCCAGCGTCTTCCCGCGACATTGATTACGTTCAGTCCACTTAGTGGGGACATACTCACACCGCGCCACTGGAGAACCTTTCTGCCCTGACGACCGCAGGCTGCGCGGGCGTGCCCCACCATATACTATTTCTGAAAAGCAATTCTCCAAGCTACGTCAATACCTTAATCCTTTTGCGCATTTAATCATTTCGAATTCGATCTCACTTCTAAGCACCTTCCATTGTTTTGTGTTGGATATAACATATTACAAGTTGAATAAATAAATAAATTATTTTTATGACAGTGTTATTATCAAGATTCTATTTATAATTCTTCCTGAATTCTATGTTATTTGTATAATTATTTCCAATTGAAGTAAATCTAAGTTAAAAAATAATAATTAAAGTATGAAAAAGTAATCTCATTATCAAAGTTGATAGTTCGCGGGTACCTCGTAGCAGGAGTTCGCGTGACTTAAGCAGGTCGTAGCGCTTCGCCCCCGGGGGCGCGGGCTTTTAGCTGATTGCTTGGTGCGGTATTGTGCTCGGCCGCCATTACTCGCAGCCGAACGAGCTGGAATGGGCTGCAACTGCTGTTCCAAATACGCAACTCTACACCCATTCAGAGCCGGCGTTGCGGCTTTTGTTCAACTACCTACATTTTCAATGATTATTTTCTATCACGTGTTTTTTTTTATTATAAATTAGCGCTTGGAATCGTGATATCAAGTGATTACTTCATAAAAGCACCTAGCAACAACCTATTCACTCTTTTCTTGTTTTTCTTAGTCAGCTCTAATTACGCTATTTATAACTTCATAATTTACATTTTCCTCTTCAATTTCAATTTTAAAACCTTCATCAAGAATTACCAATATTAAATTAAGTTCTTGTAAAATTGCATCCCACAACATACAATAAATTTACTATGTTTACCAACGTATCTTGATCTAGTAAAAGCCGACAATTCCATTTTTTTTAACTTTTTTTCAAAATTCTTTAATGCAATAGTTAAAGTAAATATTCTAAAATAAATATCTTAAAATCTAAACCTATATTTTTAAGTTAAATCTCCTTTATTTTTACAAGTTTAGTTTGAATTTCTTTTTTAAAATTGTTGTAAGATAAATTACAATCATTACAATAGAGTTTATTTAGTCTTTTATGTAAAGCAAAATTTCTTTTCTCAATAAGACCCATGACATAGAGACAAGATATCGGAGTATACAAGCGTCACTTGCTAAGTGACTGACAGGGGTGAAAACAAATATGTGGTGACGTGCTTAGTGTTGAGGCAAGTGAACACCGAGGACACCTTGCCTTTTCAGTGTTCTCCAAGGTTTCCATTCTAACCTGGGTAAAAAACACTACCTTAAGAGGATATTCGCCACAAGAAGCTTAACCCGGGATTCACGACGAATAGTTCTGATGGATTAGCCATTAGCTCAACATTTTTCTATATTTTTATATAGAAAAATGATGAGCTAATGGCTAATCCATCTGGTGATGAATATCAAGCAGTAATTATGAAACGATATGACACAATCATCATGACATAGTCATTCTACATATATTTTCCAACAAGAACAGTTGGAAGCGGCCTGAATCGGGTGACTTCCGAAGATATTAATGAGATCATCTGTCCATCTTGTTGGTGTCGTACGTGGTCTCTAGTCCAGAATGTTAAGACTCTAGCAGCCATCTGTTCTGCGTGCTATATGGCCTGCCTATTGCGAGTTCAAGTTGCCAATCCGCTGGGCTATATCAGTTACTTTCTTTGATTTACGGATCTCCTCATTCCTGACATTATCCTGGAAAATCACCAGTCTGTAATTCTCCATGATTCGTTGAGCGTCTGAACTTGCCAATAAGGCACAAGTAACTCACATTAGACCGTAGACCTTCAGCAGAACAGCTGGTCATAATTACTGGATTTATTATTTTAATATTTAATGATAATGAGCACATAAATATCACTCCAAAGTATTTATCATTCGAAATAAAACGTATTTCTTAACAACGATAAATGTGCCAACGTAGATGCTTTTTTTAATTAAAAATAACGCTATAAATGAATATGTTTCATTGAATACGCTGGAGGAGTAAATGAAACAAAACGAAAATAGCACCGGGTCGTCCGCCGACTTCCGGCTGCGCAGCTATTTATAGCGCGCTAATTATCAACAAACGAACTGTTAGACGTTGAACGAACATGTTTAGATAGCTCTCCAGTTTGTGGTTGCCTTTATGTCTTCATTTCATCACTACTAAATTACGCTGGTTTACACTTTAAATGATTAATATTAAAGTTAAACTCACACACACTCAGCACACTTAGTTTATTAAGTATTATTTTTGACATAAGTAAGTAAAACAAGCTGGAATCACTCAAAGAGCCATAGAGCATGCTTTGCTTAATATTTCTCTACGAGATTAAATCAGGAATAGCTCAGTCATAGCCTAGATTGGCAAGATAAAGTGACGGAAGTCAGACCATATAGCGTGGAAAATAGATCAAACAACACTTATCGGATAAAGACACTAGATGTAGGCTGCTTTGAAATTGGTCTTATTGTAAATCTAGCGCTTTTTTATGACCATTTGGGACCTCTCATTCTCCCTGTCTTGTATCGGCAAGGACGTTACAAATTCGGGTAAAATGAGTTTAAATTTTTATTCCACATTCTCTTTCGTCCTTCACGTTTACTTTTACGCTTCAAATGATCTATCATTCTTCGCTTGCAGATTTTCTTTCTTGCATCTCCTTCCTTCATCTACATTCCTAGTTTTTTACATTAAATATTACAGTTTATATTTTATAACAGACTTTATATTTATATATCTATGGGTTAGCTATATGTCCACAACTGCAAAATATTATATACCACGGCGTTTTCGCCGGTCTTTCTAAATTTATGGCATCTAAAACTCTTACCGTCCAATATCGAATATTATGACGTCATTCGCAATTTCCATTCAAAAATCGTTTCAATTTTATGGACGGGGTCGCGTCTACCGTAATAAACGGGAAGTCCCCGCAGTAGAATGGATCGTAACGATCAAGTGTGACGTCGAGATTACAAAATCCAAAGCGGCAGATTACCACATAAAAAGCAATATCGGAGCAGAGCGAAGTTATTAAAATTTTGGCTTAATAAACAATAATAAATTCGAATCAGGAATGTGGTGATCATCAGAAGGTCCGGTATGAAGTTGTGGTGACCGAGGATCACACGTGCAACCAGCGGCCAATGGGACCGCAAGGTTCTTGACTGACGACCATGAGGTGGTAGAAGCGGTTTGGATATGCCTCCCACTAGGTAGACCAACGATATATTTAACGTTGTAAGAAGTCGTTAAATGCTACCAGTGCAACAGCGATCGTCGCGATCTTTGGTAAAGATCGCGACGATCGATCTGAACTAACGTTGTCCGAGGTAAACTTTCGAATTCCTGCAGCAAGAACGCGTTCTAGATCTCTCTTTTTTTTATCAACGGCTAGGACAAATATCGGTAAACGTGCACCCTTATACAGAATGTGTAACCTCCACAATTCATATGTTAGCGATATTGATATATTCTCGTGCTTATCTTTTAAAAAACAATTTCGTTCCAAATTACTGAGTACATACAATTTAAACCATAATATAAATATAATATAAATATATAAACAAACATAAAGATGTATAAACCGTAGTCTTTGATCCCTGTCTAGTAATGTTTTTATTTTTATTTGTTTTTTCATTGTTTGACCATAAATCATTATGTGTTCTCAGTGAGATAGTTATAAGGTAACATCTGTAATTAATTTTATATTTCTATGCTTCTAAGTATGTACTTTCTTACTGCCTTTTGTACTGTCTATTTCCTATAAAGTAAATAAATAAATAAATAAATAGACCTATGCCTTACAGTGGGCGTCAGCCACTATTAGCTAAAGCAACTATTCTAAAATACATGTCACACTATAATTATTCTCAATTTTTATATTTTATAATGTTTCTCGCATATCCTATAGAAATAACTTCACTTGTGAACTACTTTTCTAACTGGTCCGAAACAGAATCACATTTATCAGTTCTCCTTTTCTAAAAAAAGGCTAAAATTAGTTAAATTTATAATTTTGCTGTGAATTATAAGTAGACTTACCAATAAAATTGGGATATCTATTTGTAATATTAAAATAACCGCTTTTTATTACACTTATATGAATATATTACAAGACCGGAAGTTAGTGTCGTTTCTGTCGACATATTGTACAAAAAAACCGATTGATTTTTACCGTTCCGGCATTAAATTTGTAAACTCGATAGCAAAAGGTTGTTGATAACGAGAGAGAACATATTGTTGATTAGAAATAAAAACTTGTTAAAAATGTGAATTTCACATAAAAAAGCGACATTACTCTCCGGTACCCCTAAATACGGTAAATATACCAAATTTACATTTTTTTTAATTTTTGTCAGTCTATCCGTTTGTTCCGGAATCTTTAAAATGGCAGGATCGATTTTGACGGGAATTATACTGGCAGGTATTAGGACTTAATAAGTAGTAACTTAGACTACTTACTACTTTATTTTAGAAATACTCTTGATGAAAAAAAATAAACTAAATATTTTTTTAGTGAAATTCAACGCGAATGAAGTCTTGGATACAGCTAGTAATTAATAAGATCTGAATTAAAATCATTGTGACGTTTTGACATAAATCATTACAGGATAAATAAAAAATACAACTATAAATAGATCTACGCTTCACGCTACAAAAAATTATTGGGTTGAAAACATCTCAGCCTATATTAAAACGAAAACAAACTCTGCAAAATTTTCACACTAAAATATTATATTTTTCGAGTTATTTCCGTGAAATCGAGCCCACTACAATCTGCTGAAAATGTCAAGAGCGGTGCTGGAATATTTTCGAAATGTACTAAATATTTTAAAATAAATAGACCGAACACAATTTTACGGGTAGTTAGTTATTAGTCTGCCTATAGCTAATCACAAATTTTCAATTAAAAATGTAATCCAACATTTGCTGCTAAATAATAATGAATTAATAACATGGCACAGGCAATAAAAGAGCACAATCTAAAATGAGCTATATATTCTTTAAAGTGTTACTTAGTTTGAGTTGACATATGTACTAAATAATATACAGGGTGATTGATCATAGGTACAAAAGTTTCAATGTGTGGAGTATTGATGGTCAAAGTTTTTAAACCCATTTTACATCTTCCTTTATATAGTAATCAATTTGAAATATGTTACAATCATTAACTTTTTATACCGTCTTATGCTTGTGGGTTCTTTAACTAGATTTACATATCTTACTAACTATATCACCGAAATATTATATACAGGTTGATTCGGTATAGGTGTAAAAGCCTTAAAAGTGTGAATGTATAGATCATTTGTCAGCAATAAGCTTCAATGATTTATACACAACTTTCAATCATTCTATATAGAGTAATACCTCTGTAATATGTTACATTTATTTATAAATTTTATTTGAATGCGACAGTACAATAACTTCTCACATTACAAAGTCTATAGAGAAAGATTGAATATATTGTTACATACTGTGGGTTCTGACTCGGAATGAAATTCCACTGGTTCGCAAATAGTCCTTTATTCACAAATCAGGTGGTCACCCTACTTTATACTTTCGCTTAGTCCAAACTTCGCTTTCAAATCGCTCAATAAATCACTGTTCAAATAACTTACCAAATAGTAACTTTGTATCACTGATCGTAGATCTTAACCTTATAACTCAACAAACAACACTGATCTGTCGACATGGAGAGTACACCTATTTATACTACGGAGAAGGTTCTAGTAAGTTCGCGATAGTACTTAGTTAGAATTTTCGAGAACCGTACACAAAAATACATTAATAACTTCAAGGTCATGCGTTTTACGGCAATTCTTGATCCTAGGGTTCCGTGTTTATTGTTTAGAGGGTTCTGTAACTCGTGCTTTGTAACAACATATATTGTACATAGTATTCAGAATTTTGCCACCTGTAACCATGTCGTATCTTGCAGCGTCGACTGACCCAGAAGTACAGCATTGCAGTCGGCGTGCCAACCCTGGTCATCCGAGGCCGGGCGGTCCGCGACGCGCTGTTGAATGATCCAACTGGAGAGAGGTTCCCTTGGCCTGCACCTCCTCTTCAAGATGTGCTGAGTGGGGTCCAGCTACAAGGAGAGACGTGTACTAAGCTGTTTGAAGAGTTACCACCAGACACTGTGAGGGTGTTCTACTTCGCTGCACATTGGGTAAGCATTTCATACATTAAAATAAACTCCATCACGAATATGGTCATATTAACTAGAAAAGAACACTATAAGGTAAAAAAAATAATATTCGTAAACTAAAATACGAATAGTTACGTGTCAATTACCATGTCGTTATCATCATTTTAGCAGTACAACGTCCACTGCTGAAAATAAGCCTCCGCAGAATTCCAATAAGATCACTTGGAATCAGTGTTCCAACGACGTTAAGGTCCTCTGTTCTCTTGTAAGTGGACGTCGTACACTTGCCATACCAAAAAAGACGTTAAAATATTGCAATGCTAATTTTAAATATATATAGCAATATATTTTATAAATTGTGCTTAAATGTGTTATAATTTAGGAATTTCTATCCAGTGTCCACCATGCCGAACGTTCGCTCCGAGTCTGTGCGCGGCACTATCAGCGGTGCGCAAGCGCAGGGCCAAGTACGCCAACACGCAACTCATACTAGTGTCCAGCGATAGGTAAGCAATTATACACTCTAGCATACTACGCATAGAATTCATTTTAATTACCTTCCTTATATTTATTTAATCATCATAACAGTCATAAGACTTACACAACTGGATATGGGTCTCCTCTGCATTTTTCTGATAAGTCCGGGGGCAAGCGGTATTCATCCAAGGTCATCACCTGTTCATCTTGTCGCTTCACGTGCACATGTTATACATTTGATTAGTACAAGGTGTAATAAAATTGAAGATGTGATTTAGATTAATATTATTATTATATAATTACTTATACCTTAACATCTGTCCCTAGTGAATTTGTACTACCAAAAGATATTGGCCTGTTTGCATTTCAATAGAGTGTCATTTTTCAGAGTGAACACTTTGTATCGTGTAATTGCAAATAGGTATAAAAGCTATACATTGACCCCTTTAAATATGTACCACGTGTAACCTAATAACCATGCTGATAATTTGAACATATATTTTTATATTTAATTTTCTTATCAACATTTATCTCCACTACAAACGGTTGATTTTTGCTATAGCACAATTTGTTGTGTTTAGCTTTATATGCACAAGATAATTTCTCTCGATTATATAAATATATGGTTCAAAATAAAACAATAATGCGTTTTTCTTAAAAAAAGGAAAACGACATTTAAAGTTATTATTTAAATTGTCGATTCCTTTTAAAAGTTTATTCTACAATATTTTAAATTATTACTTTAATATCTCAAATACCAACTGCTTTACCGACTGGCGACCGCAATGGACGCCATCATGACACAGCGTCATCTAGTGTCATAGTTAAACAGCAACTGAATTACCGACACCTAATAAGCGCATCACAATACAAATAATAATTATTACAAAACCTAGTTTCCTTACATATTTAAAAGCCATAATTAAAAAAGCTTGCTCTTTTTTAATTGCTAAGCTAGCTCTTTATTAATTGTAGCATGCTTTTGTTAGAATAACACGTGTATAAATAAGGATTCTTCTAAGGTTCATGCTGCAGAAAATACTGTATATCGCTTGCTGTTGTATGAATACATGATGTTCGAATAACGTATGCTGTAAATGTCGTGCTGAGAGAAATACCGCATCTATTTGCGCTCGATTAATCTTCAGTTCGGCCCAGCCCTCTTGAAGCGAAGGACATTTATCCAAAAGCCAATTGCATCAGTCATTCGATACAGTTTATTGTAAAGACTGCATCCCAATAACCACGAATTTCTTTAACTTGTATGATTTTATTTGTATAAGCTCTAACGCAGTATTTTCTGAGCTTTTTGTACCATGCCTTACCTTAAATATAAAATGTATATGTTTAAATCTGTATAGTTCAACTTTATTAAAAGATGTGTTGTTGTGGATTTTCTTTCTGCTTGTTTTCCACGACTATAACATCCTGCGAAGCAAAGTAGTGTCAACAATAAAATAATTTCAAAAAATAAATAAATTAGTAATAAATAAATAAAATAGGAGTTATTACCGCCTCGAGCAATAAGACCGCCTTTTGTACCTTTACATAAATTGTTTCATTCATTATCTATGGTGTACAATAAAGTGTAAATAAATAAATAATACGTTGACAATCCACGTTCTATAAAAAGTTCCAGTGTTAAAATAATTTTATCTTTATCTTTAAAATTATTATGTCCCCCTAGATAACATATATCATGTTTACATTAAAGCGAAAGAGTTGAACTCGTGTCGAGTCCATATTCGAATTTCCACCCTTAACAGTCAAATTGCCACTCTGTGGGGTGTGGGCCTTACATTTCGAAACACTGCTCAAGTGTCTACTAAAATATTTGAACATTAATTTATGAAAATCAAAACCTTTATATAATAATAGTAAACGTAAAATCATAAAAATAAATTATAAATTTAATGAACAAAACAGTGGCTTGTTTTACGAAAGATACTAATATTTGGCTGCATAGACCTTCGCATTAAATCATTTATAAATAGAAATAATAATGTCCATTCGTTATATATCAATAATATAAATTTGATAAATCAAATAGAATATTCAACATAACGAAATTATTAAAGAAACGAAATCTCACTCCCTGATATTCTATTCAAACTCGATTTGTTTGGGCCTTCAACCGAGAAATGATATTCATGAAGGGATCTGTTTTCCTTTGTACGAACGAACCTGTCGTATAGATATAATTTCTACAATTCAATATCCTTAAGAAAATTTCACAATTTAAAAGATAATTTAATTTTATGTTTTCATTGTAACTTTTTATAAAAACAATCAGTTTTCTGCGGAAACATATAATAAATCTATTCTAGTAAATCATTTGCGATCGCATGTCGCGAGTTCGATTTGTAGGATATAATCTTTTATAATTCATACTTTATGTGTAATTATATAGGATTACCACTGCTCATAAACAAGTTACCCGAAGTAAGAAAAGGACCAATATTTAGCCACTTCCGCACATGCAGTGGTAGTCGTGCAACAAAGTGCCAAACAAAGAGTCCAGAGTTGGCACTAATTGGTGTAACATAACTCCTGAAGATGCCCCGTGGTGGAGTGAAACACGTGTTGAGTGATTTGACGGTGGCAGTTGTAATTCGCATTGTTTGCCGCATGCGCATTTATCAGCGGGCTGGCGGGCGGTGCACTTTGTTGCATGACTACCAATGCATGTGCGGAAGTGGCTAAATATTGGTCCTTTTCTTACTTAGGATGGACTTCTGCAAGGTAACGCCTGATTCCATTAAAAAAAGTTACCCGAAGTTAGGCAGCAGCGTCCTCTGCGTACCATTATACCACATTATTTATATTTGTTTTTGGAATTACAAACATATTAATAACATAAGAACCAAGGTCACCGGAGTAGTTCAGAGAATTGTTCGACTGAAGTAGCAGTGGGCAAGGCACATCGCTCGAGTGGCGACCACGAGCGATCGTGGGAAGTTCCCCCACAAGTGGACCGAGGATATGGTTAAGATCGCGGAAAGTCGACTTTGCATTAGGCCTTCATTTCAATAAAGAATACGAATTTTGATAACGATTTTTGTAACTGTATTATTTATTACATTACTAATGATTTTTCAACCGAGACATTTTTAATTAGATGTATAAGGTACATCTTTTTTATTTAAAACTTATACATCTAAAACCATTCAACCTATGTAATAATTGTTTGTCCATCGTCGTTATCAAAGCCAAACTTTTATGAAGATTTCGTCATTATGAATCGTTTGCCAACCAAATTACAGTTTAAAAAGAGTTATATATATCTTGAAGCATTCCGCGGTGAACTTTGGACTTTAACAAAATGCCTATTCACTTAAGAAACATCTCGAACATTACAGATAATATATTGAAGGTCATAATAATACGTCGTTGATTTTTATTTAATATTTAATTTTAACTTACGGTTTAATTTACAAAATAAACTATAACTTTCACATACAGAAATTTTATTCATTCTTAAAACAATTAACAAATATTGTAAGAGGAACGTACTAGAAAATGTGATAAGTTTTTAGTTCATGTCAAGTTAAACAAAATAAATAAAACTTGACGTAACATGGTAACACTTTGCGACGGCGTTGTAAAAATAATTACAAAACCTCTTTCCAGAATAACAATTACAAGAAGGGTTGCGAGGTAACATGAAACGCGTGCAGAAAACAAGCACATTTACAGCATTATTACCCTTCGTGCGTTTAATTTAAAGATGAAAATATCGTTTTCGTATTCGAGAAATGACGTGTTTGAATTTAGCTGATATTGCCAGGTAGGGTCGCTATAATTTTCGACTTCCTGCGATTTTATTGTACGTTCATCGAACTCCTTCTTAATACGGTTTTTATTTCGCATTTATTGCCAGTAGAGAAAAAGCGACTACAGATAATACATTTTCTTCATATATCAGTAAATCAAACTGAAGTAACTATAGCCTACTGGATTAGCAAGTTGAATTGGCAGTGTTCAGGCCAAATATCGACTAGAACAGATGACCGCTGGAGCCTTAAATTTCTGGAGAGGAAACCACAAACTGACCAGTGCAGGGTAGAACCTCCTTCTACAAGTTCGACAAATTACCTTGTTAAGGTAGTCGGAAAACGCATTGATACAAGCCGCTTCCAACTGGTGTTATGAAAATTCTACGGTAAAAGCATATATTCAGCAATGGATGTTACATGTTACGTGTCTTTATTATTTTTCTATCATAGCATTCACACATCTCAGTTGTCTGGGTTGTTCTGGTAGAGAATACCTGTATAAAAAAGAGTTGATGGCCGAAATAGCCAGTAGCCAACAGAGCATTTTCTCACAAACTTTACATTGCTTAGTAAATCAACTATAATATACATCATTGTCTTTATAATTACAGATATAGGATGTCAACTTCTAGACATAGACCTCCACAATAGATATCCAATAAGACCGGTTTGAAGCAGCCTACGTCTAGCGTCTTATAAGGGCTTTAACAAGGTCTATTCACCTTGTGGGTGGACCTCCAGAAAACCATCAGGCTCCAGCGGCTGTGTTTTACATCCTTTGCGGTCTGCTAACTTCCACTTAAACCTGCCAATCCGCTTAGCTATACCGGTTAATTTCGTTTTTCTACAGATATCTCCATTCCTGATTTAAAAACGTAGAGAAATCTCAAACATAGCCCTCTCCATAGCACCCTAATCGAATGTTTGCCAATGAGACCCGAAGATATCTATTCGATTATTTATTTATTTAGTTAGTTTTAACACCAATACCTTTCTCTAGGCTGTTTCTGAATTTCAGAAAACCTCGGAGCATGTTTGCCAACAAAAATAAGTTTTTTTATGACTATCCGGGGAAAAACCGGAAGCTTTGCCACCGTCGTGTATTTACACAAGGGCATCAAAGGGGCGAAGCACGGTCGCGCACACACTTCGAGTTTGTGTGTGAAAACTAACTCCAATGCGATGTTTGCTGTCTCCCGGAACGCCCGAAGCAGATTGACTCTCGCGGGTTTAGAACGCCTTTGCTTAGTTTTGGATTTTAAAATATATCTGGTAATTAATATTGATGCATAGTAATTATATGCATTTATAAGAAGACTTAAAGTCAATCTGAGAGCAAAGGAGCTTCACTCAAGATCGGAACAGTAAATGAGAACCATAGCTGAACCAAGGTCACGTAGCTTGAAGAATTGCTCGTCTAAAATGACAGTTGGCGGCGCATGTCGCTCGTGCAACCAAAGGCAGCTGGAACCGTAATTTTCTCTAGTGGTAACCACTTGCCGGTAGATTCGTGTGGTTAAGGCTCCACTAGATGGACCGACAACATAGTAAATGTCATGGGAAGTCGCAGAATATGGGGCAGCACATAAGGTCATCTTGGTGATCTTTCGCGGTGGCCTATACCTTGTCTCTCTTCTTGAAGTGCCTCTCCAACTAGTGGAGGTTGGCTATCAGCTTCCTGCTCTCTTCCTTATTTTTGGTTCTGCGTAATAGCTCAGCAGCGCTGGCGATTCCGTTCCACTCTCTAATGTTACGAAGCCACGACTTCTTTCTCCTACCAACCTTCCTTTTACCAGCGACCTTTCCCATCATGATAAGTTTAAGGAAATTGTATCGTTGGTGTCGAAGAACGTGTCGCAAGTAAGCGATTTTCCTTCGTTTTACTGTGAGCATTAGTGCGCGTATATGGCCGATTCGTTTCAGAACTTCGACGTTGGTCACCTTCTAAGTCCAGCTTATGGACAGCATGCGTCTATATGTCCACATTTCGAAAGCCTCTATACGCTTACGAAGGTCTTCCTTTATGGTCCAGGCCTCACATCCGTACAGTATACCACCGTATACTATACCTTATAGCGCACGTATATCGGTCGACATGATAATGATGATAAAAAATGTCATTTTATTGCTTGTATAACTATATCTCTTTTATGTATATTATTTATAGTGGTCGTTGGAGTTATCGACATTTAACTGTTGTAAATTTTCTAAAAAAAACGCAATATTTATTAGAATTTTTTAAGTAAAATCGTTCCTCAGGTCTTTACTTAATATCGCGAAATTATTCCTTCGGACACTAGATACTTGTTTAAAACAAGGATCAAGACAAATCCTGACCTATAGTCTGTTCGCTTTAGGAAAACAATGATCAATTTGATCATAGTAAATTAGAAGCATCTTACCTAAGTGAAGTCTATACTAAAACTACATACATGCATGTAAACACGTCTTTCTGATTTTATTGTTCAAAGGGCGTGCCTAATATAAGATAAAACACTAATCTTTAATGCGAATACATGCTTAAAACTATTTAACAAAGACATTGTTCAGTCAATCTCAGTTATATAATAGAATGTGCCAGAGCCGAACGGAGGGAACACTTAAGCTATGTTAACGAGGTTAAAGCTAAGCGCTATCTATGCCCTGTGCCTCGAATCAATGAGATCAATTTAAAAAAAACAAGGAGTCCTCAATTGACAAATGACGTCGCAAGAAACGTCAATTCTGACAGCTGTCATTTAATTGCCATTATATTGCGTTATTAACGTTGCCACGTAAATTAAAAAATGTCGTTTCAAACTTTTATTATTGTCGCTAATTTATTACTTTATTTACAAATAATGAATCATTTATTTGTTAAAACATAGGTATCACAGTAATAACGCTCTATGTTTTATCACAGGCCGTACTAATAAAACTGTCTTTTTTTTTTTGAAAGAAGAAAAAAATAACAATATAAATATTACAAATATGCCAATGGTAAGGTATCTAAAAGTCGGTAAATATAATTGAATATCTTATATGAATTAAAATCAATTAGTAGTGAGCCATAAGTTCGTAATAAAGCCCAAAACGCATCAATAGATTGTTCGATTATGAGTTAAGCCGAGCTTTCGGTAGTAAGCTATCTCGGCGAGGCTACAAAGGAGAGAGGACAGCGATATTCCCTGGGGCAATCTTCATCCAATAACGCCGCTCCTAAATTTAACAATCGATTATTTGATTAGAAACGTGAGAATGTCTTACTTCTACCCGAAGAGGCTATGCCTTCCGTTCCCTCGGTACCTTCATTCACTTATTTGACTTTCTTAATTATACAGAATGGTTGGTTACAAGTGTAAAAGCTTTAAAATGATGTATAGGTTATTTGTCAGAAAAAAACTGTAAAGTTTTTGCACCTATTTCCAATTATATTGATGGCACTGAAATATTTTTTTTGTATTAGAATGAGATAATCCAATAACTTCTAACAGTTAAAATAAATTTAATATGCATTAATCCGAATGAATTTTTAAGATATCTAAGTAAATATAGGGTGTAAAATACATTAATTGACAGCAAATGATCTACACATTCGCCAATTAAAACTTTTATATATAGCCAATCATCCTGTATATCAAATACAGATCTACTGCAAACCACCACTATCCTATTCCAATTTCGCATCGTACGTGAGTATTGTTCGTCAGTTCTAGTGCAAGAATATATCTATCACATAATTCAGCTTCAAGGGTACAGAGATATAAAACCGTTGTAAATAATATTGCATATCTGGCGCCTTCTTCCTCGCTTTTACGCTTGTTTTAGTAAATAATTATGTAGTTCTTCGTTAGTCACGAACCATCGAACATGTATAATTATTTTGAGTTCGTTTATATATTAAAATAATTATTTAGTTCCCTTAAATTTAAAAAAAAAACTTGAATTCATCCGAATGTAAATATAACTGAAAAATTAATTAAATTTAATTACAGAAAATTACTTACGATTAAAAATCATCAAAAAGTGGCAGCGACCATTAAGTCAATAACAGTTTTCAGTGAACGCGTCCGTAAAAAGCGCGGGAAGGCGCGATGGCGTTCAAACATGGCGGTCACGGTGGCTGACTTGGCCCTTTCATTTGGTCTACTACGTCGTTATCGCCTTAATTTAATTGCTCGCATTGCACACCCCTCAGCAATTTAAAACCTTCTTTTAGAGGCCTCCTTTGTCGGCGTAAACCCGCTTTTTAATACAATCTTTTTGTATCATTAGGGGTGCAGTGTTACATTATTTAGCACGGGCAAAGCGAGTGATTCAGAAAAATATTAGTTTTCCTTGTGCTATCATATTAGAGTCCGTAACAAATTATTTTAAACGCCTAAAGGTAAAAATTTACCACGAAATCTTCAAATTTCACTTGGGTCAAAGATCAAATTTTAAAACGTAAAATTTTAACGAAGTCGTTGCTAAACCAAATCGATAGCACACTTGAAAATCAAGCGATAGTCAACCTTCATGTTTGTTAACTATGTATAAGTTTAAGTTGCTTAGGCAATTTGTTACCATAAATGTCTCGACTAGTGGAGGGTGCGTAGATCGTGGATTACATTGATATAGTACGTCGTTTCCTATGTAAATAAGATACGACCTATAAATCACGGCGCACTTGATATTGAATATAAATATTATATGCAAAGAAATGTTAGCACATATTTTACGTACATTATTATTATTAAACTTTGTTTTAACAGAAATATACAACATAAAATTTTAAAAAGTAGCCGTTGAACCAAAACATGCAAACAACGTTGAGTTTGAACAATAAAACAGCGAACTTTTTGACAACCTTAATATTATTGTATAGCAATATTATTGAAAGCAAATTCTTTAGCTGTACTTATACGTTATAAAAATATTGATAGTATATTATATTATGATAATATTTGTAGTATCAAAACTAGGCCCAACCTGTGTCTTAAGAACTAGAAACTTTCTATCAAAGAACAATACAAAAAACTAAGGTCACGGACATATCTTGGGAAATCGTTCGCTTAATACGTTCACTGCTGGCCCTATTTGAAGAACTTTCAGCTGGTGCGGCTGAGGTCGAATCAGCCTCAAGTTGAACTTCCTAGTAGTGCGGTTGAGGCCTTTTCTGCCTCATGTTCATCAATATTTTTTTACAATATTGAGTCAATTCTTCGCAGACATAAAGAAAGTTATATTTGTCTTTGTCATACCTCATACGGTTGAGTGTAAACAGCCGCCGCACTTGAGAGAAAACACGAGTTTTACGCGCCGCACCAGTGCAAAGTCTACCATGAGGCTGAATCGACCTCAAGCCGCAGTGAACGTGTTAAAGTGGGAGTGGGCGTGGCACACCACTCTTGCAACCGATAGCCGTTATAGCCGAGATATAGATAACAATGTACGAAAAAACGCAGCATGGGTAGGTTGCCCATTAGATGGTTCCTCGCCGAAAGTTGCTAAAGGTGATCTGTGCTAGACCAGTCGTCATGGCTGTCTTCGGGAAAGGCCTATGTCTTGCAGTGGGCGTCTATCATCAGAATGAAGAATACTAAGAAAAACAACATATTGTAATCGTAACGCAGAAGGGTTTGTAATAATATAAATATAATGAGTTGTATATACTACCTATATAGAATATAGATAATATATGATGACATACGGATCTGAGATGTGGTCACTTACGACGGACCTCACAAAAAGGCTCAAGGTGACCCAGAGAGCAATGGAAAGGGTTATGCTCGAAGTTTCGATTCGAGATGGAATCAAAAATGACGAGATTCGCAAAAGAACCAAAATCACCGACGTAGATCGAAGAATGGTTCGTCGGAAATGGCAGTGGCGGGCACATCACTCTTATAACAATAGTCATTAGGACCTCAAGGTTATTGAGTGGCGACCACGAGCCGGTAGACGTAGTTAGGCCCCCAAGGTAGACTGACCACGAGCCGGTAGACACAGGTAGGCCCCCAAGGTAGACTGACCACGAGCCGGCAGACGTAGGTAGGCTCCCAAGGTAGACTGACCACATAGAGACATCATGGCGTTGTTTGGGGAAGACTTTTTGACGAAAAATTATTTGTAATGATATATATTAATTTATATATACTATAGAATATATGTGTATAAAATATAAAGTTTCTGAATCATAAGCACAATTCTTTTGCAATTTTTATTAACTCTTGAGGCACGATGTATTAGTCTAATCAGTTCGAAACTTATAAAAATTTATAGCCTTTCTTAGTAACAATACCTTTATTTAGTTACAATTAAAAATATCGTAACAATAGATGTTTTGTTTGCAAATATTCATCGATAAATTCTTGAAGTATCGTCACTAAACCTCTCTCCACTTCAAGGGTCTTCCTCCCTCAAACGAGGGTAAGGGAGGTTCTTTCTTAACTTCGGGGACCCTCTATATTTAAGACCTTTCGGTGTTATTTGAAAATTATCTCGTCCGTCGAGTACGGAATATATTTAAGGCAAATGTATATGTATACATGTTTAAATGTTGCTTAACACATACAATTATGATATCGATGTATATTTTTTTCTTTTAATGCGTCAAGATGGTAGGATGCTATTTTAATGACTCATTTTCGGATTAATACAAGGTGATTGGTTATACATGTAAAAGCTTTAAAGAGCTAAATGTATAAGCTCATTTCTCGGTAAAAAGGTTTTACATCTGTTTTCAATAATCTTGTATAAATTGATCACTCTGATTTTTTATCTATTTGGCAGTCAAATAAGTTCTGCCTGCTTATTAATTTAAATATGCTGTAATCCGCACATTAAAAATGCTTTTTCTTATTATATTATCATTACATGACGTTATGATTATTATTATCTCTAATTATATCTAAAATTGATAGCCGTTTAGGATATACCATACATTAACTGACAGCAAAGGTACTATACAATCACTCCTTAAAAGCCTTTTTACAAATAACTAATCATCCTGTATATTTAATGAGTCATCAAATTACGAAGATATTTATTCCAATTTTTTAATTTTATTTAATACGTCAAGGTTGATAGAACGTTACATAAATGACTCCAGATAGTCGGATGTATAATTACCGGTTTCTTTTGCTAAGAAAGTATGGACAAAGCTTAAATAAATTATTAATAGATAAAATAACAAGTGAGCAGTGGTAGCCCAACGATAGAGGACTAAAACGTGCGATCATAGGTTGCGGTTTCGATTCAGCGGATACAATGTTATATAATTCACACTTTGTGCATTAATTATATAAGATTGCCATTAATCACTAGTAAGTTCAGAGGATGGACAGAAGCGTCCTCTGTGAACCATACCAAACTGCGATCTCCGAAGCGTGGCGATTATGGTATATCCTCCATAGATGGTCATGGAGGTCTATACCTTACAATGGGCTAAAAATACCACGGCGATGATTAAATTATCAAAAGAAACTCTTTTCGACGTTTACCTACTACACAAGTAAGTACAATTTGTCTTCTCGCACAGGAATACAGTGTAATTAATTCATAAGTTAAAGACGACGTATACCCTATATGTCAGGTAAAAGTTTTCAATGCCATTCTGTAATTAGAATATTTGAGTCAGTAACATCGACTTTTCTTATGTACAGAAGTGTTTTCTATAACAAGCCGACTCATCACTTTGTGGTATTGCATAATTAAAAAAAAATACCTTTGAAACTAAACAATCTCTTTCTGGTCGTTTTATTCTTTTGGTCGTATATGTCATGAAACGCCTTGGTCGAAACTGTCTCCAAGTCCTCCTGACTTCTGCTCTCCAGGGTCAGTGGTCGTTCAAGTGGCCTTTCACATGCATATATGCATTGCATATTATGCAGAACCCAGTCCTGATTTTTACTTGATCCAGGATTGACTTATCGATGCATCTTCATGGCCATGATTGTAATATTGTTCAATGTAGAAATATTCGCATGTTATATAAATCGTAGTGACATCTTTTATAATGCACGCACAAGTGCTAGTTACCTTCCCGAACATACGTCGAGCCATCTGTTCTTATATATCACGTGTGCGTCTTGTCAATCTTACCGTACTACGTCTCAACGCACAAATACCTAAGGCGGCGACTACCACTTCAGTGCGCACTTTAATTGAATTTCGAATCTTAATTACTATCCGCTATCTCCACAGATATAAGCCGGCTATATCTATATCTGCTGAGTCGTGTATGGCCTAGTAGATATCTTAATGTAACAACTTGAAATTCATCATAATATTCATTTTGTAGCCTGGAAACTTCCATGGCAGCAAATTAAAAAGCAGATATCAACAAAATCACATTTTTACAATTAAACACATTTAACAAAAAATAGTGGTTATTTTGAGAATACATAACCTATAATATTGATCGCAGAAATGCAAGAGTATTGCCGAAGCGGGTACACCGCGCCTTTGATTCACGTGACGAAAAATGTCGTCCGCCATCTTTTATTTCATCAGTCAGCCGTCTCAGAGGCGGCATCCAAACTCTTTTCCTCAGCACCGTCGAAGACCACAATTTACAAAACGTACACGAGATATTTGCGAACAGATATATCTCCGGATCATATCAATATAACCATATCAATGTATGGAATAGCTATATGTAATAAATGTCTCATTTAATGTAATGCGTAAAATATTATGTTATATTTTACTATTTTTTATATCTCAGGAGATTACTAACACGAATCAACACTATATAGGTACAATAGAATTTTATGTTGCGTTAAAATAGTTTATTGTATTAGTGTTTAATTATTAAACTATAATAAACTTATCAGTGTATAATATGTTACAGCACCGTTCATTTTTTTTAAAACTACGACCTATTTACCTTTAGAATCTATTTTGAAGTCAAAAAATTAGTACGCACTAGATTTTATAAATCTAAAATTTTAAATAAGCATTTAGATAGATTTGATAAAAGAACTTTTTAAATAAAAGAATTAATTTGCATTTGTTCGCATCTACGTTGCTGTTAAAACACAACGACAGACAATATAAACCTAAAAAAATACAACGCATCAATTTTTACTCTATGGCTACCGGAATGCCCCAACTGTCATCGTAACTAATGTTGATTCTTAATCATGGCGTCCCTTGTTAAAAGGAAGAAAGAAAAAGAGAGAGAAAAACTATGTATTATTTATATATTTCCTTTATTTTCACTTCCTGTACGCTAATTAATAATTTTTTTGGTAATATTAAAGAAATAATGATATAAATATCAATTAATTTATAATCTCCGGAATGACTAGCTGATTTAATGTCAATGTATGGTAATTCCTGTCCAAAAATGAATGATTTCAGCAATAATAAATAACGTAATAACAAAAAGGAAAAGCGTTTTACAAAATTCGTATTTCTATATGTATTAATTATTGTTTTCTTTTTGTTCCTGCAGACTTGACTTTGTCCTGCCAGTTGCATTCCAATATAAACGATAAACTAATGTAACCGATTTTATAGTAATCATTTTTTAAAGGTTTTTGTAAATTATTGAACATACAAAGCTTTTAAGCTTTTTGCTGACTAATAAGCAATTGTATATATATATGTAAAAAACCTTTTACATAAATAACTAACTATCTTGTATATGAAATTATTAATGACTAAGTGCAATAATTACTGAATGTATGTATATGTATATAAATGTATATAAAACAGTAATAAGCTAATTAAGCTAGTTAAAAATATTTGGTTTTAGACACGTAATTAAAGGAGTGATTTTTTTTTATACTCGTACCCCTATCTTGTGGTGGGACAGGGTCTTTTTGGGAAATTTATTTTTTTCACTTAGTTTTTTCTTTTATTTCCGTTCTCTGCTTCCATTCTTCACATGATCTTTCATTCCATTCTTTTATACCACATTTCTTCTTTCTTACCCTTTTGCTCTGTTCGTCTATCACTCTTCCCTTTTTCTTTTTACATTTTTTGATTTATATTTTTATTTTACATTTTTTTTACACATTAGGCGAGTGAATTAAAAGTTCGAGAAATAAAGTTTTTTTTAAAACAATTCTGCATTGGAGTAGAAATGGCCAGGCCATATAGCGCACGGAATGGATGACCTCTGCAGTCTTAAATTTCTGGAGTGGAAACCATGTATCAAGTGCATACGTACCTAGGACTTCCACCCTTAAGGAAGACAGACGATCTTATTTAGATCAAACAGAAGACTGTTGAAGACTGCTTTTACTATTGGAAATTTCTGGAGAAGGCCTGTGTCGAGCACAGGGCGTCTTATAGCTAAAATGATTGTTGTTATGAATGTTATATTAATTCCTTGACATACACAATGCCACATAGTGTATATATTATAGTTTTATGTAAACAAACCAAAGAGGTTTTAGTATGCATTACACAAATTACACGCATCTCACGTTTATGCGTTTTAAAATATAATATCGAGGAAACACTTAAGTAAATGTAGATAAGTGATATAGCCGCGCGAAACATAAATGTAGTGATGCCTTTTTTTACTTTTAAAACGCAACCATGACGCATTATAATCTATACTCAACGCATTATAATCTGACAACTCTGCCCAGATAAAAAAAAAGTTTTTTTTTTTTAATTCATTTTTGACTGTTGTTGGAATAGTTTGTAAATTATCTATACAATATTTGTATACATGACAGATTGAATTGAAATGCGATACTGCCTAAACCAGTGGTTGTCAACTTTTTTTATGTCATGTCTATGTAACATATATAACTATTATTTTAAAGTGAAAGATTTAAAGTCATATCGAATCCATTTTCGATTTGCCCTATAACAATCAAATTGCTTCGATATGGAGCGTGGACCCTACGTTGAGAAACACTGGCTTAGATTGTAATAAACAATTTAAGAAGAATGAAGAACGCTGTAAATATAAAAATCACGTAACAATGAAACAAACTATATAATCACATAAATATAAGTCATGTTAGAAGTATACTGGAATATGACACAGTAATTTGATACATCAATAATAAAATTCATAATTGGAATGATTATAAAAGAGTTTATGTGTTAAGAACAAGGAATGGGTGCAAAACGTATGAGCTCCCTTTTCAGTTGGCATCAACAGCAGATACGGATCTTCTTCTGCTTCTTCTTTCAGCCTCAAAGACTGCTTCCTGTGACCTTAACTACGTCATGGGTCTATTTATTTGGGGTCTACCTTCGCCGCGTCAGCTATCTTGATTCTTCTGCGTATCTCTTGATTTCTGACTCGATCTCCCAGCGAAACTCCGGACCTGTTCTTTTTACATAATACTTCGATCTTCCTCGTATTCGCCAACATTACTATCGTTCTATAAATCACCACAAACTTTTATATTTAGAGTTTTATAAAAATAATACATTCTGTTAGAATCTTGGTATCATTGTGAACACTTTACAATAATATAATTAAGATAAATATTTTTAATCAATTCAAAGTTTTAACTGTCTAACTTTGTAATATGTTATAATATATAAAATTATATTTAGTGTTTTACCTATATCATGCTTTTTATATATAGTATAAAAGGTTTAAAAACAATAACACTAATATGGTTGACCATATTACAAATTGTCAAAACTAAAGATGGCGACATTTATTCAAATTCTGGTAATTTTATCAGTGAACAAAATCAGACAACCACCTCCTGTCGCTATAGTCCAAGAATAATCAGGAACTGAGCGATGACAATTGAGCCTTTAATTAACGGGGTTATGACGTATTTAATATATTGTTTATATACAGGATGATTGATTATAGATGTAAATATTTTCGCGGCTGAATACATAGCTAATTTTCTGTTAATTACTGTGTGGTACACCCTATTCAAAAGGCAATAGTTACATTAATATTAAAAGGGATATAGAATAACACATTGATAATATATTTAAAAGAAAAATACTAGAAAACGCTAAAATTATTTATTTTTTACTATATCTCCCTGTAGTCGTTGTACTGATAGAAGTTATTTGCCATTAATTATTAAGAGTGACTCTCATTATACAGTGGTTAATGCAAATTAGTATAAAAGTTTCAATGCTGAACTTACAAGCTTTACATTCACCCCTTCAAAGATTTTATATTATAGCCAATCGCCTTGTAAAAAATAATAACATTTGGACAATTATTGCCTTTGATACAAGATGTTGCATGATGCTATGTATACATGCTATTTACTTTCAACTGTGTTTATTAGACAACATCTAGGGCTGTCACTCCTTCAAGCAACGGTTTTAAATGACAAAATACACATTAACATCCGCCGTATCCCGATGGCATTTATCGCCGCTTCACACCGGTTCACTCCGGTTGTTTTCAGTAACAGCTCGACTGTGTCAGCCCTATTTACCCTTCCCATTAGCCAGACGGGGGTCAGGGGGATACCTGTCGCGACAGTCGTCTAGTGACGTCACGTACGAACGAGTTAGGGTGTATACAGACGTGCGACATTGCGAATACATTTCCGATACGTTAGTATATTCATATCCTTATACTGCATTTAAAGATGAAAACTATACACAGATAATACACACCCATCATATGTGCAATCTGAGTTAATAGACACAGGGTGCGTTACCCCCCTGCTGTGTAGGCCGATGACTTATTCAAGGGAAGTCGCTGAACGCGAGCAACATAAGAGCGAACATTATGGCGACTTCTGGAAGAGCCATACGCTTTCTGGTTGGCCTCTGTCGGCAGATATGATGATGGAGATGATATCTCAGTGTCCTAAAACAAAGGTCGACAACCAGTGTGCGTTACCGGTGATGACAGGCACAGAAACGTGGTCTCTCACTTCCGGTGTCATTTTCAAGTACACAATAGTTCAACGACCTATTGAGATGGCTATACTCGGGATTACTCTGCGATATCGAGTTAGGCATGAGGAGATCAGTCCACGAACGAAAGTAACTGGCATAGTCGAGAAGATTAGAAAGTTGAAGTGGCTAAAAATAGCCCACATGGAGTAAAGAATGGATGAGCATGGACAATAAGTTTCTGGACTGGAGACCACGAACCGGCAAGCGCAAGGTATGACACTTATCCAGATTACCTTGTTAGGGTTTGAAAACGCTAGATGTAAGCCGTTTCGAAGCGATCTCACTGGAAATCAATGGTTCAGACTTATGTCCAGCGGTGGACATCCTTCGACTTAAATGATGATGATTATTTAAAAAACGTATATTATTCATATTATTTAATAAAATGTTTAAATAATATGTGAAGATAATTTACAATTTTTATTTTTTGGTGATAATTAAAACCTTTATTTGATGGTATTTGACATGTTCGGGTTTACTAGTCAATTCCGTAATTCAACCAGGGGTCCAAAACGTGGACCTTGAGGAATATTAATGTTTTAAGATATGGTCTTCTGAACTGCAGTTTTTTAATGGACCTCGTTTTTGGGGACCTCTCCTCTACCATGGTAAAGCAAAGAATATTTATACAATAAATATTTTCACTGAATAATATAATTACAATGTTTGTCTTAGATTTAAGGCATGAGGTAGGCATGCCTTAAATCCGTTTAATTAGCAATGTATGTTATTTTATCTAGCGGTTATCAAAGTTTACATATTCCTATTATATTCGGATTATATCTACGTATCCGTCTAGACAAACGTTTATTTTATTTGTCTAGACACATTTACAATCGCGCGAAATCCGCGAAATATTTTATAACGTTTGTTGCATCCCGCCATTTTGAAATTCTATTGGATGCGTTTTAATTTTGCAATTTATAATAATCTGTTTAGGAATCCGTTTACGAAATTAAACAGAGAACAAAATATTAGTAAACATGTATTACATATACATATATATTAAGTTTATTTATTTATTTGACTAATGATTAAATATAATTATTACTGTAATAATAAATATATAAATAAATTTTCATTTATACTTACGACATTTATATAAATAGATGTATTAATAAAAGTTTTCTCCAGTGTTATAAATTTCGCTTTGTGTGTGTTTTATTATCTGTAACATTAATATTTAAAATTGATATAAGCAAGAAATAGCTTGGAAAGTAAATATTAATGATAAATATCTGAATTGTGAAGCACCGGCATACAGTCTTATATATAATTCACACTTTGTGCATTAGTTATATAGGATTGCCACTGCCCACAAACAAGTTTCTATATGATGGGCAGCACCGACCTTTGCGTATCGTAATACGAAACTGTGATCGCCAATCTGTCTGCCAAACGTGGCTATTATGAAATATCCGCCTTAGATATCTTCGTGGGAGGCCTATACCTTGCAATATTCTTCTATGGGCTAAATGACCACGTCGACGACGATTCTGCTGCGTACTTAGTAAATTGATGGGATTCAACGCCATCTTTGTTTCGAAATTTCTTTCGAATTTAGAAGCAGGGTTACATATATCATTATATCTTTTAGACCAGAGTTCCCCAAACTTTTATGTGTCGTAGACCCCTTGCCATGTTTTTCCGTGTTGGGTAGACCCCCACTTACCTGATATTGATTTCCTGTAAATTTCTAACTGTAGTGAAGTTTAGTGTTAAAAACTTAAAGTAAAAACACATGTTAATTTATACATTAATTAATTGAGTTTAAATTAAAACTACATACTCAAAATAAAATTTTGTATCTGTTATGTAAAATATACGTAACATTAAATAAAAATAAAATAAGTCAATATTAATAAGCAATAAGTCACTATTTTTAGTGAGAAGGATGAACCTGATGCTATAATAATAAATTATCAACATTTGGCGTCAATTTTGTAAGGGTTAATCTTAAATCTCCTCGGCTAATGATATCCAGTCTGTGGATCCCCATTATCATTTTATGGACCCCAAAATTTTTTTTCGCTGACGTAGACCCCTTGCAGGTTGTCATAGACCCCTAGGGGTCGATATAGACCACTTTGGGAATCGCTGTTTTAGACAGATTGCATACATTACCAGAGAAATTTCCTTCCTAGCCATAATCCTCTTAAAATGAAGAGAAGAGTTTTTATTGTTATAAATAAAAAAAAAGATTATTTACGAAGAACTTACGAAATGTATGTAATAATAAATCCATTGTTTATCTGTTGAACTTTAGCTTTTTAATATACAACATAAATAAAGGCAATTGTTTTGCCATAGACATTGTCGATTTTTTTCTGACACATCTTAATAATCTTATGATGTTTTTTTATCAATTTTTTTAAAGCATACAATAATATATTAATAAGTTTGTTATATATTACTAAATTAGTCTTTTTTAAATAATATTAATGCTTATATTTTTACTATTATTATACGGATCATATATTTCAATTTAATGCTAAATGATTTATAAAAATTATTTGATTTTAATTTTTAATATACGTGAAAGTATTAAACCAGTTATTTAGATAATAACGGAACGTTTAGTGGATCATTTCCTTTCCGTTAATAATAAACTTTGTTCATACTTTTTTACTGTCATTTAATTTTCTTTTTTATCTGTAGTTCTAAATTTAAATTCGAAAAACTGACACTAAAACGCTGAAATGGGATAAATCAAAACATTACGCTGTTTGTCGAACATAAGATATTTCACTAAAACTGTGTTGTAAAATGTACTATAGAAGCTGATTCATTAAAAAAATGCTACTTCGGTTATTATTCCCTCAAATATAATATTCAACAATGCTGTTCAATACATTGCAGGTATAAAACAATACACGAACATACTGTATATAATATCTAAATATTTCGCATAGAAAGGCCAGTTCAGGCTGCGTTTGATTAGAGCCTTAGTTGACTTTGATGTCGAAGCTCGCCCAGCGCCAGACAACGAATGTCGGATGTTTAGACTGTGTAGGGTACTTGAAGGTACACTCGCCGGCACGTAAACGGGAATAAATTGTGTTAATATATTATTAATGATAAAATATACTGTGTTATACACGACTGATTTTACAAGAAAAATATTTTATGAGCAGAGGATTATTTGAATAAATTAACTGTCAGTTAATAGTTTAAAAGTACGTAGGTCGAATTTTCATTGAAATATGAACTAAGTCTTTTTGCAAAGACTAAACTCTTATGTTCCATAGAGATTGAGCTCTTTTGTTTTAGGTAGGTACACTAGGAGTTATAACCTACAAAGAGAGAGAAGAGTAAAATTTGCGAGAAATCGCTGGATGCAGAGACCTCAAAATTAGTCGTCATGATGATCTTTGGGCGAAGGCCTTTCCGTTAGTATCCATCGGCTGACATGAATGATTGAACTTACAAATATAAATTAAGTTAAAACAAAACATTGTTTATAAGAAAAAAAAGTAGCTGGAGGCAAATGTTAATGCATTACAAAAAGACATAAGAGAAATAAAAATGTACTATGTAAGTCATCTTACTATATTTTTGCACTTGAGTGTACACAATTCGTTCACTTAATGAGGACATGGACGGTCGGTCGTTGAATGTCCATTGTTGACAGACAGTGTAAGCAAAGTTATTGAAAGTTATTCGTTTTAACTCTATGTCATATTTATTATTAAGTAGTAGTATATATATATATATGCATTAATATACAACGATTAAAGTATATAAAGCTAATTAGAAGTGGTGTCCATTGGCCGCAATACAGTTCTTTAAACTTTGATACCAGTCATTAATAGCACGCATTCTTTCTATGGAAAATTCCTACACTGTCAATCGTATTGCGATTTTTTTTTAAGAATTCCAAATTTTAATAATGTTAAGAGCAAGTCTTACCCTCTAGAACTGATCATAAATCTTATTTCAGTGGATTAAGGCCAGGACTAGATGACGGCCAGACCAAGATTGGGTCGATTAACCTTTATGACCCGGCGCTAGATCTTGATGAAAGAATCATTTTTGGTTATTGTACATGGTGTTGTTAAGATAATTTTCTAAAGAATATTGATACGCTTGATAATTTTCCTAAAAATTTGTCTCAATCCCTTCAGAACACACGACCAGACCATCACTGAAGTCGGATAATGCAAACGTTATACTCTATTGACTAATTAGAAAGCTTTCATAGCTTTCAGCATACAGTAATTTTGTTTGTTAAAATATTGCAGAATTGTAAACATTTTCTAATCCGTAAACAATTTTTTTTTCTGTAACCTTCCTTAGTGTACCTGTTAATTAGTTATTTTGATTTCTCCACCCTTTTCTTTTTTAAATTATCAGTTACCGAACCACAACTATCCTAGCCTAATTTCAAAATATATTCACCATCAGGCGAATATCCTAAATTATACATAATAATATATAAAAAAAAGAAAATTAGTAATATAAGTTAAAAACACTGCGCTTACACACCTTAGTTGTTAAAAGTACGTATAAATATGATAATAAAATAACATTAAACCAAATTTATCGCCTCAATAAACTTCGCTAATAAAAACGGCACCCGGTTAATACGACGCAGGGTTGCCCGGATTACCCGGATGCCGATAAACCACCCCTCCCCCAACCCCTCTCACTCCCGACACGGTTTATGACGTTATTTACCCGGCCCCTTGCATTCAAATGCGTTCAAATTAAATAAACTACATAGAAATCTTGTAATTTACATAAATTAAATCGAAAAACAATTTTTTTTAATCAAAGGCAGTGCCTTGAAACTGTAATAATATAAACATAATTTTAATTATGAATATATAATATTTTGTAAATAAAAAAGGTGGGATGGACGTGGATCTAACCTATAGATTTTTAAAGGGACTAGTAAGAAGCGGCGACCTTATACCATCTTCAAATATAATAAGATCTTCTATCCACCTTATGGTCTCCAATCCTCCTGAACTTCAAGACCCCAGCGGTCATCTGTTCTACGCGCTATGTGTCCTGACCTCTGTCACTTGAATTTGAGGTTATGTCGATACGTTTATTCGTCTACAGATCAAATTTTTTATGACGTGCAAATGTGGTCACTGATAATAATCCATAGTGCCTATAAATATATAAACGAATAAATAATTTACGACAAACTATGATCGCAGATAATAAATAATAAAAATGTATACAAATTTAAAAGTTAACGTTACTATTTTCTAACTTACTATGTAGCAGATATTTTTGTATATGTCGTTATACTGCATATTATTAAAAAAATAAAGGAACTGAAAATGTTATCATTCCTTTTTCAAAATGTATATAAAACAATCATCGCTACAAAGATTTTGCTGTTAAACAAACACGCACGGACTTGTTTACTCTTTGTCCTCTCTAAAAAATCCTTCATAGAATAACCCACACCAGGGCTAAAGGATCAGAATACATTGCACAACCACTTTAATTCCTTTGTCTTTTAGAACAGGAATGAAAATAAAAAAAAACTACACACGCTTAAAGTCCGAGAATACAATGGACAAAGGTAAGATAGAAAAGCATATGCGAACAATTGTTTTTGTGTACCATCTGCAACTAATTGCAATTCGTTGCAAGTGAAACTCCTTGCAACAGATATCATATATTCAAAATTGTGTATTAAATTAATGGCCAGCAAGCTTTTCGTAGGTGTTATTAAATAAAATTAATTCTTGATAATGTTTGAAAAAAACTGCTCAATTTTTATACTCTAAGAGCTATAGCAATAAAATAAGTATTATTGTAATGAACGCCTCTCAACCTCTCTTGTGGGCTATATTTCGTAAAATCCAAACTTAGCTGATCTCTCCTCTGCACAAGAAATATTCCTGCTAAATTTCATGTTACTAAACTTCATAATTCTAGAGATATCATGATGATTTAGTACATGAGTGGAAATCTCTTAAACAACTAGTTCATCATACACTGAATTTTTAATTTTAAGATGAACACCATACCTGTACCGTGATGATATGATTAAAAGGCATTTTAAAAACAAAAAAACTCTCCACTAGTTACCGACAAACATAAACAAACAAGACAGAGGAGAGTCTTTTAAGTTCTCCATACTTCAAGTAAATAAACAATTATTGCATAGTTGCGAATTAGTAAGAATTATTTCTGATATTTTATATATATTTGCAACTATAAAAGATTACTAATGAACTGCAATACACCTTTAATATTCGAACTGCATTTCCGCTATGAAGTCTTTAAAAGCGTAAAAAAACTAATTTACTATTAAAAAAACTAATAACGTCCAACAATTGCAAATGGCTCTTATGGCATTGTATATAACCATTATACACTATTATCAGAACTGTAAACCATAAATTTCTTTTTTGCCGACATAAATATAGTCCTAGCGACATAAAATTCGCTTTTCCGAACGCCACTTTGCCTTTATGAGCCGCAGTTAATGGCCGCTGCAGAGCAATGGCGGGAAAATATATTTCGTTCCAGCTTATTTGGCGCTCAAACTGACAGCTCTCCGTGTTGCCAGGCATTTTATTATGTGACAATGGACAAAAAGTGTTTGGATTATTGCATTGACTTTTTAATCAATTCATTAACTACATTGGACTGGTAATTTTTTTGCTGTCACGTAGTTAATGTATGTAACATGTTTTTCCATCGATTGAGTAAATTCTTTTTTAAAAAACAGTCACTGGGTATTTAAATTCAGCTTTGGAAGAAACTTCTATGTGGCATTGTAAAGAGCTTTAAGAATCAATAGCCTCCAACTGATTAGAACTGATAGAGACAGCTATGCTAGAAGTTTCGCTGATCGAATTAGAAATGAGGATCTGGCGAGGAGCCAAGGTCACTGACAAAGCTCAAAGAATTACTCGTCTGTGGTGGCAGTAGGTGGGGTACATTGCTCGTGCAAACGACAGCTGTTAGAGCCATGAGACGATAGACGGAGTGGTATGGTTAAACCCGCCACTAAGTTGATCGATGACGTAATCAGGGTCGCGATAAGTCTACGGATGAAGAAAAGTTAATTACATTGTTACCTAATAACCTATTTTGAATTATTGAATATTTACTTACAATTATACGTACGTAGATATCACTTTTTTCAGTTTAAAGAATAGTAAGTTGAACGCAGATACCGATTTTTTAATATACAAATTCAAATACAGATAATATATTTACAAAATTAACAAATGTCAAATACAAAATAAGAACATGTTAAAAAAGTCACTACATAATTAAAAAAAAAAACAATTAAAAGAAAGAACGTCTGCAACATAGGTTTGACTCATGTTAATTCGCGAAGGACGCCTCCACGCTAATCTTGCATGAAACACAATCCTTACTTTCTGCTATAAGAAAGACTATAATTCTTCTCTTTCATGTCGTACATCAAATGTTCACACTTTAAAACATTAGCATTTCCTTTGCTATCTTCCCAAAACTGGACAAAATATGTTAACATTAGCTCTGACTGTAGAAATTTGCGTTGCGAGTGAGATTTAACACGAATTAGCAGTTTTCTAAAAAAAAAAGGTGAGTATTTATTGGTTAGTTATTTAATTATAATACTTAAAAATTCTCGCATGCAAAAACACTACAAGTCGTATTTCGTCAACCAGCACGTCAAAAAAAGTGGAATTGCGGATGGCGGCGACGCTTTACTAAGTCCCCGGTTACGGCTTGTAAACTCACATTATTATCACACAGTAGACCTCCGTCAAGTCTCCCGAGGATACCTGGGTCACTTTTGGAACCAGAGTTCTTCTTAAATACTTCCACAAACTTAGCCTCAAACCACACGACTTCAAATAAATCCGACACGCGGTTGCGAAACTTCTTACATTAAATAATAAGCAGGCAAAACTTTAACAAAGCCTCTTTAAAGCTACAAATTTTCTTGTAACACAGGTCTCACTTAGCTTTTCCTCGAGAAAAGTTACTCCGAGCGTTTTTTACGAGTATGAAGTTATATTTTTAGTTGAAATTTTTATAAAGTAATGTAAGAAACATACAAAGTAATTGGTTTTATGTGTTTTTAAAGGGTTGAATGTATTGCTCAATTATTAATTATTAAAAAATAAATGTCTTCAGATATAATAAATGACCTATTGATAACACAGTAAGAAAAAGATTTTCCGAATT
This sequence comes from Battus philenor, assembly GCF_028537555.1. Taxonomy (NCBI): domain Eukaryota; kingdom Metazoa; phylum Arthropoda; class Insecta; order Lepidoptera; family Papilionidae; genus Battus; species Battus philenor. The sequence continues at coordinate 10,590,244 of NW_027181686.1, forward strand.
CGGTTTACTACATGTTAAAGTTAATTATTGTTTACTATCTGTCCTTACAGACTTTGTAACGTCATAAGTTAAGGCCTCTCGGATTGTAATAAAAATATTTCAGAGCGATCACTTTATACATGGTATTTGTAAATATGTGCAAAAATTTTGTAGCTTTTGACTGACAAATGAGCTGTATATTTGCACCTTTAAAACATTTACACGTATATCCGATTATCCTGTATAAATCTACGTAGCGTGATGACAACAGCTAATGTCACACGGTTTTATTGAACATGTTTTTCAAACAGTCGCCAGGCGCCTTTTTAAAGGTTTTACGCCTATAACCAATTACTTGTACTTAGTCTGGCCATAAATATTGTCCTGATAAAAAACAAACAAAATGTTATTTTTGAATTTGGAATCTGTCAATTTAATTTGTTTGTCCAATGTGTTTTCTTTATTTTCGCGAGATATTTTATTGAATATTTTATAAAAATAAAATGGAGTAGGGTAATAAAGACAGCCGAATCGCTGTGATTGCATTGCATAAAGCATACCTGCTTCATGCCAAATGTGCCAAATACAATTTTAAATTCCTCTGTGCACCAAGCGCACAATTATATTTACATTAATCAAATGTTCATGTACCGGGCTATTATGTATTTTAATGGTTTTATAATAATATATTAAACTAACACAATGAAATAGTTATAAATGTTACCTACATTAAAATATAATATTTTTCTATGCAACAATACTTACGGCAAGACTCGGTATTCAATAAGAAAAATATAAAACGAATTAAATGCAAGAATATTGGAAAAAAAATATCATTTGTTAATTGGATCATTCAGAGTAAATTGGAGAGTTCGTTACAACATCTCCTGTTGTAATTTAGCGGAAAATCAGCGCTGCATTAAATTTTATGAACGAGGCTTGTGTTAAGCCTACCCTTTTTCGATGCAGGATTCAATTTAACTAAATAGTTAAATTTGATATTTTTTTATATCAGTTGATTTTTTTTTACAAAGTTCTTTATTTGAATTACGTGATTTTTTATTCATATTGATAGCTGACTCAACTGACGTTTTTATCAGTGTTACCTAATAATTAATTCCAATTTTAAAAAACAGAAAATATTAATGAATATTCTGTTTATTCCAGACCTTTTATATACAAAATTGATAGTTTTATTTTCTGGTGAGTAATTAATCAAAATGGTTGCTTTTCGAACAAGGTAATAGACGACACATATTTGGCTATATGAGTAAAGTTTATTTTTAAGATTGATTTCATAAAAGTTCAACGAACGCCCTTTCTGTTTATTTACCGACAATTCAAATGCAAGTCGCATGAGATATTGGCAATTTTCTTTCTAGAACCCTCTGTAAAGAAAGACTGATGCCACTATAATAATATATCATCGGCCTTAAAATAAATGTTGTATCTGTGTAGGTCGGAGATGCTACCACTCTAAGTTACAGACGATTATATACCTAAGACAAACTGTCTACCTTGGTAAGTGCAACTTAGAGAAAGAGATCACTCGTAGAATCCACGACTATCCACCAGCAAGCTCCGAAACATCTCGTCTAAAATACCGCAATGCCTGAAGACAAAGGTCTTTGTTCAGCGTGTTGCCGGTGATGACTTACGGATCCTAAAGATGGCTCAAGGTCACCCAGAGATCAATGGAGTGCACGAAGTTTCGGTGCTAAATTAAATTAGTAATCATGAGATTAGCAAAAGGATCAGGATCACCGATGTGGCTCGAAGAACTCGTCTGAAATGGCAGTGGAAGTGACACATATATCGTACAATTGCTAACCGTAGCGACCGAAAGGTTGTCGAGGGGCAACCACAAGCCTTTAGATACGTGGATAGGCGCTCCACTAGAAGGACCGATGACATACTTAGGGTAGCGGAAGTCGTTGGATGTGGGTAACACAACCCGGGTTACTGTAGCGATCTTTGCCTATGCCTTGAAATAGACATCTATCAGCTGAAAAGAAAAATTGCCTTTCGTGCTCCTGTTCCTCACACGTAATGAAGATGTTAAAACTGGTTGACCACATTCGACAAGCCCAACAAAAGTCACCACAGTTTTAAAAATAATGAACAATGAAATCGTCATAATTAGAAAAAAATATTATTATTATATATTTCCACCTTTCCACTTTAAAAGAAATTTCTATATTCTGTAAACTTTACATTAGCCCTTCTGAACCGAATCTTTTTCACCTTTTTTTATTCTCTGCTTAGGTTTTTTTATCTAATAGTCGTTATTACAGTCGTAGTTATCGTCGTCAAAAATCATTATTTCCAGAAATAATAATAATAAATGTAATGATAACATAGTGAAAAAAATCATAATAAAATTTATTATTGTTTACTACCTGTCCTTGCAGACTTTGTACTGGCAGACATTATTGACCTGTCGTATTCCAACAGAGTAATAAATATTTTTTCTTTCACAGTTGTCACTTTATACAGGATGATCTGCAATAGATGTGAAAGATTTAAAGATTTGATTGCTTGCAAATAAACTTTACAATCATCTCTTTAAAGCTTTTACACCTATAACTAATCATCCTGTATATACATTATTATATAATTTTCGTACTGATCATTTATATTTATTTAATTTGTATTACCAGGAGCGAGCAATCCTACAAACGCACCGTGTCTTCGGTGAGCGCTGCTGGTGCTTTAGCTGTTCCATGGGCGGCCACGGAGCCCCGCCTAGCTCTGCCGACAGCCCTGGGTGTCGCTGGTATACCGGCCCTCGTTCTCACCGATTCCAATGGCAAAGTGATCACCGCCAACGGCCGACAACACTTAGCAGCTGATCCACTCGGATTGGTAAATATTGCAATATCACCATTACGACTCATCTTAAATTAAAAGCTTGCAGTTTCTTGGTCTCCAATCCAGAACCTTAAGCCTAAAGACCATCTGTTCTTCGAGCGATGTTGACTGCCCGTCGCCACTTCAACTTGCTATGCGACACAACATTTGAATTACTTTTTCTCCCTGTTTAATAAGCACTTCTACATAAACTTATTTTATTTTGTAAATAGACATAGCGATAAAAGTGGTTCCTTTTTGGAAGTAAAATTTAGATACATCAAATAGATATATAATGCCTTATAATCTATGTCCATGATTCCCTTATTATGTCTCGACAGTAGGCATCTTTTAATATTTATATCTAAAAACACAATTAAACTTTTAAAAAAGGAATTAAAATATTTTATCATAAATTATACACTATAACAATTAAGCATTATAACAATTAAAAATTCTGACGCATCTTCTTATTTAAAGTGCTTACATTTACAAAATTTACATTGTATCCCAATTAATATGTAAAATATAATAAGATTTAAGAATTATTTACACATTCACTTACGTCATAAAACAAAACTTAAAAATACAAACGTCAAATTGGTTTAATGTAGATATTGATTCTTCTGTCACTTAACAGATGACGTTAATGTCTATGACCATGAATTATTATTTATATTTAATTAAAAAAACTTTTTAATGTACAGAATTTTCCGTGGGGTCAGCGACCGGTTGCTTTGCTGACGGAGCAGGCGCTACTCAAGATGGCGCGCCATCCAGCTGTTGTGTTATTTATTGGTTTGTACAGGGTATCACTTCCAACCTATTAAGTTAATGAATTATAGGTGTAAAAACATTAAAGAAATTAATGTATTACTCATATGCTTTCCGTAATTATGTAGTACGCCCTATCCAAAAATCAATGGTTTCAAATATGAAAAACAATGTTATGACAACCATATTAAAATTAATTATTCTTTATATTCTGTCTCCGCAGAATTTATACTGCCAGAATTTATTACCCGGTAGTATTCCAATAGAAAAAATCGTAATATTTTTCAAAGTAATCACTTTATACAGGGTGATTGGAAATAGATGTTTAAACTTTAAAGCTTATAAATGAGCTATACGTTACATATATTCACACCTATAAAATTTTTACGCTTATAAATAATCATAACCCTACAGATTAACGAAAAAACAAATAAAGATGGAAAAAGTTGGCGTCTAGCGCCCTCTGTGTTTAGCCATCTTAAGCTTGTAAAAACTATAATGTCAATATGCCACAAGTGACGAAAGGTTTACAGTCCAGTTTTTTTTTGGTACATTGCCATTAACAATATTATAAGAAATAAAGAAAATTCAGACAAAATAATTTGACTCCACAATGACTTTGTACCAGTGACCAACTATGCTTTCATATGGAATAACCAAAAAGTACATATCAATTTCCCGAAATTTAAGATTAGCAGTCTTGTAAACTTCTTTTTAAATAAAATAATCGTTGTAATAAAATCTCTTTACTACCTATTTCAGATGACGAAGACTCGGAAATAGAATTCTCGGAGTCAGTGTTGACACCATCAGCTGAATCATATTACGAGGAATGCAGTATTCAGTACCCAGGTTTTTGCCCGTACCAAAACTCCTCTGATGACGAGACCATGGACTTCGACTACACCACTTCCCGTTCCAGAGTGAAGAAGAAATCCTTCAAACACGTCATGTTTTACATCGGCATCGACGGCACGGACAGCGCGGACATGTTAAGAGAGCATATAGGCCTAGACGACGCAGTCCCTCTGCTCACGGCTATAGATTTCCCCAAACAGAGGATGGTCACCATGAAATATGGTGATGAAATCACCACAGATTCTGTACAGAATTTCGTGGACGCATATCTAAGCGGGAATGCCGATTTTAAACCATTAAAACCTTATAGTGAGAAATGTTAAGTTTCTTTGTATGCATATAGTTTAAGGTGGATGATACTGTTGATACATAAATGTCACATTTATCAACGTAAAGCCGAAAGCGGGTGAAGAGGCAAATAGTGACTATCCCCAGAAAATTAATAAAAAAAACTATGACACGTATTCGTAAAATTACTTCTATAGAATAAAAGTCATTAAATGCACACTATGATACTTTTTCTGCCACTGTGACTACAAATCCAAGCTTTTTATTTTATGAAAAAAATGTGGTTTTTGCGAATCCGTGGACTTAAAAAAATTACGTCATTCTACTTTAACTGACAGTGTTGAAAAAAAAATTATAATTTTTTCTAAGGTTGCACTATATGCCGTTTCACCCCACCAGCCATTGATTTCACATAATGTAATGTAACTTTTTTTTCTCAATCTTGATCTATTATAATCGCAAAGGTTAATACATTTACAAAGATTTTATAAACGGATGTAATATATCGCTGCTGTCAAACCAATAAATGTGCAAAAGTATAACTTTGAGAGATTACATAAAATTAATCTCATTTAAAATTTTAATGTAATTCTGATGCACGTAGCATATTCTTAGTGACACAGAGGTCACCGCATAATATTTAGAATTACATAGCAATTACAATAAATAAAACGTCAAAATCTCGGAAAATCCTCCATTTGGCTTGACATTTGCGGTGTAATATACTTTATTTCTTTTATTATGTAACGAATTAATAATTTAATAAATTCTTATAGAACCATAATTTAATAATAATTTGTATATTAAATCTTCACTTTAATATATTCATTAAAAAGTAAATCAACATGCATAATTTTAGTATTCAAAAATTTTCATAATGGTAGAAAGTAGTTTTGTAACGAACTTATTACATAGCAACATTGTCTATAATTTTGTCAAAGTAGCGGGCATTACCTTTTTTAGAGGAGAATATTTTTTCTATGTATAATTACAAAGATATAAATCTTTAGTTATTTCTCTAGTAATAAATTAACTAAATTTCTGTCTGAATTTCATAACAAGTGTTGGCTCAACTTATTGTTAATCCAAATGTATTAGATTATTTATAGTAAAGATATCCAAAATATGTAAGTCTGTTGTTACCTGTCAGCTATTTTTACACAACACAATTAAAAATAAAGTTTTCGGTATTCCAATTATGTTATAACTGTAGTTAAACTGTCTGTAGTACGAAATGTATGAGAAATATGAAATTATGTAAAATATTTAAGGAAACAACCTTCATACCGATTCGTAAAACATTTAGTTTAAAATTATTAGCAACTTGTAGTTTTTATAGAATTAAACAGTATTAATAAACATTACAAATATTTTAAATATAGTCTCAATGTTCGTAATCCTGAACATTGCAGACAATTTTCGATGGAAGACAAAAGCATCATTGTAAAATCAGTCTCATCATTCTTTAATATATAGCAGTAAAAATACATTTATAATGACATTTAATTCTCAAGCATACGTATAATAACTAAAGAAATTGTTTTATTTATATAATCACAGTATTAGATTTATATAGCAGGTAATAAGCAACAATGGTTACGTTTAATTAATTTTCGATCTGTGATTCGATTGTTTTTTAAATTAAAAATCACATTCTGCAAAAGACTTTTTATTTAATCAACTGTTTCAATTTTTAGAAACAAATTCTTCCTTATTCCGTGCTTATTTTTAGGAAGAGAATTATATAAAAATAAATAATTGTAACTAAAATAAATACATACAATCAAACTTGACAAAAAGTCACAAAAATCAACGTTCACAAAAAGACTAAAATATTTTATATTGTAGATAAATATACTATATATATAAAATAGAAATAAAAAAATTTGTTCCAAATACTAAGCGGCAATTCTTCTATTAATATCATTTGTAATATGTGTGACACCGTCTGTGAACGACTTCTTCAATAAAGAAATAAAAGCAATAATGGCAAATAATTTAAAAGTATTAAAGAGAAAATATTAACAATATAATATTTCTCATATTACTTTAAAGTTCTCCAAAAATATTCCAAAAAAATAGATACAACTTTCTAAAATACGTTACAAAACAATGTCAATCTTAAATTTAAAGAGACAACGCGCATTATGTAAAAATAAACCGTCAGAAATTTGCAATGAAATATTAAAAAAAAATACGTTAAAAACAAATTTTAAAAAATCTTTTCTGACACATTATGGAAAATGGTTGGAAAAGCGGAAAATAATGTCGATAGATAGCCGCACGGCGACATTTGCCATACAGCCTTTCTACAAACCTCTCGGCACACGAAAAAAACTTGTACGAACAAATAAAGCAAATTCTTACTAATAACGAACGCATTTTCTATGATATATATATAATAAGCTATTTCAATGTAATTTTTGTGCGATTACTAATGACGCTTTCAATTGTGTTCTTAGTTCCAGAAAATAACCCTACGGAGATGGCATGTTGCTTAAAAAGCAAGTAAAGAAAAAGTTAAAAATGCAACTTTGAGCTATTACTAAAAGTAACAAATAATTTTATTTCTTAAACAAAATTTAATATAGCTCATTATTGTTTTAAAAATACATCAAAAACGTTCTGTAAAAAGTTTCAGATCTTCATAAAATAAGATAAAAGAAAAAATAAGAAAATAAAATAAATTACTTTTCTTAATCATCTAAACTATCTTACTTATAAAATTTGTGGACAAGATCGCTTTTAACGAATTTGTAATCTTATTATAAAATTCACATTCTGCAACAAATTATTTTCGTAGCTTTAACTTTACAATTATAAAATAATATTAAAAAAAAAAAAACTACAAAAAATTATTTTAAGTATTTCATTTGTAGTCTGTGGTATTTTGTCTTAAAGCTTTAGTCAGTAGACGCCATTATTGTGAAATAAATTTCTATACGTCTTCACGTGCTAAAACTTTCCAAATCGTTTGTATAGTTATACAAACGACAAGAATTAATAAACAATGGCCGACAACGATGATCTTCTCGACTATGAAGATGAAGAGCAGGCAGATCAGCAAACCGCCGATGGAGCCACAGAAGCGGCGCCAAAAAAAGAGGTTAAGGGATCGTATGTATCGATTCACAGCTCCGGGTTTAGAGATTTTCTTTTGAAGCCCGAAATACTAAGAGCTATAGTCGACTGTGGTTTCGAACATCCTTCGGAAGTCCAACATGAGTGCATCCCGCAAGCAGTTCTCGGAATGGACATTTTGTGCCAAGCCAAATCCGGTATGGGTAAAACGGCTGTGTTTGTGCTAGCAACGCTTCAGCAGATCGAGCCTTCGGAAAATCATGTTTACGTTCTGGTTATGTGTCACACGAGAGAACTGGCTTTCCAGATAAGTAAGGAATACGAGCGGTTTTCAAAATATATGGCCGGCGTCCGAGTGTCAGTTTTCTTTGGCGGAATGCCGATACAAAAAGACGAAGAGGTGCTCAAAACTGCGTGCCCTCACATCGTAGTGGGTACTCCCGGCAGAATACTCGCTTTAGTTAACAGTAAGAAACTAAATCTTAAGCATTTAAAGCATTTTATCCTCGACGAGTGCGACAAAATGTTAGAATCTTTAGATATGAGACGCGATGTCCAAGAAATCTTTAGAAACACGCCTCATGGAAAGCAAGTCATGATGTTCTCCGCCACATTGAGTAAAGAGATCCGGCCAGTTTGCAAGAAGTTTATGCAGGACCCCATGGAGGTGTATGTAGATGATGAAGCCAAATTAACCCTGCACGGTCTACAACAGCACTATGTCAGGCTTAAAGAAAATGAGAAGAATAAGAAGCTTTTTGAACTCCTTGATGTTTTAGAATTCAACCAAGTGGTAATCTTTGTGAAATCAGTACAACGATGCATAGCCCTTGCACAGTTGCTAACAGATCAAAACTTCCCAGCTATTGGGATTCATCGCAACATGACACAAGACGAGCGTCTGTCTCGCTACCAGCAATTCAAGGATTTCCAGAAGAGAATCCTTGTTGCCACTAACTTGTTTGGACGTGGTATGGACATAGAAAGAGTAAACATTGTCTTCAACTATGACATGCCTGAAGATTCTGACACTTATCTCCACAGAGTCGCTAGAGCAGGAAGATTTGGTACAAAGGGTCTGGCTATAACAATGGTTTCAGATGAGAATGATGCAAAGATCCTTAATGAAGTGCAAGACAGATTTGATGTTAACATTACGGAGCTACCTGAAGAAATAGAACTATCAACATATATAGAGGGTCGATAATTTTAAATTTTGGTTTTTCATTCCTTTTGTACCAACTAACTTAGATAAGTTTAGAGAATTTGGAAGTTGTCTCTCATACTGTATTTGTGTCAATGACCTTGTCTTAAGGAAGATTTATTTCTGCATACATGTGTAGGCTAACTGTATATTGATAATGTCTAAATTGATTGAAATAAGTTAATGATTTACCACAAATGAATAAAAGTGATGTTTCATACTTTCAACTGTCTATTAATTTCAATACTTAGGTAATGTTATCTTCAACTACCTTAAAAGATTTTCTTTACACCATAAAATTAATTTGGCAGGCATATTGAATGTCCTATATTTTGCAAGTAAACTTATATTAAATTGCTGTGAAAGCAATGCAAAGTACTATGTGAAACCACTTACAATATTTTTAATAAAATATGATAATGTTATAATAACTTTGATAATTACATGTGTGATTTACATTAGATATATAAATAAAAAAAATCAAATAAATAATATTTTTTATTCAATGTGCCCTTTTATCAGACTAATATCTAATAATATATATTTTTTTTAATTTAGCAAAAATAAGAAAGTAAAAATAAAATACTGAAGTATAGATAAGAAATCTGAATCCACCAGCCATAAAAACCCACAGCAAAAATGGCACCTTTGTGAGAAGTGTTTAGTTTGAAATCTATTTGCTTTTTGCCATATAGTTTCCACACAAACAATATTCAATATTTGTATAGATTGATACTTCAAGATTCAGAAACTATATAAATGGTAATTTCCATTTTATCTGTTTTAGGGTATATCTATTAATCAAATAACTGTTCTGTATTTCATAAACAAAGAGAACAATATAACTGATACCAAGATGATCATGATTATTAAAACAATAAACTAAGAATGTTATATGAGTAGGTATTACACTGAAAAAATGAAAAAGCCAATTAAACTTTTATTGATACAGGTGTTACATGTTCCACATTACAACTGCCACAGACATTATTTATTAATAATAATGATATTTTTAAAATTTTCAACTTAATCTATTTCATTATTAGTAAAACGTCTTCTCATGGGTTAATCTTGTGATCATATCCAAGGCCCATTTAGGCTGATCTCCCGGAACCATGTGACCAGCATTTCTCACCATTATTTCAACCAGCTTGCCAGCTTGCTTTACATATCCTGCCAATTCACCATCCACTTTCCACTGATATCTCTTTGCAGTTTTATAGTCTTCGGATCCAGTAAAATTGAGATTCCTCAAGTAATTAAGGGTTAAAGGATATGCAACAATTATGTCAAGCTGTCCATTATATACAAGGACATAATAGTGGTCCAGAAGTTCTGTCATCAAAGGTGCTACAGACTGCATCATATCTGCCTTCAGATGTTCCTCTACCTCATGACCTTGATTGAATGTCAAGTTTCCAACATGTATAGCCTTTCTTACAAAACTCTTTTGCAGCATTGGCCCAAAATCTTCATAATCTGTGTAGTCTTTTGTATGCAAATAATTAAAATAGAATTTAAAACCTGTCATATTATAGAATAAGCTTTGGCCATCAATTAGGTCTCCATTTAAAAGAGTGTCAAAAACTTCAAACGCTTTATCCCACTGCTTCTGCTGTATATAAGTAACTCCTTTCTTTTCATAATCTTCAAATATTTTTGCCTGGTTCCAGTCTAACAGACCAATTTGATACAAATATTTACTGTAGACAAGTTGATGTTCCGGGTCGCTAAGACCATTACCTATAGCAATAGCCTTCAAGTTCACTTTGATCTTTGCATTTGTATTTTTTTTATAAATTGTATATGCAAATGTCGGTACATATTTGCCAGCATATGATTCTCCGGTTATGAAGAATTTGTTTGCCTGCAATTCAGGGAAAAGCTGGAAGAATTGAATGATTGTAGAATAGAGTTGTTCACCAACCTGAGTCTCATTAGTGCAGTAGCCCTTTGGATCTTTCGTAAAGCTAAACCCAGTGCCAACCGGGTTATCAATGTAAATAATATGGTGGCCCAACGCCCAAGTATATTTGCGACGTTCAAATGTTTTATTTCTTACCCTCAACGGTCCGTTTTCGGTGAATAAACCATATAAAGAAGTAGCACCTGGTCCGCCTTGCAGCCATACAATTACGGGTGAATTTTTGTTGTTGGGCACCATCGCAGGGAAATACCAAAAGAACTGATTTGAATCATATTTCTTGTCGACAGTGAAGAAGCCGGCATAGCTTTTAATGCGAAGGCTCTCCGTAAAAGGTACTCGCGCTAATTGCCTGGCTAGTGTTATGTTACCACTCTCGATGTACGGAGTAAGGAATAACGGCGTACCAGGATCTCCATCATCTTGTGATTCAAGATTTAACTTCGGGTACCGGTGTAAAAAGCAATGTGCCGTAACTAATAATTGAATAAAAAAATAAATCGAATGCACAGACATGGTATGCGTCTGACGACTGGCGGGAAACGAATGAGTGTAGCTATAATAATCGCATCACCTTAGTATAACCTTATTATCACAACTGTTTTAAACAGTGTATTATTATTAGGTCATAATATCACTACCCACTAATATGCGGCGTATCTCGTGTTACATTCCATCGTTTTATATTTATTTACCTACGGTTTGATTATACTTGATAGTCCCGTGCAAAATTTGTAAACAAAGTTATATTGAAGTTTCATATAGATGGTCCAATTTAATATATTAACGGGATACCATTAATTCACAAAATGTATTTTACTGATATAGACTTGATAAAAAGAAGTCTTAAAAAAGTTTTTTTTTAAGTTTTTATATTTTCCAAAAATATTGACATTTAAAAATTGTAAAATAACAAAATTATACCGGTTTTCTTTGTTTTGATAGAATTTTTATACATGAATGTTAATCGTGTCTTTTTTGAAAAAAAATATTAGCAAACAAATAAGAATGGTTGGTGATACGAGCACATTTAAAAAATGTTGTTTTGTGCGTTGAACAGTGTATAAACAATAATAAAATGTAGTTTTCTTATCGGCAAACCCTCATAGATAACTGGGTTAAAATCATATTTTCATTATATTATTAACAAACGGATAACGGTTAAATATAAACGTTCTACAATGGCAGGTCATTTCGTACAATCTTAAAACTGGTGATCTGATAAAAAAAAAACGTTTAATTAGTCTTCATCTTGACTAAAACCTCATTACTAAGGAAATTTATTTAAAAATGTTTTATTTCTTTCTGAATGTACTCGTAAAACGTTGACATTTCATCAAGTATGAAGATGTCTTAGTTGTTTTTAAACGCTAAACATGTCAAGCGACAAAGCGATTTGAAATATGTAAACAGCAAACGTAACGGACGTCTCGTTTTATAAAAGATTACATTAAAAGACGTTTTATTTGGATTAATGAATATCTTGGAATAATATGATAACAAAACATAATTTGTTAATATTATCTTATATAATTTCGTTTAGTTCATGCACTATTTTTCCATATGTGTACCCACGCTTGAAACTAGAAGCAAAAAACCCAGACGCTGCTGGTGTTCCCTTGTATATCACACCATATTTAAAATCTGGAAATATAACACAAGCGCAAAATTTATCACGAGTGCAACTAACCGATAAAATGGGATTTAAAAGTTACGCTGGATTTTTTACAGTTAACGAAATGTATAAGTCAAATTTGTATTTTTGGTATTTCCCGCCATTTACGAAGATCGAAAATAGTCCTGTAATTTTATGGTTGCAAGGTGGACCTGGTGCTAGTTCGCTATTCGGTCTATTCACAGAAATAGGACCGCTTATAGCCAAAGAAGGTGGTTTCGGTTTAAGAAAATATCACTGGGCGTTACGCTATCACTTATTCTTTATTGATAACCCAGTCGGAGCGGGATTTAGTTTTACGGAATTTGAAAATGGCTATTGCAAAACCGAAGATTGTATTGCTGAAAATTTATATGAAACTTTAAATCAATTCTTTACTTTATTTCCTTATTTGAGAAATAATGATTTTTATATTGTCGGCGAGTCGTATGCAGGCAAATATATACCAGTTTTAGCCATGTTTATACAGACTAAAAATGAAGAAGTTAAAAATAGAATCAATCTTAAGGGCGTAGCTTTGGGAAATGCATATTGTGATCCAATTAACCAAATAGATTACGGCAACTATTTATATCAGCACGGTTTAATAGACATTAAACAACGCAGTGAATTTTTAACTTTACAATCTAAAATTGTCGATGAAATAAAAAGTGAAAACTGGAGACAAGCGAATGTTCTAATGGACAAATTAATGGACGGTGGACTAACAAATTCATCATATTTCAAACAATACACCGGTTTTAATTATTATTACAACTTTATGAAGACTCAAAATGATGAAGGAATGACATTATTCTGCAAATTAATACATAACGATAAAGTCAGGCGCAATATTCACGTTGGAGGTCTGCAGTTTAATTCCGGTGAAGATGTACAGGCTTTCCTCGCATACGATTTTTTAAAATCTGTAGCACCTTCCATAGAACAACTTTTAACATATTACAAAGCTATGTTTTATAGCGGTCAGCTAGACATTATTGTAGCGTATCCACTTACAGAGAGTTTTCTAAGGAAATTAAATTTTTTATCAGCTGATGAGTACAAGCGTGCTCCGCGTAACATATGGCTTGTAGATGACGAAATAGCGGGTTATGTTAAAAAAGCTGGTAATCTAACTGATGTGTTAGTAAGAAATTCTGGTCACATGGTTCCATACGACCAACCCAAGTGGGCATTAGATATGATATCCAAGTTCATAGATGGTCAGTTTTAATTACACAAACCTTATGGATAACTCTCTTTTAATATTAAAGTATAAATATTTTATATAGTCCAGACTTTTATTTTTATCATCAATGTATGTTAGGAATGAAATGACTTCAAGCCATATTGGCAAGCTTTCAGTTCCTCAATAAGTCATGACCAGTGCTATACTCGGGATTTCTATAGGAAATCGAATAGATATGAAAAGGTTCTTGGACAAAATAAAGTAACTGATACAGCGAATGGGCGGGTTGAAGTGGCAGTTAACAAATGGCAGCTTTGATAATGCCCTGGACTTCAGAGCAGTATATTCCAAACTTTTTTATACTTTGTCCGACCTTGGCCAAATTAAAATTCATACACCTCCCCCCCATGTAACATATATAATTTTTATATTATTGCTAAACGATTAAACCCATGTTGAATCCATCTTCGAATTACTCCCCTGTGGGGCGCAGGCCCCAGAAACCCACTAAATCAGGGTATGATGTCCACTCACAAGCTGGCCAGTCTTCGTTGGAAGAAGTGGAATATAGGCCACGAATCTATCCTGTTGGAAATATATGATGGAGACCTACGCCCAGCAGTTGACGCCATATGGCTGGAAGAGACGATCACACTATTATTTATATAAATTATTACAAAACACGAGATTCATTATGCATTTTTTAATTCAATTACAAATAAATAACATTAGAATCATTAGCTAAAATTACAATTACAATTAATAATATCTTAAATTATTCATTGCTGTGATAATTGATTATAAAAATTATTATCATATCATTTGAAAAAAAAAATTGAAATTTACTATATCGAATCAATTAAAATAAATTGAAAAAATCACTGAAATAATAAACAATAGTCAATCATTTGAATTAATTCATTTAACTAATTATTGTAGAACAGACTAGGGTTGTGTATTTTTTCCGCAAATCTTTTTAATGGTATATGGCATAATTCAATTTTAACAGCAAATAGTTTTGAATGTTTGAGAGGTCATGCGAGGAGGGCTGTGAGGGCGTCGAGGAACTGAGCCCTTTGTGTCGTCGGCAGCGTGATGACGGACGTGTCCACATGGTCCAGTGACACTGAAGCCCCACTCTTGCTTGCCGCTTGCTCAAATGCTGCACCAAATAGGCTGCGAATTTAAAATTTCTCTATTCAAGTATACATATACATTATTTTAACATTATAAGTAGTAGACTACCATTAGTAATGACTTGTTGAGAAGCGCCAGCCAGAAACTAAACAGTTGCTCTAATTAAGTGTTATTTAACATTTTTTTATCGACATGTTGTAATATTAACCATGTGAAGTCAAATCAAGTTCCACAAATTTCGATGAACTAAAAACTCTTGAATACTATATTTAATAACATACTTTTAATATTAAATATAAAGCTAAGAAAGGGAAAGTCTAAGATAACATGTGTAACTTTATTATATAAGAGGGACTGGAAAGTAATGTCGTTTCTGTCGACATACTTTACAGAAAAACCTGATTGATTTTTACCATTCCACAAAGTTTGTATACTAGATGGCGAAAGATTACTGATAAAGAAGGTGAATATATTGTTGATTAGAAATAAAAACTTATTAAATATGTAGTGTAAATTTAACTTAAGAAAGCGACATTACTTTCCGGTCCCCCTAATATATGCATAAGAATTTGCTAACTTATAATAATTTATCCATTATCTCTTCAACGGGTGACAATAATGTGCGAATCTGTTAATAAGTTACATCTATATTAAGTTTATGTATAAGTTAACATAAATAAGCCATGCCTTAACCAGTAGATAAAGTAGTGTTTCCTGGGTGGTACATCCGCAGCTGAATATTCTCTCTGTAGATTTCTATTTGACTTTAATTTCGATACTTCCGTCAATTATTAAAAAAAGTTATTTTTTTAGAATAGGACATCACAACTCATAAATTACAAAACTAGATATTTGTGTAAAAGGTGAGTGTATAGTAAATTTAGCAATAATTTTTAAATTATTTTCATATATATTTAATTGTTCTTTATAAAGTAATCACACTGAAATATGTTACATTAACTTTTTTTTTTATTTGGAATGTGACAGGTCTGCATGAACAGGTAATTATAAACAGCAAATAGCTTATTGCAGATTAATGCAAAAGCAAAATAATAAATATGATCATCTTCTCATAGGTGTGTAAGCTGTTTGGAAGATGGTGTAAACATCCGACATTCTGTCAGAGAAAAACATCTCAAGGGACATTGGATGATGATCAAGTTAGTTTTAACTTAGTTTCTAGGGGAACCGGTGCTCACAGGAGTTCTAGCTTAGACTCACAGAGATCCAAAATCAAGTCAAAAAGAATCACTCTCCATTAGAAACAGAGTTCTAAAATCAGCTCTTAATAAGTTTAACACATAATGTGAGATAATCACAGATTTTGTGTAGTTTTTAATAATAATACTCAATTATTATGAATTTTAATCAAGAATTCTCTGAATAATGAAACATAACTAGATGGTAAACAATAAATAATTATATACACATGTTAATAATAATAAAGCCTTTTATTTTAAGAAATTAATAAATTGATGTGTTAAATGTGGTTTGTCCCGAGTTCTGGATCCCTTTCAGGCTGAGGATTTCCTCCAATTCCTTCCACTCTAGTCTATCCCTCGCTTTAGATATTATTAAATAATAAATTTTATTGTAACATTACTCACTTCCTGGGTTCCTGCTCAAAGCGTGGTGGGAGCCCTAGCAGTAAGCAATTGGCGCCGGTCCCCGTGCTAGCCAGCAGCGGCCTGGAGACTCCGCCAGCGATCCAACGCGCTGCCTCGCCCAACCACAGGGGACCATGAATCAAAGCTGCCTCCGGAGTACCCTAAAACAATATCTTTGATATAAGTAAAACATTCCATCTGTTTTATAAAACTGTTTACGACCAGGGAAAAGTCCATCATTTACAATATACAGAAATAAAAAGCAAACAATATATGCCAGGGGTGCGGCTCGCGAGCTACATGCCTGTCGTCATATGATTGTCAAAATATGAAAAAAATGATTGGAAATTGAAACAAATTACTGGTGTAAATAAGTATTAATATTATTCCACCATAAAATTAGCGAAATCCAAACATCGATCATAATTAACTAACCGTCATTGTAAGTATTAATACTTCAGTACATATATTTTGTGCTTTTGTTTAAATAATTTCAATAAATATGATTTTTATAAAAAAAAAACATTCTTCTGAGTGTTTTAAATGCGTTTTCAATGGCGGCTTAAAAAAAAATTTCAAATTTTGAAAAATGTCTCGCACTATCAAAGAGCTTTGCCGTCCCTGATATATATTTATTCAAATATAATGTTGTGGGTGTCTATGGGCTGAAAAGATGACGACGAAATCATATTGTGCTGATAAATTGATATTTTTTTTATTTTAAAATTGATATATATTTATATGTATATATATGCTATGTGGATAAAAAATATAATTCATATAATTGTAAAGCATGACAATCCTTCATAAGTAGTCTGTTTGAATAATATAAATGTCCACTGTACCTCTTGAACGATGAAGTAACTAAATGGTCCAGCCAATAGCAATCTTCTAGAAGAAAGCGTCGCGTGGACTAGACTAGCGACAGCTTGTAAGCATCTTCTAGCAGCTGCCGCGCCCCTGCGCCAGCACTCATTGTCCCCGGACACTTCTAACGCCGCCAATGCTTGTTGGAAACCTTCAGCTTTTGGAATTGTTTCCTGTAATAATACATCCAATGCATTTTATCACATTTTTTTGTTCCAGCATGAATTCCAAAAAAAACTTATTAATTCTAATTTTCAGTGCATACAGAAACTTATTTATACGCCGCCAATGCAAAGCAACAAAATACAATTTGATATTCCTCAACCTAGGTACTAATCCAATCCAAAATGAACATGCATACTTTGTATCAAATAGCGATGAACTGTTACAAAATTAATTTTTATCTATTTATTTATTTTCATTTTGACATTTAAAGACATGCCAACTACAAAGAACCTTAAACTTTTTTTTCAGTAATTACAGTGTACGCTGCTGGTAGACCATGATCATGTCAAAGAAATAGCTTAACAGTCTGTGTGTGATTTTGATATGGCTTGAAACAAACCGATATTGAGTGCAGACTTTGTGGCCTCCCTACAAAGTCTCTCTTTGAATACAATTCTGACCACAATCCATTAGCAAATGGTGAATACCTTCATTCTATTGTTTCTGAAGATGTTAATGCTGTTAGCCCTGAGACTTTTACAGCTTCATCGGTACTGAGTTCACAGAGCGGAAGGGTCTGTGAACTAGATGAATATCTTCAATTACTCCACAAACCTCTTAATTCGGAGACTGATTTTCTTATGAATTGCATGCTATTACTGTAACTGCTATCATAAAATATAACCTATTTTAACTATATAATTAATTCAGGCATCACTTTGCGGAAGTCCATCCTAAGTAAGAAAAGGAGCTAATATATAGCTGCTGCGGCTATGCGGCAGTGGTCGTGCAATGAAGTGCACTGCACGCCAGTCCGCTGATAAATGGGCGTGCAGTAAACAACGCGAAACACAACTACCACCGTTAATTCACTCTACACGTGTTTCACCACTCCACAGGGCATCCTCAGGAGTAATGTTACACCAACCAGTGCCAATACCGAGTTATTTTAACTCACATGTTCAATCAACGCCATAACTACATAAACGGTGTCCAAAGCAGCTATAGAGGCCATATGAGGCCGTTGCAGTATGAAGGTAGCCTTGGTGGGCACCGGCAGCTTGTGTTTCGGAGCAGCTGTCTCCAACGCTTCCAGTAACGACCGCCGAAGTTCCACATCCATAGATCGGTACGCCTGTCGGGCTTGCTGCAGCGGGAATCTGGAATAATTCAAGTACAAAATTTCTTTATTCAAGTAACCTATTATAAGTAGTAAACTACCACTGGCTCTGTATCTGCTGAGATCTTGCTAGAAAATAAACTGTTGCCTTATAAATGAAATTTAACAATCCTTAAATGTATACATTATAATATCAATTATTTAAATTAGTCAATAATTTCAATCAACTAAAAATTCTCTAATGCTATAATAAGATTTGATTCTTATTATACTTTTAATTTTAAATTTGAAACTAAGAAAAAAGACCTAAGATATGTTGGTGTGTTTACATTAATTATAATAAATAAAAAATAAGGGTTGTCCCAAAGTGTATTTACTAGGCCCAGCGAAAAAAGTCTAATTCATTTGTAATAAACAGAATCAGATTTTTTAATAAAATTCCGAAAACCAATATTGGACTACCATTTATAAAATTCAAAACGCATATTAAAATTGAGTTGACTGAAAAGATATATTATTCGATGAACAAATATTTAAAAAATAACAATCCTTGGAAATGATGTCGCTTGATTATTTTGTTTTCATTTAAGTATTGATAAAGTGTATAGCATAAATGGTATAAAGCATAATACATATTGTCAAACTTTAAAAAAAAAATTTTGTTGTTATAGAGCTACTTTCTGCTTCTTCTCCACAATAATAACACCTTGCGAAGCGAAGACAAAAATGAAATAGATTTAAAACAAAGTTGACAATCGTTGAAAAAATGAATTTTATCTGTTATTTTTGCTCCTATTTAATATCTCTAATTATCATATATTATATTTAAGAATTAATCAAAAACTCGAAAAAATCATATAGTAGCTTGAAGGATTTTTAAGTGATAATAAAGCTTGGCAATGAATTACTCTAATACAATATTAAGGATATTGTGAAGGTGACCACAGAAGAATCCCGTCTTACTTTGTGATGGGCTCTTCTCATGTTAGTATGCATTTGGAGCTCTATGTTTAAATTTAAGGATGACTTTATGGGGGAGTTCCATTTAATTCAAGATTCTACAGAAATTAATACAACAAATGGCAAAGTAGAAAATAAAATTATTAAATAGATATGTCAGATACTGTCATATTAAAATCCAGAACAGCGACTATTGGATGTTGAAAGTCAGAACATAAATTTTCATTGCGAATAACATTCACATCCAATGACTTTCTATGACTTACCCTACATCTACTGGTTCATAGTTTGCATCTACTTAATACAATTAATGTATAACTCACCCCATGTCAGCCAGTAGCTGTCGCAACCTGGATGAACCTGAGCGTGCGTACAGTTTCAGTTTGGGAGCTAAGGCGGCGGCATGGCTCAGGGCAGCTTCTAGTGTCCACTCTCGGTACAGCGGCAGCCATGCATCTTTCTCCATCACCACACAAGCCGTCTAAACAGCATTATGTAAAATCAATTTCATAAGACAATTGTGATCTCACTCCAGGCTTTATTAGAACCCAGTTGCTCAGCAGGCCATGGAGAGAGCTATCCTTGGGATTTCTCTAAGAGGTTGAAGTAATTGATGAAGCACGCCAAATTGGCAAGTTCAACTGGCAGTAGCCAGGTTACAGCTCACATAAGAAATGGCTGATAAGATCTTAAGGTTCTTATAGTATTAATTATGAATAGAATATGGTAGGTACAGATTATGTAATAGACCAGGGGTGGCCAAACTGCGGCTCTTTGAACAATTATTTTGGTCTCCCATTGATTGTCAAATTATTTCAATATTTAAATTTATGTAACCTATGTCAGCTCCTGGGAAATTGAATCAAATTACTGGTGTGAATAATTACTATTATTATTCCACCATAAAATTAGCAAAATCCAAACACCAATCATAATTAACTAACCCGCATCTTAAGTATTATTAGGAGTGCTGTCATACACGTGTGCTATTACATCTAACTTCAATGCACATATTTTGTACTTAAGTCATATAATATCAAAATATTCGTTTGCGTGTGTATTAAATTGCGGCTCCCGAATAAACTTCAAATTTCGAACAATAACTTGAACTATCAAGGAGCTTGAACACCATTGTAATGCATATACATGCATTATAAAGAAAAAGATTACACTTTTAACTTACGTAGGAGTGCATTGTACCATTCTTTGGAATGAACCGCCTCTGGTTGCTGCATTTATTTAATATTCACCACATCTATCACACTTGGTGTTCAAAGCCATCATTGAGTTATACCCTACTATATAACGAATATGCATTTCTTGTAACAGAATATTTAATCGCCTACCATCTTTCGCGGCTCTTATAGTTTTTAGGAATCATCTCGATAATTCACTGTATGTATAACAGATTTTTAATTCCAGGTCCAGGTCTAAGTATCTAGGTGTGTTCTTACTCGATTAGCAGCAGAATCATCATGGCGGCGAGCAGCTGCAACATAGCGATGCAACGCTTCAGCGTCCAGGAGGCATCGAGCTGGAGATCTTGCATGTAGCGCTGAATGTGCTTCAGCTGCCACAGCTGCCGCCCACAACGCTGCTTGGGACAGACGTGATGCAAGCGCAGACAACTCCAATAAAACGCATGCACTCTGAAATAGTTATTTTACTTTAATTTTAATTTAGAATTTATGTAAGAGAACAAATAAAAATCCATTAGGTGAACCAAAGACATAGTTAAGGACGCCTGAAGTTTTAGGCAGAGGAAGACCAGACATCATGGCGGCCTTAAATCGTGCAGTGGGCATCTATCGTTTGATAAGATAATGATGAAGTAAGTGAAACAAATGATGGCTGTAGGCTTTTTTTTAAATGGCTCCCGCTATTAGTGGCTTTTCGCTCTCCTCTATCATATTTATAGGACAGGGCATTACAGTCTAATTATATGACATCCTCAATTAAAATACTTATTAACTTTCACAATTAAACAATTTTTGCATATTTACATGTTTCTGTTTTGTTTATTTTAGCTTTATTTATCTCACATTTAAGGCCTTAAAATGATTACCTTAAAAATATGCCTAAATGACATTCCATTTTAAAAAATACAAAGTAATTGAATTTAAAGGGGGGGTGAATGTATAGCTCATTTGTCAGAAAAAAAAACTTGCAAAATCACAATGTACTTTATACATATTATCACTATCCATATACCTTATAATCGCTCTAAAACATCTTATATTAATTTATTTTTCTATTTGAATGTGACAGGTTGATAGCTTCTGGCTGTACAAAATCTGCAGAGACAGATAGTAAATAATAATTAATTATATACTTAAAACTTTTTCTTTCTACATTATCATTATTATTTCTGAAACCATCGATTTTTGAATAGGGATACATACATTAACTGTCAGAAAGTAAGTTATATATTCACCTCTTTGTAGCTAATAAACCTCTAATTACCCCGATAAAGGATAACTTAATTATAAATGATTTAGTCAAAAGATTTCTGGATTAACAATTGTTTCAAGATAAACTGTGATTGCCTATATAATTGACAGTACAACTACCTATGGACATATCTGTCTGAACTCCCTGGGTGCCGATCTGCCCGAAATAAAGTAGGCTACATTATATCAAATCACCTTAAAAATACACTTATCACTTATACACAAATCGCATGCTATAGAAGTACTTGAAACTGCAGGATCATAAACAATAATATTTCATTAATTATTTTTAAAAATTCATGATCCAGCACTTGAAGGGTATAAATATACTTTTTATTCGTAAATAATAAATAAACTTACCGGTTTTCCATTGTACGAAAACTGTGTATAATTAAACATGAGAGTGTGCCTACGCTCTTCCCAAGCTTTGCGCGCCCTCCTTCGTTCCACTATGGCTTCCAGACCTTCACGACCACTTTCCACTTCTTCATTCTGAAAATACATTTATTTACTTATTTCATACTTTATCCCGATTTATTCTTCTTCTCAATACATATTATGTGCTATAATTGAAATCCATTTATAAATAAAATAATGACAGACACTCAACAAATAAAAGAAATAAAAATAAGCTACTAACACCTACAATTCTTTTTTTAAAAGTTAACAAGTCATTCATGGGTCTGACTACGCATATATAATAAAATTTCTTAAGATATCTTAGAGCTTACTTTTCTTTAAAAGTACATTATTAAATATGTCTTATTATAACATTCAAGTGTTTTGATTGAAATGTGTGGAACTTATTTGACTGAGCATTGTTAAATTTCATTTCTGGCTGGCACTTCTCAACAAATCACCATTACTGGTGGCTTACTACTTAAAATCGGCGTTTTAAAAGTGCATATAAATGCTTTCTTCAATATCTGTAGTTTGAATTTTAAAAACACATGTACAAAGGACTATATTGAAATTCTTATTGTAACTGTACAGCTGCCACTTGAAATACATATGTTATGCCCAATTGCTAATATGCTAATACTGACTGACAAGACGCTTTAAGCAAAAAGAAAATAAACATTTTGTTGACAGACAATGGACTTTAAGAGCTAATGTGCAACAGGACTATAACTTATGCCCACACACACTATTAAGTAAATAGCATTCCACATGGAATAGTCATATCTAAATATCCACTTCACATTAGTCTTATATTAAATTTAGAATATGGAACCTCTATTTACGCTTTAAGTTCTCTACTCCTGAAACTATATATAGCTAAAATAAAAAAAATAGTAGAAATTTAATTTATTATAGTGTTCATTCTACAGTGATAAAACAAGACATCCACCCACAAGGTGGACAAATAACCGAGTTATAGGCAAATGCTATATATGTAAAAGCATTCTCATATATCACTCTTATATGAGTTCCATATACATATCTATAAATGATACACATATGACTCCTTATTAAAAGTGGTTTATTTTAAATACTAAGAAAAATAAAGTAGTGAACGAAATATATGACTTTCTTATAATTAAATAGATAACATTTTAATTAAAAATTTACATATAAATTTACATATAACTACAAAAACGTTTTTTCAAATAAATTACAGAATTCCAAAAACATATTACATGTTTACTTACTATAAACTTCATAGTAAAAAATACTTATAACAAGTGTTTTATGTATAAGGGACATGAAATCGCATATTTTAAAAAGGTATATTATACAAGTACCATATTATACAGTGGGTTATTCTAAATAATTATCAATTAATCAGAATGAAAGAATATAATGCATGTAAGGTAAGAAAAGTAAACCCACCTCATCTTCTTCATCATCTCTGAATATATCATCAAAGTTAGGAATGTTTTCTTCTTCATCTTTGTATACTAAGCGGACCTAAAAAGATAACATCAGTATAAATAAAGAGGTCAGCAATACTAATACTTTAAAAACATGTAAAAGATAAAATTAAACAATTTTATTACTACACAATTATGGCACCCAACATTTTGAAATATAAATTCGTAAATAACAAGGGCTACCTATTTTTAAATAAAGTAAGGAAGTTGATCCCTTTAAAGAACATTTTAATATTTATTGAGTTTAGTTGACATAAATACTTTCAGGGCCAATGTTCTTTTTATTAATTTATACATATTAATATATGTATAAATTTGAGGAAGACTACATACAAATGGTAAATATTAGAATCAAGTTGAGCTCTCTGAAATTGCCATCATATTGCTTAAAATTTATGGCTACAATAGTATCCTAGCACGAAAAGACCAAAACACATTCAGACAGATTTTTTTGTTGATCTGTCATAATTAATCATAATTTATTTTTGATAATAATTTGTAGGAAAATGAACAAAAGAAACTATTTTCTGTGTCCACCTGTGCATTGACAATTGTAATTTATTGTCTCATTTGCACAATGATAATAGCACATACAATTATCTATATCAGACACACATACAAAATGTAATTCAAAAGTTTGTTCCATAAAAACCATTAACTTCAACTACAGGTAAACTTGTGACTTAAATATCTAATCTATGATAATAATTAAATATGATCAACTCACCAATGAAGAGATCAGTAAACAAACCTAAAGCAACTAATTGGCAAGTTGATATGGTAGTGAGAATGCAACAAAATAAAAAGCCACAGGAGCTTTAAGGTTCTGGGTTGGAGACCACAGCCCCGGCAAGTTCAGCATAGGACATCACCCACAAGGTAGGGAGATGACCTTTTAAGGGCCATCAATAAATGCTGGATGCTGGTTACTTCTAACCAATATTAAATGAAAAACTGTGCCTTTTGTCCAATAGTGGACATCTCATAACAGAAATAATTTGCCATATGATAGATTTATAATATTTCAAAGTATAATATAAATCTTTCATAATTAGTTCATTTCAATAACTAAATTTTCTTCAAAATAGTTCAGTGTCAGGTAAAATACAACCATTATAACATATATCAATTGAAATAACACTATTATATATTATAAAATATGTTTAATTAATACCTGGCCATCACTATAAACATTGCATATGTCTGATGGTTTGTGAGAATCTAAGACGAAAAAAACCACTTCCTCATCCGGCTGCAGGATATCCACCAAATCAATAGTTCCACCGCAGTTTATAAGCACTACATATTTAATTTCCTCATTGTTTTCTTCATAGGCAGATTTGAGTTCAGATATACCCCCCACAGGAACGAGTGTATACGATATATTATCACATTTAAAGAGATCTTGTAGAATTTTACATGCGCATATCGCGTCAACGTCGTAGTGCACTAGCAAAAGAACTCTCTGCAATAAAGGCATATATTAAAAAGTAAATAACACACTTCCACACATCTACAGTAATTATGAATTTAATACTTACATTACCCAAAAGTATATTATAGAAATCATTTCTAAGGTCCTCTACAAACATTTTGATTGAAATATGTTAATATATGTCAGGAGATCATCATATTGAAAGATTTCATATAAATTATCGTCGAGATCACCTGTGTATCACCAAAACAATTCTTAAACTGTCAGTTGAACTGAAAGACGATAAAGGTTTCGCGCCGAAAATAATAGTGCGTTCGAAAACTTACTATCAATTGTAGTATTGAAACAAGTTTTTGAACAATTATTCAATTCAATTTCGTATAGAATTCATTGAATAATTTTAGAAATGCCTCTTTTGTTTTATAAAATTACAACAAATAAATCTCCTAATATGTAAATGTACGCACGACGATAATATTGTTATTTTAATTCAATTATTTTTTCATTAAAAAAGGTTAGTGTTTGCCGCCAACGCTGATGAAAAGATACATCCTATAACAGAAGTAGGCTATAGCCTACACTTTTTATTTAGTAGCTAAATTCCAGTGCCTTATCAGGAGCCGCGGAAGCCGATATATAGTTTCATGAAGAACTTATTATAGAAATAATCGTATTCACTAAATTGGGAGGCCGCCGCGCTCCGATATTTAGTTACCATGTGACAAGTAGTTGGACCTAAAGGGACCACAGCTTGGGCTCTTACTCAATAATTTCGATTAGAGGAGCCTCCACCGTCTAAATACTACTGTCGTAATAAAATTACGACTTCTTCCGAAAATTTATTTAACTTAGCTCACAAAAGTTATTATTTAAGAAATAGCTACCGTTAATGTATGTACACTTAATTGTACTAAGTTACGTAAATGTGTACTTTTACGCGTCTGAAATAGTTAATAACTCTACTTAGGGTAGTTAACAGAATTTCATGCAATGGTGACTATATTTATTTAAGAACTATTTTATATGTAGAAAATTTCATTCTGAAATCATAGTTGTACAGGATTTTATATGTATATTACAATATTTATTGGGAATCGAAATGTTATCGAAAAGTAATACCTGCGAGTGAATTAATTTGCAATTTATTGAAATAATTGAGACTAACTAATAATTACAAGGGTTTTCTTTTTCAAGTGACATCTAATTGTAAACTGCAATGTTTTAAATAAATGATATTTATTATATAATTTTTTTTACAATTTCATGTTATTAACATGGTGTTCTGCTATTTTATGTACAATTGTTCCAGGTCGAAGTAAATTACTGTTCAGAGCTCGAAAGTAACACTTTAAAAGTGATTCATCTTTTTCTTCTGGATATAAATAATCTTTAAGGTCATAGCATAAATAGCTTTCAGGACAATCAAGTGCTCTGAGACAACCAGCATACTCAGACCATAACATTTTCCGCCATTTCACATTGTGCCTTTGGGCCAATGGTACTAACACACATGCTGCAAAACATGGATCACCATAGCTCACTCCTTGAAAATGTTCCAAAAACTGCATATAAAAATCTTGAAAATTATTCAATCCTGTTAGCTGTTTGTCAAAATTAAATTTATGCCTACTTTTAAAAAGTACTTCAATACATTTCTTTAACAGAAGTTTTATAGAATGTTCCAGAAACAATGAATTATCACATAAGAAAACGCACATTATGCGACAAAATCTGTCTGTTACATCAATTTCATCAAGAAGATCTGGAAAGCACATTTCATTGAAAAGTATCCATTCTAAACTACTGCTTACAATTACTTCTTTCTCTTTAGCTTTTTGTTCTGCTATTTTCTCAGCATGGTCACCAAAAACTCTAGGTTGTGTATTTACTTCTTGACTTTTACTGTACAAAGCTAATATCGGCAAATACATCCAATCTCTTGGCAGTATAGGTTCTTTCCACTTCTTCAAATTAATATTTGATTCAAAATTATAGCTGCTGACATTGATGACTTTACTGTAGCATACTTTAATATCTTCTATACATGTAAAAACTTTTGAAAAGCCATCCTTCTCAGACAAAGACACTAAATTAAAAAGTCTTTCAGCTGAAAACCATTGTTTATTGAAAATTATATTTTCAAAGAGATATTGTAATTCATATTTTTTATCTACACGAAGTATGTAACAGAGTTTATTAGCAACAGTGTATAGTAAATCTTTTTTTGACTCAGCAATATCACTTTGTACTGCAACCTTTACGGTATTAAAAACAAAATCAGTTTCCATTCTCGTAAACCAATTGTCAGATAAAGATGGTGATTTATTCGCTAACTTCCTTAAGTACATTAGAACATGTTCTATGTAGCTGTTACAAATGTTTCTATCATTAACAAAGGTCAAAACTTTAAACAGAGATGCGAGAAAAGGTAAAGGGGATGTGATGTTCAAAATTGGTAATTCCCTTTGCGTTGAGTCTATAACTATACTTCCAATATTAACAAGATTTTTAGTAAAATGAAAATCTTTAGCATCAATACTGGATAATAAATTTGAACTTGGTATTAAATGTTTTATTAATTCTTTGAAGCCACATGATTGTACTAAATTCTTTAGACTAACATTGAGGAATTGTACAGTTTGTTTTTCACATTGTATAACAGTTCCACAGCAGTCCAGTAATGAAGAAACTAAACGTAAATGACCACATGTGTACTTTTCAAAATTGGAAACCTGTGACAGCCATTTCTGAACACCCTCTTTTAATAACGGATATATTAGAGATTTATATTTATCAAGATTAATGTTACACTGAAATAGCTTGTTCACAAATTGTAAAACTATGGCTGCATGCATTATAGATATCACCGAAGAATTATAAGTAATATCAGTACCCTTTACATGTTTATACAGTAATGTCACTATAACTGGGAAAACTGAATCTGCATTATCCATTCCACATTTATAATGAAGGCAATTTGTTAAAATACTGATTGCTTCAACTTGTAAATGCATACCATATGTACTATCAACTCCAGAGCTTATGTATTCCGATAAAGGTTTCAGTATACCATATTTTTTTATTAATATCTCATCAATGTCTTTATTTTGTAATGACAAAACTCTAAAAAGTTTAAGTGCAGCTAACATTGGTTTCCCTTTATATACACTGTTCGAATCAAAAGTAAAGTTAATGCCAGTTGTCGGAAGAAAATAATTAATAATTGTTAACATCAAATGTTCTGTATTGACAATTTTTATAGCAGTCTCTTCTGAATCTCTAGACAATCGTGTTAAAATTTGTAAACAATATTGGACACAATTAAAACTAGGTTTAATCACATCTAGTACATAGTATAACCTTTGAAGAATGTCTGTTCGTAAGAGTACTGTTATAATATCAATTTCTGCAAGATGAAAATCCTTTAACTCAGACTCTTTAGATTCAAGTTCTTCAATTTCAGATTTATCATTTTCAAGACATGGTTGAAATGTGCCTTCTTCAAATCCCAATAAAGCATCAAGTGATGCTTCATCTACCCTGTTGTAAATAAGATTTCTCATAGCTTTTAATGCGGGCTCTAATATTATAGTTTTATTTTCATCTATTGCTATTCTAATAATGAAGAAGATTTTTGTTATTGGCAGATCCATAATATCTTTGTACGTACCAGCATTGTAATATTCCAAAATACCCGCAATAGTGTTTAAAGCCATCACTCTTTGTTGTGCTATGGTTGAACGAGAGAGCTCTATGAGTTCTGTTAAGGAGTATCCAGGTCTATGTGGTTCTTCTCCATGGTGGAAAAGAGTTTTAGTTTCTTCTGTGTAGTCCATTGTATATGGTAGTAAATATCCTTTCAAATCAAACCTGGCTTCATATGGCTCATCTGGCTTTATTTTTTTACTGTTTGCAATGGCCTTCATCCATTCCAATTTGTCTTTTTCAAAAGTATCAAAATGCAACCACTTGTTGATGTTTGGATTGGAAAGAATGTCATTTTCCCATAAACTTTCATGATCAATCAATATTTCATTTTCATTAGGAGTTATATCTTTAACTTTCAGGGTTTCTTCACTTATATCCATTTCTTGTGGTTTGTTCACATCTGGTACACAATCTTGTTCTGTTTCAGTATAGTTTTGTTTCCGCTTTGTTTTAAAAAACTCTATTAACTTTGGATCTAAATTTGAGAGTAGCTTTTGTTGTTCCTCTAAAATTTCTTTTTCTGACATTTTTGCCAATCTTTCATTGTTTTCACTGTGTATTGTTTGTGCCTCTTCTGATGACAAGACATAACTTTTCGAAGAAAGGTTTAATGTTCTTGAAATTTTCTCTTTGGAACTATGTGGTTCGTCAACATCCATTTGTGTATCATTTTTATGTAGTTTTTCCAAATGTAAAGCGTGTATACTTTTATGTTTAGTAGCAATAGTTGGATCATACTTTGTTACGATAGGAAAACCTTCCGATGGCATTGTGTATGTTTCAAAATCAATAAATTTATCATTATTTTTTTCAATTATGTCACCTAAAACTGATGGTAGTATTTTGGGAAAGTACACTTTGTCATCGTCAATATCTGGCGTTTGATTGTCCTCTTCCGATTGAGAGTTTTTTTCGACGATATCACCAACCAGAGGGCTTGGGTCGATATCTTTGCGCGCTCGTTTTTCTGAGTTGTTTGTAAGACCTTTAGACAAAGCATATTTTGAAGGTTTCCGCGTACTTGCATCAGTGGAGGTTGTCCTTTTAGTTGTTTGATGTTCTGTACGTCGTAAATTAACCACTTGTGCGGCTGGTTGCAAGTTTTGGTTCGTGTTTTTGTTCCGGAGAAACTCCTCTTGCATTCTTAACAAATCATCCTCATTTTCACCAGGCTTTGGTCTTTTTATCATTGTCACGAAAGAGACTTTATTTCAAAATGTAACTTTACTTTAAAATTATTATAATAAAAAATAACTGCAATAGTTAAGATTATGTTATTCGATATTGTTTAGGTTATTGACAGTTCAAAATATTAGAGTACAGACTATATAATTTTTTCATTATTGGGGATGTAAAACGAGTAGATTTCAAATAATGGTCTTGTTCAGCCAAAATGTAGCCGAGGAAATTAAATATGCAAAAGTTTTAGACAACAGGTATTTGTCTAGATATTGATAACATAATTTTTTGTGTGTTGTAAATATATTAAGCTGTAAAAGCTACGAATATCAACATATCACATTTATGAAAGAATAATATTTTAGAGGTAAAGTTGTAACTAAACAATAAATTTTTCTTAAAATATAACTTATGTAATTTAACTTTAATTAAAAAAATGTAATCGTTGAAAATCTTCTAAATAGACTACACGGACTGATAATATTATCAAAGTTGTCAGAGTGACATTAAAAAAACACGTGCGCTAGTCGATGTCAAACATTTCTCTGCCTAGGTACAAATTTTCTTATTTCACGAAACGATTTTGTGGCCAACGAAAACAAGATGCCGAAAATAAAACAGAGTTTAGACAAACTTAAACATCCTAACAGCAGAAAAACAATATCGCTGGCGAAAAAAATGCTGAAAAACGAGAAGAAAAACCACAACAAACTTGGTACACACATAAAAAATAATTTAATAGGTGAAAAAATCATGTGGTTCAAGGAAAGGATACCGGGGGAATGTCTTGTTTTAACCAAAGAACAAACACTTACCTTAATAGAAACCTATCTATCGCGATTTGATGAAGAATTGGAACAAATATCGCTTAAAAATTCTATCGGTCATAGAAAAAGTCGACAACATGCTAGTCGAGAAGATATTATAAAAATAACAAAAGAACGGGAGCTTGAAGAATTCAATACATGTGGTCTTGAAATGCCAGATTTAATGGACCAGCATCAGATGGAGGTGTTAAAGAATTGGAATGGAGAGCTCAGATTTCTGCAACATTTTAAATTAAAACGGATTTCTAGAAAGAGTTTAGTGTGATTAATTAATTCATATTATTCAACCATATGTTATATTGTAACTATTATTTCCAAAATAAGATGATGATGGTCATACTAATTAATCTTAGCAAACAAATTAAAGAAATCTGTGTCACTTAACATATTCAACATGATCAGTGTGACATTGCAAGATGGATTCTTGTACAATAGTTTTATCACATTATCATTAAAACAATATAAAAAAATGATAGTATGTCCACACAAATAATTAAAATTGCAGTGTAAATTTGAAGATATGTGGTACATATACCAAAATATATATTTTTTTAATTTTCATCTATTTAGATGGATCTCTGAAAAGGCTTGAAAAAATTTGACAGGTCCTATTCTGGTATGTAGCTGACATTATAAGGCACAATAAGTAATTTAGGCTACTTTTATTTCAGAAAAATTTTTAAACAAAAAAAAATAAACAATAATTTTTATTTTAAATTCCATTGGATAATCTGTATATAGACAATCATTTTTAATTTGTCAAATGCCTATGAATATATCTGTCCGAACTCCCTGAGTGTTTATGGGTCAGATCTGCCCGAAATAGTGAGAGCTAAATTATGTCAAATCATTTTAAAATACAGTTTAATATCGCTTGCTCTGGATGTATACAGACCATGAAAACATAAACAATAATATTTCATTTATGATTTAAATATATATCATACCTGACACTGACAGGCACCATGTTGAGGCACATACGGATTAAGGGTTATTGTTCCAAAGTCCAGTTGAAGATGACTGTTTTATTAAATCATAATATGTACAATTTTACAAATAACACAAATAAAATTAACATCAATTACACTCATTTGGGTTGAGCTACAGTTGATACATACAAACTTACAAAACTATAATTTTTTTTATGTTAGGAAACTAAACATCTCAGTCACTTATAGTATCACGAAAATAAACAAATTATAAAAAAGTAGATATACATATTTATTTACCGAAAATAGTTACAATGTAAATACATGAAAGTCAAGTGATTTTTGTTGTTAATTACATTATAATTAACTAAAATCAGTTTAATTCTGGTAATTACACACAGTATTTTTATTTTATTTTTTTGAATGGGTAAAAGTAATCTATTGGAACTATTTGCTGTGTACAACTGACGAAAGATTAAAAAAAAACTATAATGTATACATATGAGGCCGTATAAGTTTATTGCAATGACTACTTGTTTATACACTATGATTCGTTATAGTTGTAAATGCTTTAAAGGGGTGAATAAATAACTCATTTTCTGTGAAGTAATGTACACCCATCCTACCTACAAATCAGTAGTATCAGTAGGACAGAACAAATAATTTTAATAATAATATGGTATTAAACTACAGTACCCAGTGATAAATATTGCACATTGACCTTTGGAAAGAGAAAATTGGTTAATTTCGGCTTTGTCGGGCTTTATCTCTGTCCCACACTACTTATGTGACGTTTTGTCAATCGTGCGACAGAGATAACGCCCTTCAAAGGTGAAATTGGTCGATTGTCTCTTTTCAAAGGTCGAAGTGCAATATTTAGCGCCATGAATTGTACCTGCAGACTTTGTATTACCAGAGGTTATTGACCTGTCACATTCCAATAGAAAAAAAAATTATTAATGTAACATATTTCAGTATGACCACTATTATGGATTATTGGTACACACTATTCAAAAATTAATGGTTTTAGAAATACACCTATAACCAATCATACTGTATATAGTATGCATCATTGTAACTGCATTTATAACTGAAAATGCTGTTTGTAAATCATATTCAGGTAAATAAATTTTATAAATAATATAAAATCCGAATTTATGAACAAAATTTAAATATAAAAATGAGTGTCCTGAAAAGTGTCTTTACAATTGTTTAACTATTATATCAGATACATGAATATGTCATTGTCAAACATCTGTTGTGTTAAAAATACAATTTTAAAAGTTTTTGATTTCTACCATTCATCATATGCCTAAGGACACAGCAGTTAATTTGTAAGAAAACGAAGTCAAATTTATTCAAAAAATCACCAAACTAACTTTAAGAAACAGGCTTTATTGTGACAATGAAATTTTTTAAAAGTATTTATTAGTGTGTAAACAATAGTCTGCTATGAAAGACTTATTTAAATTTTTAATAAGCTGTAATGTTTCCATTGAATGAACAATGTATAAAAAATGTGATACAATGTTAAAACTTGCAACTTATCACTCACTGCATCCACACAATAAATTGGCAAATTAACATTACAATTTTTTTTATTTTTGTCATCTGCATCTTGTCATATTTTTATTAAATTTTTATATAACTTATTTAAGAAGTTAAAATTAAAAATATTAATTATGGTTATTGGCTCTGTTTATGACTATAAACATATTTAAATTTTTTTCAAACACTTAAAACATGTTATTTAATTTTTGAAAAACTTTGTTACTGTTTCACAATTAAATAATTTTAAACCAGCTATTATATTCTCCTGAGATAATTATATTTAAAAAATTTCATTTATAATTTATTTAATTAAAAACATACACATCTAGAATAAAAATTATCATTATTTGATTTTTCTTCAACTAAAACACAATGATTTGCTAATGATTTTTCATAAATAAAATTTAAAAAAATGATAATGATGATTATATAGTATTTCATGTAAAAAAAAAATAATTTTTAAAATATAAAATGGACTAGTTTGACAGTGAAAATATTAGTTATGTTAGAGAAGTGTAATGGTGTACATATTCTCTAAATACCATCACATTGTCCCGAGATCCACATGCGGAAAAGACCACGCAAAATTGCAACTTATGTATATAAAATCAAAAATTATAATTTCTTCCAAGTCATTTTCAACTTTTTTATGAGATTTTATTATGTATGTAAGAAATATCCACCTTTATACAAACTCATATCTCTGGAACCACAAGGATTAGAGATATGAAATTCGGTAGAAAAATACCTTTTGCAGAGTAGAGGTCAGCTAAGAACAGTTTTTAAAATAAAATATATAAAATTAAATTTCACTCACAAGATGGGTTGATTATGTTCACAGGCAGAAGATAGCTAGTATGAAATAATTGGGAGTACATTCCTTAGCTTCTCTTAACTTGTGTAATGTTGTTGTAAAATAAAGCTAATATTAAATTCATCATCTGCTATAATGTGAAAGATATTCTTATTACAGAGTTTGCAATACAACGGTACACTTAGCACACAATAATGTGTCATGTTACATGTGGCATTGCCTTAAAACATTCCAGGCCATGTGGGGCGTATACGACCCCCACTGCACTTCCATTCAGACCATTTGCTGGTCTCATTGAAAAACAAAGGATTCTTAAACAAATGATTTTAAGGGTCGAATACAGATAATATCACGTAAACGCATATATAATGCATATTATAATTTATAACTTTTTCTACTTATTATAGCTTTGCAGTGGTGAAAAATGTAAAGCATATGTCTTAAAGTACTTTTTTTAATTTTTAGTGTGGGTCGTATACGCCCCACGCGGCCTCGAAAATCTTCAAAAATTGTGTGTAAAATCAGTTTTTATTACCAAACAGCTAATAGTTTTTAATTCTAGCAACACAGAGTTCAAAGCTGTAAATGCTGACAACACTCATCGTACATTGAATATAGTGGAATTATAACAGATACATTTATAACCCATGACAATATATATTTTTGAACATATTGTAAATCATGAATTGTTATTTATCTTGCCATAACAACTACATTGTTTACCAGTGATATATAGATACATAGAGTTGTAACATGATAGGTATTCCATTTTCAATATTTTAATTATTGACACTTTGCTAGTACATTAAATAATGTAATTTCATTCCCTAATCTTAATTTCTACTTGTTAACATTATATACAGAATAGTAATTTTTTAAAACACCACTGTGGTCTGTGGTTTATGAGTTGATGCTAAAGTATGAAAGAACTAAAAATATTGACTAACTCTACGTAACTAGGCACTTTGATAGTTCATTACAATACTCAATATTTAAGTAGAAGAATTTTTTTTTCTTTGACATTTTATAATTCTAGCTCACAACAATTTAAAGATACAAGTTGGATGTTATTTACAATTCATAAAATACTTTTTAATGAAAAGTCAAGTTCATCTAAATGCATAATTAAAGATAGGGATATCTTTAGGATTTAATAATGTTATATATACACATTGTACTCACTTTTGATCCATAGATTTCATTTAAAAAAAATCGGGAATAAAGCAGAGGCAATTATTTAGAGAGCAAACAGTAAATTTAATCCGAATACACACAAAATTAAATTCATACTCTATACCTAATCATGTAAGAGTAAAGCAAATCAGGTGAACAGCGGTAGGTGGTAAAAATCATAACCTCTCTGCCCTCTGGCTGCTAGCCAGATGTAAACGACGTGGTAAGCACCAGGAACAAAGCATATCATACCCGCTACAAAGAACACCGCACCCTGAAGTCCATTCTCGGGTTCGGCTACAGCAAAGGCTCCCATTCCAAGCAGGCCTACTCCCACGAGCAGGAGGATGACCGCTGCACACACCGTCTTCCAGTTTTCCCGGACTTTGGGGTGGTTCCAGCAATACATTGATTGAGATGCTTCAACATATTCATGGATAAGTGAGTCTGAGTCTCTTGAAGTGGTGTCTTCTGTGCATTTGTAGGTTTTACTGTAAAGAAACATAATTTATCTTAAGAGAAGTTAAAATATAACAATTTTTGGAATTTAATGGGTATGGAATCATACTTTATGTGAGCCCTAAACAGATTTTTATTATAAGTTCTCAAAATAAGATTATACTAGTAATAATTATAAGTTAATAATAAAGTACATATAGTACAAAACAATGTGTATCTTAAATCTAATTACAAACAACATGTACTATGTAAAAAAATGGGTATTCAGTAAATAAATACCTATTTAAAATAATCTTTAGGCACAACATTATAAAACCGGGTAATAACAAACACATTTTGAAGTTTTGGACATCCTATTTTCTCACATCATATTCCCTTTCATTATTTGTAAGCAAGGTTTTGGTTAAGAAACAATTGAAAAATACTTATTTATTATTTATTCATACAGAGAATAAATTATGACATCTTACATTTACTATAAGCAGAACTGTCTAGATAATCCTGAAGATTTTTTTTAATGCTTTCTTGGCAGTGTTTAATTATCAAATTGCCTGATGAATGTGGATGAAAAAGAAGATTGTAGACTTAGTAGGTCATTTTCACTATGACCATGCATGAAAAGCATGTGTTGTAATTGTATACTAGATCTAAGGCACGTGTATTAGCCTTTAAAATGTACATCACATGTGAGGCAGTTACACAATTATTTAATTAAACTATAAAAACATTTCTAATGCTTCTTAATGCATAGATAAGGCTTCAGAGGTGTGCAATATGATAAACAAACATTGGTTTAGCAAATGTCTTACCAATTTTCAAAGTCATGACATTTAAAAGACATTTTATGGGAATATATTCAATTTATTATTTATCCTTATATCATGACAGTATTGGGGCCAATCATGCCAGTCTCCGCTGCCATTTTTTCCAGGCTTTTATTTTTTCAACAACTTGTATGGAGCTATGGTGTTGAACACTTTTGTAACTGGGTCAGTTTAAAGAGATCACTGTTCTTGCCTGACTTATTACCTTCTACATGGCAACCCCCAAGAGTCATGGTTACTACATATTTCTTACAAATATTCTATATTTTGAGCGACATTACTTTCCGATCTCCCTAATACACCATTGCTAATTTTTAACAATCAAGAGTGAATATTTTGACCTAATTTTATACCTTTAAGACCAATCATTTAAAAATATGCATTTGTTCATTTATTGAGCCTCCTGCCACAGTTTTTTTAATTTATTTTCGTTCATTAACATGCTTAACACATTCTAGCCAAAGTGAATACATATACGGTTTTTAGTTTGAAAACACGTATTTTTTAACACCTTAAGGTACATGATTTTTGCCAATTTCGCAAGTCATAGCTTTCAAAAAAAATCGGTCGCACATCGTGCGTTTTAACTGTTCCAGTACACGATCTGAATTGTCGCAACGTGTGCGAATTTAAGGGCAATGTATAATTAAGACAAAAAAAAATGATTAAATAATAAACAATGTTTGTGTACAAATTTTATTTTTAAGATGTCTGCGGTGGAATTATAATCAAATGATCAGTTGACAAAAATAACTTATTATTTTAAAGTGGATAATGAATCTATAGCAATTGAATGAATCAATATCAATAGAAAAAATTAGTAGTCTTCAATGGTATCGTATATTTCAAAACAATGAGGTAACTTCTTAAATTTGCATGTTTTTTTTTATATACTTATAATGGAATAGGCGTTTGTCTTCCATCTCACCTAATGAAAAGTGTAGATGAAGACGAAGGTGGTACACGCCCATCTAGAAGAAACCTGTTCACTCTACTCTTAAAGGCTCCAGAGTTCAACTCATCAGGAAAAATACACCCCAGGCAGGTCGTTCAAAATCTTGGCAACTCTTAACAAAAATGTGCTGTCAAACCATTTAGTTCGACTTTTGGGTATGTCAACAATGTATGAATGAAACTTTTGCCTGCGCCTAGTAGTCCGATAAAGGAATGAAGATGGCTCAAACAGTTAGAAAAACGCCTTCAAGCACTCTCCAAAGTGTAAAACAAAAACCCATGTAGTTTCACATCTTTTGTTGTTATATGTTTCACACATACTTTGCAAGCTCTTGTTGGATTTTTTCCATTATTGTGGAATCTATATGTTTAATATACCAACCACAAAATTGCACCTGTAGCTTCATTAGTATATCTTGGTTCGATGATTATTTTTGTCTGTATTAGTTTTGTAATAGCTCAAATTGCTTGTTCCAATAATACACAATATTTTATGTACCAAATCCTAACCACGAGACTGACTCATGGCTTTTGTTTATGGCACAAATTCTTTACCACCACAAATCTGACTCGTGGCTTTTGTTTGTGGCACAATTGCCTTACCACAAGTCTGACTTGTGGTTATAAGCCAAAGGGTTAAGGAATGCTCCTAAACCTCTCTTTTGTGTGGTATCTCATAAAATCCATTCTTAGTCGACTTCTACTCAATGATAAGTATTTCTCCCAAATTTCTGGTTGCTAAGCCTTATGATTCCAGAAATGTTATCAGTATATGAGTGAAAAAGAAACAAAAAAAAAGTTACACCATCATGCTAAATGCTGTATAGACTAACAGATGGTGTGAATGCATAATTATGACATTATAAATAAAATTATGTATTATAAGGTAAAGTTAAGTAACTGTAATAGTTGATATGATAGGTAGGAAATAAAGAAGGGAAAAAATCTGAAAATGAAGTAGTGCAAGATCACTGCCATTTTATGGCATGCTATGAATTTGATTTAAATTTCTATCAATTTAAGATCTGGCATTCTTTGCATGACATGCACAAGTGATCATTATAGATGATCCTAAGTGGATATTACTGTAAACATATGAATAAATAAATCACAGACTGTATCATAGTTTATGAATAAAAACAATTTTGCTGTAAATTACCAAAAACATAGAAGTGATATTTTTTATTTATATTTCTATATATTGAATCTACCTCTGGAACTAAATATTGTCTATGAAAAATAACCCAATTGAGCCATAAATTACACCTACAACCAGTATTTAGAACCATTTTCATTGGTTTTAGAAGGTACACAAAACAGTGATAGAAAACACTTCTATATAAAATATCTAGATGAAAGAAATACCTGCACCCGCTTGAGTGCTAGTAGATTTCTAATCCAGATTTGGTAATTATTAATTTTTCTATTTCAAGCTTATTGAAGCTGTCTTCATAACTTCTTAGATAAAATAACTTATTATACTTAACTTATATATATATGGTCAATCATTGATTAATAGCTTTGTGAACATGGATTAACTATGAACTTATAATTTATTATCTATGTGTTGAATGAGATTATATTTGTTGAATTTATAATCTTACAGCACATATACAATAACAATTATTTTCCATCATAAAATAGTAATTAAACGCTCGAGTTTATCTCAAAGCTGTAAATCTATTTACATTTACTTTGTCAACAAGACAACAAAAAAAATTAAGATCAAAGCTGTAAAATTCGGTTGTAAATGAACTGGCTTCAACAAGCAAATAATGATGATTAATTAGCATCATGAAAAGGTGTGAATCGAGGCTGCAGATCGAGAATAACGGCTTGCGCGATTAGTTCAAATACCTTTGCCCCACTATGGTTTCGTGACTCACGAAAAGGTCAAGAACAACACGTTTAGAATAGGCCATAAAAGACTTATACTTGTTGTCATGAATGAACACTGTACTAGATTTATAATGTTAGTTAAATAAGATATACCTGGAAAGGTAGTCACCGCCATTCTTGAATTTGTTCTGCAAAGGGGACCTATCTCCCGTCGCACCGTACACTTTTATCGCCTCATCAGTCTCTTCTTCGAACGCGTCGTCGATTGAAAAACGTTTATCACTATTACCGAACGGTCGAGTCATCGTTAAATTATTTGGTGGGTTCAGGGTGTGAAATAAACATTACAACAAAATGTAATGTTCGCACAAAGACAAAACACAGCTGTCAATTTGTCATATCAACATGCGCCATATTGATCAGGCGTGTTCAGAAACTAGGATGAAATTTCTAACAACTACAATACTTTTCCACCTTTATATACTCGTAATTTGTTCTATTTAAAAGGTGTGAAAAAAACTATACCACTAATTAAGATTCATGTTCACATGCTTAAGAACTTTGAAACTGGTTCTTCCGTTAGTAATTTCAAATATTGAATTTGTTTTTAACGTAAGATTAAAATTTTTTTAACACAGGTTTCCTTATGTAAGAAGTAGTGACATTTTATAAAGATCTTGTTAATTAAAATTTAATTTATCTAAATTTATTTTGACACAGAATTATTAATCAAGAATTTTTCTTTCCTTTGTGTAATAACATATTAAAAATATGTTCTCTAATATTTGTCAACTGTCATTGTCAAAGTCATTCCACATGCTAATGTTTACATTTTCGTTTCACGACTATCCTGTAAAATGGTTAACAAGGATTGGACAAAAGTTACGCCTACATTATCGAAACCAGTGTTAAAATGTATTAGCAAACAAGGTTTTAAAACGATGACTCCCATCCAAGCAGCAGTCATTCCTCTCATTTTATCATGTAAGGACGTAGTCGCGGAAGCCGTGACCGGGTCTGGAAAAACACTTGCTTTTGTCGTGCCAATGTTAGAAATGCTAATAAAAAAAGAAAAAGACACTCCATTGCGGAAAGATTTCGTTTATTCCGTTATCATATCACCTACGAGAGAACTAGCTACTCAAATTTATAAGGTAATGAACTTTAAGTATTTATGCAGTAACTTCATAAATTTAGATACTTATTGATTACTTATCTCTTACTTTACTTATTTTTCAACATATTTCAATAAAAGAATATGGGAAAAGGTGGTCCACCACTCAACTGGTGTGGACTCTATTTAGATTATGTTCAGTTCAGATTATGGTTGAATTTATAATTTTTTTGTTCTAGGTTGTAGAACTTTTTTTACAAGAATCTGAATTGTCACATATTACACAAGCTCTTTTAGTGGGTGGACGACCTATTGAAGTGGATGTTGAAAGCATTGGCAAAGGGGCACAGGTGGTTGTGTGTACTCCTGGGCGTCTAGAAGACTTATTGTCAGAAAGGAAACAACTTAACTTTGCTGGCAGATTAAAAGATTTGGTTAGTATTTTTCATGTTTTAATGTTCTAATTTAATTGCTGGTTCATTAATTAAGTTTTGCTCTAAAAATGCTTTTACTGCAAATTTGTTAAAGCAAATACTAAGATTGCTTATAACTTAAATATCTTCACAGTAACTAAGCTAGGCTGTAACTACTACGGAAGGCCACAACAATAATTCTAAATAAACATATGGAAATAATTTCAAAGTTTTTTACATCAGAGACATTTTTGGATATAAAAATGGTTGCCATAATAAGCTATTTTAACTTTAAGTATATTTGAATTTACAATATTTCATTACAATACCTGGTACTATGTAAGTATAATACACCACAGCTAAAGTAGTGCTAATGCACCAATAAGGAAACCCAATTTAACTAACATTTTTTTTATATTTATGGCGAAAATCTTCTGAATGGTTAAAATATCCTGCCTCTAAGAGAAGAAAAGAGTTGTTTTATTATATGGTTTTAGCAATAACTTTAGGTGTAGATTAAAAAACTCTAGAGCTGCGGAATCTATAGCTGAAGTGATATTAATATGTGAGTATTGAATGCCCTATTTTTTAATGACTATGTCTATTGTAATTTTCAGGAATTTCTGGTATTGGATGAAGCTGATCGTCTCTTAGACCTTGGCTTCAGTGCTACACTGACCACAATACTCCAGTACTTACCGAGACAAAGACGGACAGGGCTGTTCTCTGCCACACAGACTAAGGAGTTGCAAGACCTTGTTAGAGCTGGTCTAAGGAACCCAGTTGTGATAAGTGTTAAAGAGAAATCAACTATAAGCACACCCTTATCTTTAGAGAATTATTTTGTTATAGTTGAGCCACAGGACAAATTTTTATTCTTGTTAAACTTTATAAGGAATCGCAGAACATCAAAAGGTTTATTCTTTCTCCCAACATGTGCATGCGTTGATTATTGGGCAGATGTGTTGCCAGTATTTTTAACAGATATGAAGATATATGCAATACATGGAAAAATGAAACAGAAACGTAATAAAATATTAGAGAGTTTTCGAGAGGCAGAGAGTACAATTTTACTTTGCACTGATTTGTTGTCTAGGTGAGCATTTTTAATGATTTTGTTTATTTCCTATTTTTTTCTATTAACACCATTATGCTTCATTCTTTAAATGTAGTCCAAAAATGATTTTATTTTGTCATTCGTCATTTTTGATTTCTTCATAATAAAATTTTCTGTAATTGTTTTCATGACCTCCATGTATGGCTACTGTTTTGAAATGTTACGCACAAGCATCGATATACAAATAAAATCATTTCATAAATTTTATTTATGACCTTAAAACAGTAAATGATTAATCGTAAGAACATTACGTCCTCGCTGTGCAAATGACAGATGTAGACTGGCATTTTAACATTGTAAACCCCTCCCTGTCCTCACCTTGTAACTGTCAGATAGTTGTAGACAGTTACAGTTGATGGACAAAATTCCCAGTATAATGAATTTTTTTGTCAATTAATGTATGTTACACTCTCTAAAATAATCAACAACTTCAGAAACAATAAATGTAGTAAGAAAAAGCATTTTCAACATTCGGATTGGTATATATTAAATTTTATAATTATTAACTTTTTGATATTGTACTGTCGGAAGTTATGATCCTATCACATATCATATATATCATCATATATACATTTGATTTTCTGAAACAAGCTACATATTCACCCCATTAAAGCTTTTCTACCAATCACCATGTATTTCTATTCATTAGAGGTTTGGATATACCGGAGGTGGAATGGGTGGTTCAATGGGAGCCCCCTAACAGTCCGGCGGCTTTGGTGCACAGAGTGGGGCGCACGGCCCGTGGCGGCGCTCGGGGCTTCTCCTTGCTGCCTCTCTTGCCGACGGAGGACACGTACGTGCCCTTCATCAAGACAAACCAGAAAGTAGAGCTCAAAGATTGGCGGAAATCCACCGATGAGATAAAGATCACTCAAAATCTAAGAAATAAGGTTTGTAACTAAAACCATTAACATACATGGATCATGTGAAACAGGGGTGTTGAACTAAAAAGCTAATTTGGGCCAAAATCAAATATTTTTATTTTGAATAGTACATTGTAATAAAAATATATGAAGTTTAATTATTGTTTACATCCTGATACTGGACAACGGGTTTTCTGATAATATATTTCCTATTTTGAGAGAAATTTTATTGGCCGAGACTATTTTAAAAATTGGCTTAACTTGACCGTCATTAAAACAATTTTGGACAAGAGATTTATTTCTCCATTACACCCAATTAGAATTTTACAATTTATAATGATCTATGTAGTTTATAAATAAAGTATATTATTATTTTATATGCTGATACAATGATGCATAGATCTAGAAACTGCGTAAGCTTGAAGCGCGATACGCGGTGCAACAAAGGTGGTTGCTGAGGAAAAAAACGTGGCTCGCCGCAAATACTGACAGCGGATTGACGGAAGGGAACGGCCGATACCTCCCCCGGCTGACTGTGCGCATACCTAAGGCGCGGTACAGCGGTTTCGGTAGTACTATAAAAGATATTTAAATTTGTGAGACCAATCATCGTGATGATCTTTAAGAGGCTTATGCCTTGCAGTAAGTGTCTATCAGCTGACATGATAATGATGATGACATTTGAAGTTCTTTAAACATATCACCTATGATATGCGCAGGAATATCTATAATGGTCAGATAAGGTCTAAGGTTATAACCTTGATGATTTTAGAAGTATGTCGTGTTGAGTTTATAAGGTTGTATGATTCTCTTCTTTTATTAGGTGCTATCAATTCTCCACGACCTACAGAAAAAAGACAGGGCCGTGTTAGACAAAGGCCAGCGTGCGTTCGTGTCTCACGTACGAGCTTATTCGAAACACGAATGCAACCTTTTGCTGCAACTGAAAGAGTTGCCGTTAGGTCACATGGCAACCAGCTATGGCCTGCTGAAGCTACCGCTGATGCCGGAGATAAAAGACGAGCACAAGAAGCAGTTCGTCGGACCAAAGGAGCAGATAGATTATAATTCGATACCATACAAAGATAAACAGAAGGAAACAAGCAGGTTGCAGAAGTTAGAAGAATACAAGAAGACAGGTGTATGGCCTTCTAAAAAGAAGAAGAAGATGGTAAGACAATTTCTAATTTGTTCTTCAAATCTAAATAGCTATAATCTGTATGTTTAAAAATTGATTATTTCCTTTGGATGCGACATAACTTGAGAACGACTTTACCGATTTTATCTATATTTTATAAATTTCTTCTTGAAGATAAGAACCGCAATCTTCTAAATTGTTAAAACGTAGGTTGTAAATTAAAAATAGATGCTAGTAAAATAAAAATGTGTCATACAAAATTAAACAGCTAAGAATATAGAATTAGCAATGTGATAATAGAAATAAAAAAAAAAACTGTGATAC
This sequence comes from Battus philenor, assembly GCF_028537555.1. Taxonomy (NCBI): domain Eukaryota; kingdom Metazoa; phylum Arthropoda; class Insecta; order Lepidoptera; family Papilionidae; genus Battus; species Battus philenor. The sequence continues at coordinate 10,634,886 of NW_027181686.1, forward strand.
CTGCGTGCATGTGCATGGAAGATAAATAAAGCATGGAAAAAAAGATAGGTAATGTGAAGAAAGGATGATGATGAAAGAAAGATAATGTGAATAAATGAGGGTAGAATAGAGAACGAAAATAAAAAAAATGGAATGAGAAAAATGTTATAATGTAAAATAAAGACCATCCAAGACAGAGGCGACTTGTCCATGAATAATCTTCCAAATTGTGCTTCTAATTTGGATCGGCATTTTTAGGATTCGAATTCATTATTCATTGCTAAGAGACGACAGTGTCTCGGGTTCGCTAGTAAGTTATAAGAAAAGGTGAATAGATTTTCTTTTTAAACCATTATATTGTTTTATTAAACTTTAAAATTAAACTATTATAATAGATTTATAGTAAAAGTCTGTGAACCTTATGTTCATTTTTGAGTAAAATCGAAACATTGGACAGAATAAGAATAGTGGGCACATATCATTTCGTTAACTTTATTGTCTTATAAAAATAAAAATTCACTTAAAATCTGTCCTTGCTAACTGACTATAATTGCTGAAGATCGACACTCTCATTCGAAAAATTGTCGCGCATGTCACGCCACCTGTCGAGATTCAGTGCTATGTATTGCTATGGTGTCGAACGCAGTTCCCGTCCATTCACTTTTCCAAAAAAAAAGAACACCTATCCGCTTTGTGTTGTGTCAGAAGATCAGCGTGATGACAAACCATTTAAGTCTTGGAGATGAACCACTATAATTATTTTAATACTTTTTAATTTATTACCACAGGTACAATCGCAACCCTGGCAACAAACAAAGCAAAACAAGGAAGAAAGGAAACAGAAAAAGAAGAAAAGGAAAGAACTGCAGAAGAACACGGATGTTAAAAAGAGTAAAAAGAGGCGAGCGGTCACACAGGAAGAGTTGGACGAGCTAGCAGCTGACGTGGCGCTCATAAAGAAGTTAAAGAAACGGAAGATCACTAACGAACAGTTTGATGAAGCTTTCGATGTTGAGAAATAAAATTATTGTTATATGTATGCGTTTCATTCTAACAACAATTAAAAATGGTATTTTAAAATCTTATTTATTTCACAAATCAATTTAAGATCTAATCGCAAATGAAATGTCGCAAATTTTTTATATAAAATCCTTTACACCTACAATACAAAAGGTCATGCGTTCCTATTGCATTGTGGAAAGTGCGACTACGGACATCAGAGCTGACGTGGATCACGTTCCTATTGCGTTGTGGAAAGTGCGACTACGGCCATCGGGGCTGACGTGGGTCGTCAGCCCGAGCACGTGGCAGCTTTATGGCGGCAAGTAATCTATCCGTGTGACATGCTTTAAGAATTTTACAAGAAATATCCGTGTTACATGCGAGAAGAATTTTACAGGAAATATCAGTTGTTGTTTTTGACATGTGTTACTACAATTAGAGACAATACGTATTTAAAGAAATTGGAAATAGGTGTGTCTTGGGATATCTTAAGGTTCATTTACTGTTAAAGTCCTACCCTACACAAAAATATTCTATTTCAGAAAAACCGTTATGATAATATAAGAAAAAAGGTTTTCAAAATTCAAATAACTACGTATTAAAATTGATTTTACTAGCATTACGGGATGTAAATGAAGGTTTTCATTCAGTCTCTTTGGGAAACTCAGTCAATGGGCCATGGAGAGGGCTATTAGCCTCGGGATTTCTCTGCGAGACCAAATCAGGATGAAATTTCTAAATGAACAGATGACCGCCAGGGTCTCAAGGTTCTGGTGTGAAGAACATCTGCCCATAAGGTGGACAGACAACCTCGTTAATGTGTGAGGGTGCCTAGTACCTCGGGGTCCATTATAGCCAAGCTGATCTAAATTGACCTTCCTAAATGAAAAACTCATGAAAAAAAATACTGAATAAAATCATGTTACGTTAGAAGACGCTATGCCTGCCGTTTCCATCTAATTTTATTGGAAATCTATGGGATAGTCGTCCAGTAGAAGTTCTATAGTTAAAATAATGATTACGTTATATACGTTTTTTTTTTATATTCACACTAAGAATAAAAAATAAATAAATTAATAATGTTTTTTTTTTATATTTAATGACATAGACCAGGACGTTTGCGAGAATTATATGAGTGTGGTAAAGGTTGAAATGACACCATCAATGAAAATAGTAAAATAGACATTTATTTCTGTATCAACTTCCATAATTGCAACATTTGATGTGAGTATTCAATACCTAACAACAAGGCACTTAAAACCTAATATATTGTCAATTTTCAGTTCCAATAGTCTATGTAGTTTCGGCACTGTGGGTATATTGTGCGCTTAAACTTTACTATGCTCACTTCTGACACGACTTTTTATAATCAAAAATGTTTTCATACAGTATACAAATGTCGTTCGCTGTAAAAGCGGCGTTCGTATTTCAAAAAAGCATCAACCAGTTCTTCTGACATATTCAAATGTGAAATTTTATTAAGTGCAAAAAAAAAATATTCACGTTACAAATGACATTAAAAAATGTACACAACAAAACTGCATTTCATAAAATTTATCTATTAACATACAAATATTGATTTTATAAATTCTGCTAATTGTTCGATGTATAGTCGACAGTGTTTTTTGCTAGTTGCGTCTAAAAATCTAATATAAATAGGGCTTTCATTAAGGCACAGATTTAAAAATATTTTCGATGAAAATACAACCGTTAGTATAATGAAGGAGGATATACTATTAAATTTTTCACCTAATAAAATATCACTTCAAAGATGAGTTCGTTATACACGCAGAAACGTCAAGTAATTAACAATAAGTACATAATAATACAGCTCATTATTTCCTGCTTTTTACAATATATTTGTTAAAAGGCTTAAGAAAACATGTTAAAAATTAATTATACAAAAAAAAAAACGAAGCGTCACGTACAATGAAAACGATAAATATAATTTACACAAAAACCTTAATAAATGCCTTCCACGCAACATGGCCGACAAGATTTTCTTTTATTTACAACTCCAGAAATAATCTCGTAATTACGTTTCATCTATATTATTCCTCGGTGTTGCCCGTTGCGCGAAAACGGCATTTGTAGGAATTAAAATACAAAATATAATAAATCATACATTGCCTTGTCATGATCTTAAAATAGAACATCTAAAATTACGCCATCTTAAAATTAGAAAAAAAAATCATAATCTTCATAATAATACTATAAATTTAAACTATAATACTTGCCATCTTGAAACGGCATAACGTCGTCTGTCAAACGTCAAAAATGACACGACTAGCTGTCAGAGGATCGTATTGGATTCGGAGTGTTAGACAGTAAGACTTATGTGTTAGTAGCCACCACTGTTTACTAAATTAAAATTGCATTTATCGTATTCCGACCGAACACTTAAACGTCGCTGTTAAAATGTTAATACATAAATTATTATAAACTGCCTAAATACATTTGATATTACGTAAGGAGAAATGGTCAAGTTCACTTACTATAAATCTACACCGAAATTATTAAACATAACGCATTGAGCCAGTGAAAGGTAGGAGCATAACATCTTATTTCTTTAAAAAAGCACCAATATCTTATACAAGTTTAATTTATAGGTTGTTATTTTTTTAATCCAAAAGTACAGTATGCAACTGTATTTAAAAGTGATATTTTTTTAATATTACAATATATTCGAGGTTCAACATTTATTGAATGTCTGTACAACTGTCAAAAATCATTTGTAAAGTGTTTTTATAAATATGACAATGTTGTATACTTCATAATAACATAAACATAAGTCCCCAATCAGTGGTTTACCATATAAATAAAGTATATATATAAAATTGTATTTTTTAAAGTTTTAATACATATTAAACTTTTTCAATAGTTTTTTTTGCAGCATTGGTATCTTAAGGTTAATATTGAACAAGATTATTACAAGATTGAGGAAAAATTGTACATATGAAAAAATGAATAGGCACAAATTCAAAGGTGCTATATATAAGATGTCTAACACTTTTGACAATTAACACCATAAAACTCCCTAAGTAAAAAATCTAAATGCAAAAATATACATCACCAATCCAAAAGTATTATTTTTGTGACTTTATATTTATACCTTATTGTTGGCACTTGTTATTGTGTTAATTTGTTCAATTCTCATAGGCAATAATGACAACTCCGAATTTAATCTAATGTTAAAAACTGTTATTTTGAAATTAAGGCACGTAAACAGCATATCACTCAATATTTAATTACTATATACAAAAACTAGAATATAAATAAATAAAAACATACGTGAATTATATTGTATGGTCACAATACATTAGCATTTTGATTTGATCATTATATTATTCAAATCCAAATTCATTATAATAATTTTATTTAAAAACATTGCATGTGACAGCTTTGAGATACTGTCCGTGTGGGACCAAAAATATTAAAATTATTAAAATATTCATCATAAAAATTCTAATCTCATTATAATACATTTAAATTAAAAAAATCATTAGCCAATAAATTTAAATTGTTGACTGAATATTATTTAAATTTGATAATAATAAAGCAAAAATTATATAAGTGTTGTTCCATTATTGAATATATTATGGCTATGAAGTACAATTGTTAAAGAGGTTAAACCATGAAACATGTTTTGTTCAGAACTATTCTCCGTCTTAGCTTGGTGGGTTGTCTGAAAAATTGACTTCATTTACAACCCCTTACTACATAGACACAAAGATTGCATTCATTTTTAGTTCTTATATGCGATATATAGGAATTGACTAATATAATATAATATGTAACTTGCAACTGTTTAAAAAAAGTTAGTATTGCCCTTTGAAAAATACCGGTGTTTGGATTGCACCATTAGTAAAGCAATTATTGCAACCATGGTCATAACAGATCATTATTGCATTGAGTAAATTATCTATTTTTAAATCTATAAAAAAATGTATTCCTATTTTAATGACTTCGAAATTATGATAACTTTAACAGAACAAATTTCATATAAATTAAAAACTTGACAGTTCAGCGGAGGTTTTGAATTGTCTTGCGGGATACACGTTTACACTTAAAATTAATTATAATTGTCATATTAATTATAGAGCTGTCACAAGTGTTGGCGCAAGACTAGCTATTCACGACAGCATATGTCATATTATATGTATTACGTCATTAAAAATGCCACGTCGTGTATATTTAAAACATTAAAAATAATTAACATAGTATTATTGTCATTTGGCTGAATGATGCAGTCGTCACTAATTTTAAAAAAAGCGATTACTTGTCAAATACAACTGACATTTGTGACGTCATGTTGCAATTATTAAGTTTTGTTTTGTTTGTGTTATGCTGTCATGAATAGAGTAAAATGCACAAGTTTGTTGTTTCAGACCTCATCGGGGGCCATGGCGTCGGACACGGGTGTGTCGTGATTGTGCTCGGGCTGCGGTGACGGCTCGGGCTGCGGTGGCGCTAGTATTGCAGCTTTCGCGGCCGCTTCTAGAGCCCTAATACGGTTCTCTTGTTTGACAATTACGGACTTCAATTTACGTATCTCTTCAACAAGATCCGATAGCTGCTTCTCCTGTAAAGCATTACAAAACGTATATAAGAAAATTGAATTATGTTTTTTTTCATTAATTTCCGTATTTTTTCATCTCCGTCGACTGCAGAGTTTAAGCCTCCCTCAAAGTTCGCCACAATGACCAGTCTTGCGCTTCCTGCATCTAGCAATATCCCGCAACATTGACTATGTCGTCGGTCTAACTATCCACTTCTGTCCACTCGTGAACGCCAGTCGAGAATCTTTTGGCCAGGTTAACAATAACAATACAGATAATGAACCACCATAGTTAAACATATGTCTGTCTCGTTTCTTCTATATCAGTTAGCAGAGTACTTACGATAGCGGCTGTAATAGCTGGCGGTGGCGTAGCTGAAGCGGGAGTACCGGCCTGACTGTCGTCTCTCTTCTGCGCGGGCGTCGGGGAGCGGTCCTTGTCCTTCTCTTTCTCCCTCTCCTTTTCTCTGTCGCGGCCGGTGGCGAGCGCGTTGCTTCTCTTGTTGACTGTGAGTTGTTGCGCTCGGCCGGAGACGTAGCCCCCCTGTACCACCACGGCACGTTCCTGGAGTGAGGTTAGGGAATCCCCTAGCCTTTAGCATCTGTTTTCGACGTTCCTGTCGGCTTCGATTTTTATTTTGGGGGAAGAAGTCTTTAATTTTTATTCTTACTATTACTAACTATAAAAATTTAATATTCAATAAAAAATATGGTTTATTCTAACATTACTATTAATTTCAAAAGTCTGTTGTGGTTAAAGGTTGGCTAGACTGAAGCCAATTCTGACACAAAATGTACAGTAAAAAGAATCTGTAAATTTAAAAAAAAGCTTGCGTAACGTATCTTTTAATTCACGCTAATATTACTCATAAAAAACAAGCCTTACTTTCAACATATTGTTGTCGTGATTCATTTTTACGTTCCCGCAGTTTAGAGTGCTTTTTGCACCGATTTTCACGGGTAGGACACGTTATGCGTATTATCTTTAATCTGATTACATTATTTATTATAACTTTTAGTTTGATTTATTACGTATGAAAAACAATAAGTAATTTATTAAATATTGATACAAATCCCCAATGTAACAAAAATCATCCGACTGTGAATTATAATTTATATTTGATACATTTGTTACGACACACGGGACTTGTTAGTTACAACAAACAAATCAAAACGTGTAACAGTAAGAGCGAGAGGGTAACAACGTTGCTTTGTGTTAGAAAGAGAAAGCCAACAAAATCGTCAAAACATTGCTAAATTTTTTCAACTCCAAACGTAAAAACATGCGCACATTATTAACATGATTAAAATTTTGAATTTCGAATTTTTTACATTAAGAATGTGTAAAATTTAAAAATTACTGCTTTAAAAATGTAATAATCATTTTAATTTCCATATGTAATAATGTGCACAAACAATTATTAATACACACACACAGTTCTTAATCTACAGAGATGGGTTCTTCGGAATAATATTTACTTTATTAGTATAGAAATATTTTTTTTTATTTATTAGTATGGAAAACTTTATTGTGTATTAAAAATATTTAAGTATGCATTCAACTATCCGATCTCTGTATATTTATTAGGTTGTTATATATAGTTATAAATTGTCTGAACACGCTGGTGTCCAAATGACATTTGCAAATTCCGCAGGTTAAAAGTGACAAGGCGCGGGGGCGCCTAATCATGGACCTTTTTTAAGATAGCGAAGCTATAGTGCTCCCGAAGGAGCCTGTTCTTAGGTCACTTCATACTACTATTTAACTGAACACAATTTTATTAGGTAAGATATACCTAAGTTGAGAAAAGATAACTAATTTTAATATATTTGTAACATATCAAATTTTATTATTATAAAGATTAGAACATAAAAATTATTTCTACAAATTTATACGCAAAGGTTGCTAAATTTAAAAAACAAATATTAACACTCTGTAAGTACAGACACGATAGAAATCCTAATAAAATTTAAATTTTTATAATTATGTTAATTGTAGTAAATTAGAATTTAAACTCTGCAACAAATGAAATAATTTTGATTAACATATCAATGCCCCCTGGGAATTCAGTAATGTGGTTATGGCAACACTGTCAAAAGACTGTCAGAATTGTAAATATATCAATTTTCAGCTTTTGTATGGGCCAGCATTTTGTACATAAGATTTATAATTACATTCTTCCTAAATTGTATTTTAACCTTAAGGTTAACACTTCTAATCTGTATTGTAAAGTGTCCAATATTTATTATAGTACAGTAGTGCTACAAGAAACTGAACAAGATCAAACCCTTCAAGAGGCCTTTACACATGAGACAGCCAAAATTAAATGACAATGCTAACATCAAAAAACCAACCAACTAAAGTAACATCATTTGAAATATATTATAACATTTAGAATTAAAAAGGCCATTATTTCATTACATAATTCTTTACTGTGTTGAATTTGTTCAATAAACTCAACATACATGAAAGATGCATGATTAAGTATTTTTTTCCAGCTAGTTAATGTCTGTCTGTCTGACATTAATTTTTCAAGTTAGGTTTTTATAATAATCTTATGCTACTAAATTATAATACTATTAAGATAATTTTTTTTAACAAAATCCTAAAAAGTTCTATTACAGTGTAAATGATTTTATTATTGATAATAGACCTTGGAAATTAAACACTCTACTGGATATTTTTGAAAGTAATTTTTGAAAATAATTGTTGTGGTCTCTTCTGAGATCAGGGTGTGTTTGGAACTCTTGTTGCTTTAACCGGGAGGATGCTCTTATAGGGGAGCACAATTTCATTTTAGTTTCCACCTAATTGGGCTTTTTGAAACACAAGTGATCACAATAAATTATCCACGAGAATAGTAATATGAATAAACAAATAAATGCTATATTTCTTTAACTTTTTTTTAAGATAAGAAAAAAATTCCTGTGAAATTATATTTTTTCTATTACCGGATTATTCAAGGGAGCATTGATATATCAACATAAGTATTTGGTTAATATAGTTTACTACATTCATGCTAACACAATGATATTAACACAGTTTTACAATAAACACATAAATTTTCAAATGTTTTATATGTACAAATATGGAAACATTGTAAATATATTCAATTATTTGTAATAAGTGTTTTTTTTTTGTATGTATTATTATGTATTATTTGTATCAATTTAATTTTTACAATTTGATAGACAAAAATTATACTTATTAAAGCAAATATGTTTTCAGAAAACTTGCAGTACCCGGCGATAAATATTGAATATCGACCTTTGGAAAGAGACAATCAGCCAATTTCGTCTTCGTAGAGTCTCCATCTCTGTCCCACACTACCTATGTGACGTTTTGTCAGTCGTTGTATTTCGTGCGACAGAGATAACGTTCTTCCAATTGTCTCTTTCCAAAGGACGAATTGCAATATTTTTAAAGCCAGGTACTGTAATGTATTTTAAATCCATAAATATTTTTGTTATGAGACATAATTGTATTTACATAGTCGCATGATTGATTATAATTGTATTTTAATTACAGATAAACAAAGCTTGTGTATTTTGAAGATTATTTGCTTATCAATATTTAAATTATTAATGATTGTAAGCACTGCAAATAAGACATTTACTGATGGTCATTTTGTGTTTCAAAATCCAGTTGATAACCAATTACATAGTTACATGCAAAGTTTTATTTTCCATGAAATGAATGCTTTTATCATTTAGATGTTTTCTATATTTGATAAAACTGAGTGTTTATATTTAGGAGACATTTACATGAGCTACGTATACATAGCGATTATATATATATATATATATATTTATTTATATACTTTGAAAGAGGTGAATTTATAGCTCATTTGGTGTCAACTCATATACGGTATACCCAACACTACATAACACAATGATAATGTAGTAAGAAAAAACCTTTTCAAAATTCAGATTACTATATTTTAAAATTAATTATTGTTTATTATCTGTCTCCTCAGACTACACTGCTAGAAGTTATCTGCCTATTGCATTTGAATAGAAAAAAAACTAAATTTATGTAACACATTTTTAGAGATATCACTTTACACAGAGTGATTAAATTGTTTTAAAGATTTTTGCTGAGAAATGAGCTACATATTCACCTTTTTAAAGATTGTATACCAATCAATCTGTATGTGGATGTATGTACAATGCGATTAAAATAAGAATAGGACGGGCTCTCGGCTAACTTCACTCATATAAGTACGGTCAGCAACAGAAGCAAGCACAAGCAAAATAACGACACCTAAGAAGAAACCACGTCAAAAGAAAATTGTGTGTGACAGTTTTGAAATATGTGCGCTGGGCAACATAATAAATTCTATATATACGGTGAGAAAAGAAATTCCTACACTAAAGAAGATTGCGATTAAAATTAAAATACGTACATTCACTAAATAGAGACAGTTCAATGTGTTTCTGTGTTTACTTTAGTTTACCTACCTATGATTCGTTTTTAGACTATTTTTTTCTCTACCTATCAGATAAAAAAGTACGTGCTATTACAATATAAAACAAGCCAATATTTTTTAACATTGCTTTTTTTGCACACTGTACCAAGTTCCCGTTGTGACGTCACAACATGGCGCTAGGCCGGTCCTATTCTTATTTTAATCGCATGGTATGTGTGCGTGCGCCAGCAAGCGTGTGCGCCGTGTATGCGTGTACCTTTAGCGACATGGTGCATGGCTCTGCATCCTCGCCCGCGAGCCACTCGTCGGCTGTCAGGCTGGCTTCATCGCTCAGCGTGTCAGGATATAAATCCTCCTGGAACAGCTCCGACTTTCTTGGCACCGTCATTGATATTACCTGCAATGCGATGGGTATTACTTTTATTTATTTATCATTGTCATAAATATTAAATGTTAAAGTTATCTGTGCACAATTGTTTTTCAATTTGAAAAGAGCCTTTATAAAGGTTATATGACAAATCAAAACAGAGTTTAACATAGAATTGTACAGTAGTCTTATTACTTGATACGATTTATTACAGACAACTGTGAATGGAACTAAAGAAAGACAAGTAGTACATCACACATCACACATCGAGATAAAGACATTCGGAATATTTATTTTTTCGCCAACAAACTACACTTGCAGTTTGTTAATTTTGTATGTACTTTTAATGTCAAATAAATATGTGTAAAATAAATAAAAAAATACATTATTGAGACAGATGAGTTCTGTGTGTTTGCACAAAGAGAATTCTAAAATACATTGACCGACCTGGCACAAGCCGGAGTTGTTGAGGCGGTAGAACTTCGCTATTTCGCACGTGGCCACATCGCAGCCGCGCTTCGGCATCATTCCAATACCTTTAAATCAATAAAAGAATTTCTTAATCCATACAAATATATAAAATTGAAGTGTTTATTATATTAAAATAACAGCTTTTTACTACATGCATATGATTCTACACACACACACACACACACACACACACACACACACACACACACATATATATATATATATATATAAATATATATATATATATATTTATATATATATATATATATATATATATATATATATATATTATAATATAATTTTCGCCAAAATTACATTTATTTAAAATTTTTGTCTGTCTGGTTGGATCGATTATGACAGGAAATTTACTGGTATGTAGTAAATATATATGCGTTTTATTGAAAATAATTTTTAAAATACTTCAAACAAAAAAGAATTTATGTAACTATAACAACGAAGTGTGATAGCCCAGTGGTAGAGGACTGAGATTTGCGATCTTAGGTCGCCGGTTCGATTCCTGGGATAAAATCTTATATAATTCTTCTCATAAAACAAGTTTCTAGAAGATGGGCAGTAGCGTCCTTTGCGTACCATAATATCACACTACGGTCGAATACCCGTCTGCCAAGCGTGGCGATTATGGTATATCCCCTCATAGATATCTTTAGCGGAGCACTATGACGTGCAGGTGATGTCTATGTCTTATAAAAAGCTATGATTTTTTCTCACAACAGATTTTGCTCTTGTAAATAATTAAGATAGAGTCTGTGCTTGGCACTAATCGATGTAACCTGAAGATGCTCCGTGGAAGGATGAAACACGTGTTGAGTGTTTTGTCGATGGCAGTTGTGTGAATCGCATTGTTTGCCCCATACGCATTTATCAGCGGGCTGGCGGGCGGTGCACTTTGTTGCACGACTACCACTGCATGTGTGGAAGTGGCTAAACATTGGTCCTTTTCTTAATTAAGATAGATGCCAAGGCACTTACCCCGCTGAGGGTCCGGTGTTTGGAAGGTGTTGATGTAGTGCACGAACGGAGGCTCCGGCGTCACCTGCGACGTACAGACAACTGTATTGTTTGCGACACAAAATATACAGCAAAGCGTTTAAACTATTATGATATACATAAACGTAATTAGTTAACTTTATAGCTATTAACTTGTGATATGAATCAAATTAACAGATAATGTTAATCATTTTTAATGTATTTTCTCGTTACATTTATTCACATTCCACAAAGATACGAGGGTGGATTGAAAAGTACTCGGCCTAACCAAGAAAATAAACACATACTAAATCAGCTATATTTTTATTTTTCTACATAATCACCATCAAGTTCAATACACTTTTGCCACCTCCCCTTCCAAGCATTTAGACCGTTGAAAAAAAATGATTCTTCCTTAGAGTCAAAATATGCATCTACATGTATAACTTGCCAAATAAGTAATATATTTCTTTGAAATCTCAACATCGATTCTATACATGTATAAGGTAAATTAAAATTGGTGTAAAAGAATTAACCCTTTCCACTCCAAGGCTGTTATGTAGCATCAATAAAATTTAATTGAATTATAGAATCTTGCGATTGTAGAATATGTTTCATTCATTCGTGATTCAAACATTTTAGTAACAAAAATCTTTCCTGTTTTTAAATTTTCCGCAAAAAGTTGTATTACACCATGTCGAGTATCACTCGACAGTGGAGCTTGTGGAAGAAAATCAGTGTCGAGTGACACTCGACATTGGAGTGGAAAGGGTTAAAACGGTGTTTATATTACTCGTTTGCTGTCAATTAATGTATAGTACACACTATGTAATAATGAATGGCTTCAGAAATAATATAATGATAATACACCTATCCCCCGATTTACACGGTACTTGTTTTACACGTTTTCGCTTTTACACGGTTTTCCAAATAAGTTTTTTTTTGTTTTGTTTTAATAATTGATTTTATTACCATCTCTCACAATGTAAATATTTCTGCTTCAAACATCTAATCGGCACAAATAACTTGGAGTGATGAAAGTGAATTCGAACCTTCGATTCAGAAAAAAAAAAAGAAATAATTTATTTTTTGTTGTTTTCTCTTTAATGTATTGTAATCAAATAAAAAACAGTGTTTCCGTAACATATTAAATATTTTAACTTGTCAATGCATTTTTTTATTTCTGTGTACGTACACCTAAAAATATTGAAAAAAAAATCACATCTGTTAAATAGCAAAATCATGCATTTTCTGCAAGTTTTTCGATATACACGGTTTTGACTTGAAAATTTTTAATTTTCGATTTACACGTTTTTTTCAGAAACGTATCTACCGTGTAAATCAGGGGATAGATGTATAATAAGAAAAAGCGTTTAATTTTGATTAATACTTAATAAACATAACTATTGTTTACTATCTTTTCCTGTGGATTTTGTAGCCACAAGTTATTCGCCTGTCGCAATATAATATATATATTTTTTTCAAATAAAAAAATAAAATATAATATATTTTATTAAAAAAAATAAAATATAATATATTTTATTAAAAAAAAATATAATATGTTTTATTTTTATGTCAAAGCTTTAAAACTAGTTAATGTATCATGATAAAAAATCGGATATGATCAAATGAAAATTTGTGAGAATTTATTTCACAACACATATTCCAAAATCAAAATTTGTTCAAAACTTTTGCCTGACTATAGAAAATGGCAATTTATTATGAAGATGACTCATTTGAAAGCTTTAAATATTTTATACTTATTTCTAATCACCATGTATTCTGAAATAAGTTAAAATATTTTTTTTTTATTAGAACGCGACGACACACTAACATATACAATATATAATAAATGAACTAAACATTTAATGGAATCAGGCGTTACCTTTCGGAAGTCCATCCTAAGTAAGAAAAGGACCAATATTTAGCCACTTTCGCACATGCAGTAGTAGTAGGCTGGCGGTGCACTTTGTTGCACGACTACTACTGCATGTGCGGAAGTGGCTAAATATTGGACCTTTTCTTACTAATGAACTAAACATTCACACTTTAAAACTTTTATATCTATCACCCTGTATACAGATGAAAAGATTTACTTACATTCACAAATCAATATCAATAACTTTCTTAAACACTTTTCCTAATAACTTCAAAGAATAATTTTATAAAAACAATTGTATACACTACTTTTAATTGAGAATGCAGATTCCAACTGTTGATAATAATTATTGATTCTTGTATAAATATAAACGTATCGTATATCTTAGACGCCCTTGCCACAAACAGAGCGGAAATTAAAAAGTATTGGTTACAGTATGTAGAACGTAATAGGTCAATGGTAGTTTAGGACGCCACATACAATCGTATATTACCTGTTCAATTCCCGAGAAAGGACCATTTTTTATAACACTAATACCAACATAATTTAGCTAATTTTTTTAATTATTACAAATTCAAATAAAAATTAGATTTTTTTATGTTAATTGACAATACGAAAGCGTCTGTAATATTAACAAATAGAACTCATGAGGTAACAGCATATTTTATCATATGTTACGTAACAACTTTGTACGCAATTATCAAATTTTATATTACTCGTAAATTATACCTTATATAACACTAATATCAATATAGTTTAGCTAAAAAAAGTTTTTAATTATCCTAAATTCCAATGAAAATCAGAATTTTTATTTTATGTTAATTGACAATACGAAACTGCTTGTAATATTAACAAATAGAACTCATAAGTTAACAGCTTATTAGTTTTATCATATCTTACGTAACACATCAAGCAAAAGTATACCTTCTATAAAGTAAATCATTCTCCAGTAATAGTCTATTCAAATAAAGAGTATTTTAATTTTTAATTATTGTTAACTTAAACTATTTGTTTTCTTTCTTTTCATTCTTAATTTCTTCTTATTATACTAAAAAATCTGATAGACGTCTTGTCTTAGCTAGAATTCATTAATTGAAACTTAAACAAAATAAGTGTTGTTTCACAGTGTTTTTGAAAAGATTTTTGATACATTTCTTTATTATTTTTATTTTGCGGTAAATAATTTAATGCTTTGCCAATACAGAAAGAGGCGACGTACATATGACCACGTTAAAAACACTGAAGATATTATTTCCAGATTAACGCTGCATATCAAGGATTAAATTAATCCTGTCGCTGCGAACAAAGCCTTTTTGCGCTCGACTATAGACGCTTTCTTGCAGCGAACAGCGCCTTCTAGCGCTCGGCTATAGACACTTTTTTCAGCAAATAGCGCCTTCTGGCGCTCGACTATAGACACTTTTCCCCAGCGAATAGCACCCTTTGGCGCTCGGCTATATACGCTTTCTCTCAGCGAACAGCGCCTTTTGGCGCTCGACTATAGACACTTTTCCCCAGCGAATAGCACCCTTTGGCGCTCGGCTATATACGCTTTCTCTCAGCGAACAGCGCCTTTTGGCGCTCGACTATAGACACTTTTCCCCAGCGAATAGCACCCTTTTGCGCTCGACTATAGACGCTTTCTTGCAGCGAACAGCGCCTTCTAGCGCTCGGCTATAGACACTTTTTTCAGCAAATAGCGCCTTCTGGCGCTCGACTATAGACACTTTTCCCCAGCGAATAGCACCCTTTGGCGCTCGGCTATATACGCTTTCTCTCAGCGAACAGCGCCTTTTGGCGCTCGACTATAGACACTTTTCCCCAGCGAATAGCACCCTTTGGCGCTCGGCTATATACGCTTTCTCTCAGCGAACAGCGCCTTTTGGCGCTCGACTATAGACACTTTTCCCCAGCGAATAGCACCCTTTGGCGCTCGGCTATATACGCTTTCTCTCAGCGAACAGCGCCTTTTGGCGCTCGACTATAGACACTTTTCCCCAGCGAATAGCACCCTTTGGCGCTCGGCTATATACGCTTTCTCTCAGCGAACAGCGCCTTTTGGCGCTCGACTATAGACACTTTTCCCCAGCGAATAGCACCCTTTGGCGCTCGGCTATATACGCTTTCTCTCAGCGAACAGCGCCTTTTGGCGCTCGACTATAGTCACTTTTCCCCAGCGAATAGCACCCTTTGGCGCTCGGCTATATACGCTTTCTCTCAGCGAACAGCGCCTTTTGGCGCTCGACTATAGACACTTTTCCCCAGCGAATAGCACCCTTTGGCGCTCGGCTATATACGCTTTCTCTCAGCGAACAGCGCCTTTTGGCGCTCGACTATAGACACTTTTCCCCAGCGAATAGCACCCTTTGGCGCTCGGCTATATACGCTTTCTCTCAGCGAACAGCGCCTTTTGGCGCTCGACTATAGTCACTTTTCCCCAGCGAATAGCACCCTTTGGCGCTCGGCTATATACGCTTTCTCTCAGCGAACAGCGCCTTTTGGCGCTCGACTATAGACACTTTTCCCCAGCGAATAGCACCCTTTGGCGCTCGGCTATATACGCTTTCTCTCAGCGAACAGCGCCTTTTGGCGCTCGACTATAGTCACTTTTCCCCAGCGAATAGCACCCTTTGGCGCTCGGCTATATACGCTTTCTCTCAGCGAACAGCGCCTTTTGGCGCTCGACTATAGACACTTTTCCCCAGCGAATAGCACCCTTTGGCGCTCAGCTATATACGCTTTCTCTCAGCGAACAGCGCCTTCTGGCGCTCGGCTATAGACGCTTTCTCTCAGTGAACAGCGTACATTTGTTTTACATTATCGTTTCAATAATTGCATGATCATGGTCATTAATTTGTTTGTTACCAACGTGACAGCTGCATACGATTCCTGTGCGGGTATTTTGTCACACAACAAAATACGTGTCGTTCGTACAGACAATCTACTTTCGCGCCGTCTGTTGAGAAAGTTATTAATTTTTAGGCGCTACGCAGCGAAAGGGTTAAGTTACAGTAACTGTCAAGGCAATAGCCATATGATTTGTACTATTTATTTTAACGGAAAGATAGAAGCGGCTAGATTATTTTTTAATTTAATCTCGTCTCCACTATGTTTATAGATTAGTTTAATGGTGAACATTTATGATGAAGTCATGTCCTTATAAAAATAAAACCCTATATAAAAAAATGCCACAAACAATTACTGGTCCTATTGGAAATCTATGGGTAAGTCCCTTGTCCACTAGTGGACATAACCTAGAGACCTAGCTGTCAAAAAACTACTTAATATGTACCCTTTGTGAACCATCTCTCATAAAAATATATAAGCCACCATGTACCACATATAAGGTTTATCAGAAACATTACCACAAGCGACATATTGCTACCAAACGAAACGCACATAGAAGACGGTGAATCCTTGTTGCCAATTGGACATTGAGGTTTTCCAATATAATACAGTAAAAACCTTTATGTCATAGGTCCTTTGCTATATTGCTTAAACTAAAGTTAAAGTCACTAAACCTTATGTAACGTAATATATTAGGGGGACCGGAAAGAAATGTCGCTTTCTTAAGTTGAATTCACACTACTACATTTTAAACAAGTTTCTTATTCTGATCAACAATATATTCACCTTCGTTATCAACAACCTTTTACCACCTAGTATATATAATGTCTGAGCGGTAAAAATCAATCGGTTTTTCTGCATTTTTCCGTAGTTAGAAAATCCTCAAATTGGAATGTCTCAATAAAATAAAAAGAATTCTTGGTTTTACTTAGGCTCACCAATGGGACGTAAAGCATACAAAATGTAAAATCTGTTATTAAGGCAGTAGCTATAGAGTTCACTGACCTCAAAGTAGCGTATCACGGAGTCTCCCTTCCCGCAGAGGTAGACTAGGTTGGTATCAGGGTCGTACAGCGGGAACATGACGCCGTTACTGGTGTCAATCTCCACCGTGACGATGGGCTCGCTCAGTGCGTCCGGAGTGCGCAGCGTGTACTGCCGCTCTGACATGCGGCTGAACCTACGATTAAGTAACAAAAGCGGCAATGTATAACTTCTAATGGTAATATACCGTTGGATAAACTTCTTTGATTAAATATACATTTTATCATATAATATCCTTTAGTGTCTTAAGATCTGTTGCCTTTAATGCCTAAAGTCTGCGATCAACGTGGATTACTACGGAAAACTTAGAGTCAGGACACTTAATGTCGTTTCAGGAAGGTTGTCTTTTACGATGGACCTCATTGGCTTGGTCAAGAGATACGTACTACTTTACGTCTCGCCGCCCGCATACCTAAGGCGCGGTACAGCAGTTTCGGTAGAACTATTACAAATAAATATCCAGCCTGTTATAGTTAGTAGTTTTGGCAGCCTTCTTTTTATGATTATTTGACACTGTCTACAGAATTCTGAAGAGAGTGAAAGAGGTGGATTTTAGAAACTCCTAGGTAAGGGCTATATAGCGGATTTATTATCACCTACCGGACAAACTCTTGAAAAAATGGTGTACTTTTATTCTGGTTGTTTTCTTCTAATTTCTTGCTTTAATATATTAAGTTAATTATATATAAGTAATCATAAATAAGTTATGTGCAATATCGGAACTGAAAGATTGTTTCGTGATACTTTCATTTGATGGCAGAAGTGATCCGAATAGATGATACTGCAGTAAAAGGTCATAATAAACAATGCCCTTCTGGTCTCATTATACAGACGAAGTTACCCACCCTGTGGTAAAGACAAGGCCATGCTTCAGGAATATAGCTCTGGACGCCTTGCTGCCCTCGTGTGCGATCGCCTCCGCCTCCACTTCGCCTTTCCGCGGATCTATTATTCTGAAACAAAAATATCAATATAATTAAAAAAAAAACTCATAATAAAAATAAGTAATTTTAATATTGTTGTATTATTTAATATATCTATCAAATTAAAAGATAGTTATTGGTTCAGAGCCACATATGACTGGCCTGTCTATAAAGGTTGATTCAGTATTGGTGTAGTCATCTTAAAAGGGACGAATGTACTACCCCTTTTTTTTACTTGATCCCTGCTACAGGGACTTTTTATTTCTAATAATTTATTCATATATTTTTTAATTATTATCATTCTCCTCTTTCATGTAGCATATTATCTGTAGTACTGTTTCTTTCGTTCTACAATTTTCCCAGTCTTTCTCTTTCATTTCATGAGCCATACATACATCCTCAACCACTACATTCTAGGTTTCCTTACTATTTTATTTTGCAACATTACATTTATTGTTCAAACATTTAACACATAATTTCTTTATAATTATCATATTATATTATAATACACAGTATAATTACAAAAATTAAGCACTATTTTTGGTACTACTTTCTTTATTTTTTTTCTATATTTTAGTGTTTGCTTTACTTTTTTATTCATATTCAAGTCTATTTGAATACTACCCCTTTGCAGTCAATTAATATATTATACACCCTATCCAATGTAAATAGTTTTACAAGTAATAAATCAAGTAACGATAAAATAGAAAGGACAGTCGTTTTCAAAATTCGAACTACAACATATTAAAATTATTAATGTTATATGTCCCTGCGAACTTTGTGTTGTAAAAAGTTATTAGTGATCACTTTATACAGGATACTTGGCAATAAATATGACAAATTAGGTATAGATTAACCGCCTTGAAGAGAAGATTTTATATATAACCAATCACCCTATGAACATAAGTACATTATAGGAGCTGCCATTACGTCATCTTCAGTGGAGCATCGAACAGGAGAATCCCATACCAGAGCGTTCTATATTCAACTCGGGCGAAAAAGAGCGCTCTACAATACTTCTCGCGTTCTGATTGACTGACGGCTTTTATTGACGATTGGTATAAATATGTGCTAAGTCCCCCACCACGCCATAGCACCCGTTTTTAGTGAGCGGCCGCCCGCTCCCTAACCGCAAACAGCGTGGGCGAACCGTGGTTGGATCCGGATCCTTCTTCGGCTCGCCTGTGGTCCACGCTGCCGACCTAGCCCGCAAGCACGCTCCTGCAACACACCTCGTCAAAGCTCTACCGCGAAGAGCCTTAACAACGTTCGAGCGTCCCCGTGCAACTGGTAGGCGGCGCCCCACCAGCTTTTAGTTTCTAGTTTTAAATCCAGTTCATGGACCCTTCCGCTCCGTGAACTCAGTACCGATGAAGCTGTAAAAGCCTTAGGGCTAACAGCATTAACATCTTCAGAAACAATAGAATCAATATATACACTTCTATTTTGGACTTCGTGTTGTCATTACCCAAGATCTACCGGCCCTAAGAATAATATCACAATACATAACTATTCTGCTGAATATATTGAAATCGATAATGTTTTCGGAGAAAAGAATCCATTTTGGATAACTGATATGTTTATTATGATTGGTTTCCTATCTTTTACAGATGGGTTAGAGGGAACAGGGGTACAAGTGCAGCTTAGATTAAACCTTGTTTAAAGTAGCGTAACTCTGCACGTGCCACTAAAAGAAACTTCTTAGCATACCATAGATTCACTTTGCAGGTGCCGGGATTATCGCGTTGTTGGGACAGGATCTGACCAGTATGACTTTGAAATCCTGATCTAATGAAGGTGATGATGTTCGCTTTGAAATGGACTAAACTTTTCTAAATTTAAAAAAAAAATACCCGTGGGCAACATTGAAAGATTTAAGATTTTACTTGTAGTGTTAATGCAACTGTTAGGAAAGCGCGCAGGGGTGGGCGCCCTGGAAAAAGGCATGAGCGCCGCTGTAGAGAGCGTTGACGGAACGATACTCCCTTTTCCCCCTCCCCGCATACCTAAGGAACGGTACAGCGATTGCGGTAGCACTCTAAAACAAACCCATCTTTACGCGAAAAACTAATATTACCTGATTTTCTTGTCGCGGCAAGTGGTGAGGAGTTTGGAGCCGGTCCAGTTCCAGCATGCGGAGTAGATCAGGTCCGGGTGGCAGTCCAGACTGATTAGCACTTCGCCCGTTCCCACGTTCCATATCGCGATCTGTTGGAACGAACGAAAATATATAGAAATACGAAAAAAATGATTTCGCCATCTAAACAAATCTTATAATATTATGTAATTATTTTTAAGATACACGTATTACATCGTGAGTTATCTGTAACATATATGTTATCCATTTAAAACTCCTATTACTTAATGACCATCCGTTGTTTTTCTTTTTTAAACATGTCCATCCAGTGGTTGTTTGAAATAAATTGCTATTTGCTATATGGCCACCTAACCTAATCTATTAGGTATTGAGATCACCCACATTTGGGCTATGTTTGATCCACTGGTCTTATTACACCCTGTATATATATAAACTTATAATAGTACGAAGTCTGTAATGGTTGAGTTTTGTAAGTTTTTTTTACGCGAATTTATAATTTTTTTTCCTAAAGTTATTTAATGAATAAAACCGTACCTGATTGTCTGAACCAGCGGTGAGGAGTACGTTCTGGGCGGTGGGATGCCACAGCACGAGGCCAACTCGTCGCTGATGGTACACCAGGTCGACGACAGGCTCCGTCAGCGTGCGTGAGATTCCACCGTCAGGGATCTGCCACACCTGATGACAAGAGCACAAGAAACACAATGAGAGAGATGAAAAGACTTAGAAGTCTATAACCAGGAATGAACGACATCTGGACAGGTTTTTTTATGGCACTTATATTTTGGGGACCTAATTAATAAATTTTCACTGACTATTGTTATTGTCATGCTTCTGTCTCAACTTTTCTAATATTTCCCATTCATTTCCCCTTTTATACCTTCGCAATATCATACATTCCTTTCGTACATCGCTTCACTTCCATTCCCTTCTCTGCAGGGTCAGATATTTACATTTTTGTTTTATTTTGGATTTTTACATTTATTTGCCTAATTTTAATATTAATATTTTTTGGACCTTATTATCTATGTCAGTTTATTTTAAAAAATCGTCTTTCGAAATTATTATTGGGGGGACCGGAAACTAATGTCGTTTTTGTCGACATATTTTACAGAAAAACCGAAAGGTGGATATATTGTTGATTAGAAATAAAATCTTTTTAAAAATGTAGTCGCGTGAATTTAACTTAAGAAAGCGACATTACTTTTCGGCCCCACTGATAGATGATTTAACTTTTTTTTTATTTAAAGTATACAAGTGTATAATGTAACTAATTCTACACTGAATATCGTGTTAATCCTGATAGAACTTATGACGAATTTCTACGACACTCTATTCTCTTCTCTAGTAGTTTCTTATTTCTCTGCTCTAGTTATAGCAAGTAAGAAAAGGACCAATATTTAGCCACTTCCGCAAATGCAGTGGTCGTCGTGCAACAAAGTGTACCGCCCGCCAGCTAGACTCTGTGTTTGGCACTAATCGGTGTAACATAACTCCTGAGGATGCCCCGTGGAGGGGTGAAGCAGATGTTGAATGAATTAACGGTGGCAGTTGTGTAATTCGCATTGTTTGCCGCATACGCCTTTATCAGCGGGCTGGCGGGCGATGCACTTTGTTGCACGACTATCACTGCATGTGCGGAAGTGGCTAAATATTTTTTCTTTCTTAGGATGGACTTCCGCAAGGTAACGCCTGATTCCATTAAAAAGTAGTTATAGCAGTTATAATAGGTACACACGTCAGAGACTTGATCGGACCAGAAGGTGTGAGATTGTTCACGTTTTTCCCTATTTTACCTTCGAATACGTATTACCATTAAAATAATCAAGTTATTTCTGCACAGATCCCTAGTAACGTCTTCCTCTCATCATGGACGTACCTTGACGACGCAGTCCTCCGAACCGCTAGCAATGACATTGTCGTTGTGCGGGCACCAGGCGATGTCTAGCACCGGTCCTTTGTGGCCACCCACCAGAGGGTGGTCCGCTGGGATTCGCCCAACCTGCAACCAAAAACAACATCCATTTATAAAACATATCGCTGACGGTATCCTGCACGCCGTAGTTCCTATTTCCCGCCAAAATATTGACTGTGTATACACGGGCGATGATGACGACGCAATATTTATCAAAAAGACAATGTACGCTTCTTCAAAGTAAATGGCGATACATCATAGGTACACAGCTGTCACGATGGCTTTAAAAGAGGAATTAAAAACTGCCGCACGCGCAGATTATTCACTACTTCGGTACGGTGCTTGTCAGTCACAAAACCATACACAGCCGAGCGTAGATTTTATTTGACGGCTATAATATGAACGCGCACGGCCGAGCGTCGACTTAAGTCGCCAACCAAGAAATTTAAACCTATCTCTGCAATTACAATTTATTGTAATAATGTAAAGTGAACGTAATGTATATCTGTATCAGCTTGTAATGTAAAACACTCTCATCACCAGTGTGTTAGAGAGCAAGAAGGGCTCAATGTTGCAGGAGGTAAGAGCCGACTGTGCGCATTTACCTGTGGCCGTTGACAACAGTTGACGCTCGTGCCAAAGTGATTAATAAAAGTGGAAGAACAATTCACCCTTCGCTATAAGCTGTGCACTATTCTCTTTAGGGACTGTTAACACACAGATTTCAAAATCTAACCTTTAGAACTTGAATCATAAGCAAAAAGATGCCAGTTTTTAAAGGTTGGTATTCTATAGTATATCTACATTTTGGAGATTGTGCGTCGGAATTACACTCCCCCAACTCACGGAAACAAACGCACGGATTCACGACATCGTTGCTTTTTGCACTTCTTTTTGTACCGTCAAATATCCTACAACGATGGTCTTCATTTCGGAGCCAGCGGATGAGGGGTCAGAATTTTCTTCTAACACCGAAGTGGGGGCCCTTGAAGAGGATTAGGAGACAGCCTGTGAGGCAGAGATCGCGGCAAAAGCATCCGGATAGTTTGGATAGTTTGCCTCGAGGAAGGCGAGTGTCGTCTTAACATCGGCCATTTTTCAGTTCTCTAAGTGAATTCTCTTCCACTCGCAGGGAGAGTTTCACTACTACCTTCATAGGGCAAACAGCCAAGGAGTGGAATAACCTATTGGCTTATTTATTATAAGTGCCATTTTGTTCTATGACTTATTTTTAAGATAGTGGCAATATTTTAAACTACTAAATTCTCAAAAGTCAGTACAAATCAAGCGTGGTTTTTACACCACAGTTATGTCGTTTTCTTTATTAAAAGTGGCAAAAAAGGTAACTAAGCAGAGATAATTATTAAGAATTAAAATTTTAATTAAAAACATGGAATATTTTTCAAGTAATTTGCGAAAATTATAGATATCAACTATACAGCTTCGTAGAGAAACAACATTTTTTATTTTTAATAACAGTTATATATGATGATATCGTTTTTAAAAAACGTCTCGCTCTTTAGCGCCTTGTATATGCTATTGACATGCATGTCCGATGCACCTGCAGGGGATAGTAAATAGTATGGTCTGCCAAAATAAGAACATATATAAATAAAAAAAGCACATATTATTGATAACAATAAATAAATTTATCGTATTGAGAGCAGTGGTAAAAATGGGACAGGGTCTCATTTTTATCGGTCGAAATTTACGGAGTATTTTGGTTTGTATTATTTTTCCCGGTTCTTTATTTTTGACTACGATCATCTTAAAACGAATTACACTGATTCATCGTCGTGATCATCATAACAGCTGTAACATTTCCACTTTTCTCAAAAATTTCCTATAGGACTGGCTAGTAGCCTGTGTAAGAAAAGGACCAATATGTAGCCACTTTCTCACATGCAGTGGTAGTCGTGCAACAAATTCGTGCATTATCAGCGGGCTGGCGGGCGGTGCACTTTGTTGCACAACTACCACTGCATGTGCGGAAGTGGCTAAATATTGGTCCTTTTCTTACTTAGGATGGACTTCCGCAAAATAACGCCTGATTTCATTAAATATAGAAGCCTGCGTCTTTCGATGATCGTAAAATCGTCTGTCCACCTTGTATATTTATTTTTAAATTACGAAGCTCGGAAGCTAGTCGATCTATGGTTAAAGATACTTTATTGTCTTAATAAAACAAATTCACAAGAGATACAAAAACTAAAATCTATGGATTATAGGAACATGCATATAAAATACACATAGTAATTGATTATAGGTGTAAAGATCTTAAAGGTAAATGTATAGCTCATTTGCTAGGAAAAAGTTTTAACCCTTTGGGGCACGCCGGTATTAAAAATGTCCCACCTTTTTGATGCCTAATAACGCATGGTGGGACATTTCTCGACCTATCTGGAAATATTGGAATAGTTACGCGCTCATACATTTTTTTTTCTGACCTTTATTATTTAAAGTAATTGGTCGCACCATTAGCAATTGTTAAAAATATACTCGATTGCGCTGGCGAGGTTTATCATCATCTGACAGGTTCATCAAGTATTGAAACCGAAAATTTTTAGTAGTTAATAACAGAATTATTATTTTTTTATTTTTTTAATTCATTGTATATCCATATTAATAATAACACACCAATTTTGTTAAATTTTGAACGAAATAAAATTTATATGCAATATGGGTATTTTTATTTTCTAAAATTCCGTGCCTCAAAGGGTTAAAGCCTCTCCATAAATTTCCTTAGTAAAGTGCATTGAGTGATCACTGTGAAATATTTTTTTTCTATTGAACATGCAGACCAGAATGCAACAGGCCATTAAATACTGGCTGTATAATCTGCAGGTGATAGTAAACAATAAATAATTTTAATTTGTACAAATTCGAATTTTAAAAACGCTTTATCGCACTATATGATCTTTATGTTCTTTAAAAGTTTTTTGTATACGGTTCACCATAATATTAATTGAATGCAAATGAGCTGTTAATTCTAGCTCTGTACACATTCAAAGACACTTTCTATTAATCGCTCCGTGTATTTCAATTACAGCTCATTACCCATAATTACATCGCGGTAATCCATTCGTCACGGTGTCGGAGCGATGTTGTGACTGCTTGTCGCTGCGTGAACGAATCGATACGACCACGTAATGACCACGTCTCGGAATAGCGAATTATTAACGTGATTTATCAATGCTATGATCATTGCATAAAATAGAGTCAATCGAAGAATGGTTTTATGCAATAAATGATAAGCTTTGCCTATTATAATATACTTTTAACATAAAAATCACTTAACATCAGGCGAAACAGAGGTCAAATGCTTTGCCAATAGTCGATAAAAGAATAATAAGTTTGGAATATGATTTGATACCAGTTTTTTTTTTAATTATTTACGTTTAACTGTATCACATAATAACGGCTATCGAGGAACGGAGGCGATCTTTGGAAGAAGCTTATGCGTTATAGTAGGCGTTTATCAGCTGACATGATGATGGAAAGGTCTACGTCCAACGGTGATATGATGATCAGGCCGATAAACCGGCAAATAAAGAACCGCAAAAAAATAATACAACAAAAAATTCTTTATTAATTTCTATCATTGGTAAAAATGTGACCCTATCTAAATCTCAACAAAGCAGGTTTATTTATTTTATTTATTAATATTAATTTCACATTTTTAAACTAGCAACACGTAATTATAAACATACATGGCAACGTGTTTTAAGACGTCGCACAGATTACTTATTAAAACATTTAAAACCAAAATTAATTTGATAATGATAGATGCAATCATATTAATAGCTATAAACATATAATTGCTTCAAAATTATAAAAAATTCTCTAAAGAAAGTTCTAGATCTAGAGAACCAATTTTAATTTAAAAAAATATTACTACGTATTTATAACAGGTGGACGCTGCACGTGGCGAAATAATCCGATAGCAGGTTGGCCGAGTTATAACGAATGTTAGCATTTCCAGCTGCGGAATGCTAGTGTGTTGCAGCCCGAGTTATTCTGCAGGTGTGTGTCATATCTAAGTATACGTGACCCGGTTACGTCTCAATCCGCGGCAGTTTATTTTTATTTAAGCCGCTAATTTATTTACGTTATAACATATAATTCTTAGTAAAATAATAAATTCTGTAATTTAAACTGACATATTAAAAATAATAATACCTCTAATTGTTATTAAATTAAATATGATCATTTTAATATATTCAATTTACGGCAACTGGTTGGCAAGAATTTCATATAAAAAAAGAAAACATGCTATACTACAATTTGGCGCCAAAATTTGAAACGCGTAAAAATAAAAAAACAAATCATCCAGTTAATATGACAAATCTAACAATGAATTTTAATGAAATATTTAATTTTAAAATCTAATAAAATATTTAAAATTATTGAAACTGTATACATTATAGGTGACAGGTGTATTTATGTACCAAAGGTTGGCCCAATGTTTCTGTATCAAACATGACTGGAATGTTTATTTGTAATTCTTTTAAAAATAGATTTATTTATTTTTTATTCGTACTCACTGACGTGTCAAACAAAACGGTGTGTTTAAAAAAAAATAAAGAGATCAACGGTGAGTTTTATTAAAATCAAATTTCATATATCGAAAACGAAAGCGTCAGTACATGATCCATTACGTGATAACTAAGTGAATTACTATCTATTTCTTATGGCGATGTTTATACCTCCACCTTTATAAGTTGCAAGCGTATTCTTAACCACTTTGAACACGAAAAGAACCCAGTCAGAGTTTCATGTACGCTTTTCGCAGATTATAGGACCGTTTGGAACTTTCGTAACTAGATCTATGTGGTTTCACTCACCCACGAGTTGTACTACCCAAAATGTATATATAGCGGCAAAACAAAGACCATGAATGAAGCAAGAGAAGCATAGAAGCGTAAGTACAAGCCAGAAGAGGATCAAGAATCAAATCGATTAGCAAGAAGCAACCAGCGATATTGAATACAGTGTTTCTTATACTTTCGACGAACTTTTACTCAATAACCTATCTCCTACACAGTCAATTTTACGATCCGTACCATTTAGTCTTTTCCGGCTTTTATATCACATCAGGTTTCTCACATAAGCAGCAACATCTAAAGTGATGCATATTTACCAAGACATTTGTTTAGCTACGATATTATGGAGACTGCTTCAATGTATTACTTGTAAACAGCAGTATGAGCCGTTTTCAGAGTCTACTTGCGTACTAAAAGATGTAGTTTGTCAACGCAAGCACATGAATTAAAATAAAACATAAATTTAGGTTATAATATTTGACGTGTTACCAGTAATCGGGGCTATTAACTAAGAATTATTTATTCAGTAAGAAATTATTGTCGCAGCATCAATAATTTATTAATTATAAATTAACAAAAGAAACTATTTTGAGAGACCACCAGCGGACAAGCAGGTGTAATTTTTTGTCACACTCGCTGAACAGGTGTGATTTATTGTCACACTCGCTAGACAGGTGTAATTTGTTGTCACACTCACTAAACAGATGTGATTTGTTGTCAACTTGCAGAACCAGGTGTGATTTGTTGTCACACTTGCTAAACAGGTTTGATTTGTTGTCACACTCGCTAGACAGGTGTGATTTGTTGTCACACATGCTAAACAGATGTGATTTGTTGTCACAATCCCAGAACCAGGTGTGATTTGTTGTCACACTCGCTAGACAGGTGTGATTTGTTGTCACACTCGCTAAACAGGTGTGATTTGTTGTCACACTGGCTAAACAGATGTGATTTGTTATCACAATCCCAGAACCAGGTGTAATTTGTTGTCACACTCGCTAGACAGGTGTGATTTGTTGTCACACATGCTAAACAGATGTGATTTGTTGTCACAATCCCAGAACCAGGTGTGATTTGTTGTCACACTCGCTAGACAGGTGTGATTTGTTGTCGCACTCGCTAAACAGATGTGATTTGTTGTCACAATCCCAGAACCAGGTGTGATTTGTTGTCACAATTGCTAAACAGGTTTGATTTGTTGTCACACTCGCTAGACAGGTGTGATTTATTGTCACACTGGCTAAACAGATGTGATTTGTTATCACAATCCCAGAACCAGGTGTAATTTGTTGTCACACTCGAAGAACCAGGTGTGATTTGTTATTACACTCTCAAAAGTAGGTCTACTTTGTCGTATCAATACTCTTGGATTTTCTTTATACAAAAGAAATGAAGATAGGCAAGAAAACAGTCAATACTATATAGGTTACATAGAATGAGACAAAAAAGTTACTGCATGCGATCGAAGTTGGTAAAAATGTAGCCGTGTAAATTTACTTAAGAATTTTTATATAAAACTAGCTGTGTCCAGCGATTTCGTCCGCGTGGAATTTAAAAAAAATGCTTGTTCAGCTTTTTCTTTTTTCATTTTTCTGTTATTTAAATTATGTGATCCGGACAAGAATTTCACAATTGATAATTGTTAATGTCACCCACAATTCGAAAGGTCATCATTCGTTTACCGTTTTCGTTTCAGATTAGCATGTCACGGTGAAATATATGAGAAATTCATTGAATAACTGGCGCTATCTGCCGAAAATTGGCCATACCAACTGAGCAACCTGCGTGAGCTTATGCACAACAACTTTGCTAAAGATCATCACATGGTCATATGCATAGTTTACGATGCTATAAAGGACATACAGACATTCATTTTTATATATAGATCATCAAAAAATTCCAAAAGCATTACTTTTACTCTAAAATAGATTGAAAAAAAAATACTTCACACAAAGCAGTGAAAGTGTCCATCACCAGTATAATTAGACAAGGCGCATAATTAACGAACGAGTCTCACATTTGGCGCCGTATTTCTAGCCACCACACTCACATGTGGGTCATGAGGCTAATTATTACTCGCATTATAATTTGAGACGAATGCAATTATTCTAAATTCAAAATGACGGTATCTTTCTAGAATGGAACAAACTAATGAAATTTACGTAAAACTTTTTTTATACATCTAACATCGCTGCTCATATGGCATTTGAATTTTCTGTGGTTCCGAAGAAACGGCGCAGATGGTTCTTACCCTAAATTTCCTTAAGGCCTTTGAGAGTCTTGACATCAGACATACATACATACTTTTATATTACCACATTAGAAGGCTGCCTAGCTTGATACTCCATGGAGTGAACTGGCGCTGAGGCCTTCAAGGAGGGACTTCGACTTGTGCTGCCTCGATATGGATTTAGCATTCTGACTCAAAGACGCCCGAGAATGCCAAGCTTGTACTTGGCCGTTTCCTGTCTAACATTACTTCGACTTCGGAAAGAGTTAGCACTGGGAAAAGAAGTGGCAGAAGAAACTCGTGGAACTAACCTTTCTATTTACGATTATTGGTGATTGTCTACCCCTATATCATCTTAACCGTTAACGGTTTTGTTTTGATTAGCTACAAATTACTTTGTAAGCTATCTGCCTGATTGTGGTTGTGTTATAAAGACTCAGTATTGCCTGGCTAACATTACTACTATTCCGAAATGATTTAACGCTAGGAAATTTGAAAAAGAAATTGCGGAAGAACCATCTGCAACGCTTGCATCTAACACGGTCAAGAAATGGTGTTCTTTGAATTATAACACAGTAGCACTGAAGCAAAACAGTTTTGCAGTGGAGTGAGAATTGCAACTTAGCATATTCTGCAGTATGAGAATACTCGAAGAATATACAGTGCAAGGTTTAGACCTCACGCAAATTTACGATAGATCACAGGATCCCAAGTTAAGGGTTTCTATTGCGGATCCAAAAGCAAATAGGGGCGTTATAAAATAAAACTATTATAAATTAGAGAAAGTAACTAATAGGAAATTAATAAACTGTTAATAAGAATATTATTTCTTCAAGTGGACGCTAATATCCCAACAGTGGAGTGATATTACCCATGATACAAAATAGTAAGACTTCTGTTAATATTCCCTTCTATCCTTCATCGCATCCCTCACTAATGAGGATCGTCACTCTTTGGGAAGAGAAGCGCACTATGTTACGCCATCTATTCCGATCTTCAGAGGTATGTAATGCTTGAGCTACCGTGGTATCGAGCGTGGGACTATAGCTTCGTAGACGCCATCCATCCATTTTTCCAATGACCAAAATTTTTCTAAGATGTCACGACATGCATGCGGCAATGATAGCTTTGTGCATATAGTCGAAAGGAAAGTGGACAGGATCAGATACTGATGATGTTAAAAAAGCTAATCTAGTGATACTTCACTAGATATAGCTTTTTTAATACCGTATGTAATTGGATTTCTTATTCAAATATGTAATCGCACGCGACTTTCACTTCAGAGATATACTTGCTAGAACGATTTTGAAAGAATAAGGCGTATGCCAAAGTCGGATAGATATTAATCATTTTGGTATAGGCTAGTCATATTGTAAATAAAGAAAGGAAATGTCACTAATACCTACTCGTGTACTGTTGAACGGTGAATTTTAGTACATGCACTCAACATCGCGAGCCAACATTTGATCCAACAAACCACTAAATGTTTACAAAGGCGGCATCGCGTGGCCGGTCGCCAAGCTTATAACTATCACGATTTGGTAGCTGGCTACTGTTTCTGCGCCCGTCTCACTTGTTGATTTTTATTGATCACTGGCTGTTTCTGGATGCTTTTGCTCATAATATATATATTAAAAAAAAAAAACAGTAACAGTTTTTACAGTATGGTGTTATTTTTTTATTAACATTGACCAATTAGACATTTGATTGGTTATAGATATAAAAGCTTTGAAATGATAAATTTATAGGAAAATGCAGTAAAACTTTAACACCTATTATTAATCATTCCGTATATAGTGATTACTCTGAAATAAGACACATTAATTGATTTTTGTGTTTGACTGCAACAGGCGACTAATTTCTAGCAGTAACAGATAATAAATGATAATGAATTTTGATATATAATTATCCGAATTTCGAAAACGCTTTTTCTTATGAATATAGTAGTATAATTAAGTTATTTATTATTTCTGATACTATTAATTTATTATTTTTGAATATAGTGTACAATAATTTAAGAAGGGGCAACATTACGTCATCGTCAGCGACGCAATAAAGAGGGGAATTCCACAGAAATAAAAATGTTCATTTACGTCGTTATAAATACGGCTAAAGCTCATACACACGCACAGATAGTGTGTATATGTGTATTCTACTTGGGACTTCGTGTTCTTACTACCTACCTTACTACCCACAATTACTTTGATAGAAAATGCGCTGCTATACACTCATAGAAGTTAGTAAAGCTGTTGCATTCCAATAGTTTCAGTGTTCAATTTTTATTGGGTCATTGGAAATAGATGTTAAAGCTTTTAGTTGTCCATTCACCCCTTTAAACCTTTTACATTTATAACCAATCACCCTGTACAGATCAGCGAAAAATAATCATGATTCACGTAAGTTCTAATCAAAAAGCATAGAATGACAAGAAACCTGGTGTCGATGACATTTTGCTCTCATGGGTATATTACCATCAATCGTCGTTGTCGTTTCATCCCTTAGACGCCCACTGCAAGGCAAAAGCCTCATCAAAATATTTCTATGATATACCATCACCGCCACGCTTGGTAGGCAAGTTGGCGATCGCAATATGGTATTAAGGAACACAGAGGACGCTGTTGCTCATCCTCAGGAAACATGTTTGTAAGCAGTGGCAATCATATATAATTAATGCACAAAGTGTGAGTTGTATAAGATTGTTATCCAGGCGTCAACCCCGCGACCTACGATCGCAAGTCTCAGTCCTCTATCGCCACGCTACCACTGCTCAATACATGATCAATATCCAGTGATAATTACACAGTAGGTCATATTCGTGTTTAGACGGGCGGCGTCGATTCATGCCAAGTGCTGACATGAATCATACGCCATGACACGCGTGCCGCTTATAATTAGTGATTTATAATTCTGTTGGTTTCCGGTCGCGAATAGATAGTTATTAGCCACATTAGATTTTAAATTTCGAATACTATTCTGTGTACCACGTAAAATTATTCCAATCAAACTGAAGAATTCTAAACGGCCTTTTTTCACTAACTGTTCCGACGGACAGATGTTGTTGGCGTTGCGTTAAGAAAAATACATACATTGTGATATAAGAAATTATAAATTTGCAGCACAAGAACTGTCAAACGCTGGAAGAATAAAGCAAACTGTCAATACGCGAAGTGTAAATTGTCAAACGCGCGAGGTTTGAAGCTAACTATCAAAAGCGAAAATTTTCAAGCGAATTTCACAGCGAGAAATTTATAGCGAGAAAAATAAAGCGAACTGTCAAATGCGCAAACAATAAAGTGAACTGTCAAACGCGCAAACAATAAAGTGAACTGTCAAACGCGCAAACTTTAAAGCGAACTGTCAAATGTTGTATTTAATAATCATTACATTTTCAGAAATTTTTAAATTGCTACATGTATTTCAATTGTTTTCCAAAAATATCCTCCCCAAAGAATAAAAAACGTTAGCAAGAAAATGAAGGGCAAAGTAGTCCTTAAGTAACTACGTGACTAGTAATAACCTTAATAAAGTATAAAGTCCAGGGGGACAAGTCAAATAGCAGATAACGAAACTATTTATAACGTATTTAGACAACAGCGATTTAACCTGTTATATTTGTAAACACTGCTATGCAAATGAATAGTTTTCCTCGTTTACTTAACACGGTTTGAACCGTGACTAAATGCTGGTAGCATTGATAACCAAATACATTGTCGTGTTTCGAAGACACTACATTGTTTTATGCACATGTGTGAATCTGTATACTATTATATATATTTGTAATACACCAATACCTCGCTTTGCGTTTTTTTGTTGTTTCGCTGCTTGATTAATACTAATTTTCACTGTGCGTCGTTAGATTTTCTAGGTTGCGTTGTTTTGGGTTCGAGTCTTTTTTTGAAATTATCTTTCTTTTCCAAAAGATGGCAACACTTATTTCTAATTGCGCCATGTCATGAAAACTCGGGGATTCCCTTTTTAACTAAAAATCAACGCAATTTTAAAACAGTTTTATTTTCACTTTGTTTTGCTAATTTTGGAATTCGGTTTCAATTACGTAGTGTTGTGCTTTTTTTTAAAAGACAATAATAAATTTATGTAAATTTTAACGTGTTATTTCTAGTTACAAAAAAGGTAAATATTATTCAAATTTATAAATAATAATATATTGGCAGAGTTATATTATTTTTGTTATTTAAATTTTTACTTCGTTCAATTTTCTTTTGAAAAAGTTGTATTTTCGTAACCCTGGAACCTATCTTCGATCTTTACATGGTTTGCTATAGAAAATCTAACTTCACTTTGCGGCGTTTCAATTTGCGTCATGTTTTTTTTGGAACGTAACCACGACGCAAAGTGAGATATTGGTGTAGTAACATATTTAGAAATAGAAATAAAGCTTGATTTACTTTTTTGTACAATTGATAAAATTTGTAATTCTTCTGTTGGTAACTGATGTACAATTCGTTCATGTCAGTCGTTAGACGTGCATTGCAAGGCACAGACCTTCCCAAAAATCCTCACAATGACGAGTCGTGGGTTGCTCGTATCCGTCACTCCATCTAGTGGGAGCCCTGCCCACTCAGCGTCTATCGTGGTCGCTACACGAGAACCTTTCGTCCTCAACGGCCGTCAGCTACGAGCAATATACCCCGCCCACTGTCACCGAGCAATTTTTAGAACTAAGTCGTCGACTTTCGTTCTTCGGCGACTGATTGTGGTATTTTTTTTCTTTTTAGCCCTCGTTTCTAAGGACCTCTTGTTCCACTCCTATTTATGTGGGAACAGTTAGTTAAGTTTAAGTTACTTAAGATTGCCGGGGGACTAGTCTGTTACGTGAAATCACAAATATAACACACGCGTAATAGGGTATAATTGCACTTTATTGCACGATTACCACTGCATGTGCGGAAGTGGTTAAATATTGGTCCTTTTCTTACTTAGGATGGACTTCCGCGAGGTAACGCCTGATTTCATTAAATATTTTACACTTTCTTTACATATATCACAGTTCTTATTGTATGTAACTGAGTATGGTATTACAAAACACTCTTGGCGCCGTCTCAGATTCTTACAATAGGTCATACAGAAAGTTATTACTATGAACAAACCGTAACGTCGGGTATTAATGATGAATAGCTGATACATTAATAATAAAACTACAAAAAAATTATATATAAAATTAAAAAATATAATTTAATATTGTTAGTAACGTGGCGAACGGATAGAAGGCGATGTATGAACAGAACGCAAAAGTTATAGAATGAAAGATATTGTGAAAGAAGGAAGAAGATAGGATGCGAGATTATCTGAAGAATGGAAGAAGATATTGAAAAAAATATTACATATACCTAGGCACTGTCATAGATTGAGATATGGGAACGAAAGGCCCCCAAAAAAAAGGACACTAAAAAAAAGACTCTTGTCTAATGTTACAATATTATGAATGAATTTAAAAAATATTTATTAGTTTATATTAAGTCATAATAAGTTAAATAAATAACGCTTTTAATAAAAAAACAACTTAAATTTAAAAAAACGAAAAATTGTCTTATCGATAATCTAATGTAGGTGCGGTCATCCAGCACGCTTTGAATATCAAGTCAAACTTAAAAGGATTATTGGAAATCAAAACCATCGTATTTGCGGCTCACCGAAACCTAGCAAGTGTAAAGGCAGAACTGCAATAAGACTGTGATTAAAGCAGCCGGATACTTGATTTAAAACAAAGTACGGATTAAACTTTTTTTTTTAAATTCCGAACGCAAATTTACTATTTTCAAATTATTACAATTCGCCAGATGCTCTGGCCGATTTATTACTGTCAAAATTAAAAAAAAAACTTTTTTCAGAGCGATTACCTTCTTTGTTGTTATATTTTTATATTAATCAACTAATCTTCAAAATTAGTTTTCAATTTCAGATATTGCAAGGCGTAAAGGTAAGGTAATAATACTAGTTTTTTTATTCACGTCAAATATTTGAACAACGTCGTCCGAGCTACGTTTGCCAATCTGTGGTCTCCGGTCTAGTAAATAAGGTTCCATCGGCCATCAGTTCAGCCGTAGGAGGTTCACTGCTGAACAAAGGCCTTCTCCACAGATATCCTTCAGAAGTTGGAAGCGGCCTGCATCCAGCGATTTCCTAACCAAGGCTGTCTGCCAACTTTGTGGACGGACGTCCTTTGCAGCGCTTGCCAGTCCGTGGATTCCACTCCAGAACCTTAAGACTCCAGTGAACATCAATTCTACGCTATATAGCCTGTCCGCTGTTACTTCAAATTGCCAATCCACTTGCCTATATCGGTTACTGTCGCTAGTCTACGGATCTTCGTCTTCCTGATTAGATTTCGTTAAGTGATCCCAAGCATTGCTTTCTTCATAGCTCGTTGAGAAATTGTCAGTCTTAATACTCGCTAACTTTTAACTTGGATTTTGTCCGGTTATCAAAATTATAAATATAAATATATATATATATATATATATATATATTTATATGTGTATGTGTGTGTGTGTGTGTAAATATTGTGACGTCGTTCTGTGTATTGCTATATAAAAAACTAAATGTCACGTATTTTTAACATAACTTTCAACGTGGATACGACGTTAAAATGTTTCTCAACATACGCATATATCCAGACGGGAGATTGTCTCCAACTTAATATCCATAGAACGTCTACTTCTGGACTTAAGCCTCTTTCACAGATTTCCAACAGGGTCGGTTGGAAACGCCCTGAATCTAGCGTGTTCTTACGACCTTCACTACGTCGTTCTGTCCAACTTGTAGGCAGATCATAGCTGCGCTTGTCCCCCCATGATCTCCACTCCAGGACCGCCTTGGCAGCCTCCTGTTCTGCGCACTAACTAGTGCTACTCCAACTTCCGCTGAGCTATGTGAGTTACTTTTGTTCATCTTCACATCTTATTTCTGATTCGAGCTCGTAACGAACGACATCCCGAGCATAACTCTCTCTACGACTCGTTGAGTGATTGTGAGTTTACCAAAGAAGCACAGGGTGAGATGATAGTATATCGTTAATCCTATCACCAGCTGAACAACCTAAAACTGGATAAAACTGCTTGGTAGGGATGGAAATTGGACACCCGAAAAGGGCAACAACGCGAAGTGGCTTCGTGTTGCCGTGGTACAGCGAGGAAGTTGGAAGAGGCACAGTTTCCTTTTCCTGTGTCTTGGCATAGTACTGTACAGGCAGCTGCGAGTTCCGTACGAGATCCAACGGTACTCTCCAAAGGTACCGAAGACGACCACTGATGGAGTTTTTGTGGGTAGGATTCCCACATAACCCTGTTCAGCCCCCAAAGGGCAGGGTTTCGTGTGTTCATCCAGGGGAGAACCCCTGATACCATAAAAAAAAGATAGAAATTGGTGCTATATTTGTACCCACATACACGATCTTTTATAAAAGAAACTACGATAGTTATAATACAAGTCGAAAAATAAATCTAAATTCTGTATGAAATGCACCAGTAATGTGTTAGATATATTCACACCATTTGCTCAAAATAGACGCGCTCTGAAAAACAACATAAATTAGAATCAAGTAAAAGCGGCGACTGAGATAAGACAGTTGCAAATTGGACTCGCAATTAAGAAGGTAATTAGCTTTTATATTCCTTACATTCATTAATCTCTCTAAAGGCAGCTGAATTTGGAATAGCATATCGTATTCTTTTGTTTATGATTTGAGAGTTTATATTGACGAGATACAATCGTAAATAAAGAGATCTGAAGGCGAAAGAAAGTAACCGCATTAGCCCAGGGCCGCTAGGACCAGGAGTTATTCAGAAGAGACCACGGACCATCAAGCGCAGCGCAAGACTTCCACTCATATGCTGCACTTCCAGGGCTAGTGTTCAGCAGTAAACGTCATTACTACTCACAAATTTCGAAAAAAAAAATCCTTTTCTCGTTTCTTTGATGTGGGATAAGAATGGTCATTGCTATATTTATTGCTTATACATACATTCACACTTTAAGAGCTTTTACACTTATAAACAAACAACCTGCATTATTATAAGTAATGAAATTTATTATGAAAGTAGATATCGTTCAGTGCATAGTTCATTTAAATGTTCATAAGAATTACTTTTGAAAATGACGTAATTTAAATCTGTATAATCATGTCAATGGCACAAGATACTTTATGGGATCGTATTTCATTGCGGTGTTAAATTTCAACTGTAATGTTGAACGCTTTAAATCTTCTATAAAAAATATCCTTAAAATATAAAAATGGAGATGATAAAGCAACAACCATTTATATAATTAGACATAAGTTTTTAATAAATCATAGACAACGATCCGTTGCACACGCGCCGTGTTCCCGCGCTTTTCTGGCAGCGCGTGGGTCGGCCCTCCATTTCCGTCTGCTGGCGAATTATTACTCAACCACACGCCAAAATTAAATAAACGTTTATAAATAATAATCAATCTAATAATAGTGATAACGTGAAATATGCTTCGTACTAAATTTAAACTGTAGCTGTCACAAGTGTCAAATGTCATAATAAAGCAAATTTACACTGTTTGGAATGATTACTTTTGGCCATGTATTTGTTTGATTTATTATGTATACTTTTACATATCAACTAATTTTACTGTGTAATTTTTAAATGACAATGTAAATAAAAGATTTATGATACAGAAATTTTAATCATTATAATTGGATCTCGGCCTATGTCTAGAAAAGGTAGTTGTATTTATAAAGGGCAAGATGATCGATTACTTCCGAACGAGAGCAAAACCTTAAAACAATTTAATTTTTAGGTTTTTGATGATTACGTAAGAAATGTTGACATTATTTAG
The DNA here is from genome assembly GCF_028537555.1 of Battus philenor. Classification (NCBI taxonomy): domain Eukaryota; kingdom Metazoa; phylum Arthropoda; class Insecta; order Lepidoptera; family Papilionidae; genus Battus; species Battus philenor. The sequence goes on from NW_027181686.1 coordinate 10,673,262, forward strand.
ATAAAGGAACACGAATAAATGTATAGCTTATCTGTCAGCAAAAAGCTCAAAAGATTTTACACCTGCCATTCCATCATCCTGTATAAGGTATTAAGAGATATTTAAAAAAAATGATATCGTAAAAGTTGGTTCGCAATACATTTTCAATAACGTATCATTTATGCGCCATAATTAAATATATATGAAAAATAGTGACAGACACATGATAAATATAAGAAATAAAAATAAACTCGTAACGGCTAAAAATGATCTTTAAGAAGTTAACATATCCATGTGTCTAAGTGTACGCATATGTAATAAAATCCCACAAGATATCTAAATCCTTACGTTTCTTATGTTCAATTCTAAAATTTAAAGTATATTATTAAATAAATCTAATATTAACATTAAGAGGTTTTTAGTTGATCGAAATATGAGGAATTTGGTTTGTTGCCTCATTTAAAAAATTAGCTGTTGAGTTTTTCGCCGGCTCTTCTTAACAAATCAGCGTTCCGAACCTGTGGTAGTTCACTGCTTACATTGTTAAAATAATCGAAGATTTAAAAGCGCAAGGAAATGCCTACTTGAATTAATGGAATGTATATTTTGAATTTTATGACTCTGAAACGCATTACATTTATTTATCTATTCTATTGGAATGTGTCAGGCCAATAACTTCTGGCGGTAAAAAATCAACAAACTATAGGCAAGATATCACGTCACGTCGTCGCCTGGTGTAAATGCAACGTTTATATCAAAAATTGTGGAACAAAGGCATTTTGTTTCTGACCCCTTGTAAAATATATGTAACAGTATAATACTATGATATCGGTCATCGAAAGACGCAGCCTTCTATATTTAATGGAATCAGGCGTTACCTCGGAAGTCCATCCTAAGTAAGAAAAGGACCAATATTTAGCCACTTCCGCACATGCAGTGGTAGTCATGCAATAAAATACACCGCCCGCCAGCCCGCTGATAAATGCGTATGCGGCAAACAATGCGAATCACACATCGGCCACCGCCAAACCACTCAACACGTGTTTCAACCCTCCACGGGGCATCTTCAGGAGCTATGTTACACCGATTAGTGCCAAACACAGAGTCCTAATGTCACTAATCCACGAGTCCATTTTATTGCATGACTACCACTGCATGTGCGGAAGTGGCTAAATATTGGTCCTTTTCTTACATAATACTACGAGTCAAGGCTTTTAATTGTCTCTTTGTTTAAATCTACTATTGCTTTGTAGGATTTGCGCAGAGTAAAACATCCGCCTACGTCGGAAGACGACAGAGACGGGGGAGACATATGTCCAGCTGTGAACGTCATTTAGCTTAAATAATGGTGATGATTGCTTTATATAATTACTTACACCTGTACGTCCTCTTTTAATATTTTTTTCTCAAGTAACATTTCTGTTTAGTTTACAGATGCCCTTATCTTGTACAGATAAGTCTTCAAAGGTTCGTCAGTAAAATTGTGCAAACGCGATAAAGAGACAAGAATGCCGTTCACGTGTAATCTAAGAAGATTATAATTTCGCAATTGGCTGGATGACAATGTCGAGATATACCCAAAAAAAATTGTGGAACATTACGTAGGTCTACTGAATTCTTGGTCAGCAGCAGAAGATTTATTTTTTTTTTTTAAATCCCTGTTATTGGGTACCGCTCCTTCCAAGATTTTCTTTTATTAATAATTTACTCATTTTCCTTATTTCTTTTTTATTTCCATTCTCTTCTTTCATTCGTCACAATATCTATCTTCTTACTGTTTCATTGTATCAGCTTTCATTATATATATTGCCACTATTATATAGAAGGTAGTCAACGAGATCTATGGACCTCATAGTTGGTTAAATTTGACAAAGAATTTTATTCCGCTGGCTAGCATTTGAGTTTTCAGTGCATCGATATATATGAAACTTTATTTGTTGACTCATTTACATACTTCATATTATAATATTTACTGTGATCAAAAACTAAGATGAATTTGTTTATAAAATGTAAATTATTTATTTATTATTTCAAATCAATTTCATCCCTTTCAGTGTAATGGCCGTTCGATAAAATGTACTTTAGTCAACATTTATTTCAGTTCTCGAAACAGTCGGAATAGTCATTTTCCTGTGTAGCCTTTAAGATCTTCTTGAAATAAGTTTTTATCTCTACGATTTTCCTGAATAGTCATAAGTCGCAAGGAGCTAAATCAGGCTAATACGATGGTTACGGAACAATATGAGCAGAGTTTTTAACGCTTTTCTACCTAAGATAACCTTGAGAAAGGATGAAGCATTACAGGGGGCGTCTTATAGGCTGCCAAGCGTGGCCATTGAGGTTTATCCCTCCATAGATATCTTTAGGGAAGGCACACTTTGTTCAGGGGGCGTGTAGATCTATCTAGCATTGCGATTAAGGGTATATCCTCCACATTCTTAGAGGTAGACCTATGCCGTACAGTGGGCATTAAAACAACAATAATACTATAAGTTGTAATTGATAATTGAATTGCACTATTATTTTGTATATTACCTTAATAATAATTAGCTAAGTCATCCATGAAAATACATAAACAATCAATCTTGTAAGATTAAAATGTCGATAACATTTCAATACCGTCGATAATATGCATTAATGTAATGTCTGTATCGTTTACTTGTAGAAATAATTCTTAAAAAATTTAATAAGTTAATTGCGTATTACTTTTATACGTAAAGAATCAAAAGCAGCTAAAACCACATAGTGTCAAATTTCAAGTTAGAAGTTTAGTGTATGTTCAAAATGTATTGCGACCACAAAGCGTATACCAACATCCTACAACTTACACAATTTTATAAACATATATAATATTTTTTTTACTTCATAGGTACTTTTATTAATAATGTTTTTATATTATAAGATAGTATGATGTAAGTAAATAGGTACTATCAGTGTGTCGAGATCCATTATCGTGGACCCCCATTTTCGTTTCATGGACCCCTAAATTTTTTTTCGCTGACGTAGACCCCTTGCAGGTTGTCATAGACCCCTAAGGGTCGATATAGACCACTTTGGGAATCACTACTTTAATCGTTCAACATGTATTCAAAAAGTCATCTAAGAATCAAAATCTTCTATATTCATGCTTGTAGATGCTCTCTTTTGTGAAAAATCTGTCGAAATTGATTTAGCTGCTTTTGACAATTCCCCTCATATAGTATAGCACACCAATACCTCATTTTGCGTCGTGGTTACGTTATACAGCTGATCTTTAATATCAGTCTCTCACATCAAGCCTCATTCACCTCACAGTTCCTCGATAAGGCATTAAAGCTTTGCTTGAGTTTTCACTACAAAGTCGATTCGAAAATCGAACACAAGTTACAGACATCGGCAAGTGGATTGGCGAGTTAAAGTGACCAACCACAACGCAAAAGTGCATTGCCGCTTAGTTGCGGAAACCAGCTCGCTGATACAAGACAAGACACGTGGGAGTGGGCAGACCACGTGTCGGTATAGTTCTGGAGTGCAGACCATGACCGGGCAAGGATAGGAAGTCCATCTGTGGTCCTATTGAAAATTTATAGGGGGACGTTTTACAGCTTAATAGCCGTTTTTTAATAATTTATGGCCGTTTCTTAATTAACATAATTGTTAATGATAGTAACCATAGCTAGTTTTGCTCGCAGGGTGGTGAGTAGTACTGTTAAAAGGAATAAAACAAAAAAGACAGGTAGCAAATATGAAGTTAACTGCACAAATAAAAGAACTTGTCAAATAATAATAGAATAGACAAGTAAGTGTAGTAATGTATTAAAAAAATAAAACACATAAAAAGAAAACTGTGATATAAAAAATAGAATAAGTAATAAAATAAAGAATAAATAAGACAACCGAGACACTTAAGAGTAATAAGATGATGGAAGGAAGGGGAATGAAAGAACAAAATGAAAGATATTGTGTAGGAAAAAAGGTAAGAATAAAAGAAATTGAGAAGTATGAAAAAGAGTAAAGAATAAAGATAAAATTTGGAAACACTGGAAAGACCCTGATCCCAACAAATTAGGGGTACGAGAGGCCTCCAATAGCGGGGGCCGTAAAAAAAACCACTGCTAGCGGTCGTATCACCCCGTATATATGTTTGTTTTAATCACTAGCTTATTTCGTAGCGTATAGGATATCTAAACGTATCCAACGCCTTGAATCTATTTTGGCGGGCGCGTGCGGGTGGTATGTTCTGCGTTCATTTTACTCAGCTCTGTATAGACTTATTTACCGGTCCGGAGGGTGAACTTGACACACATTTCGTGAACCAAACGCGCAAGGCTAAGGAGTTTCACTGTTGTTTTCCTTATATTGACAGGTTACTTTTTTTTGCAATTAACTTTTCACCTTTACAAATGTCACTTCGATTTTCGATACAGGTGATCGGTTACAAGCGTACAAGTTTTAAAACTGTGAATATATAACTCATTTAGAAAAGGACCAATATTTTAGCTACATATTGGTCCTTTTCTAACTCAGGATGGACTTCCGCAAAATAACGCCTGAATCCATTATGTATAACTCATTTGCTGTCAATTATAGTACACTCTTTCCAAATATCAATGGTTTTAGAGATAATACAAAACATAATAATACAGTATAAAAGCGTTAAAATTCGTATTTGTTGTTCGAGTCTATACAAGCTTACGGGGAGACACAGGACCTACCCCAAAGACATCAATAGGGGGATATACCATAATCGCCACGGCAGGGGGATTGGTGATCGCAGTATGTGGTATTATAGTACGCTGATGACACTGTTGCCCATCCTTTAGAAACTTTATTGTAAGCAATGGCAATCCTATTTAATTAACGCATAGTGTGAATTATGTAAGATTGTATCTCGGGAATCGAATCTGCGACCCACAATCGCAAGTGTCAGTCCTCTACACATAAATGAACATGTGTGGTCTGTCTGTCTGTACATTATATATTAAAAAACCATATCCAGTCGCCGTGAAAATATGGTAAATTATCATTGCAGGCGGCACTATATGTCCTCAGGAAGGTTTCTTAAAAATTGTTTTTTTTTTTTTAACAGTTAATGTTTGAGATATCAAAACTGCCTTTTTGTTCAGATTTTTAATTAGATGCATAACATAGCAACCTGTACACCTAGTGTACAAACATACATATACAACAACGAATTCAGATATACTTGCTTATTGGACGTGTTTACTGTACTTACAATTAGGGCTTACAATACCGGAATTCCGGACGATTTTTGTCCGGTATTAGAAACCGGTATTTACGTAAAACTACTGATATTTTGGCATTACATTAGTTTTTAAAAATTTAATTTATACATAATATAAATGTAATTAAAAACAATATTAATTAATTATAAGATTTTTTTGAAGATATACAATTTCATTGTATTAAAATCTATATCAGGCACATTTACTACACTTGCCAAGCCGATAAGCCGAGTATGGCACCATAAACTCCTACTCACTATGTAGTAAATAAATAATATCTACTCACTTCAAAACAATATTTATTGGATTTCATATACTATTTGTTAACAAGTCAATATAGCAACTGAGGTAAGTAAAAATATAACAAGTAATTTTTTAAATCATACCGGTTTAAATACCGGTATGCCGAATTTATAAATTATCCCGAATTAAAATTTCAAATACCGGTAATAAGATTTTAATTCGGTGTTGAAAGCCAAAAAGGCTATGACATGCAGTGTGTAACCTCCATCAGTTATAAATAAATGTAATAGGTTCTTTATACAAAAAATTATAAGGAATCCTTGTAAAACATAAAGGATTTTTTAAATGGCAATAGACTCTTGGAATAAATGGCTCCAACTACTGGATTAAGGACATTTGTATTAACTAAATTACAAAAATAAAACTTTTTCCGAATGCGTTTTTTTTTCAGATCAGGTCACGGTTGGAGTCCTCGTAAATTTAAGCTGAAGTATGCCATTAAGGAGAAGCTGAAGTATGCCATTAAGGAGAAGCTGAATGATTCTTATGACATTCTTCTCATGAATCATGATGTATAAAAGTGACCGCTTTAAATTGTCCAAAGTGGATGATAATATAAGTTAACTATAAAAATAAACCGACTATCCTTTTAGTAAATTAAACATTTTAATTAATCCATAAGACAGTAAAATTTTAAACTTATATTCATATATTATAGTAAAATATATTCAAGACACATATATAATATAATATAGAATATATATGTCGCAAATAAAACCCATTTAGTATACTGGTAAGTATACATATGTTTAGTCCAAAGTACAGAATACATTAAAAAAAAAAGAATAAACAGTCTACGTATGCATAAAAATATTATTTAATAATCTGTACTAATGTAAATTGTGCGGGAAATTAACACATTCCATGCCATGCGGGGCGTATAGGACCCCCGCTGTATTTTCCGTTCAGGCCTTTTGCAGTTCTCATTGAACAACAAAGGATTCTTAAACAAATGAATTGTAGGGTCGAATATATATAGCTTCACATGAAATACGTAATGTATAATAAAATTTACAACTTTTTCCCGCTAATTATAGCTTTGCAGTATTGAAAAAGTGTAATGCATACGTCTTAAACGACTTTTTTGTTTTTAAAGTGCGAGTCGTGTACACCCTACGCGGCCTGAATGAAAAATCTTCAAAAATTGCCGTGGCACGAAACGTATTAATGACAGAAAGGCTCGCACCTCCCCCTGCTTACATTCCACAATGAACTAACAACATAAGAATCTGGACACAAAAAGTTAGTAAACATTGTCGGTGCGCCATTGTCATCGGCCCATTGTTCCCTATCAGTTGTACAATGCTCTATCGGCGTACGGGCCTGCGACTCATTGTTCGAAAGATAAAAAAAAAACATTTCCTTCAAATACATCACACAGATAATATATGACAGATTATGCAATTTGAAAGTCATTCCTTCATTTTAGCTTTATTTTGTAACTGATAAAAAAAATGCACTAGACGATCTAGTAACATGTAACACACAATTTTAAATAACCAGCTAGCACCCATTTGCTTCAAGGACATAATGGACGCCCCTTTGAAAACCCTTTGCGGGTAGAAAATTCTAAATTACACCTCTACTTATATATCATGATGTGTCATTACATCTGTAGAAATCTAATATATATATATATATATATATATATGTATTTCTTGCTGATAATACAAATTATTCCATACATTGTTCGAATACCTTCAATTAAAAGAAGATATAGATGCCACATGTTAACTGGCTATAACCAAAATGACATTTATTTGTATCAAGTAAACATACAAACTAAATGAGTTTACTATTTTTCACTTACTAAAATCAGTGTAATAGGGTACTTTACTGGAAAAAAAATTGGTCTATACTTCTCTATTTCCATTCTTCCTTTACTGTGTAAAATTGTGGACAATAACAGAGAAAGCATGGAATTCAAATTGCTTTAGAAATTTGATCATGGAGGAGAATACTATGGATGTCATGAGCTCTGCACCAAACAATAGTCTATTCTCTAACAGCAAAAAAAAAAGAAAAACATTTATTTCACATCACAATCATAAGAAGGACTACATAAAACACAAAATGAATAAAATAATACTAGAATAAACAATATAATTGATGGGTGTCAGAGCAGTATGAGACAGCTCATGATTCAGTAGCTAGAATTGTGCCTTGGGCAAAACAATAATTTTCAATCATGACTCGGACAATCCAGTTGGACTATATAGTTGCTTTGGTAAGGTAGAAATGGTAAAGAAGAAAATCCTATATTCATTGTGACCATATCAGATCTACTACGAGACTGAGGGTACTAAGACCATCTAACAAGATCTGTTTTTGTAACTTTAAAAATTGCTATTGGCAATAAATCATAGTTTTAAATAGACTTCATAAAAAATAGACTAATAGTCGAGAATAATAGTCTTATGTTTATTAAATTTTAGGAAAAATTTTAATTTAGTTCAGACCTTACAAATAGAGACTCCAAAGGTTTAGTCAATAACATTGCATTAAAGAGTATATAACTTCGTAATACTATTTCTATTTATCTATTACAATTACATCTGACTGATACAAATATTATCACTCACAGTTATGGGCCTAAACTGAATTTTTCCCTAAATTAATGTGACCAAAATGACCTGGCCTTGGCACCCTTACCAATTTGATTAAAATACAGCAAATCTTACCGAATGCATATGTTAATGACATATGTGCACATTTAAGTTTTAATTAAGTTCAACAAAATAGTTATTCCAATTAAATCTATGAGTAAAAAAATTAATTAACAGACAATTATAAAGAGAAGCTATATAGTAAATATTAAACAGGAAAAGGTTTTAGTGATAAGCAAGATGCCGGTGGATACAACGCAGATAGGCCTTCTATGGGTAGACTAATGAAATAGCTAAGAATACAAGAAATCACTAGATGCAGCTTAAGACTGGTCATTGTAGGAATCTTTACCTTGTAGTGCATGGCTATCAGATGACAAGATAATGATGATATAGTAAATAAACAATAAGAACCAAATTGTAGCTGGCAGTTTTAAAAATATTTTTAAATTAAGTGTTTACAAAAGAATAATATCACTAACAAACTGTAATGCCATGTAGTATAAATTAAACCCAAGACAGCATATAATCAAAAAGTAACACAAAGAATTGAATTTAGGAATATAGTATGACAATTTCAAAATGATGATGTTGCTTTATCTTCATTTTAACAAAAAATGGAATTAAGAAACATTACCTAAAAATTAGTTATGTGATTATAGTATCAAACAATCATTCATTTATATATTATAGTGTTCGCCTTTATCATTTCAGTTCTGAACATTTTATATGCTCACTGTGTTAGTGCTTAATTTAATAGCCTTATGAGAAATAGATGTCTCTTAAACCTTAAACTATAAGAAAAAAAAGTTAAAAATATACAGTACTTCCAGAACTGATTAATATTATGAAGATAGAGATTATGTGTTTAGGGGTTGGCAATTTCATCAACGCAGTAAAAAAATTAAATAGTTACTATAAATTACTTAAGTTCACAATACTTGATCTCATCAACTCTTATTCTTTTATCTTTAGACAGTTTAACAGTTTTTATAATATTATGAACTGTATTTGAAGACTCTGTTTATAACAAAATCTCTGTATGAACTTAATTAAAGAGCAAAGAATTTATGAAAACCACTATTAATATTTTAAATAATGGTTAAAAAGTTTGGAAATACAATGAAAATTAATTTAAAAGTTTAAGTAAATGTAAAAGGTTTCATAATACATGTATTGTTTAGAGTGTCGTAGCGTTTTACAATAATATTGTGTCTGAAAATTGAATTTGTACAAATTTTTATATAAATTTTAGAACTTACCTTATTATGAGGTAGAACTATGAAGGCACCACCGCCAGCAGATTCAACGATGATGGCCAAGAACTTTGGGTTCACGGCACAAAATGTAGAATCCCATGAACTTTTCGACACTCTGATATTATCATAACATTGCTCTCTTTTCAGAGCCTGCCCATACACGTGGCGGAATTTAGAACTACGGACCACCCTAAACGACATCTGCAAAACAAAAGCCCCGACGTTTAACAATAACACAATTAACAATTAGAATTAACTAAGTTATTCCACCTAAAACATAACCTATACGAGCAGCTATTCTGACCTATATTGACATTCGTTTAAAATAATAATTATATTAACTCACTTTTAAATAAAAGAAGAAATAATAATATTTACACTAAACAGTTCAATGAAAACATTTGAATATAACCCGATAATTAATAGAATATAAAATTGAGAGCTACTAGGGTTCGAAGGGAGGACGGTTGGGAAAACGAGCGAACTCCATATTTGGTAATGCCTACATCTACTTCACTTGCTCCTACAGAACTGAACCGAACCACTCGTTTAAAGTTTAAAGAGACAGTAATGTGTTATGTAATATTATATTTACTTTGTTTATAATTTATAATAATATTTCCACCAGGATAATCTAATAAACAAATATACTAATTTAAATAAATTTGTATTATTTCTGAACGCGCTATTTTATGTGTCAAAAGTGTTCTTATGGCAATGTTCAAAATTAATTCTTATCAAGTTTAATATTGTTTTAACTTTGCTTAATAATACTTTTAAAAATAATTGATTTGCGCTTACCCTAGGAATAGGGACGGTTAATGTTTTTTCTGAAGACTTTGATGAACCCGAAGCTTGAGCATTATAACTATGACATCGTTCTCTTCCAATTCTCTTCGAAATTGGTGCTCGCTTTGTATTTGGACTTGTAAAACTATTATGTCTTCTTATTTCCTAGAATTGAATGAAAACTTTTCGTTATTTTAGTTCAGTACTGCAAATTACAAGAAAATTTAAAAATTAAAGTGAAAGCACACGAAATCCTACGAACTCAACTAGAGTAACACAAAACGAACTATTAAGTTTTTTGAAGCATATTAGATGTAAATTATATCAAAATTAATAACTAACGCTATCAACCTCCATATTTTCAGTTTCGTGCATGATGAAATTGAATTAAATTAAATTTTTGATGTAACAATAAATTGATCACACAATAGCTTTTGCTTTGTAAAAGATGAAGGTAGAAAACTTCAAATCACATTTTTAATATTTTTTATTATGTATTTACCTTCAAAATTATTGTATGCTGTACCAAAGGTTTTAAACAAATTTTATTTTATGTTTATCTAAATAGCAAGCTTCATAAGTTTTAATTACAAATTAAAACAGTTCAGATTTTATTCATAACAACCATTGAAAAAAAAAATTAAACTGTCTTAAATATGTAGATTGTAAACCATAGAAATTGATGATCTAATATTTCTCTATGACTGTTCATCAGTGACACTTCGCAAAATAATTTTGCGGCTATTGAAAATATTTGTGACATATTTTTCCAGTTAACATTTACTTTATTTATAATGTTATAATTTTATAATAGTGAAAATAGTAATAAAACCTGCTTGAGACATGGATCCAGCGATGAGTAAGGTAATAAAAAATCACTGGTATTAAATACAAACGCAAAAAATAATTTTAATGTATTTTATTTTTGCCTTATTACATTGTAATTTGTTTTGTATGTTAGTGAATCGAAACAAATCTTTAATATAAAGAGCTATTAAAATTAAGTATTTTATTTAATTAGCTGTTTTTGCGACCAAATATATAATTTGTCGTTCAACTATTTTCTAATATATATTTTTAAAACTTTAATGGTAATATATTTCATATTTTGATTTATAGCTCTACTCAAGTGTATAAAGTAAAATAATAAATAAACTTTTCTGTATTAAAAATTATTTTTATCAGAAATTTAAGCAAATTCAAATTATTAAAGGTGCAGATATTCTTTATAGGATATTACTAAAATATTTTATTAATGAAGAGAAAGTTTTTTTAAAGAACCAGTTATAATGTTTCTGTGGAGTATAAGTTAAATATTGCATTTTTTGCTGCTAGTTTTGATTTTTTGTTGAATATATATTAATATATTTAGTGATTGGTTTTAGATGTAAATGCTTTAAACTTTTTTGTTGACATATGATGTATATATAACATAAATTAATAAAAATTATTATATAAATTATATATATTATAATATATATAATTATAACACATATAGCAAAACATATAAATTACCCATTTAAAGATTTTATATCTACAATTCATCATCCTGTATTTGAAATAGTTAACTCTATTTGGCTTAGACAATTTATACTTACTATTTCCTTGCTTATACTTTTTTATTTTTACTTTTCAAATAAAAAAAATCTATCAAAATGTATCAATTATCCTTATTAATATTTTTGTTTTCAATTAATTTTTTGAATTTGTCTAAATTGCTTTAAATTGATTTGGAGAGAATAATAATATTTAATAATTTTAAAAATATTATATATGCACTTTTATGTTATATTTATAAGTTTTATAAAAATGATAATGGCCTATATATTTATAGTTAAATTTTATAAACATGTTTCTTTGATAAATATGCAGATTATCTCTTGAATTGTTTTACAACAATGCATAGATATGAATGTATCTTTGTTTGTGAAAAGCTTATCAATATTCATTATGGATTGAAATATTGTATGACGAAAGTTTAAAGTGTCACTATTAATATAAGAATATGTATATGTACCTACAATAAAGTTTTTTTTTGTTTATATATGCATAGGCCAACATTTAATATGAATCTTGAGATATTTATTTTAGGAAACATGCAGCGATAAGACATAGAGATAGTAGAAAAAATAGCTATGCACAACTATGTAGTTACATGTTCCCATTTTTTATGGCCCTGTTTTTGGGGGCCTCTTATACATCTCTAGATTATTGTGGGAAAGGGACATTTATATTTGTGATAAATTTTTCTTTGTGTTTGTTTTTCGCTTTTTTCTTCCAGGCTTTACATAATAGTTTATTCACTCTTCTAACATATATCACATAATCTAACATTCTCATTCATACTAAATTACCTTCTTTGCATCGCCTTTCATCCTCTCCACAATTATCACAGTCTAGGTCTATCCGTAACAATTTCCCATTAGGAAGAGTAGAGTAGGTAGGCCTTCGACCAGGTGGTGAATCAACAACATAGTTGATGTTGTGGATATTTGCTGAGAAGAAGCAGGAAGAAACTCCACAACACATGTTTTATTAAAGTTTAATAAAGATTTACACATATACACCTTATCAGTTACAGCCCTAAAGATCATTTACATATTTGTTTATTGAATAAGAAATTTTTATTATCAATTTACTTATAATATTTGTTTTGAATTTTTCAAATGGTAGTTCATTAATGTTTTGCGGCATTTTATTAAAAAAAAAACTAATTACGTTTATAACAAATGAATTAGAGACTGCAGTATAAATTTTGGTACAGACAGTTTTTCACGATGCTTTGAAAATACACTATGGAAGTCCCCTCTTATTTTTTATTTAGAGCCAGTAGAAGCCTAGCTTAATTCTTTTGTTGACTATTTATATTATTATGTATGATAGAGGGTAGGTTGTGTTAAACAGTGTTTGATCTCCACAGACCCGTCACAGGCGTGCCAGGCTGTGCGTGCTGAGTGCCGTTAACGCGGGCACATTCGCCGCGGCTGTCAACCTTGTGCTTACCCTCGATCCGGAAGACAGGTAAATGATATATCCATATACACAATGATTATGGGCGTAAAAACTTTAAAGCGGACAGTGTAAAGCTCAATTATATTCTGTACCTTTTACACCTATGACCAAAAACTTCTTTTTTACTTTTTATTGTACACGCTAAGATACATTTAAATTGTTTCATGCTAATAAACAAAAAAGTGCAACAGGCGGTCTTATCACACAAGGCAAACTCTTACAGACAACTTTTGGAAAGAAAAATAAATAAATAATGGGTAGTTAATATGTACAAAACATACATATATACAAACATGAATATGTATATAACATATATACCAATAATAAATATTACAAATATAAGACAATAATAAATAAAAACATCCAAACTGATTTGGTTCGCACTTGCCTCGGAAAGGATAAAGAAATAGAGAAAGAAAAATAAATGAATTAACAGATAAATAATCAATGGGTCTAGTAAATAGTTCTTAACCATTTTCTTGAAAATATGTAGTGAGTTAGCACGTCTTACATTTAGCGGTAAATCATTTCACAATCGAACGGCTTCTGTGGCAAAAGATTTGGCCATAAACGATGAATGCGCCGGCATTTTTAATTTCGCATTCTCTGATGATCACTTTGTACAGTTGCTTATTACTTTCCAGATTAAAACAATGAAAAAAATAAACAAATAAAGGAGTTGAATAAGATGAAATAAAAATAATTTTACTTAAATAAGTTTTTACGATTGATTATATACTTTTTAGTCAACTCGCATTAGACGGGTGTTTCCCAACGTGGGGCCCACGCTCCTTAAGGAGGCAATTTAAATTTCCTCAACATGTGGGTAACCCTTTCGCTTTAATGTAAAAATAATACGAGACACGTCCTGTAAGAGAATCGCTGTATAAATAATAATTAAAATATAAGAAAACTGTTAATAAAATAGTAATAATTGTAAGCAATAATAATATATGTAATATAAAATAAAGTGTAATGTATATGTAAAATAAAACAAAATTTGAAAATTGTGAAAAACTAAGTAATGAGGTGATGTATGAAAGGCATCGGAAAAGAGGGAAAATGGAATGAAAGAGTAAGACATAAGAAATGTGGAAAGTAAGGAAAATAATGAAAGATCTTAAGTTGCATGGAAGGAGAGCGCGAAATTAAAAATATTAAGTATTTTTTTTTAAAAAGAATAAAAGTTCCTAACCCGAAAATAAGTTAGAGTTACGAGTGGCCGCTAATTGCGGAGGCCATAAAAAATATAAAAACAACATATGTTACATGTGGGGGCATAATAATTTTCGAAAGACCAAGGCGGGGCATGCTACGGCTACATAGACACTGAATTAGACACTTCCTATATTTTTACAACTCATGCGCAATGAGTTTTGTGAAAGGAGGTCGCATATTGTAATGGGTGATGATTCAGTGATATTGACCATTCACACAATCGACGAGCTTTGACTTGAACGTTAAATTGATTAAACGTAACTTATTACGTACACTAACGTGTTACAATGTTATTCACGATGATTGGATAATCGGATGTATTCAACTAAAGTTATTCTTAGGATAAAAAATTATGGAGTCGGCTTCAATGATATAATTTATTATCAACTTTGACTCATTTACATTGAACACTTTTGTATATTAGAATGCCAAAAGATATGCTTTTGAGTGATGTTCATGTGGAACTTCTGTACCCGACGAGAAATATTGCAAATCGACCTTTGAAAAGAGACAATCGGCTAATTTCGGCTTCATAAAGCATTATCTCTGTCCAACGAAATACAAACAGTCCGGTATCTATTAGGAGCTGTTACAACAAGTATCATTTGCTTTTTTTGATAATTATTTTTAGGCTTTGTATAAAATACATGATTTTTTTTCTATAAGTGAAGGCTTTAGGTTGGGGTAAAATAAAATAATAAAAAAGTGTTCATATTATGTTCACGTATTTAATTATTTAGGTAAATTACAACTGTACATAAAGGTCGATGTGCAATATTTATCGTCGGGTACTGTACTGTTTGACCGTCAAATTTCTCACGATGTTGAGTCCAGATAAAATGTCATACGACTGAAAAGAAGATACAAACAAAGGATGAATTTTATGAACGAGCTAGTCGGGGCTGACGGCAAGATATCAAAATGGTGCAGATGAGATAACGCAATAAATTTATACGGGCTCTATTATGCGTCTCGTTTATTGCATCTGGCTGGCGGTGATATGAAATAATCATCATCACCTGCTGTCCACGTCAAACCGTCTCAAAAATCACCTGCCTGCGGTACAGATGGACGGGAGTTATTCGTCTGACCTCTCGAGGCGACAACGAACTGTTACTAAGACAAAGGAGGAACAGTAACCTTCCTCGGCTACTATAGGGGAGTTATTCAATATGTAATTTGGAGGAATAAAAGTGAAAATTAAAATAGGGCCGGGTAAGGACTTATAAGAAGAATAAAAATTATGACTAAATAACTAGGTGAGGCAATGAATTAAAAGTAAACAATATATTCGATACAATTAAAAACAAAACAGACATGTTTTAAGTTCACGGACCCTTCCGCTCCGTGAACTCGGCTCCGATGAAACTTTAAAAGCCCTCGGGCTAACAACAGCTACATCAACAGAGAATAAATAAGACAAATGTACTTGTATGTGTAATTGTAATATCGGTCATAAAAATAAAAATAAATAAATCGTTAGAACAGGAAATATTGTGATAAAATATGATAAAAAACTTATACTGTAATAATCGAGAAGATAATGAGAGGTGATGTAAAGAAGGAAATTAAGAATAAATGAGAATGTAACATTGTGATGTATGCTAGAAGAATGAATGAATGATAATGTGAAGAATGAGAGAATAGATATATTATAGATAAAAAGAAATGTGAAAATAATAAAGACAAAAGTTCTTTTCCGAAAAATAAGATGGAGTTGTACGAAAGGATAGAAACGGGGGCGATTTAAAATAAGAAAGAGGCGACAGCTGGCATGTTATTGTAGGTTGAATTGTACATTCGCGTACAATCAAAATTTTACCAGGGCCGTCTCTATAGGTTTCCAATAGAACCGTACGTTTATATGTACGCACAAGCGCGATTATATGTCGTCTCTTTCACGCATTTGTATAAATTTTTTTTTGTATACAAAAGCCATTTCCATACAAGCGAACACTTCAAATTTATGTTAATATACATCTGAATATCCGGTGACTGATTATTACTTGCCTACTCGGAATAGGCGAAGCGATATTTGGAACTATGTACCGTTATATTATAATATGTATACGATTTGAAACGGTTAGGCTAGTGTAATAATTTTATGGTTTGTTTTAAATCTACCAATGTTGCAAGCTCTATAAATATATATATATATAGATGTGTGTAGCATTTAGTCCGCCTATACATTTTAAAACTTGAGATTGTTAGGGCATCGTTAAAAACAATAAATACACTAATCGACTTTACCTTATTTTTAAATATATTACGATTTAAGTTTGTACATATTTTAAGAGACTTAACACTGTAATAAAGAGTTGAACAATTTTTTTCCGGAAATATTAAACGTAAATGTATAAACAAAGGCACGGAATGTCTATGAAATATAGATCATAATAACAATAAAGTTCGACTGCAAATTTTGTTAAAAGAGTGAATAAATAAACAAAGTATGTACTTTCTATAAATTAAGGCGAATGCCTTGCTTGCCTATGTTTTATGGTATTAAAAACATTACGTCATTGCAGTGCGATACCGCTGAACGACCTTGGAAACGCTCTTGTAGATAATAAAGTTTAAAATTATAATTGATAGTTGTTAGAATACGTTGCGACAATACATGTGTCGTAATTGACTGATATACGAATAAATAGCGAAACGTTTCAGACTCATTCAATATTTTCAGTGCCTTCCACCTTAACCATTAAATGCATGGCTTATATGGATAATTTTAAAAAATATTTACCTTGCAAATAAGTACACTGAAATGCAGGGAAAAATAGAAAAAAAATGTGTATAATATTTTTTTTAATTATTTTTATTAAAACCTTAAGTTGTAGATATACAACACTGTGCATTTACTTTTAAGTGTAGTACTCATTTTACGTTTAACTAGTATTTTGCAGTTTTACATCATTATGCATTTAAGGGTTAAATTTTCCAAAAAATATATTTTAACATACATTTTAACATATTTTTGTGTAAAGGAGAAGAAAACGTTAAATTTAACAGGACTACAGTTATTTTAAAATATATGTACCTTGTTAAGGTTATCGTATAACTCTAGACGCAGGTCGCTTAACACCGGTCTTTAATGTTTATAAAACACTTTAGTTGTCTAGAGGGGTGGTGGGGTGATACTAATATTAGTAATATTTCTAGGGGGGGGGAGGTGTAAATATAAGCGTAAGATGGTGTGACAACAGCGCTCTATGAAGGTGATTACACCAATACCTCGTTTTGCATCGTTTCGTTTTGCGTTTTTTTCGAAGTTGCGTCGCTGCTTAATTAGTACTAATTTTCACTGTGCGTCGTTAGATTTTCGAGGTTGCGTTGTTTGGGTTCGAGTCTTTTTTTGAAATGTTCTTTCTTTTCCAAAAGATGTAACATTTGTTTCTAATTGCGCCATGTCATCAAAACTCGGGGATTCCCTTTCTAACTAAAAATCAACGCAATTTGAATACAGTTGTATTTTTACTTTGTTTTGCTAATTTTAAGAGTTCAGTTTCAATTACGTAGTGTGTTGTGCTTTTTTTAAAAGAGAATAATAAATTTATAAATTTGAACGTGTTGTTTCTGGTTACAAAAAAGGTAAATATTATTCCAATTTCTTTTAGTAGAGTCATATCATTTTTGTTTTTTAAATGTTTACTTTGTTCATTTTTTTTTATAAAAACTGTATTTTCGTAACCCTGGAACCTATCTTCGATCTTTACGTGGATTACTATAGAAAATATTAATTCACTTTGCGGCGTTTCAATTTGCGTCGTGTTTTTTTTGAACGTAACCACGACGCAAAGTGAGGTATTGGTGTATATATATTACCAACCGTACCATATACATGTACATGTATCACATAGATGTACCGGTGCATCTAATGCTAAGAGGAAGTTCATTCTAAAGCAGAAAAATGTGTAAATAAACTTAATAATTCAATTATAAAGCTGTGATGCTATGGTTAAATGCGTAAGGAATAATAACTGAAATGTAATAATATAGGGTAGCTTGAAACCCTGGTAGATAGTGCACCTTTCAGCTGAGAAAATTCAGGACATGATAACCAGAAGTCCAGAACTACTGCTTTAAGATAGTCCCAATGTTAGTCCATCTCCGGTAAGATTATCATGTCAGCTGACAAACACCCGCTGCTAGGTCTCCCGACAAAGATTGCTACTATGAATACTAAAAGTTTTGAATACTGAAGATAACTGACTGTTAAATAAAAGAATGAAAAATACTTGAAAAATCTTATTTTGTAAAGCCGCGTCCATAATTTAAAACTAGCCGCTCAAAATTCAAGATTAGTTTGATTTTGCGTTTCGAACGTCGTTGTTTACATGCTTGATAATGCGCAGTATGTTCTGAAAACGCTAAATACTGCGTAATAATTCAAATGGATGATGTTTTGTTATAAATTTGATTTGTAATAAAATTCCGCAATATATCTTAGACCTGCGTTTCAGTTTGAAATCTAAAATTAAAAGTTTATTATTAAACCAATCTTATGATAGCATTCAAGAGTTTTTAGTTGATCGAAATGAGTGAAACTTTGTTTGTTGACTTATTTAGTTGGTTTATATAACAATGTATACATCAAATAAATTACAAGTTAATAGAGCTATTGTTGAGTTTCTGGCAGGCTCTTATCAACAGATCAGCATTCCGAGCAGATGCTTGGTTTCGGTTGAAGTTGATGCTGTTAGCCCGAGGGCTTTTACAGATTCATCCGAACTCACGAGTTCACGGATCGGAAGGGTCCGTGAACTTAAATCGAATGGGTGTCAGTTTGATTTTAAGTTAAAATAATCGACTCTACCGAAGCCTAGAAAATCCGACTACCATGATCCCAAGCAATATCCTGTTGGTTATAACTTAGGTCTCGGAAATAATGATGGTAAGTTCGATTAAGTGGTACCTCCTTTCCATTTTAAATCCAAGACATTTTGGATTTTTTTCCATAACGAAGCACTGAAGATGCTTCTACGACCTGATTGAGCAAATTCAAGGTCAGGTCGAAGAAGGTAATCGTATTGATATTCCTTGACATCGAGGAAACATTCGACAGCGTATGGTGGCCGGCCATCATACACCAGTTGAATCGTCATAGTATGTCGGTAGAGTTACATAATTTGATATAGAAAAAATTAAGAAAGAAAACAAAACTGTAAATGAGGTAGTACAAAGCCTTTGCCGTTTTCGGGTAGAGATGTATGGCGACTGTAATTAAAAAAATAACGATTTAAACATGAATGTAAATGACTAATTGAACAAAGATAATTTGAATTTTACATAAAATTGCCACTCTATCGGATAGACTTAGTGTTTGAAAACCAACAAGAAAAAGAATTTCCACACGTTTGAATTTTTAGCGGTTTTTTTAAATTTCGGAATACGTGTGGACTCGGCTTTATAGAGAATTATTGACAGATGCTTTCAAAAAGATTGAGTAAAAACAGTAATTGAAATAGGATAGCAAGTTGCTCTCGCAATTAGAAGTTAACTGTTAATTGATTTCTTTCATAACCAGTTTGCTTTGGCTCTATAAAAATACTAGGAAATTCTAGAAAAATGGAAAGAAATAATTATTCACCATTATTTACTGGTAATTTTTATATGTTTGAAATGTTGGATGCATATAGTCACTTTACAATATTTACACTGGAAAATAGTTCCCGCCCCTTTTTCTTTTAGGTCACGAATAAATACTGTTACCAAATAAGAGAATCAAAAGCGTCTAAACAATATAACAGCTATCAATATCAGTAAGAAAAGGACCAATATTTAGCCACTTCCGCACATGCTGATGAATGATGCATGTGCGGAAGTGGCTAAATATTGGTCTTTTTCTTACTTAGGATGGACTTCCGCGAGGTAACGCCTGTATCTATTAAATATCAATATCAGTGCTTGCATGATCTTATACTGTTAGAAAGTGTCTTATTACTACTCTGTTTTTTATTGCGGACGTCGTCGCTTATATATACGCTCCGACGATAGTGATAAGGAAAATTGGGCGTATAATGGGGCGAATGGGTTTAATTTACTATCTAAAGATAGAAAGAGTAATTTTTTAACAACTCTAATGTTGAAAGCATGTTGTATGTTGGTATATTCTTCTTCTAATATATAAAATTTCCATGTTACAATGTTAGTTACCGTACTCCTCCGAAACGGCTTGACGGAATATTTACTAAATTTTATATGCGTATTCAGGTCTGAGAATCGGCTACTATCTATTTTCCATACCCCTAAGTGATAAGGGTGGTCCAACCTGAATTTTTTTTTTAGACAATTTTTTTGGTTTTTACATATACAGCATGCAAAAATACATACAACCCTAAATTTTCACCCCTTTACGATCAACCCTTATTTTTTATTTGTTAATTAAAAACTTTATTTTTTTTTTGCAAATCAACGTTTGCGGGGTAAGCTAGTATCTGTATAATATTTTGAAAAAATTATCTCAAATGAATGAATGAATTGAAAAATGTTGTTTGTCCGTTGACTTTTATATCTTCATTTGGCTTTATGATAGAAATCCAAGAAGCCTAGCTTACTTATTAAGGCAAACAATGAGCTATTGTAGTGAAATGAATAACACAATAATTGTATAATTGTCTTGTAGACATGAAATAGAACATTAACGTGTATAGATATAATTGTGTTCATCATCATTATTTCATCCGTAAGACGTCCACCGCTGGACATAGATCTCCATAGGTATCTGATAAGACCGGTTGAAAGAGGTCTTCATTTAGCGTCATCGGATGGCCTTAAAAAAACCGCCTGCATAGCTTGTGGAAGTCCTGAGTTGCGCTTGCGCACCTGTGGTCTCCATACGAGCTACTTTTTTAAGGCCCCCGTTATTGGGGGCCTCTCGTTCTTTCCTATCTCGTTTACCTTATTTTTATTTCTTTACTCCTCTTTCAGTCTTGTAATGATCATTCATTCGTTTTCTTAGCCGACCCGCGGTATCCACAACAGCTACTTTTTTTTATGGCCCCTGTTATTGGGGGCCTCTTGTTCTTTCCTATCTCGTTTACCTGCTTTTTATTTCTTTACTCCTCTTTCAGTCTTCTTATGATCATTCATTCGGTCTAACATACTTCACATGAACTTACATATCCAACGATTTTTAGTTTCCTCCTTTTCATCATCTATCGTCCTTCATCTCAGTTCTCAAATATAACAGGTATTGGGTCTCTCCATCTTTTTTCTTCACAATTTATTTTGTGCTTATTCCACCAGCTATTTTAAGTCTCTAATAGCCACCCGTTCGGCACTCTACGTGGCCCGATACTTCCATTTCAACTCGCAAATTCTTTACTTACGATCGTCTACAGATTTGCCCATTTCTGATTTAGTTGTTATATGAATTGATAGTATTGAATTAATATTAAAAATAAAATTAATTTTGTTTCCTTATCTCAAATTATAAACACAACTATGCGGCTTTAGAATAATATCGATTTTGTTGATATTATATAAGTTTATTTGAAAATAACTCTAAATGTAATACATTTAAAGTGTCATTTCAAGTTGTAATGTACGTGGTTTTCATTAATAAGACTACAGCAATACAAGGTCATTTCTCTCCAGCTAAAATCGTCTGTCTACGTATAAATTTATTTTTAATTTTGTAATATAATTGGCCAATATAGATTGGGGATTTACGATCAGTGTTCCAAATTTAAAATAGATAATAGTTTAAAAATTGTGACATCGCTTAAAAGCTATTTTAGTCGCTTATCGCATATAGCTATAGCTATGATGATATGTTTATACATCTCTTGCGAAACATGATTAATTTTTGATAACTGCTTTGTTTGTTTTTAAACGTATTACGTATGTAAGTATACGGGCTTAGGTCTTATATATATCCATCTATATACATCATGGTTGCACAGACTTATTATGACTAGGGGCCACTCGGGTAAATCATGAACTGATGGCGGGTCGGCCGCCAGAAGTATAGGTACTTTTCGAACACATTTGTTTTTGGTTTTATTCTGAAATAGAATTCAATATTTTTCGAATGTACGAGAGTATTATTTTTGCTGTCGGCGGGCCACCAGTATTCGACCGACGGGCCGCATGCGGCGGTCTATGTGCATCCATGATATAAATCAATAAAATCATGCAGTGTTCGAAATCCAAAATTTATGTTTGTTAGTAATAGTTGTTTATTATCAGGTGAATTATTAAATAAAATAATAAGTAGATCTTTATAAAATATAATATTTTTAATTTTATTATTCTTTCTATTGAACTTTTTCTTCTTCTTCAGCATGTAGATGCCCACTTCAAGGCCTAAGCCTTCCCCAAAGATCGCTATAATCCACTAGCCTTGTGCTGCTCGCATCCATCGAATTCTTTTGCACTGTGAGAGGCAAATAACTTTTTGAACATTACAAAATCTGACGGGACAGCTATATTTAGGAATATATACATTGGAGAGGGTTACAGATGGATTTGAAATAAACAAGTTTCCTCCGTCGTTTATTTAGTAACTACTGCGCGTAATGTTTTTATTAAACATGCGTCAGTCACCGGTGTCTGACACCGACGACTTCATTGACCACTGATCGACTTTCAACATTCAGTTTCTGATAACAGCTGTGTCCAAGGATGTCACGCTTATCTTTTACTACGATAAGAAACAATAGCCCTTATATATTTATACGCGTGTAACGTATTTCTATTATTAGCTCGCATGGTAATGGTATTCCGCAGTATCTTTACTGTATCTGACAAATGTCCGACAGGGATTTCCCTTTCCTTTGGCTGGGAGGTTATGCATCCGTCATATAGCCCTGTTATTGCAACTTTAGAGTTTCATCTGTTTCGGTCTATTCATAATTCTTATTCATACAGCTTCATGTACAGGACAGCATAAAGTCATCGAACAAAATAATACTAAAATGTGAATAAACTTTGAAAAAATATGACGCTAATTTTCATATAAAAGGTGGCGCAAAAGTAATGTCATCATGTGAAAGTGCCCTAAGTTTTAAAAAGGGCGCTAAAGGTCACTGTTCTTTGACATTTATGATGTAGATATATAGGGAATTAGTTGTCAACAAATAATAGACAATATCTTTATATCTACATCATAAATGTCAAAGCACAATGACATTTGTCGCCTTTTGTAAAACTTAGGGCACGTTCACATTAAGGCATTACTTTTGCACCACCTGTTGAAATGCGAAAAACATTTTCTTCAACCTATAATATAGCATGTCGTCTTAGAGCAGCAATAAATATACGTTACAAAAAATGTACGCTCGAACCTGTTAAAAACAAAAACTTTGTAATATATAATTTAACTATATTATTGTTATCATAAATCATTTGTTATAATAGAGATATTTTATTACAATAGTTCGACGGGGGGAGACCGCGTATAACGTTGCATGTAGGCAGAATCAAACCAGTCCTTTTGCTAATTCTACGAAAGATCCTTTTTTGGTATTCGGGTGGAGTTGGGGGAAGAAAAATCTTCTGGATTGACACAAAGTATCCCTGCCTTCTAAAGGAAGAACTGGGTTATATGGAATTCTTACCCACTAAAACCTCCTCGGTGGTAGCCTTCGGTACCTTCGGAGTGGCAGTACTATGCCAAGACATCTTTGGAGAAAGCTGTGCATCTCGTAGCCTTCGGTACCTTCGGAGTGGCAGTACTATGGCAAGACATATCTGGAGAAAGCTGTGCCTCTCCTGGAACCCTTGCTGTTCTGCAACATCAGAAGACCACATTGTTACTAACCTTTTCGGTGCTTCGGTTGACATTGAGTGGACTATGAAGGCCCTCACTTTCCCCTGCGAACTCGATGCCCTTTTACGACAGGAGGGGGTTACCTTAGTGAACCTGGACTAAAGGGGTGAGGCTGGGGTGGGGTGAGGCCTTTGACCAGGTCCGGACGTATTATTATTCAAATGTTAATGATAGTTGTAATGGTATATGGTACACGATATATTTTGTTTGATTACATCATAACACATCCTTCAGTTTTGATTGACGTCAAATGTTCGATAGCCAGACACAGCTGACAGGTGTTTTAATATACTTCATATATAATTAAATTATTGTTTTCACTATCTTCAACGCAATTATTTTGTTAAAAATTACAATATTTATTGTAATGAGAATAATAAAGAAAGTTATCTGTTTCATTTGGGCCGCTATGTGTTATAGAACTTCACAAGTTTTTGATTATTTTACTTAATTGCAGTAAAGGAAGCAAACAGTAATATAAAGAAAACATTAAATGAAATTTTTTATTGTACGTAACATTTATATATATGTACAGTTAAGTATCGCCTCATATCGAGCCCCCGTCGGGCACGATGCACCGGACATTGATCACACTTATAATAAGGCGGCCGCGCCCGCCTAGTCTGCGTTCAAGTGAGGGCGGTCGGGAGAGGCCCGTGTCGCTTCCCACCACTGAGTAGTCCTCACTTCGCATTACTTACACTACACCTCATTTACTACGCTATACACCAACACGGATATAGTCCCCCTTCGTACGTGCGTCTTCGATGTAACGGATCCTCTGCACCTGCGACACTCTACACAGGTCACGGGGTTATATACAACAGAACCAAACGTGACTCACCACCCTACAACACCCGTTTTTAGAGAGCGGCCGCTCGCTCCCTAACCGCGAACAGCGTGGGCGAACCGTGGTTGGATCCGGATTCTCCTCGGCTCGCCTGTGGTCCACGCTGCCGTCCCAAGGCGCATATACACATCATCAACACATTCAATGCATAGTTCCTATACGGGTAGAGCGCTTTGCTATGTGCGAACGTCTTAAATTGGTAGGCGCCCTACCAGCTTTATTTTTTAATTTTTAAGTTCACGGACTCTTCCGCTCCGAGATCTCGGCTCAGATGAAGACTTCAGACTAACAGCACTTACATCAACAGAGAATAAGTAATTGAATTACGACCACCTAGTGTAAATTTTTAGTCCGCGAATCTCCTGTTTCCTCGGACTCAGTTTCAATGAAGCTGTATGAAGACTAAATCGGCTGGCAGGCATAATTTCAAACAGATCAATTGCACACAATGTAAACCAAAGCCAGACTAAGTGTACACACACACACACACACACAAATATATATATATATATATATATATGTATGTAATATATATATGATGAGTAATATATATATATATATTACTCACTAGAATTGTGGCTTCCTCGGCTAATTATAACGAATAAAAATTTGCAAGATGCACAATAGATGAAATGCCGTAACAACAACGAGATGTGAAGATTGCGATACGTGGGCCGAGCCGGACTAACGATCGATCTAGTGCAGTGTAACTATTCCTTTCCGCATGTCTATTAGAGAACTAGGATATTTGAAATCCGTACACTAGCGGCAAACGTAACCTTGTCAATCTTTGGCGAAGGTCTTTGCTTTGCAATGGGATATCGACTGACATGATGATGTGTCACACAGATTCTATTCGACCAGCGCATGGCTGCGACCACGCGGTCTTACTAAGTGATCGTAAAATTGTAGCGTCCAATTTACAAAGATAACTATCTGATAATGAATGTTTAGCTGCCACTTGAACCTTCATATTCTACGGGCCGCTTGCTCACCAGCGAGTTCCAACTAAAGCGGAAATAATCGTCTTGTTGTCACACGACGAAGCTCGAGCAACGGCTGTAATGCAACAGGACCATAACTTATGCGCCACGCAAATGGGAAGCTTTTAATGATGTTAATTTCGCAGGTGTATAAATAGACGTATAATTTGAGAGAAGGGTGGAGAGTTGTACCATCGTCTCTTTAATGGGAGACAAAGAGTGTTGCCGTATCTTTTTGAGGTATTGCTGAAAAATTATAAAGGAGGTAATAAGTGAAAATGCAACTTAGGACAGATAAGAATAACGACAAGATAACAAACGTTTATTTAGAAATAAAAGTGACAGTAAAAAAAAATCTAAATTAAACTGTACTGTGATATACCAAAGGGTGTGGCGAAGGAAGACAAGCGAGGTGTGAATGGAATGTTAGTGAATGGTAAGAGAATGAAAGAAAACGCGAAGAATGGAAGAAGAAGAGTAATAGGAATTGTGAATCTCTAGAAAGGAAGGTAGTCTTCAATATGATAGATGGTACGAGAAACCCCAAAAAACGAGGCCATTAAAAAAAAAACTAACTGTGAGAAGTACAATCATTCCGTAATGGCGTACCGCATGGAACAGTCATACGGTCTGCTTACCACAACACTATTTAATTTAGATTAGGGAACCTCTTTATGCTTAAGGCTTTTTACTAAAATTGCAACCGAATTGTTCCAGGATCTCAGTGAAGCGGGGCTGTGCGCTGACGGCGCTGGGATTCTTCTATTTCATGTCGCTGTTCGAGCTGTTCACTTTCGCGGCCCTATTCACCAGCTCGGGCTCGCGGCTGCGTCAGAAGTATCGTCTGGACTGCGGTGACGTGCTAGAGATAAATAACAAGTATGTTATATGCAGTATAAGAAAGCTCATAGATATAAAAAATGCCATGCTTTGCTTGGGATTTTTCTACGAGATCTAATAAGGATTGACGAGATCCGCAGACGAATGGGAGTAACCAACAATGCCATAGGCCACTTAGTGGCGTTAACATATTGCGGCTGGAGTTATAAGATTATAAAATATATTCTTAATTCATAAACAATATTAAAACAAACAAATTGGATCTTTGAAAGGAAATAAACCAGTGTTTCCCTAACTTTTTTGTGCGATGCTCCACCTAAGTTTTTCTAACATTCTTACGCTCCCTATGTAACATAAATCATTTTGCTATTAAATCGATGGGGTTAAACTAGTGTCGAGTCAATTTTATAATTGCCTCCCCCCCCCCTCCCTTAACAATCAAATTGTCCCCTAGTGGGGTGTGGCCCTCACGTTGGGAAACACTGAAGTAAACTGTTATGGCTTTATAGCTCTAGAGTGAAGACCGCGGCCTGACAAGCGAAGCATATCACACGTCAAAGACGTCCACCTTCAAGGCGACAAACGATCTCGTTAATATCTTTGGTAGACACTGGATACTGGTAGCCTCCAGCTAATGCTGTTAAAAGTCTGTGGAGAAGCTTATATCCCACAGTAAACGTTCTATGGTTGAAATGACGATGGTGCTTATGAAGCAGATATTCCCCGATGTTGCCATGTTTCATAAGCAATAACATCGTTATAGAAGTTGTCTCTCATAGTATGCGTTTAAATGGTTACTATGACAAGTGTCACAACACGTGGTCTTCACTCCAGGACGTTAAGGTTCCACAGCCATCTGTTCTGTGCGATATATGATCTGATCATTATCACTTTAACTTGCACATTTACTGGGCTATGTCGGTTATTTGACATTATCTATGAATCACTAGCATTTTTAACGCGGATGATCTATAGTCGTACACCACCCGTTTTAAAGTAATATATTATTTTTTTTTATTGTGGGAGGAGACGATCTTTACGTAACTTTATGGAGGAAACCTCGGGTAAGCGGAGAGGTGTCAATGTACCTTTTCGGGGGAAATGGTGGTTATGTGGCGTATTTTACTTGAGGGAGTATGCTATTTATCCTGAGATATTTTACTTAAAAACGTAAGGGGGAATTTTTCTAGGAGACCTCGTTGGTGAAGTGTAACTTGACCACTGCAACTTCAACTTGCACATTCGTTAGGTTATGTCAGTTATTTTTCTTTAGCTATGAATTACTGGCATTCTTAACGCGGATGATCTATATTCAACCATTATACGTTTTAAAGTAAATTATAATATATAACTACTTTTTAATTGTGAGAGATGATCTTTATGTACCTTTACGAAGGAACCCCCGGGAATGTATTTTTTCGGGTAAAACGGGGGTTATATGATGTATTGTATTGTACTTCGAGAAGTATGCTATTTCTATGCTAAAGGACGTAAGTGCAGATATATGTACAAGACACGCTATGCAATACATAGCGAAGTGTAACTTGACCTATGGATTATGTCTTACTTTCGTTCATTTACCAATTTCATTCTTAACGCGGATGAACTAAAGTTTGAGTGTAGACGTGTTTGACGTGTCTTAGGCTGGTGTCGGCGGTGCAGGCTGCGTTGTCATGTGTAACTGGAGCTGTGGTGTGCCTCTGGTCATGCACGCGTGACTTCATGCGATCTTCGCACTTCATGTCGGAGGCCTACGCCTGGTTTGGAGCCGCCTATTTCTTCTACGACATCTGGTCCATGTATCTGGTATGTTCATTCACCGTTCACTCTATATGATTTACATATTAAACTTTGAAAACGTTAACGTCAAGATAGAAGACAAGATCAGAAACCAGCTTAAAGACCACCATGGAAGATGGGTGACACATTGTTAAAAAACTATTTAAACTTTTATTACAATGTTAATGCTTATTTTACTAGTTAGAAATGTTTATTACACAAACGTGACATATTTTTAAAATTAATAGCCTTGTTTGTTCATAATGAGCTCTATTTTTCTTTGTTTTATTTTTCAAAATATATATTTTTATACCACAGTCGGTTAGCGTTGAGAATGTTGTGCAATTGTAATTATCCAGGGGTCTAAACGGGGCGTGGTTAGTTAAATGGACATTTTGAACTTTCTAAATAGGAACAATTACAGAGTTTTTTTTTAAACCGTTTTATTTTATTTTTATTGTAACCTAAAAATAAGGATTGCCATACTCCATCAGTCATCAAAATAGTCATCCCACATTTTTTATTATTATTTCAGCCGTAAGAAGTCCACTGCTGGACCCTGGTCTCCCACAGATTTCCAGTAGCACTGGTTGGATTTAGATGACGTTATATGCTGTTCACCTTTATACTTTTACAGCTTCGTAGAATTCCGTTAGGGGTCTGTAAAATGAAAGACCAGATTTAAATTTTGTCATCAAGCTATGAAAGAGACTAATATATAGTATACTTCCGCTATGCAGCAGTAGTCGTGCAATGAAGTGCACCGTCCGTCAGCCCGCTGATAAATGCGTTTCCACGGGCCATCCTCATGAGATGTTACTGCTGGGCTGGTGGGTGGTGCGCTTCATTGCACGACTACTGCTGCATAGTGGAATTAGCTATATATTAGCTCCTTTCTTAGTTAGGATGGACTTCCGTGAGGTAACTAACGCCGGAATCTATTAGATATTATCATCGGGTGTTTAAAAAAGTTTTTTCGCTAGTTTATCTAGCTTTGGAAATTTAAATATTTATCATACAATTACTAGTAAAGAAAATCTATATTAATGTAAAATATTTTTATATGTACATTAGTACACCAACACCACACTTTGTGTCGTGGTTACGTTCCCAAAAAACACGACGCAAATTGAAACGTCGCAAAGTGAATTAAAATTTTCTTTAGCAAACTATGTAAAGATCGAAAATGGGCCGATCCGCTCCGGTGGTAGCTTTCTGTTTATAATGTTAAAATAATCCTCGATTCAAAAAAAGAACTTCAGCTGAAACATAGTTTTATTTATTACCTTTTCAGGTATATGTCAGACAAATTGGATTTTCGAAGAGCATATCGACACCGAGTGAAAAAATCCCGGAAAGTTTGGAAGTGTCGGAGAATCTAGCGTCGGGTGGAGTTCAGGAGGTGGGCTGTATGGGCAGCAAAAAGTCGAGGCGCGGCCCGCGGTGCGCCGCTTGTGGTGACTGCCTCGGGGAGGGTGCGAAGGTCATCTCGTTCTTCGCGTACTGCCGACACGAGCCCGTCATACTGTTCCACCACCTGTTCATTGGTGGATTTGGATTCCTAGTCATCGTTGTAAGTACACCGTCGCGCAGCTATTATATTTATATACAGGGAGATTGGTGTAAAAGCCTTAAAGGGGTGAATTTATGGCTCATTTGTCAGCAACCTTTTTTCAATCATCCTGTATAAATTGATCACTATGAAATATTATGTCATATATTTATGAAACTATTGATTTTTGCATAGGTGTATCATATATTAAGGTTTTACGCTTATAATCATCCTCTATGTTGAAATTTGGCTCCAAATTTTGAGAAAATAGGTGAGCGTGATTTTATACCGATACACGATGAATTTATGTGGACGATTGATAAATGCTATTTACCTATTGGAATTAAAATGCGGATTCCCCGGTGACCAGTCTTGCGCTGTTGTATCTGGCGAGTTCCCGTTAACCTGGGTCAGAGATCTTGCTTTTTCTCCGGATCTCTATATTTCTATATCGACCTCGTAGTGAAGCTCCAAGTATAGTTCATTGCATTGCTCTCTAGGTAACCCTTGAGCCCTTTTTATAAGGTGAGAACCTTTTGGTTCCAACAGTGATAATTAACTTTTAATGAATCTGTGCTTTTATAACAATGTTCAGTACCTGCGCGGCGGGCTGGGTGACTGCGTGTTCGGATTCGTGTACCTGATGGAGCTGTCGACGCCGTTCGTGTCGCTGCGCGGCATCCTGTCGCGCATGGGGCTCAAGTCCTCGCGCGCCTACCTGCTCAACGGTCTGGCGATGCTCGCCACCTTCTTCGTCTGCCGTGTCTTGAGCCTGCCCTACGTCTGCCTCATGTACAGCCGCGTCATCGGCCTGCCTTACTTCGAGGTTAATTCTTTATCTTTTTTTTTCGTATACTATTAACATGTCAGTTGTATTACAGTCTCTGGCCATTTTTATCTCTCTGACATTATTCGCATTCTTAGATAAATTGGTGATTTTGTAATATTCCTCAACTGATTTGTCTAAATATTCGACTTTTGAATTTTGGGCTACTCTTCTATATTGCTATAGAAATAGCTGATCGCGGCCAGAAAATGATGGAAAGGGAGGGGTACCAGTCCACCAGAGGAATAGAGTATGAGTATTGTGGGAACATAACAACAACTTATCATAACTTAAAGCAATATTATAACTTTAAAATTTTTTACACTATATATTATTGTTTTACAAGGTTTTGTTTAATACACTTTTATAATGAAATGAATGATATATTAGAGATTATCACATGGGTCTTTATTTTAAAAACATACATATCATAGCTTTGCTAATTTATGAAGCCAGATAAAAGGCATTAAAAGCTGGTATTTATTTATTTTTTATAAGAGTGTAATAATAAAAAATTTTGATTAGTTACACGTGTAAAAGGTTTAAAAAATTGTATAGATCATTTGTAAGGAAAAAGCTTTAAACTGTTTACAACTTTTTTCAATCACCCTATATAAAGTTATCAATCGAAAATATATTATAAAAAATAATAATTAATTCTAATATGTAATACGATAATACAAATTTGAAAACGATTATTTATTATCTCTGAAACTATTTATTTTCGGCGGTATGTATGTAAAGTATGGTTATAGTATACCATCAATAGCTATATTTACATTTATAACCAATCAACTTGTTTATTTCTCAAGGCCATAAAGTCTCTGCCAACGGGGTGCAAGATATCCATCTGTATCCTGCTACTGCCGCAGCTGTACTGGTTCTACCTGATGTCAGCGGGAGCGGTGAAGGTGTTCATAGGCAAGGCTAAATCGAGCCCGAAACAAAGCGTGGCCCCTCTCTCTGCCGGAGACAACGAGAAGCGCAGCTGATGCAGGCGTAAGCGCAGGAATAAGCATACGTAAGACCTACGCCTAGTTTAGGACACCTACGCACCGGCACGTATATTGAGCGCTGAGGTTTAGTCCTTGAGGATAACACACTAAAGCCTTTTATAAAAAAGATTCAAACGAGCCTATATTTGCTTATGATGTGTAATTTCTAACATGTCACCCACTGCAAGGCATGACTGGTCTTGTTCATCCAGTGACTTGACCTTCGATCCACCTGGTCAAGGTGAATCCTCGTCTACCGGCTTGAAATCGCCTCTCAAGTATCTTTCAGCCCCAAAGTCACAATGTGCCGCCCATTGCCACTTCGGATTAGCTATTCTTCGAGCTATTTCTGTGACCTTGATTATTCGGCGGATCACCTTTCTAATTCAATGGACCTCTATAAAATCTTCTACGTGTATCTTACTATATGATATTTAAATACACGGATATCTTTTCGCCATTGCGTGCGCCTATTGGTCAATTCAAATAGCTCGACCTTTACCGGTTTTCTTTAAAATATTTCCGTCTCTTTTCACGAAATCACTGTCACAAGAAATAGCCCGTAACCGAGAAGAAAAGATGTGACACATCAAAAATATTTTGACGTTTGTACCGATTTGACAGTTACACTTATTTGACAGCAGCAAATGTTGCCAGCTACAATCCCAATTTATCTCGAGCGCTCAAAATTCGATCTGGTTGTCTAGATAATGTTATATTGCCGCTGGCGTGAAGAAATGTTAGTGTACAAAAGGAAATTTTATCGGTAAATATTTCGTATTGTTTCATACAGTGTTGTGCACAAGCCAAAATGATCTTTAAACTTTCGTATTAAAGTCTGTTTTAGCTGTGCTTGAGTTTTGGGAAATTATCAAATCTATTTATATTAATAAAAATACACGTTATGTTTTAAAAAAGAATACATTGAAATCTCCCATACATGGCTGAGATAATTATATAGATGTTTGATTTATATTATCTACATTTTATGTGACTATTAAATATACAAAATAATTTTTTGTAAAATATGAACTAAAACATTTCCTCGTGCCTGTGGCAGATTTCTTAGCATAACTGGCAGAAATTAGCTTTATTTGGTAACTTTTTAAAATATAACTGTTACTTTTATATCAATATTTATTACTATAGATACTACCGAGTGCATATTTGCTTGGAGTTATTTTTACACAAATAAATAAACCATAATTAAAATATAATAGTCTTATCTGTGCATGCAAATGTTTGAGTATCTGTCTCATTCTTTTTGCATCCTCAGATATTTTCGACATAAAAGCGCTTTACATACCAAGACAACGCATAAACTTTACATAAACATACTCTCAAATGTCATGTACTCTGTATATTTCAGACAAGGATTATATGTACGTTCATATAATATTAAGTCGTAATGTAAAACGATTTATTAGACTAAAGTCTTACTCTGGAAGTTAATTACTTTAAACATATATTATTAAACAGAGTGTTCCTTAGCGTCGTTCGTTTATTTAGTGGCCCGCACTGTCTTTTGTATGTTTAATTTCATAAAATTGATTGTTGGTAATGACATGCCAAACAATATATTCCTGCCTAGGTTACACATACAAGAGCTAAAGTTTGAAACCCCTCTACAAACTCATGTGTGAAATTCCAGAAATTCCGTTCTTAGCTGATCTCTCCTTAGCGAAAGTTACATTCTTACCAAATTCCAAGTTTCTGATCCTTATGGTTCCAGAGATATCGTGATGAGTCAGTACAACCAGTGCCCAAATTTACACACTCAAAAAGCCACGACTCTACCCTTGGTTTTATATCTTGTGTCCACCTGGTGGGCCTATCGTCTACCGATTCAAAATCACCATTATAGTATGTTTATGCCTCAACGCAGCTGTCACCAGCAAAGTGGCACACTGCCACTTGGGATGAGCAATTCTTTGATCTACATCAGTGAGTTTGGTTCTTTTAAGAATCTCCTAATTTCTGATTCGATCTTGCAGCTGAACTTCGAGCATAGCCCTCTCTATTACTCTCTGGGTGACCGTGAGCCTTTATATTGCCCAAGTTTAAGAGGTCATAAGTGACCATTGAATCTATTTTGGTCAGACGTTCATCCTCAGACATTATAGTATTTTGGACGAGAAGATATTAATAAAAAGAGTTTGCCACACATAAATTGATTGCAAACCACTTATTTTCACCCCTTTCTAACCTTTTACACCTGTAACCAACCGTATTTACTTCCTGTAGGTTAAACATACAATGGATTACTTGTTTTTGATATAATAAAATTTTTTAGTGATTTTAATTGTATTGGATACAGCTACTTTTTGCCAGTCAATGCAATGCGGTATGCTTATATTATGTAAGGGTAAATTTTAGTGGCCATTAATAGTTCCATGCTTAGAGTATACACAAACGTTTGAATAGTTTTCGAATATTGTTATAATATTGAGTTTATCTCATATTTTAATTTTATTTATTTTATTTTACAGCAACATTTTTTTATTTATCAATAATTCCCGAATGTTTTTTTAAACAGTTATTTGTATAAGCATTTCAAGACGTGCATTTATTATTTATGTATTTAAATATTCTATTATATGTGAACCATGTTTTCAATAAAAAAAATATTTAGTCATACCAAAGTAGAATGTATTGCCTGTGATAGATTTGAAATTCATCAAAATGTTTGGCATTAATAATTTTTGTTTTCAAAATTTTATTACGTTTTGTTTAACGTGGAACGTCGCGCACATTTAGGCGCATGTTAATTGCATTATTCAAAATTTCGATTCACGTACAAATTATATCTTAGCGTTATAAATAAATTTATACTTTTTTAATATGGGTATGTTTATTTTTAATTATTAGGCAGTGGTGAATAAATTTTAAGCGAATAGCTTTCGATATATGAAATATTTAAAAATTAATAGTGCTACCAAAACCGCTATACCGCGCCTTAGGAGAAGAGCGGAGTGGTGGGGGCCGAGGAAAAAAAGAACGGTTGATACTCCCCTCCTCTCGCCGTGCTTATACCTAAGGCACAGTATAGCGGTTCTGGTAGCATTATAGGTATGTAACAAGAAATGGCACTATTATAAATAAATTTCTCCGACAGTAACACCAAGTAGTTAAGTTTAAGTTACCTTTGGACATAGGTCAAGCTGAGGTTCTTCCTTAACAGCCTTTGAGCTTAGTCAGTACACGAAACGCTTGTTTAAGCAAGTCCTTGGTTGGCGCCTCTAGCCGAGGCTTCAGAGGAAGTATTCGATCTGTTACTATAAAGATATCTAGGCTAAACCAGACGTTGAGAGAGCTAAGCCTAAAACCTCTGTTAAGGTTGCGACGGTCGAAGGCTTCCTAGGAAACCATGGCACTGACCGTTACCTATAATTGGGAGACTACAAAGCGTTTTGGTCGCTTAGGCAGACGTTTCATGTAGAGACTAGGCTTTGTCCCGATTACTATTGCCTAGCTACTGGAGTGGCGGATGAAAATCCAGAAACGCTTCTATCCAGAATGACAAATCCCGGTGATGATGCTAAAAACCAAAACAGCATTAGTCAATTCCATCAGTACATTTTAATATTTCAATTTGCATTGGAATATCGACTTTAGCACGTTGTTTATAAAGTGTTATATAGATTGTTAGATTTGTAAAGTCTTGATGGTGCTTGTCTTGACACGTAGGAAAAGGGTTATAGTGAAAATTTTAATTCATATAAATGTAATTTGATGTTAGTGATATAATTAACATTTATAGAACCTTTGTTGGATAGTTTTGTTTTTTTTTTTAATTTAACTTCATTATCTATGCTAACTAAGAAGAGGTTTTTCTAACATGATTAATAATTGCGGCGTTATATAACTTAGCTATAGCTGTGTTAATTTTAACATGCTATAAGCGTGCTATTTTGGAATGTTCTTTATTAATTTAAAAAATTGAATCTTAAATAAATGTTTACAGTCAAATTCAACATTAAATGTATTATTCAAATAAAAAAAAGAGATTTAATTTGCATTTATACTTTTTAAAAGACAAAAGCGTAAGTTTTAATAAATATTATACATTTTAATACTGACATAAAACATTTTTTTTATATAAAGCATTTTACATTTTTATCTATAATAAAAAATTTGTTTTTTAATTTATGACCGGAAATGGTAAACAATGGTCAGTTAACCAAATGCCAATTGCATACTTTTTTTTTTAATAATTTAGGAACTCGTCTTAATAATTAAATGTTAACCATTTTATAACTAAAAACCAATATTTTAATGTGCATTTGCTGTGTTTTTTGATATATTGACTGTCCTTGAGTATCATATCTGAAAAAGACCACTATACAATATGCCTAACCCGGCGATAAATATTGCACATTATCTCTGTTACATGTAATACAACGGCTGTCAAAACGTCACATAGGTAGTGTGGGACAGAGATAGTGCTTTATGAAGCCGAAATTAGCCGATTGTCTCTTTCCAAAGGTCGATGTGCAATATTTGTCGCAGGGTTTGTACAGGATGATTGAATGAAGTTGTTTTTTTTTGCAATTATTTTCTTATTATAAGCATTCATTTGACAACAATTATAAACCAATGATACGAATTATAATTAATACTTCTGAAACATAATTAAAAGAGGAAAACATTTTTTTATTTATTTTTTAATTTTATTCATTGAGGAAACACAAAGGGGTCTTTACAAGTTTTCTCTAGCAAAATTTAGATAGTTTGAACATACAGATATGATAAATACAACATAGAAGCTTATAAATGTTACTCAACAAGACAAAGCATATATAGGATATATAACAACAGTTTTACAAACTAAAAAGTCTTTGTTTTAAATTCAAAAACCAAATAAATTGTTCATGTATCTGGGTTTATAATACACATGGATTGACACAAATAATAATAATATAGCTTCTTTATTTCATACCAAACAAATTTGCCATATTTTACATATTTGAACACAATTAATTTAGAATTAAATCTAATTACCTTTACTTATTTTGGTCCTTATTTACTTAATCCTATTTGGGTAAAGTATGAATCCTGTTTGGGTAGAAGTCTCTAACCTATGCCAGGCCTGGGCCTTTTTCATCCAGTTGGGACCAGGCAGCGCCATGACACTGAAATTCCAGTGGATTGACACTTCAGATATGAAATTTAAATTATGAGACCATTCATTCAAATATATTTGTAATGTTATATATGAAACAACTTTCAACGGTCAGACACTGTACAGTGGTCATTTCAGATTCGTTAGTTTATTCGAGGACAGTTGATTTGTCACTTATGAGTGAACCGATGGTGTTTATATAGCATATTTAATATTTATTATGTCTCATAAAATAATTAATAGAACAATCTAGAAATATTGACAAGACTAAAAAAAACTTTAACAATTTGAATTGATTTAAAAAATTATATGTCATGATACAGTTTTTTTAATGTTTAATTTTTTTTGCCTGTATTGGATCATTTGGATAAGTTATGTATATCATTAAAATGCCAAAAGAGCTTAACATGATAGAAATTGAAATCATATAGGGCTACTCTATAACAAAAAATTCAGTCCAATTTTGTTTTTTGATTACTTTATCAACTATCATTTTAATTGGTTATTTATTCTTAACTTTATTTCATTATATAGAGGAATGACCGTTTATTTTAAAATTATTCAATTAAAAATTTAAAACTAATCTATCAAAATGGTCTTTTAATAATGTGACAATATTATTTTTAATTCTACTGTTATAAATTCAATTCTTATATTCGGACAGTGATTAGTTTTAAATACCGTTATTTATTGCTTCCATAAATAGAGTTATTTTATAGCTTTCGATATTAAATATATAAATTGTTATGATGTATGTGATTTAATGTAAATTGTGGATTTTATTTTGTTTTATCTGTACTAATGGACAATTTATATTTGGCACATGGTGCTCTTGTGTTGAATACGTCATCATATGGTATTTTTCGGACTTTAATTTTCAGATTGCGACAAATTCAAATATATTTAATGCTAAAATATAATAACAATGAATTTTCATTTATTTATTTGACTCTCTGTTAATAATCAAAATTACAAAATTAATTCTCTCTCTGATCGTCTTTCTCGTGGGTTTAAGTCGGTGGCACTATTATATTAAAATGCGTGACTAAATTTCATCGATATTCGAGCAGAATTTTCTTATAAAACAACTTTTATGGTGCAACTTGAAGTCCGAAAAATACTTTGTACAATCATAAAAAGTAACAACGTGTTAAGAAAGTATATGGTTAAAATTTTTTATTGGTTTTTATACTCTGTCGCTGGTAATAGATTAAAAATATACGAGTGTTATAAGCGAAGAAAAAGATTTTTTTTTAAATTAATCTGTTAGATAGGCCGCCAATATTAAAAAGCTAAAACTTCGCGAAATGAGATCTGTTTGAATCTCGTTTGAAAAAAAAAACAAGTCAGATATTGTTCGTGGTTGGATTTAAAAATTGTTGAGGCTTCAGTGTGGACAGATTTGCGTTATTGGGTTGTTATTTTAAAAATGGAATTAATTTTTTCATCTGTGATTTATGTCAAATATGGTATTTTTTTAATAATAACAGCGTCTTCCTTTTGTAACAATAATTTTCGTGTACAAATGTAATTTAATATAAATGTTATTGGCCCAATGGCGCAAAAGTCAACGGTTTGTATATGTTTTACGTATAATTTTAAGGTATTCTCAGAAATAAACGTTACAAATTTATAACTTGGTGTTTTTATTTTTTAATGCCTCTACATACTTTGTACTCTTTTGTCGTTGTCTCATAAGAAAAAAAAAACTTATTTAATATTCGTATTTCGAATGTTTTGTCTCACTCTGAGCCTTATGGTTGCTGAACGAGCCATGAAGAAAGTTATGCTTGGAATTTCTCAGTGACCAATCACAAAAAAGCAGATCCCTAGCCAAACGAAGTAACTGATATAGTCCAGGGGATTGGCTAGTTGAATAGTAGACAAACAGCATGCAGAACTGATGGCTGTTGGGGACTGGATTCCAGTGCAAGACGTTCTTCCGTAAGGTTGACAGCTAACATAGTTATGGTGATTGGAAGTTGCTGAATAAAGGTCGCTTTTAAACGGTCCTATTAGAAATGTATGAGACGATTATGTTCAGCTGTGGACGCTCTTTGTCTAAAATGATGATCATATTTTCTTTATAATGATTTATGTAACACTATAATGATGAATACAGTTAGTTTCTAAATGTTATTGCATGGATTAAGCAATTTATAACGTGTAGTTATATAAAATTGTGGGATTCTTCCTAGGGCCGATAGGTCTTGGGATGTAATGACAACACGAATTCCAAAGTAGAAGTGTGTATATTGATCAATTGTTTTTTGGGGACATTTAGTGTGCTGGTACTACATGATACATCACAGGCCTTGACGACAGCTACACGAATTGTTCTCCATAACAAATCGAATTTTAGAGATTCGACGCACAGGAGAATTGACCAATATAATAATAATAATCTTTATTTTTATGAATTCGCCCTATGACGCCCTGGCGTCTGAACTTATTTATTTATTTAATATTCTTTATTGTACACTATAAGATACATAATATACAGATACAATATATACAGAAAAGTACAATGGGCGGTCTTATCACACAAGGCAATCTCTTACAGACAACCATAGTAAGGAAAAGATAATAGTACTTATAAAGGGTAGTTCACGTGTACAAAAAAATACATATTCACAAACAAATGAACATAAATATACATAAACATACATAGACATACATACTTAAACACATACATACGTATATAACATATAGAGCAGGAGCGGAGGAAGTTGGCCTGAACAGCCACTTTGTCAGAGAAAGCTGCAGCTAAATCCCCCCCGCGAAGTAATGCCTAACGGCCATGCCGTGGGGACCAGGGATACCGAAGAGAGAGGATTGTTTTTAGTCGGTATTGATGTCTAGATCGAGTCCGACATACGGGGCACCAACATCAGGCCCTATGATACGTAAAAGTATTTTCAAACCTCTATAAAAAAAAACGTATATAACATATATACTTATAATAAAAAAGGTTTAATACATATTATAAATATAATACAATAATAAATAAAAACATCTAACTGACTTCGATCAGTATTGGTTCGATCGCACTTGCCTCAGAAAGAAGCAAGAAGAAAAAGAAATGAACTTATGTACACACTATTACAGAAGCCAGAGGTAAGTTCTTCTTCTGCTTTTCAGCCGATAGACGCCTACTGCAAGGCAAAGACCTGTAATGAACAGTCTTGCGCTGCACGTATCCAGTGACTTCACGCGATTTTAAATATGTCAACGATCTACCTAAAGGGGCCGCGTCTACTGGCTAGTTTTCAACACTCAAAGAACATCAAACATTTGGAAGTGAAGGGTGACACTATTGTCTTTTTTTCTCAACTCTCTAGCTATAATGTAATCTTTTGTGATGTGATTCTTTTCATTTATTTATTTTAATAAAACAATGTAATAATTTAGTGTTTTATTTAAATATTTATACCACCGGTAGGTGAAGGTTCGTTTATTTTGTTGTGTTGAAAGTTACTTGGAGGTATTACATTGAGAAATACATGTTTTTTTTGTGTGTTTTTATGGCCCCCGCTATTGGGGACCTCTAGTTCCACCCCTATTTATTTGGGAACAGGGTTTTCATTTCCTCTAAAAAAAAACTCACATTATTTTTTATTTTCTTTTTCATCTTCCATGCTTCACATTGTCTTTTTGTCTACTTCCTTTCATTCCACAATTCAATCTTTCTTTCCCTTCTATTCAGTTTCTCTCATCTCTCCTCAATAACTGCGGTTTTGCAGTCTATTATTTACAATGTTTTACTGATTTTTATTTATTATGTTTCCTAAAGTTATTTTTATCGCAGCTTTATATCACAATTTATTAAAGTTACATTTTAATTTATTTCTACTATCATTTTTTCTACATTATGCTAAACCTGTGTTTACATGTTTACGTTTTATTTCTTTTTGTTACTTTATTCACCACAAACCTGCAGTAAACGAAGATGGCCTCCCTTTTTTCTTTTTCGGCCAAAATGGAGGCGATTGTGACCTCCTCTGTTCTTGTGCTTATCCGGCATTCGGTCTCGTACCGGAGCCCTCCAAATGCGGGACATTCTGCTACCAGGTGGATCGCGGTCTGACCCACGTCCGGTTTATAGAAGCACAAAGGGTCCTCCCTGAGCTAAAACCTATGAAGGTCCTTAAAGAACCCCCCATGACCCGTGAAGAGCTGGACCAAGACCGCGTCCACCTCCATGCTAGGGAGCGCGCGATAGGCCGCGACGGCGTCCGCAAAGAACTTCCGCGTTGTCGATGCTGTCGTTCCATTCATGTACCTGTTATTCCATTCGTCAAGCGTTCCCAGCCTAGGCTGTCGCTTGACGAATGAGATAGGGCATTCCTCATATTCTGGTCGTCTTTTACTTTTCAGGACCGCGTCCTTGGCCAATTGGCGGACCCTTCTCCATCCCCGCGTGCACTTTCACCCAATAGAAACTAACGCTCTTGCAATTCACTCTTGCTTTCATACAATTCTCTTTTACTCTTACCGCTAAGGGATGGAGGGAATCCGATCTTGCGACTTTCTAGAGGGCGGACCGCGAGTCACTCAGTATCGCGCATGACGGCGCCGACCCGCTGGCCGCGTACCCTGTTGCTTCCTCTAAAGCCAGCAGCTCTGCCTGGTATACGGTGAAGCTGCCCAACTTGAGCTTCTTACTGTAAAGCTGTGCGGCGTCTCGCATAACGCAGAACGCTGCACCCACCTTGTCCTAAATGCGGCTGCCGTCGGTATAAATAACCAGATCGGCTGCCGCAGCGGCAAGTTGGGCAGCCTCCTCATCCATCTCCAGGCAGGAGAATTCCACACCGAACTGACCAGACGGGTGTGGAAGTCTCAGGTAGCTGACCGACAACTCCAGGTCCCGGTCCCCTACCACTTACCGAGAGTAACCTTGTTTTATTTCAAATAAATGGACTGCTCCTTGGACCCTTAGATCAATACATGCTTTAGAATACCTTACTTACCTAGGAATACATTCTCCAGACCAGATGGTCGCTGGGGACTTTAGATACCAGCGTAGCGTCCACCCAGAAAGCAGACAAAACTCCTTGTTGAGGTCGTCGGAACACGCTGAACGTAGACCGCTTCCATTTTGTCCAATTGAAAATCCATGGATGCCTATGTCCAGCACTGGGCAATGTTTCGCTGTATGTGCTTATGGTTGAAGTACAACGTAAACATTATTCAATCTTATTATAATATTATTACCCGAATAATCAGATAACTTACTAAGAAATGAATTACCGGGAATTGTTTTTAGCGCCTTCGAGTCATAGATACGCGGCAGTCATTCGATAGGTATTAATGAATTTATCAGATTATTCTAATTTTAATTTAACAGGAAATTAATGTAGATATGGGGAATTTTACATTCATCATTCACGTTGATTATTGAAAAAGCCAATCTACTGAATTTTTTCCGTCGATTTTCAATTTTCAGTTGCTTTATTTAAGCAAGTAAAATGTCAAGTTAGATTTTTAATTGAATGCAAATTATTTGTATAGACAGCAAAAGGAATAGATAAGCCCATAAACGATTGTAACAAAATGGACGAAAAGTTATACTTTTTTTTATTATTTGATTTTATTGTCTTTATTCAGGAATGTTGAACTTACTGGTGACCAAGGGTTTTATAGTTCCAGCTAACTTAGAGCTTACAATTTTCGTCCTTAATCCTTAAACTATTTAAAAATAAATGCGCCTCCTGGCGCGTCTGTGTTCAGCGTAGCTTTTGGTACGTCACTCGCCGATTTGTTTTCTTGAGGTCTTATTAGAATATTCTTTTCAGTTGACTTCTTGCTTGGGAGTGTAGAGTCAATATATTGATGACCAGTTTGAGTGACCTTCCTATTTTTTTGAGAGGCGTCGTTTGATTCCTTTTGGGATCGAAGCGTGTGGTTTAAGTAGTGTGTGGTGTGGCCTATGCTTTTTTATTGTTGGGTTGTTTTCTGATGCAGTTGGTCAGCCGAAGAGGGTGATGTTTCCGAGCTTCCTTTTCCTCGGCTGTTTTTTTATAGCCACGTTTTTGAAGCCTCTCGTTTTTATTCACCTAAAAAAATTTCAAATAATTTTCAATAATTTTTTTACTCGTCATTCGTTCTTCTCAATGTTATTCGTTCTTTCCTCTAATTACTTTCATAATATATTTCATTCTATTTCATGCATTGTTTCCATACTTAGCTTCACTTCTTTAGAGAGCTTTACAATTTTTACGTTTATAATTATTGTTTATTTTCTTACTGTTCTATATCACACTTCATTCACATTTCTAACATAACAGCTATTTTATCACTCTTGTTATTATTTTCACAATTCTTGTGCTTTTTTATTTCTTTTTTCATCATTTTTATTGTTTTTCCTATTACCTTTTTACTCTAAAAAGTTCTGACGACACTCTTTTTTTCTCACCATAGAAGCTATTTTCTTTTATTTATTTTTTATTTATAAGCCTTCACTATTTTCTGCTAATCAAGACTGGTATTCTGCTCTTACCGGTCCAAATATGGGACCGCTGGTGATCAAGTGCACCACAGTCTGGTCCACTCCCAGACCACAGATGCACGATGAACTCTACCTGAAATAGAACCTATGCAGTTACTCGGAGAGGGGATCCCCTGCACTGTTTCTCGAGTTTTGAACTCCGTGGGAGCTTCTTTTTTTCCTATGAAGCCTTTGTGATGTTGATTCTCTATATCCGGAAACATTCGCCTAGGCGATTAGCTAAGGTTCGGAGGGGAAACGAGATGCGGCCATGGTGCTTCTCTGAGTTGAATAGGGCCATGTAGTCCTCGAACATGGCTAGGCCGACTTGCGGAGTCTTTGGGAATGTCGTTAGAATACAGCGAGAATAGTAGTGATGATAGGCAGGACCCTTGCGGTAGCCCTGCTAGAAGCAATCGCGAGGAAGAGCGGGCGCCCTCCTCTCGATATCGAAAGGTGCGGCTGAGCAGGCTCCTATTGTGAGGACGAGCCTGTCGTGTATTTAGAATTCGAAGAGCTGGAATATTAAGCTCTCGCGCCAGATTTTGCCAAACGTCTTGTACACTTCGAAGAAGAGAACGGCGGTGTTGACGGGATTCTTCTTTTTTGTGACATCTGGCAAGGTGTGCTCTGTCAGTCTGTACACTTGATGTATACATAAGTGATTCGGCTTGAATCCGAACTGTTCCTCCGGGGTCATCGAGGCCGTACATAAATTTCTTCAGTCAGAAAAAGTTGAACCACTCATACACTTTTTCCAGTGTGCAAAGGAAACTGACTGGTCGGTAGCAGGAAGGCAGTTCACTGGGTTTGGCCTGTTTTGGGATGTCGATGACTATTTTCTTTTTTCCCATTTCTCTGAGAAAGAGCAGCTGGCGAGTAAAG
Organism: Battus philenor; assembly: GCF_028537555.1. Lineage (NCBI taxonomy): Eukaryota > Metazoa > Arthropoda > Insecta > Lepidoptera > Papilionidae > Battus > Battus philenor. The sequence continues at coordinate 10,717,750 of NW_027181686.1, forward strand.
TATTGAATATACCTGCAAGCAGAGTTATTAACTGCCCAGGCTGAATTTTAAGCATCTGTTAACTGTAGTTTGAGATCGTCGATGATCTCAGCGATTTCTTACTCCTACTTACTTCTAAATGGACTAGATGTAAGTGTATAGGGTCTGTGTAGTGTGTATATGGTATATACTGGTTTTGTAGACTGTCCGCAAGACCCCCGGCCTTCTCTGAATTGTTGAAGGATTCGGTATTATTAGGTAAAAATGAAGGAGAGACGGTTGCATAATCTGCTTTCAGCCCTCAAGACAATCGCAAGTTTGCGTCTTCAGAGGGTTGAGGTTTCGAAGCAGTGCATCCCGGCTATCATCTTCCTTTTTGAGACGCGCGTTTTGACAGGCTTTTATAGGCGGCGCGATCTCTATCTATTTGCCTTCGAGAGATATCTGTCGTGTAGCACATGAGACACATGGCGGCATTCTTTTCCTGTATCAGCTTTCGAAAGGCGACCGGGAAGAGCCCCGAGCTGGGGTTCCGATTCAGAGATCATCCGTGTGGCTTCTTTGAATGCTGACTAGAGATGAGCTGTGAAAGTTGGTCATCCGACACGGCTTGACGGGCGTATCAATTAAATCGGGATCTCGTCTAGGAGCGAGGAGGCCGTGTTCTTGAGTTCTACCTCGAGGCGACGCCAATATACGTCGGTTTTGGTCAGAGGGTGCTCACCGCTGGACCGGCCCAGATTCGTAATGACTGGTCGGTGATCAGATGTGAGATCACGAGAGACTACTTTTAGAACTTCCTATTAGAATTTTGTGGTTTTATGCTTCATTATCTCTATCAGGCGATCATGGAATAATAAATGCAATTCATTCCTGCTAAAAAAGACTTAACTTTATCAGACTTTGCATTGATATAATCCTATTTTATGATATTTTAGTTTTAAAATGTCTTATTTTATTTCCAATATTTTTTATTTTCATAAAAGAAAATTATTGCATTATAAATTAGATGTAAAATATTGGCCAAAGACTGATTCATCTAGTATAGCGTAGGTTGGTAATATGATCAAGCCAAGATCGTCGGAAGACGCTCGATGCATCGATGCATTCAAATCAGACAGAGGCCATGTTTAGCTCCAAATTTCACACGGCCCAAAGTATAAGTATTAATTTTTAATAATCTATTTTTAAAGAGCAGAAATGTAATAGAATTAATTATTTACAATTATTAACTCTTCGTGACTCAACACTGATCCGTTGCGACAATGATAAAGATATTTTTAATCTACTATCACCGCTGTTATAGTTATAAATAACCTGATTTCGCTTATTAATTTCGCTGACACCTGATCATATTCTCACATATATATCGTCCGAGTACGCGTTGTAACAATTAATGGTAAGGAAGATGTGGTGGAAAACGGCGTATTTAAATATTGTGATATTATTTGCATGGGTGAGATTTTATGTTGTTTTTTTAATATCAATTTTAATACGTATACATGTCTTGTCTTGTCTCAAGGGCTGATTTCCACAACCAAGCAGCACTGCGTTCATTTTTCCTTTAGGTTAGCCTTTAAGCTAATCCAACTCCTCAAGAAGTTCCAGCAGACCCTTGATGTCGCCGGCTATCTCGGGGATGCACCTTAGTAATTCGAGATTGATGGCCCTGTAGAACGCTACCCTGTACATCGAAGGAGCGCGAGAGCAGCAGTCTCGTCTCCTTATGTGCAACCATGAAGCCTATCATCGCTTTATGGTAAAAAATTATACAAGCCTTCTCGGTGCTTTTTGATAAGTGTGAACTCCAGTCCACCTTGTTGTCTAAGGTTAAGGCCCAAGTACTTAACCTCCAGTGAGAACTGAAGCGTTGTCTGGAACAACTTTGGTAGGGTATACAACCATAATAATCGTTTTTTGTGAACATTACTAGTTCAGCCTTTGTTTGGTTTACTGATAGGTCATATACTATACACCATTGTTGTACGAATTTAAGCGCAGAATGGTTGAGACCGCACACTGCTAAATCATCTGCACGCCGTCTACCGTCAAGTTTTACATGAGATCATTAACGACCATATTCTAAAAGGTTGGCGAAAGGACCCCCTTGACGGCAACCTTACACATCCTCCTAAGCTTGAGATTCACCAATAAAGCGAACTTTGCGCTTATTCAGCATGTTCGTAATCCAGCCAGTGACCGTCGGATGCACCTTGTGCTTTTCCAGTGCGGCATCTGTGCGCATATGATGGTTTGTGTCAAAATTCTCTTCATTATCGACGATAACTAAGAACATACCTTTGCCTCTGATGGCCATTTTCAATCTGAGTTACAACCTTATGAAATGCCGATTCAGTCGTTTTACCTGCGCTGTACGTCTGCTGGTTGCGATGCAGTGGTATTCGTATCAGAGCATTGTCTTCCGCATACCTCTTCCAAACCCTCTCCATCGTCTTTAACAAGAACGTCGTGATGCTGATAGGCTTGTGTGATCTAGGATCTGTGTGTCACTCTTACCTGGTTTCGGAGTGAATAAGACATCCACCTCTCTCCACTTGTGTGGGATATAACGGAAGGTAAAGTATGCTCTTATAATTCTTACCTCTACCTTTTATAAACGCGCAGTGGACATCTTTCACTATTCGTTTCTTACCCCACTGCAGCAGTACAGGAAAAACACCATCCAGCTTTGCTGCCTTAAGTGGGAGAAAACTGCTTAAAGCCCATCAGACTTTTTCTCCTAAGCCAAGATTGGTGTCTTCCATTATTGTCTTCTTCAGCTTCAAGGAAAGTACGTTTCTAGTATAAAACGCAAAGTTTCTGATGCCGAGGAAGTGTATTTACCATCAGGGCGGCGAAGCGATCCTATCTAAGTTGTTGGTTACTGTGCCAGTATCTTTCGCACCCTGTTTGCTGGGTCAAGAGTTTCTACATTGCTACATAATTTCTTTTCTGACAGTGAAACCCCAGTACCTGCTTTCTATTTATTTGTTGTGAATGATGTTATGCTGCTAGCCGGATTTAGGCTTTATACAGCTTCATCGAAATTGAGCCCGTGGAAACAGAGGTCCACGGACTAAAAATTTTTACGCTGGGGATCGTACCTCAGTTACGGCGAAGACGTCTATACGCGGAAAACTACAACCGTATAGGTGTATAGTGTAATGAGTGGGGGAAGTACCTGCTTGGTTTTTTAAACTTCTATCTAGCTAACCTATCTTAGTCACTGTCCTCATATGCGTCCATTGTTGTGTTAAAGAGACGTCTTACTTTTTGACGAAGTCTTCCCAATTCTGGCCCCAACTATGGTTGTCCCTTTATATCGGGTGCTGCCGGAGGATTGACTAGACATGACTTGTTATGACTATCGTTCAAAATAGTGCACCGGGTACTTTGATGAATATGTTATTCTATTTGTGCTGATTTGCGGTAATTTTCGCATAAACAGGTTTTTGTTTGTTTTTCGCGTATTCCTCTTAGGATGAGAATATTGAAAGGATGTGTCAATGTCGAATCGAAGCCAACTGTGGTCTGAGCAAGAAGCCTCGTTTGACACGTGCCGGTCCACTATGTGGCTTACGATTCTCTCTGTTGCCAGAGCGAGGTCAATAATTGTTTTGCATCTCTATGTGACTAATCTTGGCTCAGAGCTTATGTTTATTATGCTAAGATAAGTAGAGAATAATTACTCTACTAATGTGTTACCTGTGGGACGAGGTCCTCCGAATTGGAGAGGGCTATAACCCAGCCCGCCGGTGGTTTCTGGGCACTGTTCATCACCCACCGATTTATTTGTGACTACTTATTTGTGTAACGTAGTAGCCCCAGTTCGCCAGCGCTTTCTCAGAGTCCTGATTAATAAGGGATCAGTAATCCATAGCGGACCCTTTTAATAACCTCGGCTAGCGTTTTTACAACTAGCTTGTAGTATGTGTACCTATTTCCTGATTTTCTGCAAACAGCCTGACGGTGACCGTCTGAGCATGTGAGCCTACCACAAAAAGCAAGACCAATTGATTCAATCATCATTATCAAAGTTTGACAGGATTACCCGTCTCGCACTGCCCACGTTTTCGCGACCTTTTCTATTATTCGGAACATGGAGTTTGACGAGTAGAAAATGTTCTCTAAACAAGCAAAATTAATCCTTGCCCACCGGCTCTTGGTAGACGCTCGAGAACCTATCGATGCCAAAGGCCGCAGGTTGCACGAACGATGTGTCTACAACGGTGACCTTGATTCTTTTGCGGATCACCTCAATTTCTAGTTGTATCTTGAAATATTTCAATAATTGAAATTAATCGCAACGATGAAAATCCAATGATAGAAAACGTTTACTATATTCCTAATTATTAAAAAGAATTTCTATTTTTACAATTGTTAAATATATGTTATTCAAAAGTATTTTTTTTTTCATTTTTTTTAGGCTTCTGCAGAATATGTGAAGCCAGTATACATTGACAACAGCATTGAGAATGGTAAGTTATAGGCGTAGATTACATATTCTATGATTACATCGCGTCATTGCTGTACTTCTTATTACTGATATTAATAGATATTAGGACATTTATAATCAATTATTTTTTATAAGAATACTCAGGGTTACTTAAAGAGGAATAGAGAGGGTTATATAGCTTCACTACGAGATATAATTATAAATGAGTAGAAGAGAACCAAAGTAACCGAAACAGCTTGAAGAATTTTTCTTCTGAAGTAGCAGTGCTATCATGCAACCGAGCCCGGCGTGGCCTCCTCCGGATGAACCAACGACGTAGTTTTTTTTATCTTTAATTATAGGCTAGAGTTTTATCCATGTTCGGATATGTCAACCATTGAGATCATCATAAATATTCCCCATTACAATATTTAAAAACCTTTATGGAGGCAAGACGCCAATCTGCAAAATAGTTCAGCGGCTTCCGACTCTGGGTCAATATTAGTTTTTTTACATCCTATGTAGGAAAAGGACTAATATATAGATACTTCCGCTATGTAGCAGTAGTCGTGCAGTAAAGTGCACCGCACGCCAGCCCGCTGAAATTACTAAACACGTGTGTTTCACCCCTCCGGGGGTAATGTTACACCGATTCTCAGGAGTAATGTTACACCGATTAGTGTCAAACAACGAGTCACAGTGGCAAAGTAACGCCTGAGTCCATTAGATATTTAAGATCAGCATGCGTAGCTGAACAGGCGCGTTTGTACATCAAATTAACTGAATTACACCGGGCGGCAGCTCAAAACTTTTGGTTTAACCAACAATGCAAGCGGGACTCGGTGTTTAGCACTAATCGGTGTAACATTGCTCCTGAGGATGCCCCGTGGAGGGGTGAAACACGTGTTGAGTGATTTAACGGTGGTAGTTGTGTAATTCGCATTATTTGCCGCATGCGCATTTATCAACGGGATGGCGGACGGTGAACTTTATTGCACGACTACTGCTACACAGCGGAAGTAGCTATACATTAGTCCTTTTCTTACTTAGGATAGACTTCCGCAAAGTAACGCCTGAATCTATTAGGTTTGTTACATCCTTCTTAATATTGTTCTCCTTTTTTCATATCATATTATCTTTTATTGTTTTCCATTCTCTTTTGGAGTGAAGAGTCACACATTAGTAAGATAATTAACCACTAAGTGACCAAATAACCTTTTAACGGTCGACGGAAAACGCTGGATGCTCGCTTACAACCGGTCTTGAGAAATCAGTGGGGGTGGTCTATATCCGTGTGTGGATGCCCTACGGCTGAAATGATTATGATTGTGATGAAATGTGAAAAGAACAGCACCGATTTTATGAATTATCATATTATATATTAGTATAATCACTTCTAAGTGCGTAGTATCTTAGAAAAAGGGACAACGTGGCAAAATGTTTAATTAATATTTGTAAATATTTATTTTCTTACACCTGCCGATATATGTACGTGTGAAATATAGACTTTATCTAGAAATAGATAATTTACTATCGTATTAGTTTAACGTTATTGTATTCTGTAGATTGGCAGGCTAGTATTCTTTTTTAATTAAAATTTTATTGACATCTCTTGTTTCAATGTCCCACACACACACACACACACACATTTATATATATATATATATATATATATATCTATATATATATATATATATATATATATATATAGATATATGTATTTTAATTAAAAGTCTTGCCGTTAATAAAAAAACGAAATTCCTCAAACCCAACGCTAAACGTACATGACGTAATTTTGGGCAGGTACTGTCCGCAATAAAAGTGAACGCTTGTTATCATCAAGTAGCCATGAATAGTTGCAAAATTGTTTTTTTTTTATTCCTAATTTCAAATTAGATTTTTGAATGATTTGTACCAGGCAATAATTTTCACTGGACACTAATTAAATTTTTTGATAAATGATTTTGTTTTATAAATACCTTACAATATGAATATCGTTATTATTTCTTTTTTTATGGTTTTTTAGGAAATATATAAAGTTTATTTTTACACGAATTTTTGAACGCTTTTCTGTAACAAGTACCAACCGTATAAAAAGATGTAGGTAGTACATATCTCGTGTATGCTTCGATGTTCTATAATTAGGCATTAAACATTGAATTTATGTCGTTATGATGGTATTCCTTAGGTATCGGCGCTTCGGGTTGGGGGATAAAGCCTGGAGAACATCCTTATTACGCGTCCCTCCGCCTGGTTTCCTTGCTGGGGCGGCTGAAAGCCTGTGGCGGCAGCATCGTGCACCACAACTGGCTCATCACAGCAGCCCACTGCACAGCTGGGTTTGTAAATAATATAATTAAATCCATATTAAAATTCTTTAGTTAAGTGTAAACTGTCTCTGTAATATCTTATCAGTAATTTTACTTTGCAGATCGAAGACTGTCATAGTGCGAGCTGGTGTTACAAACTTGACCACTCACGAGTACATCTGCGAGACGATGGATTGGTACAACCACCCTTCGTACAATGACCTGCAGCCTGGTGTAGTGCAGCCCAACGATGTGGCCATCGTGCGTTTGAGTCGCCCTGTAGTCTACACGCGTAAGCTATATTAATATTACATCGCTTATATATCACACCAGACATAAACAGAGCTTCCGCTCGAAACCGATATTAATTGACTTAGTATTTTATTTCATTCATATCTGAATTTCAGAGAATCTGCGAGCAATCAGAATGCAGTCCGCCGCTGACGCTATTAGGAACTACGCCAACGAAATATTATACGCCAGCGGTCGCGGCAGGACTTGGACTGGGGGTAAGTAGCTTAAATGACATTATTGAATGTGCTAAAGATTGACATAATTTTAGCTGCAAAATGTCCAGTGCTGAACATTGAACTCCTCCATAGACCTGTATAAACAATGGCATAAAGCAATGATAGCAAAGTATCAAATGAGCAAAGTGTCATTCACATCTTTATAGCTATTTTAATTGCCTTTACATCTTAAACCGATCACATTGTATTTAATTTCTCGTACTATGTTATTTTGGAGGGTTTTATGACACGGTTCGTTGATAACAGGTGGACATAAAAGGTAAAATGGATTGGACCACGAGGTGCCAGAGCTAGAGGCAGAAATAATGCCAGATGGGCTGACGAGATCGTGGCTACAGCAGGTCATGAGTGGCTCCAAGTTGCCAAAGATAGAGAAATATGGAAAGCTTTGAAGGAGGCTTTTACCTTGAGAGGGTCAATACAAACTTAGTACAAAATTATTAGAACTATTATTTATAATTACTAATTTTAAGCCATTTGTACGGATCTAAATAAAGCTTTATTATTATTATTATTATTATACTATGTTGTTTTACAGGTTCGATAACTGAGATGCTGAACTGGGTGTATCTTCTCGGCGTTTCGAATTCTGTTTGTGGCGATATATTTGGTCCCATTGTCACAGAGACCACAATCTGCGCTTCTTTATATAACGTCACCTCGCAGTTGATCTGTCAGGTTAGTGTTAACTGCTTTTATATATTACTTTGTAGTTATTGTAATTTAGTAGTCAACTTTAGGAGTAAAGACGGACGAAAGGTTTTCTACTTCTATCTCAAATGAAACCCAATTTTGCTAAGTAAACCGAACCTGACAGAATACTTTATCACCGTCATTTCAGTTTCCCATAAGACCAGAAGGAAGCGATGTGCAATCAACTTTTTCCGACTACATTAGCAAGGTCTTCTGTACTTGACTTTTTGGATGGAACTCCTTCGTTGTACTTGCGAAAGCTATTTATAAATCTGCGGAAATAATATCATGAAAGGTTCCCACAGCCACGTGGTAAATTATTGGCTCGTTGTGCTAAATTTTGGCAACGTGATGTTCTGTTGCAATTTGGAAATGCGAAACGAGCTGACAACGAGACGATTTTACACTCTATGCTTAAGAGAATTTTTCGTCTAGGCCCAACATACAATTCATAACTATAATGTATTTTATTTCAGGCTCCTTATGCCAGTATTCATATATTTTAATATATCTACATAAAACACGCGATATATATTATTTCTAACTAGTCATTTACTACAAACATGCAAATCATGCACATTGCTTCTACTCATTCTTTACCTGTTAGTTAATGGCGATGCTATAACGGTTTTAATTATCAATTCTTAACATATATATGTAGAGTTGTTGTACATTTATATTTTTGTCAATTGCTAAAAGAATCTATTTAAATGCAGCATGTCGCATTCGACTACCAGCGCCATCTATTGGTGTTGCCCGAAATTATAGCGTCGCTAATGCCATCTTGTAACAAGTTTTGGAAACATTATGCACTGCGATATTATACCTCAATAAAATTGCGATAAACACATATCAGCAATGCCATAAACGTAATTTTAACTGCGTAGTTGTAAATTTTCGTATTTGCCCGAGAAAAATTTTGTTTAAAATCTACGTGCTGTATATGTTTGGTATCAGAATATTTTAATTTCCACAGGGTGACAGTGGAGGTCCATTGATTTACGTGGATGAAAAATCCGTACCCCGATTAATAGGTATCAGTTCGTTTGTCGCTGGTGGCAATTTTAGTTGCCATTCTGGTCTTCCTCGAGGTGCGTATATTTTTTTAACATCAGTACTAATACGAACAAAGGGGTTAACATGACTGTCAATAAATATATATCTGAGAATTTTTCGACTTAAAAAAACATAATTGAGCAATATTATATTTGAGTTTATCCCCTTTAGCCAAATGATGTAATGTTTTCTTAGTCCAATAGTTAAAGTTGCTCAACATTGTAGCCTTAAGGTTTTGAGAACTAGGTTGAAATAAATCGTGTCTGTCATAAATGGCAATAAAAAGCGCCGTACGCAAGCATCAGTAAATCAGACTTTAGTATAGTATTGAGGATATCAAGGGATGACAAGCCAGAATAACAAACAGCATCAGGGATCGAAGTATTTTGTAAGAGCCTAGGCTCTTGAAAGTACTAAAGACGACCATCCACAAGGATTTAGGTGGATGGGAAACACAAATTATCCTGTCTTCTCTCAAGAAAATAAGATATCTTGTGTACACAAGATTTCCCACACTTTCCTAACCCTAGCTTACACTAGCTACAATGCTATTCAAACTTTATCTAAACACGATTTCTTTACCTAAATATTTATTAAAAACATAAGACTTGTTAATCATAAGATAATTTATTAAAATAATACATTTTCTAGGTTTCGCACGTGTTGGACCTTTCCATAATTGGTTTTTATCGGTGACCGGAATTGACTTTGATAATCTACAAGAAGAGGGTATCCCAACCACCACTTCCACTATTACACCTCTACCATTCCCATCAACTACCACTTCAACTCTTTCTCCTATTATCACTACTACCACAGCTCCTTATAATACAACCACACCTGAACCGACTCCCACATCTCCCAATGTTACTGACACCGCTACTCCCAATACCACTATAGCTATAACCACTACCACAGCTCCTTATAATACAACCACACCTGCACCGATTCCCACATCTCCCAATGTTACTGACACCGCTGCTCCCAATACCACAATAGCTATAACCACTACCACAGCTCCTTATAATACAACCACACCTGAGCCGACTCCCACATCTCCCAATGTTACTGACACCGCTGCTCCCAATACCACAATAGCTATAACCACTACCACAGCTTCTTATAATATAACCACACCTGCACCGATTCCCACATCTCCCAATGTTACTGACACCGCTGCTCCCAATACCACTATAGCTATAACCACTACCACAGCTCCTTATAATACAACCACACCTGAACCGACTCCCACATCTCCCAATGTTACTGACACCGCTGCTCCCAATACCACAATAGCTATAACCACTACCACAGCTCCTTATAATACAACCATACCTGAACCGACTCCCACATCTCCCAATGTTACTGACACCGCTGCTCCCAATACCACAATAGCTATAACCATTACCACAGCTCCTTATAATACAACCACACCTGAACCGACTCCCACATCTCCGAATGTTACTGACACCGCTGCTCCCAATACCACATTAGCTATAACCACTACCACAGCTCCAAATACCTCTACCTTTGCTCCAAATATTACTTCCACTGCTGCTCCTAATACCACTACAACATCGTCGTACACAACCAAAAATGTCCCTAATACAACGGTGTTTTCAACGACAGAATCTTCGGAGACCGAGGAACATGACGTAGATAATTCTGAGTCTGAATCAGAAGAAGATCCCGCATTCGGGGGACTCCGGTTCGGCTTCGAGTGCCGGTCTGGGGTTCAAATCAGGGAGGAGTCAATAGCCTCCCTGATAGGCGGAGAATACCAGCAAGATTTCATAACCCTCTGCAAAGAAATAGTTAAAAGAACAATAGAAATAAATAAAAGACAAACATAAGTAAGTAACAAAGCGACAATAAAATGGGAAAAAATTAAGAAATAAGACTGTGATAAATAAAAAAAAAAAAAATAATTATAAAATAAGAAATCCAAATGTAAATAAAAAGATAAAAATGTAATTATTAATAAGAAAAGAGGGAAGAATGAAAGCTGAATAGGGCGAATGAGAAAGAAAGATGAATTGTGGAATGAAAGATAGAAAATAGAATGAAAGAAATGACATTATAAGGAAAGAAAGAAGAGAAAGAAAATAATAAGAAATGTGAAAAATTATATTGATACAAAAGACCCTGTCCCAAACTAGATAGGGGTACGAATAAAAAAAAATAAAAAAAAAAAAAAAAAAAAAGATCCCGACCTGTCTATATTGCTCAAGAAACTGGAAGATTTAGTTAAGGTTAAAGACAAACTTACCAAAAATAATAAGATATAGAACATCAACAAAAACATGAACACAAGTGGAAATATAATTTTATTATTATTGTATGTTTATTCGTTAAACCTTATAATTTATAACTTTTATTATCTATAATAAATATTTATGTAAATTTGGATATATATTTTTAGTTTTATTTCAAACAAACCTTAATGACGCTATTGTATATTTGACCACTATTTATTTTAGATCTATGGCGTCTAAGGCTTATCCAACACAAACAGGCAAGTACAATAAGTGAGTACCTAAGTATTATTTTCTGGTGTGACATTTCACAGAGTGAATTGGTTTAAAGTGTAAACGGTTTAAAAAGGTGGATGCATAGCTCCTTTCTCAGCAAAAATCTTCTAAAATTATATACCTATTTTCAATCCCCCTATAAATACATATCTTTGACAGGTTCAAGGGCGCTCCTAATCCACGAGGCTCAGGGGGTCAACGTTGTCCGTCTAGCAACAGACATCTTCGTTCGGCCTGTATAACAGTGTCCATCATGATAACAATACGTCACACGAACTCGTGCGTATATTACACGGACGAGACTCAAGATGCGATCGCAAGATTCATCGATGTGGCGAATACGGCAGCAAATACTGGCGTACAACTTGAGAATGACATAGAGGAATAGAAATGAGGAAGTGGTCGCACGAAAAATATTAAAAACGACATTGTTATAGCGTCATTAAGATAGATTATCAGACTTAGTTTTTTACTGAAACAGTAACATGCAAAAACGTGAGCAGGAAAAAAAATCAGGAATAATCAACGTGAATGTAAAACAAAGGCACGGAAGCTAATGTACAAAGGTAGTAGAGGACCGGATACAATGTCATATAATTCATACGTTGTATATTAATATACAATTTGTGTATAAAATATACAGGTTGCCACTACTTACAATCAAGTATAGAAGATGGGCATCAGTGTCTTCTGCGTACCATTATACAACATTTTGATCGCCAACCCGCTTGCCAAGTGTGATGATTAAATTATATTCCCTGTAGATATTTTCAGGCGATACGCCTTGCAGTGGGGTTATATTGACTAAAACGACGAAATGTCTAACTAAAACCTTAAAATTAATTAAATAGCCTCTTCCACCTATTTACTGACTCATCACGATATCTCTGGAACTATAATGATCAGAGACTTCAAATTTAGACAGGAATATTCCATTTGCCGAGTGCAGGTTAGCTAAGAATGGATCGTGAAACCGCATCCACAGGAGGCTCGAAGGGGAAGGTTCATTAATTTTACAATATGGGGGAACAGATGTAGTAAAATATTTTTTAAAAAAATATATGCCTGGAAAAGTTATTTGATATCGAATAAAAATAGATTCCAATGTTTCTATCGTAGATATTGGAATTATTTAAACTTGTCTGAAAGGTACGTGCAAAGGAGTGAAAATAGTGAAATATATTATATGATCATAGATATTCTTTTTAAAATAATATAATTTAATCGCGAATAAATAACTTCACATTTTTATACTACAGATAACAAAATTGCTTAAATTTGTGTAAAACAAAGTGTTCAGGGGACAGCTTGTTATTTATAAAATGTTTTGTAAAGAATTATACTATTAGGACCTTGAATAAGTTCTCGCTGTTTTTTGAAAGATGGCGTTGCGGCACTCTGTGCCTGGAATTTCGTACGGTAACAAATCACCAAAGTAGTGCTATATGTAACCTCAAATTATAGTAGAATAGAGTTTACCACAGTGTCAACTACATATTTATTTGCCTTTTGTGAAAACAGTGGCGTACCTAGAACTTTTGCCGCCCGGGGCGATCTCCAGTTTGCCGCCCTTTCTCTTATAAGTCAATCAAATTGTGGTTTTTATAAATTAATAAATAAATAAATTGTGTTAATTACACATAAATAAATTATTAAGTTATTTAATCAATATTAATTAATACACAGAGTAATTTTTTTAGACATATTTGTATGCACTCGTAAATATATTTAAATAATATCTACTCTTCTAGCTTTCATACTAAAAAAATTGTGTATAATGCTCTCAAAATTTATATTATTTGTAATTTCTTGTTCTATTGACAATATTGCAAGATTTTGTAGTCTCAATTGACTCATTGTAGAACGAAGATAATTTTTTATCAACTTCAATTTTGAGAAGCTTCTTTCGCAACTAGCGACACTGATTAAAATTGGTAAAAAAATTCTTAACAAAATTACAATGTTGGGAACAGAATTTTCCAACCTATACTGCTGAATAAATTTTAGCAGATCAAGAGGGCCCTTCTCCCCGTTTTTCTAATGTTTTGCCTCTTTTTTTAGTGTAGGTACAGCCATAAAAACCTGGATCCTTTTTTTTTAATACGGAACTGTTCTTTATCAATGTCAATCAAGTCATTTATTTGACATTCAAATTCTTCATTTAGTAGGTTACACGGTATTATACACGAATATTTTCTTACAAGGCCATGCAACTGACCGAAGCGTTCTTTTATTCCTTGATAATTCTGTCCATAGACGAAAACATTTTTCTTCGTACTTCTTCTTCTAAGGATAGCTCCACGTCCCAACGTCGAATTTTCCCCACTCATATTTTTTCTCCTTCTAACTCGACGCTTAGTCGACATCTCTAACTCTTCACAAATTATTTTGGCTGCTATAATAGCGTTTTGTACTAGCGTATCTCTTTGTTCCATGAAATGTGTTTGCAAAGAATTTAGTTTTATATGGCATTGGTGGACATTTATTAACCCTTTTACTTGCAGGTATTTTTGAGCGTCCTTAATTTCCAAAAGGACGGGTTCCCATAAATGAAGGTAACATAGAAAAGAAAAAGAACATAGAATTGAGTAATATTCCAGCATCTGATCTCGTTTTACAATTTTCTTCTTCTAATAATCATAATAATATATTATTCAAGAAAGAAAAAATATAAAATGAATAAGTTGCTTTTTACAACTATAAGTAAATATAAAAAATGCCGCCCCTAGGTAAGTGCCGCCCGGTGCGGACCGCACCCACCGCCCCCCCCTAGGTACGCCACTGTGTGAAAATGTGTACTTTTGTGCCAAATAAAGTGTTTTTGCGGGGAATTTTATTGCACTGCTTTATTCAGTCAAGGTCGTGGGAAGTCACTAGATGCGGTCAGCGCGGGACCGGTGAACATGGCGAACTTTGTGAGAGACCTAAGCCCTGCAGTTGGCGTCTATCGGATGATATGATGATAATGTTGATGTTTTTTAAACAGTTGATAACTAGGCCGATGTTGGCAGCGAGTGGAGTGCGTACCTTTCTAGAATCTTCCAAGTTGCATTAGTAAGCCACATCCATCAAAATTCTTATTACGTAATAATAAATTAATTTAGTCGTAATTTTCTTCATTGGATTTCACGTCACTTGATATAATCATTCATAAAACACATTGGCTTTTGCCACTGTCCGCTAATAATTATTTACATTAAAATTAATTTCATACATGGTCATACATTATTTTTGTATGATTCCCATGACACTTGGCATTTGTCACTTAAACATTCTTATTTTTTACAACACGGGGACACACTTTAGTACAAGCAAGGGCGGTCAAGAGGTAAACCACACCTAACCCCGACCGAGTAGTCCTAGCTTTGCATAATCACAATACAATACACCCATACAGGCATAGCCTACCGTCATATGAACGTCTTCGGTGAACTAGTGCAACGAAATGGTTTTTTTACTTCACTCTTATTCAGAAAATTCACTTCGACGAAGTTCTTACAGATACACTCTCTGCGTCGACATCGACGAAACGACATAGAGTGAGTCTTTACGAGAAAAAAAAATTAAGAATTTTAATTATTAACTCTTGCTTCTCAATACATGAATATAAATGTATATCCATAAAAACATTACCTATTTTCCCAAGGACGTGTGAAATATACGTTATAAATATCAGAAGTAAAAACAAATTTTATGCACCTACGACTCGATTTCATAGAGTAAGTAAATCTTTCTATGGACAATGTATACGCTTTTACAACAGAATTTCAGATAATGTTCAGTGCAAATAAAAAAAATGGCTGCATATACTCATATATATTTCTCTTTTCATTATCTTTGGCATCATTAGGAAATTGTTTTTAATTGTTTGCAAATAATTAATTACAATAAAATAATATTAGACTGGAAAAGGATAGTCAACACAGTCAATAAAGTTCAGTTTTAATTTGAAAAACTTAATAAATAAATATCAAGTTTCTTTCATTCAGTTTACATAAATCCTCTAGTTATTTGAATGTTTTTTTTTAAATTGTATCCACTGTCATAACATCTTCCGGTAATGACTGAATCGGAAGAAATAGCTTATTCAAAACTATTGCTAACTATATATATATAACTTACTTTTTTCACAATTTGATATATTTATTATTAATTATTTTAAAATATAAAAAGTCAATAGATAAATTTAATAATAAATTTAAAAATTGAGTTTAAGTTTGTACATTTTTCAAATATTTATTATTTTATTTATTTAATATTCATTTTTATCTACAGTTTTCTGTTTAATATTTAAATTTGTTCATTTATTTTTATAAATGATTATTATTTATTCAATATAAATATAAAAAATTAACATTTTAAATTGATGTTCAATTTAAATTTTTATCACTAATTTTTATAAAACATTTTATTAAATTTATTTCTTCATTTTGTAAATATTTAATATTTCAATTTATACCAATAAAAATTACATACGGATAGATATTGGATTGGAGTACTTGAAAAAGTATAAAAGCACAATTTTTTTTCCCTAACATTTAAACCTAGTAAATAATATTAATTAAAAAAATTCAATTTAAATCACCACTCAATACAATTTATTACCATACATATAATTCAAACTTGTATGAAATTAAAACACGTGACGTGTTACCTTTGTGTTAAAGAAATGCGCGCCCATTTTGAAAATACATTTTAATCGTTTTTTAATAATGCGCCTAAAGAAGTATAACTTCAAAAAATGTCAAAGAACCTTATTGCGGTGTGGGTTGCTACAGTGTAAATAACTTCATAGAAGATTATATAATGTTCTATAAGTATGTTATTTTACATTTTAAAAAATCCTGCTGTACCCTTTTCGGTTGTTTTATGACCTTGTAATGCGGACCTGTATATTTTTGAAAAAGCTCTCTACATATATCTTTTTTAAAACAACTTATCAAACCCCATTTGGAATAGACTACGCAAGGATGAAGCCCTATTTACCAAAAGTATAATCCATATACACCAATACCTCACTTTGTGTCGTGGTTACGGTCCAAAAAAAAAAACACGACGCAAATTGAAACGCCGCAAAGTGAATTAAGATTTTCTTTAGCAAACCATGTAAAAATCGAAAATAGGTTCCATTGTCACGTAAATACTACTTTTTAAAAAGAAAATTGAGCAAAGTAAACATTTAAGAAAAAAAATAATATAACTCTGCCAATAAATAAATTGGAATAATATGTACCTTTTTGTAACCAGAAACAGCACGTAAAATTTATATAAATTTATAATTCTCTTTTTAAAAAAGCACAACACACTACGTAATTGAAACTGAACTCTAAAATTAGCAAAACAAATTGAAAATAAAACTGTATAAAAATTGCGTTGATTTTTGGTTAGAAAGATCTTCGAGTGTTGATGGCATGGCGCAATTAGAAACAAGAGTGTTGCCGTCTTTTAGAAAAAAAGAAAATTTAAAAAAAAATTAAAGACATACCCAAAACAACGCAACCTCGAAAATTTAACGACGCTCAGTGAAAATTAGTACTAATTAAGCAACGACGCAACTTCTAAAAAAACACAAAACGGAACGACTCAAAGCGAGGTATTGGTGTCCTTCGAACTCAGTTCATTCAAAGTTCCTTCGATCTGTCAGTTATAACAGCCAAAGCACCTGGTGTTGGTATCATAATCTATTGAGTAAATTTTCTTAACCTAACTTAAGTAACAGGCGTTTAATATTAAATGCTGCTAAATCGTTAAAAATTGATAGAAACTACCTTGATGAATCAACTGACTAAATAGATTTATCTACGTATTTCAAGTAGTTCGAAATGCATTTGAGATGCGTACCCATATCGCTCTTAAACATTATAAAACCAATGCCGTAGATCATACTTCTTTGCGTCGTATTATGAAAATATATAATGATCACCTCTTTGGTATAGAACTTGTTGTTTTGTAAATAAATTTAAATAAGTTGTTCATCATATGTTATCATCGGATTAAAATCCATACGTCTGATTTTATACGCTTACAAAATTTCTTTGTAGCCGCTGTTTTTTTTTAAGATAATGTTGTTGACAGTGTTATTATAAAGATTTTTTACTGTTGTTATTAATATAGTTTACCTTTGCTATTGCTAATTATTCTAAATAAAATAAAAATATAAAACCTTAGCTTGTGTATTGCTAAGTTTTGCATTCGTGTAGTGTAACTTTTGATGTGGTTAACTTTTCTGAACGTCATTCAAAGTTCTGCGAGTGACTACTCATAATAAGTATTCTTCTCATTTATTTAGCTTGTGCCTTTACCTTTTGGACCCGATTTTAATAATAGAATTAAAAGGAGCATTTAGAATGCCTATGTAGAAGTAGTGTGTAGAAAATGTCTCGTCTTGCTGTAAATCAAGGATTTTTGAGGAGGTCTAGCGTCTTCTTGGTACCTGTTTTTGTAGAGTAAGAAGAAACGATGGGTTTCATAAATTTATTAGTCCCTCAAGATAGAATTTTCTTCCTTCTAGAGAACAGGGTATCATGTGTACAGAAGACTTCCCCGGAATGGAACAAAGGCTTGATTGATTTTTTTATGACCCAAGTTGTATTACTACCCGTTTTTTTATGGCCTCCGCTATGGGGACCCCTCATACCCCTATCTATAGTGAGACACGAACTTTGTTTTTATTTAATAATTTTTTCGTGTAGTATTTTTAGTTTCGCGCTTTTCTATCGTTCCTTTCATAGTCATATTTTCTTTTATTTGAAACCATTCTTTATTCTCCTCATACTTTAACTATTACAATTTCTTTGTTTATATTCTATATCCCATTTTGATCTATTCTAGGTATACATTTTAATACGTATTATTTTTTTTTACTTATTTTTACACTATTTTTAGCCTATTTTTACACTCTTATGTACAATCGTAATTTTTTTTTGCCCAACTCTTGTTTCTTTTTATCACGTTTTTTGCAATCGTTCTGCACATTTTAGGCACATTGGTTTTGTTTCTTCGTCATTAATAAGTGAGACCATAGAGTCCTCGCTTACCTCAATGTCTAATCGGCATTCGGAGTCGACCTGGAGTCCTCTGAATGCTGGATTACTACCCGTTGAGGACAGTTAGACTAAAAGTTCTTTTAAGATAGCGAAGCTTTTTTTCTCAGTTCAGCTTCCTCGGGAGCTACGGGTCTGGCTGCTATATATAACAAATTCATCGAATAGGGTTTGATCGATTAATGTTATAGGATTATTGGGAGAATTGTTAGTTAATCAGATGCCTATGTACAGCACTGGGTGACGATGTTTCGCTGTATGCTTATAGCAAAAGTAAAGCGTACATTATTCAATCTTATTATAATGTTATTATCCGAATAATCAGATAACTTACTAAGAAATGAATTACCGGTAATTGTTTTTAGCACCTTCGAGTCAT
The DNA here is from genome assembly GCF_028537555.1 of Battus philenor. Lineage (NCBI taxonomy): Eukaryota > Metazoa > Arthropoda > Insecta > Lepidoptera > Papilionidae > Battus > Battus philenor. Next base: position 10,736,705 of record NW_027181686.1, read on the forward strand.
AGATAGGCGACAGTCATTCAATAGAAATTAATCAATATATCTGATTATTAGAATTTTTATCCAACAGAGAAATTACAGTAAATATGAGAAAATTAACGTTAATTTTATATTTCGATTATTCAAAATATTCGATTTTCCGTAATAAAAATAACAAATAAAATAATCAAACAACGCTTGCAATGACAAGACAGATTTTTAACTGAACGTATTATACGCAAAGGAACACCGCCATCTTGCGATTTATCGATAATGTAAATAAATTGTACGGACAGCAAAAAAAAATTATCGTTAGAAGATTGTAATAAAAATGTAGATTATATAGACACAGTTGAACAAAATGTCAGTCTACATGTTGCGTTTGCACGGTGTGGACGTATTCTCTTATACTTCCTGTAAACATAATTTTTTTTTTGTAATTTCTTGACATAAATAGCGGTAATTCTTCACGACCCATCCTTTTAGTTTTCTCTTCTTGTTGAGTTTTGTATATGTAGATAGTATAATAAATTATTCTTTTCTATTGTGATGATTCATGGTGGGTTTGTAACCATGGACCTAGCCGTGCAATGTACAAGTTTGCCCTGAACAAGAGGATGTAGGGGGCCCTTTTGTTAATTGGCCATTTTCGAGCTTTCCTGACTTAACAGTTGCTTAACGGAAGGTTGAGCCTTTGGGTGTTAATTTGAATAACCATTTGAGATGGCACTGTCATATCGAGTACATTAGAACAGAAATTGTCTAGTGTGTGTTACAGCCTGAAATTCATGAAGAAACTAGTTGACACCGATACTATTAAAGTTGTAGGAGCAACATTACGTCATCGCCAACGGTATACCGAAAAGGGGAATTTTAATGCTGCGATAATACCGATGTAATAATAAAGAATTATATTTCTGTGGTATTCTCCTTTTCGATGTGCTACTGACGGTGACGTATTGTTGCCCCTATAAAATCATGTATTATTCATACTTTGAATATTGCGATACGGGCTTGAAATATGGGGGAACTCGTCGACAATAGATTCGAATATGCTGTTGCAGCTAATGCTAACATTTTTACAGTGATTTACGTAAATATTTATTAAATATCAGTAAGAATGTATCAAACACAAGTATCAACCACCAGAACAATCTTCCAGACCTCAAATACATTGTGGAAAGCTGATACAACCTTGATCCAATTATCATAATTATAAACGAAGTTTCCCGTGCATTAGTTTAAAAATATATAATAAACTACCGCTTAGAATAAAAAATATGGAACTATAGGGTATTTTAACACGTTCACTGTGGGCCCAATTTTGAAGAACTTTCAGCTGGTGCGGCTGAGGTCGAATCAGCTTCAAGCTGAACTTCCTAGTAGTGCGGTTGAAGCCTTTTCTGCCTCATGTTTCAATCATTTTTTTCACAATATTGAGTCAATGCTTCGCAGACATAAAGAAAGTTATATTTGTCTTTGTCATACCTCATACGGTTGAGTGTAAACAGCCGCCGCACTAGAGAGAAAACACGAGTTTTACGCGCCGCACCAGTGCAAAGTCTATCATGAGGCTGAATCGGCCTCAAGCCGCAGTGAACGTGTTAAAAATGTTAAAGCATTTTTGGCAGAAAATACGATGTACATATTACAGGAGCTTTATGAGTTGTGCGACGCTAAAGTACAATTATATTGAAATAATGATTATAATTGAATATAGATGTCGTTTGTTAATATTATTCTATTAAGACAATTATTGTTATATTGTAATTTGCATATCATTGTTACTTAGTGTTATTATCGCAAATGATCTTTATCTACTTATCTATTTATTATAATTGTAAGAAAACCAGAAAGATAAGTTTTTTGGTTTTGTTTTATATAATTTTTTCTCTTAATAAATTTGAAGTGTGAATGCGTCTTTAAATTTATCTATTATTTTTGAAAATCATCTATCCTCGACACTGTCAAGTTGAAGTAGCAATAGCATCATATGGTGCTCCCCTACCATAAAGGGGGCCTTCGGAGTCGCGGGAGTTTAGGGTAGGGGCCCTAAACTGCCACTAGCTTCGGCGACTCTTAGGCGGACGATGGTTCGACGTGGTCTCGAACCATCGTGATAGCACCACCAGGGTTTCGAGGGTAGCGTATACACGCCGTTTAGCGCAGAGGGCGATCACCGGGGAGGGGAGGGGGGTTAGTCGGTAGGAATCCCACATACCCCTATCCTTCCCCAGAGGCGGGGCATCTTGAACGTCCGGAAGATTTCCTCCCCAAACCAAAAAAAAAAACAGTAGCATCATAGCGCGTAAAACAGATGGCAGATGGAGCCTTAAGGATTTGAAATGGAGACAAAGGCTTCCGTTTACCTATAAGTAAAAGACTTTGGTAGACGCTCGATATATCGACGCGTCCAAACCTAAGGCATAAGCCATGTTCGCCATGAGTATAATGATGATAATTATGAGTTCAATAAGGCTATAAAACCGTCTTTCTAAGCGTATCTTTAAACAGAAGGAACGTAATAAAAGGAATAACATCCATTTGTTATAATTCCCCGTAATTCAAAACCGATTCGCCGCGTCAACGATAAAGATCTTCTTAATCCACTATCGACGCTATTATCGTTATAAATACCGTGATTTCGTTTATTAATTATGCTGATAATTGATCGTATTCTTAGATACAATAATATCGTTCGAATACGTATTTTAACAATTAATGGTTGCGAAGATGTGGTGGGAAACGGCGTATTTGAATATCGTGATATTATTTGCATGGGTGAGATTTTCTATAGTATTTTTAATCGATGTATATAACTGCATTATTATAACGAAATTTATAACATGTATACAATGTAAATCTTTTGTATTTATAACAAATTTCGTATCGTGTCATTGAGTGTGTAGAACGTTCACCAACGAGAAATAGAGACTGCCATATTAAAGTGGGAAAACTTTGGATGCAGACAGCATTCAACCAATCCTCTTAGATCTATAGCTAAGAGTTATGTGCAGCAAGAGACGCCTTGTCTCTGAAATAGTGGTGTCTTTAAAAATAGTAATTTGAAAGTAACTGAAATATATAATAATTAAACTCTTCTATAGCCAAGACAAAGCCACGATTTAAATTGATTTATTTCTTCATCTTCATCATTACTTCAGCCATAAGACATCCGCTACTGGACATATGCATCTCCCATAGATTTACATTAGCTGTCTGTGTCTTCAGACAAACTTCCCACACAGCGTTTGCGGTCTTTTCGGTCATCTTATGCTTATGAGGGCTGTGTGGCCTGGTGACTCCAACTTCCTGATCAGATAGCATTTGTTACTTTCTTTCGACAAAGGATCTTCTCGCCTCTGATTAAATCTCGTGGAGAAATCTTCTAAAATTTTGTTACGATAAAACATTTTCACATTGATACGTGGGAAATGTTTACATGTAATTTTGAGCCAAAAAGTACCTTAACCCATTTTCTTGATAATGTATCTGTAGAGATATATTAGAATTTAAAAAAAATTGTGGCATCAATTTTGAACGCAAAGTAATCATTTGCATGTGAATGTTTAGGTAATTTCTTAATTTTCGAACGCTTTTTCAGTTTTTTCTGTTGGCATCTTTGGGTCTTAAAAGTCAAGTTGTATGAATATTAATGTAATATTAAAAAAAAACTGTCTGGTTAAGGGTTAAAGTTTTTTATAAGGGTCTCATGCATTTTTTTCATTAATATCAATTGTTTATTACTTTGGCTTGTAAAGCTGCAGTCTTGTTAATGAGGTTTGTAGTTAAATACCACCTTTCACTTCTCAAAATCATCACCTCCAGCATTTGTCCCAGAGCATCGTCTTGAGACATTGATGAATATTAGACGAGATGATGTTTCATTTTTGTCCTTATACAGGAGGTTAATTTGATAGTAGTTTCTTTTGAACTCTTCTATCATTCCTGAAATACCATTAGTACAAATATAATTTCTTCCAAGTGTTAAATAAAGATTTTAATTTCTATTTGTTAAGTTATTCAACCAAAAATCTATCAATATATTTAGTGACTAGTACGGAACGTGACAAGATACAAATCGTATAGAATATAAAAGATTAATTATGAACACGGAACGCACACTGCGCAAGCGCTTGTCACAAAGAGAGATGTTGTTGTTCAGCACTCATGTGACAATACGCCCCGTCATCCTAATAATTACACTAAAGTCTTACCTTCTTTAAATCGGAATACTTATATTTACCAAGTACTTCACATGTTTATACAAATCTGCGCGAAAAAAAATATCGAAAAACCAAAATTTCGTTGATTAAAATTATCACAAAATTTTAGAATTTCAATAATGGAAAATTATCATTGGATTGTATCACATTGTGGGAGTCGTATATATACTGATGTGATGTCTGAATGAATAATAGGTGTAAGATTTTGTGGGCGAGCGTAGCCGACGGGCGAACTTAGTGTGCCGAATTAGTGCAGCGGGCACATGCACGCACCGGTGACGCGGGCGCAGACCTTTTGTTACTTTTGTTTCTTTTGCGCCTTTGTTCTATTGCCCGCTTTCACTCGGTCGCGGAGCTCAGTGCGCCCCAGAGTTCCACGACGAATACACGTCCTTTTTGCTCGCACTCAAGCGCTAATAAAAATTTGTTCGTGTGTTAAATAAATTGATAAAGTGTTACAAACGTCTTTAATAAGACACAAAACTCTTTAACATCAATCATGATCGTCATATCAATTGAAAAACGCTCACTGCAAGGTATTGGCATTCCCCCAGCAAAGATTGACAGTATGATCCGACTTACGCTGCCCGTATAAAGCGGCTTCCCGCGAATTTGACTATACTTTGGGAACATGACGCTTGACGAGTACAAAATGTTTTCTACATTAACACGTTCACTGCGGCTTGAGGTCGATTCAGCCTCATGGTAGACTTTGCACTGGTGCGGCGCGTAAAACTCGTGTTTTCTCTCTAGTGCGGCGGCTGTTTACACTCAACCGTATGAGGTATGACAAAGACAAATATAGCTTTCTTTATGTCTGCGAAGCATTGACTCAATATTGTAAAAAAAATATTGATGAACATGAGGCAGAAAAGGCCTCAACCGCACTACTAGGAAGTTCAGCTTGAGGCTGATTCGACCTCAGCCGCACCAGCTGAAAGTTCTTCAAAATTGGGCCCGCAGTGAACGTGTTAACAAAAATGATCGTCGATACTTCCAGTAGGAGCCCTAACCACGCCTCGTCCACCGGCTCTTGGTCGACACACGAGAACCTATTTGATGTAATTGATGTTGTGCCGCCAGCCGGACTAGGCTTTGTACAGCTTCATCGAAATTAAGCCCGTGGAAACGGTCCACGGACTAAAAATTTTACGCTGGGGATCGTACCTCAGTTACGACGAAGACGTCTACACGCGGAGAACTATAACCGTGTAGGTGTATAGTGTAATGAGTGGGGTGTTGAGTATGTAGCACGAAGCGAGAACTACTCGGCGGTCGGGAGAAACAAGGGCCTCTCCGGACCGCCCTCGCTTGAGCGCGGGTTAGGCGGACGCGGCCGCCGTGTCATGTGTACTGCATGACATGTGCATCGAGATCGCCGGAGCTCGATGTGAGGCGTGCGTCCTGACGTTGATACGGAGGAGCGGATATTATCACACGAGAACCTTTCTGTACCAACTGCAGACGAGTAATTCTTCGGTCTACATCGGTGACCTTGATCTTCTACGGACCTCCTTGTCTCTGATTCGACCTCGCAGTATTTCAATAATTGAAACTAATCACAATGATAAAGATTTCAACAAGAATTTCACCAATATTTAAATAGAAGTTGTTCATTAGTAGTTGTTTATTTTTTTAATTACAGACTTCTGCAGAATATGTGAAGCCGATTTACATTCAAAATGGAATCAAAGAAGGTAAGTTATATATATTGTTTTATTTCTTATGTTATATACAGATTGGTATTATACAAAAACGATATAATCTGTTTTAGAAAATTCCGGTAAAAATTGTTATCTTAATATTTGGCGTAGATTAAATATTCTATGATAACATCGCGTCATTGCTGTACTTATTATTACTGATAGTAATAGATATTTAGGCATTTATAATTTATTATTGTTATTGTGACAATGCTCAAGGTCACTCAAAGAGCAAATTAAAGAGTTCTACAAAAGAGCCAAAGTAACTGACGTAGCTTGAAGAACTGCTTATCTAAAGTGGACCCTTTACCCCCTCCCTTCTAGGTGGACCGATGACGTAATCAAGGTCTAACCTGGATGCTGACAGGACCTGTGTGGGAACTTTTGTGGATATCTTTGTCTAGCAGTAAACGGCCTGATATAATGATGATGATAATATTAAATATATAATATTATTGGAATTGAAAAGTACAAAGTAAAATATTAATGTAAATTAGATATTAAAAATGTAGTTTTAATCTTAATATATATAAATCTCGTGTCACAATGTTTATACTCAATGGACTTCTAAACCACTTAACCGATTATAATAAAATTCGCACACCATGTGCAGTTCGATCTAACTTGAGAGATAGGATAGTTTAAATCTCAAATTATAGTCGCAATTTTAATTTATTGCTAATTATTGTCTGTTATTATTTGACAGTCACAATTATCTGTTAACTCCAAATGATTCTAACAGATGTCGATACCTTTCGACTGGGTTGAGTAAGTAATCAATAGATGGCGCTGCTATGGTAAATCTACGAACGTGTCATATAAGCTACATTTTAACAGCATAATTACCACGTGTTGTTGACGCTATAAAATTAATTAAATTTATTTTGTAGTGAACAAAATACCGTATAATTCAATTATTTCCACTTTTTAAATTTTCACAGCAACGCGTGGCCGGGTCAGCTAGTTATAACTATAATTCTAATATAGATTATAGCGTAGCACGTATTATTAAAAATGTGTTTTTTTTTTTTTAATTATACACGGAGTTCGTTTATAAATTTTAATTAAATCCTACGTTTTCTGTAGCTGGATAACTTGAAAAACTTAAATAACAGTCGCTGGTAATAGACTAAACTAAAAAAAAAACAACTGAGGCCGTTAATAAAGAACGAAAATTTTCGAACCCAACGATTGTGCTTAACATGCATGACGTATTTTTGGTACAGTCTGCAATAAACGTGAACGCTTGTTATCAAGTAGCGATGAATAGTTGCAAAATTGTTTTTTTTTTAATCCCTAATTTCAAATAATATTTTTACGTTTTGTACTTATAAGTTCAATTTGCACTGGAAACTAACTTAAATTTTTTTCGTAATAAAAATGAAATGATTTAGTTTTATAAATACCAGGCAATATGGTTATCATTATTGCTTTTTTTGCGTGGTTTTTATCATATTTTTTTATAGTTGGTTAACATGTCTTCAAACTACGTCACATACTGGTATATATTTTTACACGAATTTTTTGAACGTTTCTCCAAAGCACGTACCAACCGTGTGAAACGAAGAAGGTTGTATATATCTCGTGTATATTTCACTGGAGATCCTTTAATTAAAAAGTAAGCATTGAAAACTCATGTTAACATTGCTTAGGTGTCGGTGGGCGAATCGTGTCGGGTTGGGAGGCAAAACCCGGAGAGCATCCTCATCACGCGTCCCTCCGCTTGGTTTCCTTGATGGGGCTGGTGAACGCCTGTGGAGGCAGCATCGTTCACCGCGACTGGGTCATCACAGCAGCCCACTGCACCGCGGGGTCTGTTAATTAAAATAGTTAAATCTCTATTGATATTCTTTAGTTAACTTCTTCTTTTTAGCCGATGGACGCTCACTGCAAGGCCCTCGATGGGCGTTTTACACTATTACAATAAATACTTACACCTGCAATGTCTCTAAATTATCTTGTAATGAATTTTAGATGTTTATAAAAAAAAACTTTTTTTTTAAATTGCTAACAGAATATAATATTAATTGCTCTACTGTATCAAGAAAATTGTAATAGCAACCACTAAAAAAAGCGCCCGTTTTTAAAATGGATTATTAAATATTTCTGAATTTTACCAACTGTGTGACTACAAAAATATTCCTCTTAGTTTGTAGCTCTTTTCAGATTACGGCGCATTTGTAGCCCTTGTAGCTTTCAGTTGAAGAATTCCTAATGGGAGAGTTCAATTTGATTCTAGTTTGTATCAAATTGGGTTCTTCTACCATTATTCTTATGACGTACACGTACAAATGACGAATAAATAAATTAATATGTATAGTCTGTCTTACAATACAAAAAGGTGTAGAATATTTGTATGCAAATGTTATGTCTAAATGTTGGCTTACTTAACTCTATTGGATTATTCCAAGGGCCAGTAGGTTTTGGAGTTAATAACAAAACAAAGTCTGAAATAGAAGTGTGTGTATTCATCAAGCTTAGTACATATTTATATTGATTTAAAACTTTGAAAACAATGATCAAATAATAAAAATCGTCAGCCAATCACAAGCCGAGAAGTATTGTAGAGCGCTCTCTTTCGCACAATATATGTAAAGATTTATATTTCTGGGGAATTCCCCTTTTCGATGCGCCGCTGACGATGACATAATGTCGCTCCTATACTATCCTATCCTCTGTTTTCCTCAAGGCGGTAGAAATAGAGGCAGAATTTCAATTGATCAGACTATCGAATACATGAACGCCCTCATGGTCTTTTACCGTGTATTTTCTGTAGAATAATTTCTATCACTATTTCTTAAAATTAATAATTAGCTCTTTGTTCCTGTACATTTTGTGTTGCAAGGATTTATTAGCATGTCGCAATTCAATAGAAAAAATGAATTAATGTGGCTTATTTAGTAAAATAACCTGCTAATAGGGCACACTTGCTAATAGGGCAGAAAATAATCTCTTTTATTATTTTATCCATAAGTAAGTTGATTGAAACAGTCTTTGTAACATGCTAACTTTATTTCAGTAGTAAAAACTCCTTACATAACTTTAATATTTCTTTTATTTTGCAGATCGACGACTGTAGTAGTACGAGCTGGTGTTACGAACTTGACCATTCCCGAATACATTTTCGAGACAACCGAGTGGTACAACCACCCTTCGTACAATGATCTGCAGCCTGGTGTAGTGCAGCCCAACGACGTAGCCATCGTGCGTCTGAGTCGCCCTGTAGTCTACACGCGTAAGCTGTTAATATTACTACTATAGATGTAAAAAAGCCGGATTAAAACCAAAAGTGGCGGTTTAAAACCCCAAATAAATCTTTTTAAACGGTTTAAAACTCGCCTACTAAAATATAAGAACTGTGTTTTTACACATCATTATCGACAATACTTGGTCTTGTGTTAGTTACCTATGCAGTTTATACCTATGTAGGTAAGTATATTACATATAAAGTACTATAATTATAAAGAAACAATATTACATACAATAGATTAAAATATGTACCTAAATCATAAAGAAATTGTATGATCATCATGTTATCGAGTGGACTGTGTAAGATTAGCCAGTTTTTTTTATTACTTTCAAGAAATAGTCGGGTACCTAATAATCTAATTTTATAACAGCTCATTACATTTTAGTTATTTAGTGACGTTTGGCATATTTGGTACGAGTACCTTTATATTGAATCCAAATTTGTACATTTTTTTTACCGCGTGTTTGCAAGTGCAAGTGTGTGAGTTTGGTTTTAAACCGAATGTAACTGATTGATAAATCTTTTCAAAATAACCAATATAGTTAACTAGGTAATAGTTTTCAACTTAGCTAGGTAATGTCTACGCTTGGAATAGATAATGTGTTTATATTTTAAGAAAAACAAAGTCGTCAACACTAATCGTTTAAAATCGAAAAAAATGGGTTTTTTCGGTTTTAAACGGTTTTTTTCGTTTTAAACCGATTGGTTTAATTCGTTTTAAACCGGCCTTACATTTATAATTACTACGCTTATATATCACACCAGACATAAACAGAGCTTCCTCTCGCAACCGGTTGTAATTGAGTTAATGTCCTTCTATTCTATTTCACCTGTACCTGAATTTCAGAGAATCTGCGAGCAATCAGAATGCAGTCCGCCGCTGACGCTTTCAGGAGCTACGCCAGCGAAATACTGTACGCCAGCGGTCACGGCAGGACTTGGACTGGTGGTAAGGAGCATGTAACATTAATAAATATGATCATGATTATCCCCCTCCACAGATCGACCGGTTTTTTATGGTCACCGTTATTAGTAATCTCTCGTCCATTCCTATTTTGTGAGAGATAAGGTATTTTTATTCTATAAAATAATTGTTTTGAAATACTTATTTTTATTTCTCTTTCTCTTCTTACTTTTTTCATAATTTCTTTCATTCGTCATCTATTTTTTTTCACAAATCATTCTCCTGGATTACGTGTCATAGATGTACCGGTTTTTTATGGCTTCTGGGGCCATTAGGGACCTCTCGTTCCACCCCCTATTTTGTTGGGACACAGAATACTCTGTGTTTGGCACTAATCGGTGTAACAAAACTCCTGAAGATACCCCGTGGAGGGGTGAAACACGTGTTGAGTGATTTAACGGTGGTAGTTGTGTAATTCGCATTGTTTGCCGCATGTGCATTTATCAGCGGGCTGGCGGGCGGTACACTTTACTGCACGACTACGACTGCATGTGCGGAAGTGGCTATATATTGGTCCTTTTTTTACCTAGATGAACTTCCGCAAAATAACGCCTGATTCCATTAAATACTAGATACACTAGTCTACAGTTATTAGATGGACCGGTTGGAAGCGGCTTGGTTCCAGCATCTTTCGACGACATTTACAATATCGTCTTTTCACTATGTAGGCAGACCATTCTACGCTGTGCTTACATGTCCGTGACCTCGTGCACCGTTTTGCGTGCTTTGTGGCCTGCCCACTGAAGTGCCAATTCTCTGAACTATGTCGACTACTTTCGTTCTTCTGCTATCTCCATATTGCTATTTCGATCTACTAGAGAAATCCCGTACATAGCTCTATCCGTGTCTCGTTGCTCGACTGTGTGCTCGCCAACGAGGCTCGAATTGAGATACCACGTCTCAATGTCGTGAGTTACTACTCAAAACTCATAGACTCTATTTTATGCATTGAAGGTTGGTATAGGAAAATGTTTCATCGTTTCCTGAAAACCAACAATACATATCGATAGAAAAATTTATTTCTCCTATTAATTTAATATTTATGAAAATAAAATTCAACATAGTTTATATATAATCTTACATTTGACAAGAGCTGAAATTATAAAGAATTAATAAAAACGAATTGCTCACGTAGTATGTGTACTTTTTAAGTGAATGCTGTATGTTTACAAACTACATATATCCATATTTATTTAAATATTTTTCTCTCAGCCGTTTTTTCATTTCTTAAAGTCCTCTCCGTCTCAAAATATCTTGACGAAATCTACGATAAGATCTTTCCATTATATCATGGGATTCTTTCTAGGACCTAGAGTTTCTGAAGTAATAACAACACAAAGTCCGAAGTAAAAGTGCGTATATTCATTCAAGCCAAGACCATATTTATACCTATTTAAATCTATAAAAACAGTGTTCAACCAATAAAAATCGACATCCAATCGCAATGCGAGAAGGTTTGTAGAACGCTCTCTTTCGCACGATGTATGTAAAGAATTATATTTCTGTGGAATTCCCCTTTTCGATGCGCCGCTGACGACGAGGTAATGTAGCTCCTATACTATCCTATCCTCTGTTTTCCTCAGAGCAGTAGAAATAGAGGCAGTTATTGATTTACTTACTTACTTATATGTACTTTCTCTAGAACAATCTGTATCACTACTTCTTAACATAAATTATTAACTCTTTGTTCTTGTACATTTTGTATTTCAAGGATATATTATCCTGTCGCAATTCAACAGGAAAATGAATTAATGTAGCTTATTTTACAGTAATATCTTTATACAGGCTGATTAGAAATAGGTGTTAATGCTTTAAGGCTGTATGTAATGTTCAGAGCTATAACATATATAACCTATCATCTTATATTTCAATTCTCCTACTATATGTTGTTTTTTAGGCTCGACAACCGAGATGCTGAACTGGGTGTATCTTCGCGGCGTTTCGAACTCGGTTTGTGGCGATATTTTTGGCCCTATTGTCACAGCGACCACAATCTGCGCCTCTTTCTTTAACGTCACATCGCAATCGATCTGTCAAGTAAGTGTCTTTATCCAGATTAATATTTAGTCTATAATTTATAAGCTTTATTAATACTCTTAAATTAAAGAGAAAGAGAACAAGAAGAAGAGAGTTTATTAGTCAAATTAAAGAGAGGTTCTCTATCTTAACTGAAACGAAACGCTGTTGTTCTGCTGCACTCTCGATGTAATTCCAAATGCGGTGTCTGTCAACGAGACGCACTCAGCGCTTTAAAAAAATCATTTAGGCCCAATACATTATTTATAACAATTAAAAAATACATATTTTTATTTATCTACCTAATACATGCGGTAAATATTATTTATATATAATATTATTTATTTATATAAAAATATGCAAATCATGTACATTGCTTATTTTCAACCCGTGAATTAATCGCGTGGAAACAATGGTTTTAATTACTAATTCTTAACAAACATATATAAGGTCATTGTACATTTATATATTTGTTAAATGCAAAGAGAACCAATTTACATGCAGCGTGCAGCAATCGACTGCTAGCGCCATCTATTGGCGTTGTCCAAAATTACAGCGTCGCTAATGCCATCTTGTACCAAAGTTTGGAAACTTCATACATTGCGATATACGTTTACAAAAATTACAATGAAGATGTCATACCAGCACAGCATTTGTATAAACACAATTTTACCTGTGCACTTGTGCATTTTTGAATTTGTATAGTGTTATTGTCTGTACATAATTTACGTACTGTGTATATTTGGTATAAGAATATGTTAATTTCCACAGGGTGACAGCGGAGGTCCATTGGTTTACGTGGATGAAAAATCCGTACCCAGGTTAATAGGAATCAGTTCGTTTGTCGCTGGTGGTAATTTTGGTTGCCATTCTGGTCTGCCTGGAGGTGCGTATGTGCTTCTTACACTAATACTAACACAAAGATAACCTAGACTATCATTGTTATAATTATTATATTATTACAATGTAATTGTTAATTGCAAAAATTATTAAACAGATTTTAGGTAATACAAAATTTTGCGCAATAACATGTCTGAGTTCATCAGCTTTCGCCATGAGATGGCATGTTTTCTTAGTCCAATATTAAAGTTGCTCCAACTTTTAGCCTTTAGGTTTTGAGAACTAGATTGAAATAAATCGTGGCTCTTATAAATGATAACAAAAAGCGCCGTACGCAAGCATCAGTAAATCGGACTTCAGTAGAGTACCAAAGGTGTCAAGGGATGTCAAGCCTGTCTTCGAGATGGGTCTAGAGGGAGTCTAGAGGGATGGGTCAGGGAGCGGTGTATTTCGTTGTTGAATAGTGACATTCACTTTACCCTGTTTTCCTCCGGAAAAGGAAAAGGTATCTAGCGTATACAAGATATACCCTACTTCCCACTAACGGTATTCAAACTATATATGAACACGATTTATTTATCTAATTTTTTTTAACTCCATATGAGTTTTTAATCGTAAGATAATTATCTTTTTTAATTTAAAAATTATATTTTGTAGGTTTCGCACGTGTCGGACCTTTCCATAGTTGGTTCTTATCAGTGACCGGAATTGACTTTGATAATCTAGAAGAAGAGGATATCTCTACCACCACAACTACAACCACCACATCCACTACTACACCTCTACCATCCCCAACAATTACCACTTCAACTCTTTCTCCTAACATTACCACTACCACTGCTCCAAATGTAACCACTACCACTCCACCAAATATCACTACTACTACTGCTCCCAATACAACTGTAACTATAACCACTACCACAGCTCCAAATGTAACCACTACCTCACCACCAAACATCACTACCACTACTGCTCCCAATACAACTGTAACTATATCCACCACCACTGCTCCAAATGTAACCACTACCACACCACCAAATATCACTACCACTACTGCTCCCAATACAACTGTAACTATAACCACTACCACAGCTCCAAATGTAACCACTACCACACCACCAAATATTACTACTACTACTGCTCCCAATACAACTGTAACTATAACCACCACCACTGCTCCAAATGTAACCACTACCACACCACCAAATATCACTACCACTACTGCTTCCAATACAACTGTAACTGTAACAACTACCACAGCTCCAAATATCACAACAACGCTTGCTCCCACACCCACTGTAACTACATCCCCTACCTCTCCACCGAATATCACTACAACTGCTGCCCCTAATGTTACCACTACCACTGTAACTCCTGATCCTACAACCATTTACACCACCACCTCGTGGTATACCACAACAAATACTCCTAGCACAACGGTATCTTCAACAACAGAAGCTCCGGAGACCGAGGAACCTGACGAAGAATCCGAGTCTGAATCAGAAGAAGATCCCGAGCTCTCTCAATTGCTGAAGAAGCTAGAAGTTCAGGTTAAGGTTAAGGTCAAACTTATCAAGAATAAGAAGGTACATGAACATCAACATGAACATGAACACAAAGTGAATATATAAATTTTATATAATTGTATGTTTATTCGTAAATCCTATTAAATTATACCTTATTAACATTATAAATATTAATGTGGATTTGGACATATAACTTTAGTTTTATTTTAAATAAACCTTAATTATGCTAAACATATATATTTTTCCTTTAGGAAACTGTCTCTTGGAGTTAAAAGTAAAAATCGTGTGCAAAGAATTGACTGAATTTTATTTGTATTGTTTTTGATGTAGTTAATACTGTTAGCCCTAAGACTTTTACTGCTACATCTGACATGAGTTAATGTAACAGTCAGTGAACTATATAAACATTATTTGCAGAGACCTCCATTTATAGCTAACCTTAAAATTAAGTTAATGAACCTTAGAACTAACTTTATTCATACAACCAATCACAATCCTTACTTTATCACCAATCACATGTGACGTTTGTGTGAGTGCGATGAAAGATGTTTCTCAGTGAGAAAGGTATATATATAACGGTATATATAAATACGAAAGCTCGAAGTTTTGTAGCGCGTTGTAATCTATATAGCCAGTAGCTGTGCTTACAATGCTTTCCTTTAAACAAAGCGTAGCCAGAAAGGCTGGAAAAGCACCATTTAAATATATATACAGCTAGTTTTGTAGCGCGCAGTAATCGGTACAGCCCACTATTTATTAGAATCAAGTTTTTAAAATGATATAACATCTATGGCTTCTAAGGCGTTGTTAATGTGGCTATAGATATGCAAATACAGTAATCGAGTATCAAAGCACATAATTTCAAACTTATTTTCGATTCAGAATAATTATTATCACATTAGTTTCATTCGTTATCTGTTGCCATTACTCATTTTGTGTTCTTCACAGTTTACGTCAATTTACGTCATTCGTGACAATCATGGACTGGGGTCTGATATGATTTTTATTTATATTTGTAATAAATAACGAGCTTTTTGAAATGAAATGGATGGATCGAATATGAACGGTAAGTATAATCTCTTCTTTGGATCGATTACGCTTGTGTCGTAATAAAAACATTTTTTCTCGTTACAATTGTCAGTTATTATTTTGAGTGGGCGATACTAGTTTTATATTGTGATTTATCTTTTGTTTAGACTGAACTTGTTTATTACGTTGTAATTATAGAATACAGAACGCTATAGTAAAGTACTTCACATACATAATGCGAATTTTATAATACAAGACAGTAACGATTTATAATCGACAATAATTTGGATATCATCCAATGGACTTCCGCGTTTTTATTGCTTTCTTTAATAATTATTATAATACTACATATTCATATCTATATACTAGTTTTCTATTAAAAAAGGTTTAATAATTCGATTTACTTCTGTACATACAGGTGAGTGTAAGTCGTAAAATATGTGAACAATGTAAACAATGCATTAATTGGAAGTTCACTTACGGATTTGCGCTTAGCATAGCAACACTTTATAGATCGCATTATTCAGATGTGAGTATAATACTTAGTCAGCAAACTCAAGAATAACTTGCACTTTTTGCATGGCAGCAAACTAGGTTCATACAACAACTACATTGTCATGGAAATATTTTATTTACAAAATTGAGCTGAGATATATTTTTATCAACTTTTATCTATAAGTTTAATTTAAAGTTAACTTGAATTTAGAAATTATATATGAAGGTCAGCTGAAAGAAAGAAGTATTTTTCAAAAATCTCTCATATATCTTTCATAGTATATTCAATACTCAATCAACTTTGTACAACATTTATACATCTTAATATAGATAAAATTCAAAATGATTTCGTTTTACATATACAAATCACTGTGATATTGGCCTGCGAGTCTAGTGATTACCTAGTAATCACTCATGTATTATACTAACTGAAAAATAAATGAATACATAAAATACATATTATATATACATAAAAACAGTTTTTACTAAATGCTCTAATAAAATCAGGTTCTATAGATATCTATTTCTACATTTGTGCAATTTTTCATGTACCCAAAACATATATGTATGTATATACAGGATGATTGAGTTATAAGTGCAAAAGCTTAAAGGCATTGATGTACAGCTCATTTATCAGTAAAAATCTTTTAACAAAAATCAACATAAATTTTATTAAAATAGGTTGTTATAAGCACTTTTGACTTGTCAATATATAAAAAATGTAAGCATTGCCAGCCCTAGAGGAAGTTACCTCTGGCTCCGAAAGCAGTTCTACAGCTAGCCAAGAAAGAGCCACTAGGATACTAAGAGCTACTAAGAGTCAGCGAGAAACTCAACAGTTGCTCTCTTCAAATTTAGTGTACTCAGAGTCCATGACAATAATTAGCTTACTGTGTGAGCATCAACATTTAATACCACATTACCATCAATATAGTATTCAAGGATATGACATTGTACTTTTTGAATATTATATTTTAAATATTGGTTTTCAATTTCTCCAGCGATTTATTTACTTTTTGAAGATGAAAACTAGGTGTAATCATCTTGTTTTTATTTCATGTCACACTATGTCTATGACTAGTTTTTTTAAATAAAGAACATTTGAACATTTTTTGTGGATAAACAAAACATTATATTGTGGCTTTAAAACTAAACCTATTTTCAATCACTCTGTATAAAGTGATGACTCTGAAATATGTTACATTACATTTTTTTTGTACTGAAACATGGCTAGCCAATAACTCTTAGCAGTACACTTCATAAGCAGACAGTAATTAATTATTAATTTTAATAATTCTAGAGATTAAAATTAATTATTATGGCAATACAATCAAAACAAATACAAATTTTGGAAACACTTTTTCATTTTATGTCATCATTATATTATTTATTATTTCTGAACCTGCTGATTTTTGGATAGGGTATACAATTAATGGACAGCAAATAACATATACATTCACCCCTTAAAAGATTTTATACCTAAATGAATCATATAAATGTAATACATAATATTGGAAACTTCATTATATTATATTACATGACACTTCATATAATTATAAATTAGAGTTTTTGGTCACTATTATTTATCTTTAAAAGAGATCCTATTAATAGTGAGTGGAAGTTTTCTCTGAACCAATTTAATTATTAAACATATCTTTTTTATGCTAGAAGAATTAGCAGAGTAATGCCTAAACCATCACATATTTTACAACATATTTTAAGACATTATGTATGTGCATAAAAACATCAAATTAATGAAAAACACTAACACACATGATATTAACACTAGAAATAAGAATAAGCTGGCAGTGCCCACCATTAGACCTCATAAAGTTGGAATATCTTTCAAGGGTCCTTTTATAACTAGCACCCAAGCAAAATAATTGATTTGTTAATAAATACATTCAAAAATATTGTAAAATTGAAACTTGTTTCCAACACTTATTATAATGTTAAAGATTATAAAGTGACAAAAATGCATGGTAATTAAAATTCAGTGGAATTACTTCAGCGGTGTATTTTCTTGAAGGTATTGTAAGCGCCACCTGTAGTTAAATCTTCTTTTGCACAGCTTCAAAAAGAATACCACTTACAGAGTTTCTAGTGGGGTTCTCTGATAGGTTAAGGTTGGAACCAGTAGTAAACTAATATTAAGGTTCATGTAAAGATGGCGGTCTACTTTTAAAAATTTTTGTAACCCAACCGGATTTCCAGGTTTTTGGTCAGTGGAGTATAATATTTGGTATTAAGACAATTTAGATGACTTTGACATTGATCACTAAACCGCCCCCCAATGATGGCTATGACTTGTAGTAAGCGTTAATAAGCTGAAAGGATTACTATGATATGGCATAGTAAATTCACAACCAGGCTAGCGTAGTGAATACTGCAAAAATGTTGCAATGTCTGAACAACAGCCTTTGACCAAAGGGTTATCAGTGATGACATGGATTTAAGATGTGGTGGTTCACAGTGGATCTTATACGACAGAAATAAAAATACCTGCATAAGAACCAAAGTTATTAACGCAGCTCAAAGAATTGCTCATTTGAAGTGGCAGTAGGTGGGGGCAGATCAGTTGTGCAAGAAATAGTTGTTGGTGCCAAAAGGTTCTCGAGTGATCACGTGCAGGTAGACACGAAACAAGTCGTTGTGATGATCTTTGGAAGCGGCTTATGCTTTGAAATGTGTGTCCATCTGCTGATATAAATGAGATTGTCCCTGCAGACTTTGTGCAAGGAGTTACTCACCATTCACCATCTTATTACAATAATAAGTTGTTGATAAAAAAGGTACACTGGTATTGTGTTTTGTTACATATACACATATAAATATAAATAAAAAGATAATGTAAACATTTTTATGTAATATTCCTATTCAGAAGTTTATTTTCTTTATTCCAGAATCCCTCAGCTGTGCAGGGTGCCTTAATGTAATTGGTGAAGATGACTATATATCCGCATTGGGTCAAGACTGGCACAAGGATTGTTTTAGGTAAGCTAAACCTACTTTACAATGCCTCCGGTGCAGTATCTATCAGTCGTACGACTGACAAAACGTCACATAGGTAGTGTGGGACAGAGATAATGCTCTACGGAGCCGAAATTAGTCGATAGTCTCTTTTCAAAGGTCGATGTGCAATATTTATCGTCGGGTACTGTACAAACTTTTTTTCTGGTTCATTAAATGACAGCTTGTGCTACACATTCACCAGTTTAAAGTTTTTACATATACACTACCGTCGACAAGTTTGTAAGCACATCTGTTATTGGCCAAAACGAACACACCTGATATAGGTGGTGAAAATTTGTAATGAACGTTATCTTTACAGCTTTTTATTGCTGTTTACATTTTAACAAAAGATTGCTGGCTCTCATACATGTTTTACCAATTTCTTAGGGTTTGACGAAACATGTGTTTTATGACTTGGGACTGCGGTTGCATTCTTTTGTGGTTTATGTTGCTGTCGGTGTTATTTTTTATATTTAACTTTTTTGGGTCCTGTTTAGTCGCACTTAAGTATTAGCACACGCAAGTTGTTACATTAACATTATCTGTTTTAGGACAGTATTGATTACGGCTTTTACAGTATTTTTTCTTCTGAAAATTGCAAATCGCGAGCAAATCACGCTTATACAGCGTATATCCAATCATCCTGTATATTTCTATGCGTAATTTAATGTATTTATCTTTGAAAATGAAGCATGTTTAGTTGTTTTATTATTATATTCATTAGAAGTTGTATGTAGGTGCTCGGTGTGTGATGCGGCGCTGTCGACCTGGTACTTCGAGAAGGCGGGCCTATTGTTCTGCCAGAATGACTACTGGAAACGCTACGGAGACAATTGTCAGCAATGTGCACAGGTCAGAAGCTAGATTTTATAAATACAGTTTTATATAACAGAATATATATGCTATACTAGAGTTTTCTTAAGAGACTGAATTCTTCGTTTGAGCCTTTAGACGCCCACTGCAAGACCTAGGCCTCCCCCAAAGACACCTACGGGGAGAATTACCGTAGTCACCATGCTTGGCAGGCTGGATGTCGCAGTGTTGTATTATGGTGAGCAGAGAAAGCTGCTGCCCTGAAAGCTCCTCTGGTAACTTGTTTATTACAGTATCGATGGGTAATGCATTAAAGTAAAAAGGAAGTGGGCAGGGAAAAAATAGTTGTAAGTACATACAAATTCGTTTTTTTTTTTTAAAAATCAGTCTGTATCATTTGATGTTAATTTAAAAATAAGTTGTAATGTTTTTATTACAGATATTAGAATTATTTAAACTTGTAGCGAAAGAGCGGACAAGAGACAGCTAGTAGTGAAATATGTTATATGCTCATAGATATTCTTTTTAAAATAATATATTTTAATCATGAATAAATAGCTTCACACATTTCTAACACAGACAATAAAATTACTTAAATTTGTGTAAAACAGAGTGGACGAGAGACAGCAAGATATTTAAAATAAAAGTAAATGTTTCATTAAAAGTAAACCACTGCATGTGCGAAAGTGGCTAAATATTGATCCTTTTCTTACTTAGGATGGACTTCCGCAAGGTAATGCCTGATTACATTAAAGGTAACGTTAAAAATTATAGTAGATATAGTCAAGGTTCTTTGTAGAAGACAGCCTTGCAGTGGGCGTCTATCGATTGATATGATGATGTTTGTAATGCAGGTGATAACTGGACCGGTGATGGCGGCGGGCGAGCACCGCTTTCATCCGGAGTGCTTCGCGTGTACCGCGTGCGGGGCTCACGTTGAGGACGGGGAGCCCTACGCTCTTCTGGAACGCTCCAAGTTGTACTGGTGAGCTACATTCATCAAATTCAATTCACTTTTAAATCGTCAATTATTCTTAACCCTTTGTTACCAGCGCCGAGATTACCCGGCGTCCACTTGACCACCCGTATGTACCAGCGCCGGAGTTAGCCAGCATCGACCTTGTAATGTGGGCGTATATGTAGATCTCTGTTTTAAAATTTATCACAGCCAAATAAATTACTAACAAATATCCTAACATCTATTATAAATGAATATACCAGTGAAATTTTTATATATGTAACAGAAATGAGAAAATTCGCACCTCAGCTTACCGCCATGCAATGTGCACACTTCGCGGCGCACATGCGTGGTTCAGTAGCGTCACTTCGTTGGAACGTACTGCGCTAAGGAAAAGGTCAAATGGCGCTTTTGTTTATTTGTCCATTCTATTAGTAATCGACACTCAGAGGACTTGTCAGTTATTTCTACAATTGTCATATCAAGACAAGAACAGAGACAAGCTTTTTAATTTTACCCTTTTTTAAAGTATTTACGCCTGTAAAGAAACATCCTGTATAAATTAATCTCTCCGTGTGTTACAGCGGCGCATGTTGTGGCAGTGCAATGCGAGCAGCTCGAGGGGCTCACGCTATCCGGGTTCTTCGGCTACCAGGTCGGGCACTCCGCCTCGCGTCTGGACCGGGGGCTTCGCTGACATTGACGCAGTAAGTTGACAGCACATAGACACGATCACACACACGCACACGCGCGTTTTAATTACACACACGCAAAAGCAAATTTTAAAAGTTATGTGCACAAACTTGTATATTTTTTAACATAGAGCCAGAGAAGTTTCTACCATTTCTACCATACTTACCATTTAAATATCTAGACGACCCAGATCAATTAATAAACCAATTTCGGTTAAACAGTATTCGCACGAGGCTTCAATTTTTGTAGTACAATAAAGCCTTCTTTATGTCATCATCACTTAATTTTTTTTTCATGTTTCAAATGTTTTTAATAATGTTGGTATATTTACATTATTTTCTGTATTATTATAGTAAATCAATTATATCCTTTGAAATTGATCCCGATATCAGTAAAGGCTTCATCCAATTTGTTTCAAATTTATTAATAAAGTCCAATATATGTAACAAATTTAACAATATATAGAAAAAAAATACAATCTTTGCTACTACTCTGAAATTACCATCACAAAATAAATGATAAATAGATTCTATTTGCAAATTGAAAACTTTGTAAGAAATCTTTGAATAACTGAAATATCTTAGCCGGTTAAATATTTAATACTGTCTAATGCTGCATTGCAGTCTAAAATGTTATTCATACTTAATTGTCTACAACAAGCTCCTTATCTATAAAATGATACTCAAACCTTTGTGGATGTACGGGATCCAACTCTGGGGAAGCGCATGTAACTCCAACATAACCATTATACAAAGGCTACAAAATGGCATACTGCGTACCTGTACCATGAACTCTGAAATCCACGAAGCTCTGGAGATCAAAACAGTACAGGAGGAGATCCAGCAGTCATCCACTAATTATAAAAATCGGCTAGACAAACACCCAAATGACTTGGCTTCCGAATTGACTTGCATCCAGTACAAGAAACGTGGTACAGGCCTTGCCTCGTGTGCAAAGCAACAGAACTCCGTTGGCAGACTTACATTATTATAACTATAATTTTAAACACACATAAACATAAATTACGTTTAATAAAAAAGGTTAAATTAAATAAAAAGATAATGAAAACAATGAGAATTATTAAAATATATAATTTGTCAAGAATAGTGTAACGTCATATAACCGAGAAAATCTGACATTCCAGTTTTAATATAACATTCATATTATGTCCATCACATGACTACAAGACATAAACAGCAAGAAGGTGGTTAATATTTCTACATTTTTATTAATAAATTAATTTAGTCGTAATTTATTTCATTGGGTTTCACGTCACTGAATATAATCACATCTGTAACGCTCATCGGCTTTGCCACTGTCTACTAATAATTATTTACATTAATGTTCATTTCATACACGGTCGTACATTATTTTTGTATGATTTACATGATACTTGAAATGAGTCAATTTTAGGTTTGTATTTTTTACAGTCCTTTTTGTAATTTAAGCTGTAAACACATGAAGGCACAACTTAGTACAAGTGAGCTCGGTCAGGAGGGGGATTTAAATGGCCCCCTGTTTTATGTGGGACAGACACGTTACAGTGCCAGCTTAAAACAGGATTTTTTTTTAATTTTGTTTATATTTAGATCAAGAAAGTGTCTGCACTTATGTCCCGACCACCGAGTAGTTCGTGCTTCGCATGACAAGAACGTTCATTACTCTATACTCTCAACGAGGGTATAATCTATCATCGTGCGAATGTCCTCGATGAACTACTGGTTTATTCTTTTTAGTGGGACCACTCTGTTTTCACAAACTCATTACAAAGAGGTAGACTTCAAAAGAGAGAGAGAGAGAGTCTTTACGAGAAAAATAAATACATTTAAATATTAAATGTTACTTTTTAATACGTGTATGTAGAGTCAAAAAACATTACTGATTTTCTAAGGACGTATGAAATACTCAAATTAAATATTAGAAATGAAAACAAAGTTTGTATATAATATTCGACTTTTCTTTAGAAACTCTATAAAGTTAAGAAAAGTTTGTATGGAAGATTTAAAAAAAAGATATCGTAGAAAGTTAGTGCGGTGAGGGTTGATACACTATAAATATAAATAACTTTACAAAAGATGGCACATCTTGGTAAATGATGTTATATTATATAAAAAAATTCCTGAGTAATTTTTGTTTGTTCTTAGGTCTGCGTCATGTATGATACAGTCAACCAACCAAACCAAACTTATATACACCACATACATCATATACACTAAGGAGAACTAAATCGACGGTCTAATGTATTAATATGAGAATAATACAATAAATTAATAAAAATCATTTAATAATTCAACTAGTGAATAACAGCCAAATTAACAAATGCATAGCGGCCGCTGTGCCAGCAAGCTGTCTGCGTTGGCGCGCGCTTTGCTCCGGGCTGCCGTGTCGGTCTGCATTCAGCTCACCTGCCATAGGTACTAACTTCTAGAAGAATCTAGAAACTTCTACATAGTACTACTCTTCCTGTTGAATTAGTTGTAGAGTAGATTGCTCTATTTCTTGGTGGTTTTAGGTGTCATCTGTAGGGTCGACGTTGCCTGTTTTGGAATGTAGATTAGCTTATATTGGTTTGTATTATAATTGCACGATTTTTTAACTTTGAGCTTATCAATTTGTAATGCTTTATTTAATATTAATTATTTATTCAAAACAAGATGTATAATTCATATATGCATGTATGTATTGTATAAACTGTTAACACACTAATTATAAATTTTTATTTTTAATAAAGATCACATTTCAAGTTTACTGTAGCAAGAATTTGAAATAACTTCTTATCTTTTTCAAATAAGATGAGTCGACAGACGTTTAAAATTAAAAATGGTTTATTTAAGAGAATGTTTGCATCATAAAACTTGAGCCTATGTGACTCTTTCAATTGAACAAATCATATTGTGCATTGTACAGTTAGGTATTCACAAATACACAAAGAGAAAAGGAGAGACCCACACATACTCACAGATAGAGAGAGAGAGTCACACATGAATACAGAGAGAGAGAGATGTACAGATACAAAAACGTGCGTTAGAGCTAGAAAACACGTTGAGAAGTATGTGTAAAGTGTACCAGCCGGCACAAGCTGTGCCGCCTTCTCTTTTGAATTTTGTTATTTAGCACTTTAATAAGGCAAAATTTAGTAGTTAATTATTTATGTATTAAATATTGCAAAAATGTTTCCTTTCATAAAATGATCAATGACCAAAACATCCTACATTTAATGTATAAATTTTTTATAAAATAAAAATAAATAAGTAATTCGATTTTTTTTAATATTTTTTACCAAGTATAGACTCAGACATTGGTTTGTCATATACATGCATTTTACATGTATATCAAGATGTGTGTGTGCATCTTTCTAATTTATATTTGGATATATACATTTTATAAGTATTTATTATAATATGCACTCAAATACTATTTACCTCCTGAGGTATGTGAAGTAATATGAAGGCAGACAAACATCAAGTCGTCTTTTCTAAAATGTCTCATGTGCGTCTTGTTCCACCGCTCACGTATTCAGGCGATGACTGGCATACAATAATGCATGTTGGTTTAATTCATATTACATTTTTGAGACATTTATCTATGTCATGTATATATGATAAATTTAGCTTGTAGTATTTGCTAGTAGCTATATAGCTTTTGCGCTTGCTATATTAAATTATTATTTTAGCTATTGAACATCTACTGCTAGCTATAGGTGTACCTATAGATTTATAATAGTGCTAGTTGAAAACAACCCATATGCAGTGTCTTGTGATGATTTTAAGGTTATGTATTCAGTTTATAAGTGACGATTCTGCCCTGCGCTTGCTGGCCCGTGGTGGATTTCAAAACCCTTGCAGTCATCTGTTCTGCATGTTATGTGACCACGGACCAGTTTAACCCTTAAATGCATGACTTTTATTGATACTTTATTTTTATTATCTTGCAGATAAGTACACTATAATGCAAGGAAAATGGAAGATATATATATATACATATATATACATTTATACGCACATAAATAATAATTTATATCTGTTTATTAAAAACCTTATGTTGCAAATATACAACTCTTCATTTACTTTTAAGTGTGGTACTCGTTTTACGTCTAGATGGTATTTTGCAGTTTTTCATCATTATGCATTTAAGGGTTAAGTGAAACTTACTAATCCGCTGTGCTGTCGGTTACTTTAATTGTTCAATGTATATCATTATAAGTTATTACTGTTCAACTTTTATTTGGATATGGGAGAAAGTGTATGTGTTGCAATACAAAGTGATATTGTTAAAAGAATCGACTCGAGTTGCGGGATGCTGACGTTGCATATTGGTGACAAGGTGCTCGAGATCAATGGGTCGCCTGTCCGAGGACGGCCGATTGGTGATTTGGACCCCGATGCAGTAGTGCAGGTGAGCTATATATATATATATATATATATATATATATATATATATATATATATATATATATATATACATACATATATATATATATGTGTGTGTGTATATATAAATATAAAGGAGTTGGGTATATATATACCCAACTCTTTTTTACACGATAGATACGTTTCTTCGAAAAGGCTGTAAAAATACCTGCCCGGAGTTGGAAAGGTGAATTTTTGTAAGACACTGTCAAAATTATGTTGAAAAATAAACCAATGTTCGTGTAACAATATTTATTCTTATTGATGAACCGCATTATTTCAAAATCTTGCATAAAAAGACCGTGTATGGTATATATGTATATACATATGTATGTATATATATACATAAAGAAGTAACAAGGTTTATTATTAGTAACTCACTAATAGTCTTTTTTAAGCCCTTAGACGCCCACTGCAAGGTATAATCTGGGGGGGGGAGATATATCATTGTCGTCACGCTTGGAAGGTGACTTGGCGATCGCAGTGTGGTATTATGGTATGCAGAGGACGCTGCTGCCCATCCTCTGGAAACTAGTTTCAGAGCAGTGGCAATCTTATAAAATTAATGCACAAAGTGTTAATTATATAAGATTATACCCGCGACCTGCGATAGTCTGTACCGCTGAATATTCTAAAAATTCAACAATTATTGTATAAAGAAAAACATTCATAGTAATTAAATAGGTTTGCTTACATGACATGTACTATTAGTACAATAAAATAATTGAAAACTGTGCAGCTCATTGTCAAATACGAATTTGTCATATTGCCATTAAGCATTAAATCAAAAAGCATCATATTCTATTTCTACGCAAAAAAAATTGGCTAAAGCCTTATGGTTGCGGAATAGAGACCACGAACTGGCATGCGCAGTAAAGGACATCCACTGCAACCAGTGTCTTCAAGAGGGAATACCCTGGATCCTGGCCACTTCCCACAGATCCTATTGGAATTCTATAGAGGAGGACTTTGCCTACCAGTGGACATCCTCTAGCTTAAATGATAATGAATTTATATAACATAGAAATATAAATTTCCTTTCAGCTCACATTAGAGCACAACCCAGGCGCTTTGACCATGAAACGACGCACATCAACGAACCCCCAGCCCGACAAACAGCCAGAAGTAGACAAACCGAAGATCGAAGGGAAATCCCCGATCGAGAGGAAGATCTATAAAGAAGACTTGAGAAAACACATTCCTACCAGACATTCCAGTGATGACCAAAGAACAGAGAAGAGAGATATTGACGAAGGAGTTAAGAAAGATAGACTGTTTAAGAGGAAAGGAGAAGACGGCGGGAAGAGAGTGATCAAGAGACGGCAGACGCCGACTTCTCCGCTTATAGGAGATAAGGAAAGAAGTAGTAGTATGTCTAAATTACTTGACGCGTGAGTGTGGTTTTTATAATCCTATGTGTTTTGATATTTTTTATTAGGTCGAGGCGAGAAAGAAGGTCACTTAATTTTAAGTGATACAGCTTCCGTATAATAGAATCATCATAAAACATGAGTATGTCTTCTACTAATCCTACCGAAACCTCTGTACCGCGACTGAAATACGTGCGAAGCGAGACGCGGAAAGAGTAGAGCAGCTGCTCTGTCTAGTCAGTCCACCATCAACGCTCGCGGTGGTGGCGCACATATTATACTCACTTCGGCCCCCACTTAGCCGCGTTTTTCTAAGGCACGGTACAGCGGTTTCGGTAGCACTATGATTCAGCTATATCAGTGGCTATATTTTTATTAACATAACATATGAGCACTACAGATAAAATCCATATATATATATATATATAAATTAATATGAAGGTTTTGTCATAAATTGTATGAATAAAATGTCCTGACTTCAGGGTGGATGCTGCAGAAGCCAGTGGAGTCCTGCGGGACTTGAGCCGCGCACGTTCCTTCAGAGCAGAGCCTGCCCAGGGCCAGAAGGTGTTCAGAGCCTCTGATCTTCTCCAAGTAAGACACTTGTAATTTTTATCAGAAAATGTCAGGGCGTTTGTTAGTATCTGATATGGTTTAACCATAAAAGTTTACAGAGATACAATATTTTGTAATAAAAAAATACTTTATTGTTTTAAACCAGCTTCATTGTTATTACAGCAGAAGAATGTCCAGTACATGACATAGGGAACCTTTTATTTACAAATTATGTTCCAGGGCGAGCTCCTGGGGTCCGGTTTCTTCGGGCAGGTGTACAAAGTGACCCATCGCGACACCAACGAGGTGATGGTGCTGAAGCAGCTCTACAGAGTGGATGAGGATGCTCAGCGGAACTTTTTAAAAGAGGTCTTGTATTTCATCATCGCCATCATTATTTCAACCGGCAGATGCCCAATATAAGATATAGGGCTTCCTCAAAGAAAGCCATAATTACAGCTTTTACACTGCCCGTGTCAATCTTGTATTTATATGAAACTAGCTGATCCCGCAAACGTTGTTTTGCAAAAAAATTAAAGTTTTTAATTAACAAATGTAAGATAAGGGTTGATCGTAGAAGGGTGAAAATTTAGGTTTGTATGTATTTTTGTATGCTGTATCATAATAAAATAAAAACCAAAAAAATTGTCTAAAAAATTAAAAATAAAATTTAGGGGTGGACCACCCTTATTTCTTAGGGGTATAGAAAATAAATAGTAGCCGATTCTCAGATATACTGAATACGCATGTAAAATTTGGTAAAAATCGGTCAAGCCATTTCGGAGGAGTTCCAAGTTCGGACACCGTGACACGAGAATTTTATATATTAGATTTTTACGAAAAATTTTCATCGTCATTATCATTAGAGCCATATGATGTCCACTGCTGGACATAGGCCACGCCCATAAGTTTCTAATAGAGATATAGATGATAGAGGCGGCCTGTTTAGAGATCCGAAGACGAATGAATGTGACAGAAAAAGCCCAGCAGGTTGGGAAGTTGAAGTGGGAATAGACAATCACCATAGCGCGCAGGACAGATAGCAGCTCGGGCCTTAAGGCTCTGGAAAAGAGACCGCGGACATGTAAGCACAGCGTAAGACGTGTGCCGACAAGTTAATAGTCCATATGTTAGTAAACCCAAAAACACCTTCAGGGATCAGAGCTCTACTGAAATCCTGGTGGCTTTTAGTTGAAGGCTGCCTGGAGATGAGGTCAAAATGTTCTTAGTTTTTATCATACTGGGCTCTTTTAGCTTTCTTCTCGTGATCACATTTAATGATCCCGATGTTGATAATAATTATATTAATAAATGAATTATTAGCATCATCGTTTTAGCCGAAAGACATCACTTGACATGGACAACCCCCCCCCCCACACCTCACTCCCCTATAGATTTCCAATAACAAGTTAGAAGCAGCCTATATCAAGCGTCTTTCTACGAGTTTAACAGTCGTCCCTGGTTTTTGTGGTAGGAAATAAATGAATAACGTATATTAAATATATGTTTCATGTATATACAGGTGGCGGTGCTGAGATCCCTGCAGCATCCAAATGTGCTGCGCTTCGTTGGTGTCCTGTACAAGGATAAGCGGTTGCATCTCGTTACCGAGTACGTGGCCGGTGGCACCTTGCACCAGCTGTTGCAGGTCTGTAAACTTGCTCGCTGCTGACATTACAATTGAACCAATTAAACCACATTTTTTTTGTTTCCACATGCATACAGGGTGATTGGTTATAGTGAAAAGCTGTGAAGCATTTACACTTATTTCTAATCATCCTGTATAAAGTGATCACTCTGAAAAATGTTACAATAGTTTTTTATTGTAATGCAACAGGTCTATTAACTTCTGGCAGTAAAAGTTTGTAGGTACAGATGGTAAACAAAAATTAATTTTAATATGTAGTAATCAAAATTTTAAAATTGGTTTTTCTTACTATAACCTAAACCTATTCTAATACCATTGGATTTTGTGTAAGGAGTATAGGTAAGCATTTACCTCCAAAGCATATATATATATATATATATATATATATATATATATATATGTGTGTGTAAAATATGTTGTTGCGCAGGATACATCGCGCTCACTAAGCTGGGCACGGCGGGCGCGGTTAGCGCGCGACGTGGCAGCCGGGCTCGGCTACCTACACCGCATGAACGTCATCCACCGGGACCTCAACTCGCACAACTGCCTCGTTCGTGAGGTAACTACAATCTTCATTAATCGTTAAGTCTTGATTGGTCGATGTCTTACTGTATTGATTCTTTGCTACTTTTTTGTTACAAACCCGACCGATATCTTTCCAACCACCGTATTCGCCTGATTTATCACCGTGCAACTTTTGGCCAACGCCGTTTTGATACTATTGAAGAGATAAAAATTTGCAGGACCAGACGGTGATCGTGGCGGACTTCGGGCTAGCTCGCATCGTTCAGCGCACGGCCAGCAGCTCTCTGCCCCGATCGCCGCACGCGCATGCATCTCTTCGCAGAAAACGATATACCGTCAGTTACAATCCATCCACCATTATTCAAACATAATGAAACCACCAGACTCATATATTATATTAGCAGCGCTATACAGGATGATTAAACATGTGAAAATTTTAAAAGGGTAACCGAAGATCAAAACTGAAAGTATATATTGAATTAAAATAAAGTTGTTTGTCCACGCCCAGGTGGTGGGCAACCCGTATTGGATGGCTCCGGAGATGATGAACGGCAACGTGTACGACGAGAAAGTGGACGTCTTCTCCTTCGGCATCATACTGTGTGAGGTGAGATTGACGTACCTTCTTCACCTGTTCACACCTGCTGGTGGACCCTCACTGCAAGGTATAGTTCTCCCTTAATAATCGCAACGATAATTGGTCCTGCGCTGCCTACATCCACGACTTCTCCTGACCTTGACTATATCGTGGGTCCACCTAGGGGGAGGTCTACCCACTTATGGTAGAGAAAGAACCTTTCGGTCATCGGTTGCATAAGAGATGTACCACGCCCACTGCCACTTCTAAAAAGCAATTCCTCCAGACCTTGGTTCTTGTGTGGAATTTTTGATTAAATCTCACAGCAAGACTCTTATCATAGCTCTCTCCATTTCTTACTAGGTGACCATAAGCCCTCTTGTGAGGAACGGCGTTCCTGCTTGTAATCAAATAATAATTTGCGATTTTCACACAATTTATTTTATTTTATGATCTTAATCGGTTGCAATCAGCTGAACAAACACAGCTAAAGCAATAAAATTAGAGTGTGCAGATTATAAAAATACAGTATTGTTGAACATGCTGTATTAATAATATTCAACTCTAGTTATAGACAATTTTGATTAATGTCACTCGAATCTCAGTGACTAGATATAGATATGCAATTATCATAGATATTAACATTTTTTTCTTAAATTGAAGTTAGAATAGATAACTGCTGGGGTTTAACGTTCTGGAATTGAATCCACGAATCGGCAAGAGCAGAATAGGACGTCCAGAGAATCTTGTTAATGTTGTTGGAAGATGCTACGTGCAGGCAGTTTTCTAATCTCTGGAGAAAGCCCATGTCCGGCAGTGAAGTCTTAAAAGTCATGATGATGAAGCTAGACAAAGAAAGACAAGAAGAAAAAAAAATATGTTAAGTTTGGTGGAATTTGAGATTGTTAAAAGTGTTGTAAAAGACGGCGTTAAGTTAATATATTTTTTTATGTAGATAATTGGGCGTGTATC
Organism: Battus philenor; assembly: GCF_028537555.1. Classification (NCBI taxonomy): domain Eukaryota; kingdom Metazoa; phylum Arthropoda; class Insecta; order Lepidoptera; family Papilionidae; genus Battus; species Battus philenor. The sequence continues at coordinate 10,768,262 of NW_027181686.1, forward strand.
TGCGGATCCCGACTTCCTGCCGCGTCGCAGCGACTTTGGCCTCAACGAGGCGCTGTTCGTAGAAAAGTTCTGCAAGCCTTCTGCCTGCCCCGAGCCATTCTTCAAAATCGCCTTCCTGGCCTGCAATCTGGACCCAGACACCAGGTATCAAATCTACACTTACTCAAACATAAAAAGACGCAAGGCTCCATCCTTCTAGAAGTTTCTCTTTGCGGAATTGTTTTCAAAGAGCCAATTCTATCAGATAGGTGAACGACCAGGAGCTGTTGACATCAGAGAAGGTCTATATTCATCAGTAAAATGTAGACTTACCATGATAGAAAGGTTCTTCGTCCTTGCTTATACTGAAAAGGTATAGAACGCTTTACTTCTAGAAAATTCTTAGAAGCGGTAGGAAATAAGTATATGAAGAGAATATATATCTGCTTATTGTAGAAGACATCGGTATAAAGTTAGGTTCAGCTGTGAACCATAGAATAATAATAATAAAGTTGAACTCTGTGTTTGGCACTAATCGGTGTAACATAACTCCTGAAGATGCCCCATGGAGGGGTGGACTACGTGTTGAGTGATTTAACGGTGGCAGTTGTGTGATTCACATTGTTTGTCGCATACGCATTTATCAGCGGGCTGGCGGGCGGTGCACTTTGTTGCACGACTTCTACTGCATGTGCGGAAGTGGCTAAATATTGTTCCTTTTCTTACTTAATAATAAAGCCTTTAATTTCTAGTGGAAATAAAAGTTACAGAGTTAGTAATTTTTTTTTAACAAGCTTGTTTTTTTAATCGACAAGAACCCTCCGCGGGCAAAGGCCTCCTACCAAGAAGTCCAGATTCCTCTGTCTTGTGCTGTTTGTCTCCAGCACAGACCTGCTTTGCTAATATCGTCTGCCCATCTCTGGTGCTTGCTTTGACGTTTTCCTCCAAGGAATTTTCCATAGTGTCGTCCTTTTTGTCCATTTCTTGTCTGTCAGCCATTATATGTGCACATAGCAAGAACCATAGAATAATAAATGATAAATCAAAACAATTTAATTTACAACTTTGGTTGCCCTAGCTGTCGGTATACTGTCAAAGGTTTATTAACTGTTTCATTATAATAATAGTATATAAACGAAACATATTTCATAATGATAATCTTCTAGAATTATTTAATGTCTTAATAATAAAAAATAACTATTAATAAAAATAAATTTTCTATTTCGTACACGATAAAACTTAGTACTAATGTATTACTGTATTTATTCCCTAACCATTTCATTACATATCACATTTTTTTGTAATTGGCGCCGATTTAATCTTTTTTTTAATCAGGCTGCTTTATTGTTCCCACTCGAATTTGCGGAAATTCTAGCCAATAGCTGAAGGTTATTTTTGACGTTCAAAAAACCGTTTAACTTAAAAGTTTTTTAAATGTATTTATTTCATTTGAGCTACTTTGGACGAACGTAATAGTTGGAGGTCTGATTTCCTTTGTTTTAGTGGGGCCTATTGCGCTGCAACCCATTCTATATTATTTCGTTGTTTGCCCCCATATGTGCTGAAATCGACTACTCCGATAGCACACAATACTATTTTTAAGAAAATGGTTAAGAAATGTTTATTAGACCAATGATTATTTATCATTTGGTCCATTTTTTTTTCTTTCTTTATTTCTTTACAGTTTCTTAAACAGGTTTTGTCCAAATCACTTAGATTTTTTTATATATTATTGTATTTATAAAATGTGTAAATATGCTATATACCTATATAAGTATAATATGTTTTGTACACGATAACTACACATTCTTTACACTTCTAATGTTTCGATAATGTGGTTGTCTGTAAGAAATTGCCTCGTGTTATAAGACCGCCCATTGTACTTATTTCTTTACTATTATGCAAGTATGCATATATTTTGTAGTGTGTACAATAAAAATATTAAATTTTAACCACAGTGCAAATGATAAAAAAATGATTAAATCTTTTAACATTTGCACTGTTGTTTGTGTGAAATAAAATTGTTGTTTTGTATACTATTTGTCTGGCATTTTATCTATTTCTTTTTCTCTGTAAGAACTTTTCTAGAGAGTTAGTGAAAATATGAAAAAAAAAATGTAGGTGAGTTGAAGCGTTTATCTTGGTTTGCTCTTAGATTTCATATCACACAGTTCTGTAATATTCCATTGTATTATAATTACATAATAAAATAATTCCGTCCTCAAGACCGCCGTTCGAGGTGATGGAGATTTGGTTGGAGAGTCTGGTGCTCCATTTGTCAAGCCCGGGACCCTTGCCGCCGACCCTGCTGGCGGACATCGAGCAATACGCACGGGGCACCCAGCAGGACGTGGACCTGTCCGGAAGAGGCCACGCCACGCCCGAGTGCTGTCCGCAAAGCGACTCCGGAATATTCTGCGCCAATCGCGACAGCTGCCACAGTTGCCAAAGCTACGACTCCTGCCAGCGTCTGCAACGTTCTCCCAGTGGCACACCCAGTGTGGAATTCACGGAAGGCGTTATTAAGGTTGCATACTTTCGTACTATTTTTAGGTTTTAAATTAAGATATACTGGCTATATTATTTTACGCGTATTTTCATTTACTTGTTGATCGTTTATAATGATCACCTTGCTTGTGATGAAAAAAATGCCAGAAGAGTCCAATTTGGTAGAAACTAGAATCAGATTCTGTGTTCTGATCTGCAAAGGTCAAAACTAAAGTGGTTTTTTTTTTCATTCCCCTTAACACAGTAATAGATTACATTTTAAATAAAATAAAATATAATAATAATATTGTAAAAAGAAGTACCATTTTAACTACTTCCAGTGAGAGGGACACAAGGCTTTATAAAGTTTTTTTTTCTACTAGACATGGTTCTTTGTGTAACTCTTCGAGGTTTCCCAGCCAATGACAAGTGACTCCAGACCTAGCAGTCTCTTTCTTGTCTGATCTCCAAGTGGTATGAGCGCGATCGTCGTTTTCTGACATGAATCTCCTTTTTAATCAGGTTTTAGTCAGTCAACTACTTAAAGTCACTTTAAAAATGGTTCGTTGTCTGTGAATTTCGAGTGGCGACCATGACCAGGAGCCCCCTCTAGTTGAACGACGACAAGGTCGCTGGAATTCCCTAGATGCGGGCAGCGCAGGACCGGTCATCTTGACGATCTTATGATAGCATATACCTTAAAGTGGGCGTCTATTTGTCAACCTGATGATGAGTGTATACCAAATAATTAATGTATGAATTATGTCGATAGTCGTCGTCGAACGCTGCGGTCGCGTGCGGTGGGTTTGGTGTTGGCGGTCGTGCCCTGAGCAAGTGCGTGTCGGCGAGTGGCGTGGGCCGCGCGCTGGGCAAGTGCGTGTCGGCAAGTCACCTGGCGGCACGCTCGCGGTCCCATCACGCCCTCGCGCCGGGCTACATCCTGCGCTCCACCGGACGCAGCATAAACATCACCAAGGTAAACAAATGGAAGAATTAAGAGACTCTACCAGGATAGGAATACACCAACACAGTACTGGCCAAGTATTGTTTAGGAAGAAGACATCGGAATCGAAAAAAATATATAGCAAAAAAAAATTTTTTTTAATCACACTAGACAACAATAATTCAATGTAGACATAAAACTGGATTTCATAGTAAATAAGTTATTGCCATTTAATGTTTTAATTAAAATATAAATGTTTTAAAGGTGGACGATATCAACGAGTGGCTGGACCCGCCTCAACCGTTAAAGAGAACAAGTCCAGACTGTCAGCTCAACAACCTTCTACCAGAACATTCCAAGACCCGTAGAGTAGATGAAACGGACGACGTGGACAGCAACCTGCCGTCGTTCCTTAGAAACCAGTCGGTTGAGGGTTTAGAATCCAAATTCAAACACGACGCCGACACTCCCTTGCCGTTCTGCAGACACTACAGCATCCCTGATAACTGCGAAGCTGTGGATGACCTTAACGACAGCGATTCCTCGGACGACGATCTCACAGACATCAGCGACTGGTACAGGAACATCACAGCGTTCAAGAAGATTGACATCGATATAGATCAAACCAAAAATATTCTAGCCGGTATCGTGAAGAAAGGCGAGAGCATCTTGGCGAAGAAATCCAGCTATGACGTCACAGATGCCAGAAGTAACGAAGAAAGCAGAAGTAACAAAAACTCTGATGCACCAGATACAGAAGCCGCCAAGAACATTCCAAAGACATTAGATGTAAAACCGACAGAGAAACCGAATTTCTTTGCAAAAAAACTTTTATCACCAAAACTGAGCAGGTTGTTCAAACCTAACAGTGGAGAAGTTGTAAGAAATAAAAATAACACAAGTGATCACAAAGAAGAAAAATCGAGAAGCAACTTCTTCGTGCAGAGACCTTCGTCGCCCGGCCTCGTGCGGTCCTCCTACCGTGTCAGGCCTACAGAGGATGATAGGAGGAATACCTCTAGTGACGTCATCAAGAGTGATTTGAAATTAGCCAGCATGGGCAAACCGATGACGCCCATATTCCGACGCCATTTGACCACTGACAAACCAGACTTCGCAGACTGTCGATACAGTTGTAGAGACCGTAGAAGCAGGCCGTCAAAGACTGAGGAGAAATTCGTGGAAATAGGTAGAAATAGAATAAAGACGCCTATTAGCAATATACAACAGAATCTCACGCCGCTACACAGCGCTAATAACGTAGCTCTCTTACCAGAGAAGATAGAGAAGGAAGAGAAAGAGAAGGATGCGCCGAAACGACGCGAGCTAGGTATATCGAGGAGCAATTACGTAAGTTTGGCGAATTTGAAGATAAACAGTAAGAATGAGTTGGGGCAGGTCGTGAAAGATAAGTCGAAGAGTTCTTTGAACAGTAGCTCGCCTGTGGAGCGGGTTATTTAGATGGAAACATTGGTCCATCGAGTATTACTAGGTCTTGGATAGGAAATGTTCATCGCCAATCATAACAATCAAGCAAAGAGAAAGTACAAATTGTAGACAAAATATTGATATACAATGTATTAAAAGGATATTATGGCGTTTAAACGCTGGATGCAGCCTTCCAACCAGTCATATTGGAAATTTAATGGGAACCCTATGTTCAGCTGTGGACATAATAATCATAAAATGATGTATTAAAATAATATTTTTCTATATTCGGTTGTGAAATAAAAGATAAAATATGATAATAAATTTGAAAATGTAAATGTTTAAGAGTTACAAAATACAGATTATAAATCTTAGATCAAGCCGAATAAAAAATCGGAAACGCCTAACAATGCTCGATGGACCAATAACTGAATAAATGATGTTATGACAAGTTATATGAAGTTATAAGGAATAAGTTAAACCAGTGTTTTATATGTTGGATGTTGAAAAGCTAATACTAGAAGTCGAAACTAAATATATATATAGAAACAGATCGAAAATCCACATATTGATTTAGGTTCACTTATCCTCCTATGTTGACAAAAAAGGGGGGAGAATACAATCTTGTCCATAATGTTAACAATTTATATATATACATCAATATATATTTTATATATTTTTTTCGTCATCAACATATAATTAAAATTTACAGTGTAGTAACAAATAACAACTTTGGTCAATGCTACTAATAAATGGAAAAGTAAAAATTGGTAGCTGAAAAAAAATATGTACCTAATTTTTTTATTTATATATATAATATACAGGATGATTGGTTATTGTTGAATAAGTAGCATTTGCTGTCAATTAATGTATGATACACGATATCCAAAAAAAACAATGATTTCAAAAATAATAAATTACTTAATTATAATATGGTAATAAAAAGCATTTCCAAAATTAGGATAACAATGTATTAAAATTAATTATTCTTTACTATTTGTCTGTGTAGAATTTGTACCAGGCCTATCGCATTTAAATAGCAAAAATAAAATTTTCAGCGCCACCATTACATACAGGATGAATGTAAAAACTTTCACATGTATAACCAATCACCCTGCTGTAGTTTACTTTATATATTTTTTTCTAATTTGCAATAAAATAAAAATTATTAAACTGTATTTAAGGGGCATCTAATTCTTCTGATTTTGCAGTATAATAAATCGGAGGAATAGATGCGTTTTCGTGGTTGGCTCTTTGACTATTTTTATAGTCAGCCATCTGTATTGAGATAAATGAGATTTATCTCCGGTGAAGTGGTTTCGATCTGTTTCATATAATTCTTGCCATTGTTAAATTGTTACGTACTTACGCGCTTTATTCAATTTGGGGTGGACAGCGCATTGGGTGGTGTGTCATTTGTATTCTACTAACTTGCATCGGTTCATGAATGCTTGCTTACTTCTGCATTAGAATCCTGTTCTGAGATTCATAGATCCAAGTATCGTTGTTGAATTACATATTTTTACTATAGCCTTTCTATATCCAGTGCATATTTTTATATTTTATAGTTAAATTATAAAATACACACATAGTAGTTGGCGACATACAAAAATATTTTCCTATCCATTTTATAACAGTTTCCTTGAGTGATTTCAAATAGTACAAATTATATATAAAAATAAAACAAAGAGATACGAGAAATAGGTGTATTATACTGTATTCGCCGAACTAAGTTAATACGGAACTATAAAACGCAACTTAACGTTTTATAAGTATAAAAAGTTAAGGATGACTTTACATGGTTGCAAAAAGTTAATCTGCATATTTTGATTTTACGATAACGAGTCGTTCTCTTGCGTGTGTTATAGTTTTCCTAAGATTGGAACAATTTGTTTTTAACCTGCATTTTGGTTTGTTCTTACATCGATTTCTGTTTAATGTGATAAATTCTGATTTTCTATTGAAAAATCAAGAAAGAGATTGTAACGGTGTTTTTGGTCAACCGAGATGACGATGGGTAGACCAGACCTCCCTCTAAGCCAACCGAAGACATAGCCAAGGTTGCCAGGAGTCGCTGAATGCGGGCAGCACATCATCAGCCCTGGTGGCGAAATATTTATGGAGGCCTATGCCATGCAGTGGGCGTCTATCAGCTGACATTATGATGATGAGAAGACGGTGACCAAAAGACTTTAAAAAACAAATTGTTACGTAAAATGTGTGCGAACTTTAAAAAAAAAGTTGTCGCATGTAAACGCATCTTAAATTTTTTTTACATTACACGCCCACAACTATTATCTGTCCCTCTTGCAAAATTGTGATTGTAATAAGCACTGTATTACCTTTTTCGGCAAATCAAGTATAGTGACCTATGTCACTCATCCAAATTCACTTAAACTCAGCTCTTTTCACTCCCCCATTACCTCCCTTCCATAATTAAAAACAGATTCCTGTAATATTATAGTATTCGACAGTGCCAAAATTAGAATGTAGAACATGTAACCCTATACCTTACTGATAAGCTTTATATTGCTTCTGCTAATGCTACCGGAACCGCTATACCGCGCTATAGGCTTGTTGGGGGAGGGGAGGAATCGGCCTGCCGCCTTATTTCCGCAGTCCCTACCACGACGCGGTTTCCCAAGGCGTGGTACAGCGGTTTCGGTAGCACTATAATACTGGTATTCATGAATCCGATTCAAAATTGCTTTTATTTTGTACCGTATATATTTATCTAAATACTTCAGAACAGTTGTTAAATATTAGTATAGAGGCAGGTAAGTATATTATGTTTCATTTAACTATATATATGTATATATAAATCCAAACGTACTCAGTGATGTTGTTACACATAGAATAATGTCCTCACCGGTGATCGAAATATGTGAAATAAAAAAATTGCGGTATTTCGAAAATGGAATCCAAAAACAAGAAGTTATTAAGGTTACTTTTTTCATATATAATTTTTTCAACCTTACGTTTCATTTTAATACAGTTCGAATAAGTTTAAGTCAATCAAGAAAGCCTTCTGCGGACATTTATTTACTAACTATGGTAGTAAAGAAGCTGAATTTAGTTACCTAAAAAAAGATAAAATCTTTTATACCTGTAACGAATCCACCTGTATAAATAAAATTTAACATATTCTGTGTGTAACATCTCATGTGGTATATATTTATATGTGCATCTATACACAGCGTCTGGCAGTGCCTTTGTGAAAGACTGCGTAGTTCTCGGCTTCGTCAATTATTTCGCAGAAGTATTCATCTGAATATATAATAATAATCAATCTCGTATGTTTGTTTGGTACAAAGTAACTATGTATGTTCAAACTTGTTTTTGTGCGGTATAAGTGAATTGAAAATAACATGCATATTTACCTGAACTTTAAACGCTAATTTACTGTGGAAAGGACTTTTCTATGGCAACTGGATGTGAAACGCTTGCTTGTGTGAGTGAGACGATAAACAACTCGTAAAAAATTTTTTCATTAAAATTTTCTACTTGACCGAAACTGCTGTACCGCTTGTCAAGAATGTGCTTGTTTGACGTACAGCGGTTTCTGACGTATATTGAGGTCGGCTTAGTCATTTAGCCAGAATAAAATTAAATAAATATAAGTATACCATATACAGGTTTGGTAGACATAATTGAACTTAAAAAAATATAAAAGAATGTACATCTTGCTACGACATGTACAGGGTGATAACACAGGAGTATAATTGTACCCCTTTGAAGCATTTCATCTAAACCTAAAATTGCAAAAACTTATCACCTACCTTTAAGCTACCTAGTAACAATTTTATAAGCCCGAAGTTTTAAATATAATATCAAGTAAGGAAAGCGATTTTGAAGCAATTTAGAGCAGTTTTCTATTTCATTTTTACCGCACAAAGCAAGTTTCTATATACGAAATAAAAAAGTTGATTATATATCAAAATTATATAATAATTTACATTTATTTCATATCGATGAGTCCGCAAATAACAGCGTAATTTTTTATTACGGTATCCTAAATGTTTAGATTTTTTGCACTTAGGCATTTGGTTATTTCTCACTAGATATTTACGTTAATATAAATAATTTTGTTTATTCTGCAACTTCTCAATCCGACCGCTACTGGTTGGCTTAACCACTTCGGTACATGCGTCGACTATAGTCAACGGCCACGGGTGAATACCCACAACCGGCTTTTACCTGCCGCGACACTGAGCGTATCTTGCTGTCATAAACTTGTGATGAGAGTGTTTTACATTACAAGCTGAGACATACACATTACGTTTATGTTATGTTATTATTATAAACTGTAATTGCAGAGATAGGTTATTATTTCTTGGTTGACGACTAAAGTCGTCGCTCGGCCGTCGACTATAGTCGATGCACGGCTGTGGATGGTTTTATGGCGACAAGCGCCGTACCGAAGTGTTTAACGACGCCAATGTGGTTAAAAGAGATACCAGATGTTTTGATTTATCCATATAACATCATAAAACAACTAAAGAAATTCTATGGCGGCGTTCTAAATTTAAAAAGGTTTAATGATTTGTTACTCATTTGCGGGAGCAGACGATATGTTTTAATATAGACAGTATTTATTTTGATTTGTCATGGTATGGGTCGGCCGGGTTCACGCGGGCTTGACACTGAGACGATCGTACAAATATAGAAATAGATAATAACACCATTTGTACTGCTATACACATGTTAACTCTACTGTTGTTTAAGACGTTTACAATTTTTACAACAAGTTTTTTATTAGATAATCTTAGATTAATCAATGCTATTTATATTTAGGATCTTTTCGCTGATAGCTAAATTTAAAATTATTCATTTTGCAAATAAATGTCCAACTATTGGTTATATTATCGCATATAATTCCGTCTTAACAGTTTTTAGTAAACATAACTTGATATATAAATTATTTTATTGTGCCATTATAATTTTTAAATGCTCGAATATTATATAATCTTTATCCATTAATAACCTAAGTTTATCTGTGGTCGTTTGACTTTAAATTTGGAATATAATAACAGAATTAATTTATTAACACTCATATAATATATAGGCACGTAATACCGCGGTATCGGCATTAATTATCGATGTAATAAATATTTTGGTAATCCAATTCCATGACAACATTATTTGCAATAATATTTTATGTTTAAACCAACAGACACTTGTGGATTGGAATGCGAAAGCGTTTCATACAAATATTTATTTTACACTTTTATTATTTTTATTTACTCGTGTACCTGATGAGACGAATACCAGAGGAGACCAATACGATAGAAACTATATAGATTGAGCGCCCACTATAATGGCAACCTTCAATTTAAAACTACCCACAAAAAGTCAAATTAATCTTTTTGTGATAACCTTTACAAATATCCTTAACATCAGAGATATTCATTCCACCCATTCAGGACTTCCACGACACTCACCACATCATGTCTTCCTCGGTCACTTAGAATACTGCAAGCACAGACTTCGCCTCAAAATGAAACAATCCACCCATGACACATCGCACAAACACGCGTACAATACAATAGAACAAACACTACACTTCTCACAATCCGATCCGCTTCCGGGTACGACCGCCCACCCTGGTCTCTGCGCACAGCGATGGCCATCCTAGATAGGATTTGTATCCTAACTTCTATCGCCGAGTACTAGCTTCCAGCCAACTCAACTCGCACAATTACAACAACTACACTCACACGTGTAGTCTGCTGACCCCGTGCGGTCGTCATCTTTCAACTGGCATACGACTGAGCCCCAGTATATTTTGTTAAGTTCGCAGAATCTTCTTTCCCGAGAACTTAATTTCAATTCAAGCTGCAAAAACCCCCGGGGCTAGCAGCATTTACATCAACTGAAACAATGAAATTCATTTCCAAACTCTAATATACCTTCAAAATATATTACACTGTAATAGGATTGTTTTTACATTAGTGTCCTATAATCATTTTAATTACAAGTGTCACAACAATCTTGTCATTTTATTATACATTTAGGCAAAGTTATCATATATATATATTTTTGACACAACACTCAGAAAGTCCTTAGTTGTAATATTTTAACGAATAGCTCTCACAGATAAATAATGCCGATTTAGTACACCGCGGTAATAGGTACATTTACTTTAGTTTAGAATATAATTTTCTATTTTTAAGGCTGAATATTATTTCGTGACACAGGGTGCCATTTTGTTTAATATTTTTATTTTCGATTGTCGTCAAATGCTCGGCAATTTCATTTTGATTGGTCTCGAGTATGGAGTTTGTATTCCACGCATTGGAAGACGTTTTTGTTAGTTTGTAGGAGTACACAACCTCAACGAACGGCACCGTGCTCACGTATTGTCTATCTGTGATACATTTTGTTTGTAAAATGTTGCAATAACGAGTATTATAAGATTTTCTTAGTTTAAACATAAAAATCTTGTTGCGTGCACTGTAATTGGTAGTCTGTTTTACGTGGAAGGTTGTAGAACACGCCGCGAAGCCTTCTACGGGGTGCTCTGCTCCAGTGAACACTTTCGGTTGAATCTCCAGTCCGATATGTTAATGGTTGTAACGAGTATGTCCGTCTCCTTGCATTCCAAACGCCTTTTATATAAATACTTCTGTTTATAAGTACAAAGGAATAAATGATATATTAATTAATTGTTGTTTTTTACTATACCTATGGGTATCCAACGAGGGCGGGGCCGCCTCATAGAGTTCGCTGAAGCTATTCTCTAAATCGGAGGTGGGTTAAAAGCGAGGTGAAGGGGATTTTAAAATATCTTTATTTTCATTAAGATTAAAATGTTGCTGCCAAGAATGTTTTTGTCATATTATGTTAGAATACATTTCTGCATTTTGAATTAATAATTAACTACATTCATTAGCAAAGTCCACGAGGAGCATGACGAGAGGGCATCAAAGTTTACAGTAAAATTTCTTATTAAAACAATAAATTACTTTGTCAAAGGGGCCATGAAGTTCCTGTCTTGTAACTGTGTCCTGTAAGAAAAGGATCAATGTTTAGCCACTTCCGCACATGCAGTGGTAGTCGTGCAACAAAGTGCACCGACCGCCAGCCCGCTGATAAATGCGTATGCAGCAAACAATGCAAATTACACAACTGCCACCGTTAAATCATTCAACACGTGTTTCACCCCTCCACGGGGCATCTTCAGGAGTTATGTTACACCGATTAGTGCCAAACACAGAGTCTGAGAGAGACTCTGTGTTTGCTCTCTGCTAAATATTGGTCCTTTTCTTACTTAAGATGGACTCTCGTAAGGTAACGCCTAATTCCATTAAATATTGTGTCCTGTGTCCTGGGCAGCAGTCTATAAAAGATATTTTTAGGCGCTTTTTGGAAAGATCATATATGTTGGCCCAATGGTAATAGCAATGGATTGGCAGAAATTATAATTATAGGAAAAACTGACGAGTCATTTGAATATCGAATACTAATTGTATTGTATGCGCAACCCGACTATGACACTCGCGCGCCGATCGTGACAGCGCGCGGACTTGCTTTGTGTTCCGTCTGCATTATCATTTATTATTTAACTTTCATTGATACAAGGTGACTCGAAACATTACACTGATGGAATGGACAAAAGAAAAAGGTTGTATGTAAAATACGTTCTCTAAAACATCGCTTAATGTGACACCTCCCTCTGCCCTGACACTAAGAAAACTTGATCATCGTTGCGGAACCACAATGCCAATTTTATATATCTCAGAATATTTGAAAAACCCTTGACCATCTGAATAATAAATAAATTATTTATATGACTTTTATTTCGGTTTTTTACTTTAATTTTATTATGATTATCAACTATTTTTAAAGAGGAAATCTAGTTTATGTGATATAATCAAACAAGAGATTTTGAAAAATGAAATTCAGATGACGTATTTTATGAATGGCCCCAAAGCGTACAGATGTGCCTAATTTCTTAGGATTATTGTATATATTAACCAGAAACGAAGTAAAATTAATAATAAAAGAAGTATTATTCTTTATTTAAAAACAAAATTCCAAACAGATTTACATTACTCCACGTGTCATTTTCATTCTTTTTATAACTAAATAGAAATAGAAAATATATTGATTCGTCGGAAAAAAGCTAAGGACGAGATATTTGTATTAGATCGAGCTACGGTATAGATAGGAATACAGAGTGCGGTATTGTCGACTTTGGACATAGTTACGAGTAAAAGCATATCTAATGTAAAATGAGCAACAGTGGCACCTTACGCGAATGTATGTTAATATAGTAAAGATATACAATGCTAACAAACAATACAAGCGAGTACATTGGCGATTGTATTATTGGCAAATAAACGGATCTTATTGGTCGCCCCTAATGCTACCGAAACCTCTGTACCGCGCCTTACTCTGAACAACACACTTAACAGATAAAATGTCACTGTAAGAAATCTCTATAAATATATGGTATTATTTATAATGTAACTATGCCTTTGCCTTTTTAAGTTGATAGGCGTAAAACTTTTAAAATATTTTATGTATAGTTAATGAAATTTAGAAACGTAATGATAAAACAATAATAAAAATATTTAAAAATTTCGTATTACTACCTTTTAAAATTAATTATAGTTAGAATCTTACGCTCCGTAAACTCTTTTCCTATGAAGCTGTAAAAGCCTTCGGGCTAACAGCACCGACATAAAAGAGAATAAGTAACTTTACTGTACGACCAGAAGGTATTGGCCAGTCACATTAAAAAGAAATTGCCGACATGGGTTATACATTCACCTTTTTAAATTACACCAATAACCATGTTTAGAAGAGATAGTCTGTTTTCATAATAAACTGTGGTATAGTTTCGTATGCACATATTTATTTGTTAATTATTTATGTGAAAATATAATAAAGAAAAAGTTTTTAGCGCCAGTAGACGGGTGTGAGCGGCTCCCACCTTGCGGCGGTTTCCTAAAGCGCGGTACAGTAGTTTCAGTTACACTATAACACACTGCAATAAATTATAGCACCGATATAATCAATAAAACATTATAGTGTGTATGTAGAATTATAAAATATCGAGTATGTGCTGTAAATATGGACGTGCTTACGAATATTAAGTATTAGTACAGGTACAAGTTAGTGAACTATTAAATGCATGAAATGGAATTAACCTACAAGACCATCCCGATCTCAATCTCAATTATTGAACCTTTCATAGATAAATGCATATTAGTTTATAGTGTATCTGTATTTAAGTACTACATTACATTTTATCTAAAGACAGTCACTCAGCGAGAATCCAAACACACAATTGACATCGACTAACACAGTGTTCAAGTTAAGTCAAACAGTCATTAGGAACGCTAGTGTAAAATTATATCAAAAATCATCGAAGGGCATTACAACTAATCTAGTCTAAGTAAATCAGGTATACTTGGTAATTTAGGCATTACGACTTAAGACATAGTTCAGACATGTATTTTTCTTATCACTACCATGATTGAATAAGATGAAAGGCGATTATGAAATATTTTAGAATATATTTTATTAATATTTTCTCTTTAAAATTGATGAAAACTACCAAAAAGATGTAAATAAATGTAAAGAATTCGCGCCAAAACACTAAACCCGTGTCAAAATGGCTTCCGACTTTTTCCCGCCAAATGATGACGTTAATGCATGAATTCTATACGAGCTGTCAAAATGTTGACAGATAGGTTATTTAAAAATTTTAACTATATTAACTACATACCCGATTAAAAAATAAAAAATAACACTACAAAGATATTAAGCTAATGTAAATTTCTTCTAGAAGATTCGTTAAATATAAATAGCCTCGAAGAAGAGTATATATTTAAATGTTCTTCTCATATAGATAAAATAATTGAAAAACATTTACCGACTAATTCTATGCTAGAGGATTCGAATACACACTTACTTTTAGTTAAAGTGCATGTCATAAATGTATGTGGTAGCTTAATATAGAAAACACTTCCATCGTATAATCTCAGATACGAATTGTCGAGTAAATGTAGAAACTATACCTGCTAGTCCTCAAGTAGAGACTACTAAAATGGATCCTTTTGTTGAATTTTTCTTTAGTAACCGATTGAAGTCGCTTCCATAGTTTGTTAGCTAAAAATCTTTAGATAAGTGTGTATCCGAATATCCTGTGCTACATCATCGCGGAACTGGTATTATTAATGACAACTTGTCTTGTAACAAAAACTATTTATCATAAGACGCATTTTAAATTTATGTTTATTATAAAGTCTATTCAAAATAATAAAATAAAGAAATACAAACGTGAAATGGACCTCAGGACAATAATTCATGATTTCGAAACATTTACTAGATATATACTAAAGAAATTAGCACAAGGCTCTAAATTCGATCCATAACCAACAGCGAATTGACGCATTCTCGTATTTTTTATGTCCAATTGTAGCGTAGTCGCAGATAAATTCTACCAAGCAAATTCAATTTATTAAATTGCAACAAAAAATAAATATTTATAAAAACAGTTCTAAACAAAAAAAAATTCTTAAAAATATAACAATTCTCAAGCAAATTGTGAAATTGTATATTTTTTTTCAAAACCCGATATATTTTTTTAATCTGTGTATTAAAAAATGTTTGAATTATTTCAAATTTTATAGTTTAGTTTCAAATAAAAAACAAACTTTCTCATTTTAAACTAATACTAGTTTGACATGTTTTTTTAACTTACATTTTAAAACACATTCGCGCCGAATTTCAAGAAACAACTACGACTCAACAAATAAGCAAATTAACATGCATTTTATATAACTTTTTTATTATTTTTGGTCATCCGCGACTAATAAACAATTATTTATTCCCTGCAGCGTCCAACTTTTTCAAACGACAGAACCGACACGTTTTAGCACCGACTTACCATTTAAGTTCTAACAAAATTATTACGTATAACTCTAAAATATAAACATCACTAACTGAAACAGTCGTACGTGCAGATAGACTAGTTTATTTAAACTATTAATTGCTTCGACCATACCCTTACATGCCTGCATGGTTGTCATTTGACGTTCATTTTCCCGCCTTTTTTAGCAATGGCGGCATGCAGAGCATCTAAAAGGTTATATTATTCAACTTGAGATCGCTCTAACCTAAATATAACGTGAAAGGTATAATTTAGATAAGTTTTAATTGGCACGCTATTGTTCGTGATTATTTTAATCATAAATATGTATGTGATGAAATATATATAGATGTCAAAGTCCACTAAGAGACGCCATACTGTTTTAAAGTCAAAATTTTAGTATTTCGTATTTGCTTGAGCTTTATTCAGATACATTTAATGTATGTTAATGACATGATGGGAAAAAAAAATTATTATTCCATTTTTCTTTTAAAGTATGTCGCGTCTTTAGATAATGATGTGCTAGTAATTACGTTTTATCTTTATTCTCGTCATCTAAGACAATAATCTTGAATATACAATTTATAAAATAGGAGTTAAACTCCTTATATTGGCACTATAGCATCGAATCTTCCTAACAGACCTACATTTCGGTTGCTTTCAACCAAGCAATTTCATACGATGGCACGAACTATCTCATATATGTTAATGTTTGTGCTGAGACTTGATATTTGAAATAACACAATAACAGAACGTCTTAAAATTGATTCGTTGTTGCCTTACGCGCCATTACGGAGCTGTCTCTATTAACGATCCTATGTTAAAGAGACTACAGGAGTATCCTTAAAAAATATAAAAATAATTTCATGAAAAATATGTTTAAAAGGAAAAGATGACAATTTTCATTACAATATCGTCGTTGTCATACCAAAATCTTATGTTTGCAAAAACAACTTTAAAACGTTGAATAGAATGGTTTTGTTTTCAATGTTTAATGTACAGAGCATATTTTTAACAGAATTCACCGTACAGCGACTAGAGCCAGGGGTAACCAACCTGCGGCTCTTGGAAGGATTATTTGTACTCGCGATAAATGTAACCGAGTAGTTTTTACTTTTATGAAATAATATTTAAAAAAATTATTATCGTTTCGTGTGTTTTAAAACTTTTTTTTAATTACTGTTAAATTTGATTTCTCTGCATATGTTTTGTACTTTTGTATAAAAATGCAACTGCTCGCTAAATATCTCAAATTTTGAATATTGGCTCGTATTATCGAGGCATTTGGACACCCGTCATATATGATCATAATTTCAGCTGTGCGCCCTCCACTGCTAAAAATAGGCCTCCACCATAGATTCCCAATAGAACAGGTTGCTGACCACTTTGTGCGTGGACGGCTTACGCTGCTTGTGCCAATCTGTGGTCTTCAACCCAGAACCTGATGACCCCATTGTCCATGTAGCCTGGCCATTATTGTTTCAACATGCCTAACAGTTGAGATACTTACTACGTACGGTACTTTGATCTTGAGTTACAAAACAATGTTTATACAAAAAAATTAAACCAATTTTTTTAAACCTCTTAAAAATATATAACAGACATTAAACTCGTTCCTGATCACGAAATCCAGTTCCAAGGCGTAAGTTCAACGTAGCTATAAAATCTTAAAGGTCATTAACCGTCTGCGAATATAATTGATCAACTATATAATAATAGTAAACAAATAAATGGATATGAAGGCTACGTATAAGGTATTGGCGAATGCTGTTATTTTCCGAAGATCGAGGAGATTTGGTCGGAGGATCCTTTGTCGACGACCCAGCGAACATCAAGCATGGGGCACCAAGGATGTGCAGCCTATTCCTAGAGCTGTGGCAACAACTATGTGAACAGCTGCTAAACCAAGCCACTATTCCAGTTGTTGAAGATCTGCTATATTCGATTATTGTTGGGCGCTGTTAGCCTTTCTAGCTTTTATAGCTTTGTCGGACTCAAGGCTCGTGGTTCGGGAGTCACAAGCTAGTTTAAAAAAAAAACCATCGTCTATTGTATTGACCAATTGATATCTATTATTTTCGGATGAAGGCGTGAACCTCTTCTATGTGATATTTAGTTGAATATCATAATTGATAGAATCGTTTTGAGTTTCAAGAGTGTGGTATATCTCATACACTAATGCAAAGACGCGTTTTAAAACCGATTCGGTATTCGTTCGAAGATTTGTTTATAGTCTGATGCCCGAAAAAGTTGGTTTGACAACGAAGATATTTCGGAGTTTCATGAATTTTCTGATGATGTTTGTGATGGTAGTTGACCATGTGGATGTGAGGAGTTAGCGTGGTGGGGAAGCGGCGGCGATTCGCTGTCGCAGTCGCGCGAACTTGCCGTGCACCAGGCGCAACTGCGCGCGCAACCTGGTCGACAACTCCCGCTGCAATGCCTGCACCTCCATCAGCTCGCGGCGCAGCTGCTGATAGTCTGACCGCACCTTTGCAAATAATTCTTATCACCCTACCACACGAAATACAAATATATAATTGAACATGAACTTTGTTTTTCATATCACATGTAATTTCATCACAGTTCGTGCTCAAAAAAAAACGAACTTTCAAGATTACATTTCACAAAATTCGATTAACTGGCTGCCATATATTATTAATCGCCTCACATTGGTCACCATTAAACGGATGAGCATGGGCTACAAATATAGAAGAATGCTGATAGAAAAATATAATATTTTTTTATATTCAATTTGGCCAAATGCTATTACAAAAAACTTCTAATGTTACACACATGCAACGGGAATAGTTTAAATAACTTTTTAAAAGCTTTCGTTATGCTATTTACATTTTACATGGCTCAAGGATATTTAACCATTGTATAGAATCATTAATATTTTTTTACACAGCAATTTATTGTTTGACTTTTCGCTTTTTTGGCATATTTTTTAATTATCAGCTGAACTGTATATTCTAGTATGAAAAAGCGCAAAATTTCGTTTGACACTAGGAGTTCAAACCCTGGGATCGGCCCTGTGAGGCGATTATTATGAAATGGAGGATAAAATGCCACCACGCGTGTAAAAATATAAATATTTGTCTCTGGCAATTCAATAATTTTAAATTTTAATATTAGAATCGAATCGTGGTCGTCCGTTAATAAAAGTTACTCTTTGAAAACAATAAAAACTTTTTGAACTCATTATATCAATTTGATTTGAAAAACAAAATTCATGTTGAAAAACCCATAACTTTATTTAGTTAAATATAACACACCGTTATAATTGAATGTATAAATCTTTGTACAGCTTGATAATTGTAACGTACTAGATGTACACGTTTACGCTTTACTGTTATGCATCTAATTAAAAATCTGAACAAAAAAGCAGTTTTGATACCTCAAACATGAACTAAAAAATAATTTACTAAATTTTAACATAGAATGGATGTATGGTTTTTTAAACAATCGAGTAAAATCAGGCCTAGAGATATATATTTAATTTTATATATGTAAACTAGCCGCACTCAAATAGAAAAAAAGACGTATTTCATTTTATAGATAAAATTATGGAATAATTAACAACAATTCTTTCGATTGATGCCTGGAATAATGTTGCTATCACAAAACGCAGTTTTACAGGAGCAAAGATTTAGTGAAACTCTTGAATAATTAATTAACAAAGAGAAGCATCGAAATACTTTATATCATAGGACGCGTTATTTTCTGGACTTAAATAAACGATCAGAAGTAAATAATATTAGGGGGACCGGAAACCAATGTCGCTTTGTTAAATTAAATACACACGACTACATTTTTAACAAGTTTTTATTTCTAATCAATAATTTATTCAACTTCGTCATCAACAACCTTATGCCATCTAGTTGACGGTGCGGTAAAATCAATCGGCTTTTTTGTAAAATATGTCGACAAAAACGACATTACTTTCCGATCGCCCTAATATTATTTTAGAACGGTTACCAACAAGCTTGAAAATGCCTTTGTGAAGGTAATTAGACGCTAAATGCGAGCCACTTGGAACACACCGAAATACTGGAGATAGGCCTCAACCATAGGCTCCGAATAGGTCCGCAGGACGCGGCCTTCTTCCAGCATTTAACGACCTTAATAAGGACATCTTGTGGCTGGACTTCCTACGCTGGGCTTGTCCTTGGTCTTTACTTCAGAACGTTACGAACTTAACAGCCATCTTTATTTCGCACTAATGTCTGCCCACTGCTCTTCTACTTGGCGATCATCTGAGCTATGTAAGGTTGTTTTCGTTCGTTTACGAATATCCCCATTCCTAATTCTATTTCATAGAGAAATATCATAGCTCTACACATGGCTCGGTAAGCTAGCGTGTGGTTTATACTACATAATAAAAATAACAATTTATTTTCACGTAAATAAAACTACAAGGAAAATATTAAAAAATGTAAATTATAGCAGATTCTAAACATTTAAATTGAAATGTTTGTCGTACAAAGATTCATACATTCGTCTTTCATTTGAAAACATTTAAAAATAGTATGTCGAGGCCTAGCAATCCGGTCACACAGAGAAGATCCGACCAAGCGCTGCCTCTAGCTATGGCGCCTCACAAAAAGAAATGAGCATGGTTCAACCATTTGAAGTATTTCTATGAGAGGTGTATTCAAGAAAAAAAAATTAGGTCAAACTGAAACATTAGGAAGCGACGATGGTTGTGTCTGTCATTTTAATGCATGAAATGAAGATGGTTTCTTGTTGCGGCATATATTTGGCTGATGTATTCCTGCTGTCCCATAAATCAACGTCAAACCGACATCTAGTGAACAAACACCGGAATAAAATTTAATAAATGTCGCATATTTTTAAAATTATTACAATACAATAAGCGAATTAATTTTATGCAACTATGATTTTCTTTCTGCTATCTTCACTTTTCTAATTTATTTTATGTATTATATAGCATTATATATTATATATTATGTAGCATATTATTTTATATAGCTGTTCCGTAAAAGATAGACAAAAATACCTACTGCAATGGCCTAACTTATATACATACATACACATATGTATATATATTTATATGTGTGTGTGATAAACCATTTACTCTGTTGATAGTTGAAGGATAACGTCTCATCATTATCATGACCTCTCTGTCGTTGTTACACCATTATCTACGTTCTAAAAGTACAGCGTTGATTAAAAAGCTTCTAATTTTTTTTTTTAATTTTTAATGCACACAGGCATATTTTTTGCTGGCACACTTTATCGAATCTTATTCATTCATATTGAATTCTATCGGACATAGGGCTCTCCCAAAAATTTCTAATAGGCCTGGTTGGAAGGAGCCGACATCCAGCCTCTTCCGACCAACTGAAGAAGTCCGTTTGTCCGCTTTATGGGCGGATTTTCTCCGCTACGCTTGACTAATTTCAAGTTGACGTTGATTTATGGGACAACCTCTATATTTAATATTAAATTGATACCAGATGGTTAGTAAAAGTTGCCGTGTAGACAAAGATCTGAAATTTGGATATATATATATATATATATATATATATATATATATATATATATATATATATACCTAATGTTTAAAAGTTTGCGCAACATAGAATACAATTTTACATTAAAAGAGTCAGCAGATGCAAATAGGCCCTTAAAATGTCAAGCTCTACCTGCTTGGAAACAGGTACACAGCTAAAAGAGTTCTTTTTAAAATTTATTTCTTACTAATTGATACTGCATCCGTAATTTCTTAGCTAAGATACATTTAGACCGAATAACAGGCCTTATTCAGCAACACAGATAAAAAAACAATCTTCATTTTAACATGCTAGTAAGCTGAATCATATCATATACAATTAAATGGCCAAAACAAATTGTTGTCAGTCAATATCAATTTTATAACTGGCAACACATGACAGTTCCATATGGTAATATAGTATTATTTTTAATGTTGCCATTTAAAAAAATTAAAATGATATTTTTAAATATAAAAGATACTTCATTCATAGGTCATGGCCCTTATGACAACATGAACAAAAAAATGAAACAATATAAACAAACATTCTATGAATCAGCTAATATAGTACAGACACAAGAAATACATAAATTACATTAATATATAACATCAAAAAATCTTAGCACTGTTTAACTTTCGACAAAGATTCGCTCCCGCAACAAATACACTGGTAAGCCTTACAAATGAAGCATGTCATAATGTTGCCCTGTTCAGAAGGATTTTTTGGAGAAACAGCTTAAATTTTGTACCACATTTAAGCCTGTCTACTTCAATAAGCATGACAGCTGCAACTTGGAGCGTTTCATTTTTAATTGTAATCCTGACAACTAATACATCCATAGAAAAAATCAGGATTAAAAACAAAATGCATTTGTTAGTAAAATGAAAAGTTTCAAGTTGTGAGCAACATGACACTGGTACATTAATATTTCTCTGACCTTTTTTCAACCCTATAACGCAAGGGGCTGAAAAACAAACACAAAACTTTAGAATTCAAAAATAGAACTGTTTTTAAATTACTTTTATAAACTTAGGACACATTTGTTTACAGCATAAAGTGTTATATATAAAAAAAATTATACTATAACCAGAGATCAAATATTTGGATGCATATTAACCTAAACTCAAAGTGTTAGCTTATTATAGAAAGCATCTTCATGTTAAAATATTCTGTGATGCAATGGGCAAGAAAGACATATATATACATGCTTGTGAAAGCAAAGCAACAAACAACATAAGCTTTCTGTAATTCTCTTTTTAAATTAGATAAGTTAAAAGAATATCTAAGAAATATAAGCAATTGGTTAAATTAGGGGAAATGTTAATAACTAATAGATATTAGCAATTCAATGAAGCCACCTCCATAATTTCTTAGCAATTACTTTGGGTGAATACTCTTATGAATATTCGATCTCTGGTAATAACCAATAACTTTAATAAAATAAAATATATAGAATACAAAAGTAAAATTACTGCAAACATCTTGTTTGAAAAACACCCTAAACACTTGTATTTATGCTGAATTATGTTTATATAAAGCAGATTTATTTATACATCTTTTCATATCCTAATGTAATATGTGATTTTATTTGTATTAATAACTTAACCATAAGCAAAAATGTTCGGGAATAATTTCATTAAACATTATATATCACATTGAAGACAGCATCTAATATAAATCAATTGAAAGACTTCACAAATTCTTAGCTATAGCTTGGGAGTCTTCAAGTAAAGTGTGAATAGGTATTTTCTAGGCAAGTATATACTATCAAAGACTTTGTCATCGCTTAACAAAAGGAGAGACAAATATCTACTGAATGCTTTGCCTATAACCAGTAAAAAAACTATATTTTATAATTCAATGCAAAGTCAAGAAGACATTTTAACTAAAGTTATATGGTTAATTGTCAGCTAAATTTCAATAATAGACATTAAGAAACCAGTTTAATATTGTACTAACCAGATAATGGTAAAGTAAACCCCTTTTTTATCATTTTTAAAGCAGCAATTACAATAATTTTTTCATACCTCTGAAACTGACTTGAGCAAATTCATAACACAGACTTCTTGGTTGTCGACAGGTTCAGCAAGCTGTTTCTCCATGTTATCCATCTTCCATTCCATTAGATCAAGTTGCTGATCTGTGCACTTCACCTGAGTAAACACTCATTTATTGTATACAGTTTTCTAGTCCTTGGATCCTTGTGTCTCTAGGTTAATCTTACAGTTTCCTATATCTGTTTAATAGCTATAATATTTAGTTTTTTACAGAATATAAGTTTAAATATGATGACATATATATATACTGATCATCATCATTTCAGCAATGACATGATATTGTACATGCGGCTCCCCATAGATTTCCAATAGGACTGGTTTGAAACGGCCTGCATCTAACATATTTTGATAATTTCACACAAACACTGTGGGCTAATCCCCAAACTAAACTGTAGAGACATTGTTTTGAAATTAACACTAATACTACCACAGGTACTGGTCAATAATTGTATTTCAATGTAATGTCTAAGTAATGGGTAGTGATCCTTCAATATTTTGTAGTTATCAAGTGGCCCATGTCTACCAACAGACATCTTAAGGCTGAAATTATGATGATGGTTTGAGGGTGCCTGAGGTCAATCCACATATGTTACTATTACAGAATTGTAACAAGTTTTTACAATTATAACTATATATAACTGTAAATACTGTGTGTCTATTAACGATTATTTAAGCCAGGAGTGCTAAAAAATTCTACACAAATTTAAAAACAGAAAATGTCAGATGCGCGTTAAGTAAAACAATATAACGAAGGTGTAGTGGAAATCAATATTACCTATATTAACATCTTGCCAAAATTCAAAAATAATACATGAAAGCGTGTACATTTAGCCACAGTGCCCTTTATGTTTCACTCATGAGTAATTATTTATATAAATGAGGCGGCTCATTGACCTAAATAAAATCCCGCTAGCACCGCCTGTGTTTAATTAAGAAAATATAAATATTACTTACCGTTTCTTCCAATTCTTCCATTGTTACTTCTTTGTCAGTCATGGTTATCACAATATAATGATTATTTAATGAAAAATATTAATTAAATTATTGAAAAAGACGAGAAATAAATCGACCATTTTTACAGATGAAATGACAATGACACTGACAACTTACTTTTGACATTTTCGAATGAATAGCGTTCATAAATTATCCATGCATTTTTAGAATTTATTTTAAATATCATCATCAACATTTGGTAAAATAAATTAGTATTTACTGTCAACAGTTGAATTAAATCAACTGATCCAGTTAGGAAAATATCGATTGGTTCTATATTAAAGTAAATATATATATATAACAAATTTATACTAGTTGATAAGAGCCATGTACTTTTTAAATGTAAATGTCTTTTTTATATAAGCATTTTGTTTCGTAAAATTTACATATTTATTGCTACTGTTGTTTGCTAGAACGTACGGTTTTAAATCACTGTGTAGACTCAATTCCGGACTAAATATCCATATTTAATATAATCTATAAATGAACTTTTCCGGTATTCCACTATCCTAACAATTATTTTTTTTATAAAT
This sequence comes from Battus philenor, assembly GCF_028537555.1. Taxonomy (NCBI): domain Eukaryota; kingdom Metazoa; phylum Arthropoda; class Insecta; order Lepidoptera; family Papilionidae; genus Battus; species Battus philenor. Next base: position 10,793,083 of record NW_027181686.1, read on the forward strand.
AATTATAACTTCATTTGATGCTTTGGATAAATAGATATGATACATTTTACCTCTTTCGGCAGTGTTAGTGCTCGCATGATGTATTTTTTCTCCTATCTGAAAACATTATTTCTATTGTAGCTTTTTGATTTCTGAAGGTCGTGGATGTCTTGAAACGCCTTGTGGAAATTCAGGATAGGTTTTTTCCATACTACCCTGTATCCCATACTTTCCCATCTCGTTACAGTTTTCACTTGACTCTCATATCTAAGTATATAGATTTTAAATATAGACAAAAATTAAGAGGGCAAAATGAATACACAAAAAATATTTATATACATTTATTTGTCTTTATACACGAAAGACGTAGACAATCATTTGAGATGTTACCCGTGGTTTATTTATAAACCAGTTGTTACAAAGTTCTACCTGTACCTTCCGATTGCATCCGAATCGTTCGCGACGGACATAATGTTCCACCTGTCCGACTCGGACCGAAAGTTATAAATCTAAATATTAATATAGGAATTTGAATACACCGCAATGTGTCATCACTGAGTAACGGTACAAACTTGTGTCTCGTGTCTTGCTCTAATCCTTTAAAAATACCGATACAATTTCATTATTCAGCTTACCTCTTTATTAATGTCTAAAATGTGCATTTGAGGACAATTCAAACATAAAACCGTATCACTATTAGAAAAAAATAAATAATTTGTCTTTGTACAATACATATAAAAAATCCTAATTCAATAATATGTAAAAACGATATTGATATCGAACATCTATTTTCTACAACAATTGCGAAATTTATGTTTGTATTATTTGTATTTTGATTTGTAAATATTTGTGTTATACTGTTCGGTAGTCCATATCTTAACAGAGATTACTAGAAGACTAGACCCTCCCAACTCTTTAGAAATCATTGAATGTGCATAATTCATAATGTAATTTTAAACATATATAAACATTAAGGGACATAAAAAAGTGTTCTCTTGTCATGTTTACTTTCTTAAACTTTAATCAAAGTGGAATTATCTTTGATATCAAATTAAAGTTGAATTTATGGAGTTTACCTTAATCAATTTATTCAGGCAGTTGCATAAAATTACTAATCACATTAACTTAGGAAACGAAACCGCATGCAGCGCCCTGACGACCATCATACCCTCATCCGAACGCCTCTTCAACAATATAAATAGAAGTTTACTCTAGAAATATCATCTATATAAGTTACAAATGTCTCCATAAACGCTAATCTTTAAATCCATATCTGAATTATTGCAATGTTATTCGAAACTGCGAGGGTGTGGTGCGGCAAAATAAAATCAGTCGTACCATCATATCGCCCGTAATTGACTACGTCCGAGACCCGGGCCCACACGTCCCACGCGGCCGAAGCCACCTCCCACTCGCCCACTAGTACCTCCTGGAGGACCATATCACCGTCTCATGGTCCCGAACTATGCGTTAAATAAAGAGAGATAGAGGAACTGTGAGTGGGGTTCACGCTAATCTAGTCTTAGTGTCTACGCGAGTAGGGCTCACTTCAGCACGTCGGACGTCTCAAAGTTCTGCTCCGTCACGGACACGGCGTCCGATGCTAGGGCCTCCTTCAGGGACTCCACGCAATTCTTTGGGATAACTGTACCTGTGCGATGAGAAAAACAATAAATACATTGTTCTTACAAAAAGATTCTTACACTGGCAACAAATATTGTCTAAAAACTTAGTTTTCCGGCATCTGGGATTCGTTTCGTTTCTGCCCAGTTACTGCGAGTTGGATTCGGCCGGTGATCTCTTTCCCAAAGTTGGACTTACTAAACTGGATGGTTTGTCACAGGTATGCATAATGGTCTGCAACTTCGAACGTAGCACACCTCTAACAATTACTTTAGAATAAATAGCATGGACGTAGTATTTGTAAATTCTAAATAAAAATGTAAGTGTAGTACATACCGACGATCTTGCGTCCGTCGTCTGTCTTGATGCGGACCACCTGCATCTTGTGCAGAGCGGCGCGCGCGGCCAATGCAGCCTCCATACGCGCCCATACGGCCAGCACCGACCCGGCGAGCACGTGATGCGTGCGCACGCGCAGACCCACCTGCATATACACACGTACATGTTACAATTTAACACAAACTCATATCGGGCCTCATGGACAAAAACTTAGTGCCTCAAAGATCCAAGAGAATCAGTAGGTGAACATATGTGAACGACATGGGCAATTAGATGGAGTCATCACTTCGTTGCCATTCCGTAGGCGTTCGCTGCCGGGCTTATGACCTATGCTATCCTCATAGATTTCTAATAGAGCTAGTAAAAAGCTGCCAGCATCCAGCTTCTTCTAACAACCTTGACAAATTCATCCTACACTTGTCATTCTGATTTTCTTTCAAGAAACTTAAGGCTCCGCAATGACCATTTGTTCTGGGCGCTATGTGGCCTGCCCACTACCAGTTTAACTTGCCAATTGTAGGTTACTTTTGTTAGCCTATATACCTCCTCATTCCTGATTCAACCTGGTAAAAAAACTCGAACATAGCCACCTTCGTGTCTGGATAAAGTTAAGTTGATTGTGAACTTGGTAGTGAGACCCAGAGTGAAAGCGATCCCAGCAGTGGGGCTAACCGATTAGGCGTGGGAACATACCTCGCACTCGCTGGCGTTGCGGCAGGCGGCACGCCAGTAGGCATGGCTGCAAACGCGCAGAGATGCCGAGTACTGCGCCTTCCACGCAGCCTCCGCCTCCTCGTTGCTAACCTTCTTGTACTTTTTCTCGATCTCGGCCAGAGACTCCAGCCTTAGTTGGAGACCAGTGTTGGGTCTATAAAGAGATTTAAGTATTTATTATTAAACACAGTGTGGGCCTCCCCCCAAAGATTGCCAAGATGACCGATTAACAAAGTACTAACTACACTTTAATAGACATATCCATATTATTTTATTTTATTTAAAGTTTCTTTGAAATAGTCTCTTTAATTTTGATTTTCTTCTTTCTTTAATTTTTATTTTTGAAGGAATACTAATTTTGTTTTGTTTTTATATTCGAAATATGTACAAAATTTTTCAAATTTTCTCAAAACAATATTTATTACAAAAGAATATTTATTTATTTATTTATAAAAATCTGAATGTTATGAATCATAAATATTTCTTTAAATATTTTGTGTAAATAAAGAAAGGGGATCATAGTAAATATCTTGTATTTGTTTTCATGAACAGTTGATTAGAGAGAGTTAATTTAAGTTTTGTTTGAGTCAAGACTAGTTTAATTGTCCCCTATGCATTGTATTAAAAAATCATTCTATTATGAAAACGAAGCCCTTTTAACCAAATTGACAATTTACAAATATGTTATTTATATTTAATATATTTTCACTGATGTTAAGTACACCCATTAAGACCAATATTTAACGTGTCGAAGCCTTTTGTAACATGACAATGTTATGGGCGAAGAGTGAATTATTATAAGCTTTAAGATCAAATAATGTATTGTACACTTTATTCCATATTCAATGGTTTTAGAAATAATAACATTATAATAATATAGCATGTGAAATCATTTTCACAATTATTACTACACATTAAATATAGTTTACAATAAATTCCTGCAGACTACTAATGCCAGAAGTTATTGGATTGTCGCATTCTAATAGAGTTTCAGAATGATTGTTTCATACAAGTAATTGGGAATAGCCATTAAAACTTTTTTTTGCAGCTGTCAAATGAGCTTTACTTTTGTTTTTAAAGGTTTACTTACACCTACCTATTAACATTAACCCTATTTAACAAAGACATTAGGATGCCATTTAGATAGACTTATTAACTAATTGGCAATTTAGTGAAGAATGAATATATTTTTTTTTTACATTTGAAGTACACCGAAAGATGTCTTATACTATGTCCACCATTGTTCATGTCTGAGAGAGTACCTGTATATCTGGAACATGAGTTCCTTCTTAGAGGGCCTCTCCTTCCTGGAGCCGGTGTGCGCCGCCACGCAGAGCACGGCCGTGTGCTTGTTGTTGCGCGCCTGCTGCGACAAGTAGAAGCCCTCCTTGGGCCCGGTCAGCTCAGACTCCTTTTCCAAAGCCTCCATCCAATCCAGACCACGCTGTTTACAAATTAACACACACATTGATATTTGTTTACAGGCATAATTTAGTAGTTTGGTTACACTGGTGTGCAGTAATGATCTCTCAGGTATAATGAATACCTATCTGTATATAGAGATTTTGTATTTAGGAAGCACTTTACTTTTTTAAGTAATTAGGTTTAATAAATGATTTAATGTATGCTGTGACATATAATATCTATCTGTATATAAGAGATTTCCACTTATGTACTGACTCGTCACAATATTCCTGGAACAATATAACTAACAGACATGAGATTTGGTAAAGACATTGCATTTACAATGTATAAATCAGTTAAGAAAGGAAGTTTGCATACCAGACAGGGACAGAAAGTAGTTAAATATTCAGTCGTTTATCCAGTGCTTATATTTGCTTGTAAATTCTTTTAATTACGAAAATAAATAATAAATTAAAGTTGTCATATCCAGAATTATACATCAAAGCTTGCATCTCGCGTGTGTGTTGATATGTGTGCGTGCAAGAGCGTGAGGTATATATATGTGAGGAATAAATGTGTGTCAGTGGGTGTATACCTCGGTCTGCACGGTGATGAGATCGACGGGCGCGCGTCCGGTGGCGTGCCTGCGCAGGAACCGCACGCAACGTACGCGACGCACGCTCTCCCCCGCGCTGCCCAAGTCCAGGATACCCAGATCGAAGCGTCCACTGCGTTTCGCTGATTTCAAACAATTATAGTAAATTATAAATTTAGCCTTAGGAAAATTGAAGACATAATTAAATTAAAAATTGATATAAAAATAATCCATAGGTTTAAAGTATTACAAATAGTTAATAAAAATAGTTAATTACAAATAATTATAAATAGTTCTTTCACCACATAAATCATATTCCACATAACGCTTTAATCAATCAAGTTGAAATTTGCGTTCAACAATGTGATTTAAAATAAATCAAAAATTAATATAATATATCGAGCAAACTATCAAATATAACTTGAATAGAGAGATCCCTCACCTTGCTCCATAACGGCAGCCAATGTATCTGTGAAGTATTTGAAAATCCTGTTCTGCAGGTCGACTGGCATGCCCAATATCCTGTTGAGGAACTTTGACATGTTGTTGTAGTCCTGCAAATAAAAATAGTCTACTTTATATTACAGAATTATGTGTACATTTTTCATAGATACTGCGCTGCTGTGCAATGTAATCTTTGGTTACACAACAATTGTCATAAATAAAATTAGATGAAGTCGAAATTTGGCTTCCATAATCAATCATCATTTTCACCGTAGTTCGATCACAGCTGGGCTTAGGTCTTCTTGTAGACTTCTCCTCTTCAAAGTCTTAAGAGCTCAGCAGTCATCTGTTCTGCATACTATGTGGCTTGCTGATTGCCACTTCAACTTGCCAGTCCATTATCCTATCTAGGTGACCTGTCGATTGTCTTCTCATTCCTGATTTGTTCTCATAGAGAAATCCTGAACATAGCCTGCTCTATGGCTCGTTGGGCGACTTAGAACCTTAAAGGCTCAGCGGCAATTAGTGCACTAAGTTAATTTTGATTTAATCTTACCTTATCCAACGAGAGCACTCCTGGTGCGTTTTCACTATTAACAATGAGGCCTACGCCCACCAGCGCGCTGGCTACGTCCTGGAAGAAGTCTCCGCTGTAATCGCGTGGCGGCGGCACCAGCGGAGTCTCGTACTTCATGATCGCCTTCATCACCGCCTCCAGAGCCGTGCGCCCTGATAAACACGAGGTGTTCTTTAAATTTAAAGGTAATATATATTATTACCTATATTTTAAATTTTGATCGATATTGTTATTATTGTCATTAGAAATGGTTGTGTAGTTTATTTAATCTATATACAGTAAAGTAAATCATCTGTGGGATCAAAAGTGGTTCACGCGTGGAAAGCCTCAATACTTATTGGTATCAACCTCTCTGTATGTTCAGCAATTATCTATGATTCGGCGGATATTTTTGAATTTGCAACTTTTTTAACCCTATTAAATGCATACCATATTTTTTTTTGCCTCAAACTAGCTAAATACAAGGCCTACTGTATGATGTAACCGTAGGTAATAATTGCAATTTTAAATAATGAAAAAATTGAAATGAATGATTTCTTTAACAGTGATAAATATTGACATTAATTCTGATGAGCTGAATAATTAAAAACCACAAATTTTTCTCTTACCAATCTTCTAAACCACTGCAGTTTCATTTTGAAATATAAACATAGCAAATGTTAGTGCATATGTACATATTTTGTTTGAAGATTGCACATTATACAAAGACATAGTAAAAATAGTAACAACATAAATAGATAGAAAATAGGAAGGGCTAGCACTCACCATATTTGTTATCAATATTGAACTGGCTGAGATCGCGGGTCTCTGTGGCGCGCCGGTCTCCGTGAGTGAGCGCGCCGAGGGACTCCAGGCGCTTCGCCACCGTCGAAGCAAAGCGCCGCTCTCCCGCCAAGTCTGAGATCAAGAAGATGTACTCCGGCGCGTTCACCTGATTCGACCGATGCGTACGTCCTGGAAAACCACAGATTACATCACGTTTATACATTTATAATTTATTCTTTAAAGTACATAATTATTTCAATAAACATATTTTTAATTACACAAAATTCCAGAAGAAATCAAGGTCATCATGATATAGAATAAGACATGAATATTATGTTTTTAATGGTGTATAAATAAACATTTTTTGCAAAAATTGGAAATCTAGAGAAGAGGCCTATGTTTAGCCATTGACTACCTTCAGTGAAATAGTGATGATGATAATAAATCAGTTCTCTCTTTGTTTTGTTTATTTATTTATTTAATGAGTATGTATGAGCTTCATAGTATGTATTTATAATTGTGTATACAAACATATCTTTGTTAAAACGGACTGTCTAGATAGTGAATTGAAACAACACAAGAAGATTTTTCAAGATTTTAAATTACAAAATCTCAATAATTTTCCAGATAATTTAATTAGTTATGACACCATTAAACACTGTAATAGTTTCATCATAGTAAAAATAAGCCATAGCAATGAAGATATTTAGGAATTTTGTAAACTACATCACCATCACCAGTAAAGCCACAGAGTATAAATCAGAACACTCACCAAACTGCTGTATCGCTCTGTCAGCAGACCAGGGCAGCTCCAACGTTATGTGCACTCTCCGCCTCTGATTCCGTGCCCTACAGACAAAAATAACATAAAAAAAGTTGCTCAACAGGTAATGATTATAACTTCATGCTCCAATGCAGCTCTGGCAGCATTAATTATAAACAAAAACTTATTTGGTTTTATAGTATGAACGAAATTTATATTACAATTTGTACAACTTTTGTAGGAATAACCGAAACCTTAATTATTAAAAGCAAAATAACCAGTGTTTCATATAATTCTATAAACCAACAAGTTTATACTTTTATTCCATTGCATACAATAAGTGCAATGTGTAATATGCACACACAGAGATAGTTTGAGATGTTTGTCTACTATTTTATTTGCTTTTAATAATTAAGGTTTGTTTTATTGTAATTAGATATTTTGTATACATGTTCTTATACAAGAATATTAAATAGTTAATGACACTAAATGACACTAAACATGGTTCATTATGTGTAAGTATTAGACCATAAAACTTTTATTTTATTTTTTTAACAAATCAATTTGATGCTTCATGACATTTTTTTAATATATTTGCAATGGTTTACCTTCACACAAATATTACAGAATATTGAACAATCAATCAATTATGTTACAATATTTTATAATAGAAATATTTGTATAAATAATGTCTAAACATTCTTGTTTAAAAAAATCAACTGTTGCTTCATTAAATGCTTGTATGTTTGTGACAGCAGCGATACACAAGATCCTCCCCCTTTTTTTATTCCTACTTCCTTTGTTCTAATTTAATTGAAATTTTATATACCACACAAATAAATTGACACAAAAAGATTCTAACCTTCTATCGCTCTGTAAGGAGATACCGCTGGAGGCTGCCTCAGATATGATGGCCACGTCCTTCTCGCCGTCCATGAAGCGCTGCTTCTCCGTCAGATTGAGGGTTTCGAGGGGTACATCAGCCTCCGACCGACTCTCGTACAGAATCTGTCCGTCCTCCGTCTGCACCACGCGCCCCTTGCGGCCAGTCATCTGCACAAAAATTATAATATTTACCAAAGCTTTATTTATTTATAATAAGACTGATTGGAAATGACCAGGAGTCAACATTTTGTAAATCTATTGGGATGGCGTATGTCCCGCAGTGGGAGCACACAGTTAACGTTAACACAGCATCACTCCTCGACGCCCCGTGGAGGGGTGAAAAACCTGTTGTGTGATTTAACGGTGGTAGTTGTGTAATTCGCATTGGCGGTGCATTTTATTGCACGACTACTACTGCATTGGCGGAAATAACTATATATTGGTCCTTTTCTTATTTAGGATAGACTTCCGCAAAATAACGCCTGAATCCATTAGGAATTTTATATGGATAGTTCTTAATTTGAAACAGATAAAATAACCGTTTTATTGTCATTTTTAACACGCTTAAACAGTAAACAAATTTTATTTGCTAACAATTATCTATGGTTGTAAGAACTGTTTTTACAAGGTGGCTATTTATTGGTGATAGTTTACTTTTGCAGAGCACTTATTTATGAATATCTATTTAAACTGAGAACATACCATAATGCAAATCTTAAAATATTAATCAGCTCCACTTTGCTATAAACCCGCCATTCTTTAGAAAATAATACAAACAGTACTACCGTAACCGCTGTACCGCCCCTTAGATAAGCGCGGCAAGGTTGGGGTTGAGGACAAAGAAGCATGAGCACCGCCGCGAGTGTTGATGGCGGATGCTTTTATGGTTACGGTGCGAGTCGTCTGGACTAGACATAAATTACCCAGCCTTCCAAGGGAACAACACAGTTATGTGGAATTCCTGCCACTTAAAACTGTGTACATTTTTTGTGGTGGTGCCACCAGATCTCATTACGGAATTCGCAGGTGCTACTCAGTACTGTGCCACGGCACATTTCGGAGAATATCTGAACCTCCCACGGTATCTTAGCTGTTCAGCAATACGAGACCAGCTCGCGTAGCTACCTCACTCAGCTTCGCTTGCCGCATACTATAATTCGGTATATACCTCAGCCACGTTCTCGGTGCCGCCAAGCTCGTCCACAAGCTGGTCAAGTGTGTTAGGTGGCAGCCTCCGACCAAGCCTCTCTATCGCCGCGAGGAGTTCCTCCTTCATGCTACAGGCGCGCTCTATCGCAGACCTTGGTGGTGGTTGATTTCGGGTCGGTCCTAAAGTCAAGGAAAATGTAACATACACAAAAAAAAAACACACAAACCCTACGAGTTTATACAAGTTATTTAAAGTTTTTAAATTTTTAAAAGAAATTTCAACCCTATTTACTGAATGACACAAGTTATTTTATTTACATGTTTTTTGTCATAGAGATTCATATGCTATTTTTTTTAACTTGTGAACACCATTTTGAATTGTTTTTTAAGTGTATGGTATATAAATAAAACATATTACACATATCCTGAAATTAATAAATAGTCTTAGAATCATGAATTTTTATAAAAATTTAAAATATCGGTGTTATAACTAGCTGTGCCCGCGACTTCGCCCGTGTGGAAGCCAACAAAAATTATTTAGTTATTTTTTTATAATACTCTTTCTAGCCCATGTTATTCCTTACTACATCAGTTACCTGCCAGTATAAACCCCATCAAAGTCGGTCTAGTCATTTCAGAGATTAGCCTGAACGAACAGAGTGACAATTTTTTTTTTATAAAATTTTGGTATATGTACCGTTCATAATATGCACGTAATTAAAATCAGTTACTTTGGTATTACCAACAGACATTGCAATCTTATTTGTATATATATGATCCTATATTGCATTATATTAAACTTTTTTTATTTCAGTAGGCATAATAGAGCAAATTGTACTTTTTTACCAGACATGTTCGTGTTATGATCATAGAAAAGTATGTATGTTGCAGTAGTCGGCTTTTAAAGAATTTATGTAAAGAGGCGGAATAAATGTTTACCAAGGTAGAGGCCGTTGGTGCCGACGGGCGTGCCGGTGAGGCTGTGACCAGCGGCGGTGGTCACCGTCACCGTGTTGGGCGCGCTGTTGTTCTTCCTCTCGAACATCGTTTCGATCTTATCCTGAGTACTAGCCGCCTTCTTCTTAGGAGACGCTGCCTTCTTCTTCTTCGCCGGTTTCTTCTTACGATTGATCCACGGGTCTACAAATAGCGTATTGCACTTTAACTTCAGAAACTTAACTCCAGAAAGTTTACTATTTTTTATTAAAAAATAATGTTAATACTATTGTATAAATCTCCCAAAATAATTATGAAGCAGATAATAGTAGAGTTTTATTATCTATAGCGATATCCTGGTGTCCAATTCAAATTCTGTAGTAATTATTTGTGGAACTCAGATATACCTGAAACTTTTTCTCACAGACCACTTTTAAAATTTTACTGGTTCCAGTGGATTCCTTACTTCCACATAGAAATGTAGGAGTAAAAAAGGTAGAATAGTAGAAACGATATTCCCAAAACTTGAAATAAATATGAAGATAAGATCTAATTATGAAAATTTATGTTCTGGCTGAATTTCAACCACAAAATAATCGTTACGAAAACAAAGTAAGAAATGATTGTGTTATTTCGTCACTGATGTTACAACTCGTTATATTGAATATACATATATAAATAAGTATTAACAAGTAACAGTTGCTGTACTTTTTAAAATATTATCTGCATACCATGAATTGAGAAGCTCTACTTCTAGTCACGTCAACATAGACGTCCGTAGTCTACCATACACACCTGGACCACTTTGGAAATAAGTTCCAAATAAATATTTATGGCAACTTGGCTTCAAGCTACAAATTTCGCAGCAATCCGACGTGGAACCAACTTCTTCCATTAAATAATAATCAGATAAACAAGCCCCTCAGAACTTTGGGATCTAATAGTTTAAGTGAAGGCAGTGTAGAAGAGTAACGGACCGTCGTCGCTGTCGCTCTCCCTGCCCGCGCGGAAGGGGTTGGAGTCGCTCATGTCGGAGTCGTCCGACTCTTCGGCCATGTCGTCGGCCAGCTCGTCGTCCAGCTCGTCGTCGGAGCCACGGATGAACTCGTCCGAAGAAGAACCGCCGCGGGCGCGTTTCGCTGCCGCGTTCGCTTGCTGACGAGGCGTTACTGTAAAATATATGTTTCATAAAAATTGTATATTTTATAATTAATATTCATATTTTGTCATTCCTGTATAGACTTCTGAGGCAGAGGGTACTGGTCATATTCAGCCATGACACTTCAGATTTTTTAGGATGTCTGGTTTACTCTGCTTGTTTCATTTCACTGTCCGCGAGCAGTGGCATTGTTTTATAATCAAACTAAAGTTGTGTGCATTCATCAATGAGAAACCACCATAATGTTATCTTCATTTGAGCACAAGTAATACAAACAAATAGCTGTGTATTATACACACACATTTATTTAAACATCCCCACACAGTTTCTAAAGCAAGGCTGAGTATAAAAGAAATAAAAGTTTAATAAATTATATTTTAGATTACTTAATAAATTAAAATTTAGTTCATGTAATATTTAATTGCATATAAAATTTAACTTACGCTTCCTTTTCGAGGTGTTAGCGTCGTCGCCATTGCGGCCGTTGGGAACAATAGTGGGCGTGGGCGCGGGTTTGGGCGTGGACTTGTTCGACTCTAGGCCAAGAAGCCGGTTGATGCGGGCGCGGTCCGGTGCAGGAAAATGTTTCTCCACTAACGTCTGGAATACACCCCTGTCGAAAACGTAAATATTTTATATTTAATCATCAATTCATTAATCATTTTTTTTTGCTTCTGTCTTATTGTTCATATGTCGTTTTGCTATTTTAAAGAATTTAAAAATTCATTTTACGAGATGGAAATTCTATCGTTTTATGTTATTGGTTTCCATTAACAGTTTTTGGGCATTAAAAATGGGTAGGATGTTAAGAGCACATAGCCCAAACTCAGACCGATGGTCCTACTAGAGGCTCGATAAGGGACGTTACATTAGACATTGCTCTAAAAGTAACTGTTTTGTAGGTGGTAAATTCGGATGTAGCCAAGTCAAGGTCCTAGGGTTTTCAAGGGTCGACAGTGCTACAAATCATTTTTCTTTTAAATTCATGCAATTATATATAGAAAATCTTTCCTCGTAATATTATTAACAAAAATCATTATTTTTTTATATAACATGCCTATAAAAGTCAAACAAAGTTTTTTAAAGCATATTATCCACTACAGTGCTGCCGAAACAGTTGTACTGCGGGGAGATGATACCCGAGGAAAAAGGATATGAAGCGTTGACGGCACGCTTACGGGAACGAAACGGCTGATACTCCGCCCTCCTTACTCTTATTTGCCGCGCGCATATCTACCGCGTGGTACAGCAGTTTTTGTAGCCCTTTAATCTCAGGGCTTTATTTTAATAAGTCAGCACTGACTTGGCGGTGGAGACGAAGTCGCTGAGCTCGCCGTCGTCGCGCTCCAGCTGGTCCAGCGTGCGCGCCTCGCCCGTGCTCTGCAACCCGATCACCACGCACTTGCCGCACTTCACCGCCTCGCGCGCCGTCACCACCGCGTGATTCACCTGCAATGACCACAACCACCCTCCATCAATTCTCTATTGCTACTCGCTATTTTAAACACAACCATGGCATAATGCACAATAAACACACACTCTAAAGCACATAGGTCAAGTTGAAGGATTTCGTTCTCAAATTTTAAAAAAGAAATACTTTGGCCAAAGATTTTTTTTAAATTTATTTAAGCATTCCTATACAAAGTATTATACAAAATTATTAATAAGTATTACTAAATGGTGGTAAAACTAAAATATAAAAACAAACATTATATTGAAGACAACTTAAAACTGAACTTTTTGGTCAACTTAATATAAAGACTTCTCTATGAAGAGGTTTATGGTCCAGGGTATGCAAAGGGGTGTATGGCTAATTATCTAAGTTTCACCTAGTTTTGCGATTGATGAATAAGGTAAGGCCCTGGAATGGCTCCTGAAAGATGGCAGGCAATCACGAAAAAGGCCTTGCAACGAGCTCCGAGATCAGGACTGCTTTACATATGCAGTTGTAACAATATTTAACCCTAGAAAACTGAATACGTTTTTCTTTTGGCCTAACCGATAATAGGCTAAGAGCTTGTAAACGAAAAAGATATTATTGGGGAGTACAATTTTGATTTCTATAAAGTTGAGTATAAATATTTTTAACATACACGAAAGGTATAAATATTCCAAAGTTTTTTTTTAATCTGTGTAAATAATAAGTCCTAGGACTATGAGGAGATTTTTAAGCTGTTTATTAACTATGTTGTTAAGACAAAAATAAATGAGTCCAAAACGCACCTTGGCTGCAATACAGAGGTATTTAAAGAACCTCTGATGCGCCGACCAGAACTGCCCCCACATGGTCTTCTTCATGCGAGATTCCGCGTCTATCAACTCGGCCGCCTCCGTGAACCGCTGCATCGCCTCCACCCACTGCAAAAAGTTGGATTATTAATAGATCAATTGCCTAGTGCCTTTTGCGGCATTGTTCTTATTTATAAATATTAACATTATGTATTTTATTCCACTTACTATTTACAATATAAATGTACCCAATACAGTAAAAAAGGTCATTTTATTACAATATAAATAAAACCTAGACAAATGAGAGCATCAGTTCCTTGATATTTTTTTTTCTCATTAACATTTCTCGAGTTTTTAAAATAGCTTAGAGTTACATATCCTGTAAATTCGAGATGAAACAAAATAAAATATATTATTTAAACATTCATCATTTTCAGTCCCTCGTCACATTTTAAATGTTATTTTTAAGAAAAATTTAAAGAACAATATTCTGTGGTAACTAAGTATGATAAAATCATTGGAAACAAAGTTTGATACTAACCAAGGCAACAGCTTTGTCGTACGTCTCCTTGAAGGCATCGGACAGTGGCACCTCCTCGATCTTGAAGGTGACGCCGTGGAATGAGAGCTGGCGAGCAATGTACATGCCTCGGAGCTTCATGTCCATAGCTACAATCTCCATAGCGCCCACGCCTCTGTTGAAGATACATAAAAATAATATTTACTTATTGAACATTGTAACCTTTAACGAGAACTTTATCGATCGAAATAAATTTTTAATCAATTTTATTTTTGTCTCTACTCTGCTTTGCAAGGTGTTATAGTTGTGGAAAAGAAACAGTAAAACACTCTGCAGCAACAGACCTTTTAAAAAGTTTAATAATACTCATTTATGCCCCTCCTCTTTTTGTCAGATATAGCCTATGTCAAGGATTATTTTAACCTAGAGATTAAATATTGTTTACCAATTATATGCTACATGTTCTTTGATAAAATATTAAAAAAAAATTGCATTAGGAATCCTCGTATTTTAGATTCGAAATACGAATATGTGATGGTCCCTAAAATGCAGTTCTCTTGGTGGGTCATGCTCCATACAAAACTGGAGTCTAAGGTGACAGATGATTTTTTTTTCCTTTTTTGAAGCTGATTTTATAACAAATAGTGATACCTCTTTTCGACTGCATTAATGAAGTCCATGAAAGTTGGGAACGGGGTGCCTTCGCCCCATATCCCCAAGCGCACCATATACGCCATGTTGCGAGGCTCGGAGGCGCCGGTGGCCGAAGCGTACACCACGCGCGCCTTCGGTAACTTGTTCTGCAGCTCCAGCGCGGTGAGACCGGTCTTTGTGGCCTTGCCCGACCCCACCGGACACAGGTTCTTAGCTTTATGACACTCGTCAAATACAATCTGATCACATTATTAAGGTTTTAATTGTTTCGAAAACGGTACAAATGATTAAAAAAACATTTAATATATAACAAAATTGTCATAAATTTTCTATAACTGTTTTTATAATAAGAAATGGTAGTTTTCATAATTTCGTTTAGCTTATAAATACATAAATCCTTCCTAGACTCCTTAGTACGATCAAACAACTCAGAAGGAAGAGTGTCCTATGAAGGATTTTACCACGAAAGAAAAGACATCAGAGGCACCAGACATTCTGCGGCAGAAATGATGATATGTGTCTGAACATCCGATCTCTCTTCATCACAGAATGTTGTCTTAATTTATTTATTGTAAAAGGATACACATCCGTCGAAGTCCTCGCCGCACCACTGCAGCAGCTGCTTGAGCCGAGAGCGGTACTTGGTGCTTGAAGACTGAGTTTCACCGATAAGCGCCGAGTACGTGCAAAACACCACGCCCTTCTTCACGTTACCGTTCACAGCTGACGAGATCTTCGCGTATTTGAACTGTAACAGAATAAAGGAATAAGGTAAGCATTTATAATTTTGTTCGCAAAAATTACTTCAACATATGTAACACACGGACCACTTCCAACCGATCCTATTGTTTAATTGATGCATTTTAACGTGTGCCCAGTAATTGTATATGTAATCATATAGCGGAATATAATCCGCTCCGCTTATGCTACTTGCACCGCCGGGTATCATACGAAGTATGTAGCCACTGACACTTGTTATTTGCCCTTCGCGAACACTTGTCGCTGACTTCAATATATTTTCCCTTATGCTATGTACAAACTATAAAGTTTGTTTCATTTGACGTATCTAATGTATTTTTTTAATAATTCAGTTTCTATTAGTATTCTCATCTCTTCCCACTTCGCTTATCTGGCATATATCCTTTCCTTTCACAGGCACATCGCTTCACTTGAGATCCAGTCTATCTTTAGTCCAAGTGAGGACCTAAGTGTACCCACTACTGTGGTTGTTTGTCTGAATAAAGGGGTATTATTATTAAGTCACTGCAAAAAGTAAATTTTATACTAATATTCACATAGTTTTAATGAAAATTTTATACCTTATTGAGCGGATGCACTTCAATCTTGCCGGCGCCGATGTCTCGCAGATCTCGTTCCGCATCGTACTTCAGGTCGTTGGACACGGACACCCAAATGGCACGTTTCCGTCCCTTCAGATAGTTCTCAAAGATGATACCGGCTATGGTCCGACCTTTACCCACACCCGCTCCGTCGCCTAATTCAATATAACATTGTTAAGATATAACATTATTTTAGTTGTAAAACGTCCACAGCTGGACATAACCTCTTTATAGATTCCCAATAAAATCCACCAGTATCCAATGTTTTGCAATGAACAAGGTCTTCTACCTACCTTGCGGGTAGACATCTTAAACACAAGTTATGCAGGGAAATAGGAAATACAAGTAAAATCCTTAAAACTGGTACACCCACCCTATCCAAAAATTAATAGTTTTAAAAATAATAAATAATGTAATGAGTAAAAACTTTTCCAAAATCTGTCCTTGGAGACTTTGTACTGGCAGACGTTATCGCCGTCATATTCAAATTAAAAAAATATGTAATGTAACATACTCTTTATGAGCTGATTGGGAATAGGTAGTAAAAGTTTTAAGGGTGTGAATGTATGTATAGTTCATTTGTTGACAATACGCCTTTGGTCTACACTGATGTCATGATTTACAATATATCCGAGTCATTTGTCCACAGCTGCGACTCATAGTAAAAATATACATGTGTCAATAGACCTCAAAAGGTTTGTTCTTAAAATGGCCTCCGTTTTATAGAGCCTCTCATTCTACCTGCTTTGTGTGGGGCAGCGGACGTTACAATTTCGAGGTAAATATTTTTAGTCTTGTATATTTATTATATTATCAATCGTTCTGCTTCCTTTATTCACAATTTCAAGCCCAAAAGATAGTGTCTGGTGTGTATGGGCGTGTATGAGGGCGTTAATGTGGGGGCGTGTGTAGAGCGGAGGCAGTTACCGATGAGGAAGCCGGCGCGCGTGCCGTCCGGCAGGGTGTGCTCGTGCGCCTGCGACGCGTACACCACAGCCTCGAGCTGCAGCGCCGACAGCAGGCCGCCGCGCACCGTCTCCTCTGGCAGACTCAGCGAGTACGTCACGTCCACCGGCTCCACCGACGACAGCGACGCCGTCTCCACCACCGGATCCGGGTGCTTGCGACCCAGTTTCACTGCACAAATCAATTAACTACGTGAAGAAAAATTAATACAGCGCATTTATATTTAGAATACCGATTTGGCTGAAACGAATTACCGTACGTCGGACGCTATGAACACACATTTGTTCAAATAACGGTTTCTCTAATCATCATGAAAGTGTACGCACTCGGCTGAACGTCAGTTCGGCTCGGCACGCGTGCCATTGTCAGTTCGGCTCGGCTCGTGTACCGTCGTCATCGAGAATAATAGATTCCCCGTTTTAGGAATGATAGCGCTAAAGGCTTAAACTATACTTCTTTTTGTAACTAACATTGTGGTCAAAGAAATCCTGGATTACTGTATTTATCTATATATAATGATATTGTCGATGCTCACTCAGAAACCTAATTATTTTCAAGGACTCATTATGAAATTGTATTTAGAACTATTGAGTTTCTCGCCGGCTCTTCTCAGCAGAACTGCCCTCCAAATCACACAATATGTCGATTGATGAGGCTTGCTTGTAACAGCCCATTTAAATAAAGAATATTTTAATTTTGAAATTGGAAGGCGGGCTTGTTAGGTCGCTTAGTCATATACGCCATGGAGTGACAGCGCTAATGTCCCCGAGAGGTCACCACTGTTTTCTTTGTTTTTTTTTTTTAAAAAAACCCTCTATTGGGGAGTCTCTCGTTCTCCCCTTATGTCAGAACAGGGCATTACATTCTTAATTCACTTAGTCTTATTTCTTTGCTCATTGGCACCACTGTTCAAGAGTGCACTGAAGGTTAAATTTTATTTGTTAATGTGATTTATCACATCTAACGTGCGACATTTATATCATTGGTAGGGTAATAGCGTGATTAAGCACATGTGTACATAAACATTGCGTACTTTACATGTATAGATGTAAACTGGCTTTCATTCATATTGCTCGCACAAAACTATTCAAGATGACAACTGCAATAGTTCGGTCATTTCTATGTGATGTTGTCTTTATGCGAGCCAAGACGGACTATACATCTGGACACAAGGACCTCTTACATATATACAGGATGGTTGATAATTGGTACTACTCTTTGGTATGGTTATATTATAACTTTTCTTCGCAGTTAAAAATGTTTAAATCGCTTACACTTTGAAGGCATGTAGTCTGCGTACGTCTCGGCGACACCCATCTCCTCATCATCGACTTCTTCCTCGTCACCTGGCATCTGGAAATTACAATGAGATATATGTATATATTTTTTCCTAACTTTTCCACTACTAGGTGCCAAGGTGGGTACCAAAAGGGCGATAGGGGGCAATCTATTACTCAGTTCTAATACCATCAAGGGGTTGCCAAGCTAATCAAGGATGGAACTAGTAATCTACGATCATGGATTTAAAAAGAAAATATTTTTTTTAGAAATTTCTTCTAGAACAATATTTTCAAGTTTTTGCGCGCCATGCCCTACAGCCTTCCCAAAATTCCTCATGATCTGTGATGTATATATTTTTATATTAAAGCGAAAGGATTACTCTTGTAGAGTCCACTTTCGATTTACCTCTTAATATTAAATTTGCTCTCCTATGGGACGAGGGCCCCAAGTTCGGAAACATTGTTCTAGAATATTCCTCAAAAATAAATAACCTCGTAGAATAAAAATTTAAATATCAATATATCTTCCCATATAAATGGACAAAAAAATACATTAATTATTACTATTTAGCTTATAAATTTTTAGAGTAATTATGAGAAAAAGATAAGAATTGTTTGATATTAATTAGGAATTATAATGTAATTGTGAATATGACTTGATAATAATTATTCACAGTGAGATTAATTTATCAGTTGCTGCACAAAAGTCAATTTAGTATCCGTACTGCATACTGATTGAGTTCGCAGTGAATTTACTGAAGACAAATAATTTTTTGCTTGTATGTTTTTGGAGAAAAACTAAAAATTATAAATAAATATTGATTTTTAAAAAGATATTTCATTCATTTCTGTTTATATGGGTTAATTCTAAAATATTCTTACCGTGTATTTAGAGGTAACAATTACCTTGTCATGAGGCCATAAGCCAGGTTTAGGTTGACCCCAGGGCGGCATCTGTCCGTACTGCGCCACCATTCCAGACACCAGGATCTGGTTCAGGTTTTGCAGAAGATACGAGTTCATCCCCTGCGCCCCCACCATTTCCACTGCAAAATAAAATGGACAATGAGGAAACCCACTCTTTGTTAAAATATCAATATCTCTTTTCACTAATTTTTTTTTACAAGAACGTTAATATTGAACTACAAATTTAAGATACAATTTTATCTAAATAAAAAACACAATGCAAAATAAGCGAACTTGAAGAAACTTTTAAATGCAACAACAATGAACTGAAATAAACAAGTATAGACATTATAAAATCCATTTTATTAATTAATTTTATATTAGAAACATAAAAAACAGGACAATTAAGCAACAGCTTGCCTATGTTATATAAAAGCAGTAGATTAGTGTAAAGATACTACACATTATATTTAGGCAAATAGACCAAAAGAAAGGCAGAAAGAGAAAGAAAAGAGAGAGAGAGTGAGAGAAACATTATCGAGCTATATCGAAATTGCACATAATGTGCCATCATCATAATAATTTCATTCGAGAAGTCCACAGCTGGACACAAGTCTGTAGAAGTATGCATCCAGTGTCTACCGAAGACTTTATCAAGGTTTAAGGTCTATCCGCTGTGCTGGTGGACGTCCAGCGCTTTTGATGACCTACAGGCCTTCAGTTCAGCGCGTTATGTGGTTTTCTTACTGACTCCAACTTGCCAATTCACTGGCCTCTGTTAGTTGCTTATTATAAATAATTGAGTTTGTAATATTCGTAGAGATTTATCAATAATTTGTTTTAAGTATTGCAGAGTGAAAAAGAATTCATATTCTCGTGTTGAAAATAAACTTCTTTACGTATTACTATTATATCGGATCGGCAGACCGCCGAGCTCTTAGATAGCTTTGGTGAATGCTCCATGGATTGACTAAGCTCAAGGACCCCCACCAGGGGGCATCGGCTTGGGTTGTCACTCGTCCACCAACAATATTCAAAAAAGTAAACACCACTAGTAACTACGCATATCACCGTCGCTCGCGAATAATCGAGCATTTATTTGACCGTGAACCTATCTATTAAGAATTATATTCATATAGACGCCCCCCGGTCATAATTTGATATTTAATTAAGTTACTACGACTTCGTCTTAGTTCCAGCTAGGTATAAACAGCCCTTTTGGAACCAACACTCTGGAACAAAGTTAATACTATGAAGAATTATATTCATATAGACGCCCCCCGGTCATAATTTGTTATTTAATTAAAATTCTACGATTTCGTCTTAGTTCCAGCTAGGTTTAAACAGCCCTTTTGGGACCAATACTATTCAACAAAGTTAATACGATTAAGACTTATATTCATATAGACTCTGCCCCCCGGTCATAATTTGGTATTTAATTAAAATACTACGATTTCGTCTTAGTTACAGCTAGGTTTACACAGACCTTTTGGGACCTATAGTATTGAACAAGGTTATACTATTAAGAGTTATATTCATATAGACGCCCCCCGGTCATAATTTGGTATTTAATTAAGTTACTACGATTTCGTCTTAGTTACAGCTAGGTTTAAACAGCCCTTTTGGAACCAATAATATTCAATAAAGTTAATCTATTAAGAATTATATTAATATAGACGCCCCCCGGTCATAATTTGGTATTTAATTAAAATACTAAGATTTCTTTTCAATTCCAGCTAGATTTAAAGAGCCCTTTTGGGACCATTAGTATTGTACAAAGTTAATAGTGTCAATAACTATATTCATGTAGACGCCCCTCGGTAATAATCTGATATGTAATTTAATTGCTACGATTTTGTCTTAATCCCCGCTAGGTTTAAACGGCCTTTTTGGGAGCAATGCTATTGAATAAAGTCAATACTATTAGTAATTATTCATTAAGTCGCCCCCAGTCAATAATCCAAATCCCAAAATTATCAATATATTTTGGAAAAACATCGAAACAATTTTTTTAATCCTCGAAACAAAAACATGGTACATTACAACTTTTAAAAGTAGAAAATCACAATACGAATCTGTAATAGAAAAAGATTTTAAAATGAAACTATTTCAAAATTTCTCAACCAAAAAAAAAACACCAAAATAGCTAATAAATAAGTTGTTTCAACATCCAGTTCCAAATTTGTTTAAATCAAAATTTAACCGGAAGTAAACTATGAATCAAAAACTTTCAAAAGGCCTTGCAAATCCCTTGGAAAAGTTTTTCGCAACTTTAAACGGCTGCTCTACTGAGAAAACAATAATTCAATTTCCAAACTCCAAGAAAATTGGGCAAGAATTTGTTTTAGCACGTGCTCGCCCTTCGAGTTTCGTGAATGGAGTTAAAAAAATTCCTGACTAAATTTTTATAATTTTTTTTTATAAAAAAGTACTTTTGGCGTATTCAATAAACTATAATGCGGTGAATTACGGCCCATATTCTCACTATGAAATGAGACTTGTTTCAATGAGAATATACGTTGTACAGTGTGATTGACTATATATACATATCTATCTTTAGAGTTTAATTTAGAGCTCATTTGCCAGCAAAAAGCTTTCTGAAATATGGTACATTCATTTTTTTCTATTGGAATGCAAGAGGCCAATAACTTATGCCAGTACGTCTCTAGGCACAGATACTAAACAAATAATTAATTTTATGTAGTGATCCTAATTTTTAAAACGTAGTATATTTTTTTTATTTTTTCTACAGCATTTATTTTGGTAAAAGATATACCATACAATAATTCACATCAAATGAGCTATATCACCCCTATAACCAATCATCCAGTATAAAGAGAATATACAAGTGTTTGGTACAAATTTTCAATTAAAATTTTGATGAGATTGCTTAATTAGACATTGGCTACGCGAGATGATTTCTTTAATTTTCAACGTGACTAGACAAACATGCTTTAAATTCCGGCAATAAATTAATAAAAACATTTCTTCCATAAACACATAATATATACGATGTAATCAATTTACTTTTATGAATTAATTAATTAACCGCTATCTCATATTATTAATATCATACAAAAGTTAAATGTCGGGTTAAAATAGATTAATGACTAATTACAAGTATAAAAGTAATATACATTAAAATAAAGATTTACATAAAGTGCATTTTGTATTAAAATCAACATAAAACGAAAGATTTCATGCAAAGTAATTAGTGCGGAAGTGTGTTTAACAAACGCATACGCCAAGGATGTGAAGCGGAAAAATAATACGCCATACAAACTAGATTTACGATAACAATAAAGTTGTCAGTTCAAAAGTTGCAAGTTTTACAATCAAATTTAAAAAAAAAATGTGACAGCCCTGCCCATTAAAAATGTAGATAAAATCAAACACTAAAAGCCATGATAATAAAGTAATATACAGTTTTAATTATTAACACATTCCATGGCATGCGGGGCGTATACGACCCCCGCTGCACTTTCCGTCCACACCATTTGTAGTTCTCATTGCAAAACAAAGGATTCTTAAACAAATGAATTGTAGGCTCGAATATAGATAACTTCACGTCACGTACGCACCTACGTAATGCATATTAAAATTTATAACTTTATCCCGCTAATTATAGCTTTGCAATATTGAACAAGTGTAAAGCATAAGTCTTAAACGACTTTTTTTTTTAATTTTTAGTGTGTGTATACGCCCCGAGCGGCCTGAATGGAAAATCTTCAAAAATTGCGTCGGCACGGAACGTGTTTAAGAGAACAACCTACTAATTGCTTCCAGCGACGGCACTTTTATTATTTAAAGATTAAAAAAAAACTTGTTAAACTAAGAACTGACAACCCTGATTTAAATGTACGCAATACATTGACGGCTTAGCTGCAAGTTACTCACTCTGAGCGAGTAGTGAAGCGGCGTTGTACGCGGCCGAGGAGCCGGCGCCGGCGAAAGTGCCAACCGGGCCAACTGCCGGCACTAGGTAAAGGCGCCTTTATTAGACAGGCCTAGATATTATTTCCTCCTTAAAACTGCTGCAAACGATTTACCTATCCTAAATCTTTTGACATTCTCCTTCTACCAGAAAGGTAGATTCGTCTCACCTCGGTTTGGTTCGGTAACATTTCAAGCCTATTACAAATCCATTATACTTTTAACGTTGTCCCATAAATCAACGTCAAGAAGAATACAGATAAAAATCGAACAGATTCATTTCCCATGTTCTATTATGATTAAAACTTTCTGAATAATTTCATACTTTCATGTTACTATTAGTATAAACCAGATCCCTGTGGAGACAAACTTTCATACTGCTATGGTCTAATTTTGAACGATTTTTTAATTATAATTCTTTGGATTTGTTAGCAACTATCCGCCATATAAGCTGACTTTGGCTTGACGTTGGTATATGGGAAACAACATATTAATTATTATCCTTTGTGGTCGCTTTGTGCAGTTTATTATTATATATATATATATATATATGTATGTATATATATATATGTATATATATGTATGTATATATATATATGTATATATATATGTATGTGTATATACATACATATATATATATATACATGTATATATATAATAACAATCGCTGCAATATTTTTTAAATTACATTAAGAAAAGCGCCAGTGAAAATAGTTAATACATATAGACACGGGACTAACTTTTAACCACATTGAAATTTTTTTCACATAGTGGACTTAGCATAGATAATATGTATTCGTTTTTTAATCATAAGGGTAATTTTTTTTTCATACTTAAGATATACACAAAAGTCACATGTTCTGATCTGCAAACAGAATTCAATCCGTCTATGTATAGTCAAAAGTTTGATGTATAATAATATGTCCTAAATAAATAAAAAGTTCACATGAAGGTATTACAACATTAATAATTTTTTTTGATACATGGAATTTATGAACTTGTATATCGGATAAACTATGTACTTACCAATTCCTCTTCCCAGGCCTAAATTAATTGGTTTCGTAAGAGAGCTGGCTTGTATCTTGATTGGTTTTACGTTAGAAGCCTGACCAAAGGCCAATCCTGATGGAGCTGAAAAACAAATGTATTTACTTATATGCTGCACATACAGTTACAGTTTAATTAAAATGTATCATTTAAATTTATAACATTCACGATTAATTTTCTTCTGATTGTGGGACATGAACAAAAACCTGTATAATTATTTTGTAACCTTTTTTCTTCCTATGTAATCAATAAGTGTTTATGCGTAACAATATCAATATATTAACAATTAATAAATCATCAGTGTAATTATTTAGTAGTTTTATTTATTATGTCCTTTACCAATGATCAATCAAGTAAAGTCCCCATGGAAGACACCCTTAAATCTGTGCATCCAAATACATACAGATTTAAGGCCTTGCTGGGAGACAAATAGTACTAACTGTAAAAAAAGCCTATGCACCAAACAATGCCCTCACAAGTTAAGAAATATTTAGTATTTGTGATCGCTTTTACACTATTGTGTGTAAGAATGTGTGTAAACAAAAAGTCAGTGACTTTATATTCTATGATGTTTACTAGTTATAAAAAGAAGTTTTATCCATCAATCTTAATAACCAGATTTACTCAATTAACATGTTCTTATATGTTTTACCTAGTAAATACCTACCAGCTAAGGGGTTTGTAGTGGGTCTGATGGTAATGGGCTGTGGTGGGGGCATTATTTTAGCTTTGACTCCCATCCTCGCTGCAGCAGCTAATGTCTTGCCACCACCTAAACAGAGAACACAAATATTAATTAGTATTTGATCTTAACTAGTTTCTTTTTTATTCTAAACAAAATAAGGGTTTTATAATAATGCATTCACTTTTTCTTTAAGTTTCTTACTTAATTAAACATACACTTCTACAGTAATCTATGTAATATAGATTGTTTAACAACATAGTCTTTTAAAAACTAGACTTTTGTAAAAGCTGTAAAGGAGTGAATATGTGGCTTATTTTATCTCAATTAATGTAAGGTACACCCTACCCAAAAATCAATGATTTCAGAAATAATAAATGAACTGATGATAATAAAGAAACAAAAACGTTTTCAAAATTCTGATTACTACTTATTAAATTTATTATTGTTTATTATCAAGTTATAATCACAGCTTATTGTGCAAGCTAAGCAAGAGATAACATGTATTTCTTGGATTTATTTTTGATGAGTCAGCTGTTTGGAAGATGTTTTAACATCTGACAGTCTGTCAAAACAACAACATGAGTGACAGCAGATGATGATAGAGTCAGTTCTAAGGATCTAGGGGAATCGCTGCTCACCAAACTTAAAGGTTAGACTCATTAGGTCCCAAAGTTGACTCAAGAGGAACCACTCTCCATTAGAAATACAGTCCTAAAATTGGCTCTTAATGATTTTAACATATACAGTTTTTTGAAAAATAAATCTCTGTAAAATTTGTACTACCAGAGGTTATTTGCCTGTCAGATTCCTATTAAAAAAAATTAATAATATACAGGTGGATTTGAAACAGATATAAAAAAAACTTTAAACCTTTGTGCTGACAATCGAGCTATACATTTACCCCCATAAAGCTTTTTAGCTATAACTAAACACCATGTATTAGGGGGACCGCAAAGTAATGTCGCTTTCTTAAGTTAAATTCTCAAGCCTACATGATTAACAAGTTTTTATTTCTAAACAACAATATATTCACCATCATTATCAACAACCTTTTGCCATCTAGTACACAAATTTTCAATGCCGGAGCGGTAAAAATAAATTGGTTTTTCTGTAAAATATGTTGACAGAAATGTCATTACTTTCCGGTCCTCTTAACATATCCCTCTGGTGCTTGTATCACATGTCAATATTCAAGTCATTAACAAATACTATTGACCCTTTGCATTTACATATCAACATAGGTAGCAGAGCGCTGGAGGTGCTTAGCTCAAATGTCTACAGTAACTAAGTTACTACTCAGGAGTTTCAACTCACTTGATTGGATATGTCGGATAATATATTAATTTAAAACAGTAATGCTTCTGCACTACCATTTGATGTGCACTAGACCTGCTGCATTGATGACGTCTAGTAAGAGACCAATTACGAGAAAGAAGTTAAAATTAGAACTTAATAGGATTTATTAACCTACAATCAGTACTTAATGACAAGAAAAATAAGTATAAAACTATAAACATTTTCCAAATTTCACTACAGTCTATATTATACTTTTATTTGACTTTTAAATAAATCATTATATCAAAATCTCTCTGTTACCCCCCCATTTTTCAAATAAAACACTCTACCCTCCCCTTTTTCAAATTTAATAAACACTGAGTCATCCGACCAAGCAGGTGGAATTTTGTGAAAATTCATCTTAGCCGACTTCTGGTCTGAGAAAGGAATATTTCTACCAGATTTCAAGTCTCTATGCCTAATAAGAAACTCATTAATAAAATCTTGTATCAAAAGGTGTTACAATAGATGTGGTCAGTAGTATTAAAACTCTGAATACTTTTTATTATAAATGATCATAACAATGACCCTAATATGAATATACAGCTTATATGTGTACTTGAAATTATAATAACAATCAATCTACCTCTATAAGTTTCTGAAGGGTTGACTTCAATCTTCAAATAGTCAATTCAAAACCTAGCGGTTATTCTTTCAAAAAATTATTTATCTACAACTGTTGGACAATGTTAATAAATTACTTGTACATTTTTTAAAAGACAATTTTGTCACTTTAATGGTTTTTAGGCATTGACTTTTGCAGAGAGTAGTTATTAATAACATTATAAAAAAAAATATATATATATATATATATTACATACAGATTTAATATTAAAATTAATGTATTACTGATTCTTGACTTTAAGGTCTCTTTTTATGCAAATTATTTTAGTACAATTTTGAGTTAATGAGTTGTGCCCAGACCCTAATTATTCAGAAGAATATGTGCTGAACTGCATGTCTGGATTTTAATGGAGCTAAATAAAGCTTAATAGTATCATCATTGCAAAGAAAGTGCTATACAGAATGAGAAAGAAGTTTGTGAAAATCCATCACCAGTACCCTAAATATCTATTGTATATTCTCTTCTGATGTTGATGATTTGGATCCACTTCGTAAATGATGTAAATTTCAAATGGTGATAATGATTATAAAATGAAATACTACATTACTTTTCAATAAAATAGAATAAATTGAATCTGAATATAGATTTATTTTAATCTTTTGTATGAATTTATTTCAAACATTCAAAGTAATTTATTAATCAGCCATTATATTTCATTTAATTTCCGCAAACTTATTACTGTGGCTTTTATGTTAATTTTAACTTGTTGTTTTAGCTTCATAAAATTTAAAAAAAAATTAAGGATTATTTTCGACTTTTCTGTTGTACATATAAACTACACCTTATAGTACATGTAACTCATTCACAAACTTAAAATAACATAGAGGTTTAATAAAAGTATCTATATATTAAGAACAAAACAATGAATGAAAATATATTTAGTGCTTTTTATATACAATATTAAGGGCTAGAAATCATTATTTTACCTGGTACTTCCAAATTGTCTGGATCTTCATCTTCATCAAAGTCTGAATCATCAGATGGTGTTGGTGGATTGTCTTCATCATCACCATATGCTGCTCTTTTCGACTAAAAGTAATTACTAGAGTAAATACAGGACCAATTTTTTTTCTATGGCTTCTATTGTTAATCTTAATTCACAAATAAAAAATCGCAAGGAAAACAATGGTACATGTGTAACTTTTCAGTTTCCAACTTTTCATGTTTATAGTTGTAATTACATAACTGATAAGAAATCTATTAAAATCCCGTTTTACGAGCCATGAAAAGCACCAAGGTACGGAAGTTCAAACAAAATCAACATACACTTGTGTTCATTTTACTCCCTCAATTGGATCAAAGCGACGCAATTCCATTAATCTAAAGTTTTTACATTTAATAAATCGTTTAATAGTTTGTATTCTTTCAAAATATGGTGCAAGAATCAGCATAATATTTAATAAAACATCGCACACAACGCACGTACCGCATTGCACTAGTGTGCTTTGCATACTTCGTGCAGTTGTTGGGACGTATCCTAATATTATACCTAGAACCTTCTAAGAAAATCAATACAGCCACACCCTCTTTGCATAATTAACAACTTAATCACCCCAAGACTTGCAGAATTACAGTCAAAAATGCATGCAAATAATCACATGTGAGATTGCCATCGAATCATGACAGTTTTTTTTTGGTTAGAAAACTTGAAAACAAAGAAAAAAATACAGAAAAAATTGATTTTCGTAAACTTTAGTAGATTATTTCACTTCTTTACACATATTAAAAAATGATTATAACAGGAGTACAAACAAAATCAGCTGAAAACATAATATTCAACAAGGTAAAGTTCGTAAAAAAGTATCAAAACAAAAAACTATCATTACCATTTTTATAGGTGAATTAACGGTTTTTGAATAGGAAATTTACAATAAAATATTGAATTTACGCACACAATTTTAAACCTCTACTTTATCATTACACTCGCGGAATAATTGCGTAAAATTCTCAACACGAACTTGGAAAAAATTCAGACGACCCGACGGCGGTCAATGCTTCCGCCATATTAAAAAATACTTAATACAAATCCAAAGAGAAAAGAATAATGCACCGTTGTATACGTTCCAATACTACCATCTACGTTATTCTCCCTAACTTAACATGTATTCTAATCAATTAAAATCAACAAAATAATTTTAAAACATTCATTTAAATTTATATATGAGTAATAATACTATAAACAAAGAAAATATGAGCAACTTCATTTTTACTAAAATGTTTTAAATCAAAAATGAGCACTAATTTTATTGTACGTTTGTTATAAAATATTTGTTTTCATTGAAATACGAAGAAAATCTCACGCATAAATACATTTTTATTGTATAAGAACAACTTAAAATTTTAACAAAAACAACTTAATAACTATAAATCTGTTAGATACATGTATTTCAACTAAACAGAAAATTCATGGACGCCTATAAAAAACTTTCAACAAGACCATTTCTTTATATACTAGTTATACTTACTTAAATGTAAATTGTTTTTGACTGCTATTTCTATAGATGCTTATGCTCATTTATTATTGGAATTATTTTGTAACAAATATAATTTTTAAATCATTCGGATCTGTCATTTAATAAAAAAGTTTTAGTTGGCAACAAGTTTAAGCCAATCTGATTCGCAAATCCATCGCCATATTGTCTTCTTTCTTGAGCGCTTTATATTGAAATAGGAAGGTTTCATTAACAATTTTATCTTATATTGCGTTATAGTTTTTGTATTTCAAAGCGTTTTATAAAATGGATTCCCTTGTCGGGTACGGAAGCGACGACGACAACGAGACCGAGCGCATCAGCTATCACAGTTCGGTGAGTAATTATGTCCTTGACTAAATGTAAAAACTTAAATAGCTGGCACCCAATAATTCACAAGTTCAGAATATTTTGTAGCGCCGTAATTTGTTTTAATATATTTCATGTCTTATAAACATTAGTGAACATTAACCGGTTTGGTAAAACTTACGGAATCTAAAAACAATTTAAATGCAATTTTTGATGCACCTTCTAAAAGTTTTGTATGAATCTGCAAATTTCTTTTCAATTATTTTAGTTTTAACTTTTTGTTTAAGTAAATGTGATACCTATGACAAAATAAATTGAAGCATATGGTTTTGTCCAGACACTGTTAGCCTTTACATTTTAGCTTATTCCACAGATATTTAAGAAATATATTTAGAACAATAAATAAAAATATTAGTGTGCACATTTAATATAAAAATATAATTTACGGTGAAATAAAAGATACAGTAGTAACTAAATAATCAGTGCCAATAATAAATTTTGACTCTGTAAGCCATATGTTTATAACTAGTTTATTAGTATATATGTATTGCACATACTATATGTTTATGATGATAAAGTAAGTTTGGCTTTTTAAGTAATATAATGTAATAGCTGTGCTATGTTCTGTTCTTAAATGTTAGTTGGCTAATAACTGCAATGTTGCAACCCAATATCCTTCAAACAGTTCAGATGTAAAAACATCTTCTCGTTTCTTATATGTTATAATTTTAAGGTACAGAAAGTTAACTTGTAGTTTATTTTTTATCCTGCAATAACAAGACTAAAGCTGTCTGGATATTGAAATAAAAAAAATCTTGAGCACATGGCAGAGTTTAATTTGTATGTAATATAATTTATAACTTTATAATGTTTTAGTTTGAAATCATGAAAAATGTAATGCTCATGTCTTTTAATTTAAATTTGTTTTTTATTTATACATGACACACTGCAAATGTAGTTTCAATAGCATAAAGTAGTTAAGTAAGAAAAATAAAAATCAGCCAAAAATAATAAAAATTTAATATACCAACTATTACAATTTAAATTTATTATGTATTAGGGTGGCTGGAAAATAATGTTGCTTTCTTAAGTTAAATTGACAAAACTACATTTTTAACAAGTTTTTATTTCCAATCAACAATATATTCACCTTTGTTATCAACAACCTTTTGCCATCTAGTAAACAAATTTTCATTACCGAAGCGATAAAAATCAATAGGTTTTTCTGTAAAATATGTTGACAGAAAGGACTTTACTTTTTGGTCTCCTTAATATCAGCATTTCTTGATCTTCTTACAAGTGAAACCCTTTCTAGTAGATGCTTTCATTGTAGTACCTCTGGTTTGTTACAATAATAAGCTTTTGAAGTAAAATTCTGTAAGTGGATTATATCCTACAAAAATAACAATTATGTAAAAAAAATATATTTTCAAAAAGTTATACTAAACAATTGTCTGCACTGCACCATTATAATCTGCGACACAATAGTCTGAACTGCACAGTTATAATCTGCGACAACAGACTGTCGTTTTTACACCACCTATCCATATTACTGAGTGGAATTCAGTTGCAGCATTAAATTTTTATTATTTTAAGGTTACATCCTTGAATATTTAAAAAAAAATGTTATAACTTCCTAGAAACCCCATGGTTCACAGTGTCAGAAACTTATACATTATTAAGTTACACATATTAATGACAATTTTATCAATGGTAAATCATTAGCAATTTTACAGATTGTGATTGTATATGAAGGTATTAGCAAAATGTAACAATTTATCATTATCATTTAAGTTGCGAATTTTCCACTGCTGAACAAAGGTTTAGATTTCTAATAGGTGTGGTTGGAAGTGGCCTACACCCAGGGTCTTCCAACAGCCTTGACAAGGTTGTCTGTTCACCTTGTTAGCGCAATAATTGCCTAAAAAAATCCACAAAAGTGCTATAGCAAACATCACATAGTATAATAAATAATCTTAAGTTGACCTGAGTTGATATACTTTTATATGAAAAATAAAAATAGAACTATTAACTGGTATAAATATAGTCAATTGTTTCAAAATTACATATATATTGAAGCTTTGTAGATTGGTGTATGTTGACTTCTTTGTAAATATATTAAAATGAATCCAGTACACACCAGAACTTTTAAGCAATTATAAAATAATTTTCTTTTCAGTAAACATTATAAAAGTCTGCAAACTTTAATTTGACCATAAACCATTGATTGAGATATAAATTGTTATTCCACCTTATTGTTTGAATAAATTTAACTGACGTTATACTGTATATATATTTGCTTGTTAAGATGGACCATTGGAAGAACTATCTCTTTTAAAGATAATATAATACTATATACTTAATTGCTATGTGTACATAGGGAGAATTAGGTAGTTTTTTTTGTGATCAAAATTTACCTTGAAAAGGATGGCAAATAAATCAAAAAGACATATGTCTAAGGTTGCTTATTTGGGGCTAACTTGTATGTTTTAAAATTATTATACTTATATTTAGTAAAACTTTATTATAAAGTAATCTATATCTATAATTAAGTGTAATAAGTATTAACTTCTTTAATACCATTAATACTTTTTTTAGTTAATTAATTTGCATTGAATTTTTGACATTTTTAAACAATGCAATTCTGTTATTATTATATGGCCATTGATATAAATACTACACAAAGTGTCTAGGCAGGTGACATCTAAAGAAAGTGTGTAGAAAACAGGTATTATTTTGTGATCCATCTATAACAGATGGAATGTGAAAGCACAAGATTTTTTACAATAGGACACAAAACATAATAAAACTTGGGAGCGGTTCTTTACCCCTTGGGTATGGATTTATTTGAGAAAATATTTACATGAGGTGTTTTTGACCTAATGGTCCAGTGTATCGCAAATAATATTTACCAAA
Source organism: Battus philenor (assembly GCF_028537555.1). Taxonomy (NCBI): domain Eukaryota; kingdom Metazoa; phylum Arthropoda; class Insecta; order Lepidoptera; family Papilionidae; genus Battus; species Battus philenor. The sequence continues at coordinate 10,825,631 of NW_027181686.1, forward strand.
ATATTATAATTGTCTCTTCTATTATGACTGATTAAAATTGCAACGGAATGAATAGAATTGTGCCTTTATCTTCAAATAATGTCATCTCATTGCTCCTAGGAAAAACGTGTACGACGTCTCTATATACCCAAGAGTTTAATTTTTGGTTTGACATCTCAAACACGTCATCCGGTCCTAGAGAAAAAACTTGAATAATGTCTTCCAGACCGAAAGTCCAGTGTACCAAAAGGATTATTGTGTAAACTGGTAGCTAAGAAATCTATTTAGTATTAGGAATATTGTAAATATCACTCATCATTATATTTCAAAGTTATACCAATGTAGTACATGTATAAACATATTTTCCGAGGAAAATTCATGTTTTGTTTTCATATTATTTTTTATTAAATCATTTATTTATTCACCGATATTAATACAATTCTCTGCTTGACAATAGACTGATATTCTAGGTGGGTCATGGTATGTGCCAGCCTGGTGGAAGGCGCCGTGACGATGACACCAACTATGACGACGTGAACATGGATCTTAGTGAGGTAATTACCATTTAATATTATTTGACATACATTGGGGCATGTATAATATATCTAGAAGTATATTAGTCTACTTTTGTCCCACAATGTCATATAATTTGCACATTTCTTGAACTAGTAGATACTATGTATATCTATCAATTTCTACTACCACAAATTTTACAAAATCATAATGGTCAGGGGAATTTGAAAGAGTTATTTCATTAAAATCAATTTAAATTAGTAGAGTTTCAGGAGGTTTTCAAGAATATTACCAAGTTTCAATATCTCGTCGTTATAATATTATATTAAGAAACATATATAAATAATAATTCGTTGTGCTCTTTTCAACGATGATATTAACACTTTTATTATTTTATATGTTACCCATTTGTAAATTGACACAAAACAAAGTCAAATACCCCCGACGTGCGAAGATGAGCTGCCGTTAGCCTCCACCAACTTTGTCGCGCCCTCACGTGAGTACATAGCTTTAAGATAATATGGAGAACCTAGGATCACAACTTATTGCTTGTATGAATATATAAATAATACAATTATATATTGGGTATTTAAAATACTTTATATGATTAAGTGTACATTGCATTACAATTATTTTAATATTCTGATGTAATAATGTACATGTACAGAATACAATATAAAAGTTATAATATTGTCTGAGTGTTAATTAGAAATGTTTTTAACACACATTGTTCCCAAGGTAGGCAATGAGTTGTTTTATTCAGGAATGAAATGTATTTATGTTATTTTTAAGTTGTTTCCTAAATATTTTACAATTTCATTTATATTTATCGAGTTATCTAGATGACCTTATAATCAATTTTAATTAAGGACCCAAGTTGTTCCTAATTGAAGCATAGTCGAGGCCAAACTCCTTGATTTTTTTATTCCTCAATTTTTGGCTATCCTCAATTAAATATGTATTCAAAAGACATGCAAAAGCATATATATTGACTATATATGATTAAAAGCTCACAATATGTGTTTTAAATTTTAATTCTAAATGAAAAATATTTATTTTACTTCTATTGATATATAATATAGTTTGGTGTATAATTGATGACGACAACAAACTTCTTAATAATTATTTTAGACTTTAGTTAGTTAATACAGGTAATTGTTTTAATTTCACGATAAAGTTTTTTTTTAATAAATTAACAGAAAATGAAAAATGAATTTATCGAGAGCAATAAATAATCCTTAAAAGAGTTGCATGTGGCAAGCAGGTTGAACACCTTCGTCCGCCGCCTATTACATAATTAAAAACGTTACTGCAAGAAAACAACTTTACACCATGTAGAGTAATTATTTTCAGATTCAAAAGTGTGTGTTATTTCAAACAGATGTTACTTATTATTTAAGGAAATTCAAAAGTTCTGAACTCTTAGATTATTTTGTCGTTATTTTATATTTCGCACTAATATTTTGTTTAAAACTTTCTTAACATTGTACAATACAATATTCTGGATTATTCTATTCAACTCAAATCAAGGGAATTACAAATACAAAATGGGGATATAATATTTGAAGCAATGAAAGTAACATTCAGCACATTTTCACGATATTTACAGGATAAAAAATTGGATGTATTTTAAATATTTAAAAAAATATTTTATTACTGTCGTTATTACTTCCATTTCTAAATTTTTCTATATGGGTTATTTTTTTATAACAAAAAATAAGTATAGTATTAATTTGACATGATTGTGATAGCAGTATAGTATAACGAATGTATGAGTGCCTGTACACAAAAGTCTAATTAATCTTGCAACTTGATACAACGTTTAATTAATATTTTTTAATTGAAGATTGAAGAGATTGAATAATCAAATGCATATTTGCCTAAAGCTATTTTTGCTGTGGTATTATGGATGTGGCTTCTTAGTGACTGTTTTCAAAAATGTCTTAAATATACATTATAATATGCTTGAATTTTTATTTAAAAAATATTTTAAGTATATTAGTATATATCAGAACGTAAAATTTATTGGTTTTGAAATTCTGATATTTTGTAACATTTTTTAGAGTGGCCACTTTATACAGGTTGATTATAAATCGGTGTAAAAGCTTATAATCAATCACTCTGTATATTCAATTGTGTAATTGAAAAATAAATGTGACGTGGAATTTATTTCAAATCTAAAGTATTATCCGTAGTAAGCCATCACTTCAACGTTAGGTAAATATGCATAAACATATTATATGGTTAAAATTATAAACGAAATTTTACTGCAAAACTATGGATTAAAAAATGCCAAAATAAACTTTTTTCTAGTATATTAATAAATACTCGTGACGTTATCTTGTCGCAGGACTCCCAGGGTGGCGAGTCGGAGCCCGAGCATCACCAGTCAGAATCACGTCGCTGTCCGGAGAGACCAGAACGGCTCAAGCGACCTCGTGGTCCGGACCAAGTAGACAATGAACGCTACAACTCAGGTTTGTTTGAAATTCACAATATCTTAATTCAAGTGGGCATTTTTGTGCACTTTTGAATCTTCAATTATTTTAACATAAATATTAAGCTATCATCAGCTCGGAATGCTGATCTTGTGAGAGGAGAGAAGCTGGCCAGAAACTCAATAGTTGCTCTTTTTTTAATTAATAAAAATAATAAAAATTAAAAAAAATATTTGATGTGTACATTACAATATCAACAAGTTCCACACATTTTATCAACATTTTTTCAACTAAAAACTTAAAGGTTTATTTAGTTATATACTTTTATTTAACGTTAGATTTAAAAGTAATAAACGGAAGAACTTTTGGAACTTTATTTGCATATACTCAGACCCATGGATTTGTTAACTTTATGAAGATAAAATCTAGTCGTTACGAGTAAATTTTAAGTTTTTGTTATAAACATATGTATGTCATTCTTATACAGGTGTTTAAATTTTGTAGCATAAACAATATGTTATTGAATATGTATAAACAAGCAACCGTCATTATTCCAGTTTTTTTTTTTAAATCTCTGTTTTTTTTTTCCTTTTATCTCTCTCTATTTTGTTCCTTTTTAATCTCGAGGAGAGGCCACCTGGTATTAAGCTAGACCTAATTTTAAAACAAGTGGCCTTGAGCTGGATACAAACCTGAACGGCTTGTTTTTCATCGCCAAAGAAAAATCTTTTACATTAAATATCTCACTTCTCTTCCTTAGAGATAAAACCTGTATATATCATTGCATTATAATTTGGTCAGGTAATAATAATGGAAAAATATGTTTAGCAGCCTTAAATTCAAACTTAAAAAGTTTTGTGTGTGTATGTGTTATTTGGGTTTCTGGGTGCAGCAGTTTTATAAAAATATCGAAACAAAATCAAAATAGTGTTTTTTTTTTGTATGTAAACAAACTTTGATTTTACCTGGTAACTTTGATTAGATGACAGCCGCGAAAAAGACCGGGAACGAGACCGCGAACGCAATCGCGATCCAGATCGCAAAGACCGACGTCGGGACTCTCCGCCACGGGCAAGATCAGAGCGAGAGCGCAACGACCGCAAGAGAGACCGGCGCTCACCTCGCAGAGACGAAAGGCACAATAGGTAAGATAAAACTTGCCTCTGTTAAATTTAACTGTGGTAACATTTTGAACATTTTAACTGAGTCATAGTGTTGACTTAATTATCGGGTGGCTCACTTTTAATAGTTCAAGTTATGTTCGATAAGCTTTAAGACTTCACAATTTTTTTATGCTTTAGTTACTTAGTAAGATCCGGTTTCGTCCTGACTTGGGAACCCATTAAAATTAAAAAAGTACTCTTTTTTCTCATTACTATGAGGAGTAATGTTACTCCTGAGGATGCCCCATGGAGGAGTTCCGCATTATTTACTGCACCGGCATTTATCAGCGGGCTGGCTGGCGGTTCGCTTCATTGCACGACTACTGCTGCACAGCGAAAGTAGTTATATATTAGTCCCTTTCTTACTTAGGATGGACTTCCGCAAGGTAATGCCTGAAACTATTAGATAAAAAAGAAACATCTTTTGCACTGGCCCCGCAGCTGAAGGTCGTTCCCTTTTTGTAAAAAATTGTCGCTCACTGTGTTATGCCATTTGCGACGATCTTCGGCGATAGTATTGGTTAATATGAGGCAAAGATTTTAAGAAGCGAACCTATTATGCGTAGACGTGCTTGAGATATGGCGCTGGAGGTAAATGTTAAGAATTCTGTGGACTGCTCGTAGAATCAATGCATCGAAACTGATAAAACTCAGGGTCGACACGCCTTTGCACTATACAAAGTAGATTTTAGTCTCCAGGAATATTGGTGAAAACTTGAAAAGCTTTTGACTATAGTAAAAGTGGATGGACGGTTATTACGAGGCCGCGCGACTCCATGCAATGATGCGATCAGGTCCAAATCGTAATGTACGTCCACAGTAGTCAAAGCTAGAATACACATGTGCATAGATGATACCTAGTCTAAAAATTATTAAATTCTTCAATTTGTATGGAAGGTTTACCTTATATTCATGTATTTCAGAACAGATAAAGGTGAACGTAATAGAGGATCACAAGAGGGAAATAACCGCAGAGGACTCCTTGGTGACCGGCCCGATGAAAAATGTGGTGATAATAAGGTAAGCTTGCTTTATATTTGTTTATTCAGAGTTGACCACGTATTGGTTTTACAAACAAAGTGACAAATTAAAAACCTTAAAAAATATAATATTTAACTAAAAATCTTGTCATTAACTTGCTTTTTATATTTAAATTAATTATACTTGTATTGTATCATGAAATATTTGTTATTTTCATATTTAATCATAATATAATATATATAGGGTTCTTTACAATGACAAATTTTGGTATTATTGATAAGAATCCCATAAAAACCCAATCAAAGAGTAACTAGAATCCGAATGAATTCCCTCTATAATTGCATCCTCTGACTTTAAGCTATAAAAGTTCCGAACACATCCTGATCATGCTGATCCGGGGGAGCCTTGAAAAAGCTCAAGACCTTTTGGTTATTTACAATATTCTTGATATAATTAATTTCCAAGCCCTATTAACACATTCCATGGCATGTGGGGCATATACGACCCCCGTTGCACTTTCCGTTCAGACCATATGCAGTTCTCATTGAAAAACAAAAGATTCTTAAAAAATGAATCGTATGGTCAACTATAGATAACTTCACTTCATGTATGCGCGTACGTAATGCATATTACAATTTATAACTTTTTCTCGCTAATTATAGCTTTTCAGTATTGAAAAATATAAAGCATGCATATTAAACTACTTTTTTAATTTTTAAAGTGGGTCCTATATGCCCCAAGCAGGCTGAATGGAAAATCTTCAAAAATTGCCATGGCACGGAACGTGTTAAGAAACTTATTTTACTCAAATTTTGCCATAATTATGAAAAATATTGATGAATTTCACTTTAAAAAAGTTTTTAATTACGAAACTAATATAGCGTCTACATAAGTATAGTAATCATAGTTAATTAACACTAAGTTGATACTGCTATTCAAAAATAAAAACATATCGGGTTTACTAAATCTTAGATTATTATAATTTATTACAATATGTTCATTATTGGTAAATTCGAATAGGTTTTATATTTTTCTTGATTACAGATGTATATTATGTCATATTCCGTTTTGATATAGTTTTTTGACTTAAATTTTATTTTTATAATTGTTATTATTTATATATATATAATTGTGTGTAAATATGCTGTTAAATAATTCATTGTTATTTGTAACAGGTACCTGCGCTGATGGATCTCAAGCCTTTTGGTGGTGAACCTCCACCATGTTATGCAAAGTCACAGGATGCCAGAGACGCTGTCTCACCAAGGTAATTATAACCTGATATTATAAATACAAAACTCATGTTTGCATCAAGTCGTAGGTGTGACTTGTTAAAGAAAGTACTTTTGTATGAATATATTTCTGAGATACAAGCAAGACAACAAATTACAACTATTTGTGCTACAAAAGGAGACTTCAAAAATAATTTTGTTGAATTATTTATATGTAAATTATTTAAGCCAGTTAAATATTTTTAGTCTTGAAATAATCATGACCATTTATCTGGTTACAACTTAATTTTATAATGTATTAAGTTTTGTATGCCATTGATGCAATACTTAGTCATCAATGTATATATATATATATTTGATCTGTACATTAATTTATATAATATAAAAAAGTCATGTATGTATTTATAATTATAAATCTTATAGGTAATATTATCTATATAAAAAATTCGGGACGCAAACCCAGTAAAGATTCTCATTAGGACATAGACAAGGTTGCGCGAATGCCCTAAATGCGGGTGACGATCCTCGTGGTCTCGGTCATCGTGACAATCTATGGGGGAGGCCTATGGCTGGCAGTGTCGCTGAATAGAAGAAGAACTGTAAACTGTAATGTCTTAACTCTAGATCGTGTTGTTTTCTTTGAATGAAAACTTTAACTTAGTCCTCTACGACTATTTTTAACCCTTATCGGTTCCAAGTCACCTCTGACGTGACAACGGTAGTTCTCTACAGCGATCGGATGGCACATGTGAGGTGACAAGTTGGATCATGATGAAACTTGCTGCCTATTGAATGCGCATACGACTGTCTTTTCTCATGTTAGAGATTATTTCAAAAATACTACACATTAAATACATATAAATAAAATGTATTACTTTTTCAGAAAATAAATATTTTTTAAGAAAATTGTTAAATTGGAATGAGTAATAAAAAAACATCTTTTTTTCATACTTATTAAAAATAACTACAACCTGGTGTGAATCAAGCATACGAATCGTGGCGTCTGTTTGGAGTTAAAAGTGTAAATATATACTAGATATAAGTTTTCTACAATCAAATATAAATACACTAACATTATCATATACATATGTTACAGGTTCGTTGAGCGTGACCGGCGCGAGCGAGATAGAGAGCGCGAACGGGACAGAGAGCGGCACAGCCGACGATCCGAGGAGCGCAGGTACGCCTTAAGTGTCGTCTAGTAGTCTTTCATGACCATGACCACTTTACTCAGCAATATAACCCACACAACCTATTTGTTCTCTTCTTCGAAGCTGAAGAAATAACATGGGTTTCTGTGGAAAGATCTGTGTACCTTTTGTTTTTATATGGACCTATTTCACTTGTTCTTCAGCTTATTTGAATTTATTTATACCTGTAAAGATCTACACACGGTCAAACCCATGGTTAACTGTTGTTCTACTATGGGTGTGTTCTGTCCTTGGATTGGGTATTATTAGTTATTTTAAAGTGATTCTCTCAAGCAGTCCTGGTGGCGGACGATAATTTCTTAGGCAGAGCATATAGGGAAGACGTGGTCGAGTTAAAATGCGAGGTTTTAAACCCACCAGGATAGCGTTGCACGCCCTTTGCCCCTCCTGGTGACATATTTTTGTAAATAAATATATATCATGAGAAAGACAAATTCATAATCAAAATTTACATTCTAGTGAAATGCACATGGTATCTACATATTTTAAATGTTAGATATTGTGTAATAATATCATTTATTTCAAAATCAGTTAAATATTTATTTCTTCTTAAAGACAGGTTTTAATTGTTAATTAGTTTAAAAATATAGATACCTCAAGTCTGGTCAAAAAAATTATAAGCTAGATCTTTAACAAACAACTTGCATGTATTTCTATCCCTATCCCTATCTCTACCTCTCGAGTGAATATGCAAAATTAATTGGTCAAACACAACAACAACAACATTTTACAAAGATCTTTCATTTACCTTTTATTAGGCTACTTGCACTGTAAAAACAAAAAGATGCTATTGGGTTCTTTTTGTTGGAATATTTACTTATTATCGTTCAACATCATGGCTGGACAGGGTCTTTATTTATTTTCATTTCCATACTCCCTTTCGTGTTTCTTAATGTTTTTTTTTCTATTTTACTTCATATCTTATTTTTTGATAATAATGTGTTTAAAATTTGGAAAATTAATGTTATATTGGTAGTGGTTAATGATTGAGATTTATTTGTCCTGTGGCAGGTCGGGGGGACATAGGCACGGTGAGCACAGGTCCAGGTCGCGAGGTGCTGCGTATCCACCACCATCGTCACATTCATCTAGGTATGATGCTGTTCATTTTATTTTGTTTTCTATCTGATTTACACACAAAAGGGCTAATATTTAGCCTATAGAATTACTAGAGAAACATCAATGGAAAAATTAAAAGTATACATTACAAATACTTTTAATTATTAGTTAATCTTGTGGCATTGTTTTAGTGCAATCTGTTAAAATTAATATCCCCACATTTTATTTTGGAAAAACTGTTTATATTTCAAATACTGAATTATAAGAATAATAAAGCATTTTAGTGATTTTTAAGTAATATAGATTCCCCTCTACCTAACCAAAATAAATTATACTAATAAGACTGTTTTACCTTTTATATATATATATATATATTTATTGTTATATTGTTTTCAGTTCGAGCGAGCGTCGCGACTCTCCTTCCTCAGGTGACTTCAGGCCGTCTTCTTACAAAGTCAACAAGAAATTAGAGGCTATGGAGAAAATGGGTAAGTTGAATTTATTTCGCTGTTTCTTTTTAAAATGACACCACATATTGTGTAGCTGTATTCAGGTGGGTAACTCTGTTGTGGTTGAAAAATAATGTGTGCAAATATCTATATCTATACTGTGCTGATAACATATCTTGTCTTTACAAAATACTGCATAGGATTTAGGTTTTCAAAGCGTTTGTTAAATCTATTGCGAATTTCTTGCAAAAAATTAAAGCACTAAAGTATCTAGGAACTGTTTGGTAAATGATATAAATAGGATCTAGGAAAATAAATCATTTCTATCAATGTTATATATATATATATATGCTTGTTTATTTTATATATCTTAATAAAATTTCAAAATATTGAAAGTGACATGTTTCAGCGATTAGCTTAAATTAGATGTAATTCAGTTTATTTTCTTTTGTTCTAGGATTACAGATTAAGACACCGAATGGCTCCATGGCCACAGCCCAGCAGTTGCGTGCTGCAGCAAGCGAGACGCCTGCCAATAGTGGACTTCCAGCATACTTTAACTCCGGTGCCCTAAACTCTAACAAGATTATGGACCAGGTTAGTATTGTTGATGTGATTGTAAGGAATGTAGGAGTAATCTTGGAAAATATTGTAGTGGGGCAGATGTCGTTAGTGTCGCTGTAGGACGCGCGTTGCCAGTGTATTCTATTAAGAAAACTTTATATTCAGCATACACAGAGTTTGATCAAATAACTAAGAATGATTATTTATATATTTATGATAAAATGATTTCATATAATATTAATTTATGTTATTATTTTTTATAGTTTGTAACACTAGAGCAATATTTAAATAGGGGCTTATCCAGCGAAAACTTAAAAAAAATTGGCTTTTAATGACTATATAAAAGGACAAGTAGGTTGATTGTTTGATAAATTATTTGATTCGATTATAGCTTAGGTCAATTTAAAGTATCTACTTGTTAATTTCTTTTTTGAATTATTTTGTCTTTGTTTTATAAGTTACTATTCAATTTAAGAATTAAAACTTACTTTAAATAACTTTTATAATATTCTCTTTATTCACAGGTACAAAAACGAAAACTGTTATGGTCTAACAAGAACAAGTCAGAGGCTGAGGAAGCTGCCAAGTGGAGCGGCACTCGATTTGCTCAGGACTCTGATGGCAAACAAGTGTCAAAGTTCATGAGGCTTATGGGCATTAAAGAACCAGGTCAGTTTTTATGTGGTCTTCTTCAAGCCTTTCATGCATTCTGGTCACTACAACCACTATGTTATAGTGATATTAGGTAGGTAATAGCAACCAACCATGCTGAGGTTTAGTCTTCTCGGCCACCATTGTGATTGGTGTTATTAACAAGTGACAACCCAAGCCGTGGTGGAGGCCGATGAGTCAATGTGGTTCCATACTGCTAGCATTCCATGGAACATCCAGCAAAGTATTCTAAGGGCTCTGTGGCCTCCTAATGTGGTAAAATAATAGAAATAATAGTATGTAGCTGCTAGAGCAAAGGCTCTCCAGGTGCCCTCGAGTTTCATTACTTTAAAAGAGTTTTTAAGCTAGGCGCCTTCTGCACCCTGCCACGTCATACTCGTAGACACTGCAATTGCCATTAGAGTAACCGTAACAGCCCAGTTCAAAAAAATGTAACGTGTCTTCAATGCAATTATTTAATTCTGAAAAAGTTGATTAAAATGTTGTTTTATAAAACAATTTTACTAAAGTTTATTATTTATATCGTCAATTCCTTTTGATCATAAAATAAACATCATAAAATAAACAACTGTTTACAAAGAAAGCTGTACAAAAATTAATAAAATGTGTAATTATTGAACTGTAATTTACACTTATGTGATAAATTTGATGTTTCTTTAATATCATTAATTATATATGGCAAATATATAAGTCATTTGTCAGCAAAAAGCTTAATAGTTTTTACACCAATTTCCAGTCAACCTAACCACTCAAAAATTATACATTCATTTATTTTTCTAATGGAGTGTGTCGGGCCAATAACTTCTGACAGACAGTACAGATTGCAGGAACAGATAGTAGACAATAATTTATTTATTATTCAGTAATATTCATTTTGAAGAGGCTTTCTGTTAGTATATTATCTCTTAATATTACCTAATATTTTATAAACCATTGCTTTTAATGCTATAACTAATCATCCCGGTGTAATTATTTTTGCAAGAAAGAATTGGTAAACATTATTTCTCTGGTCGGCAGCATGACTGGATCTGTTAAAAATTTTTTATGTATTATAACATATTATCCTTCACTTATAAATCACATTTTTATTAACAGCGGCGCTCAAACCAACTGCACCCGACGCATCCGTAGACCCCAACAAGAAACAAGAGGAGTTGTTCCAAGCAATGCAAGCCCAGTACGAGGTCGCTAGGGCGACCACTCACACCATGAGAGGAGTTGGCCTCGGCTTCCAGCGGGGACAATTTTAGTTCCCTGATGTAAATGTGAAATAACAGTTTTTATATAGACATAATTTCCTCCAACACATTAAGAACTAAAAGTGAAGTCTTTGCACTGTGTATCTCCCTTTTTTGTTTCATAGTGTTTTGTGAATGTCATGTTAGTGTAACCAAGTGCCAGTTCATGGGTTCCCTAATAATGGCTAAGTTGAGAAAATGTGAAGAAATAGTTTTGTGTTAACAATAAGACTATGAATAATGGTAAAGACAATGGCAAGTAACATAAATATTGTGTGAAAAATGATTTTATATAACCAAATGTGGCCAAACTGCAGCTCGTAAGCCACATTTTTGGTTCCGATTGATTGTTGAATTACTTCAATATTTAAATGTATATAACCTATGTCAGCTCCTGGGAAATTGAAACAAATTACTGGTGTGAATAATAATAATTATTATTATTCTACAATAAAATAAGAAACACCAATTATAATTAAATAACACCGGCATTTTAGTATTATTAGGGGTGCTGACATATATGCATGTCATTATATGTAACTCCATTACACATAATTTGTACTTTTGTTTAAATAATTACAATAAATGTAATAATTCAAAAAATGGCTCGTAGTACCAAAAAACTTGGTCACCCCTGTCATATAAATTATTCACAAGATATCATCTACCACCCACATTGATAATAATAATACAGATAAAGTGAAAGCATGGAGAGGTGTGATTCAGTGTGTAATATTTTTATACAAGTCATTTGGTATTACAAATATTTGAAAGTCTACATGTATGACGTCATTTAGAATCTAGGGATTTAGTGTATGGGACAGCTATGTAGTAGAAACAACAAACAAACTACTAAAAAAAACTACTGCATTGCTGTCCCATAAATCAATGTGAAGAACGAAAATGGCTAATAAGCATGTAGCAGATAACTAAATAAATTTTTTACTAAAAGTCACTTTCTTTTGCAATTATGCACCCTGTGTAACCAGTCACTATTTTCATGTCACAAATTTTGAAATAATGTAGTACCTTTTGTCAAACCATGTTTACAAAATTATTACTATTTGCAACTTCATTATCATCATTTCAACTGCAGAAGGTGCACCTATGGATATAGGCCTCCCTGTTAGACTTCTGACAATCAGGGTCATCTGTCCTAGCAGGGAACATACTTTGCTGCGCCTACCGGTTCATTGTCTCTTTATGTGTTAAAAAATAATTATATTCAAATGGGATTTTTAATTAATTTTTTGCAAACACAGGGTGCTCTTTTACCATATTTTAGCATGACTTTGATTTATGTGACTTTTTTTTATATATTATTGTAAACAAAAATTTTAATTGCAAAGTATAAATAAATTTTGTCATGAGATAGTGTGGCTGTGTTATGAATTGTACACTGGCCAAAGTGTACCTTTTTAAAATGTAGATAAATACTGCCAATTGCCTTTGAGATGTGAAAATAAGCAATGTCCATGCAATATAAATATCTTTATACTTTAGTTTTAATTTTCGTATGTGTATATAATTAATACTGTGAATGCATTTAGTTTTTAATAATTTTATAACCAAGACTTGTGTGATATAGTTCGTTTTTGTTATTCAGTACTGCATATGCGCTGATCTGCAATTGTATCTGTTAAAAGTTATTTTAGTGAATAAACTGCAGAGAAACTCAAGTTTTGTTTATTGTTGCTCTACTAACATTTACACCATCATTAATTTAGTTAATTGACCCTTCCGCTCCGTGAACTCAGTACCGATGAAGCTGTAAAAGCCTTAGGGCTAACATCATCAGAGAAAAAGCAAAAGCAACACCATCACTGTATTTGAGGTGGCAAGTGATGAAGGCCATGTTCTAAAACTAAAACCATAATCTTGAGAACTACCTGCAAGCCAATCAATCTAATTAATATAAGTATAGACATTGATGTGGGTGATGGTAAGACGCTCTATGCACATATTTTCTCCTTAGAATCATAGTGACTCAGGATTTTTTTTTCTGTTGCCCCCCTTTATTGAAGGTCTCTTATTCACCCCTAACATTTAAAGTTAATTTTTTTATTTATTAATGACTTTTTAGTTTATCCTATATTTGTTTCTTCTTTCATACTTCGTATGTTATTTCACTCTCTCTACTGCCTTTTACCACACATTCTATCACTCTTGATCATCCATCACATTTCTTTCTTTCATCTCTCCTTCACCAGTTCAGTCTGGCTAAGCTAATCTAAATTGACCTTAATGCTCAAAAGAAACAAGAAATAATCCTTCAATGGTAATGAAAATGAAAGCCAGGAGTGATCAATGTATTGTACATTATATGAAGACTATACATTGTTGACTCGAACACAATGGTAATGACTACCGTCTCATGGATGGTGTTTGAATTTAAATATTGTGCCAGTAATTCTGAGCATCCTCACAAATATTACATGACAACAAAATTAAACATCACCATCAGCCTTGAGACAACAAGTGTAGAACATATGAATCACCCTTAGAATGCCAGTAGGACCATTTGGAAGTGGCCCGCATGCAGCTAAATAATAAGGAAGGGGAATATAATTTTAACTTTTTAGGTTCATATGTAATGCATATGGAATTGTGATACAATGAACTAGCAAAATTTGCCAAGTTTACTCACCACAATTACTTCCAGCTGCTTAAAGAATAGTATACTATATATAATATACAAGAACTGTTTATATGTTTTAAGGAGATCGGAAAATAATGTTGCTTTCTTAGGTTAAATTTACACGACCACGTTTTTAACAAATTTTTGTTTCTAAACAAAAATTTGTTCACATTAGTTATTAATTACGTCATCTAATATACAAATTTTCTGTAAAATATGTCGACAGAAACGACATTATTTTGCGGTCTCCTAATATTACAATTAAAATAAATAAATAATAGCTTTATGGTTTTTTATTCCATTCATCGTCAGTATGTAATTTATTTGACCTCATTTCAATGCACTTTAATTATATAAAGAATAATAGTTTAAATACTTCTTTTTAATTGGTTTCCCCTAAGTATTCCTTATAATTAGGTACATCATAGAATTTAAAATTTTTAGAATACATAAATAGAATTTTTACTATCGTTGAAAGTAGAAAATAATTATAAAAACAAGGACAAGTTTTAACTAAAAGAGGTTCTGTCTCTGTCCCTAGAGACCGTAATGTAATTTTATTCTTAGATTTTGGGAAAGAACTTGCAAATATTGCTACTGTAAAAAATGAATAAGTTATATTCCTGAAGTGGCCATTATTTAATCATTCTTTATGAATCATTTAATACATTATACTCAATTAGATATCTCATAGTGCTACAGACGACTATTCGTACAGGTTGAAGGCTAATATTCAAAATCGCAATACTACATTTTCACTATATTAATAGCTTCTGTAGAAACATCAGCACATCATTTAATTTTCGAAAGATATTAGAACTTGCGAATTATGATAATATTTAAATGTACGTAAAAATTAAATAAACATATTAAATTATGATAAACCAAGAAATTTATTTACGAAAAACCAAAAGTAATTTTGATTTATAATATTAATTTAACTCTTGTTTTAAGAAAGGTAATACTGTTTTTTAAATTATTGATTTAAATTGGACATTTTTATGTTGGTCACACTATGACGTTCATCTGTCAATAAATGTCTGCGGGTTTTCTGAATTTTTTTTCTAATAAGTAATAATTAATTGGATTAGTGTTTAGAAAATTAAATTGCATTAAATCTATAATACTATCTTTTCGGTCGTGTAAAATACGATAATTTGCTATCTTTGCGGTCTATAAAATAGTGTGTTAATATCAATATTTATTGGAATTGCTAAACCTTATTGTGTAAATATCTTTTTAGTATTAAAATTCTATTGGTGCCAATATGGATGAAGGAGAGACTAAAATTTGCCAGAACTGGTAAGTAAATTCACAGTCGAACGGTGGTTGATGTTGTGTCAATATTTATCCTATTTATATCATTGTACGTTGTCGATTTATTTTTAGCGAAATGGAGCAGATTTTACATCTGTTGCACGCAGTTCTCCGTCGGGTTGTTTACCTCACGCTGAATTGTTTCCGAAACGTTCGCTATTGTTTTTTTCCGGTCTTTTATTTCTAATAAAAGTATTACTTTTTTGGTGACATATGTTAAGTGCGACCTTTTGCGCAGCATAACTGCGTCTTAAGCTCATCTTTTATTTGGCTTAAAAAGAAGGTACATGTACAATATTAAAGTAGTCTCAATATGTCTATCTCACTTTAAATATATTACTGTAATATATTACTGCAAAATAACCTTATTTTTTTTTTGGATTTTTCAAGTTGTTATTTTTAGCCCATGTTTCAGGGAATAATTTTTACATTTAACTATTTATTGCTATATAAATTACCTAGTTTTTCCGACGTATACCTACATTAACTAGTAAATAAATAAATAGCTAGTAGATAATGTTGTCGTAAATTAATAGTCGTAATAGTATCTTATTTAACGGTATTTAATTTTCAATAATTATTATCTTCGCGGTGGATACTTTATATATGTGAAAAATGGCATTTATTATTTTTGCTAGAGTGCCACGATAAGGTAATGGGTCATTATTATGCTCCAAATTACATGTAAAACTACCTTCGTAAATACATGAACATGTAAAGGGTATATTTACTCATTAACCCTTTCGTTGTGGGACAGTCGGAAATGCATTGCGCTTTACGTAGCTATTACCATTATCGAAAATCGATGGATAACACGAAACTCGAATTTTAGCTTGGTATTTCTATGAAAATGGCTAGCTGGCGCGGCGATGTAACGATAATAAAGTAATAATTATAATATTTTTTTTAATTCGGATAATACTCCTTTGTATGATATATATTAATACCCAAGTCTTTAGACATAAGGTAATGAATAAATGTTAATTAAAATCTTGAACTCGTCAACTACATGCGTATAATATATAATAATAAATATATTTATTTAAAAAAAGAATAGGTACAACCTGTCTACAAGTTTAAATTTTAATGATTAATTTCGACCACTTTTATTGACGCGTCGCGGCCGATGTGATAAGGAGTTCACAATTATCATCTTGAAAGCTGACAAATGCTCACTGCAAGGCATACACCTCATCCAAAAATCGCCACAATGACCGGTCTTGCGCATCTGGGGACTTTCCACCCGGTTCTTGGTCTTCTTACTAAGGGGCAATCTCACGCCGCGTCTACTGGTGCGTGGTCGTCATTCTAGAACCTTTAAACAATTTTTTTTGTGAATTTTAATCTACCCTATATGCAATATTAATAAACCTACCTATATTATTGTCGTCGCTATTATGCTTTACGGAAAATCTCAGTTTTTATGATCGATCGCATTATTTAGACCAGTGATCCTCAAAGTGTGGGTATCCAGGGTTCTGCGAGAGACTCGATTGCGATTTACGTTACAAAAATTAATGGGTCACCATTCAAAAGCAGGTGGTTTACAAAAATTTGTCAGCTTTCGATCGTGAAGAATTAAAATGTTGGCTAAACTATCAATGTACGCGGATATTTTTTTAAGAAGCTCAGCGACTGTTACTTGCAAAGATTTGCAAATTTTATATTAAGTATGTACCAACATTTGCAAAGCGTCGTCGCCGTCGGCAACGGTTGTTTTCTCGAGTTTTGGTAATACGGTAGAAATGTAGCACCAGGGGGTTCACCAGAGACAGCTGAATTTTGAAAGTGAGAGTGAGATATATGAGAAATAAGTTTGGGAACCTCTGATTAATATAATTTTTGTCATGGAAAATTTTCTTTCATAATAAACGATAACACTTCAATTATTTAGGATCATGTAGATAATTCGCGTTTTATACGACGTGATCCGCGTTATTTTTTACCTAAAATGTCGCTAATAATTAACCATATTTTTTATAGAACTAATTTAATGATAAAAAGTAGGGTAGTTATTCATTCCTAAATATTCATGCGAAATTATAATAAAGATGGCGTCACGAATAGCGATAAGCAGAGATGCAGATTGTTTTTTTTACAACTTCCATTATAACTACAAATACGTTCACAATAATACATTTGAATATTATTTATTTTTAGTTATAAACAAACACGTGAAAAGTTTGGAAAGAAAACAACAGGGATGTCACAACTGTCCTATATATACAATTGATAATACTAAATTTGATACGTGTTTATTGTTTATTTTCTGTGATAAATTAGATGTTACTTCTGGGCAATCCTTGAATTCACCATGGGAGTAGAAGTGGCTGGATAGGAGGGTGCTAGGATAACTCACATAGCAGGTCTAGAGGCTTCTTTGAAATGCATTGACATTTTCTGAACTGACACCTCTCACTGCCTTGGTAAATCCCCATTTTTGAAATGAGCTGATATTAACTCTTGACTTGTGTATAACCTACAACAGATAACAGAGAGATTGAACTGTTATACTTTTCTCTTTCTATCTGCTCCACACACACACTCACTCTGAGTTTACTCCTAGTTATTTTATTGACTAGGTAATAGTACTAGTTCATCTTAGTTATGTGGTATTTGGATACATTTGTTTTCTAGGGAATGGCACTGACATATCCTCAGTCTTTTAATTCTCATGGATTTCATCTTAATTTACTTTTCATAGTTGTAGCAAAAAGAGACTTGATTCTTAACCAATTAAATACAATGTAGCCAGATTAAATATTTTGTGTGCAAGTAAAGGTATTTTATAATGCTCTCTGCTTTTGAGATTTGCTACTTACTTGCACTTACACCATACCTTGCTTGCACCATAGAAAGCTCCAACACCTGATAGGTACAGTACTATCCTTGATGCTTTAGATGATGGATGAACAAATAAGTTCTGGGCAAGACACTGTTATACTTGAACTATCATAATATCAGGTCTTATGGTCAGTAGGAGATTTAGTTTTGACTTCTTTCCTCTTGCAATGTAGATATAAGCTACTGTGAAATTGCATTGGTATATATGAAGTGAGTTATTTATAGGGACAGCACATACTGTCTGGTGATGTCATGAGCATGTACAGTGTAGGTAATTTGTGTTAGGAGAAACGGGCTTGAGTCATGTTGATTTATGAACAAATATTTGTGTAAAACTATTATTTATTATTTCAATCTGCAATCAGTCCCAGGACTTTAAGTAGATATGTTGAGTGTTTTGTAACAACCAGAGTGTGCACTCCTCAGGGGCATCTACTTACAAAATATATATCAGATTTTTTCTCCTATCCAGTTCCAGGATTCTAAGTCTATTCAGATATTTAGGACCATCTTCTATTGTCAGCTGATAAGTCAGTACCTTTAGTTGGGTATTTGGGTTTTTTTTGTCCTTTCTTGCAGTTAACTGGATGTCTGATGATTTGGGAATGACAAGGTGGTGGTGGTATTTCATCTTCAGCACATCATCAGCACTTGTCTATGCCAAAAGAAAAATGCCAGAAAAGCCAATTTATTAAATAGAATCTAATTCACTTTCCATGTAATGATTTATCTAGAATGCATATAGATTTTAGATGGGTCCACTATAAACTGTGTTGTGATTTTTTATTTACCACTTACATCAATTATAGCATATTATGTAGAGTGATTTTTGTGTGTTGTGAATGGGAGGCCTTACAGAATGGAGTTTTAAAGGCTTTTACCTTATTGCACTATATAGTTTTATGTTGTTGCAAAACACAACTTCATAGAGCTTTAAAGTTATGTTTGTTTTGCTTAATTACTTAGAAGTATTCACAGTGGACAAATTGTGCACAAAGTTCACATGTATTATTATTCCATGTGTAGTAAACTTGTATTGAATCGCATAGTACAGATTATGAATTTGTGTCTAGAATAAAAAAAAATATTATCTATAACATTCGGATTATAAAAGAAACAGCTTGAATGATTAAAGGATAGTATGTATCTTCTGATGAAAATTGTGACGACTGAGGTGATGTGGAAAGAGTTATTAGTGTATAGTATTGAGTTTACTCTACTTGCTATATTCTTTACACCTATAACCAATAATTCTGTATACATCTATATTGCTATCTCTGTAAATTGATATATTTCTAAATATTATATTTATGAATAATTTTACTAGTTATTTAATTACAAATTGCATCAGAATATAATTGGCTAGTATTCATAAGGAGGGCATTGTGAACTATTCAAGTCAAACTCCTTATGTAATAAAATATGTAGGTCTGTGAACCCATTTCAATGAAACTTTAAAAACATTGCATCTAGGTGTTGATTGATAAAGGTTAAGAAATTGGAGTGTGTCTCATTGGCAACTTGAATATATTATTGTTTAACATCGACTTTGTTAAAAAGAAGATTCTTGATTGAAAATATCTCGATATTTTGATTAACCTTAGTCTTTGTACAGAGGATATCATTGTAAATTTAATCATTCCTGTCCAGGTTCATTAATAATTTTCATAAGAACAGATAATATTTATAATTCCCTGATGTTTTCATATAGTAATATATTTTTTTACTTAGATCTTATGTATATTATTTTATGTTAGCGAGTCATACTATACTGAACCAGTGAGTTTTTTTACGGTTCCTCTTACGTTCATATGTACATTTTTTCTTTCTAATCCATGATTAGTTTACAGACAAAAAAGAGGATAAAGTGCAAGGCTTCATTCTCCACTTTGGGGCAGTCCATATGCCGCTTCTTAGACACACTAATAACACTACTTAAAACAATAATAATTCATTATTATAGAGCTGAAGAATTCAAGCGAAAAATTCAAATACTTTAACTAACTTGTTCATAAGAAAAAGAAAAATCAGACTTTGAGTTATGTACCAAGAGAAATTAATATTAAAAGTTTTAGGTTCTGCATGCTTTGGATAATGAAGATTTTGAAGTTGCTGGCTTCGCCCTAGAGATGTATGTTCCTGTACATAAGTGACATTTATTTAACTTATGTACACCATTCGTACAATATCAACACAATAGATAAGTACATAACCCATTACATCACATAGACTAGGCAATCATACATGGATATTGTATAAACAACTTATTTCATTGCTGGCTATATATACACTGCTTTTTGTACTGAACAGCTAATAACAGCCTGCACGGTCATAATTAAAAATCTGTGTTTCGCCTACAGGTCCCAGAACAACACATAATTTATGCCTGTTAAAATATATTTATTAGACTAACTGTGCCGTCGACTTCGATGTAGAATTTAATTAAAAAAAAAAAGATTTTTTTCTGCTTAAGAATTTTTTTAAAATACTATGCTAAGTTACTCATTATTACATCGTCTACTTGCCATTATAAGACCCGTCAAAATTGGTCCAGTCATTTCGGAGATGTAACAAACATAAATTAAATAAAAAACACACAGACACAAACACACAGACAAAAATTAAATAAAAAACACACAAACACACAGACAAAAATTAAATAAAAAAAAATTAATTACCTTATACACATATTTATGCATGCAAAAGCAGACATTTTAATATTATAAACATACAGTTCAAATTTATTTATTTGAATAGATTATTTATTTCTCTTGCTATGTCATATTTTGTTTTAGTGTAAATATTTGGGTGTTTGTTATAGTTGTCTATATTGTAATTATATGTTTTATTAGAGTGGCAAATGTAAAAAAAAATTATAGTTATGGATAGTAAATGTTGATGCATTGCCATTGAGTGTTCAATTGATTGAAAAACTGCAGATTTCATATTAAATACGTCATAGGATTCTATCAAGTATCGCCTCCCAGTGAGCTCTGCTTTGAAAGGGGGAGAGAGGCATAGGAGATCCATCAAAGTAAGCTGGATAGACATACTTGTTATATCAATTCTAAAGTTTTATTACAAGCAAGTGAATAGGCACTTTCAAATAGTCAATCAAAATAAAATGTCGGCATTATTACCCCTACAGGAAGCTGCCACCGGCTCAACTATTGATCTTTACAAATATAGTTTTATAATAAGTCCTTGACAATAATTAGCTTCCTAAGTGAGCATTAACAACATTTCATACCACGCATTAACATCAGTATGGTATTCTTGGATAAATTATAGACTTTATTCTATAACATTTTCTTAATACTGGATTTAAATGAATAATGTCAGACCTGAAATTGATTGTGAAATTTTATTGTACATATGTATACCTTGTGGCATATATGATTTACTTAATTTTGAAGATGAAAACTAGGTGTATACATCTTTTTTTTATTTCTTGTAATAATATTGATATTAGCATAGATATATTGCGATGTAATCGTAAGAATATTAGTTTTATTAAAAACTTCTTGCAAACAATCCCCTGCTTCCATGCATTACATGGACCACATCGCTTTTTTTTTTGAATTACATGTTTCAGAGTAAAATGCCATAGGACAATATGCTAATATCTAATATATAAAATTCTCGTGTCACGGTGTTCGAATTTGAACTCCTCCGAAACGGCTTGACCGATTTTTACCAAATTTTACATGCGTATTCAGTATGTCTGAGAATCGGCTACTATCTATTTTCCATACCCCTAAGTGATAAGGGTGGTCCACCCCTAAATTTTATTTTTAATTTTTTAGACAATTTTTTTTGGTTTTTATTTTATTATGATACAGCATACAAAAATACATACAAACCTAAATTTTCACCCCTCTACGATCAACCCTTATCTTACATTTGTTAATTAAAAACTTTAATTTTTTAGCAAAACAACGTTTGCGGGATCAGCTAGTATTTATATATTAACATATTGTCCTATAGCATGACTGGGTAACGTCAGTTTTTAATAAGATTTGTTGTTCGAAACGTGTCGTGTTTATTTGTCGCATGTTGTTGCAGCAAGCGTGAGATCCCAGCTGTGAACTTCACTATTCACTCGGTGCATTGCACTCGCAACCTCCGCGTGTGCCCCGTGTGCAAGGAGCCTGTGCTGTTGGGGGAGCTGGAACGCCACAATGAAAAGCTACACAAGCTGTGTAAGTCTATTTAAAACTTTATATAGTTTAAAAATTACTTATAGACAAAATTTTATTTATTTATTATATAAATGAGCTAGGAGTGCAATATAGGATTACAATATAAAATTAGTTGTAAATGCAACAAATCAGTTGCTAGAAATTAAAGCAATAAGCAATAAATAAATAATCAGTTATATCAATTGTGAAGGACAAAAGTAAAGAATGAAAGATATTGTGACGCGTAAAAGAGAGTGATAAATAAAGAAAAGACTGAAAAAAAATTATTATAAAGTTCCTGATCCCAAAAAGTTAGGGGTACGAGAGGCCACCAATAGCGGGGGCCATTAAAAGAAAATAAAAAAAATAATATGTATCGTGCATTTTTTAGACATTAAAGTATTAAAAAAAGTATCGATGTGTGTCAAAAAAATCTTTTTCTCGTCTGAAAACCACTACCATATACCGGCAGGGAATTGTAATTTTTTTATCGGATGTTTTTTATTTATTAAAATTTCTTTTTCTTTGTTACTTTCGAATTATAACCTGTTGTTAACCTAATATAAGAATAAGAGTATTATTAGCATATTGAAATTTTACTTTATTGACTTACGACAACGTTTAGTAATTTAGTTGCCGTAAGTTTAGGGCGGTGTTTCCCAATCTTTTGTGTAACATGCCCCACAGTGGATCGAAGCCATGGTAGTGCGGACTTTTTTTTTTTTAGTTTTTTTTTTTACTGTTTTTAATGTCAATCGATAGACCTAGTAAAGCTTAATCGGAGTTGTTCTATATATATTTTTTCGAAATCCTAGTTGATTATACAAAAAAAAATGTTTATTTTTTTGTCTTATGCTCTCCTAAGTAACATATTTAATTTTTATATTAAAGCTCTGAAAGGTTAAACTCGTGTCAAGTCCATTTTACAATTGATTTTTTAATTATTTTTTTCGTTTAACTATATTTTTATTTATGCAAGTACACACGCTCTTATGAATATTCAGCGTTATAGAGGGGGTTTAAATGAATAATAATTGGATAAAAATGGAAATTTGTGTATCCCCGGGACTACCATTCCGCCATTATCGATCAACTCTATGTATCGGTTGATTTGAATGTTGTGTCCGTTGACTTTTTCTAGTTTAAATCAGTTTTATTTTTTTTAAATGGCCGCCATTATTCATTTAAGACGTATATTAAAGGATTGTTTACTTTATCACACATATATTAAAAACCGTCCATATATATACCAACAGTCATAATATACATTGTTAGCAATATAATATTGGCACGCATACAATAACATTGGCGCGGACAAGGCAATAATGTCTTGTATAATATCGCATTAGACTCCATGTTGTTTACATCAAGGCGAAGATCTCATTTTAAGCAACAGGCCGGGAACAAAGTCTGTTTTATATATATTAGCTTATACTCGCATAAAGTCATATAAAACTGTAAAATATATACACATGTTTGTTTACATGTAAACCGTGTAATGAATGTACCGGTAATTATGTTTATTTTTGTACTTTTATTAGCAAAGGGCCGATTTTAAAATACGTTCTCTTTGAAAGTAAGGAGAGGTTTTTAGTGAGGAGGTTAGTGTGACAAGAAGTAACACAGAATGGGATTTTAAAAAACTCTTGGACATTAAAGATACTAATTGATTACCACATCAGATATTCTGAATCTCTTTAATTTAAATTATATGATTATCTCTTGTTTTTACGGTTGTGTATATGGCAGGGGGTGTATTAGCTTTTGCGACGTAAAAATTCAAGGGAGGGAGAGCGTCGCAGAAAGTAACGTGAGAAAGAGGATTCCGAAAATTGAAATTTCAGATGACGTATGTTATGAACGGTTGAAGGTCGTTTCAATGATCAACGCGTCTCTATACTGATCGAAAAATCGACCTTTTCGGAGTAAAAAAATTCCCTGCAGCACCTAAAAATCTTGAGGGAAAAATTCCAGTACTGCATTAACGCTCACACATTCGCCTTTCAGACACTGCCTGTGAACCTAGAATGGCGTTAATGTACCTCGCTTTGCGTCGTTTCGTTTTGCGTTTTTTTCGAAGTTGCGTCGCTGCTTAATTAGTACTAATTTTCACTGTGCGTCGTTAGATTTTCAAGGTTGCGTTGTTTTGGGTTCGAGTCTTTTTTTTGAAATTCTCTTTTTTTCTTAAAGATGGCAACACTTTTGTTTCTAATTGCGCCATGCCATCAAAACTCAGGGATTAACTTTCTAACTAAAAATCAACGCAATTTTAATACAGTTATATTTTCACGTTGTTTTGCTAGTTTTAGAGTTCAGTTTCAATTACGTAGTATGTTGTGAGAGAATTATAAATTTATATAAATTTTTACGTGTTGTTTCTGGTTACAAAAAAGGTTTATATTTTACCAGTTTATTTATTGGCAGAGGTATATTATTTTTGTTTTTTAAATGTTTACTTTATTCAATTTTCTTTTTAAAAGTAGTATTTAATAATTTAAACCCTGCAACCTATTTTCGATCTTTACATAGTTTGCTATAGAAAATCTTACTTCACTTTGCGGCGTTTCAATTTGCGTCGTATTTTTTTGGAACGTAACCACGACGCAAAGTGAGGTATTGGTGTATATGGTCAAGCTGGAGCTTGGTCCCACTGCACCTGCGACACTCTACACAGGTCACCGGGTTATACACAACACAATACAAACATTACTCACCATGTCACAACACCCGTTTTTAGAAAGCGACCGCCCGCTCGTCATCAATACATTCAATGCACAGCTCTAAGCGAGTAGAGCGCTTTGCTATGTGCAAGCGTCATCGTGCAACTGATACGCGCTCTACCAAAGACATTTTTAGTTTTTAAGTTTACAGACCCTCCGCTCCATGAATTCAGCTCTGATGAAGCTGTAAAAGCCTTCGTGCTAACAGCAACAACATCAACAGGGAACGAGTAGCTTGGTCCTTTGGTAGATTAAGTGAACAATGGACACTTAATCTGTTAAGTTTTGGTTGTGCGCCGGCATAATGCAAGCTTCACATGTATCGCAAAAGCGATAAACCACCTGCCCCTATAGATCTTAAAGCAAAGTCGACTCTTTGAACAAGCGTATTGTTTGATGTGTGACGACTCTGTGAACAGTTCTATTTTCAAAGTGTAATTTTTTTAATATTTTTTTTACTGGACAGTTCTATAAAATCAGTGTTGATAACCTTAGTATGTGTAATTTTATTAATATTAAATTGTTATTGTTGAACACATTTTGCAGTGCCGTGCAAGCAATGCGGGGAGAAGGTGTCTGGGTCGGATATGGAAGATCACATAAGGGACTCCTGCGCGCAAACCATTCAATCTTGCAGGTAAACCTTATCTTAATTCATACCCAATTTTTTCAGTATACAGTAGTTAAATTGTGATTCTGTATTTTTTTAATCTATGCGAATGAAATATTGTGACATTCGCTCTTAGCTGACTTCCGTTAGCCAAGATTCAGGATATGTATGTATATATATATATATATATATATATATATATATATAGATAGTACACTAAATGAGGTTTTATATTTTTTTTTATTGGTCATATAATATTTATTTATTTCACTTACCTGTATTAATTTACTTTTGTCTTCAACTCCCAAAAGGTTCTCTGGTATATAATGCTTTAGGCATTAATTTCGCCTTTGTACTTATAGTATGAGAAGAATATTGATCATGCCTACATAGAAGCTTTACTGGAGTTTCTCCCGCCACTTCTTTTCCCAACGGTAACGCATTCCAAAGTGATAGTAGTGATATAGATATAGCAGCCAGGCAATAGCAACCGACCGAGATGAGGTTCGGTTCTCTCGGGTTCTCTTGCAGCAGAACAGCCCATGCCAAGATCCACTAGTGGAGGATCTGCACCCTTATTACTCCACGGGGATGGACTCCACGGATCTAACGATAAGGTAACGGCCCGTGCAGAGGTTCCTTCGGGAGCGCTTTAGTTTCGTATTAAATTAACATTTAAATCTTATGAGGCTAGGCGTCCTTTTAATCATACACTCTATTTTGTGTACACTATCTATAGATTATTATAATTACTCTACGAAAAATACCCACCCAGATGTTATCGCGAAGTACTATGCCAATCCTTGGCTGTGTGCATTATATGGATCAAACCGCGCGCGCTGCCAAATGCCATGGTAAATCACTTCGAACGGGTAAAGTTTTCTTAAACGAATTTTGTAATAAATCGACTTGTTTATTATTATTTAAGATTTACTTAATATGCTTTTCGTAAAGGTTCGTGTACTATTTCAGTATTTAAAGTGGGAAGTCCATCATAGTGTCATAGTACAGAGTTAAAGTTAAGAGACTCTGTGTTTGGCACTAATCGGTGAAACATTGTTAACACGTGTTTAGTGATTTGGCGGTGGCAGTTGTGTGATTCGCATTGTTTGCCGCATACGCATTTATCAGCGGACTGGCGGGCGGTGCACTTTGTTGCATGACTGCATGTGCGGAAGTGGCTAAATATTGGTCCTTTTCTCACTTACTATTTTAGTATTATTATTATACAACAAATGAGTATGGGCTTTTTGTTGAAATTGTGGAACAATGACTTGAAAGTTTATATATGCTGTTCAATCTGTTTTTGTGCGGTTGATAGGAACCGCTATCAACAGGAACTGTACATAAATGTCTCAGGTATGATATAACTTAAAAACCATTACGAAATAACTAGGACTTGCTAAAACGTATATATTATCCTTCGTAGTCCGTCAATACGTGAACTATCGTGTGTATAGATGTAAGGCCGGTTTTAAACGAATTAAACCAATCGGTTTAAAACGAAAAAAACCGTTTAAAACCGAAAAAACCCATTTTTTTCGGTTTTAAACGTTTAGTGTTGACGACTATGTTTTTCTTAAATATAAACACATTATCTATTCCAAGCGTAGACATTACCTAGCTAAGTTGAAAAACTATTACCTAGTTAACTATATTGGTTATTTTGAAAAGATTTATCAATCAGTTTCATTCGGTTTAAAACCAAACTCACACACTTGCACTTCTCACGCGGAGAGACGTCAAGATGCAACGTTGCCAGCTCGCCTACTCCACACCGCACACACACACACATACATAGCGTGTTGCGTGCGGACATGTCAGTGTTGCCAGTATTGTAAAAAAATGTACAAATTTGGATTCAATATAAAGGTACTCGTACCAAATATGCCAAACATTACTAAATAACTAAAATGTAATGAGCTGTTATAAAATTAGATTATTAGGTACCCGACTTTTTCTTGAAAGTAATAAAAAAACTGGCTAATCTTACATAGTCTACTCGACAACATGATGATCATACAGTCAAGAAAGTCATGAAAATTTATGAGGCGCCACTATCTTTGTAAAACTGACTGACATTTCTGTCCTAAAATTAAATATGGCAACACTATATTTCTTTTCATGACTTTCTTGACAGACTGTGTGTGTGCATAGCAGTCGGCGGTGGCTCTCTGTCGGCAAACTCTTGAAACAGAAATTGAGGAGTGGACCTTTGAGTAGACCTTAACTACTTGGAAATAAAGGTCAAAACTCCTATCCACAATTTCTTTATGATTTAGGTACATATTTTAATATATTGTATGTAATATTGTTTCTTTATAATTATAGTACTTTATATGTAATATACTTACCTACATAGGTATAAACTGCATAGGTAACTAACACAAGACCAAGTATTGTCGATAATGGTGTGTAAAAACACTGTTCTTATATTTTAGTAGGCGAGTTTTAAACCGTTTAAAAAATTTATTTGGGGTTTTAAACCGCCACTTTTGGTTTTAAACGTTTTAAATCGGCTTTTTTACATCTATAATCGTGTGGTAAACTGGTTTAACTTAGCTTTCGTCACTTGAAGTCATTATCTAGCTCTCGACACGACTCGTGTCAGTATTAATGGCTTACTCGGCGTGAGTATTTTCTATTGTCTCATGTGAAGTTTTTGCTGTTAGCCTAGCGGCTTTTACAGCTTTATCGGAAACGAGCTCAAGGAACGGAGGGGTCCGTGAACTATATTCGGCGTGAGTTAAACCGCTAGTAGTTACTAAAGCTTTTCGAAGTAGTAGGAAAATCAGACAAAAGCGACCGGCCAAGGGACGCTTCGGACCTCTAAGGCTCCTTTGTATCGGAATTAAGCTGGTATTATTGACGAGCGAAAGCTCAAGTCGAGGTCCCCTCATGGGGGCCCTTGATCTTAGTCACTCCATGGGGTGGTCATCAAAACGATATAAGAGTTCGGCGGCCATCAGGTAAAATCTGACCGAGGCTGTCCCGGGAATCCTCAAGCTTCGCTATTTTTAACGAGGTCTTAGGTTAAACGTCCTCTGCGCCGTTCTATCTCAAACCCGCGGTATCAATGGATAACTGAAGTGTTTGAGGATGTACGAAAGGAATGGAATGATTAAGAAAGGAAGATGGAATTGTAGAATGATAGAGGGAGGAAAAAAGATATTGTGTACTATGGAAGACGAGAACGAAAATAAAAATTCTAGTGAAAAAAAATTTATTAAGAAATACAATAACAGGGTATTCTATTAATATTCCCAATTAAATAGGGGGTGGAAGGAGAGGTCCCCCATAGCGGGGGCTTCAAAAATAAAAAATAAAAAACTCGCGGTATTTGCAAATGCCACTTGAAACAGCAGCAGGTAAGTCAGATAAAAAAACGCATAAGCAATCCTATATATTTCGCTCATTTCTCAAATTTACTTCTACACATTTTACACATAATTACGACTATTACAGAAATGTCACATCGACAAAATTTTAAATGAGTTTTGCACGTATTAGAATATATTTTTTTAATCTTTCAAATGAATGTTCTATTCAAAAGTGTGTAAACAAATGAGTGCAGTCGCACCGGCGAAATCTCATTTCGAATACTTTTAATATTTACTGCAGGATGATATTGTGAAAGTGAATTACCAGCAGCAATAAGATCAACTCAAACCTGTGGGATCTGCAAATGCCATTTGGGCAACAGAGAGGGTTTCGTTTCAAAAAAAAAAACATGTGTACGTCCGTCGCCTATAGACGACATCGCTTGACGACCTGGGTGTACAAGGGTCGTCGCAGACGACGTTAGGGCAGACGACATCTGCGTGATAGCTTGTGTGTAGAACTGACCATTTTACCATTAGCCTTGATGTGTTTATTTTTACGAATAGAGTACGTCGATCACCGTTCGGCAGTGTCACTCCTACGAAACAAACTAACGTGAAAAAGAGTTGATAATATCATAATAAAATTTCTCAGGTTTTGCGACCTGGAGTTGTCACGTCAGGAGTTACCGACTCATGAGGGTTACTGCGGCACGCGTACAGAGCAGTGCCCCGACTGCAGGGAGTGGGTCATGCTGAGGTACCGCCAGCTGCATCTCGACTCCAACCATGGTTTCCTGCGCCTTGATGACGGTAAGGAATTAGCTCTATCAGCAACATGTACATGTAGTTTAACTAGTGTTAAGTGAGCTAAGGATGCGTTCACATGTTGCCAAAATATCAATCTACTGTATCGTTTGTACTATGCGTACGTGTTTCTTATGTTAAATACTAAATGTTCCCGTTTTGCGACCTGTTGTGTTCAAGACTGATTTATCTTATGAATCATGTTTTATAAGATCAATTTAACCTGTGATTTAGCGTTTTCTTATATTCCTATTCTTCTATTTAGCGTTTCCTTGCGTCCACTGCTGAATACAGACTTCTATAGATATCCTGGTTCACATATTGAAGTACAAATAATGTTACAGATCCAGTGCCGGGAGCCAATAACATTCCTAACCGAATGCAGTCTGGGCGAACTCCGCCAGGCCTCATCAACGTGGGGAACAACAACTGGCAGCTACGAAACGGCTTCCAGCGCAATATAAACCTGATGTTCGACCCGCCCGCTACTCGTAGCATGATGTACGCGCAGATGACAATGGCGCGGTTGGCAGCCCACACTGCTGCGCATGGAGGGGGCGTGGCCAGCGGTGCCCCGCCCCAGCTCGGCCAAATTGCGCAGCACTCCTTATTCAATTCATTCAACAATTCACAGAGGCCGTTGCCTAAAAGAAATAACAGTGAAGTGCAGGCTAATTTGGGGACTGCGGCAAGGGAGAATAAAAATACGTGAGTAATTTTTTGTATAATTTTGGAACATGTGATAAATCCAGGAAAATTGCAGAAAGATAATAAGTATACTAATAAAAGACAACAAAACGCAACAATAGATAAAAAAGGTAAAGAAAATTCCGAAATGAGCAATAAAAGTTGTGATATAGATATAAAGCAGTAAACAAAATCATAAAATAAATGTTGTAGAAGCAGTGCAGTAGGAAATGGTGAAGGAAAGGAGGTGATGTATAAAAAGGGAGGAAAGATTATGTTAGAGAAAATAGAGAAAAGAATGAGAGGGATTGAGAAGGATGAAAGAAGGGCAAGCAAATTAAATTAGAAGGTGAAACCAGGGGGATGTACGAGAGGCCCCCCAATTGTGGGACCCACAGATATAAAAAAAACCTGTTTACCCCAAAACCAGTAATTGATTTTTATTTATACATTAATTGCTGACTCAAATTAAAATCAAAAAAAATTCTTTAATGAACATATGAACGATTACAATGTTGATGTTGAGTTCACCACCTGATGATATGTGATGACCTCAGACCTGGGTAGAAAAGGCAAAAAAACTCATCGGGACCTTGTAGTCTTTTAAATAATATTAAATTACATATTTAATAAACATTGAAATAGCCTGGATGTGGACACATCATTACCTAGATGTGCTTTTTTTTATCGGTTGTCTGGTAAAGGATTAATTTTAAACACAATTATTACAAAAAACAATTGACGACGTGGGTAGGAGGAGATGGGGGTGGATTGACTAAACAATCAGATTTGGTACCCATTTTATTTTTTTAATTTTTGCAATGTTCGAATTTGATCCTTTGGCTAGTAACTTTGCCAACCACTACCCTAGTATATCCACAATAATGTTTAGCAAGTCAATACAATTAATATTAAAAAAAAAACAAATAGTGTAATAAATAACATGAACTGTATTTATTTTAATTCACAGAGCCTCGTCCCGCGGCGCGGTTAAGAAGCGCGCGGCGCCGAAACCACCGTCCGTGTCCGCATCGGCGCCCACTTCGCCCATCGCTGAGACTTCGGGCATCAAGAACACCAATAATACATCAACTGCTGGACCCAGTACCTCATCATCGTCAGCCGTCGAAACAGCTCGTGCATCGGCAAATGATTTTAAATCTAAGGTGGCAGGCGGTACGTTAAAATTAGTTATAATCTATGTTATTCTGAACCTTTCATTCCTTTAACCCTTAGTTAAAAATTTTTACTTTTAAGTTCTATCTATCAATCTTAACCAAAACAAGTCTTTCTTTTACTGTAAAGACGGGATCTATACAGGATTTATATTTGTGTATATATGTATGTAGGGTACTGTATAAAGATGTCGCTTGAACCCCCTGGAGCATTTGTATCTATGAAGACGCTATTAGACTATCAGTCTATAACTAGTACATTTATATATACATATATATGTTTACACCAATACCTCACTTTGCGTCGTAGTTACGTTCCAAAAAAACACGAGGCAAACAGAAACGCCGCAAAGTGAATTAAGATTTTCTATAGTAAACCATGTAAAGATCGAAGATAGGTTCCAGGGTTACGAAATTACTACTTTTTAAAAAGAAAGTTGAACAAAGTAAACATTTACAAAAGAAAAATAATATAACTCTGCCAATAAATAAATTGGAATAATATTTACCTTTTTTATAACCAGAAACAACACGTAAAAATTTATATAAATTTATTATTCTCTTTTTAAAAAACCATTACACAGTACATTACAACACACTACGTAATCGAATCTGAACTCTAAAATTAACAAAACATAGTGAAAATCAAAACGTATTCAAATTGCGTTGTTTTTAGTTAGAAAGGGAATCCCCGAGTTTTGAAGGTATGGCGCATTTAGGAACAAGTGTTGCCATCTTTAAGAAAAAAAAAAATTAAAAAAAAATTGAGGACTCGAACCCAAAACGACGCAACCTTGAAAATCTAACGACGCACAGAGAAAATCAGTACTAATTAAGCAGCGACGCAACTTCGAAAAAAACGCAAAACGAAACGACGCAAAGCGAGGCATTGGTGTATACAAATATATTATCAACACTGAGATCCACAAAGTACTGAGCATAAGTACTGTTAAGTAAAGTTAAAAGTACGTAGATATAAATATAAACAGTGACTAGAAAATCACCCGAATGACAGACTATCAGCTTCTCTAAACAATTGAAACGGTATGATCACACATGGTGAACGGTGAAGTATTTACTGTTGAGAAACGCTTTAAACGTGATAAAACACCAGAAAAAAATCTGGTTGTAGTCTGAGACTGCTTGCAAATGACTATGGAGAAAAATATTTATTTATGTATATATATATATATGTAATATGTCACACATTCTATTGCCAGAAGTTATAAACTGTCGCACTCTAATAATATGTAGTACTAATATAATAAAAAATAATTATAAGAAAAATTGTTTGACATAACATATTTCAGACTGGTTATTTTACTACTGGACTGGATATTTATGTACATACATTAAATCGGTTTGAAGCTATAGACTGTATTCATTACACTATAGTAGTTAAAACTGTTGACTACTTAGCCCAAGTGTAGAAGTTGATTTCATTTACTAAATATGACGTCACGTTTTTCCACAGAAAAATTAAAGAAGGAACTTAAACGCGGGCTAGACGAACTGAACGAGTTCTATGGACGGCCAAAAAACCCCGAGAAGAACATTAACAACCCACAGAGTTTTAAACCCAAAGAAAACTTTGATAATTACAAGAACGTCATACCAATGTCTCCTGAAGAGTTTATGACCAGATTCAAAGAAATACAGATTAGGAAGAAGAGGGAAGCCGAGGAAGCCAGCAAGGCGAAAGGTCCGTTGAACAAGGCTGATAGGTTCAATGAAATTAAGTCTTCATTGAAAGAGCTCCGGAGGGGATTGAACGAGGTAATTTTTTTACCTTTTTTTTAATGCATGATCATATAGTTACACAACAAATTAAAAAAAAAACTAGTCTATTCTAGGCGCTGTTTTTAGTCTATAGTTATCAGCGTTCGTTTCAGAACGGACCTGTAAGTTTTTTTTTTTAATTAGGCTTTTTGACTCTAATTACCGTTCTTAGCTTTGGCTATAAATAATGCTTAGATTAACGGGCGAGGAACAACCACCGATAATAAATAATAAATAAAATAATTAATTTTCAATAAATAGGTTAACCTATATAACAATATAACCTATATGACCGATAATAATACACTACTTTTAAGAGTATAGCTTTTACAATATTATAATTATTGCAGATATAAATACTATGATCAAAAAAGGTGAATTTGTTTATATAATGTAAATTATTCCCAAATGTGAAAATTCTCCTTGGCGTGTTAGAAGAGCAATCCCTTACTTCCATCCTTTTCTTTTGAAGTCGACGCTGTTACCCATGTGGTCCGTTACAATTTCGTCGAAATGAGTTCTCAGAAACACGGTGATTCGTAAATTAAAAATTCCCTTTTTGCCCTAATGAATGCCTTAAATACCCCCAGGATATTGGCCGTCATCTTGACAAATATCTAAAACAGTTGCCATGTACTTTCCAGAAGTATCGACAAACTTAGTTGATGACATTGGTAATAACACACATAAGAGTCTAATCTTAAGAGGTACCGATGTAAAAAAATTTACAACTTGATTATTTTTGTAAATTTCTGTATTAAAATTGATTATAAGATTTTTTTTTGTAATTCGCGATAAAATTGTATATTCTTGTGTGAAAGAGCGCTTACTTTTGTTTTGTACGAGGCGCTCTAAACTCTAAAACCGGCCTTGGGTAGGGACAGACAGAGAGAGAGAGAGAGACAAAGAGAGAGCTGTCTCTTAATCAAAAGATAGTGTTATGTTATAAGTCGAATATAAGTATTTTCACCTACACGGAAGAGTGTACACTACGACTTTAAAATCATGTTAGTGATATCGGCAAAGCTGTTATTATTCTTTTACCACACAGACTATTTCTTCGACATATTTATAGTTGTATGATATTGCAACGTTTACCGCTTCGAAAATATAGATTTTTGATGAAGCTCTTGTGTGTTTCAGGTGACGGCGCCATACAATATTAACGCCAACTCAAATAACAACATCAAGTGAGTATTGACAAAACAGCGGATGGCATTGCAAATGGCGGCTAGCATCACAGCGACATCTGTCTGTCATTAAGCGTATATCATATAATGAATAAATTTTTGATACGTTACTGTGAATCGCGACCAAGTCGAGGTTCCGGCGCCCTTTTGCTGAAATGTTAAGCTGGTATTATAGACAAGTGACAGTCCAAGCCGAGGGTTGCCATCAGGACCCTTGAGCATAGTCATTCCATGGAGCGTCTAAGAGCTCGGTGGTCTCCAAATCTGGTGGAGTAGTAGCATGTAGCGACCTGAGCTGAGTCATCTCCTGGAGCTTACCAGCTTCGCTACATTAAAAGAGGCCTTACGCCGCAAACTCCACTTAATACCACT
This sequence comes from Battus philenor, assembly GCF_028537555.1. Taxonomy (NCBI): domain Eukaryota; kingdom Metazoa; phylum Arthropoda; class Insecta; order Lepidoptera; family Papilionidae; genus Battus; species Battus philenor. The sequence continues at coordinate 10,860,770 of NW_027181686.1, forward strand.
ACCACTGGCAGTGAAAAAACCGGTCCAAAAATTTCTAAATTATCGCGAGAAAAAAATGTGAAAGTTCTTTGTTAATAAAGTTTTTTTTTGAGCATATTAAAACAGCTGAAACATCGTCTCTGACTTTAGACATCTTTGTAAAGTTCACAGTCGTTTATGTAAGTATGGAGTGGGCTATGCTTGAGATTTTTCTGGAAGATCGGATGAGGAATGAAGTGGTCTGTAGACGAATGGTCGGTGGATTGGCAGGTTGAACTATCAGTGATCAGGCCACATGGTGCAAACAGCATATGGTCGCTCATAATTTGAGTACCAGATGGGGCTAGGTAATGATTGCGTACATGCGCTAAACTCTGGATGTATGTGTATATCAAAAGTAAAAATTGTGATTTAGTTAATTTCGAACAGATTGTAGTATCCTTTCTTTGCATAGTGCGAACGAACCAGCTAATGTGGCGCAACAAAAGGCACGCGATGCAATGTCGGACGGCAGCGACGAGGAAGATGCGGCTGGCGGGGCGAACGGGGCGGACGCGGAAGGCGGGGCAGGCGTAGCAGCAGGCGTCGGCGGGGCCGATGACATTCTCAACGTGCGCCTGCCTTGCGAGTTCTGCGGCGTGCCCGTGCTAGCCGACGACCTAGTCCTTCATCAGGTACGTAAATGTTTTGTTAAATTTTATTTTCATATAAAATTATAATGTTTACTAAAAATATTTAAGGAAACCGGTAGAATTTTGAAAAACAAAAGTACCACGTAGATCAATTTCTGGAGAAGTTGTACAGATCAGCGCTTTTAAATGTCGTCTCAACATGTGCAGAGCAATAATTAATGTTTAAAGTAATTCTTCATTGATAAAAATTTAAGTAATTATTTTTCGTATGATCATTGAAGTAATTTTTTTAAACCAGAGTGCTATTTCTATTTCTTGTAATTCATGTTGTGCTGCTAGCCGGACTAGGCTTTGTACAGCTTCATCGAAATTGAGCCCGTGGAAACAGTAGTCCACGGACTAAAAACCAGAGTTCTTTTTCGAACATCCTATATATACTGTAACGACCTTTCAGATTAAGCCGCCTTCTTATGAATTTTTAGCATGAAAAATAATAAAAGGAAAAAAGATTATAAGCACATGGAACACTACCTGTGTGACGTTTTATCAGTCGATGTATTTCGTGCGACAGAGATAACGCTCTACGAAGCCGAAATTAGCCGATTGTCTTTTTACAAAGGTTGATGTGCAATATTTATCGTCGGGTACTGTACTATCCCAAAATAATACATAAAAATAATATAAAATAATAAATAAAAATAATGTTCGTAATGCCTGCAGACTGGCTGTCAGCCCGATCTGGCACAGCTACCGCCCGGGCGTCGTCAGGAGCCGCCCCTGGACAACGCGAGGGCCGAGCCCGTCATCCCGTGCGAGTTCTGCACCGAATCTCTGCCAGTATATCTCATCAGCGAGCATCAGGTAACGTAAACACATTAAATATGTTTCATGATAGCATTCGTGATTTGTTGTTTGTAAAGATTGTCTGTCTGTAAAGATTTTGGAATAATTACAACAGAGTAATTAGAATTACGTAGTGGTCGCTTATGACGGGTCTAAGCTCATCCAGGAAGCAATGGAGAGAGCTGACCTCGGAGCTTCGCTGCAAGAACCAAAGTCGCTGGCGTAGCTCGAATACTTGTTTGTTTCAAGTAGCAGTTATTTTAGATTTATCACTTCATTTAATTCCTATTAATATAAAAAAGTTGTATGATTATTATTTTCAGTGGGTGGTGGCGTCTAGCTTTTGATATACTTCCATGGGGGTTGTAAAATGTGTAAAATGGTTTGACGACGATTAAGGAGGAGGGGTAGGAGGATTTGGAAAAAGCCCTTGATGATTGACCTTGTTAAAGTCGTCGAAAAACTATGAGGATGGTCTATGTCCAGCAGTGGGCATCCTACGGTTAATGATGGTAATGATAAATAATCTTTGATCGCAGGAGCGCTGCGGCCGGGAGGCCAACCTGCTGTTTCCGGACTGAACTCTGTCTTCCAACTGATAATCAACTCAAGTTCACTAACTGTTAAGGGCAAATGTATATTTTTTCTAAATACTTTTACCTCATTTACAGTCGTTCCTTTCAAAGCCCAAATCGTTTCTAATTAGTCATATTACAGTGCTCAAAACTGAAACAATAATTTTCTCAACTCGCAACTGTTTATGAATCTACATAGTTAAGTGTAAAGTGTCTATAATTATCTTAATATATAATCGTAGCATGTAATGCGCACGCCATCTGTTGGTCAGTGTTTAAAACAGGAGTTACTATCTGACTCGGGACTTCAGGGATATTATTATTAAAAAAAAGAAATTAAAAAATTTTAAAAAAATATATTTATATAGTTATAAAATTATTGGATTTCTTCGATGTAAGAAAATGATCATTGATATATCGAATATTTCCCTACGTTTTCGCCGGACAGGTATAGTGCTCTTCCAGATAAACTTCTATGACTATTGTATAAAATGTAAAGATGCGTTTACACGTGACAAATATACGAAGCAATTCGTAAATACTTCACTGTCAGTTTTGTATGTTGTGATCAACGAGAATAATTTTTGGTTCTGCCATTTATACACCCTAATCCTTAAAACATTGGGTTCTCGTTCTAACTGCCGATCGATAAGGGACTCCGCTGGTGTCGAGCCGTTCAAGTTATTCTGTCTTTTCGTCCGTTTTATAACAAAATATTGAAGAATAAATAGTTTCATTAATTATTATGATTTTTTTAAATTATTTAAAAAAAAATTCTCACGCCTTCTCTGGAATTTCAATCTGGTTGCCTTTCTTGCTTCAGGGCGAGAGAGAAGTTGTCTAGAAATTTTAATTATTTATTATAAAAAAAAAAAAAATTCAAAATTTAACAATAGCGAAGAAGAACATAGAACTTGCAAAGCCGCATTCAAACTTAAAGAGTTTTTCCATGGACACTTGTTGTTTTTTAAACGTCGCGTCATCGTCATTTCAGCTACAGGATGTTCGTTCTCGACATCGTACACCGACATTTAATTATGTGTAGTGATCACTATTGTCATAAGCAGAATACCAGTAGAGACCAATTTAATAGAAACTAGAATCAGATACTACTCCCCCTACAATGTGTTATAGTAGCGTAAAGTGCTGGAGTGTTTTTGTTTGAAAATAAAGTACCATATACATAGTATTATTTAAAATTTTAATTGCGTAAAAACAATTACTATATAATATACCTAGTATCCAAGTGTCATATTTTTTTTTCAATTCTTTTAACCATTTAAATGAGGGTACAATAACATATCATCTCAATTTCTGCTCCAAGACTCCAAATCCTCGTTGACTTGAGCCTAAAAAAAACTCAGACGAGACAGTATGTATCCGTAATACATTATTAGAGGAAGTAATTTACAAGGTTTAATATCATGTACTTCCTACTGCTGAAACGCCTACTGCTGAAACGGTGATGGAGTTGATGATGATGGTTTCTCAAAAAAATTCATGTGAATAGTCACGGGTGATATTTCTGGTTAGGCGTTGAAAAATTTTTTTTTAAATTACGTTTTGCTGCAAGTGTAAACGCCTCTTTACATTTTTAGTATTAAAGATTTTTGGTTTAAGCTCTGTCCGGTATCAGTGTAGATACGGTCTAAGTTGTAGTTTGTAAGGCTGTATCTAGTCTGCGTCTATCCCATACCTTGACTTATTTACTAGCGACTAGGAAAAAAGAAAACCTACCACAATCGATGTGTGTTATTGCGGTTATTTGTGTGTGGGATATTAATTTTCGCAGTCATTTTTTGCGAGCATTCTAATTCTCGAAAGATTTATATTCGTAACTTTTTGTACTCGCTTAACACTCATTAATACTATTTTGAAAGAAAATTGATTTTTTTAAACATATCTTTGGAAATTAAATAAATAATTTGATTTATAAAAAAAAAATTGTAGAAAAAGTTGCCAAAACTGATTTGTTTTGATTATGGCAACTTATTGATTTTTTTGAATTTTTTTAACGCCACAAAAAATTGTTGCAATGATTTTACAAACTTTGGACACTCGATATAAGAAATGTCATTATTCTTTTACATCTAATGCTATGCTAAAAATTTATGGTCACGTTCTTCCATATCCTGTGGAAACCTGTTCATCAATTAGTTACTAATTATATAAGCCATTGATAGCAAAAATATCTCTAGTTCAATAAATATTGTTTTGTTTTTAATACATATTTGAAATGGTTTACAGAGAATTTGGTCAACATTTTTCAATGTAATAATAGACATTGTGATTCACAATTTTTTTTTCATAAATCCATTGGAAGTAGGTTTATTTTTCTTTGAAAGTTGAACTCTTCAAGTTGATATGTTTCATACAAAATGTCATTTGTGAATTTATTTATTAAAAGCAAGTTCTTTATTATTACAAATCAATTTCGTCATCTTCCAGTAATCCTCGTCCGAATAAATGCATTTTTGTCAACGCTTCTACCAGTACTCGAAACAGTGAATAACTTTTTTCGGTATAGCCCTCAATACCTTTGATTCGGTTTTTATCTTAATCAGCTGTCGATTAGCTGTGGATGTAATAGCATAATTTGTTTTGGGATAAGGTTGCCTTTTTGAATACAACTGTAATATACGAGAGGTTTAACTGAAAAATAGGTTCACAAGTTAGTCCTCGATTTATGCGTCGTTTGAAACGTAAATACGAGTGTGTGTAAATACGTTAAACTAACTGAAAATATTTGCATTAGATGGAGCTATAATCGTTTCCTTCGCTAAAATTTTGTTGTCATTATGCCCTGTATATAACCTAAAGATGAATCTTCAATCGATACCTATCAGGCTATCTCTCTCTCTCTTTTTCTCACCATCTCGCTCTTTCTCTATCCCTCTCTTACTATTTTTTCATTTATTTAATTTTTGTTCACGTATGTTCCTTTACAGTCACAACCCGTATAAATTATGAGGAGAAAGACTATACACCAATACCTCGCTTTGCGTCGTTTCGTTTTTTTTTTCGATGTTGCGTCGCTGCTTAATTAGTACTAATTTTCACTGTGCGTCGTTAGATTTTCGAGGTTGCCTTGTTTTGGGTTCGAGTCTTTAATTTTTTTTAATTTTTTCTTTTTTTCTTAAAGATGGCAACACTTTTGTTTCTAATTGCGCCATGCCATCAAACCCCGAGTTTTGAGTCTTTCTAACTAAAAAAATGCAATTTGAATACAGTTTTATTTTCACTTTGTTTAGCTAATTTTGTACTTCAGTTTCAATTACGTAGTGTGTTGTGCTTTTTTTTAAATAAATTTATATACATTTTTACGTGTTGTTTCTGGTTACAAAAAAGGTAAATATTATTCCAATTTATTTATTGGCAGAGTTATATTATTTTTGTTTTTTTAATGTTTACTTTGTTCAATTTTCTTTTTAAAAACTAGTATTTTCGTGACCCTGGAACCTATCTTCGATCTTTACATGGATTGCTATAGAAAATCTTAATTCACTTTGTGGCGTTTCAATTTGCGTCGTGTTTTTTTGGAACGTAACCACGACGCAAAGTGAGGTATTGGTGTAATTAAACTAGTATTAAATTGAGTTTCCGAAATTGGTAAACTACATTTTGTATGTTTGTTCATTGAACTTATCATATGATTTACCAGCTATATTGCATTGAAAAATGTTGCTTCTCAAACATTATATGTAATTCATTTTTAAGCGCAATTTTTTTTTAGTACAGAGTTATTAACAGATGTGAATGCCATCGGTGGGAGTAGATCTCCCGTTAGATGGACCAACGACATCAGCATTCAGGATGCAGGAAGTCTCTAATAAGTCCGGATATTTTTACGATCTTTGAAGAATGCCTGTCTTGCAGAGATCATATCTGATATGATGATGTATGCCATCCACTAAGACCTTCCTTTTTATCACTTACTGTATTACATTTATTTGAGCTGAAATTATTTGAGCCCCTTGAGTTTATTTATTGATAAATATATATATTATATATTAAGATAAGCGTTATTCAAAGAAAATTTGACCTTGCTTCTGGATGGATCCAGATGGACCTGGTAATCTTCAGCGCAATGTTCTAGAAGTGAAATAGTGATGTGCCAATTCATGTTGTATGTGTTTATCATTCAGTCCATTTCAAATTGACCATAAGGGCCGTTCATAAAATACGTTTGCTTAGTTTAACTATGAGTGACGACCGCCATTAAGATAACACGTTTCGTGTAGCTGCAATTTTTGAAGATTTTCTATTCAGGCCTCGTGGGGCGTATATGGTCCACACTTAAAAAATTAAAAAAGTCGTTTAATACGAATGCTTTACACTTTCTCAACATAGCAAAGCTATAATTAACGGGAAAAAGTTATAAATTTTAATATGAATGCATATGCACGCGCAAACGTGGTATGAAGTTATCTATATTCATTTGTTTAAGAATCCTTTGTTTTTCAATGAGAACTACAAATGGCCTGAACGGAAAGTGCAGCGGGGGTCGTATACGCCCCGCATGCCATGGAATGTGTTAAATTCCATTTATAGACATTTAAACAATTTAAAGAAGCCCTTTGGACATATGAACAGTAAAATATTGTTTTAGAAATTAAAAAGAAAAAGTTTTTGGAATGATTATTCAGGTATGGAGGGGGGAGGCAACTTAGCTTTTTTGAGGTCACATTTGCAGGGGTCGCAGAAACGCGATGTGGCAGAAAGATTTTTTGCCAGATTCTTGATAGAATCAACGTTTTTATTTTAACAAAATTAATGTCTTTATATTTAAATACTCGGCAAAGTTAAAAAAGAGTAAATATCTGTTTCATTGTTTTGTAATAAAAGTGAAATTCCAGTTGAAGTACTTTGTGAACGGCCCCTTAATTAGATTAAGTGTCGAGAATGTCGTATATTTATAATCTTGGTGTCTATATACGTTTAAGATAAATATTATCTGTATACAGTAAGAAACTTGTCAAGGAAATATAAGCTTTATTTCCATACACGATCTCACTTCATATATGTAAAGATTATTTAAAATATATGTGCTATGTGTACAGAACTCGTTTAAAAATTTTGTCAACGTGACATTTCTGTAATATTCGAAATTACGTGTAAAATGTGTAGATGGACATTTTGAGAGATGATATCAAAAGCCAAATATATAGGACTGCTCATGCGTTTTTTTTTTGAACTTTATTATCCTGTTGCCCAAGTGGCATTTGCAGAATCTACGAGTTCGAAGTGGCAGTGCGTAAAGGACATAAAACTCCAGCTGCTGATAAGGATGGGGAGACGGTAAAGCTCTTGGATCGCTTCAGCAGGTGCTCCATGGAATGATTCAGTTCAGAAGCCCAACAAGAGGACCTCGACTAGGGCTGTTACTCGTCGATAACACTCGTTTATAATTCTGACTCAAAAGCGCCCGAAAGGATCGAACATCGACTAAGTTGATTTCTATTATTCGGCTAAATATATTATCATTTTGGAAAGCGTTAGTGCTGGGAGTCGTAGTGGAAGTAACTCCAATAACGCTTCTATCTAGAACGATTGTTTCCCAATGTCCCATGCCCCACAGCAGGGCAATTCGAAAGTCGACTCCACGTGAGTTGAACCATTTTGCTTTAATATAAAATTTATGTGTGTTACATATGGGAGAGTAAGAAATTTAGAAAGGTTAAGGTGGAGTATGGATTAAAAAGGTTTGAAAATATTGGTTTAGAATGATTGGAGGTTGGCAACCGACTATTTTACACGAGTCGATATAGATTCCGACGAGGTAGGTTGGATTTGTACGATGCCTGTCTTGAGACTCCTGCATATGTCTTGGTCTCAGCGCGACGGCTGTACGAGTATTCCAGGTATGATTGTTTTAATAATGACTGAATGAAGAGTGTGCCCATACGTGCTATTCGTTTTTGCTATTTTTTCCGTTGATTGGTGGCGCTAGTGCGCTGAGGTTGTTACGGCAACACTTGTGATTTTATGGCTAACTTCCAGGGCTCAAAATGAACTTTGACTCGAGCTGTTACATTCGTTTCCGCGGATTAAAATTGCCGAACTCTTATAAAATAGTAACACAAATATACTTTATTATACATCAACACAGAAATATTTTTTTTGCATTATTTAATCATCAAAAAATGGCCCCCCATAAAGTGGACCAATAACATAACGTTTTTTTTTAATGACTTACCTTTTGAGGTGTCTCGTGCGGGGAGTACCATATGTGAGCAGATATCTTTTTACAATATTTTTTTCTCAACCACTACCACCATTCGTTCTCCTATTTTCACTTATATTATCTTTCATTCCTTCGATTACAGTAAAGGTTGCGGAAAGTCGCTTAATGCGGGTATCGCAAGACAGGTCCTCGTGGCGATATTTGGAGAAGACCTATGCTTTGCAGTGGGTACCTATAGGCTGATATGATAAAGCATGGAACTCGTGGGTGAAACCATCGATATCATTAATCTTTAAAGAAAACTTCTCTCGATAGTTAAGAAAGGGACCTAATATATAGCTACTTCCACTATGCAGCAGTAGTCGTGCAATGAAGTGAACCGCCCGCCAGTCCGCTGATAAATGCGCGTGCGGTAAATAATGCGAAACAACTACCACCGTTAATCTACTCAACACGTGTTTCACCCCTCCACGGGGCATCCTCAGGAGATGTTACACCGACCAGTGCCAAACACCGAGTGAGCCCTTTTTTTAATTTTCTAGTTCAAATTTAAACTTAATTTTTGGATGAAATGTACTACACACTACACACGTACAACTACTGCTGCATAGCGGAAGTAGCTATATATGAGTCCATTTCTTAGTTAGGATGGAAATCTGCAAGGTAACGCCTGAATCTATTAGATATTCACTCAATAGATTTAAATAAACAAGGAACTAAACATGATGCCCAGCATCGAAAAATAGTTAACATATCTTTTGTATTAGATATACATAGCATATAGCAGATATATATCAAATTCAAAATATCTTTATTCAAGTAGGTCTGTATTTACGTGCACCTGAATTGTCAACATTGTAAGTAGTAAGTTACCGCCGGCTCGAAACGCTGATCTGCACACATTTAATGAAATTTTATAATTTTTTTAATGTATTATAATATCAATCACGCTTATTTATATACACCAATAAACCAAGTGCTATTTAGATTTAAATTTTTGTTTCTTATACTACGATAATTAAAACCAAATTAAAGTTGGATTAATTTAATCACATTTGGTAAGGTCTATAAATAAATTATGAACACTTAATAAACCTAAAATTAGAATTACAACACCGAATTGTCCTTACATATTGATTCAGACTTTTCATTTTGACACTAAAGTCCTATTATACGAACATTAAAAACAGCACATGAAGTACTCGTTGGGACATCTGGGCACAGATATTTGAAGCCTAGGACAGTTCCATATCTTTTCACATCGACAGTTAGATCTAAACTTTCTCTTTCCAGACTTTTGGATCAAATTAGCAGTCGTGTAACCTATTTTTGGACTCGCGCTGTAAAAACTTGGCTTGCCTACTGCGTATTTAGGTTTCTCTGGAATAAAGTTTGGCTTATCGTCATGACTAGATATGTTTATAATATTAGTTTTGTTTACTATTGTGTCAATATCGGCAGTGTTTGTTATATTCTTAGCTTTATCTGTTTGCACGTCATGTATGATCGACGAATTGACTTCTTTAACTGGTATTATATTATCAGCATCATTACTAGCTTCATTATAATTTATTTTTTCTTCGTCAACATTTGTCTTTTTTTCTGCATTCTTTGATATACCTAGATCATTCAGATTATCTTCAACTAAATAAGGATTTAATAGATACCCGATCTTTGAGTAGAATCTGTTGGTTTTCTTTTCAATTTCGTAATCGTCTGTTGGCAATGTTTCAGTGATGGGATCGTAACCGACTGATGATTCATCAACGTATTCAGTTGTATCTAGTTCAATGTTTTCGGTTGTTGCTATATCATAGTTGAAGTCATCTGAGCTTGAATCTTGTCTGCCACCATTAAATACATGCGTCTGTCTATACGGCCGTCGTTCATCGTCGTAAACTACAGCAGGGTAGTCGAATATAGTCGGTCTAACGTCCGCAATGGTCTCTAAGCTGCTCTGTTGTGGTGCAGTGGAACATGTGTAGAAGCACAGCGTCAGTAAAAATACAGATCTGAAACAAAAACAATTTTAACCGTAAATAAATTTTCAAAAGATGTTGGTAAGGTATATATTGCAGGCTGGATGGAAATCTATAGGTGAGGCTTATGTCTTAAGACATGTTGATGATTATACGTTGATAGAGTTGTGGGATTCTTTTACAATCTAGAGAATACGCGCTAAAATGAAACACAACATGAAGGCACGATTTTTGAATGAAAACAATCTTTCTGTACCATGATATAACAATTAAGGCAAATGAACTGAAATATATTTAATTGAAAAAAGACGACTTTATCACACCATCCCCGTTTCTCTATCTCGATAAAGGATGAGTGGGAAGTCCCACGGCCCACTACCATTCTTCCACTGAGTTTCCTTGGAGGCGTACCAAGCGTTTCGACTAAATATTTCTGATTCTCACAGCATGGATCAATCACAGAAACTATCTGCTGGCTTTCTTATTTCACGAGAATTACAACCCAGGTCTTTTTATGATCAGCGGGCTGACGGGCGGTGCCCTTTGTTGCACGACTAACACTGCATGTGCGGAAGTGGCTAAATATTGGTCCTTTTCTTACAGCGGTGATTACGTAAGAATATTTTGGTGCAGAAAATGTCGCTGTGTTGTTTTTTAAGTAACCTTTTGCAACTACCAACAATCATAAAAAAATGTAAAATAACAAACCTTGAATAGCCAAGAATTTCTTTCGTACACTCAAATATCATATATGTCGTATGCATACAGTTAATTTGGTCAAACAATACCACACTGTCAATAAACTAGTAAAGCGTTTGACTTGTTTGTTTTGTTAATTGATTTCGTTATGAGACGATGTTTCTCCGTCAACTAAACTCTTGCGTTTCGTTTATTGAAATATTCATTTATATTGTTTAATTTTATATCTAGACATTAATAGTCTAGTGATTCACTGAGGTACCCCCTACGAGATATATAGAGATCAAATATCTTCAGAGATTTCTCGAGGAGTTGGCAGTGCTGGTTGGTTGTGGAAATCAGTTCGTTGAGACAAAATAAGAAGACATAGCCAGCGACACTAAAGAACCAGTAGAGCCTTTAAAGTTGGAAGGTAATTTAGAAACGAGTGTGTAACTTGAATGTAAGAAGACCTCTGGTTCAGACCCTAATCTAACACAAGAACCTGGAAAGAAACTGGTAACTCTATAGTTTTGATGCTAAACTTACGTAAGTCCTTCTAGAAATTTTGTATTTAGAGAGCTATACATAGTACGTTGATTACTTTTCATGAAGATCCTTATTTAGTATTCAAATTTGTTGCGTTTAGCTTATTACGTGACTATTAGCTGCTAATATCCACAATAATTAGTGAGAGTCATGTTTCAAGTTGCAGTTTTGTTATAATTACAGTTGTTTAAGGTTAATAAAATCTTTGAAAAGCGGATACTGGAAACGTTCCACCGCTCAGCGGATGCAAAAGAAAAAGTGCACAATTTTAATCACAAATTTCAAGTAAACAAAACAATTGTTTCTAAAATTTAGCGATGATATTCATTGCACGACTTGCAAGCAAAGACTTGCTTACACATAAATTTATTGCACGACTACCACTGCATGTGCGGAAGTGGCTAAATATTGGTCCTTTTCTTACTTAGGATGGACTTCCGCGAGGTAACGCCTGATTCCATTAAATAGATGATATTCATGTCAGTTAGTCATGTTCGTGTTAGATGATTTATTTGTTATTACATTTTATATGACAATTACTAATACTCAATTTATTTATCATGTGATTTGGTGTAAAATTTTTCTAGTCGTAATTGATAATGCTTGTATACATAATTTGCTTTTGGGAAATAAATAACGTTAATCAAAAGTATTTTAAAACATTTCAAGCCAGTGCTAAATTAATTTTTTTTATGACAATATATATCATTGATTTTATTATGTCATTATCTATAAATAAATTTGTGTATTATCTAAAGGCATCGTTTATAAATATGTTTTAAAAGAAATATTAAAATATAAAAACAATATAATTCATAGTTAAACTGTACAGTTGTATTTGTAAAAAATGAATACGAGCACAGATAATATTAGACTACGAGGGTGAATCAAAAAATTCTTGGAATCAATATTAAAAAATGCAAAGATTTAAATAATAATATTTTATTTTTCTACATAATCTCCCTCCAAGGCAATGCATTTAGAATAACGCGTTTCTAACTTCCTTATTCCTTGTGAAAAAAAATTATTTTCTTGACTCTCGAAATAGTCCTCTACGGCAGCTATAACCGCGTCATTATCGTGAAATTTTGTTCCACGAATTTCCTCTTTTAATTTTGGAAATAAGTGAAAATCACTTGGGGCTAAGTCCGGAGAATATGGTGGGTGGTCAAGGAGATTGAAGCCAGCACAGCGGATTGCGTTGAGCGCAACTTCCGATCGATGAGCAGGAGCGTTATCTTGAAGGAACAACACGCCCAACGACAGTTTTCCACGACGTTTTTCTTTAATCGCTTCACGCACTTTCGGGATTAAATTTGCATAATAGGGTCCAGTAATCGTCTGACCTTTTGGCATGTAACCAATAAAAAGGATTCCTTCACTATCCCAGAACACAGAGGCCATAACTTTGCCAGCGGTAGGAGCAACTCTAAATTTCTTAACGGATGGAGAGGATGGTCGTTTCCAAGACATGCTTTGTCTTTTAGTTTCAGGATCAAAATGGTGGACCCACGTTTCATCCATGGTGACAAGACGACGGCAAAAATTATCCGAATCACGCTGGAACATTTCGAGATTACGCTTGGAAATTTCCAAACGTCGCTTTTTGTTTTCGCCGGTTAACATTCGTGGCACCCATCTTGCAGACACTTTTTTGAACCCCAGTGAATCAATTAAAATGGATTGAACACTACCAAAAGATATCTTTAGGATCTCAGCTATATGTTTTATAGTCATTCTTCTGTCTTCCAAAACCAGATTCTCAACCTTTTTGACATTTTCTTCTGTAACGGAGGTTGAAGGCCGCCTAGAACGCGGGTCATCTTTACAGCTTGATCTACCTCTTTTAAATTCAGCCACCCAGTACGCAACCGTAGAATAAGGTACAGCATCACCCCCTAATGTCTGCTGAATGTCCAAAAAAATTTCCTTCGTAGACATTTTTTTCAAACAGATATTTTATCACCGCACGTAACTCACTTTTATCCATAATTTTGACTTTTTAGCAACTCGTTACACAAAAAAATTTATTACATGCGAACGAACTGACAAAAACAAGTGACAGTCTGCATAAATATAGTGTGATAGACAGTCTTTAATTTGAATATCGAACTTGATTCAAAAAGGTTTCATATATATGCACTTCTAAGAACTTTTTGATTCACCCTGGTAAGTTAATATAGTCTTGCTCTAATTAGAAATGTCATTAAAACCTCACTTAGAAAAAAAGACTATGATGATATCTATCTCGGCGATAATGTGGGTAGGCTATATACGCTGCATGGTCGCAGGCTGCTGGAGTTTGAGAGTTCTGGAGTGAAGACTCAGGCAAGCGCAACGTAGTAGTTGCTGTTCACCCAAGATGAACAGATAACCTTGTTAAAGCCATTTAAAGACGCTGTATGCAGATCGTACCCAGAAGTAGATATCTTCAGGGTGAGACGATGATGACATCTATCGTTTTCTCCAGACTCAGCTTCGAGTTTTGTTAACAAAAAAGAGGTTTACGTTATATGCCACATGCGCCTTGTCCCGTCTAACCCGCGGAATTTTTAAATGCCACGATGTGACTATTTATTGAAAAAAAAACTATTTTTTCGGCAAGTGTATAATATATATATATATATTATATCTGTGTGTGTATATATGAGCAGGTTGTGCTTATTAGTATTATATGCTGATGCTATTATATGTATGTACTATCTATATGTAATATATATAAACACAAACACATCGCTTGTCAACGTCAAAAAAAGATGTTACAATTAGCTTATTAGTTTCTACACGCGCATCACTCGGTTTTCCTGTAATGTCCGTTTTGTATATTTGCCTCCAAATTTGTGAACGGCAAATAGTACATATTGTAGATATTCTTTAACTTTCTCTGAACCAAAACTGGTACATCTAACACCAATAATATAAGTAATGTGATTTTTTTTCTGTCTGTTTATATTAATTTATGTTTTCGTCTACCGAATCTCGTGTTGTAGTGGCCAAACAATAACTGTTACAATGTCATGTAAAATTATTAATGGCATGGTCGTCTCAGGTTAGACAATAAGGCAATTCTGTTCGCTAGAGGTCGCGATGGCTGCCGACCGTCGTCGACCTCAATGTACTTGTATGTTTATAACTTAGAAACAAATTGAACTCACTATTTAATTTGGTACGGATTAAATCACATTTTGTAAATATATACGGTTTAGGGGGAGTTTGTCTAATAATCTTACAATAGAAGGATGATGAACAGGAACGTTTATGGTGGGGACCCTAAACTTCCATTAGCGACAAGGACTCTGAGGTGGACGACAGCTCGACGTGGTCTTTAACCAACTTGATAGCACCACCAGGGGTTAAGATTTCTCCATGAGACAAAGAGCAAGAATCTACGGCTTGAGGCGTTTCTTTGATTATATCGTTAGACTCGTCTCATATATCTTTATTGTTAATATGTCACTGTAACAGATAGAATGTATGCTATCGCTAATTCCACTACAAAGCTGATCAAACAGGTTCAGCTCTCTCCTAATGTTAAGCGCGTAATGAGGGACGACGACGAGGGGTTTCCCATCCTAAAAGACCTTGCGGACTATGTGTATATGTATATATATATATGTCTAATTCAAAACATATAGCTTATTTAATCAATATCTGATGAACAACACTATTTATGTTTCGTACTCCTTATTGATTTGATGAAGGTCCTTGCGGAGTGTGTGTATATGTATGTATATATATATATATATATATATATATATGTATATATTTATATAAGTATATATATATATATACACATATGTATCTAAATATATACCTTATTTAATCAATATTGATGAACAACACTATGTATGTTTCATATTTCTAATTGACACTTGGTTTTTTACTCTGTGCTTTCGTGTTTACTTCCGTCTAGCGTTGAACATGGCTCCTGTTGCTTTGCGTGTTAATTTTGCAAAACAGTTTCAATTAAACTATTAGTTATTAACAATATTATCGTAGTATTATTTCAAATAACCTCAAAAAACAGATACCATCTTTGCAAGTAAAATATTCACGAATGATATTTAATATGATACATGTTCCTGTTTTAAAAAACTGTAATAGTCATACGACTTGCATTAATTCAATTCGATTCATTCTCAAGGAAACGGTGCATCCGTAATTTAAATACCAAGCGTACTTTACAATTATTATAATTGCGTATACGCACTGCGTTGTGAAGACAATCTTGGTTAACAGCGCGTTTGATGAACGCAACTCAAATTACATGCGAGAAGTCAGTGAGCTCTATATTCACTACCGAAACCATAGCACGATAAAAAGATACATCATTGAAAATATTCCGTTTTTTATTTAATCACTTTCTCATTTATATTTATTTAATATATACCGAGTGATTATTTACACATATAAAAACTTTCAATAGGTGAAAATATAACTTATTTATTATCAAGAAGGTTTAAAGCTTCTACTCCTATATACAATTTTCTTGTATAAAGTGGTTACTCTGATATATATTACATGTATTTATTTTTATTATAAGAATACGTCAGGCCAATAACTTTTGGCAATACAAAGTTTACAAAAACAGATAACAAACAATAATATAATTTTAATATAAACATTAAGTCATTTATTATTTTTGATACCATTTATTTTTGGATAGGGTGTACCAAATGAGCTATGATTTCCTTTAAAAACTTTCACACCGATAACCAATCTCCCTGTATATTTATAAATAATTAACATATGTTTAACCTCACACGCTGTGCGACTTGCGTTCAAGGTCTATCGGGACAGGAAGATTAAAAAAAATATATTTATCCTGTGCTGATAGTGCAACAGCATTATAAAGTTTATACAGCGCCATCTGTAGATTAAATTTTTTGTATAGTCTGTGCATATTTTGACATTTATCATTATTATATTATTTTTTTACTATAATTGATTAATGTTTTCTGCTATATTATCAATACGTTATTAATTATTTTTGAAATCAGTGATTTTTAGATAGATATTCACCTTAAAATAACCACCATAACCAATCATCCTATTAAAAAACATTATCTTCTTCATCTACAAAGCTAAATATTAAAATCATTGTATTTGTTTGAAAAAATAGACTAACGTGTTAATAAAAAAAAAATATCACCAGAATTCATATATGCAAAATAGGAATTAAAAAAAATGTTTTAGTTTAGAACTGTAAATTGTATCGAAATGTTAGGTAAGTTTATTGACCTTTCTGAATTATATAATGTGAATTAATGTTAACAATCATTAATTCTAACGGTGTCAATATTTTTTTATTTTTTATAATTTAATGCGACAAGATTGGCCAGTGTCTTAAAATGATTTTACACATTCTCTAAAGTAGACGAATGAAAGTAAACGATAGAGTCCAGCGGATTGTCTAATTGAATTGGTATTGGGCAGCCCATGTAGCGCGCAGAACAGATAGCCGCTGGGGCCTTTAGGATCTGGATGTTGTGATATTATGTTTGTTAAGACGGTGGACACTGACCGCTTTAGACCCGTCCTGTTAAAAATCTATGAAGACTTATATCACGCTGTTGACGTCTTATAGTTAAAATGATGGTAATGATTTAGAATACAAAATTATTTTCGCTTGGTTTCTCGTTTTTTTATGACTCCCACTACTGGGAACCTTTCGTACAACCCCTGTCATGGGTTCACATTGACACTTTTGCTTAAACTTTTATTTACATTCGTTTTTCATCTCTCACTCTTTCTTTTTTTATCCGTCACTCTATCTTCCATTCCTATCAATTTCTAGTTTAGACCTTACGGTATTGCATTAATTTAGCACAACAATAAAAATACTTTTAATAAATTTACGTCGATGTTTAGATAAGGACATAGACAATAAAATACAATCATTGCCGGTAACATATCGTAAGATCAAACCGCACGCGCCAAGACCGAGCGCACGTGAATTAAAACGTACAGATAAATTAAAAAAATACTTCATTGTGCAAGAAACAATGCCGCGCAGAGGGAAACGCAGTGTCGGTAACTAAGGTACACTGACGTCGGTTAATTAACATTTATATAGGTATATATATATATATATATATTAATTAATTACTATTACTCGTTATGCCGTAACAGAACGACTGCCGGTTACATTCAACTTTTTCATGTTTTCTAATACTTTATAGACGGTATTTAAGAAAAAATAGAGAATAACTAAAATTGAAAAATTCTTGAATATGTAGTGGATATTGTAACTTTACGCATTTGACAGTTCTCTTTGAAGTTTGTGCGTTTGACAGTTCTCTTTGACCTTTGTGCGTTTGACAGTTCAGGCGCTGTATTTTCTTCTTCGCTCTTATATATTCAAATTTTATTTATTTCGTTATTATGATCTTCGTGTCATTCGACGCCCACTGCAAGGCATAGTCTTCCCGCCAAAGATAGTCGTGAAGACCGGTTTCGCTCTGCCCACTGTAAAGCATAGTCTTCCCGCCAAAGATCGCCATGAAGACCAGCCTCGCTCTGCCGGCATCCAGAGACCTACGCCGCGTCTACCAGCTAGTAGTCGCCACTCGAGAATCTTTTTGCCCGAATAGTCGATTTAAGTTAACTTTAAGTCAATAAATAAAGTGTACGCGACTTCGACGAACGAATTCGAATGCGACTTGTCAATAACTTCTGGCTGTACAAAGTTTGCAGCGACAGATAATAAACAATAATTAAATTTAATACGTGGTAATACGAATTTAGAAAATGCATTTTCTAACTAATCATACGTTATTATTTACGAAACCATTGATTTTTGGATAGGACGTATTATACATTAAGATAATATCAAATGAGCTATACAGTTACCCCTTTAAAGCTACAAGCCATTTAGAACTGTAACAATCATCCTGTATATAGATATATATTAGTTTTTCCTTTACAATAAATAGTTCCGCAAATTTCGTATCAAAGATTTGTTTTGTTTTCATTACAAAAACAAACAACTAGATGAATATTTATTGATTATAACAGACTTTAATATTTTGTAATATTATAAAATTATGTTTCAAATCGTAATTATTATTATTTTGTTTACGACCAAATAACATAAAGAGATATAAAAATAATTGCTTACTATTAATGAAGGTTGCGAATTTAAAACAAAAGAAGCCACAGATATAACAAAAAACAGTGTAAATAATGATTTTGTTTTTAAAGTACTGCCCAAATTTTGACAACAGATAATATATATATGTAACCTTAAGAAAAATTTGTATTGATGAAAGAAAAATAAATAACCAATAATAAATAAAACTAACCAATGTGTGTTAACGGTGATGATTTACGGCACAGAAACATGGTCTCTCACTCTAAAAACTTGAGCAGATGACCTTATTGAGGTCATTAAAACGATGTATGTAGACCGCTTCCTACCCGTGTTTTTGGAAATATATGGGGAAGACTCGTGTCCAGCGATGGACGACAAAATGATGATTTATAAATGCACTTGTATATTTTAATTAAAACAATTTATCCTATTAATGTCTTTTCTTTTGAGCGGATATGCAACCACTGTATGTCCTCCTCTTGGCAAGCGGGTTGGCGATCGCAGTGTGGTATTATGGTACTCAGAGAACGCTGTTGCCTGTCCTCATGAAACTTGTGAGCAGTGGCAATTCAATATAATTAATGCACAAAGTGTGTATCGAACGTAAGTATCGAACCTGTTTACTATCGCGAGCTTCAATCCTTTACCACTGAGCTCATCTCTTTATGAATATACTTAAACAAATATATAATTTACAAACTAAATATATCTAAAAAAATAACAAAAATATTCTAAAAGTGATTTGATAAATCATTATTTATTTTATTAACACATTTTACCTAGTGGTGTAAAAAATGAGGTTTATTTTTAAAAGTAAATTTGTTAAGATTATGTTTTTTAATGTAACCTGTATCATTGGTACATCTTACATTGTTTCTAGATAAAAAAAGATGCAAATATCATTTTACACTGTCGATGGATAAAATTAACGAAATATCTTTGGTGAGATAGGTTAAATGTCCTTATAAGATATGTAAAAATTCTTTAATTTGCATATTTATTAGCACGCCATGTATGTTATTTTAATTTTAAGTGCTTATACTTTTAGGTACATAAGGTAGAGCAACGACATGGGTGAGTAGAAAGAGAAGTATCTGTATATGCTTAATTTAGAGTGCATTCTTTTATTACTAAATATTTAAATTTCATGGAAATAAAATATTTTGAATGCATGTATATTTTCGAATAAATATGACAAGTCATTGTTAATGTATTCACAAATTCCATGTTTAAAATAGCACAGAATAAAAATAATTTGATGTAACGGATACGATTGCAAATCAACATAGCGTCAATACTCGTTGAACACGGAATAATAAACTTCGACAGAAGTAAGAATATGCACGTTAAAAAAGTGCAAAACGTCGAAAATGTATGACTATATAAAGTAGCGAATAAATACTCATTTGTTTTCGTTTTTTAAATTAAATAGTGATTCGATCGATGTAGTGATCCTACTTGATCCTGTGGGTTTTTATAGGAATCTCGCAGATCATACATATATAGTTATAATTTAAATTATGTCAATACATTTATGTCAATTCATTTTTACTGTTCATTATTAATTATAAAAACAAGACATGATAGAATATACGAAAGAAATCATGGCTTCGATAGTGTTCTTCCAAATTATTTGTGAGTAGAGAATTTAATATTTGCCACCGAAAAGTAATAAAACATTGCAAGACATGGGCCTATCCTAAAGATATCTATTGGAATAATACTATAATCGCCATGTTTGGCAGGCGTATTGGCGATTGCAGTTTGGTATTATGTCGTTCCTCTGGAAACATGTTTGTGAATGGTGAGAACCCACCCATATGAGAGTAGAGTTTTATGAAATCCTTTATTACTTAGCGAAAGAGATATTTCTACCGAAATTCACGTGTCTAAGTATTTTGGTACCACAATTTTTGCGATCAGTTAGTTCATAGGTAGATAATATCATCCTATTGAGCCAAAGTTGGCTCTTTAGCCCTGTTCCTGATGGAGCCCTCGAGTTTAGTTACTGTTAAGAGGTCAAGGCTATTGCGGTCCAGTGACCTCCAACACATGTAATTAAAACTACGTAATTAAACGCGTTTAAAAAATATATAGATACTACCAGATGATGTGTATTTAAACTCCGCGAAAACATTTATTTTACTCTACCGCATCAATAAAACATAATTGAATACACAAAGACAAACAAAATCACTTAATAATATTTTTTTTGTAATTAATAACACAGAGATAATTCATCCGATGTCACATTAATTTAAAAATTAACGGTTAACCTTGTTGGCGCGAAAATCGATTTAAAAAAAAAAGTACATCACTAACCGATACATTGCGATGCCGGCGTTTTCCCTCGCGATAATCTCGTGACACAGCCGCAGGGTTGAAGGATCCACCTCTTATAACGAACCTAGACGATACGAAACGGCGAATGCGACGAAATAAAAAAAAATCAAAGATGGCGACGTTGTTTTTTTCTCGGTCAACGGTAAGCAACTGAGTTCGCGTATCGCCGGGAAGACGGCGCAGTTCGTGGGAGCAAAGTAACTTGGTAATTAACGAGAAATTTTTACCGTCTGTCGGTTTTGTCGGCAAACATTCACGCTACGTGATTTTCAACTCTATTACTAAACGCAGTAATTATTGTTTTACAACAGCAACAGTCTCGTTTTAATTAAATATATTTATGTTATAATTTTTTTTATAATCAAACATATATTTAGTGTTAAAATTACGTGACAAAATTTATTATTACAATGTGACATATTTTTTTTTAAATACTAAAATGGGCACAACAACACCATCGAGCCTAGTGTTTATACGATTGTTCGTCAACGTTGTTTGTTTGTGAACTTGAATTATTTATTGTTTTGTCTCTGTGAGAATCTACCGCAAGGAAATCATAGACTGTAGAACAATCGGCATTGACACCGACAAAGTTACGGAGGTTTTGTTTATAATGTAACTTGATGAAGGCGCCAACGTAATGCTTTTTGATATGTCCTTCGATTATTACATCCCAATGTTATTAATTTAATTATATAATAACCTATACGGGTTAGTTTACACCGACCACTGAGACTAATTTAGTAGAAAAAAGAATCAAATTAAGCTCTTGCATAAGGCATTCTTCAACTTAAAGGCCTGAAGATTCCAAACGCGCTGTCATATGAGGAGAGTCTAGAAAAAACTCAGACGGGTTCTTTTTGGTCACCCGCCATATCCTTAATACAATATTATAGCAATTGATTCCTGAGCATTGCTATCACTTATAAAATTGTGATAAATTTTTTTATCAAGTTTTATTTTTAAATTTATTAATTAGGATTGTATTGTAATATTGTACACAGTTGCACACAAAAGATTTATTAATTTAGAGCAACGAGAAAGATATAGCAAGCCTATTTGTATTTCTTTATGTACATCGCAATTCTTCTCTACAGGTCTCTTTACTGTGAGGCACGTTAACACCCACACAGACTGCCTTCGGCTAGGTGATCGACCTTTTCGTCTATTATTTTTCCTGACAACCAGCTTAACGAAGCTCTGGTTGCGTCCGATCTATATACCCGAAGTAACCAAGAATCCGCTTGTAGCTGATGATGGAGAGCCTAGTTTTTATACGGAGCTGACCGAGAATAGATTTGTTGGTTCTTCTGACAGTCGACGTGCATCTTTTATATTCACTTAAATCAGGTTGTCACGCACATTTCTACTATATACCATCATAATAATTTCTTCACTGAACTTTTCTCTAAGAGTCTCAACATCTCATATTATAGGGGACAATTAACTCTTTTTTGTAGCACAAAAAACACGATATATAACTGCCTCTGTTTTAGAAAGGTGATGAACAAATGTGCAAGAGTAAAATTGACAACGCATCTAACAGAACATTCTTTTGTTTTAGTGTATTTTTAAACATGACGGTTAAAGGTATTCAAACCGATACCATAATAAAATATAATATATAATTGTATTCAAAACAGTGATTTTACTGAATATTCAAATTTCATAAAAAATGTGACTTACACTAAATACGAGAAGCATAAATTAATGTCGTGAATATGAGATTCGACTTCCTAGAGTTAGAAAATGTTTCAATGGTCAATCTATACGTTTTTATTATAGGTACTCAGACAATGTTCAGAAAGCTATTTGTAATTATTAAAGAACGTTCGTGTGCTAAAGGCTTAATGATATGTTCGCCTTCAGACTATTTCAATGTTTATTATATATATATATATATATATATATATATATGGGCCGGCTCAGTTTCTTTCGCCTGTTCTTCTCTGGTTATTTATATCAAAATCAAAAATTGTTTGTTTTTGATACGTTGAATTAAGAATTTTTGATCTTAAATTTGAAAAAAAGTACAGATTGTTCTCGAGTGGCAACCTTGATCTGGTAGAGGCGACGTGGGTAGACCCTCCAGTAGGTGGACAGACGACATAGTCCAGGTCACGGCAAGACACTGGATGCGGAAAGCGCAAAATAGGTCATCGGGGTGATTTTTAGATGAGACCTGCCGTGACTTAGGCGTTTATCATCTGAAATGATGGTAATGATGATAGAATAAATATAAATCATTTACTTAGTTATTTAAACTTTCGCTTTAAACCTTCACTTTTGCGATATATATACCATAAGCTTCATCATACGATACCGTCATTATACTATGTTCTTCAGATTAAATTAGTCATGTTAGTCATGACAAGGTAAAGATGCGTTTACATGCATCCTTTATTTGAGCACTGTGGAGATTTTCTTTTAGTACTATGTTGATTTTTATTGTTTCGCTTCCGTTTTGAAATCTTTTTGAACTGATACCTATCCACGTTAAGCTTTGACGTTTTGTAGCATATTGCCATTATTGTATATCTCTACTTTAATTTCGAAGTAAAAGCCTTCTCGCTCTGTTATATTTTTTGATATTCCCTGTACGGCTTCCCAGGTGGCAGTTGGTACTTATATAGGTTGATTGGGAATAGGTTTAAAAGCCTTGTAGTGGATATATAGCTCATTTGTTTTTCGATAAAAAGCTTTAAAGCTTTTATTCCAGCTTCTACTCCAATCACCCAATACAAAGTGATAACTCTAAAACTCAATTGAAATGTGATAGAAAGTATAAAGAATGTGAAGAAACTTTGGCCCGTAGCAGGTAGAGTTAGTTATTGTTTATTAAATCTGCAAATTAATTATATACCATAAATAATGAATTACAATATATAATAAAGTATTCCAAATTTCTAGAACGTTTTGTGTTACTATGTAATCATTACGTGATTTATTGTTTCTGAAATATTTTTGGACAGGGAGTACCGTAACGTTTCAATATTTTATATCTATATCCAATCAACTTGTAAAAATAAATTTTATGTAAATAAATATAATAAAAAATCCTGTTTGTTTTATAAGTAATATGTATTTCATCATTTTTATTTCAGTCGTAATAAAATTCCCTATAGAACCGGTTGAAAGCCGCCGGCGTTCAACGTCTTCTTGCAACCTTGATCATGTCGTTTGTCCATCTTGTGAGCGTCTTACGCTGTACTTGCCGACTCTTGGTCCACTCCACAACCTTAAGGCTCCAGCAGGTTCAGATTCTGCGCGCTATGTAGACCATCTATATTTCAACTTGCCAATATAATAAAACACAATTATCACGTGAGATACATATTAAAATAATTAAAATGTAAATACCTTCTTACATAAAATCAATTATCATTATGTTGTTATAATTGATATAATTAGTTTACGTATCTAACCTCTTAGTACTTTCAAGCATTTCCTGGATATCCAACACGTTATATGTAATTATGTATTAATCGTCCAAAGACGGCTTAATGTCTCTTGTCTGTTGCAACATAATAAATTTATATAACATTTATAACGAACACTCATTATAAGCGGTATTAAAAATGCTTTAGAACTAATATAAAACGTCACGGTAAACAATCAGTTTAGTAATTGGAACAAAAAGCTGCGAAGGAGATACACAAAGATAGATCTAAACGTGTAGATGTATTTTATATACATCTCAGTGATAAAAAGTAAGAAATATTTTTCCCATTGGAATTCTTTTTTACTATTGCAACATATATCGCAGTTTTTTTTTCATATAATGAAAATTATACACTTTTTTATATATGTTGGCAAAAAACACGATCAAAGCAACGAAGTACTATCTTTTATTCTCTTTCTTTCATCAACAATACCTTCGCATATAGCCTCTTTTTCTTGGCAACGTTCCTTGGTATCACAGTTCGATTTACATATATCAGATATCACTAATAATTCGTTGATGTCTTTTATATGAAAAAAATGTTTATGCGTGTTTTACACTTGTGTTTGTTTTAATTTTACATTCCGAAATTAACAAAATTATAATCTTAATATATATATATTTATATATACACATATATATTTACGTCTATTTCTAGTTTTACGTGTACATCTCCTACGATCTCTAAGTCCTAAGTTTACTGGCTGACAGTTATAAATATATATATATATATATATATATATATATATATATATATATATATATATATATATATATATGAGTAAAAAAATTAAAACAAAGAATGTGTTTATTCTAAGGCGTGATAAATCGATTTTCAATCACTCGGACTAGAGACTGTAAAATATTCCTAAGGTATTATTCCATTTAACAATATTACTAAATTCTAGATTTCCAAAACGAGGGATAACATTGACCTGTGATTTAATAGGTAACTAGTTTATAATTTTTATGTAATTGGTTATTATATCTCAGCAAAAAATTAAGGTGAAGGCTTAAAAATATTTCGTAAACATAATTCTAACTTTGCTAATCATAACAATATTATCAAAACTACAACCTATTATATAATAATTATAGGTATAAAAGCATAAAAAAACTAACGCAGTATACCTCATTTACTGTCAATTTATGTATTGTACACACTATCTCAAAATGAATCGTTTAAGACGAGAAAATTTTTTTTTTTAAAAATTCGGTCACAGCTGTATTTGTCCTACCAAAAGTTATTTTACTGGTCGCACACCTATAGAAAACCCTGATGAAGAGACCCTGATCACATATTGAGGCAAGCCCTAGAATGAAATCCTCAAGAAAAGCGAAGACGTGGCCGCCCAAACCTGGCAGCGGACGATCACTGCAGAAGTGAAGGCAGTTGGAATGACGTGGAGCGAAGTAAAGCGCGAAGCTCAAGACCGTTCGGGATGGCGACGTACTGTGGACGCCCTCTGCCCCATCTTGGGGACATAGGAATAAATGATAAATGATACCTATAGAAATAGTAAACGAATATTTCTGAGTTATCAATTCATACAGGATGATTAGAAATAGGTGTAAAACCCTTAAAGCTTTTTACTGTCTAAAGAGATCAAACGAAACAATGAAAACTTCTGCAATGATAATGTTGGACATATGTTATATGACTGTTGGGTTTGAGGCGGCAGACCTCGCATTAACTAAATCACTTAAGACGTTAGTGTAGTCAGTTTGTAGAGCTTGTTTCACATATATTACTAGGTCATCAGGAACATCAAGTGAATGGAAATGTATTTAATTTTGATCTGTATCTTACCATATACAGGGTGACAGATTATAGGTAAAGACGCTTTACAAAGGCTTATGAACAGATTTGTAGATGAACGAAAGTTTTTGGCAAGTGCAAGTGGGCAGGCCTCATAGCATATAGAATAAATGGCCGTTGGGTTTTTTTTTTATGGTCCCCGCTGTTGGGGACCTCTCGTTCCCCTATCTCGCGTGGGACAGGGACTTTTTATTTCTAGTTATTTATTCATATTTTTTATTATAATATTATCATTCTTCTCTTTCATGTATCATATTACCTGTCGTACTGTTTCTTTCGTTCTACAATTTTCCCAGTCTTTCTCTTTCATTACATTAGCCATACATCCATCCTCAACCACTACATTCAAGGTTTCCTTACTATTTTATTTTGCAACATTACATTTATTTTTAAAACATTTAACACATATTTTCTTTATAATTATCATATTATATTATACTGTTTATTGCACTATTTTTGGTACTACTTTATTCCTTTTATTTCTATATTTTAGTGTTTGCTTTACTTTTTTATTCATATTCAAGTCTATTTGAATCTATTACTGTGTTTTATTTTTACCTATGACATTTATCACCACCTTCCTGCAGTAACTGAGGAAGCATTCTCTCGGCCGTTGGGGTTTTAAGGTTGTAGAGTGGAGACCACAAACCGGCAAGCGCGGTGCAGAAAGTTCACTCACAAAGTTGAAAGACTTTATTATCGCGGTCAGAAGGTGCTTGATGCAGACCATTACCAAACGATTCTATTTTTTCAATAGCTCCCATTATTGGAGACCTTTCTTACATTCCCCTCTCTTAGGTACGCAGGGACAATATGTTCTTAATAAATTTTTAACTAACTTTTTTATTTTCATTCACATTCTTTATCCTTCACATTATCTTCTATACATCTTTCTTTTATTTGTCACACTGTCTTTCCATACTTTATTTTTCATTCTTTTATCACCCGCCTTACTTCGCCTTTACTTCCAGAGTAATACTTTTACATTTTTTTATTTATTTACTTAAGTTTATTAAAATATTTTACCTTTAAATTTTTTATTCATATTTTTCTTTTTGCTTTGTTAAATTTTACATCACAAACTATCACAGCATGTTTTCTTATTCTAGTTTTACTTAACTAGGATTTATTGCTTTAAATTGGTTTATTTATTATCTTTTTATAATACTCTAAGAAGATTTGATGCCTTTCTTCTCTCTCTAAGAGCTTGGCAATGTTTATCTTTTCTATTCTCTCTTGCAACCGAAACTGGCAGTTCATACGCTCCATGCCAAATACGGAAACGATTTTATTGGAATTCCATGGCAATAAACATTTTACTGCTGAAATTCTGACTATGACAAAGTTCTAAAGTGATTTACACGGTAAACTAACATCACTATGTAACTTAGACGTTCCTGTTTAAACTATGATAATTAGTTTTCGAAGTAATCAATAATGAATGTTGATTTTTCACTAACTTTCATCAATAAAAACTACGAGAGTCCGTGGGAGGAAACATATCACAATACATTCTGTTTATGGTTTATGGTATATTGTGTTAGCGATCTTTTTGTCCTTGCTTTACAAAGGTGACCTGCATTATGGTTTATTGTTTGCTCTCACCCATACGAATTTTATCTCATGGTACACTATGTCGTATAATTTCTAGAACGATTTAGAAAATAGGAAATTTTTACTTCACGCAACAGATATCCGTTGCGTTTTGAAAATTTCCATAAACCATTTTTTTTTTAATACCAATGATACGATCTGGTTGACGCGGTATGGGTAAGCCTCCTATTAGGTTGACCGATGACTTAGGTAGAGATTTACGCCTTGCAATTGGCGTCCATCGACTAAAAAGAAAAAGAAGTAAAACTATAATAATATTTATCTTATTATCATACCAACAGAACTACAATAAATCTTCAGATTTGACTAAACTTAGCACAGTTTATCTTGTAGAGTGAACTGCGTGCATCGGGAAGTTGAATTGTAAATGTGTAGGCTGCATAGCGTACAAAACAGACGGCCGCTGGAGCCTTAAGGTTATAGAGTAGAGACCACGGTCTGGCAAGCGCATGGATAATCCATTCAAAAGATGGATAGACGCCTTTGTAAAGACAGAGGCTTTTTTCAGGCTGCTACCAAATTTCAATCGATTCGCAACCGGAACTACGGGGTCCGATTGTTTAGACTCCGTAGATATAATAAACAAAATTAGAAACAGGCATAGAAAAGATCCTGTACTATTTGTGTTATTAACTTTATTTTTTTCTTTCTTATGTTACGTGAACAAAATATACTATTAAATAAATGAAAATCAATAACTTTGGACTGCTGTGCAGTGTACTATTTTATTGTATAATCTTAAATGAAACAAACAGTATGACAAAAAATGTACATATAATTTTTTCATAACAATATCAAAAAGTTTCCAAATTATTGCGATCAATATTGAAAAAAATATTTATACTATCTGACTGTATGACTCTAAGTACAGATAATAAAAATTAATGTCGACAATAAAAAAGGTTGAAAAAAAAATAGCTACAATCGAATAGCTGCTTCAAACATTTTATATAATATTCGGTATGTAAGACATCTTCGTTTCAGCCCATGGACGTCCACTGCCAGGTATACACCTCCACAAAATATATCTATGGGGGATATACCATGATCACCACACTTGACAGGCGGGATGATGATCGCAATGTGATAGAATGGGCAGCAGCGTCCTATAAACTTGTGAGCAGTAGCAATCGTACATAAATTATGTACAAAATGTGAATCGAATCCGCAACCTTCGATCGCAAGCCTCAGTTCTCTACCGCTGAACTATCACTGCTCAAGTAAGACTTACATAACAATAATTTTGTAAAAATATTTTTAGACTCCCAGTGTTATTAATTTTTATTTTAATTATTTATTTCGATAATACAGTATCTTTTCAAGCACCACAAACTTAAATACCGTCGCTGTTCACTAAAGTAACTGTAATGGAACAAAAATAAAAATTCCCAAATTATGCTGAGATTTTGTCTTGGGAAACCATTATATCAATAAAATATAATTTGGAGTAAATAATTTAGCGTCCGCCCGCTATCTAATTGGTTGTAAATTATATGAATTTTAATGAAGTTTTTATAAAATAATATTAAATAATGCATCATTTAAAATCAGAAACAAGCGGGGACAACCAGGTGCTGGTTTTTGTTTTAAAAAAAAATATGTATCTTTTGATATGGACTTGATTTTTCTTAAAATAGTATTCTGAAGATCGATCGTAAAAATCGATAGAAAAACAAATGGCGAACCGGTAAAAAAATTAATTGAGACGTGGTCAACAACCTCTGGAACGCGGGGTCAATGTGCTTGGCAGTAAAGGCTCATGAAATTTCATGAACTGAAAAAGTAATCGTTATTATAAATTCTATTCGTATTGAACTCTATGGTAATATGCTACCCAAGAGATTTATTACTAAGAATAATTATACGAATAATTATATATATTACGGGACTTGAAAATGCGCGCTCTACTTTTAAATTAAATATTTAGACTATACAAATATCTACCTAAAGAGTCTCTGCTTTCGCCCCTATACCTAGTTCCGATGATCAATATGTACGTCGCAATTGCTACGGACCTTCATCAGGGTTTCCCCTGACTTCAGCCTGACCATACATAGTTCATCATCTTTCGGGTCGTAGCATCTCTGCTCAGAGCGCTCCTGCATTCACAGATTGGAAACGAGAAAATTGACCTCACGAGGCTGCATGGAGCAAGTTACCTAAAGCTATAGTGTTATATGCCACATAGTCTATACGGTTCTCATTAAGATCTTTTTGATTAATTTTTCTTTTTATTATGTATACTCTAAACTGCCCTCTCCTTCATGTCTCTCATCGTCATCCAAAGATTGTCTGGTAGAGATTGCCTCGAACGATAAGACCGTCTTTTGTACTACTTATATAGAATTTTGGTGTACAATAAAGTTTAAATAAATAAAGTAAATGTCGAAGCAAAATATGGAAGAGTAAAAAGCAATTGACCCACGATTTTCGGCTGCCGTTCAACACACGAACTTTATATACATAGAATTCATGACGAATTGCTAAGCTGTCATTGCAGAATGGCAAAATCATCATCATAATGTTAGATGATAGGCGACCACTGCAAGGTCTCCAGTAAAGACCTCCAGGATCACCGTTCTTCCGTTGCCAGCAACTTCGTGACCTTAATCATGTTTATGATCCATTTCGTGGGGTCTGCCCACGCCTATCGGCTCATGGTCAATGCTCAAGAATCTTTCGTCCCCAAACTCTAGCTGTCAGTTGCACTAGCGACGTGCCTCGCTGATAGACACACCAGACGACAAATTATTTATACTACGTTTGTGCCCTTGGTTCGTCTGCGGAACTCATCCATAGTTATCCGGGAATAAAATTACATTCTTCTTACAAAGGCCACTTCGAGTAATAATGTAATATATAAAATTCTCGTGTCACGGTGTTCGAACTTGAACTCCTCCGAAACGGCTTGACTGATTTTTACCAAATTTTATATTCGTATTCAGTAGGTCTGAGAATCGGCTCCTATCTATTTTCTATACCCCTAAGTGATAAAGGTTGTTCACACTTAATTTTTTTTTTTAATGAAATTTTTTGTTTTTATTTTTTTATGATACAGCATACAAGAATACATACAACCATAAATTTTCACCCCTCTACGATCAATCCTTATTTTTTATTTGTAAATTAAAATATCAAATTTTTTTTGCTAAACAACGTTTGCGGGATCAGCTAGTGATCATATAAAATTCGATCATGTGTTACAATTGAACCACAAATTACTGTTCATTTATACCCCATCAGTTATAAATAAAAAAGTTTTGATACTGTCGAACGTATACGAAAATGAAATTCAATCTGTTGTAATATTTCGAACAAGCTCTATACAAACTTTTAACCGGATTGTCAAGGACGGCGTCCCACTAGGCGCCATTAAACTTACGTACATGTTTATATAGATTATACACACCCTAAAAGTATATATACATTATGACATATATCTCTTGTATGTATACACATTCCGAAGGTAAAAATAAACGACACAATTATACAGCTTGACAAACATGTTTGATATAAGCAAATGGAAGCGAAATCTCAGTATGTTTTGCGAAAAATAAATATATATACAAGGCTTCATATAATTTATTATAATTAGTTTATTTTAATTTAATTTACATTGACGAGTTGAAGTGGTAGGTTCCGGAGACAAGACCACGGACTAGCTAGTACGGCGTAAGATGCCTTCTACGCGAATAGACAGGTTGTAGAAAAAGGCTGGATACAAGCCGTTTCCAACCAATGTTACTGGAAATATATAAGGAAGGATCATGTCCAACAGTGGACATTGTATAGCTGAAAAGATAATATCATATTAAAAATTAGATTTTATACTACCATTGCAATTATATGTAAGAAAAAAAATTGTCAATCATTTACGAAAAGTATTAAGGAATTCTGCCATTTAAAAAATTTTTAGTATCTAAAAAAATCTTTGCTATTTCTGCATTAAGTGTAGCACATATTTAATTTAATTGTATATACGGTAATGTGAATTTACTGTTTAAAATTTTTGGAAGGAAATTTACGTCAGAAATGATACTACAATTTCGGAGAGTTGTCATTTAAAAAAAAATCAAACGTTTGTCACAAGGAAGTATGTTATAAAAATTTGATTATTTAAAAGTATAAATATATTTGTTCCAAATTCAAATTTTATACCAACCTTTGATAGAATAGTCTTTTGATTCTATAATTTTTAGGGCTGGTCTCGCACTGCTGATTCGGCGAGTTCTATGCGGCAGGGTGCAGAACATGCCTATCCTAAGACCTATTTTAAGGAAAAGAAGCCTTTGGACTCCTGGATGAGCCTGGATTAGGATCATTACTTTCTACTATACCACCGGATTGGTCATAAAATTCAATTTCATTTAAATAGAACAGTGAAGTATTTGGAGACAGATAAGGACAATGGAATAGCGCTCTGACGCCGCGCCCTTGTGGACATTGCACCCGGCTGTCCATCCGCTGATTTTTAAAGAAACTGTTACAACTGATATGGCTAAAGTTCAAACCATTTGCAATATCTTTATTCAAGTAGGCATTTACATGCACTTTTGAATCAACATTTTTTAAACATTATATGTAATAAGTTATCACCGCGATGCAGATCTGTTGAGAATAGCCGGCTAGAAACACAACAGTTGCTATTTTAAAATGAATGCAATAATTTTTGATGTATTCATTATAATATCAACTATGTAAAGGCGTCAACAAACCAAGATCCATTTTGATCAACTAAAAACAATTTGATTTATGTATTGCATTCAAGAGATTATTTTAGAATAAAATTGTAAAATCTTTTAAGCTTTTACACCTATTTTTTAACATTCTGTATGTATTTTTTCATTATTTGTTCCTCTGATGCGTGTGGTGAGGGATATCGCTAGGGGGAGGGGTATAACTAGGTTTTTTATTTTTTATTTTTTGACTTCGTTTCAGGTCTTTCATTCAATCCCTATTATTAGCGGACAGCGTTATTGTTCCAACATAATTTAAATCGATTACCATACTCATCTTTCGTTCCTGTCTTTCATTCTTTCCTCTAATTTTCTTAACAATATCTTCATTCATATATCATCATCATTCTTTTCCATACTTTTCTTCCATTCCTCACTTCCTTCGCCTTACCTCTAGAGTTCTACTATTTTTACGTTTATATTTTCATTGTTTGTTTAACAATTCATTTATTCTTATTTTCGACAGGTGGCGTCACCGTCATTCCAATTTCATATATTGCCCTGACATTCCATTCTGATTTGAATTGAAACAAAAACAGCGTATAATGTCTTTCTTTCAGATTTATTTTAAAATAATTGCCCTAATGTGGGGCGTGGTCCCGCATAGTTAAACACTGGTTTACAAGCTTTGTTATACATTTTTAAATTCATTATCGTATACGACTCATCCGTCAGTCAGTCTGAGCCAGTGATAACATATTTAATACAACAAATTTACCCAGGAAAAAATTAGTCATCTATTTTTAAACTAAATGCAATTTTATCGGAAACATCCGCAACGTTTATGTTTTGTGTTAGATTCTCACACAGTGCCGCTCTAATTCTGCACTCACACTTACGTTATTCCGATAAGAGTAAATGTGCGTGCATGTTACATTTCATTTCACCATCATTATTGTATGTGCCGATATATGCCCACTGCCAAGCACAGGCCTCCCCAAAAGGTCACAGTTACTTTCTGCGACCTTCATTAAGTTGTCCTTCCACCTACTAGGGGCCTATCCTCGCTGTCAGAAAGTTCGACAATCAAAGAAATAGTTTGCATTAAGTAACTTACTATAATCATCATAATATTAACCAATAGATGTTCTCTAAAAGGCATAGGCCTTCCCCAAAGATCGTCACGATGACTGGTTTAGCAACCTTAATTATGTCGTCACTCTATCTACTTGGGGGCCTATCCACATCGCTTAATATAATATACTAGCTGATCCCGCAAACGTTGTTTTGCAAAAAAAATATTTTTAATTTTCAATTTAAAAATAAGGGTTGATTGTAGAGGGGTGAAAATTTAGGGTTGTATGTATTTTTGTATGCTGTATCATAATAAAATAAAAACCAAAAAAATTGTCTAAAAAATTAAAAATAAAATTTTGGGGTGGACCACCCTTATCACTTAGGGGTATGGAAAATAGATATTAGCCGATTCTCAGACATACCGAATACGCATGTAAAATTTGGTAAAAATCGGTCAAGCCGTTTCGGAGGAGTTCAAGTTCGAACACCGTGACACGAGAATTTTATATATTAGATATACATTAGGGAGACCGGAAAGTAATGTTGTTTCTGTCGACATGTTTTATAGAAAAACCGATTGATTTGTTACCGCTCCATTGATTTTGTATACTAGGTGGCAAAAGATTTCTGGCGTATTGCTGCATACTCAAGTAAATATTGTTTAATATTTATACAGACAACATTTAGTTAAGTCAGGAACGAGGCGCGACAACCGAAAGACATATCTTTTTATTTCTCATAAGAAATGACAGATGGTAATGCAACAATTTGGAACATATAAAAACTGTAAAACGTTAATAAGTAATAAATACAAAGTGTACACTGTGAGAAGTTTATATTATTTGTTCAAGAGTGACGCTCACAAATGGTGACACCGACGTGATCAAGGACGCCAATACGAATCGAACCTATTCCAACATTTGATGGTCACTGAGGCTTCACGTCGCATTTGGACAAGTTTCCATCCTCAAGCTAACGGGATGGTAGACCGTTTGCACCGGCAACTCAAGGCATCATTAATATGCCACAATAGCACCTGATATA
This sequence comes from Battus philenor, assembly GCF_028537555.1. Classification (NCBI taxonomy): domain Eukaryota; kingdom Metazoa; phylum Arthropoda; class Insecta; order Lepidoptera; family Papilionidae; genus Battus; species Battus philenor. The sequence goes on from NW_027181686.1 coordinate 10,895,297, forward strand.
AAGCCTTGCAACTGGTTCTTCCAGGAGTGAGCATCGCTCTAAAGGAAGACCTCAAATGCTCTTCCTCAGAATTATTGTACGGAGAACCTTTACGCTTACCAGATGAATTCCTGGCAGCTAGTACTCCTCAATTAACTAATTTACTCCTTAATTAATTATTGTGGTGTGGCGAATAGCCACAGATTGTTGATAACGAAGGTGAATATTTTGATTAGAATTGTTGAAAGTGAATTTAACTTAGGAAACCTTTATTACAAGTACCCGGCGATAAATATTGCACATCGACCATTGGAAAGAGACAATCGGCTAATTTCGGCTTCGTAGAGCGTTATCTCTGACGCACGAAATACAAACAGTCCGGTATCTATTAGGAGCTGTTACAACAAGTATCATTTGCTATTTCTTTGGATAATTATTTTTATTCTTTGTATATAATACACCAGTTTTTCCATCAGTGGTGGCTTTAGGTTTTTGTGATTTAACTACAGTAAAAACATTATTGACTGAAAAAGTAAATATGTATTTTTCGGTCCCCCTAATATAATATAATACCTTCTAATATACTTTTACTAATTTAAATAAGGAAACATTATAATAAAATTGTACGCAATTGAACTATTTCACTGACGCATAGAATCTTCCAGAAGTATTCTTTGTGACTTGGTCACTCGAATTCCCGGAAAGCTGTTTCATTCGTCGTTGAATCATTTAAAATTCTTGATTCTACATATACTTTGTGAAATGTCGTGTATTTTAACGAAGTTGGCTCTTATTAAAATTTTCTAAAAATTAATAAATTTACTAAATTAAATTAATAAATTATCTAAATTAAAGCTTGAGTGGCTTTAAAAGTATAAATAACCTAAACGTAATCAAATTCGTTTATAAAACTCGAAATATCACATATTTCAATTAATTGTTACTTACTACGTCTTTGCAAAATTTGTACTCTCGCAGTACAAATTTTGCAGTTGTCTCATTCAAATGGAAAAAATATATGAATATAACATATTTTAGAGCGGTCACTTTATACAGAATGGTTGGAAATGAGTATAAAGTTTTAAAGGTTTTTGCTGATAAATGAACTATATATTCACCATCTTTGAAGTACGCCCATAACCAATCATCCTGTATAATTACAAAATATTATTTATTTAAGTCTTATATGTATAATAGGATAGGATATATAAATCATTTTATATATTTGTGGGAAAATATACGTAAAATTTATATAAAAAATATATACATAGACATAGACGTAATAAAACAGATTTGTAAAAAAATATATACAGAATTAGAATAATGTAGAATACTGTATCTTTCTTCTCTATCTTCATTCTTCTAATCTCCGAACGTCGACAACTCTGTCTTTTGTTGCCCTTCGCTAGGCAGCTGGCAATATAGTCAAGCAAACTGCCATACGATGAGCCGCAACTGACATGAGTTTTTATTTTTTTCTCTATTTCTCATTTTCTTTTATTTTTTCTTCGTAGGTCTCTTATTAAATATAATAACCCTCATCTAATATTTATGACAAAGGATGAGAATACAATATATATATAATAATAATACAGTAGGAAAAAAATATTTATTTTTTATACTTTGACAAGTATCCTCTCTATGGTTTTACTAGCTTTGACTGGATGCAACAATTAATTGATTTAATTCTGCCAACTCAATAATTAAAATACCGCAAAACAATAAAAAAAAATTGACAGACGGTTTAAAATCAGAATACACTCTTAGTGTAAACATATAATTTTTTTTATAATATTATGTAAAGTATTATTCTAATTAAAATTTATTTGAAAATAGATTAATAATAATAATTTAAATTATATTTCAAGGCACGAATAAAATTAAAAATATTTGACAGAATTGTAAATAACGTACCTGTAACATGGCAGGCTAAACGCGCGCAACGATACAATAAAATCACAAAAACTCAATTGCCCACCGTCTGCGTAATGGTACCATTATAAATCCAGCTTATCTACGAGGAAAGCCACGAGTTTATACGAAACTCTAATTAGGTCCAACGAATCCTATGTCCGCCATGTTTGCTTCGTACGCTTTTTCCCGCCATTTTGTTTTTTTTATATCTTTAGTGATGTGAAAACATTATTATTAACAATTAAAAATCATAAAGATTGATTTTTGTGTTTATTTACATTTTAATACGGACAAAGTCACTCCTTTGTCAACTTCGAATGTGCATATTCTTAAACTATATCTATACTATAAATCATGTAAAATATTTCTATGAATAATGATTCTTTTTTGTTTATTTTGTGACAAAGGAATCACTTTTTATATTTAAGGAAGCTTATCGATGTAAAATTTTCATAAATTATAAACTTTTAACATTTCTCTGTAATAAAATAAAATTTAAAAAATATAATAATATATATATAATGTAATAAAATAAAAAAATATATATTATAACCTTTAATAACGATAAGTGTTGATCAGTAATAATAAGCATGAAAAGGTGATCCCGTTTTTATCCACTTGAAGAAATAAGGTTTCTATATTCAGAGGCTGTACTGATACATCTCGACTTTCTTCCCCTAAACACTGTTATGCAAAATTTAAAGTGGTCCGGTTTTAGGATATTGTAGTTAATGTATCTATGACCAAAGCTCCATGCCAATTATAATCAACAAGGTTTACACAAGAGAGGTTTTATATAATTTTGGATAGCAAAATTCGGTGCAGAACCACTTTTATAACCAGGTCTTATTTAAACTCATCATAAATCGTACAACCTATACATACAACCTATAACTTAATAAGCTCAACTCATTGTTCACGGAGGCGACTTAAATGCTAGATGAGTTTATAGATATTTCAACAGCAAACTCGAATAGCAATTGGTATCGTGTTGTAATGGCACAGCGAGGATGTCGAGGAAGTTTAGCTTTATGTGTCAAAGCACATCTTGGTGAATGCTAACTAAGGGAATTGGCGCATTTCAACGACGATCCACAAGGAGTTTTGGTGGAAAGGAATTAATAAATAATGTAACTCTGTCTTTTTCAGAATATATCGTGCATAGTCTGAAGAAATCTTGTCGAAATTATGAAAGACAACTACCTCATCAGAAGCTACCACGATCTGCCACGATCTCTTGAAGTGATCATGTAAATTTCTAGTATTAACATGGACATCCAGTCCATCGCTCTTAAAGTCAGAGCGGTAATCCTTTCGCTGGCAAATAAAAACCAAAAATGTAATTTCTTCCGTTGTTAGAAGACGCTGAATGCATGGCGTTACCAAAAAGCCTTCCAATAAAAATATTTCATCAACATCTTCATGTCCAGAACTGGACCTTCTAAGACTAGTGGTGTTGATGATTATAATTTAACAGGATAAAAGATATAGAGAAGTTTATTAAAAGATATATTTTAAATACAAAATAAAAAAGCACGTCACTAATAAATATAAAATATTATCGTTATCATATGACGCAGGAAACTCGGCCGGAAGATGTGGTCAGCGGCAGCTGCCGATAGCTTCACCACCAACGTAATAATTAACGTTTATTTCAACAAACTAATAACCAATTATCGCTAACAATTGTATTGTTGGGTATGACAGAGAATAAAAATTTAGAATTATAAAGTAAACAAACGTAAAGGTTTCATCGTCATCTCACTGCAAGTTACCAGGTTTCTGCTAAAGATCGCCACGACTGGTGTTTCGCTAGTTTGTTGGTGTTTTGCCAGTCTTTGGAACAGTAGGAATAGTCGTTTTCCAATAACAAAGACAAAACCTTCTTCGATTCAGTATTTATCTCCACAATCTAGTCAAAATAACGTCAAAACATTAACCTTCATTTTGTTGAATAATCAGAAGTCTCTCAGTCAAGTATTTAATTTTTTTTTTCACAAAAAAAATTGAGCGATTTTAACACTAATTGAAATCTATCGCCTTTGACAAAAACACGTGTAGCTTGGAGATAATTAAGCTTTTTAACAAATTGAGCTTGTTAACTGTACTGTTCTACCAACGTTGGAAAAAAATGAATACCCGAGAGTTTAAATGAGAATTTCACCTAACTTTTTGATCACAGTACATATTTTTTATCTGTATTTTTAACAGCATGTATATGGTATGAATTGTGAACATTGCTCACAATTTATGATTAGCTATAAGACGTCCACAAAAACCTTTTAACAAACAGACGTTTGGAAAATATTATAGACAGTCTTACTAACTAGGAAAAAAAGTTTCACATATTTATGTATATATTACATTGCCATAGTATATCAATTAATTTAAAAAAATCAGTAAACACAATTTGATATTCAATTCGTGCAAACGGACATTGGTAATCCAGCAATAACTATAAAAATAATTTTAAAGATCGCCACGACTGATTGATGAAGATTGCACTAGCCGCATTCAGCGACTTTCTACGACCTTTACATTTTGATGCATCTCTTGATGGTGGGTTTACCCACGCCGCGTCTCGCCTTGTTGTGTCTCGCTCACTGCCACTTAAAACTTGCAATTATTCGAACTAGGTTGGTTGGTTGGCGAATTTCAGTTCTCTAGGGTGCTTTGTCTTGGGTCAAAACTTTCACAATAAAGATGCCAAGCTCTTAAATCGCTTATGTCTATTCTCTATTGAGGAATCATCCTTATCAGGTATGTTCTAAAAGGTACATTGGCATAGTTCTCTCCATTGTTCACTTTGTGACCTTTTGCAAAGTGGAATTTGCTTAAAATGTATATAAACAGATAACTGTTTCTAATCTTTGTAATTCAACAATATTTTTGATTTATAAAATATATTTAGAGACGTAACTTATCAGCATTGTAGTGTTTAAAGAGACCTTCTTGCAATACATCAGCATTTAACTTCACCAACCAGACTCCTCTTTCTACCATATTTTGAATCAGTGATTCCCAAAGTGGTCTATATCGACCCCTAGGGGTCTATGACTACCTGCAAGGGGTCTACGTCAGCGAAAAAAAATTTGGGGGTCCATGAATTGAAAATGGGGGTCCACGATAGTGGATCTCAACACATACACTGATAGTACCTATTTACTTACATCATACTATCTTATAATATCAAAACATTTACATTATTTATAAAAGTACCTATGAAGTAAAAAAAAATATTATATATGTTTATAAAATTGTGTAAGTTGTAGGATGTTGGTATTCGCTTTGTGGTCGCAATACATTTTGAACTTGTAAAAACCTGAGAGTCGCAGTCTCAGAGCTTCGCTACCTTGCACTGACTTGTTCAATTCGTCACTCTATAAATACAGTTAGAAATTACAGGAAATCAATATCAGATAAGTAAGGGGTCTACACAACACGGAAAAACATGGCAAGGGGTCTACGACACAAAAAGTTTGGGGAACTCTGTTTTAAATGATCCTACTAATGTATGTTGCTTTGGAAACTCGTTCTGTAAAGAAGCTGATGATCACTCTGGACTAAAGATTTCTGTTTAATACATCTAGCATACCCACCGCATACAAATCATTATAAACTTTGTTGCTAATTATTTCGTTGATTACGTCATAGTACTCGTTCAGATTAGTTTTGTAGGCTTTAAATATGTTTTTATCGCATGGAACAATAAGCTCTATTCAGACCGAGATTATCCTTATTTTTATGTTTTAATGTCCATTAAATTAGGAATAAGTTCAGTCTTAAAGATAACAAAGTCAGATCCACACTGGAAAGCATTGATCTCATGCAAAAATATCTATGAGGGGATATACCGTAATCGCCATGCCTTGCCTCTGAAAACTTGTTTTGTGACCAGTGACAATTCTATATAATTAATGCACAAATTAAATTACATAAGTTTGTAAGAATCGAACCAAGAAGTAGCAAGGCTTGGCCTGGCTACTGCTTCATATCCTCAAGGATTCTATGCTATTTCTCATTTCTGTGGAGATTCGTAAACTATCGAAAGTAACCGCCACAGCTCCTCAGATTAGCAAATTGAAATAGCTGTGAATATGCCAGTAAGCGCGCAGAAAAAATGGCCGCTTGATTCTTAGTGTTTTAAAGCTTCACTTCAGAAAACAAAGGCCTCAGGCGGCCTGCAAATGCGGCGTATATTACTATATAGTAGCTTACTAGTTTAATTATTTATTTATTTAAACTTTATTGTACATCGAAACTGTATATAAAAAATGAAAAGAAATGTAAGAAATTAACATACATATTAACTAAAAAAAAACAATTTATGTACAGGTACAAGAGTCAGTGTTATTGCTCAAGACGTTATCTGCTGGACGACCTTTGGATGAAGATGAGAGGCACGATGGAGAAAGCATTTTAGGGTATACAAAATTTTAAAAAAAAAAACAAACTTTGAAATATGCTGCACATATATACACACACTCATATACATATATACATATACATACATAAATGTGTATATATAATTAATATTTATATATATATATATATATATATATATATATATATATATATATATATATATATATATATATATATATATATATATATACATTACATAATATTGTTTCATAACCTTTTGAATTTGATAAATTATACTGATGGGATAAAAGTACGTTTATCGCAAGCGGGTTTTGTACATAAAAACTCCTTTTTAAGCAATAAACTGCAATAGTTAATAACTTTATGGTCCATAGAATAAATCATAATAAGCTTGTCTTTATTTCTAGTAACAGTAGTTACCAGGAGTACGTTGCAATTATTCTGATATTTAAAATATTGTTCTAGATCAGTGATTCTCAACCCATGTGCCGCGGCACTTTTGTGTGCCGCGAGATTTTAAAAATGTGCCGCGAAAAATTTAAAATATATATAACACATATACAAAAAAAAATATTCAACGTAAATATTTATATATTGAACCACCTAATTATATTTAATTTACAAAACGCTTTTCTTAATCCCTAATTATGATAAAGTCATGTTTATGTATTAAAAATTGTCTCAAGTCTACCACACTTGTCTTTTTCCAAATGAGCATGTTGTTTGTGTGATATTTTAAATTTACATGATTTTCCATTGTAATACTAATCTACCCTTTGTAAAATTAGAAAAGTATTTGATTCGTATCCTTATTAATTTGTTGGCATGTAGTTTCGATAAAAAAATAGGAGGTATATTGACTTTGCAATGCACGTATTCTTTGATTTACAATATCTAAGACTTTTCAGATTTTATTCCATTCGATGAATATTTCTGTAATTAAAAAAGTTTGCTGTTTATATCTAAAAAAATCCCGAGGTTTGCTGCTAAAATGTTTCACGAATACAATGGCAGCAATTATTTAAATAAAATTCGATTTTATGCATTAAAAATTGTATTTGTGTGAAAGTTATATAACTTCATAAGGGTTATATTTTTCATTTTCATAAATTACAAATGGTTACAGAATTTGTATATTTATAAATTTAAATTTATATATTCTTCGATTTTTTTGACAGTATTTTTTTTGTTTTTTTCAGACCCCTTAAAAATGGACAAATGGATAAAGAAAAAAAAGAATAATGATGATGATGATGCAAGTAACAATAATGATGACATATACGACCAAAGTAATGAGTGTTCCTCTGTTTTAAGTGAAAATAGTTCTATTTTAAAAAAGTATATAATTCCTAGAAAATATAACGACAATTTTTTAAGATTTGGATTCACCTCATCGTTAGAAAATAACATAGTAGTCCCAGAATGTATTATATGCAATTTAAAATTATCAAATAGTGCTATGGTTCCTAGCAAACTTCTTCGTCACTTGGTTACCAATCATCCCTCTTTATCAACCAAAGATAAGAACTATTTTAAAACGTATCTTTCAACAAAAGTAAAACAAGGAAAAAATTTTAAAAAACAATTTTGTGTGTCCGAAAAAGCTCAGTTTGCTTCTTATGAAATCGCGGAATTGATCGCAGTAAAATTGAAGCCCCATAATTTAGCAGAAGAAATTATATTACCTGCTTGCCGTAAAATAGTCAAAACGATGATTGGTGAATCAGCCGATGTTGAAATTTCCAAAATACCCCTTTCTAATGACACTATACATCGCAGGATAAAAGATCTATCAGAAAATATCGAGCAGAATACTACAAAAAATCTTCAAAATTCCTTTTTTGCAATACAAATAGATGAAACCACCGACATCACAGGAAATTCTCAGTTAATTGCATTTGTTAGATTTATCTATGAAGATGATATTATAAATCAATTTTTATGTTGTCGGGAGCTGTCAAATTTTACAACCGGGAAAAATATTTTTGAAGTAATTAATTCATATCTAGAAAAAACAAATGTCTCTTGGAATTTTTGTATTGGAATTTGCACAGATGGTGCACCCTCAATGACCGGGCATATTAAAGGATTTGTATCTTATGTAAAAGAATTGAATCAAAATATAATAGTTACACATTGTTTTTTGCATAGAGAAGCTCTTATAACAAAGTTCCTGTCACCAGATTTAAAGATAGTTTTGGAGCAATGTGTTAAAATGGTAAATTACATAAAATCAAGACCATTGAAAAACAGATTATTCAAGGAACTATGTAAAGCAATGGAGTCCAAGTATGAATCTTTGCTACTCCATACTGAAGTAAGATGGCTATCCAGAGGAAAAGTCTTATCTCGGGTTTTAAAATTAAAAAAGGAAATGAAAGCTTTTTTTGAACAAAATAATAATATTGAATTTGTTGAAACATTAGAAGATTTAACATGGACAACGAAACTTGCTTATTTGTCAGATATTTTTGTCATTTTTAACAGTATTAATTCAAGTATGCAAGGTTCAAATGAAAATATTTTAAATTCAACTGATAAGTTGGTGGGGTTAAAAAGACAAATTTCTTTATGGAAAAAGAAAGCCCAAGAAGGTAATTTAGAAAAGTTCGAATCAGTTCCTAAAGACGGGTATAAAATTATTAAACAAATTGTTCTTGATCATTTGACAACATTAGAGGAGAGAATTGTTTATTATTTCCCGGAATTGGATATTAATAAGTTTGATTGGGTTCGTAACCCATTTCTAATTACGGACACTGCTGTATTTGAGTTAACTTTAAATGAAGAAGAAGAGCTTATTTTGCTTTCAACTAATCGAGATTTAATTTTAAAACATTCTGAAGAATCACTTAATACATTTTGGATAAAAATCAGATGCATCTATCCACTTTTATCTAGAAAAGCTTTAAATATTCTATTACAATTTTCCACATCTTATTTGTGCGAATTCGGATTTTCAGCATTAGCCAATATTAAAACTAAAAAAAGATCAAGGTTGTTAAATGTAGAAGACGATATGAGAGTAGCATTGTCATTTTTACGACCAAATATAAATGAAATTATCGAAAAACATCAAGCTCAAATTTCTCATTAAAGTAGTTTAGTTAATTAGCTTTTAATTTTATATCGTTAAGAAAACTGGCCATTTTGTTGTATTTTTAGATTATTTACATATAATACAATTTTTATGGTTCTTTTTATTCAGTTTGTCATGCCAACAAAAAAACTTCTGTTGGTTTTTTTTCTTTATGTGCCGCCAGATTTCAGAATAGTTAAAAATGTGCCGCAGGTGAAAAAAGGTTGAGAACCACTGTTCTAGATAATAATAACACTGTGATTGAAAAGTAGGGTGAATTTGTTTGTTAAATGTAAAATCTTTATTTATTTCTCCAAATCAATTTAATCACCTTAAAAGTAGTCCTCGTTCGATAAATGCACTTTTGCTAGTCCTCGGAGCAGTTGGAATAGTCGTTTTTCAATTTAGACAAAACTTTCTTCGGTTCAGTATTTAGCTCCACAATCGCGTCAAAATGGCGTCAAAACATTGGCATTTAATTTGCTGAATAGCCAGAAGTCGCTCGGTTCCAAATCAGGCGAATACAATGATTCAGAATTATATACGTAAAGTTTTTGATTTTTTGGTTTTCAAAAAACAATTGGGCGATTTTGACATCAATCGAAATCTGTCTGTTGCCTTTGACAAAAACACGTGTAACTCGGAGATTATTAAAAACAAAAACAAAAAACAGAAACCTTCTAACAAACAAACGCTTAGTAAACGAGGTTCACATATACGAGTATATGTCTAACAAATTTATATTGCCCTAGTTTATCAATTAAAAAAAAAACTCAGGAACACCAATACGATATTTAATTCGTGCAAACGGGCACTAATGATATACAAAAATAACCTTAAAATTAATTTTAAAAAATCAAACATAGAAGGAGAAAAACTATATATTTATTCATACTCCACTATAGATTATTAACAGTGAAGCGATCGTCATATGTCCTATAATTTCAAAAATGATACTGCTAGTAACTTTTTTATACTATATAAAATGTTATATTTATGATTGTGACGGCCTTAAGAAAAATGAAGAGCCCAATTTGTTTGAAATTAGAATCAAATAGAGCTCCGTTGTTGCTTCCGTTTGCGTAAATACATGTAATACACTATGACTGATCCTAACATGACCCGATTGGAAAAGATCCCATAACAATCCTAAATGTATTTGTGATTAATTGACACAAATATTCCTAATCCAATAGCTATAGCAATTAATTTCCAATGTTTATTGTTATTTAACAAGTCCGGCCTTGCACTGCCCATATCTAGATATCGGTAAAGGTCTAAACTTTGTTGTTTATATGGCCCCATTTTTGATACCTTTCGTACCACCTATCATAACGACTAAGGTATGCGATTGTAGGTCGAGTTCGACTTACGGGATCTAATCTTATATAATCTACACTTTGTGCATTAGTTACATTCCTATGTCAATATTCCTATGGCCATTGCACACAAGTTTCCAGAGAATGGGGAACAGCATCCTCTGCGTACCATTTTAGCACACAGGATCTTCAACCCGCCTGCCAAGCGTGGTGATTACGGTATACCACCCCATAGATACCTTTGGGGCCTATATCTTGTAGTAGGCGTTTATCGGTTGAAAAATGAAAGACAAGAAGAGAATTTGTTATATAATATATATTGCACAAACAAGTTGCAAAACATAAAACCTAACCTAAAATTTGCAAATAAAGAAAATATTTTCAACAGGCTATAATTATTATTACAGTAAAGAAATACAGTAAATTTGAACCATAAAGAATAAATGTAAAAACAAATTGTCGTATTTTGTAAGTAAGAAGTAATAGTAAAATTTCTTTAGTTATAATATTTGTCTGTCACCATTAAATAGATTACAATAAAAAAGAAAAATATGAATTCGTTTCCCGCCATTTTATATCGTTTATGTCATTTATATTATCGGCATTAATTAATGAATTAACTAAAAAAAACTGACACAATCTATGAAAATAATAAATGAAATTTATAGACATAAAACGCAGTGAAAATAAAAAACAAGAGCTGTTTTAACCGTCTTCATTCTGGAAACTTCGATGTTAAAAATGAAATTTACTATGGTCGACATTGTGTTTAAACACGAAGATCTTCAAAAACCCTTCGAAGGTATTTATTATATTATTATTGTCATATTCATGAGAGAAAATTATCCTGTTTACACGATTTATATTATCTTAATTAACTTCCCGGCCTTCGAACGTCAAACCACAAACGTGTTATGTCGTCCAAAATATGTTTATTGTAAACAAGTCCTGTTTTTAATTTAATTTTGTTTACCTCCACTGAAATAGATATAATTGTTTTTGGCCAGCGCTTGTGTACATATGTGTGTATATATATCTCATTAGCCTATTATTATGATTTCAAATCTGAAGTCTTAGTAACCACTTTTAAACATAGTTCAGTTTTTACACATCACAAGGAAATCCTTGTAAATCATAAACCGATAGAAATCCAATGGACAAGGCGTAACCCCCACCCCCCCTTTCATCTTTTATTTTTACTCAGTAATAGGAATATTCCTACTAAATTTCAAATCTCTAAGCTTAACGGTTTCGGAGAAATGGTGAGAAGTCACAACATCAGTTTTGAGACATCGCTAGAAAATACAAAACATATCTAACCGAAAACAGATAGAGAATACTTAAATAAATAATACTTAAATCAACATAAAGTCACAATATTGTTATGTTAAATCATTCTTGGGTGTTCGAAATTCGAACGCCGTTTTGAATTTGGACGCTATCAGTGATGTGGTCGCTGCCGTTGTGGTAGGATCGTGTATATTATAAATACTTTTTATATATGTGTGAACGCAATCTCGATCAGTCTTGGCTATCATCTTGCTCGCCAATGTGTTCCAGTGTACTACCACCGCTAAACGCTTAAATATTGGATATAGGAGCATAAATTCCTTCCTCGTCGGTCGTATGATCGCTAATATACGCGTTAAATGGTAGAAGGCTGGTTACCACCATAGCATGTATTCGATTGAAGAGTAATGGAAATAGTGTGTTCACATATAAACAGATAATATTTACAATTTACACGATCAACAACGGTGGCGATAACAACATTAATGGCGTCCGAATTTAAATCGGCGTTCGAATTTGAATTCAAACGCGCGAATTTTACAAATTTTTTTACATGAAAGTATTGTGGCTGTAGTGGCCAGTAATACTGAGCTTACATTTTAAAAAATGTCTGAAAAACTAGCTTCTTATACTATCAAAAGTATTTATTTAATTTTTTTTATTTAAATTTGGAATACCGGTTTGAATGCACGCACTGGCATTTATGTATGTTATATCGCTACAGTAATTGTCCTGTGACATGTTTATATATTTAATTTTTTAGTGGACAAGTAAATGGAAAGAATCATGTAATATAAGTAAAAGAAGCACAAACGACACTTTTATCGCAAACGGCAAAGTATTCCGGACAACCGTTGGATGGACTTATTCACCAAGAAAAAGTATTATAAATATTTTTCACGGCTACCATCAATACGTTTAAATTTTAATGAATCAAATTTTTTCCCAAATTAATTTATCATAAGGCAATCTTTCTAAATTTTAACTATACATAAATAAAAATTGACGAACTACTCGACCGGGTTTGCTAATTTGATTTTGATATTTTTGTTCACTCACGCCATATGTATATAAATAGTGCAAAATTAAAAACAAAAAAACATTATCACTTTCCCACCAAACCTGTAAAGTAAACTTAAACAAGCTGTTTCTTGTTGTTTTCCTAACTTAATTTGAATTCAATCAAAACAAAAAAATGGAGAGTATCTTAGGTATACCTTCAAGTTAATCATAATAACTTTGGACAGTGCTAAGTCAGAAATTATTTAAAAATAAAAATAATTCAAAAATAACTTAATTTTATTTAAACTATTGCCTCGTCTTATACTCACTTAAATATAATATATAATGAATACATAAATTATATTAATAATAATAAAGTTACAAATTGTTTATACAACTCACCTCTATAGTTCAAGGTTACATTTAGTCCAAGGCAGCTTTATTGATTGCACAATTCCCGGGAGAATCTTACCGGTCGAACAATAAACGGTGTATTTATCGAATAATAAGCCTATAAGTGGTATTATTTCTGTTTGTAAATTTAGCTCTGTACTAACTTTCGATTTATGTACTAAAATTGTGTTTGTTCTGATATTTCTAACAACAGTGGAAGTGGAGAAATTTGTTTGTGAAGGTCGATCAGCTGCAAATACGTGTCTAGGTCAAGGTCGGGTACTTTCTGCGCAAGTGCGAAGGTTAATGTTGCCAAGCGCCTGCGGAAATTCCCTAGCAAATAATATTATTTCGTAAATTTGCTAAACATTTTTGGTAGGCGCATGTTACTGTTATTTAAAAACTGATCTTTCTAGAAAGTTAAATTCATCAATGTTTTAATTAATATAGCAAAATTTGAGTAAAACTGGCCTCTTAACACGTTCCGTACCAAGATACTTTTTGAAGACTCTATTCAGGCCGCGATGGGAGTATACGATCCACTTTACTTTTTACTTTACACTTTTTAATACTGCAAAGCTATAATTAGCAGGAAAAATTTATAAATTTTAATATGCAATTACGCACGCGCATGCGTTATATTACGTTTTCTATATTTGACCCTACAATTCATTTGTGTAAAAATCTTTTGTTTTTCAATGATAACTGCAAATGGCCTGAACGGAAAGTGCAGCGGGGGTCGTATACGCCCCGCATGACATATGTGTGAACGATCTTGGTTACTTTTTAGAAGTAGTGAACTTAAAACAGAGTTCTCTATCCTAAGTTAAATAAAAATCTTGTATGAAATAAAACGCATGGCTATTGCATACGCAATGATATTGAGAAAATTACATGGTTATACACCTGCTGAAAGAATTTCATAAAAGGTTTCAAAATATCAACATATGAGTGGCGATCTCAACGACAGGCTACCTTTGTCAACAACCAATCCTGTTGTACTTTAGGAGTTACAACACGAACTCCATCATCTGTTATGTCATTTTGAGTCAACAAAAGAATTGTTCTCTCTTCACTTAGAACGTGTTGGACTCGCAGAGTAGTCATTTGAACTATAACATATGTAGCTTCAAGTGTTACAGGTACAAACTGACAATATGGTTGATTTCTCATCCTCAATTGATGAATTTAATTATGAAATAAATTATGGTTTAAAACATAAAAACCACTTTACATAAAGTGCAATCAGTGCCAGTATTTTAACTCGTTACAGCGCCCTCTATCATTGCAATAAATATAAGGCTTTTACAGGTAGGGAAGCGATGCTGCCGCAAGTAATGTTCTGACCCATTTCCATTACACAAACCACTCTGAACCCTCCGTACACGGGACAGCAAGTAATTGCGTGCACAAAGGTCTTGTCCACGGAAGGTCAGTGAGTCCAGGTGGCATTGTTTATTAGAAAACTTGGCTATATTTGTTTAATTTGTTTGACTAAAAGTCGTCACGACAATGAGAGCGTGAGATAGTCTATCTCCCTCGCTCCTATAGCTTCCGCACGCACACCAGACTATGCATGGGTTCCCTTACCATGACTTCGACACCTCGCGGAATACGCAATGCTGACTTGAGTCGATTTCTGTCAGTTTGCGTGTTTAGTGGGTAAATCCCACAAAATACGAGGGTGAATCAAAAAATTCTTGGAATCAATTTTAAAAAATGCAAAGATTTAAATAATAATATTTTATTTTTCTACATAATCTCACTCTAATGCAATGCATTTAGAATAACGCGTTTCTAACTTCCTTATTCCTTGTGAAAAAAAATTATTTTCTTGACTCTCGAAAAAGTCCTCTACGGCAGCTATAACCGCGTCATTATCGTGAAATTTTGTTCCACGAATTTCCTCTTTTAATTTTGGAAATAAGTGAAAATCACTTGGGGCTAAGTCCGGAGAATATGGTGGGTGGTCAAGGAGATTGAAGCCAGCACAGCGGATTGCGTTGAGCGCAACTTCCGATCGATGAGCAGGAGCGTTATCTTGAAGGAACAACACGCCCAACGACAGTTTTCCACGACGTTTTTCTTTAATCGCTTCACGCACTTTCGGGATTAAATTTGCATAATAGGGTCCAGTAATCGTCTGGCCTTTTGGCATGTAATCAATAAAAAGGATTCCTTCACTATCCCAGAACACAGAGGCCATAACTTTGCCAGCGGTAGGAGCAACTCGAAATTTCTTAATGGATGGAGAGGATGGTCGTTTCCAAGACATGCTTTGTCTTTTAGTTTCAGGATCAAAATGGTGGACCCACGTTTCATCCATGGTGACAAGACGACGGCAAAAATTATCCGAATCACGCTGGAACATTTCGAGATTACGCTTGGAAATTTCCAAACGTCGCTTTTTGTTTTCGTCGGTTAACATTCGTGGCACCCATCTTGCTGCACTTTTTTGAACCCCAGTGAATCAATTAAAATGGATTGAACGCTACCAAAAGATATCTTTAGGATCTCAGCTATATGTTTTATAGTCATTCTTCTGTCTTCCAAAACCAGATTCTCAACCTTTTTGACATTTTCTTCTGTAACGGAGGTTGAAGGCCGCCCATAACGCGGGTCATCTTTACAGCTTGATCTACCTCTTTTAAATTCAGCCACCCAGTACGCAACCGTAGAGTAGGGTACAGCATCACCCCCTAATGTCTGCTGAATGTCCAAAAAAATTTCCTTCGTAGACATTTTTTTCAAAATGAGATATTTTATCACCGCAAGTAACTCACTTTTATCCATAATTTTGACTTTTTAGCAACTCGTTGCACAAAAAATTTATTACATGCGAACGAACTGACAAAAACAAGTGACAGTCTGCATAAATATAGTGTGATAGACACTCTTTACTTTGAATATCGAACTTGATCCAAAAAGATTTCATATATATGCACTTCTAAGAACTTTTTGATTCACCCTGGTACACATGTTTAATATACAGTGTGCGGGTAAGCGAAAAAAATGAATAAATTATGAAAACAGTAAAAGATAGAAAAAATGTAAAACTGTAAACAAAACATTAGAATAAATAAAATTGAATGTCATACCAACTGTAATAATATCTACAGATTTAATTAGTAAATAGTTAAATAGTTTAGGCACAATAAAATGTGATAAAAAAGATAAGTAAATCAATACATGTGACATTTGTAAGGTGAGGTGAAGGATGAGAGGTGATGAAAAGACGGAAACTAAAAATGGATGAGTATGTAAGATCATGAGAAGTACGTTAGAAGACCGAATGATCTTAAGACTGAAAGAGGAGCAAAGAAATGAAAAGAAGGATATGAAATGATTAATCAAACATTGTAAAATCCCTGTCCCTAAACGAGAGAGGGGCTAACAAGAGACAACACGGAGGCCATTTCGACAAAAATATATATAGGTTGATTGGTTATTGGTGTAAAAGGTTAAAAGTGATGAATGTATTACCCATTTCCTATCAATTAATATATGTAAACTATATAATGTAATGATAACGTAAGTAAAAGTGTTTTTAAAGTTCTTTTTACTGTATATTAAAATTAATTATTGTTTACTATATATCCCTGCAGATTTTATACTGTCAGAAGTAACTGACCGAACTGATATTTCTGTGTGGTGGGATTTTTGGGGGAGACCTGTGCCTTGCAGTGGTCCGTCCGTCGCCTAAAAAAAGGTTTCAGATTGATCACATTATATAGGGATAATTTATATATATATATATGATAAATTGATGACTACAATAAGGATTTTATATTCGAATAACAGCATAACAACGTTCTGAGTAATCCGAACGCTCTGGCGATTAAAGTGAAATCTCTATATCGTCCAATGAATATTTATTTATACCCTCAAATAAACTTACAAATATTCATCTACCGTCAACAAATAATTTGCAACAAACATGGCGGTAACATGTAGTAATCCTTTTAAATAATTATTTTAAACAAAATAGTAATTTCATAACGCGATCACCCCGACATTAATGTTAAAATAAATTGATTCACATTCACGATTTCCTTTTTATATTAATTGAGAAAATAAAACAACGCATAAACATACTGCGCTATAATAATCTAAGTAAAATAACATAATCATAAAATCAAATAATACACAAAGGTCACAAAAAATAATAATAATAATTAAAATAAACCAAAAGGACGTGTTTTCCGTACGACGGGGCATCCATTTACGCGGGTGTGACGATTTGTAAACTCTTACATTAGGCCCATTTCATTATACAAAGCGTGATCGTTCGATTTCGAATCTTAATGCGACCAAATAAAGTCGCATCTCCATTACCCTGACCTCTTCAGTCCAATCACAAGGAATTATCATTTTGAATATGTTCATACCGATATAGATCTTTACGCCTTCACATTAAAGGCGATAATAGCATGGTTGTATCATTCGTACCGCCCGTCATCTGTCTGACTTTGCGTTGTGCAGGTGGTTTGGCGCGTCCGCGAAGGCGAACTTGAGCCGGTAGGCCTCCGCGACCAGGAGACTGATGTTTGAATCCGTCCAGTTCTGGGTAGGAACGTTCTGCAGGAGGATCATCAAGCCCTGGAAGTCTCTTTCCAGCATTAGTCTTTCTCGCCAGTGGAGGAGGAATGCGGCGCATACGTACAGCTGGAAGGTCGCAAAACCGTCAGACTCAGCTAGGTAAGTGTCCCAGAGACGTATAGTGCAGGGTAAAGGTATCTCCCTCGTGAGAAGGTTGTTCATCCAGCGGAAGGAGAACTGCAGGTAGTCCACGCCGTGTGTCTGCAGGTGCTCGTGGAGCTGCAGGTCGATGCGTCGTATCAGTTCTTTGAGCTGATTAACCTGCGAATAATAATCTTGTTAGTTATTATATATATACATATAAGACAATTTCCCTCAACCTTGTATATGTATGGTATATGCTTCAAATAAACAACAATGCGTTGTTCTGAAAACGGAGATTTATTTTAAAAACTTTAAACCCGGTAGGTAGTAATAGTTCTCGCTCTAGTTTGGAAATCCCTGACTTCAATTTCGTGGTCGTCTAGTTTTTAGTCTAATGTCATTCCACGATTTTAACAAGCGTCCAATGTCTTCCTACGACTTTAACAAGCGTCCAATGTTGCAGCAATGTAAATAAAGAAATAGATGAATGTAAAAGTGCACAAAACAGTTGGTCGCTTGCCTCAAAGTTCTGGAGTGGAAACCGCAAGCGCTGCCATACACAGGGTGTACAAATAACCGGGTTAAACTCATTGGAAATCTATGGATGCTGAAGTCCAGTAGTAAACTTCTTACAACTTATGATCATGAAAGGGGTGTTCCATTTCACCTTAACTTGTATGCCGAGTTGTGCAAATATATAGTTATCCTGTATGCTGTCGAGGAACTTGGAGAGGCACCAGAACGAGTCCGCCTCTATTACATCCCTCTGCTCCTGGGTGAGCTGGTCGAGGGGGAAGTTGTCGAGCTCCTTGCCCGGCGCCGCCTCCTGCAGGAACACCATGAAGAACGGAGTCACCAGGTCGTTGATGCCCTGCACGTAGCCCGACGCCGGGTGGCGTATCGCCCATATGTAGAGGATCCTTTCGAACATCACCTGGAATTTCATTAATTTATGTTTGCTTGTTATTAACAATATAATATACTACCTTCCACTTGCATCCTTCGCGAATTTAATAAACAGCTCCACAACTCCCCCTTGATGGTGGAATTTCGTAAAATTCGCAGATGTTAGCGAAAAGATTAATCCTCCCAAATTACAACTGCCTGAGTCTTAAGGTTCCAAAGATATCGTAATGAGTCAGTATATAGATAGAAACATCTTATACAGGATGATTGGTTATAAGTGTAAAACCTTAAAAGGGTTATTGTATAGCTCATTTGCTGTCAATAAATTTATGGTTCACACTATGCAGAAATCAATGGTTTCTAATGGATTACTACATATGAACATTGATTATTGTTTACTATCTATCTCTGCAGACTTTGTAATGCTAATCGTTATTGGTTTGTCGCATTTAAGTAGAAAAAATTAATGAATGTAACATATTTCAAGTGATCACTATATAAAGAATGTTTGAAAGTTTTAAAGCTTTTTACTGATATATGAACCATACATTCATACCTCACCACCTGTAACTAATTACCCTGTATAGATTGAATTAGCCGTTTAGAGACTATATTCGAATGACCATTTTGAACATAACAAGTAAACGTTTTATTTGATATTTAAGGCATAACAAAATCAATCACCTATTAATTATATATATATATATATATATATATATATGTGTGTGTGTGTGTGTGTGTGTGCAAGCGCGCGCGTGTGTGCGTGCGTGTGTGCGTACGCGTATGTGTGCGTGCGTGTGCGTGCGTGTGTGCGTGTGTGTGTGTGCGTGTGTGTTTGTGCGTGTGTATGTGTGTCAGATCAGGAAACGTTAAGAACCCCAACAGCTTTAAATTTAGGGCCGCGTCATATGGCATAGGGTAGCTTAACACTTGACGGCTTCCGGCAAAAAAGACCTTTATTGCCTAGTGCCCGCGGCCATTATGCTGATGCGCGCTCGATGCTTGGCATCAGAAACATGTTTATAACAGATAAAAAATAACAATTAAAAACTTAATGACAAAATTGAATCTAGAAAATGTTTATTGTCAGGATATGCACATACTTATATATACTCGCAACTGTGTATTATTTTATTTCAAAAAAGGAGATATCAAAGACAAGTCACTCGGGCGTGAATTCACGCCCGCGGACCTCAATGGTTTTTAACACGGGCGTGAATTAACACCGGCGGCAGTCTATTGGCATTCTTCTTATGATCTACAATAACATAACACCATTATCCAAAATGGAACATTTATTAAATATGTACGTCGGAAGGTAGGTGATCTTACCGAATCGAACCTTCGATCTTCGATTATTTGCAATTGTTATCTACTACAGTACAGCTGCTCTGTTTAAAAGTATCTCATTATTTATATAAGTATTATTAATTTTAAACTTGACACCAAAGTCATTTATATCAAGTGTCATTTCAAACCACAAGTCTCTGCCCACATTGTCAGCGAAGGACAAACGTTACTCAACCAAGGTTATTTAGTTAACAATTAGTTTACTACTGTTTTTTTTCAACATTCTTCGAATAAATATTTAGTGTAGGCCTCTTTCGCACTTCTCTATACTCCTGTTTTAGGAAGAGTCTTTTTTGCTGTCTATTTCCATGTTAACCTTACGACGCATATGTGGACTTCCACATGGTCTTTTCTGTTTACTTGGTCGCTATCCTAACAAAGCCATAAAGGCACATGGCATTCTGGCTTTCTTTTCATGATACACGTAAGGTGTAACTCTAAATGGTTATAAAGAAATTTAGCAATTTTCATTTTTATAATATAGATAAGCATTTACGTAAAAGAAATTTATAATATTAGAAATTACACACACACACACACACATATATATATATATATATAAATATATATATATAAATATATATATATAAATATATATATATATAAATATATATATATAAATATATATATATAAATATATATATATAAATATATGTGTATATATATTTACACATAATATATTCCAAGCCGATGATAGCTTACTATTTGATAATGTTAAAATAATCGACTATTCAAAAGCGCCTAAATGCCTATTTAAATAAAGATATTTTGAATTGTTTTTGTGGAGGCAACTCGTCAAATTCTCGATCAAGGTTTTCAAAGTGAAATATCTTGTGAACACGAAATATTTTACTCCCATTATGTTTAGAAGAAGTTTCTTAAAAAACACTATTTGTATAAAATTATTATTGTGAGTATTCCTCATGAATATGTAAACTAATACTTGTTTATAAAATGTAAATTGTTTATTTTTTCTTGCAAATCAATTTCATTTCCTTCAACATAATCCTGGTATGATAAAACGTATTTTCCAATCCTTAAAACAGTCCGAATAGTCTTTTCCAATATAGCCTTTAAAACCTTCGATTCAGTTTTTAACACCACAATCAAAACGGCGTCCACGCATTGGCAGAAGACGACGCCGCCAGTCGAATACGGTGGTTGCGGAACGATGCCAGTCGAGTTATTGGCAAAAGTCGCGAAGAACCAATGCAATATAACATCTGCCAGTCGAAACTTGACCCGATTGAGACTAAAAACTTATTTCAAAATGGTTTTGGCTGAGACAAATAATACCACAAGTTTTGGCAAATTAACGCTTGTCGAATATTATATCTAGGTCCTAGGAAAAAAATTACCTGCCTTCCTAATAACCGGAAATTTTAAATGACAATTTCAATTAGCTTTTCATAATAAATATAATATAAGTACGAAGCGTATTGACTTTAATTTTATTACAAATGGACTTCTACAGTACCCGGCGATAAATATTGCACATCGATCTTTGGAAAGAGACAATCGGGTAATTTCGGCTTTCTAGAGCACTATCCCTGTCCCATACTATCTATGTGACGTTTTGTCAGTCGTATTTCGTGCGACAGAGATAACGCTCTACGAAGCCTAACTAGATTGTCTCTTTCCAAAGGTCGATGTGTAATATTTATCGCCGGGTACTAAATTCATAAGAGCACCTTTTTCGCAAACAACAATTTTTTTATTAATTATATATGACTTAACGGTGTGAAAATAACGATGAAAAAACCAAATACCGGTTTCGTTTACATTTCATAAAAACAAAGTCAAGATTAAATAAGACTATATATTAGATATGGAGATGAGGCGAGCTTAGGTCAATGACCTTTTAAACTTTGTAGGTAGAGGCCAATATTTATCATTACATAAATGTTATTTTTATGCTAAAGTATCAATACGTATGTATTTTCTTATCGTATCTTTTAGTCAATATTTTTTGTTTTTGATATTATGTAAAATGATTGGTTATTGATAGAAAAACTTTAAAAGGGTGCATGCATAGCTGGCTAGCCGTCAATTATTATAAAATACTAGCTGATCCCGCAAACGTTGTTTTGCAAAAAAATTAAAGTTTTTAATTAACCAATGTAAGACAAGGGTTGATCGTAGAGGGATGAAAATTTAGGTTTGTATGCATTTTTGTATGCTGTATCATAATAAAATAAAAACCAAAAAAATTGTCTAAAAAATTAAAAATAAAATTTAGGGGTGGACCACGCTTATCACTTAGGGGTATGGAAAATAGATAGTAGCCGATTCTCAGACATACTGAATACGCATGTAAAATTTGGTAAAAATCGGTCAAGCCGTTTCGGAGGAGTTCAAGTTCGAACACCGTGACACGAGAATTTTATATATTAGATGACGTTGTTGTTTCTGCGAGTATGTCTTGATGCCGCCCGTAAAAGTCTACAGTGGTATATCCTTAAAGAAACCTAATCACTCTTGACTTGAAGACTCCCAAGTTATAACTAACTGGAAACAACGACGCTACTAGCTTGTTCCATTTTGGCTGTTACAGTTACATATACAATGTAATTTAATTAAATTCTTTTTTTAATTAATTTTGAAAAGATTTTACGTAAAACGTAGACAGGAAAACAAGCTAGCGCTTAACAATGACTAGGGTGACATTATGTTTTTGAATTTGTAGGATAAGGGTCTCGTGCAGACGTAAAAAAAGAGTAATGTAATTCTTTGGTAATTAATTTTGGAAACATTTTAGGTGAAGCGTCCGCAGTAAAATATTCGAGCACTTAACTAAATAACAGACTTAATTAGGGTGTACATCTTGTTGAACGTGTAGGATAAAGATCTTCGAGCAGGCGTAAAAATGTGTATATTATTTGATAATTGTAAATTTAAATATTTACTGAATGTGTTATTATCGGTTTTTTTTGCGATAGATAGATTAGGAAATAGCTAAAGTTTAATCGACGTGATTGACTTTCTAATGTTGTTAATTGAGCAATAATTATGTTATCGATAGAAAAGAGAGAGAGAGAGAGGCACATAAGAGAAGGTATGAGAGAGGAAGATGGTGACAGTAGATACGAGAGATGAAGATGATGAGACTAGATTTGAGAGAGGGAAATAAAGAATGAGGCTTTTAGTAACGTAGTTTTGAACAATATCTTCTTTCTCCATTTATTAAAATTATTATTGTTGTATACCGTATTATGGATAATCCTCAAGTACAAAATTTATAAATACAACCGGATGTCCGAATTAAAACGCATCGTGTGGTCGCACTACAACTGACCGTGATTTCACTTCTGTTGAACTTGGAACATCGTCAAAGTTCTTGGGGACAAGCGCCTAATCGAGTATTCCACGCGTGTGTTTTTGGAAGAAGGTAGCGGACGAACATAAAATTTACCTAGGTATCTTTGAATGTTTTTATTTTCGGATCAATAATGTGGGGTCGTTTTACTGGCTTTAACACGTATTCCTAAGTTTCTAAAAATTTAAATGTTTTTTTTTAATAACTACATGACTAGGTAGCCATAACACCGTGATGAATTAAATCAATACAAAAAAATTGAAGGATACATACGAAACATATATCTATTTATTTTAGTTTTTGTCTATCTGTCTGTCTGTTTGTTTAGGCAGGTACCGGACATAATAAGGAGTAACACTACTTTAATTTTAGATTTTTTTTTTAAATTCAAAATGTATTGGTTAGTTGTATTCCAATAAAAATAATTAATGTAACCTATTACTAAGTGATCACTTTATATAGGATGTTTGTAAATATGTGTAAAAGTTTTAAGGCTTTTTATCATCACTCATCACCTATAACTAATCATTCTGTATACCTTTAATTAGCCGCTCAGAGACTAAATATGACCATTTTAAGTTATAACAACATAATATCATGTTCAAAGGTATGATCAATGCCATAAATGATTATATGACCTCACCTGAACAGTGATCTGCTGGAACAAGGCGACCAGTGGACTCATCCGAGGTATATCAATGTGGATCTGCCTGTAGGTGTCCTCCTCACGCTCGGCGTCATAATACTGCCTCACCAAGTGTTTGTAGTCTGCTCGCTTCCTCTCCAGGGTCTCCGCACGACGCTCCGAGTTTGCTGGCAAGTATCCAGCGAGCAGCCTCCATGTCACTGCTCTTGCCTGGAAAATTATCTTACTATACCATCATGCAACATTAGTAAAGCTTTTCCCGAACACCATCTCGACCTACCGCGTGCTTCGCCGGTTAGATCTGGACACGGTTCTGATCCAAATGTTCACGAGGCCCGAGGGATTCGCTGAGTACCTACATAGGTTTAAACAGAAGGAGAGTCCCATGTTCACCTGTAACCCAGCGGTGGACCAGACCGCAGTGCGCCTGATCACCGGCTGTCCAATATTTGCGGCGCTAAGAATGGATTACCAGTTTCAGTTGCAGTATGGGGGTCCAAGAAAGGAACATCTCATCACTCTCACAGCCAACGAGGAGAGTCGGGGAATCTTACTAAAGTACTGCAGAAGGATCATAGGAGAGGCTATTAAAAGGAACAAGTAGGCAAAAAAACAAAAATTATAAAATTACTAAAGCAACATAGATTTGCTTTCTAAGACTCTCATTGTTTCCTGATTTTTTTTTCATCATCATCATCACTGGTAAGTGTAAGTGGTTGTAGGCAGGCCATATAGTGCGCAGAACAAGTGTCCGCTCGAACCTTAAGGTTCTGGAGATGAGACTACAGACTGGCAAGCATAGTGTAGAAAAAAATACCTTGTGTTATGATCAGGAATAAGAAAAATATAAGTAACTGTATATGAATGAAAGCGACGGACATAGTGCAACAGATTCGCAGATAGGATTAGCTGTAGGTAGATCAGATGGCAGCGGGGCCCATAAGGTTCTGTAGTGAAGATTGTGGACTGACAAGAGCATTGTGGACATCCACCCACAAGGTGGACAAATAACCTTGTTACGGCCATCCAAAAATGTTGCATACAGGACAATTCCATCCTATTAAAAAAATTTGAGGTTTGCTTATGTCCAGTGGACATTCTATGGCTTAATTAAGCAATCTAATATGTTTAGTAACCTGTTGATATAGTGAAATATGTATTGAAATGATTTTGACTAAGGCTCCTGAAAGAATCATAGAGCTTAATGAATGTAAAGACAGATAGACTAAGCATCTTCAGCACTTCAGCAAACTCGATAAACCTGTAAGGCCAATGGCTATAAATATACAAAGCAATTTACAATGTAGCAAAGTAGATAAACATTTCCTTATATGTTATATTTATCTACTGGTATAAAGTCTATCCCCCAAATGCTACATGGTAACACACAGCAGCAGGGGCACCAGAACAGACCGGAGCATGACAAAACCACTCTAACAAGAGTGCATGAATGACAAGATACTCACATCTTTAGTTTATTAAGATATGTAATATTAGGGGGACCAGAAAGTAATGTTATTGTGTCTGTGCTATTGTGTATTATGTCGACATGTTTTACAGAAAAACTGATTGATTTTTACCACTTGGACAAAAAAAATTTTTATACCAGATGGCAAATGGTTGTTGATTACAAAACAGAATAAAATAAAAATTGTTAAAAATGTAGTTGTATGAATTTAACTTAAGAAAGCGAAATTACTTCCTGGTCCCTCTAATATTTAATAATAGTTATTGTTGTCCACTGTCAGATAAATAGTGCAATTTATGCGCTATGTACTACCTTATTACTCAAGTTTATCCAGGAACAGTTTAAAACTTTGAAATTATTGACACCTAAAGCTATAAAGTAAATAATGTATGGTCTTTTTAATTCCACATCCTATTGTACATTTCAAATGATGTTAGTAATAGTAGTTAATAATTTATTGAGATTGGTATTGTAAGAAATATTTAGTTATATGTATTTGATGATCCCTTTTGTGTAAAAGCCTACTCTAGATCCTTCTAGGATAATCTGTCCTTTTGGACCATCATTTAGTTTATGCCAACAGTTGTGACAATTCATATGTTCAAACCATATGAGCTACAAATCTTACTGTTATAATCATAAATATTAAGTTTTTGTCGGTCTGTGTGAAAATGTATAAATAATAAAAGATGATTGAAATTAGGTATTTTAAGCTTTTATTACATTTTACTAATCACCCTGTACAGAGTGACTGCTGTGAAATATTTTGCAATATTTCTTTATTACAATGGTCAATGATTTTTGGCAGTGCAAATTCTGCATGGACAGATAGTAAATAAAAATCAATGTTAATATATAGTAATCAAAATTTTTAAATAATGCCTTTTATGCCTATATTATCTTTACATTATTTATTATTTCTGAAACTATATATTTATGAATAGCGTGTACTATAGACAGCAAATGAGCTGTACATTCACCCTTTTAAAGTTTTACACCAACTTCCAAACAAGCTGTACATAACTAAAAATTTTTTTAAATATCACAAATAAAATCCATCTATCCAATCGATTCATTTTGTTTAACTTTAGCTTTTGCCAAGAATTATATCCTTTATCTCACAACATACCTAGTAAAGAAATAAAAACTAAAAATGAAATGTAACCTTGCGACTACACTTAAGTTTTATTATAGTGTACATTGTGTTTACATGTACATACCTACTATTCAATCTACAATCCTATAGCATGACAGGTTTTATAATTAATGCTTAATGATAAACAAGTGGACAGGCAACTTGCTTAAGGTCATTGGAAGATCTAGGATGCAGGCTGCTTTCAACTGGTCTTATTATAAATCTATTGGGAAGGCTTATGCCCAGCAGTGGACATATTAATGCTGAAATAATGTTGATGACAAAAAGGCATCAAAATAGTTAGATGTATTTAAGTTTGAATTGTTAGTATGTTATAGAAAGACAATATTTTAAAAAAAAACTGTTAAAACTAATTGGAATCCATTTGAGATGGAAATCCACCTGTCTGTGCACAGAAAGAGTCAGAAAATAATTAATCCTAACATTTTGTTAATTTATCTATGAGTAATTCATAAAAAAACAATAATTTTTTTTTATTGTGCAATGAAAATAAGAAAATTAAGACATAATAACTAAGACACTAACTAACTTACATGCATGCAGTAATAGAACATTGATATTTTATTAATGGTAATTGGCTCTCCAACATCTCATAGATCATCATTGAATAGCTGATATCAATATGGTGATAGATTTAAATTCATAGGTATGGAGATGAGGTGCATTTATTTTAAATGTTTTAGAAGAAACTTATTTAAATGTGGTTAGAGTTACACAATATTTTATATAGTGTTATAAACAATGTTAGAAAATTAAACATTTAAAATACAGGTGATTAGTGCTAATAATTCATCCCTGTTATAACTTTTACAACTTTATTTCCAATTCACACATATAAAGCAATCAGTTTAAAATAAGTTGTATTATTGTTTTAAATTAGAATTCATTATTCTAGTAACTTCTGGCAGTACAAAGATAACAGACAATAATTGATTTTAGTATGTAGTGTTCCAAATTTGAATTTTTCTTACTAGATTATCATTACATTACTTATTGTTTTTTAAATATATTTTTGAATATTGTGTATCCTATATTAATTGACAGTAAATGCACACATTCTTCCCCTTTAAAACTTTTACATCTCTATACATTGCTGAACAGATTAATATTTTTATTAAATAATTTTTTATCACTTGTTTTATTTTATCAGCCTTTCCTTGATAAAATCAGAGATCACTATTTATAAAACTAACATCATTATAACAATTAATGTGTTAAAGACGTTTCTCTTAGACATACACATAAGGAAAATATAAGTAAAATAACTTTTCTTTTGTTCTACCTTAATTATATTTCTTCCATAATAAGATATAACTTAAAAAATATTATGCAATGTATATGATTTACTGTATTTTTGCTACAATATAAAATCTTACAGATATTATCAATAATTAAAATTACTTTTTATGTATGATACACTTACTTTTATAGGAATTCCCGACCAACTGAGTTGTTTCAACTCATCTAAGTCCAGTACATTATTTTCAAGTATTTGCTGAAACCTCTCTAGCTTAGATTCACTGCTTTCCTCCCTCGAGGCCAGGGCCGACAGCCTAACAGGACGCGGACGTCCGGGATAATGTCTCATGGGTCCAGTACTCGTTCCGACACCACTCCCAGTTCGCCTTAGCTCATTTTTTCGCACGGCCAACGCCTCTTCCTTCGGCTTCACGGATTCATTTTCCGTTTTTATGTCACTTTTGTTTACGTTCTTCGTGCTATTCCTATGTGAATTGATCACGTTTAAAGCTGCTGTTTCCGATATGGCCTTAGATATCTTGGTCTCCGCGATCCCGGACATAATGTCGTCGTCACCAAGGTCCCAGGCATCGTTCACCGACGCCTGAAATTGTTGATACGACGACCCAGACATAACCTCGCTCTTCTCGATCCTTTGTAGAGGCCTTCCTGGGACTGCTCGCTGTGGTGTCCTCCAAAATGTATCAGGTAAGACACTGTTCTTGTCATGTTCGGCTCGGTGGCTTTCCATAATAAGATATGATCTGGATCATCATAAAAACTTTGCTGAACAACAAAATACTACTATGTTTGATATGACATATCACTTATACCATAGATAATTTTCTTATATTTACATTTACTCTGATTAGAATCGACTGACGTTGCAGGTGCAGGTATTAAATTTATGTTACATGTGACACCTTCATTGGTATAGATATACGTTCGACAAATATAGATTTCTTTATTTGTAAAGAAACATGTGCATGCACACATAGCTATATTTTCATTTTTAATCAAAAATATCATCAACATGATAACAAAATTTTATGTCACAGTATTATGGTCCATGGCATTTATTTTTGATTCTGCGAATTTTGTAACATACACTGATCATAGCTTAAAAAACACACCAAAGCCGTTAGGAGCAATCATCAGAGGATCAAGACAACGCATCGGCTTCGTGTAAAAGTTAGGTGTAGATTGATATTTTGCTCTCGTGTAATCGCATTCTTAATTCGGTATTACTTAGCAACGAGATAAATTGTGCATTTTCTTGTATTAAACTCTGTCCGGTGAATGCAGTATATCTAAAAGACAATTACGTTAAAATCAAACGTCATAAAGTTGTCACTTCTATACTGCTCTGGCTATTTTGTTTTGTAAACATTATTGTGTTAAGTTACATAAAATTATTTTTTTACCGCTATACCAGCACGCAAAAATTAAAGATGTTTAAATATAACTCTAAAAGTTTTGATATGACATCAGTGTTAATATGTTTCTAAGGAACATATTAAATCAATAAGCCTTTTTGCAAACCGTGTCGTAAATGTGTTATCACTATGGCGAGTCCAAATCCAGATAATGAGTCGACTTCGATGTTTATGCAGAAAGGTGATAAAAAAGACAAAAGTGCTAGAAGTCCAATTCGTTCGGAAGTAGCATCACGTAGAAACTCTACTATCAAGGCAACCATACCACCGGAAATTATCACGGTTAAAGATTTCTTTGATTTCATGAAAACTGCTTATCAAGTTTACGAACATTTAGAAAGTGATGAAGACGAAGGATCTAAAATAAATTGGGAAGAGCTGACTAAATTGACAGTTATTAATCACGTCATAGAGCCACAAGAAAGAGATCTTCTACGAAACGCGGCCTTTACGGAACCGACTCCAGTAGTTAGTAAAAGTGAAACAACCGTAGAAAAAAAAAGCAGCGAAATAGTACGATTAGAAAAACGTCTCAGTTATAGCGAAGTTGAAAGTAAATACAATTTTATAATGTTCTCAAATTTAGTATAAGTTCCAACATTTTTATTTAGCAATTAAAAATGTTATTTATTTTAGGTAAAAGTCATAGGCGTTCTCTACCTGGAGACGTTAAAGTAGAAATGCTAGGTGCATGGACTGAAGCTAATTTGAATTGCAAGTTAAATGATGTAAGATTTTTGAATAATAACATTCAAAACAAAATAAACTCTTTGTCTTTTCAAAAGATGGCGTGAATTTATATTACAATTCTATTGTAAATTTTTTTTTCAGGTAATTAATGAAGGCATTTTAGATTCCATTTTACCATATCTGGTTGGATATAAAAAACCTTCAAAAACTACTAGTGTTTATACACCAATAATCAAAAAATCATCGTCAAATAATGTTGTTGATGTTAAGAAACTGGCAAGTTTTGGAGGTAGTATTTATAAATATTTAGTACATTTAATTTTACGTTAAAATAATGTTATTATTATGTAATTGAAATTATTTCAGGGTTCATGAACGAAAAAGAATCAAAAGATCGATTGGGTAGACGTAAATCTTCTATAATTGCAGTACAGGAAAAACTGAACCAGAAACAAGAGTATGTTTTTTATAACTATATTCATGCTATATCATCAACTTGTTATAGAAGTAAATGGTTTTTAATGAAGGTGACCCTTAAAATTTTAAGTTTGTCCAAAATTACACTAGATGGCGTTACAAAGTTTACATTAAAATTAAGAAGTTTATGGCAATTTTGAAAATTTTATTGTATGTAAATACTTAATAATTCTTAAGGGATAATATTTTACGTTTTTATAAGAAGGTATATCTTTATATATTGTAAACCGAATTGTGGTTGCGTTCAAATAAAATTATGTATTATAAATACTCATTTCAATTTTTTTTTTAATTTATAAAGTTATATTTTATGAGAAAAACTTACACTTTTAAATATTATTTTTAATTGAATGTATAACATCCGATATGGTCTAGTGGCTAGGATACCTGGCTCTCACCCAGGAGGCTCGGGTTCGATTCCCGGTATCGGAATAACATTTTTGTCAATTCTTTTCAGAGGTGACGTCGAGATTCATGTATGCGATGAAGTAAAAGGCTTAAAAAAGGATTTTAAGTGTCCTCAGAAACTTCTTGTTTCGAAAATGGGATATTTTGCTGACGTCACTGCGGGACAGAGGTTGGAGGACATGGATATTTCCGTCCACTGTGATATTCAGGTGCTTTTTACACTGTAAAAATAAAAGGTAGAATTTATAGGTTAGAAATTACCATGTTTTTCAAATCTTATTAAATATTGTTAAAATAAATTTAAATAATTAACAACTTAATCGAGTTAGAAAAGTTGTGGCAATTTTGAAATATAATAAAATATGTCCCACAATCAAAAGTCAATTCTTTTTTTTTAATTTTGAACATATTCAAAATGGCGGATTATTTCGCTAATCACGCATGTCTGCAATCTATGTATAGACTGCTTAAATGGACCCACAACAGAATAATTCAATGGTGTTATATGACCATGAACAGTTGCATTTCATTTGTTAGTTTGTTTTGTAAAAAATTGATGACTTTGGTGTCTATTTTTTAAATAAAGGGGCTGTTTTTTTTATTAATTCTAATTTGTATCGCTAGTATTTTTTTTACAATATTTATCTTTCGCTTTAACTAAACGCAGACAGTTGGGAGAGGGTTGCGCTATTTGATACGGATCTTTCTTCTCCCAGCTGCGTGGCACGACAGCGTTTTATAATTTTTTTTTACAATGTATTTTTTTTACACAATTTTCACTTACGGGTAAATACAGCTTAAATTTATACATATTAACAATACAATTTGGAATACTCAAAGGGGCTGTTTATTGTAGCGTTTGAAACAGCTATAACACACCTTCGGTATGATCGGGACAAAACACACTTCGTCGCGCTTTTTTAAGGCGCGGTGTAGCTGTTTCCTTAGCACTATAGTATGATTATAAAATGATATATGTATGTTTTTTTTTAATAGTAAAATTGATAAACAGATTTTTGATTGGCTGATGCGATGGGTAAAACGGGACACAATACTGGTAGCGGACTGGCCTATACTGGATCCTCACAATGTTGTGCCTATATTAGTATCTGCTTCATTCCTTCAGGTAATGTATTTGACGTTTTAATTACACGTTAATCTATTAATTTATGCATATGGTTCTTTTATATATGTCATGAGAAGACAAGAGTCCAATGAAATAGAAATTAGAATCAAATTGAGAAAAAGGCATCCAAGCGAAAGTCGCGAGGATTCCAAACGCATCCTTGTTTGAGGAGAATCCACAAAAAACAGACGAGTGATGCCCCACGGACAGGGGCGGTTTAACCTATAGTACAGAGTGTGCAATGCACACGGGCGCCGACGTCTCAGGGGGCGCCGTGGCAACAGAAATGTGCTACAGGTATAGATGTAAAAAAGCCGATTTAAAACGTTTAAAACCAAAAGTGGCGGTTTAAAACCCCAAATAAATCTTTTTAAACGGTTTAAAACTCACCTACTAAAATATAAGAACAGTGTTTTTACACATCATTATCGACAATACTTGGTCTTGTGTTAGTTACTTATGCAGTTTATACCTATGTAGGTAAGTATATTACATATAAAGTACTATAATTATAAAGAAACAATATTAGATACAATAGATTAAAATATGTACCTAAATCATAAAGAAATTGTGGATAGGAGTTTTGACCATTATTTCCAAGTAGTTGAGGTCTACTCAAAGGTCCACTCTCAATTTCTGTTCAAAGAATTTGCCAACAGAGAGCCACCGCCGACTGCTATGCACACACACAGTCTGTCAAGAAAGTCATGAAAAGAAATAAAGTGTTGCCATATTTAATTTTAGGACAGAAATGTCAGTCAGTTTTACAAAGATAGTGGCGCCTCATAAATTTTCATGACTTTCTTGACTGTATGATCATCATGTTGTCGAGTGGACTGTGTAAGATTAGCCAGTTTTTTTATTACTTTCAAGAAAAAGTCGGGTACCTAATAATCTATTTTTATAACAGCTCATTACATTTTAGTTATTTAGTAATGTTTGGCATATTTGGTACGAGTACCTTTATATTGACTCCAAATTTGTACATTTTTTTACAATACTGGCAACACTGACATGTCCGCACGCAACACGCTATGTATGTTTGTGTGTGGTGTGAATATAGATGTAAAAAAGCCGATTTAAAACGTTTAAAACCAAAAGTGGCCGTTTAAAACCCCAAATAAATCTTTTTAAACGGTTTAAAACTCGCCTACTAAAATATGAGAACAGTGTTTTTACACATCATTATCGACAATACTTGGTCTTGTGTTAGTTACCTATGCAGTTTATACCTATGTAGGTAAGTATATGACATATAAAGTACTATAATTATAAAGAAACAATATTACATACAATAGATTAAAATATGTATCTAAATCATAAAGAAATTGTATGATCATCATGTTGTCGAGTGGACTGTGTAAGATTAGCCAGTTTTTTTATTACTTTCAAGAAAAAGTCGGGTACCTAATAATCTAATTTTATAACAGCTCATTACATTTTAGTTATTTAGTAATGTTTGGCATATTTGGTACGAGTACCTTTATATTGAATCCAAATTTGTACATTTTTTTTAAATACTGGCAACACTGACATGTCCGCACGCAACACGCTATGTATGTATGTGTGTGGTGTGGAGTAGGCGAGCTGGCAACGTTGCATCTTAACGTCTATCCGCGTGAGAAGTGCAAGTGTGTGAGTTTGGTTTTAAACCGAATGAAACTGATAGATAAATCTTTTCAAAATAACCAATATAGTTAACTAGGTAATAGTTTTTCAACTTAGCTAGGTAATGTCTACGCTTGGAATAGATAATGTGTTTATATTTAAAAAAAACATAATCGTCAACACTAAACGTTTAAAATCGAAAAAAATGAGTTTTTTCGGTTTTAAACGGTTTTTTTCGTTTTAAACCGATTGGTTCAATTCGTTTTAAACCGGCCTTACATCTATAGGTGTGAAGTAGGCGAGCTGGCAACGTTGCATCTTGACGTCTCTCCGCGTGAGAAGTGCAAGTGTGTGAGTTTGGTTTTAAACCGAATGAAACTGATTGATAAATCTTTTCAAAATAACCAATATAGTTAATAGTTTTTCAACTTAGCTAGGTAATGTCTACGCTTGGAATAGATAATGTGTTTATATTTAAGAAAAACATAGTCGTCAACACTAAACGTTTAAAATCGAAAAAAATGGGTTTTTTCGGTTTTAAACGGTTTTTTTTCGTTTTAAACCGATTGGTTTAATTCGTTTTAAACCGGCCTTACATCTATAGCTACAGG
This sequence comes from Battus philenor, assembly GCF_028537555.1. Taxonomy (NCBI): domain Eukaryota; kingdom Metazoa; phylum Arthropoda; class Insecta; order Lepidoptera; family Papilionidae; genus Battus; species Battus philenor. The sequence goes on from NW_027181686.1 coordinate 10,929,779, forward strand.
CATAAAAACATTGAGTGTTATTCTGCCGTCGTAAGAAGAAAGGCCGTAACTAATTCCATACTGTAAGCTATACCTACTTATAAAATAGCTTGTTGGAATACGAAAAAACTTTCTTGTTATGACGACAAATTTTATAGTTATAGCCGTGGGGGTGGTCAGGCCTAGGGGGTGCCAGGGTTTCATTGCACACGGGAGCTACACGAGCTAAAGCCGCCCCTGCCCACGGAACAAGAAGAGTGTTTTCAAGTGTTTTCAAGTGCTTGTAATTATGTTATTTATTTATTATTTACTGATCATTTGTGTACGTCAACAGAGACAGAATAACACAATTTATTAGAATAAGATTAAGCTCTCCTATAATGTTATTTCTGTGGAATTTTCCTTTTCGATGCGCCGCTAGTTTCATTCAAAAAATTATATTGACTGTATAATTTTATTGTTTATTAAAGCATAGCTAATCGTACTTGATTTTTCTGTTTCATATATCGCTCGTATATGTCGAGCAGTAGTTGAAAATCGTCTGTTGGTTGCTTTTTATTTTTCCATATTTTATCTCGATATTAAATATGTTTCTTTCACATTCTTTTCGATTTAAATTTATGGAAAAGGTTTTAATGCAAACAATATAGATTTTGTGGCTACGCTACCATAATTTTTTAAACTAATTTTCTAAAGCACATTTTGGTTTATAATATTAATTATAAATACTAATATTAATTTATTTGTATCACCTATAACAGAAGAACAGGTTTCTATGGAAAATAAAAAGAATCTTACTTTATTATCCTTATTATATGCCGTGTATCCTTCTTTCTACTTGAGTATTAAATAAAATAACTTTAATTAAGATATTTTCGTAGATGGAGCCACTGTTGCACGACTGTTTGATATACTGCCACGCACATATGAACGAAATTGTGAAAACTTCCACCAACCTCGCTTGTTTGAGTGACGCGCTACTAACTAGGTAAAACAGTACGCAAATATAATAGAGTTTACTACCTTATTTTCTCAATGGCGCCAGTATTCAGGGCGATTCGTTATAGATGTAAAGTCTTGAAATGGGTGAATGTACAGTACTATCTCTGTCCCACACTAACTATTTGACAAAACGTCAAATAGTCAGTCGTGCGATAGAGATAACGCTCTACGAAGCCGAAATTAGACGATAGTCCCTTTCTAAAGATCGATGTGCAATATTTATCGCCGGGTACTGTATATTCCATTTGCTATCAATATATGGTGAACCCATCCAAAGATGAATAGTTTTAGAAATAATAAATAACGTATAATAATATATGTATATATAATAAAAAGGCGATTAATTCGAATCATAATATATTAAAATTAATTATTGTTTGTTATCTGTTTCTACGGACGTTGTGCTGTCCGAAATTATTGGCCTGTCGTATTCGAAAATCAGAGTAATAAATTTATACAGGATGATTCAGTAGACGTAAAAAAATTAAAAAACTTTTTGCTGGCAAGTTTTTCTTACTATTTTATAATTATTTTTGAAATTATTGACTTTTGGGTAGGGTGTGTCATACACCAATTGATAGCTAATGAACTATATATTCAACTCTACTTTTTTCACATATAACATATCATCCTGTATTTTATTTACGTAGACTCGCGGCGATGTATACGAATGCGGAGCTGGAGGCAGTAAGGGATCGCCGAGACAAAATACAGTCGCGGCTGTACTGCAAGTTGCTGCTGTCGCTGGCAGAGCCCGTGCCGGAGACCCTCAGGGGTCACTACGCCACACTTGCGACCCTCTTCAAATGCACCAAGTATGTCTTAGTCATACGATGTTTCAGAGTACTCTTAATACTCCGGTTATTTTCACAGTCCTCCATCATTTCCACCTCTTCGAAATTCAAATCGATTCCGGAACAATTCTGTGAAGGCATTTTTTATCCGGTCTGTGGCTGACGTAATTTCCTGACTCCGTCGGGTTCCGGAGCAGCCTAGGTTCGGGCCGCTACATCTTTAATAAGATTGAGAAGCGAATGATATTTAATTGCTGCTACGGATGTTCTTTCGGGTGACTAGACCCAAGGGCCTCCATGAGAGGACCTCGGCTTGGTCTGTCACCGGTCATAGTTGCGCCTGAGGGATATCACGCGCTGTCCATCATAAAGCTGTGAATCTTCAGGAATTTGAGGAATTGGACGTTCACTATACAAGAAGTTTCTTCTGTCACTACTAAGTATTTGGAAGGTTACCGGCGCTAGAAGATTTACCCAGAAATAGGTGATTTGCATAGAATTTGTTCGCTCCGAGGAAGGGGAGGGGATCGTTTAGTGTGACAAGTGATTTCACGGGAGGAGGAGGGTTGTGTGACATCGTGACGATAACCACGAAGGAGGAATGAACATTTCTTTATTGTTTTATCTTAAAATGTTTTAGAAACCCTATATTAGTACTTTCCAGCTTTTTTTTGTGTCATAACCTACCTTAGCCTTTTTAAAATTCCAACAATGTAACATACATAATTTTCATATTAAAGTGAAAGGGTTAAATTCGTGTCGAATCCACTTTCAAATTGCCCTCCTTAACAATTAGATTATCCCATCTGTGGGGCGTAGAACCCACTTTGCGAAACACTGCCCTGGAGGAACTGAATCATTAGGAAATATATTTATTTGTTTTTTTTTTCAGATATTTATTAATTCATTTAAATTTACTTATTTTTCAGGTTACTTTGATAGATTGTCCATTATTTTTAGGAGAGGGGTCTAGCTTTAGTGATGTAATATTTGCAGGAATGATAGCAAAAAGTATAGCGTGGTGTGATGACGTATCAGATGAACGATCTAACACATCTCCATTCGCAGATGCAACAAGCTGCTGGGTCGCCACGTGGCTGAGCAAGTACCCTGCCAGCCCGCAAACATGAGAATCGATCGACGCGGCAATGTTATTTCTACCCACACAAAGTAAGAAACATCATTTGAATTATTATTTCTCTAGATTTTATTTTTCTATGTGCTATTACCTAAACAACGTATAGCTAGAGAGACTATCAATGAATAATAAATTTTACGTACGAATAAACATAGCGTTATCTCTGTCGCACGACTGACAAAACGTCACATAGATAGTGTGGGACAGGTATAATGCTCTACGAAGAAATTAGCCAATTGTCTCTTTTCAAAGGTCGATGTGCAATATTTATTGCCGGGTAATGTACTACCGTTACGTAGCCTGTTCCAGGCACTAGCTGCTCGACATCTTAAGACTGCATAGTAATCGGGAACCCTAGCGTCCGCAAACATACCCTTGGCGCTGCACTATCTGAGTTTTTGCATAATTACACGAAAAGCGTCATTATTCTGTACTCGAAGTACATTGCGCGATGCCTTTGTAAAATTCGTACAGAATTGGCATGTGTGGAAGCTGTGGCAGATTGTAGATGGTTATAATGACCTTATATAACAAGCTAGACCAGTGATTCCCAAAGTGGTCTATATCAACCCCTAAGGGTCCATGACAACCTGCAAGGGGTCTACGTCAGCGAAAAAAAATTTGAAGGTCCATGAAATGAAAATGGGGTCCACGATAATAGATCTCAACACACACACTGATAGTACCTATTTACTTACATCATACTATCTTATAATATCAAAACATTTATATTATTTATAAAAGTACCTTTTTGTTTATTTAATGTTACGTATATTTTACATAACACATACAAAATTTTATTTTGAGTAGTTTTAATTTAAATTCAATTAATAAATGTATAAATTAACATCTGTTTTTACTTTAAGTTTTTAACACTAAACTTCACTACAGTTAGAAATTTTCAGGAAATCAATATCAGGTAAGTAGGGGGTCTACCCAACACGGAAAAACATGGCAAGGGGTCTACGACACAAAAATATGAACTCTGAGCTAGACGTTGAAGCAGTGGCGTAGCTAGGGGGTGGCGAGCGGGGCGGCCGCACCAGGCACCACAAGTAGGGGGGGCACCAATTTGAAAATAATTTTTTTGAATTTTTTTTTGAATGATGAATAATGAAATGTTAGAAGAAAAATGAAAACCATAATTTAAAGTAAATAACATACAAAGAATATCGAATTTTACTATTTTTGTGCTAAAAAGTTGTTAAATAATATGAACATTAAAAAAAAGTAAACGGTTACAAATTATAATATACACAGAGTTTAAGCCTTTCATTCGCAAAACACATAACGTGTTTTTTAAAAGGGCCCTGAATCACACACATTTTTGTTTTATACAAAAAGGGTGAGGATCGTGTCTCTTTAAGAAAAAAAAATTATTTTGATTTCTTTAATATTTTAATATGAAAAAAAACAAAATGGGGGGGCGGGGCACCAAGCCCCAATCTGCCCCAGGCCCCAAATACCATAGCTACGCCACTGCGTTGAAGGTGAGCCAACTCACGCTCTTGGTTAATGCGAGTTCTGGTGTCAGGGACCCGTCGTGGAGCCTGAACGAGTACATCACATGGCTGTTCGGCGAGTTGCGCTCGTGGCGGCGCGTGTACTGGCGGCTGTGGGCGGACTGCCATTTTCTGCGCTGCCAACTTTGCGACACATATTTTCCAGTTTACCAGGTGACGTCCAGTTACTTTTTCTTTCGAAAGAAAATAACTTTTTTATTGTAGACAATGTACAAAGATGTCAAGAAACGCGATTTACACCAAAAATTAGAATTACTAGTTGTTTTTGTACCCGTCTAAGAAGAAAATCGTCAAAAAGACTCTTGAAATGGTGAGGAATATATTATATATAGAATGATTTTCGAGGAAAGTTTACACAAATATACATTTATGGGAGTAGATCGTTATCATGTATCTTCTGACACCTTACCTTTACAAGGTTTTTCAATTGTCAATGTGTTTCGATAGGACTTTTTTTTAATAATTGCCGTGAGAAGGGTAATATGTCGGCTTGTCTTTTTACTAAATTAATTAATTTTATTACAATTTTTACTAAATTGATTTATTTTGTGTTTTTTACATATAACTAATAATTCTAGAAGTATTAATATATTATAGTTAATGTATTTTTCTAAATATAACTCTTGTTTATGGTATGGATTATGGACTTCTGTAACGCTAGATGGCGCTGATATTAATTTGTTCATATTAGCTTCATTCGTTATTTCCTCTAATATATTTACTTATCGCGATATCTGTGAAACCATAAAGCGCAGAGACTTGAAGTTTCGTAGGAATATTCTTTTTGCCGCAGAAGACCGATTTTATAGAAAAAAATATACTCGCTAGTGGGATTGTGGAAGTGTATATTAAGTTGGGAAAGTGAAGTGTGAGAAGTACGTTGTTAAAAGAAAACTATGTTTTTTATTTATAACAGATGGAGTGGTGTTCCCACCACGAGCAGAGCGCGGCGCTGGTGGCGGGTGACGCGGCTGCCGGCCGCTATCCCTGCTGCGGACAGCGAGCCTACCGCTTTGAAACACTACCTCGTAACACTGTAAGCATAGTCTACAACGGTAGCTTCTAATAGCTAAGGGCTACCACTTAAAACCTTATAAAAATTAATCGCAGGTATATGTAAGGAGCTTAACAGCAGGGTTGCTACAAATTAGATTTTGTAAGACCTGTGTGGATTATTGAGCATAGGGTTGCCACATATTAAATTTTATGATACTTGTGTCGGGAATTTAACTGCACAGTTGCCTTAGATTAGAATTTGCAACGCAAATTTGCTATGGATTTTACTTTGCACATATATTAGGTTTTTTTAACTGATTTGTGTGGTTAGCGCAGGGGTGCCACCGAATAAATTATGCAATAGACTAGTGAGAGGTGTTTGCGTGCAAGGTTGTCACAGATTAGATATTGTAAACCATATGTAGAGTGTTTACAGGTTTGATATTGTAAATTAGTTTGATATTATCAGTATGGTATTTGGGCACAATGATGTTGCAGATTAGATTTTGTAACTATCTTGTGTTCGAAGTGTCAGCGCAAGGTTGCCACAAGTTAGATTTTATAGGTCTTGCATGAGGATTCCCGCGCATAGTTGTTACAGATTTGATTTTGTAAGCATGTGTGGGGGTTTTACGCGTAGGTATGCACACAGGGTTGCCAGTTCCGCGAGCATGTTCCCGAGGAGCGCAGCGCGGGTGACACGGCGGTGGTTGCGCTGTACACGAGGTTCCGTGACCTCGTCGCCATGCGACCCCCACACCTCGTGTTCCCTGAGAGATTGACGAGGCTCGTTGCCAGAGGTAACCTGATTCTTCTATGAAATTTTCCCACTTAGAACTTTAAACGGAGAAACACTGTTACTTTAGCCGATTGTCTCTTTCCAAAGGTCAATGTGCAATATTTATCGCCGGGTACTGTATATACACTGGCTGTACATTAAGTCAATTGAACAACTCTAGATCAATTAATGTAAAAAAAAATGTTTAATGTCTCTCAATAAAAACTCGATGTAATTCTTCGAAAACATTTAAAATGTTTCTCTTGTTAACAAATCTCCCGCAATTTAATTTAATATAATCACAAGAAGAATAACTTTATAAATTTATGCCTTTTTTCAAGTTATTTTTTTAAAAAAATACCAACTCATTTTCATTTGTTACCATATGAACGTTTGTGTTAAACTAACTCATGTCACCAGAGCCTGGTGAGGACAGCAGCGGTCGCTTGCAGTGTAAAGAGGTGTTCTGGTGGGAGGGTATCCAACTGGTGCCTCCGCGACAGACCCTTGGCTTGCTGGGAAAACTTTACACTAGCAACACCAAGTTCAACCGTGAGAATTTGTTCCTACGTATAATATTAAGTTGCGATGAAATGCTAAATCTATTTTAAAAAATATATTAAATAACATTTTTATTATCGGTTTCATTGAATAAACTATAATCAATTGGAACATCACTAAAATCATTCTGTAAATTAAAAGGGTTTCCAAAATGATATGTATATATAAAATGATTAGAGTAAAAATTAATGTTTGTTCATAAATAAGTGTGTAAATGTTTGAGGAAATATTGTATTTTCATTATTAATGATTTCTTGTATTTTTAAAATGATTTGTTACAATTCATCGCAACTTAGTAGTTAATTGATTTATATTAATGGCAATACCGCTGTAAATACGCTGTCAGCATTGGCAATACATGTAGCGGCCATGTCAATAACGCTTGCTATATTATCATTAGTGTTGCCCAGTTAAAAACAAAACTAAAACAGAAGTTACTCGTAAGTAGCTTGTTACTTATAACATGTATGCTGAATTCAGGTAAATATTAGTGTTTAAGGAAGGAATAATTAATAAATACTTTATTGGGTCTTTCTGCCATTTAAGCTGGAATTTCAATGTCTTATAGTATAAGTCTTTTGGCTCAAACTATGCTTTGAATTATTTAATTAAGAATAACATAACTCCGTTTTTAAAATGCCATAATTTTGACTAATATTTGTATATAACCTCCACGGTTAAACTGTGAAATTTCAATAAGTCACTTACGTCTGTCTGAGAATATCTCGATTAAAAACTTACCCAATTATCTACCGATATTTTTATTCGATTATAGGCATAATAAATGTACTAAATACCTATTCTGTCTATTTAAGACATATCGAATCCATTAAAAGCATAACGAGTGCAATAAAGACATCGAGTCGATTAGATATATCGATTCGATTAAAGATATATAGAATCGATTAAAGGCATAACGATTCTACGCGTAAGAGATATCGAGTAAGAGAGAAGTCGATAAAAATATGTAGAATCGATTGATGACATATCGATTCGATTAACGATTTATCGAATCTTTTAAGATAACGATTCGATTAAAAACCTATAAAGTCTAGTATAGGCATGTAGAGTTAACTTTCGGCTGCCATCACTTGTACGGAAACCAATTTGGCGCCCATGTAGCGAGTGCGAGGCCCGGTTCGCCAACTAGTGGCAAGTGTCTGCCGTCGGTGCCGTCTATTGCGACCACGTGCTCGTCGCCGGAGCGCCGGGAACTGAAACCAGCAAAACCGGCGCCTGAATGTAGCCCTAAGGCCAAGGTGAGTAGTAAATACGGGCACCCCGATTTTGGACATCGGCTGTTCACGCTTTAGAACCTTTTCAAATCCAAACATATGAAGTAAGGGTTTTTTTAGCGAGAACTTTCTTTTTCAAGAGACACATAACGGTGTCACATGTTACACAGATATGAAAGTAATTAATTTATAGCAGAATAAATTTGGTTTTGGCATTCATGGGATGTCCATCTACAAAGTGGACAGATGGACTCATTAAGATCCACGGAAGACGTTGGATTTAGACGGCTTCCAACTGGTCATATTGGAAATCCCCGGAAGAAGTTTATGTCGAACAGTGGTGGTCGTCATACAGCTGAAATGATAATAATTTATACGCTGTAATGACATTAAATTATTTTATATGACAATTAAATCAATTTGAACTATAGTTGTTGCCTCTGTGGCCATTTTTCAAAAATGTGATTGATAATTTTAATAAAAGAATGTACGGTATAATTATAAAAATTTACCAAATTTTACTTCTCGATACAATAAAAAGATGAATCAGTTTTAAAAATCCTTTGTCTTAATATTTCTTGATAAACAAAGTTCTACGTAAAAAAAACCTCTTACAAATTATTATCAGAGTAATTTATTCAATTCATTTAGAATCAATATTGCGATTATAGTGTGTAGAATTTATACATTGTAGTGTACATAAAATGATTGCTTTTTACTTACATTTGTCTGATACAATGGATGCTTATTGGTTATTAATTTTAATAGACATAAAATAGATTTTGACAGGTTATCGCGGGCGACAATATTGGCCGTAGAGTAGATTGAACATAAGTTTGGTTATTTATTTTAAAAAAAAGTAGAAAATTTTATTATGATCTATGACATCATGAGTGCAGTAAAATTAAAAGTGCAAAACGTCGAGTTATCATATTAATTTAATTTTAAATAATCCTTCATTACTATAATTTCTTTTAATTTATGGACGAATGTCGGCTATGTGTACAATTTAGTGACTTTTTTGACAACACGCTGCCTAAATGTGTCATTTTTAGTTTATTAAAATTGGGGGAGCAAGACGCAGATGGCGCTTAGACTAAATCTCATATAGGAAGCAAAGCGAGGCCTTCCATTTTCTGCTTTCTGTGCATAAGACACATAGTAAATATTTAAAATGACACGCTTAGCTCACTTCTGGTTAATTTGTACATATAAAAAAGGCACATTTCTTGAGCGAAAAATGCTAATTGTGTAATAAAGTTTGAGAACGTTGTGGTGCGAAGCAAGGCGCGTCGGGCTGCGGCGATGGTACAGCGGAGCCCGAGAGGCAGAGCGAAGCGGAAAGCGAGCAGAGCTCCGACAGTGGAGACAGTGCGGACAGCGCGCGTAGTGATGAAGACTCCGCCCCGCGACGTCGGGTACTTCGGCCTCCACCCCCCACGCCGTCGCGCAACAAGTAAGTGTTCGTAATTCAAAATTGCATTTGGAATAAAGATGGGCTTTTTACACCTTGTCTAACTTCGATAAAGTTAATAAAACCTTTGTAGGATTTTATATATACTCTCTAGTTGTCTCTGAATTAAAATGTAATGAATATAATGTTTATCAAACAAAAATTATTAAAAAAATTCAGTCTCTGAAAAAAAAAATAACTCCGCGTCGTACTTTCACTGAAACATGTGCTAGACTCCTGACAATTTTAACACAGGCATCGCACGAAACATTTGACATTCGTTCATAAACTAACCATCCTCGTCAAAATCGAGGTGGACTCTCGTAACACAGGGGTCACCAACCCCCAATTCTTCTATATAGAAGCATTGCTGGAGTTTCTTCTACCACACTGCCACTCCCATCGCTATCGCTTTTCGAAGTGATACTAATATTTGTAAGGTAATAGCAACCGATCAAAACAACGTCCGGTCCTCTTGAGTTCGTACACTAGACTGGGTACTATCCAGCAAGGTAAAAAGGGAAGTCCCCTTGAAGACACCATTAAGCTTATTTATAGAGCATAAGCGATCTATCGATCGAACAGCTCGACAGCCTTCCAATCCTGTAAAATATTAGTGTGTAGTATAGATGTAAGGCCGGTTTAAAACGAATTAAACCAATCGGTTTAAAACGAAAAAAACCGTTTAAAACCGAAAAAAACCCATTTTTTTCGATTTTAAACGCTTCGTGTTGACGACTATGTTTTTCTTAAATATAAACACATTATCTATTCCAAGCGTAGACATTACCTAGCTAAGTTGAAAAACTATTACCTAGTTAACTATATTGGTTATTTTGAAAAGATTTATCAATCAGTTTCGTTCGGTTTAAAACCAAACTCACACACTTGCACTTCTCACGCGGAGAGACGTCAAGATGCAACGTTGCCAGCTCGCCTACTCCATACCACACACACATACATACATAGCGTGTTGCGTGCGGACATGTCAGTGTTGCCAGTATTGTAAAAAAATGTACAAATTTGGATTCAATATAAAGGTACTCGTACCAAATATGCCAAACATTACTAAATAACTAAAATGTAATGAGCTGTTATAAAATTAGATTATTAGGTACTCGACTTTTTCTTGAAAGTAATAAAAAACTGGCTAATCTTACACAGTCCACTCGACAACATGATAATCATACAGTCAAGAAAGTCATGAAAATTTATGAGGCGCCACTATCTTTGTAAAACTGACTGACATTTCTGTCCTAAAATTAAATATGGCAACACTTTATTTCTTTTCATGACTTTCTTGACAGACTGTGTGTGTGCATAGCAGTCAGCGGTGGCTCTCCGTCGGCAAACTCTTTGAACAGAAATTGAGGAGTGGACCTTTGAGTAGACCTTAACTACTTGGAAATAAAGGTCAAAACTCCTATCCACAATTTCTTTATGATTTAGGTACATATTTTAGTCTATTGTATGTAATATTGTTTCTTTATAATTATAGTACTTTATATGTAATATACTTACCTACATAGGTATAAACTGCATAGATAACTAACACAAGACCAAGTATTGTCGATAATGATGTGTAAAAACACTGTTCTTATATTTTAGTAGGCGAGTTTTAAACCGTTTAAAAAGATTTATTTGGGGTTTTAAACCGCCACTTTTGGTTTTAAACGTTTTAAATCGGCTTTTTTACATCTATAGTGTGTAGTGATCTGAACCGAGGCTCTCTAGGGGGCATGTTTTTACTTTAATACAGGTTTTGGACTCCCCCCCTCGAACCTGCGGTACTTGGTCAAGTGCAAGCCAGTTCAATAAAAAAAGATGCCATTTAAAATGGAAGTCGATATGATTCTAGTTTATATTGCCATTTTTGTAGTATGTATTGACGTATATAGTTGTAAAATTAATTTTATGGTTAGGAATTTTATTGGATATAAGGCATAGCTAGCTAGGTTTGCGGACAATGATTGACTAGATTATTAACGCGGACAAATCATAAGAACAAGATACTTCATTGCCGTCACTGAATAATCCCGTAAACGCAAAAATTTTACTGGAGAAACAAACAATTGAATTTCTTTTATAACTTTTGTTATATTCAAGCTACTAGGGTAATTTATGTACCATATCAAAGCTGTTTTTATCTGAATCTATGTATTTAATTTCTGTTTATATATTCTAAAGATTATCAGAGTTATTTCGAGAAATAGATTTGACTTTTAAATTTAAACGTTTTTGAGAGTAATGTCCTTTACAATACCCGGCGATAAATATTGCACATCGACCTTTGGAAAGAGACAATCGGCTAATTTCACACGACAGAGATAACGCTCTACGAAGCCGAAATTAGCCGATTTTCTCTTTCCAAAGGTCGATTTGCAATATTTATCGCCGGGTACTTGACGATGTTATTCGTGCGAAATTTGATATATACCGTTATCAGTAAAGTTACTATACGATATTATTCAAGTGTTTCTGCAAACTCATTCACCGCAGTAGATTTTTACAGTTTTTTTTTTCAAGTAATCTTGGCTTAGTTTGTGATCGATTCGTTCAAATAGATTATGGTAATAAAACGTTACTTTGTATATATTTATAAAAGAGTACAAAAGTACATTTTACACAACAGAACATTTTTCCCGCTAATAATATCGTACTCACTCTAACAAAATTTCATTTCCTTTATTTTACATTAGAAACAACCCAAAAAAAAATCGCAAGTTGTAACACTACCTTTAGATGCCGATTTTGACAGAAACGGAACGAGCCCGCAATAGCGTTGTACGGGTTTATTTGGTAGGGGCGACGACGTCTTAGCATGCATGTCTCGTTGGTATGATGCCTGTTAGCTATCTTTCTAACTTAAGAGGTTTTAAGAAACCTCTATTATAATTGCAGGCAAAATATATATAACACTGAAAGGTCAGTGCTAGACTACCAATAGATATAGGAAACAAGTGGCAATGTGTGAAGCAATTTCAGTGTATATAATATCTGTTGTAATTTACCCAGGAGGAGTCGGGTAGTGGGTCGGCAGTGGATATCTTCGCTCTCAGCTCGAAGTAACCAGGATGGTCAGCGTCGCTTCGAGGAGCGCGCGGCCATACAAATGCGAACGGCTCTAGCCCGTCGCCACGCACAGCTGGTGCGCTCGAAACCCACTCCCGGTGAGTTAAGATACGTAGGCATCTAGGTTTTGGCCGTTAACACGTTCTCTGCCCACGCAGTCAGTGCTGACCTTCAGTGAAGTTTCCTTTTAGGTCTATTAAAAATCATAAATCATTTTAAAATTTACTATTTTTTTTTTATTTATATGCATATATATCCTTTACTCAAATGTACACAATACCAAGTAATGGTTATAGCAAAAGGCAATTTGAGCCAATATTAATAGAAATAATTAACGTCAAGCAGCATTGTCCGACTCCGGTATAGAACGTGTTAACTTTTTTGAATTATTGCATGTATTATTAAGCACAAATCACCCGCTTAGTCACTAGACTGATGGTAGATTAGCACAGATTAAAAATCACATACACCAATACCTCACTTTGTGTCGTGGTAGCGTACCAAAAGAACACGACGAAAAGTGAATAAAGATTTTCTATGGCTAACCGTGTAAAGGTCGATAGGTTCCAAGGTTACGAAAACACAACTTTAAAAAAAAAAACTTGAACTAAGTAAACATTTATATCATTATACCTAAAAATATTCATCTTTTTTACAACCAGAAACAACACATAATAATTTTATAAAAATAAATTATTCTCTTTTACAAAAGTACTATACACTACAATAACCGGCGATAAATATTGCACATCGACCTTTGGAAAGAGACAATCTGTTAATTTCGGCTTCGTAGAGCATTATCTCTGTCTCACACTACCTATGTGACGTTTTATCAGTCGTATAGAGCAAAGCTAAATGAAAATGAAACTTATTGCATCCTCGAAAATGTAACGTCGCACAGTGAAAATTATTACTAATTTAGCAGCGACGCAACTTCGACAAAACGCAAAACTAAATGACGCTAAGCAAGGAATTGGTGTAATGTATGACATAATGAATATTAAAATTACACTTGTCAAGGTCATCATAACACGTTGTGTTCTTGTCCAAATCATCGGAAGACGACAGACTTGTCAAGGTCATCAGAACACGTTGGGTTCATGTCCAAATCATTGGAAGACGCTAGACTTGTCAAGAACATCGGAACACGTTGGATTCTTGTTGATATCATCGGAAGACTTGTCTGTCATGGAATACGTTGGGTTGTTGTCAAAGACGTAGGATAGTTCCAACCGGTATTGGAAGTCTATGGAAGAGGCCTATGACCAGCAGTGGGCATGCAGACTGCTGAAATTATATTTTTAAAGCTGATAGCATGTATTATGTATGTTCCAGGCGGTGTATATGCCCGTATAGAGGCCGAGTGGCGTGAAAAGTTCGCACCGCGGGTCCGGAGCACCACCGTTTCCGCGCGGCTACGACCCGCTGCCGCCAAGTATAAATGACGTACTTTCGAATAAATTTTGTTTTTAAAAATTAAACTTGGTTTTATTGTTTACCCTAAAACTGACAAAGTTACAGGTGTATTATAGTATAGTATAGTATGGTGTAACTATTTGTATCAAAATATTGTAAAGAAACCAGGGTGAGATCGTGGGATGCTAGTTGGTAAACATCACATAACTTTATACCAGTTTGTATAATATGCTGTAGGTATGCATGAAAGTCGTCCCAATAATGGGAATATGGAATAGAAAAAACTGTCATTGATATGATCAAATGAAACACGGAGCTGTATTTTATCAACGTTTAGTGAGTCTTAAAACTAGAAGCGCATCCTGTGCGGGAACTGGCTGGAGCGCAGGCCGAAAGCGGACTTGAGGTAGCCGCGCAGGAACTTGCGATCCTCACGCTTGCCGATGGCGTTAATCACCGCCTCGTCGACAGTCTTCTGATCAGCCTTGCGCTGCTCCGACGGCACGTATTTCTGACAAAAGACCACACCATATAATGCAATGTAAATCACTAAAAGTCATAATTTATATTAAAGACTTAGGTAAGGGTGACTTGCTACACAAAAATGTCTTCTCAAATCTCATCTCTCTCAAATCAGAGATAAGATCCATAGACAAACGTAAGTAACTTGCATAGCCCAGGAGATTAGCAAGTTGAAGTAGTGAAGCACAGACCACATAACATGCAGGATAACCACAGGGGTTGTTAAATTAAGTGGGAGATGTATAATGCAGCTTCTTATCAGTCCTATTGAAAATCTAAGGAGGAAGATGCTCTATTTTGTACATCTGTGGACATTTAATGGATGAAATGATAATGATGACTTTGGTAAGGTGATCATCAGCCAAAAAACCTTGCCTTCAACCTATTGATGAACCATTCTTGTGGAAAGGATGAAACTGCTGCTTAATAAATGTACATATACTATCCTGATACAAAAGTATATGAAGTAACATATCTAGTAAATCCACTGCAATTGCAGAGATAGGAAAAAAGATTGTTATGTTATATGAATGATGTGTGGACCAAAGTTTATGCTTAGCTGCGTGCATTCATATCATGGATGTATTATATACTGCAGTTACAAGTCTAGTCTATCATCATCGTTAACTTTTTAATTGTAAGACATCCACAGCTAGACAAAGGCCTCTTAAATAAACTTTCAAAAGGACCAGCTGAAAGTGGACTGCCTAAAGCACCCGATAATGTCAACAAAAAAGGGACAATAAGAAAACAATGTAAAATATGTACAAGTGGAAACTAAATGTCTTCTATGGAATAACAACTTATTCATATTTATTATTGTAGCATCAATGTCTGCATTTGATCAAAAAGTGATAGAATTGTTTTAAGCATTTGAACAAAATTTTGACATTTTACAAACAGTTCTGCATATAATTCTGAATGTGACTATATATATAGCAGTCTCTTCCAACGACAATATATATGTAAAATGCATGTAGTACAGACTCTCCAACCCTGATTAATATATTTGAAGAACATAAGATTTGTTTGGGTTTCTCTCCTAAATTGTAAAATATCAAGACACTTCTTAGCCCCACCTCTTTTTTGCTGGCAAAAATGTCTTCACCCTGCTTGCGCTTGACGCTACGTTTGGTGCTCTTCTTGTTCTTCTTGAAGTAGTCGTCGTTCAAGTGCTCAGGCAGCTTGAAATCTCCAAGATCCACCTTAGTTGATGTGCCGATGACATAGCGCTGGGAGATGCGGCGGAGCGGGCACGAGTTGAACTATAAAAAAATTTATATGCAATTAATTTGAATGTTTCGTTGGTTCATTTTTATCAGGAAATCAAAGTGACCTTAATAAGGTTATTGGAGGACACTTAATGCAGGCCTGTTTTCTAGGAAAGGTCCTATTGAAGGTTCTATTGGTATTCTATGGGAGGCCAATGTTTATCAGCATGTTTATTTCTAAAATGATGAAGATAAAAACAATTAGATCCAATGGTAGAGAATATCAACAACAGTCAGTGCATTATAGCCACTTATGTCTAGCAGCATTCCAAGGTTTATTAGAACTTTCCATGACATGTTGAATCACTCCAAAGTGTGCCTTAGATAAGGTTGGGAAGTACTTTGATACACTGTTACATATTGTACTACACTGTTTTTCCTTATTTATTATTATAGACAATTATTCTCCAATGCCTTGTCAAGGTTCAATTTAAACTCTCCCCGTTTCACTCAATGTGAAGGCCTAAAAGCCCTCAAGTTTTGTATAGCTTTTGCCATCAACATGTGATTGAGGTACTTACAGCAAAAGGTCCAGTGACAAGTAATAGTCCACTGGGCAGAACTCCGACGAGCACGACGCGCTTGCCCGCGTGCCTGCCAGCGAGCAGGATGCACACAGTGCCTACAGTAAGGTTTGACCTGGTCCTGCGCACATGTTTGCTGAACGTCTTGTGGTGAGACCGGGACACAATCCTGTGATAGAAAAAGGATTAAAATTTCCTGCTTTTTATATCAGTTTCAATTGAATCAAGATAAATGAATAAATAAACAGAGATTATAAATATCTCAAGACGAGAGATTTTGTAATACAAAATTCTGCATAATATCTCAAGAATACTCATCATTTTTTAATACAAACAAGACATCATTAAACACCTCAGTAAAGAAAGCAATTTGGTTTTGATTTTTCTACAGTTGTTGTTCATCTCTTGTTTATTTTAATATATATATCCATATATACATAATATTTTATTTATATATATACATATATATAAATTATATTTTGTAATTATAGTAGCCATTAATATATTTATATAGTGTTTTTATATCCTTGTGATTGTGTGATCCTTCTGAATTTGATTTTATATATTTTTTTCTTTTATGATATCTTTTTTCACCAACCTTTAATATGAATTTATCTTTACACTGCCCAAATGGTTAAAATAGATATAGCGATCAACTAAAAGCAACCAACCAATCAGGTTCTCCTATAGCAATGCAGTGCAATGAGAACCTTTGCATTATTTCTTTTACTTAATAAATACATTCAAAAAAATTTGAAATAGCATTACAACTGAATTATCATGAAAAACTATTATTTAACCATTTGTAGACCAAACACTTGTCACAATTTCATTTCAGCAGGTTCACACCAGATTTCACTAGTTATTTACCTGCTTGTTAGCATTTATTGTGTGAAACATGCAAGACCTTACTGATGTAACATACTTGTAAATTAGTGATAATATAAAATAAAATTTAAAAGTGTGACAAAACACCAAGAGCTGCAGAATGACAATAGACATTTGATGCAGTAAGATGAAAGGGTTAAGTTTAAACATGTTTATATAACCACAATAATAATTGAAGATTAATAATTTAGGGATTAAAGAACCAAAAATATCTCACTTGTCTTGAGTGGGGTAAAAAGATTTCCTACGACGGAGCAACACTGTACGGGTCCCACCATTCTTCTCACCACCAATCTGCTTCACCACAACTGTAGGCTTTTTGGGCTTTTCAGCCTTTGGGTTTTTCTTGCCAATGAACTTGTACTTGGCCTGAAAATAAATAATGTAATAGTTATTATATAGCCTAATTTGAACTTCTTTTTTTTTCAAAAGAATAATTACAATCAGAAGTAACACATATTTGTTAATATTGAACTGTTAGGGATTATTTTAGATCTGATATGTAACTAACTATTGAGCACTTTATATAATTAGTTCAAGTTCAGAATCCAAAGGTTTGTAGGTGGAGACCAGGTATTGTGCTTGGGGCTGACAACATGTTATGTTTAAGAAGGCCTCACTGCAATATACCTTCAACAACTGGACTCCTCTCTGCCTAGCCAAATTTTCATAGATAGATCATTCCAGAATTCATCCTTCAGCAGGGCATAGGAATTTTATACCTCTTTTTATACAGTTATACCTTTTGCTCTCCTCATAGTACAATAGTAAATAACCCTAAATAAAATATTATTGTTTATGATCTGCGGTTTATAGAACATTTAGAGCAAGCTATTTTAAACTATATTTCTAAGGTAATTCTATATAATGTAGCCTACTTTATTTTGAGCAGACTTGACCAATATGCAACCAGGGAGTTCGGACAGATATATACATGGGCAGTTGATATGATAATGATATTTCTGGAAGTCAAAAACTTTTGGGAGGCAATAAAGAATTACTTCTACTATGTTAAATTACACAAGAAACTAATTTTATTATAACTACCAGCAAATATGCAAGTGCAGTTTCTAAGCACTGCAACTCATTTGTCTTCCATAATTAATAAAACTTACTTTTATTAATTATCTACATAGGCAAGGAATGTGAATACTAATTTATGGAGACAAATGTGATGAGTAAATTAATCAGAAGATGCCAAAATAAATGTGTCACCAACATCACCAAAATGAGACTAGTATGAACTCTGATATTATTAATCTTATATGCTTCTGAATTCTGAACAATCCGCATGAAACTGAAGGAAGATGATATGTGGTGTTGGCAAATTATACTAGTTATACTGTGGACTGCCAGAACCAACAGATCTGTTCTTCATACTAGGCGACATGGCTTAAATGCAACCAAAAATTAATTCAATATTCTAGTTATTATAAAAGTAGAGAGAAAGAGAGGTGGTGATAGGCCTCTTAATATTGAAAGCATTCAGAAAATCAGATCACAGAGACCTGTGGAGACAACTTGTTGCAAATTCAACAAAGGCATTCTAAGCTTATTAAGTAAGGAAATGATAGACGATTCTGATAGGATCCAAACAAAAACATAAGTTACAATATATAGAGTCTGAAACCTGAAATTAGGAGGCAGGACATGAAATGTTTAACCCCAGAAAAAAAATTACTGTCACATACTTCTAAGCTTGTAGAATTTTATTTCATAGATCGTGTAATATTGCCACTAAATAGGAATCTTTGCTTTATTTATTTTTCCTTTATGTTCCCATAACCTATGTTAATGTCAAAGAAATATTTATATATTGATATGAAAACAAAGTGAATTTTGGTAACACCATACTGCTTCATAAAACTGACCAAATGGAAAATAATTTTAAATTGACTATTTATTATTTTTTACCGTCGTGTAAACACATGTCTACGTATGTCCACTAAGGTTAACTTTACGCAGTGTAGATATTAATCATGACAGACAATGTTAAAAAAAACAAGAAAATTAAATATTTAAGATATAAGGTAAAACATTAGTTATTAAATGTCACTTAACGAAATAATACTCCATCGATTGGTAAAAATTCAAGGTAAAATGCATACCTTTTTATGGAACATTTTGGTCTTGGAGAAACGGACAACTCCACTGCCCAAATCATAATTCCTCGGTTTCTTACTCCTAGTCTTAGCAATTCCACCAGCAGGCGCCGCTGGCGCCTTGGCTACCTCCTTAGGCTTCGGTGGAGCCATTTAGAATCTGCACACGAGAAAACAACCTCAAAATCGCACAACTGATTTATTCATAATAGGTATACTATTGTAACTTAATATGAAACACAGGTGATATAAAGCCACTTTCTATATTATTCTCAATTGCTCTGATACAAACAAAAATATAACTACTATAATTCTACAAAAATATCACGATCACATAGTTTAATGTCAAACTTTCAATACAATAATACTAAGTTCAAAGCCGAGATTTCAAGAAATATGGCTTACAATCACTCGTACATGAAACTGACTTTTTATTTAATATGTATATGACAATAATTACACTTATTTCAAGCTTATTCTTTTGGATTTATTTACAACGAAAACAACACCAACTCACATTAGAACCGGGATCAAGAAAAAGAAATTGACACGGATGAATGTGTCTATGGTAGCGTAGTGATGGATTACGAAAAAAAACAATTACTATTAATATCCTTAATTTTTCTTTTCGGCTTTAATTACAATTTACATTAAGTCGAAATTTTAGTTCCAAATAACAGAATTGTTCTTAAATTTGTAAAATTGATTTAATAAATAAATATTATGACGAAATATGTTTAACCATCACTTTATCGGTCTTGGAATAATTTTCTATGGCACGAACAACCAAATTACTTTTATTTTAACAAAAATAACTTTTATAACACCATATTAAATTAAATTATTTAAAATTTGAAAATAATGTTAGAAATCGAACGAATAAACAATGGCAGCTAGATTCGATTTTAAGCGTTTCGATTTTAATCAAGGCGTTGCAGTAGAAACTAATATAATGCGTCCGCACTCATTGCAGTAAAAATATATGTAAATATCATATTTATTAATATACAAATTACGTTTTCATAACGCGGCAAATTTAAAACATATTTATAAATATTTCACGTATTTTATTAATTACGAATACATATTAATTTAGTGGTCAAAAGTTAGCCATTGAGTCTAAAGAGGTCTACAAAAGGTATTTGCAAAATTATATAAAAAAGAATATTATGTAAAGGTTTACTTGTAATAATTTTTAATCGGATAACATCCAGATTTCTTTTTATGCATCACAATTTCTAAAAAAACTATTAGAGAACGTGTGTGCTATAATAGGATATTTTCTTGTTTCATAGAAAATTACCTGGTAATTACACAAGGTTCGATTATTTTATTGAATGAGCATAACTATAAAATTACGACTTTGTGTTTATCTGTCTCTACTTTGCTGCCATCGATATGACAGGAAAATTTATGTCAATGTCATTATTATAACGTCAGTTCAAAAAATGGCTTCGCTGCGAAGCCCGTCTTCGCCGTCCGACGGATACAAAAGGTTCAGTGATGATTTCGCAAACAGCAGCGTCAACAATTACGGCTCAAACGTTACAAGTAAACAAGAAGCTATGATTTTTCTATGCACCGTAGCCGCAAATTATGTGTACGCTTTTTTTGTTTTTAACAATACATTTTGTTGTGCATTTAACATTTTGTTTAATTTTTACCCATAACTATTGCCGTAGTACATCTGTATCACTGTGTGTCTAATAAAATCGATATGTGTCGTAATCTTAAACCTCAAAAGGTTTTGGTGACGCAGTGGATGAGTCATAAACGGCTTTAAAAGTAACCTATGTAATATACTAAACAATACATCACTCGAACACGACCTAATTTCAAAGAAACCGTTATTAAGTGTCAATCGGGGGATCCGCATGACCCTAGTTGCTTGCTTTGCATGCTATAACTAGTTTTTGCACCACTACATAATAGTAAAATATTATTTGAATACTATTGAATATGCTAAGATTTTACTATCATCCAGTTAATTATATATTTTTAGAACTAATCTTTTTTAAGCTGAAATGGACAAGGGAATATATGATTAATTTTGTTATGATTAAACTTATGATTTATTATCTAAAGAAATTTTTTATTTGGATGCAAATTTTCTCAAAGTTGAAGTATAAGCTTGCTATATGAAGCATTTTTAATATTAAACAAATCTCTGGGTGTAAATTGGTAATGAGAGGGATATCTTCCATTGAGTGTATACAGTGGGAGTATTCCTAAAACAAATCCTATTCTTAATTTAGCGAGTTTACTTAACTTTAAAAAAAACTTTAACTTTTGAAAACAAAAAAACCACTAAAATACCTTTTTTTTTGAAACATTAAATGCAGTTTAAGACATGAATATTGGTGATTGACCTAGCTAAGCAAAATTTGTCTGTTGTCTTCCTAAACCATTATCAGCTCAATCAATGAATATTATTGATAAGTTAATGGGGTATACAACCTTTGGTTACCATTGTTTTATACTTGATACCACAGATAATTTAGCTGTTGAAACATTTTTACATTTAATTTAGTTTTGTTTTTAGGTTTATTCAAAATATTATACAAGTAGTAATTGCAACTTAACATTGAAAATATGGTATCTTAAATCTCAGGAAACAGTATGCAAAAAAAAATAGATAACAAATAAATGATCATTAGGTATTGGTAATTATAAAACATAAATAAATTAAAATAAACTCAAAAAATTAAACTTTCCATTGACATTTTTATAATAAATATCTCCTTTATTGTTATAATTAGCCACAGATTTTACCTGAATAAAGAAAAAAAAATGATTTTTCTCTTTAATGTTTTTAGAATCGTTCAGCTTTTTAAAACTCAAAATGAAGTACTATTTATTTAAAAACTGGCAAAGCTTTTTAACTTTTCTTTTTTTGCAATGAAATAGAAAATTTAATAATATTTGAGACCCTAGTCAAATAACTTCAAATATAAATACTATCTATCATGCTGCATTAATATTTTAGTATTTGTATTTAATAAATGTAAAATATTAACAAAATTTGCTTGACATGCTTGAAAAGCCTGAAAATGTTTATTACATCTGCCATTAAAGATAAATTGATAAACTAATCTTACATGTGACAGATATTTAGTTTCCGTTGTGTTGTGTAGTATGTTATTAGAAAAATAAATAAATCTTTTAATTTTTATGTGCTGGAAATGTCGAAATTAATATATCCATCACATAAAGTTTTCGATTTTTTTAAGGACCAATGGTATCAAGTGTTGTCATGTAAGTAGTGAAATTATATTTCATTTGCTCTAAGTAGTCAACGTTATTCATTATCTGTGTGGTAATAAAAAATATTATTATTCAAAAGTAATTATCTGTTGGTTCCCTTTATTCTTCATTGAAAAAAAAGAGTCGCTATTTAGGATTTTGAAATTCAAAATACTGTGCAACATCTAATTTTGTTACCTTGAAACAAAAAGTCACGCTTAATTATTCGAGTAATTTCTCAGGCTTTGACGTTCTTTAAGCGGAATTTGGCAATTTTTGCGTACTACTCTTTGTCGATAGAAATAGTTGACGGGTGACCCGTAGCCGCTTGCAAATTACTTTTCATAAATTATGTTAAGGTGTATTACGTAAGAAACTAATATAATTTAAGTTTGTTCATTTCATTTTCATTAAAGCTTAGATTTAATAACAGTTACAAATTTGTCACGTAAAAGATGACGCGCGGAATATATAACCTTAACCTTAAAAATAGACAACTATGACAACTCCTGTCAATCAATATTACATTGCGTAATCTTTATTCGGTTATAGGTTATGCCATTATCGTTTATTGTTCTTAATAACTAGACGTTTTTATTTCTCTTTGTTATAAAGATTTTTGTAATTTTAAATATGACCGTTACCATTATATCTATAAGAACAAGATATATACGTGTAGAAAGTAGATAATATAAAATTCTACTCGTTACCTTAGCTTTCGCAGACAGAAATCAAAACTTTTGGCCCTTTTTTTTGAGCTGTTTTATTATTCTTGTTAATTTCCTTTTGTCAGATCTGTTAAAATATGCGAACTGTCATACAAAATGCGAAATTTTAGCTGCAAGACTTCCAATGCTGAACATAGACTTCCTTTGGGATTTTCAATGAGATCAGTTAGAAGCGACTTGCACCCACTGTCTTCCGACAAACTTAACAAGATCGTCTGTCCACTTTGTTGGTGAATGTCTTACGCCTCCCTTGCCGGTTCGTGGTCTCCACTTGAACTTTAAAGCCCCAACAGCAATCCTCTTCAACTAATTCGTTGAACTATGTCGGTTACTTTCGTTCATCTACGAAACTCTTCATACCTGATTACAGAGAAACGCCGATCCTGATTTTGCCAATGAGACCTAGAATGAGAGACCAAGTTTCAGCGACATAACTCGATTGAGACAATTGACTTTTAACTGTGTAACACTGGTAACACAGTTTAAATTTGTTAGACGTGTCTTAAAACTTTTTGCCATTTAAAACATATTAAAAACTCTGTGGTGTTTGTGCGCTTTGAATTAGTAAATTAATAAGATGTTTTAGAGTGGGTATTGAACAAATATTTTTTATAGTTTCGTTTGAGGACATTAGTTTTTTTTTATCGGACTCTCATTGCTGCCCAAATGGCATTTGCAGATTCCTCGAAGTCTCTTTTAAGGTAGCGAATCACGAGGGCTCCTAAAAGAGCGTCGTCTTGGGCCGCTACATACTACTATTTTATCCGATTGGGAGGTAGCGGAACTGTTAGATGGCTGCGGCTGTCGCTCCATGTAGTGACTACGCCTATTGCCCCCCACGAGGGGACTTACGACGACAGTCGCTAGTCCATAATATCAGCTTAGAATTCAAAAACGTTGAATATAAAAGAAATTTATTTGAAAGTCTTAAGCGAGGTCGTGCGATCAATAATTGCGTAAATACGGGCTATACTCTTGAAATTAATAGACTTGTTTATTTCTAACATACCAATGGCCTTTTAATAGATTTACTAGATGTTATGTCTATTTACTACCCGCAGTTCAGCCTGGTATATTATACAAATAATACAGAATAGTGTAACACCGACTGTATTAGATTGTATTATTATGTGGACGTAGTCGTGGAGATTGTAAATTATAGAAGCCAATTTAGCTGGTTCTGGTAGAACTCATGTAGTTACATTTTTACCATGTTCCTAAAACTCGACAAAAATATATGAACATTAGATCTGACTATAGAAATTTGCGGTGCGGCTCAGTTCCTAATTCGAATTGATGGTTTTCGAAAAAAATCAAGAATTATTTGGATTTTAATTAAATATAGTGGACTCATAATACTGTGATAAAAAGTAAGGTGAATTTGTTATGAAATGTTTCTTTCAAATTTTTTGAGTTTGCTGAATAGCCAGAAATCGACTGGAACCAAATCAGGAGAATACGATGATTACGGAACACTATTAATCGAGTCTTATACTTTTTTTTTTACAAAAAAAATGACCGATTTGGCACCAATCTTGTTTTGACGCGTTTGAGATACAAAACGTCCTTTAAAATGATTTGGGCTTAGTCAAATGATCCGTATCAAATGATTTCTACTTTTGACAAACAGACGCTTGGCAAATTTGTGTTTCTCAATGCCCTTCATTGGCCCACGCACCACAGTGGGGCAATTTGATTGTTAAAATTGTCTTGATTGTTATTGTCTTTCGCTATAACAGAAAATTGTATAGCTAATGGCGGGTACTACATATGGGTTGAAGAATACTGGTATAGACAGTCCTACCAACCTAGGGAAACATTTTCTGTCTGCTTTATGCTCTGGAGTTATAAATGACAATTTAAGTTTAATTTTTGATAAAGGTAGTGATAGTATAGTAAGAAAAAGTCTCATAATTCAGATTAACATATTAACACTAATGTACAATGCCCGGCGATAAATATTGCACATCGATCTTTGGAAAGAGACATTCGGCTAATTTCGGCTTCATAAAGCGTTATCTCTGTCGCACGTAATACAAACAGTGTGTGGGACAGAGATAATGCTCTACGAAGCCGAAATTGGCAGTTTCTCTTTTCAAAGGTCGATGTGCAATATTTATCGCCCGGTACTGTATTAATGTTCACGATCTGTACCACTAAAACATTTACCGAGTATTACGAATATCTGTAGTTAATTTAGTTTTGCAGATCTGTGGACTTTAAAGAGTTTTAGTGAATATAAAAAAGTAAGGTAGTCAATCAAAAAAATGATTCCTTTCAATTTTACTTTTTTAACATCATTGCACAAGCAATCAATCAATTCTCACTTATATAATAAAGAAAACTCCATTCGGAGTGGTTAGAAATTAAGCCAATATTTCAGTTCTTTAATATCGAAAGCAAATTAAATTTCGTGGACCTCTACTTACAAATTGAGAACCCATATTTTTTTTTGTCGCGCCGACATGGACCTCCGTCGAGTCGGGGTGGACTTCCCCCTTAATCTAGGTGGACCCCTGTCCACCTGGATTACTTTAGGAACAAAGGCTGTGTACGAATGATTATTTGTTTCGTTTACTCAATTTACCATTCGTATTATTATCTAAAATCTTAAATTCAATATTTAAATATTCGATGACATTTTTGGACACTATGGAAGCGCTTGTATGGATAAGATACTTAGACAAATCCTTCATAGATTTGGATGTAAGCAAATAAAGTTCCATCAGATATCTTAGACTTTTCTTTTCTTAGATTAAATCTAAAATTAAAATGTTATTGTTTAATAGATCTTATTATAGCATTCAAGAGTTTTTAGTTGATTGAAACGTTTTGAACTTTATTTGTTGACTCATTTACAAGATGATATTTTAATTTGCACTTAGAAAGTTGTTGAATTTCATTTAAACAACAGAACTCTTCAACGGATCAGTATTCCGAGCCGGTACCAGCTTACTGCTTATAATGTTAAAATAACTGCCGATTCAAAAGAGCTTGTAAATGCCTACTTGAGTAAAATATTTTGAAATTTAAAGCACTTTTGTTTATAATTTAATAATTTGAATATAAAATGCTCTATTATCTTACATTGCCTTGTTTAAAATTAATATTATAACGGTCATTTGTTGCATTATTGTGGCCGCGGCTTTACGCCTGCAATATATAAGCGTATTTAAACAATGTCATGTGAAACTTTTGTAAACTTATAGTATGTTTTGTCGTTGGCGTTGTTTAGTCGTCTCAGCCTTTAGATGTCCACTGCAATGTATGGGTTTCCAAAGATATCTATGGGGATATGTACCGTAATCGCCACGCTTGGCAGGCGGGTTGGCGATCGCAGTGTGATGTTATGGTACGTTGTAATACATAAATAAATTGTTAAAATACCTATATCAACATTTGATCGTAGAGTGCGGGAAGTAGCACACCGCAGCAGAAACTGACAGGTTACATATCCCGCACGACCTCTTGTCGTCTTGCACTCTCCATTAAATAATATATTTGATGACTTGGCCTCTCATTTAGACGTGTAATGTCGCAAAAGGACGCTGTTGCCTCTGGAAACTTGTTTGTGAGCAGTGGCAATCCTATATATTTAAAGCACAAAGTGTAAGTTATATACAGTACCCGGCGATAAATATTGCACATCGACCTTTGGAAAGAGACAATCGGCTAATTTCAGCTTCGTAGAGCGTTATCTCTGTCGCACGAAATACAAACAGTCCGATATCTATTAAGAGCTGTTAAAACAAGTATCATTTGCTGCCTTTGATAATTATTTTTATTATTTGTTTAAAATACACCAATTTTTCTATAAATTGTGGCTTTAGGTTGGGGTAAAATAAAAAAAAACATGTTTACCTCCCTTTATAGGGCTACAACAGCTAAAAAATGAATGTTTGTCTGTTTGTCTTTTATAGACTCGTATACTATGCGTTTGATCATATGATGATCTTTAGCAAAGTAGTTGTACATGAGCTCACGAAAGTTGTACGACCGAAGTTGGTACGATCAATTTTTGACAGATGGCGCCGCTGTCATTCCAATGAATTTTATATATTGTCGGGACAGTTCATGCTAATTCGAATTGAAACGAGAACAGCGAACGAATGATGACGTATCCAGCTGTGGGTGACATTAGAAATTATGTAAATTGTGAAATTCATCCTCTCATGAAGTCGCGGGGGGTTACAGCTAGTATTAAAATAAATAAATGTTTAAAATCTACAAATGCAGTAATGAAGCATTATTTTTATAATAGTAGCGGGAAAATTTATTTCCATCGTATCGATTTTATTAATTTAGACCACTGGCACAACTCTCAGGATAGTTTGTAGGTCGCGAGTTCCATTTTGTAAAAGCGCATAAATGTGAATAAAACTTAGTGATGAAATCAATCAAATTATACTCACCTATACTACTGTATATGTGGGTATACTGTACTATAGATCTTTAGAATTTACAGCGCAGTGAATTAAGGAGTGACAGAACAAAAGATAATAATCCCATGATGTCTAACTTTTGACAAGAGGTTAAAAACCGGTAACTTCTTTGCCATAGTGCAATTAAAAAAAAATGTGATTTTTATAATTTGATTTCTTTTTGATGACATGAACGTTTTAAGTGCTTTTTAATTTTTTTTATTTCAAATTGAATATCTATTCTTATAAAAAATGTAATTATCTAGTTGATTCTGTTATGATTTTTAAATAATATAACGATAATAAAATAAGTCAAACCGTTTTTTAAATTTAAATTACTACTTATTAAAACAAATTTGTTTATATTTTTTTATGAAGATACTGAATTATTTATTAAAGTATGTGGCTTATGGTTACTGCAGACTTAATAATAAGAGAAGGTATTGGCAAGTCGCATTACAAAAGGAAAAAATAAATTAAAGTAACATATTTTAGGGTGATTTCTTAATACAAGATCTATAAATTCATCCTGTTAAAGTTTTTACACCTATAACTAATCATATATGTATGTAAAAATATCTGTATAAATAAAGTAAGATATTTATTATTTTTGAGAACGTTGTAATATTCGTGTTTGTATAAAATTGTTGTGTTCGCCATTTCCGCGTGTGTGCACGCACATTAGTCATAACCGACCATGACACGACGACATGGCGTCGGTTCCGGTAACTGTCTGAATTAGAAGAGAAGCGTGAATAATTTATTGTTCGCGGCCGTGAAGAATTGTTACATAAATCTATTTGAAAAATTACGTTTATGTTAAAATTTACTGAGGTTACTTCAATAAAAAATATCTGGCTATTTAATTACGCGGCATTTTTTAAAAACAAATTTGCCGCCATTGAAATGTTGACACTTAAATGAAGTTCCTAATTCAAAAAGTTTCTATATTCTGTGAACGCTTATTAAATATTTTTCTCATATATTAATTATTTATATAATAATAAAATAATCGATTGTTCTAGAAATAATAAATAACTTAATGATAAAATTAAAAAGCGTTTTCAAAATTCTGATAACTATGTATTAAAATTAATAATTGTTTACTATCTGTCTCTGCAAACTGTACTGTCAGAAGTTATATGGCCTTTCGCATTTTAATAGGAAAAAATAATTAATACAATATATTTTGGAATGGTTATTTTACACAGGTTGAAAATGATGTAAAATTTTTTTTTGACAAATGAACACTTTAAAGTTTCTACACCTTAACTAACATGTTATGACCAATTATTATTGCAAATAGAATTAAAACTCTTGATACTTTTTGTAAACTTCAATAAACAGTCAAAAGCATACAGGTCATACAGCCTATTCGATACTTTATAAAAATATAGTCCTTAATGTGCGCCTCGACTGAAGCCAATTAATGCCGCATTTGCTTCGTCGATACAATCCTCGGCGACATGCAAGTGCAACAAATTAAAAACGCATGAAGCCATAGCAAAAAGGTTTTTTTTTAATTTCCACATGCAACGAACAATCTTATTGATCGAATATGGGGAAAGTTTTGGTTTTTAAAAATTTACGGGTACTATGACGTCATCATGCTTCAATTTTGCCAAGCGGTTTTGGTAACAAATACTCCGACATTTTTAACTCCACTGACATGGCAATTCTTAATAAGAACATTCTGTATTACAATGTGATTGTTGTAAAAGGTTTAAAGGGGTGAATATACAGCTCATTGTAAGCTTTCAATCTTTTAAATTTATTTCCAATCAACCCGTATAAAGTGATCGCTATGACATAAGTTACACTAATTATTTTGTTCTTTTGGAATACGACAGGCAAAAGCATTTTGACAGACAGTCTGCAGGGACAGATAGTATACAATATTTAATGTTAATACGAGGTAACTTGAATTTAAAAATAGCTTTTTACTAAATTAAGTTGTTTATTATTTCTGAAACCATTAATTTTTAAAAAGAATATACATTAATTAAAAAGCAAATAAGATATAAAATTTAAATCTTTAAAGCCTATCTTTCATATACATTTATGCAAGTATAATAATGTCATGACAGTTTAAAGTTGACAAGAGGTTTTAGAAACATATCGGCAGAATATTTAAGTCTATTAACATGGCAATCTTTACATGTAAATAAAATTGGATTGTCTGTTTGTAATATTAAATAAAACACTTTTTACTACACGTATATGAATATATGTACGGTACATTTACCAAAATTACATTTTTTTAATGTATGAAATGGGTTAACTGACTTTAACAGGACTTATACTGGTAGGTAGCTGATACAATAAAGGGGTACCTTAGGCTATTTTTTTAAAAAATTATAAAAATCGATGATAAATTAAATTAACTTAATATTTATTTGTTTAATTCCAAATATTATTATTAAATATATTCCAAATATTTGATTAAATGCAAATGAAATCGCAGGCACAGCTAGAATTATTAGAAAATTATTAAAAACAAATATGTACTCGGTGTACGATAAACACATTACGAATAAGAAGAAACGGTGTACACCTTGAGATTCAACATTACAACTTCAGCAACTTTAAACAAAAGCCTCCCTCATAGATTTCAAATTGCAATCTGTTGAAAGTTACTCGTATTCTGCGTTTTCTGACAGTCTTAACAAGGTCGCCTGTTCACTTTATGGGTGGACGTAATACGCTGCGCGTGCCATCTGTCTTGCGTGCTATGCTGGGCTTGCCCACTACCATATATCAATCATTTTGTTTAAATCGCTTACTTTCGTTTACCTGTCAAAAGTGTACCAGTTCAGGAATGCCTGAGAAGACCTAACGTTAATTCTAACAATTTTCATAATTGATTCAATCGCATAATGTTTATATCAATTTAACTGCTACTATCTTGACCCACAAAACAATAATTAATAATAATGTAGATATCAAATTAAATTGCAATTACTCTAATTGTTTCAAGAATTTTGTAAATCGTAATTTTGTTTGCTAAAAATGAATGAATAACCATAGATTTTATTAAAGATATTAAAATTGAATACAACGCTACCAAAGAGAACGGAGGTTGCATTATTAGCATATAATTAATAAATTATAATTTGCTACCTAAAACCTTGACTCCAATTACTACGGTAGAAAAATGTAAAGCGACACATAGGGCAAATGTTTACCTAACTGATGTTATCGTAATACAAATATAATGTACGGTCAGCATATTAAATTTTTGTATCTACACGGTTTTATAAATCTATGCATACTTTATTGCTAATCGGTCTGTTTTTATTATTTGATTTTATAATCTGTATAATTAATTATGTTTCTAGATCATTTCTTAATCTAATTCACAGAGGGCAGTGTTTGGCTCACCTCCGGGTCAAAGGCGCGCCGGGTTGTCCTTACATTTAAACTTAGGTAAATTGTCGGAAAATCCGCCGCGCCCCGTGAGCATGTGTGGCGACATAATGGCCTCTACAAAACACATAACTCTCAGATAGTCTTTCTGACATTTCTCATATATATGTCATTTACAGACATTGACACTTCACTCACTTTTCTCTGTTAGAACGACGTACGCTTGTGACTGTATTATTATTAATAAAAAATGGGTTCAGAACACCCGTTTGTTCTGTTTCAATCCGTATCAACCTCTCAAACATGTATTAAAATATATCTGACGTCAATTTATATTGTTCTGTCTAGTGATATAGTCCTGATTGAAAAATTTACTTCTATAGTGACAATAGTTGTTTTTTGTTTTTATTACTGCATTCTAAAATTAAATCTCTCTGGTAAGTCTAGGCAAACAAACAGACGGTTTTCTTGAATTTTACGAATTAGTCGCAGATTATATAGCATAAAAAAATTGTATGAAATCTTTAAGGTTACTTTTGTCTCTCATGATAGAAAAATTAAAAAAAAACGACCAGCAACCATTTCTGACGTCTCGTTTCGTCTTAACAAAAATTGTAAAGAATTATCTACAGGATCCAATCAGAGATAAGGAAATCCGTTGATGAATGAAAGTAACCGACATAGCCCCGCGGATTGGCAAGTTGAAATGGCAGTTGGCATAATATATATATATATATATGTATATATATATATATATATATATATATATATATATATATAGGAAACTAACGGAGCCCTATATCTATGGCAGACGTTCTATGGCCAAAATGATGATAGTGACCTTATTCTTACAATTTGCTTAAAATATCACGGATTTAACAAAGAGTTTAGTGATGGAATTAAAAGGATCTGTGATTAATTTTACCTACCCAAAGATGATTAATAAAAGGATTTATATTCTGTGTAAACCTGATACGATGACGCATGTGCGTTCCAATATGTGGAGCTAAGTAAACATTTTAGCAAGAACTCAATGACGTATATTGTCAGGGTACGCACGATTTAAAATGTTTTCATACGTAATATCTTTTCCCTTCTCTATAGTATTTTGTTTAACCCGGTTACTTTTTTTTACCTTAAATCTAGATTTCTTTTCATACGTGACTCACATGATAAGTCGTTTAGATCATCGGAGAACTTGAAATTGACTATGCTTTCTTATTCTACTATGTTTATGGAGAAATTTTACTGTTGCAATTCTCAAGTTATGGAATGAGCTACCAGAACCAATTAAATGCGCTAAATCGTATTCAGCGTTTAAAATATAGTAAGAGAGCACTTCCTTCGCCTCTAAAAAAGGATATATGTAGTAACTTTTCCACGTGTATATATAAACCTTATATATAAGTATGTTTGTATATATATATATGTGTGTGTGTATAGAAATGCATGTATTTGTATGTACGTACAAGCTAAACCGCTTTCTTCTTCTTGTCTCTCTCTCATCTCCATCTAAAGGTTGTCTGGTAGAGATCGCCTCGAGCGATAACACCGCCTCTTGTAAATTATGAACTGTTTCATTTTTTTTCTTTATTTTCTAGACATTATCTATTTTATACAAAAAGTGTGAATAAATAAATAAATGTTGGTATCTACTTTTGTTTCTACAGTGTACATACTGTAATAAAAAAGCTTTAGTGACCTTTGGCCACTTTGGACATAGTTGTTTATTAGCTAAATAAATATGGAGGCGGCTTCAATGTCATATCATCATGATTATCATTATTTGAGCCATAAGGCTTCCACTGCTTGACTTAGGCCTCCATCAATGTTTCTAAAAGGTTTCGATGTAGTTAGTTATAGATAAAAGCTAGAAGTAAATTGTTAATTTACCTAAAAAAAGGTTTTTACTTGTTATTAATCATAATAAGATTTTTTCATCCTTATGTACGTATTGATATCAGAACGTAACTTACCATTACAATTATTCACCATGCGAGTACAGAGTCTACGGCGTTGTAGGAAGAAGAGCTAGGTACGGTTCTCGGGGCTGACGACTTACATAGCACGTTTAAGATATTGTAACCCATTGTCATCAACATTTATCGACCAGATTTTATTTCTATATATACATCTAATATATAAAATCCTCGTGTCACGGTGTTCGAACTTGAACTCCTCCGAAACGGCTTGACCGATTTTTACCAAATTTTACATGCATATTCAGTATGTCTGATAATCGGCTACTCTCTATTTTCCATACCCCTAAGTGATAAGGGTGGTCCACCCCTAAATTTTATTTTTAATTTTTTAGACAATTTTTTTAGTTTTTATTTTATTATGATACAGCATACAAAAATATATACAAAAACCTAAATTTTCACCCCTCTACGATCAACCCTTATCTTACATTTGTTAATTAAAAACTTTAATTTTTTTTTGCAAAACAATGTTTGCGGGATCAGCTAGTATAATCTAATATAATAAGACGTCCATTACAAGGCATTGACCTCCCCCAAAGATAGGCTCGACCGGTCCTGCGCTACTTGCTCCAGCGAATTTAACTACATCGTCAGTCCATATAGTGGCTGGCCTATCTACGCCGCGTCGACTGGTTATTGGTCGCTACTGGAGAAAATTTTGGACCCTACGGTAACCTGTCACAAGAGCGATGTACACCGCCCTCTGCCACTTTAGAGGAGCAATTCTTAGACATATGTCAGTGATCTTGATTCTTCATCAGATATCATCATATCTGATTCGATCTCGCAGCGAAACTCCGAGTATAGTCTTCCTCGAGCTTTCTAATAACGCCCATGGCCCTTCTTATGTTGATTATTATTATTCTTTAATTATTTGTTATTTAATAAAATCAGGCGTTATTTTGCGGAAGTCCATCCTAAGTAAGAAAAGGACCAATATTTAGCCACATCCGCACATGCAATGGTAGTCGTGCAACAAAGTGCCAAACACAGAGTCTCTGTGTTTGGTACTAATCGGTGTAACATAACTCCTGAAGATGCCCCGTGGAGGGGTGAAACACGTGTTGAGTGATTTGACGGTGGTAGTTGTGTAACTCGCGTTGTTTGCCGCATGCGCATTTATCAGCGGCCTGGCGGGTGGTGCACTTTGTTGCACGGCTACCACTGCATGTGCAGAATTGTCTAAATATAAGTCCTTTTCTTACTAACTATTTGTTGTTTTTCGAAAGATTATTTCCGAAAGTTCGTAGGATTCCTTGACGATGTAATATATTAGAAAATAATTTACACTCGTTTCTTTGTTTAATAAAAATATAAATTTAAATTACAATATATTATATATATATATATATATATATATATGTGCGCATTTTTGCGGTGTTGTAATTGCTCTTGTTTAATACATTGCTCATTTATATTAACTTATTTAACTTCAACTTAATGAACTTACTGTCATACATGTGTTTTGTCAAAGCAAAACACATGTATGACAGTAAGTTCATTTTGACAGTTTTTAAATTACGAATACATTCAAAAGTAAACTTTATTATAAACCAATCTATATACAGTTTATTTTGCTGACGTTACTGTTTATCTTTTGCAGTATCCGATAGAACGTGTAGAGTTCATACCGTTTTCCGTTACTCACAGATACGTATATTCCGCAATAAATAATTATAAATTACATTTGTAATTAATAAAGATATGATGCGTCGTTTGGACAAACTTCTGGATTCTGTGAAAAGTGCAGTTCCGCGTCGGGTTTATTCGACTTTTGCAGATTTTATTGGTAATGAAACTGTGTAAGGTTTTACAATAAATTCACATGTAATGTCTCTGAATTATCTATGTATAATATATACAGATAATGGTCTTTGAACGGTGTGTTCTACCAGTGTTGACATACGGATCTGAGATGTGGTCGTTTACGATAGACCTTGTAAAATCCAGGGTCACTCAGAGAGCATCGGAGAGGACTAAGTTCGCAGATTCGTGACAATATCGGATCTAATATGAGGAGATCCACAAGAATCAAGGTCATCGACGTAAATGAATTGCTCATCTGAAATGGCAGTCGATGGAATATAATTCGTGCAACCGAAAGCGGTTGTGGCGAATAGGTTCTCGAGTGGCGACCACGAAAAATCTCTGGATCCAGGCAGAGCCAGATTGGTCAACGTGGGGGTATTTTGGAAAATAATACACATGTGAAAATAAATATACAACGTATAAAAATTGACGAAATGTTTATAAGTACTCAGTATGAATTCGTCTAACTCAGAATTTTCCAACATTTTTTGTGCTTTTCTTAAATTTTTACGCCCCTCTATTTAACATATATAATTTTTAAATTAAAGCGAAAGGATTAAAGTCGTGTTGAGTCCACTTTCGAATTGTCCCCCTGTGAGGTGTGTGTCCAACATTGGGAGATACTGGTCTAACTACTGTATAAACGAAATTTATAACAATATAATAATATCAGAAATAACGATAAAACTAAAAAATTGTGAACTAAATTGTGATACTAAAACTATGCGGTGAAAGAAGAGGCGATGTGTGTTAGAATCTTGAATGAAATGAAAAAGTATACAAGAGAATGTGAAGAATGAAAGAAATGAAAGTAACAAAAAAAGAACTTGTTTGAACATTATTTGAAAGACGCCATTAAAGGCTAAATTTGATTCTTGATTCTATTAAATAAGATTCGTCTCACGTACACGAGTGATCAATGTAAATGATACTAAAATAAAAAAATATCATTACAGACCCCGCGATAAATATTGCACATCGACTTTTAGGGCGTTGTCTCTGTCGCACGAAATACAACGACTGACAAAACGTCACATGAGTAGTGTGGGACAGAGAGAATTAAGTGGGTACATACTGTAATTGATATTAAAGAATTATTACCGTTACCGTTTAAATAATTTATTTGTATAAAATATTATACAAAGTTACCTTTTCAAATAACTTCAATCTATTTTCAAACAGTTAATATCATATATATATATATACATATATATAGTAATTGAAAAGGAAAAAAGTAAGTAAAATTAACGTTTTTTAAACTGCTATTTTCTGTAGCTGTGGCTTTCAGAAAATAGGTCTGCAAAATAATAGCTGGTAGATTCTGCTCAGTTTAAATTGATAAGATTTAGTTTCAGTTAAATTCGGTTATTTCTGGTTTATATTAAAGCATCCGAAGTTATTGTCAAGACAATTTGTCTAGTCTTTAGTCTCAATACGTATTACTGTGATCAAAAAGTAAGATCAATTTGTTTATAAAATGTAAATTGCATTCTTCCAAATCAATTTCATCCCCTTCAAAGTAATCCCCGTGCGATAAAGCGCACTTTTGTCAACACTTTTTCTACTTCGCGGAGCAGTCGGAACAATATTTTATCGGTATAGCCTTCAAGATCTTCGATTCGGTTTTTATATCCTCAGTCTTGTCAAAATGACATCTCCGCATTGGCCTTTTGAGTTTGCGAAATAGCCAGAAGTTGCACATAGCCAAATTAGTTGGATATGGTGGTTGCGGAACTATATCAGTAGAGTTTTGGACGCTTTTTTTTTACTAAAAATTGAGCGATTTTGTCACCAATGGACACTTGACGCATTTGACAAAAAATACGTGTTACTCGGAGATAATTAAGTTTTTTAACAAACTGACATTTGGTAGCTGTACAGTTCTACCAACGTTTGAATACCCCGGGAGTTTAAATGGCATTTACACCTTATTTTTTGATCACAGTACATGTTTTTTATCTGTATTTTTAACAGCATGTATATGGTATGAATTGTGAACATTGCTCACAATTTATGATGAGCTATAAGACGTCCACAGCTGAATATAGGCCTTCCCCTTAGATTTTAAATAAAACTTGCATACATCCAGCCTTTTTCCACGACCTAAACAAGGTTGTATAGATGACTTTGTGGGCGAGCGTTTTAAGCTGCGCTTGCCGATTTCTAGTCTCCATTCCAAAACCTTAAGCAAATTTTTCTGCGCCTTAAGTACCCTGCCCACTGGCACTTAGACATCCCAATCCGCTGGGCTATGTACTTCCGTTAGCCCGGGGATCAAATCTCGTAGAGAATCCCTGAACATAGCTCTCTCTTTGGCATGTTGAGCGAATATGAGTTTGCAAGAGGGAGAGAGAGCACGTTACTGTAGCATATGTCATTGGCAACACACACCCCAGTTCACAATTAACCAATAGCGAAGGACTTTTTGACAACGCACTTAAAACCGGAGTAATGATTGACGTTCACTCACGAAAGAAAGCGATATCTTCATGGGCGGCTTTAGTTCGTGTAGCGCCTGTGTGCAATGAAACCCTGGCGTCTCATAGGCCTGACCGCCCCCACCCCTCGCGGCTATAACTATAAAATTTGCCGTCGTAACAAGAAAGTTTTTTCATATTCCAACAAGCTATTTTATAAGTAGGTAAAGCTCACAGTATGGTATTAGTTACGGCCTTTCTTCTTATAACGGCAGAATAACACTCCTTATTTTTATGCCTGTAGCACATCTCTGTTGCCACGGCGCCCCCTGAGACCTCGGCGCGCGTGTGCATTGCACACCCTGCACTATAGGTTAAGCCGCCCCTGAATATCTTGATGGCAATTTTTAAATAATAATCATTTTTTTTTTAAATGTAACCATTGTTTATAGACACAAGAGCCGGTTCAGATGGAGCCGGAGATGCTGGCACCCTGGATATGGGCAGCAGGTCTTCGCTGCACACGGGCCTGCAGATGTCCGAGGACGAGCATTGGGAGATGAACTACCATGAGGCTGCTATTTACTTAGAGGTGATATTTGAATTAAATTCATTAAACCTATTTACATTATAATAAATTTGCTATCGACTTGCCTTTCTTGACATAAATAAGTTATTTAGATAGTTAAAAATGTATTCATCTGTTCACATTTGCACTAGGCTCGCAGAAATGTATCGCAAAAACATAGATGGTTAATTTTACGTTTGTTTACAATTTATTTTTTAATCAACTATATATATGTACCCGACAACAAATATTGCACATCGACCTTTGGAAAGAGAGAACCTGCTAGTTTCGGCTTTGTAGAGCACTATCTTTGTTCCACACTACTTAAGTGACGTTTTGTCAGTCGTATTTCGTGTTTTGTTAACTTTAGATTGAAAATGAAAAGGAAATCTCTGATATAAATGTAATTTCGTTGCAGGAAGGCCTAAATAATGAAAAGTTCGACTCACATCCTTCAAGTCCTGAGGAGCTACCAGCTTACCTTCGAGTTCACAATCCTTGGTACCACGGACTGGACCTCCTCGCGTCACTCGTTCTTATCCTGCTCGCCTTCACCGAGGATCCCGCTGTACCAGCCTTTGAGGTGATCTTTTTTAATTTACTATTACCAAACGTTTCAGTATCAAAGAATAACGGCTCTGAGAAATTCTTCAGACCTTGGGGTCGAAAGGTCCTCGTCACTTTTTGCTTTTATCCACGTATACTAACTACTCTCAAGTTGGTATGAAATAATTTAATATAAATGAGCAATGCCTTAAACAAGAGCAATAGCAAAACCATAAGACTGCGCAAACAGTGTCTTTTGAATATATATTTTTATTATACAAAGGAACGAATGTAAGTTATTTTCTAAAAGATTATTTCGTTAAGGTGTCCTCCGGATCTTCGGAAGAACTCTTTCAAAAGACAACAAATAGTTATTTAAAGAATAATATTGTTACAAAACACGAGATACAGAACCCTCTAAACTATAAACACGGAACTCTAGGATCAAAAATTGCCATAAACACGCTTGATGTTATTTATAGATTTTTTTGTACGGTTCTCGGAAATTCTCACCGAGTACTATAGAGTAACCTTCTCAATAGTACAAATAGGTGTACTCCCTAATGTCTAAGTTTCAGTGTTGTTATTCGAGTTATAAGATTAAGATTTACGATCAGTGATACAAAGTGGCTATTTGGTAAGTTATTTGAACAGTGATTTCTTGAGCTATTTGGACTAAGCGAAAGTATACTTTGTTTTAAAGTAGGGTGACCATCTGCTTTGTGAATAAAGGACTTCTTGTGAACAAGCGGTGTTTCATTCCGAGTCAGAACTCACACGTACGTAACAATAACAACCAACATATGAAAGCTCAATGTCCTCAGTGAGCAACGGAGAGGGCTATACTCGGAGAAATGAATATATCCACAGAAGAACGTCACCAACGTTGCTCGAGGAATTGCTCATCTAAAGTGGCAATAGGTGGACGACATAATTAATCTAGACGACGGTTATTGGGACTAAAAGGTTCTTGAGTGGTGACTTGGAGCCTGTAGTTGCGGCCTGGTCAGACCTGCCACTACGTGCACCGACGATCATGGCAATCTTTGGAGGTGGTCGATGTTTTGCCGTAGGGAATCTCTTACATGATGATGATAATGTCAAAGCCGGGCTACTTATCATTCCACCAGTAACCTTAATGTCTCGTCAATTCTTAAAATACAAAGATTAGTTCGTTTGTCCTATTATATTCAACTTCAGTTTTTGCCTTTTAATATTTTCTTAACAAAGCTTCTAATTAAGTAAGAAAAGGACCAATATTTAGCCACTGCGCATGCAGTGGTAGTCGTGCAACAAAGTGCACCACCCGCCAGCCCGCTGATAAATGCCTATGTGGCAAACAATGCGAATTACACAACTGCCACCGTTAAATCACTCATCACGTGTTTCACCCCTCCACGGGGCATCTTCAGGAGTTATGTTACACCGATTGACAAACACAAACCTTTTAATATATTTTTTCCGGAAAATTATTGTATAATTATTACATTTAGCTTCCAGTATGGGCGCACGGTACGATAGAGCTACTGGCACTGACGGTGATCGGGGTTGAACTGCACCTGAAGCTGAAGTGGATCGGATGGAGTACTATACTTAAACATAAGAGAACCATGATCAAGGTGATTATATTTATTTATTTAGAAAAACAAACCAAGCCCTCACTAGGTGGAACGTTGACATAGTAACCGGTCCGGTCATTTTTGCGATCCTTGACAGTGGACTATGTCTTATAATGGGTATCTATCAGCTTATTTGAACGAATGAATGAATGATAGCTTCATAACAATCAAAAATGTTAACGCACCTGCTTATTCAAAGTGAATATAACATTGACAATGTGTTATTTACAATTGCAATTAAATAGTTAGATTTAGAAATAATGACAAAATATATGTATATATATAGCGAAGGTGCTACATATTAGTTCCTTTCTTAGTTAGAATCACCTTTATTAGGTATATTCTGCAATTGTTTCCAAACATGCGGCCCACACGTGTGTACTTGATACGAATTTAACCCTTTCACTTTAACTTTATTAATATATACATACATATATATATATATGTATTACAATAAATAACCAAAAATAAAACCATTATTAACCTTGCCTAGCAAATTTTCGAAACATTTAAAGCGATATATAAGGATAAAATTACATTTATGCATTTTCAAAACATAATTGACATTATAGGGCTGTTTTTAAAATGGCAACACAATAATGTCGGTTTTGATCTAAATTGGAAACATTTAAAAAATACGTCAGGTATTTGATGTTTGGTGAAATTCACTCGTCATAGCTTTGATATATGTCGAATTCCGATGGTCTCTCATAGTTAAACCTTACCTCCAGGGTATCACGTTACTTATAATGGTGCTCGAGGCGGTGGTGGTACTCTGCCGCCAATCTTCACATTTCCGAGTGACAAGAGCGCTGCGCCCCATATTCTTGGTGGACACGAGACACTGTGGTGGTGTTCGTCGCTTCATCAGACAAATTCTGCAGTCGCTGCCTCCAATTCTGGACATGCTTGGTATGGTATACGCAGTTTACAGTCACTGGTTCATTCATATGCAACCAAAGATCATGGCTCTTGACTCCATCAACTATAATGCTGCTGATACCGCTATACTGTGCTTTAAGAGCATTAGCCTCGCCATAGATATTGGCGGTGGATTGAAAGAACGGAGCAGTTGATACTCCTCCTTTTTTTACGGAACAACTGTTTCGGTAAAACTATAGCTGTCTCGTTTACTTGCGTTATGACATATTTAAATATAGAACACAAAACTTGTACGACAGAACACAAGACCGAAATAATAATTATTTGACATATTGATTTTTTTGCAACATTAATGCAACTTATGAATTTTCTATCTAAAAAAGCCTTATCTACTATAGTACAAATTAATTATTCTTTTGTTTTTTTTTGGGGGGGGGGGGAGATCTACTTCTTCTATGTGGGATCCCTACACTCTAAAACCCCCTCCGTGATCATACTCTGCACTGGTAAGAGACTGCGGTAGTTCCATTTGGAAGTCGACAAAGTCCGTCTTTTTTTTACCTCAGTCCAAGGAGTGCATTGTTAATATGATCCCTGAAACCATCGTTTTACTGTCACAATGGTGTGAGATTACGTCAATCTATTATCCGGAATGAAGACCTGACAACGGAAGACGACGGATGAGGCAGTGTCCACCTTGCGGTTGGATGTCTTACACTGCGCTAGCTGATCCATGATCTCAACTCTAGAATTTTAAT
This sequence comes from Battus philenor, assembly GCF_028537555.1. NCBI lineage: Eukaryota > Metazoa > Arthropoda > Insecta > Lepidoptera > Papilionidae > Battus > Battus philenor. The sequence continues at coordinate 10,971,372 of NW_027181686.1, forward strand.
GCCTCAGTGGTTATTTACTAATAAAACATAATTTTTGATATAAAAGACATGGTATTCGGGAGTTATAATGGGCGGGTAAATGGTAAAAATTCTATAATTTTCAGGTCTATTAATGTTTTTCGTGGCAACCTACTCACTGCTTGGTTTCTACTTGTTTTCCGAGCACATCGACAACGGTCACTTTAAGACAATCAGCGACTCCTTCGTCAGCATGTTCGTCTTACTAACCACCGCAAAGTGAGTAAATGAATAAAGAATTATCAGAAGAAAATATCGTTTACGCTGAACATATTTTAACATAGAAAAAGATTTGTTATTCCACATCAACAGTGTACGACAAAAAACAAAGATTAGGGTAGTTTGATAAGGAACCTTTATAAGCAGATCAATTAAGAGAAAAGGTTGTATATTTAAGGGTTAAATCTAATATATAAAATGCTCGTGTCACGGTGTTCGAACTTGAACTCCTCCGAAACGGATTGACCGATTTTTAGCAAATTTTACATGCGTATTCAGTATGTCTGAGAATCGGCTACTATCTATTTTCCATACCCCTAAGTGATAAGGGTGGTCCACCCCTAAATTTAATTTTTAATTTTTTTAGACAATTTTTTTTGGTTTTTATTTTATTATGATACAGCATACAAAAATACACACAAACCTAAATTTTCACCCCTCTACGATCAACCCTTATCTTACATTTGTTAATTAAAAACTAATTTTTTTTGCAAAACAACGTTTGCGGGATCAGCTAGTAATATATAATATACATGAAGCACTTTTGTATCGACAAAATTTTCTAGATATCAGTTTTAATATATATGGCAGATCCTATATAAAAATCAATGGTTTCAGAAAAAATAAGGTTCTATTGCTTTTTACTTTACTGGTGACCATGAATGTCTTCAAGTTGTTGCTCGTCTTCCTGTAGATATGTCCGAAACATACAAGCATTTGTTTGAAGCAGATTATAAAGAGCTTAGTAGTGTTATTAGTGGCATTTTCTCAATATGTTTTTTTTGTAGAGGCAACATTCCGTCATCGCCATCGAAAAGGTGAATTTCACAGAAATATAATTGTTCATTTATGTCGGTAAAATACGGGCGAAGTTCAAATGAATATACAAACTTCTACTTCGGACTTCGTGTTGTTACTACTTGACCTATCTGCCCTAGTAAGAATTCTGCACTGTGACAACCCTGTCAGAATCAATTTTATTTCTGTGGAATTCACCTTTTATATGTGCTGCTGATGATGACGTAATGTTTTTTTTTTTCAAAAAATGACAATGTTAACAAATGTGCTGTATAACTCTTGCTAACTTTTCAGCCCATTTTATCATTATCAGTATTATTTCAGTCAAAGGACTTTTACTACTTCAATAAATTACGTAATGACAGTGTAGTAGAAAAACATGTTAAATTTCAACTTATTGACCTGTCACATTCCTATAGAAGAAATAAATTAATGTAACATTTCCAGAGTGATTATACAGGATGATTAGAAATAGGCGTACAAGCTTAATTTTATTGACAAATAAGCTAAACATACACCCACTTTTAATATTTTTCACCTATAACTGATCATCTCGTGTTAAAGCTCGACTATAATATGACTATAATGTGTTATTTTTTTAATTCTCTTTCCAGTTTCCCTGATGTGATGATGCCTTCATACGCCAAATCGAAGTGGTACGCCTTATTCTTCATACTTTACATCATCACGGTTCTCTACGTGCTCATGAACTTGGTGAGTAATAAGCTAATTTCTCTTTTTTCCACTTCCCATATTATTAATAAATTCTACTTTCTGTTGCGTTAATAAAGTTGCTGAAAGCATTCTTTTTCAACATGGAAACAAGCGAAATATAATTAGCCATGTTAAAATATGGTTTTTAAAGATTGATACTACGAAGTCACAACAACTACCCTTGTCGAATTTTCATCGTCATTGCATTGACTACAAAGTGTAAGGATATGCATAAAAATATAGACAGTCATTAATTGAATTGTCATCATTCCGTCTGACGTGCACTCCCCCCCCCCCTTGACGACGTAATAATGTCATCAGTCCATCTTGGATGGATGTCTTACTCTGCGCTTGCTGGTCCATGGTCTCTATGCCAAACTCAAGCGTTTGTCAGGTGGTGATATGTCGGTTATTTTCGTTGGTCTCCAATTTTCCTCATTTCGTAGAGAAATTCTATTTAAAGCCTTCATGAAGCTACTGTAAGGTTGGCCAATATAGCTCAATAAGTCATCAATTTGAAATCATCATCTTCATATCTGCTCATAAAAGTCCAAAGCTAAGCTTGAGTCTTCTCCAAAGATGGCTACGGTGACCGGCCCTGCGCTGCCAGGGATCATTGAATTCCCGCCACTTGTTCTCTGTCGTCAATCTCAAGATAGGAAGAAGATGAGATTGACAATACATACCTTATTCTTGTTACAGATGTTGGCCGTAGTATACGAGACGTTTACTCGAATAGAGCGAGAGAAGTGTCGGGCGTTGCTTCTACATAGAAGAGTGGCCGCACGCCGCGCCTTTCGGCTCCTCGTGTCCCGTAGGGCTCCGCGGGCAGTGAGACTACGTCACTTCGCCGGCCTATTACGTCATTATGCGCCCCACTACAGTAAGATATTTATTATTTTAATATTAATTTTAATAATAATATTATAATATTACCTAAAGCTATTTACATATATGTTTACGCTCTAACTTAAGTAGAGGATATATGTACATTTATACAAATGCAACAGTCTCTTGTGGTATAGTTCCGACTCCAAAGAATACTAATAAAATCTCTCGTAACTGATGGCCGTAGTGATCAAAAGGTTTTCAAGTGGTAACCACGAACTGGTGGACGTGGCGCGGGTAGGCCACTAGGCGGACCTACAACATAGTTAATCGAACGGGGTCGGCAGAGGACAGATCCCACTCGGAGACGTCACCGTCAGCGCAGGGACGCGCCTCGCGACGGCTCTCCGGTGAATGGTGCTCCCCAACCGTAAACGGGGCCTTCGGAGTCGCGAGAGTTTAGGGTGGGGGTCCTAAACTTCCACTAGCTTCGGCGACTCTGAGGCGGACGACGTTTCGGGGGTAGCGTATACACGCATACCCCAGGACGGGCTATCGAAAATAGCACGGCGCGAGGGAAGACCGCGTGGCGATCCCTTACCGGGAGATACCGCGGTCCCCCGTATAGCGCAGAGGGCGATCACCGGGATCTTTAAAATTATACAATTTTCAACATATGCAAAACACAACAAATCAAAATAAATTGACGCTTAAGTTTCCGCTGCCATCCTTGAACGTGAAGGCATCTTCTAATGCAGCGGTGAATAGTTGAACTTAAAATCAAATTATTCTTTATTCGCAGGTGGTCTTGATGTGTACCTGATGTTCAAGCAGTTGAACCAGTCGGGCTCCGGGGGGCTGTCGCGTGCTGAGTTTGCCAACGTGTATGAAGTGTTTGCGTTACGTTGGGCACCGCAAGCAGGCCGAGCGCCCTGGTACTCCGCCTCCGCGTTGGAGCCCATTGGCCGAGCGGCAGCCGCCGCCGTGCGGTGGCCTTACTTCGAGTACCTCATATGTAAGATATTAACTATCATGTACGGGACAGATTAATTAGTGTCGTTAGAATAGCACATTTTTCCAGATCTTGGAGTCATAGCATACATATAGCCAAGATCGCAAGGGCGCAAGACTAATCACTATGGCGATTTTAGAGGGAGGTTTTTGCCTTGCAGTTGACGTCTATCGTTTGATTTGGTGATGAGGATGAGAACTTAGCTGGAACCTTAAAGTTCTGGAGAGCAGCAACAGACTGACAATCACAGCGTTGGACATCCTTCCACAAAGAGAGGAGGATGCAGAATACATATTGGAAATCTTTGGAGAGGGAGGGGGAGGCCTATGTCCAGCGGTGAACCTCCTGTAGCTGAAATGATTAAGGGGTTCATGAAGTCGCTAGCTTAGTTCTCCTATCGTAAATGTGGGTGATCAAGATCTCAAGCCATTCTCTCCATACTGGACAAGTCACTCCATAGACGTCTTTCTTCCGTAGTCTGGCCGTAATATTTCTTTTTCTAAATGTTATAAAGACATTACTGCGGTACCCATATTTCCATGGCATCGATATTTCGTTTTCCTTATTTACTGTCCATGTTTCTGCGACAAAAAGCAACACTGAAATCACTAACAGCCTTTATTGCTTTTCTAATGTTGTCTTTTTTATCTGATTTACACTGCTGACATAGTGTTATCTGAAAATTACTGGGGTACGTGATGACAGGTGCAGAGGGCTAATCCTAGAACCTCTCCCTGGGAAGACTCGTCTCAGGCTGCAGCATACTAGTATTTTACCGGATTGGGAGGTCGAGCTCTTAAATCGCTTAGGCAGACGCTCCATGACTCCTTGACCTCGGCTGTCACTTGTTGACACTATTGATTGGTTGATAAATTCTGACCCAAAGGCATCTGGGAGGGGCGAACCTCGACTCGGACTCGGTTATCTGATTCTTTTAATGTCACAATTTTTTAAGTTAGTTTGATGTCTTATTTATTATTGTATTTATAATTATGTAATATACTGTATTAATTATATGTATATAAGAATAAATGTATGTTTTGTCTGTTTCCATACTATGGTTGTCCGTTTATAAGACCACCCATTATACTTTTGTCTTTACTATCATGCATCTATGTATATATTTTCGTATTTTACACATAAAAATAAATATTATTTGCCAGATTCCCTGATCATCGGTAACGGTGTGTCGATGGTGTTGCGCGTGTGCGAGGCGGCTGGTGACCTGCAAGACAGCGCTCGACTGCTTTGCGCCTCCTGGGACACTTGGCTCTTCCTTACATGTAAGACTACCTTCGTCTGGATTATATAAGGCATTTTATTTACAGATGAATACAGGATGATTAGTAGTTAATTTTTAAAGCTATAGACTTTTACAACTATTTCCATTTCACCCAGTATAAAGTGATCATTCTGGAATAGGTTACATTATTTTTTTTAATTGAAATACGTAAGGCCAATAACTAGTGGCAGTACAGTCTGTAGGAACAGATAGAAAACAATAATCAGTTTTAATATAATATAATTGGAATGCTGAAAATGCTGTTTCTTACTATATTTTCATCGTTTTTTCGTTTTTATATAGGATGTACCATATATTCATTGATAACAAATGAGCTATATATTTACCCCTTTGCAGCGTTTACACATTAAATCATTCAGCCCTGTATAGTTCGTGACCTTGAGTCGTTCATAGAGTATAAATTGACGATTAAGGCTTTAATCAACAAATTGAAAAAGACCATAAACATTTTCTTGTACATTGATAGAAGTAATTTGAGATTTGTTTACAAGAGGAATAACATTTAGATTTATAAATCGAATAGATTGAAATACCTTTTTCATTACGTTATTTATTATTTCTAAAACCATTAATTTTTGGATTCGGTCTACCATACAATAATAGACAAAAAATGACTCACACATTCACCCCTTTCAAGCTTTTACAGTACCCAGCGATAAACATCGCATTTCGACCTTTGAAAAGAGACAATCGGCTAATTTCGGCTACGGATAGCGCTATCTCTGTCGCACGAAATACAAACAGTCCGGTATCTATTAGAAGCTGTTAAAACAAGTATCATTTGCTTCTTTTGATAATTATTTTTATTTTTTGTATAAAACACAACAATTTTTCTGTAAACGGTGGCTTTAGGTGGAGTTAAAATAAAATAAGAAAGCATGTTCATATTATGCTTACGTAATTAATTATTTGGGAAAATTACTGTAGATAAAATACTGTAGATAATAAGCACCATTATACCTATTGTTAAAATGAGACATTGTAATAAAAATAATAATGATTCTATTTCTCAGTTACATCCATTTCACTATCTGTGCTTTTAACAACAAAAATATAATAAAATAAAAATCACGATCAAAAGACGCAAACGATACTTGTTTTAACAGCTCCTAATAGATACCGGACAGTTTGTTTCGTGCGACAGAGATAGCGCTCTACGTACCCGACATTAGCCGATTGTCTCTTTCCAAAGGTCGATGTGCAATATTTATCGTCGGGTACTGTACACCTATAAACAATTTTCCTTTTCAGTGTTCCTCCTCGAGGCGGCACTGCGAATGATGGCATCAGGTCTGCCCTCGTATCTGGAGAGCGGCTGGAACGTGTTCGACTTGAGCGTGACACTGCTTGCTCTGGTCGGCGCTGTATTGCTTAGCATCGCTCCCAAACTCTTCATCGTGGTTATGTTCAGGCCTTTGCGGTAAGAATAAGATCTTTTTGTCCGCAGAACCAAGTTACAGCACCACTGCCTAAATGGCTTGGTTACAACTTGATTGAATACGTTGTTGAAAAAGCATGTAATAGTAGTCTTATGTTTACAATAATTGATAAAAAAAATGTTCAAATAATTCTCTGTTTTCCCTAGATGTCTCTTAATTACAATTTATTAAGCGAATCTGTAATTTTTTTTATGAACCATAATTTAAATTGAAAAGAAAATTTTTAAAGCCTTTGAGAAAGGAGTTCGATACTATATATAAACTTTTTCACTTTTAATTAATTTTAAATTCAGTGTCCTATTCTATTTTTATTATCTGTATCTTCTGGAAAGGAAATCTCACTGGAAAAGAAAGGTCGGCGACGATGAGGTCCCAACCCCTTGCGGTGGTCCCATTAAGTCGGACAGTACCCTTAGGCTGACTCAAATAGCGTTAGAAAGTCTGCCACAAACATGATGAAAGATGTCGTGACTACCATCAATAATATAAGTGAAAAATATTTGTCCACAATTCATTTACCTTTATGTTAAGGATTGTAGCAACTACTAGAAATAAAGTTGAATATCATTTTGGTGTAGATTAATGCGTCTTTACAAGTTGAAAAAGCGGTACCGCGACGTATTCGGTACACTCGTGCTGCTATCTCCGCTGATGTCCTCCGCGGGCTGCGTGATGCTGGTCATGTATTACTTCTTCGCGATCGTGGGCATGGAACTCTTCGCGGGCTACGACCTCAAGAACTGCTGCGTGTGAGTTCATCATCATTTTTGACTTACCTTCATCCATCTATCTTATTTATAATTAAATCTTTTATATTTTACTCCAGCAATACAACCGTGGAAGACTTCTACAAATACTCGGAGAACAGTTCCACGGCGCTCGGCTATTACTACCTGAACAACTTCGAGAATATTCTAACGAGCGGTGTGTCGCTGTTCGAGCTGACGGTGGTGAACAACTGGTTCATTCTGATGAACGCCTACGCTACCGTCGCGGGTCAATTCAGCAGGATATATTTCATGGTATGTATTATTTTAGTTCAGTTTAAGATCAGCTTGATGGGCGGGCCGAAGCTCCGAAACATCTTGTCCAAAATACCACAATTTCTGAAGACGAAGGTTTTAGACCAGTGTGTTGCTGATGACTTATGAATCCAAGGCCTGGTCGAGCTGTAAGAAGGCTATATTAGGAATTTCGCTGCAAATTCGAATCAGAAATGAGATCTGCAGAAGAGCCACAGTTATTGATATAGTTCGAAGAATTGCTGATTAAAGGCAATGGGCTTTGTATTGCGAATGCAAGCGATAACTGTTGAGGTTGAAAGGTTCTGGATTAGTAATCACAAGCTGGTAGACGTGGTGTGTATAGACCCCCCACTGGACCTGGATAATCAAGCAGCTCCTTGCTGTAGGCGTCTATGTATGCTGCGCTTGCCGGGACGCAGTATCCACTCCGGGACCTTAAGGTGTTGTGGCCATTTGTTCTGTGGGCTATGTGGCCTGCTAGCTGCCACTCGAGCTTGCCAATCAACTGGGCAATGATGGTTAATTTCATTCACCTACGGTTCTCCTTACAGTGTAAAATATCAATGGATTTCGTTTTTGCTTTCAGGTGTTTTACCTGTTCACAATGGTCGTACTTACGATTGTCGTGGCAAGCGTGTTGGAAGCGTTCCGTTTTAGGATACAATACAAACGAAGCACCACAAAAAGGGATGGTAAGTGGGCGTTCTTTTTTCAAACCAATGGGACAAGTTATACAGGATGATAAGTTATAGATGTAGAAGCTTTAAAATAGTTAATGTGTAGCTCATTTGTCAGAAAAACGTTATAGATCTTTTACACCAATTTCCCAATAAACTTATATAAATTGATCACTCTGAAATATGTTACATTATTTTTTTTTCTATTGTAATGCGATATGCCAATAACTTCTGACAGTACAAAGTCTACAGATAATAAACAATTATTAATTTTAATATGTAGTAATCCGAATTTTAAAAATATTGATATTAATTATTTTCAAAACAGTAGATTCTGGGATAGGGTGTACTGTACATAAATTGACAGCGAATGTGCTATACATTCAGCTCTGCAACCAATAACATCATATACATTGCACATAACTGGTTTATTACATATTCTTCAAAAACGCCTTTGAAATTGCTCCCCCAAGCATCTATCAGGGTTTGGCATGATAATGTGTATTAAAGGATAAAACATTCATTGTCAACTTATTATCTATTTTATTTCTGACTCTACTTCGTAAAGTGTTATAGTAGAGGAGAAGATGCAGGAAGAAACTCGATAACAACATATCTTTTAATAATGATAAATTAGTCCTTATTAGTTCTTCAATGACACTCACTGAAACTATATTAAAACTCTGTAGATATTATAGTTGTGGGTAAACAGAAAAATACTCAGAATGATGAGGATACATAGAGTATTCAATGACAATGTTCCAGGAAGTAGTGGGGATAATAAGAACAAAGATATTTTGAATACAATTAAAGTCTAGAAGCTCATAAGCCATCTTATAATGTGTATGGTAACAGGATAGGTGGTTCCAAAGATGCCCAAAACCAAGAAAAATTACTTGATCGGCCAAAAAACCATCAATCTTTTACATGTTCAGGAAAGGGGAAGGATAAAATTGTTATTATTATAAGGCTTGATGCAAAAATTTTAAATGTGTAATGTATACCTAAACATCACCATATCCGTAGCTGCGGTGGTATTATTACCAATGTAATTGCTATAAAATAAGTTTAATTTCAGAGGAAAAGTTACTTCATGAAGAAGTCCACACAAACTGGGAGGAAGCTCAACGTCTTGGAGCCAGCGGTGACCTGGCTGATGAGTTAAGGACTTTCCTGCCACCTGGGGTTAGTCAAATATACTTTGTATTGTAATCACCCTTTTTGTAAGGAGTTGAAACTTCCATTATCACATATCAAACATCCTAGATTCTTCACAATATAGATCTGGATATGATTGATGTAATAATTACCTTTTCTAGGTGGATGTAACCTTCATAGGTTCACGACCTCGTACAAAAGAGGTCCTTCAAAGGCGTATGTACCAGACTGACATACAGAAGTGGCTAGCAGAAGAAGATGAAAGTGAAGGTAATTTAAATCTAAACTTAATACAACTTGAATTCTTATTTTTCTTACTACAATTCATTTAACCCATTCTTAAACTATTTAATAATAAAAATTAAATTTTAAATACATAAGAGTTATCAGTTTTAGTAGTTATCCAAAATCACAAATAACCACAAGCAGTAAATCAAAGAATATTTTCATACTTAAATCAGAAAAAATTATACACAAGGAAAATAATTACTTTTAAAATATGTCTTCTAATTCTATAGATAACAAGTGTGTAGCATAATCTAGTATACTGCAATATGGACCGCAGTGTCATAAGAAGATATGGCATCTAAGACACATGCTGGGCCTAGTATAGACACCAGTGTTAACTTTGCAGTATATAAAAAAATCCTTCATTGTGTTGATGAAGGAAACTTAAGCAAACATATGACTTTGATAAAAAAGTAAGGTGAAATTGTCATTAAAAATCTCAGAATCCATTAGGAACATAGGTAATTTCCTGTGTTCATAGGACTATGTATTTGCCAAGCATCTGTTTGTCAAAAATTGGAACATCATTTGGCTTAGGTATCAATGGCATACTGCATTGGTTCTTTATGACTTTTTTTTGCCAAAAACTCAACCGATATTGGTCCAAAAGCTTGTGTTTGCCAGATTTTTCTCCGTGTGCTTTCTGGGTATGTAACAAACTCAAAAAGCCACTGCGAGAAACACCATTGAGGAAATAAAAACTGAATCGAAGATAGTCTCGAAGACTAAAAAGTGCATTTAATTGGACGGGGATTACTTTGAAGGGTGAAATCAATTCGGAAGAAAAAATTAAGAAATTTCATTTTATAACCAAATTCCTTTTTTTTTTATCACAGTATTATACATTTTACAACTGTATTCATTTCTTGAAATATTGCATTAGTATGTATTTGCAACACAATTAGTGAGAATCAACCGTCCCTATGTTTATTTATATCTTTGTACCTAATAAAAATAAAAAAAGTTAACAAAGTATACTGGCAATTTAGTGTCATTAATAAATTTCGTGACCTGGTTTAAAGCCTTAACAGCCATCTGCGCGCTATGCCTATTGTCTCTCTAATTTGTCCAATCCCCTAAGCTATGTTAGTTAATTTCGTTACTGTATATAAATAAAACATAAAACAACTTGCGTCAACGAATACACTTAATGCACCTTTCAGACCTACCTCCATCGACTACAGTGACCTCAAGCGAGGATCCACTCGCGCCGCCACTCATCCAACAGCCGGACGTTGAGAACAACCACCAGATCAGAGCTGGTTACCAGTTGTAGGACATGATATTACTCGCCCTTCACAACAGACTCGTTTCACTATGGGAGACATTTAAATCGTTATGATAAAATATAATCCATTGGATGAGTGATTTTATATTCTCAGTTGTGTGGGACGGAAAGTGACTTGACTATGGAACTGGTTTATAAGTGTTCGTGTTTTGTTGGTAAGTTATTCTTTTAAAACTGTCAACTTATGTCAACAAAAATGCTGCCAGAATTATCGACATAATGTTGGATTTTTTAAAAAACAAACGCTAAATTAATTTATTTGAATTATGTAGTCATTAATAAATCTCTACATTAATCATAAATTATAAACTATGTAGACAAATATCTTTGTGCAATATTTTTATTGTATGTCTACTAGCAAATAACGAAAAATTAGCTGACTTCATGACTTTAACAATGCTAATGTGACTGTCAAACACCGAACTTCAGCTACATAGAATAAAAAAAAATTATGACGAAATTAACGAACTGTTTTGACAGATAAGGTATGTGTATTTTATGCTTAAAAATATAATAATTCTTTCGTATTTTATCTATGCTCAAGATCGGTAGTGGCAATTGATATCTTTTTACCATTTACGGTAGAATTACGCGGCAACATTATATGGTCGTTATATTAAAACGCTTATGCCTTAGAAATATTAATAATAACATCTGTGATAGAGAAGTATGTAAGCAAAGCTTGACCAATTTCTTTTATTTATTACTTAGTTAAGAAAAAATAACTTTTATTTTATTTAACTACATTTTTAAAATTTTCGTTAACTATTTACTAATGAGATTATTTTCTGGTTGTTATTTTTACCAAAGTTCAATTTAAATGATGAGCGATTATTATTGAAGTTATGATTTTTTTAATACATCTCGGTTGATAATTTATTATTTTATTTTCCATTTATTATCAAAAATGGCAACTTTGTAACAGCGTAGCGAAATTTTGATGTTAGGTGATGTGAGAATAATATTAGGATGTACTTGTATTTTACTGCATAAGGCCTCTAGAAGTGTGGACTTAAAGTAAAGTACATAGTATGTTAAACATCGTGAAAAAAATAGATCTCATTTTTATATATCAGCGTATCTTAATCTTTTTGATAAGTGAAACTCTATTTTAGTAGTCACATTTATTGTGGACACCTTGGTTTGTTTCACTAGTAAGCTTGTAATATAAAATTCTGCAAATGGATTATATGCAACAAAAAAATCGATTTCTTTTAAAAAAAATATTTACTTAAAGTAATTTTAAATTAAGAAAAAAGTTCTCAAAACAACTTAAATTTATATTGACAGTATTTTTATATTTTAAATTGAACGAGATTTGTGTTTTTATTTTTGTTTTATTTTTTTGTGAAAATAACGTAACTTTTGCGGAACCCCTCAATGATTTCCACGGCATCCCAGGGTTACAAAACAGTTTAAGAAACGCTGCTATAGGTTCTCATGGATTAAAAAGATTTAGATTTCCCGCCATAAAACTAATGACACAATCAATTTGTTTCCAATTTCCGTTATAACTTGCCATTTATAAATACATGTCAAAGCATTAGCATGTTTTACATTAAAATTTATCTATACTTCACTACAATTTATATATTCTGTATTTTAACGTTATTTCGGTGAATGTTTATTTGTATACTAAAGGATATTCAATATAGACCATAAACATGATAGTTATGAACATTCTTTTTTCAATTTTATTTTGCATATCTCTAACAGAACTAAGACAATTATAAATGGCTAATGTGTTGTAGTAAAAATACCAAATAGTTTCAAGTAAAATATGAATGTGTATTATATATATGAATGTCTATCTATTTATAACTTACTATATATTGCTATATCTCTTTGTTCAAGACTATTTATTTTCAAATGATATTTATGTTAACTCAAGGTGTCAATATTTTAAATCCATTTCTTTTTTTAAATGTGTCTTATCATTTATATTTTTTTAAATAGGTCGTTTCAAACACCATTAATTGTTACAGAGTAATTTTTTTCTCCAAAATTACATTAATTTATTCATTAATTTTAGACAATGATCATTTTTTTCACATATTAATTCGAAAATATTTTCACAGGTAATATTATTTTAAAAAAAATATTGAAGCATTATAGCCCCTGATCTTTACAGATTAATTTGATTGTTAATTACGTCGCATTCCTTTAAAAGTATTACCATATAAAATAATTGATATTAAAATATAAAATCAGTATAACAGACGGTTAAGTCGGTTGAAAAGATAATACTTATAGGGTTAGATAAATGGTGCTTATGCATGTGTAATGGATTTGCTAGATTGTAACGAAAGAATAAGTAGAAATAATTACATAGTTAAAAATAAATTTAATTACACGCTGGACAGGCTTAATACTAGAAAATGCGCAACTGATCCCATTTGTAAGATATAATAAGGTAAGAACGCGTTTACATTTCTTTCGCGACTGATTCTTAGATTTTTTTGTTGAATTTGAACCTTTTTTTATTTATAAAATCTGTCTTTTGGATCATTTTGCGTTTTTTAATCTGTGCCTTGGTGTGTTTCTCGAATAATGATGGCACTTATATAGGAAAAAAGATAAAAATTCATACGTACGCATACTTATATTTCTCTCTCATTTCTCAATACAATCGTCTCTATCTTTCTTTTTCGACGGCTTCGACTCTGTTTGGCGAATAAGTTCAATGATATCTATACTGTTAAATAAAACCATAAAAAAAATTTGTGCAAAAATAATTTTAGTACATTTACATTTGTATTGAAATTTGATTACAATCCTAGTTTAGTAATTATTAAAACACACAATTAACGGCAAATTTATAATCACTGCCGCAGTTTGAAAATCATTTTTTAAATGTAAATAATACCTTTTATTTATAACGTAAAACCTGTTACATAAAACCTATGGTATTGCATTTCAGAATTTCTGATTATGGATCAAGGTCACATGATTTTAAACATTGTAAAATATGGTAATTAATCTTATATAATAAATAGTAAACCTGTTATCCTCGCACTCGAAATATTAGAGTAGTTTTAAAAAGAAGAAAAATATAGTGAGGAATACATACTTAATTAAAAGTACCTTTTAGTTTTTACGGATATTGTAAAATGCATGTAGGTAACTTTTAGTTTTTACGGAAATGCATGTATCTAATGCTGTTGTGGGCAAAATATACTGTTTCTGATTTATTATCTACAATCAAACTTTTGTTATATTTCATTCCATTAGCAAACATTCTTACCCTTAGATCTAAAGTTTTGTGCATAAAAATATATTTTGTTAATTCTATTACGCAATTTGAAATTATATGATTTTTATGTACATTTTTTATCTGTGAAAATGATAATTTATGCATCTTTTTGACGTTAACGAAATAGATCGAATATTAAGATTTACAATGGCTAAGACAGGGATGATCAACGCGCGGCCCGTCAGATATTTCTAAAATTAAATTTGTTTTATCGATTATCTCTTATCAATATATTGTTATTAAATTAATTATAATAAAATGGTAGTACGTACTAAAACGAAACAATAAAAAATTACCATTCATCAATTACGGTCTATATTCAGCTTGTGTCGAAAAAAGAGTGAAATATTTCATTTCAAATTTCAAGTAATTTCGTTTTTCTGTTCCATTCTTGTTTGTTTATATATTTTGCATTAAGATTTGAGCGTGAAATCTTTTAACTATATTTTTTAAATTCTGTTTGTTAAAAATATGTGATAAGTTATATGCGACCCGCCAAAAAAAAATTGTCCCGTTGATTAAAAAGGTTACTCACCCGTGGGCTAAGACTTTATTGAAAAATATTATATATTATGTTGGAGTCTCTTCACAACTGTTTTATATGTCGACACAATCACATTATCGTCTGGCATTGACATCCCGGGTCTTTTTTGAATAGAAATATAGGAGCTAGGCACTATGTCGACGTCGGCGGAACAGGAGATGTCACACGCCAGAGCGCACTATATTCACCTGGGATGAAAGAGAGCGCTCTACAGTACTTCTAGCCACGTGACCTTGGTTAATATATATATATTTATACTTTGGATCAAGTCGTGGTAACCAATGTGAAATTCTTCCCAGGACCAGTAATTTTTGATGAACAACATGAAGTCCAAAATAAAAGTGTGTGTTTATTGATCAAGCTTATCCCATAATAAAACCAATTCTTAAAACTATGAAAACAATATTGAACTTATAAAAACAGACAGCCAATCACAAGGCGAAAAATACTATAGAGCGCCCTCTTTCGCCTGATGTAAATATAGAACGCTTTTGTGTGGGATTCCCCTAATTGATGCGTCGCTGACAATGACATATTGTAGTTCCTATAGAATTAGACAGATTAAAAACGAACGCATCTAAATATTTATTATCTTATTTAAAAATAAATAATGTGGCTTCCAAAAATAGAAATGCTTTGTTAAGCCACGTAATGGTTTAGCAAATGGTATTAAGGAAAATAATATTAACACCTTTATTTGTCTTCTAATCTTAAAGATAATTGATGAAATTTGCAGCAAGGTATGATTGATACAATAACTTTAATATGAATGTAGTGATAATAGTTCGTAAATCATGTCACAAAACAAATTAGAAATCATGAAGAATGATCTCCGAAGAGATATAATGTTAGAACCTTTTTCGTTAGCCGGGAACAAATTTAATTTAAATCAATTAAATATTTACTATGAAATTTTACTATTGTTTAAAACTGTTTCTGATAGCATATTCCACTGTATTTTTCTTTTGATAAAAAGAGACTTTTTTATCATTTTATTTACGATAGACTTGTGATTTTTCAATAAATCCAAAAAATAGAGCAAATTGCTTGAAACAATATTTTTCCATATGATTATAAGAAATGTGGTTGAATTACATATTTAGCAGTTCTTTGCTGCCGGCTAACGGAAAAGTACCAATGATATTAAAATATGGGGGGACCTGAAAGTAATGTCGCTTCTGTCGACATATATACAGAAAAACCGATTAATTTTACCGCTCCGGCATTGATTTTGTATACTAGATTCCAAAAGGTTGCTGATAACAAAGGTGAATATATTGTTGATTAGAAATAAAAACTTGTTAAATGTGTAGTCGTGTGAATTTAACTTAAGAAAGCGACATTACTTTCCGGTTCCTCTAATATATTAAATACCACTCATTTACTGATTATTATTAAATGATTTAATAATGTAATGATGTTATTATATTATTTGAACAAGGCCGAATGTGTGTTGTACAAAAGCATAGTTCTTATGGCTAGCTATGATGTAAGGAATGTAAAGTGCCTTTAGCCGGAATAACAACTCCATTTGTCATTTTAGGTAGAATGTTTTATTTTGTTATTAATTAACATTACGTAAATTATTTTGAGATTTATTTAATTTATATAACAGTATTAAAATGTCTTTTGAATTATTTATTGTATAATTTATTTTAATTTACACATGTTCGAATTATAGCATAACAATGTCCAAACATAGTGAAATAAATTAATTGAATAAATGTTTTATTATTTCTTTTTGTACCAACCTATAGTATAACAGTATTTTTCAACCTTTTACATGCCACCTCAGCCTTTCAAAAATATTTACGGCACCCTTTGTAACAAATATAATTTGTAATAAATATAATGTTAAAGTGAAAGGGTTAAATTAGTATCAAGTATACTATCCAATTGCCACCTTAACAATCAAATTGCCCCCCTGTAGGGTGTGGGCCGCATGTTGGGAGACACTTGTAGAATATACCTGATATAGGAGATTCTAACTAAGAAAGGAACTCCTATCTGGAGGTTTCTTGGGAGCTTAAGTTCGAGTAATTAATTACCATATTTGACTTAGACGTTTTGTCCATGTTATGCAAATGCTTCATAAAAGAATCACCTGTGTCTAATATAATCAAGCGTTACCTCGCAGAAGTCCATCCTTACTAAGAAAGGGACCAATATATAGCTACTTCCGCTATGCAGTAGTCAGTAAGCGAGTGACCTCCGTCCGTCACCGCCCCGCCATTTATATGCTTTTTATGGACTTGGTGTTTAGCATTGGTCGGTCTAAAATTTTATGAGAATGCCCCGTGGAGGGGTGATACACTTGTGGAGTAGATTAACGGCGGTAGTTGTGTTTCGCATTGTTCACCGCGAATTTTTCAGCGGGCTGGAGGGCGGTGCACTTTTGCACGACTACTGCTGCATAGCGTAAGTAGCTATATTAGTCCCTTTCTTAGTTAGGATGGACTTCCTGCGAGGTAACGTCTGATTCTATTAGTCACAGGTGATTCTTTCATGAAGCAGAACATGGACATGTCATCTAAGTAAAATATGACAATTAATTACTCGAACTAACGCTCCCAGGAAACCTTTGAACTTATTTACTATTAAAACAATCAGAAAGGAGAAGTTCCGTAGAAAAATAAATAACACAGACGCAGCTCGAAGAACTGCTCGTTTTAAGTGGCAGTGAATGAGTTACATTAAGTTTACGTGCATTCCTCGTACAATCGGTGGCAGTGGCCGGAAGGTTCTGGCGAAGATAAGGTGGACCCTGTGTGAGTAGTAGTAAAGATCGAGGTGAGTCACTGGGTGCAGGCATAGCAATACTGATCATTTGGCAATTTCTGGAGGAGGCGTATCTCCAGGGGGACTCAATTTGCAGACATGATGGTGACTTAAATGGTTTACGCTGGTATCCTCATTGTTAATAACTTACTGTCTCTTTAACATATAGATATATATCTACAAAAAATAATAAGAGAAAATGTATGCTTTCTATATGCATTCTATTAAGTCAAAAGTTAGTCTAGTTCGGACTATGCTAGTAGTTTAGTCGAGTAGCGAGTAATTTAGTAGCTAATATACTAGCTTTTGAACATAGATCGGTCGCACCTTTTCGAGTAGTTTATGAGTGAAAGGTTTTGAAAGACGAATACCTTGCAACGCAATAAAGTATGTAAAATTGTTAAGCTAATTTGTGTTATTATTAAAAAAAACCTATGGGTACTAAAACTATATATATATAAAATATACTTTCCATAACAATCAATTGAATACAGGGTGTCGGCAAATAAAATTAAGTCTGTTCTCTGCACTCGAATTTTATTTTTAACTCCAAGAGACAGTCTCTTAAAGTCTAACGAGGCTTTAAGTTGCTAGATTTAGTCACAATCATCATCATCAGTAACTACAGTACAGACAAGACTGAATAAAAGTGAATTTAAGGACTGAAAAAAAATAAACCACTTAATAAAAGAATTTATCAGTTTATTCATACTTTACACCATTAAACTTATATCTACTAACATTAATTTATAATAATAGATCTGGAATATTGACAGCACAGTACAGCAGTATAAATATTGAATATATACCAAATATTTTATTTTTATTTTTAGACGTTGTAAATGTCGTGGTAGTGCTGCGGTATAAGACAGACTCTTGCGATCGTTCATGGGTTCGATTCCCGGGGAAAAATCTTATTTCACAGTGCGATCGCCAACCCGCCTCCCAAGGGTAGCGATTATAGTATATCCCCCCGTATTTCTGGGGGGAGGTCTATTTATTGCAGCGGGCTATATACTATCGTATGAAACGATAGCCATTGTAAGTAATTTCTTACCTTGCTAACGACATTTAATGACACTATAAGAATCTGTGAAAGATTTTCATCTATTACGTATCCATTGAAATTTAGTTAAATTTTGCTGGTACAAAAAAGCGAAACAAAAAAATAAATGGTATGATAAAACGAAATTAAAATTCTGTATCGAAAATTTGATTTTTTTTTATTAATAATCAGCAAGAGGTTTAATATTCAAAGACATATATGTCCAAAGTTATAACAGAAAAGTTTTTTTTATTAAAAACATTCTTAATTTAAAACATTTGCTTCGAAATTTAAAAATTCAAAACGACATTAAGAAGTCGTATCTATAATATTCATCTAAATTTACTTTCGACAAATATATCTTCGATTATCCTATTTCTATTGTAATTTTTTTATTATATTTCATTGTAAATAATGTTTTTAATAGTTTTGGTTTGTTTGTGACGCCATATTATACATATACTGCATTGCACTGTCGAATTGGAATGATAAAATGTTAATTAAACCTCAACACATTCCATGCCATGCGGGGCGTATACGACACCCGCTGCACTTTCCGTTCAGGCCTTTTGCAGTTCTCATTTAAAAACAAAGGTCGAATAAAGATAACTTCACGTATTCGCGTACGTAATGCATATTAAAATTTATAACATTTTACCGCTAATTATAGCTTTGCAGTATTGAAAAAGTGTAAAGCATGCGTCTTAAACGACTTTTTTATTTTAAATTTTAAAGTGTGGGTCGTATACGCCCCGCGCCGCCTGAATGGAAAATCTACATAAATTGACGTGGCATGGAACGTGTTAATAAATATTATAGCTAAAGGTTCTATTATAAAATAATTTATCCATCATGTCATCCAAATTGCACTATAATACTATTGTACTTATCTATTATGTTTAAATGTGAACTATTTGAATTTCAATTCATATTGTTTTTTTAATGAAATCACCCTGTATAGGTAAGAATGAAACGATACGAATCAATACAAGTTCTTACTCGATGCTTTTTCCGATGCTTTTGTATCGATAATTCTTTGAATTTATATTTTTTCTTGACTCGCGCTGAAGGCGCTTTTAGCATCAGATCTCTTTTAAGGTATCGAAGCTAGAAGGCTCACAGAGAAGCATCGACTTGGGTCGCTACATATAAAAATTGGGAGGCCGCAGAGTTCATAGATCGCTTCGGCAAAGGCTCCCATGAGGGTACCTTCACGTAGGCTATCACTCATCTATTAGTATTCCGACTTAAGAGTGCCCAAGAGGGTCGAACCACGACTTGGTGGGTCGAAATGGCAGAAGAAATTCCAGCAACCAAACTGTCTGGAATAATCGGGTATTGACGAGCCTTGAGATACACAAGCCGGATTTGACGCCGAGGACTTGATTTTCGAACGGCTGCGAAATATTTTGTATGATGCCTGTCTTAGGTAATCGGTAGTCCGGACTCAAGCGCATGTTCCGGTCTCAGGACGGCGCGGCACCTTAATACCGGATGTGACTTCTTTGTATTCTAGTACTTTTGACCTTGACCATTGCCTACCTTATCGTGTCATTTTTTAAACACATATACTTAAGTATCGATACTGGAAAATCGATATTTTTATTCATATATTTACACTTTTTTGTAAACACAGTGACAATAAATAGAGAAAAAAAAACGACGATTCGTATGGAACAAGAGGCGGTCTTATCGCATGAGGTGATCTCAACCAGACAACCTATGGATGGAGATGAGAGGTATGAAAGAGAGAGCAGTTTAGAGTATACATACATACAAATACATACATTACTACATATACATATAAACAAACATGCTTACATATTCCCACAGGCTGAGGTGTACTGCTACGTGGCGCGTCCCAAGGGTTGCAGATAGGGGAATGCCCGAGAGTCGCAATATGCGAAACAGGGTAGGGGTGAAATAAAATAGCCCTCGCGGACAAAACACAACCCGATGTCAGTGGTCTAGCGTGCCCAGGACTGGAAGGCGACAGGGTATTGTCGTCGCAAGCGCTCCCCTGAGGGTACCAGGTCCCACCTCAGGCGTACTTAAGTGGCCTTACTTCGGTAACCGGGGCTCTGCCGAAGCGGACTGCATATTTCCCTAGGTTCTCGTGGGAACAATATGGATAAATCAAGTAAAAAACAAACAAACACTAATGAAAGTATCATGGAGTTGAAGAAGGCACTGGAGCTCTACGAAAACACAATCACTACCCTGGCGGAGTACATAAAGGGTAAACTAAACGTTCATGGAGAGATCCGCAAACATGTGGCAACGCTAGGCAGTTCGTTTAAAAGGATCACCAGGGAAATTGAAAATGTCGGGAAATCAAACGCATTCACATCTGTAGGAGAAGTGCAAACCTCACCGTCTCTTTACAGAATGTATTCGAACACGACTGTAAATGACTCAGAAATTGAAGTAGATTCCAAATCGGCAACACCGAAGAGTCGAAAAGCGCGGAAAGTCAAAAGGACGGAGCGCTCTTCACCCCTAGAGATTAGCCAGGCACCGAAACTGCGGAAAACTAATATAACAATACAACGGACTTGGCAGTTACGATAAGGCCTGAACTGAAGCCAAAATCGCTTCTTTCGCACGATCATTCAGAGTGGAAAGAGGTAAAAAAAAGAAGCAACTCAAGAAAAAAGTAGTAACGCGTCCTAGTGCTCTTATCATTCGCCCAAGCCAGAAGGATCAGTACGCCGAGATCCTTAAACGGGTTAAGAAAGGTGCTTCCGCGGATCATATAGGCAAATGTGTGGACAAAATTAGAAGAACTTCTACAGGCGATATGCTTCTAATCCTAGCGAAAAATCAAAAGGATAAAACGCAGGAGATAAGAAACACTATCTCTACAGTACTTAGAAAAGATGCTACGGTGGTATGCAAAGTACCTGAACAGGAATTAGAGATTAAGGACCTTGACGAAACAACAACGGTGTCTGAAATTGTAGAAGCCCTAAAGAAAATAACTGGTGGAGGAAGCCATATTTTTGAAGACTGTGTCAAGTCCCTTCGCAAAGCATACGGAGGAACACTTACGGCTTCTATTAGAATAGAAGCAGGATTGGCCAGAACCTTAACAGAGCGGCAAAGCAAAAGATTAAGATAGGCTGGGTCAATTGTAGAATAAGAGCTATTCAAAGGCCTATAAAATGCTTTAGATGCTGGCACTATGGTCACGTTGCAAACAAATGCAGCAACAAAAATGACAGATCGAAGAGCTGCGTCAAATGTGGAGAAATAGGCCACAAAGCCAAAAGAGTGCGGTAAGGAAGCCCGATGTGTCCACTGTGTTGACATTGGGAATACTGAAGACTGTGCTCACATTGCAGGCTGTGGTTATTGCTCTGTATTTAAAAAAGCACTTCTGGTGTTAAGACAGCCTCAAAAATGATCAAGGTACTACAAATTAATCTTAATCGTTGTGAGGTTGCCCAAGACCTACTCATGCAGACTGTACGGGAGCTAAAATTAGACATAGTACTAATTTCGGAACCCTATAAGCACATCAGTGGCCTAAACTGGATCACCGATAAGGAAGGAAAAGCTGTCATCTGGGCATGTGGCACTAAACCTCTCCAGGGTAATCAAAATAATTGTTCTGGATTTGTAAGAGCCAAATTTAATGGAATACATTTCTACAGTTGCTATGCACCACCTAGGCTAACACACGAAGAGTTTGCTGAGTTTCTGGCCAAATTAGTGGAGAATGCCAGAATGTGCTCCCCTGTAGCTATAGCTGGAGATTTTAACGCTTGGGCAGTGGACTGGGGTAGTAAAGCTACTAACACTAGAAGTTGCCAGCTTCTGGAAGCGATGTCACTGTTGGACGTCGCCTTACTTAACACAGGCGATAAACCCACGTTCAATATTGTTGGAAGAGGTGGAAAAGGACCCATGGGGCAAGCCGTACCAAATTGTAGTTAAACAACTGAGAAAAGAAAACGACGTCTACTTGTCCTATTCTACTAGGAAGAATTGTAAGTGCCCTGTTTCCCACACAACTAAAATCCTCCATTTAACTAGGGATTAAGAGACCAGAAGAGATCCCACCTATTACAAAGAAGGAGCTAAAAGTAGCATGCGGTAGGGTTGGAAACAACAGAGCTCAGGGACCGGATGGGATCCCCAACGTAGCTCTTAAATAAGCTATAATCGCAACACCATGAGCGTTCTTCGAGACCTACAACAGCTGCTTCCTGGAAGGCACTTTTCCTACCTTGTGGAAACGACAGAGACTGGTACTTCTCTCTGAAGGTAAGAAGCCACCAGACGAGCCATCGTCACACTGGCCTCTCTGTATGCTGGATACAGCTGGGAAGATTCTAGAAGGCGTTATCCACAACTGGATCGAAGCAGCAGTTGAACCCCGCCTAGCCAACTCACGTATGGGATCAAAAAATGCCGGTATACGCTAGATGCTATAGAGCAAGTAGTCGATATAGCAAAACTAGCAGTGTCTGGGAAAAGATGGAAGAGAGGCTCCATGAAATACTGCCTTGTTACCATCTTAGACATTAAAAACGCCTTTAACTTAGCGAAATGGAAGGTTATCAGGGAAGCACTTAGCTCATTGAAAGTACCTCTATACCTGCGCAAAATAGTCTCTGGTTACTTCTCTGATAGGGTCCTGATATACACCACGCAATTCGGGACAGAAGAGTATAAAGTCAGTGGAGGCGTCCCACAGAGTTCAGTCCTAGGGTCAATTTCATGGAATGTTATGCACGATGGACTTCTAAAGAAGAACCTACCCAGTGAAATTAAACTCGTCGCATTCGCTGATGATCTAGCAGTCGTGATAGTAGCGAAATACTTAGAAGAAATGAAATGGGCATTTGAAAGATCTTTCCAAATGATCACCCTGTGGGTGAACTCAGTCGGACTAGAACTGGCTGAGCAGAAGACGGAGGTAGTGCTTATTACGGGCTGGAGAGTTGCGGAGACCATCACACTCAATGTTGGTAACTGTGAAATGTAACTCAACCAGCTATACAGTACCTAGGAGTAATGATTAACCATAGGTTAAAGTTCAAAGAATAGATAGAGAGAGCTGCAACGAGAGCGTCTTTAGTGACAGCTAAACTATGCCGACTCATGCCTAATGTCGGAGGTCCCAAGCAAAACAGAAGAAAACTATTAGCGTCGGTGACTACGCTAGTGTTTATGTATGAGGTGCCCATATGGTCTGACGCACTGAACAAACAGAAATCCCGACAGAAATTCGCCTCATTTTATAGAGTCAGCACATAATACCGGGTATGGTTCCTATTGCGCTTCTTGCAGATGAAAGGATGAGTCTGAAGCAAAAAATTCCAAAAGACCCAACTTCGCTTGAACTTCGAACCCAGGGAAGACTGAAAAGCTTGCAACAGTGGCAATCGTCCTGGGATAAGTCGACGAAAGGAAAATAAACGCGTAAGCTAATACCAGACCTAGAGCCATGGGTGATGATCATGGAGCCCCCCCCCCCCCCCTCCCCCACTATAAAATGCCTAGCGGCCATGGCGTGGGGACCAGGGATACCGAGGAAAGAGTATTGTTTTTAGTCGGTATTGACGCCTAGATCGTAAGGAGTAAGTGTCAACCTCACCTGCTCGCGTCGGTGGTTCGTACGAATAGCCGACGGCGGTGACTCCAGCAGTCACCGTGGTGCTCCCTGCTCGAACAAGGCAATGACGACCGAGTATCTGGCGGTATAACTAGACAACACTTAACGCAGGTTTAAAAGATCTGTGTCATGGACCCCAACACCTAACTCTATGGGTTTTCCAAACATTACCGGTTGGTTTTGTGCGTCAGATGGCAATCGGCACTGGACTAATAAACCCAACAAACAACCACTACACCAGGAAGGAAATTATGAAAAGGTAAGTTTTAAAAGCGCATTTAGTGGATAGGGCGTCGCCGTTAAACGACGCGCAGACACATCGCCCTACATCTGCGACAAATATGCGAGTGCTACCGAGTACAGGACGGGCTCGGCTAAAGAAGTTAGTCCAAGAACAAAACTTAAAGGTCCGCTTAGGTACATTAAATGTCGGCTCACTAACTGGAATGACAAAGGAACTAGAAAAGCTATTTAAAAGGAGGAAGGTCGACTTTGCGTGTCTACCTGCAGTAGACAAAATGGCGTGGTTCCAAGCGGAAGACATGACTGCCTGCATAGTTTCCGCGAACGACGTGTCCAATCGCGCGAGGTGGAGGAAGAAGATAAGGAAAGCATACCCCATGATCAGATGGAATTAATAAAGCTCAGGAGAGAGAGAGATTGAAGCCTAGATCGAGTCCGACATACGGGGCACCACCATCAGGCCCTATGATACGTAAACGTATTTTTAAAACTCTCCGAAAAAAAAATACACATAAACATACATACATTACTATACACACATACTTACAAGAATACTTATATATATGAGACTGTGTCGAATAAAAATATCGATATTTCAGTCGTATCGTTTCATTCCTACGTATAAACGAGATGACATTTGACAGGTTATATATTATCTATGGCATTGACAGTTAACTAACGCCACAGACAAATAATATTTCGAAAAAAAATAAATAAATAAGAGAGATTTATTATTAACACATGCAATACTTTAAATTGTAAATACTAAAATTGTTTAGGTTATTTTGAAAAATGTCATTTGTGAATTTCAACACCTGTTCCACCGACCATAGTGTCTGTAACACGGTATCCGCTGTTGAGGAGTTGAGATTTCAAAACTTCGACTGTCGTTTCCTTGGTTGATGGTGGAATGAGTACAATTGCGTTACTGGAAAAGGTCAAAATATTATAAAACCTGATAACCCATTACGTGGATCGATGGCATAGTCAAGGTCGCCGGAAGTTGTTCATCGTAAGGATCTTTGAGGGAAACCTGTGCCTTGCAGTGGGCGTTTATTGGCTGAAAAGAAGATCGTATTGTAATTACAGTGGGATGTACCGAAAATGAAGAAACTGCAGCACTGCCTAAATCTCATCCCATTCAAAGATTTTCTCATAGTACATAAACGCCACGCATTATGTCCGATTAGTCTCTTCAGTCTTCCATATAATCTGCCGCAACGAAGTGTGTGGTCTATGGTGTTAAAATCTTTACGGAAAACGGCTTGTTAGGGAAGCTGGGAGACAAGATATATCTATGTATGGTTATCTTAATATTGTGATCGCCACGCCTGGCAGACGGATTGGTGATCACAATATTAAGATATGCAAAGGACGCTGCTGCCCATCATCTGTAAACCTGTTTGTGCGCAGTGGAAATCCCGTATAATCAATGCACAAAATGTGAACTATATAAGATCGTATCTCGGGATTCGAATCTGCGATTACAATCGCAAGTCACAGTCTACCACTGCTTGAAATTAACCTAACATAAATGAAAATTTTCTATTATTTTTTTATATCGTCGTAACAACTGTGGATCCTCTTAACAGTGTCTTTTTTACCGAAAACAATATTAAGAACTTAATCATATTAAGTGACGACTTGCAGTTCACCAGTAGCGATTGTTATACGGTGATGATTTGAAAAGGCACTTACCCCCCACCACCAGCGCCAGTCAATTTGCAAGCCAGCCCGTGACTAATTGCAGCAGAACGTATGTCCTCCAACACCGGATGGGACACCCCCAACGTTGCCAATAGACAATGGTTCATATCCCACAGTTCCTAAAAAAAAAAGTATTTGACTTATTTAGATTTTAAATAGACTTTGTTTTTTCGGCCGGTGAATCTTGAGGTAACGCTACGAAGTCCGAAGTAGAAGTGTTTATATTCATAGCAGCTTCGGCCATATTTATACCGACATAAATGAACAATTATATTTCTGTGGAATTCCCCTTTTCGATGCGCCGCTTACGATGACGTAATACAGCACCCACACATTTAAAATTTCCAAATTTTCTTGTTTTGCTCCCGTTTCTGCATGTCTGATTTTACTGAGCAAATTTACTTTAGCCACTTGCATTGAAAACAACGCACCTTCTATCTTGATTTATTGCTACTGATTTATAAATTCAAAGCAAAATGCCTTTCGGTCAACCTTAGTAAATTATTATTACGGTGATACTATTTTATATATTAAATTTTAGTTTCCAAATACATACTACACTTTGGGAGAATTGTTTTCAAGTACATGCGCATGATCGCATGATCAATAACATGATTGTACCAATGACTGTATCAATAACAAGGAAATAAAAGGAACGACAAATGGATGCCGTCTAAATACGGCACTGGTACACACGGCGTGTCCGGTGGATGCCATCTAACTCCGGCGCTGATACACAAGGAGAGTCCAGTGGAAGCCAACTACCTCCCGGCGTTGGTAACGAAAGGGTTAATAATAAATGTCATAGTTTTTTTTGCAAATGATTCACAATGTAACCCCCCTTATGAATAACTTCTTCATACTAACATGTAAATGTTGATATATGGCTTCGATTTCTCCTTCGATGTTCGTAGCTGACAATTTTTTCAACAGCTGTAATAAAATTATTAACACATTTTAACATATCATTTTTAAAACTGAAATTTTTTTTTTCATTACATAAAACATTTATTAGTGTAATATATCAGTTTATACATTAATAGAATTCAAAATATCCTCTGTTAGATTTAATACAGACCTATAAATGTTGAGGTTAGTTAACAAGTCATAAAATCTGTTTATAACAAAATTATTCTCTGCTATTGTTACGGATTGCTTCTAGAACTTCACATTATCATGGCATTTAGGTCATGATAGAGGCTTTAGGATTCTTGGGCGGGTTACTGGCAGGTACAGCGTAAAAGGTTTCGGCATTGATTTTATATACTAGATGGCAAAAGATTGTTGATGACGAAGGTGAATATATTTTTGATTACAAATAAAAACTTGTTACAAATATAGTCGTGTGAATTTAACTTAAGATAACGACATTACTTTCCGGACCTCCTAATATATAAGTCATACCTCAGCAGCAGTGATTGACACTTCATCTATAGCGGCCATAACATGGTCGATGGCAGCTGTGTTCCTGCCACGCCGAGCTGCCACAACTGCCAGCAGCCTGCTCGTCTCACGAGGAACCCGGGAGTCGATCAGCAAGACACGAATCTCTGGACTGGGCAGTAACAAAGGCTCTTCACCTTTCTTGAAAGATACCAGAGAGCCGAAGGTACTTGTCGTATTGTCTATACCTGTAAGGGCATATGATATATTCATTTACTGTCAACTAAGTCACTTTTAGATGGTATATGTAAATTATAACTTTACATGCGTATTAGAGAAGAGAAATATTTTCTATTAACCAAAACCATGTATGTTTGTTAATATATGTGTAAAATGTATAAAGGTTTGAATGTTTATCTCATTTATCAATAAATTATTATAATGTCCTGCTGATTTTGTTTTGCTAGAAGTTATTGGCCAGTCACATTCCAATAGAAATAATAAATTATTACAACATGAAATATGTGTGTATGTATGAGTGATTACTTTATATAAGGTAATTGGAAATAGGTTAAAAAAGGTGATGTAAATGCTTAAAAGCTTGCTCATAAATGAGCTATACATTTACCCGTTTAAACCTTTTACATCTATAAAAAATCATCCTGTATATATGCGGTTCTTATGGGTTAATAAAATAATTTAACTTAAAAAGTTTCCACCTACATTTAATACATTAAAACCTTATTGCTGAAAAACGCGATATACCTTCACCTTGTAAATCTGTCAAGGAAAAAGTTAGGTAGATATTATTTACCTGAAGGTGATCCATGCGTAATCTTTTCGCAATTATACGCCCACGCAGATATTATCTTTTTCTCCTTTTCGCTGAACTCCTCAATACGTCCCGAAGACTTCAGCTTCACCAGTTTAACCATAGCTCCACAGAGGCAAGTCGCAAATGACGCCGAACTACCGGTTCCAGCACCAACGGTCAATTCTGACGTCATTTTGATCGAAAAGTCTTCTATTGTTAAACCGGAACTTCCGAAAATACCGCCAAACGCGTACAAGAAACCTCGAAGGGAGTTCTTCTGGAAGTTTTGCAGATCATCGAATCCTGGTCTGATCTTATGAAGCGTTTCTTCAATACTCTTCAAATATTTATCATGGTCGATTGCTGTTGGTTCGTCCCAAGAGATACCTCCAGATGAAGTGGTGGTGAAGAGGTTATCAACGATTGGTTTCAAGTTCAACGCGTCGCATAAATCGACGTTTGGGAACTCTATGTGAATTTTCGGATCAGCTGACTTGGATAATTCCTGAAAATCATCATTTACTCGTATAGACAAAAATATAAATTTATATATATACGATTATATTAGTAAAACGACTATATCCAATCACCCAGATTAAAGTGACCACTCTGATTTTTTTTTTAATTACTAGGATCTATGTTCCACAGACAGAGTCCGTGTATTTGTTTTACATTTACGTTTAATAGTAACGATTTTTTTTGCTCATGTTTATGAATATTACAGTACTCGGCGACAAATATTGTACATCGACCTTTGGAAAGAGACAATCGGCTAATTTCGACTTCGTAGAGCACTATCTCTGTCCCACACTACCTATGTGACGTTTTGTCAGTCGTATTTCGTGCGACAGAGATAACGCTCTACGAAGCCGAAATTAGCCAATCGTCTCTTTCCAAAGGTCGATGTGCAATATTTATCGCTGGGTACTGTACAGTGTTTAAAGTAAAAAGAGTACGTCTCTAAATCTATTTTAACGACTAAGGTTTTAGTGTTTCGTGCGACCATTTCTTCATCCCTACTCCAATTTGCCATCCTGTTTGCATACTAGTATCTGCGCGTATCTGAAAGTTTATTAGAATGCAACAAGCCAGTAACTTCTGCCTTTTCCTGCCTACAATTTTAAATAATTCACACTGTGCAATAATTACATGGGTTTGCTACTGCTCATAAATAAGTGTCCAGATGATGGAAAGCAGCTTTCTGTGTACCATAAAACTATACTACACATAAATATCTTTAAGGAAGGCCATTGCCTTGAGGGCGTTTATGAACTGAGTACGGAAAGGAATAAAAGAGAGATGTGTAGAAGATAATGTGAAGGAAGAAAATAAAATAGAGAAAAATGTAAAGAGAACATATTGTCCCTGCGTACTTAACACAGGGATATGTACGAAACAAACCCTTTAAAATAAGACTAGATAGTGCCCAGAGAACTAAGGACCTTCGTCCATTCCCCCCCCCCCATTTTTTTAGCTTTTATGGCCAATTGTTATAAATCTGCTTATTACATCCGGACAATGTACACAGTCGATAGCGTGGAGGGGTGCGGTGACTACGACCACGTTGGCGGCTGTCATACAGTAAACCTCTTTTCTACTTCTCTGTCGCTGAACTCATGTGGATCCGGAGTTATTTTTATCATTGCCAATTTACTCTACATCACTAGGGTTCATCATAATATCTGTCAATAGACGCCCACTTCAAGGCTACTTCGTCTAAAGATCGCCACGATGACCGATCTTTGCACTACGCGAAATTTACTGTATCTCGGTCCAACTAATAGGAAGCATCTAATGGATTCAGACGTTATTTTGCGGAAGTCCATCCTAAGTAAGAAAAGGACCGATATAGCTACTTCCGCCATGTAGCAGTAGTCGAGCAATAAAGTGCACCGCCTGCCAGCCTGCTGATAAATGCACATGCGGCAAACAATGCGAATTACACAACTACCACCATTAAATCACTCAACACGTATTTCACTCATCTACGGGGCATCCTCAGGAGTAATGTTACACCGATTAGTGCCAAACACAGAGTTAATAGAAAGCGTGTCCACGCTGCGTCTACTGGATCGTGGTAGCCATTCGAGAACCTTCCACCTTCACTTCAGACGAGCAAATCTTTGACCCTGGTCCTTCTGCCTATCTCCTAATTCATGATTCAATGTAACAACGAAGCTCCGATCATAGCTCTCTTCATTGACCTTGAAAATGTCGACAGTCTAATAAGGAATCTACTCGTGCCCCTTCAACCATCTCAGGCAGTATTTTTCAACCTTTTATATACCATCCCCCACCTCAGCCTTTTTGAAATTCTTACGCCCCCCTATGTAACACATATATTTGTATTTTAAAACGAAAGGGTTAAACTCGTGTCGAGTCCACTTTCAAATTGCCCTGTGGAACATGAACCCCACGTCGGAAAACACTGGTGTAGTAATAAAGATGGTAATAAAAGTAATGAACATTTCATATTAAATTAACAAGTACACATCGTGAGACAAGGTCTTAAATCCAATCATGCATGTGTTACAGGCATATTCATCACCATCATATCAGCTGATGGACCTCCAATGCAAATAGGCCTCCCCCAAAGACCTCAATTACGTGGTCGGTACACCTAGTAGAGACATACCCTCGCCGTGTTCATCGGGTTAAAGAAAGTAAAAATAATAAAAAAAAATCAATTTTAAATAAAAATTCGAACGCGACTGTACATTTTTTTTATAAATTAACAAGTACACTTCGTAAGACAAGGTCTTATATCCATTATATTCTATCGCGCATGTATTACAAGCAAATGATCTATCGAACGAGTATTTTCATCGGTACTTTAGATCAGGGGTTGGAAACATTTCATCGCAATATATTTTAATACAAAAATGTCTTATATTTTGACTCGCATATCACTGTAGCGAAAAAAAATCTTGTCTATGATTTAACATACACTTATTATATTCTATAGAGGCATTTATAATTGTTATTGTTTTTTTAACTAATTAACATTTAGATACCATCAGTAAAACTTAGGTCTCGACCAAAGACCGACACGATGACCGGTGCTGCCCTGCCCGTATCCAGCGAATTTAACTTATATAATAGTAAATCTTATATACAAATAAATAACATCGCAGGAAACGTTTCTACTTGGCATTATAATATTTGCTTATTGATATAGTTCATTTAGCGTTTAAACAAAGTCACCTCAGATACGCCCCACAGATCTATTATAGAATATACATATATATAAATAAATAAAATTGAAGTTTCTGTTTGTAACATTAAAATAAGCACTTTTTACTTCATGCATATTAATACATATAATACACGGTACATATACCAAAATAACATTTTTTTAAAATTTTGTCTGCCTGTCAGTTTGTTCCGACTAATCTCTGAAATGGTGGGACTTACACTGACAGGTAGATGATGTAATAAGGAGTAATTTAGGCTTACTTTTATTTAAGAAAAGTTATTAAATAAAATTATATTTTGTAAATCCCACGCAGACGATGTCGCGGGCACAGCTAGTAAAATATATAACTCTACTATGTCACCACTCCGAAAACTAGTTGAATAACATAGTCCTTTCAGCCTATAAATGCCCACAAGGTAAAGGCCTTACCCAAAGATATTTCTAGAATCGCAATCGCAGTACGGTCGCAGCGATTTTCCACGACTATATGTCGTGGGTCCCGCTAGTGGGAGCTAACCACGCCGCGTCCACCGGATCGTAGTTAACATTCGAGAACCATATATATATATATAAATATATATATATATATATATATATAGAGAGAGAGAGAGAGAGATACACACATATAAGTACAGGGCAACAGGCAAAGAAAAGAACGACGTAAAAATATAGATAGGTTTACATAAATACTAGAAAAAAAAGAATAAATACTAGAATTTACGTAAAGTAATAATGTAAAAGAATTGATAGTAGAATCATCCGGTGAGATTCGGATAAATAAGAAAAAAATTCAGTAATAATGTAAACAAAAATTAAACTGCAATAGATAATAGATTTAAATACGGTGTGAAGGAGTGAAATATATATATATATAAAGCAAACATATAAACTAATGTTTTGCTGTATGTCTATTTAGATTAAATAAATAAAAATGTTGACGATCACTGTCTGTACCGTAAACCGTTAGTTGAAAGCGTACATACAATTAAAAAATAATTAATCTCTAATGATAATTTTTAAAGACTTAGTGTTCACTACAACAAATTAATAATGGAATATATTTACATTGTATTATAATTGCATAAGTTTTATATTAAAAAAATTACCTGAATAATAGCTGTGGTCCTCAGACCCAGGCTTACAGCCAAAGCGTGCTTTCCATATAAAACTGAATGTTCTCCGTGAAGTATTATTTTCCCGGGAGCAGACACTTTGATTATTTTTCCTTTCATTTTTTACGTAACGACGGGGAACAAAGAAAACCACAGAGCTTATATTATGCTATTGTAATATCTTAACAAAATTAATTTAATATATCACTGTTTATTCCACTGCTCCACTGTTAGAGTCTTTTGTGTGAACGCGTGTATACTTTTCAACTCCTCTTGCAGAACTGCGTTCACGAGTCTGTGGAACGAATTTTTTTTTTAATTTCTTATTACGTAATCGCTTGCGGCCAGTTACGTATATACTTGAGAGATTTTAAACGCAACAATGTTTTTTTTAAACTCGATGTTTTTAAATTTATTACTACTTAATATATCTGTAGGAAGTTAACACCAGTACATAGGTTTTCCCCCATATATTTCCAACAGGACAAGTTGGAAACGGCGCGATTTCGGCGTCTTCCAACAAGTCCAGATAGGTCTAAGGTTTAGTTACCGCCTTGACTTACGGAGACTAGATATAAAAACTATTTCGTTGTTCAAGCACTGAAGTTGTATATGTAGAATTGCCACAGGAAATAAATGATCCAAAACAGTCAACAGAACCAATATCAGTAAATTGGACTTTGTCAGGTAGGCTTTTATTTTTTTATCACTTACTAATTTTTGACCACCAACTCATCTCTTGGTAAGCAACTACATGATTTAAAATGATGCAGACAGAATTGTCTGTTCAATTTCATGAGGAATCGGTGAAGAAGAATAAGTGACAGCATTAGCCTCTTATCAGGAACCATCACGCCTAGACACTCATTTGGATGAGCTGGACCGGAAATGCTTGGAGCGCTCCATTGTTAATTATTATATTTTGTTGGTGAATCTACCTACAAAACATTCACACCCGGCATTTAGTTGCCGCGACATCCTAAATACGGGACATGTGCTAGATCCTCCAGGCGCGACAACCTTAAGACAGACTTCATATCAAACATGTCTAATTTACTTCGACCTAATCGACTTATGTATTAAATAGGTCACAAAGCTTGATCATTCAAAATAGAAGCGTTTGTTGAAGTTTTTTCCACCACTTTTCCTCCCAGCGCTAACGCTTTCTGAAGTGATAGTAATATTAGCCAGACAATATAAACTAACCAAATCGAGGTTCGACAGTCTTGGACGCCTTTAAGTCGGAATACTAGACGCGTATTGACAGTCCACGTTGAGGTCATCTTCAGAAGACCTTTGCGCCAGGTCAATATCGTTAACTCAAGCGATTTAAAAGCTCGACGACCTCCAAATCAGGTTTAATATCAAATTTAATTAGGCCCAAGCCCAGCAACGCCCTCTAGTATACAGGGCAATTAGTTATAGGTGTAAAATCTTTAAATGGGTAAATGTTTCTCATTGTCTGTCAATTATTGTAAGTATCTAATAGGTTCAGGCGTCACCGTGCAGAAATCCGTCCTAACTAAGAAAGGGACCAACATGTAGCTACTTCCGCTATGCAGCAGCAGTCGTGCAACAAAGTGCACCGCCCGCCAGTCCGCTGATAAATGCGCGTGCGGTAAACAATGCGAAACACAACTACCACTGTTAATTCACACTACACGCGCTTCACCCCTCCACAGGACATCCTCACGAGATGCTACACTGACCAGCGCTAAACACCGACTCGGTGTTTGTGTTGTATCGAACTTACTGGAACCTTCTTCATAGTATAAATAGGTGTACTCCCTATGTAGACAGTTCAGTGTTGTATTTCTAGTTATAAGATCTACGATCAGTGATATAAAATGACAATTTGGCAAGTTGGACAGTGATTTCTTAAGCGATTTGGAAGGGTGGTTTGGACTAAGCGAAAGTATACTTTGGGTGACCATGTGATTTGTGAATAAATGGCTCCTTGTGAACCAATTATGTTTCATTCCGAGTCAGAACCCACAGTACATCATTAAAAATCTGTACTACATTATCTACCAACACAACCACAGACCTTAAATGATTTTAAATTTATATAAAAGTTACTATCTCATCTCAGATAATATATACAATGGGCAAAGTAATTTAAATATGACCTTAGTTGTTTTTATTCTCATGTAAATTAGAACGTCTTACATAAACCAAGAAACCAATGATGGAACAATATTGTACGTGCATCTTTTTTACTTCATAGCACCGTAACATAATATTACTAGTATAATACTGTGATAAAAAAGTAATGAAAATTTGTTTATAAAATTTAAATTATTTATTTATTCTTCCAAATCAATTTCATACCCTTCATAGTAATCTCTCATCCGATAAAAGGCACTTTTGCCAATAAGAAAATAAGGAAGAAAGAAGGATTTTAATAATTCTTATTTTATAAACTTCCTTGTTTTCTTAATAGAATATAAATCTAAATAGGTCTTAAATTGAAACAGGTCGTCTAGTTTCTATTAATTATGTAATGAATTTTCATCTTGCCGTAAATCTAATACCTCTAATACCTCAGAAATCTCTTTACGCTTTCCTATCTCGTACAGACCGAAGTCCTTCAAAAACAGGACTTCTCATAAGTAAGAAAAGGACCAATATTGGTCCAGTTGTAGCCGTGCAACAAAGTACACCGCCCGCCAAACCGCTGATAAATGCGTATGCAGCAAACAATGCGCATTACACAACTGCCACCGTTAAATCACTCAATACGTGTTTCACCCTTCCACGGGGCATCTTCAGGAGTTATGTTACACCGATTAGTGCTATGTGTTTGGCAATAATTGGTGTAACCGAATGAGTGCCGAACATCGACTTGGTCGATTGGTATTACTTGGCAAACATTACATTCCCATGCACATGTCTCGGTTTCAGAACCATGGATTCAGGACTCAATAGATCGTTGTAAATATTTCTGTCCAGTTCATCAGAATAAATATTTAATCTATGATCAAATGTGCGTAGTCATTAAAATTAGACTGTGTAATATGCCTAATTTATTCAACATTAAAAATAAACTTTTTTTAAATAATGATAAACCATAGATTACCTATGACGCGCAAGCAATGGCTTCCCTTGAAACTTGTCCGACACTATGACAGCTGAGAATTTGGCGCCACAACCGTCGCTCTCATCTGTCACTTCCTGTTAAAAGATAAAGAAAAAAAAACTACATTTTCAATTCAAATATACAATGTTCATTAAAAATTAAAATTTATTTTTACATGTTTACAAATAAAGGGAAATTGATTACAAGTGTAATAGCTCTAAAGTGGTTAATGTTTATTTGCTGTCAATTAATATATGCAAGTACCAGTATCCATGAATCAATAGATTCAGACAATTAACAACATAATTATAAGTAAAAGCGTTTTGTAAGTTTGAATTACTACATATTAAAATAATTTATTATTTACTATCTGTCCTTGCATAGTTTGTACTCCCATAAGTTGTGGTAACAACAAGTACATAGAACCATTTTATATTTTTCTAATAACCTACTAGATGGCGGTACTCAATAAACCTCTTTAGACATACTAACTTACCTATGCTCTTAAAAACCACTCTGAATGTATGTAGTACATGCAGAAAATAAATAATATATTCCAAAAATTGTGTTTCTATCTTCCTGGACCTTGAAGAGCAGCCTAACATTGTCTGCAGCTTGTCAAATTCCAATAGAGAAAAAATTGGAACATATTTCAGAGTGATTATATATAGCAATAAAAGTTTTAAGTTTAAGTTTAGCTTTTTGCTGACAAATAAGCTACATATTTACCCCTTTAAAGCTTTTATGTATAACCAATCAGCTTAAGTATTGACAATCTCTGATAGTAAGTTATAATCTTAAAAAGTTTTTTGCAAATTCCTCGGCTATGACCTCTTTAATTGTCTAATCACAAGCTCGTAAGCCCATAAATCACAAAAGTATAATCTTCGTCATTTAAATCATAGGATGTCCACAGCTGGATATAGGCCTTAAAAAGATTTTCAATAGAACTGGTTATTCAACTTGAAGGTGCATGTCATACATTGTGCTTGCCGGTTTTTGGTCCCTACTCCAGATCTTAAAGACTCCAGCGACCAACAATTCTAAACTTTGTGCTGGATCTTTTGTCCATCTATAAACCTCCCCATTCCTGATTCAAAGAATTTCTCTTAGAGTAATATCTAGTGCAATCGGCACCATGTTATATTAAATAAATATAATTCTCTAGGTTGTTCGTCAAAACATGTCTTTTTCAACAATACATTAAATAAAAGTTAAAATCTAATAGGTACCTGTCTTTGCATTACCTTGGAACATATCAGTAGTTTTAAAACTTTACTTATAAGGTCAATATCTGAATTATTTCTACAATCTCCTCTAAACATTTTAATGATGCCACGGTAATTGGAGCCATATGTAGCTCAATAGTTCATTGTCCATTAACCCATGCATTATTAGCATGGAAATTGGTAAAATTAAAACCAGTAAGTTGGACCAGAGCCTATATATACTAAGCTACTAATATGTGTGTAAGTACAGCATTGTTTTTTTTACTTAAAACATAAAAGGCTTTCTCAAAGTAGTCAGTCAACAAATAAAAGTAACACTGAATATTGATCACTTTATTATATTAAAACTTAACAATTTGTGCATCATTACTTGGTTTTAACTTTCAGGGGAACTGGAAGACATGTTGGCATAGAAAACTGTTGATAATTAAAGTAAAGGAAAAACATTATAAAGTGCGAGCATGAATAAACAGATATAAGTAATGGAAATAAATCTGGGTACTTTACAGGTGGATTGACAAAAAGTGTGCAGATTGTCAATACAAACACACCTATGAGAGACAAAAAGAAATAAAAGCTGACAAGGTTTAATAACATTGAATTTTCACTGTCACCCTGTTTTATTGTTTTATAAACTCTGTTTGCATTTAGAAATGAAAATATTCCTGCATTTGGTTCTGATAGC
The DNA here is from genome assembly GCF_028537555.1 of Battus philenor. Taxonomy (NCBI): domain Eukaryota; kingdom Metazoa; phylum Arthropoda; class Insecta; order Lepidoptera; family Papilionidae; genus Battus; species Battus philenor. The sequence goes on from NW_027181686.1 coordinate 11,008,830, forward strand.
TTTAGAGCCATATCAAAAACAGCAATATAAATCAAAGTAGTTGACACAAAAGGTATTAATAAACCATCCTTAAGCAGCAAAGGGAGCATACTGAAATTGGAAACAAGAAGAAACCAAAAGCACATGAAAGGATCTTCAGGTAGATGTAATGCTACTGGAACAGCAACTAGTAATATTGTCTTCTCATGTACTTGAAATGAAAACAGGAAAAATGCTAATGACACATTGATGAGAGATAATATAAACTTTTTTTTGTTAATTCTAAAGAATAGATCCAGACATGATGGAAGTGCTGCAATTGCTGTAGTTATTAAACATATTTTAGCCATCAATTCATTTGAGTATAGAGATTTTAACTTAATAAACACATTAATGAAACACCACACATTTGACACTTTGTCTTCAAAAACTCCTCGTTTCAGTGGAAAAAGTCTATGAACAACTTGAGACACTGACTCCCAGGAACCAAGGAATGGATACCAGATTATAACAAAGGTACATATTACAGCCACAGCTAACTTATTAAACCGGCCGATAATATAGTACAATTTTTTCTTGGCCGGTAAGTTAATGAAACATTTTCTTAAAAGATAAAAAAAGAATGGCAGTGAATGATACAATTCCATCTGTTTGTAATTTAGTGCAAGTACAAAGAACACAGTAGCTAATATGTCATTCTCTATAGCAACAACATAAAATGTAGCCCACAAAAATAAACCTAATGATAAGCTATTGTACTGGAAATGACCATGATCTATTAAAATTAAGCCAGGGTACAATAATAGAAGTGTTGCAGCAACATCAGTTCTCTTGAATATGTTCTTCTCCTCTTTAGGTTTCACTCTTTCAGCGTCAATACACAGACATAATGCAGCTGTTACATAAAAATATAAATCACTCAAAAACACTGTCCATCGCATAAACATTTTATGGTTCTCGTTCTCGTAACCTCTCGATGCAAACAGACGAACTGATTCTGGATCAAGCCAATCTCCGACGACTGCGATAAGTAACGTGTGGTACGCCGTAAGGGGCGGATAATCCAAGCCCCAATATTCAAGGTCGTTGTGAGTTGTATTCATGTACCAACTGGCAACCGGCGTATGCAGGGTTATTTCTTGCCAATGCCGTTGGGCTTCGAAATCTCCGTACATCGGCGGTGTCTTGTAACCGGAATAAGGATACGCCGCAACACACCACCGCACCAATAAAGCAAAAAGTACACCTACTAACAACACATCTTTTGAAATAGTAAATTTATCAGGATCTGATTTCTTTCCCATCCCGCCGATTCGTTATTACAATGTTAAATAACACGTACGCTCATTCATGAATATTATCTCTACCGCGACAAACATAGTAAGCGGTATTTTGACAGACTATACTTACTACGTGAACGGCGTCCAACTCCTTTGTTAATTTCTCTTTAATATACGCCTCCGTGTACACCATAATTGAAACTTTATTCAGTAAATGTATAAAAAAGAGAAAATTTTATTTACCTTCAAGGGAATATAAAAATATTTCAAGCTAAACTTTGCTGCTGACACTTAAAGGTTAAGTTCACAGATACAATACGAATTTATTTACAACATGAATTTATATTTTTATTGATACATTAAATGTATTTTAATTTTAATCGAGAAAAATATGTGAACAAAATAAAAAAAGGAATCGAAGAAATATGGTTGGACAAAGTCAACTTTTATGATACAAAATAGAAGTAGTTTATGCTAAACAATCCTGCTTATTTATTTCTAATATTTTTTAATAATTCCTACAAATAAGTGAATACACTTAATTATTTAATTACAGTAGCAGTTAATTTACAATAGCAGTTACGATATAACTTTACCGAGTTTATCATTAACAGATTACAATTATTAATTGATAATTTTACCTCTGATAGCTCTGTAAATATGAAAACATTGAGATAAAGTATTTTTAAACATTATACAAATCGGGGCATAATATGCCTAGTATTACTAAATTTAATATGAAATTTTTTATTATCTATTCAAGAAAAACTGAAACTGAAGTTTTAGCTCATAGTCACCGTGACATTTTCAAATTTATGATTTTGTGCACTTTTTGTTTCATAATTAATTTGGCTGAACAATAAAACCGTGACTCATGGAAGGAGAATCCGCTGCACTTAAAGGAAATTTAACAGAGTGGAGATTTAATCAATACCCGAAATATATATTACTCCCCATAGACGAGAACCATGACCAGAGTAGAACTAGTCTTAAAAATATTATATTTTCTGAAGTGATGAAACTACAATAATCATTCTAATATCATATTGTGTAGAAAATTGGCAACAAATTAATTTTTTTTTTAATATTTTTCAGGTTATACCACGTCCTCTGGAACACAATGTCCGTTTGGTTTGCACCTCCGAAGAAGCTCTCACAAATATTTTAGACATGGATCCTGGTATAATATCTCGAGAGGAATTTCTGGAATTCATTATTGGACGAAAATTGCCATACGGTGCCTTACCTGTCGCACATCGGTTAATAAACATATTATCTTTGTCCATTCCAATACTTATACAAAAATATTGTCTATTTTCCCAAAAACTGTGACATACACAATATAAATACTAGAAAACATAAACAAATTACCTTAGACTCGACTATATCTAGTTAGCTAATCATCGTATAAGCAATGCTTTTACAATAGGATATCAGAAAAAGTTTAAAATGTTTCCGTTAAGAGATTTAAAAATCTGTCAAAAATGTGCTAAGAGTTACACTGTAAATGACTTTATAGAGGATGGCACAACTTGGAAGTGTTCGCCTCCAGGTTATTTAAATTATTAAAAAAAATTATCCCGGTGAGTTTTTATTGTTTTTGTTGAGTCGAGTCATTTTATCCGAACAGGTGGTAGACTTGACGTCAACAAGAGATATAATCTGTCGTAGGAATAAAGATTTTCTTAATTTAAATATAAACGTTTCGTTTTCATCTAGACGAACGTCGTTAGAAGATTTTAAAAATAAATGCTAACAAATGAAATAAATAAAAATTATCCTTAGATCAGAGTTTACTTCTTTTATACATTACTAGCTGTGCCTGTGTCATCGTTCGCGAGGAATTTATAAAAAAAAGTTTTATTCGTTAAAGAATTTTTCTAAAATAAAAGTAGCCAAGTTATTTCTTATTACATCTGCTACCTGCCAGTATATGTTTCGACAAATCCGTTATCCGGGCGATCTTTGGGAGGGCCTACCATGCCTTTTATGATGATGATGATGGTGATGATAATTGTATGAACGAAACTGTCGATCTATAAATAACTAATTACGTTTTAAATTAGCTATACCTACATATCATTAATTAAATCATTTAGATATTAATCGTTCAAAGAAAATCATTCCTTTATATGTTACTATTGTTCTAGATACGGAGGACACCAGTATGGATTGTGGGTCGGTCAATTGGGAGATGGTAGAGCACATATTTTAGGGGAATACGTAAATAGGTTCGTATAACTATCAAGAGCATTTATTGATTTAACATTTAACTTTTTAAATTTTATTAATAAAGATATATCTGCACTTGTCCTATAAATCAACGTCATGTAATGTCATCTTTATATTAACTGTCATTAGTAAATTATTATATGAAACTTTAGGTAATATGTATATACAGTACCCGGCGATAAATATTGCACATCGACCTTTGGAAAGAGACAATTGGCTAACTTTAGCTTCGTAGAGCGTTATGTCTGTCGCATGAAATACAACGAATTACAAAACGTCACATAGGAAGTGTGGGACAGAGATAGTGCTCTACGAAGCCGAAATTAGCCGATTGTCTCTTTGCGAAGGTCGATGTGCAAACGTATACTGCACGAAAGAAGGTAACCAACACGAGTTTGTGTGTAGTGTAATGAATGAGAGTGTGTAGTTTGAAGGACAGTGAGGACCACTCGGCAATCCAAGGTAGGATACTTCTACCTCTGATCGCCCTCGCTGTTTGAGGAGTTGGAGGCGGGCGGCTGCCCCCGTATACGCAACAGTTTGTACGTAGTGTGGTGCTTGATTTTGTTCCATCGAACGCCTTTGTGTGTGCGATATGAGGGCGCTAGTAGAGTGGCTGTTGATGTAGCGGGTATAGCGCTTGTCGTGTTATGTATGTCTGCAGCGTGTGGTGAGTGGTGTTTGAGTTGTTGGAACCATATGATGAGGTCAATAAGACTTTTCCGTGTTTTTTACTTTTAATATGCGTTTTGAATTTCGTAAATCGATACAAAACGCATTCTGTAAAATCAAGTTAATTATGTCATATAGATAATGTTTTCTGATAGAAAGGGCGAACGCTGGCAGGTCCAGCTTAAGGGTTCTGGACAAACACCTTACGCTCGGATCCATGACGGTCGCTCGGTACTGCGATCCAGCATCCGTGAGATGGTTGCGAGCGAAGCTTGCCACCATCTCGGAATTCCAACTACAAGAGCCGCCGCTTTGGTTGGTAAGGTATTCATGAAATCGTTTTGTATTCCGTAGAATGTCCAAAGTGATTATTTTTTAGATTTATGTCTAAATGTAATATATAGGAAGACATGATGTCACTATTAAAGAGACGTAATTTCTCAGCATTCCATCGCGTTGTACGTAAAGAGGTTAGTTACGGTTCTTGAGGCTGCGTGACAGGTTTAAGGTGTGAGATTTTTACTAGCACAGGTAGGTCTTGGAGGTAATGACATCTCAAAGTCCGAAGTAGAAGTATGTATATTCAAGCTAAGCCCATATTTATATCTGAGGGGTTGCCGTTAGTACAGGCTCCTCGTCCCGTAATAGATAATTCGATGTAAAGAATAACACTTGCCGGATGGTTAAACTTATAATTTAATATCACAGAACAAGAAATCTCAATCTGAGTTACAAGTATTTCCTTTGTTGAACAGCGGTTGAAGCAAGACGTTCGCTCGGTAGCGCGGCACGTTAGAGAGAACGAGTTGTATCGAGTGTAAGAAGAGGCATGCAAAAACAGATGCGTTCATAGATAATAAATTTGGGTGCGTTCTAGGGAACGCGACATATCTATTTAAAACTATGAAAACAATGCTTAACCAATTAAAACCGTCAGCCAATCACACGTCGATAAGTATTGTAGAGCGCCCTCTTTAGCTCAATATATATAAAGAATTATGTTTCTGTGGAATTCCCCTTTTCCATGTGCCGCAGATGATGACGTAATATAGTTCTTACAAAGACAATGAATTGACGTTTACATACATTCACCAACCAGACTCCTATCCTAATTTAACCAAATTTTAAATGATCCTCCAAATGCTGCTTTGAAAGTCCGTTCTAGATTTCGCTCAGTATGTTTGCTTTTGAACTAAATGACTGTAGGTTAAGAGAGATTTCGGTGTTCTCTATCTCTCGTGTCTCAATTCAACACATTCATCCGGCTCTTCCTTTATAAAGTTCTACATTTAGTCCCAAGCGAAAATAATGAAATATATATGATTAAATAGGCCAAGATACGCATCTATTATACACACAAAAAGTTTTATTTATTAATAGTTGCAATTACATATGAAATTATACATTTTATAGATAATTAGTATGTGATGGAAATAGAAATAGCAGGTCATGATTTGAAATGTTTAATTTTAGTAAGCGACGATTTTGTGGTACGCGATTTGTATTATACCGGATCTCCAAGGCGGGAACGCGCCGCCATCTTGCTTCGGCTGTCACCCAGTTGGTTCAGATTCGGTTCGCTGGAGATTTTGGCAAAGACCGGTGAAATATCTGTACTAAGACAAATCGCTGAATTCACTATAAAGGTAAATCATAACCATCCATTAATATAAAAAATTGGACTTCTTGTGTGACCATTTAATAACATTTTGTGAATGAATCTGTGATTTTTTAAGTGGTAACTAAATTTTGTATTAACACGCCAAACGTCTTTTGCGCCGTGCATAAAATGCATATGTTAATTATTATCTAAAGTGTTATCTTTAATGCTAATTAAAATATAGCGTGCTTTATTGCGTAATATAATGGATATCGGATAATCAATGCTACGTTATTGGAATTTATACGTTTAGCAGAAATGAAAGAACAAGCTAACCTAAACTTCATATAAGTAACCAAATTCTAAAACACAGTATTATTATGGGAGACCCAGAAAGGCCTTTAGAGGCTAAATCTCTGGTTGGACTGTCACTTATTACGCATTTAGCATTTCGACTCACGGGCGACTGAGAGGTCCAAAACTTGACTTGGTGGGGTTCTATTTTTTTTATACTCGTTCCAATATCTTTGGGAAGGTCAAGGGCGTTTTTTGTCTTATTATTTTTTTTCCCGGTCCTTTTCATTTTCGTTCTCCACTATCATTCTTCACATAATCTATCGTTTCATTCTTTCTTTCAAAAATTCATTCTATCTTTCTCTTTCATTCTAATTCTCATTCATACATCGCCTTCTTATTTCTCTATTTGTTTATATTATTTCACATTTTTATTAACAGTTCTATGCTTACTCTATTACACTGTTTTACTTGTTTATTTTGTAACATGTTTAACTATTACTTTACAAAAACTGAGAAACGATTCCCTACTTTTGACGTCTTCTAACATAGAGGCGATGTTTTCCTCATTTGTGGTGGGATTCTGTGTTTACATTACGTAGGTTTACATTAGGACGTTAGGTCTACACCGGTGAACACCCGCTAGGTGTACAGACAGCTTGTTACGGTCGTTCGAAGACGGCTTGCAGGCCACTTCCAAGCAGTCCTATTGGAAATCCATGTGGAGGCTTGTCTGGTACTGGACGTCCCACGAGTAGAATGATGATGTGCACGGAAATGTATTTTATGATTAACCTTTTAAATCAATTACATGTATACAAATAAAGTAAATTGGAGTGTCTGTTTATATTATTAAAATAACAGCCATTTGCTACATGAATATGAATATATATATGGTACATACTTAATAATTACATCTTTTAAATTTCTGACTGTCTCCGTCTTCTTGTTCTGGCTAAGCATCGATATGGCTGAACCGATTTTGACGGGACTTATATTGAGAGATTGTTGATATTATAACGAGTAACTAAGATCACTTTTATTTTAGAAAAAACTAAAGTTCAATTAAATGAACTAATTTTTTCTTAAATTCCATGTGGACGAATTAAAAAAAAAACAATTTGTTGATTTTGTTTTTGATTTCATCGCCTGGTCAAAGATTACGACGAACGTTATTGTTTTTACTAATAATCCTATTTCATTACAGGAGTACTTTCCGGATATTCATTCTACTGATGAAAACCGGTTTATTCGGTTATTCTCCGAAGTAGCTCACAGAACATTGGATCTTGTTGCTAAATGGCAAGGTAAAATCGTATAGTTTCCTTGTCACGGTGTTAATGAAATTCAAAGCTTACATCATAACATTGTATTGTTTCGGTAGAAGTTAATCCTGTTAGCCTTGCGGCTTTTACAGCTTCGTCGGAAAGAGTTCACGGAACGGGAACACGGAAGGGGTCCGTGAACATCATAACACATGGCCGTATAATGATCCTAAATGAGATCTGTAGAACAAAGATGGGTAGCTCGCGTGTTAAAGACAAGAAAGATATAATCACTCTCCAGCTCGCATGTGTTTGAATTACATCTCTATTGCCTTATATCTAAGACTCAATTTTCATGATGAGTTACGGCTCGTTCAGAGTTAGAAAGAAGGAGATAAACTTATATAGAAATTTACACGTAAGAGGGAGACGGATAGGGATTGCATGTTTGTATTAAAAATGTAAAATACCGATTTTTAGAAAGACATCACATGCGCGGGCGTTTAGCTTTTTTGTGCACAATGACAAAAACTTAAAGAGCTTAATAGGAAGCAAATGCAACCAAAAAGCTCACTAATTTGCCATAATTTTCAATATACCTCGGTAAAGTTTCTTTGCACTGTTATCAGAACGTGAAGGATCTGGTTTAATTCTATACTATCTCTACGGTGTTTCATAAAAAAAAAGTTTTTTGATGTGGGACGTCTGAGAGTCAGTCCGGCAGGGCCCGCGTATCGCGTACGTTATGTGTACAATATAATATATCTTCGAAGCCAGATTACACAAATCAAATCTCTCTCTCAATATAAACATTTATTTTACTTTGTCGTATGTTTTTTTTTGTTTATTTAATTTAACTGTGAAAGAATACTATCCGCCATTTTGTAAAAATGTGACTAGAATTTTGCAATAATAAACTAAACAATTCCTATATTAATTCTTTAATTTATTTCGGTTTGAAAAACAAAGTTCTTGATGACAAACTTTATATTAATTTAACAGTGAATATAACTTTTTTTACAGGATTTGGTTTTGCACACGGTCTGTTAAATACAGATAATATGAGTATACTTGGTTTAACTCTGGATTATGGTCCTTTTGGTTTCGTCGATTCGTACGATGGTGGGTTCGTACCGAACTGCTGTGATGGAGAAGGACGATACGCCCTCACGAAGCAGCCTGATGTAATAAGATTAATTAAATTTAAATTTTCGTGTTATATTTCTACTATGACATGTTTTACTACTCTTAATTTATTGAAGTATACAGGATAATTGATGTAATAAATGTAATAAATAGGTGTAAAATCTTTAAATAAATAATTGTAGGTATGTCAATTGGCAGCTAAATTCTTTAAAGGGTTTATACCTATTTCTAATCATCCTTTATAAAATGATCACTCGATATATCACATATTAGTTTTTTTATTTGTATGCAACTGGCCGATAGCATTCCGGCAGCACAGTCTGCAGGGACAGATAAAAAACAATAATCAATTTTTATAAAGCTTTTTCTTATTTTACCATCATTATATACATCATTATCATCTCTTTAAAGCTTTTATATAATAACAACGTAGATAAATACTTGCAACAAAAACAATTTCATTCCATTCTTCATTCATTCTTTCATTCTTCATTCAATTATATATAATATTATTTAATGATTGGAAAGAAATTATATAATACTTTCAGATCGTTGTATGGAATATTGGACAATTTGCGAACGCTCTAAAACCACTTTTGACAACTTCTCAGCAGGTTCACTTGTCACATATATTAAAAACTTTGGATTCGTATTGCAAGAATAAAATCCTGTGAGTGCTTATGTCTATGTATCTTATGAGCGTTATGTTATCTATTGAGAACAGACTGAATTTAAGTTAGGCTATGACACTGTTAGCTGTTCTGGCTTTTACAGCTACTTTGGACTAAAAAAATCTACGTCAGATGCATCGCCTAAAGTATTGTATTGACTAATTGATATTCTATGGAAACTTGATTGTCTGTGGAAACAGACATTAGCATCTGTGCCTTTGTTTTTGCATTTGCATTTAATATTTTTTTACTCTCGTTTTTACATGTTGTAGTGTTTTCTATGTCGCCTAAATTTACTAATTTAAATCGTAAATTATTTATGACAATGTTAAAGTCAACTAATTATTATGATTATTTTCTTTAAATCGTTAATGTGTTTTGTTTTTAACGACGCCTAACATTGTTGAAAAATTCCTTTAAATCTTTACATAATGGAGAGGACTAGGAGACTGTTTTCGCAAAACTTTTTTCGGTCTGTGTATAATGAGAGTGATGATTGTATCGTCGGCAAATGTTATTATTTCCAGAGAAACATTTTTGATGAAAATCGGCTTGAAGGAAGAGCGCTGGGGTGATGAACAGTTGGTAGAGAAACTTCTAGATATGATGCAGCAAACTGGAGCCGACTTCACGTCCACATTCCGGCAACTTTCAGAGGTTGAATTATTTGATTGTAATCAAATTATTGACAACACTACATAGAATAATAAAGATCATATTTCAGCCGCAAGACGGTCTTTTTGATGTTTTTTGATGATAAGGGTCTGCGTCCAGTGTCTTCCGACGATCTTGACGATGTCGTCTGTACACAATATGGGTCTTCTCATTTCTCACATCTTACGCTGCTTCTGCTGGTCCGTTGTTTCCACTCAAAGACCTTCAGGTCCTCCGGTTATGTTTCGCGCACCATTTAGCCTGTCTACTGCCATTTTTGGTAGAAATCTTTCGTTTCTTCGTGGATCTCCTTAATCCGCATTGGATCTCGTAGAGAACTGCAGCGTAGCCCTTAGTTGGAAAAAGACTGAACTTGCAGATAAGGCCTACAACGAAAGACCACGTTTCTGTATTTTTTTTATATAGTTGTAATGGAATATGCGTTTGTCTTCCATCTCACCTAATGAAAAGTTTAGATGATGACGAAGGTGGTACACGCCCATCCAAAAGAAACCTGTTCACTCTACTCTTAAAGGCTCCAGAGTTCAACTCATCAGGTAAAATAGACCCAGGCAGGTCGTTACAAATCTTGGCCACTCTCATAAAAAGCGAGCTGTCAAACCGTTTAGTTCGACTTTTGGGTATGTCAAAAACGTATGGATGAAACTTTTGCCTGCGACTAGTAGTCCGATAAAGGAATGGAGATGGCTCAATCAGTTCGAAAAGAGCCTTCGAGCACTCTTTGCGTCGTAAGTTATTTATAGAAACATGTGGTATAAATTGTTTAAAATCAAATATTTTAAATTTAATCATGTTTGACTACCTCCTGCTTATGTCTTTCCAACATTTATACATTTTTTAGTGTTTTCGGAGCAGCGTAAATATTTTTAAACGTAGTAAATACTAGACATTTTTATTACATGTAATATAAGACATTTATTTTGTAGCTTGAACCGTGCGAGATGGTGAGCGAGGCAAAGTTGGATGAGAAATGGTCTTTAAAGCGCCTGTCGTCTCACTCTTCTTGGGGCTGTTGGCTAGATCAGTATCGTGAACGACTTGATAAGGAAGCTGGTTAGTGTCACAATGTTTAAAAAAAATAACTTTGAATTTCTAATTCGAATTTAGGTTTTTTTTTAAATTTAGATATTAGTCATGCGTTAGATTGATGTTTTTTTGTATGGCTTCTGATTTTTGGGATCTCTGGTTCCCTTATCATTTTTTAGGTCAGGAACTTTGATTTCTCTAAGATTTTCACTACAGTCTTTTTTTTTATTTTTCTCCTTTCGTCCAATATCATGCCAGTATCTGGCATTCTATGTTCTTCACTCCACATTTACTTTCGTTGTTATTGTTTTTATATACAAACCATCTATGCATCGTCTTCCACCCTTCACCATATTTTTTACAATATTACATTTAATAGATTTTATTTAATATCCTTCGTTACATTTTCTTTGATAATTCTCATATGATTTTTCTTCAATGCGTTATCTTGTTGCACTTAGAGCGTTACTCGAAGTGTGTCCTCTATCAACAAGACAATTATTCTTTCTTCGCTTAACCATTTCCTTACCGCAGTCCGTTCCGCCGAAGTTACGCTACTGAACCAGGCATGTGCGCCGCGAAGTGTGCACATTGCATGGCGGTAAGCTGATGTACGAATTTTCTCATTTGGGTTACATATATAAAGATTTCACTGGTGTATTCATTAAAAATAGAAGATAAGATAATTATTAGTAATTTTTTTGGCTGTGATAAATCTTAAAACAGGGATCTACACATAAGCCCACATTACAAGGTGGATGGCGGCTAACTCCGGCGCTGGTAATGAAAGGGTTAAAGTATGGCGAAGGTAGGCACTCGCGGGTTAGATATTTGAGCGATAATATCTATATACCTAGAAGTGTGTCAACAACAAAGTCTAATTAAACTTTCTCTGAATAAATTCGTTGTCAAAGTATGTAAAAAACACTGTAAAAAGCTCTTTTCTTTAGTTTGTGAAATAACCTCAAATCTTATAATACAATACGGCTTTACTTATTCAAAGATGATAATTAAAAATAAGTTATATTTTACATGTAGTAGTATTTTTAGCTTTTATAAAACAAGAACAGAATCATGGCAATAAGCTATAATTTTATATTTTTAGTTACATGTCAAAAATCTATGATACAACCTCTTCGTATCGCAGTAAAAACTCGTAACCGCCGCACTCGCCCGATCGTCAGATGGGCTCGGTTCGCGCACCACAACAACAACAACATTTTGATTGCCAGACATTACGGACCACCGAATTAGTTTTAATTGTAAATAATTGTTGCCACGTTATACATTGACAGGGTCACTCTTGGTTAAATAATATAAACTTCTTACTGTGTACAATTGATATTTATTCCAAGTTTTGTTGTTCGACATTATTGCATGACCATCTGTCATTCCTCCTCTTTTCGGATTGCCAGTTCTCCTGACTTAACAAAATGTTGCCGCTATAAATATTAAAAAAATATTTCCTTGAGTATGTGCCAATTCGCCATACATGTAAATACTTTAAATTATTGTTATGTGTAATATAATCGATAGAAACTAAAATTAAAATTTGAAGTTCATTTTTTGATTTTGTTAATGCTTGTCACAGTGGATGCCAGCTCCTTAGGAGTATTTGAAGATGAGCGCCGGAAACGAATGTTGAGTGTCAACCCGGTATATGTACCACGCAATTGGCTTATACAGGAAGCAATTCTTGATGCCGAAATGGATAATTTTGATAAAGTTAGTACATTAACATACTTGATTCATGATGGAAATGCTGTGTTTAAGGCCTATATTAAATGATTTAATCATGAGCGTACAAGTTTACATTTTTCGGATGTGTGTATCCTGACTGAAATAAAAAATTATAATATAATCATGGCTGTTTATATATATATGAGTACAAATTAAAAAATATTCAATTATTGATTTAAAAAATGACTATTTGAATTACTCAATCCCAATAAATATCCTTTTTAGTAAGTTCTCTTTTCTTTGCTTTTTTAATTGTTTTTATATTATTTAGGTACGTTATCTGCTAGAAGTATTGCGCCATCCATACGAGGTACAGCCCGAAGCTGAAAGAAGAGGATTTTCCGCGCAACCCCCACAGTGGGCTTATGCTTTGAAAATCAGTTGTTCAAGCTGATGCTTACAATGTTTCACTACGAAATTATTTTGGCATTGATTCTACTCAAATCGATATCAATAAATAATTCATAAATTATGTTATGTTTGTTTATTCTTTTATTAAATAATTCATTTTTCATGTTCATACAGTGTGTAAATTGCTTATGATACTCGTTTAAAACATCTAAAATCTTATAGCTTAGCTAGAAATTAATCGAATATAATTTTTGACAACACAAGTTAATGAAATTGTTAAAAATTGTTAGTATATCTTTCGTTATTTAATTTAGATAAATTAATTTGAACTTTAACTCTGTTTCTTTTATTCATAAAAGCCTTATAAACGCATAATTACAGTCAATAATTAGTCTATTAATACCTTGAAATAAGATATTAAAAATCAATATTGAAATTAAAATCAGAACCTAATTTATGATAAAAATTACGGTTACGACTATTTTATATATATATCTGATTCTTATCAACGCTCTTTCCATCACCCGTTATTCTTTCTGTTTATATTAGTTATTTGTATTATTATTGCGTTTGAGATTTAAGCCGCTTTTATTTTGACAAACATCTTGATTTAACCATTTTTCATCAACACTTAATGATCCAGTTTAAAGATTGCGATCAACTTTTCTTCAATAGAATTAGTAGGATGATTTTATTTGATTTAACTAAGATAGCAGAAACATTGATAATATATATCTCGAAATTATGACGTTAATATGCAAATATTATAGTAATCATTTTTGAAGATTGGCTTTAAATTTTAAACTGTGATCTTTTATTAAAAAAATTGTTTTCCTTGCTGGACTTTGACAGTGTCATAATATTTTGTAATCAATTAGTGAATATATGTTTACTCATTTTTTTATTGATTACATTAAAAATAATTTCATTATCTATAAGCCAAATGATTGAATAAAAATATATGATTCATAGTGTTAATAGGGCCGATGAGACGAGCATTTAGCGTTTTTTTATACTTGCTAAATGACCAAAAATCAATAATGGTTGATCGTGAAAAGACATTAATTCGTAATCTAAGGGATTGGAAGTTCAAAAATCCTCCCAACTATGCAGAACTGCCGATAAGCGAGGATCCGGAGTATAATGTACCGGTGGCTGTAAAGAATGCCGTGTTTTCGAAGGTTATTTTTTCAGTATTAATGTTATAAACTTAGAATATAGTAAAGATAATTTGCGTTTCTTCTTTTTCCCGCCGCAACATGAGCTTAGTGCTACTTGATTGTGTAATACGAGAATGTAATTTGTGTACCTATAAAAGAAGAGGCAATGATTATGGGCCCGCGCATTTTGCAATTGAAGCATACATTACGATTTACCATTAAATATTCCAGTTCAAAATTTTTTATTCAGATTAAAATGGATTACATCTCTTTTTAATGTCAAGTTGACTATACTACTTCTTCGGAAGGTCAATTGCTAAAACCCAGGAAGAACTAGCAAAAGAAACTCAGTGAAACTATATATACTTATTTATATCATATAGAATGACATATTAATAAACATTGAAATGCCTTGATACATTCCTAAGGTGCATTATTTTCTTTAAAATCACAGTGTAATAGCAAACATTCTTTGACACTTTTTTTAAATCTAGCTATGAATCTTTTCTTCTTGACTTTCAACCAATGCATGTTTAGCAATTAGAATCAACCTTGAAGGTAAATCAGATGTGAAACCACAATGTGATTTGCTTCTATTTTCACATACAGAATTCTCAGTACTAAACACTAAAGAAATCTTAATTTTAAATCAGTGCTTCCCAACCCTTTCTGTATCAGGCCTCACTTAAGCCTTTCTAAAATTCTTACACCTTCCTATGTAATAAATAGGACATAATTACATACATTTTCTAATTGCCCCTCTTAACAGTCAAATTGCCCACCTGTGGGGCGTGGGCCCCACATTGGGAAACACTGTTTTAAATAATAAAAAACTTCTTTGATCATTAAGAATAGAAAAATAAGGTATATATGTCATCCAATTTCACAAAGATTTGTATTATATCCTAACAAGACTTCACTTTAGCATTGTTATAATATTACATATATGTTTGTGATTACAGGTTCCAACAGAACCTCTTATTGGAAAACTTCATTTGGTTTGTGCATCAGAAGATGCTATGAAGAATATCTTAGACCTGGATCCAGAAGTGGCAGAGACTGAGGATTTTATTAACTTTATAGCTGGAAAGTACTTGCCTGATGGAGGACTGACTGTTTGTCACAGGTAGTTAAAAGAAATTTTATCATGTAAGAGATTGAACCCTTTATATCTTTTGAGGAAATGACTTCCCTGACCAGCTGTTTTCTCATTCAATTACTTTATGTAATTAAATGAAAAATGAGAATATTTATATGTATGGAATATAGCCCAGCCGATTAGCAAGTTGAAGTGGCAGTTGACAAGCTACATAAAACGCAGAACTGATGGCCTCTGAGGCCCTGACCCCAAAGATGAAGGAGACTTCTTCATTTATTTGCATGTCATTCTGTCCTTGTCCAGAGACAACATCCTTATTTTCTAAGTATCTGTTGTAATTCTTTTTGATTAGGTATATTTCATTCTTTTCAGATATGGTGGTTACCAGTTTGGATATTGGGCAGATCAGCTAGGTGATGGAAGAGCGCATATACTTGGCGAGTATGTGAACAGGTAAGAAGGGATATATCTCTATTTTTTTTGTTATTGTGGGTCTTTAGTTTAAATATGTAGTATGAAATGGTAGCCACTTTATTTACATAAGGTAGCATTTAGGAGAAATTGTAATAAAGGAAATTTTTAAAAAAGAAATGAGTGGACAGGGCATATTAAAGAGTGGTGCCCCAGGGATGGGGTAAAGGAGCAAGAGTAAAGAATTCAAAATAAGGGAAAGAATTTGTAGAGATAGAAAAAAATGGAATGTTTGGGTGGAGGGTTTGGTATGTCTTCATAGACCTCCCACCATACCTGACCCGAGGTGAGGTACTTATTATTAACAAATCAATTTTTTATCAGGAATGGAGAGTCATGGCAACCACAGTTAAAGGGTTCTGGTGAGACACCATACTCTCGCTTTGGTGATGGAAGGGCTGTTCTTCGCTCTTCTATAAGAGAAATGATTGCTTCAGAAGCATGTTATAACCTTGGAATACCCACAACAAGAGCCGCTGCATTGGTGGGTAAGATTTTTCAACTTTACTAAATTAAAATTCTAAGGAAGGATTAGTGATTATTTTGTTTGCAATAGAAAGACAAAGATATTAAATTAGAAATGTCTTTTTTTTCATTTTATCATTTTGGGCATTGTCCGCAAGCCCACAATCACTCAATGTGTCATGTGACAAACGAAAGTAACCAATATAGCACAGCACAGTGGCAGGATGAAGTGGAGGTGGGTAGGTCATATAGCATATATGCTGGACAGGTAGCTGCTGGAAGATTAAGGTTCTGAAGTAAAGACCACAGACGGGCAAGCGCAGAAGAGAATGTTCATCCTCAAGGTGGATAGAGCGACAAGATGTACTGTTTTCTATATTTATTGTAACTTGAGATTATATTATTTGTTAAATATTTATTATATTAGCAACAATTAGTATATATAACTAGTGATATGAACAAAATGTGCCCCAAAAATGTACTCTTTATTAGTGTCTTCAAAAAAACAGACTTCACCTTCAACTTAGTTTTAAATAGTTTATGATTTAAGTTAGTAAATAAATGGTTTAAGAGTCTTGAACACCGTTACATGCACAGACGTTAGCAAAAAATTATTCTAAAATATTAAATATAATTGTAAAAAAAACCACAGATGCTCAAGTTGTTGGAATAAAGAGAAAAAAAGATAGGATATAAATTAAAAAAATTAACAATTTTACCACTTCTCTTATGTAAACAGGCAACAGAATTTGATAGTTTATATTTAAATAAGTTGGTCTTTGACCCCTCCAAAATGAAAGCTTTCTCCATCTTCTATGGTCCTGTCAATGTCCAGTATCTTTTAAACAGGCAGACCTTTTTTATTGAAGGATATATTGTTTAGGTTAATATAATTTCTAGCATTGATTTATTATTTTGTTGTGCAGATTATACTAGTTAGATACATGTGGAAACTCTATGGATAGTTATTTCTGGAATAAGCTGTCAAAAGTAGATACCTTTGTTTTATTAACAAAAAAAATATTTCCAGTTAGTGATGAACATAAGGTGTGGCGTGACAAGACATACAGCGGTGCAGCTCGACAGGAGCGTGCTGCAGTTGTGATGCGGTTAGCACCAGCCTGGTATCGGCTTGGCTCCTTCGAGATTTTGTTGAAGAGGAAAGAACCCGACACTATGCGGAGACTTGCTGACTTTGTTATCAAGGTTTGTGTAACTTGTTTATACTAAATAAATTGTGTAAATATATCACAAAAACTGGGGATTTCTAAACGATTTATATGTCGGAGAACTCTTTACCTAAAATATCTAATGCTTTTGACCAACATAGCTAAATTAAAAAAATCATATGATTGCAGAATATTTAATAATTCGAAACTTTTTGGTTGGGTAAGTGGCGCCATTTTGTCACTGACATTTAACATAATCTGTGTAGGAAATAAGATCATGAAACGGAACGCAATGATGTCATCTCTCTGTCTGATAGGGATTATTTATAATCTGTAGTGAATAAAACATGAATTATCTCGAACGGCGACGCTATGTAAAATTGTTCGAATGATTTGAATTTCGAAATAAATACAGCACCCGGCGATAAATATTGCACATCGACCTTTTGAAAGAGACATTCGGCTAATTTCGGTTTATTATTATAAGTATTTGCACCAAATCCCTCGGCTTATTATATTTAGTTTCTACATGATAATTTATTTCCATTTCAGCACCACTTTCCAAGTATTATGCCAGACGACCCAGACAAATATGTTAAATGGTATTCAGAAGTGGCTTACAGAAATTTGGACATGGTTGTAACATGGCAAGGTAAGGAAATTAAATCTCAAAAGATATTTACCGATTATTAATTTTTAATCGATGTTTGTTATTGATATTCTGGCAACACAGAGTTAAAAGTTGTCTTTTTATGCTGTAAATTTGTTTTTATCGAGGAAATACCCAACGTAAAACTATTGTTCAGTAATTTGATGGATATTTAACAAATTTATTACAATAATAATGATAGTCACTGTCAAGGCAGTTGAAATTTGGTGTGCACTATTTTCATACATTTTATCGAAACAAAAATCAGAAGCTGCCGGATTATTTTGCAAATTGGCGGAAAGAATTAATGGTGATAATTTATATGATTAAACTTTCAGGTAGCAAACATTAATGCCACTATTTTTTCCGCATAAAGGTGGTTTTCATAAAAAAAATATCTCTGATCTCAATCCATTAATTTTTGGGTAGAATGTCCTAAACGTTAATTGTCAAATATTCTATATATTCATCTTTTTACACCTTATACACCTATACTTAATCACCCCTATACAAGATTTCTTATGTACTGACATATTGCGATATCTCTGGAACTATAAGGCTTTGAGTTTTTGAAGAAAGGAATTGACGAAATTCCTCCGGTAAGGGGGGAGGGGTTTGAGGAGGTGTGCATTAAGTTCATAAAGTAATTAAAATCATTACTTTGTGGTATTAGTAAAATATAACTGTCAATATGTTTACAGGCTTGGGTTTCACGCATGGTGTACTGAACACAGATAATATAAGCGTGTTGGGTCTGACCATAGACTACGGGCCGTTTGGTTTCTTGCAACACTACTACCAACATTACGTGCCCAATACGTCAGATGATAGTGGACGGTATGCCTACAATAAGCAACCGGATGTGAGTATCAAATATTGAGAACTTTCTGATTTTTATTATATTATGTATGTGACATAATTCTTCTTAAGAGGTAACAAGGTATGGAAAAGGCTTTTGTTAGAAAATTTTCTGCAAGATGAATCAAGAATGAGGAGATCCGTTGACAAATGTAAGAAATAGCCCAGTGTATTGGAGCAAACGCAGAAAAAAGATCACTCGCCGAATCCAACTCGGATAGGCATCGTTCGGGAAGTTCCGAAACATATCCTCGTTCGATATACCACAATTGCAACAGACCAAGAAAACAAAAATAATGACTGGTAATAGGTAAAGTCTGAACACCAAAACACAAAATGTTATAAAATATCAAGTCAACTATCAAAGTGATAAAAAATAAAATAAAAAGTAAAATTAGAAATAAAAAATGTTAAAAAAGAAAATAAAATAAAAAGAACGCTGTAATAAGAACCAAATTGAACAAGGAATGTAGATGAGGGAAATAAGGTGACGTGCGAAAGATGATCAAAATGTGATGAATGAAAGAAATTGTAAAGGATGTAAGGAGAGGCAAAGAAGAATGTGAAGATTGAAAGAAGAAAGGTAAATAAGAAATATTAATATTGAAAAAAGAAATATTTAATTCGTTACTGTAACATCCTTGACCCACACAAAGCAGGGTGAATAAGATGCCTTCAAAAATGGAGGCTATTAAAGAATACCGCAAGATCTGAAGGCGAAGGTGTTTGAACAACGATTGTTGGCATTGATGACATATGGATCCGAGACCTGGTCGTTTACGGAAAACCTTACAAGAAGTCAATGAAAAGAGCTATGCTCGTAGTTTCGATGAAGAACCAAGGTCACCTACGTAGTTCCAAGAATTTATAGTCTAAACTGGGTGGGGCACATCTCTCGTGGAAATGACGGCTATTAAAGCTGAAAAGTCTTCGAGTGGCGATCACAAACACGATGTTTATGCCCCCCCCCCCCTCCCCCACGATAAGGTAGACCGACGACATAGTTATTAGGATGTGAAAGGTCTCTAAATACGGGCAACACTGAACAGGTAATCGTGATGATGTTTGGGAGAGGCCAATGCCTTACAGAAAAGAAGAAGAACAAGGAGTTCGCATAACAGATTGAAACTATTGGAAATCTATGGGACACGCCAATGTTAAGCAGTAGACTATCTATGGCTGAAATGACGATATTGATGATTCTAAAGCCAATATATGAATTCCTTTTCTCTCTTATGCACCCCTTGCCTTTGTTACGTCATTGCATCCACCAATTTCCTTCGCACCAACTACCGCCCCAAATGAGAAGCTTCAGCGTTTACTACGGGGCGGTAGCGCCCTAGTGTCATTTTTTAATTATTCTAGATAATTCTATGGAACCTGGAGAAGTTTGCGGAGGCACTCGAGCCGATATTAACGGAGAAGCAGAAGGAGAAGATAAAAAATCTTCAGCCACTTCTAAGTGATTATGTATCGAAGAATGTGAAGTAAGTGTCAATACACCTATACCTTGCGTCGTTTCGTTTTGCGTTTTTTTCGATGTTGCGTCGCTGCTTAATTAGTACTAATTTTCACAGTGCGTCGTTAGATTTTCGAGGTTGCGTTATTTTGGGTTCGAGTCTTTAATTTTTTTTAAAATTTTCTTTTTTTTTCTAAAAGATGGCAACACTTTTGTTTCTAATTGCGCAATGTCATGAAAACTCGGGGATTTCCTTTCTAACTAAAATTCAACGCAATTTGAATACAGTTTTATGTTCAATTTGTTTTGCTAATTTAAGAGTTCAGTTTCAATTACGTAGTGAGTTGTAATGTAGTGTGTTGTGCCTTTTTTTAAAGAGAATAATAAATAAATTTTTACGTGTTGTTTTTTTTTGGAACCAGAAATGGTTACAAAAATGGTAAATATTGTTCCAAATTATTTATTGGCAGTTATATTATTTTTGTTTTATAAATGTTTACTTTTTCTGTTTTCTTTTTAAAAAGTAGTATTTTCGTGACCTTGGAACCTATCTTCGATCTTTGCATGGTTTGCTATTGAAAATCTTAATTCACTTTGCGGCGTTTCAATTTGCGTAGTGTTTTTTTTAAAACGTAACCACGACGCAAAGTGAGGTATTGGTGTATATAGATTACTGATTTTAAAAATAGAATTCTGAGAAACAAAGTCTTATAAGGTCATATGTGACAGCCGTTTTTGTTCATTTAGATTAGGAGTGGCCAAACTGCGGGTCGCGAGCCACATGCTGCTCTTTGAACGATTATTTTTGGCTCCGATTGATTGTCGAATTATTTCACTATTTAAATTTATATAACCAATGTCAGCTCCTGGAAAATCAAAATAAATTACCTAATATAAAATTAACGAAATCCAAATACCGAACATAATTAACTAACCGGCATGTTAAGTATTATTAAGAGTGCTGTCATATACGTGCGCTATTATATCTAACTTCAATACACATATTTTGTGCCTTTGTTTAAATAATTTCAATAAATATGATTTTTATAAAAAGAAAACATATTTTTGACTGTTTTAAATGCGTATTCAATTGCGTCTCGCAAAAACTTTTAAATTTCGAAAAATTTTCCACACTATCAAAAAGCTTGGTCACCCCTGGTATAAATCATTTACTGTCAATTAATGCATGGTAAACTCTATTCAAAAATCAATGGTTTCAGAAATAATGAACTAAAACTAAAAACGTTTTCAAAATTCAAATACCTATGTATTAAAATTAAATATTGTTTACTATCTGTTCCCACAGACGTCGTTCGGCCAGAAGTTACTGGTCAGTTGAATTCAAATTAAAAAAAAAAACTTTAATGTAACATATTTCAGAGCGATCACTTTATATGGATCGGAAGATTTGAAATTGATGTAAAAAATTTAAAACTATAATATATATGTATAGTTTGCACAAATATAACCGAGCATCCTGTATAATTGTCCTCAGACAAAAATATCTCTCTAAACTTGGCCTAGAAGAAATGCGAAGTGGGGATGATGAGTTGCTGGAGAAACTATTTAATCTCATGCAGCAAACCACGTCAGATTTCACCGCTACGTTCAGACAATTGGCTGAGGTAATTTTTTTAAATATATCTTTTGTCTTGGTTGTAGGTAAAGTAGACATAAAAGACCATGTATATGGTCACCTACCCACTGGTCTGGGCAAGTCAAATAAATAATCGGACTCTATTACTAGTCTTCTAGGAAAACTGAGGTTAGGATGGTATGGAAACAGCAAAATGACAGAAAATTTGACAGAATGAAATGAAAAAATATTTAAGTTTCAGAAAAATATTTATAATAGAGTTATCAAGCTAAGAAATAATGGAGTCGGCTTCAATGTTAGACTAATAATAAATTTAACAAATTAAACTATTTCTACCGAGATATTAATTTGTGTAATACCGGTCCTACTGGCCCATTTGCATCTCGAGATTTAAATACAAAAGTGCTTTCCATGTTAAGCCAACGCTTCAACTTATGCTTCCGAATATTCGATCTCGAATCATGAAGCAAGAACAGGTTAACAACTCTGAAAAGATACACAGTGTAAACCTTTTTAGAGTATATGGAGAAGAATCGTCTTTTTCTTTGCTGTTTTCTTTGTAGGTTATCTGATTCAATTCTTTGCAAATTTCGTAAGAAAACTTAATTTTTATAAGAAAACTTTTGGAATCAGAACTAAATGTATATCAACCTGTATAAAGTAAACCATATGTAATGCATATGGTTTGGAATGGTTCACTATGTCGTCTTCAGGGTTGTCAACGTTTAAGTTTTTTTGTAGGTAAAAATGTCACAGTTACTTGACACAACTTTGCTAGAGAGCAAGTGGTCACTGACGAAGATGAGCAAGACATCCGACTGGGAAAAATGGGTGAAGATGTACCAGGAGAGGTTAGATGATGAAAATGGTAAGTGTTGTGTCTATATGGTAAACATTTACATATTGTAGTGTTACAATGACACACACAATTATGTTTTAAAAACATTTATAAAGATAGCACTAAAGACCAAAATCTACATCAAAAGTAAAATATGGTATAAATATACATTTATTATTAATAATGTCTTAGCAAGTACAATTGATGTATCCCAGTGGTGTGAAATGGGTCATGATTCAATGACCAGAATCACCCAGTGGACGAAACACTTTTCTATCACGACCCTGGAGACCACCACTGTTCAGTTCAGCTATTTTAGATTTTAGCCGGAACAAACAGACGGGCATAACAAATGTAATTTTGGTATTTATACCGGATATATATTTATATGCATGTGGTAATAAGCGGCAATTTTAATATTACAAACAGACACTCCAATTTTATTTATTAATATAGATAAAAAACCTTCGTAAAGATTTTATTTGTTTAAAATCTTTGTGTTTGTCTGAGGTAGAATTCATTATATCAAATATCCGAATAATAATATGATCATCTTTTACCGGTGCCATATTCAAGTAACTGGTCTAAAATCATTAGAGCAAAGGCCAACGCTGCCCCAGCGGGCGCCACTGCTACCTTCAATAAAGCTTAGTGCGCCCTTAAACTATAATTAATTTAGATAAGAAATCCAAAACATCGTATGTGATCGAATATGAAGAAATTGCAGATAATATGGCAACCCAAATATCCCATTAAAATAATTTTATATAAAAATATATCATTGCTCTTGCCACCATCTTTAATATACTTACAAACATTCTTCTGTAATTAAAATTATAAAATTAATAAATGAACATGTTTTATAAATATGAATATTATATATATGTATATATATATTAGGTCCAAAAATCGTTGGCGTCTGCCATGAATTTTTAATTTAATATTTCACTATTTGCATTAAAAACGTTGCCAACCTCTGAATTAGAGGCATAAATGTATATCTCATTTGCAGACAATTAATGTGTAGTACTCCCTATTCAAAAAAACAAGGTTTCGAAAATAATGACAATAATATAGATATTAAAATGAATTATTGTTTTTATCTAACCCTGTAGATTTTGTACTGCTAGAAGTTATTGTCTGTAATGTAACACATTACAGACTGATAACTATGTAAACAGGCATTAAAATTATGTGTTAACTAATGAGATAAACATTTAGACCTTAAAGGCTTTTACACCCATAACCCATCACCCTGAATATGACCTGGTGATAAGTCATTTTACAGCTAACAAAATATGTCTTCAGTAAGTGATGAAGAGAGACGGAAACGCATGCTGAAGGTCAACCCGATGTATGTACCAAGCAACTGGATCTTGCAGGAAGCTATAGCGGATGCAGAAAAAAATGATTTTGGAAAGGTAATCAGATATAATAAGCTCTATTATTAAATATAGAAATACCTTGTTAGTTGACTGCTACTAATTTTTTTATTATTAATAACAATAAAGTTTTCAAAAATATTTTTAGATTTGCTATAATAATAGCTATATGAGTATATTATATGACAACAATTATAATTTTTAATACACCGAAAAATTGTTGACTACTCATGTAGAATAAATATATAGAGTAATTTTTTATAGGTGTAAAACCTACAGGGCGAAGGTTAAGTTCATTTTTTACCAGAGCACGAGTTACTCTGAGCACGGTCAATAAAGTCTATTAAATATCAGGGGGACCAGAAAATAATGTAGCTTTCTTAAGTTAAATTCACACGACTATATTTTTAACAAGTTTTTATTTCTAATCAACAATATATTCACCTTCGTTATCAACAACCTTTTGTCATCTAGTAATAAAATTTTCAAAGCAGGAGCGGTGAAAATCAATCAGTTTTTCTGTACAATATGTCGACAGAAACGACATTACGTTCCGGTTCGTCTGTCTTTAAAATATGTTATATCAATTTATTTTTTACATAGGAATGCGACAGGCCGATACCTTCTGACAATACAGTCTGCAGGGATAGATAATAAATAATAATGTTTTAACATACATTTTTCCGTATTTAGATATTACTTTTTGTGGTATATTATCATTATATCATTTCTAAAACAATTGGATTCTACAATACACGGCGATAAAAATTATACATCTGTCTTTGGAAAGAGACAATTGGCAAATTTTCGTAGAGCACTCTCTGTCTCACACTACCTATGTGACGTTTCGTCTGTCGTATTTCGTGCGACAGAGATAACGTTCTACGAAGCCGAAATTAGCCGATTGTCTCTTTCCAAAGATCTATGTGCAATATTTGTCGCCGGGTACTGTAGATGGGGTGCGCAATATATTAATTGACAGCAAATGAGCTAAACATTCACCCTTGTAAAGCTTTTACTCCTGTAACCAATAACCTTGTATAAATTAGAGAGAATCCCATAACACAAGTTACATTTTGAACAGGAATCAATATAATATGCCGAATCTTAAGAACAATGAACATAATGGGACAAGAAAAGTTTAACCATCCTATGCATGTAAATGATGGACTACAGTTTTTATGTTTATATATAATTTATTTCCACAGGTACAACTCTTATTGAAAATTTTCCAAAACCCTTATGATGTGAATGAGGAAGCTGAAAAATTGGGATACTCATCACAGCCGCCCAGCTGGTCTTACGGACTTAAACTAAGTTGTTCAAGTTAGATTGTATTTATCCATTTGGTGAAGTCAGTTGTAGTCAACCTTTACAACTTTTACGGATTTGTTAAACCCTATGCCATATAGTTCTATAAAATGTTGGTCATTGGCAAAAGTTTATTTAATATTAGGTATACTAATATTAAGAATGTTTTTATTATTATTTATATTGGGTAGAGGGTATTAGTGTGCCAGTCCTCATGATCTTTGGGGGAGGCATATGACTTGCAGTGAGCGTCTATTGGCTAATAAATGATGTGTGTAATAATATTGCTATATAAAAAGCCGCCATATGTGAAAGTTCCCGCGGACGTCGTCACAACGCTTAACCTTTTGTTCGTCTCGCTCACTCGCACGGCGTGCACGATACGCGCTCTTGCTTGCTCTTGGCAGGTAGCCAAGACGCAGCACGTGCGCCCGCGGCCGTTGGAGTTCCAGAGAGTCGGATTTGAGCCATGGTTCGATGCGCAACCGCGCGTAGGCGAATTATTCATTTTCCGCGCACAAATTGTTTTAATAATTAAATAAACGTTTTTCCACATCACATGTGCAATTTGAAGAGTAAAAACACTATTTGGGCTGTAAACATTTTTTTGTAATTTTATTTAGCATATTTTTAGTTTGTTGCATGTATATAAAATATATATATATATATATATATATATATATATATATATATATATATATATATATATATATATATATATATATATATATACATTGTTTCTAACAGAGATTGTAGATTGTACCATATATTTCATCCTTGGCTGATATTGAGAAATTATGTATAAGAAAAACAAGATATTAATTATATTATAAAATATGATATATATATAATACACACTAAAATGAAATCAATGTTTTAATATACTGTGTTTTTTTTTTAATATATTTTATGCAACAATTAAAGGTGTTTCTCTGTCACAATTTTGAATTTTTACCATAACATACACATAAACAAAAATATAGCATAATTTCTTCTTAAAGTATCTTAAAACCTACTTTTAAACATGATATCACTTATAATCCTCATCTGCACTGTCATCTGGCTCAGAGAAATCTTCATCAAGTTCAATCTTCCTTCTCTTATTCTCCTGTATGTTTTCCTTGTTCTCTTTATCTTCTAATTTAATCTCTGTTTGTGCGGACCGATGATGGAATACGAATGAGATGCTCTTCGCAAGGTCCCAGCATTGTTTCAGGACTAAATCAGCGAGGTTTTTCTTATCGGCACAGTGGTACCAATTTGATAAATCAGAAGTACAGTCAGAATTCTCCGGAGGTAATGTTATTTGGATGTTATTAACACATCTCCGGCATTTAAATTTGCTGTGAGTGTCTGATAGTGTGTTCTCTTCCAAACGGAACAGATCTTTCAGGTCATCTGATGTGAAATGCCTTAGTGACTCCTCATTTTGATCAACAACAGTGTCACTTAGTGCTTTTTTGTGAGCTTGACGTTGGAATATCTTTTCTTCTATAGTTCCTGTTGCAAGTAATCTATATATGTAGCATGGTTTTTTCTGTCCATCTCTCCATACTCTAGCCATAGCTTGATCGTCATTTGCTGGATTCCAGTCTGGATCAAACATGATCAAACGGTTTGCTCCAATGAGATTTAAGCCACAGCCTCCAGCCTTTGAACTCAACATGAATATCCATTCCTTGGAATCTTTGTCATTGAAACTTTCAACTACTTTAGCTCGTTTCTTTATTGTCATTGAGCCATCAAGTCTGACATATTGGTAGCATCTCTTTCTGCATAACTTCTCAAACAGATCTAGTGTTTGCGTATAATTTGATACTAAGACAATTTTATCATCTGTATTTGTTTTTAAGTTTGCTAAAATGCAGTCTAAGATCATTAATTTTCCTGAGTACTCTGGTTTTACATCTTTAATATCATAATTGTTTGGCAATAAGTCTCTAGCTTTTTCAAAGCCTTCGGACCTTTCAATTATCTTGTCATATACTAAATCTGGATGATTGCATAGTTTTTTCAAAGTAGTGATGCTAGATAGGGCACTAAGTGTGTTCTTCTCACCAGTGCCAGAAAATTTATTTCGTATGGCGTCTGAGTTAATAAAATTCTTGTAGATTTGTGTTTGTAGCGGAGTCATTTTGACACAAATTACTTGTTCAAACTTAACTGGTAAGTATTTTGTTAGTAAGCTGCTAGTTCTACGGATCATACATTTGTTAACAATTGAAGTTAAAGTTTGAAGACATTCCTGTGCTCTTTCTCTTTCTTGAGCTGAAGCTAATGCATCCTGTCCTTTGAGAATAGGATTTTCATATCTCTTTTTAAATTCTTGCGCCGTTCCTAAAATACCTTCATTAACGAAATGTACTAAACTAAAGTATTCAGTTAGATCATTTTGTATGGGAGTCCCTGATATAAGTATTCTCCTTTTAGATTTTAAACCCATTAAAGCTTGATAGGTTTGATTTTCACTATTCTTTAGCCTGTGGCCTTCATCACAAAGGACCAATCCCACTTCAGATGAATGTAAAATGTTTGAGTATATCCTGAATGTTTCATAAGAAATTATCAAAACAGGTGTTGCAACCCGTTTAGATGTGAATGTGTTCATAAATTGCTGAAGTTTCAAGGTTATGTCAGCTTTACTTCCACCATCCATTGGTAGAGCATTTATCCTCTGCCCAAGCCACTTTCCAATCTCATTGTACCAGTTCTTAACCAAACTACTAGGGCAGACTATTATTGCTTTAGTTATGATTGGTTTACAATCAGGACCCTGTCTAAGTAAAGTCCATAGTAAAGTAATACATTGTAATGTTTTACCCAAACCCATTTCATCGGCCATGATGCATCCGTAAGCGTTCTCAATCTGTACACCCGTAACACAATCGTACATGAACTTGACACCATCTCTTTGATGAGGTCTTAGTATATTTCCAAGCACAGGATCGACGACAACAGCAACCCTTATATCATTTACGTTCATTTTCATTTTCTCGTGTTCAGGGATGTACGGTGGACGATACAGTACCAAGGCATTGGGTTCATCTGGATCGTGGAGAGCGCGTCTCACTTGCGTTCTTTTCAATCCTAAACTTTTGCTACAGTACGAGGACACGTAATTGGTGATGGGCACTTTAAAAGGTTTATTTAAAATTTGCTTGATTAGAATCTCATGATCTGAAACAGACAAGGTCTGTGAAAGTGTTTTCTGTGCCAGCGGAATTTTTGTACATTCCCGCTTTTTTCGTTTAGCTGTGTTGAGTAGTGGACTTTTGAACACACTATCGCTAGAACCAATTTGACTCGGTGCATGGCTACGCCGCATTTTCGTTTCCTTATATAATTAACATTATGAATACTTCAAATAATCTTATTTATAATAAACTTTGTTCCATTCTTTATTTTGAATTGACGTTTGACAAGTACAAACAAGTCGTCAAATATAAATGACATTATCATCTCAGTGTTGCCGTTTGTTAATATAGTAATTATGTATATATTAACTGTGCTTGTCATTTTCCTAAAAAATGTAACTTTGGTAAAGAATAATTTCTTGTTATAAAACAAGGCTACAGAAGTTTCTTTAGTAGGATGATACCACTAATGATAATTTATACATCTTTAACTACGTAAACATTTTATTTCTAATATATTATTAAACTTCGTAATCTTGACAAATTTACATCGAACTATAATCTTTTTTGTTTAGTTACAGTGTTATTTTAATGTCATTACAAATTTTCTTAGAAATATTTTTTTGTTCTTAACGACAACTCAATAATATAATTTTCAAATAAATGACATATTGTTTTTTACCAAAAGAAAAACAAATATTAAAAAACATTCTAGACGAAAACGTCATATTTCAAAACTAGTATTGGTTTAATAATGACTATCATTATTTCAAGTTGGTTTTTACAGGAAGCCGTCCAGGTGAAGTGAACGACTTAATTATCGTTCTCATCCAGCATTATTAGATAACTAAATGTATTGAAAATGACTTTATATCCAGATGGGGTAGCTAGACTTGATATATTTACTGTAACGTACGTATAATAGAGCCCAGAGTCCGATGAAGCTGGAAAAGCCAAAACGGCTAACAGCGTGCATCATCATTCGAATTTAGCCAATATCATTATCATTATTTCAACCGAACGATGTCCACTGCTGGAGATAGAACTCTCCCAGAGTTATTTCCCCATTATGCACATTATATGCTCAGTATAATGAATTTATGTACCACCATTGTAGTTAGTAGTAGTCATTATTCCATTTACATCAGAAGTTTTTTTTACTTATTTTTTTCCTTAATCTTTTTTTATCTTTCTTTAATCTGTGCTCCACAAAAATGTTTAATTATCTAATGGATTCAGGCGTTATTTTGCGGAAGTCCATCCTAAGTAAGAAAAGGACTAATAGTCATACAAGAAGTCTATGTATGATTCTGTGTTTGGCACTAATCGGTGTAACATAACTCCTGAAGATGCCCCGTGGAGGGGTGAAATACGTGTTGAGTGATTTGGCGGTGGCAGTTGTGTGATTCGCATTGTTTGCCGCATGCTCATTTATCAGCGGGCTGGCGGGCGGTACTCTTTATTACACGACTACTACTGTATTGGTGGAAGTAGCTATTTATTGGTCCTTTTTTTATTTAAATGTTTAATTGGTAAAAAATATCTTCGGCATTAAATCGCTGTTATATGCTGTATGTAAAAGTGCTTGAAATAAATGCATAAAAATTATTTTTAATTCCTAAAATATGTAGTTGATGCTATTACATTAAATTAAAAAAAAATAGGGAATTTGGGCAGGAGACTGATAATAAAAAAATAATTAAAAATTATATATTATTAATAACCTCTAAAAATAATAATATAATTAGGAATTACAGCTAGAAGTTTACATAATCTGTAAATGTTCTGTTTTTGTGCTGAAGATCATTGAAGTCCATCTCCAAAGTGTCCACATGATAAATCCAATGAAGAGGAATCTCACTATTATATCAACAGTTCGCATTCTAGAATAAAAAAAAACATTGTTTTATAAATTTACATAAATAATTTAAGAAATATATTCGTACTATTTGTATCGGATATTTGAATATTAATATAATTAAATTGTAATTATAATTAGCATATAATAAATAAAAGATAAAGCATTTACATTTTCATGTGGCGTTTCGCTGCTGGAATCGTGTCGTCAGTTTCCTTCAGCATATATACCCGAGCCGCTCGAATGCAGTCTTCGAAGTAGTTTGAAATATTTACGCCTGTAATCAATTTTTGCATGTCAATTGCTATTTTCGTTAGTGAAAATAAGATTTTACATTCAATGCTTGATATAAATTTATTCTAAATTTAAAATTGAATGAGGAATGGTTACAGTCTGTTACAGACTGATTATTGAACGAATTGAATGTTAATATTTTTGTAATTCTTTAGTGGTACCAGATGTAAAAAAGTAATAGGTTTATTACACTTTTTAAAAACCAAACGAGTAAAGATTAAAAAAGTGGAATTAAATTAACTTTATAAAGAAATCTAAATACACTAAATGTCAGATTGATTTTATGACGACATTCAGTATATTGGTATAAAGAGATTCACACACATACCGACAGCGTCGAATTTATAGTCCTCCTTTTCTCTAGCATTAAGGTTCTTTCTCACTCTCTGTCCGGCGTCAGATTTGAAATCCCATTGGTTGTTTGTGTAGTACTCGAATACGTCGAAACCCTTGCTGATGCGGCGGTGAACGCGGAGTAGACTGTATAGATTAAAAATGTGTTTTTTTTTTTCAATTGCCTCTCCTATTAACGAAAATTCGTACGTTCAACATTTTATATTCTGTTTCTTGCGAGGCAGGTTAGTTACACCTGTCAATCCAGTATCCTTTCTAATTATTCCTTTATGTTATTAATATCTTATTTTTTGCCCTTAATGTGATATTTGCATAAACTCAAACTGTTCTGTGGTAAACCAAAAAGTCATTTATCGGTCCAAATGTTGCTAGTTTTATTTAAAAAAATCAACTATTGAGTTAGTTCAATATGTAATTTTTTTAATGTCAAAGTATCAAGACATGGAAGACGATACAAATTAAAATATGTCATTTATATACGTCAATACAAGAAGTGAGGTTTCTGAATTTGATCTCGACTGTTCGGTTATTTACATTGTAAAAGTTAAACTACGTTTTTTATGAGACTCTCACTGTTTCTCAAATGGCATTTGCATATTTCGCGGGTGTGAGGTATTTTTTTAATAACAGACTTGTTAAAAGTAATAAGGCAATACGGGTATGAGGTAACAGGACGCAGAGTGCAACTAACCCAAGATATCCTATAAATTAGCGAAATTAGAAAACTCTCCGGGGAGCCCAAGCTCGGGTCGCTCAATACCACTATTTTACTGGATGGAGGCCGCCGAGCTCTTAGATAGATTATGTGGGCGTTCCATGGAATGACTAAGTCTAAGGGCCCCCACGTGGGGAACACAGCTTGGGCAGTCGGTCTTCGATTAGCATTTTGACTCAAGAGCCTCTATGGGGGCCGAACTTCTACTTGGTTAGTTAATATTACTTGGGTAATGTTACTACCACTTCGAAAAGCGTTAGCGCTGAGGGAACAATGAAGGAAGGAAGCTGAAGCAACGTTTCTACCTAGTATGATCAGAGGTTGGCGCCCCTTGGGATATATGATCGAGTTTGCTTCCGATGAGATCAGTTGGTTATCGAATGGCGATAATAACATCACATCGTCTGGAAACACGAGCAGGTGTATCGCTCTCAGGACGGGTTTAAAGAACTAGTCGAAAAAAATTAACTTACACAGGTTCGTATCTCAATATGATTAGTAGCGTGTCAACTAAAACAGCCGGTATCCAGTGAAACAAGATGGCGCAGATGTTGTGCGACAAACGCGAGTGTTTCATGGAGCCACCCGGGTACCTGCAGATTAAATTATATCATGTTTAAATTTTATTTTAATAAATTAAAATGTTCTCTCACACTGAGCATGTGACTTGTAACATCACATAATTACTTCTTCCCTCTCTCCTTCTTTTGGCTACTTGTGGATCCTGACCGAGACATTCTCGCTTTTCGCGATTTTGACTGTCAATCTTCGGGGAGGTAAAGTGTCTCATTACCATCAGGATAATATATTATCATCATCATTAATTTAGCTGTAGGATGTCAATTGCTGAACATTGGCCGCTATATCTCCGATACTACGACTGAAAGCGGCCGCCCATACATCAATATATAATTATACAAAATGTTTTGATTGCTATTTTCACTTTGACAAAAAAGAGTCCTTATTGCAATAATTTTAAGTAATAAAATTTAAAAGCATTAATAATTAAAGATGTTAGTGTCAGAGAGGGTGTCTATAGTCCAGTAGAAAAGATATATAGTTTATAGCAGTTTATATTCTTAATATTAAAATAAATCTGAGTGTGAATATGTGACATCCCAAACTCCATTTTAAGAGTAGGTTTGTCTCCCAACAGTGGGATCTTATGGGCTGATAAACATAAAGTAACAAATAGGAGATACGTTACCATACAACACCATTTAGCGGCACTCTGTTGAGTATTATCTCCCTGCCGGTTTCGATCAGCTCTGTCCACGTGATCTTTACTTCAGCCGAGCTCGTGAAATTGTATATCGTAGTTTCTTTGTCACTTTAATTAAAAACAAATTTATATGAATTTTTTATTTAACATGTATTATATTTATGCTAAGTTTATTTTTAATCTGTGTAATTCTACGGCCACATGATGTCCAGAAAAGAAACAATGTTTCGAATAGCCTAACGCAAAAGAGGACAAAATATATACAGTACCCAGTAATAAATATGCACATCGATCTTTGGAAAGAAACAATCGGCTAATTTCGGCTTTGTAGACCACTATCTCAGTTCCACACTACCTATGTGTCGTTTTGTCAGTCGTATTTCGTGCGACAGAGATAAAGTTCTACGAAGAAGAAGTATATTTTATTTATTTGGGAACTAGGTATTTTTTATTATTAAAATAATATCTGTGACATTTGAGCGACAGACAAACAAATAATTTGTGACTATATTTTTGTGTTGATTAAGTGAGAAAATAATTAATAACAATTACCCGCGTTTTATGTAATTCCATGCGGCCATCATGATTCCGTTGATAAAGACGTCGACAGGCAAATAATCTGCATAACTGTTACTGCGGCAGTACATAGAACGTATGACACCTTTGCCAGCACCTAAATAAATAGAACAATTTTTAATTGAAAAGAATCCTATAATACATGTAGATACATTAAATTTTTTAATAATCTGTATTTACGCACCAATAAGCAGCCCAGTGGGTCCGTTTAGATTATCTGTCCAACCTGGCAGAGGCTCACGCCAGATAGGTATCACTGTAGATAAAATATTTAAGTTTAGAGAAAATTGAAAAAAAAAGAATATTCTAAAAACCATTTAATTAGAGATCCGAGTTTTAAATGTTTGATAATTTGTGTGTCACCTCTCTATAATCAATTATCTATAATAATAATTTATTTGGATATTTACCATGATTCCTTGTACATTTATTGTTTTACAATAATCGAATAAAAAGTTTTATAACATATTCATGACGTTTAACATTTTATTTAAATAAATAATTATATATAGGATAAATACCTACTATGATTGAAGGATGATAAATACCTACTTTTTAATTATATTGTATATAATTTTGTAATAAATTCTTAACAAACAAAAAAAAATAAAAGTACGTAAAAATTATAAAATACATTACCGATGGAAGGTCTGAGAATGATCACAGGAATCTGTCCCATAGCTTCGACGGCCAATGCCTCTGATAATGCTTTGGTGAATGCATACGAATTAGGCAGATCGTTTAATAATCTGTGGCACAAAAAAAATGATAATCACGCTTGACGTAACAGTGACAGTAAAAAGCGCGGCAAAATGGCGCAAAGTGAAGGGGCACTTGGACTTTGTTTTTAAGCGGCTTACAACTTATAATTAGTGTTTTGTTAAATCATAATGTCACTTAACGCAACGAAATTTAAAATTTTATAGGTAGTGAGCGAAATCGTGCGTTAACAAACATATTTGTTTATCTGTGGATTGATTGTAACATGCAAATAATTAAAAAAAAATAATCCTAATTTCTTTTAAAAGACATTGTAATACATACAGGACCTGAATGAGAATATATATCTGTATGGCACCTAAATATAAGTACTAAAAGTATGTCTAAAATCACTATCCTCGTGTCAGCAGATACTTTCACCGTAACGTAAAGGTTTTCCGGAAAATCGCTAAAAATTACTAGCATCAAGCCACCTTCCGTAACCCAGTTCTCAACCCCAACGTCCGTTGCAAGAGCGATTAGCTTTGCGGGTTATTAAATTTGATTTCCAAGGAGACCCGCCACAAACTAATTTTGCAATAAAAAGGTTTTTTTTGTAGTAGTAGTTTAAAGGAGAATACTTCTGAACGAATCGAATTGAGCTAAAACCATCCTAAACCATATAACCTCAAAAATATTAATAAAATTATGTCAAGTTTTTGTAACAATCATTAAATATCCGTACTTAGGAGTGATGCTCTCGAAGGTGTCGTGGTCGAACAGCTCTGCTGCAGCGAGGATTTTGTGAGGATCAGCTGGTGGGTCGTAGGGTTTCTCTTCGAGAAGTTTCTCATGGAGATGACAGTATGCTGTCGATATATGCACGAACAACTGACGAACAATTGTCAAGTTAGTATATATCATTAAACATTAAACTATCCCTTGCCTGACATAGAAGGCAAATAATGTATTGTAAATAAGGAGTCCTGACGGTTGCTTCGCAGTACATATTCAATAATATATAAAGTTCAGTAGTCATTATGGTGAAATACACAATAAGAATGTACTCTTAAATTACATCTTAAGAAAGTTATATCCTTTGTTGCCTCGCGTGTGTATATAATAAAGTTTTACAAGATATAATCACATCTTTTCCTTTTCTTAGTTTAAAATCTAAAATTAAAAGTATATTGATAAATAAATCTTATTATAGCGTTCAAGAGTTTTTAGTCGATCGAAATGTGTGGAACTTTGTTGATTTATTTATTTGTTTGATATTATAATATATATACACTGTTCTCTTTTTAATGTTAAAAATAAAAAACGATTCAAAAATGCGTTTTAATGCCTTTTCCCAAATATTTTGAATATTAAAGGACGCCCGATCGCAGATCGCGGGCGTTAAGACGCGGACGTAAGAGGGGGCTTTTTTTGGCTCGCTGCCAACATTAACTAATTTAAAGTCACAACTCTGAAAACAATTATTATTTTTCTAAAAATAAAACATCGCTTCTATTCGTTCAGAAACAGGCATATTCACATTTTTTATGACGTTACATTCGCGTCAAGATTTCCAATCATAAAGACACATGATTTCAAATTATTGTGTCAATTTTGAGAAATGTGTTTTAATAGTATATAGTAAATAGTATTTTTTACCTTTAACTTTTTGCATTCTTTTGCCAAGTTGAGAATTAATTTTGTACCGCGAACATTTAGAAGTATTGCCTTCTTTAATGCTTCGTCGAATCTGCAAAAGAATTATTTTTTTAAGACTTCAGTGGGTAAGTTTTAACAGTCTAAAGTACACTAGTTTATTATACTATTT
The DNA here is from genome assembly GCF_028537555.1 of Battus philenor. NCBI lineage: Eukaryota > Metazoa > Arthropoda > Insecta > Lepidoptera > Papilionidae > Battus > Battus philenor. The sequence goes on from NW_027181686.1 coordinate 11,044,899, forward strand.
ATAAATGATGACTTATTATATAAATTCCCTAAATAAATATAATAGTTAATTGTTTTTCCTTAGGTTTTTATTTATTTATAGTTTTTTGTTATTATTTTATTATGGACAGTTAACATGTTTATTTATTTATATGTTCAGATATGTTTATAGTTGTTACAATATTAATACAGGGCGGGGTAAAAGGCGTGCGTAATTCAAAATCACATTACTACATAGCAATTTTAGGTAACTTTTTAATTCTACAACACCATCATCTTGAAGATTACTACAAGATCTGGTTCCAATAAGATGGCGTGACATTTCATTTATTCAATTTATCTTTGGTAGTTGTAATAATGAATTATTTCGTGAAAAACTGATATCGGGGTCGACATTTCATGGCTTTTCCGGAGCTAACATCTCGCCCCACTGAATTTTTTTCTCTGAAAATACTACAAGAACCGATGAGGTTTCACTGATTTGCGGTCTATATTCGAGGAATGTTTATGTTTAAGTGGCACACACGTTTTAAGAAATATATATACAATGCGTTTACTATATTTTAAATACTAGGGAGAAAGGAAAGTAATGTCGTTTCTGTCGACATATTTTACAGAAAAACCGATTGACGTTTACCGCTCCGGCATTGAAATTTCGTATACTAGACGGCGTAAGGTTGTTGATAACTATGGTGGATATATTGGTGATCATAAATAAAAACTTGTTAAAAATGTAGTCGTGTGAATTCAACTTAATATAGCGACATTACTTTTCCATCTCCCTGATATAATTTTTCTATCGTTGTAGTTTTTTTTCTAATTGTTTTTCAAATTAGCTTGATGTTCTGTCTAAAAAATATACACTGGCCTTAATATAACTTGCATGTTCTAAATATGAAAGTTTTTTAATATTAATTGTCACCTGCATGACGGTTTTTAAATCTGGTTTTGGACGGCATTAGAGTTTTGCCTAATGTTGACATTCCGGTACGTTTTGTAACGAAAAATGGCAATGACCGCTATGAAAATTGCGACAGAACATTCTAGAAATTAAAGATATTTTAGATATTTGTCTTAATGAATTTAATTAATATTGGCAGCATTATATTTTATAACAACATAGCTTTTTTAAATGGCGCAGATAAAAGCGTCAGAACGTCGTTTTCACAAGACAAATATTTTGTTACTAATATATTGGGGAACCGGAAAGTAATGTCGTTTCTGTCGACATATTTTACAGAAAAACCGATTTTACCGCTCCGGCGTTGAAAACTTGTATACTAGATAGCAAAAGGTTGTTGATAGCGAAGGTAATATTGAAAGGCGCATGCGCATTTATCAGCGGGCTGGCGGGCGGTGCACATTTTGTTGCACAACTATCACTGCAGATGTGGAAGTGGCTAAATATTGGTCCTTTTCTTATTATAGTTTTTTATATTGTTAATAAATATTTTTTCCGGCCCGCCAAAAAATTCTCAAATTGAATAATAAGGTTCCTCACCCGTGGTCTAGTGGGTTCTCATTCTATTATTGGAGGTTGCGTTTATACAAACCTGATGGTAGCTGCGGCGTGGACGACGATATCCACGTTGTCTATAATATACTGGCGGCTGTCGTTGGACATAGCTAAATCCGCTTCGCTCACGTCTCCATCGATAACACGCACTTTGCTTAACAGCTGGTCGACGCCGCCTCGCAACGCTGACACTTTTGCGAACAGCTGGAAGTATTTTAATTAACCTGTGTGTTATACAACACATAACTATGTACATAACTGAACTAATACATCAGTGCCTCAAAATTGATGTTAATATTTAATTACGTTTAAAAATACATTCATCTCAATGTTTTATATAGCGATTATTAACTTATATTGTACAGGAGGTAATGGTCAAGTTTGAGACAAAAGAATTTTAAAAATATTACAAATTCCCAAACATCAGCCGAACCATTTACAATTGTTGAACATACAGTACCCGGTGATTAATATTGCACATCGACCTTTGGAAAGAGACAACCGGCTAATTTCGGCTTCGTAGAGCGTTATCTCTGTCGCACGAAATACAACGACTGACAAAACGTTACATAGGTAGTGTGGGACAGAGATAGTGCTCTACGAAGCCGAAATTAGCCGGTTGTCTCTTTCCAAAGGTCGATGTGCAATATTTATTGCCGGGTGCTGTACATGTGTGTACCCTATTTTCATTTGAAATTAGAACTTAATAGTTATTACAAGGCACTTATACGATTTCCTTCAAAATATAAAAAAAACACTTAATTATCGTAATTTAATTAAATATAAATATTAACTAATAAATGCATCGTATGGACAGAAAGTTATATTAAAACAAATTTTAAAAAAACACCGAAAAATGCGGTAATTTTCGTATTTGCATAAAAAGCGGGGAATACCTTTAACATACTAAGTTAGTTTTGTTCGTATTCAAACTATTATAGTCAATAAAATAATTTGTAAAATTTATGTATTTTCAAATCTAAAATATTTCTTTACATTCGTGGAGTATTTTAGTTATAGGCAAATTGAATATTATCTGTAGCAATCTATATATTGCCATGTAGGTAAATAAAAATAGATGTTGCCATAATATTGTAATCTTTTTATTTACCGGACCGCTGAAGATTTGCTGCAATCTCTCCTTTGGACAAATTCCTTTTTTTTTACGTACGAGTAGAACAATTTCGCGGATGTCAGGACATTTTCTGTAACAAAAAATCAATAAGCAATGGTTATATTTTTTTATATATTCACTATTTATTGTATATAAAAACAGATTCGGCATAAAAGTACACGGATGCGATAGTTATTGGGTCATGGTCTGTCAAAGACAAAAGTCTGGACCTCTCGTTCATAATAAGCTATAGGTTGGGTGTTTCCGGATCCATCTCGGCTTAAAGATGTCTTACACTAGGAACATGTAGACACGGTGTCGCAGACAGGGGCAGTTTAACCTATAGTGCAGGATGTGCAATGCACACGGGCGCCATGGCGCTCCCTGCAACTAAGAGCATCGTCTTGGACCATCATGGTCGTAACTAATACTATACTGTAAGCTATACATACTTATAAAATAGCTTAAAAAACTTTCTTGTTACGACGGCAAAGTTAATAGTTATAGCTGCGGGGAGGGGGGGTTAGGCCCAGGGGGCGCCAGGGTTTCATTATACACAGGCGCTACACGAGCTACAGCCGCCTTTGGTCGCAGACGAACTGCTTATTCTTCGCGTTAGTCGGCCATTCCGTTCTCATTGTAGAACGCAATGACCAATGCCCCGGGTTTTTACTTTGCTAATTCTGTCCGATTTCTTCTTTTATAAGATAAAGATGTGGCGCGATTATTCTTAAATAACAAAAGTTCTGTTTATATAATAAAAAGTTTTTTTTTTAATTTGTAAAAAGTCATTACATCCAGTCAAATTCATTTTATGAAACATGTAATTGATTTAATATGTTATTTATATATTTCCCATCATCATCATCATTTTACCCATAGCTTGAAAGCGGCCTGCATCCAGGCTCTTTCAACAACTGTAACAAGGTGGTCTGTCCTCCTTGCCCGTCCTTGGTTTTCACTCCAGAACCTCGAGGCTCCAGCGATCATCTGTTATACACGCCACACTGCTACTTGCTAATCCGCATAATAATATGTAGGAGTAAAATATAATTTCGAAGTGTTGTAACAGCTCTTTACATGTTATACACGATGATTTAAAAATTACAAAAATAATTTTAAAACGAAAAAAAAAAATTATACATATGATTAATGTTATTTAATCTATGTTTTGGTTAAAAAAAATCATGATAACGCTTAAGTTGGTGAGCATTGTGTTTGGCCAATGTATATGTATATGTAAAGTTCTAGCGTATTGCAAATTCGTATTTGCTTGAGATACTAAAATGAAACAAAGTAACTGGCCTCCTTTCTAAAGATGGTATTTAAATCAATTTCGATAGACTTTGTTGCATATTACAAAATTTTAAGTCGTTAATTTGTATACAGGTCTCTATATTAGATACAATCTATACCATGGTTGCACAGACTTATTAAGACTAGGGGCCAATCGGGCAAATCATGAACTGATGGCGGGCCGGCCGCCAGAAGTATAGGTAATTAATTTTTTTTGGTTTTTGCTGTCGGCGGGCCACCAGTATTCGACAGGCGGGCTGTGGTCTGTGCATCCATGATCTATAGTATGTTACTTTACGTTACAGAAGATTGTTAGTAAATATGGGCCATGCTCGGAACTTCGATGCGAGAATAAATCATAAATAAGGACATCCGCAGACGAAACAGTCACGTTCAGCTCGAAGAATTGTTCATTTGAAGTGGAAATGTGTGGGATACGTCGCTCGTGTATCCGATGTTCGTCGAGGCCGTTGATAGACCCAACTGAATGGACCGTCGACATGATCATAGTTGCGTGGAGTCGTTGTATACTGACGTCGCAAGACAGGTTATTTAATGGCCTCTCCTGTTATATTTAATGCATCAGCTTAAACATTTACCACAGATAATTAAGAAAATGTATTAATGTAGTAAATAATAACTTCAATTACCAAATTTTTAAATAAATAATACATTGTTAGTAAAATATTTAATAATGACTCATGTGATTTATTTTATATAATTTTATAATTTTTATTATTTTATATTTGGCTTTTTAACTTATAGAAATAATTAAACAATAATAAAATAAATCTATATCTTTTAAAACATGTACTTATTTTAATTTGCTTGCAAACAGTAAGATAACCCTAATTATTTCGTAAAAAAATTATTAGCAAAAGTTTATTTTTTAATATTTGGCACATTTAGGTGTGATCTATGCCCAAATTTGATCTAAGCGACGCAACGTGAGACCGACTCCAATTTCCAAGGGCGTTTTGTATACATACACTGACCTTGGAAATGCCCATGCAATACAGTCACGCGATGTGATATTAAGAAACATTACCTACTTTATCTCGATTGCCGGCTATAGCGCTGCTTTCTCAGAATTTTTATTGCTCATTATGTACACAGATAAGATAGTTTCAATGTTCTGACATAACTTTATAATTAATGATTTGTAATGATTTTTATTGGCTATAATTGATTCAAAATACATAGTTCGTGTGTTGTTTGATTATTATTAAGAGAGCCGTTTAAGATTGTTTTTTGTTTTATTTATTTATTAACGCATATATATAAGCCAGCATAATGAAACTTGATGTTAATTTGTACCTTGTCTAGCCATAAGTTTTGTTACAAAGAAAATATCCGATAATTTAAAAAAATATATATTTTAAAGTTTTATATGTGATTATGTAGAGTGAAAAATATATGTTAACGTACTAAACTATTTATTCAAATTGTCCACCCTTAGCTTTAATACACGCTTCTGAACGGTCAGGCCATTCGTCGATGGATTCACGAACGGTTTCCATTGGAAACTTGGTCACTGCTGCCTTCAAAGATTTCTTGAGCGACTCAATATTTGGGTGACGATAACAACAGGACATGTTCTCTATCACAGACCACAATTTATAGTCCAAAGTGTTTGAGTTCGAATTAGCCGAAGGACAATCATCAGCCTTTATGAAGTCACAGTTTGCTTAAGCCAACACTAAATGGAAATTACTGTAAATATATTGTCACAATAATATTGTACAAATAGAAATGGACACGAGTTGCATGTTAATTTGTTAAACACTCACAACAGCACACTAGTAATGTGTGATATTTCCGAAGAACCTATTCAGCAATTTCGCGTAATGCTCAAACAAATATGTGAACAAATGATTGCTTTTGTCGCAACGTTTTCCAACAACATGTCGCAATGAATTTGAACTTACATAAATTATATATTAGTCCTGTTTCCATCGCTCACCGCCTTGCAAATTAGTAATGTAACTAAAATAACGTATTAAGACATACAGACGTTTACATATCAGACGTTGTCTTGTTTTAGCTATGAATTAACATTTCGAATCTTAATAAATAAAAAGTTATTTTAAAAAGTTTAGTAATTTTGTTGGTTATATTTCCTGGTACGTAAATAAGTTTTCTTTGTAACAAGATACCAGGCGGCTAAAAATAGGTTATATGATAAACATAGATTGCAAACATCGATACCACAAACACTGCTTTTGCGACTTATTTATGTAGGATATTGTCAACCGCACTGCCAATTATAACCTTTTAGTATAACAACTTTATACAAAGTATTAAGAATAAATCGCTCTCTTCTAAGTTATGGCGTGACCAAGGGAAAAGAGTTATTCATTTACATATAAGTAAATTTGATTTTTACAGATTCACTCTATTCATTCAATCTACTTATTCATAGCATCGTCTTTCTTTCGCTCCACAAGGTGTTAGTATATTAAAATTTGTGCGTGAAAAAGATCATTTAAAATTTGTTTAGATAGGGAGAGAAGTTTGGTCGGTGAAGGATGGAGGCCTTCCTAAACATGGTACGTGGGTCATCAGCCCCGAGAACTGTACCCGGCACCTCCTATAATGCCAGAGACTCGACTGGCCGCTAGGAGAATCTATGGAATATTGAGAAATACGCTCATGCTGCTTCAGAAATCCTTGCTCGATTCGTGGTGAGATATGATTATTTTTGTTCATATTGACGTTTGATATTCAAGATTTTAATACTACATACAATGTAAAGCGCACGTATATGTTACTTAAATACAAGAAATTTGATGGAGGTGTGATTAAAACGTATACATTTATATGTGTACAAATATTATTTACAATTTAAATACATCGTTATATAAATAATTTAAATTTCGACCCGGAAGCAATGATAGCGCTTCATCGCTGACAGAATTCGAATACAAATCGAAGTTTGAATTGAAATTTTAGCGCGTAACAATAATTTAGTACTAAACAATATTGTTGGCCAGCAACAACACGAAGTATTTATATGTATGTGTTCACAATATATATAAATACTTTTTATGTATGTATGCTTTAGTTATTATACCTAAAGTTGGACTATTCTTCTTTACAATTACTTAAATTGATTTTAAAAGATTTGGAAACATTTATATAAACAGATAATTATAAAAAAATTCTCTTATGATGTTCAAATATTGGGGGACCGAGGAGTAATGTCGCTTGACACGACTACATTTGTAGCTGGTTTTTATATCTAATTGATAATATATTACCTTCGTTATTAACAACCTTTTGCCATATACATATAAAAAGTTTTAATGCCGGAGCGGTAACATATCAATCGGTTTCGTGGTAAAATATGACGACAGAAACGACATATCTTTCCGATCCCCCTAATATTAGAATTGTGTGATTGAAATTAGCTTTGTTTATGAAATATTGTTGACCAGTGGAATGCTGTCAAATTACGTGATAGGTTTTGGGTGCTTTTGGAGTCCTGGAATAGTGACATAAGAAGGTTGTACCTAAACATCTGCATAATTTTTGTTTCACCTATCTCTAATGTTAGCTTTTACAGAGAAGTTTTAAAATCAATTAATAGATTATTTAAATACCTCAAGAGTTTTTCAACCAGGACCTTCCCCATGAAGCCGGTTCCTCCGGTAATGAACACCGTCTGATCGGAAAACGTCTCCGCGATGCGATCGGGTAATTCAGATTCCATTTCCACTTTATCTGACGCCATCTTGTAACTGCAAATAACGATGAAAATATATGAATCAACATAATAGATACATTAGTTATTTGAAATATCTCTCCAAGGTATTACAGCCTCCTTGTATTATGACTTATATTTTAAAAGATCTGCTAAAACAACGAAAGAGTTGTAATAGACTTTGTGCTGCCATAAATTGTTGGCCTGTCACCAATAATTTTTATTTTATTGTTATAAAAAAATGGAAGATATTTACGATCACATTAATTATCGATTAAATGCAAAATTATTTAATAAATTTTGCCATCTATAAACACTGAAATAGACGCTCAGCGCTCCGAATCGCAAATGCGTCGACGCATTTAAGATGTCGTGTTCGCGGGTGTTATCACGCATCTATTAGACAACGCACAGGACTAACAAATCCATGCTCACAAGATGATGGATAAGAAACCTGGGCTCTTTGCCCACGGAAGATCTTCAAGTTCGAAAACCTGGCGATGATCTCCAAAAACACTGTCGCCAGCAGAGTCTTTTTTATAACCCACGTTATTAAGGACCTTTCATTCCCCCATCCTATTTTTGGGACAAGGATATATTTAACAATGATTTTTTTTACAAACTTTACTATTTTCATCTTTCATATTTTCTATCGTTTTCACATCATTCATTTACATAACATTCACGCATCGCCCACCTAGCCTTCGCCGAGTTTCTTGAAATTATAATTATTTACATTTCCAAAGGACTATATTTATCTTTCTTTTTTTCATTTTTTCTATTCTATGTTATTTTATACAATATTATCATAACTTTTTAATTCTCTGTATAATAATTTCTTCTCAAAATTTTAAGTAGCACAATATATTATAATGTCTCCTTACACGGTTTAGTTACGCTTTATTACATCAGTTATAACAAAACCGTAAGAAAGTGTTCCAAAAAGGAAACGAACGATCTTGCCCATTTCCCAGAGCAGTCTTCGGTAAGAAACCAAGGGGACGTAGTCTTATGGTCTGACCAAATCCACACCGTTCCCAACATAAATGTTTCTGAGGTCATACAGGTGATACGATCGAAATAAATGGAGGGTAGAAATATATAGAAATACATAGAAATAAATAGAATATCGTGAGAGATAAGATCACTTCATGATTGAGGTCACGTATCTCACCGCGAAATGATGCAAGGAGAAAAATATTGACAAGTGACATCAACACAATACATTTTTGTTGCGCCATTTCTGTAAAATGCGTAGTAATGCACATTTGACATAAAGAACTGTCAAACACGCATAATTTTTTTTTAAATTTTTTCAGATTATAGCGTGATAAAGAAAAAGAGGAATTAATTTAAAAACATACGGATTCTATAATAGCTGCCTAGAAATTTTTTTTTATTATTTTATTATAACTAATAATACTTCTCGCCTTGTGATTGGCTAACGGTTTTTGTTGGTTGAATATTGTTTATGATTTTAAGAATCTGTATAAATATATGCCAAGTTTGATTAATATACATTTTTATCTTTTTTATTATTAGGATCTATGTTCCATAGACATTAGCGTCTGCCTTCGTTTTAAATTTACGATTTTTTTGCTCACTTTTCTGTATGTTACAGTGTTTAAATATAAAAACAAGTTTCTTAATCTATTTTAACGACGCTCTAACGACCACTCCCTCCTGGTCCTACTCCATACTGCCATCCTCAGGTTGTTCGCCAGTATCTTTGCAGCGGTAACTGTTGTATTTTTAGCACAAATATCTGTTTCCGTGAACTCAATTTCGATGAAGTTGCACAAAGCCTAAACATTATCAGCGTAACATCACCCATATAATATCGTCAGTATACACGCTTCTACTTTGATTTGCGTGTTATCATTATCTCTAAGATCGGCCGGCTCTAGGAAGGATACCACAAATAAAAGAAAAAAATGTGTACCGTATAAGGTGCCTGTTCATCGTATTAGGAGTTGTCAATATCACCAAATATTATAGGATTTATAAACAAACTACATCATAACTTTCTTTTGCGCTTAAATAACTTAGTAAGTTTTTTATTTTTTTTGCATGTAAGTATGGATTGCTTGTACTAATTTTAATATATATAAGAAGATTGGAAATAGATATAAAAACTTTAAATACATGAATGTATATCTCATTTGCTGACAATTAATGTAGAGTACACTCTATCTAAAAATGAAGAATTTTAGAAATTCGAATTAAAAAATATTAAAATTTATTTTTGTTTGCTATCTGTATCTGTAGACTTTGTACTACCAGAAGTAATTTAATAACCATTAGTAATTTAATTGTCTTGTCGCATTCCAATATAAAAACAAATTAACATTTATTTCAAAGTGATCAGTTTATACTGAGTTATTGTAAATAGATGTAAATCGTTTGAAGTTTTTTTGTTGGCAAATGAATAATACATTGACCATTGGAAAGCTTGTATACCTATATGTAATGACCCGGTATTTATCTACACGAGAAAAAACAGATATATTGTTGGACAGATTAACACGCAGACAATAAATGAAATGTAATTAACACGTGTATTGTCAATTTTCATTTCTTAATAAAATCGATAACATTTACAGTATTGTTCTAAATGTTTCGATAGGTGATCGCACATTTTGTAACTAGTGGTGCGGAAGTAATGTCATAATGTGAAGATGTCTTAATTTTTACAAATGACGCCAAATGTCACTGAACTTTAACATCTATAACGTAGATATTCAAATATAATTCATTGCTTCTTGAATTATTTCTCTATATATAGCCATTTGTAAAAAAAATAAACTACGTTCAAATTATGATATTACTTTTGCGCCACCAGTTCTATGACAATTTGTATCGGACACTTTTGTTGTGTTCGGTGATAACGTTGAAGAGTTTTTTTTATCAAATCAGGAAGAAAGAGATCCTTAGACAGACTATAGTAAACAACATAGCCTAAAGAATTGGCAAATTATAGTTGTAGTCCGTAGAACAGAAGGTTTCTGAGGCCTTATGGTGTTGGACTGGAGACCACGATGCATGCACAGCGTAGATCGTCCAATAGTATGTTGGACAGACAACCTTGTTAAGGTTGTGGGGTTGGAAACGAAAGAGGCGTACCGGGGGACAGTAATATCCTATAGGCCAAATTATGACGTTTAAAGACTTTTAAATGGTCTGTAACCAAAGAAATGTTTTTAAATGTGTTTATTCCCTCTAGGGCATAAATATAGGAAAGGCGGGCAAGTGCCATGACATTATTTTTTTATTAAAACTTTTGATAAACTGATTTCGTCACAATGGTTTTTTTTAACGTTCACAATGCAACAAATGAAGAACTAAGCCAAGATATACAATCTTATGTTGCTGAATGGTGAAGATATTTATTACCTTAAATATCGATGTTAGTGTCAAAGATAATTGACTTTTACTATTAATTAAGATTTAATGTGAGCATTATTATTCTGAGCGCTTGTAAAACTTTCGAAATGACTAACATAAGTTACGTAATTTGAAATGATTTGACCTTGTATACTTACGGTTGTTAAAAGGCTAATTCACTTTATCACCTACACCAAGTGATACTGCACACGATTGTAACGTCAATGTAAAACAGACTAAGTCATACCGAGTGCATTTCGATCTTTTTTATGGACCCCACCAGTCCTAAGTTTCAGTTTCGACACAAAACCGCTCAGATGTGGGCCAAGAGAAGAACTTTGCGCTGTTGAAATATGTATATAATTACTGTACACGTTTTATTACTAGAGTAATAATATTAAAACTCTTGTCCAATAGTGTACGCTTTTATAATAAACTACCTTGTGATGTTTTACAATTATCAAATAAAATACATTTAAACTTTATACAACAAAAATTGATAGGTAGGAAGGAAATCAAGTGGCAGCGGACAAGTCACATAACGTGCAGAAAAGATTGCTGCTAGAGCTTTGAACTTTTGCAGAGGTGACCATTAAGCTGCAAGCGTAATATAGAACGTCCACCGACAAGAATGAACCAGGCTTATTTTTACGGAATTTTCGGGAGAAGGCATATGTTTAACTATGAACGTCATACGGCTGAAATGTCGATGATAAAAAAATTGTCTGTATGATTGTGTATTAAAATCACATGTATATATATATATACATACGTTCGCGTTATAATAATATTTCTGGCTTATTAAAATATTTGCGTTTTCCATAACAGGCCTACGCTTAAACTTTATGTAAAAATACATCTAAACATGTATAAGGTAATAATTATTAATTGCTCATCGCTTATAACTTGCGACACGGCTCGAAGTGGAACAGACCATCAGCTTAAATACGCAGTCGTTTGGAAACAAGCCCCCCGTCCTTCAACTATGGGCCTTCGCATTTTTTAACAGTTCTCTATTTTTGATGGACGGATCTTGTAACTCGCAGTCGTCACGCAAATAACTTCGATTATTTTATATTCTATAACATTACGATTATCTGTCCGGACAATTTGCGCGGGAATTTTGACAGATTTGGAAAACTTAGGTTAGTTATAATTTTTATTCGTGTTATATTTTTAAATAGTCCAAATAAGATAAACGAGAAATAAAATATTAAGAAAACTTTATAATACATTGTGTACCTTAATTAAAAAAAAACGACTCACAGTACATATGAAAAAATTAACAGAAAAAAAACGATCTTATTAAAAAAAAATAAAGATAATAAAGAAGTCTTTTAATTTGAGCATATTGCACATAAATATAATAAATAAACATAATGGAAAATCGTTTCTGTCCCACACCACCTATGTGACGTTTTGTCAGTCGTTGTTTTATGCGACAGAGGTAACGCTCTACGAAGACGAAATTAGCCGATTGTCTCTTTCCAAGGGTCGATGTGTAATGTTTGTCGTCGGGTATTTCCATTATGTGCATTGACTCATATAACAAAGTAATGCTTTATGTTGTATGGCTATCTACAATTATAACACATCTGGCCATTCCTCTCCATTGTTCATTAAAAACAATGTGAAATTTTAGTTTTCGCAATTTAATCTAGAGCGCCTTGATAAAATGTCTCATTTACTTCGTGTAACCATAAAAATACAAACAGATCCAGTTGTTTAAAACGTAATAGTTTTATAGCATTTGCATTGCATTTGATGTATTATAAGTTATGCTACTAGCCGATCTAGGCTTTGTGCAGCTTCATCGAAATTGAGCCCGTGGAAACAGCGGTCCACGGACTAAAAAAAATATGCTGGCGTTCGTACCCCAATTACGACGAAGACGTAAACACGTGAACTATACCCGTGTAGGTGTCTTGATTGTATTGAACATGACGCCAACTTAGATCAGCTTGGCCAGACTGGATTTACCACGAGAACTCGGACCCCTCCCGTGTAGGTGTATAGCGTAGTGAGTGAGGTATACTTTACATAGAACGAAGCGAGGACTACTCGGCGATCGGGAGTGACATTGACCTCTCCGGACCGCCCTCATACCATAGCATTTTAGGATAAAATTTTAGCGGAATAACTAACTAATTATGAATGAATTCATGGGTTGTTTTATTTGCTAAATAAATCATTTAAGTGTAACAATGTATATACAATGAAAGATAAATCTAAAGAAGGGTAATTCAGTGTTACCAGAGCTTAGATCCACATACCAAGCAGGTTTTTTTATACTAGAAAGGTTGCCAATATTTCTACAGTAATCCCCTAGTAGTGACATAATAGTCACTAAAAAACGCATCACTCCCGCACCAACACTCAAGACTTACTTCGAGTTTCTCCGTCATCAGGTTCTGCACAGCGTCCTCTTCCGTCTACAATTCCTTCAATGCGTATTCCTACAACTGACATTCCAGTTACTAAACCGTCTACTACCGTTTCTTTTTCACCGTCCACAAAAAATCTACCCAATATTGCAAGCTCTGGTAGACGCGTAAAGTTCAAATCTTTAGATTGACTTATTTCTCTCCGTGGAGGGTAGTCTGGCGACATAATGGCCACAACAAAACACTTCACTCCCGCACCGGCACTCAAGACTTACCTCAAGCTTCACCGCCATCAGGTTCTGCACAGCGTCCTCTTCCGTCTGTTGTTCCGCCTGCAATTTCTTCAATACATATTCCTACAACTGACGTTACAGTTACTAAAACTTCTCCTACTGTTTCTTTTTCACCGTCCACGAAAATCTACCCTATATTGCCCGCTCTGGTAGATGCGTAAAGTTCAAATCTTTAGATTGATTTATGTCACTCCGTGGGGGAAAGGGGGGGGGGGACATAATGACCACTACGAGACATCACTCCCATACAGACATTCTGACATTTCTTATATGTATGTTAACGACGTACGCTTGTGACTGTATTATTATTATTAAACATTGGAGTCAGAAAAAACGAGGGGTTTCAATCCGTATTACCTCCCAAACCCTCTATAATACTGTACTTTTATAACGCATCTTCATATAACGCGATTCCATCATGTCTCTCGTATAACGAGTATTTCCTTCCTTTGCTGAAATTTTACCTTGTTGTCTTCAGCCGCTTGACTTTTCAGTCCTATGTCGTAGACCATCATTATTTACCTAAGCCACCTGAAGAGCCAAAAACTTCTGCTTACGGATATTATTAATTGCAATTCACGTTTTAATTAATATGACAACTGTCAAAAAGAATTTGTCAAAAAGAAAAAAAAACCCGGCCAGAACATCTTGTCATAAATGCTTGAAACTTGTAACTTTCAGTAGTGCAATGAATAAATCTTTGTGTGACATTAAAACTTGTAAGCAAGTCTAAAATCCTACTTGGCGAGTGAACGGTCATCTGTAAATGTCCTAGAGTCGTTAATCCTAGAGAATTAACATAATAACTTAGCTCCACAATTAATAAAATATTTAAAAATCGAATACGAGAAAATAAATTCTATTTTATTTTTAAAGGATATTTTTTGTGTGTGACAATATTTAGGGGAAAAATCATCATCGTCATTTATTACTATGTCCGCAAGATGGGGCAGAGGGCGTTCAAAGTACGTCTCCATCCCGAGCGGTCTTGAGCCTCGCGCTTTACTTCATTCCACGTCATTTCAACTGCCTTCACTTTTGCAGTGATTGTCCGCCGCCAGGTTTGTTTTGGTTAGCCACATCTTCGCTTTCCTCGAGGATTCCATTCTTGGGCTTGCCTGGATATGTAATCAGGGTCCTTTTGGAGCGTGTGGCCTAACCAGTTCCACTTGCGACGTTTGATCTGCTGGTCGATCGGCATCTCACCGCAGCATTTCCAGAGATCTACGTTGGACTTTCTCAGGCCAGTATATACTGAGAATACGTCGGAGACATTTGTTAACGAAGACTTGGAGCCGACACGAGATATCTTTGGTGACCTATGATTCGCATCCATATAAGGAAAGACTATGTATAAACCTTTTTTTATTTACACACCTGTTTACTTATCTTTGCAACACTCGGTGTGGTACAGAATGCCGATATAGCGTGAATCCCATCACACGAGGAGTTTTTAAAATGCTTTGCAGCACCCCCCTGTAAGTTATCCCGAGATTTGTCACGTGTGCATCCTTGTACGGTCTCTAGGGAGATTTAAAATAGAATTGGAAGTGACGGAAATATATATATATATATGACAGCTTCCAGACTACATTTCGGTAATTTATTACATTATTTTGCAAAGTTGAGAATTTATTTTGTACCGCTCACTTTGTATTGCCATGTTTAACGCTTCATTGAATATGAAAAACAATATTTTGTTTTATGGCTATACTGAGAAAGTTGTCTAAAGTAAATAAATATTTCTGTAGATAATAAGTCCCATAAACTTAATTTAGTTTTTATTCATTCATCGTTTATTGTTAATACTTTATTCTGGTAAATTGACATTATTTATTTATTCATTCGTTCAGATATGCCTAGGCCCCTTGTCCACGGCGACATTTGTAGCGATGCTATTGAGTCTTTGTTTCAAAAGCAAGTAAAGATGTATAGCAATTAGACGTATGCCAAACGACATAATTCAAATTCCGCAACTCGTTGTTTTAATAAAACAAGTTCCATCAAAAATATTTATTACACAAAAAAAAGATAACAAAACTTTTTCTTATGCAAGTTACAACAGGCAGAGTCAACAAGCGACAGCGAGTCGTGCGATTCGATCACAGATAAAATTTAATTTATTTAGAAATAATCCATGCGTGATTTACAGATTAAAAAGCCGTCAACATGACCACTTGTTGATTATATTTAAAACAATTTTAACTAAGGTTTTTAAGTTAATTTGTCACTAGCGTAATGAATTAATTAATAATATAGTATACGTAATATATTAATGAGATAGAAAAGTTATTATTAGTAAAGTTTATTATTAAAGTCGAATAGGTAAATATTTAATATTTATCTAGGCACACTTACAATGTATAAGCAAAATAGCACAAGATATATATATATATAGCGTGTAAAAAGATTTAAAATACGACCAAATTTACGGTGAAACAGTAAGACAACACTATACAAAGTGTCTATTAATGTGTGCGTTAGATGTACATACATATCTCACATTGATATAAAATAAACTTCTTACACACACATATATATATCATAAACGTCAATCGTTTTAATTAAATTGTTGTGTCAGATGATTACCCTCCAAAAACGAGAAAAGGGGGAGGAGGGAGGTCAGACGACAAAATAGCGTGAGTCTCTGCCGCGAGTGTTGACGACGGACTGATCGAGTCCTGCGGTTGATATCCCGCCCCCGTCACGCCCCGCATACCTAAGGCGCGGTACAGCAGTTTCGGTAAGCGAGCAGTAGGTCTAAAAGTTATATTGAGGCTCGTTGGAAATCGTCGATTTAACTACTATGTTCGCCGAATAGATTTTGAACTAGACTGTATAACTTATCATATTGAAGAAAAAGCAAGAATGTGTTTACATTGGTAAAAAAAATTAAAAACTACAGTTTTACCAATACTTCCTTTAGGAATACGGTTAACCATTTTTTTTGATAATGTTCTATCTTAAACAATTCAAAGCAGTCAAAAATTATGAAGTTATTTTGGCATAGATAATCTAGTGTCATAGCTATAAAAATAACGTTTTAAGTTAAAAAACATAAGAATTTTCAAAAAATATGTAAAAATATGGGTTGAAATAATAATTTAACAATATCAAACACGGAAGTAATATTTGTAGCTTTGTTGAAGAAAAATACAGGTTCAGAAATCCAGAAACTACCATTAATTTATAAAACGAGTTCTTTTAAATACTACAATCATCTGTCTCTTTCACTTACAAACATACGGTTGAAAGAACACCATATTAACTCTATTTGGCGAACATAGCATAATCAACACGTGATTGTACAGATAATGAAAATGGTTTTAATTATTATTCTAAAATAAATACATAAATAAAGAAGGAACAAGTAGGAATACATAACACAACTTATATTCCATCACTGGTTTACTAGAAATATATACTAAAAAATCTGGTTCATATAAATCTTAAAGCTGTTTGTTTACAGTGGAAAAGCATATTTATTTTGAAACAATTACATTCTTTAATTCATCTATCAGTCCATCATTGAAGCCATCTCCATGATTTTTAGCCAATTTACAATGACCAATTTACAAACACGAATGCATTTTTCAATATCTGGTCAATTTGTGGATTAAACCAACTTGTCACAGGCAAAAAAATTAAAAAAAACCTTAAAGCTATTAAAAAACCAAAGAGCACAAAAATCAAATATGTTTATATATATAACATGCAAAGTTAAAGCACTTTTTGTCACAAACATAGTTGGAAAATAAACACTACTCATGAAAGATTATTACTATTTTGTCACTATAATCACAATCACATTTTAATAACCCAACTCTAAGAAGTTCAAGACTATATAGTTTTCTCATTTCTTAGAAGTTGATTTAAAAAGAAGAATGGGCTAATGGGACAAAAAACTTCACTTTCATAAATTAATAGCAAAAATTATTTTAGATTAGATTGCTAATCTTACAAATCTTATCTCTATTCACGCAAAATTACGTGTAATGTCTAACTTATAGGCTTTTTTTTGATTAGCAAATCTCTAACACTGGTGTTTTTTTTAAGTATGCGAAAAGTAGAAATTTAACAAAAATCTTGTTCTAATAGATATAAAAAATTGCCGAAATAAAAAATCATGGAAGTACTATGTAAACATTAACATTATCGCAAAAGATATATAACTAAATTATAATATATAACTTCCTAATCCGATAGATGGCGCTGTTCACGCGTTTATTTTAAATGTTACACCAAAAGACAAGCGTCAAACTAAATGATTTTTATATTATTAGCAAAGATCGTATATATGAATGCATATTTATCTATCTAGAATTGTTGGCTGATCAAACTAAGCTATTTTGTGTTTAAAAATTCAGATTTCTTTCTTGTATTATCTAATTTGTTTACTAACAAAACGCCTTCATAATTTCTAAGCGCAAATACTGCTTTATTCAAATATGCATCCATTAATCTCTGATAACCAAATTACACAAAAAAACAGAAACATCAATATACATGATACATATATTAATTTTAAAATGATACCACATTAAATAATGTTCCTAAGAAATATCCACATGTAAACCTCTTTCTTTCTTTCAAAAAGCTTTCATGGGTCAACATATATTTGTATGGAATCCACTGTTTGTTATATATTTAAATTTAAAATTATATAATGTATGGCAAATGATTCAATGCTATTCTTTATGGGCCTAATGAATTTTAAATATTTATTATAAAAAAAAAAACAGCACTATCATACACACAAAGCTTTATGTGGACATTTAATTCGACATGAAGTTTATATAAGTTACATGACCATATGATACAAATATATAACTAGAACAGACAACAGTTTGATATATACACATGTTTAAGATAAATAACATTGTATCAAATATATAATTCGAAACATACATGTTTTATAGCTTCCATGTAAGACTTGTATGGAGAGACCTTAGTTTGATTTCTCAATACAATTTACTTCTTAGGTAGACGGTAAACTTTAATGTTGGAGCCGTCGAAAACGCAGTCCGTTCGTGATGGGTACACGCTTTTTAGGTTACCTTCTGTGTCGACGATTTTTACCTGCAGATATAAATATATTTACTATAAATAAATCATAGACCTCAAGATCTTATTATGAATAAGGATGAAATACATGGTTATCGACAGAGATTAGACATATAGAGACATATTTATCTATGGTTATTTTGAGCTAAGAAAAAATGGAGATTGCTACAAAAAGTTCCTGAAGCAGACCTTTTTTTTTATAAATAAATAAAAGAAACTATTTCTAAAGTTGTCTATGTGCACACAAAAAGTTTTTATACAAACATAAAAGCCTAAATACTGAATATTGCATGATATATAGTGTGATAGCTTGTTTATCAGCAAAAAGCTTTTGAGCTATTTCCAATCCTCATGTATAAGATAATTACTGTAAAATATATCAGATTAACTTTTCTTTATCAGGAAGGTAACAAACTAATAACTATTTCAAAGTCTGTGGGGACTGACAGAACCAATTTTAATATGAATTAAACCAAATTTTGAAAATCCTTTATTTTACTGTACTAATATTGTGTAATTTATTATATCTAAAACCATATATTTTTGGATGTATCATATACCTTTAAAGAAGTGAACTGCATGTTCACCCCTTTAAAGCAACTATAACCATTTTATTTCATCACATGTATTTCATTTAAATATGTCAACACATGAACTTTATTGGAATATCCATTTTTCTGTTATATGCCCGCTATTATCATAATGGATATAGTAAATTTTGAAAACAGGTTTTGACAAGACGCATACCCTATCTACTATCCACCAGAATCTAGATAGTGATCATTCTCAGTTTCTTTTAAGGTATCCAAAATACACAACAGAATGCACCGTTTAAACAAGCCCTGGGGCTGAACGTCACCAGACATCCTCAATCAAGAACATGTAACTAGGGTTGAGTTAAACTTTAAAGTAAAGCAGTACCTGTTGCACAGTGAGCGTGTGGAAGTCATTAGAACCAGTTGGTTCATCTCCGATGCCAAGTAGGAGGCATTCCTGAAGCAGCTTGTCCATGACGGTCTTGCAGGCGGCGAGCGATGCATGTGACGTCACCTCCACGAACATTGTTTTGGTGTCACTCGACATCTAAATTTAAATATTATTTCTTAACGCTATTACTCTTCATGAACTAATAAAATAGTCAAGGTTACGAGGAAGTCGTTTGATAAGCAAAACCTGTCATTAAGGCATCTTTATGGGAGGCCTATGCCTTACAGAGGTTGTCTATAGTCTGACATGTTAATCAAGATGGCAGACATTAGTTCTTTAATGTATTTTACAACACTGACCTTGTCATTTATTTATCTACTAAAATAGAACAGTCTGTTGTATTGACAATAATAAAAATATAATACTAAGAATTGAATTGTGAAATAATGTGTACAACTTGTTGAAGGCAGCCACAACATCTATTTGTGATACTTATTAGCGATATCTTTGCACATTTTCATTGTTTTCTGTGTAACCATTGTATGAACTATTCTTTCAGGTCAGAAATGAGGTCAGACCACATATCTCAGACAAAAGTCAATCTCGACCATACTATGTAGAAGCATTGCTGGAGTTTCTTCCACCACTCTTCCAGCCAAGCAATAGCAACCGGCCAAGCCAATGTTTGGCTCTCTCGGGCGCCCTTGTGTCAGAATGCTAAGCGGGTATTATTGACGAGACACAGCTTCCGCTGACCCTTGAACTTGGTCACTCCATGGAGCATTCTATGAAGATCAATCCAAGAGCTCAACGATATAGGAGACACTAGCACACTCAGCACCCTGCCACCTCATACTTGTGGAATCTGCAAATGCCATTTGGGCAGCAATGAGAGTTCATTAAAAATGTACTGTATAGATGTAAGTACCTTTGTATCTTCCGAGTTCGTGATTGGAGGGAAACTGATGACTTTTCCGCTGGCATCTTCCAAACACGGGTACTTCGGTTTGCCTTCCAATAGGTATAAGTATCTGTAAATATATAAGAATTATTTACATCCAATATTGATATTTACCAAAGAAGACAACAAACTATTATATGAAATGGAATGTACTACCATAGCTAAAGTTATTTTGGGGCATATACAAGTGGAAATTCACTTTGAACTATGAGGATTTGTTAGTTGGTTTTGAATTACACATTTAATAATAATTTCTTTCACATTAAATCAATAAATAAATTAATCACCCTGAAAACATCATCATCTCAGCAGCACGACATAGATAGCAGGATTTTTTAAATGAAACCATAATCTATATTTTCTATTAGAAGGTTACAGACCAATAACTTCAGGCAGTATATCTGCTAGGATAGCTAGATTGCAAAAATACAACATACTTGTGTATCCCTGTATAGACATTTCGTTTCTTCTCTTTCCTTAGAGCCTCTGCCTCCGCTTGCAGCTGCTGGAAGAGCTGTTCTCCAGTGTATGGACGGACTCTGGACAACGGGACCAGCTTTAGTGCCTTTGGACTTTTTGCTGTGTAAATCAGATCACCTGAAATAATAAATTATATCAATATAAAAATGCTTCTAAGATTTATTATTTTTCTATATGAATATAATATAATTTTACTGTTTTTGCTACAATGAATGAATTTGTATATTACTGTGAGTAGTAAATAGGGAGGGCTATGAAGTAGCACAAATTCATTGCAAGCTTAAACATCTCTAATCTGCAGTAGACTATTTACTATCGCTTTAAGAAAATATTTTGTTAAATATAAAACCAATACACATTGTGAAAAAAAAAATTGGAGGTAACTGGTTTTAGTCTGCGGGTATTTCTCGAGGAGTTGAGTTGGCTTTGGTAAGGCTAATCCAGGCTCAAAATGAAGCAATGTCCCTTTGTTGTAGAAACCAACTCAAAGAATACAAAACAAGAACTCAAATATCGAATGTCAAAAACCTTTTAGATACATTAGGAAACCATGCTTATTGGCACATATATAAGATACTTGTTAATATCACCGAAATAGGTCAGGCAGAATATTGTTATACTACAGCACCCGCAAGGTGGACAACCTTTTTAATATCATCAGAAGACACCGAATGCATCCCAGGTCCTACTAGTCCCGTTGGAAATCAATAGGGTAGGTCTATGTCTAGCAGTGAACCACTGAAATGATAATAATGATACTATAATACAATTTGCATTCATTAAGAATGCAGTGATTCATTACTATTAACTATCTTGACCTATATACTATGGGACATAGTATTGTGTTCAAAAGCATGTCTTCAACTGGTCATTGCAAAATTGACTTTCTAATTTGATTAGTGTAGCATAACAAGTCATTGGACAGTGACACTACTGCAATTTTGTCGCAACCAGACTTTTGGTCCACATTGTCTCTTGTATTGTCAAAACAGGCATCTTGGACAGGGATTGTCTTTAATAGCCCAACCCAACTTCTCTAGAAATCCCAGCGACAATATAGCCGGGGAAATCAGATAGACCACCCAGTGAACCAAGATAGATAGCTCTATAGGATGCTGCTTGAATTTAAACTAAATCTAACAATTTAATGTTAAACAACTAGAATTAGTTTTGTCTCTTGTGTATTTATGAAGGCTCAATTTAGACCCCGAGACACTAGGACCCCAATCAGAATATCACCTTTAAGTCATGTATGTGTCATAATGTAATCCTCTTGGTACAATCTGTATGATCTTGCCTAGTAACTATATTGGCAATAATAAATAAAAATGATAATATAACATAAACTAACCTGGCGATATCTTACTCATATCATGAGTTGCAATGGTTGCTATGTTTCTTTTATCACAGACAGTGTCATGTAGTTTAGTTTGCAACTGTATAAACTTCTTGAATGATTCATCTGTCAGATATAATTCATTTATAATACAACAGAGTATGAAAGGTCTTACACTTGAAACTTCTGACTCTAAAATCTTAACCCTGACAGTATCATCTTCAACATGCAATATTTTCATGGAGTGGCAAAGATCACAAATTTCATCTGGTTGTGGTTCTTCGAGTTTCTTCCCTTTCTTGCCTTTACCTTTGGCTGAGGGTTGGGATGCTTCTGATTTAGGACAGTGTTCTCGTATGTAGTCTATGACTTGTTTTGTACGACACTGGTCTACCAGCTTCATGAGACGTTTATCGGATAATTTGTTACCTTTGAGATTTAATTCTGAAATAATTAAATATTTAACAACAGTTAATACTACTTTCAATAATAAATAAAATTAATTTTCAATAGCTTATACCAGGGGTAACCAAGCTCCTGAACAGTCGTGCCATTGTTTGAAATTTGAAATTTTTTGCAAGCCGCAATTAAAACACGCAAACAAATATTTTTTTACTAAAATTATATTTATTGAAATTATATAACCAAAGTACAAATTATGTGTATGAAGTTAGATATAATGGCACTCCTAATAATACTTAAGATGCAGGTTAGTTAATTATGATTGGTATGTGGATTTCCCTAATTTTCTGGTGGAATAATAATAATTATTGTTAACACCAGTAATTCGTTTTGATTACCCAGGAGCTGACATAGGTAATATAAATTTAAATATTAAAATAATCCAACAATCAATTGAAGCCAAAAGTTATTATTCAAAGAGTAACATGTAGCTCGTCAGCAGTTTTGCCACCCCTGACTTATACACTCAAACCTATTATTGTTTTTTTTGTGCAGTATATTAAAGTTTCAAATTAGAGAAAATAGGATGTTGTATATCTAACCAACACAACATTTACAAGCGTCTAGTGAAAGAATGGTTGTTACAAAAACTGATCATCATACATTATAATGGAAAAAAAGTCATCTATAAGAGATGGGACAACAAAAATTTTGGACCAATTTACTATAAGAAAGTTTGTATATTGGGAGACTATAGAGGATAATGGTTATACATTTTAGCAATTTCTATTTTTATACTTCTAATGGGGTTCTTATTTAACACAAAAAATTACTAATAACTAACTTTTATCCCTTTCACAAAACAAGTTTGAGTAAATTGCAATGTATATTTTTATATTCCTTACAATTCAAGCGAATGACCCCAAAGATCATGGTTAAGATTGCACATAATGCAACATTGAATTGAAATTTATTTCACAATTACAGCCATTCAGAAGCTCATTATTAATGTTAATTCAGTTATGATTGTTGGAAGAAGCTAGAGACAGGCCACTTCCAACTTGTCCTATTAGAAATATATAGGATGAATGCCAGAGTCTAGTAGTCCATGTCCTAAGGCTAAATTATTATGAAATTATTACAAGATAAATCTTTGTACAAAAGATGACAGTTAATGACAAGAATTAAATACAAAACTATCCACATTTACCCTCATAAATTTTTGCAAATGAGAATAATTTAAAATTTAGTTTTTTAATACATGTTGTTTCATAGTAAGGTTCATACATAGTTACATCATGTATTTCAAATTGCATCATTTATTTTGTAATATTGCATAATATTATAATCTATTATAATTATTTGAGTAAAATATATAATAGCAAAAATAAAATATATAAAGGCAAAAATGCATTTAAGACAACCAATTTAATTAGAATCCTGTTAACTACAGGATATTGTTATTAATTAACTTGATCTGTATTATATAGTTTTATTGTAGGTAAGTAGGTAATATTACATGTATTTAATTATAATAATAGAAATTTTAAATTTTACCTTTTAATTTGCCTAAATTAGCTATTTCGCCTGGTATAATCTTCAGCTGATTGTCACCCATGTCGAAGTTCCTCAGACCAGGCAGTACTCTTGCAACATAGCTGGGTAAAACTTCTATACAGTTCCCTTTAAGTTTCAAATCTGTTAAATGCGGCATATTAGCGTTTTCTATGTCCGGAAAATTGACTAATTTGTTGTTCGAAAAATCCATTGTAATCAAATGTGGAAAATCGCTAAAACTAGGTAACGTGTCTATTTGATTCGAACTTAAATTGATGTTCATCAATTCCTTCATTTTGTTGACGCTGTCAGGAATTTTAGAAATTTGGTTACGCGACAAATCTAACGTTTTTAGTTTCGTTAGCGAGGTTATATTTGCGTTGAACTCTTGAATTTTGTTACCGAATAAAAGAAGCGATTGGAGATTTACAAGTAATTTTATGTCGTCGGGAATAACATCGAGACAAGTGTCACTTATATTTAAAAGGTTTAAATTTGTTAACTGAAAGACGGTGCGGTCTAAACCCTCTTCAGAAATCCGTTTCGATATAGCAGCACCCGCCAATTTGATTTCATGACGATTTTCTGCTTTTGCAGTGGTAACCTCTTGCCATACGCCCATTTTCAGCGTTTCACTTTAATTGTATAATTTATAATTTTTAAAGCAAAAATATATAAAGCACGTCGCGTTGCAAATTCAAAACGGAAAATAAATAGGCACTTTATACTTCGTTACAACTGTCAACGGTTGAGAATACAGATGAAGTAACTATACAGATATAGTATTACAATGAATTATAGTGTAGTTTAGTAGAGTTCAAATAATAATTAATTTAAAATGGAATAATTTTGGTAATAAAACTCGTTTGAGTCTAATGAGATAAATAGCGTTCGCGTGATTGTATATATAAAATCCTACGGGATACCGTATTTACGATTACTTCCACTAAGTAGATCTGTGGTCCGGAGCTAGTTTTTAAAAAACAAACGACACTTTCTTCGCGTTCTCTGCGAAAATATGTTCACCTTATCCTCTATGTTTTACTGGAGTCGTGCCGCATTTACACCAGGGGTTAGGGATGATCATTCTCTACGTCAAATTATGACCAAGGGTAGAAAGTAAGAACAAATCCGTCTCTGGAAGCAGAGAAAGATTTGTCTATTATACTCGGCTTTTGATGTAGCTTGTCCAAAATATCTTTCAGAGAGCGTTAGCTTGGTATTAGCAGCTATACCGATGAGTATTCGGTCTCATACTTCTCTTAGGCCATGACCCAAGGGTCTCTTGGGATCTATATCAAGTAAAAAAAGGACCAATATTTAGCCACTTCCGCACATGCAGTGGTAGTCGTGCAATAAAATGCACCGCCCGCCAGCCCGCTGATAAATGCGTATGCGACAAACAATGCGAATCACACAACCGCTACCGCCAAATTACTCAACACGTGTTTCACCTCTCCACGGGGCATCTTCAGGAGTAATGTTACACCGATTAATGCCAAACACAGAGTTTGTTTGCCGCATACCTACGCATTTATCAGCGGGCTGGCGAGCGATGCATTTTATTGCACGACTACCACTGCATGTGTGGAAGTGGCTAAATATTGGTCCTTTTCTTACTTAGGATGGACTTTCGCGAGGTAACGCCTGATTCCATTAAAGATCTATATCAAGTTAGTTGCGTTTTAAGTTGTTCGGGGGAAGAAAAGGGAAAAAAAGACTTTCCGAAACCAGGTTGCGAAAACGGCTGACGCTAGTGTGCTAGCCGTAGAACGATAAAGTAAGAACATCAAAAGGATTTTATTGCTAAATCATTTACCCCACATAAAAAATTAAACAGCGACGTAATAAAGAACATTAGAACAATTTTACTTTCTCAATTTACACCTTCCTTCTTTGAGTAAATCCAGAAAACTAAGTACCTGGGATTTGTGTTTTTGCAATAAAGGTTCATAGATAAATGTATAATAACTGATAAATACGTGTAAAAATTTTAAATATTGATTTATCTGTCTGTTTGTTCAATTCGATCAAGTTTAATCGTGACAATTGATGTCACGATTAAACTTAGTTATTCACTTATAGGTATTAGTACAGATAATTTAAAGTATTATCAATACCTAAATTAAAAATTTATGTAAGGATTAAAATATTTATTATCAGATAATATGCCTTTATCAATTATTCATAAGTGTAAATGGAGCTTAGATAAAAACAGTCAATCACATCTTGACCAGAATGGCGGCGTGGAGTCTTTCAGTGTTTTTGGTGGCCTCCCTTCTGGGTTTGGTAATGTTTTTTTTTTATTAATTACTCTTTAGTATAAATTAGTTTATGAAAAAACAAAAAAAGGAAAAAGTTATGTTTATTGAAAAGAGAGAGTTTAATTTTTTTAAAACAAATTCGTCTATTTTCACATAGAAATACCTTAAAGATAACTTTTTCAGCTTCATATTAGTCTCAAATATGACAAGTCATGTATTTATTATGAGATCGAAAAAAATTGAATCGATTTAATCTCCCTTTTTTTATAAAGAAAAATTATAACGTATTGTATGTCTACAAAAACGTTATCGATTTCCCAAAAAGTTTTAGACACAATATACCAGAAAGAAAAAAAAAACAAAGTATATGTAAGACTCGTCTTCATAGAACTTTTCTTTTTTAAAAAAAAACAAAATATCTACATGGGCAATGTAAACGATTTAAAAATAGATTCCCGGATAATATTCAAAAAGCTTCCATTTCTAAATTTAAAAAAAATGTTAATGAATTTGTGTGCAAAGGGTTACTACATTTAAACAACTTCATAAAAGATAATACATCTTGGGAATGATGTGTTTGTCCCCAGGCTATATACGTTTTCATAATATATATGTAATTTATTCTTAAAATATGAATTTTGCTGATTTACTTTAGCCTATCCTTTTCAGACCGAAGACATTCATCATTCTTGGTAGATTCTGTTTGACATCAATAAGAGATAACTCGATTATAAATCGTAAATCGATCGTAGATTGAAAAAAGAATTTTGAAATTAAATTTTGAAAAAAGAAAATGGTATTATATAAGCGCATTTATTGCTGCCCAGTACCTCGTCCAAGCACCTATTCCTGATGCTTAACTAAGAAGTATTTAGGTTTAAAAAGAGCTATATTTTTTAAAACACACAAATTTTTTGCCCATAGGAAGTTTCCACTGAAGGCACTTAGCATAGATATTTTTAAAGTAACTAAATTCTAGGCCTATCACTGGACTAAGGCATAGAATTTACACTATATTTCACAGAATCAGGAAGTTGTCAAACGTTTAAAATCGCTTCGGGGGACGAATCATGCCCATCAGTTAATCATAAAAAGACATGTCTCTTCGCTTTAGCTGTCAATCAAAAAAACAATCGCGTACAACTTTTCTATTTTGGGGTACTCTGATCTGCCGGAATTCGGTCTTTTTTTTCTTTAAGTGGCCCCTGCTATTAGGGGTCTCTCGTATCTTTATCTTTGGGAAGAACAGGGTCGTTAATACTCTTTATTGATTTTTTTCTCGCTCTTTTTTATTATCTACTTCTTCCATTTCACAATTTTATCAGTCTTTCTCTTCCGTTCTATTCGCCCTACATCTATCCTCAACCACTACATTCTAGGTATCTTTATTTACAATTTTCTCTAAATCTCAGTTTAATACAGCTTTACATTGTATTACATATATTTATCACAGTTTTTATCTCTTATTCTACTTGTTGGAATGTTTTTATTTACAATTTAATTTAATTTCTTTCTTTACTTAAGTGCTTACTTACTATTTAATATCTACTTTTTTACTTTTATTTCTATCTGTTGTTGTTTTGGCTACCTTCTTACAATAGTTGAGGAATGAT
The DNA here is from genome assembly GCF_028537555.1 of Battus philenor. Lineage (NCBI taxonomy): Eukaryota > Metazoa > Arthropoda > Insecta > Lepidoptera > Papilionidae > Battus > Battus philenor. The sequence continues at coordinate 11,073,171 of NW_027181686.1, forward strand.
TTTCTTTCCTCTTCCTTTAATATGATGATGCGATGATCGCCTCAATCTTCTTGCTTAACCGGCATTCGGCTACCAGGTGCATCACGGTCTGATTCACGCCTGATTCACAGAAGCACGAGGGGTTCTCCTTTCGCTTAAACCCGTGAAGGTAGTCGGAGAACCCCCCGTGACCAGTGAAGAGTTGGACCAAGACCGCGTCCGCCTCGATACTGCGGAATTCGATCTTAACGTGTGTAGTCTAGCACAGAATATCCTATTTTATAATCCTTTATAAAGTAATACGTGATTTCTTTACGTAAATTTTTAGCCCATGTCATCGCCTTAAAAAGGTTTATTTAATTTTTGACATTTATTTTTTTTATAAATAGCATAAAAATGTACAGTTACTTATAACACATACTATTAATATTTATACATGATATTATTTTCGTATTAAATGACCGCCCCTTGTACCAAATATTTTTTTTTCCTCAATTTATTGTCTATGGTGTACAAAAAAGGGTAAATAAATAAACAAAAATGATAACATACGTTATTTTTCAGGTACTCGCCGATCCAAGGGTGACTTTCCTAGAGAATATTAGAAGAGGTATATAAAAATTCAATTCTGTTTTACATATTTATTACAAATCAAGTTAAACGGGATTGTCTTGTTCTGAATTCAAATGTTAACAAAAAAAAGTTGAAGAAGAATTTTGAATTTGTACTTTCTGAATTGCATTTACAGTTCCGCTTGTAATCACGGTATTTAAAATTTACTGGATCTCAATTAATACATATAATTTTAGAATAATGATGATTATGATAAGTATTTAATATTATAATATTAAACATAATGCATATGTAAAGTCGTGGACTTCAGACTGTTGGTCACATTTACGACGTCTTATACAGTGGTGACAAGTGTGATGCGGAACGTATCTGATCACCGTTTTATACTGTGTCTATGTGTTGTCTTTGCCGTCTGCGGGTAATCATTAGTTTCTCTATATTATCAGTCGTCCTTCTGGTAATATACCAAACAATTATGTTACCCAATTAAACGTGGTACCCTTCATGATATATTACGTTCTTAAATATTTAATGGAATCAGGCGTTACCTCGCGGAAGTCCATCCTAAGTAAGAAAAAGACCAATATTTAGACACTTCCGCACATGCAGTGGTAGTCGTGCAATAAAGTGCACCGCCCGCCAGCCCGCTGATAAATGCGTATGCGGCAAACAATGCGAAACACAACCGCCACCGCCAAATTATTCAACAGGTGTTTCATCCCTCCACGGGGCATCTTCAGGAGTTTTGTTACACCGATTAGTGACAAACACAGAGTGCCACTCTAGCCCCAACGGTGGGGACAACTTAATGATATCACCATTATTTCACCCAGACGTTCTCAGTTAGACATGGGCCTCTTCGATGGATTTCCTTTAGGACCCGTTAGAAGCGGGCAACATTCAGCCTTTTCCAACGATTTCAAGAAGGTCATCTTTCCACCTTATGGGCGGACATCTGCTGCATTCTTAAGACAACTGCCATCTCATCTGCGCACTATACAGCTTGACCACTGCCTCCTCAACTTGCTAGTCCTCTGGGCTATATAGGTTACTTAGGTTTATTTAATGATCTTCTCATTTCTGATTCGATCACTTGGAGAAATAACGAGACTCCTATCCTCCTCCCCATTGCTCGTTGAGTGGTTGTAGACAACCGTCTTTTGTCAGAGGGATATTGAACCAGAGCTATGTTTTAATGGATTGAACGGCATGAGTTCAATTCTAGGAAGAAAAGACGCTGTGTGTCCTACCATTTTTCCAATAAGACCAGAAGTGTTAGACGTGACTTTGTTTGTAGACGGAAAGACGGTATTTAGGCAAAGGGATATTGGACGATGTATTATAACTGTGAATAGTAAACTTTTTAAGCATAGGCTTTGGTAAAGTGTGTTCATTATATCTAACTCCTAAAAGTTTTCTGAGTGTTCAACTAATATCGGATGGCAAGTTGTTATTTTAATATACAATTTATATTATTATTTTTTATATAAAAAAACGGAATAAAAGGTATGAAAGTTTAAGAAAAGTAAGATAGTAAGTTTGAAAGTTTATAGATACACATTAAAAGATCTAAGATATTATATTGCTTATAATGTAAAATGAAAAATGTGAAAGGAATATTTGAATTGGTACTTCGTGCAAGAGAGTATGACTTTAGATATATATGGTCTGTCAATTTTGTAGAGCGTTCTTACTATCACGCAGTACATACTTCAGTATGTATAAAGAGTAATTAGAATCCTATAGTAGCCGACAATGTAAAAGATGAAAGGGCTACAGGTACGTCACCTACCACTGTGCACGGCTCCATTAAACTTTACAAAAAAGAAAGCCTTAATTCTCAATCAAAATGAAACGATTAAGAAGAAAATAGAGTAATTAAAAAAGAGAGAGAGAGAAAGAGAGGGAGCGTTTTTATGAAAGGCACACGCAATGGTAACCTATTGGTAGAGAACTGAAACTTGCTAATTATCTAGCATAGGTAGGTCAGGGTCACTGCGCAGGAACAAGTTTCCAGAATATGGGCAGCAGTGTCCTCTGCGTACCACAATACCAAACAGATCGCAAATCTTCCTGCCAAACGTGGCGATTAAGGTATATCCCTCCGATATCCTGAGAGTCTATGGGCCTAAACTCGACAAAGACAGGCAAGACGTAGGCTCTGCTTGATTTTGGAACCTCTGAGAATCTTCTCATGAGCACCGTTTGCCGTTAAGTTGATAGATAGAGAGAAGAAGATTAAATTCCTTCGAAACATTCTTCTAAATTTCCAAACCAAATGCCTGGTAAAAGATAGTAAGTTAAAATAACTATTTCACAGATAATAGGATAGTGTCAGGATGGGAGGCCAAAGAAGGCCAAATTCCTTATCAGCTCTCGCTGAGGATGGTGAACGAAAATGGCGGCGTCAGCTCTTGTGGTGGCACCATCATACATCCTGAGTGGGGTCTAACAGCCGCTCATTGTTTGGCCACGTGAGTATTTTAGTCTGACAAAATAAATCTAGCTATACTTTATAATGTACACGTCTATAAATTTTTAACTCTATATCAATATGAACAAGAACACTACTGTTTGTTAGAAAATGTTGGCGCTATGAATGTGCCTATGAATGTCTCTTTAACTTCAAAGAAGTATGGACACTATTATATCACATAAGATGTTGGCTATATGATCGTACTCATAAATCTACCTATACTTTATAATGTTAACGTCTATACATTTTTAACTCTATATCAGTATGAACAAGGACACTACTGTTTGTTAGAAAATGTTGGCGCTATGAATGTGCCTATGAATGTCTCTTTAACTTCAAAAAAGTATGGACACTATTGTATCACAGGAGATATTGGCTATATGATCGTACTAATAAATCTACCTATACTTTATAATGTACATGTCTATATATTTTTAACTCTATATTAGTATTAACGAGGACATTATTGTTTGTTCGAATATGCGTTTTAAATGTGCCTATAAATGTCTCTTTAGCTTCATATAAGTATGAACAGTATTGTATCACAGAAGATATTGGCTAAATGATACGATCATTCTAATATATTTATTTTGATTTAAATTCTAATAAATAAATATATTTATAACAGTTTGTCAAATATCTCCCTTCCGCTTTTTTGCTCTTTATTCAATGCTTTATAAAAAGTGTTACAGTGATCGGATTTAGTTCAAATATGCGCCGTTTTGTTCGATAATCTGTTTCCATCTAGACGGCAACTTCATAATACCTCCCTCGTAGAAGCTCCCCTCCTTATTTGCGAAGAACTCGGACAGCCACTTTTCACAAACCTCTTTTGAGTTCAACTTTACACCACCAAGGGCGTTCGCCATGGACAGGAACAGGTGGTAATCACTTGGCGCTATGTCCGGGCTATATGGTGGATGTGATAAAACCTCCCATCCGAGCTCCCGTAGCTTCTGACGAGTCATCAACGAAGTGTGTGGTCTGGCGTTGTCCTGGTGGAACACTACACCCTTCCTGTTGGCCAATTCTGGACGCTTCTGGTCGATCGCCTGCTTCAAGCGGTCCAGTTGTTCGCAGTAGATAGTAGAATTAAGCGTCTGGCCATATGGGAGCAGCTCATAGTGGATGATTCCCTTCCAATCCCACCAAACACACAGCAAAACCTTCCTGGCCGTCAATCCCGGCTTGGCCACTGTTTGGGACGATTCACCGGCCTTCGACCACGACCGTTTTCGCTTGATATTGTCGTATGTGATCCATTTTTCGTCGCCAGTCACCATCCGCTTCAAGAATGGGTCGAGTTCGTTCCGTTTCAGCAGCATATCGCAGGCGTTGATTCGGTCCTGAAGGTTTTTTTGCGTCAAATCATGCGGCACTCAAACATCAAGCTTTTTTTGTATCCAGCCTTCTTTCTGCAGATGGTTTAAAATGGTTTGGTGACTAACTTCCATCTCCTGGGCGATGTCACGAGATGCCACATGCCGGTCTAACTCGATGTAGTCCATGATTTGATCGGTATTTGTCGTCACAGGTCTTCCGCCGGCTGGCTTATCCATGGTGTCGTTTTCGCCGGCTCTGAATCGTCGAAACCATTCCTCCGCGGTTCGAAGTGATAGAGTACCATCCTCCAAAACACCATTAATCTCACGGAACGTTTCTCTAGCGGATTTGCCTTTAACGAAGGAAAACTTTAAAATAGCGCGAATTTCGGCGTTAGTGAACTCCATGTTTACACGTCTATAACTGTTGAACGCAATATCCAAACTAATCATGCATAGCGTCGTTTTGTAGGTTATGTCAAGACCTTTCAAATTATGTATAGTATTGTCAGATACGAGCTCTGTAGCGCTTTGTACATAGCCGCGAAATTCAAAAGACAAAAAGGCGGAAGGGAGATATTTGACAACCTTTTACTTTCCAATGTAAATGTCTATATCTTTCGAACTCTATGTGAATGTAGAAATAGAAGATATAGTACTTATATATCTAAGTATACTTAAAATTGTTTATATCTCACTAGCCTTTTGAGATTTATATGGATAAGGATACATGCACTACTTGTTAACAGTAAACAGACGTCGTGATTGTGCTTATGAACGTATCTATACTTTGCTATTTACATATTTCGATAGCTTTATACGTGCCGACGTAACATTTACCCGTCAATTAATTAAAGATAAACGTTTCGTGTTGAAAAGTTAATTAATTCCATTCGATAAGGTTTCGATAAAGGCCGTTACGCACTTCCGCCGATATTATTATATAAGGTGTTGATAATTTATTAAAACATAACCGTGCCCCGCGACTTCGTCCGCCTGGAAATGAACAAAAATTTTTTTTATAGTTTTTATTTTAATAGTGTGATCCGGACATGAATTTCAAAATTTACATAAATTCTTATATCACACATAACTCGAAACGTCATCATACGTTCAATTCAAATCAGCGTGAACAGTATCAAATCATTACAAATGCGCCGAAACCAGGGCGGAGTAAAATCAGCATAATGTAGATCTCCATAAAGACCTCAAACTCCCAACAGTCCAAGAACTCCTTAAGACTTGCTCAGAGACTTACTTCTATTCACTTCAGACAGACTTCTTTCTCACCCAAACCCTCTCATAGCAAAGACTAAGAGACATCCCAAAGACATACTCCTCACACCCATCTCAGGATTCCCAACGAAGGATTCTCACCTGCTGCAGACACTCACATCATTGCAAGCTTTAACTACACAGCACCAGCGACCACTTCACTTGCGTCACTCAGCACAAGACATCGTGTCATTCATAATAGAATAAAACACTATTCACCACACCACAACACCCGTTCTACCCGTTCCCTATCTGCGAACAGCGTGGGCAAACCGGTCTTGTATCCGGATTCATCCTTGGCTCTCCTGTGATCCACGCTGCCATTCCAAGCCGCATACGCAACATTACCACTACACAGCTCTACTCAGGTAGAGCGGTTTACTATATGCGAACGACTTCGTGCAGCTGGAATGAGTCTGTCCAGCTTTTGTTTCATTTTTATATTCACGGATATTCCCGCTCCCTGAACTCAGTTCCGATGAAGCTGTAAAAGCATCAACTTCAACCGAAATCAAGCCAAGAGTGTCACGGCAATATGTCGAAAATTGATCATACCAACTTAGAAACTTTAGTGGGCTCATGCACAACAACTTTGGCGAATAAACTCCACATAATCAAGTGTTTAGTTTACGATTCTATAAAGGACACACAAACAAACATATATATATATATATATATATATATATATATATAAATAATGGTTATCGTTCACGTGTCCTACTCTGATTAAAGAAACACGACGGTAATTTGATAGCGAAATCAAGATAATTATTTTCCCTTATTTGCAAATGATTATTTCAAAGGATCACTCAATAATTTGCATCCGTTGTACAAACAAATTTCAAGTTGTAAAGGAATAGGAAAACCTGAAAATAAATATTCTGTTATGATTAACACGATATCTGTCGTTTGGCTACTGAAGGGACAAAATTGACAATTAGTTATTTTAAACAGATCAGTTATATTCTTGATACTTAAAAATGACGAGAATAGCAGTATAGCTATACTAGAAGCTACTGCTGCCAGAATAAAGAAACATCGTTTCTTTTGGTGAACATAGAGGAAAGTGCTAGATCTTTCTGGATTACTACCGATAGGTTATAGAGAGTGGGATTCTTTCTGGGTCCGGTAGGTCTTGAGGTATTAACAACATGAAGCCCAAAGTAGAAGTATGTTGATTCATTCGACCTTCATCCTTATTTATATGGATGTAAATTAAGAATTATATTTCTGTGTGATTCCCCTTTTCGATGCGCGGCTGACGATGATTAATGTTGCTGCCATAATATCTATGGAAATAAAGATTATATTTCTTTGGGATTCCCCTTTTAGATGCGCCATTGACGATGACGTAATGTTGCCACTACGGGGCGAAGTAATTATTAATAATAAAACACAATAACAGTAGGAAAAAGTATAGGACATAGATTGTAAATTATGACTTAGTAATTATATTACAAATATGTGATTGGCCACGCTGTTCGGGATTAGGGGGTGAGAAGCTGTGTCCGGAAACGGATCGGAGTTACGGAATTATTTATATACGTAAGGGAATAATATCACTCACGGTTGTCACAAACGCGTCGCGTGTGAGTCGCACTTTAGATGTTATTAGAAGTCCACTTGGGACACGTTCTTCGACACCAACGATACAATCTCCTTCAACTTATCATAATGGGAAAGGTCGCTGGTAAAAGGAAGGTTGGTAGGAGAAAGAAGTCGTGGCTTCGTAACATTAGAGAGTGGACCGGAATCGCCAGCGCTGCTGAGCTATTACGCAGAACCAAAAATAAGGAAGAGAGCAGGAAGCTGATAGCCAACCTCCACTAGTTGGAGAGGCACTTCAAGAAGAAGAAGAAGAAGAAGTCCACCGTCTATCATCACGATTATTCTCTCTTCTTGAAATGTGGCATCGGTCGGGGCGGTAAAATATCTAGGTTCAATGTGGCTGCACTTAGTATTAGCCGAGTATTTACACCAGCACCTTCGGCACATATATACGTGCCAATCCTGAAATATTTTTACATTTTACACATTGTTAATCTTTCAGCCGATTGTCGTTCGTGATTAGAACCGGCACCGTCAATCTGACGAGACCTGTGGATATTTTTGAGACCACAGAGTATTACACCTACCCGAGTTACAACGAGGAGATGCAGTGGTTGGTTCAGCCGAACGACATCGGACTAATCAAGTTTAACAGGGTGATAAAGTTCTCAGGTGAGGTAGATTTTATATTGCCTATGTTTCATTTATTTTATATAACTATTAAATAGCATTTAAATATATTAAAATTATAATAAATTCTTTGTCGTAAAAGATCGATAATTGTGGTCAACTTTAAAGCAGGCTATGCTTTTCAAGTAACAAAAATAATCCAGTGTCAAAAGTCGTTGGGGACTTAAAGTTTAAGTGGAAGCCATAGAGCCATATGTGCAAAAGTAAAACAATAATGTAAAATAAATAAAACAGAGTTATGGAAATAAGCAAAAATTGATTATTTGAGTTTAAATATAAAACTTAATAAGTGTATTAATTAAGGATATTATAAATAAGATTGTAATGCTATGTCCCATAAATACGACAGGGAAGAGCTAGAGGCTCTAAATAGCGGGAACGAGGGAATAGGGGGATGGCTAGGGAATACGGGGGGCTAGAGAATAAGGGGGAAGGAACTCGGGGAATAGGGGGGAGATCTAGGGAATTGGGGGGGAGCTAGGAAAAAGGGGGAGCTAGGGAATAGGGGGGCCAGGCACAGACCGATCAGGAAAACGTAGGTCGCCTAAACATAAGAACTGATGACCTTAAAGTCTTCGGCGCTGTATGTGGTAGCCAATGTTCTGTAGTACCACTTGCTATCCTGTGTATGGAGGGTTTAAAATGGTTTGTGAAATGGAAATGTGTAAGATCATTACTTGCGGCAGCAACGCTTCCCTTTTCGAAGAAGAGAAAGACTACACTTTCATTCGGTTTTGTTACAAAGTAATAAGGTAAGTCGTGTAATAAAGCGTAAAAATGTGATGTATTGAATTGCTTAAAATATTAAGAAGAAATCGTTATGTACTCGTATAAAATGAGAAACTTATAATAGTATTGAATAAAATGACACAAAATAGAAAAATTGAAGGAAATAAAAATAAAAGTAGTCAATTTTAAAATTTTAAGAAATGTGACGTAGGATAGGAGGCAACGCGTGAACATAATGTAAATAAGTGATGTAAGAATGATAGAAAATATGAACGATAAAAGGGTGAAAAAAGAGATGGTGAAAATAAAAGAAATAAAAAAATCATTGTAAAAAAATATCTGTAACAAAAATAAGTTTAGGGAACGAGATGCCCACGACGGGGCCATTTATTAAAAAAAATGTCCAGTATTGGAAGTTTAGGGTGATACGATGATGATAATAAATATATCAAAAGTGATCTCATGTTCAGCAATCTCTGTTATCCTCGTCCTTGCATAGTTTTCCACGTATCAAAGTGAAAAGTTTGTTGCGCAATATGTCTTAAAAGTTGGCATCGTGAAGCGCAGAAATTCACGCACAATGATATTGATTAATCTAAATTTTATGTAACAAATCACATGAAATGGGAATGAAAATCCACATCCTTGGATTAACTGGAGACGATTTAAAGATGGGGTAGGCCTGTTACGCCATACATCTGAAAAAACCATGATGAACTAGTTATATTACTTCGATCATGGTCATGAACGTTCAGGAATTGTAAAAGACATCGTGCTCCCAAATCCACGTGGTAGTTGAACTAAGTTCTTCCTGATAAGTCTTCTGGTTAAGCCACCCAAAGAACAGAAGGCTGTGACATATTGAAAATACGGCATATTATATAAAATAATGTTAAGCGAGAAATTTTGGATAAATAAACGTGTTTACTTACCAAATTTATCGTCTCTTGAGAAAGAAATTCAAGTAACGGTTACTCCTAACACATAATTCAGGTTTTACTCTAATATATGTTTTTAGCTTTGGTCCAGCCAATCAGACTACAGTCTTCTGAGGATATGAATAAAGACTACGACGGAATCCGACTCCAGGCCAGCGGTTGGGGTCGCACTTGGACTGGAGGTTAGTTCATTGGGATTGATAGCGGACGTTGACCTTGAAAGAAGCAGGATTCATGCTTCCAACCCGTCCCATTCGAAATCTATTAACCAGGCGTTTACATATAATATAGTAATTACAATAAAACTACATTAGTCAAAGTCTATCACCTCAGATCAGAATTTTTAATAGAATGCTGCAAAACATTATTGATTACTATTACCAAAATTCAAAACCCATATAAATTGGCGGAGAAAGATTTATTATTCAATAAATGAATATTTAAATGACAGCAATCCTTGGCAGTGATGTCGTCTGATTATTTTGATTTCATTTAGGCTATATCTGATAAACTACTGCTATTACAGTAAAAAAAAAAATATAAAAATATATATAAATATATTTATTATATAGTATATAAAATATACTAATACAGAAAATTAGTAAATTCCAGAAATAAAAAAAATAATTAAAAAAGTAAGTTTATCAGTTACGATAGTGTAGCTATACCATAATATATTTTTTTACGTTAGAAATAATATTAGGAATAATATATTTCTTAACAAAACACAGATTGTTTTGAAGAGTGAAAGACAATACTGAAAAGAAAAAAAAATAGACAATATTGAGAGTTTACATAATGATAAGATCAGGTTTATAAGATTTATTTATTTATGTACACCCGCAGTACACATAAATCAAAATTAGATTAAAAGTTACAGTATAAACAATGGTTCTGTTACGTTTTCTTTAAAGGTGAAACAATATTAAAAATCAATATACAATATTGCAGAAAGATCAGGCCACATAAAATCAAAATAAATTGAATAAAAAAAGATGAGAGAAAAGTACCTAATCGCATATCAGAGTAAATATCCAGCAGTATTAACACAAATGTAGACAATGTTAGAATAAAATTATAAATAAAAAAAAACTTTAACGCCATTTTATTTACATTGCTTTTTTATTTTATTTTGTATACAGAATTAATTTATCAATTTTTATTGCAAATCAAATAGTATCAGCTGTATTTTTAATAACACAAATAATCATAGAATTGCTTTCTAAAGTAAAAAGTTATTTCCTAAAGTTCATTTCCAAATATGTTTATCGCGAACATATTCCTAAATAGAATAAAATGCCTTTTAGCAGTCTGTGATTAATAAATTTAAAAAATTGACACCTATTTTATATATGTTATATTAATTTATTTTCAAAATTAGAACGCAACAGACCTAAATTCTGGTATTACAAAATCTACGGATACAGACAAAGAATAATTAATCTATCTAATATATAAAATTCTCGTGTCACGGTGTTCGAACTTGAACTCCTCCGAAACGGCTTGACCGATTTTTACCAAATTTTACATGCGTATTCAGTATGTCTGAGAATCGGCTACTATCTATTTTCCATACCCCTAAGTGATAAGGGTGGTCCACCCCTAAATTTTATTTTTAATTTTTTAGACAATTTTTTTGGTTTTTATTTTACTATGATACAGCATACAAAAATACATACAAAACTAAATTTTCACCCCTCTACGATCAACCCTTATCTTACATTTGTTAATTAAAAACTTTATTTTTTTTTGCATAATAACGTTTGCGGGATCAGCTAGTTTTAATATAAAATAGTTCGAATTTTGAAAACGCTTTTATTTAATTGAATTAGTTATTTATTATATCTGAAACCATTGATTTTTGAATAGGTTGTACCATTCATTGAAAACAAATGACCTATACATTCATTGTTTAACACTTTCATATCTGTAATCAATCATCTTTTATGTCATCAGGTGAATCTCCAGAGAACTTGAACTGGGTGTATCTCAATGGCGTTTCAAATGCATTCTGCCGCAGGTTCTTCGGAGGTATCATTGTTTCCTCGGCAATCTGTGCAAGCGGTTACAACGTCACCAGCCAATCCATTTGTCAGGTATTTCATTTGTTCATATTGTTATCCAAAAAGGATCTTTAACATTGGTCACATGTGTAAGAACCCTGTTTGGTAGAAACTAGAATAAGATTGAATTTCGATATAAAGACACTTTTTAAACGGTTTTATTTAGTTCGACCCGTACAGAATTTGTTTATTTGGGTCAAAATTAGAAATTGAAATTTAAGCACCCTACCGTTGTCAGATTGATCTGAAATTTGGTACACACATTTCATTTAGGTGACAATACAATATAATAAAATTAATAACATTATAAATCTAATGGCCGTCGATACAAAATGGCGGATTACAAATTTTTCCTTAACCCCCTCAATATGGGTATCAAATGAAAGGGCTACACTAGTAAAACACGATGATTATGTCAAAATTTAAAATTCAAGATGACGCCGTTCCAATATGGTGGACTAGGTACATATTTTTCCACAACCACCACAATATAGGTATCAAATAAAAACGTTTAAAAACCGTTTAACTTAAAAGTTTTTTAAATATATTTATTTGACTTTACTGCTGTTAAAATGATATTTGCAGTTTCCACGAGTTAGACTTGGCTGTTCGCAAAGAGTGCGTCTAACTTAAGACCCTTAACCCTTAATTTGACAGAGGTTCAATGTGTTATATATATGTAAAATTTATGTATATTTATAAGTTTAGGGTAGTAAGGAATCCAGAAAAAATAAAAAAAAAATGTTGCGACCTTCAGGTTTCCAGGAAACCAATGTTCATCAGAGTGAACATTACCAAATCTGTCGAGAAATACCACTTTATTGTAATGTTTACTGTGATGAACATAATCAAATTAGGGAACACATTCAAACAGGTAGTGCGGTTTACAAAATATTTTTATTTATATAAAAAACAAAACAAAGACATAACAAAATATCTTTTATAACATAATAGAGCCTCTTCTAGCATTTCACAAAAAACTTAGTATTATTTTGTATGAAAATTGAGAAAACAATTACGAGATTTTTTTCCGGTAACAAAACAGAGTCTTATATTACATTTCATGCAGTACACAGTAGTATTTTTTAGGCAATATTTGCACCTCCCCATGTCTTCTTTTGTATTAGGAAAGTGGCAAATATTGTCGAAACGTATGGGGCTAATGGGCCTGGGTAACTTAGGGTTCTTTATTGTTGAATTTTCAACGATAGAGTGAGAACGTACAGACCGGTTCTTTTTTGTTAAATTTAGATATAGATCTTGCCGAAATATTTTCAAAGAAATTTTTTTTATGTCGTTAGTATTTTTTTTATATAAAATCCATGAATTATTTATACTTATATCTAACAACTGGCAAAATATACCCATATACCATCTTCTAGACTTGAACCGTATTTTATAAAGAGATACTAACATATCACCCAGGTCTACACCCCCCATATGTTTATTGTACTCCCTTACTATTTGAGGACAGTCAACATCTAACTTTCGCTTTTCTACCTTACAATATCTCTTTATTTTATGCACAGGTGTGCATCCAACAAATGAACTTATCAGGGTGACAGGCTTATTGTCGTTCCAGCGAACGAGAGCCAGCTTGGTTTTGTCACATACGACCTGTGAATAAGCTCCTCTCTTTTTCTTTTTCATTGCCTTTTCACTAGGCAAAATAGATCCAGCTCCCCTGGTTCTATTGTTACGAATCGTACCTAAACCAAATACGCCATAATTTTCTTTTAAAATATAAAATAACTCAGGCGATGAAAAAAAATTGTCACAAAATATGGTGGCTGGCTTTCTTTGAATAGATTGACACAGAGCTATTACAATTTGTGCCCCAAACCCAATTGAAATTTTTGTTCAGTGAATTTATGAAAACGGAATGTATCTTCTCCTCCATATAGGATAAAGTCATAAATCATGCCACTTACTCCAGCTCGCACGTAATTTTTGAATCCCCACTTGTTGGGTTTATCTTTCATGTACTGCTTTCTGTTGCTTGCCTTTCTTCCTTTATAAGCAATCATCATCTCATCTATACTAAATTTGTTTTCATTTTCTTGCAGCAAACAGTTTTTTCTTATTTTTTCTGCTATTGGTCTTACTTTGTAATATTTATCAGTATCTTCTAAGCTATTATCAGCAAAGTGTAGAAATCTACGAATCTGTTGATAGCGTTTTAAACTCATTAGATCTGCTATCGGAGCATACCGGAATCTACTGCTCCAATAGTCTAGGTAACTAGGCATTGAGACAATACCCATAAGTATATGGATAGCTATAAAATCACGCATTTCGTCTTCTGTCACTTGAATAGATTTGCCAGTTTTTTGAACAGAGTATAGATTTGACTGTACGGTAATATCGGTCACAATGTCTGAAGAAAAAAATAAATTAAAATATTCTAGGGAATCTGCAGTGGGCAGGAAAGAGGCATTCATTATATTATGGTCTTGGTTTTCTTCAATTGTAGCTTGGTGATCACTAGTATCTGAGGGAGCATGCTGTATAGGCACAAGCGCCAATATTTTTGCCGTGCGTCCATGCAAAGTATGCTGTTGGCAACAGAAAATACCGAAATAAGCAAAATAAAACCCGTAACTTCAAAATGTTAAAAAAAGACATAACTATTTTGGATTAATTTATCATTAGGTATTTGGCATCGTTCACCGTGATGAACATAACAAATTGTAGGTACTTTATAGGTTATTTGGCAATGTTCATCACAATAAACATAAGCTTTTGGCGGGTCATAAAACTTGAGGATTCACATAAAGGCACATAATTCACACACCAAAATATAACCAATAGTCTAGATAAGTTAGTGAAAGCATTAAAATACTTGAAACAATAGAAAATCAAGTAAAATCTTTATATTTATCTTGCGGAACATAGACGACCCGCGAGGCGCCGACATTTTGCTTTGACAATGACAAGTAAAAGTGTTGCCAGGTGCGTAGATTATTTTTTTACTATTAAAAAATATTATATACGCTATGATAATATTACAAAAAATACGAATTTGGTGTAAAAGTATAACGAAATTATTTTTTTTCTCATATGTTTCTCACAGTGAACAAAATCAAATTAAGGGTTAAAGTAGTGAAGCTCAGGGTCTTCCGAGGTAGCCTCTTTTTTCTAAATGGCCCCCACAACTGGGGGCCTCTCGTTCCCCTATCTTTGGGAATGACAGGGTCGTGTTTTGTCTTATTAATTTTATTTCACTGTCCTTTTCATTTTCATTCCTTACATATCATTCATCACATAATCTATTGTTCCATTCTTTCTTTCCACAATTCATTCCATCTTTCTCTTTCGTTCTAATTCTTATTCATACATCGCCTTATTATTTCTCTGTTTTACAATTTTGTTTACATTATTTCACATTTTTTTTAACAGTTTTATGCTTACTCTATTACACAGTTTTACTTGTTTACTAGTAACATGTTTAACTATTGCTTTACAAAAACTGAGAAACGATTGACTACTTTTGGTATCTTCTAACATAGAGGCGATGTTTATATCATTTATTTTTATGCTCAACCGGCATTCGGAGTCGAGCCGGAGTCCTCCGAATGCGGACCCGAGGTAGCTTCGACTCGGGTCGCTACATAATATGATTTTACTGGACTAGGAGGCCGCCGAGCTCTTGGATTACTTCTGTGAACGCTCCCTGGAGTGTCTATACTCAAGGGTTCCCACAAAGGGATCTTATTTTTGGCTGCTACTCGTCGATAATACCCAAAGTGTCTCTATGCGATTTTTGGTCTTGGAGATCACAACACGAAATCCCAAGAAGAAGTATATTTAATCATTAGGCTTGGCCCATATTAATGCCGATGTTTAAAACTATGAA
Organism: Battus philenor; assembly: GCF_028537555.1. NCBI lineage: Eukaryota > Metazoa > Arthropoda > Insecta > Lepidoptera > Papilionidae > Battus > Battus philenor. Next base: position 11,088,620 of record NW_027181686.1, read on the forward strand.
AACAATTTTCAGCCAACCACAAGTGTAGAAGTATTGTAGAGCGCTCTCATTCGTCCGATGTATATAAAGAAAAATATTTCTGTGGTATTCCCCTTTTCGACGCGCCGCTGAAGATGACGTAATCGAACTCGTCACTACAATCTACTTATGTTTATATTCTGTTATATGTAAAAAGTCAATTGCGAAGGAGCTAATAAAAAAAATTATATTGTCCAAAAATTGTACTTCTAAGGCGGCGAACACGTTTCCGCTACCCATATACAAAAAAAATATCTGTCTATAAATGTGATTTTCGCCACTGGTCATGGTTAAAGAGGTAACATTACAAGTTACCTTTCTTTGCCCAATTAGTTTAACACGTTCACTGCGGCTTGAGGTCGATTCAGCCTCATGGTAAACTTTGCACTGGTGCGGCGCGTAAAACTCGTGTTTTCTCTCTAGTGCGGCGGCTGTTTACACTGAACCGTATGAGGTATGACAAAGACAAATATAGCTTTCTTTATGTCTGCGAAGCATTGACTCAATATTGTAAAAAAATACTGATGAACATGAGGCAGAAAAGGCCTCAACCGCTCTACTAGGAAGTTCAGCTTGATACTGATTCGACCTCAGCCGCACCAGCTGAAAGTTCTTCAAAATTTAGCCCGCAGTGAACGTGTTAATAACTTTTTAGTATTTAAAACAAAGACTCTATCTGGATAACCTACTAATTTGTCGTATACAGGGTGATAGCGGCGGCCCGCTCGTCGTGGTCGGCGACGATGGTCTTCCCACGCAAGTTGGAATTTCCTCATTTGTTTCCGGTACCGGGTGCCACACTGATTATCCAGCTGGTAAGGAATTAACTCTAATATGCTAAATTGTTGTGACATAATTTGACTAGGCAACGGCTGTACTTTTGTTCAATTGTAATTTATATTTAAGACGTAAAATGAAAAGCGTCTATGAATCCTACCAGGGGCGGCAATAGCCCGTGTAGCGCCCGTGTGCAATGAAACCTTGGCGCCATCTAGGCCTGAGCCCCCCCCCCACCGGCTATAAGTATTAACTTTGCCGTCGTAACAAGAAAGTTTTTTCATATTCCAACAAGCTGTTTTATAAGTAGGTATAGCTTACAGTATGGTATTAGATACTGCCTTTCTCCTTATGACGGCAGAATAACATTCATTGCTCCGCGCTGTCTGGCCGCTTCTAAACTTTAAATACGTAAAATGAGGTTTATTTTGAGTTGAAACAAAATATTCGAAAAAGAAGCAGTCTATAGGGTGTTCGCGTTTGTTAACAGTCGCCACCGCGCTGGCTGGCCGCTTCATATCATTGTTATACCATGATGGTCCAAGGTCCATGGTCCAAGCCGATGTTCTTAGCTGTCTCACGGAGCGCCGTGGCGTGCCCTGAGACGGCAGCGCCCGTGTGCATTGCACACCCTGCACTATAGGTTAAGCCGCCCCTGAATCCTACTAATCGGTATAAAACACGTTAGTAATATCAACTATACATAGCGAAGCTCATGGTGTAGTAAACTAGATTTATAGTAAACTAGATTGATATACTTCATAACATCAATAAAGTTTGTAAAAAGTACGATACGAAGAACGAACGATAAGAAGATAGAAAAGGGAAAATCTAGTCTATATTTGCAAAACAAAAGCTAGTTTAACTATATTTCAATTTTCGCAGGTTTTATTCGTCCTGGTCATTATCACGATTGGTATAAAGCAGTAACCGGATACGATTTTGATTTTGTACCCAAGCCTTCTACCACTCAGAAACCGGAAACAGAAGCAACCACAACTGCGGAACCGAAAACAGAAGCTACCACAACTGCGGAACCAGAACCAGAAGCTACCACAACTGCGGAACCAGAACCAGAAACTACTACAACGGAAGAGCCAGAACCGGAAGTAACTACAACTGAGGAACCAGAAATAGAAACAACCACAACCAGTTCTGAGGATTCGGAAAGTACTACTCAAGAAGGTGAATTAATCACAACAGAGAATCCGCCTGACGAAGAGACTTCAACTAATGAACAAAAAACCCAGAGTCTTTGGGGCTCTTTCTTAGGATGGGCATTCTAAGAAAATGCAATTGCAAAAAACCAAGTTTCCTTAATAAATATGTATATGCAATGCCGTGTTTCGATTCATTATAAATAAATTAACTTTTACTTCTAACGATTACTAAACTAATTGAACTTCATTCTATTCCATTTCCAAATATTGTATATATGTTATAACTTAAAAGCAGCGTAAATGTGATATTAAATATATTCCGTCTGCGTGAAATTTAAAAAGATTTTTCCTGAAATAAAAGAAGCCTTCATTTGTCTTTATGACATAAACTACCTGCCAGTTCAAATCCAGTATCTGTCTAGCCGTTTCAGAGATTAACCGAAACATACAGACAGACAAAGAGACAAAAATTAAAATGTTATTTTGACAATGTACCGTATGTATACGTGTAGTAACAAAGCAGTTATTTAAATATTACAAACATACACTCGAATTTTATTTATTTGTATGTATAGATAATCTTTTACCATTCAGTTTTCTATTGAAAATTTCAATTTTACGAATTGTTTAGTCTAGTACAATTGGCGAAATTTGTAGTCATGTATCATACATGAATAATTGACGAGTCAAGTCCTTTTTTAACATGCAGCTGGGTAAGTGATCCCATCATCGGTACTCCTATATCTAGCCTGTTTTAATTTCATACTAAGCCGAAAATGAAAATCCTTTTTCTTTGTCAATTAAAATATTATTACATTGGTCACGAATTTACAAATTTACCAGCCTTATAAAATTACAAGTGTAAAGCAGTTTATGCAGTTGGAGCTACGTAAAAAGGAATATATATATATATATATATATATATATATATATTCCTTCGAACCACGAGGCGATAGACGTCGACGGGACCCCACAAGGTCGGACGGAAGTCGTACAGTGGCGGACGGCGCCAGACCAGTCATCTTAGGGATGTTTGGACAAGGCATATCTTGCAGTGGAGGTCGAAAAGAAGTAAATGCATGAACAAAATTTCTGTTACCTCACTAATTATGAAAACAAGCAAGTGCTTTCGCTTGTTTTTTTTTTTTTTTTGATTATATAAAAACTGATTACTGTTATCACACGTCTCTGATTACTGTTATTCTATATATGGAAAAACCATTAATGATAACGATTGTCACAGTTTTAAATTAACAATTATAAATTTGATTAAAATTATTGGTTATTTTTTAAATCTTTTACTAGTCCACCTTTGTCCACCAACTCGACTATTGGAAAGCGTTCACTTTAAACCTGAAAAGATTTGGGTTATATTTTTCAGGAGATCAGAAATGTAAAATCGAAACATCTACATGGAAACTCCATAGTGTAAAATTGGTAGGGTGTCGACCTCCCACTCGTTCTATAAAGAAACGGGGATGGTGGGATAAGGACGGGGAGTTCTGAAGCGCATTTTTCAATATGTATACATTTATTTCGTTTCATATTAGTTTAAGAAGGTACTTGAGATACTTGAAATTCTCTTCCATGTGTATCGACATATGACTGGGTGACTGGAAGAGTATATCAATAAAGGTTCATAAATAAATATGTATGCAGAGTGAATTTTTGTTGCTGTAAAACATGGTTGCACAGACTTATTAAGTAAGAAAAGGACCAATACTTAGCCACTTCCGCACATGCAGTGGTAGTCGTGCAATGAAATGCACCGCCCGCCAGCCCGCTGATAAATGCGCATGCGGCAAACAATGCGAATCACACAACCGCCACCACCAAACCACTCAACACGTGTTTCACCCCTCCATGGGGCATCTTCAGGAGCTATGTTACACCGATTAGTGCCAAACACAGAGTCTCTGTGAGAGTGTAAGATGGACTTCCGCGATGTAACGCCTGATTCCATTAAATACAGACTTATTAAGACTAGGGGCCACTCGAGCAAATCATGAACTGATGGCGGGCCCGCCGCCAGAAGTATAGGTAATTAAATTTTTTGGTTTTATTCTGGAATAGAATTCAATATTTTTCGAATATACGAGAGTATTATTTTTGCTGTCAACTGGGCACCATTATTAGACAGACGGGGCGCGGTCTATGCATCCATGCTGTAAAAGCTTTGACATGTTTACACATACATTCAATCACCCTGTATACAGTGATCACTCTGAATTACGTAGCACTAGTTTTTTATATAAGTTGCGACAGTACAATAACTTCTGGCAGTACAATCTACATGGAAAGATAGTAAAAAATCATATATATATATACACGGCGTAATTCGAATTTTTAAAACGCTTGTTAGTACTATTATATTATCATAACATTATTTATTATTTCTGAAACCTTTACATCAAATGAGATATATACTCCTTTAAAGATTTTCTGTTTGATTCAATAAAGTTAAATCCTGAAATGAAAAGTTATTTACGGGTGCTAGAACAGATAATTTCATAATTTTAATCAACATGTATAATTAAATTATTTGTGTCGAGATTAAAATGGTAATTATCAGATAATCTTTGTGTTTTATCAATTAATTACTTTATGTAAATGGTACATAGATAAAAAAATATTCAATCACACCTTGTCCAGGATGGCGAAGTGGAGTATTTCTGTGTTTTTAGTGGCCATTCTTCTTGGTTTGGTAATGTTTTTGAATTTTTCTTTTTGACAAATATTTCTTTAAAATAAGTAAAAAAGAAGCTATATGAGATGCCGTTTTATTTATAATAAACTTAGAACATGCATTTAATTTTATGATGTTATGCAGCCGGTGGATTTAAGTTTTATGAAGTTTCATCTAAATTGATTTCTCGGATATATAGGTGCATGTGTTATATTACTCCGGGCGAATGAGGGAATTCAAAGTCCTTTTCCTATATTATAAACAGTTTAATCATAGTTGAATCTAATACCAAAGATTTTTTACCGATTTTATTGGAAATCTTTTGCAAAGGCCTATGTTTACTAGCGAAAATTAGCATTAACAAAAGAAACTTTTAATTTTAAACCTAGTTTTCATAATTATTTATAAATATGTGCATATAATACCGTAAATAAAGAATTATATTTCTGTAGAATTCCCCTTTTCAAAGCGTCGCTGACTATGACGTAATGTTGCTCCTATATCACTCCCCCTTAAACGAAACAGATGGCTTAATGGTTCTTTCTAGGGCCGGTAGGTCTTGGAGGGAGCTTCGCCCATATTTATACCGATGTAAATAAAGAATTATATTTCTGTAGAATTCCCTTTATCGATGCGTCACTGACTATGACGTAATGTTGCTCCTACAATTATAATATCGAATAATTACGTTATAACATATGCCATGTTCTTTTTAGGTACTCGCCGATCCCAGGGTGACTTTTCCGGAGAATGTTAAAAGAGGTATGTTAATTTTAAGTGATGATTTATATATTGATAGGACATTAAAACGAACAGGAGTCATCCCCTAAATTCTAATGTTCAAAATGAATTAAGCAGTTAATTTTAATCCGCCTAGTAATGAAGCTATGTCTTAAGCATACGTAAGTTATTTATCTCATCATAAAACCATTATTGCATGTAAAGATTGACATCTCATGTAGAGTAGGCGAGTTTTGAAAATTACCGTCACCAATCACGAACACAGCTGTCGTGAAATATTTTAATCCATATACTATATGTCTGCTTTTGTTTACAATAAAATTCTTAAAATCTCTGTTTTGTACGTGAAGCCAAATTTAAAATTCTTTAGTTAATATTATTATTACTTGATATGACTTAAAGAACGTTTGAACAGATAAAATAAAAGTTGTACCGTTTTCTTTATATTCCAGCCGGAATTAAATGCTTAGTTCAATATCTTATTAGATTACTTACTCTAACTTTGTTTTAATGTACTCGTAACCTTACTTTGTATGCTGTCGTGCAATCTGATCTGTGAATCTCACTGCTACTGCTCTTGCGGTACCTTGACTGTTGTTGGAAACAACAGTGCCCATGTTGGAACACATCTATTAATTGTAATTGAATTCTTTATATCATTGTTTCTAGTATGCATTTCTGTACTTTGATAAATAAATTAATCTAATTATCTCTAATTATCTTTTATATTAAGAATAATAAATATCCTTATTATAATAAAAATCAAAAAAATAATTGTCGTCGTTTCAGCCTATAGACACCCACTGCAAAGCAAAGGTTTCCTCCAAGAATATTTATGGGGGATATGCTATAATCGCCACGCTTGGCAGGCGAGTTGGCGATCGCAGTGTGGTATTATGTTATGCAGAGGTCGCTGGCATAGACCCTCTGGAAACTTGTTTGTGAGGAGTGTCAATTCTACATAACTAATGTACAAAGTGTGAATCGCAAGTCGCAAGTCTCAATCCTCTACCACTACTCTGTGTGGTCTATACAGTCATCGTCATCATAACAATCTTTAACACGTTCACTGCGGGCCCAATTTTGAAGAACTTTCAGCTGGTGCGGCTGAGGTCGAATCAGCCTCAAGCTGAACTTCCTAGTAGTGCGGTTGAGGCCTTTTCTGCCTCATGTTTCAATCATTTTTTTTACAATATTGAGTCAATGCTTCGCAGACATAAAGAAAGCTATATTTGTCTTTGTCATATCTCATATGGTTGAGTGTAAACAGCCGCCGCACTAGAGAGAAAACACGAGTTTTACGCGCCGCACCAGTGCAAAGTCTATCATGAGGCTGAATCGACCTCAAGCCGTAGTGAACGTGTTAAAATAATCACCATCACCATCATGTAAACCGATAGATGCCCACTGCCAAGAAAAAGCCTTCCGCAAAGATCGCCACTATGACCAGGCCTGCGCTGCCCGTGTCCAGTGATTTTCCGCGACTTTCACTGTTGACGTTCCACCTAGTGCAGGGCTTGCGCACGGAGCATCTACCGTCGGGGGTTCAGATAACCGATTGGTTTAATTATTGTAGTAGTATTTCCGAAGTGCCATATCAATTGTCATGTAGCTATAGTTAAAATGATTACTTCACAGATACACGGATAGTGTCAGGATGGGAGGCAGAAGAAGGTCAAATTCCTTATCAGCTCTCGCTGAGGATGGTGGACGCCATGGGCGGTATCAACGCTTGTGGTGGCACCATCATACATCCTGAATGGGGTCTAACGGCCGCTCATTGTACTGCCACGTAAGTATTTTAGTCAAGTAAGTAAGTATACGCGTTTAGCACGTGTGGAGACGAGTTTCCTCTTCAAGTATCTCCAGAAAAAACTCTCTTTTCGTCTCTTTTTTGATCTCTTACATAATAAGAACACAATTACGTTGGCATAGGTGATTTTACATTTCCATACTGGCCAAAAGGTTCTGGAGTAGCAACCATAAGCCGCTGAGTTGGGAGTGGTAACACCCCAACAAGGTAGACTTCAACAACGCTTGCGGTTAGAATTTGGTAAAATTTATTCTTAGCTGATTTCTACTTGATTAAAGAAATTCTTTAATCAAATTTCTAGTCTATAAGCTTTGTGATTCCAAAGATATCGTGATGATTGAGAAGCAGCAGTTGATATTTTGACAACTTGGGCGTTCACTGGATTCACGTTGAAGATGTTCGTGAGAGCTCCATGGCTCGATAGGGAAGTGACTAACCACAAAGAATCTATCTCTTATAGGATATGTTTACCTTTCAGACGTATTACGGTCGTGATTCGAACTGGTACCGTTAACCTAACGAGACCCGCGGACATCTTCGACACGACCACGTACTACAATCACCCGCTTTACATGGAAGAGGTACCATGGCACGTACAGACTCACGATATCGGTCTTGTCAAGTTTAACAGGGTGTTAAAGTTCTCAGGTGAGACAGTTTTCATTGTACGTTCCATTAATTTTATATTATTTACTAAGATGGTTAATAGAATCAGGCGTTATTTTGTGGAAGTCCATCCTAAGTAAGAAAAGGACCAATATATAGCCACTTTCGCACATGCAGTGATAGACGTGCAACAAAGTGTCATAGACTCTATGTTTAGCACTAATCGGTGAAACATAACTCCTGAAGATGCCCTGTGGAGGGGTGAAACACGTGTTGAGTGATTTAACGGTGGTAGTTGTCTAATTCGCATTGTTTGCCGCATGTGCATTTATCAGCGGGCTGGCGGGCGGTGTACTTTGTTGCACGACTACCACTGCATGTGCGGAAGTGGCTAAATATTGGTCCTTTTCTTACTTACTAAGATAGAGCATTAGAATACATTATGATCACTAAATAAATTTATATCGTTTGGATTTTTTTTTGGAAATAATAGCATTCAAAGGTTTTTAGTTGATCGAAATGGATGAAACTTTATTTGTTTACTAGATTATAATTAGTTGTATGTAGGATGTATACATCAGAAATTGTTAAATTTCAATTAAAATAGTAACTGTTGAGTTTCTCCCGGTTCTTTTCTTTAGATCAGCGTTTTGAATCGGCGGTAGCTTACTATGTAGTATTAAAATAATCGATTTTCCACAAGTGCAGGAAATTGCCTACAAAAATAATGACATTTTGAAATTAATCCGTATGTTTGAAATAATTCATTGTAACTCGTTTTTGAACCCAATTTTACTATTATCTCTGTTTTATATCTCATGTTTTTTGTGAAAATCAACAAGATACTTATATAAGACACATCTATCTCCTATATAATATATCTTGTCCTATAGGTCAGCATGCTCGTGCATGTATAAGTTACAATATTTGAAGCTACCTTATAAAAACAAGAAAGAGATCAAAAATCGATTGCAATTCTGTCTGGAATCATTCCATGTTTCCTTTGATCGTTTAGCTACGAAATGGAAAAATAAATAAGTACTCTTTAACAATCAGATGTTTACAACATATGTGTCTACTCAAAAGCATTATATAGTAGTGTATACTATATCTCAAAAATATTGAAATAATGTCTACCCTGCAAAAATACAACTTTAGTATCACTCTAAACCATATTTAATATGTTTTTAGCTTTGGTCCAGCCAATAAGGTTACAGTCTTCGCTGGATAAGAATAAAAACTACGAGGGGATTCGACTACAGGCCAGCGGTTGGGGGCGCACTTGGACTGGAAGTCAGTTCTTCATAATTCATCACCTAAATTAATAATAATAATAATCATCACCGTTATTTTAGGAAGCTCATTGTGGATCATAGGCTCTCCTCGTATATTTCCAATAGAAGTTGAAATCGGCTGTCTAAGTTATGGATAGACATTCTATGCTTGCTGGTCCGTAGTGTTCACTCCAGAACTTTAAAGCAAGCCTACTACCACTTGAACTACTTTCTTTCTTCTAGGAATCTCCTAATTACAGACTATAGCCTTTTCCATGGGTCGTTTTGCAATTACGAGCATGCCAATGAAGGGAGACGTCGTTTTAACTCATAGAAGCCCACTGCAAGGTATAGATCTCTCCAAAAGATATCTATGAGGAGATATACTATAATCGCGAAGCTTGGCAGGCGGGTTGGCAATCGCAGTGTGGTATTATGGTATGCAGAGGACGCTCCTGTTCAACCTCTGGAAACTTGCTCGTGAGCGATGGCACTCATATAAAAGAGTCGAATCCGCGATCTGCGATCTCAAGTCTCAGTCTTACCGCTCGGCTACATTTCGTCACTAATAATATCAATGTAATGTTATAACCCATTTACTATTAATAATTAGTTGAGTTATTATTTTTTCTTATGTTTATGTTATGTCATTTTCGTGTGTTATTAATGTCAATTCTGCCGCGCGGTGACACATATACCTTTACGAACAACTAGCGCCATCTGTCGACGTCGACCGATATTATAGATTTCCGACATATATAATAATTAAAAAAACATTGTTTTTTTTTTATGGGCCCCGCTACCGGAAGCCTCTCGTACCCCTAATTTGTTGAGATCAGGATCTTTGTTTACAAATAAGTTTTTCAAATTTTTATCTTTATTCTTCACTCCCTTTCATTCTTCTCAATTTCTTTTGTTCTTACCTTTTTCCTTCACAATATCGTTCATTTTATTCTTTTACTTCTTCTTGCTTTCATCGCCTTCTTTCCGTCATCTTATTACTCTTAGGTGGTTAGGTACATTTCTTTTATTCTTTTATTACTTATCCTATTTTTTATATCACAGTTTTCTTTTTTTGGGTTTGACTTTTTCAATACAATACTACTTTTTTCTTATTCTATTTTTAGTTTATTTTTCCTATTATTAATTGACTAGTTATTTGTGCAGTTTATTTTGTACCTGCTTATCTATACTGTTTTATTCCTTTTAACTACTGTTAAGCCTGGTCGAAGGGTGGTGAGTGATACTTCACTCACCTTCCTGCGAGCAAACAAAAACATTGTTATAGTTATCTGCAATACGTTGTTATAATTACTTTATGGTTTTTATAAAATATACAGGCTGTAGTTCCAAATGTTAAGGTTATTTATTTGTTTTTGAATCTGTTACCTAGATAATTATTAATATTGTCGAATTGTTTATATATAACATCAGGCGGAGCTCCCGAGAATCTGCAGTGGGTGTATCTATCGGGTGTTACGAATTCATTCTGCTCCAATGCCTTCGGAGGCGGCGCCTTCGTCGTAGATTCGACCATCTGTGCAAGCGGTTACAATGTCACCAGTCAATCAATTTGTCAGGTATTTCGTAACATCATTATATCATACAAAATTCTGATTTACTGTATATTTTGCCTGTATATCTTCATATATTATAGCCTTTGACTTAAGCTCGAGGTCACCCAGAGAGCAATGAGGAGAATTGAACCTAGGAAAAAAAATACCTGCTTGGGACTTTTAAATGACAATTTCATAGCACTTTTTGATCACTGTATATCTATGCATGTGTTTAAGTTGTTTATGTGACTTAAAACATTTCTACCTTTGATAATTTTACTACCGATGATGGATAGACAGATCACAATTATAGAAGTTTGTTCAGATTTATCATTTTATTGTTAGAAACTGAAATTTTGAAGTGTCAGGGCGTGGGGCAGCGGGTAGACGTGGCGCGGGAAACTTCACCACTAGCTGGACCGATAACATAGTAAAAGTCGTAGGAAATAGGAATCGCGGAAGTCGCGGGAAATCGCTGAATGCGGACATCGCATAAACTGGTCATTAACGACGATCTTTGGGAGAAATCTATGGATTGTAGTGGGCGTTTATTGGCTGAAGAGAAAAAGAGAGAGGGAGAGAGAGAGAGAGTTTAAAACAAAGACACTGTCCAGGTAACTAACTAATTTCTCATAAACAGGGTGACAGCGGTGGCCCGCTCGTCGTAATAGACGTCGACGGTCTTCCCACACAAGTCGGAATCACGTCGTTTGTTTCCTCTAGAGGATGCCACGTTGACCTTCCAGCTGGTAAGAAATTAAACTTCAAACATGTTAAATATTTAAACTCATGTTCATTTACAAACAGGTACAGTACCCGGCGATATATATTGCACATCGACCATTGGAAAGAGACAATCGACTAATTTCGTCTTCGTAGAGTGTTATCTCTGTCGCACGAAATACAAACAGTCCGATATCTATTCGGAGCTGTTACAACAAGTATCATTTGTTTCTTTTGATAATTATTTTTATTATTTATATAAAATACACCAAATTCATTCTATTAAATTATGGGTGATGAATCTTGTATATTGTAAACATCTTTATATAAATAGCTGGCGAGATTTGTTTCGTTGAATTTTTTCAATCTGCGTGTTCGGTTCGTGCAGGTTTATAATTTTTTTATCACTTCAGGTGTATACTAAATATAAACGATTGTAGTATTACTATCGATGAAAAATGTTACACTAAGGAATTTCTTGAACTGTTTGTATATGGCTTGATTATTTTTCTGTTTGGCACTGGTCGTTGTAACACCTTCTAAGGATGCCTCGCGGAGTGGTGAGACACGTGTAGAGTTAACGGTGATAGTTGTGTTTCGCATTGTTTACCGCACGCGCATTTATCAGGCGGGCGGTGCACTATATTGCACGACTACTGCTGCATAGCGGAAGTAGCTATATATATGTCCCTTTCTTAGTCAGGATTGATTTCCGCGAGGTAACGCGTGAATCTATTACATATTATTCTTTGTGTTGACTCTGGCAAGTATGTAGGCTTTTAGCATGTTCGTTATAAATAATACTTATAACTATTTAGTACTATTATCCATTGCAGGTTTTGTTCGTCCTGGACATTATCATGATTGGCTCACAGAGGTTACTGGATACGATTTTGATTTTGTGCCAGTACCGACTACTGAAGAACCGGAACCAGAAGAAACCACAACTGAGGAACCGGAACCAGAAGAAACCACAACTGAGGAACCGGAAATTTAAGCGACTTCAACTGGTGAACGAAAAGCACAAAATCTCTGAAGCTATTTCAAGAATTTACCATTCTAAAAAGTTATTTTCATGTTGTAATTTTCAACTTTACTAAAAAAAAAATTTTGTAATACTGTATTTCAATTCAGTGCTTGTAAGTTGACTTTTAATTCTTTCATTAATTATATTTGTTTCAACTTCATAATAAATAATGAATTATCAAACTTTCCGGTCCCCATAATATATTCTGAAAATCCAATTTCAAAACGAATTGTTTAATTTTATCAATTTTTTGACCTCGGTAACTTTTGAAAACTGTATCCATGGATCTATATTTTTATTTTTATGTGTTTTGTACGATTATGGCAAGCCTTAAAAATAAGATTCTCAAGTAACAATTCCGAAGTACGTGTGTGTGCGTGTGCATATATGTGAGCGTGTGTGTGCGTGCGTGTGCGTATGACATGCAATCATAGGTCGCGGATTCGGTTCCAACGTTACAATCTTGTATAATTCATATTGTCACTGCTCATCAAGAAGTTTCCATAGGGTGGGAATAATACCAACCCGCCTGCCGTCCCCTATAGATATATTTGGGAGAGGCCTATACCTTGCAGTGGGCGTTCGATATAAAATATAAAATAATCGATATAAAATAATCGATTTTATTTTACATTTAAAATAGAATACGCTTTTGTTTTTCAAATTTCGCGCTTAAAAAACAAGAAAAATCACTTACATGCCAGTTCGTGTATTAAAAAAAATTGTTTCTTAAAATCTCAACATAGTAAACTTTTTACGTATTGTAATTACATCTGTGGACATCATTTACCCAACACCCACACACGTTCACTGAAATAGCTTGGCCATGTATTACGGAACTATATTAGTCACGTTTAGTACAAGTAAGCGACGTCCACGACTGTCATATATAGTTGTGTGTTCAATTTTAAAAATGATTTAGTAAGAAAGACGTTCCAGGTTTTGAAAGTTCTAGAATTTTCGATACGATAAACAGATCACTAAATCAATAAGACGATGTCTTTTCACGTGACAAACAAAGCGACCGTGAAAATAATTTCAATTAAATTACGAAAGTGGATTAATATTTCCGATTAGAATGGCTTTTACGAGAAACTTTTAGGTTAATTAGATTTAAAAATCCAACACGGATGAGCAGCGTTCGGAAAGCTCCGGAATGTGTTTCCGTCTAAAATGCTGCAGATAAAAAAATACCGGCATCTTTGTTAGAGTTAACCATACCTTCGAAATCTAGTGAGGACAGTATCGCCTCACCATCGGCCATATTTCAGGATGTAATCAAAAGAAACAGTACCGAAAAATAAAACTAGACAAAAAACACATACAGATAATAAAAGTAAACACAAACAAAATATGAATATAATTATATATATATATAAAAATGTTATATAAAATTTAAAGACTCGAGTGAAAAGGTTTCTTCATATAGCATCGTAGACTTTGTAGATCTTGTCATTGCTTAACATCAGGCGAGACAGAGGTCAAATGCTTCTCCTTTAAAGGATCAAAAAAACACTAGAGACATAGAACTTTGACAAGCGTTTATACAAAAAAAATAACCTGCTATCATTGAAGTAGAATTTATATCACCTTGCACCTGAACGATCACATCCTGTGAACTATCAGCGATCCCTTCTCTCGACAAGCTGCCGCCTGACCAGCTGCCACCACCATCAAGGGAGTACCAAGCTGAAATTAGACCAGGCCTTCTGCCACTACCCATTTTAATTTTTTTTTTCTGTTGCCTTTTTTTTGTTTTTTTTTTTCCTTATCACCTAACCAACCACAGCCACATACGGCACATCCTATAATAATGTGACGTGGTGGTGGTGTTATAAGAAAACTCAAGATCACCCAGAGAGTAACGGAGAGACCTATGCACGGAGTATCGGTGCGTGATCAGAAATGAGAATGCAGAAGAAAGAATATCAGCAGCGTACCTCGAAGAATTGCTCTTTTTTCTGGCAGTGGGAGAGTCGCGAGAAATTTCTGGACTCGGGCAGCGCAAGACTACTCACGGTGGCGATCTTTGGGTGAAGCCTATCATAATAAGCGACTGAGATGATGAAGATGATGGATTACAAAAATGGAGAGATGTAGAATTTTTAACATCAAAATGTTTTCACTCTTTATTTTTGAATAGTCAATAACATTTTTTCATAATGATATATATCCATTATTATTTGTACTATTTTTTGGGAAATGTATGATATACAATACTATTCGGTGTAATATGTCTGAATTGTCATGTAATACATATAAAAACTTAATTGAACAAAAACATTTAAAAAATTCTATTAAAGATTGATAATATAAATGATAATAAAACTTGAGAATAATTCCTTAACTACTGTAATATAGATATTACGAATAAATACGACCACAGAAAAAAATCCTTCGGAGTTCACAGCTCTTTACAGACCAACGTTTTGAACCCTCAAGTACCCTGAACATTCATATTTACATTACATAACTTGGATAACATTATATTAGAGTTCAATTTAATTCAAGCAATTGCATAATAATATAAATAAATAAATGAATGGAAGAAATGTAAATATTTTACCATTGTAAGTAAAATATTTATGATTAGATAAGAGGGTATCAGAGGCAGGCTGTAATGGCGCGTAGCTCCATCTCGGACGATCGATACATTTGACAACATTGTGTAAGATTGTGTTAGATCTTTTACGTTTGCGCTAAAAACTTTTCTCTAACAATTAAAGAAGTATTTCTGATAAAATTAACTGGTTGAATTAACCTCAATATAATTATATGCAGGTAATTTCAAAATAGTTAAGATTGCTTTAGTTAAAAGTTTACATCTATGTAAATATACTGGAATAATTAATTTACTTCAGTCGTTTATGCATTAGCAATTATATTTAGATCGTATTTATGAATGGACGTCTTTAAATATGTCTGTATATGGACAAATAGTCTGATCATTAATGATGTCCGTATATATGCGAATGTATAGTTAAATATATACGCTAGAAACACAAGATATATACAGTTTTAAACAATAGAATGCCACACCTCTCAATTATATTTTATCTCGTTCTAGAAGTGTAATTCTTGTTAGGCCACAAAGAAATGTAAAAATAGGTTCCCGTTACACGACGTCGTATTGCAGTGGTTGGACATCGCGCATGCGTCGCTGGGATGCCAGGATATAAATAAAATTTCCTTAGTATCTGCTATATCTGAATTTCGATAGAAAATTACTAAGGCGCCGCTTTAAATTAAAATTGTTATGCTATTTGCCTTTTTTATAGATAAATTGTAATATTGTACTGACTTTTTAATCACAAATGATATTTAAATATAAATGTAAAGTACGTATTGCAATTGGCATTAGGGTTTTATTATTCGATAAAAATTAATAACATACTATCAGAGTAGAAATTTGTCTGATTTTAATTTATTTTATTATCACGCTGTCAGTTTTAAAGACATTTTTTACATCTTTGAACTCAATAATATAGTATCCGTCAACTGTTATAAATGAATGTTAACGGAATTATTAAAATTTGAAATTGCACAAAATAAGGGTAATAAACGTAATAGTGCAACACTGTATCACATTTGGCGCGCGCGCGAAACACTCCCTCAAATCATGATGGCGACGGCTCGGAAAGCGCGCCTCGCGTACACTTGAGACAACAGCAAATTCTAACACGACATTGCCATTTTCAGGTGTAGTTAAATAACTAAATTGTCGCGCACCAATGATGTTATAGTGTCCAGTAGTGGTGCTCTAGTGGGAATTTTTTGTGATTCAGTGAGTTTTTATTGTGTTGCATGAGTGGTCCCGATGGGGTACTGGGCAGTGTGCGGGTTGATGGACGCCATTCACCGGCAAGCACCGAGCAGCTAACGTTAGTATTACAAATAATACCTGATATATCAACACAGTTTTTATTTAAAAACAAATTCCATTACGTAAATCTTCTTAGTTCTCACAAAGGTCCACGGGTAACTCGATGGGGTTATGTTGGCGTGACAAAAAATGGGTGTTCACACTCCCTAAACGGGGGTCTGCGATAATTTATCTGCTTTCGATATTGAAGAACTAAATGTTGACTTGAATTCATGTAACAAATAATATTTTAAGAAGCTCAGCGACTTTTTTTTTAATAAAAACAAGAATATTCTTGATGTAATCTCCACATTTTTTTCTCAAATTTTGGGAACATGGCATAAACGTAGTTAAACCGGAACCTGCTAAATTTTGAAAATTAACTTCTGCTCTATCTTTATGTATACTGGCCGGTAATACTAACAAATAAATTCATTAAGATAAGAACGTATATCGTATTTTTTTTAAATATAAATAATATATTTAGTCTGTGAAAGTTTTTTATGAAGTATATTTTGATAGAAAAAATAAATGGGGTGATAATTTCAAAAAGGGGATATATGAAAATTTATACTTTGTGTTATAGAAATGTGGCGTAAAACAGGAAGGGGCAGTTTAAATGGTAATTATTTCGAAACGACAGCGGGCCCGTGCAGCAAGCACCCTTTAAAATCTTTTGTTTCGTTGATTGCTTTCCATTGTGTCGCACGAAGTTACTATAATATTTATTATAAATATTTTAGCAGCAACATCATTCATTACATAATAAACATAACAGCAAATATTTTTAAAAACTATATTGCCAAATAATTTTTTACTACTTTGATCTTTTCACAAATTTTACTTGATTAATTTTTCTCTACTCCAATTTCGAATTAACTCCACTGAATTAGGCAGGCAGGAAACTGTTATACATTTATTTAGAAAATTTGAGAACTAATGGAGAAAAACGAATAATATATATATATATATATATATATATATATATATATATATATATATATATAAACACTTGTAATTTTTGTATATATCATTTTATATAAGTATTTATATATCGGATATAGTATTTAATATTTCTATTTTTTATTGTTTAAATGTACCTCTCTCGAGTATCTATAAGGCATTCAGACCGCCATTGCATTAAGAGTAAGAATATATAAATAGAATAGAATATATAAAATAAATAAATAAATAATAACATATATATTAAATATTGAGAAGGCATATACTTGATATTTAGTCCTAATTTCAATTCATATAAGCGAGAGTGGTTATAAGTATAAAAAAAGATATATAAACGATATATTCGGATTATTCATATTTGGAATAATTGAATAAATTATCTATCGATATTCTATCGACTTACTGGTCTTATTTTCAAATAATCGATGTTTTATTGACTTCCAAGTTACAAACTTATTTGTGAATGAATAATATTAAGGCTTCAAAGGGAAAATGTATGGTATCGACGTTATATATGATACAGGATGATTGGTTATAGGTTTAAAAGCGTTAAAAGGCTGAATGTGTAATTCATTTGCAATTAATGTATGGTAAAGCTAAATAACAAAATTCAATGATTTCAGAAGTAATAAATATTGAATGTTAATATAGCAAGAATGGGTGTTTTTAAAATTAGAATTGATACATATTAAAATTAATAATCGTTTACTATCTACACCTGCAGGCTTTATACTGCCAGAACTTGTAAACATTTTATGTATGTAATATATTTTAGAGTGATCACTTTATTAAAGAAGAATTGCCTATATAAGTATATATAACCAATCACGTTGTCTATTTATGTCATATAGATATATAGATACATTACATATTATACATTTATGTTATGTATATTTATATACTAAATTAAGCAATGGTAGCTCAGAGGTAGAGCACTGATACTTGCGATCGTAAGTCGCGGATTCAATTCCCGGGATACAACCTTATATAATTCACACTTTGTGAGACGAGAATTACCTTCATAATAGCAGATGTAGGAAGCAGAACACCCTTTCTCAGTTCCTGCAGGAGGGTTGTAGAGAGCAGAAAGGATTAAAACTTAGGTTGAAATGGTCAGCTAATAAAAAACAATCAATAATAATATAAATGCGAATAAATATTAAAATAAGAAAACAAAACAAACGTAAATGAAACACAAAATGAAAGAAATAAAGATAAAAATTACATAAATGTATATTATGAATAATCTAAGTAAAAATGTAATACATAGTAAACAATAAAATAAACCTAAACTTTAAGACTGATGATACGATGTAAGGTGACGATAAAAGGAATAATAATAAATGAATAATGTATAGAACAAATCTTAAAGAGCGGAAGAAGAGAAAGAAACTGTACAATAATAAAAAGACAAATGAAAAAATTATTGCTCCAACAAAATACGGGGTGGAACGTGGAATAAATATCTAGGCATATGCCAGTGGGCGTATACATGCTGAAACTAAACAAACATAAAGTTCTTTATAATCAGGCCAAAATTCAGTATCCAATATTAAAATCAAACGTAAAAAAACTTCATAATTAATTTTTCGATATATTTGCTTGTTGTATGTTTGAATAAATATATAAATAAATATAATAGACTGATGTATATTAACAAGAAACTTTATAACAGGAAGGACGTGTAGCATGAAGTTGGAATTGAGTTCAAAGTAGTTCAGGTATTGCGATAGTGTCACACTGGGCTGTCCCATGGCGATTTCAGCCGGGTCAAACTGGGGTCAACCGCTCCGTGACGAGAGGTTGGGCTGCTTTACACATCGTCCGAGTCACTTCGACCTTGTTCTTTTATAATTTACTAGCTGATCCCGCAAACGTTGTTTTGCAAAAAAAAATTTGATATTTTAATTTACAAATAAAAAATAAGGGTTGATCGTAGAGGGGTGAAAATTTATGGTTGTGTGTATTCTTGTATGCTGTATCATAAAAAAATAAAAACAAAAAATTTCGTTAAAAAAATAAAAAAAAATTTTTAAGTGTTAACAACCTTTATCACTTAGGGGTATAGAAAATAGATAGTAGCCGATTCTCAGACCTACTGAATACGCATATTAAATTTGATAAAAATCAGTCAAGCCGTTTCAGAGGAATTCAAGTTCGAACACCGTGACACGAGAATTTTATATATTAGATATAGATCATCTTTTAATATCTTCTGAAAATTTATTTAAAGATTTTTTAATTGTTTATTACGTATTCATTGTTCAATAATAACATATTTATGTGCCATAATTTAAAATCTTATTCATAAAAATAGTGAAACATACGTGATAAATAAAAGAAATAAAAATAAACTCGTAACGTATAAATTTCGTCTTCGAAATGTAAACAAATCCTACACAGTTTTGGGTTGAAGGTATTTCTACGAAACGTCTGCGTACTAATAGGTTGCCCGCAGACGAAATAAAAAGAAAAAAAAATATCTTTACCAGGGATGACCAACACGCGGTCCGCGGGCTATTTGCGACCCGTTAAACATATTTATGCGGCCCGCAAAACATTTAGATAATTTAAATTTATTTTATGGACTTTCTCTTATTAATTTATTGTTATAAAATAAATAATAATAAAACATTGGTACATGCTAAATTATTAATAATAATCAACAATCAAAACAGTTATGTGCGATTAGAAAATTAACTGCGTATTATATATAAATTTTTAACGAAATAACTGTGTCGAATTTCTCAATAAAATTTCCGAGTATATTCGTCCTTTCGTTCTAATATTGTTTATTCTTATTTTGCATTAAGATATGTTTATTCTTTATTAAAAGGTTGCACACCCCTGATCTTTACGCGATAATCTACATATTAAAGTTAATTGTTGATAATCTTCTGCACTTATATATAATCACCCTATAGATTATTACGCATTATTTATGTATTCATCAAAGAAAACTTAACAGCTAACAATCTTGTTATAGTTTTCTAGGTGTACGGTTTTAAAACAGACTTGTGTAATACTTCTAGATTATCGTTGGAATTTATTAAAATTTCCTCAAACAAACACTCGTAAATATATAGTATTAAAATGTAAATAATTTTTTTTAACTACAAAACCAGACTGAATTTTTCAAATGCTCTTCTTCAAATAGCTTTGGAACCTTTAACAGATACCATTGTATGGTACCACAATTTGATTCTAATGTTTGTTTATACATTAATTGACAGTAAGGAGGTTTACATTCACCTATTTAATTATATTATTACATATCACCCGTAATGAGGGCTCAATGGAAAGTTTGGTGGTGAAAGGCAAGCGAACTGGACACACTCCAGCGAGACGGACAGACATCATCAAAACTATCACTAATAAATCAGTAAATGAATGCTTCTCCTCTGCAAAACACCGAGATACATGATGAAGCTTAGTAAGGGCACAATGGGCACCAGATCCGACCGGAGCATGGTTATGATCACCTTTTTACGGGAAAATTCTTCACCATTATAATCATTAAGACGTGAAAATTATTTTATGTATTAGGAATACCGGAAAGTAATGTCGCTTTCCTAAGTTAAATTCACACTACCACATTTTTAAGAAGTTTTTATTTCTAACCAACTATATATTCACCTTCGTCATCATCAACCTTTTGCCATCTAGTATACAAATTTCAATGCCGGATCGATAAATATCAATTCGTTTTTTTCTGTAAATTATTTTGACATAAACGACATTACTTTCTGGTCCCCCTAATCCAACTAAATCCTTATGATTCTATAAATGCATTCGAATTTCGAATGTAACAAGACATCAGCCGTTGTAATGTTTGACTATACAAGCGTAGGGGTCGCAAAGTGACCGCGGGGTGCGGAAACGCAACCCCTGCCTTCCACAGTGACGGTCACTTCCGGTGTATAAATTATTCATGTCTAATAACACGCCCGCAATGGTTTCACTACGGTTCGACTTTGTCATACATGTTCATTGCCGTGACTTAGATCTTTTCATATCTTTATGTTTCCTATTGGAACATAATTAAGTAAAATGGTATGTTGGTACCAGATAAATGACGTTTACTGCTGAACATAAGTCTCACCATTGATTTAATTTATTATTATTATTAGTTTCTATATTCCACAGACAGAACCACTTTTTGATCATGTTTTTACATGTTCGTGTTTACTAAGTCTTTTAAACTAACTTAAATCGTAAACTAATCAAAAGTAAATTTAAGTCAACTGATCACATACTTCAATGTTACCGGATAAGGAGGCCGCTGAGCTCTTGGATCACTTAGGCTGACACTCCATGGTCTGACCTGGCTGAAGCCTCAAAGGTGATATCTCACCTTAGGATGTCATTCATAGGTGATACCCGTTCTAGGATTCTGATTCAAGAGCACCAGAGTGGGCAGAACCTAGATTTGGTCGATTGATATCATTACTACTACTTCTGAAAGCTAAGAGAAGTGGCGGGTGTACCCTCAGTAATTATTTCATCTAGAACAGAGTTCCCCAAACCTTTTTGTGTCGTAGACCACTTGCCATGTTTTTCCGTGTCGGGTAGACCCCCTGCTTACCTGATATTGATTTCCTGTAAATTTCTAACTGTAGTGAAGTTTAGTGTTAAAAACTTAAAATAAAAACACATGTTAATTTATACATTTATTAATTGAATTTAAATTTAAACTACTCAAAATAAAATTTTGTATCTGTTATGAAAAATATACGTAACATTAAATAAACATTTTTTTTACTTCATAGGCACTTTTATACATAATGTAAATGTTTTGATATTATAAGATAGTATGATGTAAGTAAATAGGTACTATCAGTGTATGCGATGAGATCCACTATCGTGGACCCCCATTTTCAATTCATGGACCCCCAATTTTTTTTTCGCTGACGTAGATCCTCTGCAGGTTGTCATAGACCCCTAGGGGTCGATATAGACCACTTTGGGAATCACTGATCTAGAATAACAGAGGGTTGGCCTGTGATATGAATAAAGTTCGACACTGACTAGGTCGATTTGTTTTCAGTTGTGACAATCATGTAATTATGCTGTATGTCTTTATAAGTAAAAAGAATAGAGAATAAAAATTCAATGAATAAAAGTTTCCATACCTAAAATCTAATGTAAGAGACGAATCACCATGATATAATGACTGATATATAATGTGACATGTTTTTGCTTAGGGCGCGCTAGTGTGGGGATTTTTATTGAATTCTGTGACGGCGTCGCGTCGCTTCTGGCGACGGGCCAAACGGTTGAAACGCGTCATGGACACGTAATCTGTTTCGTGTATACGCAATCTTTGTGTATGTCATGCCCTACGCTAGTGCTAGATAACCTCACAATCCTGAGATCTAAACAAATGAATCATCTGACCCGACTCTTCGAGCCCTGGAGCATATTTACAGTAAAAAGGTTAAGGCAAGGCGATATTCACGCTGGGTCATCTACATAACTGTAAATGTCAATTGAAAAAAAAAAAGGAAACGAAAGAATTTTTCGATCGATATTTATGTTTGCCTTTAAATATAAAATGCAACACCACAAAAATGCAAAAAAGAATCCTTGCCAGCGATTTCGCCTGATTATTTTGATTTGATTTAGGCTATATCTAATAAAGTGTATATAATGTGTCTTAAACTTTATTAAAACATGTGTTGTTGTGACGTTTCTTCCAGATTCTTCTCCGCTGCTATAACACCTTGCGAAGCAAAGTCGAAAATAAAATAGATAATAATTTGAAGAACAATAAGAGCTCTATTAGAAATTCATATGATGAATAAATTTATTTTATTTTTATTTTTAAAAATTTATGACGTCATTCAGATCGATGATCAAATAAATACACTTGCTTTTCTATACTTCATATGTCAACATAGTTAAATATAAAAAATTATTAAAAAGTTTAACTTGATATTATTATAAGTAACCTAAATTTCGAGATACTACAAATTTTAATGAAAATAATGAGGAGAATATTATGCGACAAAATTAAGTAAAACCATAACACAGCGAAGAATTCAGGTCGGCAACTGTTTTTATATTTCGCCGGCTAATCAGACGCCATGACAGATTGTGAAATGTCTGTTACGGATATAATTTTTGTTTTCATGAATTTCTGAAATGACTGAAATTATGTTTATCTATAAAGTCGACTTAGTGTCAAAGAAAATTATACTATATTAGTAGGTAATAGTAAAGATATAGCTTATAATAATGGTTATTGATAAAAGATATTTTTTATTGAGAAATAAAACGCAACTATATATGGAGAGAGACGACACTTGGACTCAAAAGTGTATATGCTGAAATTTTTATTGCACTATAAAATTAAAAGGAGCAATGAAACAAAACGAACTCAACTTCCACATAACTCCCGACGAATTTATAGCGGTTTACTGTGTTTTAGTACTTTCTAGATATTTATAGCACAAATGTTTCATTCTTTTGAAAGCATATATAGTTTTTTCTTTATTAAAAATATAAAACCTATTTTTGGATTTGAATACATTGCGCATCGTGAAGTTATTTTTATGTGAAATATTTCGATTTTCCTGTTTATGTATATCATAAATGTTTTAATAGCTTATATCTAATATATAAAATTCTCGTGTCACGGTGTTCGAACTTGAACTCCTCTGAAACGGCTTGACCGATTTTTACCAAATTTTATATGCGTATTTAGCAGGTCTGAGAATCGGCTACTATCTATTTTCCATACCCCTAAGTGATAAGGGTAGTCCACCCCTAAATTTTTTTTTGTTTTTAGACAAATTTTTTGGTTTTTATTTTATTATGATATAGCATACAAAAATACATACAACCCTAAATTTCCGCCCCTCTACGATCAACCCTTATTTTTTATTTGTTAATTAAAAACTTTAATTTTTTTTTTTGCAAAACTACGTTTGCGGGATCAGCTAGTTATTTATAAATTACTAGTTCTGCTCGCGAATCCGACCGCGTGGTGTTTAATAAAAAAATCAACTTTATTTACTTAATTTTTAAATCCAAGTTACTCCTCATTATATCAGCTACCTCCCAATATAAGTTCCGTTAAAATCTTTAAAGGGTTATATATATATTTTTGGTCGCATTTAAGAATCGAGGTCAAGATCTTAGGCATCTCAAAACGCAAAATCAGGCTTTAACTCATCCGTACTGGAAGAGCCTTCAGAATTGGGGTGCAGTGTTAGTTGCGAGAGCGATTCAATGATTTAACCCTTAATAGCCTGATTTACGAAAGTGATTTTTTTTAATATTACTGTGTTTGCTTGGGGGTCTAGATGAAGGGAAAAATAGTTTTTTTTTTTTTAATTTCGTTGGAAAGAATATTATACAACAGTAAAATTCGTACACCCAACTTATATAAAAAACTAATAGTAATGTGAACATTCGGTTTAAAAGATTGGTATCAAAAGAGTCTAGATGAAGGGAAAAATAGATGGAAAGAATATTATACTAGAACAGTAAAATTCGTACAGCCAACCTATAAAAAAAAACTAATAGTAATGTGAACATTCGGTTTAAAAGATTGGTATCAAAATTGAAATTCTAGGCTATTAAGGGTTAAGAACCTAATACTAAAGTAAAGAAACTTTAAGAGACTTAGTAACACACTGACATGCAGAAACGCGAGTAAAAAAAGTCGGAAATTAAAAAAAAACATGTCATAAAAAAATAGGCATGGACGCCAATGTCTGAGGAAAATGGAAGAAAAAAACATCACCATTTTTACGGTTTCATAAAATTACTAGTAATGTCTCTCTTGTGGACAATTGTTTACTCTCTGGTCTGTTTGTTGTTGATGTTTTTAACCATTTGAGGATAAATAATCACCGGTTTTACATACAGCTGTGTGATATTTAATTTTCATGTAATATGTACTCGTAACTTATAAAATTCTAATAACGTAATGAAATTAGAGGAAATAATAAGACATTGAGAAGGACGAAATATGAGTAAGAAAATTTATTTGAAAAATTATTGTGTAAAAAAAGATCCTTTACAACCATGATAGGAGTTGAACAAGAGGCCCCTAAAACGATGCCATTAAAAAAAAACTAACTTGTATTAGTCCTATTATCATGAAAAGGCTATTTTATGGTAATAAAATGCTTTTCAAACTACAATTTTATTATTAAAAAAAATTATATAGTTTGTGATAAAGATAAAACTAATTTATTCAACATTGGAACTTTATAATCTATTTTAATTTCGACTCTACACTGCTTCTCAAGGTTTTATTGTTGTGAAGAAGAAGCTGGAATAAATTCTATAACAAATCTTTTAATGAAGTTTAAAAATAAATATTTATACATATACAATTTATCAGATATAGCCTAAATCAAAAGAATCAAGCGACATCATTGCCAAAAATACACCTATCCCCCGAATTACACGGTACTTCTTTTACACGTTTTCGCTTTTACACGGTTTTCGAAATAAGTTTTTTTTTTTGGTTTTTATCGCACTCTACTAAATGCTACTGTGATTGAACACGTGTGCTGTGTACACATTTCACGGGGAATCCCGAGCTAATGTGTGTCATATTTTAATTCATTATAATTAATGCAAAATTACAAGTGAGGCTACTATAGGAATATTGAGTTCATTAAATCGCTTTCTCAGGAGATTTACGCCCCTAACCCGTACAATAAATGGGATGGGTTTCTTTTACAAAACGGAATTGATGTGTTGAGAGCTTTTTTCAGATCAAATGTATAAAATCCACGTATACGAAATAGAGCTTGCTTACCCAAAGTGAAAGTAAAATCAAGTGATTATATGATCATTCAATCAATAATTAGGTTTATTAAACAAATATAACCATACGTTTTAATTCACGAGATAACTTAATCTGTAACCCCATTTAGTTTGGCTCCGGTTGACTTTAATATCAAGATTGTTGTAAAAAATCTATATACGTTCAGTGGGTTAGGAAACCGGGCCATATGCCAAGATGAGGCAACAAGGCAAGTTACTATGACGGCGCCGAACTGTCTGCCCCTTAACGTCACGGGAAAATAGCGGACGATATATTTTTCAATCGGAAACATAACTGTATTTTTCAGCAATGCGTCGCAATTTAAATTGAACTCAATCTCTATGAGCATAAAATTGTATATAATATGGCTGGAAAACAAAATAAATAGTCTTATAAAACTAATATCTACGTATCGAATTTTCTCTTTAAACTTTACTTAGCTATTTATTTAGCAGAAATAGCATCACTAACAAAAAGCTATTTTAATAAGCTCTTAAATGACGAATACGCTAAAAGATCATCACAATATCTATAGTCTCATAGTTTTTTTTTTATATTTCGCCGACCAATTCGACGCCATTTCGAATTACAAGTTGCCATGTTCATTTGTTTATGTTGCACAATTTTTTTTCAATTTATTTCCTCGTGTTCGTAACTGTTAAGTTAGATCTTTTCTATATGTACATTAGTGGTCTTAGGCCAGATACAGGCCTGCTAGATAGTAAGTATAGGGGATACTTCTTCCTACTATGTAGTCTAAATCTGGACTTAGAACATCTAAACATGGAATCTTTCGTGAATAATACAGCTATGTTGCTGTCGAGTAGTAGTAGTTTAGCGGGTTACAAGTTTATTAATCACACTTTGTATATTAATTTATCTTGGATTGCCACAGCTCATAAAAAAGTGTTCAGAGGATAGGTAGTAGTGTCTTTTGCGTATAATAATACCACACTGTGATCGTCACTCCCCTGCCAAGCGTGGCGATTATAGTGTATCTCCCCATAGATACCTTTGTGGGAAGCCTAAACCTTGCAGTGAGCAGTTTATCACATCTCAACCTACTTTTATCATACTTTTTGTATTGTACGCCATAAAGATTGTGAACGTTGTACACACGTATTAGCAGGAGCATTAGAATGTTTATTTTTATAACGCATAAATGTACCTTTTTAGTGCCTAATATTTAGAAAACCACAGTATAAGGGTTTTCTAAATATTAGGCAGACCGGAAAGTAATGTCGTTTCTGCGTATGTCGAAATTTATTGTCATTTGGTAGCTCATTATATACTTGAAAGACGTTGTACACTAGATGGCAAAAGGTTGTTTATAACAAAAGTTAATATATTGTTGATTGTAATTAAAAACTTGTTAAAAATGTAGTCGTGTGAATTTAACTAAAGAGTGCGACATTACTTTAAGATCATCCTAATAAATAATAACTTCGTTTAATAGATTTGACAATCAAAACAATTGTGTGATAAATTTAGCATGTACAAATCAGCTATTTACGTTTTAAAAATAGCAGAATGTGAAATGGTAGTTACTGGCTGTAATTCAATGTAACATCGGGCAAGATAATCACAATATAAATCAGCCGATAGCATCCAACAGGCGTTTCACTGGGCGCGTCTAAACCTTTTGTATATTATTAAGTACAACATACACACAACTTAGTGAAGTTACGTATAGTCTCAGAGCATCGATAATTTTAATCTTGTTTTCTATTATTAATAATTTTGTTCTAGAATATTCTCTAGTCGATTCTGCTGTAATAATAATTTTAATTTTTATTATATAAAACTAGAATGCTATGGAATTCGAAAATAAAATATTTAATAAGAAAAATGCAGGGATTGACAAGGTGCATATACCTAAGCTTGGCACCTCGAACGAGATATTTTGAATTTTGATTAAAATGTACCGGAGATACTTGGATTTCAACTCGTATTACTATAGTGCTACCGAAACTGTTGTACCGCGCATTATATGCGAGCCGGGGATGTCCCATTTTACTTTTCTTGAACCTTACTTCGTCGCGTTTACCTAAAAATCGTTCTTGTAGTTAAGACTGTTCAAAATAGTTGGTAACATATTGTTAGCCGTGCAAGGCTGTTATAACAACCCTAACTGGAATTAATTATATTAGGAAAAGTGAAAAAGTAAGAAATAATAATACTATAACAGTGATAAATTAAAGAACTGTGATATATGTATAAGAGAAAAATAAAAATAAAATCAGCGATATTATAAATAGTTATTAGATCTAACTGCAGTGATTGAGGATGGATGAAAGGTTTATAGAGCGGAAGAGAAAATTAGAATGAATTATGGAATAAAAGAGATGGAAAGATAATTGTTAGGAATAGAAGAAGAGAATAAAAATTATAAAAGAATGTAAAAAAAATTATATAGAAAATAAAATCCATATTACCACATAAATAGAGATGGAACTAAAGGTCCCCAAAAACGGGGCCAAAAGGAGACTGTTACAGCTCCATTTAACCCCAGGCTCCAACAGAGTTGATCCTTTAAATCACTACTTAAAGTTAAATCTGTGCTGCGTGGTCCTCGATCCGTCGCCGACGACGTTCCCGTCGCCGTTTCTTGTTCCAGAGGTCTCCGTGGTGTCTTCTTTTCGGTGGACCCTTTTGCTTGGACATGAGTCACTATGTGGGTTATTTATATGGGTGGGGTTCCTGGTTTTTTTGGGTGGCGTCTTTTGATCCCATGAACTGGTGTGGAAGAAGTATCGCAATTAGAAAAACTTCTAGCATAAAAAAACCTACTGGCTACATGTTGGTATATCGAGTATGTATCAACTAAGATATCCGTAACGACAAGTTAAAACTTACGGTATTGATGGTCGCTTAGCGAGCCATCACGAAGGCTGTATTCGATTTCTCTACGATAGAAATAATAATGAGGAGGTTCTTAGAGTGCCAACTTAGTAGATTCATAAGTTGAAGTGTAAGTAGGGAGGTCATAGCGTAGAGTTCTATAAAGAGACCATGGTTTCTCAAGCGCAGCCAAGGACATCTACTGATAAAGGGAACAAACTAAGTTAACCCTTAATAGCCTAGAGTTTCAATTTTGATACCAATCTTTTAAACCGAATGTTCACATTACTATTAGTTTTTTTTATAGGTTGGCTGTACGTATTTTACTGTTGTATAATATTCTTTCCAACAAAATTTAAAAAAAAATATTTTTCTCTTCATCTAGACCCTCAAGCGAACACAGTAATATTAAAAAAAAATCACTTTCGTAAATCAGGCTATTAAGGATTAAGGTAGTCGGAAGACACTTGATTCAAGCTGCTGCCATGCAGTTCTATTGTACATATGAGGAGACTTACTTAGTGTAAGTGCTGTGATAAAAAAGGTTTAACATGTCGACTGTCCATGGATATATCTGTCAGATCTGCCCGAAATAAATTAGGCTATATTATATCGAATCACCTTAAAAATACATTTTAAAATCGCTTGCTCTGTATGTACTACAGAACAAAGGATCATGCACAATAATATCTCATTTATCATTTAAAAATTTAAATGAAAAGTTAACTAAAAAAATATATCTATTACATTACATCGCCAGTATGTATGTTGTCCTTAGCAAGTAATGTTTGTTTCAGCGACCTCACCCCGCATTGATTTTACGCGACCACTAATGCGCCTACGTCAACGCTTAACGGTGTACTAAAGCAAGCTAATTGTGTTTCGGCTATAAAATAGTGTAATTAGTTTCGTCTACATAGGTCGATGAACTTTTAACGAAAGAATTTTCGATCCTGTTTAACTTTATCACGTAATAGGTTAATATTCGGTAATAAAAATTTCATTGACTTAATTTCGGGCGATATTTAAGTAGCTACAAAAAAAATTACCATTACTCAGAAATTTCACTGTTGGGAAAACAATCCTCATAACAATACACCGATATATAGAATGTCAATTTATTGGTGATGCCACAAAATTCATCCCACTATTCCATCATTTCCTAAACTAATGTATCCCAACTTCGATCGAATCGTCCAACAAGGGGGCAATTTGATATTGAACTCGAAAAGAGTTTAACCCGTTCCCTTTGTCAATATGCATGCAACAAATCGCATGAACTTAATATATACAGGATGATTGATGATATGTGAAAAGCAGTAAAAGGGTAAAAAAATCTTAAGCCTATTTCTAATCACTCTGCATATGCAATAAGTATTTAGAGATTGTGTACATACTTATTCATAGACAGGTTGTTATCTAAATATTTTTACAGTATATCTCTACAGAGAAGAACCTTACTCAACTGTTTGATTTTCGTTTAAACATTTTAAACCGAGTGTATTTGTTATACAGGCTTATTTTGTTATATTGGCTATAAGTATAAAAAGTTTTAAAGGGATCTATGTATGATATAGCCTATTTGCTGTTAATTAATATATGGTACACCATATCTAAAAATTATTGGTTTCAGAAATAATAAATAACGTAATGATAGTTAATGTATTAAGAAAAAGCGTATTTAAACTCAAATTATTTTGTAACAAAATTAATTGTTGTTTATTTTTAGTCTGCAAATTTTTGTACTACTAGAAATTTTGGTCTATCGCTATTAAATAGAAAAAATAAATTAATGTAACATATTTAAGTGTGGTCACTTTGTACACAGTTATTGCATCAATAATTATAATAGAGAAGAATTAACAGTAATATTTTTAAAAAAGAGTTGAAACATAGTGTCAAATGGTAAATAACAAGAGAAATGTAAATAAATAAAATAAAAAAAGTCTGACATAAAATAATGTGTGATAATTAATTAAAAAAAAAACTGTGATTAGCAATGTAGATGAAGGAAGGAAGGAGATTAAAGAAAGTTCTGCAAACTGAAAATGACAGATCATGTGAAGCGTAAAAGGAGTAAATAAAAGATAATGAGAAAGACGAAAGAGAATGTAGATTAAAAATTTAAAAATTCATTTTACCCGAATTTGTAACGTCCCCCTGTCCCACACAAAATTGGGGTCATTCAACGAAAAAAGTGTATTGCAAATAGTTGCGAAAAGCTGTCCTCAAAGATATCATCATCTCGTTCATCATATATTCATCATACACAGATCATCATCATTTCAACCGGAAGACTTCTGCCGCAACATAGTCCTCCCTCTATATTTTCAAAAGAATCGGTTTCATATGTTTCAAAATGCTTATATATATATATATATATATATATATATATATATACAATTCTGAATAGTTAGTTTCAGGATAATTCGCACCGACAAGAACCCGTAAGCAGTCGTAAACGTGCCGAATAAAACTTCAATGCCGTTAAGTTAATAAAAAGCAACATACAGACAAACATTTCCAAGTTAAGTGAAATGTAACATAAACCTTGACCTTTTTACTGCTTGTAAATTCAATGGGTAGGCCATAATACGGAATTTTCGGAGCTGTCTCAAGGCGAAATCTTTATGTATTTGAACGTGAAACTTTCAGAGTTAAACAAAGAGTGTTTCATTTTCAGACAGCTTTGAAATCTTACTATAATTATTATGAAACCTATACTGTTTCAAGAGTTTAAAAAAGGCTCAAGATCACCTAAAGAGCAATGGAGAGGGTTGAGGGGAGGTTGTTAGTACAGGCCCCTCGTCCCGTCTACAGGCTTACGCAGGTGATCACCGAGCACGGTTGCTTCGGTGATTACAAGTGTAGGATTGGACACGAAGCGACGGCGAACTGCTTCTACTGCGGTGGGGAAGCCCAGGATTCCGCCTCGCACACGCTCGCGGACTGCCCGGCGTGGCAGTCGGAGCGGCGGATCCTAGCGGAGGAGATCGGACAGGACCTTTCCTTGCCAGCAGTCGTGTCGGCGATGCAGAGCGGGTCGGCGTGGAGGGCCGTGGCCTCTTTCTGTGAGACCGTCATGGTCCAGAAGGAGACGGCCGTACGGGATCGGCAGAGGACAGATTCCGCTCAGAGACGACGCCGTCAGCATAGGGACGCGCCTTGCGCAGCCCTCCGGTGAATGGTACTCCCCTACCATAAACAGGGCCTACGGAGTCGCGGGAGTTTAGGGTGGGGGCCCTAAACTCCCATTAGCTTCGGCGACTCTGAGGCGGACGATGGTTCGACGTGGTCTCGAACCATCGTGATAGCACCACGAGGGTTTCGGGGATAGCGTATACACGCATACCCCGGGACGGGCTATCGAAAATAGCACGGCGCGAGGGAAGACCGCGTGTCGATCCCTGACCGGTAGATACTGGAAGATCCCCCCCCCCCCCCGGAACAAAAAAGGCCCCTCGTCCCGAAATAGATAATTTGATGTAAAGAAAAACACTTGCCTTGGTTAAACTTATAATATAATATAATATCACAGAAGAAGAATTCTCGATCGGCGTTACAATTATTCCCATTGTTGTACAGCGGTTGAAGCGACACGTCTGCTCGGTAGCGCGGCGCGTCTAAAACAGCGAGATGTACCGAGTGTAAGAAGGGGCATACAAAAACAGATGCGTTCTTAGATAATAAATTTGGGTGCGTTCTAATGAACGCCACAGAGTTACGCTCAAAGTTTCGCTGCGAGATCGAATCAGAAATAAGGAGAGGAAAAAAATGTGTATTTGATTGAATCTATTACACTTCATCATCATCATTTTAAAGATAATCAAATTTCTACCAGATAATACAATAAAAAAGCAATAATTCAATTTCTCGCTCAAATATCAGACGGCAATTTTGTTACATCATAAGACGGCAGCCATCTTAACGCGATTTATCTGTAATTAATTTCGCCAGCATTAAGTCGCTTTAATGCCTTTTCTCACTGTCACAATTCATTTAAGACTTTAAAATTAAATTATGTCTATGTCCATTTTCCATTCCGTCTAGAATTATTATAGATGGTACTTTTGATAATTTAAACATTTTAAAATATTATAATTGCTAATATTTCTTTTATATCAATAAAAAAAAAATATTTCTTATGAATAACTGATTTGATTTATTTCCGTAAAAACACGTCTATATTTATATATCTCAACCAAGATAGCTGCATATATGACCATATATTTCCTTACGATTACTAATTCTACAATTCTCTTTACTTTTTTCTCTCATATAAACTTAAAAATTGCGTTGGGATATATCATCATCATCTTTGCTGTGGGACGCCAATGCTAGACAATAACTGACGTCATAGGTTTCCATGAGAACATATTGTAAATAACTTCACTACTACTACTCTAGAACTCTCCACTCACTGCTCCAGAACCTTAGGAGTACCAGCGAGCATTTGTTCTGTGCGTTAAGAGCCTTCACAACGGCCACTTCAACCTGCCAATCCACTGGACTTATTTCTCATCCTATTCCTCTATTCATATGTATATGTCAGCAATCAAATATCACAATTATCATTTCTGTAGTTACATCCCATTTCCAATATAACACAAAATAAAAACTAGATATGGACGCGAATCGCAAACCAGTAACTAAGTCCGTGATAGCAAAGTAATGTGATAGTTTGAACAAATATGTGATATCTTGGACATGCAGGAGGGGAGATGTAAGAGGAAGTCTGAACGAAACCAGGTTCCAACTCTACTGCAAAAGCGAGCCCTATAGGAGTGTGGCCTAGTGTTGGTGGCTCAGAACGACTGCAAGAACACCTTAACAAAGAGGCAAAAGTCCTCCCTACATCGAGGAGTGTCCGGGAAGCCAGAATAAAATAGGGATAAAGAAGTGTTCACACGAAATGTAATCTTAAAAACTGGACATCGTTAGGGCGTCGTTAATATAGTTAAATAAAAATCGGAAATATTAAAGGTAAATGTAAAAACAAAGACAAGGACAATAATGTCTGTGGAAGAATGTAAAGAGTGACCGATAACGCGAAGAAGGAAAAGTGACGAACAAAAGAAAATATGAAGCATGAAAGAAGAAAATTAAAGTAAAATTCTGAACTGAATAAATGATTTACTCGTGTTAACGTAATCCTTATCTCGCATATAAGTTGAACGAGGAGTTTCCAAAAATTGGGCACCACGTTAAAAAATACAACATAGTTTCAGAGTCTTCTTATATTAGATAAGAGTCAAGTGTTGGAAGCATTGAGAAAATTTCAGAGCAGTGATAGACCGGTGGACTGTGACTTGTGATCCTGGGTCGCTGAAATCGAACCCGCGATACAATCCCATATGATTTAAATTTTATGCATTAATTATATAGGATTGCCACTGCTAATAAACAAGGTACCCTAGGATGAGCAGCATTGTCTTCAGTGTACCATAATACTCCAATGCGATCACCAACCTGGCAAGCGATTGTGGTATGTCATCCCCCCATACATATCTTTGGGGGAAGGTTATGCATTTAGGCTTTTATCTATTAATAATAGAGGTCTGGTGTGTTTTGTTCGTGAATTTTAAAATGGTTGTTATATTTCCTTTTTAAAATATTATTCAAATAGAGTCTCGTTCTTAGTACGAAATTGAAAAATCGTTTGGCACTAATCACTATGTGTTTGGCACTAATCGGTGTGACATTACTCCTGAGGATGCCCCGTGGAGAGTTAAAACACGTGTTGAGTGATTTAACGGTGGTAGTTGTGTAATTCGCATTGTTTGCCGCATGCGCATTCATCAACGGCACTTTATTGCACGACTACTTCTGCATGGCGGAAGTAGCTATATATTTGTCCTTTTCTTACTTAGTATGATCTTCCGCAATATAACGCCTGAATCCATTGGATATTGAAAATAATAAAAAATGAGCAGAGTCATGTTACTCGTATTATAAATTTAATATGCACAAGCAACTAGTCCGAATCTATCGTAGAACGCCTAACTTCATTAGTAAGAGAGGTTCTCCAGTGCTTTGTTTTTTTTGCTATCGATTTCACAGCGGATTTTTTAATTAGTTCTCAAAGACGTACTGTTTAGTAGTAGAAAAACATTTTTATTTATTAACAGCTCGTATGCCTTTTGTTACATTTATAAATGTATTCTTTTTGGTGTTGTAAAAGCCGTAAGGTATAAAAGCCTTACACCTATTTCCAATCATCATGTATAATGTGATCAGTATGAAATATATGACATTACACCTATCCCCAGATTTACACGGTAGATACGTTCCTGAGAAAAACGTGTAAATCGAAAATTAAAAATTTTCTAGTCAAAACCATGTAAATCGAAAAGCTTGCACAAAATGCATAATTTTGCTATTTAACAGTTGTGATTTTTTTCAATATTTTTAGGTGTACACTGAAATAAAAATAAAATGCATTGACAAGTCAAAATATTTAATATATTACGGAAACACTGTTATTTTATTTAATTACATTAAACGGAAGAACAAAAAATAAAATCAAAGGTGTTTTATTATCCTTTATCACTGTCAGAAATTACTCTCATTCTTTTTTTCGCAATCGAAGGTTCGAATTCACTTTTATCACTCAAAGTTATATGTGCCGATTCGATATTTGAAGCAGAAATATTTACATTATGAGAGATGGTAATAAAATCGGTTATTAAAACAAAAAAAAAACATATTTGGAAAACCGTGTAAAAGCGAAAACGTGTAAAACAAGTACCGTGTAAATCGGGGGATAGGTGTATTCTATTTTTTATAACAATGCGACAGGGTCATTACTTCTGGCAGTACAGTCTGCAGAGATAGAATTTAAAAAATTAATTATAACGTGTAATTCGAATTTTGTAAAATATTTTTTTACATTTATAACTGCTATTTATTATTTGTAAAACCAGTGTTTTTAGCTTTTAATTTATAAATGTTTCGGTGTGCTTAAAAATAATCGAAATTAAATATATAGTATATACTTTAGATACTTTCTAAAGACTCTAGAAGAGCCGCGAAAGATATCCAGAGGTTTTCTCATGGCCCCCGCTATTGGAGGCCTTTCGTTCTCCTAATTTATTTATGGGTTAGAGACTTTTATTTCTTTTTAATAATTTCATCACTAACATTTTTATTTTGATTTTTTTTCCATGCGTCTTAACATCTTTCATTCTTTCTTCACATTCTACATTTCATCTGTCTTGCTCTCATTCCATTTTCCCTCTCTTCCGATTCCTTTCATCCATCACCTCGTTTCTAAGTTTTTTTACAATTTTTTTTAATTTTTTTCCATAATTCAGTTATGTACTTATTTTTTTCTTACATTCGTTTTATTTCATTTACGTTTTTCTTAGATTATTGACTCTTATTTCATTTTTTGATATCGAGGGGTTAGAGCAAGTTAAAAAAAATAATTTTATTTATATATACATATATATATATATATATTCAAATGCTTAGGACATTATTATAAAAGCGATCACTGTTTTCTTTGAGAATCATTAGTCTTATAGAATCAACTAAAATAGAATTCGAATAAAAAGCTGTTAGTGATGTTTCTTATATGCAAAAATTAATGTCCAATTTAAAAGTATCTTCTAGACACGTATCACATTATAAAATTCTATATTGTTTTCAATTTAACATTGTGAGAAACTACACAGTTCGCGTTACATTAAAGAAATTACATTTACTGATGTCGTTAGTTGATAACGTAACACGCAATGTATAGCCATAAATCGATGCAACCGCAACGTATCGCATTGACAGTGTGACCAACTTGCATCGATACGAAGGAAATTGAGGGGGAATTCTTCGTGTCACGTAAACCACGCGCGGGTGTGGCCGTGGACAGGAAGTTGAGGGTTCACAGGTGATGGCGCCAGGGGGGCTGGGTGTCGTGTAGAACAGGGGTGGCAAAATTAAAAGCTTAATTGGACTAAATAAACATTTGTACATTAAAATAAATACATAAGGTCAAATGATTGTTTATGTTTTACTGAGTATCTCCTTATTGATACCGAGAAATTTTGTTGGTCAAAACCACTTTCAAAATCGATTCAAAGTGAGTGCTATTATTATAATTTTTTTGTAGTTTTTTTTTTACATGGTTTTCTCTAACATAGCTAGATAGACGATAGAGCTTCTATATCTATTTACAATTTCTAGACGGAGAAGGGAAATCCTGCATAGGACGCCTGGGAATGGAGGGCCCAGGCTGTGTCAGACTTACTGACTAAACCCCCCCTCCCCCCCTTTGGTTCTGTTATATTTAAGTTTCTTAGTTACATTTACTTACTGTCTAATATATCTATGGTATTAATTATTCTTATTTATGTTACACTAATTATTTTTTTAAGCTATTTACATGTATTTATTAATCTATACTTATATGGTGAGTTATTCCTATCAATATATTTATACAATGCAATGAGCTAAATACTTATATTCTTAATTTCTATTATGTCTATACATTTTATAATAACATACTACTTTGACAATTTTGAGCCCGCTTGTTTCTATTTTGTTTTATTCCTACTGATGGCATTTTTAAACGGTTTTATTTAGTTCGACCCGTACGGAATTTATTTGGATCAAAATTAGAAATTGATTTTTAAGCACCTTCCCGTTGTCAGATTTGGTACACACATTTAATTTAGATGACAATACGATATAATAAAATCAATAACATTATAAATCTAAGATGGCCGCCGATACAAAATGGCGGATTACATATTCTTCCTTAACCCCCTCAATATGGGTATCAAATGAAAGGGCTACACTAGTAAAACACGATGATTATGTCAAAATTTAAAATTCAAGATGGACGCCGTTCCAATATGGCGGACTAAGTACATATTTTTCCACAACTACCACAATATGGGTATCAAAAAACCGTTTAACTTAAAAGTTTTTTTTAATGTATTTATGTTTTATTCCTACTGATGGCATTTTTAATTATTATAATTATTTTTTGTGCTATTATTATTAGCGGCGTATGTTGGCTCCCATTAAGTGGACCGATGACATAATTAGGGTCGCGTGAAGTTTTGTGAAGTCGCTGGATGCGGGAAACGCAGGATCCATTATTGGTCTATGCCTATGCCTTGCAGTGGGCGTCCATCAGCTAAAAAGAAGAATAAAAAGACCGTTATCAATACAGTGGCGAACAGAAGATTTATTTCTCTATTATAGCAAATAAGAATTCTACATTTTCACGCGTACAATTCAAAATGATTTTTATTATTTATAAATAAAGTATATTTTCATTTAATATGCTGGTTTGTTTGGTTTCTAATTCACATTTTTATTATATTTATATAGGTAAAGATAAGATAAAATTAATTTATTCAACATTGGAACTTAACAGAACTCGCGACAACCTATTTATTTTTTTCTATATAAATCTATTTTAATTTTGACTCTGTTTCGCAAGGTGTCATAGTTGTGGAGAAGAAGCAGGAAGAAACTTCACATTAACAAATCTTTTAATAGTTTAACAACACAGGCAGACATTTTACATATATACTTTATCAGATATAGCCAGGCGACATCACTGCCGAGGATTCGTGGGATTTAAATATTATTTTATTGTATAACAAACTTTTTTCGTCTATCTTATAATGTTTTGCGGTATTTTATTTAAAAAAATCTAATTATTATTACAAATGAATTAGTCATTTTGCAGTCGAAACTTTGTTGCAGCCAGTTTTTCACGGAGCCTTGTAAATACACTAAGAATGTCTCCTATTTTTTAATTTATCATAATTATTTTAAATGTACAAAATATTAATATAAATATATTGAGGGGTTAGTGTACGAATATTGACCTCTTTAAATCGCTTTCTCAAGTACATTCGCGGAACTAAGTCGTAAAGAGCTCGAATGGCTCTTTTTTCAACTCAACTCGGCCGCGAATTTGACACCCCTGGTATAGAGTTCCGTTCGAATCTAAGTTACAAGGGAGTGCGTAACGTGATGTCACGTTTTAAATTGTTGGGACAGATAAAATGTCCTGTTATCACCTAAATTAAGGATAGACAGCTTTACATAAGGCCAAATCTTAGCCTTTTATAGGAAACTTAATTATTGCAAGGAGAACTACATTCTATATTTAAAAGAAATTATATCAAAACTGATATGTAATATTAGTGTGACAATCAAGAAGCGAATCATAGACTGGTTTGAAATTCGAACAATTTAAATCAACCAAATAGTTTTTAGTGTAAAAAAGATATATATTTTTGATTTCTATTCTTCTCACTTTGGGCCTTGTCGGTAAGGTAACAGTCGTTCTATTAACCATGGATTTGGACTTCTCTATGAGATCAAAGCCAGCTGTTGACGTTATGGCGTAAATGATGATGGTGATGATGACTTTCAGTCAGTATATATATATGTATGTATATACATGTCAGCCGATAAACGCCTACTGCAAGGCATAGGCCTCCGAAGATATGTACCAGGTGTGGGCAAGCTCTTTGATAGTGTGTGCCATTTTTTTTTAAATTATAATTTTTGCGAACCGCCATTAAATACGTATTAAAAAGGTGTTGAAAAACATGTAAATTTTGTGTTTAAATTTTATTTATTTTAAACATATAAACATAAATAAAATTTGTTTATAAATAGATATAAAGTATGTGTATTAAAATTAAATATTGAAAATAATACACTTTATATAATTTACAACTTCATTTAATGTGCAGTACTTCTTAGCAATTCTTTCAGATAATATTTTATTGATATATCACAAAAATTAAAAAGAAAATACACAACACATATCCACGTCACTAATTTTGTATTGAATTTATATTTATTTTAAAGATATAAACATTAATAATATACAAAATATATTAAAATTAAATATTAAAAAGTAAACACTTTTATTATATTTATTCTCTGGTGAAATTTGATGATGAATTTGTTAACAGTGAACGGTGATCGAATTACACCATTTTTTTAAATACCACAAAAATAAGAAGCAAAACGTGGGTACACATGTATTAGGGCCACAAATATTCCCACCTTTTGCATTTGAAAATGAAAAAAAACTGGAAAAAATCTGTATTAACAATAAAACGGGTCGTTGAATGTTACTGTTTACTTTAAATTATTCATCTACATTTATTTTAATGCAAAAAAAGAATACTCTGTAATATTTGAAATGTAACGACTGAATATTTTTATTTCACTTCATTAATTTAGTTCATTTCCATTTAAAAGGGCTCGACCACTATCCACCGCACCTCGCGTTCGATGACGTCCGACCCTTCAGCGTCATACATAATGAATTGTTGCGGAAAATTTGAAAGTATAAATATAATATGAAGCAGTGATTCCCAAAGTGGTCTATATCGACCACTAGGGGTCTATGACAACCTGCAAGGGGTCTATGTCAGCGAAAAAAAAATTGGGGATCTATGAAATGAAAATGGGGGTCCACGATAGTGGATCTTAACACATACACTGATAGCACCTATTTACTTACATCATACTATCTTATAATATCAAAAACATTTACATTATTTATAAAAATACCGTTGAAGTAAAAAAAATATTATATAGGTTTATAAAATTGTGTAAGTTGTAGGATGTTGGTATTCACTTTGTGGTCGCAATACATTTTGAACATACACTAAACTTCACTACATTTAGAAATTTACAGGAAATCAATATCAGGTAAGTAGGGGGGTCTACCCAACACGGAAAAACATGGCAAGGGGTTTACGACACAAATAAGTTTGGGGAACTCTGATATGAAGCGAATATATATATATATATATATATATATATATATATATATATATATATATATATATATATATATATCTTCTTCGATCGAATAGCGAACGGATGAAGGGCGGATTTTATATAAATATTATATATTAATAAGATGTTAATAAAAAGAAAGCTGTACAACGACACGACTATATATATATAAATGTCGTCATGTACCACGCTCAAACATGTGGTAAACAAATCACACTAATACGCTAATGATTTTATTGTGACGTCATATCCTTTTAGTTGTGTCAAAATGCCAAATCATCATACGCTCGAAGCGAATACGGAGATATTTATTTCATTTCTATTTATTTTTATTAAAACATGCATTATGATGCAATAAATAAAATTGAGTAATTATTTTCGCACCTGATATACTACATAATTGGAAAGTTTAAAGGCTTTAAAGGAATAATGTATGTGTATCCTATTTGCTTTTAATTAATATAGATTATACTTTATCCGTAATAACATAGGCAATGCATTTTTTTAAATTCGGATTATTACATATTAAAATTAATTATTGTTTATTATCTGTCAGTTAATACAAGCCAAACTGGACGACCTATTAAGAAAGGCTTTGAAAACAGGACTTAAAAATTAACACCCGGAAGACCAAGAAAATGAAAGATGAGGGAGTGGAGAGAGTCCACACATTCACTTACCTTGGTAGCGTATTGGAATCAGGAGGGACTGAAGAGGATATCGCTTCGAGAATCACCAAGGGAAAGACAGCCTTCGCACGGCTCCGTTCTGTATGGCAATCACGGAAACTGACTAGGAGAGTTAAGCTCAAAATATTCCGATACAATATGAAAACCGTTTTGCTATATGGATGCGAGACGTGGAAGGTCACCAAAGATATCTCGCGTCGACTCCAAGTCTTCTTTAACAAATGTCTTTGACGTATTCTCGGTATATACTGGCCTGTGAAAGTCTCCAACGTAGATCTATGGAAACGCTGCGGTGAGATGCCGATCGACCAGCAGATTAAATGCCGCAAGTGGAACTGGATAGGCCATACGCACCAAATAGACTCTGATCACATACCGAAGCAAGCTCCAAAA
Source organism: Battus philenor (assembly GCF_028537555.1). Lineage (NCBI taxonomy): Eukaryota > Metazoa > Arthropoda > Insecta > Lepidoptera > Papilionidae > Battus > Battus philenor. The sequence goes on from NW_027181686.1 coordinate 11,130,321, forward strand.
TAAAATCCTCAAAGAAGACGAAGAAGTGGCGGCTTGAAGCAAATCTAGCGGACGATCACCGCAGAAGTGAAGGCAGTTGGAATGACGTGGAGCGAAGTAAAGCGATGAGCTCAAGATAGCTCGGGATGGAGACGTACTGTGGACTCCCTTTGTCATATCTTGAGGACATAAGAATAAATGATAATGATCTGTCAGGTTAAAGACTCTTTGCATTTCATTAGAAAAAATAAAATAATATAACATTATTCAGAGAAATATCTTTATATATGATTAAAAGTAGGAGTAATCGTTTTGACGCTTTTTCTATTTCCAGTCACCCTGTATATGAAACTATAAAACAACACTATGAAATACATTTTTTTCTTATGGAATGTAATATATTGGTATGCCAGTAACTTCTGGCAGAGTATAGTAAACGATAATTAATTTAAAAAGCATTTTCTTACCGTATTATAATTACGCTATTTATCATGTCTAACTCATTGACTCATTCAATCCTTTAAATAATTTACATCTATATCTAAACACCTGTATAAAAGACTAGCTTAGGTATATTGTTCAAGGCAAGCTTGACAACATACGTCATATTTAGACAATTCAAAGAAATTTTTCCATTCCTTCGCTTGACAATAAGAACGAGGCGAATGAACAGGCTTAGTGTAAAGTATCTCTCACATTGAAAAGTCTAGATTATTATTTTTACCTAACAACTGTTTAGTAAGGGATAAACGACAGTGAATATTGAAAAATAAAATTGCTGACTCATCTAATATCATTTTATATTTTCAATAGTAATAAATTATAAATGCTTCTTTTTTTCAATCGATAAATATTTACTGCAAGGCATATATATATATGCACTTCTCGCATCCAATGACTCTTCGCAAAATTATTTAGTGAGGAGCCACACCGCGTCAACCGTCTCGTGGTCGCCACTCGACAACTTTATGGCCCCAAAGTTCCTTGCTTCTAAATGTGCCCCGCCCACTGTTAATTTACACAATTCCACGAGTTACGTTTAAGATCTGGATTCTTCTGCGGATTTAATAATTTCTGAATCGATATGAATATATCGATATATATAAAACAAAAACTGAGAAACGTCAAAGTTCTTACGTCTTTGTAAATATCTTTTTAAACGGTTTTATTTAGTTCGACTCGTACGGAATTTGTTTATTTGGGTCAAAATTAGAAATTGAAATTTAAGCATCTTCCCGTTGTCAGATTGATCGGAAATTTGGTACACACATTTAATTTAGATTACAATACAATATAATAAAATCAATAACATTATAAATCTAAGATGGCCGCCGATACAAAATGGCGGATTACATATTTTTCCTTAACCTCCTCAATATGGGTATCAAATGAAAGGGCTACACTAGTAAAACACGATGATTATGTCAAAATTTAAAATTCAAGATGGACGCCGTTCCAATATGGCGGACTAGGTACATATTTTTCCACAACCACCACAATATGGGTATCAAATAAAACCGTTTAAAAAACCGTTTAACTTAAAAGTTTTTTTTACCGATTTTTATCTTTTCTTTAATAATATCACGGAAGCGATATTAAATAAATAAAACATCTGCCGAAAGATCCGACCCGTACAAGATCCAAGATCTTTAATGTCTAAAAGTAGAAAATCTTCGAATAATAATATGAATCATCTATCTATTTATGTAAATATGTATAATCCAGTCCGGTGTCTCATATAAAATTTTGTAAGTTGATTATTAAACTGGATTTATTATCGTCTCACCATCATCATTTCACCCGTAGTATTATCGCTGCAGGATCACCTTATCACCATCGATTAACATAGATCTCTAATAACACCGGCTCGATGTAGCTCAAAATCAATATTAAGTACAATTCTTTTGTTCCTATAACTTATTAGATAACCTACTCTAACTTTTTTTTAATGTACTCGTAACTTTACTTTATATGCTGTCGTGCAATTTGATCTGTGAATCTCACTGCCCCTGCGGTATCTTGATTTTTCTAGAAAGCAACAGTATCTATGTTGGAACACGGTGTAATGTAATTTAACCCCTAAATACACGACTTTTATTTATACTTTTAAAATAAATATTCATCTTGCAGATAAGTACACTAAAATGCAGGGCAAAAAAATTAAAATGTGTATAATATTTTTTAAACTTACTTTTTAAAAACCTTATGTTGCATATATACAACACTATGGATTTACTCTCTCATTTTACGTTTAAGTGGTATGTTGCAGTTTTACATCATTATGCATTTAAGGGTTAAATAAAAAAAATATAAATAAATAAACCAATATATCTATATGTTTAAAAGTGGGTTTGTTTTCAACAGGAAATGCGTAGAAAAAGAGCCAGATTGCGTGGCGATCGGGAGTAGGCTGAGGGGCCCGATGGGGACGCGACCTCCGGCAAAGTTCTGGCCGCAGCTCTGGGCCACCGTCGTCCGGAGTCTGCTCCTCAAGAAACGGGACACCAGGAAAACTCTTGCTGTGAGTCACAAACCATTTTATTTATTTTTTATTTCAATTGGACACGCCTACTACATAAATAATGTAACTTTGTCGTCGTTTTAGTCTATAGATGTCCACTGCAAGGCGTAAGTATTTTCCAAAGATATCTAAGTGGGGATTTACCATTATCGTCGTGTCATGGGTACACAATGATATTATAATAATAATAATTTCTTCAAAGAATTCTATTATTTACATGTACACTTCTCTTTCATCTTAATGTCAATTATTCTTTCTCCTATTATTCCTCACATATTCTTTCATTTAATTTTTTTCTGTAGGTTTTATTTATTAAGTTCTGTAGGTTTTTGTAATTCAGCCATCTTTTCATTTTCTGTATCCTTTATCTTTTATAAGAGTTTGATAATACTAAAAGCGCATGACCTTGTCTTATCTCGAACGAAGAATCCTTGTCAATTTGTGGAATTCAATACGGCATTCGATACAATTAAATGAAGCCTTCGCAATCGCACGTTCACATATTAATTGTATGAATGTAATCTAATAACATTAATCCCATTTGTTTGAATGAATCTTATTTATATATGACGTTATTTGATTGAATAAGATAAATTAAAGCTATTGCGCGTGTTTTTTTATATTTCTTTTCATGTCACATATGTGTGTAAATGGTTATTATATGACATTTTATTACGACAACTGAGTCTATTTTCACTTATTCACTTGAATTTCCAGTTTCAATTATAAAGCCCATAGCCCACAGAACAGATAACCGCGGCGTCTTAAAGTTCCGAGTGTTAACCACAGCGCAGCGAAATATGTGCACTTTTTTATGGCCCAAGCTATTGGCAGCATCTCATAATTTCCCTGTCCTATGTATAATGGGATAACACTTACAATAAAAGTTCATTTACTAAATCTTCTTACTCTCATAATCTTCTTTCTTCCATATTATTGATATCCATTCATTCTTCTCTCGTTCGTTACAATTTCTTGTATTCCTTTTATACCTCACCTCGCTTACGTTGCCTCCCTCATAACTACATGTAGTACATTTTGTTTATTCGGTTCGTTTTTATTTCTTTTGTTTTATTATAGAATTTATACATTTTAAATTGCGTTTATATTACCTTTTATTCTCTTATCACTATATCAGAGTTCTATCATAGATGTTCTCCCACGTGGTGGATTGACCTCAGTAGTCGGAAAACACTGGATACAGACCGCTTCCAACCGACTTAATTGAAAATCTATGGGGAGGCATATGTCCAGCACTGGACTTCTATAGCTGAAATTATATTTTTTTCAAATCGATATCAATCGTTTGCATTTATTTCTAATGAAATTTTAAGACTTATAAAAGACATGGATATAGTACATTTTACTAACCGCTTCTAAATTTGATGTTTTTATTTATCTATTCATCTATCATTTTAGATCTTATGTGGTAGACTCATTTTGACATCGTTGAATAAAAAAAATATTTAAAAATGGAATGCGTCTCGCGCGATTGTCTATATATGAAAGGAGAATTTAAGCTAGTGTTCGTTAATTTATGTGCACCAATTAAAGTTACCTTATTAATAACGGTTCTGTTATGTGTTCCTTTATAGGTGACACAATATTAAAATATTTTTACTATATACAACATTGCAGAAAGATCAGAAAACATCGATTAAAAAAAATGCTTTAAAAAAGATTGAAGAAAAAAGTGATCTCACGTAAGAGAAAACATCTGACTTACGACTTAAAACACCAGAAGAGTATAATTTGAAAATGTTTCCTCAGGCGTTCAATCTACTTCAAGGCTGTGTGCTTAAAAATACTCAATTATAATTAAAAATATGTTATGGGTACATTGAATTATTAACATCCGCGATCCGCGAAAGATTTTGATAATCTTGGAATATAATAATGAGTAATTTGACACATATACTCGTGATCAAACATCGTAAACAATAAGTAAAGTAGTAAATATCATTTTCAGGAGGTACTGGTCCCCCTCTACTGTCTGGGTGTTTTGATCTTCCTAAAAATGTTGGTGCCTAACCCGAATTTTCCGGAAGTGAGAAAACCCGGCCGACTACTTCGGATCCATCACGACGCTTTTCCGGAGAACCACTCCGTTGCTGTGGTAGCTGATTGGGAATCCGCTAACGGAACTGTTGTAAGAGCATTTTTATTTCTAAATTAAATATAATTTTTACGTAATAGAAAAATATTTTGTGTGTGACTACAAGTACTTGTCTAAAGTAGGAGGGGCGTCCTGGGTTTGCCCCCCACTTAGGTGGACGGATATAGTTAAAGTAATTGGATGCGATCAGCGAACGACCAGTCAATGTGACATTTTTTGGAAGAGACTTCCCTTGCAGTGGGAGTCTATCAGCTAATATGATTATATATGTGGCCAGTAGTTTAAATAGACAACGCTATTTGAAATTATGTCAAATAGAGGGCTGAGACATGATCGTAGAAAGTGGTTTCGATTCTCGGGACAAAAATTTACATAATGCACAGGTTGTTCATTAATTATACAGGTTTTCTACTATCGGACAACAACACGCCCTCACTAAATCCGTACACTAATGAAATTCCTTTATTTATAGTGCGAACAGTGAAGGAGTGGAACAATTTATCGGATTGTTTCCAGACAATTATAACTTAGGAGTCTTCAAGACAAGAGTGGAATAGGTTTCTTCTAGACAAGCATATACCATCGTAGACCTCGTCATCGCTTAAAGCGAGACAGAGGTCAAACACTTCGCCTATAAAAGATAAAAAAAACATAGCTTACGTAACAATTGGAGCCACATAATGTATATATATATACTAGCTGATCCCGCAAACGTTGCTTTGCAAAAAAAAAAGTTTTTAATTAACAAATAAAACATAAGGGTTGATCGTAGAGGGGTGAAAATTTAGGGTTGTATGTATTTTTGTATGCTGTATCATAAATAAATAAAAACAAAAATTTTGTATAAAAAATAAAATAAAAAATTTAGGGGTGGACCACCCTTATCACTTAGGGGTATGAAAAATAGATAGTAGCCGATTCTCAGACCTACTGAATACGCATATAAAATTTGGTACATGTCGGTCAAGTCGTTTCGGAGAAGTATGGTAACTAACATTGTGACATGGAAATTATATATATTAGATACTAGCTGATCCCGTAAACGTTGTTTTGCAAAAAAAAAATTTTTAATTTTCAATTTAAAAATAAGGGTTGATCGTAGAGGGGTGAAAATTTAGGGTTGTATGTATTTTTGTATGTTGTATCATAAAAAATAAAAACAAAAAATTTCGTCAAACAAAAAAAAAAATTAAGGGTGAACAACCTTTATCACTTAGGGGTATGAAAAATAGATAGTAGCCGGTTCTCAGACCTACTAAATATGCATATAAAATTTGGTAAAAATCGGTCGAGCCGTTTCAGAGGAGTTCAAGTTCGAACACCGTGACACGAGAATTTTATATATTAGATATATACATATATACGTATATGTGTATGTTTATGTATATATATATATATATATGTATTACACAACATAATATCTTCAGGGTTTTTTGGACGAGATCAACAGCCTGCTCATCGAGTCCGGACAGCACGCCATCAACTGGGTCCGGTACAACAACACGACGGAACTGAACGACGCGTACCATCTCAACGCGCGTCATTTTCCCATCGCTGTCATCTTCCACACGGACCCAAGTACCTTTGGAGAACCGCTCAGGTAAAATCCCGTGATCGTGTAAAACAACTGCGCTGTTGTACTGCAAAGAGGTTTAAACTGTGTCATAATTGCTCAGTTACCTTTGCCCTGAATTGACGAAGAAAAAAAAAAGACTTTTTTCCCCGCCACTTTATATGTCATGCGCACTAAACTACAACATGTCTGATATTACGGTGAACAATGTAAAATATAGGGTGGGCCATAAATTTTTGCACTTTTGAAACATGTGTAGAAATAAAAGTACAAATGCTATTTTGTTTATGATTTATTTACCGTAATTATTATTTATTAAAATTTATTTTTTAAAAATTACATCGTCGAGATGTGCTCCGTCTCGCCGTTGGCACTCCCACGGTTACTCTCACGGTTTTGGAGAAATCGAGAGTTGCTATTTGCAAAAATTTTTGACCCACCCTATATTTACGTAATTGTAACAATACTCAGAATTCCAGAATTTTCCAAAATAATATTCCGGACACTCTAAGTTATTATGCTTCTTACGACTCAACATAATAAATTAAATCAAGTTCAGTATCTTGAATAACAAGTTACTAAATCACTTGTTAAATAATGAATCGGGTTTGTAGTTATATAAGTTTTTGTAAAGAATTGTTCACACATTTGCTTGATAAAGCATTAGTTTTTAAATTATTTATTTGTTCTTCTAATTTAAATTCAATATACCTTTGTTCAAGTAGACGTTTACATGCGCTTTTGAATTGTCGATTATTTTAACATTATAACCATTAAACTACCAACGGCTCGGGAAGCTGATCTATTGAGAAGAGAGAAATTTAACATTTTTTCATGTGAGCATTGTAATACAAATCATGTAAATGAGTCAACAAACCAAGTTCCATACCTTTTGATCGACTAAAAACTCTTGAATGCTATAATAGGATTTATTCAACAATTTAAATTTTAGATTTTAAACTTATATACGAAAGGCCTAAGATACATTTTGAAACTTTATTATATATGGGTACATATCAATGAAGGTTTTGTTAACTTTTTAAACGCGAAATTAAGGCGTTACGAGTTCATTTTTATTTCTTATACCTATTATGTCTGTCAATATTTCTTATATAAGATTTTGAATTGAGGCAAATAAATACTATGTTATTAAATATATATTGGTAAGAAACTGTTAGAATATATTAATAAACAGGATGAATGTTTATAGATGTAACAGCTTTAAAGGGGCTACAGTTATTTTAGAGATTCTACAATTATTTACTACCCTATATAAAATGATCACTCCGAAATATGCTAGATTATTTTTTTTCTCTTAAAATGCGACAGTACCTGTAAATAAAAGACATCGTCGTTTCTGCTCATAGAAAACCTCTGCAAGTCATATGCCTCCCCCAAAAGATATCTATAAAGGATATGCTGTAATCACCACGCTTGGCAGGTGGATTGGTGATCGCAGTGTGGTATTATGGTACGAGAAACGCTGATACATATCCTTTCGAAACCAGTTTGTTTTAATAATAAGAAATTCATAAGATTGTACTCCGGGAATCGAACAACATACGATCGTAATTTGTGAATGAGATAATTCGAATTGTAACATCGCTTATTCTTACTATATTATTCATACGCTATTTATTATTTCTGAAATCATTGATTTTTAATAATAAAATAAAATAAATAATTCATTTATTTCGGACGTTTGTCCATATTGGTTTTACAATAAAATAAAATATAATCAATTAATTTAAATATTTGCCCGTACTCGTGCCGGCTACGTGAACATGAACACGCAGCCAGTGTCGCAGAATAGGGCAGTCAGGCTTATCACTAATTTGTCGTAGAATGTCGTTGGTGCTTCCACGTACTCTGTGCAGAAGTGATGCAGTCCGTTTGCGCAATACGGTGAAGCCCGTCGGTGCAGTGACGTGGAAGCCCCAACAACATCCTAAAACCATTATATTACACGACATTATTATATTGTTAATAACAGCAAATAAATAATCATTCACTCCTTTAAAGATTTTACATATATAACCAATCACCCTGTATACAATTAAAACTTGTTACTTTTTACAGATATACAATCCGCACGAATCCATCTCACGCCGGCACACCTTCCACAAGAACCCTGACCACGTCGCCGGTAAAATGTCGCGAGAGAACAGCTGTCAAAGATTGGTCCTCGGACTGGTCTCGGGGCGGACAGCTCATCCCTCTCTCCGAGATGCACAGGGAGGACACTTGCCCTGTGCTGCAGTATTACTACTCCGGTTTCCTTGCGCTCCAGACCCTCATCGACTACATTAAAATAAAGGTATCAATCGATATATTTAATGGAATCAGGCGTTATTTTGCAAAAGGACCAAGATTTAGCCACTTCCGCACATGCGCTGGTAGTCGTGCTGCAAAGTGCACCCACCAGTCAGCTGATAAATGCGCATGCGGCAAACAATGCGAATTACACAACTACCACCGTTAAATCACTCAACACGTGTTTCACCCCTCCACGGGGCATCTTCAGGAGTTATGTTACACCGATTAGTGTTTCATATAGGCATTACGAAAAGGGCAGTGTTCGAAAGCTTCGAAACTTCTTCTCGTCCAAAATACTTCAGTATTTGACCAATATGTGTTGCCGATGATGATATACGGATCCGAGACGTGGTCACTTACGACGGGCCTCATAAGAAGGCTCAGAGTGACCTAGAGAGCAATGGAAACATTAGCAGATGATGAACTAATATCACCGACGTAGAACTAATGAATGCTCGTTTGAAGTGGCAGTGGGCTCGTTATCCGATTGCCGTTCGGGTCGAAAGGTTCTCGAGTGGCGACTACGAACCGGTTGGTAGGCCTCCCACTAGGTGGATCGATGATATAGTCAAGGTCGAAGAAAGTCAAAAAAAATGTCTACCGACCAGACTCGGTGTTTGGCACTGGTCGGTGTAACATCTTCTGAGGATGCCCCATGGAGGGGTAAAACACGTGTAGAGTAGATTAACGGTGGTAGTTGTGTTTCGCATTGTTTACCGCACGCGCATTTATCAGCGGGCGGGCGGGCGGTGCACTTCATAGCACGACTACTGCTGCATAGCGTAAGTAGCTATATATTAATACCTTTCTTAGTATATATATTTATATATAGATAGATATACAGACCCACGTCTATAAATCATGTAAATGTACAACAGCATACCTATTTATAATCTTAAAAACTCATTTCATTATTTGTAGTTTTTAATTTAGTTGCAAATTATCTTTCAGCTGGACACTGGATCACCGCTCCCTCCGCCAAGAATCGACCTTCGCCAGTTTCCAAAGCGGCAGCATACCGGCGACTGGCTGGTCATATTCCGCGTCATTATGCCTATGTATATGGTGATGACATTATCACAGTTCATCACCTACCTGCTCATGTTCGTTGTGGGAGAAAAAGAGAAGAAGATAAGAGAAGGGATGAGGATTATGGGCTTAAAGGACTCCGTATATTGGTAAGTATATATAACTATACTTAATACATACAGTGACATATAATAAGTTTTTTTTTGTTTCGGTGTTCATCTTTTAGGGTCTGCAATAGATATTATTATTTCTGGTGGTAGACCAAGGTTATGTGGGATTTCTACTCACTAAGATTCCCCTTCAATGGTAGTAGCCAGTACCTTAGAAAGCTCTGGTACTCCCCAGTACCGAGCCTGTGAAATCAGAGATGGGCATAGGTGAATTCAAACATTTTGACGGCCCGCTCGAAACTAACACTCAATTACATAAAACAATAAAACAAATTATTTTATAATTTATAATAAAGACGATTTCAACCGCTTATGGAAACATAGCGGGCCGCGGATTTGCAAACCCTGTATTAATTAATTTTGAATTCATTATGATAGGACAAACTAAAATAATATATACATACACTGAAATTATATATGTGTGTGTGTGTGTGTGTGTGTATGTATATACTTTAGGTAGAAGTCTAAAGTGGCAATTCAATGTGTGTCACACTTTTAATACAAAAATGTTTCGTAGAATCTTATATTCGATTTACAATACAACAATGTATTCAGATATTAACGTGTTAATAATTTTTTTTAATCAAAAAAATTATAAAAAGATTATTTTAATATTTACCCGCAGAATAGATCTATTTATCTGTCTAACTTATGAATTATATATGGGATATTAAAAATATTTAATATGAGGCATGTAGAATCAAAAAATTTACATATCAAATTTCACTAGAGAATGTCAACATAACCGTCACTAAATTTGTGACTCACAAAAAACTCGTGTTTTTAAGGCTGAACCTTGCTGACCGGTCACGATTAAACTTGTGTTGGTTTTTTTACATCACTATTGTTGTCTCTGTTGGAGACCATGTGGTACAATCTTTTGTTGTAAAAAATATTAAATATTTAAAAAAATTATGGAACGTAATGAAGAATCTTTCCATTAATTATACACATGATTTATCTGATTGTCCGAGTGTTTATTACTCAAATTGTGGTTACTGTGACAATGATACTACATCAGAGAGTGACTCTTATATTAAGCCTTTAAAATATATAAAAATAAATATTATAGCATCAGATAGTGATGACGATTTGAAAGAAGAATGGAACGAACATGGTATTACACCAAATTTACAGAATTATTAAATTACTCCCGATGCAACTGTTGAACTTGGTGACGCTCTATCTGTCAGTGGGATAATGGCTTTAAGTGGACCAATTTGTATTATTTTCAAATGAACGTATAATTTATACAAACATTATATATTACGTATAATTTATGCAAAAACGGTACTCTGTCGCGACTCGAGATAAATTTTGTGCATCTTAGATATATCCTAACTAAGAAAGGGACTAACATATAGCCACTTCCGCTATTCTATATATTAGTCCCTTTCTTAGTTAGGATGGACTTCCAAAAGGTAGATATCCGTCAAAAAATCCATTCATAAATTCATCTTAAAATCAAATTCATTTATATCTTGTAAGGTAGTATGTTTTGTTAAAAATGCCGAAGCAAATTTAGCTGATTTTGATTCTATATGCCTCATATATGATTGTTTTATTCCAGGGGTTCCTGGTTTCTGATATATGCTGTATTTGTAACCATATTGTCGATCGTCAGCACAGTTCTGCTGTTTACTTTAGGGGTAAGAATTTAATTTGTATATTCTTTTTTTAATTTTTCATATAAAACAATTATATCTAATTCCGTATGTAGGGAAGTGGTGGCGCCCATGTAACTTTTTCCTCGGCACCCATTTCGATGCACTTTCCTATGGGTAAATATATTTCAGTATATGGGATATAGTCTTCTGGTTGTGCAATGACACTAGGATATTAACCCTTTCAGGACCATAAGGTTACGGTACCTTATTTAATCAATTTAGCTAGATGTAATGAATTAATAGGCATCCTAAAAACATAATTTATACTAAAAATTCAAAAAAGTTTTACATTTTTTTTGGAAATTTATGGGAAAAATATGTCCCTACGGTCGCTAAGGGTTACTTTCTACTTAAACTCTAAATTTTGGTTTACTTATTGGTAAGTCTGTTTTGTTGTAAAAAATGTACATTTGTTACTTAGTGTACTTTTTTTTACTTGTTTATGAATAATATAAATATAATAGGGCAAGTTATTTGTGGTACTCAGCAAAACAATTCCTGTTGTTAGATGATTGGTTAATGATTAGATGGGTTGTTTTTTTGAGACGTTGAAGGTTCAGGTGATTCTTGCCGTTGAAGAATCGTCGTTTCTTCAACCTCGACATCAAATACCCCTTGGTCATCATCCTGTACTAGAAGTCTTTGGTCTTCGTCTTCCTCATCGCTGTTGTCGCCCATAAAAATTTGAAGAATTTTATTTTTTCGAAGTTCAAAAACTCCACGTCCCTTACGAAACATATTCTGAGAAAAATATGAATAAGAAAATGATAGTATTTTGGTATATCACCAGGCCAAAAGTTAAGAAATTCCGTATAAAAAGTATCCCTTTACGCCGACAGGGACATCCGTGTCCCATAATCTTTATAACGATTTATCACAGAATACAACATAATTACATTACTACTGAATATTTAGAATAACAATTTACTTAACAGGTAATGATAATTTGACACTGTAAAAACTTGAAAAGCACTTTTACAATATCAATTATTTATTCCAAACAGCAGATCATTCGCGCCAAAAGAACTCTAACGTTCCGATGACGATAAACAATAAACGGTGTTAGTTATCCTATATTGCCAGTAAAAAATAATAAAAAGGTACTTTCCGAAATATTAAAACAAAAAAATAATTCACAATGGTTACGTAAATATTTAATTAATCCATGATTTTTGCTTGGGACACCGGCGTCCCCGTGGTCGTGAAAGGGTTAAATATTAACTTGCTTAATATTACATAAATCGATACTTCTAGTACAGATGTTGTATCTACAATTAGTTCGCGTGGAGATGCATCAAAGACGCAAGAGTGGGAGAGAGAGTTACCAAAAATAGCAATTGTATCTTTTTTTCTCTCCATTTTTTGTCTATGGTGTAGAAAAAAGTGTTAATAAATAGATATATCAATTTATTTACATTATAATGACATTTTTCAACTTGTAATAACCAAAATACAAAAGCCTTATAAACATATGCTTATTCAGATATACTTCTGAGAAGAACCTTCATTGAAAATTAAAAAGGCTTTTATTCTTCACAATGTTTAACAATATGATAAGTATTTTTTTTTTTAAATTATGAAATCTTGTTTAAATTTTTTGCATGATAGTCATAAGATTAAGATAAGCTTCATGAGAAGGTCCAAGGTCACGTAACGAACAATGAAAAGGGAATGTAGTTTCGCTGCAAGATCGAATCAGAAATGACAGATAAAGAACTCTTGGTTTGGATTGCATGTCTAAAGTGGCACTCGTGTAGCCGTTGAGTCTGAAAGGTTCCCAAATGGCGATAACGAGGCGGTCTTGGAATGTAATGTCAATGGCAGCGCTAGATCGGTCACAGTAGCGATCTTTGGGGAAAGCCAATGCTTTACAATGGGCGTCTAACGGCTAAAAAGAAGTTGTCAGATGTTGGATGCAAGTCACTCCTTACCAGTTTTCTAAGAAGAGAAATGATTATAGTATGCCGGTACTGGTATGGTGGTAACCTTCTAGATACGTTTCCATGCTGCTCGATGCAGCCAAACAGACCAGTTTCATTTTTCAAGGTTAAGAATACAAGTACGACTTAAATATTGAGTTTGGTTTACAAACAAACTCGTATTAAAAGTAAATTGACGAGAAAGAATATTATTATATTAATATTTAAATGACAAGAATCCTTGGCAATGATTTCACTTGTTTATTTTGATTTCATTAAGGCTACATCTGATAAACTGTATTTAGATAAATCTGTGTTGTTGTGGAGTTTCTCCATGCTTTTTCTCCACAATTATAACACCGAACATAATCAAATAAGAGTTGTGTTAAAAGTTACTATGTTGAATTGAAAATTTAATATTTATCATTATCTTTTACATTTATATAAAAATTTGTAGTTTACGGTTTGAAATATGAATTTGTATGGAGATTCATGTGTAACTAATATATCACATTTAATGCAGGTGTTCCAGCACTCCTCATACATCCTGATATTCCTCCTGATGCTTCTATTCGGCTTCACCATCATCACCTTCGCGTTTATGCTGACCCCATTCTTCGACAGCGCTCGAGTAAGTACTGATCTTCATACAATCCTTCATATAGTAATGTCCAAGAAGCTATAGCTTGCGAGTCTTTAAATCAACAGTGAATAAGTTTCTTCTAGGCAAGCATGTTCCTTCTTAGGCCTCATCGCTTAAAATCTGGCGAGACAAAGGTAAAATGCTTTGTCTACTAATGATAAAAAATATTTAATTAATGACATGGTGATAATTAGTCAGCTGTACCTTAAAGAACGTATTATATGAGGGTAAAATAAATATTACATATAATATACATATATAAGATAAATAATTAATACATATTCAAACATATCCATATATAGAAATGAATCCTTATTCAACTTGGTTACGCTACAGCTTGAGAAAGACTTTATAGAAGGTTCTTACCAAAAAAAAATAATTTCTGCACTAGGATTTGGAATGTCAATAAATAAACCTCAAAGGCAGTCATTGACTATTTGTGGCAAATAGACATATATATATATATATATATATGTGTGTGTGTGTTTGTATGTATGTATGTATATATATATTTATAAATGTGAAATATTGGTATGATGAAAATTCGTTTAAATCTCGTTCGTACGGAAATAAAATATGCAATATTTTGAAGTATCATAAAAAAAAAAGAAATGTTTCTTTTTCTTTACCAATCTCAGAGTAAACTAAAACACATGTCCCTATCTGGCAAAATTTGACGACAATCAAAACAAAAAAGGCATATCAGAAAGTAATCAAATTTCACGATTCGCAGACGGCGGGCATCCTCGGCAGCTTCGCGGTGAACCTGATGAGTTGGCTGTACTTCATCCAGGTGTTTGTGTCCAACGCTGACTCCCTCGCCTTCTGGTTCGTCTCTCTCATCAGCTCCAGCTGTTACGCGCTCGCTATGGACAAGGTGAGGACAATATAACCATGTACACCTAGGAACACATACAAGAGTAATATTAAACGCTTGGGTCGAACTTATACAGGATGATTTTTTATACGAAAGATGTGAATTTATATCCAATTTGCAGGCAATCAATATATGGTACATTAAATTTTAAAATCAATGATTTCTAAAATAATAAATAATGTAATAATAATATTGAGTTTCAAAGTGATCACTTTACACAGGATGATTCGACATAGGTGTAAGATATTTAAAGCTTTTTGCTAAAATGTGTTATTTGTTCGCTCTAAGTTTTTGTACCGTGTATGTTTTACATTAAGATATTCATGTGACCAGTCCATGAAAAATCTAAAAAAAACATAGAAATATGTTTTTAATGACCAAGTTTTTACTCAAAGATCATCAGCAGCTTGACCTCAGCGGTCTATCGAAGAGTATGAGGGCTGTTTTAGTAAAAGATATGTTAAAACCTCACCACAAGTCAAGATACGATACTTGAGAAAGTGGAAAGCCTCTAAACTACACCATGTTCCGTAACTTATAATGCTCTAGTAGCTGCCACTTGAACCTTAATATTTTATTAGCATAATTGCAATTAACGCAAGCAACTTCCGACGCCAGTTAAATCGTCTTGATCATAAGGGACAAGCTTCAAACAACTCCTAAATGTGTATTAAATCTTACCATAGAAATTAACGCCATCTGTGCAAAAAATATATAACCAAAGTTTATCTTTACATATTACTATTATTTATTTTATGAAGTACAAATATTTTAAAAATATTTTCAATTATGAATATTATCTTTAGTAGTTAATATTAAAACTGTAAAAGTTTCAAAACTATTAATCGAATAAATAATAAATTTAAAAAAATGTTGCCGCCCGAACAGGGACTTGAACCCTGGACCCTTGGATTAAAAGTCCAATGCTCTACCGACTGAGCTATCCGGGCTATGAGTATCATGTTGAAAATAAACTTCAGTTCATTTAAGACGCAATAAATTTACAATAAAGATATAATATGGTATATATAAAATGTCCACCAAATAATAATAAAACACATTTGAAATTAGAATAATCTTAGTCATTAGAGAGTAATCTTTACTAACTTATTATTTTGTTATACCTCGCTTTTGTAAATTTGATACATATTTATGTAATTTTGATATATATATCAAAATTGTTCTAAGAATTTTTACTCTACTCTCTTTATATATATATGTATGTATTCTTTCTCTTTCTATACATATATGTATTGTTTTTACATTAAGCACATTTTTGTTTAAACTTTATTTACAATAGTAACCTTAATATGGTTACTAGTGTAAATAAAGATATATTTCATCATCATAGCTATATTTTTATATTTATCAACCTTTTTTTCCATTGTTCATTTTATATAACCAGATTATCATATATTTCACTTCATACTGCCGTAATTTTTTCCAATTTTTTCTCTAAGAGTATCTCAGATTAAATAAAGATCACACGAACAGCTTCCTTTTGTAGTAGAAAAATTGAGAAGGCTCCACCGGTATAATTTTTTTCAAGGCTCTGGTGTTGGACATGGCGGGCGTGGGAGTGACCTGGGACAACCTGTGGAGCGGTCCAGGTGTACCTTTCGGTGGCAGTCTCATCATGATGGCCGTTGACACCGTGATATACGGACTAGCGGCGTATTGGCTCGACGCTATTGTTCCTAGTTAGTATCTTTGTCCTTTTTTAAACGATTTTATTTAGTTCGACCCGTACG
The DNA here is from genome assembly GCF_028537555.1 of Battus philenor. NCBI lineage: Eukaryota > Metazoa > Arthropoda > Insecta > Lepidoptera > Papilionidae > Battus > Battus philenor. Next base: position 11,146,882 of record NW_027181686.1, read on the forward strand.
GAATTTATTTATTTGGGTCAAAATTAGAAATTGAAATTTAAGCACCTTCCCGTTGTCAGATTGATCTGAAATTTGGTACACACATTTAATTTAGATGACAATACAATATAATAAAATCAATAACATTATAAATCTAAGATGGCCGCCGATACAAAATGGCGGATTACATATTTTTCCTTAACCCCCTCAATATGGGTATCAAATGAAAGGGATATACTAGTAAAACACGATGATTATGTCAAAATTTAAAATTCAAGATGGACGCCGTTCCAATATGGCGGACTAGGTACATATTTTTCCACAACCACCACAATATGGGTATCAAAAAACCGTTTAACTTAAAAGTTTCTTAAATGTATTTATTTCTTCCACATCTGGATGTGAGAGAAGAGCTGGCTCTTAACTGAACTCTTGGTGGATATACATGACAAACAATACAGAATACTTCCGAAATATTTTTCCAAGCAATATTAGTAGGATTTATAGGAGATATATCAAAGAAAAGGAGAATTCCGAAGAAATATATTGTATTTTGTACATTCTGCGAAAGATAGCGCTCTACAATACTTCTGGATTTGTATTTGGCCCATTATTGGTTGAGCAAAGTTTTCATAGTTTTAATCGCTATAAATAAGGGCTTAACTTGATGATATACAAACGTTACTTCGGACTTTATGTTGTCATTACTTCCAAGACATATCGGCCCTAGGAAGAATTCAATAGATTATTAAAATATTTTGTTAAGTATGAAGAGTAGTGTGGTTGGTAAAAGGGAAAAGTGAATGTATTAGAAGGATGTCAAAAGATTTCTCAAATATTGTACCTATCATTTGAAAAGTATTAAGTCAGTGGCAGCACATACTGATCAAATACCTACATCTTCAGGCAGTACTTTGGATGATAAATCAAAGTTTATTATCACTAAAAAAATATTGCTTGCTGTAATAGAATTTTCTTGTTTTATTTTATCTTACCAATTCCGTAAACAAAACCTTATAAGCCTTAAGGTTGCCAAGGGAGGTCACTAATCAAAACAGAAATAACTTGAAGTAGAACAGTAACTTGAAGAATTTTCCGTCTGAAGTCTTACGCCTCGTCTACTGGTTGTGGTCGCCACTAAGTGGACCGACCACATGATAACGGTCTGACCGATCGTCGTGGCATTGGGAAAGCCATGCTTTGCAGTGATCATCCATCAGCTGTGTCTGATCAGCACAAAAACAATTGTTGTATTTTTGAACCTCTTATAAGCTGTTAAGTTGTGAAAATTAATATACAAGTCGTGTTCAGGCGAATACGGAATCAAACAGAAGCCTTGGTTCTGCCTGCTGCCTTCGTACTGGGGCGGTGGTCGACGAGGCCGGGTGTCTGCCGTTCATTTCCACTCTAATGGCGAAGCTGCGCATAACAAGGACATCGAACCTGTTCCCAGGTGAATAACTTATAGATTTCACATAAATATATACAGTATCAGAAGTCCTATTTTTAATACTCTTATAGGCCAACTAGCATAGTTTGCATTAGACAACTTATCACTTCTCAATAATCAAAATGCAGTTTCAACCCCACAACTCTCAATCGTTTTACCGGAAGTTGTCACAAAAGAGCGATGGGTTCTAGCAGTGTTTGCCATTCAAGAAAAATAAAACTACCTTTAATAAAATTATTACAACAGGATGATTGGGTATATATGTAAAAGTTTTATTTATTAAACTGCCATCTATTAAATTCAAAACATTCAAAGTACGCTTTAACGGTATTTTATTGTCAGAGTAATTGAAGGTTTCTTTATTTGTGTAGTTTTTGTATCGTCCGACTCGTGTCTGATTCAAATAAAAATGGCCTTGCTGAAAAAACTATAAAAATAACGAAACAGATAAAAAATATTTTAAATTGAAATTGAACAAAATGTACGTGTGGACAGATGATTTTAATAAGGTCATCGAAAAACGTTGGTTGAAGGCCATTTCCAACTGGTCTTATTTGGAATCTATGTAGATGTCCAGCTGTGGGCGGCTCCTACGGAAATGATGATGGTGATGATGATAAAAGTTTAAGTATTACAATTGATTAAAATAACTGTTTTTTTAGTTAAAAGATTATGGATATAAATTACAGAGAGCTGTTAGACAAGGAAGCTATCAGGATAGTAGGTCTGCAGAAGAGCTTCCGCCACTGCCGCAAACCAGAGATCAAGGCTATAGACGGCATTGACCTGAGCATCTACGAAGGGCAGATAACAGCTGTTCTAGGTCACAACGGAGCCGGAAAATCTACGCTCTTCAACATCCTCACTGGACTAACAGCGCCCACTGCTGGGACGGCGTATGTCTACGGTTTAGATGTCAGGTAAGAAGAAGAAGCAGTAGTACTATTTCTATTACAAGGTGTCTTTATTTTTATTGCGAGCCTTGTGTAAATTGCTATACTTTTTTGTCCACTTTAGCAGCTTATAACTGTGAACAGGCCGATTTCCACCTACGTTACTCTTTGTCAACACGCTGTGAACACTGTTCGACTTGCCCTTCGTCAACAAGCCCCTTTGGACACGAGGTCGGATCGTTCATCACAGGAGACGCCAACTCCTGATCTTACTAGGTTGAAGAGCTGCTAAAGTTTCATCCACCACTTCTTCCAGTTCTAACGCTTTTCGAACTGCTGGTAGTGGTTAGCCAAGCGATAGCAACCGATGTAGGGAATATTCCATCTTCTAAGTCTCTCCCTTGTTTCGAACTATAAATGGGTATTATCAATGACTGACAGTCCAAACAGAGTTCCACTCGTGGGGACCCTGGAGTCTAGTCGGTCCGTGAAGTACGCAGAAGCGATCTTGGAGCTCGGCAGCCTCCCAATCTAGTGAAACGGTATCATGAAGCAGCATTAGTCGAGGCTTCCACGGGAGCTCGCTAGCTTTGCTAAAGGTGTTAGGTTAAACTAAGAGACCGGTAGCCTCCCAATCCTGTGAAATGGTAGGATGTAACAGCCTTTTTCGAATCTCCCACGGGAGCTCTCTAGCTTTGCAAGAGTTCTTAGGTTAGACTAAGAGACCGGTAGCCTCCCAATCTTGTAAAATGGTAGGATGTAACAGCCTTATTCGAGACCCACAGAAACTCTCTAGCTTTGCATGGGATCTTGGGTTAAGATAAGAGGCCGGTAGCCTCCCAATCCAGGTTGTATTGCATATTGCAGTCCTAGTCCGGGTTCCCTCGGGAGCTCTCTAGCTTCTTTACCTTAAAAGAGGTCTTAGGTTAAGCGGCTTCTGCGCTCTGCCTTCTCCCAGGAGGATTTGCAAATGCCAATTGGACAACATTGAAAGTTAGGTAAAAAAAAGCCTTGCAACTGGCCTTCGAGAATGTCGCCATAACATATGGTGTGAATTTAAATTGGAACCCTTTATATACTTAGGCAGGTAATTTTATCAAAACAAGCATTCCGGACAAACACATTTACTTTACATAACATTGATTCATTTCAGAAGAGAACCTACTCTAGTTCTAATTTGTTAGTACTCTTATGGAAGAACTTCACTACATCCTCAGGGACCCCAACGACATGCACGAGATCCGGCAGATGATTGGCGTCTGTCCGCAGCAGGACGTGCTGTTCGACCTCCTCTCCGTGAAGGAGCACCTGCAATTCTTTGCAGCTGTTAAGGTAAGCAACACATTCAGACCTTAGACACTTATTTTTGGGTGTACCCAAAGTCTCAAAAAATTGTAAGTCTATAACTTTTTATACTAGCCCCGACCTTTGACAGTGTTTTCAGTAAAAAATCGATAGATAGTAAACAACAATTATTTTTTATATTATCATTACGTTGTTTATTATTTATGAAACTAATGATTTTTACACATATACCATACATTGACAGAAAAAGAGACATAAATTTATCAAAGCTTTTATATCTTTAACCTCCATTATTCATTTCGTAAAGGGCATCCCGAGTAAGAGATTGCCAGAGGAGGTCCATAAGGCGATGTCGGAGGTAGGCCTGCTGGAACAGGCTGAAGTCTTCTCCAAGCATCTCTCGGGTGGACAGAAGAGGAAGTTGAGCATAGCTATTGCGTTTATTGGTGATCCAAAGGTAAGTTTAAAATATGGTTTGTGTCGTATTTTACCAACAGTACTTCTAGTGTTACAATTATACCAATAGATGGCGTTGGTAAGATAACTATAAAAATTCATATATACATGAGTCAATAACAGAGATAGATTGATAGAAATATAGCGTTTTAAATTATCCAAATCTATTAGTATACATCCATAGAATTTAATTTATAGTAGTAATATATTTATTGCAAACCATAATCACAGTAATATAATGAAAGTATACATATGAAAATATACTAATAATATAAAGACACATAAACATTTGTTAGTTGTTCAGAAAAGAATGGGATCCTTGTATGTGTCATTATGTGCATGTGTGTAAGTGAACTTTTTAAGCGTGGAAACGCTGAGGAGCATCAGTAAGCTAGTCTTCCATAGGTCTGTGGTGTATTTAAAATATGTATATAGACCACCGACCTATAAAATATATATGCGGTGTATACATATATAAATGACGAAGTGAGCATATGTTATTTAGACTTGTTCAACAATTCATAATTCGATATTTCATAACTTATTTCTGAAATTTAAAATATGTAGGAGATAGATGATACTAAACACTAAGCAAAAACACAAGTGATTAGCCCAAAAAATAAGCAGTATTTTTGCGCCTCATCATCTATACATAGGTCCGCTTCATCTCGGGCTGTTACATACTCCTATTTTAATTGTATTTAAGATAGCAAAGCACAGAGAGCGCCTGACCTCTTTTATGGTCACCAAGATCGAGGTCTCCCTGGAGCCTTGGCTTTGGCTGCAACACATATACTACCACTAAAAGAGGGGGGGGGGGGTCAAGTTTTTATATTGCTTCGGGAGACGCCCTATGGAGTAAATACGCTCACTTCTGAACAAGGGACATACAGTTACTCATATACAGCGGTCCACGGGTCAGACATACTTTTTTTATCATAACAGCGGCAATTATTACGTCGCAGGTGTTTAAAGCTTTTTACACCTTTATATACATTTTAGATTATAATTCTGGACGAGCCAACCGCTGGAGTGGATCCAGTGTCCAGGCGTCAGACCTGGCGAATACTGCAGCGAGCTCGGAGGGGTAGGGTACTGCTGCTTACCACGCACTTTATGGACGAAGCCGACATCTTGGGAGATCGGAAGGCTGTCATCAGCAAAGGCAGGGTGAGTAATGTGAATAATACACACATTAATTACAATATACACCTACACGGGTATTATCTACGTTCGTGTAAACGTCTTCGGTGAACTGACATGACGAACCAGTTTTTCATTTTTTTAGTTGGTGGAGCACTTTGTTTATTAAAGAGAGTTTTGTGTAATGTTGAAGATGAGTAGTCAGTTTCTTAGATAGATGGCGCTTAAACAAATATTAGATTTATTATTTGCCGACTCATATTTCCTTTATTGACATGTCATGAACAAAGATTTCAAATAATGGATTTTAAACCCAAGATCCTCAAAGCTCGGATAGTTAAGATAGCACCACCTAGCTAAGCTGTTCGACTGGGAAAAATTCAAAGGTAGTCTAGCGACTGACGTTTTTTTTTTAATTTTCATTATGTTTTGGTTTAACAAAATGCAACCAGAATCAATATCATCTTATACGCAATACCGTGTACCTGGTAGGATTTCTCTTCTTTGGTAATTTCTTTCGCTATTTCTCCTAGCATCAACGCTTTTTGAAATGACTTTCTAATTAGGTCGACGTGAGACTCTCGTGTCCTTGAGTGGCAACGATATATTCAATGTCAGTCTAAGTCGAAGTCCATCAGCGACCTCCGCACCATTTTATTCCATGAAGCGTTCACATAAGACACCTAAAAACTCGGCCTCTCATTCTAGCAATAATACTTCATAATAGTCTGAACCTAAGCTTCCGAGGGAGTTTCTCCAAGTTTAGTTACTTAAATACAGGTTTTGGCTAACTTAACTAGCTTACTCCCTCAAATCACAATCTGTCTCTTAATCCAGAAAAAAGACAAAGTTATGTCCCATGTTAAAGCAACTCTCGACTTCAGTTACTAAACGTGGTTTTAGCTCTACGATTTTAGCGCTCAGCGCTATCTGCGGGATAATCTGAAAATTTTATTACTATGCGTCACTTGACTGATGTGGGCGTGTCAAATATTTAATTTTTTTATTTCCTATTAACCTTTTTCTTCGCCGATGGTACTTATAACGAGCCCCCTGTATATTTATTTAACAACTCACATCATCAACTTAACCTTCTAACTGCCAAGCTGTTTTGGCCATGACTTGCCCAGGTGCTAAATGGAAATATCAAGTGTAGGCATTCCTTATGTGAAAATTATAGGATCTTTACATTCTATGAATGAATATAACACATTATGTATATCATTATGTACTGAGACCGCCGGCGACCTTCATAGCACTTAAAGGCAACAGAGTACTCGGTGTGCCATGAGGTCGCCGGCGGGTCACGTTTTTGTAACACAGAAAACACGATAGGTTTTCAAAGCCAGCTTTGAAATATGAATAAATTGTGAATTTAATACAAAGAAAGGTTTCTATATACATATTCTAATGTAAATTTTATATAAAAAGTGAGGCTGCCCGCGGTCTCATTGGCACCCATGGTAACCGCTTCTAAAACATGCTGCAAATCGTATACCATCCCGTGATCCAGTTGCTAGGTGCCTAATGAAGCTAATAATTACCGGAGGGTCGGAAAAAAATAATATTCCTTAGATGTACCGATGAAAAATTGTGAGGTAGCCGGCGGCCCTCACGGCACCTATTGTTGGATATAGTGAGGTAGCCGGCGGTCATGGCGCTTAAAAGGTTAAGAAACCACAGCGAAGATTTTTATGTTGTTCAAAATACACACTAGATGGCGCTGTTACCAACATCCTTACATTTCCAGGTCCGCTGCGCTGGAACTTCGTTATTTTTGAAGAATAAATTCGGCATTGGCTACCACCTCACTCTAGTCCTTGACGGTAAGATATTAAATGTTTAATTAGCTTATTTAATTACCGTCGCAAATATACACAGTTCTGAAGGAAATTGAGAAGGTACTACTAGTTTTAAGGCTTTTGCGCATAATCACATAATCATATATATATGTTAAGTGTGAATCATGTTAGATTAACGAACCCAATAGTCAAAGTCCTCTACCACTAGTCTATCACTGCTCAGTTTTATATTTCATTATGTGCAGACGTTGTATGAAATTCTTGAGATAATACACAATAAACCTTGGAACTTTCTTCACTACCAAATGAACTTTGCCTCATTAAACTCAATCAAAATGCAAAAACATAGTATGTATATTGGTGGACATGCGCAGGAGCATGCCGGGAGCACCAGATCACGAGGCTTGTGCGCGGGCACGTACCGCGCGCGGAGAAGGCTCGCCGGCACGGTCGCGAGCTATCCTACATCCTGCCGCACTACGCTGTGCACCTCTTCCCCCCACTCTTCCACGCCATCGAGCAGGAGATCAAAGAGAAGACCAACCGCCTGGGTAAGTACTTCTATCTTCATTTTTGGAACATAATATTTCTATCCTAAAATGTTAGATGACCATAGTAGCCAATACGGACTTTGTTCCTTATAGTCATTTTCTACCAGTGATGCTACATTGGTAGAATAATACGAACGTGTGTAAATGACCATCATATTTAAAATATTTTCTTTTCAGCCGATGGACGCCCATTGCAGGGCATAGGCCTTCCTCGAAGATCTTGAAAGATCCTCGAAGATGACTGGTCTTGCTCTACTCGCATACAGCGACTTCCCAAGACTATGTCATTGGTCCACCTAGTGGAGGGCCTAGCTATATTGGCGTGGAGGGCCGTGGCCTCTTTCTGTGAGACCGTCATGGTCCAGGAGGCAGCCGAACAGAATCGACAGAGGACTGATGTGAATGGTGCTCCCCTATCGTAAACGGGGCCTTCTGAGTCGCGGGACTTTAGGGTGAGGCCCTAAACTCCCACTAGCTTCGGCGACTCTGAGGCGGACGATGGGTCGACGTGGTCTCGAACCATCGTAATAGCACCACGAGGGTTTCGGGGGTAGTGTGAACCATACACGCATACCCGAGGGGAGACCGCGTGGCGACCCCTGACCGGGAGTACCGTGGTCCCCCCGTATAGCGTAGAGGGCGATCACCGGGGGGTTTTAGTGGGTAGGAATCCCACATACCCCTGTCGTCCCCCCAGAGGCGGGGCATCTAAAACGTCTTGAAGTTTTCCCCCTGAAATCAAAAAAAGAGCCTAGCCATGCCGCGTGTACCGACTCGTGGTCTATACTATATGTATACATGATAAATATATATATAAATGACTATGTCTGTCTGTACGCTATAGATTTAAAAACTATAAATCCAAACGCCGAGAAAATTTTGGTAAATTATTTGTTACATCCGCTAGGTTTAATTGAAAGTTTTTTTTTTCACTCTGTTTATGGTATCAAAACTGCCTTTGATGATTATTTTTATATGATTATGCGGGTACCACCTAGTTACTAAGTAGCAAATACTTAAATAGAAGAATAAGTATTTTTTGTACTTTATAATGGCTTCGTTTTTGAAGTCTCTCGTTCAACTCATAAGTGTTCAGGGTATTTATTTACATCGTAATGTTTTACATAATTGTAATTAATTTCCATACTTAAAAAAACACATTTACCAGGTATAACAAGTTATGGCGTCTCAATGACAACTCTGGAGGAGGTGTTCCTGAGCCTGGAGGGAGAGAATGCGGAGGAGATTGAGGCAGTGGAGGGAGTGTCATCCGTGAAGTTGGTCCGAGCGAGGGCGTTGTCTAGGAGCTTGTCTCTACAGAGCAAGACTTTGAGTTACCAGGTGACATATCTTTATATGATATAATTATTAAATATATAAATGTGATTTTTTTTATTTAATTAATATTACACCAATACCTCACTTTGCGTCATCGTTACGTTCCAAATAAAACACGACGCAAATTGAAACGCCGCAAACTGAATTAAGATTTTCTATAGCAAACCATGTAAAGATCGAAGATAGGTTCCAGGGTTACGAAAATACTACTTTTTAAAAAGAAAATTGAACAAATTAAACATTTAAAAAACAAAAATAATATAACTCTGCCAATAAATAAATTAGAAAAATATATACCTTTTTTGTAACCAGAAACAACACGTTAAAATTTATATAAACATATTATTCTCTTTCAAAAAAAGCAAAACACACTATGTAATTGAAACTGAACTCTAAAATCAGCAAAACAAAGTGAAAATAAAACTATATACAAATTGCGTTGATTTTAGTTAGAAAGGGAATCCCCGAGTTTTGATGGCATGGCGCAATTAGATACAAAAGTGTTGCCATCTTTTAGAAAAAAAAAGAAATATTTTTTTAATAAAAATTAAAGACTCGAACCCAGAGCACTGCAACCACGAAAATCTAACGACGCGCAGTAAAAATTAGTACTGATTAAGCAGCGACGCAACTTCGAAAAAAACGCAAAACGAAACGACGGAAAGCGAGGTATTGGTGTATAGTCTTCATATCCCTACAATTAATTTGTAGAGACTTTTTTATATGTAAGCTAATAATTTTTTTAGTTTACTTTTTCACTTATTGTATTATTTATATTCCTACTCTGACCGGCTATTCAGGTCTATTTTATTATTTAACATTATATCTTCTTTTGATCTATTTTTTATAACTATGTAGTAGTAAGCAGTGCTAGCCTAGCGGTTGATAATTGAGACTTGCGATCGCAGGTTACGGATTCGATTAACGGAATACAATCTTACATAATTTCAATTTGTGCATTAATTGTATATGATCACCACTGCATACAAATAAGTTTCCAGAGGATGGTCAGCAGCGTCCTCTGCAAACTTATTTGTATATATGTATAATATTATGAGAGAGAAAAAAGTAGAAGGACGGAAGAAGAGCGAGGAAATAGAATTAGAAAGTTAATACATTATTTGGAATATTGTCCCTGTGTACCCAAGACGGGAAGGTACGAGCGTCTTACTAACAGAGGCCATACTAGATAACCCGCCTGCCACGCTTGGCGATTATGGTATTCCCTCCCCTCCCCCCCATAGATATCTTTGTAGAAGGCCTGTGCATTGTATTTTTTGATCACAGCATTATATTAAACGCCTGCCATGCTTGGTGATTATGGTAACCCCCCCCGATAGATATCCTTAGAGAAGGCCTATGCCTTGTATAATATAAACTATAGTATTTATATTATGTGCGACTGTTTTTTCTGTAACAAACTCGCTTAGGCTTTTGGTACCATAATCTAGAACATTCTAGAGACTTTTGAGTTTTGTAATTTTTTTTTATTTAAAGACTTAATGACTTACAGGAGTTAAACGATAAAGATCAGCAGAAGACGACGTCATTACCCACACCGCCGCACACCGCTTCCCACGCGCTTCACTCCACCACGCATGGGGTGGAACACGTAAAGGTAAGGCTAACATATAAAATTGCATTATATACAGGACTCTGATAAAGTATGTCCTGAAGCTTCCATCTGAATCATCTAAACTCAGCGTAGTCTCAATCAGGTAACTTTGGTAAAGAAACGGTTCAAGCTGTGTTCCTTAACATACTTCTCGAGTTTACTTACTGTAAACAGACTTGGGATAATCTCAAGTATTAAACTTTCAGCCTCAAACCAGGAGACAATCAAGTGTCTCCTCTAGGCAATCTTTTTATAAAGAATCCGTGGGATAAGTTACTGCATGGAGCGTCCATCTAAAAGACCTAAACTCAGCACAGTCCGTGTCTGGTAACCTCAGTAAACTTGAAACCAAGCTGAGCTTCTTAAGGTACCCCATGAGTTTAGTTACTGTAAATAGATTTAGTCTAATCTTCTTCTTCTTCTTGAAGTGCCTCTCCAACTAGTGGAGGTTGGCTATCAGCTTCCTGCTCTCTTCCTTATTTTTGGTTCTGCGTAATAGTTTAGCAGCGCTGGCGATTCCGGTCCACTCTCTAATGTTACGAAGCCACGACTTCTTTCTCCTACCAACCTTCCTTTTACCAGCGACCTTTCCCATCATGATAAGTTGAAGGAGATTGTATCGTCGGTGTCGAATTAGTCTAATCCAAATTACTAAACTTCCAGCCTCAAGCCAGGAGAAAGTCAAGTAACTCCTCGATTTTTTTTTTATTATAAATAATCCTAGTACTATCCGAAACACGAAAGTATTACTATTCAGGTGCCGTCGGAAGCACCGGTGGCTGTTGCAGCGTTGGGCGAGCTGGTGAAAACCAGTCCGTCCTGCTGGCGGACCTTCTGCGCGCTCGTGTACATCCGCACGGTCCGAATGATCCGGGACCCTTACAAGCTTTACGTCATGATATTCATGCCCATCAGTAAGTATTAAATCTTTTTTTTTTCTAAAAGATAAAGATAAAATTAATATATTCAACAACGGAACTTATTGATCGAAAACGTATTATTTTTTTAATTTACTTCTAATCTACTTCTCTTTGCAAGGTGTTATAGTTGCAGAGAAAAAGCAAAAATAATCTCCGCAATATATTCATTAATAAAATTTAACACAAGATTTTTACAAATACACATTTTCAGATGTAACCTAAATGAAATCAAAATAATCAGGCGACATCACTGCCAAGGATTCTTGGCATTTAAATATTCGTTTATTGAATAATATGCCTTTTCAATCAATTTACTTTTAATATGAGTTTTAATTTTGTAAATGGTAGTCCAATAATATTTTGCGGAATTTTATTAAAAATTCTGATTCAGTTTATTACAAATGAATTAGTTTTTATGCAGTCGAAACTTTGGTGCAGCCAGTTTTTAACGGTGTATTATAAATACACCATGGATGTGCCTTATTTTTATCAATTTAAAATAATTATTGTAAACGTACAAATTATTATCATAAATATATTGAAAGGCTACTGTAAGAATATTGACTGTTTGACTCTTAAATTTCTAAGAATTCTTGTCATTAAAATATTTATTTATTGAATAATATGCTTTTTTCCGTCGATTTACTTTTAATAGTTAAATATTACATACAGTTAAAATTAAGAAATCTCAAATTAGATGATCTATGCATAAAAAAGCTGGATACTAGCAAATATAGATTGAACATCATTATCATCAATTCAGTCATTGTACGCCCACTGTTGGACATACGCCTCCTCCACAGATTAAATAGTAAAAAGTGGCCTTCAATCAGCGTCATCTACCTAGTGGGTGGACATCCTGGACTTCGTTCGCTGCTCTGTGATCACTCCAGAACCTTAAGGTTCCAGCGGTTTACAATACGATTACTTAGGTGATAATGAAGGGAATGAATTTCTTTACCAGGTATCCAGGGTTGTTATAGGAATGACCCAAATTAAACTTGTCCTTTAAGTTGAAGTATGCCACTATAGAGAAGTTCTGACTCTAGTTTTAATCAAGCGATCACTTTTGATCATACTATGCTGATAATAATATAAAAAATAATCATCACCATGTCAGTTCATAGACGTCTGCTGAAAGGCATAAACCTTCCCCAAAATCGCCACAACTTCAGCGACAACCGACAACCTGGACTATGCCGTCTATCCACTTAGAGGAAGCCTTCCCAGTAGTTGACACTCAAGAACCTTCCGTCAACAACGGTCATCCGCTGCCAATTCAAACGAGCAATTCTTCGAACTTCACCGATGACCTTGTATCTTTTGCCAATAAAGTAACACAATTATTATTTTCAGTTTCATGCGCCCTCGGCTTGTATATAAAATCGCGACAGATTGTATTTTTTCGGATGCAACCGCTCAAGCTGGACCCCAACGCGTATCTGAACAGAACCCCAATAGCCTTAAACAGCGAACAGGATGATATCAAAGAGCTTTTGGACTTCCGGGATTCCCTGGAGACGCTGGGAGCTTACCCGATAGTGGATTTCGACGGAAACTTCTCGAGCCTTCTAGATATGGAGAACTTCGGCGCTTTCAGTTTAAAGGACAGCCTGATACCTTACGGGAAGATAATGACTTATTACAACAGCACGTATACACACAGCCTGCCCATCATAATCAACCTCCTGGACAACAGTATATACAGGTAAAGATCGAAAACATGATCCAAAAAGTCTAACATGATGTTACAAATTTTTCGCTCCTCTGCTTTTCTTTATCTCTTTCCCTCTCCATTTCTTTGTGTAACTTCTTTGCTATCCCTCTCTCTTTTAGTCCATCTTTCTTTTTGGCTCTTTGTCTCTCTGTTTTTCTCCTCTACTGTATCTATCCATTTCTCTTGTTCCTATTCAATCCAAAAAGTTTTTTTGTTAAGGCTTTCCAGGAGAAACCATCGTTTGCGAATATATATATATATATATATATATATATATATATATATATATATATATATTTGATTTTATTATTGTTAAAGATTTATTTTCCTTTCATGATTATATCTTCAGGGTATTAATGGCAGCGTCGAACCAACTGACCAGCTTTAAACCCATCGAAGTGCTGACCCATCCGTTCCAGCAGACGGAGCAGCAGGAGGAGTTCAACCTGGGCAACATGGTGTGCGCTATCTTCATGGGAATGATCTTCGCGCTCGTGCCAGTGACATTGGCAGTGGACATCGTTTATGACAGAGAGGTAGGTTGAACTATCTTTAAATCCTGGATATTTTATTTACACCAGTTCCTACATATATGACATTTTTTATCATTTATACAGGATGATTGCAATTTGGTGTAAAATTCTGAAAAGGTTTGAATGTTATCACTAGCTCATTCCCTGGCGAATATGATATGATATACATGTTATTTATGTAAATGTATACATATATATACATGTTATATATGTGTGAGTGTATATATATACATCAAACATAATATGAAAAGCGTTTTTAATAATTGTACTACTACATAATAAAATATATTATTGTTTATTTTGTCTATCACTAATTTTCATACAAGATTTTGAATTATGATCCGTAAATAATATATTAATAAAAATAATGTATTACAAAGCAACCGTTAAAATAACAATTTCTTTTAAAAAAACATGTGTTAGGGAATCTTTGACTTTTAAGTCGGATAAGTTTGATATACTCACTTGACATATTAAACTATACCCATTGTTTCCTAACTTATGGTGATTTTAGATTAAATATAGAAACAGATATATCTCTGTGTTTGGCACTAATCGGTGTAACATAACTCCTGAAGATGCCCCGTGGAGGGGTGAAACACGTGTTGAGTGATTTGGCGGTGGCAGTTGTGTGATTCGCATTGTTTGCCGCATACGCATTTATCAGTGGGCTGGCGGGCGGTGCACTTTGTTGCACGACTACCATTGCATGTGCGGAAGTGGCTAAATATTGGTTCTTTTCTTAGATATATATTCATTATAATTAAAAACTACATTCGTGGATGTCATCAGTTTTAACAGTTTTTTTTGTGTTTTAATATCAGATTAAGGCCAAGAATCAGCTCCGTGTGAACGGGCTCTCGATGAGCATGTACTTCTTGACTTACTTTACCATCCTGATCTTCATCATGATCATCACCAGCGCTGGAGTGCTCGTGCTTGTAAGTATCAATTCGTGCACCTGATAAATCCAATCATCAGACAGTCCTATCAGATTTAGAGACCTATAGGTGTAGAGAACCCAGCGATTGTTTTGTTTGCAAAAAAAAATTGATATTTTAATTTACAAATAAAAAATAAGGGTTGATCGTAGAGGGGTGAAAATTTATGGTTGTATGTATTCTTGTATGCTGAATCATAAAAAAATAAAAACAAAAAATTTCGTTAAAAAAAAAATTTTAAGTGTGAACAACCTTTATCACTTAGGGGTATAGAAAATAGATAGTAGCCGATTCTCAGACCTACTGAATACGCATATTAAATTTGGTAAAAATCAGTCAAGCCGTTTCAGAGGAGTTCAAGTTCGAACACCGTGACACGAGAATTTTATATATTAGATCTATTCATCATCGTGGAGAAGCATCTTGAGAGTATTATGTGTACATTATCCTTTCCTCCGGTTGGGCTTGTATATGAAACACGTAAAATAAAAAGCCAGCCTAGATCGCCCTCCAAAATTTTTTTTTATGGCACCGGTTTTTCATCTCCCGTTCATCCATACATATTAAATAGGAACTGTGTTTACAACTTTCATGTCATTTTATTCTTTCATTTTTCACAATTTATAAAATTCTTCCCCATTGATACAAAGATCGGTCTTGCCTGCATCCAGCGACTTTTCAAGATCTCGACTATGTCATCAGTCCACCAAGTGGCGGGCTTATCCACGTCGCGAAAAGGCCTTTTCGGCCTCAAAGGGCATTAAGTATAGATACATATATTAATGATTTGTAATACTTCTAGGTGATCCTCAACGACATTCCGAGCCTGACGAACGGGTCAGCCATCACGATGCTCTCGGGCTTGTTGCTGCTTTACAGTCCGTCGGCCATTTTGTTCAACACCTGCCTGTCGTACATTTTCGACAAGATGGACTCCGCGCAGAGCATCATGCCAAACATCACAACATGGGTCGGCGTCATCCCGTTCGTGCTGGTTGCGGTTTTGGATACATTTAAATGGGGTAAGATTAAACTGCCCATGTATAATTTACGGCATTTGATATGGCACGTCGGAAGTAATATTTTATAAACATGATGATTTTAGCAAACTTTTAGGTCTATGTCCAGTTGACGTCCTGTGGGCTTAATAATCATGAGTACTGAATGATAAAAAAAACGCTTTATAAAATCGAATCTAAATTTCTGTCTTACTCTTTCGCTTGATTTGACAAATCAAGTGCATGGTTTTGTATTGCAAGTCATAGACTAAATTTTAACATTAAAATCTATACATAAACTACTTTGTTCTAGAGAACGAATAAACAAAACTAATTAATTTATTTGTGCTCCCATTGTATCATGATATGTCACGTAGACATAGGTGATAGTCTACTACTTTTAATTTTAAATTAATTGGCGATTCGAATAATTAATAAGTGTATGTGTGTGTGTGTATATATATATATACACACTATATATATATAATAATTAATAAGTGTTTGTGTGTGTGTGTGTGTATATATAATACCACACTGCGATCACTAACCTGCTTGCCAAGCATGATGAATATGATATATCCTTCATATTTATCTTTAGCGGTGCCTTACAGCGGTTGTCTATGACCTGAAACAACGTGGATACTTAAAATATATGTTGATTCGTCAAGGAATTAATAAATAAGTGTATATTCTATCAAGTTAATGTGTACCGAATGTTTATATGACGTTCATTTGCAGGCAGTGACATCGCCTTCTACCTCCACATGGTGTTCAGCTTCCTTGATGTCATGTACATACCCTACGCGATAATTTATTACGTTGACAGGTGAGTGGTTTCCTATCATCATTTCAGTCTTCGGACATCCACAGTTGGACAATATGCCTCCCTTATAAATTTTCAAAACGATGCGACCAACCTGTCCAACTGCCATCTATTCTGCTTACAATGTGATCTACCGGCTGCCACTTTAAGGTTACATTCGTTTGTCTATGGGATTACTTACTCCTTTCTATGTTGCTGTATGTTGTATGCTTGCCAACGAAGCCAAAAACCGCATTCGGGAAACTTCGGGTCGCCTTCGAATGTCGTTTAGGTGTAAAGATTAGCGAGACCATAGAGCCCTCGCTATTAAAGGAAGAAGATATGCGATTAATTATTCGCAATTAATTTTATATAAAATTAATTGTCAATAATAAAATAAATATTAAAGAATTGTAAAACTGGGGAATGCGATAATGAAAGAAATGTATCGATAAAAATGTTGAAATTGATATAAAAAGGAAAGATAGAGGAAATGTAGAAAGCAAGGAAACGAATGAAAGATCGATCATAAGACTAATGAAAGAAGAGCGCGAAAATAAAAACACTATATGAAAAAAATCATTTAAAGAAATAAAACGTCTCTCTCCTAAAAAAGATAAGGGTACGAGAGATCCCCAATAGCGGGGATCATTTTAAAAAAAGTTATTAAGCAAAGTTATTACTAGAAATGGTAATTTTTTATTATACTACTACAACCAAATAACCCATTTTTGCTCAGTTTACGGACCTTGTTCAAATATGAAAATTATTTATTGTATTGAACATACATTACAGGGTATACCTGACGTGTAATCTCCGCGGTTTGTGCACCACGCCGGAGCTCTGGAGTTACTTCACCGCGGAGGTGTGGGTGTTGATAGTGGCAATGTTACTACACGTGCCACTATGCGGCGCGGCTTTGCTTGCAGCAGACCGTCTCAAGTCCGGCGGACGGATATGTCCGGTAAGTTTGATCTTATAGAGACCGAAAGACTATGGTCTTCTTCCTTCCCGTCGCATATTTTTAAAAGGAGCTATTACTCTTATATTCTGTTTTTGTACAAAAATCTTCAAGAGTTGCAATTAAATTCTCCCGTAAAAGTAAGCCAAAACTTTTTATATTAACTAGGAATTGCTAAAACTATCTATAATGCTATCTATTCATTTATAAGTAACGAAAGATGTGAAACTATAGAAAAGCAGTCCAACGAAGAGTGCTTTGGACGCGGAGTCGGAAGCTGGAGGGGAGGTTGGTGAGGATGAGGATGTTCGTCGGGAGCGACGCCGCGTGGCCAGCATACTGCAGCAGCCTTCACAGCACGCGCCTGTGCTCGTCGTGCACGTGAGTCTTTTACACTTCTCTATCTCAATCTCTTTCTTTCTCACATACACATAAGTGTAACAGCTAAAAGGTGATCTGGAACCAAGACTACGGTACAGAGACAGGTCCAAGGACGCTAACCATCTGCGAGGTTTAGGGGGCTATAGATTGAGGGGGTCATCGCTATCCGTTGAACATCAGACACCCTAGGGCTGTATAACAGTGTCCATCATACTGTGGTAGAGATATCACGTCTCACGAACTCGTGCGCATATCACAAGGACGAGACCCAAGATGCGATCGCAAGGTTCATCGATGTGATAAATACGGTAATCGACACACAGATACCAGCGTATAGCCTGAGGATGCCAATATGGAGTAGGAAAGAGGAAATGGTCGTACGAAACGTAATCTTAAAAACTAGACATTGATAGAGCATGGTTAAGATAGATTAAGAGACTCCCTTTTTACTTAAAAATTCGGAATTAGTATATGTAAATGTAGAACAAAAACACGGACGATAATGTTTGTGTAGTATCGATCCTAATAATAGGAAAAATCTTGAGTCTTTAATAAATTAAAAATGAAATTACTACTAGTCTAAGTAAGCAATATATGCTACAGAAAATCAATTAATTCAATAATCGACAGAATCTTCGTAAAGAATACAAACTTCGTGGGTCGTCTTCCCGAGGAGCGGGATGGTGTGGTGGTGAAGAAACATTGAGGAAGGCTGCGCTCGCACGGCTCAGTCTGGCCGTCCACGGTGGAGAGGTCTTCGGTCTCCTGGGGCATAACGGAGCGGGGAAGACCACCACAATGAAGATTATCACAGCGGAGGAGAGACTGACTTTTGGGACTGTGAGTTAAAATTAATTCTTATCTTATAAGGGTCTGTGTATTATGTCTATAATGTGACATCATAAATACACAAAACAAGTGTTGCTACTATTAAAAATATTGCAAAATAATATTTATATTGCTGTGAAAAGAAACCGAATGTTCTAGAAGGAATTCTTCTGAATTATTTGACTGTTAGAATTACATGCAAATATCCCATGTCTCTCTCTCTCTCTCGTTAAGGTGATGCTCGGAGGGAAGAATATAGAGGAGGCACAGTCGTCGGCGTTCCAGATGCTGGGCTACTGCCCGCAGCACGACGCACTCTGGAAGAACGTCACCATCCGGGAGCACATCGAGTGCTATGCGGCCATACGCGGCGTCAGCAAAGCTGACACGCCGAGGTAACCTTATTACTCTGGTAAGAGGTGATATGAATATGCTTCCTGGTCCGGTTCAGAACATCATACAGGATGATCATTTATAGGTGTAAAAGCTCTTGGGGGGGTTATAGTTACTTAGTTTTTGTACACTTATTTCCATACATCTTAGATTAATTTATTTTTTGTATTAAAATTTAACAAGCGAATAACAAATAGTAAATATTGGATGTCGTCGTTTCAGCCCATAGGCGTCCACTGTAAATCATAGGTCTCCAAAGATATTAATGGGATATACCATAATCGCCACGCTTGGCTGACGGGTTGGCGATCGCAGAAGAGTATTATGGTACACAGAGGAGGCCCATCATCTGGAATACTTATTTGTGAGCAGTAGCAATCCAATACCATGAGACCAAGACATAGAAGCAGCGGTTCATTTGCTTTTTATCAGTCGATGGATGCTCACTGCAAGGCATAGGCCTCCTTCAGAGATCGCTACGATGACCGATTTTCCGACTGCATCAAGCGACTTTTCGCGATCCTATGTCGGAGGTCTACCTAGTAGGGGACCTACCCACGCAGCGTCTACCTGGTCGTGGTCGCCACTTGAGAACTTTTCGGCAGGCATTGAAGTGCCCCGCCTACTGCCACTTTAGACAAACAATTATATGAGCTATCTCGGTAATCTTGTTTTTTCTTGCGTATCTCCTCTATATAGCGGTTAACCCCAAATGATGGTAACGCTTACTTCATCAGTTGCAGTTCAGATTTACTTTCTAAATTTACCTAAAATAAATACATTTTAAAAAACTTTTAAGTTAAACGGTTTTTTGATACCCAAATTTTGGTGGTTGTGGAAAAATATCTACCTAGTCCGCCATATTGGAACGGCGTCCATCTTGAATTTTAAATTTTGACATAATCATCGTGTTTTACTAGTGTAGCCCTTTCATTTGGTACCCATATTGAGGGGGTTAAAGAAAAATACGTAATCCGCCATTTTGTATGGGCGGCCATCTTAAATTTATAATGTTGTTGATTTTATTATATTGTATTGTCATCTAAATTAAATGTGTGTACCAAATTTCAGATCAATCTGACAACGGGAAGGTGCTAAAATTTCAATTTCTAATTTTGACCCAAACAAATTCCGTACGGGTCGAACTAAATAAAACCGTTTAAAAATATACAGAAGACAAAATATGTTTATTTTTCTTAAACAAGGTAATACATATATACAACGTCGTACAAAGCCTAGTTTTCTTCCAGGATAGTCGACGCTTACCTCAACGGTCTGCAGATAATGGAGCACGCTGGAAAGAACGCAGAGGACTGCTCCGGTGGCACGCGGCGCAAGCTCTCGTTCGCGCTGGCGATGGTTGGGGACCCACGCGTGGTACTGCTCGACGAGCCGTCCACTGGCATGGATCCGCGCAGCAAGCGCTTCCTGTGGGACACCATCCTTGCCAGCTTCCAGGTTAATAATTAGATTGAGATTTTACTTCACCTATTATTTATATTTTAATTTATTTACATAAAACTCTTTATTGTACTTAAATGTATAAACAACAGTAATCCTATACCCAGGCTCCTATTGCTAATATACTTTATTACCTAATTATCGATTGTATTACAGATAGGGAAGCATTATAATGAATATAGCTGATTGGTATTAAGGAATCTGAATAAATAATGACTAAATTAAATTAAAATAGACTAAAATAGCACTAATCTTTGTTAAAAGCATTGTACTAAAACAAATATATGAAGCGAGCGTTAAAAATATTAAAGATTAATCATTTTAAAATTACAGGGTAAAAAAGGTGCTATATTGACAACACATTCCATGGAAGAGGCTGACGCCTTGTGTTCCAGGGTCGGAATTATGGTGAAAGGAAGTTTAAGGTAAAACCAGTTGACAGCATTAGTAAAAAAAAAAATCGATTTTTTATATATTTTATTCAACTATTTGCAGGTGTATTGGTTCAACGCAGCATTTAAAAAATTTGTACGGAGCCGGTTACACCCTGGAAATGAAAATCGGTCAGAATAATCAGAAAGCGGTGAGTAATTTCATGCCGTACACTTTTAAAATTAATAAATAAAGCACATTGTAATATTAATGTACACCTATACCTCGCTTTGCGTCGTTTCGTTTTCCGTTTTTTTCGATGTCGCGTCGCTGCTTAATTAGTACTAATTTTCACTGTGCGTCGTTAGATTTTTGAGGTTGCGTTGTTTTGGGTTCGAGTCTTTTATTTATTTTTCTAAAAGATGGCAACACTTTAGTTTCTAATTACGCCATGCCATCAAAACTCGGGGATTCCCTTTGAAACTAAAAATTAACGCAATTTGAATACAGTTTTATTTTCACTTTGTTTTGCTAATTTTAAGAGTTCAGTTTCAATTACGTAGTGTGTTGTGATTTTATTAAAAGAGAATAATAATTTTATATAAATTTTTACGTGTTGTTACTGGTTACAAAAAAGGTAAATATTATTCGAGTTATATTATTTTTGTTATATAAATGTTTACAATGTTCAATTTTCTTTTTTAAAAGTAGTATTTTCGTAACCCTGGAACCTATCTTCGATCTTTGCATAGCGAACTATAGAAAATCTTAATTCACTTTGCGGCGTTACAATTTGCGTCGTGTTTTTTTGGAACGTAACCACGACGCAAAGTGAGGTATCGGTGTATAGGAATAATTAATCATCGTCGTCATTTCAGTCGCATATTCCACTATTGGACATAGATCTCCCATATAGATTTTCAATAGGAATTGTTGGAAGCGTTTAGCTTATTTATAAGGTCATCTGCCGACCTTGAAGGAGGACATTCTATGCGGGTCTGAGGCGGACGATTGATCAATATGGTCTAGCGCATGGATGCACAGACCGCGGCCCGCCGGTCAAATGCTGATGGCCCGCCGACATCAAAAATAATACTCTCGTACATTCGAAAAATATTGAATTCTATTCTAGAATAAAAAAAAATAATTACCTATACTTCTGGCGGCTGGCCCGCTATCAGTTCATGATTTGCCCGAGTGGACCCTAGTCTTAATAAGTCTGTGCAACCATGGTCTAGCGTCACGAAAGTTTTAGGGGTAGCGTGGATTACGCACACCCCAGGCTATATAAAATAAAAAAGTGCGAGGAAATATTGCATGATAATCTCTAGCGATCCCCCACATCGTGCGGAGGTCGATCACAAGGAAGGTGTTAGTAGATCTCCTCGTTTGTGATTCCAACTCTTCTTCTCTCTCTCTCTCTTCCAACGTTTCTGCTTTCTGGGCGACCTGCATCCTTTTTTCTAGTCTCTATATAATTATTAAACATTATAGACATATATTTTATGGTTATGGTTTTTAAAATGATAGTCATTTTGTATTAATCGAATACAACCTTTGAATATCAAATAAGGCTATCATTAATTTAGATAAAATTAATAATTAAAAAAAAAATGTTTAATAACTTGAATAATTAAGATGAATATTATTATTTGAATTTTTGTATGTAAATGAGATTAATGTTATCGTTTTTTTTTTCAGATGCTAGATTCTGATTTATCAATGACACCGTCGCCATTGAGATCTGACGAGAATTCTCCATCATTAGGAGAAGCAGATGAAGGTATTATTCCACCATATTTTATTCATATTTAAATGGCTGCCGGTTCAAATTATGACATTATTTTACGCCACTTGCTAAATATATACATTGCATATATTTATTTGTATATACTCATAAAAAATACAGTATGATACATAAATGTGACTACAATAATAAATAAAAACATCAAACTAATTCAGATCGCACTTGTCTCAGAAAGAATAGAGCAACAGAGGACTAAAAAATGAATTAAAGGATTAATAATCATTGTTGTTGTAAATATTTTTTAACAATTTTCTTAAAAATAGGTATTGATTTATCACGTGTTATATTTATTAGTAACCAATTCCAAAATATAAAGATCTGTGTAGTAAAAGATTTGGTCATGAACTAAGAATGCTATGACATTTTAAATTTGTTGTTCTCTGATTACCTCAAAGACTTCTCATATATTTATTGTTATTTAAAATATTAATAGTCGTTATTTCTGGATGCAGGTGGATCTGGTGGAGGTTCAGTATCACACGAAGTAGAAGCAGATGGAGAAGGTGAGGCTGAGGCGGTGGACATCAGTATACACACGCCGCTTGTGGCCGGCACTCCCCCACAGCCGAGACAGCTCCATCATAGGTATGTATAAATCGAAGACTGCCACGATGACTATATATATATATATATACTGCATCCAGTATATATATTTATATCTTTATCAGTATAGTATCATATCATCAGTATCCGTTAGTATCCGCTCAGTAACCGCTTTGTACTAAATGCATATGAATATATATATATATTCATTTTTGATGTACGAGTATATATATATATATATATATATATATATATATATACTCGTACATCAAAATAACATTTATGTCTGTCTGTCCGTTTCGTCCGATTAATCTCTGGCTGTATTCGATTAGTGCTGGACGCTGTTAGCTGTTCTGGGTTTTACAGCTTCTTCGAACTCAGAGCTCGCGAGTCCAAAAAGAATCCACATAGGAAGCGTCGCCTGACGTAATATATTGACTAATTAATATCTACTTAGTTTTCTAAAAAAGGTTTGATTCTTTTCTCCAAATATATTTTAGCTGTATCGATATCGGAATTTGAAGAGGATCGGTTTGAGTCGCCTGTGAGTTCGTCACTACGTTGCACAAGGACACGAGGGTGGCGCATTTTAAACTGTTTTGTTCGTCGTTCGCGCGCCTTGTGACTTGAGCAGCGAGATATCGATGTCTGATACTTTCGTGTAAGATCGGATTCGTAGTTAGCCAATATAATCACTGAAAGGGCTGGACCACTTTTGACGAAACTTAGACTCCTTAGAAAAGGACTAATATATAGCTGCTTCCGCTATGTAGCAGTAGTCGTGCAACAAAGTAAATCTTAAATATTTAATGGAATCAGGCGTTACCTCGCGGAAGTCCATCCTAAGTAAGAAAAAGACCAATATTTAGCCACTTCCGCACATGCAGTGGTAGTCATGCAATAAAGTGCACCGCCCGCCAGCCCGTTGATAAATTCACATGCGACAAACAATGCGAATTACACAACTACCACCATCAAATTACTAAACACATGTTTAACCCCTCCACGGGGCATCTTCAGGAGTTATGTTACACCGATTAGTGCTAAACACCGAGACAACTCGGCGGGCGGTGCACTTTATTGCACGACTATTGCTATATAGTGGAAGTAGCTATATATTAGTCCTTTTCTTACTTAGGATGGACTTCCGCAAAGTAACGCCTGAATCCATTTGATATTGGAAACTTAGACTGACAGGTAGCTGATGTAATAAGAAGCAATTTAGGACACTTTAATTTTAAAAAAAAAACTAAATTATTCTTTTGTTAAATTCCATGCGGACGAAGTCACAGGTATAGCTTGTATAGACATAATAATAATAGAAGAGTAAAATAAAGCCTGGTAGTAGTAGTCCAGTGGCACTTGCGATCCTATACGTGGAGAGTATCAGCTGATCCGTGTCATAGGTCCGCCGTCAATCCCCCTCACCGCGCATTCCTCAGGCGAGGTACTACGGTTTTATAAGCACTACAGTACATTTACATATTCAATCATGATCACATAGATATTGAGAGCACTGGTAGCCCAGCGAGGACTTAGATTTCTGAACGAGAAGTCGCGGGTTCGATTTCTAGGATCCAATTTTATATGATTCACATTTTGTGCATTGTCTATATAGGATTGCTACTACTCTGCACTCTGCATACCGTAATAATACCACACTTGGATCGTCAACTTCCTGTCAAGCGAGGCGATTATGGTACATATCCCATTAATATCTTTAGAGGAGGCCTATATGCCTTGCAATTATCATTATCATTGAATTTATTTACAATTCCATCTCTATTTCGGTAATAATAAGAGTAGAGTATTTATATAAATATCATATGTTCCTATAACACAACTTTTATACATTTGGGCACCTGCCCAATCTGCACTGCCTTAGGTTGACTGGTACAGAATGTCTAAAGGCATTAAGTCTGGCATACACACTTAAAACGATTATAAAATGGGTGGATGCAAAAATAAATAATTGAAATATATATTAACAGTTATAACTAAGTGGCACACCGTCTAAAAAACCCATAACATATTTTAATACGGAAAAATAATCAACAGAAGCTATATCTCTATGTAAATATCGTTAAAAATCTTAAACGCGAAAATAAACAAACTCCGAGCGATATGTAACAATTAGCCGCAATCTTGACGGTTGGCAAATAAATCAAGATATTGTTGGGGAAAATAGATCACGACAACCTCTTTATCGAAACGCGTGAAAATAAACATCAGCGTGTTCATTAATAAATTTCCAACTATTAAACGTAATTATATTACGCAAATATTTACCTTATGTTATTACGTATATGTAAAACGTTAGAAAACTCTAGAACAAAAATCTCACTTAATTACTCTGTTAATTTTTTTGTTTCCCAACGTTGGATATTTAATGGAATCAGGCGTTACCTCGCGAAAGTCCATCCTAAGTAAGAAAAGGACCAATATTTAGCCACTTCCGCACATACAAACACAGAGTAAACAACTCTGTGTTTGGCACTAATCGGTGTAACATAACTCCTGAAGATACCCCGTGGAGGGGTGAAACACGTGTTGAGTAATTTGGCGGTGGCAGTTGTGTGATTCGCATTGTTTGCCGCATGTGCATTTATCAGCGGGCTGGCGGGCGGTGCATTTCATTGCACGACTACCACTGCATGTGCGGAAGTGGCTTTTGGTCCTTTTCTTACTCCCAACGTAGGACATATTTAACGAAAGTAGACACGACGCGAGTTTTATAAATGCCGAATGAGACGCGTGTATATATATATATATATATATATATATATATATATTATATAATACTAGTCTAAAGTAATTGTGATTTATCGAACAACGTTCCACGATTTATGAAACCTCCTTCATGGGCGAAGACAACCGGCGCCCATTGTTTCTAGAAATCTGTAGAAAAGGTGCAGACTGCAACAAAAGGAAACCAGACTTAGAAATAGAAAAGACTAAGACTTGCAAAGATCAACAAAAGTATTAAGAATAAGGTTTTTTTAAAAAAAAAAGTAGTAACGTAGTGTTAAATAGTAAAATAACAAATGAATGTAGGAATGAATGTAAGAATGAATGTATGTAAGACTGTAGTAATGCGAAGAATGACAGATCACGTGAAGCGTAAAAGGAGTTATTAAAAGACAATATGAACGACGAATGAGAATGTAGAATAAAAATATAAAAACTCTATTTTACCTAAAACTTCGCCACTCGAGAAACTTTCAGCCCCGATGGCCATCGGTTGCAATGTGGTCCGCCCACTGGCCACTTCTGACAAGCAATTTCTCGAACTACGTCTCTGATCTTGATTCCTCTGCAGATCCTATTTGCGATCTCGCAGCGAAACTCCCAACATAGCAAGGAAAAAAGGAGCATTCTTTTGTCGGCAGCTATATACAATTTTCAATAGGTTCCCGTTTAATGTCTTAATTAAATCATAATAAATCTATTATGAATTAATAAAGTTTTTTTTTGTACTAAATAATACAACGGCCAAAGTTAAATATAGTAGCAGTAAGAAATCTTATATAAAAACATTTTAATGTATGACAAGAACAAATATATTATGTATATGTAAATTAAATATAAACATCATTGTTCGTATAGAACGGAATCCAGTGGTGGCGGTGCGGGTGCAGAAGCAGCCATAGCGCTTGTCGGCCAGTTGTTCCCGTCTGCTGTTCTAGAAGAGAACTTCGCGGAGAGGCTTGTCTTCTCTGTCCCGCAGTCGTCTGTGTCCAGTCTAGCGAGATGCTTTCAGCAAATAGAAGACGGTAAGGGATAGGATATATAGGTCATGTCAAGTTGAAATGGAACTGATTTCTGGGATTTCTTTTTCTAGGAAGAAAAATATAATCAAGTTTATAAAGTTACGTTTGTTCTACCAGCCAATAATATATCTCCGTTGTCCCCAGCGAAAGAGAAGCTAAACATTATAGAATACAGTTTCAGCCAGACCACACTCGAGCAAGTGTTCCTGAAATTCGCACAAACGGAAAACGTCGAATCTTCAGACCAAGAGCATTAGATACTCCTTAACATTTATTTTAAGGTTATACACGAATCACGACCACTTAGAAATCTTTGAGATTAAAAATGTAACAATCGAAAATAAATAAACTTGTAAATTTGTTTTTATAAAGAAAAAGAGGTTTTAATACATTTGTCCACGTGTCAGAAAAAAAAACTTGACGTTTGACGTTTCTAATGTCAAAAATTTTCCCGCTCGAAATGCGATTTCGAAATTTAAACACAATCAAAGATCTCTAAGTAGTCGGACGTGTGTGTTTTCCGCTTTTGAAACTGTAACATAAACGATTGCTTTCAAATTGTGTAGTTAATTTCTTTGGTTTATGAGAAGCTTCTTTTGTATGACATTTCCAGTTGATGAGAGAATATTATATAGGTGTCGTAGTAAGTAATACGTCGTAATCCGTGATGTGACAATCTTTGTTGGCCTATAAAGGAATTATGATTGACATCTTGCTAGAAACATTTTTTAAGTCAATCTGACTATAAACAGTGTTCTTAAACTGTCAACTCGATATTAAAAAAAAAAAAACTTTTGTAACGTTTACGCTGCTTGTTACTGGCCACTACGACCAACATACTTTTTTTTTAATTTTTCTTGCGCGTTTGAATTAAAATTCGAACATCGATTTGGTCGGAATTGTAAATGGTCTTTTTATACATCTAAATATACCTTCTTCGATCACTACAGGCTTTCATCTCCCATATACGCGTTTAGAGGGTTTTAGCGAATATAATATAATTATCGCTCGAACACATGTCTGTTGCCTCTGAGGTGAGGTCATCTATATACGCATTTAGCCGATGGAAATTAATCACCACCAGAACACGTATCAGTTGCCTCTATGAGGCGAGGTCACCAATATATTTGATTAGCTTGTGGAATTGAGTTACAACCTGAGCACATATCTGTTGCCTCTTTGAGGTGAGGTCATCTTTATACGCATTTAGCTGGTGGAGATTAATCACCACCCGAGCACGTATCTGTTGCCTCTTAGAGGCAAGGTCACCAATATACGTGTTTAGCGGGTAAAGGTTGATTACTACCTAACCACGTATTCCTTCCTATTTCATGGCGAGGAATATGATCGCCAAGAGTGATTGAGATGGTGTATATTGAGAGGTTATTTACAATTTTAACCCTAACGCGATAACGGCCAACACAACTTATGACGTCCAAATATAAATCGATCGTTCGAATTTCAATTTGAATGAATAAGAATGATTTAAAACAAAAAGTATTGTGGCATTAATGGCCAGTATTATATAGCGTGAACAGATAAAAAATATACGCAAGTAAGATTCGGTCACACACGGGCTACGATCACTAGGTCGTGTTGACAGTTGAATTCTTTTTATAATTTCATACTTTACGTAGCAAGTTTTATATACGAACTAGACGAGACGCGTGTTATCTTTTACGTTTGAACATCGGGGCATACCAACATGTATTTTTTTCGCTATAAAAACAACAATGGTTGCCGTGAAGCCTCTCATTCTTCGAACGAATCTAACATGAAAGAAAATACAAGTCTGCATTAAATACCGATGTATATTACGCGGCATTTGATTTGGCACACCGATTTTCAACTGTCTCCCGCTTGTTTCGCTAAGTAAATAAACACCCCCAGGACCTCTGCCGATATAAACCCGTATATCTGACTTCTTACATGAACTAGAACTTTAATGGTTCCAGATATATCATGATGAGTCGAAACATATATGGAAATCTCGAATGTATTATGTATATATAGAGAGTCCTGTTTTCATATATATAAACAGATTTCTTAAAACCGATTGTCTTCATAAAATATTAACATTTACGGCGTGCCAAATCAAAAGCCGGGCACGCGTTGGCCTGATGATCACAAAAAATGTATACACAAGGCACACAAATATATCTGATACCTCGGTAATTAATGACTGCATACCGCAGTAATATGTGCCTATAATAATCAAAAATGAAATACTCGATTTTTCGACTAATTAATCTAGATCTAACGCATATGATAAATAACTGTGACGTCACTATTATCTTATCTCTATACTTTCTTAAAACAATGCAATCAAAATCATACGATAACAGTTTAACCTGTTTTACGCATTTGCAAGAATATACATGTTAAATTTTACATTTCAATGCGCATTGCGGCAAGCCGGTTGAAGAAATATTTTTAACCATACTTGCAATACGTTTTAATTAAAAAAATATATCGATTAACACGTTCAGACCCTATTAAAGTCGTCAAAAGATGTTAGATGTTAACAAATGGTCATATTTTAAATCTATAGAGGTGGCTTATGTCCAGAATAAAACGTGAAAGATAACATTTGTCTATAAATAAGAATAAATAAATAAAATTTCACCATAAGGTCAATATGTGCCTATATTTGTTTTATACTCTTACATTACGAATAAAAAAAAGAGAAAGCTTTGTTAAATAAAAAATAAAATTCGATTTTCGAAAATCATTCGATATTCAAACAATTCGTAGGCGGTAAAAGTTGTTTTGACAGATATTTGACGTTTGCTATATATATGTAGATTAAAAAAAAACGGTTACTTTTGTAATTTATTACAAAATTTGTGATTCATTTCTAGTCATGTTTTATATCGTGTAGTTAATTATTTTACATCTAAGGCCATTTTTATTGTGTGTTCTATTATACAAAAAAAAACTATATAGGACAATAGTTCGGAAAACAAACGGCAGATTAAAAATACAAGATAATAATGATTATTAAATGCCTAAAAATATACTAAAATTTGTTGTCATAGTTTTTATACGTATTAAGAGGTTATAAATGCTACGTAAAACTACATAATAGATCAGCTACATTGTAATATTTAAAATTTAATTATTAAGTACTAATCAAAACAAACAAAAAAGTTTTTATGTTAGGAAAGAAAATGTCTGGCAATTTGTATCGGCATCATTTTGTACAAAACTAAAAAAAACTTCAAGCTCCAAATGTCTATTGTAGAAAGGGGTAGTAAACCGTAAAGTAATATCTGAAAGATAGAAGTAAACGATAGTACACCTGTTATAACATCAATTAAAAATCGATTAAAATGAAATTCCATTTTTAAAAAGTATAAAACATTATTTACTTTTTTATTAACCCTAGTCCAGGGTTGGGCAACATTTTTATTCAACTGTTCAATTTAAATTTTAAAATTTACTTGCGGGCCGCATATAAAGTAACATTCATTAATAATTTACAAAAATGTAACAATTTAAATTAAAAAAAATTAAGGTTTAAAATAGAAATCTAAATCAAAAACTTGCCACTGTTTTTTCGATACATCGTGATCAATATTAGCCGGAATAGATTAAGTAGCTACACATAACTCGGTCATGATCGGTGCTCATTTTTGATTACTTTATAGTGCAAAAAAATTTTTTGCAAACATATATACTTTCGAACAGATACATTACATTTTGTGTTTAGCGGAAATTTTTCACGGCTCACGTATATTTTTAAATTGGTATTATTCTGCACGTCAAAGCCTTTCAATTCAAAGTCTTCGAAACTTCTTAATTTAATTATAATATATTGATGGGAGAAGGTCGATGAAATAAATTCATTTTTAGAAACGCTTGGTGGGCGGCATTAACATATTTATCGGGTCGCGAGCGAGCCGCGAGTTGTTCATCCCTGGTCTAGTCGATTGGTTTACGTCAATTTATTCTAAGAAAACAGCTTAACCAAAAAGAATGGAGACACTTTAATACGTTGGCTTGGTTCATGATTTCTATAAAATCTTTACATTTTTTATTTTAAACTAGCTATCCCCCTTCATTTCCCTTTTCATGTGACCCACACTGCCTTTTGTGGTTGCAATTTCATAAAATCCATTCTTGGGAATTTATAATATCCCTATGAAATTTTTTTCAATGAACCTCATATAACAGTTTTCTCTCTTCATGAACCATTTTCTATCTGTTATATCAGCAATAGAACTTACTACTAATGTAATAAAAATATAATCAATTTTATTGTATGTATTTTATGTGTATTTATTTATGTTGTAAATTTCTTTTCATAAAACTGTCAAGAATAATGAGTATATAGAGGATGAATGTATAACTCATCGGCTAAAACAAAAAAATTTAATCGCCTGTATAAAAATCACTCCGAACTTATTAGGATGCGAAAAATAAAATACTTATGTCTCCTTGTGTAATATACATAATTTTTAATATTAAAAATTACAATCGTTTACTTAAAAAAACTGAAATGGTAAGTTTATGGAAGAATCCTGTAGGAAATTATTAAATAAACACATTAATTGAATTTTCAAAACATGAAACTACTTTTAATGATTGTTTTTCTTTTAAACTTAATAGTATTTATTGTAGACTCTAAAAAAATTATACATAGTTTCATAAAAGTAAAGAAAAAAGTACAAGGGGCGGTCTTATCACACGAGACAATTTCTTATAGACAACCGTAGTATGGAAACAAAACATACATATAAACAAACATACATATGTATATAGCATATATACTTATAATAAATATTCCGGTGTAATACATTTTATAAATATAATAATAAATAAAAACATCAAACTGACTTGAATCGCACTTGCCTTAAAAAAAATAGAGAAAGAAAAAAAATGAGTTAAAGAAAAAATAATCATTGGTCTAGTAAATTTTTGATTGTATATTATTTTAATTAATAATTGACGGCATCTATTTAAGAATTTGCTTTTGATAAAAGATTAAATCCTGGAGCAAAATGGTTTCTTTTTTTTATATGCCATTGTTATCTGTGGTGTTGTATCTCCATCTTATATTTGGAACATAGGCATTCATTTATATTATATTTACGCATCGCCTCCTATCTTTCGCCATATTTCTTAAAATTTTAATCATTTACATTTCGAGTATTTCCATTTTTATTTATCCCAATTTTTATTTATTTTGTTTTATTTTACACAATTTCTTCTCAAAATATATTAGTGTCGAAGCAAAAAGGGTTAATTTCGTGTCGATTTGATTTTGGAATTAGTTCCCTTAATAATAATCCTGTGTAGCATGGGATCAACGTTGGGAAACACTGGTGTTGTGTCCACATATTCAATGACAGCAAATGAGATATACATTCACCTCTTTAGAGCTAGCTACACCTGATATATTGACATTAGAATTTTGTCTATTTTTTTAATTGATTTAATTATAGTTTTATTATTATGTACTTTAGTTATTAATTGATTTAGAGGTGTACATGGTGTGATACTTGTAGCAAATGGAACGAAAGCCCACGCAATTAAATAATGTTTAATCAAGCATCTAACTTGTCAAGATACTAGTTTTGTAACATCTCAAGTAAATATGCTTTTCAAATGTCAAAAAATTTGTAGCGTTTTTTAAGTATATATATTGTCGCATGTCAATCCTTAAAAGAACATTTGATATGGGTTGAACAAATATTGTAATTATATCTCTCACCGAATATAACATGGCAACATTAAATGATAAATTTTATTTTATTGTTATTAAAATATTGGCTATTATCAAAAATATTATGTATAAAATGTTTTATTAAATAATTGTCACATAAATGCATACGTTACAGTTAAAATCAGTTTTTATATACAATTCGTTTATAAATATTTAATTTTCAAATAAAACTAATTGTCATTTGGTGCTTTAGTTAATTTCCAAAAAAATAAAGTTTAAAAAACAATTATTAAAAGAATTTAGGGCGCAATATCATGGATCTAATAAAAATTATAATTTTATTTTAATATTAAAGGACATTTTTTTTTCAAAGAGACATCCTTTATATTATCATTTTAACAATTGTTCTATTTTGAGAATTAGTTAATCCTTTTTTAAATGTAAAAAGCATCTTCTAACAAAACGGGTTTTAATTGTAACACATTTAAACGAAAACTAAACATTCATATCACGTTTGCTAGAAAAAAAATGGCGCCAAAAAACATGTCATCGCTGTCACTTTTAATTTTCGAATACACGTGTCGTTATATGTAATATTAAAATTATATATTAAAAATATACAGAAATCGGCAAATGAAATGTAACTGAACGAGTATAATAAACTGTGACTTTTAGCTTAAATTTCGATGTGTTTAAATTTATGTTTGTTAGTGAATTTTAGTCAATTAATTTAGTACTGAATAAAACATTCAACACGTCACATTGTCTCTTATTTTATATTAACACAGAATACGTAATAAACAAATGTAACCCATATTGATCAGCAGAATATCAAGTATCTATAGCGTACGACATCCGCCCACGCCCACAGACGACCTTCTTGAGGTCGGATGAAGCACTACATGCAGTCAGCGTCCAAATGGACCTATCGCCAGCTCTTCACTGGGCGCGGGGGTTTCTCTGAGTATCTTCACCGGTGTAAGCTCATGGAAGACCTTTCGTGCTTCTGTGAACCGAGCGTGGACCAGACTTTGGTCCACCTGGTGGCTCATTGTCCCGCATTCGGAGGACTCCGGGTCGACTCTGAATGCCGGTTAGGCAATAAGATCTTCAAGGATACTATATATACATATATATATATATATACCTCGCTAAAAATCGACCGTAGTTCGTGGATTTGATTTCCAGATTGATATACAGTCATATATAATTCACACTTTGAGCATTACTTATATCGGATTATCACTGCTCATAAACAAGCTTGCAGGGGACGAACAGCAGCGACCTCTGCGTACCATAATACTGCAATGCGATCGCCAACCCGCCTACCAAACTTGGCGATTATATTATATCCCCCATAGATATCTTAGGGGCAGATGTCTAAAGGGTGACTAAATGACAATAATTAAAAAAAAAGTTTTGCAATTATTTTAATGATAACTATCAATCAAGGAAATATTTTACAATATATGTGTAATTCAAATGATAACAATCTTTATATATACAATAAAGATTTATATGCTGCAATTCACGATAGTAAAACGGGAGTTGAGAATTATATAGAAGTTGTTGGAAATAGTTATAAACACAATCTAAATCCTATTTTGTTTTGTCAGTTTTGAGATATACATGGTTAGAATATGGCGTCTTGCCGTCAGCTGTTTGCACACGTTATCGCTGAACACGCAGCAAGGTTACCTAGCGAAATTGTTTAACATGTTACGTTTAGTTATTAGTCAGATTATGTTATACAGTTAGTTTTAAAATACAACACGATGTGATTACGTTGTTAAGATTGCGTAAGTTCAGCTGCAATATTTATCACCGAGCACGTGTCGAGATAATGTGCCGCCATATTTAGTTTGATCACGACGAATGGTCTTTGCGGATATCATTTCAGCTATAAGACTTCGAATCTTTGCTGTGGACTCCATCATTGTAAGTGATGACCTTAACAAGATCATTTGTCCTTGTGGACGAGAATTGAATCATCAGATCATTCACGGTGATGTAAGGGAAGTGTGTTTTACAACATCATCACCTAGGTCCAGATAGTGCGTACACTTATGAAACATTCACCTTAATGTGTACTGCTGTAGAAAACAATGGAAACAAGATCTACTGTAAATAGTTTTCTACCCTCAGGTTTATTGTCCCCATTGGTAAAACCTGATGGTATAATTAATAAATTAGGAATAGGGTAGATATTGTGATGTCTTTCACGACGTCCCACTCTTCGCCTGTCCGTGTTACGTTCCGTGTTACGTGGTCTTCCTACTGCTACTTCAAATTTCTAATGCATTTAGCCGTCTTTTTTACTTTCATTCCTCTAATGAACGGATCTCAGGATATGGCAGAATTGAAGTCTCCAACTCTTAATCTTACACGCATCTGAAACCTGGACAATTCACACGACAGACCGAAGAGAGATTTACGCATTTACAATGTGGTGCTGGCTAGGCATTCCGAGGACTGCCAAGAGAACCATCAAATCTGTTCTCTATCAAAACCCTATAAAGACCAGCCTCTCCGCCATCTGCTGCAAGCAGGTTCTTAACTACCGTTGCCACATAGCTCAGAGGCAACCAGAGTCTAGATAAGCTGGTTGTCGTAGAAAAGGTAGAGAGAAAGAGACCAAAAGGGTGATCATCAACTCTATGGCAGGTCTCTGGTGGTGACGGCTGGTAGTGACGAGATTGCTCAGAAAGGAAGGTCAAATAAAACTAAGAAGGCAACTTTTCAAATCCTCGGTCAAGGCTTTCCACGAAGAGTGTGACCTTCAGCAATGAATATCAAGTATTAGCCAATGTTACAGTACAGAGGCATTATCAAAAACCCTAATCATCCACGAGGCTCAGGGGATAAAGAGCGAAGTGATCATCGTTGTCCGTTGAACTACAGACACCTTCAGGCTGTATAACAGTGTCCATCATGATTTGGTAGCAATGACGTCACACGTCGTGCGTGTATTCGGACAAGACTCAAGATGCGATCGTAAGGTTGTGCACATTGCACAGTTGTAGCTCAACCTGAGGATGGCAATGTGGAGTAGGGATGAGGAAGCGGTCGCACGAAACGTAATTTTAAAAACTGGACTTTTTTAGACGTCGTTGAAATAAATTAAGTGACTTAGTAAATATTAAAATTGAAAAGATAAGAATTTTTTTTTCAGAAATATCAAATGTAATTGTAAAAACAAAGGCACGGATGTTAATGTCTGCTGATTATAAATACTAATAATTATAAATAGATATATATAACTTATTGAATAATTGGTACACAGTTTATATATGAACATAAAAAATGTGCAAACAATGCAAAAAATAGCTGCTTCGTTTACTAATTATTTAATCACATCCTCGATACAAAAGTACAAAATTAGAACATGTACAATAGAATAGTTTAGAACAGATAATATTATATCTAAATTAATATGTACACGCAATATTGCGTGTGTTATATGGAGGATATAAACCTCTTAAAGGGCATTAACACAAGGATATATGCTATGGAAATAATATATTTTTTTGGTAATGATGCTTTATCATTATATATATATATGAGACCTAAGTGAACTCTAAAAAGAAAACACGGTTTAGCGAATATCTTGTTTATATGCCTGAGAAAGGAAATCAATATACAAAATTAGATATTATAAAGTATTGCAAAATTTAAATTGCATATTAAAATTAAATTGACAGAAATGGTTTATTATTCAATAATTTAAATGACAAGAATCCTTGGCAGTTATGTCGCCTGATTATTTTAATTTCATTTAGGCTATATCTGATAAAGTGTATATGTATACATCTGTATTGTTAAACTTTTTTAAAACATGTGTTGTTATGGAGCTTCTTTCTGTTTCTTCTCCTAAACCTGTTAAAAAGAGTAGAGTTAAAAATGAAATAGATTCAAAAATAAATAGAAAATAAATTCACAATTAAGTATAATTGTGTTAAAAGGTCTAATGTTTTAATAAATGAATTTTATCTTAGTTTTATTTTACAAAAAAATATATGATGTATTTTCTTCTTCTCAGCCGATAGACGCTCATTGTTTGTTGAATTTCTTATTGCATAATAAATCTCTGCACTAGGTAGTTTATTTTTTAAATACACAGTTGCCAACAAATGCGTTACTAAATTTATGGAGCCTAGAGAAAGATATAATAAACTTGTCTCTATTTATATCCGATATTATAGAATGGTTCCTCTAAAGTGGCAACGGGACACGACGTGCAACAGATGTTGGTTGGTGACGACGATAGCTGCTGAGGCCGATAGATTCTCGAGTGGCGATTTCGAGCCAGTTCAGGCCACGGGAAGTCGCTTGATGCAGCTCATAACCGGTCGTCATTGCCGGTCAGCAATCTTTGGAGGATAGGAGCGGGGGCGGCTCTAGCTCGTGTAGCACCCATGCAATGAAACCCTGGCGCCTCCTAGACCTGACCGCCCCCACCCCCCGCGGCTGTAACTATTAACAATGCCATCGTAACAAGAAAGTTTTTTTCATATTCCAACAAGCTATTCTATAAGTAGGTATAGCTTACAGTAACTAATATCATACTGGCCACTTCTAAAATTTAAATACGTGAAATAAGGTTTATTTCGAGTTGAAACAAAATGTTCGAAAAAGAAGCCGCCCATAGGGCGCTCGAGTTTTATAACTGCCTCCACTGTGCTGGCTGGCCGCTTCATATCATTGTTCTACCATGATGATCCAAGACGATGCTCTTAGCTGTCTCAGGGAGCACGGCGGCGTCCGTGTGCATTACACACCCTGCACTATAGGTTAAACCGCCCCTGGGCTTACGTAATGATGATAATCAATTATTTTCATATATATAAAAAATTAAACTCTCGCAATTGTAAAACTATAGTTAGGTAATATAATTAAAAATTTTGTGTAAACATGAGGAACGAATCTAATGCTGTGAAACCATAAATCGTGATACGGCATCCACAGAGAATTCGTGTACATTAATGCAGTTCAAGGCGCAATGAAAGGAAGCCAACAGCATCGATACATAGCGAAACAATGTCGCAATTACACGATGAACGGCAAATAACTTAGTTATTTAATGATTTTAGATACGATATCTGTTTTCTTTACTTATTCGTTTATTTAGGTAACATT
The DNA here is from genome assembly GCF_028537555.1 of Battus philenor. Taxonomy (NCBI): domain Eukaryota; kingdom Metazoa; phylum Arthropoda; class Insecta; order Lepidoptera; family Papilionidae; genus Battus; species Battus philenor. The sequence goes on from NW_027181686.1 coordinate 11,184,645, forward strand.
TTCTTTTACTTGGTTACTGAGGTAAATTTCGAGAAAGTTCTTTATTTTTCAGATGACCGACCTGTAGCGATAAACTTGTACATCGACTTTTGAAAAGAGACAATCGGCTAATTTCGTTTATTATTTAAATCGTTACATAGATAGTGAGGGATAGAGTTAATGCTCTACGAAGCTGAAATTAGCCGATTAGACCATGCCCTCCCATAACAGGGATTGAACGAGAGAAAAAAAAATCCTAATGGAGGCCTACGTCTTGCAGTAGGTGTCTATCAGCTGATATGATGATAAACCAACTAAACATTTTCCTAAACATAGTCGTATAAATCACTATGTGGATTATACACCTTTTCAACTTCCGCATGGTATATTTATAGGTTCTATATATTATTTTTCTTTATTTAAACTTCATATCTGCTGCTAAACATGCGTGTGTTATATAAAATAAACATGTTTACCTAATTTAAAATTGTTATATTTCATATTACTGCGTTTATTTGTCAAAGTAATGTCACACAAAATTTACGTTAGATTTTAGTGAAATTTATAAATTTATTTTTATGTACATCTTATATCCATAACTTTGTCACTTTATTATAACAATGCAGATAATTAATGTTAGTTTAAATTTACTATATCATGGCTTAAGTGAAGGATTTTTTTAGAAGTATCGACTGTCGATGACTTAAAACTGTACAGCGTTTCGCACACTGCCACTACAGCAGCATCTAACAGCTGTCAGATACTGAGACTGACATATATATAGGACAGAACTGGAAACAGGGCAGCAAGTTACTGACAGGTGATGTAACAAGTTATGTACGTAACAATAGCCATCGGATGAGATGGTAGCGAAGTGATACTCTAGATTAATGTTCTCCAATACCCACGCCCCATAGGAGGACAATTTTGTTTATTAAATGGGGCAGTTAGAAAATGAACTCGACACCAGTTCAACCCTTACGCTTCGAGTCATTTAAATGCAATGCCAAATGTCAGTGCTAAAATTATCGGAATCAATAACAAAATATAAAAATTTAAGGAAATAAAAATAGTCGATTGGAAATGTAATTAAATAAAATTTCAAGAAATGTGGCGAAGGATGGGAGGCGATGCGTGAATGTAATATAAATGAACGTTGTGAGAATGATAGAAAAGATGAAGGATGAAAGTTTGTTAAAAAAATCATTGTAAAATATATCCCTGTCCAAAAAACAATATAAGACAACGTGTATCTAAAATGATCCCTGGTAACTGGATGCATTTTTAAAAATATATCTGTTAACAACCATGTAATAAATTTATGAATTGTATTTAACCAAAAACTTATTTTGAGTGATAAAGAATTTCAGGAATGAATCACATTACTTCTGTAATAAGATTATTATATAAATGATCACCAAAAAATCACTCCGTGTTTGCTGTGGGCGACATCCAGACGTAGTGATCAGAGTACGTAACCCATCTAGCTTTAAGTTGATACCATCATATGAAAGTTCATTCTGTATCCAATTCCTATTGAATTAGAATCTTCTAGCATAATATATAATGTGTATAAATAAATGAATATGTTATCTGTCTATCATCAAAATGTTTTTTTTGTAATTACTTTATTCTATTTTAATTTAAAAAAAGTTACACTGAAACACTCGAATCCATTCAAAAATGGAAATCGAATTCCATTTTTAATTTCATATTATAGATCACAAAGGGGTTTTCTCTTAAAAAATAAAAGAAAAATTTGTCACACTCAAGCGTCATTCGAGTGTCTTTTCATTTTATTTTCATTATCAGGATGTGTGCCGAAATTTAATTTGTGAATCTGTACGAACCAAGAAGCATTTAAATATGAATACATTGTTGAGCGGTGTGTAACAATCGGATCATATTTTTCTTAAATTAAACCTTTATTAAACGAATTCGTTCAACAAAGTAGTAGGGCTACCATAAAGGTACATGAAATTTGTGGATTATTTTTTAAATTAACATCTTCTACGCATTATCCTCGGCAATTGATTTGGCACTTCCGAAATTTATCCTCGATAAATACATTGGGCTTAAACTTGTCTATATACCAACCATGCTATCCCACTAAGAAAACGCGCTACAAAACCAGACGACGAATCCAGACCTAAGTTAATTTTCTACCCCCATTTGGCAAATCAAATGCCAGGTACAATCCCTAATTTTCGTCGTCAAAAATTAAATAAATCATTTATAGCATAAGATATACGTAAGTAAAATAAAATTCCACAGACAATTTTATATCTGCCACCGGAGAAATTTACAATCTATATATATATATAACTATAAGCATATTATTGAAAAAATATTTTATTCTACTCAAGAATACTATACTAATGTTATTGTGGGGAATAAAATATAGTTGATGCTCACTCAGGAAGCTAATTATTGTCGTGGACTCATTGTAAAACTATTTCTGCAACTGTTGAGTTTCTCGCCGGCTCTTAGCAGTACAACCTTCCGAACCGGTGGTATCTTTCTGTACGGACAACAATGCCGACATTTTATGTTGATTGACGAATCGGAAGTGCTTGTCTATTGCCTATTCGAATAAAGAATATATCTATTTTGAATATTATATAGATACGTTTTGAAACACGACAAATAGCCATGTATTTTAATTATTATAAATTAAGTCTCTTTTACGGGCATACGTTATAAGGAGATTATTTAATTTTTTCAAACAGATTGAAAGTTTTTGAACAAATCTTCACAATTGTCCATTTTATCATAAGGTAAGAAATATTATCCCTGCGCTCTTTCATTTTCGTATTACTAGTAAACAAATTTAAATATAATTATGGTAGTTGTTATTTGCATCGTTTCACAAACGTAGAATCAATTTCGCATATTCTTTTTTAAGTTTTATTTTGTTGGGAAATTAGAAAATGTTGCGAAATGACTAAAAAGTGATTTTTAGAAATATTATAAACTGGAATCTCTAGAAAAAACATGTGTTGTGATGTTAGAAAAGTTGACTGATAAAAAGTAAAATATCGGAAAATGTAGAGTGACCATTAAAACATATTTCTCAGATATGATCTAAATTTGAAATTGGAACGATATGTATGAAACCTAAACTAAACTTCCTTAACTTTCTTCAGCTTAATGTTACATGCTACCGTTTGGCAATATTTGCACCGGTTATTGAAAATATAAAGCCTGTCTTAGATAAATGTACATCTGGAATTGGCTAATTTATACTCGATTTTTTTAAAAAGCGAGACAAGTGACAATAAAATGTTTTGTCTCTATCACAGAAAACTTTTCTTTTCTAATATGTTTAACGAAATACACTGTTTAGAAAATCTGTAAGCGAAAAGGTATTTTTGCACCTCTTTCTAATCAACCTGTATAACATGACGACTCTATATTTACTTTGTTACTTTTTTCTATTTGAATATGACGGCCAAATACTTCTAGTAGGATAAAATCTACAGGTAAATAGTAAACAATAATATATTTAAATATGCAGTAACACGAACTTTGGAAACTGTTTTAGTATATTATCATTACATTTTTTATTATTAATTAAATCAAAAAGACAGTAAAATATATGATGATATACATGGAAGCAGTGGTGGATCAGCTGAATAGAACTGAGACTTATATAATTCACATCTTATGCTTTAATTATAGGATTGCGACTGCTTACAAACGAGTTTTCAGATGATGGGCAACAGCTTCCTCTGAGTGCTATAATACCATATTACGATCGCTAACCCGCCTACCAAGCGTGGCGATTATGGTTTATCCCCCCCTAGATATCTATGGGGGAGGTCTATGCCTTCAGTGGGCGTCTATCGGCTGAAAAGAGATATATTCTTGTGCCCATCGCAAGTGCAAGGTACGGTTTTCTAGTGGCGACCACGGTGAAATTGGTAGGTTCAAGACAAAGTTGACTTACAACATAGTTAAGTCGAGAGAAGTCTAAAATAGGGTCAACGAAGGACCTTTCATTGTAGCGACATTTGGGAGAAGCCTGGGCCTTGAAATGAACATCTATCGGTTGGCATAATGATGATATGTTAGACCATGGTTGCACAGACTTATTAAGACTAGGGGCCATTCGGGCAAATCATGAACTGATGGCGGCCGGCCGCCAGAAGTATAGGTAATTAATTTTTTTGGTTTTATTCTGGAATAGAATTCAATATCTTTCGAATGTACGAGAGTCTTATTTTTGCAGTCGGCAGGCCACCAGTATTCGACCGTTAGACGGTGTGCATTAATTATATATATATATATATATATATATATAAAAGGTTGTCAAATATCTCCCTTCCGCCTTTTTGTCTTTTGAATTTCGCGGCTATGTACAAAGCGCTGCAGAGCTCGTATCTGGCAATACTATACATAATTTGAAAGGTCTTGACATAACCTACAAAACGACGCTATGCATGATTAGTTTGGATATTGCGTTCAACAGTTATAGACGTGTAAACATGGAGTTCACTAACGCCACAATTCGCGCTATTTTAAAGTTTTCCTTCGTTAAAGGCAAATCCGCTAGAGAAACGTTCCGTGAGATTAATGGTGTTTTGGGGGATGGTACTCTATCACTTCGAACCGCGGAGGAATGGTTTCGACGATTCAGAGCCGGCGAAAACGACACCATGGATAAGCCAGCCGGCGGAAGACCTGTGACGATAAATACCGATCAAATCATGGACTACATCGAGTTAGACCGGCATGTGGCATCTCGTGACATCGCCCAGGAGATGGGAGTTAGTCACCAAACCATTTTAAACCATCTGCAGAAGGCTGGATACAAAAAAAGCTTGATGTTTGGGTGCCGCATGATTTGACGCAAAAAAACCTTCTGGACCGAATCAACGCCTGCGATATGCTGCTGAAACGGAACGAACTCGACCCATTCTTGAAGCGGATGGTGACTGGCGACGAAAAATGGATCACATACGACAATATCAAGCGAAAACAGTGGCCAAGCCGGGATCGACGGCCAGGAAGGTTTTGCTGTGTGTTTTGCTGTGTGACCGCTTGAAGCAGGCGATCGACCAGAAGCGTCCAGAATTGGCCAACAGAAAGGGTGTAGTGTTCCACCAGGACAACGCCAGACCACACACTTCGTTGATGACTCGTCAGAAGCTACGGGAGCTCGGATGGGAGGTTTTATCACATCCACCATATAGCCCGGACATAGCGCCAAGTGATTACCACCTGTTCCTGTCCATGGCGAACGCCCTTGGTGGTGTAAAGTTGAACTCAAAAGAGGTTTGTGAAAAGTGGCTGTCCGAGTTCTTCGCAAATAAGGAGGGGGGCTTCTACGAGGGAGGTATTATGAAGTTGCCGTCTAGATGGAAACAGATTATCGAACAAAACGGCGCATATTTGAACTAAATCCGATCACTGTAACACTTTTTATAAAGCATTGAATAAAGAGCAAAAAAGCGGAAGGGAGATATTTGACAACCTGTTATATATAATGTAATCTCACAGTCTTTATGTCTCTGGGAATTTCACACAGGACATATACTTACAACAATATAGTAATAAATAACAAATTAGATAATTGTTAATAAAACCAACCAATACTCATGTGATAGCTATGTAAACATAGGACTATCCGAGTTTCGAAAAACGTTTGGTATCCGTAGTCACAGCCTTACAGAATAGATCGCGAATCGTACTCCCACAACGACTTCGCGTCCGCGGAATGCCTGTCGCTGGCATGGGCGCGCTCCGTCCAGTCCATTTGTGTATAATAATGTGCGAAACAATTTTTTAATAAATAATTCTGTGAAAGTGTTTATTAACTGTGAAACTACAAATATCTGTAAGTATTAAAAAAAATTCATAACAGGATTTTTTTTATTAAAAATACAGTTAATTTAAATATTGTAGCGTTTATTGTGTTACTCTGTAGGAATTTTTCACACGAAACTTTTCCAATGATGATGTTTTAAGTCAAGCTAAAATTAATTCATATGTACGGAGTAATATTATTTTAATTGTTATTTTAATCATGAAACACATCTCTTTTAATTTAACAATACTTTTGTCCAGGAATAACAAGCATTTTATTATTCCGGGATTATATTTAAATAATTAACCATTAGTAGCCTGATTTACGAAAGTGATTTTTTTATTAATATTACTGTATTTGCTTGAGGGTCTAGATGAAGGGAAAAATAGTTTTTTTTATTTCGGTGAAAAGAATATTATATAACAGTAAAATATATACAGCCAACCTATTAAAAAACTAATAGTAATGCGAACATTCGGTTTAAAAGATTGGTATCAAAATTGAAACTCTGGGTTGTTAAGGGTTAACAGTGTTGAAACTCTTCCTTTTAAAATTAGTTAAAAAAGGTAGAAGTGACCTGTCATTACTAATAGGATGTTATTCATAGTCAATTTAACAGTAAGATGTCCACCGGTGGACATAGACCTCCAATGTATATTTCCAGTAATTCCAAAACCGCTTACGCGCCAAAAGTAATATCAATGACAACATTTTTGGTTAATCATTTTTGTGTAAATTTTTATAATCAATATCATGATTTTAATCGTAAACGCCCACAGCTGGACATAGCCCTGCCCTGATTATTTCCAATAATGTTGGTGTTAACTTACATCCGGCATCCTCCGATGATTTTGATAAATTCGTATGTCCATCTTGAAGGAAGACGTTGTAAGCAGCGCTTGCCCATCTGTGGTCTTCACGACCTTTACAGGGCCAGTGGCCATCAGTTGTTTTATATACCCTGCTCATTGCCTGCTCATTCACAAATTCTTTATTCCATCACATATTCGAATCCCGAGCATAGCTGGCTTATAGCTTCATGGGTGCCATGGCATGTTACGCGACTGTGAACATTCCAATGAGCATCAGACGTCTGTGAAAGTTTTGTAGCACAAAATCTGTCGTTAAGATGCCTTGAATCGCTGTCAGCATTTAGGAAAATGGTAAAAGAGCACTTCCTTGGCCTCTAAAATAGGTTATTGAGTAGCATCTATTATTCATTCTTATTGGTATAGTACCTTTTCCACCTATATATATATATGTATTATATATAAGTATTTTTGTATGTATGCGTGTATGTATAGTAATGTATGTATTTGTGTGTATGTTTATGTGAATATATGTATGTATATATTTAGGTAGGTGTATAGTAATGTAAATATTTGTATGTATGTACACCCTAAACTGCTATCTCCTTCATGTCTCTCATCTCCATCCAAAGGTTGTCTGGTAGAGATGGCCACGAGCGATAAGACCGCCTCTAGTACTTTATACTTTCTTTTTTTTCTCTATTTATTGTCTGTAATATACAAAAAAGTGTAAATAAATAAATAAATCTAGCATAGATCCTCGCTTACTTATGCTACCTAGAGATATCATGTATTACTCCAGTCATTTCAATAGTTTCGGCTCTCTCAAGCCGTAACACAATACCGCTTATCTACTTCTGTTTGGAGTACTAATGTACAAACAAACTATCAAAGTTTTTGATAAAAAAATTCAGGCAATAATTTTTAAATGGCAACATTGTAGATTATGTATTATACGCAGATATATATATATACATATATATATATATATATATTTATATATATGTTATATATACACACACACGTGTATAGAGATATTATAATATTGAAATATCCTTCTAAATACATGTATGAAAATGTGTGTATAGTAATGTACGTATTTGTATGTGTATACACCCTAACCTGCCCTCTCTTTCATGGCTCTCATCTCCATTCAAAGGTTGTCTGGTGGAAATCGCCTCGCATGATAAAACCGCCTCTTGTACCTCTAAACATTTTTTCTTTTTTTAGTTATTATCTATGTACAATAAAGTGTAAATTAAAAAAAATAAAACAGTGTTCACAAAAACATTACCAATTTGCACAGTATAAATATCAAAATTAAAAACAAATTTATCAAAAACAAATCTAGCGTCAAAACATACGCATTTACAATAAGATCAAAGATAGAAATGTTCTGTTGCTAGATTTAAAAAAATTGTCAAAGAACTTTGTCCGCTTAGTGTCACTACATTTTAAACAACTTCACATATATTTAATTTTTAACACATATATGTCGTTTTATATGTTATAATAAGTATATGAGTTAACTTTATTTCGCCTTTATTCTCATTTCTATGATATTTATCAATCTAACTGTTATTAGACTTGACGTGAAGAAATATAATCTATAGTGTGTCGAACAAAGAATTGTTGAATTTGGAACTGGTACCTATTTTTTTCTAAACTTTTAGGGCACTTTTACGAAAAACTTTGAATGAATATTTTAAAATACAAAATGAAGTCGATATTATTTCATGTATAGGTTCCTAATGAAAACGGTTCCGTCCCATATTGTATGCTAGAAATTATTAAGTGAAATGAATAGCGTTATTACAAAATCTTTCACTTAAATACATTTTATCTTGCCATTGTTTATTATCGTTTAACTCATTCTCATGGCTTTAATAAACATTGCATAATATAGTTTAATTTATAACAGGTTGAGAAACACTGATTAATAAACAAAGTGGAAAAATTTACCTATTGCGTGTAGTTTTACCGAATAGTTTTACTAGTAGTGGGAATTCATTTCTCAATAAACTTACTAGTAAAACCAAACTAATTAATTGCAGATTATGTAATGTTATTGATATGAACGCCTTTATAGTTTTAAGGCAAGAAAAAGTAAGCTTTATTTTTAACTTGAAATATTTTTTTTCATTTTTTTGTTACTAGTTGCACCCGTGATTTCGTCCGCGTGGAATTTGACAAAAGATCGTTTATTTCTAAAATAAAAGTAGCCTATGTTACTCCTTATTACATCAGCTATCTGCGAATATAAGTCCTGTCAAAATCGGTCCAGCCATTTCAGAGATTAGCCGGAACAAACTGACAGAAAGACAAAATTTTTTAAAATGTGTTTTTGATATATTTACCGTGTATATATTCATAGGCATGTAATAAAAAGCTATTATTTTAATATTACAAACAGATACTAAAATTTTATTTATTTGTATAGATGTATACATTTTATTAAAAACGAGATCTTTATTATTACAGATTGAAATAATGCGATCTCTGTTAAGACTAGTACAAAAATTTAAAAAAGTTATTTTTTAATATTCTGAATTTATCGTCGTCCCCATCAAATCTTTGAAACCATGTGATAAATATATTTTTTTATATTTACTAAACTCATATCTTTATCTTCGTGTATTTAGGGAGAGATTCTATTAAAATATATATGTTGGAAGTAGAAATATTTTAATAAAGTGAAGATTTGTTAATAAAGTTATCATTGGCATATTTAGATCGGGCAGCAATCGTTCGAAATGTGTGCTTGCTTCATAAATAATACATAAACATTAAAATTATTGAAGCATTAGCCTGAACGTAATTTATATGTTCATTGATGTAACATAAATACAGGGTGGAACATTAGTTGAGCGAATTTTACAAGACCACGGAGTTAAGATAAGAAAATTATACTTATGTATACAGATAATATAGTAAACACGTGGCATTTTTTTATATAACACCACTGAAATGTGTGCTGCCATCTAAACGTACGCACTTGTCGATTCTAAAACGTAAATTCGTTTAAACTTATTGGGAGACAAGATCGCCTTTGTGCTGGGCAACCATTCTCGTTTAATTGTCAAACAATAAATCAATAAGTTCTGGACGAAAACGGAGTCGTTAATAACTATTGACCGTATAACACTGTATATCATGCGCCATCTTGTAGAAATTAGTTAAAAATATAAGATTCTGCTATTACGGCTTCAAAATAAGGCAGATGGGGAGAGAACGTCAACTCCAAACAAAAAAATAAAAAATACATTAGGATTTATTTAAGTCGTGTTGCGTCTTCACAATTAAAATTTAACTCTGAGCTTATCCATCCTTTACATTGTATTTTCTGTTAGAGGTCTAAAATAGGTGAATGAATAATAATTCTATAATAAATACGAATTCATTCAATTTGAATAAAAACAATAAACGTTTTATAATACTTTGCGCAAATTTAGGTTAACCCGCTCTTTTTACAGAAATATATTTTTTTCTTGTAATTCTTCCCCCACTACTTCTCTTATTACTAGGAATTTATGTAGGCTTCTTAAACAAGCCATGATCAAGATTATACTATCCCTATTTTTCTTCCACAAGTTTCACATTGTTATGACGGTAAGGACAAAACCTGTTAAATAAAATATTACATGTTATAATGTTATATAGGGTGATTGATTACAGGTTTAAGGCTTTAAAAGGGTACTAGTCCACTATAAAGGTTTTACACCCATTTCATCACCAGAGTCTGTAGATATAGATATTAAATGATTATTAATTTTTAATAATCGAATATTTGAAACGGTTTTTTATAATATTTTAATTACTTTCAAGCTTTTAATAACCAACAGCCTGTACATTAAATAAGAGTTATAACAATTAATAGGTTTTTATAATCTATGTGTATTTAAAAATCAAATGTCGAAATTCAATATACACAGATAATTCCTGTTTTAAACAGGTTCAAAACATTTACATACAAGCGAGTTCAACATTTAAATGCTTGTTATATGTTTGGTCGCATTTTTAGTTATTGATATTGGTCGAGAATGCTTAAAAACGCTGTCTGTTACCGGAGAAGAAAAAAACGAAAGATTTTCTTTATTTTCAGCACGTTTTCCGCTTCGATTAGCCTAACCTAAAAAAAATCTTTTATGACATCACTTATTCAATGAAATTACTTTCGATTTATTTTGTAACCTTAAAATTTTTGTTTTTTTTTTTTATACACATAAAAAAATATATGATGATTGATTATAATTGTAAAATCTTTACAGCGGTGAATGTTTAGTGTTTTTCCAGCAGGTAGCTCTAAAATTTTTACTCCTATTTCCAATCTTCCTGTATAAAATGATCACTCTGAAATATGCCAATAGCTTCTGATAGTACAGTCTGTAGAAACAGAGAGTATACTAAATATTAAAATTAACTATACTATAGCTAATTTTAATATTTAGTGATCCGAATTATGATAACACTTTTTCTATGATATTATTACATTATTTATTATTTCTGAAAAGATTTGTTTCTTTGATAGAGTGTGGTTGTGATAGTTTTAGACCATAGAAGCCTGCAAGGTATAGGCCTTCCCGTAAGATACTTATGGAAAAATATACCATAATCGCCACGCTTGGCACGCGAGTTGGTGATCGCAGTGTGATATTATGGTACGCAGAGGACATTGTAGATGTAGTAATTCTTCATAATTAGTGCAAAAATTGTAAATTTTATAAAATTGTATTCCGGGAATCGAACCCAAGAATTACATTCGCAAATCTCAGTACTCTACCACTGGACTAACCATTACTCAAGATGACATACGGATTAACACACATATTTCGTTTGTTTTTTCCACTGCTTTATATTATAAGTGTATAAGCGCGCACGCACACGCTCGCACACGCACACACACACGCACACGCACGCGCACGCACGCGCATACATATATAATAAAAAATATATGAACATATAAATGGAGGAGGCTTTTATTACCATTTATACCATACATATATTTATTACCATTTATTACCATACCATATATTATATATATATATATATATATATATATATATATATATATATATATATATGTGTGTCCTAAGGCTGAATGATGTCAACAAACTTTAAGTATAATAAAATAATACTCGCGTATAAACTTGCCTGTATTCGAAGACTATTGTCAATTTTAAATAACAAACGCGTATATTCCGTTAAAACATAAATAATACAAATACATGTATATAAATATAGCAGTCAATAGTGAAGATGGCTAGGAACTGGTTAAACGGGTTCCGCGCGACTAGGCCTCCGGTGTTGAACGATGTCAACGTACCCCGAGCCGTTAGGGACGCGACTCGTCTTGTTGATGGCACCGCAACTCGTTATACATAACTCAGAACGAGACCTCAATCTGCAGACCTTCATTTATAGGAGGGGAAAATTTCCAAGCTGATAGAAGGGGATAGAGGACGCAAACATTAATAAGCTGTTAAAAGAAGAGAAAAGACGCCAGATCTTCCTAGATTATTGTAAATAGGTAGACTCTGTGTTTGGCACTAATCGGTGTAACATAACTCCTGAAGATACCCCGTGGAGGGGTTAAACACGTGTTGAGTAATTTGGTGGTGGCGGTTGTGTGATTCGCATTGTTTGCCGCATACGCATTTATCAGCGGGCTGGCGGGCGGTGCATTTCATTGCACGACTACCACTGCATGTGCGGAAGTGGCTAAATATTGGTCCTTTTTTTACTTAGGATGGACTTCCGCGAGGTAACGTAAATAGGTCTATTAGTAACATAATAAAGAGCAACAAATCCTCGTAGTGCTACACTAGTAAAAGAAACTAATTATGAGATAATGCGATGAACAATTTAATAAAGTAAAAGAAAAGTGTCAATAAAAAATTGGAATATATAAAGGTTTAATAATTAAAAGTAAATAAATAAACACAAAACGAAAATAATAATGTAAGTGCAGTAGTATAGAGATGAACATGTAAGAAAGGAAAATTAAAGTAGTTAGACGTGTAAAAGATATCGTGAACGATAAAAGATGCGGACGAAATTAAAATAGGCTATGAAAAATTTATTGAAAATGTTGTCCCTGAAACCTGAAACAGCGGTTGTACGAAAGGTCTCCAATAACGGGAGATTTAAATAATAAAAAAAACTTGTACATTTCATGTTCAAATATGACGGAAGTTTAAAAGTATTTCTTTCAAATATAAGCTATATTTCGTATAATTTTCTACTTCTTTCATTTTGTCTTTGATATATGTTATTGATATGAGATGTAATAGACTAGCAGTGAAGGATTAGGACTTTCGCACGCATGCAGCGAATTCGATTTCCGAGACACAATCTTAAATTATTCACACTGTGCATTAATTATATATTTCCTCTGCGTACTACTATACACCGTACTACTATATACCTCACATTGCGTCGTGGTTACGTTCCAAAAAAACACGACGCAAATTGAAACGCCGCAAAGTGAATTAAGATTTTTTTATAGCAAACCATGTAAAGATCGAAGATAGATTCCAGGGTCACGAAAATACTACTTTTTAAAAAGAAAATTAAACAAAGTAAACATTTAAAAAACAAAAATAATATAACTCTGCCAATAAATAAATTGGAATAATATTTACCCTTTTTTGTAACCAGAAACAACACTTATAAATTTATATAAAGCACAACACACTACGTAATTGAAACTGAAACCTAAAATTAGCAAAACAAAGTGAAAATAAAACTGTATTAAAATTGAGTTTATTTTTAGTTAGAAAGGAAATCCCCGAATTTTGATGGCATGGCGCAATAAGAAACAAAAGTGCTGCCATCTTTTAGAAAAAAAATTAAAGACGCGAACCCAAACCAATGCAACTTCTAAATCTAACGACGTTCAGTGAAAATTAGTACTAATTAAGCAGCGACGCAACTTCGAAAAAAACGCAAAACGAAACGACGCCAAGCGTGGCGATTATGGTTTATCGCCCCATAGATATCTTTGGGGAGATCTATACCTTGCAGAAGGCTTCTATCGGCTGAGAAACATGTTCTTGTGCACATCGCACGTGCAACCTATGGTTCTCTCTTCAACATAGGGTCGAAAGAATTCATTGAATGTGGGCAGCAAAGGATCGGTTATTTTTGGCAATATTTGATGAATCCTATGCCTTAAAGTTAATGTCTATCAGCTGGCATGATGATGATATGTTGAAATGAAGCCCACGGACCACCGAGTACAGTATTGGCTAGGTGTGGAGGAGGCCTATATCCAGGCCGCTTCCAACAGTTAATGAAACCTGTAATGTGTTTTTACGCGTACAAACCGGAATTTTACTTACACTTTCGTAACAAACCGACCACAAATTTATACCGGTGAATAGACCATGTTAACTGTTTTAACTTGTCTCTTTCAATAAACCTATTGTTTGTTATATTTATGCGATTTAAAATAACAGCTTGTACCGTCTTTAGACTGGTCTACCAGCAATACAGTCAGATTTTCGTGGTGTTAGACCTTGGCTGCTAGCCGGAAATAATCTCAGATCCTCGCTTTTATAGAGCAGTAATTTAATGGAATCAAGCGTTATTTTGCGGAAGTCCATCCCAAGTAAGAAAAGGACCAATATTTAGCCACTTCCGCACATTCAGTGGTAGTCGTGCAACAAAGTGCACCGCCCGCCAGCCTGCTAATAAATGCGCATGCGGTAAACAATGCGAATTACACAACTGCCACCGTTAAATCACTCAACACGTGTTTCACCCCTCCACGAGGCATCTTCAGGAGTTATGTTACACCGATTTGTGCCAACTAGGGACTCTGTGTTTGGCGGAAGTGGCTAAATATTGGTCCTTTTCTTATTTATAGAGCAGATAATGAAGGATGTACTGTCCAGAGACTGTAGCAAGAGTATTCCTGGCGGAACTATAGTGCCGGCCTCTGCCGAATCATCAGGCGCTGCTGGTAAAGTGCACGCATGCACCTGTTCTGTACGATTCAAAGTCTGTGGATGACGCGAATATCATCATGCAAGGCTTCCATGGTCTGATTACAGCTTAGTAGAGTTTTCTTTATTCGATAGTGATATTTTATTTACTTGGTTTAATAATGGATAGCCAAGTAAAAAGGTCGCCTGTTCGAAGTGTGCTTTGAAATTGAGTTCCTCATCCAGGACACACCCAGATAGCAAGTCTGAGTCATCCGCAATACTGAATTGTCCATGAATTTCGAACCTATCGTTTCTCTAGTTCTGCCGACACTATAGAACATACGAGAATAATAAACGCCTTGAAAATTTCTATAGCAATTCCTCCTCATCATTATTTACGCATAATAAAATAGACAGGAATAGAAATGGTTTACTAATATTTATTCTTCAATTAATAAACGATTCATTTAATATTTAGTAACGGGTGCTGTTAACCTATACGAAATTAGAGGGCGTAGGTGAGCTACCATCCGTGCATATATTACATGATTACGTCGCTGATGGCGTTTGAATTCAAATCGGCGTTCGATTTTAATTTCGAATGCACAAGAATGATTCGAGTAAAAAATGTATTATGTTCGTAATGGCCAGTAATGTTCTTACGTGAACGCTTCATACCTTTTTTAAGGGTAGGGAGGTTGTATAACCTATCTGTATTTAAATACTGTTGTATGAATTGGCTATATAGCTATTGTGGCTTCTATAGCTCCGTCGGACTCGGTTGTCAAGGTTTTTATTTTAAAAATTCTCTTTCCGCTATCTTGTTTTCGGGACAGTGGCATACACTCTCCTACTTTCACCTTTCCTCTCTCATTCTTTACAATTTCTCCCTTTATTCTCTCTTTCATCCTACATATTTTCTGTCATTCAGCATTCACCGGCATTACATTTACGCATCGCCTCCCATCCCTCGCTACACTTCCCGTTGCACGGTGTTTGTTATAGCCAGTTGAAAAGTTGCGAAGTCGTCTGTAAAGAAGAGTTGAAACAAGACAGTCCTCTCTGCTCGAAGCGTGCCATCGATTAGGGCCCGCAGGTTATAAGTTGTGCAATATGTAGATACAGTACCCGGCGATAAATATCGCACATCGACCTTTGGAATGAGACAATCGGCTTTGTACGACAGAGATAACGCTCTACAAATTTCGACTTCGTAGAACATTATCTCTATTCCACACTACCTATGTGACGTTTAGTATTTCGTGCGACAGAGATAACGCTCTTTGGAGCCGAAATTAGCCGATTGTCTCTTTCCAAAGGTCGGTGTACAATATTTATCGCCGGGTACTATAACTTGTAATGTGGTTACAACACTTGCAACTTTGATGAACATAAATCTGCCATATAAAACGGAGATCAAAAGATTTTTAGAGATGGACTCAATATTGAATGCTAAAAGTATTTTCAGAATGACATTAAACTATAATTGAATAACGTTCGTTATCCTTGACGCCAAATTTCATATCATTTATTACGACTTACTCCTTATTTAACACTATCAATGAATAATATTTTTAGTATAATATAAATTAAACGCCGGTAGAGGCGGCATGGGTAGACCCCTCACTAGCTGGACCGACGACATAGCCAAGGTCGTAGATATTGGTTGTGGTCATTGTGACCATCTTTGGGAAAGGCTCTCCCTTGTAGTGGGCGTCTAAAAAGAAGGTAACATAAAAATCAATGCATGGCAAGTTTTAATGAACAATTCTCCAGAACATTCCATCTCAGCACAATAACTCTTTTCAGATTTCCATTTAATTCTAGAAAGTTTACAGTTACCGTTCCAAGCGAATTATTAAATTTGTTTATATTATGATTATATAAAACAATTTTCAACATTCACAAACAGATTTTGTAGAAATTGCCAGGTCCTTGTTTGCAAGGATCAACTTAAAAACTATTATAAAAATATGGCACTAGATAAAATAATAAAATAAATTATAACAAAGTATTATTTAAATATTGATAACAATTTTGAAAGCCATTCATAAATACTGATATAAATTTATAAGCTTGTTCGCTCAATGATTGGTCGACAGATAGTTGCAACTCATTATTCACAGATAATTAAAATTTTTCATCTAAATTCATCTAATTATAGAACACTAAATACATATGTAGAAATCGCAAGCATGTGCATTTTACAAATACTAATACTGGATGCACCAACTGCCATGTGAAGTCAAAGCTAAAATCACCACTCATGACTTCTATCGACCAAATATTTATGCTTTTAACTCTATTCACAATAATTCCATCTACGATCGTACTAGCCTTTATAAATACTGCCGTCAAAACATTTAGTTCTAGACTTTTATCGATTAATCACTAAACTTTCCTGCAAGATGAACAATTTTATGACATTTCTTGCCTAAGTCTTGTTTAACTTCTATAAAATAATTTATAGGAAACTAAAGTAACAAATCTTTTTCGTGAATGCAAACGCGTGAAGCCATATTTAATATTCGCAATATAATTTATCACAGCCTATAACTTCTAATTCACAATTTTCTACAGCCTAAATAATACTAAAATACTACAATATTCAGTTATAATGTTTGGTCATTTATCAGGTATATGAGATAAACAGAAGAAATAAATATATGTTTCAAACAGATAAAAAATAACTCCAAGCGCGGGAAAAATCAATGTCAAATTAAAAAAAATATATAGCAATATTACTCTTAAAATTGCTTGCAGTGTTTACAGCTATAGGGACAATAAAAATTGCCTAAAAATTATCTAATGAAATGTGAGAATCTACATTACATATCTTTATATATCATCAACAAATAAATTTAATTTTTCCTCGCCATTTTTATAATGGAAAATATATATAAGCGTCAATATTATCACAAATAAGAATTTATATTTATGTATATAAATATTTAACAGTTAGTATTGCTAGTTCTCTTTTTTTTAAAAAAAGAAGATTTAAAATAACATTTTGGACAGATAAAAAATAACTAGGAGCGAGCGAAAGTTCTTAATGTCAAACTCTTAAACAAATCCGTTGAAGTCAATAAATAAATTTCAACATGTTTGATAAATATTAATTCAGATTTCTTATTTTCTCTCCAATTTTTGATTGTGGAAAATATATAATTTGGTCATTATGATTACAAATAAATTTTTTAATTGTATATGAAATTATAAAATTAAATTTTTCTTTGGTAGTCTATGAACATATTAAGACTACAATTCTAAAATGCTCATATATTCCTTTTACATATATTAATAATAAGCATTGCTTTAGTTGTCCTTTTTTATATAGCCATAAGAATTCTTAATAGATTATAGATATATATAATAACCTAAAATTTAAACAAATTATACAAATAGGAATAAATCTGTATGTTTATAGTTTACGAAATGTTCTGATCTGATGTGTCATTTATAAACACAGCCTACACTTAAATTATAATAAATATTTATTATCTGTGTTACATCAAAATAAATTGTCACAGATCATGAACACCATCTTTGAAAATTCAATTCCACAAATTTGTGCATATTAATACATTGCTCCCTTAACTGTATGCTTTAATAAATCAAATCAATTTTCTTTTTAACACCTCACTGTCATAATTTCAATCTAAATAAAAAAACTCCTCTATAGATAAATTAACAATATAATGTGAGGTAGTTATGTTTTTTTTATATATTTATTGAATTATCTGAATTCATTACATTTAAAATGGTGTTTTATAGTATTTTATGCATGCTCATATAGTTATGTCAACATAAAAGTAAATCAATTACAATTATGAATATGATGTACAGTAATAAGTCCTAACACCCTTTAATCCACTTCCTGTATGTGAGATCCATAAGAAGTGAAACACCATTATCAATGGGATGCACTATAAATGGTATTGAAGCTAAACCAACACCCACTGTCATTAAATTCCTCAATGTAACTGGAATCCTCTTGTAATTCTTCTGGAAGTAGTTTTGACTATATTTACATATTCTGAAATATATAAATGTATAGTGGCAACATTAGAAAAAAATTACACAAATATTTTATTAGCGTTATTATTTGATTTTTAGCTATCCCTATATTATTTCAAAAAGTTTCTTAAAGATACAGGTAATTGATAAGACATAACAGCCTTAAAAATCCAAAAATTAATGTTTTCAGAAATAATAAATAATGTTATTATATAATATATCAAGAAATGTTTTGCACTAATATATGTTAAAATACTTATTTTTTACTTTGTCCTTGCTGACTTTGTACTATCAGAAGTCATGTTGCATTTCATTATATGAAATAAATTAATGTAACCTGAACCAAAACTATTTGCTAACAAAACAACAGTTTTCACACCTATTACCATTTACTTTAATTACTTTGAAACTCAATGGTTTAAAAATATCAGTCAGACTACAGTAGGCCAATGAAATTTTAATGTATTTACTTCATGGCCATCATTGAAGCTAGGTTTTATAACGATCCTATCTTTAATTTTATCTCCTTGTAACAAATAGCTACTATGCTAGTTATCTGAATTAATGTTTACATAAAAAATAATTTCATATCAATGCAATCACATACCTGTTAACTGTAAATCCAGGTATAACAACAGACGCTAATGTTTGCCAGATAAGAGCATCACCAGTTTCTACCAGCACTTTTTTAGGCCTTCCATCTTTCTGAATTTGAAACATTAAATTATATACACACAAGATACACATAAATATACAGATAAATATGTTACATTTATGACAATGATAGGAAATGGTATACCTTGTACATTTTCCAACTT
The DNA here is from genome assembly GCF_028537555.1 of Battus philenor. Taxonomy (NCBI): domain Eukaryota; kingdom Metazoa; phylum Arthropoda; class Insecta; order Lepidoptera; family Papilionidae; genus Battus; species Battus philenor. Next base: position 11,204,005 of record NW_027181686.1, read on the forward strand.
TTGTCTGCAGTGTCTGCGAGTACATATGCTGTGGCAAGTGCATAGCTTGCTTGGACTACTCTTCCTGGTACCAGTGGCCTAAAGGACTCTCCAACTTCATTTGCATAGCCTGCAAATCAACATGGATCTCTTCAGCGATAATTACATAACAAGAGATGAACAGTAAGTTATGTACATTTTCCATTAACTAGCTTTAAAATAAAATTGTAAAAGTCTGATATTTTTGGATTTTATATTGTTTAATTATTTTTAAGATTGTTTACAACAAAAACATCATGTTTAAACCTTTTTTATTACAAGTTTTGTGCAGTACGGCCACTTTACACTTTTCACACTAATTAACAGCCTCCTGTTGTTTTAGGATATAAACAAATCCAGTTACTGACAAAGAGAAATATTTCAAAAAAACCTTATTGTAACAAATATCAATCAGTATTTATTACTAAATATAATAAACACATATAGGTTATGGTGATAGTGACCAGCAAAAATTGAGCTTATGTACATAAGCTTGTGATACAAATGGATCAAGTAAACCTTTTATATTAATTTTAAAGAAATCTTACCCATATAACGAACCCATGTATCCCGATACAAATCGACTTCACAATTAGGCATTATTAACAAATAAAAATTTCTCGCGAACCTCCACACAACCGTAGGTAAAGCAGAATGATAACGTATTGTTAGCTAGTTAATACCTTAAATAATACATTTTAATTATACCACAACCATATGAAGCAGCAAGTTAGATAACTAATATGTTGACAAGGTTAAATTCATCAAGATATATTTGTAAAGAAACTTACTTATATAGGACAAAACAGAAAATAAATAAATAAGTTACTATTTCATACTTTTCCAACGTGCGATTTATTAGTTAAATGAAATTTTTGAACATTTTTTAAATTTTGTTTCCATAATCGGCTGACATATTGACATTTGACTAATGACAACTACGCAGTGTTATCAACTAAAAAATCTGTCTTATTACCAATTATGATAGAGAAACCTTAAATGCTTAATATTTAAAAAAATATTGTTATTATACATGGCATTAGAAAAAAATATAATAATAAATAATGTATATTATCAAATTGGTACTAGTCGATGGATATAAAAAAATAAGTACACTTATCAAAAATGTACTAAATAGGTAGATATTTTTAACATATTGTATAAAGTCAAATCAGCTGTTCATTCAACCTTCACATCAGAAGTGTCTGACAAACTGAACTGTAGTGACGTGAGTGAAGGGCTATTCTATTATTGTTATTATTAATCAGATCGAACATTATTTATTAAAATATCTTCTAGTGCGTATTAAAACAAGTGATTAAATCATTATAGTTTGTGAAAGTGTTAAAACAGGCTCTGCAAGGGTTAGACGTCTCCTCTTATCATTACTATCCGCAATTCATTAAAAAATTAGCACACATAATAATCTCTCTTGTCATTACATATAATTAAACAAATCACCTGTTGACTATCGGTAAGTATGGTTTTTATAAATAAGAGATATTAGTTTGTTTATTTGTTAAAAAAATACATAAAAAAACATTTCAAGGAAAGTATCTTCCTTTTACGTTGTACGCGTTATTATATGAATTTAAAACAATTTATAAGACTACTAATATATAGGCGTGTGTTATGTGAAGTCGTAATTTGGAACATCATAGCTCCAGATTCATTATTACATCCAAATATCGATAATTAATTTAAAATAAAATATTTTTAATTAATACTTTAGACGAATCATTACATAATAATCCTATAAATATAATTGCGTCAATAAGTTATCTCTAAGAAACAACGAACTCTTAGATCCTCATTTCGTCGCACGTCATAAGTGTCCATTGATCACAACGACCATAGTTGGTGGATCCTGAATCAGTATAAACTATTCCTATCTATAAATATCGGCAAGCTTTTTTATCGTGAGCCAACTGCGTTTTATTTGCGGACAGTGTTTGACCAATATATATTTTAAAAATAATTAAATTTTACAATAGAATTCTTTGAAAATAATTAGGTTAATTTCCATAAAATATATCACGTCTCCCATATAGTTAAACAATTTTTTTTCTTTTTCAATTAGTTTATTTTTTTTTATGTAATGGACGAACAGTTCTTTATTTGAAATGTACTGTCAAACAAGTAATGTACATATTTGTTTAAATTATTCGCATTAAACGTTTGAACTGGCGGTTGACGCATCGGGGATTTTTGCTCTATCACGTTTGTGCTTGCGAAAAACTTGATGTTTTAGATTTAAAAGCTAATTAATACTGATTTCCTTCTTTTTTTTGTCTTACTTAAGAAACTATACACAAATTCTCGATTCTTTGGTGGAAAGAAAGTGGGATTATGTGGGATTACCACCAGTTAAAAATACTTTCTAACAGCCAGATTCAGATCCTCGGAATGCCTTTATATTCCTCGATGTCTATACACATCACGGAGTGTGAATGGACTTCCTCCGGTGCCCTTCCATGGATATCTTGAGTCCCTTATGAAACATTAATTTTACTCGGCTATAGGTCAAAAAGAATAACCCGAGACTAAAGATTTGATGACTGTCGCTGTGTCTTCGAGTAAGATCAGCTTCTGATATTCTGTTAGGCGTTCTTCTTTTTGCCTATATCGCTTTGATAGAAGAATACCAGTATCTCATGATCTTCTCTTTGATAGTCCAGCCGCTACTGATTATGCATTTGCATTTGATGTGTTTGAAGTTGTGCTGCTAGCCGATTTAGGCTTTTTGCAGCTTTATCGAAATTGACTCCATGGAAACAGGTGGTCCGCGGACAAAAAAATTTACACTGGGCTATCGTATCCAAGTTACATCGAAAACACACGCACGAAGGCGGACTATACACGTGTAGGTGTATAGTGTAGTGAATAAAGTGTAGAGTAAGTTATGAGAAGCAAGGATTACTTGACGATCGAGAACATCACGGGTATCTCTTGACCGCCCTCACTTGAACGCGGGTTAGGCGGGCGCGAGCATCGTGTCTGATGGGGCTCGAGGTGAGGCGAATGTCCTGACGTCGGTACGAGGAACGGAATTTAAATTCCGATTCAAGGGCGGTAAGAAGGGTCAAATGCTTCGCGATGCAGAGAAAGCGCTCCGAAGAACCGGAGGCTTTGCAGAGTTTCGATACAAGTATACAGACCTCATCGGGGTCTATATTGGAGTACTATGTGAGAGCTTACTGATCCTGGGAGAGAGATCTTGCCTGATTTTTACCACCAGAACCCTTAGTTCCACCAAGCTGAGTTTTGTGCAAGAGTGTGTTATAAAACCTAGCACCGCACAATTAGCTACTTCGGGGTGGTGAACATTTGTGTTTCTTCAGTCTGAATACATAAGAGTCATGGTGAAATTTAAAGGTAACGAGTCTTATACATTAATTCATCAAGACAGCCATTTCCTTTTCCCGCTCTGATGATATATACGATATCTATGATAAATTTTTATTTACTCTTCGTATTTAGCGAACAAAAGGGATATAATAATCCCTCCTACAAGTAATTTACTTCCGTAGAAACACGTGTTATAATTATTTTGGTATAAAACGCTAATATAACTCCGTATGAAGCTGCATGTACAAGTGTTTCATGTCTAACTTGTTTAAAGGGTGTTTTAATAAAATATATACGCGATGAAGTACACGAAGGTTATAAACTGTACAAGTTACAATAAATGTAATAGTAAAGAAATTTAAAGTGAAAAATTCCCGCGTTATAAGGGGGGAAACGCGTTATATACAATTAGCTTGTCGCTGATCGCGTAAAACCAACACACTGTAATACTAATAATGTCTTAAGTAGGATGTAACATATATAGCAGCTAATGAGAAAAAAAGTGTAAAGAAATAAAACAATAACTATGTAAACGGGTAAATAGTAAAATAATCAAATTATATAATAGAATATAAGATAAAGTAAAATAATGTGATAAACAGAACCTATGATATTTAGAAACTAGGCGAATAAAGTGAGGCGATGAATGAACGGTATGAATGCAAGTAGAAAAAGATAGATCATGTGAAGAATGACTGAAGAGTATAGAAATAAAAAAGAAAAGAAAGTGAAAAAATTATTTTAAAAAAACGACCCTGTCACATAAATAAGGTAGGGGAACAAGAGGCCCCAATAGTAAGAACCATAAAAAATAGTAATGTTAGGTACAATAAAAAAATTTTTTTTGTTACAATATTTATGACAAGACTATGTTTAATGATATATAAGTATATTTGTAAACGAGAAATAATTTGTAATTAAAATTATAATCTTACTCGAAACCTGTACAAAATTATCCACCTGTATATTAGTGCAAGGCTTATTTACACCATATAGTGTGCAAATATTATCATGTCCCACTTTAAAGAGCGCCATGTTTGCGGAGTACCATCTTTTGTTCATATAACTCGGGCAAACACCTTATAATATTCATAACGTACCATCAAATGAACGCCTTGGTCGCTTCGTTTATTTAAAAAAAAAACGTTACCGGACATTTTATTTTTATTCTGTAATTGTGAACAATGATCGATACATGAATCAACTTTATTTATTATGTATCTTGTATGAAACACTATTTCGTATGAATAAAAGCGGCGGCCATTTTGTTAAATTTGTACAAGCATTTTACGTCTTAAAAACTTATTGGTATTCTATTTTTAAATTCTAGAATTGCAAAGTCACGTCAACACGTTTATATACGTTTGACGTTTTTTTAAAATTTTGATTACTGTTCTAAAACTTATTATTAACTTTTAGTAAATATCTGGAAACAAAGACAAGAATAAAAACTCTTAATTTAAAAATGGAAAGATGTTTACACGCTTCGACAACACGTAAAGGCGAATCAACGTTTGAGTTGATACAAAATATGCTTACATCAATTTTAACTTATTATTTATTGTTTTAAATGTTGAAATAACGAAAACGACGTCTGCATGCGTTTAAAAAAATACTTCAGCAAAAAATTTAATAACGAAAGGCGTGCTATATTAAAAATTAATATTTGACCGCCTTTACTTGAAACACATGAATATAACCTATAAACGCAGATGTGAGTTTTATATACGTAAACTACAGAGTATACAGGATGATTGATTATAGCTTTAAAATCCTGAATTTTTAGCTCATTTGTTACAATTAATGTATGGTATTCCCTGAACGAAAAACTATGGTTTCTTAAATAATTCTTTAAATAATGTTATAATAAATTAGTCAAAATATTTTTAAAAATTTGAATAACTACACATATCCCTGCAGTACACTGTCAAAAGACATTGGCCTGTCGCATTCAAATACATAAAAAAATTAAAACATTTTGATGACAAATCCGATTTGCATTCACCACTTTAAACCTTATAACTATAACTAATCATACTGTATATAAGCGATAAACACAGATGGATAATACGTAAACTGCATAGTATATAAAAACATCTAAAATTCGCTCCGAAAAAAAGACACTGTTTTCTTGTTGCTTTAAATATTCAAGTATTATTTAATAATTCAATAACTATGAATCTTTTTTGATGAACTTATGAACTAAGAAACTTAAGTAACTTAAAAAATTATACGAAATTATTTAAAGGCTTCACAGTAAATTTTATGACGGAGATAAAAATCGCAGAAAGTAGCTGGATGCGATCAGCGCAGCACCAGGTCATTTGTGTAATACAGCTGCACCTTTGGGATGACTTGGCTAATTACCAGCTCGAAGTGATACCAAGTTAGTTTCTGAGCCTTGAAAACCGCCGGCGAGTTGTGAGGCTGTCAATTTTCTACAGGATTCATTTTGGGAAATGTTCTGCGGACATTCCTGACTTTCTCCCACCATCCCCATTTCTAGGATGAGCAGGTCGACCAACTACCACCATGGTGGAGTTCCCTTGAAGGCGTACCATGTGTTTTTAATATGGTCCCTGTTTTTGAAGGCCCCTCATTCACTATGTGGGACATGACTTTCCAACATTTAACATATTTTACATTCCTTTTCATACTTCACATTATCTCTTATTCCTTCATTTTATGCTTCACCTGATCTGTCATTTTTTCCTTGCATCGTCTTCCTTCCCTTATCTACATTACTAGATCATTGTCTAACCTAATTATTTTCAAATAGACAGACTTCTTTATGTACTACCGATTGACTTTTATTTATTTATCTTCTTTGTTTACATTTTTTTATTTTCCTATCCTTATATAATTTTATTTCTTGACTTATGTTGTCTTGGCCAAGCGTTTATATTCCTTTCTGACCCGCACAGCCTGGGTTTGGAACAATCTGCCGGCTTCCTTATATCCTGAGAAATGTAACCCGGGTCTCTTCTGAGTCAGAGTGAACAGGTACTTAATGAGTCTGCGTACTTTATCTACCAACATCGTCGCTTACGAATAGGCGAGTTGGTCGTCAAAGTCGAACTGGTAACCGATAAAAAAAATCCTAGCACGGGCGCCAGGGGCGTCGTAGCACTCCCTGAGACGGGAAAGTTAATAGTTATAGCCACATGGGGGGGGGGGGTTTAGAAAGCGCCAGGGTTTCATTGCACACGGGCCCTACACGAGCTAGAGTCGCCCCTGCCTAGAAGATATAGCTGTCAATTTATCCAATGTTTTCTGCAAGTTCAGTGACACTATTGTAACGCGTGTGTACATGTCCGCTTCTGTTTTGCTATCATCGATATGATTCTAATTATAGATTACATTTAATAGTAATTAAATTAATATCTGTAATTAAAAGTTCGTTGACCTCTCTATAGTTTATCGAACTGATAATGTTAACCAAATTAACAGTTCTAAAAAATATTAATTGAAGTTATGTACATTTTTAATTATATGCAATTGAAATTAATAAATTCTGGGATTCATCCTAGGGCCTGTAAACCTTGAGGTAATAACAACACGAAGTCCGAAATAGAAGTGTTTAGAAGCAATTATATTTCTCTGCGGCGCAACGAAAAGGGGAATTCCCTCTTTTCGATGCGCCACTGACAATAACGTAATGTAGCACCTAAGATGTAAGATAATTTAAATTTTATATTATTGATATCAATAAATATTGTTAGGTTATAAATAATAAATTTGAATTTAAATTATAAACGAAATGGCATTTTATTTTAAGGTTTTGTTTTTTTTTGATAACGTTTTTACACTTCTCTAAAGGCTTCTACACCAGTGAATATATACCTGTCTTCCGAATACTGTGTAGAGAATGCTTGTCTACCACATAATTACGAAATAAATAATTCGAAAGCATGAGATGAGATTGCTCGGGGATTCCCCGGGATTAGTGTAAAGAAGTCTAGACTACGCGCCTTCAGCTATCTTACCTCAAACTCGAAATTGTTATAAATGCCAACCGTCCAACACTATTACAATAAAATAGCAAATAAAGCAATATAAATATGAAATGTATGTAGAATAAAATGTAGAACTGAGAAATGAGGTGAGGAGTGAATGATATCGAATGAAAGAGAAAGATAGAAGAAATATGAAAAGAAAGATAAGGTATGAAAGATTATAAGAATGCAAGAGCAAATAAAAGTCACGTGAGAAAATTATTAAATAAAATAAAACGACCCTGTTCTCAAAGACACGAGATGCCTCTGATAGCGGGGGCCATATAAAAAACGATCCAACACCAAACAAATAGGAACAAATTGTGATAGATTAGGAAACGTGTGATATAGTGTTAAGAAAATAAAAATTAAGAAGTAAATAAACACAATTTTAAATGTGTAAATTCTATAATGAAACAAAAGAAATAAAAATGAAACAAACAAAATGCACTACCTGTAGTTATTCGTTGTGAGAATGCGACTATTTATTCTCTGTTGATGTCGTTGCTGTGATCCCGGGACTTTGCAGTGTCATCAGAGCCGAGTTCACGGAGCGGAAGGGTCCGTGAACTTAAAAACTAAAAGCTGATAATGCGCGTACTAGTTGCATGAAGTTGTTCGCACGTAGCAAGACGCTCTACACGTGTAGAACTGTGTTGTTTGTGTTGATATTGTGTGCATGAGGCTTGGGACGGCAACGTGGACCATAGGCGTGCAAAGGAGGGATCCGGATCCAACAACAGTCGACCGCGCTGTTTGCGGTAAGGAAGCGGGCGTCGCTCAAGAGAAGGCGACGTAAGTAAAGCGAGGTATGAAAGGAACACAAAGAATTAAATTGAATGCAAAGAATGACATGAAGGAAGAACTATTATCCCTGTTTATTCAGGATATGAGGAGTACGAGAGGCCACGAAAAGCGAGGACCATTTAAAAAAAAAAGGTTTAAAGCTAGATGTCCTTAACAAAAAAAAAAACTAAAGTGTGACTTGAATGCATTTGCGATGTAAAATAGAGATGCCATATACAGTATGTTTAACAATTCGCTTCTCTAATAATTGTTAAATATCTTTACCGCAACTGTACCTAACTTTATGCTTATGTCTTGCTATTGTACACTAACTACCGTGTCTTAATAACAGTGTACCGTAATAATACGGTGTAGCCTTGTAAAGAACAATGCAAAGCGTGTGAAATTCGAATCTATTCATAAATCATTACTCAATGGAAAAATTACCTTTTATAATCATTGGTCTAATTTATTGGAACTATTAATGTACCTAAAGGCTATATAGGCTTCCAACCAGCTGTTTTGAAAGCAGTAGTGGAGGCCTATGTCCAGCTGTGGACGTCGTTTGGCTGAAATTATGAAAAGCAATTTACAATAAACAAGTAAAGTATCAAAATGAAAAGTACAGACGATATAGAAATAGTTGAGACACTAAATATATCACTTCTTTTACTACCTTTAAAATAAATTCAGTGAAATGAGTTAAAATTTCCTTATAAAACTCGATAATGGCTTGACCGATTTCAAGGTATGTCTTGTGCAAAACTCTAATGTAAAGAAAATATACAAACATTTCTAGTAATACAGTTTTTTTTTGTAATATAAGGATCGATGTTCCACAGACATTAGCGTCCGTGCCTTTGTTTAACATTTACTTTTAAAATTTCCTTCTATTTTGTATGTTACAGTGTTAGTATAAAAACAGTATGTCTCTTAATCTATTTTAACGACGCCCTAAAATATCTATTTTTTATAATTACGTTTCGCGCCCATAATAATGTGAAAACGTATTCTTTATTAAACACACAAAGTAAATTAAAACATCTGTACAATACCCTGCGATAAATATTGCACATCGACATTGCGAAAGAGACAATCGGCTAATTTCGACTTCGTAGAGCAGAGTTCCCCAAACTTTTTTGTATCGTAGACCCCTTGCCATATTGATTTCCTGTAAATTTATCTTTGCTAACTACGAGTACAAAACTAAAATTTAATAAAAATAATGTACTTACCCTTCTCCAGCACTCTCAAACATATAATTTGTGTGATATACTATCTGTTTATATTTTTTAAAATATTTTCTTAGCACTTTCCTTTTCAAGATTCAGGAAACGAATAAACTTATTTGTCCCACATTCGTATTTATAGAGTGACGAATTTAACAAGTCATTGCAAGTTAGCGAAGCTCTGGGACTGCGACTCTCAGGGTTTTACAAGTTCACAATGTATTGCGACCACAAAGTGAATACGAACATCCTACAACTTACACAATTTTATTAACATGTGTAATAAATTTTTTACTTCATAGGTACTTTTATAAATAATGTAAATGTTCTGATATTATAAGATAGTATGATGTAAGTAAATAGGTACTATCAGTGTGTGTCTTGAAATCCACTATCGAGGACCCCCATTTTCTTTTCATGGACCCCCAAATTTTTTTTCGCTGACGTAGACCCCTTGCGGGTTGTCATACACCCCCAGGGGTCGATATAGACCACTTTAGGAATCTCTGTTCTAGATATCAGTATGTTCTCTGAGGACTGTTTGCCCAACAGTAAAATTTCTGAGTACGGCTAATTTTTTTTGTAGCTCCTTAAATAACGCCAGAAATTAAGTCAATGAAATTTTTATTACCGTATATTAACCTATTACGTGATAAAGTTAAACAGGATCGAAAATTCTTTCGTCAAAAGTTCATCGACCTATGTAGACGAAACTAATTACACTATTTTATAGCCGAAACACAATTAGCTAGCTTTAGTACACCGTTAAGCGTTGACGTAGGCGCATTAGTGGCCGCGTAAAATCAATGCGGGGATAGGTCGCTGGAACAAACATTACTTGCTAAGGACAACATACATACTGGCGACGTAATGTAATAGATATATTTTTTTAATTAACTTTTCATTTTTATTTCTTAAATGGTAAATAAGGTATTATTGTTCATGATCCTCTGTTCTGAGGTACATACAGATCAAGCGATTTTAAAATGTATTTTTAAGGCGATTCGATATAATATAGCCTAATTTATTTCAGGCACATCTGACCCGCACTCGGAGAGTTCGGACAGATATATCCACAGGCAGTCGACAGTTTAAACCTTTTTTTTTATCACAGCACTTACACTAAGTAAGTCTCCTCATATATGTACAATAGAACTGCATGGCAGCAGCTTGAATCAAGTGTCTTCCGACTACCTTAATTCTTAATAGCCTGATTTACGAAAGTGATTTTTTTTAATATTACTGTGTTTGCTTGAGGGTCTAGATGAAGAGAAAAATAGATTTTTTTTTTAATTTCGTTGTAAAGAATATTATACAACAGTTAAATACGTACAGCCAACCTATAAAAAAAACTAATAGTAATGTGAACATCCGGTTAAAAGATTGGTATCAAAATTGAAACTCTAGGCTATTAAGGGTTAACTTAGTTTGTTTCCTTTGTCAGTAGATGTCCTTGGCTGCGCTTAACAAACCGTGGTCTCTTTTTCATAGAACTCTACGCTATGACCTCCCTACTTACACTTCAACTTGTGAATCTACTAAGTTGGCACTCTAAGAACCTCCTCTGTCGTAGTATCTCTGTTCCTCACTACCTATGTGTACCTATTTAGTATTTCGTGCGACAGAGATAACGCTATGGAGTACCTAGTTGTCAAACATTTCACATATAATCATTCTGTGTGTACGTCATTTCGGAATAATAATAATTTTCTTATCGAAATAAATATATAGTGAAGAAGTAAATCATGTGATATTTTACTACTGACGACTGTATGACGTCCAGACAGCCTATCTTTTAAATCTTATTACATACACAACAACTTTAATCTATTTATCATCTGTTATCTATACAAATAAATAAAATTGAAGGTACTTAGGCTACTTTTATTTTAGGAAAATAACCAGAAAACCAGCTAAATAAACTAATTATTTTTTTTTGTTTAATTTCACGCGGACAGAGTCGCGGGAACGGCTAGTTGAAAATAAATAACTTATAGATTAAAAGCTGTCTTACGTCTACTTTGCTTAGCTGGTACTCTCTTTGGAGGATATGATTTAATTAGGATCATTTTTGGTAATTTTTAACATGCCAAAAAAACCTGTAAGTCATATTGTTTGAATATATCCAATTTTTAATGAATGCTCCGTTAACTCTTTTTACAGGTGGAATTTCTTTAAATCCCTTCTTAGCTGATCGCTCCTCAGTAAAAGGAATATTGCTACTAAATTTCAACTGTCTAAGCCTTATAATATCAGAGATATTGTGATGAGTCAGTACACTTGTGAAAACTCTTAAGTATACATTGATTAGTTTGATTCAGTTCCCGGCATTTGATATGTCACGTCGTATATATAAATCATCTATATAAATAGAGTATTATATTTACAAATAAAAATTTAAAAAAAATGGTGTGCCAAATCAGACGCCGGACATTATAGTAATTTCAGCTCCTATACGCCCTTTACAAAGCTATTACCCATCATCTGAAAACTTGTTTATGAGCAGTGCCAAACGCATATAATTAATACACAAACTGTGATTTATATGATTACATCCTGAGAACCGAACTCGCGCCCTACGATCGCAAGTCTCCTTCATCGCCTTCATCGCTGGGTTTCTAGTGTCCAAAATTACATTTACATTTTCTATCATCGATTTTGTTCATTTACACCTTGGATGCACAGACCGCGGCCCGCCGGTCGAATACTGGTGGCCCGCCGACAGCAAAAATAATGCTCTCGTACATTCGAAAAATATTGAATTCTACTCCAGAATAAACCAAACAAATTTAATTACCTATACTTCTGGCAGCCGGCCCGCCATTAGTTCATAATTTGCCCGAGTGGCCCCGAGTCTTAATAAGTCTGTGCAACCATGATTTACACTGTACATATAAGACTATACTTCTCGTTATGTCAATGTTTGAAAAATCGGACGCAATTTGGCGCAATCAGGTGGTGAATAAGTAAAAACAAGTTTTGATCGCATTTACGAAAAGGGGAATCCCTACACACGTCGCCTTAGAGAGCGGTCATTGGCCTATATCCTTTCAGTGTACAGTCAGTGGTGTACCAAGAACTTTTGCCGCCCGGGGCGATCTCCAGTTTGCCGCCCCTTCTATTATAAGTCAATCAAATAGTGGTTTTTTATAAATTAATACACATAAATAAATTATTAAGTTATTTAATCAATATTAATTAATACACAGAGTAAATTTTTTTAGACATATGTGTATGCACTCGTAAACATATTTATAATATCTACTCTTCTTTCTAGCTTTCATACTAGAAAAATCGTGTATAATGAATGCTCTCAAAATTAAAATTATTTGTAATTTCTTGTTCTATTGGCAATATTGTAAGAGTTTTTGGTCTTAATTGACTCATTGTAGAACGAAGATAATTTTTTATCAACTTCAATTTTGAGAAGCTTCTTTCGCAACTACCGACACTGATTGAAATTGTTAAAAAAATTCTTAACAAAATTACAATGTTGGGAACAGAATTTTAATTTATCATTCAAGAAAGAAAATAAATATGAAATGAATATGTTGCTTTTTACAACTATAAGTAAATTAAAAAAATGCCGCCCCAAGGTAAGTGCCGCCCGGTGCGGACCGCACCCACCGCCCCCCCCAGGTACGCCACTGTGTACAGTTATTTTAAAAATTTCCACTATTACTTACATATCTGTTGGATTCAGGACTACATATGTATTTCAATTTCAGTTCTGCCACTGAAGAGATTTAAAAACAATGAAAAAGTGAATTATTCTATTCAAGAATACTATACAGATGTTAATGCGTGGAATTAAATGTTGATGCTCAATCAGGAAGCTAATTATTGTCACGCATCTATAAAATTATATTTGTTAAGAGCAACTGTTGAGTTTCTCGCCGGTTTTTCTCAGCAGAACTGCCTTTCGAGCCGGTGGTAGCTTGCTTTAGGGACAACAATGCCAACAATTTATGTTGATAGACGATTCAAAAGTACCTGTAATAACCTATTCGAATAAAGAATATTTTGATTTTGAAAAAAAAATCAAATAGGTCAGGAAATAGCTTTAAAGCACCTATTGCTAATTACTCTGTTTAAAATGATCACTCTGAAATTTGTTACATTAATTAATTCTATTAGAATCCGACAGGCAGACAACATCTGACAGAACAAATTCTTCATGTAGTTATCCGAATTTTCAAAACGCTTTTTTTATAGAGTTGTAATTGAATAGGCGTTTGTCTTCCATCTCACCTGATGGAAAGTGTAGCTAGCAGTGGATGTCATACAGCTGAGAAAGAGATAGGACATTTTTTGGTCAAAACTTCTAAGTGTATGTACACGGATGCGGAAGAAATAGAGTTCGTGGTCAACAATTTAGTGCTCCATCCATACATTTTATTCTAAGAATTCTTACGTCATTTATTATGGAGTGATATGGCGGTGGCAGTTGTGTGATTCGCATTGTTTGCCGCATACGCATTTATCAGCGGGCTGGCGGGCGGTGCACTTTGTTGCACGACTACCACTGCATGTGCGGAAGTGCCTAAATATTGATCCTTTTCTTACTTAGGATGGACTTCCGCAAGGTAACGCCTAATATTTGTTAACATATTGCTACCGATACAACTGTACCGCGCCTTAGGTACACGCATGAGGGAGTATCGCTTTATTACATCAGTCCGCCGTCAACGCTCCTTTTCCTCGGCCCGTCTCGCTGTTATATCTTAGCATAGTTATTTATTTAGCTTGTATAGCTATATCACTTTTATTCGCAGAGTGTAATATTTTGTTTTATATATCCCGACTTGCAGTCCCATAGGCTTCTATTTGTTTCGATCTGTACCTGTCTCGAGCGAAGAGTGTCCACAATGGCCCTGTAAACCTTAAGTCATCAGATCATCACCTGCAGGGTCTGCCAATTTTATTACGTTGTCTTTCGGTTTACCTCTAATATGTGACCGGCCTATGTCTATAATATATATAATATCACACCAGTGAAGATAGTCACGATGACTTGGCTGTTGTCGGTCCAACTTTTGGACAGATAGCACGTGTAGATTAAATATTAAATACATAAGGAAATAAACACATTTGAATTTATCGTAAATCGCCAAACAAAAGTAATATTTCAAGTGCGTTCAACTTTATAGAAAATGTAACAAAAAATATATGTATGCAATTCCATCTCGCAAAGCATTCACTGTTTCTTGGTCCGACATTGAAACGAAATGACCATGACTGCTAACCGCTCGGCAAATAGTTACGTATTGACAGCCGATGTGATGCGACGCGCGCGAATTTGTTTTTTTTTTTTTGTTAAAGACGTTTACGTTCAGAAACCATTGCCACATATCGATTTTTTTTAAAGTACGTGCTAATTTAAAGTAGTTCGAAAAGTTTTTGATGGTAAATATCATATTTTAATATTAAAATTGTATGAATGTGAAATAACTAATTATTAATTTGTGGAATTTTTTTATGTGGACTTTTGTTATTCAAGTTTTGTTAGCTTAGTGCATTACATTTTCATTGTTATAAATAATTTAATAATGTCATATATATTTATTTTAGAAAAAAAAACATTATCAAGAACATTCAACGGAATATGAAACTAAACTTTTGTCTATTAAAATGACATTCTGTCTTTGCGTTTCAATTTATAGTAACAAGTGATAAAAAGCAATAGAACAAAAAATAGAAGAGGTATTAGTGGGAATTATATCGTGTCCGGTGGCAGAATTCGGATTTCAAATTTAAATTAAAAATGCTTTCAATGCGATCGTACATAAACACATCCGCATGAATACCAAAGCTAGTGCAGCTTCTCCACTGCTCGCATGTCCAAAGTTTACGAAAAAATTTAAATTTGAAATTCGAATTCTGCCACCGTCCTAATGCGGTCTTAATTCTAAAAGAACTTAAATTATTTAATGATTTTAATACATTTTTATATCTCATATGTAAAGTAAAATAAGAAATCTTATCTTTACTCTTGAAATGGATTACGCAATAAAGATATAAGTTTTGTGCCGCGATAATGAAAAAACTTCTGGTACATGTATTAAGGAATATGTTTTGGTATTAAGATATATATTTTATTTATGATTCATTGTTATCTTTATTTTTTTCTTTTAAATTTTACTTTATTTAGACAAATGAACAATGTTATATAAACAGAAAATTTATAAAAACATCTCACGTACTGTATTCGAAAGTAAACTGTGTGATTGTCATTAGACTTTTTCACTTATATCCGTAACAGATTAAATATTCAACAAGTATAAAACAGATTTTTAGTTAGTTACCTATATTTATTTATAATTTGTTTAATGTTGCATTTTAGTATTAGAAATCGACTTTCAGCAGTTGTAGCCCAGGGGTAGAGTACTGGGAATTGCGATCGTAGGTCAAGATTCGATTCCTTGAATACAGTCTTATGTAATTCACACTTTGAGCATTTATTATGTAAGATTGTTACTGTTCACAAATAAGTGTCCAAAGAATGTCCAGTACCACACAGCCATCGCCAATTCACCTGCCAAGCGTGGCGATTGTGGTATATCCCCGCAATGCTTTCCAATATATCCCTACTTTCCTTAACTTTATGGTTGCCCCCTCAACCCTTACTTTTGCGTGTTTAATTTCTTAGCAGATCTGTATTCGGCTAAAAAATATTCTTCTAAAATTTTAAGGCCTTATGGTTTCAGAGATATCGTGATGAGTTAGTAGATAAGAGAGTCATATACAGGATGTTTGGTTATAAGTAAGAAGCTTTGAAGAATATGTATGTTATGGCTCTATACCATGGATGCACAGACCGCGGCCCGCCGGTCGAATACTGGTGGCCCGCCAACAGCAAAAATAATACTCTCGCACATTCGAAAAATATTGAATTCTATTCAGAATAAGGCCAAAAAAATTTAATTACCTATACTTCTGGCGGCGAGCCCGCCATCAGTTCATGATTTGCCCGAGTGGCCCCTAGTCTTAATAAGTCTGTGCAACCATGCTCTATACCAAAATCAACGGTTTCAGAAGTAATTAACAACATAATACCTAATAAGTGTTTTTAAAATTCGAATTATTACAAATTAAAATTATTTATTGTTTACTCCCTGTTTCTACAGATTATATACAGTCAGAAATTAGTCTGTCGAATTTCAATAGAAAATTTATGGTAATTGGATATATGAATAAAATTTTAAAGGTTTTTGCCGTCAAACAAGCTACACATACATCTATTTAAAACTACTACACCTATATCCAATTTGTACAGTCAAAGCTTTTTATTCGCGGGGTACATGCTTCATTAAATTGCCGCGAAAACAGAAACTGCGAATACGGAATGCTAATTTATATGGGATAATAGAAGATACGTAAGAAAAAGACCAATATTTAGCCACTTCCGCACATGCAGTAGTAGTCGTGCAACAAAGTGCAGCCGCCCGCCAGCCCGCTGATAAATGCGTATGCGGCAAACAATACGAATCACACAACTGCCACCGCCAAATCACTCAACACGTGTTTCACCCCTCCACGGGGCATCTTCAGGAGTTTTGTTACACCGATTAGTGCCAAAAACAGAGTTGTCGGCTAAATATTGGTCCTTTTCTTACTTAGGATGGACTTCCGCAAGGTAACGCCTGATTCCATTAAATAGAAGATGCGACCTAGCTGACGTTTTTAAAGAAACGAATATATAAAAAAATCTATATAAAACGAATATATAAAAATATCTACGTTTTTGAACATTTTGATTAATGAATTATCTTAGGGTATAAATAATGATGTGAATAATTTTGTAATTTTGTCTTGCTTGGCAGTTTTTAAAAGCTTCAATTCAGACTGACACGCAGCATTAGCAATTTGCCTCTAGAAAATAAGGCTTCATTTGATATACAGATCAATGTTCATAAAGAAATCGAAAAGCACATTTACCATTAAACCTTGACTAAGATTAAATGTCACGTTTCCAGTGCTCGTTGAAGCCTCTTCTTCAATAGGCTGTGAATTTAACTTTTCAAGTCGGTTTCAGATAGATCTTTAATTGCAATTCAAGCAATCCTGAATGTAACTTGATTCTATCAGAACCCATCTCGTCTTATTCCAAAGTTTGAACTTGCATAGATTCTTCATTTTCCGCGGAGCAGGGCATATGTTTTTTCAGTATGACTTCTGATATGTGTGGCTTTAGTTCTATCAATGATTTACGGGGTTTACGATGCATTGGACTGTGTAAAATTTCTTCAGAAATCAGGATTAGATTTCTTATTATCTATATGAAGGCATTTACTAATGTCCTTTATATAGGGTTGGATACCTATTGAAATATTTTTATTATTATGTATATATTTTTTATACGGATGACCGGAAAGTAATGTCGGTTTCTTAAGTTAAATTCACACGACTACAATTTTAACAAGTTTTTATTTCTAATCAACAATATATTCACCTTCGTTATCAACGTTTTGCGATCTAGTATACAAAATCAATGCTGGAGAGGTAACAAATCAATCGGTTTTTCTATTAAATATGTCGACAGAAACGACATTACTTTCGGGTTCAACTAATAGGTCTGCGAATAAAGAAATTTTTAGTCGTGAATATAGGAATTGGGAGGCATTTTTTTTAATCCGCTGTGAAAACGCTAATGAAGGAAGAGTGAATAAGTTTTTACTGTATATAAATTTAAAAAAAGGCTTTAATTTGCTACTTATGCGACAGTCAGTGGTAATGAAAACTCATTTTGCTATTTACATTAATAAATCATAATAACGGAACATGTATAAAGTTATCTGGCGCTGATCAACAGCTGCGTAATAAATGACATTGATTGTATTGTTTTGTTATGATGCAACATTACAATCTTTTAACGGGATTGTCATGTTTAATAACAGGTCAATATCATATGATAAACAGCAATAGTTTAATTTAATTTATAATTTTTTATTGTACATGCTAGGATACATTTAAATAGTTTCATAATAATAAACAAAAGATTATAATGTGCGGTCTTATCACTAGAGCTAATCGCTTGCAGACAACCACAGTATAGAAAAGGTAGAATTATAAATAATAGGTAGTTCACATCTACAAAACATACATGCATATTTATATGTCATATATAGTTATAATAAATAAGGTAGAATACATATTATAAATATAATTCATAAGTAAATACTTCGAACTGTTTTGGATCGAACTTGCCTTATAAAGAATAAAGAAACATAGGAAGAAAAACAGATGAATTAAGATATATATAATAGGTGTAGTAAATAGTTTTTAACAATTTTCTTAAAAGTAGGTAGTGAGTTAGCATGTTTTATATAAAGCGGTAAATCATTCCCCGAACAGCCTGTGTGATAAGGGACTTGGCCATAAACAATTCAGATCATTACAGATCTCAAAGACCTGTCATGTGTATCATGAATAAATTGAAACCTTGATTTGAGAGATAAGAGGGAGTGAGCGGAAAAGAATTCAAACGTTTAGTCGGTATGGAATCTAAAATATTAATTTTAAACTTAGAAATTGTATTAAATTTAACAACAAACTTTGAAAGGGCGTAAGATAAAATATCTTTATTCAAGTAGGCATTAAGTTTAAGGTGATTATTCCAACATGTTGTAAGTTACCACCGGAACGCTGATCTGTTGAAAGGAACCAATCAGAAACTCGAACTTTTTTCATGTGCACATTAATATTAGTCATGTAAATAAGTCAACAAACCAGGTTTCACACATTTCGATCATAAAATATATGTACTCCTAGACACTATAATAAGATTTGTTTAATAATATACTTTTAATTTTTTATTTATAGCTACGAATCGGAAAGTCATAGATATCTTAGACAATTATTAGACATTAAGAGTATATTTTTATTTTTAATGTTTGTCGCTATTTTTCTTATAATATTTTTGATTATATTTCATACAAATAAAAGGTAAAAATATTTTTGATAATCATTATGTTCTCAACAGCTACTCTGTTGGGAACATAAGTATTATGTTTAATATTATATTATTATGAGAACTAAATGCCAATAGAGGGCGCTGTTCGCCTAGTCCAAATTTATGTCTGCACCTCTAAATTTTTAGACAATGTCATCGGCATATATTTCGCCATAAGGTTTTGTATAAATAAGTTCATAAAATTAAATATTATACAATACGTTAGATTGTATACCAGAGGTGGCCAAGGCATCCATGTTTTACATCAGTGTTTCCCAACTTGGGACCCACACCCCACAGGAGGGCAATTCAAACATGGACTGGCCACGAGATTAACCCCTTAGCTTTAACAAAAAAAAACATTGGGTTACCTAGGAGGGCAAAGGAATTTTAATGTACAAAAAAGGTTGGATGAAAAACAGTACAATAGTTCGAGCCATAAAGAAAAAAATTGTTATTTTAAACACTCGTAATTAAGTGCGCATTAAAAAGGTATATAAAACGTATTCAAATACAGAATTTATACTGACAACACATAAATAAATCTGCAAAATATATTATTTTAATATTAAAATAAATATTTTTTTCTTGGTAATTCTATGGAATCTAGTGTATAATTGTTGACATCAGTAAACAATGATTATTTCAGATTAATTAAATCGGATATTTTTTTAATTATAATAGGACAAAAATAAAAATGAACTCTGTTACATTTATCGACAGCCACAGATATTTCAATGAGCCTCATGTTGGCTACCCCTGTTATATACAATAAAAATGTCAGTCCTTTTTGTCTGTTTCGTCGCTAATTTTTTAAAACCAAAGTGAGTCTAGAAAAATTAATTTATAACTAGATCCGGTACGACAAACAGATAAATCGGCCTTAGAGATACCAGTTTTGTGATATCTCTAAACCGTATTTTCCTCAAAGCATTCTTGATGCATTTTGCTCACGAGGAAAAAAGGGAAATTATTCATAAACACAACTATACAGTTTTATGAGTCACAGCATTTTTAAGATGACAAAACTATCGTACTAAAGTAGTAGGTTTTACGTATATAAAATTCTACATATTAAAATGTTAAAAAATAAAGATGATATATAGTTTTGAGAAATTATATATGTATATATATAAATATATTTATATATATGATATTTTATATTATGACCATGCAAGATCTGTCTTGTTCATTTATATACGAGTACACATGAGCCTATAATTGCTACTAATAAACTTATATCGACGTCATGCCTCCACTATGTAGGGTGACTATGATTTTTGTTTTCGCGGACATTCTGGTTTATAAAGTTCAAATTTCTTATATGATATTTCAGATTGTGTAGTTACATAATTGCGGCGTTTTACAGGACAGTACGATTTTGAAATGAATTTTAAAAAAGTTTATTCAACGAACACTATCAAAAAATCCTAATTATATGTAAATTATTGAATAATAATAAATTTTATTACTGAATAGCTCTAGTAGACCAAGTTTTTGTAGGCTTTCCTGGGATGAAGGCGTGTCTGGAACCCAGGTAGCCAAGTAAACATTTTAAGAATGTACTATTGAGGAGTTCGTTATGAATCTAGGTTCTTCCCGGTTGGCTTTTCTGACCTATTTCTCGTGGCGTGCTCAAATTAACACTGAAAATGATTCAAGTGTGAAATAATGTGAATAAATATGTTTTGATGTGATAGTAGAAAAATGTTATTACATATATGGGCAAAAATAATAAGAGGTTATACTTTTCTTTATTATTTATTTATTTCATTTCTATGGTTAACCTAATCACAAAGGCATCATTTACTTTAACCATCTGGGCAGTGTAGAAATAAATTCATGGATATAGGTGAAATAAGTAAAATAATATTAATTTTTTAGTGGAATTATTGCTAGTCTTAAAATGGAGGTTATATACACCGAAGTAAAAATTAAAACAACCTTGGCCTGTTAAACCGCCGTAAACATAAGATAGCTGTTATTTGTCAATGTCTGAAGCTATATCGAAAATGAAATTCCGTGTTGTTTTAATTACATGGATTATTCGTATACCCGCGGCTTTTCGAAAGGTTCAGTTATGACATGTTTTTAAGCATTTTATACGAGATGATTTGTAATAGGTGTAATAGTGTTTAAGATGTGAATGTATAGCACATATGTTGTCAATTAATGTAAGATACACAATATCAATGGTTTCAGAAATAATAACTATAATAAAAATCATTTTCGAAATTTAAACTAAGAGATTATTTATTGTTTACTATCCGTGTACTACAAGAATTATTGATCAATAGGGTTTCAATAGAAAAAATAACTTAATTTCATTTAATATACTTTATTGTACATGTTAGGTTACATTTAAAGTTTCACATAAATATACAAAAAAGTACAATGGGCGGTCTTATCACACAAGACAATCTCTTACAGACTACCATATATACTATGGTTGTATGTGTGGCAACTACGGTATATCCCCCCATAAAAATAAGCATCATAGGCTGAAACTATGACAGCGATAATCTATCCAAAATATCCAACCGTTTCAAAAATAATAAAAGTAATGACGACATAGAAAAGCGTTTTCAAAACTCAAAAAGTTATCACTAAATATTAATATTATTTATTGTTTACTATTTATCCCTGCAGGCTGTACTGTCAGAAGATATTGGACTGTCGAATTTCAAAAGAAAAAATAAATTAATGTAACATATTTCAGAGTGATCACTTTATACGGAGTGATTGTAAATATGTGTAAAAGCCATTAAGATTTTTGCTGATAAATGTGCTTTACATTCCCCTTTTTTACACCTATAACCAAAAACCTGTTTACCGCACATATTTTCAAGATTAATATTCTGCCGAGTAAACTATAATAGTCTTTGTTGTTTAGACTCTCATAAAGCAGATTTAATATTGTACCAGTCAACCTTAAGACAGACAATTAATAAATATACTAATTACTGCATTATCCATGTTAAGGTTGTCATTGTATTTTTATTTTATGTCCCATAATCCACGCGCAATTTATGGTCACACTACATTTTTCCTTGTGCTAGAAAGTGCGTTGTACTGATAAGAAGGACAAGTTTTGTTCACTCGAGATAAGTTTTATCTTGCCGCAATCTCATGGTTACCACGTGTTTCGCTATTGAACAGAGAATGATCAGATATATATTGAAATCATTTTCGATTGTTTTGGTCGTCAATAACTTAACATTTATATAACAACTTCAAACGTAAACAGTTGTAAATAAAATCGACATATTTAATTTTTATTTTCTGGTAAAGTGTATACGTATAAATCTGTGTTAAACTTTATTGAAATATGTGTTGTTTTTTCCTGCTTTTTTTCTCATATATAACACCTTGCGAAACAGAGTCAAAAATAAAATAGATTAAAATATATATATATATATATATATATATATATATATATATATATGTGTGTGTATGATTACAATACACTCAAACCTATTTGGTCTATTAAGTCTAATTGGCGAAGATATCAATAAAAATATTAGACTGATTTGTTATTTAGTTTTTTACATTTTTGGTATATATATATTCCATCACATTACATATATCATTAGTCAGTTTGATGTTTTTAATTAATATTGTATTATATTTATAATATCTATTATACCTTATTATATATATATATATATATGTGTGTGTGTGTGTGTGTGTGTATGTGTGTGTGTATTTATGTATATATGCTTAATTTTCATACATCCACAAAAACACCACATTTTAATTTCAAGTTTAAATTAGACTATAGGTAACGTAATAACTAACCCTATGCAATATTGAAAGGACTTTAGCAGTGATATGACTTTGGTTACAAGTGAAGTGAAGTGTTTAAGATGACGAACGAAGCTAAGGAGTGGGAGAAGGAGAAATTGAATCCCAATGGATGGTGAGTAACAATTGTTATACAATATTGTACAAATAGGCAACCTTTTAAAGACCATGAATAAGTAAGATCAGAGTTTCCCAAACTTTTTTGTGTCGTAGACCCCTTGCTATATTTCTCCGTATTGGGTAGACCCCCTACTTACCTGATATTGATTTCCTGTGAATTTTTAACTGTAGTGAAGTTTAGTGTTAAAAGCTTAAAGTAAAAACACATGTTAATTTATACATTTATTAATTAAATTGAAATTAAAACTACTCAAAATAAAATTTTGTATCTGTTATGTAAAATATACGTAACATTAAATAAACATAAAATAAACTATAAATAAAATAACATAAGCAATAAGTCAATATTTTTAGTGAGAAGGATGAACCTGATGCTTTAATAATAAATTATCAACATTTGGCGTCAAATTTGTAAGGGTTAATCTTAAATCTCCTCGGCTAATGATGTCCAGTCTGTGGACCCCCATTTTCATTTCATGGACCTCCAAATTTTTTTTGCTGTAGACCCCTTGCAGGTTGTCATGGACCCCTAGGGGTCGATATAGACCACTTTGGGAATCACTGAGTTAGATGCAAGATGCTTCCAAATGGCGCTATTTGAAATCTATAGAAAGTCTAATGTATAAGTAACTATTTTTTTGGGCAACTATATACGGTATTACAATTTACTCGCTATGTAATGTCTCTAAATGACAAGATAACTGACTTATTAAAAGTAGATTAACACATTCCATGTCTTGTGGGGCGTACACGACCCTCGCTGCATTTTCCGTTCAAGCCATTTGCGGCTCTCATTGAAACACAAAGGATTCTTAAAAATTAATTGTGGGGAGAAATATAACATAACTTTTTCGCGCTTGTTATAGCTTTGCAGTATTTAAAAAGTGTAAAGCGTATGTCTTCATTTCAAAAGTTTCAAAAATTGCCGTGGCACGGAACGTATTAAACCAAAACGCAAAACATCACACGTGACCCGTGGGTCGCTTGCGGCCCTATTATCATGTTTATACGGCCCGCTACGCATTACGAAAAGTGAATTACATTTTATCTACTTTCTCTCGTCAATATATTGTCATAAAATTAATAATAATAAATTGGTAGTACATACTAAACCGAAACAATTAGTTTGTATTTCAAAAATGTCAGCGTGATTTTTTTGTGTTGAATTAATTTAAGAAAACTTTATTTTATTAAATTATAATGTTTAATATGTATATAGTTTTACATGTTATTAATAAGTGTTAGTTTATGTGCGGTTCGCCAAAGATATAATAATTTAAATTGGAATCTTAATAAAAAAGGTTGAGGACCACTGCTTTAAAGTTGAGAAATAAGAGGTGTATAAAAAAACCCGGCTCTTTATTGTGGGCTGTTTTTAGTTCAGTACATGTTTGGAACCCTAGTAGCATGAAGTTGATACATGCTGTTATATGAAAGTTCAATCTGATATTAGTTTCAATCAAATTCTTCTTAAAATCTAAATAAGATTAATAAATGATAAAGTTGCTTACATCTTTGGAGAACTTGGAACTGACTATGCCTGCTGATTCTATTATGTTTATGGAGAAATCTTTTACTTTAGTCGCTGTCAGGATATGGAATGAGCTACCAGAACCAATTAATTGCGCTAAATCGCTGTTATATTTTTAAAAGATGTTAAAAGAGCACTTCCTTGGCTTCTAAATTAGGGTTTTGTGTAGCATTTGTTATTTATTCATATAAGTCTGTCTGTACATGTATGTGTGAATAGTGATGTATGTATTTATATGTATGTACACCCTAAATTGTTCTTTCCTTCATGTATTTTATCTCCATCTAAAGGTTGTCTGGTAGAGATCGCCTCGAGCGATAAGATCGCCTCTTGTACCTCTGTATAAATTATTTTTTTAGTCATTATCTATGGTGTACAATAATGTGTAAAGAAATAAAATATGAATTTTAATAAATATAATTATTCTATGAATGACGTATTAGGCTATATATGACATCATGACTCAATAAAAAATTGCAGTATAAGATGTTCTAATAATAGATATCGATTTTCTGTATATTTTTAATCTAACCTTTTTGACTGCTTCGTCACTAAAACCGCGACGCAGCGCTTTTGCGCTGTCAGTTTCAATGTGTATTGCTCTGTGAGAGTGGACGTAATCTCTTGTTGTTTATGTTGTAAAAAAGTAATATTTATTGTTTCTTTATAATATGAAAAGAATGATTAATACTGATTGATATTTATCTAAATAAAACTTTCATTTGACAACATCAAGTGCGAAATATGTCCCGCAGTTTTCATGTTATTGCAATAATTGCTTTGCAGGCAAACAGTTAAAATGCTATTCTTAGACGGATGACTTTTGTGGACTAATTAATATTGAGCAGATTAATGAGCGATAGCCATTCAATTGACGATTGACTTGTATTTGTAGGTCGCGAGTTCCGTTCCATAGATACAATCTTATATAATTCACATTTTGTGCATGATATTAATAGGATTGCTAATACTCACAAACAAATTTCCAGATGATGATCAGTACCATCCTCTCCATAATACCACAATGCGCCTGTCAAGCATGGCGATTATGGTATATCGCCTTATATATCTTTGAGAGAGGCAAATACCTTGCAGTAATCATCTATAAACGCTGAAAAGACGCTGACAAATTGATATTGACATCATTTCAAAGTAAAACTCATTAAAAAGACAAAGTGATTGGAAATAATTATTTTACAGTTAAACAGATTGTTGACGCAAAATGGTCACAAGTCAATTATGCATCAAGGTTTTAGACGGCACTACGGCGCCATCTAGCGTTTCATCTTTGAACTACTATAACAAAATTTGTGGGAGTTTCTTGTTAATGTCGTTTAACAATATTGCTGATAGATGGCGCTAAATATAATGAAATTAAAACTTAGTTTTTGAATCAAGTTTCATGAAAACAATTTGTCTGTAGAACGGAAGTAATATATACCCATGACCATACAAAGCTTTTTGTGCGGAGGAGAATAATTACATATATCTAGCTTCTCTACTCCTCACACTTCGTTATACTTACTGCGATCGCATCTAAATCGATCAATATGTAAAATGAAATACAAATAAATAATTTCGTTATTGTTCCGATGTCCGAAAATTTTATAATTTTTCTGTGACTTCTACAATCGGTACGTGAATAAGTACAATAACGGTGATCGTTACGTTTTCTTAGACCTCCTCCTACTTGTCATCTCTTGTTACACTAGGATTTCCCTCCCTCCCCTTTCAGAACGGAGGCATTTTATATACGGCCTCAAATGGAAACTTCTTTCGCACTAGCCATATTCTTCAGACATTTTTCTTGTTCCATGGTTTGACTGAGTAGTACTTTCGCTTATTTTTAAATTTCGAAAAATAGCTTGTTCGGTTGTCAATTGATTTGTCAGCCTCAATAGACAAAAACACTTTTAACACAACACAGTACTTGAACTCTGTGAGCTAGTTGCAAAAGGTTTTAGCCGCCAAAGCCTGTATAAAGCGATCACTCTTAAAACTCTGCGGCAGACCAATAAGTTCTGACAGTGCATTCTGCAGCGAGAGATAGTACATAATAATTAATTTTAACATGTAACAATATGAATTTTGAAAACGCTTTTCCTTATTATATTATCGTTACGTTATTTTTTTTCCGAAACCAATCGTTTTTAATAGGGTGTATTGTACATTAATTGACAGCAAATACCCAATCATCCTGTGCTTGTTATCTTCATAATTAACTGCATTTTTATAAGAAAAAAAAAATAGATATTAGTCGCTATTAAGTTTCGAGGTTAGTTGGATGGTGAACTTTTAATTGACGCGTAGTGTGCCGTATCGAATCCATCACATGACTGCTATACACATTGTATCGATAAGAATCCAGGGGGGCTCAATCCTTAATAAAAGTGGCCCGTAACAATATAACGTGTATTTTTTTTGGAGTAGATAAACTTAGGAATAAAGGGAGGTTTTCTATTTGTATTGAAATACAGGGCTGTGTGAAGTATACAGTATGAGTGTTCCATACGGAACGCTTTTGCAGAATGAGTAATAATACAATGAAGGTTCTACACAGTCGTATAGTTGTACGTGACATCGCCGATAAGCCTTAAGAAAACAGACTACGTTGATTTGGACACGTAAGGTGACATCCAGAGTAAGTAGGCAACGTGGCATCCAATCTCAACATACCAGGTTCCAGACCCAGAGGGCGACCGAAAACTAGATGGATGTGGTAAAAAAAGACATGCAGTTCTGCAATGTTTCCAAAAATGAAACGTCGGATAAAGGGAAGTGGAAGCGGAAAACGAAGAAGGTAGACCCCACCATCAAAAAGGAATTATAAATGTCAAGAAGAGAGAGAGGTATTCTCCACGGTATAGCGGATGGATTATATTCATGTTGCAATTTAGAAGCTTCTAGAAGTCCGTCATCTGTAAACGTGACATATTCTATTATTTTTATATATTCTCTTGAAGGGTGGCGTCTGTCAAGACTCGTGGGTTAGTAATAGGGTGATGAAATATGGAAGTTCAGGTGATGCAGCTACAATTTTTTTTATTAAATTCATATAATTAATATTATAATCTACATTCGATAGACATTAACGTTTGTGCCTTTGTTTTTATATTTACGTTCAATATTTCCGAAAAAAAAAAAAATTGTGCTCACGTTTTGGCATGTTAGTATTTACTGAGTCTCTTAATATATTTTAACAATGCTCTGTCAATGTTCAGTTTTTAAAATTACGTTTCGTGCGACCACTTTATCAACTCTACTTCATATTGCCATCCTCAGGTTGTACGCCAGTATTCTGGTAATTAAATCCATTATGCCATCTTCACTTGAAGACTAACAACCCGCTTTAGAAATCAACCTGTTTGGTTTTGAGAATTTACGTATAAGACTATACAAAAAAACATCATTAACTAACATGGTTTTATAATACCAAAGCAGAAGACGTTTTCCAATGTCAATCAAACATTTTTAAAAATAGAGAAATCTATTATAATCATTATACATATAAATTACGTAAATTAAGTCATTGAAATCATCTGTTACTTTTAAACAAACAAACATAATAATGTTTGTTTGTTTAAAAGTAACAGAGATTTAATAAAATTTTCTATTTACATACAATAAAATTTTCTATTTAAAGTTTAGTATTCGGAAATCATTTGTCAATAGTGCTGCCATCTATGTTTCAGATATGGAACTTTAAGTGGTTTGACATAAGCAATCTAATGAGTGACATCTGTGTATTTAATTTGGATTGATTTGATAACTACCATTGTTATAAATTCAAATATTTAATCTACGTTTGAAATTGTTTACATGAATAAATTCTGTTTGTGTTTATTGCACCATTATATATTATCTTTCTCGACAGACATTGTCTGTCCCATTATCTATATATTAACATTCTTTATGATATTGTTTATTTTCTGCACATCGATAAAATAAATTCAGAGTGTTGACTTTATTTTTTTTTGTTAATTGAATATAAAAAAAAATTTGCCAGCCACCAATTTAAAAAAAAAGTAGAGATTGATTTCATAAATTCTATTTGAATTTATTGCGTCATTATAAATTATCTGTCTCAACAGACATTGTCTGTCCCTTTCCAATAGATAAAATGAATTAATGTGACATATATTTATATTCTTTATATTGTTGTTTATTCCCTTTACATCGATAATATTAATTCAGAGTAATAACTTTATTTATTATCTGTAAATTTAATAAATTGTTTTTGTGCTAGCTATCCAGTTTAAAAAATATAATTTGTATTTGGATTTAGAACTCTTGAATCTTTGAAAGTAATATTAGAAATTCAACTCAAGGAAGACCTGGAAGGTCACTCAGAGAACAATGTAGACGGCTATGCTTGGAGATTCACACAAGAACCAAGGTCACAGACCCGGCATGAGTATGCACCCCAGTAGGTTAACTGACAATATAGTTAAGTCCTGGATCTGGGAAGCACAGGATCGGTCATCGTGAGGATCTTTTGGGAAGCACTATGCCTTGCAGTGGGCATCAAAGAAGATACATAATGCCTAAATTACATAAAAAAATTCCTTAACACACAGCGAACACAACTGCAATGAATAAATCAGATTATTTTATTGGTTACTAGCTGATCCCGCAAACGTTGTTTTGCAAAAAAAAATAAAGTTTTTAATTAACAAATGTAAGATAAGGGTTGATCGTAGAGGGGTGAAAATTTAGGTTTGTATGTATTTTTGTATGCTGTATCATAATAAAATAAAAACCAAAAAAATTGTCTAAAAAATTAAAAATAAAATTTAGGGGTGGACCACCCTTATCACTTAGGGGTATGGTAAATAGATAGTAGCCGATTCTCAGACATACTGAAAACGCATGTAAAATTTGGTAAAAATCGGTCAAGCCGTTTCGGAGGAGTTCAAGTTCGAACACCGTGAACGAGAATTTTATATATTAGAAGATATATTAGATATATATTATATGGATGTTGAACTAGTTTGTAAGAGATACTCGCTTACGTATATTCAATATGACTAATACACGACGATTTGAAGGCGACATATTCTGCTACTGCATATTATTGGAATCTCCATATTGTTATTTAAAACTTGTAAAAGTCTAGATGTGCAATCAACCGTAAAATAAATAAAACCTAACCGTGACAGTTTTCTATTATAACTGCAATACTAACAGAGAGCTATTGAGACATTTTGATAATTTTTGTATTTATTTTTATACAAATTTACCAATAGTTAAGCGCCCATGCGCGACAGTTTGTGTTATCGGCTGCGTTGAGGTTTGACAGGCGATAGTTCCGAACTAAACTCACTTTTAACTGCCCGCGTGCTACCGTTACATTTTCCCGCGTTTTCTGTATATTATGTGACAGTTTTTTTTTTTTTAATTAAAACACCACATAGGCATAGGCGGTTGGGTAACTGTTGCTATATTTTTTTTTATTATTATTTTTAAATTGTGTTCTATTCTCAATTTATATTTTTAAAAAACAAATACGTAATATTTATTTCGTCTAAATAAAATATGGTTCTGTTTTTAAGATCAATAAATTGATAAATTATTCAATTCGAAATATAGGTTCTGGAAATAAATGTATTTGAATTTTGATGTAATAATATATGTATAATTTCGGAAAAATGTCTGTAAATTAAAAAACATAATAGGTCATTGTTTCTAATAAATTATCCAGACAATTTGAAACTTAATAAAATTCAGTGATAAATCTTAGCAAATAACATTACGCGTTTTTATAATAACTTTTTAATTTTGTTTATATGGTTCAAAAAACAAACCATCACCATTCTAGTGACAGTCTTAACCGATTTATCGTAACCGCGTCGTTGTTATTGCATTCGTGTGTAATAAATCAATTGTTCGTGATTAAATGGTCCAATTTCTTGCGACTTCAATACAGTGTTATAGAAATGGTTGTGTAAGTTGATAACGTGGTAAGAGTGACCATGCGTATGAGGAAGACTTTCCTGTTCTTCGACGACGACTTCAGAGATGAGGAAAACGAACCATTGCTGAGAGATCGTGGTGATACAGATGATGAGTGGCAAGTATTTTAGTCCATGTTGCGGTTAAGCCTTCACCTGTATTGTCTTTACAGTAAAGTTAAAATTTGTTACATTCATGTATATAGCATGTAGCATAGACACACTTCAAAAACCGCCAAGATAATCGATCTTGCGCTCCCTGCATTCGGCCCATTCCCAGACTTTGAAAAAAAAATGAATGTTAAATAAATACGTTTGAATTTAAGATAAGTTACCTAACAAAAAATATATTTTAAATGCGTCATTAATAAGATAGGTTACAAAAAACATATAAACGCAATTTCATCTCGATATGAATTCACAGCATGCAGTTTCGTTATCGATGCTGTGTTTACTGGCTTGTTGTCGCCACTTGAATACCTTTAGGCCTCGATTGCTAACCTGTCATTTTAAACGAGCTCCGTCGGTATTCTTGGTTCTTCTGCGGATTTCTTCACTTCAGCTTCGATCTCGCAGCAAACTTCGAGTATAACCATCTCCAAAGCTCTCTGGGTGACCATGTGTCTTCTTATAAGGTCCGAAGTTTTAACTATACTGCTATCTAAATAGTATTTGCAGTTACGACGGCTCCGTGGGCTCTGGTTCGTAGGGTGCGGAAGGCTTCTTCTTCACGGCTACTTTTTATAGTGGTGCAATAGCGAGGCTGTCGTGTTTCCTGATCGATGCAGTCGAGAAGCGGTCGCTAACTGTGTGACTTGACCCACAATTCTATCGCCATGTAAACCCCACATTGTCGTACTTCTGTCGGAATTCTCGGTTCTTCACTCATGCGCCACCATTCCTCCGTTCACACCCTGTCATAATGCAGTATAGCGTTTGCATCGCTACTATAGCGCTTTACAAATGTGACCATGTAAATTCACGGAACCTTTCCATGTACTCAGATAAAGATATAAAATTCCGCAGGACTAACAGCACTTCAGAAACGATAGAAAATGCGATTAATACGCGTTAAGATGGCATCGCTACAAAATGTCGCCAGAGGCGAGGGGCCTGAATATTTATGAAGGTAGAAAAGCTCCATCAGGAGCCACAGCTCGGGCTGCTACGTTTCACTTTGTTACATGATTAGAATTGATTTAACGGTGGCAGATGTGTAATTCGCATTGCTATACATTTAACTAAAAAGAATTTCATGTTTAAAATTTATTGGAATCAGGCGTCACCTTGCGGAAGTCCATCCTAAGAAAGAAAAGGCCAATATTTAGCCACTTCCAAACAATGACAAAAAAGACTCTGTGTTTGGCACTAATCGGTGTAACATAACTCCAGAAGATGCCCCGTGGAGGGGTGAAACACGTGTTGAGTGATTTGGCGGTGGCGGTTGTATGATTTGCATTGCTTGTCGCATGTGCATTTATCAACGAGCTGGCGGGCGGTGCACTTTGTTGCACGACTACCACTACATGTGCAGAAGTGGCTAAATATTAGTCCTTTTCTTACTTAGAATGGACTTCCACAAAATAACGCCTGAGTCCATTAAATGATTAGAAAGTTTAATCTCATTTTGGTTAGTGTTATTCTGCCGTAACTAATACCATACTGTAAGATATATATAAATCTTTCTTGTTACGACGGCAAAGTTAATAGTTATAGCCGCGTTAAACTCGTGTGATATATACTATCGAATTGCCCCCTTTAAGAATCAAGTTGCCCCATGTGGGGCGTGGGCTCTAAGTTGGGAAACGCAGGATTACATCCCTTTGCACTCGTCCAATTCAAACTCGGTAAAACTGTTAAAGTGAACGATCAAGGAAGTACAAATAGAATCCACTATCCAACGTTACAACGCTTGTAAAAATAATATTGAATTCTGTAAATATATTTTTCCTTATCAATATTAAACTGCGGTTAACCAACCGGTTGGTAAACAAACAACTTTCAACCTGATAATGAAATCAAACGACCATTGATCCCACTATAGAATATATATGTCTATTTGAAAGCGCGAAGAAACAAAATATCTTCCTAACCATCATCGACGTTTCAGCCTATACATACTATTCATATACTCTGTGTTTGGCACTAATCGGTGTAACATAACTCCTGAAGATGCCCCGTGGAGGGGTGAAACACGTGTTGAGTGATTTAACGGTGGCAGTTGTGTAATTTGCATTGTTTGCCGCATTGGTTTTTGAATAGAGCCACACCGTACATATTCTTCAAAGTTTTTACTATTTTAACCAAACATCCTGTGTATGACTCTCTTATGTACTAACACATGGCGTTATCTCTGAAACCATAAGGTCTAGGGTCTTGAAATTTGATAAGAGTATTTTTAGCCGAGTATCGATCTGCTAAGAAATTAAACACGCAAGAGAAGGGTTGAGGGGGCAATCGTAAAGTCAGAGAAAGGAGGGATAACTTAAAAGGTATCTACGCGGGGATATATCATAATCGCCATACTTAGCAGGCAGGTTGACGGTATTATGGTATGCAGAAATCTTGTTTGTGGGCAGTGGAAATCCTATATAATTCATTCACAAGATGTGAATTATATAAGAATTTATTATGGGAATAGAAGTCACGACCTATCGCAATTCTCAGTGCTCTACCACTGAACTATCACTGCTCAATATTCCATCATCATTTCAGTCTACATCATGGATGCACAGACCGCGGCCTGCCGGTCGAATACTGGTGGCCCGCCGGCAGCAAAAATAATACTGTCGTACATTCGAAAAATATTGAATTCTATTCCAGAATAAAACCAAAAAAATTTAACTACCTATACTTCCGGCGGCCGGCCCGCCATCAGTTCATGATTTTCCCGAGTGGCTTCTAGTCTTCATAAGTCTGTGCAACCATGGTCTACATCGTTCTCTGGATATATCCCGTAGATTTATAATAACACCGTTTAGAAATAGCCCGTTTTTAGATGTCTTCCGAAGGTGGACGTTCTGCTCTCCGCTTCCCAGTTGTGATCTTCACTCCAGAACCACAAAACCTCCGTGACCATCTGTTCTGCGAGCTATGCTACCTGAACTAGCTAATCAGCTGGGCTATGCTATTATGGCTTACGATGGACTAATAACAAATTAAACCTTAGAAATGACCGATGTACATAGTAAAGTCAATAAATGAATATTTTATCTTCGATACAAAACACTTGCATATAAATACTGTCACGTCAAACCGTAGATAAAGGACCCTGCCGAGGTCACGCCTCTCTAGGACGGACACAGACCTCTGGATTGACCTTTTGCATTCCGTAACTGGACAACGATCGCCTTCGTTATTTCACCCCAAAGACGCTAACTACAAACCTTAGTCTTCCCCCGTAGATATCTATGGGGTGAGCTAGATAGCGACGTAAGGTCACCTAAAACCTTGATGTGTATTTGTCTTGTGATTGTTTTGTGTCAACAATATAATAATAATATCAATTCAGCGTCGCCGTTTCAGTTCATAGACACCCACTGCAAGGTATAGGCTTCCCCCAAAGATATCTATGGGGGAGGCCTATACCTTGTTTATGTATTATACCATGACCGCCACACTAGGCAGGCGTAGTGTGGTATTATGAAACGCAGAGGACGCCACTGACCATCCTCTGGATACTTGTTAATTAGCAATGGCAGTCAGATATATTTAATGCACAAAATGTAATTTATATAAGATTGTATCCTGGGAATATAAATACATATATATATATATATATATATATATATATATATATATATCCCGCAGACATTAGAGTCCTTGCCTTTGTTTGTTACAAACAGATATAACATTTCCGTTATGTTTTTTATTAATTGATACAGTGTAACTGCCACAGTGTTTATTTGTATAAGTACTAAGCTACTCTCTCTATAATTATTTAGTATTGATTTTACATTGTATCTATTTAACAACGACACAGATGTACATATTATAGTTATAATATAATCTATTTTGGTTATCATAAATAAACACGCACTCTACAGGGAACTACGCATTAGTTTCATTAAAATTTTGTTCATTAGTTTACACGTAATGAGCGAACAAACAGACAAATATTGAAATTAATTTTAACGACCATTTGACTTGTTAACTACGTATATTTATTATATACAATAGCGGCCATCTTTTCGTTTCTTACTGATCAATTTAAATGAATAAATAAATCTAATTTATCTAAAGTTCATAAGAAAAATTGAATTTTCTTGTCTTCTTATTCTTTTGAATGTCGTCGTCCGCTGCAAAGCCGTCTCTCCCAAAGAACTCCACGATGACCGGTCTTACTGCCCACATTTAGCGAATTCCCGTGACTTTAAGTATGCTGTTTGTCCAGCTAGTGGGGGTGTTTACCCACGCCGCTTCTACCGGTTCGTAAACATCACTCGAGAATCTTTCCTACCGTTCACTGCCATTTCAGACGAGAGATTCTTCGAGCTACGTCGGTGATATTGGTTCTTCTTCGATTCTCCTCATTTCTGGTTCGATATTAAAACTCCGAACATTGCCCATTGCTCTCTGGGTGACTTTAAGCCTTCCTTTGAAGCCAGGTAAGTAACCTGGTCTCAGATCTATACGTCATGTTTCTTTTTTGCCTCCCTCTCTCCCCTATCACATTTACGGATCAGGACATCACAATCTAATTTATAATATATAACATTCTTAATTAAAATATTTATTTACTTTCACAATGAAACAAGTTTCGTATATTTAAATAAGTTTCTGTTTTGTTTATTTCATTATACTATATTTATCTCAGTGTCATACCTAACTATTGCGAATCGAGACTCATTTTGTTAAGTTTGTCACACGCTATGTTATGCCATCTGTGTGAGTATTGCGGCGATGTTTATTGCTTCGGCTACTGTGGTAGTATGGTTCAAACATCATCAACTTTTGCGATGATCAAAAGTATTACTAAATTTTCACAGTCTTACCTGGCTATGTATCTGAAAAACTCAAAATTATTACTGTGTTCGCCTAGTATTGTTCACATAGTACTAGTATAGTATAACAATGCTGGTTTTTCAGTAAGAGATACAGTGGAGCAGTATTAACAATATTAATAAATAATAATATTATATTCGTCATAGTCGTTTTAACTCGTGAGCGCTTCATACAAGTCGTAGGCCACCACAAAGGTAATTACGTATATACCGTCATATGTACCGTCTCTTTCCAAAAGTCGATGTGCAATATTTATCGCCGGGTTGTAATGGGTGTGTCAATGATAAGAATAAATAAGAGAATCATGATTTAATTCAAAAGTTTATTATTCAATTAATAAATAATTATACCTTCTGCTGCAGGATTCCATCAAGACCTAGTCAGCAGTTCAATGTGGTGCGACGTGTGTACCAGCAGGACGTGTTGAACAAGGATGCTGATTACCATGTACCGGAAAAACCATGTAAGTTTATCTTAAATTTCAATTAAAAAAGTAAGCATTTGACTAGGGTAGGAAGCGAAAGTCTGAGGGTGTACCTTATATAGATACCACATGTGTGATGATCACACAGTGCAGATAGTGACCATCAAGAGGGAAAAACAGAAGAAGAGAAGAACAGAAGTACGGTATCTTAACTTCAGAAAGATTTCTCTCCAAATCCAAAACAAAATTGTCTGTTAGTTATTAACTATCGTTTATTGTAATTTTATTTGGTCTTTTCTGTACTTTTAAAATAAGTCTTGAAATCGATGAAATTAAAAAAAATATTACGTAATTGTTGGCAGTTGTTTCTTTTTGATTCGTTTCTTTTTTATCATCATGATCATCACGATGACCGATCTTGCGGTGCCTGCATAGATTTTCCGCAACTTGACTATGTCATTAGCAAACCTACTGGGGCACCTATACACGCCTATTCTAATGGTCGCCGGTTGCAGCGATGTCTCCCTCCCACTGCCACTTCCAAGGAGAAATTCTTCGAGCTACTTCGGACACTTCTCCTCATTCCTGATTTGATCTCGCAACGAAGTTCCTTGCATAGTCCTCTCCACTACTCTCTGTGTGACGAGTCTTTTTATAAGGCACATCGTAAGCGACCACTTCTCGGTTCCGAAAGTCATCATTTACAACTCCCACTGGTCAAATTGACAGAAGAAAACTGTAATAAAAGAGATTGTGAAGAGTGAATGGAGAAAGTGAAATAAAAGTATGAAATGAAAAGAAATATATTTACCCGAGTTGTAATGTACCCTGCCTGTACCGTTTGGTTGCGGAAACCAGCCCCCTGGGACATGAGAAGACAAGACAACGTCTTTGGCTTACACATGGCAAAGTGCAACAAGAGGTCCCCAGAAAGGGGGAGTCATGAAAGAATAAAAAAAACACATACACACAAAGACTCGTCTTCAGGCATTGCGGTATCTTAATAATTAATTTCGATAATCTATTTTTAATTTTGGACAATTTTAGTGAGCTATCGGTGCAAGAAGGTGCTAAAGAGTTGCGGTTTCGGTGACTGCTTGCTGAACTCTGTTCCGGTGGCGCGATGGCTGCCGCGGTACAGTCCCCGGCGCGATCTCGTGGGAGACATGGTAGCGGGCGCTACCACAGCTGTCATGCACATACCACAAGGTTCGTCAGACATACTGAATTTTACTGCTATTTTAATATGTAGTAATCCGAATTCGGAAAACAATTATTAGATAGTGTGATAACATATAAATTATTTCTATCTTTAATACTTATAACCAATTACCCTGTATATAAGAGACTTTCTCCTGTGTACTAACTCATCACGATATCTCTGGAATCGTAAAACATAGTCTCAAATTTGATAGGAAAATTTTTTTAACCGAGTATAGATCACCTAGAAAATTATACCGCAAGGTTGACAAGGGTCCAGGGCCCGTAACGGGATCGGCAGAGGACAGATCCCGTTCGGAGACGACGTCGTCAGCCATACCATAAACGGGGCCTTCGGCGACTCAGAGGCGGACGATGGTTCGACGTCTCGGTCTCGAACCATCGTGATAGCACCACGAGGGTTTCGGGGGTAGCGTATACACGCATACCCCGGGACGGGCTATCGAAAAAATAGCGCAGAGGGCGACCACCGGGGGGGGGGGGGTTAGTGGGTAGGAATCCCACATACCCCTGTCCTCCCCTCAGAGACATCTTAAACACCGGAAAATTTTTTCCCACCGAAACCAAAAAAAAAGAGTCCAGGGCCCGTTGCAAAGCATTTGTCTCCCCCTAAGATATCTATGGGGGATATAAAGTAATCGCCACGCTTGGCAGGCCGGTTGGCGATTGAAGTGTGATGCTATTGTGGTAAATTGTCTGTAAGCAGTGGTAATGATTTATAATTAATGCACAAAGTTTTAATTTATAATTTATATATGAATATCCCGGGAATTGAACCCGCGATCTACGATCTCAAGTCTCAGTTCTCTACCACTGGGCTACCACACTACTATCACCAATTATATATTTAATGGAATCAGGCGTTACCTTACGGAAGTCTATCCTAAGTAAGAAAGGGACCAATATTTAGCCACTTCCGCACATGCAGTGGTAGTCGTGCAACAAAGTGCACCGCCCGCCAGCCTGCCGATAAATGCGTATGCGGCTACTACACAACTATTGCGAACTACACAACTGCCACCGCCAAATCACTCAACACGTGTTTCACCCCTCCACAGGTCATCTTCAGGAGTTATGTTACACCGATTAGTGCAAAACGCAGAGTGTGACTCTAAATCTAAATATTGGTCCTTTTCTTACTCACCAATTGAATGTATATATTGCATTTTACTGTCATAAGTTGAGTAAAATAATCAGTATATCCCAGGTAATTGGGAAGTTGAAGTGGCAGGCCAAGTCCCAAGGATCGCTAAGACTTTAAGGTTCTGACGCCCGCCCAGTAAGTGGTCAGACAACTTTATTAAGATCGTCGGAATACGCTGAAAAGCAAAGATAAAAGATTTCATCATGAACAGTCCTCGCTACTTACCGCAGGCACGGTACAGCGGTTACGGTAGCACTATGAGACTTATATAAATAGATTACGTAAAATGAACATTTGAACAAATATCTTCAATAAAAAATAATGTGAGATTTATCGAGCATATGTTTTTCAGGTATGGCGTACGCGCTCTTAGCGGAGGTGCCGCCTATAGTGGGTCTATACATGGCCTTCTTCCCTGTTCTGGTGTATGTAATCTTCGGAACTTCTCCGCATGTGTCCATGGGTACCTTTGCGGTAGCGTGCTTAATGGCTGGAAAGGTAAATATATTTACATAACGTGATCATTTGTGAACGTTTAAGACACTAGTTGTATGCTACATTTGATCAGTTATATTTTAAAACTACTAAAACTCTGTCCAGCCGTGGACTTATTAGGGATCAAGTTATGATAACCTTTGTATGATAGGAGACTAATGCCAGAAGAACTAAATTTCATTTCGCGTCATTTATTCTTCTTTTTCAACTGATAGACGCCCACTGGGCGCCAGAGGACGCCCACAAGGCATGGGAACCTCAAAGATGTTTCCAATTACCGTCACTGCCTGCGTCTAGTGACTTCCTGCAAACTTAAATATTTCGTCGGTCCACTTAGTAGGGTGTCTGACCTCGCCACGTATTCCGACTCGTGGTCGCCATTGCCAATTCAGAAGAGCAGTTCTTTGAGATACGTCGGTAATCTTGATCCTTATGCGGACCTCCTCATTTTTGAATTCTTTCTATGAATCTACTAGGATCAAAACGCGTTCATTAGAGTAATAATTACCACGGATAATAACCTTTGAACATTCTTAATACAATAGCACGATTTAACTTTTACTTATATGATACATATGTATATATGTACATTTATTTTATTATTACATACATTAGCCCGTGATGGTATAGCAGTTAGCATTGACCTTGCAGTCCATAGGTACCCACTACAAAGTATAGGTCTTCCTCAAGGATATCTATGGGGGGATATACCATAATCGCCACGATAGGCAGATGGTTTGGCGATCGCAGTACAGTATTGTGGTATGCAGAGATCGCTGTCAATCCTCCGGAAACTTCTGAGCTATGGCAATCATATATAAATAATGCACAAAGTATGAATTATTTAACATTGTTTTCTGGGAATCGAATCTGCGACCTAAAATCGCAAGTCTCTGTTCTCTTGTTATTATAATTATTATTTTCTCTATTGAGTATATATTGATCGTACATATAAAAGAATGGTGTGTTAATTGTTGAAATATTTGAATTTATTTAATAAAATAGTTTTAGATGGTATATTATTTTTTCCAGGTGGTCACACAGTATTCGGCGCATCCTGAGTACGCGAATCTAGTCAATTCAACGAACATAACAGGTAAGTATTTAAGTTTAATACAGGATGATAATATTGCAATACTTTTTTATAAACGCATTGAAACGTGACGGCTTGTTGTGACTAGTAATTATTGGGGTGTAATATGCAGAATGCGCTGGATCTTTGATCCCTGTTTAGTAATGTTTTTGTTTTGTCATTGTTTGACTATAAATCATTAAATGTTATTAGTGAGATAGTTTTAAGGTAATAATTGTAATTAATTTTATATTTCTAAACTTCTAAGTTTGTATTTTCTTACCTTGCCTTTTATTACTGTTTATATCCAATAAAGTAAATAAATAGATATACAACATTGGTATTTCTGTGTTTTGGTGCGTAAATAAATAATATTCATGAGTTTTTAATAAGAGTACATACAATTGTATATCTAAATGCAAGCAATACAGAAAAATGTATTTTATTTTTCTATAAAAAAATTATGAAATGGGTTATGGCGTTACCAAGGAAAATATCAATAATAATATACATATATGTATATATGAAATATAGTTGCGATCAACGTAAATGCTTTTTAAATCTGGATTCCAAATTCAAATTTGTAATATCTTTATTCAAGTACGCATGCACTTGTGAATATTCAATTATTTTTACACGAGTAATAAGCTAATATCGTCGAATACTGATCTGCTGAGAAGAGCTATTAAAACCTAGTTTAAAAGGCTTTACTTACAACTATAGGTTTCTTTTACAGACACTGTAATAGCGGCACCGCAGTACACTCCACTTCAAGTGCTGAGCATCGTCTGTCTGTCAGTGGGATTTTTTCAGGTATGTTGTTATATGACAGGTTCGAATACGCTAACATTGTGGGTCAACGGAGGCAGAAATATATTGTCCACGGAGTTCAAGTTGCTAAGAACGGTTAATTGTTTTTGTATTTGAAGTTATACAGACTACACTTCGAGTCAACTTGCCTGCTATGCATGGCGATAATGGTATATCCCTCCATAGACATCTCTGGGATGGACTATTCCTATAAGCTGAAATGATGACAAAGAAAACTGCTAAAATCAATTGCTTCCCTATATATATAATTTAACTTAGATCTACGAGAGTTCCAAACGCATCCTGATTTAAAAAGTCACCATAACAAAGTAAGACGGGATTTTTTGTTGATGAATTTATTACCACTTTAAATTATTTTGAATCATGCTATTAATAAAATAAGTCTATTATCCTTTACAAGTATTATTGTTGATTGTAAGTATATTCTAATTATTGTATCGATGGTCTTTTTAATTGATCGTGGTGATCTGGCCTAGGTGGGGGCGTAAAAAAGAAGGAGGATACTATTGGTAGTTCAAGTTTAATAAATAAAATAAATAATGATTGTAATAACTTAAACAGATCATAATGTGGATGCTTCGATTGGGCGCTGTGTCGACGCTCTTGTCGGAACCCCTGGTGTCCGGCTTCACCACGGCCGCCTCCTTCCAGGTGCTGGCTTCGCAGCTGAAGGATCTCTTTGGTGTCAAGATACGAAAAATTGGATCGGATTATAAAGTCGTTTTGGTAAGCTAAGAGTATATCATTAAAAACATCTATCACTAAACAAGATTCAAATGTCTGAAATTTCGCATTAAAACTTTTCGATTTGAACATAAGATTTTATTATCGAATTTTTATTAGAGTTTTATTTTATCTGTTACAGATAAAACAAAAAAAAAATGCTTTAAAAGCAATAGTCTATGGTATTTATCATCCGAATTGATATGATAATAAACCGATTCTAAGATAAACTAGCTAAACCTGCGACTTTGTCCGCGTGATATTTACCAAAAAAAATATTTCAATTATTATACTTCTATTACATAGTTAATTCTTATTACATCAGTTACCTGCCAATATAAGTTCCGTCAAAATCGGTCCAGCCATTTCAAAGATTAGTCGGAACAGACAGAAGTACAAAAAATTTTGAAATTGTTATTTTGGTTTAAGTACCATATACATATTCATATGCTGTATTACAAACATCGCTATAATAAAAACAGTTAATAATATTAATATTACAAACACACACACCAACTTTGTTTATTTTTACGACACAAATTTTGGAATACGAATTTGAATTTAAAAATGGAATTAGTAAAAAAATGAACACAAAACCCAATTCGGAAAAGTTTTTGTTGAAGATAAACCTCTGTTCTGTTTATTCGCAGACAGTGATAGAAGTAATAAAGAACATGCCGTATCTGAACTGGGCTGCACTGATAATATCTTTCATCACCTGCTTGGTGATAGCTGTGAACAACGAAGTACTTAAGGTAAGTACCTAACAAAATGGATGGAGGTGGTGAACTTTTACAAGTACTGTTTGATTGTTAGGATTTAGATCTTCAGAGGGTTGAGCTGGTATAAGGATGAGAAT
The DNA here is from genome assembly GCF_028537555.1 of Battus philenor. Lineage (NCBI taxonomy): Eukaryota > Metazoa > Arthropoda > Insecta > Lepidoptera > Papilionidae > Battus > Battus philenor. The sequence goes on from NW_027181686.1 coordinate 11,246,512, forward strand.
ACCTAGTTTGGACCCCTTGACAGTATGATCAATCTATGCGTGCGAAAGAGATGAACATATGGCGTGGGAATGTGAGAAAAACCGTGCAAGGACCGACATAAGGCGGGGGGAGGAAAAATTGGAATTCCTTCGGGAACTCCAGTTGGTGCCTTGAAGTTTATTTGGAATTTAGTTTTTTACTTATTTAGTTATTAAACACTAGTCTACAATTGAAATTAAAGTATGTGTGTGCGTGCGTGCGTGTGTGCGCGTGTGCTTGTGTGTGTGTGTGTATGTGTGTCTTAAAATTTCACATTTATTTACACTGAATTTATACTGTACATACTACATACACTAATTTAATTTAACTAACCCTTTTCTTTCTTCACTGTCACACTATGATACACTGGAAACATTACTTCGCAAAAGCTGTACCTTCTCCCCTCCCCCCTTAAAAATGGTGGGTATAAGTTGTATTTAAATACATGCGAAAGTATAAAAAATAACATAAATATCTAAAATAAATAACGAATCATTTTTTTATACTTTAGATGTCCAAGGATTTCGTAGTTCTTAAACCCTTGATCATAAAGCTTCTATCGGTCTTCCTTCCCCCTCTGTCACCCCTTATTCAGTAAGCGACTTACTCTGCTTGATTTTTGCATGACGTTGATTTATAGTACAACCAGTATAACTTATTATATCTTATCATGTAGCCGATGAAAAATATATGCAGCTAGCGCCATCTAGTACAGAACAGAATAACTTCATATATGTTTTGTTGACATTCCTTGTTATAATCTGTTAAAATTTACAGCCGTGGGTGAGCAAACGCAGCCGGGTGCCCGTACCTATAGAGCTGCTGGCAATCGTGATCGGCACCCTCGTATCCAGGTTCGGCAGCCTGAAGGAGAGCTTCGGCATTGCTCTGGTCGGAAACATACCTACAGGGTGCGTTTATAAATACAACTTAATTATTTGACAATTAATAACTACAAATAATCTTTCAAAATATACAGAGTGATTGGTTTTAGATATAAATGATTTAAAGAGGTGGTTGTCTCTCATATTGAGGGCCTTAGTACCTAGTGCTATATATATACCTAGCTCTATGGGGCGTCCGCCGAAGCGATCTTAAAGGCCGTGTTCTGCGCCGAGGTTTCGTTGGAGGCCTTCTAGCAACCTTCAAAGAGGTTTTATGCTCTGCTCCCTGCCGCCTTTAACTCATGGATTCTACAAATGCCATTTGGGCAACGAGTGTCGGCCAAATATATGGGGTGTAATAAATACCCCCTTTTTCAGTAAAAAAAACTTTGAAGCTTTTACACTACTTCACTATCAGCCTGTATAAGACAGTTCCTCCTGTATACTGACTTATCATGATTCGACTAACTTACACTTTTGTTTAGTATTTATTGATTATTTATTTATTTAAAAAAATCTTTTGGAATAAGACAGAAAAATAGCTTCTGGCAGTATAAAAGACTTTAGGGGCAGATGAAATTAAATAAATCCTTTTTCACTATTATTATTTCGTTATTTATTATTTCTGAAACAATTTATAGCTTTTACACATATAAGCGATCACCATGTATATGTTATTTTCCGTGACCAGGTTACCAGTCCCGGAGGTGCCGCCGGTGGAGCTGTTTCCTTCGATAGCCCTGGATGCCTTCACCATCACAATGGTCACCTACACCATATCCATGTCCATGGCTTTGATATTTGCTACCAAGGAGAAGTATGAGATTGACGCCAACCAGGAACTGCTCGCCCTGGTGATTATACATTTTTTATATTTTCATTTAGGCACGCCCTTTCTAACACAGCCCAGTGAATTGGCCAGTGGAAGGAGTAGTTGGCAGGTCAGATAGTGCGGCACAGGCCAGTGGAGCCTTAAGGTTCTAGCGTGAAGACCAACCAACAAGCGCAGCATAAGCTGTACGCCTACAAGGTAGACTGATGATCTTGCGAATGTCCTCGGAAGCCGCTGAATGCAAGCCGTTTCAAACTGCTTCTAATTGATGATGTTCCGTAGAACATAATACACATTTACATAGGCTTTATATTGGTATTTTTATTGGTATTTTTTACACTTTTGGCTGACATGAATAAGTAAATTAAAGATTAAAAAAGATATTAATAACTCTGAATTGTTCCAACTATTTTAAGATAGGATTAATTGACGGCCAAAAAAATTGTGTGTAGTGAGAATAGAATTCTTACTTCGTCGCTTACTCCACGATTTCTGGAACATTCTATTCAAGAACATTTTCTTTCTTTTTTTTTAAGAACTTTATAAGAAAAGACTTCGTTAAAACAGGGTCGTTTTTTTGGTCATCAAGTGTACGCATTGTATATATTGATCTGGACTTGTACTACATCATTTAATAGCAACTAGTGAAAGTCAACTTTAAATTGTTTTTTTATTGTACAGGGTGCCAGTAATGTATTTGGATCTTTCTTCTGCTGCGCTCCAATCTGTGCTAGTCTTTCGCGGTCTTACATACAATATCAGGTACGATTCAATACTTATTATACAGGATGATCGGTTACAGATATATTAGTTTTAAAAGAGTGAATATAAACTTTTCAATATATAAAACTTAAAAAAATATATATTTTTTGTCTGTCAGTTTCCTAGCCCGCTACTTTATTCGGCGCTGAGTGTACATGAGTAAAGTAAGGTTTTTGATCACCAGGCGGGTAGCAAAACAGGTCTCACGACGGTGGTAAGCGCGATGCTAATCCTGTGCGTGCTGCTGTGGATCGGGCCGTTCTTTGAGCAGCTGCCCCGCTGCGTGCTGGCCTCCATCATCGTCGTCTCCCTCAAGGGCATGTTCATGCAGGTCAAGGAGTTGCGCAAGTCAGTGAAATCGAGTATTTAATTTTTTTGGATTTTCAATAATATCTTTTATATTTTTATAAGTAGTTTTATCAGTAGATAAAAGCACATATGTATATATATATATATATATATATATATATATATATATATATATATATATATATATATGTGTGTGTGTGTGTGGGTGTGTGTGTATGTGTCAGTTAATTAACACCGTCATCTTTATTCAATGGCTCTTTGACTATTAGCGCCATCTATTAGTGAAATCCGAAGTAAAAAGTTTCCCACATATATATATATATTTATTTGTTTTGGTATTAATAGAAAAAATATGTTTTATTGTCTTTATTTATAGTTTATTATTTATGAGAGCCATTTTCGTTTGTTTTTATTGTAATATAATTATTTGATTTATAAACATCAAGTTGATATTACGGATTTAGTTTCTGAGATCCATAAATTATTTCTTGACTCCTTGTCCCATATCATTCGGCTCTTGCAGACGAAAGTCTACATATAATGTATGTTACCATTGACCACCCACAGTACAGAAACGCTGAGGTTTCTGGCCTCATTGGCAAGCTGACCGTTCCTCAACAAGCCCTGGGGAGGGGTATGTTCGAGACTCCTCTAAGATATCGAAGGAATGGGAAGATATTCAGACGAAAGTAACCGAAGGTAACCCCCACTGGGTTACCTGGTTAGCAAGCCTATGACCTTATAAGGTCAACAGACGACTGAATGGAAGCACTTTCTGCCGGTCCTAAGGGAAATCTAGCTTATATCAAGTAGTGGACGTCAACCACTGAAATAATGATGATAATATATATTATTGGTTCAACAGATTCTGGAAGCTGAGTAATCTAGACGCCATCGTGTGGCTGGTAACCTTCCTGACGACTATGCTGATCAACATTGATATTGGGTAAGTGTATGTCTGAAATGGCAGTCGGCGAGGAACATCGCTCGTGCATGCATTAGAGCTGAAGGTTCGAGTGGCGATCACGAGACGGTATACCTCTAGTATGACCATCCACTAGGTGGACTGAAGAAATAGTCAAGATCTTAGGAAGTTTCTGGCAAGTCATGTGGTTAGTGCCAGACGGGTCATTATATGAAATACCTATTCATATGTTATCTCACTCTACAGACGTTGTCTGTATTAGCTATGAGTAATAGAGTTATTGATGCTCACCCAGGAAGCTAATTATTGTCAAGTACTCTTTATAATAACACAAGTTTCTAGGTGATGGGCAGCAGCGTCCTCTGCGTACCATAATACCACACAGTGATCGCCAACCCGCCTGTGAAACGTGGCGATTATGGTATATACCTCATAGATATGTTTTAGAGTGGATATCAATGGTCTGAAACTACGACTCTGTATAAAACTATATTTTTAAAACAGTTTATGTTGAGTTTCCCAGCAGAACTGCCTTCCAAGCTGGTATCTTCCTGCAAGGATAACAATGCCGACATTATATGTTGATAAAAAAATATTTTGGTTACGATATTTGATTTCAAACCTTAACAAATTAAAGAAAAGTTATTTCAAAAATGTGCCTTGTAATTCTTTTTGCTAAACAACGTTATAAGTTTTATTTTCTGGTGTATTAATAAATATATATATATATATATTTATGTGTATCCGCGTGTGCGTGTGCGTGGGTATGTGCGTGCGTGTGTGCGTGTGTATTGATAGTCGAAATAAATAATTGGTCTTGTGAAGAACTTTGGTTTACGCCTAACCTAACCTTTGAGATGTATTTATCTAAATTGTAAAAGCACTGGAAAATGTTTTTTTTTCTAACAAAATCTTCTTTTTTTAGAAGTAATTAGAAAACATAAGAAAGATGAATGTAATTGGTATAGGTTGTTTTTAATTTATGGCTTCACCAAAGAAATTAGGAATTGTTTCGAATAAATATGTTTAAAAATTTGACGAAAATTTTATTGCAAAACCCAAGAAAGTTTTATCAAACCGGTTATTTTCTATATCTTCGCTAAGAGACTGTTTTCACTTATACAAAACAAAATTTTTTCCATATAGCTAATGGCTGCTGTCAAAACCATAAAAGTTTTATTAGAATGTATTAAAAAAATATCGTGTATCATGTAGCATTACAATAAAGCTTTAATCACATTATTACTTAAATCTTATAGTTAAATAAATAGATCATTTATTTTAGTAAGCAATCATAGTTTATAACTTAATATATTTTAATTAAAAAAAATTAAGTAATAACTTTAAAATTCGTTGTACTTTTTTTTTACTTACTGAAATCCGCTGTCATTTTTTATTTATTTTAATTATAATGCATCAAGCCATGTTTATCAGGGCTGTTACTTGAAAATGATTCAGTTAAATAATATCAAATAATATACTTTGCTTCTCAAAGACACTAATATTCAATATTAAAGCTTTGACAGCTTTAATATTGAATATTAGACTAATATGAATATGAGACTCTGTGTTGGCACTAATCGGTGTAACATAACTCCTGACAATGCCCCGTGGAGGAGTGATTTGGCGGTGGCAGTTGTGTAATTCGAATTGTTTGCCGCATGCGCATTTATCAGCGGGCTGACGGGCGGTGCACTTTGTTGCACGACTACCACTGCATGTGCGGAAGTGGCTAAATATTGGTCCTTTTCTTACTTAAGACAACTTTGACATTGAAAATATAAAATTACAGATTGGCAGCCGGTCTTTTGGCCAGCGTGGCGACACTGTTCTGTCGTTCTCAAAAGCCATACACCTGCCTGCTGGGCCGTGTGCTTAACACTGACCTGTACTTGGACACCAAGAGATACAAGGCCGTAAGTATGAAGTGATACGTAGATTTGAAAGTACACGGTATAGTCCAGCGGTTTGACAAGTTGAAGGCAGATCACATAACGTAAATGACCGCTGTGGTCTTTGTAGAGACCATGGACTGGCAAGCCCAGCTTAGGTCGTCCACATGTGAACACGTCCACATATTGTAAATCTATAGTGGAGGTTTTTATCAATGGACGTCATACGGCTGAAATTATAATGAAGTATAACTATATTATCTGTGAATCTAGAACTCATTTGTCTGTAAAAACCTATAAACCTTTACACCGATTTCCGAACCCCTGTATAATGTTATGTGTTACATAAATTTTTTTCTATTGAAAAGCGACTAGTCTATTATTTCTGGAAACGTAAATTCTGAAGAGAAAGTAAACAATAATTCATTTTAAGTTTTTACACTTCTATTTAAACACGTTACTAAATAACAGTAAGTTTCGAATCTGCTTTAAGTTTGCTGACGCTAGTTCCGATTAAATTTATTTCAAAGTAAGGCACTTTGGACGGGAAAAGAATAATTAACGAAGTCTCATTATCGAGAATAAGACCTCTCGTCCACGGCGAGCTTTTCGTAGCGATGTTAAAGCTATGCAATCGCTAGTGTGCCGTCACCTACATAGCAACGATTCAGTCATCATGTAAACGCGATACCTATTCAACGCTGCGCAAAAATATTTGCGATTGCGACTGTTGCAAGATGGAATCTTTTAAAACAACATTATAAGTAACGTTGTCTTTGGTGCTGCTTTTGAGTAAGCAGCCAAATGCATCCATTTAATAATGAGAGTTTGCTCGGTAGATATCATGTAAAAAGGTATAAAATATTAAAAACCTTACATTGCTGTTAGGTTCTCCACTCACGCGCCAACCTCCATCCGTTCTCTCCCCATGGCGAAGCAGTAGCACGTTGGCATCGCTACAGTAGCACGCTTTCATCGCTACCGTAGCGCGCTTTCATCGTCACCAAAACTCGCTTTCGTCGCTACCGTAGCGCGCTTTCATCGCTACAGTAGCGCTCTTTCATTGCTACCGTAGCACTCTTTCATTGCTACCGTAGCGCGCTTTGATCGTCACCAAAACTCGCTTTCATCGCTACCGTAGCGCACTTTCATCGCTACCGTAGCGCGCTTTCATCGTCACCAAAACTCGCTTTCATCGCTACCGTAGCGCGCTTTCATCGCTACAGTAGCGCTCTTTCATTGCTACCGTAGCGCGCTTTCATCGCTACAGTAGCGCTCTTTCATTGCTACCGTAGCGCGCTTTCATCGCCACCGAAGCGCATTTTCATCGCTGTCGTAGCGCTCTTTTGTCGCTACCGTAGCGCGCTTTCATCGCTACTATAGCGCGTTGAAAATTACTATTAAAACTCTTTAAATAAATCTAAAAATAAAATCTACCTAATTTAACTTATCATTAAAAATTTTAATGATGATTATCAAAATAAAAATCAAGTATTAAAAGTATGTATTTATTCGTTCGTATAAGTTGATAATAGCATGCCTTGACTCAGCACATCCATTTCTCTGTCCTGTTCTATTGATATTATAAAATAGTTTATTAAAAACATAAGTAATATGTTAAAAAGAATGAATGTCAACCATTTTGTCACGTCTAAAATTCCCGCTTCATAGTTCAGATGATATGGTATTCTTTTATTGCCGGTCAATCTCATGTTGTTTTTTTTTACAATTTCTTTTTATTATTATTACATTTGTAAATATAATCTATTGTTTACACATTTTGATTTCTCATGTTTAGTGCGTCATATTTATAAATTGTTGTTTCGTCAAATCTGTCAAACTTGACACAGATAAAACATTGACATTATTTAGTTGTCATAATGACAATAAGTTCCTTATGTTTCGGTGCGTTCAGTTTAACACTTAAATAAAAATAAATAATTCATACAGTAGTAGAGTGAGTTTTGAAATATGAATTACATAAGTAGATATTCAGTCTTTTTTTCCAATTTTTTATGGTTCGTTTTCTTGTGTCAATCATCACTTTAGAGCGGTCGGAATTGACCTTCTGTTGATCTCGTGGGCAAACGTTGTCTGTGTATCTTGTAATAAGTGACAATAGTAACTTTAATTTTAGTACAAAGTCTGCAGAGACAGATAGCAATATACAAAAACATATGCAATGATTTTTAAAAATGTTTTTCTTTCTCTCTCTCTTTCATATAATAAATAGAGATAGAGAGGCAAATGAGCTATAAATTCACCCCTCAAAAACTGTTTTACTTTTCACAAATCACCCTTGTATATACAGAAGTGAATAAAGAGGCTATTTCTATATATACTTACTTAGAGTAAGTGGTTAAAGTTCTTAAAGTTATAAGTAACGTATAAAGCTGTGTTTACACATTTTATTCCCAGGCTGAAGAGATCCCCGGTATAAAGATATTCCACTACTGTGGCGGATTGAACTTCGCTAGCAAGAACCTGTTCCGTTCTACGCTCTTCCGCAAGATCGGCTATCTCAAGCCCACAGAGTCCGCACACGAAGACGAAAATCTTACCAAGAGCGAGTCTTTTGAGTGGGATCCTACCATTGGACACAGGGTAAATATATCTTTATGTAATGTTGATTGTAGTCAGTTTATTTAATGACCCCAGCGGTAGACAACTGAGACACGGCCGTAGATCGCAAGTTCAATTCCCAAGATACAATGTTAAATAATTCACACTTTGTTTTATATATGGTTGCCATTGATCACCAACTAGTTTCAAAAGGACGGGCAGCAGCATCTTTCGTCTGCCAAACGTGACAATTATGATATATCTCCCCAAAGATATACATACATGTCTCCTAAAATATTTATGTATTTTAAATACATACCAATACCTCACTTTGCGTCGTGGTTACGTTCCAAAAAAACACGACGCAAATTGAAACGCCGCAAAGTGAATTAAGATTTTCTATAGCAAACCATGTTAAGATCGAAGATAGGTTCAAGGGTTACGAAAATACAACTTATTAAAAAGAAAATTGAACAAAGTGAACATTTAAAAAACAAAAGTAATATAACTCTGCCAATAAATAAATTGGAATAATATTTATTTTTTTTGTAATTAGAAACAACATGTAAAAATTTATATAAATTTATTATTTTCTTTTAAAAAAAGCACAACACACTACGTAATTGAAACTGAACTCTAAAATTAGCAAAACAAAGTGAAAATAAAACATTAGTATTCAAATTGCGTTGATTATTAGTTAAAAAGGGAATTCCCGAGTTTTGATGGCATGGCGCAATTAGAAACAAGTGTTGTCAAAAAAAGAAAATTTAAAAAAAAGTAAAGACTCGAACCCGAAACAACGCAATCTCGAAAATCTCACGACGCGCAGTGAACATTAGTACTAATTAAGCAGCGAAGCAACTTCGAAGACGCAAAGCGAGGTATTGGTGTATATATATTTCTTTTGAAAACGACGACATCGACGGCTTGGTGTATTAAAATTTAAAAGATGTGGGGTTTTATTATTCAAAGGAGATATGTGAGTGTCGCTGGGGGCGAAGGGAAAGTGGCCCTGTACTTAGCTGGCTTGGCATTCGAAGGCTCACAAAATATATCTGCATCACAGTTATATATATATTGAAGTTGATACCTTTGTCCACGCAGGTACAATGTGTGATAATCGACGCGACGGCTCTATCGTACGTGGACGCTCCAGGCATCCGAAGCCTGGTGGCAGCTCAGCGTGAGCTAACTGCCAGCCACATTACTGTTCTTCTAGCTGGCGCCAATGGTGAGTATAATATTTTTATACATTTTTAATTCGAAGAGTAAACCTTACACTCACTTACTGAATGTCAAAATGGCAGTTTTATAATTAAAATTTGATGCCAATTAGAGCAGCTGGTGATGATATCTAAAATTCCAGGTCCAGTGTTAGAGATGATAGAGCGTTACAATTCGCTGGAGAACGAACGATTGCAGCTGGATACGTTCCCGACGGTGCACGACGCCGTCGTTTACTACAAGATCCTCACGGCGCGCAAGGAGGAACCTCCGCTTACGATCGTGTCCTCATAGCGCGATATGATGACAGCTATATATCATCATCACCAGCCTTCCAAAGATCGCCGCCTACCTATCTAGTGGGAGGTCTATCTACGCCTATCTAGGCACGTGATCGCCACATTGAAAGCAGAGTATTCAAATAATTACTAACACTTCTTACATTATTACATTTGTGATTTTCGCCCTTTTTAGATACTATATCAAGAAGTTTTATAAAAACAGAAATAGTTATGAAAAAAAAAATATTCAAATGAACTTGACTTAGGAAACTGGACCAAATATGACTTAACTGGTATGATATATGATAATACCGTTTAATAATATATTTGACAATAAGTTTAATAACTTTAGTGACAGAGAACCTAACTAAAGTCTAACTTAAAAGAATCGTGTAAAAATGTATGTTAAAAGATGTTTTAAATACCAGACGAGACTTTTATCTAAAATCATAATTATTAGGCTGTGATATCTATTCAGGTATTCCAATATAAACTTATACTGGGTTATCACGAGATGTTTAAGCTGGTGTGTTGCCATCAATAAAAATTACCATTTAAATTGGGTAATAATACTTTTAATTTTAGAAATATTAATTATGATTTTTTATTGTAAATAACATTGTTAGTTATTAGCGCAAATTTAGCATTATTATGGTGCTTAGTTGAAATATTATTTGTAACAATAAATATTTTAGTTAACTATGTGTATGTCTCGATATTGCTGGTTTATAGAAAACTGTACAAAATTCGGTATGATACTTAAAATGAAGCTTAGACCTAACTTAGATCTACGAATCATGTGATATTTTTTTAACTTACCGTGTAACAGTTGTACTTAGTTTTAATAAAAATGTCTGTTATATTTCGAATATATGTTTTATTTTAGAATTTACCTTTAAAAATTTTTCGTCAATGAAGTCACTTGTGTATGATTTTTTTTTTCTTTTCACTCCCTACTATTTACCATTTATTCACTACCATTTCACCCAAGGTAATGCTGAGATATATACACAGATATGTAAAGGATTTAGAGAAACTTTTCTATATAATATATATACAAAATTAATAACTATGAAAACATATTTAGGACGACGTAATATATATTTTATGCATATACTACGCAATTTGGGGAAATTTACGATTCTTCTGGCAATAAATCTCCAATCTTCTTTATTAAACGTAACAGTTTGCAAACTCTAATTACAAGGAGAAATGTATTCTAAAGCAGAACGTTTTAGACAGCAAAAAAAGAATGAAAGAAGTCAGATTTATGAGGAGGACGAGGCGTTATTTGATGATTGTAGATTTTTTTCATGGTTCAAGTAAAAAAATTGTAAGTATGGAGTTAAGCAAAAAGGGGAGATACTAAACAGGTAACGAATTTTCAAAGGTAAATAGAAATCTAATGCAGTTATTGAAAATAGGGTTGTTTGTTGAAAACCTCTGCATTTAATTCGAAATAACACAGATCAGTACAATAGAGAGTAAGGAACAGCACAAGATTCGTTTTGATCTTGATTGAAAGGAAATTCTGAAACTATGTATAAGAGTCCTGTTAAAATCCACTTAATTTAACCCTTAGTAGCCTGATTTACGAAAGTGATTTTATTATTACTGTGTTTGCTTGGGGGTCTAGATGAAGGAAAAAATAGATTTTTTTTTAATTTCGTTGAAAAGAATATTATACAACAGTAAAATACGTACAGCCAACCTATAAAAAAAAACTAATAGTAATGTGAACATTCGGTTTAAAAGATTGGTATCAAAATTAAAACTCTAGGCTATTAAGGGTTAAATAGAGCTGGAGATGACTTTGTAGAGGCAAGATTATGCTATCGTCAGCGGCGCATCGAAAAAGGGAATTCCACAGAAATATAATTAATTATATACATCGGTATTTTGATAACGTTACTTCATCATCAGCGGCGTATCGAAAAAGGGAATTCCACTGCAATTTTTTTTTATTTAAATCGATATTAATACAGGCGAAACTCAAATAAATAGATGCACTTCTTCTTCCACTTCATACTTTATGTTGTTATTACCTCAACATCTACGAACCTAGGAATAGTTCCACAATTTAATAATAACTTGTTACTTCTAAATTAAAACGCATGTCCAAACAAAGTCCTTCAGGCCAAAATGCCTGAATAATTTACTGCTCCTGCTTACTGTTCAAAAGTCATACTCCACCTTTATTCTCCTACTAATATACTAATCCTCTATTAAATGTACGATGGAGAAGGAATTGAAGACATAATATTAATATTCGAGAAAGTTCCGGACGTAGAAAGCTGCAAAGATGTAGTTGATCGATGGTTTGATAGAATAGATACAGTGATATAACTATTAAAGATTCTTTTGGATATTGCTTTGCCAAAAGCTGTAGATTGAACTAACAGAGGACTAGTTTAAACTTTTGATACATATCGTTAAAAGCTTCTTATTACATTAGTGAAAGTCAGACAGAATCAAATTAGTTTATTTTCCTCCTTTGTACAGGATATGTATGATATATATTTTGAAGTTAATCTAATCTAACATAGATAAATGATTATAAGACGTTAATAAAACATGTATGTAATAAATTGGTAACATTTTATTTAATGAATATTTAACATTTATAGGTCGAATTCACTGAACTCTACCTCATCCGTGTAGTCTCCAGAGGACTCCGGGAATCCGTCAATCTCCTCAAAATCAATGAAGGTCACCTGCCGGAACCATTCGTGGTAGTAACCGGGGCGCACAAAACCTGTTGGCGGAATATTATTTTTATCCATTATAACCAGCTCCTCATTCATAAGACTTATTTAATATCCTTAAGGAATATAATTGTAGCATAATGGATTTTATCCCAATTTGTAAGAAAATACTAATAAATAGATAAAATGCCTAAATAGGCAGCAACTTCCCGTAACTTTGATGGCCATCGTTCCACCTATAGTGGAACCTCTACCAGCTCCTGGTCTGTCAAGAAGAGTTGCAGAAGCGACGTGCCCTGGCCAATTTCACTTCGAGCTACATCAGTAACCTAGATTCTTCTTTATTATTTTCACTTCTGATTTGATCTCAGTTATATAAATATATGTGTAAATAAATATCAGTGTACATTACCAAGTAAACCCACTTTAGGGGAATATGGCAAATTCTACTATAAAGGAACGAAATAACGATACGGTAAGCTATAGTAGGACAGCACTTTGTGATCTTGTATTGCGTGTCTAAAGGTTTAGTCACAATTTATTTTTGCCTCGGTGTTTGGCACTAGTCGGTGTAACATAACTCCTGAGGATGCCCCGTGGAGAGGTGAAACACGTGTTGAGTGATTTGACGATGGCAGTTGTGTAATTCGCATTGTTTGCCGCATACGCATTTATCAGCGGGCTGGCGGGCGGTGCACTTTGTTGCACGACTACCACTGCATGTGCGGAAGTGGCTAAATATTGGTGCTTTTCTTACTAAGGATGGACTTCCGCAAGGTAACGCCTGATTCCAATAAAAAAAGGTCTAATCACAATTTCTTTTATTTGTCTCAGGATCCCATCAGAGTACAAATAGCAACACAATTCTGTCTTCTATTCTAAAAGTCGGTGTCTTATTGTCCACTGTTTTAAAATAAACCATAACAATTGAGTATATTCCATGTCTGTTTCCATCTATCGGTCACTACACCTAGTATTTTAGTAGTAGTAGTAGTAGCCTAGTACTGGATATCCTGAAGAACGAATTAAAAGCCTTAGTTGTGGAGTTGTAGCTAACGCGTCGAACGTATGGCAGAGGTCTAAAAATAGTCAAGACGGTTACCTGAGGGGGAGGGACTGTTGCACAATGAGGCACCAAAGCTCACCACGCCTATCAATGTAGGTTTCCCATCAGTGTCCTGTATAACCAGAGGACCACCGCTGTCACCCTGGAACGAAATATAAATAGCACTTGAGTATCCACTAGAGTTAATAGGTTTGGAAAGAACTAGGTTGCTTCATCATGTAAGGCTAAACTCAGAGACTTCCAGTTGAACTAGTTGGAAACGACCTGCAACCACCGTCTTCTGAGGAAGGTGGAACGAAAAGGTGGAAGTATCACGATATCCTTGTCAATCTGATATATGCTCCTTATGTTGATAATATCATAAGAGAATTACTAAATAACTATCGATGGTATGCGATTGACACTCAGGTCGACATTGATTTGAAGTTTTTGGCACAATTGTTACAATATGTTTAGAATATTTTTACAATAATGAAGATTGCAAATGTTGCGCGTGAGGTTGCAAATGAGGCTCTATCTTACAAAAAGTCTTTGCCACTTACGTGATCCTGCAAAGTATATTACTTTGTTGAAAATAAATATGGAGGTGACTTTAAGAATGTTTTAATCTATAAATACATCCATCTTTAAAAGTGAACAAGATCCAGACTTAAACGGTATACTTCACTAATGTGAAGTTAAACAATAAGTTATTTCTTATAGATTCAGGCGTTACTTTGCTTATTGTCCATGAATTACAAATGTTCCTTCATCAGAATAACAATTGAACAAGATTAAATAATATTTTTTAATTCAATTCAACTAAGTGACAATCATTTTTGATTGCAGGTGCTGAAACCAATAAAAAAATTAGTGCTATGAATTTCTATTCATACAGACTCATGATCCGCCAAGGTGAAGTAAACCATATTATAATGTATGTGTGAAGACTTTTTCATCAGTTTGCAGTTGACATGTATGTCAAAATTGAGACTGAACGATTGTCATACATCCGTTTGAACCAACGACAGCTACGATCAGGAATAGATTCATCTCCGCGATGCTATAGATGCGGATGGCAATGTGAACAATGTGGAAAGAATGACTTGCCAGCCACTTATATAAGAAGCCCACGCCATATGCATGAATATGCTCAGGATGCTATGTCACGTTTTAGGCATTATGGCCGCCCAGACTTATTTCTTACATTCACATGTAACCCAAAATAGTCCGAAATCAAGAGGGAATTGCTACTTACCCAAACACCAATTGATAGACATGACATAACTGCCAGAATTTTTAAACAAAAATTGAAATCTCTCTTGAATTTCTTAATTAAGCATTGTGTGTATGGCCGAGTCCGTTGTTAGATGTAAATGTGTAGATTAGTCTGGTTAGTGGACGAAATAAAGCCAGATAGGATTGATTCCATAATTTCAGCTGAAATTCCAGACGAAATAGTTGACCCAAAATTGCATGCAGTAGTTACCAAACATATGATACATGAACCTTGAGGACTTTTCAACTACAATTCACCTTGTATGGTTGACGGCAAGTGTTCCAAGCGATACCCAAGAGACCTGCTCGCTGAAACTATAACGGGAAATGATGAATACCCATTGTATCGTCGGCGATCAGTTGCGGATAATGGGCGATCGGTAGTTGTGAAGGTAGGAGGACAAAATGTTGATTTAGACAATCGTTGGATTGTGCCATACTCGCCAATATTGTCCAAAGCTTTTGAGACTCACATCAATGTAGAATATTGTAACTCTGTAAAGTCGATAAAGTACATATGTAAATATGTTATGTTAACAAAGGTAGCGATATGGCTGTCTTCGCTGTAACCAATGTAAATGGTGAAATATCACAGTACCAGATGGGTCGCTATGTAAGTGCCAAGGAAGCAATTTGGCGTATCTTTTCGTTTCCGATCCATGAATAACACCCTACAGTAGTCCATTTGGCAGTCCATTTAGAAAATTGTCAATGAGCTTATTTTAACGAATCAAACGCGGCAGAAAGAGCGGCATGTCAACAACTAGTTGCGTTTTTTGGGGTATGGTCTTTGAACATGATAACGACCACACATGTTTGACCACTCTACAAAAGCTTAAGAGAGTTTGACTGGTAGATATTGTTGTAAGAGAGATTCATACAGACATGATTTTGCACCTTCATGTCGGTTTTTTCAAAATTCTTTAGTCATTCTCGAGTTAACGTCAAGGGAAATCCGACAAAACTAATTAATGTGTTTTTATATCCAAAAAAATCTGCAGCAACGACACCATATCTTTACCACGGATCGCAAAATGTCATCTGTATATCTCTCGATTTTTTTTGCCTCTCGAATTTTTTCCACAAATTATTACTTTTAATATGTTTTTTTATCATTAATATTATTTAACATGAGTAGGAATAATTTAGAAAAAAAAAACATTTTAAATATGACATAGCTACATACAAGGGAATACCTATTTGGAAAAAGAAGTTTTGGAAAATTTGGTACCAAACAGCTAACCCGAGTACGTCGTACCAGAAACAGGTTAATAAAACTTAAGAACATTTTAAATACCAAAACAGGTGTTTAATCTAAAGTAGTTAATCTTTAGGCTGTGATATCTTATTAGACGCGTGAATTAATAGAATACAATCTAATACTGGATTATCGCAGGTTCATATCATCATAAGTGTTGCCATAAATAAAACATACCATTTCCAATTGGGTAATTACAAATTCAATATATTTTTTTTTCGTTTCGGATTTCAATTATAATTAAGGTAATGATTTTTTATTGTAAATAACAATATTAACAATAAATAGCGTACATCTTGCAGTTTCTTTGTGCAAAGTTTAAATATAATTTCTAACAATTAAAACGTATGACTTAGTTTGCAATGTATTTTAATAAACGCTTCCCTGTTGTACTCCCTGTCGTTCAAAATAGGTACACGATCCCGGCATATTTTATTTCCGTGTATTCGACAACGATAAAATGCCAGTGACTCCTCCAGCACTCCGTGCCCTACGAACGTAAGTTCAAACCGGCACGGCTTTCTTACCTTCTCACTAAATAGATAACATGTACATCTAGACACCTTTAAATTATCTAATGGATTCAGGCGTTACTTTGTGGAAGTCTATTCTAAGTAAGAAAAGGACTATTACATAGCTACTTCCGCTATGTAGCAGTAGCCGTGTAATAAAGTGCACCGCCCTCCAGCCCGATCTCATTTTTTGGTACTCTTTTAATTTTATGATTTGCTATGCAATCCAAATTGCATTTGCAGGTTTCACGAGTCCCAGGGACAAGGCGCTTAGCCTAACACCTTTTTGAAGGTAGAAAATATCGAAGGCTTCCTGGGAAGCCTCTGCTCTACTCGCTACATACTACATTTTCACTGAATTGGGAGGCCATAGAGGTCTTAGTTTGTTTGTGTACCTCGACGTAGGCAGTTTGAAATTAACAAACCGAAGTATAAATTGAAATTTAAATTTGTATAAAAAGTCTGAATAGTGTTTATTTCAAAGGCGTCTTAAACTTTAATGCAGTTAATTTGTCAGTTAGTGAAGGCTATAGTTTTAGAAAGCTCGTAATAGTAGATTAAACAAAATTTTCGCGAGCAGGTTCGGTGCGCCCCGGCTCCTACCACTCCTGGATCCAGCAGGTGACTCTCATCGACTTCGACTGGGGCAACGATGACTTTGAGTCCTCTGGAAACCGAGTTACACAGAATTCAGTGAACTCTGCATGTAAAAGTGCGTTTTACATAATAAAATAGCTTCCTAGTGTAGTAAATTTATTTTTTTCTGCAATTGCAAATTATATTACTTAACTTTGGATACTACTTGTGCTGTGACGCCATAAGCAATACGGGTTTCGTAAGAAATCTTTGTATAATATTGAATAAAAAAATGTACATGTTTTTAAATACTGTAAAAATGCGTATTGTAAAAAATAATTACTTCGCATCTCATATGTGAGAAGTGTCCCAAAATAAGACAACTGCGTATGGTCGCCTTACTTTAATATACATGTTAAAAGGATATATGATGCAAAAAAAGTTTAGGCGAATAAATTCAAAATACTACGGTGGTAACACCATACAGGGCTAACCACCTCGAAACACAGATGCCTCCTAAGATATCCGGCGACATCAAGAATCTGATAGGATTTTCCAAAAAGTTGACTCGAGTAAGGTTTAACCAAAAAACCAGGTTGCAAAGGCACGATAAGGACGAATTTAGGGTAACCAAAAATTTTCAAAACACGTGTTTTAACTTTGGTGGGAGGATTTTTTATTTTTAACGAATGAATATATTTTTATTGATCTAACAATGATACCATGAAGAACATGTTGAATTTACCCGGAAGTAAAGTTTATTCTAAATTTAAACACAGACATCGACTACAGATCTAAGCGACAGGTTGAACTTTAAAGTTTAACGTTCTATTTTATTTGTTTATTTATTTACTCTGTAGTCCATTAATAGGATATAAAAATAAATGGAAGAG
The DNA here is from genome assembly GCF_028537555.1 of Battus philenor. Classification (NCBI taxonomy): domain Eukaryota; kingdom Metazoa; phylum Arthropoda; class Insecta; order Lepidoptera; family Papilionidae; genus Battus; species Battus philenor. The sequence continues at coordinate 11,264,469 of NW_027181686.1, forward strand.
AAATAAATATCATCAAGTGATTGAAAGGGTTTGAAATGTTTTGTCACTCAACTAATTTTTTAAGTCCCTGGGTCTTTTTTATACGATTTTGAAATAAAGCCGATAAAAATAAATATGTACAATATTTACACCATTTTGTTCTAAAACAAATTCTTAATTTTATTAATTATAATATTAACAGTGCTTGCAGAACCTTCTTTTATATCTATATAGCAACAAAATACAAACATAGGAATGCCATAATCTATTTTAATCCAACCCGTAAAAATGGACCTGTATTTGTTTTTTATAATTAGTACTCGCAGATTTAATTTCACTGTACAATCATTATATTTTATTTTTGGTATTAAAAATTGATTGTTTTCGTATATTAAATATTTATGTAATATAGATTTCATTAACATAGCTTTTGTTTGGTTTTTTGGGTAAATATTTAGTTTTCTTAAGTTATGGAATATCTTTAAATTTTGTCATATGTTATATGTATTTTTACACGATTTTCTTTTGTTTTGCACGCTAAGTACAGTTGTGCAACCACTATAGATATATTCCTATTAACATACAAGTTATTCATAAAGTAAATAAAATTTAACAATCGGTAGTTCGGCTGACACAATAAAATATGATACTTAGTCCAAGTTAACACGTTCACTGCGGCTTGAGGTCGATTCAGCCTCATGGTAAACTTTGCACTGGTGCGGCGCGTAAAACTCGTGTTTTCTCTCTAGTGCGGCGGCTGTTTACGCTCAACCGTATGAGGTATGACAAAGACAAATATAGCTTTCTTTATGTCTGCGAAGCATTGACTCAATATTGTAAAAAAATATTGATGAACATGAGGCAGAAAAGGTCTCAACCACACTACTAGGAAGTTCAGCTTGAGGTTGATTCGACCTCAGCCGCACCAGCTGAAAGTTCTTCAAAATTGGGCCCGCAGTGAACGTGTTAAGCATTCGCATTTTCTCTGTAGATGTTGTTGCTGTTAGCCATAAGGCTTTTACAACTTCATCTGAACTGAGTTCATGGAACAGAAGGGTCTGTGAACTTAAAACAAGTTAAGCGAAATTATAGTAAAGTAAGAGACTTTTTTATCTTTTTTTATCTGTTTATTGTCTCACTACAGAGGGTTGTGACACTTTTTGAAAAGTTTAAATTGTTCTAGAACTACGAAAGAATAAAAAATAATCGATTTGTGGAAATATAAATTAAATTTCGGCTACACCTTTATCAATATCTCGGAAAGATTTAAGAAATAATCATCGATCATTTATTATCGTCATTAGTCGTTTTATCATTAGATTTATGTTAATTCACAGATTATGTACTTCAAAAATTAGATGTTGACTCTTTAATTAGATAATTGGTGGGCGAGATGGCGGTGCACTTTTTGGTATTGCTCTGCATTTTCGGTATTGCTCAGGTATATCATTATTTTTATTCATTTATAACAATATTTAATATTATAGAACTTTATCTGTGTTAATGCTTGTTGGGTAATACGATTGGTAGTGTTGTTTGAACCACTCCGAAACTAATATCATATAATATTTTTTACATAAGATACATAGTGACATGTGATTAATAAAATTTTGTTTCTTTTTGCTTCATACTTGTTTCAATGTCTCAATCAAAAATCTTCATACATAAATCCGTTTCCAAAATCGAAGACCATTTGTCCAAATTAATAACTTTACAAAGTGTATATATGTCTAGACTCGACGATCGTCTTTAATAAAGGTCTTGCGCTATTTTCTGCGACAAATAAGTCCTCGGTCCATCTTCTAAGGCTCCTTCTCCTGCCACGTCTACAGGCTTGTGGTCGCTACTCAAGTACCTTCCAACCCCGACGCAGTGGCGTACCTAGGGGGGGGGGGGGCGGTGGGTGCGGTACGCACCGGGCGGCACTTACCTTGGGGCGGCATTTTTTATATTTACTTATAGTTATAAAAAGCAACTTTTTCATTTCATATTTATTTTCTTTCTTCAATAATAAATTATTATTATAAGTTTAATATTTGATTTATATAAATTATGATTTCGAATATTATTCCTCGGTGTATATAAATGTATTTTAGTGTAAATTTTGGATTCTAATTCAAGAACAAGATAATATTTTTATTTTATTGTATTCATAAAATTCGTTGAATTCGTAAAAGGATCTTTACGACTTTGTTCGGCAATTTTTCCTAACTAAAATTTTTTGATGTCAGTTTATAAATGTCATTTCTTTTGAAAAGTTTATATGATTACTTTGAAGTGATACATCAATATTTTTTTAAATCAAAAACCACTATTTGATTGACATATAATAGAAAGGGCGGCAAACTGGAGATCGCCCCGGGCGGCAAAAGATCTAGGTACGCCACTGCCCCGACGGCTTTCAGTTACACGAACGATGAGAATCACCCACTGCCACTTTAAACGAGCAACTCTTCGAGCTACATCAGAGACCTTATTTTCTTGCGGATCTCCTCATTTTTGATTCGAGCATAGTATACCATTGCTCTCTAAGTAAGCGACCACGTTCTAAGTGAAGAGTCTGCTTTGAGCCAACTGTAAGCGAGCACGTTTCGATAAGTCAACACACACCGGTCAAAGACATCCATCTTCAGGCATTACGGTATTTATATGTGATAGTTTATATATTGCTACCGAAACCGCTATACCGCGCCTTAGTAATACCCGCGGTGAGGCGAAGGAGGATCGTTCCTTCAGTCCACTGTCTAAACTCGCGATAGTTGCGTTCATACTTTTCCTTTCTTTAAGTTAAGTTTCATCTTGTATTTCATGTATTACTTATTGGATGGACTCGATAAATAAATAAACATACTTTTTTGTCTACGGTTGTGAATTGCTCAGGAAGCCTCGTCTCTTGGCTGAATAAATCACCCGAGTAAAGGCATGCTAATAACCATTTATCATCATTTAATGTAAAAGTGTTGTGTAATATTGCAAGATATTGCTCTACAAAAGAAAACTAATGTATGAAATTATATTAATAATTTTCTTTCGAAATAGTAAACGTCTCCATCTTTCTCAAGTCTTCACCAGTTAATCATGCATCCGCTTTTAATGGTCATGTTAAACTTATTTATTGCATGGTCAACTTGGTCAATTTTTCACAGCTCTTTTAATATGATAATTAAAAAAAATATACATCACCTTAGGCTTTCAGATATCTGCTTGCAAAAAAGTTTTAACTCATTGTATGTTTTATTTCAATAAATTAGAAACTAAATATTTTTATTAATTGAGATTTACATCCTAAAAAATGATGCCTAAAATATTATTTACGTATAAAATATATAACTGTTAAAATCATACAATAAGTTGTGTATATTTATAAAATTGTTGTTTATTATATGTACAGATTATGAATAAACATATATCGGTACCTCGTTTCGATGTTGTCTTAGAGTGTACAAGAGACTTACAATAATAAGTGATCTAAGTGTAATTAATAATTAATTTGTACTTGACAAATAATTGACATTATTTAACAGAATGAAGCGGCACCGCATCCGGCTGAGCCTGCCTTCATCGAAGATTTACGTGGAGGTGATTAATATTATCAGTTTTAATTCTAGATATACAATCATTAACATATATATGATATAAACGAGCAAGATAATTATATGTATTAAAAGTATTAAGATTGTGATATTGATAAAACGGATAATGTTACATACATACATGCATATTAATTTTGGCTCTGTTGTTGGAGTTTCGCGTTTAAACCCTACATGATATTTTTTGTTTTTATTCCATTATCATCTTTCGTCCTCCTCAATGTCTTTCTTTCTCTCCTCAAATTTCCTTTACAATATCTGTCATTCCTTTCCATATTTTCCTTCCATAAATCGCTTCGTTACGTAATATCTTTTTAGAGAGAGTATTGAAAGATGTACGTGCACTGTGCGACAGCTTATTTTATTATTATTATATTTGAAAAGAAGGCAACAAGCTTCTTCTATTGACTAATTTGCTTCCTTGTCACCATGTAGCAAAACCACAATATTTTTCATATAATTATATATATATATATATATATACAGCGTCACCAGACTGTGTATATAGTTTAGTCTTGAGAGGGAGATATCTCTGTCTCTTCTTTTAAAGAGTCTCTACTTGGAGAAAACGAAATCTCGGAAGCTAAAATTTTAAATTCAAAAACTCTTAATTCAACTCACGATGTATTGCATGTCTTTTTAACTTTCAATTGAGTCCAACGCGACCATTTTTTTTTAATTATGCAAAGAAAAATATTAAATAAATAATGAAGTGTTCTAGACCATTTTAGCACGCCTATTTATTTTTTGACATTCTTTTGTAACAGTAAGTTTCTATTGTGTTGGATTCTACTGAAAAAGAGTATACACTGTCCATAGATAGAAATGCTTTAAGTCGAATCATAGGTACACAAAATTTATTACTACACACTATTAATATGCACATTTTAATACCGACACTCCTTACTCTCTGCGATCTCCTGACCTCAAATCAATGACAATATTGGAGACATTGTCACATCTGTGAACATCTGTGCCAAAGTAGTCGGACTCATGGAGTCCATTCGGGTGAACTTGGACTGACCTTTCGACCTGGCCGGCTCTTTGCTTCACAATAATTTAACATGTCATAATGAACTACCTTTTGAACTCACTCTCCTCTCATTTTCTTTTTTATTTTCGATAGAGAAATTCTCCAGTTATTCTCAAAGTGCACTACGTAAAAGGAGGGGGTGGCAAGATTTTTGTGATGATGTCTTTAATAGTTATCTTCAGGACTTAAAACCTATTACTGTAATGTACCTAAATAAACATTAAACACAAAGTAAGAAAAGGACCAATATTTAGCCACTTCCGCACATGCAGTGGTAGTCGTGCAACAAAGTGCACCGCCCGCCAGCCCGCTGATAAATGCATATGCGGCAAACAATGCGAATCACACAACCGCTACCGCCAAATCACTCAACACGTGTTTCACCCCTCCACGGGGCATCTTCTGGAGTTATGTTACACCGATTAGTGCCAAACACAGAGTCTTTTTTGTCGTTGTTTGGAAGTGGCTAAATATTGGTTCTTTTCTTTCTTAGGATGGACTTCCGCAAGGTAACGCCTGATTCCATTAAATATTAAACACAAAATTCTTTTTAATTAGATATCGGTAGAATGTACAGTTATATGTATTTAATTTTGTATATCCAACGTAATCCAGGAGCATCACGGATCGTGGGCGGTTGGGAAGCGGAACCTGGTCAGATACCGTTTCAAGTGAGCCTGCGCATGGTCAACGCAGTGGGCCAGGTGTCCTCGTGCGGAGGCTCCATCATCCACAGCGAATGGGTGATCACCGCCGCGCATTGTGTTGCCAAGTGAGATTTATTTATTTTTATACAGATGTACAGGAAACAAACTTTTACATAATATATACCTATAATTATAACTTATTACTTAAGATCCACATAAAATAATCATGAGGTAGAGATATGTAATTAGATATATGAAATAGGAAATTTATAAAGAAAAAAATTATAAATGAAGGTAGTATAAGATATATACCTAATTCTTTTTTCAGGGCTTTTACATAATTTTGTAAATTGTGTCGATTCATATTAGAATACACATTTTAAGTTTTTCTCTAACACGTTCCATACTTTTCTTTTTAAATTCTCATTTTGACAGTGCTACTTATCTATACAGAAACAAAATATTAGAGTGATCGGAAAGTAATGTCGCTTTCTTAAATTAAATTCACACGGCTATTTTTAACAAGTTTTTATTTGTAATCTACAATATATTCACCTTCGTTAACAACAACCTTGTTCCATCTAGTATACAAAATCAATGCCGGAACGGTAAAAATCAATCGGTTTTTCAACTTTGCTAAAGATGATCACATGATCATCTTTAGCAAAGTTGAAAAGTCAGATATATATATATATATATATATATATATATATATATATATATATATATATATATATAAAGATTTCAATTTGTATTTTTATAGGCTTTGTACATATGTTATTGATTTTGACTGCAATTTTTTTTAATAAAAATATATTATATTTAAAATTTTTAAAAATATCTATTACTATGTACTTATTTAATATGAATTTCATTACTTTTTCATTTATACCGTTTTGGTGTAAATATTTAGTTATTTTAATCTTACACGAATTATATATGGAACAATTAGTCTGATTTAACCATATGTCGAATGTATTTTTACACGATTTTTGCAAGCTTTTCTAAAGAACATATCTATAGCGTTAAAAAAGAGTTGGGTGTACACATATTTTACAAACATAATACCAAAACAATTTCCAACCTCTGGTCATAAATAATCAAATATTTTGTCGTCAGAACAGTTATATAGTTTACCTGGACTTAAAATAAATAATATTTTTTAACTCTTGCAGTCGATCTCTATGCTGTTTCGAAATAAATTTTATATCTATACTCATTTTACTTCTTTACCACGATCTCTGTACATACATTTGTACGTACGTTGCAATGCAGTTGTGTAGAGTATTTATTTAAAACAATTCAAAGTGGCTTTTCACTCAAATATTTAATTTAATTGCATGCATATAGTTTCTAGAATTTTTTCCGTCACTTCCTCGCTAACGGTTGCTAAATCGAATGTTAGCCAATTAATAGCAAAGGAGTCGTACGATTCTTTCCCATGATTGAGAATATTTTTACACCTATTTCCTATCATCCTGTATAAAACAAAGCATTTTCGTATAGCCAAATACTTTATTTATATTTTAAGCACTTAAGATCTCTTTTTGTTCTATAAGCTACACTGTAATAGACATGAATTAAATGTTTCCTATTATATTTTAACATACATATATATGATAAACAGACAGAAGCTTAGAGAGCTAAACCTAACCATAAGTATTATATAAAAAAAAACAAATCCCAAAGGACTGTTTCTTCTAAAATAATGTGTGGAATTTTTAAATATAGATTTACATATATCTCGCCTACGGTTATTGAGTATTAATTATATTAATATAATACAATAATGGTATCCTAGAGGTAGGGGACGTAAAATTACGATCGTAGATTGCAGGTTGGATTCCCGGGAAATAGTCGTGTTTAATTCACAATTTATGTTAATTATATATGATTGACACACAAACAAGATTCCTCTGTGTAACATAATACCAAAATGCAATCTTAAACCCGTCAGCCAAACGCAGCGATTATGGTTCATCCCCCACTAGATTTTTGAAGGAAGTCTATGTCTTACAGGAAGCGTCTAGTGCAGTGATGCCCAAAGTGGTCTATATCGACCCCTAGGAGTCTATGACAACCTGCAAGGGGTCTACGTCAGCGAAAAAAAATTTGGGGGTCCATGAAATGAAAATGGGGTCCACGACAGTGGATCTCAACACATACACTGATAGTACCTATTTACTTACATCATATTTATTATAATATCAAAACATTTACATTATTTATAAAAGTACCTAAGAAGTAAAAAATTTATTATACATATATGTTTATAAAATTGTGTAAGTTGTAGGATATTGGTATTCGTTTTGTGCTCGCAATACATTTTCATAACATAACATGTGTTTTTACTTTAAGTTTTTAACACTAAACTTCACTACAGTTAGAAATTTACAGGAAATCAATATCAGGTAAGTAGGGGGTCTTCCCAACACGGAAAAACATGGCAAGGGGTCTACGACACAAAAAAGTTTGGAGAACTCTGGTCTAGTGGCTAAAACGATGAAAACGACAAGACAATGTTTTAGGAAACTTAAAAAACAAGAAATTAAATTGGAAAATCATTTTCAAATTATTGCATGACAAGAGAAAAGGGATTTTTTTACTTATATAGTAATAATACAGTTATTTATATAGAATAACTTACAATTAATTATAAATTATATGATATAAGCTTGGGATATATAAATGAGATTGCAAGTATAAAGTACGAATTGCCTAGTGCCTTGTGAAACGGACTAATTTTGAAAATATATGCCCACAGCCGCAACATGTTCGTGGTCCGTTTGGGTGTGACAAATATCACACGACCGGAAATGATCTTGGAGACCACGTCAAAGTTCATTCATCCCGGCTACGACGAGATCCGCGCTGGAGTCCAGACCGATGACATCGCCTTACTGGGTCTCGACAGACCCGTGCCTTTCGGAAGTAAGTCCAGACCAGTGATTTAACCTAACATTTAAAGATTCATTCATTCGAGAATATTTGTTATGAATATTGTTATGCAAAAAGCTTTAAATATTTTACACTTATTTTCAATCACCTTATATAAAATTATCATCTCTGTAGCCGGTAGACGCCGCATGTCTACCCATTTCTTTTGGACCTGCGACATAGTTTAAGTCACGAGAAATCGATAAATGCAGGTAGGAAAAAAGCCGGTCATTGTAACGATATTTGGTGAAGGATCTGACTTACAGAGGATGTCTATAAGCTGACATAATAATGTTGAATTTATTTTTTCTGTAAGTACGCGATAGGCCAATAACTTCTGTAGTTTCGGTAGTTTCTGTAAAAAGTCTGTAGGGATAAATGAAAAATTTAATATGCACTAAAATCAGTTTTGAAAATGATGTTATTTTTGAAATTAGTTTAGGCCTCTATAAAGCTTTTACATCTATATCTAATCACTGTATAATAGAAAGGTAAAAACAATTATGAATTCAGATATTGAAACATTGTATATTCTCTGCCTTCACAATTCAGCAATCTCGCTATCTTACTAAACACAATAGATTGCTGCTTTTTAAAAAATAGCCCCTCCGCACCCTTGTTTGTTAAGAAACATAACATAAATATATTTAAACCACAGAATAACGCACTCGGTAGTTTGTTTATTCTAGTATTAATTGCATGTCGGTTTCTAAGGGAGAAATTTCTTCAATATATTGTAGGTTACATTTTTTTTTAAATATAATAAATAGAAAAAGATAACTTAACAGGTCCCTCATGGACAATCTCTTTCTTCCTCCGACATTTCGTCAGGAGTTTTTTAAGTTACGTGAAGTAAAAAGAACCCTTTGTTAGAAGTCTTGACTTGAACTACGTGGACTTGGAAGTAATCAAAAATAGCTTGCATATAACCGCTTAAAACCTCAAGTACTTTCAGGAATGTTAAAGTGGAAATTCTTTCGCAGAGTACATCCAGCCCTGTCGGCTGCAGAACAGCGAGCAAAAGAACATCGACTACTCCGGCGTGCGGTTCACCGCCAGTGGCTTCGGTAGGACTGACGACCCGTGGAACGGTAAGACCATATTCTCCTACGTTATGTGTACATCTAAAATGAAGCAAGAAACAAATAAGAAGGATGTAATTTGCTCTGAAGTTGTTCACCATGACAAAAACACTACCAGATTTTTATTTGATGTCATGGAGAAACAAAACTAGCCATCATCTTGAAAGTAATAATATTATACGGACGAGAGACTCTTCACATATACTCCTGTAATATTTCATATTTTAGCATTCCTTACTAAACACTATTTACATACATAAAAATTAAATTAAGTTGGATAAGATAACCAAAAAGTTTTTATATCATTTACGTTAAGTACTTTTATAACCTAAAAATAATAATATGAATGTGTGATACATAAAACGGTAACATGTCTGGCCACTCGTTATTTTGTATAGAAAAATATTTCTAAAAAAATCACTAACACAGAACAAAGAATAGCAACAGTCGTTGGCTTCAGAACCGTATGAAGTAAACGAAGCAACAATAATTAACTGCTGCAAATCGACTCGTGTCGGTGTTCAGAGCGCACTTGAAATTTGACGCGAGCTTCAGTTATCAACATGAAATATAGTTCTATATATGTTGTATTCTAAGTTTTAAAATGATTTCGTTTCGTTTATTACAGTCATCATCATTATCGTTTTAAAAATGTCTACTGCTGGGAACAGACGACCCTGATGGATTTCCAATAAGATTAATTGTAAGTGGCCTAGCATCCAGTGGCTTCCAACGACCTTTAAAAGGTCATCTGTCCGCCTTATTTTTGGACGTATTTCAATGCGTTTTTGGTCTGTGACCTCGACTTCAGAACCTTAATGTCCCAGTGGTTATCTGTTCTGCAAGTGAAGTGTACTGTCCACTACTACTTCAAATTTCCAATCCGCTGAGCTAAGTGAGTTACAGTATGATATATGTTGTATTGGAAATTTCCTAAAACTATCCGAATCCAGGAGGTGCAGCATCGGAGGTACTGTTGTGGGTGCACCTGCGAGGCATCAGCAACTCTGCGTGCAAAAGCTGGTACCCTACCAGCACCGTGATCAAGGAGCAGACCATCTGTGCCGCGTACTACAACAACACCATGCAGGCTACTTGCCAGGTGATATCCCAATTTTTTTTGGTTTTAACCCATGATTGTATATACCAACATAGCCTATTGTTTCCATAACTCTGATTCAAGTTAATCATCATCATAATCATTTTAGCTACAGGACGCCGAATGCTGAACATGAGCTTTCCCTCTAGATTTCCAAAGTTACATAGCTATTCATACACCTAGGTGAATATCATGATGAATGCGTGTAAGTTATAACTTGTTTCACTTTAGATATTACCCGAAGTCCTTCGGTTTTAAAATGAGGAGACGACGTCAAGGTTGAACAGCAACAATTTGTACTTTAACTTCTATATACTTTCAGGGTGACAGCGGCGGTCCCTTAACCATAGTGGATACTGATGGAAGGCCCACAATGGTGGGCGTGGTGAGCTTCGGCTCCGCAGCTGGGTGCAACAGTCCGTTCCCCTCAGGTAACTCAGCCCTTTTTGGATCTCGTATCTTCGTTTCATCCCATAGACGTCCACAGAAAAACTTAGGTCTCCCCCAAAGATTTAAGATACATCATAATCGCCATGCTTGGAGGGTTGGTTGGCGATCGCAGATATACCACAAGCAGATATACCATAATACCACAGTATTATGGTACCTAGAGGGCGATGCTGCCTATCTTCTGAAAACATATTTCTGCAGCAGTGGTAATCCCGTATAATTAATGCATAAAGTGTGAATTATACATGAGATCATATTCAGAGAATCGACCTCGCGACCTATGATCGCATGTCTCAATCCCCTACCACTTTGCTTCCTAGAACTTAGTAACTCCATAGAGTGTCCACCGAAAATATATATATACATATATATATATATATACACATATATATATATATACATATATATATATATACATATATATATCGGATAACAGCCCGAGCCAACTTCCCCGGAAAACCTCTGCCAAATATGACTTTAAAGACTAAAGACGAGCAAAAAAATATAATTAGCAAGTACATAATATATTACATGATGCACTTGATCACTTTAAAAGCATTTCTTACACAGGTCTAGTGCGGCCAGGCCACTACCACGACTGGTTCACGGAGGTGACCAAGATCGATTTCGACTGGAGCAGCGATGACCTGGAGTCATCCGGGGACTACTCAGACGAGATCGAGTTCAGCGAACTCGACCTTTAAATGTCAATTGTACTTTGCAATAAATTAAACTTCAGCAGGTGTTATATGATCGTTTTATTGTTTTTGTTATAAACCAACTCTAGCAGGTAATTAGTGGAGCAAAAGTAATGTCATAACGTTTACCTTAATTTATACATTTAGTTATATGTATAAATAATAAAAAATATACCAGACTTTTTCAGTACACTTATATTCCATTAAGGCCGAATAAGATGGCTTCCATGTGACAAAAAAAAAATCAAAAAGGAAATGTAACAAAATACCACAGAGAAAAAAAGAACAATTTATATATAGGCGCACAAGAGACCTAATCACTCGACGTGATCTCTACCAGACAACCTTTGAATGAAAATGAGAGATATGAAGGAGAGGGCAGTTTAGGGTGTACACAAAAAATACAAATACTATAATTAAGATATATTATAATGGGGAACATAATAAAACATTAAAAATTTAAAATGTTTTATTGACATTAACATAATAAAAATGCCCATAGCGAGGTGACTTATAATTTATTGCGTTCCCAAATTAATCCAGTTTGCTGATAATCATTTAATTAATTAGCTGGACCTCCACTGGCTCACTCCAGAGCATATAACTTCTCAACATCCATCAGAATCTTTAAAAACTTCATCACAGTAAATCTTTCACAAACCTAACGATCAACTCCATCCTCGTTGCCGCTGTCCACATCTGGAACCTTCTCGAATATTAACATGATGTTCCTCAAAAGCTCCCTTTCGTCATCATACTCTGATTCTTTCAAGTTCGGCAGGTTCCAAAGTTTCTCCAGCACCTTCTTCAGCTGTATCGATGAGCTCTTAATCTGTTGCAGCGCAGCAGGGTCCTGGTCCTCAATCATCGCCAGTAGTGCAGCGAGGAGGCAGGAGGTGCTAATGTTGAGACCTTTATCCAACTCCTCGGCCAATATTTTAATTGTTTCATTCTCCAAAAACTTTTCTGGTAACGAAAAATATTCGAATCAATTTTTTTTACATTATCATCATGGTTTCAGCCGGAACACATCCACAGCTGGGCATAGGCCTCCCATATGACATTACTTACGCATTAAATAAAAAAAAACATGTAGACACTTATATACAAATTACTTAAAGATTTAGGCATGTGATAATTTATAAAAAAAAATATTAAAATAGACCTGTTATGCGTCAAATATGAGTCCTAAAGGGATTCAAAATATTCCTGAAAGACTTACTTAATTAACTTAAGCTTGCTTATCAACTTAAGACATTTTAAAGTACAACTACTAAAACAGTCTTTATAACACAACTAATAGTGTGTAGAAAAATAATAGAAATTGAACTTGTGTTATTTAGGGGACAAGTATTTAGATTTCAGTTGACCTACAAAATCAGTTTTCTTACGAGTAACCTATTTCGACTCCAAGAGGTCATATTTTATCTTAAATTATTCCTGACCCAGGCTCTCGAAAGATTTTAGTATATGTATCACTCGAAATTCAAATACCTTTAAGGTCAGTTAGCTTAAGACTTCAAGGTGTGGCAGGACATAAGGGCTACCAGGACTAACATTAAACATACCACATCGGGTCAAATAACACATTTTGAGCTTTTGCATTGATAATGCACAAATCATCTTATTGCTTTTGCGAATGACTTCATGTTTTTTTTTTCTAATTTATCTACAATTATTTTATTAATTTTCCATTCTATTTATAATGAAATTTAATTTTAATTCCTTCCTAACAACTATATTTTTGATGTGTTTAAGGAGAAAACAAAGTTGGACCATTTGACATGCTATGGTAAAAATAAATACTAGTAAGTGTTGGTATAATTAGTGCCAGTTTAGTATTCAGAGTTGAGGGTGCTAAACCACAACTCGATTAGTACGTATAAATGTATTGTTGTTATTTGTTTAAAAAGTATTTTTTCTTTACAGATATCTAGTAATTATTACTCCTAAGATAGTGTATGTATTTTATAATATATGACCCTGACACCGCTGTACCATTTAAAGAAGCGAGGTGAGGTGGGGGGCTGAGAAAAAGAGTAGGGGAACCGCAACGACCGTTTTGGTGGAAGGGAGCAGCCAGTACTCCCCTCCGTCTTGTTACGCGTAAGGACTGGTACAGCATCATTCATCTAATTAAATATCGTAACTAACCTCTAGTTTCAGGATGATGGCGTGCAAGATAGGAGATCAGGAAAGCTGTCTTTGCCCGCACACGTATGTCTTCGCTGCCCAGCAACTGTGTGAGAACCGCACAGCCGCCCAGCGACGTGAACATCTGGCCGGCGGGCTCATAGTTACGCGTTAGACCTGCCAAGTTAACATATTACAGAATATCAATCTACAGAAACATACATATATACATATATATATACATATATATATACATATACATATATATATATATGTATGTATGTATATATATATACTTGTATTAAAATATATACATAGTTTCTTAATAGTAGTGAAACAAGAACAAGGGGTGGTCGCATCACACGAGGCAATTTCTTACAGACGACCATAGTATGGAAACAGTAGAAGAGTAAAAACAATCACGTATAGAAACACATAAATGTACATATGTATATAGCATATATACTTATACTAAATATGGTATAACACATATTACAGTATGATACAATAATAAATAACAACATCAAACTGACTCAGATCACCCTTGCCACATAAGGAATAATGAAACAGATAAAGAAACAGAAATGAATTAAAGGATTAAGGATCATCGCTCTAATAAATATATTTTCACTATTTTCTATAAAAATATAGTGAGATAGCACTTTTTATATTCAACGGTAAATCATTTCACAATTGAATGGCCTGTGTGGTAAAAGATTTGGCTATTTATAATATCAGATTCTCTGATGACCTCAGAGACCTCTCATGTGTATCAAGTAAAATTGAAATGCTAGCGCAATTAATAACTAATCAAACGTTACCAAATAATATTAAGTTAACAGTTTTGGAGGAAAACTTTGAAAAAAAAAATTATACTTATGAATAATTTTGTATAAATTTTTTAGAAGTGTATATGTAAAGTGTATGTGTAAATAAATACATTTAAAAAACTTATAAGTTAAACAGTTTTTTGATACCCATATTATCGTGGTTGTGGAAAAATATGTACCTAGTCCGCCATATTGGAACGGCGTCCATCTTGAATTTTAAATATTGACATAATCATCGTGTTTTACTAGTGTAGCTCTTTCATTTGATACCCATATTGAGGGGGTTAAGGAAAAATATGTAATCCGCCATTTTGTATAGTCATCTAAATTAAATGTCTGTACCAAATTTTAGATCAATCTGACAACGGGAAGGTGCTTAAATTTCAATTTGTGATTTTGACCCAAATAAATAAATTCCGTACGGGTCGAACTAAATAAAACCGTTTAAAAATACAGGATGATTGGTTAGTCAATTTTAGTTTTCTTCATATCACTTATCAGGTAATGCTGTTATCAATACAATTTTTGTGCCACAGATGACAATTGTTTACATGGTTTGATACAGAAAATCTTAATTCACTATGCGTTGTTCCAATTTGCTTAGTTTTTTTTTTCATATAACCGCGACGCAAAATGTACTAATGATGCTATCTGTTATTCTAAAGACAATCAAATAAATCCATCAACTTCAGCATTCAGCTATCAAATTTAAATAAACTCACATGAAACAGCGTATAGACACTTGGCAAGTGCAACGCCTTCTTCAATCTGCAGCAGCGTGAGGAGTCTCCTCAGCAAGCCGCTGTCCAGAGCGTTGGATTGGCAGAACGGGTTGTTCTGACACACCTCTGCCAGGATCGCGTACGCTTCGGCACGCACTTGTGCGTTCTCGCTGTCAAAGCACACGGGAAAGATAGTGTAGCCGCCCAGCTTGCAGAAATCTGGAAACAACAATTTATTTTTTATTTAACTAAAATACTTGACAAAGTCTTCTTATCAAATACTAATTTTTTACAGGTTAAAAGTTTGATTAAATGATCCTTATCTTTTTGTTTTCTTTAATCACCAACTTCATGATCCATTAGGCTAGACTGACATATCTTGGAACCCAGTTATAAATATATATATATATATATATATATATATATATATATATATATATAACAATATTACATATGCGAATGTGAACCAACTGACATTATTCATGAACATTGTGTCTTAATTATGAATAATCAACTTAAACCTTCATAAATAAACTTAATTTGTTTGAGAACATATAGTATATTGTATTGTTTAGTAGCTAGTTTAATTTTCTGTAAAAATATATAAGGTTGAAGATTTCCAAACACACAAACAGATGACATACTACTGGCCATACTAACAACATGGATTTTCAATACTCAATGACATTGCAAAAGCAAGCCCCATACCAAGTATTATAAGCAGTGACTGCCTAGCGTTGGAGATGGCGGGTTCGATTCCAGGATACAGTCTTACATAATTCACACTTAGTGCATTAATTAAGATTGCCATTGCTAACAAACAAGTTTCCAGAGGATGAGCAGCAGCATTTTCTGCATACCATGATACCACACTGCGATTGTCAACCCATCTCCCAAGTGTCGAGATTATAGTGTATCCCCCATTGATATCTTTATGGTATGTCTATTATTTGCAGTAGATGTACCAAGTATTAGGAAACTCAAGATCAAAGAAATTGGTAAAATCTTTTTCAAATAATGTTAATTTGAAGATGAAGATCAGTAAACAGTACTTACCATTAGCAACATCCATTTCCGCAGCATATGATGTAATATTGCTGCAGGCAGAGACCACATCATCAGGTAACTCCTGTCCCTTTTTAATGCTATTTATCTTCTGTGGATCATTTAGAACATTTATAGCTTTCAGCAGGATCTGAGCAACGTCCACTGTCAGACTTCTGAAGGCTTCCTCCAAAAACTTTTTTCTCTGAAAATAATATTACACATGTTAAATTCACTTGGAAAATAATGTTATTTTCAATTAAACAGCGGAACACAACTTTTGAGCACCCTTACCAATAACACCCAGACCTCAGAGTCTCATCTTAAAAGCTGTAGAAGCTTATTCATATGATAATACGCATGAGGTAGTGTTAGTGCTAATTAAGCAGCTAGTAGTAGTGCTAATTAAGCAGCGACGCAACTTCGAAAAAAACGCGAAACGAAACGACGCAAAGCAAGGTATTGGTGTATATCTAATTTTAATAAAATAATCCTTATATGTGAGTTTTCTGTAGTCCCATAGACTGTCACTCACAAAAGGTTTACTAATTTTTTAAAGCCTACAGAAGAGTATCACAATGTTACCCTTTAAGCCATCAATTAATTTAGAACAACATGTACTTGAGGGATCTTAAATCTCTAGAGACTTCCAATGAAGTGAAATAAATAACAACAGGTTCCCAAGGAAGCCCTTGCACTCATTTACAATAAAATAGTTTTCTGAACACATTTAGAGCTCTGCCATTCTATACCTTTTTGAAACTGTTATTCTAATGGACAATTCTAGATGAATTCTTAACAGATATGGCTAAGATAATATGTACCTCTTCATCCATGGGTTCAAACACAGAGCTGCCTGGGGCATCTTCCGCTTTAGTTCCCTCCATTATAAAGCGGAGCAGACCCTGTAATTATAATAAAGTTTCCTTAATTGCAAATATGAAAATACAGTTAATAAAGTCATTCTACCAGAAGTGTTACATACAATAAATTGAGAGTATCCATTTTTTTTTTGGAACAAGATAATTAACATACAAATAGGATTTCTGATTAAAGAAATTTATTTTTCATAAGAATTACATTATTGATGAATGTTGTCTTATTAATGACTACATCTTTTATACTAAGTCGCAGCAGCAGACAAAACAAAATAAAAAGTTGGATAATCGTAAATTATTTCAATCACACAAGCTGTTCATGCGCTGCCTTATCCATTGAGTTAGACTTACTATTTAAAGTATCTAAACCAGTACACACCCCTATGTAACACATAATTTTTATATTAAAGCAAAAGGGTTAAACTCATGTCAAATCCACTTTTGAATTGTCCCCCTTAACAATCAAATTGTCACCTTGTGGGGCGTGAGCTCCTGTTGGGAAACACTGGCCTAAATGATCATTCATTACATTAACATGTAAAAATGTTGGTGATGATGAAATGTGGGTAAAAGGTTGCTTGGGGAGTAGTAGATTCAGAGTCATTACCTAGATCAATATAAATCATGTATATACTTTAATTTATGTATGTTATGAATTATACATTTTTCTTATTTAGATAATAATTTTAAATGTTAATTTTAAGTTTTTGGAATTACTTTTAAGTTTAATATCATTAAGTAACCTTGCTTTATAAAATTAAATAAATCATACCTTTATTCTAATTAATGTAGCCACTACATGTTGTTTTTTCTTAACATTCATTAAATCTTATTCAAGTTTGGCTTTTCCACATTAAGACAATTTTATCTCAAAATTGCCTACTTGTCTGTTTTTTACACCATTTTTACAAATCATAATTTAGAATAATAGGCAGCATTTATGGGTATACCAACAATGTTATTATTAACCCTTAACAGCCGAAAGGCCCCGCTGAGGGGACATAGTACTTATGCCATAGAAAACGAAAGGCCCCGCTACAGGGACATGAAAAGAATTTAGTTTTTATTTCATTTATTTATCATCACTGTATTTTTCTTTAAGAAATCTTGCAATTTAGTACATCCCTGGTTTGTTGATCATGCATTAACAAGAAATATTTACCGTAATATAACATTTTATGTAATTTTATTTCATAATATTGTGCAATTTTCACAACAGATGTGTCGCATTGATATTCAGTGTAGTTTGCGATTTAGAAGCTTACAACGTGTATATATAATATATTGACGTCTTCCAATTTTCGAGTATTTCTATTATAATAAGGTTTAGTTTATTTTTATTTTAAAAATAAATAAACATAATTAAAATTTCAAATAATATATCATGGAAAAAATACATAAAGACGAACATTATGAAAATAACAGCAGTGAAGACGAGTGGATGTTTGATTTAGTAAATATAGATATGAAAAGTGTTCGTGAAGAACTTCCTCAATGTGAATATAACTCCGATGATAATAGCAGTTCTGGTAGTGATGTGGTGCACGCTAAAAGGAAAAAAGTTCGATGCCTTTCAAGTAGCAGTGAAGAAAACAACAATATTTCCAATGAAGATCTCAGTCAGGATGATGACGATTGGGTGGATGTTACAGAAAACGACCCCAACACAACTAAAATACCTTTCACAACATCTCCTAAGATACCAGGCCCCCAAATTCCCCAATCGGTAACAGAACCATTACATTTTTTTCAGTTATTTTTTACCGATGACCTAATAAATAATATAATAAAGGAAACAAATGAGTATGCAAATAATAAAATAAGTGCGAATGTATTATCTAAATATATTGAATTCATATCTAAATAAATCATTTTAATCAGTTTAGTTTTCATCCTTATAAGTGTTTTAGAATTTCACCTAATTTTCCGTCGTGCTATGGGCGAGTATTACAAAAAAAGCTCTCGGCCGTTAAGAGTTAACATTAATAAATAAAAATTTCAGGTAAAACATAACCAGATGATAAACCAGTTCAAGTTTTAAAAACTTTAATCAAATTTTATTATTGACAACTTTTTACATTTTTATTGTATAGTGTGTATTTACGCAACTAACTTGAAAATATTCTTGTTAGCTATTACAATAATTTGTAGAAGAAACACAGTCATCTGTAGATCAGATGTTTGCAGGATGATCACCCACCCAAAGATCACCCCATAAAGAAGAACCAGAGTCTGATGACATTGTATGGGTACCAAGTCAGAAAAAGTCACAACCTCAGTATATTTTTCTGTGTATTTTGTTAAGAAAGGCATCACCGAGTAAACAAAATATAATATCTACAGATGTAGACTACATGTTCTTTTATAATGAATAAAAAAAAATTTTAAGGTGTCATATAAAAGTTTAAATAAAATTACTAATGGGTTTTAAACTAGTATGATCATCTAATATCTTTTAAGATCTGCCACATACAATATAGCTTCAATCCTTAATATAAAATGATGCAATAGTTGGTCAATATGAAGTTGATTAGTTCTGATGCATTATTTTTTCTATTTAGAGAAGTACAAGTAGAATATCTTTATTATTTCCTAAGATGAATTGATGTATTATTATCAACAATATTGTAATCATCAAAATAGTTAATGAAGGTTTTTTTAAACACATAGTATATTGAAAAAAGTAGGTACCAAATTCAATATTTGTCTTGATATTAAATGAATTATTTCCATCTATGTTATAAAAATGAATGAATGTTTAACCTAGTTCGGCAAAACACTAATCAATGTTTAATAATAAAATTTTAGATTAAATATCTCAATGTCTCTTACCTGTAGATTTCTGGGCTGCCGCGGCTGCTCCGGAACTGCAACCACATTGCTTTCACTGCTAGCAGGGTAGGTTATAGCTCCAGCAATTTGGTTTCCAGAATTATTTGGCTCCATAGTGTAGCAGTTAAATAAAATGTGTTTACAGTCGAATATCCAAATAGACTTTTGATAGACACTATTCGATCTATAAATTTAGTTAATCCAACCACACGATATGCTCTACTGGTATATTCTTGAAGCTAGACGTATTAAACTGTTACTCATCATCGAATTTACTTCTGGAAAATTAGCAAGTGAGACTAACACAAAACGTGAAAATGACAAAACTGTGGTGCTGCCACTTAAATTTTAAAAGGTTTCCCAAGCAATATTAATTATCTGAATAATTCTGTAAACCATTCGTGTTGTTAAATTTAGAAAGAAAGACGTACTGAAAATGTTTATTTATAATATACAACCCTTGAAGAACCGCATTTTATTATATAAGAAATGTTTAACGTAATTACTTATAATTCTTTTACATTACATTTATTTTTTAGTATTACGTTTATTTATGTTCTGTGTTATGTTTTTATACATATGAAACCGAGTTTTTAAAGATTTTTTAAATCAAAAAATCTTAATAAAACTGTGTTTTTTGCTAAATGCTTAAGTTTATGACATATCAGTTATCTTCATGAAAAGATATATGCTAATTTAAGATATTACGTTACACATGGTTTAATGCAAAATCATGTTATTACCATACGGTTCACACTCATCACGTGCGTATAACGTATAGCGTAAGAAAAAATAATTCGCAATCTTTTTTTATTATCTTCGTCAGAAAACTATTTTCATAATTAAGAATAATGTACAATTTTTACCTTTTAAGGCAGGAAAAAATTACTCTGGTAACATTAACACTTAACTTCATCTCTCACAATGATTCTATTGATTATAAATTTGAGGATATACTTTTTAGCCATGTATATTTATTATTTTAAGTGTAACTAATTTATTTTTTGTTATTTTTATTACCGATATGAATACTGTAAGGCTGTATATAATACACAGATGTTTCAATCTAATTCCTTTTTGATACCACCACAATCATAGCTATTCTAAAACATAGGGCGAGTAAAGTAGGATGTCGGCTCACTATCTAGTTTTCTTGGAGGTGTACCAAGCATTTCGACTCAATGTTTTTGATCCGTACAGCCCTTGATGTGGAACGATTTGCCACATACCATATTTCCCGAGAATTATAACTCTCGTCTCTTCAAGGTCAGAGAGAATAGATACTGAATTTGCGTGCTTCATTTTCGACCACATTATCTCTCCCACAAAAAATGTTATAGTCAAACTTGCACAAGGAATCGTTAAAAAAAGTATTTAAAATGGAGTATAAGTAAAAACTAAAAGCATCAATAAACACTAAGCGTTATATTAACTGTGTTAAAGTACGAATAAATTAAACAAAGAGAAACAAATTTAATGAAAGTACATGCAACACATTATTTAATTTAACGATATTAAATGTTTTAACTATAAGATCACATTTTGTCTAAAGACTTAAGATTACGTACACGATGTATAATTTTCAATTTTTTAAAGATCAAAATAATTGTATTTAATAAAGCAATGATGGAAAATAAACCTAAATTTAATTATGAATATACGAGTACTAAATATTATACAACAGATGTAAGAATGTATGAAAAATAACAATATAAAATAAAAAAATATATTCTCGTCATAATTAAGCATGTCCATCTTTAAAATATTCCTTTCAATTTTTATTCCGACTTAGTAAGTAGTAGTATTCCGAACTAGTAAGATTACGTTATCAATTTATTTATATATCAATCGTTTAGACGTCATTAAAGGTGTCTTCGATTTAAAAAAGAAAAACAAAGTATTAACACAGTAAATATTGAAAAAATAACAACTCAAGAAGCACTCATCAATAAACCGGTGACAATATTAACAACATAATCTTACTGATAATAACGATATCTTATCAAACGCGATAGACCACATCTTGGAGTAAAAACATATGCTACATTTTCCTTTGCGCTTCAAGTTTTACGTTTACAAACTAACAGTTTTTTATAATAAGTGCACGAAAAAAACAACATACGTAGCAGTGTTTATACGTGAAATTTATTGGCGGTAAGTCTTCTTTACTGAACTCTGTACTCACAATGACACAATTAGAAACGCAAAAGTTGTAATGAGATTTTTTATCACACTGTGTGTAGGATATGTAACATTTTTTATGTTCTATTATTTTGCATTGACATTCCATCTTACTGTTACCGTGCAACGCGAAAAACAGTCTCATGAATATAAATTTGAATATTTATTTTACAGCCAGAACTTAGTTATATGTCAGTAGAGTAAATTGATTTTGTCAAGTGTAGGAGCAACATGGCAACCCTTAACACACTTCTACACCTTGAAGTAACCTATTAAACATGGTGTTTAATAATTAAAAATGTCGAATGTCTAATCGCTTGCATTCTTACATAAAGAAGTTTATCAACATAAGCTTTAGTTTTTATATGTAAATGAATCAAAAAATCAATGTGATAGAGATTTTAATCATTATTATTAGAAAGATTGAAGTTTGACATATACATTTATTTTGAATTAGACACTACATACAGATAACGAAACCATTTTTTTTTTAAATTCAAATTGTCAAACAATTTATGTCAAAATGGTGTTATTAAATTAAGTTATTTCGTACACTAGAAATACCATGAATAACCAACAATAAATCTTATATGCATTTTTTTCAATTTTTTTCTGTCTAACTTCTTCGAGTCGTTAAATCGAATATTTATGAAGTAATTTTTGTATTAATGGTATCATTTATAAGTAATTTTAGAATGTTAGGACCGCAAGGCTCTCGTGTGGCGACAACGAGCCGGTAGATGCGGTGTGGGTGGGCCCCCCACAAACTGGGACAACGAAATTGAGTGCAGGCAGCGTAAACCTTTCAATGGGAGTCTGTCAGCTAGGACTAATGATGAAGATGATCAACAGTAGATGGTTTAAACTGAAATTTAGCTATTGGAGTAATAGAGTAACTGTTTTGAATTCCGCAGCGATGCCCCCTCGCGAGGACATAGTGGTGCAAGCGCCACGTATCCCGATAGATCCAGAGCGACCTCCGCGGCCACCACCACCTGCCCCAGGACGCTTACAACGCCCTCCTCACGACCACCCAGCCGTTTACATCCACACGCCGCAGAACACGAGGCTTAACAACAACAACACTGTCAGGCGTTAGATTAACAAATATACAGGGTGAATGATTATAGGTGTATAAGCTTTAAAAGGTTATATATATCTCATCATCATGTCAGCTGATACACGTTTACTGCAAAGCGTAGACCTCTCACAAAGATTGACACAATGACCTGTCCTGCGCTCCCTGCATCTTGACTTATTTGTCATAAATAGCTCATTCCCTCATCCCTTAATGTATAGTACTGCATATAAAAATTTATTATTTTTTACTATCTATACCTGGAGACTTCTTGCTGTCAGAATTTATTGGCAACATGCCCAGCATTCCAATAAAAACAAGAAATTAATGTAACATATTGCAGATTGATCACTATATACAAGATGATTGGAAATAGGTATAATGCAAGTTTATATCTGACAAATTCCATAAATTCACCCCTTTAAGACTTTTACACTTATAACCTATCATTCTGTTTAACATAGCAGTATGTAATATTTTGTATAAGATAAAACTTGCCAATGTATATAGGAAAGATGTCTTAGATAATTGTTTACATATAAATATTTCAGTATTAATATTTTAAAATACTTTATACATAAATTGATATCAATAAATAATTTCATTTGACACTTTCCACTTTTATTGAATTAATTTTATTGAAAAAATATTCAATATTGCAGATATTATTTTATCTGTGACTCGCCATGTTACATCAAAAAATGAATTGTTTATTTGAAAATATCTAGATTGTTAAGTGATTATTTAAGTTGTATTATTGAGTAGTAATAAATTGTTAATATTTATTATTAATGGACTTTTTTAGAAAGCGTAAAATATATGTAATCATATAATAAAATGTATAGATTAAAAATATTAAGATGTAATAACATAATATTAATAAAATTGTGAAATGCCACTAAAAATTGATCTCTTCTATTTTAAATTTTATAAAATACACCATCTGATTATACTACAGAACTTCCACTGCTAGATAAAGGTCTCAAAGCTTTATTTACTGAAGTTAAACTGGATTAATCTCACCCTGAGAAAGTTTAAGCTGCAAATGTCGTAAGTACCAACGTCCAACTTCAATGATGTAAAACTAGATTTATTTTAAGTATTTTCGTCTTTTATTTTAGATTTTGATTCAATACTTAATATGTTTTAATACATAAAATGAAATATGAGCAAGAATAAATATTGAATATATTCGAAGTTTAAAGCCCAATTTCATTTTTATAAAACAGTGGTACACATATAATAAAATATCGTAAGTTTTTGTCACCGTACTGATATTGAGAGTTTTCACGGATTGAAGATATTATTTTTCTGTACGTTTTTAGTTACAAAAGGCTGAGTCAGGAGAATTTAAAGGAGTGGTGGGGTAAGAGAGTTTAATTTAAATTTTGACTTTGACTTGTGAATAATTTATATATATGTATAAGCAATATCTCGCATCACTAAGCTTTGAATGAAATAACTTGCAAAGTACGCAGGTATACCGGATGTGTTCTATTGTATGAAGAATAAATTCTTTGGGCGGATAACAAAAAAAGATTTCGTCCATTGTTATCGTATTGAACGTAGCCCCCGGGACGCGGAACGATGGACTATCTCCTATGATTTTCTTTACATGTGATATATTAAAATTACATATTTGCTCTGGCATGATAAACAGTTTTAAGGAAGAGAAGCTGCTATGTAGGATAAAACTCGTCGCTGTTGACAATACAAGTGACACCTACATAAAAAAAGCACTCGTGTCGTTAAGAATTTTGAAAAATGTTCACAAACCATGATCAGAAAAAACTATCAGATTTCAGCCTCGTTAAAAATACAGGTAAGAATCTCAAAATTTTCTCAGTATCTCAACTGCGATCATAATGTCGCGAAGTATTTTGTATTTCAAAACCTTGGACAGCATCATATTGGAACTGATTTTCTAAACGTCAGATAAACGTTAAACTCGTTACTTGGACTATAAAAAAGTTAAATACAGCGTTGCCATAACATTAAAACTATTTTAAACTGTAAACCAGAACTTGAAAGAACTTAGAGAACATAAAAGGGCTGAAATAAGTTTTACGGCACCCGACAGAAGCCGCTAGAAAGTTTCATTTGGCTTCCTCAAAACTTTTAAAAGTTCCGACGTTTATTTAAAGCTCCCGCAAGGTTGATTTCAGATTTATGTAACAGTAAAGTTATTTATAAAAGTCTCTGCAACGCAAAACTGTTGCCTTTACTCATTGATGTTTATAAAATATTTTTTTAAATGTCATTGTGTTTTTCCTTTAATAAATCATGGAATTTCATAATGAATTTAGTTTTGTCAATCTTCACAAGATGGCGCTGCACGTTGTCGAATTAATTATCACATTTTTATAAAAACT
The DNA here is from genome assembly GCF_028537555.1 of Battus philenor. Classification (NCBI taxonomy): domain Eukaryota; kingdom Metazoa; phylum Arthropoda; class Insecta; order Lepidoptera; family Papilionidae; genus Battus; species Battus philenor. The sequence goes on from NW_027181686.1 coordinate 11,290,054, forward strand.
ACTATTAGTATTTTTTTTATTATTGAATGTAAATAGAAATTACAGACTTTTTTTATTATGTACATTACTTTATTATAACATTGCGGGCATTTTTTTTATAAAAATCATTTCAATTGAATATATTTTCTACTATAATTAATTTAACAATCACCAATAAAATGTTATATGTCTGCATCATTGTCTTATAATGTATCAATAGTAACAATACAGCGTTTTATATATAATTAAAATATTAATAATGGTGTTGGAATCATCTTCTGTTTTCCGTAAACAGACCGCCCGTGTTTTTAAATTCCGTTGACGTTCTTTTCTGGCGGCACCGGTTCCCGCCATTTGATATACACGTCGTTAATGCTAATTGTTTTATAAACAACCCGTATACGGCTTTAAAAGTTGTTTGCGGTCGCTTTTGACGTTTTTGCAAACATTTATGTAATTTTTTTACCAAATTATAGATTGAAATGGATTACGCTGGTAATTTTACTAAAGTATATTTACTATAGTTACGAATGACGTAATATAGCAAAAATGATTGGCATTGTTGTTCAATTTTGATAAATGAATACTAGAGACATCATCATCATCATGTAAGCTGATAGAAGCCCACCGCAAGGCAAAGACCGCCACGATAAGGGGTCCAGCGACTTCCGAAGACCTTGTCTACGCGATCTCGGAGTGAAATTCAAAGCCATCTCCATTTCTCTCTGTAGGACTTTGAGCCTTTTATTAGGCTCGTCACTAATGACTACGTCTCAGATCCATAAATCATCACCGCAGACACTACTAATCGAAGATCTTCGTTTTTACACTTTGCGGTATTTCGGCGCTTCATGAACGTTACCTATATAAATAGGACTCGGCGAGTGATCTAGTGCTTTTTAATACTAGAGTAGTGCAAAACTGTCAACGAGACAAACCTTTTAAATTGTCTTACTAAGACGCCTAGACACCATGTCGAAATTAGTTGTGAAATGTTGGATAAGTAAGTACTTTCACGTTTTATGGTTAAGTCGGTGTACCCCTGTGTAAGTCGAGCAGCGTCGAGGAGAATGAAGCGATAATGTCGTCCGCAGGTGTCATTATTGCCTTCGGTAATTGATTGGCAACAAAAGGTAAAAATAAACATGGCGGTGGGGCCGGCCGCGCGGAGCGGCAACGTCGCGCTATCGATCCGAGCTCGCCGTCACGCGGCCGCAACACGCACTCCGCCGCCCGGCACCACCTGCCCGTACACGCATTTATTTCGCGATTCATGTTAATATTGAATGTTAATGCTTCTCACAATCTATAAATAGAAGAAACGGCAGCTTAGTAACAGAACACAAACGTCGGAAGTTCGATTTCTTGCAAACGACTAGTGACATACAGGTTCATGGGTTACAGATGTAAAAACTTTAAAAGGGTGGATGTATAAGTCGTTTTCTGCCTGCCATTATTTCATGATGGGTGACAATTATTGCATTGTAAAGCGTTTTCAAAATTCGAATCACCACATATTAAAATTAATATTTGTTTACTATCTGTCCATGCAGATTTTGTAAAGACAGAATTTATTGGCAGTCGCATTCCAGTGGAATAAATAAATTAATGTAACATATTTCAAAGTAATCACTTTATATACGGTAATAGTAAATACGCTTATCTTTACAGCATTTAGTTAACAAATAAGCTATTCACCACTTTAAAGCACACACATCCATAACTCATCACCCTGTTTTACATTATTACTGCTGGTAGATAGTGAAGGATAAACATTCTAAGAAAACTGGCATTTATAGGCCAATAGTTCGGAAGATATGTGACATCCACCAATCCCAAAGGGTGGCAAAAAGTGCTCCAAGAAAAGCCTTTTCTTAACACAGGAAACAAAAATATTAACAACCGTTGTAAATAAAGAATTGCTGTAGACTACGCAAAATTCTTTGAATTTACAATAACGTATTGTTTACAATACGAAAATCAGACAAAAACAATAACTATAATTAGATAAATTCATATTCTGATTACACCTCTTTTAACATAAGAAAGTGACGATTGACATTCACCGTATAATATATATATATGAGGTGGACGCGGTCTTGGTCCAGCTCTTCGGGGCACGGACGATTTTCCGAGTACTTTCACCATTTTAAATTTTGGGAGAATTCCTCATGTTTCTGTGACCGGGCCTGGACCAGACCGTGGTCCACCGGGTGCCGGCCGTGCCGTGACTCCGAATGCCTGCTAGGCATAAAGATTGGTGAAGAATCAATGGCCTCGCTAACCAGCGACGAAGGAACGAGACATTCCTCAAATTATGTAGAGAAATTGCAACAAAAACTATAGAACGAAATAAAAACTAACAATGTAAGGAAAATGTAAATAATATACATGTAAACAATAAAATAAGTACAAAAAACAAATTGTAAAAATAAAATAAAAACCTAAAATTTTAAATACTGAGGAACGAGGTGATGAAGTGAATAAAAGGGAAAATTCATATGAAAATAGAAGAAACGTAGAAAGAAAGGAAAATAATGTATATGTATAACTTGCCTCGGTAATCACAGTACTGTGTTTAACGGATTATTACACAATATAGAATATTGCGTAACATCACAGAGAAACGAGATGTCTGTAGTCCTAAAACCACAAAAATAAGGGGCAATGTGTGCGACGCGGTTACATCTATATATATGTCCTTAAAAAAAAAAAAAAAACGTAAAACATGCTGCCACAGATTAGTTCCATTTTTCTTAATTTTGATGCTACTTTCACCAATTGAACAAACGTGAGATTTGTAATGTAAAAAATTTGTTAAATACTATATAAAATTTATTTGTATGTCAAAAATCAAATCTAAGTAATACATTTTTATGTTTCACTGAACTAGAGTGTTCTGCGTAATCTACAAATGCCACATAGGTAGCAGTGAAATATGTTTAAATGTTCATCATACAAAATTATTTTTATATACACATTAAAATTTCACACAGAGAAAATAAATAGAAAGGAATGTCCCTTAGTTTAGTGCAGAGTTATTTTAAAAAGTTTACTTTACGGGTTATTATTATAGTGTAACGCAGGGAACGCGTCTGAGTAAATAACTTTAAAAAAAACAACATAGTGCAGGGACGTCGACGCGCCCTAGTTACGTGAGTGTGTGTGCGTCAAGGTTAAACCGGGCCGGCGGCGGTGTGTGCGTGCACTCACACAGCGGCGCGGGGGCGCGTGGACGAACGACGCGGCAGTCCGTTGGTCGCCGGGACACGCGACGCACGCTCTTTACTTCATGAAGTCACACAACTTTACGAATATTTTTAGCGGTTATAGCGCTTAGCGAGAAATTTATGGATAAAAATGAGAAAAATATATTTTTCTGCGACATTATAAACCAATATCTGATATGTGCAAAAATTATAACTTTTTAACATTTTTCTGGCAAACACAACGTGTTTTCAGAGACTACATTTAACCTTACATGGCTTAGTCATCCCAGCCCCTCTAACATTTAGTTAGTGTAACACAAGTTGATTGATTATATGTGTAAAACCTTTAAAAGGAGAATGTATAACTCAAATATTAAGAAAAAGCCTAAACTTATTTCTAATCCCTCTGTATAAGGTGATAATTGAAATATGTTGCATCAATTTATTTATTTTTAAATGCGACAGGCCAGTAATATCTGGCCGTACAAAATACAGTTATGTTATTTCTAAATTCATTAACTTTTGGATAGGTGTACCAAACATTACAATACCTGGCGATAAATATTACACATCGACCTTTGGAAAGAGACAATGGGCTAATTTCGGCTTGTAGAGCGTTATCTCTGTCGCAGTTCTGTCAAAACGTCACATAGGTAGTGTAGGACAGAGATAGTGCTCTACGAAGCCGAAATAAGCCGATTGTCTCTTTCCAAAGGTCGATGAGCAATATTTATTGCCGGGTACTGTAATTTACAGCAAATGAGCTATACTCTAATCCTTTTAAAGTTTTTAAAGTTTTTACCTTGAATGTCAAAATGAAGAAAGTAAAAAAATAAAATTACAAATATAGTTTTTACTATTGCGTTATAATTTATTAGTTAAAACACTTTTTAATTATTAATTATTAGAATCACATTCGTTTATTCAAAGACTTGTATGAGAGATGCAAACTTTTGAATAATATATGATTTATATAAACTGAGATAAATCTTTAAAACCTTTCCAATAAATGAACTGACTTAAAGGTGTGCCGTTTTCTTTTCTAAAGAAGTAACACTGATCCCCAGTGACTTTGCGAACTGCAAAAATGGCGGCGTTCGCTACCTGTTCGTAACAAAGTGAAATTAATGTTCGTATAACATTTTTATAGGCAAAATATTGTACCGCGGAGAACAGATTTTTTAGATTGGGAAGGTTTCATTTGTTATGTCTATACAATAACGATAATTATTTTTTTCAGAACCTTGTAACGATTTAACTTACTATTTAATCATTATGTTGTTTATTATTTCTTAAACCATTGATTTTTATACATGGTGTACAATGCCTTCATTCGCAGTAAATAACTTATATATTCACCCTTTTAAAGCTAACCTGTATTTCAGTTTGTTAGTTGTGACTTTTAGAAATTGAAATAGTATAGCATTATTTGACATTTTATGTTTTGCCTCTATGAATTTTTATATGTGAGATATAATATCTTAAATCTTTATAAATTATAAAATGGACATAAATATTATTATTAATATTCAATTTTGTTTTAATAGTATAAACTATAATAATAACTACATTATACTTTAATATTATTTTAATGCCAATTTAAAAATGAAGTCAATATTTAAAGCCATCTACAGGATGATAGATGTTATAAGTGTAAAAGATAGAATAATACATTTAAGTCTATCAAAGAATTTGGCATTTACACATAAATTCATTTGTTGATAATTAAAACTATATATTTTTTAATTTTATATATATCTATAGTATAAGTTTGTAAATATACAAAAGTATGAATGTATAAAAATATAGACAAAAATGGAAATGAGGACAGACCGGCCGTTTATATTTGTAATTAAGAATAGATGACCTTAAAGGTACGTCACAAAGGTAAACTGCGGTTGTTCATTTATTATCTGTGGTAAAAATAAAATGTTTAGTTTTAAATTTGGTTAGTACTGTCAGAAGTTATTGATCACATTATACATGGTGATTGTAAATATGTGCAAAAGATTAATACATTTTTTTGATAAATGAACGTTATGTTCATACTTTTAAAGTTATTAAACATATATAATTAACCATGTATTTTCTAATCACGATATTTCTGGAACCATAAGGGTAATATTTATCATATTTGAAATTTTGGTAGTAATATTCCAAAGATCAATGAATTATTTAGTTATTATCATAATCGAGCATCTGGAATATGAAGCATAAGATTACACAAGACGGTAAAATAATTGTCACAGTGCGGGAGGATTAAATCGTGCCTACGTGTGACGGCATTGTTCCCTCCGTCGCCCTCTCTCTGCGAGGGAGGGGTCGTATTCTGTTGCGAAACGACACGAATGAGTACGAAGCGGTTTTTATGCAATATACCGCCTCATGCCCTGACATGATATCGATAGACATTTGGTCGTCATGTCACAGAAGTTTCATTTTACGAAGCAGTCGCTTAGAAATTTAAACCTATATATTTCTATAAATAGGTCATATATTTTTTATATTATAGTTAACATACTAGTAATTTGAAATTAGATCACTATAGTTTTAAAATAAAACTAATCGAGATCAAAGCGAACGAAATAAAATATAGAATAAGGAATCATAATGTCTGCGTCTGTCTCTTTTATATTTGACGTCATTCTAAATTGAAATATTTGTTTGGACAATTTCTTTCTAATTGTATTAATGTGACACCTTACCGAAGACCTTATTGAAGGAAATCTAATGTATAAAATTCTCGTGTCACGGTGTGCGTGAATGAATGAATGATTGAATTCGTCCGAAACGGCCCGACCGATTTTCGTGAATCTTAGCGCGCATATCGGCCAGGGTGGAGAATAGGACATCTATTTTTCATCCCCCCCAATTGTTAAGGGTGGTCCACCCCTATTTTTTATTGTTTAGACAATTTTTTTTGTTTTTTTTTTTATACAGCATACAAAAATACATACAACCCTAAATTTTCACCCCTCTACGATCAACTCTTATTTTATATTTATTAATTTTTTTTTGCAAAACAACGTTTGCGTGATCAGCTAGTATAATCTATATATCTTTCAATGAGGTCATCATCGTCATCATGTGGCACACTGCAAGACAAAGGCCTCATCGGTCACCGGTCTACCTAGTGGGTGCCCTACCCAGGCCGCGACTAGAGGCTGGTTGCCACTCGAGAACAGTGGGTGGCCTTGGTTCTTCTGCGGATTTCTCGCTGCCAAGATCCGAGGATCGCCATCTCCATTGCTCTTTGCCTTTGAATAAGAATATAGATATGCTATAATAAACATTTTTTTGTAAAATATCAATATATAATATTTTAATCGCAATGGCTCTAAACGCAGGTTTGACAAATAGACAGATCAGATAGCTAGTGCAGTCCCCAAATTATTTTTATCATTGACAGTATCGGAAGTTGTAAGGAGAAACCCAGTTTCTTCATTAATTTTTTTAATTAAGTCAAATGGCAGAAATCTTTAATATGAGGCAAATAATTTATAATTTAGCTTTTATTTTACAGTTTATGTTCGTATTTACAACATATTTATCTGTTCAATCGACCAACACGAGCTTGTACATATATTCCTGCTTTTTATCAATTATTATTTATACATTACTAATTATCTACTCTTACACATTTTTCCGTTATTAATTAAATTTATTAGATATTACGTAAATGTCAGGCAAGAAACATAATACCGTATGAACGTTTATAAAAGCATTTTGCATAAACAACCCGTTCTTTTTAACAAAAACAACTAGACAGAAAGAACAATAATGGAGAAATGATTATAGAATGAATATATGTAAATAAATGAAAGCATTAACATTTATTAGCAATATATTAAAGAAGTTTTTGTCTAATTATTAGGCGATTTTAATATAAATTTTTTCTGTGTTTTTGGAAACATACATTTTTTGTAATAGCAACATTGTTTTTAATGTGTCAATGTGAACTGTCAAACCATCACTGTTCCGTAATATACTTGGATCAAGATGGCGGCTTTTTATTCAACTTCACCAATTCGAAAGGAAATATCACTTCGTTTTTGTTCATAGTTCATCGAGCCGGATTAATTAGCGGGATATAAATTAAAATTTCTATTTCCGTTGGTCACGCCATAACTCGGGAACGAAATTCATTCATATTTCAAGTATTCCGATAATTTGTTGAAAGTTCTTCCATAGAAAAAATAAATTATAAAATGTGCAGAGTCTAAAAATTTCAGAAAGTGTTTGTACACGTTTGAAACATTCCACATTTTAATTTTAGTTCAATCAGGTAACATCTAGATCTTGTTTTAACTCACTTCAGTTGGGGCACCACCTTATGCTCCTCTTTTGTAAATAAAATCGAACTATGAACAACTATATATTTTTTTATTAATTTAAATGCATTATTATCTAGTTCTTATTATTTTTAGCCGAAAAACGCCCACAGCAAGGCACAGACCGTCCCGCGACCATAACTATGTCATCGTCTACCAGTTGATGGTCACAAATCGAGAACCTTTTGGCCCCAACGGCTATCGGATGCATGATCGATGTGCGCATTGCTACTTTATACTTATTATCATGAGAACAACGATAGAAGAGTATAATGCCATAGGAACTAAAATTAAATTGAATTTCAATATAATGACACCAAACGCACATCTACATGAGAACAGTTCACTATAAATTGAAACAGATTTTTTTTCCGTAATTCTATTCATTTTTAACAAAAATATACATCCTTGGACATCTCTTGTAAAAAACGCAATCTAAATCTCGTAATTAAACTTTTTTGTTATATTTATAATTATTATTCCACTTTAGACATGAATAATATACATATCAATTAGTAATTTAAACTCTAGTTAATAAGGATATACAACAATAGTTAATTTAAATGTATGTATATTCTCATTATATAATATGTCTACTGCCGGACATAGCTCCCTCCCTTAGATAGAACCGGTTAGAACATACCATCCAGCAACTTCCAATGACCTTGACATCTATTCATACTGTTGGTCGTTGGATGTCATACCCTCCGCTTGCCAGTCTATGGTCTCTTCTCTTAAAACTTAAAGCCCCAGCGAACATGAGCTTCGCGCTATCTGGTTTGCACACTGCCACAATTTGCCTATTCGCTGGACTATGTCATTTACATGCTTAAATTATTGAAATGCCTTTTAAATAAACTACATAGAAATATACAGCCTGTAAAAGAACAAGATAGTTTTTACGTAACAAAATTTCAATAAACAAATACTTACATTTAACTCCTTTGTTATCTTTACGCGTGATGAATGAAATAACATATAATGCCGACGGTCAGAACAAAACTATAACGAAATCAATTTATTGTAATGCGTTTCATATTTACACATTTATTTATAAATAAACACTAACAAAATGAAGGACATGTATTTTTAATTTATATTTTTTATCTGTACACTTCCAATATGAAAGGTGTAAATTTTGACATTACAGTTTTAAAAAAAACCTTCAGGTTTGATCGGATACTAAGTCGCTAAGTCATTATTAAATAATTTGACCTTTTAATATAAATTGGTTAATTTAAATCACAATATAAGTAGAAACTAATATATTTTTTATTATATGATATAATGACACAAATATTACTATAATAATCTGTAAACAATATATACCAAAACAAAATGGCCGATCGTGTCAATGGAAAAATAATTTTAGTACAAGCAAAACACTATTGCCGTGTTTTTTTTTTTTTTTTTGGCTAGTTATTTTTAAAATCAGACAGTTTTGTGTTCTTCGGCTTGTAATTTTAAGTTTTATTAACTAGAACTTTTCCGTTTTGAAACCAAATTTGTCGGTGAGTTTGCATAGATGGCTTTAATAGGGTCATAATGGATGTACACCGAAAGATTTTATAATTTGCTACAATATTCGATTTTACAAAAAATATACGGTTACACAATTTTACAAATTCAGGTCAGGAAATTTTATCTCCTTTCTATAGTTAAGAACTAAAATATTGGCTTGACTTCAGCTATCAATGTAGATATAATATTTTAAGAAGTTTAAAATGTTACTTGTAAAAACTAACTTATTCCATATTCAATACATGACGAGACTTGCTATATAGAAATATAGTATATAGCTTGCTATATATATATATATAGATGTCGAAGGTGTTATACCGCGCCTTTCTCCAACCCACTTAGCATGACCTTGGCGACGGAGTCGGGGTGATCCTCCTCAAGTAAGGAGTTGAGGCACTAGACTACCGCCGTTGAAACTGCGGTAGTATGCGGAAGCGTTCCCGTAGTTTTAACAAAAGGAGTTCAAGAAGTCTGATTTTAGCCGGTAGGAGACCGGCATAAACATTTTACCCCTGCAGCGGAAAGGAATCCCATTTCCCCACGTCATCAGGATTTTCCCACGAGTAAAAAAAGTCCGGGAACCACTGACACACATGATAAAATTTCTACATAAATCCCCAAGTTTTTTTTTAGACAATTAATAAGAACAGAAATAAATCAATATCTATTTGTAACTAAACAAACGAATATAACCTACAGCGCTAGATTTACGCTTCTGACCTTGAGTTTTCAATGTCTCGGCGAGACCGGCTGAAGTAGTCGTTTGATTGCGACGGCTCAGCCGCTCGAAACGCGATTATGTTATTTCTCGGAGAAATAACAAATCGTGCTCCAGGTGCACCAACCGTTGTATAGACGCGCCCGGGGTAAGCGGGACGCAGTCGCTATACGCATACCTAGTAACACATCAACGCACCAATAGGGTAACATATTTATCAGTCGATTTACCGGACACTATTTATTTTGTTAACATTATTATTTAAAATCTCATTTGACCTCATCTTATTCTTAACTAGTCAAGTTGAATGTTTTACTTGAAGTCAAAAGTGTTCGCAATTGTGATATTATTTTATTTACTTTTAACATTAAAAATGACTAAACGAGTAGAGCTGTAAATTTGTGTTCATATACATGACCTATTTATGGTTTAAAATTACACTGATAGTTATATTTCGTTACAAGAACTTCTGCGCAATATACACACGCTAATATTATTTTAAAATTTAAATATCAGTTCATCTAGTAGTCACACTAAACAACACAAAAACTAAAATACAGTCTCTACACTGTTTTCAGTGGCAGACATAACAACCATGGTGTTAAATACCTAAACTGTATCTCTACGATGACGTCTTCAATGTTTTAAAACCTTGATGTAATTTTTATTACTTTTTCAGTTAATCTGTTGTAGTTTTTTTTTTGCAACATACAGAATGTTGTATGAAATCTTTAAATGTTTAAATTTTAGGGCAGAAATCTCGTTCCTTTTAAAAGAAACAGTTACCACAATATCCTTAAAATTGTTTTCTGGACTGCGCCGGCTACATATATGTTATCTAGTTCACGGACCCTTTCGCTCCGTGAACTCAGTACCGATGAAGCTGTAAAAGCCTTAGGGCTAATAGCATTAACATCTTCAGAAACAATTTATGCATATATGTTTGTTTTCATAATTTCTACTCAACGGTTGTAAGTCAATCCTTGATAATTTATAATTTTAGTTATTGCAAATATAGTACAGAAAAAAATGTGATTAACTTTTTTAATACGTGCGTTGATAAAAGATTAATGTTTAGTAATGCTAATGTCAAGTCATACAATCATTTTTATGTTACATGAAAGTTAAGATTGTTTAGTGAGTAAATAAAATTTAAAGCCTTATTATATAACGAATCATTCAAATTATCGTTATTTAAGTAGGCAATTATTCACACTATTGAATCGTAAATTATTTTAAGATTATAAGTAGTAAGTTACAACCGGGTCGAAATATTAATCCGCTGAGAAAATCCGGCCAGAATTGTTTTTTTAACTTAACAGTGTTTGATGTAATAAATAAAAAAAAGTTTGTAAATGAATAAATAAAGTATCTTGTTCTTGTTATAATTAAATTAACATTTAATTGAAATTCTTTGCAGTTATATAACAATAACATTACCTGTTTCTGAATTTGATTACCAAGTATCATTTCATTGAAGGTATACGAAGCAATGATGCATTGTTACCCGACATGGGCGGTGCGACGTTGCCGCTCCGTGCGCGATCGGATCGCGGTAGAGCGCGGCCATCGCGGCATTCACTGCGCAGAGTCGCAGCGGCGTGCTAGCTTTGCGCATAGTGCGACTTGCGTAGCGCACTGCGAGCACGGCATGTGGGTGGTTTTTGCCTACGCTAGTTGAATGAGGAATGTCGAGTCCGCTTAAACACAGGTGCTGCGACCATCGGTTCGTACACAAACGAATTAGTTTTATAACAACCAGTGGTTATTTTCTAAAGCTTAGAGGAATAACCTCAATATCTTATCAAACTGTGTTAAACTTTTCTAGATATTAAATGTAAATAAACGTACATACAGCTAATATGTTTGCCATTAGATATAAAAGCGAACCAGAATAATGAATTCAGCTAATAACTATCTAAACATATTGCTAGGTGATATACCTAGCAATATGTTTAGATAGTTATTATATGCTATGTATATGCTTATTAAATAAAAAAAATCAATTCTTGTTGAATATACACCGTTGAATAGGCACTTTACGGGCAATATGTCATTTTACACTTGTAGAATAAAGAGTGGTCGCGGAATACGTGTTTTCAAAACCATTATTAGCTTAAAGCTAACATGACCAAATACTATTTTGTTTTTAGTTAAAAATTGTGTATATATATTTATTTATCATAATGTTAACACACGTCTATAAAAGGAGATTATCTTTATAAATAATTTTATGTGGTTTCGCGGTGGCCAAATTGTATTAAATTAAAAAAAAAACTTATAAGTTTGATTGAAAATATTGTTGTTTATATATAATCCCAACAATAAAATATATTATTGTATTAAAGATTATTTGACATAAATATGTCTGGGATTAGTATCATACAAATTTTCACGAGAGATATGGAAAAAAAATTGGCTTTATATATAACTGTCAAGTTTCTTGCCAGTTTTATTATCGATTGTATCAACTTTTTGAACTGGTAGTAGTTTATGTATAAATACATATTTAAATGTATTATGACATTGTTTTGACATTTCTATAATAAATTAACCTTCCTATACCCGCGCGGTCTGAGAGACCGACAGAATGATTTTTTGATTTTAAATAAAGAACGAATAATGCTAGTTTAATGAGCTTTCTAGTACTTGCCTAATTTGATACGATCTTGAAATTGACGCGACGTGTGACCTTGAGTGGGGGTCACATTTGGGTGAACTGAGCATCATTCTGTGCCACAGACCGGCGCGGGTACACGTGTTATTATTTTTGGTGAGTAAAATTTTTTATTTTTCATGATTTTCGTAGATTTATTTTATAGTTTGCATATTTTTTGTAAAGAAGTTTACTCGTATACATTTTTACCATAGTTTTATCTTAATTTTATTATAATATTTCAGAGTATTTAAGCTATATACGAAAAAAAAAAAATATTTTTGTTTTAGAGCTTTGTTGATGGGCGTGATAATGAATGAGGAGCAGATAAGACTAATGTTGGATGAAGCTGGACAGGATACAGATTACGAGGATGAAAATGACAGCGAGGTGGAAGATCACATTGAAGTAAGAGAAGAAAATACGGATACCGAACAAGAAGGTGACTCCGAGAGTGAGTTAGAGGATGAACGAGGTACCTACCTTGGGAAAGATTTACAAACAAAGTGGTATAAAACTGCTCCGTCGGTGAAGGGCAGAAGACGTGTACGGAATATAGTGACTGAACAACCAGGCGTAAAAGGTGAAGCTAAATTCTTGAAAGAAGCAGGTGATATTTGGAAATTGTTTTTCAGTTCTACTGTAATACATCAAATTGTTCAATATACCAATGATCAGTTGCTATTGTTACGCCCTAAGTATACGAGAGAAATAGACTGTACTCCTACTGATGATATTGAAATTCAGGCCTTTCTAGGTCTTTTACTTTTTGCTGGAGTCAAAAGGAATGAAAGACTGAATGCCAAAGATTTTTTCAAGACTGATGGATCTCCACCGGAAATATTCCGTTTAGTTATGAGTAAGAATCGGTTTTATTTACTGATGCGCGCTCTTAGATTCGACGATAAGAGAACCCGACCAGAAAGAGCTGCTATTGATAAACTAGCTCCCATTAGAAATATTTTTGACAAAATAGTTTCTTCTTTCAAAAAATACTTTAGTGCTTCTCAGTATGTCACTATCGATGAGAAGTTAGAGGCGTTCAGAGGTCGTTGTGGCTTTCGTCAGTACATTCCATCAAAACCCAATAGATATGGGATAAAAATATATGACCTGTCTGATGCTGAAGTGTTTTATACTCTAAACTTAGAAGTCTATGTAGGTAAGCAGTTCGAGGGTCCTCATTTCGTCGACAATTCTTCTAAGGCTTTAGTTTTACGTCTCTGTGAGGTAATTCGTAACACAGGTCGTAATGTTACCTGTAATAATTTTTTTACTAGCCTGCCTTTACTGGACACTTTAAAAAAAGATTATAATTTGAGTGTGCTGGGAACAATTCGAAAAAATAAAAGAGAATTGCCAAAAGAATTCACCGACGTAAGAGGTCGACAAGAAGGTTCCAGCTTATTTGGTCATAGAGGCAACTGTACATTGGTTTCGTACGTCCCAAAAAAGAATAAAAACGTTTTACTATTGTCCAGTATGCATGATGATGAAAAAATCAACGAAGTGACTGGTAAGCCTGAAATTATCATGGATTATAACAAAACAAAGGGAGGCGTTGATACCGTTGACAAAATGTGTGAAACCTATAATGTCGCTAGAGGTACTAATAGGTGGCCTATGGTAGTTTTTTATAGCTTGATGAATGTTACAGGAATTAATACATATATTATATTTTCACAAAATAATCCTAACAAAAAAATTGTAAGAAGAATTTTTCTGGAAAAGCTGTCGTATGAACTCATTGACGCGCAGTTGAGGAGACGGGCGGGAACTACTTCTTTACCGAGAATGATAAGACAAAGGTGTGCTGAAATCTGCAAACTAGACGGTCCAGAATCATCAGGTACCGCTAACAACTTAGGCCAAGGTCGTTGTAGCTTTTGTAGTTCGAAAAAAAACCGTAAAACGCGTTACAACTGCCTTACTTGCAAAAAATATTTTTGTTTGGAACACGCGGTTATGGTTTGCTCTTATTGCTATAGTAATGAATCTCAAGAGGATTAGATTTTATTTTATTATTCCGTTCTGTTATCTAGAAGATTTACGAAGATCTCTATGTTATGTTGAAGATGAATTTTAATTTTGGTTCATTTTATCCTAGTTTGTAAGAATAACTAATGTTTTTCAATGGCTGTTTCTGAAGACTGTGCAACAATAATAAATGCAAATAATTGTAAAAAAATGGTTTAATTTATTAAACATATCCCTAACTTTAAATACAATAGTAGTTTCCAATAGGTTAAGGTTTCCATAAGGTTTCGGTCTGTTACACCGTGCGCGGTTACAGGAAGGTTAAATATTTGTTCTATTGTTTATTGTTACATATGGTAGGTAAGTTCTGCGTCATAGAGAAACGTAACATATAATGCTGAAAATAAAAAAGAAGAAACCGAAAAGGACTAATCGTGGATATTTTTTACTGTTTAGCGCTATATATATATATATATATATATATATATATATATATATATATATATATATATATATATATATAATATGTATGCTGTATAGACGCTATAAGGACGTATGTACTGGCTAGTACAAAAGGCACTTGCTATCAACTTATAACGATAATCACTACAATTGTAAGTTGGTAAAGTAGGGAGTCTTTCCAAAATGTTCCGTATGGAATGGTAAATATTGTTATTAGAAATTCTGAAGCACTCTCTAGATGTATAGCATTGATTGCATTACACTTGACTACAGTAACAGCAGACCGGTTTATGTAAGGTTCTATTTCGCTTTTAAATAATATTGATTTAATAATACGGTACACCGGTAACCTGGTGCGGTAAGTAATCAGTAATTTGCGGATAAATAAAACAACTTTTATGCGAGGTAAATTTATTTACAATATCTGACGATAATTCCGAGTATCTTGTCAGCCATGTATATTAAATTACAGGTTATATATAAGTTTTTGCTTCACATGTTTATAACCAAAATAAATATTGTGTTACAAGCTGTTAAGACTTTAATCTTTCAAAAGTTACTGGTACAGTCTGATAGAAAAAATATTTATTTACAAAAAGGTTTTAAATAGTAGGTTTTAATAGGTAAGGTTAACTCGGACATTGTATGAATCTAGTAATAATGTGATTATGGTTTAATTGTATCGGTTTATGGAATAAAATATTTCTTTTTTAATTGAAACACACCTTTTTTATCTGTTTGTATTTTAATGGATGACAAATGGTTGACAGTTACAGACAATAGAGATCATCATACTCTGTAGTTTTTATATGATTGGATACCTGGTTTAATTGTGTTCACTAGCAATGTTCGATGAATTTGTTCCTTTGAAGGTATGAAAATAAATAACCAAGTTGTTTGAGCCGTTCTCGAGTGTGAAGCTTAGCCTAATTGGACGATAAACACCCGCCGCATAATCGACACTATGATCGGTGTTATATATATATATATATATATATATATATATATATATATATATATATATATATATATATATATATATATATATGCGTGAGTGTGTGTGTGTGTATGTATGATATAGTAAAATCATTGCTGAAGACATTATAAGTTATCTGGCCAGTTATATAATATATATATGTTTTTAAAGCAACGGTTAAGTTTATTATTTATTATATGCTAAAGGAAAAAACATAATTTATTAAAATTTTATATTTCGTTTCTTTTTTTATTTTATATAATTTTCATTGTACACAGGCACAATCTTTAAATTAATAACGACTAGTTTCACTATTACTCCATTACTTACTGAACTAGGAACGTATCGTCATTTTATGTTGAGTAACAAAAATGAACGTACACTTTGTTGTGTATGTCCGTCTTATCACTTCAAAGGATTCCTTTGATTCCATATTCAATATCCAAAACTCCACCCATTAAACTTTACTTTCAAAGATGAGTCCGATTCTCCAAAGTCAAGCAGTATTGAGTTCAGGAACATATGATGTCTCCTCCATCTTCGACCACATCGGGTACAGCTGTCTGAGGCAGGACCTGTATCTTACCTTCGATCGAGGACTCTTCACTTTCATCACACAAAACCAAAAAATTACACTATTCATTAGGGCTAGTATTATTTTATGTTTCGTGGACCATTCAGTTCAGTTGAAACTGCAAAATGCTCCGGGTCGGCAGCACTGACATCAATAGACACAATTTATGATGAACGTAACATATCAACCTTCTACGTGTTGTCCGGCGAAAAGTTGCCAGTTTATGTTTTGTATAAACTGCATTTTGGAGAGTGTTCATCGATATTATACCAGATAATTCTTTCCATCTCCTTTCTTTCATTGTACAACTAGACTCGGATTCACAACATCCGTACACGGTTGAAATTCCTACTACCCGCAGTAAGCGTTTTGCTAATACTTTTATAGTGCGAACAGATAAATAGTGGAACAATCTAGTGGCGTCTTTGTTTCCAACTATAACTTAGGAGTCTTCAAGACAAGAGTGAATAGGTTTCTTCCATGTAGCATTGTAGACCTCGTCATATCTTAACATCAGGCAAGACAGACGTCAAATGCTCGAACTGTAAAGGAAAAACAAATCTTCGTCATTAATTAGTAATAAGTTATAACAGTGAGATACTTTGAGCGCCACTGGTCAAGGGTTTTTTTTTAATAATTTGGGGGTAGGATTATTAAAATGGGGAAAATCCTCATGGACACCTGAGAATGTTGCCCAAGTAGTGTCGGACTCTAACCGTCTAAAAACCCCATTTGCCACTTTGCCCTATTTTCCATGTTGATCTATAAACATGGAGGATGCCTTTTGTTCAGTTCCCTCTTTTTTTTTCTAGGCCCAGGTGTTTCCTCGTTTTTTTACATATTACACTATGTTTTACTGTACTATTTATTTAGCGTGCTGACCTTTTGTTTTTTTTTTAAGGTCATATATATAGTTTAAGTATCATAACTATGTTCACCATAATAGTTTCACTTTTTTTTCTGACCTCTGGTATTTTTTCTTGTCTTATAATGTTATGTTTACATGTTTAGTTATATTATTATGTGTTACCTGTATGTACGTCAATATATACATTTTACTGATCAAGTCATAGTAGTCATCTTTTTTAACAATAAGAAAGGATTTTATTTACTTTGGGAAATAAAGCAAGCTAGGAAAAACATGGTATAAATAAATAAAACATTTAACGAAGAAATCCGAAGCCGCACGACGCTCCGAGGAAACTTTGTTGGAAAGGAAACTAACATAAGCTTCCAAGAAGAAATTTTATCGCAACTCTCAAATGAACGCCGCCGCCCCCCCCCCCCCCCTCCGGAACTACATTTGTACTTGGCAGGGGCCGGGGGGAGGCGCCTTTATTTCATAAATTCGAAATTTTTTTTTTATGCACTGGCAACTTGTCAACGTATGGCTACGCAAGCTTTACGTCAGGGGAATCAGAAAAAAAGTGATTTAATTCATTCCGGAAGACAGGATTTACATTTTTATTTCTCCTATCTAAGGTAAGAATTCATTTGGTTTATACAGAATATCAGCCGATGTAGTTCCATTGCAAGGTATAGGCTACCTCCAAAGATCATCATGATGGTCGGTCTAGCGCTGCCAGAATCCAGAGATTTCCTGCGATCATAATTATGTTGACGGTCTACCTAGCGGGGGGGTCTTCGCAGGCCGCGTCTACCAACTCGTGGTCATCACTGTACTGGTGTAAGATATTTAAACTAAACATTCATTCTAATAATAATAATTAAATAAAGTTT
Organism: Battus philenor; assembly: GCF_028537555.1. Lineage (NCBI taxonomy): Eukaryota > Metazoa > Arthropoda > Insecta > Lepidoptera > Papilionidae > Battus > Battus philenor. The sequence goes on from NW_027181686.1 coordinate 11,308,197, forward strand.
TTTTATGTATTGAACCTAAAGATGAAACGAGCCAACACGATAAAAACCTACAAAAAGTTATTTCAATTTTATCATTTTATTTGACGCGTTGACCCCTTCAGCTGAGGAATACGTCATTCTATGCCCTGTTTCCATTGTTAAAGATCCTTGAGTAAATAAATTAATTAATTACTCCTAAAATGGTATACAGACAGAATTATGTACAAAAAATTAACATGGTAAATATAATATATATGGTTTGAAGTTATTCACATACGTATAAAGATATATAAAATAGCGTACAATACAAAAGATACACAAGTGTGTGTATTTATACTTAGCTATATGATATACGATTATTGGGGGACCGGAAAGTAAAGCCGCTTCTGTCGACATATGCAGAAAAACAGATTGATTTCTCCCGCTCCGGCATTGATTTTGTATAGTATATGGCAAAAGGTTATTGATAAACTAAATGTATTGTTGATTAGAAATAAAAAATTGTTAAAAATTTTGTGTGAATTTAACTAAAGAAAGCGACATTATTTTCTAGGCCCCCTAATAAAATTCTTTCTTGGAAATTGGTAACACGAGAAGCGTGGATATGTTACACATTTGACATGTTATTCCGTAAATCGCCCCACTTATTTACAACATTTATTTTAACTGTCATTCGAATAGAATAATAATTCATAATTTTGAATTTGGAATAAAGATATTATTACTTTTTTGTCAAATTATTCCAGCCAATTGGATGATAATGGCGAATGAAAAGAGATAATCTAATGTACATCATCATTAGTTAAAGTATCATTAGGTTTCCAGAGTAATTAAGATAGCTTAAATGGGTGATTACTCTGTAGATAAAGTAATATCAGAATTGGAAGATTGCCGACAACTTTAGTAAGTTGAAACAAAAAATATTTAAAAAGTAAAAATTACGTCAGGCAAAAGAATATTTTGAAAGTAACCACAAGGGAGATGGATTTCACCGCATGGCCTCCAGTATATTGTACGGAATACTTTAACTAAAATACGGAGGGAATGTACTCGTATCGTTGCCAACTGCGCGATAAAACGAAATACGCGAATTGGGGCTGGCGTTATAGGGAATGTTGTGTGAGGGAAGGGAGGCGACCTTGGCAGCCCCTCTCGCTCGGAGTCATCCTTGCATGAGGAATAGTTAAATAAAATGTACACAAGTTTGAACACTTGCAATAATATTTTTTGTGATCACTACATTCTTGTGCCATTTAGTGAAATCTCCTGAAATCTCAACTTCATATGTCCGTCGATATGCGTTTAGGATTCCAATTCAAAGAGCACCTTCTCCGACACCCGAGAAGGTCGAACCAACGCCTATTGATACATCAATAGAGATACATTGTTATAATGCACCTGGCAAAAATTTTGTACTTCATCCTGTGTTCACATTTACTTGACAAAGGTCAGAATTGTCAAAGTACATACTACTGTCAGAAGTGTAATTCATTCCTGAGGTCTATTATCACTCAAAAGACCTTTCACACTATAATAGAATTTTTTTTAATAATTTTTTCTTAAATTTATTAAAATAAAATTTATATATATCGAAATATATAATGATATCGTACACAGTTGCTCATAAAGCCAGTGTCGCTTATATAGATATTTGCCAAGTTTTAGGAAAAAAATATTATTCAAAAAAATAAAATTAAAAAGATAAGAATCCTTGGCAGTGATGTCGCTTGATTATTTTGATTTCATTTAGGCTATATCTGATAAAGTGTATATGTAAAAATATGTGTTGTTTTGGAGTTTCGTCCTTTTTCTTCTCCACAACTATAACACTGCGAAGCAGAATTGATTCAAAAATAAAATAAAATACACATATATATGTATATATATACACACACACACACACACATATATATATATATATATATATATATATATATATATATATATATATATATATATATATATATATATATATATTAAGCTGACAATCAATAAGAGAATGATGAAAAGTTCCAATATTGAAAAAACGAATTTTATCTTTCTTTTTATCTTAAACAATTATGTAAATGTACACACCTGTTTGTGAATCAGAGTAAATAAGGGTTGATTTAAAATATATTAAACACAAAAAAATTACAAAAATATAAAAGAAACTTTTTTTCTTACGAGATGTTACCGATCTCCTAAGTGTTAGAAACTGAATGAACTATTTTAGAGATACTATTCCCCACTAAGATAATGATGTAAATGAATAAAAACTTTTTTAATAATTTCATGTTAGTGTAATACATACATGTTTATTCGTTCTATTTTCACCAATCTACTTGTGCAATTTAACGATTTTGTATGTACTTGTTTTGAGAGATAAATATGTAAAAAATACATAAAAAGGAGACAAATGTATTATGCAAATATATTAAATGATTAACACATAATTTTTAACACTAATATTATGAATGTTTCTACACATGTAACCGCATCATAAAAACAACACCGTAAATCATTTACATCTTTATTTGATCAACACAATAGTTATGGGTTTTATAACAATGATACATGTAATACAGTAATAAATTAAAACAGTATATATCGGACTTTTACAGTTGGCAACACTATGTCGACCCAAAAAGGCGCTGACTCATGCTGCCGTCAAACAAAACACTGCGACAGCGCTCTTCTTCCGTCAGGATCATTTTGATGAGCGTCCGATCCTATGACAGTATATCCAATTTGAAATATTACATTTTTTGACCTTTTTGTTGCGTGATGTACGTAATATAAAATATATAGCGTGCTGCATATATATACATGTAGTGATATTATTAAAAATTATTCTGTTTATTATAATTTTTATCAAATAATAATTTTAAAATTTATTTATTTAGTTTTATTTTATGAATATTAATTATATATTTAATATTTTTAATTTAAGTAATTTAAATAGCTTATATAAAAGAGCATAATATTGAAGATATTAAGTAGATTGTTAAATCTTTAAATATTTATATTTATAAAAAAAAATATATTTTTACAATGAAAATGTAATGTTTTGATAATAAACTATATAAATGTTACATAAATGTCTATTTATGGATAATATTGATAATGCGTTGACAATTGCTGTTAGCGTGCTTAATTGAAATAAATAAATAAATCACCATCATTTTTGGACAATATTCTTCCTTATAGATTTCCAATAGGACCGTTTGCATCCAGTTTCTTCTGAAGAGTGAATTCCTATTTCTATGTGGTCTTCGTTGTAAAATCTAAAGGCCCCAGTGACCGTCAGCTCTGCATAGATCTGACCAATCCGCTGGTCAACGTTTTCCTCACCATGGCTTGTCTAACGTCTTTGACCGTGCAGGAGACGTTTCAGTCCTGTAACCGTACCTTTTTAATAACAAAATAACCTAAAAATTTACATTGGCAATTTTGACACTAATCGGTGTAACATAACTCCTGAAGATGCCCCGTGGAGGGGTGAAACACGTGTTGAGTGATTTAACGGTGGCAGTTGTGTGATTCGCATTGTTTGCCGCATACGCATTTATCAGCAGGCTGGCGGGCGGTGCACTTTGTTGCACGACTACCACTGCACGTGCGGAAGTTGCTAAATATTGGTCTTTTTCTTACTTAGGATCGACTTCCGCAAGGTAACGCCTGATTCCATTAAATATTTAACAATATGTATAGTTAAACATTAATAAATGATATATATCCGTATAGAACAGATAGCCGCTAGGGTGGTAAAGTTCAAGAGTGGTGGTCATAAAGCGCAGCTTGAACGTTCACCCATAAGGAAGATAAACAACCTTCTTATTATCCCTTAAAAACCTATGTCAAAAATTATGATTTTACGTAATACGTATTAAACAATTTAAACTATCAAGTTAAACTATACCAGTTTACATAACCTCCTAAAGGCTTTTGAAAAATACGTTTTCTTATTCGTTCTCCCGTAGGATTCGAGCATAAATCTAGAGCTGCTCGTAAATCGTTGCGGGAGCTGCGAGCGAGGCGGTCGTAACCCTAGGCACTGATATTAACGACTTTCCTAAAAATGAATTTTAAAACATCTAGGACTGTGAGTGGATCGAAACGGTAAATTGGTATTTCTTACCTACTTATTTTTTAAATGAGACCTCCGCTATTGGGACCTCTCCTTCCACCCCTATTTTGTTGGGAACAGGGTTTTTTATTTCTTAACAATTTTTTCACATGAATTTTTCACAATATTTTTTTCTTCCTTCTATCATTCCATAATTCCATCTTCCTTTCTCAATCATTCCATTCCTTTCATCCATCCTCAAACACTTCAGTTGTATTTTCTATTGTAGTTTATTTATAATCTATTTAGTTTATTTTTCTCATGTACATCAATTTTACATTTTTTATTTTAATTTCAATAAATCTATCTTAATAAGATTAAATATAAAATAAGACTTACAGTATTTTATGTTTAACTATGTTTTATTCCTATTAATAACATATTGTGCAACTTTCCTGAAGAATTTGTGGACGGACTCTCTTGCATCCTTTTCCATTATAATGGAGGCGAGTGTGGCCTCCTCAATCTTCTTACCTACTACTACTACTACTGTCAATAAGTAATATGAAATTGTCATTTAAAACTCCTGGCCATTAGGTAAGTAATTTTTGCTAGGTTGGTAGGACTGTCTAGAACATTTGCCAAGCGTCTATTACTCAATAGTTGGAAAATCATTTGGCACAGCCCAACGCATTTTGAAGGATATTTTGTGTTCCAAACGCATCAAGTTTCGATTGTTCGATGTCATACTGCATTTGTTCTTCGCTACTTTGCCAAAAAGTCGACTCATTTCATTCTGGAACCACCGTATTCTTCTATACATTTAGCAAATTGAAAGGGTTAATGCAGGGACGCTGTTTTGACACGATTGAGAAGATGAAAATCGAATCGAAAGTTTTGAAGATTATATCGGAAAAAGACTTTTCCGTCTGTTTCGATGATTAGAAAAAGCGTCGATAAAATTGCGTCTTATCGAACGGTGATTAAATTGATTCGGAAGAATAAATAAAGGATTTACATTTTATAAACAAATTGTTCTTACTTTTTTAGGAAGGTTTTATACAGGCTGTTTTCAACTAGTTCTATTGAAAATCTATGGGAGAGGTATATTTCTAGCAGTGAACATCTACTTTTTAAATGTAAATAATGTATTTTTTATTTGTCAAAACTTAATCCATTTACGATAGTATCATTTGTCGCCCATTATACAATCAAACAGAAATATGCTTTGTTTTAGTGTTGGCACTGTTATTAGTGAAATTACTAAAGGGCTTACCGTTACACTACATAAACATACACACACACACAGTTAGACACAAACACACATGCATAGACCACGGGCTGAGGTGTACTGCTACGTGGCGCGTCCCCAAGGTTGCGGATAGGGGAAAGCCCGAGAGTCGCAATTTGCGAAACAGGGTAGGGGTGAAATAAAATAGCCCTCGCGGACAAAACACAACCCGATGTCAGTGGTCTAGCGTGCCCAGGACTGGAAGGCGACAGGGAATGGTCGTCGCAAGCGCTCCCCTGAGGGTACCAGGTCCCACCTCAGGCGTACTTAAGTGGCCTTACTTCGGTAACCGGGGCTCTGCCGAAGCGGACTGTATATTTCCCTAGGTTCTCGTGGGAACAGCATGGATAAATTAATAAAAAAAACAAACGAAAATGAAAGTAATATGGAGCTGAAGAAGGCATTACAGCTCCACGAAAATACAATCACTGCCCTGGCGGAGTACATAAAGGGCAAATTAAACGTTCATGGAGAGATCCGCAAACATGTGGCCGCGCTAGGTACATCGTTTGCAAAGATCACCAGGGAAATTGGAAGCGTCGGAAAATCAAACGCCACCACATCCGTAGGAGAAGTGCAAACGTCACCGTCTCTATACAGATTGTATTCGGACACGACTGTAAAAGAAACCGAAGAAGAAAGCAAATCGGCAACACCGAAGAGCCGAAAAACGCGAAAAGTCAAAAGGACGGAACGCTCTTCACCCTTGGAGATCAGCCAGGCACCGAAACTGCGAAAAGCTAATACAGCGGACTTAGCAGTTACGGTAAGGCCAGAGCTGAAGCCAAAGCCGCCACTTCCGCACGATCACTCGGAGTGGAAAGAGGTAAAAAAGAAAAAGCAACCCAAGAAAAAAGTAGCAACGCGTCCGAGTGCTCTTATCATTCGCCCAAGCCAGAAGGATCAGTACGCCGAGATCCTTAAGCGGGTCAAAAAAGATGCTTCCGCGGATCATATAGGCAAATGTGTTGATAAAATTAGAAGGACGGCTACGGGCGATATGCTTCTTATCCTAGCGAAAAATCAAAAAGATAAAACGCAGGAGATAAGAAACACCATTTCCACAGTTCTTGGAAAAGATGCTACGGTGATATGCAAAGTACCTGAACAGGAATTAGAGATTAAGGACCTAGACGAAACCACGACGGTGCCTGAAATCGTAGAAGCCCTACAGAATATAACTGGCGGAGGAAGCCATATTTCTGAACACTGCGTCAAGTCCCTTCGCAAAGCATACGGAGGAACACTTACGGCTTCTATTAGAGTAGCAGCAGAATTGGCCAGAACCTTAACAGAGCGGCAAAACATCAAGATAGGTTGGGTCAATTGTAGAATAAGAGCTACTCAAAGGCCTATAAAATGCTTCAGGTGCTGGCACTATGGTCACGTTGCAAACAAATGCAGCAACAAACATGACAGATCGAAGAGCTGCATCAAATGTGGGGAAATAGGCCACAAAGCCAAAGAGTGCGGTAAGGAAGCCCGATGTGTCCTCTGTGTTGACATTGGGAATTCCGAAGACTGTGCTCACATTGCAGGATGTGGTCATTGCCCTGTATTTAAAAAAGCACTTCAGATGTTAAGACAGCCTCAAAAATGATCAAGGTACTACAAATTAATCTTAATCATTGTGAGGTTGCCCAAGACCTACTCATGCAGACTGTACGGGAGCTAAAATTAGACATAGTACTAATTTCGGAACCCTATAAGCACATCAGTGGCCTAAACTGGATCACCGATAAGGAAGGAAAAGCTGTCATCTGGGCATGTGGCACTAAACCTCTCCAGGGTAATCAAAATAATTGTTCTGGATTTGTAAGAGCCAAATTTAATGGAGTACATTTCTACAGTTGCTATGCACCACCTAGCCTAACACACGATGAGTTCGTCCGGTTCCTGGCCAAATTAGTGGAGGATGCCCGAATGTACTCCCCGGTAGCTATAGCTGGAGATTTTAACGCTTGGGCAGTGGACTGGGGTAGTAAAGCTACTAACACTAGAGGTTGCCAGCTTCTGGAAGCGATGTCACTGTTGGACGTCGCCTTACTTAATACAGGCGATAAACCCACGTTCACAAGAGGCGAGGCGAGCTCAATTGTGGATCTCACTTTCGTCAGCAGTACACTGGCAAGAGGAAATAGCAGTTGGGAGATCTCGGATACTTACACCGCTAGCGACCACTGTGCCATATACTGGGAGGTATCATGTAAGCCAAATACAAATAGAGTACCACACACAAGAACTGGCTCAGTGGGTTGGAGGACTAGCATGTATGATCCCGGCCTGTTCAAGATAGCACTCGAGGATCGACCACTGCTTTCCAAAAGTGCCAGTGAAAAGGCGGCTGAAATCATAAGGAGGCTGACCGAGGCCTGCGATGCAACAATGCCAAGGCGACGCAACAACAACCGAACCCCACCGGTGTACTGGTGGAATGATAACATTGCTGAGCTTAGGAAAATATGTGTTAAGGCGCGTAGAACCTCCCAACGGGCTCGGAAAACACCACAATTCGAGCAGCTCTACGACAAATACAAGGAAGCGCGATTAAAATTAAATAAATCCATTAAAGAGAGCAAGAGAAACGCGTGGAAAATATTGTTGGAAGAGGTTGAAAAGAATCCATGGGGCAAGCCGTACCAGGTTGTAGTTAAACAACTGAGACATGAGAATACAACGCCCACTTGTCCTATTCTACTAGGAAGAATTGTCAGAGCTCTGTTCCCCACGCAACCAAAATCCTCCTTTCAACTAGGGATTGTGGATCCGAATGAAATCCCCCCTATTACCGAGAAGGAGCTAATGGTAGCATGCGGTAGGGTTGGAAACAACAAAGCTCCGGGACCGGATGGGATCCCCAACGTAGCTCTTAAGCAAGCTATTGTAGCAACACCAGGAGTCTTCTTGGAGGCCTACAATAGCTGCTTACTGGAAGGCACCTTTCCTACCGCGTGGAAACGACAGAGACTGGTACTTCTCCCTAAAGGTAAGAAGCCACCAGACGAGCCATCGTCATACCGGCCCCTCTGTATGCTGGATACTGCGGGGAAAATACTAGAACGTATTATCCACAGCAGGATCGAAGCAGCAGTTGAACCCCACCTAGCTAACTCACAGTATGGGTTCAGAAAAGGCCGGTCTACGCTGGACGCTATAGAGCAAGTAGTCAATATAGCAAAACTAGCAGTGTCTGGGAAAAGATGGAAGAGAGGCTCGATAAAATACTGCCTGGTTGCCACCTTGGACATTAAAAACGCCTTTAACTCAGCAAAATGGGAGGTCATCATGGGGGCACTTAGCTCACTGAATGTACCTCTATACCTACGTAAAATAGTCGCTAGTTACTTCTCTGATAGGGTCCTCATATACACTACGGAAATCGGGACGGAGGAGTACAAAGTCACTGGAGGCGTCCCACAGGGGTCAGTACTAGGGCCACTTTTGTGGAACGCTATGTACGATGGACTCCTAAAGAAACATCTACCCAGCGAAACTAAACTCGTCGCATTCGCTGATGATCTAGCAGTCGTTATAGTAGCGAAACACGTGGAGGAAGTGAAGTGGGCATTTGAAAGATCCTTCCAAGTAATCACCCTGTGGATGAGGTCAGTCGGACTAGAACTGGCTGAGCAGAAGACGGAAGCAGTGCTCATTACTGGCAGGAGAGTTGCGGAGACCATCACACTCAATGTCGGCAGCTGTGAAATCGCAACTCAACCAGCTATACTGTACCTAGGAGTAATGATCGACCATAGGCTAAACTTTAAAGATCAGGCTGAGAGAGCAGCAGCGAAGGCGTCTCTGGTGACAGCTAAACTCTGCCGACTCATGCCTAATGTCGGAGGTCCCAAGCAAAACAGAAGGAAGTTATTAGCGTCGGTGACTACGTCAGTGCTTATGTACGGAGTACCCATATGGTCCGACGCACTGAGCAAACAGGAGTCCCGACGGAAAATCGCCTCTGTTTATAGAGTCAGCACTCTACGGGTAGCTAGCGCCTTTCGTACAGTATCGGAGAATGCAGCATGCGTGATAGCAGGTATGGTTCCTGTTGCGCTTCTTGCGGACGAAAGAACTGATCTGTACCGTAGCAAAAAAAGCAAATCAGACCCAACTTCAGCTGAACTTAGAATTCGGGGAAGACTGAAAAGCTTGCAACAGTGGCAATCGTCCTGGGATAAGTCGACGAAAGGAAAATGGACGCGTAAGCTAATACCAAACCTAGAGTCATGGGTGAACCGAGATCATGGAGAGTTGAACTACTACCTGACTCAGATGATATCCGGCCACGGCTGTTACCGAGCGTATCTCCATAGGTTCAAATACGAAGATTCCCCTGACTGTCCTAATTGTGTCGGAATGATTGAAGATGCAGAGCATGTCTTTTTCGTCTGCCCCCGATTTAACGAAGCCAGGAGGTCTTGGGAAGAAGGTGTAGGATGCAAAATCTATCCTGAAACTCTGATAGCTACAATGCTATCCTCGCCTTCGGCCTGGGAACTTACGAGCGCGTACTGTACGACGGTGCTAAAGGAGTTGCGTAAAATAGAGCAAGAGCGGAGGAAGTTGGCCTGAACAGCCACTCTATCAGAGAAAGCTGCGGCTAAATCCCCCCCGCGAAGTAATGCCTAACGGCCATGCCGTGGGGACCAGGGATACCGAAGAGAGAGGATTGTTTTTAGCCGGTATTGATCTAGATCGAGTCCGACATACGGGGCACCAACATCAGGCCCTATGATACGTAAACGTATTTTTAAACCTCTATAAAAAAAAAAAAAAAAAAAAAAAAAAAAAAAAAAAAAAAAAAAAAAAAAAAAAAAAAACACACATGCATAGATACAAAGACAGACTTCAAAGATTGACTATGCCTGCTCATTTTACCATATTTATGGAGAAATCCTTCACTGTTGTCGCTGTCAGGTTATGGAATGAGCTACCAGAACCAATAAGATGCGCTAAATCGCTGTCAGCATTTAAAAAGATAGCAAAAGAGCACTTCCTTTGCCTATAATTTAAGATATTGTATAGCATTTGTTATTTATCAATATAAATTTGTTTGTATGTATACTGATATATTCATTTGAATGTATGTACACACAAAACTGCCCTCTCTTCCATGTCTCTCATCTCAGTCTAAAGGTTGTCAGGTAGAGATCGCCTCGAGCGATAACACCACCTCTTGTATTACATAAATTGTTTCTTTTTTTAGTTTATTATCTATGGTGTATAATAAAATATAAATAAACAATTCAAGACAGATAGATAAATACGCAAATAGATATACAGAAAGACAAATAGACGAATATATACACATGACAGGATACCGGATCCGCGCGCCCCTAGTCCAACATAGCTGTAAAAGCTAGAAAGGTCAACAGCGTCCAACATAAATATAGAAGATACAGTTAAACATAAATCGTATTTATGTATGTTGTTTATCGTTGAATTATTGACATATAACAAATTTGATGAATTCTCTCTTATAGAGAATAGTTCTAAAATAGTTTTGTTTATTTTTTGTACTCGTTATATATTTCGCGTGGGCTTTGAACCTTCTAACCCAGCGGTGGCTGCCAGACGCGACGCAGCGACATGACCGAGTGCCGCGATTAATTCCCGGCGGCGCGCGCGGAATGTGCCCACACACTAAAATTAGGTTATAGGAGTGTGACGTCACTGTGCAACGAACTGGGGTAGAGACGCGGTCTCCGGTCGCCTCCCACGCTACCTGTTTTTCTTAAGAATAGCAGCGACGACTATGATAAACAACTTCCTTTTGAAACCAAAGCAGGGGTTACACTCGCGACATTAGCGTACCATTGTTACATTGTAATGTTGCGGAAACTTTTAATATATTTCTGGTCTAATTGTGAGCGCAAATACATGCACAAAATTTTGTTAACTCGATTTATGGAAACTGAGTTGACTGTAGACTTCGTGAAGAATGGCGAACATTCTTCCCGAAGAGAATTTCTGTCCTGGGTACAGTAATACCCCGCTTTAAGCGAGGGATACGTTAAACATAGCAAAAATTATTACAAAAAATGTAAAACATTTTAATCAATCACTTTAATTCTAGGAACACTTTATGCAATACACACGCTTATTTTTTACGGAAAAACACATCTATTGTCTTTTGGGTAAAGTTGTGTTTACGTTCTTGTAAAATTCGTTCATAACACCCAACACTGTTTTTAATTGTATGGTCAAGACGCGGTCTTGACCATCTGTCTATACTCTGCAATATGTCCAAACCTGAATAAATTTTGGGAATAACCGAATTTTAAATTTGAGAATTCCCGATTTTTAAAGAGTGTATTCAGAGGAAGCGGGGATCCCGCGAACATAGAGAAGTTGATGACTACATTATATTTATACGCACTCTTTCGCGTAATTCGAGGCATTTGAGCGCGAAATTTGCAATTCGCGTTATAGTGAAACCGCGTATAACGGGGTCGCGTAAAGCGGGATATTACTGTACATAGGTCTCTCCCAACATTTTTTCTCCAAAGTCTTTCGATGACCTTAACAAGGTCCGTCCCGATGTAACAGGTGGACATTGTGGGTGGAGTTTGACAGGTTAGGTAAGCAATGTTAGAGACAACACCTAACGAGTTGGAGCACAAAAATTAAAACGCTTGGATGTAAGATAGACACAGTTTATTTAAGTCATCCGCCTACAACTTCAGACACGCCAATGCCGTAATAAATTATTTGTCATACGAATGAAATAATTTTTACATAAAACTTTCACCGCTCATTTGTAAATAATAAACATTGATTCAAAATTGATATAAGATAGTATTTAATTACATATTCCATCACAGCACTAAATATTTAATACAAATTCACAAACAACAACACATATGTCACTTGATGCCGTTCGCCATTTTATATTTTATAATATTTTGGCAGGAGACGCGGTTTTGACAACGGTCAACAAATCATACGCCGCGCGTCCTTAGTTTTTGCGCATGCGTAGACCGATGGAATTGACAGATAAGCGAAAGCATTTTGACAACTGTGATTATTTCGTTACAACGTCTTACGCTGTGTTTGCCTGCCTATCGTCTCTAATACAGAACTTTAACGTCCTGCCATAACTACATATGCTTACAATAAGTTACTTATTATTATATTTACCCTAGTAATAATTTATATGGCAAAACAACCTTTGACGAGTCGGCTAGTGTATAAATAAAATTGTCCAAAACTAGCATTATACAGCATATTCTGTAACTTCTTGTAGCGTAAAAAAATTCGTTTGAATATAAAAAAAGACTTCTTGATTTTGGATGTAAAGCAATGTTTTCTAAAACAGTGCCCGCGCTCTATTGTGGGGCAATTTGAAAGTGGACTTGACACGAGTTTAATCCTTTCATTATAATTTATAAACTAAAGCAAAAGGAAAATTTAAGTAAAACGAAAGTAATAAAATGAACTAAATAAAATGTACTAACTGTAATTGTTCATTGAGGGAAGACGACGTAAGTGAGGCGATGTATGAAAGAAATACATAGAATGAGAGTGAATGAAATGAAAGAAGAATGAATGAATGACATTAAGATGGAAGGAAGACGTATTAAGAGAATTTACTAAATAAATTATTATTGTAACTGTTATTCCTGTGTATCCAGGACAAGGGAAGTACGAGAGTCCCCCAAATCACTATTTGGGGGACACATTTTTTGTGACCAGACTCTCCACAGTCAGAGTGACTCTCCAGAGTCAGACCAGTCTGGTCACAAAAAATGTAAATACATATAAAAATTATGTATCTTACATAGAGTTAAAATGGTTAAGAACTATTTACTAGACCAGGGCTTCTTAAACTTTTGTCATCCACGACCCAATTTATGATTGCGAGTTTCTAGACGACCCCATACAAATGTAAAAGATGAATAAATTAATATTTTTGATGATTTATTTATTAAGTAACAATATGTATATACATATGAAAATATATAGTTTTAGAATTCGTTTTGAAACATACAAAAATCTAAAATTAAAATTTGCAAAATGGAAGGAAAAATTGCCGCTAGCTCGCTGCTTAGACCGCTCGTGCGTTTTGTACGTGAACATTTGAATATTACGTCGTATGTTTGATATTTCGTGAACGCACCTGCCGCCGCGCCCGCGAGTGAATGTGAACAAGCACTGATATTTAGAGGTGGCGGTCACAGTGGGAAGTCAGCGGCGCAGGTTTATTCAACATATATAATACCGATAAACACACTAACAATGTATAGCCACAGTATAATAATAGCGATCATCGATCGTTTACTGCTGTCCGTGGAGATAGCTCAAAACCTTCAACAAATGCGCGTGTCTAGACGCTGCAAGTCCACTGTATTCCAACTCTAGTGATGTTATAAAATCTAATATATAAAATTCTCGTGTCACGGTGTTCGAACTTGAACTCCTCCGAAATGGCTTGACCGATTTTTACCAAATTTTACATGCGTATTCAGTAGGTCTGAGAATCGGCTACTATCTATTTTCCATACCCCTAAGTGATAAGGGTGGTCCACCCCTAAATTTTATTTTTAATTTTTTAGACAATTTTTTTGGTTTTTATTTTATTATGATACAGCATACAAAAATACATACAAACCTAAATTTTCACCCCTCTACGATCAACCCTTATCTTACATTTGTTAATTAAAAACTTTAATTTTTTTTGCAAAACAACGTTTGCGGGATCAGCTAGTGGTATATATAAATATTTAACATTAAAATCTCTCGACCCCAGAATTTTATTACGCGACCCCTTTTGAGGTCGCGACCCATAGTTTAAGAAGCCCTGTACTAGACCTATGATTATTTATAATTTAATTAATTTCTTTTTCTTTCTCTGTTTCAGTATTCCTCTTGAGACAAATGCGATTCAAATCAGTTTGATGTTTTTATTTATTATCGTATTATATTTATATTATGTATTATACCTTATTTATGCATGTTTTGTACATGTTAACTACGCATTATTTATACTTCTACTGTTTAAATACTATGGTTGTCTGTAAGAAATTGCCTCGTGTGATAAGACTGCCCATTGTGCTTTATTGTTTATTATTATTACTACATAGTCTAGCGATAAATTATGTTACTGGCTGTTTACATACATTTAAAATAAATAATAAAACAATAAAATTGGACAATTTTTTAGAAAATGTCGGATATTTTCTATGTAACGGTAATTATGGTTAGAGTACACCTATCCCCCTATTTACACGGTAATGTTTTACACGTTTTGACTTTTACACGGTTTTCCGAATAAGTTTTTTTTTTTTTTTTAATAACCGATTTTATTACAATCTCTCATAATGTAAATATTTCTGCTTCAAACATCGAATCGGCACAAATAACTTCGAGCGATGAAAGTAAATTAGATCCTTCGATTTCGAAAAAAAGAATGAGACTAATTTCTTTTTAGTTCTTCCGTTTAATGTGTTGTAATTAAATAAAAAAAAGAAAACAGTTTTTCTGTAATATATTAAATATTTTAACTTGTCAATGCATTTTATTTTTATATCTGTGTACACCTAAAATTATTGAAAAAAATCACAACTGTCAAATAGCGAAATCATGCATTTTCTGCGAGTTTTTCGATTTACACATTTTACTCAGGAACGTGTAAATCGGGGGATAGGTGTATTTGTATATATTCTAGCGTGTACAATAAAGAATATCAAATATATAGAGGAACGTAAGAATCTTGAAAAAGCTAAAGTGGGGAATGGCACAAAAAAGTCGGGAAAATACTGATCTGAAGTGATATATATATATAAGTATAATAATGTGATCGTACTGTTGTTAACATAAGAGAGCGCTCTCTCTTCTGCGCCCACGCACACAGCCGACGCAAACAAACAGTTGTTTACTAGGCTATTAACTCAACCGATATCTTTACTGTTTATTTACCCGAATCGAGGTCACGCTGCCGTGTTGTGCTCAGATATTACGTAACTAGTTTTAATATCAACCAGGCTTCTATCGTACATAACATCTCTACGTATTTTCAATTCTAAATAACCTAAAAACTGTGATATAAACATTAGCTATATACTTATAAACGTCTTCAAAAGTTAAATAAATCATTTATTTGTATATATTTAAAAGAAATATTAAAAAAAATATATTATTCAAGAATACTATACTGATGTTAATGCGCGGAATTAAATGTTGATGCTCACTCAGAAAGGTAACTACTATCGCGCATCTATAAAACTATATTTATAAAGAGCAACTGTTTACTTTCTCGTCGGCTTTGCAGAACTGCCATCCAAGCTGATGGTAGCTTTCTGTAAGAACAACAATGTCGACATTTTATGTTGGTTGACGTTTAGAAAGCGCTCGAAACAGGTTATTTGAATATAGAATATTTTGATTTTAATATGGAGTACAGATAACAAGATACAGCCATATCCGTATCAAAATGTTGTTTTTATAATAAATGATCAATCTAAGAGACATCTCTAACTATATATACATAGCAAAAATATACATAATGGGAAAATATATCTTACTCTCTCGTATCTTTTAAAAAATAATTTGGTTCGAAATTATTGAGTACATACAATACAATTTAAACCATAATGTAAATATATAAACAAACAATATAAAACATAATCTTTGATCCCTGTTTAGTAATGTTTTTATTTGTTTTTTAATTGTTTGACTATAAATCATTATATGTTCTCAGTGAGATGATGTGAATAAGATAACAATTGTAACTAATTGTATATTTCTAAGCTTTTAAGTTTGTACTTTCTTACTGCCTTTTGTTACTGTTTATCTCAAATAAAGTAAATAAATAAATAAATATTATGTTTTTATCCGTGGTCGCTATGTGCAGGCAGCGTAAGACAGGTCATCTTGGCTCATCATAATAATGATGAACAATCCATCATCAAATTCAACTTCTTCAACCCGTTCTTGCATTTATTTAACTCAAGGAGCCAATCCAGTCAATGTTAGTATGTATACTTTTAGCTTCCACTACTAACTTACCGTAAATTCTTAAGTTAACAGAATCCCGTTCCCATATCAAAGTTATTCTATATAAACTATGCCTTGTTGTGTGTGTGTTCCAACCAGTTCCTTTGTAAATATAAAGTGGAGGCCTTTATCTAGCAGGACGTTCTACAGTTGATATAATGATGATGAAGGTGAACATAATAACATATATTGCGTATCCTTAGAAACCCGTTAAGCAATTATCAAATTAAAGACTCTGTTTCATTGATTTTGAGAAAAAGCAATATAATTTTTGCAATTTTATTTGTATTTTTCATGTATAAATCTTGCTGTTATAGTGAGTTCAGTGTAGGAAAATCTAATGTTACCCTCGTGTAAAAAAGCATACTACTACTACTCCGCTGGCTCAGTGACCCAAAGTAGGTCTTGGCCTCCGAAGCGAGAGACTTCCACTTTCCTACACTTTAGAACAAAGAGGAAAGTAAAGAAGCATTAGTTTATAAATTGCTTTCTGTATTTCCACACGTCATGCTCTCAGTCAGAAGAGACCCGTGTCGTTCCCGACTGCCGAGTAGTCCTCGCTTCGCAAACATACACTACACTACAGTTACAACACTACACATCTACACGGGTATAGTAAGTACCTCTTAGTGCGTACGTTTTCGATGTGTCTTGGATGTCTACCTCCTTATTATCTGATGAAGCGTCACAAAGCCTAAGCCGGCTAGCAGCATTTCTATATTTCCAATATGGTAAACAACAGCACGACTTTCGATGTATTTGATTAAAAGTTAAATTTGTTAGGTTTAGGCAAAACAAGAACCTTCATTTTTTGTTGCTCGTTCTTCACAGATCATAACGCATTTGAAAACCTTGTAGTTTTATTTAAGTTGAATGACGTAATTGTAAAAGAGTCTCATTTGATTTTACGTTTCCTTCAAATGGGTTTGTGATGACTTACAAAAATGATTAATAAAAATAATTTTAAAATAAATGTGTGATCGTGCACTGTCTACCCTGCTGTTGCAATAAGCGTGAACGTTTATGCCATTTAAAATGCAAAGGTACACGCAGATGGAATCACGTCGCACACAACCTGTATAAAATTTCGCAATTAAAAGCGGCATCCGCGAAATGCTCTCTCCGAAAGTTATTTTAATTAAAAGGTCTTTCGCGTCCGTTCGCTGGTCCCGTTCGCTTCGCGGAACATGTGGCCCGCGGGGTCGGCGACCCCCGCCGGCTGCGGGCGAAGCCCCCGCCCCGCGCCTCCGCCTCTCACCTCATGCCCCGCACCTCGCAACACTTCACATGAGATAAATATTAAAAAAGTTGCCACAAGGCCGCGAGGGACGTCTATTCCGTTCGGATAAGGTCTTGCAACGGAATCCTCTTATCTGATTCCCGTAATTGCTGCAATCATAGGTAACGAGACAGAGCATTGCATAGAAACAACACATTAGCCTCTTTTGCTTTTTTTATCTACTTCAGATAACGCTGGTTCGAGGCGGCAAGGCTGAGAGGGAAACTATCCCAAGCCGTTTTAAAGGTAGTGAAGCTATTACTATTTTAGCAGATTAAAGCCTTGAAACTACTATTGTATAAAAGACTTTTTAACTTCACTTTAAATGTCGATCAATGTTTTTAAATAAGATTTTCACCTTATGTACTAACTCATCACTATATCTTTAGAACCGTACGGCGCAGAGACTTGAAATTTGGTCGGAATATTCCATTCAAAGAGAATAGGTCAGCTAAGAAAGATCTTTACAAAATTACATCCGTCAGAGCGGTTAACGATCTTTTTTTGTTTTAATCGAAGTAAAATTTTTGACGGAGGTCGGAGTCTTAATTTACCTTTTGTTTATATGAGATAAATAAATAATTGGCTTTTATTATTTCTCTTGCAATTTTTTCATTTTTTCTCTGCATAAGAATCCAATATCTTAACGAAATAATAAAAAAATTAAACGAATTTTTGGAGCGGTTTTCGAATTTGCGTTCAGAAACATGTTTCTTGATTTTTATACACAGCTGGAACTTAAGTCTCAACATACAATCCTAATTATTAAGCATTAATTCAAATTACTCAGATGGTATCATTCATAATTACCCAATTTTATAGAAATAGATTGAATTTTCTTATAAGGCATCCTTAATCTTGAAGCTTCATTAATTTATCGATTTATTGCTGCAGTTACGAAGTTACTTCTATTTCGAATTCACACTAGAAACATTCGTTAAAATAATCACAATTATCTGTTATAAACCATCAACAATTCTGTTACACATAGATGTCGTGTAGCTAGTTCACAATATGATGACATAAATCGTCATCATCGTTTATTTAACACGTAGACGGCCACTTTACGGCATAGACTTCACCACAGGCATCTATGTGGTGATATATGATATCCAGGCTTGGCAGGCGAGATGACGATCGTAGTGTGGTATAATGGTACGCGGAAGACGCTGCTGCCCATCCTCTGGAACAGAGTTCCCCAAACTTTTTTGTTTCGTAGACCCCTTGCTGATATTGATTTCTTGTAAATTTCTAATTGTAGTGAAGTTTAGTGTTAAAAACTTAAAGTAAAAACACATGTTAATTTATACATTTATTAATTGAATTTAAATTAAAACTACTCATAATAACATTTTGTATCTGTTATGTAAAATATACGTAACATTAAATAAACTATAAGTAAAATAACATAAGCAATAAATTTTTAACTTTATAGATACTTTTATAAATAATGTAAATGTTTTGATATTATAAGATAGTATGATGTAAGTAAATAGGTACTATCAGTGTATGTGTTAAGATCCACTATCGTGGACCCCCATTTTCATTTCATGGACCCCCAAATTTTTTTTCGCTGACTTAGACCCCTTGAAAGTTGTCACAGACCCCTAGGGGTCGACATAGACCACTTTGGGAATCACTGCTCTGGAAACTTATTTGTGGGCAGTGGCAATCCCATGTAACTAATGTACAAAATGTGAAATATAAAAAATAGTATATCATAAATCGAACCGGCAACCTACGATCTCAAGTCTAGGTCCTCTACCGTTCAGCTACCTCTGTTCCACGTGTGTATACATTATAAGTATATAAAAATTTATTTAATTTGTACAAAATTAAAGAATCTAACCAAAGATGTAAGATGTGTATATAACAGTCTATAAGAACTAGACAACAAGAACAATTTATAGACGATATAAAACTTTTTTTTTAAAGCAATCGTCAAATGAGAACGCTACATACAGGATGATTGTTTATTAGTGTAAAAGTTATTTTTAGATCAGAGGAAAAGGATTTTGAAGCTTTCACACCTATTTCACCATGTATAGAGTGTCACTATCAAAAATATTTTTTTACAGAGATAGTATTTTTGGACAGATAGTTAAAAATCATCTTTTCATATATATGTATTTAATAATCCGAATTTCTAAAATATTTGTTTAATATGTTGAATTTTGAAAAGTGTGTAAATGTATGGACATTATTTTTTAGTACACGAGCTATACATTTACCTTTTTAAAGCTTTTAAAAAGGTATATGTTAAAAATATAACCAATAATTCTATATAATAGGTATACAGGCCAGTGGTACCGCCATTTTTTTCGAATTTAAATTCCAACGCCGGTTTGAAATTCGAACACGGGCAGATAAATTGCCTTGACAAAGGAAACCGATGTATTTATTTCTTCATTTGTATTAAAGGCGTGGTAATATAAAATCAGTTGCGATGTATATCTTGTTTATATTAAGAGATAATTGATATTATAATCAATAATACGACTATGTAAAGTTATGTCCATTGATATCATAGGCGTGTATAATTAAAAACAACTTAGTTATGCGCGTACGCATGATCAATACGATATAATCGATCATTTTTATAAATGTTTTGAATTCCTACTTCTGTAGATCACGCGCGAGTCGATTGTTTTCGCAGCTTGGAAATGCGACGAGTTGTATGTCATCGCATATTATTTATACGGGTTGCGCCAACAAGAATCTATATGTTATATATATATAAATAAATGTGTCAGTCTGTCTGTGCTCCATAGATTCAAAAACCATACATCCCATTGCCTTGAAGAATTTGGTAGATTATTAGATACGTCCCTGGAAAGGTTTTTAAATTTATTTTTAACAGTTTATATTTGAGGTATGAAAAGTGTTTTTGTTCAAATTTAATTAGATGCAACAACATCCATACGGGTACATCTTGTTGTAAATAAAATGCTATTATATAAAAGGGGTTCTCAAAGCGATATAGCTACACAGACATATAGGAAAACATATTTTTCGAGTAGACAAGTTCTAAAAACCTGTATTAACACAAGTTCATGTTTGCTTCTTTTTATATGCTGTTTAAGTTTTGTTACTTGCACGAACCTATGAGAATTAATATTTTAGTACGAAGCTTCGTTCTTGTGTTATATAAAAAATATTTCCATGTTAATTATAAAAAAGTATAGTACCCGGCGATAAATATTTACATCGACCTATGGAAAGAGACAATCGGCTAATTTCGGCTTCGTAGAGCATTATCTCTGTCCCACACTACCTGGTATTGTACTTGATATTTAATCAATTTCATGTCCATTATTTTTGTGAAAAATTTGTCATGGCTCATACGACTAAATGAAAAGTCTTAAAAATTGTGAGTATTTTCTATCAATAATTTTTGTCTAATGTTAAAACATGTATAATACTATAATCACCATGCTTAGCAGGCGAGTTGGCGATCGCAGTGTGGTATTTTGGTACGCAGAGGACGTTGCTACCAATCCTATGGAAACTTGTTAAATAGCAAGGTAATTTTATATAATTAATGCACATAGTGTGAGTTATATAAGATTTTATTCCACTAGGCTACCACTGCACAAGGGTTTAATTCTATTTATGGGACCGGAATGTAATGTCGCTTTCTTAAGTTAAATTCACACAACTGCATTATTAACAAGTTTTTATTTATAATCAACAATATATTCAACTACGTCATTAACAATCTTTTGCCGTCTGGTATACAAAATCAATGCCGGAGCGGTAACAAATCAATCGGTTTTTCTGTAAAATATGTCGACGGAAACGACATTACTTTCCGGTCACCCTAAGAATTGATATTTATTCAGAAATTTGCGTTCATTGCGTCACATTCCAGTTGCGCAGTAAATATATTTAATATAGGCCTATTAAAATATATAATTAATACTATATATTTTAATAGGCCTTAAATCACAGTGTCCAAATATCCACAAAATTCAACTAACTACGACGTTCTTCATACAAAAACAAAATCAAATATGGCTGCCCTAAATATATCCATTCGAAAATCAAAAACAAACCGATCCGCGTTTATTTGCAACAAAAGACGTAGTTCCTAATAAAAATTAATTTCCATTCTTTATTATCTGTCAATCTTGATAAACAAATTACAGATAAAGATAAAAAATTTAAATACAAAAACATGTTTTCATTAATAACTGTAACGTGTAATTTTTAATGGAACACATTTAAATTAATAAAATGCAAATTAGACGCGGACGACATATTGGCTAACCCCCAATTAAAAGGTGAGTTCGAAGGACATTTGTGAAAGTGATCGTACAAAAAACCCTACGCGGCATGCGCTGGGTTCTTTCGATATTTTTTTAAATGTTAAATGGTGATTTTATCATCACCTTCAACATCATTTCAGCCGGATGACGTCCACTACTGGATATGGAGCTCCCATATAGATTTCCAATAAGACCGGAAGGGACCTTTTATGTCCAGCGTGTTTCGACGACCTTAACAATGTCATCAGCTCATCGTCTACCCACGTCTTACACTGCTTTTGCCAATCCAGTCTTCACTCCAGAACCTTCAGGGCCCAGCTGCCATTTCAACTTGCAACTCCTCTGTGCTACTCACTCCTAATTCGATCTCACAGAGGAATTCCGAGCATAGCCTTTCACCATGGCTAGTTGAGTGATTATAAGCTTGCCAATGACGTCAGGGGTTAGATGACATAAGGAAGTTCAATTCATTCAAATTTAATTTAAAATATTTTGTTGAAATGTTCATTTAAACCCATTTTTTAATCATGAATTATTTAGTATTAGTATTAAGCTGCCACCAGCTCTGATGAAATATATAAATAAATAAATGAAACTTCCGAAGTGATGGCGTTCAAAAATAACACGTCACACAGCGCCGGGCGCGGTGTCAGAGGGACGTATGTTATGCGCTAAGGTCCTAACAGCATATATTTGTCAAACACCACACCCAGGCAAAGTTTTCACCGTCGATGTGGGCTTATAAACTCAAATGAGAACGCTTAAAAACTATTTTGCAAGAAAACGATAGCCAGGGTAACAGCCCTTCCAAACAGTGAACGAAATAGACTTATTCTATCACCAAATATCCGGTATCTGACTTTGAAGTCATGTATCGAACTGTATAAATTTTTGTGAAAAAAAAAATTTGATTTGAATCCTATCAGGTGAAATGTTAACATTATGTCCAATAAGCCCGACGTGGATTGTAGAAAGTAAGAAACTTCGGGAATAAATAGCGTAATTACTAGTTCAATTACTACTGTGTAATATTAAGTAATGATTTCTTTGCATGTTAACTGTTTCCTGCCACTAATGCATATGTTAAAAAAGGAAGAAACGTTATATTTGTTTATAGTGTAATGATACTGAATAAAACGGCGTTTTAATCAGAGTATCGGCATGTCATTAACATAGAAATAAACGATAAGCACTTTACAGTTTTGTTACGATCCCCTATCCACGTACAAAATATGAACAGTACGGAGTGCGCCAGTGCAGCCACTCGCATGACAAAACAAACACTTTTACTCGGACTGAATACGAGCGCGTAACTAGTGCAACGAAGTGGGCGTACGTAGCGCGTGTATGTGGGTTAGATAGGGCCCCGCGCCGCGTGTCTAGGCTAGGTTCGCTGGGCAGGTAGGTGCCGGCACCGAAGGGCCGCGCGGATTTCGCTGACACTTTCGTAATCCGTGGAAACGTGGGCTCCGAATGCCGCAGCGCGCTGGCAACGCCGCGCGCGCGACCGACGACCTCGCGTTATCGCCGCCCGCGGCGACGCGTCCGCCCGAGAGGTCACCGCGAGCCGCGTCCGCCATCATCCCCGGCGTCTTCGCCATCGGAGCGCCCGCAGCTCCGACACGGAGCCCCATGAGCACACCGTGATAAAGTATTCTCTCGGGCTGCGACGTGGCGACGTCCGCCGCCTCTCGCTCGCACCCACCCGCCGCGTCCCGCCCGGCTCCGCCCCCCTCCGACCACCGCGCCGCCTGGCGGCAGCGCCGCGAAATGTATACGACGTCTATACAGCGTTGCCACTTCGTACCTATAATTTCGCTGGACGTAAATTTCAACCGAAACAGTTCAATGGACTTTTCGAAAACTCTAAACGTGTCAAGTAACGTAAAACGTCTCGTGTTACAAACGAAAATTATAGAAAGTGGTGTTACGCGGTTGGTTTTATAGAAATCTGTGATAATTTAGTGCAAGTTCGTGCCCGCGCGTGTGAGATCCGTGACGAGTCTATCGGGGTGATATTTCAACTGTTTTAGGCTTAAAAGGTGAGTACCAGTGCCTGGCCAACTATGTCATTACTACTTTGGTGTTAGGTGATGCGTTATTAGCGAGTGAAATCGACCGTTCCACTTCCTTCAACTTTCATAATTCGTCATCAGAACCGCGAGTTTCTAGTGCAGCTAACTGCGTAAATTACAACGCTACAGTATTTCCTGGCAGCCCCGTCGGTCGGGTTATATAAACGCTGCATGGCTCGTGTGTTCTGCTGATGATGCACGTGGTTAGAGAAAAAGTTATGTAAGGCGATAACCTTATCAAGTCCGACGAGGAGGCAGTGGTTAAACATTGTTATTCTCGTCTTGGAATGCCCTTCGTTCGGTGTGTTCGCTCGGGTGGCTAAAATAGTCGTACATTCGATACTAGGCACATCTGCAAACGTTGATTCTGAACACTGCATTTAGACCATCTATATGTCCAGAACGTAATGTCTTACCCAGCTGACTCATCTCAATTTTTTATTTACAACCTTTCGAATACACATATTTTTTCATTCTAAACATACCATCTAGAAAAAAATGTGTAATAAAAAGTGAATAAATAGGTATTTTGCTGTACAAATATTCTTAATTATTTATTTAACTAGCTTTTTTTCATTTGTACCAAATTGAATAAATTTGAAAAAGTTATTATAGTTTTGGCGGGAAATTTCTAATAGTCATTAGTTACGCGGTAGTTCTAAATGTATTTTCATAAAAGAAAGTGGAAAAAGATTAATAATGCCCCAGGAGGAAATATTTATCTTAAGAATTTAAAAAAAAATTGTTTTTTACCCTAAATCATTTTCTATTCTATCAAAGTTAAATTATAAAGCTGTCAGACATGTTGATAGTGTTTACCATTTAAAGTTGCAAGTATTAAGTAAAAGAAATTATTTACGGTGAAACTACTATCCTCAATGGTACGTGTCCGGAATTGGCAACATGCCAATGTATTTAACTGAGAAGGAAAAAAAATTGTAATTCCATTAAAAACACGAACATTTTACTTTAGTGAATGTTACATATTACAAGGGATTTCCGTTTGTGCAGCACATAATGTAATTAAAATAATACATTACACGTAATGCTGTTTCCTGCGCGAATGCGATACGCGCTTTGAAATTATATAATTGTGAAAAAACAAATAACTTTGATGTAAATCTTGGCTGTATCCAAAATAGACCTTTGCTTTTCGCTTTAGAGGAGACATTATTAATTTTGATTTATGTATATCTTTAATCTGTGGCATTATCGTCAATTTTATGAGGCAGTCATTTTGTTAAAATACCGGCCTTTATGTGTTTCAGTGATTAGTGTTGTTTCTAATATTTTCTTATTAAAATGCTTAATTTTTAACAGTATACTAGTCTTCTTTCGACTCTGGCTTCTTAACCTATAATTCAATAGTGTAACTATTACCTGCAATACTTCTTTGTCTCACCTTTGTGAGAAGGTATGTCCCTCGGCTTTGTTACATTAAAAATCCCTAGCAATTTTAAAAGAAATCTTTGTTATAAATATTTCTTGTCTATCCTCCAATACTATTTATGAATAATCATATTTACCAATCCCACAATAAACATGTTACTATTTATTGATTTCTGGTATTATTGACTTGATAAATAAAAAACATTAATGTGTAGTTCCAAGAATAGAGGGTTAAACTGGGTGCTTGGTAACACAATTGTGTGACTGATTCAGTAATAAGTTTGATATCTTTCATTTGTTAAAATAACGTAAATATCTATTATCACAGTATGTAACAATTGGCATTAATTACCGATGTAATATACATATATAGCTAAAAATGTTTATGACCGCTGGTGCTTCAGTAGAAGTCAGGAATCGTCCGAAATATTATTGCACAAAATTTTAAAAATATTTAGTTTATGAATTGGAATACGAGTATATGGGATACACAGGTAATTTATGTCGATTTACCGCGGTAATTGATGCTTTTACCTGATTGTTATTACTTAAAATTGTTTAACAATACAACAACAACAATATTTTATGATAGAAACACTGTATTTATGCCGCTGTTGTGCCTAAGGGTTAAGTGGAAACTTTAGAAAAACGAGCGTAGTGAGGTGGACAGTGGAATTTGTTAGGGTTCTCGGAAAACACTGGTTACAGGCCGCGTAGAACCGGTACTTTTGGTAATCTATAAGAGAACCAAATGTCCAGTGGTTGACGTTCTCTTCTGAATTGATGATCGTAAGCATTGGAACGAGTCACATATTCTCTTGTATTATCTCTATCCAACGAATACAGTGTAGCGAAATAATATGACAATATCAATAGTAGAAATAAGTAGATGTGGTGTTTCAAGAGATTTCGCATTACAAAACCACATGAATATATACATCGAGTGGCCTGTATTTGTTAGTTATTTCATAAAATTTGTTATAATTAGTCTTAACATTTCAAAGTAATTTAGATTATAAATATACGGTTTATTATAAACTCTCCCTCAAACCACCTATAGGTGGAGTCAGTGGCGTAGCTATGGTATTTGGGGCCTGGGGCAGATTGGGGCTTGGTGCCCCCCCCCCCCCCTCCCCAAAGAGTCTAATTTCAAAATTCAGAACAGAATGTAGTTAATATATATTTTTTTTGGTTCAAAATAATAATAAATATATATAAAATAACATAAGATCTTAATAAAATTTATTGGGAAAATTTAAAAACGAACATTCCTCGCTTTTTGGCCTGCAAAGTCAATAATCACATTTTCAAAATCAATAGTGTCAACTAGTTCATGTTCTATTGACATTATTGCAAGATTATTTAATCTATTTATCATTAAATAATCTTACAATAATGTAATAATTTATTATTTTGTCATTTAGGGCCCTTTTAAAAAACACTTTATGTGTTTTGCGAATGAAAAGCTTAAACACTGTGTATATTATAATTTGTAACGGTTTACTTTTTTTTTTAATCTTCATATTATTTAACAACTTTTTTCGCACAAAAATAGTAAAATTCGATATTCTTTTTATGTTATTTACTTTAAATTATGGTTTTCATTTTTCTTTTAACATTTCATTATTCATCATTTAAAAAAAAAATTCAAAAAAAATATTTTCAACTCTGGTGCCCCCCCTGCTTGTGGTGCCTGGTGCGGCCGCCCCGCTTGCCACCCCCTAGCTACGCCACTGGGTGGAGTTTAGTAAAACCGAATTTCAAGTCTAAGGTTTATGGTTACATAGTTATCATGACAAGTCTGTACATATGTGAGAATCACACACACATGCTTATATATAGATATGTCACGCATAAAACGGTCGATGCCAGTCATATACTATATATCTTTAATGTTAGGTTATATTGTACCATATAGAGAAAATTGTACGGAACGAATAAACTCGTTTTAATCAATATAGATTAAAAAATACGACTCTCACAGGCAGAGCTAAGTCAGTCGCACGGTTGTCGTAAATATTTATATAGAAATCGCATCACACCGCTACTTTGTTGTCGGTAAAGTGAGTTAGTGTACACGCAGGGCGCACGCGGGGGTCGCGGGCTGCGCGGGGGGGGGGTCGCTAACTTGCTTAGTCGCTCGCAAATTTAATTATACGAAGCACACGTGTGTACTCGACCGATGCTCAGCACGCATGGAAGTTAAACACTGGAGGCTTCCGAGTAGCTTACAGGCGCCCAAACAACCATAAAGGCTCTAGATTTCTTTACTAGATTGAATCAGGCTTCTTAGAAGAAACGATATAACCTAGAAAATTGGCAAGTTGATATAGCAGCGGGCAAGCCACGGCGATATCAGATGTTTTCTGAGGATATAAGGTTTTGGAATGGACCACGGTCTTGCAAGCTCAGGGTATGATGACCATCCACATGATCCGGATCCCGAAAGCTCTGGATGCAGTTTGCCTCCTACTGGTATTATAGGTGATGTAGTGAACTTAAGTAAGAAAAGGACCAATATTTAGCCGCTTCCGCACATGCAGTGGTAGTCGTGCAACAAAGTGCACCGCCCACCAGCTCGCTGATAAATGCGCATGCACCCCTCCACGGGGCATTTTCAGAAGTTATGTTACACTGATTAGTGCCAAACACAGAGTAAAAAAAAGGACTCTGTCTTTGGCACTGGTTTGGGGTAAAACACGTGTTGAGTGATTTAACGGTGGTAGTTGTGTAATTCGCATTGTTCGCCGTTGCACGGCTACCTCTGCATGTGCGGATGTGGCTAAATATTGGTCCTTTTCTTACTTAGGATGGACTTCCGCAAAGTAACGCCTGATTCTATTAAATATGTAGTGATCGTCCTATGGTCTATTACAGTAGAGACGATTAATCATCGTTGTCTGGAACTATCATCATAGCACAGCGTTGATACTCTGGTGAAGGTATACGTCCATCAGTGGAAGTTTACGACTGAAATGATGATGTTGATGGGATGTTTTAAATCTTTATTCTACGCTACGTTTCTCCGTGAGGGGGGGCGTGTGGCGTTTTTCTGTTCGCAGTGTATCGGATTTTGGTTTTGACTTGTCAACAGCGTCAAGCCTTCAAGGTTAACCAGGACATGTACCAAAATTATAAAACTGATGTACAAAGTTACCTTTACGTGTTTAGTCTGTTAGCTCTAAAAATAAATAGCTTAAATTTGTTCTACATTTTATTCAATATCAAGGTTTTTCCCCCCGCACGGAGCGGCAAGATCTAGAACGGGACGTACACAAACAACTGCATCCCACGCGCAGGGGACGCTTCCCACGCTTCTCGCTCGCTGTAAATCTGTAACTAAATCTGAACTAAATTTTCGAGGTTGTTGCGAAGGCGTTTTTGTGCAAACAATTTACAAAGCGTTGAGTTTATTCAACCCTTGTGCAGTGAAATGTTTATAAATATACTTTTTAAATGGTTGCATATATACTTTTGAGGTGACGATATAAGCTGATTTATTTTATTTCGAAATGTACGAACAATGAATAGCTATCATCGTCATCATTATCATCATATTAGTCGCAAGGCATTGGCTTCCCCCAAAGAGTAGAACATTGACTGGTTTTGTGGATCCCGCATCCAGCGACATCTCCTGACCTTAAATTTGCAGTCTGTTCACCTAGGAGGGGACGCCTGCTTACCCACGCCGCGTCAACAAGCTCCTGGCTGCCATTTAAGGAACTTGTCCCTATCAAAATTGTGGGAGCATTTGTGACATTTTAAATGTAAAATTTAAGTCACGCTAGACTTGACGAATGTCTGTATCGATGCTTCTAGAAGACCTAGCTCGCAGATTTATTTTTACTTTACTTATATACAGTCAGTCTTTATGATGATCTAGTCCAGGACCATCTAAATTTTTTGGCTACTAACGAAGAATTTTCTTGTAGTGTCTGTAGTAATATATATAAAATTCTACCGTTATATTAAGATTTAGAGATGTCTATACTCAAAGGGTTGCCTCAATTTAAAATGTCTGGCAATATATTGTGATATCTAATATTATTATGAAGAAAATAAAAAAAATAAGGCTTTCATGTTTGTCGGAACTAAGTTGTTATTTTACATACACCTGCCTGTTACCCGCCAACTACTCATTAAGACTCGCCACTGCTATGGAATTTCGCCATCATTTATACTATAGAACACAGGTGTGTTGGTAGCAATTGCTGAAAAACTTTTATCTTTAATAAAATAAATTCTCGCACTCTGACGAACCGTGGTCAACGATATCAACTAAGTATTATTTCTTTATTCAGTATGTTTATATTTAAATAAGAATGTAAATGAGATTTTAAACATAAAAAGGCACAAAGTCAGGCACAAAGAAAGATTTGATGTCGTCATAATCATTATTTCAGTGATGAACGCCCACTGGTGGACATAGGTCTACGCTAAATTTCCCCATATGACTGGTTGTCTTCTGACTACCTTAATAAGGTTATATGTAATTAGGGGACGGAAATGATTTACTACCTAAAAACGTTGGAAAGGAAAATGATAGAAATACGTTCTAGAATGATTTAACGTAAAAGCATTGTGGTCATAGTAGTCAGCAATACGGAGTCCTGTGTCCAGAATCTTAAGACTCTAGCGACCATATGTTTCACGCTATGTTGCCTGTTCACTGCCAATTCAACTTGCCTATTCACTGAGCCATGGTGATCACTTTCATTCATCTCTCCTCAGATGTGATCTCAAAGAGAAATTTAATATTATCCTCTCCATGGTTTTTCTTGTGACTGTCTGCTTATCAATAAGCATCATATGGTGAGACTTAGAATCTATTGTCTTAATAGTTATAATTAATAATACACTTAGATTTGAAAGTCAGGTACAAGGTTTATCTCTAAGGCTTCTGACAAATACCACTGGCGCCGCTGCTAATGAAATTACTCGCATAATAAAGCCTACTAGGCTTTGTGTTTGTGAGCAGGAAAGATGTGTCAGACCAAATTTATATTTTCAACAACCTGTATTGTCCCACATTATCGACATTTATTTTTATCATCAGTTGAACGATTTGCACGTCTTAAATGTAACTATATTATCAATGTTCATATTATATCATTTATTAATGAGCTAAAGATGTGTTTACACGGAAACAAAATGTCAGTATTCCTCCGTCGTTTGCATGGTACGGACGCGTTCTCCTTCACTTGTCTAGAATATGTCACGCTAAAATTGTGTTTCAGAACTGATTTAAATTTAACCTGTGATTTAGTATCTTTCTGCGTTATTTCCTGTTCTATAAATAACTTAACATTTTTCTTGTTTATCCCTATAACAAAGAGATTGTGAAATCGTTTTTTAACAACTGAAAATATGATTATAAATAAATTAATTAGTGATTTTTAAAAATAGGTGCATGTGAACGCATCTTAATTTTTTTACACAATTGACGCCACTAGTCAATTGTCTCTTTAACTAATTTAAATTTAACCTGTAATTTATTATCTTTCTACTTTATTTCCTGTTCAATATATAAGTTGATGTTTTTCTTTTTGATCCCATCAACATAGAGATTGTGGTATAGTGTTTTATCAAATGAAAATACTATGATAAATAAATTAATTAGTGATTGCATGTGAACGCATCTGAATTTTTTTACAATTTACGCCATTAGTCCATTGTTTCTTTTGCTTATACGTAAAAGCAATTTGTTAACTCTGTTCTGTTAATAAAATATAGTTAATGTGATGGACAAAGAAAACATCAAAGATGAATATAGTTTTGAAAGGCGTGCCGATGGTTTTCAACGCACAGTTTTAACTGCGCGTACGCGCATAGTGATTGTATGCGTTGTTGTTTTGGTCAATTCGAATAACAGGAATTCTGGAAATTTCCGCGTCGTCTCGACTCTATTGTTGCGTGTTGCTCACCGTAGGATAACAGTCAAGTAATGTGTGTTTTATGCAAATTACGAGGTATTTTACTTGAAAAATGGTCGTTAAAATATTTTTACGTCTGCTCTTTCGTATTCTTTTCTATTCTGTAGCAATGTTTTCTCTCTCTCTTTTGACGTATCTTTCGCTACTGATCATGTTTCCTTATGACTCCGTTAATCAGCTCTCTCCTAAACTAAAGAAAACCAAAATAAGATAGTTGTATTGTCTGTGATATTATGGGAATTGTAGAGAATGATGAACTGCGATATTTAAATGTAGCATGTGATAGAGAATTAAGAAAATAGAAGGGAAATTAAAAATTATTAACCCTGTGAATAATAAAGCCCCTGCCCACTCTTACAGGTGATGAACTGGAGGTACCAATAACGGGGTAAAAAACAGCTGTCTCCATCAGTTGTGACGTATCCCTCAGTACTGTGTACCGTGATGTACCGTGATACTCTTTGGATAGTTTCTTTATCTGTGCTGTTCTTCGGCAGTGTTTATTGCGTTGCTTACTGTGGTATCGAGCCTGGGCCCGACCTGATCGTACCAGCGCATAGACTCGCGGCCTCATGGTTGCTATCCATGCATTGTAATGCACTCAAAAGTTTTTAGAACTTGTAACTGTCTTATCTCTTTGTGCATGTAGTGGAAAAGCGAGTTGATACTCCGACTTCCTTGATGTATTGCAGTAGTCACTATTGACCCTAGTTCTTCTGGTATATGGTCACCGTTGAAAGCTTCGGCGGGACCGAGATCAGGTCTTCCAAGTCCAGCAGTAGTAGTAGATCGGTAAGAACTGAGACTTGCGATCTTTAGTCCCTGGTTCTATTTCTTTTGGTTTGAATGGCATAATAAACACTACTATTAAAATAATTATCTTAAGTTGTTTTTATATTAAGCGACTTTTTTAAAATTAGTGTTCTAGTTAAATTGTATGACATACTAACCCTTAGCTAATATAGCCTTTAAGTAAATTACTTATATTCTATGGACTCGCTAGATTGTTAAATAAAATTTGTTATTGTTATTTGGGGGATACAATCTTACATAATTCACACTGCGTTAATTATACAGGATTGCTATTGCTTGGTAGCAAAGTTCTCTTCGTACCAAATTACCACACTGCGATCGCCAACCCGCCTGCCAAGCGTGGCGATTATGATATACCCATAAATATCTTTGGGAGAGGCCTAATCCTTGCAGTCAAACTACTGCTATAACATAAGCAAAATAATCAGATAAAAATTTAACTATTGCATCTTAACTATTGAACCATAAAGTACAGCGGTGCTTCTGTGAATCGGGCGTGGACCAGACCGTGGACTGTCCCGCGTTCGGAGGACTCCGAGCCGGCTCCAAATGCCGGTCAGGCACTTAGATCTGCGAGGACACTATAGCCTCGCTTATCGAGAATGATGAGATACGACCAGAGTTTCATAGGCTATGCATAAAAATTGTGATAAACGTAATAAAAATAAAGAGTAAATAATCTAAGAAAACGTAAAAAAAATAAAACGAATGTAAGCAAAATAATAAGTATATAAATAAATTATAAAAAAATAATAAAAAGTAATTTTTAAAAACTGAGAAACAAGGTGATGGATGAAAGGCATCGGAAAAGAGGGAAAATGGAATAAAAGAGCAAGACCGATGAAATGTAGAATGTAAAGGAAAGAACGAAAGATCTTAAGACTCATGGTAGAAGAGCGCAAAAATAAAAATATTAGTGATAAAATCATTAAAAAGAAATAAGTCTCTAACCCATAAATAAGTTATGGATACGATATGCCTCCAATAGCGAGGACATTGAAAAAAAAAGATACAGCGGGTGGGTCACTGCCTGTGGTTTGAATAACATTTTAAGAAAATAATGTTTTAATTTCACAAAGTTTAGTAGTTTTTAGTAATTAGAAACGTGTTGGCGCAGCGGATGGGTTAAGATAACGCCAGTGGAGCACACGGGCAGGCTTTTGCTTCGGTTTCGCCGCAATGCCCTAACAAACGCACGATATTTACTTGTTAACTTTACACGTGCCGTAACGGTTCAAATGACCCATTTTAAACTTTTGCATTAAAAATACATGCATCATCTTATTGCCTTTGTATATGACTTTAGGACTTTTTCTTAATAATTAATCTACAATTGCTATACTGTTTTTTTTTTGTTTTAACCATATTTAATACAATCAAGCAGGAAACATAAAGTCGGGTCATTTGACCCGATAAAAAAGAAATAGGTAACTAGAAAGTGTTTGGTGTGCTTAGTGGTGAGTGATTTTAGACTAGAAAACGGCCTACCTATTTGCAGCTCAAGGAGTAACCAACACCATTAAACTGTTAGGCAGTGCTATTATCTATATAACTATCCACAGATCGGTATTTTTAAACATTTTACGTGCCATATCTCACCATAGCTTTTCTTAAATAATTACCGCCCCCTATGTAACATATAACAATGTAGTTATTTGTTGATGGAAGGCGACGTAAGTGAAGCGATTTATGAAAGGAATACAAAGAATGAAATAGAATACAAGAAATTGTGACGAACAAAAAATTAATGAATGAATGAATGAAATTAAGATGGAAGGAAGAATAATATGGAAGTAAGAAAATTTAGTGAATAAATTATTATTGAATTGAAATTTATTAAACTGTTATCGCGGGCCATGAAAAACATGTATATATATATTAAAGCGAAAGGGTTAAACTCATCTCAAGTCCACTTTAAATTGCCCCACTGTGGGCCGTGGGTACATTGGGAAACACTAAGTTACATCATTTATATTTGATCATTTGTACACGTCATAAGAATGAAATCCTTTGAAAGAAGTTTACCTAAATATATATATATATATATATAAATATAGATTATTAGATGTATAGGTTTAACGAACATATTGCGTCTTTACACTGTATAGCTACAGGTCCGTCTTTGTGTCCTTCCATTTACTAAATTCTGTCAATTACCTCTTAATTCTTCTTTCTCTCCTTCGTCCTCCTCGCATCTTTACGCTGGTCAATGCTCTTTAAAAGCAACTTCAACATTCATTCTTCTCTGTGTTAGCACATGTCTAAAAAGGCTACATATGAAATGATTTTTTTTATCGTTAAAATCATATGTAATCAAATTATATTTATTAATTTTTGAATCATCAGTTATTTTAAAATTATAATCAGTAAGCTATCACCGACTTGTAATAATGATCTGATCGAAGATCCGGACGGAAACTTAACAGTTGCAATTTTTAAATGAATCTTAACAAAATTTGATGTATACATATCAATCAAATTACTTCCACCCGCAATAGCGTTTTGCTAATACTTTATAAGCAAGAAACGGGGCATCTTTAGGAGTTTACCCGTGGAGGGGTGAAACACGTGTTGAGTGATTTGGCGGTGGCGGTTGTGTAATTCGCATTGTTTGCCGCATGCGCATTTGTCAGCGGGCTGGCGGGCGGTGCATTTTATTGCATGACTACCACTGCATGTGCGGAAGTGGCTAAATATTGGTCCTTTTCTTGCTTAGGATGGACTTCCGCGAGGTAACGCCTGATTCCATTAAATAATACTTATATAGTACGAACAGCCAAGGAGTGGAAGAACCTGCCGACGTCATGGCTTCCAGACGATTATAACGTAGAAGTCATCAAGATATGAGTGAATAGGTTTCTTCATCATCAACCATCTTAGGCCTCGTCATCGCTTAACATCAGGCGAAATAGATATCAAATGCTAAAAAAATATCAACTCCACAAATGAGCCAAATTTGAAGACATTTGTGCAAATATTTAAAAAACCTACATTTTTTTGTAGTGTTTTCTTTTTATATCGAAAAGCGTTAAGAAGTTGAAGAGTCATTATAAAGAGAATAAATGCTAAATCGATCTTATCTGATATTCTTCTCTTGAAGTTCACAAGTGATGACTAAATGATCACAATTGGCCATTAATACAGGACTGGTTAGAGGTATAAAAGTTTTAAAGAAGGTGAATGTAAACCTCATTTGTAAAAGAATTTTAAAGTTTTTACACATTTAACCAACCATCTTGTATAAATGACAATATATTAAATGTAGTTAAACTGCCAGTTCGGTATAGAATGTTTAGGTCACTCTCTAACGTGAATCCTAAACACTTGTCTCAGATACGTAATGTTGCTTGTAATGTGAGTTGATGATATAGCCGATAATCGGATAGTACTACGTATTACACACCTATATATGTTTCCTGAAATGTTCCTCAATAATCCAGGATTTACTTGCGCATATAAGTTGAAGGTCTAGAAGCTTCGCAGTGGGTACAAATCAGAAATAAGTAGATCCTCAGAAGAACCAAGGTCAACGACGTGATTTAAAAAATTGCTCATCTGAAGTAGTAGTTAATTTGAAAGTTTAGACCCCTCATTAGGCGTATTCCCCAGACATAGTCAAGGTCGCGGGAAGTCTTGCATTTATGCCTTGCAGTGTTCTCTATCAGCTGACATGACCATGACACGTGGTATATTACAAAAGTGATTGTGTTCAAAATCATTTGTGTGTTCATTGAGCATGTGTGTGTGTTGCAGGTTGATCGGTGCAGTGCGCGGGCGTGAGGGGGCGTACGGGTGCGTACGGGTGCGTGCGGGGGCGTGCGGGGGCGCGCTGTGTGTCGGGGTGCGCGAGTGTGTGTGCGGGCGCGGCATGGCGCGCAGCTAGCGGCGCGCGCACGCGGCATGCGCGCCTAGCCATGCCGGCGCGGCTCGGCACCACATGGCGCAGTATACACAGAGGTCACAGCCGATGCACAGGTCAGTATCCCATCACCTCATCAAACAATACAAATTACTCATCCACCTTGATCTCGAGGTGGAAATATGTAACAAAATGGATGAAGAAA
Organism: Battus philenor; assembly: GCF_028537555.1. Taxonomy (NCBI): domain Eukaryota; kingdom Metazoa; phylum Arthropoda; class Insecta; order Lepidoptera; family Papilionidae; genus Battus; species Battus philenor. The sequence goes on from NW_027181686.1 coordinate 11,344,334, forward strand.
GTGTCGCCTTCCTCATGGGCTACGAAAATTGTCGCCTGCATTTCTCTGATTTTGAATAGATAGTGAAACATAACATCAACCGATATAAAACTAAATAATAGAAATAAACGGCCGGGTAAAGCCTGACTAAAAGGGAAATGGTCAAATAAAAATATGATAAATAAATAAATAAAAGAAAAAGTAAAAAAAATTTAAATTGTTAATTAAAATTATTATAAAAAAAGCTGTAAAAAACCAAAACTTACCAGGAATGTGGATGAGGAGATGAGTGAATTAAGATTAGAAAGGAATGACTGAAAGTGAAAAGTATATTGTGAAGACAGAAAGGATAAAGATTAAAAAGATACATAAATTAAAAAAAATTAAAAAAAAATTTAACCCGTAACTGTAACGTTCCCAACACAAAACAAGTCATAAAAAGGGGGGTCATTTAAAAAAATACATATTACCCTCATACCGGAGTTAAAGGCGTTGCAAATGACAGTCCAAGCAAACGTGCTCTGGCACCCTTGCCTAGTCGGATTCATACCTGCTGGTAAAAACCACAATAACGAATATAATGTTAGCGTCAAACCGGCCAGGGATTCCGAGAGAGTCGAAGTTTGGATCTCTCTTATTATGTTAATTTTTTCGGATGACCTTTCTGGTGAGACATGTTTTTGTTTTACCAGCCCAAGAAGTATCTTCAGGAAAGCCGCTGAAACTAGTTCCTGTAAATAGAGATCTGGGCGATACGCTTTCAATGTTCTCGCATTTTCAACTCGGTAAAGCTGTATTTATCGTGCAAATAGCATATGGTCTATAGTTTTAATGGCAAGCACAGAATCGCTCAACGAGATGGATTTGCTCGTGATTTCTCCGTAGGTAAATGAACAACATGGCCCAACGGATTGACCAGATGGAATGGCACTGGCAGACCTCATAGTACACCGAATTGATGGCCGTTGGGACCCTCAGCGTAGCGTATAACATCCACCCACAAGATAAATAGAGGTCTTTATTATACAGGCAGCTTTTAACCGGTCTTATTGTAAACCTATAGATGAGCTCAACAGCAATTTGTAAATAAAAAAATAAAATTAAAATAACTAATTCCATAGATCCAGGTGTCGGTTTGTTTATTATTCTTTATCTCTCTATTGACGTATCGACATTTGCCGTGCTGTGCTGTGAGTAGGAGGTTTTAATTATCGCGCAGGCACTTGCCGAGCGGTCGGACGACGTCATGTAAATATTTACTAGATAAGCGGCGTCCGGACGCTCGTTTCTGCAGTTGTGGCAAACATCGCTCCGGTCCGGGAACGTGTTAAGCTAACACAATTCCATCTTGTTCATTGAATGATAAAGGAGCAAGTTTTATTTTCTATTCTCGAATGTTATGTTGTTACAAAGTTTGATTCGACTTAAATCTTGGGTAAATACTATCTATGTCATCATAAATTCTCTCAGCTTAGTAAACATCATGGATCATGGTGTTATCTGGTCAACCTACTCATGCTGGCAAATGCCCCGTATGCAGTATACATGGTAATAGGAGCATTCCTAACCCAGGGGTAGAGGAAAGACAAACGCCTATTCCATTACAACTATATAAAAAAAATACTAGTGTCTGTCACAGTCCTTCTGGCATTCTCTTTTAGGCATTCACAAGTGATCGAAGACAAACGCCTATTTCCTTACAACTATACAAAAAATTCTGTCATAGTCCTTCTGACACCGGTCCTGTGACGACTCCACAGTACAGACTTTTGATCACTTACTCAGACACTGCTCCCGATTCGCATCCAAAAGACATATCCACGTGACCTTATGTGAAAACCTTAATATATCTCCGTTCAGCTTACCGGACCTTCTCAAGAAAAAATCTACAGCAGAATCTTTTGATGAGTTGGCCCGGCACATTGTCCTAAATCTCAAGGCATTTAACGGTCTGTAGCGCTTGGGCAGCGACTTAAATAAAATAATGTAGCAACTAATATATAATTGTGTATTCCAAATTGTATTGTTAATATGTATAAATTTTAGCTGTATTTACCCATAAGTGAAAATTGTGTTAAAAAAAAAATTGTAATAATAATATAAAACGCTGTCGTGCCTCGCAGCTGGGAGAAGAAAGATCCGTATCAAATAGCGGCAACCCTCTCCCAACTGTCTGCGTTTAGTTAAAGCGAAAGATAAATACTGTAAAAAAAAACACCAGCGATACAAATTAGAATTAATAAAAAAAAAAAAAAGTCCTTCTGGCACTCTTTTCTTGGAATACACAAGTGATCGGCATTATTGATTAAGAGTACAAGATAATGTTAACAAACTTATTTATCTGACAACTTTGCCAAGTTTTAAAGTGAATCATAGGGCCTTTAAAGTACATGTTACTTGGAACAAAATTTTAGAATGGCCTGGACCGGTTAAGTGAGTCTACCTCGTGCCGCTGGGCGCCGGACCGAGCGGTGGCTGCGTCGGCTGAACCGGTTACCGCTGAGAACTTTCTAGATGCGGCGCGTGGGTGGACGACGCCGCCCCACCGGTTATACCGTTTCTTGAATCCCATGCCAAACACGTCAACTGCGCAGTTCAATACTAACAATAATGTTAATCTTTACTCACAGTTATTTATGATTCAATAATTTAAAACTAAATTTATAGTTCTGGCGAGTAGACATCGATGTCTTTCTCGAAAGGCAAATCTATGTAGACACGGTGATAACAGATGTAAAAGCTTTAAAAAGATGGATGGATGTATAGCCCATTTGCTGTCGACTATTATATGATACACTCTGTCCAAAATACCATCCATATCAGTGATGTTATTACATGTTCAATAGTTATTCTACGGGGTATCGGATCATTAAAAATAAATATAGAAGCTTTGAAGCATTCACTCCTGTTAAAATTATATACCTAGAACCAAATTTCCACCTATGTACTGACTCATCACGATATCTAGGGAACTATAAGACTTAAAAAATTGAAATTCAGTTAGAATATTCATTTTGTCCAGTAGAGGTCAGCTAAGAGTGAATTATACGTAATTCCAGGGTTGAGAAATGGTTTATTAAGTTCGCGAAGCAGACGAAAGACGGATTTTTTTATAATGCTATGTCTATATGAGGTTTATATTTTTCTTTTGTTAGGCATTTTCAAATCATTCTTTGATTTTGTAGTGATTTAAGGGCTTTTATTAGTTCCTTTCATCGCCATCTTGGAACGTCCTCCGGATTTAAACCTTGGAAGAAAAGTGCAATTTTTCAGCCGGAATATATACATGTGAATGTTTCTGATTAAAGACTTTTCATCTGGTGATTAAAGCATGTGATCATATGTAATGAAATCCTGGGGACTGTAAAGCAGTGTTTTTACCATAATTTCAGCTGTAGAACGTCCATAACAGAATACAGGCTTCCCTTATGTATTTCCAAAAAAAGACAGTTTAAATGCGACCTTTACTTGACACACCGTAGTCTTCACTCCAGAATTATAACACCCAAGCGGAGAAAGACTTTTAAAGATGATTTGCAAATGAAGAAAGATAGATGTGAAGAACAAAAGGAAGGCATAAATGATTTTTTTTTTGCTTAAAATATTACGTCGCTGGACCTTTTGCTTCTCTGCCATGTAGACGGCAGAGAGAAACAAAAGGTCCTGAAAAATAGGGATCATTTAAATCCAAGCGGTCATCAGTTTTACATGACCTGACCATTGGCACTTCTATTTGCCAAACGGCCTATCAGGCTATTTCAGTTACTTTCGAGTGACCTCATGCCTGATACGTTCTCATAGAGAAATCCAGAGTATATCCATGGTCCGTGGCAACTGAGTTTGGCAATTAGATCCGAAGATAAAGACCGTTTTAATGCCCTAAATCATCACTTGTATCACACATTTGCTTCATCACATCGCGTGAAAATAAATACAACCAGTACTACCATTATTTACACGAGTATATGTACATTGGTAGGAGACGCCTTATGATAGATACTTAGTTTGATTTCCCAGTTGACTCAAACCAATCATGTCGCATTTATGTAAACACTGTGACCACCGAACTTAGCATTTCCGAGATTATATGTATTATATTTATATCGATAATCTGATTTATGGTTGAAGCCCATGTCCAGCTGTTGACGTCCCACTGGGGAAATGACGATATTCACATTGATGCCTGTTTATAAGTCTACAACTAGTGTAATCGTGAACTTAAAGTCAATTTAAGTAAATGTTATAAAAAAATTTTAATTTTTAAATATAATAGGGGGAATCGAAAAGTAAATTCGTTTCTGTAGATAGCCAAACCACTCAACACGTGTTTCACCCCTCCACGGGGCATCTTCAGGAGTTATGTTACACTGATTAGTGCCAAACACAGTCATCACTCTGCTAAAGTGGCTAAATATTGGTCCTTTTCTTACTTATACGTACATAAATTACGTATACATATTTTCATACAAAATATAATTCACAATAAGAGAATAGTGGAGTACATCGGTCGTGCAACTGATGGCTGGTGGTGTCGAAAGTTTCTTGAGTGGCCACTAGATCGACCAACCACATAATTAAAGTGAGAAATTTTGAGCATTATATTGAATGGCGATTATATTTTCATTAAGATTATTAAATTATTTTCCCATATTAGCATAATCAGATCTAAGGCAAGGTGGGCTGGCAACATAGTAAATATCGCGAAATGTCGAGGAAGTGCAAGAATGGTCTTCTCAGATATATTTGGTAGAAGCCCATCGGTTGAAAAATATGAAGAAAGTAATTCATCATGCAGGTCTTATTAACGAAATATTCTTTGTTTTAAAAGAAGGTTCTAGATCTGACACGTTTCTCCATCAACGATAAGCCTCCGAGTCAAACTTTTTTAATTAAAAATAATTCTAACTAGTAAATTTACGGTAATGTATTTTCAATATCTTGTCTTATCAAACAAAGCCGTAGATATCTACTCACATTTCCTGTTTATCATTTTACTATCTAATATTTTAAAGAATGAATTAGAAACAAAGGAAATTTATTTAATATTATCCGTGTAGATAAGATTTCAGTGCGTCGTGCTATGCGGGCAAGTCGATCATCAGTTCCGCTTTTCTGTCCTATTTCGTGACCCAAGCAAGATTGGTAGTAACTATATGATATAAGTTTAACACATTGAGGTGGTAACCCAGTGGTTAAAGACAGAGACATTGTGACCGTAGATCACAGGTTCCATTCCCAGAAATACAATCTTATACACTTCACACTTTGTGCATTAATTATAGAGGATTCCCATTGTTCACAAATTTTTCTAGAGGATAGGCAGTGTTCTCTGTGTACAATAATACCACACTGAGATCGCCAACTCGCCTGCCAAGCGTGGCGATTATGGTGTATCCCACAAAGATATCTTTGGAGATATCAATTCCTTGCAACGTGCGTTTATCTGTTGAACTGGCCGACATAACTCAAGATTTACATGTTGATTACATACCTATTTTTATTGAAGTAAGCCAATTTGACTCATAAAAGAAAATCGAAGTTTGTTTACAAAGAAAATAGCTATATATTCTATAGCCATAGTGTATAATTAATAAATTTATCGTAGATATTTTTAAATATTTCTATAATTTAGTTATATGTTAATCATTACTTCCATGCGTCAGTGGCATGAGTTTCTTGTGATTGGAATTAAAGTCTCCTAGACTTCTCTATACTTATGTAGCTCTTCACTCGGTTCGAAAATTAAATCTTTTCGTCCAAAATATTTACTTGAGTCGTGAAAACGTTGTTTTTTTTATTTTATTTTTTTCCCCTACCTAAAGCCACCACTTATAGTAAATATGAAGTATTTTATACAAAGAATAAAAATAATTATCAAAAGAAGCAAATGATACTTGTTGTAACAGCTCCTAATAGATACCGTACTGTTTATATTTCGTGCGACAGAGATAACGCTCTACGAAGCCGAAATTAGCAGATTGTCTCTTTCCAAAGGTCGATGTGCAATACTTATCGCCGTGTATTGTATATAGCTAATATATAGCTTAAATGCTTTCAATTAATGTATGGTGCACTCTAAAAATCAATGCTTTAAAAATATGATATAATTATTCAAAATTTTATTACCTGCCCTTCAAGAATTTTACCGCCAGAAGTTACTTTCACATTTGAATTAGAGGTATTTCAGAGTGATCACAAGGGTAATTGAAAAGATGTAAAACCTCTTTGCTGACAAATGAGCTAAACCTTTCACAGCTATAACCAATCAACTGCTAACATTTTCCCTGTGACTATGGATTCCTTGGAAGCGCTCGTATAAATCGCCTGCAAGTGTCAACTCTGTTAATACGGGCATGCGATATGCGTTTGCATAATGGATAAGATGACTCAACAGTAGGGGAGCTGCGTTAATTAATGCTGGACCTTAGCTGCAAGTTGAGTTCACGAGGGCCGGGTTGCCACGTTTCGTGACTTCATTAGCACTGACCGCAAGCCGTCGCCAGTCCCTCGGAGACAAATATTCTTTCATTTCTCACATTCGTATACATAAATCTCTTCAGAGTAGTTGTCAACAACATTCAATGTAGACCAGTTCTTTCTATTTTTTTTTCATTCCCTTAGTAATAATTCGTGAGTAGCACCCTTATATTACTAGCAATCAGGTTAACCCTTAATAACCTAGAGTTTCAATTTTGACACCAATCTTTTAAACCGAATGTTCACAAACTATTAGTTTTTTTATAGGTTGGCTGTACGTATTTTACTGTTGCATAACATTCTTTCCAACAAAATTTAAAAAAAAAATCTATTTTTCCCTTCATCTAGACCAGTGATTCCCAAAGTGGTCTATATCGACCCCTAGGGGTCTATGACAACCTGCAAGGGGTCTACGTCAGCGAAAAAAAATTCCAAAAGGTCCATGAAATGAAAATAGGGGTCCACGATAGTGGATCTCAACACATACACTGACAGTTCCTATTCGGTAGTAGGCGGTCTACCTAACACGGAAAAACATGGCAAGGGGTCTACGACACAAAAAAGTTTGGGGAACTCTGATCTAGACCCTCAAGCAAACACAGTAATATTAAAAAAAAACATTTTCGTAAATTAGGCTACTAAAGGTTAATTTTAAACAAGATACAGACAAAAAATTATAATGTCTGATATTATATTATTTTTTCTTTGAACAAAATTAATTTTTACCTGAAATTTATAACCATAAGTGTACAGGTACCCTTGCCACAGGGTAAGTATAGTTGCTCCAAGCTTTCAGACAGTAAGGTAATATTATTATGGTAGACGCTCACTGCAAGGTTTCACTCAAAGCTCTCCACGATGATTGATCTCGCGCTGGACTCTTCCAATAACTTCCCGCGACGTGGGGAGTCTGTACCTACCACGTCTACCGGCAAGTGGTCACCACTCGAGAATCTTTCGGCCCCAAAAGTTGTCTGCACAAGCTACATGCCACATCTATTGCAATTTCAGACGAGTAATTCTACTAGATAAGTTATTTATCTTGGTTCTTCTCCGTATCTTCTCGTTTTTGATTAGAAGAATACCAGAAAAGCCCAAATAATAGAAGCTAGAATCAGATTGAGCTCCCACTCTAACAAAACACCCTTTTATTTAAACAGGATTTCAAATGCAACCCAGTCACAAACAAACTCGGACAGATTTCTTTGTTACGATCTCTCATAATCTAATCTCAACGTGCTATATCATATGAGACTATTCAACTTATTTTAAATTTAAGTACAATCCGTAAACATAAAGAAAGCGTCGAAATCAGAGTCTAACAACGTCATCGACATTTTTGGTGAACTAAACTAAACCTAGTGTTTAAAACCACTACAGTGGGTTTCCTAAAAATAATAGATTGTATAGCGGAAAGCTCGCGCAAGGCCGCTGGGCTTCCACCAGCGATCGATGTGTTAATGTATTTATTTATTCCGCGCGTCGCATTCCACGCCATCGCAGCTGCCGGCGCCTCCGTACGAATGCCTTTTGAAAGCCGTGTACGTGTGCACTGCTTATCTAATTTTAACTCTATAGCGCTTGTTTTGATTTTATACTGCTTTGTGGGTAGTAGGTCGCGCGTTCAATCCTCGATATCAAATCTTCTTGCGTATATAATAGGTTTCAAATGCAGAGAAATACTTAAGGCTTACCAAATGCATTTTAACTATGTTTATTTGTATGTTTATCTATATATATAATGTACATTATATAATTATGCATATATCTTGTATGTCTTAATGTTATTACACCAAATTTACTCGAGCGGAAGCTTTATACAACCATGTTTATATAATACAGGAGTGGCCAAGCTCTTAGACAGTACGAGCCATTTTAGAAAAAAAAATACTCATGCAGCATTTAAATATGTTTTACCTACATCAGGTACATACAAAAAAGTAGTCAAATTACAGAGATTATATTTACTTAAAACGAGTAGTACAAAATAAGTGTATTGAATTTAAATGTTAAACAAATTTATTTAATTTTTATGATAGTACTTTAAAATTTGGTGTAATTGGTGATAACAATCAATACTGTCTTTCAGATCCTAGTTAGTTAATACTGGTCAGTGATTTTCACGATATTATTTTGTCCAAATTGATGAAAACTGGAGTCACAAATAATGCAAGAACCGAATGTGGATCTCTAGCCGCAGGTTGACAACCTCTGGTATAGTATAAGTATCTTTAAAAACATAAGGCTTTTAAAAAGTTGATATTTGGTAGAAATATTCTTTTCGCCGAGTAGAAGTCAAATAAGACCGGAGTTAAGACCGTTAATTGTACTTTTGTATTTTTATTGCGATCTATGTGAGATATATGCCTTGCAGCGGGTGTTCATCAGCTAATATGATGATAAGAACAATGATATCATTGTAATATTTCATATATATACATGTTCATACTAATATACCGGACATAGAACAGCTGGCACACACTGTGCAAAACACTGTGCATTATCTACAATTATTGTAATGTATGCTATTAGAAGCTCTATATCCTCCTCCAGTGTGCATTAGGCTTTACCGCTGCAGGATATTTTTCCAGCGTCGTAAATTTAAACGGGAAATTTCATTTCCTGCAGGAAGCGCGCTTGCCCGACTTATCTCACTTATTCGCCTCGGAGCGGGAGCTTTGAAAGTTTAGTGTTGTACACTAGCAACAGCGACCGTGTTTGTCTGATCTTTTCTGCAGTCATCCAAAATCGCAAGGTATATTCCTAAAAGGCTTTGGCGGATAAAACCATGGTAGATATATTTGGTCACACAAATTGACCTGCAACACTCAGAACTCATCCTGGATTTGTAAATCACTCATAAGTACCCGGCATTTGATTTGGCACATCAAGTAGAAGACTAAAATTTATCGCAAGGATCGTCTTTGTTCTAAAAAAAGTCTCCGTAAAATACTTAAAAACTTATTTGTGTCTATAAAAGATTGTTATTTAGGTTTTGATAAATCAAATGCCGAGACATGCCGTAATGTGTTACAAGAGAAATTAATGAATCAGATCAGAGTGTTTGTAAAAATTACACAGTAACATTTCTTCTTATTCGTCTGACTGCTCGTGGTCATGTTCGAGTCGGTTCTGACGCCCATACAGCTCTGTCTTGTAGCTCGCTGTTTTGTAGCATTTGTGTCGTGCTATAACAGCTTTAGATGGGTGAATGTATATCTCATTTGCTCTCGCTTTGTATTTTTTACACCCTGTACAAAGATCCGAAAAGACAGTAAGAGAAAGCGTTTTCAATGTTCGGAATACTACTGTTAAATTTCATGTTACACCAATAACCAATCATCTTGTATATTAAGCACACGTATCTAGGTGAGTCACGGCGTGCGGGGCATGTCCGTGTCCCGGCGAACGCGGTTGCACTCTAATTAGTTTTATCATAAAAATTCCGCACAGCGGCGCGTACGCTGTAACCTTGAAAGGCACGCACACGATTCTGTACCTTATTACCATGGCGATAGGGCGTCGGCACAGCCCGAAGAGATGTAGGTTGTTGCCCCCTTTTATCTTTTACTATAAACAATCCTTTTACAGTGTAATTGAACGCGCGGAAACGGCTCACTCCTTACTTCGGCGTGTTTTTTTAGAGTTCATTATCGAAGTCTCGTCTCTCTTGTGTATATGGCGATGGTCGTTAAAATCACCTGAAATTTTAACAAGTGGCTGCCTCGAGTTGCCTGATTCCGGTCACGTTAGCCTGTTATGGAGGACCGCTGTGGACACTCGAGTTGTTTTTGCTGTAAATTTCCGGGTAAACGGAGTCCGTTGACCCCGAGGCGCGGGTCGACCCGTGGACCTGTGCGGGGACGATCCACCGGGCTATCGATCGTTTCACTTCGCGCCTCGGCGACTCGCGGCAACTTCAGCGCCCTGCCCGGCCAAACATAGTCCATTAAAGTTATATTCATTTTTAGATTATTGATGATTGCTACAACCAACTTATTCATGTCCTCAAAACCCCCTCTATGATTACCTTTTTAGTTACTCTATGGCACTCTAGTAACTTCATTAATAATTTTTACATAAAAAATTAAAAATATGTTATAAGCAATTCTGAACCGTTAATTATTGTGGACAATTAAAAGTTTCACGTGTTTTACAACAGAAGTTAGCAATATACAATATACATGTATATACTACTGGCATATACATATATACATGCTATAACTAGTATACTTGAAATGTTCGTTCTTATCAGCCCATAGATACCTACTGCTTGACATACGGTGTCTAAGGGATCATCCCTCAAAGATATCGAAGTTGTCGATCGCAGTGCTGCCCATCCTCTTGTAGTTAAAATGTAATATAACCTATTTTCCCATAGATTTAAGTTCACTACTGCAATGTAAAAATACTCTTTGAAAACCTCAAAGTTGAAACAACTGAATATTATCGAACTTTATCCTTTTAACTAACATTGACCACATCAGAATTTAAAAATATAAATACCTCGGCGTGTTTACCTCTCGTCATGTTTTATGTTTAGTTACTTCCATATAATTGTATGATATAGCTTTATCAACTAGCTCTATCGATCATAAAAACATTAGATACTTTCACGGGATTGACTCATTAGCAATTTTTAGTTATTTTCAAATTATTATTAGCCGTAATTATAAATCGAATTTTTATCATTTCGGGCACCTTTTTGTAGTGATACTAAGCTGACAACAGCCCAAGCTAAGGACCCGTGGGCGCTGTGACTCCATGGAATGTCAGCGGAAGGCTATTAAAGAATTCGACGAAGTCAGTTGTATGTAGCAGCCTGGGCCGAAGCTCCAGGAGCCTTCCAGCTTAGCTACCTTAAAAGAGGTCTTAGATTAGGCGCCCACTGTACACTGATGCTTACGGAATCTGCTAATGCCATTTGGGCAGCAGCCAGAGTCCGGGCAAAAAATATTTATATTTTTGTGTTCCTTCAATGATAAAAGCTAATTCACATGATTCATACGTGACCATCTTTTGAGTTTTTCCATTCCTTGCAGTGGGCGTCGTCTATTACCTGAAAAGAAGTAACCAGTAATTATCACAATCGCAAATGGGTAAAGATAGGGAAATGTAGAATCAGTTGGAAGGGGCCTTCACTGTAGACGAGATCATATCGCATATCTTAATTTAGTAACTACAGAAACATTAGAAATGTATAAAAAAAGTGATTTAGAGCTATCGACGTTGTCGGGGCTGACGCACTACGATACGTAAATACGTAGTTGAACTTCAACTAGCAATATTCGATACGTAAACAAACAAAACAAGTTTATGTAAAAAGTTTTTCAATTTTCATTTCCGAAGCGTAATACCTATATCGCAGCCTGCGAGCGGGAAGTAGGTCGCAGCTTTTTGAATGGACGCAGGAACCTTGACAGCGGAGCCTGCGGCCGCTTGCGTCACTACGCGCCCGCCTCGCGTCCCGCGTGCAGCCCACAGCTCTAACAATTGCAATATTGCATATTATTTTCATTTATACATTTAAAAATTAATCATGATGTATAAAAAACATCTAATTATTGTAATCATTTATTAGTTACGTCCTTCTCCAATTAAACCGCCATAATTCGCAATTACTAATGTCTGAAGGCAGTTATATAGATACGTATTTAAATAGCACTCATATATATATATATTAAAGGTTTAAAAATTACTACACAAACCTGTACTCTTAAAACATGATTTTTTAACGAAATCTGTGCGTATTGTAATACCACATTGTGATCGCCAACTCGTTTGCCAAGCGTGGCGATTAAGACGTATCTCTCCGTAGATGTCTTTGGGAGAGGACTATGGGCACGGCGATTTGCGATCTCGATGTGATACTATGGTATATTCCTAGTTCAACACATTCATTAAAATAATTTATGATATTCGAAATTCAAAAATTCCGTTGCATGTACAAGTCGTGTACGACATCCATATCATGACGTTATACCGTCGTCGTCGTTTCAGCCTGTAGACACCCATTGTGTTACTGCCTCCCCCACATATATGGGGGGATATACCATAATCGCCACATTTAGCAGGCGGGTTGGCGACCGCAGTGTGGTATTATGGTACGCAGAAGACGGTGCTGCCCATCCTCTGGAAGCTTGTTTGTGATCAGTGGCAATCCTATATAACTAATGCACAAAGTGTCAATTATAAGACTGTATCCTGAGAATCAAATCCGCGACCTACGATCGCAGATCACAGTTTTTAAGTTCACGAACCCTTCCGCTCTGTGAACTCAGTTCAGATGAAGCTGCAAAAGCCTTATAGCTAACAGCAACTACTTCTACAGAGAAAATGCAAAAGATCTCAGTCCTCTAGCCCTTTTTTTCTTTTTTTTTTTGGTTTCGAAGGAGAAATCTTTTGGACGTTCAAGATGCCCCGCCTCTAGGGGGAGGACAGTGGTACTTAGGATTCCTACCCACTAAAATTCGGAGGACCGCGGTGTGCCCTTGCGCTGTGTTATTCTAGATAGCCCGTCTCAGGGTATGCGTTTATGGTACACGCTACCCCCAAAACCACATCGAACCATCGTCCGCTTCACAGTCCTCTAGCCCTGGACTAACGCTGCTAATGTAATAATAGTTAAATGATTTTACCAAATATCTTTGCTCAAATATGTTTGCTCTTTCTAATGTTTACACGTTTTCATTATAGGGAAAAACAATAATTGACGGTATAACACACGCTGTGGTTTTTGTCAGATATGTTTGTTTGTGTGTTTGTCAGTGTCTTTATTTGTTCGATTAACAGACGCACACGTCTATAAAATGTTTGGAAGGATCTTTGAATACATTCACAGCTGATATATACATAGATAAGTGTTTTTATTGTATTTATATAAATAAAAAACAAAAATTGAAGCCAGTATTAATTTTTAACGAACTTTTATTGAATTTTTTAAATAAAACATGATGTTAGGCTTTATAATTTTTTGTGTAAAAGTTAGGCAACTTAAACTTTTATTCTAAGGACTTAAAATTCATTTACCTTTATAATGATTGAGGGTTATACTGACATTGTCCCTTTCCAATTACCATGTATAGTATAAGAAGTCTACAGCAAATTTAATATCGGCATATGGTATTGCGAACATTTGGCATAGGAACACCTCCAAATATTCAAACCAAACTATATTAACATCGCGAATTTGGCGCGCGTTATAAATAGCTCTCGCTCCGCAATAAACAGCGCGATAGCACGCCACCCGTCTGCTATATAGCTTCGCCGCAAGCCCTCTTGTTTACTGCTAACTCCGTACATACATTTCTAGCAAAAAAAATCTTTCATTACCGTGTTCCAGATCGAAGGGTGTTGTTCGTAAACTTTTGTATACACGATATCTTGTTCTATATTGAAAATGCAGGCTTATGTGTCATTTTAACTTACTAAAAGCACACTTTGTAGTTCGGAAAAGCTTCAGGATAGGATTCCGTGGAAAGATTAGACGAGGCGTGTTACTACCCAAGCTATTTTAGTCGAAGATTAAAGCACCGTTCCATCAACGCACGTATTCCTGACGATCCTTTTAATCGCCTTCAGATCGTCATATATATAATTTCAATCGTATGATGCCCACAGCTAGACATAGGCCTCAATAAGATCTTCGAAAAGCCGCCTGCATTCAGCGTCTTTCGACGATCTTAAAACCGGTCTGTGTATTGTACTCCAGATAAGGATATCATAGCCCAATTCTAACGAATTTATCACCTTTGTGTCTTGTTGGTTCAGCTGATCCTGTGGCAGTATATGTCTCGGCTGTTACATTTCTCGAATATCTGAACTATGAATTGAGTTAGTCACAATTGCATGTAATTCATGCAAGAGTTTTAATTCCAAAATCGTACTAAACGTTGCTTTAATACATAAATATCATGTAAACGGACAGAAATAAATAATAAATAAAACATGTTAAAAGTTTTTCACTTTATTTATTGAACGTCTTCGTAGTAAACAAAGACTACTTAAAATTTGTTTTTATTTCATGATTTTAAAAACAATGTTGTTATTTCGATTGACGTCAAAAGTTTGGCAGGTAAGTACACGTGTTTTAATTGCCTCTGTGGGTAATGTGAAAAAATGTAACACGTACATATATACATATATATGTACGCTTATTTATATATATATATAGTGTTTTTTTTTTTTTATAGAGGTTTAAAAATACTTTTACGTATCATAGGGCCTGATGTTGGTGCCCCGTATGTCGGACTCGATCTAGATCAATACCGACTAAAAACAATCCTCTCTCTTCGGTATCCCTGGTCCCCACGGCATAGCCGTTAGGCATTACTTCGCGGGGGGGATTTAGCCGCAGCTTTCTCTGATAGAGTGGCTGTTCAGGCCAACTTCCTCCGCTCCTGCTCTGTTTTTCGCAACTCCTTCAGCACCGTCGTACAGTACGCGCTCGTAAGTTCCCAGGCCGAAGGTGAGGATAGCATTGTAGCTATCAGAGTTTCAGGATAGATTTTGCATCCTACACCTTCTTCCCAAGACCTCCTGGCTTCGTTAAATCGGGGGCAGACGAAAAAGACATGCTCTGCATCTTCAATCATTCCGACACAATTAGGACAGTCAGGGGAATCTTCGTATTTGAACCAATGGAGATACGCTCGGTAACATCCGTGGCCGGATATCATCTGAGTCAGGTAGTAGTTCAACTCTCCATGATCTCGGTTCACCCATGGCTCTAGGTTTGGTATTAGCTTACGCGTCCATTTTCCTTTCGTCGACTTATCCCAGGACGATTGCCACTGTTGCAAGCTTTTCAGTCTTCCCCGAATTCTAAGTTCAGCTGAAGTTGGGTCTGATTTGCTTTTTTTGCTACGGTACAGATCAGTTCTTTCGTCTGCAAGAAGCGCAACAGGAACCATACCTGCTATCACGCATGCCGCATCCTCCGATACTGTACGAAAGGCGCTAGCTACCCGTAGAGTGCTGACTCTATAAACAGAGGCGATTTTCCGTCGGGACTCCTGTTTGCTTAGTGCGTCGGACCATATGAGTACTCCGTACATAAGCACTGACGTAGTCACCGACGCTAATAACTTCCTTCTGTTTTGCTTGGGACCTCCGACATTAGGCATGAGTCGGCAGAGTTTAGCTGTCACCAGAGACGCTTTCGCTGCTGCTCTCTCAGCCTGATCTTTAAAGTTTAGCCTATGGTCGATCATTACTCCAAGGTACCGTATAGCTGGTTGAGTTGCGATTTCACAGCTGCCGACATTGAGTGTGATAGTCTCCGCAACTCTCCTGCCAGTAATGAGCACTGCTTCCGTCTTCTGCTCAGCCAGTTCTAGTCCGACTGATCTCATCCACAGGGTGATTATTTGGAAGGATCTTTCAAATGCCCACTTCACTTCCTCCACGTGTTTCGCTACTACAACGACTGCTAGATCATCAGCGAATGCGACGAGTTTAGTTTCGCTGGGTAGATGTTTCTTTAGGAGTCCATCGTACATAGCGTTCCACAAAAGTGGCCCTAGTACTGACCCCTGTGGGACGCCTCCAGTGACTTTGTACTCCTCCGTCCCGATTTCCGTAGTGTATATGAGGACCCTATCAGAGAAGTAACTAGCGACTATTTTACGTAGGTATAGAGGTACATTCAGTGAGCTAAGTGCCCCCATGATGACCTCCCATTTTCCTGAGTTAAAGGCGTTTTTAATGTCCAAGGTGGCAACCAGGCAGTATTTTATCGAGCCTCTCTTCCATCTTTTCCCAGACACTGCTAGTTTTGCTATATTGACTACTTGCTCTATAGCGTCTAGCATAGACCGGCCTTTTCTGAACCCATACTGTGAGTTAGCTAGGTGGGGTTCAACTGCTGCTTCGATCCTGCTGTGGATAATACGTTCTAGTATTTTCCTCGCAGTATCCAGCATACAGAGGGGCCGGTATGACGATGGCTCGTCTGGTGGTTTCTTACCTTTAGGGAGAAGTACCAGTCTCTGTCGTTTCCACGCGGTAGGAAAGGTGCCTTCCAGTAAGCAGCTATTGTAGGTCTCCAAGAAGACTCCTGGTGTTGCTACAATAGCTTGCTTAAGAGCTACGTTGGGGATCCCATCCGGTCCCGGAGCTTTGTTGTTTCCAACCCTACCGCATGCTACCATTAGCTCCTTCTCGGTAATAGGGGGGATTTCATTCGGATCCACAATCCCTAGTTGAAAGGAGGATTTTGGTTGCGTGGGGAACAGAGCTCTTACAATTCTTCCTAGTAGAATAGGACAAGTGGGCGTTGTATTCTCATGTCTCAGTTGTTTAACTACAACCTGGTACGGCTTGCCCCATGGATTCTTTTCAACCTCTTCCAACAATATTTTCCACGCGTTTCTCTTGCTCTCTTTAATGGATTTATTTAATTTTAATCGCGCTTCCTTATATTTGTCGTAGAGCTGCTCGAATTGTGGTGTTTTCCGAGCCCGTTGGGAGGTTCTACGCGCCTTAACACATATTTTCCTAAGCTCAGCAATGTTATCATTCCACCAGTACACCGGTGGGGTTCGGTTGTTGTTGCGTCGCCTTGGCATTGTTGCATCGCAGGCCTCAGTCAGCCTCCTTATGATTTCAACCGCCTTTTCACTGGCACTTTTGGAAAGCAGTGGTCGATCCTCGAGTGCTATCTTGAACAGGCCGGGATCATACATGCTAGTCCTCCAACCCACTAAACCAGTTCTTGTGTGTGGTACTCTATTTGTATTTGGCTTACATGATACCTCCCAGTATATGGCACAGTGGTCGCTAGCGGTGTAAGTATCCGAGATCTCCCAACTGCTATTTCCTCTTGCCAGTGTACTTATAACTTTATTATTTTCGTTTGTTTTTTTGATTAATTTATCCATGCTGCTCCCACGAGAACCTAGGGAAATATACAGTCCGCGTCGGCAGAGCCCCGGTTACCGAAATAAGGCCATTTAAGTACGCCTGAGGTGGGACCTGGTACCCTCAGGGGAGCGCTTGCGACGACCATTCCCTGTCGCCTTCCAGTCCTGGGCACGCTAGACCACTGACATCGGGTTGTGTTTTGTCCGCGAGGGCTATTTTATTTCACCCCTACCCTGTTTCGCAAATTGCGACTCTCGGGCTTTCCCCTATCCGCAACCTTGGGGACGCGCCACGTAGCAGTACACCTCAGCCCGTGGTATATATATAGTGTAGGTAAGTGTAAATGTGTGTGTGTGTGTGTATGTATGTGTATATATACATTACATGTTTGTTTTGAGGATATAAATAGATTGCTTTGTCATTTGCTGCAACACGTGGCAATATTTTACGAAACATTGTAAGACGAGTAGTTTTTAATTACTCGTGGACATGCTATTTAAATAAACATACACTTGTTGAATATCGCTGGTATATGCACCGCTTTGAGTAGAGCATGAGCAGTCGCAGCTCAGTGGTAGAAGAGTGAGACTTGCAATCATAGGTAGCTGGTTCGATGCCGGGAAACAATCTTATATACACGTTGTGTATTAATACATAGAGGATTGCAATTGTTCACAAATAAGTCCTCTGCGTACCATAATGCCACTATGCGATCGCTAATCCGCCTGCCAAGCTTGACAATTATTATCCCCCTCATATCTTTGGGGGAGGATTAGGCCTTGAAATGGGCGTCTATGAATTGAAACGTTGACAATTCCTAAATTATAATCATCAATATATATATTACTAGCTGATCCCGCAAACGTTGTTTTGCAAAAAAAATTAAAGTTTTTAATTAACAAATGTAAGATAAGGGTTGATCGTAGAGGGGTGAAAATTTAGGTTTGTATGTATTTTTGTATGCTGTATCATAATAAATTAAAAACCAAAAAAATTGTCTAAAAAATTAAAAATAAGATTTAGGGGTGGACCACCCTTATCACTTAGGAGCATGAAAAATAGATAGTAGCCGATTCTCAGACATACTGAATACGCATATAAAATTTGGTAAAAATCGGTCAAGCCGTTTCGGAGGAGTTCAAGTTCGAACACCGTGACACGAGAATTTTATATATTAGATTACATTAGATTACCTAATAATGAAAACAGGATTCGTTAAGAATTTTCTAATGCTGTAGCCTATTTCGAAACGATCCTGTTGGAGATATATGGGAATGGTATATGTCCAGCTGTGAACTATAATTGAAGAAATGGTGATGAATGATTATTATAGTCATTTTTAAGTGATGATACAGATTGGATATTGGATTTTCTGTACTATATTAAAGATATTGCGTGTCTTAAACCTAGTTGAGTTTAGAACCTTCGAAGTTCTTGCAGTACGTCTTCGTTGATATACAGTATCTTGACTTCTAGGTAGATATTTAATCAGCGCTACCTCTAAAATGAAACCCAGAAACAAAAATAGTGAATTGAAACTGTGAGTAGTGTAAAAGCGGGTATTGTCGGAACCCCGCTGACGGCTCATCGATTTTTCATTAAACCCGCCCGGCGACAGGCCGGGGCACTCGCGCCGCAAATACAACCTCCAACTGTCTCCGCGTGCTCTTTTATAATTATTCAATATCCGCTACCTCTATGGCCTACTTCCTAAGCGCTCATTCATTATTCATAATAAAATTCACTTCGGATCTCTTGTTTACGTCAACGACCGATTTGATAAAAAAAAAATTAATTCGTGATCTGTTTTGTTTCTGAAGGGTATGTATATGATAATTTTTGGAGAGTTTTAATTATCATTAATTAATACGCGGAAATATTACACTAGACGCGACGAGCATGTGGCAACGACTGACGACAGTCCTTCCGCAGGTAACGTATAGTTCAGTATGCTCCATAAAATTAAAAATTAGTCACAATTATACCACATCGCAATACACTCCGACGGGCTATGTGATCATCCGGAAAAGCTGACTTCCTCAAAACGTATGCGTACAGATCCTTCAACTTGATTTAGCTTTTGATTTCATAATGCATCCTGATTTATAAATGTACAAATGAATACAGTCGTTATTTTAATAATTCAATAGTTAAGGTCATTTCAACCGTGCGATGTTCACAGCTGGACATAAGGCTGTTGGAGGTGGGCTCGATCTTAACAAGGTTGTCTTCCGGACGCCATACGCTGGCTTGCCAGTACATGGTATCCACCATAAAACCTGTATATCCAAGAGGTCATTTCACACTGTATTATCACTTAAAAAGCTTTGCTGATTATTAAGTGATTATATATTTTTTGGAAATGTTGTCATGGTGGGATTATAAAAGCGCATGCATATAACCATAGGGGCTGGAAGGTTCTCTAGTGGCAACTATGATCCGGGAGTCACAGCATGGGTCAACCCCTCCCTGGGGGAGCGACAGCATAGTTAAAGTTGCCGGAAGTCGGTGGTAACGCAATGTCTGGTTATCGTAATGATATTTAAGAGAGGCATATGCATTGGGCGTTCATCCGCTGAAAAGAAGATATATCTAAGCTTTTACTTATTTTATGGAACCTAGAGAAAGATACATGAAACTTTAAACATTGTTTTAGAATTAAATTTGTTCGTTCGGTTTAGCAGTTGTACAACATGCTATATGTAAAGGCTTATACAAACATATTTAATATACATATTGATTGGTAATAGAAGTAAAGGCTGTTAAATGCTAATGTACTTGCTGTCGAAAGTTTGTACAGTCGCAGTTATTTATACAGTTGGATTGGAAATACAGCAAGAAATAAAGCTAGTGTGCTGGTAAATAAGCTACACAAATCAACCTGTATAAAAACACGTCAAGGAAACTATATATACAGCCAACAACAACTATATATATATATATATATATATATATATATATATATACAGCCATAAATTTTTGCACTTTTGAAACATGTGTAAAAATAAAAGTACAAATGCTATTTTGTTTATGATTTATTTACCGTAATTATAATTTATTAAAATTTATTTTTTAAAAATTACATCGTCGAGATGTGCTCCGTCTCGCCGTTGGCACTCCTGTAATCGACTATTGTTTGTGTCGTGTTGCTATATGCAAAAATTTTTGGCCCACCCTATATAAATATTCACTCTTACTTATTATCTCGCGGTGTGAGTATTTTTAATTTCACTCACGATTTATTAAATTCCGTTAGTACTTTTATAAAGTATTACCCGCCCAAGGTTTTTAAAAACTCCGGCTGCAGGCTGCGGCGCCCGCCCGGAGCCCGCCCGTCGAGAGGTGAACAAGTTTGTCCGCGAAAGTTATATACTTTCTACGTTTTACTATCGCTCGGTTAGCGTTCTAACGGCAAACTTTGTGAGCATTGTACATACAAACAATCATTACGATATTTTGTTTTATGTTAAATGCGCACGTTATATTTATATATAAACTTTATTAAACTTTTTCGATTTCAATATCTTATGCATGATAAAGATTTTAACAATGAAATAACAATAGTTTAACCGGATTTTGTCTAGCGGTGGACCTGTTACGGCTGAATACGATACTGGAATAACTTTTTATTTGCTTCCCAATGACGACTCTAGTTTGAATTGAATAATGTGTTGTTCAAATCGGTTTTATTTTTTATCAAATTAAGCTTTTCGGGTGTTTTTGTCATGATGTATATTTATTTTTATCACATCCACACACACCCACATACACACGCACGCGCGCACGCACACACACTATATATATATATATATATATATATAAATTAGGTTTGAGAATTTATTTTTAAAATTTTAATTCTTTATTTAATATTTAAAATCAATATCATTTACGTCCGATAAAAGGCACCTCCAAAACCTTCAATTCGTGTTTTTATTTACTCAATCGTATCAAAACGGCGTCTCCGCACTAGCCTTTGAGTTTACTTAATAGCTAGAATTCAAGCCAAATCATGGGAATACGATGGTTGCGGAACAATATGAGTGGAGTTTTTGACATCAGCTAATCGAGACACAAGACATACGTCAAAATGGTTTGAACTGAGCCAAATGATATTGCAACTTTTTACAAACAGACTCTTGGCGAATGTTATAAACAGTACGAAGCAAGCGGGCGAATGCGGGATTATAAAACCATTATCTGGGTAATTAATACTTACAAGACCAATATAAAACACAAAGGTCGTGTTGTCAATTTGTAGGCGAGCGTTTCGGAGACATCATTTTTACGAAATCAATCATGACTATATATAGTATTAACCCTTAAATGCATGACTTTTCTTTTTAAAAATATATGTCGTGCATATTAGTACACTATAATGCAGAGTAATATATATATACATAATTAAAAATATCATTTCTTATACTTACTACACATTTTACACTACGCATTTACTTTTAAGTGTTGTATTTATTTTACGTTTAAGTGGTACGTTGCAGATTTTCATCACAATGCATTTAAGGGTTAAAGCGGGGCATTAAGTGATCACGTCTGACTGCAACCTTTGCACGGCCTTCATGCAATCGGCTGCATTAAAAGGTGTGCCGTTGTCAGTGTGTGCGTGTGGACTGATGCCGTGTGAGTGTGTAGGGACAAAGCTTTCCCAGCGCCGCCGAGTTCAAAGGTCTTCAATACGTTACGAAAGTCTCCACTTGCATCAACTACAATTGCATGACATCTATAAAATTAAACGTAAGATTAAGCGTAAAGTAGAGAATGAAAATAAAAAATTATGTGAAAAAAATTAAATTGCCAATAAAGACCCTGTCCCACCTAAGATAAGGGTACGAGAGGCCCCCAATAGCGGGGGCCATAAAAAAAATTAAACGTAATTAATTAAGTAAATTAAATTGATAATACAGATCTAAGATGTGGGCACTCACCGCGGGCCTCATATGAAGACAGAGTCATCCAAAGACTAATGGAGAGTGCTGCACTCGGAGGTACGCTGCAAGATCGATTCGGAAATTAGAACAACCGCTGAAGAACCAAGATTAAAGACGTAGCTTAAAGAATTGCTCGTTTAAAGTTACAGTGCGCGGGGCACGCTCGTGCAGCTCGAGTGGCAACCATCAGCCGGTAGACGCGGCGTGGGTAAACCATCCATTAGCTGGACCGACGACATAATTCAGGTCTTCGCTTTGCAATGAGCGTACATCTGCTGAAAAGAAGAACAAGGATATTATTAAGTAAAAAAAAGACCAATATATAGCTACGTAAGAAAAGGACCAATATTCAGCCACCTCCGCACATGCAGTGGTAGTCATGCCGCATGCGCATTTATCAGCGGGCTGGCGGGCGGTGCATTTCATTGCACGACTACCACTGCATGTGCGGAGGTGGCTGAATATTGGTCCTTTTCTTACTTGGGATGGACTTCAGAGGTAGCGCCTGATTCCATTAAAAATATGTAGCTACTTCCGCCATGCAGCAGTGGTCTTGTTATAAAGTGCCAAACACAGAGTGAGCCGGAGTGTTTGGCACTAATCGGTGTAACATTGCTCCTGGGGATGCCCCGTGGAGGGGTGAAACACGTGTTGAGTGATTTAGCGGTGGTAGTTGTGTAATTCGCATTGTTTGCCGCATACGCATTTATCAGCGGGCTGGCGGGCGGTGCACTTTATTACACGACTACTGGCTACGTGGCGGAAGTAGCTATATATTGGTCCTTTTCTTACTTAGGATGGACTTCCGTAAAATAACGCCTGAATCCAATAGATGTTTAAGGATATTGTTCACATTTCTATGCAGTTTCAGTTTTTTTTATTTTAGAGATATAACCAATATTTAGTTTTTCGTATCTCCTGAAGAGTTATATTTTCGAACTTACCATTTTATTCGGTGGAGGCGGTGATACTACAGTGGCGTAGCTATGGTATTTGGGGCCAGGGGCAGATTGGGGCTTGGTGCCCCCCCCCCCCCTTAAGAGTCTAAATAATTCCATAATTCAGAACAGAAAGTAGTTAATATAGATTTTTTTGGTTCAAAATAATAATAAATATATATAAAATAACTTTAAATGTGAATAAGATTTATTGGGAAATTTTAGAAACATACATTCCTCTCTTTTTCACCTGCAAAGTCATTAATCACATTTTCGAAATCAATAGTGTCGACAAGTTCATGTTCTATTGACATTATTGCAAGATTGTTTAATCTATTTATCATTAAATAATCTTGCAATAATGTCATAATTTATTATTTGGTCATTTAGGGCCCTTTTAAAAGTGTTTGCGAATGACTGTGTTTTGCGAATTAAATGCTTAAACACTGTGTATATTATAATTTGTAACCGTTTTTTTTTTTAATGTTCATATTATTTAACAACTTTTTTAGCACAAAAATAGTAAAATTCGATATTCTTTTTATGTTATTTAATGGTTTTCATTTTTCTTTTAACATTTCATTATTCATTATTCAAAAATAAAATTCAAAAAAATTATTTTCAACTTTGGTGCCCCCCTTAGTTGTGGTGCCTGGTGCGGCCGCCCCGCTCGCCACCCCCTAGCTACGCCACTGTGATACTATATTATTAATTCGACCTAAAACGATTGTTGTTATTTAAGATAATTAAACTAATATTATTAGAGAATGAAGAGGGTTATTCTAGTGTTCGGTCTAGACCGGCGGCCTACATAACTATTTGCGGAAGGTCCAAACCGATGCGGGTACCTTTATCTGAATTTGAAATGAGGTGCTGTCGTTTCCGGAAGTGGAAACTGAGTCGTCCCGTCGTGCCGCCCGAAATAATAGCTCGTCCCAATTCGGTCCGCGGTAGAAGCCTCTGTGACGCCCGCGTTTTGCGATTGTTGTTCACGTTAAAAAGTGCATGCGCCCCGAACTGGGTTAGTAGCGCAGCTCGGGCGCCCGCGGGCGAGCTCGCTGCCAGCGCATAAGTTTCACTCTGCAACAACATACTGCAATATCAAGGCCAATAAACATATACATATATAGCTTACAGTTTGAAATTGTATTCCAAATAACATTAAATTATTGTTACGTACTATGAGTTCTGACTCGAAATGAAACACCACTGGTTCACAAGGAGTCCTTAATTCACAAATCATATGGTCACCCTTTTTTTTTTTTTTGGTGGGGGAAATCTTCTGGTATTCAAGATGCCCTGCCTCTGGGGGGAGGACAGGGGTATGTGGGATTCCTACCCACTAAAACCCCCCCGGTGGTCGCCCTCTGCGCTAAACGGGGGACCGCGGTATCTGCCGGTCAGGGATCGCCACGCGGTCTTCCCTCGCGCCTTGCTATTTTTCGATAGCCCGTCCCGGGTATGCGTGGATACGCTACCCCCGAAACCCTCGTGGTACTATCACGATGGTTCGAGACCACGTCGAACCATCGTCCGCCTCAGAGTCGCCGAAGCTAGTAGGAGTTTAGGGCCCCCACCCTAAACTCCCGCGACTCCGAAGGCCCCGTTTATGGTAGGGGAGCACCATTCATCTGAGGGCAGTCGCGAGGCACGTCTCTGCGCTGACGGCGTCGTCTCCGAGCGGGATCTGGTCACCCTACTTTAACACAAAGTATACTTTCGTTTAGTCCAAACCACGCTTCCAAATCGCTCAAGAAATCACTGTTCATATAACTTGCCATAAAGTCATTTTGTGTCACCGATCGTAGATCTTAATCTTATAACTCGAAAAATAACACTGACCTGTCGACATGGGGAGTACACTTGTTTTTACTACGGATAAGGTTTTAGTAAGTTCGAGATAGTATTCTGTTAGATTTTCCGAGAACCGTACACAAAAATTAATGAATAACTTTAAAGTGTTTTTTGTATAGAAGGTTCTGTAACATTACTTTGACTTTTTAGATGGGTAATCTTCTGTATACAAGATAAGCAGCTCCTTATGAGAAGGACAAGGTTATGTAGGATTCCTACCCACTAAAACCCTCTGGTGTTCGCCTTCGGTACCTTTTGACCGCTGGATCTCCTACGGAACTCCTACCTGCCTCCTATCACTATGCCAAGATACATCCTGAAGAGCAGCTTTGCCTCCCGGTATTCTTGCTGTATCGCAGCAAAATATAACCACTTCACGTTTCTGTCATTCTAGACTCTCAATCTCAAAAACAATCGCTTGTTACGAAAAAGGACGGGATCCTACCTACCTTAGCTCTATTAGTCGTATATATCAGTACAAATTAATATATATATATATATATATACTCGTGTATATATAATGTACACACCCACGCACGCCGCACACGTTCATATAATACGATTAAGTGTCTAATTCAGTTTACATTATATGAAAGTTATTGAACCGACATCAACGTCTCAAGGTGAACACAGAACACAGCGCTGCCTTTGGTTATACAATTGTTATTTATGATTTAAATGCTTCTGTCCATATAAGCGATGATGATCTTTTTTACGTCTTCATCTGACTAATTTAATATTTTATTTTCAGTTAAAATATTCACATAGATATGTCGGATGATACCCTTTAATGTATGACGGTTCCAAACGCGTCGTGATCCGAGAATAGTTCACATCAAACTCTGATGAGTTTTTTGTGGTTACAGATAATATTTTTAATAAAGTTAAAGAAATTCGTTCTTTAGTTCTATTAACACTTATAGAACAGAATACTTTTATAATAGGATATTTTTAACAAATTTTAGTTTTATGAACTTGAACAGAGATAATATACGAGAGCGTATTATAAAACCGTACGCAGTTGCAGAAAAAAAATTACCGATTTTAAAAAACCTTGACAATGGTTTATTATATATGTATAGAAGTATTATGTTGGGTTTTATGTTTCTAATGGTTGCAATGACATTATTTTCTGGTTCGTCGAACTGCAGGTAGTAATAAAAAATTGTGATATACAAAGTTCGATTTCTTAACTGATTTTGAATTTATCCCAATAATTTATGTCCAGTCCATTAGTGGGCATGTAGAAAGAGCACGTTTCAGCCGTTCGCTCGAGCATCGAATGTTTAAAGCGGGACTTGGTTTATTTCTAAATTGACCATAATGGCGGCCCATAAAAACAGTGCGGTTGGCGGTCGCTTATTATTTAGATTTCGATCTACCGTCGAATTATTGTGACAGCCAGTTATTACCCAATCAGACGTTAAAATGAGCGAAGTCTCGGACGATCTGCTCCGATTGGTGCCGGCTTTACAAAATCATCGTTTGAATTCGGCTAATATTACGCATATTCTTAACAAAATAGCTGCCGGTCTCGCGCCGGAGCGAGATGCGTACCAACCAACTTTTATGAGCCAGCATGGTGCCGGCATCGCGCGAAGTAATATGCTAACATGACTATATGGTGAGGACACCTGGACCGACTGAGGCATGACCACGGCCATTCTGACCAGAGTGCATGAATGAGAAGAAAGAACTACCAACTACTATACTACTAAAAACTTACCAATATACATTGCTATTTAATGACGACGTGTTTATATACAAATTATAATACAATAAAATTGTGATGTTTTGTCAAGTTCCTGGCAGTGTTTTTTTTAGCCGATGTACGCCCACTGCTGGGCATAGGCCTCCCACAAAGATCGCCACGGTGACCGGTCCTGCGTTGCCCGCATCCAGCGACTTCTCCCGAACTATATTGTCGGTCCAGCTAGTGGGAAGTCTACCCACACCACGTCTACCGTCTCATGGTCGTTGCCATCCGTTGCACTAACGATGGCAGTGTATATAGAACAGAACAGAAACAGGTCAAAACCTGTAATATTATGCATAAAAGTATTTTTAAATGATCACGATAATTTATGACATTTCGAAAGTTCATAACAAAGCCTTTTCGAAACAATTAATATTTTTTTTATGATTTCATTGTAAATGTTTTCTCTCTTTCCCGTTATTGGTGACATCGCGTTCCCCCCGGATTTAAAGGCGGGGATTTTTTATTTTTTGCACATTTATTGCTTCTTCCATACGTCATATGATCCATTCGTCACAAAATCTGACAAACTTTCTCCATCTCATTTTTTATGTCTATTCATTATAATTTTAATTTTTTGCTATATTTACCTTGACTCTTTTCTTTATGAGTATACTTTCTTATATACTATACATTGTAACTGTTTAGTTGTGATACATGTGTGAAAGTGACGGATCAAGCTCACGACCCTTCCGCTT
The DNA here is from genome assembly GCF_028537555.1 of Battus philenor. Taxonomy (NCBI): domain Eukaryota; kingdom Metazoa; phylum Arthropoda; class Insecta; order Lepidoptera; family Papilionidae; genus Battus; species Battus philenor. Next base: position 11,371,842 of record NW_027181686.1, read on the forward strand.
CGTGAACTCATCTCAGATTAAGTTGTAAAAGCCTTCGGGCTAACAGCACGGACTTCTACACAGAACAAGGAAGTAAGAAAGAGACGGAGAGATAACGTAAAAGATGATCAAAGGAGATTATAGACCTCTCCACTGACTATCGAGCGAAAAGGACATGAAGCTAGCTTGTTTTTTTTTTAAAATATATTATAATTATTGTATAACAAAATTCACAGTCGCAGTGTTCGTGAGTAAAATAATGACTTGCATAATTTCCGGCGCCTGTCTCGCTGTGTCCTCGCATTATACAGGTTGATTGTAAAAGCTTTAGAACCTTCACACTTATTTCGAATCACCTGTATAAAGTAAATATTGAAACACCACTGGAATTTAACTGGCCAACAAATTCTGGCAGAACAAAGTCTGCAAAGACAATTGACAATAAATAATTTTAATATGTAGTAATACATATGTAGTTAATGTTTAAGGGATATATACTAGACCAATTATTATTTATTATTTAATTCATTATTTTCTTTCTGTTTTTTTATTCTTTCTTAGGCGAGTGCTATCCAAGTCATTTTGATAATTTTTATATATCATAAATATATGTCTTATGTTCACATGTATGTATGTATGTTTTGTCTATATGCACATGTTAACTATAAGTTATTAATCCTTCTATTGTTCCAATACTAAAGTTGTCTGGAAGAAATCGCCTCGTGTGATAAGACCGCCCATTGTACTATTTCATTTTTTATGTTTTCCAGTGTGTACTATAAAGAAAATTAACTTAATAACGAATTTTATATTATTACGTTGTTTATTATTTCTGCAACAATTGATTTTTGTACATTTACCTTACATTAATTGACAGCAAATGAGATATAAATTCACCCCTTTATTGCTTTTACACGTATAACCAAACACCCTGTATGTCGAGACGATATAAGCGTGCAGTTCCCCATGCAGAACACAATTATATTTGGGTCAAGGAGGATCGCTGGAACCTGCAGAAGGCATTCGCTGTGAACGGTTTAAATAGTCGATTGTAATTGGCCATAAAACCGGCTCATGCCCGCTTGAACCTCCCCCTCTCTGCTCCCCTCAACACCCCCTTCCTATCCTTTTATTTTATCTCGCTCTTAAGTGGCATTCGCTATATTCAGATTTTATTCGGCTTCTACCTCTGCTTCAGTTTCAACCTAATGCAATGATAAGCCTTAAATGTTAACAAATATATATGAATAATAAAGTATACTATATGAAAACAAAACAATATAGTTGAAATGTAATGTAACTTATTTACTTATAGATTTAGGATCTCTGTCGCAATGGTAAGGGTATATATACATACGTGACCAGAAACCCCAATTTAATAGACAAAACCCTATGAAATGCCATTTCTCTATTCCTAATTCACTAAAACATAAAATAACTTTTTAATAGTTTAGTAAATAAAAATGATTTTCTTAAATTTAAGACTAAATAGAATAATTAAAAATAATCGACACAGTTTTAAGAAAACCGTTAAACCAACCATAGTCGCATACACTCTGCACTCGACGATATTCGTGAATTAATATGTACGGAAATAAAACATTACTCAAAACACGCGTCGGACGGACATAAACATTAAATCATATTTAATTCATACACTATCGACCCAAAAGTTTGGAAGCTCATCTCATATTGGCCAAAACGAAACAACACCTGATATAGACGGTAAAAATTTGTAATGAACTTTATCTTTGCAGTTTTTTGTGTTTTGGCGAGTATGCGAGGAGCCCGATGGAGTGATGAATCAAAATTTCAGATTTTCGGATCCCATAGACGTGTGTTTGTACGCCGATCAAAATAAGAAAGAGAGAAACATGGTGATGGTAGTGTGGTGGTTTGGGTATGTTTCGGGAACGATAAACCTGGAAATCTTATGAGAATAACTGGAAAACTAAACAAGGAAGGTTATTTAAAAAAATTTTGGGACTCGCCTGTATCCTGTGGACTGAATATTGGTCCTGAATTTACATTTCAGCAATACAATCATCTTAAGCATTCGTCTAAACTATGCCAAAACTTTTTAAAGTAAAAAAAAATAACCATATTATCTGAAATGGCCTTCGCAGTCACCTGATCTGTCTCCAATACAACATGTCGGAGATGAACTCGATAGGACAATGAAAAATTGCTCTCCTACTAATTCAGAACATTTAAGGTAGTTATTAGAGAGTGAATAACAAGCTAGATGAAGATTATCTTAAAAAGTTAATAGAATGCCTAAAATTTTTGCTAAAATCATTAAAGCAAAAAATTGTGTTTGGTCACTTGAATTTTTTTCCATTATTTGTGACATCTCTTTATTCTAAGTTACTTTTTGTTAAATTTTTAAGTATAATATAAGTAATTGAAGATCGTTTAATTTTGTTTCATTTGAATTTACATCGCTGCTTCTAAACTCGACAGTACATGCAGTGACAGCAGGCGCAGTATACGATATATAATGTAAACTAGTATAGCGTGATGTCAATGAATCGGTTCTGCGCGTAATCTGTGTTGTGTTATCTCATGCGCGTTGCGTATGCATTGTTATATAATTATAACTGTGAATTGGAAATATGCGTAGATATCTTGCGGTAGAATCCGCAACAATCGGTTTATTTTTGTCTCACATTGCAGCTCTAGTGGATTTGCAGATACGAGGTGGCAGAACTTAGAAGGTACTTAAGAGCTCCCTGGGTATCCTTGGCTCGGGCCACTGCATACTTCAATTTCACTGGATCGGAGGCAAGAACGATACACGACTACACTCGCGTGCAAACAAATCGACTCACTCTCCAAGCACCCATCCAGAGCTGCTAAATATAAAAACATAAATTTATTTTGTACCAAAACTAGGTTATTTTAAAGTTTAATAATTTAGCTTTACAATAACACAATTATAAAAATCAGTACAATACTTTTCTCTTAAATTGATGCTGAACTGAAGTATTACGCTCTTTAAGATAACCACGATTTACTGTCCGTAATTCAGTATAAAACATCGTTCTGTTGTCATAAACTTATCACTCGCTTATCAGACGTTGACCTGTACACATCTTCAGTAACTACGCATATTATTTCGACAACAACATGGATACGAAACTGAAAATGAGCGCTCAAGTTGTTGCATTTGTGCGGCAGGGTCTTATCTAGCTCAACAGCTCTGTTTGTCACAATCTGCTGTATGAATATACAGACATTTACTTTGTACTAAGTACCAGCATTAGTTGCACGTACTCGTCGATGTAAGATTTATTGTACTAACGTCTCTTTGAAATCACCACTTGACTGGTGTTGGTGTACAAGGAAAGTAAACAGTCACTTAAAAAAAAACGAACCGCTGTCAGAAAAGATTGCTACATGCTCCAAATAAACCACAAGATAACGGTATGCTCGACTTAAATTTTTTCGAAAGCGATTTGGCCATCGACCAATGACGCACATTTCTGTTCACTGACGATTGGAGAACCATGCAAATGCGCAGCAGTGATAGAAGAGGATCAACAGTCGTCCTGAAGAATGGTTTGAACTCTATCGAAAGTTGACGAGATCAAAATAGGAAGTCAGTAGGCCGACAAGTAGGTGACCATTCCCAAGATACCACAAATAATTGGTCTATTCGATGGCAAATAGAAAGTTATCAGTCATTGGGACTAAAGCGGGGTGCGGGGGTTGTTCTCTCTTCTGTAAAATTTCTTGTAATGCTGCATTTTTGTTAAGATTGTTTATTAAAAAATAACTTCCGTAAACATTTCCATAATAATGTTATCATTGGAAAGCTTTTAAACTTGAAGAGAAAATAATTTTGTAACAAAAATAGATATGTGTTTTTTAAAGCGCGCTTGAAGAGTGAGTCGATTTGCTTTTCCGCGAATGTAGCACCCGGCATTTGATTTTGCACGTCGAGATCAAAAGATATTAGGCATTGTAATACCAAACTGAACACTGCCATGTTTATCGTGAATCTTACTCTTCAGACCGATGTGACGAATTAAATTCAGTGTACTATAATTGTTTTTAGGTGGACAAGCTTTAAACGAGCAAATACATAGCTTATTAGCTGTCAATAGGTCTTACTATCCAAAAATCAATGGTTTTAAAAATAATTAGTAACGTTTTGATAATATAGTAAGGAAAAGAGTTTTCAAAATTCTAATTACTACATATTACAATTAATTATTACTTACTTCCTGTCTCTGCAAATTTTGTGCTGCTTGAAATTGTCGGCCTGTTGCATTCCCATAGACTTCCAGGGTGATGACTTTAAAGATGATTGAAAATAAGTTTAAAATCATTAAAAGGTTTTACTTTAAAAAATGAGCATTTATTTACATTTTTAAATCGTTTATACCTATAAACAATCATCGTGTAGAGATATGAACGTTTCATTCAATATTTCGTGTAAAATTCCGTAGAAAAATCGGGAATATAATCGAGAATCCAAGCGGTACATAAAGGAAACCGTTTCAAAATGGCGCCTCCGCGACAATCTTTGACAAAAGCCTTTTCAAATTCGAGCCGTACCATTAAAAGTTAAAAAATGAAATAAACGTCGCTCAATTACATAGGCTTTTCGACTTGGCCGAGTCATCCGATGCACCCGCCGGCACCCGCGCCGGGGCGCACTCAATTAAACATCAAAAGACTCTTTTAACTGATTCGTGGAGGCGTGCGCACAAAGAAACTGAACGGAACATGTAGCCAGTCTTCGACCGCTCCCGACGATTTTGTGTCATTTCTTTAGAAAACCGTAAGATCAATAAACGCTGAGAACAGACCCTGATACCCCAACACGTAGCGTAGCAAACGTTCTACTCGTATACACGTGTTTGGTTATAATTGTAAAAGCTTAAAAGGATTGAATGTATCGTGTTACTCTTTCGTCAGCAGTTTTCAATTGTCAGCCAAAAGTTTTAAAAATTTTCAATCAGTAATAAATATGTTACATTATACATAACGCGACGGGCCAATAATTTCTGGTAGTACAGTTTGCAAAGACAAGTAGTAATAATAACTAATAAATCTGACTTTCAAATACGCCTTACTACTGTATAATCATTACATACCATACACTAAAAACCTTCAAAACAATCACTTCTAAATGCCCATAATATCGTAAGTTTGTTCAATATCGAAAAAAGATATAACGTTCACAAATACCCGTCATCTATCTGAATTTTAATTCAGGTTTAAAAAAAAGCCTGCGTACTAGTTGTTATTAAGTTTTTCAAATCAATAAAATAGAGAAAATGTGTTGTCGCTTAGCTCTGTCTAATTATAGTAATTACATATATTATCTATTGTTAACAGTTGTCCCTTAGAGATAATGAATTCATGAATTAATTTTAGACATAGTTTCCCCTTTATTGTATCGAATGCAGTTAAATAGAAAGGACAAGTGCGACGTCGCATTCACCGCGTGTACGACTCGAGCCAGCTGATCGCGAGGGCATGCGTGCACCCGGCGAAATGGCAACGCGGCGTTGCCGCTCCGCTCCGGCTCCCCCCCCCTGCCGCCCCGCGCCCCGCGCCGCCGAGCCCTCAGCGGCGGCGTGCCACGTTGCCGCGCCGCGCCCGCCCGCGCCTCCCCCGCGAGCGTATCGCGACCCGTTTGCCAATGGCAATCGGATAAGTCAGCGTAAATGGAGCGGCCGTCCGATTTATAATTTTTCGTTCGTTATGGCGCCGTAACGGTCCGCGGCGGCCAATTAGGCGCGCCCGGACCGGCTCCTCGCTATTTTGATTTTGCAGTTAATTGGCCGCCGTCACTGCACCCGCTACCCTTACCTGGACCAAGTTTACTCGCCGACCTGTTCTCATCACGAAAATCCTTATAAAGATAACTACTGATGTTACCAACTTACCAAACGCTAACGCTTGTGGTAGGAAATTATTTAGCAGTTCAATCAAAAATTTTAAATTATATTTAGTTTGTATCTGTAATACCAGTTTGTCGAAAATAGTCTCAACCCTTAAATGCATAACGATGAAAAATTGCAACATACCACGTAAACGTAAAATGAGTACTACACTTGAAAGTAAATGCATATAGTGTTTCATATCTGCAACTTTAGGTTTTTTAATAAATACGTACAAAAAATTTTACTCATATATTTTTTTCTATTTTTCCCTGCATTTTAGTGTACTTATTTGCAAGATATATATATTTTAAAATAAAGATAATAGTCCTGCATATAAGGATTAAATAAGTTCATTCGACTCGAATACTAAATAAGGCACATTATGAGCTACAAAACAGTTCTGCGGTTTTATAAGTGAAAGGGGTATAAAAAGACCTCAAAATTTATAATTTTTTAACTAAAATTTCTAATCTTTAATTAAAATTATGTGAAGTACAATGCAACTAAGACGTGGTAAGCAATGGTGATTAATAATTCGAATCCAAAACCCTTTGACACGTGGAATAAAAAACCTTACATGTACAGTGACGTAATCAAATGCAGCTTATACCTAAAAATATAGCCAGGAGTACCTTACTACTTATTCTATAGTTTATAGTTAAAAATTTTCATTTTAGCCTTATTTATTATAAGCAAGAAGCAAATTAAGTTTCTCTATAATAGAATCCAAATAGGTTCCAAATACACTATGACAGGAGAAGATATAAAAGAGCCAAGTTGTTTATACTCATTTACATGCACACTAAATATGACGCATACTTCATGTTAGTCGCAGTTGTAAAGATAATTTCTACACGTGTCATAATATGTCCATAAACATAATGACTCAGTATGGTTTATTTTATGAATATCATAAACAAAATACTATAGAAGGAAAGAAATTTGTTAATATATCCGAGACACTTCTATGTTCACTTTAATAAAAGATAACCACAGACGTCTCAGAGCCCTGGCTGTTTTAAAACGAACCCACTCGAGCGTGCCCGATAGCATTGATTGGTTCTGAAATGTTTAAATTTACTCTGCTAAGAAAATTATAAATATTTAATATGTCTCCACAGACTGTACTATCAAAAGTTATTGGCGTGTTCCAATTTGACAGAAAAATATAAATAAATATGATAATAGAGTAAAAACAAAATGTGATTATATTTTCTTAGTATTTTATATGGTACATGTATTTTTTTGTTTCATTTTGTGTTAATACTCGTTAAACGTTAAACGTTGTGTTTTTATTTACTCTGTGCTTTTGTATAGAAAAATAGGTGTTGTTTTTTAAGGGATTTGAAATAAATTAGTATTGATTTTTTATGCGGTGAAGATAGAAGCGATAGTTTCAGTGAATTCTTTATGATCTGCTAAAGAATGCAGGCCTGTCAAAAGCGAACATCAGCTCATTTCAGAAACGGGTTTCTGAAGCTGAATTACAAGGATCATATCAAAATTGTGATGGTGTACGTATATATATATATATATATTATACCCCCGGTTTTGTGGGCCTCACGTTCTCTCTACATGTTTTAACGCGCATTACATTTATGAAGTTGAAAAATTTTATATGTATATGTATATATATATATATATATATATATATATATATATATTTCTTCTTTCATACTTCGTGATCTTTTATTCTCTCTTCTGTCATCCGTCACAAATTCTATTACTCTTTTACTTTTATTTTATTTCTCTTTTGTACATAAATCTTTCATTCCTTATCTCTAATTTATATTATTAATCTATATTATTTTTTATTACATGTATATAGTACTATTATTATTGTTCTAAATTAGAAAAATATTTTTTTTACACATATAAAAAAATTACTGGTTTTCACGCATTGCAAGAAGGCTTTTCTAAACTTTGGTGTTATATCAAGTATAAGTTTGCCAATTCTGGCGAGCTATGAGCAGGCGGTGTGTATGGCTTGTGCAAAGTGCAGGCCTCGCGAGTTAATTGTGAAGTTCGGCGCGGCGCTGCGAGGTGGCATCGATCGCGCGTTGCCGCTCCGCGCGCGCCGGCCGCGCGGCGTTGCCGCCCCGCGCGCCCTATTATTATTTATTATATTACGCTCGGCCCGCTGCACGGCGCTTGCGTCACCGTCACCGTGCAGCGGCCGAGTTTGGACTATTGTTTTGCTGCAACATCTTTTTTTTTTTTTTTTCGAAAACAGACGACACGTGCAGATACGCACTACGGCCAGGACAATCACCTGACGATACACTATGTCCATAAACCAAATCGTATCGTATATATATCGAAAGGCTGTCGATGAACACAACAGTTATCTTTTTGCGACAGACAGCAGAATTTCTTGTTTTTATTTAAAACCAACGTCACTCGTTTTTTGTATAAAACGTTTTGATAATTTTAATAGAATTTCTCTGAAATCGGGCAACGTTAGACTGGTTGTCATAGCAACTTTTGATGAAGCCTTTGATTTGCAGTGAGCGTCTGTCGGCTAACATGATCATTATGAATATCATTCTGGCCTTTTGTTAAGCTGTCTGCCTTTTTAAATAATCGTACATATGTATATATGAATAATACAATAAGTATGTTTATACTGCCTTGAAGTGGAAAGATGACAGCCCCTCGAGATGCTCGCTAAAAGTACCCACGCTAAGAGCTACACTCTAGCTTGCCCCGCGGCGACGTCTGCACTGTGACAGCTGCAAAAGCACCGCAACTCCTTTATGTGCAGTATAATGTATTTTCATCACCAACACTAGGTTATTCACCTGACAATTATTTATTCAATTTTCAAAGAGGAAAAGTAACTCGTATCGGTTATTAATATAATGTCATAATGCAACTAACATGATGACTTACCGAGTATGATGTAACTCTACTTTTGCAAATATTTAAAAACATTATTTTGAATTTAAAAAAATATATTTTAGTCCCCGCTGCCATTCACGTGTTAGTTCATAAGGGGGTAGTGTTACAAGGCCACGCATATCAATTCACCTGGATGCCTTTCCAAGAACACAGGGGATATCAAGGAACTGCTGATGAGTTAGGCTTGTAAGATTAATGTCAACCCCAACGCTGATGTCATGACAAGCTTAGTCTTCGATATCCAGAGTTATTGCAGAAATGACACAAATTCTGACATTGACACTTTGTATATATTCTCCAATAGTGCACAAAAAAAAATCAGAAAAATATACAATTAAAGTGAATTTGATTCCTAGAGCACTATACAACGTTTGACAGTACATGTTTATTTATATAGATATTATTTTAAATATCAAACTTGAAGTGAAACGTAGTATTAAAATAGACATTACATGTCGAGTACGACTTTAAATACTTGTAAAACAGAGTTGCGAGTTTTCACGGGTCTGCCCTCCGACCTAGAGAGTTTGCTTTGGAAGCTATCAACCAGTCAGCGTGACGGGTACGCGAGGAGATATCGAGCGATAGCTGTTGCGTTTCGAAACTTTGCTTAAGCAACTAGGTCAGGGGATATTAATTCCTTTCGACTGAAACAGAACATATACAATATTGATATTAATATATACTTTATTTATATATGCATGTTAATAAAAAAAGTATATTGTTATAAGTTTATTTGACGAACTAAATTTAAAAATTCAAATTAGAAAATTCTTTATTCAAACTAAGATGGATTACATCTCCACGTCAAGTCTACCACGAGGTCATGAGAAATGCATTAGACCTGAGAAAAACAAGAAGAATGTTTAATTTTTAATTATTTAATATTACACCATTTAGAATAGAAAAATAAACATTGACTATATACTAGTTTCTCTAAAGTCAATTATACAGATAATATAACCGTTATAAATACAAACAGTTTCCACGAATTAAAAAACTAATAAAAAAAAGATGGCGGCGTGAAATTCTCAAAATTCTTAAAAACTATTTGATAAAAATATTTTATTTAAATTAGTTGGTGAAAAATATTAATGTATTAAATATTCACAGACAAATTTCTTAAATAAAAATTCTATTGTACACTTAACCTTGGACAAGTAAAACATGTTTTGTTAATTATAATGTATAGCTGGAGATACAATTAATTATTTAATAACTTTTTTGACTGTCTAATATATATATATATATATACATACCCAAGATGATATAAATTTCTGGAAGATTTTAATTTAAAATGAACACGATATTGGTAAGTTAAAGTAAGTAACAATTTTTCAGCTATGTTATTTTGCGAGTGGGCGTTCTAGAACATTCCGCGAATAGATAAGAATGTTTTCTCTTGTAACCACTTCACGTCCCTCTCACCTGCCTCCCGTCGTCTGCAGCTTACGTAACAAGCTTAGGGATCTTGTATAGCTTACGGAGTACTCCGCACTTACCTCTAAGGCTGTACATACTGTCTATATAGACTAATCCATCTTTGAAATACAAAATGTACAAGGAAATTAAATTACATACATGTAGCTTATATATACATAATTAATACCGCTTTTTACAACATGCATATGAATATACGGTTTATATATATATCAAAATTATGTTCTTTTTATTATCGTCTGTTTGTTCTGGACAATCTCTGAAACGGCTGTAACGGTTCTGACGGGATTTATACTGGTAGGTAGCTGACGTAATAAGGAGTAACTTGGGCTACTTTTTCTTTAGAAAAAAATTTAAATTAAAAAAACTAAATGAACGAAATATCTGTTTATGTTAAATTCCACACGGACGAAGTCGCGGGCACAGGTAGTGTATAATATAAATAATAATAAAAATATGAATATTATTTTTGTTATTTTGTGCGGCAGATGTCGAACCGCGTTGTGAAATAACTTTCTTTTTAAATTGATCTTTATAGAGTAGATAAATTTTGTAAACATTCATCGTTGAAAAATAATTATTAAAAGTAATTTTGTTTGTAGGTGTGATAGCGTCGCATTATCAACGACGATACGAGAGAGAGTAGTCACTTGAAACAGATTGTTACACTTAGTCGTATATAAGATGATTTTGAAGAACAATTAGTCACGATTTTTGAAAATATTACTAAGGTTATTCCGCGATGTCTATTTTTATGCAGCAATGGAAGGCAAAGTTAGAAAATAACAAATGAATGTTGAAGTTAGAAAGAGACAGTTGTAAGTGTAGGAGAGCGTGAAGGGAGTATTTTTTCTTAAAACGCAACGGACAGACGAAAGATATAAAACTAAAATAGAAAAATAATATTAAGACGTGTGAAGTGATGTTTTGATTATCTCACTACTAGCACTACATTTTTTTTTATGATCGCATATATCTGATAGACAATAATAATAATAGTAATAAAGCTTTATTTCATTTCACACAAATGACATCAAAATTAGTAATTTTATGTAGTAGTTTAATCATTTTGTATAAAGTCTGTATGGACCCCCTCAGGGTAAAAGTCACCTTCAAAGCTTTCCATTTCACTCTATCTTTGGCAACTTTGAACCACCCCTGATATGCTGTAGCCAGGATCTTGTCAGCCCATCTGAAATTAGGTCTGCCTCGCTCTGGTACCTCGTGGTCCAGTCCACTTTACAACTTTTTGTGTCCACCTGTTTGTTATCAGCGAACTTCGCCACACGACTTGCCCAGCTCCACTTTCTTTGGAGAGAATTCATTTATATATATAGATAAAGTTAATGTCATTTAAATTTTATGTTAAGTGTTTTTTTTTTCAAATTCTCAGATAACTCGCGGGATAAACGACGCAATAAGTAATAAACGACTTGTCGAAACAAGCTTTTATGTCCTGATATAAATAAAATGAAGTACCATTAACTACACAATATAAAACTTCATTATTTATTTATTTAAAACGGTAGATAGCTAGGCCATAACACTTAAAAGGTTAATTATATAAATAATTGATATGGTTTATTCATGCGTGTTGTGAGTGCGAGCAATACTATTTCGGAATTTAATCCAAGTTTAGTTTTATTTTATAGGTACTGAACAGGTCATTAAAAAAAAACAGGCAACGTTTCTATATGAAACCTGAGATAAGCAAGCCAGACATTAACCGCTAAACCACCACTGACATTACTGTATTTATTTCTTCTCGTCCAAAATATTGCAATGTCTGAGAACGAAGGTCTATAATTAGTGTTTTTTGACGGTGTTAACTCACGTAACTGAGACGTGGTCGTTTATGGTAAGCTTTATAAGAAGCCAAAAGGTCACCCAAAGAGCAAAGGAGGGAGCTAAAAGAAGAATATACAATTTTTGAAACAACTAAATCATTATCTAATGCGAATTAAACAACGCGGTGCACTTTGTTGCACGACTACCACTGCATGTGCGGAAGTGGCTAAATATTGGTCTTTTTCTTACTTAGGATGAACTTCCGCAAAATAACACCTGATTCCATTAAATATGGAGATGTAAGGAGCACATACATCCCGTACGAAGAACGCACTAACTATTCAAAGCAACCTCGGGACGTCAGGTAAACTAGTGGATATTACATCGGAGTTGTTAGCACACTCACTTCTTCACTTATCCCCTTCTCCAGTTAAACCAGTTGAAACCTGTCGGCGCCTTCGTCTTCCGATAAACTTAACGTTAAGTTAACTTAACCTTAAGGTCGTCTTGTAAGTGATGATATTATTATCATCACCATGTTAGCTGATACACACCAATTGTAATATTTACCTCCAAATATCGTCACAATGACCGATCATTCGCTGTCTTCATCAGCTACTATGACTACGTCGTCTGTCGACCTAGAAATAATTTCATTTATTATATTCATTAATAATATTTGTCCCCGATGTTACAATAGTAAAATTAATTATATCTGTTTATGATGTTTCCTCTTTCCAAAACAATTCAAAGAAATATGAAGGAATTTTTGGCACAAACACGAAAGTAGTAAATTAGTTGTATCGCGTGGGTGTGATAGCGCGGGCTCAATCGATAGCGGATGACGCAATCCTCGTGGATTACTGGGGTCAGTGGTTAAAGCGTACACGAGTACATTCCTTGGGTCAGTAATTAATGAAAGAATTGTACCAGCAGGAACAATGAGGTACAAAAAACATGGGTCTTCCGAAGTGGTAGTCATGGTACCCCGAACAGAAACAGATATGATTTTTCTTTGCTTCCGCCATCAGATACTTGGCTTGTCTTCTATTGTTAATAATAGAAGCGTTGCTGGAGTTTCTTCTGTCTCTTTTCCCAGTTACCACTGATCAGGTCCAGATCCGGCCTTCCCTGGTACTATCTCCAATTGAATTAAAATGCGGAACACATATTGCACGCCAACTTAGTTCCTAACATAGAATTTTTGCGTAACTGTTCTCAGCGATCAACCATACCAATTTTAATTAACATAGCAATTTTTTCATTACAAAAGTTGTCGCTATATATATATATATAATGATAGTAATACAAATCGTAAATCTATATTATTATTAATTGACTCTGTATACACAAGTGCAATTGTTTAGATACAGCTTCGAAAGAGGATACTTTTATAAGAATAAATTTAGTTTTAAAAAAAATTAAACATATTTATTGCTACATTTTTAATTGTGTGTTAACTTCACTGTATTTGTTATATAGCTAAATTATTCAATAAACCAATATTTAAATGATAAGAATTCTTGGAAATTAAGTTTCCTTGATAATTTTGTGCAAAAATCATATTGTTTTTTTTAAAGTGTTTTTGAGGAGATAACATAAATCTTTTGGAACCAGTTAACAGAAAGTTACAATGTGGAATAAATATTTTTTTTTATCAGAACTTATTCTAGTCAATTCTCCTCTGACATCTCAAATTAAATAAAACTTAAATAACAAGTTATAAATACGCAGTTCATATATGTGATATTAATAAATGATTACGCCATTATTTACAATACAGCGTTCGTACGAATGCGGCTTGGTGTATGCGATCTAATTGAACTTCTTTGTACAAACACGAGCGAAGGCTGTTAAACTTGCCCGGAGCCGCTGTCCCAATATTGATGAATGACTCGTCGAAATACGTCGCTCGATCACTAACATGGATTTCTTAAGAAACCCACACGCCACTCGGAATTTAGAAGTACGTGTTCAACGAGACGTTATTTTGTATTTACAACTCATTAATGCAATGTCGAATTGGAAGCCGTTTCAGATGGTGTAGGTAGTTCTATAACAATGCGCAACATAACATAAGACTCGAGCCTCTTCATGTTCAATGTCGTCCAGACATGTCTTTTTTAACATAATAATAATGTATAAAAAAAATGTTATTAATATTCGCGTGCTTTTGCCAGTGCAATAGAGATAATAGGTCGTTAGCATGGTTCTTCCAATTGACACGCTTCCAGGCACTATCTCATAGATTTAAATTCACGCAATTCCGCGAGGACCTGGGTGACCTGGGAATCGTAGCATTAGACTCGTCTTGGCGAAGAGCTGCTCTGAACCTCCACCATATGAAGATGACGAATTCATACGTTCCGCGAGGACCGAAGAGGTGCTCTGGATCTCCGCCACCTGAAATGTTGAATTCACGCGATTCCGTGAGGATCTGACTGACCAGGGAAGTTCAGTGCTACCATCTTGGTGAAGAGATGTTATGAACCTCCGCCATATGAAAATGTCAAATTCACACGATTCCGTGAGAACCTGGGTTACCAGGGATGTCCAATGCTACGGTCGTGGCGAAGGATTGCTCTGAATCTTTGCCATATGAATATGTCTACTTCAATCTAGCTTCTTTAGAATCTTGAGTTCCCGGAGAATCTTGACAATGGTAATAATTACATATTTATTGATGTAACTCTTTATTGTACATCAAGACATAAATAAAAAAAATATCATATGAAATAGACAAATGTAGAAGAAGTACAAAAAGCAATTCCTTCCAGACAACCCTTGAATGCGCTTATTAACAGAAAAAAAAACAGAGCGCGCATCAACTACTAATTGCGCTCTCGCGTGCGTACAGCTCTATAGAGATCCTTCACAAACGCATGGTCTTTTACAAGGAGGGGGGGGGGGGGGTGTATTTCACTGAGTTTGGCTGAATTCCGAGCGGCATGTGTAAGGTCCGCGCAGAGTATTGTGCCCGTTGATTAGGTCCCCGTCGCTCTGTGCCGCCTGTGGTCCTCCGCGGGGACACTCGTCCTTTTCAACGAAAGTCAAACTACCCCTTTTTACTCATACGTGGTACAATCATTTGCTGTTTACATACGGTTGATCTTTAAAAGGAGTGTTTAAAACATTTACTTTAAATAACATTTCAAATTTCGAAAACAATATGTTGCCTAACTCCTATGGGAAAAATTTAGACACCTTACTATCATTATCATCATTTTAACTCTAACACTTCCATCACTGGATGTATGATTTCCCATTTTTTCTATATTCCACTATATATTTTCGAACTTTTTGCTTGCGTTCTTCTCACAGTGTTCACTAAGTCTCTTAAACTATTTCCTAGATTCTTAAATAATTGTTATCTTGTTTGTTTTTTTACAACGCCTTGACTATGTTTAGTTTTAAACATTTCAGTTCGTGCGACAATTTCGTTTTTCCACATTCAATACACAACTCTGGTAGAGCGCTTAACTGCTTGTGAACGTCTTCGTGCAACTGGTATGCGCTGCACCAGCTTTTTTAAGTTCACGGACCTTTCCGCTCTGTGAACTCGGCTCCGATGAAGCTGTAAAAGCCTTCGGACTTAACATTAACATCAACAGAGAATAAGTAAATGCATAAAGTATGAGAAAATTTTTATTAAGAAACAAAAACGCCGACTTGTGCTACTGATAAAATTTGTGAAACTCCCTCTCCCTGCATTGGTACTGCTTCTCGCATATCTCCAGACAATTTTCATTTGTACTCGGAATGCCGGCACGGGCGTGCGCCGGGTACAATGTGGGAATGGCGAGCCTGGAATACTACAAATTTTCATGTAACGGTTGAACGCTCTGATAAATTCTCTTTCGTAACCCAACAGAACGAACCGAGTCGATATCATGTCCTTGTCAAACTAAAATCTGCAGAAAGATATCGAATATCGACGTATACAGGTGATATAAAGGTGTAAAAATTCATTTTGTTAGAAAAAACTATAAATCTTTTACAATTACTCTGAAAAATGTTACATTATTTTTTTTATATTGACATGCGACAGTCTAATAATGTAATAATTTTGCAAGTACAAAGCCTGCAGGGATAGTAAAAAATAATTAATTTTAACATGCTGAAATACTGGCTTATTAAAGCCTTTTTCTAAATCATCGTCACGTCAATTATTATTTCTGAAATCATTGATTTTTATATAGGTCGTATTATTAATTGTCAACAAATGCGCTTTACATTCGCCCCATTAAAGATTTTATACCAATAGCCAATCAAACTGCTCAAAAGTTTAAATTACATCTGAAAATTATATCTGATTTTAACTGTGGCTGCAACTTGGTCCACGTGGAATTTAATAAAAAAATGTAGTTTATTTACTTTTTTTCCTAAGCTATTCCTTATTACATCGGCTACCTGCCAGTATAAGTCCCATCAAAATCGGTTCAGCCGTTTCAGAGATCTGCCGGAAAAAAATAGATGGACAAAAAAGTGTAATTTTGGTATATGTACCTTTCATATTCGTACACATGTAGTAAAAATCGTTTATTTTAATACTACATACCGACACTCCAATATTATTTATTTGTATACATAAAAGAAAATATCACAATGCTTTAGAGTCACGTGCATCCTTTTCATGCGTAAATTTTAATAAACTATTTATAATTATCACCGTCACCATTTCAGCCATTGGATGTCCAACTCTGGTCATAGGTCAGAAGGACTTGGTTGGAAGCGGTCTACATCAGTTTTCATTATTTGCAAAAAAAAATACGAAAGTAATATAGTGTGTATTGTTTGTGTAGTGACGTCATAATGTCAAAATATTTCATTTAATGAAATATAAGGTATATTTTATCCTGGCATTAAACCACTCTGACATCTGGCATTTATATCTTTTGTAAGTACACCTTATAATGGAGCGACTTTTACATGCCATTAAACATTTCTTACTTCCATTCTCTTTTTATCGTACGACGTACGTAATTGTACAATTATTTTACAATTAAGTGTAATCAAATAAGAATTAGGAGCGCTCCCTCGGACAGTTTATCTCGCAATTAACACCTGCAGTGTAACTATGCAGCTGGAACGCGAATGAATCTAATCCGTAGAGATAAAAAATACAAAATTTATTACAGATAATTATTTATATCTGAAAAAATCGTTCCGGTTGCTGAAAAACATTAATTAGTGTTTAAAAACCACCATGGTAATAATCTTTAGTATTCAAATTGACGGACGCCGCAAGACATTTTATATACTCGTATAATAGGCTGGCAACTGATTGCGGATTTATTTTTTGTTTTACTAACACAGTCAACTTATGTAACTAATATTTTTTACTTATTGTTTATACTTCTGCTTTTTATTTAGTAAGAAAACTATATCAATTGTTGCTATAGTTTTGTTTTTAAACGGTTTTATTTAGTTCGACCCGTACGGAATTTATTTATTTGGGTCAAAATTAGAAATTGATATTTAAGCACCTTCCCGTTGTCAGATTGATCTAAAATTTGGTACACACATTTAATTTAGAAGACAATACAATATAATAAAATCAATAACATTATAAATCTAAGATGGCCGCCGATACAAAATAGCGGATTACATATTTTTTCTTAACCCTCTCAATATGGGTATCAAATGAAAGAGCTACACTAGTAAAACACGATGATTATTTCAAATTCAAGATGGACGCCGTTCCAATATGGCGGACTAGGTACATATTTTTCCACAACCACCAAAATTTTTTATCAAAAAACCGTTTAATTTAAAAGTTTTTTAAATGTATTTTTTAACCTAATTATTAAAAATGGAGGAATAGGACGTGCACTTCAAACATAATTAATTGTATTACTTCCGGAAACGCAAGAGCGCATTGAAAATACAGAATAAGCTATGTACCATATATAGAAATGAAGCCTTTGAATAAAGAGCCAACAAGAAAACTGCTCAACGATGTGGTCAGTCAACTATCGATTCATATCAACACGCCACAACACGTGATATTGCGGAGAAGCGCAATGTATGGCATTGAAAATATTTAGCTAGGTCAAAAACTCTATTAAGGACCACTCATTAGTATAGAATATTAAATTGGATACTTTATAACAAAGTTAATCTGGAGATCATAGATGATGAAAGAGAAATCACCTCAAACGACATCAAAAGCAAAGGTTTACTATAGAAAAATTACGCTGTCAGTCTAGTAGAATTATAAAGAAATTTTGTACTTATGCCGCAAAACCAAACGTTCAATTTAAACGTGTACGTTCAACTACATTAAATTGAGCGTTTTAATTTACAAAAGCGGCGATTATTGTGAAAAAGTAATGGTGTTTTCCACCATGATAATATAAAACCCCACGCATTTTTGGTCACGCGCCAAAAATTATTGGAACTGGGTTTGAATGTTTTCTCATATCCACCAGAAAGTCCAGGTCTTACGCCTTCATGCTACCATTTATTTAGTTCCCTGTACAACTTCACATTTGATTCAGTTCTTTGACAGCACGAAGGTCTAATTTTGACAGTCCTAGAACGATAGCAAATATATATATATATATATATATATATATATATATATATATATATATATATATATATATATATATATATATATATACATACATATATTTTTTAATATATATATATCTATAAAAGATTTTTTCAATTACGTACTGACTCATCATAATATCTAAAAAATAAATTTATAGGCAATAAAATCGATGGTTTCAAACTATAGATCTTATAGGTATAAAATTTAGCCAGCGTATTTTTTTGCATGTTAAAAATTACTAAGAACTTTTTTTTCTGAATTTATGCCCACAAAAATAATACGGGCCACGCCAGACAGCCACTTGATGTACATATAGAGCAGAGTTCATTCCTGATGTTTCATAACCAAAAGCAACATTTTACTTCATACATATTGTTTATTTAAATCGGTTAATAGGTTCCTGCACGCTATGTGCACGATATATATATTAGACAATACTTTTACTAGTACGTTGTAGTAGAACATACATAACATCAATTCCAGTGTATTGATATGGTACATTTTTGTTATTTCCTTAATATAGTGACGTTACGGTTGGATGTCAAATATGTCTGAAATAATGTTAAGGTATTTTTTTGTTAATCAATGGAAGCGTGAATGATGGAAGACGCGGAAGATGTTCTCTGGACATGCGCCAAGCTCGCAGTGCGAGGACGAATTCATTTCGCAGCGGCGACGGCCGGAGCACGTGGTGGCGCGCGAACACCACACGCGCACCTACCCGCTCGCTCCGAACTTGTAATCGGAAGGGTCAACCTCCCCCGCCCCCCTCCCTCCCTCGCCGCGCCGCCGCCGCCCCATCGCCCGGGCCCGTATCGACCGCGCGACGTTGCCGCGCCGCAACTTTCCCCGCGGCGTTGCCAGCGCGCTGTTTGGTCGGGCAGCGCGCGGAGCGGCGGCGGTACATTTTATTGTTATTGTGACTTGTTGCTGTCCGGCGGCCGCCTTACTTTCATGCGGATATCTCTGTTGTGTACGCGACGTTTCGTAATCGATCATGATTCACGGATAACGGCAGTTTTATCTCGTCGCCCGGCAACCACATTTTTTACAGCGACACACGAGATCGCCCTCCATAATTACATTAGACACGCTGTTTTATTTCACCTTTGCAAGATTGTCATTCTCAAATCTTGAAGTCTATATTAAACTGTAACAGATAAAATATTCTCATATTCCATCGCATAACTCGTGACATTTGGTACGGCAAGGTAAAGGCAATTCGTGGCGTAGTGGTGAAGGCGTTCGTCGCACAACTCATCGGGCGCATTTAACATGAGGCGTAGCACACAACGCGACTTCTTTGCTCAACATTGTTAAACTAAGTTAACTGCGTAGAATTCGGAATGCGTTAGTCGAATACGTGTTATTAAAATTTCCTTTGTTAATTTGATGTCGGCGAATGACCTCATCATTGTTAACGTTAACCATATATTATAATTACATTTCAGAATAGGCCATCTTGCGTATTTTACGAGTTTATTATCATAATTAGGCACAGCGTGGAGCCGGATGTCTTTGGCACCGCGTCAAAGGAAACGATCTTTGTTGTTGGGAAAGATATTTACTCACTGGAATGACCTCTTAACAAATAAATCTACCTAAACACAGCTAAGTTGGGTCCGGTTTAAACTTTCTGCGGTCGCTTCTTAACTCCTTGATCAGGCGTATTACTTCGCTTCGAAACTCTAACTTCAGGTCCACGTCAAAGTCCCGGACCGCCGGCAGCAGGGACTCGAAGAAAGACCTGTCCTCGTCTTCCACGGCGTAGCTGCAGCCGGGGTCCGGGAAGGGCGCGTCGACGAATTCTATCTTTTCTGTCTTGTTCTCCTTCACTCTTCTTCGTTTGAGGTTGTCTATGGTGGAGGGCGCGTCCTCGCCGTCGCTGGGCCAGTTGGACTCGCCGAGTATTTCGAGACAGCGACGCTTGCGCTCGGAGCGCCAGTGCTTGGGCGAGTCCAGCTCATGCCATTCCCGGGACTCACCCTCGCTGCCGTTCTCCGGCAGCCCGCTGCCCTTGTACAGGTTGTCGAGAAAGGCCAAGTGCTTCGCGTACATGTAGCCCTTCTTGCCGTCCTTTCTCTTCAGGTCACGGACGTACGAGTCTCGAATGTTGCGCCACTTGCTGTGCAGCTTTTTGTCTGTGTACAAGAAAACATTTTCAATTTATCGGTATTTATTACTACTTTTAACTTTAAGACAATTTTATATTTACATAAACGCGGGCCACGAATAAAATAGTTTCTATTTCACTTAACAGTTTCTTTATTGTTAGAAACATAGTTTATAGAGAGATAAGAAATATTTTCAACACGACCAGTTGTGGAAGCGAGGTGCATCTAGCGTCCTCTGACGATCTTATCAAGGTCATATATCCATCCTAAGGGGGTGGATGTTCTGATGCACGTCTACTACAAATCCTTAAGGCCTCTGCAGCGTGTACTATTACGCATATAAATAGTTGGTTCACTGCAGTTGCAGTGATGTCATAAATATAAAGAAACTTCCGTCGCAAGTTGGGGAGGGTACGGTGCGTGCCCTCTCGCCCTACATTCGCCCGCTGCGTGCACTCGCCGTGACTGCCGCTCCCACATCGCAATGCGTCGCTATGATACGACATGATCGTGTACATTGATAAGGTGTTATCTGCTAGCATATTCTTAATTGTCCCTTTGTCCTGTTCTCTTTGTCTCTAAACTCCAAAACAAACTGATGGTTTTATATTTATTTCTATTACTACGAATGTATACGATATGTATGTGTTATCATTGATGCATAGCGGGCATTTTATAATTGCTAATAAAGATATATCCATCTTTTTTTTTTATTAATTTAAAACTAAACTTCTCAAATGAACAGCGTGTGCCGATGTTTTAAATATTGACTTAGTTTTAAACACAGAGAGATTGAGTTGATAGGCGTTTCATTCAAAATTATTAAAGAATTTAAAATAACTACCAAATTTAATCTACAAAAATAAAGGTATAGTTAGTTTCTTTATACAGATGCGCACACCGCACCAATGTACTGCTGTACAGGAAGCAATGCTACGTTTTTACTGAAACAATTCCATGATTAAAGATCTGACGTAAATAATAAAACTGTAAAAATAGGTTTTGTTAGCAAATGTCTAGACCACACAAGTGTACGGACGAAACACCCGGTGAAACTTTCATGTACACTGTATAAATTGACCTTTGTCTATTTCATATATTTCAGTAATTAATTTTAAAAACTTCTTGCCAAGTTGAGAAGATTCGGTGATGAAATAAAGACTGTTTTTATTGGAGTGTTCCGTCGTTAGAAACACATTAAATTAATTGGTGTTTTATTACTTTTTAACGATGGCAACGCGCCTCCGTGTGACTTTCACAAAATTTTCGTAGAGCCCGGGTGTCGATACTCACACACGTCTAACTTCTCGTTCTCCTCCATGTCGTCAAAGTCCGCGATGAACATCTGCGCAACCTGCGCCCAGGCGCGCTGCTTCTTGTTCTTGTACCTATTGTCCTCGCTGTTGAGGTCCCATATCTCCGGGTACTTTTCCACTTCACTTATGAACATTTCGACGTCCAGACAATACGTCATTGCTCGTCATCTACAGGCGAGCGAAATGCATCACGAGCGATAGGATACGTTCACACGAGCGCGCGAATCGTTGCAGCGTTTCGGTTGCGAGCGCGCGTCTGTCGCGCGGGCGGTTCGCGTACGAGTGACGGTCGCCGCAGCGGAGCCGCAGCGGCTCGCGGCGCCCCGGCTGCGGGCGGCGGGCGACGGGCGACGGTGCGGCAACGTCGCGCTGTGATCCCGCTCGCTAGTGCCGTCGACTTTGGCCCCCGACTTTAAAATTTTCCAGTGCAGTAATTTTTGTTTCATAACAAAACAACACAAACATTCATCATTCTCTATTTAAACGCATAACGAATGCAGGCATTCCATGTGCGCTCAATCATTTGCCTATAGATTTATTTCATTACGCGCTTTTATTTTTAAATTGTATATCCTTTGTGAACATATAATACAGGTTGATTAAGATGTAAAAGCTTTCTTAAACCTATCTCTAAACTTTCTGTATAAAGCGATCACTCTGAAATTAACATTTTCGATTGGAATGCAACAGGCCAATCACTTGCAATACAAAGTCTGCAGAGATAGATAAACAGTAATTGACGTTTACGTATTGATTTGAACTTTGAGTACGTATTTTCTTACTTTATTATCATTTGGTTGTTCATTTATGAATTAAGTCTACCATACATTATCATCTTCATTCACACTAAAAGTTTATTAACAAACATCCTGCGTACTATAATACTTTTTAACGTTGCTTTATCGTGCAGAATTTTTTCTGTTTAACCATCGCTGGGCGATTTTAAATGGGCAGGTGTTTGTAAACTACAAATTGCTGTTTAAATATAAGACCAATATAATATATTATATGTTTTTCATGCATAATTATATGTTGACAGTATGGATGTATTACGTCGAGAAAGTCTGCATGAGAATTTAAGAAACTAATAGTGGGACTAGTTGAATCATCATCATTAATTCAGCAATAAGATGTTCACTGCTGGACATGAAGTATTAAATAAATAACTAATATTTGAATTCATTTCCGTATTCCGTTCTTATTCAAAACTATCGAGTTGTTACGCCATATGTTTTCTCTAGATTTTTTTTATCTATTTTCTGTTTATAAAGTTAAATTTTTTTAAAAACACTGATGTGCATTTAAGACGCCTTTGTAGTCGTGCTTTATTCTAATGGACTTAAAGTAGGCACTTTCAGACTAGGACATTAAATCTGAAAGTTGGGTAATTTAAATGAGAGTCCAAGAAGTTTTGCATAAAAATTAAGTGCATTAGCGTGGAAGGGTTTGTGGAGGGAACGACCGCGCGCCCGGATTCGAACCGGCGATTTACCGCGGAACTTTACAGTAATTACACAAGTTCCAGATTAATTATTTCTAATTTGGATCGCTAGTGTTGTTTTTTTAAAAAAAAATCGCTTTTACCCTTATTGTTAGGAACAAAACTATTGCATCCACTACTGACGTCTTTTCTCAGCAAGTGCGCACACGCATGAGTTGCGCCACTAGACGAGAGACTCCACACCATCCGAGTTTATAGCAACAACTTCAGGGAAGAGTGTGGAACCTTATTTTTTGAGGTTGTAGGATGTTATTATAGGGTGTTTTTAACGGTGCTCCTTCGGCATTCTTTTCACAATGTACAAAAGTGGTCAATTTAAATGACGCTATGAGGACATTAATATTAAAAATATAAAACGTGTGTTTAAAGTGGCAGCTGTATATTAGCTGGACTGGCTTATTATAGCGTCCTTTATTGATGCTTTTAGTTGATAAAATGGACAAATGGTCGTAGTGGTCGACAATAATTATAAATAAATTTAAATATACATCCACATGTAACACTTTTTTTATTATAGTTCAATAAATTCGTCTTTATATGAAAATTTTAATTATTATACGTGACTTAAATTTGTCTGTATGACTTCCACATGTAATAGTTATGTAGTAACATTCAACATCAATTTGCATACTGTGGATTTTTTTTATTAGTTCTAATTTGTATCGTTAGTTTTTTTTTTACAAATTTTTTTTTTGCTTGTACTAAGCGCAGACAGGAGAGGGATGCCGCTATTTGATACATAACTTTCTTCTTTTTCTACATACACCTAAGATTTATACATACAATAAAATTTGTAAGTTTTACTCAACTATAAATTAATTAGTACATTATTTTATTAAGTAAGTAAGTCGTAAGTCGCTGCTCAAGTGCTACAGACCGTCATACTGTGTTTGGTGCAGCCTTTTCCCCCCCGTGTAAATGCATCTTTACCTTGTTACTAACGAATGACGTGAGTTTTATTTAGCTCCGGTCATTAAAATCTTGTATATACATTTTACACACGAAATATGATTTATTTTATATTTTCTGAAAGTGTTATCATGGAGTCTCATTCGAAGTGTGGCGTATGTCGTTGATACGAATGGGGCGAGTCTTCGTTGGTGGCGATATCTAAGTACTGTATACGTAAGTGATGTTTAGTAAACAATGTCACGTGAACGTGTTCAAGCCGCAGTGACTTACCGGATCGCTTGTTTGTTTCAGGTACCTAAACATAACGAGGTGAGCAGCAAGTCAAATATTTTTATCACAACACAACACCGATAGGGAAAAGGTAAACGCATGCATATCATCAAGTGTTTTATTAACGAGAACAATTGTTGCTAAAGCAAAACAAGTAAAATGTAAACAATTCCAAAGATATAACAATCAACCGTTATTCTAATATGCGTCGCTAATTGCAAACGATAGATTCATACCTGCGCAGATTGCAAATCAATCTTTATAATTATATTTGTAATGTTAGCATATTTCAATTCGAAGCCAGTGTGACATTTGGTGCGTTGGTTGTTAGTTGTCTTATTTTAATATGAGAAGGCATATCTGTTTATTTATTTTATTTCCAATTTATATTTTATATACTTGTGTAAGAACGTCCAATTTGATCTATGTTCAGTAGTAGGCGTCTTGATTTTAATGATCACTATTCAACATGAATACGCAAACGCATCAAAGTGTCCAATTTGATAAAAACTAGAATTAAATCGTGCTTATCTATGCCTTACAGGTTAATTGATGAAGTTTTACTTATCAAACTTAACAATCTTTTAAACTTAAAACACTTGTCTAATTCAATAGCGCGTGTTGTTAAAGGGATCGCTATTGGTTGAAGGTTCAACTCTGCGCTAGTATGAATTAACCCTAAAGCGCCTGAATAATGGCCTCCGTGTTCTTAGCTCGGTAAAGTCCACGAAATTCGTTTATTAAGCGGCTCCGTCTCGGAGAGCCACGGCAGCCGTCAGTCGGAACTGTCCCGACGCTGCTTGACGGCACCGCCCCCGCCGCCCCCGCCGCCCGGCTGCGCGTTGTTGAAGTGGCATGAAACAGCCTCCTGCATGATGTTCGCGATCTGCGCCCGGGTCCACATCTTAATGTTTATCGGCAGCTGCCTCATCTCCGGCAGAAATGAGAGGAGGAACAGCTTGTCGGTGTCTGTGTCCATGTCGCCGTGGACCTCCACGTTGTTAAACATAGGCATCTCGATCTCGTCCGGAGGTTGGTCGCTGTCGGAGCTGGACTTCTTGATCCGCTTCCTCTTCTTTCTTGGCAGCGTCACTTGGGTACTGTTTCCGTTGGCATATGTCTC
Organism: Battus philenor; assembly: GCF_028537555.1. NCBI lineage: Eukaryota > Metazoa > Arthropoda > Insecta > Lepidoptera > Papilionidae > Battus > Battus philenor. The sequence goes on from NW_027181686.1 coordinate 11,397,645, forward strand.
TTGGTCCACTGTGCAGTTGCCCACCTCCTCTCTGCAAGTAGTTGTCTATTTGTATTGGCCATTGATATCACACTATGGATCAATAACATTTTCCATCAATGTCATGACCATAGAAGACCATAGAAATAACAGTATAAAGCGTGATTGGGTAAATATGCAAAGGTTTTATCAATAAGCCTATTTCAAATCTTAGAATGTGTAATTTATTTTTCCATTGGAATGCGAAAGGTCAATTACAACTTCTATCAGTACATCGTCTGCAAGGACAGATAGTGAACAATAATTAATTTTAATACGTAGTAATCAGAATATTGAAAATAATTTTTCTTACTATATTATCATTACGTTAATATTTAAACTATTGATTTTTGTATAAGGTGTGATATAAATGAATTGACAAATAAGCTATACATTCACTCGTAAAGCTTTTACACCAATAATGAATCAACCTGTATAATGCATCTAGGATTAGAGAGAAAGCCAGAAACATGTAACCGCTGTACAGATCAGGACTTATTTAATCATTCCGATAAACAGGAACAGTCGTGGTAGCAAAGTTCCTCAGTTTTATGAAATAAATAATGTAAATATAAACATCGTTCCAGCGTGTTAAGCCTTCTTACAGTAAGTGAAGGCTCCACTTACTGTAAGAAGGTTTAAGACGACGCGCATTGAGTACTGTGTTAGTAATTTGTGAACCAATAATGAAAAATAAAAAATAAATACTGCTTTAGTGTACATTCAAGTTGATGACAATTAGGACATATGTGTGACCTTTCTATGTTCAATTAGTATTGGGCCCTATTAGCCTTTTTGGCTATTACAGCCTGGTCGGATTCAAAGCTAGCGGACTAGAATTAAAATTAAAAAAAAAAATCTTCGTCAGATGTGATGCTAGCGAATTGTATTGGCTAATTGGTATCTACTCGATTATCGGGCATATATATGCCAGTGCGACGCTTTTTAAAATCAATAAGTTTCCAGATAAATGATTAAATAACTTTGCATTGCAAAAAAAGGTAGTTGTGGATGTGACAAAAGGGAACAAAACAAGTAACAAACGGTGACAAAAGGGAGCAAAATAGTACAGACGAAAACAACTGCAATAGGTGTAATCAAAAAAGATTATAACAATAGAAAATTAAATAAAGAAAATTTAAAAACCTTAAATTAAAAATGTTAATGCATAATGTAAAATTGCGAAAAGTGTGGCAAAGGATGAAAGATGAAGCATAAATGCAATGTGGAAATATGCAGTAATCTGAAGAACGAAAGCGGATGGGAGAGAGAGGGAGGGGTGAAAGTAATGAAAAAAAAAGTAAATGAAAAAACTATTCTCTGCCCTAATAATGAGAAAGGGGATGACCTTTAAAAAAAAGGGCGTGGGTACTAACTCGTCGCTGAGCGCGCCGTCGTAGCCGCCCAGGAAACTCATCTTCTTGAAGTAGATGTAGACGCGCCGCTGCACGCGCGTGCCCGAGCGTCGCGTGCGCAGCTCACGGTTGTACGCGTCGCGCAGCGACCGCCACTTGCGCTGGATCTGCAGGACTGACCCACTCGTTACAACCTCCACAAAATATTTAATTCATTGGGTCCATAGACTTTTCCAAAGATGCCGCTTGGCAGGCCAATAAGTTGGCTGGCATCCAGTGTCTATAAATAAAGTTTTCGAAGACTGGTTTATCCTTATTAAGTACTTCATCATTATCATTTCGCCCATAGGACTTTTAAACTGGACGTAGTCTAGATTTCCAATAAGACCGGTCGCAAGTGGCCAGCATGCAGCATCTTCTGACGATACTAATGGTTATCTGTCCACTTTGTGGGTGGATGACCTTCGCTATCCTTGCTGTTCCGTGGCGTGGAGACCACATAACTTAATAAGAAAATTAATTTTGCTGTTGTCAATTGAAGGCATACGATAAGTTGCAAGGCCAGAACAACAACGATGATCGAATGTATTGGTAACACGATGGCATTGTACATGGCTTCCTTTAGGATATCTTTTCTAAAAAGCACTTACATTAACACTTGACTTTTAAGATTTTAAAAAATTTACATATCAAGGGATTAGTTTTATAAGTTAAATTACAAAAGTACGTGTGCTAGATAAAGCTTGTCTGATCAGAGTTTTAACTACTAAATCCATTCGTAACGATGTACCTCTAACACCACACTAAAGTATAACTATATATAGCTCCAAGATCAGGCAACGCCTCTCGGAAAAAGTTTGCGCTCAAACCACGTTATGCGAAAGAAAAACGACTCAATGGCGAAACTTTTTGTTCAAGGTAGACTTAAGCGCTCTATTAAAGCTAAAAATAAATATTTTAACAAAGTTTTTATTGATTGTCAATACTGCTCTGCAAGGTGTTATAATTGTGGGGAAGAAGGAAGAAAATCCACCACAACAATTCTTTTTATAAAATTTAACAATACAGATTTATACATATACACTTTATCAGATATAGACTAAATGTAATCAAAATAACCGATTTTGTGTAAAACGGACAAATCTTAGACCCGTTACTCCCACACCACTAATTATAAGTCAGATGTAATTGTCTTTGTTAATAACTGCCGGCGAGAAAAATTTTTAACAAGCCACCTACACGCCCAAAACAATTTTAAATATTTTCTAAACATAAAGTAAATCTTTCTATGGACTATATATACACATTTACTGTAGGACTACAGATAATATTCACAAAACTATTGCTAGACTTAAAAATAAATGCTTCTATGTCATGAGTTATTTCACAGAAGATAGAACGCTTTATGAATAACATGTTCGCTCCCGGGCTATAGCAAAATATTAATTAAAAAGATTATTATATTTTTACATATATATATATACATATACATACATATATATGTGTATAATATATATATACTTCTTCTCGGGTGTGAGTCATTTATAACAAGGTCAACATAACATATTGACGTAAATGACAATTGTATTCCATCTTACGTAATAATTTGTTTAATTGTTAATATTGTAAAAAGACATAAGCTATTATTTATATTCCATAGTGAACATTTGGATATAAATAGGGGCTGACAAGTTGGAACTTTTGCAGCGCCTGACTGCATTGTAAATCACTCGGGGGTTCCTGCATCATCCCATTGAGCGCCCTCTCGATATCACTATTCAGCAGTCACTCAAACTCGATGAAACGTCTATGACATCCTAAGCCGTGGCTTCTGTCGAAACCCTCAATCATAGTTATTGAAAATAAATTCACGCCCTTTCACCGGTCTGCCTCCGCGGAAATTGAGTATTATGAAGGTAAACATTGACGGTCTGATTTAAAAAGGCGATAATTAAAAATTTAAGAATAGGCACCAACTATTTTATAGTGCCAATGTCAAGTCATGAGAATGAAAGTGTGGTCTGAAGAATATATTGGTGTGTATGTATTAGCCGGTACAGATTGACTTTACAGGGTGTTTTAAAAGCAAAAACAAAACGCATGTGTTATCCGCCTCTGGAAATTACAAGCCGTTCCTCTCACCAATAACACGGCACGCTGGTGGAGCGTCCGACAATTTGACGTTACTTAATACATCGCAACGCACAGGCGGCGATATAAAAAAATGATGAAGCGATGCGTCGGCTAAGCCGAGTTGATTTATTGCGGTGCCGACGCGGTCGAACCGGTTTGTAGAAAATCGTTTGTGATTGTGCTAGATGCGGCGCTCGGGTCATTTCGTAGCCGGTTTGTATCTATGTGCACCTCAATCTATTCCTCCTTTGCAACGGGTTTATCGATTTACCGAAACTAGGCACTGGTCGTTCTGTACCTGTGTGGTACATGGTGGTCTTGTTGAAAGTGCCCCAGTCGGGGAATAGTGCGGCGCCAATCTCCTTCCACAGCTGTAGCCTTTCTAGCCGGTCGACAGGCTGCTCCGGATCGTAGAGTCCGGGCCGTTGTTTCACCTCCTCGATTAGCTGGAGCGGGGTGAAGTTGGTTGTCATCTCAGGGTCCGACATTAGTGTGCGACGGAAAAAACGCAACGAGCGCTCAACGGAGGCGTCGGCGTGCGACTGACGCGCGTCGCGGCCCGCGCCCCCTGCGCCGCGCCGCGCCGACGCGCGACTGCCGCCCGACCGCCGCCCGACCGCCGCCGGGACGCCGCCCCCTGCGACTGCAGTCGCGTAACGCGCCGCGACGCGATCACTTGACTCTCTCGGCCGCTGCACACGTCTGTACACTATGTTCACGACTTCCTTGCAAAAACTACTCACGTTCATATACTACTACTTAAAACATGTATGGTTTTATTAAATAAGTATGTATTGAAATTTAAAAATACTTTATTCAACATACGATGGATTACATCTCTTGTTGACGTCAACTTCAGTGTACCACCTGTTCGAATGAAATGCGTCAGACTTATAACAAACAGGCGAACCAAACTTAGAGAAACTATGTATTATATTAGGTATAGTATAATCCTTAACACACAAACATTCTTTGACATTTTTTTTTAATATCTGGTAATTAAATGTTTGTGAACATTACCTGGGATCCAATTCTAAAATGTATACCGCTCGTCGTTCATAGATAGATATTGTTAACTCGATGTAGTCAAGTCTGGTGCAACTCATTTATTGTTGCTTCTGGAATTTATAGTGTATGTCAGTTTCTATGTAAATCGGTAACGTTTTAATGAACATACAATTAAATTTATATCCGCTATGACAAGCAAAAGTTTATATTTATCCCTTTAATCTTCTTTTGAAAGACACTGCGATTTAAATTGTTATTACGGGAAGTGCTATTTTCTACAATATAAGTAGTTATTATTTCTTGCATCTATGTGAAAAGCTTAGAAATTTAAAACAGACCTTATAAGACGACTCGAAGTTACACAGAGATCAGAGAACCGCAGAATTAAAGTCACCGACGAAGCTCGAAGAATTGCTAATCTAAAGTGATATTGGACGCGGAACATAGCCTTTGAAGGCTGTTGAGGTCGAAACGATCTCATGTGGCGATCACGAGCCGGTAGACACGGTGTGGATAAGCCTCCACTAGATCGACCGACCACATAGTTCAAAGTCAAAACAAAATGAGTATTATGAGTGGCGACTATATTTTCATTAACATTTTTAAATTAAATTCCTGTACTTGTATAGCCAGAAAAACATTTACACATTTCTATATCACATACATAGCGTTAATATTCTTGTTAATAATATGTAAAATTATAAAATATCCCGTACCCTTATGTTGTCATTGTCACCTTACTCCTGACGGCATTCGGGTTGTGAGGCAAAGGATTGTTTGACCGATATAATACATTAGTAAGAGTTGAATTAATTGTTATTTAAATTACGTAACGGTGACATGTAAAAGGACAGGGGAAAATAAAAAAAAATATGCCATAAATCGCGGAGAACGTTCACCCCGGGAAATCGATATACGCATTGGCAAGTTGATCTACATTTTAAAATATTCCGGTCCTATATTGTATTCACGGAGCAGAGTTAATACCTGAAAATGGATAACTGTATTTATTAGTCGCAATGACGTCATTTCGCATGCGTTTTAGCGGTCAAATCACTGTATATATTTACCAATTTTTAACGCTTTGTATATTTCCATATAGGCTGACCACTGACTGTGGAGCCATCTCTCTCCAAACCATTTAAGCCATGGGTGATCACGTAAAAGGTTCACCGGAAACCTTTTCAACAAAAAAAATCAACCATAAAACCTAAAACCAAACTTATCTACAACACCAACGTATAAGTGAGTTCTTAAAAGTTTTTATTAAACTTTTAGTACATATATATATATATAATGCAGAATATATTGTAAATTTGAATAGAAATTAAAAAAAAATTACTGTCTTAAAAAATACAATATGTATTTAAAATATTAATATTTGTTTACGAAAATCAAAAACGGAATGATTTTTGTATTTCTATTTGCCTTGTCCGATATAGTATATTTAGTACGAGGCACTAAATGAATAATTTGTCTTTTTTTGTTTTGTAATTTTGTACTGATGCCAACGCACATGACTCCCACCTATTGATGTTGAAGAGCGGAATGTCTTGCAGCTGTATATTTCATTAGAAAAGAGGTTCTAATTAAAATTTGTTCGAAAGCCTCTTTTATTACATAAACTACGCATAATTCTATACAATCATGACAAATTATATCACTGTCAAAATATTTATGAAATTGATTTTAATCATGTGATTTTGAAAAAGAAGAATCCAAAACGCTATGATTCCCTGTAATAAATAAAACAAACAGAGAAATAAATAATATTAATTGTTTTTATTACAAGAAGCTTCCGGTATTTGTGACTACAAATGTGATCCATATTATTATTAAAATTATAATTATAAATTATATTTATAATTAAATTAAAAATAGGTTTAGGTTTACTAAATACAAAATAATACTATATCATTGAATAAATAAATACATAAATAGTCGTTGTTATTTGGCTTTCACACTCTTGTGTAGGTGGATCGAGTGGTGATAGAAATAAAGAAAGTTAACATAATAGTTGAGCTCTATTTGTAACTTGACTATATTTAGGACATTTTTTTCGGTATATTCAGTTTTATTGTCACATTTGTAAGCAGCAGTAATTATGTTACATACACACAAGTGCGCATGTGGCAAATCGAATCTGCAACGTAATAATTAAACCCTAGGTTTTAATCGCAAGGCTGTCCATGTTTTTATCAATAGTTGTGCGTTTGATACGCCTCTAAATTTAGAGATAATTTAGATTTAATATATAATTATATATTAAATCTTTGCATTTTGAATCAGAATACATGTAAGATTCTCACAATACATTTGCGTGAGATTTGTTCCACAGCGCTGCTACAAAGTAACACATTTCGGTTGCCGTGCGAGCGAACGGTGCGACGTTGCCGCTCCGCGCTAAGTGCGCGCCGTTGCCGCTCCGCTCTTGTTGTTTTTTGTTCACACGGAGCGGTGTGCGGTGAGAGGGACGGTTTGTTGTTCGATGCACACCTCGACGCGCCAAAATACTTCTCTGATCATTTATTTTTAGAATATTTATGTTATTACATTTTTAAATTTTGATACATTATTACATACACATTTTATTTTCACAAGACAGAAGTATAATTTATATATTTTTACTGTGTATTTACATTTCATAATGTACTACAGTAATTTGTATTTTAAGAGCATTTCCAATTTCTCCATTTTTTACAGAGCCATGCGTTTGTCTTTGACAAAAATAGGTCGAAATTGTTAGAGTCCAAGTCGATCAAGGATACAGACGGTTGAACATGTAATGAATGTTACTAGACCTGTTCATGCCGATCCAAATCTTATAGTTAGTGCATAAATTTGCGTTAGAATAGAAAGAATGAATTTACAAACTAGGCAGGCAATTTATTAGTAATAATTTCCGTTGGTTATGTTTACGTATATAAACTATGATGACAACGCGTGGACTTTTTTTTTTCAAATGAAAAGGCTCTTGTATCTACTACGAAAATGCAGGTTTATATGATTTCAAATATTGTTTTGATAAGTGAATTGCATTTATTTAAATGAAGTTTACGTTTAATGATGAATTATTATTATTGATAGTGATGGATTATACATAACAGTCTGGAACAACTTTCACGAAGTCATCCATAACGCATAACAAAATGTTTTTTTTTTTTTAGAAAATGAAGTCTATGGAGTTTTGCCAAGTTAAGTTATAACCAAATTATCTTCATAATAAATAAACATTTTTTTTCGTTCCTTTTAATTTTGTTCTGTTTGATGCTATATAGTTTCACTGTGTTTGTGGAGGCAAGCTAAGGCTAAAACTCTTTATAGTAACGAAGCCTTCAGGCTCTTTGAATAGGTTAACTGTGGAGCTCATAGATGACTTAGAAGTTCTATGAAGGGACTGGATATAATAGCTAACAAGAGGGGTAATTCACTTGGAGTTTCATTTAACACGTGGTTAGTTTTTGATTCGAAAGTTCCTGAAAAGCCGGACCTCAACTTCGCTTCTGTTAGAACATCAAGATAACTATTAGTGCCAGCTTTACTAGTGCTACTGAAATCGTTGAATCGCGCCTGGAAGTTAAGAGGCGTGGTCACATGGCGGACTGACGAAATAAAGCAACGGATGTTTCCCCAACCTCGTCGCGCACTTGCCTAAGGCGCGGTACAGCGGTTTCGGTAGCACTATACCACGAGGTCAAATTCCCGCTTCGCTTCGGTTGTTAATAGGAGAAAATCCTCTCATTTCTACCAAGATACCTTTTTAAACCCCTTGCCGTGTTTTAACGACTGACTTACGACTGACTCTGACTCGTGATGAAAATTTTGACTTAAACATGAATATGACGATTCAGGTTCGTGAATAGATAGTTAGGCCAGCCGTAAACATCACGTGCCGATTGATGAGTCATGTAAAAAATGAAATATACATCAGTATTGGACTACAAGAGCAGTAATAGAAACGACAATATTTAAAAAAAAGTGTCTATGTCAGAGGCAATGATATTTCGTCTCGTATTATGACTTTTCTCGCGTATCAATCTAATCGTGTTTTCCACGCGTGGACACTTAAAACTTAGGCCTGACTTTCGTCAAGATAAATGTCACTGTAAGGCGTTCCACAATTGTAGTCCACATCGACTTCACATAAGATAATTCTAGCGGAGATCCAGAATGCGGTGAATTGTGTAGAAATACATTTCATCTCGTCTGTGCCCTTGTTTGCCAAGGCGCGGTCATACCCCACTCCCGCTCCACATGTCATATTTATCATACGATAGTATAAATATATTTTAAAACTTTTTCAAACGTAAATACGTTTAAGTATGCTACGTGCTACCATTTGAAATAATAACCAATTATTAAATGTGGGCGAATATACATTATAATTACTTGAACGGCCGTCGCAATCAAAATTCTTTGAGACATTTTACGCAGTTCGAATAAAAAAAGATAGTCTGAATCTATATTGTTATGAACAAAATTATATTAGTAAACGCTCACATTGCAGACAGTTTAAATATACTATGGAGACTATTTCACCGAAATACATATTAAATTTATATAAGACACTATATATAATACAAAATACAACAAGAAGTTAACAGAAATAATATATGTATTTTTTTAATTCATATCATTATAACCGTATCCCGCTATTTATGTTTACATTTTTTACAAAAATATTTCGGTGCAGATATAAATGTAGTGTATGTGTATGAACGCGGCATAGACAAATAGGAGGGATAGAATTGAATGCTCTATGGCAAGGCGACTGAGACAATTGTAAAAATTAACAACCTAATAAAAGTGGTGTTCCTCCAAAAATAATACAAAAAAGTAATCCAACAAGTCCTATAATAATAAATAGTAAAAACTTTTTAAATGCTTTTTCTTTCCTTTGTTTATATATTTTTTATTTTACGCATTATACATGTTTTTTTTTTAATAAATGCAAAGTAACATACAATAGAGTAATAATATATCTCTAATTGATTCAGTAAAAAGTAGAGATTATTTTAGTAATTCGGCTGTGCTTCGCGGCGCAATGGAATTGCGTTGTCTTGAAAACCGCGACGCAGCGCTTTTGCGCTGTTTCAGTGTGTCCCTGTTGTTCCGTGGGAGTGAACGTAGTCCAATCGCACGCGTACAACACGAGTCATTTTAAAATAACTTTTACCGTTTTTATACATTATTTTTCAAAAATAAACATGTCACGGGATACTTTCTCAGACGTTGATTCTATTGCTAGTGATTCAGAGAATGGTGAAACAACAGACTCAAGTAGTGATGATAGCATTGTTATAACTCATCAAAGAAAAAGACAGAGGATTAACAGTGAGTCTTCTATCTTATCTTCATCTTCAGAGACAGATGAAACACCGACTTTTACAAATATTACTTCGAAAAATGTGTTTTCTAAAGCAACAAATAATTTTTCGGAGACTCCCGGACCTAGATGTGCGCCTCCCCCAGATGCTGCACCCATAGCGTATTTTAATTTATTTTTTACCACATCACTGCTTGAAACCATCGTAAAGGAAACAAATCGGTATGCTACCCAGTTTTTTGCCTCGCACACTGTTACCAATAATTCTAGAGCAAAAAAATGGACGCCGACAACAATATACGAAATGAAAGCCTTTATTGCAGTCTTACTCGAAATGGGGATTACTAGAAGGCCCACAATTGATAGTTATTGGATAAAAGGTTCCCGTTATATACCATGGTTCAGAACAATGTTTTCAAGGGACAGGTTTCAATTGATTTTGAAGTTTTTTCACTTGATCGACAATACGCTATTATTTGAACCAGGCCATTCGAATTATGACCCATGCGGTAGTTTCGATATTCTTGTCAAACATGCAAATACTGTATTTCAGCAGCATTACATACCAAATCAACAATTATCTATTGTCGAATCGTTAGTTGGTACTCACAGACATTCCAGCATAAAACAATACCTCCCAAACAGAAGACTCCATAAATATGGGATCAAATTTTGGATGTTGTGCGACTCTATTTCTAAATATTGCTTAGGTTTTTATTGTTACAAAGGAGCTAAAAATACAGACGACAGAGATTTAGTACAAAAACATGGTCTTGGATATACCGTTTCGCAAAAATTACTTTCAATTGGAAATTATCTGCACAAAGGATATCATTTGTTTACAGATGATTTTTACACAAGCACACGTTTGGCTAAAGCCCTTTTGAAAGAAAATACGTATTTAACTGGAATAATTAGACGTAACAGAAAAGAGGTTCCTGCGCAAGCTAAGATAGTAATCGTAGGAAAAGCTAAATATATGTCGCATGAAAACGTATTGATGTGTTCGTTCAGGGAGAGAAAGTCTAAACCACATCCAGTCATATTGATTTCATCCAACTCGGACGCAAAAAGTGTGACGATCATGAAAAAGAAAGGGGATTTTGAATACGAAAAAATTGTACCAAGCATGGTGTTTGACTATGACAAATACATGGGTGGTGTGGACGAGTGCGACAAAATGTTGTACGCGTATTTAGACGAGCGGAGAACCCTGAAATATTGGAAAAAAGTTGTATTTAACATATTCGGAAGAATGGTGCTCAACTCTTATATTTTGTACGTTTCCAACACTACCGAAAAAAAAATGAACCGGCTCACATTCACATCGAAAATTATTAACGCTATCGAAAAAGAGTGGATGAAACATAAAAATACAGTGTCGCCACAACCATCTTCATTAAAAAAATTTGCGCTTGAAAAATTGCCGGGACGCAACCTGCGACAGTGTGCGGTGTGCAGCAACAGGAGTGGGATCAAGCGATCGCGCCTTATTTGTGCTTCTTGTAAAAAAGGCCTTCACGCTATTTGCGCGGCGAAACATTGTTGTTATACATAAAGTTTTACATATAAGAGTCAGTGATCTTTGCCTAAACAAAATAAAAAAAAAAACTATTTGCCTTTTCTTTCTTTATAAAACGAAAAGAATTATTAAAATTGATTCACATTTCTTTATGTTTTATTTTATAATCAAGTCAAAATTTTCGTGATTTCTTCCAAGAAATGCAGTCAAAGATTATATAATATTTAATTTCAATAAAAAAAATAAAGGTAACAACCAATTAATGGCCTAGTGTCTATCTTTATACATACGACTTGCCTATAGCAAGTTGTAATTCTGATTTCATTTTTTTAAAAAATAACTGCGTAAATATATAAGTGTTTAATAGATAAATAATGTCCTAGATACTAAATTCGGCCATATGTATAGTTGGGTGATAAAAGTAAAAATAAGTCAAACGTAATTACTTTGTCAGCGGTTTCGTGTGTTCGTTCTGTTCTATTTATATGTTAAGTTAGCTACCGATCACAAAGATAACGCTCCTTTAGCATTCACTGCTCCGTATAAAGATATAATCTGTACTAATTGCGTTCTAGCCAGACTTGTATTATGTTCATGTTTTAAAATGTCGAGCAAAAACTACGCCTAGAGTTTACACATTTTTATAAATACACAATCAAACTTTATATTAACAACACATACTTCAATTGTATTAAATTATTATATTAAAATAATAAAAATAAAACTATTTTTTGAGTACATTGATCTAACGTATAATCATAGGAGCTGAAAACATTTCAAGAAATAAAACAATACAAAACTCCGAGAAATTAAAACAAAATATGTCGCTAAAATTGATTTATTTCGATGTAATATTCTTTGATGGACCTCCCCAGTCTATGTCAGCGGAGGTCCGACGGCTGAATATGAATATTTGACTTCAAAATAAGCATTTTTTTTCTTAAATATCGTCAACTGTATGACAGATTATCAGAAACGCTGTGTGTAGACTTCACAAAAGTTCAGTCATAGACTTTTGCTAAGATGAGTAACATTGCTTGTTGCGTATATTCTGGTTAGTTACGGCGTAACCAAGTTAATTACTGGATTAATGAGATATTTAATTTTGTGTAAAATATGTACAACAAACGTTATATAGTGTAAAGTCGTGTATAGTGAAGGAAAATTGTAGTATTTAGCGCCCTAAAGAAGCATTTAGAGGTCCAAGGAGTATCGCGCTTAACCCTTCGTGTGCCGCAACATGGCGCCTGTGAGTGTCGGGAACGAATTTTTTAAAGATAAATGAAATATTATTGTTTTAAACTGTATTTTCAGGGTAACTCGATATAATGTAGCCTATTTTATTTCGGGCAGATCTGACCTGCACTGTTCGGATAGATATGTCTAGGTATTCTACAGAGGTTAAAAGAGGTATTAGATAAAACTTACACGGGCACAGGGTTGGCTCTCGCCCGTGTGCAATGAAGCCCTGGCGTTCCAACAACAAGCTATTTTATAAGTAGGTATAGCTTACAGTATGGTATGTTACGGCTTCTAAATTTTAAATACGTGAAATAAGGTTTGGTTCGAGTTGAAACAAAATGTTCGAAAAAGAAGCCGTCCATAGGGCGCTCGCGTTTGATAACTGCCGCCACCGCGCTGGCTGGCCGCTTCATATCATCGTTGTACCATGATGGTCCAAGACGATGCTCTTAGCTGTCTCAGAGAGCACGGCGGCGCCCGTGTGCATTACACACCCTGCACTATAGGTTAAGTCGCACCTACATAGGAAGCAGTGTAAGTCATGTAAAAAGAAGTTTCATTCTACTAGACTTGTTATGGTACAAAGTGTATAGAGAAATGAAGACTTGTCGCGAGGTTGCCGCTGGTAGCAAAACACGGAGAATTCCGCGGCGCGACGTTGCCGCTCCGCGCGGTACCGCTACGCGCCGTTGCCGCCTCGACCCACTTACAAAAGCGGGCGGGGGACGGCGGCGGCGGTTTTTTTATTTCCGCGCGGCTAAATTCTCCCGTCCCGCTTATAGCACAATTGTAGACGATTTTTAGATTCTTAAGGTCGTCCTTCACCGATAATAATACATCGATGGATGCGCCATTAAATACAACTAAATACAATAGGAAGCCCAACTTACAAGAATTTTTTTATTATTAATTACGGTTCAGACCAAAATGTTTGTTTTATGTATCTCAGGCAATATAGTTATCGAACTAAAATTATCATTAGAAAGAGAGAAAACACAATACGAAACAAGAGTTTTTTAATTTAGCATTCTATATACATATATATACATGGTGATTTTTTATGTGTGTAAAAACTTCGAATCGGTGAATGTATAGCTTATTTATCAGCCAAAAACCTTTTAAGCGTTTACACTCATTTCCAATCAACCTGTATAAAATTATCACTCGGAAGTATGTTACATATTTTTTTTCTAATGGAATGCAAATGGCCAGTAACTTTTGGCTGTCACACAGACAAGACAGATAGTTAATAATAATATACATATATATACATATATATATATATATATATATATATATATATATATATATATATATATATATATATATATATATATATATATATATATATATATATATATATATATATATAGTTTATAAATCAATACGATACTGCATTCCAGCCAGCATTAGACTAGTCTGTGAACAAATCGTGTTTCTGTAGTTGCTATGCACAATTCTAAAGAGCTTAATCTAGGTTACGTACTTACATAAATAGGACACTTTAATTACTTCTAAATTTAATCTTCTAATCGATAATTAAGATCTATTTATAATATTGAACGCCGAGTATATTCATGTTAATTTTATAATTTTACTTAATGGGTACGTAATTAAAGTTTTTTTTTTTTTATATTTGCTCCTCTATTTTCACTCTGTACGCGGGAGTTGGTTTAATTTAATTTTTAATTGCATTACATCAGTAGTTATTTTATATTTGTTACGTTGATGATCCTAGTGCGGCATTCCATTTGTCAAGGTGCAAAAACTACCAGTTTTTATTAATTAATTATGATTTGTTTTTTGTAAAATCTTTAAGAAAACTATAAGTCTTTTAATAGGCTCCCACTGAAAAGCATAGGCTTTCCCCAAATATCACCACGTTGACCTTGACTAAGGCTGCATACCTATTGGGCCCTAGATGCGAGAACCTTTCGGTGCCAAAGGCTATAGTTTGCATAAGCGATGACCTCCGCTCACTATAACTCAGACGAACAATTCTTCGACTTAGTCAATAGGAGAAGTTTCCAATTGGCACAGCTAGTTTTGTAAGTTAAATGGGATATGATTGTTTTAAAAGTCCATTTTCTAACAGATAAAACCATTAACTATTATTAATTCTTTCTGTGTGATTGTATAATACCTTAGCGACAGATATCTTAATGTGTTCACAACATGTTTTTTTATTTTTTTTTTATTATTAATTCACATTTTCATTTACATATAATAATCGCTAAACATTCAACCGGCCAGTTTTTCACGACTCAATAATAATTTAATATAGTTATTATTCATATAGAACCGGTTCTGTTGTCAAGCTGTTTATAACACATATATATGGTCGGCTCCGAAGTCTGTATCGCGCAGCATGTAACATGACATCGGAATATTTTAACGTATGGATATATTTAACAATAAAAAAACAATTATTATACAACTTATTTTCACAGTATATTTTCAAGAAAGCTGTGAGATTTCTTTTGGTTTGGCACCACTAGTTGGCAAATTTTTTACGGTTTTTAGATTACTGATATAAAAGTATGAATCGACGCTCTACTCTTCTATATCTATTTCTTGAATTTCATCATCATTATTATTCCAGCTGTAAGACGACGGCTAGTGAACATAGGCTTCACCCAGAGATTTAGTTGGAAGCTGACTGAAGTCAGCGTTTTTAGAAAACCCATCTGTCTTCCTTGTGGATGTCCTATGCTATATTCGATTGTTCATTCGCGCTGTTAGCCATTTTGGCTTTTACAGCTTCATCGGACTCGCGGATTCAAAATCCGCAAGCTATGTCCTATGTCCTATGCTGCGCTTGCTGGTTCGTGGTCTCTGCAGAACTTTCAGGTTCCGGCAGCCATCTGTTCTGGGCGCTATGTGGCTTGGCTTGCTCACGGTCAATTCGCAGTGCTATGTCGGTTTATGTAATATCAAATGAAACGAATAGCCCATATTAATGCTTAAACTTATATTATAACATATATAGTAATATAACTTTGTCAAACTCATTAGTTTTGTGACGCAGATACAAAACGATCACTCTTGGGATACGCCTCCGAGATTGAAGCGCGATCTCGGACGACTTACTTAAATTACTTCGCTGCGCCACAAGATCATGTAGCTGACGAACTGAACAGCATATATTATGACCTCCGCTATTGGTGACCTCTCCTTCCACTCCTGTTTCTGTGGGAACAGGGATTTTATTTTTATTTTATTAATTTTTTTTATTACACTTTTCTTCCATGCATCACATTATCTATCTTTCCGTTCTTTCACTCTACAATTCTGTCTTTATCTTCTATTATATCCCATTCATCCATCCTCATCACTACTGTTTGATGTTTTTTATTACAGTTTATCAAAGATTTTTATTTTAATACATCAAAGTTAATTTAATTACTTTTTAATTTATTCCCGATATAATTTTTATTTCTTTTAATTTTTTCATTATTTGTTTGCCTGTTTACACCTTGTTTATTATTGCATTTTTGCCACAACCCTGCAGAATCCGAGGAAGGACTCTCTTTCTTCTTTTTCAGCCAAAATGTAAGCGACAGTGGTCTCCTCTATCCTTTTTCCTATCCAGCATTCGGTTTCGAAAATAAGAGTGTTTGGAGTTTCCTTTTTCGTTTCATTTACTATGATAGTAGTTATATCAGTTCTACACGAACCGATCGATCGATTTCAGGTTCGGCTTTCTCGCATGGAGTCCTTGCCTGAACGATCTAACACTTCTGCGGGCTCTTAAAGCAGTTAAGTACCTAAGTAACTGCTTGCTGTTCCCTTGAGCAGTGCTCCGCAACTGGTGTCCCACAGGTGGGATAAGTGTGCTCCGGTAAAATATATCAAATTGAAATTTAAAAAATTTTCATAATACATATTTTGTATTTGAGACACAATGGCGCGTTACGTTCACACGTCTCACAAATTTACCTTTTGGTGTGATCAGAAAAGATTGCGGAGTACTGCCCTGGAGGTCCACTCGTGCTAAATTACTCAATAAAAAGCCCAGGTTAAAAGCCCCTAAGGCTTGCCATAATCTGCGGAAACTGTATATGTTAAGTGAAACATAAGCCCTCAAAACCTCATTATGACTTTTTAGTACAATAATCTACCCTCATTACCTTTAATTCCGGAAAAAAGTCTCTCTGAAAGTAATAACAACGTGTAGCTTTCATTAGTCTAGTTACCACAAATCTTGTTACCACTCGGGTCCATAGCTACAGTGCTTCTCACTCGTATCCGAGCGTGCGTCTCGTTCGTTTTGAGGTAGTCAGTGTAGCGGCGGCGTTTGTGGCGAGCGAGCGTCGTTTCGCGTAGCTACTCTGGTAATATCGTCAACTTATAAAAACAAGTATTGCATGCATTTTTACAGTGTTGTAATTTTTATACACGATCGTACGTAAGGCATTTTGTTGCCACAATGTACAGTAAGGCCGGTGCGTCCAAAAGTAAAATCAAACCGATTATTTCAACATCTCATACTAAAAAGCGACGACAGAGTTATAATTGCGACTCTGAAAGTTCTGAACAATATTATAGTGATGAAGAAGTGTACCCGCAAGCAGCTTATGAAGAAGAGCTATTGAAACCTATGATTAGTGATGACCCTGAGCGAATAAATACATCAGGTACGCATGATGTACCAGCTCAGTCTTTAAATACATCAGCATCAAAGAGAGTTTTAATTGAATTAGACAGTAAGCCTGTAATTTCACGTAAGCTATTGAAACCTATGTTCAGTGATGATTCTAAGGAAGTCAATACACCAGGTACGCGTGACGTACCAGCTGTATCGTCTCCTTCTCCTGTACTTGTTCCGAAATCTGAATGTTGTAGTCCCAATTTTCCAAGTGATGACGATGTCCTATTACCTGATCATTCACTTGAAGAAACCACTGGAACCTGGAGAAGTATGCCACATTCAATGAAAGTTATTGATTTTATTAAAAAACAGGAACTCTTAGTGCCACCTCCTTCAGACCCTTACCAAGCTTTCCGTCTGTTAATCGATGACGATTTATTAGATCTTATCGTTCGAGAGACCAATACAAACGCATTAAGAGTGGTTAGTGAAGAGAATGTAAAACAAAAATCAAGAATAAAAAATTGGAAAGATTTAACTCGGGAAGAACTGCTGACGTTTCTAGGACTCATTCTTCACACTGGAACAATTCGACTAAACCGCATATGCGATTATTGGAAAAGACATTATTTATTTAATATACCATGCTTCGGACAATTCATGTCTCGGAATCGTTTTCTATTGATATTACGATGCCTGCATTTTACGTCTGAACCAAATGATGAAGACCGTTTAAAAAAAATCAGACCATTTATGGATCATTTTAACAATAAAATGAAAACTATATACAGTCCGGGTAAAGAGTTGTTACTAGATGAGTCTATGGCTTTGTGGCGCGGTCGATTGCTGTTCAGACAGAACAAACGGCATAAGTATGAAATTAAACTGCACGTCCTGGCCGAGCCGGATGGTACCGTTTTAAAATATCAAGTTTACACAGGTGCAAATGTTGAGACGTCAGTTCAACGTCATGCTAGTGAGATCGTCTTGAAACTTCTAGAAGAGAGACTAGATTTTGGACACCATGTATACATGGATAGTTATTACAACTCTTATGGCTTGGCTGTGAAATTGCTAGATCAACAGACGTACTGCACAGGAACGTTAAGAAAAAATCTCAAGGATAATCCTAATGAAATTGGGACTATCTCGTTGAAAAAAGGAGAAAACAAATCGTTCTTTCTGGACGGTGTTCATATTGGAATATGGAGGGATAAACGTCATATACTGTATATCTCCACAGAACATGGTGATGAAATGATGGAAACCACTTCGAAAAGGGGTTCTGTAGTGATGAAACCAAAGGCAATGGTTTATTACAATAATTTAATGTCGGGCGTTGATCTTCAAGATCAGATTCTGTCTTATTATCCAGTCCAAAGAAAGTCGCTGCGCTGGTACAAAAAGCTATTCGTGCATATGCTACAAATGAGTCTAAGTAATGCATTTTACTTGTACAATAAATTTGCATCCAATCATAAAATGAATCTGTATGATTTCCGTTTGAAGATTCTAGAAGTGATTCTACCTGATCCCAATGAAATCAATCGACGCAACATATTGAAAGTGAAACACGAACTCACTAAAATTGAAAAGACCCGAGCCAGACAAAAGAAGGTAGGAGGTATCATGAAAGAAATT
Organism: Battus philenor; assembly: GCF_028537555.1. Lineage (NCBI taxonomy): Eukaryota > Metazoa > Arthropoda > Insecta > Lepidoptera > Papilionidae > Battus > Battus philenor. The sequence goes on from NW_027181686.1 coordinate 11,416,481, forward strand.
ACAGAAGTTGCACGAAAAGAATGCAAAGGCTGCAAAGCACAAAAAAAGAGGTTGCAAACAATTTATGAATGTAAGCAATGTGATGGTTCGCCAGGTTTCTGCACAAGATGCTTCTGCCTGGCACACTCATAAGCTTTCACAAAATGTTTAGCTTTTCAATTACAGAAATTACTAATTTTTGCCAGTGACAATTTTTTTTTAGATTTGGATTTCGATTTTTTTTTTTGTATTTTACACTTTTTCAATTAAACATATGTATTGAACGTTTCTTAATTTGTTTTTTGATGTTTCGTTTTTCGTTTTGATTTGCCTAACCTGTAAGTCTTATGTGTATGTATTTATATATCTGACTGATATAAAGAAAGTTACAAATTCTTCTTGATTAATTTTCTTAAATAAATTGAATAAAGGCCGCAAATTTGATAAAAAATCGTAGATTTGTTCATTCCTTGCTTCCACCCCCCACCCACTCGGATCCGAGTATTTGGCACCCAGGCGTGCTGCGAAATACACCTTTAAAATGTTGGTTCTTGGCGATCATTTTTTTTTCGAAAGGAGCAAATGATAAAACCTATAGCGAGGTGGAGGCACCTAAGTCTGCAGTACTCACCATTACAATTAGATGTGTTCTTAAAAAAATATTTGCGGGTAAACTGGATCGACGTGAGATAAGAGGGCCAATGTTGTGATATGTTGTACGGTCGCGTTGCAATCGCTTGCAGACCATGGCGCTAGCTGGGGATGCGAGGCTTTTATCGATAATTATTTTTGTTTAAATATTTTCCACCGTAATGCCTATCACATACACAATGTTTTTATGTCAGTGCTATCCGGACCGCAGGAGAGAGCGGACGTGTGACAGTATGTTTGTTATTTTAGACAATGAAGATTCAATAAAATACGAAATCGTTCAACTTTTATTTCATCAATCTTGTCATTTCTTCACCAATGACAGGCTTGAAACCAGATTTTGATAATGCTTTTCATTTTATATTGAGGTGTAAAAACGGCAATGCTATCTACCTAAACGGAAATAAGAAGTAGAGATTGTAATAAGATTTCCCGCGCTTACTTCAGATAAGGCATAGTTATAATCAATAAAGTCACCTATAGATAGATATAAGAGTATGTTATTAATATTAGACTAAGAGTTTAATGTGTCTTGAGATTTGAACGCTTCCGCAGATCATGTAACAGGTTCCAAATATCCACCAATTAATCCCAAAAATATTAGATATTAGTCTAGACTAAACAAATAATTTATAACCATGAAGTAATTACAAAGTTTATTCCACAATAATTACTTTTTAACTATCAAGCTAATTTTAAACACGGTCACGCCAACTATTACTAGCATAATGAATCATACTGTATATTGTTACAAAGCACGAGTTACAGAACCCTCTAAACAATAAACACAGAACCTTAGGATCAAAAAGCGCTGTGAACACACGTAATCTTAAAGTTATTTATAAATTTTTGTGTACGGTTCTCGGAAATTCTAACAGAGTACTATCTCGAACTTACTAGAACCTTATCCGTAGTATAAATAGGTGTACCTCATGTCGACAGTTTAGTGTGTTGTTCGAGTTATAAGATTAAGATCTACGATCAGTGATACATAGTGACTATTTGGCAAGTTTGGACAGTGATTTCTTAAGCGATTTGGAACCATAGTTTGGACATCGCGAAAGTATACTTTGTGTTTAAGTAGGGTGACCATCTGATTTGTGAATAGAGGACTCCTTGTGAACCAGTGGTGTTTCATTTCGATTCAGAACCCATAGTACTTAACAATGTACTAGAAACAGTACGTTTCATTAGCCTAGTAACTAAACTGTGACCATAGATCTGATTTCAACAGTAAGATATCTACTGACATAGGCCTCAAACCAGAGATTTCCAATCAAAAGAATCGGTTGTTACTGCCTCCATTCAACGTCTATCGACGACGTTAATATAGTCGTCTGTATTCGTGACTGGATGTATTACGCAGCATTTGCTAGTTTGTGATATCAACTCTAGAAACTTAAGACCACATGTGACTACTACAACCACCACAATGACTTTGTTATTATGTTAAATTCGAATATTACTACTAAAATTACTCAAGTATATCGTTTCTGTCGATATAAAATTGCGTACACGGTTCGCATCACTAGAGGCATCGGGGCTGACGCTCGCACAATGCACATCCGGCGTCGGATCCTCAGAGCGGTCTCTCCGCGTGCATTCGCCTGTGTATTGCGATGCACCGACGTATCTAATGCATGCGTACTTGCGTGCATGCATGCGTTCGCTACTTTGTGTCTTATTTAGAATTAATAATCTCTAAGTCATTAATAATCATAAACGGATAGTCAACTGACGCCACTATTTATGTTGACTCATTGTCTACCCAACATATTTTCATTAAATCTATTCAGAACAGTTGTAAGACTTCTTATATTAAAGCGCCTTGAAAGAGCGAGAAAGAAACAAGTGGTTTTATTTCATCATTTCTAATAACCGAGTAAATAACCTTCCAAAACTTATTAGGTCCAAAATTTCGAGACATTTACCTTCATGGTGTATTTATGAAGATATTTTCAGGTGTAAGTTATTCACGGAAAATTTCATATAACATTTTCTTCCGACGACCTTAACAAAGTCATCTGTCCAATTTGTGTGTTTGCTGGTCCGTGGTGTCCCAAAACCTTATATTTGCTCTATATTATACTATTACTAGAATCTCACCGTTCTTTGCTCACTGCGGGGCATTTGCGATTGTTGTATTGAACTCGGAGGCACGTAGTTTTGAATTGCGTTCCGACCCTTTGTATGAAGATAAAAACCTGTATAGATAACATTGCCGTGGCCTGTCGGTCACGAGCCGCGCTGCCGACTTATCCGATTCAATTAACATTCCGCTGATAAAACACTCCTGTTATTAACGTCGCCTTCTTACAAAGGAACTTTGTATTTATAAACAACGTATTTACATACAATAGTTTATTCGCAAGGCCTGTGTTAATACAGTACAGCACTAGGGTGAACACATTGCGTAACGGAAAGCTTTTACTGATTTTGGATAAAAAAATGGCAAGCACCCCGAAATAAAAAAGTGCGCTGCAGTACGTAATAATAATAAATCCGATGCGATCCGCGACGTTGCCGCACCGCGCGCGCGACGTTGCCGCTCCGACGGATACGGCGGCGCCGCGTTGCCGCACCGCGCGGCGCGGGCGGTCGGGCCGCGGCGTTGCCGCACCGCGCGCCCGGCCCGTGGGACACCATTCATTCAATTATTGGCGTGTAACAGAGTTTATAATGAATCCGAAAAGAGTTCGCGGCCGATCGCAGTTTATTTATTGTGTCACGGGGCTTCGTAGCGCAGGTCACGTCGTCTTACTCCGCGATATCGATCGTTCTCCAAGCGCCTTATTCCTTGTCTTTTACCTATCCAAATGGCACATTGCATCTTCTCTTTGGAACCAATAATTCAAAAGTAAGGACTCATTTCGGCTGTCTGTACGAATTACTTGCTGTGAGATAACTAGCTACGTTACACGCACGCTGATGTATTTTTAATATGCTTTCTAAAAAAAGCCAGTCTACATCGTGCGCCCTTAGCAACCATCTATCATTTAATATCTTAATGATTGCTCGGAGAAATAATGCAGCCATTTGTTTATTGTCATTATTTTTGTATTTCTTTGAACACTTTAAATGTGTATTAACTCACATCGTGACGCCGTCCTTCTAGTCACCCATATAAAAAAACTAGTTTTACATACAAAAAGACGCTTCTGTGTTGGTACATAATTCTCATATACTTATTATTTGGGTTTTTAAATACAAAATGTTGAAATCTATGTGCTGTTCACCGATATTATACCGACACGATGAAAGTTAGTTCAAGTTGAAGTAGAATAAAATGAGCCGCGTACTATTTGTACGTCTATACTTTAAATATAGACTACTTAAATATATAGACTACTTAAATATATACATAAATACTTTATTTTAACGAAGAAAACTAACATTCAATTTAAATAAAACTTGTATAATGTATTTAAATACAAACATTACTTGAATGAACTTTATCTTTTATACGAATAAATTAAACAAGGCCGTATTTTTTTCTGTAATTGTAAAAGTTTTATTTACTAAATGTTTAGAGCGGTTGACGTCACCCGTGTATTCGGGTAAGTGAAGTATAGGTTTTCAGAACACACCGTATTCATACTTTATTCAACCTGGCCATGGGCAGCTCTTAAGTTATGCTATTAACAAAAATTTAACTCAATAACTCCAAGTTGCTAATAATACTTCTTAACAGCGCACAACATGCTTAGCTGGGCATAGGCCTTCATCAGAGGCTTCCAATAGGTCCGGTTTGATGCGGCCTGCATGCAATGTCTTTAACAAGGTCTGTGTCCCACGCTTCGAATGCTGGTGGGCGGTTTCTACTCCAGAACCTCAAACTCCTAGCGGATATCTGTTCTGCCAGCCACGTGGCCTTTCTACTGTCACATTAATTTCGTCTTCGAATCTCCAACTCTCCTTAAATCTCCACTCAACTTATTCAATCACATCATATATATATTTATATATATATATATATATATAAATATATATATATATATATATGTTTGCGTTTAAAAAAGATTACGTAATTGACTTCAGCCGAAATGCCATTTCTTTAAGGTTATCTAAAAAATACATGAATGTTTATTTTTCTTACTTATTTAGTCTATCCAATTATAGAATTGATCATAAACACGTTTTGTCATATTCAAAATTTCTTAAAATATATTTTCGGTAATAATGTAAAGATTATTCACTCGTTACGTAAATTCGTTTTTTTGCTCTTTTTTTTTGTAAGATTACTCACTATCTTAAATACCAAATGATCATTGTCTACCCAGATGACGCAGTACGAAAATATTTCTTAAAATACTTTAAAAGTAATGTGATTTTCCTGTTCCTCCGAGTGAAGGACGCAAGCATTAATTGTGCATACTATACTGGCTGTTCCCCATTCTTTTCAAGCTCCCCGCAATGTCGTTTGTGGATGTAATTTCATAAAATTCTTCGTATTTTTTAACAAACTAATAAAAAAGTTTAAAAATATGCAATTTTTTTTTTCAATGAACTCCTTCTTAAGCCCGATTCTAGGCTGATCACAACTTTACGAAAGAAATATTCGTACTAGAATCTCATAGCCTTATGGTAGACGCCGCGTGGGTAGAACTCCCACTAGGTGAACATACATAGTTATGATCCCGAAAAGTCGCTGGATGTGGACAGCGCATAACTGGTCATGGTGGTGAACTTTGACGAAGAACTATGCCTTGCAGTGGGTGTCCGTCGGCTCTGAAAAGAAGAAGAAACCTCAAGGTTACAAAGATATTGTAATGGATGCAGATGCCGAAGTCTTTGGGAACGCCAGCGGTGGACCATCTGCGGCTGAAATGTTGATAATGATGATGATGGACAGATAGATCGTTTGTGCAAGCCGTCACTGGCAGCCGTTGGAGCTGAAGGATTCTAGAGTGGCGACTACGAGTCATGGGTACGCCACGCCCCCTCTGGGTGGAGTGACAATATAGTTGAGGTCGCAGGAAGTCATTGAATGTAGCCAACGTAAGACTGGTCATAGTGGCAATCTTTGGAGTAGGCATTGCAGTGGGAGTCTATCGGCTGAAAAAAAAAAAGGTAAATAAATGTGTTTATCTATTCATACTAAAAGTATAAGTATATAGTATATCTATACGTGGTTATCTTTGCAATCACTCACTTGCTTAATAATAGTCTATTTATGAAAACACATTGAGACGTATACAGGCGTATGCAAACTATTCCATTCTCTTGCTGCGCGCGTAGGGAGCGACGGAAACGGTTCGATCGCGCGCGAGGTATTTCCACAACAAAGCGACTTGCCCGCCGCGTCTCACGTCAACGCACTGAAAACTACTGTACCAGATCGTGTTTAGATCAACAGCAACTGATCTAGTCTAGATTAACAGCTTTCTTAGACTGGTATGTTAAGAGTCGTTAAATGGAACGTTCTGCTAAGCAAAGCAGCCTTCCGATCTTTTGAAAACTATGTAAATTCCGAACTGATCCAGAATACAAACTCTAACTTAATCATTATCCCGTCAGTATAAAAATATTACATGTCAGTTACTCGGCTAATAGTTTAACCCTTAAATGCATAATGTTGCAAATCTGCAATATACCACTTAAACGGTATAAGTAGCAGTAAATGCATAGTGTTGTATAGCTGCAACATAAGGTTTTGGAAAAAAATTAAATAAGTATAAGAATATTATACATATATAAAAATATTTTCCTCTGTATTGTAGTGTACCTATCTGCAAGATATATATTTTTTAAAAGTATAAATAAAAGTCGTGCATTTAAGGGTTAATATCTACAACAGTATAAAAAAATAGCCGCTATAGTTGTTATCGTATAGAGTCATTGGCTGTCTACATTCCAATAATATATGCCAAGAATCGAGAGCGTAGTACAGCGGCACGCACGCCCCCCCCTCCCCCCGCGCTGCCCACCGCACCGCCCCCCCGCGGCCACGCGTGGGTATCGCGGGAGTCGGTTCTAAGAAATAGCCTACCGGGGATTTTTTTGTCGTTACGAGTAGAATGCCGGCCCCGGCGCCGCGACAAGCCATGTCTACCCACACTAATTTTATAACAACAACTATCTTGTACAAATATTACATAAAATATAGTTACAACATGAACAAAAGTCATCGACATAGCGGATAAATGGGTTTGTCACAAAGCAGGTAGTTGCATGTTTGGGCTTTAAGCGAAGGATGTTTACCTAAAAGGTAGAGAGATGACATCGTGGAAGTCTCTTAGCCTGATGGATCCAGAGCTATCATGATGAGTCAATATAGATAGGTGGAGAAATCTTATATATAGTGTATATAAAAAAGATTTGTTAAATAAGAAAAAGACCAATATTTAGCCACTTCCGCACATACAGTGGTAGTTGTGCAATAAAGTTCACCGCCCGCCAGCCCGCTTATAAATGCGTATGGGGCAAACAATGGAAATCACACAACTGCCACCGCTAAATTACTCAACACGTGTTTCACCCCTCCACGGGGCATCTTCAGAAGTTCGATTAGTGCCAAACACAGAGTGAGCTAAATATTGGTCCTTTTCTTACTTAGGATGAACTTCCGCGAGGTAACGCTTGATTCCATTAAATAGTCTTGTTAAAGTCGATGGAAGACACTGGATGTAAACTTGGAAATCTAAACGGTAGGCTTATGTCCAGGTGTGAACGTCCTGCGACTGGAACGATCAGGATGATGGTCCTGGTAATGAATATACTCTTACACAAAGAGATGCAGATTTTTGGAGTCTTACAGTGTGCAGGTTACGACAGCTTGTACAAAATCGACTTTAATGCCGCCGTCCCTTTTCAGATCACGCGCAAACCTCACCCCGATTCGGAGATCGGGCACGGCATTTGTTATTCTCGTTTGTTGTGTCTAAAAATAGGAGGGCAAAAAAGGTTTAGGGGCGGCGACCTCGGCCCGGCGACGGCTCCATTGCGGCCAGGTAGACGAAATGACGGCCTGGGAAAGTTGATAACGTACAGGTGGCCGCTTACAAAATTGTAAGCGTCTAACATTGTATCTCTTTTATTCCGCGTGAAGTGTGCTTGTAGCGATCTAAACATAATCACTTTTACGTAGCCTGTTTAATATAGGCGTCGTATTTATAATATTATAAAATATATGCATCATTATATCAGCCTATAGACACTCACTGTAAGGCCTCTTTCAAAGATCATCACGATGATCTAACTTGCGCTGACCGCGTTCAGCGTCTTCTAAAATCGACTAAGACATCGTCATCCCCTAAAGATTTTCAATAGAACCTGTTGGAAAATGCCTGCACCTAGCCTTTTCCAATGACCTTAACGAGGTTGTAGGTCCTCCACCTTGTGGGCGGATTTCCCACGCTACGCTTGACAGTCCTTAAATCCAATTTCTCTTGATCACCGGCTATACACTATTTGGTGCAATAAGAGAAGAATACCAGTCTCGTTTAGCAGAGAGAATAGGGGAGGAGAAAATCGCCTCAATAGTGAGCAAAGAGGAGTGCCGTTAGACTTTTTTGGAGTAATGCAAAATGATGATAGGAAAAACGGTAAAAAGCAATAAATACAATAATTAGAATAATGAATGATGAAATGGCTGTGATATTAGAAATAGTAAATTAAATACAAAATATATAGTGAGAAAATAAAACATTGAATATGAGAAATAACGAAAAAAAAAGAAACAGTGACACGATGTCTGCTAGGAAAGTACGGATAAAAATGAAAGATATTGTGAAGGAAATTAAATGAAAGATTGAAAGACAGAGAAGGACGAAAGATGAGTATGGAAATAAAAAATTAAAGATTACAATGCAAACAAAGACCCTGTACATCCATGATAGGCGTACAACTACAGAACCCAAAAACGGCGCCATTAAAAATAAAGGTCTCAATTTCACACTTTATTACAAAATTTTTATAGAATTTTGTGCCGGGTATGTTTATAGTTAGATTTATATACATACCGTCGAGTAAACACCATAAAAGTGTAGTAATGTTGTAGTGTGAATAAAATACAAAAATACTAGCTGATCCCGCAAACGTTGTTTTGCAAAAAAAATTTAAGTTTTTAATTAACAAATGTAAGATAAGGGTTGATCGTAGAGGGGTGAAAATTTAGGTTTGTATGTATTTTTGTATGCTGTATCATAATAAAATAAAAACAAAAAAAAAGTCCAAAAAATTAAAAATAAAATTTAGGAGTGGACCACCCTTATCACTTAGGGGTATGGAAAATAGATAGTAGCCGATTCTCAGACATACTGAATACGCATGTAAAATTTGGTAAAAATCGGTCAAGCCGTTTCGGAGGAGTTCAAGTTCGAACACCGTGACACGAGAATTTTATATATTAGATTATTCATAGTAACCGTATCGCATTCGCAGGCGCTGCGCGTCTGGTCTAAGCGTACGTACATTCGCGGGCTTATATTTTTAGTTTACGCAAAATCTCTGAAATACGCTCGGGGACGGTGTTTCTTTTCAAAGTTAATTTATCTCAAAAATTTTCAGAAACATGTTTTGTTTTCATCTACAAATTTTTGTCCGCATTTCACGTTGATAATATAACCAAGGTTAGTATGATGTATCAACTGTATAGAGTTATATTTTATTTCTTAAAGTAGATATTCTTCATTAATTGATAATGAACGAATCTTAAGATAAAATAATTTAAATCATTATTATCAATAAAGATTAGTGGCGCTATGTCGTTGACAGCATTTAAAAATTTAGTAGCGGTAGTAGTAGTAGCACACGCACACGCACACAGACGCACACGCACACGAAGACGCACACGCAATCGCACACGCACACACAGACGCACACGCACACGCAATCGCACACACAAGATTTCCCGCGACTTCAACTATGTCATCAGTTCTTCACCTAGAGGGGAGCATACACTGCATCTAATGGCTCGTGGTCGCCTCTCCACTGGATGGAGATGAGAGAAATGAAGGAGAGGGCTGTAGACGGTAGATGCGGGAAATCGCTATTTCTGAGCGTAGGATCGCTCATCTTGGCGATCTTTGATGGAGTTTTTGCAGTTGGCGTGCATAGGCTGAAAAATGGTACACATATAAAAAAACAATAGATTTGGAAATAATAAATAATACGATCATATGCGAAGTAAAAGCCATAACCCCATATTACTACTTATTAAATTAATTACTTATTACTATCTGTCCCTGCAGACTTTCTACTTCCAGTTATTTGCCTGAAGCATTTCAATATAAAACAATAATTAATATCACATATTTCGTATTGGTCGACGTATATAGGTTTAGAAATAAGTGTACAAACTTTTTGCTGACTTATACCTATAACCAATCATCCTGTATATAAAGCTATTAACGAGTGTACATCTCATTTTACTAGATAGGATGGTTAGAACCGCAACGTTATGCGCGCCACGGAAACCGCATCAGATGAATGTCCTCAGGTGTGTCCGCAAGGTGTGCAAAGCACTCGGTAAACGCCTTACAGCGTATTAAAAAAATGTGTACTTCATGAGAAAAACGCGTTTAAAAATGCAATTAGTTTACATATTAAAGCACATAGAAAAGTATTCGACCGTATTTAATCACCCTGGTTATGTCAACAGTTCTTAATAATAAAAAGCTACACAAAAAAAAAACGTTCGAGCTTGTAGCTGTAAGATGAACGATGCAATTACAGGCGTGTTAAACCCGGTTCTAGTTTCAATCGAATCCGGTTTTTCTGGTGTCCATCTTTCATAAGCCTCATCATTATCATATCAGGCGATAGACGCCCACGACATAGCCCCCCCCCCCCAAAGAATACTACGATAACATTATGCTGCCTGCTTCTAGACTTCCCGCTACCTTTTTTTTTTCGGTGGGGGAAATCTTCTGGTATTCAAGATGCCCTGCCACTGGGGGGAGGACAGGGGTATGTGGGATTCCTACCCACTAAAACCCCCCTCGGTGGTCGCCCTCTGCGCTAAACGGGGGACCGCGGTATCTCCCGGTCAGGGATCGCCCCGCGATTTTCCCTCGCGCCTTGCTATTTTTCGATAGCCCGTCCCGGGGTATGCGTGGATACGCTACCCCCGAAACCCTCGTGGTACTATCACGATGGTTCGAGACCACGTCGAACCATCGTCCGCCTCAGAGTCGCCGAAGCTAGTGGGAGTTTAGGGCCCCCACCCTAAACTCCCGCGACTCCGAAGACTTCCCGCTACCTAGGTTATGTCGCCAGTTCTTTTAATGGAAAGCATACTTTACGTAAATTTAAAATAAAATACGAGTAAATTAAAAGCGAAATATGTATTTGAATCTGAGTAGTGCTAGTCGCCGCAGCATAAGACAAGGTCGGAGCACTCTGGTTACACGGAGCTGGTGCGGCTTCGGCAAACTATAGAGTTACATCCGGCGCGTCACCCGAACCCTCCCCCCCCGTGCCCCGCACACCGCGCCCCCACCCCCCGCTACACGTGCACTGATTCTGTACTTACGCCAGCTGTAATTCAGTCCACAATAAAAACTGCTGAACAGGCACATTATTTACACACGAAATGGACTCAGTACTTGGCATTATACGATTGTAATGTACACGGTGATTAGTTATATGTGTAAAAGTCATTTAATGTTAATAAATGTACGGCGCTTCATATTCAAAAATCAATAGTAAATAGAGTTTTCGAAATTACAATTACTACGTATTAAAATTAATTACTGTTATCTTTCTCCCAAACACTGTCCTGCTAGAAGCTATTGGCTAATAGTATTGCAATAGAATTAAAAAAAAACTAATGTAGCACATTTCAGAGTGATTACTTCATACAAGTTGATTGTTAATAGGTATAAAAAATTTAAAGCTTTCTGATGATAAACATGCTGATCACCATGTATATGTAAAAATAGTTGAAATAAAAAAAAATATATGACAAAAATATAAATTAAGAAAAAATATTAATATTATAAAGATATATTCATACTTTTTTGAATAAAATATAAGATAAAAAAATGTATTTATATTTTCAGAACTACAAAACAATCCCCGAGCGAGCGCGCAGTCCGCTTCATTAAAATATTTACGCGTATTTCGTATTCCGTTTGTCGTGCGCGTGAGGAACTTCTCTGCTCGAATATTTTTTATACTTTTACCCGTTGCACTAGTCTACTAAAATACAAAACTCGTAAAATTGTCATTACGATTACTCTTATAGCTTATACACAAATACTAGAATTTCTTATAGCTATAATCAGGTTGATTTGGTTAATCACGATTTTATTTCGTAAACTATTTTGGATTTTCTCTCCATTATATCATTTTATCAGGTTAATGAACGAATCTGACGTGTTATTTTATGATTGTGACATAGGACACGCATACATTATCTGTAAAACAAAATGGCGGAGTCTACAAAAATAGAAGCGTTAATAACAATAGTTATAAGATGCTGTTCGGAAGGCAAAGTATAATACACAGGAATATTCTCTTTTATATTTCGGTCGTGGTTCGCAATAAAGCTGTTCAAATATAGTTAGATATAAAAACTGTCGATGTAGTTACGTCATTGTAAAGTTTATTATTTGACATCGTGCAATTTAATGTGTAGAGATAAAAGCGTACGTCGACTTTACACTCAAGGTCATCGATACGATACTAAACGTCTCTCGAACAACAGCGCCTGAACATATCGGCACTGGCGGATGCCACGTTGCGGAAGGCCAGCGAAGCGTCTCAAAACTGTTCCTTGTGTGTATAGCAAGCAACGCGTCTAACGCATTGGACGCGCCTTAATTTATAACTAAAACATTGTTTTTATTTTGAGAGAGTGTGGCGTAACAGCGCCCGCCATCTGAATTGCAAATGGCCGCTGCGGGACGGCAACAGCGCGGGGCGCGCAGGCCGCCGGCGGAGCGGCAACGTCGCGCCGTGCGTAATTTTATCAGAGTACGATCTCGGAGTTATCTTATCGGGGGGCCGTCCCCGCGCCGCCCCGCCGCACCCCCGCCGGCGCCATAGTATTTGCGGACGTACACAACAACAAGGAGGCGGGATTTAGGGCTACTCGTTTCCTAAGACCGTCCGGATTACGCAAAACCGCTTCCACATCACCGGCATTCCTTTTGCGAGATAAAAAACAGCTTTTAAAGTGCTTTACAACGCGCAGCTAATGTCTACGAAGTTGTTTATCTAGAACTTTTCTCGGGATCTACTTCTGGGATCTGGGATATACAATCTACTACCAAAAATCTTTGAACATTTATATTAATATCGGCAAATAAAACATCATATACATAGATATATAACATATATGTCAAAGAAGACCTTTCCGTCACATTAATAGTTTTGTATCAAACACGTTGAATAATCGTCACGTGTCCCTCTGGGTCTATGAAGGGGTGAGATATTCGCGAGGCCCGTACACCGGTAGGGCGGGAGGGCGGCCTCCCCTCGTGTTCGGAGGACCTTGAAGCGAGCCCGCCGGGGAAAACTGAATCAGCTGTTCGCATTGTACAGTCAAATTCCTCGTGTATTTGACGAGGGTTCGTCCCTTTTTGAAGTCTATGTATGTATATATATATTTAATATTTTTACGCATTTGTGCATTGGATATAGATTTGGGTTAAAAAGAAGGTTATAAAAATATAAATTATTAAGAAAAGTAATTGTAACCACCTTGGTCTCTGCAATAAAAGCATGAGTGATATGTGCAAAGTGCAAGTGTTGATAAATATTTAAATATATTAATGATTTGCATCGAAAAAGACCACAGCTAAGCTTATATTTATATAGATATGTATAATAATATTTTGATGTATGCTTCGTTAACATATATATATATATATATATATGTACACATACATGTATATGTCTTTGATTTACTTTTTTGAATTCCATGCGTGATTTTGATGCAACATACAGGTGATTATAAGTGTAAAATCTGAATAAACTGTTATTTTTAATTTAGTAATAACACAATAAATTGGTTTTCAATTTTGTATTAATTATTTTATTTTACTGGACACTATGTTTAAATTATTATTTAATTTTAAACTGTGTATTCTTACATAACAATGCAACAACAATTTTATTTATTTACATTATTTTTCTCTTTGAATCATGTATAAAATTCACTTGATAATAATGCTAGAAGTAACTCAATTAAAACTCAGATAGAAACTAAAATAAAATGAAAGTTTGCGCCGTGATTCAAAATTCAAACTCAACGTTTTGTACTTTTAAAATGTCATTTATATAATAGTTGAACAATTAATACCAATTTTAGATTTTCATACACTATAATTGGATTTTTTTTTGGTTTTTTATTGATAAACTAACTTTCAATTTACTTTTAATGTGATTTGTAGTTTCTTCTTGCTTCTCCGCAACTATAATATCTTGAGAAGCAGAGACAAAAATAAAATCGATGTTTAAGATCAACAAGAGCTCTGTTAAAGGTTCCAATGTTGAAAGATAAAGATAAATAAATTTTATCTTTATCTTATCTCACACAGAGTATATTGTAAAAGCCTACAATGTGTACGACTTAAAATATACTCTTTGTCAAAAAATGTAAATGTTCGTCTATTTCAGTGTTGCCAACTTAAGACAATTACAAAACCAATTTAATTAATAAATGTATTTTACATTGCCATGTTACACGTTGCAAAGAGTCGCCTACGATTTCTTTATGTTGGCAAACAACAGACGAGGCCAAGTGTATGTTCCGGATGGAACAGGCTTGCCAACGAATTGTGTTGTTATGTGCCGATCTTATTGCCCACTGTTGATTTGTTATCAAACTTGTATAGTTTAATGAGGACAAATAAAAAAATATTATTTATAAAATAGTGATGGAAACACGATAATTATAAGTAAAACTTAGTTAATTTTATAACTTTTAACGCTTTAATTTCGTCTACATGTTATGTATAATAAATATATATTTTTTTAATTTTAATATTTTATGTATAATAAAGTTTCATTAGATATTTTATAAATTTAAAATTAAAAGTATATTGTTCCATAAATCTTATTATAGCATCCAAGAGTTTTTAGTTGATCGAAATGTATGGAATGGTTTGCTACTTCTTAGTATGATATTACAATGTACACATTAAACATTGTTAAATTTCACTTAAAAAGAGCGAATGTTAAGTTTCTTGGAGGCTCTTCTCAACAAATCAGCTTTCTGAGCCGGTGGTGCCTTACTACCTAATGTTAACTCTATGCCGTCCGGCGACACCACAGTGGTGTCGTGCGCAAAATAGTATCGCTGAGTTCTGTTGCTGTTTTGTATAGGTAACAATAAGTTAAAAAGTTTTTTGTTTTTATAATTGCTTGTGCCCTTTCATCATGGCAGACAAAATAGACGACACGATTATTTATGATGAATGCGCGGACGTCTTGTCTGACGTTCCGGACGATTTGGCCGAGCAGAATAGTCGGAAGATAGTGAAATATTTACAAGGCGAATTCGACGTTGCATGTTGGAGACTGTTTTGTTTCATACCATACGAAAGAAAAATACTGAATACCAAAGAGAATAGAAATAAAAATATATGAAACAAAAAAGTTTTCTATTTATTTACGTATGTATATCTTTGAAATTTCATGAAAGTAAGGGAACAGGGTTGAGAACGCATGAGAACACATGAGTTGATTAAAACTTTACAATTCATAATTTCCCGATAATGTCAAAAACGCAAGCCAAGTAATCCGAATAAGCGCTGCCGGCGCCAAACGAATAAATTTTTACGGAACATGCGGACGGCAAAGTGTTAAAATAACTGACGATTGACAAGCGCATGTAAATGTCTACTTAAATAAAGATACCTGATTTTGAAATATTCCAATGTTTCAATCGGCAGCCTTGTTTATGATAAAAAGATGGAGGTAGGTATGTCTTTCTAAAATTAATGCATGTTGATATAAGAAGACAACTTCCGCTGCGTGTGCCGGCTTGTGGTTGCCACTTGAGAAACTTTCGTCCAACTGCAGGCGGTTGTACGAGGTTTGTGCTCCGCCTGCTGCCACTCCAGACTTCAGAGATGACCTTGCTTCTTTTATGGATGCATTAATTTCTGTAGCGAGCCTTTATATAAAGTTAGTAAAAGATCACATCTAATGTCTACACTAGTTTCGCTATAATTTTATAAAGATGCTTTGTATAGTTTGATATAAAACTTTTAACCACGAAGGAAGTCACATCAGCACACTTCCCACGCCGGATGTGAAGCTTGCACGGCGAGAATTTTTAAACTGGAAAGAAATTATTTACGCGTCACCGCACTGTTATCAGACAAAAAAACTCCTTGGTTAGGCATCAAGCATACGGTTTTATATACTTGTTGTTCACGATTTTGTGTTTCGAAATCCTGGATAGCGTAGTATTATGGATGTCTAGCACAGTGTTTCCCAACGTGGACCCTACGGTGGGCAATTTGATTGTTAAAGGGGGCAATACGAATTTGTACTCGATATGAGTTTAACCCTTTCACTGTAATATAAAAATTATGTTTGTTGCATTGGAGGACGTAAGAATTTTAAAAAGGTTTAAATATGCCATGCTACAAAAAAGTTATAGATAGTCACAGATCGGCAAGCGCACAAGATGGACGGGATGACTTTGTCAAGGTCGTGAGAATGCATTGGATGCAGGACACTTCAAACCAGTTCTGGATCAGGATGCTTATGCCTAGCAGTACTCATTCTACGAATTTAAAGAATGAAAGGTTCCATTACATTCAAGAGCTACTAACTTTACTACAGAGCTTTCTAATCTTTTTTCGTTCGGATTCCGTCCTGGTAAAAAAAGTGTCTCGTTTCACCTATGTTCAATCTCAACTTTAATATACATCTAACACTGCAGTAGTAACTTGTCTGTATTTCTTCCATTATCAATGTAATTTTCACATACCTGTAATTGGACTACGCGTATTCCCAGTGGAACACATGCCACACGTACCAATGATGATTTATTGTGTTTTTAATGGGAATGAAATACAGAAAGGTCATAAATTTCGCGCTTTTAATGCAAATGAAATACAGAAATATCTTAAATTTCAAGGAAGAATATTTTTAATTTATATCTCAGTTTTGCCTTACACGTTATAGGTATTGTAGATTTTATAACACTGACTGACGCTTGTCAGTTTTGAGAGCTTAATGAACTGTCCTTCAACCCTTTTTACGTGTATAATTTTGTAAAATCCGTTTTAGCTGACTTTTTCTCAACGAAAGAAATATTTCTACCAAATTTCAAGTATCAAAGCCTTACAACTATAGATATATCGTGATGAGTGAGTTCATAGGTGAAAATATCTTGTACCATAATTTCAGCCGTGTCCACCCCTGCTGTGTTACACCCACTACTGGACAAAGGCCTCTGTCATAAATAAGACCAGTAAGATGATGTCTGCGTCCACCATTTTCTATTGACTTTCGAAGTTATCTGTCTTATATTTGCCGGTCTGCGGGTTCCGCACCTTGAAGTATCTATGATAGTTGACCATAAAGTGTTTGTGCTTGTAGTGGAACGCGTGAGGCGTTGTGAAGTCGGCAGGAGGTCGTTGACTCGCGAGCATTGCGCAGCCGGTGTCCGGCGCCCGCGCACCTCGCACAAATCAAAATAGAACTCCGAAGCTGGCAATTTGCCAAATTTCACTCAGGTCGACGATAAACGTCAAATAAATCTGAGCTATGGCACCGGACATTTTATTTATGAGAGAATTCTGTACTTTGACGCTCTGTATTATGTCATTGTCGTTATGTAAATGAAATTATGTGGGTACTATGAAAATAGGTAATCAAGGCGTGCACTGGCGTGGGTCATTCCACTAGGTGACCGATGATGTAGTTATAATCAATAGATGCGAGCAGCGCAAGACTGGTCATCGTTTTGAGGAGCCTTGAAACTGACCACTGTCGCTTGAAATGATGATGATATATATTGGTAACATGTCATCATCTTCATTCAGTCATAACAATGTAATCAGACGTAGCTTTTTGTGAAGAGGACTAATTCCTCGCAATAATGCATTGGTCTAATGTCCTAGTGTGACATGCAGAAGCAAAAACAAAATTTTCTTTGCCTAAGATACCTCGAGTTCAAATTTTGATGTATACGCCTTTGTAATAGGATTCAAAATTATGTTTTTTAAGCTTCCATTGCTTAATTTATAAAATTGTCAGAGAATATTTGTGTACTAAGGGTTTGCTGTTTAAGACCATAGATGTGTACTGTAAGGTATATGCCTCTCCCTAAGATATCTATGGATATACTCCAATCGCCACGCTTCACAAGTGGCTTTGTTTCCAGTGTGATATTATGGTACGCAGAGGACTTATTTGCGAGCACTGGCAATCCTGTATAATAATTGTTCAAACTATGAATAATATAGAATTCTAACCCGGTAATAGAATTAATAATACATTAATTACAGTAACTATGATAGTAGATCGCGTATATTCCGGCCGTAGCGCTGGCAAGACTCATTTTTTTTGTTTTTTAGGTTATCTATCTGTCAAAGTTTGTATGTGCTTCCTTTCTTACTTATAATGGCGGATTAAATGTGCTGCACTCACGACAAAATTAGTTTCTGTTTCACATATACTGTTTATAAAGCAAATAGCGTATCTTGATAACGTCGTGAAAGTAATGTATTTATAAGCAGAAAAAAAACGCATATATATATATATATATATACATATGTACAAAAAGGTTATAACTTTTATATCTTTGTTATTTTTTCATTGATTCTCAAAAAATGTTATGTAAATATTGTATTTTATTCTCTACAGATATTATGCATAACTGATCTGAGGTAGGAATATATAGGAGGTGATAATGATGAATTGATTAAAAGTCACAATTTATAGCGTCCAATGTAATATTAAAACACCCCGGCCTCCCGAGAATGTCGGAACATGATTGCCACGTGGCTTCCGCATGTCAGTCAACGTGGCTTTTTTTTTACGATTTACTTTAAAATCAATAAGTTTTTAACTAAAACGACTAAAACATTAGAGTTAATAGTTGCAATGAGTCAGTTTCACTATGTAACGTAACAGACCTTAATATATTACAATCGATTTTTTTTTTAAATTTTTGTCTCTAGTATATGTATATATATATATATTTATATATATACGTATCAACATATACACCAAATTCATATGATAGGAGCTTTAAGAATAAATTTTGGTCACTTTGACGGATTCAATTTTACGAGTTTGACTACATAGGATATTTAATTAATCTAAACACTTGTAATTTTAAAAAATATTCTCGATATTTTTTTAGTCGATATGTTTAAATGACACCTTTTTGAATATCACTTATTGTGCAAATATTTGTACAATTTTTTTAAAACTTTAAGTACAAATTAAAATACTCAAATTTGTTCATTACTCTATGAGAATTATTTTTTTTATAATTTGGTAGTAATTATTATAATTCACTTTAAGAATAATTTTTATGTTTGCTACAGATATTTTACGTCGGTTGCTTTGTTGTTACAGGTAATTATTGACACTTTTGAAGGAATTATGCCTCGATCCAACACCGCGGTAAGAAACAGTTTGCTTAAAATATGATTAATTTCCTATTTACGATATTACTTCACTTGTTATTTGGCTTTATTTTTGTGAAAAATTCATATAGATATACATAGATAGAATAAGTTACGTGCACTCGACTTCACGAACTCGTGCCACGTTACAGCGTCGTCGTTGCAGAAGCAATTGTTCGCCGCTGTACGTACATGTAGTCGAGTGAGGCGATGAAGTTGACGGGCATGCCGCTCGGCGGCGCGGGCACGACTGCCGCGCGCTCCGTTCAACAGGCGAGGAGGATGTGGGCGGGGCGCGCGGGACGCGGCGTCATTGGGCGAGCGAACGGCGCGCCGTAATGGCCGCCGCCGCATTCGGCCAATGAGCGGCGCGCGGACCGAACGCGCGTCCGTGCGGCCACCGGCGCGACGTTGCCAGCTTTTCACAAAAAAATACCAGATTCGACCTTCTTAGGATCCCCGGTTTTTTTTTTGTTTGGTCGTGTTATCACTCGGGAACGCGTGCCGGGCTCCTTATCCGGCGGGATGGTGCACGCCGCGTCCGGGTGGATACAGTGTTCAGTGCTCTAGTGTATTATGGTGTGGTCCACGCCGTCGGGGGAGGTCTTGATAGACATCGTCACAAGGTACTAACTCGGCTGGGCCCGTGCGCTGCACGCAGCCCGCAGCGCCGTATTTACATACGTTATCAGCATTATATCTTAAGTTCCGAGTAAACACGAGGCGATCGCACCCGCAGGCCTGCGGAGCGCTTGCCCAGAGGCCGGTGTGGGTGAGTGACACAAATCTAGGCTAGATAAGACACTCTGACTTCGAACATGTCTGCGATGAGTCGATGACGTGGCGTCCGCTCGTTCATGCTCAAACACGAGAACCATGTTGTAGTTGTACCAACTTGTCCTATATTTGATGTTCACCCTTATGTGTTGTCACCACTACACTCATATGGACTTATTATCAATTGGGTGGCCTGTAAGAATTAGGTTACCTAGCAGTGTTTTAGGTGTATATTCTATAGTGCTTTGTGTCTATTTATGCCAATCTTGAGGGGCTAGACTCCAGCTGACGCAGTACAGCTTTACGGCAACTTGGACCACGTGGCTGACACTAAACGGACTCCATGTTGTTCTTTCACTATGATTATAGCTGTGACAGCGACAGCTGTCTCTGCGTGATTGGATATTTTTATGTTCATTACGTCTTTACTCCCACAGATTATAAAAGCAACAGAAATGTTCAACTATAAATATATATTATTTTATCTGTAATTATACAACTCAATTCCAGTTACATAAAGAAGTGTAATATATCACAGTGTAAACACATTTAATAGTAAAAACTTCGAGAATATTCGAATGTTATTTGAAAATGTTCTGGTTTTGCAAGAAATGTTTATGTTAACTTTTTACGTTAATGCGACTTGAAATAGTTTAAAGCGTGGAGCGTCTTAACACTAAAATAATGAGCATGGAGGAACTATGGGTTGATCTATATATTTCACACTTTGTGCAATAATTGCATCTATTTGGAACGCATATAAGTGAGAAAATATTTAGTAACAAAAGTTTATTTGTTCGTAATATTTATATCGTACTATCTGACTGTGTGTAGTGGTAGCCTAGTGATTATGTATAGGTTATATATAGGTTCGATTCCCGGTATAGTCTTGGTAACAAAAAAATACTACAATAGACATATGTCTAACTAGAAGTCTAAGGGTGACCATGAGACTTAGTAGAATATTGAGGATAATCTCAATTTTTTTTTAGATCTACATGGAAATTGCGTATTTAGTAAATGTTTTCATATATGTGCTTCCTCGGGTCAAAGTCTATAAAAAATATAAATATATCAACATAATAAATCGCACATTAAGTTAATCACAGTTAATTGACTCCTAACGACGGCAATTAGTGGGCAATTAGATCGAGTCACGGGTCGTTTGCAACTGGCTCTAGGTATTCTAAAAGCGGACTTATCTTTTATCAAGTCTATTTTTTTCCTGGAGGTCGCGCCGAGATAATGTCAATCTGGTCGATAGAGATCGACCTTGACCGTCGGCAATGACTAACTGCTTATCGGCAGCAGGTTGACCGCACCCTAAATACATTTTTATATATAAATGGTTATTCATATATAATAAGCCTGGTGGTGTTCCTGTGGCCAATGAGTGCTTACAGTGATTTTTTATCTAAAAACGTTTTGTGTTTTTTCACCTTTTGAGCATTGGTAGCCCAGGCGCAAACACTGATACTTGCGGTCGTAGATCACGGGTTCGATTCTCGATACAATCGGTATATTCACACTTGATATAATTATTATATAGGATTGTCACCGCTCACAAATATGTTTCTAGAGCCTGGTTACCATAATACTGCACTGCGATCGTCTAGAGTGATGGTATATTTTCTTTGGAGACGACGACGATTGTCGAAAGATACTAGATTCGAGCCGTTTCCTATTATAAATCTTTGTGTATATGTGCAGTAGTGGACATAGACACATACAGACTAGTTTTACTATAAAGTCGCGTGAAACGTGTTAGAAGGTTAAAATTACTTTTTTTTATTGATTTTTATTGACTTAAAAACATAGAACCCTGTTTCCATTATTATTGCATGTTATAAAAAAAGTCAGGCTTCCCTAAAATTTTAGTTTATACAATCATCATCATGATCAGGACATCCACTGACCTTGTTGAGGTCGTTTAAAGCTCCTGGCTGCAGGATACTAAATGTTTCACAAGGAATCCATTTGACATACGAATATCTTGCTCTGGATGTTCTAGGAGTTAAAGATGATGATGATAATTGTTTATATATTCCTTATAAAGACAGAGTGCAGTTTCTAGTGATTGTTGTTAAAGCATATGTGATGATCTATTCTCAATCTGTTAAGGAATCTATTTCCAGTTTTTTTTTTAATCGATAACTTTAGAGCTTCACTAGTGACTTAGTCCAAGCGATGGTTAAAAATTTATCGCAAATACGTTTCACAACACGGCGAGTCAATTACCGTTGCAGGTCTCGCTTGTAAAATTGACCCGGTTTATATTATCAGACGACCTCGGGTTGTTTTCTTAGTTAACCCTTAAATGCATGATTTTTATTTATACTTTAAAAAAAGTACGTATCTTGTAGATAAGTACACTATAATGCAGGGAAAAATAAAAAATGTCTACAATGCGATTAAAATAAGAATAGGACGGGCTCTCGGCTAACTTCACTCATATAAGTACGGTCAGCATTAAATATATAAAATAAAAAAATAATAATAATTGTTTTTGTTGATTGTTTAATTTGTTTTACAATGAGCAAAAAAGGTAGTGTTTTACATCGGCGAGCTCGAGAGATTATCAGCAATGTTGATAAGTACTTCGAGGAAGAGAAAAAACGTGCCATTATGTTGTTGGACCAGTTAAAACAAGCAAGAATTGTACCAGGGCCAGATGGCAATATTCATATATCGCGTGATGTATTTGCAAGTTTCATTAAGCATTTGGAAACTGCTTCGAAGGTAACCGAGCGAGTGACTTTAGCCACTGGTATTTTTTTTTAACATTGCTTTTTTTGCACACTATACCAAGTTCCCGTTGTGACGTCACAACATGGCGCTAGGCCGGTCCTATTCTTATTTTAATCGCATTGTATACCTATTTATTAAAAAATCTATGTTGTAGATATACAACACTGCATTTACTGTACACTGTTGTATTCAAAGTGGTATGTTTCAGTTTTTCATCATTATGCATTTAAGGGTTAAGCTTATTTTCTCTTCGAACAGTCTTACAATTTTAACATACTCTAAGCTAGACATATATCATTCGATCATCACCATTTCAGTGGTAGAATGTCAACAGCTGTATATAAACACCCTCAATTGCAGTAGGACCAGTAGGAAACGACCATTATTATCTTACAATCGTAGCAAGGTAATCTGTTCTCCATGTGGGTTATTTGCGCTAATTCCACAGACCACGTCTACTTCGGTCTTCGTGTTGCCCCACGTAACATAGTTTAGTATATGACGTCACTATGACGTCATAGCAAATTGTGTAGTCTACCACGAGGTGGGCACGTGAAAATTCGCGACCTTTGGACTTCGCAGTTTTCCGCGTTGTTCTTCCCACGCAGCTCGTTACACGTAATGCAAGCAGACGGACGGGAGCTGTACCTGACTTGTCATCCTTGACGGTTAATATATACGAATTGATTAAAGTTATCTAACAGGAAAACCGCAGGTGGTTTTGTGGCGAATGATTAACTGTAAACAAGTATTTTATTGTTAGGTCTGTACCGTTTAGTGATAACAGCGTACGCGTCAACAGCGGGCAGAGTTATAATGCTACCGACACCGCTGTACCGCGCCTGTGGTATATCCCTGACGGGCGGCACAAGGCCCTAGCGGTTGCTTACTTACGTTCGTCTACGTAGCACACAGCCATATGACTCGTTGAGCGATTGTGAGTTTAAGCGCGGTGTTACCGAAACCGCTGTACCGTGCCTTAGAAAGGCGGGGCAAGAGGAGCATCGGCGTAATGTTTTTCTTCCCTCGGCGCGCTTTCCAAAGCGCGGTACAATAATTTCGGTAGCAATACTCAAGCACACAATAGTAGATTGTGTTTATTATTTTTGTCCTTATCTATATATACATACAAATAAATAAAATCGGATTGTCTCTTTGTAATATTAAAATAACCGCTTTTTACTACATGCTAATGTACATATATCAAAATAATTTTTTTTTTTTTACTTTCGTCTGTTTGTTCCGGCTAATCTCTGAAATGACTGGACCGATTTTGACGGGACTTATTCTGGCAAGTAGCTGAAGTAATAAGTACTAACTTAAGCTACTTTTGTTTTAGAATAATTCTTTAACGGAAAAACATAATAAAGTAATTACTTTTTTTTACTGGACGAAATCGCGGGCGCTGCTTGTTCATAGATAAAGTAAGTTCTTTATATATCAGTGCATAATTAGTCTTTTTGGTTTTGATCCTGTCTGTTAAATGTCTCCCGGACCAAGTGTCTGTTGGTTATTAAAAATTCCTTTACTTCCATTTCTTTTTAAATAAATCAAATCATTTTTGTACTTGTATCCTTGGGTGAAATGCGTTGGTGTAATATCAGTATATTTATTACGAAACATCCAACTGTCAGTTTAGTCAGTGAAAAATTAGGCAATTTTGTTTTGACGCGATATAAACCCCCGCGCATGTCATCAATCAGCTTGATTTAAAATCTGTAATTGGGTCGTGTTTGATGTGTTAATGATGTTTTCGTCGGATGAACTAAATTCTCTAATTACGTCATATATATATATATATATATATATATATATATAGACGATATGTTTATCGGTTTGTGGTTTACTTTAGATATTAATTATTTAATTTTACAACACTTATTAATAGACAATATGAAATTAGATCAAAAACTGTCTATTGAGAAGTATAAAAATATGTAGAACTTTTAAAGAAGTGAATCCATAGTTCATTTGACGTCAATTAATGTGTAGAACGCTTTATACAAAAAATATTAGTTTCAGTAATAATAAACACAACAACGTAATGATAATATAATAAGAAAAAGTAATTTTAAAATTCGGATTACTTCATATTAAAATTAACTATAGTTTTTTTATCTGTCTATACAGAATAATTATATTTTAGATATATAAATTCCCATTTAAAGATTTTACATCTATAACCAATCATCCTGTATATATATGAATATATTCAGTATTTTTACTATGTAAATAATGTATATCACGTTACAATGCATTCTACAATAGAACACAGACGATACCATTTCTCCATAATGACTTGTTGACCATTTTTTTTTATTTATATTTACTGGTACAGTATATATATGTATGCATACGAACTACTTTATGTGCATATGAAGCCATCATACTATGAGATCTAGGTACAGGTAACAAAACTGAACTCAGGTAAATTTCAACCCATTGTATCTAATCAAGTGCTAGGCACTACCATTTTTAAACGGTTTTATTTAGTTCGACCCGTACGGAATTTATTTGGATAAAAATTAGAAATTGAAATTTAAACACCTTCCCGTTGTCAGATTGATCTGAAATTTGGTACACACATTTAATTTAGATGACAATACAATATAATAAAATCAATAACATTATAAATATAAGATGGCCGCCGATACAAAATGGCGGATTACATATTTTTCCTTAACCCCCCTCAATAAGGGAATCAAATGAAAGGGCTACACTAGTAAAACACGATGATTATGTCAAAATTTAAAATTCAAGATGGACGCCGTTCCAATATGGCGGACTAGGTATATATTTTTCCACAACCACCACAATATGGGTATCAAAAAACCGTTTAACTTAAAAGTTTTTTAAATGTATTTATTATAAAGCTGCATTTATAACTTATCATCCGATATATATATCGGTCCAATGTAAAAGTGACCCATATATATGTATATATATAAGTCACTTTTATAGTATACCAAGGAATATGTTCAGGCATATTATGAGTAAACGTCTAACGTGTCTCGTCGTGTCGTACATCTCAATGAGACGTTGTGAAGTATAATCCATTTATAACGCGCCTTCCTGGAACTTCGGTATATTCCGGTAGCTGCGACGCCATACGCCCGCCTGACGCATTCCAATAACGTTTCCTGCGCGAGCGCAGGACTGCCCCGAAGGAGCCGGCTGAATTGCTGACTCTAAATAATCATGACTCACTTCCTGCGCCCGTCTCCAGGCGCGCAATCTGACCCGCATCGTGGCGCTGCACGGCGACTCCCACACTATTTGTCTCTTTACTTACCTTCGCAAACAAGTATTGTATAACAATTATATAATAACATACTCTTCTGCAATGGATGGCACGCAAACATAACAGAAATAAAATTATAATACAATATAAATAACTAGTATTGTATAAAGATAGATTAAGTAGTATCAGGTGAAGTAGACAAAAGCCGTAAGGCTTTCCACAATAAAGCGGAAAAAAGGTAAAGTAAACAACAATGTAAAAATAAAGACAAGTTAACATAATACTTATAGACTAGAATAGACTAAGATAGTAATATAAAAGAATAGTATAGAAAGTAAAAAAAAAAAGTATAAAAAGTATAGAAGAATAGTATAGAAATAATAATATAGAAGAGTATAGTCAAAAACTAGTCAGATTAGAAAAATAAAAAATAATGTTAACAAAAACAATACTGAAAAAATTATTAAAGTCTGCAACTTGGCAGAGAGATGCGAAGACGTGAAATAAAAAACCCAAAAACTCTGATCTAAAAGGTCACATAGTTCGTGTAATCATTTTGTAAAACAAGGTTATATGAAAGTAAATATATACATAAAATATTGTCATATATGTACTGATAAATGACAATGTATCTGAAACCATATTATCATATATATCATTATTTATAATAGATTTCAAGCTATGTACGGTTTCTCTGCTAAGATTTTACGAAGTTCCATCCGCAATGGGGTTAAGGAAATTTCGCAAAGCGACAGACATGTAGTATTAATTGAAATGGTATCCACAGATAAAAAATAATAACTTTTATAAATATGTTTTCTTTAGTATATTTTAATTTATAACGGATTCCTTGCGTCGCATTTGTGGCCCTTTCGAAAAAATATGTCATGGACTATAATATATATGTGCCGTTATTTGTCGTATTGCTCTGATTCAATTTGATAAATAATCAACTGTATTATCTAGTGTTATATAATCAATTCATAATACGTTTCATTGACACACAACGCGGTTGTCAAGTCGCGCTAATAATAAATCTGTAATCGCTGCCTACCCCCCACCGATAGCGAGCGAGGTTAAATGTTAGGTTTTATTCAATTTACTCAGTTCACACACAATTTAGTGCGCCTCCGTGCGCTGAATCTGTTACGAAGAATCCCGAGCATTCCCGAACAATGTCGACCAACGTGTGTGTGTGTGTGTGTAAACGCCTTATGCCAAGTAGATCTATGGTCGTATATTAAAGTTTTTGGAGTTACAAGAGCATTCAATGGTCTTTAACAGTTTTAAATGGCATTAATAAATTATCATTCGTTGTGATATACACGTCTATAGCGACGATGTTAAGATTACTAATAAATTTATTTTGACCTTTCTTCGTAGAACATGATTTTTATAGGCTTCATCACTGTTCAAATCAGCTGTTGACAAGGACAGGATACTTTCCAGTACCAGTAGAGTGATAAAATAGATGATAATAGAAATGTAAATTAAGTATAATATAGAGAGTAAGAAAAAAAAAAAATGAAAATAATAAACGTAAAATTGTTGTATGAAAGGAAAATATGGAAAAGAATGAAAGATGTTTAGAAGGTAATCAGAGGAATGAATGAAAAACATTGAGAAGAACGAAAGATGAGCATAGAAAGAAAAAGATAAAGTTATTACCCCATGACCCTGTCCACCCATGGCAGGGGCTCGCCCCAAAAACGAGACAATAAAAAACCTCTTACTGTATCACCCAGTTCTGAGATAATAAAAAAAGTATAATGCATTGTATATAATTTTTCGTATGCTATTATTATAAGAAAAATATCCTCTTAAAAATGAAAAAAATTCCCAAGGAATTTTTGTTTAGCTGTTAGTCTCAGCCAGGGGTGTCAAACTTAAAAGCTGACGCAGATTTACAAAATAAAATGTTTAATTTTAATTGGACCAAAAAAAACAATGTTCACAGAAATATATATTTATGTTTTAAACTAATACAGAGCAATAAACATGTACATATACTTTACTTGTCATGTCTGATACTAAATTTTAATAATCTAATCGATCTAAGAGTTCGGCAGCATCCCATCTTTAACAGCGTATTCTAGCAGTGAATCTATAATGTTAAGGCCCAGGCTCATATGCTTGAAGGAGCCTTTCATAGTTTACTATCATCTCAAATTAGGTCAAGCTGCAAAAACCTAGTTTTCGACTCCGCATACAACATTTATCTTGTATGTTTGGTATATGTTTTCAATTACAAGGCTACTATCGTATTTTGCTGTTTCCATCCGATTAAATTTATTATTACGTGTGCGAAAAGTGATTTAGATTTGAAAAACAGTATAAAGATTTATGGCTTCTTGCGAAAGCGCTTGAAAACAAAGTCATAACTCTCGGCGCTTCTATGCGGGTATTGTTGTTCTGTTGCGGAACCGCGGCTCGCCGCACGCGGGCGCTGTTGCCAACGCCACGCTCTAACATTCATTTCTATTTATCTGCCAAATTTATAATCAAACACTTTTTAAATCTGATAAAACTTAGTCACGAAAAACTCTGTTTGTGACCACAAAACTATCTCTCGACGCTCAGAATGTTTCTAATGCAAATTTACGTAAAAGCTGCAACTTTATTTACTGCAAAACCCAATAGAATAAGTTTTAAAGGCAAAATAACTATAGTGTATATGTAACTTAATACAATGGCTACCATGTCACTTAAATCGCGGTGTCAGGAAAGGTTCTCATAAAGCCACGTCACCCGTATTAGGGTGACAAGAGTTCCCATCGCTGATCAACTAGGCGACTACCTAATATCTGTTCATATTTAAACGTAAATTCGTGTAGAGCATGGTTGCACAGACTTATTAAGATTAGGGGCCATTCGGACAAATCATGAACTGATGGCGGGGTAATTAAATTTTTTTTCTGGAGAATTCAATTTTTTTTTAATGTACAAGAGTATTATTTTTGCTGTCGGCGGGTCACCAGTATTCGACATGCGGGCCGCGGTCTATGCATCCATGGTGTAAAGCGACCTGACGGAAAATCATTGCGAACACACGTTTTTCGGTAAACTTGTTAAATGAAATAAAAAATCACGGCAACTGTCAGAAATGTAATGATAATCTTCGGCATTAAGTTCGCCGTTCTATAATGTTTACGAAATCTTCAAATAATAAATGAAAAATTAATTAGAAATAATTAAAACGTGAACACATTTATCAGTTAAAATAATTTTTTTGGAAAGTCACGACGTGTTATTATTTTTAATCGCGAACACACTTTAAAAGTTTTAACCAATTTTGTTTTTGATGTGACTTGTACATCGGATTAATGCGGTTGTAATTTAAGTCTTACGGCGTTGGCAATAAGGTTTATCTCTCTTGCACCTGTGTCTTTAGCCGCGACGCACCTGCCTCGCTCTACCCGGGCGTTTATATAAGTCTCGTGTGAAATTCAAAACGCATCAAAAAACAAACGGCCCGTCGTGGTTTATCGAAGCATCGGTGTTAAATAAGAAGGTATTTAAGTTTCCTAGAAAACGCTACCTGTTTCCAACATACAAGCGAATAAACGGATCGACGAGGAAGAAGTTATTTTTAAATGTTTTCCTCGAGTAATTTCCCCACGGTCGAAATTTAAATTGAAAGTTTCCATTTCGCTGATTACACGGAACTTGTAAATAGTGGACGAGTGTGCGTGCGGCGCGAGGCGTGCGGGGGGTGGGGGAGGGGGGGTGCGTCTTCAAAACAAAAACGTAACCGCGCGTGTGTGCGTGCATTGAAACAGCTGGCGCTATGGCGGTTGAATGGGCGGCCAGTTATCGCATGACTCATCAAGTCCTGGATATATCTAGACTTTAAATATAAACTTTAGCACCGCTGTATGTTCTACTTGCAGATGTTGCTTGAAAAAATGGCATACTTGTGCTGTAAACACTCGCATTCCTCAGTAATCATTTCTGATATATCCTTCTGGGTTTATTGTAAACCTTATGTCTGAATTCCAGCACATGATAGTCCTCATTGGCATAGGTGTTGAAATTTACACTGCTTTCTCTCGATAATGTACTTGAGCATATGCAAGA
The DNA here is from genome assembly GCF_028537555.1 of Battus philenor. Lineage (NCBI taxonomy): Eukaryota > Metazoa > Arthropoda > Insecta > Lepidoptera > Papilionidae > Battus > Battus philenor. The sequence continues at coordinate 11,446,499 of NW_027181686.1, forward strand.
AAGAGACAGACTTAATCATTCCCAATCTCTTTCTTTCTGCGAGAACAGAATCGCCTGGTTTTGCCGTCCGACTCGGTTCGCTTTGACGTTCTTCACTCTACGAATTTCAGTCACTTCAGTCGTCTTCTGTTACTACTAATGTAGAACTTTTCAGTCATTTTAATATTCATGGAAGTCACACATTTTTTATGGCTGCCATTTTAGGGGCCTCTCATATATCCCAAGACACAGGGACTATTTTTACAAAATAAATTTTCATCATAGTTTAATTGTTTGAATTAGCTTTATTATAATCAATTTACTATGTTATAGTGTGCGAGTGTTGGTGTTGGTGTCACTATTCAATACAGTTACTTAGTAGGGTATATCTCAGCGCTGTTTTAAACAAAGCATTTCTCTAGATTTTTTTTGTCTCGTGGGAAAATCGTACACTGAATACCCTTATATGTCTCCTACAGTTTAAAAACTCACGATCTCCTTCCACACATTTTATCAAAACCATAGGAATGCATTTGTTTACTGCCTTAGTTTAAATGTCAAGTGCCAAATGACGTCTTAAAGTATATCTGGAGTATTTCATCAGATATAAAGACGCAAACAGAACTAACGCGAGGCCAGTACAAAAGAATTTGTTTTGATTTTTTAACTGGAGGAAAGAAAACAGCAAAGAAAGGTTAATGGTCTATTCCTAAATGTCTTTTTTGATATATTATGTGTCTTCCATTGTTGAACACCTCTTGTACATTCCTCCGTGTTGGTTACACAGGGATAATTTTGGCTTAATAATTCACCCACGTTCTTTTTTATTTGCCCACTCTTCGTATATCTATCTAAATATCTTTCATTCACCCATTCCTTTCATAAATCGCCTCATATCCTTCACCATTCCTTCCGGAGTGCTATTTAATAATATTTAATTTCGTCTATAAGTAAATATTTAACATTTTACAATTTTTTAACTTCTTAAAGTAAAAGCTCTCTGTCTTCACGCCCTTTATCAAAGCTACAAGAACGCTGTCGTACCGTCGTAGTTTCAACGGCATTGGCCTAGTGTCTGTTTTAAGGTAGAGTCGGAGCTTTCCATCCGATAGAGAAGAATTTCCTCGCGGGCCAAGGATCCAGTAAATGTTCTCCGTGGCATTGAACTTGCGACGGCAGCGCGGGCGCACCTGCGCGTGGCCTTGTCTCCGCGCGCGTATGTGTAAACGTCTTCGGGTATTTTCTCTCCGTCTCCGTGAGTCGTTTATTTTCGACTGCTATTTCGGACGCTGCGTCGGCGGCCCTGCATTCTATATTTTTAGTTATCTGCTTATTTTCTTTTTGTTCGTAGTTCGTCAATTGTGTCTTAATGTAATTTAGAATTGTAATCGTTCAATTTAACATATAAATCATAACCAAAGACCTATGTGTGTGTGTAATGACCTAATTTGAACAAGTTATGTAAAAAAGATTTAACCCAAAATTTGAACAAGTACTGAGTCTGTATAATCTTCTTAAATATCGGGATCATCTCTGAATAACATGCGTTCAGGAAAATGAATCAAAGATCAGTGTCATTTAGTTCGTACAATATGTTGATGTAGTGTGTATGTAGTGATCGCAAAAGAAACGTAGGGGAAGAGGAATGGGCGTGATTGACCATTTGCACAAGATATATTTGTTGGTTTTTATCTTGTATGTTTGCAATTTTTTTATTCCAATCTTTGTCAGTTGTTGGTTGGATCTTTTGTTCAAAACTACATTCGATTCTAATTAGTCATTTTTGTGCCAATATCTAGTAGGCTTTTACAACTTACATAAAAGTATATTCTGTAGCATAAAAGAGATGTTTTTTTTTTACATTGTTGCTTTATTGTGATTAACATAATCTACGGGCTTAAGGCAGCTGGGCGCAGAAAGCAATTAGCCTGAACCTCGTACGTAAATTAGCTGGAGAACTTCGTCAACCTCGGCTTGGGCGCCATTACATGCAATGAGCAGATTGGGAACGTCGAATGAGCTGTCAACCCATTTGCATTTGGATATATACAAAAAGCACATGTAATCTTGGTCATGAATTCAAGAGTTCTACAGAAGAACTAAATTCACCGACGTAGCTCAAAGAATCGCTCGACGGAAATGGAAGTGGGCGTGGGTCTCGTGCAGCTGACAGCCGTTGGTGTCGAAAGATTCTTGAAGGGTTACCAACAGTCGATAGATGCGGCATGAGTAGGGTTCCCACAATGTGGACCGACTACATAAGCAAGATCGCGAGATGTTAGACACTGCGGCTTTAAGTGCTGGAGGTCCAGTCGAATTTCGATTATCGGGCACTAAAACAAAAATCGACTCCATATTTAATTATCAAGTACGTTTATATCATAAAACCAAAAGTAGGTTGTATCAGGTATGTTGCGCCATTGAAAATAAAATCTGCCACGCTGTTTTAATGAAAGCCTGGGAATTTCCGTCGACACGTGAATCATTTAGATGCGTTTAAATTGGTGAAATTCCGTCAATGTGGCGCCCTAACGGGTTAATTAGTCTCCCTAATTGCCGACGAGGGCATCGGCCGTGCTCAGGTTACGGGACCTTATATCTTTTTTTAATTTCGCAGGAGGATCTTCTGCGACCTTGACACTTTAAAGTGACAGCAAAATAATGAAGTTTCTTCTTTCGTCCATTCTGGAGAGGGGTTCCTTTTCTACTCATTTTACTCTTTAACTGTGTTCTAATTTCGCAGTGGTAATCGTGCAAACACTAAAAACACACAACTCTAAAAATTCTCTAACTCTAAAAAACTCTAAAAATCATAATATGTTCCAGGACAAGCGTTAGGCACGCTGACCCTTTTTTGAGGATGTCACATTTAGACCAACACGTCGTTGTGTACTATGAAACATTTTGTAATACAAACTCACGGGAAGTTTTTAGAATGTTACGTTAATATCTTATCGTGAATAGATGTAGATATTAAGTACGGTATGATATAAACAATGTGATAACTTTGAATATTTCCGAGCGCCATTGGCCCCTATTCGACTGTGGAAACCCTTTGTCGGTGCGTTGAATGAAACGCAACCTGTGATGTTTAACTTAAAGCAAATAGTTTAAACTGTTCAATTATTCATATTGTCACAAAGGATCATACAGAGACTGATAGATACATGTGGTATAAGATTTTATGTTTACGTTGGCTTTAAAGGTCAAACAGAATATTTGTAAGCTCCGCCGTGCGCTGCAGTTCCCGAGATGCAATGTTGATTGACCTTCGCGGCTGGACCTCTGGCTGGCAACAGTGGCGTACTACCCACACGCACGTCCCCGCGCACACAGGCGCCCGCGTGCAGCGGCGCGCTGACCCGCCGCCCCGCTGCCCCGTCGCCCCGCCGCCCCGCCGTCCCGTCGCACTGTGACGCATCAATTACTCCGCTCGAACACAACAACGTGCCTTGTCACTCAAAACTTCACTTTACCTTCTAAGTAATACAGTGTATTTTCGCATGCGCACGACGCGCCGTGTGGGGAGAATCGCGCGGGAAAGTGTCCATTGTATTTATTTTGGTACGCAGCGGGCAAGCGGAGTCGCACGCGAGTGCACCGCTCCTCTCCCATCCTGCCCTCCCTCGCCCCGCGGCCGCCTTCACTCTGTACCTACCGCTCTCCAGTAGGCCAACGTCTATACGTCAAGGTTCCTTAACAACACCGAATAGTACGCACAAATCTTAACTGCGTAAATATAAGCTTGATTGGATACTAGCTTTTAAAGGGTGGAATGTGTTGTTCATTTGTCAACAAACAGCTTCAAAGTTTTAGCATGAAGTAATCACTTTGAAACATGTTACACTTATTATTTCTGTTAGATTGCGAAAAGCCAATAACTTCTAACTGTATAAAGTCTAAATATAAAGATATTGTGACACGTGAAAGAGAGTGATAAATAAAGAAAAGAATGAAAAAAAATATTGAACAATAAAGTCCTTGATCCCAAAAAGTTTGGGGTACGAGAGGCCCCCTAATAGGTTTGATGGCCTATGTATTCATCTATTTAAACGTTTCATACCTATAACATAATGACACTGGTATGTCTGCTTCAGTATTCCTCCTCCAGTCTCTCAATGCCCGGGAGGTAGGGTGCTCCTAGGGGGTGCGGGTGTAATTATGAATTTGGATGTCACAGCAGAAATAAATACGCAGCCGATGACGCGATGCCTCGTTGCTAATCCGCGCTCAGTGTGGCCCCGTGCGGATTTAAAATTCATGAGACGGATTTTTCGGGGTCGCTAACGGCACGCGCTTGCATTCGCTTACACGTATATACACGTATATATGGTAGTATTATACACTTTATACGAAATTATTTATCAGTATCACTAAATGGCGGTAGAACTAAAACATTTCAACTTAATGTTTGATATTATTTTAACCAAAAGCCTTGTTCACGGGTACTTAGTTCCTGAATTTCATTCGGTAGAAGCCATGTCTCCTGCAGAGCAATGATGTCAGCTTTTCGGCTGAGGGATCGAACGCACTCCATTGATCGCGTCAGTGATCAGTTATAACAGTATTATTTTAAGAACGTTAAGATTATTCCGATTTTTTATTCGTGTTAAATAGTAATTCAACATCTATCAGCGTCAATCACTCGACGTTTTAATTACACCCATTGAACAATCAGATTATAGTAAATCAGAAAGCCGTGTTCACATTAACCAGTCGAAGTAAATTCTTCATCAGATACGAACACGTTTTAACAAGAGGCGGTAATGATAACAATGGGTCAAAGTTTTTACGCGAATGTTATGAAATTAAATTCATCAAATTCATTGTAAAATTGCATAAGCACCACTTGATAAGAATGTGCGAGGGTGTCAGAAGAGTTTATGAGAGGCACGACCTCTCCTGAAACAGTACGGAGGATACAGAGAGACTCAGGCACTCTTAAAGTACAGAGGGCGTACGTTGTATGTGTTTTGTTAAAAGATAAAGTACGTTTCTAAATATCTCTCAAATAAACACAAAATAATTAGTTAACTTCTCGTATCGAGAGAACTATGGTTAGTTGATATTTAATAATTGATTTTATTTACACTTTTAACTAAATAATAATAAGAAAAATATGAATACATAACGACTTATACCTTATTACAGCTATAAAAGCTATAAAGGGATATATATATATATATATATATGACTATATTTTAAACCTGTTAGTTATGTCTTATCACCTATATAGAGTGATGACTATGGAATATGTTGCAATAAGTATTTTTGTATTTGAAATGTGACAGGTCGGTCAACTTTTGCCATTACAGTTTGCAAGAACAGGTTGTAAATAATAATTAATTTTAGTATGTTACGCTATTTATTATTTTTTAATACGGTAATCATACATTAATTTTTATATGTATATATTTTTTTCGTATAAATTTTTTTAACTAACAAACCAGTATATTTAGCCTTAGCTAACATGTCACATTCTTCCTCGCATCGGAGAAGTTGCAGTTCTATAGGTCAACAGGGGTCGCCTTGTCTGATCCAACCTCCTAGCATTTTACATCGCCGTCTGTTGCACCACGCCTCGCCTTGTGAATGTGTTACGCGTGATCTTTGACTTTAGAGTGAACATAACTGTTAACAATCTCCAACATTATGTGGTTAATTGAGTTTAGTTTTGTAAAGTAATTACGAATGTAGAGCAGGGCTTCTTAAACTTTTGTAATTCACGACCCCATTTATGATTGCGAGTTTCTTGGCGACCCCATACAAATATAAAAGAAAAATAAATTAATATTTTTAAATGATTTATTTATTCGGTAACAATATACATATGAAAATATATAGTTTTAGAATTCATTTTGAATTATACAAAAATCTAAAATTAAAAATTGCACAAAAAAATATAAAATTGTATTTATATTACTTTAAAACCTTCAACAAGTGCGCGTATCTAGACGCTGCAAGTCCACTGTATTCCACCAGCTCTAGTGATGTTATAAAATGGTATATGTATATATATTTGACATCAAAATTTCTCGACCCCAGAATTTTGCCACGCGACCCCATTTGGGGTCCCGACCCATAGTTTAAGAAGCCCTGATGTAGGGTAATCTTAGATATAGTAAATGTCATTGAGGTGATAGGAGAAGCCTATGCTTTGGAGCAGATGCCTATTGGCTGCTGTTATGATGATACTTCTTGGTAAAAGAAGCCAAAGGGGACATAGCCTATAATCAGGCTAAAAGTCGCGAAGACACCATTTCATTCTTGTGTGTATATATAATGGATGTATTGCTGCTAGTTTAGACTTTGTGTAGCTTCATTGGTATTAACCCATTCGTTACCAGCGCCGGAGTTAGTCGGCATCCACCTTGTAATGTACGCTTATGTGTAGTTCCCTGTTTTAAGATTTATCACAGTCAAATAAATAACTAACAATTTTCATTAGTTATATTTTTAATTAATATACCAGTAAAATCTTTAAATATAACACTTAAATGAGAAAATTGTAACATCGGAACGTACTGCGGTAAGGAAAGGGTTAAGCTCGTGAAAAAGGAAGTCTACAGGTTAAAGAAATTACGCTGGGTATTCGTATCCTTATTACCTCGAAGATGCACGCACGAAGAGGGTCTATACCTGTGCAGGTGTATAGTGTAGTGAATAAGGTGTAGTGTAAGTTATTCCAGGCTTAAAAAAAATTACGCTTAGTATTCGTATCCTAATTACCTCGCAGACGCACGCACTAAGAGAGACTATACCTGTGCAGGTGTATAGTGTAGTGAAGGTGTATAATGTAGTGTAGTGTAAGAAGGTACAGTGTAAGTTATGGGAAGCGAGGACTTACTAGGCGGTCGGGAGAGACAGGGGTCGACTCCGCCCGTCCTCGCTTGAACGCGGGCGCCGGCTTCGTATGTATTTGTGTGAGGCTTGTTCGGTGCATCTTGCTCAACGAGTGCTTGTTGCGTGGAGCGCGCTGCTATTGTGTTATTTTGTTTCGAGTGAATAGTCTGATCTGAACTAAATGATTAAGTTTTTAAATATGTTTTGTCGGTTGCGTTGGTTGTTGTGCTCGTGTCAGCGCAGCGGGCGCGCGGACGTTCTCAAAGTCACCGCTGATAACCCGTTCGTCCGGGGAAACGTAATAACAGAGATTTATTGCTCGCGCCCGAATTGCGCCGCGACGCACACGCGCGCCTCGTGCCGCGGGACATGTTATTGCTTCTTTGTACACCCTGGAATGCCTTGACAAATATATTTAATGTCGCTAAATATATGGCTATTACATTTAAGAATGATCAAGGTCAATAGAGAGAGCTATACAATCGTGTAAGGCGAGAAAAAAGGATATGCGCACAAGTATCAAGATCAACGGAGTTGATAGATTCGGCGCAGATAGGTTCCGCTCCGGGTGAACTACGACGTAGTTAAGGTTTGAAAGACGTAGTAAGACGTAATAGCAAAGACATTAAACACGTCCAATGCAATCCTGGTCACAATTGTGGTCTTTGAGCTTCACAGTAAGCGGCTATTGTTTGACATGACCATTATAGTAATTTTAAATTGTAATTTTTTGATGTGTAAATAAATTCCTCTTGTTTATCTTACATAAGTTAAAGTGCGAAGAATATTGCCCAAAGCGTACAGTCGCAGAGGCCTTAACATTCTAGAGTGGGACCAGGGTTCGTTAAATTCAGCGGTCATCCTTCTAGAAGGCGGACAGATGATCTTGTTAAAGTCGACATCTATGTGGGAGGTCTTTGTCCAGCTGTGGACCTCCTAAGAATGATAGTGATTTTGATCTTACATAGTTTCTTCAAAATGAAGAAAAAACAGTACCGGCAGACTTTACCTTAAGTTGTTTAAGTGGTATCATATTTACACATAAATAAGTAGAATTCTCAGCGGTCTAAATAACAACACGTATGTAGAAAAAAAATCTTTAAAATGTGGTCTCCATTAGCTGTTATAGGATATCTTTAGAGTCACCTAGATATAGATATATTCAAAGTCTTAACCAAAGACAAACGCGTGTGATCCTCTGCGTATTGCAAAAACAGTACACCTCGCCGCTAGGTCAACGGAGGCGGATCCGAATCAGCTGCGGATGCGAGCCGATAGCGGGCGCGCCGGCCGCCGACGTCACCGCTCTATTTATAGCTGACCCTCGGCACCGCGCCTAGCTTGTTACATGTGTACGACACACGTCTAGACAACGAGTGCAACTATATATATATATATATATATATATATATATATATATATATATATATATATATATATATATATATATATGAAAAAAATTTACAACAAATTACTTGGATTTTAAAGCAAAACAATTTTCAATCGATTACGATCAACGTTGGAAACGATACCATAGGTAAGAAAGGGACCAATATTTAGCCACTTCCGCACATGCAATGATAATCGTGCAACAAAGTGCACCGCCCGCCAGCCCGCTGATTAATGCGGCAAACAATGCGAATTACACAACCGCCATTAGTGCCAAACACAGAGTCTACTCTGTGTTTGGCACTAATCGGTGTAACATAACTCCGGAAGATGCCCCGTGGAGGGGTGAAACACGTGTTGAGTAATTTGGTGGTGGCGGTTGTGTAATTCGCATTGTTTGCCGCATACGCATTTATCAGCGGGCTGGAGGGCGGTGCATTTCATTGCACGACTACCACTGCATGTGCGGAAGTGGCTAAATATTGGTCCCTTTCTTACTTATGATGGACTTCCGCGAGGTAACGCCTGATTCCATTAAACGATATCATATTTTGCCATTGGAAACAAGACGCAACATTAGTGATGTTTGTTTTATAGCGAACATCGCAAACGGCTCAATTAATTGACTGTCCCGATTTAATTTACAAAATACTTGCGCGAACTAATTAAAATAACCTAAGAAAACGACCACTACCACACGCACCAACTGCATCTACAAACTACAGGCGCAACGCTTTCTGCATACGCGCAGTAATTACTTATAACGATATATCATTACACTTGGATATTGATCTATTTAACACCAGCGCACGTCAAATTACCTTAAGTAGGGAATACTTTGGTGATAATGGGAGATAAGCAATAAGTGTGACAATATAGCACGGCTTGGCATGGTTCATTCGTTTTGTTGTGTTTTTTTTGTATGTTTAATAACATCTATGAATATCAACGGTAATGCGCCAGTACGACCGACACTGGTCGGTGTAACATCTCCTGAGGATGCCCCGTGGAGTGGTGAAACATGTGTAGAGTAGATTAACGGTGGTAGTTGTTTCGCATTGTTTACCGCGCGCGCATTTATCAGCGGGCTGGCGGGCGGTGCACTTTATTGCATGACTACTGATACATAGCGGAAGTGGCTATATATTTGTACCTTTCTTAGTTAGGATTGACTTCCGCGAGGTAACGCCTGAATCTATTATATAAATGTGGAAAAAGGTTCACATTGCATTCTTCATCATGCATTTGTTTTTGTGATACCCGAAGAAGGATCATATGCAGATCATTACGATTGCGTTGTAGCCAATGAGAAAGAAACCAATTGTTACTGACTATATAATTTGTATTTCGTGTCTGGGAACTGTCAGGTATCTAAATCATCTAAAAATAAGTTGATACAATTTGACATATACGACTCTTTAAAGTTTTTGCAGAAATTATATATATGTATATATATACATGCTCAGAAGAGCCAAATTCGATGAAAAAAAACTTGCAATGGCAATATTGGCAGCCTACAACCTCAAACAGAGCCTCGAAGGTTCCAAACGCGGAAGAGTCAACATTAAGAAATATATATTAAGCACATTTTTTCCTCAACACAATTTTTATTTCACAACACGCTGTGTAATTTGCATATCATTTTCAAATTATCATTACATAAAATTTCTTTGATATTTCTCAATAATTCAACAAGTAAACGGTCTTATTGACTAGCGTGATGTTTATTTTCGGAACAGTATAATTCATGTGTTATAATTGACTTAACCTTTCGTCAGTCGACCAGTTTGTATTTAATATAAATAACATTAACAATTGTAAACCAATACAAAAGTAGCCGAAATAAAATATATGACGTGAATAAACTGATGTCATGTTTAAATGCGTATATACTTGTAAGCCACTCAAAATGTGTGACTTCGTCACCACTCATTGCCATTGTTTATTTTAATTTCACATAAAGTCAACTCTATTAGTACAAATATAAACCCAGATAGTTTATTAAACTAGCTACCATCAAACAGTTGTAATTTTTATTCATTACTAGCCGATCCCGCAAACGTTGTTTTGCAAAAAAATTAAAGTTTTTAATTAACAAATGTAAGATAAGGGTTGATCGTAGAGGGGTGAAAATTTAGGTTTGTATGTATTTTTGTATGCTGTATCATAATAAAATAAAAACCAAAAAAATTGTCTAAAAAATTAAAAATAAAATTTAGGGGTGGACCACCATTATCACTTAGGGGTATGAAAAATAGATAGTAGCCGATTCTCAGACCTACTAAATACGCATATAAAATTTGGTAAAAATCGGTCAAGCCGTTTCAGAGGAGTTTAAGTTCGAACACCGTGACACGAGAATTTTTTATATTAGATATAACCATCACGTCAGTTTCTCCGAAGATTCGGACGCTGCCCGCATTGAGCGATTTTATCACGACCTTTTTCTGTTCATCTAGTGGGGTGTTTACCCACGTTGTGACTAATGGCTCATGTTCAATAAAATGTCAATGTCTTATCGATTTATATCCAACATTATGAATGTGAACATTATGAATATGACGAAAAAACGCTAGAATATTTTAGTCAAGAGGTTGCTATAAGCATCGATGCTGATCGATAGCGTGACTAGACAATACGCAAAGGAAACCAATTAAAGTAACACATGTGTACGTACACTAGTCCGGGTGCGACCCCGTTTCTTTGTTCCCGTGCACTTTCCAGCGCAAGCCGATTCAATAACATACGCGCGTCCAATATTTTATTTGGCTTTATATAAAGCTTTATACTGTGCCCGGATACATTGCGGACATCCGCAAAGATCCGCTGCGCTGGTTTATTTCATCGCAATATTAACCTTTTCCTTCCGGAATAATAATCTGTATCGATATATATACTCACGCGTTTTAAATAGAAATCAATTTTCAAACTGGATTTCATTATTAAGTTTTGTTAAAAAAAACTTATTTTATAAAAGTCTATCTAATAATCTAATGCAGTACTATGTAGAAATCTGATTCAAAGCTCCCATGATAGGCTTAGAGCTTTACTACCTAAACAGGTGCTTCTGCACCGAGCCAGATATAAAATATCACGGATAAAATATTGTAGTTATTTCTTATACATAACGGTGTTTCACTGTCATTAGATGTATGTAATATTATATTTAAAGGTAATGTGCAATAAATTTATTTAATTTAAAAACATGTTCGTGTTTTGCGACCGATGCGGTAAACACATTGAAACCAGAACCGATGTAACGCGTGAAGCCTGGTGTTCCGATAAATCTTACTCTGCACATTCTTATAATGTTCTGTGTAATGTAAGTGTCGGTATTGAACACAGTGGTGCGTATCACAGCACGTATTTCGCTTGTTCAGGAATATTGAGGTTTCTGTTGCACCGTGGTTGGGCTCCCGATTCGTCACAACTCGTGGCGACTGTTGTTGATTTTTCCTATTGTTATGTTCAGTTTCAAGACGTTTTCAGCACATTGCACAAATGCCTACTTTGATCATTTTTTTTATTGACATTTGTCTCGTAGTGTGTAAATGCTATACAGGGGTAATTCTAGGTGTAGAAATTTCAAAAGGGTTGAATTCATAGCTCATTTGACAACAAAAAGTTTATAGATTTTGTATCTATTCCCAATCACACCATATAGAATAAACACGCTGAAATATGGTATATTAATTTATTTTTTCACAGGATTACGAGACTAGTTACTTCTAGCAGGACAAAATCTGCGACGACAGATGTAAAACAATAATTAATTTTATAGTAATCTTAAATTTGAAAATGCTTTTTCTTACTATATAATCATTAATTTTTGTTAATATGTACATTTATTGACATCAAATGAGATATACGTTCGCCATATTAAAATTTTTACATCTATAACGAATCATCCTGTATATTGTTTGCACTGCCAACCGAACAGTGCACAACACACGTGAGGTGCGGCCGGCGCCGCGTACCGCGCCAGTTGTTAAAATGATTTTTGTAATCACATTATGCAGGTGTCGGACTTAATCTCATTTTATGTTGCGTGAGAAATTGTCGTTTTTACGATCGCGATGCGACCGGGCCGTTAACCCAATAATAGGTGACGCGACGCGCGTGCATTGCACTGTTCACCAGGGATCTGAACATGGAAGGTTGCTATTCCAACATCTAAATGATGTCAGACTAATATATATATATATCTAATATATAAAATTCTCGTGTCACGGTGTTCGAATTTGAACTCCTCTGAAACGGCTTGACTGATTTTTACCAAATTTAATATGCGTATTCAGTAGGTCTGAGAATCGGCTACTATCTATTTTCTATACCCCTAAGTGATAAAGGTTGTTCACACTTAAAAAAAATTTTTTATTTTTTTAACGAAGTTTTTGGTTTTTATTTTTTTATGATAAAGCATACAAGAATACATACAACCATAAATTTTTACCCCTCCACGATCAACCCTTATCTTACATTTGTTAATTAAAAACTTTAATTTTTTTTGCAAAACAACGTTTGCAGGATCAGCTAGTATATATATATATATATATATATATATATATATATATATTTAGTCTATTGTTTTGCACAAGAGAGCCGTCCTCTATATCTTCTAGAGAAAGTTGTTTAAAGGGGTCAATAGTGGCCTCACGATGTATTAGGGGGACCGGAAAGTAATGTCGTTTCCTTAAGTTAAATTCACGACTACATTTTTAACAAGTTTTTATTTCTAATCAACAATATGTTCACCATAGTCATCAACCTTTTGCCATCTAGTATAATATCAATGCCGGAGCGATAACATCAATCGGTTTTTCTGTATATGTCGACAGAAATAACTTTACTTTCTAGTCGATCTAATATTTATGATAATAATTTGTACATTTACAATAATTAAGTAATCATAGTGTATTTACAAGGCTTTTATTTTTTATTTATAGTTAAATGTAATTGTTTACGTAAGATAAAACTAATAAGGATGGTTAATTGATTTATCAATGCAGCGACTCATTAATTAGAGATATCGTGGACTCGTGTCCGAGCCATCGCGCCGGCTCTACGGAATTCTCCGATCCTCTGTTGCGATGCGCGCGGAATGTACAAGTCAACTTTCAATGATGATGACGTCACCATTTTTAAAATCATTAGTTTATGACAACCGTGACGTCATCGAATGTAACCTAGTTCCCGCATTCGGGGGACTCCGGCTCGAATTCGAGTGCCGGTCTGGCGTAAAAATCAGGGAGGAGTCAATAGCCTCCCCGATAAGCGGAATAGATAAAAACTAGCCCTCTGCAAAACAATTTCAAAATGTGCCATTGAAAGGAACAAAACGCAAACACAATAAAAAAATAGAAAATAGATAAAAAAAGAGGATAAAATAGAACCAAAGTGATACATAAAACTGTGATAGAGAATAATTATAGGATAAGTGATAATAATGTAAAAAAAAAGTAATAACAAAAGAGGAAAGAGTGAAAGATTGAACAGAGCAAAAGAGAAAGATAGAAGAACTGTAGCATGAAAGATAGATAATAGACCGAAAGAGACAATAAAGTACGAAAGAAGAGAAAGAAAATAAAAAAATATGTGAAAAAATAAATTGCAAATAAAGTCCTTGTCCCACCATAAATAGGGGTACGAGAGGCCCTCAATAGCGGGGGTCATAAAAAAAAAAGAATGTAACCTAGTCAATGATAGGCTATGTTTGTCAGACTTGTCACCTAACGTCTTATGTAAACAAAGTCTTGAAGGAAAGTATGTTCGTGTATAGAATAACCACTTGTCTCCACTTACGCAAGGCGTGGGGGCGGCTGTGCTCTGGCGTCGGGTTACAGGAAGTGCCCCGTCTCTGGTCGCGATCAGGCGGCGCCGAGATCGAGTAAGTGCAGTGTCAGTGCTTGCGTGCGGGCTTACAGCTTACAATAAACTCTTTCATTCGCTAACATCGATCGATATTACGTTCTATATATAGTATGATTGTTATAGGCACGTAAACAACAAATTGTTACTGTAGTGTTACTTAAACAATGTGTCGTGATCGTTGACAGCTGATAGCAGTATAATTAGCCGTTTCATTCGAAAATATACCTTCAACTGGTCACTTTGAACTTAACTTTCTAACTAGAACCCTAATGGTAATAGACAGTAATATAAAAAATGTAGTACGTAATGTCCCTCGTCTTGAAAGTTTCAATTAAAATTGGAACTCCATTGTCTATCAACTTAGACTACAGTTAGTCGATAACCATTACAACTCCATTCGGATAACAGTTAACATTGGATTGGAATCGGAATCGCGGTTAAAAAAACTATAGTTATCTTGCAAAAAAACGTTGCAACGCGGACCGTTGGTTAGAGCTCTTATAGCGTCCGTCTCACGCGAACTTCAGTTCAGCGACGTCGACTGTTTAGTTCACATTTAAATCGAAGTATCGGCATTCAGTGCTCTTCAGCGTAATTAAAAAAAAAGTAATAATGAGAATTATGCGCGCAATGCGTTTCCGCGATTCATTCAAAAGCCGCAGCGCTGGATTATGAGATTAATTTTTAATTAATTTCCCGACTCGACTCGCGCCGCCGTCTCGATTTATTTCTCTGCGCAATAGAAAAAGATGTAGTTAGTTGTACACTGTATATTGTATAGAGAGGCTCATTATTATATATTTATTTGTCTTGCAAGCAAACCAACTACAATACCCGGCGATAAATATTGCACATCGACCTTTGGAAAGAGACAGTCGGCTAATTTCGGCTTCATAAAGCGTTATCTCTGTCGCACACTACCTATGTGACGTTTTGTTATTCTGTGTATTTCGTGCGAAATTAACCGATTGTCTCTTTCTGAAGGTCGATGTGCAATATTTATCGCCGGATATTGTGTCGCACTAGACTCAGTCTATTGAAAGCATCCGGTGATGATGTGATAACAATATATTTTGGAATCTTGCTCCAATTGGTAACTCATTTGATCATTGAACGCTTCACTAGTTTTATGGAAGATTCTCCTGAAAGTTTTAGGGCATATTCACACAGATAGATAAATTTCATTTGAAATATTGCGAACCAGGCGCCTGGTAACAGTCAAAGATAATTTTATATGTCGTGTATAAACACGTTAGTCTTTATAATTACACGTAATGTAATGTCTGATGCTTAAATGTGTATTTGTTCGTGTAAATATTGTTGATTTAGGAATAAATATTTACGGATTTTAATTCTATTGTATACTACGTGAAAAGTGTTTTTCTGAAAATTTTCAGTTAAAACTTCATTTATCTTAATGATTGGTGTGGCGAAATTGGTGGTATTCATAGTAAACGTTCTAGAGTCAATCAGGACTCTTAGTCTATATTTAGGTACTATTTTAAACTACTCCTATATCTGATGTCAAAAAGTGTGAACAATATTACAGTACCCGGCGATAAAATAAATATTGCGTTATCTTTGTGGCACGAAATACGCCTGACAAAACGTCGCATAGGTAGTGAAGAACAGAGATAGTGCTTTACGAAGCCGAAATTAGCCGATTGTCTCTTTCCAAAGGTCGATGTGCAATATTTATTGCCGGGTATTGTAAATTCTGGTTTAAGGTCGTTAGACATGGTTACCAAGGATATAAAGGCGTAAAATTGAACTCAATTTGCGGTGATATTAGTCACAATTTTGAATAACAAAATTCGTTAACCGTTACTTTTAATAATAATTAAATGCAATAACCGAAAGCTATTAACGACCAGGGATTACTCAATTCTTGATCTTTAACGACTTTTAATATTTACATGCAGCCTTCAACTGAATGACTCATTAATTGTTTTTAAATTATTTATATAATTTTATATTTATCTTACAAAGCTGAATTATACATTCGTGAGGTATGATGTTACTTACTTAAGTATTTCTATTCCGTTTTATATTTTACTCTTCATACTTCCACGGCACTCGTGTGCTGGTAATTGTCTCGTATTTTCGAAAACAGTTCCGCGGTGCGCTTCGCCGCGCCCTTGCTAAAGGTACAATTAAGCTGGAATATCTCTTACAGCAAGTGCATAGAGTGCAATATTGTATGCATTGATATCGCGGATGTGCGGTTCAATGAACGACATTATGTCTGGATGACTTTCACTTTCGCACGACACAGCTACGTCCCGGAGGCTGTGTCCAAGGTTCAGCTTGTAACTTAACCTGTTCCGTGTGCATATTACATCTAAAGACAGTTTTTTTTAATATTAAGGTTCATTTTTCGTCATATTGTGATTATCAAGGTATTTGTCAAAATAAAAACGTCACAGTTGTTTAACTTAAAATCAGGCTACACAGGATGCAAACACATCTTAAGAGGAGAGCCTGCACAAAAATCCTTTATACGGTTATTTTAAGTTCCTTCTAAGTGCTATGAGAACCGCCGGCTACCTCACGATACCCAACAATAGGTGCCGTGAGGGCCGCCGGCTACCTCACAATTTTTCATCTGTACATCTAAGGAATATTATTTTTTTCCGACCCTCCGGTAATTATTAGCTTCATTAGGCACCTAGCAACTGGATCACGGGATGGTATACTCTTTGCAGCATGTTTTAGAAGCGGCTACCATGGGTGCCAATGAGATCGCGGGCGGCCTCACTTTTTATAAAAAAATTACATTAGAATAAGTATACAGAAACCTTTCTTTGTATTGAATTCACAATTTATTCATATTTCAAAGCTGGCTTTGAAAACCTACCGTGTTTTCTGTGTTACAAAAACGTGACCCGCCGGCGACCTCATGGCACACAGAGTACTCTGTTGCCTTTAAGTGCTATGAAGGTCGCCGGCGGTCTCAGTACATAATGATATACATAATGTGTTATATTCATTCATAGAATGTAAAGACCCCAAATTTTCACATAAAGAAAGCCTACACTTGATATTTCCATTTGGCACCTGGGGAAGTCATGGCCAAAACAGCTTGGCAGTTAGAAGGTTAAGAATAATTTTTCAATTGCAAAAGAAGTTTTTTTTACGATTAAATTTTAAATAAGTTTTTCTAATTTATTACACGATAAATCATATAATTAAGAAATCTTATTTTTTAATACATTGTATTATATAGGAGGTCATCCAGAGATATCGAACAACTCCAGGAATAAAATATTACTTCACTTAAGTTTAACCAGTATGAGTGTAATTACAGAAACTTAATAAAATATATCACTAAATTATATGCGTGACTTTTGATAACTTTCCCACGACATGGTGCCGTAAAATCCACATGAAATATGAACTCGAATCGCACTAAATTATACCCCCGCCGACTGCGACGTGGAAGCCTAGCTCGTGCACTCAAACGACTTCTGCGGCAACTTCGGCTTTACTTATAAAGTTTGCGTTCTATAGGTGGCTTCATCTCGCACCACACTAGGAGCGATGCTGGGGTTTCTTCTGTTACTTCTCTGAGCTAGATTTCCGAAGTGATACTAATATAAGTCAGGTATTAGCTTCAGACCAAGTCGAGTTTCAGCCCTATCGACACGAGCGCTAAACGGGCATTAACTGTCCAAGTAGAGGTCCTCGGGAACCCTTGAGTTTAATCACTACATGGAGCGTCTACCAGAGTTTTCTAAGAGCTCGGCGGCCTCACAATTCGGTGAAATTGTAGTATGTAGTGGACTGAGTCGAAACTTTCTAGAAGCCCTAGAAACCTTTAGGAGTCCTAGGAAGCCTAACACATCTTTTATGGCAGTAAACCTACTACCTTAAAAGGCCTAACAAATAGAGCGTGGGTGGTGAGTAATACTGTTATACGGAATAAAACAGAAAAGACAAACAGGTAGCTAATTTGAAATTAATAGCACAAATAATAGAACTAGTCAAATAATAATAGAATAGACAAGTGTAGTAATGGACTAAAAAAGGAAAACCCAAAAAAAGAAACTGTGATATAAAAAATAGGATAAGTAATAAAATAAAGAATTAATGATGTACCTAGCCACCTAAGAGTAATAAGATGATGGAAGGAAGGCGATGAAAGCAAGAAGGAATGCAAGAACAAAATGAAAGATATTGTGAAGGAAAAAAGGTAAGAATAAAAGAAATTAAGAAGTATGAAAGTGTAGAATAAAGATAAAATTTTGAAAGACTTATTTGTAAACAAAGACCCTGATCTCTACAAATTAGAGTTACGAGAGGCCTCCAATAGCAGGGTCCATAAAAAAAAATAACAACGAGTAACAGTCCAATTAGAGGTCCCCGGGTACCCTTGAGTTTAATCACTCCGTGGAGCATCCACCAGAGCTTTGTAAGAGCTCGGCGGCCTCACAATTCGATGAAATTGTAGTATGTACCGCACCTAATCGAAACTTCCTATGTGCCCTAGAAACCTTAAGGACTCCTAGGAAGCCTATCACATCTTTTAAGGCAGTAAAACTACCTTAAAAGATGTGTTAGGAAGAGTGTTCTCAACACCCTGCACCCTGCACCTGCGGAATCTGCAAATACCATTTGGATATAGAGAAAGTCAATAAAACAACTATCGTTGTGTGATACCACAATTGAATGTACTAAGCTCTATCTTAAATATCTTAGATTTGTCATTCATATTGTCAATTCCTGAATAGCATTCATTAAATTTGTATTTAATTGTGTGTTCTGTGTGAACTGATACCAACAGTTTCTAAGGGAATTCCATGAGTCATGTCTATGTCTAGCAATAAATGTCATATAGCTGAAACGATGATGATGTTGTTGACTCCTGTTATACTGGTGAATAAATAAAGATCATACAGTATAGTCAATTTTTGTCATAATGCAGATATTTTAATACAATAATCCTAGTTTTCGAAACTCTGGAGTATTTATTATCCATTATGGGTCGGTGTTATACCACTTTCTTTTTGAAACTAACGGTGCTAACACCTTTTTGGCCTACCATTTAAGTTAAATTCAAAACGCAAGTTAAAAGTAAATTAATAAAAAAGGCTTAGAGTTTAATAAACGAATATTTAAATGATAAGAGTCCTTGGCAGCGATGTTGCCTGATTATTTTGATTTTATTTAGGCTATATCTGGCAAAGGGTATGTGTGTAAATCTGTATTGATAACTTTGTTAAAATAAGTTGTTTTGTGGAGTTACTTCCTGATTATCCACAACTATAACATTTTGCGAAACAGAGTGAAAAGTAAAATAAGTTAAAAAATAGTTGACCAACAATAAGAGTTTGATAAAGGTTCCAATGTTGAATAAATGTATTTTTCTCTATTTTTATTTAAGTACGTTTTCACAAACTTACAGATGGTGTATCTCTTTTCAAAACCCATATAAATCTAGCATTACTTCTCTTACTCTACCTGCTTGTATTATGTTTGTCTGACGATTTCATTTCTTGACGACAAGAATTATAAAAAAGTTATAAATGTTATCTCATACGAGATGTTTGCAGAATGTATCTCGTCTACGTTATGCCTTAGAGAGATGAACTCGTGCTGCAGTAGGAGAGGGTCGGGTGACTTCCCCGGCCCGCTCCACTGACCGCGCGGCCCCTTTGAACTCCGCCCGTCCGCAAAACTTTTCACACTAATCATTTCGCTGCGAAACGTTAAAATAAAAGGGTTAAATCTACCTGCATACCTAGGTACGTTCAGAGAAATGGCGTTTTAAAATTAAAACAGGTAGCTGGGTAACATTTTAAGTGTCTTGATGGTTGGCCAAACGCATATCTATGAAATGACTTACCATTTTTTAATTAGTCTTGTGGCGTTCACCACTGGACATACTGGACTGCATTTTGGTTAATGTGCAACGGAATTACACCAAACAATTCCCCCATCTCCTTCATCATCGTGCAACAAGACGCACAGTTGAAATTCCTACTACCCGCACTAAGCGTTTTGCTAAAACTTTTAATGCGAACAGGTAGGAAACAGGGAGTAGAACAATCTACTTTCGTCATTGTTCCTGCCAACTGTAAATTAGGAGCCTTCAAAAATAAATAAAAAGGTTTCATTTAGCTAAGCATCGTAGACTTCGTGATTATTTAAGATTAGGTAAGACAGAGGTCTAATGCTTCACCTATAAAGGATAAGGAAACCTCCATAGATTTTCAATTAGACCGGTCGTAAGCGACCTGGCGTTCAGCGATCAGCGTCTTTCGAAGACCTTAAAAAAATCTTCTGTCCACCATGTGGGCGGGGATGTCCTGCGCTTGCCAGTCTCTGGTCTCCATTTTAAGACCCTCTCGTACGACGATATCCCACGTCCTCCTTTGTAATATTTATATACATTTCGTATGTTATAAATGTATACCATAATAATTGTTATTTATTAAATTACATCCTTTAACTACAATTTTGAATCATTTAGAGCGAGCTTATAAATCTTTGTCGGTATAAAGCCTCAAAACATTTATCTAATATATAAAATTCTCGTGTCACGGTGTTCGAACTTGAACTCCTCTGAAACGGCTCGACTGATTTTTACCAAATTTAATATGCGTATTCAGTAGGTCTGAGAATCGGCTACTATCTATTTTCTATACCCCTAAGTGATAAAGGTTGTTCACACTTAAAAATTTTTTTTTTATTATTTTAAGGAATTTTTTTGTTTTTATTTTTTATGATACAGCATACAAGAATACATACAACCATAAATTTTCACCCCTCTACGATCAACCCTTATTTTTTATTTGTAAATTAAAATATCAATTTTTTTTTGCAAAACAACGTTTGCGGAATCAGCTAGTATTTTTATACATTTTTATTTTTAATGTTGAGTATATACGTGAGATGGAGCGGCGCTTCCACATGCACTGCATGCAAGTGGGCCATGTTGCACATTGCAGCTATCTGATATCATTTTACATTCGCCTTTGATGTACAGATTCAGTATTATTAATCTCGAAGAAAAATTATGTTTAAAAAGGGCACGATATAATTCGGACGAATACGTAGTTTTATTATTGTGTTATATTAATAATATGTATTAAACCTTATTTATTAATATAAGTATATGTTATATACGTACGTATGTATGTCTATGTATGTTTATGTTCGTTTATAAATATGTAATTTTTGTACACATAAACTACCCATTGTACTTTTTTGTATATTATTGTAAAACTTATTAAATTTATCTTAACGTGTACAATAAAGAATATAAAATAAAAAAGAAATAAAAAAATTAAAGTAGTTTATACTCAGTTTTCGAAAATTATGCTTTATTATTCATATTTACTCGTAAAGTACGCCTTTTTTACCAACAGATAGCACATATTTCAACGCTTAATATTTTTAATAATTGTAAGAATGCATCATTCAAATTAATAGTATAGCAAGTAGCAATAATTATAGCACCGTAGTCGTGCACGTAACAGAACGCTCTTCTTCATGAGGGCCGTTCCATGGTACTTCTCACTTCCTCACAAACTCCCACGTACCTCGCACGTGCAGGCGATTCCGTGAGAATGCTACTTTCGTTATTACAAACCTGGGGGATCTATATAACTTTCACTCCTGGATCACAAGTCTCTCCATAGCATCGTTTCATTTTAATATAACGCAAATAGCACCTCCAGACTTCCACTTTGAATCTCTTGTACTTTCAAACTATATGTAACATATTGAATATACGGCCTTTTGTTACAATATCACGACATTTTTTTCAATAGAATAGTGTGAATATCAACATTTTTTACAACACAATCTGAGATCACAAACAAAAACTGTTATATTGTACACTGTTTGTATCGGATTCTATTGTTGTAAAATAAAATACGATGTTATTGTTTCAAAGATGCAACGACGCCATCGCTCTGAAATGAAAGATAGCGATCAGTTGCAATGGAAGGATTTAATTCCCTTGCGCGTTGTATCACAGCGCCGTGTGTCAGTTGGCGCGGTGTAGGTGAGTCCTATCTCAAATGACGCCCGCGTCCGCTGACCACACGACCGCAGCACCACGTATCGCGCGCAGTTTCGAATTGCACTAACAATTCTACTTTTGCCTTGTTCAAATTAATTGACATTATTGTAGTATAAAGAAAATGATAGAGAAGAACTCATAACGCTGGTCAAACAAAGCGCTGATACGTGGGAAAAGAAACATGAAGAATATTATAAAAAGAGTACGTGAGAACTTGAAGATCTTAAAAAGAGATGTTGTGATATTGGTTTTCGTTTTCTCTTCTTGTTTGTCGTGCAAATCTTGATATATTGGATCCACTTCTTGTTTTTCTTCTACATTTCAACCAATAGATGCCAACTGCAAAGTAAAGGTCTCTCCAAAGACCGCTTTCGCGTAATGGTGGTCCTGCCAAGGTCGTTGACGCGACGCGACGGCTCTACTTCAATTACAACTATCAAATATTTTTTTCTGTAAAATATAGTGGAAAGATGGCATTGCAATTAAATATGTGATTATTTAAGCTCGATTAAGTTTTCTAGTTAGCGATGGTAACCAATAGACCCGTAAGGTCTGTGAGGTCTGTTGTTTCGATTCCCAAAATGTGAACATTTTGAAATAATTACAATTGTTAATACTCCTAAAAAGTGCAGTTAGACATCCTGGGAAAATAGACTTAACCTGGAATGAAAAATCTGATATCAAAAAATTCCTTCTTAGCCTCTTATTTGTGGATAATTATCTGAACTCTCTAAATAAGGAGACACAAAGTCCCTGATGTATTGGGGCGTGTTAAAAAGATAACCAAGAGAGAAAGAGAAAAAGAGAAAGAGCATCATTTTAGTGTCGCCATCGTCACCTTCGCTTATTTGACCACCGATATTCATTTGTCCTGACGTCAGTGAAGCCTTATGAACTCCAAGCTGACCACTCAAGGCTGCCAGCACGTGTCGATATCCTATCGTCTATAATAAGCTTTTTAATTCAGTTTCAAAAATAGTTAACTTAAACTTAATGTTAACGATGTTCATTTTTCTTCTAAGTTGTGAAACTCTCATTAGTTAGAAGGTTTTGCTTTATTCTTGATGTCTTTGCTTCTGAATTAGTGCAACAGAGGCATGTGGGGAGCGTTATGGAATACCTCTTAATAACAAAATTCAAGTAATTAACTGTTTTGTAAAAGGGAGCATCATACGCAATGGCGTTCCGACATTTTGATATCTGCGTTTCTCTCTAATCTATTACTTTTATATTCTGTCTACAGACATTTCAGATTTTTAGTTTTATTGCTTATGTTAGAGTATCTGTTATAGTACCTAGAGATACAGATCGCACATCGGCCTTGGGAAAGAGACAATGGGCTAATTTCGTAGAGCTTTATCTCTGTCGCACGAAATGCAACAACTTACAAAACGTCATACAGGTAGTGTAGGACAGAGATAGTGCTCTACTAAGCCGAAATTAGCCGATTGTCTCTTTCCAAAGGTCGATGTGTAATATTTATCGCCAGGTATTGTACTTTTGTTTTTTTTTTCTTACAATATTTGACCTTAAATTGTGTATTTTTGCTTTTCTAGAATAATTCCATCCCTATTTTTAATGTGTATACGGTTTAGTTTTGTTACAGTAGACATTCTTTTTGTGTGTGTAAATATAGATTCGTACCGGCTATCTACAGTAGGTATCGATGTAAAAAACAAACACATGCTATTAGACCTACATTAGGTGTAACGGCTCATTGTGGTGTTTATATTTATTTACGTGCATATTTACCTACCGTCTGCGCTAGAGCTGCGCTAAACATGTGTCGTTTTTTTTTTAGGGCGTAGATGAACTGCAGGTGAAATAAGCCTCTGCGGCAAACTGTTTTGTTGACTGTACAAAGATGTGTACGTGCGTTTGTACGTGTGTGTGTGTAATGTGTGTTGTTTTTTTCCGGGTATATATAGAAACATCTAGAGAACTTTTGGAATGATTCAAGTAATGTCTTCCATTGCGGGTGTGAAAGTGTGGGTACACAAAAATAAAATTCAACACGCAATATTGTTAAAGATTACTTATTAGGATTTATAATGATTTGCGCACGCGCACCGCAAGTCCGATTATTGTTGCGATGTTAGGGGAAGGCATATACCTTGCAGTGGGCGTCCATCGCCCGACACGAATGAATGATATCAAAATATTACACAGGACACCAGTTACAATTAGATTAAAAGCTATTAGATCAGATTTTGTGCTCCCTCTTTCTTGCTCCTGTTAGATGTGACGTCGTACCGCTAACCCTCTAATTCAGGGTTTATCATCATCTTAAAAGGTAGATGCTCACTGCAATGTAGATCACCACGAGGTCTAGTCTTGTTCTGTCTTTATCGATCCGAGGATATTTATTCATAATTTTATCATGCTCCATCTACATGCAGCCTGTTACTGATACGTCAAGGATGGCATCCTTGTAATCTTTGGCGGAGGATCTATGTCCTGTATCGGGCGTCTATCGGCTGATATGGTGATGATGATGAACGTTATAAATGATTAATTATTTCAATCAAATAATCTTAAAATGATTAAATGCGCCGTCATGTATGTAATTATCTAATATATTCGACAATGACGGATCTTCGCGGCGCTGCAGGCGGAATTACGGCTTATTAGTGTACGTAAGCCGTGACGGTGTAATGAGATGTAATGAAATATTGCCTCGTCGAGGACGGCGGGAAGGTCGGACGGTCGGACTCGGCGGTCGTAGAGTCGAACTAGTCACGATACGAAATGATTGGACAAACATCTCTATACTTACAACCGTAAATAATACGGCAAAAGCTATATAAAATTAATATTTTAAATCTATGGCTATGTCATATTATCCTACAGAATCCTTATTTAACATATACCTGTATATAATAGGTACTCTGTTTTTTTAAACAGTAGGCGAGTTTCCAGTGTCATTTACGATTGTGAACGTCATCGTCTGACCTGAAAGTAATAAATTTGTCGTCACTCGAATACGCAACGACAGTTTAAGATGACAGAGAAGTGTTTCCCGACGTTGGGCCCACGCTCCACAGCGGAGTAATTTGATTGTTAAGTGGTGGTGCTTTAATATAAAAATTATGTATGTTACTTGGGAGGCATAAGAATTTTAAGGTGAGGTATGATGATAGAGTGAAAGATCATTTCAAATTCAAACTCTGTCTGATTTTAACTAGTGCATTAAAGAAGCGAGTCCTGAATGTCCAAAGGCCGCAATGTGGTTACAAGGACGTACATTAATTTAGACGATAATTCATCACCATCATCAGCACATGACTCCCCTGAAATTGTAACAATGACCGGTCTTTCGCTGCCTTTATACTGCGACTTCCCGACTATGTCCATTGGTCCACCTGATTCTTACTGATCGTCGACTGAGCGTTGTACATTGCCCATTGCCACTTCGGACGAACAATTCTGTGACCTTAGTTGGACGCTCATTCGAATACTTCAAATCATCGTGGCATGCGCGATGTGGGCGGTTTGTATACGGCTTATTGTTTATAAATGATTTCACTGAACCATCGGCGCCGATAAGACGTGTCTGTACAAACAACGCGCTCGGCCGCCGCGCAAACAAATCCGCTCATATTCGCAACGGTGAAATGCAGAGGCGCGGGCAGGTGGGGCCGATGCGGCGAGCGGGGCGGGCGGGGCTGTGTCAGGTGCATGAGTCAGCGCCACGGCGCGGCCTGACTCACCGCTCCGCCTCACGAGTGAAACAATACCTAATAGTTTCGTATTGACTTACAATTGATAAGTCATCAGGATGTCATCATATATTTAACGCATACTGTTTCAGAAGTCAACCGGTTTTTCTTTATAAAAAGTTTTATTAAATGAACTGAAAACTAAAGTATAATAAAAATATATTCTTTTAGGAATAATGACGTATATTGCTTGCGTACTATCTTTCTCAGCCGGCTGTGGTACCTGATAAAGGTATGTCGCATTGCAATGGAAGAAATAAATCAATGTGACATATCTCAAAGTGATCACCTTATATAGAATGAATGTAAACAAGTATAAAAGATTTAAAGCTTATTGCTTTTTTTGAGTGTAGCTCTCACCTTTAAAGCTGTTACAGCTAAAACAAATCAGCCTGTATATTGAAGAAGAAGTTGTTATATACATCGTTTTCTAACTAGACCTGCTTTTGTACTGGATAGGTTTAGTGATTTTCTCGCATAAGCAATCATAGTTCAACGTACATCTCACTCGACCATTCGTAAGTCGGTATTTTTAGATATAAAAGTGCTTTCCATAATAGGCCAATACTTCTATTTCTTGTCACTTACATAATTAACAGAAACTTTTGGAAATTAATAAGGTCATGTACTGTCGCACACTGGCATCGAATCCAACGCCGACCGGTCACGTACTCCGCAACAAATCACATGAACACGAGCTGCAGACATTACCGCATGTGTTGTTAAGCGCTACGTTTCTATTACGGCGTATGTGCGTCAATGCACCCATTACATTGCGGCCTCACTGGCTGCGCGCGCGCAACAGTGCGCAATTGGCAGCGCTGCGGGCGCATTGCACAACGCGCGCGTGCGAACGCTCGCGCTCGCCCTGAATACTAATCAGCTTTAGGGTCATCAAAGGACTTTCTGTTCCATTTAAACGGCTAGACTTTGCGCAATTAGATGACACTTTAAACCTATGAACTCAATTCCTAATCTGTAGTTAGTAATTTTTCTAGGTTCTTCTTTTTCGTGTATTCTTGGCACAAAAAGGTGATCATTGGATTCGCTGCGGGTGTTCTACCGGTGTCTGCTAGTTTTAGACCCTAGCCGAGGCAGTTCGCACGTACAGATTCAGGGTCCATAAGGGCCTTCATCCAATCGTACCATTGTTAAAAGCAACAAGTAAAAAAAAAGTGAAGGGAGGAAGAAGATAGAATACCAGATATAGTGACGGACGAAAGAAGAAAAATAAATAATGCCATATGCAAACTCTTAGCGAAATCAAAGTCCCTATCCCAAAAATTAATAGGAAAAGGACAGGTTTTTTAAAACGGGGGCCCATATAAAATCTTACCATCGCGAAGTAGAGTTTCTCTACTTTATATTAGCTAGTGAGATTTAGATATTGAAATCATCATATATAAATTGGTCTTAAAAAACGCAATCTTTATTTAGTTAAGGAATCGAACCTAAGAAGTCTCAGTCATCCACCGCTAAAAGGTAGACGATTGCCAAATATAAAAACATGATGTTCAAACTTAGATCTAAAAATATGCAGCAATTGTTTTCTAAGCCAGTAATTTTACTGTTTCTACAGTCCTCGTAAAGCACTCGCATAGTATTTGCAAGCACTAATCCGGTAAAAAACATATAACACATATATGCTAATGTTTACCTTTATTATTGTTATAACTGGCAACTAGGCCGTGTGCGTAAGTTAAAATGAGGACTTTCATTATTTTTGTTTGTTTTGTAGTGTTTAATACTTTTTTTTCCTCATTATTTTTTATGGGGGGTTTCATTACTCCATAGAGGGTTGAAGTAGCATTCACATGAGAACGTTCCGTATTGTCACTACCGCTATCATACTTATATATATATATATATATATATAGAGAGAGAGAGAGAGACAGAGAGAGAGTAAGAGATAGTCGGTGACATTTTGTTAAGCTAAAATTCACTATTTGTATATAGTACACATATTATGTATCATCACACCTGGTTTTCATTTTCCTCGCCAAGAACGAAGGAACAAATCAGTTTCTCACTGCCACCCGTGTAAGAGTAATATTAAATCAATGTTACGAACTGAAAGTTCCAAAAGAGCCGTGTATGGTTATTAGAAATTAGTTTTAGGCGCTTTTAGCTCGAGTAAATTAAAAAGTGACTGTCGTATGAAAAAACATTGCACCAGTAGTGCATGTGCATGTGCGTTCGGCTTGCGGGCGCGACCCCCGGCGCGGCGCCGCGTGTGTTCGTCGCCGTAAATAAACCATTTCCCACACCTATCTCATTCTGACATCGCGTCTGTCGCCTGTCACTTGTCGCCCGTCGCCTGTCGCTTGTCGCTTGTCGCTTGTCGCTTGTCGCTTGTCGCCCGCCGCGCTCGTGTGTCGCTCCGCATTCTCTCAGCCTTGCGAGCGGGTATCGGATGGCTGGGTCGTGAATGTGACAGTTTTAATTTACATCTAAATCGCTTGCGAAAGCGATAGCGCGCTCGTGTGGGAAAGTAATGGTGACCGCCGTGTTATTATGAGCGTTATTGCGGCTGCGCAGGGTAGGGGGGAGACAGGTCCACGTCCTGATGGTATTTGATCTTAGAGCCATTCCAATGGCGGACGTAATGCTACAGTAGAGAGTTGTGTAAAATAACCAGTAGGCAGGTGTGTGAATATCAAGATATAAAAAGGAATAATTCTATATATATATATATATATATATATATATATATATATATATATATATATATATAATGTAATATACATTGCATCATAGTGACCATGACGACGCCATAGTCCTAAACCTAGAGTTTCGATGTATGTGGTCATTATATCGATGATGGCTCAAAAACTGAAAAGAAAAAAAAAGGTTACGAAGCACTGCGCAAATACTAAAAACATATTTCCTTGTTATTAATTGTATATGAGCATAAATATATGTTGACGAGTAAATTTACTTTCTTTTTATATTTGATGTAGCTGTTTCCACCCGGTCTGATGAATTATTGTTGCACTGAGGAGAGGTGTTCCAACAGTGGAACATAATTAGGGTATCATCAAAACAAAAATGTTCTAATTAGTTATGCCTGTTCTCATATATTTGTTACATGTTTATTTCTTCATCATCAGCAGATACACCCCCACTGTAAGGCATAGACCTGCTCCCAAAGATAGCAACGATGACTGATCTTGCGCAGCCGGCATCTTGCGATCTTGACTACCCACGCCGCGTCTACTAGCCCATGATCGCCTTTCGAGAACTTTTCCTCTTCCTCCTCTTTTTAGCCGGGATTATTTTGTATTTTGTGTACCTTTTGTTTTAGTTATATTTAATGTGCATTTACTGTAATGTATATAAGGGTTTGAGCACACTGTCACTCGGAGTTGTAGGTTCGTTTGACAAAAGTGTGCTCGCATCCTTAATAAGGTATTGACATTGTGTGTAACACTTGTGTTTGCGGCAGGCCCGGGCAGTCGGAGCACGGGCACGCGGGCGCGCTGGCGTACGGCGGCAAGCCGGCGGCGGGCGCGGTGGCGGGCGTGCAGCCGCGCGCGTCCCCCGCCGCGCCCCCCGCCGCTCCCTACGCGCAGCCCTACCAGCCGCAGCTGCGCCTGCACAACCCTGGCTACGGCTCCGCTCCGCTCTCCTACAGGTAAACAACTCCAGACACCACGACTACTCATTGTAGCTGCCGCTGCCATCTACAAGGCAATCAAACTAGACACGTACTAGAGTTTCTGGACAAAGCGACGGCACTATGTCATTCCACACTACACATCGTCATTGTCGCCATTTGATATCTAACCATACACTCCAGAGGACGTCAATCCCCAAGTACACAAGATAGCAGTGTCGCTGGAGTCTCTTCCACCAATTCTTTTCCCAACGATAACGCTTTCCGAAGTGATAGTGGTATTTGCCAGGCAACAGACCCCTTTAGGGTGCTCTTGAATAGGAATGCAAAACTGATAATATCGACGAGTCACAGCTCACAACGATGTCCCTTCATGGGGGACCTTGAGCCCAATCACCTCTTATAGCTTCCGCGAAAGCTATCTGAAAGGTCGGCGATCTCCCTTCTCGCCTTCCATCAATTTGGTAAATAATGTAGTTCGAGGTTTCTCAGAAAGATCTCGAGAATAGCCACCTTAAAAGAGGCTATGGGCTAAAGGCCCTCAGCGGTCTGAACTTGAATCTTGAACTAGCAGCTCCGGTCAAAAAAACGTTGCGATGCGATCGGGACTGTCCGTCTAAGAGGCTCCGCGTGGTCGCCCGCGCCGCGGTGCACTAGATAAGCGCGCGTACATCTTTTGAATTGCTTCTAACAATAAGAAGTACGCGATCCCGCGGCCGATAACCACGTTACATGCATAATGCATTGTTTAATTACCGCAGAACACCGCGTCGAGGCGTCTGCGGTGTTGCCCAACTCTTTACCTATTCTATTGTCTATACTTTCGACATGGGAGCATGTTTTAAATAATGCAACACTGATGTTATAGGTTCACTTTGATGTTGATGTTACAAAACTTCTCCTTTTACTGTGATCTAATCAAGTTACGGTTTTATCACACTATCGCCCGTCCACATACATTGCTAAATAATCTGAACAGCTATTAAATTACTTTCAAAATAGCAATAATTGTGACATTGGTCCTGGTATAATATTCCTTCCGTGGCAACGAAGAGAGCATAATGGTGGTCTATTGTTGAAAACTCTGAGGATATTAGTCGACATCATTTCATAAACAGATTTGAGAAGAATATTTGTATACGTATTCAGACATACAACATATCTTTAGATGGAGAAACCTTGTCAGAAACTGCTGAAGCATTCGAAATACCAATATTTTGCACCTTTAAGTTTTTGTATATCACGTGCACTGTCTTAACTACATGTCTAAGTTTTTTTCATCAGAAGTCTTACAATACAATACCACAAAATACATTCAACGTACATTTTTAATGATATTTTGACGTAATTAATGAAATAAATAAATCTTAAGCGATTATCCTATCTGTAAAACGGAAAAAAGAAATTCCGAAGAATATTTTATAATTATTATAATATTGTGTAATTGTTGTGTATAAAAGAAATAGTAAATATTTTCTTATCTAATTACTTCTCGTCTCCGTCGCATATACGACAGTAATAGGTAATTTAATAGTAGAAAATTACTACTTATAAGTTGAAGCTTTTTTTTAATGGCTGTCGCTACTAAGGGCCACTCGTTCCCCTATCTTGTGGAAGAACAGGGTCATTTCTTTTCGTTTAATCATTTTGTTCACATTTTATTTCATATCTGTACTCTACATCCATTCATCTTAAGTTATTTCATTCTTTTTCTTACTTTCCACATTTCGACTGTCTTACTCATTCGTTCCATTTCCCTGTTTTACGATTCCTTTCTCCCGTCACCTCATTCCTTAGTTTACATTTTTATTTTTATTTTGTTTTGTTACACAATTTTATTTATACTTATTGTTTTATATACAAAAAAGTTTTATTTGGTTTACAATTTTCTTAAGTCTTATTTCGTTCTATTATAGTTTTAACAATTTTTGTACATAGTTTAAGGTCAATAGGTAAATGTAGATCTCGTGTCTTGAAGCTTTGGACAACACGCACCCCCCAGCAAAATATTCTAACGAAACTGTAATTGCCTTGGAAAATGGTGACTTGTCGACATTAAACGGGGAAGTCCCGGGTCAAGGTTTGAACATCTTATTCCTGTGATAAGCAAGAGGCACCCAAGGCGCCGTTCAGAGCATCAGGCAGGAAGTAGAACTATTAATACCGAGCCACTTGAAGTTGCGGAAGTTGGCTGAACTCGAGCGCGCCACGCCCGCGCTCCGATCCATTAATATTTCGCGAAGTCTGCTATAAGAGCGGAATTATAACTCTACGAACTTGCGACGCGGGGAAACTCAGGACAGCGAATTTAATTTATCAAGTTATTTTATAACTATTATACTGTTTTCGTTTCTGGAATGATCTATACTCCGTTCGCATTAGAAGGAAATTATCATTATATTGTTTCTTTAACTGTTATTTTAACTGGACATTGTTAACTTTGTTTTCTAATGTAGAACTATTTAATTTGTAGTATAGGCGTAGTTAGAACTCTTGGATAATGGCTTATTTTCAAAGTCTCTGTCACAAGAAATTGCATTCCTATAGTTACATTTTAGACTAGACGTAACAGGTTACCTTATACATTGAGTGACAATGAACACAGTAATGGTATCTTGTGGAGCTCTTTTACAGTGCTTGAAACCTTAAAAATACTAAGCACCCATTCACATATCAAACACAGATCAAAGCTGAATATGTTTAAAATTAGATGACTATTTTTCAGATCAAAGCTAAATATGTTTTAACTTAGGTGAATAATTTGACTGGCGTGATGTTCAACGCCATGGCGACTTAATACTGTTTTCCAGTAAAGTTTCGAAAAAGGAATGGGATTGCATATTCGCTTTTCGCGAGGGATACGTTCCAAAAAAAATCGCGTTAACTGAAATTCGCGTATAACGAGGTTTATGATTAAACATAGTCAAAAATTATTACAAAAACATACAAATCATTTTAATCAATCACATTAATTCTAGGAACACTTTATGCAATACATGCTCTTATTTTTTACGGACAAAATACATCTATTCTTTTTTGGGTAACGTATTGTTTACGTTCTTGTAAAATACGTTCATAACACCCAACACTGTTTTTAATTGTTTGACAGATGGTCAATACACCATAGAGAAGTTGATGACTACATTATACTTATATGCACTCTTTCGCATAATTCGAGGCATTCGAGCGCGAAATTTGCAATTCGCGTTATAGTGAAACCGCGTATAACGGGGTCGCGTAAATCGGGGTATTACTGTATTGCATATGTGATTTAAGCTGCACAGACGTCCTTGGTTGTCGGAAGACTCTAGATGTAGACCGTTCTCAACTTGTTGGTTTAAGTCCTAAGTCTAGCAATGGGATTCCAATCGCTGAAATGATGATGATATTGCAATTTAGCGCGATGTGATAAGAATGCCAGAGCTAGGTCTGTTAAGCAAAAGGTGAGACGCAACTGAAGGCGTTTACAATCAAAGTGCGTATAAGGTCACCGCCCCCGCCCCACCCCCCGGCGACTTCCGCGTAGACCTCCCGCCGACCTCCCGCCGACCTCCCAGACGGGAGGTCTGACGAGCGGGGCCCCGCGCCACCGGACTTTACTTAAATTGACGTCGCTCGGATTCCTTTGACATACTTCACTGCAAGTTTTTTCTAGGTTACCAAGTTTTGTTATTTAAAACAACTTTTAAATCGTGTTTTGTTAACTTTTTATTTATTCATTTGTACTTTAACCATACAGTATGTAAACAGAATACACATGAAGATTTATATACGAAGGTTTCTTTCCGTAAACATCACAGAAATTAAGCAGATCATGGAAAATTTTAATCAGAATTATACGAAAACATTTTATTTCTTATATTATTATTTATGTATAAAAATTATCGGCGGCTCAATATTTGTAAATATTTTCTCGCATTGAGTTTGGAAGCGTCAATATTTTCAAAACAATTTCCTTTCCAGTGTGACGCGGGGGTAAGATAAATCTAAGTGTAATAATATTTTTGTTTACTTTAAATATGTGATTACGTGACTTCGTAACATTTTAGCTATTACGACTAAATACAGCATGTAGACTTATTACGTATACATAGCTGATCTAATACAACGTCAGGTTTTTCCTCGTCATTCATTTATTCATTTATTATCCAAATTCAAATTGACAAATTGGATTCGTCAAAAGATTACCATAAGAGCCCAGTTAAATAAAATTTAGAATCAATGTTAGCTACCATATAAGGACATTAAAGTGATCGCAAATTTCTTTACTGCAGTAAGAGGAACAATTAACTTTTAAGCTGTATTACCATTTTAAAATCGAATACTGTAGTATGTATTTAAATTTATTGCAAGATAAATCTAGAGGCAGACAGAATAAGAGATAGGGGGATGATATTAGAAAAATAGCGAGTTTAACATGAATGCGCATAGACAACGGTGTGGAAAGTTCTAAAAAAGAGCTATGACGGAAGATAGACTAATAATAGGGTGTTTTATTTTATCTATTTTATTTACGATAATTAGGTATTATAGATTAGTTTATTGTAAAAGCGTATACAGTGGTCTAGGAAGGATACTAATTTTAGTAAGCCTAGAGAATAGTGTTCTGAAATAAATATATTACGTGTTTTTATCAATATATTTATATACATAGGCAATGTTTTCATATATATACGACTATTGTCAAAACTATGTACACCAAGCTTGGAGCATCTCTCGTCCCATCTTCCTATCTCCTTTCTTACATTGGACAACAAGACACACGGTTGAAAAGCTTCAACTCGCACTAAGCGTTTTGATAGTACTTTTTTAGTGCTAACAGCTGTTGGAACAACCTTCCGGCGTCATTGTTTTCGGACATTTATAACTTAGGGAGTATACAAGACTAGAATAAATGGGTTTCATCTAGGCAAACATGTACGGTCTTAGGTCTCGAATTAACTTAACCAAGCGAGACAGAGGTCAAATGAATTAGTGAAGGATAAAAAAAACTTTTTTCGAAGAGAGAGAAATAATTTAAAGTCGTGTTATAGTTAGTTATACCAGCTTCGATATTCAGAAATGTGAATTTATTAAACATGTATTAATAAAATGTACTCCGGTGGCTTGTTTTTCGAATAACAGTAAAAAAGGCATTCACCCGGCGGCAAGAATTTGAAGTGTTATATTGACTCGAAATTAAAGACGCGATACCGTTGCCTGAAAACTTTCCACTCGGTGCGGCCCTGCTCGCGACCGGATCCGTCGAGAAGTGCACGCGGCGCGCGCGCATCGCACACGACCCGTTTCACTTATAAATATTAAACTACACATCCATATAAAACAGTTGTTTATCATCATACTTATAGTCAGATACAGAACGGTGAACAATGTTGTCTCTGATATGTCAAACCTGAAACCGAAACTGAAGAAATGAAATTGCGATCAGACACGTCTATTAAATAAAGGTGATGTTTAAAAAAAATCTGATATCCTTTGTAAACCTTCTCCGCGGCAGACTATGAGGAAGAAGAACACGAGGAAAATCGCATATAGTAAAATCAACATTTTCATTTTCATTTTCCCATATAAGCAACAGAATCTAAAACGTGTTTGCTTATATAATAGCTGTCAAAAACATAGCCAACCAAAAAAAAGCGATATGTATTAGGATTACATTGTTACTAAAGTCTTGTAGTTTGAGAAATACCCGTGCGCATTAAACACCACGGACCTTGGAAGACCAGCTCTCCGCTCCTCTGAGGTCCCACGCTCTGGTCCTTTTGCACACACACACACACAAAATATAACGTAACACGGATGCACACACACGAATATCATTCCGTTCGGAACAATAAAAACTTACAGGTGTCTATTTATTATTCGTATAGTTTTTTGTTTTCTTGTGTGTATTTTCATAAGTTAAATTACTGTAATTATTGTGTCCAATAAATATCAATTATTATTAGATTTATGACAGTTGTTAATTAATAAGAAATTAAATCAATAAATACTTCATTTCACCTTGAGATACGCTGTACAAATTAATTTTTTCCAATGGACTGCGACTGGCCAGTGTTTTGAAAGTACGAAATCAGTCGATTGCAATATTTTTTTGGATTTTATTTTGTTTTTCAACACGACAAATGGTTATTATTCGAAATAATATTCTTGCAGCGGTAGACCATTATATTTTGTCAAATGTAAAATTTTTACAAGCTTATTATTAAAACAATTTATTACATACAGGATAATTCTGCATTCTAAATTCAAATCCTATAAGTAAAAGATTATGTTTTGCAAATGAATCTAACTTTATTTCTCGAAATATATTGTCCATTGACTTTTTATTTATGACAGTTAAATGAATAGAATATTATCTATCGAAGAAATGCGTGATGGTTGAGTAGTTGATAAGATGTTAATATATTTGAAAATATATTAGATCTCCTTTTCAAAGCGCAGTATCTTCGGACTCTATCACGTCTTCACTTCTTAACCAGCATAATGTATGTAGAGGTTAGTTTAATACATAATATCGGGTACAGCAGAGTATGTACTTCGTACGTTGTCTCACTTATTCCTAGGTCAATGTATATCATTATATAATAAATTACCGTAAAACGAAGTAAATTTATCTCTTAATGCCTTCCCCCATAGATGTCCAATTAGACCGGTAGGAACCGGCGTGAACTATAGATGGACGTCATACACTAGGCTAGATACTTCATGGTCTACTATCTAGAATTTTAAGTTAAATGTATGTATAGGTTTTTAATAAAAAAGATAGGATAATTTAAAATAAATTTCATGTCATGTATTACATAAAGTCGTGTCGTATTTATGTCGAGTTGCTCCCAATCGAACGTCCGTCTCGCGCGTCTCCCGGCGGGGTCAATGCGATACACTTGATAAATCAACTCGCGAACTGGCGCCCGGGCGCCGCGCGGCGGGGACGGAGGGAGCGCGCCTCCGGGCCTCCGTGCTCTCCGTGCACTCCGGCGAGACAATCTATATATTTTTATGCGTGTGTAATTGACACATTTGTCGTGTTACACAACGACAATAATACGAGGCTATTGACGTCAGATACTGCGTGCCTTTTATACGTATTATTTAGGTTCGATTCCCGATAGGCACAGGAAGGTTAATGTACTACAACCAGTGTGCAAATACTATAGGACACTAGACCTAACAGAGACGACATTATGATACTATTGAAGGATTGTGCCATAATACATCGAAAGGAATAAAGATCCTTCCAATTTTATTTTTTAAAAGAGTACACGAAAATTATTAAAAAGTGACGGCGATACAGATTGGAAATGTATCTCCGTAATTATCGTATTAAGGTTGTTATATAAGTGTTCAAAAGAAATTGCGTTTGAACTATTATGGACGTTTCTCATTACGTATGGATGCTCTGTGGCTTCATGTTGGAGGACGTCGACAGGAAATGATTACTAAAATTGATTCTTAAAGAATAAGAGGTACATAAAAAGGAATAAATTGAAAGGACTCTTCGGTCCATGTCGATGTGACGGCTTTGTAAGAAATACTATGTCTATGTTCGGCTTCGTGAACCTCCAACACCTGACATCATGTTTCTCGGATTACACCAAATGTTAAAAATGTGTGTGATAGACACGTAATATATATAGATATATAAACGAAGACTATATTTAATACCTTCCAACATCTTAGGTTGTTCACTGCAGGAAATAGGCTCTCCCGTGGATTTCCAATAAGATCGGTGGGAAGCGGTCTGCATCTGGCGTCTTTTGGCAACCTTTTCGTCTCTTGGGATGTCCTCCGTGCAGTCCTCGGTCTCCATTTTAGAGCCTTAAGATGCCAGCGGCCATCTGTTCTGGTAAACAGGCGAATGTGTTGAGTCATGTCAAATTCATTCATCTATGAATCTCCTTAATCCTGATCCTATATCGTAAAAAAATTCTGAGTGTAGTCCTCCCTTCGTGAAATGACTGTGAACTTGAAGGCCTAGAGTGGCCACGTTTCAATTTGTAATAAATTTATTTACCAAAAGAAATGCGTACTAGAAACAGTGGTATATAGAATACACGTACAATTGATAGATGTGTGCTAACATGAGTACTGTTGCTTCCCATAAAGCAAGGCCAGAAACGCAAGGGCAGTAGCTGTGAGATGTGGTATATAATGTGTTCTAATTACAATTTTATGTATTATATAAATATAGTGTAATTACATATGGGTGCAATTTTTGTGTTTATTTTGTAAAAAAAAGATATAACGTAATTTGAATAGACGCGTTTTTATACTCGTATATCGCAGCCACCGCACAACTCATTGCTATGTTTAATTTCTATTAATAAAACAGTAAGTAAAACTAATGTAATGTTGTGATAAAAAAATCTAAAATTTCATTTTATCTTATTAGTTTTATCCACAAAAGTAATCAATAACAATGCGGTTTGACCGGTGACTTTTTTACAGTGAGCGGAAATAAAAACTGAATACTTTATTAGGTTTGCGATTGTTACAAATCGAATGTAATTACGTAGTCATAGTATGTGACATTTTTGTCATTTTCTAACGTATTAATGTGCCAAAAGTAGTTTGACTTGAAGGTTAAAAGTTGAATAAACTATTTACTTTACCGATTATAATTGTATCAGGTCAGTTTATTGAACTAAGGGTAATTTAAATATATCTAAATTAAAATGTTAAAGTCTATTAATGGTTAGCACTTTACATGTTTAAATTTTCTATTTAATTACTTTGATATTTAAGTACTTCTCTGTTTGATTAGTGCGTTTTTTTGGTACAATGTATGAAAATTTTAATTAAATTGGAACAAAATAATAAGCGACTAGTAGGACAATATTCCTTCATTGTACCAGTCCCATGCTCGGATGCAAAAACATAATTGTTTGTCAGGAAGAGACTAAACCAAATTGTAAGAGGCAAAGTCGATCATCGAGCGACGGTCAAGTAACTGGACAAGTTTATAGCTATTTAAATGACGTATTACCTACAGTAGCCTATAGGAGCTAAATAGACCAGGTGTGAAAATGGAAGGACGTTGGAACCTTTGTCTTGACAATCTGTCTAGAAGCTTTCTATGGAAGCATTCGAGAGGTCACAAAACGTAGTGATCGACGGGAAAGGTGGTGTAGGGTCAACGCATAAAAATAAATGTTTGAAATACTTTAATTAAAAAGGAATTAACACCGTGTGGGCTAACCATGAAAACATCGGCGCAAGTAGAGTATGGTATATATAACGTGACGTCACCACAGGCAGCGCGCCACGTGTCGCGGGAGCGCGCTCGCTGAATAATAACAAAAAATAAATTCCGGCCGCGCTACAGTTAGCGGGGCGGCGGCGGGGGTCCGGGGGGGGGGGGTGCGATACAACCTTGGCCTTCCCCCTCCCCGCGCCCCGCTACCGCCCCGCGGGTGACGTTCGAGCGTCGACCGCGTTTTCGGGAGCGCACCCCCCGTTATCCGGCGACTCGTTATCGACAGTTTACGCGGGAAAACTCGTCCTCCATACTCCGCGTTACAGTAATACCCCCGCTTTACGCGAGGGATACGTTCCAAAAAAAAAATCGCGTTAACTGAAATTCGCGTATAACAAGGTCTATGATTAAACATAGTCAAAAATTATTACAAAAAAATGACAAATCATTTTAATCAATCAATTCTAGGAACACTATGCAATACATACTCATATTTTTTACGGAAAAATACATCTATTGTCTTTTGGGTAACGTTTTGTTTACGTTCTTGTAAAATACGTTCATAACACCCAACACTGTTTTTAATTGTTTGACAGATGGTCAAGACACCATAGAGAAGTTGATGACTACATTATATTTATACGCACTTTTTCGCGTAATTCGAGGCTTTTGAGCGCGAAATTTGTAATTCGCGTTATAGTGAAACCGCGTATAACGGGGTCGCGTAAAGCGGGGTATTACTGTACATTGCGCACACAATTAATGATACAGGATGATTGTTTATAGGTGTAGGAGGTTTAATGTGATGAATTTATAGCTCATTTGATTTCAGTTAATGTATGGTACACACTGTCCAATAATCAATGGTTTCAGAATATGATAGTATAGGTAGAGAAAGCGTTTTCAAAATTCGGATTAAAACATTTTAAAATTATTTATGTTTACTTTCTGTACCTACAGACTTTGTTCTTTCAGAAGTAATTGATTGGTCTGTCGCCTTTCAATACAATAAATAAATTGAAAATAAAACTATGTAACGTATTTCAGAGTGCTTACTTTATAAATGATGATGAATAGGTGTAAAAACTTCAAATTTTTTCGCTGCCGTGGACACCACAATACCATCCTGTATATTCTTCGCGTTGTTGTGGGAACATGGCGTGCGTTCAAGTCATTACTTTCATTTCACAAAATACAGTTTCCCTTCGTCGCCCGACGAGGTAATATTAGAGGAACCTGGAATCGAACCCCAGCCTCGTAATTTATTTATTTATTTATTTACTTACTTTATTGGAGATAAACAGTAACAAAAAGTAGTAAGAAAGTACAAACTAGAAGCATAGACATATAAAATTAGTTACAATTGCTACCTTATAACTATCTCACTGAAAACATTTAATGGTTTATGGTAAAACAATTTTTTGAATTGAAAATTTTTGAAAAACAATTGCGTACATAGTCAGTTGTGCTCATGATAAACAGCGTTAGCTAATTTGAATAAATGTGTTAATTAGGAATAATTTATTTAAAAATAATTTGAATGCAAAGGAAGCGGCGACCGCGTCAGCCGGATCTTGAATTCTGCTAGCTAACTGTACTCGCGGTTCGATGGCCTTTAGTTATTTTTTGGTGCGTATCGATTCGTTTACGCTATTTTATATTTATTGCAGGCAGTCTGGGTTGGTTTTTCTGATTCAATCTTCGCCACCAAATAAAAATACATAAGTTACTGAAAGCAGGCTGTACAAGTGTGGTCATCGTGGCGAACTTTCGAGAAAACCTATATGCCTTGTAGTGGGCATCCATCAGCTGACATGATGATAATGGTGATGAAATGTTTATTGCGCCAATAAGTACTCTGTAGACGGAAATCTTATACTACCATGGGAATGCGCGTTTTCAGTCTCTACTTTTTTGTCCTTCTCTTATTTTAAAAATTTATGAAAAATAAATCACACCTAATGATGATGATATGAAAATTTTATGTTTTTTTTTATCAACGTGTTTATACTGTACAGATTTTAAAATTCAAGGTTGTCTCTAAATCGATTTTTTTTCCATTTTGTTCCGGTTAAATTTGATCGGATCGAACTGTTATTTCTACGTTTACGGGACAAATCGATAATCTATCTACCCACACTGCCTTGATAAGTAAGTGATCTGTTCATTTAGATATATTCGGCATATATATGAAATATACGAGTATATAGCTGGTCGCCGGCGCGCTAATGGAGCGACTACATAGCTATGTATAATATAGCTCTAGCTAGAGCTATAGCTATAGCTATATAGCTATAACTCTCCGGAATCTCTGGCGCAAGGCGCCGCGGATGTCGGCCACGTTTCCCTTTCGCAGCCCTTCCGTACGCTCGCTGGTTATCTTTATTAAGAGAGATCTTTTCACAGACGCAATAGTCTGTTATTACTCTACACACACTCATTCGTGTTTATTGCCCGCCATAAACCAGATATAAGCAGATACGATTTTATTTCTGTCCTTGATTTATTTTTTGCTTTATAAATGAACTATATCCGGGTGCCAGTGGCGCCACACATATAGAGAATACGGCAGATTGTGTTTCAGTGTAAAACCTATAAAAGTTGCAATTCTTTTTTAACATAATCCTTTTTCGAAATATGTAACCTAATAATAAACAAAACTTGTTACTAACGGACGCTTGGTTACTGTGGATCAGGGGTCACATGTTACGGGTCAGAGAACGCGGGGCAGTTGTTCCTACGGGTCGTAGTTACAACGTAACTAATGTACTGCTATATCTCAATGACTATGATAGTGTAATGAGTCTATGGTTTCACCAAGAATAATCATCTTACTGGAAGGTTTCTGACGCATCCACTAGACATTCGGTATCTGATGGAATTAAGTGATTTGAGTATATAAGCATTACTTATATTAAAATGCATGTGTTGGATGTTTAACACTTCAGAATGTTGTTAGAAAAATCGTTATATAAACTTGGATCGTTTCTTTATATAATTCTGGAACAGGCTTAAAAATCAGCATTGATAGTTGTGGAAAATTTCGATATGTAGGTAGGTATTGGGTACACATAATACAATTTAAACCATACTATAAATATATGATATAGATATATAAACAAACATAATATAAGTTTATAAACCATATTCTTTGACCCCTGTTTATTAATGTTTTTACTTGTTCTGTCATTGTTTGACCATAAATCATTAAATGTTTTCAGTGAGATAGTTATACGGTAGCAATTGTAACTAATTTTATATGTCTATGCTTCTAGTTTGTACTTTCTTACTACTTTTAGTTACTTTTTATCTCCAATAAAGTAAATAAATATGAGAGTTTGGTCAACGAAGCTAAATGCCAATGCATTGCAAGGAGGCCTATCTAAAGCTATGTGGGATTT
The DNA here is from genome assembly GCF_028537555.1 of Battus philenor. Lineage (NCBI taxonomy): Eukaryota > Metazoa > Arthropoda > Insecta > Lepidoptera > Papilionidae > Battus > Battus philenor. The sequence continues at coordinate 11,488,545 of NW_027181686.1, forward strand.
TTCCCAGGGCCGGTATGTCTTGAGGTAGTAATAACACTAAGTCCGAAGTAGAAGTGAGTTTTTTCATTCGAGCTACGCCCGTTATACCGACGTAAATATACAATTATATTTCTGTGTAATTCCTGTTTTGGATGCGTCGCTGATCATGTGATGTTGCCTTTACACGTATGACTCGAGTCAGGCCGTCAACGTCGAGGTTTGCTTCACGATTCTCGGGGCGGACCAATGCAGTATGATATCGACCAATCGAGGCTTGACGCGTGTGAAACACAAATCAGTCTTCAAAATGGTTTTGTGCCAAATTATATTCCAGCTTTTGACAAACAGACGCTTGGTAAATGTTATAGACAGTCCTATTAACCTAGGAAAAATACCTGACTTCCTACTATTCACTTTACTTTTTGATCACAGTACTACAACTGCTAGGTTTGTAATATTAAATCTATTTATGAGAACCTAGTTGAAACCTCCATTATTACTCTTTAACGTTGTTTTTATAATTTTTTTGTGTCATAAATCTATTTCATATATAAAAATTAGCAGGATAGTAATTCCTGACATGTTTGTTTTCTCTATAATATTTAATACATTTGTCCTTAACGTAAAATTAAAAGATTTCTGCGAATAAATGTGAAATTACTTTATGGATTTTATTACAGAAGCGTATACCGTGTATTAAAAAGAATGACTCTGTGTTTGGCACTAATTGATGTAACATTAACTCCTGAAGATGCCCCGTGGAGGGGTGATATACGTGTTGAGTGAATTAACGGTGGCAGTTGTGTGATTCGCATTGTTTGCCGCACACGCATTCATCAGCGGACTGGAGGGCGGTGCACTTTGTTGCACGATTACCACTGCATGTGCGGAAGTGGCTAATTATGGGTCTCTTTCTCACTTAGGATGGACTTCCGTAAAGTTACGCCTGATTCCATTAAATATTTAAAACGAATGAATTAATGAAATAATATAAAAAAGCAAATATAAGAAGTTACGTGTGTATGTAAGCGCAGATATGGAATCGAGTTAAACTTTGGAGATTCGTTTTGTGTTTCAGCGACGCGGCATCGTCACGTCGTATTCAATCCGTCGTGAGATATAACTGACTCATAAATTATACAAACACCGGCCGCTTGCATGACGCAAGATAACGCGCGGGGTATTGTGCCGAGCTAATGCACCGCGGGAGTAGCGTCTCATTACGTTGTGCACAAGCCTCATTGCATAACTAGGGTGACAACGGATGCAGATTCCCATTAATGACATATATCTTCTTATTCGAGAATACAATCACTTATATTTTGTATTATATTCTGACGACAGGTATGAGTATGAAACAAAAAGAGATAAATGTATAGCTCGTAAGCCTATTTACAATCTTTTAAAAGATAGATTTAATTTATTCAACATTGGAACTTTTAAAATTACTCTTATTGTATTTAATGAAATCAGGCGTTACCTTGCGGAAGTCCATCCTAAGTAAGAAAATGACCCATATTTTGCCACTTCCGCACATGCAGTAGTAGTCGTGCAACAAAGTGCACTGCCCGCCAGCCCGCTGATAAATGCGTATGCGGCAAACAGTGCGAATCACACAACTGCCACCGTCAAATCACTCAACACGTGTTTTACCCCTCCACGGGGCATCTTCAGAAATTATGTTACACCGATTAGTGCCAAACACAGAGTTACTCTTTCGCTGTTTGCATCCGGGGATTTCCCGCGACTTTGGCTATGTTGATGTATTTAGTGGGGGTGTATCCACGACGCCTCTACTGGTTCGTGGTCGTCACTCGAGAACCTTTCGGTCCTAATAGCCATCTGTTGCTTCTTCAGACAGTTTTATTTATTATTAAAAAACAAACAATATGTTAACTTTTTGGATCAGATCCATTAAGTTTGACTCTCAGTGTGTAAGTACGTGTAGTGTTGTGTTGTGTTGTAACGTGGCGCGTGACTGTTGCAGAGACGGCGGCTACGGGCGCGGCGAGTACCGCGGCGGCGGCGCGCGCATGTCGCTGCTGGGCGGCGCGTACCTACCGGCGCCTGCGCCACCGGCCCATCACCCGCCGCCCGCCGACCCGCCGCCCTTCAAGAAGATCCGCCTCAGCGCCGACCGCCCCGCCGCGCATCACCCGCAACTGCGCGTCGACACACGGGTACGTACCGCGCCTGTATCACTCCTGTAATGCACCCTACAAGTCCCAATAAGCAAACCATTACAGGGAAAGCCTATTTTCTATCTGTACCGATTAAAAATGGTTTAGAGCCTTATTTATGAAAGTAGTCCATGGTGGATACCCAGGGCTTTATGGCAAACTCGATGGGAGACGTCATCATGACAAAAAATTGCTGAATCCTTAACAGGGTGGTCCACAAAAATTTTTCCGCTTTCGATAGCGAACTACTAAAATGTTGATTTGTCGTGGGCTATCAGATCGGGATACATTTAGAGCTCTAGGAGTTTTAATGGATAAGGATTTGAACATTATCATCATCAGCCGTATGTTCACTGCTGAACGTAGGCTGGGTCATAACAATTTCTAAAAATTTAGTTTTTGAACTTCTTCTCATAACGCACACTATAGATCACTATAATTAACGTGGAGAATAAAATGATTTAGTGAATAACTAATGCATGTCGTAGAAAATCTCGGAGCCTGGTTGTATTTATAACCAACATTGGGCTTATAATTAATATCAAAATAATCTATTCTTTTACACAAACAGCAAGCAGTTTTGTCTATAAGATTCCTCTTAGGCTAAATAAATGAATAGCCAAGGATAATGTGTTGCATTTGGTATCTCATGATCCTACAGTGACCGGCAAAACACACTAAATAATCAGTGACAAAATAAATCGTATAAACCTTTAGATGTTATCTTCGAATATAGATATTTGTATGCGAGAGAGGACAGCCGGCGCACGCGCATCGCAAGTTTATTGATGGTCGATGAACCCCGGACATATCGATTGCATCACGCCCTGTTACAATGTTGCAATTATATATTATTAGTAATTAAATACAGTAAGGAATGCTGACAGATAATGATATTCGATACACTGGTGTTCTGTTGTAAGCATTCAATTTTATACTGACCATATCACAAATATGTATAAAGCTCAATGATGCTCTGTGCTGTCAAGTGAGTGTTTCCTGTCGCCAATAGATAAAGGTCCAACTTACATCGTACTCTGTTTATCATATCTCGTTTATTTCATTACTTACTCTACACAGTTTTAAACCATATGTCATGAAATATCACACGTGTTTGCTCTTCTAAACCAGTCTAAATCCAATGACGACGGTAAAATTTGAATTTGATGGCGCAAGAATTATCTAAAACATAGTGTTATGGTCGTAGTTTCCAGTTATTTGAAGATTAACAAGATTCCAATAACGGATAGCAAATTTTAAAAAACTATTTATTCATTACGTTGTTTATTATTTCTGAAATAATACAATATATTAATTGACAATATAGTGTTCACGCTCCCATTACTGCCTGTAATAGTTTTATGTAGAATAATCCTTGTGCGTTAAAATTCAAATTCAAACGCAGATTTGAAATCGGACGCCATCAGTGATGTTTGTTGCTACTGTGGGGTCTGATACTCTTTGTATTTATACAGCATCTCGAACAATCTAGGCTATCATCATTCTTCTCAACTTGCTTGGTTGGTTAATCACCTCAGCTCGATCGCTTATATTGGTGACGATCTATAATGATTTTACATATAAGTATTGTTGGTCGTAGTGTCGAGCATTACATTTCGTTAGGTAAATAGGCCACGCATTCACTTCTAATTCAGCTTTTATGTCTAGAAATAATTACCCGCTATATGTACGTTACAGTAACCAATAATTACGTCCTCGGAATTTCAAAGTTTAATGTCACCAAGAAGGTTTTGTATACCCGGAACACCATATAATATTAATAGATTATACAAAATCAATTTGACAACAGACTATTAATGACGCGCGGTAAATATTTTTTGGTAAATAAGTGTATTTAACTGTATGGCTTAAGGTTAAAATTGCCCGGTTTAGCCGACTACGGCAGTGATTTGGGTTAAGTTCCCAGAACATGCAGTTACATGGGCAGGTCGACAGTCCCACTGTGATGTTAATATCGAAAGGATGATGCTTTGTGTTAATACCTTCCCACTGTTGGCCATGATTCTAACGAATGACATCAGAAGTCATAGATAAGATTGCACGCCGATGCCGTCTTGAAGATCCATTGGTGTTGGTTCCGTATTACAACCTGTGGTCTCCCATTCCAGGAGCCGGTGTACAACATCGTGGAGGTGCTGTCCCCGAACCCGCCGTCCGAGCCCACGGTAGAGGACCAGAGTTTCCGTACCACCAAAGATGAGCTGCTTCAGCAAATATCCAAGGTACTTAAGATATTTCCTCTTATAATCCCATAGTAAATATATGTATAGAATATAATGAATTTATCAAAAATTATTTTAAGTGAAACTTCTTCATATATAATTGTAACGAAAGTTTTTAATCTTTGCTATTATTAGTTCAATATAAAGTGTCCGTGTCCTGTTTTATTATTATTTAGAGGGGTATTTAATAATCTTTTAACGTTTTTTTTTCATGTATTAAGTCTTAGCTACCTATTTTTATTACAAGATGAAAGTCATTGTCGGTCAGTAATATTTTGTAAATACAAATTACCCATAATAAAATGTCAACTCTTAGTGTCGAGAATTGAAATACTTTATACACGAAGAAGGGTTGCTTGTTGTTTTTTTCGTGTTAAGAAAATAATAATTAATAATATTTTTTTATTTCAATATACCCTTCACTGAATAAACTATTATCAATTATATATACTATTGAACAAAAAGCGGTGTCAACATATTGAGTAAAGCTAAAATGATGTTTACGAATTACTTTATAATACAGTTGGCCAGTATTGGTGATTTTTTCGCGAGGTCAATGGCTTACAGTGGGCATCTATCGGGTGACATGATGATAATGTAAACATTAATATCGTTCTTTTCGTTCCTGCAGGTGGACCGCGAGATGGCGCTATCGGAGACGACGCTGCTCAAGCTGAAGAACAAGGCTCATGAGCTGCAGCAGACGGCTACCAAGCCGGTGCGGCCGGAGGAACCTGAAGAAGCGCCGCCCCGACATCGAAGCCTCGCGCAGTGTATCTACGCCGACAATAGGAAAAAGGTTATAATACACTTCTCTTACCAACTACATTCATTTGTAGTCTAATCAGCAATTGATCAAGTGAAGTTTCGTCCTGGGTATCTATAAATCGGATTACTTAACATGTATGACCACAACAAGTTGAGGTCTTCTCTGGAAGATATTGTCCCCAGGCAGTCAACGAAACCTCCATCCAAGCGACCTTTCAATGCAATAAAAATTAATGTAGAGATCCATGCCCGGCTGTTGTGATAACTCTCAAGCTTAATTAGTAAATTGAAGTTTACACAAAGCAGTCTTAGTGTCTTACCAAGCATTATTCTTAAAAATGATTTTATCTTTATTTATCTTTAATTAGACACCCTTTGTATATCAGGCGATTCTCATCCAGGTTTTCTAAGAATTTAATTTTTTTCCAAAGAAAATTTACCGGAATTAAAACTAACTAACTACGTCAAAATGCTGAACATCTTTGTGACTAAATCTTGGAATGGCTCCGTCTATAACAGTGTTTCTCAACATTGAACCCCGCCCCACAGAGAAGCAATTTGATTGTAAAGGGAGCAAATTAGAAATTGGATTCGACACGAGTTTAACCCTTTCACTTTAATATAAAAATTATGTATGTTAGATAGGGGGCGGATTATTTTTAGAAAGGTTAAGGGGGAGCACAGTGCACACTACAACCTATAATCATCACGCATTGGATTCAAAAGTAAATTTCACTATAATTATACATATAGTGTGATTGATGTAACATTATGATGTAAAGGTTTTCAATGGGTTACATTATGTTGGAATTGCATCAACTACTCCCTCATGATAATCTTAATATAGCCATAGGCAGCACGAATGAGAGCTTTAAAATAGATCTAAAGCCTTAATGGACAAGGTGAAGATATATCTCCGTTAAGCTGGGGAAGGAATTGATCTAATTACCGTATTACCGAGTAAGTGATTACAAAAGAATAACCTAATTGGTACTAGATTCTTTTCAGACTTGAATAGGGGAGCAAAACTTGACCTTAGTTTAAAACAAATTGGTTTTTCTGGTATTTTCTCAATGATCTTATGTGATCATTGTAAATGATTCAAAGTAGAAAGTAAGAATACATTGGCCACACATTCAGTCGCTGAATTGAGTCTGAAAGTTGAAAAAATATGTCATAAAACTCTTATTAAACTTGTTATGTGGATGTTGGTGGATTTTAATAGACTAATTGTCGCGTGGACCAATGTCTAAATAAAGTATGTTCATCTATCTTTTAAATAATCCATGAGCAATCAGTATTTACTTGTCAAAATGTATACATAAAGAATTTTAACAAGCATATTAATAGCTTTTGAATGTTCCTTTTGTAAATTTGTGAACAGCTGGATGCAACAAATTTGTCCCGTGCAACTCAGTTGGTTTGATAGACTTTGTCATTACTGTACTTGTATAATATCAGTTGCAATATTGTATTCTCTGCCAACAATGATGACCAACTAAATGTGACGAAGTTTGTATGTGATGATATATTGGTCACTTACGACGGCTCTCCTAAGAAAGCTTAAGGTCACCAAGTGAGCAATGGAAAGGGGCTGTGCCCTCACTTTCACCTAAATCACCGACGTAGCTCGAAGATTTGCTCGTCTGTAGTGGAAGTAGATAGGGCACATCGTTCGTGCAACCGTGGCCGTTGGGGCTGAAAGATTCTGGAGTGGCGACCATAAGCCTGTCGCCACGGCGTCGATAGGCACCACACCAGGTAGACTGACGACAAAGTTATGGTTGAGGGAAGTTGCTCGATGCGGGCAGCGTATGACCGGTCATGGTGGCGATCTTTGAGGGGGGAGGGGGGGGGCTATGGCATATGTATGCAGTCAGCGTCAATCGTGTCCAGAATGAGCGATTGCTAAGTGGAGTGTGTTACAGGCGGCAGCGGCGCACGCGGTGCTGGCGCAGCTGGGCCCGCCCGTGCTCTACCCTCTGTACAACCAGCCGCAGGACACGGAGCTCTACCACGAGAACATCCGCAAGCACCGAGGCTTCCGCAAGCGCCTGGCCGATCACATACGACGGATAAAGCTCGAGACTGAAAAGGTACACTTGCATATATATTTCTTTTATTTACTAAACTTGTTCACGTTGTCGAAAGATGATGAATTCTTACCGGTGCTGATGGAAGTCTATAGAGGAGGGGAAAGTGATTATGAATATAAGTTGTTTAAGAAAGCACAAACTTTTCGGGTGATTTACTGACTTCACATTTGGAGATATCCTATTCCATATGGGTACGTTGCTACCACGTCTCTGTCTTCTAAATAAATCGTGAAGCTGGGCAGACTATAAATCTTTAAAAATTGTAGACCAGAGACCCCTAGACTTTATTTTCATAAACCACTATAGCTTCATTTCTACCATATTTCTAAAATTTGACAAAAATTGTGAAAATATGAAATGTGATATATTTATGAAAGTAAGTGTTACGACTTAGTTCCTACACGTACTAAATATGAAAAATACTTTTAACATAAAACAGTTCCTGAGCTTTTTTAAATAACATCCGACTATATTGATAGGTAAAGTCAAAATTTTAGTTATTCATTATTGTAAGGAGATAAAATTTCGTGGATCCTGGTTTACGAATTATCCCTCATTTTATTTATCACGCCAACATTGACCTTGGCCTGTTGTGACCTCTGAGAGTCCATCTGTACCACTTTGAGAACTAAAGGTGTTGTTCAGTATCCTACCTGTTAGGTAGGCTTAAAAACATCATAACATATTCAATTCATGTCCAATAAATGGCTTACTGAACAATGAGACTTTATGTTACCATGTTTATATGTATTTTCCTTATCATTAATTGTAATAGAATGTATTTGCATTATCATATCTGTAAATATAAATAAAGTATGGAATAGCAGTTTATGTAAAAATATATATTGCAAATAGAACGGAGAGATGGCGGTAATGTTTTTGATGATCGCGCCATCTTTTGGGTGTGTGTAGAACTTTCGCGAATGTTACGGAAATCTAAGGGCGTAACATTTCCCAATATTGATATACATGACATCCGAACTGTCAACACGACGAAGAACGTTCTATGAAGTTATTTTATTTAGAATAATAATTAATGAATAATTTTGTAAACAGAGAGAAGACGCGTTAGCAGAAGAGTACAGCAAAAGAGCAGCGGAGTGGATGCGGAGGGTGGAGAGGATAGAGCAGGGCCAGAAGAGGAAAGCGAAAGACGCGCGGAACCGGGAATTCTTTGAAAAGGTAATGCCTTGTATCCGGACCTAATGTTTATCATAATTAAGCCTTTTTATTTCAACATGTATTCCACACAACAAGTATTAATCTAATGCTAGTATGGTTAGTTATCATCTTGAGATCTGGATGCCTCCTGGGTCAGGCCCCCTTCTTTTAATTTCCAGAGCCTTCCATCTTTAGTGAGCGTCATCCAGCTTTACCCCCCTTTTTTCACGATAATATCGGCCCATCATTTTGTTGGTTTGCGGTCTCTTGCTTGGTAGCCCATTCCGTTTCAATAGTCCATGTATTGTCTTTGTTCCTCAGTCAGTGTTTGATTCAGATTATAATTATTATACATTCATAACATATACAATAAGGATTTTACATTGGCAATGTTTATCTTCTGTCAATATTGTGTGTAAATATCCCACTAGTCACAATTTAAACATGTTAATAATTTTTTATTAATAGTACGAAAAAATTACGTATTTTTGTTAAGTATACCAAGTGTAAATGTTAAGTTACTTATGATGAACATTTACATTATATTGGCAATTGGCTGTTGTTGATTGACAGTAAAGGATACTGTTACTTATAAATATGGTATACTTATATGGTTATGGTATATTAACCCACCCATTGATATGTTTGATAGAATCATATGCCTTGCAGTAGGCTTTTATGGGCTGAAACAAAAACTGATGCAATTCATAGCATTTTTTACAAATCTTTAATTTAATAGCCTAATAATGAACAAAAATGTTCATTTGGCGGTCTTTTCACAATAGCCAATTATTCAGACTTTGCAAAATTTTTAAATATGTACTTTGTATATAGTTTTGTAAACATGATAAAAACATATATTAATGAAGCTGCACAAAGCCTGAATTGGCTAACAGCATAAAATACATTCTCACATACAGTTCTATGCTATAGTGTTTAAATAACACTTTTATATATTTCGTGATGAATGCAAAATATGTATATGTAAGTATACACTCAGTCTATTCACAGTAATTTTTTGTTAAGGGTTCAATTTAGAATCAAGTTAGAGCAGTATTTATCATTAATTTCACTAGATTTGAAGGTTGTGCTGCTTCAAACCTTTAAGGCTGTTTGCTTAGATATACATTTAAAGGACTGACTGGTTAAAGGCTCGGTAAACCTGAATGTAAATGTTGTGACATAAAAAGGGGGATATATATTGAAGATTAAACTGTAGCAGTTAATTTGCCTAGAATATATATTATCAGTCTATTTTTTACTCTGCAACAATGCATACTGGACCAGCACTCTGAATACCAAATTGTCTTTCTATTGTTTGGAGATTTAGCGTAACTAATCCAGAACAATGTGGCTTACAATCTTATATTTATATATTCTATTCATGTTCCGCCTTCAGTCGATCCATTTTAATTTTTGCGACTAGCGCATCTTGAATCTCTGCTAAAACGAATATTTTAAACATTTGGCATAAACTTTGACAATGAGGAAAATGGTATGAATGTCAATTGAGTTCTCCAGGAACTGACAGACATTGCTTTGATGAAACATTAATGAATTTGTACAGATATATGTGTTGGTGTAATATTTAAAACCCTTTATGACTATGACATATGCAAGGTGACATCGACAAAGTACGGGAAGGGGGGGGGGAGGTAGGTCTATGTTCAGCATACATTAGATTACTAGATTTATAATACACAAAAGAAAAAAAACATTATAAATGATAAGACACATATTGTCTCATGCAGATGAAGCATGTCCTGCACCATTTTTCCTTATTATTTGTAATATATTATTATTATTTATATGTGTAAAAGTAGTAAAGAGATGAATATATTGCTCATTTGTCAAATAATGTATGATAAACTCTATACAACAATAAATTGTTATTGAAATAACAAATAATGTAGTGATAATATACTAACAAAAGGTTTTTTTATAAATTCAGATCACAACATGTTATAATTATTTATTTTCCGTCCTTATCTACTTTTTACTACCAGAGGTTACTGGTCTGTCGTATTCCAAAAGAAAAAATACATTAATATAATAGCGATTATATTACACAAGAGAAATGGAAATAGATGTAGAAATTTTAATATATTTTTGTTGACAAATGATCATACATATACATTTACCTGTTTATATATTTTATTATTTACAACCAATCATAATGTATATATCTTTAAATGTAAATGTCAATGACACAAAAAAAAAGGAATTAAGAATTTTGAAATAATGTTTTTGTAAAAGTGAACGCAAAAAACCTTCATTTAGTTTGTAGCTTATGAAGAGTGTTTCACATGAAGGCATTACTTATGGAAAGATTTAAGACAGGGGAGACCAACCTTTTTAACCAACTGGCCAATTTAAATTATAAAATTTTTTGAGACGCCGTACACAATGAAACGCTTATTAATAATTTATAAAACTTTATTTTTAAGATACATTAGAATAAGATAATATATATCTGTAAATTTTAAGGAGATATTCGGCTCCGTTTTTTGATATGGTTCATGATTCAGATATTTTTTATTAATTTTTTCAGTTACATGTACCACCATTTTATTATAATTAATTTTATAACAATGCTTGACGGTCCGCATAAATGTGTTTGTGTTCATTCCTGATTTAGGTGACTTCTTGGTCTAGCCATGTAGATGTAAATAATAACACGAGCGTTAATGTTGTACGGGTCAGGTGTTCCCGGAGCTCCGCAAGCAGCGCGAGGAGCGCGAGCGGTTCAACCGCCTGGGCGCGCGCGTCAAGTCGGAGGCGGAGCTGGAGGAGATCGCGGACGGGCTGCACGAGCAGGAGCACGAGGACAAGAAGATGCGATCGCTCACCGTGGTGCCGCCGCTGCTGCGCGAGCCGCGCACGCCCACGCTGCTCACCAACAGTCAGTACCGCTCAGTGGACAACCTTACCACTCCATTCACACTGTCCCAATGCACTGGACACATTGAATCCAACTCAATTTTTACAAGATCGCTACATTCCTCAAAAAGGCGTGCCAATAAAAATATTTGTATACAATTAAGGTACATGTTCCACATCTCTAAAAAATCGTGTAAGATGAATTAGTGACAAAAGACAAAAAAAATACGTTTTAATTAAAAACGATTAAAATTTGTTAAAAAATTTAAATATACAAATAAAAATAAATTTGAATCTATTTATCCCTATGTGACGTCGGACTGGACTAAAGCGGTTGATTATGGTATTACTCGAATTGTATTTTGTTTATATATTTAGTTAGTTTCTGTAAGCGTTGTCAATATGAGAATTTAAAAACAATTAAGATTCGTGCCAGAGAAAATATTATTATTGGTGCACGGTGTGATTTCAAAAACTTTTAAAAAGAGAAGATAGATACAGTCCAGTGTACTCAAATGGCTCTATCATGTCAGTCTACTGGTTCTGATATTGTTCTTGGTTATGCCATGGCTGATGTTAACCTTATATAACATTCTTCTTCTTCTTGAAGTGCCTCTCCAACTAGTGGAGGTTGGCTATCAGCTTCCTGCTCTCTTCCTTATTTTTGGTTCTGCGTAATAGCTCAGCAGCGCTGGCGATTCCGGTTCACTCTCTAATGTTACGAAGCCACGACTTCTTTCTCCTACCAACCTTCCTTTTACCAGCGACCTTTCCCATCATGATAAGTTGAAGGAGATTGTATTTATTTAATGATAATGCAACTAGTTATTAGATTATATCAATTGTGTCTAATGTTTCTGAAGATGTTGATGCTGTTAGCCCTAAGGCTTTTACAGCTTCATCGGTATTGAGTTCACGGAGCGGAAGGGTCCGTGAACTAGATATATATTAGAAACTAAAAGCTGGTGGGGCGCCTACCAATTGCACGGGGACGCTCGCACGTTGTTAAGGCTCTTCGCGGTAGAGCTTTGACGGGGTGTGTTGCTGGAGTGTGCTTGCGGGTTGGGACGGCAGCGTGGACCACAGGCGAAGAGGGATCTGGATCCAACCACGGGTTGCCCTCGCTGTTCGTGGTTAGGGAGCGGGCGGTCGCTTACTAAAAAAGGGGTGTCGTGGCGTGGTGGATCAATATTGTCACCAAATTACTGAAAATATGTTGAATAGTGCTGTTCGTCTCAATCCATGCCGAGTGACATCTATTTAATTCACTTTATTATTTACTCAAAATACCATCATAACATTGAAGTATATCCATGCATAGTAATTGTCTTGTATTGCAAAACGTCTTGAAAACATTATCTCTTCTGCAATAAGCTGGTTTATTATGTTCAGAAAGGGTCTGTAACTTTTGCATTATTAATGTTTAAATATTTTTGTAGATTGTTTTGTGGAAGAGGAAGATTAAGTTTGTAATTTTAAACTTAAGTTTTAAAACCTATAGTGTACCTATAGCAAAGTTCAACAAGTTTCGTAACTGTGTTCATCATAGCTGAATATATAAGTATATGTATGAATGACTGTTCCGTGAAATAATGAATCTACTGTAGTATAATATGGATTAGACCAGTGTATCGAAACGCGTGGGCCACGCCCCACAGGGGGGCAAAAACACGAGATTAACCCTATCGTTTTAATTTACAAATTATATAAGTTACATCGGGGGGCATAAGTATTTTAGAAAAGCTAAGGAGGGGCATGGCACAAAAAACGTTAAAAGATACTGAGACAATCACACATATTCTAAATATCAGTGTAAGTGTTTAAGACTAAGATACTTGTAAGTTAAAGGATCGTTTATAAGCAGGTGCGTTATGTTCACAGTGCGGTGTATGGACATGGAGACGGAACACAAGGAGCTACAGACGCGAAACGTGTGGTCACAGGCAGAGCGTGAACTGTTCAGGGAGAAGTATCTCCAGCACCCCAAGAACTTCGGCCAGATAGCGTCCTTCCTGCCCAGGAAGAGCGTCAAGGATTGTGTCCGGTGAATATACGAACATCTTAATTGGTGCTGGCTTAATATTGATAACTAGATGATCCCGCAAACGTTTATTGCAAAAAAATATTTTTAATTTTCAATTTAAAAATAAGGGTTGATCGTAGAGGGGTGAAAATTTAGGATTGTGTGTGTTTTTGTATGTTGTATCATAAAAAAATAAAAACAAAAAATTTCGTCAAATAAAAAAAAAATTTTAAGGGTGAACAACCCTTATCACTTAGGGGTATGAAAAATAGATAGTAGCCGATTCTCAGACCTACTAAATACGCATATAAAATTTGGTAAAAATCGGTCAAGCCGTTTCAGAGGAGTTCAAGTTCGAACACCGTGACACGAGAATTTTATATATTAGATAGACAGTTTTTTTTATTTTTTTCTGTTATAAGTAAATTGCAATATGTAAATGTAAATGAAGATATTTTTATGTCGTTACTATTGAATGCGGTTGAGTCGTTATGAACGGGCGCGCTATCGCCACAGGTTCTACTACCTGTCGAAGAAGGCGGAGAACTACAAGCAGCTGCTGCGGAAGCCTCGGCAGCGGCGCTCCACGCGCAACCCGCCGCGGCCCGCGCCCGAGCCCGAGATGCCGTCCGGCGTGCTCACGCGCCTGCAGCGCTCGCAAGGTAAAATATTCCGTCTCGTGTTAGGTACGGTTACTGCCTTTCTGATTGTTAGCCTTCCAGAACTTTCGAGATAATAAAAAAAGAAACCTACGTCAAATTTGAGGCCTGCACAAGTATTTTACGATTTAATATCTACTTGGTCTGTTGTTTGCCGCATACGCATTTATCAGCGGGCTGGCGGGCGGTGCACTTTGTTGCACGACTACCACTGCATGTGCGGAGGTGGCTAAATATTGGTCCTTTTCTTACTTAGTATTGACTTCCGCGAGGTAACGTCTGATTCCATTAAATATCTACTTGGTTGTCGGAATTGGAATTTATTTTTGTTACCTTCTGTACTTTATGCTTTGTATTAGCTTAATCAGAAAGGACTGTTCCGAGTCTGAGGCGTGGTATCTGATAACCATAATCAATGATATTTTTTGAGAATTTGATGTTTATAAATTTCTGTATAGCTTGTATATTTGTCGAGGCTGCCCGTAGAATTTGAAAGCTTTAATATAGTTTTTGAATTGAGATAAGTTTAGTTTCACATATTAGGATAAACGAGAATAATTTTATGGACAAATAAACCTAATAAATTACTTTTAACTATAAATCTTCGCCATGGCAATTAAAAAGTCGTCGTTTCAGAAAGATAAATGTGATGTAATGTCAATAGGATCGTCGGCGCGAGCAGCGGACTCGAAGGAGACATGCGTGGAGGAGATGACGGCGGAACAGCTCAACATGATCCCCGTCCCACCGCAGCCGCAGCCCATGCAGATGGACCAGATGGAGCAGGGCGCGCAGATGCAGGTCATGCAGGGGATGCAGGACATGCAGACGATGCAAGGAACCTCATTACAGGCTATGCAAGGCCTACAGGGGATGCAGTACCAGGAAATGCAGGGCGTTGGGCCGCAGGAACAAGGCATGATGAGCGAGCAGATGATGTCGCAAGGCATGCAGAGCTTACAGAATATGCAAAACATGCAGAACATGCAAAATATGCAGAATATGCAGAACATGCAGAGCATGCAGAATATCCAGTCCATCCAGTCCCCGCATTCCCCGCAGCCTGTGCAACTGATTCAGCCCACCCAGCCGGCCAGGTCAGTTGTTGTGATTTTATACATAATAATAGTTTATATGCTGCAAATGTTGGACGTTTTATGAATCTTCACATAAGGTTACTATTGAAATTCACACAGGGTCCAATTAACTATGATACTTATATTCGGGATTGTGTGCTGGTCAATGATTATCATGTACCGAGCCAGATTTTCAATAGGACCAGTCGAAAGCGGCTTTCATACAGCGTTTTCGTACGATCTTAATGTTTATGCACCTTCTAAGAGTCCACATCAGAAGCGATGAGGTCACCCGGTGAGTAATGGAGAGGGCGATACTAGTAGTTTCGCTGTGAGATCGAAACAGAAATGAGATCCGCTAGAGAATTAACATCACCGATGTAGCTCGAAGAATTGCTCGTCTGAATTGGCAGAAGCTTGAGTGGCGAACATGAGCCTGTAGTAGCAGCTTGAATAGGCCGCCCACTTAGTGGGCCCACGACATAGGTTAGATCGCGTGAAGTCGCTGGATGCAAGCAGCGCAGGAGCAGTCATCATCTCAACCTTTGAGAGAGGCCTGTGCCTTCCAGGGAGCGTCCATCACCTGAAAAGTGTCCACATACCCAGTTTGTGTCCAGCTTCGAGTTTTCCGTTAATTGCTACCTGAAATTATATATTACTAATATTTATTGCTACCTACATGTATCACAGATAATTCTACCATGTTTTTGCAATCTCATTTGGTTTAGTAGTGTTGTAACAACTACTTGTATTATTGCAATAAGTATTAGCGACGTGTACAAACTTTTTTGACAATCAATCAAGTACTATTATAGTAAGCAGTCGTAATTTTAACTAATTTAACATAAATATATTTTGTTATAAATAATATTTTAGCTGTTATAAGGCAGAAAAATGAATAAGGTTGTGTAAATCTCGTGTATACTTTGTCGGATACAAGTAACATAGCGCTCTTTCGAACGCGTTAAGAATTTTAAAGCAATCCGAATATTGTTTACATGTGACTATTTTTCAAAAGCTGCACCAGTTATCCATTATTTTTTCAGGATTGTGTTTTATTCTGGTATCTGGGATTATTTGGTTTCGGTACATGTTGTACTTGGCATTAATTTTTGGTTCCACATGCTTTTACAGTTGGATACCGATATTTTGCGACCGTGTAAACAAATCCTTACCTTATTATGACCAACTAAAGAATTAGTTGCTTATTTTATAATAATAATTAAATCAAAAGAGTGAAGTATAGGATATATGATAAAAGAATGAAATACCTTAACATACGTCTAATGTTACTAGATTACTTATAATGTTTGTATATTATTAAGTAGCTTTTCTGTACAGGGTGACGATTACAGGTATAAAAGCAATAAATGGGTGAATGTATAGCTGATTTGTCAGCAAAAAGGTTTTATACTTTTTTCCAATCATTCAGTGCTATTGTGATAACTCTGAAACTCTATTGAATGAGCATACAACAGTATACATTCATTCTTTTAATGCTTTTACACCTACAACCAATCATGCTGAATTATTTCGGTGTATATGAAATCGTGTAAGCAAACAATGTTTTAAAAAACTGAAAAAAAAAATAACACTCTGTATGAGAGAGTAAACAGCGGCGATGTAAATACGATCGGGATTCACGTGCGGGTATGTCAATATAATGATAGCGTCCGGATGTATCGGTATCGGTGCGTGCGATTGGCGGAGGCGGTCGGCGTCTCGCGGTCGGGCTTTTTAATTACGCCGTGTCAACAGCGATCCCCCCCCGCGCCCCCGCGCATCCTCCCGTACATCACCGCCACCACCCCCCACGTCACCCCGCGCTGCCCCCGCTCTATGAATTATTCACCGATTGCCCCGAGACGAAAGGAATGGTTAGGGTTCCGCGAGCCTGATACAAAAACCCATTGCAAATTTTTTAGGACTTTGAGGAATTCTTTACAATAATTACCTTATAACACGGTACATTAATAACGCGTTTTATATTACGATGTGATGCGGGGATTTACCACGTTTAAATTTTTATACTGCGAAATTTGTAATTTAGATTTGTATGCACATTTTTTTTTCAATATTATATTTTAATCCTTTTATACGATACAAGTTTAAAATGCATTATTTTTACATATTATGAAAATATGCGTACAACGTGTTCGCTTATAACGCGAAACTAATCTACCATGTTATAAGGAGATGAGATTATTATGAAACGCCACCCAGGATTCTTTATCAAAAATTTTAATAAAATTTTCTCAACTTGCAAATAATTTCTTATGTTTTTGATTTATTTTGCTCAGCCGATTCCTTAATTTCACACAAAATTATTTTAAGGCACATTAATCGCATTTTTCGAGTAGTTAATTATTGTTTAATTTTCAGGAATTATTTGTTAATTTACGTACTCTAAATAACTTCATTATTGCCAAAATAATTAACTGATTTCACTTTTCATGAGTTCCTGTCTAAATCATATTGAAATTTGATGTAACCGGTAAAAGTAATGTCTTTTAAATAGTACGGAACCCACGGTATCAGCGGTTTAGATTTCACCGCGCTCGCCGCGGTTCCCGCGGAGTTTTTATCTTGTTTGTAGTTCGCGGACGCTGTGTGTCTTCGAATGGATAAGGAATCGCGTTATGCTCTTTATTCACGGAGTCTAGATTTTTTTCAACTTGTCGTTTGCTCAACTAAGAGAATTGAAGGAAACCGGCTCGCCGATACGTTTTGCACTTAACATCTTTATAATAAAGTACCTGTAGCATGTCTATGAGTGTATGCAGCCGAAGCTGTTTTAATTATTGTCTAATTGAGATGTACTATTTCAAGGTGTCGAGCACAGATGTGGTTTTTAAAATCGATTGTAACATCTCTTATTTGTGGATAATACTCGTAATAATATATACAAAGTATTTGTTTTTATGACATATATTTGAGATTAGATAGTCGATTCGTTACCAGAGGTAGAGGAATGAGATTGCGATCGCAGGTTTTATAAATTCACACTTTGTGTATTAAGTTTATAGGATTGCCACTTCTAACAAAGCAATTCACCAAAGAATGAGCGGTAACATCCTCTGCGTACCATAATACCACACTGCGATCGCAACCTTGTGATTATGGTATATCTTCCACATAGATATCTTAGGGGGAGGCCTATACCTCACTTTACATCGCAACTTAGTTATCACTTATGTAAGCCATGAGAAGAATGGTCAGAATAACATTGAGTTCATCAACTTAAAATAAAAAAACGAGTATTCTATTCGTGTCTTTACTTGTGAGATTAAACCAAAGTCATTTGAATTTTTTGGGTCGTGATCACTTTTACCAGTATGTTAAACACAGTGGTTGTGCAATTCAACTAAGAAATCCTTTACATTGTACTATTGTTGTAACGAGTTTTTATTAATTGTATTTTTTAATTTATTGTATGTTCAGAGATATAGACGTGAGGTTATTGTAAAAACATTCGTTAGCACAATATAAATCACAGTAATGTCTTTAGGAATAATTTTGTAAAGCGTACTGATTTTGTATTCACGCTCTGAGAAGCGTACGTATCAAACTCTGATTATTTTTACTTTCACGTTTTTTAAAATATAATATTTTATGCTGTAATAGCATTTAAAATTTAAAATTTTGAATGTTACTAGTTCTTGTTTGATAAGACTTAAGCTAGCGTGGTGAGCGTAGCGTTTAGTCCCGGCGCTCGACGTCTAATACTTCAGAACGTTTCAAATCCCATCTAAGTAAAAGGTCCAAAAGGCCCGCCGCGCACTCGCCCGCGGGATCACGGGCTCCGCTTTTCATCTGCAGATTAAACTTTTATAATTCACCATTTTTCTCTCTCGACCTCTCTCTAAAACATAGAAGAGCAATATAAGATAATAAGATAAGAATATTGAAGTTATCAAACCCAAAGAACTATAAACTATGATAAATATACACGAAAAACGTGAAAAAGTAATTAAAAATCTAAAAGTCCCTTTCCCCACAATAGGCTAAGGGTGTACGTCAGGCCCTTAAAAAGAGAGGTCTAAAAAAGAAAAGACTATAAAAGATTTCAATTAATTTCTTGCGATTGAAATGTTACCTGCTACACTGTCACCTTAACTTGTCAATCCTTTAGGCCATGTCGGTTGCTTTCGTCGACGGATGTCCTTATTCTTTTTTCGATATTTTAGAGAAATCTCTTAGATAATTCAGTTGCCTTGAGTCTTTAAGTGGAAGACGACGTTTCTTATAAACCTTCAGGCTTTGAAGGATATACGGTCAAGACATTCTGGAGACATGCTCTTTTTAAGGTCTTCGGAAAACCCTGAACGCAGACCGCTTCCGACCGGTCTTATTGGAAATTGGTGGTGTGCTATATCCACGAGTGCCTAATGTCATATAGTTGAATTGATATTAAACGGAGTTTGTTAATAATAGATTATAGAAAAGGTCGACATATGGAAATGTTGTGATTTGTTTACACGGGTACTTTTTGTAAAGGTGTACATGTAACTATTTATTTATATACCTATTTTATTGTCATTGACTACTCAGATGGCATAGGTTAAGCACAGGATGTTTGCGCTGTACTGTCGTTAGTTGCATGTAAACGCATTATTACCTTATTATCGCTGTCCAATGAATACAGGATATTTCGTCCCTGTCGCTTAAAAGTAGTCGTACTAATCCTAATCGGCTAATAAGCTGAGAATAAACGTCGCCTTAAAATACTGTGATACTTCTTCTCAGCTAAGCCATGAAAGAACGTGAGGACCCATAGTTAGACGTCGCAAGCATGTGTCGCTTTGTGAATAGAGATAAGATTCCATCAACATCAATTTATATTTGTAATTAATATATTAACTAGATTTGTAATCTTTCCATAATTTTGAATGTTATTTTTCCATTGATACGTCATTCGTCCTTCCAGTATGTTCCTTAATAGCAAAAGATCGAACAATTTGCCAATAGAATACCGCAAGACGTCTCGCGGGGCGGTGCGGGCGCAGGGGACAAGCGGGAGGGGGTAGGGGGAGGAGGGTATAAAGAAAATATGGAATAATAATGGCGCGATATTCGTGCGTGTGTTGACAATCACTCCCGTGATTATTTGCGCGCGAATCCCGCGGGAGCCGCCGCGCCAGGCCCGGCCGCGCGCTTGTCGATGAACATTTTTATTTATTTTTGTACATAAATTCCAAAATAGTAACTGAATAGTTAATATTTGAATTAAAGGTCAGCATTTATTATTGTATCTAGTTCTAGACGACTGATCGCTGTGGATACTTCTTGCCTCGTATGTGTTACGCTATCTGCGCCAGCCTTCTGCGATGTATGGCGCTTATCCTACGACTCTTTAAATTAGAACTGAACGTTTTTAATTTTTCATTTAAATTGACATCTATTAATAAAAAACTATCTCTCAATTTATTGCCTTCGTTTCAAGCCATATTTGTAACTTGGTTGCCTTCGCTTGAAGCTATATTTGCAACATAGTGAACGCTAATGTACTGCAAGGCGGCCTCCTGTTTCGCGGATATCAGCTACGAACACTACAACGTACAGATTCCGAATGCCGGATGGGCAAAAAGATAGAGGAAAGGAATGTCTCGGCCATGATGCAAGACGAAGGGGAGAGAGAATGCTTCCTCAGCTACTGCAGGAAGGTGGTAATAAATGCAATAAGTAAAAATAAAACGAACACTTTGAACAATAAATAATGTTGCAAAATAAAATAAATTACTAGAATTAAAAAGTCCCTGTCCCACACGAGATAGGGGAACGAGAGGTCCCCAACAGCGGGGACCATTTAAAAAAAAAAAGAACACTACAACGTACGACGTGTATATTAATTTTGGTAAAATCTAATTCAATATAAATTTATATGCAACGTGTACAAAACCGTATCGTCGCTATGTGCACATAATACATTAACGGTTTAGTTGCGTGGAGTACATGTTTTCTATTACAATTTAATTTAAATCAAATATTTATCTATGTACATTAAAACGTGGATAGGTTCAAAATGTACGTTCATTACTGCATTGTAAACAAATTTTAATGAATAATAAACACTGGCATCTGCATATTATATGTCATTTGTAGAGCCACTAAACATAGTTACATTCACCGTCATATATTTCATCTTAATATAGTTTCTATTCCCCCTCTCCCTCCTGTTTCATACCTCAAAAGAGATATATGAAGGCATTTTGCTATTTCATTTGAGTTGGTTTATTGGTCAAGGTAGATTTTTTTGTCTGCTCGTAACCAGACAGATGTCTTCTTTTACTTATTTCATTTCAAAGCCTTAAAGTGTCAGGTCAACATATTAAGGTATCATCGCATATTAACGATAGAATTGTTATTCAAGTGATTCCTTGAAAGCCTAGAATAAATCTATTTCATACATCGTCGCTATATTTAGGATTTTAAAAAAGGTCGTCTACGTCGACAGCGGTGTGACAGGAATGCGTTACTTATACATGAGAAGGTTCTAAAGCTGTTGATGTTCTTTCGTTATTTTATTGTACCTATAACGCGCCCAATGCATTCGAGAAAATCGCGTCTATTTTCCACTTGGCCAGAAATGTCATCGACCGCAAAGAGTCAAGTCCCCAATAACAAGATCTTATCTAAAGAGTAAAATCAATTAATATCTATTATGTGAATTATTGAGGGTAGAATTAATGATTGATATAGATATCGAGATCCTCCCGGCGCATCACTAGTACGCCACTAGCGCCTCCTCCCGGCGCGGCTTGTTTAGATTTTTACGCAAACACCGGGCCGGCCCATCTTTCTAATTGCCTTAATTAAAAGCAACGATCGAGAGGCACACGCTGCCGCTGCCTGAGCCCGAGGGGGTACAAAAAAAAGTTTTTTTTTTTGGGAAGCCAATACTGTCTCTGGCCAATTCTGTTATGGCGCTCTTGTATTATTTAATTGTTGTTTTAAGATCTATCTTGTACAAAAAATAATATAATATTTGCTTGATTAATGCGCGAACACGTATAAAATCAAATCAAAATCCTCATTGAAGATCAACAGTTGTCGCACACGGTACTGTGGTTACGTGGTCCACCCCGTGTTGTGATATTTTTAATTTGACCCCTGGATAGCACAGTTGTTTAAGATTGATTTTATTGGTTGCAAAACATCATAATTTCACTTTTAATAATTAAGTAGGTAATAGGTTTTATTTTTTTTTTAATTTTCTGGCATTGAAGCAATCCGAGATATTTGCTTGACATCATCGATGATTGTTTTTTTTTCTTTCATTCGTAGTTGTGACTCTTACTTCTCTAAATTGCACTGGTCACATCTATACTACATTTTGGACTTTTTTTTGGTCAATATTTACTTGTTTTCTCGTGTTATAGATGTCACATAAACAGAAACAAAATACAGTCAGACAATACCACGCTATCCTCGCTAGTTTAATTTCGTCTCTAGAAAAAGCGATGCTCGAGTGTCTTCCTTTACTTTTCTCTCCGCCAATGCTTTTTGAAGAGATAGTTATGTTTGCCAGGATATATCAACTGATCAAGTGGTTCAGACCCCACAGACATCTTTAAATTGGAGCGCTAAATGCCTAACTATAGACAACCAGTTAGAGTTTTCCTTTCAGGAGTCCGA
Organism: Battus philenor; assembly: GCF_028537555.1. Lineage (NCBI taxonomy): Eukaryota > Metazoa > Arthropoda > Insecta > Lepidoptera > Papilionidae > Battus > Battus philenor. The sequence continues at coordinate 11,511,245 of NW_027181686.1, forward strand.
GTGACTCACGATCTTGGTGACTTTCTGACCTTCTCGAGCTTATTAACTAAAAACTAGGTGCTGTTAGGGTTCTGCCATAATCAAAATACGGACACTGTAAGTGCTTCTAAGGCAAAGAATTAAAAAAAAGACACGTGTGTCGATATTCTTGCGGAATAGCAAGAATGTCGAAGTCATAAGGTCAGGAGGTGCACACCGGCCGAGCTGTGTGCAATCCCCCACGCCACCCGACCCTGATTTACCCCTCCCCCCCGCATTCATTGGCCGAATTTTAATGACGAACAAATACGGGACCCGCCACGGAGCCGGTTAAGCTCGCCTCTCGATAACGGGTCGGCAGAGAGTGTAAACAAGCTTATTTTCTTCGCACACACGTGTAACTGGAACATGTACTTTATATATACATACACACACACACAAATAAATAAATATAAATATACACATATACCTACATACTTCTCTTGACGTACCAATAATTCACATTTAGGTTTAAGGAACAAATATAACATTATAAAGGATGATCGTTTTTAGGCATAAAAGCTAAATGTATCGCTCATTTGTTGACCTGTTCTCAAATTAGCGTTTAGGTTTATTATGTTATCGATTTACAAATAAGTAATGTTCTACTGTCACCTATTCGATGAGTCGTGCTTTTTTAATAATTAGCAAGGCCTTTACGAAAACGTTTCAATAATAAACAATAAACAGAGTTGTAATTCAGCGGAGGCGGGCTGGTTAATCAGGATACGGTGGTTAGATCGCAAACAGGGCCGCGTCGCGGGGCGCGGGGGCGGGGGGCACTGTAAACATAATTAGCTCAATTCACCACTCTTTTAATTATCCATTCACCCCGCGGCTCATCCCGCGAGCGCCAGGGGCGGGCGCACCGCCCCGCTCCGCCCCGCGCCGCCCCGCCACCTGCGGTCACGTTAAATAACTTTGCAAATATTATAGCGCTCCTTATGCCGCACTAAAAAGTTTAATTATTCAACATCCCTCAGATTTCACTCAACGTTAAACTACGAAGATTTACTTTACTGTATTTTATACTTACGTATACGCCCTAACAGTTTACGGTACCCCTGTTTAAAATTAAAAGTACTTTCTGTATAATCAATACATCAACTAAATATACAAATATTACAAAATTCAAAACGAATTTGAAAAGTAAATTTGCGAAAAAGGCTTATTATTATAATTATTATTTATTAAACTACGATTATTCAATAAAATGTAATTGACAAGAATCCTTGACAATGATATCGCTTGTTTTGAGAAAAATTAAGACAAATATAGTATGTATAAATCTGTATTTTTAAACATTATTAAAACGTGTTGTTGTGGAGATTCTTCTGCTTCTTCTTCACGACTCTATCACCTTACGAAGCGGAGCAGAATCCAAAATAAAATGGATTAAAAAAGTAGCAGATAAACTAGAATCTTGTTAAAACCATTAATGTTAAATAAATGAATTTTATCGTTATCTTTACAATAACACCAAGGTCGCGAAAAATCACTGGACGCGAGCTGTGCAAGACAGATCATTGTTGCAGTCTGCGGCTAAAATGAATTGCTTAAATATATATTGTTAAATTACCCACAGCTCCAAATCTTTCATCATATAAATTATAGTAGATCCTTTTTCATTAGTTTACCGAATATGGGATTTCAATCCTCCCCATAAAAGATTTCAACGCATGTACTTTTCTCACGCGACCGCGTAGCAGTCGACTCGACACACATCGGGTTCGTTATAAGTATCGCAATGTACTGCATTGTGAAGGTTTAATATTAGAATGATAATACATTTGTGAAAGGAATCGCTTGAAAACTGAATTTCTAGCCTCTTAAGTCAGAAAGGCAACTTTCGTACTTTTAAGTTGAAGTAGGTCAATTTTAATTGCATTTTCTATTATATTCTCTCTATGTGGTATTTTCATCGTTACGTATTCAGGTGCTATAAACGGTTAAAGTGGGTAAAACACCAAGACGATAACCTAATGTTTGAAAAGGAGTCCGTAAAAAATATTTAAAAGGAGGTACAGCATCTCACGTGTTCCGAGAAACACCCCAGACTACACCGTGTTGGTTTTTTACCTTAAATACTAAGTATAGTTTTATTTCCTAAATTTTGTAACGAATTATCTACTTTGATGTTAATACTCATTATTTTTATACCGTTCCAGACCAGGATCATCCTTCGTTCTTGATTTTTACCTTCCATTTTAAAGCGTTTTTTTTCAAAGAGTACTTTGATATAACAAGTATAAACCCTCGGTAGTTTTTTTGTGCTATTTATTATCGAACTGTTTTTTATAATATTAAATAATTAAAAGAACATTCTTCTAGTTTGGTTTATTGTTACAAAGGCCGGAAGGGAACAGAACGCCACCGTTACCGCCGTCACCACCGCCGGCTTCGTCAGCACCTCCCGCGCCTCTCGCTGCCACCAGCACAGCGGTCAGCACCATCACGTGCACAGCCACGGGGGCCATCGTGTGCTCCAGCAACACTAGCGCGGCGCTCAGCACCGTCACCATCACCGTTACACCTGCCAGTGCGCCTGTTGGCAGCCCTGCGCCACCGGCTAGTGGAGCGACGAGCCTTGGCACAGGCACGAGTGCGATATGTACGAGCAGCACGGGCCCGAGCGGCACCACCACAAGCGGTACGACTACAAGCGGCACGGGCGTAAGCAGCCCGACGCCAGAGGCGCAACCGGCGGCAGATGCGCCTCCGACTTCAACCCCAGCGTCCACCGCAGCATCCGCGCCCCCACCGGCCACCACGCCCTCCAGCTCCACGTACAGCGTCGCGCCCACCAGCGTCATTACCGTACGTATGCGAAAATTATGATTGAAACGAGACAGTAAAAGGTTTTAAAGTCGTGATTGTAATTTGTCAGCAAATTTAATGAAAACCTTCGTGTCCATGTCAGCTTCTTTATCAAACCGGCGTCCATGCCATATACTGAATGATAACAAGAAACCAGATTAAATGTAGAGAATTTTAAAATAGTTTAACTTGATTCTAGTTTATATCAAAGTGAGGAGTTCATCACTTTTCTCATGATGTACGGGAGTGATTAATAAAGTGTTGTGATACGTATAAATAAATATTTATGAATTGTATACATATCAAAGTATTTAACTTGCTTGTTATAAGCTCGTGTTTGAAGTTGTAGTTGGAATATAAATAATTGTCAGTGAGTGTGATGGCTAATGCTTTGATGTTGGTTGCGCAGACGTCAACGTCAGCGAGCTTGTCGCTGGCGCCAGTGGTGGTGGCGGTCACGTGCGCGGAAACCGCACCGGCTGCTCCAGCACCTACACCGGTACCGGCGTCGGCACCTACCACAGCGCCCGCGAGCTCCGGCAGCGCGCCGCCCACGCCGCAACCCGCGCAGCCGCCCACGCCCACGCAGCCGCCGCCCACTCCCGAGCCCGGTCAGTCATTTATTTAGACACTTACATATTTCATTAGCTTATTCTGTCATTCTGTCAACCGTAGTTGTTAGCCTTTACGATTTCAACAGCTTGGAGCTAGGAGACTCTAAATGGCGAGTGAAGAAACCGCAACATAATCACAATTGTTTTGTTTTATAAGATGAATCTTGCACGTCTGAAAGGAGGCGTGAACTTTTTTAACTACTCATTTTCATAAATCAAAGTCTGCGTCCGAAAAACACCGCTGCCGCGCTCGCAAGCTGAAATGTTTTTAAGCTAGTTCGATGGTCTTTTGCAGAGAACTTAAGAATGCTATAGTTTTGGTACAAACACCACCAACACGTCAGCGTTCAATGGTCGTATCATAGGACATTAATAACGTCGTAGCATTTATTCAAGCAGCTTGAAAGACCTTAAAGTAGGTTGATCTTTTTTCTCTTTTAAGGCATTTTAATCTTCTACAGCTAAATACTGCAATGTTTTAAATGAGATTATTCATACAGTTGCTGCGATAAAATATGTTAACACTCGGGTATTGTCCTTGAGGCAAAGTACGGTTTCTCAAATTTTTTGCAATATTTTCAATGTTTTGTTTTCTATTTCTATACGTATACATACTTAACAAAGGTTTCATCGATACAAGCTTCTCGAGAACCTTATGTACTTTTGTCAACGTAACTTTTATTTAGCAGGGTTATCATTTAAATTCACAACAACCAGAAAAAACTAGTTTGTTTTTCAAAAATTTTAAGTGTTTTAGTTGTAAGGATTGAAGCCGTACGGTTCGACAAGATTATTTCAAACTTAATAAAAACGATCGATATTGTATAGGAAAGTACTTCGCTACAAGATTATGTATTAAATATATCTACTATGTAACGAAATATGTATGTATGTGTATATATTTATATAATAAGTTTATTATCACTTTTTTTTATCCCAACATTTACACACCTGCCTACAGGTTATTTTTACAAACGTCTGGCTTAGTGTTTCCCAATGTGAGGCTCACGTCCCACACAGGGGCAATTTGATTTTGAAGGCGGTAAATTTAGAGGTCAATTTACCCCTTTCGCTTTAACATAAAATATATTACATAAGGCTTAGATGGGATATGACCTAAAAAAGATTGCGAAATACTGGTATGGCTTAACTAAGAGAACTCTTATAAGGTATCAAGTTCGCCATTAAATGATGTTTAAAAATTAGTTATAATTTTCTAAAACTCAATGTCACTATTTACTAGACAGCCATTAATATTTTTAGGTAAATAATTATAATTGATTCCTATTATCTTCATACATATGCAATCATGATTGTAGTTAGTTTTATAATAGTCTATGTAGTAAAAACATATTCTTGATCGTGGTCTAAGCAATCGGGGTTTATAAAGGTCGATGTGGTAGTCCCTCCTCACTGGACGATTTTGTAATGGCCCTCTCTTGATCTTTTAGCCGCAAAAAGCATTTAAAACACTTGAGGAATTAAAGGTTGTCGATACTTACTGGAGAAGCTAATTATTGTGAAGCACTCTTTGTAAAACTATGTATATGTTCATTGTTGGTTTTGTTCAATCGGGGCTTGCAGTCCCAAACCCTCTGAGAAGTATCGCATATCAGTGACAGCACGTGAAGCTAATTTAACTGATGTGTTAATCGCAAAATGCCGCGCGCTCCGTCGACACTTGACGTCTGCAGCCGCTGCAATTTCCTTTGATTTTTATAACGTTTCTCGAGTTATTTGATAGAACGAGCAAAATCTCTAACAAAGATTAGATTCACAGAGTATAGGCGATGGTAAATTTAATATTTCTCCCACTGTTGGCTATTCACTATAGATTGTTTATTGGACTATTGTCGTATTAAAATCCTTATCACGTCTAAATTTTTTATGCAGAACTTCTTAATAAATGTTAACCGTTCACCGTCGGTTATCTTGCGTTGATAAGGTATAAATGCAGTGTTACGCGGTGTTTAAGACGTGTATGCGGGGATAGAGGTTGTACGAATAATAACTAAATGTTGAATTCACTTTCAAACGTTGTTTACTTCTGGTCAAACAAAAGAAAATATGTTTATGAATAATCTTCACCGTGAATCAAATAACACGTCGTAATATTTAAAGTTTTATTTAACAATTGCAATGATATAATTAAATTAACCTACGGGCGAGCGCTCAGGCGGTGGAGGTGGAGGGCTCGGGGTCCTCCTTGTCGTCCTCGCCGGCGTGGCAGCGCTTGCGGTGCTTGTGCACGAAGTAGTAGGAGGGGAACTTGGAGCCGCAGGTCTTGCACGGGTAGTAGTGGAGCGCGGGCCGCGGCTTGCGGTGGCGGCATGCCCACTCGCGCTCGCCGCTGCCCGCGCGCCACGCGGCGTTGGGCACGCGGCTGAAGCGCACCGGGCCGTCGCAGGAAGCCACATCCAGCACGGCGCCGCCGGGGCCCGCGCGGCGCCCGCTGCCGGTTGGCTCGGGCGCCTCCACATGCTCCACGTCCAGCTCGCTGGAGGTGCTGGAGCCGGGCGAGCGCGGCGGCGGGCTGGCGGGCGGCGACGGCGCGCGCGCTCGCCGCGGTACAGGACGGTGCGCGCCGGGCGGCGGCGCGGGCCGCGCCACGCACGGGCTCGGGCCCAGCCACGCGCGGTACAGGGACAACATGCTCTCGCGGCCGCCGCTCGGCGACTGGGCGCCGCCCGCTCGCCGCTCGCTTATATACGGGCCCGCCGCCGAGACGCGGCTTCGCTTTATTTGCGTGTTTATTTTGTTATAATTGGTCGCGAACACGCGGGAATACCTCGGGAGCTTTACATCACCGAACGAGCGCGCCCCGTATCAAATATTTAAAAATAATTAAGCAAATTAGCTAAACTCTTTGTCGGCGAGCGCAGTTTAATTTGAAGAAAAGGGTCGCGGGCATTAACAATTCATTCAAAACAAACCTCCGTAAGAACCAGCGCGTATTCAATATCCATAATTGGAATCCGCGCTCCGCGACCAGCGGCGCTGTGCGCTCGTCTCCACTTCTTAGTCTCTAACAGGAATTTCGCTTCACCGCGTAGAAGGTTCAATTCCCAACACTGTTACATAGTGAACTAGAAAAGTAAGCCGAAACCAAATGTTAAAGTTTGATTTGGACGTCTTACTTAAGATGTTATTTATTCTCATCTCATCAGACCAAAGACTTAATATATCGATATGTTTTTATTTTCGAACATAAAAAATTCTATAAAAACACGTGTACAGGCACAACGCGAACTGGCTTTTAAGTCACTTCATATAACGCTAAGGACGAACAGCTGAAAGGCCCGATATGTAAAAGGGTTCCCCGGGAGGCCCACGAGCTTTGCTACTTTAAAAAGGTCTTAGGCTAGGTGCTCTTAGGGTCTCCTCTTCAAACAACAGCAATTCTTCGGTCCAAAAAAATAAACTAATAGGTTTCGACGGAGAGTGCACACATTTATTTGTCACAAGCAAAGTTTTCAATGATCGTCCCCTCTACTAGATCAGGTCCCTATGTAACGAGCAGCCTTTTCAAGGGATTCCAGATGTAACTCTTGATATAGATTACTTAAGAAAAAGATAGAGAGGCATCTGGTAAACACAATTTTTGTCAACATTCATCAGTCAGTGTTATTATATCAAGAATGAGGATATTGACGTTTCTCGTCAGGCCTTGACGCAAATGAATATAAACCTCGCTCGCCAATGTTCTCTGATCAAATATTCCGTTTAAAGTTCACGAGCTCGGCGACAATGAGCGCGGCTCATTAACGCACGGAGCCTCGGCGCCGGGACGCTTTGAGGAGTCGGCGTTTGCCGCGCCCCCGCTGGGGACCAGCTCGCTTCTGTCCCGCGGCCTGGAACAACTGCAATCTGCATAATTAATACATCCGCACTCGAATTGCAAACTCAATTGGCGTCTAAGTGCTCCGGTTGACGCAGACGAAACGGTGCGGTGTTAAAAGGACAGTTTTTTCAGGCGCTTGTTGAAGAAATCGTCTCTTGATTGGCAGTTTCTTTTCAAACTGATATACTGAATATATTTTTCATCGTTCGACTTCGTTTTAGACCACCGCCAAAGGAGTTTCGTTGTTAAGATTCCCAAAGTACTGCTTCTTCCTAGAAAAAATATTATTTCTTTTACCCAAAAAAATGTTATTTCTTTGTGGGCATACGCTTTTTCAATACATTGTCGTGCAATGCAAAAGTGCATAAATAAGTACATCAAATGAAAACTTAATCCTACCAGTGTTTAAAGGATATATTAATGATAATATTGATACTAGATGACTAGAACCCAACTGACTTTTGTGTTTATGTGGGCACTTCACCATATTTTGGCATAAAGTATACTAAGTGCAAAAAATCCACAATAAATTTTAGATCTGCCACTGTAGTGATTTAAATCAAAAAAGTATTATTGAAAAAAGTACCTTATTCTGTTCAAGAATACTAGACTAATGTTATTGCGTGTGTAATTAAATGTTGTTAATACTCAGGAACGTAATTATTGTCGCACTCTTTATAAAACTATATTTGTAAAGAGCAACTGTTGAGTTGAAAACTGCCTTCCGAGCTGGTGGTAGCTTCCTGTAGGGACAATAATGCCTACATTTTATATTCATTGGCGATTAAATAAAACAAGAAAAATTTTGATTTTGTAATGAATGGGTGAACTCGGCTGCCTAAAGCCTTGCCGTCTAGGTTAGTTTAGTAAATTTGCAGCTATGTTTATTAATAGATAATATTTTTGTAGCAAAACACACCAGTTAATATGTATAGATTCGTGTTTTAAATACTTACTGCGTTGAAGTTATACAGACAGACGTTCCAATTATAAAATAGTCAATATTAAACGTCAATACTTCCGATATATAGAAATTGTACGCCAGTCTGTTTCGCAGACACAACCCAACACTTAGAAAAGCAATTCATATGATACTCTTTTTAAAAGTAGCGCGATAGTAATCGAATAACTGACTGGATATTTTAACTGCTTGGCCTAAAAATTTTTCTATGACACTACAGTTATGAAAGGTATTTTTAAAAACTAAAATATCTTGTGAAAATTCACGAAGTATAGTTCGTTTGTCTGTAAAAATCTATGAGCATAAAAATCAACGCTTCATAATTTTCAATCGGCGGTATTGAGGACTTGTTCCCTGAGCTCCCGAGGGATGTTCCGGAACGGTCCGGCACTCCTCCCGGCTCCTCCGACTCTGCATCCATGCCGTCTCATTGTTCCTTATTCAAACAAATCTTTTAAATCAAACGGAATTGTCATCAAATATTGCCATGCATTCGAAATTCAACCGGAATCTATACATTATTTTTTACGTTTAATATTTTAGTGAAATGTGATTTGTATTGTAGTTTGACATTATTAAGGTATATTTGATACATAAAGCTTATAATTGTATTAAAGGTTATATATGAGATAAATATACCTAGGATAAGTTTCACGCAGGGTTTCACGTGACAATTTATGACATGAAAAAAATATAAAATAGACTCTGTGCCATCATCATTTTCACCTGGCAGCAGTATACGTATATTTACATATATAAATATATGACATTTTGATTTGTCTTGATTTATAGAAAGTACTTTGCAAGGCTTATTCGATAAAATAAACATTAGTTTCATTTAAAGTGTACGCGGTCGGTCTACGAATGAAAGGTTGCGTAGGTAAAAGCCTTCATTAATTTTCAATTCATCATCTATGTTGGTGTTTGACCAACTATTGTCGCTATCCTGAAGTAGATATACCTTGTGTGTCGGAGGTATGTCGTATAAAGAGCGTAGTTTCAGAAAATTAAGTTATAAAAATATAATAATATGATTAGAGTGACTGTTGAGGCTAACGGCACTGGATAACGCTCGTTGGTCGGGTTTAACGCCGGAGGAGTTGACGCGGGTAATCCCGCCGTTGTCCCGCTAAAGCCGTCGTCCGCTCACACGGAATCGCAAATGACCCGCTCGCTGACAGACACTTTGCCGCGTGCAATCATTTCTAAATCATTTCCGATGGAGATCAAACAGCAATATATTTATTATCTCATGACGTAGGCTTTTTTTGACTAAAGGCTCTACACGGTACACTCTTTTGTGTGCTTCGGCTTGAGCCTTTTTATTAATTTATCACAGGATTGATATACCACTGACTCCCTTATATCGCTCCTTAAAGTATCTTGGCTGTTACTCCTTGCGCGTCTTGCATTTCGATACAAGAGTATGGGAGAGAGCCTGAACTTAACTGAATCGGTCGTTATTGTCATGTTACACTTCTGTTCGGTGTACTCGAGTCCATAAAAATATTGTCTCCTTTGTACTTGTCTAAATTTAGTTAAGATGCCGTGTATTTTTATAAAATATATTTTATTTTTCAAATTACAATTTCTCTAATGCTTTTCAATTATCTTAAATTATTTTAATAATAAATTAGTCAATAAATCACAACAATGCACATGATGCTTTGGAAGAGATTGCTCTATTGAATTAAATATACATGTGATAGATGTCATTAAAAAGTTGTTTGTTGTCAACTCTTTTTAAATAAGGATGTATTTGGAACGCCCGTAGCTTTAAATTTAAAGGGTGTCATTATTGAGGCTGTCTATCTAATGTTAGTGTCAAATAAATCAAATTCCACGCATTATTCTTTCTTGCCGTAAGCACTTGTGTCATTCTACATATATATAAAATTGTACATAAATAAATATCATTTTACAATCTGAATCGATAGTAAGCTTTGCAAATATATACTTATATGTTTCTTTTTCACTGTCTCTTTGACAACGTAAGGGGACACTGGTACCTTAACAGCGTTCACGTGATTTGTACATGCGATGTACATAAACGTTGTGAAATAATCACGTCTAAATACGTAAATCTAGGCGGGCGTTTAATCTGCAAGATGCCTCCCCCGTGTTTGCGGAGGGACGCGACGGCAAACACGCTATCTGTCAGCTAGCCTCGTTAAATTGTCACGCTCCGTAGCACGGGCAAACATTGTCGCAGCCGACTCTACACGGCTACGCCGCTACGCCGCTACAACTGCTACAACTGCTACGAGCGCCGCCGTTACACATATACGGAGCTACGCCAACATGTTTGAATATTTTAGACATGCAGTACCAATGAATTTGATTTTTTTATTTCCGCTTTACAATCCTTTCATACACAGCACATCAGTTACAAGATCATATTTTAAGAAGAACTAATTTCAAAATACCTTTACTTTTAAAATGAACAACCAAACTAATTTTGTACATTCCGTACAATTATAAGCGAGTACATTTATTACGATTACTAGTTTTATTCTTTATTTAAAATCATTTATAGTTTATTGAACATTTATTATCATTTGTAGATATGACGAAAATGTCAGAAAAGTGTAAGCTTTAAGCTTCGCTATAAGTACATCCTTCAACTTAATATATATATGAGGGTTTAAAACGCGTCTTGTTTTAGAAAATCCAACAACAAACTCATTCGACTTTTTCTATGATCACTTTTTAAAATATTTTCATTACTGTAGTTAGTGAAATTTACACCCAAGTTTTATTATCATTTGCAAATACGATTTATTTATTCACATATATGAGAGTGTATTCTTAAACTGTAGACATTTGTGTAAGCACTATATAACAAAAATGTCACCACGCACCAGGGCACTTGGGTGTAGGAATGACAGTGGAAAGTCCACCTAAGCGATTATATCTGGAAGGACTCTCAATGCAATGAAACTATGGCATGTAGCAGCTCGAGCCTAGGCTACGAAGTAAACCATTGTGTTTCGCTTTTTTAAATATGTTTTAGGCTTATGTAATATAGGTCACTTGATGTGTAAGCCAAAGGAAAAAAAAACTACGCCTGTAAAATAGATGGTCTAGTTATTTTTAACAATTATACTAGGGCATATTGATAACGTGTTGTATATTTGCGATGTATCCTCCAAAACCAAAGATATAATGGCTTATTATAGAATACATTTGTATGTAATAAAACGGCGATCGTCGATTTGATTCAAAAGCCGCAACATTCGGGGCCGGGCGCCAATTCGCCAAATCGTTAATTCCCGCTGAATTATACGGCGAGTAATTACGGGCGGCGCATCGCGGCGGATCCAATTAGCGCTCGTTCAAATATCAGTAATTGGGGGGATTAATCGACGGTGGCGCTTGTGGATTTAGGTGCCCCTGGAAGCGGGCTCCGTGTTCAAACTATCCTCGGCTATCTCATTATTAAAGCTGAGAATTATTAAAATGCCCTTCAGCTTCACTATTTATCATTCGTTTTATTTTAAAAGCCTCCGCCGTCAACCTGCCTTTGTATCGTCGAAAGCTATCATGTCGTCACGGTCCAATCGCACAAAGTAAATATTACGTATTTCAGAGATAAATGAAATCATATTCATTGGCTTAAAACTTTTAATAATAAACGGATTAATCTTTCTAATTACATAGGTAGCCTTAGTTCGTTAATAGAAACCACGGATTCGCGTAGAACGTTTGTTACTATTGTCGAAAGACGCCAAATCAACTTGTCTTATTGGACATGTATAAAGAAGGTCTATATCCAGCGGTGGGCGAATGCGGGCGAAGGACACCAGTTTTAAGTATATATCTAAAATTAAGTTTTGTCTCGTTTATTGCAAGACTAGTAAGTAATTATATGTTAATTGTAATGCTTTAGTATACGATACTTTTTGTTTTACATTCTTTAGTTTTCGCATGCCTTTACGAAATATGAAAAATTAACGCCAAATTGGTCCAACCAGTCTCGACTTGGCTACCTATTTGGTAATTTATTTTTATTGACATATATATGTCATCAGTGTTTTAATTAATAATTTAGAAGCTTCACACGGGTGTGTATTGTAAAAACTAACACATTTGCCAACAAAGGATTACTAACTTTATAAATCCTAGTGAAAGATTGATATCCTTTTTCTTTGTGACTTTTCCTTATCGTAGGGCCAAATGTCAAAGGCGTCATTTTTGTACATTTAATTGTTATTTTATTCTTTATACATCAACATAGTTGGACAAACCGACCGAAATATATGTAATAAGTATATATATATTTTTACGATATCCGTAATTTGAGTTAAGATATATATAACGTCATTGTAATGTCAAATGGTATAGGTTAATTTCCGAGCCCTTATCGAAGTCACATCTAGACGGAAACAGCACAGAGCGTACCGACACACAAGGTAAACTTTGAAACTCTCGGCGTTAGCAAACTAATTATGGCGGGGCCCGTATCGCGAGCATTGGAAGAAAATTCCTAGTAAGATTCTAATACAGACTGGGAATATACTTTGCATCGTCATACGTGGGAAACAAGTAATTAAACACATTGACAAAAAACATCTCAATGCATTTGTCTTTTATATTGTCAATATAGGCAAGCCTGTTATACCTCTTTTACTACCGAATTCAGAAAATGCATCCAAAGAAAGGTGGTAAGAAAATCTGTACAATCAGAGTAAAGGAATTTTTAATGATAATACAAGTTATTAATGTCCCACTACAGTATGTATTGTTTAGGAAAATAAGTCTGTCTAGTCAATTTCTCGTGATATTATATTGACTTGACATTATATATATATATATAATATATATATATATATATATATATATATATATATATATATATATATATATATATATATATATCAAGTAAACAAACAAGTGACCAAAAAGGTATGTTTATGAAGTTCTAAATATTAAGTAAATAAAAACATAAATAATTTTATCTCTCATCCAAGTATATATTAGGGGGAACGGAAAGTAATGTCGTTTCTGTCGACATGTTTTACAGAAAACCAAATTGATTTGTTACAGCTCAGGCATTGAAAATTTGTATACCAGATGGCAAAAATTGTTGATAACGAAGGTGAACATAGTTGATTAGAAACAAAAACTTGTTAAAAATGTAGTCGTGTGAATTTAACTTGAGAAAGCGACATTATTTTCCGATCACCCTAATATATCTAAGTATACATAGGTTTACTGTAGGATCCGTAATACATGGAGTGATCGTTTGAAGTTATTTTCCAAAAAGTATATTTATAGTTATGTTATCCACTGCCCTTTTATCTGTCTTATTAACATTAGACTAAGCGCAGTGTTTCGCTTCTAGCGTTGCTCGTTCTGCAGTTCTCACTTACGCTAATTTACTAAGCGTCACTTTAATTAAATGTTTTAACTTATGACTACTTAAATAATACTTATATTTCTTGTTTTGTCATCAAAGTAATATGAATCATTGTATGTCATTTTATTGCAATTAATTTTTTCTGCCACGTGTCAAGTATTTTATACGATTGGGAATATAGTTGAAAAGGTGCTAGAAATTTGAAAGCTAAAATATTAAAACTTTCATACCGTGTACAAGGAATAAGTAATGCAAATTTGATATCCAAACAAAGCCCGGAGCCCCGCATTGTTGGCAACTGCAATAAACCGCGCGCAACTTAGTTAATAGTTAAACCAAATCCGAGTTTAACTGAGAGAGCGCTACTCTTAATCATTGGAGCGCGCAACGCCGCGTTATGCACTTTGCCGTTTAACTTTAACCTTCTGTTTGTTTGATACCTCTACTTAACTGCGGCTCCTGCAACTTATTTAACTTAATTAACTAACTTTCTCATTACTTTATTCAACTAAGAATTATAATGCTTATAATACCATCTACTGCAGTTAAAACACAAGGTAAATTTTAAGTAGGTCGATTTGAAATGTTGCACTTTATGGGAGAAAAACTTCAACATGTGATCAAGGTGAGCATCAAAACAAAGTTTTGGGCTCAAGGATACACTTATGACAGCCAACCTCCGGCAGGGAAAGGCACTAGATTAACAGAAGAAAGATTTGAACAGTTCACGGAACAAAGTATCTCTGGACAAATATATGATTGATATTTTATATTCTTATTTTCTGTTTATAAAGCCTTCTACATAAACAATTAATTTTACAGTTTTAAGTCTAAAACTATGCAACTACGCGTTGATTAGTAAGGCTTCTATAGAAACTAAAGCGATAACTTAAAGGCTCCGGTATAATTTGCAACCCCCGAGAGATTATTCGTAGCGTTGCAAAATGTTACATTGAACCGGTGAATACAACCTTAAATGAAAATTAAAAATAAAGTTGTAAAAATGTTAAAAATGAAAAGTTTCGAGAAATTGGCTAAAGATGCGAGGCGATGCACGCAATGTAACTGTAAGCCGTGAGAACGATAGATAATAGAATAAGAGAATAGAAGAAATTGTATGCTAGTAAATCGAATTGTAAAAAAATGTTTCGAAAAAAAAAAGTAACTGTAATGAAATAGGGAGGTACGTGAAGCCTGACAAAGAGGGTCATAATAAAATAAAAAATCACCAACTACTGTCTCATCGATGATATGTAATACTGTATCATCTTTTTAGCCCAAGCCGTTCGCTGTTGAAGATAGACGTTCTCCATAGATTTCTAGTAGGTTAAAAGCGACCCGAATCCAGCCTATGAACACAACCTTATATACGACACATTAATATGACATATACGAAAACGTATTTAAAATCACTTTACTGGTCGATCGCTATTTCAATGAAAAGTGTTTTTCGTAAATCCTGTAGTTACAAGCTCAGCTCGTCCGGGGGTTCATTAATAATGCACGGCGTACATTTTGTTCGCGTTTACCTAAAATCTATCGCACGGAACGGTTTAACCGTCGGATTTAGCGATAAATAATTTACGGGGCGCCGGGGCCGTCGGCTAATCTGCTCGAGTTTGCAAATTGGCGTCCCGCGTGCATATTGCACGAGGCCCCGCGACCCCCGACCCCCCGACACCCCGTGCCTGCGTGTAAGTTTCGCAGTCTTCGCGCTGACCATCGCTACTGTTTATTATTAATGATCATTGGCAGCTTTAAATAAAGGCAATCATGATTTGACTTTCACCGCTCTTTAAGTGTAATAAATTATGGAGTTGATGATTGATCTAAGTTTTGTAATATCGCCTTATTTATAGTTTCACGTAATTGACAAACACTGTCATGATGTAATTTGTTATGGGTTATACTTTATATGTCATATTTTAGACTCTTTCTACCAACCTTTTATGTGTAGATGTTTTTATCTCGGTGCTTGTTTATTTTTGATCTTACAGGTTGTAATCTCTTGTTGTGGATGCTTAGAAGTGTACTGATGGACATCTATCTCTCTTATAGATGTCCAACAGGTCCGGTAAGAATCGGCCTGCGTCTGGTATCTTTTGACAATCTAAGGTTTTTCTGTGTATTTTTTGACAAATACTGTTCAGTTTCGCGAATTAATGAGAATGGAATAAATTGTGTGGTAATTGAATATTGGCTCGTGTGATACGACCGCCTTGTACTTTTTTATTTACTATTATACAACCATGTATATATTTTCTAGCAGGTAAAGAGTATTTAAAAAAAAGACACATGGTTTTAAAATATTTTATTTTTTCTTGAGTAAATATTTTAAGGAACAACTTTTGTTCTATAGCTGTGACGGAGCGAACCGCAACGCCGTCGTCGTCGGTTGCGACCACGACCATAACGATCACGAGTACGAACGCGGGCGGGGCGGCGGGGGCGGGCGGCGGCGCGGGGGCGGGCGCGTGCGCGGCGTGCGCGGCCTGCGCGTCGAGCGTGCGCGCGGCGTGCGAGGCGTGCCGGGCGCGGGGCGCGCGGGCGCGGCGCGGACGCTGCGTGGTGCCTTCGTGCGCGGGCCGCGCCAAGCGCCTGCGTCACCTGCCGCCGCGCTGGCACGACCTCGCGCCGGACCTCAAGAAGCCGCTACTGGACGAGTTCCGTGAGTACACTTTGACTAACTAAACGTTAACAAATCATTCACAGTTGTGAATTACGCATGTATAATACAATTTCACATCTTTGACCTTTCTTTACTCAATTTTGAAACTTAAATTAAAAGTATGTTATTACATAAATCTTATTATGGTATTACATGGTTAATATTATAATAAACACAACAAACATTACATTTCATTTATAAAGAGCGACTATTGTGTTTCTGGTTGGTTCTTATTAACAGATCAGCATTCCGTGCCGAACCCTTATATTGTAATGTTAAGATAATCAATAAATTAAAAAAAGCGTGTAAATGCCTATTAGAATAAAGATATTTTGAATTTTCATTTATACAATTGAAAAAGCAATAAAAAACCGTTTAAATTTAACAGAGATAGCATCGGATGTGAGCAAGTGTTGTCTGGCGTGCTTCAAGCGCATCACGCGCAGGCTGGACGCGCTGGGCGATGGCCCGGCGCTGGGCGAGCCGAGCGAGGAGGAGGCGGGGCGGTTCCGCGCGCTGCTGCGCGAGCACGGGTGCGCGTGGGACCGCATGGCCGCCGCCAGCGGTCGCTCCGCGCCCAGCCTGCGCGCCTTCTACTTCACGTACCGCAAGCGGCTGCAGCTGGACGCCGGCGGGTTGGACAGCGCGGCGCTGGACAGCGGGAGCGCAGATTCAGACACCGCCAGCGCCGGCTCGCCGCGCCCGCCGCGTCCCCCAAGACCGCCGCCACTACCTGGCCCACGCACCGACGCGGTAGCGCCTCGACGACACCGACGTGACGAGTACGACTCCTCGGCGACTGAGACCGCCGACGAGGAGAACGACGCGCCTGCTGCCAAGGTACCAAAGCGACAAACGCGGTTTCGATTGCCACCATACTGCGTAAACCACAACGTCGAAATCATTGTGTAGTGGTCACGCGCCGTATTGCTAGCCATCACAGCCACAATACTTTTGAAGATAATTATTCCTGTGCATCCGAATTTGAATTTCAACATAGTGATCTACCCATATAGCGGGCGTAACAAATGGCCGCTGGTTCCTATAGGTTTTTTAGTGAAGACCACATACCGGCAAGATCAGCGTAAGACATCCACCCGTAAGGTAGACAGGCGACCTTGTCAAGGTAGTCGGAAGATTTCTCTTCCAACCAGTCTTGAAAAATTGTAAATATATAGGTAAAGACAAATGTTCAGCATTGGACGTTATATATCTGAAATGTTGATGGTGTAATGATTTCAAGTCCTCAATATTCTATATCTCGTTGCTTGAATAATAAGATGCCGCTGGTAACTGGTGTATTTTTTATTTTGCCAGGCGGTAGCGTCGTCCGCGTCTGCGCCGATGACAGTGCGCGACGTGGTGCTGAACATGATCGAAGTGAGCCTGCTGAAGAACTCGCGGCCGCCCCACCACGTCTCCCACGCCACGCACTCCACGCACACCACCCACACCACCCATACCACACACACTACCAAGGTACAATACGCTACAAACTATTGCGGCTACTACTTTCATCCATTTAAACTTTTAGATATTTTAAACTTTCTCTGCTAGAGAAATAATTTGTCTATCTAAAATTATCCTTTTAAATATCGTTTTTTTATCTGGCAGATTTTTTTGAAAGCATTGTCTATCTCTTATCAACAAATATAGCTCAATACCCTCAATAAAGTCCAATATCGTGACAATCTTTGTATCGTGGCTTATGCCTTATAATGAACATATAAGTTTGATCCTTAAGAACATGCAACGTGCATCAAAATACAATTATATGTAATGATAATATCACAGGCATTTTCACAGCGAGGTTACTTTGTCATCATAAACCCCAAGCTAATTTATGAAATGTGACCTGATTTGAGTCTCATGGCGGTTGGCAAATTATTTCTGCCCAGTTAATTAACTTTGTCTAACTAGAGGGTCTAACAGATATCTACAGACGACACACAGGCACTTGAGAAAGTAATTTAAATGATATTGCAGGCTCCGGCGCACGAGCCGCTGGCGACACTGACTGTTGTGGGTCCGCACACGCACGCAACACACGGTGCCCACGGTGCGCATGCGCACGGTCTCGGTGCCCATGCATCGCAGGCGCCGCGTTCGCCGCACTCGCCGCGCTCTCCGCACCGCCCCGCCACCATCACGCCGCTGCCGCCACCGGATGAACGCCTCGAGCGGCACGAGCGCCACGAGCGCCATGAGCCCCTGCTCGACCTCAGCGTCAAGCGTCCGAGGCACGACTCCTTCCCGCATCCCAACAAGCCGGTTAGCAGTTGGATTGTTTAACGTTTTTACTTAAACATAATCAAAGGTCTTCTTGTTTAACACATTGTATGCTCCTGTGAGCCTTGTGTACTACATCATTTAAACATTTTTATTAATTGACACTTACATTCTAATGTAAATAAATCGTTCATAAAGAAAAAGTTAGTGACTTAACTATATCATTTTAACGATATAGCAAAAGAATTAAAACCTTATTTTATTACATTCAAAAATCATCGTCTTTTGTTGGACAACAGGGCTCGCCTTTATTTACGTTTTGCTTGATTGTTGCAACACGTGGCTTTTGGGTAATGTTCCCGACGAGCCTTATATGTGGCTCACGTAAGGCCTATATGGTATATAGATACTCGATTTATAACATGGCATTCAATGTGTATACTTTGTGTTGTAATTAGGAGAGGCGATGTAAAATTCTAATGGCGGAAATGCAATCTAAAGTCCGAGTGAAAAAATTTCAAATTCAATTTTCTATTTTTTGATGGTGGAAACACGAATACGAACTCATTGTACGAGTATAGTGAGTGAATAAGATAATTCATTTTGAATGAGGTTCTATAAGAAATGTTTTGTTTTCGTGATAAATTATATATACAATCGATTTAAACTACTAAGTTGCATTTGATTAATGTGATTTTTGCAAGATGATTCGCTATGATAGTTTAGAAAGTATATATATATGTGTCTGTGAATGGTGTTTGACGCGACGAAAATAACGAAGACATTCATTGCAGCCGACGTGCCGCACGCCCAACGAGTACACGTACCGCCCGCCGGAGCGCGACTCCCCCACGGCGTACGGCGCCAAGCCTCGCCCCGGGGTGGGGCCGCGCGCGACCGCCAAGCCCAACGCCAAGGGCTCCATAACAGCCGGCACGCCGCTGCCCGAGCGCTTCGAACCCAAGCCCGGCTCCATCACGGCCGGCACCCCCGTGCTGGGCCCGCACCACGCGCCCGACAAGCGCCCCTTCGACTCCTACTTCAAGCGACGCAGCCCCGGCGCTTACTACGCGCAGCCGCGCCCGCACTCGCCGTCGCCTTCGCACTTCACCACGGTACCTACCTACCCATCTCATCATCATACCTTATACCTCCCACGCAGTACAACTACCCGCTCACACTCGACACCCACAATACAGATAAACGAAGGTTGTATAACTAAATAGCTGGTTACCGAGGTCTTTGAGGTCACTCCTCATCTGTCGAAGCGACCTAGGAGCTCAGCGGTCCTTAATCCATTAAAATAAAATCATGTACTGTCTCGAGCTGAGGATCCACGGGAGCCCTTGAACTTCACTACCTTAATAAATATTTTAAGTTACACGCCCTCTACACCCTGACGCTTTGAACTTGCGAAATCTTCAAATACCACTTAGACAGCTGTGTGAGACGGGTCACAAAAGAAAAAGTTGTTACATGATACTGTTATTTCCTGTCGATATCTACCTAAAGTAGTCCCTATTTAAGATACCTAACTCTGTCGCCCCGAGCCCTCTAGCTTAGCATAGTATTAACTAAAGTCTGGGAAAAGTGACAATGAAATTGTATTGGTCGGTTGCAGTCAACAAGCGGCAGCAGCGGCACGACGAGCGGCACGGGCTACCACCTGGAGCGACGACAGATCATGCTGACGGACTTCATCACATCGCAGCAGATGCACGGCGCAGCGCGACGCGGGGCCGAGCCGGCGCGGCGCGACCACGACGCCGTGTCCGTCATCACGCGGCACACGCACGCGCACACGCACCAACATCCCCACCAGCATCCGCACGGCTACCCGCACGGACACCCCCACCCGCCGCCCGGTGAGCGACAACTTCTCCATTATTGATTCTACACAAGCGGTTCCCAAAGTGATCTCACACATGCTACACATAGCGCCATCTACTGACAAAATAAGTTACTTCCTATCATAGTCTATTTTAAAGTGGAACGGAAAAGGTTATCAAAATGGTCCAGGTGGATTCCCTGCAGTCCAAGGAAGACGTGACAAGAGTCTACATTGGCTGACAAAAAAACGGAAGCTCACACTTCGTAAATGGGTTTTCACGAAAATTAATATGCTGCCATTACTGATAAACTAAACAGATAATATTTTATTTACTTAATCAGAATCTAATTTTCACATACTTTATCGAGTTTTTTGAACTATGATAGAAATGTGAGGGGGTACGGCTGGACGTACACCGGAACGTGCTAAATTTTTAAAGTGGTTAATGAGAAAAAGTTTGGAAATCTCTGGTCTATTATGTTCTGTGACGTGATGATAAATAATGTGACTGTCCAATGTGTTACAGGACACGAAGCATTCACTTCGCTGGTGAACGCCGCGTCAGCCGCGCCGGCGCTGCCGGTGCCGCGCGGCGCGCAGCCCGAATCCAAGCCCGAGCCCAAGCTGCATCCGCAGCATGCACAGCATCCGCAGCACACGCAGCATGCGCAGCACACGCAGCATCCACAGCACGCGCAGCACACGCAGCATACGCAGCATTCGCAGCATCAGCAGCACCCGCAGCACACGTTACATACGCAGCATCCACAACATCATGAACTAAGGTACAACCATAAATTACTTGTTTTTATTGTTAAACCATTTTATGCACAGAATCAATTTCTGTTAATCCTTTGCTATAAGAAAACGCACGCGGAGCTCTTATATATGTAATTTGTTCGCAAACTTCACTAAATGAGACAAAGCATGGAATGCGTGCGAGAAATAAAAAAAATCCGACCGATTTGTTGTGAAGCTTTTACAATAGAACGCGTTTCAAATCCTCGCAGCTTTAAGTTAAGGATGCCATTATAAAAAACGCAATGTGATTCTATCAGTTTTTATCTAGATGCGCTCACTTATATGATCAAAAACGGAAAGTTATCATCAACATCATATTGACCTTGACTATGTCGTGAGTCTACCTAGTGTGTGAGGGGATCTACCTAGTGGGAGAGGTAGTCTACCTAGTGAGGTAGGGGGTCTACCTAGAGGGGGAGGAGTCTACCGAGTGGAGGAGGGGTCTACCTAGTGGGGGAGAGGGTCTACTTAGTGGGGGAGGGGGTCTACCTAGTAGAGGGGCTCTACCTATGAATGGGCGAATGATTGTAAATGTGAACGTTGTCGTCAGGCCGCAGAGAGAGTTCCCGATGACGCAGAAGTACCACCAGCCGATGCAGTACCAGCAAGAGAGGGACCGGCGCGCCATGCAGCCGCAGTACGACGCGCAGCGGGACCGTCCGCCCGCGCAGCCCAGAGACCGGTACGCCTCACCACCATTAGACCTTATCCCTACTTTTGTTGGGTATTTTCGTCGCGCCAATATAGGGGCAATGCCCACAGTTATCTTTTGTAATTCGAGTTATTTGTTGATTTTTACGTAAATTTTAGTGCTGTGTATTTGGGATTGTCAAAAACAGACCAAAATACAATTTTATATATCAAGTGCACAATGTATGTACCAATACCAATTACATTAAATTTTTATTTTGGTAAATATTAAAAGTTTTGAAAATACAATGCAAGACGGCGCGATCAGTAAATGGTAATTAAAAGATAATTGGTTTGATGAAAGCTGAATTTAATTTTGTTCAACTTTGTGATTAATATGGCGCTAGTGCAAATTTTGCATCAGTGTTCTTAATACGTAAACAACTATTGTTACAGAAGTGGAATGGTGACGATACCGGAAAGGCACTACGTGATCGAACAGCATCCGCAGCACACGCAGCATACCCAACACGCGCAGCATACGCAGCACACGCAGCATGCACAGCATGCGCAGCACGCGCAGCAACAGCAGACGCAATTACTGCACGACCGGCATCACTTACAACACGCACAGGTACATAAACCTACTCTGCTTAGCAAAACTATAATACATATATACATATACTAGCTGATCCCGAACGTGAAAATTTAGGGTTGTATGTATTTTTAATGCCACATTATAAAAAAATAAAAACAAAAAATTTCGTGGTGGGTGAACAACCCTTATCACTTATGGGTATGGAAAATAGATAGTAGCCGATTCTCAGACCTACTGAATAAGCATATAAAATTTGGTAAAAATCGGTCAATCCGTTTCGAGGAGTACGGTAATTTACATTGTGACATGGAAATGTTATATATTAGATTATACTTCAATATATAATTCAATTCACTTTCTGTTTTACTATGGCTATGTACAATGCGATTAAAATAAGAATAGGACGGGCTCTCGGCTAACTTCACTCATATAAGTACGGTCAGCATTAAATATATAAAATAAAAAAATAATAATAATTGTTTTTGTTGATTGTTTAATTTGTTCTACAATGAGCAAAAGAGGTAGTGTTTTACATCGGCGAGCTCGAGAGATTATCAGCAATGTTGATAAGTACTTCGAGGAAGAGAAAAAACGTGCCATTATGTTGTTGGACCAGTTAAAACAAGCAAGAATTGTACCAGGGCCAGATGGCAATATTCATATATCGCGTGATGTATTTGGAAGTTTCATTAAGCATTTGGAAACTGCTTCGAAGGTAACCGAGCGAGTGACTTTAGCCACTGGTATTATTTTTTAACATTGCTTTTTTTGCACACTATACCAAGTTCCCGTTGTGACGTCACAACATGGCGCTAGGCCGTTCCTATTGTTATTTTAATCGCATTGTACTTGATTGCAAATTGTAATTGATTTGTTTGTGTGTTTGTGTGCGCAGAGCGTGGCGGGCGCGGAGGAGCGGCGCGCGGCGACCGTGTACAGCGCGCCCAAACACCGCGCGCTCGCCGCCCACATGCTGGAACGCAAGGACACGTGAGTACAACAAACGCTATCCCACTCCCAACACTCAATATAACTTTGTACAAATCTCTTTTATTGATATACAAGGTGATTATTTATAAGTGTAAAAGTTTTAAACGTGTATAAGCTCTTTATAATAAAACGCCGGTTATGAGATTCGAACAAAACTAACTTTTTTATTATACGTTCAGAAACATGCGTACATTTTACTTTATAACAATGATGGTAGGAACACTATACAATCTACGTTCCAATAGATGGCGTTACATGTATATTAATTAATAATTATTTGTATATAATTTCCACACTCTTTATGTAGCTTTTCATGATCACTCTGTATAATTAGAGTTCAACAGGCCAATAACTTCTGACAGTACAGTCTGTAAAGACTAGAGATAGTAAACAATAAATAATTTTCATGCGTACTTATCCCAATTTTGAAATGTAAGTTGTATTCTTTCTGAAATATTGATTTTTGAATAAGAGGTGTACTATATCAAGCATATTAGCCATATGTTGCTCATCCTGTAAAATATTTACACCTGTAATGAGTCACTCTGTATAATAACCGCTGTGCTGATTGATTTTTATTCAATCGTTTGGTACGAGCTCTTCGAAGAAATAGATAAATATACTTGCAGTAGGACGTCAGTGAGCTGTTCGACCAGCGTAGTGAGCGCGGCGAACGCTGCGTGCGGAGCTGGCGCAGTGGGCGTGGCCAGTTCTGTGGGCGGGGTGAGCGCGCTGAGCGGGGCGGGTTCTGTGGGCGCGGGGACTGTGGGCGCCGCTGGGGCGGGCGGAGAGGCGCGAGGCCTGCCCGTCGACGGCAAGCTCACCGCCGCTTCACTCATCAACGCCATCATTACTCACCAGATCAACCAGAGCAGCGACCAACGGTTTCCTGTAAGTAAACTGTTCATATAATATATTATATACTACTATATTTCATATAACAGTATATGATATATGTACACCACTTTTAGTGTCTTCAAAAACATTCGTGTATATTTTGTGCACAGTTAATTTCAAATGTAGCCTCTTATAAAGGAACACGTAACAGAACCATTATCTATACGACAATTTTTAATGTATTTTTAACTTATGCATACTGATGGTGTACATAATATAATACATAACATAATGCTGAAATATGATATACACACTTAAAAAATATCCATGTGATGCAAATGTGTTAGTATATATAAGTAAGTCAAGTGAAACGTGAACTTAAGAAAGAAAATTTCTTAAGTAGGTTTCAAAGGCACAAACATTAAAATAGAACTAAATAGATACAGAACACTAAGGCCAGGCCGACTCGGTTCCAGAAGATACGTGACAACGAGGCAGTGAGTGTCACGTGCAGCGTACCAGCCGCCACCGTGCCCACCGCCCCGCCGCCAGATCGTGAACGCGAGCGTGAGCGAGAACGAGAGCGCGAGCGTGAGCGGGAGCGGGAACGTGAGCGCGAGCGAGAGGAGGTCACCGCGGCGCACACCACCAGCATCAAACTGGGCGACCTCGCCTCCAACATCATCACGCGCGATTTCTGCAGCCCCACTACCTCGCTGCAGCACCACAAGTTAGTATCCCTATGTGCACTAATGTAATCTTTTATTAATTCTTCATTATTTTCCACGTAACACCATCTATTGTCTATTTAATTTTCTTTCTACCATGATAGAATACTGTGATCAAAACGCAAGGTGAATTTGTTTATAACATGTAAATTATTTATTTATTCTTCCTAATTAATTTCACCCTGTTCAAAGTAACACCCATCCGATAAAATGCACTTTTGCCAAAGCTTACCAGTTCTCGGAAAAGTGTTTTTTCGGTATAGCCTTCAAGACCTTCAATTCGTTGTTTATCATCTCAATCTTGTGAAAACGGCGTCCCAGCATTGGCCTTTTGAGTTTGCTGCATAGCGAGAAATCGCACGTAGCCAAATCAGAAGAATACGATGACTGTGAAATGATATCAGCAGAGTTTTTGCCATAAAAGTCTGATGTCAACCAATTGAGACTTGACGCGTTTCGAGACACAAAACATCCTTCGAAAATGGTTTGGACTGAGCCAAAGGATATTCCAACTTTTGACAAACAGTCACTTGGCGAATGTTCTAGACAGTCTTACCAACCTAAGAAAAAAATTACCTGCCTTCCTTATGCCTGGTAGTTATAAATGACAATTTCACTTTACTTTTTGACCATAGTAGCATAACCTAAGGTTTCTTAAATTGATCCAGGTGATCCTCCAGGGATTTATGGGGGACTCGAAAGAGGTCTTATTTCGGCTTTTGATTGTCGATGAAAATTTATCTTTTGTTCGGAAACATATAATGAATAAAATGAACTAAAAATTTGACTTGACTTTATCTATCAATGCAGACAGATAATATTGTCAAGTTCAACGACTGTTATTTGTGAAAGCTTGTATATTCCATCATGAGTAGCTCTCCCTTCCTTCGGATCTAGGTTTTAAAAGGTGGTCTAGAAGAATCTGATCAGTTATTGTTTAATTATATTAAACAAATGTTCGTATTATTCCTAAATCCTATCTTTATATTTGATTATCATAACAACGCCATGACTAGCAGGCGCTACAATTGAATCGCCTACCTAAGTCCGCTAACTCATATCTGCTGCTTACATGTTTACAGTTCAAAGTCAAAATAGGTTTAGTAAATAAGTTCAATACAATCATATATAATCGTCAGTTTAAAATTAGGTTTAGAATTAAGTTAGTTCGTACAGCGCCATCTACTGGGAACAACTGATAACAAACTTAGTGGAGTTTTTTTTTTCTTTGCAATCTTTTGAATGCATTTGATTCTTTCTTGTTAGTTCAATTAAATGTGCCCTATAGGTTTGATAGTTTAGTGCGTATGGTGATGAAGTAACTTTGTCGACAGCAACCGGTTCGCGATGGGCAGCGAGGGCTACGGGGCCGTATCATGCGCAGGCGGCGCGGGTGCCGTATCTGGCGCGGCAGCGGGGGCGGGCGGCGCAGGAGGCGCCACCACGGGAGGGCAGAGTGGCAGCGCGGATGACTGGCGCCGCGACGCACCTAAACACGCGCCGTACCTCGAGCCCGTGTCGCCGCCGGATACACACCACGCACGGTACGGCTACTTTATCTTCTACATCACCATCACATTAACGTCTCTATCTCCCTCGACCCTCAGAGTCCTTCAACCGACTCTTATTAATCTATATCGTATCAACCGATAAACGCCCATTGTTAGTTATACTGATTTACCAGTAAGTGTCTGCCGGTGCGTGGTCGCCACTTGAGATGGTTTCTGCCCCAACAGTTATTACCTATTACTATGTGTAAATATGAACTAGCTGTAAAATTTTCATTGTCAATAAAAAACAATTGATATTCGTTTCAGCAGCAGCAGCAGCGGGCGACGCTACAGCGGCGTGGGGGTAGGAGTGGGCGTGGGCGTAGGCGTGGCCGGCGGCGTGCTGACCGCGTACGACTACGTGACCAATCGCATCGTGGAGGTGATGCGCAGCGACGCCGACGAGCGCGCCAAGCCGCTCGCCTTCCCGACCGCCTACGCGTACCCCTTCTCCGCGCTGAACGTCGCCACCAACGCCGATGGTAAGCCCCCACCACCCTCGCCAAACTTACCATCCACAACACACTCGACTAATCAGCTAACTTCATCGTGCATCGGAAACATAAGTAAAATCTGATTGATTTCGAAGCAAAATTGTTACTAAGAAAGTTCGACTGTGGTCTATGCCCAACTATATATAATCACCATCACTGCAAGACACAGGCCTCCGCCAAAGAACGTCACGGATCGCCGTTCATTTTTGTCAGTAATCCGATGCAAGTGAATATAAAATACATTATTTTAGACAAACATCTTTTTTGTTTCAATAAAAAATATCATTATTGATCGAGTCATTCTTGACATTTATTTTGGCAAAAAATTCGCTAATTAATTATTTTCTTGATAATAAAATATTTTGTCATTGTACAGGAGGCGCGGGCGCCAGTACGACGTCTGTGGGCGCGCCCACGGGACCAGCGCCGCCACCGCCGCCTGAGCCCGCGCCGCTCATGTCCGCGCAGTACGAGCCGCTCTCCGACGAGGACTGACGCGCGACCCACGCGACACACGCGCGGCACACGCGGCACACGCGACACACACGCGGCGGATAGCGCCCGCCGCGCCCGCGCCCACCGCCCACACACACTGCCAACGCGCTGGGCGGCACGAGCGCGGGATGCACCCACACCACGAACAAATATGAGAATATCCCCACAAGCGGAACACAGAGGGGCTCCGTCATCTGCTACAACACGCGGCGGTGACGACCCGACAAGACGACGCAACATGCCGACGAACAGTGAACGGACACGGTGTAACTAGTGGAACGTACCGGACTGTGATTGGTGACTGTTTCAAGCGCGCGCTCGGGGCTTGTGAAGCGATCGCGACGCAGCGGGGCGGCGCGGGGCGGGGCGCGGTGCGGCGCGGGCGGCGCGGACCGTTCTCTAGTTAAACGATACGCTTATGAGAAGTAAATTCGCTGTCGAATAGTGAGAGTATGATAGTGTTGAATTGTTATTTATTTTGTTGTTTATTGCGCGCTCGCGTCGTGGCGCCCCACCCCGCCCCGCCCCGGCGCGTCCTGCTCCCCGTAGATTATTTTTATATGTTTGTAAAGAGGCATCGGCGCGGGGCGGGGGGTGAGCGCCCACCGCAGGCCCCGCGGGCGCGAGGCGGCGCGGCGAGTGTGCGTGTAGTATATCCAGTCTTCCGCTGAGTCGGTGGCGCCCGGGCCGCCGCCCCCGCGCCGGCTGCACGTAGAGGTACTGTACAGTGTATAGAGGCCGCGGCGGGCTTGCTGCCCGCGTTTTTATATATAAATATAGATAATAATCATTTTGGTTTAGCGCTTCGCGTCGGCCGTCGCCCCCTCCGCCCCCCCACCGGACGCCTAGTTGAATTTATCTTCGTCTTCTTTTGTAAATAGTTTCGGTCGGGACCGCGGCGCCGGGGCGGGGCGGGGCGGGGCAGCGCTCGCGGCATCGGAAGGTAAATTGTATACATATTGTAAAAGTGTATGGTTATCATGTAAACATACTGTGCATTTGTAATTATACAGGAGGTTAGTTAAGTGTAAGTTAGAGATTTGATTTGTAAGTTAGTACGAGCATGAGTGTTGAGGGGGCGTGCGTGCCCCCCGCGGCGCCGGGGGGCGGGCGCCCACCACATTGTGATTTCTTTATAAAACTGTAACGTTATGTAAGTAGCCGAAAGAAAGATAATCCTTGTAAGTCCCAACATAAGCGAAAACCAAGTTTTGGGAGGACAGATCAATAAATAAGTTGCAAATCTACGCTGAAGTTTTATTCTACGCCCGGCGCGCTCTGAGTGGTGGTGGCGCCACTTGCACCGGCCACGTGCTTAGTTACAAAATTACTGATTAGTAAAATTCAACTGCTTACGCTGTAGCCTGTGCTCGGGAAACCTTCAACCATCCTCTTCCTCGTCTTGTCCCACGATTGGACCCTGATATTGTGAGACTGTGGCGCGCAAAATTGCCCCATCTGTGTCGATCTTTGGTGGTGTGTGTGGTATCGCGCGTGGTTCGAACTTGATTAGACTAGCGCGGGCACTCCGGTCTCTTGATTAAAAGTTTTTTCTTTCCAAGTTATCATCACTTTCTTGTATAGCTGTACCTAATTTTATTTTTTGTTAAATAACCTGGCTTGTGGCTTAGGTGGCATTTGCAGATTTCGCGAGTGTGAGGGGGAAGAGTGATGAGGGCGCTAACCTAAAACTTATAGGCCTGCGAAGCGCCCACCTTTGCATCTACGTACCATAACATCACACTGCGATCGCCAATTCATCTGCCAAGTATGATGATTATAGTATATATAGATAAATTATATCTTTCCTTTTTCCCCATAGATTCTTAGGAAATAACCTTTCCTTGCAGTGGGCATTGAATTATTTTACCAAAAACTTTACGAGTGAGTTGAGGTATGCGTATTCGGTATGTTATGTATCGCTTCTGAAGTTGTAATAAATATATGTGGCGATTTACTGCGTTTACCTCTCTCATATATGCGTGGATTAAAGGAAGGAAGCAATAAAAGGAAGATTTTTGCACTAAAATAAATATTAGTTTTATTAATAATTTGCAATGTTTTTTGAAATGCACAGTAGAGCCCTCTACGAGATATATTACATCACCGTCAGCGGCGCATCGAACAGGGGAATCCCTTGCTTTTTCTCTGATGATAGTGCTGTTAGCCCTGGGGTTTTTACAACTTCGTCGGTATTGAGTTCAGGGAGCGGAAGGGTCCGTAAACTAGAAGGGGAAACCCACGCCAGAGCGCTATATTTATGTCGAGCGAAAGAGACAGCGCTCTACAATATCCCTCGCCTTGTGATTGGTTGACGATTTTTATTAGTTGATTATTGTTTTCATAGTTTCAAGGATTTGTATAAATATGGGTTGAGATTATTCAATATACAAACTTCCACTTTAGGGGAACCTAAAAGGTTCTCGCAGTCCTTTTAACCCTTCAGACTGCCTTATGTACCCCTTGTCACTGGCCGCCATTTTGATGAACTTATACAACTTTTGCCATATATGTTCTGGAAGTCGGTTAATATACACACGTACACATGTATGTATATATATATAAACTACATATATATATGTGTGTGTCTGTGTGTAGTATATATAATTGAGTATTGTAAAATCTTTGAAAAAAACTACGTATCGTTATATGATAAAAGTACGGTAACTATATTCCAATTGACGTTTTTTAGTGCGTGTGACATTGGGAAAACTGTCAAGGGTTAACATTAGTGTTGACGATGTCACTGTTTATTTAATATTAACAGATAGAAATCTAACAACAGACGAACTAATTTTATTACTCGAGTCAAAGTTACGATTCATAATTTTATATAAAAGTTGATGAATATATATAAGATTATATATAAGAAGATGAAATGTTTGCGTTTTAATGCTAACTCTAAGGTGAGTATGTTCCGAGACTCGTCATTATTTCTGTCGTCCACTGGTGGACGTGGGCTTTAGAATTCACTTCATGTCATCTGCAAAACGTTTTAATTAACATTTTGCTTCAATTTTCTTTTTCCAATACGAAAAATTGTGATTCTAAGGAATGGAATCGTTTATATTTGATCTTTAAATAGCTTCGTGTGTTTAAAATTACATCGCGGAAGCCCAATTAATGATTTAATTTCGAGATCGAGCTAAAACTACTTGCGATCTCTACAACGTTCTAAAAATATTCAAGCGCATGCGCCAATGACTCGACCTTTGTCAGTGTCGAAAAGCGCAGCGATGGGTAAAACTCACCGTTTGAGCTCCGGCGACGCGAAGACCCACGCGTGGACCGGCGTGGGCGTGTTCTCCGCGTACCTGGTGCTGTTGATGATGGAAATCTACATCGAATTCTTCGAAAATAAATCGCATTTGCGCATTTATAATAGAACCTGTGCGTTTTTCAACAGTTTGGTTTAGAAACACTACAAACCACTATACCGTATTGTAATTTGACGTATTAAATTATTTCATCTATTGTTGTTTTAGTATTTTTTTCTGATTTACGAAGGCATTTGTGTTATACACCAACACCATTGTGTCTTCAGTTTATATTTTTAAGATTGTATATATAGATCGTATATGTTGTATTTGCGTATCGCTAAAAAAAATATTCTCATATAGTTATAAAGGTAATAAAAGGTAAAAATTCGCAATTATATCTAAGTTCCTTGTCAGTTCTATTATCAATATAGCATTTTCAATCTGAAAATATTTGTAAAAATAAACTCACATACGTTACGTTTATTTTTTTTCTTATACGTAATTTTAATTTATTTTATGTCCCCTGTTTTGGGGGCTTCTCGTTCCCTCTGCCTTTTGTGGGGCAGGGAACTTGCAATTTCGGGTAAATTAAATTTTAAAATTTTTATTATACATTCTCTTTCATAGTTCATATTATTCTTTTCTTTTACGTTTCACATGATCTGTCATTCTCCGTTTGCAGATTTTCCTTGCACCCCGTCCATCTCAATTCCTAGATCACAGTTTGTACATTGATTATCACAGATTATTTTTTTAACATGGTAACATTTTTAAAACATGGCGTTGTCCAGATTCTCCTCAGACATGCCACTCCTGTCAGAATGTTTGTGACCAGAACCGGTGCCCTCGCTATGTCTGTGTTTAACGGATTGAGAGCATTTATTTAAATAAGGCTGTTTAAAAAAAAGACAGTGTAAAGTAATTGTAGTAATTTTATTACCAACACACATGCATCGGGTTCAACGTTTATGTACAAAAGGCTCGGGGCCGGCGAGAGAAATGCAGAGTAAACATTCGACACCGTTCAAATAACACTAAATACATCCAATAAATATTCGTCTCCGCTGACTTCTGTCTAAATTCTACCGTGCACTCGCTACTGTTCGCTTAGGTGTAACGGCTAGCACTTCTTGACGAAGTCTTCACCGGTCTGGATGTTCTTCTTCAGCTCGGGGATGGCGGCCTTCAGCAATTGCTGCTCGTATGCATTGAGTGTTCCGAAGCCGAGGTTCTTCTCCACGCCGTTCCTGCCGAGCTGCACCGGGTTCGCGAAGTAAGTCGCCTCAGTCAGGTCGGACTTCACGTACGCGCACTCCACCACGTCGCACTCGCCCTGTTGGGGGGATCACAGGGGGGTTAGCTGCGCTCATAGACCAGTTCGATCATCATCATCTAAATCATATCTTGAAATTGTAAATACTTTTAGCTGATAATTCACACAAAAACCTGTTTCTCATTGTTAAATAATCTATGTACATTATTATAATTAGACAAAGTAACATTAGATAATTTTCACACTTATACACTTTTATGTCACTTTATCACAGCGCATACTGTGACATTCTCAAAATGTGCATAAAGATTATTGTTGAATCTGTATATTTCTGTACAGTCCTTTTTTTTCGTGAAGAAATTCTAAATGGGATGCCCTTCTACTGGGGGGCAAAGGGTTAAGCCAGACCCCAAAAACCCCATGGCCATTCAAAAACAACGGAAACGCTTTCCCTTACTACCATGGATATATTTCTAGTCCTAAGCTATGTAGTCACTGGATGTCCCATTTAAATACAAAAATAGCATATAAGAAAGCAGTGTTCACATTGACCAGTTAAAGCAAGCACGTCAAGGCATAGATGTGTTGCAACTGTTTGATTATACAATTTCGGTAGTGTGTCTATTTAAAATTAAAAAGGTTGATTCAACTGGGCAATGTGAACAAGGCTTTCTAACTCAATTGTCTGACGATAATGACTACTTTTCATATAACATAATTAGATTATCTTTTGTTATTTTAACTACTTTGTATGAATTAACTTGACAAAACATTGGCAATAACTGTCAGCTTACATTAAGCCCCCTGAGCACGGATCCGGTGAGGCGCGCGCCGGCGTACGCCATGGACAGCGTGGCAGAACCCCCACCTGCCTTCGCTTTCACCACCTGCAAACAATATACAACGAACACATTCATATCAGCCATAAGACCTCCATAGCTGGACATAGACTTGCCCATAGATATCCAAAAGTTGAAAGCGGCTGGTGAAAACTGGGTGCTGCCCGGTGTCTTTCAAAGACATTACATAGTGTGCTTAGTGTTAAAACGGGTGGATCAAAAAATTGAGTTTGTTGGAAACACTCAAAACTAGAATTGTTTAAATCTCGAAGAATTATATTAACAAATTTAATAATAGCCTAAAAACACAAATTCTTATTTGAATTTTAGACATACAGTATAACTTTTGTTACATATATAACTTGTTAATAATGACTAATAATACAGTAGGAAGTGTCATTGTCGTAATTACATAAAACTTATGTCTTTTCAGGAAATAAGGCAAGTTCAAATTCTAAATTGACTGCTGTATATAAATTTAAACTGATAAGTATCTTATAGAAAAAAAATTCTGCTTAGATTAGATAATAATCTAATGCGTTCTTTATAATATTTTTAATTACTACGAATTTAGTTTTAAATGTATAAGGTATTTTATTTATTTACTGTATTTATATATTTATTTACATTATTACATATCCATCCATGTGATGTCTCATCCAAGAGAGAGATTGCAGAGATGGACTCGGTTCCTTTGATTAGATCTCAAAGAAAGTCTTATCATGAAGCACCCGCTTTCAGTGGTCATGCTCACAGAGCGGCATTTTTCGTTATATATGTCTCATAAATATCACAATAACAATAAAGAAGTACAATTAACAGTCTTATAGAATCTCACAATTTCTTACAGAAAACCTTCGGATGGATTGGAAAAGATAACAAACAATCCTTAATTTAAAAGAAACGAAGAAATAATTAAACAGGACATTGAAGTTACATATTTATACTAAATGCTTGCCACAAAACGTACAATCACATATATGATATAATTAGTTATATGTTACGCATTTATCCACACACACAAAAAATACTCAAATTTAGAATTAGTACACAAATGCATTAATTCAACTAATAGACAAATTTCTAAAGTCATTTAAAATTATATAAAATGAAGAGAGTCATATAATATGTCACATGGGTTAATTATACTGGGTCAACGGTATAAAGGCTCTAAAGATTTCTCACCAATAAACAATCACCTTTATTTAATATGGTGATAAAAAAGTAAGGTGAAAAATTCTTTATTTATCATTTCAAATTAATTTCATCACCCTAAAAGTATTCCCCTTGTCCGATAAAACTTACTTATGCCAAAAAAAATTCTAGTTGTATAAACAGTCTGAAGTCTTTTTCAGGTATAAAAAGACCATCAAGACCTATGTTTCAGTTTTTTCTCTTCCTTCAATCACATGTATTTCAAGTTTGTTGAATAGCAAGAAATCGCATGGTGAAATCAGAGGGATATGGTGGTTGTGGAATGATTTGAGTAGTTTTTGATTTAAAAATTGCAAAGAAACTACAGTATGACATTGACGGATCAAGACTTGACATATAACAAGACAAGAGAACAAGACTTGACTCTGTGTTTGGCACTAATCGATGTAACATAACTCCTTAAGATGCCCCGTGGAGAGGTGAAACACGTGTTGAATAATTTGGTGGTGGCGGTTGTGTGATTCGCATTGTTTGCCGCATACGCATTTATCAGCGGACTGGCGGGCGGTGCATTTTATTGCACGACTACCACTGCATGTGCGGAAGTGGCTAAATATTGGTCCTTTTCTTACTTGACATATTGGTCAAAATTAAAACATTTGACTCATTGATAAGTCGGAGATATTTAAACCTTTTGAGAAACACACTTGGCAAATGTTATAGCCAGTTCTAACGTCCTACAAGATATAACCTGCTTCCTAATGCCCAGGAGTATTCATAACAATTTCATCTTAATTTTTCATCACAGTAGTGAATAATACAAAGCACTGACCTCAGTGCCGGCTTCCTGGATCCTCTGTGTCAGAGCCTCGATCTTAGCCTGGTCTTTAAGGTTGACGGCCGGCTTGCTCTGGCTGAGTACGGGGATGATGGTGACGCCGGAGTGTCCCCCGATCACCGGGATGCACACTTGACGCGGGTCCACGCAGTTGATCTCGCCGATGAAAGCGGCCGCACGCACCACGTCCAGGGTAGTCACGCCCAGGACCTTCGCGGGGTCGTATACTCCGGCCTGCAGGGATATAACCAATTACCTTTAATATCTATGACATTAAATAATTAACTATAGAATAATAATTACAACTTTTTAAAATAGATTAAAGTATGTCAAATAGATATATTATTGAGTTTTTTTTCTTAACCTAGTGCATGTTGTGTTTGGCTGTTATTAAAATTAGTCTAGATTTCTTTTAGTAATCAATAAAAAAAATATGAATACATAGTAACACTTAACTAAATGTCAGAACGCTGTTACTTTGGACGACACCGATAGATGGCGCTGTAAGTCGATTGCCTCGCGTTGTCGTTCGATACGGTAAAATGGAATGAATTGAAGTAAATTCTTCTCATATATAGGCATATTTGTAATCATCATGACCACGTATCTTAAGTTAGAGGATGGCCATTATAGAAGAGCTAAATTTGATTTTAGTCTTTATTTGGCAACACTGGTTTTATAGTCATAACACTCCAATGGTCATTATAAATCATCTATAGTGAATAATTTAAATAAAAATCGTGTATTGCACATCGATTTGAAAAAGATACTATACAGGATGTTTAGAGAGAGATATAAAAGGTGTAAAGGGGTCACTACATAGCTTGTTTCTAAAAAGAATGAATCTGATTTTATACATACATTTTTATAGTTAATTTTTGGACAGTGTGTACATGCAAAAATCAACGTTTTAGATCTATCTTACGCCCAATATAATCTATATTATTTTTATATTAAATTGAAAGGGTTAAACTCGTGTCGAGTCAATTTTTGAATTGTCCACTAAGGGGCATGGGCTCCACGTTGGGAAACACTGGTTAGGATTAAAAATAACTCTATAATAGTATAATAAAAAAAACTTTTTCAAAATTCGAAATACTACATTTTAAAATTAATTATTGTTTATTATCTGTCTTTGCACGCTTTGACAAAAGTTATTGGCCTGTCGCATTTCAATAGAAGAAATTAATGTAAAATATTTCACTATAATGACTTTATACAGGGTGATTGTAAATAGCTGTAAAAGCTTCACTTTCAACTATTCAAACCTTTACTACCTATTTCTAATCACCTGTATATGCTAGTAGGAGTACTTGTGTTGTCTAACTATCAGATATCAAACATTTCAAAATAACAACCTATTGTTACCACATTGCATTCTATTGCATCAACATGATCTGTTTGTTCAGCATGCACTTTATGTGTCAGCAATCTATTAGAATAATGCATAATTGAAAACATTTGCAATTGTAACAAATTTATGATACTATATGCATCAAAATTGACTTGCATTGAATCATATGTAATGTCTACTTAGGAATGTACGAGGAATTAGCAAGAAAAATAATATTTATACATATTTTTTTACTTTTTAATCACTTATAAGTCAAGAGAAGGATTCTGGAAGAGTTCATTTTGATAGTCTAGAATCAAAATGACCTTTTGTTAGAAGGTCTAAAACAAAGCTATGATAATTCGTTTCAATAATTTCTCCTCTCAACAAAATCTGTATAATTGAACTTTGCTAGCTAGTTCTTACTAGGTCATGCTAGTAAACTGGCAGGTTTTGTATTATTTATAATTGTAAAAAAAATTTAAAAGGCAAAATGTGGTTATTTCAAAAATACTTTTATGAAGTGAAAGCAATTTGTGAGTACATTTAAACATAACATAATATATAATGTATAATCTAATTAAATTTCACGAAGTCATAATTCATTGCTTAGACAAGTGATATATTTGAGATAGTTTATGATATGTCGCCAAAAGAAACTTGTGTCCTTTTGGCGTTTATATGAATTATTTGTTATAACCTGAATCTCTACAATTTTTCTTTTAATAAGAAGTTTTTCAAACCCAACAGTGGTGCTAGACATCTAATCTGTTATATCTGAAGATAACATTTTTTGTCCAGTCACTGGTCTGATACATCACTTTTAATTTTTCTTGTTTAAATAAAAGTTTATTATTTTCATTTTATAAATAATTATCGATCTTGTGAGAGTTCTCTGTAGTACACCCAGAGCAAACGATTTTAAACTGTATTTTTGGGGTGATTCAATATAATGTAGCCTGATTTATTCCGGGCAGATATGTCCATAAGCAGTTGACAGGTTAATATTGATTTCATTCTTAAGTGTCACAGGTTTTTTTTTTTTTGGAAAATATAGATTTTTATTTCAAACGATATTTATTTGTATCCTTTTCTATGGAACGATTTGACAGTGTAAAAAAAGAAATGTGTGTGTCTGTTGATTGTGTTACCTTCTTGAGGACTTCAGAGGCGATGGGCACCATGGAGTTGACGGGGTTGGTGATGATGGCGACCACGGCTTTGGGCGCCACGCTCGCGACGCACGCCGCCAGGTCACGCACAATGGACGCGTTCGTGTTGAACAGGTCGTCGCGGGTCATGCCCGGCTTGCGGGGCACACCAGCTGGGATCACCACCACGTCCGCATCTGCCAAACCACCATTAATCTATACAACCACTGTTTATACTAGAAACTTCACACAGAGGCAAGATAATATAACCAGTCAAGAGATTTGTTCCTCTCGACAAAAGAATAGTTTTGTAAAAATTTATTGATAACTTTATTATCCTAATATAATGTCATCTAAGAGATATCCTATATATCCTAATATAATGTAAGAGAATTAAAAAATAATTTTGTTAAATATTTTTTTTATTTTTTGACATACATTCTTTACATTCATTTACAAAATAAAAAGACCTTGCCCTCCCAAAATAGGTGTGAACGCGAGGTCTTCAAAAACAAAAAATATCTCATTAGGTAATTATGAATTAAAAATGTTTCTATAATGCACCAAAACATAATGTAGATGTATTTCGTATAATGGGATTCTTCCTAGGGCCAATTGGTCTTGAGGTAATAACACTACTAATCCAAAGGGTGTATATTCATTTGAGCTTCGCCCGTATTTATATCGACGTAAATGAACAATTTTATTTCTGGGGAATTCCCCTTTTCGATTCGTCGCTGACAATGACTTAATGTTGCCCCTACAGTATCATAACAAGGAACAACAAGCACTGTACGCAGCCTACTTTCAGCTGTTCCTACTGGCAATCTAAGGGGGTTCTCCCCTACAATGATAAATCAGATGAATTATTTTAAATAATCCATAATAACATTCTGAGGCGCGCCACATTTAATCCTGAGTAATCCTGTATATGTACAAAGAAATCTAGCAAAGAAAAATAAAACAATTGTTTTAATGCTATTTGTGCTATAAAAACTGCTAAATTTATAATAAATTGTTTAAATCATGTTACTATGTATATATGAAACTTAGAGGTTAAATAAAAATACAAATGTATTATTTACAACATACAATACAATGATTAAGTTATTTTAATATTGATTTCCTCTAAAAACCTACTTCCTAATACATTATCATTTTTTATTATTACAATAAATATACAGGAACTTATTATGAGATTTTAAATAGTTTACTTGCAACCTGGTAATCCATAAAAACATTAATGAAATCCAACAAATGTTTAGTAACAGAAATAATAATTAAAATTAAAAAAAAAGCTTATATGACCACAGATTGTATAATCTAATCCGTGAGACTGTGTGAGATGAAATAAAAAAAGTTATCATATCACATTATTACTCTTATCTATATTTACCATTCAAAATATTCCATTACATGTTCATTACAATCCTCAATAATTCTTAGTGTCCATGATTGGTGGTGAAATTTGTAATAATTTTTTTTCATGCAAGTACAAGTAAGAAATCAACTGCTAAACAAAAGCCACTCCCATAGATTTAAAATTTACAAGCTGCTTCCTTTCAATATTACTAGAAAACTGTGGGGAGGCCTTAGAATTTAAACTTAATATAAATTAAAAAAAAAAACTTAGTGTTTCACTCGTTCAAATCAAAATAGATAACAGTTATAATTATATGTAAGCCATTTTAAAAGTATATTACCCATAAGTTTTTTCTAATTGTAATATATACTGATGTATTAGCAGGAAAATTTCTGAATAAATATTCATACTTACTATACTCAGTTTTAAATAGGTTATGATTGGAATTTTTCAGAGTATAAATCATATCTATTTACATAAAAGAAAAATCTAATTGGAGGGTAAGACACATGTTTTTCTAAATATTTTCACAGGAATGTCTTGCAGTCCAAAACTAAAGTATTTATGAACTATATCTTATTACATTTTTATATGTTAGCTTGAGGGAACATATATGTGTTATTTATTAAAAGAAACTTCTAATAGTATTTTATGGAGTATGTTTCTACTTCTGGTGAATGTTATAATTGTAATTAATGAAATTTATAAGCAAATTATTATAAATATGTTTTAATACAAGTGGATATAATCATGAACAGGAAAATCTTATTAGTGCTTGACACATTTCATAACATGTCCTTGACAGAGAATCTAAAGCTAAATTTAGGTTAGGCATTGCCTTGAAAACTGATAACTGTGTGGGGTTATATAACACGATGGAATAGTTTAAGATTCGTTTAAACAGTAAGGAAGGGGTTAAATACCTTTAACGGCGTCGCAGAGTTGCTCAGGACCCTTGTGGCCGCTGACCTTGGCCGGTGTGTCCATGTGCGAAAGGTCGACAGCGACACCAGGGGTCACGGGCGCGATATCGTACAGAGCCAGTTTGGTCACCAGCGGGTTTTGCTTCAACAAGAGGGCCAGGGGCTGCCCGATACCACCGGAGGCACCAGCCACCACCACTTTGAAGTTTTTCTACAAAGCCAATTAACATTTTAATGTTTCAATGGTGATCGCTAATTATATTATAAATTGCAGTAGGTTAAATGCCGACAGGGAAAAATAGGCTGTATGTAAAGATTAGTATCATGATTTTACCTGTGATGAGGTGGAGAAATTCTTAACGCCATTCTGAACAGCTACGCTGGCGACGGGTTTAAGAGCGCGGGAAAACATTTTTTTATTATTATATATTTAGTTCCAGCACGACAATGGAATCCGTCCGCACTTCAGTTCCACCTGACCTGTCCGACCTTTCGTTCGTTGATAACTGGTAATGTGATGTAATATACGTCATCCCATATAGCATAGACAGCTATAGCATTAGTTAAACCTGCTATTTAAAAAAGCTGACACCGATAATCGTTATTTTAGCACAACATCATATTTATAAATAATAATTTAAATAAATATAATATTATCAAGAAGTAATAACTATAAAACGCTTTTATCTCGAGTAATTTGTTATAAATCAAAAAATTCCTATAATTAATAAAATCTGAACAATTTCAACATAAGGGAGCTACCTTCAGCATTAACATAAAACCTACTATTTTAGTAAAAGTTATATGCAAATAACGGATGGTTAGAAGCAACCTAAAATGAATGTAAAAAATTAGCTAAAATGTAAAGACGACGGTAGCATTACAGGTGGCGTCCGAACTGAAATCCTTCAAACACCAATAATTATTTTAAACAAATTAGTGACCAATGATTATGAAAATTTTACTTTTTCTGATTAAATATTACATATATTGTATCTAAATGCAAGGCCCACACACTTTTTGTTTAAAATGAGGCTTATGTCCCAACGATGGGCATATTATCAAATTACATATTTAAACGTCACTTCACAAAGTAAATTTATGCAGCAACAGCCTTTTTAACACCGCATATCTTTTTTTTTAAAGATTAGTAGCAATACTTGTAATTCTATTTAGTAAATACTGTATTATTATATTTCGACGGTAATAATAATATCATATATTTAAAGCAAAATTTAATTATTTATACAAACATATTAGACAGAAGTATGTTTTAGTAATGTTAAGTTACTGGCAAAATGTTCTGTATCATAGCCGATATTGAATATATTTTATAACAAAATTGTTAAAAGTCAAATTGTCATAATAAATTGAATTAAACAGAGTGGGAGTTTAAACACGGACAGTGAATTTTTTTCCTAGTCAATATCCAAAATTAATTAATAAAGAAAAATGAACGTAATAAAAGCTGTTAAAATGTATATTACAAAGATGACGGAAGAAAGTGGTCCTGGGATGAAAGTTATTCTTATGGACAAGGAGACTGTAGGTGTTCCTTTCTATAAAGTTTTGTTAGAAACATTATTCATTTATATTTTATCTAATATTGTACCAGTATGATTAAGTTTCATTTGGACACAAGTTTATGGTGCTATACTATGTAAAGACTAGTATTTTTGGTAGTTTTTGAAATCTAATCCCATTATTTCCATATTATCCTAGTAACCAAATAATGCTAAACTAGTCAATAAACTTTTAAATTTATATGTTTTTTTATAAATTATAGAGATCACATAGTATATACAATACTGAAGAACTGTTGATGGAATTTATAATACTTTATTTGGTCTTTGCTTTGAGCTTCAACAACTTTAGATGTTTTTATTATAAAAAATTAAGTTCTTATTAAGAGGTTTCGAGTAATATTATCTATTTCTACTGTAAAGGAAATAGAACGGTAGACAATTAAATACAAGCAATAGTAATAAAATGTAAGAGGTTCCCTCTTAATTTTGTAGCATAAAATATATTTTTTTTTGTTTGGAAATCAATTAAATAGTGTTATATGGATGTTTAATCAACAATATTTTTGATGTACATACAAATTTCAAGATTAAAAAACTTAATTTTTTAAAATAAAGACATTGAGGTGTTATATTTCTAAAACCAATTTTAGTGCCTTTCATCGAGGAGTGATACCTCTCAAGTCTGTTTAGGGACTGCTTCCATGTTCATTGAATGTTTGAGTAATTATTTATTGAACTTAACTTATTGTGGTTAACTTAAAACAAAAACTTGGTATAGTTTTGGGAATGTTGGCACTTTTTTTTTCTTTGCTTTCATTTTTAATTAATGAATTGTTTTATCTTTTGAAAATATTATCATACCAAATATATAAAACAAGATTATATTGATATTTTAGAGAGGCCTCTTAAGCCAGTAGCCAAGCACTTGCATTCCTTTATTTATGATATTGAATGATAACATAAAATATAAATAATTGAGTATTTTTTTCTAGATAAGCATTGTCAGTATGGTGTACAGTCAATCAGAAATACTTCAGAAGGAGGTCTATCTGTTTGAAAGGATAGACAATGTAAGCAAGTTTGATAATTTGAAACATATGAAATGCATTGTATTTCTGCGACCCACTTCAGAAAATATTGCCTTGTTATCTCGTGAGTTGAGGTGTCCAAAGTATGGAGTGTATTTTATATGTAAGTAAAATTTTACTACCATTGCTTGTTAAAATTTAATGCTGGTATTTTTGATAAAAATGAGGAATTAGTTGGCCTCTATATTTCTTCTATAGTTTTTTTTGCATTCATCCCTGTTTTGTTTAGTCTCTGTAAGCCGGTTTTGGCAACTAAGTGGGAGTACGCTCATTTTGCATTAGGGTTAGCCTTACTCAAGCTAACCCAACTCCTCAAGAAATCCCAGCAGATCCTTGATGTTGCGGGTGATCTCAAGGATGCACCTTGGTGACCCGAGATGGGTAACTTTGTAGGGTGCAACCCTCATAACACCATAGTCCATGCCTTTATTTGTTACAATCATTATTATTCTTTTTGTTCCCTTCTTAAATTATTTAATAATCTTATTTTGAAAAGCTTTTAAGGAAAATTACTAAAAATTTTTGGTTAAAATTTTTAATATATTTTGTTGGTTTTCATAAATTATTACATATAAAGCTGTTTTAGTAGTAATAAGTTTTTAGTATAAAGTTAAATTGGGTGGGGCACATTGGTCATGCTGCTGATGGCCGTTAGGGACGAAAAGTTACATTACCAGAAGGCGGTAAACGCGACATGGCTATGTGTCCACTATGTGGACTGATGACTTAAGGTTGGGGGGAAATAGCTGGATGCGTGCAAAACAAGACCAGTCATTGTGGTAATCTTTGTGGGGAGGCCTATAACTGACATTGGGTGTCTATTAGCAGCAAAGAAGAGATAGGATAAGTTTTGATTGTAAGGCTGAATTTTCACCACATTCCTGTTTTAAAATAATTTTATATTCAAGACTCCTGTATCCAAATTTTTGTCTTAAAAAATACCAATTGTTTATGTGAGAAAACCTATCATTATTTTTAGACACAATTTTCAATTAATGTTATGGAAAATTAATGATTATTAATATGTAAAATAAACACTCATTAAAAGTATAATAATGATATTTCTTGACAAAATATTAGTTATTCTTATAATAAATTGATATGTATAATGCAACTTGTACAGTATTTTGAAATACAGAATAGGTTTGATTTAGAGTCCTCCCAAGGTGGCTAAATATGAACAGCACAAAATCAGTCATGGTGATCTTTCAGAAAGGCCTATACCTTACTGTAAGCATGCATTGGCTGA
This sequence comes from Battus philenor, assembly GCF_028537555.1. Lineage (NCBI taxonomy): Eukaryota > Metazoa > Arthropoda > Insecta > Lepidoptera > Papilionidae > Battus > Battus philenor. The sequence goes on from NW_027181686.1 coordinate 11,554,704, forward strand.
CATAATGATGATTGTGTATGACACATGTGTGTGCATTACATAATAATGATGAGTATATATCTTTTCACTACTACAACATTGTTTGGATGTATACTAGATTTAAAAAAAAATTGTTATATAGATTTCAGTAATGTCATATCCAAGGCAGACATCAAGACACTAGCAGAGTGCGACGAACAGGAGGCAGTTAGGGAGGTGCAAGAGGTTTTTGCTGACTACCTAGCTGTAGATAGGCATCTTTTCTCGTTCAACATTGTTGGCTGCCTGCACGGTAAATATGTTCTTGTCTTTATATTGTTTTGATCTGAAACTAACTGTCTTGGATGAATATTGCTGTTAGCCTTGGGGGCTGTTACGACTCATTGAAACAGAGTTTATGGAATGGAGAATGAAATAAACTATTCACAATTTAAAAAGGCTATCATATTACAGCTTATACAACGTCAATTGTACAAAGGAAGCTTAAGTACTTTAGTCTACTCTCTAGTTACTTAACTACATGAGTTTGTGTGTAGTGTAATGAAGAGTCTATGTTCTGAAGGGTAGCATGGACCACTTGGCAATCTATCAGATCACCATGTATACATCGAAAGTCCACTGCAGGACATAGTCTTAATAATTATTGTCCACCTTGTGGATGTCCCAAGCTCTTGCCAATTCATGGTTTCTATTCGGGTACCTTAAGGACCCTGTAACCGACTGCATCCTACCCACATCCAATTTGCTGGACTATATCAGTTACATTTGTTTGTTTAATCTCAAGCATAGCTCTCTTCATGATTCCTTGAGTGACTGCAGTCTTTGCCAATGAAGTCAGAAGTAAGAAACCATATTTCGGTGCCATAAGTTATTTTGGTCATAGCCTTTTGTTATTAAACACATATTGATATAGGAGCCGACTTAGATTCGACTATTGGACTATTCACCAGGTCGTTCGTGGAACCAGCAACATTTACAAAGGGTCTCCCAAGGTCTCCTGGCAGTATTGATGTCACTGAAGAAGCGCGCCGTGGTCAGATACGAGGCATCATCGGACCCCTGCGCGCGACTGGCTGAGAGGGTCCGGGACCTCCTGCGGAGGGAGACAGTGCTCATTGATAACTGCATACCGTTCAACGGCGACATCCCTACACCGACACTCTTGATTATTGATAGGAGGGATGATCCTGTTACACCTTTACTTAATCAGGTATGTAAATATATATCTTGGAAACTGTTATATTGGTTTAAATTTAGTTTGTGTTGGCCAGATAAGAATAATTATCCTTAAAGTAACTATGCCCCTGGGGTAATTCTAGAACGTACATAGTCCTTCACCCTTGGCATTCCAGCAGCCGAAATTAGCCGATTGTTTCATTCCAAAGGTCGATGTGCAATATTTATCGCCGGATACTGTAAATTATTTAGTACACTAATGTAAAGGATGTTTTAAGTGATAATAAAGTTTGGATTTAAATTTTTCTACTACTGTATTAAGTGTATTGTAAAAGTGACTATAAAAAAAAAAAACTGTTTCACTTTGTATGGGACGCTTCTTGAACTTTCGTACTTGGAATTTCGTAAAGTCCTTTCTTAACAGACTTGTACCCGTCGATAGGATATTCATATCGAAGGTTTCAAGTTTCTAAGGCTTATGGTTCGGGAGAAATCCTGATGAGTCAGTACTTCTTATATATATACATATATATATACACATATATGTATGTTCTGTTGTGTCCAGTGGACGTACCAGGCGATGGTGCACGAGTTGCTGAACATCAACAACAACCGGGTGAGCCTCGCGCACGTGCCTGAGGTGCACAAGGACTTCAAGGAGGTCGTCCTTTCCTCCGAGCAGGACGAGTTCTATGCCAAGGTTTTTACTTTTTTAACATATTTATACATTGTCTATTTTGGTTTCAGTCATAGTAGAACCGTCCAGGATTTAGGGTGTCATAATTATAATAAGTTTTTTTTGGAACTTCCATACTGTAAAGGTTGTGTTTACATGTACTTCAATAAATTGATGAGCGTTGACAAGTTCTTGCAAGATTTACAAAATTTGTTTGTCTTATTGTTTTGTTAAATTTGAATGAGAGAATGGTGTTCAATTTACTTACTTAACCAAACGTAAAGTTTTTAAATTAGTATTGTAGCGATAATAACTATAGATGCGCGCTGCAAAACTAGGAGCGTTCGTATATATACCAGGGGTGGTCAAACTGCGGCTTGCGAGCCACATGATGCTTTGAATGATTATTTTTGGCTCTAATTAATTGTCGAATTATTTCAATATTTATATATATATATATAACCTATGTCAGCTCCTGGGAAATCGAAACAAATTACCGGTTTGAATAATTATTATAATTATTCGACCATAAAATTAGTGAAATCCGAACACGGATCGAAATTAACTTACCGGCATGTTAAGTATTATAAGGAGTGCTGTCATATACACGTGCCATTATATTTATCTTCAATACACACATTTTGTACATATGTTTAAATAATTCGCGAAAAATTTCAAATTTCGAACAATGGCTCGCACTATTAAGGAGCTTGGTCACTCCTGATATATACCTTTCCCAGTCGCACACATTTTCCGTCGCTCTCATACAAACGTCACGTGTGATTGGTTGTAAAGTAGGGATTGTGATTGGTCGTTAAAATAAAGATAGTTCTAGGATTCGATCATAGTTTAAGGTTTATTAAAAACACTGAACTCGAGTTTTACTTTTAACTCCAGCGACAGTCTGATAAAGTATATATTATATAAAAAGAAAGAGATTTTATACAATTGGTCTAAATGGGATTATTTTGAAAAAGTGGTTGGTTAATGTACTATTTATATACTTAAGTTATTTTTTGTTGCACATTTCGAATTAATGACTGAATCGTTCTATTCTTCCCTTGTGGTGTTTAAGTCCATCTCGGAGAATGGCATCGTTCTCGTTCTTCCTAGGATGTCGTAAGAGTTGACCAATAGAATAATGTCCTTCACTGCGTCAGTCCCATGCCAGGATACAAAGGATAATGGTTGGTCAGGGAAATTAGGAGTCAAAACAGTCAATTCCAATCATCGAGCGGCGTTCAAGTAACCTGATAATTTCATCACCATTTAAAGTACAAGGCGACTACAGGAACCCAAAGGTGCTGATGACCAATTTACTAAGAAATTTATAAGGGAGGGAGCAACACATGATCCTCAGCGACGAGGTTTAGAAATCGAAAAGGAGGAGGAAAAAGATTAATGAACTTTTGTTTTGAATCTCTATTGCTTACAGAACCTGTATTCAAATTTCGGCGAGATAGGTCAGACCATCAAGTCCCTGATGGACGAGTTCCAGCGGAAGGCGAAGAGTCATCAGAAGGTCGAGAGCATCGCCGACATGAAGAACTTTGTGGAGACATATCCACTCTTCAAGGTACTTAACCCCTCATAGTGATTATTATTTCAGTCTTAAAACGTACAAGTAATTCATAGGTTTTTTATCTGTATAGTAGGATGCCTTCATCTAGCGGCTTTCAACGATTATATCATCTCTCCCATATAGGTGAACTTAAAGTTGTACCAGACTTTAAAAAGAGAAACATTATACAAAAGAGTAACTTTCTTCATTTAAAAATTTTTACCAGCTTGGCAGGTGAAAGCAATTGAAATATTCAAAGACAAATTGCCACGATTCGCAAGAATGAAGAAAAAATTGAGTCGGAGAACTAAAGCTCTCTATCTTTTTTATCTTTATCCTTAAAAAAAACTCTGCTTTTAGATGTCTGGAAAATTATTATTAGTTTCATACTAGACTTTGGTTCTTTGCTACTTTATAATAAAGTTTAATTTATATTAGAATCATATGTTACATATTATATCGATATTATACTGGTAACAACGTGTAGTATATGTATCTAGTATATCTAGTTCACGGACCCTTCCGATCCGTGAACTCAGTACCGATGAAGCTGTAAAAGCCTTAGGGCTAACAGCATTAACATCTTCAGAAACAATAGAAGAACAGATCTAGTATATATCTTTATATACACCAATACCTCGCTTTGCGTCGCTGCTTAATTAGCACAAATTTTCACTGTGCGTGTTTAGATTTTCGAGGTTGTGTTGCTTTGGGTTCGAGTCCTGAATTTTGTTTGAATTTTTTTTTTCTGAAAGATGGCAACACTTTGGTTTCTAATTGCGCCATGCCATCAAAACTCGGGGATACCCTTCCTAAGTAAAAACAACGCAATTTGAATACAGTTTTATTTTGTTTTGCTTATTTTAGAGTTCAGTTTCAATTTCGTAGTGTATTGTGCTTTTTTTTTAAAGAGAATAATAAATTTGTATAAATTTTTACTTGCTGTTTCTGGTTGCAAAAAAGGTAAATGTTTTTCCAATTTATTTATTGGCAGAGTTATATTGTTTTTGTTTTTTAAATGTTGACTATGTTCAATTTTCTTTTTAAAAAGTAGTATTTTTGTAACCCTGGAACCTATCTTTGATCTTTAAATGGTTTGCTATAGAAAATCTTAATTCACTTTGTGGCGTTTGAATCTTCATATTATACATATTAATATTAGACACTTTAGATAAATATTATAAATATTAGATTTGGATCAATTCTCTTTAAATATATCTAACTATTTCAATAATAATGACCTCATCCTCACTTCTTATGGTGACACATAAAGTGCTGTGAACTTATAAATGATTTATTTTATATCAAAATAGTCCTTATATTATTCACGGTTGCGTCGTTTAATGCCAAAATATTGCATAACCACGATATTTTTGAAAGCACTCGCTGCAACGTTTTGAAACAGTTTTTTTACGAAGATTTACTTTTATTTTTGATAAAAGATAACATGTTTTATATTCATAATGACGCAAATGTGATTTTGAACATAAATGAATGATTTTATGTGATGACGTCACAGAAATTGTCGGGCACGGTGACCAAGCACGTGACAGTAGTAGGCGAGCTATCAGCATGTGTGGGAAAATACAATCTTCTAGAAGTTTCCGAGCTGGAGCAGGAGATAGCGTGTCAAAGCGACCACGCGAAACACTTGCAGGTTAGTTTTTTAATTATTTTATATATATTAAATATGAAACATCTTCTCGTCCGAAATACCGCAGTGTTTTTTATCGATGTGTGTTGCCAATGATGGTATATTGAGAGACCGATAGTCTGAGATGTGGTCGCATACAATGGGCAAAAGGCTCAGGGTTATTTATAGAGAAATACAGTGAGTTATGCTAGGAATTTAGAAGTTGAATCACAAATGAGGATATCCACAGAACTAAAGTCACGTAGCTCGAAGAATTGCTCATCTGAACTGGCAGCGGGCGGAGCTGATCGCTTGTGCTGATGACTGCTGGGGCTACACTACATCTATTGTATAAGATGTGAATGCTGTTATCCCTAAGGCTTTTACAGCTTCATCGGTACTGAGTTCACGGAGCGGAAGGGTCCGTGGACTAGATTTAAAACTAGAAACTAAAAGCTGGGGAGGGGTCTACCAGTTGCACGGGGACGCTTGCACGTTGTTAAGTCTCTTCGCGGTTGAGCTTTGACGGGGTGTGTTGCTGGAGTGTGCTTGCGGGTTGGGACGGCAGCGTGGACCACAGGCGAGCCGAAGAGGGATCCGGATCCCACCACGGTTCGCCCACGCTGTTCGCGGTTAGGAAGCGGGCGGTCGCTCACTAAAAACGGGTGTTGTGGAGTGGTGGGTGTAGTTATGTTTTGTTATGTAGAACGCGACGACCTATGTAAGGTGTTGCAGGTGCAGTGGTTGCATTGGCCCTCTAATATGTGAAACGACGACATAGTTTACGCCGCGGAGCAAACGATAGCGCGAGGCAATAGCCTACAAGCGCCATCTATCGGCGCCGTCTGAAGTAACTGCGTTCTAGCTTACATATACATCTTTTGTTATGTTATCTATAATCTGTCGTATTAATAGAGTATATATATATCAGTATCATCATATAAGCCATAAAGGCCCACTACAAGGCTGAGGTCTTCTCCGAAGATCGTCACAAAGACCGGTATTGCGTTGCCCACAGTCCACATAGTGAGCCTTCCTAGATATACCGGTCTGTTTATTATCGCAAAGCAATCTACTATTACCGCCATCTAACGATTCCATCCGTAACTAAAAGAGTATATATATATATATATGTAACATTGCAGCGCTTGAAGGCCCTGATCGGCAAGGAGTCGGTGCGGCACTGGGACGCGGCGAAGCTGGTGTCTTTGTATGCGTTACGTTATGAAAAGCACGCCGGAAACGCGCTGCCCGCGCTGTTGGACGCGCTGCGAGCACGCGACGCCCCCGCCGACTGCGTGCGCGCGCCCGTGCTCGCGCTCGAGTGGGGGGGAGCGCACGCGAGACGTGCCGACCTCTTTGGACTCCAGGACGCGGTTAAGATCACGCAGCGGCTTTTCAAGGTGATTTATGTAATGATGGGGTCCATGGAATTATTTACATGGTGAATCCTCCCCCGCTTCAGCTTAATTTCTACCATATTGATTACTGAAAAAAGAGTGAGAATTGATTGTGCTGTGACTGTTAAAAAAACTTTGACTGGAAGCAAAATAAGTCAATCACTTCTTTTATTCATTTAGAAAACCAATATTTTAGTTCTTCACTGTCGACCTTTTAGAGTCCACCTGGACCAGTAGCTTCATGATTGAAGATCGTGGTCAATCATGTCAATCTCCGCTGCCATTTTTCTCTAGGTTTTCCTATTTTTTTAAAGTGCACGCTTAATAAGTGCCAAATATGAATTTCTCCAGGATTTCTGATGTCTTACAATGGGGCTGAAATATTTGAGGATTTGGTATAAGGTAACTGTGGGTCTCCTGGTGTCGCAAGGAGTCGCTGGCTGCCTTGCAGTGGGCATCCATGGGCTGAAAAGAAGAAGAAACTGTGGATAGTCGTTTCCTTTGAGGATACGTTTGTGGATAGTTAGATGAATTAGTGCATTGTCCCTGGAATTCTTTATATTTGGCGACAACACTACATCTCGAAGGCGGTGAAGTTTTATTTTTTTTTAATTTATTCTTGAGTCTCTCTCCCCCTACACCCCCTCCTCCCACTTAGAAGATTGGTGACGTAGGTAAAGCCGCTGGAAGTCATTCGGTCGCTGGAAGGTAACACAAGACCGGTAATCGTGGGGATCTTTTAGAGAATTTAGTGAGATGTAATGATAAATTAAAAATGAGTAAATAGCAAGTTCTAAATTCGAATTATTTTTTTATGTTATTTATAAACTTGCGAGTTTATTCAATGTTATATTTAATGTATATTTTATTTATTCTTCTTTTGTCTTTTGGAATTTTCACTCTAAATACTAATTTCTAGGGTCTCAATGGAGTTGAAAACATTTACACGCAACACACTCCGCTCCTGAAAGACATCATCGAGGACCTGATCAAGGGCAAACTCCGAGAAAACCTGTACCCTACTCTTGGAGGAGACGACGGTCTCTCCAGCCGAAGGCCTCAGGACATCGTGGTGTTTATTGTTGGCGGCGCCACTTACGAGGAGTCTTTGTGCGTGCACCAGATAAATCAGGCGAACCCGGGAGTCAACGTGGTGCTGGGTGGAACTAACATACTGAATTCCACATCGTTTATGGAGGAAATAAAATCTGCCATGCAAGGTGTACATAGAACCCACACTCGTCACATTAGAAACGTTTAGACAAACTTATTCAATTTATTCTGTGATTTATTTTATAATTTATTAAATTTTTTACCTATACAGGATGATCGGAAATAGGTGTAAAAGTTGTTACAGCTCTCCGATCAATATACTACGTAATATATGTAAATAAAAAAATCTTAATTAAGTTCAATTCGTATTTATTTTGACTATAATAGTTGAGGCTATGTTTTTATTCATTCCATGTGTAATTTTAAGAATATTTATAAAGGCTGTTGTATTTTTGTGTTTTATTATATATTCCCACTACCTACATTTTTTTCAGCCAATACATGCCCACTATCGGGCATATTCTTGCCCCAAAGGTTGCCACGAAAACCAGTATTGCGCGTTGTTTCTAGCAAATTCCAGCGACCTCAAGTCATATACCCCTCTAGGGGGGGGGGGCTTACCTAGATGGCGTCTAATTGCTCGTTGAGCACTCTATAACATACAATAAATAGAAATACGTATTTCTAAGTGATCACTTTATGGATGTAATGCCTTAGTTTTTTTTACTATTTTGTTCTCAGCCAGACTAATTTGTAATGATGAAACTGTAAATGATATTGATTTATTTATAAAACTATTTCTATTTTTGTCAAATATTTAACAGGTATATGTTATAATATACTCTATGGTATTTTCGGGCAAATAAATGGTGATCTTTGACCTTCTCTTAATAAATTATTAAAAAAACGAAAAAAGTATTTTTGAGTTTTGCATATAGCAACACAAATGAATTGTTAATTTATATCTCGCCTTTTTACGTGACTTACACTGCTCTCCAAGTTGCATTTCCCGACCCCACAGGTACTACATATCTGGTTCTCCACGAGAAATGACTCCCAGTTCAATCATCAGTTTTCTTCATTATTATTAAAGCTATATCAAAATTCTGAGTTTTATCTTAACTTATTTGTTGTTAATTTAGACTTGTTTTATTGTTAATAATTACCAATGTTCATCAGCTTATTAACAGACCGACAATTTTATCGTTGAATATTTATAAGTAATAGATATTTAGCTTAGAAAATAGCCAAATGCAAAATTATATATATATAAATATGAACAAACTTTCCTTTGGTCACGCTGTAACTAAAGAACGAATTTATCAATTTTTTTCAATTGTTTCTTACAAGATTTTTATAATTATTTATTTTATAAATATTTTTATCGAAAATATGCATAAACTTAAAAAAACTCCGAAGATTATTTTTTATTGGTATTTTGGTCGTTTATCTTCATTTTTGAAAGTCCTGGTCTTCCTGAAAGGCATAGGTCGAAAATTTGTCGAGTTTTTGGACGAGGGTTTGACAGCTAAAAATTTTTTCAAGTTCGCGGACGCTTTCGCTCTGCGAACTCGGTACGAACGGAGCTGTAAAAGCTCCCGGACTATCAGAATTAGTATCAACAGAAACAATACTACAAATACAAGCCTTGAGGGTTAGTCACGCGGTCTACTTCACTCAATAATCTTTTAATTCAATAAGGATATAGAACCTTCTGCTCTACATCTAAGGTTTTCTTTTCCTAAAAAACTTGCGCATTCGACAGTTTGATATAAACTTCGTGCATCTATAAGTTCGCTTAGAGGTTCTAATATATAGCTTATATTCTTTTTACAATAATAACATAATAAAACAATAAATTCGCTGTCAAATACTATTATAATTGTCCAGATTTGACGGCTTCTCTCAACCGTGCAGTGAATGCAGCCAAGTTGCGGGCCTGTTCTGCCCTTGTGTCCCGGTCCTTCACCCACCTGCGGCTCCGACGGTTCGTCAGTTCTACTTGAGCTGCCGCCCCGGCTCGACGGACCTCCTCCAGCGCTCCCAACTCCTGCCGCACATGTGCTGTCTCCCACTTGCCAAGCGCATTGCTGATTGCCACACGCTAACAGAAATTTATTTATTAAATTGTTCAATAATACATTTTTTATTACAAATACAATAAATAAAAAAAAACTCTTAAATCTTAAATTTCCTCTTGAAAATTTTTACAATCCTACAGGTCTAAATATAATATTTATAATAAAGTTTGACTTCATATATCAGACTTGCTTTTTATATTTAAATCTAAAGTTATTGGTGTTTTATTATGAAACATCATCAATAATAAATCATATTTCCTAAAAGTCCTACCGACTCTTAGGATCTAGAGTTAAGTCATATTCCTATTTATTATGATCGCTTTTTACAATACTCAAGGAATAGAGGGCGCAGATTATCGTCGCCAATCAGAGAGGCGATACTTACGCCCTCTATCTTTCTCTCATCTCGAGACCGAAGTGTGCAAAACAGGGTTGGGTTTTTAAGGTTCTGGAATGAAGACAAGAGACCGACAATTGCAAGACCTACCCCTTTAGTGGACACAGGATTTCAGTTGTTGAAAGACTCTCAATGTCAGCTTTTTCCGAACGGTTTTATTGGAAATCTATAGCTAAATCCGTGACCAGATGTGGAGGTTCTTTATCTGAAATGATCATAACAAAGTAGACCTTCAGAACTCTTCTATTATATCGATCTCGATCTTCGTGCGTGTTATAATAGATGGACTTTTTTTCAAGGAGTTCACTGAAGTAATTAGTTCATCTCAAATTCCGTTTTATTAGGTTTTGCATCCTCTTTCTCTCTTTCAGTCTAGTTCTCTAATGATTAACCAAATAAAATCTATATAACTTAAACTTAATCTAGAAGCATACTTTAGTTTGTGGGTTGCCCTTTACAAACCTGTGAGGTATCCTTCAAGCGCGCACTCCGACGCTGGGTGGCGTCCTGTTCTCGTCGCTGTTCGTAAACTAGATGTGTCCTGCGACGCCAATCGTCGGCAGCGCACTGGCGGCTGCGTCTGTCCGCGGCGAGGAACGCACGGGACTCCTCTTGCAGCGCCATGCCGATCAGCCGGTTCATCTGAATGGTTTTGGATGTGTAACTATTGTTACAAAGCACGAGTTACAGAACTCTCTAAACAATAAACATGGAACGTAATACTAAAAATTAAAATTATTTCATTCGCATAACAAGTAATTAATTACGACGTTGGTGTATCTGAATATGTAAGCGGATGACTTTTAAAATAAACTGTGTCTATCTTTTATCCAAGCGTTTCAATTTTTGTGCTCCAGCTCGTTAGGTGATGTCTCTAACATTGCCTGCCTAACCTGTTAAATTTCACCACAACTGGTGACCCACGTTGAACTAGACGCCATTTCATAGACTAGACTAGATTTACATGGTGTGAGTGAAAACAAAAACGACAATGAAAAGGTCCGATAATGATGCAGACCCTCAAGTGCTGCGCGTTGGTGCTCGAGTACCGCCTTTTTGGCCGGAAGAACCTGCAACTCCTCATGTAGCCAGCACGTCTTTTTCTGCATCAACACCGAGCCAGAACGACTTCGCCAGGCAAGTTTGTGAGCTTACGAAGCAGATAGCGAGACCAGCAGAGCAGCCTGAAACTTGAGAAGATCAAGTCCAACAACAGTGATACCCCAGTCAACTACGACACCTCTTTGGGACTACCATGTCCTTATGACACTCTTCAATTCCGCAGACAGATCTTTGACACAATTCATGAGGCTACATCATCCTGGAATCGCAGCTACAGTACGAATAGTCTCACAAAGATTTGTGTGGCCAGGGATTCGGAAAGGCTGTAGAGAGTGGGCAAAGCAATGTTTATATTGTCAACAATCCAAAATCTCCGGACATACCAGATTTTCCCTTTCCTCATTTCCTACCCCATTTTCAAGGTTCTCTCACATTCACCTTGACATCGTAGTACCATTACCCTTATCAACTGATTTCAGGTACTGCCTTACGGTCATTGATCGATTTACACGCTGGCCTGAAGCAATTCCACTTAAGGACATCACTGCAGAGTCATGTGCTGCAGCCTTACTCTCGGGATGGATATCTCGATTTAGTTGTTTTTCAAGAGTGACAACCGATCGGGGATTCCAATTCACGAGCAAGCTCTTCCGTTTCTCATTACTCCGATTGCTGCACGTCACTTCTGTACGACCGCCTGTCATGCTGCTGCTAACCTCGTCAACTCAAGGCATTCATAATATGCCATGCTAATACACAGTGGACAGAAGTTCTTCCCTTGGTGCTGCTCGGAATTTGCAGTGCATGGAAAGAAGATCTTGAAAACATCTGCAGCTGAATTGGTCTACGGCGAATCACTTCGTCTCCCCGGACAGTTCCTGTCACCAAAGGTCGACTTCAGCAGTGACATCACCCAATTCGTCACGCGCCTTAGAGCCCACATCCATCGACTGACAGCCAAAATTTCCAAGCGTTCGTTTCACCACCCGAAGTGGCAAAAAAATCCATTTCCTGTGAATTTTATCAACCATAGTCGGAGGGAATATGTAGCGAAATAATCACAGTTGTCAAAATGTTTTTGCTTATCTGTCAATCCATCGGTCTACGCATGCGCAAGATCTAAGGACGCGCGGCGTATGATTTTTAGGCGGTTGAAAAACGCACGCCGAAAAATATTATGAAATATAAAAATGGCGAACGGCGTCAAGTGACGTATATGTTGTTGTTTGTAAATTTGTATTAAATGTTTAGTGCTGTGATGAAATATATGTAATTAAAGAGTAACTTATATCAATTTTGAATGAATGTTTAATATTTACAAATGAGTGGTGAAAGTTTTATGTAAAAGTTATTTCATTAGTATGACAAATTATTTAGTACGGCGTTGGTGTATCTGATCCTCATCCTTTTGGGATAAGGATATAAACCGTTATTTTCTCTCTCTTTCTATCTCATCGTTCAAAATTTCTCTCCTTCTTCCTTCTTTCATCCTTTACATTTTCTATCATTCTCACAGCATTCATTTACAATACATTCACGCATCGTCTCCCATTCTTCGCTACATTTCTTGCTACATTACATCACTGATTATTTTGTAACTACTCTCGAATTAAGAATAGAGACGTTAAAAATTCTCACAGCTTTATTTTAAGCTAAAGGATATCATTACCCCCCCCCCCCCCCGGGTTCAGTTAGATTCTAGCTTCAATCGAAATAGGTTCTTTCAAAATCGTTTTCATAGCGTACAGAATTAATCACTATAGATGATTTAATGCAAAAGTCCCTGGATCGTACCGCAAGATATGTTATGATGGCCTTATTTGAGTCTAGACTTTCTAACGGCTGACATTATGAAGAATTTATAAAATGAGTAAATACTTTTATATTATCATGGAGGTCCAAAAGGTGTGCGCAGCGTTGCTCCTTGCATCGAATGTGGTCCATCAGCTCGCATCTCCTCGCCTGCTGCTCCAACCCTCTCTGACGCTGCAGCGACTCGAAGCACTCCCGATCTCGGCTTCGTTTCTCGTGGATGTACCGCTTGAACTGCTCCGAAGTTTCATTTTCGATCTGGGTCGTGTAACAGATATATTATTACGCCGGATAGAGTTAAATCTTTCTTAGTTTAACCCTTAATAGCCTAGAGTTTCAATTTTGATACCAATCTTTTACACCGAATGTTTACATTACTATTAGTTTTTTTATAGGTTGGCTGTACGTATTTTACTGTTGTATTATATTCTTTTTAACGAAATTAGAAAAAAAACTTTTTTTCCCTTCATCTAGACACTAAAGCAAACACAGTAATATTAAAAAAAAATCACTTTCGTAAATCAGGCTACTAAGGGTTAAGGCGTGAATGAAAACAAGAATTCATTCATATAAGCTGTGATTAAAAAGTAAGGTAAACACGTTTAAAAAATGTTAATTATTTATTCTTCCAAATTTCATCCAATTCAAAGAAATTCCTGTCACACAACGCATTTATGTCTCTTCGTCTCTTGCTAACATAAGCATGAGAGACGAATTAACTAACAATCGAAATATTTCAAAATTAAAAACTTATTTAAATCTGAATCCTTACCACCTGTCTTTCCTGCTTTTCCTTAAGCCACATCCTCCTGAACTGATCTGCCAGTATATCCCTCTCCTTATCCTCATCCCTCTTGCGTGCCAGCGCCGCCAGCAGCCGCCAGTCCCTCTCGGGAATGGGGTGCATTGTAAAGGCGCTACAGTCCTCATAATTCAAGGTCGCAATTAACTGTGATGATGAACTGGCTACTGGAGAGTTAAAGAAGATTTTGGTAAAGTATTCGTTTATGTTAGAGTGAGGTGGTGCTCGCTTCTTCAACTAACTCTCTCTCTGTCTCTTACAAGTTCAACTCCAGTCGATTGCTCACATTCAAAAGTCACGTTCGGTAAAAGTAAAATCTTATATTCTAAGTCGTGTTCACAATAAAAACTTCCATATTAACATAACCTTGGTACAACAGATTGGCAAGTGGCGGGTAATATGGCACGCAGAATAGAAGGCCTCTGGAGTTTTAAGGTTCTGGAGTTGATACCACAGATCGCAGCGTAGGATGTTTATCTACAAGGTGGACAGACGAACTGACGAACTGATGACCAATTTGTCCTGTAGTAAAGGTCCATATGGACGGCTGATGATAGTGATGATGATGATGACGTCAATATTAATGTAAAAATGTCTTAATGTAAAAGGTCAGACCAAAATTAGTTATGAACACCGAATCGAGATCGAATCAGATATATGAATCAGCTTATGAATCAAGGTTAACGACTAAGCCATTTAAATTAACATGTGTTTTTACTTTAAGTTTTTTACACTAAACTTCACTACAGTTATAAATTTACAGGAAATCAATATGGGGTCTACCCAACACGGAAAAACATGGCAAGGGGTCTACGACACAAAAAAGTTTAGGGAACTCTGCATTAGATAATAGCTACCTAAAATTTTAATTTAACAAAATTATATGACCTTATATCCGGTTATTAAAGGTCACCAGAGTAATATACCTGAACCAATTGTCAGCAAGTTAATTATATTTAAAAGTTATCTGAAATAATTTAAAAAGTAAATATTCAACACTCACAGTTGCACCTGTTTGGTGATTTCTTTCTAGGCGACACCGAAAGCGACCTCCGCGGAGATTCTGTAATTATTTTATAACAGAACACCATCTTATAAACCCTCTAATAACACAAAAACATTCCACGTGTAAATACGTCTTTATTTACTATAAACTGATAAGTACTTTATGAAATAATGCGTTTATTATATATGATTTCAACATCTTAATTTAATATTAACTGAAAGCTGGATTAAAATACTTAATATTACAGAGCACGAAATTCATTCTGTTTCTAACTAAATGTTAGGTATTGATCAAACATGTTATTATGACAACGAAATGATTTCGCGTCGAAGTCGTAAGGAAGATCGGTATATTTATATTTTATAAGTACTACACATTAAGTATGTTTTAACATTAATCTCAATGTCTAAAGAAGAGGTTTGTTCAATGTGTGTTGTCGATGATTGTTGGCAATAGTACCAACAAAAAAATGTTTTAGTTAAGATTTTATCTATGGTTTGGCGAATCGGTAAAATATGTTTTTATCTGTGCTCTCTCTGCTCCCTACCGCCACCGAGCACACGTGTTTTCCCTTCCTTGTAAAATAATAACTAACTAAATTAATTTATTTTCTGGACCAAGGCCTCTAATTAAATACAGTCCACTAAAGGCAATCACAATCTCACACAATGATGACATACGGATTCAAGACGTGGTCACTAGCGACGAGCTTCACAAGGCTCAAGATAATCCAGAGAGCAATGGAGAGGGCTATGCAAGGAGTTTTGCAGCTCGATCGAAGAAACGAGGAGATCCGTAGAAGAACAAATATCAATGAGTAAGAAAACAACCAATATTTAGCCACTTCCGCACATGCAGTGGTAGTCGTGCAACAAAATGCACCGCCCGCCAGCAAAAGCACGAGGATTCCATTGCTTTACGTTGTATATGTGCTTGTATTGGACTGTTATTTTCAGATCAGGCTGTGTTTGGAACTCTTGTAACGTCAAGATGAAGGAATCTATATATGGACGCTCAATCTGTTTTTAGTTTCTAATCAGGCTTCTTTTATTAATTCACTGTAAATGTTCTTATCTGAATATTAATATAAATAAATAAATAACCATTGCAATATAGACATATACGAAAAACCACATAGAAAGATATAACAGATATACATTTTTCAAATTAACTAATATATTCAAGCATTGAAACTAAAGAAATGTCGACATTCATAGGAATCTCTCGCCATGTTGGAGTATTTCAGAGAGGGTTCAAAAAGAGACTTCGAAGATGCCGTGCTTCACCAGAACCAGCTGGTGGTCCAAGCCGATTACACACCCGAAACCAACCTTTCAATAATAAAACATAGCCCAGGGACTAACAGGCAAAGAGGCTACGACCCCGAAAGGGATCAAAGGAAGCCTCTCAATATTTTTTTTATTATTTCATCTACGGACCTCCTCATTATACAATGGATACCGAATAATGATTATTTTTTTTATAATCAAGCGATTTTACTACGTAGATTCACTAGAAGTATATAATAATAGAATGATTACTCTGAAATAGATCCTAGCGTTTCAATAAAAAAACGCATCAAGAAACAGTCAAAAACGAGATGCTGTACAAGATTTTGTTTTTAAAAATTGTAGCCTTTGTAAGCATAAATGTCGTATAACAATTAAATAAAAAAAAATATTGAAACTCAGGCAAATAAATGAAATAAAATAAATTAGCACAGTGTGTTGGTAAATAAAGCCTCGTTCGAAAACACACGATGGCGCATAAAATCGTTATCAGCGTTTATCACGCTGATAGCGCGGCCCGAGATATGGCAGTCGACACCTCGCAGCGGGACGACGACCACGCCGCCAGACATGGACAAAGAAAGACAGTACGTAGCTAAAACATCCGAGGCGTTGAAGAAGTTTAACGCTGAGAGTCTGCACATAATAGAGCGTGGCCTGCTTGGACACATACCGGATAAACTAAAACCCCCTCCCCGGGTGCCTGTGAGGGGGGAATGCATGGAAGTAGTCCCCGCCAAGCCCCCGAGTCTCCTATCCTCTTGCATTCTTTTACCCAACACTCCCGAACCAGATTCACAGGACACAGAAGATGATGTATCACCTTTAAAAAAGACATTCAGTTTCCGCGACAAATTCTCCCGAATGAACCTCTTCGGCAGAGACAAAGAGAAAGTGAAATGTAGGAGCATAGAAGAAGACGAACCGCCAAAACCGGAACTTCCGTTTAAAAAAGAACAGGAGTACAAATCGAGCAAACGCTTCTGGTTCTTTCGCAATAGAGAACTGATGGAGAAGAAGAGCAAGCAGCACAAGCCTATTTACAAGAGGAGTAAGAGTTTCGAGTTCCTACCGCGCGCTATAGTAGAGGTGGAAGAAAATGCAAAAAAAACCATATCGAAAAACCAGTCTTATGCTTTTGGAAGTAACGACACCATGCCTGATCCCTGGTCTTCCAACGAAAGTCTGGTGTACATATCCAATGTTTACTATGACAATGATGACACCGTGTTCCTGAAAAGCATAAAAGAATTTCCATCTGAGTCGTCTAACAATAACTCTAGCATATCCACAGCAACTTCTGCATCCAGTGGTCTCATCGCCAACATCATGAAGCAAAAGTCGGTGCAGGATCTTCTAGATGAGTTCGAGAAAACTGTGGACATGTTCAGCGAGAACTATCTGAGTGACTGCGAACCTTACACCAAGACAAACGAGCAGCTCAGCAAAAAAGAGAAGAGAATGAGTGCGTCCCTTAGCAATCTCCCTTCTCCAAAAGTGATGCAAGTGAGTAAAGTGGACGAGATAAGTGAAGATTTTAAAGTGGAGTTGTCGAGGGTGTTGAGTGTGAAACGTGAGTTGGATGTTCCGAGTGCAAGACGCGGTTCCGGCACCGATTGGTTCGTTCTAGAAGATAAAGGCGCTACTGCTGAACAGAATAAATACAAGCGGGCTCAGAAGAAGCCGACGAAGCGGGTTAGGAGGATCAGCTCGACCAAATACGTGAGTTTTCTTTTATCAAACCAATTAGCCTATCATCATTTCACTTGACTTGCTTTTTGACGTGCTACGACTGGAATGATTTTTAATTTTAAATCATTAATAGTGATTTCAATTACTATACGTATGTCAACAGAAAGCTGCGAAAACTTTTTTGGTCAAATTGGTCTTTTAAGACATAGTTTTCATTGGCAATTGTTGGCAAGAATCTTAACAAGATCGTTTGTACACCTTATAGGTGGACGTACGATAACGACCAAGCTTTCTTCAAAATTCAAAATATCTTTATACAAGTAGGCATTTAAATGCTTTTGAATTGTCGACTATTTTAATATTATAGGCAGTAAGTATCAGCGGCCGGGACGCTGATCTCCGAAAATTCAACAGTTGCTCTTTTTAATTAAGTAAGCAAAAGGACTAATGCATAGCTATTTTCGCTATGTAGCAGTAGTCGTGTAATAAAGTGCACCGCCCGCCAGCCCGCTTATAAATGTGCAAACACCGAGTGAGGTTGGCACTAATCGGTGTAACATTACTCCTGAGGATGCACCGTGGAGGGGTGAAACACATGTTGAGTGATTTAACAGTGGTAGTTGTGTTTCGCATTGTTTACCGCACGCGCATTTATAAACGGGCTGGCGGGCGGTGCACTTTATTGCACGACTATTGCTTCATAGCGAAAGTGGCTGTATATTAGTCCTTTTCTTACCTAGTATGGACTTCCGCAAAGTAACGCCTGAATCTATTAGATACTTTTAAATGAAATTTTACTATTTTTTAAGCATACATTATAATACCAACCAAACATGTAGATGAGTCAATAAATCAAGTTTCATACATTTCGATCAACTAAAAACTCTTGAATGCATAAGGTCTGTTTAATAATATATTGTAATTTTAGATTTAAAACTAAGAAATGTAAGGTTTGCTATATAATAAAGGGTGGTAAAATCAAAACAACTTTAGATGTATTCAAAGGTAGGTCACAGAAAAATTTCGTTTACGTATTAGAAATTTTTTACAATTGCGCAATATTTAAAAAAAAAAACATTATGATTAGATTAATGCTGAAAGCACTTAAGAAGCTTTCCAATTAGTGAACAGAGTACAACGTGGGCATCACCCAACTTTGGTGATGGTCTGGTAGGATGTTAGTTATGAAGGATTGTTAGAGCCATATTTTTGTGAAAAAGATGAAGACATCGGCACAAGTTTATCCATTCTGGAGGAGTTAGTAAAGCTCGATCCACCCAATGTTGGTTAGAAACGAATATTCCAGACTTCATCAGAGCTGATGACTGGCAGTCTCCTAGTCCTGATCTTAATCCACTAAATTTATTGTCAGTTATATAGAGTAAGGATTGCTCTAAACGCCATGATAATGTAGAGTACCTTTTTTACTCGTGGAAATCCTGCATTGGATGCCCTTCCGCTGCGGGGGCAACGAAAGGGTTATGCCGGACTGTTACCGGCTAAAACCTCATGGTCTTCTTATACGCCTTTTATTAAAACTACGGGAACGCTTTCGCATACTATCGCAGTTTCAACGGCGGTGGCCCAGCAGTGCCTCAACTCCTTACTTGCAGGGGATCACCCCGACTCCGTAACCAAGACCATGTTAAAGGGGTTGGAGAAGGGTGCGGTATAACACCCTTCGCCGTCTCCAACTGTGGAAGAGGAGCTCAGATGTTCTTTCTCTCTCTCTCTCTCTCTCCGCAGTCTTTTTCTGCGAACTAAAGACTGGCCGACATTTAGTCCTAATATTAATCCACTGGATTACAATTTGTTGTCAATTTTAGAGAGTAAGGCTTTCTCTAAACGCCATGATAATTTCAAGTCCCTAAAACAATCTGTGGCGTTCATTAGAACGCACCCAAATTTATTATCTGTGAATGCATCTGTTTTTGGTATGCCCCTTCTTACACTTGCCCTCTCTCTGACGCGCCGCCCTACCGAGCGGACGTGTCGCTTCAACCGCTGTTCAACAAAGGAAATACTTGAACTCAGATGGAGATTTATTGTTCTGTGATATTATATAAGTTTAACCATCCGGCAAGTGTTATTCTTTACATCGAATTATCTATTACGGGACGAGGGGCCCGTACTAACGACCAACCCTGAAATCCTTAGGATTGGCAGTGAAGAATTTTCCCATAGGGTGCGTGCTGCTATTGATAACAGGCCTGAGGCCTGAGTCTAAAGGACTGTTTTGCAACTAATGGTAACCACTTCGAATAAGCTTAATATATAGTATTAAACTAAGACAGTGTATTATTAATAATACAATATATATAACTAAGCATATTGTGGAATAAAACCTTTACTGAATTTATGGATTACGCAAAGAAATGAAAAACTCGTACAACCTTATTTTCAGTTTCGCCACTGCGTACAATTTACCGGATATTGGCAACTACAGGATGATTGATTACATGTGCAAAACCTATAAAGATGTATGTATAGCCAATTTGCCAGTAAAATGCTTAAAATCTTACACATCTATTTCCAATCACCCTCTATATAGTGAAGAATTTGAAAATCTATTGGAATATGACTGTACGAGGTACATTACGTCATCCTCAGCGGCGCATCGAAATGGGGAATTTCACATGAATATAATTCCTTATATTCAGTGGAATAAACATGAGCAAAGCTTGGATGAAATACGCACTTCTACTTCGGGCTTCGTGGTGTTATTATCTCCAAGACTTACCGGCCCAAGGAATAAGAAATTGAAAAAGAAATGTGTAATAAAGAATTAAGAAAGTAAAATAAATGTAAGATAAAATTAAAGAATAAAAATAAATAAAATGTACCTAGCCACTTTAGAGTAAGAAGATGATGGAAGAAAGGCGAGGAAAGAAAGAAGATATAAAAGAGCAAAACGAAAGATATTGTGAAGGACAAAAGTAAAGAATGAAAGATATTGTGACGCGTGAAAGAGAGTGATAAATAAAAAAAAACTAAAAAAAAATTATATTTTAATATATTTAAAATTTTTTTAAAAAAATTATATTATTATATTATAAGTCCCTGATCCCAAAAAGTTAGGGGTACGAGAGGCCACCAATAGCGGGGGCCAAAAAAAAAGTCCCACATCACAGATAAATAACTTCTGGCTTTGCAGATTTGTGATCCGAATTATGAAAACGCTTCTTTTTACTTTATTACTATAAGTACGTTATATAAAATTTCTGATACCATTGATTTCTACATAGGATGTACTCTAAATGAAATGATAGTAAATGAACTATACTTTCACACTTTTAAAATTTTTATACGCATCATCCTGTGTATAAAATTTTAAACATATACATTAATAAAAACATTCATATAGGAAAAAACATTACAAAAACCAATTTTTCATGACGCATATACGAAAAATAAGAAATATAAAATAGATTTCGACTTCGAATGTCAAATCTATTTCTAAAAGGCGAGGCTGATAAGATAAAGAAACGCCTTTTCACATTTAAAAACTAATATCGTATCGAACTGGTCTTACACGGGTTTATTGTCGAGCTATTTTCGGAGTAAATCAGTGATTTATCACCGTATCCATGTTTCTGATTAAGATAAACTAATCAAGACGTTGAAGCTGGCACGGGCTGACCACTCCTTGATAAGGATTAGCATGTCTTTTCTAAAGCCTGAACTTCCGCTATGATGACACGAATCTTTCGTACCGTGTACATTGCTTTTATTGTTCATTATTAATATTAGTATTTTAAATATAATTCGCATTGTAATATAAATTTTATACGACACAAGATGTTACAAATTTAATGCTTACTTCATTGTGAAAGTTTCTATTCAGTTAAAGCAATGGAATATAGTAAGACCTTCGTTGTTTTACGCCAAAGGTTTTTCGTGGGATTTCAATTATTAATATTACTTCACTAAGGTAATATCTTAATTTATTAATTTTTGCCTATGCCTATCACTGTGGTACCCCAGTGGTAGTGATAGAGAGCTGACACCTGCGATCGTAGGTCGCGGGTTCAATTCCCGCTATCCAATCTTATATATATATATATAATTCACACTATGTTTGTATAGCAACTGTTGAATTTCTCGTCGGCTCTCAGTAGAACTGCCTTCCGAGCCGGCGGTAGTTTCCTGTAGGGACAACAGTGCCGACATTTTATATTGATTGACGATTTAAAACTGCTTATAATAGCCTCTTCGAGTAATTTCAAGTGATTTTGCATTAATTATATAGGAATATCACTGCTGTCAAACAAATTTCTAAAGAATGAGCAGCGCCCTCTGCGTGCTATATCACACTGCGATCGCCAACCTGCCTGCCAAACGTGGCGATTATGGTATATCCCCCATAGATATCTTTACACCTATGCGTCGAGGTGGGCGTGTATCAGCTGAAAAGACAGTGCATGATAACAAAACAACTTTAACAGTTATAAATGATAAAAAATAATAGCAATAAACAATTTCTTTTACTTTGCCTTACTGTTTCGATGTTCGTAACGCATTAATACGTACGATGATGAAAGCGTTATTATAAAGTATCATCAAAATGTCATTTTAATGCGTTTGGTCTTTTGAATTTTGGAAGGACCACAACACACGTGCCTTACGTACACCGGTCTACCTTATCACCACGACTGATAATACACGGTGTACACATTTAGTCACATCTTGCGATTGGACGGACACTTTTCTATTGATGTACCAATTTCTATTATAAATTCTTTCAACTTTTCAACACCAACCGCTAACACTTTATTAAAAGAAAATATTCATCTGATGTCACCTATATTAATATTTTCGAAAGATGTGAGAAATTTAATATAGAAAATAAATCCCAACAGGGGGCATTAGAAAAAATATTTTTGAAAGAAAGAGATATCGGGTAAATAAAATTTTTGTACGCTAATTATGTTACATTATTTGGTTATAAATATAAAACCTTTAAAGCGATAAATATAAAGCACATTTACATTCAGTAAATGTAAACTTATTCAAAAATAGTCAATAATAAATTACGTAATAATTACACATAAAAATTTCGTATTACTAGATTAAAAATTAATTATATTTAACTATCTGTATCAGCAAATTTTGTACTGACAGCAGCTAGGCTAGTCCTATTGCACTCTAATAAAAAATATATAACATATTTCAGAGTGATCACTTCATACAGAATGAATGTGGATGTAAAAGCATTAAAACTGAAAAATGAATTATACTATTAACACCCTTAAAGCCTTTAGACCACCACTTTCAAATATAACCTCCAAACAATACCACCATGTGTCAACACGAGGAGTTCCAGATCAGTGCGTTCAATTTAAGAAAAAAAGAGTTTATAAAGAAGGTTTAATATATAAAATCGGCTACCGATAGGCATCTTATCTGACAGATATCACCGCGCCCGCCGGTACATTGAATCGAATATTTCTCGCATTATCTGAATTGTTTATTGATCAACACTAGCGCCGTGTGACGCCATTTTGATTTCATCAAGATTTGAATCACAAAATGGCTGTCACAGTTAAAATTTCTAATTTTTTAAGTAATCTTCTTTAATCACAACATAAGCTTTTATATGCTCATTAATATAATTAATTTCTGGGCCGATCCTAAGCATTTTACAACTTTTTGATAACTATTTTGATATTGCAAAGTAATAATCGATCGCGAAAAGATATATACCCGAACCGACCAGACAATAATAGTATATCCTTATTAACCTACAGTTATATTTCCCACAGACATACAAGTTATACTTACATAAACACGTTCATTCAAGTGTATTTAACATCTGATAATTTGTGATAATACTTAATAATGACTAACTTTATTAAAAATAAAACGCGATAAGCAAGCTATAGTATCCGAGAAATAAATATCAAATAAAATTACAGATATAATAATAATAAAATAAATGTACTATTATAATTACAACAAATAAAATTAAAATCTGTAAGCAATAATGTCAGCATATAACACATATTAAGTACTTCTATTAAATAATAGATGGCGCTGATTGTATTCTAAATCGCGTTAATAAGCAGCCGATAACATAAGCTTCTTGAACAAAGATTCTAAAGTCGAAAAGATACTTCCAAGACGCTTACAACCATTCAGACCAGGTAGTGGCAGAAGCGACCGATTACTGACCAGATACGAAACAATCCAAAACCACGCGACGACCACATAAAGAGAAGCAACCGTGTGAATGATTTATCAAGTGCACTTACTCGTATTAAAAAGTCGCTGTATATTTGTTGATGAAACTATTTATTTTAGAAACACTTATTAGACATGTGGTGGAGTTTAACAGGTTAGGTAGGCAACGTTAGAGACAACACCTAACGAGCTGGATCACAAAAATTCAAACGCTTGGATGAAAGATAGACACAGTTTATTTTAAAAGTCATCCACCTACAACTTCAGATACACCAACGCTGTAATAAATTGTCATGCAAATGAAATAATTTTTACATAAAACTTTCACCGCTCATTTGTAAATATTAAACATTGATTCAAAATTGATATATATATTTAATACAAATTCACAAACAACAACACATATGTCACTTGACGCCGTTCGCCATTTTATATTTCATAATATTTTTCGGCGGGAGACGCGGTTTTGACAACCGCCTACAAATCATACGCCGCGCGTCCTTACATTTTGCGCATGCGTAGACCGATGGATTGACAGATAAGCGAAAGCATTTTGACAACTGATTATTTCGCTACAGACATTAAGTGTATAATGGCGAAATTAATGCCTAAGGCAGTTTGGTGACAAGATAAATAATGAAGGATTGGCGGGGTAGAGATGAATGAAAGATGGGATATCAGATGCGTATTCCCTTGTTCGTTTTTTTTTCAGCCGATGGACGCTCACTGCAAGCCACAAGGCTGCTCCAAAAATCACCATGATTATTGGTCTTGCGATGCCTGCATCCAGCGACTTCCGCCACCTTAACTATGATGCCGGTCGACCTAGTGGAGGGGGAGGGGGGGAGGGGTACCCACGATAACCTAACAAGTCCAACAGCCATCGGTTACATGAGTAATGTGCCACATTTTTTTTTATAGTTGGGGACCTCTCGTTCCCCCATCTCGTGTGGGACAGGGGCTTTTTATTTCTAGTAATTTAGTCATATTTTTTATCATTATCATTCTTCTCTTTCATGTATCATCTTATCTGTCGTACTGTTTCTTTCATTCAACAATTTTCCCAGTCTTTCTCTTTCATTCCATTAGCCATACATCCATCCTCAACCACTACATTCTAGGTTTCCTTACTATTTTATTTTGCAATATTACATTTATTGTTCAAATATTTAACGCGTATTTTCTTTATAATTATCATCTTATATTATTCTGTTTATTGCACTATTTTTGGTACTACTATATTTCTTTTATTTCTATATTTTAGTGTTTGTTTTATTTTTACCTATTGCATTTATCACCACCTTCCTGCAGTAGCTGAGGAAGCATTCTCTCTCCCCTTTATCTTGCATGATGGCCGAGATACTCCTTTCCTTTATCTTTTTGCCCATCTGGCATTCGGAATCTGCGCGCAGTCTTCCGAACGCCGGACAGTGGGCCACAAGGTGGACCACGGTCGATGTGCCACATTACTGTATTACCTATTTTTGTGCAATTAAATACAGATCATTTATAAAACTTTTTTATATCCACGTGAAGGAGGCAAAGGTTGGCATGAACATGGGGCAGTCTACATGAGGTGATTGGTAATAAAAAAACAAACTGAACTCTTTGTGAGCGCGACGTGTTGAGGTGAATGCATTGACGCATTGATGAGCACGTGTGTCCGGGATGTGCCACACGTGTGTCACATGCGAGGTAAAGTTGCGCTGCGATACAAGCGGTAGCGGAAGCGGAAGCGTTGCTTACTTTGTCGTCGACGCACATGGGTCGTCTATCCCGAAACGCCTACAAGCTTATCGTTGCCACACGAGAATATTTTGGTTCCAACTTGCTTTTGATTTTTCTCTGATGATGTTAGTGCTGTTAGCTGTACCGACGTAGCTGTAAAAGCCTTAGAGGCTGATGCACGTAAATCTCCACCTCTTATCACTGTAACCTCTACCTTATGCCCAATAATTAAAACAATGAATCCACTTCTTCATTCTGCACCAGTAATGTACATTACTTATTGTTATATGATATTAAATCAGCTGTATTTTAAGTGGATTATATTAAACTATAAATGAAAATAAATATAAACTTAGTAACTTGTGTCCCAAAACTATAATGACTCCCTTATGTTTGTGATTTATTGAATAAGCTCTATCCCGCAAGATATTGTTACGTACTATGAGTTCTGACTCGGAATGAAACACCAATGGTTCACAAGGAGTCCTTTATTCAAAAATCAGATGGTCACCCTACTTTAACACAAAGTATACTTTCGTCTAGTCCAAACTACGCTTCCAAATTGCTCAAGAAATCACTATCCAAATAACTTGCCAAATAGTCACTTGGTATCACTGATCGTAGATCTCAATCTTATAATTCGAAAAACAACACAACTGTCGACATGGGGAGTACAATACAACAAAATATATAACATATTCTTGACAAATTCTCAGAGGTCGTTCGCCTCTCGGACTGTCTGTTTCTTCACAACAGTTGTAGGATATTTTATTTCGTCTTAGTCAACCGGCGCGGGTGTTGCATCAAGATGAAAGTCAACGAGATATGAATATTTTAAATATACATTCGTCAAAATTAAAATAATTTTTCGCTTAATTTTTATTTTCATGTTTATACTCCGCGAAATACAATTGTATGTTTGGATTCTGAGATGTAAAATTTAATGTTAATTTTTTTATTTTTCATCACATTTTAAATCCTTATTTCTTTTATTATCAATAATACTAAATCTTCATAGACCGTTGTAGAATATGTTATTGTATTATTATATGTTTTTTCTATGATATTTCCTATTCCTAATTTATCGTTTCAGCCCATAGACGTCCATTGTATAGGCCTTTGTAGATATTTAAATATATATCGGGTATTTATGTGATTATTTCCCCTCTCAATATGATATAACTTTTATTCATTTTTCGTATTTTATGATATTAATTTGTTTTATCTACATTTATTAATTTATTTCTGCACCGTCTAACGCTAGAGAAAGCCTTCTGCATTAAGTTCGTCGTAATATATATAATATGTAAAATGTATTTTAAATAAATAAAACAGAAGAATATAGCAGGCCGGGCCATAGCTTTGATACTGAAAGAGGTTTATGCTAAGTATCGCTGAGTTCTAGCGTTTTGAACCCTTGGAAACTAACTGCAAATTGTATTTGGGCAGCTGTGCAGATATTGGTGCAAGTCCACATAACCAGTCTTGTAAGGACTTGTAAAGAGATGAATAAAAGGCTAAAACAACCAATCTTTTATAGTAAAAACTAATGAAAGTATTGCAAGAAAGCCGTTCTGTGCTGCCAAGGTCACGTCCCACATACCCCTCTCTCTGGGGTCAAAAAAGTTACCGTGTCAAGACTAGAGTCATCGTGAAACTGGTACAATGCTACATCTGACCAATACCAAACAGTGACGTCTTACATACATGATTAATACCAATTAAAGAAACCGTAGCAATAACTCCACTTGTGGGGTTTCGTTTGAAAGTGAACGAATATTTCGAGCATTTAGCTGGAACGTTACGGCTGAAACACTTAAATCTAAGTGCAAATATAGAAATGATTAAAGAATAGAAACATTGCCAGTGATAACAGAAGGGCAATGGGTCAGAGAATTATAATGAGGAAATCTGTAGAATCAAAGTCACAGACGTAGAAGGAAGAATTTCTCGTCTGAAATAGCTATGGGACAACATCGCTTGTAAAGGCGACTATCTATGGGGCCCAAAAGGTTTCATAGTTTTTTTATTACAATCTTTATTCCACAGACATTGGCGTTCGTGTATTTGTTTTTAAACGGTTTTATTTAGTTCGACCCGTACGAAATTTATTTGGATCAAATTTAGAAATTGAAATTTAAGCACCTTCCCGTTGTCAGATTGATCTGAAATTTGGTACACACATTTAATTTAGATGACAATACAATATAATAAAATCAATAACATTATAAATCTAAGATGGCCGCCGATATAAAATGGCGGATTACGAATTTTTCCTTAACCCCCTCAATATGGGTATCAAATGAAAGGGCTACACTAGTAAAACACGATGATTATGTCAAAATTTAAAATTCAAGATGGACGCCGTTCCAATATGGCGGACTAGGTACATATTTTTCCACAACCACCACAATATGGTATCAAAAAACCGTTTAACTTAAAAGTTTTTTAAATGTATTTATTACAATGACGTTTAATATTACGCAATTTTGCTTCCGTTTTTGTGTTACCATGTTAGTGTTTAAGTATCTTAGACTATATTTACTAACTTCAATCGTAAATTAAATTTTACGAAAGGTTTTATATTGGCGACTGCGAACATATGTAGAGCGACGAGGTCACCGGTCATTGATATGATCTTTATGGAGGCACTATGTTTTGCAGTTGGCACCTATTGGCTGACAATAATTAAAAAATAAAATAAATAAATATGGAGTAAAGTTTTGTACTAGGCGTGACTAGGTTGATGATATATATATATATATATATATATATATATATATATATATATATATAGTACAAGGTGTTCGGATGTATAATAAAATTCCACAAACAATTTCAGATCTGTCACTAGAGAGATTTAACCCTTAATTAGGCGCATGGGGTCAGGCCCACTTGCAATTCAAAAAATAATGGCTTACAGTCTTCAGAGCGTGCTGACGCTATTTCTAGCTTCTTAACTCCCCCCGGGGTACGCGAATTAGTCGCATCCAGAACATTAACTCTTGCGCACACATCTCTGTCCTTTAGAGAGCTGACCCCATGCGCCCAGTTACGTCCCATTTTTTGGCGAAGGAAAGTTTTTACTTTTGTGATTTTTTTGTGTTTATATTAGTATATTGTTCACTATTTATCTTTGTATGTGTGTATTTTGATACGGGATGATTTCTTTATGTATTTTTGAGTTTTTTTCTATGCTTTTTCTTTTTTTGAATTGAAATGCCTAATGACAAACAAGTATTGCAATGGCTGGATGAAGTGCTTGATGAAGAGCAAGATGTTGCTGCCTCGGATTCGCAAGATGAAACTTTAAACGATGCTGTCATTGATAGTGCTCATAATTCAGGAAGCGAAATTGAGGAGTCTGAACATATCCAAGACATCCCTGTATCAACGGAAGATAATTATTTTTTATCTCGACATACTCAGAGAAATGGCCCGAAAGTGAAATGGTGTAAAGTACCACCATCGAACGCAGTAAGGACCCGAGCACAAAATATTATTTTACATTTACCTGGAGTATAAACCTTATTTTACATTAACCTGGAGTATATTTGGCATCAACGCATTTGTCATACGCAAAGCGAATACTGAGAAGACTTTGACATATACAAGACGGATTTTCTTGAAGAAAATAGCTGCGACGCTTGTGGAAGATCACCAAAAACGTCGCATACAACTACGTGCTGTACCAGCGACAACAAAAAAAACGGCTCTGTGAAGTTTATAATGTGAACAAGGCGGTTTATCAATCGACAGCTAAGCGCGGGCGCTGTTCATCGTGTCCTAGAAAGGACGATAAAAAAAGTGCCAACAAAATGTTTCAAGTGACGTAAATTTATTTGTCAGCAACACTCAAGGATTTACTGCGTCGGATGCAGAACAGAAGATTCCGCTGATGAGGCTGAATAAACTTTATTTCTTAAGTTGATCTCGGCTATGCCAAAAAAATTAGTTAAAAGAGAGGTTTACTGTTTTTGTCTTTTTTTAATATTTTTAATGTCATAGTAAGTATTTGTTTCTTAAAGTTAAGTATATTAAAGAACTTTATTAATTACTATAGAAATCCATTAAGTTTTATTCCTTTTTGATACTCCTTTCCCAATGTTTTTTTGGGGTCATTTAAGACCCCATGCGCCTAATTGAGTGATTTTCTTAATGCGCCTAATTAAGGGTTAAATCCAATATAAAAAATTATCATGGAAAAATGTCTAATGTCCTATCCAAGATACTATACTGAAGGTAATGCGTGAAATTAAATCTTGTTGCTTACTCATGAACCTAATTATTGACACACACAACTATATTTGCAAAGAGCAACTGTTGAGTTTCTTATCGGTTTTCATCAGAACTGCCTTCTGAGCCGGCTGTAGCTTCCTCTAGGAACTATTTACCAGGACAAAGGTTCTTATATATTTACCATGTGGCGAGAAGGATCGCGAATTGTGGAAGAGCCTTACTACTCGAGTAGAAGATTTAAGAAGATCACCATGCAATACGTACAATAACCTTCACCGACCAGACACCTTTCTACCTTACCAAATTTTTAATGATCCTATGTTTCTAAAGCCTTTTCTAGATATCAGCTCATGTTTGCTCTTATCTGAACTAAATCCTACAGCTGTTCCTAAAGACATTTCACCTTTATCCTTACTATTGTTAAATTTCTAGTAAAATATTGAAATCAAATAAACAAAATTAGTATAAAAAATTGTCCATATTTACGTACAAGGTATGCCGTGGTCGTTGGACAGAAATACAATATGTCTTTAAAAAAAAAGAAGTCAAGGATCGATCCTATGAATTGTTGATCTTCGAGAGACGACAAAAAAAGGTACGTCTTGATAGAGAAACATTCGTGAAGGGTTCCGTATGAATTATACATTGAATTTATGTTACAGAACACAGAGTATCTTATTATAGATGTAAAAGCTGAAAAGGGTTGACTGTACATCTTATTTGCTGTCAATTAATCTACGTAAGGTACAAAAAAGGTTTTGGAAATCATAAATAATAAAAAATAACAAATTATATATATATATATACTAAACCAACGATTATTTATACTTTAATTATTTTTTTCTTTCCCTGTTTCTAAAAGATTAAATAAATTCTTTCCGAGTCAAGTGCGATCCAAACCAGTGTGATGTTTTTATTTATTATTGTATTTATAATCATGTATTATACCATATTTATTATAAATATACATGCTACATATGTATATGTATCATGTTTGTATATATGTATCTTTTGTACATGTTAGCTACCTATTATTTATACTTCTACAGTTTCAATACTAAGGTTGCCTGTAAGAAATAGCTTTGTGTGATAAGACCGCCCATTGTATTTTTTTATTTACTATAATGCAATTATTTATATATTTTCTAACTTGTATAATAAAGAATATTAAATATAAAATTATATAAAGTTGTGATAATATATAACATTAAAACTAATTATTGTTTACTATTAATCCTTGCACTTTGTACTACCAGAAGTCATTAGCCAGTTGTATTAAAAAAATGTTACATGTTTTAGAGTGACCACTTTATACAGGTCGATTGGAAACAGGTTTAAAAGTTTTTAAGCATTTTATTAACAAATTAGCTGACCACCCTGTATGAATATATAAATAGATAGATAATATAATATAGATATAGTGTTCTATTATTGAATTTAGTATTAAGTTCGTAATAATGGAAAATAACTGAAACGTTTTAACGTTCGTCCAATTGAACCCTTGCTTGTAATTCAAAGCCATGGGACTCTGTACCCGCATGTCAGGTAATGCAATCGCTTATTGCAGCATCCGTCGCTTTTTTTACCTCCCGACACGAGAGTGTTCGTGGGAAATTGAACCTTATTCCACTCCTGTCCTGTTGATCATTAAACTATTTTTCTTCAATCAAAAACCTTGTAAAAAGTTCATAGGAATAACAACTCTATTGCATTACTTTAATTATATCGATAAGGTGTATTTCGGCTTGATAGTATCGAATATCACGGAGCGGAAGTATAGTTTGTGTAGATTTAAATCAGTTTACTTTACATATTGGAGTCAATGCATTTATTTGAATATGTATAAATATATTTACGTAACAAATATGTTACAAATAAAGACATTCGCTATTCAAAACAAAAGTTATCATTATTTGCATAATTGATTTATATAAAACAATTATAATAATTATATAATTAATAAGCATATATTTAAAAACATTACAATGACATAATGAAAATTCAAAACGAATCCAGGAAGTCGTAACTGAACGATAATGACAGCGAATCCAATATGGCGGTTCCCGCCATTTATTGACAGTTAAATCATGGCGGGCAATCATAAATGTATTAGCGGACTTCAGTACTGTCGCAATGTTGTGACCACTCTCTTTCGTTGCCATTTTACGATCGATTTATATTTACGTAACTCCATTGCTGTATTCATCTGATATTTACGAAATGTTTAAGAATAATGGCATCGAAAGTCTTTACTCACATTTATTACACTAATAACATATAAATTTTTTGAAACATACAATTGAGTACATTCGCCCAAGGAAGTGGCGCA
Organism: Battus philenor; assembly: GCF_028537555.1. Lineage (NCBI taxonomy): Eukaryota > Metazoa > Arthropoda > Insecta > Lepidoptera > Papilionidae > Battus > Battus philenor. Next base: position 11,586,799 of record NW_027181686.1, read on the forward strand.
CACCCTGAATTGGTGTCCTTGCTCTGGGGCGAATATCTCGAAACAGACAAACTCCTATTACCTAACTCACACCTAAACAGAATATATATAAGAGATAAAGATACGAAACCTACATTCCTAAAACTGTGTATAAAAATTGTAAAAGCTATATATAAAACGAAATAAGATTTGATAAAAATTGTTAAACCGAATAAAAATTAATTGTAAACAAAATAATAACTGTAAAACAAAATTAAAAAAATAAAATAATAATTGTAAAACTAAGGAAAGAAGTGAAGGATGAAAGATATCGTGAAAGAGGAAAATGTAATGAAAGGGTAAGACAGACGAAATGTGGAAAGAAAGAAAAAGAATGAATGAACGTATGTAGGTTGAGTGCGGAAATAAAATAAGATGTGAAGAAATGATTAAACGAAAAGAAATGACCCTGTCCTTCCACGAGATAGGGTGTGTATAAACGAGTGGCCCCTAATAGCGGCGGCCATTAAAAACACACCTAAACAAATATACATATAGATAAAAAAATTCTCGTTAGGTGCAATTACGCTCACCATCCACGAGGCTCAGGGTCTAAAGATCGAGGTGGTCATTGTCAGTCAATCAACAGACACCCTCGGGCTGTATAACAGTGTCCATCATACTGTAGTAGCAATACATCACACGAACTCGTGCGTGTATTGCACGGACGAGACATAAGATGCGATCGCAAGGTTCATCGATGTGGCGAATACTGCAACCGCTGCACAGACACTAGCACACAACCTGATGGCAATATGGAGTAGGAATGAAGTGGTCGCACGAAATGTAATCTTAAAAACTGGACATCGTTAGGGCATCAATAACCCTTATATGCATTACTTTTATTTAAACTTTTAAAAAATATATCTTACAGATATGTACACTACAATACAGGGAATAAATACATTTAAAAAAACTTATAAGTTAAACGGTTTTTTGAGACCCATATTGTGGTGGTTGTGAAAATTAAATTTTGACATAATCATCGTGTTTTACTAGTATAGCCCTTTCATTTGATACCCATATTGAGGGGGTTAAGGAAAAATATGTAATCCGCCATTTTGTATCGGCTGCCATCTTATATATAATGTTATTGATTTTATTATATTGTATTGTCATCTAAATTTAATATGTGTACCAAATTTCAGATCAATCTGACAAAGGGAAGGTGCTTAAATTTCAATTTCTAATTATGACCCAAATAAATTCCGTACGGGCCGAAGTAAATAAAACCGTTTAAAAATAGAAAAAATATACATATTTATACAATATCTTTTAAGGTATTTTTATTACAAAAAAAAACTTATGTTGCATATATACAACGCCATGCATTTATTTTTTAATATAATACTCATTTTAAGTTTAAGTGGTATGTTACAATTTTCATCATTATGCATTTAAGGGTTAAAATAGATTAAGAGACGCATTTCTTTACACAAACGCTGTAACACTGTAAAACGTGAGCAAAAAGAAATCGGAAATATTAAAGTTAAATGTAAAATCAAAAGCACGGACGTGTCGGTGGAACATAGATACTAAAGTAATAAAAAAACAATAAAGTGCAAGTTTTGCAACCCATAGAGGAACTGTCCTAGTTGATTGCCGTTCCATCAGGTTGTCTTGAATAAATAAGGAATATAGTCTATAGTTCAGTATTTACCTTTGTAGGTAGCGTCGAGCACCTTCGTAGAGCACTATCTCTGTCCCACACTACCTAGGTGACGTTTTGTCAATCGTTGTATTTCCTGTGACAGAGATAAAGCTATACGAAGCCGTAATTAGCCGACTGTCTTTTTCCAAAGGTCGATGCGCAATATTTATCGCCGGGTATAATGTCTCGTTTTAAGTAGCTATATATAATTTTTATGAGAATAAATTCTTTAAAGCCATGATTCTCGTTTTCGTCAAATTGGCCTCTCCTGGTATTAATTTAATTAAGTACATAGGTAATAAATGATCCAATGTGATTAATGATATAAATAAATGAGTAAATCAGTCAACTGACGCAATAGACGCAGTAAACTGCGCGTGCGCAATTAACCGAGCGGTGAAAGCGACCGGAAGCGCCGCGAGATGGCGCAGAATGACAATGTGACATTAGCCTCTTATATGACAGAATGTGTTTATTGTTCACGATTGCTTGCATTAAAAGCGAAAGCATTCAAGTGTGGCATTATATTATCTTTTCCCACCGTCGAAGAATTATGCGTCTTAAGTGGCAGTGGGCACATTGCGGTCATTTTTATTTTTATTTATTTATACAAAAGACTAACAGCTGCATTTAATTACACAGGATGATTAGTTACAGACGTGAAATTTATAGGAAGTATTAATGGTTTCATAAATAATAGAGAACGTAATGATATTCTAAAATTAAAAAGACGTTTTTAAAAATGAAATTACTACGTATTGAAATTAATTATTGCTTATTGTCTGTAAGAAAATAAACAATATTTAGCCACTTCCGCACATGCAGTGGTAGTCGTGCAACAAAGTGCACCGCCCGCCAGCCCACTGATAAATGCGTATGCGGCAAACAATGACAACACAGAGTCTCTCTCTCCGTGTTTGGCACTAATCGGTGTAACATTACTCCCGAGGATGCCCCGTGGAGGGGTAAAACACGTGTTGAGTGATTTAACGGTGGTAGTTGTGTAATTTGCATTGTTTGCCGCACGCGCATTTATCAGCGGGCTGGCGGGCGGTGCACTTTATTGCACGACTACTGGTGCATAGCGAAAGTAGCTATATATTAGTCCTTATCTTACTTAGAATGGACTTCCGCAAAGTAGCGCCTGAATCTATTAGTTATTTAAAATCCCGGGAAGTCCCTGGATGCGTTTATTGTAAGACTGGTAATAGTGGTGATATTTGGAGGAAGCATATACCTAGCTGTGGGTGTCTTTGTGTTGACAATATGAGGTGGTGATGATTCATTGTCAAATACTACGTAGAATTACACGAATTTTGTATAAAATATACAGACTATATATATGTATATTAAATATATTACTATAATTAGAAAGTAGTTTGTTTGTGTTTAAAGATAAACTAATCATTACGACTTTTACACTGTATATCTATTTAATCTGTTGTAATATTTATAGATGTAATTAAAAACCGGTTAAATCGATCGTGAAGGATGTTGCCACAGATGATGTAATAAAGTTATAATTAAGTGTTGTAAATAAACATGAAAGTTATCGTAAAAACACGACATTGTTGTGTCTATCTCAGAAACCTGCAAAAGCCTTACTTGTGAAATCTGAATTTAATTTTATTATGCGTCGAATTGATCTTGTTTATAATTTATCTCTTAACATACACCAGGTATTACTTTCTACATTTAAAATCAATTTTTATCAATTCGAAATTTAAAAATAACATAAATAACCTACACTACTTGAATAATTACGCAGTGTTAGTCCAGCGGTAGAGGAGTGGGAATTGTGATCATGTATCACAGGTACGATTCCGTCGTACAATCTTGTATAATACACACTTTGTGCATCAATTATATAGAATTGTCACTGTTAATAAACTCATAATACCGCACTGCGATCGCCAACCTGCCTTCCAAGTGTGGCGATTATGGTATATCCCCCACAGATATCTTTGGGGGAAGGCTTACGCCTTGCAGTGGGCATCTATAAGCTGAAACAAAGACGACGATATAAATTGATTAATCTAAATTTTATGAAACAAAGAAGAAGATTTAAAGTGATTACTCTAAATACTAAATCATTTTTTTAAAATTTAAATGGAAGACACAAACAACTTCTGGGTTTACAAAGTTTGCAGGATTTGATAGTAAATAATGATCAATTTTAATATTAGTTTTCGATCGATATATAGATTAAACGTTTTAAAAAATTTATACCAATAATCAATCATCCTGTATGTACTCTAAATTTAGATACTGGTCCTCAGCGTTTAGTCTTAGAGACCCAACCATGACTGTCTCTATAGCGCACAATATGCGAACATGACGATCTAAACTGCTATGTCATTTATGAGTGTTAAACGCGACATTAGGTTTGTGACACACTTGAGCGGCAATCGTTCTTTTTTAAACGGTTTTATTTAGTTCGACCCGTACGGAATTTATTTGGATCAAAATTAGAAATTGAGATTTAAGCACCTTCCCGTTGTCAGATTGATCTGAAATTTGTTACACATATTTAATTTAGATGACAATACAATATAATAAAATCAATAACATTATAAATCTAAGATGGCCGCCGATACAAAATGGCGGATTACGTATTTTTCCTTAACCCCCTCAATATGCGTGTTAAATGAAAGGGCTTCACTAGTAAAACACGATGATTATGTCAAAATTTAAAATTCAAGATTGACGCCGTCCAATATGGCGCGGACTAGGTACATATTTTTCCACAACCACCACAATATGGGTATCAAAAAACCGTTTAATTAAAAAGTTTTTTAAACGTATTTATTTTTCACGTAACTGCATATAGACGCAGTTGAGAACACTGGCAAGTCATTGTAGCGATAAAGGCGGTAAAGTTTCATAACTTTACTAGGTAAGTAAAAAAAATGTAATTTATTTTTATCTGCCCGTAAAAAAAAATTGCGACATATTTTTTTGTTTATTAATTTAGATAGGTTTGGTGAATATGAAGCCTTCATTTATTTTCTCTCGTTGGAAAATCTTACACGGGATACCCACAGCAGGCGCACCAAAAGAGTTGAGTTAAGAGAGTCATTAGAAAAAAAATTTAAAAAAACTTTAATTCAGGTTTTAGATATTATAGCAAACCCGAATACTCAACCTGCAAACTTAAATTCAAAACATATATGTTCAAGTACGCATTTACACGCACTTTTATATTGTCATAGATATCTTTGGAGTATCTCATACGCCATCGCTCCATATATATCTTTGTCTATGTCCTACAGTGGGCGTGTATAGGCTAAAATAAACGATATGAAAATGATTGAAATATTTTTTTAAACAGATAGACTGTTATTTTGTGATCAATTTGATAAGCTTCATAAAGTTAATATTGTCCACTGTTGGACGAAAGCCACCTCTATAGATTTCCAATAGGATTAAAAAGCGACTTTCAATCAGCTTTTTCCAACAACCTTAAAAATATCATCTTTCCACGTTATGAGTTTTATTCAAAATTCAAATATTCAAAATATTTTTATTAATAGAGATAGAATATTGTTTAGCTTTTGTTACATATTCATATATATGTAACTAAACTTATTTATACGTATGTACACCCTAAATTGCCATCTCCTTTATGTCTCTCATCTCCATCCAAAGGTTGTCTTGTAGAGATCGCCTCGAGCGATAACACCTTTTGTACCTCGTTATAAATTGTTACTTTTTTATTTATAATCTATGATGTACAATAAAGTGTAAATATATACATATGTTTGGAAATATGTAGTAATAGAGAAAGAGGTTTCTCAAAATGAAATCAGAGGCGGCTTAATAGTGCAGGGTGTGCAATGCACACGGCGGCAGTTATCAAACGCGAGAGCCCTATGAGCGGCTTCTTTATCGTACATTTTGTTTCAACTCGAAATAAACCTTATTTCACGTATTTAAAGTTTAGAAGCGGCAAGATTCTGCCGTCATAAAGGGAAAGGCCGTAACTAATACCATACTGTAATCTATACCATCACCAACAGTATTTATAAAATTGCTTGTTGGAGTATGAAAAAAACTTTTTGTTTCAACTACCAGGAGATAGTTGCAAGAAGAAAAACAAGACACCGACGCCGACGCGGACTCCAACACCACCATCGAAGGAGAAAAGCAGCAGCATCAAGTCTCTCGCATCGCGCCGAAGCGCCGGGAAGCGGCGACTAGTATAGAGTAGAAGGAAGGAATTTTTTTATTAGCTGAGATCGACGAAGTTGTAAGAGCTCCACAAGGCTAACAACGAGAACATCAATCGGAATACAGAGATTGCACACGGGCGCTTCACGAGCTAGCGCCGCCCCTGTATGAAATGTAAATATACATATCGTAATTAAGTCTAGAATATATATCTTAGAGGGCTAAATATGTAAGTCATTCGATACAGTTGCATACAGTAAATGAATAACGTATACTAAAATATCGATATGGTCATTCGATATTTCCACGTACCATCCACGGTTCGGTGGGTTTGTCTATCCGTCACCGACTTTTGTATCTATAACAAGTGATTTATTACTCTTTATAATAATTGTACTTGTAAATATTACATCTTAACGCTCATCTTTTAAATCTTAAAAATCGATCTTTCTGTTATTTAACACGACTTTATTTATTTATTTACTTTATTGGAGATAAACAGTAACAAAAGGCAATAAGAAAGTACAAGCTTAGAAGCTTAGAAATATAAAATTAGTTACAATTGTTACCTTATAACTATCTCACTGAGAACATACAATGATTAATAGTCAAACAATGAAAAAACAATAATATTAATAAACAGGGATCAAAGACTATGGTTTATATATTTATATTATGGTTTAATTTGAATTGTTTGTACTCAATAATTTAGAACGAAATTGTTTTTTAAAAGATACGAGAGAGCACGAGAATATATCAATATCACTAATATATGAATTGTGGAGGTGCACTTGTTCTTCTTCTTGAAGTGCCTCTCCAACTAGTGGAGGTTGGCTATCAGCTTCCTGCTCTCTTCCTTATTTTTAGTTCTGCGTAATAGCTCAGCAGCGCTGGCGATTCCGGTCCACTCTCTAATGTTACGAAGCCACGACTTCTTTCTCCTACCAACCTTCCTTTTACCAGCGACCTTTCCCATCATGATAAGTTGAAGGAGATTGTATCGTTGGTGTTATTGTATAAGGGTGCATGTTTACCGATATTTGTCTTAGCCGTTAAAAAAAAGAGAGATCTAGAACGCGTTTTTTGCTGCAGGAATTCGAAAGTTTACCTCTTGTCTTAATTTATCATGCCCTCTGACATCTATGGGGGATTTACCATAATCGCCACGTTTGGCAGGTTTAACAATCAGTGTGGTTTTATGATTAGCAGAGGGCGCTATTGTTCTTTCTCTGGAAGCTTGTTGAGGAGTAGCATTCATATATAATTATGCACAAAGTGTGAACTATGAGATTATATTCCGAGAATCAAATCCGCGATTTACGATCGCAATTAATTTTAATATATATTAATAAATTAATTTATTTTAATAATACTCAGAGCAGTGGCGTAGCTATGGTATTTGGGTCCTGGGGCAGATTGGGGCTTGGTGCCCCCCCCCCCCCCAAAGAGTAAATAATTTAAAAATTCAGAACAAAATGTAGTTAATATATCTTTTTTTTTGGTTCAAAATAATAATAAATATATATAAAATGACATTAGATCTTAATAAAATTTATTGGGAAAATTTATAAACGAACATTCCTCGCTTTTTGGCCTGCAAAGTCATTAATCACATTTCAAAATCAATAGTGTCGTCTAGTTCATGTTCTATTGACATTATTGCAAGATTATTATTATCTATTTATCATTAAATAATCTTGCAATAATGTAATAATTTATTATTTTGTCATTTAAGGCCCTTTTAAAAAACACTATGTGTTTTGTGAATGAAAAGGCTTAAACACTGTGTATATTATAATTCGTAACCGTTTATTTTTTTAGTGTTCATATTATTTAACAACTTTTTTAGCATAAAAATAGTAAAATTCGATATTCTTTTTATGTTATTTACTTTAATTTATGGTTTTCATTTTTCTTTTAACATTTCATTATTCATCATTCAAAAAAAAAATTCAATAAAATTATTTTCAACTTTGGTGCCCCCCCCTACTTGTGGTGCCTGGTGCGGCCGCCCCGCTCGCCACCCCCTAGCTACGCCACTGACTCAGAGTATTATTAGTATAAATTTAAAACATGTACATATTTACAAATTCATTAGTTCCATTAGCAAATATGTACAGTACTCGGCGTCAAATATTGGGCATCGACCTTTGGAAAGAGACAATCGACTAATTTCGGCTATGTAGAGCATTATCTCTTTCCCACACTATCTATGTGACGTTTTGTCAGTCGTGGGTTAGAGATAACGCTCTACGAAGGTACCGAAAGTCGATCGTCTCTTTCCAAAGGTCGATGTGCAATATTTATCACCGGGTATTGTATTCAATATTAATGCTTATAAATACAACGTTTTGTTATATATATCATAAACTAGTTATAGGAGGTAGAACTTAACCCTTAATAGCCTAGAGTTAAAATTTTGATACCAATCTTTTAAACCGAATGTTCACATTACTATTAGTTTTTTTTATAGGTTGGCTGTACGAATTTTACTGTTGTATAATATTCTTTCCAACGAAATTAAAAAAAAAAACTATTTTTCCCTTCATCTAGACCCTCAAGCAAACACAGTAATATTAAAAAAAATTACTTTCGTAAATCAGGCTAAGGGTTAAGAAATATTTACATTTAGTCTATTTGTTATTTCTCCGAGCGAAGTGATATATAAAAGTGAGATTATTGTTTAATAATTAATTGGTCGATACAGATTCCAATTATAACTAATGACGTGCGCAATCTCAGTAATGTGTCGCAATTAATTGACTTAGTAATTGACTTTATTACAAGATATTTTATATATATTATAATTTGTGATCAAATGCTACTATCGCATTTAACGCATTTCGAAAATCTGTGAATGTAGTACTATTTCTTTTTAAAAATAAAGAGTATTTTCCTTTGCGTAAAATTGTCCATCTACAGTATGTACAGTACTTTCCCTCCAGGTGGCGTTATAAAATTCAAACCTGTATAAAATATAATATAAAACGATCTAAATTTATATATATATATATATTTAAGTGTGTGTGTGTGTGTGTGTGTGTCAATATTGACATACGTATTTATAAACATATATATTTAGATATATGTAGATATATACATCCCTAAACCTACAAATAAGACTCAAATATACATATTCATACGTATGATTGTAAGATTCATCGTGTATTTTATTTCAAAATGTCCGATTTTTCTGCTCAAAGGATACGTAGATTTCTTCCGATTACATATTTAATGATCTTTACATCCGAAGAAGGTTTCCGGAGAGAGAGCCTGGGAAACTTTTATTCTAGAATGTCAACAGACACATATTTATTATAATCAGAATCTGTTTGTACATAAATATGATTTATCTATAAACAGGATGCTCCTATATCCTCGGCTTCTTCATCCGACGGAAGACCAGATTACAGAGGAAGGTGTCATGGACAGTAATATAGAAAATTGTATATATGTACCTTACAGTAAATTATAAATACGTCAAACTATCAAAGAAATTAGTGAGATTGAAAATTTAAGACAGGGGTATGCAACATTTAGCCTTGGCTTAAAACTATCATAAATAAGAGAGAGATTATATTTGGTCACAGATATTTTTATAGGCTGCCTTTTACACACTCGATATATATATATATATATAACAGGTATTCATTTATGTATTGTTATAAAGCACGAGTTACAGAACCTCTAAACGATAAACACTGAACTATAGAATCAAGAACACGCGACCTTGAAGTTATTTATAGATTTTTGTGTACGGTTCTCGGAAATTCTTACCGAGTACTATCTCGAACTTACTAGAACCTTTTCCGTAGTATAAATAAGTGTACTCCTCATGTCGACAGTTTCAGGTATAAGATTAAGATCTACGATCAGTGATACAAAGTGACTATTTGGCAAGTTATTTTGACAGTGATTTCTTGAGCGATTTGGAAGTGTAGTTTGGACTGAATGAAAGTATACTTTGTATTAAAGCAGGGTGACCATCTGATTTGAGAATAAAGGACTCCTTGTGAACCAGTGGTGTTTCATTTCGAGTCAGAACCCACAGTACTTAACAATATTATCAGAGTGGTGCAGAAGTTTCTTTTGATGTAATGTTAGCCTGGGGTATATAAGTGCGCGTTCCTGAATCTACACATACTAGTGAGTGAATAAAATTAGTCTAATAAAAATAATAATACATACATAAATAATAATACACTTTCGTCTCTTAATAAAATAAATTCCGTATAAAATATACAGAAACTAGAATTAAATATGTTACATATCCAAAGATTACGATGGTTTCTTTTATATCACTAGGCACTGGTAGTATCGGCCTACAGCCGTAAAACTATCTTTTTTCTTAACATTGCTAAACCTTATTAAAATATGTGTTGTTGTGGAGTTTCTTCCTGATTCTTCTCCACAATTATAACACCTTGCAAAGCAGAGTAGAGACAAAAATAAAATAGATTAACAAATACACTTGCGTGCATCCGAATCGACCCACTCGTATAAAATAGACTAAAAGTGTATTTTTATTATAAAAATGTTAAAGTGTTTAAAATGGACTTTTTTAATAAAAGTTTGTTTTAACTTTAAATTAACATATTTACCACTATTGAAAGTATCGTGGTATGAACGAAAGTGCGTAAAATTTACTCCTTGCAGAACTAACGAGTTATACCATGCAATCCTGTATATAATCCCCAGTAAGCAATGCACCCTCATATCAGTATCCTTCATAAGATTGCCGAGTGGTCCACGCTGCCGTCCACACCTAACTCCTCAGTCAGTACACTTCAGTAACACTGACCAGACAGGCGCGCTAGCCGCGAGTTCTGCTGGCCAACTGGGCCGCGCTGGGTTTGTGTCCTCCAGGGCTGGCTGGGTGAGCCCCGCTGCTACTATCTCGCGGCCATTACCTTTATGACTTCCTCGTCTCCCCGCCGAGTACTGATACGGGTTTGGAAACTCGAATCCTTTAACACGTTCACTGCAGCTTGAGGCCGATTCAGCCTCATGGTAGACTTTGCACTGGTGCGGCGCGTAAAACTCGTGTTTTCTCTCTAGTGCGGCGGCTGTTTACACTCAACCGTATGAGGTATGACAAAGACAAATATAGCTTTCTTTATGTCTGCGAAGCATTGACTCAATATTGTAAAAAAATATTGATGAACATGAGGCAGAAAAGGCCTCAACCGCACTACTAGGAAGTTCAGCTTGAGGCTGATTCGACCTCAGCCGCACCAGCTGAAAGTTCTTCAAAATTGGGCCCGCAGTGAACGTGTTAATTATATATAGTTCACGGACCCCTCCGTTCCGTGAACTCGTTTCCGATGAAGCTGTTAAAGCCGCAAGGCTAACAGCAAAAACCTCACATGAGACAATAGATGCACCCTTATCAGTCGCTTATCAGAAGCTGACCTGAACACATATCCCCAATATACGAGTGTATGAATTATATCTTTTACAAGCTTTCCCGAGTTCCAAGTCCGCGGGTCGCAAGTCAGCGTTCCCTTGGACGAGCGGACCGGGCAATTGTGTGATCTCGTTTCTCCATTGTGTACGCAACAGTTCAGGAAGCCGCCCGGAGAGCGGCTGCGAGAAATCGCGTCGCTTCATAAACGCAACCTCGTTCAAAGCTCAACGACAACGAAAGACACGTAAATAGGTAAAAAAACTAATTGATACCATACCGACATTACTGAAGCTAATATATAAAATATTTTTGTAGCGTGTTATCATTATATATATACATATATATATATATATATTTATATAAATATATATATGTATATATATATGTATAAACGAAGACTATATTTAATACCTTTCAACATCTTAAGTTTAATGGAATCGGGCGTTATTTCCCGTTAATTTTAATACTCATGTAAGTTATGCATGTACTTTTATTACTGAATTTTCTCGACAATATACCAAATAAATAGTCACTTAGTTTTTTCAGATATTGATAAAAATGTCAATGCTTTTAGCTAATAATTAGATTATTTAAAAATACAACTTATTAATGAATTGAGGATCCGATAGACAGGAGAACCTGATGCGTAATAGAACCTCGTGGCGATATATATATATTCATATCTTTGAGAGAGAGATAGAGAGAGATTAATCCATCCCATGTCTCTTTGAGCCGCTGTGAGCTTTTCCATAATGCCCGAAGGTAAAGATACAGTATAAACACGTAGGTAGTATTAACATAACTATACTATTAATAAAATATAAGTCATTTCATTAGGCCCGTGTGGTGTTATCACAGCACAGAACTGGGAGAAACTTTCTGTCCCAACGGTGGGAATTTAACAAGATTAATACAAAACAAAATCTAAGGAAACGTAACATGTATTGTGTTCTTCCATTCTTCTCATTATTTCTGCTATCAGAGTATTTATGTAACTATTGCATGACAGAACTGTTTAATAAAGTTACACTATAGTTAAAATAAGTTAATTTAAAGTATGTTAAACTGTCAGTTTTTGAAAAAAAAAATGAGTAACTTAAAACTTATTTTTACCGCTATAAGGCAATTTCCTACCTTAGCTTTTTTAGTTTTATGAATATAATCGGTTAAGGCGTTCTCAAGTTATGGCGTGACCAATGGAAGCATCATTTATATATACATATTTACATTCTTTTTATACTTATTTTAATTTTTGAAAATGGAACTACGGGTCCGGTTGTTGGATAAGAACACTACAGGGCCCTGAGTAAAAGAATCGTACTGGCTATGTGGTTGGATCCACTCGTTTTGTGGCAGCGAAACGGGAGCGGCCTGACAGTGTAACGGCGAATACAGACTTCATCATCATTATAGAAGCTTTCCACTCCAAGGCATGGGTCTTCTCCAAAGATCGTCCCAATTCCGGGGATTTCCGTCGACCTTAACAATGTCAGAGGTCCATCTAATGGGAGACTGGCCTCTCCGCGTCTACCATCATGTAAACGGGGTCGGCTGAATTACCTACGTGCAGTACTTCAGATAATTTCTCGAGGCACATCGGTGACCTTCGTTCATCTGCGTATCTCTTCAGTAGCGAGTTACAATTAGATTATGCTTAAAGGGAATACCTATCTATATCGCTACGTATTTATAATCTATGACCTCGCCGTCGCACCGCTCCGCTTTGCAGTCAGTCGCGCGCCAGCTATGGACGAAAGTGGATGTTATATTAACTTGTGTTGCCCGAAAGCGAATTGTTTACGTGAACATTTGCATTGTTAGTGCCCGCGATAAATGTCCGACACGGATTAGTGATTACAGTGCTTTGTGTGTGCGAAATGGCGAATTTAACACTGAGGTACCTTGACGAGTTGTCTTATGTCCTGAACAGCAGGAGGCACCTGGCCTCGCAGGCGAAGGCATCTTCAGTTGGCGACCTTCTCAACGCTGAAGAAGACAGATTCTCACCGGTTAGTTACACTTTTAACCAAACTTTATCACAGTGACTTTTAAATTTGAATCTGACATGTGACAGGAGACTAAAAAGAGGTTTTTAAAAAACAATAGGTCGAAGGTGTACGACCTTTTTGCTCTTTGTTAATGTTAAAATTTGTGTCAATTGAATGCGTGGAGTTTGTAATTAAGTTTGTGGTGTATTTAAAACGTTGCGTGGCATTATATTTAAAATTTTGCTGAATTCTTCAAATTTTTTATGACGACGTAACCTTCGGATACACTGCAACTTTATTTGGCACATGTAACTTAAATTTTCGTTTTTAATAAATCATATTCGACATCAAAAGCAGCGAAATAATTGAAACGGCGTTGAGTGAAATACGACCTTTCTATTTTCGTTTGATTGCACCGTTTGAAGGCAGCCAGTGGGTCAAGTGTGCAGCAGGTTTTTGCCACAGATATATATCCGTAGGATGGGCCATGAGAGATATATCACTCTTACTGGACCTCATTTGTCATGATCAATTTTAACCTAGATTTTAAATTAAATTGATATATACTTTGTGAAGTGTATAATATTCTGTGTTCCTTTTTTATCATTCCTAACAATATTCTGGGTATGTTTTATACCTATAGATATAGAGAGTTAGTTGTAACATTTGCATTTTTTATTGAACGCATCCATAACTCCTTTGCAGGTGAAATTTAATAAAATCCGAATTTAAATCGGCGTTCTTTTCGAAAAGGATCAAGAAAGGTTAAACAAAATGTAATGAAGAAATTATTATGATATTACATAGTCGAGATATATGTGTGTATATATATATCATGAGAGAGAGGGGGATAGAGAGTGAAAGAAAGAGAAAGTATATCAATTTATAAACTAAAATATGTAATACGATGCAGGCCCATTCCAACCGGATCTATTAGAGATCTTTGGGATATAGCTATGTCCAGCTGTGGAAGTCTTACGGCTGAAATATATTAATGAAAGATATTATTATTAAGAAAAGAAAAAATGTATATTCTAATTAAAAAATTCAAACTAATTACGTATTGCTTTTTAATTTTGCATAAAAATTTGTATATGAAATCTTAACTTTATTATTTATTTTTTTAATTCTAATGTAATATGTAAAGATTTGTAAATTATGATTACGTGTTACTTAATATACGGCTCGCCAAAAAAATCTAAAAATAAAAATGTTGCTCACCTCTGTCGTAAGCTATTATTTGTTTAAACCAAACACCATTATTTCTATTCACCTAGTATATATATAATTAAACGAAAATACATTAACTTATAATTCAATTTATCGTATATTTGATAACAGCGGTACATTTATACCCCATGTAAGAGGTATTCGACTTTATTACGCAAATAAGGAAAATTAAACTAAACATTAATGATAAATTGTTAAATGCACTATATTTGTTTTATAATCATGTACATATTTATTTTATTATATAGTAACAATGTATTTAAAATACCCTAGATGTCTATATTTATTTTAAAGATACAGATAAGTGTTTAATGTTTTTCTAGTTAGTTGCAACACCGGACTGTCATTGTTGCTCAAATGACATTAGTAAATTCCGCGGATTTGAAAGGAGTGCAACGCGAGATAGAACCTTATCTTGGACCGTTACATACTGTTATTTTACCGGATTTAGGGGTCGCCTAGTTCCTGCATCGGTTTGGTGGACACAGAGGTTTAAGTGACCCTACTAGTGGACCTCGGCTTGAGTCGTCACTCGTAGATAATTACACGCTTAGTATTCGACAGAAGAACTGCCTTTCTGGCCTCAATAATCACTTTGAAATATCTGAAATTAATTCTTTAGGAAAATCATGCGGAAAATCTTGGGATCAGCGAGAAATCAAGACGGATCTTAGAGGCTCCGAAAGAATGCCGAAATTGAGACTTTAGTAGCACAGCCAAATATCATTAGCGAATATAAAGCTCAACGAATCCGCTGGATTGGTCACTTGGAGCCAATGGGATCGGATCGGAGCGTGAAGGTAGCGTACCTGGAAAAACCGAGGGGTCGAAGACCAGTGGGTAGACACAGGTATCGCTGGATCGATCGCGTTGAGGCAGACTTGCGCGAATTGAATGTCAGCCAATGGCAGACGATGACGCAAGATAGAGGAAAGTGGAAGTCTCTCGCTTCGGAAGCCAAGACCCACTTAGAGTCACTGAGCCAGCGGAGTAAGTAAGTAAGTAATTCTGTAGGAATCTTCGTTGTCGTTTCAGTCCATAGTCGCCCACTGCAAAGTCTTCCCCAGAGATATCTATGGGGGACATACCATAATCGCCACGCTTGGCAGACGGGTTGGCGATCGCAGTGTGGTATTATGGTACGCAGAGGACGCTTCTGCCGATCCTCTAGAAACTTCTTTATGAGCAGTGGCATTGTTATATAATTAATGCATGCAATTACGATTTGATCCTGGGAATTGATCCAACCAACACTGGTTACCAACACTACCAAAAGAGCAACTGTTGAATTTCTAGTCTGCTCTTAGATCAGCTTTCCGGTGGTAGCTTACTGCTATGTTAAAATAATCGACGATTCAAAAGCGCGTGTAAATGCCTTCTCGAATAAAGTAATTTCGAATTTTAAAATTTGAATTTTATTCGCCTTTTTTGCCATTTTTAATGTCTGGCAGCTATAGACAAGTTTTTTTATTATACTCTTAGGTATTGTATAAGTAAAGTGACGTTTCAATTTTTTTTTCTCGTAATTTTTAATTTTTTTATCATCATAGCAACTTTCGCTGTGGCTTATCGAAAATTTAAAAATAGAGAGAAATTAGTCGAATTATTCCAGCCTTTCTTCAGTTTTAAATTCGAATTGCAATCAAAGGTTATGTTGAGCATAGATTGAGATATAAAGCATATTATTGTTTTAACACATTCGCTGCGTCAAGGTTTCCTAAAAATTACGTAATTGCTTTTTTTAAATGGTCCACGCTATTGGGGGCCTCTTGTACCCTTATCTTATGGAAGGACAGAGTCACTTCTTTTCATTTAATTTTTTTTTAACAATTTTTTTGGAATTTACGCGCTCTTACATTCTTCTTATGATCTTATACTCTTTTGCTTTCAACATTTCCTCTATCTTTCCCTTTCATTCCACGTGATTGCAGTTTGGTTTTTGTTCGTCGTATAAAATAAAAGTCGTGGGGTTTTTTAGACATCGTAAAGCATTATACATGTTAAAGATTGAGAGGAAAATATACCTGGCATTAAATTCAAATTGATTTTTACGTGACGAATTAAAGATAGCCGTCTAAAAAGTAACTAACGAGTTTCTTGTCAAATTCTTTTTGATAGGATTAACATGATGTGATAGTAATATGTGGAGATAATTGTAACCAGTAATACTGTGTGTAAATATATATTTAAATGTATATTTCAATTAAAATATATTATAGTAAATAATATATATTTCAACTTTTTGTACGTAGCAGAAATCTGTCATTTTGACATCGACGATATATATAGATACAAATAAAAACGAACCGGTGCCGGAAGAAACGGTACAGTGAGCAAAGACCTCGCCCCGGTTAAAGATGAGCCTAACGTTTCGTTTTTTGGTATTTTTCGCGTTGCATTCACCGGTTTCTAGTTTTTTTTTTTGTTTTTTTTTTAGGCGCGCATTTCCTCTGTGGCTGTATATTTGCAACGCCTTTGCCGGTGTTCGAAAGTTAATTGCTTATTATTTTCTTTACTCGCACCGTGCTGGTTGGTTATTCTTGTTTGGATTTTTTTTATTCTTTGTAAATTGTTCGTTTTTATTTCGTATTTTTTTGGTAGAATAAAAAGAATCTATGTTTATAACGATCGGATAATGTTTTATGCTCTATATAACTGTCACAGACAACGGTTTTGGTACAGATTTTTTTTTTTAAATTTCTTTGTGACGTTGACATTAAATAAATTGTAAATATTAAAATAGAAAAATGTTATATTTAATAATGAGTAAAATCTAATTAATTTAATTAATCAATAGTCCATATATAATATAATACGTAATAAAATGTTAATAGGGAGAATAGAAAAGCTGAAGATATATAATTATTCCGAATGAATAATTTATATATATATTTAATTTTATATTCTACTTTTTATTAACATGACATTAAATAATAATGACGTAGACGCACGCCATTTTTAAAACTAAACTAATAATTTCTAAAGTTTGACAACATAGAAATGTCACATGATTTTTTTTCGCTAAGCAAAGACAACGTCTATCATTGTACGAAATAGTTTTTAATATTGGTTGTTATTATTTATTTAGTACTTTTATTGTCATTTAAATGTCAGGAATTATAGGCCAAAAGCCTGACTTTCGTTAACACATATAATATAAAAGCTGATTATTTCGTATGATATTTATATAAATATAAGATTTTTTCACTAGCCAGCCAGATAGTTTTTAGAACTCCTGACTAGGAGAGTTAAAACTTTGGTACTTCTATTTAGACGACCATTGCTTTTAGATTTAAAAAAATTACGTTTTGGCACTCTCGGTCTCTTATATATGGTGACACTTGTGATTTTTGTTTTTAAATGTTTCTTTAGGCTTAAGTCAACAAAGGTTTATTAGTTAAATTATGTATCAATTTCATTTAGTAAAGCTTTTCGTAAAATTTAGAACCTAAAAGTACATTAGTTGACCTCTGCATATATATAATATAAATTTAAACACCTTTTGCCTTCTTCACGCCAATCGAGAATAATTTTATCGATTTTATTTGTCTTTTTTTAAACGTTACATAACAGCCTTACGAAGGTTTATATGGAAAACATATTTAAAATTGTGCAGAAAATTGGAAAAATTTAAAATATAATGACTATTGAAATCACACGCTGTGAACTTCGCGTTGAAATAGGTGCGTTTGACAGTCTGCATTGAACTACGCGCGTTTGACAATTCGCTTTGTTTTTCGCTGTTTTACATTTCACACGCTGCAAAACTATATGTTTAACAATTACATTGGTTACTATTTATTGGACAAATGATTAGTTATTACAATTTATTTAATATTTTATTGATAAATAATGTAATCACTACGAAATGTTTTACTCTAACAATTTTTTATTAGCTTTCGGTAGACCAATAATTTCTGGTAATATAATCAATGATTCTTACATAACAAACGGACGTCGGAAACGAGATGAAATTTATTTTCGCACGCGTATTACGCAATTTTACTAATAAAACTAATATAATATGCTAATTAGCGTATTTGAAGTAGCATGCTATTATTAATTATGTGGACATAATTATAAATGCTATTTAGATATTCGGCAAATACATGTGTTAAATCCAGACCTGGCAAACGTAAATGACTTTTGGGGCGGAGTAATTTCATCATCAGATCACATCACGTCGATTTCATCATCATGATGTCACTGAAGCGCCCACTGAAAAGCATAGTTCACCCCCTAAAATTCGCGACAGTGACCCATCCTTCGTTGGCCACATCCAGCTACTTGATTATGTCATCTGTTCATCTAGAGAGGCCTAACCATGCCGCGTCTACTGGCTTGTGATCACAACTCGAGCCACGCCCACTGCACTTCGGACGGATACTTCTTTGACCTACAGTGACCTTCCTAAAATACATTGTATTCCTACTTAATTATTCAATAGAACACACTTGCAAAAAAGCACAACATAAGGCTTCTTAAATACGTTGGTAATATTATTTATTTTTTGTTATGTTTCTGTATTAATAACATAAGCTAACAAAGCGAGCCGAGGGTTGATCAGTTCTGACTTATTCGTGGATACAGTTGTTATATATTAAATAATATTTTTAAATACCATCATCGACTTATTTAAATCGATTTTGTTATTCCAAAAACTCAATATTAAAGTAAATAACACGGAAAAATTTCCTCATGAGTAATACTTGAAAACTAAAAATCAGACGTGTTAGGATAAAAAATACAAAATGGAGAATTTATTTTGTATGTAATCTTGTTATGCTAAGACAACAAATCAATAATAACATTTTCACTCTAAAAAAAACTTTTTTTTTTAATTCGACTTTGACAGATCTTTAATGTTATATAAAACCTGCTCCGATGGAACTCTCTATTGAATACTAAACTAAAAGAATCTTAATTAATATGGTCGTAATAAAATAAATGTTTAATATTATTCAATAAGAGAGCAAATATAGCAATATCATCCATATTTAAATACAGCGTAAATCAATTAGCAATTCTATTACAAAAGCATAGAGTTTAAATTCTTTTGCGATGCTCATATAAGTAATGTTAGAGTGGCTTATAGGGATCTCGAGTAAAATCCCCCGGATTTCTTCATGTGCCTCTCACGACGAAGTGGGCTTACACTTATCTATAAACTAAAAAGTACGTCGCAAGTATTTTATTCTAGAAAATAGGTCGTCCATTTTTCTCCCGCAATATGGCGTCGTCGATATTCGCGCGCTTTTGTAAATTATTATTTTATCTGCGGAATATCGGGTGTGACGTAAAAATCCAGACGTAGATTCATCGCATTGACCTTGAAAGCGTTCGCCATTATTATGTGTACGTGTAGACGACTTTTTTAAATCAAAAAACGAAATACGTTCATTTTTTGTTCTCTTTTTAAAAACTTTTGTTACATTGTCAATGCCAATATAAAATTATTGTAATATACATTACTGGTATACATACATTAGGTGTAAAAGTCGTTCGTTTGTGAACAAACAGCTTTTAAGGTTTTACATCTATATTTAATCATCTGCGTAATCACTATGAAATATATGACATTTTTTTTGTATTGGAATGCGATAGGTCAATAACTTCTGACAGTATAAAATTGGAATTTTAAACGCTCTTTTACGATATTGTCATTAAGTTATTTTTGGATGGAGCAGTCTTTCTCGTGAGGCCCACGCCCTAAAAGTGATCAATTTGATTGATTGTTAGGAAGACAATTTGAAAGTAGACTCGACACGAGTTTAACCCTTTCGGTTTAATATAAACATATATATGTTACATAGGGAGGCGTAAGAATTGTAAAAATACTATGGTGGAACATGGCATATAAGGTTGAAAATACTAGGATAAAATATTCATTTATTCCTATGTCTCCAAGATGGGGCAGAGGGCGTCCACAGTACGTCGCCATCCCGAGCGGTCTTGAGCCTTGCACTTTACTTCGCTCCACGTTATTCCTACTGCATCACCTCTGCAGTGATCCGGCGACCTACGATCGCAAGTTTCAGTGCGGTAGACCCAGGGTTACCATTCATCACTTCCCCACTGAAGCAATTAATGCTAATATGCAAATAGCATTTGAACACTGAAACGAACAGTTCTTCAAGATTATATCTCTAACTTAAATATGCTTCTGAAATTCTGATGGTGAATCTAGCGTCTTCGGATGACTTAACAAAGTCTACAGCATTGGAAGATCTGCATCTCCACTCCAGAATTAAGGGCCTGGGACACTGCTACTTATGCCCATAAGCCTTTGCTAAGAAAAACTTAACAAATATATTTATTTTAAAAAGGCTAACAAATTACGTTAAGACTTTGTGGTATTCTTCCTAGGACCAGAATCCACGAGGAAACGTTGTCTGGTGTTGCGATCGAAGATACAAAGATAGTAGCTGTTAAGGGGGACTTCGTCTGCCGCGTTTGGTTACGAAGTTAGTTTAACAGCTGGGTTCTTTGGTGTCAGTAAATGATATCTGCATTCCCACGTGGAATCTCCAAGTCTTGAATTGCCTGTTACAATGACGATTTTGATCGACTTCAAGACCGTAGAAAAGGACGGCGATATCTTCCTGTTCATCTTGTTTTAACGAGGCAACGAAGCGACAGTTTTCCGAGTTGTTTCGATAACAAGGCAAGTTGTATGGTAAGTGACGTATTGTTGTATTAAATAGGAATTTGCAGAGCTTGAATGTGCCATTCAAAATATTCTTCAATGTTTTCTAAAATGTTCTGGAAGTTGGCAGTTCACCAATGTGGGATTCTTCCTAGGGCCGGTAGGTACTTGAGTATTTATACCGATACAAATGAACAATTTAATTTCTGTGGAATTCCCCTTTTCGATGCGCCTCTGACGATGTATGTGTAATGTACCTCCTAAAGTTTACGATTATGTAGATTCTGTACAGTGCTAAGGTTCTAGAGGTAATAAGGCTTTAATTTCAATCTTGTAAGTGTTTTTAAACGAGCATATTGGTTTACGAGTAAATGACTAATGTAGTCAAGTTTTAATTGGCCTTATCCGAGCTATATAGTGCACATGACCTTCAATAGATATATCGAGCACTCAATGAAAAGAGGAAGCGATTACACTGCCCGAAAAGTAATTTCGACATAAGAAACTATGCATTATTTCATGCGTTGTACAATCAAATTTTAAATTCAATTAAAAGTAACAAATTCTATTGACAACACAATTGTCACGATTAAGTAATAACTTTTAACCGTTTTTATGTTTCGACGATAAATTTAAATTGAGAATATCTAGATTTGGGCCAAAATTTTAACGGATTTTTTTATCGATTCTCTTTCATTAGAAATTTTTAGTTTTTAATTGGTGATGAACTTGACACGCCTCTTTTGAGTTTTTAATCCTGAAAAAACTTTATATAATACTAAAGAAGGTAGTAATAAAATTTTGCTTGGTCTTAGCTTTATGGTAAATGCGATGTAGCCTCCCATCGAAGCCTTTAGAGCTTCCGATGCGTCATCAAAGATGTGTACGGACATAAACTGTCTTGTTATAAGAGTAATATCTTTCTCTTATACATTGTGAGACTTGTCGACTGTTTCAAATATACTAGTGAATCTGTAAAATAAACAAGATGATCTTTTGAAGTTTTTTTTGTAATCTTGTGAAGCTTTCAAAATTGTAATCTTTAAAGATTAATGTCATCAATGAATACTGTCCATTAGGATAGCGCATTACATTACTAATATAAATATGTATTTGTTATGTAATATTAAAAACAATTTAAAACGATCGTACTATGACGTATTCTTTTTTAAATAAATCTCAATTCCTTCTCCTATCATCTTATTTGCATCACCCTCCTTCTCTCATCATTCCAAGATCACAGTTCGTTTACATCATCACTCAACAATGTCTTTATTTGTATTTAAAATTTTAGAATTGCACCTTTGGCAATCAACAACGTTTTTATAATTTCATATACAACAACACCTACAAAGATGGCAACACTTTTGTTTCTAATTGCGCCATGCCATCAAAACTCGGAGATTCCCTATCTAACTAAAGATCAACGCAATTTTAATAGTTTTATTTTCACTTTGTTTTGCTGATTTTAGAGTTCAGTTTCAATTACGTAGTGTGTTGTAATGTAGTGTGTTTCGTTTTTTTTTTTTTTAAAAAGAATAATACATTTATATAAATTTTAACGTGTTGTTTCTGGTTACAAAAAAGGTAATTATTATTCCAATTTATTTATTGGCAGAGTTATTTTTGTTTTTTAAATGTTTACTTTGTTCAATTTTCTTTTAAACAACTAGTATTTTCGTGACCCTGAACCTATCTTCGATCTTTACATGGTTTGTTCTAGAAAATCTTAATTGACTTTGCGTCGTTTCAATTTGCGTCGTGTTTTTTTGGAACGTAACCACAACGCAAAGTGAGGTATTGGTGTATATTCATTTACATTTCTTATTTGTTATACTATATTTTAATTTTTTACTTAGGGCCTTACTCGATCTCTTTTTTGAAGATTAGCAAACATTTGTTATGTTATGTAAATGTATAGAGAAGGCCTGTATCCAGAAGTAGATGTTCTAAAATAAAAAAAATTAATAAATTTCATTTTACCAGTTGTTATAAGACAATTTGATTTTTAGTACTAGAATACGTTTTTTGGTTATTCTTATTGACAAATGCTCTTTTTGTCCATTGCTCTTTAGTAATTACAGTTTTACCAGGCTTGAATTGGCAGAGCTTTGAGGTCACTTGACCTTTACCTCTATTCATTTCCAAGGCTGCTTCGAAAGCATCTTTTTGTTTTAACTTATTGGGGGACCACACCTATTTTAAGTCACATAGATACTGAAGATGCTCCGTGGAGGGGTGAAACACATGTTGAATAATTTGGAGGTGGCGGTTGTGTGATTCGCATTGTTTGCCGCATACGCATTTATCAGCGGGCTGGCGGGCGGTGCACTTTGTTGTACGACTGCCACTGCATGTGCGGAAGTGGCTAAATATTGGTCTTTTTCTTACATAATTAGATGTTTTATGAAATGACTAGACGTAATTATCCACCACTTTGGACTATCACTCGTAAAGTATCATTTTTGATTTAATGACGTGACATCTGCTTTTACCCGACTTTGTGCAGGATCTAGAATTAAGAGAGTACGTGTATACGAGGTGATGGATGAAGTGTGAATTTAACACAGTGAAAATCTGTTGATGTTAAAGATCCTTAACTAATAGTATGTGTGTTGCCGGTGATGATATACGGATCAGAGACGTGGTCACTTACGAAGGGCTTCATAAGTGTCATGATCACTCAGAGGGCAAAGGAAAGGGCTAAGCTCGGAGTTTTGCTTCGAGATCGCATTAGAAATAATGAGCCACGCAGAAGAAACAAAATCACAGAAGTAAGAAAAGGACCAATATTTAGCCACTTCCGCACATGCAGTGGTAGTCGTGCAATAAAGTGCACAAACACAGAGTTACTAATCGGTTTAACATAACTCCTGAAGATCCCCGTGGAGGGGTGAAACACGTGTTGAGTGATTTGACGGTGGCAGTTGTGTAGTTCGCATTGTTTGCCGCATGCGCATTTATCAGCGGGCTGGCGGGCGGTGCACTTTGTTGCACGACTACCACTGTATGTGCGGAAATGGCTAAATATTGGTCCTTTTCTTACTTAGGATGGACTTCCGCAAGATACGTTGGATTCCATTAAATATTTAAGATAACAGAAGTTG
The DNA here is from genome assembly GCF_028537555.1 of Battus philenor. Taxonomy (NCBI): domain Eukaryota; kingdom Metazoa; phylum Arthropoda; class Insecta; order Lepidoptera; family Papilionidae; genus Battus; species Battus philenor. The sequence goes on from NW_027181686.1 coordinate 11,611,016, forward strand.
CTCGAAGAATTGTTCATATGAAATGTCAGTGTGTATCAAAACGCAATGTATTAACATATTGCACTGCAATTTGATACATTTGCCAAGTATGGCGTTTACGTAAGCGGACTCGATTCCCGGAGTACAATCCTAAATAATTCACACTTGTGCATTAATTATATAGGATTTTCAATGCTCAGAGACATTTCCAGATGATAGGCAGCAGTGTACTCTCCGTACCATAATACAATGATTGCCAACCCATCTGCCAAGCAGAGCTATTATGGTCTTCTTCTTCTTGAAGTGCCTCTCCAACTAGTGGAGGTTGGCTATCAGCTTCCTGCTCTCTTCCTTATTTTTAGTTCTGCGTAATAGTTCAGCAGCGCTGGCGATTCCGGTCCACTCTCTAATGTTACGAAGCCACGACTTCTTTCTCCTACCAACCTTCCTTTTACCAGCGACCTTTCCCATCATGATAAGTTGAAGGAGATTGTATCGTTGGTGTCGAAGAACGTGTCCCAAGTAAGCGATTTTCCTTCGTTTTACTGTGAGCATTAGTGCGCGTATATGGCCGATTCGTTTCAGAACTTCGACGTTGGTCACCTTCTGAGCTTATGGACAGCATGCGTCTATTTTTTTCGAAAGCCTCTATACGCTTACGAAGGTCTTCCTTTATGGTCCAGGCTTCACATCCGTACAGTATATGCATAATATAATCCGTACAGCTATTATGGTATATCCCACTTAAATATCTTTGGGGAAGACCCATGCTTAGGAGTCACTAAGTTTGAGAAAGCTCTAAAAGCTACCAGAGTCGAATGTACGGAATGTAAAAGTACGTAAAAACTCCTTTAAGCTACCGTCTATTTTAAATATAATGTGGTATACACCTATCCCCCGATTTACACGGTTGATACGTTCCTGAGAAAAGCGTGTAAATCGAAAATTAAAAATTTTCAAGTCAAAACCGTGTAAATCGAAAAGCTTGCAGAAAATGTATAATTTTGCTATTTAACAGTTGTGATTTTTTTTTCAATATTTTTAGGTGTACACGGAAATAAAAATAAAATGCATTGACATGTTAAAATATTAAATATATTACGGAAACACTTTTTCATTTAATTACAATAGATTAAACAGAAGAACAAAAAATAAAACCAAAGGTGTTTTATTATCCTTTATCACTGTCAGAAATTACTATCATTGTTTTTTTAGGAATCGAAGGTTCGAATTCACTTTCATCACTCGAAGTTATTTGTGCCGATTCGATGTTTGAAGCAGAAATATTTACATTATGAGAGATGGTAATAAAATCGGTTATTAAAACAAAAAAAAACTTATTTGTAAAACCGTGTAAAAGCGAAAACGTGTAAAACAAGTACCGTGTAAATCGGGGGATAGGTGTAGTTTAAATCTAGAAATGAGTACTGATGAATATATCTATTGATAGATATATTTGAGGGCCTTGCAATAAGAAAAGGACCAATATTTAGCCACTTCCGCACATGCAGTGGTAGTCGTGCAATGAAATGCACCGCCCGCCAGCCCGCTGATAAATGCGTATGCGGCAAACAATGCGAATCACACAACCGCCACCACCAAATCACTCAACACGTGTTTCACCCCTCCACGGGGCATCTTCAGGAGTTATGTTACACCGATTAGTGCCAAACACAGAGTCCTTGCAATAGGCGTGTGTGAGTTGAAACGACTACGACTAAAACCAAATCTACCTGTATAGTCAAATGTGTAATTTTTAATTTCTTACCGTTTGTAACTGTTAGTTGCGGATGTTTCAAAAACAAAGTATTCGTATTAAGCAACTAACCTCGTATCAATGTTGTAATGATCATATTTTAATCAGATTATTGTACTTTATGAAAGCCATTGTCGGATCACTTTGGTGCATTATTTCAGCTAGCTTCAATAAAAGCGTCAAGGTTACGCTCGGCGCTGGCAATTCTGTGAAGCGATTTAAAAATATATCATTACTAGCTGATCCCGCAAACGTTGTTTTGCAAAAAAAAAAATGATATTTTAATTTACAAATAAAAAATAGGGGTTGATCGTAGAGGGGGGAAAATTTATGGTTGTATGTATTCTTGTATGCTGTATCATAAAAAAAAAAACCAAAAATTTCGTTAAAAAAATAATTTTTTTTAAAGTGTGAACAACCTTTATCACTTAGGGGTATAGAAAATAGATAGCAGCCGATTCTCATACCTACTGAATACGCATATTAAATTTGGTAAAAATCAGTCAACCCGTTTCAGAGAAGTTCAAGTTCGAACACCGTGACACGAGAATTTTATATATTAGATTTTCTTTCTATACAACGTAGATTATTGTATCAAACATTATACTTACAATGTACTACGCCGTCTATTCCCAAATACACATATCAAAAATATAAATAAAGTCATATATACAATTAGGTAAAGATATGTATAAATAAATAATGTATTGTCAATTTTTTTAGATGTAAGACGTTCGTATTGCAGTGAAAATCAGACAATAGATATTAAAATAAATGTAATAATACATAATGTATAAATCCAATAATAGAATTGAAATCGTAAAAAGAATTTGTTTGAAAAGTAAATATATATTCTATTCAACTGATGGGCGCCAACTGCAATACTTCAAGACGTGGTCACTTACGACGGGTCATCCTCAGATGTTAGACCGACCAGTGCCAAACACCGAGTGAGTCGAGTGAGTGTTTGGCTATATTAGTTTCTTACTCAGCAATAGAGAGGGCTGTGGTCGAGTTTCGCTGCAAGATCGAATATGAAATGAAGAGATCCGCAGAAGAGCCATGATGACTGAGTATCTCGAAGAATTGCTTGTTTTAAGTGACAGCGAGCGAACGGTTCTCAAGTGGTAACCACGAGTCGGTAGACACAGCGTGGGCTGGCCGTCCACTAGTGGGACTGACGACGTAATAAAGGTCAGGACAAGTAGCTGCAGGCGGGCAGCCCAAAATCCGTCATCGTGGCGATATCTAGGAGAGACCTTGCAGTAGGATTCTATCAGGTGAAAAGAAGAATAACATATGTACTGCACTACATGTACCTAGAGACTTTGTACTGCAAGAAGTTACTTTCGTTCTAATAGAAAAAAAAAAAGAATGTAACGTATTTCAGAAAAAAAAATTTTGAACCAATAACACTTTAACAAACCACCTATTAAATGCGGAGATATTCCAAGGAATCAATTATGACCTTTTGTTATCGTCCAACATATTTTCCCATAGTTTGTATATAGGAATAAAAAACAAAACGTATTTCACAGTGATCACTCTATACAGGTTGATTAGAAATATATGTGAAAGATTTAAAGATTTTTGCTGACAAATAAGCTATAAGTTTAAATTTTTAAAGCCTTTACACTTGAAATGAAACATATTTTATATGTTAGTAAAAGATATTAATATAGAATGTATTCGTACATCGAAATCATTTAATTGTAGGGTGAATATATCATCACTAGATGTAATGTCGAAGTGATCAGAGGTCAAACTCGGAGCGTACATAACAAGAGAGGTCTGACAGACCTCCGACAAAACAAACGACACGGCTAACAAACAATAAGACCTCCGCAAAGCAGGATGGTCTACACAAGGGCGAGCCATTGAGACAATTGCCATCTTCCTGCCTGGCTCCCCTCGGCTTCCTCCAGCAATTTGCTCCACCATTCTTATTTCAATACCCACAAGGTCCACAATCGTGACGAACGAATTCATTTTTAATGCGTAAATCTCACCACGGATATAGTTTATGCGCAATGATTTGACAGGAGTCGTTGGTTCAATGTAGTCTGTTTTAAAATGAAATTACTAGTTTAAATATAATTTGTATATATTTATACAATAAGATCCATGAAAGCCTTCTCCATTTGTCTCTAATATGCTCGAGATTTATTTACGAGATCAAATCGAAGAAGATGAGACACAAACAAGAGAAAGTAATCGATGTAGCCCAGCGAATTGGCAGGTTAAAGTCTGCCACTTTGCCACTAGACTGGCTACATAACATATAGAACAGATGACCACTGGAACCTTAAGGTTCTGGAGCCAAAGGAAGCCAGATGGCCTCATCAAGGTCATCAATTGACGTCGCATATACGCCATTTTTAACCGGCCTTATTGGAATATATGGGAGAGTACTTACAGCAATGGACTTTTGACGAAAAAGTTTAAAAGGTGGAACATTCGTAATCCGAAAGAGACAGATATACATTACCAAAACAATTTTTTACTAATCCATATTAAAAATACTTGTTGCCTTGTAGGTGAGATCCTTACCTTTCAGTGAAATTGCAGGATTAATTTTCAGCAAACTCAGTATTCCGTCTTATCAAATATAAGGTAATTATATAACATGCAAGTATTTTGTGGTAGAAGCTGTCGGATTGGGACCTTGGCGGTCAGGTCAGACCACAATAACACAGACGACTTTGCGGTACCACTATCGCCTATGTAATAACATACCAATATACCCGAATGCCTTTATTTGGTTTATGTCCAAAATAAGTACGTATTATTTGATATACGTATATACGTATCTTTATTTGATTATGTTCCATCACTGGTTTTATGTTGTATTCCCCTGATCTCCTGGAGGAGATACCTTCTGAGGTTCTAGAGTAGTGTCTACACGTCGACAAACACATCATAGGACTTCCATTTTTTTATTTTATTTTATAATTCCCCTATATTAAATCTATGACAGTTAATTTTGTTTTAAATATATTTAAGTACTTTTATTATAAGCGTTCTCTTTCTGTCATCTGTCATCAATTCTTTTACTACATCTTCTCTCATTCTCTAAATTTTCTTATACACTCTTTTCTTTGACGTACTAGGTAGACAGGAGATCTTGTCAAAAGGTTCTATTGGAAATCGACCTGAGAGGCTACAGGATTATGACCATTTTGGAGCGAAAACGTAGCCGTCAAAACGAACTGACAATAGAAATACAGATATAAAAGGACAGATAAAAATTCGCTGTGGACGCTTTCTATCTGAATGCAAGGAACGTAACATAAAGTTTAAATTTATATTGTATTCATCAGAGGTGATAATATTTTATACAGGATGATAATCTATATTCGTAAAAGATTTAAATTTGTAAATACATAAGACATTTGTTGTTAATTGACGTATGATATTACTGTTCAAATGGTTTCACAAATAAAAAAATAACGTAATAATGATAAAGTAAGTAAAGGCATTTTCAAAATTGGAATATCTTAATTAAAATTAATTATTATTTACTATATGTCATTGCAGACTTTGTGCTGCTAGGAGTTATAGACTTTTCGAATTCCAATAAAAAAGATTATTGAAAATAGTTGTTACTTTAAAATTTTTGGTGACAAGTAAACTATACATTCGCCCCTTTTAAAGCTTTTACGACTAAAATCAATCATCCTGTATAAAGAAAAAGGTCACTAAAGAGTCACTTATAAATATTTCGCATATTTATGTTGTAATAAGTTGTTAAGGAAAGTAGATAGACAAATTGTCATCCAAAAATACCTATCATTCATTGTATCTATATATTTAACAAATAATATACGTCTTATATAACATTTGCTTCTGTTTTCCTTTTGGAAAATAATTCCCGTATCCTTATGCGTCACTTAGTCCCCTTAATTGACACGCTGACCTTCCATCGTTGCAGATTATAAAATCATTTCTTATAATTTTACTATAGATAAAATATAATTATAATCATTTATTTCAGATCACACAGGACTATAGAGTTTACACATAATATTAGTAATAATCATAATTATTTAAGTTAGGTAAATATAATAAATGAACTTTTTTAATAAAATATGCAAATGCGATGCATAGCTAACTTAAACAAAAAATAAGTCACGATGCGTGATAAGTAAACCTATATATCAATGTTGAAGATTAACCTGATTTTTAACAGTAATACACTTTAAATTACTTACCTAATACTTAGATTTATAGCTCTCTTTTTTTAATAAAACTTCTTAATACGAGTAGTAAATTTATTTTTATACTGCGCTTGGGAATAACGCCATCTATTGACAATAAAAATAAACTTTTATTTTTATGTAAATGTCAATTGATGATTTTTTGGCGGGAATATATAATCTGTATGATTATTAGTGTCAAGGTTGTCGGGAGCATGTTTTGAATTATAAAGCCATATTTATGTCTTCCTACGTAAATTATATGTGAGGTGTTTTAATTTTAACATCAAATGTTTAATATGTGAAGTGTGAAACAAAATAAGCGAAACATTTTTTCATTTTATATATTATTTATGGCGTAAATATAAATTACGCTGTATAATCCTTATCATATATAATGTTGTTGTTTATTTAAATGCAACTAATGTGTTGATAAATGCAACGGATGGACAATGTTTGCGTGATCTTCCGTCATATGATTTGTCATTTTATGGTGAGTTAATATAAGTAAGTTATATAGTTAACACTCCTGAGAAATGAACCCGAGACCTACGAATATAAATCGCCTTTATCGACTTTGCTTTGCACTCGGCAAACACTTAGAATTTTTGCGATGTAACAAATATGCTAGCAAAAAAAATAAGAAAAATTTTAATCTTAAAATAATTTTTAAATGAGGTTTTTTATTCCTGAAATAATTATTAATTTCCATGTAGTTATTGTTTTAGTAATTGGCACCAAAAAATTAAGAACAATTTTACAAAATGATAAAAAATCTTTCAAAGAAAAAGATCGTAAGGAAAGGCACAATACAAGTCAAGACGAGAATACAAAATATTGTCATTCTACTATTATTAACAAATGTAATAGTTCTAAATTTAAACGCGTGTAACATTTGAAAACTGTCCGCCATCTTGTATGATGCGCTCGAGATATTAAAGTGAGCGTTTTTACAATCGCACATACAATTATCGATGTCTGCCGGCCCCGGATATGTAATGCACCGTTATGCGCAGTTATATAAGAATAAGAAATCTTACGGATCGGAGATCTGCATAAAAACACCGTCTATCGCCAACGGGTTATTCTGAGGAAATTTGCAAAGTTAATTTCGTTTTTCCCGCCTTTTTAGAAATACAGATTATATATTGATCTCTTATAATATGTTCATTATAACTACATAATAATTCTGTAGCTATTACAGTTTATCTATATACAGGGTGGTTATTTTTTCCCAATTTACACCCTCTCTCTCTCTCTGTCTCTCTCATTCTTTAAAATATCTCTCCTTTCTTCTTTCATCTTTTACATTTTCTATAATTCTCACAGCGTTCATTTACATTACATACACGCGTTTCCACACATTCTTCGGCACATTTATTGAATTTTTTATTACTTACATTTTCCATTGACTATTTTTATTTTTATTTCCCTCAATTTTTCTATTTTGTGCATTAAAATAATTTAAAAATTTCTTTTTAATATTATAAATAACTCAATGTATTACAATGTCTTCTTACACAGTTTTGTTACGCTTAATTACATAAAGAGTGATTGGTGGTGCCTATGTGTAATAATTTTAAAGGTGTGATTGTAAAACAGATGTTAGCAAATTTGTAATCGATCTTTTAAAAAATCCACTGAGGCTACTTCACATATATTTAACAGATAATACATTCGCAGACAGTTTTAATATATAAATTTAAAGGTATTTCAATTGCACTGGTTACGATGACATTTACACAGCAAGAGGATATAAAACACGCCCCGTAGCGGATTCTATATACCACTCTATCTACCACAGCTTATATATTCTATATACCACAGCTTATATATGAATATGTCGCGTTCACCTGAAAACGCTTCCTGTTTTTGGCCACTACGGCTACAATAATTATTTTTGCGCATTCGAATTTCAAATTCAAACACAGATTTGAATTTAGACATCATCAGTAAGATAGTTACAGCCATTGTGTTTAGTAGTTCAGTGGAAATTTTGTTCTGTTTATAATTTGCGAGCCTGTGGGCGGTATAAATGAGTGAAATAAATTCAAATGATAGTAGTAACTAAATGTAATTTCACAAAATTAGGGGGTAACAATAGACTGACAGAACAAAATACATGTAGGAGGTCTAGCGATACAAACTGTCAAATATAAAAAAAGTATAAAGAGGTATTAGTACAATCAATTGTAATTTTTCATAGAGCGCGGGAAAGGCGTCATCTGAAACGTTTTCAATCTGTTGCTTTGTGAGTCGTGAAAGTTATTTATAGCATTGTTATTATCTCTAGCTTAACGATCGCACGGTTATTTAAAACTGCTCGCATGTGAGAACTCTCTAGCTCTGTTTCGGCGAAAGTGCTCGCTCAGCTGATCGTCGTCCGCCATTACAGTGACGTATTGACAGCGGGCGAGTGTTTTTTTTTTAAATCCGGCCGGAAAAGGCAAAAGTCGCAGGATGTTGTGGGGCCACTTTCATATCCAATTAAAAGTTGCATCATCCCTGTTTACAATTATCACAACAGACCTTTTCGGTTATTCTCTATATGATAATTTTAGTATGTTTTATAATAAAGTTTCCTAATTACTCCGTACTTATTTACTCCGTTTTATTACTAAAGATTTTATATTATCAAATTAGCTAATAAAATAGCATATAAACTTAATTATTGTATATTAATAAATCTTAATAAATATATATTTGTCTTTAATTAAGCGATATAATGTAAAAAAGAATCTATAGCACTAGATTCTTTTTGTGAACACTTTTACAATAAACTCCTGTGTTTTCCATTTTGAATTTTAATGCAATAATTTTTATAGGTTTAGCATACGCTATTAGTATAAATTAATTTTTGTTAGTAAATAAAAAAAAACTTTCAAAATACAAAAATATCCCGACAGAGTATGTCACAAGCCCTTATCCGATCAGGGCGCGTTTGGAACCCTCCAAATCACTTATGTAGAGCTTATATATGTCATTATTAGGTAGCTTAATAATATATTAATTGCCATCAAGTTGGAACCTTCTGGCATTCTTCTCACCAGTGACAACTAAAGTGATTCAAAATCTATAAAATAATTGAATAAGTTAAAAAAAACTCAATGTGCAGTATTATAAAGAAATATTAATATATTGTGCTTTATCCTCGTGGGTTACGGGTTCAATTTATTTATTGTCTGAATTGTATAACAATGCTGCTACTCAGAAATGGTAAAGGAAAGGGTCATAAACAAGTCAGTAAATTATTAAATCTAGAAGATACGAAATTGACGCCATCGCAAACTGAACGACCCGTATCGCTGTTTCAAAGTAGAAGTAGAGTATCCTTAAGACGAAATTAAATGCGTAACGGATCAAGCAGAAATCCCTACTCACTCGAATCGTTCGCTAAAGTAATCTAAGACATCCGTGAAGTTTCAATCTGATAAAAATCGGCCTAATATCTCATGCCGAGGTCTCTGAAAGAACCCCTGGAGCTTAAGCACTAAGTTATCTAAATCCTCAATTACTTAACTTAAAAGAGGAGTCATAATTTCATCATAAACGACCATAAAAAGTAAAATTTTATTCCAATTTCGAATTTATTTGTTAACAACACATTAAAGCTTTCAAATCTATAACTAATCATCCTGTAGATATTAACGAAAGAAACTAATTTCGTGTCTATATATTCACAAATATAACGCGTTTCTCTAATACATTTGAAATTTCGGAATTTTTGAACATGAAAATGTTTCATATAATAAAAAAAACACTGCAATTTTACATAAATATTCATATATATTTAATGAGTATAGTTAATATTATTATATTATATGTTAATAAACAGCAATAATTAAAAAATAGGTTTATTAGTACAAACGTAATGTCAATTTGACACCTTAAAAGGCGGGAAAAGTTGATTATGACAGTACGAGTAATATAGTCTGTGGTCGTACGGACATCGTTGTCTATGGGCACGCGGGACGCGTGAAGGCATCTCTCCGGCTGTCACATTTCTTGGCGGCAAAATGATTGCATGCATCACTTCAATTACGTCGCTTTCCTTTATTAGACATTTTGTCGCTATTCGATTTTCTGTCGCGAATTCGAACGGAATCTCGTGCGTCGTTTCCAGTGAATTACAATTGTAATTAATTACATTTGTAATTGGTTGTTACTTGTTGGTTGTAATGCGACGAGGGTACGTTGACCCCGCTTCCTTGTTTGTGTGAACTATATATATGTTAATGAAATCTAATTTATCTGTCCGTATTAGCTTTCCTAATAAATATGTACATTATTTTTACATGTAAAATCCTTATAAGGCTATCGTTCAGTTCCTGAAACAGGTTTCGATTCACAACTTTGACTCTGCTGCTCAACAGAGAATTTCATTGGTTGTAAATGCCACCCCCCACTGGTCATTTACAACGAGCTTCATCAGATGGCTCAAGATGACCCAGAGAGCAATGAAGAGAGATATGTTCGGATTATCGAGTCAGATATGACAAGTTCCGCAGAAGAACTGATATCACCGATGTGACTCGAAGAATTGCTCTTTTTTTAATGGAATCAGGCGTTACCTCGCGGAAGTTCATCCTAAGTAAGAAAAGGACCAATATTTAGCCACTTCCGCACATGCAGTGGTAGTCGTGCAATGAAATGCACCGCCAGCCCGCTGATAAATGCGTATGCGGCAAACAATGCGAATAACACAACCGCCACCATCAAATTACTCAACACGTGTTTCACCTCTTCACGGGGCATCTTTAGGAGTTATGTTACACCGATAAGTGCCAAACACTGAGTCAAACGCGTGTTTCACTCCTTTGCACGACTACCACTGCATGTGCGGAAATGGCTAAATATTGGTCCTTTTCTTAAGAAGAATTGACCAACAAAAACCTGTGGCTATTGGAGCCGAAAGGTTCTCGAGTGGCAATCACGAGCCGGTAGGTGCGAGTATGCCCCCCAGTGGGTAGACCGACCACATTGTTAAGATCTTGGGAGGTCGCTGGATACTGGCAGCACAGGACCGGTCAACGTGGCATTCTTTGAGGAAGGCCTTTGCCCTACAATGGGCGTCTATCGCTGAAGAGAAAAAGAAGAAATTATCTCCCGTATAATCCCGACTCTTAATCCGGGGTTAGCAACCTTTTTTATCAACAGAAAATTAAAATTCTATAATTTATTAGCGTATAAAGTTACATTCATAAAAGTAAAGATGTCGTGTACAAATTTTAATGTAAAATATTTATTTACCTAAAATTTTTGACGAGTCGAAGCGATACAAACAGATCAATATCAGACGGAATTAAGGTAGCTGTGTACGCAGCTTTCTAATCGTACATCATTCAATCCAGATTGGTAATTATTTTTGATCATTGTTTTGGTTATGTATTACCATTTTATTATAAAATAAATTCAATTTTCGAATCGCTTCGCTGGCTGTGTAACCATGTTTTAAGATATAAATTATCATGGAACAATTTTATAAAGTTTATTAAATTAAAACACGTTAAAAATCACATACAGTATATTTAAGTGATAATAAAACATGATAATTCATTGCTCTAACTACAGTATGAAATATATTTGCGAAAATGAACGCAATAAGAAAAATAACAACTCATTTCATTACATCTCTTCGGCCATATTTCACTTTACATAATTGATTATTGTAAATCAAAAGTGGATATCATAAATCAATTAGTATTTATTTAATTATATCTCTTCTGCCACACTTCACTTTACACGATTGATTATTGTAAATCGAAATTGGATGTTATAAATAAATTAGTATTTATTTACTGATAAAAATAGCTGATGTCTGTCTGCTAATAGCAGCGCTATATGTGTGGAACATACTTTAAGTTAATCAAAGGCTCGAATAATAGCGCTGTGGGAGCTATAGACAATTGGCCAGACATGGCGGCCATTTTGTCTCCGCTCCGAGTCACAATAACATAATATATCAACTAACTTTCTATTTACGTAATATAAATTTTAGATATCATCAGTATAAATATTTACAATGTAAATATATTTTTATGATACATATATTTATGATTTTACAGGTTTTTTTGGTAATAATTATTTGATTCTTTTACACATAGCCTTCCATATTTCACTATATTTTTTATATTAAATTTTTAATACATTTTACGTAATATCCTTATTTACATTTTTATACAACTCTCATTTGATTTTCTATATTGAGATTGTACGGAATGAAAGTACCTAATAGTCCAGGGAAAGCCAGATATCATTCGAAACATGTGGGCGCAAAGTTCTGAAATCAAGCCCAAACGTTTGCCCACAAGGTGGACAAACAGCGTCGTTAAAGTCTACTACACTTGAAGGTCTGTATTATAGTTATATACGTACTATATTCACGTATTATATGAATAAAGGTTTTAAAATTATAATAGCTATTTCAAGTTATCGCATCTTGAGTTTCGGTCAACCATTAACCTGATTTATAAAGTCATTTGTCAGTTACCTTATGGGTGTAGTTTAAACTATACCAGTAGGTCAAATAGAATAAAGTTCATCTATTTATATATATACACATATATACATATATACATATATATATATATATATATATATATATATATATGTGTATGTATATATATATATATATATATGGTGGTGCAAAAGTAATGTCATAACGAAAATATATCTAATGTGATAAATAAAAAAAATATTGCACATCGGCCATCCTTTAGAAAGAGACAATATGCCGTAATTAGTATATTGTCTCTTTCTAAAGGACGATGTGCAATATTTATCGCCGAGTACTGTATATCTATATGTACCACATATAGATATATACTGTCGCTTATTTGCAATTAATTCTCTATATATCTACATTACATATGTCAAAGCAAAGTGACATTTGGCGCCATTTGTAAAAATTAAGTCGCGTTCACATTATGACATTACTTTTGCGCCACCTGTTATAAATCTAATATTTATATATGGTATATTGCTTGTCTGTCCACTTTATGTGTAAACATAAATAATATATTATTTTGGGGAATACCCTTCATTAAATCTTTTTAAAAACGAAAATAGATTTAGGTTAAGAGGATATTTACAAAGAGAAATAAAACTCTCTTGAAATTCATTGAAGGTTTTTTAATAAATACTAACTGAATTGTTTTTTTATTTCTACCCTTGGATAGTAAAAAGGCATACGCTTAAATAAACAAGAGACGGGCTTATTTACAACGGCGACCCATTGCCGAAGGTCGACCACTTTTCATTTTGTATTTATCATTAAAAACTCGAGGTAAGATCAGGTAAAAAATAGATCTGTAATCGTTATTTACATTACTAGCGTTTTGCAGAGACTAAAGAATTTTCAGAACCGAGTTCTAAATTCATAATTCAAATTCAAAATAATTTTATGTGGGCATTTACATGCACTTTTGAATGTTCGATTATTTTAACAATATGAGCAGTAAATTAACACTTGCTCGTAACGCTGATTTGTTGAGAAGAGTTGCTCTTTTAAATAAAATCTAACAATTTTTCATCACTTACTTTTTAATACCGATCATAGAAATGAGTCAATAAATCAAGTTCCACACATTTCGATCAACTAAAAACAGTTTAATGCTATAATAAGATTTATTTAATAATATACTTTTAATTTTAGATTTAAAATGTCTTATGTTAAAGCGAAGGGATTAAATTGACATTATATTTTTTAATTTATTAGCTCGAAGATTTCAAACCCGATAGCCATGGGTCTGAAAAAGCTCTAAAAGCCAGAAAGGATAACAGCGAATTGCCCCTCCTATTGGCCCCCTTAACAATAAAATTGCCTCCTTGTGGAGCGTGAGCCCCTCGTTGGGAAACACTGATGTAAATTTTCAACCAATCAAGTTCCATTTCGATTAATAAAAACTCTTTATTGTTATAAAAAGACGCTATAAGAAAAGGTAGGTCTAAGATATCTCGTGAAACTTTATTATATATGAATACAATACCCGGTGATAAATATTGCACATCGATCTTTGGAAAGAGACAATCGGCTAATTTCCGCTTCGTAGAGCGTTGTCTCTGTCGCACGAAATACACCGATAAAACGTCACATAGGTAGTGTAGGACAGAGATAATGTTCTACGAAGCCGAAATTAGCCGATTGTCTCTTTCCAAAGGACGATGTTCAATATTTATCGCGGGGTAATATACATTTCATGAAAGGATATGGGTGTACCCAAGAATCAACTTCCCAAAATTTGTTTTATTAATTATAGAAATCTTTACGCTAATAAGCAAAACAAATTTATATATATAAAAAAATTTGCAGATAACAGACAAACATACAGATAAAGCCAACTGATTCTTATAGTTCTTCTATAGCATTTACTTCCGATTTTATAAGTTGTTTCATATAATTGCTTCAAAGTATACTCCGCTCTTATGTACAGGATGATATAAGTTTAAAAGCTTTAAAGGAGCTTTAAAATCTAATTCCAAACATCGTGTACAAAGTGATCACTCTGAAATATGTCACATCACCTCTTTAAAACTTTTACAGCTGTTTCCGATCATTCTGTCTTACTAGTGTTTCCAAATTTAAATTTTAAATAATAACACCTATTATATTTTATTCGTTAAGAGTCGACGAATGGAAACGTGGCAAGCAATTAGCGTATTATAATCACTTCCAGATGGTTACGTATTCAGTTACCTCACACACGTGGCCCACTCGCAGCGTGCCCGTGGCGGATTCATTATAAAAACTCGGGCACGACTCGACCTCACCGCGCCTCTTGTACCAAATGGGGTTGAGAGTGCGTTATAAATGTTATACCGAATTTTTCTCAGCATAATTATGTAAATTTTTATAATAAATTCATGTTTTTGTACATGTACCTATGATCCTGTAGACGAGGCGTGGGTAGATCACCCTCTGGAGTCGCAGGTGTTTAGAGTGGGGGCCCTAAACTCCCACCAGCTTTGGCGACTCTGAGGCGGATGGGTCGATGTGGTTTTGAACCATCGTGATAGCACCGCGAGGTAGTGACCGAGGGAAGACCTCGTGGCGATCCCTGATCAGGAGTACCGGGTGGGTTTTAGTGGGTAGGAATGCTCATAACCCTATCCTCCCCCCAGAAACAGGGCGTCTTGAACATCCGGCGGGAGATTCAAGGAACCCAAAAAAGAGGTCTCTCTCTAGGTAAACCGACGATTAAGTCAATGCGAGTACGGATCAACGTGGTGACCTTTGGTGAAGCCATATGTCTTCCAGTGGGAGTGAAATGATGTTGATATCACGTACACGTTCTTAGGAACCCGTAGACGCGGCACGGGTACGCTCCCTTCTAGGGGGGAACCGGGGAAATAGTCAAGGTAACTCGCTAAGATAACATATACTAAAGTGATGTGAAGTTTTACGTATGTTGAAAACCTTGGAAATGCTTGTTCATATTTTTTTGTCAATTCACTGTTGCTCAAGTGGCATTTGCTGTCTCCCAAGTACTTCCTTGGGAGCCTCGGTTCGTCTTTATATGTTTATTTCTATCGTAATTCACAGACAAGTGTCATGATTTGGTAAATTCTTATTACATCGTCGACTTCAGCATCATCATCAGCGACTTCTTCAAACCTTCACTATGTCATCGTTCTGCCTGGTGGAGAGCATATCCACGCCGCGTCTGCCGGCTCGTGGTTGCCACTAGAGGATCTTTCAACCCCAACAGCCGTCGGTAACAGGAGTGATGACCCTCGCCCATTGGTATTCTAGACGCATTCTAGACTGCCGATCACCTCTGTAAGAAAAGGCGCCAGCCCGCTGTCAAATGCGCATGCAGCAAACAATGCGAACTACACAACTGCCACCGTCAAATCACTCAACACGTGTTTCACCCCTCCACTGGGCATCTTCGGGAGTTATGTTACACCGATTAGTGCTAAACACAGAAGACTCTAGACTCTGTGCTCTCAGCGGGCTGGCGGGCGATGCACTTTGTTGCACGACTACCACTGCATGTGCGGAAGTGGCTAAATATTGGTCCTTTTCTTAGGACGGACTTCCGCAAGGTAACGCCTGATTCCATTAAATATGCTGATCACCTCTGTTACGTCAGATGTCATGTGACGGTTTTTGACACAGTGATGATAGTTATTTTTTTGTTTCGACGATATGTCCAGGCTAAACCTTGTTTCAAATAACAAAGCTGTAAGCTCCCCAAGGACCTCGTCTCGTACGTTTTCAGGTTGAAAGGCTGCCGAGTACTTAAATCGATTAGGCCAGAGTTCCCCAAACTTTTTTGTGTCGTAGACCCCTTGCCATGTTTTTCCGTGTTGGGTAGAACCCCTATTTACCTGATATTGATTTCCTGTAAATTTCTAATTGTAGTGAAGTTTAGTGTTAAAAACTTAAAATAAAAACACATGTTAATTTATACACTTATTAATTGAATTTAATTTAAAACTACTCAAAATAAAATGTTGCATCTGTTAAGTAAATATCGTCCATCATCAGTGTATGTGTTGAGATCCACTATCGTGGACCCCCATTTTCATTTCATGGACCCTCAAATTTTTTTTCGCTGACGTAGACCCCTTGCAGGTTGTCATAGACCCCTAGGGGTCGATGTAGACCACTTTGGGGATCACTGGTTTAGGCGAACGCCCCATGAACTGCAAGGACTATCAAGAGTTGTTATATAAGCTTCGACTGTACTTCTCATTCCGACTGTACAGATATATATTTCTGTTCGCGACTGTACCGAGGTCGTTAGCGGCGGGACGGTCGAATTTCACCACATCAGTCTCAACTCCACACAATGCGTGTAATTCGAAACTGTTATCGTAATAACAAGAGGCACGCCAATTCTCACAGACATTCAAAGTGTTTCATAATTAAGAAAATTATTTTTAATTTAATTAATCGAAATTAATTTAATTATAATGATTACGGACACTCATTTGAACGGAAAGGGCTATGTTAACCCTTAACTTGCATGTTTTTTTTTAAATTACATTAATATTTATACCACACTTTTAAGACCCAAGCATGCGAACAGAAATAACTTAACAAGCGTTCGAAAATTAAGAAATTGCCTAAACATTCACATACAAATGATTACTTTGCGTTTAAAATTGATGCCACTATTTTTTTTTATTTTGATGTATCTCTACATTATCAAGCAAAGGGTTAAATGTTACTGCGGCTTTACAGCTATAGGTCTACGGTTCGATTCCTAACTAGGTTTATTTGTTTATCGTCATTACTTCCGCCATAGGATATATAACATTGCATATGATTTTCACATCGAGGTCATCGACCTCAACGAGGTATATCCACCTTATGACCGTCTTTCACATCTCTAGTCCCTGTGTTCGTTTTCTTGTTATGTTATATCCAACTTTTCGTTCATTTTGAAAAATTATAATAAAACTACACACTTAAAATACACATATATAAACTACAAGGTTATATAAACGCATATAAATAAATATTAACTGTATTTTAGTTACATAAATACTGTTTTTTATCTTAAATCTACCTCTTTTAATTTATATATCACCTAACTATTTGTAGCTCGATTAATATAAACATTGATGAGGTGATTTTGCAGTGATCTCTATATCCAGGAATATAAATTCAAATGGTAATATATAATATATAAAAAAATATATCGTAAATTCATCATCTGATATTGGAGTTTGAATTCTGTTGTATTTACCATATATATAATTAAATAGATTTTATTTTACATTTCTATAACATTTAGTAACATTTTTTTAATGGCCCCCGCTATTGGGGGCCTCTCGTACCCCTAACTTATTGGGATCAGGGACTTTATTATTCAATAATTTTTTCAGTATTTTCTTTATTAATCATTCTCTTTCACGTGTCACAATATCTTCCATAACATTTATTAACATTAAAATCAATTTAGTTTTGATTTATATTTCACGTAAAGAATTTTTACATATTTTTTCCCCGTATTATATGATTGATATGCCAGCGAAACAAACTAAAGAGGAGATATGCTCTGTTTACCACACTGTTATGCAGTCAATGTGTATTAACCCTTTCGTTACCAGAGCCGGAGTTAGTCGGCATCCACCTTGTATTGTCGGCTTATATAGATCCCTGTTTTAAGATTTATCACAGTCAAATAAATTACTAACAATTATCCTAACTTATTTTTAATTAATATACCAGTAAAATATTTATATATGTAACACAAATGAATTCGAACATCAGCCTACCGCCATGCAATGTGAACACTTCGGCGTGTTGCGCGGTTCAGTAGCGTCACTTCGTCGGAACGTACTGCAGTAAGGAAAGGGTTAATCGTGATTATATATGTATTCATGTACTTAATATACCATGAAATGTATATATAAAGTATACATTTGTTTTAATGAGTAAAACGTCTGCCCTCAAGTGGGAGACATGAACTTGTGGTTGTCAGGTGACGCCTGGATATGGGTCGATTCCAGCCAGTTTTTTTTTTGGTTTCGGGGGTGAAAATCTTCCGAATGTTAAAGATACCCTGCCTCTGGTGGTAGAACATGGTTATATAATCTCGCGACGGCTTCAAATCTTAGTTAACAACTGTCTTCGACGTATTCTCGGTATAATAATCTGGAAACGCTACGGTGAGATGCCGATCAACCTGCAGAACAAACGCCGCAAGTGGAACTGGATAGGCCACACGCTCCGAAGGGACACTGATCACATACCGAGGCAAGCCCTAGAATGGAATCCTCAAGGAAAGCGAAGACGTGGCCGCCCAAAGCAAACCTGGCGGCGGACTATCACTGCAGAAGTGAAGGCAGTTGGAATGACGTGGAGCGCAGTAAAGCGCGAGGCTCAAGACCACTCGGGATGGCGACGTACTGTGGACGCCCTCTGCCTCATCTTGGGAACATAGAAATAAATGATGACACCCTATATATATGGTTTATGTGAGATCTTCCCTCTAATTTTGCTATTTTGGATAGCCATTTTTGACGTAGTCCACGCTGCCCTTGAAACCCTCGTGAAGCTATCGCGATGTTTCTAGAACACATCGAATGCATCAGAGTCTGAAGCTAGATGCAGTTTAGGAATCGAGGAGACTCGTGTCAAGCAGTGAACGTGCTAGGACTGATGAATGGAATGATTTTTCATTTTGAAAGAGAATGTTAAAAGTTTTATCAACTTGGTCTTTTCTATAAAGACATGGTTAACGTTGGCTTTCGTTGAGGTTGGTAGCCCAGCGGTCTCAGAGTCGCGAGTTCGATTCCTTGGATACAATCTTATATGCACTACTCATAAGCAAGTTTCCAGATGATGGACAGCAATTTCCTCTTTGTAATACCATACTGTGATCGCCAACTCGCCTTCCAAGCGTGATGATTAAGGTATATCCTTCTATAGACATCTTTCGTGGAGGCCTATGCCCAGCCGTGGGCGTATATGGGCTGTAATAAACTATGTGAAAATAATTGAAACAAATTCAGGTTCATTGTTTCGTAATCACTGTCCACTGTTGGATATAAGCCACCTTCATAAATTACCAATAGTACCCAGAAGCGACTTGCGATCACCTTCTTCCGACAACTATACAATAATAATAATGTCTTTTCTCTAAGCTTTCGTAATTATAAAATTTCACAATAGAATTATGAGCGTTGTTTGACTGTCAACCGCACAGTGTACGCAATGGTCTGTGTAACAAAAAAAAATGATAGTAAAAAAGCAAATTTTCAACGTCTGTCCGTCTGTATTGCGAAACTGTAACACGAAGTCACTGGGAAGTTTTGCACAACCCTAGTGTGCATTCTCGCTTTCGTAGGGTAACCAAATATTACACGCGTAAATTGGGACTGTGATAATTTTTTTATTCTTACTACCAACGCTTCTACGCTATATTTGTTACGTGCCCGGCGATAAATATTACACATCGACCTTTGGAAAGAGACAATCGGATAATTTCGGTTTCGTAGAGCGTTATCTGTAAATAATAAAAAATAAAACCTGATCACTTTGAGAGTACAGATAGTGAAATTGAAGTAATTGAGAATTAGAATTTTTATTATTTTTATTATAAAGTCTCATTTTAATAATAGGTATAATAGTGTTTATTATGCACAGTTGTAATGTTTCTTAATAATTAAATAGGTAAACATAATGTCAATATGTTTTTTTCTTTTTTCTTCTTGGTAGCAAAAACATTTGTGTTGTTAATATTACTGAATTATATTTTTTAAGGTCTAAAAGCGACTACTATCTAGTGTTTTTTTTAAATTCCTTTGAATAGATCTGTTACAAGATGACTTGGTTTGACCAGATCACCGCGAAATTTCCATAATTCAAAATACACAAAATTGTCATGTATAATTTGTTGTATCTACATTGTACAAACATAATTTCAAGTTATGTTTACAAAAAAGCTTATTTATGTCTTATATATATTTACACATTGGTAGCAGAAACGTTGGTGTTGACGAATATAGTACTGAATTATGATTTTTTACCTCTAGAAGCTCCTACTACCCATTGTTTTTTAATTCTATTGAATAGATCTGTTACAAGATGACTTGATTAACCCAGGTCGCTGCGGAAATTCCAAATTTAAAATCCAAAATATTGTAACGTATAATTTGACGCTATGTGTGTAAACAAAATGACTCATACAATTTTAGAACTGTCTCATTGCGAAAGTGATTTATGGTCACATTACATTCTAAGTAATTATAGGGTTGCGTAATATAGAGGAATTGTTCTTACTGGGTATGCTGTAAGAAACATGCAGTCCGTACAGAGACATATTTTTACATCAAGTTGATATTCATGTATATGTATTATATGAGTTATACAGGGTGATTGTTTATAGGTGCAAAAGTCTTAAATATATAGCTCATATGCTATACCATACGTATCCAAAAATCAATGGTCTGATTTTCTCGACGTAATGAAAATATAGTAAAAATTAACAATTGCAAAATTCAGCCAATTATATATTAAAATTAATTATAGCCATCTGTCCTCCTGTACATCACCTATACAAAAACCAAAAAGAAATGTACAAAATTAACATAGATAATGATTTATAAAAGAAACAATTTATATACAGCTTCAAGACGTGGTCTTATCGCTCGAAGCGATCTCTACGTGACAACCTTTGGATAGAGATGAGAGAAATAAAAGAAGAGGGCAGTTTAGGGTGTCATTAATTATTCCTATGTCCTCAAGATGGGGCAGAGGGCGTCCACAGTACGTCGCCATCGCTAGCGGTCTTGAACCTCGCGTTTTACTTCGCTCCACGTCATTCCAACTGCCTTAATTTCTGCAGTGATTTTCGCTTTCCTTGAGGATACCATTCTAGGGCTTGCCTCGGTATGTGATCAGGGTCCCTTCGGAGCGTGTGGCCTATCCAGTTCCACTTGCGGCGTTTGATCTGCAGGTCGATCGGCATCTCACCGCAGCGTTTTCAGATTATTATACCGAGAATACGTCGAAGACAATTGTTAAAAAAGATTTGGAGCCGACGCGAGATATCTTTGGTGACCTTTCACGTCTCGCATCCATAGATATAGTTTAAGGTGTACATAATAAAAAAAAGACTACTTTATATTACTAGAATTGTAATTCTTCGATTTACTGTTAGAAGTAATTGGTCTGGCGCATTCTAATAAAAAATTAACATACTTCAGAGTGATCACTGTATTCAAGGTGAAGCTTTTGCTGATATATTACGTAATTTCACCCATAACTTATCACTCAATATTTTAACCTTTCAGAAATAGATTCACGAAATAATAAGTTTTTGCTGGAATAATTCTTTTATAAATATTACATTTGTAAATATTATAAGTAATGTATTATGTAATGTTACCACCCGTTCCCTGGTTTGTGGGATGGGGTGTCCATTTATCGCGGCGGGTGGGTATCGGAGGAGGGGGAGGGGTGGAGAGGAGGGTACAGTTCGGATGCTGCAGTGTTCCAAGGTTGCGTAACTTGACCTTGAACTTTGCCAAGCGACACTGTTATCGGAGGCGGCCGCGTGTTATTTTCAGTTTCATAATTATTTCTCTTTGAAGTGTCCACATTTAATTTGAAAATACGCCATTTTGTATATAAAACCTCTGTACTTGTACCAGCCGATTTGCAAATAATAGCAACGGGCAGACTACGTTGCGCACAGAACAAATGACTGTTTTTTTAATGGTCTCCCCTTTTTTTGAAGCCTCTCGTTTTTCTATCTCTTCTCTCTCTCTTCTGCTTCAAAATATTTTTTCAGTTACATATGAAACTTTATCGCACTCTCTTCTTGTATACATCGTAATTCTTCTTTACTCTCACAGTTTCTATTTACGTTTCAATCATAATTCGACCGTCCTTCGCGGCATATCTCGCTATTTAACATTTTACAATTTCCATTGTATATATTTATTGACTCGTTAAATTTAAAATTTAAATATACATATAGTATAATTTAAATTTTGACCCTCACGATGGTAGGCTGCTTTTCAAATTGTAGGTAACCACAAACACAATTTTTGTGATATAATTATGTAACACGTATTACACGTATACAGAGTGGTTTTGAAAGTAACAAAATGTCGGTAAAACAGTACCACATCTATGAGTCTTACCGATTAGCGCCATCTAGTAGATGTTTGGAGAAAATATGATAAAACATTTTTATATAGTTACCCGACTTTGACAGTTAGGACTGGAACGGAATCTGTAAAGTTGTTAAGGTATAGCATGTCCAAAGAAAATAACAATTCATTTATACATATATTTTGATCTGCTTATTTTTCAAATAAAGCCTTCGAGTGTCTCTAACACGATTGGAATTAATAAAAGCTCACAAATGGGTATCCACAATAGCACAAGACAGAAATTTCAAAACGCATATTAAAAGGAAATTGACGGAAAAGGCATTTTAGGTGAAAAACTGGCTGTACCTAAGTTTCAACTGTAAAAAGGTTTCCTATTCATTCTTAATAAACGGAATCGGATATTTTAATAAAATTCCCCAAAACATTATTGGACTACCATTTACAAAATTCAAAACGCATATTACAAGTACATTGACGGGAAAGGCTTATTATTCAATAAATGAATATTTAAATGATAAGAATCCTTGACAGTGATGTCGTCTGATTGTTTTGATTTCATTTAGGCTATATTTAATACAGTGTGTATATATAAATATGTATCTTCTTCTTCTTGAAGTGCCTCTCCAACTAGTGGAGGTTGGCTATCAGCTTCCTGCTCTCTTCCTTATTTTTAGTTCTGCGTAATAGCTCAGCAGCGCTGGCGATTCCGGTCCACTCTCTAATGTTACAAAGCCACGACTTCTTTCTCCTACCAACCTTCCTTTTACCAGCGACCTTTCCCATCATGATAAGTTGAAGGAGATTGTATCGTTGGTGTCGAAGAACGTGTCCCAAGTAAGCGATTTTCCTTCGTTTTACTGTGAGCATCAGTGCGCGTAACTATACATATAAACGTTAGTTAAACTTTATTAAAATATGTGTTATTGTGGAGTCTGTTTCCTTGCTAAGCAATGTTAAAAAATATGTCGATTATATATTATTAAGAGTTCTGTTAAAAGTTTTGATGTTTAATGAATGAATTTTATATTTATGTATATATTAAAATTTAAGTAATCGTATTTATAAAAGAAAAAGGGCAAAAACTGGACACAACTGCAACGAAATTTATTTACAATGACATTGAGTTTTTTTTTTTTATATCATAACGTAGCACAGCGCAGGTGTCCTTTCGCCACGAGTTGATATAATATAATAGAGTCATATATAAGCTGTTTAAAGAGCGTGTGACCCGTTGGTTCTCGGGTCTTGGCTAACGGTGTCTGAATTCCGAAGGTCTAATTACCATTTACGTTTTGAAAGAGAAACATTACTTTTTTAATTTTTAATTATACCTATTTAATTGTTCTAATGTCATCGATATAGTATGTAGGTCGTTTGAAATGGCAACTGTTGGTCCTTGCTGCCGAAACGTGAGTAGAAACCTCACTAGATGGACCCACGACGTAGTCAAGATTGTGGGAAACATAAAATCGGTCATGGTAGCGATATTTGGTGAAAGCCTATGCTTTGCTTCCTTCGGCTGATATGATAAAGATGACTGATTGTTCTCCTGTGAGGAGTTCTACTCTATTCTATTTTTCTTATAATGCCCTCCGTGTTTTAGGGTAACCTCTTGTTTCCTTCTCATATCGTTTCGACAGGACTTTTCGAGACATTTTCGAGTAAAATCTTTTTTATTTTTTTTATTTGCAGTTTTTCGGCTTTTTCCTTCGCAGTATCTTACGTTATTTTTCTCTCTTTCTCATCATAAAATCTTACACTCTTTTGACATTGCCACCTATAGCCTTTTACCCCTCTACACTATTCCCAAAATATCACAGTTTTTATTCAAGTGTTATTAATACAGTTTTCTTATTACATTTACTAATTACATATATTTTGGTTTTAGTATCTTCATTTTTATTGAGTTACTTAACTATTACATTAGACTAACTATATTCTTTATTGTACACGTTAGGATACATTTAATAAGTTTTACAATAATATATAAAAAAAATACAATGGACGGTCTTATCACACAAGGCAATCTCTTACAGACAACCATAGTATGAAAAAGGTTAAAGTTCTAATAATGGGTAGTATACGTGTACAAAAAATTCATATTTACAAACAAACGAACATAGACATACATACATATGTATATAACATATATTTAAAATAAATAAGGTATAATACATATTATAAATATAATACAATATTAAATAAAAACATCTAACTGATTTCGATCGCACTTGCCTTAGAAAGAAACAGAGGAAGAAAAGAAATGAACAGATAGATAATCATAGGTCTAGTAAATGGTTCTTAACCATTTTCTTGAAAATAGGTAGTGAGTTAGCAGTTATTATAGCAGAGTACTATTTTTTTTAATATTATACCATCAGTAATCATACCATACTATATTTGTTGGAACAGGGACATTGCCATAAGAATAAAAGTAACCGCTCAGCAGATTGGCAGGTTAGATTGGCAGTGTTCAAACCGCATATTACGCAGAGCTGTTAGCAGCTGAGGCCTAAAGATGCTCGCTATAGGACATTCACTAACTTTTTTATGTGGACCCCATTTCTGTGGGCCTGTAGTACATTCCCACCTCTGGGGTACACAGGGACAATTTCGGACTAATAATTCTTCTACGTTATTTTTTATTTGTCCACTCTTCTTATATCCATCGCCTCTTTTGCTTCACCAATCCTTCCGGACTGCTACTTTACAATATTTATCTTGTTTTCTATGTTTATTATACATATGTAATAAGATTTTAATTGCCTGCATCTAGCGTCTTCTAACTGTGACATCTGTTGATAGGTCCAACGTTGCGCTTCCGGCTCTCTATCCCAGAACTTTAAGGCCTCAGCGGTCATCTATTGTGTGCCATTTGACCCGCCTGCTGGTCTATGTCGTTTATTTCGTTCCGTTCAAGATCTCAATTTTGTTTCACCTAGAATTCTTCTTAAGTCGTATAGGCCCACAAATCATAATGTACCAATTGATGTATAACAGAGTAAAATTTCCAAATTGTATTGTTTATATGTATTAATTTTTGCTATATTTACCCTGTTGTGACTGGTAACTGGTAGAAGAAAGATCCGTATCAAATAGCAGCAACCCTCTACCAACTGTCTGCGATGAGTGAAAGAGAAAAAATATATTGTTAACAAAACACTAGCGATACAAATTAGAATTAATAAATAAAACATCTTTTTAAATAAAATACACAAGTCAATGACATTCGTATCCACTAATTAGACGCTCTCGTAATGTTTCATGTCTTTGGAATATATATGTAAATATTTTTATATTCACATCTGGAACAATAGACTGTCTATTTAATGAATAATTTTTTTTTCTTTTATATTGCATTGTTGCAGACATATTTACATTCTATACACTGTTGTCACAATGACAAACATAAAATATGTGTCGGCATGGCCGCATTGAGAATTAGATCGGTTGGTTAAAAAAATATTGTCTGATAAACAAATACAAATAAATACATTTAAAAAACTTTTAAGTTAAACGGTTTTTTAATACCCATATTGTGGTGGTTGTGGAAAAATATATACCTAGTCCGCCATATTAGAACGGCGTCCATCGTGAATTTTAAATTTTGACATAATCATCGTGTTTTATTAGTGTAGCCCTTTCATTTGATACCCATATTGAGGGGGTTAAGGAAAAATATGTAATCCGCCATTTTGTATCGGCGGCCATCTTAGATTTATAATGTTATTGATTTTATCATATTGTATTGTCATCTAAATTAAATGTGTGTACCGAATTTCAGATCAATCTGACAACGGGAAGGTGCTTGAATTTCAATTTCTAATTTTGACCCAAATAAATAAATTCCGTACGGGTCGAACTAAATAAAACCGTTTAAAAATAACTAAATATATCTTTCATACCGTCTGAAAGGTTTAACTAATTGTTGCTAGTGATATGGATCTGAACTCACAACCAAAGAGCTACCAAAAGAGCTATACTCAAAGATGAACAAATCAGAAATGAATGATCGTTCGTTTGAAATGGCAGTTGATGGTGTCCCGTGCCACTGATGGCTGTTGGATCCGAAAGATTCATGACAGGTGATCACTAGTCGGTAGACGTGACGTGGATATGCCATTATATTTTTAAACGGTTTTATTTAGTTCGACCCGTACGGAATTTATTTGGGTCTAAATTAGAAATTGAAATTTAAGCACTTTCCTGTTGTTAGATTGATCTGAAATTTGGTACACACATTTAATTTAGATGACAATACAATATAATAAAATCAATAACATTATAAATCTAAGATGGCCGCCGATACAAAATGGCGGATAACCTATTTTTCCTTAAACCCCTCAATATGGGTATCAAATGAAAGGGCTATACAAGTAAAACACGATGATTATGTCATAATTTAAAATTCAAGATGGACGCCGTTCCAATAAGGCGGACTAGGTATATATTTTTCCACAACCACCACAATATGGGTATCAAATAAAACCGTTTAACTTAAAAGTTTTTTAAATGTATTTATTAAAGTTAGTTTTCAAATTGGTTTGAAATAATGATTTTGAGTGGCTTATTTGTTTATTTAAATAGTTTAAATAATAAAAAAACTTTAGACATAGACAGATAGTAAATATAGTTTGTTTAATGAAAAATTGGACTAGGTGGACTAGTGGAGCAGGATGCGAATACATGGGCGGTCATCTTTGCTATCTTTGGGAGACAATCGACTGAGAGGAAGAACCTAATACGCATTTGTAAGAAAAGGACCAATATTTAGCCACTTCCACACATGTAGTCGTAGTCGTGCAATAAAGTGCACCGCCCACCAGCCCGCTGATATATGCGCATGCGGCAAACATTGCGAATCACACAACTACCACCGTTAAATCACTCAACACGTGTTTCAACCCTCTGGCTGGCGGGCGGTGCACTTTGTTGTACGACTACCACTGCA
Organism: Battus philenor; assembly: GCF_028537555.1. Taxonomy (NCBI): domain Eukaryota; kingdom Metazoa; phylum Arthropoda; class Insecta; order Lepidoptera; family Papilionidae; genus Battus; species Battus philenor. Next base: position 11,638,479 of record NW_027181686.1, read on the forward strand.
TGTGCGGAAGTGGCTAAATATTGGTCCTTTTTTACTTAGGATGGACTTCCGCAAAATAACGCCTGATTCCATAAATAATACACATTTATTTACTCTGCGATATCGAATCAGAAAAAGGACATTCAGAGACAAACCAAGGCCAATGACTTAGTATAGCTGATTGGAAAGTTGAAGTGACAGTGAACACTTTAATACGCAGGACACCTGGCCCCAGGGTTTATAAGATTTTGGAGTAAAGACCACGCGTTGGTGAGACATGGAGGTCGGTAATCAAATTATGGAGCCGCTGAAAGGACACCGCTTACAACTGCTTCTACGTTAAATATATTGGTTGGGCCCATGTCCAATAGTGGACCTAATACGGCTACAATAATGATGGGAACGGTGACAGTCATGTCAAAAGAAAGCATAGGATGTTACAGTGTAGTTCAAACCGCCGGAGCATTTAAATCTTACAAGACTTTTCACTGTTCGAATCTGTGTTGTAATTAACGAAATGTTGGTGATCTATGACTATCTTTAGAATTAAATTGTTATTTTTAACGAAAACATGTTTTAAACCAGGGATGAGAAACTCGCAGCCCGCGAGCCGCATGCGGCCCTAGAGGCAAGTAAATTTTAATTTATTTTTGTATTTAAAAAAAATGCTAGAATCAAGGTTTTAAAGATAATAAAAGTGTCTAATTAGTTGTAAATCGATTGATTACGAACATAAATTACGTTTAGAACATGGTTTGAACCTTGAATATATACTTTTTTTTCATGGCCCACTGTTTTTGAAACTGCGGCCCTCCGACCAAAAAAGGTTGCTCACCCCTGTTTTAAAGCGTTTAGATGCAAAGTATTATATTGTTTTTTTTAGTGTTAGAACGTCGAGTGAATCAAATCGAGGTAAATGACCTCTGCCGGTTCCAAAAAACAGCCTCTGTAAAAGGTTCATGCGGAATCAGAATTATTTGTGTCGCATAAAAGTTATATCTTATTTCGAAGAATTTTGGTAATAGTATAGATATATATATATTTAGGTAACCTATATTAAATATGGAACAATCTGCCAGCTTCTTTATTACTTGAGAAATATAACCCGTTTCTATGCAGGGTCAAATAAATAGATATAGGCATCTACTGAGTCTCTGTGCTCCACCGTTGAATGCACCGTCGCTTTTCAACAGACGAATTGGTGGTGCAGGCCTAGTAAGGGATAAAAAATATATTTTTTTTTAATCATTGACAGGCGAATCATTTGACTTCACTCTCGCCTGATGTCATATAGAAACCTAATTAATCTCATCTTGAAGACTTGCGTTATAATTGTCTAATTGTCTGGATATAATTAATATCCTCATATGATATACATAGTTTATAAAGACCACTCTTGTACGGTACTCCAATGCGACAACCAATCAGTAGACGCGGACAGGTAGAAGTTCAACTAGACCAGAGTTCCCCAAACTTTTTTGTTTCGTAGACCCCTTGCCATGTCTTTCCGTGTCGGGTAGACCCCCTACTTACCTGATATTGATTTCCTGTAAATTTCTAATTGTAGTGAAGTTTAGTATTAATAACTTAAAGTAAAAACACATGTTAATTTATACATTTATTAATCGAATTTAAATTAAAACTACTCAAAATAAAATTTTGTATCTGTTATGTAAAATATACGTAACATTAAATAAACTATAAATAAAATAACATAAGCAATGATTTTTTTAGTTCATAGGTACTTTTGTAAATAATATTTACATTATTTCTGCGTTCATAGACCGAAAGCGACGACGAAGTTATTAATAAAAGTAGGTAAAAAAATTCACAACAGAGAAAATCATATTTTTTGTGAATTTCGAAGGTTTTTAAAGAATAAAAATATCTTTTGTATTTCATAAAGCAAATTGGTTCGACCTTGAAAATACCTTCAATACCGTCAGACGAATTTCTTTATTTTTCTCTCGAACGACCTTCATCTAGTAAGAATAGGATTCATATATTTTTTTTACATCCTCGGCTTAGTTGACGACTTTTTTATCTAGCCAGTTTGAGACAGTTTTACGTGGATTTAACCACAGATTAAAAATGTTTTTACATCAAAACAGATTAAATATATTTATCGATATATTTTATTGCTCTAAGATGTTCGTAACTCAATGAGATGACATCTATAGTTCAGAGTGGTATTAAACATAGCCTAATATACATTTTCAAAAGTCAAAAGTTATTGTCATCTGTCGCTGTAAAGTACAAAAATCATTTTTATTTAGTGTAGTATTTCGATCATTAAAAAATATAGTGATCAATGTAAAATATGTTACATATATTTATTTATTACATTTGAATGCGACAAGAGAAAAACTTTTGACAGTAGTCTGCAAGGACATGTAGTAGCAATAGCTTATCTTAATATGTAGTACACCAATACCTCGCTTTTGAAATTTACTTTTTTTCTTAAAGATGGCAACACTTTTGTTTCTAATAGCGCCATGCCATCAAAACTCGGGGATTCCCTTTCTAAGTAAAAATCAACGTAATTTGAATACAGTTTTATTTTCGCTTTGTTTTGGCAATTTTAGAGTTCAATTTCAATTACGTAGTGTGTAGTGAGTTGTGCTTTTTTTTAAAAAGAGCATAATAAATTTTTAAGTGTTGTTTTCAGTTATAAAAAGGGTAAATATTATTCCAATTTATTTACTGGCAGAATTATATTATTTTTGTTTTTTTAAATGTTTACTTTGTTCAATTTTCTTTTTACAAAGTAGTATTTTCGTGACCCTGTAACCTATCTTCGATAACTGAAGAAACTTCTTTGTAAGCAGTACATCCAAAACATATAAAGTGTAATTACATAAGATTGTATCTCTGGTAACGAACCCGCTACCGCAATTCTTAGTTTTTCACCTCTTGTAGGATGTACCATAATGTGCACAAAATAACCTGTATATTCTAAATAAATCTATATTCATATATAGTGTTAACATATTTATACGTACAGACATAAATCTTTGTTTTACTTTTATGATGTGGATTAATTAAAGTTGTTTTTTAATTAAAATGCGTAGGTGAATTAAAACTGCTTGATTAATATTCAACATTAGGAGGCCCACGCATTTCGCCCACTTGTGTGCGAATATTCGGAGATAGAAAACAGTTTTGTTTTACCGTTATACACGTGCGTTTTAAAACCATCGATCAGTCAAGTGATTGTCAAACTTTTTCGAAATAAAAATTGTTTATTTCTCTCATCACCTTCATAATTTCAGACTTAATACGTTTATTGTTGGATATAGATCTTTTGTAGATTTTCAACAGGATGAAATGGAACCTCAACCACCATGTTGAGGTCCACCATGTGGGCGAACGTCCCACACTGCGTTTCTGGGTTCTTGGACACTACTTCTAAAAGCCACACGTGTGGCCCGTTCAGTTTAACTTGCCAATCTATTGGGCCATGTTGTTTGCTTTCGTTCCTCTGTGTTATTTCAGATTTGAACGTGTGGTTAGTAAGCGAAATATAAAATCTATATAATAATATGCTTCAAGGAATTTAGGACAGTCTGCTTGGACGCCGACCAAGCGTCGGCATCTACGGAGCGGTGCCTATTCAGTTGTCACCTGCTAGCAGCAACACGGTCATGTAACACGAAAATAGACAGTCATCTTATTTATTATTTACGTGTATTTATTTATTTTATTTACATTTTATTGTAGACCATAGATAATAAGCAAAAACAGGGAAATAATTCATATAGAGGCGATATCTACCAGACAACCTTTGGATGGAGAACAGTTCAGTTGCTAGAGATTAATGCATAGACTAAATATAAATAACATCTACTTTCATAATATTGTTATAACAACCAATATTTTAATACAGAGAGACCCCTTGTACATCCCAACATGTAGAATAGGGACTTGGTTTACAAAAATTGAACATTTTTTATTTTACTTTCTCCTCCCATTCTTAAATATTTAATAGAATCAGGCGTTACCGTGTTTCTCTCAGTCTCACACTTACTCTGTGTTTAGCACTAATCGGTGTAACATAACTCCTGAAGATGCCCCGTGGAGGGGTGAAACACGTGTTGAGTGATTTGGCGGTGGCGGTTGTGTGATTCGCATTGTTTGCCGCATACGCATTTATCAGCGGGCTGGCGGGCGGTGCACTTTGTTGCACGACTACCACTGCATGTGCGGAAGTGGCTAAATATTGGTCCTTTTCTTACTTAGGATGGACTTCCGCAAGGTAACGCCTGATTCCGTTAAATATTACATTTATTAGTATTTATTCGAGTGTATTTCGTTTAATTACCTTAAGAGGATTATAATAGAATAGAGGGTGAATGTTAGAATTCATATTGCATTTCAACATGTAGATAGATTACTGCGAAACGATGCGATGCGTTTTCTAACTGGTTGCATGCGCCTACCATTGCGGGGTGAACGGGGTATGAACCGCTATTCAAGGGCGAAACAAGGTCATGTATTGCACCTCTCGCAGATGTTCATTCAAACGGAATTTGTAAAAATTATTATAATTAAGTATATTTATACACTTTATCCTGATATTATTTTATTGTACACTCGATTTTAAGTGAAGATCGACCCAATTACAAGACTCAAAGTCTACTTGCAATATAGCATTTGACTTTAACTGACTATATTCCTGTGAAAGGACTTTAAATAACATTAAATCACCCGATATTCGCTCCTGGTCTAAGCTAAGCTTAGAGAAAGGTAACGTTATATAAAATTTGATTTTAATATGCATAAGTTATCTAAATTCGGGTATAGGTGGCGCTGTTATAAAATATTTACTTGTTTCTCAACCTATTTGTTCTATGCTCCATAAAAGCCTTTCTAAAATTCTTATGCCTCCTTATGTAACATATATAATTTTTATAAATAAATTGTAAATTAAGTACGATATGTATAGTAAGAAAATAAATAAAATAAAATATAACAATAATAGACCTAAAATTGTAGAACTCTGGAGGGAAGGCAATGGAGGTGAGGCGATAGATAGAGAAGAGATAGAAAGAGACGAAAAAGAGTATGGAGATATAAACAAAAGAAAGAAAGAATTATTACGTACATTACACTTTACATCCATGATAGTTGTTGATAAACGAGAGGCCTTAAAAACAAGATTACATAAAAAAAATAATAAAATTGTCCACCTATGGGGTGTGGACCTCGTGGTGTAAACAATGATATCTGTTAGTAATACAGTTTTAATTTAAATATCTTTAATAATTAAGACAATTGGAGTAATACAAACATATTTTCAAAATACTCTGTAATATTTTTTTACATACATATCGCAATAAATGGATTCACCTTATGATTATTACATTGAGTTGGAGATTGCTGTTGTCATTACTTTTATAATGGAGATATAATGGATTTTGTTGCATTTCCAAGTATTTTTTTCGTTTCTGTGTTCACAACATATTTTTCTCAAAAACAAGTATAAAACTATACTGTTTTATGTGCAAGGCATAATGAACATATAACCTTAACTTATTATCGTATACTATGTTACTAAATCAAACAAGATAGTTACACAGTACAACAATGTCGAAGGAACGCGTCAATCTGCCACCAATATGAATCTATTTCTGAAAAACCGAGGTCGTCGATCAGTGCATTCTTTATTTTTGTACTGTTTCTAGGTCGAAGAAAGTTTCCGAACGAATCCATATGTTCCAAATACCACTAATAATGTCTTTCGTATACACAATGATGACGCCATATTTGTTTTTGTAATTACATCCCGCGTTAATATAAATGTCATTACGAATTATTAAATATTTATTGTGTATGGTATATATAATTACTATTTTAAAGCAGAGGATTTTTGTGGTTTTTGTAATAAATTTTTTTAATCTTCTTCTTCTTCCTTCCCTTTTCCCTTTATTTGGGGTCGGGTCTCCTTATCAATTTGCGCCAGGCCACTCTATCCTGGGTTGTCCTTGCATCAAGTTGAAGTGTTTCCAGTTCCTTTCTGATATTAGACCATCACGTAGCTTTTGGACGCCCTCTCCCTCTTGGGAATTCTGGGAGGCTTAAGGCAGTTTTTACCACGTGGTCATCTGGTTTTCGTTGAATGTGGCCATACCATCGTAATATTTTTTCCTGTAATTTGCTGGGGATCGGAGCTACCTTAAACGAACCTCTGATATAATCGTTCCGTATTTTGTCCATTCTAGTTTTTTATTAATTTTTTTAATGTAATATTTAATTATTTATGGTATGTAAAGAAAAGAATGATGTGTTTAATTTATAACTTATACAACTGTCAAAATACATACAGTAACCGGCGGTAAATATTGCACATCGAGTACTTTATATTTTAAGAGCAACTGTTAAGTTTCTCGCAGGCTTTTCACAGCAGAACTGACTTCCGAGTCGGTGGTAGCTTCTTGCACGACTGACAATTCAGACATTTTATGTTGATTGAAGATTTGAAAGTGTTCATAACAGCCTATTTGTATAAACAATAACTTGATTTTATTTTTGATTTTCATTTATAATAATTTCATTACGTTTATATAATAACAATTGTACATTATATTTCATTTCCATACATTTTTTGTTTTGTTTGACGTCAAATGTTTGACAGATAGGAATTAGCATCATCAACATTACATAATATCATTATAGTATTCGTGTTTTAAATTTTAAACTGATTCCAACAAGAACAATCTTTTTCATTTTTTCAAAAAGCTTGAGTTCACAGCCTAAAACAAATTAGCCGAAATTAGCCGATTGTCTCTTTCTAAAGATCGATGTGCAATATTTATCGCCGTATCTATATTTAGCAGTGCAGATATTCTAATTTCACAGCAAATTATAGATTTTTACATATATTTTGGCATCATTAAGGCAAATTATAGTAATAATTACTAGGATTAATATTAAATTTGTTACATCATACATGTTTGAGAATAGAGCCTTCTTGCGGTGGATTATGTAAACTACGTAATACGCATGAAGCTTCTTATGTGTAGAGCTCGCATACGACTTCGTAGTGTCTACATTTTGATATAGATGGCGTTGAATTCAAAATGGGTTTTATGTTATTTATTTTTGAAGTTATCTTTATTTATGTTAATTAAGAGTAATGAAAATAACAAACTTTTATTAACAATTCATTCTGTTGAAGGTAATATAAATAAAAATTTAATATATAAATGACTAATTGAAACGATACGTATCGCTGCATGAAATTATTTTTAATAAGCAAACATCCTATGCAAATGATTTATTCTTTGTACAAATTGTTTATTCCACGCCGTAGCAAATCCTATCAGCGTTGCCGAGCCGTGTGTTATTTAAATCTTTTTAATCGATTATCGAGGACCGTGAAGTGAAATATCGATTTTTTCAAATGGGGCTGTTAAATGAGATCATTAATTATAATTGCGACCACCCACAGCACGCGCTAGACGTATCGAACGCTCTGCATCCCTCTTACGGCTTAAACTTGAACTAATAACACCACGCTTTTTATGAAATTTCCTGGACATAATATATATAATTTAAGATTCTAAGACGCGTGTGCCTAAATTACTTGTCTTGATTTTCACCATAAGATATAAATACGCCAAGACACTACAACTTTGAAAGTCACAAAGAATACATTGGACACAAGAAACTAATTACTTAGTAATAGTTTTGTCATCGTCGCTTCACTACAAGATGTCAAAGTGGGAATATTCCCTAATCGCCAGGCTTGACTGGCGGGTTTGCGATCGCAATGTGATATTACGCAAACGACGACGTGTAGGTGGCAGTTCATGTAATTAATGCACCAAATATGAATCATACATAAGACTGTATCTCGGGAATCGAACTCCAGACCTAGGATCGCAGCTCTCAGTCTACTACCGCTGGATTAATGGGTTTATTGTAATAGAAAACAATCCTTAGTCTGGAATCTTTTTATAGGAATGATAGATGCAAAAACAGACGCAACCTATGTCTGTTTCTTGCCTTTTGGGCTTGAATATTTTATATCAAATAGTTCGATAATGCGGAACAATTCTTTGCTGTTTGGATCATTCTAGAAAGCTATAGAAGATACGTACCTGATAGAAAGTGTAAAGATTTAAAGGCTCATTAGCCTATATAGCCTTAGAACATGGAGTTAAGTGAAAGATATAACGCCTAAGCGGACAGACCACCTGCCGCTTCCAACCGTTTGTATTGGAAGTCTATAGGAGAGTCCGATGTTCAGCTGTGGACATCTTACAGTTAAAACAATGTTAATGATATTAAAATAAATTACATTGACATGACTACATTACTAATAGTGTGGCTATTTAATGGAATCAGGCGTTACCTCGCGGAAGTCCATCCTAAGTAAGAAAAGGACCAATATTTAGCCACTTCCGCACATGCAGTGGTAGTCGTGCAAAAATGTGCACCGCCCGCCAGCCCGCTGATAACTGCGTATACGGCAAACAATGCGAATCACACAACCGCCACCGCCAAATTACTCAACACGTGTTTCACCCCTCCACGGGGCATCTTCAGGAGTTATGTTACACCGATTAGTGCCAAACACAGAGTCCTGTCACTCTGTGTTATCAGTGGCTTAATATTGGTCCTTTTCCTACTTAATATTGTGGCCACACGAGTTTCCACCGTCCCGTGCCGCGGTCGGAACACCATAAATTATATCACCACGTGGCAGGACGGACGCGGGCCTATTTATAATATTTGTTATAGAAACTCATGGACCAGTTGCCCTTATTGCACTGTATAAAGTTTTCCAAATGAATTGGTCACGCAATCTTATGAGGAAACTATTTTTTTATTTAAGTACACCAGTAGTACATATAAATTACATTAAAAGTTCTATTGTTTCTGATGAAGTTAATGCTGTTAGTCCTAAGGCTTTTACAGCTTCATCTGACACGAGTTCACGGAGCGGAAGGGTCAGTGAATACATTCAAAGTTACCGTGTAAATAAAGGTTCTAAGTAAGAAAAGGACCAATATTTAGCCACCGTCAATTCACTCAACACGTGGTTCACCCCTCCACGTGGCATCTTCAGGAGTTATGTTATACCGATTAGTGCCAAACACAGAGTTACTCTGTGTTGGGCTGGCGGGCGGTGCACTTTGTTGCACGACTACCTCTGCATGTGCGGAAGTGGCTAAATATTGGTCCTTTTCTTACTTAGGATGGACTTCCGCGAGGTAACGCTTGATTCCATTGAATAATACAGGTTCTATTGTGACATTAAAACATTTACTTTATACAACATTGTAGGAAGATGAGACCACAAATCAGAATAAATTGATTTAAAAATGATTGAAGAGAAAAGTAATCGCACGTAGGAAACATCTAGCTTACGACTTGAGACACCGAAAGAGTTCTTAATTTAAAAATGTGTATATAAAAATACTAAATTAAAATTAAAAATGTGTTAAGAATACAGTGAATTATTAAGGTTATTTCTAAAAACTAAAAGAGCCGCGAGATATATATAAATATAGTCAAAATGTAGCAATAAATAAAAAAATCAGAAATCAAATAAATCAACATTGATCTAACATAATATAATAATTAGAATGTAAAATCTTACTTAACTATGATTGATACCTTAATTATAAATATTTCCTAGTGTTTATTTACTGCTTTCTACCCTTTTTGACATAAAAGACCCCGTGGACTCAAAATTACTACTGTTTTGGGAGAACGAGAATAGGCCAATAGGCAACATAAGAAAGAGCTTTTTATCGACTCCGTAAAAGCGTTGTCAAACAATCACCGCTTTTCAAATGAAGAAACGCCTTATAAGAAAATAAAAACAACTGGTTTTATCCACTCTATAAATATACTAACAAATGTGTAAATATTTAAGGAGAGAGAATATATATTTATATACAGAATAATTAAACCCGATTTAATTTATAAAAGAAAAATCTTTTTTACGAAATATATAGCTATAATATTAAGATTTTAATAAATATAAAAAATAAATCAATTGAAATAGCTTATTGAACAGTTTGGGAACGAATTGCTGTTGTAACTCGTCATTGTTACAATCTATATCACTGTAAGGTATAGGTCTCCACCGAAGATATTTACGGGGGGACTTACCATAATCGACATGCTTGTCGCTTTTCTAGCGTTTGGTTGGTATTATGGTACGCAGAGGACACTGTCCCAAATCTAAAAACTTATTTGTAAGCTGTGGCATTCCTATATGGAAAATTGAACCCGCGACCTACGCTTGTATGTCGCTACGAGACTAGCATTGCTCGTATGGATTGGGTGTTACATATAATAATTGACACCCAATGCAAATAACATTCTAAGTAACGGCTTCGAGTGCCGGTCTGGCGTTGAAATCAGGGAGGCGACAATACCCTCCCTGATAGGCGGAAAAGAAAACATGAAAGAATTCCTCAGTTATTGCAAAAGAATTATACAATATGCAATAGAAAAAAATAAAAGTTAGGCATCAACAAACAAAAACAAAAAAGATATGTAAAAATAAATAATATTAAACTGTGATAAAGATAAAGATAAAAATATGATAAAACAAAACTAGAAATTAAGAAAATGTAAAATGAAAAGAGGATGAAAGAATGGTAAAACAGAGCAAAAGGGAAAGAAAGCAGAATTGTGGTATAAAAGAACAGAATGAAAGATTATGTGAAGAATGAAAGAGAAGAGAATGAAAATAAAATAATTAAGTGAATAAATTAAATGCTAATAAAGTCCCTATCCCACCATAAATAGGGGTACGAGAGGCCCCCAATAGCGGGGTCATAAAAAAAAATATTCTAAGTGACCTGTGGACTTCGTGGCCATCGGATAAAGCCTCTAAAAGGATCCTCGATCGTTGTTGCTGTGAAAAGGCTTGACCTACTCTACATTCAGCCTTTATAGCTCTATTACTTCAATTACACAAACTCTATGAAGCAGTAGATCATCTTTTCAGCCCGTAAACGCCCACTCCAATAGGCTTCGAGATATCTGCTATAATCTCCATACTTGGCAGGACGGTTGGTGATGGTAGAGTGGTATTATGGTACTCAAAAGAAACTTCCTTGTGAGTGGTAATTCCATATAATTAACGTAGAAAGATTGAATTATATAAGATTCTGTCCCGGGAATCAAATTCGCGACCCTCTATTGCAAGTCTCAATCCAACCGTTATCATACCACTGATGTTATCTGAGTGTAATTAATATAAATTAAAATCATATACGTATTTAATGGCTTTACCATAAGTAAAAATGCATATAAAATTACTCTCGTTTTTTATTTTTTATTATTTATAAATGATCAATTTCAAATATGTTATTACGTAATATTGAAATCGATAATTATAAAACTGAACATTACGAAATGTCACATTTCCCGCCATAAACGCAAACAAGATGTCCGACGGAAAACGGAAGTTTTAAATATCCGCCATATCGCATTCTATACGCGATGATTTATATTAAACATCTTACGTTATATTTTAAACTATAAATGTTGTTGAAGATTATTAATTTCTTTATTTGCTAAGATGAAGAATTTAACAATATATAAGAAATATTTTAAAACATGATAATTATTTTCTTTTATTATATCATTTATTTTTAATCTGTGAATGATTATTGCTTCAACTTGTGAATCTGTTAGACTGTCGGTTACTTTTGTCTACGGATTTTTTCATATTTTATTTATATCATTGCTTAATTTTATTTTTTTATTTTTTGTTTTATTTAAATTAGATAAAGATATATGTCAATATTGAATAGGTTTCTTCTAGAAAAGCATGTAGCATCATTGACCTCGTATTTATTAAACATCAGGCTAGATATGTCAAACGCTTTGCCTAAAGACTAAAGAAATCACGTCGACAAGTGATCTGTGATGAACAGTAAATACAGGGTGATTGATTATAGGTTTAAAAGGAAGTGTATATATAGCTCATCTGTCAGTAACAAGCGTCAAAGCTTTTGCATCTATTTCCAATCATGCTGTATAAAATTATCGTTCTGAAATATGTATTTTTCTATTGGAATGCGACAAGCTAATAATATGTGTAAGTACAGTCAGCGACAGATAAACAATTGATTAGTTTTTAATCTTGCTAATTCGAATTTTAAAAATTCTTTTTTTCTACTATATCAGTGATTCCCAAAGTGGTCTATATCGACCCCTAGGGTCTATGACAATCTGCAAAGGGTCTGCGTCAGCGTAAAAAAATTTGGGGGTCCATGAAATGAAAATGGGGGTCCACGATAGTGGATCTAAACACATACACTGATAGTACCTATTTACTTACATCATACTATCTTATAATATCAAAACATTTACATTATTTATAAAAGTACCTATGAAGTAAAAAAATTATTATATACGTTTATAAAATTGTGTAAGTTGTAGGATGTTGGTATTCGCTTTGTGGTCGCAGTACATTTTGAACTTGTAAAAACCTGAGAGTCGCAGTCTCAGAGCTTCGCTAACTTGCACTGACTTGTTCAATTCGTCACTCTATAAATACGAATGTGGAACAAATACGTTTATTCGTTTCCTGAATCTTGAAAAGGAAAGTGCTAAGAAAATATTAAAAAATATATAAACAGATAGTATGATATACTATTACACAAATTACAGTGAGTCAGTGTTATTTTGTTTGAGAGTGTTGGAGAAGTTAGAAATTTACAGGAAATCAATATCAGATAAGTAGGGGGTCTACCCAACACGGAAAAACATGGCAAGGGGTCTACGACACAAAAAAGTTTGGGGAACTCTGTACTATATTATCATTAGTTTGTGTTCCAAAAATCAACTTACTACTGCGAAATGACATTTAACTTTAAAGTGTTAAGCCGATCACCGTGTATACATTGATTGAATATTAATCACTTCATCTTGGTGAAGTAGCACATGACGGGTGATGATGCGTGCATGTTTATGCATATACCGGGATTAGAACCGCTAGCCCGTCTGCAGCATATGTAAATGTTGTATGATGAACGATCTCAGTTTTTGTTTTCGTCCCATTCCAATGAGTTATAACTGTAAATTTAAATAAATGGTTTTCATATTGAAACTACATTTGTTTCATTCACTATTTATATTTCATTACGTAATATTTGTTTATTTTTTAATGGGACACCCGCTATTAGGGTAAATAATTTATTCACTTTTATTTCTTATTATTTCTCGCATCTCTCTCTCTCTCACGTCTGTTTTAATATCTCTTACTCATTTCTCTTTTTTCTTTCACATAATCTCTTATTCCTTTACCTTTCATGTATCATTTTTAATTGTTTTTTTCAACGTTTTTTTGTTAAAAATCCTGACTCAAGAACGACTGAAGAAGCCAAAATCAGCCGATTGTCCCTTTCCAAAGGTCGATGTGCAGTATTTATCGTCGGGTACTGTATAAAGTAGCAATTTCAGGATTTTATTTTTGTACTAATAACATTACTTACCTTATGATATTTATATAATTAAATAAACCTCATTTTAATTGATAAACAAGTAACAGTTTTACCGTTTTCCGCATAAGGAAAAACATCTACAGTTAGATCATAATGAACACTGCAGCTGTCGCGTTAGACTTCATATTGTTAAAAGTAATTGGCCAGTACCAATCCAGGATAAAAATAAATAAAATTCAATTGAGATCGAAACGCTGCGTGTATCCGATTTATGTTTTATTTGTAATGTATATATTTCTTGTTTTTTTTTTTACATATAAACACTTTTTTTTGGTTTTCAGTGACGTCAAATCTTTGACAATCAGAGACATATGTTATTATTTAGTCTGTGGGATTCTCTCTAGAGTTGGCAGGTCTTAAGGTAGTAACATATCCGAAGTAGAAGTGTGTATATATATTATTTCTGAAGATGTTAATGCTGTTAGCCCTAAGGCTTTTACAGCTTCATCAGTACTGAGTTCACGGAGCGAAAGGGTCCGTGAACTAGATTTAAAACTAGAAACTAAAAGCTGGGGAGGGGTCTACCAGTTGCACGGGGACGCTCGCACGTTGTTAAGGCTCTTCGCGGTAGAGCTTTGACGGGTTATGTTGCTGGAGTGTGCTTGCGGGTTGGGACAGCAGCGTAGACCACAGGCGAGCCGAAGAGGGATCCGGATCCAACCATGGTTCGCCCACGCTGTTCGCGGTTAGGGAGCGGGCGGCCGCTCACTAAAAACGGGTATTGTGGCGTGGTGGGCGATGTTTTGTTTTGTCATGTAGAACGCGACGACCTGTGTAAAGTGTTGCAGATGCAGTGGTTGCTGATGATGCTTTGTGGTTTGCGCTTGCAGCGTTGTGAAAGTGTGTATATGAGAGCTTCGCCCGTGTTTATACCGACTTAAATGAACAATTTTATTTCTCTATAATTCCACTTTTCGATGCGCCGCTGACGATGACGTAATGTTACTACTACAAGTCCATAGCTTGTATGATATATAGAAGCGTATTTTTTACTATTTTTCTCAGAGGAAAAATAATAGTAAATTTTGTTGGCCATATCGACTTGCAGGGACCTTGACTAACCTAGCCTTCCCACGCTTTGTCTTCCGGCTGATGTCAACGATACGACCATCATTAAAGAACACATTAGTTTTGATTTTTTTAAATATAAAAACCATTTTAATAGGGACCTTTCGTACCCCTATCTATTGTGGAACAGGGACTTTGTTTTTATTTAATATTTTTTTCATTCTTCTATCGTTACTCCTGTGATCTTCCATTCGTTTATTTTCTTTCTTTCCTTTTCATATCCATTTTTCCTTTTATTCGATACCATTATTCCTTCTTCTCATAACATAACTATTATAAAAACCATTTACGTTTATCAATTAAGAATTTAAATGTCACCCACAAGAGATATTCGTTCAGTCTGTTAACATTTCATCACTAACATTAAGCATGTTTGCGGATAAAATTCAATTTTAGTTCACGCGACAACGCGCCTTTGACGTTACAAATGCGCCGCATCCGGCGGTTGAAAAATTTGACGGCCATCTTTGCGAGCCGAAGGCAAAAATGGCGGGAATATTTAATATACAATGTATTCACGGTTCTGTTCGGTGCTGCCACTTTTTTAATCTTTTTTTTTATATAACTGTGTACTTAACTTGTGTGTCTTAATATTAAGGTCACAAATTTTATTTCACATATATATAAATATTGTATTAAAAATACGAAATGTGCTTTATTTACTAAAATATTCATAATAATTAATTAAGTATTAATAGGGGTACGGAAATTTCGTATTTACGAAATAGATGCGAATAAATGCGAAAATTACTCATAAATGCGAATAAATGCGAAATGTATGGTATTTTTCTTTTTTCCAAGGTCTTCCTCAAAATGAGCTAATTGATGAATATGCACACTGTCATAGGCTAATTATTCGGTCCATTAATATAGATAAAAACCCCAATGTGCAGGACATATTGTTAGCCATCAAATGCAACTTTTCGTTTTTTTGCTGAAGCAGCATTACATAGTGCAATTAACAGCGTGGACGCTTAACGCTTCTTCTGCATATAAAATCTCGTCGTACAGACCAAAAAACGACGTTTAAAAAGTCGAATCTTTATTTTTTACAATGTTATCTTTTAATTAATTAAAACTGTTTGAAGTTAAGACTTGTACTTTAAAATTTTGTTAAATTTTACTTTCATATTTAGCAATAAAATTACTAAACAAAAATTTTTGTTTAATAAATGCCTAATTTACCCAAATTTAATAATTTTAAAGTATAAATGCGAAATTTATGCGAAATTTGCAAATTTTGAAAAATATAAATGCGAAATTGGTGATATTTTTTTTGCGAAAATTCCGTACCTCTAAGTATTAAGTATTGACTATAAGATATAATTTTTTAATTATTTTTGTATTGAAAGGAAAATAAAATCTTCAATTAGATTTCTACTTTTTTCATTGCACGTTTATAGGAAAATACATGTATATATACAAACGAAACATAAGCTTTGGTCTTAAAACTTAAAATAATAATTGTTATATATCTATCTATCTATATTGTACCTAAATAAATTTCAAATCCGCCACTGGAGACATTTAACACCAAAATTATAAAAATATTACTGAAAAATTTATATTATTATTTGGAATTAAATGTTGATGCTCGCTAAGGAAGCTAATTATTGTCGCGTATCTATAAAATTGTATTTGCAAAGAGCAACTGTTGAGTTTCTTGCCAGCTGTTAGAACTGCCTTCCGAGCCGGCCGTAGCTTCCTGTAGGGACAACAATGCCGCCATTTTATGTTTGACGATTTGAAAATGCTTATATCAGCTAGTTCGAATAGAGAATATTTTGTGTACTTTTCCAATATGCTATATAATTTCTATAACGGACTAATATATATGTTATATCTTGTGTGTATGTATTTTGGCGCATAATTTTTTGTTATTAAAAATCCAGATAAATAATGAATCTGCCGAAACAATGTTTTCGAAACTTTAATAAAACTGAGTTTTTTCACTTTTTATTAGTTACATCTCTCAATCCTCTACTATTGGCGGAGCTATTTTTTTTATTCCATTTAATTTAGTTTATTTATAATAAACGCTATCAACGCCATGTCAGTTCATGACAGCAAACTAACTTGTCAAATCATTTGTCAATGACTTTTAATTAAACGGTTTTATTTAGTTCGACCCGTACGGAATTTGTTTATTTATTTGGGTCAAAATTAGAAATTGAAATTTAAGCACCTTCCCGTTGTCAGATTGATCTGAAATTTGGTACACACATTTAATTTAGATGACAATACAATATAATAAAATCAATAAAATTATAAATCTAAGATGGCCGCCGATACAAAATGGCGGATTACATATTTTTCCTTAACCCCCTCAATATGGGTATCAAATGAAAGGGTACACTAGTAGAACACGATGCCGTTCCAATATGGCGGACTAGGTACATATTTTTCCACAACCACCACAATAAAGGTATCAAAAAACCGTTTAACTTAAAAGTTTTTTAAATGTATTTATTTTTGAACCATTACGAATGTGATTTTTAGTTTTAAAAATACTTTTTTTTTTTAATTTAATGCATGTTGTACTTGTCTATTCATCCCAAAGAGCAATGGAGAGGGTTATGCTCGGAGTTTTATTGCGAGATTGAATCAGAAATGACGACATCCGCAGAAGAACCAAGACCACAGATGTAGCGATCGAAGAATTGCTTGTCGGAAATGGCAGTAGGAGCTTAACGTTCGTGCAACCGATGACAGTAGGGTCCAATAGGTGGCGACCAGGAGCTAGAAGACGACGTGGGTAGGTTCCTTACCAACCGTCGACGTAAAGTCACGGTTAGTCGCTGGATACGAGCAGCGCAGGCGCAGCCTTTGTGGTGATCTTTGGAGGAGTCCTGAGAAAAAAAAGAAGAAGCAATAAGTCTTACTTTTTTATTGTCTTGTACATTCTGATGGCAACACTTAATAAAATGAAAATTATATTAATTTTAACTCTTGCCTATACAATCATCTCGAATCATCGCGACCCCACATGCGTTGCAATCAAGAGGTCACGCACAGTGACCGCGGGCCCGCATGTTCGAATCGTGCGCGAAGCTGATCGTTGATGAATTTAAAATTTTTGGTCGACCTGTTAATTAAACCAAAACGATGACACTATAGAAGAAATAGAATGTACAAATATGTAAACAGTAGTGTTATTGTGTGGAAGAACAGAGAAGAGAAACAGAGTTACAGAGAGAAGCAGGTAAGGTTTGAGATAGCTTGAGGAAGATTGAAGAAGGCTAAGAACAGAATAGATCATCACCATCATTATTAGAGTCCGGGGAGACCACTGGGGGCAATGAGGGCAGCACATGGGGGCAGCCCCTCTAGGACCAGTTGGAAGTGGCCTGTGCTCATATGTGTGCTCATCATGCATCTTCAGACAACGTTAACATGGTGGTCGAAGTTTCAAAGGTTCATATTCAACAACAATTAATATTTATTTTAATGTTTCATATACATCAAGCGATAAATACAACCTGTATTTAAGTTTATAGTTCGCCATAATATCTTATTGCGCCTTATCTTATTTTAAAATAATTTATCAAACTAGTGCGAATGTTAACCTGCGCCTGGACCCCAAATGATTTGACACATTTAGATAACAATTCTCGTAAAATATATTTGTTAGGAACTCATAAATGAGATAATAGAAAGTATATATATCATCATCTCTATACCAACTGAATGATGCCCACTGCATGGATCTTCACGAAGAAGTGTCTTGTACTATTCGCAGCCAGCGACTGCAACCTTATGTTAAAAATATTAAAAAAAAAATTCGTGGTCTTTGAAGAACGTGGCTGTATGTATGATATCAGTGACGAATCGTTAAATTAAAAAAAAAGTTGACAATGACGCGCTTGAAAAAGGCGGGACGAACGAATTGAGCCCCATTTAGCGTAATTAGTCCGAGCCCGGCTTAAATTGAGGGAATTGGCGGCTACGGGCGATCGCAGCTGCCTCGCCTCGTTTAAGACCTCTCTGATAAACTCGAACTAATGAAGTCTTAACGCAACATCGACAAGAATTAAAATACAATTCGTATGCGCGCCTTTGAATTAGCTAATAATGACACATTAATGTCATGATCACAGATTATAACAATTAATTGTTGAAAAAAAAGTATCAGATTTATTTCGCGCCAAAAAACTCGACAATTTTTTTTATCCAACATTCCAGTATAGCTTAAGTTTGAGCCACAGATACATAATTGACAATAGAATTTTTACAGAATGATTAGTCTTAAGTCAGAAAAAAAGCTATAAAGCTTTTAGACCTATAAACAATTTTTTATAGGTTAGGTTTGTTATTATTAACACTTTTTTAATAATTTACTTTGTTTAAACAACACGGTGGCAGTATTTTCTCTTTTAAAAATGATATAGGCATAAACGGTATTAAAAAAAAGATTATTTTGAAAATGAATCGAATATCACTGTTTAAAATATATCAGTATATTGTTACGAAATGTATATATGTCTGCATATAGCGTATCATTTTACTTTCATAATACATAGCGTGGAACACGCTAAAACAGTGTTCATTGACAGCTAATTTTAACGTTATAACGTTATATGCGTGAGCTATTTTTAACGAGTTTAACCCTTACTGCACAGACGTTGCAGACGATTATGACGTGGCAGTGAATGAAAATTAATTTCGCCTGTGAATGAATACGCCTTGTAGCTTGCCCTCTGAGGTTCCTTGTGCGTTTATTAGAGCTTCTTAAACCGCGGCCCGCTTCACAAATTGTTTAACAGTTCGCCAGTACGGACCCTTTGTTTTTACACCGTTAATTGTTATCACAGCTTCTTTTTTTGGCCTCATTCGTTAAAATATAGAAACGGAATTGTTTAGCATAGATTTGTCAAGAGATTTCATAATTAATGTGAGAAATTCAAAACTTGGTACAGTACCCGGCGATTAATATTGCAAATCGACCTTTGGAAAGAGACAATCGGCCAATTTCAGCTTCGTATAGCGTTATCTCTATCGCACGACTGACAAAATGTCACATAGGTAGCATGGGACAGAGATAGAAATCTATTCTAATCATCCATTTTAGATTAGCTCAGAAAATAGCTGTTAAAATTATTCTTTCGTTTTTGTATTTGTTATAGCATTTAACGAATAACGTATATAACGGTATTTCGTTTTGCTGTGAACTTAAAACGACAAAGAAAACGATATAAGAAAGTAAGAAGTTATTTTGACAGGCGCATTTAAAAAATATTTGTTTTGACTAATTTCGTGCGATAGAAGTCATTAAGATATAATAGGTTTGTTAATGGTATAGTGTATTAAAGATCTGGAAAACTCATTTGCAACTTTCTTTTGACCTCACTTTATTGATGGAGAAATAATGAAACATAATTAGGTTGCAATGTGAACACCACGTGTAATGTTTATGACAGATAATATTTCTTGGAACTGACAACAACTCTGACATGATGGTATATATAATCTATATACATTTAGTTTTTTTTTCAAAAGATGACAAATGCATCTCGATATGATAAGTTTGTCAAAATAAAAAAAGTCTACAATTCTTTAAAATTAATTAAAAAGTATAGATAATAATACTAATAACTATGCTATAAATATATTAGTGTTGTTGATTGATTGTATTGATTGTTGAGTGGTTGTTGTTGTTGATTGTATAGATAATAATAATAATAACTACGCGATAAAGATTTTAGTATTGTTGAAGATTGTACATTGACTTTATAAATGCCTCTCAATTCCCCTTGCAGGTAGAAATTTATATAATCCTTTCTTAGCTGATATTTAATTATCAAAATGATTATTCTTACCAAATTTCTAATTTCGAGCCACTATTATTATAGAGATATTGTGATGAATCATTGCGTAGGTGTAAACCTATTATATACACATGTATATACATTATAATTTATGTTAGTAAAACGATTATTAGTATATTTTTGGAAGGACTAAAGCATTGGCAAAAAGGCAGGAAGCGTGAGTTATATCCATTGTTATTATTAATAATATATTTCACAAATATCATACAGTACCCGGCAATAAATATTGCACATCGACTTTTGAAAAGAGACAATCGGCTAATTTCGACTTCGTAGAGACATAAGACGTTTTGTCAGTCGTATTTCGTGCGAAAGAGATAACGCTCTACGAAGCCGAAATTAGCCGATTGTCTCTTTCCAAAGGACGACGATATTTACCGCCGGGTACTGTAAGTCTATTTGACATTCCAAATAGTTGAATTTCGAATACGCCATCTTTAATAAATGGCACGTCAATCTAATTCTCCGAATTGTTAATTCAACATTTAATAATAATTCAACTTACTCATTATTGAAGCGGATAATTAGAAAATTCAGCAAAGTTTCTTAATTGTTACAACAGTAGTATTTTGTCATAATTAAATTCTATAACATTAATGGAATATCAGAATTGGAGATCGGTAGACGGACTAATGTAACATAGGGCACCCGATTGGGTAGTTGGAGCGGCAGAGACCGCAGTTACTTTAAGGTTCCGTAGTGGAAACCAAAGACTGATAATAGTTCAGTAAGAGTTTCACATACAAGGTGGAAATGACCATGTTAAGATGGTCGGAACTCAGAACACAGGCCGCTTCTATCTGGTGCTATGGGCCTCCTTCCATGTTAAGCAGTGGTCAGGTCCTCTGTCTCAAATAATGATGAAGATCGGTTCTGGTATCGCGAGAAACTTCTGTTGTCTATTCTTCAATCTTCCTCAACTTATCTATTTCTCTTTCGAACTCTCTCCATTCTCTGTACTTTCACGCAATAACACTACCTTTGAATCTGGTCAATCTAACAGGTTCTATTGGAAATATCTATGTCCAGCCGTGGACATGTTATTGCTGAAATTGATGAATAATTTTTATTGGCTTTCATTGCTTATTACGTCACAATTATTAAAGAATATCTAATATGTATATATGTGGAACAAAGCAATTTAAACGGTTTTATAATATATATTTGTGTAACTATGTTGCGATGTTATATATGTTTGGCATTTTTAAACGAATATGTGCTTCCGCGATTGCCGTTCATGTAACACTTTTATATATTTCTTTTTAAATAATTTATGCATTGTTTTAAATCGATTGTTTACGAAACGTACGCTAAGAGGAAGACTTGGAAATGATTTTATGTTTTCCTTTAACCGACGTATTCGTTGTATTTATAAAATAGTGATGTTACTATGTTGTGACGGGGTGTTATGATTTGTTGTTCGGTGTTGTGAATTTGCGACCCATTTGCCTGAGAAGTTGTGGGCGTGTAGCAGATTGTGTTATGCGACCAGGCGCTCTGCTTCATTTATCTAATGCACAGTGCATTTGCTTTTAGTTTTTAGTGCGGTTACGCCATGCGTTCGCGCACCGCCACAGAAATAACGTCGAATATCGGTCACAGACTCCGCCGAGAATGAACGCATCCAATTAATTGCCCTGGCACATCACTATCGCGGTGGACGCGGCGCGAGCGGACGCTTCCGTTACGCGCCATTTTTTTTTTAAATCGGGAGGAAAAAGCGCGAAAACAGACGTCAATGTCAAATACAGATTATATTTTTTTTATATATAAAATTGCGATAAATGTGATTTTTTTTAAAGTTAGGTCAAAGGCGATGCATATGTTTTCGTTATATCAGGTCGGGAAGAAAATGTGATGATAAGAGATTGTGGTCGCTGCGGATTCGAATACCAGTGCGATCGTTGTAGTAGAGCGGCGATGGCGTGTAGTGGCAGCCCTTCGCGGAATCCCGCGCGTTGATTCATACACCGGTTATCGTGTTTGCGGTGACGACATGGCGTGCGAGGTCAGGAGTTGGATGCCGGTCGCCGTCGCAAGCGCACTGCGCGACGACCGCTCTACCGCGCCGCTCGTAGACTGGCTTCGTACCATCCGTCTCACCGTCGAAGAATACGATCCGCTGGTCACCATCCGACCTCCCCCTGATCGATCCGAGGACGCCTTCGATGCGATCCTATCACAACTCGGAACAGAGATCTACAAACTCGATGAGTATCAAAGAAATCTCGTCCCGGCGGAGAAGGAAGTGTCTCTAAGTATTTTAGATATCTTCGACGAGTGTCTGCGCGGAATGGAGGTGACAGCGAAGATGGAGCCGGTGCCCACGGATTGTATATTAAACGGTGATAGTGACTGTGAATCGAGTTTGTCTGACGTTTCGTTTGTGACCAGTACTCCTGTGAGGTGCGAGGAGACGAAGATGGAACGCAGTGCACCTATTCCGATGCCGAGGAAGAAAATAGACGTGGTTCTCTCGGCACCTGAAGTTCTGAGCCGTTTCGACTCTGACAGCGATTCGGAAAGCACCTGCTGGAGTTACAAGGAGTGTGGTTCTAGTTCGGAGCAGGTGAAAGCGTATGCTATGGTGTGGTCGCATTCGAGCGGGTTTCACAACTCTGATGAGATATTGCGAAGGGTTTTGGCGCAGCATCACGCTACAGAGTCCCGGGTGGCGTTCGAGACGGCGCGGGAACTGTCGCCGCCGCGATATTCCGTGTACGCGTTGTTGGAGGTAACAGACAGGTGCACGGGCGATGCGCGCTCAGTCGCCGCGATGACGCCCGACCAGGCGGACGGGTATGAGCCGGTCCGCGACGCGCTCACCGACGAGAATATATACGAGGAGATCGAGTACGGATGCAGCTACACAGACGAGGGTTGCTCATGCGGTACGAATGACAGCCGCTCCCCCAGCGCCAGCACCGACCGCGACAGCCCTCTCTACGCAAACCTCAGGGACCACGACGCCTATGCCGTCCCCCCTGACGTGATCTTCTGGAAGAATCTCCTCTCCGATCCGTACTATAACGAAGATGAGGAAGACGAGGTGAGTTCCTACTCTTATCTGTGCGCTTGTGAACTTGTACTTCTTTAAACATCATTAACTTGATGTACTTTGCACTGTTAACATTACAAATAATTTTAATAAATAACTATAAAATATTATTTATTATTCCGTATACTGTAAGACTTAAATAACAATAATTATGATATCATTGTTATTTTGTTGTTATTGTGTTGGTTTGTTATATTACTTGTGTTATTTCTATGTTAAACTTAACATTGTTAGACTATGTTTTTTGTTTGTTTGTTTACATCATTAACTGTAAAGGTTTTGATTGGAATTAAGCCTTTGACAGTTAGAAACGTGTGTTATTATTTAATCTATATTATAAGTCAAAGAAAGAAAAAAAAAAAAGGAAGTTTTGTTTTAGCTACTTTCGTCGTATTTCATAATTTTCTCTATAACTACACTACACGTGTCTTAAGGACTTACAAAAAATACATTCTATTTACGTTTTTTTTAAAGACAAGGAAATCGTGTAGAAAATGGAGCAGGCTATATAGTTATGATGAACATAAGAAAAGCTAGAATCAGAAAGTTTGGTTACAAAACTTGCAAGCAATTTATATATATATGTAATTAACGTTTTATTATTAACACATTTAAGTATGTTCGTATTAGTAATTACATGATAAATATATAGTGTATAGTAGTTATCATATATACGCTCTGTAATATGTAATATTATATTATATATTTTTTAAAATGGAATGCAAGTGGCCAATTACTTCTGGCGTCACAATGTCAGGGACAGATAATAAACAATAATTAATGTTAACGTGTCATTCGATTTTTAAATGTTTTTACGCATTAGATTATTTATTATTTCTGTAACTATAGGGTGTACTAAACAATAGTCTCTAAGACGTCATTAGTGAACAGCCTGTACCCAAATACCAAGTATAAATTGAATAACCTTAATAGCTTCTTACAAAAATTAACATGTTTTCGAACGATCGTTTTATAATCTAATAATATTGTTTAATGGTTATATGCCATATGCTATGTGTTATATGCTATATAGCATTATGTGTTAATATTTTTTTTTCTTTGCGTTATCTTTTTTTTTGGAATGGACTGTCACTGCTGCCCAAATTACATCATCGCGAGTTCGTGGTGGCAGAGCAGAGTGCGGCTTAACCCTTTGGGGCACGCTGGTATTAAAAATGTCCCACCTTTTTGATGCGTAATAACGCATGGTGGGACATTCTCGACCCACCTGGAAATATTGGAATAGTTGCGCGCTCATACATCTTTTTCTAAACTTTATTATTTAATGTATTTGGCAACACAATTAGCAATTGTTAAAAATATACTCGATTGCGCTGGCAAGGTTTATCATCATATGACAGGTTCATCAAGTGTTTAAACCGGAATTTTTTAGTAGTTAATAACAGAATTAAATTTTTATTTTTTTGTATCATGGTATATCCTTATTAATAATTACACACCAATTTTGTTAAATTTTGAACAAAATAAAATTTCGGTGCAACATGGGTATTTTTATTTTCTAAAATTCCGTGCCCCAAAGGGTTAAGAACTCTTTTAAAGTTTGTTATAACACAACGTTTGGCAGCAGCAAAATAGTGTTTGAAATGTATGAATATATAAATATATTGATACGTTTCGTATGACAAAGAGAAACTGTTAAAAAGTAAGTAATTATGACCCTCGTTGAGTCTATATATGGCATCGGTTAGATACATTGTATTGGCACATTAGTTATGCGTGGCCATTTGGGTGTCGCAAAGGATCCCATACAGGGACAGTCGATGATGTACAACCGCGCAGGATTTCCTGTCGTGTTCTACAGTACCAACGGTATATGCAAAACTATCCTTAGTCGTCTCATCGACGCTGTTGCGTTGTTGAATGAACACGTAAACAATTAAATTACACTTATATAACAGTGACAGTTTACAATTGCATAATTACATTGTTAAAGTACACTCGATTTTACTTACACGGTACATACTTACATTAGATGAGCATGCAAAAAAAAATTAAATACATGTGACATATATTTAATATGTCAGAAAGGTCATTGACCTTAAAATATGTATTTATTTAATTAAAATTTATTGTACACCATAAATATATATAGAAATACATCTAACAGGAAATGTAACCAAAAAAACATAGATAATAATTAAAAATTAAATAATCTAATATATAAAATTTCCATGTCACAATGTTAGTTACCGTACTCCTACGAAACGGCTTCAACGATTTTTACCAAATTTTATATGCGTATTCAATAGGTCTGAGAATCGGCTACTATATATTTTCTATAACCCTAAGTGATAAGGGTTGTTCACCCTTAAAAAGAAATATTTTTTTATGATACAGCATATAAAAATACATACAACCCTAAATTTTGTCCCCTCTACGATCAACTCTTATTTTTAATTGTTAAATAAAAACTTTAACTTTTTTTCTAAAAAACGTTTGCGTGCTCAACTAGTTTAATAAAGAGATACAGTTGGTGTTATCGCTCGAGATATCTACCAAACAACCACATATATATACATATATACATATAAATATCGTGTAAGATCAAATGATTAACAATAAAATATATCTTACATATGTATTTATAAAACAAAAAACAATAAAAAAAACAGTGAAAATTAATTTCATAACTACAGAACATACAAAATACAAATTCAAATTAAGAATAAAAATCAATTTCGCAACTATTCATTGCTATTCGATAAGATAAAGATATAAAACACAGATTAAAAAACGTCACTTTCAATAAATAAATAGCAAAAACAAATAAAATTCGAGTGTGTGTTTGATTAAAATAATCGCTTTTTACGACATCCATTTGAATATGTATACCAACAATTTTTTTGGTATGTCTGTCTGTTTGTTTTTGCTATTCTCTGAAATAGCTTAACCGAATTTGAAGAGCCTTATACTGGTTGGTAGCTGTATTTTAGAAAAATTTTTAAACAAAAAAAAATTGTTATTCCACGCGGTTGATGTCACAGGCATAGCTAGTAATTTAAATATCAAATAAAATATTACACGAATTTTCAAGTACCAACAGGATGATTATTTATAAGTTTAAAATAAAAGTTTTAGTGTTTTGAATTTATATCACATTTGATATAAATTAATTTATGAAACATCAAATTAATTTCGGATTATTACATAAATACCACGCAGGCGAAGACGCGGGCACAGCTAGTATAGAATAAATACGGTTGGTATAGCGCATTCATTTATGACAGCCTATAGGCGCCCGTTGTAAGGCATATGTCTCCCCCAAGGACCTCCGCGACTTACACTATATTGTCAGTCCATCTAGTGGGATTCGACCCATGTACCCCTGTATTATATATGTAGCTAGTATATTTTATATATGTATCGCATACACAAATAAAATATATTTACAATTGTATGAACAAGAATTAAAACGACTTAAAATGGATATATTTTTTTGTCCATTTTCAATTTAAGATTCGATAGATAATATATTTATAGCAGACTAAATAGCATAAACGTATTAGCTCATTGTTAAAACTATAATTCTGCTACAAAGATATATATATATATTTCTTCGTTAGTATTTAATAAAAATCAGAATCTGATTTAAAATATTGTCTATTATTCATAATTAATACGTTTTTAATAATTAATTATATTACAAGAAATCTTTTTTGCAATATCAATTTTGTTATGTAAGTTAAGCAGAGTTAAAAAACTTACGTCTTGTATTTGATATTTTTACTTTTACTTATCTTTCATATCTCTGTTGGATTTTGATTTTGGAACGTATTTTTCTAAATTTGAATCGCTGTCGGTTGACAGCAAGAGAATCTAGAAGATTCTAGAACTACAATAAATAAACTCAGTTCTCTCAGGAAACAGGGTCAGGTCGAACCATTCTTTATAATTAAATTGGGACCCGTGGACCTTCCAGGTCACTTTTTTATATAAATGACTCCGTTTTCAAGACCTGGGAGGACTGGGAGATTTTTTTCGCTAACAGGTGGTGCAAAAGTAATGTCATATTTTGAACCGGCAACCATTTTGTTATAAATTAAAAAAGGACTCTGTTGTTGAAAAAAGTTTATTCGAAAGATTGATGACATTAATTAGAAAAAATGATATGGCTTAAGTGGCAACACGAGTTGATGCATAATTACGCCTGTTTTACTAGATTTTGAACAATTCCTCGCAAAACATCTGGCTCCAAATTGCCGATAGCTTCTTTAATGGCAGCACCACCAGATCCAGATGCATGAAGCGCTCAGCCAATTGCTTGATTATTCTAGCACAAGGAGCAAAACGAAATCAAAAATCACGCTCCATTAAAACAACAGAATTAAAGTTTATCAAATTAGCAGCAAAAGTAATTCCACGTTATTGAGGAGTATATCGCTTCATTGCTTTTTACGTATAATTCTTTATATATCTAAATTATAAATCTCAAAGCGCAGTGACATTTGGCGCCATTTGTAAAAATTATGTCACTTTCACATTATGACATTACTTTTGCGCCACCTATTACGTGTTGCTCTTAAAATGAAAATACTTGACGGCTAAAATTTTAATACACGTATATTTTTAACGAATTTAAAATCATGTCTCTGAACATGGCACGCTTTTAATTAGACGTAATTGTTATGTAATGTCAAGTATTAAAATTTTTCTATGTCATATTATAAGTATTCTCATTGATTTGCATGCGTAAATAAACTATTACGTAGTATCGTTGATTGGTCTAAATTGTAACGAAGGTTTTATATATATCGTCTGTTATTTGCGCAGCGTCCAAAAAGTTTTTATATATAACTAGCTGATCCCGCAAACGTTGTTTTGCAAAAAAAAATAAAGTTTTTAATTAACAAATGTAAGATAGGGGTTGATCGTAGGAGGTGAAAATATAGGTTTGTATGTATTTTGTATGCTGTATCATAATAAAATAAAAACCAAAAAAAATGTCTAAATAATTAAAAATAAAATTAAGGGGTGGACCGGACCACCCTTATCACTTAGGGGTATGGAAAATAGATAGTAGCCGATTCTCAGACATACTGAATACGCATGTAAAATTTGGTAAAAATCGGTCAGGCCGTTTCGGAGGAGTTCAAGTTCGAACACCGTGACACGAGAATTTTATATATTAGATTTTAATTATTTTTTTTTAAATCGGGCATAGGTTAATACTACCAAGACTCTATGTATAAATGTCGTTTATTCTTCCTATAGATATTCGGAATTCTTTAAATGAATAAAAATATGTCTTTGTTTATCGCACGGACAAAGATTTAAGTTTCAAAGAAGTCATAAATACTTTAAGTGATTTCACCGCGCGTTATATTGTGCACGGAAACTTACTTGACTTTAATCTCTATTCATATTTCTTCTATTATACTCCGGAATTTTTGAATGATAGAAAGAGAGAGAAACGTCGCGAAAGAAATAGATGTAATCTGTGTCGCTTTTAAGACAGTATTGTCATACTTTTATTCTTATTGTGAGAGGACCTCGTTCCCTCTAAATATCGGATAGAAATTGTTTGCTTAATTTTTTTTTATTATACTATCTTCTTTATACTTCTTAATATCTTTTATTATTCTTCTATCTTATACTGTTATATTTCACATAAGAAGTATTTAAATAATAATACAGTAATCATAAATTGATAGCAAAACAATAGTAAACGACGATAAATGTTGCACATCGTCCTTTGAAAAGAGACAATCGGCTAATTTCGGCTTCGTAGAGCGTTATCTCTGTCGCACGATTGATAAAACGTCACATAGGTAGTATAATAATGTAATTTTAAAAACAGGTTATTTTAAATATTGTCCGCCATATTGGTTATGGTGTATAATTTTGCCGCGTAAATTTATTTTAAGTGTTTAATGGAATCAGGAGTTATTTTGCGGAAGTCCATCCTAAGTAAGAAAAGGACCAATATTTAGCCACTTCCGCACATGCAGTGGTAGTCGTGCAACAAAGTGCACCGCCCGCCAGCCCGCTGATAAATGCGCATGCGGCAAACAATGCGAATTACACAACTGCCACCGTTAAATCACTCAACACGTGTTTCACCCCTCCACGGGGCATCTTCAGGAGTTATGTTACACCGATTAGTGCCAAACACAGAGTGACCAAAAGAGTGGCACTAATCGGCTAAAACTAAATATTGGTCCATTTCTCACTTTATTTTAAGTAAAATATGTCATTTGGATTATATATTTATTAGTTTTATTATCATGTTATGATTATCCATATTGATAAACTGTGTACATTTTGAAAAAAAAAATGAAGAAAGTGTTCATTTTAATAGAATTTAGGATCGAAACAAAACTTCTGTATAAAAAAGAAACTCGTAAAAATCGTGTAACAGTTTAAAGGATCATAAAATAGTACCTGAGAGAAATTGTGATTTCGTTAGTGTGGTTTTGTTGCTATTTGTTTGTTATGGTGCTACTGCTATATAGCAATATGCAAATAAATGCTAGTTCGTATGCGATACACATGTATTCATGTGTACGTGTGTATAACTTGTCAGTGTGTGGGTATACTAAATAAGTTTTTAAATATCTTTAATGAGATAGCCTATCGACCCGCTCACTCTGATTTGTGGCAACACTGCAGCTATTAACTATTTTTAAGGGTATTTAATCGCTTCGAAAAGTCAGTTTATAGCGGTCATAAAATAGTCGAAGGCTGGCAAACTTGTGGGTTTTTGTTTTTAAATTGTTTATGGAAACAGGTGAATATAAATTTTAGAAAGATGTATTTATGTTCTTGATATACCATGATTACATTTTAAAAAGATTTTCGAGAACTTTCTTTTATAAAACCCTAATTGTGTATAAATATAGATATTAATATGAAAAATATGGCGATGTACTTAAAGATTGAAACGCTTATAAACACACTGGTTATATCTTTTTTTAGGATTTATTATATTTAGTTACTAATATATAGGCGATAAATATTGCACATCGATCTCTGGAAAGAGAAAATCGGCTAAGCCGAAGAGCATTGTCTCTGTCCCACACTAACCCGTGTGACGTTTTGTCAGACGTGCGACAGAGATAACGCTCTACGAAGCCGAAACTAGCCGATTGTCTCTTTCCAAAGGTCGATGTGCAATATTTATCGCCGCGTACTGTAAGCGTGTACGTTTTCATAATAAACTCTCTCGTAATGCCACAGA
Organism: Battus philenor; assembly: GCF_028537555.1. Classification (NCBI taxonomy): domain Eukaryota; kingdom Metazoa; phylum Arthropoda; class Insecta; order Lepidoptera; family Papilionidae; genus Battus; species Battus philenor. The sequence goes on from NW_027181686.1 coordinate 11,669,085, forward strand.
ATTATAATGCAATAAATTAAACACGTTGTCCAAACAACTTTGTAAAAATTCTATACATTGTTAGGGATTTATAAAAAAACTAGTTGTGGCCCGCGATTGCGTCTGCGTGGAATTAGTATTAATATTTTTTCTTCATTTATGATAGCGGAAAAAAATTTTGGAATTCACATAAATTCTTATTTCACGTTCCATTTCAATTCATTTCAGTTCCATTGAGTCCTCATTATGACATGTCCAAACAAAAAATATTCCTATGTATACAGTGGACGATGTCCTATATTTTATGTCTAATTCTTTGAGGATCGAAACGTTGGTTCGGTGAGGTATCCACGGGATTATCAGCATACGTCTCCAGCGCCACATCCTCAGGGAGTCAACTCTACGACAATTTAGAATCCTCTGCGTCTGAGTCTCAGCTATATATAGAAAGATTATAAAGACCAGGGTTCTCATGAGTCGAAACTTTGCGATATATACTACGGTGTTTCCAGATCATTGTGTTTGAGTAACAATTTATCACATATAGCTAATAAGCTTCCATAGTTACATTGGTAAAGTCGCATTGTTAGAGCAGTGGTAGTCCAGTGGTAGAGGAATGAGATTTGCGATCCTAGGTCATCTGTTCGACTTCCAGAATACAATCTTATATAATTCACACCTTGTACATTAATTATATAAGAATACAACTGCTCACACACAAGCTTTATTATATTTATTGGCTTATATCACTACTAGGCCTTCCAAAAACATACAATAATGGCGGAATTTATGTCGTATAGAACCTTAAAGGATTGAGATGTGCGATCATAGGTATCGGGTTCAATTCCTGGTAAACAATTTCAGGTAATGCTCACTTTGTGCATAGTAGCGTCCTCTGCGTACCATAATACCACACTGCAATCGCCAACCCGCCTCCCAACGTGGCGATTATGGTATATCCCACCATAGATATCTTTTGCTGGAAGTTCATGCCTTGGAGGCGTATATGAACTGAAAAGACTCACATATATGTCTCATAGGTGATATAACAAAACTATGTTAACATATATAAAGGAAATCTAAAACGAGAAAAAAATATAAGCATTAATAGAAAGAAATGTCATACCAAAACAAAAAGACAGATGCATTTGTTTATCCGGGATATTCTTATAATTTAAAAAACGAATAGAACATTTAAAAATGAACCGCTACCGGAAGTGACGAAGTGTGATGTCTGGAAAAAAAAGTATAAACTAGTTTTGATTAGGACATGACGTCACAGCTCAATTATATCCGGTTTGAACAGGAAGCAAAGACTACAGTTTTGGAGACGACGGTGTAGGCGTCGCTCTATCTCTGACCGCGCTGAGCCATTCACTATACTATTATATAATATACATTTAATATGATATTTTCTAATCAACTGCTATATAATTAATAATGTAAAAAAATGCATTAAAATTATGCAAAAACAGACAGACAATTAGTTTTATAAAATCAGTATTAATTAGTAAATTAATTAAAATATAAGTTCTTTATTCAAGATACAAAAGATTACATCTCGTTTTGACATTAAGTTAAACCTATCTACCACCAGTTCGGATAAAATGCCTCTAAACTGCTACTTATTTTTTAAATAATTGTAAAATTATATCTATACAAATAAATAAAATTAAAGTGTTTGTTCGTAAGTAGATATATATACGGTACATATATTAAATTAACATGTCTATTTTAAATATTTGTATGTATATTCTGGTTAATCTCTGAAAATACTTGAGCTCCTTCGACGGTACTTATTCTGGTAGCTGAAAGTGAAAGAAAGCTGTAGGTAGCTGAAGTAATAGCAGTAACTTAAGCTACTTTTATTTAAGAAAAAATATTAAATGAAAAAAAATAAGTAAATATTTTTTATTAATTACCACGAGGACAAAATTGCGGGCATAGCTAGTATTTAATAAAGATAATGATGAGATTTTTAACAGGCTATTTGATGGGTTTTCCAATGGAATGCCTGAGATATGTATCTTTTATGATGTCATTTACATTGTTTGAAACCTTATCATACAAATGGACAGACAATTTTTTATAAACATATTAGTGAAAGATTACTTAACATTTTATCTGAGATTCTATGGCAATAGTAAACGCTGCTCATGTAAAGATAGAAGCAAATTCAATGAATTCGCGTTTTTAGACAAGAAATTTTGTTATTTTTTTTATATTTATTGTATATGTCGCAGTGTGGGTAAAGCCGTCCACTTGATGGACCAACAACATAGATATAGGATACAGAAGATCAGATTACATGTCGATAATGAAGTCGTACTTTCTGGAAAAATCAGTAAAATTTTTGCGAATATTAAAAAAACTCAAAATTTGGCTGTACACGTATTACTTTTGTCTATTTTTATATCGAGGAAAAGAATAAAAAAAAAGATTAGAATCGATTTTTAATAATCATAAATTATGTAATATTTATTACTTTTAAAACTCGTCAATCGATGTAATTATGTCTGTCAATTATCGATTGCGTAAGAAATCGATTTTGCAATCAATTTATCGGCATGCAACCTCTTTCGTGCAAAACTCAATGTTTTAATATTAATGACGCGTCATGAAAGTGTGCGAATATTTTTCCTATTATATATTTGTTAAGACTGATGTAAGGTTTTTTGTTACAAGTTCTTATACTATCATTGATTATATGTGAGGTTGTTTAAACCTCGGCTTGCCTGCAAAGTCGGAGATATCGAACCGGCAAGCGAAACAGGTGCGGAGTTAGGTTAGTAAATATGTTCATCTATACATACAAATAAATAAAATTTGAATGTATGTTCGGATTTTTTAAATTCTTAGCTGACTACTACTCAACAAAAGGAATATTGATACAAAATTTCATGTATCCAAACCTTATAGTTGAAGAGATATCGTGATGAGTCAGCATAATGACGCAAATGTCATATATACGTAGATAATAAATGAAAATCAATTTTTTTTTTATTGACACATAGGACAAAAATATCGCTCAAAATGTTTTTAAAAATAGAATAAAATCAAACACATGGTTTCGGGTTATGTTTTCAGAAGGCATTAATACAAGGTCACCTTTGTCATGCGTTCGTCCGCCATTGCAAAAGACATAAATTCTCTCTTTATTACATCCACGTTTTTAATCTGTGCATTTAAGAAATTCCATTTATAAATAGTTCGTTAATGTTGCGATCATTCACTAATGAATTATTATTGAATCGATTTTAAATATTTGTTAGTGTATATCATTTTATAAACATTAAGTTTTAATACTTCCGTAACATTTATGTGAATGTACCACATTACGCTTGTTAAAAATAAATTTTGGTGATTAAAACAAACTTTAAATATAATACAGTTTCGAAGAATGTTTTCATATTAGACTAAAACAGGGCTGAGCAACCTTTTTAACAATAAATATACCATAACAGGCCTTTGCAAATGACTTCATGACTCTTTCTTACAAGTACTGTTATTATACTAATTTTTTGCTACCCAATAAACCATATTTCATACATTAAAGCAGGAACATAATAGGATAATTTGACCCACCATGGTAGAAATAGGTAGAAATCTAGTAAGTGTTGGTATGATTAGTGCAAATTAGAGCATAGATAGAACATAGAATCAATATAAAAAAATTGCGCAGACGCATCGCGTTCTTATTCCATGTTTGAATAAATCGCTGTGTGAGTAAATCGTCACAACGGTTTAATACGTACTACTATTTATAATAATTAATTTTAAATGAATAAATCGATGAGAGAAAGTCGATAAAATAAATTCAATGGGGGCCGTATAAACAGTTTAAAAAGTCCGCAAGCGGGCCGCATGTTGATCACCCCTGAACTAACAAAACGTCTTAAAAATCCGTAGCGTGGTTCAACAACTCATGCTCATTTGATACGTTTGATCACAATACTCACGTCGACATATATACAGGATATATTTATAGTTGTTAAAGTATATATATAGTTGTGTATAATAACACAATATTAACATAGACTTTATATTGCAAAAAGTAATTGGCGTAACGTATTTCAATATAAAAATTGAATTGATTAGAGATGGGTATAATAGCGTTTTAAATCGTTAACAGACAAATGAGATATACATTCACTCCTGAATAGATAGTTTGAATAAATAAGAAGCCAACAGCTGAAATAACACAGTTAGTAGATAACCTCGTCACTCATTCGCGAAGAATGGCGGTTAACTTTAACTGCAATCGTTTTAACTGATAACGTTTACGCCCGAAGCGTTATTAAATAGAATCGTCGTTTCCAGGAACTCGAGACCAATCGATTGCTCATTCCTAGAATTTTATAATTCCATATTTAAATTTAAATTTTTTATTTATCGGCCAGCTGTGTCTGCGTCCGAGTGGAATTTAAAAAGAGAACAGTTTAATTAATTTTTTTTCGTCGTAATTTTTATTTCTAAAATAAAAGTAGTTTAATTTAGTTTTTAAGCTATATGCCGGAAAAGTCTTGTCGAAATAAATCCAGGAATTTTAGGCATTAGCTGGAACAAACAGACAGATAAAAAATAATTTTTTTTTGTGTATGTGCCGTATATGGTCGTAAGGCAAAAGGTATATTAAAATTATTTTTTTTTATATCAGTCGAAGGAACTGTGGCTGCGAGTTTGAAGTCTTTGGACAGGCACGGTTTAATTTCCGGTGTCATCACTAGTGAATGATGTTGTCTATCTTTCTCTGTCTTGCTGCAACTGTCTTCTCTGCAATCCGGTGGTGGCACGGACATGCAGGTGCAGTGAAGACCTAGGGAAGATGATGGAGACGTAACGGAATGGCCAGTTCTGTTATAATATGGTGTTTCACCACAATGGCAGATGGCTTCTTGATATTTTATAAGTAACGCGTACTACCAGAGATTCCCGCCAAAACCATACTCTGAATTCCAAAGACAAATCTACCATCAGACAATACGATGCACACAAAGAAATGTTTATTAGTATTACTTTCAAGGAATGCGGGCGACTTGTTACGACAGCAGCTAAACAGCTGGCCATAACGCCTTGACTAATGGACCGATAACTAAACCGTGCAATCAGAAATACCTTGTTTATTTCGTTCATGTACAATACTAAACGGTATATGCGAAACATTTGTCCCATAAATCAACGTCAAGACCGTACTAAAGAGAAGTAAATTTGAAAATTATTACCGTTTAAAAAAGTAAATGTTCTTTACACACACATGTGTGTGCTTGTGCGTGCGTGTGTGCGTGTATATTTAAAATATGTCGACAGAAACATTACTTTCCGTTTTCCCTAATATATACAATACATATACTGTACCCGGCGATAAATATTGCACATCGATCTTTGGAAAGAGACAATCTGCTAATTTCGGCTTCGTAGAGCTTCATCTCTGTCGCACGAAATACGAATGACAAAACGTCACATAGGTAGTGTGGTCGCTTTGAATTTTCTTAGAAAATTTCATAGTGTGATATAGTGATTGAAAATTGGTGGAAAAGTTTGAAAGCCTGTGCTTTTATGCTTGTAACTAATCATCTGTGTCTGAGAAATTTGGGCTCTGATTTTTAATATAGTTTGAGAATGTTAAAAGCAGGTAAATTATTTGATAACAGTTGCTTTTGTATGGTTTCTTATCGCGGAAGTAAATGGCGATTTTCTTTCACGCTCGAAGGCGTCGCGGCAAAACATTTACCTTGGCCTGCGGGTGCAGTGGTCTGATCTAATTTGCAATTAAAATCTAAGTAGAAAATATGGCATCGGTCGCGATAATGTGCATCGATTCGGTAGACAATTGTAAATGTAATTATTTAATGGAAAAAAATAGTAAAGTGATGTAAGACGATAGTAATAATAGAATTGAAAGTAAACAATAAACTGGTCAAATAACACTTTTAAATGAGATATAAAAACCAAAATATATTAAATAAGTAAATGTGATAAGAAAACTGTGATAATAATACAATAACAAAACTGTGACATTTTGGGGATAGAATGGAGAGGTGAAAAGGTATGAGAGATTGTATAACAATGTCAAAGGAGTGGAAGATTTTAAGACGGGGGAAAAAGAAAAAAAGAAGAATGAAAAAATTTGAAGAAGGTTTAGATTTACTTATCACGTGAAATATGAGTTGACAACCCTGAAAATTACGCATAAACTAGCTAGTTTGATGATTCCGCGTGCGCTTAAATTTTTTTTTTCGTCTTGTTTTCACTCTCGCTAAAGGCAACCGTTACGGTCACGTAGAGCCAGTTGTTTACGTTGCGGCGAATATTTAGACGATTGTGTGGCGAACAATGACATGTTTCTACGCGTTTTTCTTTCAAATTCCGATTGTGTCGAATCTTTTGTGTTTATCTGGATTTATTTAAATTACCCATTAATAACAATTATTTGAATAAATAAACTATTTTTCGTATTATCAATTCATGTATAACAATGTAAAGTGTATATAACAGTTGGCATACAAGTAATGTCATAATGTGATCGCGACTTAATTTTTACAAATGGCGCCCAAATGTCACTGCGCTTTGACATTTATGATGTATATATATAGAGAATTAGTTTTCAATAAGTGATAGAACAATACACAGATCTAGAATGTGGTATTATTGTTATACTTATTTAATAAATTTTCTGACTGTTGTTTTAACGCAGTGTTAATTTCGTCGTCATACACTAGACTTCTTCCTTTGAGGCTTTTTAAAATCTCGCGTTATTTCTTTCAAACCACTTCACAACCCTTAAACCTAACATTTATGAAAATAACGTCAATATTGAAACAGAAGTTTTGCTAGTACAAAATGCAGTAAAAAGAGCGCAATTATTCTTTAACTCGGAAGGTGGCCACTTGAACGATATGATTTTTTCAAATTATTATCATTAATCTTACACTTTCAAACATATTTTTTTTTGCAATTACAGAGCTCTTTTTTAATTTATAACAAAATGGCAGTCGGTTTAAATTATGACATTACTTTTGCACCATCTGCTAAACATAAAGATTGGTTAGATTCTTGAATTAAAGTGTGCTATATATTAACAATATATTTTATTTATTTAGAAAAGCAAGTTTAACGCGTGTACAACGTTTGAAATACTTAATACAATAGCATAAATTTAAAGACGTGGTTCTCCCTCAGAGATATCTATGAAGGGGTATACCATAATCGCCACGCATGGAAGGTGAGTTGGCGATCGAAGTATGATATAATTTGCAAAGGACACTGCTGCCCATCATCTGGAAACTTCTTTGTGGGCAGTGGCATTCATATGCAATTAATGCACAAAGTGTAATATAAGTTTGTATCCGAATTGAACACGCGACATAAGATTGCAAGTTTAAGTCACCGCCAGAAAACTATGAACATTGTTCCTTATTGATCATATTAGCCGATAGATTCCAATTGCAAGGTTTAGTCTTCGATATGTTATCGGTCCACTTTGTGAAGGGCCAGCTTACACAGAGAACTTTTGGACCTCCCCCTACCCCCTCTCCTCCCCCCCACTGCCACTACACACAAGCACTTTTTTAAACTACGCCTTAAACTTAGTTCTTTCGAAACTTCTAGCATAGATCTCTTCATTGCTCTCTTGGACTTGAGTGATCTTGAGCGTTTTAATCATTAACTAGTAAGATTATATGGTCCAGCAGTTGGACTCTTATCATCAATGATGATTATGATATCGCCCTTCAGGTGATGTACTTTTATATTTTTGCTATAAATTTCTAAACATTTTGCTAAACTTACACGTTATATAGCGTATAACGACTAATAAATTTAACCTGCTATTTTAAGCATGCTATTTTCACGTCTTCCGATCGTAGATAAAATGTGTGATGTATATTTAAATCGGTTCCTATGAAGATTGAGTTCCGAAATGGTCGTCTTTTGAATCATTTCTTAGTAATGTCTCCACTTTTGAAAGTTTGTAAGTTCAACGATTCTCGTCCAGATGGCCGCGCCGAGTGAGTGCTGTAGATAAGAGAAATCAAAGCTTCGCCTGCCACACTTCTCGTAACATCACTTTGTGGTACACTTAATAATTATAACACGTTAACGTGAAGTGACTTTGAAATAATATCTTTTATTAATCGTCTAAAGTATCAAGATTTGGTAGATTTAGTAACTTTTATATGATATTTAACTTGACAATAGATCAATATACAAGATGATTGGTTAAAGTTGCGAAAGCTTTATAGATGTGAGTGTATACGATATCCAAAAATCAATGGTTTTGGATGTATATATACATATCAAAATTTATTATTGTTCACTTTATTGTTATCAGAAGTTATTAGATGAAAATTTCCCCTGCCCTCCGGTGAATGATGCTCCCCTACCATAAACGGGGCCTTCGAAGTCGCGGGAGTTTAGGGTGGGGGCCCTAAACTCCCACTAGCTTCGGCGACTCTGAGGCGGACGATGGTTCGACGTGGTCTCGTACCATCGTGATATCCATCGTGAATCTTACATACCCCTGTCCTCCTCCCAGAGGCTGGGGATCCTGAACGTCCGGATGATTCCCCCCTCCCCCCCCCCCGAAACCAAAAAAAAGTACTCAGTGAAAGTCCAAAAAAAAAAACTTAACCCTTAAATGCATGGTTTATTATTGCGGCCTGGAAAAAATGTTTCCTGGTAGGTATTTAATAATTACAAATATCTATTAAAAAAAAATAGATTTGCCGCCGAAACTTGCATAATTTCTTTTTTGACAATAAAAAAAATATTTGTTATCTATGGTCGTCAAAGTGCGTTCGGAAACACATTCCACACGACTTCAATAAAATAACGTGAAACGTGGTATGTATACATTTGGCAACAAGATGAATTTAAGGGAATGCCTGTAACCGTCCCGTATTTGGAGAGAAAAGAGCAGATTATCAGTTTCGGTTGCAAAAAGAAGTATCCAGAAGAGAACACCTCACTAGTTATAAGGAAAGTCGACAGACATTTCTAGATTTCCGTTGGAAGGACATTGTACCTATGATAGGAGCCAACAAATAAAGTTTATTCCATAAACAATTTAACTAAAACAAAAAAAGGGAAATAAACTGTGATATAAAGACAAATAAATGAAGATCCTATATAATTATTGAACGAAGTGAGATTTATATAAGACGGTTTCCAATTCAAATTCGCGACCTATGATTGTAAGTCTTAGTTCTTCACCGCTCCGCCATCACAGCTTGTGATTAGTACTCCATAAGCAATATAATATTATGACGGCTATATCAATCTACGGGGGTCCCATAAATTGATGTCGAACAAAAAATTTTTATAACAAAATTATGATCGTAAATATTTATATTGGTATCCAGCTGTATCACATTTGTGATATGTAAACTTTAATACGTTGTAACTGACGATATGTCGAACATCTGTTTTAATATAGTTATCTTATATACACGCCACGTGCTGGGGTTTTGTACAATAGTGCGATAAAAAGGCCGACTGTTTTGATTCAAGTTTAAATATGCTTGAAAAGTAGGATAATTTATTATATGTGTACAAACTTTAAAAAAGAATATACAGCTCATTTGCCAGCTAAATAAATACATTTAAAAAACTTTTAAGTTAAATGGTTTTTTGATACCCATATTGTGGTGGTTGTGGAAAAATATGTTCCTAGTCCGCCATATTGGAACGGCGTCCATCTTGAATTTTAAATTTTGACATAATCATCGTGTTTTACTAGTGTAGCCCTTTCATTTGATACCCATATTGAGGGGTTAAGGAAAATTATGTAATCCGCCATTTTGTATCGGCGGCCATCTTAGATTTATAATGTTATTGATTTTATTATATTGTATTGTCATCTAAATTAAATGTGTGTACCAAATTTCAGATCAATCTGACAACGGAAAGGTGCTTAAATTTCAATTTCTAATTTTGACCCAAATAAATTACGTACGGGTCGAACTAAATAAAACTGTTAAAAAACTTTGAAGCTTTTACAACTGTTTACAATCACTGTATAAAGTGATCAATTTGATGTAATTGCATTAATTTATTTTCTAATATTTTTAAGGAAAAATTGTCACAAATCCAAAATTAACACGTTTTAAATACGTAATATGTACAAAAAGGTATTAAATAAATTACAGAAATTATATTTATTTAACACGTATAAAATGTGGCACGAAATGTATATTAAACACAGTTAATAATTAGTGACAACAGTTCAGATGCTCTTTAGTTATTGTACGGTGTTTGGTTTTCAGGATTTTTTAAAAAAATAATCACACCAAAATTAAAAGAGAGCTCGGGTTCTGTCGATTGCGAGCCGCAGGTTGGCCACCCCTGATCTATAACTTCAAAGTAATAATTATAGTCTCCTCTGACGTCGTGATAACGGTAGTTCTCTACAGCGCTGGTATGTCACGTGTGAGGCGACAAGTTGGATCATGATGCAACTTGCTGCCTATTGAATGCGCATACGACTGTCTTTTTAGTTTATCATTACCAACAAAGCATTTACCTAATGCAGCATTTTGAATTACTTTTTTTTTGATTAAAAATTAAATTTATTAATTTTAATAGTATCTTCAATATCAGATAATGAGGGGAGATTGGATGGGAAACTACATATCTTGCAACCTGATGGTACAGGAAAACGCAACGACTACTTAGTATGTTCTAATCGTAGGTAGCCTGAAGGAAGGAAAACAACACTATACTGCTGTGAAACGTGAAAAAGGAAACCATTTCCTCATGTTGGAGATTGTTACAAAAATACTACACATTAAATACATATAAATAAATGTATAACGTTTTTCGGAAAATAAATATATTTTTTTTTAAATTGTTAAAATGAAATGAATAATGAAAAAAACATATTTTCTTCATATATATTATAATAACTACAACCCGGTGAGAATTAAGCATACGAAACGTGGCGTCCGATAAGAAATCAAAGATTAGTTTAAGTCAGTGATTCCCAAAGTGGTCTATATCGACCCCTAGGAGTCTATGACAACCTGCAAAGGGTCTACGTCAGCGAAAAAAAATTTGGGGGTCCATGAAATGAAAATGGGGGTCCACGATTGCGGATCTCAACACATACACTGATAGTACCTATTTACTTACATCATACTATAAAATAAAAGTACCTATAAAGTAAAAAAAAATTATATATGTTTATAAAATTGTGTAAGTTGTAGGATGTTGGTATTCGCTTTGTGGTCGCAATACATTTTGAACATACACTAAACTTCACTACAGTTAGAAATTTACAGGAAATCAATATCAGGTAAGTAGGGGATCTTCCCAACACGGAAAAACATGGCAAGGGGTCTCTATGACACAAAAAAAGTTTGGGGAACTCTGGTTTAAGTTTAATTAAAAGGATATGTTTATTAAAGACATCATCCAGTTTTTCTTCTTATTGTTCGGAATATATCTAACAAATATATTGGTATGTAAAACAAGTCATATTGACCTCATTATTTGAATGGTATTCTCTATTTGCAAAGTAAATATTACTTTTGCATCACAATTGTGTCGATTGATTCTTGAGTCACCGCTGACCGGATGTTGTCCACCGTAAGCCCATCGCTGGGCAGGTTTGTGCCGATGACGTGTTAAAGTTTGCGGTCGCTTTTTAATAATGAATCAATTGTAATTACATTAAAACGTCCATGTGTGCGTGTTTCTCATTAATCACGTTGTTTTGTCTCTGCTTTATGGTTTGTTTTTCGATCATTGTTTTGCTGGAGTAATTGTGTATGACGCATGGAGTCCGTATTGATATCAATTATTTCTTAATATGAAGTACACATCAGTGCAATATATATCTTAGTCGTGTTCTTTTACATTGAGTTCGATATAAATCATTAAAGTCACCATTGCTGCGAGATCATAAAAAATAATTTTGTGTTTGGCACTAATCGGTGTAACATAACACCTGAAGATGCCCCGTGGAGGGGTGAAACACGTGTTGAGTGATTTGGCGGTGGCAGTTGTGTGATTCGCATTGTTTGCCGCATACGCATTTATCAGCGGGCTGGCGGGCGGTGCACTTTGTTGCACGACTACCACTGCATGTGCGGAAGTGGCTAAATATTGGTCCTTTTCTTACATAAAAAATAAGGTCAATGACGTAGGTATAAAAATTACTAGTGTGAAGTGGCAAGTTAGTGCCAAAAGTTTCTCAAGTCTTGATCGTGACTCAGTAGTCGCCACGGGGGCAGGATCTCCACTAGATAGAGTGGTAGTGGAGGTAGCAGAAGAAAGAGCAGAAGCAAAGCAGAAAGTTGCTGAATGCAGACAGCAAAATACCTGTGATTTCGAGGATCTTTGAAGGTTCTATTCCTTGCTTTGGGCGTCTACTGACTGACATTATGATTATCAATTTCGCGATATTCCAAATAACCAGTGCCTTTTGATAACATATCCGTTAGTTATTCGTTACTTCATTCGCTTCTGCAATTCTTCTATTCAGTAATTTCCATAAATATTGAATGGAATCAGGCGTTACCTTGCGGAAGTCCATCCTAAGTAAGAAAAGGACCAATATTTAGCCACTTCCGCACATGCAGTAGTAGTCGTGCAACAAAGTGCACCGCCCGCCGGCCCGCTGATAAATGCGTATGCGGCAAACAATGCGAATTACACAACTGCCACCGTCAAATCACCCAACACGTGTTTCACCCCTCCACGGGGCATCTTCGGGAGCTATGTTACACTGATTAGTGCCAAACACAGAGTCTCTGTGTTTTGCACTAATCTACTACTAAAAATAAATACTAAAAAAGTAATTCGTATTATTGCTGATTGTCGTGGTCAATTATATCAGTTTCTGCTCTTTCTAGACTTTACAGGATTGATAAATTCTTATTTAGCTGTGCACGGTGGTATTGGACGCTTTTGCAACTGCGACAGTCCTTTAGACTTTTTACTTTCATTACCAACATCTATGTGCTTCTGATTAACGAATCTGATCGAAGTATTTTACTATTCTACGCAAGTAAACTGTAGATAGGGTCCTTGTTCTGAGGTCTTTGAAACTGTATGGTATTGGAGGTTTGTTTTAGTTACAGATATAATATGATGACGTCGGAATTGTTGACGTCATACTCCTTATAAACACAATTTGGTAGCATAGAGACAGATTTGATTCATCATTTTTTTAGTTTAAATTAGCAATAAATCTATGTAATATTCATTTTTAGACCACATGTGCAGATTGCTAATCAGATGAATGTTTTAAATCGTCTCATTTGAGATGACACGTGATGGCGTCTTCTGCGTTTATTCGAAACTGTTCCTTGTTATTCCAATTTTGATTTGAACTAGATTTGACAGACATGTTTGTGTTTCTACGCAAGCGATTGTCGATTCTGGTTGTACACGAGCGGTAGAATGAGACAAATGTCGATTTGTCGATCGCGTCTTAGTCCGACTCCGACTTAGGCGGTGACTTACATTTACTTTCCTCTCAATAATTGTGATACAAATAAATGAGACAATAAACGTCCGAGCCGATGTCTCCTCAAGGAAGAGCGTCTGTAAAGGATCTGAGAACAGAAGTGCTTCTCAATCTGATACTATTTGGTGGACCAGACTGTAGCACAAGAACTGAGCTACGAGCTGAAGGTAAAATATCAGCTGGATAGGGATCAGTGAGGATGCCATTGCCTCGCTGGTAGATAGATAAGACAGTTGCCGGACCTTCCAAGAGTACTGCAAGAGAGTTATAGAAATAAATATAAACAGAAACAAATAAACCGAGTATAAGAAAAGGATATAGAGGAACGAATCGTGCTACCTGTAGTTATTCCAGGGAAGACAGGAAAAATAAATAAAGCGACCACTCTGAAATATGTTACTATTTTTTTAACAAGTATTTTATTTTGATTTTAAATTATCTTAGGCTTTGTAGACATCATCGTCATCGTCATTTAAGTTATATTACCACAGCTGGACATGGTCTTAACCTAAAAACTTAGGAGCTTTCAACGACTTACAAGCGACCTCAGCAATATCGTTTTTGTAAGTGGACTTTCTACTGCTATTTTGCCAGACCGTCTTCACATTAGAAAATTATAGTTCCAGCGGCAATGTTCCGCTCATTTGGTCTGCCTACTGCTACTTCATCATCTCAAACCCAACCCTCCTCTCTCTAAAGTTCGTTAAGCGACTGTGAACTTTCAAATGAGGCTCAGAATGTGAGACATAAATCATCACTAGTAACACACATAATTATGTCGTAGGCTTTCGTGTAGCTTGTTCAAGACTTATTTAAAATATATTCCGTTGTAATTATTAAATAATTGATTGAAATATCTCTTGTTACGTACTTGTGAGTTAGTTTTCCTTGTCGTTACTGCTTTGACGTTTGCTGAAATGCGTGTCAACAAACTCTTATCTGTTAAGCGTCGTCCTGACCTCGGCCCGTTACCTTGATACGCGTGCGGTGATGTTGTTCAATTCGACGGTAACTCGTTTTAGGTGCTTATGGCAACTTTTGTACTATAAAGCGGACTTTGAACGCGTCAAGCGCGCAATGTATGCTACCCAGCCATTGGTACTTTTTTTTTCAGATTTTTGTTTTGCGGAATTTTATTACAAAATCTGATTCCGTATATTACAAATGAATAAAAGACTTTTTGCAGTCGAAACATTAGTACAGGCAGTTTTTCAACTTATATTTCTCTTCCGTCTATTTCCTTTTAATATGCGTTTTGAATTTTGCATGTATATTGTGTTTTTTTAATCTCCTTCCACTATCTTTGGGAAGGAGTGGGTCGTTTGTTGTCTTATTATTTTTTTTCACTGTCCTTTTCATTTGTATTCTCTACTATCATTCTTCACATAATCTATCGTTCCATTTGTTCTTTCCACAATTCATTCTATCTTTCTCTTTCGTTCTAATTCTCATTCATACATCGCCTTATTTCTCTATTTCACATTTTTATTAACAGTTTTATGTTTACTCTATTACACTGTTTTACATGTTTATTTTTGTAACATGTTTGACTATTGCTTTACAAAAACTGAGAAACGATTCCCTACTTTTGGCATCTTCATAGAGGCGATGTTTGTGTGTATTGTGTTTAAACAGATATTGTATTGGTAAAGGATATAAACTTGTAGGCCTTTCTTAGATCCAGTCGTTTTATAGACACTCGAAGGTTTAAATTGAAAGATAAAACATAAGTTCAATTTGTTTTTAGTTTCTATAAAATAGTGCTTCATATTGACAGACGATAAGAAGCACATTGCAAGGCATAGACGTCCCGTAAGGATTACCAAGACAGATATAAAAGATAGAAAGATTTGTCGAATCCTGATACCGTTTAGCAAGGGCAGCTTAACCTATAGTGCAGGGTGTGCAATGCACACGGGCGCCGCCGTGCTCCCTGAGACAGCTAAGAGCATCGTCTCGGACCATCATGGTACAACAATGATATAAAGCGGCCAGCCAGCGCGGTGGCGGCAGTTATCAAACGCGAGCGCCATATGTACGACTTCTTTTTCGAACATTTTGTTTCAATTCGAAATAAACCTAATTTCACGTATTTAAAATTTAGAAGCCGTAACATACCATACTGTAAGCTATACCTGCTTATAAAATAGCTTGTTGGAATATGAAAAAACTTTCTTGTTACGACGGCAAAGTTATTAGTTATGGCCGGGGGGGGGGGGGTCAGGTCTAGGGGGCGCCAGGATTTCATTGCACACGTGCGCTACACGAGCTACAGCCGCCCCTGCCGTTTAGTATATGAGACGATACAGCTGTAATATATTTAACAATTAATTTACAATGCTAGTTTGCTATTTGTCATCATACAATGTAATATCACTAGTTGCAGTTAGAGTCGTGTAAAGTACAAGTACAATTTAAAATTAGACAAGAAATTAGTTGAAATCTTAACCTACTTTTGCAAAACGTTGCAAAACATTTATAAACAATTGTTCAGGAAATAAGGTTCAATGAATAATGTAACGCTGGGCGGTTGGTTGGCCCGTTCATACTGCGCTGTTGCCTAATAATAAATTCATTTATATATACAGGGTGATTGTTTACATGTATAAAATAATGACACAAATATTTATTCTTACAAATACGATTTGTTGAACACTTTCGAAAAGTCAGCTATTTAAATTTATAAATAGATTACAGTTTACTTGGGATAATTGTAATATAAACTTCGTAATGTATAAAAAAATTAATCTAAGTAAAAATAAATTTTTTATATTGTATATATGTATATATATAATTTAATAATTATTTATAGATTTAAATATATATAGGAAGCTAATTATTGTCGCGCATCTATAAAACTATATTTGTAAAGAGCAACTGTTTAGTTTCTCCCCGGTTTCAGCAGAACTGCCTTCCGAGCTGGTGGTAGCTTCCTGTTGCGACAACAATGTCGACAATTTATGTTGATTGAATTTTGATTGTTGCATGTAACGGTCTATTCGAATAAAGAATATTTTGATTTTGACATAACCAATCAAGATGTTATGCCTAATTATGTTATCGATAAAACTATAGAGATATTTTACAAATATCGATAAATATTTTCAATCACAACACTAGACTTTTGACGTATAAACAATCAATTTAAGTGTCTCCTTAACCCTTTCGTTACCAGCGCCAGAGTTAGCCGGCATCCATCTTGTAATGTACGCTATGTGTAGATCCCTATTTTAAGATTTATCACAGCCATATAAATTACTAACAATTATCCTAACTTATGTTTTAATATACCAGTAGAATATTTAAATGTGTAACACGAATGAGAAA
The DNA here is from genome assembly GCF_028537555.1 of Battus philenor. Lineage (NCBI taxonomy): Eukaryota > Metazoa > Arthropoda > Insecta > Lepidoptera > Papilionidae > Battus > Battus philenor. The sequence continues at coordinate 11,685,859 of NW_027181686.1, forward strand.
ATTGGAATATCAGCCTACAGCCATGCAATACACACTTCGCACATGGTTCAGTAGAGTATACTTCGGCGGAACGTACTGCGGTAAGTATGTAACGTTGCAAGTTAACGTCCCATGAATCTTAGTTAAAATTTTAACCAAAAAAATATAAACACGAGAAACGTCTCATAAATCGCAATACAGCAAAAAATTGTTCAACCCTTAGCGGGTAACGGTACGTCTCAAGTGGCGTGGGGTCGTGGGAGCGTGCTATTGGTTCAGCGGATCTTTGTTTTTATAACAAAAATTCCTATGCGCCCGCGCACCAGCGAGAACAGTTCACATTTGCCAGGCAGAAGGATCCTGGCCTCGGCGTTCACTAGCTAGGTGTCGTCTCACGCACCGACGCACACTCTTTGTGTCGGTTGCGTACACCAGCTACGTGACGTCTCACGCGCCGGGGCCAATTAGAATTTACGTTATAAATTCACGCCTTGGTCCTATTCATCCTCTGGGCATCATTTAGTTCACGCCACAACCTTCACACCGTCTCGCACCCCAAAGGGGTGCGAGTTTTACACTGCGACTTTTACGCTTCGAGTTTTACACTTAAAATTACCTACTATCATCGAGGTAGAAATATAAATATATATTTTTCTTCTTATATAACGGCACAAGTAAAGGGTTAAGTTGTATCACTTAAGCCAATTAACTTGTGCGACTAAGTCGCACAATGAAACGGGTTTACATGTCGCTTTAGTATTCTAGACGCGGGCGAGGTGTGCGTTTTGAAATTTAATGTGTTGCGCATACGATACGCCTTACAGAGCCTTAAATAGAAGCTAATGGGTGCTTAAGGATGTCCAAGGATTGGCAAGGCGTCTGACCGTCTGTACGTTTATAAATGAAGACGAAACACTGTTGTGACCTTATAGTGTTTATTTAGCTATATCTAATTTATAAAATTCTCGTGTCACGGTGTTCGAACTTGAACTCCTCTGAAACGGCTTGACCGATTTTTACCAAATTTTAAATGCGTATTTAGTAGGTCTAAGAATCGGCTACTATCTATTTTTCATGCCCCTAAGTGATAAGGGTTGTTCACCCTTAAAAATTTTTTTTTATATTTTTGACGAAATTTTTTGTTTTTATTTTTTTATGATACAATATACAAAAATACATACAACCCTAAATTTTCACCCCTCTACGATCAACCCTTATTTTTAAATTGAAAATTAAAAATATTTTTTTCAAAACAACGTTTGCGGGATCAGCTAGTATTATATATATATATGTCTAAAAGTAGAATGAGAAAAAAAACTGATATAGTATGTGAGAGATATAGAATATAGAATTTAATAAATAAAAAATAAAAATGTATGTATACCTATCCCCCGATTTACACGGTACTTGTTTTACACTTTTACACGGTTTTCACAAAAAAAAAATTGAAACAATTGTTAATAACCGATTTTATTGTAAAGCCTGCTGATAAATGCGCGTGCGGCAAACAATGCGAATTACACAACTACCACCGTTAATTCACTCAACACGTCTTTCACCCCTCCACGGGGCATCTCAAGTTATGTTACACCGATTAGTGCCAAACACAGAGTTACTCTTGGGCTGGCAGGCGGTGCACTTTGTTGCACGACTACCACTGCATGTGCGGAAGTGGCTGAATATGATATGGTTCTTTTCTTACTTAGGATGGACTTCCGCAAGGTTACGCCTGATTCCATTACATACCGTACAGGTCAACATGGTTTATCGCTGGTGTACTAAGCATTATATGTCTATGGCACCGGATATATATTATATGGCACCGGAGTGGGCCGAACCTCGGCTTGGTTGGAAGACTTTACCTCTTGGAGAAGAAGTTGCGGAACAAACTTCAGCGACTCTTCTAATTGAAAGGAAGAATAACGGAGTAGAGAAAAACATACATGACATAGCTTCGCAGTGTGTTAAGAAAGCGTGACGTCACCGTTGCGACGTCACATTATTGTACAGAATCAATATGGGTTCAAGTATCATGTTATTGCATTTGTAATAATGGAGAGGAAAACAAGTATTAGTAGCAATAAATACATTAGTAGCTCAGTGATAGTGGACTGAGGATTGTGATCGTAGGTCGCGGGTTCGATAAACAAGTTTCCAGAGGCCCGATAGCAACGCCCTCTGCGTATCACAATACTTCCTGCAAAGTTGGCGATTAATCCCTCCATAGATATCTCTGGGGGAGGCCTATACCTTCCAGTAGGTGTATTTGTGGACTCAAACAACTGGATAACATTGAATCGCAAGGTCATGTTGAACTAAATCAGTTATTTCCAAAATGGTCTATATCGACCCCTAGGGGTATATGACAACCTGCAAGGGGTCTACGTCAGCGAAAAAAAGTTTGGGGGTCCATGAAATGAAAATGGGAGTCCACGATAGTGGATCTCAACACATACACTGATAGTACCTATTTACTTACATCATACTATCTTATAATATCAAAACATTTACATTATTTATAAAAGTACCTATGAAGTAAAAAAATTGTTTATTTAATGTTACGTATATTTTACATAACAGATACAAAATTTTGTTTTGAGTAGTTTTAATTTAACTAGTGTTTTACCTTAAGTTTTTAACACCAAACTTCACTACAGATAGAAATTTACAGGAAATCAATATCAGGTAAGTAGGGGATCTACCCAACACGGAAAAACATGGCAAGGGGTCTACGACACAAAAAAGTTTGGGGAACTGTGAACTAAATATTTTACAAACAATTCAAAAGTTTTGATATTTATGGCGGGAAATATTTAAATTATTGTTTATGGAACAGTTTTATAGCTGCACATATATGAACACTAAGAATTTTCTCTTCAAGACAACCGCAATGCGTTGCCGTAAATAGAAAACTCTTAAAAAGTCGTTACTACTGTATTAATCTATGTATAAAATACATACTGGCTAATAAATAAACCTTCAGAGTATTATAATCCGTAAGACAAGTGTAATAGAAGTAAATATCGTGTACGTTGTGTTTAGGGAACTATCCTTTCCTTGTTCGTAAAAAGGTTGAGTTCGGAGCATTTTTATTGAGTACTTTGAAAGTGTTAAAAACATCGAATGTATGGACAGACTTAAGTGTTATGTAGTTGAAAATAAACATTTATATTTTTACGTAACACAATGTAAGCAAAATAAGCAATCCTTAAAATGTCTCATAATTTCAAGACAAATGTATAAACGTTAATTATAGATAAAAGTTCTAAATTGGGTTAATAAATAGCTTATTTGTTAGTAAATAGCTATGCTATTTATCGCTCTGAATTTTTTAAAATTAGAAATTTACTTTTTTTCTATTAAAATGCGACAGGCCAATAAATACTGCCAGTGCAAAGTTTTCCGGGATAGATAGTAAACAAAAATTTAATTTAATATGTAGTAATAAATTTTAAATCATAGGTTGTACCATACATTAGTTGACATCAAATCAGCTACATATTCAAACATTTAAAGATTAAATACGTATATCTAATCAACCTGTATATAGGCGCATAACTTGATTTGTCAATACTTAACGACCACAAAATTAATTATCATATTTTCGTATTTAATAATGTAAAACGCGATCACTCTGAAATCCGCCATATTTTTTTTCTGTTGCAATACTTACCACAGATACACTAATAACTTCTAGCAGTATAGTCTGACAGTTGTTAATAAAATGTCAATGTTAACTTTCTATATAATTTATTCCATGGTTTATCTAACTGCGAGGGAGTTAAAATCAAAAGATACGAGCGTGTCTTATGAATGAACAATACAGAAGCCGTTTATCTAACGAAACGGATTTTATCTTATACACGTCATCCCCACGTAAACCAACTTCCCGCGCCATCAAAATAAACTAGTGCGGTCAAAGATTAAAAAAAATTTAGATGACGAAACGCAATGGAGTGTTTCTATTTCGATGCCTATAGGGTTCGTTACCTGTACTCAAGCTTTTATTGTATTCATTTATATTAACCCATTTAAATTAAAAATAATTTTCTATGATTACTTATACTGACGATTATTGGTCAATAAATTTGAAAATATTAATGTTTCAATAATGTAAATTTTATAATTATTAAACTAAGTTAATAAAGAGATGTGATACTAGATATGTAAATAATAAAATAAAAGTTTCGATTTTCCTTGAGTGCATGTTAGAAGTTTTTGTTCCACGTTGGTACTGCGTACAAATAATGTAACAACAACGTATTTATTAAAAGATTTTGTCTTTGGTAGAACAATATAACATCCGCTGGTCCACCGTATTGACATTTCTCACTTTTTCACCAAAATGACAGTTTTCAAACAAAGACCAAGAATTTATAATTCATGTCATCTTGATATATAATTACATATCACCTATTTGTTTGTGTCTGATTAATTATTTTTAATTTACAATAGTTACGTTATCTGTAGTTTTCTAAGTAAATAAAAAAGTAAATTTTATTAACCATTTCAATAAAAGAAGATTTTGTAAACGTTTGTTTTGACAGTATTATGTTTATTAATATTGGTTTACGTTTTTTATTAACAAATAAACAGATTGAATTAAATAACAGCTAATTAAAATTGATATTACAGCTGTTAAAATGTCAAAAAAAACAAGAAAAAAAAACATACGTAATGTTTATTACACATAAATATAATTTACAGTATAATGCTTATACACGTTGAAGTCTATTTGAAAATTTGATTAATGAAACAATAATATTAGGCAAAAATATTCGAAAAATAAATATTTGGTACATGTTAGGCAATAACATGTGTAATCTATTTGTACTCTCTGCGAATGTACATATACAATCTTTGTCTGTTTGATACTATTGTTTACTAGCGCGTAAACAAGCGGGACGCTTGATCGGCTGTTTTTGAATTTAGAACGATATTGTCCGCTACCTTCGTGTGTGTGTTCTTTTGTAGTGTGCTACAACGTTCTCTATTTTCTTTATAAGTATCCATTTTGTTTAAATTTGGAACAATATTCTGATGTGTTTGTGTAGTCTTTTTGTAGTGTGTAATGTAAATTTTATTGTTTGAATTAAATTGATTCAACAAAATGGTTGCCTTATATGAGCCGTATTTTTTTTTCTTTGTATCACATAATTTTGTTTTGAGAAAAGATATCGACTAATATTTAATAATGCACTTTTAATGACGTAAGAAAAAACCAGGATTTCATCCATGTGCAGTTGTGAACTCTCTGCTGTAATGATGACGGTGATGAAAAACAGGCTGATTTTGATGAGATGGCATTTTCATGTAAAAAATCGATATTATTTTTGACAGATAAAGAATGCCTATATGACATTACGTCCACCATAACATACATAAAAAAGTTAATAATGAAATAGTTTAGTAAAATTATTATGTAAATAAAAGTAAATAAAACTATGTATTTATTTAAACATATAATGAAACAAAATTGAATATTACTGATCTATTTATATTTAAATATATTTGTACGCAAATGCATATTTAAAATTTAAATTTTTGTTATATATTTTTAATCTGCATACGTAGCTAAAAGTAAATTTATTTTAGATTTATAAACCTTATATGTATGTACGGTAAAGGTGAATTTGGCGTGTTTTACACGTGTGTCGAGTCGCTGGGTCGCCATATGTAGGTCAACGTTCTCTGTGCCGCTCGAACGGGGGTCACGTGTCCGTGTATTGTTAATTTTAGGGTCGTTTGTTGACAGAATGTTCACGTAATTTACACAGCTAACATACAAAAAAACATTTACATTATAAAATATATTTTTTAAAGAGTTTTTAATCGATTTTCCCACAGAACTAAGCAATACCGAGATTTACACTAAAAGCTGTTTATTTGAGTGAATACGGAATGTTCATTTATATGCGATTATAGGAGATACATTGCTAGGTAACAAAATATTTTTTTAATAATTTTTTTTAATACTTAAACAAATGTTTGAAGAATTTTGTAATTTTTTCTAGCTTGACAGTTTTAAAAGTTTCAATTCAGACTGACACAATTTGCAATTTGTCTCTTAATTAGATTTCGTTCCATAGACAAATAAATGTTCATAAAGAAATCTCAAAGTTAATTTGCTATTACTAAACCTTCAATAAGATTTTTAAAATTAAATGTCACGTTTCCAGTACTTCTTTACGCTTTTTCTTTTAAGGGCTGTGAATTTAACATTTGATTTCACAATTTTCATCTGGCGATTTAAATAATTCCTGAATGTCACTTGATTCTATCTGTTCGAACCTATCGTCATATTCCATTCGCGATTTCGGCTATGTTTGTAAAGTTATAATAAGATCTATTTTATTACTTATTATTGTTAATTTCGCGGCATTTACAAAAGATAATGTATTGGATATCAATTGTAATTGTACTTATTAGATCCGAATAGAGACATTTTTAGCTGCAAATATGCGTTGATCGCATATTTTTAATCTGTGAATATTAAAAACGCGAATAAGGAGTCTTTACTGTATTATTATTACAGCCGCTAGACGTTCACTGAGGGACATTTGCTTTCTCCATAGATTGCCAATTGGACTGGCATACAACCAAACGATATGGATTATTTAATGGAATCAGGCGTTACCTTGCGGAAGTCCATCCTAAGTAAGAAAAGAACCAAAATTTAGCCACTTCCGCACATGCAGTGGTGCACCGCCCGCCAGCCCGCTGATAAATGCGTATTCGTATTGGTATTAGTATTGGTTCTTTTCTTACGATATGTATTAATCATCAATATCATCATCTCAGCCAAAAGATCTGATAAGACTAGCTATTTTATTTAGTCAAAATTGTGATAATATAGCAAACTGGGATAGCAACGAAGTTTAGAGTAGGTAGGTGATGAAGGTGACGATTTGATTGTGAAGGTTGAAAATGTGAAAAAAAAAATTACCCGAACAGCAAAATCGTGCATTCAAGAAACTTATTGTGCAATTTAATATATCCTTATTAAGAAACATTTTATATATCTGTCTATATATGAATGTAGGAATAATAAAATAATGTAAAGAACTAAGAGTACAATGTTAACTTTAACATGGCCAAAAGGCTGGGCGTTTGAACATTATACGTCTGACAGTAGCCGACTGGAGACAGCCCGCCAAGATGGCGCCGATGGGCGACCTCTGCAAATGGCATCACTTGATTGATAATACATATTGTAAGACATCGCATTAAATGCGTTACTATTCAAGTGCCGCATTGTATTTTAGCAAAATTTATTTTATATACACTTATATAAATATAAATTAAATATTTTATCTTGTCTTAAAATATGCAAATTAAACGTAATTGTTTTATAACTTATTTAAATATGATTAAATATGTATTGTAATTACAAGTCGCATAGCAATCGCCTTTTTAAGTAAGTAAAAAATGTCAATCATTGGACATATATAATGTAATCGAAATGATTTTAAAAATAATTCGAAACACATACTATATGTTTTAACAATATGTTTTTTAGAGAAGAATACTAGTAGTATGTGGTGTAAAATTATTAATTCTTATTGTAAATATGTGGGTGAGGTTTATGTTCAGCTGTGGACGGTTGTAATGATGACAAAGATGTTAATTTTTTGAAGTTATGTGTTGGTTTTTTTAACTAATAAATGGCGCTCGGAGGTGAAAATCTAGACATAGCCATCAAGAATAATCACCGAAAACATGATAACACTAATTGCCTTTAGCTTTCTATCACTACAAACCCAGTGATGTAAATGACGATAGGTAAACAGCATTTGACTGTAAAAAATGGATTATTTTTATTTTGTAAATAGAACACCAAAGTTACGAATGAAATTACAGCAAGGATATTTATTTTTGTACGTTGTGTTGATATATAAATATCAACATTATTTCATCTAATAGGTGCCCATAGGTCTACTTTAGAATTCAAATAGAGCTTGAACGAAGCCTCCTGTCCATTTAGTGCAGAGTTCCCCAAACTTTTTTGTGTCGTAGACCTCTTGACATGTTTTTCCGTGTTGGGTAGACCCCCTACTTAACTGATATTGATTTCCTGTAAATTTTTAACTGTAGTGAAGTTTAGTGTTAAAAACTTAAAGTAAAAACACATGTTTATTTATACATTTATTAATTGAATTTAAATTGAAACTACTCAAAATAAAATTTTGTATATGTTATGTAAAATATACGTAACATTAAATAAACAATTTTTTTACTTCATAGCTACTTTTATAAATAATGTAAATGTTTTGATATTATAAGAAAGTATGATGTAAGTAAATAGGTACTATCAGTGTATGTATTGAGTTCCACTATCGTGGATCCCCATTTTCATTTCATGGACCCCCAATTTTTTTTTCGCTTACGTAGACCCCTTGCAGGTTGTTATAGACCCTCAGGGGTCGATATAGACCACTTGGGAATCACTGATCTAGTGGATGTGATACGCTACACTTGTAGATTTGTCTCCACTATATAAACAAACAGGTCAACTTTTTTCGCACCATGTGCCCTGGTCACAGCTTAATGGATTACTTTCATTGATTTATGTATCGTGCACGAATATATTATAAAAATAATATATCAGTAGTATATATTCTTTTAACACAATCGTTTCATGTAGACAGATCCACATAATTCTTTCGTTCAATTACATTATAAAGGAGGGTAATATCCACTTAGTGATGTCGACGATTAACACCCGTAACTCATGTGAAAAGGCACAAAGACTTGTATACCACTCTTTAATCAAGTATGGCTCATGTAACAGCGCCCTGATATGTTATGACGTTTCGCCTAGTGTTTATTATATCGATACACTTTATTTATTTTTATCGATATTTCGTTTATGTAATATGGTCTGTGGAATGCGGTTCAGTTTGTTACACTAATGCAATAATAAAACCGTAACATTTTTTTTGTTATCTTGTAAGTTTGTTGATTAATGATTTTTGTTTGCGAAATCCAGTCATAACACATTTGCGTTATTCCGTTCTAACTAAGGAATATTAATTATTCTAAATATTTTTTTATTGTTTTTGTTGTTTAATGAGCTATTTAATGATTATATTTAGTCATAATGTTTATTTTAATTCCGTCTCTCTTGTGTTTAGCCGAAATTAGCCAATTGTCTCTTTCCAAAAAGTCGATGTGTAATTTTTATCGCCGGGTACTGTACATGACATTAGAATAGTAATAATAGTTGTAAATAATAAATTGTTTATTTAATTTATATTACATCTTTAATTTACCAAAAGACAATGCATATAGTTGATTATATTTGTTTATTTTACAATTAGAAAAGTTAACACATAAATCATAAAGAATAGCACATAGATAAATCTAAGCAGTGTGTACCTATTTATAATCTGTGCCTTTATTTAATTGCATTGGAATTATTTTTTTTAATATCTAAATTTACGTATGAAATTTGGGATATTTTAAAAATAAACAGCACAATTATTGAAAGTAAATAGCAATTTTATATGTATTTAAAATTCTCTCGTTTTTACTTACATTTAAACACATTTGTATGGATACTGGAATAAAATGTACAATTTCTAAATGACTACAATGCATTCTTCATTTAAACCTCGCCTGTCCAACTAATTAAGAGTTATCGAGTTCACATCCGGTGCGATCCGCTTCACTCGCACCTATATAACATTGTAAGCGTTGGAGAAAGACGACAGATAAAGACATGAATGGACCGTCTGCGTTGACATGAGGTCAAGAAGTTGATTCAACCCGCCTCGACGATAAATTGAGGTCAAGTGATGGTCAAATTGATAGTTTACACGTCACGATGTATAAGCGTTATATAATTACGGAAATGTTAGTAAAGGTCGCCATGCGATTGTTCAAAAACGCACTATCACCTTGGCAAAATGCTTTTCAAAATGGCGGCAAAGAAATGACAGATTGCATAATGGCGGGAAGTTTGGTAGATGATTCAATGTTATTACGAAACAATGAGAAATATAATCGACTAATCATAGAAACAACTACATGCTATATTGCGATATATTATACTATGATTTATTTAATTAAAATTTTATCGCGTACATAGCATATTTTTAAGCGACCTCATTTCTATATGTAATATTTTGAGTCACATAGAAGTGGATTTATAAAAAAATGATTATTAAACTATGTCACATAAATATGGAAGAAATATATATAAATTTTAAACTAATTTTAAAACTGTATATTTGTTTTAAACAATATTTTTAAATGACAGATGGAACTGACTAATGAACTGATTTAATTAACAAAAATTCGAAAATATTGGATGACGATTCTAAAATAGAACAATTGAAAATCGTCAAATGAGTTCAATATTGGAATATTTGTAATTCCATTTTCAAATATTTTCTGTCCTTATTAGTATAGACAGTTTAGACGCTGGATGCAGGTGTCTTCAAGAAAGGCCAATGTTCAGAAAAGGAGATCTCACAGCTGTTATGTTGAAATAAGCAATGTACCGGCTCGCGTCGAGGTTCTTGGAGTACCTAAAGCTTTGCTTCTATTAACAGGTTTTTATAAGCACTTTCACAGGTCTTTCAACTCAAACGCAGTCAACTGTAAAAGTCAACTAGAAGGCCGTTCATAAATAAGTTTGCTCTGATAGAGTGGAAGGGGGAGACTAATTAAACAGTTGAAGCAGCTAACATGAAATAAAGGAGAAGTTGAACCCAAAGTGATTAGCCTCGACGCTATAGTGTGTTACCAAGGGGAGATAGGGAGGAGGACAACCAAGGATGAGAGTGAGGGAGTGGAAGAGGGGGAGTCTAAGAAAAAGGAGCGATCACCGTTTATTAAACAGCTGAAGCAGCTAGCATGGTATGAAGGGGAAGTGGAACCCAAAGTGATCAGCGTGTAAGCCATGGTGGGGTACCAAGGGGAGACAGGGTGGAGGAGTACCAAAGATGTGAGTGAGGGAGTTCAACGGAGGGAGGTCTAAGGAAACGTAACGATCACCGTTAATTAAACAGCTGAAGCAGCTAGCATGAAATGAAGGGGAAGTTGAACCCAAAGTGATTGGCCGCTATAGTGGGGTACGATAGGGAGGAGGAGTACCAGGGATGAATAGAGGCGGTTACCAAACGCGAAATGGACGTATATGAGAACCAGGGCCAAGACCTTGGGCATCAATAAACAATCAGGCTCCAACTAATCAACACCGTGTAGCCGTGGTAATGGTTAAGATTTAAGTCAGGAAATAGTTTAAGAGACTCAGTAAACACTGACAGAAACGCAAGCAAAAAGTTTGGAAATATTATGTCAGTCCGTGGAGTGTAGAAAAAAAAAACATTAATTTAATACAAATTCAAAATTATTTTTTTCTTTTATATACTCTTTTGTAAGTATAAAAATGAACAGAGAGATGAAGAGGTTTAGAAAAGTGAAATTTAAATTTACGTATTTAACAACTCCAGACAGAAAATAACTATGTGACACAATATGTAGTAATTCTGTATGTATTGCAATATGAATGACGTTAGATCAATGAGAGACAGTGGGTGCCGCTAGACGGGCTCTAAACCTTGACCCACGGCAAAGGAGCCATGACTAATACACGCCCCCGGAATCGCCTGCGTTTGATTAACAATTAAGATGAGTCAGAATATCCTTGGTATTCGTAAGTTAAATTTTTTTTGTGTTCGCGATACATGGATTTAGTGATCATTTATTCTTATATATATATATAGGAACATTTACAGTGATCACACGTATAGAATCCCAATTCGGTGAAATAGCGGTATGTGGAAGTCCAAGACCAGGTGCCAAGAGGAAGCTGGTGTTAGGTTAGGTAGACTCGGAACCCTTCAATGATTTTAAGAGACTTAACACCTCCTCATTTCATATTTGATTTCAAACTCGTGTGACCTCCGGGTGACCTTGAGTCTTCATTTGGTCCGTGAGCGACCACCTCGGATTCATGCGTCATGACATCCGAGACGTGGTCACAAACTTTGCTCAAAGATCTTCGTTAAAAGTTATTCCCCTGACAAATGCATTTACGTTTGAGATAACGCATCTATTATCGCGATATTTAAAATCAGCATTAATCACCGATGTATCTAATATATTGGTATTCCACTTCATCATTGTTAGTTTAGACCACCAGAGCCTGTTTATTCGATAGAAGATAGTGTAGAACTTGTCCGTATTTGACAATATTTTATACATTGGTAATTGAAGCCGATTTTTCTTAACGCGGTAATAGATGTTTCTACTTCAGAAGTTAATTTAAAAATTATCAGATTCAGGGATAAGTGACCTCAAGGTCTACACATTAAGTACAATGTTATACCTTGAAGTTCAATTGTTGAGGTATGGGAAAGATCTTTCGCGTGGAAACGTTTTGACCTTCCAACGATCGCTTTGTTGTATACATGTATAGATTTATAGCTCATTTATCAGCATCCTATATCAAGAGAAACTTCACTTTTTGCAGTATAAATTCTGCAAGGATAGACTGTAAACAATAATTAAATTTAATATGTTGTAATTTGAATTTTAAATACGCTTTTTCTTAATATATTATCATTAAGCTATTTTGATTTTGGTTCCCATAATTGAACAAAATGTTCCGTACATTCACCTCTTTAAAACTATAGCTATAACCAATCACCCTGTATATACATCAACAATCGATCAAAGACATTTAAAATGTTGCACAGGTATTAAAATAATTGCGCGAACATTATTCATAATGGCGACATCCGCAAACATTATCTCGTGGGATCGAACCCGGAACAGCGCTTTAGTACGCTGGCGGCGTTTCCGTACATCCGGAACACGAGGGTCCGTACACGAGGGGCTGTTATATTGAGATATCTACAATTTTTTTTCAGTAATTTGTCTGTCTTTATATAGAAAAAAATATTACAAATATATTTAATGACATAGTACTAGGCGAAGTGGTTTGTATATATTTATTTTATTTATATATGATTTCCAAATACATTAATAATGTCATATATAAAACAAAATTAAAAATCGTATTTTTAATTAGTCATTAAATGCGATTTGAAAGACAGGCAACCACAACATCCGCTAGGTTAAGCAAAAAAAAGATCTAATATGATTCATATTACGATGTTAATATATTTACCTACTTTACTTACCACTTGAGTGGGCGTATTTCTTCACTATTCAATGGCGAGTAAATGAAATTAAGTTGTGATATATATCACATATTATATGTATATATATATTATTTAACAGTAACTTTGACCCAAACAAAATGGCGACTAACTCACTAATGGCGTCCGAATTTAAATCGGTATTCGAATATGAATCCGAATGCGTAAGAATAATTTACTCTTATGTACTAAAAGGCACTGTTTACGTGGCCAGTAATATATACGAATTTATTTAATAATTATTTTTAATTATTGTCTATGCTAAATAATATTTGATTATTTACAATCATATAAATAAAAGAAAAAATGTTTGCGTGTATTTATGTAAGTGCGTGAGAAGTTATAATTTTTTGTCATAATTAAATAATACATACGGATAGTTCACCTCAACATATAGAACACATGAGAAGTAATATTTACATTATTTAAATTTTCATTTTAAATAATAAATGAATATAGTTTATAAGTACATATACAAAAGCGTCTAAAGAAATTTAATTTCAAGAATTCTAGTGACCATTAGATGAACTATCATTTTTATAATGGAAAGAGAAATGTTTAGCGCCATCTAGGATTATGCAATGAAATATAATCCTTGATTGCTTTACGATAGTTATGCGCGGCGATCAGAGATGTCACTAGTAGTTTAATTTAATTTTTACAGATTATATTTAATACAGCGTTTATTTATTTCTTTATACGACAATGTGACATTGACGATTCTATTTGAAATGCGTTACAGATAAAAGATAATATCTGGCGCTTACAATCAAGTAAGTTTTCTGTTTAATCGATTTATGTTGATATATACTATACTATGTAGTTACGGTGATAAAAAATGGAAATCATTGTATTATGAATGGTTAATGGCGTAAGCAAATTTTTTTATTGTATAACATATTTAATTAACAATTAAATAAAATATTTACAATTCTTTCTTTTTCTACCTATGAACATATTGTCTGACTAGTGAAGGTTGCCCCAAGGGTTAATTAGGTCTTTTATTATACACGGGTGTTGACAAAACTTTTTTTAAATACAGAACATCTATTTGAATAAATTTTAATTAAATCTTTCCATTGTTACAGTGGATCACACCCGAAGAGTGTGCGGTGTACAACCGTGAACGCAGACCTCCGCTTGTCATTCCCCGCATTACCCAGTATCGCGCTCTACGCCGCGACAACAGGCCGCAGAACTTTGTTGCGCATGGGTACGAGGTGAGTGTCTTGTATATAGATGTAAAAAAGCCGATTTAAAACGTTTAAAACCAAAAGTGGCGGTTTAAAACCCCAAATAAATCTTTTTAAACGGTTTAAAACTTGCCTATTAAAATATAAAAACAGTGTTTTTACACAACATTCTCTACAATACTTGGTCTTGTGTTAGTTACCTATGCAGTTTATACCTATGTAGGTAAGTATATTACACATAAAGTACTATAATTATAAAGAAACAATATTACCTTTCAAGAAAAAGTCGGGTACCTAATAATCTAATTTTATAACAGCTCATTACATTTTAGTTATTTAGTAATGTTTGGCATATTTGGTACGAGTACCTTTATATTGAATCCAAATTTGTACATTTTTTTTACAATACTGGCAACACTGACATGTTCGCATGCAACACGCTATGTATGTGTGTGTGTGGTGTGGAGTAGGCGAGCTGGCAACGTTGCATCTTGACGTCCCTCCGCGTGAGAAGTGCAAGTGTGTGAGTTTGGTTTTAAACCGAATGAAACTGATTGATAAATCTTTTCAAAATAACCAATATAGTTAACTAGGTAATAGTTTTTCAACTTAGCTAGGTAATGTCTACGTTTGGAATAGATAATGTGTTTATATTTAAGAAAAACATAGTCGTCAACACTAAACGTTTAAAATCGAAAAAAATGGGTTTCTTCGGTTTTAAACGGTTTTTTTCGTTTTAAACCGGCCTTACATCTGTAGTCTTGTAATATTAATCTACCACTTATTGTATACAATATAGGGTATATATTATACAGCAAGCACAATTTTAATACGATTTTAAATGACAATAATGCCTGAATTTTTTGAAGCAATACGAGGTCGGATCATATATCACCAGGGTCGCCAACCACCGATCATACTAGATAGACGCATTAAAAGTTTCTCCCGCAACATCTCCAATGGATATGGTAGAGGTGATATAAGTCAGACAATAGCAACTCGCCAAGCAGAGGTTACTAAGCTGGTATTATCAACGTGATAGCCCAATCCGAGGTCCACTTGTGGGGCCCTTTGGCCTTGCTCACTCCATAGAGCATTCCGTTCCCCCGGAGGCCTTCGAACTTCGCTATTTTAAAAGAGAACTTTGTCTAGATGCCCTCTTCGCTCTGCCATCTTAAACCCGTGGAATCTGCAAATGCCATTTGGACAGCAGTGACATTGCGATCCTAAATAAAATTGGATTATAGATATTGAAGACGATAATTAAAAACTAAACGATTGAGTTGGTTGTAGGCTTTTATTAGACCACGGTGCTTTTGAAACTGATGTAGTTTTTCAGTAAGAAGATACCGTAATATGAGAAATCGGGTATTTCTTCTCATGACGTATAGAATTGAGACCAATTGATTATAGTTCATATATATAAATATATAACAAAAGGATTTTTCTCGAATATTCAGGATATTTAACAAAGTAAAACGTTTCATTATTTATTAGCAGTGACAATCTACAACCGAGAAATCTAATCATTGCCTTATTGACATTCAGTATAGTTATTCTATTTCTTAGTAAATTCAAGAAATCCATTAAACACAGGCTCTGTCAAAAAGCATATTACTATATTTTAGACTATGTTCACGATAAATATGTTTGGATATGATTTGTTCGAATTTTAAGTTAATATTTTATATTATACAACCATCAAAAGAAATTATAAATCTCATTGAGTTTGTTGTTTGTTCTTATCAATAGATGGCGCTTTACCAACTAACATAAACTTAATAGGCTGAAGATTATCAATGATTGCAATGATCTTATTAAAAACTATTACTAATTTGATTTAAGATAACGATTCAATTTTATGGCATTAATAAAATAGCGTATTTTATATAAAGATATATTTTAAATATCCTTACTTCATTTATGGGATTATTTATATGGTTTGTATTAGGGAAAAAAGTAATGTCGTATCTGTCGACAAATTTTACATGAAAACCGATTGATTTGTTACCGCTCCGGCATTGATTGTATACTAGACGGCAAAAGGTTGATAACAAATTGAATATATTATTGATTAGAAATAAAAACTTGTTAAAAATGTAGTCGTGTGAATTTAACTTAAAAAAGCGACATTACCTTCCGGTTCCCCCAATATATGTGATATTCGATATTAAAACTAAGAATAATAATTGATATTATTAATTTCCCATCATCATTTAAGCCAGAAGACGTCCACCGCTGGGCATAAGTCTTCCCTATAAATTTAAAATAAGACCTGTTGAAAGCAGTCTAGATTCCAGCATCTTAGACCCACGACCTAGATAAAGTATTCTGTCAACCTTCTGCAACGTCCAACTCGAAGGTTTCTAATCCAGAACCTGAAAGTTGAATAGATGGACGACACCATCCCATTTTGGCATTGCTACTTGAACTTATCAATTTCGTATTTTAATATTTTTTTGTTTATTCAATGTCATCTTTATTAGGCGTTGGTTTAACAAAGTTTTCTTTGTTTTAATTTGTAATAAATTGTGTGAAAAAATTCCTAGATGTACGTTCATGAATGCAGAATTGTATAACAAATTAGGGCATGCTTAGACATTGTGACTGTCTATATATAGTGAGTTGTAAACGAAAGAGAGGGAAGACGAATTTGCAAACAGAGTAAAACCGGTGAGTCAAAGGTCCCGGACGAGCGATCCGTAGTTGGTTGCTAATTTGTCCGATTACCGATGTCGCGTCATTAGCCATGCGCGCAGCA
The DNA here is from genome assembly GCF_028537555.1 of Battus philenor. Lineage (NCBI taxonomy): Eukaryota > Metazoa > Arthropoda > Insecta > Lepidoptera > Papilionidae > Battus > Battus philenor. The sequence goes on from NW_027181686.1 coordinate 11,702,964, forward strand.
CTATGCGCTTCCCTCGCAAACAAGATGGCGGCGCGCGCGCCATCGACGCGTCCGGCTGTCAACGATCGAGTGAATTGAATTTGAATCTATAAATGTGTACTTTAATATGCACGCAAGAATTTATTTTTCAATGACAAACACTACGGCGTTTTCATTTCAAATTTAACAGCTTTTCAGCAATATGAACCCATTTCAAATGCAATTATGTTTATGTTTGCAGTGTTTATTGAGATACTGTAATAAAAAAAGTATGTACACATATATAATTTAATAAAAAAGGCATATTTTGTTTTGAAAAAGGTGCTTTATGCTTAAATTATTTTGGAAATGTCTTTAGTATACTGTTAAGTGTTTTGTCACTATATAACAGTAAAAAACGTCAAATAACATAACAAATATTGACAGATTTACTAAAGTTTGTTGAAAGAATATATTAACGGTACGAATTGTTGACACCGTACAGTACCGGGAGAAAAATATTGCACATCGATCTTTGGAAAGAGGCAATCGGCTAATTTCGACTTTTTAGAGCATCTATTTTATTACTTCTGTTTATTATTTTTGTTCTTTTTTGAGGTTAGAAATACGATCTAGCTCTGTCTTTTTCTAAAGTACGTGAAATTTGTGATAGAAGTTTCCCGCCAAAATTATAAACAACACAGATATTAACTTAAGTAAAACAAGAGCAAACTAAGTTATGTTTTATGAATGCTTATTATCAATTGACGTCAAAGTGTAGAAAGCTTGCTGCACTAGCGCCATGATATGGCAGACAGTTTGTCGGGACGGGAACGAAAGTGCTGTATATATGCGATTATTATTTTATAATTTATTTCTAATTCTTTTAAGTGTTAATAAGGCTTGTGATATTCAATTTTTAAAGCGTAAAAAATATAAAAATAAACTTAATTTGGCAAAAAGTGCGTCAGATAACTTTGTTAAAGTTGTCCGAATATAGTTTTCTGGTCGTTTTAAACGGGAGACCTTCGTTCATCAGTCCACGTCTTACGGTTGAAATGATGACGATGATAAAATATATGAAGAATTTTTTAAACAAAATATTCTTTTTTAAATATTAATACATGTGTTGAGAAAATATGGAAAACTCGAAATGTTCCTTGCAACACACTATTCTATACAATTAAACTCAATATTTAATGTGTAGACATTATTCTTTACTAAATTTTAAAGTTTTTTTTATAACATTTTGTAAACAAGTGCTACAAAACTATGGATCACTCGAAATTTAAACTTTGGATTGTAATTTTTGTTAAGAAATAATCTTTTAGTGATTCTAAGGGTCTAAAAACATATACAATACTTTATATTCCTGTAGTTTGAGGTTCTATATCTTAATATATTAAAACATTAGCTACTAAACTGTGGAAAACTCTAGAACTTTGGTAGACCAAGATTCACACACCTTTATGGATATAACCTTCCATCATCATCATTTTAGTTGTAGAAAGTCTGTTGTTGGATTAAAGCCTTTTTCATAAATACTTAAAATAGGACCTGTTGCAAGCGGTCTGACTCAGAACCTTAAGGCTGTAGCTGTCATCTGTTCTTTGCACATGTGGCCTGTACTGCCAGTTCAACTTGCAAATCCTCTAGGCTTTTACATGAGTTGTAGTAAGATATCACCAGTTCAGAATGCTGGTCTGTTGAGAAAAGCCAGTAGGAAACTCAACTGTTGTTTTTTTAAATGGAATGATATAATTTTTGATATGTACATTATATTTGTTGGATCATTGGCATATGTTTAGCTTTCTATAAATATTTATTACGTTGCTAATTGAGAAGTAAATTTGTAGCATATATAGCTAATTGGCTGTTTAATAAAGCGAATTCTGAGTTCACATTCGCCCCCACTCGAATGCACTGAGGCGCTCATTGATTCGACTCCGCTGTGTGGGGCAATCAGTTTGTTCGTAATAAAGCGTAAGATAACGATGGCGAACGTTTCCTAGCGTCGATTCGACGACCGACCGCTGATAACGGAGCTGTAGTGATGCGATGCGAGATATCGATGTTTAAAAGCTTTTGATTTATTTTTAAAACAGACTAAATAAAAAAAAACAACTCAAAACCTTGAGCTTTCGGATAAGTATAACATTTTATTATATTGGTAAAAGAACGCGTGCAGTGCCTGGCGATAAATATTGCACATCGATCTTTGAAAAGATACAATTTGCTAATTTCGACTTCGTAGAGCGTCTTTTCTGTCGCACGACTAAACTTCATTGGTAGTGTGAGAAAAAAATGAAATCGAAGAAAATCTTGAAGACTAAAGAGGAAAATGACAGTTCCGACTGTTTGGAGTGCATTTTATCGTTTAGGGATTACTTTGAATAAAGAACAAATGGAAACTTTTGATGATAATAGAACTGGAACCAAGAAACTCTTATTTTAACCAACTGAAAACAAAAACTAAAATAGAACAGTTGTCCTAAAGGCCTGTTAGAATATCGACAAACGTAAAAATATCATGCATAAAATATTACTATTAAAATATAATCACATTACTTCGTCTTTTGTTTCTATTATTAAGTTCTGTAATAGAAAAGTAAGAAAAAGAGTTTTTATTATATGCCTTTATAACAATAACTTAAAACTTCTTAGTTTCAGCTCATAGATTCAAGCAAGGAATAGGCCTTTAGAAACATATATTTCTCTCAAATATATGCTATATATATATACCATAATCGCCATGTATGACAGGCGGGGTGGCGGTCATAGTGTGGTATTATACGCAGAGGACGCTGCTGTCTATCTAGAAACTTCTTTCTGAGCAGTGAAAATCATAGATAATTAATGCACAATTTGTGAAACCCAATCGTCAAAAATAAATAAACTGATGATTCAGAAATACATTAATTAATTTATTTTTTCTTATACAGTATGTATAGAGTAATAAATATTAACTATATTTATCTTATTCAAAGTAATAATTAACTTTTTAATACGAAAAAAATTATAATTCGACGAACGTCACTTGACCGCCATATTTGGTTAGATTTTATCGACAAGAATCGACCACCCATCGACACGTCGCATCACTACAACAATATCATTATGTTTCGCGCCCACCAGCCACAATTGTTGGTGTGACACAGCGCCAATATGTCCTGCGCGATTTATTAAACAACTTTTCCCTATCCACGTTATTACTTAGTTTTAATTTATTTATAGTTTACAAAGGGAAACGTGTGTGAAGAACGTGTATGTTTAGTGGTTTAGATATCAAAATGTGGACATGCGAGTGATGAGAAGTGTGAAAAAGGAAGTGGAACGATGTTCAAAGTGAAGAGGGAGAGGACTTGGTTCGGGAGGGTAATTATAATTTGTTGTGGCAACATTATTTCGTGAGAGCTCCGAGCGCGGAATTCCTATATCAACGGAAATGGAACAGGACGTCTATTATAACCTTTGAGTCATCGCAATCAACGCAAGTGGCTGTTAAGAATCATAATAATTGTCGTTCTAAATTTAAAATTCTCTCATTAAGTACGTTGTTCAAATTCAAATATATTATTCCATTTTTATTTTCGAAAGTTTCGTATTTTAAATTAATCTACAATTGTTTTATTAACAAAAAATGTGGAGTTAGAAAAAGAATAACTTAATTCCTGTTAATACGAGTATATGTAATGCCAGAACATAGGAAAGGTATGTCCCTTTGATCTATGAATAGCTGTACACAAACAACTAGTAAAAAAAAACATAAATTAAAAATCGAATATAAAGTCACATCGCATCTAAATCCAATTAACGAATTCATTATTTATTATATTTGCATATAGAAATAATTTAACAGATTACGTCACATTGTTATTATTCGTACCTTAAAATGAATGCAGCCATAACGATGATTTTGTGTAAACTGTCAAAGATATCTGTCAAAAGTTACAAATGGCGGCAATTTATTATTGTTATGTCAGTGATATATATTTGGGTAATATGTTGTTTACTTAATTGACCAGGTCATGGTAGTCCGGTAAAATAGTAGATTGTAGCTGCTTGAGCTGATAAGGCTTTCTAGGGAGCCCTCGAGTTTCGCTGCCTTAAAAGAGCCTTTAGGTTAAGCGCCCTCTGCTCCCTCGAATCTGCAGTATATATTATTTATTACTTATAACAGATATTTTAGACGAAATAAATGGATAATCCTGAAACTTGTTTACTTGAGTCATTTGGAGGCAATAAAATATGTTAAATTTATTTTAAAAGAACGACATCTAACCGGCTTCACAGCGATTTCTTCTCTCTGGATCTCCTCATTTCTATTTCTGATTCGATTTCGCAGCAAAAGTTTCTACAGCCTTTTTACTGGTCTTTGGTTGATCTTGAGCTTTCTTATAAGGCCCAAGATCAAAGACATTCGTTGCCGTCGACGAGAAGATATTTGACAATAAGTGGCCATAAGTAAAAGAAACTCTGTGACATTGACAGTTGACTGGATGTTGAATCTACACAGCTGTCAAAGTGTGATACAACTAGCTCCATCTGTTGACGATAGTTTAAAAATGTTTTGTCAGCATACTAATTTCTTATAACCAAAGCGTATGTATTTTAAAAAAAATAACTCTTTAGTTTTTAGGTCAATGCGTCATAAATTTCTATAAGGTGGCAACAATAGCGTTGTTGAGGAAATAATTATTACATTATATCAATAATAGGTCTTCCCGTTTACGTCACGTGAAGGCTAAAAAAAGTAAAACGTGGTTAAAGATTATTTAAGTAAACGTCATCATTATCATTTCAGTCGTAAATAGTCCACTATTGAACATAAACCTTTTTGATAGGACGCGTTAGAAAGCGACCTGCATTTAATATCCTGCCAGGATCTTACAAGGTAGTCTGTCATGTTATTGATAGATGATCTGCGCTGCGTTTGGCAGATTCGTGATGTCCAACCATTCCAGGCGTCTTGTTCACCATTGCCATCGATTTTTCACGCAATATGTCCATTTTACTGCTACAGAACTTGCCCATCCGTTGGGCTATATAGGAAACTTTCGCTCGTCTAAGGATTTGCTTATTCCTGATTAAATATGCCAGGAAAATTTCGAGCACATGGGTTATTGATTGTTAATTTTCTAATGAAGCCCGAAGTGGAAGACCAGGGTTTAGTACTGTAGGTTTTTACTGGTGGTACAATTTGGTTGTAGATTTTCATTTGAAGACTTGGAGATATTGGACTGGTGGTTGTTATATAGATATGCAGCAATTGCGCATCAAGAAATGGTATTTAAAAAGAATGTTTTTGGTACATATGGAGGTAAAGAAATTAAGTGACATTAAAAAAGGGGATATAAAGAATATCTGCAATGTGCACTTTTTGGATGCTACGTTTTGCTTCCTTCTTCTTATCTTTCAGTCGATGGATGCCCACTGTAAGGCATAGGTCTTTCCCAAAGATCACTATATTGTCTGGTCTTGATCTTTTCCAGTGACTTTAGCTATGTTTTATTTATTGGAGATATATATCCTATATATATATATATATATATATATATATATATATATATATATAGGATATATATATGTATATATATATATATAGGATATATATATATATATATATATATATCTCTCTCCAATAAATAAAATTCTCTTGTCACGGTGTGCGTGATTGAACTCCTCCGAAACGGCTTGACCGATTTTCGTGAATCTTAGCGCGCATATCGGCCAGTGCGGAGAATCGGACAACATCTATTTTTCATCCCCCCAAATGTTAAGGGTGGTCCACCCCCCGAATTTTAGATAATTTTTTTTGTTTTTTATTTTTTATTTTTTAAACAAAATTTTTTGTTTTTATTTTTTTATGATACAGCATACATAAATACATACAACTCTAAAATTTTCACCCCTCTACGATCAACCTTTATTTTTTATTTGTTTTTTTTTTAATGTTTCCTAGAAATAACATACATGGCAAAACAACGTTTGCGGGAACAGTTAGTATTCTATATGACTAAGTGTTATATGGAGAACTTTGTATACTTAGAAACATGGCGGAGGCTTTTGATTTAGGTATAATTTGTGATCTAGATACTAAGGTCTTATCACCACCTACATTCCAGCTGATATACGCCCACTGCAGAGTATAGGTCTACCCCGAAGACCGCCGATATGACCGGTCTTGCTCTGCCCGCATCTAGGGACTTCCCGCGACTTTGACTGCAATTATCGTGGTCGGTACTCTAGAAACTTTCATCCTCTATGATCGTTGGTTTCATCATCCATTCCTATGTCCCCAAGATGGGCAGAGGGCTTCCACAGTACGTCGCCATTCCGAACGGTCTTGAGCCTCGCGCTTTACTTCGCTCCACTTCATTACAACTGCCTTCACTTCTGCAGTGATCGTCCGCCGCCAGGTTTACTTTGGTCGGCCACGTCTTCGCTTTCCTTGAGGATTCCATTCTAGGGCTTGCCTCGGTATATGATCAGGGTACCTTCGGAGCGTGTGGCCTATCCAGTTCCACTTGCGGCGTTTGATCTGCTGGTCGATCGGTATCTCACCGCAGCGTTTCCAGAGATCTACGTTGGAGGTTTTCTCAGGCCAGTGTATATCGAGAATACGTCGAAGACAGTTGTTAACGAAGACTTGGAGCCGACGCGTGAAATCGTTGGTGACCTTCCACGTCTCGCATCCATATAGCAACACGGTTTTCACATTGGACCGGAATATTTTGAGCTTAACTCTCCTAGTCAGCTTCCGTGATTGCCATACAGAACGGAGCCGTGCGAAAGGATGCCTTTTCCTTGGAGATTCTAGAAGCGGTGTCCTCTTCGGTTCCTCCTGATTCAAATATTCAGATGGAGGGATGCTTCTAGAAGGTTTATTATTATTATCGTCTCCTACATTGTTGTGATGGTCTTCAGTAGTTCCATTCAAAACTCACCCCCAATTCTTTGCGTCATTCAAAATTATTTGGGATGACTTACTCCAGGGTATGTGTCGGGTGAACATGGTCCTGAAAACGACCACATAATTAAGACTTTGCTAATTATGATGACACATATTTAGATTCTGCTGTTTTAAACATAGATATCGGATCGACCACGATACATGCAGTCCACGATGCATCTAATGCAAGATTTAATTGAATAATGTCAGTGTAATTGTCGTCAATTGAGCTATGTACGGATTGAATAGCTGTTTGTATATACCGATGACATGGCTGCGGGCGCGAAAACGATATGCGTGGTGTTGCCAGCTTCGTGTACTTGTTTTTTCCTCGTCCACACGAAGCGAACCCGTTCCGTTTATAATTCGTTTGAGGAAATATTTCACATTCAAATATATTATTTACTTCTTGAATTATCATTGGCTATATTTTTAATTTGCGATTGTAATATAGCTATATAGTTCTTGTAAAATTATATCATAATAAACAGAGTGAAATGTTAATTTAAAATTAATTATTGTTATTTATTATCTGTCCGTACAGTCATAGTGCCGCTAGAAGCTATATTTCTGTCACATGCGAATTAAAAAAAAATGTAACATTATTCAAAGTGATAACTTTATACAGAATGATTGGAGATAGAAGTGAAAGTTTTAAATAAATGCTGTCATTTACTTTGATGAAGCTTTTGCAGCAATAACCAATCATTTAATGGAATCAGGCGTTACCTCGCGGAAATCTATCCTAAGTAAGAAAAGGACCAATATTTAGCCACTTCCGCACATGCAGTGTAGTCGTGCAATAAAGTGCACCGCCCGCCAGCCCGCTGATAAATGCGTATGCGGTAAACAATGCGAATCTCACAACCACACTCTCAACCTCACTTTGTGTTTGGCACTAATCGGTGTAACATAACTCCTGAAGTTGCCCCGTGGAGGGGTGAAACACACGTTGAGTAATTTGGCGGTGGCGGTTTTACGGTGGTTGTACGACTACACTGCATGTGCGGAAGTGGCTAAATATTGGTCCTTTTCTTACTTAATAACCAATCATCCTGTGAATTGGTAACCAGCTGTCCTGACAGACGTCCTTTCTTCTTTAAAGCAGATGGATGCCCACTATGGCATGGGTCTCTCTCAAAGAACTTCACTCGAGAACCTTTCGGCCCCAACAGCTACCGATTGCGTGCAATTCTACCAGCTATCATGGTCTCCAATACTCTCTGGCTGGCTTTTAAAATGTTTACTTGTTATTCTTACTAATGTAATGTCTAGGAGAATTTTAAATGTAATTTACAGTAATGTAACTTATACAACGATCCTTAGACGCGAACAAAGAAAGCATGAATATATAGTTCATTTGCTGTCAATTATATGGCATGGTTGCGCGTTATTAAGACTAGGGGCCACTCGGGCAAATCATGAACTGATGGCGGGCTGGCCGCCAGAAGTATAGGTAAATAAAGACAATAAAGAATTGATAATAATTAGAATTCAATATTTTTCGAATGTACGAGAGTATTATATTTGCTGTCGGCGGGCCACCAGTATTCGACCGGCGGGCCGCGGTCTGTGCATCCATGATATATGGTAACTCTTCTTCTTCTTCCTTCCCTTTTTCCTTTATTTGGGGTTGGGTCTCCTTATCAATTTGCGCCACTCTATCCTGGATTGTCTCTGCATCAAGTTGAAGGGTTTCCAGTTCCTTTCTGATATTAGACCACCACGTAGCTTTTGTACGCTCTCTCCCTCTTGGGAATTCTGGGAGGCTTAAGGCAGTTTTTACCACGTGGTCATCTTGTTTTCGTTGAATGATATATGGTAACACTATCCAAAAATCAAAGGTTTTAAGAAATAATAATATTTCTTTACTAATCTAATAGATGTGAAAGCTTTTGGAGAAATGAGCGACATATTCACACATTAAAAACATTTACCTATAACTGATCATCCTGTATATACACGATGCTGGCAAGATTTTAGCTAGACAAGGATTGGCGTATCAATAGATCATTGCTCTATGTAGGGGCCGAGCTCCCTTGGTCTAGATTGCTTTTTGAAGCTGCATCACATTGGCCACTCGATGTCCGCCCGCCCTATTGATTCTTACTCAAGAGAAGTGGTTGAATGGCGAAGTATCTTTATCTTTAGTTTAAAAGCTTGTTATAAGTATCCTTAGTTGATAAAATAGTTGGTTGTTTTGACACTTTTGACTTTGATTATATATTTGTATCTGTATAAGATTGGGATTGACTTTAGTGGATTGTATTTAATTAAAAGGCCTTGGTCCAGAGAATGAATAAAATTATTAAGAATTAATTTTACAAGGAAACGAAAACACTTGTGCTCGGTGCCGGTAGGGAGCAGAGAGGGAGCACAGATAAAACATATTTTACAGATTCGCCAAACCATAGATAAAATCTTAACTAAAACATTTTTTGTTGGTACTATTGCCAACATTATCGCACCCTACTTATCGTACGGGTTTATTTAAAGTGGTCAATGTGAATATGGCTTTCTTATTTCATAATTTTGGCTGTTAGATCTGCTTTATGATAATGCCTATATAAAAGTTTTAAATAATCAGTGTTTTCGCAATTATAAAAAATATTTTATATATACTTTCAATTAGAAACATACAAGTCAAAGGGTATATTATCACAGTTTGTGAATCGGTGTTATTGATTGATTATGGTATGAACATGATACTATGATAAAAAAGTATTTATTCTTTCAAATCAATTTCATCACCTTCAAAGTAATCACCGTTAGATAAATTGCACTTTTACCAACGCTATCTCCAATCCTTGGAGTAATCAGAATAGTGTTTTTCCGGTATAGCCTTCAAGATTTTACACTCGGTTTTTATATCCTCAATCGTGTCAAACCTGCATCTCCGTATTAGCCTTTTGAGTTTGTTGAATAGCCAGACTAATATCAGTCGAATTTTTAAAGTTTTTTTTTTTAAATTGTGCGATTTTCAATCGAAACCTGACGCGTTTGGCAAATTTGTAACAATTGAGAAAATCGCATGTAACTCTGAGATAAATAAACCTTTTAGCAAATGTTATAGACAGTCCTACCAATGCATGAAAAAAATACCTGCGTAATGCCTGGAAGTTGTCAATGACAATTTCACCTTTCTTTTTGAACACAGAGTATATATACATATGTCATATACTTAACCCTTAATAGCCTAGAGTTTCAATTTTGATACCAATCTTTTAAACCGAATGTTCACATTACTATCAGTTTTTTTTATAGGTTGGCTGTACGAATTTTACTGTTGTATAATATTCTTTCCAACGAAATTAAAAAAAAATCTATTTTTCCCTTCATCTAGACCCTCAAGCAAACACAGTAATATTAAAAAAAAACACTTTCGTAAATCAGGCTATTAATAGTTAATCTATGAATGTTTCTTTTTTTGTCATTATCATATAAGACATTTAGATCAATTTAAAACGACCTGTGCCTAGCTTCTGGCTGAGACCAGAGATCGGTGCCCCTATAATATGATCATAAAAATTATAATTAATAAATCCAGTAGTAATATCGCACATTGTTGACCCACCATTAAATTTATCGTTTAAAAATAAAACTTAATTACGTCACATCCGTCGATAGAGATCCGCGTGCGAATATGCACGCGTGGGCGGGTTCCGGCATCGTTATATAATCTGCATTTATTATCTGTGGTGCATAAAGCAAAGCGCACCCATCAACGGAATTCCGGAAATCGTAATCTAATCTATTTTACGGTTTGTTTTTTAATTAAAATGTTAATTAAGAAAATAAAATACTGACGCTTAGTAAAACGTCGCGTGTTGAGATTGACAGGCAGACATTCTATTGGTCTTTGACTAATTAAAAAAAAAACTTTTTTTTTACTATCACTATTTAAAGTGACGTAAGTGGCCATTAGGACTGAAAGGTTCTACAGTGGCTTGGATAGGCCTCCCACTTCTTTTTACGTGGCCCCCGCTATTGGGGACATCTCGTTCCACCCCCTATTTTGTTGGGAACAGGGATTAACTTTCTAAATCAAATTCTTCTTTCATTCTTCAAAATTCCTATTATTCTAATCTTCATTCCATAATTCTCTCTATATTTCTCTTCCGCTCTAATATCCTTTCATCCATCTTTAATTACTGCAGTTTAGTTTATTTATACAATTTATATATCACTATTTTCTTATTTCTCTCATTTTCAATGTTACTCACACATTTTAGAAAAAAATTAAAATTTAAAAAAAATAAATTAAAGACTCGAACCCAAAACAACCCAACCTCGAAAATCTAACGACGCACAGTGAAAATTAGTACTAATTAAGCAGCGACGCAACTTCGAAAAAAACGAAACGACGCAAAGCGAGGTATTGGTGTAATATTTTAGACACCATCCTATTCTTCATTGAAACAAAAGGTGTTATAACATATTGTCGATATATATTCAGATAAAAATAAATAAATTTTGAGTACATATCAATATATTGAGTGATGGTAGTTCAGCGGTAGAAGACTGACGCTTGCGTTTCTAAATCGCGGATTCGATTCCCGGGATACAATCTTATATAATTCACACTTTGTGCGTTAATTATATAGGATGACCACTACTCACTAACAAGTCCAGAGGATGGGCATCAGCGCCCTCTGTGTACCATAGTATATACCGATCGCCAACAAAGCTGCCAAGTGTGGCGATTATGATATATATCCCCCTGTAGATATCTTTAGATGTACAGTAAGCGTCTATCGAAATATCAATGTGATGTAATAGGTTACGTAGTAAAAAGCATTTTCGTAATTAGGTTATATTACATTACATAATTATTGTGTACTATCTCTCCTTGCATAGTTTGTACAGGCAAAGATTATTAGTAGGTCGTATTCCAAAAGAAAATATTTACATTAATGTAACATATTTCAGAGTGATCGCTTTAAACCAGTGTTACGCAACCTTTTTTTCTGTCATGACCCAATTAAGCCTTTCTAAAATTTTATATGTCCCCCTAAAAGAAAGGATTAAACTCGTGTGTAGTTTATTTTCGAATTGTCTTAATTTACAATCAAATTGCCTCACTGTGGGATGTGGGCCCAATGTTGGAAAGCACTGCTATTAAGGTTTTTGCTAACAAATGATACATTTACCCTTTTACACATATAATCAAAGAGTGTAGTTAAAGATGTGCAGTCTGATATTGTAATCAATTGTTCCAGGAGTCAGCGAAGGAATGGAGTCCGGCTTCAGAGCGCAGTGCTCATTTGGAGCGGGGCTATGGCAAGGTTTCGGCCGACAGCCCCCCCTTTGTCAGGATCAACAAGAAATTAGGTATGTAATCTTCTTAAGATCAACGGAGTATCTCGAAGAATTGCTCGTGTGTGGTGGTAATAGGCTGGGTACTTCGCTCGTGCAACTGATGGCCGTTGAGGCCGGAAGGTTCTCGAGTTTTGACCACGAGCCAGTAGACGGGGCATGGCTCCTACGCCCCCACCCCCCAGTAGGTGGACAAATGACATAGTTAAGTGCACGGGATATATAAAAATGTTTGTCTGTATGTCCTTAAGAGTCATAAACTATGCATTTGATCACGTGATGATCTTTAGCAAAGTTGTTGTGCATGAGACCGCGAAGGTTTCTCACCTGGTATAATGAATTTTCAACAGATGGCGCCACTGTCATTTCAATGGATTTCATATATTGCCGTGACAGTTCATAGTGATTTGAATTGAAACGAAAACGGCGAACGTATGATGACGCTTAGAGTTGTGGGTGATGTGAGAATTTACATAAATTGTAAAATTCATACCTGGCTCGCATAATTGAAATAAAAACGAAAAAAAATGATTCTAATTGAAATAAAAAATGAAAATAGAATATAGATAAGTTTTATTTAGTATACATTAAAAAATAAATAGCGATTTTAGTTTGTTGTAGCTTTTATCAAATCAGGGTGCGTTTGTAACCTTTGTAGTTTTAATTCGAAGCATTCTATTAAAGATAATTACAACTTGATTCTATTTTCAAAAAAATTGGACCCTTTTTGACTTTCTTCTCGTTTTAAATAAATACTATAATATCTTAGCAACGTAACATTTCATTATTTTATTCCCAGGCGGTTCAACGGAGAACCTGATCGTGCCAAACCTGCGGCCGAACCACATACATCTCCCGGCGTCATCGTCCGGTGACAGTCTGGATGTTGAGGTCCGGGAACGGGAGCCGTCGTACGCTAGGAGCAGGAAATCCCGCTCCATGGTGGCGCACAAGAGATCCCCTGTTCCAGCTCCTCGAAGAGTACTGCCCCCTGTTGAGGTATTTAATAATTGATCAAAAGTACTATAACATATTTACATTCAGCCAAGAGCATTATCTCTGCCCCACACCATCTATGTGACGTTTTGTCAGTCGTGCGACAGAGATAACGCTCTACGAAGCTGAAATTAGCCGATTGTCTCTTTCCAAAGGTCGATGTGCAATATTTATCGCCGGGTACTTGTAATTTGGTTTACTTTATCTATATTGACTCTTTAAAAGGTCCTTCATAGGACTTTTCATTCAAATGACTATATGTGAGTCTGATGTATACATACATAGATATATTTTGTTTGTAATTACGTACATATTTACCGTATTTTTATAGACTTCTAGAGACTAGAGAGTTGGTTAGTGAGGAACTTCTATAAGAGAAACACAGAAAAGATTGCTATCACTTCAGCTCTCATATATCTGGTGACCATATTAACTTACGTGAATAAATAGTGACATTTATATAGGCACTTCAAAAAAGTACATTATGGCAACGCTCTTAAAAATTCTTCAAGATGGCTATCAATGGTCTTATATGTGTCAATAGCAGAGGGTGTGAGAAGGCGTCCAAAAGCCTGCGTGATGCTACCCCCTGTTCCCTCCCTCCTCACGTTACCCAGCTATTATAATTACAGTCCACAAACATTTGGAAATGCCGACTGTCTACGAACTGATCTAAATATTCCATAAAATCTATAAAAAGAGATTGAAATGTCATAAGAACTATTTAGAAAAGTCTCTGATGAGTGTATTCCGTTTAAAAAGATAATCTACATCATCGAAAATAGGTTCATCACCAAAAACTACAACAATCCGATCAACAAATTTAATTAAAGCATTCTTGCTGATTGTAAATATAGATAGAAAATTTAAAAAGAAAACTCAAATGACTTTACAAAGCGGAGAAAAAGTTTAGCAACCAATCTCTCTTCGTCTTCTTTTTTTCTGCCTTACTTCTAGATTAATAAAAATCTTTGTATATAAATCAGTCGAACTTCGCAGGCCTTCGATCGTCAGACGGTGGAACCGGCAGCGCAGTCAGCGAGCTCAGTGGTGGACGAGAGACCTCTGAAGAGAACCAAGTACTCCGAGAGTGGGAAGAAGAGTAAAAAGAACTGGAGCGACAGCTACATGGTGCTCACGAACACCGCACTCTACTTCTATAAGGATCAGAGGACTTATAATGCAACGGTATGTCAATCTTCTTTTAACTTCTAGTATTTATTTGCGTGGGAAATCCCTTGATCACCGGTGATGATGCGGGCAGCGTAAGTCTGGTGATCATGCCGATATTCTGAGGAATATAGGAATCTAAGTCTTGCAGCGGCCATCTTTCAGCTCAATTGTTTAAATTCTCAGCACCTGAGGATATCCACTTAAATACAGCCTTTTAAGGTGGAAAGACCTTTTTAACGTCCCTGAAAGATGCCAGTCCAACCTGGCCTATTGAAAATCTATAGAAGTCACCAAGGGTCACCAGTGTAAGAGTGGTCGTAGTACTGTAGCTTCTTGTTCTTCGGTAGCTTCTTGTTCTTCGGTTGCTTCTCGATCTTCAGTTGCTTCTTAATATGTTGACCGCACCTCCGCTAGCCCTTATAATGAGCGCGGAGACTCTCAACAGCGCGATGCAGATTTTCGTTGGGTCTACTGTGGCGCCATCTTTCATTTATCTGTTTCTCTGCGCCGCCGCGATGCGATTGACGGTCACGTGGGTAAGAGCTTGGTGTTTGAGTGGCGCGCGATATGCACGCCACAAGTTCCTATATGCAGTGGACATTCCATGGCTGAAATGGTGATGTGTCCTAAAGATGATGATGAATTATTTTAGTATATCTATTCTTATGTGATATAATATTATTAAACGTACTGGAATATACTTGGTAGAATTTAGAATATTTCAAAAAATAATGATAAATGAAGAGAATTTCGTATATGTTTTCTTGAACTATCGACATAGCAGTGTATTAAATAAGACGTAATTGATATTCTAGAAGATTCGAAAGCCGGGAACTCCCCCGAGTCCGACAGCCCCACGGGCGGAGCTGATACTCCCCCTCCGCAACGCTCACGTGCTACCCTGCATACAGAGTCACACCAGGAGGTAAGAAAACATGAATTTCTTCGTATGCTCTTCACAGAACTGCCGTTATATTTTATAATAAGTTTTTTTTTTAAGAATTTTCCTAAAATAAAAGTAGCCTAATTTACTCATTATTACATTAGCAACCTTCCAATACCAGAAACAGTAGTTAACGTGTACATATATACGAAACATACAGACATAAACATACGTATGTATATAGCATACATTAATTAATATATACTAACAATAAAACGTAAATTATATGATAATAAACAAAAGCATAAAACTAACTTAGATCGAACTTGCCTTAAAAAGAATAGAAAGAGAGAAAGAGAGAGAAGAAAATAATTAAAGTATAAATAAGCAAAAGCCAAGTAAACATTGATTAAAAATTTTATTTAAATAAGCTAGTGACTTAGTACGTCTTATATTTTTGTAGAATTTTGAAAACAAATCTAATCCTTCTTGATCCTTGACGATTGACATTGATTTTGTAATGGCAAGTATCAAAATTATTATTTTATCAGCATACCCTCGTTCTAGGTATACGCGCTCGTTTATGCTGACTGTTGGGTACGACACCTATCTACTCCAGGATGAGACAGATGAGAAAGCGAAGCATCTCCTGAAACTTATCCAGGGCATCATATATAAATTGGTAAGTGTAGTCTACAGCCTGGATTCTTGTCTACTTCCTGAATGATTTTTTATGATTTGAAAATACAGGATGATTGTTTATACGTGTAAAAGCTAGAAAGTGGTGAATATATGGCTCAATGCTCAATAATTGTATCTTGCTCACACCAAAGCCGATACATAATTTCTCATCAGCCAAGGCAAGTACAGAGACAAGTTGAAGGACGCTCACCATCCACGAGGTTCAGGGGCTGAAGATCGAGGCGGTCATTGTCCGTCGATCAACAGACACCCTCGGGCTGTATAACAGTGTCCATCATACTGTGGTAGCAATACATCACACGAACTCGTGCGTGTATTGCACGGACGAGACTCAAGATGCGATCGTAAGGTTCATCGATGTGGCGAACAGATACTAGCGTACAACCTGATAGCAATATAGAGTAGGGATGAAGTGGTCGCACGAAACGTAATCTTAAAAACTGGACATTGTTAAGGCTTCGCTTAAAAACAAACAAGATATCAATGATTTCAAAAACCATAATCATAATAAATAGCTGACTTCAACTTTGTTTGAAATAGTCTAGGATTTAAATTGGTACATAGTTTAGAACAAGAAAAAAATCGGAAATATAATAACAAAGGCATGGACGTTAATGTCTGTGAAATAAAGATCCTAGTTTAAAAAATGTATTTTAAATCAAAGATCGTTGGTTACAATAGTGTAATCGTAATGATGTGATGTGAATTATAGTACAAATGATCATTGAATATTTAATGGAATCAGGCGTTACCTTGCGGAAGTCCATCCTAGGTAAGAAAAGGACCAATATTTAGGCACTTCCGCACAAGCAGTGGTAGTCGTGCAACAAAGTGCACCGCCCGCCAGCCCGCTGATAAATTCGTATGCGGCAAACAATGCGCACATCTACAACTACACAACCGCCACCGTTAATTCACTCAACACGTGTTTCACCCTTCCATGGTACATCTTCAGGAGTTATGTTACACCGATTAGTGCCAAATTAAATATTGGTCCTTTTCTTAAATGATCATTGGTTTAGTAAATATTACTAGATCATTTTCTTAAAAATAGGTAGTGAGTTAGCATGTCTTATATTCATCGGTAAATAATTCCTGGAACAGCTTGCGTGGTAAAAGATCTGGCCATAAACGAAGAAGAATGACGATGAATGAAGAATGATCTCTACTTTAGTTATATAAGAATACCTATGTTCTCAACAGGGTCCACCAACTCTAGATGAGTACCCAGGGCCGCAGTACCAGAGCAGCAACACAGACCTGGAGAGCCTCGGCAGAACGCCTCCGGTCACCAGGCACTACAACCGGACTAAGAAAGGTGGGTGTCTTTTTTACTTCGGGGTGATATATCGATAGACAGTATACTACCCTCTGGTGGAAGAACAAGGTTATAACGGATTTCTACTTATTACAATTTGGTCCTCTGTACTAAAGGACGGGTCGCTGGAGTTCCTGTGGAACTCGCAGATGCCTCTGTGTCAAGGAACATCCCGGAATCTGAACCGTTCTGCAGGAACAGTAGACTTTGCATTGCTGACCTCCTTGAGGTTGCATTGATAGGAGGATAACGGCCTCCACCCTCAATGTCCTTTTAGTCGCCTCTTACGACAGAGGATATCTTAGCTGTATTCTAATGAGCATGGGTTAAATGGCTGAGGTGACTGCCACCTGAACCAAGGTCATACTTTTGCTGGCTTACGTGATCTGCTTGACGTATGATATACAAGGTTTATTTAAAAACACATTTTATTATAACGGTTGGGAAGATTCATTTGATTATTTTTCGTAGAGACACAGCATTGAAACTGCGACGGTATTTTAAAGAGTTCCCGAAACTTTATAACTGATATCAGAAAGGATTGTTGTGTTTTAGCTGGTATGTAATCAGATATAACTCTTTTGGTGCCCTCACAGTGAAAGGGTATCTCATGTGAAATTTCCTCGAAAGTAAAAAAAAAATAACAATATAGAGATGTCCTGTACATTACCCGGCTATAAATATTGCACATTGAATTTCGGAAAGAGACAATCGGATAATTTCGGCTTCGTAGACCGTTATCTCTGTCGCACGAAATACAAACAGTCCGGTATCTATTAGGAGCTGTTACAACAAGTATCATTTGCTTCTTTTGATAATTATTTTTTTCGTATAAAATACACTAGTTTTTCTATACTACTCTCTCTGTTTCCAAAGGTCTATGTGCAATATTTATCGCCGGGTACTGTATCTAAATATGGATCAAAAGAACGTGATTTAAATCGACTACAGATTATAAATTATCTTTATAATCTTAAATAGATTAAAGAGGAAAAAAATAATTTACCTACCAAAATTGTTTACTGGTTTAGTACTGTACAACTAATTAAAAAGATTCATCGATGTGACGAATATGGCAACCGCCGCACGGATACTGGCATACAATCTGATGATGCCAATGTGGAGTAGGAATGAGGAAGTGGTCGCACGAAGAGTTATCTTAAACACTGGACTTTGTTAGGACGTTTTTAAAATAGATAAAGAGACTTACTTTTTATTTAAACACTGTAACATTCAAGACGTGATAAAAAAATCGAAAAAAAAACGTAAATGTACAATGTATATGTGGGACAGAGAGAGTGCTCTACGAAGCCGAAATTAGCAGATTGTCTCTTTCCAAAGGTCGATGTGCCATATTTATCGCCGGGTACTGTAAAACAAAGGTACAAATGTCAATGTCTGTGCAATATGGATCCTAGTAATAATAAAAAAATTAAAACTAAATAGATACATATAATGTTGTATAAGATTCGTAATTTAAAAATAGATTGTTCCAATCATTGCCAGCTAGATGTTTGCGTGTCCTGATTGCATTTGCCCTACTCATTGAACATTCGTCTTAGTCTTCACAACCATATACCAAGCATTCGACTCATTAAAGTTGATATAAAATATATTGCATAAACAATTATAAACAAACATAAATACGCAAATAGTACTAACAATTAAACATAAGGTAAAAAAATGGCTAATACAAATGCGTGGCAGAAGGAAATCACGTTTATTTATTCCAGTGATATACTACGGATTTTGGCCGGATTATATCAGGTTAACAATTTCGTTTATTACATGGAAAACTATTAAGAGTAGTGTTTTTCAAACTTTTATGTGCTTTGCACTATCTTAGGCTTTCTAAAATTCTTATACTACCCCCTATGTAACATATATATATTTTTATATTAAAACGAAAAGGTTGAACTCGTGTTGAGTCCAGTTTAGAGCACTGAATTAGAGAATATATTAGTATTTCTATAGCATTTGACAACACGATTATTTGAAAGCTAGACACAAAACAAAATTAAAATATTTTAACTTTTTTTAATTTTGATTACTCGACTATTTATTGAAATAAATAATTTGATACGTAATACACAGCGTATGTTTAACATGAGCATGACGAATATAATCCTGGTATTGGAATGAATAGACAGAATATATTTTACACTTGTTTTCCTTGTTCAGTGTCCCGTGATCGACGGGTCAAACTCCTTCATATTTGTGTGTTCATTCAATTTACGCCATTTCTAATTTAATCTGTGAACAAAAATCGTGTCAACATTTTCCCGCGTTTAAAATTATTTTGACTTTACGTTCGGATACGCGTTCTAGTGTGAGTTGTTTTTTTATTTCTGCGAGCCACGGTGTATGCATCTCGATTTGTGATGTGGAATTATGACTTGCGGATGTGTCAACCGTTTCCGGTCAAGACGTTCATGTAAGAATTTATTAACACTATTAGTTTATAGTTTTTTTTTCTTTACACGTTGGCAGTATTTTTTTTCACGTGTATTAACAAATGTCAAACTTTTATTTTGTTATAGAAAGAAATTATATTAATAAAAAAAATCTATTTTGTATGTCAACTACGAAACGATCCAAAAAACAGCGTCTCATGTGTTTTTAGAGTTTTATTTCTGGGTATTGTTAACTGCCTAGCGGAATATATATCCTAATCTATTTTGGCCAAGCCTTCCTATTTAAAATTACTTTAAAAATCCTATCTTTAGATTTGAAAACTTTTTGTTCGGTTAAATTATTAAATTTGACATTCATAAAAGGCAATTTTTTTTAACACGTCAATGACATTTCCTACTAAAGTGTAATAAGTTGGTACATGTATCCGAACGTACAAAGTACCTTAAAATGTTCAAACGAGATCTTGTGTTAATTTAAAAAAAAATGTTCATGATAGACCTTTGGAAAAATAAATTCAATCTCTTTGGTAATCCCTGGACCAAAAATAATTTAGGATACTAAATTATTAATAGTTTATTGTTATAATACAATTGCAACATTTGAATGTTTTTATCTGTTTGCGAAATGAACGAGATCATTATCTTTATAGGATGTAAACACATGCGCAAGCGTGTATCTTACTACAAAGGCGCTTTCTCAATGATTTATTCAGGCCAGTGTTACGGCACACTTTGTGTTTGTAATAAGCAGTATTGTTTACATGAATTTGATTTGTACTTGCAAAGAGAAATAAAAGTGAATGAAAAGGCGTATTCCATCTTCTTATTATATTGATTATTTAAGAGAAAGAGTGACTATTAATTCCTATAATGAATTTACCACATTAATAAATTGTTTTTTTATCTATGCCAACCAAAATCTTAAGTGTTGCCATATAATAATTGACTTGACAGATAGATAATGCCTAGAGACTTTAAATTCGCCATTACAGATTGTAAATAAATAATGGTATTTAAAAAATAAATTATAATTACAAATTCATAATATTAAAACAATATGTTTATATAAAAATGACATATTTTTATAATAGTGTAACGGTTCTAACAATGCAAGCGTTAAAGAATGTATGGGACATAAACCACGCGGGTATAATGGACGCCATCTTTGAAATTCAAAATTTTAGGTTATATCAACGTATTTCGAATTTTGTTTAAATATAAAAATAAAGAACACACGTGACATTTTGTATATATATAGAAATATAAATTATTATACTATGTCCTCCGATTAGCGTGGCGTCATAAAATCTATTGTCGGTAATTTTTAACATGCTATTTTTAGCATGCACATGTTTTAATATTCTTGCCAGTTTAATAACTATAAAGGCTATAGTAAGAGAATATGCTTTTTTATATGAATGCTACCTCAGTATTCTTGTGTGGTGGATTTTCGTTTCTGTTCTTAGTTTACTTCTACACTGCTAAAAATATTTTACTTCCAAGTTTCATGTTTACAAGATTTATGGTTCCAGAGATATCGTGATGTAAATATATAATTGGAAATCTCTTATACATCTGTATGTATAAAAGTTCAAAATGTAAATTTAAATGTACTGTTACGTTAAAATAATCAGAGGTACACACATTTAAGCAGCTAATTTAAAAATAGCATTGCCAGTAGCGTTTTAGCATTGATAATTAGAGGCTGTATATGAACGTATGTATGTAAAAATAAGCTTGAGAGTCGTGAGAGTTATGCACTTGTCTCACAGTCCTCCATCATCTGTCCCTCTCTGAGGAATTTTATATTCTGAAAATTGAGGAATTGGATGTATAGAATCTCTCACCATCTTCTCGGGATCAGGCTCTATTGTTGCAGGCTTCAAAAATTAGGTAGTTGTGGAGAGGAAAATTTACGAAATTGCCACACCTTTGACCATATATTTTAATTTGAAGGTGTACTAATTGAGAGGCTTTTTTTGATTGCATCTGGAGGGAAGGCATTTTGGATGTGAATTTTCTATATTTTCCGATACGAATGTTTATTTACATGAAACGATACGATATATAGTCATTAGTGCGCTGTTACGAAGTTAATCTAGATAAGGCGGCGATATGCGTATCTTAGATTACGGGCGCAGTGTTACTCAGCTATCGTACGGAATATGCGTGTGTCGAGTGTACTATTGTTCCAATTGTACCCATTCAAAATGTCAAATATTTCGAATATCTGACGTGACGGTTAACATTTAAATATGGAACCTGAAATTGTGCAAGCTGTGACGGAGTTGTGGCACGCCAGACCAGACCCTGTTATGGAGAAACCAAAGAAGAGTCCAACTGAAAAACATCATTCCAAATTCAAACAGTTTTTCGGATCGCATCACAGTAATGTTAAATATTTTAGTAATTCCATTTTCAAATGTAAATACAGTTCATATTTACACACCAAAATTAATAATTTGAACACATTTATATATAGCTTATAATATTATTATAACTGCTAATAAAAATGCTATTTTATAATAGCTTTTTTAAAGTGTTTTATATTTGATAATATTATCTAATATATGAAATTCTCGTGTCACGGTGTTCGAACTTGAACTCCTCCTAAACGGCTTGACCGACTTTTACCAAATTATATATGCGAATTCAGTAGATCTGAGAATCGGCTACTATCTATTTTTCATACCCCTAAATGATAAGGGTGGTCCACCCCTAAATTTTTTTTTTATTTTTTAGGCATTTTTTTGGTTTTTATTTTATTATGATACAGCATACAAAAATACATACAACCTTAAATTTTCACCCCTCTACGATCAACCCTTATTTTTTTTGTTAATTAAAACCCTAATTTTTTTTGCAAAACAACGTTTGCGGGAACAGCTAGTTATAGTATATATATATAGTATTACAGTAATGTTTGGTTAAATGTTTAAAAGCTTTAAAGATGTGTAGGTTATACCTCATTCAGCATAAAAACTTTAAAACTTTTATTACTGATTTCAAACATCCTGTATAAAGTGATCAATCTGAATATGTTACAATCATTTAGCGGTACAAAGTCTGCAGAGATATTATTAATTTGACAACCTAGTGTTCCGAATTAAAAAAAAAAACGCTTTTTTTACTATATATACCGTCACGGTACATTATTTATTATTTTTTAAACCATTGATTTTTGAGTAGGGTGTTCCATATATTTATTGACGGCAAATACGCTGTACATTCACTGCTATAAACCTTTTAACACATATGTATCACACATGTATAACCTGAATAGTCAATATTTATAGTTTTAAATTAATAATTTACATGTTTACAAACATTTATATACACATATACGTGTAGAGTTTAATTCAATTATAAGCGCTGATAAAAATGCTATTTTCAAATAGCTTTTTCAACGTATATACGCATTTGATCATTATTACGGCATATGAAACTACGTATATACATTACATATATTAAATACATTTAAATACATATTAAAATATATAATGTTATTGACTTAAAAATAGGACAAAAAAGAAAACGCGTAAAAATACTTTTACAATGTAAAAGAATTTTAAATGGTTACAAAGAATTTATTTTTGGAAAAATAATTGATTTAACTATTGTATTAAAGCAAAAAAACACCTCGAGTTTGATGTGGATTCCTCTCAGATCAGGCCGCGTTTGAAATCTTCGTACCTTAAGTTGCAGGATGCTATTATAAGGGAACTTAAATCTTACTAACTTAAGTAAATTGTATTAAGTCTCTCAACTTAAGTTCATCTGGTGTTATTTTCATAATTTAAAGTGATTTAAATATGATCCTCAGTTGATAAAGACATGCATTAATGAATATAGCAACTAATATATTTAATACCGGTAAAACGGGACGAAAAATGCTATGTGAAAAAAGCTTTTTATAGCATGTATACAAAAATATAGCATTTAACGAAACCTTTTTCTTTTCGTTTAAAATAATTTAAATAATTGGAATATTTTTCAAAATATTTGTTGGTTCTCTGAAGTTATAACAGTGGCATTAAAGAATTATTGAGATAAGAGTAAAGCGTGTTACAGAAATTGAAGAATTCGGACAATTAACAAATTATGAGTAATGATTATGAAACCATGTTTACGGAATACGTGAGTCACGGGTTTTAAGAACTAACGATGAGAAGATTCAACATAAAACAAATATTTATAAGAACATTGCACATAGTAATTTGTAATGATAACAAAAAAGCTATAACCTATACAAATAATAAATAGCATTTAGCATGCTATTTACCGGCTCTAATCGCTGACGTGCTACATAAAATTTTACAATTTTTAATGTACGTTGAAGTTCCACATATCAAAAAAAAAACTCAAATGCTGTAAAATATTTTACTCAATAATATATTTTTAATTTTAGAATTTAAACGGTAAAAAACATTCTGAGATAACAAATAATTTAAATGTCAAATGTAAAAATGTCTATTCATTATTTTTTTTTAACGGAATATCGTTAGGATATCTTTATAATCTGTAGCAGTTCGCTTCGTCAGTGTTGCAAGCGTTATAGATTTAAACACGTTGTTATATCAAGCAACAATCGCGTATGATATCATTGAAGATAAACGCAATCTCTAGTTATCTATTGAACTTGACCAAATTTACGATAGTTTTCAAGCAATAAAATGACATTTTATATTTTTAGGTTATGTCAAATTCGAGGAATGATAACCTGACGTTTATTTCTAATTACTGAGTTTTAAAAGGCAATTTTACTATTATTAGTAATAGTAAAATTGCCGTTATAAACTATTACTGTAATTTATACAGGGTGATTGGACATTGGTGTACAAACTTCAAAGTCAATGAATAGCTTATATGCTGCCAAATAATTTAAGGATGTTAGATGCACATATTTAAAAATAAATGGTTTCCGAAACAATTAATAAAGTAATGATAGTATAGTAAGAAAAAAAATTGAAAATTCTAATTACACTACCCGGCGATAAATATTGCACATCGACCTTTGGTAAGTGACAATCGGCTAATTTCGGCTTCGTAGAGCGCTATCTCTGTCGCACGAAATACAAACCGTACGTTTGTATAAAAAAGTATTAAACCTTTAAAACTTTTTGCTCTCAAATGAGATATACATTCACTTCTTGAAAGTCCAACTGTCCTGTATAAAATAAATATAAATGAAAAAAAAAATCTTTTTAAATGAATGTACACGGAGTGTAAACGTATCATATATATAATAACATTTAAAAGCCATTACCAAGGTAAAATTTATGTCAAAATTTTGTTTTATTTATATTCGTTATATTCGTAAATCAATAACCAAAATATTGACAGTTTTATAATGTTGCTTTTTTTTAAACGGTTTTATTTAGTTCGACCCGTACGGAATTTATTTGTTTATTTATTTGGGTCAAAATTAGAAATTGAAATTTAAGCACCTTCCCGTTGTCAGATTGATCTGAAATTTGGTACACACATTTAATTTAGATGACAATATAAAAAACAATAACATTATAAATCTAAGATGGCCGTATACAAAATACATATGGCGATACAAAATGGCGGATTACATATTTTTCCTTAACCCCCTCAATATGGGTATCAAATGATAGGGCTACACTAGTAGAACACGATGATTATGTCAAAATTTAAAATTCAAGATGGACGCCGTTCCAATATGGCGGACTAGGTACATATTTTTCCACAACCACCACAATATGGGTATCAAAAAACCGTTTAACTTAAAAGTTTTTTAAATGTATTTATTTTCAAATGCGCTTACGGGTTCTGCGTTTACGTATATAAAATATTACCGCGAGAGTTCGTCGTTATTCCAAATTCAAAATTTCGTTTTTCATCTGTGAAACTAAAAAAGTTATCTTCTAAACAAAAAAAAAAAACTTTATTCGATTGAAATTTAAAAAGGAGACATCGTTTTAAGGTAAATAAAATGTAATGCAAATTACGCCTGTTCATCTGTCTTTGTGAATGTCAATTTGGCGCCATTTTTTTTGTCTGGTTACACCGATATGTTTTAATCTGGAAATTATTTATAAATATTCTGGGAAATAAGGTCGGGCATCGGATATTTGTTATTTAACGTTAACAAGCTATATAGCATATAGCATTAATATTGTTATTAATAAAGCTATGAATGTGGTTCGCAATTTATTTGATATCTCTAATTGGCCTTCTTTCATTCTATCCCTGTCTAGCTTCATCTGTCGCTTCTCTATCTCCTCTTGTGTCCGTTTTCATAACACTCTGTATCTATTTCTATGACTCTTTCAGCTGGTGGAAGTAGCAACGAGGATCTCAGTGACTCTACTGAGGTTTCAACCCAGAAATCTCAAGTGACAAAAGTACTCAGGAAATTCTTTCCGAAGCGGCCCACAATGGAAGATCTCGTGAAAAAAGGAATCTACAAAGGTTCGGAACGCATATAAATGTTCTGCTTACACGGATATAGCCTGCACTTTGATAAAACGAAATCAATATAAGTAGCGGCGTTAGTGGAAAAATATAGCAGTGCTAATAGCAGGTATCGTTCTATATCGCTGTAGTTATAACGCTTTAGACGTAAATTTCTTTAGCGCTTTTTTTCGTTTTGCTTTAGATATACGCTTTTTTGGGTGTTGGGTTGGCTTAAATGGTGTTGGTACTTTGCAGCAGATAAAAAATTGCACTGTAATTAAAACAAATATTCAACGTAGTTGTGTTAGATCATAAAAATTACTATAGAAGTAGACATTGATAGAGATACATTTTTTTATCTGTGCTTTTTTTAAAAAATATGTTTATGTTAATTGTTTCAAGACTAACGAAAAGGGGTCTCTTAGAAACAGTGGCGTACCTAGGGGGGGGGCGGTGGGTGCGGTCCGCACCGGGCGGCACTTACCTTGGGGCGACATTTTTAATATTTACTTATAGTTGTAAAAAGCAACTATTTCATTTCATATTTATTTTCTTTCTTGAATTATAAATAAAAATTCTGTTCCCAACATTGTAATTTTGTTTAGAATTTTTTCAACAATTTCAATCAGTGTCGCTAGTTGCGAAAGAAGCTTCTCAAAATTGAAGTTGATAAAAAATTATCTTCGTTTTACAATGAGTCAATTAAGACTACAAAATCTTGCAATATTGTCAATAGAACAAGAAATTACAAATAATATAAATTTTGAGAGCATTATACACGATTTTTCTAGTATGAAAGCTAGAAGAGTAGGTATTATATACGAGTGTTAATAATTTATTTATATGTATTAATTTATAAAAACCACTATTTGTTTGACTTATAATAAAAGGGGCGGCAAACTGGAGATCGCCCCGGGCGGCAAAAGTTCTAGGTACGCCACTGCTTAGAAATGTTTATACAGGTTGATTGGTTATATGCGTACAAATTTTAAAGGGTTTAATGCTTATTTGCAGTCGAAATAATAAATAGCTTAATGATAACATAACAAGAAAAGGCGTTTTCAATTATTAAAAGCAATTATTATTTATTACCTGTTCTTGCAGACTTTGTATTGCTAAATTATTAGGCTATCGCATTCCCATAGAATTACAGCGTGATCACTTTATGCGAATGTAAATAGGTGTAAAAGTTTTTAAAGTTTTTTAATATATAAATATAAACAAACATATAACCAATCATTCTGTATAAATATATATAAATAATTTCGTATAGGATGAAATCTTTTCGTGTATTAAATATAAATCAATTTGAAAAACGCACCAATATAGAAATATATCAAAGATCTATTTATACAATAAAATACTTGAATTGTTTTATTTTTTATTCCCGTTTCCCCTGTTTTTAGCATTTCGCTGAACATAGATTTGTTGTTGTAGAAATGTAATTAGATGATATTTGTCGAACAATTTGCTATGGTTAGTTTAATAAAAGAATATAGTGTTTTCATCTTTTGTTTTTATTTCAAGGTATATTAGCTTGTATACTACATGAGTACACGTATTTTTTTTAATTTAGCACCTGTCATTCGTTTTTGCAATGGCAACATTAACCAATATTGCACAAATATAAAAAAATCTTTAGTTATTTAGACGTAATGCCGCTTAAAATTATTTTCTTTAAGAAATTTGTCAAGGTACGTAGAATTGAAGTAAGCCAAAAAAATTTGGTGATGGCGTTCATTCCTATATGGCAGACAGATGATTTGACGCATACATCCACAACCCACAGCGCTGAACGCACATCAAACAATCTGTTATTGTCTGTCAAAACTTTTTAAATTTTAACTGTCAGCTAAAATTTGAACGTCTATTTATTTAGTAAATTGAACGCAGCTTAATGTTTTCTTATCTTTTGAATAAAAAATATCTGCAAAAAGTTTGCACGAAAATTTGTTTTTTTTTTTTTTTTAAATACTTTGACGGTTGACATTGACAGTCTTATAAGGCATAAGGTGGTAGAGGGTTGAAGGTTCAATGAACCTCTTTCAGTAAATTATAGTAACTTGCAGTATACAACATTTAATATTTCACCAGATTGAAAAAAAAATATCTTAAACTTATAAAAGTAAAGCATGTCCTAAAATATATGAAATGTCATAATTATATAGATATTACATGTATCAAATATATTTGTTAAGGTGGACGTAGTTATGCTATCAAGAGGTCTTTACTTATTTATTTTCCAAATTTTCGCCATAATTCTAATATTATACATATCTATATTAAACAATATAGTACACACACATACACACACAAAAAAACCATTTTAATTACGCGTATATAATATATACATAAAGCACAAATGAGATTAGAGAACTATATCGCGTGGGAGTTTGATACGTCATTCGCGGTGCGCTTCCCAAGTCGTACTGACGATTTATCGTGCGCGTAGAAATACGGGGCTTCCCCGCGGTACTATCTCCCGAACGTTATTCAAATGTTGATTATTATTAACATTGTATTCTTTAGAAATATATGTATTTTTGTTCATCTATACATTACTTATATTTAAACCTGTTGATATCTATTTTATTATTTTTTAAAATATCAATAATTTAGATTTAATAGAGACATCTGATGGACCGGAGAAATATTCAAGGTCTGGAAGTCGTTGGATGCGGGTAGCGCAAGACTGGTCAAAGTGGTGTATAGGAGAGGCTTGTGCATTGGGCGTAGTGATAGACACTTAAACATACATTTAACACCATCATTTCTGCCATAAGACGTTCATCGCCATAGGCCTTTTCTTAAAACTTCCTACGACCGAGAGGCACCATATACATACATAACCAAATTATAATGTTAGATATATAACAATAAAGTATATATACTTAACATACTTAAAGTAAGACGTTTCAACATTGATTTTAGATCACACTGATTTGAGATTTACGACTACCCTACATTACAACATTAGGGTACTTCTAAAATTACCGATTAATTTATAATGCACTTGTAAGATACTGATACAAAATTATTGTTATTTGAACATTTTACAATTAAAATGTATTATTTATATTGTAATAGTAACGAACTGACAAAGACTGTCTTACGACAACGTATTATGATATTTGAATTTGGAAGAGACAGT
This sequence comes from Battus philenor, assembly GCF_028537555.1. NCBI lineage: Eukaryota > Metazoa > Arthropoda > Insecta > Lepidoptera > Papilionidae > Battus > Battus philenor. The sequence continues at coordinate 11,732,250 of NW_027181686.1, forward strand.
CTTCTGGATAGGACGTAAGATAAAGAATTCTTTTGTTCTACCACCAATTTATTTTGTAAAGATATTATTGTTATGATTTTTATAAGCTATAGATTTAATAAAATATGGTAGTAAAAAAGATAATGTTTCGTAAAATTAGTTATTCTTATTATAAAAATAAATAAATGATATTTACGGTTCTGTATATTGTATTTATATACATATAACACATACGTACATACGATTTGCGTATATACACACGCACACATGTATGCGATTTGGACATGTGAGCGATTTATTCAAAAAAGGACCTTATTTGTATGAACAGATGAGCCGGTTTTCGGACGGAAGCTGGAGGAGGTCTGCGCGGAAGGCAGTCCCCGCGTGCCGGAGTTTGTGCGCGCATGTGTGCGTGAGATCGAGAGCAGTGAAGAGAACATGTGCACCGATGGACTGTATCGAGCCAGCGGCAACCTCAGTCAAGTTCAGAAGATACGTCTTGAGGTATGTTACATATTCCAACAAAGTACATAAAGAAAATACAGTTCATTATATGGTTACTATTCGATAGTTATCCGGAGATCTATCTGTTCTCAAATATCACGTGTGCGTCTAGTTTATCTTGTTTCTAGCTGACATACCTTAGGCAGTGATCAGCACTTCCGCGACCACTATATAAGGCATATTTACGTTACAGTTTTTTATTTAATGGAATCATGCGTTACCTCGCGGAAGTCAATACTAAGTAAGAAAAGGACCAATATTTAGCCACTTCCGCATATGCAGTGGTAATCGTGCAATGAAATGCACCGCCCGCCAGCCCGTTGATAAATGCGTATGCGGCAAACAATGCGAATCACACAACCGCCATCACCAAATCACTCAACACGTGTTTCACCCCTCCACGGGGCATCTTCAGGAGTTATGTTACACCGATTAGTGCCAAACACAGAGTGAGCTCAGTCCGTCGCCGCTTGTTACAGTTTTTTTTATTGCAATTACTTATAATATTGTTACAAAGCACGAGTTACAGAACCCTAGTAAACGCCAAACAAACTCACTATCGCTAACTTACTGGAACCTTCTCCGTGAGACAAACAGGTGTAATACCCATGTGGACAGTTCAAGTTTTTTTTCGAGTTATAAGATTAAGATCTACGATCAGTGATACCAAGTGACTATTTGGTAAGTTATTTGAACAGTGATTTCTTGAGCGATTTGGAAACGTAGTTTGGACTAGACGAAAGTATACTTTGTGTTAAAGTAGGGTGACCATCTGATTTGTGAATAAAGGACTCCTTGTGAACCAGTGGTGTTTCATTTCGAGTCAGACCATTTTGAAGTTATGAAACATTGGTTACGAGGTTCAAACTCCTGCAATATGCTTGGGCGTCTTTAGCTAGATGCCGTCTGGGTTTGTTGTACCCAGCGCCGACTTCTATCGCCAAAATATAATAATTTTGTTCTAGATTTTGAGTCGTTTTAAAACGTGGTAGAGTGTTTGGCTGTTTGGTAATAAAACAATTGTAGAGAGAAAACAAAATAGGACATTATTTATATTGTTTATATATACATATATATGATATATTAATACAAAATAGCCTATTATTATGTATTACAAGCGAATAATTAAAACATCACATAATTGAAAATCTATATACAGATTGATTGATAAAATAGATAAAATACTTCTTTTTTCTTTAATATTCGACATTGGAACTTTTATCAGAACTCTTGTAGATCGTCAACGTATTATTTATTTATTAATCTATTTTATTTTTTATTCCACTCTGCTTCGCAACGTGTTATAGTAACGGAGAAAAAGCAGGAAGGAACTTCATAATAACACATTAAAAAAAAATTAACACAGATTTATATTTACACTTTATATATAGCTTAAATTAAATCAAAATAACCAGGCGACAATCACTGCCAAGGATTCTTGTCATTTAAATGTTTATTTATTGAATAATTTGCGTATTTCCGTCAATTTATTATTATTATATTTATTAATATATGTTACGGCGCACGCCATCCAAAGAAACAATGTTTCATAAATAATAAACAACTAATGATAAAATTTTTTTTTTAAGAATCTGATAATAATTTTTATTTATATATATCTGTTATATATGCCCATCGCATTCCAATAGAGTGTTAAGTGTGATCACTTTTCTAAAGATTTTTGCTGATAAATGAGCTATGTGTTCACTCCTTTAAAGATTTTGCACCTATAAACGGTCACCTTAGAGCAGTGGTAGCCAAGCGGTATATGTCTGATACTTGCAATTGTATATCACGGATTCGATTTCCAAGATACGATGTCATATAATTCACACTATATCTAATATATAAAATTCTCGTGTCACGGTGTTCGAACTTGAACTCCTCCGAAACGGCTTGACCGATTTTTACCAAATTTTACATGCGTATTCAGTATGTCTGAGAATCGGCTACTATCTATTTTCCATACCCCTAAGTGATAAGGGTGGTTTACCCCTAAATTTTATTTTTAATTTTTTAGACAATTTTTTTGGTTTTTATTTTATTATGATACAGCATACAAAAATACATACAAACCTAAATTTTCACCCCTCTTCTATCAACTCTTATCTTACATTTGTTAATTAAAAACTTTAATTTTTTTTTCAAAACAACGTTTGCGGGATCAGCTAGTATTTATATAGGATTTACCACTGTTCACAAAACTTCATACCGTCGTACCATACTACGAAGCCGTCACCTTATATACCTGCATCATCATCGAATATCACGTTTCATTCTTCCCCAGATCGACCAGAAGAACCAGTCGGTTATCAGCAACAACACGGACATCCACGTGTTGACTGGGGCGCTGAAGCTGTTCTTCCGCGAACTGAAGGAACCCCTCATACCCTGCACCATGTTTGATAGAATCCTCGCCGCTTGCTGTGAGTTCAACTCCTTTATTCACCTCACCATGTTGTTCTTAAATGCAGCAATAAAAAGAAAGAAGTTAGTTTTATTTTTGTTAAATTATGTCCACGATTCCATCTGGAACAGTTTGATGTATGTGACAGACTAATTTTAGCCCTCCGGTATTGCTAGAAGTTGGAATAAGAACATAGTTCTCAGAATCTATATTTCACAGACATTAATCGTCCGTCACTTTCTTTTTAGTATTATAACTTACATTTCCGATATTTTTTGACTCACGTTTTCGCTGTTAGTCTCTAATTATTGGTATCTTGTTAATTTAAAGATGCCATATCAATGTACATTTAAAATTACGTTTCGTGCGACCACTTGATCCACGTCGTTTATGATTGCAGCGATAAAGCCAAGGGATGCGAGGATAAAGGAGTTCAGAGACATCGTGCACACCCTGCCCGACTGCAATCGGGACACCCTCAAGTTTCTGCTGGAACATCTCCTCAGGTAGATTCAATTTTAAACCAGATAGTGTGGTCGTTGCGTAGTTTAAAAATGTTGCTATAAAAATATATTAACACGTTGAACGCCATTGCGGACACCATGAGTCCGATACCAATATACCACTGCCGACTGTCCCATGGGGCCACACCATTAAATCGAAAATCGTAAAAAAATAGCCAAGGTGTTTTTTTGCAAATATTGTCAGTAAAACCCTTAAAAATAATGGGCGACTTACGGAAACAGCGATTTACCCATTATTTTCTGCGGGGCCGCGCGGGTCACTTGCCTTGGTAAAAACAGTCGAAACACTGTCCGTTGGCTCCCTAGAGGCTTCTGAAGTGATCGAGGGCATGCGGACACGTGGTGTCCGACGCGACATCTTGGACCCAACATGATGGCAGTCACATGGTGTCCGTCGCGGCCCACTGAACTAAACATGGCTTTTAGTCTGGCGTGCAACGTGTTAATGTTACGGTGGGTAACACTTAGCAATGGGATTTGTGATTTTAATTTTTGTATTTTATTTTCGACGGGCCTTATAAAAACGCTCGAAGTCCACAGAGAACAATGAGCTATGCTCGGACTTTCGATGCGAGATCGAATCAAAAATGAGATCCGCTGAGGAACCAAGATTAACGACGAGGCTCGAAGAATTGCCCATCTCAAGTGGCAGTAGGAGGGGTACATCGCTTGTGCAACCAATGGCCGTTGGGGCTCAAAGATTATGGAACATCCTATATACACAAAAGTAGCATAAATTTTAAAATTTAAAATATGCAGTATCTATATTTAATGGAATCAGGCATCACATCACGGAAGTCCATCCCAAGTAAGAAAAGGACAAATATATAGCCACTTCCGCACATGCAGTTGTAGTCGTGCAATGAAATGCACCGCCCGCCAGCCCGCTGATAAATGCGTATGCGGCAAACAATGCGAATCACACAACCGCCACCGCCAAATTACTCAACACGTGTTTCACCCCTCCACGGGGCATCTTCAGGAGTTGTTACACCGATTAGTGTTAAACACAGAGTCTATCTATGTCAGTCACTGTATAAGAAAACTAAAATGTATCTATTTGTCTTCAGGGTAACACAGTACAGCGAGCGCAATAGGATGCACACCGCAAATCTGGCGATCGTATTCGGCCCTACTCTACTATGGGCGCCTGCTGAACAGGCCCACAACATCGCCATCGACTGCATCCAACAGAACAATGTCGTGGATATACTTCTCAACGATTACCACGAGATATTCGACGGAAAGAAGAAGGCGTGACTCATTTGGTCCCAGGGGATTCCCGTCGCGGCCGTAGCACAAGACAGGGGCAAGAAAAAACTGTAGCCAAATGTGGACCACAATTTAACTGAAAATAAAAGAGATACAGAGAGAGATAACTCAATTAAATGTCTCTGTTATATGTACGACTCTATTGTAACATATATTTTATCGAATATTCTAGATTTTTCTTTACATCAGAACGGAGAAACGGTTTGATGTATATGTGTAAATAGTTCAACTAAGTGGTACAGGTATAGGGGGATTTCCCCCGGAAATTTGTAGGGTAGATCGAAAATGAATAGCGTCGGTATAAGTATCATAAACCTGCTATTTTTATAGATATAAAATTTGGTTATTATCTACTTATAATAAATAAAATATTTAGCCACAAAATCGGTTATACCAGACACTTACTGTCATATATAATCTATCTAATATAATCTGTGAAATGAAATAAAGTCTAAACAAAATGGCGGAAAAAAACAGGCGATTGGTTGTAGGTGTAAAAATCCAAAAAATAATGGTTTCAAAAATAATATATAACATAATAATAATACAGTAGAAAAAGCATTTTCAAAATTCTAACTATATAAAAAGTAATTATTATTTATTATCTGTGCCCGTATGCAAACTTATGTTGTTATGGAGCTGTCAAATTTTAATAAAAAAAAATTAGTTTGACATACCAAAAAAAATTTTTTTACACGTATAATCAATTATGATTTTAAATTCAGAACGCCACAAACTTACGATGTCTGTCAAAAATCAAATCAATTTATTTTAATTTATGTTTATAATTTTGTTATTAAATAATATTTAATATAAGTAAATTTCAACCCCTCTAGACAGAACAGTAGCAAATAAATAAGAAAAATAAATTTTATATATATTCATATCAATGCATATATATGAACATGCTTTTAAAAAATATCTCGTCATCATAGCTTGTTCTTAAATAAAAAAATAATATATCTTCTTTAGATAATAATATTTCAGATGTATGTGAGTAATACATGTGTTGAAATGAATTATACTTTAGATATAATATATATATGTTATTTTAACTGAATAGCTGGGTCATATAGGCGAATTTAATATAAATATATTTACGTGGTATGTTACACATATAAAGATTGTTTAAGGCTATTATAAATAAATATGTATATAGGTTGTTAGGTGTGATAGTTTTTAATTGAGTTTTAAATATGTATAGAATACAATTTTCATCTTTCAGAGTTACTTCACTATTAGCCAAATGGAGTAAATACTAAAAAATGCACATCTAATCTCTAGGTAAAGATGCGGTTACATGAGACTAGTTCCTTGTTTTCATTTTTCCTGTTTTGTGACTTATGTTATTACATCATAAATTCCCAACAAAAAATTTGAGACGGAATTTTTTTTGAACTTGAAATAATGCACCCAAATTATTCACATGTGAACGCATCTTTAGAAATCAAAACAATCATTGACGCCCACAATCATCTGTCCCTTTCAATTAATATAATGGCGGTTGAAATAGCTATATTTACTCTGCTCGGCTAATAAAATATAGTTAACTGTAACACGAAGTTATATTATTATTTATTTAAATACGAACTTCATGTTTATGTTTTTCTACTTCATTTATACTACATTCCCAATAAATTTACCGACCGTGCACAATTTAAAAGTATCACAATTCATGATTTCATACAATTTTGACAGCTACAGATCCGCCATGACTTTGACAGATTGGCGCCAAAACTAATTGTCATTTTTCGTTTTTTTTTTCTTTTAAAGTTGCTAAATAATGTATGTGTTTTAGAATTGTTTATCTTACAGTACACCAATGTTTAAGTTTCTTGTATATATTGTGATTCGAATGGGAAAGCGCTTGGAGTACAACGGATGAATGATTTATGACTTGATCTCTGCGCTTAATTAAATTTTAGCTCGTCCTAATGCAGAAACAACCTGGGGATGTTCGATGGAATGTTTAGTCTTCGAGGTTTACATGGGACGGTAGTGATGTCTCCGTCTTACTAAACTATGTAATAACATCTTTGATTGTTACATGCTGATTGTTGAAGTGGTGTATTAATTTTTTTTCCTTTACGTCATTTGTCACTTTTATTTTTAATGGAAAGGCAAAGGTCACAAGGTCTTACAGCCTAAAAAATATTTTAATAAATAAATTGTTATTATCACATCTGGAATTGAAATTATTATTATACAAATTCACTAATAATTATGTAGATTTTTTTGACAGGTGTCTATTGAAAATGAAAGTGACAATTTTTAAGGAGAATGTTAATTTTGTAATCGGTGTTGTGATTGGTCAATATAGTTTACGGAAAGACTGTCGGAGGCCCTAGATTTAGTTTTAGAAGCATGATAGCAGTTGCTCATAGCTCTAGAATTTTCTAGACCGTTTCTAGATTACCCCGAGATGCCGGCGGACCCAGCCTTGTACATAGATATGTCCTATAGGCTTTGAGCCTGCTTTATTACGTGCCTTAATATAATATATGATTTTGTAAATATTCATCATAGATGATATATTATGTGATACGGTTCGGAGTTGTTGATGTGTTGTAATTTGTTTTTATTCCTTTTTTTTAATTAAAATGCTTATAAAAGTGGCGGTCTAGTCCTTATTGTTATAAAACGGACTTTTTATCAGCGAAATGAGGCGGGAGTTCTTTTTTTTAAAATGGCCGATTGAATCAAAATGGCGCACGTGTGAAATTTGGCGGGAATTTACTGATTCATGTTTTTGTTTATCATTTCTGTATAGCTTTTTAGAAACTATAAGAGTATTTTGATTGTGCGTCATTTTAATTCAAAGAATATATGCGTCTCACAGATGACTGACGTGACACCAATATATATTGTGACTTCATTGAGCTAGGAACCAAAGTTATTCATCTTCGGCTAGATTTAACAGCCATACGGTTATAATTTGTTGTGTAGTTATCATTATATAATTATTTTAACGCCAATAATGCTTGGAAATAGAAAACGAAGTTACATAAAATATAAATCACTTATTCAAATATGTTTTGTCTTTGTTTTAAACCACCTTCCTTCTTAAAACATTATCAATATAGGTTCAACTAAACAGGGCCGAAAAAACAAAACTACAGTTTTTTATTCTGCCTGATACTTCTTTCTTCACCGTTTATAAAATGGTTATCTCAACAGATGTATTGCCAGAAGTTATTGGCCAGTAAAATAAATTAATGAAACGTATTTTAAAGTGATCAATTTATTTATTGAATACATTCGCAGCTTGACAATATTCCAGGTGTAATAATGAAAAAAAAAAACAACACGAAGTTTTGTAATAAATTTTTTTTTTTATTTAAAACATTACATATGCGTGTTGAGCATTTTGAAATTAAATATCATATAAGAAAAATCTTCTTGTATTTCTCGGCAAACCGTTGAATAAGACTTTTTCAAATTAGTTTGTGTGTTTTAAAAGCATCACGATATACACGAAATTACGTTAAATTGTCGTCTTATATATTTAAAAATTGCCAATATCAAAACCTTGAACTGGCTACGAGTTCTTACTATGAATCGTTAGGTAGAAAACCGATAAAAGAAAGATGGTAGCTTAATTATACATGGGTAAAGCGACATGTCGATCTGGACTCTAACATTTTTAAAGTAAGTCCAATCAAGCAGCTAAGGTTTAAATTGATCATCCTTGGTCAAAGAGATTTCTTTGAGATTCCTTCTCATTTCAATCCTATCGGTGGTCTCCTTCTGCGTTTGGTCATTTCCTCCCACAGTCCCCCATGCTGTGCTATTCTGGACAATTAGTTTGCGTTGGTCACTACCCCTTGTATTATGACGACAGTTCCAGACCACGTGTATCCATGGTCCGGTTTCTTTGTGTCTTTAACACCTGCAACCTTCTAGATTCTTCTCGAATAGCCGTTTGATTGTTACACAACAAGATTGTTTTAATTTCAGTTTTAAGTTCAGGATACGAATATGCGATTTTCGGACGCGAGGTTGGTGCAACAAAATGTATTAGACCTCTTTTGTCACTCTGACAATGTATTGTCGCTATGCTATTTTACTTTTTATGACAAATTATGTCAAATTGATAAAATATAAATTTTATTCGGGAAAACGAGCATTATTAGGGAGTAAAATGTGCCTTTAAGATGGGCATGTAATGGCGCACGAAATATGCGCGTGCGGAGGAAAAAACAACATGCGTTGGTGAAGCATGTGTTGGCGCAAGTACGCGCGTGAGAAGTTCAAAGTTGGAGTTATCCGAGAGAGTTGTGCTGTGACCGATTGGTAAGACAGTCACAGGCCTCACGTGGTAAGATTCTTGCTTCGATAACGGTTGGTTGGTTGACCCTTGACCCGGGTAAGTTGCACAAATCAGTTCACCAGTTGGTAGATTGATTGTTATCATATGATGATGTATATCTAGGGATAGCTTAAAGACCATGTTGAGATGATGGTGGTAGTGGTGGGCCTGTGGTAGCGAGTGGGGGTCCGGCTTTGTTTGCTGATAGCCGAGAACGATGGGCCTATCTGTTTTACATGGGAGCCGTGCCCTGGTCTCTGGTACTACTGGAGAGGTGTGGGTTGATGGAGGTGGAGGTTGATGTGCTTGGGACAGTGGGTCCACCTTTTTTACATGGCAGACATGCCCGGGTTTCTGGAACTTCTAGATGTATCTAGGAGTTCCCGAAAGTCTATAGTGATGTGAATTGGTAGACAATTGAACATGAACGTAGTTGATTTTCTTTTTGAACCTAAACTTGATATGCTAAGCATGATGTAGAGTACACTATTTATGACAGTAGAATCTTAGTGTAGTTTTCTTATACAGTATAATATGTAAGGCAAAACCGTGCTCCTTGGACCATGTTCCTCACAGCCAAGAATCATAATCCAGGAAAATTTTTCGTATAATATGTTACTCCATCTCTGCCGATCTTCGGAGGTAGCTTTAGATCTGTCCAGCACATGAGGCTCTCTTGTGGTCACCATCTATCCACTTTTTCGGGAAACAAAATTGATTACTTAAAAATCCGCTTTGAGTATTGTAATCTGTCGAATGCTACATAAATTCCACCAGTATTGATGTGTTGGCTGTATCGCTCTTACGTGGCGATGGCCGTTGAACATTAACATACTCGATCAAGACCCAGTTGACGCGGGTAAGCCTTTTTTGGTTTCGGGGGGTGGGGGGGGGGATCTTCCGGACGTTCAAATTGCCTCGCCTCCGGGGGGAGGACAGGGAGGGTATGTGGGATTCCTACCCACTAAAACCCTCGGTGATCGCCCTCTGCGTTATATAGGGGACCGCGGTATCTCCCGGTCAGGGATCGCCACGCGGTCTTCCCTCGCGCCGTGCTATTTTCGATAGCCCGTCCTGGGGTATGCGTGTATACGCTACCCCCGAAACCCTCGTGGTGCTATCACGATAGTTGGAGACCACGTCGAACCATCGTCCGCCTCAGATTCGCCGAAGCTAGTGGGAGTTCAGGGCCCCCACCCTAAACTACCGTGACGCGGATAAGCCTATCACTCCGTGAACCTACCACATAGTTAAGGCAGACGTACATTTTTGGATCGGGTGTAGGTTAATCTTCTATCTTACTTGATTTATATTATATTTAATTACAAAATAGTAAAGACACAATGAATGTTTTTTGACAGCAATAAAAGGCTCGAGTCAAAATGATCGGAGGTCTTTTCATATACAAGGATAAAAGGAGAAGATAGTTAAAGAGATTCATTGGATGCGAAGGTCTATGCCCAGCCGTGGGCGTATATCAGCTGATATTACGGCGATGAGGAATTCTATATAACTTTTTAATTTAAGTAAGAAAAGGACCAATATTTAGCCACTTCCGCACATGCAGTGGTAGTCGTGCAATGAAATGCGCCAAACACAGAGAACAACTCTGTGTTTGGCACTAATCGGTGTAACATTGCTCCTATGCCCCTATCCATATGCCCCGTGGAGGGGTGAAACACGTGTTGAGTGATTTGGTGGTGGCGGTTGTGTGATTCGCATTGTTTGCCGCATACGCATTTATCAGCGGGCTGGCGGGCGGTGCATTTCATTGCACGACTACCACTGCATGTGCGGAAGTGGCTAAATATTGGTCCTTTTCTTACTTAGGATGGACTTCCGCGAAGTAACGCCTGATTCCATTAAATTTTTAATTTAAAACAAATATATACGCTCTTTTTAAAAATAGCAGCTTGTCCGTTTTATAACCCTTGTTAAATAACCGACGCTATAAAACGGACAATGCTAAATAGCATTTAATTTGTAGCGTGGGCGTGGGCGTGTTGCCTGTAATTGAATGGACGAACCGACAAGTATACATTGGACACGATCACTTAAGGAAATTACAAATTAACTGATGTAATCTATTAGTGTAAATTAAGAATCTATTTTTATTTTAGATACTGCTACAGTGTTCGTGCTGTTTTTTAATTAAAACTAACAGACAACGCATTATTTTACAGTTTAAAACAAATCTCATTGAAACTAAAATATAGTTGTTCATATAAAAATATTATATATAATTTAAATAATAAATTTAATCCAGTGATTCCCAAAGTGGTCTATATCGACCCCTAGGGGTCTATGATAACCTGCAAGGGGTCTACGTCAGCGAAAAAAATTTGGAGGTCCAAATGAAAATGGTGGTCCACGATAGTGGATCTCAACACATACACTAATAGTACCTATTTACTTACATCATTCTATCTTATAATATCAAAACATTTACATTATTTATAAAAGTACCTATAAAGTAAAAAATTTATTAATAAAATTGTGTAAGTTGTAGGATGTTGGTATTCGCTTTGTGGTCGCATTACATTTTTATAACATAACATGTGTTTTTACTTTAAGTTTTTAACACTAAACTTCGCTACAGTTAGAAATTTACAGGAAATCAATATCAGGTAAGTAGGAGGTCTACCCAACACGGAAAAACATGGCATAGGCAACATGATTTAATCTATGACATATTTATTTTCATTCGTTATTATAGCTGTAAGTCGATGATCTTGAAATTTTGTGTCAAACGCAGCGGAATCAAGTATGAAAACAGGAAGAATGAAAAAAGAGACTTCATTTGAACACATTTGAAACAGTTGCGAAAAATGTTATCATTGAAGGATCGACGTTCTCTAATGGACTACACTTAAAAATATTTGTGGTGGCAATGTTAACTGTTCGGAACTGTTGTCCGAGGCAAACTTTCGAATTCCTGCAGCAAGAACGCGTTTTAGATCTCTCTTCTTTTTATCAACGGCTAAGACAAATATCGGTAAACGTGCACCCTTATATAGGATGACCTTCATAATTCATATGTTAGTGATTTTGATATATTCTCGTGCTCTCTCGTATCTTTTAAAAGACAATTTCGTTCGAAATTATTGAATACAAACAATACAATTTAAAACTCATTGAACGGTGTGATATTAATTCGCTGGATCTTTGATACCTGTTTAGTAATGTTTTTCTTTGTTTTGTCATTGTTTGACTTTAAACCATTAAACATTTTTAGTGAGATTGTTATAAGGTAACAATTGTAACTAATTTTAAATTTCTAAATTTCTAACTTAGTACTTCCTTACTGCCTTTTGTTACTGTTTATCTCCAATAAAGTAAATTAAAACTCCAGGGACAGGAGTACATTCCGGATACCGGTCCTTAACGATTTGTATCCGCCACTTCAACCGTCATATTTTCGACTGCTGCCCAAGCTACTTCCGCGCCCACTTTATGTAAGTATACATCAAGAACAGCTGCACCGAACACATGTCATCTCGTATATCTGTTATTCTACCATTGTTGATGATGATATGCCAGTCATTGTCAACACACTTCCGCGTCCAAGCGTTTTATTGCTTCACCGCACTACGAACACAGTTTCCACCTAATTTTATTATTATTAATAAGGATAAGTGAAACTTGTGCAAATCTACGGTTATATAGAAATAATGACCAAATGAATGATTTAGTAAAAGCCTTCAGTTTCGTACAGTCCTACCTACATTTGTGCAGTCTTATCGCCCCCTCCTTTTTAACCTACCGTTACCCCTGCTATATATGAGCAGGATCGTTACAACTCGGGTAAAGTATTTTTTTTTCATTTTATTCTTTTATTTCACTTTCACCTCTCTTCCTTTACAATTTCTATATTTCTTCACATTCTTATCTTCTCTCGTGCACCACCTTCCTTTCCTCAATCTCATTCCTTAACCACAGTTTATTATATTATCACAATTCGTTACACTATCACATTTTGTTACATTATCACAGTTTGTTACTTTACTTGTACGGTTTGTTACAATATCACAGTTTATTACAATATCACAGTTTGTCACACTATCACAGTTTGTCACATTATCACAGTTTGTTACATTATAAGGTTTGTTACATTATCACAGCGTTGACTCAATTATTTGTAGTTTAATTTTTATACAATTATAGCTATTTCATTATCTTTTCTTATTTAATAAACCTATATATTGCTTTGTTCATAACTTGCTTGGGATCTTGCTCGACACTTCTTGACTTCTGAGTTTTATTCTTTTCTATGGTATATTGTACTACAATTTTGGAGAATTCTAGAAATATAAGGCGACTTTTGTCGTCGCCTATGAGGAAGGCGATGCTGCCTTCTCTAATCCTCTTCCCAATCTCAACTCCGGAATCAGAGTGGATTGCACAGCAAAGAATCCAAGGCGAGTTATCCTATCGTAAATTTCGTTTTAAGCATCTGGCTTCCTTAATTTTCAAAACCAGATGCAAATCGATTAAAAAGTTCAGATTGAAGACAAGTAGAGTTTCAGAAGATTTGATCGGTATAAAATACCTACCCATTCGTTAGTTAAGACAGAAGAAAGAGGAGATGTGCAAGGATGTACCTTTTTTCCAGAGCAATTCGTCGTCATATTTTTAGCACATTGACACCCACAGCACGACAGGCCTCCCACAAAGGTATCTATGGGGGAATGTACCATAATCGCCACGCTTGGCAGGCGGGTTGGCGATCGCAGTGTGGTATTATGGCACGCAGAGGACGCTACTGCATCCTCTGGAAACTTCTTTGTGAACTGTGTTGATATAATTATTATCCAAATTGTTAGTTATATAAGATCCCAGGAATTGAACCCGCGACCTACGATCGCTATTCTCAATCCTCAACCGCTAAGCTACCTCTGCTCATTATTTACAATTTTTTTACAACAGTTTCGTTATTTCCACGCTTCTCTTTTGTCTTTCACATTCTCTTCCATTCCTTTCCACACCCTTTTACCTGTAACGTTTCTGAATGTTTTATTTTTGATCTATATTTAAAAATATTTATATTTGCTTATGTTTTATTTTGTCTACATTATTTTATTATTCTTTACTGTCAGTTCTAGTCTGTTTAGTCTGTTCACTTCACGATTTGTGTCGTAGACCCCTTGCCATATTTTAACTTGTTGGGTAGACCCCCTACTTACCTGATATTGATTTCCTGTAAATTTCTAACTGTAGTCAAGTTAAGTGTTAAAAACTTAAAGTAAAAACACATGTTAATTTAGACATTTATTAATTGAAATTAAATTAAAACTACTCATAATAAAATTTTGTATCTGTTATGTAAAATATATGTAACATTAAATAAACTATAAATAAAATAACATAAGCAATGATTTTTTTACTTCATAGGTACTTTATTTTACTTACATCATACTGTAAGTAAATAGGTACTATCAGTGTATGCGTTGAGATCCACTATCGTGGACCCCCATTTTCATTTCATGGACCCCCAAATTTTTTTTCACTGACGTAGACCCCTTGCAGGTTGTCATAGACCCCTAGGGGTCGATATAGACCACTTGGGAATCACTGGTTTAGTGGTTAATGGTTTGCTTACTTCAGATTTGATATACGATGGTAATACTGTACCGCATGTCTGTCCAGTCCTCTAGGAATATCCTCGGCTGTGCTGACCCTTGCTTTTGCTCTAACTATACAGATCGTGCTTTGATATGAATCAAGTGAAAAATAAAACGAATCTTAGTGTGAAAACATTTTTATTAACTTGTTATCTTACGTAACTTACTAAAACTGCCGCTGTCTCATTTCAATCCTGTGTTTTTTTTTATTATTTTACGCAGTCTTAATTTTTTAACCATATTCATTATGGAGTTATAAAAAACACATGTCCCATGTAACCGAGGAATGTTGCCATTTACATAATTAAAAATGAATAATTAACACTAGGATATATCTACTGAAATGTTCATACAAAAATTAACATTTATTTATATATTAGTTATATTATATCGTGTACACGCACACATATTTAACAGTTTATCATTTATTTAATTACAAATTATAACACTAATCAATATGGTGACGTAATTTTAACGACGTAATATGTTCCCTATGACTGTATTATTAAAACAAAAAAATTGATAGTACGATGTACAATTCTATTTACCCTAATCGAAATACAAAGCTCGTGTTTACATTTATTATTAATGGCAATTGAAATTTTATTTAAGCGATGATAATTTGTACAAAAAAAAAACTAACATAGCATAAAATGAAATCGAATATAAGCTCATTTTATTGGCATTAGCGATACATATATATACATATATAGGAACGTAACATACTGAACGCCGGACAGTATCGTATAACATATACAGTCGGTATCAGTGTACATTCATAACAACATACATCATATAAAATTACAGATGTACAAATATATAAAAAGTGCATAAATTGTTCCAAAACTGTGTATCGATAATCGATTACTTCCGCCCGTATCGATACATCGATATCATATATATTATCGATAATCGCAAATTATAAAATATCCAATATTTTTATGCAATAGCAAAACTTATCACACTATCAAAAGCAGAGCAACAAATGATTTTTGAACGTTTTTTTTTAACTACATACATCTATGTTCTACATGTTTTCACCCATCTTTATATGTAAGCTCTATATTTACTAAAATATCAACAATTTAGTCTTTCATACACAGACAGTGGACAAACAAATATAAATCTATTTAAATACAAATCTTCCTATGTTATGGCATTATTTTCAATTTTAAAATGTTACCATATGTTTCAAATGTTATCAATGGAAATTATGCAAATTTCTCTTCGAAAATGTTTAAACTAATACATATATAAATAAACGCTGATATCTTTGATTTTTATATAACCTGACTGAAAACGGTTTTCTGTATATTTTGAATATAAATCGTTTACTCTCAAATAGCGTTACGTATTATTTAAGTTTCGAAAGCAATTACAGTACCCGGCGATAAATATTGCACATCGACATTTAGAAAGAGATAATCGGTTAATTTCGGCTTAGTAGTGCACTATCTTTGTCACACACTACCTATGTGACGTTTTGTCAAACGTGCGACAGTGATAACGCTCTACGAAGCGGAAATTAGTCAACTATCTCTTTCTAAAGGTCGATGTGCAATATTTATCGTCGGGTATTTTATTAATTTAACACAAAATAGTTGATTATTAAAACAAAATATTTGTCACGTCATGTATTTTATGGTTTATTTTATTTTTCATCAAAAACATTTTAATTGGTCAAAGGCGTAAAAACATTAAACAGGTAAACATATAGCTCATTTACTATATTGTATATAGTATCAAAAAATAATAAGGCTTTGGAAATAATAGTGACAATAATGTAAGAAAATAATAATTTCGAATTATTGCATATTAAAATTAATTTTTGTTCACTATCCGTCTATCTACATTCAACTGTTAGAAGTTATTGGCATATTGCATTGAAATAGAAAAAAAAATAATGTGTTAATTTCAGAGTGATCAATTTATACAGTATGATTGGAAATAGATCGCACGAATTACGACACATGTAGTGTGGGACAGAGATAGTGCTATACTAAGCCGAAATTAGGCGTTTATCTCTTTCTAAATGTCGATGTGCAATATTTTTCGCCGGGTACTGTATATATATATATTTACAGATTTAAAATTTTTACATTTATAACCAATTACACTATATTTGTATCATTTATTGCGTGTCAATTTGAATTTAACACTTAATTTATATTTTCATTCAATAATCATGATTAGTAATAATAGGGTCAAGTTGGTAGAAGCGCGTGTCGCCCGATGACCTTGACGGATCTAATGTCACGCGACCTTATTGTTCACTCTAAGCCCTAAGTACAATGTATGTCATGTTAAGTGATAAATACATTACTCACCTACGAACTAAAATATAAAAACTATCGAAAATAAGTGTAAAGAAAAAAATGTATTATATTTCTACCAAATGGTAACTTTTGTGACATATGGTAACTTTGACGTCATAAAATACACTTTCGTTACAAAATTACAACCCTTTACATATATGTACGTTCGTTATTTAGCTATGGGGGGAAGAGGGAGTATGCAGCGATGGTAAAGGATACACGCAAACAGATAATTTAGGAACATATTTCACAGAGTCTTAAATTAGTGATGTCCACGATTGGTAAAAATGTTGCAGCAGCGTTTTGCACAGTTCACCGATTATTTTACATCACCACGAACGCATCCGCTCGGGTCCTGCGGCTGCTAAATCTCATCAGAGTCCGATCTTATCGAATCGTAATTCGAAGTTTTGCTCCTTAACATTCTAAGAAAGGAACCGACTGCGAAAATTGTTCGCCTGTGCCTATGAAATATACCCTGATACAAAGCCTCCCTCAACGCTTTCCTGTCGTCCGTTATTGACGGCTGCGTGCTCAGTGTGATGTCTGAGTGCGCTCCTATCGCCTTCTGGTGCCTCAACCCTCCGTGCTTCTTCTCCAGCGACTTCTGATTCGGGAGGCTCATAGTTGACTCTATCGAGGAGTTCTTAGTCTTACGTAGATTCAAAATCTTCTTACTGGACGACTGTGTTTCCGACGCGGAACGAGTTGGCGCGAGTTTGGAACGGTGCAAGGGATTGTTGGAGCTGTCAGGTTGGACAATTATGTCTACTGATTTCTGGCTGACCGCACTGGACCTGGTCAGTATCCTTTGTGAAGTCGTAGCTTCGATCTTTGGCATCCTGTCCTCTTTGGGCATCGCCTGCTCCGGTTCTAGAGCGATCATTTTATGTATTTTAAATTGATTTAGAATGGAAAGTCGATTTTCACATAGGTGGACGAGCCTCGTGAACGGTACCTTCGGGTGGCACAGTAAGATGGATGACGACGTCCGTGTTGCCAGTGCTTTCACTATTGGCAGGCCTTTCGCAGCAATTGCTGAACGTTATCGTTGGCAGTTTGGCATCGTAACCCAGTTGGACAGCATCCAAGTTTTCCGCCAGACGCTCCACGGTACAATCCGAAGTATCCCGATCATCGACATTCGAGGTCATACTCGGTGAGAGCCATTCCTCGGTGTTCTTCTCCAATTCCGGGTCGCGGCCGGACGAAACTCCTTCTCCGTTCACGTGCAGGCCGATGAGGTTTGTCAAATTTACGTTGAAGTTTTTACCACCAGCGGTATTCGCTTTTACTTCCTCGTCAATGATGCGATTGGAGACGGTTTCAAGCTGTTCACGCAGTGTGTGATCTTCCTCGTAATATTCGGATAGGCTGTGTAGATTTTCGTACCAGTGTTCGTCCAGAGAATTATGCGATGGGCACCTTGTACTTCTGGTCTTGGTCTCCTGGCGGTAGCGGTCTACGAGCGGCTGCAGTGACTCCTCGTGCTGGAGGAACAGGTGGTGGTATGCCCTGCTGAGCGCGCGCAAGGAGTAGGCGGACCGTGGCAGCGGTGTGGCAGTCGGCGACCGCGCTGCTACACTGCGCCGCCACACGTGACCGGTGCGTTCCCAAAGCGACGCATGGGTATTAAGAATCCTCTCAAAGTCTGACACTTGTTCGGCTTCGCTTATCTGCAGCAGTAGTTTATTCTCCGTCTCTTTCCCGCCGACCGTCTGGCACAGCCTCCTGTTTTCGCCGACCTGTTTTGGAATAAAAGAAAACGTTTTAGTATTATCTTCGTTACATTCTGGGCGTTTGGGAATTGAATTCGTCGCATCGTAGCGGGTTGGTATGGATATGTTGTGAATTGGAATTTTCATTGGGATTTTTTGAACTGACTTTCTCTTTTGCTGTCTTACAAGGAGTGGAGTGGTTTTGGTGTTGGATTTTACATTGAATGTGGATTCGAATTGGTGTTGGTGGGGTTGGAAATGTTTGGAATCAGCGCTTCGAGTGGTCCGTGCATATTTGGAGCGCGGTCTCTCAGCCAAGCATACACTGCTTGCTCGGAGTACATTGTGACGTTCTCTCGTCGCCTCTGCCAGCTTTGCGGAGCCTTGTACGATCTGACCGCAGCGTCTGACTGTTCCGTGCGGCGGTCGCGATTGCAATGTGAACGGAAAAAGTAATTTATCGCCGTGGCGTGTTGTGGCCGATCGATTTCGACGGAACGGCTGCCTAAATAAAGATCCGCATAAAATTCGCCAAGTGCATGACACGACGTAATCGAATACAAGATACAATCAAATGCTTTCAGTATGTCGCGTTGTTTTTTTATAATACATTAATATACAACGAGATATATAGTTATAGTCAAGTATAATACGTTACACAGATACATATATACATAGACAGAAAACGTTAATATAGCTGTTTTATGTTTAGAAAAGGTTTTAGAAGTTGGTATGACTAAAATCTATAAGAACGAGTATCCAAAATTATAGTTTTGTAACTGCAGAGGTTTTACTGCAGCTGGCTTGCAAGAAAATTGATGTCATTAATTTTAAACTTTCAAATATCAAAATTCGAATGTTCGATTCAATATTGTTGACGACTATAAAAGCCGATGTCGAGGACATTGTAAGTCAGTCTGCATCCTGAAGAGAAGTGAAAAACAAGAAGACTCATATTAAGAACGGCTGTTGTTACAAAGCCAGTCATATATGGTTTTTTTTTATTTTATGGCCCCCGCTATGGGGGGGTCTCTCGTACCCCTAACTTACTGGGATCGGGGACTTTATTATTCAATATTTTTTCCAGTATTTTCTTTATTAATCACTCTCTTTCACGCAGTCATATATGGTAGTTATGGAATAAAAAAGGTTTGCTAAAAATTATTGTATAATATTCGAGGCACACTATTACAAATTGGTGATACCATTGTGGTTTTATTAATGAGGAAATATAATGGTGTTGGTACAATGATGTGGTACCATCGCTACTTGTGAAAAATTACATTCTGTTCGTCGCTGAAATGCAACGTCACTTGTGAAACATGATTTATAACCTATAATCTAGTGCAGTGATTCCCAAAGTGGTCTATATCGACCCCTAGGGGTCTATGACAACCTGCAAGGGGTCTACGTCAGCGAAAAAAAAATTTGGGGGTCCATGAAATAAAAATGGGGGTCCACGATAGTGGATCTCAACTCACACTAATAGTGTACACACACGTACATCACACTATCTTATAATATCAAAACTCTGTCTGTAAGGGTAAAAAATAGTAAAAAAAAATTTTTTTGTTAACTAATTTGAATTTGGAAATCGTTTTTTTTTTTCAAATAATTATATCATCTATTGTTTTCGTAACAATTGATATTTGTATAGGATGTATAATAGTTTAATCGACAGCAAAGTGTTACATTAACTCCTTTAAAGCCTTATAGCTATAACAAATCACCCTGTATATAATGGCCGCAGTGCTGGCGATCGTCCAATAGCATAATATGACGAGTAGCATAGGCTGTTTACCCCGTTGGTTGACACGGTTTGATTATATCAGTTCGGTGTGCTATTTTACAATGTGTTTCCCAATGCTGGGCCCACGTCCCTTATTGATTTTAAGGGGGCAATTCGAAAATATACTCGACACGCATTTAAACCTTTCACTTTAATATATAAATTATGTATATTACATAGGGGGGCATAAGAATTTTGAAAATATTTTGATGGGGTATGACTTGAAAAAGGTTGAAAAACAATTTTTCTTTACAAGATCCAGTGATGAATTAGGTGATCTGTAGACAAACGAAAATAACCAATATGGCATATTGACAAGTTGAAATATTCATTGGACAAACCACAACAGAACTGACATTCTGCTAGGGTCTTAAAATTCTGGATGCCCTCTGGTGTTGTACGACCTCCTTAAAGTCTTTGGAAAAGGCTGGGCAGATGCCGCGTTAAATTAGTAATACTGAAAAATCCTATGCCCAGCTGTGGACAGCGGTGATCATATTCACTTATAAATCGTAATTCTAAACGCATATTTGAAGCCTCTTTCTGGAACCGTAGAGGAGTTTAGAGCCCAGGTTCCGGAAGGAGTTGTTGTACTCATTAATGCGGTGAAGGTTAAACTTTAATAAATTATTTACATTGACAGGTTTTAATTTTATTTACTTCATTTTTTCAATTTTATACCATTTTATACTGCACTGTATTCTTTGTAGATTGTTAAATCTGTGTCGCATTTTGGCGGGGTGTATTGGTTAGGCTACTATGTAATGGAACATGGTTCAAATCCCATCGGACCAGCGTATGGGAGCTCGGATCGTCACCATCCATCCACTCTTTAGATGATATTTTCTACTTGTCCGAAAATATCGAAAATCAGCTTTGTGTATACATGGAAAATTGAGTGGTCGCTATTTCTATTTACACTAATTATGTGTTTAAATGTATTTTAGTTACAAAAGGCGATATAATAATTAAAATTAATTTTACATGACATGTGACCACGTTCACTAAATGTAATTATGTAGTCCTAATTAAATTCCATATTATCTGTTCATATTTATGTTGTTAATGTACTTTAAGAATGAAATAAAATAATAACACACAAAATTATTTACACTACAATAGTCGTCGATAAATATTGCTCATCGACATTTGGAAAGAGACAATCGGCTAATTTTGGCTTCGTAGAGCGTCATCTCTGTCGCACGACTGACAAAACGTCACATTATGAGGGACAGAGATAATGCCCAAAATTGAAAAACTCGCTACTCGCCTGCGGTGTTCGCGAAACATCCTGTATATACGAGTATGAAAATAATAACAATTAATTCCATTTGATGTGTAGTAAATACAGAAATACTTTAAACATACATTCCTCAACCGTATGGCTTCAGTTAAGAAGCGAGTATTAATTTACTTGTATTTTATAATAGTACACGGTTCCATTTATGAAAAATTAAATATGTACACTGATACCTCGCTTTGCGTTGTTTCGTTTTTCGTTTTTTTCGAAGTTGCGTCGCTGCTTAATTAGTACTAATTTTCACTGCGCGTCGTTAGATTTTCGAGGTTGTGTTGTTTTGGGTTCAAGTCCTTGATTTTTTTTTTGAAATTTTCTTTTTTTCTAAAAGATGGCAACACTTGTTTCTAATTGCGCCATGCCAACAAAACTCGGGGATTCCCTTTCTGACTAAAAATCAATGCAATTTGAATACAGTTTTATTTGCACTTTGTTTTGCTAATTTTAGAAGTTCAGTTTCAATTAGGTAGTGTGTTGTGCTTTTTAGAATAGTAAATTTATATAAATTTTTACGTGTTGTTTCTGGTTACAAATTTGCGTCGCGTTTTTTTGGTGACCACGGCGCAAAGTGAGGTATTGGTGTAATCTAAATTTGAATTTTGTAATACAAAATCTTGCGTGACATTAAAGTACCTGTTCATGTCTGTGAAAATTTTATATACACATGCACAAAGTATACATATTTTTTGACATTATTTGCGTACTTGTCTATTTTACTTACGTCATTTATTCATTCATATTTTATTCTTCGCAAATTCTTTCATTCCTTTCAATCATCACCTCACTTTCGTCACCTTCCTACCAGATTACTACAGGTTTATATTCTGTTTCGCTTTCTTTTTATTTATTTTTTCATACATTTACATTCTTTTATAATTTAATTTTTACACACTACATTTAAGTATTTATTTTGAGTGGTCTTATATACTTTCGTTTTTTTTTTTATTTTGCCTAGTTGTTCCGTTTATTGGTCTCCCCTATGACCCTTCTGCTACTCTAGAAATTTTCCGCGACTCTCCTCGTTGTCCATAAGTGATGCGATGTTCCTTTCTTCGACTCTTATATACATATACTGTACAAAGTTAAGAAATGTAAGAAATAAATATATTTTAAAATAATTATTATGACAGATCCCTTAATAAAGAGTTCAGTCCAAAAAGGTTCTATTTATCTATTAAATTGTAACAATCCAGTACCTTTAAACTATACGAAGTCAATTTGTGCAGCTAGTAACTAATCAGTGTGATTGGTGGATAATAAAGGCTTTTAAGGTGTGATATGGTGTTCATCTTCTGTCAATTAATATATGGTACACAATATTCTATTTATTACTATATAAAATGTTTAATTTTTGTTTACTGTCTATGTAGACTATGTTTTGACAGAAGTTATCTGGTCTGTAGCATTTCCATAGAAATATATCATTAATGTAACATATTTTATAGTGATCAGCTTTAAAGGTTTTTTTTATACACAAACACACACACATTTATATATATATAATTATATATATATATATATATATATATATATATATATATATAAATGTGTGTGAGCAATACCTGACATATATATATATATATATATATATATATATATATATATATATATATATATATATATATATATATGTGAGGTATTACTCACTTTGCGTCGTAGTTACGTTTCAAAAAAACACGACTTAAATTGAAACGCCGCAAAGTGAATTAAGATCTTCTATAGCAAACCATTTAAAAAACAAAGATAGGTTCCGGGGTTACGAAAATCTTTTTTTCTTCAAGATCAGACAACCCTTTTGTGTTGTCTGATCTTGAAGAAAAAAAAAGAAAACCTCAAAAAAAAATTAAAGACTCGAACCCAAAACAACGCAACCTCGAAAATCTAACGACGCACATTGAAAATTATTACTAATTAAGCAGCGACGCAACTTTGAAAAATTCAAAACGAAACGACACGAAGCGAGGTGTTGGTGTATATATATATATATAACAACAACAGAATATATATATATATAACAACTTTAAAAGCTTTTACAACTATAAACACGAATTCTTCTCTATGTACAATTTAACATAACCTCTTTATAAAAAACCCATTTGTCAGCGGTATTATTTGATTTATCGCAAGGGATTATATAATTCCAATTTCAAACGATAACATTCTTATTATTACGTAAATTTTAACGTCTCGCGTTGGATTCGCGCCAAATTTATAAAATGCGCGCGAATCTCAGCGATGACAATAAACCGGTACGTGTCAGATTATTTCGCTAGTGATGGGCAAATGACAGATTGTAATGGGAATCGATAAATCTTTATCAATGTCAAAACTGTATGGAAAAACACTGGAATGTTATTGTTTTAATAATATAGTGACTGCGGATAAATCGATATTTATTTTAATTGTGTAAACAATTTTATTTTTAGGTTTTAATGTTCCTCAAACTATGTTCAAGAATTCTTCAAGGCTTGCTCGGAGATGTACTTTGAAACAGCCTTCTCATCGAATCCCCTCAGAGTGCTCCTCCCTACTCTCTCCGTAACCCCCTCGTTGCTTCAACCAGTTTCTACAACCCAGGCACACTCGCTGCAGACTCTCACAACACAACACGAAGGACTCGCTCGCAGGTAGTCGACGCGGACGGACGTGCGCTCCCATAGTGCAATCCCCGGCAGCCCATGCTGCCCGCCAAAGTTACCGACGAGTAGTTGTGTGTGGTTCAGTGTTCGACGCGACAGCCCGCCGGGCGGTCGTGTCTAGTGCAAGTGCGCGCAGCCGACGGTGCGCTCAGAGCGCCCGAGTGTGTGAGTGTGCACGTACCACGCTGAGGTGGAAAACGCCGCTGGGTTCCAGTGGGGTAAGTACACCAATTATTTCGTCTCCCTTGGGAGACCAACTCGACGCCTTACCTCCCGTTGGTGGCTGCCGCGCAAGCGAGCAGGCTACCGAGGGAGGAAAGACTCTCTCTCCCTGCCGCTAGGCGGGGAGTAACTGACGCGACCACCGAAACAGCACCAAGATGGAGGAACTAGGGAGGCACCTAGTCCTCTTCCTCCAGGAATCCCACCCCAAGCTATAGGAAGGCTTCATAGCGAAGCATAAACGCTTCCTAGGAAGCGAAACCGACGACGGCACAGCAGTGCCGGAAAAAAACCCAAAGGCCGCACACAGGCCAGAGACCCGTCCGACCCCGCAGGGCCGGCCCTCCACCTCCTACGGGAGGTCCAAAACGACCTCAGAGTCAGAGTCCAGCGGCTCCGACATGGAGGTCGAACAACACGTTAACTCGACAGGTGACGAGGGCTTCACCCTCGTTACTAAAAAGCGCAAACGTGCGCTCAAAAAAAGTGAAACCGAGGACACCTCGGTCCTCCCATCCCCAGGCGCGTCGCCGCCTAAGAAAGTGGCCCAGACGGAGCGCAAGGCTCCGTCCCCCGCCCAAGAAATCGAACCACAGGCACCCAGGGGTCCCAAACCCCCTCCGCCCATTATCCTTCAGGAGAAGGGCAAATGGGATGAGCTATCCAAATGGATAGCCAGAAACAAAATTTCTTGCCTTAAGGCAAAAAATACCCAGCAGGGTATCATTATCAACATAGGTACGGTAGACGACTACCGTAAACTTACAAAGCACCTCAGGGCACAGAACATAGGGTTTCACACCTATGCTCTCCAGGAGGACAAACAGCTAAGGGTTGTCATCAGAGGCATCCCTCTTGAGGTTGACGCAGGCCTGGCCTTCGAAGACCTTAAAGCACAAGGCATTCCGGCGAGGAGTGTCTACAGGATGTCCAACTCTAGGACAAAACAACCCATCCCCTTGTTGATGGCATCAATTGAGCTCTCTCCGGAGGGCAAAAAAGTGTACAACGTAAAAACGTTGTGCCAGCTCAGCGGCATTAAAATAGAAACCCCGCATAGGAAAGGACAGGTAGGGCAGTGCCACAACTGCCAACTCTACGGACATTCGGCGCGTAACTGTTACGCCCGCCCCCGATGCGTTAAATGTGATGGAGATCACAGCACAATTAAGTGCGATAGACCGGCCAACTCGGCCGACCCACCAACCTGCTGCCTGTGTAAGGCTGAAGGACATCCCGCGAACTATCGCGGATGCTCCAAAGCTCCGCGCAGGCACCGCGGGGGTGCTAAGCGCAATCAGCGCTACCAGCACCGCCCCCGCCCGGAACCACGCGGTACCACAACCGCCACCCAGCCACCGCCAGCGCCGCTGCGCCCGGCACCGGCTCCACTAGTCTCGGCATGGGCCAAACCCCTGCCGGGAACCCAGTCAGCTCGAGCTGCGGCGGCCGCAAGGCCGCAACCACCAGAACCAGCAGCAAGAAAACCCACCCCCAGGGCAGGTATGACAGACTTAGGTGCGGGACTAGAGTCCCTTACGGGATTCTTGGACCGTATAGATATCGATAGCATCCTAGCGCTATCAAATGACCTCCACGCCGCTAGCGGGTGGAAAGAAAGGATGGAGGTGGCGATCAGACACGCCGCAACAATCAGGGCTCTCAAAGCAGAGCACTAAACACAAGAACTAACCACAATGGGTAGTACAAATACACAAAGGACTAAACCTAAAACACTTACTGTCGCGTACTTTAACGCGGCCGGACTCCAGTCTCAGAGGGACGAGATCGGCTTGTTTCTTAGGGAGCACGATGTAGACATCATGCTCATTCAAGAAACATTTCTTAAACCAGCAACTCGCGACCCCAAGATAGCCAATTATGAAATAGTTAGACAGGACAGGCTGACCGGACCATTAGGCGGCACCCTGATCTATTACAAAAGAAAACTCCACTGTGTGCCTATCACACCCCCCCCTTTAGTCAACTTAGAAGCCACCATCTGCAAGGTGGCAATGACGGGCCATCAGTCCCTAGTAATTGTGTCTGCATACCAACAATGCAAGAAACCAATATTAGAATCGGACCTGGAATCCATTATGAATCTAGGTCCAGCAGTGCTTCTGGCAGGTGACCTCAACAGTAAACACACCTCCTGGAACGCATCAGGTCAAAATCAGAACGGTAAGGTGCTCTTCAAGCTAGCGGGGACACTTAACTATGACATAGTTGCTCCAAATAAGCCGACGAGGTACTCACATTCAGTCACCCATCGGCCGTCAACATTAGACATAGCGCTGCTTAAAAACATAACATTAGAAGTAGCAGCTATAAAGGTGGTACAAGATCTTACATCTGACCACCGACCAGTAGTCATGAAGCTGGGCCGGTCCGGCGGTGAGGTCCCTCTGACCAAAACCGTCGTCAACTGGCGTAGCCTCGGGGTCAAACTCGAGGCCACGAAATCCCAGTACCTGGATGAGATTCCAGACGTAATTGATACGCCCGACATAGCATGCCGAGCGATCAAATCCTTAACAGCTCACCTCTCATCAGCAATCGAAGAAGCCACAAGGGTGATACCCGAATCGGAACACCGACTCGGGGCTCTCCCAGGCTCCATTCGGAGGCTGATTAGGGAAAAGAATGCCGTTATGAGGCAGCATGACAAACATCCTTCTCAGGTAAACAAACAGAGACTGCGCCGCCTACAAAGGCAAGTGAAAGCGCGCGTCTCAGACTTTAGACACGATAGGTGGGATGCGCTGCTTCAGGACCTGGAACCGTCGCAGTACGCTTTCTGGCGGCTGGCCAGAAGCCTGAAGATGGACAACTGCGCAACCATCCCTCCCTTAGTTAGGACAAACAATGCCGATCTCGCCTTCGAGGACTCAGAAAAGGCCGAATGTTTAGCCGACAGTCTAGAAAACCAGTGCACACCATCTACGCACTATACCGACCCTATTCACTTACATCTGGTAAACACAGAAGTAAGTAGGAGAACCGCACTCCCCCCAGAGGGAGATGCATTACCGGAAGTGACAGAAAAGGAAGTCGCCGAGATCATAACAGATCTCAAACCTAATAAGGCACCCGGGCCGGACGGCATCACCAATAGGGTGCTCCGAGCCTTGCCCGGGCAGCTACTAACTCTGCTTGCAGGTATTTTCAATGTCCTGCTAGCCAGCTGCACCTTCCCCGACGAGTGGAAAGAAGCGGTCGTCATCGGCATCCCCAAGCCAGCCAAGCCCCGAGAGCTGCCAAGCAGCTACCGCCCCATCAGCCTCCTCTGCACCATGGGAAAAGTGTACGAGAGAATAATCCTATCAAGATTGAAGGAATTCGCATTCGGTCAAAACCTCATCCCGGACGAACAGTTCGGGTTCAGACCGAAGCATTCATGTGTACACCAAGTACACAGACTGACAGAACACATACTGTCAGGTCAAGGAAGATCAAAAAAGCCCGTCCTCACCGGCGCACTTTTCTTCGATGTCGAGAAAGCGTTCGACAAAGTCTGGCACGAGGGCTTAATATATAAGCTCTATCAACTCAAGGTGCCCGACAGGCTTGTGCTCACCATACAAGCCTTCTTGAAGAACCGCACGTTCAGATATCGTGTGGAAGGAGCCCGGTCCTCCAAAAGACCGCTCCTGGCAGGAGTACCACAAGGCTCCTGCCTCTCACCGCTCCTATTCTCGCTGTACACCAGCGACATACCAAAAGACCCCCAGGTCGGACTAGCTATGTTCGCCGACGACACGGCCCTGTTCTACACAGACAAGCATCAGGGCCAAATCACGATCAGACTCCAAACCGCGGCCAACCGCCTAGGCGAATGGTTCCGGAAGTGGAGAATCAACATCAATCCGGACAAAAGCGAAGCTGTCCTCTTCGGCCAGAAATTCGAAAGAAAGCCGATGCGCAGACTCAAGCCAGTACCTGAGAGAAGGAAACTAGGCAACATCACCCTCTTCGACCGTCCAATCCCATGGAAAGCATCGGTCAAGTACCTAGGAGTCACCCTAGACTCCCGACTAAACTTCTCACCTCACATCAAAACCGTGAGGAACAAAGCAGCCTTCGTATTGGGTAAACTCCACCCTCTACTCTGTGCCTCCAGCAAACTCTCGCTGAAGCACAAAATCCACATTTATAAAGCCTGCGTAAGACCTATACTGTCCTACGCAAGCGTAGTCTTCGCTCATGTCAGCGAGCTGAAATTGAATCGCCTGCAGGTAATTCAAAACCGCTTCATCCGGAAAGCAACCGGTGCGGCACCATACCAGAGGGACGTCGACCTCCACAGCGACTTAGACCTCCCCACAATCAGAGAATACTTTGGAGAGGCGTCAAGGAGATACTTCCATGACGCCATACACCATCCGAACAGTCTGGTGGTCCAAGCGGCCAACTACATACCAGACACACACGCAACGACAACAAAGCGTAGGCCACGCCACGCAGTGCCGGACGAGGACGCTCCGACCCCGAAAGGCATTAAAAAACGCCCCCTGAAAACATCAGAGGGGGCCACCACCAAGTAGACCACATTCAAGATGGCCAGGACACGCCCGACGAAGAGGGCGCACCGAATAGCTACTGCCAAGAGACAGTAGCGAGAAGAAAACATCGAAGAAGAAAACGAAGACAACAACATCATCATCATCAACACAGAAGACATGAAGACGAAAACTCCGATAAAGCCGACGCCGACTCCAACACCAACATCGAAGGAGGAAAGCCACAGCAACTCTAGCTAGTCTCTTGCAGCGCACACACGCGCCGAGAGTCAGCAGTAGGATAGTATATAAATATTAGCTCGCGGGTCTTCGACCCGCGAGCCCTGAGTCCAACGAAGTTGTGAAAGCCCGCAAGGCTAACAACATCATCATCATCAGAAACCAGTCTCTCACAACACTGCAAGCGCTGCCCCCCTCCCCCTTCCACACCAACTGCTATTGCAACTGCTACACTTTGCTCACCACACCGTATTCGATACAATAGAACTAAATACCGCTCGATCCGATTACGGGAAAGGCCTCTCGCCCCTTATATCTCTAGCCCCGTTAGTGTGGGTGATCCGAGGAAGGATCCGAATCAGATTGTCAGATAGTCCAGACTGCCGTCGGAGACGACGCCGTCAGCGCAGAGACGTGCCTCGCGACGGCCCTCCGATGAATGGTGTTCCCCTAACATAAACGGGGCCTTCGGAGTCGCGAGAGTTTAGGGTGGGGGCCCTAAACTCCCACTAGCTTCGGTGACTGTGAGGCGGACGATGGTTCGACGTGGTCTCGATCCATCGTGATAGTACCACGAGGGTTTCGGGGGTAGCGTATCCACGCATACCCCGGGACGGGCTATCGAAAAATAGCACGGCGCGAGGTAAGACCGCGTGGCGATCCCTGACCGGGAGATACCGCGGTCCACCGTTTAGCGCAGAGGGCGACCACTGGGGAGGGTTTTAGTGGGTAGGAATCCCTCATACCCCTGTCCTCCCCCCAGAGGCAGGGCATCTTGAATACCGGAAGATTTCCCCCACCGAAACAAAAAAAAAAGGCAGCCGTCGCAAGCTGCACATAATCACGGTTCACACCTCTACACAGGTAGAGCTGTTTCCTACATCATTCTCATTCCTTCATTCGTACGTCATTACTGATATGCGAGTGTACAATAAAAAAATTTGAAAAGTTCACGTAAAAGAATGGTCCGAACTGTCCGCGGTTCCGACGAAGCTATAAACGCCCCAGGGATAAAGGCCTCCACCTTTTACAATAGGACAGTGTCTCCAGGCAACCGTAGCAAGGTCGCCGTGGACGCACCTTGTGGGTAGACGTTTTACAATGAACTTGATGGTACGCGGTCTGAAGTGGAGACTAACGGTCAACCTTCTTCGTCAGAGCTGATACGTTCTCAAGTTGCAACTATGAACCGGTAGACACGGGATGGGTATACCCCCCACTAGATGGACGACGATATAATTGAACCGGATAGTTGCTGAATGCGGGCAGGGCAAACCCATACCGTGGGCATCTGTCGGCTTGAATAAATTAACATGTCTTATTTACTAAGTTGAATCGTATTTTTATTTGGATCACTTCAATAAACTTCTACTTTTGTTTAATACAAATATCTGTCTAACACTCTAAAGTCTAGATAAACTTACTATAAGTTGAGAGAGTTGGATAACAGTTAATTTAAAGTTATAATTTATATCACTAAAGTTAATTTTGAATCAAATCGCTTGAGACATTATATACATGTCGTGTCGTTGTCGAGTCTTCTTTATTAATGACGATTCTACCGCGCGGCGTCCCTTATATACGTTTACGGAGAACTAGCGCCATCTATCGACACCGGCCGAAACTTCAGAGTTCTGACATATATCTATCGTCTATTATATATCGTAATTTTAGCCATATGACGTTTACAGCTGGATATAAGTATCACCTATGGATTTCCAATGATATTGATTGGAAGCTGCCTGGATTCACCATCTTCCGAAGACAATAATAAGGCCGTCCATCTTGTGGGTGATCTGGCCACTGTCGGTCTTATTTGTCAATCTACTGTGTCGGTCTCCTCGTTCATGAAAAACCCAGAGCACAACCTCCCCATGGCTCGAGTGTCTGTGACATTTTTGTGTATATTCATAAAATTCTTATTTATAATTATTTTCATGTATAATACTGTGATCAAAAAGTAAGATGAAAATTCTTAATGAAAATTTTAAAGTAATCCACGTCCGAAAATTGAACTTTTGCTAACGCTTTTTCCAGTCCTCGAAACGTTCAACTAAAAGATTTCTATAATCTATCACCGTGAAAAACTAACTGTACTAGTACAGTCAGTTTTTCACGGTGCCTTATAAATATACTGTGGTCGTTCTTTTTTTAATATATTTAATTATTAAATAATCGTACATGAAACTGCTTTGTAAGCGTGTTCCATAAATGGTCCAGAAAGCTTCAAAGGTTCCTCTGGTTTCTACATTCATTGTCTACAAATTCATTTCCAAAAGATCCGTTACTTTCACCAGAAAAATCGATGAAAG
This sequence comes from Battus philenor, assembly GCF_028537555.1. Lineage (NCBI taxonomy): Eukaryota > Metazoa > Arthropoda > Insecta > Lepidoptera > Papilionidae > Battus > Battus philenor. The sequence goes on from NW_027181686.1 coordinate 11,763,900, forward strand.
TGGAACAAGAAAAACCCATTCTGGTCTTTTTCCACTATAGCCTGCAACACCTTCGATAAGGTTTTTATCTCCTCAATCGTGTACAAACGGTGTTCCCGCATTGGGCTATTGAGTTTGTTGAATAGCCAGAAATCGCACGGAGCAAAATGAAACGAACACGTTGGCTGTTGCAAGTTGCGAAGAACCAATGCAGTATGATTCCGACCAATCGAGACTTGACGCGTTTGGGATACTAAACATCTTTTAAAATGGTTTGTATTTAGCCAAATGATATTACAATACTATCAGCGAGGTTTCTAATTGTCAACCGACAATTTCACATTACTTTTTGAACACAGTAGTGTATCTATATACACTTGACTCAGGATCTTTCTTTAAGAGACATATTCACGAATATATATATATATATATATATATACATATATATATATATATATATATATATATATACGTGTAAACTATGAGAAAGTCTACAAAATATTTAAATTTTATTCTAAACTTGAATTCAAATATATATATACTAGCTGATCCCGCAAACGTTGCTTTGCAAAAAAGTTTTTAATTAACAAATAAAAAATAACGGTTGATCGTAGAGGGGTCAAAATTTAGAGTTGTATGTATTTTTGTATGCTGTATCCAAAAAAATAAAAACAGAAATTTTGTACAAAAAATAAAATAAAAAATTCAGGGGTGGACCACCCTTATCAATTAAGGGTATGGAAAATAGATAGTAGCCGATTCTGAGACCTATTGAATGCGCATATAAAATTTGGTAAAAATCGGTCAAGCCGTTTCAGAGGAGTACGGTAACTAACATTGTGTCATGGATATTTTATATATTAGATATATATATTTTACATTGTTATATTATTAAAAAATAAATTTTGTTGCAACATATACATGTCAAATATAACACTGAATATATCGAAAAATAATCATGCACCAATATCATTCTAAATTTAAATTTAAAATTAGAATATCTTTCTTTAAAATGTTGCAATTTTTATCAACTGTTTTCTTACATAATACGTTATTTAGTAACGGAAAATCAATGAACGTTATCCAGCCCTAGGGATTGGAAGCGAGCGGTGAGTACGATATAATTTGTCATCAATACCAAGTTACTCAATTTGTTCAACGAAAAAGGATCTCGGAGTACCTTGCTGTTTTTTTTCTTAATTCACAGAACTGTTTTTGTGGATATGTTTACATATTAATGTAACAGAGAAAACGTTGCAAAATTAAACGAGATATAGTACATATTAATCGAAAGAATATAGCATAAGTTAAAAAAACAAATTTACTTATTCTTATTATCCTACCTACCATAACCAAAAGGAGTTACCTGTTCAAAAAGGAGATTTTGATACCACAAACATAAACTGTTAAAATTAATATTTTTCTAAAACCTTTCCAGGGATATATCTAATAATTTATCAAATATTCACGGAGATTAAATATATAGCTTTTGAATCTATAGAGTACGGACAGACGCACATTTCTTTTCAGTTCTATCGAACTTGGAAAAAATTACCAGCCTATCTCGATTGTCGCGATAAATTTTTTTACAAGTCACACTCGTTTTGCATTCATTTTAAAGAATTGTCACTGCTCACAAAATTGGTTTCCAGAAAATGAGCATTAATGTTCTCGGCGTACCATATTTTTGACAGATAGACACTTGACAAATAATTTACAATCTACGGTTTAGACTTTACAATCTTATTCAATCTACGGCTTTAGATTGACTTAAAAACCTTGGGAAAAAATACTTATCTTCTTAGTGCCCTTGATTTATATATGAAAATTTCACTTTACTTATTGATCACAGTATATATATACCTTCATACGTTCCGGAAAGTTCCCTTTAAATTATAGAGGTCTATCGTATCGATCTGTTCTTGCTGAGGTCGTCGATCTTAGAAATATAGGCTCGCTTTGAACGCTCATCTAATATTGAGCTATTATTGCAAAACAGTGCAAATCCATAACCAAAAAAAAATAATTCCTTCCACAGTACTATAAAACGAAATTAAAAGTTAGATATATATTACACGCCGCGGTAACCTTTAGTGATCCATACAAATTGGATTAACACCTATTTTTATTCTGGACACTTGATATATATCATCTGTCTGGCTTCGTCGCACTTTCCACGTGAACAAATATAATGAAAAATTGTTATTGAAACACAAACTTGAAATTAAGATTCTAAACAAAAAGTCATATAACCTCGTAGTGCTACGAATGCGTGCTGGTCTAACTGGTTTAAAGTTTAAAGTGCTATTGCAACCAATGGAGACGACTTCAAATAAGTTTAAACATTTTTAATCGTTATATTAAAAAATATTAAACTCTCTCTCTCTCTCTCTCTTTGTATTTTATACTGTACCCAAAGTTCCCAACTTTAAGTTATACCAACGGAGACAGAACACCTGCTCGAGGGTAGGAGTACTTATTTACGAAAGGTCTCACCTTGAGTGCCCCGTGCGCGAATGCACTACTTGACTTTCTAAGTAGGTGATGGAGGCAAGGCACACTCACTTCCCGTACGTCACCAAGAACGCACTGATTCAATTCTCGCTCGAGATGCCAGGTAAGCTGGCTCCCGTATTCTCCGGATATGTTACCATCACGGGATCATATACGTCTTGCTGAAAAAAATATCCGAGCTGCGGTAACTAGCTGGTTGTCATTCAGCAAGCTACCGCCAACGGTGGCTTATTACTGGGCGATCACCCACCATGCGACCCGTTCTTAAGACTTGTGACAATGATATTACAATGTCCACATCTAAAATTCTTAAATTTCATTTAAAATAGCAACTGTTGAGTTTCTGGCCGACTTTTAGCAGAACGTTCTGAGCCGGTGGTAAATGCGCGTGCGGTAAACGATGCGAAACACAACTACCACCGGTAATCTACTCTACACGTGTTTCACCCCTCCACGGGGCATCCTCAGGAGATGTTACACCGACCAGTGACAAACACTCGGTATTAAATATTAATCTCTACGTTTTTCTGACCCAAAACGCAAGACGCGAATATTGGATATTATTTCTTACGCTTTCTTTTATAATAAATTAGTTAAAAATACGCTATTTATTCAAAATATCTTTACTCGAAATATCTTTAGGAATATACACGCGCGAATATACAAGCTACCACCATAACAAAGTGTAGACATTCCAACAGGATTCAGCCCTGAGTCATAAGGCGCGACTGCCCAAATTTGGCTTGAGCAAAATGTTCCAGACTTCAACAAGGCTGATGATTGGCTTTCGGCTAGTCCGGGCTTAAACCCTTTGGACTATAAATTGTGGTCTGTGCTAGAGAACATGGCCTGCTCTAATCACCCAAATATTGAGTAGCTAAAGATATCTTTGGAGGCAGCAGTGACCAGGTTTCCAATGGAAACCGTTCGTAAATCCATCGACGCATGGGCAGACCATTAAAAAGCGTGCGTTAAAACTAAAGGTGGACAGTAAGAAAAAGACCAATATTAGCCACTTCCGCACATGCAGTGGTAGTCGTGCAACAAAGTGCACCACCCGCCAGCCCGCTGATAAATACGTATGCGGCAAACAATGCGAATTAACACAACTGCCACTGTTAAATCACTTAACACGTGTTTCACCCCTCCACGGGGCATCTTCAGGAGTTATGTTACACCGATTATTGCCACACATAGAGCGGGGAAGACTCTAAGGGTGGTCACTTTGAATAACTATTTTAGTATGTTAACATATCTTATTCTCTCTACATTATCACATATAAAACTTAAAAGTAAAATTTCTTTTTTTAGTAATTATCGGGTATTTTCTTTGTAACAGAACTTATGGCTAGATTAGATATATAAAGCTATTTCAACAAAATCAAAAATGAACAAATCTTTTAAAATAGATATGTGCACTTGTATCATAATTGCTTTTTAACAATCCTAACTCGACGGACTTCCCGCGAGCCCGCCCACGTCAGACATATTGTATTCTTAACGATACAAATGATATCACGCCACATCAAGATGGCCGCTAATGTGTTGAATTTAAAAAAAAAACTATGTTTCGAATACGTTTTTTTTTTCAGCCAAGGCCGAGAAGAGTTTTTACTCTATAAAATTAATTATTGACAACTGAAACTGGATTAGTTTCTTTTTTAGTTTCAGAGAATTTAGGCAAAAGCATGAGCAGGGAGCCATTGTCATAATCATCATGATTACAGCCGAATAACATCCACAGTTGAACATAGTCCTTAAGCCAAAAGATCTCAAAAGGACTAAGGATAGGTTAGAAGCAGGCTGCATCTATCGACATTAAATATCGTCAGTTTATCATTATGATTTCATCCGCATGAGGCCCACAGCTGGACATAGGCCCAAAGATCTAAGGACTGAGGATAAGTTAGAAGCGGCTTGCATCTATCGAACTTAACAATGCCGTCAGTCTATCATTATGATTTTAGTCGCAGGAGGTCCTCAGCTGGACATGGGCCCGAAGATCTAAGGACGGAGGATAAGTTAGAAGCGGCTTGCATCTATCGACCTTAACAATGCCGTCAGTTCATCATTATGATTTCATCCGCATGAGGCCCACAGCTGGACATGGGCCCAAACATCTACGGATTAAGGATAGGTTAGAAACGTGCTACAACCATCAACTTTCGCAAGATGGTCTATGTATTGTATGTTTGGACGTTGTTGGCTTGTCAGTTTTTCGTCTCCCCTCCAAAACCTTCAGGACCAAGAGACCTTTCTTTGTGCTATGTGGCTTGCCTACTGCCACTATAAGTGATATATATCGAATAATTTCGATCGCTCACGGACTTCCTCATCCCGGATATAATCACGTAGAAAAATACCGAACATAGGCCTACTCATGATTGGACAGAAAGAAAGAGAAAGAAAATAAAAGGTCTATGTCACTCGTGCACCTTTCGGCACCAATGGCCATCGGTTCGACGTGTGCCTTCTGTCACTTTAGACAATCATGTGTGATGAAATGATGAATGTAAGATGTAGCAGTAGAAATTTTGAAGGAAGAGAGATGAGTACCAAAATGAAATAGTAACAATGAAAAAAGGACGATAGGGGGAACGAAAAGCCTCCATTAAGGGGGGCATAAAGGAGTATATATATATATATATATATATATATATATATATACACTCATCTTTATTTTATTCTTAGCAACGTTAAAATTTTTACGCTATATATTTCTGGTGACATTACATCGACTTGACAGTTAAACGTCAAAAAAAAAACAAATAAGGTGCGTTTATGAAGCTAAAGTAATAAGGAAAAAATAAAACATAAAATAAACTTTATCTTGAATCTACATGGAGATACATACATATATAAAAAGATAAAGCATATATATAAAGAGTTGATACAATAAATAAATATTATAAATATAACAACGTATCAAGATGTTAATAAAAATTCCAGCGGTTGCTAGGAAGTCTGGAAGTGTGAGATATATATTAATAAACGCACTGCAAGCATCGCGGGCATTAAAATCATATTTTCGTCGAGCGCGTATCATTTTCAGAGCGATGTCAGTGAAACTCTTTTAGAAATTGACGCTCGATCCGCCATTTTGTTTTGAGATTACGAACATACGTGTGGAATCCCACAAACATGAGCGTTGCGAAAATATAATTGAAATCTAATCACAAAACAGCTACTATTTTTCAACCTTTATTGTGTCATGCCCCACTTCACTTTGTTCTATAATTCTCACTTCACTTCACTGTGTTCTATAATTCTTACGCCCCCCTATGTAATTTTTATTTTAAAGCAAAAGGGTTAAACCCATGTTGTCCACTTTCAAATAAGGGAGGTACCTTAGGAGCGTGAGCCCAACGTTGGGAAACACTGCAGTAAACTGATACTAAATTTTATACAGAATGTTTTGTTATAGGCGATAAAACTTTAAAAGTCAATTAATATATGAGAAATCCCATTCGTAAATCAATCGTTTGAGAAATAATAAATAACGTAAGTAAGAAAAAGTGTTTCAGAAATTTTAAATACTATGATAATGATAGGAAACGGCAAATGGATGTCAGCTAACTCCAGCGCTGGTAACAAAAGGGTTAAAAAGAAAGACGCGCTCGGTATGGCGGCAGGTAAAAGCCGGCTGTGCGCATTCACCTGTGGCCGTCGACTATACTCGACGCTCGTACCGAAGTGATTAAGAATCAATCCCCCCTCCCCCCCGTGAGTCATGAGCCCCCCGTTGGTAAACACTACTCTACGCATTAAGTATATTTTTACGACAATACAAGAGTGTAAAGAGTTTTATTTTGTTAACAAAACACTGTTTACTGTCTGAGTAAACATATACAGACTCTATTTACGTATTGTATTTTCTAACAAATAACCTTGTTTTCCAGCAGATATAAATAAAAATGTGGTTCCGTCAGATCGTTGGGTAGACGGTAGATTTGCGATCGTACCGCGGGTTCGATTTCCTGGGATTAATTATATATGATTGCCAATGCTCTAAAAATGTTTCAAGACGATGGGCAGCAACATGCGTACCATAATATCATTGTCATCACCAACCCGTCTGGCGCGTGGTGATAACCTCCCATATATATAATATCTTCCCATAGATATCCTTGAGTAAGACCTATGCCGATTGCATAATTTTACGAAATTAAAAAGATAACTGTCAAGACTAATGCAATCATCATTTCAGCTGTAATAAATACATTTAAAAAACTTTTAAGTTAAACGGTTTTTTGATACCCATATTGTGGTGGTTGTGGACAAATATGTACCTGGTCCACCATATTGGAACGGCATCTTGAATTTTAAATTTTGACATAATCATCGTGTTTTACTAGTGTAGCCCTTTCATTTGATACCCATATTGAGGGGGTTAAGGAAAATATATGTAATCCGCCATTTTGTATCGGCGGCCATCTTAAATTTATAATGTTATTGATTTTATTATATTGTATTGTCATCGAAATTAAATGTGTGTACCAAATTTAAGATCAATCTGACAACGGGAAGGTGCTTAAATTTCAATTTCTAATTTTGACCCAAATAAATAAACAAATTCCGTACGGGTCGAACTAAATAAAACCGTTTAAAAAGGCTGTTACCGAATATAAGGCTTCCTCATATATTTCAAATAAGACCGGTTGACAGTGACCTGCATCCAGCGTTTTTTATGGACCTCAATAAGGTTGTATATCCACTTTAATACTGGACACTATGCTCTAAAGCCTTCGGCATGTCTTCTGCACATTCCGATATTAACAATTAAAAATCTAATTACTAAATACAATATTAAAATTCAAACAAACCTGATAAATTACAAAGACGAAAATTTCACAGACTCAAGACGCGACTCGATACGTACAACCTTATTAAAGTTTAACCCTTTGAGGCACGGAATTTTAGAAAATATAAATACCCATGTTGCACAGAAATTTTATTTCGTTCAAAATTTAACGAAATTAGTGTTAATTATTATTAATAATAATTATTATTAATAAGGATATACAAATATATAAAAAAAAAATTAATTCTGTTATTAATTACTAAAAATTTTCGGTTTCAACACTTGATGAACCTGTCATATGATGATAAACCTTGCCAGCGCAATCGTGTATATTTTTAACAATTGCTAATGGTGTTGCCAACTACTTTAAATAATAAAGTTCAGAAAAAAATTTATGAACGCGCAACTATTCCAATATTTCCAGGTGGGTCGAGAAATATCCCACCATGTGTTATAACGCATCAAAAAGGTGGGACATTTTTAATACCAGCGTGCCCCAAAGGGTAGAAGATACTAGATGCAGCTTCCAAACGGTGCTATAAATTTATCTGTAGATGTGGACATCCTGCTTCATAATAAATGCGAAAAATTTGAATTTAAAAATATCTGAATTCGAGTATGCATTTACATGCGCTTTTAAATCGTCAGTTATTTTAACATTATAAGCAATGAGCTATCACCGGCTCGTAACGCTGATATAAGAGCCGGAGAGAAACTCAACGGTTGCTCTTTTAAATGAAATTTAACAATATTTGATGTGTATATTATAATATCAATCATGTAAACAAGTCAATAAATCAAGTTCCACACATTTCGATCAACAAAGAACTCTTAAATGCCATATTAGGATTTATTTCGAAATATAATCTTAATTTCAGGTTTAAAACTAAGAAAAGAAAGGGTGTAAAATATCTTGTAATTTAAAAACTATGAGTTCGAATTTTAAAATATTCAGAGATTATTTTTAAAAGTAACTAACGGTATCTACAATATATAGGTAAAAGATTACTATATGTATAATATATAAAATTTCCATGTCACAATGTTAGTTACCGTACTCCTCCGAAACGGCTTGACCGATTTTTACCAAATTTTATATGCGTATTCAATAGGTTTGAGAATCGGCTACTATCTATTTTCCATAGCCCTAAGTGATAAGTATTGTTCACCCTTAAAAAAATTTTAAAATTTTTTTGACGAAATTTGTTGTTTTTATTTCTTTATAATGTGGCATTACAAAAATACATACAACCCTATATATATATATATATATATATGTGTTAGTATACGCGAACAAAAGAATAAAAAAAGTAATCTGTAGTAAATCATTGAATTTTTATCGATTATGGTATTCGAAAGTGTAAATAAATAATATGAATAATACAATATAAAATTAAAATTTGACAAAATGACGGAATGTATTTCGTTAAAAAAACATTTTGATTTTGGATACTATAATAGATTTTAATGATTTTATTTTCATTTAATACACTATCAGTATGTTACAATTATTAACATATACTGAGAATTATACTTCTATATATATTTATATATATATACATGTAAAATATCGATAGTGTAACAATAACACAATACCAGAGAACGGAAGTGATCGCTAAATGTCAAAAGCATATCTAAATACAGTAACATAGTAACATGTTTGACCTCTCCGTTCAAGATATTCTAGTTTGTCTGTATAATTTAAAAACATAAAATTAAAATACGACTTAATATATAATTTAAACAATGTAATTAAATTTTTATTACAATATTATTTCTAATGATACGAACTTAATTATGTACTTTTTTACATATATAGAGTCATAATTAACTTTAACTTATATATTGAAAGTTGCCTTAATTAGGTTTTTAATATGATTTAAGTTTCTATCAAATCAGGCTGTTACGGCATTTTTCTTATGTTCACGGTTACTTTGAATTATCCTATGTGGATGAAATATGAATAAATAAATGACATTTGATCCCATATACCGCCACTTTAAGGGATATATGGTGGTTATATCACAATCGTTACATGTTATTATGGTTTACAGAGAACGTTGCTGTCCATCCTCAGGAGCAAAGTTCTCCAAACTTTTTTGTGTCGTAGACCCCTTGCCATGTTTTTCCGTGTTGGGTAGACCCCCTACTTACCTGATATTGATTTCCTGTAAATTTATTTGTTTGTCCCACATTCTTATTTACAGAGTGACGAATTGAACAAATCAGTGCAAGGTAGCGAAGCTCTGAGACTGCGACTATCAGGTTTTTACAAGTTCATAATGTATTGCGACCACAAAGCGAATACCAACATTCTACAACTTACACAATTTTATAAACATACATAATAATTTTTTTACTTCATAGGTACTTTTATAAATAATGTAAATGTTTTGATATTATAAGATAGTATGATGTAAGTAAATAGGTACTATCAGTGTATGTGTTGAGATCCACTATCGTGGACCTCCTTTTTCATTTCATGGACCCCCAATTTTATTTTCGCTGACGTAGACCCCTTGCAGGTTGTCATAGACCCCTAGGGGTCGATATAGACCACTTTGGGAATCACTGCTGGACACTTATTTCTGAGCAGTGGCAATCATGTAATTAATACAACAAAGTGTGAATTATATAAGATGGTATCCCGGGATTTGAACCCGTGATCTACGTTCGCAAGTCTCAGTCCTCAACCGCTAGGTTACCACTGCTCGAGAAATGTCAATAAGAAATAAGCTAAGAATCAAGTTGTTATAACTTAACTGTCTTAACTGAAAAACTTAATATATCGTACTATTTTAAGTTAACAGAATGCGTATAACTTTGTTAATTATTCTATAATATAAACTTAACTTTCAATTGATGATATATATAGATATATGTATGGTTTATTTTAAAACTGAAAGACACTTATGTCTGAAAATTGTTTCAATATATTATCGTCTGAAATTTATAGTTCAATATTTTCATTGTTTTTAATATAATAATATTTTATTTATTAACAATTGTAACTGTTACTCTAATGTGTGTTTTTGTGTCTAATTATTATTATTTGTATTAATAAAGTATATATTTTATGGCACATATAAACAAATAAATAAAATTATAGTATCTGTTTGTAATATTAAAATAATCGTTTAATACCAATTTTTTTTCATCTGTCTACGTGTTTTTTCCGGCTAATTTCTAAATTGGTTGGAACGATTTTGACGGGACTTATACTGGTAGGTAGCTGATGTAGTAATGAGTAACTTTTGTTTATTTTATTTTAGAAAAATTCTTTACCAAAAAAAAAATTAATAAAATTTTTTTTTGTTAAATTTCATGCGAATAAAATCGCAGGCACGGATATTATGTATATAAAATAACTACAAAAAAAAGATCGAAAGTCTAGACATAAATAAGAGGGAAATTATGAAAAAAATTCGCTGTCAAGCAATAAGGTTTTATGTTATAAATTCAGCCCGAAATTAAAAATTATATTTATACAGTATAAAAATAAAATCGTTATATTTAGATAAATACGTAATTGCGAAGATAATTGTCGTAAACATGTACGATCAGATTACACAGCGCCCTCACCGATTCGCACAAATCAATACTGGCCGTAAACAAAAACAAACATCGAGCGTTCATCTAACAAATTATTATCTGTGCACGCATATACCGCGTAAATAATGTTTCATTTGTCACAACAATATTTACTATTTGCAATTTATAAGGTTAGATAATTTTATTACGTGTGATTTATTAATAAAGTTTTTTAAAAAATATTGCTGTGTGTGCATATGGTGATTTATTATGCAGTAAAATTAAAACATTGAAAAGATTCCAGTATGTATAAATGATACGCCACAGGATATGTCGTCAAAATAAATCAAATATCACTATAGAAGAATACACAATAAAATTCGATCGACTGACCCACTTACCGATAATGGTTGCAGCGAAAATTTACACGTAAAGGCACTAATATTATTTTTTTCCACACTACAGCCACAACACAAAGCGACGGATAATTGTGATTTATTAATTATAGATGCAAAGAATCAATAATATCTTGTCGCCATTCTGTGGTGGACTGGCGTTAAGAAAATCGCTTCGAACTGCGGCTCATTCAATACTGTTGTAGAGCATGCGCACGACAGCCGCGCCCGATGACGGAAAGCGCGGGAATTATGACGTTTGGAATATTAGTGATCTGTGGCGCGAAATATTTTCACACACGATCAATTTTGTTTTTAATTTCTCTAGGTTATATTGTCGTTTATTACAATTTTAATTTAATCATAAAAATATTCATAGTTTAATTTTATTATAATTTTCTTTAATAAACTATTAAATATTAAATAAATTATTAAATGTTTATATATGGCGTCCTAATGTCTCTGGGTAAGTCAAATCCGACTAAACTTTAATTTGACATTTATAAATAGAGTATAAAAGATACAAATTTTTTAGATTAAATTAAAATTTAGTGTTAAATATTTTTAGGTTAGATTAAGTTTTTTTTTTGTTTTATTAATAATCGTTTAAAACTAAAGTAGGGAGAACATAAGATTGAATATTCTTAATGTCCGAAGGCGATAGATGTATGATAATTCATTTCTAACCAGTCCTATTGGAAATCTTTGTGGGAAGACCACGTCCAACAGTGGAATTTTACGGTTTAAATAATGATGACATTCTTAATACAATAAATATAGGCAGACACATCTTAAGGCAGAAAAATCTATGGATTTTTTTTCGATATAAACCAAAGTGCCATTCAAAGTTCGGCGTCAAAGGTGATCAACGCCATATTGAGAGACAATTTTCAATAAGACGGCATTGTAAATAATTTTTGTTTTTAATAAAACTTTAATAAGTCGAGGTATGTGTATGTCTGACTATTTATTTATTTTTGATATAATTTATAGAAAACTATGACATCGCTCGGCATTTTGGACAAACCAGATGACAGCAAGTTTTATTATCTTGGAGTGGAGTCCGCTGATCGATCAGCACAGAGTAGAACAACTTCAAGGTGTATTGATGACTTTCTTGATCATCGGTAAGAGCTGGATGCACCGCCTCTTACCGGTTTGATGATATCTTCACAATTAAACATCCTACAGCTGAAATTGTGATGATGATGGTGATAGACTTGCGTGTTTTTTTTGTGCTATTGGGGGCCACTCGTACCCCTAACTTATTGGGATCAGGGACTTTATTATTTATTCAGTATTTTCTTTATTAATCACTCTCTTTCACGCGTCACAATATCTTCCATTCTTTACTTTCGTCCTTCACAATATCTTTCGTTTTGCTCTTTCATACCTTCTTTCTTTCCTCGCCTTTCTTCCATCATCTTCTCACTCTAAAGTTAGGCTAGGTACATTTTTTATTTTTTATTTTTTATTCATTTATTATTCTATACATAATTTGTCATACATTTTTAATTATTTTGTTAAAATAGACTTACGTGTTTAACATTATTGCTTTGTTACATATATAGCTAGCGGTCGCTACCCACCAAGCAAAATAATTGTTTGAAAACATAAAAAATATATATACGGAACTCAAAACGTAAAAATATATTCCCGCTTGATGTTTACATAGGACTTATCTTTAAACACGCAACTCTCCAAACGGAAGATAACCTTTGTGATGTATTTGCATATATTTATGTAGTTGTCCATACAGGTTTAGTTTGTTTTGTTAATTTCAGAATTTATACATAGAAACTCGATTTGAGTTTTATTAGTTAACTAGCTGTGCTCCGCGACTTCGTTTATTGTGTTTTTTATTTCAATTATGTGAGCCAGAGTGTAAAATGAAATGAATAGTGTTTCAGTTGTTATGATCAAATTGGCCATATACCATGGCTGATTGTGCATCCTATTCTATCTAATAATTCTGTTACTCATGTACATTAAAAACTATGTACTTTTAACAATTGTGTCTTACTCTATTGTTAATTCAGTCATCATTTAAGCCGTAAGTTTTTTTTTAATGGTCCCTGTTTTTGGGAGACCTGGTAGATCTGGTAGATCTTGTAGACCTGGTAAAAAATTAATGTCAATGAAAATTATTATTTTTACACCTTGACAATATCTTTCCATTGCTTACATATTATCTGCCTTACATCGCCTTCCTTCACTATTAATTAAACTAAAATTAAACTGTGATCTAAGGATCACAGTTTAATTTTGGTATCACAGTATTGACTCATTTATATTTAATTTATCTACATTTATTTCTAGATTTTTTTAATTTTTGCTACTTTAATTAATTGAATGGCATCAGGCCTTGCCTCAGTTGTGTAATTCGCATTGTTTGCCGCATGCGCATTTATCAGCAGGCTAGCGGGCGGTGCACTTTGTTGCACGACTACCACTGCATGTGCGGAAGTGGCTAAATATTGGTCTTTTTCTTATTCAGGATGGATTTCCGCAAAATAACGCCTGATTCCATTAAATATATGAGTTTTATTATTTACTATTATACAGGATGATCAGTTAGAAATGTAAAAGCTTGAAAGGTTTAAATATGTAGCTGTAAAACACATTATCCAAAAATGAATGGTTTAATAATAAATAGCATAATGATAATATACTTAAAAGAGTGTTTCAGAAATTCGCATTACTACATATTAAATTTAATTATTGTTTATCTATTCATGCAGACTTTGTAGTGTCAGAAGCTACAAATCCATATAGAGTAACATATTTTAGATCATGGTTGCACAGACTTATTAAGACTAGGGGCCACTCGGGCAAATCATGAACTGATGGCGGGCCGGCCGCCAGAAGTATAGGTAATTAATTTTTTTTGTTTTTATTCTGGAATAGAATTCAATATTTTTCGAATGTACGAGAGTATTATTTTTGCTGTCGGCGGGCCACCAGTATTCGACTGTGCATCCATGTTTTAGAGGGACATATTTAGTGATATATAGAGTGGACCTAACATCAAACAGTTCAAGAAGAACTTCTAGCAATGCTTCTAGTTAGTTCAAGAAGAATCAAATCATAGAAGATCATAATCGAGGGTTGGTGACGCGTATACATTTGCTGAATTTCACACTTCAGCATTTTTAATTGTTATAACACTTTATTGTAAAAAAATATCTTTAACAGTTTATAGTCATAGAGAAAGGGTAACATAGGTCAGTTTACACAGGATATACAAATTTAAACATAAAATATTATTTAGACTATCGTCGCACGTGCTCAGGGAGTAAATAGAACAACTCATAGGTCAGGGCGACGTCCCCGTGTACGTGAGAATCGGGAAGGGAACTTTTTAACATTACGTAACACGAAACTTGTTTTGTTGAATTCTTTAGGGTGACCATGTATACTTATTTTAATATAGGACTGTTAATTTTTTCATATAAAAGATATATTCATCCTAATATGTTTAACAAAAGTTATAGTAGGCTTGATCACTCTCAGACGCACCATCTCTTATGAGACTGCATGTATTTTGGCAGGTTTTCTATAGAATTTATCAATGGCATTAGGAACCCCACCAAGGCAATTGGAATTTAGGATGCCTTACACTCGATACTTGCTATTAGAATGATGAAGAAATCAAAGAGCAGGCAGAAAAACAGTCGAAGCTGTTCGTTCAACCCTAGTGGAATGGAAGAACAGGTGATACGGTGCTCTAACATTGAGGCTGGTGAAGGTGCTTTGGTAAGAACCTGCTCCATGTGCCACCAGAATGATATTGACGAGTACAGAGCTCTACACACGTTTGACGAGTGTACCCTTTGGGTTCAGCTACGCCAGAACTCGACAACATTATGGGAGACTCCAGATCTATCATAAGAAATATGTAAAGGCGTTCCCGTAATTTCCAGAAAAAGCGTCCAAGAACACCGTGGTGTTTTAGTCGGTACGAACCGAAACTATAACGAAACTAATTAAAAGAACCAGGAGCTCTTTTAATTCTGGTTTAATTTTTTTTTTCTCTACCTCCAGTTATGGTAGAGTGCTTACATGATGGAATTTTCTAGTAGTGTGCTTATTTGACCAACAGTTTTTTGTAAAGTGCTTTTACGACACATCATTCTGGTAGAGTGCTAAAAAGATGGATTGTTATAAAGTGTAAGTTACATTTCTTCACTTTATACAGCGTGATTATAAACAGGTTAAACGATTTTAAGCTTTTAGCTAATGAATGGACTATACATTCACCTATTTCAAACTTTTATATCTCTAACCAATCACTCTTTAGAGCAGAGTTCCCCAAACTTTTTTGTGTCGTAGACCCCTTGCCATGTTTTTCCGTATTTGGTAGACCCCCTACTTACCTGATATTGATTTCCTGTATATTTCTAACAGTAGTGAAGTTTAGTGTTAAAAACTTAAAGTAAAAACACATGTTAATTTATGAATTTATTGAATTTAAATTAAAACTACTCAAAATAAACTTTTGTATCTGTTATGTAAAATATACGTAACATTAAATAAACAATTTTTTTACTTCATAGGTACTTTTATAAATAATGTAAATGTTTTGATATTATAAGATAATATGATGTAAGTAAATAGGTACTATCAGTGTATGTGTTGAGATCCACTATCGTGGACCCCCATTTTCATTTCATGGACCCTCAAATTTTTTTTCGCTGACGTAGACCCCTTGCAGGTTGTCATAGACCCCTAGGGGTCGATATAGACCACTTTGGGAATCACTGCTTAGAGGACATGAAAATTCTAAATTACGTAAACACGGAACGCATGGTCACACTAAACATGTCAAAGTTCGTCGACCGGGAAAGGGGGTCAATGGGGGTGTCTATGGAGCTAACGTCTTTGTCTTTAACTCGATGTGTCACTTAAGTGATCATGGTGTACAGAAGTGCTAAGCAAGTAGATTGCTTCCGAGTATAATGCGGGTAAAGCATACAAGTACTATTAACTGCTCACATAAGGACCCGTGCAGTGTGCAAAACTTCGGACCTTAATGAATAATTTTAAGATTAATTCTACCTCAACGTGATAAACTTAATATTTACTAAAATCATCCGTACAATTGTCAACAATAAAGCCAAAAGACTTCTATTCACTTCAATGACATTGACAGCTGTCATTGTATTTGACAAGTGACATCTCGAAATGTGACACTAATTGTCAAAGGCGTTTTCTGAGTGTAGACATACGACTCTCATAAATTTCCAATAAGACCGGTTGAAACAATCAAAAGCTGTTTGATCAATATGTTTTTTTTAAAGTATAATCTATATTCCACAGACATTAGCGTTTGTGCCTTTTTTACTATTACATTCAATATTTTCGATTTTTTTGGACACGTTTTTGCATATTACAGTGTTTAATAAGTCTCTTAAACTGTTTATTAACTTGAATTATAAAATATTAAAAACTAGATTTATATTAACTAGTTTTTTTTAATCATTGGCGCCCTAACAGTGTCTAGTTTTTAAAATTATGTTTCGTGCTACTACTTCCTCATCCCTACTCCATATTGACATCCTCAGGTTGTACGCCATTATCTGTGCGATGTGTTTGCGTTTATTTATTATATACTAACGAAATCTTACTTCTCAAGTCAGAGATATTTATCTGGGTGTTTATTTGATGTTTGGTATTTTTACAACAGCCTTTCTTGATGGGTTTTTATTTGATGTTTGGAACTGCGTAGTTCAGAATTTTTCTATGTAATATCGGAATGACATTTTACTAACGATTTAGACTACTATTGACACAGTTGTGTCTTTCTTAGCAACGCCATATATTTATTCATCTTATTATAATATTTATATGACATTTAAAGGTATATTATATATACGTAAAATTAGTTAAGAAGTAGCAATGCTCGGCCTAGCAGATTGTCAAATTCATGTGGCAGGAGGTAAGTCACAGAATCACCCAAAACAGAAGACACCTAGATTCTTTGCCACAACCGGGAATCGCAGCGTTCGATGTACACTCGCAAGGTAGACGACCTTTTTAAGTTTGCCGAAAGACACTAGATGCAATCAGCTTCCAGCCGATCTAATTAGAGATCTGTAAAACGGGTCAGTGTCAGGTATTCTTCTCTTCCTCCGATAGACGCCCACTGCTGGGCATAGATCCTCCCAAAAATATCGCAACAGTAACCGATTTAGTAACACCCCTTTGTATTTTCCAGTACCTTAACTATGTAGTGCCTATGTCAGGTCTATTTCTGATGAAATGATCATAATGACGAATGAATGACGTCACGAGAAACGTCACTAAATGACAAATAAAATGACAGCTGTCAAAGTTTGTGTTTGTTATTGTACTGTCATTCTAGTGAGGGCGTTCTCGTCGCTAACTCGAGCAAAATCAACAAAAGTTCTTAAAATATATTTCTAGTTTTGGCTTAGAACTTTTAGAGAAATAATAATAATAATTTAAAGCCATTTTATCGATATTGTGTAATTTTTTTCTTGTTAAATAAATATAGAAATAAAGACTCAACTCTTTGCTGACACAATCCAATCAACTCAACGCAATTTACCTTGACTCGCGCAATCATGTCGGCAAACAGACCATTGCGCATGCGTGGTTGCTTTGCGCCTCTTTACACAACCGGACAAATAATGTATTGCGATGTACACACAGGGTTATTGGTTACAAACATGAAGGCTTTTATTGGTTAATGTATAGCTTATATATCGCCAATTAATGTATTTAATTTTAGAAATAATTATTACGTGATACTAGCTGATCCCGCAAACGTTGTTTTGCAAATGATATTTTAATTTACAAATAAAAAATAAGGGTTGATAGTAGAGTGGTGAAAATTTATGGTTGTATGTATTCTTGTATGTTGTATCATAAAAAAATAATAACAAAAAATTTCGTTAAAAAAATAAAATATTTTTTTTTAAGTGTGAACAACCTTTATCACTTAGGGGTATAGAAAATAGATAGTAGCCAATTCTCAGACCTACTGAATACGCATATTAAATTTGGTAAAAATCAGTCAAGCCGTTTCAGAGGAGTTCAAGTTCGAACACACGAGAATTTTATATATTAGATATAGTTGAGTAATGGTATCCCAGCGGTAAAGAACGAAGATTGGCGATCGTAGGTCGCTGGTTTGTTAATCAAGGCTTCTCCGGGAGCCCTCAATCTTCGCTCTTTAAAGAGGCCTTCTGCACTCTGCCAACTTAAGCCAATCGTGGGTTCGAATCCGGGAGTACAGTCTTAAATAATTGACACTTTATGCATTTATTATATAGAATTGGCTCTGCACAGAAAGAAGTTTCCAGAGGATAGGCAGTAGATTCCTCTGCATACTGTAATGCTGCAATGCGATCGACAACCCGTCTGCCAAGCGTAATGATTATGGTGTTCTCATAGGTCTCGTGGAGGAAGCCCATTCCTCGCAGTGCGCGTCTATGGACTGACTATATACGTATTTTTGTAATAGCAGCAGTAAATTAGGTTAGGTATATTTTTAAATATAGTGTTTTGAATTGTAATAAAATAATTTATTTAATAATTTTTCGGAAAAAAGATGAACGTCATGTTTATATAGTTATATACACTAGCTGATTCCGCAAACGTTTTTTTGCCATGAACAAATAAAAATAAGGGTTGATAGTAGAGTGGTGAAAATTTAGGGTTGTATGTATTTTTGTATGCTGTGTCATAAAAAAATTAAAACAAAAAATTTTGTCTAAAAAAAAATTGGGGTAGACCACCCTTAACATTTAGGGGGTTGAAAAATAGATGTTCTCCGATTCTCCACCCTGGCCGGTATGCGCGCTAAGATTCACGAAAATCGGTCGAGCCGTTTCGGTGAAGTTCAATCATGCACACCGTGACACGAGAATTGTATATATTAGATATATTATAATATATAATACTCGTTATTTTACATGCAAAGCGTAGCGTTTATGGTTTATCTCCCCTTAGATATATTAGGTCATGGATGCACAGACCGCGGCCCGCCGGTCGAATACTGGTGGCCCGCCGACAGCAAAAATAATACTCTCGTACATTCGAAAAATATTGAGTTCTATTCCAGAATAAAACCAAAAAAAAAAAATATGTTCGAAAAGTACCTATACTTCTGGCGGCCGGCCCGCCATCTGTTCATGATTTGCCCGAGTGGCCCCCAGTCTTAATAAGTCTGTACAACCATATTAGGGGAAGCCCTGTGCATAGAGCATATTTCAACAGTTATCACACTATATACAGGGTGCTTTGAAATAGGTGTTAGAGTTTTTTAGTAAAAAACGAGCTAGATATAAATCCAGGGGCGGCTTAACCTATAGTGCAGGATGTGTAATGCACACAGGCGCCGCCGTGCTCCCTGAGACAGCTAAGAGCATCGTCTTGGACCATCATGGTACAACAATGATATGAAGCGGCCAGCCAGCGCGGTGGCGGCAGTTATCAAACGCGAGCGCCATATGTACGACTTCTTTTTCGAATATTTTGTTTCAACTCGAAATAAACCTTATTTCACGTATTTAAAGTTTAGAAGCCGTAATTCATACCATATATTCATAAATAGCTTGTTGGAATATGAAAAAACTTTCTTGTTACGACGACAAAGTTAGTTATAGCCGGGAGGGGGGGGGGAGGGTCAGGCCTAGGAGGCGCCAGGGTTTCATTGCACACGGGCGCTACTCGAGCTAGAGCCGCCCCTGCATATATCACATTAAAACTTGGACCTATAATCAATCATTCTATATACGTTTTGAATATGAAAAATTATGTGAAAAACAAACTATAATATATTTTATTGTAACAACAGTAGACTACAGGAACGCTAAGTCGGATATATAGAGTAACAAAATAAAAAACTTTGACTTGCCACATCGATACAGACTATAAAATAAAACATAATTGACGCAACTGGCCGGCAATAAAAACCATCATCGACGATTCTCGGAAGCGATCGTAAACATATTTCAGTAATTGACCACATCGTACAGGATCGCTGTTACGTTTCTGTGGCCGTATATCATTCAATGCTTATTGATGCCAATAAATATTTTAAGCAAAGTTTTTTTTGATTGACCACACACATCGCATGGAAACGTGTGTCTTCAACGAGTTTTTATTTATTTTACATTAGTACGCCATAGATAATATTAGTACAAAACATTTTAACAAGTTATATTTACACATCTATCACATAGTTAAACTTATTATAAAATTGAAAATATATTTTGTCATCAATAATATAAGTGTAAATTTGATGCCATATTTGAATTCAAACTATCACCCGTAATTGCTCTTTAAAAATCAACTCAATAGCAAAGGCGTCTCATTTAAAATCCTCGTTCGAATTTCAATTCGATCTCACAAGAATTATTTAAAAAAAGAACCCTTTGTATTGCGGTCGTATTGGCGAGCAATACGAAACGTTCTTATTTGAACGCTAGTTTTTTTTATATAGTTGACAACGATATATTTAAAATAAAAGGTAAAACCTTTCTCATAAAATTTATGTAATTACACAACATTATTTTAATTTTTTTTAAAAACTAAACAGTTGAATACTTAATAGATAAACTACAGCATACGTGAAAAGAGTGACAGAGAAGTTAGTAACAAAAAAACGAGACAAAAAATATCCGACTTTATTCGTCACAGCAAAACTTTTTATTCATTATTGAAAAGAAGTAAAAAAGAGGTAGAATATCTAGAGAAAGCTTGTTTATTTAAATGAAGAATGACGTAAAATTAAAAAAAAACAAGGATGGAATTGTATTTCACAAATAAAATCTATGATCTCTATCTCGTCTTTAAGCTGACAAAAACCAGAATCTAAATATTTTACAATAATAATTTGACATACTAACTGAATACGCCTCTTAAGATTTTGGCGGGATATATCTGTCAAATGTCATTACAAATTATGATGCGCTGTCATAAATGGACACGTTGTTATATTAAAGATAATAAAATACACATATTTACTGTTAAAGCAAATAAACATTATTACAAGATACAAAACGCGCAGTGATTTAGTTTCAGCGCCATCTATGTTTATATAGGTACAACACGTAACAGATCCTATTACTCACATAAACAAGGTATTTACTGCCTCATCAGGCAGATCGTATGTGGGTGAGTTAAAGTTATCTATTTAAAGAGTACTCATGCAGTCTGCGATTATTCAATAATGGACGGTAATTTGAATAAAGGACCTTGAGGTCAAAGTCCAAGCCAATTGCTCTTATTGATCGTGTTCAGGAACCGGGAATGTATAACGGGCGTGACAATGTCAAAAGAATAAAAAATCCGAAGGACAGACATAATAGAGACTGAATTGCTTTAACAATAGGCTTGAGTCAGTGCATTTTGCTACTATATGAGTTAACAAATAATTGAAATAAATTTTTGATTTTTATGCATTATTGAAATTTGCATGAAAAATATTTTTTTCAATAAAAAGAATTGAATTCGAAAGAGCGATATCAACTATTATTGCTAATCTTTTACTTATTAGAAGTAATTAAAAAAAATTAACAGCAATTTTTGTTGGATGGAAATTTAATTGTAATTATTTGACAAAGGTATTAGGTGTTGCCATTATCTAATATTAAATATTAAGCTATTAGGTACAGTAAAATGTAAGTTTTACTACAACGATTTAGTGAATATTTAATTTAAAACACAGCCTAATTTTTTTAACATATTTTATACTTTTTTTAATCACTACATTATTAATGAATACAATCGCACATTTATTACAAGTGTTTAAAAATGTCTTGGATTATGTGAATCTAAAATATGTTTATTTTAAGTAATTTTAGAATTATTAATGACATAGTTTTTTTTAATATACATTTATAATAAAATAATAAGTCGAGTAATCATTCCCATTGTCTTGCTTTATTTTGAGTTGAAAAAAGTCATTACAGAACTTAATTTGATTGTAGTTATATGAAATTCAATTCTTCCGGTGTTAAAAATTTAAATTTACGATCAATTACAATTTCTGCAAGAATTACTTTTTAATGTACATTTTATTGTGTGTACATATTGAGCTCAGAACATTTATAGCAGTTATTAGAGAATAAATGTAACAAGTTTGATGAAAATTAGTTTAAGAAGTTAAATTTTAGCTTCATCAAATGAAGCGACACGATGAAGCTAAAATTTGATTATTTAACCCATTATTTGTTAACTTTCTCTTTGGTCTAAGACACTTTTTGTTAAATTTTTAATTTTATATTAGTATAAGTAATTGAAAAACGTTAAATTTTGTTTTTTTTGATTTTTTCTGGCTGCTTCCAAACTTTTGGACGTATATATTTAGGAATAAATCTATTTGTATATATATACATTTAGATTTAATCGTTTTATATCAATGTTTATGACACTGCGTCACAGTTCCTTTGATGTCTACCACTGCCTACACGACCATTTAAGTGACTACATCAACCAAAGTTCAATTGTGTTAACCTTTCTAATTATCGTCGTTAGATGGCGCAAGTATCACTTAATATCAATTATGCGTTTTTATGCATCTATATAAGTGAATAGATATAAAAATGGCGGCAATTTTGTGACATAAGGATTTTTAGTAATTGACGCCACAGAGTGGCCTTTGAGGAACGGTATCTTTATATACCAGTTTAAACTCTGTATATATTTTGCTATTAATAAAACAGTCGAATTTCGAATTAATATTAGTCGTTTTAGAACAGAGAGTTTGACAAGCCAAATTAAATGAATCGATATATTTCCCGACTCTTATTGAATCTTTCGAAAACATCATAAATTTTTAAATCTTAATTCGGTATTTTTAAGATAACTGCCTTAAAGAAGATTGCACGGGACTAAATATTTTCAAATTAAGAGCCTTTTCGATGTTTCGTCTTAAGCCAGATGTTCCCTCTTAAGTAAGACCACTTTTTTTTTTATATGTGATATATACTATTTATATATACCATATTATTTATTTTATGTGTGATTTAATCTTACTATATATGTATATAGTAAAATTTTTTATATTGTATCACTTATAATGGAACACTTGACAGAACAGTTAACAATACTGTAACTTTTAATATAATTTAGTTTTTTTTTTAATCTCTATCCCCCTACCTTGTGTGGGACAGGGACTATTTAACATTATTTAATTTTTTCACATATTTTTTTTATTTTCTTTACCGTCTTTCATACATCGTATGATCTTTTGTTCTTTTCATTCTTGCCACAATTCTTCTGTCTTTCCCTTTCGCTCTGTAACGCCTTTTATACATCCTTCTCATTACTCTTTTACATTTTTATTAATTTATTTCTATATAGGATTATTACAATATACTTGGTTTTACATTGTTTTTTTAAAATTTTGTTTGTTTACATTTTTATTAGCTTTTATTTCTATCTATTACTATACTTATATATATTACTTATATATTATTTTTCTACAGAGTAGGAGGAACTCTTCTTTTTTCGTTTTTTCTTCTCTTATCAGGGAGGCTATTGATTCCTCTCTGATTTTCACACCAAACCGGCACTCGAAGTAGAAACGGAGTCCCCCGAATGCGGGACACAGGACCACAAGGTGGATCACGGTCTGGTCGACGCCCGGTTCACAGAAGTACGAGGGGTCCTCTTTGAGCTTGAACCTGTGGAGGTACTCAGAGAACCCCCCGTGCCCCGTGAAGAGCTGGGCCGAGACCGCGTCCACCTCTAAACTGCGGAGCACGCGGTTGTAATTTTAGGTTATGCATGAACCACATGGCTACTTCTAGGAAGTGTTTATATATCTGTGTCAATAATATCAAGTAGAGTTCCCACAGTCACATGGAGTATAAATGTCTCGTTATGTATGTAAACGAGGTGAATTTAAGTTTTACAGATTGTTTTAACCCTTTCATCTTTTTTGTAAATTTACAGCTGTAGACCAAAATCTTATTTAGTTCACACACCTTCAATTTTCTTTATATTACTTCATCATTATATCAGCTGATAGATACCCACTGTAATGTATAGGCTTTTCCTAGCATCACCAAGATGACCTGAACTATCTCGTAGGAACATCTAGTGGAGGGCCAATATTTTGAATTTGCCTATAGTACTTACAATATATATTATAGATATGTATATAAAAATAAAACAATGTTTTATAAAAATATTTTTAATTGGCAAGATTCAGCCTTTAAATACAGATAAAAAATATTTTGACTATCTGTATACGAGTATCAATAGACATTAAGTACAACATACAGGTAAGTTTTGACATAGACAATAATCTATTTTAATTATCTTATAAATATTACTTAAGATACTCAAATATTAATTAATAAAAATAAATTAAAAACATCACTGTAAAAGTAATCAAAAATATTGTGTAAATTTATTATTGTTTTGGAATTATGCTTTGGTAGATTTAAAACAAACCGATCTAGATTAAACATGAAACTAGATAATTAAAAAATTCCAGTTTGAAACTTCATCGAGAAAATATAAATAGATTTATACCTAAACGGTATGAAATATTACATCAAGGTCCTTATATATATTCTTAAGGATTTTTTACATATTTTGCTGTAAAAACTTCTTTTCATTAATACAATTCTCAAGTTCATCATGATATGTATCTATCTTGGCATCTAATCCAGGACTTTGGATATCACAATCGAAGCTATCTCCTGTGATCACCTTCTCCTGATTTAAGGTTGAATCAAATCTAACTTTTTTTCCAGGTGTATTAGACTTTGTGCTTACATCTGTAATGTCATTTGATTTCTCTTTAAGCGGAGTTACATTCATATTCAATCTTGTGTTTCTTATTGTTTTAATGGTTTCATATTGATTTTCCTCATCTATTTCTTCTATTTCAATTTCATCTGAATTATCTAAATTGAGTGCTGGATTCTCTATTCCTGATTCTTTAGCTGGTGTTTTCTGTTTAGGAGGTTTTCGAGGTACTTCGTATGGGTTAAGTGTTGTATTTTGATCAACTTTTTCGCTTTTGAAAGTTTTCTTTAAAGTCTTGAAAACCTTCTTTGATAGTTTATTGCTGACTTTAAATAGATGTTTAAGATCCTTTTTGCTATCAGTGGAGTCGTTTGAATGATTACCTTCATTGTTTTTGTTCAAATTCATAATGTCTATTGCATTAAATCTGGATACATCATGACCTAGGATTTTACTTTGTTTGTTGTAACATGATCCATCTTGTATTGTATCTTCATCTATGTTTTCGTAAATGGGACTCTCTGATCTATAGCTATCAACATTTTCATAATTACCTTCAACATTAATAGATGATTCATTTACAGTGGATATTGTACTGTTGGTGTCACCGCTGAACAAGATACGAGGAACTAAATGCTTTACTGAACCTGATGGATTTGCTTCTCTTGTCATACACGACACATCATATTCTTGTTCATGTTTTGCATCCTCTTCATCTATAAAAGGATTTTCTGCAGCAACTTCAACTTTGGTATCCAAATTTGGATCTAAAAATGGATTTGTACATTTCTTCTGTTGTATTCTCTTCTTTTTAGTAACGATTGTTATTGTTTTAATTTCCATTATATTACTTTCATTTAAATCATCATCTAAATATAGTGATTGATTTGACGGACATGGTAAGTCTAAAGCAAGTCTGTCTATAAAACTTAAGTTTAGATTATTGTTATTACTGACAAATATTTGATTTGTTACATTGCTTTGTACATTTGTTATATTGTTTATTGCTGATAAGTCTGCATCCAAGTCTGTTACGATTGGGGCATTTAATGATTTTTGTTCTAGAATTGAAATGCCCGAATCTAATTCATTTGTTGCATTTATATCAGAATTATCTACACTGTCATTCAAGTTAAAGGTATTGCATAAATTTAATTCTGGAACTCTGACTGGTTTGTTTGATATTTCAGCTATATTAGCATAAATAGGTTCATTATGATTAGTGTTATTTGATATGTTATTATTAAATTTGATTGGACTTTCGTATGTGCGAACATTCTTTCGTACATTCTCTAGTTCTCGTATCAAAAATTCATTGACAGCTTCTTTACTTATGCCCAAATCTAAAGCAGTATTCTCGAAAGCAACGATATCACAGCTCTTAGTCCTTTTGCGACGTTTATTAGGTGTTATTTCCATTGCGTTGTTGCACATTGGGTCGTCGTTCGCGAGTAGGTCCAGCGCTGGGTTTAGAAACACGTTGGAGCTAGGTACTATTCTTTTCCTCTTGCTTTTCGAATCAGGTTTGACTTCGAACAAGTTGTTGTCCATGTTAAACTGGAGATAAAAAAATATACCGTTTAATTATGGCTCATGGTGGATTGTGGTTCATATCATTCAGAAGAATTCAGAAGAAACAAGGTTTACTGTTTTTAATTTATATATCAATCTCAGAACCTACATAGATCATAATATTATAAATTAAAAATAATTACCAACATATCTACACATATTCCATGAATTACAAAATCATGTCATGGTTGGAAGTGTAAAAGTTTTACACAATTAAGGATATGCATACCTTGTTTGTCTAAACATTAATTTAAAATAGATTAATAGTTTCAAAAAAAAGCATTTTTAAAGATTTACTATCTGTCTTTGCAGTACTAGTAGCTACTGGCCTGTTGCTCTTAAATAAAAAAATAACATATAAGCCCCTAATTAGATTGACTTGAAAGTAATGTCATTTCTGTTAAAATATACAGAAAAACCGATTGATTGACTTTTACTGCTATGGTATTTTGTATATTAGATGGCAAAAGGTTGATAACGAAGGTGAATATATTGTTGATAAGAAATAATAACTTATATATATAATCCCATTTCTATGCTATAACAAAGTCTATGTGGATATACCTTACTTATATGTTTTATAGAATTTTATATTATGCTAAGAGACATAATTAACACTTAATTATTTAGCTAAGTGTTGTGAATATAGAAAATGTATACATAAGTAGTACTTTACCTTATATATAAATATATATATATATATATATATATGCAGTAGATTACATTAATTACCTACAGTTAGGTTTATTTATTTACCACCTACAATATATAATTAGATAAAAGTCAATGTTGATCTTTGCACTAGGACAGGACTGTATCTCAGTGATCAGAGTGATATTATTCTTTTCAACTGATATATTCCCTAAACATCTCCTCAATGGTTGGTTCTGCACTACCCGCATCCAGAGAATTTCTTCAACTTTAACCACGTCGCATTGTGAGGATGGCCTACCTACAAAGCATTTACCAGCATGTGGTTGCCACTTAAAAACCTTTCAGTCCCAACAAGCACCAATTACATGAGTAATATACCCCAGCTATATGATATATAATATGCATTATGTTTAAGTTGATTTTACTAACATAAAACTCTTTGGTTCATTACATACAAGAATGTAGCTCAATTATTTATGTTTTTAAATAATACATAAAACAAAGTTGTGCTCCAATGCTCCACATTAAACTTTTTAATAATTCCACCAATGTAACATATAAACTTTTTATATTAAAACAAAAGGATTAAACTCATGTCAAGTTCACTTCCGAAATGCTCCCTTAACAATAATGTCATTAATAAATACAATGAGAGATTCAAATCACAGATGACGAACTAATACATGAAAAAATATATAGCAAGAAATATTTTAGTTGTGCATTTTGACTTGGAAAATAAAGTGAATAAAATTGTTATACTTGTTTAAAATATTCTCAAACATTTAAATAAACATTTGGTGTTGGACATTTAGCCGTAATTTGCAATTTACGCATGTATATATAATATATAAATATTTAACTAAAGTTTTTTTTTATTTAGGGGGTCTTCATCAAAGTGCCTATATTAAACACAAAGCTGAAGTGTGTATTCAATATATTCCGGTTTGAAAATTCTGTAATATTATTACTAGACTAGTAAAATATATTAGCTGGTGAAATGCATCTATTCACATTCATAGCGAAATTACGAACAATAATACTTTATGTGGTCTTTTGAAGCATTACATTCTTATGGGAAGGTAGTGTTACTTACTATAAGGCAACCGCACTTCTAGTCCTATCCTTTATAAAAAATAAATATATTAAAAAAAAGTTTTCGTATTATAATATGTCTATTACTTACCCATTCATTTAGAATATATCAATGTTTCACACAAAGATTAACTGCTATAGATTCTAAGTGGTAAATATTCAATTAATAATTATTTTTAAATAATTCCTCGATAATTTTCATTTATAACTTTCAATATTAAAACATCAAAACAACGGCTTCACCAAAACGGCAGGTGTACGAGGACGGTTACACATTTGACAGTTACTGTAAAAAAGTTGCCAGTAATAACCTTTGAATTCGTGTATTAAATATATTATATAAAAAAGTATTAAAATAAATATGTACATTAAATAGATATATTTGTTATAAAAAATTCGTGATATATAGGGAATTATTTATTATAGTTGTAAAAACTTTAATGAGGTAAATATAAAGTTTTTTGGACAATTGTCCTATTGGACTACACATTAGGTGTACACATTATTTTTTATTATATATGTATGGATCTGGCTAACAACATCGGGCAGTACAGCTTGCAGGAACAGATAATAAACAATAAATAATTTTAATATGTAGTCTCACTTCGAAAACGCTTTTTATCACTATATTATCACTAAGTTGTTTATTATTTATTTGTACCATAAATAAACTGACACTTGATAAGCTATATATAAATATCTGTGTATATTTAAATGAGATTATCATTGAAACTTTGTTTTTAATATTTGTACCATATTACAACGATTATCTTTAAAACAGACAGTTTAAGATGATTTGTGGAATTAAATAAAAGATTCGAATTATGCAAACAAAATTTATTAAAACAAAATCACATGATATTTTCTCTAACCAATATCACAAAATACAGTGTATCACAAAATATCGGCATAGTTAAATCATTTACAATTTATATAAGATTCTAAAAATCTACTAAATCAGCGACCAAAAAGTTACCAACACCGCTATCTCACCACCAATGATAGGAAGAAATTTATTAAAGAGAAACCGACTAAATTTAAAACTTCACTAACTACTTATATGTTAAAATTCTAGCTAATGTAATGGTTATTGTTTTATTTTTACCCTATAATTTGTAATTGAAAGATCTTTTCGTTTATGAATATAATAATTTTTGTACTTAAATGGCGTTGTACATACAGAAGTGTATGTTACTTAAAACATTCTATTTATTTTGGACTACGGATGTCTTAATAAATTGCGTATATAATATATACGTTGATTTATTTCTAATGGCAACAATTTTCAACTAGCAACAATATGTACACGTTATAAAATTAAATATAATTCTTAATAAAAATTATTTCTTTATATATATTAATTTTTGTCATGTTTTATTATGATACTTCAAGCGAACAAACTTTGTTCTTATAAGAAACTGAATTACAGTGTATGCGAAAGCACTTGTGACTACAGTTTTTATGACCATTTATATATAATATGTGAAATTACATAGTAAAGGCTAGTAAAAGTTAACCAGTGTTTCATCAACCATCGATATCTTTAGTCAAAAATAATAACAGAACACATATTGTGCAACATATTTGTTACCTATTCGAGTCAAATTACTTACTGCTACGAGTATAATATTATTCATGTCAAGAATATTAATTTTAATTTTGAAAAAATTGAATTGATCAAAGTTAATTGGCAGTGTTTATATTATCATGTTATTTGAAAATTTACTCCATTATATATTTTATTATATCGATGTATAATATCAAAATAATAAAAAATAACATATTGATAATACGGAAGCACATAATTTTAATATTTTCTGAACATAGATAACTAATTAAAATTCGCGTATGTTATACTTAGATAAAATAACTGGTTAACCTGTGGAATGTTGTCTATGGTCCGCAGACATCATACCGTCAAAGTCTGAGAGCTATAAGGACGTAATAATCGTGACTACAGCGCCCTCAACCGTTTAGTCTATATCAAGATTCTTGAATGCTTTCTCCATCGCCTTGTCTCGCTTTTTATCTGGGAGGGCAGCGATCCTCTGTTCTTCCTCAGCACGGAAGTAGGGTTCCAGGGTGCGTAGTTGCTGCATGCACTTTGCATGGAGGGTTTGGGTGTCGGGCAGTGTGCCGCCGTGGTCAGGTGGTAAAGCGGATCGCGGCACCACCGTCTCGTAGAACTTCTCGAGGTCTTCGTTCTTGTGATGAAATTTAATCTGGACAATGTCAATTTTAATTATTCAAATGTTTTTTATAAATTTTCATTTTTCTACATACTATAATCAAATATTAAGATGAAATTATCATTTAAAACTCCTGGGCTTTAGCAAGGCAGGTATTTTTTTCTTAGGTTGGTGGCACTGTTTAAAACATTTGCCAAGGGTGTGTTTTTGCCAAAAAAAGTAAAAAAACTTGACTTATGTCGTTCCACTACCACTGTATTCGACCGAATTGGCTTCGCACGACTTCTGCTTACTCAGCAGACTCAAAAGATCAATGTGGGAACGCCGTTTTGAAACAATTGATGAGATAAACACCTGAAAAAGACCATTCAGACTGTTTCGAGGACTGGAAAAAGCGTTGGCAAAAGTAAATCAAGTTCATGGACTAGAAAAGTAGAGCCTTTCATGGTCTGTTAAATTGAACACGAGAAGGATAGCAATACAAAGTGGTTTCGTGTTTCTGGGGACAAAGCAAGGGTGATGAAGTATATTCTACCTTGACAAGGTATTGAGGAGTAATACTAGGACCTTTATAAGATCCAGGCGCCCCATTAAAGTACCGAAGAATACAATAGAGTGGATTGTAGTGGATAATCCCAAGTCTATCTCTCCAAGAGAAGGCAGCAGGGTATTTTTTGCGTGAAGATTTCTCTTGCTAAACTAGTAAGAAAACCTCCTTGCAAGACTACTTAGTGACCATGATAATCTCTAGATGTACACCAATGTATTCCGGTTAATAAATCGATTTTACGTTCAAAATCCTAAGTTCCCAAAGCCCACGTGTACCTTCAAGGATCCACGGGAGATTCATCAGAGATCTACGTTGGAACAAACAATAGGGTTTCATAATTCACAAAACTAAAATATTGGCTTGACTTCACTAATCAATGTAGGAAGATAATATTTTGAGAGACTTGGAAGTCAGCTGCGACGTAAATTTCCATATTAAGATCTAATTTTCAAAATTTTTGCTATGTTTTGAAAATATTGCAGAAATGTAGTTGCAAGAGTTCACATGTAATTTTTTTATGTAGAAAATGGTACATGAGAAAAAAAGTCAGGTAACCTATGGTCTAAATAAAATCTCACCA
Organism: Battus philenor; assembly: GCF_028537555.1. Taxonomy (NCBI): domain Eukaryota; kingdom Metazoa; phylum Arthropoda; class Insecta; order Lepidoptera; family Papilionidae; genus Battus; species Battus philenor. The sequence continues at coordinate 11,795,491 of NW_027181686.1, forward strand.
TATCGAAGAACTTCTTCTCCATGAACGGCCTTATGATTACCAACAGCTTGTCCAGCACCGGCTCCGTGTTGAAAACGTGAATGGCCTTCATACGAACAGGCAGCGCCTCCTGAATGTACTGGAAGAACTTGCGCAGCGATCTGTAATAACACGCTATTATATTATCTGTGCTCATCGTTTATGTACGATTATGTCAAATGAACGAAGTGTCAATTTTGGGCGCGAAATTTTTGACAGTTTTAATGAACAAAATTAAAATATATTTTTTGTGTGCAAGTTAAATATTGTGTTATTTTATATAAGTTTAAATAAAATTTTACGAAATATTTTTTACTTAATGTGGTAATATTATAAAATTACTGATTATTATATATACATTAATTTTTTATATATTTGATTTCATATTAATTATTTTGAAATTATAACGCTGTAGGATATATTTAAATTGGGGCCCAGCTAACAAGAAATTTCCAATTATTCGCATTTCAGACCGTACGAAGTTTCAGAAACTTGATACAAGATGGCGTTCGGTACACGGTAATTTTGGACGAACCGAGTAACAGACTAAGCCGAGGTTCGGCTTCTTCAGGCGCTTACTTTTCGGAATGTTAAGTGACATTTATCGACGAATTACGGCCCAAGCCGAGGTCTCGTCAAGGGGTTCTTGGAGCCTGGAGCGTCGAAGCAAAATATGAGCTCAACAAAAATCCGGTGAAATAGTAGTATGTAGCGGATCGAACCGAGGCTTTCTAGGGAACCCGCAAGCTTTGATACTCTAAAAGAGGTCCTAGCTTAGGCGCCCTCTGCGCCATGCCACTTCAACCGCGGAATCAGCTAATGCCATTTGGGTAGTAATGACCATCCGCTCCAATCAAAGACTACATGATAGATACCGGAGTACATTTTGATATGGCCTTTTCAATGAGAAACATTTCGGTGTTTACAGCTATATTGAAGCTGCACACCGCTTCTTCTTTTTTTCAACCGATGGACGCCCACTGCAAGGCTATTCCCCAAAGATCTCCATGAAGACTAGCGACATCCCGTGACTTTAGCTATGTCGTCAGTTCAACTAGCGTGGAGTCTACCCATGTCGCGTCTAGCAGCTTTTGGCCATGACTGGAACCTTTCGGCCCCAACGGTGACCGTTGTACAAGCGATATACCCCGCCTACTGCCATTGCAGACGGGCAATTATTCGAGCTACGTCGTTGATCTTGGTTCTCCTGCGGATCTCATTTCTAATTCAATCTCGCAGCGAAACTCTGAACATAGCTCCTCTCTTGGTGACCTTGAACTTTCACATAAGGTATCTAATAGATTCAGGCGTTAAAAACCGGTGTCTAGACTAGGTGTTTGGCATTAATTGGTGTAACATAACTCCTGAGGATGCCCCGTGGTGTGAAACACGTGTTGAGTGAATTAACGGCGGTAGTTGTGTTTCGCATCGTTTACCGCACGCGCATTTATCAGCGGGCTGGCCGGCGGTGCACTTCGTTGCACGACTACTGCTGCATACCGGAAGTAGCTATATATTAGTTACTTTCTTATCACACTTACAGTTTTCCTTATTATAATTTCTTTGGTATTATTATCATGTATATCATATTTCTATATATAAAGGGACTAATATATAGCTACTTTGGCTATTCAGTGCACCGCCCGCCAGCCCGCTGATAAAAGCGCGTGCGGTAAACAATGCGAAACACAACTACCAACATTAATCTACTCTACACGTGTTAGACCGACCGAGTCTGTACTCGATGTTTGGCACTAGTCGGTGCACTTCATTACACGACTACTGCTACATAGCGGAAGTAGCTATATATTAGTCCTTTTCTTACTTTCACATAAGACATGTCATAAGTGACCACACCGTTTCACATGTAACTAAGGTCCAAAAATCGATTTGAAAGCGTTACCAAGACGCTTAAGTTACTAGAAGAAATATTTCTTCAGCAGATAATAATGAGAGATTTTATTTTGTTTATAAAAATGTTTTGCAGTATTTATTTATTTTTATTTAATATTCTTTATTCTACACGATAAGATACATAATATTCAGATACAATAATATACAGAAAAGTACAATGGGCGGTCTTATCACTCAAGGCAATCTCTTACAGACAACCATAGTAAGGAAAAGATAATAGTACTTATAAAGGGTAGTTTACGTGTACAAAAAAAATACATATTCACAAACAAATGAACATAAATATACATAAACATAAATAGACATACATACGTAAACATACATACATACGTATATATCATATATACTTATAATAAAAATATTATTTTTAATTGGCGCGGTATTTTTTAGACTACAGATGTGGAATGATATAGGGACTCCATTGGTGGCGCTAGTGGCGCCAGAAAGACGAAAAGCGCGTACCTGGCGTCTCTCTATTTCCAATCCGTCTTTGTCCCCCGTACCGTGAATTGCCCAAATTTAACCACACTGTTGTTCAAGCATATACACAAAATTTCGTAAACTGTTGTTCTGTGTGGTTACATTCTTTAAATACAACCTATTGAACATACGAATTTATGTAACACTTCTAAATGTACATGGTTTTTACCGAAAATAATAATAAAACAATTTTCACGTTACATTAAATAAATATTACCATTTATTTGGAGATTTATCTGTTCTAAAACATCTCGTGTGCGTTTTATACATTCCACACTTACACGTCTCATTACATACTAATATTTCCGCGCATATTATAGTGATTAATATTTATTTAAATGTATATTTAATTAAATTATTATTCTTGATTTACAATACCCGGCGATAAATATTGCACATCGACTTTTGGAAAGAGACAACCGGCTTATTACGACTTAGTATAGCGTTATCTCTGTCGCACGGAATACAATAGTCCATTGTACATTAAATTGACACGGTCGCGTTCGTTTCTGGTAAAAAACACTTAATTATAATGGTTGATAATTTATAAGAACAAATAAAACAGGAAAAAAACATTTAAAATTGAATTACATGAACAGCAAATATGAAACTGTGGGTAGTTCGACAAACAATAGTTGGGTTCGCTTGTGTGTATTTGTATAACAAATATGAAGTCATTTAACGACGGTCTTTATCGTGATATTCCTTTAACCTTTTAATAGGGTGGCGCAAAAGTAACGTCATAATGTAAAAGTGCCTTAACTTTTACAAGTGCGGTATCGACAACCCGGAAATTCTTCCTCGGATGCCGTTTTAGCATTTTCGAGCTGGACACAGTCTTAGCCCAGCTCTGGTTTAAGCTTAATGAAAGTCCTGCTTGCTTCTATGAATCGGGTGTGGACATCATAGTGCATCTGACAGCACACTGTCCCGCATTCGAAAGACCTCGATTTGACTCTGAATGCCGGTTAGGCGAAAAGATTTTCGATGATCATCGCCTCACAGATGAAAGATTACAATGACCACCGTTCCTCAAATGCTGCAGGAAGATAGTGGAGGACGCAATATAAATAAATAAAACTGATACAGATCGGGTAAGCAACTAAATAAACAGGAGGTAGAGAAAAGAAAAATAAATCTAGAATTAAAAGAACTAGGAAGAAATATTAAAAACCAAAAACAATGTTAGGTAATTAAAATAAAAACTGGAAACTGTAATAATTCTTAATAAATTAATAATATAAATAAGAATGTAAAATAACACAAAACAAATATAAATTGAAGTAAAGATATTTGAGAAACGAGGCGAAGGAAGTGAGGCGACGAATGAACGGAAATAAGTATGAAAAAGAATGAACGAAAAGGAAAGATAGATCATACGAAGAATAATAGAAGAGTACACAAATAAAAGGAAGAGAAAGTGAAAAAATCATTAAAGAATATCATACCCTGTCTTACAAAATAGGGAGTACGAGAGGTCCCTATCGGGGGTCATTTAAAAAAAAAACTATTACAAATGGCGCCAAATGTCAACAAGCGATGAAGTATACCTATATATCTACATTTGGCGCGATTGGTTAAAATTAAGACAGGTTCAACTTGCGACATTACTTTTGCGCCACCTGTTACAATGAAACGAAGCGGATTGTATAATACGCGGTTGCTTTAATCATACCTTTGTCTATCCTTCTGATAGCTAGAACATACAATAATATATACATATATGTTTATAAGGATTACACACGGGTATACAGAAATGGTAAGAAAACTTACAAAAGTCCAACCCTGGTGATGTGTCCGAGTTTCACGCCGCGCATATCGAATAGGAAGATATATCCTGGCTGCGGACCTCTTTGGTATAAACACGCATCTGGAAAATATAAATATATATCTTATTACTATGTTTTTATAGTAAATATCAACACAATATATGACGCGAAATCCATCTACGAAAACATACGAAACGACTGCAATTAACGCAAGTTAGTATTGCAAATACCACGAGTTGTCGAACCCAAGGTAAACGTAGTGGCATTATTGTGCGAGCGGGAACGCTATAGGAGCGAGGGAGACAACTACTACTCCGCGCTCTCATTCGTCGCGACTACTTGTAGTCAAGAAATTTAAATAAATATCGCCAAGTTCTCTAATAAAAAGCGAGTAGCAATCTGGACTCAGTGCATATTTTATTTCTACCCCCGTTGAGTAACAACAAATACCTTTAATTTGCAATTTTTTTGGTGAAATTTCTTGTCTGATATTCCTCAATGCCTCCACGAAGGTTTTTCAATAACCAACCTATCTCGTCGGAAACGAGGGCGTATCATAGGGGACGCCAACCACCGATCATACTAGATACAATACCCGAAGATAAATATTGCACATCGACCTTTGGAAAGAGACAATCGGTTAATTTCGACCACTGACAAAACGTCACATAGGTAATGTGAGACAGAGATAATGCTCTACGAAGCCAAAATTAGCCGATTCTCTCTTTCCAAAGGTCGATGTGCAATATTTATTGCCGGGTACTACAGAAGCATTCTTGGAGTTTCTTCCGTTTCTTCTCCCAGCTTTAACGCTTTCCGAAATGGTAGTAATGATATTAGCCAGACAAATAGCCAACCAAGCCAAGATACGGTCCTCTAAGACGCTCTTGTAATTTCAAGATATTGTGAAGGATAAAAGGAAAGAATAAAAGAAATTGAGAAGAATGAAAGTGAGTGTAGAATAAAGATAAAACCCTGAAAAAAAATATTTGTAAATAAAGTCCCTGTCCCAAACAAAACAGGGGTACGAGAGGCTCCCTATAGCGGAGGCCATAAAAAAAAAGACGCTTTCGTATCAGAATGTTAAGCGGGTGCTATCGACGAATGACAGATCACGCCTGGGTCCACTCATGTGATCCCTTGAGTCAAGTCACTCCATGGAGCTTTCACTTAACCTATCCTATATTATAATATAACCTTGCCAGCCTCCCAATCCATCCCAGGGTTCCCCGGAAGCTCTCGCTTCGCTATTTTTAAGATCTTAGATTAGACGCCCTGTGAGCCCTACCATTTTAAGGGGAATGTACAAATGCCATTTGGACAGCAGTGATAGTCCATAGGAAACAGAAACGTGTTCCATCATTTCGAGCTTTAGCAAGCTAGTAGTCATTCAACGAACTACGGAGAAGGCTTTCGTACTAAGACCAGGAATGAGAAGATTCGTGACTGAAAGAAAGTAAACGACATAGCCTAGAGAATTGGTAAGTTGAATTGGCTGTATATAGGCCACAAAGCATACAGAACTGACCACCACTGGGGCTTTATGGTTTTGGAGTTGAAACACTAGGCCGTCAAGTCCAGTGTAGGGATTTTGGGTGGACATAATCGGATGACTGTTAATGTCCCGTTTCTATGATTTAGCTCCCTTAGAACCTCGGCGTAGGTCGTTATATGACAATATTACCGTATTCAGTCGCTAAGTTCATAAATAGTTTAGGCAGGCGCTTCATGAAGTGCTCTGCCGAAATAAGTCCCCCCCTCCCCCCTCCATAGATGAAGAAAGATAAGAGATTGTTGAGAAAAAAAATTGTATAAAAGAGGAAAATGAAATAAAGAAATACTTTACTCAGAGTTGTAACGTTTAAAAAGGTGAGCCATGATAAAAGGGCTCCCGAAAGGGGATTTCGGCTTTGACCGTGTAACAACATGAAGCATTCCATCTCTAGAGAACTGGACAGTTGACTTTAGCTTCTAACATAACCTCGATGACGCCACCTGGAAGGTCATCAGCCTCCATCTCCATCGACCAGTTCACGGCAGTGATTACGTAAATCAACACGAACGACTTCCCCGCATTGCCGGCTCTAAAAGCATCTCTAAAGTTACGTAATAACCATTATGCTGTACAAGAAAACTTAAAATGAACCTTATGACAGAAGAATCAAGCATCAAATTCCTATTCCTATTATATTTGATACGTGAAACTTGTTCTTGATATTATTAAGATTATAATACAGTATGATTGGTTATTGGTGTGAAAAAAATTAATGGATATATATCTTAATTACTGTCAATATGTTTAACACTCAAGCAAATGTATCAAAAATAATAAACAACGTAATGGTAATATGGTGTGAAAAAGTGTTTTAATGATTACTATATATCAATATTAATTATTATTTACTTTCCGTCCCTGCGGACTTTGTACTGCAGGAAGTTTTTGGCCAGTCGCATTCCAATAGAAAAAAAAATATATTTCAGAATTATGACTTTGTAGTATTTTAAAGCTTTTTTCCAATTGTTAGGATCTTTTTTTTACTATTATTAGGATCTTTTTTTACTATTATTAGGAGCCTTTTTACTATTATTAGGATCTTCTTTACTATTATTAGGATCTTTTTTTACTGTTATTAGGATCTTTTTACTGTTATTAGGATCTTTTTTTACTATTATTTGGATCTTTTTTACTATTATTCGGTTCTTTTTTTTCTATTATTAGGAGCTTTGTTCCACAGAAACAAGTGTTCGTGCCTTTGTTTTTATTTACGTTTAATATTACAGAAAAAAAATGTTTTGCTCATGTTTTCTAAACCAAGTTATTCTAGTCTCCTTTTGAATTATTTCCTAGATTAAATGTTTAACTATGTATAAGAGTTCTGTTAAAAGTTCCTATTTATCTCAATAGAGCTGGAGACATATAAAATATAACTAAATATTACGTCTAAACTAAAAAGCTTGGTCACGTTCCTTTCTTTTCACTAGACGTGGTACTTCAAACTAAAACGCCTATATAATATATAAATTGGCTTCTCTGATTACTGTTCAAAAATCACACTCCACCTTTCTAGCCCGTGCCTTTGTTCTTAAAATTCTAATATTTCCCAACCAAAGGTATGTCATTTTAATCATACTCTATCTCAAGTATCACTTAATGTCTTCAAGACTACATTCTAGATAGAAGAAGAAGAAACGATGATACGAAGACTGTAGTGTCATGGAGATATATCAGGACAGTGCTAGAAAGTTTTGTGCTGGCTTCTTTTTAATTGGCATTTACGAAAGTTATTACGTCAATGATTTCTTGCTACTTCAAGCACATAAACTACTTCTTTTCTGTCCATTCAGCGCTTCATCTTTCATCTCCAACCTTCTTATTCTAAATTTCTTACGTTTTTGTATGGCACAGTGGTTAACTAAGTAAGTTTATTCTCTTTAGTCTAACAACTGTATAACAACATCTAGTTTTTAATATTACGTTTCATGCGACCACTTCATAAACCCTACTACATATTGCCATCAGGTTGTGCGCCAGTATTGGCGATTGCCGTATTCACATCGACGAATATTGCGATCGCATCTCGAGTATCGTCCGTGCAAGACACGCACGACGTGTGATGTAATTGCTACCACAGTGTGATGAACACTGTGATATAGCTCGAGAGTGTCTGTTTTTCGACATACAACGATGATCTCCTCGTTCTAGCTGTCGAGTCTCTTGGATGGTGGGCGTCCTTGAACCTGAGCTATAAATTCACTTTACTGATCGAACTGGTACTTCTAAGAGGCGTGTTTCCAATAGAAAGCTTTCAGAATGCATATCCAAGAGCGTCTTCCAGTATTTTTTGACGTGTCAAACATATTCGTCTTTTTGACGATAATTTCGTCCGACTTCTACAGTACAAAACCGGTTATTTTACGTTTTAACTATTGGGGCTTGGTGCCCCCCCCCCCCCTAAAGAGTCTAAATAATTTCAAAATTTAGAACAAAATGTAGTAATATATATTTTTTTGGTTTAAAATAATAATAAATATATATAAAATCAATAGTGTCGACTAGTTCATGTTCTATTGACATTATTGCAAGATTATTTAATCTATTTCTCATTAAATAATCTTGCAATAATGTAATAATTTATTATTTTGTCATTTAGGGCCCTTTTAAAAAACACTGTGTTTTGTGAATGAAAAGGTTAAGCCTTTTCATTCACACTGTGTATATTATAATTTGTAACCGTTTATTTTTTTATGTTCATATTATTTAACAACTTTTTTAGTATAAAAATAGTAAAATTCGATATTCTTTTTATGTTATTTACTTTAATTTATGGTTTTCATTTTTCTTTTAACATTTCATAATCCATCATTCAAAAAAATTAAAAAAAAAATTATTTTCAACTTTGGTGCCCCCCCCCCCCCACTTGTGGTGCCCGGTGCGGCCGCCCCGCTCGCCACCCCCTAGCTACGCCACTGTGTAAAATATTGTACATTACCCGGCGATAAATATTTCACATCGACGTTTTGAAAGAGACAATCGGCTAATTACGGGTTCGTAGAGCACTATCTCTGTCCCACACTACCTATGTGACGTTTTATCAGTTGTATTTCGTGCGACAGAGATAGTGCTGATACAACAAATACATTGCATTGTAGCACACTAATTCCTATATCTTTTTTATTTGTTTACCTTTTTAAACTTACTATTACTCGATTCTATTTATTTTTATCAAGTTTGTGTGCATGCCATCATTATTGTATAAATAGATGGCATATGGTATATTACTAAATCAAAAAAAAAGATGATCTATTTCAATTTATATAATTGTACCCTTATTTGACGTTACAGACATGAGGTATGACGTGATATAAAAAAAATATTTCGTATTACAAAGGAACTATAATTATGTAAGAAGAGGACCAATATTTAGCCACTTCCGCACATGCAGTGATAGTCGTGCAACAACCGATTTTTAACAATTAGTGCCAAACACAGAGTGCACTGGCACTAATCGGTGTAACATAACTGAATATACCCCGTGGAGGGGTGAAACACGTGTTGAGTGATTTAACGGTGGCAGTTGTGTAGTTCGCATTTATCAGCGGGCTGGCCGGCGGTGCACTTTGTTGCACGACTACCACTGCATGTGCGGAAGTGGCTAAATATTGGTCATTTTCTTACTTAGGATGGACTTCCGCAAGGTAACGCCTGATTCCATTAAATAACAATAATTATATATATATCACCTTCAGAGCATGTCAAGAGAGCGTGCAAGACCAAAAAATACGCACCAACGGTCATGAAGAGAAGTTTCACACCAGTCTCCAGATGGTATTTTGACGGCTCCGTGTAGTGCAGTCTGTGGTATATGAGGTCATATCCTTCGCATGATTTTTCTGGGAGGAAGGAGAACTCTCTGCAATATGATAAAAAATATGTTAAACTCTACAAAACGCTATTAGAAAATAGGGCTGTAACTATTGAAGAAATTAAATTCCGAGGACTGGGAAATACAGAGCAGGGCATCCTTGTCAAGATCATTGGAAGACGCTGTATATCGGCTCCTTCAAACCGGTCCTGTTGGAAATCTTTGGCTAATGATGATAAGTTCCAAGTCGCCTAGAAATATTCAAAAAGAATGCTTCAAAGAAACTGTTAAAACAGGTGGCGCAAAAGTAATGTCATAATAGAAAAGTTTCGGGGCACCAAAGTTGAAAAAAACCGTAATTTAAAATAAATAACATAAAAAGAATATCGAATTTTACTATTTTTGTGCTAAAAAGTTGTTAAATAATACGAACATTAAAAGAAAGTAAACGGTTACAAATTATAATATACACAGTGTTTAAGCATTTCATTCGCAAAACACATAAAGTGTTTTTAAAAGGGCCCTAAATCACAAAAACACATATCTGTGTTTCAAACTAGTCGACACTATTGATTTTGAAAATGTGATTAATGACTTTGCAGGCCAAAAAGCGAGAAATGTTCGTTTTAAATTTTCCCAATAAATTTTATTAAGATCTAATGCTATTTTATATATATTTATTATTATTTTGAACCAAAAAAAATTATATATTACCTATATTCTGTTCTGAATTTTAAAATTATTTAGACTCTTAGGTGGGGGGGAGGCACCAAGCCCCAATTTGCCCCAGGCCCGAAATACCTCAGCTACGCCACTGTGTTTGATATATGTACATATCAAAAAAGTTTGTATTCGTTTTAAAAAACAATCTGTTGAGTTTCTGAATAGCTCTTCTCAACAGTTCAGCACGCCGAGCCTGCGGTAGCTTACTGCTTATAATGTTAAAATAATCGACGCTTCAAAGTGTATATATATATATATATATATATATATATATATTTATATATATATATATACGTACATGAATAACAGAATTTTAATTTTGGACATCCGGAAGAATTATTCAACGTAATAAAAAAGTATATGTTACAGGTGGCGCTAATGTAATGTCATAATGTGAACGCGTCTTAATTTTTGCTAATGTCGCACAAATGTCACTGCGCTTTGACATTTATGATCTAGATATATAGAGAATTAGTTGTCAACAGGCGATGGAGTATATCTATATATATACATATATTTGTTAAAATTATTATTTGTAAAAATTAAATCACGTTCACATTATGACATTAACACAACCATTTATTTTATTGAGAATTTTTTAAACTATGTGATGGAAGGAGCTGGCGGATCTACACGATTCCATGAATGTACGTGTCCAGGTTAGAAAGAGATAGTGAAAATCTATCAAAAGGGCTGTGAAACTATACCATATCTCTTTCAGTGTCATGAAGCGAAATAAATACAAGTACCTTCGTATCTGTAAACTTTTATTAAACACTTAGTATCATCTAAAACAGCTTATTTACGTCATAAGAAATGCAGGACCCACTTTGATAGAAGCTAGAATCAGATGGAATGGAATCCTTCAACTTAAAGCTATGAACAAAGGTTCCAAATACACTCTGACGGAAGGAGAGATTACATAAGACGCTGATGGGTCGTGAAATTAATTTCCAAGTTTTATTATCATTTAAAATACTTCACACAATAGACTACAAGCTATACATATATATATATATATATATATATATATATATATATATATATATATATATATATATATATATATATATATATATATATATTTATACATGTGTATAAATATGTGTGTGTGTGGTGTAGTTAAGCATATTTTCGATTATAGCAACTACTAATGGCAATAACTAATAAATATTTAAGGCTATATCTGATAAAGTGTATATGTATATATCTGTATTGTTAAACATTATTAAAAGACGTGTTGTTTTGGAATTTCTTCCTGCTTCTTCTCCCCACAACTATAACACATTGCCAACGGAATCATACAGAACGAGTGAAAAATAAAAAACATTGAAAAATAAATAGATAAAGAGTAGTTGATCAATAAAAGTTCTGTTAAAACTTCCAATGTTGAATAAGTTAATTTTATCTTTATATTTATCAAGTTATAGTACCTCATGTCAAGTCAAAAAATGTTAAAAAAATAACATATACATACTTAATAAAGTCGTATATCAACATACCATAAAATACGCTAAAAAACAAACATGTATTTTGTAGAAAAAAAAAAACAACATCCTTGTATTATAAGTTCGATGTAGAACGATACCACTATGTCATATTTTATAACTTACGTATACATTGCGGCGTGTTGTACAATGTCAACGGCGCTAATGACGTCAATGGTAATGGAGGTTGAAGCTTGCCAAGTTTAAACGGATCGTTGTAGGGTTCTGTATGATATTTATGTCGTAAGATTTAATCGTAACAGAAAAGTCTGTGGGTCAGGCAAATTTCAAAATTTAAACATTATTCAACATTCTATGGGCGTTACTTTACGGAAGTCCGGAAGTAAAAAAAGACTAATATTTAGCCACTTCCGCACATGCAGTGGTAGTCGTGCAAAAAAGTGCACCGCCCGCCAGCCCGCTGATAAATGCGTATGAGGCAAACAATGCGAATTACACAACTGCCACCGTTAAATCACTCAACACGTGTTTCACCCCTCACGGGGCATCTTCAGGAGTTATGTTACATCGATTAGTGCCAAACACAGAGTCAACTCTAAGATTTTAAACTATACGCATAAATAAAATGTTATTAAATATGTATTATAAAACAACTGTCATATAGCCTATTTCTTTAAAAAACATCTCTCATATAATCTCTTGTTGATATCGATCTTAGTTTACCAACTGTTCGAATCAAAAAAAGTAAGTCTACACACATACTTAAAAAACTATCATTCACACACACATTCGCCGGAGAAGATCATACAGTACCCGGCAACAAATATTGCACATCGAACTTTAGAAAGAGACAATCGGCTAATTTCGACTTCGTAGAGCGTTATCTCTCCGACAAAACGTCACATAGGTAGTGTGCAATAGAGATAATACTATACGAAGCCGAAATTATCCAAATGTCTTTTTCCAATAGTCGATGTCCAATATTTATTCTTACAATCATACAAAAAACAAAATTTTTAATAAAACTAGATAATAACATATATGGCAACACTTCTTTAAATATATGCAAATTATTCAAGATGGCGACTAGTTACAATTGTAATACAATGAGATCTGTAAAGCTGGTGAGCCTGCCTAACCTTCACAACTAACACTTCACCCATAACACTTCTCATAATCCACATGGCTTTAGAGAACGGCCGCCCGCCCCCGTTTCCGCCCACAGCGATGGCATTTCGAAGTGGGATCCGTATCCTTCTATCGCCAAGTACTCCACACTGCCTTCCCAAAACACAGCCTACCTACGTACGAACATCATCATTCAACTGGAATACGATCGCGATAGTAAATTTTGTAAATTCCCACGAAGCCATAAAAGCCTCCCGAACTAGCAGCATCTTCATCAACAGAATCAATAGAACAGTGGAATTTTTTTCTTGACGTGCAGCGGGTAAATATACCCTGATTTCATCTTTACTATTTTTTATTTATTTATTAATGTAATATGGTAACAATACTGAATACATTTAAGGATTGAGACTTGATATATAGGTCGCTAGTTCGATTTCCTGGGATACAATCTTATGTAATTCACATTTCTTGCATTAATTATATAGATTTGCCGTTGCAAACCAACTAGTTTCCAGAGGATGTGCACCAGCATCCTCTGCGTACCATAATACCACACTGGAATCGCTAACCCACTTGCCAAGCGTGGTGATTATGGTATAACTACCTATAGATATCTTTGGGGAAAGCCCAGGCCTTGCAGTGGGATTTAATGAACTAAAACGACAGAATACAATCGACGGTCTTATTTAAATTTATGTAATAATGTCAATCTATACAAATATATAAAATTGTAGTGTCTGTTAACATTAAAAGCAACCGCCTTTTACTACATTCATATGAATATTTATACGGTACATATACCAAAATTACGATTTTAATTTTTTTTCTGTCTGTATATTTTGGCTAATCTCTAAAATATCTGAACCGATTTTCAAATGACTTATACTGGCAGATAGCCGATGTAATAAGAAGTAAACCTACTTTTATTTTAGAAAAATTCTTTAAACCGAAAAAAAAATTAAATTAAATTTTTTTTTTGGTTAAATTCCACGCGTGCGAACACTCGGACAGTGTATAAAATAATAAATTAACAATAAACAAATATTTATTTATAATAAAATACATTATTATACATTGCACTAAGTTTAATGATATAAAATCGTAAGAATAATCTAAAGGTTGTTATTATAGCCTATAACACATTTTGAAATTCCAATAACATTTGGCTTCCCATTTTGTAATCAAAAATCTCTACTCTCCCTATATTGATAAGTGTTTATCTCATCTCATTCCCTTTGTTTCGATTCACATTTACAAAATCATGATTACATTTCGAGTAATTAAACATTATTATCACTGTAATTAAACGTGGTTTAATGACTGCAAAGTATATAAAATGCTACAAATAAAGAACATAAACACGTGAAGCATGGAAGACCATAATGGAACTCTTCAAGCGGTTTACATAACCTATTTATTGATCTGTGGGATTCTTTCTAGGGAACAGGTAACAACACGAAGTCCAATCCAAGTAGTTCAAGTATATCGAAGTAAATGAACAATTTTTTTTTATTTCTGTGGAATTCCCCTTACCGTCGATAATGACGTAATGTTGCACCTACAGACTATAAGTGACTAAGAAAGAAACTATTATATAGCTACTTCCGCTATGCAGCAGTAGTCGTACAATAAAGTACACCGCCCGCCAGCCCGCTGATAAATGCGCGTGCGGTAAACAATGCGAAACACAACTACCGCCGTTAATCTACTCTTCACGTGTTTTAAGCCTCCACGGGGCATCCTCAGGAGATGTTACACCGACCAGTGCCAAACACCGAGTCTTAGGATGGACTTCCGCGAGGTAACGCCTGAATCTATTAGATACTTACTAAAATGACTCATGCCTATTTTTCAAAAAAAAAAAAAAACTAAAGACTTAAATACCATTATAATAATGTTTCATTTTGATCAAGTTTCATATACCGCACAAAAAATCTTACATACAATAAATGGCACAAAAAATAGCACACAAAAACACGTTTGGGTATGTAATAAGATTTAGTATTTTATCAATAGTTTAATTTAATACATTTGTGTTTAAATAAAGAATGTCAATATATTGACACTCGTAAACCAATTAAAAAAGTGGTTACATGTAAACACATCTTTAAATTTATTTACATCTGTCTCGTACTAGTATCATCTGTCTCTTTCATTTACAGAAGAGTTGTACAAAGAATACTTGATAGAGAAATATATTATGGGGAACGGAAAGTAATGTCGTTTCTGTCGACATATGAATAACCTATTGATTTTTTATTGAAATTTTTGATACCCATATTGTGGTGGTTGTGGCAAAATATGTACCTAGTCCGCCATATTGGACCGGCGTCCATCTTGAATTTTAAATTTTGACATAATCATCGTGTTTTACTAGTGTAGCCCTTTCATTTGATACCCATATTGAGGGGGTTAAGGAAAAATCCGCCATTTTGTATCGGCGGCCATCTTAGATTTATAATGTTATTGATTTTATTATATTGTATTGTCATCTAAATTAAATGTGCGTACCAAATTTCAGATCAATCTGACAACGGGAAGGTGCTTAAATTTCAATTTCTAATTTTGAACCAAATAAATTCCGTACGGGTCGAACTAAACCGTTAAAAAAAGTTGTTGATAAGGTGAATATGTTGTTGATTATAAATATAAACTTGTTATAAATGTAGTCGTGTGAATTTAACTCAATGCGACATTACTCTCCGGTCCCTCTAATATAATTTTTTCTTATAGTTAGAGAACCCTGATTTACTCTGTCCTTCATTTCAAAATAATTGTTGTTCAGATAAATCTGTTACGCAGGTACGCAGGTTTAAACGCCAACCTTTGTCTTTACGAGGTAAATCATCAATAATGCTAATAAAACCGGTTATATTACAACCTTAGTATATTTCCGTTTGTTTATAAATCAAATGCTTCTTGCTAACGAATAAAACTTGTCATTGATTCAAGCTATTCAAGTTATATTTTTAAAACGAAAACATTTAAAATTATTTAAATAAATCTGTGAAAGGCACGGTTTTAAATATTCATATATATAATATAAACATATAAACTCCTTGCTTTCTTATATGGATGAATCGGTGAGTAATCATGTAAATTGGAATGTATCGGAATATTCTATTCCTTCATAAACAATTCCATCCAATGTTATTCTGGAATATATTGTGTATAGTAATTATATCATGTACAATTAGGAGACAACAAATTAAACTGTGATAGATATCGTGTTAATACGAGGAATTAAAATCAGATGTATGATCCTAGTTTTCGTCTTAAAGTTAAATAAATAATTTTGGCATAAGGTATATGTATAAACAAGATCTGCCATTGGAGAGATTCGATACTAGTATTATTAAATAAAAATCGGTAAAAAAACTTTTAAGTCAAACGGTTTTATTTGATACCCATATTGAGGGGGGTTAAGGAAAAATATGTAATCCGCCATTTTGTATCGGCGGCCATCGTAGATTTATAATGTTATTAATTTTATTGTATTGTATTGTCATCTAAATTAAATGTGTGTACCAAATTTCAGATCAATGTGACAATGGGAAGGTGCTTAAATTTTAATTTCTAATTTTGACCCAAATAAACAAATTCCGTACAGGTCAAACTAAATAAAACCGTTTAAAAAGGAATCTCTGGCTAAAAATAATTTGGGAATCCTTGCTAAGGTACAGTATCCGGCGATAAATATTGCACATCGACCTTTGGAAAGAGACAATCGGCTAATTTCGGCTTCGCAGAGCATTATCTCTATCTCACATTAACACCAAATAAATAAACAAATTCCGTACGGGTCGAACTAAATAAAACCGTTTAAAAAGTATATTATCGTATCCAAGAATACTATACTGATGTTAATGCGTGGAATTTATATATATATATATATATATATATGTATGTGTGTGTGTGTGTGTGTGTGTGTGTGTGTGTGTGTGTACCAACTCATTACGATATTTTTGAAACCATAGGATTCACAAGAAATTCTACCGGCAATTGTGGTTGAGGGTAAGTTTATCAAAATAATGCAAATTTTTCCAATCTAACGCTTACATTTGGTGTTGCCATAAATATAGTCACAAAGAAAAACAACATTTTGTTATGGTACTTTACATTTATTATAATTAGAGTGTTGTTTTAATACAATTATATATGACCATTAAAAATATATATAGCATATTTGAAGTGGCGTTCATTGGCTGCAATACAGTCCTTTAAACTTTGAGGCCAGATATCAATAGCAGCACGCACTATTTACATAGGAAAAGTCTTCGTATGAACTGTTCTAGTTCTTCAAATTATCAAGGCGTTTAAAGCCAATCTTAGTCTTTAAAACTGACCATAAATCATATTCCAAGTGGATTAAGATCTGGACTAGGTGACGACCTGTCTTCAGCTCTGAAGATGTCTGGAATGTTCGTTTTTAAAGAAAATTAGTTGGATCGAGGTTTATGACCTGCCGCTGTCCTGCTGAAAGGACCACTCTTGGTTATTGAACATGGTGTTGTTAGGGGCTTACCTACCTTCTCAAGAAGTATATCTTGATACACTTGTGCCGATGTTTTGATAACTTTCACAACAATATGACACAGTCACACCTTCATAGCTAAAATTCCACCAAACCATCACTGAAGTTGCACATGTTGTACTCTGTTGACTAATTAGTAAGTTTCTTTATAGTTCTCATTATAAAAGCAGTCATTTTATTTGTTAAAACGTTGTTCTGTTCTAAAAATTCTCATTCGTAAATAAAATTCTACTGTGTACACCTTTTGCGTACCGCTGAAGTAACTGTTTTGATTTTACCAACCATTTCTTTTAAATTATCAGTTAAGAAATGACCAGTGCGTGTTTATAGGCTGCAAGGCCTTTTCTTACTCGTGGAGAAATCCTGCATAATATACCCCTCTGCTGCTGGAGTAACGAAAGGGCTATGTCGTACTCCTACCAGCTAAAATCCCATGGTCTTCTTGAATGCCTTTTGTTAAAACTACGGGAAAACTTTCGCATACTACAGCAGTTTTAATGGCGGTGGCCTAGTGCCTCGAATCCTTACTTGCGGCGGATCACCTCGATTCTAAGGCCATGCTAAGAGGGTTGAAGAAAGGCACGGTATAACACCCTCCGACGTTCAGGTCTCCGACTGTGGAAGAGGAGCTCAGATGTTCTTACTCTCTCTCTCTCTCCATCGCGTCCTTCCGCGACATCGCAGGCTGCAAGCCCTAAGTAGTCTTTTAAATACGCGACATAGTTCCAGGTGCTATCTTCATATCCTGAGATAAACACTTTTGCTTTCGGACATGATTTATTCATATCCAGGTCCTCGACTCCTTACTTGCGGCAGATCACCTCGACTCTGTCGCCAAGGCCATGCTAAAGGGGTTGGAGAAAGGCGCGGTCTAACATCCTTCAACGTCCTGGTCTCCGACTGTGGAAGAGCAGCTCAGATGTTCTTTCTCTCTCTCTCTCTCTCCGCAGGCTTTTTCTGTGACTTCATAGGCTGCAAGTCCTAAGTCATCTTTTAACATACCCAACATGGTTCCCTGTCTTATCTTCGTATCCTGAAATAAAATCTTTTGCTTTCGGACATGATTTCTTCATATTCTTTCTCTTATTATTTTGATAGCCTTTTTCGTACCGCTACGTGGACGGCTAGATCTTTTTTTGTCACAAACAGAGGTTTCATTGCATCTATTCATATTCATCAGGAACATTTGACTAATATCAAGCGTATGAAGGATATTAAAAATTATATTTGGCGCAATACCTACTTTGTGTAATGCAATTACAGTAATATAGTCATCTCTATCTAACTACTATCATAAAATATTATACTATTGTCTATTGTCTCGTATGATGTTGGTGCTGTTAGCCTTGCGGCTCTTACAGCTTCATCGGAAACGAGTTCACGGAACGGAGAGGTCCGTGAACTATATAAAATTACAGGATTTTAGTTTCCGAACCCGTACCAGTACTTAGCGGGAGGATGAGGAAGTCACAAAGGTAGTGGCCGCGAGATAGTAGTAGTGGGGCTCACCCAGCCAGCCCTCGAGTACACAAACCCAGCGCGACCCAGCTGGCCGGCCGATGAAGCCATCGGAATTGAGTTCACGGAACGGAGGGGTCCGTCAAATATTGTCGCGTAAATAAGAAAACAAAATTAACAATCATATAAAAATGACAGATTCCAAATTCAAAAATAATATATTGTTTATTTTTAATTATAATAGTATTAATGGCCAGATCATGTATAAAACTTAACAAAATATTTTTGGCAAGATTTTGTTAAAAATTAGTTTATGTTAAAAGTTACTAAAAATGTTGTTTTTTTTTTATGAAATTAAACCTACTAAAGGCAGTGACGACCACGCGAAGAGAGCGAAGAACTAATAGTGAAAAAAAGTGTAACAAACTGAAACTAAGCACCCGATCAGGGACATCATAAATATTGTAGAGGTCTGGACGATACCAACAGACACTCTAATTCAAAATATCTTTATTCGAGTACATACGCATTTTTGAATCAACAATCACCTCAACATTATACACCAATACCTCGCTTTGCGCCGTTTCGTTTTGCGTTTTTTTTTCATAGTTGCGTCGCTGCTTAATTAGTACTAATTTTCACTGTGCGTCGTTAGATTTTTGAGGTTGCGTTGTTTTGGATTAGAGTCTTTAATTGAAATTTTCTTTTTTTTCTTAAAGATGGCTACATTTTTGTTTCTAATTGCGCCATGCCATCAAAACTCGGGGATTCCTTTAGAATTAAAAATCAACGCAATTTGAATACAGTTTTATTTTCACATTGTTTTGCTAATTATAAGAGTTCAGTTTCAATTACGTAGTGTGTTGTAATGTAGTGTGTTGTGCTTTTTTTAAAAAGAGAATAAATTTACATAATATTTTACGTGTTTTTTTTCTAGTGAGAAAAATGATAAATATTTTATATTTTCAGTGAACGGAAGGCCATATGTAAAATGTATCCAATTATTCTAAAGCCATTATCAAATTTCCCACGTATCAACACATTTGACAATTCATTATTATTCATATATAGATTAGATAAATGAAATCTTTAATCATTATTTGGAAAAATGTAACCTTGTGCTATAAGACAGTAATTATTTTTTTTTTATTTATGCACTTTTATACTAAGCAAAGAGCCAAACGAAGATATTTTCTGCCAGTTGACCATTTAAGAAACGCAGGGGAAAAATTATAAATGTTATTTATTTATTTTCCTATAAATATGGTAACGACGTACAGTACCCGGCGATAAATATTGCACATCGACCTTTGGAAAGAGACAATCGGCTAATTTCGGCTTCGTAGAGCATTAACTCAGTCGCACGAAATACAAACAGTCCGGTATGTATTAGGAGCTGTACAACAAGTATCATTTGCTTCTTTTGATAATTATTTTTATTCTTCGTATAAAATACACCGTGTGGTGTGGTGCTTTAGGTTGGGGTGAAATATAAAAAAAACTGTTCACATTATGTTTACGTAGTTAATTATTTAGAAAAATTGCAACTATACATAATAAACACCATAATACCTATCGTTAACATGAGAAAATAACAATAATAATAATTTTAATTCTCCATTACTTCCATTTTACTATATGTGCTCTCAAAGAGATCACTATCACGAAACCATGAAACATAAATACGTAAACATAATGTGAATATGTTTTTATATTTAATTTTACCCCAATCTAAAGCCATCACTTATAGAAAAATTGAAGTATTTTATACATAGAATAAAAATAATTTTCAAAAGAAGCAAATGATACTTGTTGTAACAGCTCCTAATAGATACCGGACTGTTTGTATTTCGTGCGACAGAGATAACGCTCTACGAAGCCGAAAATAGCCGATTGTATCTTTCCAAAAGTGTATGAGCAATATTTATCGTCGGGTACTGTAATTTCATAAAATCTTTTAGTATATCAACTAAATTATTAATCATTATAAGTGCTAGAGTTTGAAAATATATATTTGTAACGAACAACCCCGTAACCTCTTTTCGAGTGGAATTTTGTAAAATCCAAAATAAATAACTGTAATAAAAAATTCTTTGAAAAAAAAATTAGTGAATTGTGTTTCTGCTTATACGTGATCATACGAGAGATCCCCAAAATTATCATCACGTACAATCTTAATGATTATATCTTAAACATTTGAATATGGCAACATTGGACAATTACGTAATTTATAATTAATGTTCGACTTTTGAATTGTGCAAACAACCGTTCCAAAATTAATGCTAACAACGCAATGAGGAAGTGTTGCGAGTTGAGAAAATTTTATTAAACAGGTGATACGATCTACAGTATAATTAAAAGTGTTTTGACCCTCGTACTTCAAATTTAAAGCATGTTATTATTGAATAGTTAAATTTAACTCGTTTCTATCAAATTCAAAACGTAGATTTAGTCACTTTAAATCAGAGTTCCCCAAAGTTTTTTGTGTCGTAGACCCCTTGCCATGTTTTTCTTTGTTGGGTAGACCCCCTACTTACCTGATATTGATTTCCAGTAAATTTCTAACTGTAGCGAAGTTTAGTGTATGTTCAAAATGTATTGCGACCACAAAGCGAATACCAACATCCTACAACTTATACAATTTTATAAACATATATAATAAATTTTTTACTTCATTGGTACTTTTATAAATAATGTAAATGTTTTGATATTATAAAATAGTATGATGTAAGTAAATAGGTACTATCAGTGTATGTGTTGAGATCCACTATCGTGGACCCCCATTTTCATTTCATGGACTCCCAAATTTTTTTCGCTGATGTAGACTCCTTGCAGGTTGTCATAGACCCCTAGGTGTCGATATAGACTACTTTGGGAATCACAGGTTTAAATGATCTTAAACGTGTAGTCATAAATTATTTATTTAGATACACCAGCAGTATACATAAAATTACATTAAAACTTACCGTACAGTACCCGGCGATAAATATTGCACATCGACCTTTGGAAAGAGACAATCGGCTGATTTCGGCGTCGTAGAGCGTTATCTCTGTCGCACGAAATACAACGACTGACAAAACGTCACATAGGTAGTGTGGGACAGAGATAGTGCTCAAAAAAGCAAAATTAGCCAATTATCTCATTCCAAAGGTCGATGTGCAATATTTATTGCCGGGTACTGCGTGGTTCTGTTCTGTGTTCCTCTACAGGAGATACAGCATTGTAAATTTTAAACAACAACAATTTTAACTTTATACAACATTGTAGAAAGATGAGACCACGTCAAGTTAAAACAAATTCATTGGAAAAAGATTGAAGAAAAAAGTGATCCCAGTGATGTAAAGTTGGACACATGGAATTTAACAAAAAAAAATATTAAGTTTACTTAGTTTTTTTCTGTTAAGAATTTCTCTGAAATAAACAGTAACCTATGTTACAAATTACATCCAATACCCGCCAGTATAAGTCCCGTCAAAATCGGTCCAGTGATTTCAGATATTAGCCTGTATAAACAGACAGACAGAAATTTTAAAAAATGTTTTCGGATATATATCCCATATATATATTTATACGAATGTTGTAAAACGCGGTTATTTTAATAATACAAACACACACTCACCGATTTTGAGTTCATTGAAATACAATGTATATGATTTGAGTCAATTTTAGCTAGTGCTTTTGATTGCATCAAACATTAAAAGGTAGATAATAAAAAATACTTCCAACATCAAACATTAAAGCGCTGCCCTAATCATAGTAGCTCACGTGTCAGCAAAATGCTGTACAAGCTTTTATATCTAATATTAATCATCCTGTATAAAGAGTATAGTCCGAAATATTTTTTTTAATGGAATATTACAACAGGCCAATAACTTTTAACAGTACCAAGTTTCCATAGGCAAACAATAAACTATAATTATTTTTAATACGTAGAAATCGAACTTTTAAAACAGCTGGTATGTTTTTTATTATGATCATTTCGTTATTTTTTTGAAACCATTGACTTTTGGCATAACCATACATTCACCCCTTTGAAGCATTTGCAGCCATAACCTGTCAAACTATATTCCGCAAAATAAATTCGCAGTTTTACGTTTATAAATTTTACTACGAATATGTTAATTTTAATTACACTAAAAATATCCGCTAACGTATCTTAACGCCGTATGAATAATTAATTAATATATAAATATATTCATATACCGTTTACTTTCTAAAAAAAATCATAATAACAGTGCTTTAATAATTTTATTTAATAGACGTAATTATTTTTTACTCGAAACTCATATTAATAGACTCATCACTGCTGGATGAAGGCCCTTTCCAACCGGTTCCACTGGACAGCCATAGATCTAAATTCAGCAATAAGCATCTATAGCTGAAGCCAAGATGAACGATATAGAAATTATTGTAACATTAAAAATGTCAGGTCAGTTTGAAACTAACACGGATACTGCCGATTCAATACCTTCATGTAAATATTTTCACAAAAATATTTTTGAAAATCAAATTGCGTTTCGAAAATTACTAGAGTGGAACTAATTCTTAATAACAGAGTAACTAAATAGATATATAAACTACTACGATGTCAGTCAATGTTTATTATTTTAGGTCGACATGTGTAGATAATGCAAGTAAAAACATAAAATTTAATGGAAAAAATATTTGTATAAGGACGATAATATATCATTCTAATAATCATTAAATAGTTATTTATGAATTTTTATAGATAACATTCATTTATCGTTAAAACTGATTAAATAAGTAGATATAATAATTTTATAGTCTGTACTCCACCGTGTTGATACCACGGTCAAAATGTCAAAAGTATTTATAAAATTTGCCGCGAAAACTTTGCTGTCATACAATGCATCGTGATATTTACATCCATAATGTATTTATGCAATAATTTATATTTGTAATATTTTAATATGTTTAGTTATCAGTGTCAGATTGCGAAAAACTAAAATTCAACGAACATTCTATGACCTTGTGTGCAATGTGCAATAAAAGAAATTACGAAACATTCAAATTGGACGCTCAAAATTTCATAGTATGTTAAATATCAGATTTCGTGATTAACACATTTGTACGGACAATAGCAGAAGCAAAGAGAACTAATTGAATGAATACACATTGAAATATCTGATTAACAGGGGTAAGTAACCATTGGAGCATGGAAAGCTTTAATGCTTTGTGTAGAAAGGGAAATTATTCTATAAATAAACGTCAATATAGTCTATTAATATAACATAAAATCTACTCTCATCCCATGTTATGATTAATTAAGTTAAATTTAAATTAAGATTTTTTGTAACAACATTCTAACATGAGTTTAGATGATTTTGACTTGCGAGGTTTGATGGATCCTAAAAGCAGATTCATAAGTTATATGTCCACTTTTAAATTGTAACAATTAAATAAATATTTTTTTTAAATATGCTTTTCTAAGCAAATTCGAATAGTCATGTTACATTGACAAAATTTACGTTACTTTTAATTTAGACCCTTCCGCTCTGTGAACTCAACTCGGATGAAGTTGTAAAAGCCTTCGGGGTAATAGCACGCACATCATCAGAGAATAAGTAAGAAATGTACATTTAAATATGTGTTTATATGTACTGTCTTCTGTGGAGAAGAACCTGACATGAAATTAGATAGATACATTTTTAATGCCAATTTTACTATTCCTCTTGTTATAAATCAATAACAAACTTAATAAAGGTAAAGATGTAATATTCTGCTTGTTAAAACAATGACTCCTTTTTACTGTAACACTGTATAATAAATTTTCTTAAATTAAATAAAACAATTACTAAATAATTTGTTTGTTCCTGAATAGATAACACATATTATATTAAGGTCAATTCAAAAGTTCACACAACAAGTCATTGTAATCATATCATTTACATTAATTACAAAAACATATAAATGAAAAACTATTTTAAACACATTTGTGATTTGTGTCAAAATATTATTATTTTAAGGAATTTAAAATATCTTAATTGAAGTTTCTGGGGGCAGCCTCCCGTTCCCTAAACTGGGGAACAGGGTGGTTGATCCGAGATTAGGATCCATATCTTTCCTTAAATAGCCTAGTGGTTCACACTATCATCTCAGGCCACACACACATTACTCTAATATACAGGTAAAGCTGCTATCTTTGTGCAAAAATAATTGTAAAATACATCTGTCCCGTAAATTTTTTGTAAATTCACAGCTTCCGTTCAGTGATCTCTATGCCAATGAAAATAATAAAGCCTTCCAGGCTAACAGCGCAGACATCTCCAGAAACAATAGGTGTAAAATATTTAATGAAACACCTTTATAATGTTAAGAGTCTGATATTCTTTTCAAAAGTATTGTATATTATTGAATTGGTTTTCTTTATTACTAAATGAGATATAAGAAAATTATTAAAGAATATTTGAGTCATTACTACTCTGTATATACTTCATAGTATATAGCAACCCTTGGTTAATGTGTTCACCTCTAGGCTACTTCAATTAACATTGAATATCTTCTTATATTCTTTGCAGTCAGCAGACACCCAATGTCCTCTACTCAAAAATAGCCACAGTGTTTAATCTGGCACTGCCAGCATCCAGGGACTTTCGGTGACATACTATGTCACCGGTCAGCCTACACATGCTGCGTTACTGAATATGTTACTTTAATTACATTAAAATATAGTACCGCTAAGTTTCTTACACCTTTATTTCACAGGTCCATGGCATTTATTATATGAACAAATTGATGTCAACAGGAAATGTAATATTTATATGTTGAACATAGAATTTTGTATTTGATTTTACATACAAACTTTTTAAATACAAATAGAAAATATCAATATATATCGATGCCTGCGATGGGTATAGCTCTAAATGAAAAATCATAGATTAACTTATAAGTTTGTTTTATTGATAAACCTATCTTTGTACAACATTGTTATTGAATTTTTTTCTCTTAAAGAAATGGCAAAGGTCAAGAAGACACAAGGTCAAGGAAAGTTCACCATGATGTAACACGCCTATGCTCAGAGGAAATCCAGAGTTAAGAGGTCCGATTTATAAGAGTAGAACAATAGCACAGAGAAGATAAAAAATATGGCAGAGTTTTTAGTGTCTCCTGAACTAAATACAGAAGTAAGATATCATTAATTCTTTTTAAACTAGTCGACCCCATGGTTTGTATACAGGGTGATTGGATATAAGTATAAAAGCTTGAAATATAGCTCATTTGCCTTACTCTATTCAAAAATTAATGGTTTATGAAATTTTTATAAAAAATAAAAATTCTAATTACATATTAAAAATAATTATGGTTTATTATCTGTTCATGTAGACTGTATTGACAGATAATGTCCCTACATACTGTCTATTGACAGATAATATTGTCCTGTTAGATTCTAATAAGAATAATTAATTATTTTTATATTAGGGGGATCAGAAAGTAATGTCGTTTCTGTAGACATATTTTACAGAAAAAATGATTTATTTGTTACCGCTCCGGCATTGTTTTTGTATACTAGACGTCAAAAGGTTGTTGATAAGGAAGGTAAATATATTGTTGATTATAAATAAAAACTTGTTCGAAATGTAGTCATATGAATTTAACTTAAGAAAGAGACATTACTTTCTGGTCCCCCTAATATATTTTAGAGTGACCACTTTAAATAGGCTGATTAGAAAAACTAAAACGTTTTGCAGACAAATGATCTATATATTTTTGTTTTTATAGCTTTTATAATTATAACTATTCCACCTGTATAAATATGATCTTTTACAACAATGTTTAATATCTATAGTAATTAGTATTACTTTGTTAATTTATCTTCTAAGTTGTGTATATTTGATTATATATTTTGAAGGTCAAATATATATATATATATATATATATGTTATCAAAATAATATAATAAAATCACTACATACATGATTTTTTGCAGATCGAGGTAAAATGAAAAAATAAATTGATTACATGTTTATGATTAATTATCTGTGTTTCATTTATTCTTATCAATTAAAAAAATATTGTTATTAGTATAAGATACTTACAATGCTTCCATGCTGGGTTTTATATCTTCGGAATTTAAATTTCGTCCGTCGAAAAATTCCGGCGCATTTCTTCTAAACGTATAGTATTTCTCTATACACGTTTTAGTCTTGTCTATATCTCCATAACAGGCATTGTAGAACAACACAAGCTGTTTGTCGGATAAATCTTTTGGAACATATTTAGATTTATCTAATTTCAGAGTCCATTGTTTCAATAAGTTTATGTCATCCTGAGAGAAAATGTCCATAGCAGCTGTAGTTGCTTCATAATCATATTCCAGTTCTACGGGCATTGCTTTGTATTAATAGATAATTAAATATCGTATTTTCGTACGACAACGCGGATAAACAACTACACAACCAACTTCTTTAACAACAATATGACAACTGAATAGAATTCTACAAAATGTTTAATCGAATTACGAAACGTCCATGAGTTTCCTCGCTCGTAACTCCGAGCTTTTCGCCACTTAATCTTTTTTAAATTCAAATTAAAAAATAAATATATTTGATGACATACGTAACCTATACTTGCTTTTTATATATTTGTCTAGTCATTTAAAGTAATAAATTTAAAATAAGTTATGTCTCTTTTTGTAATTTAGGTGTCATTTACTTAATTAAACCAACAAGATTAGTTGTAATGTCGTTTGGTGACTTTAAAATGGATATAAGCTCATCGTAAGTTTGAATTATAATAAAAAGTCAAAGATAACCTAAATATTAGTTCAGAAAACATGTTTTATATATGATGAATACAGAATGATTGCTAAGTATGAAAGTTTTAAAAGGGTGAATGGATCGTTTGCTGTAAATTATTGTATAGTACCATCCATTAAAAAACCAACAGTATTAGAAACATTCAACAAGCCAATAGCTTCTGGCAGTACAAAACTGCTAGAAGCTATTGGCTTGTCTAAATGAAATAAAAAAAAATGTATGTCAAATATTTTAGAAGGCTCGCTGTGTGCACAGATATCAGAAACAGGTTTTAAAAACACGGATTACTGCATATTAGAATTAATTACTAATTATTATCTGTTTCTGCAGACTATGTGTTGATAGTTACTGGCCAGTAGCATTCTAATAATAAAAGAATAATGTAACTTATTTCGGAATAATCACTTAATACAGGGTGATTTATATAGTCGTAAAAGCTTGTAAATGAGCAATACATTTATACCTATAAACATTTACACCACTTTCCAATCGTATGTATATATGTTTTATTTTATTTATCTAAAATAGTGTATATCAAAATTCATACAACCATTAAAAGATGAGAGAACATTTCAATTTTATATTGCAAGTATACTAGAGTATAATCTATTATTTTATTTCAGTGAAACTAATTTGGTTATCGTTACAAATAAAAGGAGATTGGTTACA
The DNA here is from genome assembly GCF_028537555.1 of Battus philenor. Classification (NCBI taxonomy): domain Eukaryota; kingdom Metazoa; phylum Arthropoda; class Insecta; order Lepidoptera; family Papilionidae; genus Battus; species Battus philenor. Next base: position 11,823,774 of record NW_027181686.1, read on the forward strand.
TTTTGCAAACTTTATAGAAATATAATATTATTTCTGACAGCGCCATTAGTATTGTTACCTATTATTTTTATAGGCGAAAGTAACGTAAGTTTTATATGTATATAATTCTTTAAAGTTATTAAATATTTTAAAGAAATTACTCGGTAGTTTGATAATCTGTGTACATTTTATTGCAGGCATATCCATGTTTCTATATATTCTGCGTCGCTGCGGTGTATTGGTCAACAAATGTAGCACATCCAGCCGTTATCTCACTAGCGCCACTCGCTTTATCGACAATTTTCTCATTGTTTAACGTGGAAATAATAACTTCGGTATTTGATTTACATTATCTGTTATACTTTAATACATGGTTGCACAGACTTATTAAGACTAGGGGCCATTCGGGCAAATCATGAACTGATGGCGGGCCGGCCGCCAGAAGTATAGGTAATTGAATTTTTTTAGTTTTATTCTGGAATAGAATTTGATATTTTTCAAATGTACGAGAATATTATCTTTGCTGTCGGCGAGCCACCAGTATTCGACCGGCGGGCCGCATGCGGCATTATAATATATATATATATATATTTAAAGTCAACAATAGCGAACAAGAATATAAAACCCGCGTTAAAACGAGAACGGCGTTCAAACTGTTAACCCTTAATAACCTAGAGTTTCAATTTTGATACAACCTTTTAAACCGAATGTTCACATTACTATTAGTTTTTTTTATAGGTTGGCTGTACGAATTTTACTGTTGTATAATATTCTTTCCAACGAAATTAAAAACAAAATCTATTTTTCCCCTCATCTAGACCCACAAACACAAGCAAACACAGTAATATTAAAAAAAATCACTTTCGTAAATCAGACTACTAAGGGTTAGGGCCCTGTTATTGAAGCCTTTCGTACTCCTCTATCGTGGGTAGACATAGATTTTTTACATGACTATATTTACACGCTCTTCTTTCATCCATTTCAATGTCTTCCGTTCATTCGTCTATCATTATCTTGCATTTTTTTCCAAACCTTGTTTTCCTTTCATACATTGTCTCGTTCCTTTCGCCATGTCTTCAGAACACTACAATTATAATTTTAGTTTATTCCATGTTTAAATTTTGATTTATTTTTCCACCTATTTCATTTTGTACCTGAGGATTGTACGGGCCCCTCGTCCCGTCGATGTAAAGAAAAACACTTGTCGGATAATCAACTTATAATATCACACAACAATAAATCTCAATCTGAATTACAAGTATTTCCTTTTTTAACAGCGGTTGAAGAGTGAGCTAGATATACCGAGTGAAGAAGGGGCATGCATAAACAGATGGGTCCATAGATAATAAATTTGGTTGCGTTCTAATGAACGCCACATACCTTTAAAAAATAACAATTTGAAGTGTTACATTCTTTGCTATAGTATTAATATTAAAAAATTTCATAGATTCATGTAACGACAGCTCTATTAGACTGCTTGGGAGTAATGTTGATTAACGCGGCAATTGAACATTGCAACATACATAGACGAGTCGCGTTGAAGATCATGCTGATATTTGGTTGCTCCCATTACAGGTAATATATAGAAAAAAAAATAGTTGTATATGTTACTTTAGACAAGATTCCTAACCTAACTTTTTTCTGCATTGGTTGAACGATATCCGTAAAAAGAGGTACAGTACCCGGCGATAAATATTGCACATCGACCTTAGGAAAGAGACAATCGGCTAATTTCGGCTTCGTAGAGCGTTATCTCTGTCGCATGAAAACAAACAGGTATCTAATAGGAGCTGTTAAAACAAGTATTTTAATTTTTATTACAATGTCTCATTTTAAAATAGGTATAATGGTGTTTATTCTGTACAGTTGTGATTTTCCAAAATAATTAAATACGTAAACATAATGTGAACATGTTTTTTTCATTTTATTTTATCCCAACCTAAAGCCACTAATAGAAAAATTTGTGTATTTTATACAAAGAATAAAAATAATTAACATAAGAAGCAAATTATACGTGTTGTAACACCTCCTTATAGATACCGGACTATTTGTATTTCGTTCGACAAAGATAGCGCTCTACGAAGCCGAAATTAGCCGATTGTACCTTTCCAAAGGTCGATGTGCAATATTTATCGGCGGGTACTGTACATCTTTTTACGGCCATCGTTCAACCAAATGAAGAAAAAAGTTAAGTTAGGAATCTTGTCTAACCTGAATTTTTTCGACATATCTTTATTTTTGGTTTACTTTCTATTTGTTACGTATTATAAAGCTATATATGAAATCTTATAATTTCCTTCTTTAACAACACTAGTTTGTACATACAATAATCCACAGCTTAGTCTTCCATACAAATAAATAGGAATGACTTTGGTTCTTCACAGTGAAAGGGTTGTATGTATATCAACTCATTATTCATCGTGTCTATATCAAACGAGAATTATTTCAGGATCAGCTTCCTGCTATTCTTCACCACCATGGTGCTCTCCATGTGGGTCTCCAACATCATTATTTGTGGACTCATGATACCTCTCGTGAAGTCTATCCTGGATGAACTGGAAAAGGTTTGTACCATATGAGTACTTCAGAGATGATTTTTACATAACCACATCCCTAGACGAACACTTCACACGGTCCTCAGGACACAGCTCCTGGGCTTTATGTTTCTGATGCGCAGAGTAGAACGTCCGCATCCATAAGGTGAACAGCTATCCTTGTTGGTTATCGGAAGACGAAAGGTCCTATTGGAAACCTAGGATCGAGGCCTATATCCAATAGTGGTCCACCTATGGTTAAAATGAGGATGATATAATAAGACATCTATTTTTAAAATGAAGCAACATAATTAGTATATCATTGGCGAATATAAATCTCAACGAATCCGCTGGCTTGGTCACTTGGAGCGAATGGGATCGGATCGGAGCGTGAAGGTAGCGTACCTGGAAAAACCGAAGGGTCGAAGACCAGTGGGTAGACCCAGGTATCGCTGGATCGATCGCGTTGAGGCAGCCTTACGCGAATTGAATGTCAACCAATGGCAGACGATGGCGCAAGATAGAGGAAAGTGGAAGTCTCGCTTCGGAGGCCAAGACCCACTTTGGGTCACTGAGCCAGCGGAGTAAGTAAGTAAGCAACATAATTGTCCACATTTCAAAGATCGAATAGTACATAGTAGTACATAGTATACATAGTGTACATATATAGTAGTACATAGTACGAGGTTTTGGAGCCATTAAGAACATGATGCGAGAAATTCTACCATCATTAACATAGTTTTGTCGATTACTTATTCTTTCAATGACACAAAATTTCGAGGAGATTTGTTATATTTGTCTAACAGTATAAAAACGGTCGTGTTCGAGTGACAACTGTTGTGCCGTCGGTGCGACAATATTTAAATTTCCAATGAGAATTTCAAATATTTGTATACCCTCAAAAATCAAACAGATGATCTTATCACGGTTTCACCAATAATATGTGTTTACCCTACAATAGTTAATTTTTAACAATCAATTGATTTTATAAAGCAATCACGCCGATATATTTTTCTTCGTTTAGCATGTCACCAGTTTAGTAAGGTGCTGTCTTGGCTTTCAACATATGATATTGTAGCGACGACAACCGGCAACAGATTACTGCTCGCTACAAACTAGGAGCATTCATATATATATATATACCTTTCTTTGTCGCACACATCTTTCGCTAACACAATCGACACGTGATTGGTTGTAAAGTGAGGGTTATGATTGGTTGTCTAAATAAAGTTAGTTTTAGGATACGTTAACGTTGTTTTAAGATTTGGTTTTGTTACGTACTGTGGGTTCTGACTCGAAATGAAACACCACTGGTTCACAAGGAGTATTTTATTCATAAATCAGAAGGTCACCCAACTTTAACACAAAGTATACTTTCGCTTAGTCCAAAATACGCTTCTAAATCACTTGAGAAATCACTGTCCAAATAACCTACCAAATCGTTACTTTTTATCACTGATCGTAAATCTTAATCTTATAACTCGCAAAACAACACGGAACTGTCGTCATGGAGAGTACACTTATTTATACCACAGTGAAGGTTCTAGTAAGTCCGAGATAGTTCTCGGTTAAAATTTCCGAGAACTGTACACAAAAATCTATAAATAACTTCAATGTCACGCGTGTTTACAGCACTTTTAGGGTTCCGTTTTTATTGTTTTAGAGGGTTCTGTAACTCGTGCTTTGTAATAATATAAATATAGAGTTTCGGCAAATAAAATTCAATCTGTTCTCCGCATTTGACTTTTACTTTTAACTTCAAAAGACTGTCTACTAAAATATTAAAAAATAGCATCAAATCAAAATTGAACAAATGATCTATACTCTGTTTTTCATGAACACACTAATTTTAAAACAAAAAAACATAGGTCTTCTATCAAAATGTGTTTATGTTGAATGATTCGAATTTCAAATCACGTAACGGTCTTTATTGCAATAGAAAGTTGAATTCCGTTGAGAGCTCACTATAACAGCCCATTGTTAGTATATGCCGCTTTCGTCACAATATCTTCTTTCAACATACGTGAGTAGTTACTCTATAAATTCGCACAGTGTGTGACTTTGTTCCATATTTAAATAGCGATCTTTGATCCTATGTCGCATTTGCATTCTTTGATGCATATGTCACTACAGCTCTTATGATATACAAATAACTAACTCACCAATTAGCGTAGGGTAGAACTTACTTGGGAATTTTTAACAATATGTAATCCAGAATGAGATAATAAGTAGACACAGGAGAGTGACTGACATGGTCATTGTGTAGCAAGTTGAAATGATAGACAGGGACCTAATATCCTGAAGTATCGATTTCGAGTGCTGGTCTGGCGTAAAAATCAGGGAGGAATCAATAACCTCCCTGATAAGCGAAGAACTAACAAAAAAAGAGTTCATTCATCTCTGTAGAAAAATTATAGACAAAGCTACAGATAAAAATAAAAACTAAAAAATTGTACACAAACAAGACATAACAGAGATAAAATAAAAGCAAAATAAAGTAATAAAATAAAAAATGTGATATAGAATAATAATAGAATATAAGAAAATGTAAAAAGTGATGAGAAATGAATGAAAGACAATATATACAACATCCGACGATAAATATTGTCCATCGACCTTAGGAAAGAGACAATCGGCTAATTTCGGATTAGTAGAGCATTATCTCTGTCCTACAGTACCTATGTGACGTTTTGTCAGTCGTTGTATTTCGTACAACAGAGATAACGCTCTACGAAGCCAAAATTAGCCGATCGTCTCTTTCTAAAGGTCTATGTGCAATATTTATCGCCGGGTACTGTATATATTGTAACATACAGATTGATTTAAATTCTTTTTGTTACAGTTAGGTATAATTGAAGTGTATGAAAGTTTCGATAAGGAAAGAAATACTACTCGAGCTCGCAACCCTACAGTGTTTACTTCTTTTTACTTCTTAGGAATTGCGTATTCTTCTTCCATAGGTACGACTCTTGTGACACTGGTCAGCTTTCAAATGTACATTAAAGAAAACGCTACGAATGTAAATGATTCTTAATGATTTTTCTCTTTCAGGAAGCATGGCGACTTTATTTGGAAGTAGAAGTAATCAAATCTTCAAAATGATCTTCGAAACGTAATGTTCTTTTTGTATTTAGAGGGACTTACTTTAACACAAATAATTATATACATAAAAATTGGCATCTTGTTCACCACGCATACAAACAAACTTTAGATAAAGAAATTACATCTTCCAATTATATTTCGTCGTGTATGTGATTTTATTCAATAACATTTTATTTTTATTTACTTTTTGCATCTAGTTTATATTAATTTAATAATAATTGTAAGCAATAATTACAGTAACTTAACTTATGAAAAGACTAAAACAAAAAAAAGTGTAAAAATATATATATACATTTATATATATATATATATATATATATATATATATATATATATATATATATATATATATATATATATATATAAATGTATAATATTTATATATATATATGTATATACTGACGCCCGCTCACTATGCCCCAAGTTTGTAAACGATGTATAGCATGCGTTTTATGTGTTGTGAGGCCTTCTTACTATTGCTGTGTTACTTTATTGTGTTGCCTTGCTGTGCTGTTTTATTGTGTTGCCTTGCTGTGCTGCTTTATTGTATTGCCTTGCTGTGCTGTTTTATTGTGTTACCTTGCTGTGCTGCTTTATTGTGTTGCCTTACTGTGATGATTTACTGTGCTCCTTTACAGTACTGATTCGCTGTGCTGAATTACAGTTCCGTTTTTCTGTGGAGCTTTACTGTTCTCCTTTACAGTGCTGATTTGTTGTGATGAATTACAGTTCTGCTTTTCTGTGGTGCTTTACTGTACTGCCTTACTATGCTTCTTTAATGTGTTGTTTTCCGAGTTATTTACTAAATTCTTGTGACGCTAAGTACCTTAAAATAATATATTGAACAAAAATAACAATATCAAATTGCCTAATGGTTAAATTTTATTATCTTAATTGAACCAGTGACAAAATAAATGCGACGTTTATTGCAACAAATATGTTTTACAATCTGTACGTAATTTTTTAATTCGTATGACAAGCTACAACGAGTAACCCAAACTTGGATAAAAATACAGGGTGATCCATTGATTGAACTTAAAACGACTACAAAGCTTAGGAAATAGGAGTTTATAACTGCTAGATTTTGCGCCTTTTTGTTCAAATCAGATCCTGCTTCAAAATTATGTAGCTGTTGAAAGAAAAAGTTACTTATGATTTAGATTCGTAAAGTCTTTCTTGCCCACCCTGTATATAACAATACAGATAATAATATGAGAGAAAATTATTAGGACGTTCCCGATGGGTCCGAAAATCGAGTTCCCACACGTGATGCTTCTAAACCTTCCTGGCGTACTGCTGATGGAGACGCTCGTGTATCTCTGGCTGAACTTCTACTTCTTGGGCCTGTTCAGGTAATCTAGTATAAAAAGGACTAAAATGGTACAGATTCACATAAACACTATTGAGCTGTGGTATACAGACATTAGAATTTCACTAGTTTTAATACAGCAACGCCCTCTACTATATAATATATTACGATAATAGCAACCTACTGAGGTGATCTGAACGCATGAAACGTATGAAATGAAATGCCAAATCGAGCGATCCCTTGAGATATCTTACACCCAGAAATCCTATGTAATTTGCGTAGTCGGCTTAAATTTTTACTGCCTCTAAATTAAATAATGCGACGATAACAAGATAGTTCCAGCAAAAAAGTCTAAGCTGACCTTGATTGCAGTTTTTTTTAACCTCAAACTTGTTTAAACTAAATCGGTCTGTAGAAGCAACAATACGTCATCGACAGCGCCGCATCGAACGAAAAATAACGTTGAGCGAAAGAGAGCGCACTACACTACTCGCTTTCTGATGCTTGACGCTTTTGATTGGTTGAATATTGTTTTCATATTTTGAAAATCGGTATAAATATGGGCTAATTTTGATCAATATAAACACTTCTACTTTTGAATTTATTTTATCAATACCTTCAATACATACCGGAAGAATACCACAGGTCAATCTGAAAAGGGTAGAGGGTTAAATAACTCTCTTATTTAAACTTGTGTAATGTAATTTTTATAAAATAAATAATAATTTCATATATTTTCTGTAAACAAATATGTTAGCATTAGGCGGACATATAAATTCTATATTTATGAAATGAAACATATATATATATGTTACATTGAAAAAATTGTTAGACGCGGTCCCACTAAGTGATATAGTCAAGGTCATACATTTAAAGCGTTCTTTGGGGTAGGCGTGTATTCTGGATTTCTATTAGCTATGATAACAATGAATTAAAAGGTAAAATCTTGTAGAAATCAATAAGATACGAAAGTGTATTATTTCAATAAATCCCACCAGGTCATACCATGGCGCACCACTTCAGATGAGTATGACTGAAGAGGAGACGGAGTATATGAACACACTCCTGGCAGCAAAATACCGACAGTTGGGGGAATTACAATTTCAAGAGATGGTCAGTGACGTCACTACCGAGTTATAAAATATAGCGTTGAAATTATGTTGTAACTACAATATACTGCAATATACACATTGCATATATTTAAATATGTACACACATTTATGGATATTTATCATGTAAGTGTATAGAAAATTAGTTATTGGTTTACATGTCAAATCACAGTGACATTTGGCGCCATTTGTAAAAATTAAGGTACGTTCAAATTATGACATTACTATTGTAGTAACTAATAATTGGGGCTTGCTCAATCAAATGCAGAGTAATAAATTGTAAATAATCTGCGTTTACAGTTCGTATCGGCGTTGGTGCTTCTGATGATGGTGTTGCAGATGATCAACGATATGACATTCATAGACTCCTCAAACCATCAGACGATTATCGGGTATTAAATAAATTAAATAAAATATTATTATAATAAAGTTTAACATATAAAAAGGTGAGCTACGAGTAAGTTTCCAGGTTAGAAAATCTTAAGGGTGGATTAAAAGTTCTCTATCCTAGATGAAGTAAAATACTATTGTGTGGCGTAAACCACACAGCTGTTCCATACGGAATATCAAGACAAAGTTATATAACTATTAGTATACAAGTTACATATCCTATAGAAGCATAAGTTATCGTCCTTTTGCACTTCAGCTTGCTTTGGATTATTTTGGCGCCGATTCGGACCCACTGGTTAACAATAGATCAATAAAGTATGATGCAAATGACAGATACGAGTTCTCCAACTGAATATGAACCACCTAATTACTAGAGGATTGGTCTAAATTGTTGTTCGGATGGAATAATGCCAGGTGAAGAACACGCAAAATTTTTATTTTGAAATTTGAAAAATCTAGGCAACCTAATTTATGTCTCGGATCGTACTGATATTCATATAAAATATGCTCGTCGATGTGCGAAAAATTTTCTTTAAAAATATTTTTGTAATACCTTCCCACTCATTGAAGGTCAACTCTGGAAACTTCTTTTTCTCCTTAGAGGTATAAAATAATTACGTCTAAATGAAAAATAATTATTTAATACGATCACCGAGTATTTTTTTTTTGGTAAAATATAAAAAAATAATTAATTTCTACAAAAAAATTTAGCTTCCAAAACTTGAAAAAAAAAGGTATGGAAGCAGATAGATGACCACTACAATGGCCTGGGATTTCCCCACAATATCATCAAAATGACAGGTCTTACGCTGCCCGCATTCAGGGACTTCCCGCGATATTGCATATGTACCGATCCACTTAAGAGGGGGCTTACCCACGCCGCGCCAACCAGCTCGAGGTCGCCAATCGGCTGCCAGTTTCACGAGCCATATGCCTAACCTACTGCCACTTCGGAATGGCAATTTTTTGAGGTTAAATAATGGATACAAAATTATAAAGACAGTCTTTGAGAAAGTCTAGACTAAGGGTAATTATAAAGAGTTCTAGAAACATCTGTACTTTATAAGCTTGTTGAAAGGTAAGATAGAAAATGTACAAAAACTGTAAATGTCACAACTGTCACTTTGGTCTTGTTTCTGTCGGACAAATTTTACTTAAATGTGCTTACTTTTTGACAGATGTAACCTATGTAATATATAATGGAATCAGGCGTTATTTTGCGGAAGTCCATCCCAAGTAAGAAAAGGACTAATATTTAGCCACTTCTGCACATGCAGTGGTAGTGGTGCAACATAGTGCACCGCCCGCCAGCCCGCTTATAAATGCGCATGCGGCAAACAATGCGAATTACACAACTACCACCGTTAAATCACTCAGCACGTGTTTTTTTTTCACCCCTTTTTTTAACCCCTCCACGGGGCATCTTCAGGAGTTATGTTACACCGATAGGTGCCAAACACATTGTGCTCACTCTGTATTTGGCACTAATCAGTGCACTTTATTGCACGACTACCACTGCATGTGCGGAAGTGGCTAAATATTGATCCTTTTCTAACCTAAGTAATGTATCATTTAAAATACGTTCACACAATGATTTTCTTAAACTTTTATTACTGTGAGAAGTAATGAGTAAAAAGACGTGATTGTAAGGAAAAGTACTGAAGGTCATTAGAAAGAGAGGCATAGACTCAAGCGTCGTACATGTCAAGCGAAGTTAAAAAGAGAAAATAAACATCTCTTGCCGGTTAAAAATAAATGAAATATTTATAATAATACCCTACTAATAATTGCAGTCAAATGAAGCTGTCAGTACCTTCAATTGTGTGTGCGATGGTGTTGTTCATAACACCTGTCAATTTGGACCTCAGATTCTTCAGACGACATTCTGGTATATTCATATTATAAGGTATTATGGTAGACCTAGATATCTTTTAGGTAGACACGACTATTACACTTATCTATGCAATTAATTTAAGTAAGAATTACAGCTTTATTGAGGTTACCGATATCTTAACAAGAGGTGATCGAATGCTAATGTTACCATATTCTATTTTGGGGGAACCGTATCACCTATTATCAAATGAAATTAAAACGAGCAAATAGTAAAAACATACAAGATTGTAATAATTTTATAAAAGGTAGTTTTATTTTTCCTAAATGGCAACACTATTCGACCCCGTCACTGTTTTGTGACAACTTCCGGTAAAAGGATTGAGAGTGGTGGGGTTGAAACAGCGTTTCGATTATTGAGTCAGGAGCTCGGTCACTCGTTCGATAACCATCGAAGTGATAAAGTTGTCTAGTTGAAACTATGCTAGTTGGCCGATAAAAGTGGAATAATAGTTTTTATTGTGCTGTGAAATGGGAGTTTTTCTGAAATGAATAATACAATTATTATATTACTCGTGTGTTTAGTCTCGCATACGGAAGACCCAGGATGAAATGTGAGCTGAAGATATGAAGAGGAAATACATGAGTTTCTTGCAAAAAAAATACTCTTATCAAACTGACCAAGATATGGCTCACAATATTTGTAAACTGTATATAATAATAAAGCATGGAAGTGAAATGTTACTAGTGTAAATTTATTCAAAAAAGTGCATAAATAATCTTAGACAGACTTTTTATGAGTTCTCCTCAGATTCAGCCGCGTTTGGCATCCACGAGGTTTTATTATAATTAATGGGATGCTATTATAGGCAGATGATTTGATTCTAGTTTTTGTCAAGTTAACTTACTATAAACGATCTTAGATAGATAATAATAGCAGGTGGTGCAAAAGTAATGTCAGAATGTGAAAGTGTCTTATTTTTTACAAATATATGTAGATATTCTCCATCGCTTGTTGAAAATTAATTCAATACATATCTACATTAATAATATTAAAGCACAGAGACATTAGGCGCCATTTTTAAAAATTGAAACTCGTTCAAATTTTGACATTTCTTTTGTGTCACATGTTCTAACTGAATAATATATAAGATGGCTTTAGTTGACTAAAACAGTATAAATCTTTATTACATAATAATCTAGAATCCGCCTATCATATACTATACAATACACAAAAATCGAATAAAACCAGGCGCCCCGAGGTCTCTTCCACCGGCGCCTCTCAAGATGTGTCTCAGCTGGGAGCTCGTAAAGGAAAGAGTCCCCTGGAGTGTTCTTCTGGTTATCGGTGAGAAAAGTTAATGTGTTGTTGTTTCGGATTTCCGGTTATATTAGACTTACTCCAATTTAAACTACCATCATGTTCCTCCGTCATAGTTACACGTTATAACTTTTTTTCTTTAACATTTAAATATCTGCCTACTAGTCTATACACAATGTGTGTTGCCGGTGATGACATACGGATTCGAGACGTGGTCACATAAGACGGGCCTTATAAGAATGCTCAAGGTAACCCAGAGAGCAATGGAGAAGGCTTTGCTCTGAGTTTCACTGCGAGATCGGACCAGAAATGAGGAGGTCCACAGAGGAACCAAGATCACTGACGTAGTTTGAAGAATTGCTTGTTAAAAGTGGCAGAGGACAGAGCACATCGCTCGTGCAACCGATGGCCATCGGGGATGAAAGGTTCTCGAGTGGTGATCAGAGCCGGTAGACGCGGCGTGGGAGGTCCCCCACTAGATGGACTGACGACATAGTAAAGGTCGCGGAATTCGCTGGATGCGGGCAGTGCAGAACAAGTCATCATCTCGATCTTTGAGGAACCATGCCTTGTAGTGGGCAACCATCGGCTGAGAATAAGAAGTCTGTACTCCACCTTGAGCCGATTGGTGGATTGAAATTCAAAATATCTTTTTTCAAGTAGGCATGTACACGCACTTTTGAAACGTCAATTATTTCAATATTATATAAGTAGTAAGCTACCACTGGTTTAGGAATATGATCTGCTGAGAAGAGCAGACCAGAAACTTAAGAGTTGCACTTTTAAATTAAAATATAACAATATTTGATGTATACTCTATTAACCATGTAAATGAATCAACAAAAAATTCCTTAACGGTATTGAACTACCCATCAGCATATTCACAGCCCTACCAGCAACAATCGTTCCCCCCGGCTCCGTCTCATGGGAAGATATACTTCCAGCTCTCTTAAAGAAAGGCATCTATAGTCTGATCTTCATCTATAGTCAACGGACTGTTCCGAGTCCGTCGCTCAAAGAAATACAAAATGAACACGAGGGTAGTCATAACTTTAGGCATTGTCAGTTTTCCCAGACTACCCACAGATATACCGTCGCGGCATTCGCGTAAAATCGTGCTTAGTTACGAAAGATAGGTAGAGCAACAAAATGAGGGTCCACGATAGTGGATCTCAACACATACACTGATAGGACCTATTTACTTACATCATACTATCTTATTATATCAAAACATTTACTTTATTATATATAATGTTACGTATATTTTACATAAGAGATACAAAATTTAATTTTGAGTAGTTTTAATTTAAATTCATTTAATAAATGTATAAATTAATATGTGTTTTAACTTTAAGTTTTTAACACTAAACTTCACTACAGTTAGAAATTTACAGGAAATCGATATCAGGTAAGTAGGGGTCTACCCAACATGGAAAAACATGGCAAGGGGTCTACGACACAAAAAAGTTTGGGGAACTCTGCTTTAGGGTAATTTATTCCTATATTGATACTTTAAAAAATAGGTACATACAATATTTGTTGCATTTTAGGCAGTAGTAGCACCATGTTCGAAGCCCTCAAAATGTCGAAAATGACACAGGAGTTCGAGAAATTTCTGATGTTGTTTTCTGATTGGCCCGCTCCGGCGCTAGTGTTGATCGTCATAATCCTGTGCAAAACACTCACTGAATTCGCTTGCAATATAACCGTGGCAGGAATTTTACTTCCGCACATCGCTAAAGTGGTTAGTTCAAAGATATTTTCTATAAACTTCAACATACGAAGGTGAGCAACAATAGATTTAGTTTTTGATTTAACACTGCATATATATGTTATATACAGTGTGATTGATTATTGATATAAAGCCTTTTACAGGGTAAATGTATTGCTCAGTTATTTAAAGCTTTCTGTTGAAATTAGTTTTTGCATCTCCAATCACATGTATACTGATGAAATATATGTTTTTTTCGATTTGAATACGACAGACTAAAACCTTTTGGCAGTATAAAGTATGTAGAGACAGGGAAAAAACTTTAATTCATTGTAATATGTAGTAATCTGAATTTTAATAATATTTTTATTATTATAAAAAAACGAAATTATGTTGTTATTTATTATTTCTGAAACCGTTGATTTTGGATGTTTTACCATATATTAATTGACAGAAAAATATCTATACATGTTTAAGAGACTGTCTCTTAGAGTAAAAATCAAACTCAAGTGCAGTGAATTGTAAAAAATTTATTAAACAACCATCTATATTTATACCAAACCCAACCAATCACAATCCCTACTTTACAACCAATCACAGACGTTTGTGTGAGGCGACGGAAGATATGTGCGACAGAGAAAAGTATATAGAAATGCAATCACTTTTACAGTACCCAGTATCTCTGTCGCAAACTACATATGTGACGTTTTGTCAGTTGTGCGACAGAGATAACGCTCTACGAAGCCAAAATTAGCCGATTGTCTCTTTCCAAAGTTAATTTTTAAAACTTTACAAGTAATATTTTTAATAAAAAACACCGGGTACTGTAATTCTGTAGCAAAAACCGTGTAGATAACAATAAGCCAATGCAATACGACAGGTCGTCTGATCTAGATTTTTTCAAATTTACTAGCTCGCGTATTTCGGTTCCGCGAGCCCTAAATCTGAAGAAGCTACACTAATTGAATATAGCCAGTCTGTAGCGCGCTAGAAATCTATGGAGCTGGTTGCTATCTACACATTTACTCAACAAAACTTTTACACCTATCACCACAGACTGTTACATAAATAAACACCTAAAATCGGGTTACAGACAGATAGTAACCAATCTTTGCTAACAAACGCATTTAATTTGGCACATATGTATATACCTCTCATATATATATATATATATATATATATATATATATATATATATATATATATATATACTTCTAACGGGTCTGTATACTTACAAAGCTGTTGGAGCAGTATACCATAAAACAACGCTCTTCAAAACTGAACCCCGACTAACATAAATGTTACCGTTTTCTTTGTTGTGCCAAATCAAATGCCGGATGTTATCAAATTTTTCACAGAACGCGAGCAGGACTGTCCCGAAAAATTTTAATTTGACTGTTCCAGTGTGTGATGTCGAAAGTAAATCCACACTATCTAATGATTGCGGGGACTCTTACTATTTCTCTACCCTTCCATTTGATGACAGGCACGCCGGTATACGCTATGGTGTTGGCGTATGTCAACATATCACCAAAGACTATGGTACTTATATCATTCTTAACTTTAAATAATTTTAAGTGATCATACTGATTGAAACTAGATCCAAATTTATCTATGTCTTAACATGAAGATACAGGGGTTTCAAATGCTTCTTGATCTATGAACCCAGCTAACCCCCATACATTTCCAAGAGGACCATTTAAATCAGCCGGCGATTTCAAAAATTTCCGTAGGGTAGTTTTAAAAAAGAACAAACCTACATACGTGATGTGATACAGTATTCGTCGATAAATATTGCACATCGACCTTTGAAAAAAGACAATCGGCTAATTTCGGATTCGTAGAGCGTTATCTCTGTCGCCCGAAATACGACTAACAAAACGTCACATAGGTAGTGTGGGACAGAGATAATCCTCTACAAAGCTGAAATTAACCGATTGTCTCTTTTCAAAGGTCGATGTGCAATATTTAACGCCGGGTAGTGTGCTCTTAATTTAATTGAATGCATAAATTCATATTTTTCATAAAAATTTCACTGAAAATTTTGGAAGGGTAGTTTTAAAATCTAGAAATTATAAATTTCAGTTACGTGTCGGTTTCATACCGTCAGCTATTTCGGTGGCCATAATTTGGTTTACGGTCATCACGTGGTCCAGAGCGATATGGCCCGAAATAAATTTATATCCGAAGTGGGCCGATTTACACACGCTGGATTGAAAACATACCCACAAAATCTTTTAAACTATACGTAAAATAAATAAATAAAAATTAAATAATTGAAATTGTTTTAATAAAACCATAATAAAGTTTAACTTAATGGTCTAGTTTTTGAATTGTTACAGTATTCTGCAGAGTAGGCGAAGGAAGGGAGGCGATGTATAAGAGGTAGAAAGGTATGAAAAAGAATGAAAAGGATAACAGAGGAATTAATGAAAGATCTTAAAAAGGACGAAAGAGGAGCGTGGAAATTACAAGAAATTGTGTAAAAAATTTATTGTAAATAATATTCCTGCTTAAATATGGCAGGGAAATATGAGAGGTTTCAACAAACGGAACCAAAAAAAAGCGGTAGGAATCTGAATGAAGATTAGTAGCAAGAAAAAATGTAAAAAAATTGTAATAGCCAAAAGCTGTAATAGTAAGGAACGAGGCGAAGGAAGTGAAGCGATTAATGAACGGTAGAAAGTAAGTTAAAGAAAGGTAGAAATTGCAGAATGTAATTAGAAGAAAGATAGATCATGCTAAGTATGACAGAAGAGCTTGGAAACAAAAAAGAAAAGAGAGTGAATCTTTAAAAGATAAAAACGTCCCTGTCCCGTAAATAAGACAGGGGAACGAAAGGCGCCCAATAGCGGGAGCCATTTCAAAAAGTAACAAAATAAAAAAATTAAATTTTATATTGCGAAGTACATTTTTTGTAATTTTGTTTCATTCAAATATATAAACATATTTGTCCAAAAGAGAAATGGTCGTTTAATTTCAAATTGTGACGTCATTAACCGAAATTACGAAATGTGAATGTCGATGCTTGTTAAGAGATGGCGCTGGTGTCAAAGTATATCTAAAACTGTAAAAACAGTTCAGTTTTAAAAAAAGGGTTCAATAACATCTCACATTATTTTTTTAACAAAACTCTTAAAAAAATCTAATACTTTATAGTTTTTAAAGTAATAAACCTGAAAAATTAATTACTTTGCCTACTAGATAAAAGGTATTTGTGGAAATGGTCACCAAAAAGTTGAAAGATGCCACTATGAAAGAAATCATTTTGGTTCTAATTTCTATGAAATTGGCATTCTTCTAAATCTAAATAATTATATGTTGATAATAACTTGAAAAAACGTGAATAGTTTCTCCAATCATAGCAAAAATATTGGAAATAAATGTAAAAAATATGTAATAAAAAACCAGATGTTTTTCCAATGTTTTATTGCATAACAACATTCAGCTCACAAATATTTACAATATAAAAATAAATGAAGTCCAATAGAAAATATCTCACAATCGATTAAATGGAAGTCGATTTCGAAAGAACGTATACGCAAATCTTAGACACAAAGCTTGCGCGACACAGACGCCTTTGCGATATGAAAGCTACTATATTTATCGAAAAAACATCTCATGGGTTTGTTAACGAGTTGAGAATGCGTTTACATGCAAGCAAAATATCAGTCTACAACTGTTCTTTGCGCGGTGCGGACGTGTTTTTAGCCCCTCTGATTGTTGTTTCTGTGCTTGTATGTCGTGAATGTTTTTCTTTAGCCCCTCTGATTGTTGTTTCTGTGCTTATATGTCGTGAATGTTTTTCTTTAGCCCCTCTGATTGTTGTTTCTATGCTTATATGTCGTGAATGTTCGCTAAAACCATGGCTAAAAATTTCTCGATTTATTATTGCTAAATTTCATTGTAGAAAGGTAATTTATACTACATGTAAACGCATCTTTACAATTATTGGCACCAACTACAATCACCTTTCCGGCAAATACTTCGATACGTTGTCAGTTTAAATATGGCGTCTGTGTGACGGTAGCTTTAAAAATATAAAAACCTTAATTTCTGTCACCATTAAACCAACCAATCAATTGAATCCGTTCCAATACAACTAATTCCGAATAAATTTTAGTAAAAATACCTTCCATATTGAAATAAGTAATCTTTAGCCATACAAAAATATTTTTTCAGTTTTCAATACGAATAATAAATATAATTTAAAAATAGATCTACGCTCCTCGAAGATACAAATCTATTGACCGTATTCTCACAATTTTTAGCACTTGTTATATTATTGCCTATGATTGCATTAATACAAAATGGCGGACATAGATTATCAGTGTCGGAATATGCTGTTATTCCTGGTACTACATAAAAAGGTTTGTGTATTCAATATATTCTTCAATTTATATTTATGTATATATCTGTAGCAAGATATAAACTCGACTACCCACATTTATAAGAAGGCTTGGAAATGCGGGTAGTTGAATGTTAGACAGACTTAAGTTTGGACCAAAATTTTAGAGCTTTTAGTGTGAATCGGTTTATATTACCTTCCGTTTTAACATGCCATTTTCTTTATATATCTGCCACTAATATTATAAATGCAGTATCAACATTACACAAATATAATATCTTTATCGAATCATTTATGTTATATATAAAATCCTCCTATAACACGGTAGTTTTATATCGCATTTTCGCATTACGTAAAGTATTTATCCCCTTATAACGCGAAAACTTCCCGTGTTATATTTCCGCAATGTAAAATTTACAGTGATTTTTACAAATTATAATGAATTTCACACTTCTACACATTACACATGTAATTTGATTTTAATAAAACTCACATATATATATTTAATATAGTTTTTCATTAATGTTTGAGTTAAACACACTAACTAATCAATTGTACATAACGCGTTATACGGGGTCGGTCACTTAAGGAACTTATTCCAGAAAGCTCATATAACACCTTTACTATAACGCGAAACTAATCTACCGTGTTATGGGTAGGATTATTGTATTTATATGTACATGGAGAAACTTTTTTAACAATTTCTTATAAATTTGGAGGGTATTCCTATAAACGGCGTTATTTTATTTTAAAAATCGCTTACAGATCGGTTTAAAATGACAGCCATCTTTATTTCTTGCGGACCCATCCTTCAACAATTTTAACATCTGTATGGTATAAAAATATTTATTCATATAATTCGTAGATATCAATTGCGACGAAATATATAAAAATACATGTTATGCACCTAAATTTTAGTCATATATTTATACTAATTTGCACTATATAAAGGACTCCAAAAATTCGAGAACTCCACAGCCGTTAGAAATAGATCTGTATTCACTCACCAAGCATAAAGCTTGTGGGCACAGCCGCTGTGCGATGTGTTGCTATGCTCGCGCGATAAACGATTTTCTGTCTTGCTCCTACGTACACAATCTTTACACGGAGCAAGACACTTAGACAAGGACAGAACTACACGAGCCACCACAATATTTCACAACACAAGTTTGGCTATAAATCCATGTTACTTCCATCTAGAACAGGCCTTCTTAAACTATGGGTCGCGACCCCAAACAGGGTCGTGTGACAAAATTCTAGGGTCGAGGGATTTTAATGTCAAACTAATATACATACAATTTTATAATTTTTTGTGCAATTTAAAATTTTAAATTTTTGTATGTTTTAAAACGAATTCTAAAACTGTATAATTTCATATGTATATGCATATTGTTACCTAGTAAATAAATCATCAAAAAATATATTTTTTTTATATTTGTATGGGGTCGTTTGTCGTATATATTATATATATTTGTCGTCCCCAGCAAATTACAGGAAAAAAAGATTACGATGGTATGGCCACATTCAACGGAAACCAGATAACTACGTGGTAAAAACTGCCTTAAGCCTCCCAGAATTCCCAAGAGGGAGAGGGCGTCCAAAAGCTACGTGGTGGTCTAATATCAGAAAGGAACTGGAAACCCTTCAACTTGATGCAGGGACAACCCAGGATAGAGTGGCCTGGAGCAAATTGATAAGGAGACCCGACCCCAAATAAAGGGAAAAGGGAAGGAAGAAGAGAAGATATTTGTATGGGGTCGTTAAGAAACTTGTAATCATAAATGGGGTCGTGAATGACAAAAGTTTAAGAAGCCTTGATCTAGAATTATCATGCTAATGTATAAATTAAAAACAACAAAATGAGGGTAGTATTAAAAATATACTATTAAATTTGTTTAATAGATTAGCATATTTAAAATTTAAGCTAAGCCATTGGCTGGTAAAAAGAATGTCGTCATCGCATCGAAAAATATATTCGCTACAATTATTTTTAAAACCGCCACAAATTCAACAAACTCACATTTTCCCTGCCTAAATTAAATGTGTTGCCATAAACGAAAATCGGCGATGAAACCATAAAAGAGATTATATGAGATTGATAAATGTTTACACTCAAAACTGTTTTTGTGTTTTGTGAAATGCATAAAAAAATTTAACGTGGGTAGTTGTAAAAAAATCCGCGATACTATTTTTATATGTTCAAAAGAGTCTGTCATATACTTCATAATAAACTTCTTTGTTGCCGTGAATTAGTTTAAAAATACATCTCTTGAAAATAGCAGTATATCAGCAATCATTGAAATTGCGCTACTGTTCTGTACAGAAGTCTATGCAAAGATTTTAAGGATATAAAACTGAGGGTATTCCTGCAAGTGATAGGTAGAAATGGAGGGTAGTCTTGGAAAGTAGTATTGAAATCACTGGTTATAAATGCCAGCGCTCGTACCAGATCTCTCTCCTGTTATAGTAATATATCAAGTTTAAAATATTATATATATATGTATGTTGAAACAGTAGTTTCGGGATACGTCGACAGATGGCGCTAGTAGTCACATCGCATAAACGCATAAAAGAGGAACCGCGCGGTAAAATCGACAAACAAAGAAGACTCGACAAGGACACGACATATATAATATTTATTAACAAGAGTTCGACATATATTTAGTTTTTCATTTAGAATCAAAACTACGCAAGAACAGATTTGAGTGTAAAGAAGTATATAGTAAATAATTGCTCTAAAATGCATGCATAATGCACGGAATCCATTTGCTTCTAAAATATTTCTCTCAGAAGCAATATATTCTCACATATATAATATCTCTTTCGTAAATACTGTTGTTGGTGAAGGTTGTCACAAAAATAAAGTGTTTTCGAGCTCCTTTTTATTTTATTTGAATCTAGTTCTATCAAATTATTACTGTCAACTATAAATGTTCAAAATTGTTCAATCCGCCGCAGTAGTTTTGGACAGTCGCGTTCACAATTAACTATATTAATATATGATATATTTTTCAGTCATGTTAGATATATTTTTGAATATTGTGTAGTTAAAATAAAAAAAAATTGGTAGAATTACATCTAATTCTCATACTAATAAACCGCATTTAATAATAAAATAAATTTTTAATATGGTTACAAAAAAAATTAAACACTTTTGTATGCGATAGTACCGGATGACAATACGTTCACATAATGTTGATACTTGTACTGGTAAATATGTGAATATATATTTATTCTGAGAGGAAATGTTTTAAAAGTATCTAAGGATATAATCATAATAAAAATATTATCTAACTTTACATTACATATAAGACATACGCACCCGCATCCTCCGCTAACCTATCAATAGGGAGACAATACAAAAATATATATCTTGTATGACATATTTGGCAAAGTCAGTTCGCAGTCGGTGGGCGAATGTATTGTTTAAAATTCTTGACACTTGAACATAAAATATGTATTCATTTAAATTCTTGATACTTGAACATCATATTTGTATATAATTAAATTCTTGTTGCTAGAACAATATATTTGTATACATAGATTTAATTTCTTGATACTTGAACATTATGCATATGAATTCATAATATTTGAACATTACATATATATGTATGAATTTGAATTTTTGTATGTATTGATGTAAAAATTTCAAACTTTCAACAATTCTTGATACTTGAAAAAGAATTTTGAAATAAAAATTGCGGGCTTCTTTTAAGGACACGTTTTTCTCTTTTATACGAGTATATGTATAAATCGGCATATTGTGATACATTCTACTAAAGTTTATTTAAAATATAGTTTAATTGCAAAGTAATTAAAATTGTTTTAACTACCATCGAACAAGTATTTGTCCAATTACTATGGAAAGAATTTTTATATCTCAAAAAACTCGGGGTTCAAATGATATAAGACAGATCTACCTGTATCAGTTAGTACATGCTAGTGGATGGGTAGACAAAAAAATAGTTTCTCTTCTAAATTTATCTATCAGTAAATAATTGAAGCTGTCTCCATAGTTTTCTAGCCCATAACTTTAAATCAAATCTAGAAACGAACTAGCTTTAAAAGAAAAATGACAGTAAAAGGGGAAGTCCTCTGTTCCACACTACCCACGTGACATTTTGTCAGTCGTTGTATTTCGAGTGACAGAGACAGTGCTCTACAAATCCGAAATTAGCCGAATGTCTCTTTCTAAAAGTCGATGTGCAATATTTTTCGCCGAGTGCTGTAACTGCCTTTTTAATAATTGACATTTTTATAAGTGGATATGCATCTATATGCATCTCACTCTCACAGAGTGTATTTCTTGCGACAGTAACGCCATCTACTCATGTATAAACTTTGGTACAAAGTAGTTTGTTTTTTATATCTATGTCAAACCAATATCTGTAATGTTCAAGTTCATGTAATAGAAATATATGTGTACTGTCATATAGAATTTTTTTTGTATATTATGTCAAAATGAAATCTGAAATTGTTCTAGCATATAAATTTGATATAGATATACATAAACTATGAAGGTCCCACCGTACCGCTATATAACTCATTGTTACTAGATACTATATCACCGGTATATACCAAATTGGTTGTTCCAGTTAACTTTTAACCGGAGTGTAGTTACAACTGAAGACACCTTTCACCAGCTCGGAGACACTGCTGGTGCAATTGAAGCTAGGAGCCAAGGTCAGGCTGCTGGCGGTTGTGTTACACGCGAGGGTCAGGTTCTTAGCCAGGGCTGGAGACGTTGTCGTTGGGTTCGACAGGGCCTGGATGTCTTCCGCTTTGAAGATGAGTGATCCCCATGTTGGGTACGCTCCCCATACTATGAGGGTGGTTATTATCTTTGGTCCAATACCACCGACGGCCTGCGAGAAGAAATTCAAAATTAATCTATCACTTAAATTCAATAGTTGTTCTTTATAAATGAAAATTAACAATTTTTATTTGTGAATTATAATAAAAACTATGCAAATGAGCCGTCCTCTCTAACCCTCTTGCGTCAAATTGCTAAGAAGGTGTTACCTGAGAGCGACAGCCCAAGCAGAGGTCCCCTTGTCTTGGCCTCTAAATCAGATGAAATATTATGAAGCTACCCAAGCCCAGGCTCCCCCAGGAGAATTTTTATTGTACAATATATGCCTTGTGCTTAAATGATTTATTTAATTTTTGAACACAAAAGTTAGGAGCATGCAACTTATTTTTATTAGCACCGTGTCTATCACTGTTTTTTTTTTAACAATTTTGGACATTTTTAGAGACAAACAAAACATAACACTTATCTTACCCCAACCTATAGAACCCACTTATAGAAAAATTTGTGTATTTTATACATAGAATAAAAATAATTATCAAAAGAATCAAATGTTACTTGTTGTAACAGCTCCTAATAGATACCGGACTGTTTGTATTTCGTGCGACAGGGATAACGCACTACGAAGTCGAAATTAACCGATTGTCTCTTTCCAAAGGTCGATGTGCAATATTTATCGCTGGGTATTGTATGTCTGTATGTACACATGACTACTCGTTACTTCTTCATCTGTTCGCCTAAATATAAAATTCTTAATATATATTAAATATTAACTGTCAAAAGTCTTGTTATTCAATAAACGAATTTTTAAATGACAAGAATCCTTGGCAGTGATGTCGCCTAATTTTTTTTTTCATTTAAGCTATATATAAAGTGCATATTTATACATCTGTATTATTAAACACTATGACATATGTTATTGTGGAGTTTGTTCCTGCTTCTTCCCCACAACTATAACACCTTGCGAAGCAGAGTAGAGTCGAAAATAAAGTAAGAAATTAAGGGTTTTCTTTAGAATTTTATCTTTATATCTAATATATAAAATTCTCGTGTCACGGTGTTCAAACTTGAACTCCTCCTAAACGGCTTGACCGACTTTTACCAAATTTTACATGCGTATTCAGTAGATCTGAGAATCGGCTACTATCTATTTTTCATAACCCTAAGTGATAAGGGTGGTCCACCCCCTAAATTATTTTTTTTATTTTTTAGACAATTTTTTTGGTTTTTATTTTATTATGATACAACATACAAAAATACATATAACCTTAGATTTTCACCCCTCTACGATCAACCCTTATTTTTTTTAATTAAAACCCTATTTTTTTTTTGCAAAACAACGTTTGCGGGAACAGCTAGTTTAGTTATAAGATCGCTATGTATATCTAATTACTTACCATCTTAGAGGTAGGTATATGGGCGACTCCAGCCACTATTGCGTTAGGTGGCGTCCCCACGGGCATGTGGAAGGCCATGGAACAGGCCAGGGTAGCTGGAACCATCAGGTAACGCGGATCCATGTCCAAACTGCGTGCCTGTGAATATTTATTATTGTATTTACACTCGCCAACGAAATTTTTTTATAAGTCCCAAACATTATGGCAACACTGAATTATAGATATTAGACATATGTTTATATAATGTAATTTCTTTATTTATACTTCAAAATCAATTTAATTAACTTCAAAGTGATCACCGTCATATGAAACGCACTTTTGCCAACGCTTTCATCACTCCACAGAAGGAATAGTCCTTTTTTAGTATAGCCTTCAAGACTTTGGATTCGGTTTTTATCTCCTCAATCATGTCATGTCGTCCCTGCATTTGCTTTTTGAGTTTGCTGAATACCCTGAAGTCGCACGAAGCCAAATCTGATGTGAGTAGAGTTTTATTGCAAGAAAAAGTCGCGAAGAACCAATGCAGTATGACATCGAACAATCGAGAAAGAGTTTGACACACATACTTCAAAATGATTTGAGTGTATATAAATATATGTGTGCGTGCGCGTGCGTGCGTGCGTGTGTTAATTTTTTAATGTTGATATGGCAACCGCGAGCCGATAGATGCTGCGTTGGTAACCCCCCCCCCACCCCCCACTAGGTCTACCAACGATATAGTCAGTCACTGGATGCAGGCATCGCAGGATGCCTTGCAGTGGGCGTCTATCTGCTGAAAAACTAACCCACTTTAAAGGTCATAAATTACGTACATACTAAAAAATTGTAATAATATTTATGGCAACACTGAGTACGTATAACTCTTTTTTTTTGATGTATCCATCACACAATTTCGACCAGGATAAAGTATTAAGTCTTTTTTTTAAAACAAAAGTCATATATAAGAACATAAAGAAATTCTACCAAATGGTAACTTTTTTTAGTAGAATTTTCGCGCGATGTATACCTATAGTATGTAATGTATAAAGTTACCATATTAGCGAGAACCGGGAGGATGAGATTGGCGATGGCGACGTTAGAGGTGAACTCCGTGATGAACTGAGTCACCAGCACCACCACCAGCAGCACCAGCGCCGGGTGAAGTCCGTGGAGACCGTTCAGGGAAGACCCGATCATGGAAGACAGACCCGTTGCTTTACTGCCTTCAGCCAATGCGAATCCACCGCCTGCAAATAACATTCAAAATATTCTTTATTCGAACAAGGTGTACGTACATTTTTATGGTTAGAAATATACGGAGAAGGCTTTTATCCAACACTAAAACTCCCATGTATGAAAAGTCAGTCATTTTGATATAGTTAGCTAGTGATACAATAGAGCTAGGCTGTGTAGGTATATTCACTACCGCTACATACCCAACAAAAACAGGAGGCCCCAGGGTATCTTCTCCTTCAGGATACCCCAAGTGACGACGCCTGCGGATGGCTTGGACGCTGCCAGTTCTTCATCTGAAATATAATAATATTACTTATATATGTATGTACTGCATTCAATAATTACAGTAATTTAGCTTATAAACACAAAACAAATAAATAAATACACATCAAAACATTTATTTGTTCTGAACGGAATTAAGACACACATCAAATCATTTCCGAATAGAATTGTATCTATGTATGTGTATGTGTGTTACATTATGTATTGTGTATGTGTGCACATGCAGCCTTTATGGGACCACACCATGAGTCCGACGTGCTGGTCTTCCATACGCCTATGGTGTTTAGTTCTCACGGTCGTGTCACACACACATATATATATATGTATACGCGCGTGTGTGTCTCTGTGTGAGTGTGTATGTGTGTCTCCCTCTCTCTATCTCTGTCTCTTTCTGTATATCTATACATATCATTGTTATTTGTTATACTAACACGAGGCGGAGGCTGAGAAGAACTTGAAGAAATCCATGGACATGGGCAGGATGAACATCAGCACCACGATGAACATAGAGGTGACGCCGTCCTTCACCTTCCTGTGGGCACACACATCACATACACAACATTAAATACAACCATGGACATTGGGGGTCGAAGGTTCTCCAGATGCAACCACGAACTGGTAGACGCGGCGAGGGTTGACCCCCCCCCCCACTAGGTCTACCGACGATATAGTCAAGGTCACTAAATGCAGGCATCGCAGGATGCCTTGCAGTGGACGTCTATCTGCTGAAAAACTAACCCACTGTAATGGTCATAAATTACGTAGATACAAAAAATTGTAATAATATTTATGGCAACACTGAGTATGTATAACTTTTTTTATTTAATATATCCATCACCGATCAGGATCCAACCTCTTCCTCAGTAGATGGACTCACGACTTAACCAGTTTCATATGATGGTGAACCCTAAATACATAGGCCACTTGAGGTGGAGGGGGGCTGGTCATACATTTTTGCCCCATTATTGAGGCCTTCCGTTCTTCTATCTTAGTTTAAGGATATTTCATTCCTTCTCTCGTACTTTACAATTTCTCTCGCTCTTTAATTTTCTTTCACATTCTTCCCGTGCTATGCCTTCCATTCTTCGCCAGATTACACACATTTATTATATATTCATTATAAATATAAGTAATTCAGTAATTCTCATGATGCGAATTTACAACACTATTTTTTTTTCAATACACATAATAAATTTAAATGTAAAAAAATTGTAGTGAAGTTTAAATATAACTCACAACATTCAAAGTAATTATTGCACTAGCAACATTGTTATTGTTTTTTTAATCTGATTAATTGGTATCTATAGTACAGTGTTTTTATTATTTATTTATTACCCACCAAAATGATGTCCTACAAGAAACTGATAGAAACTGTACCATTAATATGTATATTAATAATATACTCACATAGTGGTGATGACATCAGCCCAGCCGGGCATGAAGCCAGGCTTGCGGAATATGTATAGGAACACAGCCAGGATGAACAGGAAACCTGACGCCTGAAAAGGTTTTTCGGGTTACTTTCTGGTCAAAAAATTAGTTGATTTTAAATTCCCAGGCATTAGATATGCAGGTATTTTTTTGTAGATAGATCATATATTAGGTGATTATTCCATCACCAAAGACTGATTCATCCGAGTACATAATCTGGTTAAATTAGTTGAATGATAAACATACCTTCTCGTGGAAGGTGACAGGGCCCAGATTCCTGTACTGCTCCTTGATGACCTTCATCGTGGTGAAGGAGCCTGATGATGCCTTGTTTACGTTCTTAGCTGCTTCACTGTTAGGTCTGAAATATTCATATGAATATAATGAAAATAAACCTTAACGCTATGCATTTAAAGTATAATTTGCTTTGTCTTTAAATTAATGTCAAACTTTCAATACTTATTGATAGTGTTATATATATCTCATCCTCGCTAAAATAATGTTAAGTTTTTAAAAAAGTTATCCTAAAATGTTTTCGAGATTCACTGATAGGATTATATATATATATATATATATATATATATATATATATATATATATATAATCTCCTGTGCAACAAGGTACTTTTATAACGCGTTTTCATATTACGCGATTTGACGACCCTCGTGTAACTAGTGTGAATCTTTCTATAACGCGAGAATTTCCCCCGTTAAATTGCTTTCTTATTAAACTTAGTGATTTGTGCATTGTTCATTATTAATATCAGGTAAATCTGCATATTTTGACAGATGTATTTTTATAGTTACATATTTATAAAAATTTTTAAGCTATATATATATTAAAAAAATGGTTTTTAATAACACGAATATAATACATTCTTTACATATTTCATAATTAATGCTAAATTTAAACCTTTTTGTATATAATGCGTTGTAAGAGGTCAAAAGTGCGCGCTATAGAAGTATTCTTGTATAATACGTTTTACTATAAGTTACAAGAGGGATTTATATATATATATATCGTTAGCTTAGTTATGAAACTTAATAAAATCATATAAAAAGCGAAATATTGCATTTTTAACCAATTCTTACTAACCTCATGTACTTTTCCTTCTGTATGAAGTTTTACAAAAATCTATATATGGGAGAGTAAGTAAAAAGGGAATCTTTACCTGAACATCCCCATGAAGGTGACTTGAAGCGAGAGCCAGACGAGGAACTGCATGAGCAGCATGGGCGGGGTGCTGTACGCCATGAACCAGAAGAAGTTCACAGACCCAGACACCTCCGGGAACTCTCTGCGGACGGGAGAAGATGTATAGATTTCACTGAATATTTATAAATACTTAAATTTTTCACCGTATTAACTATTTGTTTGTTTTGTTGCTCGCTTAAATTTTAAAATTAATGAATTTGACACAGTTACCACAGTTACACAGTTAACAAAATTACTTTTTCAATTAATATTTAATGTAACTGTGGGATTCTTCCTACAGCTGAGAGGTCCTGGAGGTAATAGCATGAAGATCAAAGAATATTTCAACAATTGGGATATTTATCTTATAAATAGTTAAATTTTTTATCTGATATGTATTAATGATTATTTAAACTGTTTCTTTTATGATAATTTATCAATCAAGTTTTCTTTAGGCACATAGATCATTTAGTAACTTATAACCGTGGTAATATTTAACATAGATATGACTTCATGTATGATTTCTATTTATTATCAGATCAAAACCTCCTGTAATTGAAATCAACAACTAAAAACTACTAAGATTTGTATTTCTATTGCTATTCTTTTCTATATGACTCTCTCGGAAAGCCCTAATCAAGATCTCTTCATAGGAGCACTTGAATCTGGTCACCATGGAGTGACTTCTAAGCTCCTGGATACCAAGGAAGTCCTCGTACTTCATTACCCTAGAAGAAGTAGAGCTGGGTTGCAGTGAAAGAAAAAAGAATAATTTAAAGTATATCCACTTACGAGTCAAATATCCCTTTGAAGGCTGAATTGGTAGCTGTGCCAACTAAAGTGCCGCAGCCGCCAAGTGTTGAAGCGTACGCGATGCTGAGGTAGTAGCATATGGTGATGTCGCTCGGCATTGGAGGCCTATGAATGAATGAAACACGTTCAGGAATGAAAAAGAAATTTCCACCTTATTAATATGGTACAAAATCGCTTATTAGCAATTTATAATCACATATACAGGATTATTGGTGATAGATATAAAAAAATATATATAAAGCTTGGTATATCTTGTTTGCTGATTACATAAGAAATATCAATACATGTAAAGAAACTAGTTTCTTTAATAATTATATTTCGTATCTTGCCACGCTTATATAATGTCGGTAAAGCAGTGTCTGTTTAACCTTGACACTTCATAGATGGCGCTGTTAACAATAGTGATATGATTGCGTCCATTGCAAACGCCGGTCGGTAAAGCAGTTGGTATTTGAGATTTCAAAGTGGTAATTTTAAATATTGCAGAATATTTTTTTAAAATGAAATCTTAAATGTCGTTTCACTATATTCATAACAACGCATTATTGTTTATTTGAAACATACCTACACAGTCGAGAGAAATTGTTTTATATTCATATCAAAATTTATTATTATTTACTATCTGTTACAATACCCGGAGTTAAATATTACACATCGATCTTTGGAAAGAGACAATCGGCTAATTTCGCCTTCGTAGAGCGTTATCTCTGTCGCACGAAATACAAATAGCCCGGTATCTATTAGGAGCTGTTACAACAAGTATCATTTGAAATTATAAAAAATTGTTCATCTACATATTTTTTTAATAAATCTATATAATCTAATAAATAAGTAAAAAATGAACTCACTCTTCTTCAGTGTTTCTATCATGGGCTGGTTTCACATCTTTGCCGTTTTCAGACAATGCATTCTTCTTTCTGTTCACATAGACATCTCCTAATCCTTGCTGAAATAATAAAAACTCTTATTCACACGACATTTCCAACAATTTTTTTCAAACTTGTCTCATATACACACCTGTTCTAAAACTTCCAGGATGGCTTCAACTATGGGCACCATCATGGTGGTGGCTGCCGCGTTTGACACCCACATTGAAATGAACATTGTTACGAAAGTCAGACCGAAGTTCAACCTGGAAGATGAAGTTAAGGATATATGTGTGTGTATATACTCACACAAATACATAAATATAATATGTATTTAAGACTTCAAAATTGATACACCAATAAGAAAACATAATATGATTCTACATTAAAAATTTCATTAAATTAAATCTGGTACTGACTGTTTACATACATTTGAAAAAAAAAACATTAATTTAAATTTCGAACATTAGCTCCTACGATAAAAATGGACTTCTTTTCCGATATTGTTATATGTTTTTGTTTTGAAAATAGGGCGGGGCACCAAAATGTTCGCTTATTGAAACGAGCATTTTCCATCAATATACTTATAAATATGCGTTTTGAATTTTATAAATGGTAGTCCAATTATGTCTAAAATCTGATTGCGTTTATTGCAAATAAATTAAGAGATCTTTGCAGTCGAAAGGAAAGTCGAAAGTCTTTGCGACGACGGACTGAGCTCACTCTGTGTTTGGCACCAATCAGTGTAACAGCTCCTGAAGATACCCCGTGGAGGGGTGAAACACGTGTTGAGTGAATTAACGGTGGCGGTTGTGTGATTCGCATTGTTTGCCGCATACGCATTTGTGCACTTTGTTGCACGACTACCACTGCATGTGCGGAAACGGCTAAATATTGGTCCTTTACTTAGATGAAGAGTTTAATCAGCTTATCCTCTATAAATATAAATCAGGTCAAGAAACCCAGTGCTCACCTCCTATGTGAACATCCAACCACCTGAACAGTCCACAATGCAACTCTCTTCGGGAGCTTCGAGTGCTGGACTCCAGCGGCTATCATGAGACCGCCCATGAACATCATGTTTGTCTCCTTCATATACGCCGCACATGTTTTATCAGAGTCCAGTATGCCCAGCGTTGGGAACAGTACAATGGGAAGCATCGATGTCACAGGTAAAGGTAGTAATTCCAAAACCCAATACGTTGCCATTATAAGTACAACGTACATACATTTGTAGGCCTGTAATTTTTTTTTAAATATAATATAATGCGAAGTTTATATTAGTGGGACTGGAAAGTAATGTCGCTATCTCAAGTTAAATTCACACGGCAACATTTGCAACAAGTTTTTATTTATAATCAACAATATATATATCATCAACAACCTTTTGCGATCTAGTATACAAAATCAATGCCGGAGCGGTAACAAATCAATCGGTTTTTCTGTATATGTCGACAGAAACGACATTATTTTCCGTTTCCCTCCAATATAAATCCTTGTCAGATTATAAATGTTTATCAGTTTTTATAATATCAGACATTTATTATTATTAACTAAAAGTAAAAGTAAAATTTTTTTTTGTTGACTTTTAAAGTGCTGACGTTAGTTAATTAGGTCAAAGTCTGAGACGATATGTCATTGAAATACGTCAAGTGTAAATAAAACCAATTACGCATACAATATATATTTCTGTGTACTGTGTCAGAATAAATATATCAGGATATGTATATATATATATATATATTTCTATATACGTCGACAGAAACGACATTACTTTCTGGTTCCAGTAATATATTAATAATGTTTACAATAGTTTGGTTTAATATTGTGATCAAAAAGTAAGGTGAATTTACACACGTAAATTTAATTCTTTATTTATTCATACAAATCAATTTCATCACCATCAAAGTAATGACCATTCGACGTACCGCACACTTATGATAAAGCTTTTTGAAGTCAGAAACAGTCTGAATAGTATTTTTCCTCTATAGTCTTCAAGGTCTTCGACTCTATTTTTATCTCCTCGGTCATATCAAAACAGAGTCAGCACATTGACATTTTGAGTTTGCTGAATAACCAGAAATCGCACTGAACGATACGAGTCGAGTTTTTGACAAATAAGTCGCAAAGAACCAATGCAGTAACATCGAACAATCTAGACTTGTACAAAACATCTTTCAAAATGTTTTGGACTGAACCAAATCATATTCCAACTTTTACATCTAATAGAATCAAGCGATACCTTGCGGAAGTCCATTCTAAGAAAAGGACTAATATATAGCTACTTCCGCCATGTTTTTTTTTTTAATCCAGAGACCGTTTCTTCAAAAATAGTTATAATTAACTCTGCTTAAATAATGATGATAGCGAAAGTAGCTATATATTATTCCCTTTCTTAATTCAAACTTTTGACAAACATACGCTTGGCAAATGTTAACAGTTCTACCAACCTAGTAAAAAAATACCTGCACACATAATGCCCGGGAGATTTTAAATGACAATATCACATTACTCTTTGATCACAGTAAACCATAAGTGTATTGTTATCTATTAATCAAATGTAAATTATGATTTATCACATTTAATCATAAATGATGAGATTCGTAGATATCTATATCTGGCATAGTCCAACGGATAGACAAGTTTTAAGTGGCAGTTGGCTGACCACAAACCGCTCAGGATAGTGGACAGGCGTATTTAATGGTCGTTCCTATTGGGAATCTATATTAAAGTCCTTTGTTCAGCAGTGGGTATCCTATACCTGAAATGATGATTAACAAACATAAATAGTAAAAAAATAAACCTTACCCTCACAGAATCCGAACCAGAATTCAATATTGGAATTGGCAACAATATTAATGGAGTAAGAACCACGATGAGGGACTTCCAGTAAATGGAAACGAAAAGACTCAATCGTTGCCATAACGATGCACTGGATCTTCCTCTGGAAAAGAAATATGTGGTGCCGCTGGAACAGAAATAATTATTGTTAGAACTAGACAATCAAGTGACTACAAAACATAATTAAAATCTAAAGGTATATAAAAACTAAGCAAAATCATCCTGAAATAGCCGCCTTCAAGCATTACAGTAATACCCCGCTTTACGCGACCCCGTTATACGCGGTTTCACTATAACGCGAATTGCAAATATCGCGCTCAAATGCCTCGAATTACGCGAAAGAATGCGTATAAATATAATGTAGTCATCAACTTCGCTATGGTCGCGGGATCCCAATCCCCAACAGTGTTGGGTGTTATGAATGTATTTTACAAGAACGTAAACAAAACGTTACCCAAAAGACAATAGATTTATTTTTCCGTAAAAAATAAGAGTATGTATTGCATAAAGTGTTCCTAGAATTAAAGTGATTGATTGAAATGATTTGTATTTTTTTTTGTAATAATTTTTGACTATGTTTAATCATAAACCCCCTTATACGCGAATTTTTTTGGAACGTATCCCTCGCGTAAAACGGGGTATTACTGTACTTGTATGTGTAAATATATTTATGTATAAACTCAGGAGACAATCTCAACTTTGGTAAGGATATCTTTGCAGGGGATAAATAGGACGCATTACAACAGTTTTATCTATAGTTTGGAAATGCAGCAATACCTCCTATAGCACCTCTTATAACGCTACCCTCGTATAACGCGGGATATGCCCGCATCTAGTGAAATTTGTTTTAATATCTAATAGATCCATCCATCCTAACTAAGGAAGGGACTAATATATAGCTACTTCCGCTATATAGCAGTAGTCGTGAACATAAATGCGCGTGCGACAAACAATGCGAAACACATCTACCACCGTTAATTCACTCTACACGTTGTCTACCTCAGGGTGAGGAAGTAGCTATATATTTAAAAATAATAGAACAATTAACTAAGAAAGGGACTAACTTTCTTAGTTAATTGTTTTATTATTTTTCGTAACTAGTAGTACCTTGCATGGGTTGCAACGCCACCAAATAAAAAAAAATTGAAGAGAAGACATTATACATTAAAATCAGTTTACGACTTTTTATTAATTTAAAAAAAAACCAACTAACTTAGAAACCTTCTTGGGCTCATTCATAGCAACTTTGCTTAAGATCATTTCACGATCACATGCATAGTTTACGATGCTATGAAGGACATACAGACAGTCAATATTTCATAACAAAGTTTGCACTAGTATTGTATTTAAACTCCCTCAGCTGAATATGAATTATTTGTATATGACGCGTTATACGGGGACGCAATGTAAAACTAATCTACCGTGTTATAGGAGGAATTACTGTAACATACATCCATTATAAGAGATTTTTAACTAATTATTGTAGATACACTGGCAACATTTAGGCACCAAATACATAGGTAAAGACAGACATTAATAATTATTGCAAAAACTAAAAGACGTGTATTGTAAAACATCAATTTTTAAAAAATTTAAAATAAATAATGGTTAAAAAATTGTAAATAAGAATTATATATATTTAATAAAACAGCTACTAAAATATTATGAGAGAACTCTTTAATTTGCAGAAACAAATATTAAAAAAATTAAATGTCACAAGAGTGGGCAAAGCCAACTAGATTCTGCCCAAAATCACTTACATGTTATATAACTGTAATATCAATAAATAAATTAGAAATATCTTTGTTTATTGAAAAAGTATGCATTATAATATTATTTAAAGATGATTTATTATAGTACTAAATAATGTCTAAATGTTGTAATGTGATACATTGGAATTACTTCTCTATAATAGGCATAGCAATAGTAAGTAAACATTATATATACTATATTGAAACCTTCAGACAACATTCCATACAAGCTTTATACATCTAAAAGCCTATATAATATTCAGGAATATCAAACCTTTAAGCATCTAAAGGATGATTAGTTACTAGTAAAAAAAAAACTATAAAGGGAGAATATATAGCTCTTGTGTTAGCAAAAAGATTTAAAGTTTGCACCCTGTATAAAATTATTACTCTGAAATATTTATTCAATATCCCAGAAAATACATGCCAAAGTATTTTCATTGCAATATATAACAAAAAATATAAAGCAAGCGGACTCATCACTCGAGGTGATGACTACCAAACAACCTGGATGAATATAAGAGACATGAAAGAGAGGGTGGTTTAGTGTATATATATTAAAAATGTGCACATATTTTAAATAGCATACACTTTATATATACATACATTACTGTATGCACACGTAGATGCATATATGAATATATATATATATAGTTTACTCAATAGCAAGAAGTCATATATGATTCAAAAAAAAGTTGCGAAGAACCAATGCAGAATGACATCAACACAAAACATCCTTCAAAATGGTTTGAGCTGACCCAAATGATATTTAATCTTTTAATAAACAGATGTAGCCTATTTATGTATATATAAAGATATATATATTATTACAAATCAATATCTAGGTCTATAACTTCTGGCAGTACATACAGGAACAGATAATAAACAACAATTAATTTTAATATACAGAAACTCAAATGTTAAAAACACTATTTTTATAATACCATTATGTGATTTATTATTTTTGAAACCATTTAATTTTTGGATAAGGTATACCATACATTAATTGGTACAAAATGAGCTAATACATTCACCATTTATATTTTTAACCAGTCACCATGTATATCATGTATATCATGGTATATGAAAAAAGTTTCTATATCCATAATCATATTAATGTATTACTTATACATATTATACAAGCAATAAAGAATGCATATAAGAAATAGACATTACATAGCGAAGTGAAATAATTAAGGTGCATATATATAGAATATTGTTAACCTTTTTAATCCTTCCACCAGGCAAAGGAACATCCCAACGCCTCCATTCAAATAGAAGCACAGAATATCATTGTACATATTAATGTAACCCATCATTTTTACATATCCTATTTATATATAAACATATCTAAGAATTTAAGTAATAATCTTTGAATTTAAATGAATTATTTCAGAGAATAAATTATGACTTTTTAAGACGATCTTCAATTTTGGATCCATTGAACACTGATATTTGTACATATTTAAATTGAAATTATCACTATAGGTAACTGTTGTTATATTTTTTACTATGTTTATATAATTAATTCAAGATTTAATTATAAAAATATTATCACGTGGATTTCTGATATGTAAATATGGAGAAATATAAATGGATTAAACAATATATTGTGAATATCTTTTTAAATTGCGAAAGACGCGACGCCATGTATATATGTGAGTTGAATGATAAAGAAAGTAAATAATGATGAAATACTACCGAGCATCATCACCAACGCCATTTTCAATAGGTACAGGGTTGGAGTTAGACATTTTTGTGGTATTTTTCAATCCTTGTCACCAAGACTAATATTTTCTTTCTTCACCGTTGTGTCCACCTCACATTATCACAGATATCTGAAAAAAATAAGAAATAAAAATTAGTAATTATGACTGAATATTAATAAAGAATATGGTAAACTATCTAAGATCTTTAAATACCTTTTTTTGAATTCAAACAAAACGTTCTTATTATGACAATGACAAATACCTTTGTTGTGACTTATGACGTCACAAGAAATAATTTCGCGCAAAAAAACCTTATTAAATAGAATTTAAAACTTTTATTAAATTTAAATGTAATATCGAAAGAATATGTCTATTTGTTATATAAATCCAAGAATTATTAGTAATTTCTAATATATATATGTGAGTAAGAGTTAAATTTAGGTTAGTTTATACTAATAGAGTTGTACAGGAGAACGAATATCTTTTGTCATTGATTTGTAGTAAAGATTTGTAAATGAATCCGCAACGTTTACATGTAGGTAAAATATCAGCCAATATCTGGCATTTACGGTTCCTATTGCTCTTGTTGATTGTTTATGTATGGAATTTTCTTTAGTTTATTCCATTTTAATCTTAGATTCTCAGATATCAATATCAAGTATGTCAAAATACCCAGAAATTACGTAAATCTGTCTAAATAATAAAAATAATTATCAAAAGAAGCAAATGATAGTTGTTTTAACAGCTCCTAATAAATACTGGACAGTTTGTATTTCATGCGACAGAGATAACGGTCTACGAAGCCGAAATTAGCCAATTGTCTCTTTCCAAAGGTCGATGTGCAATATTTATCGCCGGATACTGTAAATGATATGGAAATAAGAATTTCACTAAAAATTCTATTGATAATATTAGAAAGTCAGAAATTGTTAGTGAATATCAAATTTAATTTATATTGATATTTTTTTAAAGTAGCTAGGCGTAAAATCATTCGATTTTTTAAATTAATTATAAAAAATTATCTAAAAGGTGCTATATTATATCTGTCCGGCGAATACAGAATAAAAAAATACAAACTGTCAGTTAAGACGTTAAACGTCAAAAACAATAACATTGGATGTAGATTCCAAATAATTCTAAACAAGTTCAAAGTTAAAATATAACCAATTCCAGTGCAAAGTATCAGTGTAACGTGCGATAAGTGTAATCTAAACTAAAATGACTAAACATGAAACGAAACCGGAGATAGAGGGTGAGTTAATTTCCGTTGTTTTGCTTCGCTTTATACATTTTCCGAATGTATTAATTTTTCTAATCGCTTTTATGTAATAATACATTAAATATTTACTCCTTTAATATGTAACCGACACGGTAAATGATATTTTATTTCGTGTAAATCATCTAACCTAAAAAATTGTTTATTTACATTTTTTATAAATATATATGTCAATCGCGTGCTAAATTCTTGTTTACCGTTTAAATAAAAATATTGTTATCGTATTGGATATGTTTGGATATAACATTAATTTGCAAATTGGTACATATAACCTTATATATGTTGACTGTAGATAACTTACCCTTGACCAATAACATTTCACATAATTTACTATATCTATAATTTATACAATGATAACTTTTAGTTGTTCTACCATTTAACATCCTTTGCTGTGGTGAGAATTGAATGACTACTGACATTTTTTTCAAATCATTTGTGATGTCATAATTTTGTTGGACTATTTAAATTGATAATATTTAATTTAATTTAATTTTTTATTTTCACTCGCTCAGGAAACTAAAAATTAGTTACATTTTAACAGACGACATATGTCAAGGAGTCATTACAAGTTTCTGCCTTTAGCAATTCATTGCGAGGACATGCAAAAGGATTATAATTCTACATAGAAGAAAGTTACTCAAAAAACTCTATAGTACATACAGGATCAGCAAGAAAATCTTACAAGATACATATAAACATATACTCACATCACATGAATATGTACATGTATGCAAGTACATGCGCACACAGATATCTAATATATAAAATTCTCGTGTCACGGTGTTCGAACTTGAACTCCTCTGAAATGGCTTGACCGATTTTTACCAAATTTTATATGCGTGTTTATTAGGTCTGAGAATCGGCTACTATCTATTTTTCATACCCCTAAGTGATAAGGGTTGTTCACCCTTAAAATTTATTTTTTTATTTTTTTGACGAAATTTTTTGTTTTTATTTTTTTATGATACAACATACAAAAATACATACAACCCTAAATTTTCACCCCTCTACGATCAACCCTTATTTTTAAATTGAAAATTAAAATTTTTTTTGCAAAACAACGTTTGCGGGTACAGTTAGTAATGTATAAATAAATAAAAGTTACTTTAAATTCAAGAAACATCATATATGTAGATATATTTTTTTTGTAGAATATTTGATCCTATTTAAGCATTGTTAAAAAATGGAGATTTTGGCTCAATTGTGGGCCATATAAGTTTCATTGGTAAAGTTACCCTCAGACCAAATATTTCAAATGTCAAACAAAATGCATCTAGCGGTGATCTGTGTGACTGTTCTTTAACTGGATGGTGTGGTTTTCAAATCTAATAAACACCTTTAGGTTTTAGGAATTTTGCTTCATCACTAAAATCTGGTGTTAATAGTATTTTTAAAAATGTTTCCCAACCTCCTTTCTGCCACAACCCATCATAGTTTTTTTAAAATTCTTATGCCCCAAGTAACACAAAATTATTAAAATAAAAAATTTAATTGTTCACTTAATAAATAACAAAATGCAGTAAGTGAATTTCTAATATTTGAAATAAGTATTTTTTATATTAGTTTATTGTTTTAATTTAGTTAGATCCTCGCACTTAATGCTTGATGATGACATTTCATATTAGGTTTCTATTTCCATAGCTTCACTTTTTGTATGAGTAAAAATTTTACAGCACTATATCCAAATTTGGCTAAAAATGAAGATGAGACGGTAGCAATAGTTTTCTTGCTAATTTAGTTAAATTTGGGTATTTTATTCCAGTTTCCTCACAAAGCCATGCTGTCAAGTGAAATTATACCTAATAATTATTAATCACATTTACATTTATATAAATTTATTTTTATCGAAATCTAGTATTGCATTTAAATGGCCTAGAGTTTTGTGACAGTATATGCCATGTCATTGCCCCTATTGAAAATGCAATGGCTCCCACTTTAGGATACACTGGTTAAGAACATATATCTCAAATAATAAAAATAATTGATTTCATGATTCTGGCTCGGCCTGATGGAGTAGTATGCTCTCACCAGTAGGTCGTAAAGCATACAACATATTAGGTATAGCAAGGAGATTTGTAACAATTTGTAAATTGGTTTAAGTATACTATGTATGCAATACTGTATTTTTCTTAAAGCTAACTTGGCTCCAGGCGATAACCTCTTATTCAAGAGAGATCTACATAAGAAAAATTTAACTAACACTAATAGATTTATATTATATCTTTTAGTTAATGTTTCAATCATATATAGGTTAGTACTAATAAAAAAACATGTGCTTAAATAATTTATATATAGAATAAATAAATAAAATATACATATACATTGGTTTTATATTGCCTAACCCGGTCTTAATTTTTTTTTCACATTTGTACTAATCACAATTGGTTTACTATGGATTCAAAAGATGCTGTAAGCCAAGTTTCAGCTCTCTTGAGTACCCTAAATTTAAATACAATATACAACCTATGATAAGATTTCATTTAGAAGGCTCTTTAGACTTGTTATATCATGGAACATCTACTTAAGAAATATATGATGGCAACCTTTAATTACTTTAAAGTGATAGAATCTAAGTGCCTTCAGTGCTTTGCTACTTCTTTCTCTGGTGAAGCTGAACTGAAGCTGAAATGAGTGGCATTGGACCATTAGAGTTGCAAGATAAAGCCTAAACCAATGTGAACGACATTAAAACCCGTAATACCAACATAATAAAACATTGTGAGGCTTGTTTATGTGATATATATGCTGTATGAGTCTGCAATAGTCATAAATTAAAATATTCTTTATTTGAATAGGCTGTTGAAACATCAATCAACATGAAATGTCGGCATTGTTGTCCCTACAGGAAGCTACCACTGGTTCAAGAACAGTTGCTCTTTACAAATGTAGTTTCATAAAGATGATGCAAAATTAGGTTTCTGAGTAAATAACATTTAATTCCACGCATTAATATCAGTATGATATACTTGCAAAGAATAACATACTTTTTTTCAAATAATGTTTTAATTCTTTCTAGTTGCAGAAATGAAATTTACTGTGGAATTTATTGTACATGTATACATTTAGCTATAAACAATGCTTATTTAGTTTTTGAAGACACTGTCTAACACTGTTGTGCGGACATACAAAACATATATATATGTTGCATTAACTTGCAAACTTGCTTTACTTACATTTTTAATGTTGTCTTTTAATATCACAGGATCATAGACAAGTGCAAATCATTTTTTTATAACATATCACTGAAATGTAACTTTTTAAATTACAACATAACTTAGTGATGATATAAAATGCATTATACATTACACTGTTTGTTGATCAACACCGTGCGATAATGCAACACACCTGTCATCGTATTGAGTTTGGAAGCCATATTAGCGCAGAGTTATTTATTCTCACCGCATAGTTACATGCAAACCGTGAAGTTTATTTTGCGACCGCTAAGTAGATATTTTTCCATTCAATCTGTCAAATAAGTGTACACGACTAATGAATGAAGAAGGATATTTAGATGTTTTCATTGTGTCTGCAGATAGACGGTTCACTGCAAGACATAGGTTCCGATGACCTGTCTCCCGCTGCCTGTATTCTTAAGACATCCTTAGACTATGACTGTAACTATGTGGGGTCACCTTGTTGTTTTTGTATGGGAGGTGGGAATCTTCAGGATGGACACAAGATACTATGTCCATGAAGGACAGGTTTTAATTCCTATCAACTGGAACAACTTCGGTGGTCGTCTTCGATAAGTTTAGAGGAGCTACCGAATCTTCTGCGGAACTCGGTACTGTGCAGATACATCCAGGTAGGAAGCTGAACCACCCTCGGCATCCTCGCTGCACAAAGCCAAAGACTAGCAGCAAAAACTTTAATAGAGACAATGTGTGTGGATATTCCAAATTACACTTCGGACTGTTGTTATTACCGTCAAGAACTACTGATCCCAGGAATAATCCCAAAGTTTATCTGCGCTCGCCAGTCTTTCTGTACAGAAGCATTCCGCCCCAGCGGCTATCTATTACAGCACCATAGGTCCTATCCACCATAGGTCCTGTCCACCATCGGTCCTCTCTACCATAGGTCCTGTCCACCATAGGTCCTGTCCACCATAGGTCCTGTCCACCATAAAGGTGGACGTCCTGCTTTTGTTTGTTTGTGGTGCCTCCAAAACCATGAGGCTCCATTGGACATTTGTTCTATGCACTATGTTACCTTTCCAATATACTGCTGTATGAAAGATTTAGTATAGCACCAAACGTCTTCTAACTATCTTGACAAGTTAGACTTGAACCTGTTAACCTAAGTTGTGAACTTAAACCAAGTATATTAGTGATAAACAAAACATACGCATGAATTTATTATGCGTATCTAATACGGCTTATATACATACAATAGACGTGACAACCAGGAAGTATATGTATGTGACGTCATAGTGGAGAAACGTTGAATTTATTCAAACTCTTTACCGTTATACGTTTAAATATATTTTTCGATATTTATTTTTACATTTTGATGTTTTTTTTTAATTCAAATGAATAAATAGTTCGCTTAAAGGTATTTAAAGTTTTTCTTTGTATATTTAAAAGTTTTCATTGTGTAATAATTTTATAAAAGGCAGTTTTATTTTTCTTAAATGGCAACACCACTCGACCCTGTTATAAGGTATTATGGTAGACCTAGATATCCTTTAGGTAGACACGACTATTAAATTTATGTGTGCAAATATTTTTAGTAAGAATTACAGCTTTATTGAGGTTACCGATATTTCATCACGAGGTGATCGAATGCTAATGTTACCGTATTCTGTTTTGGGGGAACCGTATCACCTATTATCAAACAAAATAAAGACGAGAAACGAGTAAAAACATACACGATTGTAATAATTTTATAAAAGGTAGTTTTATTTTTCTTAAATGGCAACACTACTCGATCCCGTCACTATTTTGTGACAACTTCCGGTAAAAGGATTGAGAGTGGTGGGGATGAAACAGCGTTTTGATTATTGAGTCGGGAGCTCGGTCACTCGTTCAATAACCATCGAAGTGATAAGTTGTCTAGTGGAAACTATGCTAGTTGGCCGATAAGAGTATTAACAGTGGAATAAAATTATGTACTGTGCTGTGAATTGGGAGTTTTTCTGATAATTTTACACGCTATAAAACATGTACAAGGTTGCATAATTGTAAAGAAAAAATTACAATGGGCGGCCTTATCACACGAGGCAATTTATTACAGAATAACATAGTATCGAAATAGTGGAGGGAAACATAACAGGTAGTTAATGTATAGATAAAACATACATATATGTATAACTAGATGATCCCGCAAACGTTGTTTTGCAAAAAAAAATAAAGTTTTTAATTAACAAATAAAAAATAAGGGTTAATCGTAGAGGGGTGAAAATTTAGGGTTGTATATATTTTGGTATGCTGTATATCATAATAAAATAAAAACCAAAAAATTTGTTTAAAAAATAAAAAAAAAGTTAGGGGTGGACCACCCTTATCACTTAGGAGTATGGAAAATAGATAGTAGCCGATTCTCATACCTACTGAATACGCATAAAAAATTTGGTAAAAATCGGTCGAGCCGTTTCAGAAGAGTTCAAGTTCGAACACCGTGACACGAAAATTTTATATATTAGATTATAAATACAATAATAATTAAAACATCAATCTAACTTGAATTGCAAATGCCTCAGAGAGAAAAAAAAATATGTAAAAAATGTTAGAGTGGACATATACGTTTATCTGCTTGTTCAATATTGAATCATATATATAAGTAATGTATAAATTGTAAATTATATAAAATTGTATCTCTGGAAACGAACCCGTGACCGATAGCAAGCCAGTATAGTGCTGAACTACCACCGCTGAATTGGCATCACCTTTATTTAAAGTATTGTGTACTAAAATGCATTACAATGTATATGATTGTTTTAAAATTGTTACTTATTTATTACGTTTCGAATAGATTATGCTCGGCTGTACAGTACCCGCCGATAAATATTGCACATCGACCTTTGGAAATCACAGTACACAGTAGAAAGAGAGATTAGATATTTTGATTTTTTATTATATTTTGATTTTATTTGATTTAGATAAATGGTTTGAATTATCAAAAAGCTTGAATACTAATGATATATATCGTAATTACTTCGATTTTTTGGTGATCAATATTTTAATTTACTATATCTAAGATCTATCTATTTTTAAGGTCTATACGCCTAAATTAAGCAAGTACTTTTACATATTTGTATAGTGTAGGGTCGAATTTTTTTTATAATATATTCACGACGTTGAGATGAACAAGTACATTATTGTTGATTTAAAATTTAGAGAACGTTCCGCACTAAAATACATCTAAAAATTATATGCATATGGTAATTGCAACCGGATTTGTAATGCTAAATGTATAAACATGTTTATAGCCACATCGCCTAAAGCGTGTTGATATGATAGATTCATTTTTATCATTACTTCCACTCTGATTTATACTTTTATAAGATCTAAGGTGAATTTGTTCTTACAAATTAATTATTCTCTTTCAAATAAAAAGTACTTTTGCAAACGTATTTTCCAGTCCTCAAAATAGTTGAAAAAGTATTTTTCTTGTATTGACTTAGAATTGTGTCGAAACAAAGTCGTCACATCACAATATAATG
The DNA here is from genome assembly GCF_028537555.1 of Battus philenor. Taxonomy (NCBI): domain Eukaryota; kingdom Metazoa; phylum Arthropoda; class Insecta; order Lepidoptera; family Papilionidae; genus Battus; species Battus philenor. The sequence goes on from NW_027181686.1 coordinate 11,867,656, forward strand.
GGGTTTTTTTTACAACTTTTTGTTTGATAAACTTCTTAATTTTTGCAACTTATTGACTTTATATTCCATAGACATTATCGTTCCTGCTTTTGTTTTTACAAATTTTATATTTTCCGTATTTTTTTGCTCACGTGTTTAACTAAGTTACAATACCCGGCGATAAATATTGCACATCGACCTCTGGAAAGAGACAATCGGCTAATTTCGGCTTCGTAGAGCACTATCTCTGTCTCACACTACCTATGTTACGTATTGTGTCGTGCGACAGAGATAACGCTCTTCGAAGCCGAAATTAGCCGATTGTCTCTTTCCAAAGGTCGATGTGCAATATTTATCGCCGGGTATTGTACATTGGTCCCTTAAAATATTTTTTAACTAAAATCTAAAGTAAAGTAATTATTTTTTTAATCATTTACACAACGTACTAATAATGTCCAGTTTTTAAGATCATAGTTCGTGCGACCACTAAACCTTACTCCATATTGCAATCTTAGGTTTGTAAGTCAGTATCTGTGCGATATTTGCCGATTTTACCTTTTGCTAAATGTATATAAAGATAATTTATAAACATTACACTGAAGTGTATATAGTACTAAAGGGTTAGTGGCTTATTAAAAGACTTTTGTAACACTATCAATTTATTTAACACACGAACAAATTTTTATTAGCGCTTGAGTGCGAGCAAAAAGGACGTGCATTCGTCGTAGGACTCTGGGGCGCAATGTGCTCTGCGACCGAGTGAAAGCGGGCAATAGAACGAAGGCGCAAAAGAAATAAAAGAAACAAAAGGTCTGCGCCCGCGTCACCGGTGCGTGCATGTGCCCGCTGCACTAATTCGGCACACTAAGTTCGCCCGTCGGCTACGCTCGCCCACAAAATCTTACACCTATTATTCATTCAGACATCACATCAGTGTATATACGACTCCCACAGTACTCAGTAAAAATATAAATAAAAATAAACTGTTGAGTCCTAAATCGACTGTTAGCTTTGATATCTAGGTTATTGGCCCACCTGACAGCCGAATGTACACAATTGCTAACTAATTCTGAATACAATTGTATGCACTGCACTAACCTATGTCTTATTATTAACAATGTTACATTTATTAATTACACGGATTAGATTGTCAATTGGAGTTACAGTTTTTAATTAGAATGAAAGGATTTGTTTAATGGAATCAGGCGTTATTTTTCGGCACTCTGTGTTTGGCACTAATCGGTGTAACATAACTCCTGAAGATGCCCCGTGGAGGGGTGAAAACCGTGTTGAGTGATTTAATGGTGGTAGTTGGGTAATTCGCATTGTTTGCCGCATGCGCAATTATCAGCGGGCTGACGGGCGGTGCACTTTGTTGCAGGATTGACAAAACAACTGACAAAAAGTCACATAGGTAGTGTGGGACAGAGATAGTGCTCTAGAAAGCTGAAATTACCCGATTGTATCTTTCCATAGGTCGATGTGCAATATTTATCGCCGGGTGCTGCACATAGGAGTACTAAAATAAAATTTGTTTAAAAACCATATATCGTCGGACGAATAGGTCGACGGTGAAGCAATAAAGTTTGTTATGAAGTCCAAGGCTACGAGATATTTTTACTGTTTTGAAGATCAACCCACATGCGTCGGGTTACGTAATAGTGACGCACGAGGGGGTCATTTGAATAGAGATGGGGGCACGTCTATTGCGTCAGCTATACTCGATTCAACATAACTCATTCAATCGAAATAGTGTATACAAATAGATACCAATCAATGGCGTGCGCGGCGGCGTAGATTTGTATGAATTGATATAAATTGATTTTTATAACACTACCCTCCATCCAGAACTATTTATATAGTCGAATATTGCTTTGACTTAGGTTTGATGTGGCAAAACATTGAACGTTGGACAAAGAGCTGGTCCAGGTTGGCACAAGACTTGATACCAGTGGCCAGATGGTGTAACATGGAGACAAACTTTTCAAAAAGATCTTCAGAAGGAAGTGCAAGGAGGATAGATACATCGCTGTCACGCCCTTGAAGAAACTTTTTTCTGCACGAACTCCTCTTTTCATTAGTTAGGGCAATCAATCCGTGAAATGGTAATCTAACAGTATTTCTATAAAAAAATTGAATGCGGTGATATAATATCTGCCGGATTCATCTAGTAACATACAGGGGATTGGTTATAAGTGTAAAAATTTTGCTACGCTTTCCACTATAATGTCGAGTGTCACTCGACACTGATTTTGTTCCACAAGCTCCACTGTCGAGCGATACTCGACATGGTGTAATAACAGGTTGTCAAATATCTCCCTTCCGCTTTTTTGCTCTTTATTCAATACTTTATAAAAAGTGTTACAGTGATCGGATTTAGTTCAAATATGCGCCGTTTTGTTCGATAATCTGTTTCCATCTAGACGGCAACTTCATAATACCTCCCTCGTAGAAGCCCCCCTCCTTATTTGCGAAGAACTCGGACAGCCACTTTTCACAAACCTCTTTTGAGTTCAACTTTACACCACCAAGGGCGTTCGCCATGGACAGGAACAGGTGGTAATCACTTGGCGCTATGTCCGGGCTATATGGTGGATGTGATAAAACCTCCCATCCGAGCTCCCGTAGCTTCTGACGAGTCATCAACGAAGTGTTTGGTCTGGCGTTGTCCTGGTGGAACACTACACCCTTCCTGTTGGCCAATTTATATACACTTTGAAGCGTCGATTATTTTAACATTATGAGCAGTAAGCTACCATAGGCTCGACGTGCTGAACTGCTGAGAAGAATTCAGAAAATTAACACTTCGTCTTTTAAATGTACATATATCAAACATATGAATGAGTCAACTAACTATACTCTATCTCTTATTGGCAACTAATTCTCTATATATCTACATCATAAATGTCAAAGCGCAGTGACATTTGTGCGCCATTTGCAAAAATTAAGACGCGTTCACATTATGATACGTTTTCGCCGGCTCTGAATCGTCGAAACCATTCCTCCGCGGTTCGAAGTGATAGAGTACCATCCCCCAAAACACCATTAATCTCACGGAACGTTTCTCTAGCGGATTTGCCTTTAACGAAGGAAAACTTTAAAATAGCGCGAATTTCGGCGTTAGTGAACTCCATGTTTACACGTCTATAACTGTTGAACGCAATATCCAAACTAATCATGCATAGCGTCGTTTTGTAGGTTATGTCAAGACCTTTCAAATTATGTATAGTATTGCCAGATACGAGCTCTGTAGCGCTTTGTACATAGCAGCGAAATTCAAAAGACAAAAAGGCGGAAGGGAGATATTTGACAACCTTTTACTTCTTTTTGCGGAAAATTTTAAAACGGGAAAGATTTTTGTTACTAAAATGTTTGAATCACGAATGAATGAAACATATTCTAGAATCGCAGGATACTATAATTCAATTAAATTTTATCGATGCTACATAACAGCTTTGGAGTGGAAAGGGTTAATGTGTAGGTAAATAAAATTGCCAAAGATTAAATATCTGTCTGTGTATCTAAGCAGTGGTAGTAAATACGTGTTAAATATTTGAACAATAAATAATGTTGCAAAATAAAATAGTAAGGAAACCTAGAATGCAGTGGTTGAGGATGAATGTATGGCTAATGGAATGAAAGAGAAAGACTGGGAAATTTGTAGAGTGAAAGGAACAGTACGACAGATAAGATAATACATGAAAGAGAAGAATGATAATAATAAAAAAAATATGAATAAATTACTAGAATTAAAAAGTCCCTGTCCCACACGAGATAGGGGAACGAGAGGTCCCCAACAGCGGGGACCATAAAAAAAAAGAAAAATAAAAAGCAGTGGTAGTCCAATAGAGTACTGGGTCTTGCGATCGTAGGTCGCGGGTTCAATTCCCTGGATAAAGTTACAATTCACATTTTGTGCATATATATGATTGCCACTGCTCACAAATTGTCAGATGATGTGCCTCTGCGTACTATAAAACCACACAGCGATCGCCTGCTAAGCGTGGCGATTATAGGATATTCCGTCAGATATCTTAGGGGGAGATTTACGCCTTATAGTGGATTTCTAAGAGCTGAAACAGCGACAACGTTTTTAACAAATTTCTGATAATTCGTTTTTATATAATTTTATTATTTAGTTTTATATTTCGTTAATACGACCAATATTGATGTATGGCTGTGAAGCTTGGACGCTAACTTTGAATGAAGAACAAAAACTGTTAGTGACGTAACGCAAAATCATGCGGAAGATCTTGGGACCAGCGAGAAATCAAGACGGATCTTGGAAGCTCCGAAAGAATGCCGAAATTAAGACTTTAGTAGCACAGCCAAATATCATTGGCGAATATAAAGCTCAACGAATCCGCTGGCTTGGTCACTTGGAGCGAATGGGATCGGATCGGAGCGTGAAGGTAGCGTACCTGGAAAAACCGAGGGGTCGAAGACCAGTGGGTAGACCCAGGTATCGCTGGATCGATCGCGTTGAGGCAGACTTTCGCGAATTGAATGTCAGCCAATGGCAGACGGTGGCGCAAGATAGAGGAAAGTGGAAGTCTCTCACTTCGGAGGCCAAGACCCACTTTGGGTCACTGAGCTAGCGGAGTAGTAGTAGTATTTCGTTAAAATTTATACATTTTATTTAAATACTAAGTTTTGTAAATTATAAATAAGTATCACTATGTGTAGCACGCAAAAAAAATTTAAATTGGCCCGTAGATGAAAAAGGTTGGTCACCCCTGGTTTAGATGAACATTTGTAATTCGTTCCCGGTAGCGGTTGGTTTTGTTGTTTTCAAATTATCCTGTTTATCGTCTTGCATCATGCGATGACATAATATCGGGCTGCGAATACATGAACTTGTTATTGAAATGGGATATACAGAATCCTTTAGCGGTCTTTTGTTACGTGACATTCTACGTCGTAGGAACTTGATCTAACACGTGTCGATACGTTATGTTATATAAGTACAGTAGTTTTGTTTTAGACGTATTCTTGATATATAGCTGCCTGAGAGTCTCCAAGACAGGAAAGTTAAACTCAAAATATTCAGGTCCAATGTGAAAACCGTGTTGCTATATGGATGCGAGATGTGGAAGGTCAAAGATATGTCGCGTCGGATCCAAGACTTCGTTAACAAATGTCTTCGACGTATTTTGGGAAAAACTGGCTTGAGAAAATCTAAACGCTGCGGTGAGATTCTCATCGACCAATAGATCAGACGCCGCAAGTGGAACTGGATAGGCCACACGCTCCGAAGGGACCCTGATCACATACCGAGGCAAGCTCAAGAATGAAATCATCAAGAAATGCGAAGATGTGGTCGCCCAAAGGAGTCCTGGCGGTAAACGATCACTGAAGAAGTGAAGGCAGGTGGAATGACGTGGAGCGAAGTAAAGCGCGAGGCTCAAGATCGCTCAGGATGGTGACGTACTGTGGACGCCCTCTGCCCCATCTTGGGGACATGGAAATAAATGATGATATAAGTAGTTTAAAAATAGTTATATGTGGTATATGTGTAGTGGTAGATGATTTATAGCAGAGATAGTTTCGATGACCCTCGGATACCAGGATAGAAACCAGGAATGAGGAATTTTAGGCAGGTGTTTTTAAATGGCCTCCGATTTAGGAGATCTCTGGTTTCACTGTCACGTGTGGACCAGGGACGTTACATATACGAGTAAATATTTTTTTAGTTACATTTTTTACTTTTCATTCTCCTATTCTTCACAAATCTTTTCATCCTTTCCTTTTGTTCTTCACAATATCTGTCCTTCCATCGCTTATATATCATCTGCTTTTCATCGCCTTCCTTTTGTATGAATGACAGGTAATTTTTTATTGAATTTATTTGTAGCTAGTACTGTTTTAATTTTTCATTCTTCTTTATTTACTTCCGTTAATGTTTTGCCAGACCCCTGTAACTACTCTTTAGTTATGTTTTTATTACATAATGCACTACTTAAAACAATAACCTAAGAACTATGAGCACAGTTGGTTGCCCATTAGGAGGGCGATGTTATCTATTCCTATTTTTGCTTCCAACTCTAACTCGGAATCGATACGAAGCTCTCTAAACACAGGTATATGGTGCATCACGCTCTGGTCCACTTAAGGGTCACATATGCACGAGAGACTCCTTCGGCTTAAACATGTAGGTGCTCAGAGAATCTCTCGTTCCTTGTAACATCTGGACCAGATACATGTCAAGCTAAACTTTCCGGGGTACGCGGTAGTCTGATACGGCTTCCCTGAAGAAATTTCCCGTTGTGGATGTCGTCGTATCTTCTGTATACCTCTATTCTTTATGAGTATAAAGTAATAAGTACTAATCAGTCGCCTGATGAAGGAAACGAGTCATCACATGAATTCCTGTCTTCTTTTGCTTTTCAGTGCCGCGTCCTTGGCCAACTAGTCTGGTCTTCTGTCTCCCTTCGTCATCGCGTGAGATTTCATCCAATTGATCTTTACATCCTTCTCTCTTTTGCTCGACATTTTATTATATTTTATATACTTATATTTAGACATTTTATTATATTATATTTTATGCTTAGGAATGGAAGGTGTCAGATCTTGTGACAGTCTCAAGGGCGGATTGTCGCTCAAAATATGCACGAATGCGCCGACTTCACAAAATACCTTACAGTGGATAGGTTATGTAGTGCGCATATATTCGATGGTTAGGTTATTTATTGTATACACTTTATATTACATAGTATTGTAGAAGAATATATTATTCTTATACATATATAATATGAACGTATATGGTTTTCGATATGATTGGAATTGAAATAAAACAGTCACTAAGCGATCTATAATAGATTTCTATAGGAAGTTAGGTGTCTATAGGATTGGCACGTTTTCCCCTAGACTTTTTTTCCTGAAAGGATTTTATAATAAAGTAATGGTCGATGCATTGAAGAAAGTAACAGAGAATCGTTATTAACACAGTTGGCACCTGTTTACTTTATAACCAGTGGCGCCAAAGAGTGGCGGAATGCTGAAAATAGCTTAGCTCCTTGTGGAATCAAGGCTACTGAGCTCGATCGTGTGTCTTAAATTCAACGAGATGTGCGTAACAGCGAACGTATTGACGTTGGAAATAAATGGATTTTACAGTTTATTGTATGGAAATATTATTTAGTATAAATAGATTTGATACGCTGTTGATAATGATTTTTTTTTAAATTGGTCCCCGCTTTTCGGGACCTCTCGTTCCCCTATCTCGTGTGGGACAAGGACTTTTTAATTCTAGTAATTTATTCATATTATTTTATTATTATCATTCTTCTCTTTCATGTATCATCTTATCACTATTTTTGGTACTACTATATTCCTTTTATTTCTATATTTTAGTGTTTGTTTCATTTTTATCTATTGCATTTATTACCACCTTCCTGCAGTAGCTGAGGAAGCATTCTCTCTCCCGATAATGATATTGTAGATATATAACACTTAGTTTATGATTGAATAAATTGAAATTATTTTATTGTACACGTTAGTAAATATAGTTGAATAATGGTAAAGAAAAAAGTATAAGGCGGTCTTATCACACGAGGCGATTTATTACAGAGAACCTTAGAATGGAAACAGTAGAAGAATAAATATAAATACTCGTTGTATTTAAGACAAAATATACATACATGTAAGACATTATCTTGGCGGTCGGTGAGGGAGGCCTAGGCAGTTGACATATATCAGTGTATTTATATATGTATTTCAATAAGGTCGTATTAGATTTTGATTTTCGAACGTAATTAACTTTTTTTTTCGTTATCCGAATTTACTGTCAAAAACATACATATATGTAAGTATAAAGCATATATGCGTATATTAAATACGGTATAATGTTAGGGGACCGGAAAGTAATGTCGTTCGTACGTAAATACGTATTTGGAAGACGTTGTATATTTGATAGCAAAAGGTTGTTGATAACGAAGGTGAATATTTTGCTGATAATAAATAAAAACTTGTTAAAAATGCAGTCGTGTGAATTTAACTTAAAAAAGCGACAATACTTTCCGGTCCCCCTAATATATTATAAAATATGTAGGTTGTGTTGTTACCTATTTATACGTGGATGAAGCGGTGAGTATTTATGTAATTTGGAATATATTGGAATATTCTATTGCTTCATAAACAAGTCCATCTAATGGTATTCTGGAATATATTGTCGTCATTGGTTATATCGTGTACAATTAAGAGTTAAATAAAACAGTGATATATAGATACGGTATTAATATAAGGAAAGAAATTAAACCATATGCTTCTAGTTTTCGTCTTAAAAAATTAAATATATCATTTATGGCATAAAGTATATGTATAAACAATTTTAGATCTGCCACTGGAAAGATTCAAAACCAAAATTTTTGAAAAGTATATTATTCTTTTCAAGAATATCTATCACAATCTATACCGATGTTAATGCGTGGAATTATTTGTTGATGCTTCACTCGGGAAGCTAATTATTGTCGCGCATCTATAAAATTATATTTGTAAAGAGCAACTGTTGAGTTTCTTGACGGCTCTTAGAACTGACTTCCAATCTGACGGCAGCTTCATGAAGAGACAACAATGCCGACATTTTATTTTGATTGACCATTTGAAAGTGCTTGCATCATCCTATTCGAGGAAAGGGTCAATATATCAGCTATAGCAGCCAGAGAAGGTGAAATAAATATACGAACTAAACTAAAATGAAATGTAACAAAAGCATGAATAGTCATCTCAATTATTATGTCAATAGAAACCTCAGAATCGAAGCCGACAACCGCGCAGTTTCATTGTGTCAAGGCCGAAGTTACTTCCCGTGTCGTATCTATCGGAAACTAGTTGTTCTAGTACACGTTTTCTAGCAAACAAACTGACCGTGCATCGCTACACTTGTTTGTACAGAGAGTAACTGGTCAATCGCGTTCTCCACGCCCACTGACGTCACTACACTTGGATCTTGTACGCAACTTTGAATTTGTATTCCTACTTGAATATTAATGTCGCCTTCATTTACGGCATGATATTGAGAATGTGGATTAAAAGGTTTTATTAAGGAAAGGTCGTGAGGTCGAATTAGAAATGAGATTTGCTGTAAAAATCAAAGTATGATGTGGCTCGAAGAATTGCTTTTCTTTTTGTGGTTTTATAGGTGAAGCAACCACGATGAGGTCTACGATGCTATAAGCAAAGAAGTAGGTTTCTTCTTTTTCTTTACTCTTGTTTTGAAGACTCCTAAGTTATAGTTGGAAACAATGACGCCGATAGTTTGTTCCACACCTTATCTGTTCGTACTATAAAAGTATTAGCAAAACGCTTAGTGCGGGTAGAAGGAAATTCAACCGTGTAAGAATGTTTTGAATCCTTACGTCTTGTTGTCCGATGGAAGATAGTATGGGAGGAATTATTTGATGTAATTCCGCTAGAAAATCTCCAAAATGGAGTCTGTGTAATACCGATAAATTGGTAACTGTTAGTTACCAATACTAACTAGTAAGAATAGGACCAATATTTAGCCTCTTCCGCACATGCAGTGGTAGTCGTGCAACAAAGTGCACCGCCCGCCAGCCCGCTGATAAATGCGTATGCGGCAAACAATGCGAGTCACACAACTGCCACCGCCAAATTACTCAACACGTGTTTCACCCCTCCACGGGGCATCTTCAGGAGTTATGTTACACCGATTAGTGCCAAACACAGTCTCTTGTCCGCTAGTATATATATATATATATATATATATATATATATATATATATATATATATAATTTATTATGCCGTTAATATAGTATCGTGTCAGATATTTCTTGATAAATATGGTGAGAATGGATTGAGGGCAATGTATGCGCCTTGTAATGCTACAAGGCGAGTGACAACGCCCTACATTATAGACATAGTGGCCACTATAGATATTCATACTGTTTGAAGTTAATTTATTTTCTCGTTTGTGTTCTGATTTGAATTCTGACTCTGACAGATGGAATAGAGCTTTCATAATCGCTATGGCGCTTTAGGAAAGCGCGGTGTGATGAAGGAAGACTAAAAAATAGCATGAGTGTTGATGAAGGCCAATAAAACGGAGCGGGAAATATTCCCCCTTTCCTCCTCGCCGCGCGCATACCTATGGCGCGGTACAGCGGTTTCGGTAGTAATATAGTCGCATAATCGTAATTATCGTGGTGCAATGAAAATCGTTAGCACTTTAAATAATTATACGCCTCTTTCTCTCTCTCTCTCTTTCTCTGGGTTTCATAAAATTAATAAATATTTTATAGTCATTTGTATTGTATTACAATACATTCACTTGTAATATTTCTAAAGTATAATTTAATAAATTTAACAAGAAGACTGTTATTTACTTCTGGCAGTATAAAGTCTACAGGGATAGATAATTCATGTCATTTCAGCCCACAGACGCCCACTGCAAGGTATAGCCTATAGATATCTATGGGCGCATATACTTGAATCGCCACGTTTGGCAGGCAAGTTGGCGCATGGGCAATCCTATGTAATTAATGCACAAAGTGTGAATAATATAAGATTGTATTCGAGAAATCGAATCCGAGACATATGATCGCAAGTCTCTATCTACTACCGCTGAGCGACCACTGCTAAAGATATATAAAGCAACATATTAAATATATTGAATATCATTCATTCAAGGTCGACGGCCTTTAAAAGCTACTTGAAATCGGATTTATCTTTATTTATAGCAATTAATTGCTACACTTAATATACATATATATATACAAGTAAATAAAATTGTAGTATGTTTGTAATTTTTAAATAACCGCTTTTTACTACATGCATATGAAAATTAATATTTAATTAAATTTTTGTCTGTTTTTTCCGGATAATCTATGAAATGTGTGGAGCGATTTTGACAGGACTTATACTGGCAAGTAGCGTATGTAATAAGAAGCAAATAAGGCTGCTTTTATTTAAGTAAAAATCTTAATTTTTTTAGTTAAATTCCACACGAATGAAGTCGCATGTACAACTAGTTGTAACATAAAATTGTCTTGTTTTGAAATCAATTACGCTTATAAATATTTCAGAGATTTTTAAAAGAAAACTTATCACTGCCTTGCTATTTGAATTCGTGTACTAGTAAACGTGTATATATATTTATTTATGAGGTGAGATATATTTGTATGAAAGCCTTATTTAAGTGTAAAAAACTGTTGGGGATTAGCTTTGATATTAAATACTCTACTGTCATGTCTTATTATTACAGTACCCGGCAATGAATATTACACATCGACCTTTGGAAAGAGACAATCGGCTAATTTCGGGTTCGTAGAGCACTATCTCTGTCCTATACTACCTATGTGATTTTTATCAGCCGTATTTCGTGCGACAGTGATAACGATCTACGAAGTCGAAATTAGCAGATTGTCTCTTTCCAAAGGTCGATGTGTAATATTTATCGCCGGGTACTGTACATAGTTTAAATGCACTTTATACGTAATTTTTTTTTAATATTCCTTTTTTGGGAACGTCTCGTTCCTTCCTGTCATGTTTGGGGAAGAGATGATACAACTCGGGTAAAGTATTTTTTCATTTTATTTTTTTACTTCACTTTCTCCTTTTATCTTTTACAATCTCTATCTTAACTTCACATTCAAATTGTCATTCAAATCGTCTCCCGTATCATCACCTTTCTTCCCTCATTTTCGTTTCGAGAACATAATGTGCTACATTATTACAGTTTAGACTCAATATTTAATGGAATCAGGCGTTATTTTGCGGAATTCCATCCTAAGTAAGAAAAGGGCCAATATTTAGCCACTTCCGCACATGCAGTGGTAGTCGTGCAACAAAATGCACTGCGCATTGGCTAAATATCGGTCCTTTTCTTATTTAGACTTAATAGTTCTCATTTTTATTTCTAGTTTTATTTTTAAATAACTATAGCTATTTTATTATCTTTTCTTATTTACTAAACCTGTATTACTTTATTCAAGACAGGTTTGGGATCTTGTTTGACTTTTTTTGACTCGGCCTTTTTCTTTTTATTGTATATTGTACTATCTTTTTGGAGCATTCTAGATATATATCCTTGAGGAGACGATGCAGCGTTCGACCCTCACCCTGAACTCTGAATCAGACTTAAAATTTTTACAATTGCGCTGGTTGGCGATCGCAGTGTGTTATTATTGTACGCAGTGAATGTTGCTGTCCATCCTCTGGGAATTTATGAGAGACAATACAAATTAATGCGAAGTGTTAATTATATAAGATTGCATCCTGGGAATTGAACCCGCGACCTACGATCGTAAATCTCAGTCCTTATTAATTAAGATTAATATGTTTACTATCCTTGTGTATATATATATATTTATGTATATATATATATATATATATATATATATATATATATTTATGTTTATATACACCAATACCTCGCTTTGCGTTTTTTTCGAAGTTGCGTCGCTGCTTAATTAGTACTAATTTTCACTGTGCGTCGTTAGATTTTCGAGGTTGCGTTGTTTTGGGTTCGAGTCTTTAATTTACTTATAAAATACTTTTGTTTCTAATAGCGCCATGCCAATAAAACTCGGGGATTCCCTTTCCAACTAAAAAAAAAATCAATTTTCTTTTTAAAAAGTAGTATTTTCGTGACCCTTGAACCTATCTTTGATCTTTACATGGTTTGCTATAGAAAATCTTAATTCACTTCGCGGCGTTTCAATTTGCGTCGTGTTTTTGGAACGTAACGACGACGCAACGAGGTATTGGTGTATAATATTATATGGATTTCTTTATTAAAACATGCCACGTGGGCAACGTATTTTTAAGTGCTTTGCAGTCTGTCGTTGGAGCGCATTTTTTTTAAATAACCATACTGAATGTCTCCTTTTCAATTAACGGACACCCACAGGTAACAAATAACTGGTCCTGCGCTCCCCTATCCAGCGAATTCCTGTCACCTTGAAGGTCGCCACTCGAGAACCTTACGTACATACTACTGCCCCGCCCTACTGCTACTTCGGACGTGCTACGCCGATAATCCTCGTTCTTCTACGGTTCTCCTCATCTCTAATTCGATCCCTCATCCTCTCCATTGCTCCCTAAATGACCTTGAGTCTACAAGGTCCGTCGTAAGTGACCACGTCACGGATGCGTATATCATCACCGGCAACACATGTTGATCAAAGATCTTCGTCTTGCTTCAAACATTGCGGTATTTTTGACGAGAAAACGTTTCGTACCTCCCTGAATACTACGCATCCGAGTTTATATATAGAATATATTTAATATAATATACAGTTTTATTTATAAGTAAGAAGTATTTTTCGATTTATTGATATTATTCTGAATGATAAAAATTCCTCGAGTTAGACGAAAGAACGTCCGCAAAATGTACGGCGTACTATATCTCAGCAGCCTTTGAATCCGGTGAAATTGTAGTGCAGCGTTCCAAGTCGAGTCTTCCTATAGAGCCTTAGAGGTATGCTTTGCTACCTTAATAGAGGTGTTAAGATGAGCGCTCTCAGCGTCCTGCCCCCTCGCACAAATGCCATTTGGTCAGTGGAGCAAGTGAGATAAAAAAAAACCGTGTGCCAAGTGCTAATTAAGAATTGAGACATCTTGACACTTTGTTATCTTGCTTGTATTGGTAATTGTCCCCGAAATTTTGATTATCGCGGGAGCTTCACCTTGTGACTGCGTGCAAACAAAAGATGGATCATGTCGCGCGTGATTTTGAGTCAGCTTGACTCATGCCATCGTGTTTTTTTGTTTGTTCACACGTTTGTTCTTATCATCAGCTGCCGGAACTGACTTCGTATTAGATCAATGGAATAAGTAAACAAAATCTTGAAGGTGATGGCTTTGTATTGACTCCGTTAAATAATAAATAACGAAAATTTATAAGAAATAAATGCCTTTCTCTACGTATCTCTGGCTATAAATATAGCAATCTCTGTCGCACGAAATACGACTGAAAATCGTCACATAGGTAGTGTGAGAAAGAGATAGTACTCTACGAAGCCGAAATTAGTCGATTGTCTCTTTCCAAAGGCCGATGTGCAATATTTATCGACGGGTACACTAACTCTTTGTTTATTTGTGTACGGTATCGCATGCAATATCTAAAACTCATTTCTAGTTGTACCCTCATCAACTATAACGAACGATAGCAGCGCCATCTGTCAAATTAGAATCCTTCATCGGGTCATTCACAACAACTTTGCAAAACATCATCACATGATTAAGTCCATAGTTTTAATTTCTATAAAGGACATACAGACATTCATTTTTATACATATATATATATAGTTAATAAGTTCATTAAACAATATCTTGTAAAAGTAAAGCGGGGTGTAGTTCTTGATATAATATATCAAGTGGTTTGATGTATATTATAATGTTAAAAGAGCATTTAAATAAAAAAAAAGGTTCTTTTTTGCCCAGCTGGTTAATATTCGAATGCTGGCAGTTTTGAACGAATTGAAAATCTATGAATGAGGTAATTTAGTATTAGTCGTCATTATGATGATTGGTTTTTCAATTTATTCTCTTTAAATATAAAATTAATGTATTTATCATTGGAACTTTTAACAGAAGTTCTATTGATCGACATTTTTTTCTTATAATCTATTTTGTTATTGACCACTTTACTTTAAGATGTTATACGGAGAAGAAGCAGAAAGAAACTCACAACAACATATATTTTAATAAAGTTTAACAATACAGATTTACATATACACTATCAGATATAGCTTGAATCAAAGCAAAATAATCAGGCGACATCACTGCCAAGGATTCCTAAAGGAACATCAATTTACTTTTAATGCGTTTTTATAAATAAATCTGATTCGGTTTATTACTAATCAAGATTTTTTGCAGTCAAAACTTTTATAGACTGTTTTTTACGGTGTAAAAATATGAATCTATTTCTTTTAGTAAACAATTCGTATATATAAAGATATTGTGTTTATATTTGATATAAATGTTTAAATTTATACGTGAAATAAATAAGTAAAGCACCTGAGCCGTCTAAGTCAATGTAAAGCAAGCAAGGCAAAGAGCCTTCAATGCTCAGACGTGAATCCGATAATGACAACGTACAGATGATATTTTTCAATGTCAAAATATACGTATAGATCAGTGATTCCCAAAGTGGTCTGTATCGACCCCTATAGGTCTATGACAACCTGCAAGGGGTCTACGTCAGCGAAAAAAATTTTGGGAATTCATGAAATGAAAATGGGGGTCCACGATAGTGGATCTCAACACATACACTGATAGTACCTATTTACTTACATCATACTATCTTATAATATCAAATCATTTACAAAAGTACCTATGAAGTAAAAAAAATATTATATATGTTGATAAAATTGTGTAAGCTGTAGGATGTTGGTATTCGCTTTGTGGTCGCAATACATTTTGAACTTGTAAAAACCTGAGAGTCGCAGTCTAAGAGCTTCGCTACCTTGCACTGACTTGTTCAATTCGTCACTCTATAAATACGAATGTGGGACAGATACGTTTATTCGTTTTGTTTGTAAATTTACAGGAAATCAATGTCAGGTAATTAGGGGGTCTATCCAACACGGAAAAACATGGCAAGGGGTCTAAGATACAAAAAAGTTTGAGAAACTCTAGTCTAGATTAATGTATTGTGTGGTTGGAGGTTGTATTAATATCTAAACAATGTCAGGTCCTTATGACTTTTACTTCCTGACTTCGTCGTTCAGTGTCGTGTGTTAGTAACTATGACATTTGTGGCAGGTTTTGCCCGTCCTTGCTTTTGCGAAATATGCCTTTCATTTTCCTCGGTATCGATTTTCTTTTTATATATATCGTATTACTCCTTATTAATTCAAATTGCTTGCCTCAACTTGCCGATTGAGCCTATCTTGCATCATATTTGTGTTATTCTGACCCAAGAGATCAAGGTTGGAGATTTGATCAGGCCAGATTAATCCTTGGATTTAGCGAAGACTTGGAGCTATGACTTTTTTTGAAGGGAGTACTTTCCTTCGGTCGCACCAGTATAGCAGTAAATGCTTAATGTTGACTGTAAATATATATATATATATATACACATATGTGTGTGTGTGTGTGTGTGTGTATATATATATATATACACACACACTGTGTATATATATATATACACAGGAACTAGCAGCGGCCTGCATCTAGCATATTAATGATACCTTAACAAGGTCGTTTGTTCACATTTTTTATATGTATATTGTAAATTCCAACGTCCAATAGTGGACATCCTACATGCCCACTTCAAAGCGTGGGTCTTATAACTATATATATAGGAATAGTAAAAAGAAAATAAATTTTAACAGCTGAGACAATTAAACTTAATCGACGAATAGAAGGTGATGTATGAACAATAATGTAAATCAGTTACAGACGAAGATATCTTGAAGGAAGGAAGAACAGGGAACGCGAGATTATAGATAGGATAAAAGAAGAGAAATAAAGAACGAAATACTGAAAAAAAATTCGTAAGTAGTCGTGCAACAAAGTGCACTGCACGACCACCACTGCATGTGCGGAAGTGGCTAAATATTGGTCCATTTCTTACTTAGGATGGACTTCCGCAAGGTAACGCCTGATTCTATTAGATATAAAAGTTGGAATATGATTTGGTTCAGCCCAAAACATTGTGGAAGATGTTTTGTTGTCAAGTCTAGATTGTTCGATGTTACTGCATTGGTTTTTTGCGACTTTTTTTTTGTCAAAACCTCGTCTCATATCGTTCCGTGCGACTTCTAGTTATTCAGCAAACTCAAAATGTCAATGTGCGGACACTGTTGAGGATATGATTGAGGAGATAAAAATAGAGTTGAAGATCTTGAAGGCTATAGAGGAAAAATACTATTCAGACTGTTTCGAAGAAAACGGGAAACTAGATATATTCAAAAAGGGAAGTCGTATAAGAAAATAAACGCATATGTCTCTCCTAAATATCGCCACGATGTTCGGCCTTGCGCTGCCAGACTTCGCGCGATATTTTAAATATTTTAACTCGTTCCGGGCAATTGTCGATGTATTGAATTTTTGTTAATTGATTCGGTAATTGTAAATATAAGACAATAATTTATTGCGGCACTATCGTCGAGTGTACGTTCGTACGAAAGGAGACAAGGGCGCTAGAGGTCAATGACTTTCAAATTCCGCGGTGCAGTACGTTCACCGGCGTTTCCGTTCTAGTTACAATTAATTTATAAATTATTTTTATAGAACTGCCTGGTAAGCATTTCTTATTGTGATTCTATTCTATTGTATTCTATTTCTCACTGTGATTTTATTCTATTGTATTATATTTATCTCTGCGATTCTATTCTACTTTATTCTATTTCTCTCTGTGATTCTATTCTACGGTATTCTATTTCTCCCTGTGATTCTATTCTACTGTATTCTATTTATCTCTGTGATTCTATTTTACTGTATTCTATTTATCTTTTTCATTCTAATCTTTTGTATTATATTTATCACTGCGATACTATTCTTTTGTATTCTATTTATCACTGTGATTCTATTCCTCACTGCGATTCTATTCTACTGTATTCTGTTTCTCTCTGTGATTCCACTCTACTGTATTCTATTTCTCTCTGTGATTTCATCCTACTGTATTCTATTTCTCTCTGTGATTCCATCCTACTGTATTCTATTTCTCTCTGTGATTCCATCCTACTGTATTCTATTTCTCTCTGTGATTCTGTGTATTATACAGTTAGATTAGTTGTACGTGTAAAAGCTTCAAAGAGGCGAATGTATGCTCATTTACTGTCAATCAATTAATGTATGGTATATCTCCAAATATTATTTAGTTTTCAAAATTCATATTACTATATATTAAAATGAATTATTGTTTACTATCTAATCCTGAATTACTTTCAGAACTTATTG
Source organism: Battus philenor (assembly GCF_028537555.1). Taxonomy (NCBI): domain Eukaryota; kingdom Metazoa; phylum Arthropoda; class Insecta; order Lepidoptera; family Papilionidae; genus Battus; species Battus philenor. The sequence goes on from NW_027181686.1 coordinate 11,885,504, forward strand.
GTCTATCGCATTCATATACCTTCGTCACTGATCGTATGATCACTGTATACAGGGTGGTATATGTCTGTTATTTTTATTAGTAGCACAATAATATAGCTTTTGCTTCCAATAACAATAAACTGTGAATTAGTTAGTTCACATTGAAATGTAAAAATATATTTGATATTTAAACTAGATACAAATAAATAAGTTCAGTAACCTTCCAAATGAATATACTAGGTAATTAAATATATAATTGAGTGTTTTAACTGCTGTCTGTTACTTATATGTAGAACATTGCCTTGTTTTACGCCATATTTGAAATTCTTGAAAGTTCGTCTTAAAACAAAAAAAACAAATTTCGAGTTCTTTTGGCGGATAAATTAATTTATATAAAATCCTCCGAAACGGCTTGACTGATTTTTACCAAATTTTACATGCGTATTCAGTATGTCTGAGAATCGGCTACTATCTATTTTCCATACCCCTTAGTGATAAGGGTGATCCACCCCTAAATTTTATTTTTAATTTTTTAGACAATTTTTTTGGTTTTTATTTTATTATGATACAGCATACAAAAATACATACAAACCTAAATTTTCACCCCTCTACGATCTTTAATTTGTTAATTAAAAAATTTAATTTTTTTGCAAAACAACGTTTGCGGGATCAGCTAGTAAATATATATGATCATTAATAGCAAGGTATAAAGATATATATGTGTAGATATACAATAATCGCCACGCTTGGTAGGTGGGTTGGCGATGGTAAAATGGTATTATGGTACACAGAGGACGGTGCTGCACATATAAACATTTTTGTGTGCAGTATCAATTCTATATAATTAACCCTTTCCTTACCGCTGTACGATTCATCAAAGTGACGCTACTGAACCGGGCATGTGCCGCGAAGTGTGCATATTGCATAGCGGTAGGCTGATGTTCGAATTTTCTCATTTGTGTTACATATTTAAAGATTTTCCTGGTATACTTATTAAAAATATAAGATAATTGTAAGTAATTTATAAGGCTGTGATAAATCTTAAAACATGGAACTACATATAAGCTCAAATTACAAGGTGGAAGCCAGCTAACTCCAGCGCTGGTAACGAAAGGGTTGTACAAAATATGAATTATGGGTTGTATCCTGGGATCGCGAGTCTCGATATGAATATGATTTAATTTTAAATGTATATATGAATATGATTTAATTTTAAATGTAAGAAATGGAAGTTAGTAAAAGAAAAAATAGAGTGTCTGGGATATATTATGCGTGACAAGGAAGTGAGACCACAAAAAGAAAAACTTTGTGCATTGTAATTTTATTACACGAAAATAATCGAAGATGACGGCTCTTATAGAATATGTTATTGATAGAGTTCAAAGGTATATTCGAGTGTTTTTACAATGAATATATATATATATATATATATATTACTACATCTTCTACCTCGATACAACGCACCTGCCTAATCACATAATCTTTATACTGATCTGGCTTGACCGGTAGAGAAAAAAACAAGGCATTAAAATCCATTACACAACTTTGTTTGAATAGATATTATATATTATAAAACTATAACAGTCTAACTCGTACTCATATGGGAGGTTAATGACCGTGGGGTCACAGGTTCGATCCCAGATAAGTGGGTATTACATAAGATTTTATGAGAATTACGTAAAATCTCTAGTCAAAACTTTGATATTAAACTATAGATATATAACATACAGATAGTTAAATATTTTAGTGTCATAATATGTTTTACCTTTAAAGGAGACGACACAATGCTAAAATAAAATAGATCCTATAGTCGGTTGTTAAAACGCCAGTTTACGCACATTTTAGACTTGAAGATCGCGGGTTCGAATCCAGAGATAAAATCTTAAACAATTAACCCTTAAATGCATGGCTTGTATTTATAATTTAAAAAAATATTTACCTTGCAGATAAGTACATTAAAAAGCAGGGAAAATAGAAAAAAAATGTATATAATATTTTTAATACTTATTTTTTTTAAAAACTTTAAGTTGTAGATATACAACACTGTGCATTTACTTTTAAGTTTAGTACTCATTTTACGTTTAAGTAGTATTTTGCAGTTTTACATCATTATGCATTTAAGGGTTAAAACTTTGTGCATTATTTATATAGGATTACCAATGCTAACAGGTTTCCAGAGGATGGTCAGCAGTGTTGGTGAATCAGATCCTTGTTTCTATTAAATTTTGTTCCGGAACATTTGAGTTTCACAAGTGGTCAATGTAAATGTTACTAATTGAAGAATAACTTGAATTAAACTTAATAATTGATGAATTACTTAAACGTTAAACTAAGGTAAGAAACTGACCAATATTTAGCCACTTGCGCTGTTACATCGATTAGTGCTAAACACAGAGTCTACTACTAATCGGTGTAACATAACTCCTGAGGATGCCCCGTGGAGGGGTGAAACACGTGTGGAGTGATTTAACGGTGCCAGTTGTGTGATTCGCATTGTTTGCCGCATGTGCATTTATCAACGGGCTGGCGGGCGGTGCACTTTGTTGCACGACTACCACTGCATGTACGGAAGTGGCTAAATATTGGTCCTTTTCTTACTTAGGATGGACTTCCGCAAAATAACACCTGATTCCATTAAATATTAAACTAAGGTGGCGTACATATGTATTTTCAGTAAAAAATCTATTCGTTTAAATGTCGCTTGTTATGTATCTTTTGACAGTAAGTCCGTTGTTAGGGCGCCGCTAAAAACAAATCAATGACTTGAACTTAGTTTTAAATAGTCAAGTTAAATAGTTTAAGACTTAAACACTAACATGCAAAAAAAATAGTAAAAAACATTTTTTTTGGGAAATATTAAACGTAATTGTAAAAGTCTGTGGAATATAGATCGTTATTATAAAAAGGCTAAGTTCAGATAGAAAGGAAAACATCGTAAGGATATTTTAGACTGCAATGATTACTGTCTACATCCTTGCAAAGCTGAAGTTCCATTTATAAGGATATTGCAACTTCCTTTTGAGTAACAAGCGGAAATATAAAACCAGTAACGTTTAATGTGCGTTGTTTCAATTATATGTTCTATAGAAATCCGCCATGATTAACTGTACTATTTGATGTTAGTAACTTTGACTAAAATAAGTTCACTGAGGGTAATATGAATAAAGAGCAATGGTACTTTGCTAGGAGTTTAGCTGTGAGATCAAATATGAGATTCATGGAAGAACTAAGGTTGGTGATGTAACTCGAAGAATTGCTCGTCTGGGTTGTCGAGTGGCGAACACGAGTTGGTAGACGCAGTGTGGGTGGGCAAGCCCACCTACTAGATGGACCGAAGAATGAGGGTAGCGCAAGATTGTTCATCATGGCAATATGCCTCAATTCGAGCCCCCGTCGGTGATGATGCATCAAACATTCTTCACACTTATGACACGGCGGCCACGCCCGCCTAGTCCGATTTCAATCGAAGACGGTCAGGATCGGCTCATGTCGCTCCTGACCGCAGATTACTCCTCGCTTCGCCTAAACGGGTACAGTCCTTCTTTTTTCATGCGTCGATGTAACTAGAATGTAATCAATCAGAGTAAATTTTTAACGCGGAACCAATTTCAATGAAGCTGCACAAGACCTAAATCAGCTAGCACAATTTCAAACACATCAAATTCTACGTGGTGGTGATCTTTGGGGAAGGTTTATGCCTTGAAGAAAGCTTTTATCAGTTGAAAAGGATAGAAAGAGGGTAATATATTTGGAATTATTATTTGAGCAAAAAGTCAAAAGTGGAAGCCCACAGTAAGGCATATGACGTCGGTCCATCTAGTTGGTTTTTGAAAATTTACAACTGAGGAAATTCTATTTTATTAGAGATGTTTGTGAAAATGATACTTTGAAACTTGTGGTAGTTTTATTTAACGTGTACCAGGGTAATTCAAGTTTACTCTATATCAAACAAATAATTTTTAAACGGTTTTATTTAGTTCGACCCGTACGGAATTTATTTGTTTATTTATTTGGGTCAAAATTAGAAATTGAAATTTAAGCACCTTCCCGTTGTCAGATTGATCTGAAATTTGGTACACACATTTAATTTAGATACCAATACAATATAATAAAATTAATAACATTATAAATCTAAGATGGCCGCCGATACAAAATGGCGGATTACATATTTTTCCTTAACCCCCTCAATATGGGTATCAAATGAAAGGGCTACACTAGTAAAACACAATGATTATGTCATAATTTAAAATTCAAGATGGACGCCGTTTCAATATGGCGGAGTAGGTACACATTTTTCCACAACCACCACAATATGTGTATCAAAAAACCGTTCAACTTAAAAGTTTTTTAAATGTATTTATTAACTCGTAATTTTCTCTGATCACCAATAAATCATGATTTAAAGTGGTAAATGAATGTTTAGTTCAATTTTTATAGTTAGGTTACTGTACTTTGATATGCAAATGGATTATCGTCCGTTAGAGCTTGTACAAGGTCACATCGACCCAGCACTCCGGCCATATCTGTGGCGTCGGATGACCCGCAGTCAATTATGTAAACAATTTGAACTCTTGGTAACATTGTAGGGTTCGTGAATGCAGGTTTAAAAAAACCATCGGTAATTGTCAAGTTTATACAGGTGTTGTTAAGGCCATCTGTGTGTGTGACTTTCACTATGTCAGCTTGTAAACATTATTTTCGGGTTTTAGAACGCTATATTATACTGGGTCGTGATGGATAGAACAGTTTAAATCAGGGGTGTCAAACTCTAAAGTTAACTCGGGTCAAATAAACTATGTATAATTTTTGATGGGTCGCAAAAGTTTTTCGTATAAATTTTTGATTTAATTAGTGTATTGATAAACATATATAAAGTTAAATTATTGTGTACGAACTGATACATTAAATTTCTATACAAACTTTAACATTCCGGGAGAAATTTTATGAGCCGAGACTAATTTCAAAATTGACAACGGTCATATTGACGGGCCGTAGAAGTTTTTTATCTATGGCCGCTAGTTTAACAGCCCTGCTGTATATAATATTGCTCCGGTAGAGGCCCATGTATATATATATATATATATATATATATATATTACGTCGATTCCTTCGCAAATAGGTTTCCAACCTTCTTTATAAACATTTAATGATGAGACTCCAATGTCGAAGGAAAAATAATTAAAAAACAGACAGCTTTAAATATAAAAATAGGAACGAATGTATTATTATTTTTTCAACTTTGAAAATGTTTTGTTGCAGTATATTGACTTATTTAAATATAAGTTACTTTTTTTAATAAATCTCAAAGTATTCTTAACAAGTCTTATTTTTTTTGTAACCAATTGTAGAATCCACTTTTTAGATTCACTTAAAGATACTAAACTTATTTCTAAGAGAAGAATGAAAGAAGTGTACTTATGAAAAAATTAGTGTTCGTTAATACGAGATATTTTCATATTTATTAATGTCAGTCCATAGAAGTCCCAAAGATCGTCACAAAGGACGGTCTTGCGTTACCCACCGTTTTTAAATACGTTGTAAATAAATGTTCGAATTTTAAAAATATAAGCAACTGTAAAATGCGTAAAATATAGGATTTTGAAGTAAATCTAGCAACAATATGTTAATGTAAGATTATCTGTTAAGTATAGCTTCGGTGGATGTTAATAAAAAATTAATATCAGGCTAAACATATAGCAGTCTAGAGAAAGTGGATGTCGCGTTGAGATGGAAATGCCCACATGGAAACTTTCCCGTTGATCGGACATATGTCATTTGTGCATCTGATTCAATACATGTCACAGACGACAGCGTTTCAAACAAAACTGCAGTGGTTGGATTCTGGTCCAAATGTTCACAGGGCACGGGGAATTTGCTGTGTACATATATAGATTCAAGCTTAAAGAGAGTCTCAACTCGTGCATCTGTAGAGCCAGCGGTGGGTCTGACCGTGGGCCAATGCTGTCGCTTCTATGAAGGGTTGAGAGTACGAAGCGAAATGGAACTAAGTAGAAGACTCACTTGCAGCAGCATCGTTTTGCTTTTGGAAGATGACGGGAGCAGTCGGATTTTCTTTGCGGTTTTGTATCAATGTCCCTTGCCGATTGCTAATTCAACTTGCCAATCCGCTGGGTATACACTTTTGTTCATCTTTAACTGCTTATTCCTTATTCGATCACATAGAAAAATCCTGACCGTTCTCATGAGATCCGAAAGTGATAATAAATACTAAACTAAGGCAAATTAATGTAGAAACCAAAAATAAAATGTAATTGTGGGATCCCGCAGAAAAAGTGATAGAAGTGAGGCGATATACGAAAGGAAAGGTAAGTAAAGGAATGCAAGATAGTGAGAAGAGAAAAAAAGAAATATGAATGGAAGATTTTATGAAGGATAAGAGAGAAAAGAGAAGTCCCCAAAAACGGGGCCATAAAAAGTGAAAGTGTCGTGTTCACATTGTGTTTAGTCAGAGTATTAATTATTAAATTTGCAATTAAAGTTTTTTTTAAACTTTTTTTGCCTACCGCTGCAGTTTGTAACTTGGAATGCACGTGTCACGTTCGAAGCTGATGTTACAAATTACAAGTATACCAATCTATATGCGTCCAATTTATATGAATCTACCAGAATTATCAAATTTTCTTTTCCACTGTAAATAAGACCTTAGTTAATTGTAACAAGGTCGATAATTTGTTTAATGGCTTGTTTTAAATTTAAAATTACGTCAACATACTGTATCTTAACCGTTCTGTTTTTTTTTTAATTAGTTTCCCCTTGGAATTTGATATTACATGCATGTTTTAAAAGAAGTTTCGAGGCTTTTTGGGTTAAGAATTGACTTAAATTCTGGCCAATTATTTATCATATCCTACTATTTCTTTTACCAATGGATGCCAACTGCAAATCATGGGATGACATGGTGAGAATGGCCGAAAAGAATTTTTAGAAAAAAAAATGTAATTATTATTGTAGTAAAAAAACGAATTAAACAATGTACACAGAACTGTAAACAAATTATTCATAACACAATACCTTTTTTATCTTTATAGACCAAGCATTTGACCTCTATTTTACTGATGTTAGGCGATGATGAGGTCTACGATGCAACATGCTTGCCTAGAAACCTATTTACTCTTATTTTGAAGACTCCTAAGTTATAGTTGGAAACAATGACGCCGGTATGTTGTTCCATTCCTTGTCTGTTCGCGCTATAGAAGTATTAGCAAAACGCTTAGTGCGGGTAGAAGGAATTTCAACCGTGCAATGTCGTGAATCCGTGCGTCTTGTCTGATGGAAGAAAGATGATAAACCGTCTGACAGCTTTTGGCTGATGCTCCAAGCTTTGGATCTTACCAATCAGCTTCTTGGCTTGTATGGAATATAAATCTTCGGATTTTATCTGATGAATATGTAACGCCATCAAAGCTTCAAACCTTCATCTCACAACCTCAATCACCATCAAACCTTTGCATGTATTTTCTTGTTAATCTTTTGTCTTGTTGGACTGTGACAAGTGACTTGTTCTACTGCCCAAAAGGCTTTTGGGGATTCCGCAAGTGTGAGAGGGCGCGGGGAATGGGAGAACAGGGAACACAACAGAACAGAAAAAAACACTGAAAAGGGAGGACAGGGATATGTGGGATTCCTACCCACCAACCCCCTCCTCCGTTGGTCGCCCTCTGCGCTATACGGGGGACCGCGGTATCTCCCGGTCAGGGATCGCCACGCGGTCTTCCCTCACGCCGTGCTATTCTACATAGGCCGTCTCGGAGTATGGGTGTATACGCTACCCCCGAAACTCTCGTGGTGCTATCACGATGGTTCGAGACCACGTCGACCCATCGTCCGCCTCAGTCGCTGAAGCTAGTGGAAGTTTAGGGCCCCCAGCCTAAACTCCCGCGACTCCGAAGGCCTCGTTTATGGTAGGGGAGCACCATTAGTCTAACACCTCTTTTAAGGTAGCAAGGCTCGAGATCTATCTACGAAGCCTTCGCTACATATTACAATTTCACCGAATTGGACAAGCGATGAGGTGTGTTGAACACGACACTGGAAATTGATATCATACACACTAAAGTACCATTGTGGAGGTAACAAATGCATTGGTTTACACGGACCACAGATTAAACAAGCTCGCTTTGTGAGGAATTGTATAAACATGACGCTTCCTTGAAGTCTTGTGTCGGTTCGAGTTCGCAGTGGAAATAAGAGTTTTAAAGCAAAACTTATTCGAATGACGGAATCATTGTGATAATCAGATTTATTATATCTATATAAATAGCAATTGTAGATATTTATATTATTGTATATTTATATAAGGTGTTTTATGTGATTATATTACCTATTTTTCACCTACCTTCATTAATTTATTTTAATTAAGTTCGCTTTCGTAATTAAGTTCGCCGTTATATTAGGTGAACCGGAAAGTAATGTCGTTTCTGTCGACATATACAGAAAAAATGATTGATTTGTTACCGCTCCGACATTGATTTTGTATACTAGATGGCAAAAGGTTGTTGATAACGAAGGCGAATATATTGTTGATTAAAAATAAACACTTGTTAGAAATGCAGTCGTGTGAATTTAATTTATGAAAGCGACAATACTTTCCGGTCCCCCATAAAACGTGTAAAAAGTATTTTAAATAAAAATTAAATTAATACAATAATGAATACAGATATACGAGGAAAAAATATTTGGTGTATATAACTTCATTAGTGAAGTCACTTCACCGGACGTTAATTTTAAGTTGACGGACCCTTCCCCTCCGATGAAGCTGTAATAGCCTCAGGGCCAACAGCATGATGTTTATATTTGATATGAGATATTGAAACTGTGATGTATATATATGAAAATTAATAATGATGATCCAAAAACACACATCAGTCGAAGTAATAAATAAGAAAAGGTCGAATATTTAGCCTAATTATTAGTAGGGAGTAGTAGTATTTACTACACAGAGGCACTAATCGGTGTTACATAACTCCTGAAGATGCCCTGTGGAGGGGTGAAACACGTGTTGAGTAATTTAACGGTGGCAGTTGTATAATTCGCATTGTTTGCCGCATACGCATTTATCAGAGGGACTGGCGGGCGGTGCACTTATTTGCACGACTACCACTGCATGTGCGGAAGTGGCTAAATATTGGTCCTTTTCTTACTTAGGATGGACTTCCGCAAGGTAACGCCTGACTTTATTAGATCGCAAAATATATATAACTCGCAAAACCGCCGTTAATCTACTCTACACGTGTTTCACCCCTCCACGGGGCATCCTCAGGAGATGTTAGCAGCTAGCTAACTATATCTCTTAAACTATTTTAACGACGTCCTAATAATGTCCTGTTTTTAAGATCAGACACTTTTTCATCCCTACTCCATATTGGCATCCTCAGGTTATGCGCTAGTATCTGTGCGGTTGCCGTATTCGCCACATCGATGAACCTTGCGATCGCATCTTGAGTCTCGTCCGTGCAATACGCGCACGTGTGTGACGTGATATCGCTACCGCTGCGTGGTGGACACTGTTATACAGTCCGAGGGTGTCTGTTGTTCGACGGACAGTGACCGCCTCACTCTTTACCCCCTGAGCCTTGTAGATGGTGAGCTTCCTTGGACCTGTCAAATAGATGACGTCACGAAGCTGGCGGGTATGACTTCCACTGTCCAAAAAATGGAAAAGTGGAGACGTGAAGGTCTAAACCATGGATGCACAGGCCGCGGCCCGCCGGTCGATTTTTGGTGGCCCGCCGTCAGCAAAAATAATACTCTCGTACATTCGAAAGATATTAAATTCTATTCCAGAATAAAACCAAAAAAAAATAATTACCTATACTTCTGGCGGCCGGCCCGCCATCAGTTCATGATTTGTCCGAGTGGCCCCAAGTCTTAATAAGTCTGTGCAACCATGATCTAAACTAAATTTATAATCTAAGAAGGCGGAAGGTTGTGTAGTCTTTTGTATATTAAGTGCAAGTTTGTCTCAAAAAACCAAATTGAATTTCAAATAAAGACAATTAAAAACAACATTTTTTTTTCAACCTTGATTCGTGTTTCTGTTCAAAATGGCTTATGATTTGTGAAATATCTTTCATTCCAACGCTCTCATTTTCCTTAAAATACTTTCGCAACACATTAATCACTTGTTCCAAGTAATGTATGTTAAAAACGAAAAGTATACAGGTTGATTGGTTAAAAGTGTAAAAAGGTTGCTACATGAAAACTTATTGGTTTCAGAAATAATCAGTTATGTTATGATAATATAATAAAATGCCTTTTTGAAATTTAGTTTATTATATATAAAAAATAATTATTGTTTATCTGTATGTTATCGGCCTGTCATATTTTGACATAAAAAATGCTGTAACATATTTAAGAGTGATCAATGAAATAAGTCTTGTATTAAATAATAATAATAACGCCTTAAATTTCTTATAGAAAGATAAGTTACAGAGTTATGAATTTCTTGTTTTTACGAGCTTGTTTCTTTCTAATATATAAAATTCTTGTGTCACGGTGTGCGTGATTGAACTACTACTAAACGGCTCGACCGATTTTTGTAGATCTTATCGCGCATATCAGCCAGGGCGGAGAATTGGACAGCATCTATTTTTCATCCCCCTAAATGTTAAGGGTGCTCCACCCCTAATTTTCTTAATTTTTGGTTTTTTTTTTTATGATACAGCATACAAAAATACATACAATCCTAAATGTTTTACCCCTCTACTATCAATCCTTATTTTTTGTTTTTTAATGTTTCCTAGAGATAACATACATGGCAAAACAACGTTTGCAGGATCAGCTAGTAATCTATAAGAACATTTCGCGGGTGAAGGCATTTTCATTTTCTCTGTAGATGTAGTTTATGGAGCTTCACGAAGCGGAAGGGTCCGTGAACTTAAAAACTTATAAACCTAGAAGAATAAAGTTGGTATGGCGCCTACCAGTTGCACGGTGTCGTTCGCGTGGCTCTTTGAGGGTAGAGCTTTGATGGGATATTTAATGGAATCAGGCGTTACCTTGCGGAAGTCCATCCTAAGTAAGAAAAGGGCCAATATTTAGCCATTTCCGCACATGCAGTGGTAGTCGTGCAGTCCAGTCATGCCAAATGACTTCTTGTTTGGCACTAATCGGTGTAACAACTCCTGAAGATGCCCCGTGGAGAGGTGAAACACGTGTTGAGTAATTTGGTGGTGGTGGTTGTGTGATTCGCATTGTTTGCCGCATACGCATTTATCAGCGGGCTGGCGGGCGGTGCACTTTGTTGCACGACTACCACTGCATGTGCGGAAGTGGCTAAATATTGGTCCTTTTCTTACTTTGATGGGATATGTTATTGATGTGTGCTTGCAGCTTGGGATGGCAGAGTGGACCACAGGCGAGCTGAGGAGGGATCCGGATCCAACCACTGTTTGACCACGCTGTTCGCGGTTAGGGAGCAGACGGACGCTCACTAAAAACGGGTGCTGTGACGTAGTGGGTCATGTGAAGTGTTGTAGGTGCAGTGGTTGCTGATGATACTGAGTGGTTTTCGCAGCGGGTGTGGTGTGGGGAGAGTTCTGTGGGAACCCTCTGATGGGCGTGAGGAGTACCTCTTTAGGACGTTAGGTTCACGATTAGGGAGCGGGCGGCTGCCCTCCACCAAAAATTTGTATATTAGTACGTAGTTTGTTACTTGGTCTAGATGGTATTTTGTATTTCTATATTTTTCGTAGGATTCTTGAACATATGAACATAATTAGACAAGAAAAAAAACATCTTCCAAGCTGGTAGGTCACTGTGGAAAACCACGACTTCTAATAAACTTATACAATTACTCTGAATCTAGCAGATGACACTAATTATGTCTTAATTGCATTTAAGATGACGTCACGTTGTTTTTTTTAAATTTCGAAGATGAACGCATTATCTCTAATGACGGTAGATTTAAATGAGGAAATGCATTAGATGTGTGACAAATAAAATTATCGCGCAATTAAGAATCCGTGTCGGTGAAATTAGATTTGTTTTTATGGTCCTTTTAAAAAAAATTCCATTATCATTGTTACAAGGTTCACGCGACGTCCGTTGTGTAAGAAGCGATTAAACAAAGTGAGGACAGAGTAATTATTTAAGAGCGGTAATTTTTTTTTCCGTGACAATCTTTTTTTTTATCTGTACACGAGTTACATTCGCAATTCAAATTGAATCGATGTTCTGATTTTTTAAACATTTTTTTTAATTAATTTGTTGTCAGTTACATTACAAATTCGGATTACCGTGAATAAAAATAAATAAATGTATACTATCTCTCCCTATAGAATTTGTACTTACAGAATGTACTGTTGCATTATAAAAAATATGTAAAATAATTTAAGATAATCACTATACAGCAGTGATTCCCAAAGTGGTCTATATCGACCCCTGCGGGTCTATGACAACCTGCAAGGGGTCTACGTCAGCGACAACAAATTTGGGGGTCCATGAAATGAAAATGGTGGTCCACGATAGTGGATCTTAACACATACACTGATAGTACCTATTTACTTACATCATACTATCTTATAATATCAAAATATTTAAATTATTTATAAAAGTACCTATGAAGTAAAAAATTTAGGACTGGACATCATTAGCCGAGGAGATTTAAGATTAACCCTTACAAAATTGACCCGAAATGTTGATAATTTATTATTAAATCGTCAGGTTCATCCTTCTCTCTAAAAATATTGAATTAATGCTTATTTTATGTTTATTTAATGTTACGTATATTTTACATAACAGATACAAAATTTTGATTTGAGTAGTTTTAATTTAAATGTGTTTTTACTTTAAGTTTTTAACACTAAACTTCACTACAGTTAGAAATTTACAGGAAATCAATATTACGTAAGTAGGTGGTCTACCCAACATGGAATTACATGGCAAGGGGTCTACGACACAGAAAAGTTTAGAGAACTCTGCTATAAAAGATGATTGGAAATATGTGTAAAAACCTAGCCACAGGTTTCGCGACGGCGCGAGACGCAGGGTATACTGTGGGAGGCCGGTCTCGCGCCAGCGCGTGATGCCAGCCGACTAAGTTAAATAAGCTAATACGATGTTAGCATCAAGTAACATGCAAACGTGTTTGCACTGCGCTTGAACGTTTTAACTTTGTTGGCGAACTATTGATTTTTAGTTATATTAATTTTTTTATTGCGACTGCATATGAGTACGAGAAAGGGTCCGCCACGTGCCCAAACACATAAAACCTGTCACTGATAGATATAATTCCTTTAGTAATGCCGGTCTCGCGCCGGTGCGTGATATTTTTGAATCCCATACCCTCATACATCATTTGAATCATTTTTAAACAGATAAACAATAAAGATAAAGTTGGTTTCTGACTGACTACCATGTATAAAACACTAGCAGAGATATTTAGATTTTTCCTGATAAATAGGCTATTAAATATATATATATATATATATATTCACCCCTTTAAAGCCTTCATGTCTATTACCAAATGCCATGTATAGAAATTATTTATTTATTAAATGACTTGTTACTAAATATTTTATTACGATATGCTTTTCTATCGTTTACTGTATTTCTTTAGTCGCGTGTGCTATGTGGTTTAATGTTTTTGCACGCTCCTTATGTAATGATGTCATATTTTTATTACCACAGTATCTTTACTGCCCTCGTGTTTATGGCGGAAGGGATTTGAGAGGAGACAAAATAATGCATTCAGAACATATATTAGCCACAGTATCTTTACTGCCCTCGTGTTTATGGCGGAAGGGATTTGAGAGGAGACAAAATAATGCATTCAGAACATATATTAGGTGCGTTCGTTAAATAAAATTTCCTGGATTCTCTCCAATTAATTCCACGGTGTAAACAAAAAACATGCACGTAGAGGGAGAAAGCACGAATATTCCATCTCTTTCTGGATAACAACATTTTGAAATTATCCGATGTGTATTGTCTTTTTGATTTTATATTAGCAACTTATAAATACTTTGTACTGAGTTACTGAAATCACTTGAATTATTTACAAAATAAGGTTTTGTATTTTATGTCTTACTAGATATTTTTTTTGGGTAAAACCTCGCGGAGAATTCTATACAAGAATACTGTACTGAAGTTTATGCGTGGAATTAATGTTGCTAACACTCAGGAAGGTCATTATTGACAGGCATCTATAAAAGTATATTTGTAAAGAGCAACTGTTGAGTTTCTCGCCGGCTGTTAGAACTGCCTTCGGAGCTGGTGGTAGCTTCCTGTAGGAACAACAGTGCTGACATTTTATGCTGTTTGACAATTCGAAATTGCTTGTAACAGGCCTGTTAGTAAAGAATATTTGAATTCGAAAAAAGAATATTTTAAATTTTGAAAATTTTTTCTTTGAAAATATCGTCTTTCTTCATTCACCTCGTTCCTCAAATATCACAGATTTCAATAATTATATATTGTTTTTAATTATTTCAAAATTTTGTATCGGAGTTTGTTGTTTTTATTTTATGCCGTGATTTATATGGGATATTTATTTTTGGATTTACCATTGCCCTAGCAATTTAAAAAAAAATTATTTCATAAAAACCCTCGTCAAGCCTTAAAGGAAATAATAAAAGTAATAATAATATTTATTATAAACAAAGAGTATTTTCCATCGGGCAAAATATAGAGGCAAACCATATTCCTAATGCAACTTACTCAGTGATATAACTCATCTAAATGACTAGTAACACGTGTTCTGTGACACAAAGAACAAAGTTTTAAGAAAATGTTACAAATGTGTTCATACTGTGAAGTTATAGAAATCAAATTAATGGTATACCAAATATGATATCAGTGATTCCCAAAGTGTTCTATATCGACCCCTAGTGGTCTATGACAACCTGCCCTGCAGGTCTACGTCAGCGAAAAAAAATTTGGGGGTCCATGAAATGAAAATGGGGGTCCACAGACTGGACATCATTAGCCGAGGAGATTTAAGATTAACCTTTACAAAATTGACGCAAAATGTTGATAATTTATTATTAAAGCATCAGGTTCCTCCTCACTAAAAATATTGACTTATTGCTTATGTTATTTTATTTATAGTTTATTTTATGTTTATTTAATGTTACGTATATTTTACATAACAGATACAAAATTTGCCCATGTGCTTTTACTTTAAGTTTTTAACACTAAACTTCACTACAGTTAGAAATTTACAGGAAATCAATATCAAGTAAGTGAGGGGTCTACCCAACACGGAAAGACATGGCAAGGGGTCTACCACGCAAAAAAGTTTGGGGAACTCTGTTCTAGATGGAAGGCTTGCTGGAGTTCCACTTCTCCAAGAGCTTTACGAAGTGATAGTAATTATACAAATCACCAATCGAGGGTTAGCACTTTCGGGCACCACTGTATAGAAATACTAAGCAGGATATAGATGAGTGGCAGTCCAGGAACCCTATAAGAGTCCTTTAGTCTAATCATCTAATGCAACCTTCACTTAAGTAATCCAAGAGGTTTTACGACCTTCCAATTTCGTCACTTATTTACATCGTAGATAAACTTAGTAAAGTGTGATAAGTTGAATAAAAATACACGTCACTTACAGTAAATTTGAGATGTTCCATGAGTTTTTAAAATTATAAATGAAGTAACTCAAAATATTTTGACAAAAAACCATGTGAAACGTAATAATGATATCCATATTACAATACCCGGCAATAAATATTGCACATCGACTCTTGGAAAGAGTCAATCGGTTAATTTCGACTTCGTAAAGCGTTATCTCTGTCGCACACTACCTATGTGACGTTTTGTCAGTCGTGCGACTGACGATGTGCAATATTTATCGCCGGGTACTATACGTATTTATGAGACTATGTCTACCATTAGGTGTGATTTCGATATAAAAAGTTTCCATTGCATTTACCGTATTTATTATATGTTAGTCCTATACATATGTGTATATATTTTGTAAACATTAACAATCTGTAATTTATACTTCTACTGTTTCCAGACTATGTTTGTCTGGAAGAGATTGCCTCGTGCGATATGACCGCCCTTAGTACTTTTTTGTTTATTATTATGAAAAAAAAAAAAAA
This sequence comes from Battus philenor, assembly GCF_028537555.1. Taxonomy (NCBI): domain Eukaryota; kingdom Metazoa; phylum Arthropoda; class Insecta; order Lepidoptera; family Papilionidae; genus Battus; species Battus philenor. Next base: position 11,901,550 of record NW_027181686.1, read on the forward strand.
ATATATATATATATATATATATATATATATATATATTACTAGCTATGACGCGCGACTTCGTTCGCCTTGAATACAAAAAAATATTTAGTTTATATTTAAATTACGTGAGCCGGAAATGAATTTCACAATTTATATGAATTCTTACATCACCCACGACTAGAAACGTCATTCGTGCGATGTTTTCGTTTCGATTCAAATCAACATGAACTGTCACGGCGATATATGAAATTTATTGGAATGATAGTGGCGCCATCTGTCGAAATTTATTCATACTGACTTAGAAACAACAACTTTTATGTAACACACAGACAAACATTCATTTTATGATCTGAATTGATTTGTCTCAACACCGAATATTATGTTCTATATCAGGGGTGGCCAAACTGCGGCTCGCCAGCCACATGCGCCACTTTAAACGATTATTTTTGGCTCCGATTGATTGTGGAATTATTTCAATATTTAAATTTATAAACTGCGTCAGCTCCTGGGAAATCGTAAACAATTTCTGTCGTGAATCATTATTATTATTATTGCATCATATATTTAACGAAATCCAAACACAGATCGTAACTTACTAACCGGCGTCTTAAGTATTATTAGGAGTGCTGTCATATACGTGTGCATATATATAACTTGAATACACATATTTTGTAGTATCTAAATCAGTGATTCTCAACCCATGTGCCGCGGCACTTTTGTGTGCCGCGAGATTTTAAAAATGTGCCGCGAAAAATTTAAAATATATATAACACATATACAAAAAAAAATATTGAACGTAAATATTTATATATTGAACCAGCTAATTATATTTAATTTACAAAACGCTTTTCTTAATCCCTAATTATGATAAAGTCATGTTTATGTATTAAAAATTGTCTCAAGTCTACCACACTTGTCTTTTTCCAAATGAGCATGTTGTTTGTGTGATATTTTAAATTTACATGATTTTCCATTGTAATACTAATCTACCCTTTGTAAAATTAGAAAAGTATTTGATTCGTATCCTTATTAATTTGTTGGCATGTAGTTTCGATAAAAAAATAGGAGGTATATTGACTTTGCAATGCACGTATTCTTTGATTTACAATATCTAAGACTTCTCAGATTTTATTCCATTCGATGAATATTTCTGTAATTAAAAAAGTTTGCTGTTTATATCTAAAAAAATCCCGAGGTTTGCTGCTAAATTGTTTCACGAATACAATGGCAGCAATTATTTAAATAAAATTCGATTTTATGCATTAAAAATTGTATTTGTGTGAAAGTTATATAACTTCATAAGGGTTATATTTTTCATTTTCATAAATTACAAATGGTTACAGAATTTGTATATTTATAAATTTAAATTTATATATTCTTCGATTTTTTTGACAGTATTTTTTTTGTTTTTTTCAGACCCCTTAAAAATGCACAAATGGATAAAGAAAAAAAAGAATAATGATGATGATGATGCAAGTAACAATAATGATGACATATACGACCAAAGTAATGAGTGTTCCTCTGTTTTAAGTGAAAATAGTTCTATTTTAAAAAAGTATATAATTCGTAGAAAATATAACGACAATTTTTTAAGATTTGGATTCACCTCATCGTTAGAAAATAACATAGTAGTCCCAGAATGTATTATATGCAATTTAAAATTATCAAATAGTGCTATGGTTCCTAGCAAACTTCTTCGTCACTTGGTTACCAATCATCCCTCTTTATCAACCAAAGATAAGAACTATTTTAAAACGTATCTTTCAACAAAAGTAAAACAAGGAAAAAATTTTAAAAAACAATTTTGTGTGTCCGAAAAAGCTCAGTTTGCTTCTTATGAAATCGCGGAATTGATCGCAGTAAAATTGAAGCCCCATAATTTAGCAGTAGAATTTATATTACCTGCTTGCCGTAAAATAGTCAAAACGATGATTGGTGAATCAGCCGATGTTGAAATTTCCAAAATACCCCTTTCTAATGACACTATACATCGCAGGATAAAAGATCTATCAGAAAATATCGAGCAGAATACTACAAAAAATCTTCAAAATTCCTTTTTTGCAATACAAATAGATGAAACCACCGACATCACAGGAAATTCTCAGTTAATTGCATTTGTTAGATTTATCTATGAAGATGATATTATAAATCAATTTTTATGTTGTCGGGAGCTGTCAAATTTTACAACCGGGAAAAATATTTTTGAAGTAATTAATTCATATCTAGAAAAAACAAATGTCTCTTGGAATTTTTGTATTGGAATTTGCACAGATGGTGCACCCTCAATGACCGGGCATATTAAAGGATTTGTATCTTATGTAAAAGAATTGAATCAAAATATAATAGTTACACATTGTTTTTTGCATAGAGAAGCTCTTATAACAAAGTTCCTGTCACCAGATTTAAAGATAGTTTTGGAGCAATGTGTTAAAATGGTAAATTACATAAAATCAAGACCATTGAAAAACAGATTATTCAAGGAACTATGTAAAGCAATGGAGTCCAAGTATGAATCTTTGCTACTCCATACTGAAGTAAGATGGCTATCCAGAGGAAAAGTCTTATCTCGGGTTTTAAAATTAAAAAAGGAAATGAAAGCTTTTTTTGAACAAAATAATAATATTGAATTTGTTGAAATATTAGAAGATTTAACATGGACAACGAAACTTGCTTATTTGTCAGATATTTTTGTCATTTTTAACAGTATTAATTCAAGTATGCAAGGTTCAAATGAAAATATTTTAAATTCAACTGATAAGTTGGTGGGGTTAAAAAGACAAATTTCTTTATGGAAAAAGAAAGCCCAAGAAGGTAATTTAGAAAAGTTCGAATCAGTTCCTAAAGACGGGTATAAAATTATTAAACAAATTGTTCTTGATCATTTGACAACATTAGAGGAGAGAATTGTTTATTATTTCCCGGAATTGGATATTAATAAGTTTGATTGGGTTCGTAACCCATTTCTAATTACGGACACTGCTGTATTTGAGTTAACTTTAAATGAAGAAGAAGAGCTTATTTTGCTTTCAACTAATCGAGATTTAATTTTAAAACATTCTGAAGAATCACTTAATACATTTTGGATAAAAATCAGATGCATCTATCCACTTTTATCTAGAAAAGCTTTAAATATTCTATTACAATTTTCCACATCTTATTTGTGCGAATTCGGATTTTCAGCATTAGCCAATATTAAAACTAAAAAAAGATCAAGGTTGTTAAATGTAGAAGACGATATGAGAGTAGCATTGTCATTTTTACGACCAAATATAAATGAAATTATCGAAAAACATCAAGCTCAAATTTCTCATTAAAGTAGTTTAGTTAATTAGCTTTTAATTTTATATCGTTAAGAAAACTGGCCATTTTGTTGTATTTTTAGATTATTTACATATAATACAATTTTTATGGTTCTTTTTATTCAGTTTGTCATGCCAACAAAAAAACTTCTGTTGGTTTTTTTTCTTTATGTGCCGCCAGATTTCAGAATAGTTAAAAATGTGCCGCAGGTGAAAAAAGGTTGAGAACCACTGATCTAAATAATAGATAGGATTTTGTAAAAAAAAAAAAACATTGTTTTGCGTGTTTTAAATGCGTATCAAGTTGCGACTCGAACTATCAAGGAGTTTGACAACCCTTGGTTTATATCAGGGCTTCTTAAACTATGGGTCGCGACCCCAAAAATTTTGAGAAATTCTGGGGTCAAGAGATTTTAATGTCAAATATTTATATATACCATTTTATAACATCACTAGAGTTGGCGGAATACAGTGAACTTGCAGCGTCTAGACATGCGCATTTGTTGAAGGTTTTAAACTTATATAAATACAGTTTTATAATTTTTTGTGCAATCTTTTAATTTTAGATTTTTGTATGTTTCAAAACGAATTCTAAAACTATATATTTTTATATGTATATTGTTACCTAATAAATAAATCATCAAAAAATGTTAATTTATTTTTCTTTTATATTTGTATGGGGTCGTCAAGAAACTCGCAATCATAAATGAGGTCGTGAATGATAAAAGTTTAAGAAGCCCTGGTCTATATGATTAGTTTTATAGAAATGCAAGGTATGTGCGCAGTGAACGAGTTCTTTGTAAGATTAAAATTTATTCTTGTGTTTCCTCTGGACCTTTGTCTCGGCGTTCTCAATGAGTCACGCGTCTCTTGGCTCGCAGCTGAAACGTTTCCAAAATAAAGCTACTAATTTCACGAAAGCATATAACGTTATTTTAGTCGTCTTTTTTTTTACGTAATTTTGTAAGTTCATTTCTATATTCGTTCGTCGCTTTTTACCTTTTTTTTTAAATTGGTCCCCGCTGTTGGGGACCTCTCGTTCCCCTATCTCGTGTGGGACAGAGACTTTTTATTTCTAGTAATTTATTCATATTTTTTATTATTATCATTCTTCTCTTTCATGTATCATCTTATATGTCGTACTGTTTCTTTCATTATACAATTTTCCCAGTCTTTACCTTTCATTCCATTAGCCATACATCCATCCTCAACCATTACATTCTAGGTTTCCTTACTATTTTATTTTGCAATATTACATTTTTTGTTCAAATATTTAACACGTATTTTCTTTATAATTATCATCTCGCTGTTTACCTTTGTCGAATATTGATTGTTGAAAAATTTTGGAATTTTTTTATGCGTAATATTTGTGTTTATACACGTGAAACGACTATATTGATTGCAGCATAAAGGGTAGGTAAGGTATGTCTATAATAATGACGTTTATAGATTTATCTTACATTACTATGGTTTTTCCTTACTATGGTTGTCTGTGAGAGATTGCCTTGTGTGATAAGACCGCCCATTGTACTTTTCTGTATATTATTGTAAAACTTATTAAATGTGTCTTATCGTGTACAATGAAGAATATTAAATTAAAATAAAATTACTATACAATAGTGTGGCCCGTGGCGTCGGTAGCCCCCCCTCTCCCCTCCCCTAGGCGGACTGACGTCATAATTAAAGTAAAGGGAAGTCGCTAGATGCGGGTAGCGTAGGACCAGTCATCATCACGATCTTTTATGAAGACCAATGCCTTGCAGTGGGCGTGCATCGGTTGAAATGAAGAAGTGTATCCGTTCACAATTAGCTGTGTCAAAAATTATGATTATCTATTAAAAAATCTGAACTGAAACGGTTGTATTGGTATTTCAAATATATACAGATAATAAAAAATCAAAAAACTTACGGAGATATACCTAATAATTAAAGAGATTTTCACGGCAATGGTATATATTGATTTTAAATCTGTCGAGTACAGTCAGACACGACACAATATATATATATGCGTGTGCGTGTGTGTGTGTGTGTGGGATGCTCAATAGAAAAACATAGAGATATACGTCAAAGAACACCACGCTGATATTCTAACAGGTCTTACAACAAATCTGTGGGCTTTTATACCCAACGGTGGACGTCTTAAAATTGAAACTATGATGATCTTGAAGATTTATTTTATACTTTAAACTGACTGACAATGATGACAACTAATTACCTATTCTATCATTTGTGCTAATGGAATAAGATTGGCTGGGCCTAACAAACAAAAACGGTTTATATTCAACCTGCATTTAACACTAAAAATATAAAAATCATATATTAATTCAAGTAATCTAGATCGAGCAAAAAAAAATTATTTCTCAAATCCAAACATCGATATATTAACATATTGTATATAAGGGTCTCTAATATAGGGTTTTTAGATGTGGCAAGAAAAAACGAACACCAATATTATGGGCTCCGGAGAGTAATGTCGCTTTCTCAAGTTAAATTCACACGACTACATTTTTAACAAGTTTTTATTTATAATCAACAATGTATTCAACTTATCAACAACTTTTTGCCGTCTAGTATACGAAATCAATGCTGGAGCGGTAACAAATCAATCGGTTTTTTTGTATATATTTACAGAAACGACATTACTTTCCGGTTCCGACTAATATAAACCCTTATCATAATATATATGTTTATCAGTTTTTATAATATCAGACATTTATTATTATTAACTAAAAGTAAATGTAAAAAATTTTTTGTTGACTTTTGAAGTGCTGACTTTAGTTAAATAGGTCAACGCTTGAGACGGTATGTCATTGAAATACGTCAAATGTAAGTAAAACCAATTACGCATACAATATATTTCTGTGTAATGTATCAGGATAAAGATATACAGCGTGATTGATTATAGGTGTAAAAGTATAACGGGTTTAATTAATGCATGATACAATGATTAATAAAGAAAAATTGTTTTCGAAATTCAAATTATTTTTATTGACTTGCACTGCGAGATATGGGACTACCCACAAAGGTTGTCTTGACGACCAGTTGTATGCTAATATTTCACGCGATTTTAATTCGTAATACTACGCATTAATTTTTTTTTTTTTTGGTTTACTATGTCTCTGTAAATTTGGTACTGCTTAAAGTTATTGGCCAGTCGCATTCAAGAAAAAAATAAATAAATAAATGGAGCATAATAAAACGCGATCACTTTATACAAGGTGATTGGAAATAGATGCGAAAGCTTTGAAGTTCACAACTCTATAATATATAATGCATATGTACGATACAGTGAAGGGTCTAGAAGATTCCGTAATATCATCTCTAATGATATCCGATTAACTTCTTGACCATTTACGTAAGTCGTACGGATTTAGCTAAACAAAATATTTAACTGCGCATATCTTTGCGCTGTTTACTTGAAACGGGTAAACAGTGTTACTAATATGAATGGTATTTTATGTTAGGGGAATAAAATTGCAATATGTTGTTGTTATTGTATCTAAGACAATGTTTTCCGACCTTTGTCATGTCCCACTAAAGCCTTTTTAAAATTCCTATCGATAACATACGTATTTTTAATATTGAAGCGAAAGATTTAAACTCTTATCGAGTTCTTTTTTAATTTGCTCCCCTGTGGAGCGTGGGTCCAGCATTGGGCAACACTGATAACTAAGCTATGAATAATGTTCCAAAAAAAATACTCTTTTTTTGTTTTTTGCTATAGTGTGGCAGGATTGAAAGTCAGGCTATAGGAACTGACCAAATCGAGTCACCATCAATTTGGTGATGAAAGGTGAAGAATTTTCTATCAATTCTCCTAAAGCTTATGATTACTGAAGTGGTAATAGTGTTATATAGGCCATGGCAATTAAAAGAGAAGAGTTTCGATCCTGTCCAGGGTCCTTGAGTAGGAATACTTAAGGATATCGACTGACAGACCAGGATAAGGTTTCCTGATGGAGGGTTTGGAAGTTATTTAGCTCAGTTACCTTCCAAAGCGGATATTTAGTAATATCGTCCAACTCTTCTTGTTCAAAATACAGCAATGAAATCGAAGGTATTTGACCAATGTGTATTGGTGATGACATGTGGTTCCGATACGTGGTTACTTACGACGGGCATCATAAGGCACAAGGTCACCCAGAGAGTGATGGAGAGGGCTGTGCTCGGAGATCCGCAGATGATCCTAGATCATGGATGGCTGTTGGGGTTGAATGGTACATGAGTGGTGACCACAAGCGGGTAGACGCAGCCTGGGTTGTCCTTCCACTAGATGAACTGACGACATAGTTTAGGTCTTGGGAAATCGCTGGATGCGAGGAGAGCAGGACTTGCATCATAGTCTTTAGTCTTTATGATCTTTAGGCGAAGACTATTCCTTGCAATCAGCGTCCATTAGCTGAAAAAGAGATGTCCGACTGGAATTGGGATAAGGCATTAAAGTTCCAGTGAAACAGGTCAGTCTATTAAGATGGTGAATTGCATTTTGTTAATAATCATTATTAATTAAAAATACTCTAAAGATATTCAAAGCCAGTGTAGTGGTAAATGTCAGTCAGACATCATTATTTGATCATGACCAAAATAAATCTATTTTTGATATGTCATGCTTATAAGATTTGCATATCGATGTATAAGTTAAATCATTTTGCGTCGTAAAAACCGGTTTTGTAAATGTTAATTTCTATTGTAATGTTGTCAGACTTGATTTGAATTGTTTATTTGGGTAAAATGTATTAGGTGTTTTTTTTTGGTTTCGTGAGGATCGCTTGGGGGGGGCATGGTTATGTGGGATTTCTAGAACTCCTCCGGTGATGGCACTGCGTGTGATTTGGGTGACCGCGGTGCCTCCCGATCGGGGATCACCAAGCGATCTTCTCTCGAGCTTTGCTACTTCACATAGCCTTTCCCTGGGTATGTGTAATCCACGATACCCTCAAAACCTTCGTGGTGGGTGACGTAGAGGAGGAAGCCTCTAGACCACATCGATCCAACATCCGTCTTAGACTAAAATGTATTAGCTTATATTAACCAAGCTATGATTTAAGGTAATTCTTATTTTGATGTATAAGGCCACTCCACCACAGAATGGCTGTTGGGGTGTTGAAGTTCTGGAGTCGAGATGATAGACCGACGAGTTTATAATAAGAAGTCCAACGTATGGACGTCCTTCGTGACGGCCTTCCGGAGTTTCGGGCGTTTAGGGTGGGGAACCTAAACTACCACTAGTTTTATCGATATTGAAGCGTATACTTTGTCTTGGTGTGAAACTATCGTGTTTGCATCACCAGGGTTTCATGGGTAACGTGGACTACGAATACCATGAGATGAACTATCTAAAATAGCAAAGCGCGAAGGACAGGAGATACCGCGGCCTCTCGCATAGTGGGTGATCATCTGGGCAGTTTTAGTGATTAAAAATCCCTCGCAACCCTGTCCTCCCCCCAGAAGCAGGATATCTTGAACATCCGGAAGATAAAAAAGCATAGACGTGCTCACATAAGATAATCAAATGATTTTGTTAAGGTCATCGGAAGTTAATTTTAAATCTACGGAGGAGATAGATTCCCAACAGTGGACATTCTATTGGAAATGTTATGATGATGCCCCTTTCTGGAAAGTTTGTGGCGTACAATGTTACGATATCTGTATAGGTCTTCTGTGTGTTTATTATAATGGTATATTTAGCTCAGTTTATTATTAAAGACCTTCCAAGTCCAGTGAAATAATATATGTAATAATTCGAGCCAATATAACAGATCTATCATCAATCCAAGTAAATATCAATCAAACAGCAACATAATATACGGGACGATTTATTTTTGATCTTGCACGAAAAATTAAAAATACTTTTGACATACATAAGTCATCATATTTATGTCAGTACTAAATTAAATAAGAACATTTTTTAGTTTTAAAAATGACTGCGAATGTAATTCTCAGTATATTCATTATCAAGGAAACAGAAAAGTGCAACGGAATTTAGAAATGTACGCAATTATAATAAAGCAGAGAAAAACCCAGCTCTCAAAGTTTAATAATGGCCCTTAATTATAAGTTTGAAGTGTAAGATAAAAATGATTGCTAACTATTATTACGTTTTAGGTTTAAAATAAATTTTATTTTATTTACGTCATTACGAACTTTGTACAAGGAAGCTATACCTATTTAATATTCTAACATCACATTTGTTTTAGAGTTTTTATCGTACAATACAATGAAACGTAAACACATTATTATTATTCGATTGTAAATTATTATTAAGAAAAAAAATACACTTACGAATTGTGTAAAGTAATCCTCTTTTTTCTATTTTGATTAACTGATTTTATAACAACACTGCACAAAATATTGTTTGGTTATGCCGGGAATGTCGGTTGGCGGGAAAATATGACAGCGGCGCGTACGTTCGGCGCGCGACGCGGTTGTGAACTGGCCAGTCGCGGAGCGTTCTTTAGTGTTCCCCCGCTGGCAGACGGGACGCGTTGCTTGTGCCTTTTTTTATTTTTAATTTCGTGTGCGTGAACCGTTCGGATAAACACACGTGATGGCAGGTTGGTTCGATTGCGTTATTTTACACAATTTTGTTATTTATCTTGTCAACGTTGTACGTCATAGCATATGTTTAATTTAATTCTGGTTTAGCACTGGCGGCTTTTACGGAACTTGCAAGTTGTGGATAGCAAGTTACTTGCTTACATACACAGCGTCACCGTTACAATGTCACGGTCTTACTTGCGTTATCTAATAACCTTCTAGATTTATACTTTAACATACTGAACTAACATTACTTCAACTAGAAATGCAATTAAACATTAAAGTATTGTAAATACATTATAGCTACACTATAATAAAATCTTATAATCTGTTTATAGTTATTTTAAAATGCTTCACGAATAATTAAAGAAAAACTATAAGATATAAAGAGTTAAATATAAATACATCATACAGATTATAATTAAAATTAAATATAAATATAGAATATAATTAATTTAAATACATTTTCTATATATAACATTTATAACTTATGTTAATATTTTTTTTGTGAAATATAGTCGTGAAGCATTTATAAAAAGTATTTTACATAACTGATGCTAAGAAAAAAATAGGTAAAACACTATCGATTTCTCTATAAGTCTCCCTCGTATCGAAGTAATGCAATGTGAGTCACCCCATGGACCCTCTTTTTATAGCCCTCCGCTCTACGCTCTCCCTTCGACTCAATATTTTTTTTATTCGTCAACGATTGTCTAAATTATTTAACTTGTTCGCTTGTGACCTCCTGAGAAGATATAACAAAATATATAACACGTTGACAGTTTTGAATTAAATTAGCAATTTGGTGGCAATTTTTTTTCTTTCTTTAGACTTCGCGAAATTACTTCCACGTTGAATTATTATGTATTTCTTTATAATAAAACTCGTGTAAAATCACACTGTAAAGGATTTAGTGACAATCTTAAGAATGAATTACTTTAACTACTGAATTAAGGAGATTTTTTAAGGTAATCACAAATATCACACAGATTTTGTAGTGGGTTCTTCCCAAATTAGGGTGCGTTTGGAATCCTCGAGTTTAAAGGTTCACAGGAGAGATCATTTTGATTTTAATTACTATCAAATTAACCTCTACTAACATTTCATCCACAAACAAACGAACGCATGCGCAGACGCTGAATTTCCAATTAGGTTCGTTGGCCAGCAATATAAAGGTTTACCATATGGCATGGTAAACCTTCTACATAAACTTAAGAAGCTGAGAGAGGTTGAAAACTAGCACTTGACGGTTCATCTCGACCAGCACAAGCTAAGCAGTATCCTTTTATTTCTGATCTCCTAATTTAAAGACTATTATAGGTATCTGATTTGGCCCAGTGAAATGGCAATTTGAAACGGCGGTGGCCAGGCCACCCAGAACAGATAGTCGCTGGAGCTTTAAGTTCCTTGAGCAGACACTACGGAGCAGCAAGCGCAGCTTTCTGTCTGTCCTGACTACCTTAATTAATTTCTCGGAAGGATGCAAACTGCTTCCACCAGGTTCTATTGGAAATCTATGTGCAGTGATGAACGTTTTACGGCTGAAATAATGATGGTAGTGATAAGGGAAATAAATAGATTTTACATTTATCTTACTCTTAGTGTTCGCTCGTGAACAATGTCAAGACCAGAGATTTTATGTGGATAACAATAAATGAACATCACCGCTGTGACCCTCCAAAAGCCATGCTCAATCAAGCCCTGGGATATCCTTGGCCATAAAAAAGGTCGTATGTCCATGTTCTATAACCTTAAAGGTCCAGCAGCATCCTGGACCCTGTGGCCTGGCTGGTGCCACATCAATTTACCAACATCTCTGGTTTGTTTATTCACCTTTGTCCACTGATCTCATTTCTGATTGGAATTTCTGAGTATGATCCTTGCCGTTGTTCGTTGAACTACAGTGTTCTTGTTCAACAATTAATGTGTCTTTTGGTTTATAATCTAACAATAATAAGAAATTCAAAGTCCGTAAATTTGAAAATAGAATCCGTGTCCCGTTAGAGTTACGTAACTATAAATACGGAAGTTTCGTATAAAACGAACGCGCGACCTTGAAATGACGTTGAAATTATTTTTGCGCATTTTATTTGTAGACTAATACAGATTTAGATAAGAGCTTTTGATTTCTGAACGATATAAAAAGCTCATGGCATAGCGCGATAGAATGGTTATCGACTATGGTCCTGACCCGGAGATAGATTGACAGCCTTGGTTAGGTTATTTGTTAGACCTTTTTGGAGTTCCGTGAAAAGATAATAGGAAAAGAAATAATAAACAAGTTTGATAAAATAGTTGTGATATTAGAAATGTAAATTAATTACGAAAAATTGTAATAAAATAAACAGGATTTAATAATAAATAAATTGTTAAAAATGATAAAAATTATAATCGTAAAAATTGTAGAACTCTGGAGATGGAAGTGGGGTAATTTATGGAAGGAAGGTAGAAATGAATGAAAGTCATGGGGAAGTAAACGAATCTCCCTTTCTACGAGCTAAAAACGACGATATAGATCACAAGTCTTTATAGACAGTGCAATCGTGCTACCGAAATCGCTGTACCGCGCCTTAGGTATGCTCACGACGAGAGGGGTGAGGGGGGAGTATTTTGTGACTACACTTTTAGCGCTTCAATTAGAGTGCGTTATAGAGTGCCTAACAGTGTTCTTGTTGAGTTAGCTATTACCTATCAGGAATCAAACCTGCTACGTACGTTCAAATGCTACAGTTATTAAACACTGTACCACTACTGTTCTGGAGACAAAAATAATATAAATTTAGTTCTTGACGTAATCTAATATATTTTTCTATTTTTATTATATTTTTTTCACCTTGTTAACTAGGAAGTGATACATAATTTTGTTATATTTTTGGCAGATTGTACGCGTTTTTATTTATAAATTTTGGCATTTTATTCATTTGTATTTCCCAGTCGATATATATAAATTTATATATTCAATAAAATCATTAAGTTTGTTGATACACGTTGAAGATTAAAGGTGTTATGTATTTAATAAATAATATAATGATGATATAGTAAAAAAGCGCATTCCAAATTTGAATTACTACATATTAAAATTGATGGTAATTTATTATCTGTATCTGCACACTTTGTATTGCTAGAAGTAAATAGCCAATTGCATTGTAATAAAAAAAATACATTTAAAAAACTTTTAAGTTAAACGGTTTTTTGATACCCATATTGTGGTGGTTGTGGAAAAATATGTACCTTATACGCCATATTGGAACGGCGTCCATCTTAAATTTTAAATTTTGACATAATCATCGTGTTTTACTAGTGTAGCTCTTTCATTTGATACCCATATTGAGTGGGTTAAGGAAAAATATGTAATCTGCCATTTTGTATCGGCGGCCATCTTAGATTTATAATGTTAATAATTTTATTATATTGTATTGTCATTTAAATTAAATGTGTGTACCAAATTTCAGATCAATCTGACAACGAGAAGGTGTTTAAATTTCAATTTCTAATTTTGACCCAAATAAATAAACATATAAATTCCGTACGGGTCGAACTAAATAAAACCGTTTAATAAAAAATTATGTTATTTAGCGATCATTTTATGATGAAAATTTAGTACGTTTATTTAACTTTGGAAATTTGAACAGAACTCTTATCTTATCTTATAACTCTTGATCGCTAACTTATTATCTGTTTTTTTTTTAATCTACTCTGCTTCGCAAGGTGTTATACTTGTGGAGAAGAAGCAGGTAGAAACACCACAACAAACTTTTTGATAAAGTTTAACAATATAGATTTATACATATACACTTTATATATAGCCTAAATGAAATGAAAACAATCAGGCGACATCACTGCCTAGGATTCTTGTCATTTAAATATTCGTTTATTGAATAATATGCCTTTTACGTTAATATTATATTTAAGACGCGTTTTGAATTTTATTAATGATGGTGCAATAATATTTTGCGGAATTTTATTAAAAAATCTAGTTCCGTTCGATATAGTATGATTAAAATAGTTGTAATACACCAATACCTCGCTTTGCGTCGTTTCGTTTTGCGTTTTTTTTTCGAAGTTGCGTCGCTGCTTAATTAGTACTAATTTTTACTGTGCGTCGATAGAATTTCGAGGTTGCGTTGTTTTGGATTCGGGTGTTTAATTTTTTTTTAAATTTTCATTTTTTTCTAATAGATAGCAACACTGTTGTTTCTAATTGCGCCATGACATCAAAACTCAAGGATTCCCTTTCTAACTAAAAATAACGCAATTTGAATATAGTTTTATTTTCACTTTGTTTTGCTAATTTTAAGAGTTCATTTTCAATTACGTAGTGTGTTGTAATGTAGTGTGTTGTGCTTTTTTAAAAGATAATAATAAATTCATATAAATTTTAACGTGTTGTTTCTGGTTACAAAAAAGGTAAATATTATTCCAATTTATTTATTGACAGATTTATATTTTTTATATTTAGTTTTTATGTTAAGATTTATATTTAGTTTTGTTTTTTAAATGTGTGCTTTGTTAAATTTTCTTTTTAAAAACTTGTATTTTCGTAACCCTGGAATCTATCTTCGATCTTTACATGGTTTACTATAGAAAATCTTAATTCACTTTGCGGCGTTTTAATTTGCGTCGTGTTTTTTTGGAACGTAACCACTACGCAAAGTGAGGTATTGGTGTAGTTTTAAATCGTTTTAATTACAAACGTCCTGTATATATCCTAACGGTTTAACACCTGTAATCGATCATCCTGTATAATAACAAAATACCACCATAGATGATTGGTAATGCAATTAAAATTAAAGAAGTATTTTATCGAATTCTGGACTGTTGTAGAACATTTACTAACAAGATGGATATACATCCATGAAAAGGTCAATAGACGCTGGATACAGGGTGCTTCTAACCGGTCCTTTTGAGGAACCTTTGGGGGAGACACATGACCAGATGTGGGACGTTTTATGACTGAAATGCTGATGATGATTTAATGTTAATATGCAGCTCATAAGAAAAACAGTGAGGTAGGTAGAGAACGGGGAATTCCCGGAATACGTATGTAAATCGAACTTTGTGTATTAATTATATATGGTTGCTACTGCTCAAAAAATTTCCAGAGGATGGGTAGCAATGTACTTTGAGCAGTATAATACGTACAACACCCGGCGATAAATATTGCACATCGACCTTTGGAATAAGACAATCGGCACGACTGACAAAACGTCACATAGGTAATGTGCGACAGAGATAACGCTCTACGAAGCCGATAGTCTCATTCCAAAGGTCGATGTGCAATATTTATTGCCGGGTACAGTATAGTACATTATATATGACGTGACATAGCTTCGTAGTGTTTTTAAAAAGGTGATGTCACCGTTGATATCACATAACTGTGAGGAGTTGATGTGTGATAGAGTCTGTGATCTGATAATTTTTTTTTATGGCCCCCGCTGTTGGGGGCCTATCGTACCCCTATTTATGGTGGGACAGGGACTTTATTGGCAATTTAATTTTTCACATAATTTTTTATTTTCTCTCTCTTCTTTCATACTTTACTTACTCTTTCGGTCTATTATCTATCTTTCATGCTACATTTCTGCTTTCTTACCCTTTTGCTCTGTTCATCTATCATTCTTTCCCTTTTTCTTTTTACATTTTCAATTTACATTTTTATTTCTTATATCCTATAATTATTTTAATGATTTGTTCTATTTTATCATTTTTATCTATTTATCTATATATTTACTGTGTTTGCTTTTTGTTCATTTCAATGGCACTTTATGCAATTTTTTTGCAGAGGGATACGATTGACTGTTTATCTTCTCCGCCTATCAGGGAGGCTATTGACTCCTTTCTGATTTTAACGCCAGACCGGCACTCGGATTCGAGCCGGAGTCCCCCGGATGTGATCTGATAATGGAGAGGAAAACCAGTATTTACTTTTGGAAATAAGTGGCAATGGTAGTCGAGAGGCAGAGGAGTGTGATATACAGCCTTAGGTAGCAGGTTTTAGGGTACCGTGTAAGCCTGCGATCGCCAACTCGTCAGAAAAGCGTGATGATTATGCTATATCCCCCTATAGATGTCTTTGTGGAATATTTAATGGAATCAGGCGTTACTTCGCGGAAGTCCATCTTAAGTAAGAAAAGGATCAATATTTAGCCACTTCCGCACATGCAGTGGTAGCCGTGCAATAAAGTGCACCGCCCGCCAATCCGCTGATAAATGCGTATGCGGCAAACAATGCGAAATACACAACTGCCACTGTTAAATCACTCAACACGTGTTTCACCCCTCCGCGGGACATCTTTAGAAGTTATGTTACACCGATTAGTGCCAAACACAGAGTCTTTGTGGAAGGTTAATTTCACTCTAGAGGTAGATAAAGTACGGTGTTTAAAACAATGATTGAATTGTTCTTATCTATTTGTTTTGCATTTTCGTTTAGTCATTCTGTATGATTCAGACAAGTTTACAAATTGAATCTGCCTATGGAGTAGTAATGAGGAAGTGTTCGCACGAGTTGTAATTTAAAAAACTAGACATTGTTAGGGTGTAATTAAAAATAAACAAGACAACAATGATTTAAAAAAGAAATGAATATAATAATCAGTGGGCGTAGGAGTCAGCATAGTATTAAATAGTTTAATAGAGTAACCACCAACGTGAAAAAACGTGAGAATAGAAAAAAAGATTATATCAATTTTCAGATTGAAAACATTTAACCCTTAATAGCCTAGAGTTTCAATTTTGATACCAATCTTTTAAACCGATTGTTCACATTACTATTAGTTTTTTTATAGGTTGGCTGTACGTATTTTACTGGTGTATAATATTCTTTCCAACGAAATTAAAAAAAAAAATCTATTTTTCCCTTCATCTAGACCCTTAAGCAAATACAGTAATATTAAAAAAAATTACTTTCGTAAATCAGGCTACTAAGGATTAACAAAGAAATAAATATAATAATCAGTGGGCGTTGACGTGACCTTAGTATTAAATGATTTAATAGAGTAACGACTAACGTGAAAAAACGTGAGAATAGAAAAAAAGATTGTATCAGTCATGAGATTGAAAACATTTAAGTATAATGTCAGTAAACATTTACGTTTGCGTAACGTTACAACGTACTTCAACTATGAACAACGTAATTAGGTTATAATTTTAATTATCATCCTTTACGCTTCTTATCTCTGCTAATATTTACTTTGTCTATATTCGAAGATCAACACTGAAGCTAGTAAAACCGACTCCATTATGCATGGATAAATCTTTTCGATGCATTCAGTTAAAAAATCGTTTATCTAGTCATAGTCATTTTCTATTCCCAAAGTGGTCTATGACAACCTGCAAAGGGTCTACGTCGGCGAAAAAAATTTGGGGGTCCATGAAATGAAAATGGGGGTCCACGATAGTGGATCTCAACACATACACTGACAGTACCTATTTACTTACATCATACTATCATATAATATCAAAACATTTACATTATTTATAAAAGTACCTATGAAGTAAAAAAAATATGTTTATTATGATACAGCATACAAAAATACATACAACCCCTCTACGATCAACCCTTTTATTTGTTAATTAAAAACTTTATTTTTTTTGCAAAACGTTTTCGGGATCATCTAGTATATATATATAGTATATCGTAGTTTAATCCACAGGCGCCCACTGTATGGCATAGGTCTCTTATCTGTGAAAGGATATACCATAATCGCCATGCTTGGCAGAATAATTGGCGATCACAGAGATATATTATATGTAGGTAGAGGTCGCTGCTGCTCCTGCTTGTTTGTGAGTAGTGGCAATCATATATAATTAATGCACAAAGTTTACACCATTTAAGATAGCAAGTTTCATAGTAAGTAGTATTAGGGGAACCGGAAAGTTATGTCGCTTAAGTTAAATTCACACGACAACATTTTTAACAAGTTTTTATTTATTATCAACAATATATTCACCTTATCAACAACCTTTTGCCGTCTAGTATACAAAATCAATGCCGGAGCGGTAACAAATCAATCGGTTTTTATTTATATGTCGACAGAAACGACATTACATTCCGGTACTCCTAATAAAATGACAGTCGTGGTAAGGAGAAGAAAATATCGCTTGAGAAATTTGTACGGAACGTTTTTATGGGTTGATAAGTGTTTACGGTGTTAGAGATAACAGAAGTACATCTCCGTATTGCTGTAATCTATTTGCATGTTTAATTGTTGAGTAATTGTGAAATTAAGCAAGTGCTAGTTACAAGGGTACGTAGTTGTTGATTGAATTATTACTTTCAACTAAAAACTAATTTTGATTAACACCGTCTTCTGTATTAGCATCATAATAAGACATGCTTTTAAATTTCACAGAGGAACAGTCGAAAGCTGAATTTACATCTATCTGAAAGTTAGAATTATCTAATTTGACTGGTCGAGTCTTGAAGTTTGACTGTGTCAACGACTATATAAATAGAGTCTGCTACTGATATTGCACTGATTTCTGCTTTCCTATTTATTTTAGTCTACTTCTCTCTTTCTTCTACTTCTTCGTCTGCGAAATCGCAGCATTCCATATTTATCACACTCTCCCATTCGATCTACTTTGGAGTCTTTATTAATCTATTCATATTTTTATCCACACAGGATAATTTAAAGACAACTTGGTACTAGAGAAGAATGCTGAAAGATCCCAATTTGGTAGAAAAGTAGAATTAGAAATCTCTAATAATGCGCCCTGGTCACACACAAAAACAAATCTTTTTATAAAGTTTTATACATATACACTTTATCAGATATAGCCTATAACTGTCAAGGATTCTTGTCATTTAAATATTCGTTTATTGAATAATAAGCTTTTTGTTCTATTTATTTAAGTTTAGTTTTGAATTTTATAAATAGAATCTAATAATGTTTTGCGGAAATTTATTAAAAAATCTGATTCGGTTTATTACAAATGAACTAAAGACTTTTTGCAGTTGAATCTTTGGTCCGTTTTTTCTCGATGCCTTTTAAATATACTATGGAGGGTCCATATATATTTTTGAAGTTATTATAATTATTATTAACCTACAAGATATTATCATAAGTATATTGTGAGGTCACTGTAAGAATATTGATTACTTTAAAACCAATTTTTCTGAGATTCGCGGCCCTATGCCGTAAATATCTCGTATGGCTCTGTTTTGTAACATGTTGCTTTACAAGCTGACTATAATTGTATTTTATTAGCTACTAGCTGATCCCGCAAACGTTGTTTTGCAAAAAAATTAAAGTTTTTAATTAACAAATGTAAGATAAGGGTTGATCGTAGAGGGGTGAAAATTTAGGTTTGTATGTATTTTTGTATGCTGTATCATAATAAAATAAAAACCAAAAAAATTGTCTAAAAAAATAAAAAATAAAATTCAGGTGTGGACCACCCTTATCACTTAGGGGTATGGAAAATAAATAGTAGCCGATTCTCAGACATACTGAATACGCATGTAAAATTTGGTAAAAATCGGTCAAGCCGTTTCGGAGTTCAAGTTCGAACACCGTGACACGAGAATTTTATATATTAGATTATATTTAGTCGTGGTATATACTGCTGCTTTGGTATATACAGATGATGACATACGGATCCCAGACTTGATCACAGGGGCGGCTTAACCTATAGTGCAGGGTGTGCAATGCACACGGGCGCAGCTGTCTAAGGGCGCCGCGGCGCTCCCTGAGACGGCGGTAGAGTTATGCCTTGTGGTGTAAGTTCTACGGGCAGCGAAATAGAAATTAGATACATTTCGCTTCTATTTCGTTGTACATAAAACTTAAAACACAAGACGAAACATAAACTATCGCGGTTCGCCGCTTAGTTTCGCAACAGAAATGTGCTACAGGCATAAAAACAATGAGTGTTATTCTGCCGTGGGGGGGGGGGGTCTCGACTAGGGGGTGCTAGGGTTTTACTGCACACTAGCAAGAGCCGCCCCTGCTTTGACACTTACAACGGACCTGATAAGAGCGCTCAAAGTGACCCAGAGAGCAACGGAAAGGGCAATGCTTGGTTTTGCTACGAATTAGAAATAAGGAGTTCCGCCGAAGAACCAAGGTCACATAGTTAGAAGAATTGCTCGTCTGAAGTGGAACATAGCTCGTGCTCGTGACCACAAGCAAGTAGACGCGGTGTGGGTATGCCCACCACTAGGTAGACCGATGACGTAGTTGAAAAAAAAGAAAGAAATATATAGTCATCTCAGCTCATAGACGCCCGCTTTAAAGCATATGCTTCCCCCCAAAAGATGTTTATAATCGCCACACTTGGCGATGGCGATCGCTTTGCTTTATCTTATCATATATTATTTATTTATATATTATATATTTTTATCTTTATATATTATATATTTTTATTTATGCAGATATCGCTGCTGCTCTTTCGGAAACTTGTTTGCAATCATATAATTAATGCACATAAATGTCATAATAAATAGTATACATATATGTGGAATGGAACGTAATAGCATGCGTGAATGGGAACGTCGGATGGTGCAAGCGAGAGGGGTGAAAGAGACAAACGGTTGAACGACGAAGCGTGCGCAGTTTAGGTTAGGGGTTCTTTTTTTAAATAAATATATTTGCCGCACGAAAGATTTTAAAATTTAATCTCTGCATCCCGAATACCACACACATACACAGACACACACGCACACGCACGCACGCACACGCACACGCACGCATACACACACGCACGCGCACTCACACATATATACATATGTTTATATATATTATATGTAAATGTGTTTTTTATTTATATACCGCTTGTATAACATAACGTAATGTGTTCACGTTGCGTCGATATTTGCGATAAGTGAGTGACCTTCCTACGGCCTTCTGTTTGCAGCGTCATTCAACTGTCTAATGGTTCTCATGGATTACATAATTTAATGTTCTTGATAGTGAACATACTGATATTGTCGACTAGTAACACTAACAGTAAATACTAGATATAGTGTGTAGATATTAAATATAATGTCCCCTTTTGTATAAAGAAAGGTAGTAGAGATGGGTAGCTCGCGACCTAAAGACAAGATATATATATATATATATATATATATATATATATATATATATCTTTGCAAAAGATGTAATCACTCTCTGGCGCGCGTGCGATTCAATTATATCTCTATATCATTATACTTAAGACTCAATTTTCGAGTTGAATAACGGCTGGTTCAGAGTTGGAGAGAAAGAGATGTCCTTATATAGAAATTTACACGTGAAAGTGAGAAGAAAGCTATTGTATGTTTGTGTTAAAAATATAAACTACGGATTTTCGGAACGACATAATCACACGCGCGTTTAGCTTTTGATTAAACTTATATATTTATTTAGGTTGGGTTTGTTGGTAACAGGTGGACGCAGATGGTTTTAAAATGGACGGGACCACGAGGTACCAGAGAGAGAGGCAGATCTAATGTCAGATGGGCTGACGAGATCGTGGTAACGGCAGGTCGCGGGTGGTTCCAAGTTGACAAGGATAGAGAAAAATGTTAAACTTTGGAGAAGGCTTTTACCCTAAAGGGGTCCATACAAACTTGATGAAAAATCATCAAACTATTATTATTCATCAAGGTTGACAGTCCTATGCCGGTCAAGTATCAAGTAAAACCTTTGGTTCTAATTGATTTCATTATTTCAATTTCACGCGTTTCATTCAGCCTTACCGAGTTTCAAGTCTGAGTTAAAAGAGTGAAAGATATATTTTTAGTCTTAGCTACCTTATTCTCTCTCTCTCTCTCTCTCTCTGAGCCGTACAGAGCTAAATGAGTTAAAGAATGTAACGTAATAACATGTGTAAATAGGAACGTCAGATGGTGCAAGCGAGAGGGGTGAAATAGGAAGGGAGAGAGGCGACAGTTGAACGACAAAGGAGCGTGCGCAGTTTAGATTAGGAGTTCTTTTTTCAAATAAATATATGTGCCCCACGAAAGACTTTAAAATTCAATCCCTGCATCTCGATTACCACATATATCCCAAGATCGAAAATATACGAATCACTCTTTTCTTGTTAGGTATACATTTTGCCCATTTCTAGAAGGTATCACTTTCATCGGTGTAAGTCAAACTGGATTATTGAATAACCCACATGATCTTGACAAGGAAGACGCTTGATCAGACCGTTTCCAACAGCTTCTATTGGCGATCTATGGGAACCTGTCTCTAGCAGGACGTACGGCTGAAGACAAGAAAAAGTCATTTGACGAAGAAAAGGACCAATATTTAGCCACTTCCGCACATGCAGTAGTAGTTGTGTTTAGTGCCAAACACAGAGTCTAATAATCGGTGTAACGTAACTCCTGAAGATGCCTCATGGAGGGGTGAAACACGAGTTGAGTGGTTTGACTGTGGCGGTGGTGTGATTCGCATTGTTTGCCGCATACGTATTTATCAGCGGGCTTGCGGGCGGTGCACTTTGTTGCACGACTACCATTGCATGTACGGAAGTGGCTAAATATTGGTCCTTTTCTTACTTAGGATGGACTTCCACAAGGTAACGCCTGATTACATAAAATATTTGACGAAGAATTTGACCTCTGTCTCTCCTGATCTTGCGATTACGAGGTCTAAGATGCTACATGCTTTCCTAGAAACCTATTTTATCTTGAAGATTTCTAAGTTATAGTTGGAAACAATGACGCCGGTAAGTTGTTCAACTCCTTGTCTGGTGGCATTATAAATGTATTAGCAAAACGCTTAGTGCGGGTAGAAGGAATTTCAACCGTGCAATGTCGTGAATCCGTGGCGTCTTGTTGTCCGATGGAAGAAAGGAGATGGTGGAATTATTTGGTGTTATTTCGACGCACACTCTTCAAAATGAAGTCTGTTGAATACAGATAAACTGGCAAAATGTATTTCTTAGTTAATATATAGATATATAAAGTCATGTTCTGGGAGGAATCAATAGCCTCTTCGATTAGAGAAGAAGATACGAAAGAAGAGTTCCTCCTACTCTGTAGAAAAATAATAAGCATAGTGATAGATAAAAATAAAAACCTATAAAAATGTTAATAACCAAAATCAATAATACTAATGTGATAATGTAATAAGCTTATAAAGAAATAAAATAAAAATATAAAATAAAGAAAATGTAAAATAGTAATGAGCGATAAATGAAAGGCATTACAAAGCGAAAGGGAATGACAGAAGAATTGTGGTGAGACAGAAACAAAACGAACGATAGATCATATGATGCATGAAAGAGTGAGAAAATAAAAATGTTCGTGAAAAATAATTAGGGGTACAAGAGGTTCCAAATAGCGAGGGCCATTAAAAAAAAATCATGTTCTATGAATTGTACCTTGAATTTTGAATTACAACTTACATGATAATTATTTAAATCATAGAATAATTGGTAAGTTTAAAAATGCAACGTCATCTCTTCAAACAAATGTATTGCACGGTTATATATACTAGCATAATATATATCATGTTTTCTGAAGGTCTTATAAATAAAAATTTGTATATCCAATTTGAATGACGTTGCTAATTTTTTTCGAAGATTCTAGAAGGCGGCTTTCAATTGGTCTTATTAAAAGTTGGGTAAGTCCAGCTGTGGACTTTCTATGACTAAAATAATCATGGTAAAGTGCTACTTTTGCATTGTGGCAATCATGTGTATCTATGGTTTAAAAAAAACAACTATTTAAGTTGATATTAACCACTTAGGTAGATGCGTCGAGTATACTCGACGGTCACAGGTGAATGCACAAAGGCAGCTTTTACGTGCCGCATCACTGAGCGCGTCTTGATCTTCAACGCACTTGTTATGAGAGTGTTTTACATTACAATCTGATACAGATACGCATTACGTTCAACTAATGTTATTATAATAAACTGTAATTGAAGAGGTAGGTAATTTTTTTTATTTAATGGAATAATCAGGCGTTACCTTGCCGAAGGTCATCCTATGTAAGAAAAGGACCAATATTTAGCCACTTCCGCACATGCAGTGGTAGTCGTGCAACAAAGTGCACCGCCCGCTAGCCCGCTGGTAAGATTCTTTGGTTGACTCTGTGTTTTGCACTAGTCGGTGTAACATAACTCCTGAAGATGCCCCGTGGAGGGGTGAAACACACGTTGAATGATTTGGCGGTGGCAGTTGTGTGATTTGATTGTTTGCCGCATACGCATTTATCAGCGGGCTGGCAGGCGGTGCACTTTGTTGCACGACTACCACTGCATGTGCGGAAGTGGCTAAATATTGGTCCTTTTCTTACTGAACCCTAGGATCAAGAAGTGCCGTAAACACGCGTGACCTTGAAGTTATTTAAAGATTTTTGTGTACTGTTCTCATAAATTCTAACCGAGTACTATCTCGAATTTACTAGAACCTTCTCCGTAGTATAAATAGGTGTACTCCCCATGTCGACAGTTGTGTTGTTTCTCGAGTTATAAGATTAAGATCTACGATCAGTGATACAAAGTGACTTTTTGGAAAGTTATTTATACAGTGATTTCTTGAACGATTTGAAAGCGTAGTTTGGACTAAGCGAATGTATACTTTGTGTTAAAGTAGGATGACCATATGATTTATGAATAAAGGACTCCTTGTGAACCAGTGGTGTTATGAAATGAAAGAGAAAGACTTGGAAAATTGTAGAATGAAAGAAACAGTACGACAGATAATATGATACATGAAAAAGAAGAATGATAATAATAAAAAATATGAATAAATTACTAGAAATAAAAAGTCCCTGTCACACACGAGATAGTGGAACGAGAGGTCCCCAACAGCGGGGACCATAAAAAAAAAAAAAGAACCAGTGGTGTTTCATCTCGAGTCGGAATCCACAGTACCTAACATAACTTATTTCATTTAGAACACAGAAAACCTTTAGATAGATATTTATTGCTATAGATAATTTCTATTGCCTTGTCCAACAATAGGGGGGTGTACTATGTTTATATAATTATTTAACTGTAGATATAATAACACAGGTGCATTGTAGTGCTGCAATGAACAATATAAGATAATATATTAAGTGAAACGACATGAATTGCGAAGCAATAGGTTAAATATATATACACTAGCTGTGCCCGCGACTTCGTTCGCGTGGAATTTAACTAAATAGTATTTACTTTATTTAGTTTTTTTTATATATAAATAAATTAGAGTAAGTTACTCCTTATTACAATAGCTACCTACTAAGCTACCACAGCTACCTAATAACGGAATAAGTACCATTAAAATCGGTTCAGCCATTTCAGAGATTATCTGGAACAAACAGACAGACGTAAAAACTATATCATTAGTCTTTCTGAAACTACACTTGACAGGGAGGAGGTTGAGGCTTTTCCAGTTGAGAAAGTAACTACTGTTCTGCGTATAAACGATATCGTTTCCAACTGATTGAGCATCTTCATCATCTCCATTCCTTTATCGGACTACTAGGCGCAGGCGAAAGTTTCATAAATACGTTGTTGAGTTACCCAAAAGTTGAACTAAACGGTTTGGCAGCTCGTTTTTGATGGGAGTCGCCAAGATCTGGAACGACCTGCCTGGGTCTATTGTTCCTGATGAGTTGAACTCTGGAGCCTTTAAAAGTAGAGTGAACAAGTTTCCATTGGATGGGCATGTACCACCTTCGTCTTCATCTACACTTTCCTTAAGATGAGATGGAAGACAAACGCCTATTTCATTACAGCTATATGTAAAAATTATCGCGATGTAAAGTACAATCAGCGCCATCTATTGTCGACTAGAGAAACTTCATATGTGTTGAGATTTTGATATATAAAAATAAATAGCATCGCATGATATAGTTAGTCGCATTTTGTATGCACATGCATTAAACGCATCGCTTCGTATTCCTATCTTAAGATGGTGCTGTTGTATTGTTTGCTGTGGTTAGAATAAACAAAGCGTGTTGTGTTCGTTTCCGTTTAAAGTCACTATCGACGTTGGATACTGTTTGCACTAATAACAATTGATCTTCCTTATCGGTTTGTGCGTTTTTTTGTTAAAGAAAACCTACGTGATGGACTGGTAGTTCACTATATACAGGAAGAAAATAAGAAATATATATAATATATATAAAGACAAATATCGGTAAACGTGCACCCTTATACAGAATGTGTGACCTCCACAATTCATATATTAGTGATATTGATATATTCTCGTGCTCTCTTGTATCTTTTAAAAGACAATTTCGTTCGAAATTATTGGGTACACATAATACAATTAATGTTTTTACTTGTTCTGTCATTGTTTGACCATAAATCATTAAATGTTTTCAGTGAGATAGTTATAAGGTAGCAATTGTAACTAATTTTATATGTCTATGCTTCTAGTTTGTACTTTCTTACTACTTTTTGTTACTGTTTATCTCCAATAAATTAAATAAATAAATAAGTAAATAAATAAATAAGATTAGCTATAGGTATAAAATCTTTGTAGATTTTACACCTATTTGAAATAATTTTATATATAATAAAGTTAACACTGTGAAATATGTTTCACTATTTCTTTATTGGAATGCAGTGAGAAATGAGATATGCACAAAAACCAAAGTTACCAATGTAGCTTGAAGGAAATGCATGTCTGAGGTTCCAGTGATAGCTGTCAGGGCCGAAAGGTTTCTATGTGATCACCGCTAGCTGATAAACACGGCGTGGGTAAGGTTGCTGAAGTCGTTAGATGCTGGTAGCGCAGGGCGAGGCATTGTGGCGATTTTTAGGGGTAGTACGCCAATTGCAAGGGTGATGAAAATGATTGAAATGTGATCGACATATATCTTCTAGTAGTACAAAGTCTAATGATACAGATAGTGAACAATAATTATTTTTAATATGTAGCATTCACAACACATGATAACGCTTATTCCAGATGATAAAGGACAGCAATCAGGCGTTACCTTGCGGAAGTCCATCCTAAGTAAGAAAAGGACCAATATTTAGCCACTTCTGCACATGCAGTGGTAGTCGTGCAATAAAGTGCACCGCCCGCCAGCCCGCTGATAAATGCGCATGCGGCAAACAATGCGAATCACACAACCGCCACCGCCAAATTACTCAACACGTGTTTCACCCCTCCACGGGGCATCTTCAGGAGCTATGTTACACCGATTAGTGCCAAACACAGAGTCAGAGTTCAGCGCATAGTCGCCCACCTACCCTATAGACGACTATGGAGGGGTGTAGTGTGGTATTATGATATTCGGGAAGAACTGTCAATCATCAGGAAACATGTTTGTTTCCAGTGGCAATCCTATATAATTGATGTAAGTGTGAATTATATAAGATTGTATCCCGGAAATCGAAAGTCCCAACTACCACTGGGCTATTCTGGGCTTTCATTTTTACTATCCTCGAACCTGCGACCTACCATCTCAAGTCTCTGTTCTCTACCGCTGCGCTAACTGCTCCAATGATTTTCTTATTATATTACGTAATATTTATAAAACCATTGATTTTTTGGATAGGATATACCATACAAGAATTGACAGCAGATGATGTATATATTCATCCATTAGTAGCTTTTATATCTATAAATCTAATAGTAGATTATTTAAATTTAAGGATTATGGTAAAGGAAGTTTCTGGAATGTGATGTAAGATATACTCAGCCGGCACTGGATGCGTATATCTTACATCACATTCCTTAGTACGTATCATTCTCTCATTGCCTATTGACACTGGCCAAGTGTTTATTGCTCCCAATTAAATACGAGACCATTTAACCTATGCTCTTAACGTGAAGCTACTGCGCAGTTGTGATATTTAGCAAGGCATTATGTAAATATTATCATTTGATTATTCTGTACACCTGGATAAGTCATCTCTCCGATGAGGAGTTTGGGCCGTATCTCCTCGCCTCTGGCGAGGAACGGCAGCTCTTTTTTCTTTTGTAGTCCTCGCTATTGGGGACCTCTCGTTCCCCTATCACGAGTGGGACAGGGACTTTTTATTTCTGATAATTTATTTATATATTTTTTTATTATTATCATTCTCCTCTTTCATGTTTCCTATTATCTGTTGTACTGTTTCTTTCGTTCTACAATTTTCCCAGTCTTTCTCTTTCATACCAATTGCCATACATCCATCCTCAACCATTACATTCTAGGTTTCCTTACTATTTTATTTTGCAATAATACATTTATTGTTCATACATTTGACACATATTTTCTTTATAATTATGATATTATATTATACTGTTTATTGCACTATTTTTGGTACTACTTTATTTATTTTATTTCTATATTTTAGTGTTTGCTTTACTTTTTTATTCATATTCAATTATTTGAAAACTATTACTGTGTTTAATTTTTACCTATGGCATTTATCACCACCTTCCTGCAGTAGCTGAGGAAGGGAACGGCATTTTGCTGCACTCAGGTGAAAGGAGAGGAAATAAATAACCGGCCAAGTAATGTAAAAATAAAACAAATAGTAAAATAAAATGGGCAAATAGTAATAATGAGGAAATTGTCAAAAAATAAAAAAGTTATAGCAAACAAATATATAAAAAATGTAATATCGAACCGAACTAAACGGTTTGACAGCTCGTTTATGGTGTGAGTCGCCAAGATTTGGAACGACCTGCCTGGGTCTATTTTTCCTGATAAGGTGAACTCTGGAGTCTTCAAGAGTAGAGTGAACAGGTTTTGGATGGACGTATACCACCTTCGTCTTCGTCTACACTTTCCATCAGGTGAGATGGAAGACAAACGCCTATTCCATTACAACTATATAAATATATATATATAAATAAAAAAATAATGAAACTTATAAAACTGTACCTTAAATGAAAAGATGCTGCCATAAGGAGGTACATGCTCAGATGGCGACATGATAAAAAAAACATCTGGCTAAGCTTGTCTGTGACGAAAAATATAATTTTAATAATTATAATTTTGAAATAATAAATCAAAATATTCTTAATTCGAAAAGGTTGTTACAATCATTTTGAAATTAATCAATATAAAATGTCGGCAATGTTGTCCCTACAGGATACTACCACTGGGTCAGTGGTGTACCAAGAACTTTTGCCGCCCGGGGCGATCTCCAGTTTGCCGCCCCTTCTATTATAAGTCAATCAAATAGTGGTTTTTTATAAATTAATACACATAAATAAATTATTAAGTTATTTAATCAATATTAATTAATACACAGAGTAAATTTTTTTAGACATATGTGTATGCACTCGTAAACATATTTATACTCGTATAATATCTACTCTTCTTTCTAGCTTTCATACTAGAAAAATCGTGTATAATGCTCTCAAAATTAAAATTATTTGTAATTTCTTGTTCTATTGGCAATATTGCAAGAGTTTTTGGTCTTAATCGACTCATTGTAGAACGAAGATAATTTTTTATCAACTTCAATTTTGAGAAGCTTCTTTCGCAACTACCGACACTGATTGAAGTTGTTAAAAAAATTCTTAACAAAATTACAATGTTGGGAACAGAATTTTAATTTATTATTCAAGAAAGAAAATAAATATGAAATGAATATGTTGCTTTTTACAACTATAAGTAAATTTAAAAAATGCCGCCCCAAGGTAAGTGCCGCCCGGTGCGGACCGCACCCACCGCCCCCCCCTAGGTACGCCACTGCAATGGGTCGAAAGACGGTTCTGATAAGAAGAGCCGGCGATAAACTTTCTATGTAGCCTGCCCACTGTTACCTTGCCAACCTACTGGATTATTTTACATTCGGTTGTATTCGTGCAATCTTGTAGAGAAATCACTAGCATAGCGCTCTCCATGGGTCTTTGAGAGACTGTGAGTTTACCAATTAGGCTCTGATTGACCACATGTCTATTCCATAAATCATCACACACATTGACTTTTGTGTTTGAAGGATATTGGACTAAAAGCATATTTCATATATTTTTTAAATATCCCCGTTTAATGGAATCAGGCGTTATTTTGCGGAAGTCCATCCTAAGTAAGAAAAGGACCAATATTTAGCCACTTCTGCACGTACAGTGGTAGTCGTGCAACGTCGTGTAACATAACTCCTGAAGATGCCCCGTGGAGGGGTGAAACACGTGTTGAGTGATTTAACGGTGGCAGTTGTGTAATTCGAATTGTTTGCCGCATACGCATTTGTCAGCAGGCTGTGCACTTTGTTGCACGACTACCACTGAATGTGCGGAAGTTGCTAAATATTGGTCATTTTCTTATTTAAATATCTCCGTGTTCGAGAAGCCTTAGCGATTATTATTGAAAATGACTTTATTGACGCACACGAGGCGCTGACACCCGACTCCTTGGCATCGTCGGACGCGCGAAGCTGATATTTCAGTCGACTCCAGTTAACATCTTTATAAACTACTTTATATGCTTGATATGGAATGAAGGTGCTACGTTTGGAACTGGTACATGATGATCCAAATAAAGCATAAGGAATGTTTTAGTCATATCAATCTTGCTATTTTATAGACAACGACAATTCGAAATGGTTCTAATTTAGATTCGCTTTTGCTGTTGCTCACGAGCAACCGAAACCCTCCAAACCCCAAACCGGGTTGACTTCGTCTGCCGAAGAACTCAAAGCCCTCGCACAATAGCTAGCCAATGTAGACCTCGACGAGGTCTGCATCGTCGCCGCAAAACTCTGCAAAGCCTTCGGTCCCTCGGAGCGCTTTCTCTGTATTGCGGAGTACTCGGTCCTTCTCGCCGCCCTTAAAGCGGAATTTAAATAATATTCGCTGCCCCGTATCAACGCCAGGACACACGTCTTACATCGAGCCCCGGCGGTCTTGATGCACATATCATGCACTACTCACCTACACATGACACGGCGGCCGCGTCCGCTTAACCCGCGTTCAAGCGAGGGCGGTCCGGAGAGGCCCGTGTCTCTCCCGACCGCCGAGTAGTCCTCGCTTCGTGCTACATACACTACACCCCACTCACTACACTATACACCTACACGGTTATAGTTCTCCGCGTGTAGACGTCTTCGTCGTAACTGAGGTACGATCCCCAGCGTAAAATTTTAATCCGTGGACCTCTGTTTCCACGGGCTCAATTTCAATGAAGCTGCACAAAGCCCATACCGGCTAGCAACACAACATTTAATACATCAAATGTCAATACGCACACTGCTACTTTGGACTTCGTGTTGTCATTACCTCCAAATCTACCGGCCCTATTAAGAATCTCATATAATAAAGTAATATGGTTCATTGATCTTTTTAAAATTTTCGTGAATAAATTGCCTATATAATTAAATTAAATATTATCTTGTTCCAGAGTCCAATCGGATGTGGGCTAGCGCCTCATTCGTGGGCGTGCTGATCGTGATCGGTCTGCCGCTCTGGTGGAAGACCACGGAGGTGTACAGGTTTGTGGTTCCTTATCAAATTTCCGAGGGTATTCTTGGATCCTTAGTTCATATCCTGCTCGAAGGTCTAAATTGAATTTTGGCGCCTGGTTTTTTACACAATTTTTGTAGACGACGTAAGAAAAGATCTAACGTTGTATTGGTCTGTCTGGCTATAAATATCGTTAAAATAAAAAATAAAAAACGTTATTAAATTTGAATTTCGAATCTGTCATTCTTATGTAACTATTTATGATGATTTCTCATTTTCGCGCCATTCGGTATTTAATATTTTTGTCATATTAAAATAGAGAGGGTTGTTAAAGAGAATCTAATTTTTGTTATAACATTGTACATTAAAACTCAAAGAGACTTCCTGGTGCATCTGTGACCCTGTGATAGTTTAGACAGTAGTTCACTCAATAACCAGCTGTCCCGGTTTCAAATGATAGGAAGTCGGGTTGCGAAGTGAAGTTGGAGAGAAGAATAGAGTGACATCATTTCATTCCTAATGAAAAAACAAAGAAAGCATTCACCGTAGTGAATTATAGGAAGATGATACAGGATGGTTGAAATTAAAGAGAAACTGCGTGCTTTTGGTAAAACATCGACGCACTGGTCTTTACCGACCGCATATTAAAAAAGTAAATTATTATGTAAAAAAAGAACCAATACAAAGTCACACTTGGCACTAATCGGTGTAACATAACTCCTAAAGATGCCCCGTGGAGGGGTGAAACACGTGTTGAGTAATTTGGCAGTGGCGGTTGTATGATTCGGATTGTTTGCCGCATACGTATTTATCAGCGGGCTGGCGGACAGTGCACTTTGTTGCACGACTACCACTGCATGTGCGGAAGTGGCTTAATATTGGTCCTTTTCTTACTTAGGATGGACTTCCGCAAGGTAACGCCTGATTCCATTAAACAGTAAATTATTATGTTTCAAATAATCCGACATATGACATTGCATGCGTACAGATTACATAATGTTCGATAGATATCTCGTATTTATAAATAGTCGAGAAAAAAACTAAGTAAATGTATGTTTACGTAATTGTTTGATGTTTCATGCAGCGGGGTTGGAAGTTATCGTCGTATCACGTGTTGTATGAACCTATGACTTTGGGAAATATTACTTTTAACCATTGTTGTATTATGAGATTGTATTATTTTTAATATGAAGACAAAGTAAGTAATAAATAGGGATAAATAAATAGTAGTAGATACAGTACCTGGCGATATATATTGCAAATCGAAATTTAGAAAGAGACAGTCGGCTAATTTCGGCTTGAGAGCACTGTCTCTGTCTCACACTACTTATGTGACGTTTTGTCAGTCGTATTTCGTGCGACAGAGATAACGCTCTACGAAGCCGAGATTAGTCGATTGTCTCTTTCGAATGGACGATGTGCAATATTTATCGCCGATAGAGGAATTTATCTCGTAGAGAAATGTAGGTATATAAAAAAGATTGAATACCTAACTTAATTGTATTTAGAAGTAAATTATGGTAAAAGAAAGAAATAAATATAAACAAAGTTAGGAATATTTTGGTAAAAATAAAAAAGGGTGTGTAAATGAAACAGAGAGTTAGAAATGATCGGTCAGGGCAGGAAATGTTTTAAAAATTCATAACTAAAAAAGAAAAGAAAGAAGACAGCACTGGCCCTCCATTGCCAGTAGGAAAAGAGATTAATAAGAGAGAGTAGACAAGAAAAGTCAAGAGGATTGTCAAGAAGTGGCAGTGTATAGACTACAAAACTCTAAGAACATACGACCGCTGGAGCCTTAAGGTTCTAGCGCGGAGACCACGGAACTGCAAGCCTAGTGGTCGAAAACCCTGATTTCAGGTCTGTTCTAACCGGAACTATTGGAAATCGGGTGAGAAGGCTTTTGTCCAACAATGGACGTTCTTCGAAGATCCGGAGTCACAGGACAATTCGAAAAATTCAAAGTTATAGCTGTCATACGAGTCTCTTTTGTTTATTTTACGATGGAATTACTTAGCATTCTCGAGTTTGTTTACATTTAAATCACCACGATATATCTCCAGTCTCACTATATGTCGATATCCTGGGAAGGCTTTACCCCGAAGGCTTTTTTCCGCCTCAAGAAAAAAAATCATCACTTTTTCTCCCAAGAAAAGGCGGCTATCTAAGGCAACTTAGTTCTCTGCCTCTTTTAAAGCAGGCATTTTACTCCTCCAAGACCGTCAACCATAAGCGAGGAGTACCAGGAGGAGAAGGTCGTTTGTTCACCTTGTAGATGGACGTCCAGTTTCAACTCCAGAACCTTGGAAATGGAAATTGTAAGTCTAGGTGTAGCTAGTTTACAATAAAGATCCCATACACGTTACGAAACCAATACAAAAATCGTTTTTAATACCCAGGGTGGCATTACCGTACGACAAGATAAATGCATTCGACACGCAAGCCCACGCAGTCAGCTCCGAGCTGGTAGTCCTGGCATATGATGAGAAAACCGCTGCAGAGGTTGCCGGATACGTGGAAAAGGCTTTCACCGACTCTGGTAAGTAAAAGTTTCGACTGTTAAAAGTCTCTAATTTACATGTAATAAACAGAATCTGAATCTTGCGAAGTTTTTAATAAATAATTCCGCAAGACCATATTGGACAAAATGAAAAAATAATAAAAGTAAATTTAAAGAAAAGGCTTATTATTCGATAAACGAATATTTAAATGACTAGTATCCTTGGTAGTGATGTCGCTTGTTTTGATTTCATTTAGGCTATATCTGATAGAGTATGTATCTATGTATAATTCTGTATTAAACTTTATATTAAAATGTGTTTTACTAAAGTTGATTAAAAATAGCATTTTTTTAAATTTTTCGATTTAATTATCTCCTCAATACGCAACTATAGACAAACGTTTACAGTGCGTTCGTGTGGTTATATATATATATATATATATACACACACACACACACATATATATATTTATATATATGTATATATATATATACTAACTGATCCAAAAAATAAAAACAAAAAAATTTCTATAAAAAATAAAATAAAAAAATTAGGGGTGAATCACCCTTATCACTTAGGGTTATGGAAAATAGATAGCCGATTCTCAGACCTACTGAATACGCATATAAAATTTGGTAAAAATCGGTCGAGCCGTTTCGGAGGAGTACGGTAACTAACATTGTGACAAGGAAATTTTATGTTATATATATATAACATTTCAAATGTGAATCGATTATTAGCAGTAATTTGTTTCTTTTGGTTCGACTCCATACAAAAAAAAAACATGTACAATTTTTTTGCCTAAACTACCAGGTTTAAGAAAAAATTATATAGAACAACTTCGAATAAGGACTACTAAATCTATCGATTGGTGTTAACAAAAAATAAAAAAACCCCAAGCCCGCTCTAGTGTTTTCGATCGACTGTGCAATTTTTTTCAAAATAGTACCCTTGACGATTTAAATGTCACCTACTGTATTCCATGAACTACAGTTTTATGTAATAAAATATCAGCGATAACTTTTTGACCCAATTAATAATGTTGAACTCTCTTATCGACGAGCCGATTACGAATGGAGTGCAAAAATGAAACTAACGAAAAGTTCACCTGATATTCGCCATATTTTTTTTTCATTAATATGTCGTCTACCGCTTGGATATAGGCTTCTAATGTAGTTTAAAAATAGAATCGCTTGTAATGCATTGTAATCCGGTGATGAATATCCGTAGTGTTTTTTTTAACAATATTTATTTTTCGCTTAAACTAAACGCAGCCAGTTGGGAGGGTTGCCGCTATTTGATACGGCAACTGCAAGGGGTCTACGTCAGCGAAAAAAAATTTGGGGGGTCCATGAAATGAAAATGGGGGTCCACGATAGTGGATCTCAACACATACACTGATAGTAACTATTTACTTACATCATACTATCTTATAATATCAAAACATTTACATAATTTATAAAAGTACCTATGAAGTAAAAAAATTATTATTTATGTTTATAAAATTGTGTAAGTTGTAGGATGTTGGTATTCGCTTTGTGATCGCATAACATAACATGTGTTTTTACTTTAAGTTTTTAACACTAAACTGCACTACAGTTAGAAATTTACAGGAAATCAATACCAGGTAAGTAGGGGGTCTAGCCAACACGGAAAAACATGGCAAGGGGTCTACGACACAAAAAAGTTTGGGGAACTCTGATCTAGTCATTACATGGTCGATATGACCCCTATATCAATTTATATCGAAAGTAGGCGAAGTCATCACCACCTTGTAGAAACTTAATGCCTTATCTTCTCCACCTGTGGGAAACTGTTTTCTCGACCTATATCGATCACTTTGAACATCCAGATGGTTATTTACGGAAATAAAATATTGATTTTCTCACAATAGACTTTTCTTATGTTTATATAATTATTAAAACGTGTTCAATTGTTCAATGTATAACACAGGTGTGTTACATTACTTTGAATAATATAAGATTATACACCAATACCTCGCTTTGCGTCGTTTCGTTTTGCGTTTTTTACGAAGTTGCGTCGCTTCTTAATTAGTACTAATTTTCACTGTGCGTCGTTAGATTTTCGAGGTTGCGTTGTTTTGGGTTCGAGTCTTTAATTGTTTTTTTTTTAATGTTCTTTTTTTGTAAAAGATCAAAACTCGGGGATTTCCTTTCTAACTAAAAAATAATGCAATTTTAATACAGTTTTATTTTCACTTTGTTTTGCTAATTTTAGAGTTCAGTTTCACTTACGTAGTGTGTTGTAACGTAGTGTGTTGTGCTTTTTTCAAAAGAGGATAATAAATTTATATAAATTTTAGCGTGTTGTTTCTGGTTACAAAAGAGGTATGTATTTGTCCAATTTATTTATTGGCAGAGTTATATATTTTTTTTAAATATTTACTTTGTTCAATTTTTTTTCAAAAGTAGTATTTTCGTGATCCCAGAACCTATCTTCGATCTTTACGTGGTTTGCTACAGAAAATCTTAATTCACTTTGCGGCGTTTCAATTTGCGTCGTGTTTTTTTGGAACGTAACCACGACGCAAAGTGAGGTATTGGTGTATATTAAATATGTTAAATGATATATAGGAGATGGGTCTGTTTTTAAATCACCTTCACATCGATTTTATTTATTTACACTTTATTGTACACCAAAACTTCTATGTAAAAAGGAAATCTGACAAAATAACATAGATAATAACTAAAAAATAATTTATATCTGTATATACCTGTGTATAGGCGGTGTTATCGATCAAGGCGATTTCTACCAGACAATCTTTGGATAGAGATGAGATACATGAAGGACAGTGCAATTTAGGGTGTACATAATAAAAAAAGATTGAATTTTTTTAAACTTTGTGTATCATTTTATTTTGTGATTGGTTAGGTTAGGTTAGGTTATTTGAATCTGTTTAAAAGTTAACTTTTTATTTATATATAGTCACTATTGGCTTAATGACATATACATATATTGTTTTTATAGAAGTTGTTGCTGTTAGTCAGCGGGCTTTTACAGCTACCATCAGGAAATGGTACTTTTCAACGAGTCAT
The DNA here is from genome assembly GCF_028537555.1 of Battus philenor. NCBI lineage: Eukaryota > Metazoa > Arthropoda > Insecta > Lepidoptera > Papilionidae > Battus > Battus philenor. Next base: position 11,938,204 of record NW_027181686.1, read on the forward strand.
TTTCAGGGTCCATCTCTTTCAGCCCATAGATATTTTAATTACAAGGATAAAGTAAAAGCTCTTCATTCTCGGGGTATATGTTCCATAAATATGCTACGAATGCAGACACTGTGAACATGGAATGGTGGTATATGGGAATATAGTGGATATGTTGCTAGGTGACAAAATAAAAAGAAAAGAAATATATATAAAAATTTGACTAATTATCTTATGGCTTAAAGAATTCTTTAAATAATTTCGTAATTTTCTCTTGCTTGGTAGTTTTTAAGGCTTTAATTCAGGCTGACACGCAGTCGCATCAGCGATTTGTCTCTTAACAATAAGAACTCTTTAGACGAAGCAATGTTCGTAAATAAATCTTGGACACCAATGGTGGACGCCCATGTCCATCAGTGGACGTCTTGTAACTGAAATATGATAAGAAGCCATCGTATCTAATTCTATGTAAATATATTTCAGATGTACTTAACTTGAAGATAACGAAGCAAGTGCTCCCTGAAAAGCTGCGCAGGAGTATGGAGTCAGTGGCCGAAGAGCAGGAGGCTGTTGAGGAGGTGGCAGCGGCTTTCGATATCAAGCAGCATAATAAGCTGTATGTCGTGCAGCGCGGCCCGCTGTTCCAGGACGTGTGGCTGGCTGGCGAGAGGGTCCTGTTCTTCAGAGATGCCAAAGGTATTTTTATACTATATCGTCGTTCTTTTCTTAAAATACAACCTTTTTAATTTTATCATAGCTAGCCAGAGATTTTATAACAAATTTTTACGTATTATTTGACTTATAATTTTTTTCCCCGATGTAATATATTACAACGTATACAGATGGCGTTCGAGACGCTACTACTTCGAAGTGCTTCGATAGATGGCGTTGATAGCCTATTGCCTCGCAATATCATTTGGTTGTTTACAAATGTTAAGTTGGTTCTCTGCTTTGACTACCACTCACTACACTATACACCTACACGGTTATAGTTCTCCGCGTGTGGTCGTCTTCGTTGTAACTAAGGTACGATCCCCAGCGTAAAATTTTTAGTCCGTGGACCTCTGTTTCCACGGGCTCAATTTCGATGAAGCTGCACAAAGCCTAGACCGGATAGTAGCACAACTTCTAATACATCAAAGTGCAAAAATCTCGGTTTGGTGTTGTTATTCAGGAATAGCAACGGAATAAACGGAGATTCGGGTCTCGTGTGCGCACTTGTGTTGGAATGGTAAGCGAACCCAAGGACCCTTTGTGGGGGTCCTTAACCCTGGTCACTTCATGGAGCGTCCGCCCCGAAATCTATGTAGCGGTCATAGCTTCCCTAGTAGCTCTTCGATCTTCACTAACCCAAAAGTCTTAGGCCAGGCGCTCTTTGCACTCTGGCAATGTCACATTGTCAGCAGTGTATTGCTAATGTAAGATAGCTATAGCAATAGCAAGACATAACTTGTTAGATATGAACTGAAAACAACACTTTTATGAATATGAGTTTATTGGGTATGCCAGACAATTTTTAATAGGTCACGTGGTAAGAAAGTAAACGAAGGAACACGCGTTCGCCGCTGTGCTCGAGCTGTTACAAGGAAGATTGATGTTTGCGAGCACCGATGTCGTCGATGCTCGTCGCCTGCGCACGCGGCTCTGTCTTTTGCACCCGACCTCGTTCAGGACAACTCCGCTAGATGAAGTAGAGTAACACGGTTGCCACACTAAAATCAGAAAAAAATAAACAATCTATAATAAAACGCCGGTTGTGAGATTCGAACAGAACTAACTTTTTATTTACGTTCAAAACATACCTACATTCTTTATAACAATGACGGTAGGAACACTATACAATCTATGTTCCAATAGATGGCGGTATATATATATTAATTAATGATTATTTGTATATAATTTCAACACAATCCAATGTGATCATCTTTGTTGTAAACATTTTGGCAAATTCAAATCGAATACCTTTGTAGCTGGTTTATGTTGCTTATGTGGATATGTGGTGTCCACAGCTCTGGGTACCTTGGCGAAGGTGCTGCGGCAGTGGGTTTACGAACCAGCGTTGCTACGGGGCGCACGCTCCGAGCTGGCAGACAGCTGGCGCCGGTTACGATTTCCACCCGGTCGCGGTTACTACATAGTACTCTCCGTGGTACATCCGCGCCCCCAGGACCTTAAAGTGGAGTTCCACGCCGGCGAAGCCATGGAAGGTAAGATTTGATACTTTTTGTATTTTTGACTCTGTGTTTGGCACTAATCGGTGTAACATAACTCCTGAAGATGTCCCGTGGAGGTGTGAAACACGTGTTGAGTGATTTGACGGTGGCGGTTGTGTAATTTGCATTGTTTGCCGCATACGCATTTATCAGCGGGCTGGCGGGCAGTGCACTTTGTTGCTCGACTATCACTGCATGTGCGGAAGTGGCTAAATATTGGTCCTTTTCTTACTTAGGATGGACTTCCGCAAGGTAACGCCTGATTCCATTAAATATTGATACTTTTTGTGTTTCAAACTGCTTTGTCTTTCCTCATGGCAGAGATGTCAGTCTTGACGACCAATATCAAAATCGACCAAAATCTCCAGGCTTTTATATTCTATTGCATATATTGCCGTGCACGGCTGGTTGTCCTGTACTTGGAAGGCTCCGTCTTGATCTCAAGGTTGCGAAAGGTAGGAGACCAGAGGAAGAAAATGTTAACGATAAATGTAGCCATGTCTTCCTAGAGTTTTAAAGAAACTAAAATAATAATAGGACTCGGCGATAAAACAAAATGGTCGGATAAGATTCACGGTAAGTTATATATGCAAGCAGAAACAGGTGTTTAAATAAGGTTAATAAAATTAGATATAAAAAAGTGTTTTATTAAAAAAAAATGAGTCAAATAAACTGTGATGCTATAATAATCTGTGATCTAGGAATCACTGTCGCACGAAATACGAGTGACAAAACGTCACATAGGTAGTGCGGGACAGAGATAGTGCTCTACGAAGCGGAAATTAGTCGATTGTCTCTTTCCAAATTCGATGTGCAATATTTATCGCCGAGTACTATAATGTAATGTCTCGTTTTTAATGTTTATAAGTTTTATGAAAATTCATTCTTTAAATCAAAGTATCCTAATGTCCGGTTTCAGATTACATCGGATCGTTCACGGATGAACTGGAGGAAATTCACAACTTCACCCTCAAGTCCCAGTGGCTATATTTGCTGAATTTCGATTTTCAGGCGAAAGAGGTGAGTTTATAATTTTTTTCCATCCGAATTCTACCAGTGTTTACCAATGTGAGACCGACGCCCCACAGTGGGTTAATATGATGGTTAATGGGGGTAATTCGAAAATATACACAAATCTCACTCTACACAAATTTACATACATACAGTTACATAGGGGGTGTAAGAATTATAGAAAAAACTAAAGTAGGTTATGGCACAAAAAAGTGTGGAAAATACTGTTTTTTTTTTATTATTATAATGGTCCCCGCTATTAGGGACCTCTCGTTCCCCTATCTCGTGTGGGAAAGGGACTTTTTATTTCTAATAATTTATTCATATTTCTTATCATTATCATTCTTCTCTTTCATGTATCATATTATTTGTTGTATTGTTTCTTTCATTCTACAATTTTCCCAGTCTTTCTCTTTCATTCCATTAGCAAGGAAAATACTGGTTTACACAATACTACACATAGCGCCATCTATTGGCGTGTATCTCACTATCATTGACTCTACTGAGATAGAGATAGATACTAAGATAACATTTAATTTCAAAGTTTACATACATTGCAAGGAACATGCTTTCCCCCAAAGATATCTATGGGTATATATCATAATCGCCACGATTGGCATGCAGATTGGCGATTGCAGTTGCTGCCCATTTTCTAAATAATTTGTTTTACATAGTTAAACAAAAAATATTGTAAGTCTTATTATATATTTAATCTTATTAAGATAGATTTATTAAAATTAAAATAAAAAATGTAAAAATCTGTGAACAAATTGATGTACATAAGAAAAATAAATAAACTAAAAAGACCTGTAATACTGCAATATAAAATACAACTGTAGTATTTGAGGATGGATTAAAGGAATGGAATGATTGAGAAAGGAAGATAGAATTATGGAATGATAGAAGGAAGAAAGGAAGATATTGTGAACTATGGAAGACGAAGAAAAAATTGTTAAGAAATAAAAAACCCTGTTCCCAACAAAATAGGGGTGGAAGGAGAGGTCCCAATAGCGGAGGCCTGTATTAAAATAAAATAAAAAGTTTGTTTGTAAGCTCTGGCAATCATATATAATTAAAGGACAAAGTGTGAATTATATAAAATTATATCCTGGAAATCGAATCTGCGACCTACAAGTATCAATACTCTACCATTAGACTTGAACTGCTCAAATAGCTTATAGTTTTATGAAAATAAAATTAAAATTTGTTCGCTCAATTGCATTTAATACTTATCTATTACATAGCCTTTAATGAAACATTTATTATAACTTATATTCGTTGGACTGTCTGTCTGAAATAAAATTTATTATTCTTGAATATGTTCATAAGCGAAAAAACACGAGAATGACATCAAATTTGGATTTTTTAAGCATCTTTTCAGCTTTGAAATATTTGACGACAATTGAATAAAAAATTGTGTACACCTATTCCCCGATTTACACGGTAGATACGTTCCTGAGATAAACGTGTAAATCGAAAATTAAAAATTTGCAAGTCAAAACCGTGTGATTCAAAAAGCTTGCAGAAAATGCATAATTTTGCTATTTAACAGTTGTGATTTTTTTCAATATGTTTAGGTGTGCACAGAAATAAAAATAAAATGCATTGACAGGTTAAAATATTTAATTTAATACGGAAACACTGTTTTTTTATTTAATTACAATACATTAAACAGAAGAAAAACAAAATAAAACCAAAGGTGTTTTATTATCCTTTATCACTGTCAGAAATTACCCACATTCTTTTTTTAGGAATCGAAGGTTCGAATTTACTTTCATCGCTCGATGTTATTTGTGCCGATTCGATGTTTGAAGCAGAAATATTTATATTATGAGAGATTGTAATAAAATCGGTTATCAACAATTGTTTTAATTTTTTTTTGTGAAAACCGTGTAAAAGCGAAAACGTGTAAAACAAGTACCGTGTAAATCGGGGGATAGGCGTACTATTAAACGTTACAATAAAAATAAAATACTATTACACAAGTCTTGCCTTGTCTTGACGAAAAAATATTGAAATAAGTCAATAGATGGCGTTAGTTGTCTGCTATTGTATTCTATATATCTCGGTGCTTCTTCAGAATGCAGATGTTAGTGCAACGGTAGATTAAGGCATTCAAAACATTCTTCATCACATATGTCCAGGTGCGTGAGGAGAGCGCGTGGGGGCGTCACATGGCTACGCGCGAGGAGCGGCTGCAGCTGCTGCTAGCGCAGCTGGAAAGCCGTGCTGCCACCCACGTGTCGGAACTGCCCGCAATCAACCTGGCGCTGTACCTGGTCCCCTGCGCCGAAGCTCCCCTCGTCATCTACGACACTGACGGTACCTCTTTCAGATTGTGATTACTTCCTTTACTTACCTTATATCTAGATTTCTTTACTTACGTGACTCACATGATAAGTTGCTTAGATCATCGGAGAACTTAATTGACCATGCCTGCTCATTCTACTATGTTTATGGAGAAATATTTAACTGTTGTCGCTGTCAGGTTACAGAATGAGCTACCAGAACCAATATGATGCGCTAAACCACTGTGAGCATTTAAAAAAAAAGGGTAAAGAGCACTTATTTCGCCTCTAAAATAAGATATTGTGTAGCCTCATACGTAAATATTTGTGTGTGTGTATATATATATATATATATACATATATATATATATATATATATACCTCACATTATCTTCCGCTCTTTTCGTCTAATTCCTATCACACTTTCCTTCGTGCTTTTATCATTCTCTTCTCCTCTTATCACGTCTCTCTCTTCTCCGATATTTCCTCGTTGTCATAATTACAGCTTTTTTAATATAATCATATCAAATAATTTATCACATCTCTATCTTCTTATTACTATTGGTATGTATTACATTGTTTTGTACTTTTAAATTATTTTGTCTAGATATTTGACTATTACTGCACTTTATTTATTTCTTTTCTGTAACCTCCTGTGTAATTTTACTTCATCTGAGGAGCGTGGAGCGATGTTCGCAGTCGTTCATAAGAGAGGCGATGGTAACGACCTCTTTCTGTTTCGATTTCGAGAACCTTTCCGAGTCTTTCGAATGCGGAACAACCGTGACCAGATGCAGTTTGGTCTGAACGGCGTGGGTTCCGTTCCACTTTAAAAATTGATGACATAGTCGAGTAAGATGGTCGCGGAAGTAGATGAACGCGGGCAACGTAAGACTGTTCATTAGGGTGATCTTTTGTGAAAGCCTATACTTTTCAGTGAGTTGATGGTTGATGATATGATGATGTTATCACCGTTACAGATAAGAGAGTGTCCGCTGCGGTGCAAGCGTTCATGTCTCCCAAATGGGGGGGTGTAGTGTTAGGAAGCCCCTCAGCAGACGACTGCGCGCGAGATCCTCCCTCGTGGCGCCCTCCAGTCGCCCTCATTATGGGAACCTTCATAGCCCAGCTCCGGGAACTCCTCGGCATCACTGATAAGGTACGGTATACAGTTACCAAAGTTTTGGTTCGCAATATGAATAAAATAAACAATTTTAATAAGGTTAAATTTCACGCAGAGGGTGTACCCCAAGGTTTGTACTATATGTTAAAGATTTAAGAAAGTTTGCCTCTCATAGGCTGCAAGAACTAAGTCATCTTTTAAAATACGCGACGTGGTGTAATCTTCAGCTCCAGAGATAAAATCTCTGGCTTATGGACCGGATTTCTTGGAACTCTTTCTCTTACTGCTTTACACGCCTTTTTCGTAGTGCTACGAAATTTCGTAATGCGTGGACAGTCAGATCTTTTTCTTTCACAAACAGAAGAGGTGTCATTATACATATAAATAGTCCGGTTCACAAACTTTACGTATTGCAATCATAGCGATTAGGTTCTCTTTATCACCCCTCTGCATTTTAATATCACAAAATATTTTACAATATTAAAGAGCCTAAGTAATGTCGTTTCTGTCAACATATTTTATAGAAAAACCGATTGATTTGTTACCGTTTCGGCATTGATTTTGTATACTAGATGGCAAAAGGTAGTTGATAAGTTGGATATATTACTGATTGTAAATAAAAACTTGTTAAAAATGTAGTCGTGTGAATTTAACTTAAGAGTACGACATTACTTTCCGGTCCCCCTAATATAATATACAGTATCCGGCGATGAATATTGCTAATCGCCCTTTGGAAAGAGACAATCAGAGCGTTATCTCTGTTGCACGAAATACAACGACTGACAAAGTCGCATAGGTACTGTGGGACAGAGATAGCGCTCTACGAAGCCGAAATTAGCCGATTGTCTCTTTCCAATTCCAAGCGACATTACTTTCCGATCTACCTAATATATTGGCGCGAAAATAAGAACAATGAGCAATAATATAAAAATGACAGATTCCAAATTCAAAAGTATTTTTTTATTTTTAAAAACAACAGTATTTATGGCCAGACTATGTGTAATGCTGGTGTGAAATGAATGTATATCTATGTTTGGAAACTCGTTATAGGCCAACATTGAAGGCGCACACCTGGAACCGCTGCGGTCTGTGATACCAAGACGCTGGGAGGTAGACACCCTCCTCAGGATCCGAACCTTGGAGCAGATCAGTACAGCTGAGAGCACGCTGCAGTCATTGGCGCAGTTGCTCGGTGAGCTACGTACTCTTAATAAAGCTGTTTACACATTAATGCGATAGCTATACTTAACTATCAAAATCAAAATAGGCTCAGGTCAATCAACATAAAATGTCGGCATTGTTGTTCCTACAGGAAGCTACCACCAGCTCGGAAGGCAGTTCTAACAGTCGGCGAGAAACTCAACAGTTGCTCTTTACAAATATAGTTTTATAGATGCGCGACAATAATTAGCTTAGTGTGAGCATCAACATTAAATTCCACGCATTAACATCAGTATGACATTCTTGGATGATCAATAATATTTATCATACTAAACTCGGCGGGCTGGCGGGCGGTGCACTTTATTGCAAGACTACTGCTACATAGCGGAAGTATATATATATTAGTCCTTTTCTAACTTAGTATGAACTTTCGCAAAGTAACGCTTGAATCTATTAGATATTCTTTTTTTGTAACAAAAATCGATTTCACCAGCAGCTGAAATGATGATAGTCTGATGTTTCCAGGTGAAATATCCAACATTGTGATAAACGACGAAGTGGGCGCTTCTATCAACGCGGCTGTGGACGCCATACAAAAGGCCGGAGCCCTAGCCAAGGGCGGCGACCTTCTAGAGGCATACAGGACGTCACTTGAAGGCTTTCTCGCTGCGGAGACGGCATTCATGGAACCCAGCTTATTAGCCCTCCTCTACTTCCCAGACGATCAGAAGTAAGTCACTCTCTCTCTCTGTCTCATATGTCATATATCTTATGTGACACTGTGTGTGTGACGCACCTTATTTGTCACGTGTTTTCTTGACCTTTAAACGTGAAGTTGAAGTAATGTCACGAGAAATAATGAGTGAAAAGACAAAAACAAATATATATATATATATATATATTTGTTTTATATATATATATATATATATATATATATATATATATATATATATATATATATAAACTTATATGTATGTATGTATGTATGTATGTATCAAATAAGATAACGTAATGAAGATGGAAAAATAATATATTTCATTAATAATTTTCTCTGAATCTGAGGATTGCAATATGGAGAAGAGGTGATGAAGTGGTCGCACGAAATGTAATCTTACAAAACTTGACATTGTTAGGGCGTCGTTTTTTTTTTTTTATATGACCCCCGCTATTGGGGGCCTCTCGCACCCCTATCTTGAGTGGGACAGGGACTTAATCTTTTAATATAATTTTTTCACAGAATTTTTATTGTCTTTCTCTTCTATCGTTCTTCACATAATCTTTCAGTCTTGTCTATCTTTCATGTTACATTTCGTCTTTTTTTCTCATTCGCTCTATTCGTCTGACATTCTTCCCTTTCTTCTCCTTTTTACATTTATAATTTTAATTTTATTTAACATTGTTTAACATTGATCTTATACTATTATTTTACATTTTTGTTCTTCTAGCTTTTTATTTTGTTTTATATTTTTTACACAATGTTTGTTTTGTTTCTGTCGATGGCTTTTTTTGCGATTTCTCGACATAGGGATAAAAATGTCTTTTTATTTTCGCCACTGATCAGGGAGGGTATTGTCTCCTCCCTGACTTGAATTCCAGACCGGCACTTGAAGCCGAACCGCAGTCCCCCGAATGCGGGACACCGGGCCACAAGGTGGATCACGGTCTGGTCCACGCCCGGTTCACAGAAGCACGAGGGGTCCTCCTTGAGCTTAAACCTATGAAGGTACTCAGAGAACCCCCCGTGCCCCGTGAAGAGCTGGGCCGAGACCGCGTCCACCTCGATGCTGCGGAGCACGCGATAGGCTGAGACGGCGTCCGGGAAAAACATCCTCGTTACCGAAGCCGTCGTTCCTTCCACATACCTCCTGTTCCATTCGTCGAGCGACTCCTGTCTCAGTTGCCGCTTGACGAATGAAACAGGGCATCTCTCGTACTCTGGTCGTCTTTTACTCTTCAGGGCCGCTTCCTTGGCCAGCTGGTCCGCCCTCTCGTTCCCCTCCATCCCCGCGTGCGCTTTCACCCAGAACAACCTTACATCCTTCCCTTTTTCTCTCGCTTTCATTACATTCTCCTTCACTCTTAACGCTAAGGGATGGAGGGTGTCCGATCTTGCGACAGTTTCGAGAGCGGACCGCGAGTCGCTCAGTACGGCGCAGACTTGCGCCGACTCGCCGGCCGCGTACCCTGTTGCCTCAGCTAGAGCCAGCAGCTCTGCCTGGTATACGGTGCAGAAGTTGCCCAACTTGAGTTTCTTTGTGTATGACTCTACGGCGCCCCGCTTGACGCAGAACGCCGCACCCACCTTATCCTCTATGCGGCTGCCGTCGGTATAAATTACCAGATCGGCAGCCGCGGTGGCAAGTCGGACTTCCTCCGCACTTTCCCCCAGACAGGAGAACTCCACACCAACTTGACCAGACGGGTGTGGTAGTCTCAGGTAGCTGACCGGTACCTCCAGGTCTCGGTCCTTTACCACCTGCCGGGAATGACCCTTTCTTATTTCAAATAAGCGGGCTGCTTCTTGGACCCGAAGGTCCAGGGGAAGCAACCCGGCAAGTATAAGGGCCGAGTGCAGGGACGCGGTCCTGTGGGTCCTCGCGATCTTCTGCGCGAAGCCCCGCTGGACCGCGTCCAACTGCCTGCGGACCAGCAGCTTCCTAGCCGCCGGCGCCCATGCACTCGCTGCATACAAAATCGTCGGCTCCAGCACCGCCAGATACATCGCTCTGATCACTCCGAGTTCAGACCCCAAGATACCTTCGCAGCCCTGCACAGCTGACGATAGAGGCCCTGTGCCTTCTTGCTCACGTTCTTCACGTGACTGTTGAACGTGAGCCTATCGTCAATTGTGAGGCCTAGTATCCGGACCTCCCCAGTCCGGCCAAGCGGCTCGCCCCCCATGCTCAGTAATGGGTAGTCGAACTTCTGCTTGTTGGTTAGCACCATCACCTTGGTTTTGTGTGGTGCGAACCTCAGCTTGTTCCTAACCCCCCAGTCATGAACATGGGCGAGAACGGCATTGGCCCGACTTGAGATGTCCTGGGCCTTCTGCCCCGAGAAGACCAGCACGACGTCATCTGCGAACGCCTGGCAGTGTGTCCCGGTCTTTACCACCTCCTCCAAGAGAGGGTTGATGAGGAGGGTCCAGAAGGTTGGGCCGCCTACGGATCCCTGCACGCACCCCTTGGTGGTCTCTCTGGCCCACTCTGCCCCCGCGTATCGTACGGACACCTTGCGATCGCTAAAATAGCTGTCGGCAAGGCGCCGCAGATTCACGGGGCAGCGAGTTTCTGCCAGTCTGCACCGTATAGCAGGCCACCAGGCGTTATCGAAGGCTCCCTCTATGTCCAATGATACCAGCACTGCGATCTCCTTCTCCTTCAACCGAGTTCGCAGATGCTGGATCAGGACATACAGGGAGTCCTCGGTACACCTCTGCGGCATAAAGCCGTATTGGTGGCTGCTGACATACGGCGCAGTGTACCACCGGATCCTACGGACCATCATTTTCTCTAGGACCTTGCCGAGAATAGGCAGGAGTCCGATGGGCCTGTAGGATTTCGGGTGCGTGTAGTCCTCCTTGTCCGGCTTCCGCAACGCTACGACCACTGCCTACTTCCATCTCGTGGGGAAGTGGGAAAGCGCGAGACACCGGTTGGAGAGCGCGAGGTACAGAGCGGGGTCCACGGCGACGGCCGCTCGGCAGATGTCCGCGGTGAGTCCGTCAGAGCCAGGTGCCTTCTTGGCATTGAAGGTCGATACGGACCATCGGAGCTCCTCCATCGTAAACGGGGGATCGCATGTTCCGTCATGGTCCCCCGAATTGACTTCATCGGCCTTAGCTCTTACAGTTCTGTGGTCCGCATTGTCCTTCCCGGGGTCATCCTCCGGGAAGAAAACCTCCGCCAGCAACCTGGCTGATCCCGCTGCGTCCAGCACTTTACCTGACTGGACGAGGGGGACGTCCTCTCGCCTCACCTCCGTGCGACGCATCACACGGTGGATCCCGTCCCATAGGGCGTCGTTAAAAACAAACAAGACACCAACGACATAAAAAATAATCATATTTATAAGTTAATTTCAACTTAGTTTAAGTTAGTAAAAGGTGGAAAGAGACAATTAACTGATTTCGGCTTCGTAGAGCACTATCTCTGTCACACACTACCTATGTGACGTTTTGTCGGACGTATTTCGTGCGACAGAGATAACGCTCTACGATGCCGAAATTAGCCGATTGTCTCATTCCAAAGATCGACGTGCATTATTTATCGCCGGGTATTGTAGTAAATATTCATTTCGAGTTACTTAATGAAGTAATTGGATACGTTTTAAAATTTGATTCAACATAAAGAATGCAATCTGGCTTGAAGACCTCGAATCAGCCCAGGTCCACACGTAAGGATGGAGGACTTTGGTTAAAGCCAAGTGAAGCCACATCCAAGGCACTTTTAACTGGTCTTATTGGAGATATCGTGAGGGGCTATGTCCATCATCAGAACAGCTGAAGTGATGATGATGATATCTTTATTTTTATAAATGACTTATTGAAATGTACATACGTGTTCTTTCTCATACAGGTATGCAATTTACATCCCACTGTTCCTGCCCATCATGTTCCCTGTTGTTCTGTCATTGAAGAATCTCTTCAACTGGCTGCGACGGTCACCAAAAAAGGAGAAGACTGAATAATTCCAGAATTATTGTTTTTATTCCATCAATACTTCTGATCATCTTGCATTTGTTAAAAACATAGTATATCATTAAATATATAACATATTAGTGGGACCGGAAAGTAATGTCGCTTTCTTAAGTTAAATTAACACGAGTATATTTTTAACAAGTTTTTATTTCTAATCAACAATATATTCAACTTATTAACAACCTTTTGACATCTGGTATACAAAATCAATGCCGGAGCTGTAACAAATCTGCTGAAACGACATTACTTTCCGTTCATCCCTAACACAGTCTACAAAATTAATATACAGGATGATCGGTTATAAGTGACAAAACTTTAAAGTGGTGAAGTTACATTACCAATAAATCTTTATTTTCAATCACATTGTAGAAAATGATCACTATGAAATATGTAACATGTATTTATTTTTTCTAGATCAAGAGGATCAATAAATTCTGGCTGTATAAAATCTGCAGGGAGAGATAATAAACTATAATTAATATTTCTTACTATATTATTGTTATATTATTTATTTATTTCGACGTCCATTTTAGGATATGGTGTATGGTACACCATAAGCCATTAATTTTGAAAGTGGTATAGTATATTATTATTAATATTATAATATAGTATAAGTAGTATAGTAGTCGCTTTGTTTTTAAACCGAGATATTTTAAAAATGGAAAGAACCCGTTCAAATGTATTGAGTGTTGCCATTAACTCGATTTTTTTTAAAAAAGTGACTTAAACCACTTTCAAAATAAACGGCTCATATATTAATTAACAACAAATGAGCAATACATTTAATAGGTTTTACACCTTTGACCAATCATCCTATATATGTCTGAGAAATAGCGTCACTATAGTTTGAGTGTTGTCAGCTTGCCGAAGTCACGAAGAATTCAGTGATTACAACGAAGTTCTAATAAATATTCAACGAATTGAAGTTCAGACATTCAAACGTTCATCTAGTGGTTCAAGCAACACTGTCTCTCTTTGTGAAGTCGGTGCGACATTATTTAACTAAAACTCCAGATTTTCATCTACCCTCAATTATTATTTTTTATGTCTACCCTACATATTTTTTGCGATTTATCGCCGTGATGACGATTTATATATGGTGATACAATTCTACAGTATTTTCTTATAGAGGATGTACCAGACAAACATTTAATAGAGATGATAAAAATAGGGTAATTTATAATTTAGTTTTAATGATAGAATGAAACGGCAGCGCTGGAAGGTCTTTTGTTTATTGTTTTTACGAAGTAATTTGAATAACAGCCATTATTTAGTTACAGGTTATATCGAATTTCATCATCTTATCATCATGCATGGCATAGCCCCCCCCCCCTCCTCCCAAAGATCATCACAATGACTGGTGATGCGCTGCATCCAGCCTGTCGGTTCAACAAAGTCTTCGTAGTACAAAAAGCATGTGTGAATATATTATTAATTAGAAATAAAAACTTGTTAAAAATGTAATCCTGTGAATTTAACTTGAGAAAGCGACATTACTTTCCGGTCCCTCTAATACTTAACCCTTTCGTTACCTGTGTCGCATTTAGATGGCATCCATTTGCAGTTCCTTACATTGTAATGATATTGAATTGTTTTCTCTGAGGGTACAGTCATGTTATTGAATGCGCTTTTACTCAAAAACAATTCTTCCAAAGTATAGTATGTATATGGAAACTAAAATTTAAAATATAAACAAGTATTACCTCAGTAATAATCTACTAAGTTTGACCGAAAGACGTTTTACTTACAATTTATAAATCAGTAGAAATAAATCGAAGTAGAAGGTGCGTTGTTTGATAACAAAAGACTGGAATCTAAATATGAACGCAAAAATTGTAATGTCGGCTTAAATAGATCCTGTTTTAAGATTTATCACAGCGAAATAAATTACTTACAATTATCTTAACTTATTTTTAATTAATATACCAGTAAAATATTTAAATATGTAATGAAAATGAGAAAATTGGAACATCAGCCTACCGCCATGCAATGTGCAGTAGCGTCACTTCGATGGAACGTGCTACGGTAAGGAAAGGGTTAAAACTATAGGGTTGTCAACACTCCATGATATGACTGTATTCAACAAACTTGACGGGTTTTTGTGATTATTTTTTCTTTAATACAGTAGTGGAGACAATTCACTGCAAAGTTTCATCATCTAAGAAATATTTCACACTGAATAATGTTTTGTACACGAAACAGTAAGATATATGATGAATAAATTTTTAAAAATGTTCATATTACTTGCCAATTCATTGTCGATTTTGTAAAATAAATAAATAAAAAATAAACCTTTTTTATTGTGTCACACTAATTTTTATTAACGTACTATATGAGTTGACAGACGTACTGTCTTAATTCGTCGTTTCAGCCCATAGCTAGATATACCATGATGTATATACAATATTTAATGGAATCAGGCGTTACCTCGCGGAAGTCCATCCTTAGTAAGAAAAGGACCAATATTTAGCCACTTCCGCATGTGCAAGTGAAAGTCAAAGTCCAAGTGTCCACGGGGCGTCGTTGATACTTTGTGTTTGGCACTAATCGGTGTAACATAACTCCTGAAGATGCCCCGTGGAGGGGTGAAGCACGTGTTGAATGGTTTAACGGTGGCAGTTGTGTAATTTGCATTGTTTGCCGCATACGCATTTATCAGCGGGCTAGCGGGCGGTGCACTTTGTTGCACGACTACCACTGCATGTGCGGAAGTGGCTAAATATTGGTCCTTTTCTTACTTAGAATATACAATAATCGCCAAACTAGACAGGCAGGTTCGTATTGCTCAGTGTGGTATTGTGGTACGAAGAGGACGCTTCTGCCCATCTTCTGGAAATTTACATGTGAGCAGTGGCAATCATATATAATTATTGCATAAATTGTGAATTACATAGAATTACACCAATACCTCGTTTTTTTTTCGAAGTTGCGTCGCTGCTTAATTAGTACTAATTTTCACTGTGTGTCGTTAGATTTTCGACGTTGCGTTGTTTTGGATTCGAGTCTTTAATTTTTTTTAAATCTTCTTTTTTTTCTAAAAGATGGCAACACTTGTTCCTAATTGCCTCAAGTCATCAAAACTCGGGGATTCTCTTTAACTAAAAACAACGCAATTTTAATACAGTTTTGTTTTCACTTTGTTTTGCTAATTTTAGAGTTCAGTTTCAATTACGAAGTGTGTTGTAATGTAGCGTGTTGTGCTTTTTTTAAAAAAAAAGAGAATAATAAATTTGCATAATTTTTTACGTGTTGTCCCCGATTGCCCCTATCCAAAAGTCGATGTGTAATATTCATTGCCGGGTACTGTGTGTATTTAATAAACTAAAATTTATTAAATTATAATTAAGAGATATTGCATGGGAATGTGTTGTGTACGACATGAGAAGATTGGTGGAAAATTTGACGGAAACAAATCAAATTGAGGTAACCTATAATGGCATCATTCAATTTCAAATAAAATACGTTACAGACGCATTCTAATTAACTAAAAAAATTACCACAGTGGGGTGTTGTCTGAATAAATAAAGATTAAATAATGCTTCACGTTACAATTTATTTAATATGTAATGCCGAGGTACATATACAATCAAAATTCACTTTGATATTTTTAAATTTTTTTAACATATATTTACATAGCGAAACAGCTAGAGAGGAATTAAATTTGCTCAAAATTATAATAAATTATTACACATTTTAAGTATTGAAAATAAAAAAATATATAACATTTAAAATTATTAATTTTAACTGTTAATATTTTAATTAATAATAAAGAAAAATTTTTGTACAAATCAAATATTAATACCGGTTGAAAATATTTATATTATCTGTGCCTAATATCAAACAATGACTTTAACCATAGATTAATAAAATCTTTGGCGGGAATCGTGCGCTATTTACGAGAAAAGTGCAGAATATTTATAAAAATGTAATATATTATCATTGTCAAACCAATGTGAAATATATTATATATGTCATTTTTCTATTAGTCGAGTGTCAAAAGAATTTTCCAAATAATATGGGACTACCCCAAAACAGAATGTCAATTTGACGTTACATATTGTACTGTCTCAAATTGTTCAAAAGAAAGAAATTAAGGTGACAGAGGTAGCTTGAATATTTAATTATTAAGCCCGTCTGAAATGGCAGTGGGTAACGGCAACCATCTGCCAGGTGGAGAAACTATAATGTCAAGACAAGTTTCCTTGTTCACAGTCTTGTTGGTGATGCAAGGCTTGTCAAGGATTGCCAATAGAACCGGTATAATGGTTTGAATTCAGATTCCTGACACTTACATTTTTTTTTAAATTAAATTCAACACATTGATTTGACAATATCTATATGACTACTATAACAAGCATGAATTTCAAATGTTGATATGTTCGCCCATTTCAGTCAAAATCATCTCCGTTATATATATATTAATTTAAGAAAATTTATACAGACTATGTTAAACTTAACTAGATTTAAAAAAATTTGAAGGTACTTTTGAATTTCGAAATAATTTATTTAAAAAAAAAAATTAGTTACAAACCTTTTTCTGTGCTAACCAAAGCAGCTCACATATGTTAACACTTTGAAAAAAGAGATGATAGGATAGACATAGTTTAACTGCTATATATTAATTTGATATATACTAATAATTTTTAATATATATAAAGAATATTTTAAATATGATTTGTTCGTTGCTTAGTTAAGAAATTATATATAATAAAATCTTTACATCGAAAAACATGCTAATTACATTTATTTTACGAAGTCAAAGTACGATTTTACTCAACTGACATTTAGCAATTTTTTTTCACTGGCAACATTGAATAGGGAAATGTTTGATTACCCTCGTCGTACATTATGATTCGAGCCAATCAGTTTCTGTGATCATGGCAACATTCTCGCCTTTACCAGGAAGATACTCGAACTCCCATAGTGAATTGGCAAGAACTAATGTTTCACCTTCGATGATTTCAAAGTTCAAATTGTAGCAGATTTCCTCACATGGCGCCTTAGGTTTGAGTTGTATGTAATTTTTACCTTTCAACTGTGACATCACTATCAAACCTACATCCAATTCTAGATATTTATATCTATGTGTATCATAGTTTTTGGAAAGTAACAGCCAGTTGAAGTGTGAAGGTGGAATATGAGGCGAAAAGAAATAAGGCCTCGGTGCAAGGATCCTGAAAGATTTCACTGCACGAATATCACAGTTCTGAAAATGTACGAACCAGCTCGGTATGTTTGTACTCGTTATTCTAGACACTATCTCCTCGAGGTCCATAGGCTGTCGACCCAGTCTGATATTTGTAAGTACCCTACATGGTACGGAGTCTCGGAGACGGTCGTCGTCTTCTATAAAGCTGGTCAGGTTGAGATCCGTTCGTGTTATGGACCACTCGTAGAAAGCGTCTGCCACGATAACAGGTGCTCCACGGAGCAGGTGATGGTTGAACACCTCGTTGTAATTAGAATCTGACACGCGTGCGATGGTTTCTGTAAGTTACATATAGAAAAAGTATTATGAAAAATTATCGTAACTAAAACGTACAAACCTAAAATATTTAACCTTTTTTGATCTGAACTACACTCCTGCTCAAGTATTATTTACACATACTGCGGGTAGATGGCGCTTATACTAAACCTTTTATAGATATAACCATCTAAAGGGTTCTCTCGGAAGCCCAAGCTCGGGCCCCCACTTTCTACTGCATTATAAGACTGGAAGCTGCTAAGCTTGTCGATTTCTAAGGCTTCCTATTTAATACTCTAACGCAAGGGTCTGGAATAACAAATACCTGGCCATCATTACTGGAAAAATGTAAATAAATTGAAGGAACATTTCTATCTAATATTGTCGGGGATTCCCTGTGACAAACGCGTCGACTTCATCTATAAGGTCGGTTGGTTTTTGAATGCCTGCAAATTGATTTATACATGACTTGTTCTAATCTCGTCCTGGCTTGAAGGCATAATTTTGCAGAATGCACACAAGACTGATTTTTAATTACCCTTATTATGGGAAAAGCTGTGAAAAAGCAAGAATATTATTACAAAATGTATCAGTAAACTTATGCTCTCATTTGGTGACGCTAAGAGAGAGAAGCAGGATTACCAGAACCGACCGGAGCATGACTACGATCTCTCTGACAAGAGTTAACGAATGAGAAGAAGAATACTTTTCAGAAGATTCTTATTGAAACAAATGGACAAGTGTGCAGTAACTTGAAACGTCAAACTAATTTGACAGTTCGCTATGACTTTATCGTGTTTGACAGTTCGCCGTGAACTTCGCACGTTTGATAGTTCACTTTGGGCTTCGAGCATCTGACAGTTGAAAATTTATACTGCCATTGCTGCATCAATAAATATAGTGAACACAAACAAATATGATGCAGTAATTAGTTTTTTTATATCGGAATGCGCATGGAAAATAACTTCTGTCTGTGCAATCTGCAGAGACAGATAGTAAACAATAATTGATTTTGATATGTAATCATTTAATTTTAACCCTTTTTACTATATTAACATTATGTAATAAATAAAGCAATTTTTGAAACCAATTTTTTTCGGATAGGGTGTGCAATACTTATTTATACACTCATTTAAAGCTACTTCATTTTTCACACCTATTTCTAATCACTCTGTATATTACTTTATTTTAAGTGTCTATGAAATATGTAAGATAGAATTGTATTAAAAATAGTTTGAATAGTAAATGAGGTTTTTTTTTTAATTTAAAAATACCATTTAATAAATAATTATTTAATGCAAATTATTAATATTATTAATTTTTTAATCTTTACTTTTAATGATAATGATGAAAAATAATGTTACGATTTTTTTTTTCAAAATTTTGACATATCGAGCTCAAAAGTTGGCCATCACTAGTTTATAATGTTGTACAATGAGTTTATACGCGATTTATTCAACGTATTGGTATTATAAATATTAAGTTTTTATTTTTGACAAAACAAGTCATTAGCATGTGGTAAAAATATTAAACATTTTACATAACATTGTTAAAACCTTTGCAATCTTCACGCTAAAATTTGAATATAGAATTAGCGTGACCATGTATGAATGAAATTTTTTGAAAGGTAGATATATAGTATATCATATGTAAAGGTAGATATATACTTACGAATTGATTCACATGAGATACAATCAGCCGGTGAAATCAAATCGTTGTCTACGTGGTGCGGCTGGGAGCGTTCTATGAGGCATTTGTTGTAGTACAGAGGAGTCCAATCCCAAATAGGCAGTAACTTGATCAGAGCCATCCGCGCCAGTGCCGCAGCATGCCACTGAAATGTCTCCGTCTGGCTCACCGTGTACCCGATAGCCAGCACCATCACCAGGAAAAGAAACACGCGGGTCCATCTCTTAATAGAAGCTTTCCTCACTGCAGTTGTTAAAGGACGACATATGATATCCATTTCCTCGTCCGTCATCCCTGCTTCCTTACAGTATTCGTAAAATGACCGCACTTCCGAGTTAATTAACTCGAATTTTTCCCTTTGGCTCATCTTTGCCGCGTTTTTCAGGCTCATTTCTAAAGTGACCTACAAATTCAGCCGCGACCGCCGACGCGATCGATATCTAGGTTGCGTTTTGTCAAAGCTTATCGATAAACGAATTTCGCGCGCGCGCTATAAAGGCTTACAATTGTACCATAGACTGAGAGAAGATACTAAAAATAATTAAATTATTATTGATTTAAATATGTTAGTTATTACTTTTAATATTTTAGGATATACAACTTTAAAAAATTCTTACCTTTAAGTTATTAATTTTTTTATTTTATTACATTATATTTATTTACTCTTATTAATACTTATAATTATTTTTTATGAAAATAACAAATTTATATTAATATAAATAAAAATATTTTATTAACGTCCATATGTGCCTAACGAAAATAAAAGAAAACTACAATAATTTTTAGGATGGCAATGTTACAAGTCAAGTACTGTTTCCGCCATATTGAAAGTTCGCGAGTGGAAGTCGGTCAAAAGGCAACCTCTTAAGAAATTTTGCATTTATTTCATTGTAATTATAATTACTAAAGTGCTCCTAAATTATCATTTTTCATTTAAATCAACATTTCCTTCGTGTGTTGTGTTTTTATTGGCGTTTTGTAATTTTCGCAATTCTTTTGATGAATACGTCACAGCGCCATGTTGTATTCCTGCGCTGATTGCAGGCACGAGAAATCTGCCAACCCGTTTATTTTTTGGGATTAGTGCCCGAGAATAAATCGAACTCCGATTTTGTATTCAGATATATTTTAGTTTATATTTGTTGGCAAATGTAAAACAACTTTAGTGAATTCGATGCATCCCTGTTGTCGCATTTCGAGTGTTAACTCTTAATTTCAACTGCAGTTTTGTGCATCCGCGAAAGTTGAAAGGACTGTGTTGTAAAAGAAAGAAGTGATAATTTGCCAAAATTCCGGTCCCCACGCGCAAACGAGAAGGTGCCTACCCGCCGGGGCAGTCGGGCGAAGGAGATATGAACAAGCGCAAAAATCGCCAAGGGCCGCCGAGGTAAGGGCAACATAAGTACACCAACTTTCAGCGGTGGTGTGACATGGCTTTGTCATCTGTAGACGTTGTTGGCTTTGCGATTACGCGCCGTGTTCGTTGTCAAGTTGACAGGGCTGAGTGTGGAGAGCGTGGGTTAGAATAAAGAGTGTAAACAATAGTTGGGGTCGCGCTCGGCGGCACACGCGCCGTGCGGTAGCTGTGGCCGCGGCCGCGGCCGCCTTTAGATGTTTGCCCTACTTTTGCTGCGTACTCACGATTATTAGAATAGCTGCTTGCGATCAGCTGATCCCAGCGCCCGTGCCACTTCGCTTAGACATTCCATCGTTCGCCAACATCGACATCTCTAAATTGTTAATCAATAGGTAGCCATTGTATAATAAACTCCGTATATAATTGCCTTTGCATATTTTCATTAATATTACTTAGTATGTATTTAATATGTGTATTTTGTAAATTTTCAACATAATATCCAAACTTTGAGTGTTTCCTTACATATTTACAATAACTTTGTACCTCAAAGTTATTTTTTTTTTCAATCTGTCAGTTTAGTATTGATTTTTCTCTGTGAGTCTAAAAGTGGGTACTGATGTGTTTCATTGTTAACTAGCCAGTTATTGAATAAAGCTGTGATATTTTATTGTGCCATATTGTATTCTCTTAAAGATAAATAAATACATGGTGTTTTTTGGTTGAAAAAATTTGAGGATACACACAACCATACTGATAGTAAGGTAAATTGTTTAATATATAGTTATATTAATCAATAAAATAGAAAACTTTAAGTCAAAGGCAATGTACATGTGTTTTAATAATAATTTATGTTATTTAATTTTAATATGGGTAGGATTTAAAGTATATATAGAAGTGCCATATGTTTCTGGATATGTACAAAGTTAAATTCTTTACATTTTTTTAAAAGTATCTAAGAAGAGATGCATTATTACACACACGAAGTAACCTATTTTTACTTATGAAGTAGCATTGTGAAAATACTTTATAACATTTAGATCAATAATTATGACTTTTTTGACATGTGAGAAATTCTAGATCTAAATCTTCTAGATATTATAATTACCTTGTACTCCCATATAATAGCATTGATCAATTTTAAGTACATGTAAATATGGGTGCTTATTTACGAATTAAAGAAATTTCGTTAGTCCAAACTGAAACAGGTGATATATCCAGACCTTTAATCATCATATCAGCTGATAGGTGACCACTGCAAGGCATGGACCACCCTTAGAGATTGCGAAAACCTTGGTAGATGACAAGCCTTTAACAGTTGATTAAATTTTAAGGCTATTATGATGATCATCGGCAAATGCTATGTTAATATTGGCGTTTCAAATAGGATGGAAAATATATCTTATAAACATGTTTAAAATAGTAATATATTTATTGAAAACAATAACTACAGTAATATAATTCAGGAAAGTAGATACAAAAAAATATTTATATAAATATATATGTATATACTGTCTCTGTGGACTGGTTTCTTCAACTAAGCTGTACTGTGCACATTTTGCGTTTTGTTATATTTAGCTGAGGTTAGTTAGCAAGCCAACCCAATTTCTTAAGACGTCCATTAGACTTTTGATGTCGCCAACAATCTCAGAGAGGCACTTAGGTGATTTAAGATGGGTAGCTCTGTAGGGTGCTACTACCATATACTAAAGTAGTACATGGTCAACTATTTCATATTCTTCGAGACATGCCCTAACATAGGAATGTCGTAACAACTAATGTTAACAGATGTTTTTAAAAACACCATGACTTGTTAAGAACCCTGCCACCAGATACAGGATATATATATATATATGTGTATATGTTACTAGGAACACATCTGCTTATATTAGAAAGTTACTTGCGCAAGGGGAAGTAGCTATATATTAGCCCCTTTTTACTTAGGGTGGACTTCCACAAAGTAACACCTGAATCCATTAGATATATCTGCTTATAGCCTGAGACTGATTACAGACACGGGGAATAAATATATGTATACAATAGACATTGAAAATAGATAATCACCCAAGTTCATAATCAATCTGAAGGGTTGGTTAGCACATGTTATGTTTTATGTTGTCTTGTTATGTTGTTTTCTATATTAGTAATATTCATTGGAATGAATGGTTTATGGATCCTTAAATTTTATGAACTCTGGCTCCATGAAGCTGAAAAAGCCTTAAGGTCTAGCAGCAATAACTTCATTAAAGATAATAAATAGATCTAAAAAGATTTATTGATTCAATACTATGCATTGGCAGCAATAGTATGAGTCTACCACTTGTTTGGATAATGCCTTAGACCTGAGCAGAACGGTGAAAGAACTTCAACTGGACTAAATATTTCTTAATATTAAGGTGAACACACCAATTCCAAAGTCTGCTCTTTTATGAGATATTCTATACTGTGTAAAATATAAATCTTTTTATTTGCAATAAAATGTGTTGAAACATTGCCTGGGACATTATTATATCCCAGGTAATGTTTATTATTATATTTTCAATAGAAGAGTTCAATGAATTTAGTTTTAAGTATACACAATTTTTCAGGCAGTCTAGAAGTGTTTAAGGCAGTATTTATTAACTTTTTTTGTGCTATATCATAGCCTTTCTAAAATTTTTACACCTCCTTATATAACATATATATATTTTATGTTTAAGCAAAAGATTTAAACTTGTGTCAAGTCAACATTTAAATTGTCCCCCTGTGGGGTGTGGGTTCCATGTTGAGAACACTAGCTTTAGGTATACATATTTATAGTAACTGCCGTAAAGCTTCTACAGGAATTTCATTATACACATAATTCATTTTATGTAATTAGTGATCTTTAGTTTTTATTATAGGGGGACCCTAATGTCATTACTGTCCACATTTAACAGAAAAGCCATTTTTACCGCTCCGGCATTGATTTGTATACTAAATGGCAAAAGGTTGTTGATAATGAAGTTGAATATATTGTTGATTAGAAATATAAACTTGTTAAAAATGTAGTTGTGTGAATTTTACTTGAAAGCACATTACTTTCCAGTCCCCCTAATACATATGGAGGATTTAGGAAAAAACTAGTTACTTCAATATATATCATAGTATAAATTTTTAAATTTATGTATCCATTATAATTTCTTATACATGGATAAGTAAGATCTAAGTAGGAGATGTAACTTGTAAATCAAGATATTTGAAAATTTAAGTCAACACCTCTCCTAATTCCACCACATAGATTCACCATTAATTTGTTCCTAGTTATAACATTGGAATATATTGTATTACTTGTTTACTTTTTAATTATTTAATCTCCGAAATAATTAGAATATTATGTGAATTTAGTTATATATAAATTATAATAAGAGGGATGATAAACATGAAATTATATGTACATGTTAATTTGAAAGAAATTGTTCATATCCACTTAACCCATATAAAATGTCATTGCAAATGAGACTAATAAGTAAATTATATTTGTATCCAATGAGCATACAAGCTAAATGATTCTCGGAAGCCATATTAGCACATCTCAATGGTGATTAGAAAATTATTATCAATGGCAGTTTATATAAATGTACATTCATATATTAAGTACGAAATATACGAAAAAGATAAAATACAATTAACGCTAAATATTATATAAAATAAATTATACAATACCCAGCGATAAATATTGCACATCGACCTTTAGAAAGAGAATCGGCTAATTTCGGCTTCGTAGATCGTTATCTCAGTCGCACGAAACACAAGGACTGACAAAATGTCACATAGGTAGTGTGAAACGAGATAGTACTCTACGAAGCCGAAATTAGCCGATTGTCTCTTTCTAAAAGGCGATGTGCATTTTTTACCGCCGGATACTGTAATTCTGAGGGAATTTAAAATTTTGTGAATTTATATGTGTAAGTAATATAGACGAGACATGTGTAATTACGTGTTTGCTTTGTTATTGTAGGGGAAAAACTTAATGGCTTTAATCATTTTCAATTTTTGTTCATTTATAAAAATAATGGTTTCAGAAATAATAAAAAACTAAGTTTATCTATCATAGTTCATGTTTATAGTAGTATAGTAATCAGTGTTCTTAAAGTTTGAGTTACTATTTGTTAAAATAATAGTAGACTATCTATCCCTGCAGATTTTGTACTGCCACAAGTAATTGGCTTGTCATATATTAGTAGAAAAAAAGTTTTCAGAGAAAATTTTGCAGGGTGACTGGAAATAGATGTAAAAACTTCAAAGATTGCCGACAAATGAGCTATGAATGACTAAAACTTTCACACCTATAACATAATTACTGTATATTTGAACACAAACTAATATTTGAACAGTGGAATAAAAGCATTCCTTTATGTTTGATATAGACCAGACTGTGCCCCCTACAAGTGGGCAGTTTTTTTGTTAAGTACGGCAATTTGAAAGTAGATTCGTTACAAGTTTAATCATTTCGTTTACTATAATATATATATGTATTATACTATAATACTATAATATATATATATATATATATATATATATATATATATATATATATATATATATTATATATTACTTATAGGGGATGTAAGAATTTTAGAAAGGCTATGGTGTGACATGTCACATAAAATGTTGAAAAATACAGATAAAAATTTTCTTTTTAATATACATGTTACACAGATAATATATCTAAAAAAAAGTTTTGAAATCATATAATTTTGTCTATTATGCATATTATTATATTCTTAGTCATACACTCTTGTCAGAGTGCTAGTGGTCATGTTCCAGTCGGTTCTGATGCCCATGTTGCGCTTGCTAAGGATTGTCATGTGGCTCTGTGTTTGGTGGAGTGAGAGCATTGATTTACCTACTTATTATTCATAAATAAATGATTATTCATAAATAAATGATTGATTTGTATGCTAGACATATAAATATTTAATATATATAACTCTAATCATATTGGATAAAGTTTTGAAACAATATTGAAAACAATTTTTTAGTAAGGATTTGTTGTTTATGGTTCAGTAGTGAAAGCCATTAATATCTTAATAGATCATAGGAAGATGTTTATTTTTTTTAAAATACAAACTGGCAATGTTGAACCAACATCTAAAAGCATGGGATGGTAAAAAGCTACCATTTACTATTTACACTTGTATTGTAATATTACATAATTGCCTAGTTATATTTATCAAATGAAATTAACTGTATTATATTTATTTTTAATAATTTATAACAATAATTATTCTTCCTTAGACAATGATGTTGCAAAATTTATAACATGTCTCGCAGTAGGGTCACCAGATTTGATCGAAGTATGACCACAACCACTCTGACAAGGGTACATGAATGAGATGAGATGATTTATATAATAACTTAAAATCCATTTAAAATAAAATATGTTTATTCGACATAGAAACTTTTAACAGAACTCTTATTGATTGTCAACTTATGATTAATTTTTTTATCTATTTTATTTTTAACTACTCTAATTCGCAATGTGTTAGGGAGCAACTCCTGCAATCACTTGTATGTATAGAACTAGAATTAGATTAATCCCCTCTGTAAGGTGTCTTTCAATCTAAAGCTAAGAGAATAAACTTTGAAATGTATTTATTATCATATAGATTAAAAAGCACAAATGAAAGTACAGTTTAGTAGCAGAGATTGAATATATATGACTTGAAAATGACCTGATTGACTTAGCAACCACAACTGTCAGCTGCTTTAAATGACTGAAATGCTAGATTATACCAAAAGTTGGTGACATATGGTGAAGAATGATGTATCTCTTGCTGTGGAGAGCCTTAAACTAGATGTAGGAAAAGAAGAAACAAATCTGCTTATAGTCTGCGACTGAATGCAGATGAACATAGAAAAAATATATATGTAAGAATATCATAAGTAAATATAAATCATTGTTGTTTAGATATGGACTTATAATTACTTTTGATCTTTGCATTATGTTTGAAGGTAGTTGATTGCAATTATATATTTTCATCATTAATTATTTCTCTTTTTAAGTAATTTCATTGAACTTTAACACTAAACATAACAATGGGTCAAATGACCTATTTTGAACTTTTGCATTGAAGTTGTAAAAAAATCATTACATTTGTTTTTGTAATAGAAATGGTTAATATACTATTTTGTTAAATTATATATTTAATTTTTATTTCCTTACAACTATATTTCGTACATTCAATCAGGAACATAGATAGGTGCATTTACCCGCAATGGTAGAGATAGGTATCTAGTCAGTGTTGATATGATTAATGTTTGTTATCTAATCTGATTGGGGTGAATTTGAAATCTTTGTACTTTTAACACAACCACTTACAAGTTTTCTTGTGTTTCACATTCCGTATGTTACTAATGAATCTCTCTTTAGATGTATCTACTTTGATTCATTGTATCCTAATTACATCAACGACCAATGTATTAAACTTGATGGTAAAATACTTGGTGATCACAGAGAAAAATATGTCACACGATATTTGTTCTTTAAGTAAGTTGTAGAAACTTTGGTGATGTAGTAATTATTTTTTAATAATATCTAAAGTGTATCCTTTTTTAAAAATTCATACAAAATCATTTTTAAGTAAAAATTTTCACAAAAATTGCATAACATAGTTTTGATTTTGAATGTACATGTTTGCCCCAAAACATATTGTCCCAAGCTTATATCATTTATTTGCAGTCTTTAATAATGAAGGATGTCAATAAATAAGCTGAGTTTGATTGTATATTCTGTAAAATTGGGTTCTGGCATTTTTGCCAGTTCAAGTGGTTGAATAATGAAGGATGTTAATAAATAAGCTGAGTTTGATTGTACGTTCTGTAAAATTGGGTTCTGGCATTTTTGCCAGTGCAAGTAGTTGGTATAAATGATCTTTTGTGATAGTGCTATAAGTGAAGAAAGTTTCAAGTATGAGAGGTGAGGGGGGGGGGGAGTAATGTCGCCTTCTTAAGTTAAATTTACATGACAACATTTTTAACAAGTTTTTAATTTATTATCAACAATATATTCACATTGGTTATCAACGATAGAATATAAATGGTTCAAAAATGGAAGTATATATCATATGTCAAATAATTTATGCAAAAAACAATATGTGCTATGTAAAGATAGAAAATTATTGAATATGTTATTTTGTATTCTGAAAAAAATACTGCTAAGTTTATTTTGACTCTTCTCAAGTCTGAAGAAATTTTCATCCAAAAACGTTGTGGACATGATGTAACAAATATAACTAATTGTATGTTAAATAAAGGATTATTGAATTTAAAATTAAACAATACATTTTTATTGTATTCATTTATTATGTAACCATAGCCTCAATAATAATTTATTACTTAGCAGTAAATCATTTTTGATGCACAGTATGTGCAGCGTATCATCATAAACCGCTGATAAGGATTACAACACTACCTACTGCCGCTAGATGTATATTTGTACAGTTAACGGCAAAGATAAACGCACCAGTTTTAATTTTAAAATTGGTACTCGATATATTTTTATACTCTGTCATCATGTATTAAAATATATGTGACATATATTTGACAATGCCATAATTAAATTATTTAACCAAAAAAAATATCTGAACTTTTCAACAAAAAATCCACTTTTTCATCTCTAATATACAATTTTCTAGATATGTTTATAATACTATTACAATTTTTATTTTTTTTAATAGGTCATTAATACTATTACATTTAAAAATAAAAAAAATAATTTTTAATTTGGAATCTGTCATTTCTATAATGATTGTTCATTGTTTTATTTTCGCGCCAATATATTAGGGGGACTGGAAAGTAATATTGCTTTCTTAAGTTAAATTCACAGGACTACATTCTTTACAAGTTTTTAATTTTTGATTTCACCTTTTGCCATCTAGTATACAAAATCAATGCCGAAGCTGTAAAAATCAATCAGTTTTTCTGTAAAATAAGTCGACTGAAACGACATTACTTTCTGGTCCGCCTGATGCTCAATTCAAAGAAGTTTTTATTTTACCATTTATTTAAATGCATTAAAAAAAGTTCAGATTAAATATATAAATTTGTAAAATTGTTACTATGTGATATTAAAAATAAATGGCTATTCAATGAATTAGACAAAACAACTAAAAAAAGTAAAAAGTCCAGGTGAGCGTATTTCTTGGTGAAAATATATGAGCATTGAAGTGAAGTGTGACACATCGACTTTTAAAAAGAGACAATCGCCTAATGTCGGCTTCATAGAGCACTATCTCTGTCCCATACTACCTATGTGACGTTTTGTCAGTCGTTGTATTTCGTGCGACAGAGGTAATGCTCTACAAAGCCGAAACTAGCCGATGTCTTTTTGTAAAGGTCTAAGACAATATTTATCGCCGGATACTGTAATTCACTATTTATGAAATCTGCACTAGGTCAAGTCTATTTTGCAGAGAAAAAAATTATAATTTGGTATTATATGATCTAATTTTTGTCATAGAATATTTAAAGTCAAAATGTATTTATGAAGAATTTGTAATAATTTCTACTTGATTTATTTACTTGCTGTAAATATAAAATCCAACGGTAATATCATTATCATCTTGTGTTTTATATCCGTTATATTAATAATAAATATTTAAAATAGTTTGTTATATATTTTTCAATCAAAATTAATATCAGAAAATGTAATTTATCCATTGCTTAAACAAAACAATGAGGCATTGATTTGTTTACATTGGTGGAAAAATGTTTAATATATATGATAGATAAATATTATGTTTGATTTACATAAATATAAAAACTTTTTTAATCAATTTTAAAAATACCAAAATTGACAGCGATTTCAAATATCTACAAGGAGCGCCTTATATAAAAGTAGTTTCGTGTAAACACATCTTTAGATTTAACTACATTTGTTGACATTAACTACAGTCATCTGTCTCTATCATATACATAAGTGCGGTTGAAAGAGCTATATTACCTATGGTGAATATAGTGTATAAAGTGCTGTTATAGGAATAGATATGGGATTTTTTATCTTCACTCATAACTTTTGACTATTGTATCAGACGGCAAAGCAAGATTCTTATAAAATTTATTTTGCTAAATTTCATATATTTTTCTATTAATACTGCATTGCGAAATGTTATGTGTTTTGATTAGTTAGTTGTTTGGAGAATTTTTTTCATTTGGACATTTTGTTCATTGAACTCATGTCAAATATATTTTTTTTAGTTTCACATATATTAAACACTTTATTTTAATTGTTTCTTACTTTGCAGTTATTTGGTAGTTGTTATAATAGAACTCATTTAGTAAGATAATCCGGATTTTGATTTCCTATGGAAATTATATCAAGATGGTATTTTCTCCTTTCGAATTGTACTAATGATATCTTCTATGTGTTTATGACCAATTCTGGATAGATTTCTGATAACCGGTGGCCGACCATAAAGTGGCAGGGACCGCCCCTGGGTTCATCACATGTGAAACCTATGGCCGTTGGTGTTGAAAGGTTCTCGTGTGACGATGAGTCGGTGACGCGGCGTTGGTAGGCTCCCGTCTAGGTGGAAGTCGCTGGATGCAAGATAGTGGTGATGTTTGGGGGAGAGAGGCCTAAACAGTGGGCGTCTATCGTTTGAGATGGTGATGATGTGGGGAAACGTCGATGATGGCATCCGTTTGTCGTTACGCAGGTCGCCTCGGGGCCGCGTGGTGGCTGAGGGCGTCTATAACAACGCCCATTTCATGCACGCCGCCACCTCCCACGTGGGAGACATCGTGCAAGTGCTCACGAAGTCCGGCAGTGTCTGGGAGGGGGTATTCAAGACCTTCAGCGCGCAGTTCGAGGTCAGTTAATCAATACATTTATCACGGTGCTTTTTACGAAGGGGTATGCTTGCTTGGTGATGGTACTAACAGATGGTTATTGGTTTTAATTCTAACATTTTAAGTACAGTTTAAATTTAATTATCTAAATTTGCGTATTTCGTGCCGTTAAAAAGGCCATGCTTATTATCCTGTTCTGAGCGAAGACAATTCCAAATACAAAAAAAAAACGTTCAAATTCGTCCAACGGTTTTTAGAGTAATATAAATGTTGAACTTGTGTAGATAGTTATTGTTACCTTGAAAATAGCAAAATGGTAGGGTACAGTTGGTTTTTTTTAAACTTTAATAATTCTACCGACTGTTTAATATCAAGCGGAATTACTATTTATTTAAACCAGTATTTTCCCAATATGGGACCCACGCCCCACGGGGAGGCTATTCGATAATTATGGTGGGGAGATAAATCTTAAATGAGTTTGACAGGGTCAACTCTTTGATCCGAAGAAAAAATAATAAATTATTACATGAATTTTTTATTAAAATTTTTTATTAATTTGAATTTTTATTTTTCATTACATGTTTTGGAAATTTAATTACTGTGTTTGTTTACAATTTTATAGTGATTTGTTCCTAAAACCAACGACATAGTTTTTTGAGTGAACTAATAATAAAATTTTAAAAATTATGCATGTTATATAAGGTGGCATAAATAATTAAAAGGATTAAGATGGGGCGTGGCACCGTAAAGGTTGGTAAAACCTTATTTAAACCCTCAAACAAAGTATAATATAAGTGGCGGTAGATATGAAATAGAAAAACAAACATTACGTTGAAAAAGTCAACTAAAACTGTGAACATTTTGAATAAGATAGGATTAGTAATTGCCGAATACTAAGTGTGATAAGACACTACAAGTGTATGTAATTACATCGTTTTTTCTCTAGTTTTAAACACTAAACACACCATAAAAGTTCAAATGACTTATGAATCAAAAATTATTATTTTTTGTTTGTTTAATTATAATAACATTAATTTTCATTTCTATCCAAACTACCATATATTCAAGCAGGACACTTAAAGTCAAGTAATTTGACACGCTGCAGTAGAAATAAGTATCTTGTAAATGTTAGTACGATTAGTGTTAAAATGCGACAAGTAATTTTTTTGGCGTCACAGGGAACGGTAGAAACAGGTATGTGTTTTGAAATTTGTAACAAAAGTCATTATGTTTTGCTTTGTTTTTGTTAATAAGATGGCGTGTTACGAACTAATGTAAAGTTAATTTTAAGCCAGCGGTTCCCAATATGGGGCCCGTGCCCCCACAGATCGACAATTCGAAAGTGGACTCGAGGTTTAACCCTTTCGCTGAAATATAAAAATTACGTATATATAGGGCAGCGTAGAAATTTTAATAAGGCTAAGATGAGAAATGATACGTAAAAGGTTAGAAAACACTGTTTCAAGCTAATTGTAATAATCTTACATAATAAATCTACTTTAACTTTGTAATTTTTTAATTTTAAAACTTTAAAAAAATCTAGAATGAAATCAATAGTTCTCAAATTATGACGTTAGAGCTAGATATGGATAGATAATCTATCTGAGAAGCGGATGCCTTTGCAGTGCCTCTCAGCTGACATGATGATATTAAGTCGTATAAAATTTAAAAGCGGGCCGGTGGTTGATCGGCCCTGCTCTAGTTCAACAAATCTAATTTTAAGTTGTTTTTTTCCAATAGACATCGTTAAAATCTTACACCTTGCAAAAAATAGTGCATTCGAGTATTACTCCCAGCAGTCTGCGAGTGCATTTCAAAGTTTTAATTGATCGTCTAGTTCGTGTTACAAAATTTTTCCATATTTTTCTTATTCGTACACAGGTAACGTTGGAAATTAAACTTTAAAAATTGCAATTTTTAGTACTTATACAAGTTTTATTAACACGTTTCGTGCTGCGGCAATTTTTGAAGATTTTCCATTCAGGCCGCATGGGGAGAATACGAATTAAAAAATTAAAAGTCGTTCAAGACGTATGCTTTACACTTTTTCAATACCGCAAAGCTATAATTAGCGGGAATAAGTTATAAATTTTAATATGCATTACGTACGCATGCGTGACGTGAAGTTATCTATATTCGAGCCTGCAATTCATTTGTTTAAGAATCCTTTGTTTTTAAATGAGAACTGCAAACGGCCTGAACGGAAAGTGCAGCGGGGGTCGTATACGCCCCACATGGCGTGAAATGTGATCTCGGATGATGATAAGTGTAAAAGCTCATAAGTTTTGAAACCTATTTCTAATCATCCTGTGTAGGTAGTATTACATTTAATGGAATCAGGCGTTACCTTGCGGAAGTCCATCCTAAGTAAGAAAAGGACCAATATTTAGCCACTTCCGCACATGCAGTGGTAGTCGTGCAACAAAGTGCGCACCGCCCGCCAGCACGCTGATAAATGCGTATGCGGCAAACAATGCAAATTACACAACTGCCACCGTAAATTCACTCAACACGTGTTTCACCCCTCCACGGGGCATCTTCAGGAGTTATATTACACCGATTAGTGCCAAACACAGAGTCAAACTCTGTAAACTGTAGCATATAACAATATATTCGAAAATTTGTTTCAATAGATTGTTAATGCAATACACGGATGATTTTAAAATACTTTGCTGGATTTTCTTTAAAATACACTTGCGTGGTGATGTGTAATATATTCCCGTTTTAACCCCACTACAAGGTATATGCCTCCAAAGATATCTATGGGGGGGTGTATTAAAATCACCACGCTTGGCAGAATGGCGATCTCAGTGTGGTATTATGGTACGCAGAGGTTACAGTGTGAATATATGAAACTATCCCGGGTATCGAACCCGCGACCTATGATTTCAATTCCCATTCCTCTACCGTTGGACTACCGTTGATCTGCGATATAATGTATGAAAAGGACCAATATATACAGAGACTGTGTTTGGCACTAATCGGTGTAACATAACTCCTGAAGATGTCCCGTGGAGGGGTGAAACACGTGTTGAGTAATTTAGTGGTGGCGGTTGTGTGATTCGCATTGTTTGCCGCAAACGCATTTATCAGCGGGCTGGCGGGCGGTGCATTTCATTGCACGACTACCACTACATGTGCGGAAGTGGCTAAATATTGGTCCTTTTCTTACTTAGGATGGACTTCAGCGAGGTAACGCCTGATTCCATTAAATATAATATATGATTTTAAACTTACAATCGCCATGTATACAGTGATCACTTTGAAATATGTTACATTTTTTTTTACTGGACAGTATCTTCTGGTAGTACAAAGTATGCAGGGATAGATAGTAAAAAATAATTGATTTTAATATGTAGATATATGAATTTTAATTGTTTTTTTAATATACATCTATCCCCCGATTTATACGGTAGATACTTTCCTGAGAAAAACGTGTAAATCGAAAATTAAAAATTTTCAAGTCAAAACCGTGTAAATCGAAAAACTTACAAAAAACGCATAATTTTGCTATTTAACAGTTGTGATTTTTTTTTTCAATAATTTTAGGTGTACACATAAATAAAAATAGAATGCATTGACTAGTTAAAAATATTTAGTATATTACGGAAAAACTGGTTTTTTTTTTTTTAATTTACTAGTCTAACAGAAGAACAAAAAGTAAATTACTCTCATTTTTTTTTTTCGGAATCGAAGGTTCGAATTCACTTTCATCACTCGAAGTTATTTGTGCCGATTCGATGTTTGAAGCAGAAATATTTACATTATGAGTGATAGTAATAAAATCGGTTATTAAAACAAAAAAATAACTTTTCTAAAACCGTGTAAATCGGGGGATAGGTGTATTATTATAACGAGTGATATAAAAAAATATTTTTGGTTAATTTTCAATAAATTGATAGCGAAGAAATCTCTAAGCTTTACTTATAAATGTAGAATGAAATAAATTTGCGTTCTCGCGTGGGCGTGTTTGACCTGTTAATAACTAGCGGTCTGGATAACACGCCCTCCTCACCCGAGAGGCGAAAGTTTAGACGTCTGCGAGCAGCTGGCCCGGTGTCATCGAACAGACGACCTCAGGTTCGGGCGCCGGTCGCTGAACCATGGGGGACGGCGGGTCGAAGACTTCAGCTTATAACGCAGTTAAAATCTTCAATGTCGTAGACGTTTCTCGGGTTTACTTTACATTCATATCTTCTAATATATAAAATTCTCGTGTCACGGTGTTCGAACTTGAACTCCTCCGAAACGGCTTGACCGATTTTTACCAAATTTTACATGCGTATTCAGTATGTCTGAGAATCGGCTACTATCTATTTTCCATACTCCTAAGTGATAAGGGTGGTCCACCCCTAATTTTTTTTTAAACAAATTTTTTGGTTTTTATTTTATTATGATACAGCATACCAAAATACATACAACACTAAATTTTCACCCCTCTACGATCAACCCTTATCTTACATTTGTTCATTAAAAACTTTAATTTTTTTTGCAAAAAAAAGTTTGCGGGATCAGCTAGTATACTTATGAAATTTTACGGGTGAACGTTTCAATTACTAGACCAGGTAGAGATGGGGTCAATCAGACTCTTTGAACTCAATGTAATAGTTTCAATTTTGTTTACAAAATTTTAAATATATTTTGCACTTTTATTTATATGTGGTTGTTTGCGACCCGTAATCTGACCACCCCTGGATTAGTTTACCAAAGATATGTACTATATATTCGTACAAACAAGACATTACTTACTCAACAAATTAACATTACATTATAGATGTTTTACACGTACCTGCTTTCAAATGTTCGACCTTATTTAAAAGATAATTTGAATAATTATGCAATTATGTATTTTCAATAAACTATAAAGCTTCAGAACGATCCGAAATTTTTTTAAAAGAACAATTCTGGATAGTCGATGCAAATTTTTAGTAATAAAATGATATGTTCAACGATATTTCCGATATTTCAAATATTAAAGGCCTATATATTTGAAATATCGGGATACCAGTATTAAAATCGGTTTTATTAATAAAAAAGTTACTAGCTATATTTTTACTTACGTCAATTGTTATTTTGACTTGTTAACAAATAATATATGAAATCCAATAAATATTGTTCTAAAATGAGTAGACATTATTTATTTTATTACATAGATAGTAGGAGTAGGTAGATACAAAAACTGGCAAAAAAGTAAAAAAAGTACATGTGAAATTCTATGTTACATTTTACATGTCATAGACTCGTATGGCATTATATAAATAAAGAAGCAAAAACTATAATTAAATTGAAAGTATTTATAGTATAATAATAATAACTTAATCAAAATACCGGTTTTTAATACCGGACAAAAATTGTTCGGGATTTCGGTTTTGTAAGCACTAGTTCAATATTCATCTTCCTTTTTAGCAGATTAACCCAGTGTTGCAATGTATATAAAATGTAAATAATTACCATTGTACACTTGTATGCTCTATTATTTGTTTTAATATATATTACCACACATATGTAATAAAATAAGTTATATACATATATATAATTAATCATATACAGGCATTCGTCGATTTTTAATAAATGTATATGTCATTTTTCCGACGGGGGATTCAATTGCTACCAGAGAGATGGGAGAAAGTGGTCTCTAATGATGGACAATACTTTGAGTAATGTCATTGTAAGCGTTGTATTTTAATTTTTTTTTTTTTTGAAAAAAAAAAAAACAGCGAGAACTTATTCAAGGTCCTAATACTATACATTAAGATATTACTGTTTGTATATATGTCATATGTTCCTCTTAATAGAAATCGAAGAGAAGTATCAGCTTCAAATCTTACCGTGTAAGTCTAGCGTTCATCGCTTTGCGTGATCGGGGCTGACGACCCGCGTTGGTTAAAGGCGTCAGCCCCGATCACCTCATTTAATAATTTTAATATAACAATCCATGCTTATGGAACATGAGAAATAAGCTGATTTCCTCTTAACAGGTCTAAATTCTTTAGCAAACCTGTATCTTGATCTAAGCTATATATGCAGACTGCTTTAAAACAGGTGATAAAAGGTAGAAATGGGTGAAAGCTATCTGTATAAAGTGATTACTTTGAAACATGTTATATTATTTATTCTAATGAATTGCGACATTCCAGCAACTTCTTGAAGTACAAAGTATACAGGTACGGATAGTAAACAATAATTTATTTTTTTATTATTTTAAATTCATTGGTTTTTATATAGGATCTATTATACATCTATTGACGGTAAATGATCTATACGCTTTTACAGCTATAATCACTCTGAAACGTCACATTAGGTTATTTTTTGGTTTTATAATTCGATAAGTCGATTACTTCTAGAAGTACAAAGTATCCAGGAACAAATATTTAATGGAATCAGGCGTTACCTCGCGGAAGTCCATCCTAAGTAAGAAAAGGACCAATGTTTAGCCACTTCCGCAGAGTCAAGACTCTGTGTTTGGCACTAATCGGTGTAACAACTCCTGAAGATGCCCCGTGGAGGGGTGAAACACGTGTTGAGTAATTTGGTGGTGGCGGTTGTGTGATTCGCATTGTTTGCCGCATACGCATTTATCAGCGGGCTGGCGGGCGGTGCATTTCATTGCACGACTACCACTGCATGTGCGGAAATGGATAAATATTGGTCCTTTTCTTATTTATCCAGGAACAGATAGCAAACGCTTTTTTAGTATATTATCATTACATTGTACATTATTTTTAAAATATATTTTTTGGTTACTATACCATCCATATATTGACAGTCGATGAATAAAAGATAATTAAAAAGATATATATTACGTAAGACTAGTATAAATACACACTGTGATGTACATCTTAGTTGTAATAGTTGTGTATAGTGAGGGCGGCGGCGGGGCGGGCGGGAGCGCGGTATGTAGGGCGGGGTGCGGGGTTCTCTACGTCACTAACGCTATAGGCGATACGGGTTGATTTGGGACGGGGGGACGTGAAGTGCATCGTCCTTGCGTCCCGGGCCGAGCGCGCTAACTGGGTCGGATCGATACCACCACGCACCGGGGGCCCGTTGCGCTTTTTTTTTTTTAATTTTACACCCCCAAACCTTTTGGCAGTTGTCGGTGTTATGTTCCAAGTTGTGTGAAAAAAAAAAACAGGTGACGTCGCGTCGTGAGCTACCTGCCGTTTAAGGTACATCTGTCATTGTTTTTTTTTTTAAATAACCAAGGTCACAGACGTTCGAGTAATTGAGCCGCTCGGAAACCAAAAATTGAGAAATTTTTTTTTTTTATACATAAGTTGGTTTACTAATTTAATTGGTTTACTAATTTAAGTAGACAAGTTTATAGTTTTATTTCGAGGTGAAAACCTGAAAAAAAAAGATATGTAAAGGGTGTGTAAATAAAAACGTAATTATTTATTGAAATTTTGACAGCGTCTTAAAAATTTTAGGATTTATTTCTTTTGGCGGCTGAAAGTGATAAGAAATTTATGTAAAGAAATATTGATAAACTGTGGACTTGTTCACAGTGGAATGAAATTATTATACAATATATTCAAAAAGGGCTGTCTGACCTAGAGAAAAGTAACCAAGGAGTAAATCCTTTATTAACTAAAATTATTATTATATTTCATCAGTTTTTTTTAGTAAAAATCAGAAAATATCAAAAAATGGACTTGACCTTGGCTTCTGAGCGACTCAGTAGTTCGTTTGAATTGCATTGAGGCATATTGTTAGCAACCGGCGTACGTTGGCACTTGGTTTTCGAGGCGGCGACCACGTGGCGATAGAAGCGGCGTGACCACTTCTAACACATTGCAGACCGGCCATGAGTTAACTGGTGATGGGTTTCTTTTTTCATCACTGTTGTTATGTCTATTGGCGATAATGTGCAATCGTTCGTTTGTATAATACAAGCTGTTTCTCTCGCTTATAAGAGCCGCCAAATCTTTTGTTGTAAAAAAATATTTAAGAATGAAATGATATACGTAATGAAGAATGTTTCAATGAACTACACCGCGATGCTATTTTATATATATATATATATATATATATATATATATATATATATATATATATATATATATATATGTGTGTGTGTGTGTGTGTGTAGATAAAATAGCATCGGACTGGAGCATGGTTGCACAGACTTATTAAGTTTTCAAAAGTAATAATTAAATATAAACATTTGTTTCATAGTTTTTTATTAATGGAATATTTACTGTAATATTCTAAACATTTGAATGTATTTTTAGTCTAAAGAAAGAGCACTGTAATGTTTAAATAAAGTTACGGTGAAAACAAATTTACGGGACGTGACGGCGGACCCTGTGGAACAATATAAGCGTACACTCGGTGTGATAAGGGTTGCTTCACACGCCGCGCAAAAATCGCTACACGAAGACTGTCGTTGCAGCGTTGCATATCGTACAAGAAATATTATAAACATCATTTTGGGACCTAGAACTTTTTTTATAGATATCCAATAAGACTAGTTGAGGGGCAAATATTTTTTTTTTCAGACTCATTGAAGACATAAAAAGTAAAAAATTTGCAAATCCTTCATTTAAGTAAAATTATAACATGTAGTGTTGCCAGTTAAATGAAATTATTTTATATGAATCCTAGTAATTTTTAAGACGGTTGAAAAAAAAACTTGACATTTTTTATTTAAGTTTAATTTTATTTATATTCATCTCTATGGTGTAACTGCGATTACAGTATCTATATAGCACTATCTCTGTCCCACAATACCTACGTCACTTTTTGTCAGTCGTATTTCGTGCGACAGTTATAACGAACTAAGCCGAAATTAGCCGATTGTCTCTTTCCAAAGGTCGATGTAGAAGGTACAGAAAGCTATTCAGCTAGTTTGAAGCAATAAATCATAATCAAAACAATAACATTGTACTGTTAAATCCTAAGGTAATACAAAATAAAAACATTTAACACATAAGGCCACGTGGGTCGTATACGACCGCCGCTGCACTTTAAGTTCAGGCCATTTGCAGTTCTCATTGAAAAACAAATGATTCTTTAACAAATGAATTGTAGGCTCGAATATAGATAACTTCACATCACGTATGAGTACATATTGCATATAAATATTTATAACTTTTTCCCGTTAATTATAGCTTTGCGGTAATGAAAAAGTGTAAAACGTACGTCTTAAACGACTTTTTTAATTTTTAAAGAGCGGGTCGTATACGCCATGCGTGGCCTAAATGGAAAACCTTCAGAAATTGCT
The DNA here is from genome assembly GCF_028537555.1 of Battus philenor. Lineage (NCBI taxonomy): Eukaryota > Metazoa > Arthropoda > Insecta > Lepidoptera > Papilionidae > Battus > Battus philenor. The sequence goes on from NW_027181686.1 coordinate 11,978,221, forward strand.
CGGAACGTGGTAAAAATATAACAATTTTAAAATTTCGACCGTACCATTAACAATTGTCTAAAGACCATGCATTGGTGTGAAATGTATCGGTATTTAGTTCCCCCACCCCTGAGTCGTATTACACCCATCTTGATACACCCTGTGTAATCAATATTAGTAATAATCGAGCATTTTTTTTTGGCCCCCGCTATTAGAGGCCTCTCGTACCCCTAATTAGTTGGGATCAGGGTCTTTGTTTGCAAATAAATTTTTCAGATTTTTCATCTTTATTATTCACTCATTGTCATACTTCTCAATTTCTTTTATTCTTACCTTATTTCCATCACAATATCTTTCATTTTGTTCTTTCATCCCTTCTTGCTTTCATCGCCTTACTTACATCATCTTATTACTCTTAGGTGGTACATTTTTTTATCCTTTATTTTATTATTGACATATTCTATTTGTTATCACAGTTTTCTTTGGGTTGTGCTTTCTTAATACAATACTACACTTTTCTTATTCTATTTTTCCTATTATTAATTGACTAGTTATTTTATATGCATTTTTAAACTATGTACTTGAGCCGCTATATTGAATCTTCGCATTATCACTATTTTTTTTAATAAACCATAAATTCACGTACAATGCGATTAAAATAAGAATAGGACGGGCTCTCGGCTAACTTCACTCATATAAGTACGGTCAGCATTAAATATGTAAAATAAAAAAAATATAATAATTGTTTTTATTGATTGATTAATTTGTTCTACAATGAGCAAAAGAGGTAGTGTTTTACATCGGCGAGCTCGAGAGATTATCAACAATGTTGATAAGTACTTCGAGGAAGAGAAAAAACGTGCCATTATGTTGTTGGACCAGTTAAAACAAGCAAGAATTGTACCAGGGCCAGATGGCAATATTCATATATCGCGTGATGTATTTGGAAGTTTCATTAAGCCTTTGGAAACTGCTTCGAAGGTAACCGAGCGAGTGACTTTAGCCACTGGTATTGTTTTTTAACATTGCTTTTTTTGCACACTATACCAAGTTCCCGTTGTGACGTCACAACATGCCGCTAGGCTGGTCCTATTCTTATTTTAATCGCATTGTACAAGGAAACTCGTACGCGCCAACGCACGTGTGGCGGAGTCTTTACCTGGCAACCCGTTTTAATTTACGCCTTCACCCTCCGTAAACAACCCTTCACGCCGTTTAGGTGTACGAAGCTTTGATTTTTTTATGTTACAGTGAAATATTGACCCAGTAACTTGTTTAGGTTAAATTTTTATAGTGGCCGGCCTTTATTGCTTTTCGTACCCCCTATCTGATTTTTGGGACAGGAACATATGTTATATTTTACTACATACTTTTTATTTTTGCACTGTTCTATGTCTTTTTAAGATGTTTCTTTATTTTTTTTTATCTTCTACAATTTCTCTACCATTCTTTTTTATACTGCATGTGCGGAAGTGGCTAAATATTGGTCCTTTTCTTACTAAACATAAAAAATTCTTATTAAACAGAACAAAATTAAAGCTTAAAATAAATGTAGATTAGGGAAAAATGGTCTAAGTAAGATGATTAGAAAGAAATTAATTAAAGAAAACGTGAAGGATGCAAGGAAAGAGAAAATAGAGCGTGCGTGCGTTTTCCCTGCGTGAATTTTTAATACCTGTACCCAATTTAAATCAAGCTGCACGAAGCCTAAATCAGCTAGCAGCACAATTTTAAATACATCAATTGCAAATCCATTCACACAGCTATTACGTCGTTTCGTCTATTTGTTGCAATTAAAATACATACATGTATGTTGGTAGTACAGTGTATTAGGGGGACCGGAAAGTATTGTGTTAGTCGACATATACAGAAAAACCGATTGATTTGTTTACTGTTGTATACTAAATAGCAAAAGGTTAATGACGAAGGTGAATTGTTGATTAGAAATAAAAACTTGTTAAAAATGTAGTCGTGTGAATTTAACTTAAGAAAGCGGCATTACTTTCCGATCCCTCTAATACATACAAAATTGAAAAAAATATATTTTTTGTTTTAAAATCCTAACGTCCCGGGTCCCAAAAAGCGGGTAAAACGAGTCAAAAATTGCCATTTATAAAATAAAATCTGGGCTTCTGTGAGAGACCATTAAAAAAAACAGGTATAAATGACATACGTATGTGTATATATACGCTTGATATCAAATTGCAACGAATAGTTGAAAAATTGATTTTTATTTCTATGTCTATTATATTTATACATGTAATAGTAATGGATTGAAATTTCACTAATTTTTTTTTCGTAATAAAAATTGATTGTTTTTATTTTAAATGTATTAAGGTTATACTTAGGTAATATTGATTTTATTTCATTACCCTTTTACATACAACACGTCAGACTGGGCATTTGATGAAGACATTTTTTAATTTATTAGCCCACGATTCGAAATCGCGTGCCTTCTAGATCTAAAGGAGCTATAAATGCCTAGGATTTGATTATTATATACTTTACTCGAGTTTTTCATTTTACACGATTTTTTAAGTTTGTGAATATGTCCTCAAATTGATACCATATATCATAACATATATCACGCGATTTTTGTGCGTTTTATAAATGTATTTATCAAGTTAAAAAAGGCTTGAGTAGATTTGCGTTAATAGACCCCAAAAGGTTGAATTAAATTTTCCCGCGCGAGGTTTTCGCGCTTTTGAAAGGCTCTCGGGTCGCCCTGAAACCGAGAGTGCCATCGACCGGCTGATCTTTAACCTTTGGCGACGGCGCGGAGCTCGCGTGTGTAGTGCACGCCGCGGCGGGTAGATGGCGCCGCACGTCGGATGTGCGCGACTCGGAAGGCTCTTCCGCTTCCCTTACACATCGATCGTAAAACCTTCTAATGGGTCCGTCACGGAGGTTTTCGATTTTCTTCTGTAAAAACGGTGACGTGGAAGTGGCTATAGTTCGGAAATCTGTCGTGTACTGTGGTCGATGTTCGTATAATCGTTTCGGTGCCCGCACCACGGGCCTGATCCTGCAATACGAGGCGCGGAAAACACACTCTTCGCATACGGTCAGTGTTTTAATACAATTTTCAACCCCTCACCAATTATATTATCAACATACTAATGTATTATGCGAGATTTTATAAAGATATATGATTGAATAAACATGTACAGAAATCTAATGTCCCTTGTATATTAATACAGAATTAGACATATAAGACACACCCTAAATATTCAGCAGGCGTGAAATTGTACAGTTCTATACTTCCCAGACATTATTATAGATTTATCTAACTCCAATACACTCCCTGTAGTTATATTTCTGTAATATTTTCATATATACAAACAAAAATATATATAGATTGAATTTTCTACAGTGCCAGTTGTAAAGCAGATATAATACCCGGCGATTAATATTGCACATCGATCTTTGGAATGTGACAATCGGTTAATTTCGACTTCGTAGAGCATTATCTTTTTAAATACTTAGTTTTATAAAGGATATACAATAGAAATAATTGATATGTAGTTTCAAGAGGACTTTGCCATTCAGGGTGAATGGTTATATTTATAAAATCTTTTAAAATGTGAATTTAAAACGCATTCGCTGAAGTACATATATATATATATATTACCTACCATATATTTATCGCCGGGTATTGTAAATAGACGATCCCCTAATTTTTTTTGTCATGCCAACATATACCACGTGGTCTTGTTGAACTATAACGGAAGTAGAGTTAGGTGGGTGTGCTATTGTTTAAATAACAGATGTCGGTTGTTTAGGGGTAAGGCCGACCAAGTACCTGCTGTGTGCATTGTCGATCCGACTGTACCTTTGTTCCGCGAACATTACCTGCGCTTACTGCATTACATTGTACGTAAACCTCTTTGCGAATGAAACAATACGGATGGACGCCGCGCGGCCAGCGATGGCGGTCAATGGAAACAAATGACAATGTTTGAGTATTAAAACTCAAAAGAAAATTACTAAATACTTACCCTATTTTATATTTTAGTTACAGCCTTTAACCCTTAAATGCATAGTGATGAAAATCTGCAACGTACCATTTAAACGTAAAATAAATACTACACTTAAAAGTAAATGCGTAGTGTAAAATGTGTAGTAAGTATAAGAAATGTTATTTTTAATTTTATATATATATATATATATATATATATATATATATATATATATATATATATATATATATATATACCTTGCATTATACTGTACTAATATGCACGATATATATTTTTAAAAATAAAAGTCATGCATTTAAGGGTTAATTCACATTAGTAATTAATTCACACGAGTAGGCGAAGTCCATTACCACAAAGATACAATTATTTAAACCCTGTCTGTGCAGATCTATATATGTTAAATATAAACCGGAAGAGCTCTGCACTAGTAATAATATAATACAATTAGATATTATATATATATATATATATATATATATATGTAAAATTAAAAAATCTTAAAATATATTTTACTAGCCGTGCCCGCGAATTCGTCCGCGTGAAATTTAACAAAATAAATGTACAAGTTTAAACAAACAATGCGAATTACACAACTACCACCTTTAAATCACTCAACACGTGTTTCACCCCTCCACGGGGCATCTTTAGGAGTTATGTTACACCGATTAGTACCAAACAGTGTTTTTTGGTTGACTCTGTAATATTCACTTCTTCCGATTATTTTAGTCTTAACCTTTCGAAAACTCTTACCCCCCCCCCCCCCCCCTATGAGATATATATATATAAGAAAAAAATATAATATTAAAGCGAAAAGGATAAAGTCGTATTGAATCCACTTTCGAATTGCCCCCCTCCCCCTCCCTTTTTATAATTAAATTGCCCCGCTTTGAGGCGACCACGTTGTGAAACACTAATATGTAGTACCTGTACAGGCACTTATTAGTAGTTTAGAAGTATATTAGTAGAGTATTTTTTCAACGAAGGTTATGCACTTGTAAACAATAGCTTTTTTTTTCTAGAGTGTCGGTTTTTTCTGTACATTGAACATTTAGTTGCAGTCACATCGACGCTAAGACATTCGCTTCACATTAAGCCTACGGAGGGCACGATGCATTGAACATTCATCACACTTATTGTCGTAAATCCGCGCCCGCCTAGCCAGAGTTCAAGCTAGGGCGGTCAGGAGAGACCCGTGTCTCTCTCGACCGCCGAGTAGTCCTCGCTTTGCATAACTTACACTACACCTTATTCACTACACTATACACCTGCACAGGTATAGTCTCTCTTCGATGTAATTGGAATACGATTGCCCTGCGTAAACTTTTAATCCACAGAAATCTCTATGAAGCTGCACAGTCTAACACAGAGTTCCCCAAACTTTTTTGTGTCGTAGACCCCTTTGCCATGTTTTCCCATGTTGGGTAGACCCCCTACTTACCTGATATTGATTTCCTGTAAATTTCTAACTGTAGTGAAGTTCAGTGTTAAAAACTTAAAGTGAAAACACGTGTTAATTTATACATTTATTAATTGAATTTAAATTAAAATCACTCAAAATAAAATTTAGTATCTGTTATGTAAAATATACGTAACATTAAATAAACGTAAAATAAACTAAAAATAACATAAGCAATAAGTCAATATTTTTAGTGAGAAGGATGAACCTGATCCTTTAATAATAAATTATCAACATTTGGCGTGAATTTTGTGAGGGTTAATTTTAAATCTCCTCGGCTAATGATGTCCAGTCTGTGGACCCCATTTTCATTTCATGGACCCCCGAATTTTTTTTCGCTGACTTAGACCCCTAGCAGGTTGTCATAGACCCCTAGGGGTCGATATAGACCACTTTAGAAATCACTGCTATATACCTACACAAGTACAAGTACTCTCTTCGTGCGTATTCTTCGATGTAACTGAAACACAATCGCCCTGCGTAAATTTTTAGTTTTAGACAAACTCAATTTCAATGAAGCTGCACAAAGTCTAACACATCAATTGCAAATGCATTTACACAACTATTACACCGCTTTGTCGATTTGTTGCAATCAAAATATATACATGTATGTGGGTAGTACAATTTATTAGGGGGACCGGAAAGTAATGTCGTTTCTATCGACATACAGAAATACTGATTGATTTGTTACTGCTCCGGCATTGATTTTGTACACTAGATGGCAAAAGGTTGTTGACAAGATGAATATATTGTTGATTAGAAATAAAAACTTGTTAAAAATGCAGTCGTGTGGATTTAACTTAGAAAGTGACATTACTCTCCGGTTCCCCTAATATAAGGTACATATTACAATTAATTATACTTTACTATCCTTGCAGAATTTCAGTCTGATGTTACAGGACTATCGCATCGTAATATATAAGATGTATATATATATATATATATTTCACAGTGATGGTCACTTGCTATATTTTAGATAATTGAACATAAGTACAAAGGCTTTAAAACTGCACTGTGTGGTTCAATATACAAGTGAAAACAACCAAAGTTGTGCTTTTTTATTAGGGTCTATATTCAACAGACATTAGTGTCCGTGCCTTTGTACAGTTACGTTTATTGTTCTTTTAACATCTCATGTGCGTCTTGTCAAATTACACATTGTCTAAATTAATACAAAATATACTGCTGGTGTCAGCTGATAGCTGCCCACTGGAGTATGCCTCTCCAAAGATATCTATGGGGAGATATTCCATAATCGCTACGCATTTGTGACCACAGCTTTACATTTTAAAATACCTTCCCAGGCTATGCACAGTATGTTGTATGCTCCAGTCATAGTCCAAAAGAACAAAATGTATAAAATGTATTTCACATTGATCACTTTATATAGGATCATCTACATCACTCTTCACTTTATACAGGGTCATTCACATATTTGAGAGTGGTGGCCATTTGCTATATTTTAGATAATTGAACATAAGTACTAAGATTTTAAAACTGCACTATGTGGTTCAATATACAAGTGAAAACAGAATGGTGCTTTATTAGGGTCTATATTCAACAGTCATTAGCGTCCGTGCCTTTGTTTGTACAGTTACGTTTATAGTCATTTTAATATCTCATGTGCGTCAAATCACACATTGTCTAAAGCAATACAAAATATACTGCTGGTGTCAGCTGATAGCTGCCCACTGGAGTAGGCCTTTACAAAGGTATCTATAGGGGGATATATTATAATTGCCACGCATTTGTGACCACAGCTTTACATTTAACCCTTTCGTCCCGGAATACTTAAACTTAAAATTTATCAAAAAATTTATACACCAAAACCACGTACAGACAATGGAAATTACGACTTAAATAAAATTATGTAGCAACTAATATATAATTGTGTATTCCAAATTGTATTGTTAATATGTATAAATTTTAGCTGTATTTACCTGTGAGTGAAAATTGTGTAAAAAAAAAATTGTAAAAAAAATAAAATAATATAAAACGCTGTCGTGCCTCGCAGAGCTGGGAGAAGAAAGATCCGTATCAAATAGCGGCAACCCTCTCCCAACTGTCTGCGTTTAGTTTAAGCGAAAAATAAATACTGTAAAAAAAAAAAACACCAGCGATACAAATTAGAATTAATAAAAAAAAAGCTAGAGTCATGCAGACAGCGTGCGATTTTTGTACATAACCTCAAAGCGAAACGCATAAACAACGGCCTGGTACAATTTCCACTGAAAACGAGCGATCATTTTAGGTCCCAGGGATTTTCACACATTTGTGGTACACATATGTACCATCCGGGACACTCCCCGACTATGTACAGTATGTTATGCTCCACTCGTAGTCCAATAGAACAAAATATATAAAATGTATTTCACATTGATCATATAGGATCATTCACATTTCAAGAGTGATGGTCATTTGCCATATTTTGGATAATTGAACATAAGTATAAAGGCTTAAATCAACACTGTGTGCTTCAATATATAGTAATACCCCGCTTTACGCGACCCCGTTATACGCGGTTTCACTATAACGCGAATTGCAAATTTCGCGCTCAAATGCCTCGAATTACGCGAAAGAGTGCGTATAAATATAATGTAGTCATCAACTTCTCTATGGTGTCTTGACCATCTGTCAAACAATTAAAAACCGTGTTGGGTGTTATGAACGTATTTTACAAGAACGTAAACAAAACGTTACCCAAAAGACAATAGATGTATTTTTCCGTAAAAAATAAGAGTATATATTGCATAAAGTGTTCCTAAAATTAAAGTGATTGATTAAAATGATTTGTATTTCTTTGTAATAATTTTTGACTATGTTTAATCATAAATCTCGTTTTACGCGAATTTCAGTTAACGCGATTTTTTTGGAACGTATCCCTCGCGTAAAGCGGGGTATTACTGTAACTGATAAATAATTTTCGCAATTTACTTTGCTGCAGTCGATAAAAAATAATGATTTACTGAACAAAGTTATTTCACCTCGCTATTAAGCAACAATGTAAGTTATTACCAAGTAATTGTTGGTTCGTAACCATCGTTACGTCTTGTTGCGATATCAATCTCTATTGTTATGGGTGTACAGAGCATAATTGCATGCGGCATACGCGGCTTAGTTCCTGGTAAAGTGATAAGAAAGATTGTTCGACGCCTGCGCAACGATCGCGTTGAATATATTTATATGTAAAGGCAGAATAATTTGTCTGTATATCGAAGTTGAAGCCGTAGTTGTCTCTTATTCTCGATTAATGTTGTTGTTAGCCTGAAGGCTTATTTCTGAGCTCACGGAGGTTTACGGGGTCTGTTATCTTAGAATTTTAAGTATAAACAAAGTCCAGGGCGTTTACCAGCTGCATGAAGAGTAAAGCGCTCTACCCGAGTAGAGCTGAATAGTGTTTGTTGTGTGTAAGCGACTTGGGACGGCAGCGTGGACCTCAGGCGAGCCAAGGATGGATCCGGATCCAAACTCAGTGCGCCATCGCTGCTCGCATTTAGGAAGCGGGCAGCCGCTCTAAACTATACATGTTTCTCCCCTCCACGGGGCTTCCTCAGGAGTAATGTTACATCGACCAGTGCCAACTGGACTGCTGCTACATAGCGGAAGTAGCTATGTGTTAGTCCCTTTCTTACGTACTATCTATTGTTGATCTGGTTTTTAATTCTAAAAATTTTCTTTCTGTTTTCTTAATCTAGCGCAAATTTTGGTTATCCGACAACGAAATTGCGTTTTATCCTGTGTGTATATATATATATATATATATATATATATATATATATATATATATTAACTTTCAACAAATATCCTATAAGCCATCGAACTCACTCATACGGCTTGTATACTCTCAATAGTTTCTGTTTACAAAACGTAATAAGGAAACTTATTACATAAAAGTTTTAAAGCTGTTAGATATTTTTTGCCGAAGTGTATAAGGATATAGTGGATGACATTTCTTCGTAAGAAGTACATTAAAATACAAAGAAATATTATGTCTACTTAGTGTTAGGAAGAACATGATGCGCGCGATATACATTGTCGTTGCCTTTGTTAAGTCTGATTGACATCAATTATTTTTTTTTGAAATTTGTAATTTAACCCTTAAATGCACGACTTTCATTTATACTTTTAAAAAAATATATATCTTGCAGATAGGTACACTACAATGCAGAGGAATATATTTTTTATATATGTATAATATTTTTTTTTTTCAAAACCTTATGTTGCCGCTATACAACACTGCATTTACTGCTACTTATACCGTTTAAGTGGTATGATGCAGATTTGCATCATTATGCATTTAAGGGTTAAAAAGTAAAAATTGAGCAGTGGTCATCCCAACAGTAGAACCAGAGACTTGCGATTGTAGGTCGCAGGTTCGTTTACCGATATGCAATCTTATATAATTGTCACTTTGTGCATTAATTATATAGGAATTACCTCAGCTCACAAATAAATATCCAGAGGATGTGCAACAGCGTCCTCTGCGTACCATAATCCCACACTATCGCAAACCCGTCTGCCAAGCGTGGCGATTGTAGTACTTCCCCTCAGAGATATTTCCCTGTGGGCCTATGACCAGCAGTGGGAATCTATCCCGTAAAATATAATAATGTAGTGAGAGCCCCCAAGTATTACTACTTGAAAGAAAAACGGTCTTGGGTTAAGCTTACTCTGCACCCTGCTAGTTCATACCTGATGAATTTAAATGCCATTTGGACAGCAATGAGTGCATTTAAAAAAATTATTTACAGCTGCGCTCTTTGAAATAATTGTAACGATTATTTATTCTAAGGAAAGGACCAATATTAAGCCACTGCATGCACAGAGGATTTTGTGTTTGGCACTAATCGGTGTAACATAACTCCTGAAGATGCCCCGTGGAGGGGTGAAACACGTGTTGAGTGAATTAACGGTGCCAGTTGTGTAATTCGCATTGTTTGCCGCATACGCATTTATCAGGGGGCTGACGGGCGGTGCACTTTGTTGCACGACTACCACTGCATGTGCGGAAGTGGCTAAATATTTGTCCTTTTCTTACATATCTTTAATTTTTACAACTCAAGAGATCAGTCTCACTCAGTACCACTGTTGACTGTGGTAACGTAATTGTTTACGTTCCGTAGTTTCGTGTAGACAACTTCACGTCACGAAATCTAGTTGACGGACCCTTTCGCTCCGTGAACTCAGTACCGATGAAGCTGTAAAAGCCTTAGGACTAACAGCATTAACATCTTCAGAAACAATACAATACGTGACATATGTGCGTACGTGATGCTTATTAAAATTTATAACTTTATCCCTCTAATATGTCTTGAACGATTTTGTTTTAATTTCTAAAGTTTGGGTCGTATACGCTCCACGTGGCCTGAATGAAAAATCTTCAAAAATTGCCGCGGCAGGGAACAAGTGAATAACCTAAGAATAAACTGTCCAAAAGTTTAAATATATTACATTAAAAAATAAATAACGATGTTTCATTTCTTGCTAGGACTTATTGTCTATTGTCTCATGTGAAGTTTTTGCTGTTAGCCTTGCGGCTTTTACAGCTTCATCGGAAACGAGCTCACGGAACAGGAACTTCTAGGTAGGATAGGGATTCTAGGTAGATTAAGACTAGGACTTAATTACAGACATATATATAAGTAATGAGACAGTTATCGCAATTTCGACGCGCCATGTTAATTCTGTTATGATCAAGATGCTTAGAATACAACTTATTTGTGTTAGTGCACAAGTTTTATGTTCCGAGAAGAATGCCGTTCAGTTTTTCCATTGTGTTCGTAGTGGCAATGTTTCTTCATTCGAAAAACTTTACTTTTCTGTTGCCATTATTTTTAGACTTTTGTCATGAACAACTCTATAGTATATATCATGATATATACTATAGAGTTGTTCACCTCTGGGTGGTTAAACTGCGGCACGCGAGCCGCATTTTGGCTTCCATTGATTAATAAATTATTTCAATATTTAAATTTATATAACCTATGTCAGCTCCTGGAAAATCGAAACAAATTGCTGGTGTGAATAATTATTATTATTCCACTATAAAATCAGCGAAATCCAATCATCGATTGTAATTAACTAAACGACATATTAAGTATTATTAACAGTGCTGTCATATACGTGTGCCGTTATTATTATAATTATACTTCAATACACATATTTAGTTTTTTTTTTAAATAATTTTAATAAATAAGATTAAAAAAAAACATTCTATTGCGTGTTTTAAATGCGTATTCAATTCAAATTTCGAATAAAGGCTCGCAATATCAAAGGGCTTGGTCACTCCTGGTATATACTATCAAATGATTTTGAGACCTTTCTTCTAGACAGTTTGTGGTAGTAATGGCGCTGGATTTGTAACATATATACAAGCATATACCTGAAGATTAGATTCATTATCAGATTATTTTAGCATAGTGCAAATGTTTTATGATTAAGATTTCTAGAAGTAGCGTAGTCGTATAAAGTAAAGTAACAAGAAATGAAAATAAATAAAAATTATTACGTCTATAAGTTATAACTAATAATAACGACTATACAAGGACCTGTGTTTATGATAGCGGCACGTAGTGTAGTCTACGGTGGGACATGAATTACTATTGTTATTCAAATATTTCTTTTTAAACGGTTTTATTTAGTTCGACCCGTACGGAATTTATTTGTTTATTTATTTGGGTCAAAATTAGGAATTGAAATTTAAACACCTTCCCGTTGTCAGATTGATCTGAAATTTGGTACACACATTTAATTTAGATGACATTACAATATAATAAAATCAATAACATTATAAATATAAGATGGCCGCCGATACAAAATGGCGGATTACGTATTTTTCCTTAACCCCCTCAATATGGGTAACAAATGAAAGGGCTACACTAGTAAAACACGATGGTTATGTCAAAATTTAAAATTAAAGATGGACGCCGTTTCAAAATGGCGGACTAGGTACATATTTTTCCACAACCACCACAATATGGGTATCAAATGAAAGGGCTACACTAGTAAAACACGATGATTATGTCAAAATTTAAAATTCAATTTAGACGCCGTTCCAATATGGCGGACTAGGTACATATTTTTCCATTAAAAGTTTTTTAAATGTATTTATATTATAGTGGGGATAGGTCGGTGGAAAGGCTATTGAAACGAAACTGTATATCCTTATTGCTTTAAATACATAATGATAGAAAAACGTTGTAATTAACTTAGGTGTTTACTTAAAAGAACAAAATAAGAACGAGATATGAACGCAAGTTGTAAAACAGTGACTAAATCTGTGATATTTTGGAAATGCAGGAAGGAGGATGTAAGAGGAAGCCTGAACTAAATGCAAAGAATGTGTAGTAACAGACATTGTGAAGAACGAAAGATGATGCACGAAATAAAATAAAAATGAAAACTGAAAATGTTCCCATCTCACGTGCAGGTTTCAACGAGGGGTCACTAAAAATAGGGGCTATAAAATACATTATGGTCAGCGCGACCATAATGTATTTTATAATATTAAAAAATGTGATCTCTACCAGACGATCTTTGAATGGAGATGAGAGAGGTGAAGGAGAAGTCAGTTTTTGGTGCACAAACACATACATACATATATATGTATGTATATACACAATGCTATATAATATCGTATATTGGAGACCAAGGAAGTGCTCTTTCACCATTTTTTTAACCCTTAATAGTGTAATGTTTCAATTTTGATACCAATCTTTTAAACCGAATGTTCACATTACTATTAGTGTTTTTTTATAGGTTGGCTGTACGAATTTTACTGTTGTATAATAAATACTCTTTCCAACGAAATTTAAAAAAAATCTATTTTTCCCTTCATCTAGACCCTCAAGCAAACACAGTAATATTAATAAAAATTCACTTTCGTAAATCAGGCTATTAAGGGTTAAATACTGATACCAATTTAGGTGCATCTAATTGGTTCTGGTAGCTCATTTCATAACCTGATTGACAGCAACAACGGTAAAACATTTCTCAGTAAACATAGCAGAATTAGAATAATTATTATATCACCATTACTTTATATTTTATTTCTGAAACCATTGATTTTTGTGTAAGTATAATTTATTGTTGACTTTAAACTAACTGTCTCTAGACTTGTTTTTGAAATATTTAAGTTAAAAATTAAGTTAATTACAGAGGTATTTCAAACGTCAACTTAGTCCTTTCTCGGAATAAATGTACGTTTAATGTGACCTTGAGAGTAGCTTAAATATAAATTATTATATGTTTTTGTTTCGCCGGGCCTATGATGCGGGAGCATAGAAAGCGGCATTCGATATAATAAATACACTAAAAGGAATGCCATTGTAAAAGAATATTTCTTTTTATCTTTCCACGTATTTTGTGAACGTTAGATAGTGTAATACAATAGATTGTAATTACCTTTTGGGAAGGGTAAGCCGTTATTGTTTTAAGTTATAAAAATGGAGTCATAAAACTGCAAGGGTACGGGGTACCTGCGGAATTTCTTTCGCTAATTCTGCAAGAATTGCACCCGAAAACTGAAAAAGGAATTTTGAAATCTTTAAATTTGTCTCATTACTAAAGAGTACTCCGTTGGGATCGGTCGCGTTTGCGAATTTAAAGTTTAAATTTGCATATATCTACCGTCTCAATTTGTCATCGTGTTTGTGTTGAAAATGGCGCCTACTGTTCACATTGTAAGTAATTTGCCGCCTGTTTTATAAGTTTTGTGTAGTGCAGTGCTCTGTAGCATTTTCTCATCTACGACACATAGATCTTTACTAGAATTTCGCGGCACATGTGAAGCTTTCTAGGGAGGAATGAACGTGTAGTGATGAGTTAAAATTTCAATTTAATTATTGTTATCGCGGCACACTTGTATCTGATCTTCGACTTACTGGTGTATCACGGCACACCTGTTGCGGGGCACTGGTGTAGTGGACCTACAACGTGATTAAGATCACTGGATGTTGGCGATGAATGTGATGTTGGTGATAAAGGCGATGATGGTGATGAATGTGATGTTGGTGATGAATGTGATGTTGGTGATGAATGCGATGTTGGCGATGAATGCGATGTTGATGATGAAGGTGATCGCTGGGCGACATGATGATGACATGTTTAAGGGAACGGTGACTGTTGAATACCAGATTCAAGAAAGTCAAATTTTTATAAAATACAAATATTACCTCTTAGGAGTAACAAAACAATAAGTTTTACTTTTGAAATACAAATTTATATGATTTTAACTATAGTATAGTAAAGATGTTATATTTTAGCCCGATTTATGTAAATGTTTACAGTTTTCATGATAGAAGTTGACTTGGAATCTTTTGCGGAAAATCCTATTGGATTAAGCAGTTTCGAGGGAAATACATACATACCCGGCGATAAATATTGCAGATTCATAGAGCACTATCTCTGTCCCACACTACCTATGTGACGTTGTATTTCGTGCCACAGAAATAATGCTCTACGAAGCCGAAATTAGATGATTGTCTCTTTCCAAAAGTCGATGTGCAATATTTATCGCCGGGTACTGTAATTTAAAAATGTTTATTTATTTTTATTCCCGTCCCAGATTAACGAATTTGTAGCTTTGCATCGTTGTTCAATTATTTCGAGTAATAAGCTGATTGTTGATTACTAATTATTCAATTTGTGAACTATTTAATGTGGTCGAATAATTATTTTTACAATCTAGATTAATTTATGACTTTATAATGATTTAATTTATTGCTAATCGTCGCTTTGTGTCGAAAAAATGTGTTGATATCTCATAACCCTTAATAGCCTGATTAACGAAAGTGATTTTTTTTAAATTACTGTGTTTGCTTGAGGGTCTAGATGAAGGGAAAAATAGATTTTTTTAATTTCGTTGGAAAGAATATTATACAACAGCAAAATTCGTACAGCAAACCTATAAAAAAACTAATAATAATGTGAACATTCGGTTTAAAACATTGGTATCAAAATTGAAACTCTAGGCTATTAAGGGTTAAGTGTGTTTAAATAAAGAGCCCAAATTGAAGGAATCAAGAAACATGTTGACTTAATAGTGTTTCTCCTTAATGACATTTCTTAACTTAAATTGAAATATGAGATTTCCAAAGGCTCCCATATCTGAAAAGCCCACAACGAACTTAATTAGGCGGTTTTTATATATTCTACACTACCTATGTGACATTGTATTTCGTGCGACAGAGATAACGCTCTACGAAGCCGAAATTAGCCGATTGTCTCTTTCTAAAGGTCGAGTAAGTTTTATTTTACTCTATGGCATAAACGTTTTTTGCCAAGATCGAGATTGAATGCCATAGTTTACAAGAAAATCGATCGCACGCCGGGCCTTTCAACTGTTAAACCGTGTACATATACTGGCGCATAATGTGCATTTTGCAAGACATATATATTTAAGAGTAACGGAAGGAATTGTTAACGTATTCCACGCCATGTGGGGCGTATACGACCCCCGATTCGCATTCCGTTCGGGCCATTTGCAGTTCTCATTGAAAAACAAAGGATTCTTAAACAAATGAATTGCAGGCTCGAATATAGATAACTTCACGTCACGCATGCGTACGTAATGCATATTAAAATTTATAACTTATTCCCGCTAATTATAGCTTTGCGGTATTGAAAAAGTGTAAAGCATATGTCTTGAACTACTTTTATTAATTTTTAAAGTGTGGGTCGTATAGGCCCCTCGCGGTCTGAATGGAAAATCTTGAAAAATTGTCGCGGCACGAAACGTGGTAAAAACAAACAGTATTATTAATAAGTCTAGGATACAAATAAATTCAATTGGTCAGTTTACAAAAATAATTAATATTAAAATGTGCATATTAAAGTTTTGATTTTTAATAGTGCGAAAACTTGTCAACAGGTTGTGCTAGAAGTAGCACATCGTGTGGACCAGGAGGGCGTGGTTGCCGTCGATTCGGTGGTCGAGAAGTTGATCTTCAAGCCGCAGGACGTGGTCTCCATCCGCGCCAAGGACTCGGACCTCGAGTACGCCACGCACGATGTGTTTCAGACCGACGCGGCCATCAGCAAGTTTAATGGTAATTACTAATACAAATAATAATTAAACGGTTTTATTTAGTTCGACCCGTACGGAATTTACTTGTTTGGGTCAAAATTAGAAATTGAAATTTAAGCACCTTCCCGTTGTCAGATTGATCTGAAATTTGGTACACACATTTAATTTAGATGACAATACAATATAATAAAATCAATAACATTATAAATCTAAGATGGCCGTCGATACAAAATGGCGGATTACATATTTTTCCTTAACCCCCTCAATATGGGTATCAAATGAAAGGGCTACACTAGTAAAACACGATGATTATGTCAAAATTTAAAATTCAAGATGGACGACGTTCCAATATGGAAGACTAGGTACATATTTTTTTTCACAACCACCAAAATTTGGGTATCAAAAAACCGTTTAACTTAAAAGTTTTTTAAATGTATTTTTTGAATGGAGTATGTGTGGGGTGGACGGATTCCCCCCAAAGCCGATTAGTCCTCGTGGGGGAATAAGACTACAACCCTCCGACAACAAAGGGAAAAAAAACTTACAGAGTATCAAAAATATATGCTGCATCTCTAAATGTTCTCACATTAAAAAAACCAAGAGTAACATAGAGCAGAATGGCCAGAGATAGAGTAAAATGGAATAGGTTGGAAGAAGGACTTTGTCAACTGGCAAGCGGATTAAAAAGAAATAACAAAATGCCAAATACGTGGAAAAAAATTGAATGTGGATAACATATGTGTAGTATTAAATATATATTATTGTATTTTTTAAGTCCGAATAAGAGGCGATTGTACATTGTACATCAATTCGAGATATAAAAAAAACCAGTGTAAACGCATCTTAAAAAACAACAGATTCTGTGCTGCTTACACTACATATTTTTAATAGAATCAAGCGTTATTTTCGGAAGTCCATCCTAAATAAGTAAAGGACCAATATTTAACCACTTCCGCACATGCAGTGGCAGTCGTGCAACAAAGTGCACCGCACGCACGACTTGCACGACTGCCACTGCATGTGCGAAAGTGGCTAAATATTGGTCCTTTTCTTACTTACACTGCATATATCTTCTATTTAAATCTGTAACGGTTTTACCTACAAAGAAAGTTACTTTTTATTCGTCTACACTCAATAATTTTCAACACCCTTTTTCTACCTACAATTTATTACGTTTTTTTCTAAAGACAAGTTAATTTTGCACAATATCCAATAGAGAAAGAGAGATGGACGGTGTCAAATAGAGTTGTATATTTTTAAATCACAAATGAATTAGTAATGTTTTCTCTGTCGAGCATACCGGGTTGATTTGATGTTTTTATTTTTAACTAGTTATGTCTGCGAATTCGTCCGCGTGAAATTATAAGAAAAAAAAGGTTGTTTATTTAGTTTTCTTGTACTTAAAATAAGTGGCCTAAATTATTCCTTATAACAACAGCTATCTGTCAGTTTAAGTCCAGCCAAAATGGGTTCAGCTATTTTAGAAATTAGCCGAACAGACAAAAATTAATGTAATAAGTAATTTATTGTATATATACAGTTTGTATATATTCAAATGCATGTCGTAAAAAGCGGTAACTTTATCATTACAAACATACCCTCTAATTTTATTTATTTGTATATGTGTATAATTTATTTATTGTTAGTATATACAAATATATGCAAGTACCCGCTACATGTTCTTCTAATTTTATACTTGTCTATAAGAAATTGCTTTTAATAAGACTGCCTAATGTACTTTTTTAGTTATAATAAATCTATTTATTTTTGATGTGTACAGTACAAAGTGTTTAATAAATAAGTAAAACGTGACTTGTGCAATCAAAGGTTGCGCTGACGAGGAACGTCAATTCTTCAGCTAATGATATGCTGATCTTACAGTGCGATTTTCCAAAATGGCGCCCATTTTATCCGTAACTGAGCGAGGCACATTTTTGACCTCAAAATTCCTTAATTGAAAAAACCTTTTAAACCAACTTTGTGATATTCTTACTCTTCCATAAACGTCACAGATATATCTTGACTTGTTTTGCAAGAAAAATTTGACTAGATTGTTTCCATTTTTAAAATGTAACCTTTTAATGTCACAGGCAACGGTCGTACTGCCGAGGAACGTCACTTAGAGCCCTGGGACGGCTGCGACGGTGAAGCCGGTGACGCTCCTTCCCTGAACGGCGACGCCCGCCTGGACGAGCTGGAACTGGACCATCGCGCCAACGGCTGGGACGCCAACGACATGTTCCGCAAGAACGAGGAGGTGTACGGCGTGCACAGCACCTACGATCACTCGCTGGCTGGCTACACCCTGCCACTGCAGCGGAAGGATACCCAGGACTACAGGTGAGCACCAACTATGTGAATTCACTCTATTATCATCTATATACACCATACACTCTGTGTTTGGCACTAATCGATGTAACATAACTCCTGAAGATGCCCCATGGAAGGGTGAAACGCGTGTTGAAAAAAAGCTATTGTTTACAAGTGCATAACCTTCGATGAAAAAATACTCCACTAAATATACTACTAAACTACTAATAAGTGCCTGTACAGATACTATATATTAGTGTTTCACAACATGGTCGCCTCACAGCGGGGCAATTAGATTATGAGGGGGGGGGGGATTCGAAAGTGGATTCAATACGAGTTTAACCCTTCCGCTTTAATATTTTTTTTTATTCTATATATATCACACAGGGGGGGGGGGGTAAGAGTTTTCGAAAGGTTAAGACTAAAAATAATGGGAAAAAGTGAATATTATAGAGTCAACCAAAAAACACTGTTTGGCACTAATCGGTGTAACATAACTCCTGAAGATGCCCCGTGGAGGGGTGAAACACGTGTTGAGTGATTTGACGATGGTAGTTGTGTAATTCGCATTATTTGCCGCACGCGCATTTATCAGCGGGCTGGCGGACGGTGCACTTTGTTGCACGACTACCACTGCATGTGCGGAAGTGGCTAAATATTGGTCCTTTTTCTTACTCAGGATGGACTGCCGCAAAATAACGCCTGATTCCATTAATTTAGCTCTCTCGTTATTAGCGACAGCAAAGGCTCCATGATGGGTTCCAGCTGTCGTTATTAAGGACCAGTCAGCAATGGACTCACCAGGAGTCTCTCATGAAGCCCTTCAGGCACACTCATAAAGATACTCATATTGTTCGCTCGGGAGGATGCCCTGTGTAGCTGATGATCTATAAAACTGTCTCTTGCTACCTTCAGAGAGATTCTAGCCTCCTCGTATCTGATGAATCTGCAAGCGACACCTGAACAGCTTTGAAAATAAGGTTTAAAAAATAGAGATTCCTTCATAACATAGTTTTTTAATGTGTAGTGTTGCCACAGTTATTCAATGTAACCACCTGAATATAGTCATCATTTTTTTTAATTTGAACTGGCCATTATGATGAGTAACGTTTGTATTAAATTATTATTGAATTTTGAGAATGTAAACTTTGTATTCGACCACCAATTCGGTGAAGCCTATAGTATGTAGTCGTCGAGTCAAGGCTCCCTAGGAAGTTACCTTAAAATGGTTTTAAGATAAGCGCCCTCTGTTATCTGTCTCATCAAACCTGGTGGTATCTTCAAATTAAGCAAAGTTGTAAGCTAGATATAAAAACAAACTAAGTGCTAGAATTATTAAATACTGGAATTTTTTTGTGAAACACCTATCCCCCGATTTACACGGTTGATACGTTCTTAAGAAATGTAAATCGAAAATTAAACATTTTCAAGTCAAAACCAAGTAAATCGAGAAGCTTGCAGAAAATGCATAATTTTTCTGTTTAACAGTTGTAATTTTTTCAATAATTTCAATGTCAATAAGTAAAATATCACCATTTCAAAACCATGATTTCCCTCCAAAATTTCCTGCATTGATTCCCTCTGAATTTTACTTTAATCACAGCCGTTAATTGACAATAATCTAAATTATACACTCACTTGTAATTTATAAATATGGAAAATTAAGTCTTTCTGAAACTAAAACTTTCACTCAAATACAATTTTCCGTAGATACAACATTAATTTTATGTGAAGAAATACAGACACAGTGTGCGTGTGCAGCAAGGCAGCACATGAGCTCGGGATTCCCCGTGAAATGTGTACACATCGCACGTGTTCAATAACAGTAGCATTTATTAGAGTGCGATAAAAACAAAAACAAACTTATTTGGAAAACCGTGTAATAGCGAAAACGTGTAAAACAAGTATCGTGTAAATCGGGGGATAGGTGTATATTTATATTCTTATTTTATGATTTGTCTAAAATGCAATTTCTTCTATGTAGGCTTAAATATTTAAGTACAGTGAATAATAACGGTTGAATATTTTACAGAGATGCCGAGGCCAAAGCGGAAGAGATTGCAGCAGAGATAGAAAGTGCACCTTCGTACAAGGCACGCATCGAAGTGGAGAACGGTGATGAAGAGGAGAGATTTGCAGCTGTGGTCCGTCCAGCTGAGGGCAATGGTGCCGGCAAATATGTTATACCAAATAAACGGAAGAATTTGCAGGTGAGAGTACAAACATATATATAAAGTTAATAGTTACAACTAAAAATGGTACCGCAAATGTGAAAGAATAATTTTTTGCGGTTACCAAAGATTTTATAATATATACAGTCTCTCAATGCTACTAGCATCTTAATAAAATCTAATATATAAAATTCTCGTGTCACGGTGTTGAACTTGAACTCCTCCGAAACGGCTTGACCGATTTTTACCAAATTTTACATGCGTATTCAGTATGTCTGAGAATCGGCTACTATCTATTTTCCATACACCTAAGTGATAAGGGTGGTCCACCCTTAAATTTTATTTTTAATTTTTTTAGACAATTTTTTGGTTTTTATTTTATTATGATACAGCATACAAAAATACATACAAACCTAAATTTTCACCCCTCTACGATCAACCCTTATCTTACATTTGTTAATTAAAAACTTTAATTTTTTTTGCAAAACAACGTTTGCGGGATCAACTAGTATTCTTATAAGTTTATTTATGGAGATCCAAACAAAAAGGAGGAGATCCAGCAGTCATATCGGCTAGACAAACACCCAAATGACTTGGCTTCTGAATTGACTTGCATCCAGTACAGGAAACGTCTTAAACGCCATGACATCCAGAGACTAGACGCTCGATGGTGAACTAGGAGTGTCTCCCGCCGGAGAAACCGCTTCCAAAGCTATAACCTTTCAACAAATCCGCTTATAGTTCTGGGACTGATCGCAGATGAAATAAGGAACACTTAAAAAAAATAAGTTTCTTATGTGCCATTAACAATATGACAACGTTTATATTAATTAAAAATATGTCTTCCAGGGCGGTAAACTGATAAAACCAACCCCGGGAAACGGGGGAGGCTCGTCCCCCGGTCCGGGCAAGTCGGGCAACTTCTCGCACGGACCCCACACCCAGCATCCGGCGCACGGGCAGCACGCCCCGCACGGACCGCCCAAGGACAAGGAGCACCGCCCGCCCAGGCATCATCTCACGCCGCCCTCCGACCGTCGACAGGAAGATTCTCCGGTCAGTATATTGCAAAAAGTTAGCCTTTTAACAAGTCTCTTCTTAGAGATGGTATGAGACATAATTCTGCACCTATATCTTTAGAATTAGACCCTGTGCAAACTGAAATAATTAACATAGTGTTTGCCTGATGATCCATAACATGTTACCTCAAGTCATCAACAATAACCTCGTAAGTTGAAATCAAGTACTATCACCCGAGCTCCTTGGCCTGTGAACATCACCACGGATTTTTTTTTTCTGTTGTAAGGAGGAGAAACTGCAATAATAAACTTAATAGAGCAGTATATCGTATAATTTATACTACTCTTACCCTATCTTATTTTTATAACAGATGACAGGGAATATTGGAAAATAATTTATGTCTCTTTCATTCTTCACGTTATTTTTCAAGATACATATTAGATATGACTGTGATAGATGTAACATACTATATATACCCTGTATGCCTCACTATCAAAATATATTTCAAGGAAAGATATTACACAAATATTAAATTAATTTTGATTTACTTTATTTGAAAAAAAAAAGTCAATCAACCAAGAAACCATTATAGCCTTATGCACAATAACTTTGCTAAAAAAACATACATACAGACATACATTTATATATATACATATGAAACAAAAGATTGAGACAGTTGTAAATAATAAATATATAATATTGTTACAGTCGAGCAACGGCGGTTCAGCCAACAACGCGAACAGCGCAGGAAACAAGAGCTACGCCGCGCAGGCTGGTGGCTATCACGCACCGCCACCATTCCCCCACCACGCTCAGTGAGTACCAACACCATTATACCATGATACACTACGAACATAAATAACACTTGAAAAAATTACAAGTACCTTTGTATCGCTACACTTTGAACTAGGGATAACTGTTATTACTTCTGTATCTCAATATATGTACATATATATATATGTGTATATATATATATATATAATATATAAAATTCTCGTGTCACGGTGTTCGAACTTGAACTCCTCCGAAACGGCTATACTGATTTTTACCAAATATTACATGCGTATTCAGTATGTATGAGAATCGGCTACTATCTATTTTCCATACCCCTAAGTGATAAGGGTGGTCCACCCCTAAATTTTATTTTTAATTTTTTAGACAATTATTTTGGTTTTTATTTTATTATGATACAGCATACAAAAATACATACAAACCTAAATTTTCACCCTCTACGATCAACCCTTATTTTTCATTTGATAGTTAAAAACTTTTTTTTGCAAAATAACGTTTGCGGGATCAGCTAGTATATATATATATATATATATATATAAGAAAATGAAGTAATATATATATATATATATATATATATATATTACTTCATTTTCTATCTCAATACAACGCACCTGCCTACCAGTAATCCTTATACTGATCTGACTTGACCGGTAAAGAAAGTTTACAAGGCATTAAAGTCCATTACACAATTTTGTTTAAATAGATATACATATATTTATATATTTATCTTAGGAGCCAAAGCCAATGCTTTCGAGTGGCGACCACTAGCCAGTAGACACGGCATGAGTAGGTCCCCCCACTAGATGTACGGACGATATAATTAAAGTCTCAGGAAGTTAGACCTTTGAGAGAGGCCTGTGCCCTTGCAGTGAGCGTCCATCACCTGAAAAGGAGAAAACCACCACCGGCACCTGCGTTTATACCAAAATCTATGCATATTTATGTGTGAATGGGGCTCAATATGAGGCACAACAACATCTTTAACAACGCAAAATGCTTTATTTTTTCTTTACAAATAACATGACATATGTCCTTCATCACATCGCTCATACACCTCACCTGATGTACATAGTTTGTTTTGACAGACGTACGGATACCAATCTGTTAAAAATAAATATAACTAATCTATTACAAAATAATGAACTATAAACTTAAATATTCCCACATATGTATGATGTTAGGGAGACGAGAAAGTAACGTCACTTAAGTTAAATTCACACGACTACATTTTTTATTTCTAATCAACAATATGTTCAATTCGTTATCAATACTGGCACAATGGAAAAAACCATCTAGTATACAAATTTTCAATGCCCCAGAGCGTTAAAAATCAATCTGTTTTTCTGTGAAATATAACTACAGAAATTACATTACTTTTCAGTCTATATATATATATATATATATATATATATATATATATGACAATAGTATTTTTTTTAATTTACATAGATAATACATGTAACATTGTTCTCAACAGACCCGGGGCTGGAAAGCTGAATGGTGATCCCAGAGCACCACCACTGCCAAGACAAGGTTTCCCACCGCATCACCATCATGTGAGTTTGCTTGTTATAATTTAATATTCAATATGGCGTCATTTTTAACATGGTAGTAAAAACTCATTTACTCATGAATAACCCTTTGAACTCGAGATGTGAGTCTCACTCACCACTTCGTACGCTGCGGTAACTGATGCGCGGCGATAGTTTTTTACGTTTAGTTCCTTTGACCCAAGTTCCTATGCTCTCTTTGTATAATCCTATGAAATGTAAAATGATATCCCTTCAAATGGAGATAAAACTTTATTTGAAATTAGTACCCAGCCACGAACTGGACTGCATTTTTGATATCAGTTCGAACCTGACAGCCGTGGCAAAGAGTCTAGAAAAGTTTAAGAATCGTGGTAACGAAGTACACCTGGCAAAAAACATCAAACAACATACTATTGTGATACTTGCCCTGGGCAGCCGGGCATGCACCTTGGCAATTGTTACATAAAATATCACACAAAACAAAATTACAAAGAATAATGTTAAACAAATTATCCTTGTAAACATATAAAGGTATGTTAAGTATTAAAATGTAAAAGTTTTGTTTGTTACTTTGGGTGTGTAATCATTTTATGTTAGCGGTAGTAAAGTCTAGAAAAGCTCTAAAAAACGTTCCGAGTTGCTGGTAAGGAACGCGCGGATACGGCCTCAAGTGCAAAGGGTTAAGAATTTAATTACAATAATAAAATTTATGTAATGCTGATGCAAGCAATGTACCCTAGAGATATAATATAATGAGCAATATAGTAATGCAATTGTAGCTATATCAACCTCCAAAGATTACTGCGCACCACAAAACTAGGAGTGTTCAAAATTATATATACCTTTCTCTGTCGCACATACCATCCGTCGCTCTCACACAGACGGGTCACGTGATTAGTTGTGTAAATAAAGGTCATATATATATATATAAAATTTCATATGGTTTGTCGCAAACTTATACAGTTTAACATAGCATAAATATGACATTTAAAATATCTTCAGTCTTTTATGCAACCACTAAGCATTATATTGTAGCATGTGATTATATAACTTAAGTTGGTATGACTTATGTAAGTAATTTTAGCGAGAAATTGTTATAATTGCTGATAATCAGTTGTTCAGTACAGATTATATTAATATATTTATAAGTAATCGGCTATAATGTTCGCGGAGGTTCTAATACAAGACATGGTGCTATTGATAAGACGCACATGAGATATTTAAGGACAAACAATGTTTTAAAGTGTATTAACTTTAACATGTAATGTTTCGTGTACAGAATCCATCGGCACCGGAGCCCCGGTCTCGTCCGCATCCACCAGCGGAACCGCGTGAGCGTCGCGCCGACGAAGTACAGGTATTTTTTTTATAAATTAATAATTACAGTTTCTTCGGGTCTCAAGGAAACAGAGCCTTGATTTTGTTTAGTTTAATCATCTACTCTTTGGTATTTTCGAGAGGCTACTAGATATGGATGATGTAAGGAATCTCTTGTTCGAGGAATAGATGTAAGTGTTGCCAGGGTCGTTAAGAAACAGTTGTTCCTGGCTGCACGGTGTTGCCAGTCGCATTTCTTTTATAAATATATGTTTACTTATACTATAATCAACCATGAGAGACACGTCAAAAGTATTTATACTAATAATCAATAAATTTTCAGGAGCTCCGAAAATTCGGTCAAGAGTTCAAGCTGATTACTTCGGGAAGCCCAATCCAGCACCAGCAGGCTCCGCCGCCGCAGCAACCTCACCCGCCGCACCAGCCGCACCAACCGCATCCACAGCATCAGCCTCACCCACCCCACCAGCCGCATCAGGCGCACCAACCCCACCAGCCACACCAAGCGCACCAGCCCCACCAGCCTCATCAGCCGCACCAGCCACACCAACCACACCCGCCACATCAGCCGCACCCGCCGCACCAGCCGCATCAACCCCATCAACCACCTGTCAACACCCAACCACAGGTACATCATCATTATTACTACAGCTATTTTTAAAATTGACGTTACCCATTCTTGGTGGTTACGTCAAATAGTTTTTGTAATGTATGTAATGTTGTTCACTTGATTATAAGTGACATTATATGTCTGTGACAGTTCACTGCTATATATATAGACTTTGTTATATAGTTTAATATAGACATGGGAGCGATAGTATGTCTGACAGATATGAAAATATTCTATGGTAGGTAGGAACTTGACAACTTCTATAGCAAATAAAATCTAAAACCATTTGTTGTTTATTTTAGTGTTGTAACAGATGTATCTGTTCATTTTAGTTTATATAGATTTAAATTAAAAAAAAAAAATTAAAAAAAGTTTGAGCTGCAAGGTTTAGTATACATGGTCTAGCAGACCAGCTGTTCGTTTCTAGAGAGTAGTAATTGTTATATATTTAAATAATAAAGTGATTTTGTGAATAATTGTAACACAAGCATTAAATGTTCCGTTGCAGCTGCCACCGCCTCCGGCACCCAGTCCTCCGGAGGTTTCAGCCAATGCGGGTGCTCCATCCGATCCGCTGCCGAAACGAGAGCGGCCGCCCAAGCAACACACACCACCCGCTGCGCACAAGGTATTCTTTATTTTTAAATTTATATTTCAGGCATTGGCAAACTCTTTCAATCAAAGTTCAGGTTCTATTCAAGTGGAGTTAAATGATGCCAATATTATATATATATATATTACATATATATAGTACATATATATATTTATATATATATGTATGTCCAAACTTAGTCTTTTTAAAATTCTTATGGCTCGCTATGTAACGTAAATATTTTTTATATTAAAGAGGAAGAGTCAAACTCGTGTCAAGTCTACTATCGAATGGCCCCCTGTGGGGTGTGAGTCCAACACTGGCCTAGCACGAATCTCTACAAAAAATTTTAATAAAATTTTGACTGTAATTACTGAAATATCTATATAGCAGGGATGGCCAAGCGCCTTGATACGAACTAATTTTCGGAAATTATAAATTTTCACTAGCCGGTATTTTTTTATTGGTACAAAATATATGTATTTAAATTAAATATTACATATTTTAAAAAAGTTGAAAAACGTACATAATGATATCGATTTTTTTAAAGATACAGTTACATAAAACTGAAAAGTGAAGGCAGTTACATTTATAGCAAGCTACAAATAGTCCAATAAAGAGTCGAAGATTGGCTACTTCTGCTATATAGCAATATTATTACTACTAATACAACTCACGGTATATCTTAAAACCCAGCAAATAGACAACTGCATATCTGATATATCTACTGATGCATTTTTGGTCTAGTTCATAATAAACATAAATGCTTTTATAATTATTTAGTAGCAATAAATGAAAAATCTAGTTTAATTTCCAATTTATATTTACATTTTTGTGTCATACTTAAGGATAGAATTTTAATCCTACTATAATTTTAAATATTTCTCTTCTAAATGAACTGTTTTTGTTTTATAAAACTTGGATAATTCGGAATTACTTATTACTTCCTTTGCACTTTTTTTTCATCATACACGATTTTTAAAAGTTATATATCACATTTATATTTTTACACTATTTTTCTTTGTTTCCTTCTCTGAGGAACCTATCTGATGTGTACAAACAAGTTTGGTGTATATTATACTTTAGTTTCTTCGCAAGTTGATCATTTTAAACTATCAAAAGAACACTCATTTTCTTTAGATAACCTAAGAAATATTGTATCTCTCTATTATCAAGATTGTTATCCATAATGTTCATTTTTATTTCAAATATTCATCAACGATAGTAGATTCTAGATTTGCCTTAAATCAATTTACTTGTAAGAAATTGTGGAAGCCTTTTTTTAATTCTCGCAATTGCACCCAATCAGGTGTTAAAATATCTTCTACTATGGTTTCTTTAAAACAGTAGCAAGTATCTGTGGTCATATAAATATAAAATTTCACTTGCTGATTTTCAATCAGGGATCTTCGGTGTGAAAGTGTTTTACATATTTAGCCAACACTTCAAAAGGCTTAAAATAATAAATTTATTACCAAAGTTAAATGTTTTATTCAACCAAAAACATTATATTTATTTATTTCAATTTTATTTACTTCTACATTTATTGGATATTAATGTTCTAAGGGTTTTACATATTACCTAAGTTCAGACAAAGATTTTAGAATATAATTCAAACATAGAATATCACTGTATAATGAATGTTTTTGGTCTGCAGCCACCACCAGCTCCAAAGCCCGAGGAGCCAGTATCGGAAGAGCAGTCGCCATCGTCCACTTCGCCGCCGTCTTCCGTGTCCCCAGGGGTGGACCGCGCGACAGCCACACTCAAGAAGTCCACGCTCAACCCCAATGCGAAGGAGTTCAATCCCAGCGCGAAGCCCTTCGTGCCTCGCAGCCCGAGTACTCCCAACCCCAGCCGGTAAGTGTTTTATTCATTTATGTTAGCTGATAGACTGCCACTATAGGGCTTTTCTCCCTTCGGCACAATGACCAATCCTGCACTATGTGTTGAGGGCATTTCATTTTCCTCTTGAATTTATTTAAAATCTAAATTAAATTAGCTACTGCCTTGTGGACCATAGCCAAACTTCTCTACGTTTATTTTGACGTATTTAACTAGTTAACTTTCGAATTTAGTGTCAAAAGATCACCATAGGGTGTGGAATTAAAAGCAGGCTGTGACGAGTATACACGTCAATCACACTACAGTATAGATTTGGCTCGACTTGTATACACGTTGAACGGACTTAACTGGTTGAATTGGGGTTTCGCTTTTGACTCGTCTGTTTTTCATTGACAACAACAATCTGTTTATCTACTGTTCCAATAACCCACATTCAGAAGAATGTGTTTACTCAACCTTACCAGTAATAAGTATTCTCAAATACAACCGTACAAGGTCAAGTCGACATAGACTGTTGCACAACATAATGATGATCGCTCTAAAAGAGTGGCGATGGTATTTTGTAAAGGACACACATAGTTGAGTAACACCTATCATGAAGACAATTTAATCTATATATATATACATGTAGAGTCATACATGTAGAGGTTAGCTAACATTGGATTTCTGGAAATATAATAAAACAATGTTTCTCACCGAGAGAACCGTGATGGTTGAATGATATTTTACTGGACAAAATACATAGATAATACGAGTTAGTTCAAATATGATAAGTGGTGTTGATAGTTGCACATCTAAATTTTAACAATAATAGAAACTTTCAATATCAATATGGTTAAGAGTGTTTATTTTAAAAATTCGTGGTTTGAATCTATAGCTCGTTAAATAAAATTTTACCAAAATTTTGTTTTAGAATGTTAAAAACTACCAAGAGTAGGTTTTATGATTTAACATTGACCGAAGGCAGTGCAAGTGTGGGTCAATTAGCAATATGTCCTAAGAACACTTCGCCAAGTTTTATGGGTGTCGGAGAATAATCTCAACGTCATGATCTCCAGTTAAGGTTGAGCTCTATACTTCTTCAATTGTAATGTGTATTTTTCTTGCAGTCCGCACACCCCAGGCACACCTGTGGGCATGGGAGTGGGCGTCGGTATGGGGCTGGGCGGCGTGGGCGTGATGGGGGCAGGAGTCAGCTACGTTCCCGCGCCACATCCGCCGCCTCCGCACATGGTTAGTTTACACACATTCATAACACTACACACACGCACATTAAGTCTTTGTTTCTAGCAGAGCTGAAGGTTTACTCGTACTGTCTAGAATTGACAGCTCAAGGTCCTATAGTGGAAGCAAGTGTCTAGTTACTCCATGAAATGTCCACCTGAGTAATTTAGATTAGAAAAATAGTTGTGGGTTTCCCGAGGGAAACTCTTGTTTAGTTAGTATATAAATAGAGAGGTATGTGCAAGTTTGGGCACTGCAAAGGAAATAAATGTCATTACGTCAAGCACCTTCACTGATAACCACCTGGTCTTACATACCAACTGCCAACACCGGAAATGCTGTGTATGCCAACAGCATTTGTCCATATTTAAAAAAGTAGGTCAAGAATATATTGGTAGTGAAAAGATTACCCGTATATGATATGTAGTGGAAGGACAGTGGTCGCACTAATCAAGACCTACTTTACCTATTTCTACCCTCTGTGGAGATGAATAAAACAGTGATCACCTGTCTGCACTTTATGAGAGACACTCATATCTCCAAGTAAAGGATCATCAGCGCTGTATTATTCTGTATGTCTCATCCTGAGATACATCAAGATGGCTTGATACTCCATTTATCGTCATAGTTTAGAGCTCCCACCTTAGATATCCGCTGAATATCCCATAGAGTCGATAAATCGCTTTAAATATATAAATATACATAATAAAGAGATTTGTGACTATATCTTGAGAGCGTGGCGGAAGCCCTAAGTGAAGGTAGCTTGTGCGTCAGGTGGCGGCGGTGCCGGCATACGCCATGGTGGCTGCGGCGGCTGCAGCAGCGCAGCAGCCGCCAGCCTATCTGCCCCACCCGCATACCGTGAGTACCTTGTACTGTCACACACACATATATAACAGAACACACTGTATCAGTAAAAAGCAAGCTTCTCAAATAACATTACTGTATATGTGCGTACAATTACAATTTTAACTTTACCAAAAACTAGTCATCGGTGAAGATATTTGGGAGGTCTTTGTCTTGTGTGCTCCTGTAATGATTGTACCACATCACTCTTTATGATGTTACACAGTTTATCAAATTTGAAGATACTTAAATATTATATTGTAAGTAATAGCGAAGGTTTTTAAATTTTTAATGTGACAATTTTTTTTCAACGAAACCTTGCAACACTTTGTGTAATAAAAAATAGTTATTCCTGTCACGAACAATATGACTTAGTTATTGGCAAAATATTGCTCGAGTTTAAAAGAGAATATATTTTGGGTATGGATACTAAAGAATTTAATGATTTCGTACTGGTAGAGACTGAAGTACAAAGAAGTTAATATGATCTAAACTTGTTAACTGTAACATTATAATCAGTTCTGTTTCATAAAACACTCGATTGTAAGTGATTGCAAATTAGCCATCATAGTAATGAGACTGCTAACTAAATTTCTTTAATTGAGGTGCGAAAGACAGACATGTATAAGCAAATATGTTAGATTCTTAGATATGTACGGTGCGAGGCAAGTTGATGAACAAGACATACACGAGATATTTTAGAACAGACGGTCTGACCTAAATCTATCTAACCACCCAACAAATGATTTATTTATTTTATATTTTTTTTATTTATATTACTGTTATTTAATAGACACATCATTATGAAGAAATCAGTTGTTAAATATAAGTAAATCAATTTCATATGTCCATTGCCATTTGGGAGATTGTTTGAAGGTAAATATGACATTATCACATGTAACAACATACAAAAAATTATGCAATTAATATATTTTAAAATACAAAATCTGGATAACACACAATTTAAAAAAAAGCTGGTGACCATTATATAAATATTCTAAATATGTTAAAAGTATATCATTTATCGATATAATACGAGGTTTTTATAACCAACAGATTTTATTAAAATCATTGAATAGTTCATTATATTTAAAAGTTCGAAGATTCTGTTTATTTTCAGCTTGAATTAAACTTAATTTACAATATATTCATAAATGCATCTTAAGACAAACAATTTTTTAGAGACAGGTTGTCCCATAAATCAACGTCATACTGTGGCATAGGAAAGTAGATGCAAAAATTATATTTAAAATATCTAAAAAATTGTTGGTTAGAGTTAGATAGAGTTATTAGGTCTGGTATTAGAGTATATTGTTTGTCGAAGTGTTCATTTTTCTAAATCAAGTTACAGTGTGAAAAATAAAAAAGTTATTATTAAAGTAAAAATGTAGTCAAAAGACTTATTAGAATGAACATCATGTTAGCAATAGTTAAAATACATACCAAATATTATTACAAATGTAAATGTAGGGTAATCTTGAAATTAAATTAGATTTAAGGAAAACTTTTATAAAGGAGGGCGTTAGTGTCGCACTATTGTGATGTAAGCGTTGTTGTAGTGCTGTTCTGAGAGCTTTATATATAGTGTTTATTAGGCTTGATATAATGTGTGTATATAGTTTCTGACAAATTACTTAAATTCAAATCCGAGCATCTCGTAGGTAAAAAAAATGTGCTTGACTTTGATTTATGGGACACTATATTTATTTAGAAATACACACCAGAATTAGAATCATTAAAATGGTACAGGTGATATATTATGACGTCACATGAACTTGAGTGTAAAGAGAAATGTCTAAAGATGGTTGCGGGGTGACAGATGGAGATGGCTTGCGACTGCCGTCAATACGGACCTCCTATACTGGTGGTGCCCGAGAAGCGAGAGCGTCACGAAGCGGTGAGCCCAGCATGTGGTCATGCTGACTGATTCTACTTCTGTTTCAATGTCTGACGATAATAACTCTTATTGACATACGCATAAGATTCAAAATGATTTGGCTTTAGTTTGACATGTATATTTTGTCTCAAAATTAAAAAAAAATTAAACAACCAATGAGTAATTGACTAGTAGATCCACAGAGGTTTAATATACCCTTAAAACCTATTTTTGTGCGCTGTAGGGTCCGCAAAAAAAATGCTTTAAAAAATTGATACTTAACAGATCAGACCTTACGTAATTACGCAGGAATCATTGTCCTTTGTAGTTAGTTGAATTTCATTTCTTGAAAATACTACTACTATCTAGCAGTAGTTTAGACTTTTCTTCAGTTACCATGAAGTTGGTGATCGGTTTATGTGATGAATATAGTTTTCACTGGACGTTCACATGTATCGGTGGACAGTTACAGAAGATTCAAAGTCTTTTTAAAAAATATTTGTTTAATTGTATTCCAGTTTCAAATTTTGTTATCGTACAGAAAAGTTTAGTTTGAATGTAACAGTTTTTGTAAATACAATATAGGTGAAGTAAAATTTGCCAATATAAAATAAGACGCACAAAAATAGGTTTTTGATGATAATTATTTTCTTAACGGAACTTATTACAATGTTTAGTTAACACGTTGAACGCCATGACGGACACCATGAGTCCGACAGCATACTGTCCCCTGGGGCCACACCATTTAATCGAAAATCGTCAAAAAATCGCCAAGGTGTTTTTTTGCGAATATTGTCAGTAAAACCCTTAAAAATAATGGGCGACTTACGGAAACAACGATTTACCCAATATTTTTCTGCGGGGCCGCGCGGGTCATATGCCTTGGTAAAAACAATCGAAACACTGTCCGTTGGATCCCTAGAGGCTTCTGAAGTGATCGAGGGCATGCGGACACGTGGTGTCCGACGCGACCTCTTGGACCCAACGTGATGGCAGTCACATGGTGTCCGTCGCAGCCCACTGAACTAAACATGGTTTTTAGTCTGGCGTTCAACGTGTTAAGATTAATAATTATATGTATATGTCAAAGATTATATATCTTTGGTTATACGTTAGTCAAAATTTAGAAGTAAAATATATACAGAAGTAGAATTGGTCAGTTGCCCGCTGCAACCCGGGTCGTCCAGAAAATTTGTGTGTTTTGAAAGTTGTTGTTTTCATGTAGATTGAATACGCTTGAAGGTTTAACCGCTTGATGGCATTTGGAGTTTAACGGATGAAATTTTAACCATAATACTTAACCTAACCTAACCCATGTAGTCGGAACTTGATACATATCAAAAAGAAATCCTTAACTATGCATGTAAGGGATGTGATATTGAGGTAAAACAAGGTCCCCTCCCTCCCTCCCTCCCCCTATGAAATGAAATCATTATTTATATTGTAATGATTTTAATTTTCAAATCTTTCATATCTAACACTATTTCTACGAAATGTGTCAAAAAACACTTTTTTTTTTAATTTTAAACTGATTAATTTCAAAGTTTAATATTTTGATCTTTCGTATAATAATTGTTAAACTTAGCGTTACAGTACCAGGCGATATATATTGCACATCGACCTTTGGAAAGAGAAAAGCTAATTTCGGCTTCGTAGAGCGCTATCTCTGTCATACTACCTATGTGACGTTTTGTTAGTCGTGCGATAGAGATAACGCTCTACGAAGCCGAAATTAGCCAATTGTCTCCTTCCAAAGGTCAATGTGTAATATTTATCGTCGGGTATTTTGTCATTTTAGTTAAGTTCATCCTGGATCTATAAACGTCCATGATATACCTGTTTCTACTATGAGAACATTGTCTAATTTTAAAGTAATTTACACTAAAATTCCGGCTATTTTAAAATCTAAGACTGGCAACACTGAATCCTCAATTTTAATTTTTATATTAGGCGTTTGTCATGTTCAATTTTACTGTAGTTAGTTGAAGTGATTATTTATAGAATCCAAACAACGCAGTTTTTAGTTCTTACGTTTACTTCGCAAGTCTCTTAATTTGAAATATACAGCTGTGTAATTATATTAAATTAAAAAAAAAAGAAAATAGAACATGTTTTAGTAATTTGCATCCAAACGTAAAGGTGTCAAATACACCTTTTGATCGAAATGGCTATATACAAAATCGTGGTAGAAATAGTGTTAATAGTTAACTATCAAGTTATATCATACACATATGATACATATATGTAAAATTACTAAGGTTTTAATTAAAAAAAAACACTTATCAAACCATTCCATAATCATGTTATTTATTTTTTGAAAAATAGACAGACTTATTTTTATGACAAGTAAAAAATACTCGTATTTAAGTTAGATATATGCACACGTATATGACAGCACTCCTAATAATACTTAAGGCGCAGGTCAGTTAATTATGATGTTTGGATTTCGCTAATTTTGTGGTACAATAATAATAATCAACCACACCAGGGATTTGTTTCGATTTTCCATTCGATAATCAATCGAATCCAAAAATAATCGTTCATATATCCGCAATTTGGCAAACCTTGTTGTTTTACACTGCAAATAAGATATTCACTGTTTAATTTATATTTATTGTATTATGTATGTATTATATACGTCATGTCGTTGTCGAGTCTTCTTTATTAATGACGTAGCTACCGCGCGGCGCCCCTTATATACGTTTACCAACAACTAGCGCCATCTATCGGCGCCGGACGAAACTAGTTTTGATGTACATATTTATATTTAATGTTATAAGGTAAATGTATAATTTAAATATGTTTTCTCATGCATACGTTGTTACTAATCTAGTGCTATATGGCTTATTGTGTTTTTTATGTGTTGATTGTACTACTTTCTAACATTGAAAAACTTAAAGATTGAAATATCGGTAAGTTCTTATTTGTATTTAAATTATTATAATTTGTATCTTCGACTACATTTTATTTATTTATGTATACCAGCGGCAAGTAACCTAAAAGTTAATTTAAAGTTACCGTATTAATAATGCCTCTGGGACTACTCTGGATGTAAAAGGTTTAGAAGGCAATTTTAGAGACACTCGGATAAAATGTTACAGTACCCGGCGATATATATTGCGCATCGACCTTTAGAAAGAGACGATCGGCTTATTTCGGCTTTATGATGCGTTATCTCTAGAGTTATAAATTTTAATTTTATTATTGATATTTGAATGACATTAAAGCGACTGAACTTTAATAGCAATTGTTATCTGCTATGTTAAAAGTCAATGCGGATTAATTATCTATTTAATCATAGTGTTGGCCAGGGGTGACCAACCGTTTTAATCAACGGGCCCAATATTAAATAATCATTTTTTTATAATTTAAAACATTTCATTTTCAAACATCTTTATTTGGAGTAATATGCCTTTACGCAGAGCCAAGATGGAAATAACTTAACCGTATTCTTTTGATATATTTGCCCGATCCCCCGTATAACGCGACAGATTTATTCCGTGCTTTACAAAAACATTGTAAATGCGTTCGTGCGATATAAATCGCGCTGATATGACCTCCTATAACGCTACGTACAAGTGATTCAAATTTAATTTTTCTTACGAAATTAGACTTAATTGGGATAAAAGTGAAAAAGCTTATTTATAAACGTATTGTGTAGTTTTTTTTTTTATAAGTCAGTACATAAATAAATGGCACGATATGCAAAGGTACACTATACACAAAATGACATTAATAATTCCCGCGTTGTAGGGGGAATTATCAGTGTATCTTAATGGGATACATATAAGAACGCGTTATAAAAGTACATAGTAATAGGGGCTGTTCCATTTTATTTTTTGCTGTTTATAATTTACAAAATACTTATTTGCTACGTAATATCTTTTAATTACAAATATTACTTAGAAATAGTTAGATCCTCTCATCTGGTTTTAATTTGACTAAATCTTCAGATAGCTTCCATATTTCTTTTGCCAATTCTACATCATTCGCCTTCGACGACGTACTGCACGTTCTGCAATCTTCGTAATATCCACCCGTCGTATAGTCGCATTCTTCGGAAACCGCGACGTAGATTGAAGTCTGGGAACCCTCTTCTGGGTTCTTGAAGAACGTATACAGAACTAGACTCTTCAATTTCTCCACAAGAGTCGAGCTTCTATACAGTGACGTGTTCACTTGTCCCGGATTCACAGCGTTTACCGTCACTCCACACCCGCTGAGTCTTCTAGAAAGTTCGTTACTGAACAGCACATTGTAAAGTTTACTATTCGCGTACGACTGAAAGTAACACCCTTTGTTACTGTCCACCTCGACCACTCCAAACTTATGCAGAGCAGACGACACGATCACGACACGACTCGGCGCCGACGCTCTCAACATTGGCACTAGTAAAGTCGTCAATAGAAATGGACCGTAGTGATTCACCTGCATATCTTTCATCAGACCATCACCTGTTGTATCTCTGTTCGGATTAATCACTCCCGCGTTGTTTATCAGGACATCTAACTTTGCTTCAGTGCTTTTATAAGTATATACGAACTTCCTAATAG
The DNA here is from genome assembly GCF_028537555.1 of Battus philenor. Lineage (NCBI taxonomy): Eukaryota > Metazoa > Arthropoda > Insecta > Lepidoptera > Papilionidae > Battus > Battus philenor. Next base: position 12,015,371 of record NW_027181686.1, read on the forward strand.
AATCAAAAGACGAAAGATCGAGATGGATATACCTGATTTGATTGTTGCCGGTCTCTCTGATGATCTTTTCCACGGTACGAAATCCTCTCTCGTCGTCCCGACATGCGATGATGACCTTTGCTCCCCTCCGAGCGAGGTCCAGAGCGGTCGCGTATCCAATTCCACCACTCGCACCGGTGACAACCACCACTTTACCAGTCATGACAGTATCACAACGACACCAGCCGCTCATCACCTTATTGTATACCCTGATCAACATCATAACTAACACTATCCAAATTAACCACAGCATTTTTAGTGACAAATTCTAATTTCAATTAATTTGATTAGAACAAAAACGTAATTTTATCTGTGATAATATCCTATCTTTTTCCGAACGCGCGACATGTGTTATCTGTGCTGTAGACAACGTGTGACTGATTTGTATAGCGCCAGATGCTAGTTATTGGCCAGTCGCAGTTTAATAAAAAAAAAATGTTTTAAAAAAAATAGGATTCATATTTCGAACACTATTGCTTTGTTGATATAAGATTTTTTTTTATGGTTTTACGACAAATATTTGGCATCTAACAAAAATTTTTTTAACTAAATATATAGGATTATTTGTTTTTATTTATAATATTGATAAAGTTTAAATCAGACTTAACATTTAAAAATGTTGGATATATTTTTTTTTTAAATTAAAATTCAACTTTGTATGCAAATAAACAAGGTGTGAACATGAAACTATCTTTCAAGAAGATTCGCCGCTAGCTAGGATGGCTTTAGTTTGCAAAATTTATAAAAGAAAAATGAAATTACTTATTGACTGTCCAGAAATTAAAATTAACTACAAAAAACATTACAAATGAATTCTATATTTTGAATAATTTTTTTGTTAAATTTCAAATCAATTATCCATAATACAATACATCTATCGGATATCGACTAATTGTATATAAAACAATAATGTTTTACATGTAAGTTAGTCGTGAAGCAAAATAGTCGTATTTATGACTAGCTCTCTCGCCTTATCAATACTTATCAAAACGTCACAACTAGACCGCATGACTTATTTATAAATAATTATCAGATTAATGTAAATGCGAAATTAAATTTAATACTTGATTACATAGGTCAAAATCCACGCTTGATTGATTTTAATAATATGGATTTACGAAACTACTTTTGGTTCGATTCTCGTCATCTGCAAAATCATACCCACAGCCGAGTGTCTAGATTAGTTTTTTTTTTATATGAACCTATCTCTGCAATTACAGAATATTATAATTACATTACATGAACATAATGCGTCGTATATATCTGCTTGTACAATTCCCGGCGATAAATATAGCACATCGACCTTTAGAAAGAGACAGTCGGCTAATCGTCGTAGAGCACTATGCTATCTCTGTCCCACACTACATATGTGACGTTTTGTCAGTCGTTGTATTTCTTGCGACAGAGATAACGTATTACGAAGCCGAAATTAGCAGATTGTCTCTTTCCAAAGGTCGATGTGCAATATTTATCGCCGGGTACTGTAAAAAAATGCTCATCGCCAATGTGTAAAAGAGCAAGACAGGCACAGGCCGGTACGAGCCGGCGGTGCGCTTTCAACTGTGACTACAGTCGCTCGTACCGAAGTGTTTAAATAATCTTGAAATAAATAAATACACAGATATATTATAAGAATGTTATAATAGGAATATAAATTTCTACTATAATATACTAGAGTTGTATAATCGGGTGAAGTGTATTGTATTAACAATTATTAACATGGAAAGCTTTTAAGATGGTTATATGTTGTTTTGAATATATATATATATGGTCAATGGCGCCGTGGTTTTTCAGGTTCTGGAAAACTCGGCGTATGGCATCCACAACAAAGATGGACGTACGACCATAAGGTCCAACGTCAATCTGTGGATGTCCTGCAGCTGAAAGGAGAAGTTCCTATTTAAAAAAAAAAAAACTTGTGACATATGACTCGAAACCCTCCCATTAAAATGTGTACCAAAAGTTTTACCGTTGGCAGGTAAAAAAATCGCCCTTAATGTCAGTTTGAATATGTCCAGTTATACGGAGCAGCGATGGGGGGCGGTGCAGGTGTGGGGGGTGGCGCCGGACAGCACGGGCCCCTTCCCGCGCAGCAGCAGAGAAATTTCAGAAAAGGTAAGATGATATATTGGTACTGTACACACAACTAGAGATAATCAAATAATTATTATTATCAATATTTAATGGAATCAGGCGTTACCTCGCGAAAGTCCATCCTAAGTAAGAAAAGGACCAGCCACTTCTTCAGGAGTTATGTTACACCGATTAGTGCCACAGTGACTCTGTGTTTGGCGCTAATCGGTGTAACATAACTCCTGAAGATGCCCCGTGAAAGGGTGAAACACGTGTTGAATAATTTGGCGGTGGCGGTTGTGTGATTCGCATTGTTTGCCGCATACGCATTTATCAGCGGGCTGGCGGGCGGTGCATTTCATTGCACGACTACCACTGCATGTGCGGAAGTGGCTAAATATTGGTCCTTTTCTTACTTTTTGATGTCATGCCACTCCTAAAATTCCTATGCCCTCCTATGTTTTTAATTTTTTTAATTGCCCTCTTTAGAAAACAAATTGTCAGGCTTTGGGGCGTTGGCCCCACGTTGGGAAACATGGGCTGCGTATACAAAAATCAATGTATGATGGGATAATGTACGAAAAACATTTTTAAAATTTAGATTACCATATATGAATACTTACAGTATGTATTACTAGAAGGGTTTACCCTGTGGCGTTCGATAAGAAAAAAACATATTTCAAAGCGATACCTTTATACCTGATAAATATAATAAACTTTTACAACTAACCAATCAGCATGAATAAATACTTTGTTATGGTCTCCCATAATGAAGTCTACGGGAAATCCCCGAATAGGGGCTTTACAAGACCTTTCGTTGTGGCAATCCATGGGAGAGGTTTATGCCTTCCATTCGGCGATTAGCTGATGTGATGGTGATAGTAATGTCCAATATGATTTTTTTTTAGTGGGAGTGGGTTCCGGGGTGCAAGTGGCGGCTGCGACGGGGCAGCCGTTGTTGGCGCCTGCACCCATGCAGCCCTACGTGCCTTATCCCCATCCGCATCCACACCCTCACCCGGGGCACCCTGGTCATCAGCCGCAACCAGCTCTGCAGTACCAACACATGGTGAGTATCAGGAACAGACGGTTACTAAGATATTCTTCGAGAAAAAATATATTTAAGAATGAAATTTTAGGGGTGTAATGAAAAGGCTTTCAATGATAAAGAATTTAAAAATAGAAAGCCAATCGCTTGGAGCGGATGTTGGAAGGAACTTAACAGGAGAAAATGCCAAGTGAGGCTGGATAGAATTCATGGGTTTAAATGACACATTTCCTTATTTTCAACATATAAAGATTGACCCTTAAATGCATGAATTTTTTATTACTTCCGAACAAATTAAATTGGATAGGAAATTTTATAAAGATTATGGGAAAAATAAAGAAATGTATCATAATAATATAAATAATATTTTATTTCAAAAAATATTGTTGATGCATATCTTCATTAAACACACCAAGTAATTTGTAAAATACACAATTATTATCAAAATTATAATATGAAAACGTTACACTTACCTTTTATCTTTTTTAAAAATAATTTTTCGTTGTTACTTCCGACACTATTTTGCAAAAAACACTGATTGTACTGCACCAGTGTAATAAATGTTTGGCGCCAAACATATGAAATACGAATTTTTTTAAAAACTTCCTGTCACTATTTGGTTTTTGCGTTCATAAATCAACGTGTAAATATCAAATTTATTTAAAAAGTAAAATAAATACAACTTGGGACAAAACGTAATGAGCCATAGGCTATTAGAGCGTGCAATGTAGATCTACATCACCATGCATTTAAGGGTTAAATGTAGTTAGTTATTCGACATGGGTCTTATTGATCGTCAACTTATTATATATTTTATTTTTTACTCTACTCTGCTTCGTAAGGTGTTATGGTTGTGGTGAAGAAGTAAGACTCTCCCTACAGATTAGTGTAAGCAGTAACTGGCCTATCTATATATAAATATCAAATTGAACTCTCTATACAGGGTGTTAGGAAATAGGTGTAAATGCTTTACACAATGCTGTCAGGCGACACCACAGTAGTGTCGCGCGCAAAATAGTATAAATAATGTCGCTAAGTTCTGTTGGTGTTTTGTTTAAGTAACAATAAGTTGGTTACACACGTCAAAAAGTTTTTTGTTTTAATAAGTGCTTGTGCTCTTTCATCATGGCAGACGAAATAGACGACACGATTATTTATGATGAATGCGCGGACGTCTTGTCTGACGTTCCACACGATTTGGCTGATTTGGAAGAAGACATCGGAGATCAGAATTGTCGGAAGATAGTGAAATATTTACAAGGCGAATTCGACGTTGCATCCTGGAGACTGCTTTGCTTCATACCATACGAAAGAAAAATACCGAATACCAAAGAGAATGGAAATAAACAAATATGTAAGAGCTTTTTGGAGAAAGCTATACATTCACCTCTTTGGATACACTCCAATCTAGTCACAGTGTATGCATATAAAATATTTCTAGCTTAAATTAGAAAAAGTTGATGCTCACATGTATGTTGTTACAGATGCGAATGTACGGAGGTGGAGTTGCGCCGGGAGTAGGCGTGGGCGGCGGCGTTGGTGTGGGCGTGGGCGGCGGCGTGGGCGTGGCGGATGGCGCCGCGTACGCGCCACAGGCCCCCTCGCCCGCCGCCGCCTCACCTGCTCTCTACCCGCCGCCCTCCCCCGCGCATACGCCGCATCCCCACCCCCACCCACATCCCCATCCCCACCACCACTACCAGCAGCCACCTTTCCAGGTCAGTACCTCGTACCACCAGCCACCTTTCCAGGTTAGTACCATGTATCACCAATAAAACAATCACTACATACAAATTATAAGTCAATGTACCAGTTAAAAGCCCTCTCCGACGCCTGTGACCTGCACACGCCGCCCAGGGAATAACCGTCACACCTCCAAATCCCCCAGAAGCCCGTTTCGCGTCCATCGCATAATGTGGATCACTTCTGTCGATATACTTCTATGTATTCACTTTCACCAGGCCACACTTTAAACAATGGCTTTACAACTCAATTTACTTTGATCACACGTATCATGTCATTGGATTTGGGAGCAATGGTGACCTCTGGTTATATGACCCAGGAATAACTAATTTGGAATTTAAGACGACGGTACTTACTCGTGTATTCGCAGGTGATATGCCCACTGATGACGCCCGGCGGCTCGGCACACCACCACCACCACGTGGCCTACCTCAACCACGCCCCGCCCACTGCCTCGTCGCCCCACCATCCGCAGCACCTACAGGTTAGACGAGTGTTCCGACACAGAGCGACCGCGCCAACAAAAGGCATTTCGGCATCCGTAGACGAACTTCCTGATTTTCTGCTTTTATAGCTTTTTTCTCGGTCAGAGCTCATGTCGAATTTTATCGGGTCTTATTCAGCGTCGCACTTAGGCTATCTAACTATCGTGGGCTTGTCACTAACCATCCAGGGTACAGTCATCAGCGTGAAGGTACCAAATCATCACTCAACTCTTTCTCTCGCTTGTCCGCAGCTGATGCCGCCGCAGCACACGTCGGCCGGCTCCAGCACGGGCGGAGTGCATCAGCACCCGTAACGCGCACGCCTGCACGTGCAATCCGGCACGCGCATGCGCATACGTCGCGCCGAAAACACCCCGCCGTGCTAGGCGCGCCGAGGTAAAGCGAACCTTACCTCCTCGCGATAAGCTCCACTTTTGTTTACCAACTCTAGTTTCACTGTACCTTACAAGGTAGCTCGTAGTTATGCAAACAACATCAAACCTTCACTATTTGGGAAACATTATTGAAAGCCTTAAAACTGGCAACACTGGTGTCTGTTTAAAAAAATATTTAGCTGGCAGCACCAGTGAATTGTTTTAAAAATATTTGAATTGGCAACACTATTGACTGTTTAAAAGATTCTATTTGGGCAACATTGATTAATACGTAGCTTGTGATAAAAACATCAAATCGTTGAAACTTACAGATCTTCGTTTTAATTTTCTAAACGCATTTCATCGTATCGGATGTGATTAAACATATGGTCAATAGATTTGAATTATTTTGATTTTTAAAGGAAAAAAATATGATTGGGTTATTTTTGTGGGCATTATTTCGTGAGTTTGGTTTTGTTTGCATAAATACGTGAAAATCTTCTCACCGTGTACTTTTGTTATTAGAGATTTGAATTTCAAAACTGCACTAAGATGATACTGACAATTTAAAATCGCTCTTATAACGTTGTATTAAGGTTGATTTCACATCAAGTTTGTAGCATTTTTGCCGCCAGTTCGAATGTTGCAACTTAAAAACGTGGCTGTCAAAGGATATATTTCAAATTTTACAACTACCCGCAGTTTGATCTTCAAATCTCCTATTGTGAACTGTAATACATGCTGTGTAAGGTCGATATTACTTCAAAGATATATGTAACGTGGGAAAATGAATTTTTATGAGCGACAAATTCCTCGGTTTTTTTCTGTTCAAAATATCTATTATATTTATCATAGTTTTATATTTTAATTTACATTCCAATGCCACGAAGATTCTATATAATATTTTACTCTAAAATCTATCCTTTCTAAAAACATCTGGTTTAAATGTAAATGTGAATGATTTACATCGTCGCATAAAATTTCATATTTCGACGAATTGAAGTTTTTGATTGTAATTTATGATATATATAAGAAATATATTTGCGAGGTAGTAGCGACAGGGTTAAAATTAAGTAGGAAACTATTGATTATTAAGATAAATGTAATTTTAGCTCTGTTTCAAAACGCCTGGTATATGTGAATATATGTCGATGTGATCACATGGAACGTGATGAGCAGTGAAACAGTGGACACGGTATTCGAGTACTCGGCTAGTCAGGCACGGCGGGGCAGTCCGAGTCAAGGCGTAAGAGCCCTAGTATAGTTAGAAAAAATTACTTCCTAATTGTGTCGATTGGCTGTATATATCACTTTAAAATATCCACCCGGTCCGGACCGGAGACCAGCAGCTAGCCAATTGACTACCCGCGTTAATTGTACAGTATAGTATATAAGGTATCGACTCTATAGATACAAAGCGCTACCTATAGACTGGGGTCAATTCCAGCACGAAATGTCCACGCCTACCGAATATTTCTTCAGTGTTAGTTTTGTCCGCGCGGCGCTACTGTGTGGACACATTTGATACTTTTATACGTGCGCCTATAATGTCGCGAGTTGATATTTCTCTGTTCACATATCTGGTTCTGAATTTTTGACGGTTCTTGATGACCAAGACTATGACATTCATCATGATGCTGAATGGAGACCGCTTCCTTCAGGTCTAGATATCCAGCCGTGGACGTCGTGATGATATAAACCAGATGATTCGTTGATTAAACAATTATATGATGATATAAAGGTGGAATTGATGTTTTTGTTTTGTAGTTTACCGTCAAGAGTTCAGTGCGTGGGTATTTGAATATTTATTAGTACGTTAACTGCCTGTCAAAGTTGTGCTAGTACGTATCGGTGTGTGAGGCGTGCGTGTGGGCGTGACAATAAGTGTAGAATAAGCTGGAAGGCCCGTGACGGAAGGATGTGAGGCTTCTCCGTGTTGGTCCTGCCGTCGCAAGGAGCTCTGGACGACACCCTCGGACAACTGATAGAGAAGGGGACCATTGCGGGATGTGCTTGATGAGGCTGTGTGCGTTGAACGCGTGTGTTTGGGTGTCGTCCTAATTGGGTGCTAAGCTAGTTCTACCCTCAGAAATTAAAAATGTTTTAAAATCAATTTAGCAAGTTGTGACGGCAGAAAAACATACACCGTTTAAAAATAATTGTTCTTAGTTTTATTCGAATTAGGAATTATCAGCTCAATTTCGTATATGAGAGAAATGGCTTCAAGTTTCCCGAAGTTACAGTTGAAGGCGTGCTTAATTTCATTTGAATAATACTCGTATCGGAAGTCGGGTGCGTTAAGCCCGAGTCCCCGGGGGCTGTGGGGGGGTGGGGCTTCCGTTTGTTTGAATGGAGGGGGGCTCAGTCCATGACCTCCGCGTGGTGCCCCCTGGGTAGCGCCAAATGTGGACACGTGCATTCACATTAATTCCAAATTTAATATGACGTGTTTAAGGAAGCAATGTTTGACTCATTTTCATTGGTCGGTACAGTGCACTGTGCGAAAGAGAGGCAAGACAAAATTTTATTCTTCAGTTAACCCGAGTAAAAATTTCTTTAGTACCTCATGCAGTTAAATGTATTTATTAAATACATTCCTTTCTTTGATACTCCGTACGCACTGTGACTAAATATTGTGAAAGCATTCAATATATAAAATGGTCACTACATAAAATTTTATCTGTAGGTATGCGACTGGTCAAAAACTTTTGACTATAGCATACCAGATGAAATAGCTATTCCGATTTCAAACTATATTATCATTACGTTGTTATTTCTGCAATCATATAGTATATCGACTGCAAATATATAAATTCATCACTTCGCTTATAACTAATCTATCATATTTTCGTTTCAATAAACACTTTAATTCTTGTGGGTATGTAAGAAAAAATTTGTGCGCCATCTAGCGGTCTGTTTCTTCATTACGATTCATAGCTTCATTTAAGTTCTCTAACATTCTCAGACTAGATCTTTACGACTATATGACTTTGCTGAGTGACTCTGATCAATGAAAATGAGGCGATAGAACAAGGATTTCGAGTCGCTTGTTTAGATGTAAAATATATATATATTATACTTAATAATAAAAATTATTATATACAGCTAATATATCAAACGCCGGACTTTGGTCGGACAAGTTCGACACGTAGATCTAAATAGATGTAATATATAGGTAGACTTTCGTTGGTGGGCGACGTGCTCACTGGTACTATGGGATAGTTGTATATATGTATATAGATCACGGGGAATCCCCTTCTGAAGATCACGTCTACTGCTCGTGTATCGTTGTGACGTATGAAAATGATAATATTATAATTAAAAAAAATCGCCAAAAAAATCGGTAAAGGCCTATTTGACTCGCGTCATGCACGGTGATGATTGACATGGCGCGAGTCACACCTATCTATATATATATATGTATATAATTGTTTTTTTTTTTCATTTATTTTCTGATTGTTTTCATTTAAATTTTATAAGTACCCGTGTTTGTTAGATGAGAGTGATATGCGAGAGATATATGAGCGTCTGTTGATTGTTGTGCGCCGTGATATAAATATAGGTTAGAGCGTCGCGTTTGCCCACGCGTGGGAGGGTGGGAGGTGGGCGAATTATTTCCGCCGTTGTGGCGTTAGAGTTAACTATTGGGAGAGTTTAATATCTCCGTGCGGTTGTGGAGGTCGATATTGTTTCGCGATGTAAAATAAGCTATGTGTTTTGTCCACTATGGCAGCGGTCTAAGGCGGACCCTTGTATAAGTTCTGCGTCGACGAATGGACAAACCTTATATGTCGTCGATATAGATACAATATGGTGGCCTAAAATGGCTAACAATATAAAAAAAATTTTATTCAAACTTTTGTGAAGTCCGAAAAACTTATTTTAGCCTTATTCGCGTCTTTTATATGAAAACTTTGTACAGCTGTCTGTCTGTAATAAGATGTAATAATGTGATTTCTATTAAGTAAACCTTGCATTAAATGTCGTTTTGGTGAGTGGATCGGGGAAACTTTACATGTTAATTGTGTTTACACTTGTTTCTGTAAGAACTAAACTGTATATACCCTACATAAGTAAATGAATCTTCTATGTTTCTAAAAGAGTTTCTAACTCGATGAGAAATTTAGAAAGCATCCAAATTTTTGTCCAAAAGTTAATTTATGGAACCTGCGTGTTCCACCATTGCGAGAGATTTGTCTTCGAATGTAGGGTAGTCACAAATGTGCGCGAATAAGGTACTTCAGTTCACTCTTATACGGTTTCTCCCCACCACCAAGGCATGTAATACATACCTTTGTATCTATGCGATACATAATTAAAAATTTGAAAAATAATGTTTATTGATAAATTAATAAAGGGTTTACTTATATTTGACATTATGTGAATGATCGAAAAAATATGTAAATCGGATCAACCGTGTCGTATCGGCTTATGTTTGTGAAAAAAAAAGCACTGTCACCGTGATGACAGCTTCTAGAAAGATGTCAGAAGCTGTCGTCGTGTTATGGAAGGGGGGAACGTGTTATGGGAGGGGGGAACATGTTGCGGAGTAAGGGGCGTGACCGTTTGGGTCGCGAGTGTCGCTTTTATTTTGTACCTGAACATGTCACTTTAGTTTCGCTTGTGTATATATGGGCGGGCCGCGGTGACGCGTGGCTGCTTCGTTCCTATTCGCGATCCGTTCGGTCCCGCGGACTCGCCGGCGGCTACTGTATTTATACACACACACACATTTATATATATATATATATATATATCTATATTATTATTGTATATTCTATGAATTGCCTTATGAATGAATGGATGGCTCTACGGGGCTGAGAGGTGTCAGGCGAGGTGGAGCACCGCGCGGGGAACCCCCTCGTCCGCGCGCGGTGCCCGACCAAAGCGCCGCAAAGACTGAGGGACGTGAGGGGAGATGGCGGTTTTATACGAGCGTCGGGGCGGACGTTGACAGTGCGAGGTTTTGTTTGAACGACGCTATGCAACAACAGCTGTTGGCACGCGTACATCTGTGTCCATGATTTTTCAATAAAAAAAAACATAAAAAATGTGTTTTGAACACAACAGTCGAGCGTTTCATTTATTTACCTCTACCCACAAAAGTTTCAAAGAATACCTACATTAACTAAAGAGCTTATTACCAAATAATACATAAATAAAAACCATGAGTCGACGTTCAATATTCTTAAAATCGTCTGATCACCGCTGGACCTCATGCAACCACACATGTCCACGTGTGAGCGTTTTACGGTTGCTGATAACAATACTGTTAAATATAACGACCTAAGCAGAAGCCAAATAAACCTGGGTTTAACCACAAACCAGCGGAAACTAAAAAATAGAATATAAATAAAATTGCAAAAAATTCAATAGGGAACCCAGTCACATACAGACAGTAGTGTGTCAATTAAAATATTTAATAGAATCAGGCGTTACGAGGGTCAAACTGAAAGTTCTTAGAAAATCAAAAACTAAGCATTCTAGCAAGTTATTAGTTTTATTATAACTTTTCAAAATAGCGTCCATTTACATCAATACATCGCTGCATTCGATGGAACCATTGAGAAAAGCACCTTGCCCACTCGGCCTTAGGGGTCTCTTCGACGGCGTTTTGAAACGCAGCCACTGCTTCTTCGGCGTCCATAAAATGTTTTCCTCGAAGTTTTTCTTTTATTTTCGGGAATAAATAAAAATCGCAGGGTGCGAGGTCGGGGCTATACGGCGGGTGACCCAGTAATTCCACGTCTGAGGTCGCCAAATAGTCGATCGTTTGCCTGGCGGTGTGCGACGAGGCATTGTCGTGATGAAGAAGGATCCTGCTGTGAGGTCGTTTCTCTCGAACTTTTTCCAAGACAAGTGGCAAACAGTTGTTAGTGTACTACTCTGCATTAACCGTTTTCTGATCCTCTAAGACAACTGTCGCGTAATGACCTGTCTTTCCAAAGAACGAGGCCACCATCTTTTTTCCAACACTTCGACCTCTCTTTACTTTAGTTAGCAACTCTTCGGAAGGAAACACCCACTGAGCAGACTGTCTTTTGGTTTCCGGATCATAACAGTAAATCCAGCTTTCGTCACCCGTTAGTATGTCGAACACAGCATTTGAGTTACCTCCGTTAAATTTTTGGATCATTTCTCGGCACCAATCAACACGGCGGAGTTTTTGAGCCTCGGTCAAATTATGCGGTATCCAGCGGTCACAAAGCTTCCTGACCGCTAAATGTTCATGGAGGATTTTGTGCACTTGACTCATACCTATGCCTAGACTTGTCCGAATCTGCTGATAGGTCACTCTTTTATCAGTCTCTATCATACGCCGCACAACACTGATATTGTCTTCAGTCGTCGCTGTAGAAGGTCGTCCCTCACGCAAATCATCGGTGAGATTAGTTCGACCACGTTTGAATTCATTAAACCAGTTGTAAACTGTGGCACGAGATGGGGCTTCATCGTGAAAAGCCAATCGAAGTCTATCATAACTTTCTTGTTGACTTATATGACATCGAAAGTCATAAAAAATCATTGCACGAAAATTTTCTCGGCTTAAATTCATTCTGACGTGCACAGACAATTTTCAATTTGCCGCCAAATCGTAAAACAAATGACAAATGAATGAAATGTATACTCAATATTATTGGTAAAGAGTTCCATTTTCAAAATTTAAACTTATTTTTTTAATATAATGCTTTTAAGTTGCCAGTTCTAAAAACTTTCAGTTTGGCCCTCGTACCATCGCGGAAGTCCATCCTAAGCAAGAAAAGGACCAATATTTAGCCACTTCCGCACATGCATTAAAATATTTAAGACATTAAATCACAGAAATTATTAATTTAGTTAAAAAAAAACTAAACGCGAGAGTACACAGCTTTTAAAATACAAATAAAAAAATAAATGAAAATATAATAAAAGGACCACACCAGCTCTATAAATGGATGCCATTAAAAACAATATATACATTATAAAAACAATTTTTAATCATAACAATAATACAGCAAACGTATAAAAATGTGGAAATGCAGTAAAATATGACTGTTTTAATGAAAGTATTTAATGTTTCACGAAACGATATTAGATACAAGTTTTTAGCCGGAGGGTAGTTCATATTTTTCAATCAACAATCTGCCTTAACAGGCAAGTTATGCCTTTTCGCAGTCCAGTTATTAAGTACTCTACAACTTAATTCGTCGTCAGCTCATAAACACCCCCTAGAAGGCACAGGCCTCCCTCCCTCCCCTATCTAGGGGGCATATGCCATATTTACCTCGTTTGGCGCTGTGTGGCATTATGGTACACAGATACTGCTGCCCCTCACAAATATGGCCTAAGATTGATGAACATACAAACTTTTACTTTGGATTTCGTGTTGTTTTTACCTCCAAGACACTAAGATACCGACCCTGACAAGAATCCCGCTATAGTATATTTGGTATATAATATTATACTTCAGGTATGCTATTTAATGGAATCAGGCGTTACCTTGCGGAAGTCCATCCTAAGTAAGAAAAGGACCAATATTTAGCCACTCTGTGTTTGGCACTATTTGGTGTAAAATAACTCCTGAAAATGCCCCGTGGAGGGATGAAACACGTGTTGAGTGATTTTACGTTGGCAGTTGTGTAATTCACATTGTTTTCCGCATACGCATTTACCAGCGGGCTGGCGGGCGGCGCACTTTGTTGCACGACTACCACTGCATGTGCGAAAGTGGCTAAATATTGCTCCTTTTCTTACTACAGGTATGCTATTTCCTCAAGCTTAAAATTCACATTATTTTATATCTTATTACTTAACTTGAAATGTTTTTAAAACTTAAAGTTAATCTTCGTCTCCTTCAAGGTCCTTGGTGGCAGCTGCTAACCTAGCCCTCGCTTGGCTGTACTGTTTCAGCACTGCCTCGGCGCCCAACAGTAAAGCTGTTGATGAACCACTAGGAACTGTTGAAGCGGGTTCGAATCCAGGTGTATTCGTGTGTGCGACTATACTCCATCTCACTCTCACACTACCCGTCGCGGTATACGTGAAGTCTGCATTCTGTAGAGATAGAGATGTTGTTGAATGTTAGATCTTGTTTCCAGGTCAAGTTGCAGGTCATGCATGACATTCCTGAGTTGTGCTGTCATCTATGACGTCATTTACAGTGTCGTAATTTTTTTAATTTACTATAAAAATATTTTTAGGAGGAATTCAAATAATGTCCCCTATGATTATAAACTACGACACATCCCTCATGGAGCCCGCAGGCGATGCGCCGCTCATGCATCAAAACGACACTGGCACTTGCAAAGGCTTTCAAGGTCAACCTAGGTCGCTCCCTACCACCAAGTAGTTCTCACTTCGCAAACCTACATTACACTAGTCACAACACTATACACCTATAATGCAGGGTGTGCAATGCACACGGGCGTCGCCGTCTCAGGTCGTGCCGCGGCGCCTAGCTAGCAGCAAGCTAGCAGCCTAGCTAGGAGCAATCGTCTTGGATTCTATCGCGGTTCGCCGCTTAGTTTCGCAACAGAGATGTGCTACAGGCATAAAAACAATGAGTGTTATTCTGCCGTCATAAGAAGAAAGGCCGTAACTAATACCATACTGTAAGCTATAACTACTTATAAAATAGCTTGTTGGAATACGAAAAAACTTTCTTGTTACGATGGCAAAGTTCATAGTTATAGCCGGGGGGGGGGGGGGTTATTGCACACGGGCGGTACAGGAGCTAGAGCCGCCCCTGCGGGTCTAGTCCCTCTTTGTGCGAAAGTCATCGAAGTAACTGGAATACAATATGCCAGAGTAAAATTTTCAGCTCACGGACCTCAATTTCGACGAAGCTGCACAAAACCTAAATGTATAGATACATTACACACACGCAACATAGTAAAAATATTTTTTTGACAATTTAATCTATCAATAAGCGTTCTAATATGTATCCACGATTCTATTGCTTTAACTGTTTAAATTTGTGTCGAAGAAGGTTTTCTGTCTACTTAATCATTTTCCAGCGAAGACGGGTATACTCGACATGGAGTAAATTGTTTCTGCCTATAAATGTAGAAAATTCTGATTAAAAATGAAACGTTGGTTGGTCGGTCGTTGGTTTTTAAAGAAAATATATAATTTTATTACTTGTTAACATGTTACCTGCGACTGCAATTTTTGAAGATTGTCCAAATATAAATTAAGGGCAATTATAGTTTATAAAGCAAAGTGCAGAACATTAGGCACTAATATCTGTATACTCTTCTAATATTATTTTTCGATGGTTGCCAGACTAACAAATATTGTAAAATTTACATTTTCTAAATGATCTTTATTTTCCCTTTTTCAGGAAAAGAAAATTACAGTTAATTCATTTAATAATAATACGAATGCGATTGTTTTTATCTTCACGACGAGTATACTCGACATTGTCCGAAAAAAATCGTTTCGCTCTGACGAGTATACTCGACACAAACAGTTGGGATAAAGGACATACAATACCTAAAATAATAAGCTGTCGTTAAAGCAATACGACATACTCACCTGCAGTTGTGGTTTGGACAACACCTCCAAATCCCTGATCAAATGACATCCGCCCACAAAAAAACGCCGGCTATCCGCTTCCACCTTATTCCTCTCTTCTGGTCTAGAGCTGGACAGGTGTTTGGTAAAATTACCAGGAGATAGAGGCATAGGTAGATAATAATATCCTTCCGTTCTATGGCGGCCCCACCAGTCAGTTGAGATCGTTTCGAAGTACATTTGAAGTGGGGATGGTTCTGAAAGTTTTTTAAAACTACTTTTTTGTTAAACAATGCAAAACATCTACGCAGGAAAAAATCCGACATAAAAGAGATATTACAAGAGAAAATAAAAGATAGGATTTCTATTAGGCAGTCATTAGATGTATAAATGGATGGCAAGTTGATTGTTGAACAGCTGTGAAATTATGTTTACGTTACACTAAATATAAGTATTTCATTATTTAAAGATGTGTACATGACCAAAGTCTTTTGAACTTACCAATTTCTTCAGCCACCTCCAACTCCAGCTCAATAAAGTGTCCATACGACCACTCTTGGCAGCCGTCTACACTTCGGCCCTTGCTGACATGGGTCCGGCCGTGAAGAGTATTCTCGCATCTGATGTTTTCTGGAACCTTAG
Source organism: Battus philenor (assembly GCF_028537555.1). Classification (NCBI taxonomy): domain Eukaryota; kingdom Metazoa; phylum Arthropoda; class Insecta; order Lepidoptera; family Papilionidae; genus Battus; species Battus philenor. The sequence continues at coordinate 12,031,270 of NW_027181686.1, forward strand.
AAATTATTATTTTTTTTAATAATAAAGGAACACCACTTACTTGTTCTTAAGTGAGGGGCCAAGAGCTGGTAGACGCGTTGTGTGTTAGCTACCCACACGATACAACCTACCCACAAGATGCAAGCTACCCACAAGATGCAAGCTACCCACAAGATGCAAGCTACCCACAAGATGCAAGCTACCCACAAGATGCAAGCTACCCACAAGATGCAAGCTACCCACTAAATGCACTATCGCAATTTATATAGCATATGTTGCAGAGTTGATCCTTTAGATTAATTACAAACATTTGGTTTTGCATTTTAGATCAATTCAAGAAAAACTGTATTAAAACAAAGAAAAAAGAAATGTGTTTCTTATCCTACCTGACACTAATAAACTAATCTGACCTTTATATCATACTCAATGTAAATGTTGTCCATATCAAAACCCGAAGCAGACATAATTTCGAACATCAGATAGTGTTTTTTAATCCCCAGAGGTGCTTGTGCAAAACGCACCAACTGTTTGTGCTTCTTCTGCCATCTCTTGTGCAGTTTGTTCAACTGAAACAATATTTTTTTATTTCTCTTCTACTAATCGAATGTTTATTCGTATTATCTTTAACGGATGATTATAAATTATTTCAATTTATACAAGAATTGACTGTACTTATAACATTTATAATTGTGTTAATGACAACGCCATCTAGTTGCATCTCTTGCAACAGTATTCAGTTTTATCGATATCAATTTTGTAATTAAGCGCCATCTAGCGAATATATTATATATGTCATGCGTAATTAACCCCTAATAGCCTAGAGTTTCAATTTTGATACCAATCTTTTAAACCGAATGTTCACATTACTATCAGTTTTTTTATAGGTTGGCTGTACGTATTTTACTGTTGTATAATATTCTTTCCAACGAAATTAAAAAAATCTGTTTTTCCCTTCATCTAGACCCTCAAGCAAACACAGTAATATAAAAAAAAATCACTTTCGTAAATCAGGCTATTAAGGGTTAAAAAGCCATTCCCGCAAATTGTATTAGACTTTAATAGACGAAATTAATGTAAACGATGAGAAAATAAAAGATTTTGTACCAAGAACAAATAAAACATTCATTTGTGTCTGCAACAAACCTGTTCCTAACAAATTGTTAACAATGTTTATTCGATAGATATGATTTTACCTGCGAGTTGTCAATAAAAAGGATAAGGTAGGATTCTTTCTAGGGCCGATAGATCATGTAAGTAATAACAACATGGAGTCCAAAGTAGAAGTGAGTATATTGATCAAACAAAAGGTAAAATACAACAGTCATATGATGACACTTAGAGATCACTTTAAAAAAGCACTCTTATATAAAACAATATATATATTAAATTTATTGTGTTAAGTAAGAAAATGACCAATATTTAACCATTTCCGCACATGCTGTGAGGTAAACTTTGTTCCGACTCTAATAAATGTTTATAGAATTGAGATCTTTCAGGTCGATCATTCCTATACGCGGAAATATGCTCCTTAACTGTTCCTGCACTCTGTGTTTGGCACTGATGTGCGGTGTAACATAACTCCTGAAGATGCCCCATGGTGAAACACGTGTTGAGTAATTTGGCGGTGGCGGTTATGTGATTCGCATTGTTTGCCGCATACGCATTTATTAGCGGGCTGGCGGGCGGTGCACTTTGTTGCACGACTACCACTGCATGTGCGGAAGTGGCTAAATATTGGTCCTTTTCTTACTTAGGATGGACTTCCGCAAGGTACCGCCTGATTCCATTAAATATTTACTGTGTTAGCTATTGTGGGAGCTACAATACGTTATAGTCAGCGGCGTATCGAACAGGGGAATCCCAAACAAGAGCGGTCTGTACTTTCGTCGGGCGAAAGAGACAGCGCTCTACAATACTTCTCGCCTTGTGATTAGCTGACGATTTTTATTAGTAGAATATTGTTTTCATAGTTTTAAGAATCCGTATAAATATGGGCTGTTTGATTAAAATACACACCCCCCGTATCAACACCAGGACACACGCCTCACATCGAGCCCCGGCGGTCTCGATGCAAATATCATGCACTACTCACCTACACAACAACGCGGCCGCGTCCGCCTAACCCGCGTTCAAGCGAGGTTGGTCCGGAGAGGCCCGTGTCTCTCCCGACCGCCGAGTAGTCCTCGCTTCGTACTACATACTCAACACCTCACTCATTACACTATACACCTACACGGTTATAGTTCTCCGCGTGTAAACGTCTTCGTCGTAACTGAGGTACGATCCCCGGTGTAAAATTTTTAGTCCGTGGACCTCTGTTTCCACGGGCTCAATTTCGATGAAGTTGTACAAAGCCTACACCGGCTAGCAGAACAACATCTAATACATCAAAAGTTAAAAAAAAAACACACTTTTACTTTGGACTTCGTGTTATAATTACATTCGAAACCTACCAGCCCTAGAAATAATCTCACTGAATCATTAAAATTATGTAGTAACCTTTTTTGTATAGATGGCTCTGAAACGATTTTGAAATTTTAAATATGTGGGTATTCTTGAGAGTGATTGTTAAAAATGGAGGTAATCTTGGAAAATATTAGCGGGTACTTGCTTATACTTTCTGAAATTGGTGTAGAAATTGTTTAAAATTAGCCGTTGTAAGGCGAACTGCTATAAAATGATAATCTTACGAGGAATTTTCATATGCATTTTTTCAAAGTTTTGATCGTAAAACAATCTAACATACCAGTTCCACCAACTCCTCATCCTTTTCAAACTCCCCAAAATTGATCTGAACGCCATATTGGATTGCCGGTGCAGCATTTTCCATCGCTACATCATAAGGGTTGAATACAAGATCATTCACATCAGGTGTCACTATGAGGCAATTGTCTATGGTATTGTAGAACATAGATAACATAAGATATTCTTGCTTCCGGATCAATTGGGAATCTCTGAAAATTATGTGGAAATAAATGATTTGTAGATACCGGCACTTAGAGCCTATCTTGGCACGCCCGTTCTGGCTTTGTATTAAGTAAGAAAAGGACCAATATTTAGCCACTTCCGCACATGCAGTGGTAGTCGTGCAACAAAGTGCACCGCCCGCCAGCCCGCTGATAAATGCGTATGCGGCAAACAATACGAATCACACAACCGCCACCGCTAAAGTACCTAATAAGTGTTTCACCCCTCCACGGGGCATCTTCAGGAGCTGTGGCTAAATATTGGTCCTTTTCTTACTTAGGATGGACTTCCGCAAGGTAACGCCTGATTCCATTAAATATCTGCATATTGTGTGCTCTGTATATTGAGGATCTAGTTTCTAACTTACTCGACGCATTACTGTAACGTTCATTCTTTCAAAATGTCAGAATCTTTATTTATACGAATCTGTCATGCTAGAATTTGACAACAACTTTAATTACGTCAAGGAAGATGACTCCTGTCACGGATCCGACAGGAACGCGAGGATATTACCATATTACCGCGCCCTAGATGAAATCAAGAGTGTTTGACATGAAAACAAACCTATATGGGAATTGGAGTTTCTAAAGGTGTGAATGCAAAATAAATGAAGTAATAAATAACCCAATGATATCATACTTAGAAAAAGCATTTTCAAAATTTGGATTACAACTTTTTTAAATTAATTATTATTTTTTATCTGTACTAGCAGTTTTCGTACTGCCTCTACTTATGACAACTCGTATATATCAATATATATACTCTATAGTTTTTACACCTACAGTCATAAATAAAAAATAAATCATAAAAGTCGCTTCTCTAATTTCTTAGCCTAGAAAAAAGTTTCTTAACTTACTCCGTATATAAAGAATCATCAAACACCACATGCATGGCCTCCCACTTTTGTTTTTCCAATATATCATCATTGCTACTAAACAGTTCACGAGTTGAGTTCGTCCCGCCAAATTTCCCGCCAATTCGCTCTTCCAAATTTAAATTCTCTAAACATGAATACAGATTAAAATTACATCTGTCATATGTAGCTTCTCTAGTATTTGTTGGCAATGGTAAATAAAAATCTTCATTTATATATGTAAAAACTTTTTGGGGCGTACACTCCGCTGAATTTAATCGATCATGCTTTGCTAAATCATTGTCATTTTGACAGTTGTTTATGTCATTGTAATAATCGATTTCCCACGCACTAAACACTTTCTCCTGCCACTTAAAAGTATGTTCATCGAATTTATCCGTTTCTATTATACTCAAATCATTTGTCTTCGAAGCGTTCACAAAATCTTCATATTTTGGTAAATTAATGACACTGGTTTGTGGTTTTATTGTTACTCTGTAAGGAACGGTCAATCTATGTTTAGTATCGAAATAATCTAACACATAGAAATACACATAAACAATTATTTCTGTAAGCAAAGGCGATAGAAGATGCTCTTTATGCCTTACACATGCTTATTAATTTTGTCAAAAAAAACTTTTGTGTATTTATAAATAATTTCACTATTATAATAAAAAAACTAAAGTTTATACGGCAGATTATATAAAATTAAAAAAAAATGTATAAAAAGTACTGTACAATATACAGCTAACCATATAAAACATGTATTTTTATTCGTAATTCAGACAAATGCGATTAATTGTATTTTAAGTGATTTTAAGATACACAGTATAACATACTTTACACTTAAATCTTTTATAGACTCCTTTAGCCAATAAACACCAGATCGTTTATTATTGCGATCAAAATCATTCATGTTTGTAAATACTTCCAAAATGTATTGCAATAACGATATTACAATGTTTCTATAACGCAATATTTGACTTGTTTGACAAATAGTTTCTATAGCAACGAAGTTTCGTTCAAAACACGCAATTTATTATTTTTAAATGATAATTAAGAAGCCGTTTATTAAGAAAATATGATGACTTTAAGTCTAAGCTTGTAAAGAAGACATTGGAGAAAGGAAGAAGGAAGACATTGCAGAAAAGAATTCCGTTTCCAACCGGACCTTTTATAAATCTATGGAGAGGCTTGTGTTTAGCAGTGCACGTCTTATGACTACAATAATGATGAAGTCAACGCTTTATGTTCACAATGCAATTAATAATTATTTTAATACTATTCAAGTCTCTACCACATAAAGTCGAAAATTTGAAAATTAATATTGTTATAAATAAAATAAAATTTGAAAGTTGCTTATTTATAAAATTAACGTGGCAATAATCTATTCATCGTTTTATCTTCCCATAATCGTGCATAACAATAATTTTCATTTTTAATAATTTTAAAATGATTTACATTCAAATGGTATTCATATTTGTATGAAAATTACAACTGTACCATGGAAAAATTATATTAAAATCAAATACGTTTTGGATATTAAAATAATTATAAAAATATTTATTATAAATTTAAAAACACTGACATTAAATCAGACAGAAAGGAACTATAGATAAAATCTAAAATTTTAATTGTTGTTTATTAATATCTGATAAAATTAGGCATTATAAGATTTCAATAAATTTCTTGATTCTTTGAACTGTTGTAACTATTTTCCTGAAGTATACATATACATACGTAAATTGCATAAAATCGATAATATATTTTCAATAAGCTAACTCCATCGGCAACATCGATTTTTTTCCATCCGCACATCTCTACGGACGTCAATTCATGTCAGTTTATAACGGTACCTGGGGTGAGGTGGTCACTCGACGGTGTTATCAATAATATAAACACTGACACATAATAGTTTCATCGTAACGCTGCAAGGTTTTTACTATCTTATCAATATATTCAATGAATCGATGGTGAATAATCGAAGATAAGTCTAAAACATTGCAATGATATTGTGTGTTTTATGTTAGAGTTTTGAAAAAGTGAATTTCTGTTACCACGATCAGTTCGTTGCGGGCAGTTTTCAGTGAAAATGACTTCGCAGCAGAGAGAAACGACGGTTTCCGTGCCACTTACCCCTACCAGATCCGATTTATATTGGCGGAGAATATTTACAAAGGTAAGTCGTGTTGATTTTTAGTCACAATATTGAACTTTCGCTTCATTGACCCTGTTTACCCTAATTCACGCTGTCGCGGTTATTAAACTGTCTAAACTGTGTACTAGGGTTTTTACGGATAACATTCTGCATTTAACGGAAAACTTTATAAACTTACTGGCAGTTTTCCTAATGTTTTTTTTGTTTATTTGTCTTCAGTCCCCAGACCTCTGTGAATATAAAAAAGTAATGTCTAAAATAATAAAAGTAAGTAAAAAGAGAAAATGATGAAAGAACTGTGTTTATATCTACGAAAGTGTCTTTGTGAATGTGAGAGTGAATAAAATGCGTGGGAAAATAACTTATAATTTCATATTCATTGAAATGTAAATGTCGTTACTGTTAAATAGTTCCGTTTGTTTATAATCTAATTATAATTTTTTTATTATGATTTTAAATATCAAAGAATTATTGGAGTTGAAATTGTTTTGTGCAAAATTAAAATGAAAGACTGTCTTATGTTATTCTTTCTCTTGGTTTGATAATATTAGTAACATTTTGTCTGAAACTGTGTATTAGAATACATTCCCATGCTATTTCTTTTAAGTTATAAATTTATGAGTTTATTAAACTAAAATTTATAGTAAACCCTTTAACAGTGTAAAGGAATTTATGGTGATAATAAAGTTTAGGAATAAATTGTTCTTAGTTCAAGCATGCTCTTGTGTTGCTCTTGTTGTTGAGCAATGGTGAGACCTATGCTTGGAATTTCGCTACAAGATAGAATCATAAATGAAAAGATCTACAGAAGAACTAAGACTACCGATGTAGCTGGAAGAATTGCTTATCTGAAGTAGCAGTGATCAGGGCACATTGCTCATGTGACCAATGGCCATTAGGGCTGAAAATTTCTTGTAAAGTATGTCTCTCACTATGTACCCTTAACATAATTAAGGTGACAGGAACTAGCTGGATGCTGGCAGTGCAAAACTGAGTCCTATGCCTTGTAGTTGCCGTTTGGCATAAAGGAAGATGTTATGATATCGTTAATAAGTTATAGCACTACTATGCCCTGATTTCCCTTTGAGATCGAATGAAGTTCCATACACATAGTCCAGATGATTGGTAAATTGAAGTGATAGTGCCCAGGCCAGATACCCAGCAGAACTGATGGCTACTGGTATCATAATGGTTTAGAGCAGTGATTCCCAAAGTGAAAGTGGTCTATATTGACCCCTAGGGGTCTATGACAATCTGCAAGGGGTCTACGTTAGCGAAAAAAAAATTGGGGTCCATGAAATGAAAATGGGGGTCCACAATAGTGGATCTCTACCTATTTACTTACATCATACTATCTTATAATATCAAAACATTTACATTATTTATAAAAGTACCTATAAATTAAAAAAACTATTATATATGTTTATAAAATTGTGTAAGTTGTAGAATGTTGGTATTCGCTTTGTGGTCGCAATACATTTTCATAACATAACATGTGTTTTTACTTTAAGTTTTTAACACTAAACTTCACTACAGTTAGAAATTTACAGGAAATCAATATCAGGTAAGTATGGGGTCTACCCAACATGGAAAAACATGGCAAGGGGTCTAGGACACAAAAAAGTTTAGGGAACTCTGGTTTAGAGTATTTAACCATACATAGAGATCACTGATCTTCTGTAAATCAAGTCAAATGCCATAATACGGGAGCTTCATCTGATTCTATTATCAAACATAACACCCACTAGTGGTAGCGGTAAATTAACCTGTGTAGGTAATATATAAATAAATAATTGAAGTGAATTTTTACTAGTCAATTTTGTTAATCTATTTATTTATTTTCTTAAATAAAATTTATGTGGGTTTAAACCCTAACCTTAAGTTTTTATTTATTTCACTTTAATATTTGTAGTCTTTTGGAGAATCTTAATGTTTTTAAGATGTTGTTCAATATGGGTTCCGCACTATTTTTATAGATCAATTATTTTTCCTCTAATACTCCTGAATTTCTTGAGACTTTAACTATGTTATTAGTTAAGTGAGTGCCCTTCCTATGCCTTAGTTGCCTTTCGGCCCTAAAAGCCTTCGGTCGCACAAAGCCGCTGCCACTTCTTCAAGCTATGTTGGTGAACTTGGTTCTTCTTAGATTCAAGCACGCATGCAAGAAAAGGTAGATTGTAATATTGTAAATTACAACTGTATCATTTAATACTAATAGAAGAAAGAGATTTCTTCTTGGTCAACTTGTTCAACCTTGTTCTAGCCATAACGTGAGAACAATTTTACTGATTTTATTTGTGAATTCTTATAGTTTTCTAATAGTTTGTTGAAAATTTTTATGGAGAGAATGAGGAAAATGCACAGAAACTTGAATATTTCAGAAAATATTCAATAGTAATTAAAGCTAGTTTGACAGTTCAATGTGAAGTTTGTTCATTGGACAATTTGGTGTGTACTTCGTACGTTTTGACAGTAACGCTATGAAATTCGCACATTTGCAAATGGCGCGCTATAGATTTATTTTGCCTTACAAGACCTGCATCGGTTTTAATATCTGAACTAAATTAAACAGCCCTCTCCTTCATGTCTCACATCTTTATCCAAAGGTGGTCTGGTAGAGATCGCCTCGAGTGATAAGACCGCCTCTTGTACCTGTATGAATTGTTTCGTTTATAGTTTTGTTATATTATCTACGGTATACAAAAAAGTGTAAATAGATTGGTATAATAAATAATAGATAGCTATCTGTACCGTCATTACAAGTATGAATACAGCTATATAAAGATTTTGTGATAAAAATAATAATAATGTAGATCGGGTATGTAAAGGTTTAAATTTGGAATTATATTACCCGAATAAAATTTTTAAAATGTAAAAATTTTTAAAACTAAGATGTGCAGATATTTAAATTAAAAAAAATCGATTTTAAAATTATCAACATTAATTTACCGGTCCAAATCAATCAGAATTACCGTAATATTAATACAATATAAAATGTACTTTAATGCATACACACTTAAGTTGGAATTACTATTGCATTAAATGCAAATATAAAACACCAATGTCTTTTTAGCAAGGTGTCATTGACCTTAAACCGTAATTAGAACACGTAATGTTAAAGAACTGATATAAATACATTTGGAACATCCACGATTTAGATGAAACGTGTGACATTGTGCAATTTATTTGTGAGTGTGTCTATGTGCGCTGTAGTTCAGGGGTGTCAAAATCAAAAGATAACTCGCGCCAATGAACAATGCTTGATTTTAGGGTTGTCACAAAAAATCAATGTTATTATTAATAAATCTTTTTAATATTCTAATAGGGAAACCGGAAAGTAATGTCGCTTTCTTTAGTTAAATTCACACGACAACATTTTTAACAAGTTTTTATTTCTAATCAACAATATATTCACCTTGTCGACAACTTTTTGCCATCTAGTATACAAAATCAATGCCGGAGCTTTAACAAATCAATCGGTTTTTCTGTATATGTCGACAGAAACGACATTACTTTCCGGTTCATCTGATATATCAATATACACCAATACCTCACTTTGCGTTGTCGTTACGTTTCAAAAAAACACGACGCTAATTGAAAAGACGCAAAATGAATTAAGATTTAAAAATAAAATTGAACAAGTAAACATTTAAAAAACAAAAATAATGTAACTCTGCCAATAAATAAATTGGAAAAATATATATCTTTTTTTTGTAACCAGAAACAAGACGTAAAATTTATACAAATTTATTATTCTCTTTTAAAAAAAGCACAATACACTACGTAATTGAAACTGAACTCCGAAACAAATTGAAAATAAAACTGTATTAAAAATGCCTTTTTTTTAGTTAGAAAGGGAATCCCCGTGTTTTGATGGCATGGCACAATAAGAAACAAAAGTGTTGTCATCTTTAACAAAAAAAGAAAATTTCAAAAAAGAAATAAAAGACTCGAACCCAAAACAACGCAACCTAATCTAACGACGCACAGTGAGAATTAGTATTAATTAAGCAGCGACGCAACTTCGAAAAAACGCAAAAAGAAACGACGCAAAGCGAGGTATTGGTGTATGTGTATTGTATATTGTAATACCCATATATAAATTATTGTTGACTTTCTAATACATTACATCTCTATACTTTAATTTTTTTAAAGAAATTTTATATTTTGAAACTACTTTCAAAATTGACCAAACTGATATTGATTGTCAGTAAAAATGTTCATATCGGGCCGCAGGTTTGACACCTCTGGTGAATCTATAGCTCATTTGCGGTCAATTAATATTTGGTATACCCTATCCAAAAATCAACAGTTTTTAAAATAAATAATATATTTGTAAAAGTATTTTTAAAATTCCGATTGCTACATATTAAAAATAATTATTGTTTATTATCTGTTCATGTAGATTGTACTGCCAGAAGTTACTGGCTAGTCGCATTATAATAGAATAAATTAATTAAATATATTACAAAGATATCACCATGTATATAAAACATTTTTATCTATATACTGACTCATCAAGATATCTCTGAAACAATAAATAAGATTTGACTCGAATGTTATTATGAATATTCTTATCGCCTAGATAAAGTCAACTAAGAACGAATTTTACTTAATTCCCGCAAGGAAGTTTTACAAATTCATATTCAAAACCTGTATTCGAGTATGCGCATGCGCCTTTGATTCGGCGATTATTTTAATATTGTAAGTAGTAAGCCGGCTAGAATATCAACAGTTATTATTTTAAATGAATTTCTAAAATTTTGGATGTGTACATTATAATATCAATCATGTAAATGTCTCAACAAACCAAGTTTCATATTTCGATCAACAAATAACTGTTGAATGCAATTATTAGATATGTTTACTAATATACTTTTAATTTTAGATTTAAAACTAAAAAACGGAAGATCGAAGATATCTTGCGGAACTTTTTTATATACGTATTCATTAAAAAAATTCATATTTTCGCTTCTTTAAGGCTTTTTTCGTTTATTATAATACCAAAGTTGGATTTTTAATATGATTTGTTTTAATTTTTATATTCCTCTTCAATTTTTCAAATACCAATAATAAAAAAGCGTAATTAAAAGAAGAATTGATCGTCGGAGTCAAGGTTTTTGGATGCGATTCCTTTATCGGACTACTAGGCGCAGGCAAAAGTTTCATCCATACGTTGTTGACATACCCAAGAGTCGAACCAAACGGTTTGACAGCTCGGTTTTTGGTGAGAGTCGCCAAGATTTGGAACGACCTGCCTGAGTCTATTTTTCCTGTTGAGTTGAACTCTTGAGCCTTCAAGATAGGAGTGAATAGGTTTCTTTTGGTTAGGCGTGTACCATCTTCGTCTTCATCTACACTTTCAATCAGGAGATGTAAGACAAACGCCTATTCCATTACAACTATATCAAAAGAGAGTCGCCAAGATTTGGAACGACCTCCTTGGGTCTATTTTTCCTGATGAGTTGAACTCTGGAGCCTTTAAGAGTAGAGTGGACTGGTTTCTTTTGGATGGGCGTGTACCACCTTCGTCTTCATCTACACTTTCAATAAGGTGAGATGGAAAACAAACGCCTATTCCATTACAACTATATTAAAAGAGAGTCGCCAAGATTTAGAACGACCTCCCTGGGTCTATTTTTTCTGACGAGTTTAACTCTGGAGCCTTCAAGAGTAGAGTGAACAGGTTTCTTTTGGGTAGGCGTGTACCGCCTTCGTCTTCATCTACACTTTCAATAAGGTGAGATGGAAAACAAACGCCTATTCCATTACAACTATATCAAAAGAGAGTCGCCAAGATTTGGAACGACCTGCCTGGGTCTATTTTTTCTGATGAGATGAACTCTGGAGCCTTCAAGAGTAGAGTGAACAGGTTTTTTTTTGGTCGTGTACCACCTTTGTCTTCATCTACACTTCCAATCAGGTAAGATGGAAGACAAACGCCTATTCCATTACAACTATATAAAAAACGCGATGTAAACTACAATCAGCGCCATCTATTGTCGATTAGAGAAAGTTCATATGTGCTGTCTTGAGATTTTGATATATAAAAGTAAATAGCAAGCGTCGTCGGAGCGGTCATCGTGGAGATTGTTGGAAGATGCACATGCCTTGGGCGTCTATCGGCTTACATGATGTATCCATAATACAACCTGCATGCTACATCTGCACAAATGAAGTAATTGTGGATTGCAGAAGTCGATTCAGCCACTCGTGTTCGGGTGTCTGGCGTCTGTCCAAACTATACGCAGTATTATAAGACGCATCTAATGTTTGGAATGTGAACATTATAGGTAATAAACTCATTGGCATGTAATTCCTTTGCTGCTATAAGACTGATTCGATATATCTCTGAATCGACGAGTAGAGAATGTGTATAAGACACACGCTTGCACTCACGAACACGCACACACTACATACACACACGCACGCACGCACACACACACGCGCGCGCGCGCGCACACACACACACACACGCGCGCACGCACTTACGAGCGCGTACTGTACGACCGTGCTGAAGGACTTGTGAAAAATAGAGCAGGAGCGGAGGAAGCCTGAACAGCCAGTTTATCAGAGGAAGCTGCTGCTAAATCCCCCCGCTAGAGGCCATGCCGTGGGGACCAACGGTACTAAAGAGAGAGGATTGTTTTTAGTCGGTATTGGCGCCTAGATCGAGTCCGACATACGGGGCACCACCATCAGGTCCTATGATACGTAAACGTATTTTTAAACCTCTACGAAAAAAAAACTACACACACACATACACACGCACGCACTCGCACACACACAGAGAGAATAGGCGCCCATTATGTGGACTGATCATGTTCAAGGCTGTTCGCGTCGCTGGATGCAGGCATTGAAAGACTGGTCATTTTAGCAATCTTTGGAGGCCTTGCAGATGTCTCTCGTAATGAGATTCCCTCCTAAATACAGAATCATCAGGATATCTCTGAAACCATATGACTCAGATACTTGAAATTTGGTATCAATACTCCTTTCGCGGAGTAGAGATCAGCTAAGAAAGGTTTTAATTCAACCTGAAAGAAATTGAAAGGGCGTTCACTTGAATGAATGAAGTCATTCATTCTTAAATCTTAAATATCTGAAAAACTTCATCTTCTGTAATGTTAGTAATGTATAGTGTTATCTTAATGTAAGTGGTAGTGGGTTTACATCGGCAATAATTAAAGCAGTTTTTTTTTTACTGGCAATATATAGCGGCCAATAAAAAAAACCGCGTAATAGAAAACGACAGTACTAAACGTTTTTATAGTCTGTAAAAACATACGGAATATGACCATGGAGTTATTAATGTGTTTACGAAAGTGGATGCGCCAATTCGTTTTTTTTTTAAACTGTAATATGTCTATGATATTGAAGAAGTGTATATATGTTTATTTGTTTAATAATAAACGTATTAAATGACTGACGTCCAATGCTGTACACGGGCCACCAGCATAGAAAGCAGCCTGCTTTTTCTGATGCCAGCTGTCACTGGTTCATACATATATATTATTAAAAATAAATAAACATTTACTTTTTATATGGTTTTCTATTTGGTATTTTCACATAGCTTACTTCTTAAGTCGATTGGATAATAATTAAAAAATTGCGTAATTAAAAAACTAAGTACAACACGTATGTGGCCTTATGTTAGAATTTATATATCTTTTTTACATTTCCTAACTGAACCGCGTCATTGAGTGATCACTGAATTCTTTTTTTTCAAATTCCGGAAGACTGAAGGCTTGTTTATGTTAATATTACTATATCTTTTTTACATTTCATTACTGTGATGCGTCACTAGGTGATCACTGAATTCCTTCTTCATATTCCGGAAGTCTAAAAGAGTATCTAAGTTATCATTACAATATCTTTTTTACATTTCTTTACTGTACCGAGTCACTAGGTGGTCACTGAATTCCTTTTTCATATTCCGGAAGACTGAAGGCGTGTTTATGTTATTATTACTATATCTTTTTTATATTTTGTTACTGCGACGCGTCACTAGGTGATCACTGAATTCCTTTTTCATGTTCCGAAAAATTTAAGGCGCGTTTAAGTTAATATTACCATATCTTTTTACATTTCGTAACTGCACCGCGTCATTGGGTGGTCGCTGAATTCTTTTTTTGATATTCCGGAAGATTGAAGGCGTGTTTAAGTTAATATTACTATATACTTTTTATATTTCATTACTGTACCGCGTCACTAGGTGATCACAGAATTCTTTTTTCATATTCCGAAAGGCTGAAGGCGTGTTTATGTTAATATTATTATATTTTTTTTACATTTCATTACTGTACGCGTCACTAGGTGATCACTGAATTCCTTTTTAATATTCCGGAAGATTGAAGGCGTGTTTATGTGATATTACTATATCTTTTTTATATTTCATTACTGTGATGCGTCACTATGTGGTCACTGAATTCTTTTTTAAATTCCGGAAGACTGAAGGCGTGTTTATGTTAATATTACTATATCTTTTTTACATTTCATTACTGTACCACGTCACTAGGTGATCACTGAATTCCTTTTTCATATTCCGGAAGACTAAAGGCGTGTTTATGTTCATATTACTATATCTTTTTTTATTTTTCATTACTGTACCGCGTCACTAGGCAATCACTGAATTCCTTTTTCATGTTCCGGAATACTGAAGGCGTGTTTATGTTAATATTACTATATCTTTTTTTATTTTTCATTACGAGGGCCAAACTGAAAGTTTTTAAAACTGGCAACTTAAAAGCATTATATTAAAAAAATAAGTTTAAATTTTGAAAATAGAACTCTTTACCAATAATATTGAGTATACATTTCATTCATTTGTCATTTGTTTTACGATTTGGCGGCAAATTGAAAATTGTCTGTGCACGTCAGAATGAATTTAAGCCGAGAAAATTTTCGTGCAATGATTTTTTATGACTTTCGATGTCTTTGATAAAGCCCTATCTCGTGCCACAGTTTACAACTGGTTTAATGAATTCAAACGTGGTCGAACTAATCTCACCGATGATTTGCGTGAGGGACGGCCTTCTACAGCGACGACTGAAGACAATATCAGTGTTGTGCGGCGTATGATAGAGACTGACAAAAGAGTGACCTATCAGCAGATTCGGACAAGTCTAGGCATAGGTATGAGTCAAGTGCACAAAATCCTCCATGAACATTTAGCGGTCAGGAAGCTTTGTGCCCGCTGGATACCGCATAATTTGTAATTGTACCGGTATGTGAGATTTTGTATTTCAAAATCATCAATCATTGAGCGTTTTGTGATAAAAAATTGACCTCATTGCACAATTAGGCGAACGAGGGCAGTGTTTTAAGATTTAATTGTCCGTGTGTATCAATTAACAAGATTATATATATGACGGCATGATGTGAAAACAATCGATGATCAAGGTCGACGTAATGGCAATGACTCATTGATAAAGAAGAATTCGTTTGCACTGCGCACGGGTGAAGTCTTAGAGAAATTGTCACTTTTAAAAATAGAATTGTTTTTTTTTTAGTCGCATGTCATCTATGCAGATAAATAAAATCGGACTGTCTGTTTGTTATATTAAAATGACCTTGTTTAAACACGCATATATGTTGGATGCTCAATGAAAATACACTTGAATTTATTACTAGAACATTAATTAATACATATTAAAAGTTCTTTTTCTAACCACACAAATGTCATCTGTCAATGTCAATCCTTTGATCTCTCTATCCTAGTGTTGCCATTATCTCGACATATAATTAGGTATAAAAATCAAAATTACATTTTTAAGTTTTTTGTCTGTCTGTTTATTCCGGTTTATCTCGGAAATTGCTTAACCGATTTTGATGGGATTTATACTGGCAGATAGTTTATGTAATCAGAAGTAACATAGGCTGATTTTATTTTAGAAAAATTTTATAACAAACTGAATAATTTTTTTGTTTACAAAAATTATAAATTTTGAAACAGAACAAGAATAAAAAAATAATTATATTAAACTATATGAACGAGCGATACGCCCGCTGCTATTTCAGATGGAAAATTCTAGAGCTTCTCCTTATTTTTGATTTGTTCTAGAAATAAAACTTAGAGAATAGCATGTTCTATTATGGGTTCCTGTCTTATAAACCATAAGCGCCCATGTCTCGGATATTTTAGAATATAATTCATGCTTTAAATCTTTTACATCTCTTTCAAATCACCCTGTATAAATTTCTGGGAATGAATAATTGAATAATGATTTCACAGTGACTTTCCACAGGGAGATTCATCGCATTGCTCTAGGTTCAAGTGTGAGTCATGTAAATTATTAGGAAACATTGAATTGAACAATGGATGTCGCCAATTACCGAACTGAGTCAGCGGTTGATACTATTTTTGAACGAAATCTATATAAATATAAATTGTCAAATGTGTTGTTAGGCGCGCTCAAAAACGACTACAAATTCTGAAGATTTTTTTTTATATTGATCATGAACATAAAGCTTTTTACGAAACGTAAGAAAAGGACCAATATTTAGTCCAGTGCGAGAGTGCTTTCGTATGTGTATTTTAAACAAAATCCAATGAAGTATTTTAAAATCATCCGTGTATTGTATTAATAATCTATTGAAACAAATTTTCGAATTTATTGTCATGCTACAGTTTACAGAGTTTGACTCTGTGTTTGGCACTAATCGGTGTAACATAACTCCTGAAGATGCCCCGTGGAGGGGTGAAACACGTGTTGAGTGATTTAACAGTGGCAGTTATGTGATTCGCATTGTTTGCCGCATACGCATTTATCAGCGAGCTGGCGGGCGGTGCACTTTGTTGCACGACTACCACTGCATGCGCGGAAGAGGCTAAATATTGGTCCTTTTCTTACTTAGGATGGACTTCCGCGAAGTAACGCCTAATACCATAAAATTTTTAGAGGTCAATAATTTTGCAGTGGTCTCATAATATATGTTATATGATAATATCTTGTGCGTTTCCATAGTGTAGTAGAAGGCACGATTTGACTGAAAAAAGTCTCGGAATCAGATTTTTAATAAAATTCCGCAATACATTATTAAAAATAAATTGAAAAAAAAGGTTTATTTATTCAATGAACTAATATTTAAATGACAAGAATCCTTGGCAGTGATATCGCCTGGCTATTTTGATTTAATTTAGGCTACATCTAACAGAGTATGTATATAAATCTGTACTTTATCTGTTACTTCTTCCCCACAACCATAACGCCTTGTGAAGCAGAGTAAAGTCAAAAATTAAATAAATTAATAAATAAATAGATACTAAGTTGACGATCAATAAGAGTTCTGTTAAAAGTTCAAACGTTATATAAATGAATTTTATCTAATCTTACTGTATCTTTACGAAAAAAAATCAATAAAATACAAGGACATCGATAAAAAAAAATTAAACCTTTATTTTTAAAATTAACCATTAAAACCACAGAGTAAATATAAATATCTTTAGAACAAAAAAAAACACATAATATATGGTATCTTTTAAAAGAATTCCAGTATCTGAAATCATCTTATTACAATTAAGACATTAAATCAATAAAAAAGTAATCGCCGAAAGAAGTTTTATGTTTTTTTTACTCTTGTATTGCCACAGATCAAAAATTTCTGTAACTTTGTCGAAACTTTAGTGTATTTGTCTAGGGAACGAAGTAAAAAAAATATTTTTTATATTTAGAATGAATGTTGTTATGGCGCTTAAAATATCACGTCAAAACTTGAAATTACTAGAGTTTATACATTAAATAGCTTATTTTAAATCCTTAGATTATTTAATTTAAATAAAAATTAATAACAAAAATTATTATACCCCATTATTTCAGTTTAATAAATAAGGTTAGGTCCATTTTTATGTCAATCAAAATCTCGATTTAAAAATGACAGTTCACGTCAATGCAACGTCATTCAATCGCAGGCAAAGGACACTAGGTTATACAGCCAGATAATAATTAACCAGAAGCAATAATATGCGATATATCTTTGTCAGCTTTTAAAAAGACGTTAAAAAATCATTTCCTTCGGCTCTAAAATTGGATATTGTGTAGCATTTGTTATTTATTCGTATTCGTATGTATGTGTGTATATGTGAATATATATTTAAATGTTTTTTTTTATTATGTATACCCTACCGCTCTCTTTCACGCCTCTCATGTGAATCCAAACGTTGTCTGGTGGAGATCGCCTTGAGCGATAAGACCGCCTCTTGTACCTTTAAATATTTTTTAGTTATTGTTATTTTGTTATATTACATTTTTGAATTTTATATGGAGTTTTGGTGTACAATAAAGTGTAAATAAATAATAGATAGTGTGAACTTCATTTCTACATGTTTATACTTTGAATTTATAAAAAATTCAGCGTCTATTTTGGCAATTATGGAGTATTTTGCACAAGAGATACTGCATTGAGAATTTTTAAACTAAACACTTTATTACGAAGGTTGTTTTATTGTACAGTAATCCAACATGAACCTTTTTTATAAAAGAATATGCAGTATTTTCTCCTGATACATGAAACCCCAAAATATGATATTTTATCTCTAATCTATTATCTAATCTCTCCCTCAGTCTGCTTATCATTGTTTAGGTTAATATTAAAGTTATTAATGCCGATGAATCAAAGGGAATTGTAAGGTTGCGTTCACATTGACCAGTTGTAGCAAGCTCTTCGGAAGGTACTGTGTCTAATGTTACTTTTAAAAATGATATAAAGACTTCGGTTAAGAGGGCAAATAACAATGAATCATTATTGCGGTCTGGACGGAATTCAACACGTACTGACCTCAATGCGTTGGTCTTGTCGGTCTGCGGTTGGATCACTTGACAATAAGTCGATATGCGTTTTGATCGTTTGCACACACATGCATGATATTAATGTGTGCGTACGGTATTTATCTATCTTTAAATAAAATATTCAATAGAAAAATATTTTTTTAATGTGGTTTAAATAGTGTTGGAGATAGGTCACTGAGTAAAAGTTTGTCGAACATATGAGAAACACCGTGTTCAATATTTCTAGTCGATTTGGTTCTTGATCCTCTTCTGGCTTCTTTGTTCTTTGGTTCACTTTATACTGCTTCTATTGTTTCTGAAGATGTTAATGCTTTTAGCCCTAAGGCTTTTACAGCTTCATCGGTACTGAGTTCACGGAGCGGAATGATCCGGAAACTAGATTCATACAGCTTCATTATTTTGCTGCTACATCTATACATTTTGCGTAGTACAACTAGTGGGTGATTGAACGCGCGCAGGTCTGCGTGTAGGTACTGTGCGAGCGGAACAGCACTAGGTATTAATGTTTGATCTGCCAGGAACTTAATGCCTGATCTTATTGCTAATCATGAGGGTCTTTGTCAATACACGCCACGGTTGACAACGCTTTGACAGTTCAAATAAAAAAAATGATAAGATGCTGATGGTGGACAATCGCCATCCTTGGCAAGCGGATTGGCAGTGGCAGTATTGATATATAGGCATATTATTAGGTTTTTATAAGTTCAAAATGTATTGCGACGACAAAGCGAATACCAACATCCTACAACTTACACAATTTTATAAACATGTATAATACATTTTTTACTTCATAGGTACTTTTATAAATAATGTAAATGTTTTGATATTATAAGATGTATGATGTAAGTAAATAGGTACTATCAGTGTATGTGTTGAGTTCCACTATCGTGGACCCCCATTTTCATTTCATGGACCCCCAAATTTTTTTTCGCTGACGTATACCCCTTGCAGGTTGTCATAGACCCCTAGGGGTCGATATAGACGACTTTGGGAATCACTGTTTT
Organism: Battus philenor; assembly: GCF_028537555.1. Taxonomy (NCBI): domain Eukaryota; kingdom Metazoa; phylum Arthropoda; class Insecta; order Lepidoptera; family Papilionidae; genus Battus; species Battus philenor. The sequence goes on from NW_027181686.1 coordinate 12,051,019, forward strand.
AAACAGTTAAAAAACTACAAAAATCAGACAGGTAAACACGCTTTTCATCCACGAGGCTCAGGGGGTAAAGATCGAGGTGGTCACATTTGTCAGTCGAACAACAGACACCCTCGGGCTGTATAACAGTGTTCATCACGCGGTGGTAGCGATATCGCGTCACACACGTGCGTGTATTGCACGGACGAGACTCAAGATACTATCGCAAGATGGAGTAAGGAAAAGAAAGTTGTCGCACGAAATGTAATTTTAAAAACTTGACATTGTTAGGGTGTCTTTATAATAGATAAAAATACACCTATCCCCCGATTTACACGGTAGATACGTTCCTGAGAAAAACGTAAATCGAAAAACTTGCAGAAAATGCATGATTTTGCTATTTAACAGTTGTGATTTTTTTTTTAATAATTTTAGGTGTACACAGAAATAAAAATAAAATGAATTGGCAAGTTAAAATATTTAATATATTACGGAAAAAACTGTTTTTTTATTTAATTACAATATACATTAAACAGAAGAACAAAAAAGAACTCTACTCTCATTCTTTTTTTTTTCAGAATCGAAGGTTCGAATTCACTTTTATCACTCGAAATTATTTTTGCCGTATCGATGTTTGAAGCAGAAATATTTACAATATGAGAGATGGTAATAAAATCGGTTATTAAAAAAAAATTATGAAAAACCGTGTAAAAGCGAAAACGTGTAAAACAAGTACCATGTAAATTGGGGGATAGGTGTATTTAGTAAACACTAGCATGTAAAACGTGAGTGAAATTTTTTTTCGAAAATATTTAAAGTAAAAAATGACTAATAAAAAAGGTACAAAGACCACGTGATTCATATATCTACGTAACAGTATATCTATATATCTACGTTAATAGTTTGTTTAGTCCGTTAAACACGATAGCCGAGTTCAAATAATGTTTACTTTGGTGCTTGACTCACCTAAAACTATGTGAAAACATTTACAAACCGTGTAAGTTATATTTAGAAATTACCTCAGGGTAATTAAAGGTTTTTAGTTACCATAAACTTGGTAACGCGCTGTTAAAATTTGAATAAGTACATTTAAAAAACTTTTAAGTAAAACGGTTTTTTGATACCCATATTGTGGTGGTTGTGGAAAAATATGTACCTATTCCGCCATATTGGAACGGCGTCCATCTTGAATTTTAAATTTTGACATAATCATAGTGTATTACTAGTGTAGCCCTTTCATTTGATACCCATATTGAGGGGGTTAAGGAAAAATATGTAATCCGCCATTTAGTATCGGCGGCCATCTTAGATTTATAATGTTATTGATTTTACTATATTGTATTGTCATCTAAATTAAATGTGTGTACCAAATTTCAGATCAATCTGACAACGGGAAGATGTTTACATTTCAATTTCTAATTTTGACCCAAATTAAAAATCCGTACTGGTCGAACTAAATAAAACCGTTAGGTACATATTTTTCCACAACCACCACAATATGGGTATCAAAAAACCGTTTAACTTAAAAGTTTTTTAAACGTATTTATTTTAATATGTAGTAATCTGAATTTTAAATATATATTACAGTGTTATTTATTATTTCAAAATGTTTTTATTTTTGAATTGTGTATATAATACATTAATTGTCAGATTTTACACCAGGGGTGTCAAACCCGATGACATTAATAATGTATCCTAATTACTGACATAAATTTTTTTTTTTTATTTCATTTTGTTATGAATTATTTAAGTGGAGCTAGCTAATGAAAAATATTGCTTATCTAAATGTATATCCCTTACGTCACCGACAACATAGGCATGTGAATGAATAAATAAATCACTCAGAAGATTTTTTTTTAAATTATCAAAATGCAGGCAAAGGTGTGACATAACATGGAGCCGTATCAGTTTTGCTGGTGGATTTATCTAATCAATTTTTTCATATCTACCCCACGAGACTGACGTCGGACTTTTGGCACAATGCGCTAATGCAATCTGTATATAAACCGAGAATATGCCAATGTTTAATATCCGCATTTAAATAAACCAATTACAGTGCCCGGCGATAAATATTGCACATCGACCGTTGGAAAGAGACAATCGGCTAATTTCGGCTTCGTAGAGCACTATCTCTGTCCCACACTGCCTATGTGACGTTTTGTTAGTGGTTGTTTTTCGTGCGACAGAGATAACGCTCTCTCTTTCCAAAGATCGATGTGCAATCTTTATCGCCGCGTTCCTTGTTTTATTAATTCTAATTTGTATCGCTAGTGTTTTTTTTTACAATATTTATTTTTCGCTTAAACTAAACGCAGACAGTTGGGAGATGGTTGCCGCTATTTGATACGGATCTTTCTTCTCCCAGCTGCGAGGCACGACAGCGTTTTATAATTTTTTACATTTTTTCTTACACGATTTTCTCTTATGGTTAAACACGGCTAAAATTTATACATATTAACAATACAATTTGGAATACTCAATTATATATTAGTTGCTACATTATTTTATTTCAAGTCGCTGCCCAAGCGCTACAGACTGTTAAATGTCTTGAGATTTAGGACAATATGCCGGGCCGACTCATCAAAAGATTCTGCTGTAGATTTTTTCTTGAGAAGGTCCGGTATGTTGAACGTAGGTATATTAAAGTTTTCACATAAGGTCACGTGGTAACGTCTTTTTGATGCGAATCATATGACTTGATGTTTAAGACAATGTGCCAACTCTTCAAAAATTTATAAATATTCTTGTATAGACGTCCGATAAGTTGAAAAGAGTTATATCAAGGCTTTAGCGGACATTGACATGGTTTAGAGGTCAAGTAATACTTAACAGTGACACCGAAATGCCAAACAGAAATATATCGGGCAAATATTTGAGACCTCCATGTTTGTACATAACTGAATATAGGAGTCACAGCGAGGCGGAGGTCAAATTATAATTTCAACGCTTATGAATGTTAAAGGGTTTTATAAACATACATAAACTAGCAATAGAAATATTTAATGGAATCAGGCGTTATTTTGCGGAAGTCCATCCTAAGTAAGAAAAGGACCAATATTTAACCACTTCCGCACATGCAGTGGTAGTCGTGCAACAAATTGCACCGCCCGCAAGCCCGTTGATAAATGCCATCATATGACTCTGTGTTTGGCACTAATCGGTGTAACATAACTCCTGAATAAGAAAGGACCAATATCTAGCCACCTCCGCACATGCAGTGGTTGTCGTGCATGAAAGTGCACCGCCCGCCAGCCCCAGCTAAACACCGAGTAGCACTAATCTGTGTAACAACTCCTGAAGATGCCCCGTGTAGGGGTGAAACACGTGTTGAGTGAATTTACGGTGGCGGTTGTGTAGTTTGCATTGTCTGTCGCATGCGCATTTACGAGCGGGCTGGCGGGCGGTGCACTTTCATGCACGACAACCACTGCATGTGCGGAGGTGGCTAGATATTGGTCCTTTCTTATTTAGGATGGACTTCCGCAATATAACGCCTGAATCCATTAAATAACTCCTGAAGATGCCCCGTGGAGGGGTGAAACACGTGTTGAGTGATTTAACGGTGGCAATTGTGTAATTCGCATTGTTTGCCGCATGCGCATGGGCGTGTGCGTATTTTGGAAATACATGGTCAGATCAACATAGAAATTCTTTCTTTTCAGTACGACAGAGACAACGATGGACGTATATCATACGTGGAACTGAGAGACATCATAGAGTCCAGAGAATATGATCACGACCTGCCAGACAACGTGGTTGAGAAGATCATGGCGCTCGCAGACCGGGACAACTCAGGGTACCTGGATTTCGCAGAGTTCGTCGACATGATGCACAACCCGGATCTGAAGGCTGTGTTTGGACACTTCGTTGCCAGATACGTCCACTCTATAATACCGCAGAGGAATCCCGTCGACACAACCGGTGAGAATTATTTGAAATTAGAATATATTTACAGAGTTTTCATTGGTCGTTGAAGTTCTAAGCATGCCATAGATTCTACACGGTTACTTTTTTCCGCCACTTCTTCCAGAGCTAACGCTTACTTAAGTGGCAGTAGAAGTTGGGCAACAGAAAATAAAAAAGTTTAACGGCCCTCTCGTGCTCCGTTGACAATCTTGCCCACCTATCTCCCTGTAATGTCGTATATTGTATATGACAGAACACTCCGAGCCGAGATGCCGTATAGAACCCTTAACCTAAGTGATATAAATATTTAATGGAATTAGGCGTTACCTCGCGGAAGTCCATCCTAAGTAAGAAAAGGTCCAATATTTAGCCACTTCCGCACATGCAGTGGCAACTTAGTAGGCAACAAAGTTTATTGCGTATCATTTATCAGCGGGCTGGCGGGTGGTGGACTTTGTTGCACGACTACCACTGCATGTGCGGAAGTGGCTAAATATTGGTCCTTTTCTTACTTAAGTTATATAAAATAAATATAGACTAACTGCTTTCTGCGGTTTGTTCTAAGCAAGGTATACAGATCCAGACCCAAAAGTAGAGCAGGCAGAAAGGGGGATCCATCTGTGTAATGTTTTTTTTTCCCTATCGCGCTATTTCAGTCATAAATAGCTTCCGAACCGTTTGTTGAACTACCCTCACTTTTCGTAGAAAAAAATTCTGACTATTATTTATAAATAGTTACAAATAAAAATTGTTATCGTACTTCTAGTGGACGGTATTAATAATAATTAATTAATAAAACGGAATTATAATAAAAAAAACATTTAATTCTAACAAAGATCACAAAGTGTAAGGTAGAACGAAATAAAAAGTAAGTCAAAAAATTGTACACCCTACACAAAGATGGAGCCACCACACACAGAACACTGAGCAAACGCGAGACTATAAATTTAAATTAGTAAAATGTATTATTTTACACGACTAGATAAAATGATAATATATTTAATAACGCTCCCCCCCCCATATGTGTATGGTTTCGCTACCGCCCCCAAAAACTCGAGATAAGTGTTTCAAGTAATGTCGGTTTTGACTCGAAATGAAACACCACTGGTTCACAAGGAGTCATTTTTTGATTTTATTCACAAATCAGATGGTCACCCTACTTTAACACAAAGTATACTTTCGCTTAGTTCAAACTAGGCCTCCAAGTCGCTCAAGAAATCACTGTCCAAATAACTTGACAAATAGTCGTCACTTTGTATTGTGTAGTTTAGTACACTGATCGTAGGTCTTAACTCTAAAAACAACACTGAACTGTCGACATGGGGAGTACACTTATACTACGGAAAAGGTTCTAGTAAGTTCGAAATAGTACTCTGCAAGAATTTTCGAGAACCGTACACAAAAATCGCCTGTTTACGGCACTCCTGGCGTTCCGTGTTTATTGTTTAGAGGGTTCTGGTGCTTTGTAACAATATGTAGGTAAATTTCGTTATAAGTTCGTGTTATGGGATTCCCCGCGTGCAAAAGTCAACGACCAATGAAAATCATCCTTTATGCTTCTTCTACCGAAGTTTATCTTTAGAACTGTATTGTCAATTCCGCGTCAATAAATTCAATCTAATATAATGATCGAATTTTAAATTTGTTCGAGGTCTTTCTATTATTGAATCGTTTATTCTTATGTATATTTTAATTTGTTTATAATCTGTGTTTTATTATTTTTGGCACGAAAATGCATGTCAAATTGTAGATAGTGAAAATGCAGCTTAAATAAGACTCGCACTTATAAAGATGACGCCGATTTTTTTTAAATGTTGTCTTCCTTGATGGGAATTCCGAATATACGTGACTCAATAAACTTGAATTTATATCACGATTTTACTGTAAATAGCGGATTTAACTGTACAAAGCATAATTTAAATAGCGCATGCTAATTTTGTATATATGTTTTAAATAAATATATATTACACACTGAATATATCTGAATAGGCCTAATGAAATATCTAACGATACAAGTAGTGCCTTTTCATAGTGTTTACATATTATATATTCCAGGGGTGTTCAATCACCAGTCGGAATAATTTGAAAAAAATTATATATTTTTGCGATCCATATTTGGAAAGTCATTGTCCAAAAATTTTTCAAATTATATTTATTTACAATATACATTAATTTTTATTAAGACATTATTTTAAATGTTCTTGGCAAATAATGGGTGTCACTTGTCAGCAATAAAACATATATATACCGCAGGTTGACCACCCCTGATATATTGTATATATTGTATGTGCGTAAATAAATGCAAGCTATGAAATATGCCACAATTACTGCCAATGCTATGTATATACAATAACTGTGTTCTTTTTTTAAAATTTCATATGCCACGTGATTAACATTGCAATTTGCAGCTTATTTCTTTAGCCGTAAACACCAATTTTGTTCGATAGGTTTGGGGCCAGGATTCCGGGCGGTGCCTACGGTTGATCGCGGTACTTTTTTTTTAAATTTTTTTTTCGTGGTTTTTGTCTTTTGGGTCATTTCTTCGTTTGTTTTTTTTTTCATTTGTCGCCGTATTCTTTTCAGCCATCATTCATCCATTTATTTTCATCCAGATATGTGGAGTTAGAATTTTGAGGAAATTAATGTTGTATGACTTTGTCATAAACATATTTCAAAATACCCACATATAATTTGAGACGTATTTAAACAGATTTTATATGCAAAAGTCGTGAAAAATTATAATATTTCGAACATGTTCTGACTTGAATAAAATCTCATGATACTTCGGCAATACATTCCGCATTATCATACCACGGGAATAGGTGCTTTTATATTACGATTTTTATTTTTCAAATATATTTGCTTTTCATATGTTTTGGCCGTTTCAAAAGTATCCCATGGTACGGATACCAGCATTTGCTTCGTCACTGTTTCGTTTTTTATCTGTGTGTTGTTTTCCGTGTTACGTCACAGTTTTATTTTTAAATCATCGTGGCCGAAGGTCTTGCTGCCAGTGCTATTAAAAATAGTTTTAGGGATTACCCAATATGTATGTTGCGCGTCTAACTCCTACGTTGAATAATGATATTAGTTTAATAACCTGTTAATTGTCCGGTTTTACAAGAGATGACTTGACCTTGAGATATATTATATCTGTAGGCGTGTAGCGCGTATCGGTAAGTGACCATCTGTGCACGTGTGCGTTGTGACGTGGAAAATGAAATAGATTACATCCCATAGACATTAAGCCTCAAAGATCGCCACGCTGATCGGTCTTGCGTCTTTCCCGCGTGCCTATGCCGTCGATCGCCCTATTGTGTGGCTTTGTCGCAGTCATATATATATATATATATATATATATATATATACATATACACATATATATATCAGCATGCCGAGCCTATGTTAGCTTACTATAAATGTTAAAACAATCGAGGATTCAAAATGAATAAAATAATTTTAATTTTGAACTTTCCGAAGATTTCTCCCTACATAATAAAAAATGTCTACGTATCAGGTGGCGCAAAAGTAATGTCATTATGTGAACGCGCCTTTATTTTTACAAATGGCGCCAAATGTCACCGTGCTTTGACATTTATGACGTAAATATACAAAGAATTAGTTGTCAATAAGAGATAGAAGTATTGTTAGTTGACTCATTCATATGTTTGATATATGTACATATCAAAAATGTTTAATTTCATTTAAAAAAGCAACTGTTGAGTTTCTGGGGAGCTTTTCTCAACAGATCAGTATGCCGAGCCTATGGTAGCTTATTACATATAAATTTTAAATAATCGACGATTTAAAAGTCTATATAGATACTTACACGAATAAAAGAAATATAATTTTGAACATCCGGAAGATTTATCATACGAAATAAAAAAGTCTATATAATACGTGGCGCAAAAGTAATGTCATAATGTGAACGCGCCCTAACTTTTAAAAATGTCGCACAAATGTCAATATACTTTGATATATATGATGTAGATATATAAACAATTAGTTGTCAATAAACCATGGAGTATATAATTTCAAAAATTAAGGCACTTTCACATTATGACATTACTTTTGCACCACAGTTTATATATGAGGAGTAACTTGAATAAACTTATAAATAGAGTTATTTTATTACTGATCATAATCCCATTAACCTGCAATAAACGTTTAAATACTTTTATATTAAGCCAAGATATGGAACAAATTACCGACGTCTTACAAGATAATTTTAAGAAAAACTTTGAAGTCTTCAAATCAAGTGTAAATAAGTTATTATATAATAGGTTTCTTCTAAGCAAGCATTTAGCATTTTAGACCTCTCTTAACATCAGGCATGATAGTTGTACCACTTTACCGATAAAAAGATATCGTAATTAAAAATATTTGAAATATTAAATCGATAATAATGATAATATAAAACTGGTTTTTCCTATACCTTATCGTAAAAACCGATGACCGTTGATATATCCTTAATTGATAAAGCCTGAATCATAAGCTGTATGTTAATTGTAAATTTTTTTATTAGCACACCGTTGATACCTTATACCTTTCATGACAGATTGACAATGATTTTTATATTTACTCAAAGCTATTATTTATGATAATATTTTTAATGTTATTATAAATAATGAAAACAAAATAATTATAATAAAATACAATACTTGTTATAAATTTAAAAATAAGTTACATTCATAGTGTATTTCCAAGGCATAGTGAAAAACTGGCTGTATAATACCCGACGATAAATATTGCACATCGACTTTTGGAATGAGACAATCACCTAATTTCGGCTTCGTAGAGCCCTATCTCTGTCGCAAGAAATACAAACTGCTTGGTATATATTAGGAGCTGTTACAACAAGTATCAATTGCTTCTTTTGATAGTTACTTTAATAAAAACATAAATGCAATATTAAATTTTGATAAAAATAAAAATGATAATAATTCTAATTCTCAGTTACTTCCATTTCGTTTTCTGTGCTCTCCAAGAAGTCAGATATGTGTATGTGCGCGTGCGCATGCGTATGCGTGCGTCTGTGTGTGTGTGTATGTGTGTATATATTTCAGGCTCTCTTTTTTGAGTTTTTCAACTAAGGATTTACAGGGACAGATAGTAAACATTAATCAATTTTTATTTACTATATTATATACTTCAGGCTTTATTTATTATCTCTGAAAGAACTGTCTTTTAGAGTGTGCAAAACACAGCAAATGAGAATTATTTTTACACCTTTTTAAACTTCTATAACCTTTCATCCTGTATGTATAGTTGAATTATCAAATATATATACATATATCTGTTGTTTGCGGAAAATCACGTGCGACCTTCCTATTTTAAATAAAATACCTTACGTACCTTGACACGATGCACCCAATTGATCTTTGACCCTAATTCGGGTATTCATTTTAAACTAGAATTTACTCACATTTATCTCTCCCGTGATCTATTTTCAAACATTGTTATTTCTAACTACCCGCAGTTAATTTAAAATGTTTTATATGTTCTTTTTATTGTTCTATACGTCTTAATAAAAAAAACCTTTTCAAATTGGGGGCAATTTTTTTTGTTTAGAATTCACGTTTGTACTGTACAAATGGTTTTATATATATATATATATATTATTGTTATATATATATATATATATATATATATTATTGTTATATATATATATATATATATATATATATATATTTGATAACTTTACATACAGGATGATAGGTTATAGATATAAAAGGTGTAAAAGTATTTCCCATTTATTGTGTTTCTTACACTCTAAAAGACAATGCTTTCAGAGATAACAAATAAAACTAAAAGTATATAATATAGTAAATAAAAAATAATTATTGTTTACTATATGTCCCTGTTAGTCCTCAGTAGAAAACCTCAAAAAGATGAACAAAAAGAGAGAGCCTATTTTTAATCTTTTTATAAGGAGCTTAGGCCTGGACGCTCAGGATTCTGGATCGTTGGAAATTTGACACCCTAGAGATGTGGTGACTGAAGAGATCAGAATCTCGTGGACAGTGCACCGAACCAACGTGTCTATCTTCAAAGAACTCATTATAAAAGAGAGGGAGACTGGGTAAATATGAATCCTCAGGTTGTCTGGATATGTCATCAGATAAGGACTCAATGGAATATTTGGTGATGGCCAACAAGGTGGAAAGACATCATCTAAAGAGATCAAATGCTTCACATGTACACCACAAGATGGAAATTGACATTATTAATGTCGTCTGGAGTTGCAGGAAGCTTTCTACAGGTCCTGGTGGCAATTAAGTGAGGAGGGAGGAGGCCTGTTTCTAGCAGAGGATTTCATTCGGTTGAAATGACGACAAAACACACCTGCATCAAAGATACAGAACATATCGTGTAATTGTTTATAAATTATCTCCAGTGTCAAGGTTGCTTATGAAATTACATGACTAATGTATTGTTTGTCGTAAAAATGATAACTGTATTCGTAATTGAGGTCTCACGTAATGTTTATATGTTTTGAGCGATAAGAAAAATATGAAGAGGTTTGACCATTTGGCTGTTCTGATAACGACCATTGTCTCGTGACTTGGGTTTATAAAAAAAAAACATTCGTTACTCTTACTGTTCCTGATTTGAATTTTTGACAACATTCATTTGACTCTGAGTGAAGTACAGGGTTATGTGGGATTGCTACTCACTAAATCCAAGGTGGTCGTTCGGTACCTTTGGACCGACGGGAGGAAGCTGTGCCTTCCCCGGCATCCTCGCTTTACCACTTCGCGTTGCTGTCCTTGTCGGGATCCTCAACTCCTGCGAATCCAATTTCCTTTTAGTCGCCTCTTACGATAAGCAGGGGATACCTTAGCTCTAGTATACTGAACCCTGATTTGAGGTTGAAATCTAACATCAACACATCACAATCATCACAATCTTCCAGGTGTTCAACATACCCTGGGGGATGGACAGGTTTATATGAAATTCCTACCATCTAAAACCACTCCAGTGATCGCTCTCTGTGCTATTTCACGGTATTTCCCGATCAGGTATCATGTCATGTCATGTCTCGGGGTATGAGTAGTCCACGCTACCTCCAAAACTCTCGTGATCGATGGGTTGAAAACATTTCGATCCATTCAAAGGTCCTGTTTCTGATTGGGTAACACCATTCTCCGGAAGGTCGTCATGAGGCGCGTCTCTGCGCTGACGGCGTCGTCTTCGAGCGGGACCCTCTACCGATCATGTTTGACTTCCTCCTTCTGGACCATGACGGTCTCACAGAAAGAAGCCAATGACCTGCCCAACATTTTTTTTTTCGGTGGGGGAAATCTTCTGGTATTCAAGATGCCCTGCCTCTGGGGGGAGGACAGGGGGACCTGCCCAACATTTAGACTAACCTAACCAAACCAAAATTATGTTGGTTATATCTACAAAGTTGACATCACTTCTAACTTAGCTATTTTTCCGACATGTATAAAGTATCAACATGTTCGCTCTTATCACAGCTTATCAATCATATTTCAAAGTACCCGTCGCGTGCTTTAATGCCCAACCCCGTAATGGATTGTGTAATGTGTAATCTTATCCTTTGTACTTATCTGTATGACCTTCAGGGTTTATATTTTTAATTATCGTATCTATCCTAAATAAATTCAAACACTGTTGTGTGCAATAAACCAAAGCAATGCCTTTTTTTTTTCGGTGGGGTAAATCTTCTGGTATTCAAGATGCCCTGCCTCTGGGGGGAGGACAGGGGTATGTGGAATTCCTACCCACTAAAACCCCCCCGGTGGTCGCCCTCTGTGCTAAACGGGGGACCGCGGTATCTCCCGGTCAGGCATCGCCACGCGGTCTTCCCTCGCGCCTTGCTATTTTTCGATAGCCCGTCCCGGGGTATGCGTGGATACGCTACCCCCGAAACCCTCGTGGTACTATCACGATGGTTCGAGACCACGTCGAACCATCGTCCGCCTCAGTATCGCCAACCAAAGCAATGCCTATGTTAACGAGATGGTTTTAAACACAGCATACAGCTTATTTCAAATTAATACGCAAGCTATAGAAGAGATAATATCTATCTCTTAGACTTCTCTTTGACGGGTAAGCTGTCTATAGCACATCTGATGTCCCGAAAAACAAATGAACAACTCGAGGTACTTCAGGTGGTAATGCAGACAGTTCTGAGTTAGGCTCCGCGGGACTAGTTAATAAATATTACACAGTACTAGTTAATAAATATTACACATCGACCTTTGGAAAGAGACAATCGGCTAATTTCGACGAGAGTTATATCTGTTGCACGAAATACAAACAGTCCGGTATCTATTAGGAGCTGTTACAACAAGTATTATCTGCTCTTTTTAATAATTATTTATATTCTTTGTATAAAATGTGGTAAAATAAAATAAAAAAAATAAGTTCACATTATGTTAACGTATTTAATTATTTAGGAATATTACAACTGTACATAATTAACATAAAAAGGTTGGTGTAGTAGCTTAGATTTAGAGTCCCAAATTAAACTTGATAAGTTAAACAATAAAAATAGTCTTCTCTAACTTAAAAAAAAATAAGTCACATACTAATGAAACTTGATAACATGGATATATATACACTTTGACGCTTCGGGATTATATGGCAACACTTAGAAATTAGGCAAAAGGCGACCAATCACAAAGTGTTTTTTTAATATTAATAGTCGCCATACATCTTTATCCTAATACGGCAGATACCTTGTTAGTACAAGTTATTCCTTATTCACAAATTTTTTCTCTTTCTTACTTTCCTATTTGTCATACCAAATTACTTTTATTATCTTAATTTTAATCTCATAATTATGTATGCGCGCCATCTATTGGTAATAACTGGCAATTAGGATGATGATACAGCTTGTTTGTTTATTTTTGTATGATTCACTTATCTATATCTTATTTTTATTTCTATCTGCTTTAAGTCCTGTTTTATATACAATTAAAATTAGCTTTATATCTTATGTGGAACTCTGTAGTTCCTTCGTCGACAGATGGCGCTATATGTTTGTATAAAAGATATCTACCTATCGTAGAATCGACATCAGCGGCCGCTGGCTCCTTAAACGCAAAAATCGTGGGCGAACCAAGATTGGATCCGGATCCCTTCTTAGCTCGCCTGTGGTCCACGCTGCCGTACCAAGCCACATATACACAATATCAACACTACACAGCTCTACTCGGGTAGAGCGCTTTACTACGTGCTAACATCTTCATGCGGAAGGTTACGATGAAGCTGTACAAGCCTTCGGTCTAACAGCAAAAACATTAACAGAGAATAAGTAAGATTCGTCATTAACATATACAACATATATAGTAATTTCTTATCTATTTATGTTATACAAAGTTAATCAGCGGCATCAGATGATCTGGCAGCGTTCGGCGCCGTAGTTCCGCCAGGAAACTTCATACGTCATGTCGTTCTTGTCCAGTTAAGAAAAGGACCAATATTTAGCCACTTCCGCACATGCAGTCATGCAACAAAGTGCGCCGCCCGCCAGCCCGCTGATAAATGCGTATACGGCAAACAATGCGAATCACACAACCGCCACCGCCAAACCACTTAACACGTGTTTCACCCCTCCACGGGGCATCTTCAGGAGTTATGTTACACCGATTAGTGCCAAACACAGAGTCCTGTTTAGTTAATCACAAGGGGTATTAAAGTCAGTTCTGAGGGCTGGTAGAGGATGACTATTGTTGCTCACAGGATAACGATGTTAAGCCAGTGTTTACATGTGAAAGAATTATTAGTGAAATTGAAATTATTAATGAAATCATTCTTCGCCCGTTAACCCACGTATTATTTGTATGAAGGGGAATTACCCGCATTTACAAACATAATAATTATTATTAACCTCTATATCAAGATTTTGTTTTATAACAGTATAAAACGATGTCGCTATTTTATTCATAAAAAGGCGCTTTATTTACCAGTTGGAAATTCTATTATTCTGTTGCTTGGACTATCGAAAAAACATATTAAATATGAATATAGCTGTTTGAAATAATTTGTGCGTGCCAAAATAATCAGTTTAATATTTATATTAAATCCTCAAGTTCAATAATCTCAACTCATTATTAATAAAAGGGACATCTAGCGGTGGTAGTCGACACTAAAACAAATATTCATGCCCTTGTAGTGCTAACAATAAAGTCGATTTAAAATTCGATTCTGTTGGCGTTTTTTTAATTTTAAATTTATTTGATTATACTTATGTCTTATAATTATTGATTTATTGAAGTGTTTAGGATTCTAAAAGATGTATACACAGGCTAGATACTTAGAAACATACTTAATTATTTAATGGCAAAATAATTTTGCCGGTGGCTACATTGAATAACTAATAAATGAATTTTCTGAGGTATTTTGTGGGAACTAAGCAGAAATAAGGAACTTATAAAATATTTTCTTGGTATAGAAAAATATGAAAAAAAAAATAAAACTGTATTTTGATTCAATTAAGGGATATGTTATAGTCTCATAGATAAGTAAATATGATCAAAATAAAATAATTGTAGAAAAATTTGGCTTTTTTTAAAAAAAGAAATGAACTCTTTTAATGTAATAGAAAACAGTTAAATGTAAGATCTAAAAGCAGAAATATGGAAGTTAAGGACGGCCGAAAATGCACACAAGTTTGATATTTAAAAAAAGAAATCAAAAGACACTGGGTCTATGCCAATGGGTAAAGATTAATAATAAATAAATTATTATTAGGATCTGTTTTTGTGATTCTTTATCCGCACATATACTTGTTTAGATTGTCGTCTCTAACTTTTTAGAGTTATTCAATATAAAACCCAATTTATATTACTCACAGGAGATACGAACCCGCCAATATATATATAGATATATATATCAAACAAATCATCTACACCATTGTTCTTAGCTGATATTGTTACTCAATAGATGGCGCTTATATCAATAACATAGATAAGTGTCAATTGGTAAAGTAGAAGGGCAATGCGCAACGTTTCTACCTATTCAAGTGCAAATAGCAAATGGTTTATGACACGGATCGCTGCCCACAAGGTCGCGGATTGTATTCCGGCTTTGTACTAATATAGTGAACAATCTCTTAGAACAAATGGAATGGTAAACGAGCACGTTAGTTTTAGCTACTGATATATATATATTGGTTAATAAGGTGAAAATCCTTAATGGGATAAATTAAATATTAATAATATACAGGGTGATAAGTACACTTTATTCAAAATCTAATGATTTCAGAAATAATAGATAATTTAATGATGATAGAGCAGTGTTTCTTAACCTTTTTTTTCTGGCATGCCTCCACCTTAGCCTTTCTAAAATCCTTAGGTTTTTATTTTTTTTAATTTGCTTTTTAATTTCAATTTGGCACCCAAATAGATATAGACACCCACTGCAAGGCGTAAGGCGTCCTCCCCCAAAGATATTTATGTAGGGGTAATACTTTGTAAAAAAAATAGTTTCAGTTTCAGTAAAAGATGTCTCTGAAATAAATTGCATCAATCTATTTTTCCTCTAGCAGTGCCTGCGACTTCTTTCCCATAGAATTTAACGAAAAAAAATTTTTTGGACTATTTAGTTTTTTTTTCGTTTAAGAATTTTTATGAAATAAAGTTGCCTAAATTACTCCTTATTCATCAGCTACCTGCCAGTATAAGTCACTTAAAAAACTATAGGGAGTTCCATGTCGATCTGTGGACGTCATACAGCTGAAATGATAACATATACCTATTTTAGATGCATCTATTTTCAAAAGGTATTAAAAAAAACCCCGATAAATCTAAATGCGTGGTCATCACCTGATACGACTATTATTCCGGCAGGAGAGAAGTACAGAAGGAAAACGATGATCAAAATGGGGGAGTTCGGTGCTCCCGAGGTAACAGTATGCCAAGTGCCAATGATCTATAGCGGTGTACAAATAAACAGAATTTCCCCTGCCAATGATTCCCCGAGGACGGATACTACCTCACGTGGGTAAATAGTTACGTATATTACAAGTAAATCTCAATAAACCAATACCTCGCTTTGCGTTGTTTCGGTTTGCGTTTTTTTCGAAGTTGCGTCGCTGCTTAATTAGTACTAATTTTCACTGTGCGTCGTTAGATTTTCGAGGTTGCGTTGTTTTGAATTCGAGTCTATAATTTTTTTTCAACAGATGGCAACACTTTCGTTTCTAATTGCGCCATGCCATCAAAACTCGGGGATTCCCTTTCTAATTAAAAATCAACGCAATTTGAATATAGTTTTATTTTCAATTTTTTTTGCTAATTTTGGAGTTCAGTTTCAATTACGTAGTGTGTTGTGCTTTTTTAAAAAGAGAATAATAAATCTATATAAATTTTTAAGTGATGTTTCTGGTTACAAAAAAGGTGTAAATTTTTCCAATTTATTTATTAGCAGTGTTATATTATTTTTGTGTTTTAAATGTTTACTTTGTTCAATTTTCTTTTTAAAAAGTAGTATTTTCGTAACCCTGGTACCTATCTTCGATCTTGATATGGTTTGCTATAGAAAATCTTAATTCACTTTACGGCGTTTCAATTTGCGTCGTGTTTCTTCGGAACGTAACCACGACGCAAAGTGAGGTATTGGTGTGTAATGAAAGTAAGATATGCAAGATTGTCTAAGTAGCTGATCTACCTAAAATTTAATCTCGGTAGAGCCGATTACATAGTTTCAATACATTAGTTACGAAAATTGGAACCAACACCCCATTTTTTGTGCAGCTTAACAAAACACACAAAACTTAATTATCATTGTAATGTCGTGATATTGATACACGCCCACTATAAGGTATAGGTATATCCTATGCTCCAATCATTCAGCGGTTTTGGACCTGGACTATTTCATTGCACCACCTATGATAGTCTACTGGTTCGTGGTCATCACTCCAGAAGCTTTGTCCCCAACTGCCATCAGACCAGAACAGTTGGTTCTTCTGTGTATCTCATTCCTGACTCAGCAGGCAAAATTCCGAGTATAGCTGACCTTGAAACTTCTCATAAAGCCAATCAAATATAATGACGGTTTCACAAACGAAATTACGAGTACAAAATCATTCGACAATAATTAAATGCAAGTCGAAAATATAATTCTATAACACTATATTATCACAATTTACGATAACATATAATTTACATAAAAACAATAAACCTTATGTCAAATAAGACATTTTTTTTGACAGTTAAATTGGCGGGATATATAATCAGCTAGTCGCATGTCAGATCATTTATTCCTGTCACCAAGATGGGGCAGAGGGCGTCCACAGTACGTCGCCATCCCGAGCGGTCTTGAACCTCGCGCTTCACTTCGCTCCACGTCATTCCAACTGCCTTCACTTCTGCAGTGATCGTCCATCGCCAGGTTTGCTTTGGGCAGCCACGTCTTCGATTTCCTTGAGGATTCCATTCTAGGGCTTGCCTCGGTATGTGATCAGAGTACCTTGTTTGGATTTCCAGATGTATTGTGCTATCTTTAAAGCAATAAAATGTCTAACTGACTAAGATAATGCACATTATTATCTAGTTTAGTAAGGTGATGGGGTAAAGGGCGTCCACAGTACGTCGCCATCCCGAGCGGGATTACTTCGCTTCACGTCATTCCAACTGCCTTCACTTCTGCAGTGATCGTCCACCGCAAGGTTTGCTTTGAGCGGCCACGTCTACGATTTCTTTGAGGATCCCATTCTAGGGCTTGCCTCGGTATGTGATCAGGGTCCCATCGGAGCGTGTGGCCTATCCAGTTCCACTTGCGGCGTTTGATCTGCTGGTCGATCGGCATCTCACCGCAGCGTTTCCAGAGATCTACGTTAGAGACTTTCTCAGCCCAGTATATACCGAGAATACGTCGAAGACAGTTGTTAGCAAAGACTTGAAGCCGACGCGAGATATCTTTGGTGAAATTCCACGTCTCGCATCCATATAGCAACACGGTTTTCACATTGGACCTGAATATTTTGAGTTTAACTCTCCTAGTCAGTTTCCGTGATTGTCATACAGAACGGAGCCGTGCGAAGGATACCTTTACCTTGGAGCAGTGGCGTAGCTAGGGGGTGGCGAGTGGGGCGGCCGCACCAGGCACCACAAGCAGGGGGGCACCAAAGTTAAAAATATTTTTTTTTGAATAAAAAGAATATCGAATTTTACTATTTTTGTGCTAAAAAAGCTGTTAAATAATATGAACATTAAAAAAAAGTAAACGGTTACAATTTATAATATACACAGTGTTTTAAGCCTTTCATTCGCAAAACACACAAAGTGTTTTTTAAAAGGGCCCTAAATCACAAAAACACATATCTGTGTTTCAAACTAGTCGACACCATTGATTTTGAAAATGTGATTAATGACTTTGCAGGCCAAAAAGCGAGGATTGTTCGTTTTTAAATTTTCCCAATAAATTTTATTAAGATCTAATGTTATTTTATATGTTATATACTTATTATTATTTTGAACCAAATATATATGTATATATATTAAATACATTCTGTTCTGAATTTTGAAATTATTTAGACTCTTTAGGGGGGGGGGGGGACACCAAGCCCCAATCTGCCCCAGGCCCCAAACACCATAGCTACGCCACTGATTTGGAGATTCTCGAAGCATGTCAGAAGCGATTTTTTTTTAATTTTTAGATGAAGTTTTACAGCCAGTAACCTATTGTCATAGTAGCACTTAGGTTCATTAAACCGTTATTCTATTACGTATTTAACAAAGTACAACGATGACAAGTCACAGTTTGACCTCCATTAATTGGACAAATTGCTCGATGACACATGTTATTTGCCCTTTATCTAATCTGTTTTGAGGGATTCATTTTAATTCATAATATAATACACATGAAATGTGAATTATTTATATATTCTTGCAAATCAATTTCATCACCTTCAAAGTAATCACCGTCTGATAAAATGGTCTTTTGCCAACGCTTTTTAGGACTAAACAGTCGGAATAAAAAAATGCCTTTTTTATAAACCAATTAAAACTGTGGTACTGTAATAGAAATAGATAACTGAAGTGTTTGAGGATGTACGAAAGGGATGGAATGATTGAGAAAGGAAGATGGAATTGTAGAATGATAGAAGAAGGAAAAAAAGATATTGTGAACTATGGAAGACGAGAACGAAAATATAATTCAAGTGAAAAATTATTAAGATATACAAAACACTGTTCCCAATTAAATAGGGGTGGAAGGAGAGGTCCCCAATAGCAGGGGCCAAAAAAAAAACAGTCGGAATACTCTTTATCCGATATAACCTTGAAGACCTTCGATTCGATTTTATCTCTTCAATCGTGTTAACATGGCATCCCCGCATTTGCATTGCATTATCAGTTTACTGAATAGCCGGAAGTCGCACGAAGACAAATCAGGGAAATACGGTGGCTTCAGAAAGATATGAGTCGAGATTTTGTCAAAAAACTTTTTTGTTTTTTGACAAAGTTTTTTGAGAAAGAAAAATATATATACAGAAAAACCGATTGATTTTTACCGCTTCTGCTTGAATTTTGTATACTAGATGGCAAAAGGTTGTTGATAAATAAGAACTTGTTAAAAATGCAGTCGTGTAAATTTAACTTAAGAAAGCGACATTACCTTCCGGTCCCCTAATAAAATCTGTTTAACTTGACTGCTCATCTGTATATTTTGTTAAAAAGATATTAACTTTTTTTGTAATATAAATCTGGAACCAAATACAATTATTTAATGTGCTAATAAAATGTTTCAATACATCTCTATATTTTTTGTAACACTTCAAGTCGTCGTAGTACTAAACCGGCAATGTACGTCTAACACAATGATGCGACGGACACAGATTATTCTAACACCGTTCGTGCATTCACATATATAACCTCTTTAGTGTTTCGCAAGCAGCGCGGGAAATATCACGCGCGGCATGGCGGCTCCGTGCAAACTCTTTGACAGTAAAAAGCGCGCGAAAAATTACACAAGTCGACATTTTAAAAATAGTATATTTAATCTATCATTTTTATGACTTTAATTTGTTTAGAAATTAGTTAATTGTTTTTTAATTGTGTACAATGGATAAGTTTTTAAGGAGTTTAACTTTTGAGTAGAAAATGTGGTATAGATGGTGTAAGATCGATAAATACTTTTACAAGGATATATTGACTGTGAATTGCGTTGTTAAGAGTGTAAATAAAACATTGGTATATGCGAAGAATGTTATTAATTATTTCGGTATGTTTTTTTTATTTATTATTCCACCATGTTTAGAATGAGTCATGAGTTTGAATGCAACGTTCTAATGTGATTGTAAATATACGAAGGACATTTTTTTTAACTAATAACACCTTTTCAAATTTAATTTTTTTATGTTTATTCCACTTTAAGTATAGCATTTGACCTCTATTTCGCCTGATGTTAAGTGATTACGAGGTCTATATACATACTTGCATAGAAACCTATTCACTCTTTACTATAGGTATAAAACGCTTAGTGGTTGAAGGTATTTCAATCGTGTACAGATGTCGTGAATCTAGATGAGAGAAGATGTCTTGTTGTCCGATGGAAAAAAGGAGATTGAGAAATTTATTGATGCTCAGTAGAATGTATCTTGAAGTGAAAAATAATACTTGAATGGTACTTATATAAAACTTAAAACTATGTTGACAAATCCTAGAACTAACTTTATTTATATAACCAACCCCAATACTTACTATTCAACTAATCTAATTATTTATAATTATTTAAGAGTATGTGGTAAAAAATATATCTGTGTTAATTAGTGTAAAAACTGTGATCTAGGAATGTAGATGAAGGAAGGAAGGAAATACAATAGTGAAAATCGTATGAAGCGCGAAAGAGAATTCACGATAATAATTGAAAAATTGACTTCACCCGAATTTGTATCGTCTTTACTCCACAAAAGGCATGGAGAACAAGAAAAAAAACTATTATTTAATAATATTATTATTCGCATAGGCACTACGCCCACGCCCACATTTTGTGGAGATGATTTAGTAAATGGTCGACAGCATCGCCGTGCTACTAACGCGTGATAGTAGCATTTACAACGCGCTAGGGAGAGAACGGAGCTTATTACATCGCGACAGAATCGAGTTTGCATCGCGACAGAATCGAGTTTGTATCGCGACAGAATCGAGTTTGCATCGTCACAGAATCGCGTTTGCATCGCGACAGAATCGCGTTTGCATCGTCACAGAATCGAGTTTGCATTGCGACAGAATCGCGTTTGCATTGCTACAGAATCGAGTTTGCATTACGACAGAATCGCGTTTGTATTGCGACAGAATCGATTTTTCATCGCGACGTAATCTCGTTTGCATCGCGACAGAACCGCGTTGGTATCGACAGAATCACGTTTGCAACAGAATCGCGTTTGTATCGCGACAGAATCGCGTTGGTATCGACAGAATCACGTTTGCAACAGAATCGCGTTTGTATCGACAGAATCGCGCTTGTATCGATAGAATCGAGTTTGCATCGCGACAAAATCGAGTATGCATCGCGTTTGCGTCGAAACAGAATCGCGTTTGCATCGCGATAGAATCGACATCGTCACAGAATCGCGTTTACATCGACACAGAATCGCGTTTACATCGACACAGAATCGCGTTTACATCGACACAGAATCGCGTTTACATCGACACAGAATCGCATTTGCATCGCCACAGAATCGCGTTTGCATCATCACAGAATCGCGTTTGCATTTTTAGCGTTTTAGTGTTGAAAGTTACGCCTCGGGTGTATTGTGTACTGACAATAGACATTTTGGAGATATTTTGTTTCTGCGCAATGTCTTGCCTTTTGAAGTTAAGGCGTGATCTAAGGCAACATATATTACGACAGTATATATATAGTATATATATAATATATAAAGTGGTTTACGAACCTTTAGATGCGGCGCGGGTAATCCCTACCTCCACTAGGTTGACTGTCGACATAGTTCAAGTTGCATGTAGTCGATAGATGCGAGCAGCGCAGGAGTGGTGATCGTGACGAATTTTAAAAGAGATTTAGGCTTTGCAGCGTTCATCGACTGAAAAGAAGAAAATACCGTCGTTTCTGCCCATAGACAACAAGGCATATGCCTCTCCACATATATGTATATGGTGATATACCATAATCATCACGCTTAGGAGGCGGGTTGGTGATCGCCGTGTTGTATTATGGTACACAGAGGACGCTGCTGCCCATCATCAGGAAACTTGTTTGTGAACACTGGCAATTCAGTCAATATATAAGATTGTATCTCGGGAATCGAACCTACGTCTTAGTCTACCATATATGTGCCACTGCTCACATCATATATTTTTAGTAATAAAATATAATACCGAAATATGTTTTTATATATATATATTGACATTACTTGTATAGAGATATTTGCATTTAATATCCCATAGCTTCATCAACTGCTCGCAGATGGAATTGCTTCTAGCTTGCTATGGTATTTAAGCTAAATAAAAATAAAAAACTCATATGTATTAATGACTAACATATAAAGTGCATGAAATTTACTAATTTCTTCTATTTTCTCTTTTAATTCCCAAACCTATTGTTGCTTTTGTTATGTCCTATTTCACCTGAAACCTTTTGCGTGTTAAAAAAAAACATTGTTACAATTTACGATCATTCCAAATTTAAATCGGTTCCATATTTAAAAAAAATTAATAACATACGAAATGGCGAATTTCACGACATTCCGCTGATGTTTTTTATCGATTCGTAATTCAAATCTCATATTTGTTCTTTTTTAATCTTTGTTTCGTTATACAATTAAAACATTAACCATTTGAATTTCTCTCCGGATCGATTCTAAATTTAAAATTTATTGCGAATGTATATAAAAAAAAAACCTACGATTTTCATTTCAAATTTGTTCCAAATTCAAATTTAAACGCGTTCGTAATGAATTTCGTACGAGTGTCCCTATTTATTCTTATCTTACATTCGCTTCTATATATGACAAAACGTTCCATTTAAATAAACATTCGAAATCTGTTCCAAATTCAAATAACGCTCGTATTCAAAATGGCTAATTTGCCGGCGTTGCGCATGACCAATTTGTCCTTTTCACGTCCATTTAATCGACGTCCTGGCTATAACGCCTGTCACTCGTGTGGACTATTTCTGCGCTATCGTCGCGCTATTTATGACTCTATAACCGCTATTTTTAATCCTCCTGTAATATATCTCCTACCTCTCCTATTATCTCCGCTTTTCTCCGTCATTCCCGTTGTGTTGCGAGCAGCTTCCCGTAGCAAAGCATACTTCACATACACAGACGGGACATACGAGGAAGAATACAGCTGTTGGCCGCCTGCCGTTTGTATGATTATCATCTCGCTGGTGGAGATCGTGCTGTTCTGCTATGACGCCGCTCAGGGCAAGACGGACGCCACCGGACCCATCGCTCAGATCTTCATCTACAACCCCCACAAGAGGCAGGAGGCGTGGAGATTCCTCACATATATGCTGGTGCATGTTGGGTGAGTATATTCCCTATATCATTTACATATATATATCTACATATATATATATCAGGGTTGACCAAGGTCTTTGATAGTGCGGGCCATTTTTATAAATTTAAAATGGATTGCAAGATGCAATTGAATCCGCATCTAAAACACACAAAAGAATTTTTAATATATATATATATATATATATATATATATGTGTGTGTGTGTGTGTGTGTATATTTATATGTATATATATGAATGTATGTACGATAGTGTATTATATTGACAGTGTATATGTTGAGTGGGTTTGCTCTAGTTACATATAGTATGAAGTATACAGTACATATTACATATTATACTACATATATAGTATATAAAAGGGGTTGCCAATCTCCTTTATAGTTCGAGCCATTTATAAAAATTTGAATTTTTTTGCGAGCCATAATTGAATACGCATTTAAAACACGCAAAAGAATTTTTATTTACAAAAAACATATTTATCATATTTAAACAAAAATATGTGTATTGAAGTTATATATATGCACACGTATATGACAGCACTCCTAATAATACTTAAGACGCTGGTTGGTTAATTACGATCGATGTTTATATTTCGTTAATTTTATGGTGGAATAATAATAATTATTCACACCAGTAATTTGTTTCGATTTCCGAGGAGCTAAAAGAAGTAATATAATATTTACAGACATTAAAATAATTAAATAAACTAACAACTTGAGGTTTTAGCAGTTAGAGTTCCAAATAACCCTTCCATTGCCTGAGCATTGGAGTCCATCCTGAATCCCATGCTAGATTTATCCACGAAAAAACACACGGGTTAATTATATGATTCGCGCCAACAATTACCAATTACTTTGTCAATTGCAGCGACGACTTACACGATGTTAATTCACTATGATATAATCCTGTTACAAATACACCTATCCCCAGATTTACACGGTACTCGTTTTACACGTTTTCGCTTTTACACGGCTTTTCGAATAAGTTTTATTTTGTTTTAATAACCGATTTTATTACCATCTCTCATGATGTAAATATTTCTGCTTCAAACATCGAATCGGCACAAATAACTTCGAGTGATGAAAGTGAATTCGAACCTTCGATTCCGAAAAAAAGAATGAAAGTAATTTCTTTTTTGTTCTTTTGTTTAATGTATATTGTAATTAAATATTTAAAAAAAAACAGTTTTTACGTAATATACTAAATATTTTAACTTGTCAATGCATTTTATTTTTATTTCTGTGTACACCTAAAATCATCGAAACAAATCACAACTGTTAAATAGCAAAATTAAGCATTTTCAGCAAGTTTTTCGATTTACACGTTTTTCTCAGGAACGTATCTACCGTGTAAATCGAGGGATAGGTGTATATGAATATTTTTTTATGTAATTAGGAAAATTAATTAAAATCTAACAGGTAAATTGTAACAAAAGGAATGTAAATAAATGAAATAAAGTTGTATTTTACCATTGTAACAATAAACAAAAATTGTAACAAAACTGTGATCTAGAAATATAGATAAAAGAAAAAAGGAGATGCAAGAAGATCATTTGAAGCAAAAAAGGAATTAATAATAGATAATGTGAAGAACGAAAGAGAATGTACAATAAAAATTGAAGTCTCCACAAAAGGCAGAAGGAACAAAAGGACCCAAAAATAGGAATCTAGACTCGGCTGTGACAGTACATTGCATTTTATTAAAGTTATTATTATTTTTTCCTACCTTGATAGGCGAAAGAAATTTATATGGTGATTGGTTCACTATCCAGAGATTGCTGAGCAATAATGGTCGAATCCAGGGGTGATAAACCTTTTTTAATCAAACGAGTAATTTAAATTTTTTTTAGCGAACCGTAGTACCTACAGTAACACTTATTAATAATCTACAAAAGGTTACAATAAAGAACTATAATTAAAAAAAAAAACTTTTGTAGATGACAAATTTAATACAAAAATAGTAACACGTCACAAACAGATTGTTTTGATTTAATATATATTACTACTTATAATCAATTTTTTAATAATATATTTATGGGAAAAAGACGATAAAATAAATTCAATTTTCGAAATGCCACGCGGACCGGGTGTTTATCACCCCTGGTCCAATCTTCTAATCTTTGCGTGCAAAAAGCCTCTGATAGAGCAAGACAAGAAGAGACCATTGGCCATAAATATTTTATGGATCCCCTTTTTAAGGCCTGTTGTTCCTCTATCTTAAATCTATGACAAGGACTTAAAAAAAAACATTTTTTTGTTATTAGCATTATTCTCTTCTGTCTTCTCAAGTTCTTTTACTATATCTTATAATATATCTGTTGTGGTCCTTACAATAGGCCATGTGCCTTTTCCTTCGCCGCATTAAGAATCGCGATTTAGTTCACAGTTTTTTTTTATCTTTATATCTATAATTATTTTTTTCATTATTTTATTACTCAACCAGATTTTTTTTATTTAGTTTTATTTATATCTATTACTCTTGTATTATTTTATAATTAAGTGTTTATTTGCCGATATATTTTTAATGCTTTATTATCTGTATCTAATACGCTAAGTCTTATGTATAAAATAATTGTGTCGTTCTGAATTTCAAATTGAAAAAAATCTTTTTACAGTCAAAGAACAATTATACAGTACCCAGCGATAAATATTGCACATCGATATATTGCACCTTTGAAAAGAGATAGTCGGCTAATTTCGAACTGTCGCACGAAATACGACTGATAAAACGTCACGTAGGTAGTGTGGAACAGAGATAATGCTATACGAAGCCGAAATTAGCCGATTGTCTCTTTCCAAAGATCGATGTGGAATATTTATCGTCGAATACTGTATTTGTTTCTGGAACAATCTTGATACTTAGATATGTAATTTACAGTTCAATTCGCACCAAATGTTTTTGTCTATAAAATCAAATCTGTTTTGTTTATTTCAGGGTAGTACATTTATTAGTAAACCTCCTAGTCCAGCTGTTCCTCGGAGTGCCGCTGGAGATGGTCCACAAGTGGTGGCGGGTGGTGCTGGTGTATTTAGCAGGAGTAGCAGCAGGGTCTCTGGCCACAAGCCTTACAGACCCTAAGGTCTACCTCGCGGGTGCTTCTGGTGGGGTCTACGCGTTAATAGCTGCGCATATCGCCACAATTATTATGGTATGTATATCTTATTATGTCCATATGTATTCCTTTTTCAAATCTCCTTTGATGAAAACCGTGTCTGCCACAAACAGTCCCGAATGATGTAAAAGTAAAGTGAAATTTCCATGTTTTGCTTCGACATTTGACGTGTTTTCTCGATTTAAAACTATAAAAAAGGTTTTATTGCAAACTGTATAAACCGTAACAAGCTATAGCTTTAAATTTTTTACATCTATAACCAATCATCCTGTATAATGAGCAATTACATCACACAGCGCGAATAATAATAAAAATATAGAGCCATTTTGATTTCTAAGTGCCAAATCAAATGCCGATCGCCAAAAAACATTTTGGAAAGAGTAAGACAGTGACACATTATTTAATACTTATAGAAAGATCTGCCGGCTTCTTTCTTTCAATAGAATTAGGACCCTTTTATTCAGGGTCACAGTGAACAACATCGTCGCCTTCCAATAGGCCTGTTGGTGGTCAAAAGTTGACTAGTAATCGATAAAAAAATACAAAAAGAGTAGATAATAGTTTTAGCCTATATACGCCCACTGCAAGGCATCAACCTCCCCCAAAGATGCTGTCCATCCTCTGAAAACTTGTCTGTGAGCAGTGGTAATCCTATATAATGCACAGTGTGACTGTCTCCTGGGAATTGAACCCGCGACCTAGGATCGCTAGTCACAGTCCATACCCCTAGGCTACGTCTAGTAAATAAGAGTTATGTAAATAGAATAGATAAAGATATACATACGGGATAGGCAAAAACGAAATGAAAAAAGTACTTGTAAATCTAACTAAATCTTAATCTAAATAGAACAAATAACATAATGTCTATGTATTGCAGTCATCAGACTCCAAAATCAAATTCACGAACGCATTCTGAATACACAAGAAAACTAAATAATTAGAAAACTGTTCAAGACTCGGTAACATTTGCTGAAATCTTTAAAAGTATCTAATGGAATCAGGTGTTGTTTTGCGGAAGTCCATCGTAAGTAAGAAAAGGACTAATATATAACTACTACCGCTATGTAGCAGTAGTAATGCAATAAAGTGAGAGTAACTACTCGGTGTTTGGCACTAATCGGTGTAACATTACTCCTAAGGATGCCCCGTGGAGGGGTGAAAAACGTGTTGAGTGATTTAACGGTGGTAGTTGTGTAATTCGCATTGTTTACCGCACGTGCATTTATCAGCGGGCTGGCGGGCCGGGCACTTTATTGCACGACTACTGCTACATAGCGGAAGTAGCTATATATTAGTCCTTTTCTTTAAAAGTAATAAAACATGTTATATTTTCTGTGATCAAAATGTAAGGTGAAATTGTCATTTGTAACTCGCAGGTATTAGGAAGGCAGGTAATTTTTTTTTCCTAGGTTGGTAGGTTTGTCAGAAAGTTGTAGTTTTAAAGCTAATTATTGTCGCCCATCTATAAAACTATATTTGTAAAGAGGAACTGTTCAGTTTCGCGCCTGCTCTCAGCAGGACTGTCTTCCGAGCCGGCGGTAGCTTCCTGTAGGAACAACAATGCCGACATTTTATGTTGAATGACAATTCGAAAGCGCTTGTAACAGCCTATTCGAATAAAAAATATTATTACAAAGCACGAGTTACAGAACCATCTAAACAATAAAGACGGAACCCTAGGATTAAGAACACGCGTGATCTTGAAGATATTTATAAATTTTTTGTGTGTACGGTTCTCGAAAATCCTAATTGAGTATCTCGAACTTATTAGAACCTTATCCGTAGTATAAATAGGTGTACTACCCATGTCGACAGTTCGGTTTTGGTTTTCGAGTTATAAGATTAAGATCTACGATAAGTGATACAAAGTGACTATTTGGTAAATTACTTGGACAGTAATTTCTTTAGCGATTTGGAAGCGTAGTTTGGATTAAGCGAAAGTATACTTTGTGTTAAAGTAGGGTGACCATATGATTTGTGAATAAATGACTCCTTGTGAACCAGTGGTGTTTCATTATGAGTCAGAACCTGCTGTTTCTAGCTGCTCGTGGTCGTCACTGTAGACACTCGGACGCCCATCAGTGGTCAGGGAAATTAATTCTAAGTTTGCTATTGAATCAGAATTGGGCAGAAATGGAGTTCGCGATAGTTCAACTCCTGGTGTTCCTACTCCTGGCTGGCGTGGACGTGGGCACGGCGGTGTACGACCGCTACTGGCGCCACCTTCAGCAGAATATAGGATACGTCGCGCATCTTGCCGGCGCAATAGCTGGTGAGTGAGATGATAAAAGAATTCAGATTCCCCTGTCAAACGTATATGCAATTCTTACTACAGGAACTGTAGAACAACCCTTATGTATGTTTCAACTAAAAACTATCTTTACTAATAAATATATATGTCTACAGGACAGTTTAGACTTTAGGTAAAAAAAACAGTGAATTTATTGAAACCATTCATATTTATTGATTTTATTCTTATATTTCACTTTCCCATTTTATCCTTCACTCAAATCTCTATCTTTGTTCACATTCAAACCGTTTCCCGTGCATCACCTTCCTTCCCTCATCTTCGTTTCTAGACCACCGTTTGCTACATTATCACAGTCTTTCTTTCTTTTAATAACTAAAGAATAAATATGAATACATTATCATATTAGAATTTGGGATCTTCAAACGTAACACACTGTCGAGCTTTCTGACGACATGACTACAATAAAACGAGATAAAATCTTTACATATATATAAAATTGAAGTGTCTGTTTGTAATATAAAAATAATCGTTTTTTACTAAATAAATATGAATTAATACGGCACATATACAAAAAATATGTTTTTAAAAATTTTTGTCTCTGTATATTATATACGAGTATGTATATCTTGCTAGGCGACAGTTTCGATTTAAACGATCAAAAGCGTCGCAATAGTAAAAAGACGCAGTGGGTGGCCGACAAATCTTATACTTCAGCGAGTATCTTTATGTAGGATACTCTGTAAAATGGTGGAAAATTTATTTTATCAAGTTGCGAAGTATGCAATGGAGACGCGCACAGTTGGTAGCGAGATTAAAGGATGACGTCATGTGTTTTATTTCGCTAGCAACAATGCACGTCTCCATTACACCTTTGGCTATTTGATTGAATTAAAATAATTATTTAACGGAATACGCTTCATATGAAATTACAGATATTTATAAACAGTATTAATTTATATTCCAGGTCTATTAGTCGGTATAGGTGTACTGAGGAATTTGGAAAAAAGAAAATGGGAAAAGCGCCTATGGTGGGCAGCGGTTGTCCTCTACTTCTCTCTCATGATTGCCGGAGTTCTAGCAAATATATTCTGGTACTCGCATTTCCAGTGAAAACACGTGTTCATACCAAAGTACTGATCTATGAAAATATCAATTTGTCTATTCTCGATATGACGTATACAGTCGAAACCATATTAAATACACCAAATACTCTATCATTTTACGTTTTAAATATATTATTAATGTATTTATTTTATTGTCTATTTAATCTGTGATTGGAATAGGTGAAGCTATTTTTGGTCATTAATTCAACATTCAACTGGCTTACAGAACAGAAACGTGTCTTTCTTCTTCTCTCTCTCTTTCTCTCTCAAGATCCAATCAGAATTATGACAGTATACAAATGAAAATAACCAGCGTAAACCAGGGGATTGATAAGTTTAACACGTTCCGTGCCGCGGCAATTTTTGAAGATTTTCCATTCAGGCCGCGTGGGGCGAATACGTCCCACACTTTAAAAATTAAAAAAGTCGTTCAAGACGTATGCTTTACACTTTTTCAATACCGCAAAGTTATAATTAGCGAGAATAAGTTATAAATTTTAATATGCATTACGTACGCATGCGTGACGTGAAGTTATCTATATTCGAGCCTGCAATTCATTTGTTTAAGAATCCTTTGTTTTTCAATGACAACTGCAAATGGCCTGAACGGAAAGTGCAGCGGGGGTCGTATATACCCCACAACGACACAGCGCCAAAACTAACACTTTATCCGATCACTGATTAACTAAACAATGTTTTATATATCACTGCCGAATATAAATCCTAAAACATCTATAGCTATTTGTAATAGTGCGTCCGAAACCGCTGTACCGCGCCTGAGGTATCCGCGCGGAACGGGGGAAGTATAGGCCTCTTTTTTTGTTTGCGGCATTTGATCTTTTTTCCACGGCTCTTACCTCGTTGTGTTATCTAAGGCGCGGTACACCGGTTCCGGTAGCACTATAATTACATAACGACAATAAGAAAAACTTGTCTATAAAAAAGTAATGAGCTAAAGTCTATGCCTAGACATTATCGAAGTGCCTTTTCGTGTTTATAAGTCTGCTCTTTCAGCGTATTATAGATGTGCGAGTGTGTGTGTGTTCGAGTGCGTGTTGGAATTCTATTGTTAATGTGTGAGTGTATATTTTTTTATTTATAATTGTTGTAATTAGAAAAAAACACAATTTGTACAAGTATACATTTTAAAATACAACTAATAATAAATATGGGAGCAATTCGTAATTAAAAATTTCAATTATTTAAAAAAAAACTAAAATTTGAAAGTAATGATTAAAAAACAACAATGCACAAATATAAACATAAGAAAATAATTCAATTTTGGACTGATATTTTTTATGATAACATGATATAAATAGTTTTATATTTTATTATTCTGTGGCATCCTCTCCCTGTTGTCTTTGCCTATATCTGTAATAATTTATGACTATATTTATGACAAAGCACAAAATGTATTTTTATTGAACAAATATACTTTGTTTTTACATGAAGCACAAAGATTACAATTAAAATAAGAGCACATATTACCGTGGCATATAAAAATTGATATTAATATCCTATATAAAAATTATTTTGAAATGACATTTCAGTAAAAAAAAAATTAGCCAAATACTGTGCATATTTTATATACCACGGCAATAGGTGCTTTAACTGTAAATTTTAATTTTTAATACAATTTTATTCTTGCATCACTGGAACCGCATTACATCACTTTTAAAATATTTACAAAATAATGTATTACTCAAATCGTCCAATAAACGGTAGCTATTTTAAGATACATTTGTCTGTGTAGTATTAATTATAAATGAGCATTTTTTAGTATACTAAACATATATTTAATTTATGTTATAATATTTAAAAATTATTTGGCTCTATGTTTATAAAATCTGTGTCTGTATGAATAAAGTGACATATTTTTTTTAATTTTGGCGGGAAATTTGACATTTGAATTTGAGTTTAAAGGTTATGTTATTTTATTAATGCATAGTGTAATCACGTGTCACTGTGATAAAATAATTTTTATTCGGTGCATAAAAATAATCGTTCAATTAATACGAAAACATTACAAATGATACAATTTTTATTTTATTTATTATTTTATGAAAAGAAATGGTAATTCAAAAGTATTTATGTCATAATTAGGTACACAGTGAAAAGCTTTTCAAGTAAATGTTACCCGTCCAGTCATTTGCATACCGTGACTTTTTCATCACAAAAGTGTTTTCCATAATAAGCTAGCTTCTTTAAATTAAAGTATATGGATCCGAATATATTGTTTTTGATCAGAAATGTAAATACAGGGTGATTGGAAATAGGTAGTAAATAGTTTAAAACTTTATGTCTTGATATGATACATGTTACTGCTTGGCTAAAATATTTGAGGACAGATAATAAAAAATAATTAATTTTTATATATAGTAATACTAATTTTTCAAACAATTTTCTAATAGGATATAATATATATTAAATAACACAGGATCTATAAATACATCCACTTGGAGCTTTAACATCTATAGCTAATCACCCTGTATAAAAGAAATCTTGTGATGTTTCTCTTTTCATATTTCAATGAGTTCCAGAAATTATGGACACGGCTGTAATATTTCAAATCTAAATGACCACAACCAAGGATAGCTATCCATTTCACTTACCCATATGCTATACGGATATTTAATACAGAAGTGTTCTCCATAATTAGCTAACACATAAACTTTATATAAATATACATGGGATTATATCTGGTTATGATATAAATAGTTTAATATTAACCTAAACCATTTTAATGTTTTGTTTAATGAGTCGAAGTAATATTTGTTATTGTATATTAACAAAATATCTTTGGAAATTTAATTAAATAAAATTTTGAGATCTCAAAAAGTTACAATTTTCGATATAAAAGTTACCAAAATGGTAGTTTTATGGAAATCCTTTCATGTTTTAGAAATTTATTTCATTCATTCTCAATTCATTTACATCTTTTTTTCTCTTTTATGCTTCAACTACTTTCTTTTTTCTTCGTTATCCGTGTAATAATTACATTAGACTGAACCCTTTTGAATATAAATAAAAAGAAAAATATAAAATTTTTAGCCTATATACACGAATAGTTTTGCCCGAGTATTGCCATATTT
The DNA here is from genome assembly GCF_028537555.1 of Battus philenor. NCBI lineage: Eukaryota > Metazoa > Arthropoda > Insecta > Lepidoptera > Papilionidae > Battus > Battus philenor. The sequence continues at coordinate 12,083,919 of NW_027181686.1, forward strand.
TTTATTTATAAATATAGATTGTTAATGTGTTCATGGTTTAAGTATAGATAATTACATATCGATGATATACTGTGACTGGCAACACTATGATAGACAATATTTTTCCCTACAGATTTATTTTTGTATTATAAAATATTTCGTATAAATTTCTGTGTGCATTTGAGATTTTAATTTAATTTTTTTTAATAAAAGACTTGTGTTACTATAAGCATTATGTTATCTGTTGTCGATTGAAACAGTATGTTTTGTGTGTAAGTAATTTTTGAAATAGGAATTGAGTTTAATTTTATTTATTATCCTAATTTATTTACAAGGATATTTAAATTTAAAATTGCGCCAGATCTCCGTGATTTTATAAAAATTAATTTTCCCAGCGCATGCTTGATATCTACCGACGGTCCAGGAGTTGGAACTGTCATAATTTGGCTACTGCGGAGAAAATATTTTCCCGTCATTCTTCTTCTTCTTCTTGAAGTGCCTCTCCAACTAGTGGAGGTTGGCTATCAGCTTCCTGCTCTCTTCCTTATTTTTGGTTCTGCATAATAGCTCAGCAGCGCTGGCGATTCCGGTCCACTCTCTAATGTTACGAAGCCACGACTTCTTTCTCCTACCAACCTTCCTTTTACCAGCGACCTTTCCCATCATGATAAGTTGAAGGAGATTGTATCGTTGGTGTCGTGTCCCGTCATTATTCAAGTTATATCCGCCATTTTCTATTTAGTTATTATATCAAACTTACTGCACATTCAATATTCTGTACAAGCGACATCGCTGCCAAGGATTCTTGTTTTAAAAATATTCGTTTACCAAAGTACCCTCACATAATCCTTCCATTGCATGACTTATTAGCGGTTCCGTTTTAAAAGTAAAACTAAATACTACTAGCGCCATCTGTTGGCGCTTTATGATATAACAGTTTCGTTGGTAGATACCATGAGTTTTATAAAATGACTAGGGTCTGGCGCTCATCGGTACTTGATTTTGACACTATGACATCTGTACAATTTCCTTAACCAGTTCCAACTCCTCAAGCAGTGTATGTAGAAGACAATTGTGCTATGCAACATTTTGAAGTATTAGTGGGTAAGGTACATTGTTCATACAACTGACGGCTGTTGACCACGTGGTGGACCTTCGAAATAGTTGAGGTGGCGATAAGGCCTATACCTTGCAGTAGGCGTCTATCAGGTGATATGATTAAGTTAGCTTGAAACAGGCCATATATTTTGTTAATTCTGTGTCCAATTTAAGTTTGTTAAATATTATTTAATTGTGCATAAGTTCCTTTGTATTAAATTTATATGAATATACGTTACTTTTTATTTAATGCATTTTTATTTTAAATAACAAAAGGACTAATATATAGCTACTTCCGCCACTTTACTTACTTTTTGTATCTATTATAATTATTGTAAACACACAACATATTAACATATAACATATATATTGAAACCACTGCAAAATTATTGACCTCTAAACTGTTTTCACAGGGAGGTTTCGTAAAAATTTAATGGAATCAGGCGTTATTTTGCGGAAGTCCATCCTAAGTAAGAAAAGGACTAATATTTAGCCACTTCCGCACATGCAGTGGTAGTCGTGCAATAAAGTGCACCGCCCGCCAGCCCGCTGATAAATGCGCATGCGGCAAACAATTCGAATTGCACAACTACCACCGTTAAATCACTCAACACGTGTTTCACCCCTCCACGGGGCATCCTCAGGAGCAATGTTACACCGACACGGATGTTACAGAGTGACTCTGTGTTTGGCACTAATAAAGTAGCTATATATTGGTCCTTTTCTTACTTAGGATGGACTTCCGCAAAATAACGCCTGAATCCATTAGATATTTTAAATAATAACCTGTAACAAGTGTTGGGTGTACCATTTTATACTGGTGTATAAAACTATATTGACATAATCCGGATAAGTTATATTTTTGGAATTTACAAAGTGAAGTCATATTTGATAAGTGTGGTAACACTGAAAATTTTGAGAAAACCTGAAATCATTTAGCATGTGAGATTCTTTCAGGCGCTGGTAGTGCAAAGTGTAAGTGCATATATTAATTGTATTGTATTGTTTCGATGAAGCTAGTGCTTCTAGCCTTCTAGACTTTTACAGCTTCGTCTGATATGAGTTCTGGGAAAATCCGTGAACTATACTAAAAACTAACGCATTCGGGTTTCCATAGACACTCTGATGTAGGATGAGAAAAGTGTGGTCAAGTAGCGCCCTAAACATTTTATGTTCCATCCTTGTCAAGTGGAATGCTAACCGTCTCTCCTTTTAATATATTCATCAAGCTTAACCCTTATTTATATCTATTTAAAACAAATTTCAACCAAAACCTCTCCTGCATCCCGCTAACGAAAGGTCTTCACAAAGAATGTTTAGTTCTTCGTATTTGACGAATATTTTAGTGCTAGTCGAAACTTGCATGTTTGGATACGGTAGATAAAACATGAAGATTCAAGTGGCAGCTACATTAGTAACAGACAAGTTGAAGTGATAACAGAAGCCGTTAGCAACTGTTTCCTGATTTTATACCGTGTTTCTTATAACCAATGTACTCTAGGAGCCTATAAAACAGTGATTCCCAAAGTCTCAAAGTCTATATTGACCCCTAGGGGTCTATGACAACCTGTAAGGAGTCTACGTCAGCGAAAAAAATTTGGGGGTTCATGAAATGAAAATGGGGGTCCACGATAGTGCTATTTATTTCTTAGTAATTTATTATTAAAGCATCAGGTTCATCCTTCTCACTTATTACGACTTATTGCTTATGTTATTTTTTTTATAGTTTATTTAATGTTACGTATATTTTACATAACAGATACAAAATTTTATTTTGAGTAGTTTTAATTTAAATTCAATTTATAAATTTTTAACATAAGTTATAAGTTTATAAGTTTATAAGTTTTTACTATAAGTTTTTAACACGAACTTCACTACAGTTAGAAATTTACAGGAAATCAAAATCAGATAAGTAGGGGGTCTACCCAACACGGAAAAACATGGCAAGGGGTCTACGACACAAAAAGTTTGGGGAACTATGCTATAAAACATTACATGTGTCTCCAAAAGTTTTAAAAATAATCAGAGAATAAAATTTCCAATAAGACTATTACGTAACTAAGACACTAGAATTGTATCTATAATACGAGGCCAATGCCTACTTCCGCAACACGGTAGAGTTACACGAAAAACCTGATTAATTTCTATCACAATTACTTCTAAATCAGGCCGATCACATGATTAACTTTCTTTTAATCACATGATATTCTCGAGCAGAAATAAACATAAATAATTAACTGCAGGCGAATTATTAAAGTAAATATACATTTTACTTTATATCTTAAATATTCAAGTTTAAAGTTTAAGAAGAACTTAGTCGTAGTGTTCTGTTTATAAGAACACAATTACACGCTTCGTTTGCAAGGAGATTGGCAAAGTTATAAACACCTATACATAACTGTTTATTATACACGTCATCTTATGACAACTACTGGTATAGGTGTTGCCAGATCATCAAAAAACTAACATTTTAGTAGAATTTTTATATGAGATACTTAGTCAATAGATTCTGTATATTATATTTATTTATTTATTTATTTAACAGTTTATTGCACACAATAAAAACACTAAAGTAACAATACAAATATAACTGACACAACAGGCACTACTTATTTCTAACCAGAAATTTCTTCCAGTAGGCGTACGGAAGGAGATTCATAAAAAGTAACACAGACACAACGTGCACAATAATTAAATTGAAATATTTACAATAGATACGACTATACTACTTACTATATATATATATATATATATATATATATATATATATATATATATATATATATATATTAAAAGAATAAAACTAAATTATCTGCTACTGGTAATTGTTTCAAGTTAATAATATTTATTAATGTAAAATCATTTCTATAATACGTTTTATTTACAATTTCATTATTATTCCAATTTTTTTTCGGATATTGTCGAAACGTATATTATTATGAAACTATTTAAATGTATCCTAGCCAGTTCAATAAAGTATATTAAATAAAATAAATTAAAAATTCCACGATCCGCAGATTCATGAATGTTACATATTTCTGATTTGATTATTCGTATTTTTGATCGAAGATATTTACAATTTATAAATTATGATTGGCTAGAACTCAAAATATACAATTGTGGTCAGGTGTCGCACCTGATCATTGCTCATGGATTTCAGATTCGTGAGCCCTGAGTCCGAAGAAGCTGTAAAAGCTAAAAAGGCTAATAGCATCCAGAACTTATCAGATATAGTCATTAAAATAGATGGTAAGAATATAATTTTTCTTATTCTTATACATCGGAAAGAGCGGTAATACCAATCCTTAAATTATATTCTGCAAGCATAGTAAGTTCGTCGGAAAATATTGGATAGAAGCGCCTTCCATCCAGTCTTATTGGAAATATATGAGGAAGGTTTATGTCCAATTGAAAGTCTTTGTAATATATATAAATTAAGCAGTACTTAAAAAGTATTAGAGGAATCGGTAGGCAAGGTCGTTTCTGTCGACATATTTTGCAGAAAAACCGATTGATTTTTTACCGATTGATTTTGTATATTAGACGACAAAAGATTGTTGATAACGAATGTGAATATATTGTTAGTTAGAAATAAAAACTTGTTAAAAATATAGTCGTGTGAATTTAATTTAAGAAACCGACATTTGTTTTCGGTCCCCCTAATGTTTATTTAACTTTTTTTTTAAATAAAAAAAAACTAAGATTGCCAACCCGCATGCCAAGCGTGGCGAGTATTGGCAAAGGCCCTTATGGCAGATCAATTATTCCTGGCGGTCACCCTATTATTTTGCGAAAAGAGTATAAAGCGACAAGAATTATAATAAATATTTAAAATAAAAGAGCTACTATATTATTTCTCATGGCATGAGTAATAAATATTGTATGGAGTATGACAACACCGATATACCTGTTCTGTTAGTATCAGCTGTCAAGAGTGTGAATCGACTCTCGTTTCTCTCTTATCGTTTCATTGCAGTGAATACCCTGTTCCCATACGATGTTTATATTCATAACATAGCTTTTATTCACAACTCTCATATGAATCAATAAGAAAAATATTGTGATTGAAGACAAAGCCGTGTTAAAATGACACCCGCATTTTACACATGTTTTTTTATATTTACTTTATTCATTAGAGGATTTTCGTTGCGGTCAATAGACGAAGAAACCTTTTTAAAAGATCCCAGTTATGATAACTATGAGAAATTGGTTGAATTATTTGATGAATTAGAGAAAACTTACCCGGATCTTGCGAAGGTTTATCAAATCGGGAAGTCGGTTGAAGACCGTCGACTTCTGGTGTTGCAGATCAGCGAAGGTGTTAAAACTGTACATCCTGAGCGACCAGCCTTTAAATATGTGGCAAATATGCATGGAGATGAGTCTGTGGGGCGGCAGCTTATGGTTTATTTGGCGCAGTACCTTCTGGCAAACTACGGAAAGGATGACAGGGTTTCCCGCCTTGTTAACACGACGGACATTCACTTGATGCCGTCGCTGAACCCTGACGGATTCGAAAAGAGTAAGGTGAGTCACATTCCTGCTTTAATTACCTTATGACCACTTCACTGAATTGTTTATTTTGTAAAACACTAAACAACTTTTTTCTTATTAGATTATTACCAGTTGGCACTATTGGTTGTTAAATTAGTTTCGATTCAATTAAGAATTAGCTATTTATGGTTAGTATTCATTTTATTTTGCATCAGAATGACTAATTCAAAAGATTTTAACTGTAAATCTGTGGTTTTAATCTCGTGAGTCAGAGACCTATGTATGTATTAGAGAGGTCACTCAAATAGTTTTTTTTTTTAATTTACGTAAGTGAAAATAAATTAAATCATCCACAATAATTCAAAAAAATTTTTTAATATGTTTAATGTAATAAAGTATTTTCTGTACATTATTATAATAATAATATTTTTTTTTAATTAATTATTTTTTTTTAAATTATAGTTTCACTTACTAGGTATTAGCCATCTATAATTTATAATAATAGATTAGCGTGTTTTATATATTTTTACCATTATTGTTTATCTTATGAGTAAAATTGAAAAAAAACATCAATTTTGTTAAAATAAAAATTGACATAACTGCTATGTATAATTAGTGCATCAGAATTTTTTGGACTAGTTCTTTTGTTTTTGGCAACACTATAATTTTTGATTTGAATTCATGAGTGGACAAAAAATAAAAAGCTAGGTCTTTTTATGAAGTTAACCAACTTCAGATCTGTCAGTTCTCTTGGCACTCCATGATATGGATAGCATCCTTAACCAGCACCTTAGTACAATAGTGTTTTTCTTTGTTTGATCTGCCATAAGGAATGATCAGGATTCAAATGCATGTATGAAGATTGAGTTCTTACATGTCTTGTTTTTTCTGGTGTTGGAGACAATTCTTTTCTGCTATGTTCTGGTCAATTAACCAATTGCTCTTTTGCTATTTGAGATTATCTTATAATCTCCTTGCCACACCCACACTTATCAACAATCATTGACACCCTATACATGATCACCCATACATACATACAAGGGTTTGCTGGGATTTCACAAGGAGTTGGATTGGCTTGATTAAGACCAACAACAATGCAAAATGTGCGCATTGCAGCTTGGTTGCGAAACTAGCTTGCTGAGACAAGACAAGATCACCCATACATATTCTGTACTTGGCGCTGTGGTCCGTCAGATATATATATATACATATATAATAAAATAATAGTATATATTGCAAATATGTTCAACAACATATTCATGGTAGGATATGCGCCACCTCCATGGATTTATAATAAATTTTTTTGAAGGCAATCTGTGTCCAGTGTTTTTTAAGAACCTTGACATGTCTCATCTGTTCCAAAGCCTTTTGTTGCTCGTTGGGCAACTGAATTTGAACATGAGTCCAGAAGTGAGAGAAATATTTTATAAATAATTGTTGTTTTAATTATTTTAAAACTGCGCCCATGTTACTTTTTTTTCTCTATTTTGAATTTCCTGCCCTGAGGTAACAATGTTGAAATATAATTAACTTTTAAGTGAATAAAATTAAAGAATCCATAATATGATTAAAGTGTTAAGATGACATATTTTTTTAACTGTAGATTAATATTCATTTTTTTTTCCATTATAATTACTGTATTGGTTTCCAAACTTTGGTTCAGCAGATAAACCAGTACCATTGTGATATCAAAGACCAATACTTTACCAATATGAGTAGGTATTGTTTTAAAATTACTTGTAAATAAATATTTTGTTTTGAATAACATTATTTTATCTACAGGTCCGTTAATGTAAGTTCAGAGACCTTAGTACTTGTATAGATAGGTTTCAATGCAAATGCAAGGGCATATGTCAATGCATTGATAACTCCGTCCGAAGATGTTTAGTCTATATTCTAATTATTGAATGTGACATTTATCGAAGACTTGGCTATGTCAAAGATTTTACATTTAGGTATAAATAGAATCAGGAATGAGGTCCAGAGATTAAAGTTCGGGACCTTATACATAGCTCGAAGAAATTCTAGAGTGAAGTACTACGGGTAGGGCATATTCCTCATGGAACTGACAGCCGTTGTGGTTGAAAGGTCATAGGAAGTTTCTGGAAGCAAGCAGCGCATGACCAGTCGTCTTGACCACCTTTGGGGGACACTTACCTCTTGCAGTGGGCGTCTATTCACGTGATCTTAAAAATAAAGATAAAAGATTAAATTAATTTATTCAACATTGTAACTTTTTACATGACTGCTATTGACCTACAACTTTTTTTTAACCTATTTTAATTTTGACTGCACTCTGCTTTCCAAGGTGTTATAGTTGCGGAGAAGAAGCTTGAAGAAACTCCACAACAATTCATCTTTTAGTAAAGTTTAATAATACAGATTTACACATATACACCTTATCAGATAAAGCCTGAATGAAATCAAAATAATCAAGGGATATCACTGCCAAGGATTCTTGTCATTTAAATATTCCTTTATTTACTTTTAATATGCGCATTGAATTTTTAAAATACTGGTTCAATAATATAAAATTTTATTAAAAATTTGATTCAGTTGAGGATAAATTAATTTTGGTGTTGCCATTTTTAACGGTGCCTTAAATATGCAAGATGAGTTCTATACCGTGATTATAGAAAATGCATTTATTAAAATGACAAGCCTTCTATTGTTTACAGTTGTATATGTTTACGTTATAATTCAAGAAGGCGATATATATACATTTACATTAGCGAAACTATCTTTTACATGGTTAGTTCTACATTCAAAGATGAAAAGAATCAAAAACATAGCGATGCAATTAAAAAGTGAATTTATAAATAAAAAAATTAAAACTCAGTTATTTAAAAAACGTCCCAAAATCGATTTACAGTACCCGGCGATAAATATTGCATATCGATGTTTGGAAAGAGACAATCGGCTAATTTCTGCTTCTTAGAGCACTATCTCTGCCCCACACTAGTTGACGTTTTGTCAGTCGTTGTATTTCGTGCGACAGAGATAACGCTCTACGTAGCCGAAATAAGCCGATTGTCTCTTTCCAAAAATCGATGTGCAATATTTATCGCCGGGTACTGTACGTAATTTTCCTTTACTATCAAAAATAAGCCCATTGATTTTTTTAAATAATAGTCTATCTCGTATTGGTAAGAGAAAGAGATGGGAGTGTAAGATGGAGCTGGAGGGAAAGGATGAAAGTGTCACCATCACCTCCCTAATGATAAAACAAGAACGCCGCCACAAATTCCTGTAAAACTGTAAAACAATTATAAAGGTTATAAATAAAAATAGGCATTAAGATATAAGGTTTAGAAAATAAAAAAAAATATTTAAAATGAGATAAGAATTTAGAATTGTTGCTAACTGTGGATACCAAAGAATGTGGCAAAAAGATGATGTGAATGTTAATGAAAAGAAGAGAATGTGATGAATAAAAGAAGATGTACTCACAGAATTTGTGAAGAACGAGAGAGGAGAACGGAAATAAAAATTCATTGTAAAATTAAGTGTATATCATAATACATGATAGCGGAACGAGATGGAAGATTTCATCTTGAAAATAATGTAAAATGGTAGTCCATATTACAGGGAGAGTACACTATGAGAGTACATAGTCCACGTTCAAGCGAGGGTGGTCAGGAGAGTTCCTGATCACTCCTGACCGCCGAGTAGTCCTTTTTCACAAGTCACTCTTCGATGGAGCATCAGCTTTGTAAATGTACAGCTCACAGACTTATTAACTCTACCAGGGTCCTCATCACGCAAATGCGTGTGATGCGATAAAATCAAGCGACATTCCCGCCTCCGAGAACAGCTAGGTCGATCCGAGGTAGGTTCAATATCCTACCTGTGATTGCCTGGTGGTCCTCGATTCCCTCCAAACTGTACACTCTGTAAAAGTAGCAAGGAACGAATGAAAGGCGATACAGAGCGAAAGGGAAAGACAGTGGATTTGAGGAAAGACAGAAATGAACGAAAGATAATATGAAGTATGAAAGAAGAGAAAGAAAATGAAAAAAATATATGTGAAAAAATTAAATAAATGTAAATAAAAAGTCCCTGTCCCACACCAGATAGGGGATACGAGAGGCTCCCAATAACGGGGGCCATAAAAAAAAACTGTACACTCACATAAACACTACAAATAACTCGTGTAGGTATACCTTCTTCATGTGGCAGAGTATGTCAGCTGAAATACGATGTACGTATTTTAATTTTTTAATAGTTTTTGACATTTCCGTTTCGTGAACTCATTTCTGATGAAGCTATAAAAGCTCCAAGGACTAACTGCATTAAGTTCAATGAACAGGATCTTCTGTTTCTGCAAACTCTATTCCCATGTACTTGAAAATGGCTGGTAGCGTAACATTATTTGCGTCATATAGTCTAGAACAGAGTTCCCCAAACTTTTTTGTGTCGTAGACCCCTTGCCATGTTTTTCCGTGTTCGGTAGACACCCTAATTACCTGATATCGATTTCCTGTAAATTTCTAACTGTAGCGAAGTTTGGTGTTAAAAACTTAAAGTAAAAACACATGTTAATTAATACATTTATTAATTGAATTTAAATTAAAACTACTCTAAATAAAATTTTGTATCTACTGTACCAACTAAAACAATCTATTATACAACCATCCTACAACTTACACAATTTTATGAACATATATAATAGATTTTTTACTTCATAGGTACTTTTATAAATAATGTAAATGTTTTGATGTTATAAGATAGTATGATGTAAGTAAATAGGTACTATCAGTGTATGTGTTGAGATCCACTATCGTGGACCCCCATTTTCATTTCATGGACCCCCAAATTTTTTTTCGCTGACGTAGACCCCTTGCAAGTTGTCATAGACCCCTAGGGGTCGATATAGACCACTTTGGGAATCACTGGTCTAGAAGATGGAAGAAGAGAAAGTATGTTATAGATTAGGGGAATGAGAGGTACCAGAGGGGGGTATAAATGATATAATTGTTACAGGAGGGAGAATGCGAGTCGCTGCAGGAGTCGATGGGGCGCAACAACGCGAGAGGAGTGGACTTGAATCGAGACTTCCCGGATCAGTTCGACCGGCACAGGTCCTCTGACGACGCGTACCTCTTCGGAGGTAGGCAGCCGGAGACCGCAGCCCTGATCCGCTGGGTGCTTCGCAAGCAGTTCGTGCTGTCCGGGAACCTGCATGGGGGCGCTGTCGTCGCTAGCTATCCTTACGATGATTTAAGGTGAGTTTGGCTTCCAATTGAATCACGTTTGACATTAAATTATAGAAGAAAAACAGATCGATGTAAATCAGGGGTAAGTAACATTTTTAATCAATGGGTCAATTTTTTTTGGAATCTACAAAGCTCTATTTTTGAGAAACATTAGTATTAAAAATATATTTTAATGCATAATAAAAATAAACAGGATAAGAACTAAGAAACAATATAATATAATATATATATATATATATTTATATATATATATATATATATATATATATATATATATAATTATATGTATAGGCTTATGCAGCTTTCCGTTCGTCTATTGCTCAGTTTTGATCGGTGGTGACTATAAATTAATTCTTTCGGTTTAGCATGTACCACAATTTTATTATAATTAACTTTATAACAATATATTGATGAGGAAAATCGATAAAATAAATTCAATTTTAAAAAAGTTTGGCGAGCCGTATTGTCATGTTTACCGGGCCGCGTGTGTGTATATATATATAAACACTCAATTGTATTTTGTTAATAAATAAATAAAAAAAATATTATGAATATATGTTTGTACAGTGATCATCGTCACCTGTGACTTTGAAAGGTTACGCGGTTATTTGTGTAATAAAAACAGATGTGTTAAACATTTTGAGAGAAACAATCATATTCTATTTCGCTTTAATACGTGCAAGCATCTGTTAGAAATGGGATTCTACTCGAACATCTGGTTTATAATTTAGCGCGGTATAGATAGGAAGAGATAGAAATTAATTTAAGCCAAAGAGAAAAACATAAAAAAAGAATATAATGCAAGGTTTATTACGTTGCAAACGGGAACAAAAATCGCTGTACCAAGAAGCGTGCGTATGGTGTCCAAGCGTGGCTAACAATGGCGAGCGGCGGCCGGAGATAGCCGAAGTTGACCGATGCGCCGGCGCAGACAATAAGCGCACGCGTGATGTACGTGCGATCTTTCCGTTACTACAAGTCGCAATAAGGTATATAGCTCCCTCCACAGCCATTGGGGATGAAAGACTGGAGTTGCGACCACGAGGTAAACAGGTAGAAAAATGATATTAGAAATAAATTATAATGTAACTTAAATAAATTTTGATATAAAGCCGTTATAAAAACAACTTTGGAAAACAAAATGAATAAAAATCAGTAAAACATTGTAAACAATAGACTGCAACTGCAGTTATTGAGGATGGATGAGAGAAACTGAATAGAAGGGAAAGAAAGATTGAATTGTGGAATGAGAGAAAGTAGAAAAAAACGACAATGTGAAGCGTGGAAGATGAGGAAGAAAATAAAAAAAAATTGAAAAAATTCTTGAGGAAATAAAAAAACTCTGTTACTTTTCTTTGAAAAAAAGGTCAACGTGATCTTTAGATGGCGACATATCTTACTAGAATTTAAAAAGAATGCATTAGGCACATGTGGTACGGTGTATGAACTCAATGGAATGTTTGGTGGTGTTATTAAACTGAATGGACAGACATAAAAACTGTCATTGATATGTCTGTAAATGAAGGCTTTTTCTCCGACAAACACGGAGTCACATGGCGATCCCTAGCGAGAGTAGGGGGGGCACCGAAACCTACCAGAGCATGACCACAACCACTCCTATATCTTTAATGGAATCAGGCGTTACCTCGCGGAAGTCTATCCTAAGTGAGAAAAGGACCAATATTTAGCCACTTCAGATGCAGTGGTAGTCGTGCAATAAAATGCACCGCCCGCCAGCCCGCTGCCAAATCACTCAACACGTGTTTCATCCCTCCACGGGGCATCTTCAGGAGTTATGTTACACCGATTACGCGGTCGCGATTATGTGATTCGCATTGTTTGCCGGGGGGCTGGCGGGGGGTGCATTTTATTGCACAACTACCACTGCATGTGCGGAAGTGGCTAAATATTGGTCCTTTTCTTACTCACTACTATATCCTTATATATTCTATATCCTTAATATATCAGATGCACCGGAAAGTAATGTCGTTTCTGTGGACATATACAAAAAAAAACCGATTGATTTGTTACCGCTCCGGCATTGATTTTGTATACTAGATGGCAAAAGTTGAATATATTGTTGATCAGAAACAAAAACTTGTTAAAAATGTAGTCGTGTGAATTTAAATTAAGAAAATATTTAATTTAATATTTATTTATATGTATATATATGATATTTATGTATATGACAATGTATATTAGTAAAATTTTCATATCAAGTTTTATACAAAAATAAATGCGCAGACGAATATAAATGCTAAATGTTTTTAATTTTATTATTATAACAAATATTTGAAAGTTTAACCAGTTTAACAATATGAATTTTAAAATATGTCTTTGTTCGTATTAAAATTAAAAGAAGCTAAAAATAGCGGAATGCAGACAGTAGAATTGTAAAATGTTAATGTATTATAATTTTAAAAAAAATGTGTTTCTCAACGCGGGGCCCACGCCTCACAAGGTGGCAATTCGTAAAAATATACACACACACACATATATATATATATATATATATATATATATATGTTATATAGGGGGGCGTAAGACTAATAGTATAAATGTTTGAAAAATATTTACGTAGTAGTTTTTTTTTTTAGAAAAAATGATATTTCATAGTGATGGCTTTGATTTCATCACCATCAGAAGTGGGACGCCATGTCCCACAAATTCAAATTCAAAATATTTTTATTCCGATTATCGACTGATATCGATGATCAACTAAAAACTCTTGAATGCGAATAAGATTTATTTAATAATATACTTTTAATTTTAGAAATTATGAATATAATATATAGTTAGGTAGTAATAGAAATTATGAATAAAATATATAATATATAGTTGTAATGGCATAGGCGTTTGTCTTCCATCTTACCTGATGAAAAGTGTAGATGAAGACGAAGATGGTACACGCCCATCAAAAAGAAACCTGTTCACTCTACTCTTAAAGGCTCCAGAGTTCAACTCATCAGAAAAAATAGACCCAGGCAGGTCGTTCCAAATCTTGGCGACTCCCACTATAAACGAGCTATCAAATCGTTTAGTTCTACTTTTGGTATATGATATCTTGTGGAATTTTATATATACGTGACAGACATGTGAAAGATTTGTTACGTTTTTACATACGAAATTAATCATGTCTCTATTTTGATTTTAATGTAAGATTTTAAATTAAGATATTGTTAGATATATAGATGTCCTTAGTTAAGATATGGAAATGGATGCGAGTCGTGGAAGGTTACCAAGGATATCACGCGTCGGCTCCAAGTCTTCATTAACAACTTTCTTCGACGTATTCTCTGTATGTACTGGCCTGAGAAAGTCTCCAACGTAGATCTCTGGAAACGCTGCGGTGAGATGCCGATCGACCAGCAGATCAAACGACGCAAATAGAACTGGACAGGCAACACGCTCCGAAGACCCTGATCACATACCGAGGCAAGCCCTAGAATGGATTCCTCAAGGAAAGCGAAGACATGGCCGCCCAAAGCAAACCTGGCGGCGGACGATCACTGCACAAGTGAAGGCAGTTGAAATGACGTGGAGCGAAGTAAAGCGCGAGGCTCAAGACCCCTCGGGATGGTGATGTACTGTGGACGCCCTCTGCCCCATCATGGGGACATAGGAATAAATAATGAAGATCTTAGTTGAGATTGTGGGTCAATGGTTTTACGAACCTGAAGGCTCTAGTAGACATGTCGTCACTAGAATTTGCTAATCCGGGAACTCCAGGGGTGGATGTCTTATGTTTTTTTTTGGCCCCCTTTATTGGAGGCCTCTCGTGCGCCCCTAACATGTGTAAGGTTAAGGATGTTTGTTTACAACAAGTTATTCACATTCTTTATTTATTTCTTCTGTCATGCGTCACATTGTCATTCAGTCTTTATCGTTTATTAAATTCTTTTCTTTTGTTTTCTCTCATTCTTCTCCTCAGTTCTTAATATTATTGCTATGCTAAGTTACATTTGGTTATTTTACTTCTTTTATTTTACAGTTTTAGACTTATTTTATTTGCTTACATTATCTTATATTATTGGTAGGCCGAGACTTATTACAACTCACTGTTTTACTTATGACATATATGCAGAATTTTAGGAAAATATTTCGTAACTGGTTGTGGCGTATTAAAGAGATGGTTTCCCACTTTATACTCGCACATAATTCCACCTCGCACTCATACCTGTGCCTTCCATACACGGGACAGCTGGTGAGAAGGTGCAACACAGTCTGGTCCACCGCAGGGTCACAGGGGCACGAGGAACTCTCCTTGAGTTTGAACCTGTGGAGGTATTCCGAGAACCCCCCGTGCCCTGTTAACATCTGAACCAGGTCTGTGTCAAATTGAATTTGGCGGAGTATTCTATACGCCGTTTCGGCATCTGGGAAGAAAATCTTGGTTGTTGAAGCCGTCGTACCTTCCGTTCATACGTTGCTTGTCTATCCGGCTTCAATGTGTACCATCAGGTATTATTTGACAGGAAGCAGTTAGACCCAAAAATCTGATTCCAGCTCAGGCAAGGACTGCTGCGAAGAGAGCAGGTCTCCGGATCACGAACTCTTCAAGCATCTGGCTCTGGTCTACGCTTCGCGCCACGTCGACATGAGGCTGGGTAACGCCTGCAAGCCGGAGAACTTCACGGACGGCATCACCAACGGTGCATTCTGGTATTCTGTTCAAGGTCAGTGTAAACAATTCAGCTGGGGCCGGTCTCGCGCCGGCGCGAGGTGACTACCATTCAACAATTTTTTTTTTTATAGTTCCCGCTGTTGGTGACCTCTTGTTCCCCTATCTCGTGTGGGACAGGGACTTTTTAATTCTACTAATTTATTCATTTCTTTTTTTTTTATTATTATCATTCTTCTCTTTCATATCATCTTATCTGTCGTACTATTTCTTTCATTCTACAATTTTCCCATTTCATTTCATTCCAATAGCCATACATTCATCCTCAACCACTACATTCTAGGTTTCCTTACTATTTTATTTTGCAACATTATTTATTTTTACCTATTGCATCCATTACCACCCTCCTGCAGTAGCTGAGGAAGCATACTCTCTCCCCTTCGTCTTGCATGTTTCGATTTGATGACCGTTCAACCGTTATGAGCTAGTACGGCGCCGGCATCGCGCATAGTAACACGCTATCGTGTCTGCGCTGCGCTTGGACGTTTTAACTTTATTGGCGAACTATTGGTTTTTATTTACCACGCGCCTAGAGACCAGGCAATGATAGCGATAATTCCTTTCGCAGTGCCGGCCACGCGCCGGTGCGTGATATTTTTGATTTTTTTTTTTAAATTGCCTTATTTATATACAAATGGAGTGCCAAACACAGAGTCTCTGTGTTTGTCACTAATCGGTGTGCCGCATGCGTGTTATTCAGCGGGCTGGCGGGCGGTGCACTTTGTTGCACGACTACCACTGCATGTGCGGAAGTGGCTAAATATTGTTCCTTTTCTTCTCTACAGCAGAAGTTCATGTCTGTCTCTCTCACGAAGCGAAACTTCATGCATTGATCTATGGGTTCCTAGAGCTTTATGAGGCCCATCGTATGTGATCACGTCTCAGATCCGTATTTCATCACCGGCAGTACACTAATGAAGACAAAGGTCTTCAGACATGGTGTTTATTGGTGGTGTTTTTTTTTGGTTTTCAGGTGGCATGCAGGACTTCAATTACGTGAATTCCAACTGCTTCGAGGTGACCTTCGAGTTGTCATGCTGCAAGTACCCCCCCGCCAGCGAACTTCCATCATTCTGGGCGAAGAATAAAGAACCACTTCTTGCTTTCATGGAGCAAATCCACGTCGGTGTGAATGGGTTCGTCCTTGAAGAAGATGGTCGTCCGGTTAAGGTACGTAAAATTATCTCTATTTTTGCTTTGCGATGTGAGTTTAACGAAAGGAGATTGAGAAAGAGATACGTTCAGCGTTGTACTCTTTCAGAACAACTAGATACTCTTATAAAAAATAAATTTTAGGTAAAAAAAGAATATATATATATGTGTGTGTATGATAGTGTATTATATTGAGAGTGTATATATTAAGTAGGTTTGCTCTAGATACATATAGTATGAAGTATATAGATATACAGCATATATTACGTAATATACTACATATATATTATATAACAGGGGTGGCCAATCTCCTTGATAATTCGAGCTATTAATCGAAATTTGAAATTGTTTTCCGAGCCGCAATTAAATACGCATTTTAAACACGCATAAGAATTTTTATTTAAAAATCATATTTATTGAGATTATTTAAACAAAAGTACGAATTATTTGTATTGAAGTTAGATATATGCACACGTATATGACAGCACTCCTAATAATACTTAAGACGCCGGTTAGTTAATTACGATCGATGTTTATATTTCACTAATTATGGTGGAATAATAATAATAATTATTCACGCCAGTGATTTGTTTCAATTTCCCAGCAGCTGATATATATTATATAATTTTAAATATTGAAATAATTCGACAATCAATTGTGGTCAAAAATAATCGTGCAAAAAGCCGCGTGCGGCCCGCGAGCCGCAGTTTGACCACCCCTGTTATAAACAGTCCGAAGAACCTAGAAAAAAAAAATACCAGTCTTCCAGCTTGGGATTCTTTAATGTTTTTATCAAAGAAGTAAATATTTTATTACAGAATGCTCAAATAATTGTGGAGGGAATAAAACACCCCATCAAGACTACGGAGTATGGAGCATACTGGAGACTGCTCCTCCCTGGAGACTACAACATCACCGCAGTTGCCTCCGGGTGAGTTTAATCTTCTTCCATCTTCTTTATTATCTTCTTCCACCTTCTTTACTGTCTTCTTCCATCTTTATTATCTCCTTCCATCTTGTTTATTATCTTCTTTCATCTTTATTATCTTCTTCAATTTTCTTTATTATCTTCTTCCATCTTCTTTACTATCTTCTTCCATCTTTATTATCTTCTTTCATCTTGTTTATTATCTTCTTTCATCTTTATTATCTTCTTCCATTTTCTTTTTTATCTTCTTCCATCTTCTTTATTATCTTTTTCTTTCTTCGTTTAACTTATAATTCGACTATGCAAGTCCCTCATTCAGATCGAAGAAGAATCTACCACACCAAACTGAACCGGTTTTCCTTAACAGAGAAATTCTTTTCCAAGCTTTCTCCTTCTTAGTTCATGACTGAGGCTTCTAGTCAAACATGTTACATAACCCAGAAGGAGAGGAAAGAGACTTGGAATCTTAGGTTGTTGATTCGATTATTGGAATAACAATTTCGTACACTAATTATATGGAATTGCCACTCTTCGCAGACAAGTTTCCAGAGGATGATCAGCGTCTTCTGCCTACCATAATACCACACAGCGATCGCCAATCCGCTTGTATGACGATTGTGATATATATATCCATAGATATCTTTGAAGGATGCCTTGCAGTAGGTGATTATGGGTTAAAAATTGCTATGAGTTCGTCTGCGTCAGTCCAGGAAGTACGTGAACATCTTCAGGACCTTTTACCCCAGACATTGCTGACAATTATTAGTATCTAATTATCAAGCCTCGACAGGCATCAGTTGCATGAGCGTCATGCCCACCACTTTCACTTACGAGCAATTCTTCAAGATACGTCCCTGACCTAGATTCTGTAGATCTACTCATTTTGGATTTGAACGCAGCGGTAATTCAAGCATAGACCTTTCCATTAATCCCTGGGTGACCTGGAGCCACTTAGTTGAAGGCTCACTGGCTCCAGGACGCCTCTGGAGAACCTTCCAGCTCCAAAGTAACAAGTAAGTCAAAGGAAACAGCGAAGGTCATGATGATTTGATGGTTTGGTTAACGAGATTGTCCAATCCGGTGCTGATGCTCTTATGCACAAGCCTGTGCTTTATGCATACCATGAATACCTGCCTGTCGGATCCGTAGATCCGCTAGCAACACACTGGTCAAAGGTTTGCCTGTATCCAACGACTTTCAAAGACCTTTTGACTATTTCGTCGGTCAACTAAAGTGGGGGGGGGGGAACCTTCCATTGCCAATTGATCAGATAAGCATATTTAATTCACTTTGTTTTGTGAAACTTGGATTTTATTATTCCAGTTATGTGTCACCTGATCCAGTTGCTGTGACGGTGAAGGAGGTTTCACCGGTGACAGTCAATTTCACAGTTCACCGTCGGCCGCGTTCGTTGACCGTCGGTAAGTCCGGACAGTTTCACGACGGCAACTCAGGTGTAACTCTCACGCATTGTTGGGTGTTGATAGCTAACCTCGTTTTAATGCTTATAGTTAAGTCATAGTTTATTAACATATAGTATTAACAATTAGAACATATATATATATATAATTTCCATGTCACAATATTAGTTACCGTACTCCTGCGAAACGGCTTGATCGATTTTTACCAAATTTTATATGCGTATACAGTAGGTCTGAGAATCGGCTACTATCTATTTTACATACCCCTAAGTGACAAGGGTTGTTCACCCTTTATAATTTTTTGATTTATTATGATACAGCATACAAAAATACATACAACCCTAAATTTTCAACCCTCTACGATCATACCTTATTTTGTATTTGTTAACTTTTGCGGGATCATCTAGTATGTATTTTTTTTTATAGAGGTTTAAAAATACCTTTACGTATCATAGGGCCTGATGTTGGTGCCCCGTATGTCGGACTCGATCTAGATCAATACCGACTAAAAACAATCCTCTCTCTTCGGTATCCCTGGTCCCCACGGCATGGCCGTTAGGCATTACTTCGCGGGGGGGATTTAGCCGCAGCTTTCTCTGATAGAGTGGCTGTTCAAGCCAACTTCCTCCGCTCTTGCTCTATTTTACGCAACTCCTTTAGCACCGTCGTACAGTACGCGCTCGTAAGTTCCCAGGCCGAAGGCGAGGATAGCATTGTAGCTATCAGAGTTTCAGGATAGATTTTGCATCCTACACCTTCTTCCCAAGACCTCCTGGCTTCGTTAAATCGGGGGCAGACGAAAAAGACATGCTCTGCATCTTCAATCATTCCGACACAATTAGGACAGTCAGGGGAATCTTCGTATTTGAACCTATGGAGATACGCTCGGTAACAGCCATGGCCGGATATCATCTGAGTCAGGTAGTAGTTCAACTCTCCATGATCTCGGTTCACCCATGACTCTAGGTTTGGTATAAGCTTACGCGTCCATTTTCCTTTCGTCGACTTATCCCAGGACGATTGCCACTGTTGCAAGCTTTTCAGTCTTCCCCGAATTCTAAGTTCAGCTGAAGTTGGGTCTGATTTGCTTTTTTTGCTACGGTACAGATCAGTTCTTTCGTCTGCAAGAAGCGCAACAGGAACCATACCTGCTATCACGCATGCTGCATCCTCCGATACTGTACGAAAGGCGCTAGCTACCCGTAGAGTGCTGACTCTATAAACAGAGGCGATTTTCCGTCGGGACTCCTGTTTGCTCAGTGCGTCGGACCATATGGGTACTCCGTACATAAGCACTGACGTAGTCACCGACGCTAATAACTTCCTTCTGTTTTGCTTGGGACCTCCGACATTAGGCATGAGTCGGCAGAGTTTAGCTGTCACCAGAGACGCTTTCGCTGCAGCTCTCTCAGCCTGATCTTTAAAGTTTAGCCTATGGTCGATCATTACTCCTAGGTACCGTATAGCTGGTTGAGTTGCGATTTCACAGCTGCCGACATTGAGTGTGATGGTCTCCGCAACTCTCCTGCCAGTAATGAGCACTGCTTCCGTCTTCTGCTCAGCCAGTTCTAGTCCGACTGACCTCATCCACAGGGTGATTACTTGGAAGGATCTTTCAAATGCCCACTTCACTTCCTCCACGTGTTTCGCTACTATAACGACTGCTAGATCATCAGCGAATGCGACGAGTTTAGTTTCGCTGGGTAGATGTTTCTTTAGGAGTCCATCGTACATAGCGTTCCACAAAAGTGGCCCTAGTACTGACCCCTGTGGGACGCCTCCGGTGACTTTGTACTCCTCCGTCCCGATTTCCGTAGTGTATATGAGGACCCTATCAGAGAAGTAACTAGCGACTATTTTACGTAGGTATAGAGGTACATTCAGTGAGCTAAGTGCCCCCATGATGACCTCCCATTTTGCTGAGTTAAAGGCGTTTTTAATGTCCAAGGTGGCAACCAGGCAGTATTTTATCGAGCCTCTCTTCCATCTTTTCCCAGACACTGCTAGTTTTGCTATATTGACTACTTGCTCTATAGCGTCCAGCGTAGACCGGCCTTTTCTGAACCCATACTGTGAGTTAGCTAGGTGGGGTTCAACTGCTGCTTCGATCCTGCTGTGGATAATACGTTCTAGTATTTTCCCCGCAGTATCCAGCATACAGAGGGGCCGGTATGACGATGGCTCGTCTGGTGGCTTCTTACCTTTAGGGAGAAGTACCAGTCTCTGTCGTTTCCACGCGGTAGGAAAGGTGCCTTCCAGTAAGCAGCTATTGTAGGCCTCCAAGAAGACTCCTGGTGTTGCTACAATAGCTTGCTTAAGAGCTACGTTGGGGATCCCATCCGGTCCCGGAGCTTTGTTGTTTCCAACCCTACCGCATGCTACCATTAGCTCCTTCTCGGTAATAGGGGGGATTTCATTCGGATCCACAATCCCTAGTTGAAAGGAGGATTTTGGTTGCGTGGGGAACAGAGCTCTGACAATTCTTCCTAGTAGAATAGGACAAGTGGGCGTTGTATTCTCATGTCTCAGTTGTTTAACTACAACCTGGTACGGCTTGCCCCATGGATTATCATCATCGACGCTAAGACTTGGCGTGCGTCAATTTCGGCGGAAGCGATGACCTGGTTATTTCTGCTTTCAACGTAGAAAACGTTCGGCGAGGTGTCCTGCTCCACATGCTCTACTGCTGACCAGCAAACCAATCCCTGTGCTCCCTCAGTACTCTTCTTAATCTGGGGTGCTAGCTTAATCTTCTCATCAGTTCTGGTGAGTGCTAAAGAGATCTTCTCGTACAAATCAGTATTATACTGAAACCGGCTAAATTTCACCGGAAATGCATCTTCCATAATGTTTGCGCTTTCGAGGAATGCGACTTGATCACTCGTTAAGGTGGCTGCACGAGCCCATCCCAAACAGTTGCGAGTTGGGTTACCTGCACCATCACCATCTGGGCGAAGTGCTGTAGGCAAATTCCAATCTCTACCTCCAGGTGTTCCTGTCACACGCAGGTCTTCTTGAATGCGCATAGCGCACACTCTTGGAGATGGCATAGCCATATATTTCCAATGCGTGTCTGGTCCGACCTTACCGAAGTCACCCATCTCATTCGGCCATGCGGGCATTCTCAACTTGTAGCGTAATGATGACATGTCGACTACATGTCCGAGAGCCTTTATGTATGATTCAATAGGTGTCGGCAAATTGTGATTGCCAGACAATATGAGTCCTGCAAAAGAATCTTCCTCATAGGTTGATTCTCCCTCTTCTTGCTTTATAGTAATTAGACGAGCATATAAGCTCATTACACAATAGTAGACCCAGGCAGATTTAGGAACGGTCTTGGCGAAATACGGTTGTTGAGCAGCTATGATGTCATACTCTTTTTCACATAAAGGGATGAACCCTTCAGTTGTAACCGCAAACTCGTTCGTTCTGCGATAGGGCGCTACTCCAGGAAAGCCCATCATGTCAATGTCCGAAAACATCGGCTCATTCCGGGGTTTAGTAGGCACGGTCGATAGCTTTGACGGCTTAGGTCCAGTCGCGTTGGGGTCTCTAGGTGGAAGAGGCGGGGCTGCCGCATTCTCCGATCCTACAGAAGCTTTTTTATAAAACTTCCCTTTCGGTCTGGTCTTGCCTGTAGCAGTGGACGCTGTTGGCCTAGCATTTTCCTTCGGTGTGTCTACATTACTAGTAGCGGTTGCCATCGTGGCGAGTCAACCAAATTGTATTCAATTTGGGAGCTAGTATGTATATATATATATATATATGTGTGTGTGTGTTTTTTTTTTTTTTTATAGAGGTTTAAAAATACCTTTACGTATCATAGGGCCTGATGTTGGTGCCCCGTATGTCGGACTCGATCTAGATCAATACCGACTAAAAACAATCCTCTCTCTTCGGTATCCCTGGTCCCCACGGCATGGCCGTTAGGCATTACTTCGCGGGGGGGATTTAGCCGCAGCTTTCTCTGATAGAGTGGCTGTTCAAGCCAACTTCCTCCGCTCTTGCTCTATTTTACGCAACTCCTTTAGCACCGTCGTACAGTACGCGCTCGTAAGTTCCCAGGCCGAAGGCGAGGATAGCATTGTAGCTATCAGAGTTTCAGGATAGATTTTGCATCCTACACCTTCTTCCCAAGACCTCCTGGCTTCGTTAAATCGGGGGCAGACGAAAAAGACATGCTCTGCATCTTCAATCATTCCGACACAATTAGGACAGTCAGGGGAATCTTCGTATTTGAACCTATGGAGATACGCTCGGTAACAGCCATGGCCGGATATCATCTGAGTCAGGTAGTAGTTCAACTCTCCATGATCTCGGTTCACCCATGACTCTAGGTTTGGTATAAGCTTACGCGTCCATTTTCCTTTCGTCGACTTATCCCAGGACGATTGCCACTGTTGCAAGCTTTTCAGTCTTCCCCGAATTCTAAGTTCAGCTGAAGTTGGGTCTGATTTGCTTTTTTTGCTACGGTACAGATCAGTTCTTTCGTCTGCAAGAAGCGCAACAGGAACCATACCTGCTATCACGCATGCTGCATCCTCCGATACTGTACGAAAGGCGCTAGCTACCCGTAGAGTGCTGACTCTATAAACAGAGGCGATTTTCCGTCGGGACTCCTGTTTGCTCAGTGCGTCGGACCATATGGGTACTCCGTACATAAGCACTGACGTAGTCACCGACGCTAATAACTTCCTTCTGTTTTGCTTGGGACCTCCGACATTAGGCATGAGTCGGCAGAGTTTAGCTGTCACCAGAGACGCTTTCGCTGCAGCTCTCTCAGCCTGATCTTTAAAGTTTAGCCTATGGTCGATCATTACTCCTAGGTACCGTATAGCTGGTTGAGTTGCGATTTCACAGCTGCCGACATTGAGTGTGATGGTCTCCGCAACTCTCCTGCCAGTAATGAGCACTGCTTCCGTCTTCTGCTCAGCCAGTTCTAGTCCGACTGACCTCATCCACAGGGTGATTACTTGGAAGGATCTTTCAAATGCCCACTTCACTTCCTCCACGTGTTTCGCTACTATAACGACTGCTAGATCATCAGCGAATGCGACGAGTTTAGTTTCGCTGGGTAGATGTTTCTTTAGGAGTCCATCGTACATAGCGTTCCACAAAAGTGGCCCTAGTACTGACCCCTGTGGGACGCCTCCGGTGACTTTGTACTCCTCCGTCCCGATTTCCGTAGTGTATATGAGGACCCTATCAGAGAAGTAACTAGCGACTATTTTACGTAGGTATAGAGGTACATTCAGTGAGCTAAGTGCCCCCATGATGACCTCCCATTTTGCTGAGTTAAAGGCGTTTTTAATGTCCAAGGTGGCAACCAGGCAGTATTTTATCGAGCCTCTCTTCCATCTTTTCCCAGACACTGCTAGTTTTGCTATATTGACTACTTGCTCTATAGCGTCCAGCGTAGACCGGCCTTTTCTGAACCCATACTGTGAGTTAGCTAGGTGGGGTTCAACTGCTGCTTCGATCCTGCTGTGGATAATACGTTCTAGTATTTTCCCCGCAGTATCCAGCATACAGAGGGGCCGGTATGACGATGGCTCGTCTGGTGGCTTCTTACCTTTAGGGAGAAGTACCAGTCTCTGTCGTTTCCACGCGGTAGGAAAGGTGCCTTCCAGTAAGCAGCTATTGTAGGCCTCCAAGAAGACTCCTGGTGTTGCTACAATAGCTTGCTTAAGAGCTACGTTGGGGATCCCATCCGGTCCCGGAGCTTTGTTGTTTCCAACCCTACCGCATGCTACCATTAGCTCCTTCTCGGTAATAGGGGGGATTTCATTCGGATCCACAATCCCTAGTTGAAAGGAGGATTTTGGTTGCGTGGGGAACAGAGCTCTGACAATTCTTCCTAGTAGAATAGGACAAGTGGGCGTTGTATTCTCATGTCTCAGTTGTTTAACTACAACCTGGTACGGCTTGCCCCATGGATTATCATCATCGACGCTAAGACTTGGCGTGCGTCAATTTCGGCGGAAGCGATGACCTGGTTATTTCTGCTTTCAACGTAGAAAACGTTCGGCGAGGTGTCCTGCTCCACATGCTCTACTGCTGACCAGCAAACCAATCCCTGTGCTCCCTCAGTACTCTTCTTAATCTGGGGTGCTAGCTTAATCTTCTCATCAGTTCTGGTGAGTGCTAAAGAGATCTTCTCGTACAAATCAGTATTATACTGAAACCGGCTAAATTTCACCGGAAATGCATCTTCCATAATGTTTGCGCTTTCGAGGAATGCGACTTGATCACTCGTTAAGGTGGCTGCACGAGCCCATCCCAAACAGTTGCGAGTTGGGTTACCTGCACCATCACCATCTGGGCGAAGTGCTGTAGGCAAATTCCAATCTCTACCTCCAGGTGTTCCTGTCACACGCAGGTCTTCTTGAATGCGCATAGCGCACACTCTTGGAGATGGCATAGCCATATATTTCCAATGCGTGTCTGGTCCGACCTTACCGAAGTCACCCATCTCATTCGGCCATGCGGGCATTCTCAACTTGTAGCGTAATGATGACATGTCGACTACATGTCCGAGAGCCTTTATGTATGATTCAATAGGTGTCGGCAAATTGTGATTGCCAGACAATATGAGTCCTGCAAAAGAATCTTCCTCATAGGTTGATTCTCCCTCTTCTTGCTTTATAGTAATTAGACGAGCATATAAGCTCATTACACAATAGTAGACCCAGGCAGATTTAGGAACGGTCTTGGCGAAATACGGTTGTTGAGCAGCTATGATGTCATACTCTTTTTCACATAAAGGGATGAACCCTTCAGTTGTAACCGCAAACTCGTTCGTTCTGCGATAGGGCGCTACTCCAGGAAAGCCCATCATGTCAATGTCCGAAAACATCGGCTCATTCCGGGGTTTAGTAGGCACGGTCGATAGCTTTGACGGCTTAGGTCCAGTCGCGTTGGGGTCTCTAGGTGGAAGAGGCGGGGCTGCCGCATTCTCCGATCCTACAGAAGCTTTTTTATAAAACTTCCCTTTCGGTCTGGTCTTGCCTGTAGCAGTGGACGCTGTTGGCCTAGCATTTTCCTTCGGTGTGTCTACATTACTAGTAGCGGTTGCCATCGTGGCGAGTCAACCAAATTGTATTCAATTTGGGAGCTAGTATGTATATATATATATATATGTGTGTGTGTGTGGGTGTGTGTGTGTGTGGGTGTGTGTGTGTGTGTGTGTATTTAGGCAAAGCTTCGATGTTAATACAACAGTCATTTCAGTCACTAGGGGTTGTCGAGACATAGTTAAGATCATTGTGACGATTTTTAGGGGAGACCTTATATCTTGGAATGAGAGTATCCGCTGACATAAATGATTCTGCTCCCTATTTCAACTTCTATTGTTAGATTTAAGCAAAATGATAAATGAACATCAAATTGTTGAACTTTAGAGTGAAGGCGAAGAAAGGGATGTATGAAAGGAATGAATGATAGTGTGAAGGAAATTAGAGGAATGAATGAAAGACAGAAGAACGAAAGAGTAGTATGAAAATAAAAGAATATGTAAATAAACACTGTCCTAATCATGATATAAAAAAGTATGTTAATAATTATACTGTCATGATAGGGGTTGAGCAATTAAAAAAAAATCCACTTTGGGAACGTGTCATTTCAATATATTTTATATATGTAATAATATACTGAAAAAATATCAACGAGAGACGTAATTCATACACTTAATTTGAATTTGATCACGGTCATTCCATATTTAAATGTCTTTTAACAATACAGCTAGATTGACCAAAATGTATATATATGTGTGTGTGTGTATGTGTTTGTGTGTGTGTATATATATATTTTTATATATATTTATATTTATATATATATATATATATATATATATATATATATATATATATATATATATATATATGTACTTATTATTCTCGAATATTTAGATTTAAATTAAAATTTAATTTATCGCAGACAATGGCACAGTTACATTTTGTCTCCCTCAACGAGTTATGGAATAGGGTTTTTCTCGATATTTCTCAAAGAGATACCTTGTCTTGTCTTGTCTCTGCGGGCTGGTTTGGAGCCTTGCACTTACCCTCGAGACCTCCTAGTAGACTCTGGATGTCGCCGGCTATCTCGGGGGCTGTTACCACTGAAGAAGTACGTGGGCCGCAGTCTCGTCTTCTTTCAGACAATCCAAGATGTTTATTGAAAAGACCATGAGCTTTTAAGTCCCTGACACCAGGCGCAGTCAGGGTCGCAACAGTTGGAGGAGGGTGCCAGAGAACCATTTGCTTGTCAGCATTTAAATCTCGTTCATTGCTGTGTTGACTCCTAGTATTTGATACGAAAGATATTTTTTTTAAAGCATATGGTCCGATCTATACATGCAATAAGATATTATATAAGAAGTTATAAATCTTGTTCCTTTTTATATCATTTTCATCAATACAACCATAAAATGTCCACTGGTAAACATAGTAGGTGATATAGACTTTAAATAAGACCGCTTGAAAGCAGTTTTAATCCAGTGTTTTGCGACAAACTTATCAAAGTTGTCTGTTTTATTTATGTTTGTCTGTATTGTACTTTATATAAGATTTTATATACCCTAGAAAAACTTTTCAGTTTGATAAGTCCAACTTAGAGAAAGAGATCACTCGAATCCAACTCGGATGAGCAGCTCAGGAAGCTCCGAAAGATGATCTGGACCAAAATACAGCAATGTTTAGATGAGAGTATTTGACCAATGTGTGTTACCGGTGATGATATACGGATCCGAGACGTGGACACTTGCGACGTGCCTCAAGCAATGGAGAGAGCTGTGTTCGGAGGTTTCCTGCGAAATCGAATCAGAAATGACAAGATTTGCAGAACCTAAATCACCGATTCAGCTCGAAGAGTTGCTTTTCTAAAAAGGCAGCAGGTGGAGATCATTGATTTTGCTACTGATGATATGGTAGACGCGGCGAATGTGATCCCCCCCCCCTCCCCCCATGGTGAACTGTTGTCATAGTCGAGATAATATGAAGGCAGTGCATGACCGCAGGATCTTTAGGTAAGGCCTGTACCTTACAGTTCTTTACGAGATCAAATAAAGAGTCTTGGGATCCGTAGATGAACGAAGTGACCGATGTAATCTAGCGGATTGAAAAGTTGGAGAAGTAGGAAAGAAGGTCAATACCTTGAGGTTCTTGATTGGACATCATAGACTGGCAAGCCCAGGGTAGGGCATTCACAAGGTGGGTAGATGACATTGAAACACATTGGCTACAAGCCACTTGGAGCTGGTCATATTGGATATATATGGAGAGCCCATGTCCAGCTGTGGACATAGGCTATATATATACAAAGGCTTCATATATATAATAAAAACAGGCTATAAACATATATTACCTTTAGTACTATGATGAAAAAAATTAAATACTATATTAACAAAGTTTCACTGTACATTGTTCTTTCTCAATAATAATACACAGAAACAGTTGTGTAAATTATAAAGTCGCGTTCACAGTGACCATGTGAAAGCATACTTTAGAACGTCTTATAGTTAGACTTGATTCGCTGTATAGCTAGGAGAAATATTTGGTTTTCCTTGTCATATTATCTAACAAGTTACATAGTGTATATAATGGTGAATGGTTAATATTGTATATAAATAAATAAATAAAAGTTTCTTTTACTTCTGGTGGTGGTTTGTCTTTTCACTAATGTCTGGGTTCCTAGTGCAAAATATACAACAAAATTCAGTACCTGGCGATAAATATTGCACATTGATCTTTGGAAAGAGACAATCGGCTAATTTCGGCTTCGTAGAGCGTTATCTCTGTCGCACAAAATACGACTGACATAACGTCACATAGGTAGTGTGAAACAGAGATAGTGCTCTACAAAGCCGAAATTAGCCGATTGTCTCTTTCCAAAGGTCGATGTGCATTATTAATCGCCGGGTACTGTATTGTTGTAATTACGTATGTGAAAATGTATTTATGTCGTAAAGCTATACATATTGTATATTAAATAAATAAATATAAATTAATGCAGAAATATTTCCTCAAATAAAAGTAAAGATATATTGTAATCTATTAATGTAGATAATAAAAGTGTGTGTAAAATCTGTTGAAATATATATATAATCTATGTTTTAATATGCAAATAAATCTGATTTTAACCATAGTAATGCTGGCAACTTTTATCGTTTAAAATTTCAGTGTTGCCAACTTGAAAAAAATATTTGCAGTCAATATTTTGAAATTATTTCATGTAATTATTTGTAGATATATTGTGTAGACCAGTAAAGGTTGTGTTAGTTTATTATGTGACCATAGATAGTTTTATGGGTAGGCAGTGTCCTAAAATATTGGAGCAATATTAAATATGTAATAAAAATTAAAGCAATAATTTTCACATTGTTATTAACGAGGCTTTCTTATACTGTCTACATTTAGGCAGTGGTTTTCAACCTTTTTAGTCCGAAAGTACTCACTCTTTTCATATTACGTATCTTATTAAATTTCATTTATTTGTTTCAAATTTTATTTAAAGACGAGGAAGTTATACGGGCCAATGGTTGAGAATCACTGTCTAAAGACTCACTACTTGTATTAAGTGAATATGTAATAAAAAATCCATGTATGATTAAAAAATATTTTTTTAATTTTTCTACCATGTTTCTATTAAATTTAAATTATTCAGAAGCACAGATTTTTGTTGATTAATTTTATTAAGAATATATATTAGTTTTTTTTTTTGATATTTAAATAATGCTGCCAGAAGTTATTGGCCTGTATTGCAATAGAGGAAATAAATTATTGTAACATATTTAAAATTGATTACTGTATTAATTTTGTGTTCGGTTAATACTGACCGATCAAATGTGCGAAGTTCACTGTGAAATGTCAAATGCGCGAACTTCATACCCAACTGTCAAACGCACGAAGTTGACGGCGAACTGTCAAACGCGCGAACTTCATGGCGAACTGTCAAAACCGGCGATGTTCATAGCGTACTGTCAAATGCGTAAAGTTATAATGCTCATTACATTTATAAATGTTTCAAGTATTTCGCAATGTTCTGATTTTTTTTCTATACGAACCTTCTAGAAATTATTGAGGAACTTATTAAATATATGTCCACCTGAAAGATAGACATGTTTTTAATCAGAGCTTTTCGTGGTCTAGAAGGCGTTACAGTAAATAATCCTTTGTTTTATATGTTATAAATAAATATTTAAACTTTTATTCAATGGCACAGTGTAACTTTAAAATATTATAGATTAATTGGGGGTAATATGAAACTTGATGAGAAGAAATATAAATTTATTAATAATAAGGCATATCTCGTTAAGGCCGTCGAAAGATCTAGAATGACCGCTTCCAACTAGTCCAAGTGGGAATTTATGGGGGAGGCCTAATTCCAATTCTAGATCTAGTGCTGAAATGATGTCATAATAGGTTTTCTGTGCTCCTGAATAGATAATATTCTGTGGTGTTGGTGACTCCTATTACGCACTGTCGATTTTCCCCTCAATCTCTATTTTGGTCTTCTTTCCCACATTTCCATTTATAACACGCAGCCATGTGATATCGGTGAGTTTCTCTATCTCATTCTCTATTTATTGTGTCCATTGATTATGAAATCTTATGTGCATTTCGTTATAGTTCATTATCAATAAATTAACATTTTGAAATATACCCGGCACTTGATTTGGCACACCGATTTTTCTTTATTAACACAATTGTCTTTGATGTAATATATGTTTATATATTTCCAATGTACCAAATCAAATGTCTCAACTATAAGATTTTATTATCTTTTATGCTTAAAAACATAATATTTCATAAACAATGACCTTTATTAACATGTACGTAGTGTTCAATATCGTAGTGTAGTTAGATTTTAGGTAATATTTTAAAACAGATATATATATATATATATATATATTAGGTGGAACTAGAAAGATAAAAGATACAAAGGTACAGATAGGTTATCATTGATTATATATATTACATTTAATTCATGAATATACAGGATGATATAATTAATGTATAGCTTATTTGCCGTCAGTTAATATATGTCACACCTATATAAAAATTAATGATCTCAGAAATAATAAATAACGATAATATAGTAAAAAATGAGTTTTTAAAATTCGGATTAATATTTGAAATTAATGGTATACCATCTGTATATATATATATACTTCAAGAAAATTTTAATCTGTCCTTAAAAAAGAATAAAATTTTGGTAGATCATTCAATACAGAGTAATTGAAAATAGGTGTAAAAATTAAAGATTTTTGTTGACAAATGAGTTATATATAGTCCAGCGGTAGAAGACTGACTTAGTATATTAGGTTGTGGGTTCGATACTCGGGATATTTTATATATTTGACATTTTTGTGCATTAATTATATAGGATTGCCATTGCTCACATGCTTCTAGAAGATGAGCAGTAGCGTCTTCTGCGTACTATATCACCACACTGCGATCGCCAACCCACTTGCCAACTGTGGCGATTGTGGTATATATCCATAGATATCTATTGCGATAGGCCTATGACTTGTAGTGGGTGTCGTAGTCGATTAGATATGTATTTTTTTATTTATTTAGATACATTGAAATAATACAATCAAACGTTATCACCATTAAAACTTCTGAACCTCCTTCGGATGATATCTAGAACGTAGCGATAGGCTTTCATTCAACCAAGTTCCTGTTCATTAAACCATATTTTATTAATCTTATAATTACGACACAATAATCTGCCAAATGACTAGGGTAAATGTATTACGATAGAGATATTTACATATCGTTCATGAAAAAAAATGAATATATAAATCATAACCCAACCTAACCTAACCATTGCGCGGGAGATGTGAAAATGGCGGGCGAATCTACAGAGCGTAATAGGCATCCGCGTCACAACATCGACGGCATTCCCCCAGCGGACTTCGCGCATCACGACTACCCTAAGATGGAAGCCTACCTTCAGCGCTTGAAGGATGCCTACCCTGACATCACCAGACTGTCCAGCATTGGGAAATCCGTGGAGGGTAGGGAGCTCTACGTGCTTGAGATCACAAAGGATCCTGGCAAACATATACCTGGTAAGATTTCTTTTATTTATATAGTTGTAATGTATTAGGCGATTGTCTTCCATCTCACCCGATGGAAAATGTAGATGAAGACGAAAGTGCTAAACGCCCATCCAAAAGAAACCTCACTCTACTGTTAAAGGCTCCAGAGTTCAACTCATCAGAAATAATAGACCCAGACAGGTTGTTCCACATCTTGGCAACTCTCACTAAAGAGATTATTTGGTGTTATATAGGGTGATTGGAAATAGATGTAAAAGCATTTTGGTGACAAGTGTATATATTACCTTCTTTAACCCTCAAATGCATGCTATCTAGTGATGAATCTAAAATTAAAAGTATATTACAAAATAAATCTTATAGCATTCAAGATATATTAGTCGAAATGTGATGAACTTTGTTTGTTGACTCATTTGCAAGGTTAATGTTAAATTTCATTTTAAAAATAGCAACTCTTGAATTTCTGGTCAGTTCTTCTCAGCAGATCATCATTCCGAACCGGTGGTAACTTACTACATATATGTTAAATACCTAATTGAATAAAGAGAATTTATATCATCAGGTAAACCGGAGTTCAAATACGTAGCCAACATGCATGGTAACGAGGTGATAGGACGTGAGATGCTGCTCCTACTAGCCAAGTACCTCTGCCAGAAATACACCAGCGGTGATGAGAGGGTCCAGAGGCTGTTGAACACCACCAGGGTGCATCTCCTACCCAGCATGAATCCAGACGGATACGAGAGGAGTAGAGAAAGTGAGTCTGTTCAAAAATGTTACTTCATGATTTAAACTGCCTTTAAGTTTGCTTGCTTTAAGTACTTATACAAGTGGGGGGGGGGGTGCAGAAGAAAAGGAGTACTGAACTAAGATGAAGCTGTTCAAGAAGAAGAGCCAAGACCTAAATAGAGAGACATGTAATAATCATATTAAAAACTTTTATGATACAACAAATATAAACATTGACAAGTAAAATATATGTATATGCATTTTCGAACAATGCGAAATCTGTCGGGGCGGTTGGAGTATTTGTCGATGGAAAGATATATATCTCTTGTATCCTTGCAGGAGACTTCAGCAGTGTGGTAGGCAGATCAAACGCGCACAACGTAGACCTCAACAGAAACTTCCCGGACCAGTTTGGACCCACGAAGGTAACTGCTAAAATAAACTAAACAACTCCCTGCATCTGATTTTATTAGATTATTGGTAGTATATATTTTGGTAGGTTTGGTAGAAATATTCTACCGTGAACAAAGTTTTTCGATAAAGATATCAGAAATGTAATGTATATGTTATTCAAACCTTAAATCAAATCTGAACAACAAAATCAAAATGTTCAATGGATGTACTAGATACCCTACCTTCTGGAGGGAGAACTGTCTTATGTGAGATTCCTACCCACTAAAAGCCTCTTGGTGGTTGTAGTCGGTACCTTTATAGAGGCTCCTGTGGAACTCGCAGCTGCTGCTCATTACTGTGCCAAGACACATCCTGGGAGGAAGCTGTACCTCCAGCATCCTCGCTGTACCGCAGCAACACGTGAACACTTCCCGTTGCTGCCCATCTCTCGGTTACCTAGAATAAAACTACTAGTTACTAGATTAGGCCTAAATATGAATATTGCAATAAACAGTGATATTTCATCCGTAGGATGTTCACTAGTGGGCAAATTCCTTCTCGACAGATTTCCAATAAGACTGGAAGTAACGCATCCAGAGTTTTTTGACGACCTTAATAAAGTCACATGTCAAACTAGTGGAAATATTAATGTAAATATTAAAATGTAAAATGTATAAATCTGGGAATGTAAATATGAAAAACGTGTAAGACAGGAAAGATACGTTATGTGAAATACAAAAAGATGGTACAAATAAAAGGAAGGTGGGTGAATATGGAATAATAATAACCAATATATAAAAATATATTTATCCAAATCTGTAACGTCCCTACCCAAACATTTTAGGGCGGAATGAGAAGTTCCCAAAGGCGGGGGGG
Source organism: Battus philenor (assembly GCF_028537555.1). Classification (NCBI taxonomy): domain Eukaryota; kingdom Metazoa; phylum Arthropoda; class Insecta; order Lepidoptera; family Papilionidae; genus Battus; species Battus philenor. The sequence continues at coordinate 12,117,949 of NW_027181686.1, forward strand.
GGGGGCATAAAAATATCTTGGAGGCCTTGCAGTGGTCTCCTATCAAACCTTAAGGCTCCATATAGTTCTGCTTGTAAGTGCCCACTGGCACTTAAACTAGCTTATCAGGACTATATCGGTTACACTTATTCTTCGTATCTTCTTAATATTCTTTATTGTACACGTTAAGATATATTTAATAAGTTTTACAATAATATACAAAAAAGTAAAATGGGCGGTCTTATACACGAGGCAATCTCTTACAGACAACCATAGTATGGAAAATGTAAAAGTACTAATAATGGGTAGTTTACGTGTACAAAAATAGATATTTACAAACAAACAAACATAATTATTTAATGGAATCAGGCGTTACCTTGCGGTAGTCCTTCCTAAGTAAGAAAAGGACCAATATTTAGCCACTTTCGCACATGCAGTGGTAGTCGTGCAACAAAGTGCACCGCCCGCCAGCCCGCTGATAAATGCGCGTGCGGCAAACAATGCGAATTACACAACTGCCACCGTCAAATTACTCAACACGTGTTTCACCCCTCCACGGGGCATCTTCAGGAGTTATGTTACACCGATTAGTGGCAAACACAGAGAAACAAACATAAACATACATAGACATACATACTTATACATACACATATATAACATATATACTTATAAAAAATAAGGTTTAATACATATTATAAATATAATACAATAATAAATAGAAACATCTATCTGACTTCGATCAGTATTGGTTCGATCGCACTTGCCTCAGAAAGAAACAGAAGAAAAAAAAGAAATGAATCAACAGATAGATAATTATAGGTCTAGTACAGAGTTCCCCAAACTTTTTTGTGTCGTAGACCCCTTGCCATGTGTTGGGTAGACCCCCTACTTACCTGATATTCCTGATTGATAGGTACTATCAGTGTATGTGTTAAGATCCACTATCGTGGACCTCCATTTCCATTTCATGGACCCCCAAATTATTTTTCGCTCACGTAGACCCCTTGCAGGTTGTCATAGACCCCTAGGGGTCGATATAGACCACTTTGGGAATCACTGGTCTAGTAAATGGTTCTTAACCATTTTCTTGAAAATAGGTAGAGAGTTAGCACGTCTTATATTCAGCGGTAAATCATTCCACAATCGAACGGCCTGCGTGGTGAAAGATTTGGCCATGAACGAGGAAGAATGCGTCTGTATTTTTATAATATATCCTTACAGGAGAACACAGTAGCTGAACCAGAAACCCAAGCGGTGATGAGATGGTCTTCATCGCTGCCATTCGTGCTGTCTGCCAACCTTCACGGCGGTGCGCTGGTCGCTAACTACCCATACGATGGCAATCCAGCCATGACCAGCGGCCAGGAGTTCCTCACCCCAGACCACGGAGTCTTCGTCCACCTTGCCCATGTTTATTCCAATGTAAGTACAGAATACAGTAGTCAAACTAAACTATATTACTACTTACTAAATGCTAGAATAGTATGGAAAATGCTTATCTTTGATTCCGTATAATAGCCATGTGAATTAAATTTTCAAACCAATTTACATGTTGCGTTCAACTAAAAACTCTTGAATGCTAAAATGAGATTTATTTAATAATATATTGTAATTTTAGATTTTAAACTAAGAAAATGAAAAATAAGTGAAACTTTAATTATTTTTAACACTATAAGATTAATGTGTCAGTAAGGTGATTAATCTTTTTAAAGTGATTTGCTTGTAAATGTTGAGTTGCCGAAAAGAGCTGTCCAGAAATACGACAGTTGATTCTTCGTAAATATGTCGGCCAAGATTACTGTAGCTCGAAGAATCGCACGTCTGAAATGGAAGTTGACGAGGATAAGTTGGTGATAAAAAAGGAAGGTCTGCGAAATCTTACGGAATCTTATTACATATATATATATAGATATATATATATATATATATATATATATATATTGATATATACGAGTATATATATACACTTTAACAATACACTTTAACAAATCCTGCATAGGTCTATGCAGGGTTTGTTAAATTTTTGAAGACAAAATTTACTGTATTTATCACGTGTTTTAATCAAAATTATTTACAAAATATGAAATGTAATGCATCTGGTATAGTCGATAGCCTGACTACCAACTTTTCGTATGATAAACACATCACACCCGAGATTAACAGGCGAAGAAAATTCTGTGGGATTCTATATTAAAAAAATTGAAGTATTACGACCGCTTCCAACGAGTCTATGAGGTGGCCTATGTCAATCAGTTCTACGTTTTATTCATTGGTTGATGATAGGTGACTTTTAGGCTTAACTTTTTGGTTTCTAACGATATTATATCATCACCTTATGATGGTGCTTCTGGAACTGCAAAACCTATTCGCAGCCCTGTTAACGACGGTCGTCCATGAAACCCAAGACCAAGGGATCCAAGAGATACTCAAAAGTACAGGCAAAACTCAAGTTTCTCTTTCTCTCTCTTTCTCCACTTTCTCTTATATTGTATCATTCACAGGCACACCACAAAATGCATCTCGGGCAGCCATGCAAGAATGTACCCGAAGAGAAGTTTCCAGAAGGCATCACCAACGGTGCCAAATGGTCAGTCTCAACACAGCCAAACACATTTTTGATTGATTACTTAAAACAGAAAAGGTTTTGTCCAAACCAGCGCTGGGGCAAGACTTTTTTTATTTATTTTATTTTTAATTTATGCATATTATTTTTATGTATAATCATAAAATTTAATATACTGTATATTAGCAGTTAAGTTCGAAAGAACTTCTTCAACTGGTCACTATGAACTTGACTTTCCAATAAGAACGGGTTCGATTGACAAGATATGTAATTGACTAGATTAGCCGTTGCATTCAAAAGTAAGTCTTACATTGGTCACTGTGAACTTGACTTTACAATATTAACGATTTCATTGATATGCTAAGTAGTATACTAGCGGTTATGTTCAGAATTATGCTTTCAACGGGTCACTGTGAATTTGACTTTCCAATAAGAACCGGAATTGACATGATATGTAATTGACCAGATAAGCCGCTGCATTCGAAAATGTATCTTACATTGGTCATTGTTAACTTGACTTTCGAATAGTAACGATTTTATTGATATGTTAATCAGTATATTAGCTGCTATGTCCAAAAGTATGTCTAACTGGTCACTATGGACTACGCTTTCCAATTTGTAACGTTTTTATGGGCATGATATGTAATTCAATATTATCCTTTGCGTTTGAAAATATGCCTTTGGCTAGTCACTGTGAACTTTACTTTCTAATTAGGAACAACTTGGCAAGATATGTAATTCAGTACATTGGTCGTTGAATTCGAAGATATGATTTTAATTGATAACTGTGAAATTACCTTTCAAATTCGTAACGGTTCAACTAATAAAATATGTAATTAGTACATTAGCTGTTACGTTCCAAAGAATACCTTCAATAGGTCACTGTGAAGTTGGCTTTCTAATTAGGAACGATTTATTAACAACAAATGCAATTTAGTACATTAACCGCTTCGATCGAAAATATTACTTCAATTGGTAACTATGGACTTGACTTTACAATTAGTAACGGTCTCATTGAAAGTATGTGTAATGCGGTATAGAAGTTGTTTCGAAATTACGCCCTCAATTGGTCGCTGTGAACTTGACTTTCTAATTAAGATTTGATTGGTTAAGGGCCTTTGCTACTAGCGCCATCTAGGAATTGTTAAGTAAATTACGACTGAAAAATGTTACGATTCCAGGTACGTACTGTCCGGCGGCATGCAGGACTGGAACTACCTTCACACCAGCGACATGGAGCTGACCCTGGAGTTGGGATGCTACAAATTCCCACCGGCTGAAGATCTGCCCACATACTGGGAAGACAATAAGGACGCTCTGCTGGATTTCATGGAACAGGTATCATGGAGAAAAATAATTTCAACAGTATGATTGGTTTTGTCAGCAAAACGTTATAAGATTTTACACATTCCAAACATCCTGTATTAAGAGATCACACTGAGATGTGTTATATTAATTTTTTTTTTAAATTTTGGCTAATTTCATTCATTCAATTCCATTCCAAAGCCTTTACGCCTATTATATACAGGGTGATACTCCTGTTTAAGTATCTGTTTATTAGTAATTATATCGAATGGCCACCACGAACCGTTAGACGCGGCGTGAATAGACTTCTTAATAAAGGATGTTTCAAATTTTTAAAAATTCTTTAATGATATTATTAAATAATATACTTTAAATCTTAGATTTAAAACTATAACGAAATGTCTAAGATATGTTACGAAACTTTATTATAAATGTCTGTACTTAGATATTTGAAGTATGTTAATTTATTGGAGACAAAATTTATGTGTTTGGAGTGATGATCTTGAAACGGAAGGTCTTTCCTCAGGTTCATACAGGGGTGCATGGCTTCGTCCACAGCCATATCGGACACGCCTTGGCAAATGCCACCATATCCGTGGGCGGCATCAGGCATATCGTGAAGACAGCACAGGATGGTGATTTCTGGCGTCTGCTTCTACCGGGAACCTACAACATCACCGCCAGCAAAGACGGGTAACAACAATTACTATGTCGAAAAATCTAATTATATTGTTATACAGGATGATTTGATCTAGAATTAATCGATAAACCTGACAGAAAACGATCTAAAGCTGTCACACATATTTAGAGTCACCCTGTATAAAGTGATCAACATGTTATATGTTACATTATATTTATTATCTATGGAACCGTTGATTTTTGGACACCGTGTACTATATATAGACAGTAAAGAAGATTATCATAAAAAGAGGAGATCACAGAAGAACCAAGGCCACAGTCGCAACTCGAAGAATTGCTCGTATAAAGTGACAGTGGGCGTGGCACTTCCCTCGTGCAACTGAAGAAATTGAGTCGAAAGGTTCTAGAACGGAGACAGTGATACAGTAGACCTGACGTGCGAAGACCAGACAACGTTAACGGGAAGGTTTATTCCGTGTATTGGGGATCTATCAGATTAAATAGGAGGAGAGAGAGAAAGAGAACTAAACGTTTGTCCCTTTAAAGCTTTTACACCTTTAATCAATCATCCTGTTTGTATATATCTATAGGTTTGAAAGATATACGTATTTTTTATAAGAAGTGTTTAGTTTAAAAAGAACCCAATAGAGGAGGAGCAGAAACAAATCATACATATATATATATATATATATATATATATATATATATATATATATATATATATATATATATATATATATAAAACTAAACTGTCGTCTCGTGTCCATCCAAAGGTTGTCTAGTAGAGATCGCCTCGGGCGATATGACTGTCTCTTGTACCTATATATAAATTGTTTCTTTTTTTTTTGGTTATTATCTATGGTGTACAAAAAATAAAAAACTGCTCACAAAAATGAATAAATTAAATAAATATAAGACGATATCTGTCTACTATATAGCTATATGCTTCAATAAACAACCATGCGTTGTTTTGAAAGCAGAGAAACTACATTTAAAGTTATTATTTAAAAAGTTTAATCTGTAATATTTTAAATTATCACTTTGACATCTCAAATACCAACTGCTTTACCGACCGGCGTGTACAATAGACGCCATCATAACACCATTGTTAACAGCGCCATCTATGAAGTGTCAAGGTTAAACAGACACTGCTTTACCGACATTAAATAAGCGCGGCACAATACCAAATAGAATTGTCAAAGTAGCTAGTTTCTTTACATAAATATATAAGATTGTTAGCTAGTATTTATATGTCGTCATAGCTCTAATAAGTATCATATAACACATATAGTTTAGTTTTTTTTTATGACCCTACGCTATTGGGGGCCTCTTGTACCCCTATTTGTGGTGGGATAGGGACTTTATTAGCATTTAATTTTTTCACATTATCTTTTATTTTCTCTCTCTGCTTTCAGTCTTCACATTCTCTTTCGGTCCGTTTTCTATCTTTCATGCTACATTTCTACTTTCTTACCCTTTTGCTCTGTTCGTCTATCATTCTTCCCTTTTTCTTTTTACATTTTTTCGATTTGTATTTTTATTTTACATTGTTACTTATTATATAATTATTTTCTATCACAGTTTTGTTTCTATTTACACATATAGTTTAGTATGTATATGTAGTATATGTTGATATAATTAATTAACCTTGGATTGACTGGTAGAGAATGTCCGCCATTACAATTGTAATAAGGGTAAATTTATAATCATGTGAACACATCTTTACAGATACGAGAGCGTGACAGAGCTGGTGACAGTTCCAGATACGGGCTCAATCAGCGTCAACTTCACGTTGATGGTGGACGACCCTCAACACTGGTCATCGGCTTACGACTTCCGGTAAGTCACAGCGATTTGCACCTTCGTACGACGACATTACGATCTACTTTGCTTTGTACTGTACTTATGTTTCTCTGACCTTTGCATACTTGATTGATCTAATATAATATACTCATAATTTTACTTATATAGCTGACTCTGTCATCTATATAACGATGGTGGAGACGGCGCTATATAAAATACTCTTCACATACGATTTTTTTTTAGAAAGAGATAACGATGTTTTGTATAGCGCTGTCCCTTTTACACGTATGATAAAGATAGCGCAATACATACATATAGCCATCACTTTCTAATAGCTAAATTACATATTTTGTAAAGTCTAAAATTTTTTTTATTAATATTTTAATTACATGCCTTTGCTATTCATAATAATCTTTTTTTTTTATATTCGCAACGTATCTCTATTTAATATAGTAATACGTTTTATAAACATTCCAATTGCGTTTACGAAAATTTCCGTCCAAATTTGACTAAATCCGTCTCATGGTTTTTGGTTTATAAAATTATTTATAAATATTTATATATATAAAACGCACATGACAACATTTCTTAATTGTTCCGTAGGATTATTACATGTGTATGTCTGTGTTACGTTATGTTTTGTATATGTATATTATATATGGAATTGTAATATAAATTTTCTGTCTATATTATATACACAAATTCACATAACTTTCTCATGTGTGTATGTTTGTAATTTTCTATTTATGTACTACAATTTCATATATATATGTGTGTGTGTATCTGTCATATATATGTATAAGTATTAATTCTAATTATATACTCATTGTATAATGCTTATATTAAATACAGCATGATTATAATGTTGTTTGTTTTAACTAACTGTCTGTTTTAAATAACACTATAAGGAGAGTTGCGATAATAGGTCGCGGGTTTAAATCCCGGGGAACAATGTTATGTAATTCACATCTTTGTGCATTAATTATATTAGACTGAATGGTATATTTAATGGAATCAGGTGTTACCTTGCGGAAGTCCATCCTAAGTAAGAAAAGGACCTATATTTAGCCACTATGTGTTTGGCACTAATCACACACCCCGTGGAGGGGTGAAACGCATGTTGAGTGATTTGGCGGTGGCGGTTGTGTGATTCGCATTGTTTGCTGCATACGCATTTATCAGCGGGCTGGCGTGCGGTGCACTTTATTGCACGACATGTGCGGAAGTGGCTAAATATTGGTCCTTTTCTTAATTATGGTATGTGACCCCCCCCCCCCGTAGATATCTTTGTGAGAGGCCTATGCTCTTTTAGAACTGAAAAGATTTCCTCGTTGAGAGTCCAAAACAGTTTTTCAGGTTTTTTATTTCAATTTTTATTCACATACACCTTTATTCTTTAACAATATCTTTTATGCCTTCCTTTTGTCCTTCATCTATTTGTTTTGCAAATATACCATAGTTCCAAACACAATGAAGTCACATATAAATATAAAAATATATTATTGTAAAGTTAAGACATAGTAGATTCTATGTTTGGAGTTTCTCTGAGAGATGGATTAAAAAAATGAGATCCGCAGTTGTCACCGAAATGTCACATGGCACGAAAAATCGCTCTTGTCTGGAGTGGCAGTTCAACCGGCAGCCGTTATGGCTGTAAGGTTCGATGGCGTTCACGAGGTAGACACGGCGTTGGTTGGACACCAGCTAGGTATACCGGTAACACGGTTAACGTCACGTGAGGTAGCTTGGGTGTCATATATCTTGTAGTGGAGTTCTATCGACTGAATAGAGTTGTAATGAAATATATAAATGTAAAACAAGATTATATATTTTTTTTAATTTGGCTTAAAAATTTAAATAATCTAAACTAGTGTATGCCCAGCTTTATAGTGCCATGCCGCACTTTAGCCTTTCTAAAATTAATATGTGTGTGTGTGTGTGTGTGTGTGCGTGCGTGTGTGTGTGTGCGTGCGCGCGCGTGCGTGTGTGTGCGCGCGTGTGCGTGTGTGCGCGTGCGTGTGTGTGTGTGTGTGTGTGCGCGCGTGTGTGTATACTCCACCAAATATTTCCTATCACTTACATTCGGGTGAAGTATTAAAACTTTTTTTTTAAATATCACTGTTACGTTACAACATAGATAAATAACAAATCGGTTAACGAAATAGGCGCCTAACATAAAACCTCTGTACGACAAGCATCAAATGCTTTTTAAATCTCACTAAATTAAATAAATATAGAAAACACTACATTAAAATTATTTGAAATTTAAATTTAATGTCTTCATTATATATATATATATATATATATATATATATATATCACTAGGTGGAGGGGGGGGGGGTTCTCAGTAATATATATGATTTTTTTTTAGTAAATTAGTAGGGTTAAACACGTGTCTAGTCAATTTTGGATTTGCCATCATTTGACTATTAAATTGCCTGTCTTTGAGGTTTGGGGACAGCGTTGGGAGACACTGATCCAAACCCATAGAGAACTTTTCAGCTGGCAGTTGCAGAGTGGGTAGACCAGTCCTCGTGTTGATATTTGGGGGGGGGGGGGGGAGAGCTGACCTTATAACCACGCTTTCGTTATGTCTTGTGTTACGTTTAGTCCAAAACACAAAAATTGAGAAAATTTATGTTTTTTGTTACATTAGATTTTAAAATTATTGGTTTACTTAATTAATTTAATTAGAATGTGTATAAAGTCTTTATTCGAATTGTAAACTTTAAAAAATAACAAGATATGTACAGGATGTGTAAATAGAAACGTAAGTGTTTATTGAAATAATGACGGCATCTTAAATATTGTAGTATTCATACCTTTTGGCAGCTGAAAGAGATAGGAAATTTATATAAAATATACTGATAAACGGTTGACTTATTCAGAATGGCTTTTGAAATTATTATGCAATATATTCAGATGTTTTCAAAAAGGGGTGTCTTACCTAGAGAAAAATAACCAACAAGTAAATCCTTTAATAACTAATATTATAATTTATTTTATAAAAATTTCCAAAAATCAGAAAATATTAAAAAATGGATTCGACCGCATTGGCTCCTTAACGGCTCATATTTTCTATGAAAGTGTTAATATATATTTAAATCCGTCAACGACATTTACAAAGATATAAGAGAATACATATGTACAATATATTCGTCATAAACAATTAAATAATTCAGATTATTTTATATACCATTTAAATACAATAAATAATTATAACAAAATGTCTAAAATTAAAAATTTAAGATATACCGAGTACATATAACATACTAATATGTAGTGCGTTTTACAATACCCTATGATACATATTGTACATCGACCTTTGGAAAGAGACTTGCGGCTTTGTAAAGCGCTATCTCTGTCGCACGATACAAATAGTCCGGTATCTATTAGGAGCTGTTACAACAAATATCATTTGCTTTTTTGATAATTATTTTTATTCTTTGTATATATACACCAATTTTTCTATAAATGGTAGCTTTAGGTTGGGGTAAAATAAAATAAAAAATAACATGTTCACATATGTTTACGTATTCAATTATTTAAGAAAATTACAACTGTACATAATAAACACTATTATACCTATTGTTAAAATTAAACATTGTAATAAAAATAATAATAATTATAATTATCAGTTACTTCCATTTCACTATATGTGCTCTCAAAGAGGTCAGGTTTTATTACAATGTCTGGTAATTATATGTAATAATATTAAGTATAGTATTTATATATATATCATATGGTAAAACTAATTAATTTTTATATGACATTTCGACACGTGCCTATTAGTTATTTTATTATTTGCAAAAATGTAGGTTGACTGGTAGAGAACGCATAAAGACATTAAATCTGCTTTAACAAATACTGTAAAAAGAGTGAATAATTAAAAAAAATATATAAAAGTGAACGATGTTGTCCAGTTGATTCGCAAATTGAAATGGGCACATAGCAGAACATATGTTCTGGAATGGTGTTTCGAAGACCTTATAAAACTAGACCAGTGCTTTTCAACCTTTATTGTTAACAACCTTAAAATTATACCTCTAACATATATATATTTTTAAGGGAAAGGTATGAACTGGCGTCCACTTTCGTATCCCCCCCCCCCCCGTAGCAATCAAATTTCCTCATTGTGAGGCGTGTGCACCACGTCGAAAAACATTGTTCTACATTTATATATGTATATATATTTATATATAAATGTGTGTGTGTATATATACATAGTAGAGCTGTTTGTCTCAATTTTCTCCATATATAACTACAAACTTCAGCAAGTTCTAGGGAAAAAGACGGTTTCATAAACTAACTCTAGATATAAACAGTATGTCCAGTAAATGACACATTGCGGCTAAAATAAATGATATATAACAAACCATATAGTTTATTATATAATATTAATATGTCTTTAAAATACACCTGAATTCACTTGCTATTTTCTCGAATTTTATATTACAAGTCACTCGGACATGATGTTTTCAAAAATTAAATATTTATAGCATAATATATATGTATGTACAATAAAATTCGACAATCAATTTCATAACTGTCACTTAAAAAAAAAGTATATTATTGTATCCAAAATTATATTAATGCGTGTAATTAAATGTTGATGCGCATTCAGGAATCTAATTATTGTCGCGCATCTATAATACTATATTTGTAAAGAGCAATTGTTGAGTTTCTCGCCGGAACTGCCTTCAGAGCTAATGGGAGCTTCCTGTATGGGAGCTTCCCAATGCCGACATTTTATGTTGATTGTCGTAAGTAGATGTCGCTGTGAGATTCAGAAATGGGAAGACCCGCTAGAGAACCAATATCATCATAGCTCGAAGAATTGCTCGTATGATAAGGCAGTAGCACATCATGGAACCGATGGCTGATGCTGAAAGGTTTAGTGGCGACCACGAGCTGGTCCACTGACGACATTACTAAGATCGCGAGAAGTCACAGGATGCAGCGCAAAAGTGGCGATATTTGGGTTAAGCCTATGCCCAGCAGTGGGCGTCCATCAGCTGAAAAAGAAGAATAAAGAAGATATCACTAAGGGTGTTTAATAAAATAACCTTCTACGTTTCCCAGTTAGACTTGTATAATATTACCTCATTTTAACTTTCACCCATCTCTAACAATATATACGTTCATTTACAATGAGATTTTGATTATATATATATTTAAAATACGTAACACCTGATGCAATTTATTTCCTAAAGTAATATGTTAATATAAATATTTAATGATTTTCATATTTTATTAAATTGCGAAACATTTTTACACAGGGTGTTGGACAATATAATAAACACAAGATACCACAACAGCGTGGAGATGTATTCGGAGTTATCTGAACTGGAGAACAGGTTCCCTGATGTAGCTGAGTTCAAAGCTGGTGATGCTCTTCGTACAGCTGCTCTTCATCAGCTGGAAGTCACCGACCAGGTCAGTTTCATCATATTTATTTCAGCTGAAAGATGCCCACTGTTGAACGTGTAAACAGGAATGTACAACGAGTTTTGATTTCCTTGATAAATTCATCTGTATGTTATGTGGGAAAAGGTTTTAGGCTGCTTTTGGAAACATCTTAGTTTTATATTCAATTGAATCAGGCATAACTTTGCAGAAGTCCATCCTAAATAAGAAAAGGACCAATATTTAGATACCTCGCACATGCAGTGGTAGTCGTGCAACAAACTGCACCGCCCGCCAGCCCGCTGATAAATGCACATGCGGCAAACAATGCGAATTACACAACTGCAACCGTTAAATCACTCAACACGTGTTTCACCCCTCCACTTCATCTTAGTTTTAAGTTGAAAGTGTCTTAAAGAAAAGTTTAATGTGATACTAATTTCAATCAGACAGGGATTTTTTGTGAAACACAGATAAAAGCAGGCTCAAACAATGTACCAGATTTATATTAAAATCATTTACAGGTTGGTTCACCAGAGGAGACAAAGTTCCGTATAGCCATCATAAGTAATCTGTATGCATCTCAACCGCTGGGCCAGGAATTGCTTTTGAACTTTGCTCGACATCTCACAACAGCATACACCATCGGTGAACCAGTTCATCAAAGGCTCCTGAAGAATTCTGTCCTCCACTTCATACCAAACATCGATCCTCTATACAAGAATATTCTAGAAGAATACGACGGCACAGACAAGTGTGAGATTCAAGCGTTGGAAGAAGAGTTCGGTGACAGCGTCTACAATTATCTCACGAAAAAAGAGATGAACCCACTCAACAACTACACAAGAGAGAAGTCTTTTATTGATCTTCTTCAAGAAGAGAAGTACGATCTGATGATAGAGCTATCATCTGGGTCAGAGAATGTAGCATATCCGGAACTATCGAGAGATATTTACGAGAAATTTGCCAGGAAGTTCCAGGATAACAGGACGCCTGGAGAAAGATACGATTGTTCACAGAGGAGAGGTGATGTAGTCCATGGGAACCTAATAGACCTGATCTGCGAGCGATATAATACTCCCATAGTGTCGGTGGGTTTGAGCTGTTGTAAGATGCCAGCGCCTGACGCCATCGGGTGGGTTTGGAGGGACAACCTTCGCGGGATTATGAAGCTTGTGGAAGTTGCCAATACGGGTGAGATTTGCTTGATTCGTAATTAATGCTGATTCACGTTGTCCACTTTTTTTTTTAATTTAACAAAATACAATTGGCAATGTTAAAAAAGTCATAAAGCCATATTATTTTTTCACATAATTTAAATCTACCCTCAATTCATTTTGATTCTTTTTATTTGATATCCTTTATTGTACACGCTAGGATATATTTAAATAGTTTCATAATAATAAATAAAAAAAGTACAAAGGGCGGTCTTATCGCACAAGGCAATCTCTTACAGACAACCATAGTATGGAAAAGGTAGAAGCATATAAGTAATGAGTAGTTAGCGTGTACAAAACATACATATTTACAAACACACGCACATGAACATACATACTTATATATATATATATATATATATATATATATATATATATACTAGCTGATCCCGCAAACGTTGTTTTGCAAAAAAATATATATATTTTAAATTACAAATTAAAAATTAGGGTTGATCGTAAAGGGGTGAAAATTTATGGTTGTATGTATTCTTGTATGCTGCATCATAATAAAATAAAAACCAAAAAAATTGTCTAAAAAATTAAAAATAAAATTTAGGGGTGGACCACCCTTATCACTTAGGGGTATGGAAAATAGATAGTAGCCGATTCTCAGACATACTGAATACGCATGTAAAATTTGGTAAAAATCGGTATCAAGCCGTTTCGGAAGAGTTCAAGTTCGAACACCGTGACACGAGAATTTTATATATTAGATATATATATATATTATATATATATATATATAAAAATTAAGAATTTTGCAGCCATTAGTTCTGCGCGCTACGTGATCTGCTTACCCTTTACTTCGTGGACTTTGTTTTCTCACCAAATAAACCAGAAAAAATACACTTTTTAATATTTCAGGTGTAAAAGGTTATATAAAGAATGAGGACGGTATACCTATGCGTGACGCCACTCTAGCCATAACGGGATCGGCGCGGCAGTACCGGGTATCCCGTAACAGAGCCCACTACCGCGCTCTGCTACCTCCTGGCGACTACCGCGTCATCATTCGCTGCCACGGCTACCATGATCAGGTTCGTATCCTTTTAACTCTTCTTTCTCTGAAAGTTCTCTTTCTCTAGGTACCTTGCTACGGACACCAAGTGCCCATCTATAAGGAGTGGTAGTGCATTAATCATACAGGATTGCCATTACACATAAGCAAGTTTCTAGAAGATGAGCATCAGCATCTTCTGCCTTCCATAATATTACACTGCGATCGCCAACCCGTCTGCCAAGTGTGGCGATAATGGCATATCCCCCCGTAGATACCTTACCACACACGATTCTAGTAACCATACCACACACGCACCATAGTCGCTACTCTTCCCCGTGGTCTACCATATTGTTTGCTGATGTCCAGGTATCTCTGGACGATAGAGCTATATGGGATATACCTTTGTAAAATTTCATGTGCAGAACAAAAATAGCAGAGATTAAAAATCTTACTAAAAGACGAAATTTTAAGCGTTTTGAGGGTAAGGAAGACGGTGTATGGGGTTGACAAAAACCAGGTCATCATTGCAATCTATGGAGCAAGCCTATCCCTCGCAGTGGGGGACAATTCCTTGGACGTCACGGGTGAAATAATCTAACCTGTGCTCATAATTCAATGTGCTGATGGTAGAAAGGTCTTCCACAGCAACTGACATGGCGTGTGGTGGAAGGCACCGTCAAGGAGAAGGACGTGGTGTTGCGCCGGCTGAACGCGGAGCACCTTCCCGCGGCGCCTGTGGATCAGCTGCCCCTGGACGAAGACCCCAACACCATCTACATCACCGGTTAGTACATCAGAACCATTTACAACTTTACTATTAATAAATTCTTATGCTCTCGCGAGGAGCCCTTAAGCCTAGTTTTACACAGAGAACTAAGAGTTTGCCGATCCCCCACACTCTTTCTCTGTCTCCCTCTCCTTCTCTGAAGTTGTAAATTTGTCGCTAATCATGATATTTCTGCGTTTGAAATATAAAATAAACAAAATCGAAACAAAACCAAGAATATATATTTACATTTTATAATTTTTTTTCAGACATGTAATTTCCTTTGATATTTTTACATTAGATAGTACATATACAATTTAAAAAACACATGATATCAACGCAATACAACCTTTATTTTTAATTGCACAAAGGCAAAGTGGTTACCGGAGCAGTGGTAGCGTAGCAGTAGGTGACTGAGATTTGCGGTCTTGGTTCAAATCCCGTGATAGGATCGAGGATCGAGGACCGCTCACAAAGAAATTTCCAGAAGATGGGCAGATATTTCCTCTGCGTACCATCACACTGCTATCACCAAACCGCCTGTCAAACCTGGCGATTATGGTATATAACTCCATTGATGTCTTTATATATATCTTGCAATGGGAATCTATGGCTTTACAGAGATCGCCCAATCAACCAAAAGTACATCAAACAAAAACCCCTCATGCTGTCTCGCTCGCACAGTACACGCACGCGCAGATCTATGCGCGTTCACTCACCCACTAGTTGTGCTACGCAAAATGTATAGATATAGCGGCGAAATAAAAAAGCCGAAAGAAGAAAACAACAAAGAAGTATAGGAACAATGCCAGAAAATCAAGTAACAAATGGACTGGCAATATTGAATATATTGTTTTTTATACGTTCGACGAACTTTTACTCAACTAGGTTGAAGCGTTATAAATTGTGGTAGGTTTTTGGCCTTTTGTAAAAATAATCTTTTAAACTCTTTATTTGTTTGATAATTAGGGGGTGTTGTCTGCATATATGTCAAACCCCCCCTCCCCATAATTTAAGTCATATACTATTTACAAACAAAAAATAAACTCTGTGTTTGGCACTAATCGGTGTAACATAACTTCTGAAGATGCCCCGTGGAGGGGCGAAACACGTGTTGAGTGATTTAACGGTGGCAGTTGTGTAATTCGCATTGTTTGCCGCATGCGCATTTATCAGCGGGCTGGCGGGCGGTGCACTTTGTTGCCAACTATATTATACCAATATTTAGTCACTTCCCCACTGCATGTGGGGAAGTGGCTAAATATTAATATTAATATAATATAAATATTAATATTAATATAAATTAAATTATAATATATCCTTTTCT
Organism: Battus philenor; assembly: GCF_028537555.1. Lineage (NCBI taxonomy): Eukaryota > Metazoa > Arthropoda > Insecta > Lepidoptera > Papilionidae > Battus > Battus philenor. The sequence goes on from NW_027181686.1 coordinate 12,133,954, forward strand.
TACTTAGGATGGACTTCCGCAACACGCCTGATTCCATTAAAAAATAAATTTTGTAACAACTTTGCTTCTTCCAAAATGCAAAGTACATAGTTCGAGGAGAGGGGGGGTTGCCTTCTTTTGTAATCTTTATCTTTTGTACGCAGGTCTTGCGCTAGATTATAATAGCTTGCCACTGCACCAGGCTAAATTATCTGTCTACCCACTAAACTCCATGAAGCCGCTGGTGACGAACACCAGTGATGAAGTTGGCCGGTTCATCATCGCACTGCCCGTCACCTATATGGACCGGGAAGTGACGGTAACCGCTACCATGGACGGCTACGTCGCACGGACCAGGCACATAACGGTAATAACTCCACCTTCTCTTTTCAACTTCTTTTTCATAGAAGATTAATGATAAAGTTCCTCAAAATGCTTAAATGACCATAATTCAACAGTAAATAGTAGAGAGAATAGTGTTTTTATTACTAAAAGCAGAGTAATGTGAATAGGCAATTAGTAGCTACCGCCTTTATCAACAACATGTGCGGAAGTGGCTAAATATTGGTCCTTTTCTTACTTAGGATGGACTTCCGCAAGGTAACGCCTGATTCCATTAAAGAATATGATTAGCCAGATGCGAGAGCAGTGCTTTTTGACGAAAATAATTTAAAAAATTTGTGAATAGGCACTTAGAGAAACTAATTGGCATTTACTGCAGTATTTCATTATACCGATAGATGAAAATATCTATGAATAAGCACTTACTATTGCGTATTAGAAAAAGAATGAATAGGCAGCAACTAAGGTAGTGCTTTTTACAAGCAAATGCAGTGAGATATGATTAGACAGTTACTGGATTAGTACGTTTTATTATTAAAGTTTGAGATATATAGTTATATTGCTAGTGCCTTTTTACTTGCAAAAGCAGAGAAATATAGGCAGACTATAGGCCTAACGTTTTATTAAGATGAATAGAGGCAATAGGCTACTAAAGTAATGCGTTGTAAAAATAAAGATAAAAAATAAATAGGCAGTTACTTGTTTACTGTATTTACGCCAACATTAATAGAAGCACAGTTAAAAATTACCTTATCCAAACTAGCAGAACTCAAGACCGTAGGAAAATTATTTGACCAATACGCAATTTAGATTTTTATTTAACTCATTGCGGATTCAATAGTCACTTGTTCCGACGCTGTAGTAAAGATGGCAGCACTGAACATCATTCTCGTGGATTGCGGCGTATGTAAAGTAATGTCCCAGCATTGGGAATATAATAAGGCATGAGATACGCCCATTTCTGTCCATGGATGTCAATTCACGCCCTGGCCATTCGGGCTTTTTAAATTTTTCTCTTGTTTTAAATAAAGTACATTTATCACTGGAGTATAATTGAAAGTACTTATTGTTATAGTGAAATCTTCTAGATTTTTAAACGGTTTTATTTAGTTCGACCCGTACGGAATTTGTTTATTTATTTGGGTCAAAATTAGAAATTGAAATTTATGCACCTTCTCGTTGTCAGAATGATCTGAAATTTGGTACACACATTTAATTTAGATGACAATATGATACTAAGATGGCCGCCGATACAAAATGGCGGATTACATATGGGCTACACTAGTAAAACACGATGATTATGTCAAAATTTAAAATTCAAGATGGGCGCCGTTCCAATATGGCGGACTAGGTACATATTTTTCCACAACCACCACAATATGGGTATCAAAAAACCGTTTCACTTAAAAGTTTTTTAAATGTATTTATTTTAAAGTAGTCCTTTTTCTGGGGAGCCGACAAAGGTAAATGGCCCCCTTTAATAAAGACATCTTGTCTAACCCTACCTGAAGAGGGACAGGAACTTTATTTTTGTGCTAATTTTTTTTATTTATTTCTTTTGTTTAATTTTTCTCTTCCATGAATCACATTTTATTTCCCTCTTTTCGTCTTTCATCACATTGAATACATCATCTCACTTCTTCACGATTTCCACAGTGTCGCATCTACAGAGAATCTTTTAAATTTCTTCGGTATATGTTGTATATGAGTTCGTTTTTCAATTTTTCAATATGCTTGTTTAGACAAGCCGGGACAGTAACTTGACGCCAAACGTGCTGTTCAAGCTGGAACGAGATGACGCTGTGCTGGGGATGCCTCGTCTCGTATTTGTCATGCTGTCAGGTAAGATATTTATAACATCTAATATATAAAATTTCCATGTCACAATGTTAGTAACCGTACTCCTCCGAAACGGCTCGACCGATTTTTACCAAATTTTATATGCGTATATAGTAGGTCTGAGAATCGGCTACTATCTATTTTCCATACCCCTAAGTCAAAAGGGTTGTTCAGCCTTAATTTTTTTTTATTTTTTAGTCAATTTTTATTTCTTTATGAAACAGCATATAAAAATACATACAACCCTAAATTTTGACCCCTCTACAACCAACTCTTACTTTTAATTGTTAAGTTAATATATATAATATAGGAACTGCTACAGGCTGTATGATGAATATACACAATTCTACTTCAGACTTCGTGTTGTTATTACTTCTAAAAATTACCGACCCTGTGAAGAATCCCATATATATATACATATATATATATTAGCTAAATCCGCAAACGTTGTTTTGGAAAAAAAGGTTTTATTAACAAATAAAAAATAAGGGTTAATCGTAGTGGGGTGAAAATGTAGAGTGCTATGTATTTTTGTATGCTGTATCATAAAAAAAATAAAAACAAAAAATTTGGGCTAAAAATAAAAAAAAATTAAGGGATGGACCACCCTTAACATTTAGGGGGACGAAAAATAGATGTTTTCCGATTCTCCGCCCTGGCCGATATGCGCGCTGAGATTCACGAAAATCGGTCGAGCCGTTTCGGAGGAGTTCAATCACGCACACCGTGACACGAGAATTTTATATATATATATATATATATATATATATAGAATGTCTAAAATGAAAGTTTATATTTGTTCTGCATGAAGACCAAAAATAGTGTATATGTTATACAAGACAAGCCAGCTAAAATTGGATTTTAAGAAATTCTACCCGCAAAGGAGATAGTGGAGACGTTTTTTAATTTTCAGGCGAGAAACAGATAATAAAGAATAAAATACAAATTCAAGATGTTTTTATTCGAGTAGGGATATAAATTTTTCAATACCTTTTTTTGGTACCAGATTCTCAATAAATTCAACAATTTCCGTTGTTTACATTACAATATCAACCATGTAAATGAGACAACAAACCAAATTCCTCACATTTAGAACGACTAAAAACTCTTGAATGCTATAATAAGATTTAGAAATAAAGGTTTATATTCTGATGGTATATTATTGGTGGTATATAGGTGCGGTAGGTGTTGCGTTAGTGGTGATGGCGGCGTGGTGCTTCGGATGTCGAGAGAGAGCGAGAGCGTCTCGCCGCAGCTATCTCTTTTCTCAACTACCGCCCGACGACAAGCGCCCTCTATGTTCTAATGCATCATATGGTATGTATACCTTCAAAACAATCCATAAAAGTTAACTGGTGCTGGTCTCACATTCATATATCAAACATGACCATTTTTGATGATAAATTCTATAAAATATACGGTATTAATTCATCATCTTATCATCCAATAAACCGCCACTGGAAGGCGTAAGCCTCCCCCTTTTTGGATCGCCATGATCACCGGCCCTGTGCTGCCATCTATTGAATTCTGGCGGCCTTAACTATATCATAGGTCTACATAGTGAGGGCGCTACTATCGCTTGCATAACATGGACCCTGCCAATTTACTTTATCCTACTTCATCACAGCATGAAGAGGGTGATTAAAGAACTCTAAACAACCCTATGCTAAATTTATAAATCATTTATGCAAGCTTCCAAAATATATATAAAAATATTTAAGATATGAGTTGGGATAAAACTTGACTACTATGTCTTGCAGTGGTTGTATATCGGCTGATCTGATGATGTAATCTCATTCTTCATCACCATCTAAATTTATTTCCAAACTCCAGATCTTCTTGAGAAGCCATACTACGATGATGAGGATATCCCGCCTTCGGAGACGGACTCGGAGGATGAAATAGTACTTCTGCGTTCAGACCGAGAATGGAGACCTATTGACCAAGAAGAACGCTGACGAGGAAACTTTACTCACTTCCAACACTCACCTTTCTCCTTTTAGCATCTTTCTTCTTTTATACATACCTATATTCTTTCATATTTAAAATAGTTATGAGTTATTCAATCTAATATAATAGCAATTGAAAGGGATAGATGTAGGCGTCGTATGATAAAATCTGATGCGTTTACACTTGTTTTTTTTAAGATAGAAGTAACAATTTATGTATTGATTTATTTTGACCGCTTCCTTGGCTAAGCGATTAAATGTGAACACACCCTTACCTCATTTTAACTAACCAATGAGGTAAGTATAATATTTTATTCTCTATGGACTTTCCTGTTTATTTTATGAACATATATTAAATGAAATATATACATATCATGTAAGAAATTAAACGAGCTTATTAAATATGTTAATATAGCAACACTGGGTTACGAATTTTTGACTATAGACAAACTATAAATAAAGTATTGCTTATGACATATCACAGGTTATATATATAACAAATAGACCTCTGTATGAAATGTGATATACATATTAAATTTTTTTTTATTTTAATTTCAGATATATTTTTACATCATTTCTATATTTAATACGTTCTGATAATTACACTAAAGTCTATATAATATTTAAATCAATCTTCTTCTTTCTTGTCTAAAAACATGAACTTATTTTATCTACTTAGGTATTTTTTTAACTTAAGTTGTAATCAGTTTTAAAATATAATTATTCAGTATTATAACATTAAAATTTATTCGTATAAATATATAATTGGCTTATGAAGTATAGCTTTCGTTATATATTAGTTTAATATTGTTAAATTTTAAGGGCTTTTAATTTTTTTGGACACAGGCAGAATAATACAACAGATAAGATATTTTTTACAGTAATACAATTTTTTTTTAATACCATTAACATTCCGATATAAATTTCAATAATTTTCTTTACATTCCCATCGCATTTTTTGACTCATATTTAATTGTAGCATTGAACTTACTGGCTTATATGCAACTAATTTAGGACATGAAATATATTATGATAAATATATAAACGAAACTGAAAACAGTTTGTTCGTATCAAAAACTTTGATATGTTAATATTTATACTATTAGGTTTTTTTTAACAATAAAACGTAAAATCAAAATTTACTTTTTTAATAATTAACAACACTGGTTGTAATTTAAAAATATATCAATTGATAAATTTATTGAAAACGAATGTAATATTTTTTATTAACGAATTTATCAAAGAATCTCCAATACTAATAAAAAAATTAAAATAATATAATTAAAAAATGTTAATGATATTTACAAATATAATAACGATATTAATAAATATTGGTGCTGTAAAATGTGACTTGTTATTGAAATGGTATTTAATAATGTGATACATTTGTATTAGTAGATTCAGAAGTTTTAATATATATATACATTATGCTATCCGTGTTTTATTTTTAAAATCTGAAGTGTTACAACTTTTTGTCTTGTCACAATGAGCGATATTTTCTTCATTTTGCTTCGAGTTTGGCTTGAATCTAGACACAACTCCTTGATGATCCACTCTCAGATCTTTGATGTCTTCGAAATTGGGAAGGCACCCAGGTGAACTGAGGTAGATGGCCCTGATGCTACCCTCAAACACGGGAGCAATTTGGAAGCAGCATCCACTTCTTTTTTTTCTATTTTAATCTGAATGTTAAATGTTATAAAAGGTTACTAGAGATATTTTAGAAGCAATAAAATCAAGAAAGGTAAAGTAAAAAAGAAGAAAAATAGAGAAATGCATGACATTGTGAAAGAAAAAGAGAAAGTAAAAAAATAAAAACAAGAGTGAAACTATTGATTTGTTAAAAAGAGTTTGTCCTTCCCAAGAAAGAGGTTAATAAGAGTTCCCTGATAAGGAGGGCATAATATAAACATATATCAAAACACCTGTCAATAGATGTCAATCATTTGACATTTATTGACAGTTGTTTTGATATAATCTGTGATCTGTGTCCATAGAGAAGTAGTTTTTATCCATTTATTATTGTATGAACAACCATTTATTTTTATTTAATAGAGCAGTGTTTTATTATTATCTTATATTTCCTTATACAATTTTCTCTTATGGGTAAACACAGCTAAAATTTATACATATCAACAATACAATTTGGAAGTTTTACTCAATTATATATTAGTTAGTACATTATTTTATTTCAAGTCGCTGCCCAAGCGCTACAGACCGTTAAATGCCTTGAGATTTAGGACAATGTGCCGGGCCGACTCATCAAAAGATTCTGCTGTAGATTTTTTCTTGAGAAGGTCCGGTAAGTTGAACGGAGGTGTATTGAGGTTTTCACATAAGGTCACGTGGTTACGTCTTTTGGATGCGAATCGGGAGCAGTGTCTGAGTAAGTGGTGAAAAGTCGACTGTGGAGTCTTCACATGGGCAAGTCTCATTATCGATTATTTTAAAACGGTGCAGGTACTGCTTGCAGTACCCGTGCTCGCTTAGTAGTTGTGTGAGATGGAATGATGTCTTGATGAGTCCTATGGTATGTCGACCCTGAGGCAAGCTCTCGTATCTAGTCAAAAACTAATATTATTGATATTAATTTATCGATAAAGATGACTGAGGCGATAGATGGGGGCAGAGTGGTAGTTCAGCGGTAGATGGCGGTCGGGGTCGAAAGTTTCTCGATTGTCGACCACAAGTCAGAAAACCCAGCGTGAGCAGGTTCCACACTGGGTGGACCGACGACACTATTAAGTTCGCAGATGAAGACATCTCAGGACCGGTTACCGTTTCAATCTTTGAAGGAGGCCTTTGTCTTTGCAGTGGACTTTCATCGACTGAAAAGAAAAAGAGGAGGGAGGTTCGTTTCCAAAAAATACAATCTTATATAATTCACATCATGTGTATTAATTATGTAGGATAACAACTGCTCACAAGTTTCCACATAAACAGATGCAGCGCCCTCTGCGTACCATAATAGGTACAACATGACGATCGTCAGGCGTGGTGATTATGGTACATTTCCCTATAGATATCTTTGGGGAAGACCTATGCCTTGCCTGAAAAAGAAGAAGAGATAAGAAGGGTCGGAGAGCCTTAAGGTGGAAGCTGTGTATAGGACGTGGTTACACCACAGGCAGGAAAGAGAACATCAAACACGTTTTTGTATTCCGCCAATTGTTTCTAGAATTGAATTTATTTTATCGACTTTCTCCCATCAATACCTTGTTATTAAATTTAAAATAACAAAATGGTAGTCAATACTAGAACGAAACAATTTCATTGTGACAAGTTATCAGCGACTTAATATTCATTTGAAATAAAGTTTTGTAAATTATTTATTATATTATTAGTGCTACGTTATTTTCGGCCCGTGAAACAATTTTAAAATTTAAATTGGCCTGTTGATTAAAAAGGTTGCTCTCCCCTGGTGTAGAGCACCGTGCAGATGGATCAACGTCTTCAGAACAGCAGCCAAAAGTGAATGGACGTAAAGAACCTTCACAGAGTTTATGTGAGTTTATGTGTTTATACGCACATCTATAAAGATAGTATATTTTATAAATTAAATAAAATATATGTGAGGTTGATTACAACAGACAGCAGAGTTAATGTAAGAATAAGAAAACGGCTTATTTTTCCGCCTACAAATTATTACATATCACACCTTAAAATTTGCTTCTGATGTGATTGTATCACAGAACACAGATGATCAACACTACAACTGATTTCTAATAATATCCTTTAATAAGACCTATCAAGTAACTGTCTGTCTTCAGATATTTCATATATTCATTAGTTTTGTATCAAAATTGAATTTTTATTTACATTAAAAATAGATTGTTAATTTTTTAATAAAATTTAAAATTAATTTTGTATGTTATTTTTTATTATTTTCATTAGATAAGGCGGGTTTTTTATGCAATATAAACAGTTCAAAAAGTACATTTTAAATTTCATCCTTATGTTATTTAAATCATATATGATATAAAAAGTATACTAAATCGTATTAAAGTAATTTATTTATTAAAATATATTGATATAATTTGATAAATATATTTTTTTAATTGAGTACCGTTATTAACCTCTCGTGTCGATAATGTCTGACGAGTATCCGAATTTATTATATTATCTGTCGCACGCGCTAAGTGATATCACTTGACTTGTTGTAAATTCTGATAACGTTTATATAAATAAATAAAATGAGTTCGATTTAAAACATTTACGATGACAATTATTGGGCTCACTTGAGCGATTGTACTGTTTGTTGCGCACGGCCCACTGTAGTGATATTTTTGTGATGGAAAGGCCCACAAGTGGAGTAAACGAAATGAGTCGCCGCGGCGGCGAGTTCCTGAGACGTGTAAACAGATTAGCCGATGGGCCGATGACCAGAAAAAAACTAGTGATATTGCTCTTAATTGTAATATTCTTTATACTTTACGTCGGGCCTACATTGATGAACTGGTTTTTCGGATCAGAAACATCGGCTGTCAATAATCAGATCGTGTGCCAGAGGAACTTTTTGAACCCATTCCAGGAAGCACTGAGCGACTACGACGCCTACTTACGTCAAGAGACAGCAGCTATACTCACATCCTCGAAACATAACTATGTGCCTTACGTTGGTAACGGTTTTTTTGGTATCGCATTAGAACACGACTCCCATTTGAACATAAAACATGGAAGGACTTTATCATTGCCTGTGTTTTATCATCCTTTGTACATTGTCGACGATTATGATATGAAGGAAGCATCCCTTGTTGATTATAAGAAAGGCATTGTCCATAGATTCCAGTGCAGTAGCACCGGCTTACAAATCTCCTACCAATATTATGCTCACAGAACCATACCCTCACTCTTTGTTCAAGAAATCTTTATTAACAATCCAACGAATGCTGGTAAAACTTTACGTTTGTCCACTCCTAGGGTTTCAGACTGGCCCACGTCTGTTAAACAGACAATAAAACTTCACCAAGGAGTTGATTCTAAAGAGTATGAAGTTGTAACAGGTATGGTAAAAATACCAGACAGTGAAAAAATACTTGCAGTGGCTGTTGTTTGTCGTAAACTGAATAACATGGTTCAAGTTGATGCCAGAGATGGCTCTGACATTCTCATCCTCTCTACAATTCAATATAGCAGACCAATAAAACAGTCCGATTATGCAAAACATAAGGATATTGTAGAAAAGAAGGCAATAGAGGAGATGGAGAAAGTTATTGCATTAACTGGAGACAGAACTGCTGTCAGGAATTTAAGAGAAAATCATGCTCGAGTGTGGCAGGGCTTGTGGTACACTGGATTTTATATCTCCGACTCTAAGGCTGAAGGTGTCATCAATGGAGACCGTATAAATGCAACAATATATGCTATTCTCTCGCAAGTCAGAAGCTATGAACATGAAGATAATATTAAGTCAATGACCAGATCAGATATATTACGGTCATTGACTTATTCTGAAGGCTGTTACGAAGGCTATTCAACATTAGATGCCTTTAATTTGTGGAAACCACTGAATAATCTTGCAAATTTGAATACTGTAGCCAGTATTTGGCTGCTGACGTTAGAGAAGCAAGGTTGCCATAATTTACTCAAAGCAGGAGCAAGCGGAGTGAACCAGGCGATGGTACTAAGCTTTGGAAGTTTACGGTTCAGTAATCAGCATCTTGAATACAATATACACCCTTCGAAACTGCACAGAGACTTTCTATTCCGCCGTGTTAATTACGGTAATATGACACATGTCAACATCAGTGTGATATTACAGGAAGATAATAAGGCTGCTATCTTTGTGGCACTGGATCGCTCAGATAAAACTTACTACGGTTGTGATGCTGGGTGTTTAGACTCTCCAGTTCAGTTGGGACCATTCCGGAAATACTTCCCAGTGAAACTCACAGAACCCTTGACAGCAATATTGTATATTACTGCTGACAAACAGCACATGGAAGACTTGAGGCATGCAATCCATGTGCATGAAGTGGTGGAGGCCCCAGCACATGAGCACCATGTTATTGCTTTGCACAAACACGGCCACAGCTTGGGCGGCCTTAACCCGCTGTTCTGGGTCTCCATAATTGTCTTGATCGTAATGTTCCACTTGTTCCTGTGCAGGATAATTATGAATGAGTTCTGTGATAACAGTGGCTACAAGAGGCTTTACAATAAAGCGTAGTTTAAATTATTTAAGCGCTTTTCTCGCTTTTTTATTGAACAGTGTTTGGGTATCTACAAGATTAGATTTTGCAATCTATTCAATGGTGACATGCAAACTAATATATTTGGTTATTTCATTTAGTCTTACCTTCAGTATTGCATATTTGAAGATAATATTTATTATACCATGTTTTTCATTTATCATTGAAAAATCATTATTGATATATTGACAATACATATAATTGCAACATGGCTGTCTGTCTTTTCAGGACTATATTTGTATGTAAACTGCGGATTCCATTTAATTATCATATATCATAATTTGTATTAAACAAATGTTCAGTGAGATTATGTTAAAAATAATTGGTTTACATGATTATACATCAAATCAAATAAGCTGATTGACCAGTGATGGCAAACCTTTTTTAAAGATATCTAATTTCGATATATTTTTTTCTTAAAAATTAACCCGATAAGTAGAATATGTTTATAAATTCTGTTATTAAATGAAGAAGAAGAAAAAGTTGGTTTATTGCAAGTCTATAACACTACTGTGCTTTGCAAAAAATCTTTAATAAACCTTGTAATGTTATACAAGACAGTTTTCCGACCCTCATAGGTTTTAAATTATTGCATTTTACTTTGAACTAATTTTACAACTACCCTACAGTCAATACATGTCACAAATTCTCTGTATTTGTTAACATATATAAATACCATCATTTGTTTAATATGAAATATTCTAGTCTGCATTATAAAACATTTTTAATCTGTGCTATTATTAGTAATTGATATAGGATCACCTATTTTTGGTAGTTTAAATGTGAAATCATAAAATTGAAGGCTTTCATTTCTTGTATAACATATGGAGACCTATAAAACCCCGAAATAGAGTCTGGATTTTTGGACTTAGTTCAGTTACTATAAGAGCCACTTTATGTCATTTTGGTCATATATCTATGGCTTTTGTATTTTTAAATTATTACAACTGATGTAAAGAAACCTCGTGGTGAACTTTTCATGTTAATTTTCAAAACAATAAACTCAAATAAGATCAAAAGAGAAATTGTGAAATATTTACTGATTTTATAAATGAGAAGACAGAATTGTAAATGACTTCAAGAGCTATGACTCTATGGTGACGAACAATATATGCCTTCCATGTCGTTCACCAAAAATTGATCATCCATCTTGTCATTGGTGTATTTTTTCTTACCCCATCTAACATATTGATTCTATTCATGCGATAAAACCGCACAAAATAAGTGTACCAAATGTGTAGTACTTCTTTACTCTATGACATTTCCAAAATGAGGGTACTTACAAAATTGAGATATTTAAAGTACCGACAGATTGATGGGTAGTGTAATTGTGATAAAATCATAGAAATACGTTTTCTTTTGTTAAATAACTTTAGATGGTCGAAATATAAAAAATATATTTTAATTTATTTTATTTTAAATATTACCTAAATCGATTTAGGTATGAGACTATAGTTTATATATGTATGTAAATGCGTTATAAAATATATATCGCTGGAAATATTAGGGAGACCGGAAAGTAATGTCGTTTCTGTCGACATATACAGAAAAACCGATTGATTTGTTATAGATCCGGCATTGATTTGTATACTAGACGGCAAAAGGTTGTTGATAACGAAGGCGAATATATTGTTAATTAGAAATAAAAACTAGTTAAAAATGTAGTCGTGTGAATTTAACTTAAGAAAGCGACATTACTTTCAGGTCCCCCGATATAATTAATATATATGTTCTGTTTGTTTTTCTAATGTCAGTGTACTTATTGATCAAAAATACTGAATAATTTTGTGTCAAATTACAAATTCTTAGGTTTTCTTTTGATAAAAGAATACAATCAGAATTTGAAAAATGGAAATTGTGTTAACAGTACTCGGCGATGAATATTGCACATCGACCATTGGACAGACAATCGGCTAATTTCAGCTTTGTAGAGCACTATCTCTGTCCCACACTACCTAAGCGACGTATTGTCTTTGAATTTGTGCGACAGAGATAACGCTCTACGAAGCCGAAATTAGCGGATTGTTTCCATAGGTCGATGTGCAATATTTATGGCCGGGTACTGTAGAAGATTAAAACAACGGTGACGAAATCATAATTTCAATTCGGTGTAATATAATTCTATGACTCCTAATATTCCCAGTTTAAATTGTATATAATTCATTTATGTTTATATATAGATGATGTTGTTGAATAATGCGGTGTATATTTTTTAATAAAGCAGTTGTACGTTGATTTTTTTTTAATATCTTACCTTTATCTATATTTTAGGAGTTTCTTGACCAGGAGAACTTTTAGGGCAGGGGTGTCAAACTCAAACAACAGAGGAATCCCAAGAGCGCTCTATATTTACATCGGGCGAAAGAGAACACTATACAACGCGTCTCCTTTTCGCCTTGTATGTTGGCTGACGGATATTATTGGTATAAATAGGGGCTAAGTTTGATTGATATACACACTTCTACTTCAGGCTTCGTGTTGTCATTACCTCTAAGGCCTATATGCCCTAGGAAGAATACCGACAGATCAATTTCAAAAGTAGTCTTGGTCAAAAAAAAATTCTCCATAAAAAAGAACATATGTCAAAAGTCATTACGTATATAACAACTAAAGAAGAGGAGGACCAATTTAGCCACTTCCGCACATGCAGTGGTAGTCGTGCAACAAAGTGCACCGCCCGCCAGCCCGCTGACAAATGCATATGCGGCAAACAATACGCATTACACAACTGCCACCGTTAAATCACTCAACACGTGTTTCACCCCTCCACTAACTATGTAATGTTACAAATATAACACGTTTTGCAAGCTATCTAAAGATAAAAATTGTTTATTTGGTCCAAGTATTTTTTTGTGTTTGTCACCCCTGATCTTACATTAGGCGTTCGTGGTAAATGAAAATTAATTTTGGCCATACCTGAATAACAAACCAGCATCGGCATTTACGCGCTTCTATTTCATACACCACAGGTAAATAAAACACAAAATAATTTCTCTATAAATATATTTACAAAACTCGGCATTCAGTAAGGCACTTTACAGGTAATCGAATTATAATCACATGTTTCATCACAAATGACATCATCCAATATAACAAATAAAATAATAACTATTTTAATGTTCCAAAGACGCAGGTTACTGGAAAAAAAAAACATTTTTTCTTCAGAAAAGAACAAGGTCCATACGAGGTATTCCTCGTATGGACCCTCGCAACGGTTTGGTGCTAGACAAGATTTTATAATTAAAAATTATGCACAACAATACCTTGAAATATAATTTTGTCGTAAGCCTTCAACCAAAAGCCAGTATTGCTTGTGTGGGTAGAACGTGTTTACGTGAAATACTGTACATAGAACATAACCCAACCAACGAAACCTAACCTAACTGTTGCAGATCAGATTTACATCATATTTGTATCTCAAGACTAACTTTTACTCACGTCTTTAACTACTCTGGTTAGGTCAGTTCCTACAAGAGTCTTATACTAATTGCTGTTAGAAATACTATAGTCTTATTGCGTTAAGAATTTAATTTGTGGTTTTCATTAGAACGATCCCTGTCAACGCGGAGGATATCCCGAAAACGGAAATAACAACACCCTTCGGAATGTTTGAATTCCCTTATATGACCTTTGGCTTACGTAATGCTGGACAGACGCTGCAAAGATTAGTGGACGAGATGACGAGAGGACCTGGATTTCTCATTTAGGTACGTAGATGATTTTCTGATTTTCTCACCCGATATGCAGACTCATCTTCAGCATTTAAGACAATTATTCAACCGATTAAAGGAATTCGGAATGGTCATCAATCCTTCAAAATGCATTTTCGGAGCTGAAGAGGTCACCTTCTTGGGTTGTGTCGTATCGTCAAAAGGAATCAAACCCACGGATGACAAGATCGAAGCCATAAAACAGATCGCAATTTCGAAAAGCGTCAAGAAACTGAGACGATTTTTAGGGCTGATTAATTATTACCGTTTGTCTTTTAATGGAATCAGGCGTTACCTCGCGGAAGTCCATCCTAAGCAAGAAAAGGACCAATATTTAGCCACTTCCGCACATGCAGTGGTAGTCGTGCAATGAAATGCTTGTAGAGTGCTTGTGTTGCACTCTGTGTTTGGCACTAATCGGTGTAACATAACTCCTGAAGATGCCCCGTGGGGGGGTGAAACACGTGTTGAGCAATTTGGTGGTGGCGGTTGCATGTGCGGAAGTGGCTAAATATTGGTCCTTTTTTTGCTTACCGTCGTTTTGTCAAAGACGCAGCTAAATCGCAAGCCGTTTTACATGATTTGCTGAGAGGAACAGTCAAATGTTCTCACCCATTTACACTGACTGGTGACACACTGAAAGCCTTTGAAGAATGCAAGCAAAGTTTATGCAAGGCAACAATTTTGGCTCACCCGGATATGGACGCAAAGTTAGACCACCATTGGCGGAGTACTTCAACAACTCGTTGACAATGTATGGCAACCATTAGCTTTCTTCAGTCGGAAGTTAAATTCAGCCCAAAGGCAAGGCAAGCAGCTCTCCTTATGATCGAGAGCTGCTTGCCATATATGAAGCAATTAAGCACTTTCGCCATTTAGTTGAAGCGCGTCACTTCACCGTCTTCACAGATCATAAACCGATACGTTTCGCGTTTCACCAGCGTAAGGACAAGTGCTCACCTTGCCAATTTCGCCACCTGGACTTTATTGCCCAGTTCACCACGGACATCAGACACGTATCAGGCAAAGATAACATTGTCGCTGACACTTTGTCACGAGTTGAAGAACTGCAAGCACCGGTTGATCTCATCGTACTAGCACCAGACCTTGAACTGTCGGAACTTCTAGCAAATAAAACATCTTTGCGTTTGGAGAAGCATGCAATTCCAGGTAGTCAATCCAGCTTGTACTGTGACGTTAGCACTTCGACCCCTAGGCCCTACGTCCCACTCCACCCAAGCGCAAACTCTAGTCAGGTTAATAGCTAAATGTTTTGTGTGGCCTTGCATTAGAAAAGATTGCAGAGAATGGTCACGCTCTTGCTTATCCTGTCAGCGTGCTAAAGTGTCACGACATGTCCACGCTCCATTAGGCACTTTTAACTTGCCATCTTCAAAGATCTCGGTACGTGCGAATATGTATTTTTGAGAGACGACGCTTTACGTGGCAGTTTACAACCAGCATACATCGGACCTCATAAAGTCCCATGAAGAGGCGAGAAGACGTTCAGACTCTTAATCAAAGGCAAAGAAAGTACGGTTTCAACATAACGCATCAAACCGGCCTACGTACTGCGTCCGAACAACCCGCATACCTTTTTGCCGAAATTTGCTGAGGAGGGACCCCGTGTAACACGATCTGGACGCCATGTTAAATTGTCGGAATACTATCGTCCATAGACATGGCCTCTAGGGGGGAGTGATATGGCGGACAGTCCCACTACGTCGGACCATCCTGTCCGCGGCGGCAACATGCGCGCCCTAGCGCATTGACGTCCGTTAGATTGAGTGCGGGTGATGATAGCGCTCGGTACTAGTGCCCCCCGTTCTGAGATTGACAATTTAGCTAAGATCATGCAGCTCGGCTGGCACGTCGAAAGACGCGCAAACCCAGCTCGCAAAGTAGACGAGAACAGCAAGAATGGTCCTTTGCTGTCTAATTTTCCTAAGATGCTAAAGGATTGACATTGCACTAGCAACTCTGAAAATGCGGCAAAAGCCGTTTCGAAATCAAAGAAACCCGATGAATCTACAAAGGATAATGATAGACCACCAATTGAGACGGATGACGAGATCCATTTTGACATGAAAGTCGATGTTTTGAAACGCGGAGCCCGCAAAGGTAACGTAACTAGTATTTCAGAGACAAGGAACGCTGCCAAACCATCGGTTGAGCCAGTCTAAGATAATCTTAAGTTGGACAAACTTAAATTTTTCGTGTCTGAGCTGAATATATTTCAGCGATTAACTAATCAGACATCTGATATTCAGTGTCTTCAATTAACTGGTGTCTTAAGTGGTGTTGAGGAATCTCATCGACTTATTAATTCGATAATGAGTGATCTCGATTTTGGTCACGAGACAAAGCGACGTCGGATGGCCGTACTGAAGATGGCGGAAGGACATTCCCACCGTCAGACCTTTGTCGTGTCGGCGTTCGACTTCCCCCGTTTTGGCCTGAAGAACCGGCAGTGTGGTTCGCGCAAAGAGAAGGTTGCTTCGCCCTCTCCAAGATCAAGGATGAGCATCGCTACGCCGCCGAGGTTAAAGACATCTTAGTGAATCTACCCGCCACCAAAAAGTACGAGACTCTTGAAACAGAACTTATAAAGCGGTTGTCTGCGTCACGGGAAAAGGAGGTTACTCAGTTGCTGATGCATGAGGAATTAGGAGACAGACGACCTTCTCAATTTTTGTTCTCAATTTTTTATGGCGGACAGTCCCACTACGTCGGACTGTCCAGTCCGCGGCGGCAACATACGCGCCCTAGCGCATTGACGTAAGCCAGCAGCCCGGATCCCCGGTCGCTCGGCCGCACATCAGCGCACACGCAAGCACGCCGCAATAAATCTCGCTCCGACGCGCCTACCCTTGTATAGTGGTTGTGTGAACAATAAATTAGGATTTTCTCAATCGCATCCGTTTATTTCATTTCACCACCAAACACCCATTATTCAAAAACGCGTCTATTTTCCTACTCTCTCTATTGACTTTGTGTCACTTTCTGACACGCTGCCCTACCGTCTAAACGCGTCACATCTACCGCTGTAGTAACAAAAGCCTTATTACAACTTTAAGATTTTTGTGGGCTGTGATAATTATTAAAGTATTAACCCATTCTCAAAGTGTTTTCCTTGCGCCGGATTACCTACTACGGGCCAAAGGGCCTGTACCAAACACCCCCCCCCCTCTCTCGGCCTTTAGAGAAGAGTCTACTTTAAAAGGCATTTGGTCAATGTGAATACGGCTTTCTAAATTACTATGTTCAAAGACCGTGGCTCAGTATATTCACAACGAGTGAGATAACTATTTACTTAACGCAGATGGACTATAGTTCGATGCTTTTGAATATAGATAATTTTAGTGATTTTTTGTGATTAGTTGGTTTCTAAATTATCAGATCTTTTGCAGCATTATGTCAACTTGACATAAGATTTGTTTTAATATATCATAATGTAACATTAAGAGTGACCTAAGCCGATCAGGAATACTTATTGAAAGCCTTCTTAATTCTTTGCATGAACCTAGAGCTGCCAATGTTGAAACTATATATTAATTATTTATTTTAGTAGCTAACAGCTGAACTAAACATGGTGAAGAGATAAAATATAAATATATACATATATATTAATTATTGCATCATATGCATCCAACGGTTTTTGATCAACAAAATTGTTTTGGAAGGAAAATTATAACTACCCTACATAAATAGATATAATTTTTTCAACTACCCACAGTCGAAGGACATTTTAGTGTGAATAACGTCACAAGTAACATTTATAAGGCCGCTGTGTAAATATATTAGAATTTATTTCCTGACAATCATTCCGAACTTGAACAAATGCCTTTGAGATAATAAGGCGTGAAATTTTCTTTAAATACCCTCATAACTTTAAATCATTCCTGGTTTTCATGTCTACCTAGCAAAAACACTACTATCAAATTAATGACAGTAGGCAAGCCTATTTTATGCAAGCTAGTTTATAGGTTCAAGCCAGATCGGTGACATGTAATGTCTTCTAAATCATTTTGAAATAAATTTAAGAAGTTCATTCAACAAAAGATTAAAAAAAAACTAATTAACCCTTAACTGCCCTTCCCTTTATGCCTCCCATCTCCATCCAAAGGTTGTCTGGTAGAGATGGCCTCGAGCGATAAGACCGCCTCTTGTACTTTATCCATGTTATTCTGTTATAGAACCCAGCGATAAATATTGCACTATCTCTGTCCCACACTATCTATGTGACGTTTTATCAGTGGTTGTATTTCGTGCGACAGAGATAACGCTCTACGAAGCCGAAATTAGCCAAATGTCTCTTTCCAAAGATCGATGTACTGTATTTATCGCCGGCTACTGTACATTTCTTTTTGATTTTTTGTACAGAGTTATTGTGCACATTAAAATGTGAAGAAATTTTTAACCCAAAATAAATCTTGGAAATCATTCGCTAAACTTGTAAAAATCACCCGAAAAAAGTGAGTTTATTGTAGGCTTTTGGAACTTTCTTTGCTTCATATTGAAATATGTCTTAACTTTTATAGAACACTTCGAAATATCTCACTCACGAGGAATTTCTATGAAGTGAAGAATTGATTGTTACAAGTACTGTATAGTATCCCATTTTTTTGGGATATTATGAAAAGGTGATAAATAGTGTAAATACATGGAAAAATCCATTTGATAATCAAGAAGGTCTCGTTCGAAACGAGTTAGAACTGTATATCACAGGAGATGCCCCTCGATCATAATGGAAGCGTTGCTGGAGTTACTTCCACCACTTCTTCCATCGGTAACACTTTCCAAAGTGGTAGTGGTGATATTAAGCAGACAATGACAACCGACCCAACCGATATTCTGTCTTCTTGGCCGCCCTTGTGGGGGCCTTTGAGCCAAATCACTCCATGGAACATCCAACGAATCGATCTAAAAGTTTCGCTACTTTAACCCTTAGTAGCCTGATTTACGAAAGTGATTTTTTTTTAATATTACTGTGTTTGCTTGAGGATCTAAATGAAGGGAAAAATAGATTTTTTCTTTTAATTTCGTTGAAAAGAATATTATACAACAGTAAAATACGTACAGCCAACATATAAAAAAAACTAAAAGTAATATGAACATTCGGTTTAAAAGATTGGTATCAAAATTAAAACTCTAGGTTATTTAGGGTTAAAATAGGTCGTAGGCTAAACGCACTACGCCCTACCATTTCAAACCTGTGGAATCTGCTGATGCCACTGGGACAGCAATGACAATCGGGTTCAAAAAAAAATGTAATAAAAATTTTAATTGTCAATAAAAACCTGTACTTATTTGTAGGAAAAATAGGAATATACAGACTATTTTCATTCCTTGTATTAACACTGTGTCTATCAGTTTTTGGACTTGTTCGTACAAATAATTATTATAGATATATAGCGACGAAATTAGATACGAGTTAGAATAAAATCTTTATTATAAAACTTCTCGCAAAGAATCAAAGACAAATTTCACCATGCCACGACTTTAAGGAAACGATTGTGACGAAAGCGAACTTTTATATACAAATAATTGCCAGCCACATATATATATATATATATGAATGTCTGTATGTCCTCTATAGAAACGTAAACTATGCATTTAATCTTGTGATGATCTTTAACAAAATTCTTGTTCATTAACACTCGAAGGTTTCTAAATTGGTTTGACCAATTTTCAACAGATGGCGCCACTGTCATGCCAATGAATTTCATATACACCTATCCCCCGATTTACACGGTACTTGTTTTTTACACGTTTTCGCTTTTACACGGTTTTACAAATAAGTTTTTTTTTGTTATAATAACCGATTTCTTTACCATATCTCATAATGAAAATATTTCTGCTTCAAATATCGAATAACTTCGAGTGATGAAAGTGAATTCGAACCTTCGATTCCGAAGAAAAGAATAAGAGTAATTTTTGACAGTGATAAAGGATAATAAAACACGTTTGGTTTTATTTTTGGTCTTCTGTAATATATCTAATATATTAAATGTTTTTATTTCTGTGTACACCAAAAAATATTGAAAAAAATCACAACTGATAAATAGCGAAATTATGCATTTTCTGCAAGTTTTTCGATTTACACGGTTTTGATTTGAAAATTTTAAATTTTCGATTTACACGTTTCTCTCAGGAACGTATCTACCGTGTAAATCAGGGGATAGGGGTATTGCCATATCAGTATATGATTTAAACTGAAACGAAAACGGCTAACGAAGGACGTTTCAAATTGTGGGTGACGTGAGAACTTATGTAAATTGTGAAATTCATATCTGGTTCTCATAATGAAAATTGAAAAGAACTATTTTTTTTTTGTTATAAACCACGCGGACAAAGTCGCGAGGCACCACTAGTAATGTTATAAAAATATACACCTAAACCAATGCTGGTTACTTTTGTAAATTAAAAGCGTATATATATAAACCTAATATGTAACTAATTATTTTAATTTCGTCTCGACGTGTTTTGAGTTATTATGTAAACTTGATACAAGTTAAGAAATCTAACTGTTGTTAGATCTAATAGACTTTTAAGCCGGCTACAAGATACAGGGTGTTTGATTTTTAGTGTAAAAACATTCTATTAGTGTAGGTATTACGCATAAATGAGATTAACAATCATCCTGTCTATCGCTAAAGCAACGCATCAAATCGACATTGTCCACTGACCTATACACACACTTTTAGCTGTTGCGTTAAAAGTATACCGTCAGATGTATTCACATTATTCTTAACGCGAATGAACTATAGTGATAGGCTGAAGAGGTGTTTAACTTTTCCGATGAGTCTTTTAAAAATATTAACTCTATTAATTAACCATTACATTCAAAAGAATTCAGTCAGTCACTGTGAACTAGACTTTCTAGTAAAGAAAGCGACACAATGACACGGGGAGACAATGACGATTCACTACATTCTTAACGCGAACGAACTACGGTCATGGACTGTAGTCGAGTTTAAATTTTCCGATGAAGGTATTTTAAAAACTCAAACTTTTTTTAATTAACCGTTGCGTTCGAAAGTATTCAATCGTTGACTGTAAACTTGGCTTTCTAGTCAAAAGTTACCCTTGCAGACAATAACGTTTAACGATAAAATGCAGTGACATTTTTGACGCGAACGAACTATGTTGATGAGCTAAGTGGAGTTTGCCCTTTATAATGAGAGTTTTTTAAGTCTCAACTTTTCACATTGGCTGTCTAGTCAAAAGTGACGCGTGCAGATAATAACGATTCACTGCATTTTTAACGCAAACTAACTATAGTGATGGGCTAAAGGATCTAAAATTTCCGATGAGTCTTTTAAAAGTTTGAACTTCACCGTTGCGTTGATAGTATTCAAATAGTCATTGTAAACTCTACTTTCTAGTAACGAAAGCGACGCGATGACGCGAGCAGACAATGACGATTTACTGCATTCTTAACGCGAACGAAATATAGTAACAGACTGAAGAGGGATTAAAACTTTCCGATGAAGTTGTTATAAAAGTTGCAGCTTTTCCAATTAATCATTGCGTTCGAAAGTATTCAATCAGTAACTGTGAACTTAACTTTCTAGTTAAAAGTTACCCGAGCAGACAAGATTCACTGCAGTTTTAACGCAAACGAACTATGGTGATGGGTTAAAGGGGGGATTTTAATTTTCCGATGTTTTTTTAAAAATTTGAACTTTTTTAATTAACCATTGCGTTCAAATGCAATCAATCAGTCACTGTGAATTTCAAATTCAAGTAAATCGAAGCGAGCAGACAATGGCGATTCATTCCATTTTTAACGCGAGTGACCTATAGTGATGTTGCAGTGGGCGTCAACAGATGTGTAAGTTGACACGAGAATAAAGTAGAGGCTATACTCTCAAATCGACATAAGGCTTTCATTGATCACGCGTTCTTAATTCGAAAGGATAGCCTATTTCTATACAAATGGAAATTATAACTTAATTATTATATTATACATTACAACAGTATAAATTGAAAATCAAGTTACCACTTTACAAAAACCTCGAGAGAGATAAAAGAATGAGCTTAAAAAAATATTTATCTGCCCTAAAGAACCTGAGACTAAATGCCTTCAACCAAAGAATGTTACCAGTTACAGTCTCTCTTTCTCTATCTCCCTCTCTCTCTCTTACTAATTGACAAGCTCACAGTTTCTCAATGATTTCTCTAGGGGATCGAATCAGCGGATAGGCAGGTTGAAATGGCAGAACATCCACAAGAACGACCCTAGATGCATGACGCTTCCAGTCGATGTTATTGGAAATCTATGGAGCTGATCATGTCCAACAGTGGGTGTCCCACGTCTAAAATGACGACGACGTGATGTGTTGTAAAGTGGTAACTTTTCCTACGTAAAACATATGTAAAAAAAAAATTATGACAAAAAATATATTTTAGACGGACATACGAATATATTATTTAGGAACACAATTATTGTCGATTCATAACATCGTTTCACGACGATATATTGTCTGTGGCAAAATCATTTTGTTTCTAGAATATATATATAACATAAATATATTTTGTGCGATACATTTCATCCGATTATATATTATCTATTGCATATATATTTAATTACATATTTTAGCATATATATCTTACGACTCAATTTTAGCGTATATATATATATAAAAATTTAAATCATTAAAAATGGTATATATGTGTAAATATAAAAAAATTAAATGTGAGGGTAGAATTGAATTTGATCTATATGTATACATTTTATATGGCCTTGTCATTGGATTAGACTGGATTAAAACGAATCTAAATAAAATCACCTCGTCTTTGCTTATAATTTAAACAAGGCTTTGTCACATTCAATAAAGAATTTGGATTATTTAAAAGTACCGTACATTTCATATGGAGATACTGATGTACATACACGACATATATAAAACTTATTTAAGATATACATGGATAAATAATTAATCCATGTGTCTTAAATTAAACTTAATTCTTACTATAATCCTTGTACATTTGTCTAACTACATTTTCATACGTACAGATGGCGCTCGAAACGGTCACAAGCAGTCATTTTCAAACTACCTGCAAAAAAAAAAATTCATATTAGAGTACAATACCCGGCAGTAAATATTGCACATCGACCTTTGGAAAGAGGCAATCGGCTAATTTCGGCTTCGTAGGGCGTTATCTCTCTCTCTCTCACACACACACACACACACACACACACACACACATACGTGTGTGTGTTTAATTTATGTGCATAAACGATAGGAAACTTTGCAATGTTTGTACAGGATGTGGGATAAAAGACACTTTGATAGTGTTCCAAAAATTTTATTCATCTTTCAGATATTCGCAAAATTCCCCCCTTACCCCTGTTAAAGGCTTCCAAAAAGTATTTCTCTTATCGCGATTTAAATTAGTTTCAGAAATTTCGTTCCCTTTCTACGAATCGACCAATTGGCGAACGGTTTACATCGAAACTTTTCGAACATTTTTCATACAAATGGACGCTTTAAATGACAATAGACCGTAACACTTTACACTTAAGGTCTAATGTCGTCTGTAACTGTATAATACTATTAAAGCATTGTGTTTACAATTACAAAATTAGTTTACATTTATTTAATTTACAAAAGTCCGTATCTACAAAACCGTAATACGACCAATATTGATGTATGGCTGTGAAGCTTGGACGCTAACTTTGAAAGAAAAACAAAAACTGCTAGTGACGGAACGCAAAATCATGCGGAAGATCTTGGGACCAGCGAGAAATCAAGACGGATCTTGGAGGCTCCGAAAGAATGCGCAAATTGAGACTTTAGTAGCACAGCCAAATATCATTGGCGAATATAAAGCTCATCGAATCCGCTGGCTTGGTCACTTGGAGCGAATGGGATTGGATCGGAGCGTGAAGGTAGCGTACCTGGAAAAACCGAGGAGTCGAAGACCAGTGGGCGGACCCAGGTATCGCTAGAGCGATCGCGTTGAGGCAGACTTGCGCGAATTGAATGTCATCCAATGGCAGACGATGGCGCAAGATAGAGGAAAGTGGAAGTCTCTCGCTTCGGAGGCCAAGAACCACTTTGGGTCACTGAGCCAGCGGAGTAAGTAAGTAAATTTACAATTATATATACATACTAGCTGATCCCGCAAACGTTGTTTTGCAAAAAAAAATTGATATTTTAATTTACAAATAAAAAATAAGGGTTGATCGTAGAGGGGTGAAATTTTAGGGTTGTATGTATTTTTGTATGTTGTATCATAAAAAAATAAAAACAAAAAATTTCGTTAAAATTTTTTTTTTTTTTAAGTGTGAACAACCTTTATCACTTAGGGGTATGAAAAATAGATAGTAGCCGATTCTCAGACCTACTGAATACGCATATTAAATTTGGTCAAAATCAGTCAAGCCGTTTCAGAGGAGTTCAAGTTCGAACACCGTGACACGAGAATTTTATATATTAGATAATATGTATATGTAGCATATGTTCGTAAAAGGTGTAAATAAATAAGTAATTACTTTAAGGTCAAAGTTGCTCGTAGAAAGCGACGCGAGTGTTGGCGGAGCCCTGTCGCAGTCGTCGCAGGGTCGCATACTTGTCGTCGCCGTGTCGGGCGGCGGCGTCGTGAGCGTCCCGCAGCCGGTCCGGAGTACCCTCAACTCGCAGCACCGAGAACTCGCAGCGCAACGACTCCAGCTGCCGCTGCAGGTGTTGGGACTTCGCCAGGTACTCCACCCTGCAATACGTTACACCTCCAGTACAATCTACTACCCCCTTGGATCTACAGCGTCAGTTTTCTGGATCGAAGTAACATCAGTTAGAGCAGTTCCATACGCCTTCTTATTCCTATCATCCTAAATATTGTATACAGGATGATATATTACAAATGTTAAATTATTTATAAAAAGCTTAGAGACATATTTCAATCAACCTATATAATGATCACTCTAAAATACGAAATACGTTACAATTTTTTTTCTTAACATAACAGGAAATTTTATTTCGTAATCATATTTCCTCACTCTCGACCCTTACAATTTCTCTTTCTCTATCTTCTTTCATATTTCACATTATCTCACATTCTCTTTTCATTTATTCACAATCCTTTCACACATTGTCTCTCTTCCTTCGCTATAATTTTTGAAATCACTTTTTAATATTTACAACTCCTAAAACTCCTACTTCCTCTTGTCACTCTAGAAGTAGGAGTTTCAGGTATATGATAGAAATACAGCTGTTAGAATTCTATCGAAGTCAATTTTTGGTTAAACTAACAAACTGCTTCTGGGGATATCCAACTTTACTCTACTTTTTCTTTGTAAGGTCTCAACGTACCTCTCTTTCTCAATCTCCAACGAGAGCCTATGTATATGAGGGTCGGAGTCATCAGGGACGAGTTGGTAAGAGTTGAGCTCCGTCTCCGGTGCGCCGTTGTGTACAACGCCCGAGCCGCAGACGCTGACAGCGCTGAGGCCGCAGCTGTCGCCCACGCCCACGCCCACGCCTGTCACGCCCACATCCACGTCGACTCTCGACTCGCCAAGCTCCGCTGGCAGCGAGCACGTGGAGGGAAACAAACTGGTGGTTGTTGAACACTGGAAGGACAAATATATTTTTATACTACTATTGTGTGATTGTACTATTTTGTCGATAGATGGCGTTCGTATCGTAATTTACGTTTTTTTTTTACTTTTATATATATAGTCCAATTTTCGGGCCTCTTGTTCAGGTCCCTGTCATGATTGGGACGGGAATTTTCAATATGTCAACCGCTGGAATATTTTCAGATCTCTACAAAGGGGCAGATTTATCGCTAAACCCACTAAGAACCAATATCACAGAAAAATTAATTTGATTTTTTTTTAATGTTGATTAGCTTTGAACGACATAAGATTATACGAAATAACATATTGACAACGGTATCCTTCAACTTAAAATACATCACCGAGTTCAAAATATATCTTGGTTGATCTGAGAAGAATAAGGAACCACTAAGTCATAAGATTATATAAGAAAAGAACCAATATTTAGCCACTTCCGCGCATGCAGTGGTAGTCGTGCAACAAAGTGCACCGCCCGCCAGCTCGCTGATAAATGCTAATTACACAACCGCCACCGTCAAATCACTCAACACGTGTTTTACCCCTCCACGGGGCATCTTCAGGAGTTATGTTACACCGATTAGCGGTGTTAGGTAACGTCTGATTCTATTAAATATATAAGATACATGAAAGAGGAAGTTCAATCTGATTGTAGTTAGTATCAAAAGGCTTTTCAAGAATTTTCATGAGGTACATATACACTGTAAATCTCAAATATTGACCACGTTGACCTTCAATCTTATTATTTTCAGCCGATGGGCGCCTACTGCAAGCATGGGACTATCCCCAAAAATATTCACGATGACCAGAGTCTGGCTGACTATATAGTTGGTCCACCTAATGCAGTGATTCCCAAAGTGGTCTATATCGACCCCTAGGGGTCTATGACAACCTAGGGGTCTAAGTCAGCGAAAAAAAATTTAGAGGTCCATGAAATGAAAATAGGGGTCCACGATAGTGGATCTCAACACATACACTGATAGTACCTATTTACTTACATCATACTATTTTACATGACAGATACAAAATTTCATTTTGAGTAGTTTTAATTTAAATTCGATTAATAAATGTATAAATTAGCATGTGTTTTTACTTTAAGTTTTTAACACTAAACTTCACTACAATTAGAAATTTACAGGAAATCAATATCAGGTAAGTAGGGGGTCTACCCAACACGGAAAAACATGGCAAGGGGTCTATGACACAAAAAAGTTTGGGGACCTCTGACCTAGTGGTATACCTACAAACGCCACATCCACCATGTTTAAATTAAGTTACAATTCAAATATTTTCACCACAAACTCATCACCCACCGGTGGCAGTGAGCCGGTGGATGAGCTGCTGAGGAAGTTGATCAGTTTCTCTTTGGCCTGCTTCTCCGCTACTCTGGCTGCGAGGAGTTCCGCCTTCAGTCGCTCGGCCTCCGCCGCGCGTTTCTCCGACTCTTCCACCAGGCGCGCCGTCAGAAACTCAGCTTCGCGTGTCTTACGCTCCAGGTGCACCTGATTTCACAATAATATGATTAATTTTTAAACACAAAAGTCAGGGTTATGTGGGATTCCTGTTCACTAAAATCTGGAAATTTATGGTCTATGGTCATCTCATGTATCTTTGTGGGGGTGCCGGACCTCATATGGAACTTCTGCACAGAGGAATGCAAAACCATAGCGGTAGTTCTATATTTACGTCGTGCGAAAGAGACAGCGCTCTACAATATTTCTCGCCTCGTGATTGGTTTAACAATTTCGTGTTATTCTATTCGTTAATTAATTTTTTCATAGTTTTAGGGTTTCAAGGACTTCTACTTTAGACTTAGTGTTGTCATATCTCCAAGACCTTAGGAGGAATCTCATCTCTGAAATGATGATTATGAAGTTACTATAATGATATGATTATGTTACTATTTAAAAAAAAAACGAAACAAATGTTCCAAACGAATCCTAATCTAAGAGCTTTAAATGACTTTTTGAAGCCTACCATAACTTAATATGTTATTTATTAACTTAATTTAACTTACTATATACCAATATTACTAAATAACAGTCAAATAGAATAACTAATATATAAAAAAGATTGTTTTAACACCGAAAAAGAAGTTTGAGATGTGTCTACATGTATATCTTTGATTGGAATTAAAAAGAAGCCAAAATTAATTTCTTAGATAAATCCTGTGCTACAATAAATTTAAGAAGAAATCTTAAGTTATTAAAAATGTATTTTCATACTCTTATCGGCACGAGGTAACCTATAAAGCAATAGAAAAGGTTCTATTAATGAAGCCTATATCTAGCAGTGGACATCATCTGGATTAAATGATAATTATGATATATGTTATCATATATATATATATATTAAAAATAAAATTACACCCACTTTTGTTAATTAACAAAAATAATCACCTTCTCTTCTTCAGTCTTTATTGCAGATAGCCGAAGCCGCGCGTTCTCCCTCTCCACATCGGCCGCTTTCTGCGCGAGCAGCGAAGCCTCTTCCTCTGCGACCCTCCCCTTCTCCGCTAACAACTCCGCAGTCTCCTCCGAGCGACGCTGAAGTCAATTCATACACTCAATGTAATATTCTCATAGTTGGGAAACAATATTCCTCTAAAACAGGTTTTTGATCACTATCAAATACAATAATAAAACTTACTAAATATCACAACACAATATTCCTGTTGATTGAAACAAGCTTCTACTTAACACTGTATTTGATGGTAATCAAATATGATCAAAAAACTTAATAAGAGTATCAACACAATATTTACTCTGTTAAGCAACAAACTTTCAATCAAACAAGTTTTTGATGGTCATCAAATACAATCAAAAATACTCATTAAAGGTTATATCTCAAAATTCCTTCTGTTGACCAAAAAACTACTCATCAAAAAGTTTTTGATCATAATCAAAAACAATCAAAAAAACTTTCTGAAGATATACATACAGAGGGAAACGAAATATATAACCAATATAAATAAAGAATATTTTTATTTTTGATTTACAATACAACCTGTTAGAACAGGCTTGCATGCAGCGTCTTTTGAAGATTTTAAGGTGGTCTCTCCACCTTTGGGTGTACGTCCAACGCTGGGCTTACCGTTCCGTGGTCTTCATTCCAGAACCTTTAGAACTTAACGGCAGTTTAGCTTGGTTTATCAATGATAGCAAAAGTTATATACCAGCGCTTCATTGGCAAGTCGTATCTCCTCTTGATACTGCAGCAGTCTCTGTTCCATGGCGGTTCTCTCCCTCTCCGCCGCCTCCCGGAGCTGCTTCTCCCTTGCGAGCTTATTACGTTCGATTTGCCGTCTCTGCAAAATCAAATACGTTAGGTAAAGTATTCATTTTAGTTCTAACATTATACACTAACCTTTAATATAATTTTATCAGACTATAATTACCAAAATAATTTAAGAAAAATATATCTTTTATTTGTTATTCAACAAAATGAATTACTGTACCCGGCGATAAATATTGCACATCGATCTTTGGAAAGAGACAATCGGCTAATTTCAGCTTCGTAGTGCGTTATCTCTGTCGCACGAAATACAACGTCACACAGGTAGTGTGGGACAGAGATAGTGCTCTACGGTTTTCACATGCCCGCCTACAACAGACACCAGCTAGATCTTCGCATCAGGTAGCCGCTCTGTGGTCCAGGATCCCTTGATATGCCTGGCCGGGTCAGTTGACACACTTGGACTCGGACTACTAGCGTTAATGGAACTACACCAATACCTCACTTTGCGTCGTGGTTACGTTCCAAAAAAAACACGAAACAAATTGAAACGCCGCAAAGTGAATTAAGATTTTCTATAGCAATCCATGTAAAGATCGAAGATAGGTTCCAGTGTTACGAAAATGATACTTTTTAAAAAGAAATTTGAACAAAGTAAACATTTAAAAAACAAAAATAACATAACTCTGCCAATATATAACCTGGAATAATATTTACCTTTTATGTAATCAGAAACAACACGTAAAAATTTATATACATTTACTATTCTCTTTTAAAAAAGCGTAACACACTACGTAATTAAAACTGAACTCTTAAAATTAGCAAAACAAATTGAAAATAAAACTGTATTCAAAACGCAATTTTTAGTTAGAAACGGAATCCCCGAGTTTTGATGGCATGGCGCAATTAGAAAACAAGTGTTGCCATCTTTTACAAAAAAAAAAATTAAAGACTCGAACCCAAAACAACGCAACCTCGAAAATCTAACGACGCACAGTGAAAATTAGTACTAATTAAGCAGCGACGCAACTTCGAAAAAAAACGTAAAACGAAACGACGCAAAGCGAGGTATCGGTGTATTACTATAATTGTAATAATATAATAATGTGATAGGCCTCCATTAGCAGGACTTATGACATAAGATCATAGGAAGTAACTATGATACGGGCAGTGGAAGACCAGTCATCTTGGATCTTTCGTTTCTTCTTGACCACACTCACACTGTTGCCCAAGTAACACTTGAAACGCAATCGAGACATCAGGTCGTGGAAAGCACCTAACCTAAGACATATTTTAAGATGGCAAAGCTCAAAAACTTCCGGAAGAGCCTCTGATCATATCACTACATACTACCATTAAACCTGACCCCACGAGAGAGCCTCGACTTGGGTTATTACTCTAGAACAGGGCTTCTTAAACTATGGGTCGCGACCCCAAATGGGGTGGCGTAGCAAAATTCTGGGGTCGAGAGATTTTAATGTCAAATATTTATATATACCATTTTATAACATCACTAGAGTTGGCGGAATTCAGTGGAATTGCAACATCTAGACACACGCATTTGTTGAAGGTTTTATACTAATATAAATACAATTTAATAATTTTTTGTGCAATCTTTAATTATAGATTTTTGTATTTTTAAAAACGAATTCTAAAACTATATATTTTTATTTATATATGTATATTGTTACCTAATAAATAAATCATTAAAAAATGTTAATTTTTTTTTCATACTTGTATGGGGTCGTCAAAAGACTCGCAATCATAAATGGTCGTGAAGGACAAAAGTTTAAGAAGCCTGCTCTAGAAGAATTACCTGTTTCTCTTCTTTGGCTTGTGCCTTCATTTGCTGCACCTCCATAGTGTCAGGTTTCCGCCGACGCATATACAAGTCGTGGTTGCCGATGCACAGGTCCAGGATCTGTAGTCAAATGTTCATCTATTTCTCTCGTTCTTTATCTTTCGCTGAAGCAACATTGGATCACTTCATATTTAACCTCCCCGGGATCCCTACCTGATGTAGCCACATATATATATACAATTAGATATATACATATACTTTTTTGTTGAGTGGAAAAATTTGTGAATTTCTGAACAAATATAAGCCACTCTGCCCACTAAGGGGAGAACGAGGTTACATGGATTTCATTCCCCCTGAACAACAAAAGCTGACCATCTATAGGACCTTCGGAACAGCAGTCCTAATCTCCTAAGACACATACTTCCCAAGACACAACTAGGGAAGAAGCTAGATTTATCGAAAATTTCCCCAGCAAGAACGTGTGCCTTCTCCAGGCACTTTCACTTTGACTCCCCCACCTTTTTATTGTAAAATTTTCTGCCATTATACAGCACAAGCCTTTACACGTGGTGATTTACTTTCATATCATTTTATGTTTGTAAATATAAAAAACTGTTTTTTCATATTTCCTCTTAAATTATACTAGATGGCGCTTGTTAACAAGCCTAATAGACGTGGTACTGATTTACCGACGTTTTGTTCTCTTTAAAACCACCCGTGCGTGTAATATGTGCTCTAAACATAAATATTTATATATCACAAAAAATCTATTTTTGTTTTTCTGGACCTTGAAGACCAGCCTATGTCTGCATATGATTTATTTGAAACCCTGGACTAAAGAGATTAGATACATATTTTCTAGGTTACCAGGGAGAAATCTTCTGGACACAAGATACTCTGCCTCCTGGAGAAAGGACAGAGTTATAAGGGATTCCTATCCACTAAACCGCCTTGATGGTCTTCCCCCGTACCTTTTTGGAGGTGTTGGATCTCATATGATACTTGGAAGTGCCTCTTAGTATTGTGCCAAGACACATTCCAGGTGGAAGCTAATCCTACCACGTCATCCACACTGTACGGCAGCAATACACCACTTTGCGTTGCTGCTCTTATAGAAGTAGACAAAGCCTCGCAGTCGCCTTTTAAGACAAGCAGATATTACCTTAGCTCTATTCCAATGAATACTGACCAGTGGGTAGATTAACTAGATACAAATCTAACACTGTTCTCATGAGGAACATTGAGTTATTTGATGAAGACTTCTAATGTCCTATAAAAATATGTGGTTCTATAACTGTGCCCTGGCGTATCCTGGAGAAAGATCAATGTTCCTCGATATCTTTGTCAAGAAATATCATGTGTTACCAATCTCCAAGGATACTGCTCCAGCTACCACTCACCAGTTTGTTCATCCCTTTAGGAGAGAAGAAGATGAAATTGGTGACGCTCTTGTCCACGAACTTGATGACGAACTTCTTGTCGTCGAAGGATATGTGCTTTATCTCCGACCAGGGAAAGGTGGTCTTTGGTGTCAACTTGTTGTCCTTCTCGTATATGTTCAGACCCAGTGCAGTTACACCTAGATAAAGGTCCGTCTCCTTTTTATTCTGAAAGAGATTGATATACAAGGTCGATTAATTTTATTCTATCAATAATCAATGGAAGTAACTAAAAGCCCAGTGGAATACAAGTTGGCAACCTTTCTGAAAAAATTTTATATTACCCCCCCCCCCCCCGTTCCCTTTTGGAGTGTGGGCCCCATGATGGGAAACACTATCCTAAACTCACCCACAACATGGATAAATAAACTTTTTTTTATATTAAACCATCTCCCTCCCTCCCTTAACAATTTAACTGTCCCCTTGTGGAGCGTGGGCCCCATGATGGGAAATACTATCCTATACTCACCCACAACATGTAAAGATAAACGTTTTTATATTAAACCACCTCCCCCCTCCCTTAACAATTTAACTGTTCCCTTGTGGAGCGTGGGCCTCATGATGGGAAACACTATCCTAGACTCACCCGCATCATGGAACTTTGTTAGGATTTCGAAAGACCCTGGATGCAGACCGCTTTCAACTACACCAATACCTCACTTTGCGTCGTGTTTACGTTCCAAAAAAAAAAAAACGACGCAAATTGAAACGCCGCAAAGTGAATTAAGATTTTCTATAGCAAACCATGTAAAAATCGAAGATAGGTTCCGGGGTCACGAAAATACTACTATTTAAAAGAAAATTGAACTAAGTAAACATTTAAAAAACAAAAATAATATAGCTCTGCCAATAAATAAACTGGAAAAATATATATCTTTTTTGTAACCAGAAACAACACGTAAAAAATTATATAAATTTATTATTCTCTTTTAAAAAAAGCACAACACACTACGTAATAGAAACTGAACTCTTAAAATTAGCAAAACAAAGTGAAAATAAAACTGTATTAAAATTGCGTTGATTTTTAGTTATAAAGGGAATCCCCGAGTTTTGATGGCATGGCGCTATTAGAAACAAAAGTGTTGCCATCTTTTAGAAAAAAAAATAAATACAAAAAAAATTAAAGACTCGAACCCAAAACAACGCAACCTCGAAAATCTAACGACGCACAGTGAAAAATAGCACTAATTAAGCAGCGACGCAACTTCGAAAAAAAAAACGCAAAACGAAACGACGCAAAGCGAGGTATTGGTGTAGTTGTTTTGGACATCTATAGTAGAATGGAAGGAACGACGGCTTCAGTGACGAGGATATTTTTCCCGGACGCCAATTCAGTCTACCGCGTGCTCCGCAGTGTCGAGATGGATATGGTCTTGGCCCAGCTCTTCACGGGTCACCGGGGGTTCTCTGACTACCTTCACAGGTTCAAGCTCAAGGAGGACCCCTCGTGCTTCTGTGAACCGGGTGTGGGCCAGACCGTGGTCCACTGTCCGGCGTTCAGAAGACTGCGCGCAGATTCCGAATGCCGGATGGGCAAAAAGATAGAGGAAAGGAGTATCTCGGCCATCATACAAGACGAAGGGGAGAGAGAATGCTTCCTCAGCTACTGCAGGAAAGTGGTGACAAATGCAATAGGTAAAAATAAAACAAACACTAAAATATAGAAATAAAAGAAATATAGTAGTACCAAATATGTTGCAAGAAACAGAATAATATAAAATGATAATTATAAAGAAAATACGTGTTAAATATTTGAACAAAAAATGTAATGTTGCAAAATAAAATAGTAAGGAAACCTAGAATGTAGTGGTTGAGGATGGATGTATGGCTAATGGAATGAAAGAGAAAGACTGCGAAAATTGTAGAATGAAACAGTACGACAGATAAGATGATATATGAAAGAGAAGAATGATAATAATAAAAATATGAATAAATTACTAGAAATAAAAAGTCCCTGTCCCACACGAGATAGGGGAACGAGAGGTCCCCAACAGCGGAGACAATTAAAAAAAAAATCTATAGTAGATGTCTGTATCCAGTTGTGAACATCCTTCAGGTTAAATAATAAATAGATATATATTACATCATAGTATAAATAAATAATTATGCAAAATCCATCAAAATGGAGATGTACTCACATTTATGGCAAAATAGTTAACACCGTACATGTCCAAATCCTGTGCAATCTTCAGGTACTCCATTTCTGCTTCATCACGAGACATTCCCTTGTGGTCGGCATACCTTAAAAGTATATATACTATTAATGATTGAAGAGTTGCGGGAGTTTCTTCTGTATACTCTTCTTACAGAGTTAAAGCGAATAGGTAATGTTAGGTTCAAATTGTAGGTCGCAGATTCGATCCTCAGGATATAATTTTATATAATTGACGCTGTGCATTAATTACATAGGATTACCATAAACAAGTTTCCTTAAGGATGGACAGTAGCATCCTTTACATACCATAATACTACACTTCAATTGCCAACCCATCTGCCAAGCGATTATAAAATATCCTCCCAAAGATATCTTTGAGGAGACCTATCCCCTGCAGTATGCTTCAACTCAAAAGAAAAAGGATCAATTATACCAAAGTTGGAACCTCAACTCACGGTCTTGCATGTTCAAGGTATACCTGGAAGAGAAGATAGCTGCTGCTCTATTCTAGTACAAGGTGGTATCATCCTAGGGCTACCCACTTCGATTCACCAGTGGGAGATTGTCAGCGGGTCTAATGGAATTTGCTTGAGAATTTGAAAACCTAACCCCAAAGACCTAAGGGTACAGTGTCACTTGGTCATGGAAGCCGGTCCGTTGAGTCATGAAAAGACAAGGGTTACCCTGGAGAGTAAATACTAAACTTGATTCAAGTGTCAGTCCAAATCCAGGCTCTCTTTTAGGCCCTTGCCATAAATCATCATACTAGGAGACTCAATAGAATCTAAATTGAAAGACTATGAGACGATGACAAAGTGTAATTTTAATGCCTCTAGAAGATAGATCAAAACCAAAAAAATTTAGCGCTTTGGCCAATTTTTACCTGCTAAAACTGTTAATGCCTATTTACGAACAGCGTTAAGCAAAAAACTCTAAATTATTTCTTCTTTTATATTTTAGATTGGCTCCCCTTTTTTGAGGACGTCTCGTATCACTACCATGTGTCGAGTATGTTACAACTCAGGTAAATATATTCTTTATTTAACTTTTTACTTTCATCCTTCAGTCTCTATCTTTTCTTCACATTCAAATCTTCTACCATGCATTACCATCATTTCTTCATCTTCGTTCCTGGACTACAGATTAATCAGCAAGAAAAGGACCAATATTTAGCCACTTCCGCACATGCAGTGGTAGTCGTGCAATGAAATGCACCGCCCGCCAGCCCGCTGATAAATGCGTATGCGGCAAACAATGCGAATCACACAACCGCCACCACCAAATTACTCAACACGTGTTTCACCCCTCCACGGGGCATCCTCAGGAGT
Organism: Battus philenor; assembly: GCF_028537555.1. Taxonomy (NCBI): domain Eukaryota; kingdom Metazoa; phylum Arthropoda; class Insecta; order Lepidoptera; family Papilionidae; genus Battus; species Battus philenor. Next base: position 12,169,508 of record NW_027181686.1, read on the forward strand.
CATGTTACACCGATTAGTGCCAAACACAGAGTGAGCCAGAGGGAAACTAGATTCCCTGTGGGAGTGTAGGTGCCTCACTCTCATTTCATTGCACGACTACCACTGCATGTGTGGAAGTGGCTAAATATTGGTCCTTTTCTTGCTTAGGATGGACTTCCGCGAAATGAAAACGCCTGATTCCATTAAATACAGATTAATCAGTTTTGACTCAATTTTTTTTTTAGTTTTATACAATTATAACTACCTGTATTTTAGTTGCTAGTTTAAATGTTAGTATAATAATTCTTTGTAATATGTGTATGATATCGAAAGATGGTATGTCTATTCAGACCTTCTTCTCTTGGTCTTGTTGGCAATCTCAGTCAATCGATCAACCTAGGAGAGAACCATGCCCTGGTTTTCTTTATGATATCAAATCAGGAATGAAAAGATCCACAACAGAAAATAACCGACATAGCTCAGCTAATTGGCACAAGGTTTCCGGGACCTTAATGTCCTGGACCATTGATCAGGTGGACAGATGACCTTGTTAAGGTAAAACACTGTACGCAGGCCACTTCCAACCAGATCTAGTTATAAAAACTACAGAAAAAACAGCCCAACAGTGGACATTCTATGGCTTAAATTATGGCAATGATAACATAGTATAGTTAAAGTGTAATATCAGAATTATTTGATCATAATTACCATATCTTTATGCGGTCTTCCCACATCTCCGGAGTCATCTGGTATTGGTCGATGACCCTCTGAGGCAGCAGGTCCTCGCTGGCAAGCATACCAGGTTTATATGCACTCTCGTCATAGTCTCCATACTGAAGAACATAACAAATATATAAATTTACGGCTTTATAAATAGTAAGTACACATAACAGAACATAATGGTATGTGCACATGTAAAAATATTTATCTGCATCTCAAAATTAATGTCATATGATTTTTTTTATTAAATTCTCACAGTGTCTGTACATATACAGGATGATTGGTTATAGGCGTCAAAGCTAGAGATAAGTATAGCATTTGCTGTCAGTTAATGTATTGGATACCAAATTAAAAAAAATCTATGGTTACCGCACCATTGATTTTTATAAACATTATGGTACAACAGTAAGTAAAAACAATAAGAAAAAATCAAATTAATTATTGTTGTATTTATTCCTTGACTTTGTAGTACATGTTATTGGCTTGTCACATTATAGTAAAAAAACAAACAGGGTGTTTGAAAATAGGTGTATAGTAATTCAAGCTTTTTGTAAACAAATGAGCTATACATTAAACCCTATAAAGCTTTCTCTTCTAACAAATCATCCTGTATATACTGTGCGATTTTTACTACATTCAATAGATGTAAAAAATGCTGCCGAAAATTCTCTAGCTTAGCCTACATACTATTCTTAACTAGAAAATCGAATCAAGTGTTCACTGTGACCAGTTCAAGAAAAAAGGCTTTACAAAGTAATAAAATGTAATAAAAAATCGTTCTAAAAATAACCCTTGGACATCATGATATAATATATAGGTTGATAAATCTATACAAATAAAATATTAAATAAAATTTGACTGACTGTTTGTAATATTAAAATAAATGGTTTTTGCTACATACATATATGGTACAAATGCAAAAATATATATATTTTTTTTAATTTTTTGCTGTCTGTCTGTTTGTTCCAGCTAATCCAGTGTTTCCCAACGAGAGGATCAAGCCCACAGGAGGTAATTTAATTGTTAAGGCTTCCAGGTTAATGGTGGCGTAATAATTAAAAAAAGCTAAAATGAGGCAAAGCCAATAAAAGATTGAAAATACTTGACTAATCTCTAAAATGACTGAACCGATTTTTGCTGACTGGATTTATACTGGCAGGCGTATGTATTAAGGCTACTTTTATTACTACTACTAAATTAACTACTAAAAATTAACTACTCTAAATTATTGAAAAATTCTCAAACAGGAAAAAATTAAATAAACTTTTTTTTCCTTAAATTCCACTCGAAGGAAGTCACAGGCATAGCTAGTAAAAAATATAATTAGTATAAATCCTTTTTTGTTTTTTTTTCCTCCAACAATATTGTAAGATGTAGTTCCTATTATTTTTTTAGTAGCAGCTAAACATATCCATGTGTCATTAACCATATCCATCTGACAATTTTTACCCCCCCCCCCCCCCTTTCTTACTTCTAATACCATAGTAAGCATATATATATTACCTTAGCTTGCACAGCGTAACTTGCCAACAGAACTGAAGCTTCAGGCGGACAATAGATGTCCATACTGAGGATTGCCTGCTTAACTTGAAGGAACAGAAGGTGCTGGGTCACTTCTTGTATCAACTCCTCGGCCACATCCTCTGGGTACAGTTTGCAGAGTAACATGAACGGAGTGCTTGGCATTTGGGAAACGCATTGGTCTTGCACTGAAAATTGATAAAGGCTATATTTTCATACATGTTAGCCCATAAACGACCACTATATGTATAGGACTCCTCCAATGATCGCCATGATGACTAGTCTTCCGCTGAACACATCCAATGACTTCTGGACAAATAGATTATGTTCGAAACGTCCACAGAAGAACCGACATAGCTCATAAATGTTCTTATTTAAAGTGGCAGTTGGCAGGGCACACTGCTCATGCATCCACCAGCTGGTAGACGCGGCGTGGGTCCACTAGGTGGACCAACGGTAACCAGAAAACAACTGACCAAACCAAACAGTCTCGCATATGAGGGTTTCTGAATAGTTAAATGAAATTCGTTCGTTCTTTGTTCTTTGGACCATACATTACCATGTCCAATAATCCTACAAATTGATACATCTCTATTGAATAACCATGATATATACCAATTTTTTCTCTTCAAATTCTTTTGGCTAAAATGAAGGAAGAATCGAAGAAAGTACAATAGAAGAGACTTATGTTTTTACCTCGTTTATCCAACTTCAGCCAACTTATAAAATGCTTTGTATCTTCAAACTGCAGTCCAAAGAACCATGTCTCACGCAGCCCTATGGTCCTACACACCAGGTCAAACAGGTCACGCCCAGTCGCCCGCCACTGTAACAATTGTTATAAACTAATAAGCACAATTATCAAATCAATAATTTTGAAACATGGATTTCTTACTTTGATTTCACTACATGAATATGAATATAAATGTAGTACATATACCAAATTTACATAGATTAAAATGTGTTTTTTACCAGCTAATCGCTGAAACAGTTGGATTGAAGGACCGGAAAGCAATGTCGTTTCTATCCACACATACAGAAAAAAGTTTGATTTGTTACCGCTCCGGCATTGATTTTATATACTGTACCGGTGAATATATTGTTGATTAGAAATAAAAACTTGTTTAAAGTGAAAATTTAACTTAAGAAAGCGATATTATTTTCAGGTACCCCTAATATTTTGATGGGACTTATTCTGGCAGGTCGCAGATGGAATAAGGAGTAACTTAGGTTTTTTTTTTTATTTCAGGAAAATTTGTAACCATAAAAATTTTTTGTAAAATCATCTCATTTTTGTAAAATTCCATCCAGACAAAGTCTAGGGCACAGCTAGTTATAAATATAAACACCATATAATAATTGGTTAACACACAAACTGTATTATCATATTTTCTCTAAAACCCTACTAGATGGCGCTAGTCAATGAGTCTCTTAGACAAAGTTGTACCTTGAATAGTAGCCTACCATCGTCTCAACTGATGTTTATATATATATTTTTTTATGAATTCTTATTTGTATTGCTAGTGTTTTTTTTACAATATTTATTTTTCACTTAAACTAAACGCAGACAGTTGGGAGAGGGTTACCGAATGTTTATATTAAACATCATAAATCGCACATTTTAATATTTACCTACTTGTTTGTGTTGGTGCTCAGATTAACTTATATAATAAATAAACTAAATCAATAATTTCACAATTACCTGAGTTACTCTTATTTATTTTATCATATTACAGAAGGTAGTAGAACCACTTACATTGTATGAATGTGTCTTAATTTTAGATTCTAGAGTCTACACCAGGGGTGAGTAACCTTTTTAATCAAAAGGTCATTTAATTTTTTGCAGGCCACACATAATGTAACACACATAAAACTTGAATTTTAATAAACATTAGAATTTGAAATTTTAATAAAAATCACAAATTTTAATTCAAAATAATAACGAAAAAATGATTATACATGAAAATTTTAATGGGAAATTTGGCATAGTTTCCTCCATAGAAGCAACTATGTATGCAGTTTTCTCATCACACATCACTCAGTTTCGGATTGGCAGTTATCATTAATTAATTGTTTCAATTTAGCATGTACCACTTATTACAACCGGAAACAACAACCGTAAAAACTGTATTGTGTAGTTAAGTTTTGTTTTAATTTATTCTAATATGAATTCAAGGTGTGTTTGGGTTTGGTATAGCATATTGAAAGTGTGGGTATTTATAATATATAATCCCACCACCTCTACTGCATTGTAAATTTTTTCATCACATAACTGTTCCTATGTGATTATGATGAAATGCTATGGAGACTATGACAATCAACTATAAAAAAGCATTTGGCAACTCTCTAATTGAATTTAGAATGCTAAACCCAAATCTCTCCGACATCACTCCCACACAGGCAATACTTGAAGATAAAACCCACATTGAAAATATCAGGCTGTTGAATTTTATCATGGATTTATGTAACATATACCATATGCAATACAAGTCTACATCAACTATCCTAGTTCCATTACAACAAATCAGAATATAATATTCCATAATACATATATTAGGAGTACTGGAAAGTAATGTTGCTTTCCAAAGTTAATTTTACATGACTACATTTTTAACAAGTTTATTTCTGATCAACAATATATTCACTTTCATTATCAATAACCTTTTGCCATCTAGTATACAAATTTTCAATGTCGGAGTGGTAAAAATCAATCGGTTTTTCTGTAAAACATGTCAACAGAAACAACATTACTTTCCAGTCCCCCTAATACAATATAATAAGATCATACATAAAACCAGTTGGAAACTATTGGTCTAGAACAGCTTTTATATGTCATATCCCATCTTAGCCTTCCTAAAATTCTTACACACCCCTATGTGACATGCAAATTTTTTATATTAAAGCAAGGGTTAAACTTGTGTCGTGTCTGCTTTTGAATTGCCCTCCTGTGGGGAATAGGCTACACACACAGAAACATTGTCCTAGACCAGTGGTTCCCAAAGTGGTCTATATCAACCCCTGGGGTCTATGACAACCTGCGAGAGGGCTATGTCAGTGAAATAAATTTGGGGGTCCATGAAATGAAAATGGGGGTCCACAATAGTGGATCTCAACACATACACTGATAGTACCTATTTACATACATCATACTATCTTATAATATCAAAACATTTACATTATTTATTAAAGTACCTATGAAGTAAAAAATTTGTTTATTTAATATTACATATATTTTACATTACAGATACAAAATTTTATTTTGAGTAGTTTTAATTTAAATTCAATTAATAAATGTATATATTAACATGTGTTTTTACTTTAAGTTTTTAACACTAAACTTCACTCCAGTTAGAAATTTACAGGAAATCAATATCAGGTAAGTAGGGGGTCTACCCAACACACAACATGGCAAGGAGTCTACAACACAAAAAAGTTTGGGGAACTCTGTCCTAGACTTTACCCAAAAGATGGATAAATAACTTTGTTAAAGTCTCCAAAGACCCTGGATGCAGACCACTCCCAATTAGTCTGACTGGACTTCTATTGTAGAGGCCTGTATCTCTTAGTGGACATCCTTCAGGTCAAATTATGATGAATAAATGTATATAGTGTTGTAATAAAATGATTAGACAATAAGAATTTTTTTTAATCAAATTGCTTCCATGTGGGGCATGGGCCCCACTTTGCACACACTGATCTAGATCAGAGATTGGGAAAACATAGTTTGTGAGCCACATAAATAAGTTCAGTGTAAATGGTAGCAAAGAGTGAATTTTAATAAGAGTATGACTTGGATATTATTTTTAATTCTTCTAAATGATGCTCAAATCAACATTAAGGATTTTTTGGACAGTATTAGGAGGGTAGTCACATATAAGCTTAATCATAAGAACACCAAATAAACTTTTTTACATAGGTGATTAATGATAATTGTATATTTTTATGACACAACTCTGGTAAAACAGTTTCATAAATTTTATTAAGATATATATTGGCAATTAAATGCTAAAGGCAGAAACTTGTACTAACACCTTGTTGTATAAGTCACCTGTTAACATGTAACTAGATTTTAAGTTTCCTGAATGAAATATATACATATAAAAAAGAATTTTAAAAAAGGTTATATTTTTACATGTATATATATTTAATGTACAGAACCATTACCAAAAAATTAAATTAATAAGTAATTTTATATTACTCTTCAAAACTTCTACAGAAATGTGATTTTCTATAAGTATTAATATTATTTAAATAATATTTTTTTTATTTTCATTTTAATATTATTAAAGATAACACATGTTACAAAATAACTTGGTGGTAACCATTACATATTAAACTATAATAATAACTAAACAATGTATTACTTTTTATCAAGTAAATAAAACAAAAGTCATTTGTAATAAAAGGAAGTCTTTATCTAGGCAATGTTTACGTTACTGATATTGGTCGGTAAATAAACATTGGGCTGAACAAATTACTCATACCATAACCCCGGGCTCGACCCCTGACTCAAGCCCGTCTATTGCGCTAATATGTGCAAGCGTTAGTAAATTATAACAGTAAACACCATGGATATACGTGCGAGTTATTACTACAAAATTTACCTCAAGGTTAAACTCCAATTCAGCGTCTAAAGTACACACTTTCACAGGGAATGACTTGGAAGCCTTCTTTCTTCTAAACGGCGGCATTATTCAATCACATAATTACACATTCGAAAGAAACAGCAAAACACAAGCGATAGGTTATATCAATTGTTCCGACATAGTTTCAGATTTGTGCAACGGTTTATGTTTTACGTAACGCACACCCGGTCAAGGAATGCGTGTAATTTTACATTGCGCACTATTTCCAACCAATATTATTTACAAACACAGCGAACGTCAATGAAACAAGAATGCGAGGCTGTGCGAATAAAAATTAGTCAGAAAACCAATGACGTTTCGTTTCACGTCTTGCAGCAATTGTTTATCTTATAACAGACTATAAAAAATTTTGTTTACATTAATTCATATAAGAAAAAAATATCTCAATGTTTTTATTAATTTATAATACTAATAAAAAGTTATTTTACTTTATACTGCTGCCATAATGAGTTGATACAGCGCCCTTTTAAGTAAAAGACATAGGTGACCTTAACGAACTTCGAGACTTTTAAAAATGTAAAAAAAATGGTTATACAGGGGTATTGTTTAAAAGGTAAACATGTATTTTAATGTATTTTTACGTTTTGAATTTGTAAGCTAGTTTTTTTTGGGTCGACAGTTAAATGTGTACCGTACCCGACGGTAAATATTGCATATCAATCGTTAACTCAGTCGCATACATTGCATTTTGTAAATACTACATAATGTGATAACGTTCTACGAAGCCGAAATTAGCCGATTGTCTCTTTCCAAAGGTCGATCTGCAATATTTATGGCCGGGTACTGTAAACAAGAAATGAATGTAAATTTACCTTTAACTCATTACGACAAAGTAACTAGATAGGTTTTGAATTTTTCGGCATTAACTCTGTTCAGCATATAAAGTAAAACTGTTTATCATGTTAAATTTCTTCTGATTAAGCTATCTTAAATTACATGTATATCTATAAATTAAAAAAAGTATGTGGATTTCGACGTAATACAACACTGTCATATCTTAATAGAAAAAAATTCTCGTTCTTGACACTTGACACTGTCAACGATACTTGTCAGAATTTATTATAACTGAAACACGTGCTTGTATTTTGTATGAAAATAGAAAGATAACACTTCAAAATGGGGAAGTTCAGATCTAAACTAAAAGGAAAATCAAAAGGGAAGAGATGGCAGAAGGGTCAATCGTCAAATTCAAATCCGAAAACTCAAAAATACAGAGAAATGGCAAAATCCCGGTTCTTTCAAGAAAATCTCGGTATGGTTAATTATATTTTTTGTCATAAATACTACTACTACTTATAAATACAACTAATAAATTGTTAATAAACTTCTTATGAACCGACTCGGTGAAATTTTAAAAATAATTTATGTTTTCACCATAGCTATATGAACAATTTATTTGTATTTCATATATACAAATCAAATAATTCCAATTCATTGGCAATTTGTTGTTAGATTTTAAAATAGATACAGTTAATGTGTAATCAAACAACATGATTTAACAGTTATTATCACAATTTTAAGAATAATTAAACCTTTAAAAAGTTATTATTTGCATAGCACTCACTTTAGACCTGGCTTTCTAGCACTTATCTATGCCCCTCCTTGTAACATATATAATTTTTATATTAAAGCTAAATGGTTAAACTCATGTTAAGTCCTCATTACCCCTTTTAACAATCAACTTACACCCCTGTAGGGCGAGGGCCTCACATTGGGAAACACAGGTCCAAAGTATAATAAATTTACACCAGAGTCAATAAGGTTTCATACATAAGATAATGAAGTATCCCAAAAAGGGCTATTAGCTTCTTAATTACAGTATGTGGTGGTGATTTTTCTTATTTTATTTGGTTTTTCAGCTATTGTTACATTATTAAATGTTTGTCATCAATTATTCCAGCTATATGTTAGCTTATAAAGGGGACTATGCTCAGAGTTATGATGCGAGATCATTGCTTGAATAATTGCTAATCTAAAGTGTCAATGGTTGGGCCACATCATTTGTGCAATCAATGACCACTGGGGCTGAAAGGTTCTCAAATGGTGACTTGCCCATAGACGTGGCATGAGTAGCCATCCCCTCCAGGTGGACTTATTAAGACTTATTAAGTTAGCAAGGAGTTGCTAGATGTGCACAGCTCAAGACCAGTCTTTGGAGGAGCCAAAGCATAGGCTTTGCAGTAGGCATTCATGTGGTGAAGACATGTTAGATAATTCCTTTTGATTTCAGGAAATACTGGTCTAACACAACAGGCTGTGTTAAAACATGATGCTATAATAAGATATGGACATGGAAGTAACAAGCAAAACTCAGATGCAGAGAATGAGTTGATAATAGCGAAGGATTTTGAAAACATGTCTGTTAAAACTGGAGATGAGGAGTCGGAGACCGAATACTCTGGGTCTATGAGATCAGGAACCTTCAAGACTTTTCAGACATTCGCTTCTGATTGGAGCCAGTGTTCTAATGTTAGCTTCAGCAAGTAAGTATACAATTTAAAATTTTATCGAGTTGTTATTTAAGTTATAGGCAATTTATGGGGGTGCCCGATGTCCATCTTTGGACATTCTGTATGCTGAAATAATGATAATGATCCCATTTGCGGTTCAAGTGTACAAAACAATCAAAGAAATATATGCTTTTCATTTAGACTTTAGTCAGCCCTATATCACTAGATCTGGGAGAGTGGTAAATAGTGTTTGCTTCGATTGTGGGGGAGTAATGTGGGAACCACCCATGAAAGTGTGTGAACTGGCAGCAATGGGCACAAGCTAGCACTGCATATACTGCGAGGTAGCGAACCTAATGTTTTAGAAGCGAGGGAGAAAAACTACTGCCCCACATTCATATTACATTTGGTGTCAATCTAGTCTCCATGCTCAATTTATTTTAGACACTAAGATGTGCTATGTATTAACCTGGTACCGAAATGGCATAGTGTGCATGCATTGGCCATTTGCATTGTTTCTTTCCGATATTTCAAATCCAAAATTGACACTATCCCAGAAGAATAGCTTGATCAGGAGTGAGCAACATGCGACCCACCAAGAACCTCTAAAATTGAATTTATTTCTTACATCAATATATTGTTATAAAATATTGTTATAAAATTATTTATAATAAAATGGTGGTACATGCCGAAACTATTAATTAATAATCCAAAAAAAAAACACTGGTCAAAATTGAGTGATACTTGATTAGAAAGGCCAAAATGACAAATTTGTCGTTAACATTTTTCAGATATATTCATTTTCCCATGCTTATATTATTTATTTTTATTATACATTAAAATTTATATATTCTCTTATTCCAGTGTTTACTCAAAATGAACTTTAGTAAATTATTAATAAGTGTTACCTCATGTGTGGCTTGACAAAAAATTAAAAATTTTATTGAGCCAATTGATTAAAAAAAAAGTTGCTCACTTCTGGCTTGGTGTGTATTACAGAATACCTGGTTTTGATATATTTTATTAAGCAAAAGCATTTCAAATGTTTATTACATAGACATTAAATATTTCCATTTTGTGCTTTGTAAAATCTGGAAAGCCTGAATTTTGAAATTGAAAAAACAGTGTTTGATGTGGAGTGTTTGGTGTTTGATGTGTGGTTTGGGTGTAAAAAATAAAAACGGACATGAATTAATGTCTATTGTGATTAAAAAATATTGGAACCAGCCATAAACTTAGTTTTATAGGTAATTAAGTGTATAAGTAGCAACATATGTATATATTACTAGAAATATTTCAATGTATCTGTTCAGGTTGCTAAATCGCTTCGATTCAAACAATGCTGTCCACAAGGAGATGCTGGCAGTACTGGCAGCGGTTACCGAGGTCATCAAGGAACAGGGTGGCAAGGAATCCACCACGGAGTACTTTGCTGCTTTGGTATGTTTATATACTGTTCGATAAGACTGGCATATAGTTCCAGAATCGTCTGAAGACACTTTAAAATAAAAATTTTTGTTACTTATACACCGATTATAAAAATTTATAATTGGTGTATAAGTAACAAAATTACATGTTTGTTTGCACAGTAAGGTTTATAATGTTGTGTGTGTGAATTAATTATATAGGATTGCCACTGCTCACAAAGAAGTTTCCAGAAGATGGTGAGCAGCATCTCCTGTGTATCATAATACAACAGTGCAGTTACCTACCTGCTTGCCAAACTTAGTGATCATGCTATATCCCCCCATAGATATCTTTCGGGGAAGCCTAAACCTTGAAGTGAGTCGTTGTGGACTGAAATGATATATAAAATTTACAGTTGACGAGGTTTTACTACAAAATTCACTGTGTGGTTGATGTTATCAATACCATGTTCAAAATTTTCATCAACATGATACTTTGCCTACTGTTGGGGTTTAAGCCTTTAATCAATAAGCAGTATACAGGCCATGATATACCAGAACTTGAATCAACGGACTACTAAATAATCCACTCACTATTAAACATATATAACAATATTTACAGATGCAAACCTTGAAGGCTTCAGAGGATGACTCAAGTCTGGTGGCGACAATATCCCTCCTATCCATGGGAATTAAATCTGTTCCTCAAGCAGTTCTAAGAAAACAATTCTCAGACTCCGCATCAATATTCATAGAACTACTGGAGAACAATGCACAAAGTGACAATGGAACTTTATTGAGGAGTGCTATAGGATGCTTATCTGTCCTCCTGAGAGCTCAGGAGTATGCGACATGGGGAGATTCCTCTACGATGAAAGTGTTTGACTCTGTACTCGCTTTTGCTTTACATTCAAAACCAAAGGTAAAGTAGATTTTAAGATTTAAGCAATAATGGCGCTTGCACAAGAATATTTTTTGCCAATAAATATGCAAAAATACTTATATTGTTCAAGCTCGCAATAACTTTAAGTCTTTATAGAAAACATACCATACATTTAGAGCCAAGCTTGTTTGTTTCTAGTTGTTCTTGAAAATCAAAGTATCCCTATATATTGCGGTAGGGCTTACATGTGAAAACAAGTGTTTATTGTTACTATTTATTTAATTAATTTGTACACTAATAAAAACCTTTTAATGTAAGATGTTTGAAAGTGGGTTTAGTTAAATCTACTAATAAAAAAGATTTAATACAAGAACAATAGATAAGAATAGGTGACACGAATGTTACTGTATGCAATAAGAATATTAACATGTAAGTGTGAAGTATCCTTGAGGCAGAAAGGTTCTCGGTAAGGACCCCCCCCCCCCTAGGTTGACCGATAACAGTAAAGGGGTAGTCGGGAGTCTATCATCAGACAGGATGGTGATTAAAAGTAAAAAGAAAAATTTTACACAATGCATTAATAAAGCAAAAATTGAAGTCTTATGTAATACATGTAATACTGTGATTAAAAAAGTATGGTGAATTTGTTTATAAAATAAAAATTCTTTATTTATAATTCCAAATCAATTACATCACCTTCAAAGTAATCCCTGTCTGATAAATGGAACTTTTGCCAAAGCTTTTTCCAGTCGTTGAAACAGTCGGAACAGTCTTTTTTTCATTATAGCCTTCAAGATCTTCTATTCGGTTTTTATCCCTTCAATCGTGTCTTAACAGAACGTTCGTTTTGGCCTTTTGAGTTTGCTGATTAGCTACAAGTCGCACGGAGCCAAATCCAATATGAGTCAAGTTTTTGGCAAAAAAGTCGCATAGAACCAATGCAGTATCACATTGACCAATTAAGACCTGACTTGTTTGAAACACAAAACATCCTTCAAGTAGTTCAAGCTGATCTAAATGATATGGCAAATGTTATAGACAGTTCTACCAACCTAGAAAAAAAACCAGCTTCTCTAATGCCCGGGAGGTTCAAATGACAATTTCACCTGACTTTTTGATCACAGTAAATATATTATAACAGTAGATATTTTATGTACGTTGTACCATTGTATTGACTTTTCGAAGGTACAATGCCTATTTGTTTTATGATTTTAAAGTATCAAATAGATCTACCATGGTAGCGCACCAAGGATACTTTGGTTGTTGCTATAGTGCATTCCTCTAGATTGACTCATATAAATGTTCGTCTGTCTGTTTGTCTCTTTATAGTCGATAAATTTAAAAACTATATGTCTAATCTCTATTAAAATTTGGTACATTTTTAGGTAAATCTCGGTAAGATTTTTGAATAAAACTTTTTTTAATAGGTTTATGTTTGAGGCGTCAAAACTGTTCATTAAGATTTTGTATTAGCTGCATAACACAGCAATGCTAATGCAGAGAAAAATCCAGAGATACATTTTGTTTCTTCTTTACTCTCTCTGTCAAATTTTATTGAAAACTTTTTTTTTACTTTTAAATTTTATTTTGTTAAAACAATCTTAAAAGGTAATATTGTTGTGACCATTATTATAGTCTGTGGTCCACGCTGCTGTCCCAAGCTGCATATATACAATATCAGCACTACTTGGGTAGAGTGGTTTACTACGTGTGAATGTCATTGTACAACTGGAGTACGTTTGTCCAGCTTCAGTTTTTTTAAGTCCACTGACCCTTCCACTCCATGAACTCAGTTCTGATGAAGCTGTAAAAGTCCATGGGCTGACAACATCAACCTCAATTGAAACCAAGCATCATAAGTGTTAATCATTCAACAATCACAGTGGTTGTGTCTTTAGTTTATATCAGTGTTTTTGTGCCATGCCCCTCCTGAAAATTCTTACGCCCCCTCCTGCACCTCTATGTAATATATGTTATTTTTATATAAAGGAGAAACGGTTAAAATCACATCAAGTCGATTTTAATTAATCAAATTGCTCCCCCCTGTGGGAAACACTGGTTTAGACAAAATAGACTGCAAGCCAATATCATATAGATCAAATAATAATGGTCTTTACAGTAATTCTGACTTATTTGACTGAATATCTTCTTATGTTCAAGGTACGCAAGGCAGCTCAGCATGCTATTACCGCTATATTAAGGGGCAGTTGCTTCATGATACCATCGGAGGACCAGAAAGTCAAGGTAAGTCTCCATGACATTAATATGTATTTTCATAAATGGAATGTTTATGACAGTAACACATTAGTAAGTTGGAGTTAGAACAGATGGGCACTGGGGTCTTTAATTTGACCCAAAAGTTAACAAATGATTTGTTAAGGTCATCAAAGACACTGGATGTAGGCTGTGTCAGTTTTATTGCAAATCTAGGGAGCATGCCCATGTCCAACAGTGGACAAACCATCTAGAATAGTGATGATGAATCAGGTGAAGAAACTAGTGACTCATGATTGGCACTCAAAATAGTTACAGTTATACACTTATTTGTCTATCTGTCAAATGTTTAATGATAATCAAGACCAATAAAAATATTTAAGGATGTTATAAAACAAAAAATATTGATGTGTAATACATAAATCTTTTTCACGCAATATATATATATATATATATATATATATATGTATATGTGTGTGTGTCAATTTAAATGTGTATATATGTATGTGTGTGTTTATAGTAATATATGTATAGTCTAATATATAAAATTTCCATGTCACAATGTTAGTTACCTTACTCCTATACAGCATACAAAAATACACACAACCCTAAATTTTCACCCTTCTACGATACGATCAACCCTTATTTTTTATTTGTTAATTAAAAATCTTTATTTTTTGCAAAGCAACATTTGTGGGATCTGCTAGTAGTGTACATATGTACACCATTAACTGCCCTCTATTCTATTATTCATATTTCTCATATCAATCCAAAGGTTGTCTGATAGAGATTGCCTTGAGCGATAAGACCACCTTTTGTACCACTATATGAATTGTTTCTTTTTTTTAGTTATTTATGTTGTAAAAAGCGTAAATAAATAAAAAACAAAATATGGTCTACCATAATACATTGCAATGAGAGTACATATTACTAGTAATATTTGAAAATGTATATGGTAAAACAATAGATATAAGTGTATACAGGGTGATTAATTATACATATATAGGTGTAAAAGTTTTAAACGAGTGAATGTTTACATTATTTATAAACAAAAAGCTTTAAAGCTATCCATTTCTAATCACCCTGTATAAAATGATCCCTCTGAAAGTCAGAGCTGTCACATTCTGATAACGTGCCAATAATATCTGGCAATATATAGTTGCCATATGCAGTCTTCTAGTCTACAATAATTTATTTTAATATGAAATAATCTGAATTTTGAAAACGTTTTTTCTTACTATAATATCAATAGGTTATTATTTCTGAAACCATTGATTTTTGGATATAGTGTAATAAAAATGGTTTCTAAAAATAAGCTATACATCCATAGCACATACAAAGCTCTGAAGTTAAAGTTGTCTGAAGTGGCAGTGTGCGGGGCGCACCTTTTTGAAGTCGAAAGGTTCTCGTGCCCCTCCCCCTCCCCCCTTTCCCCCCAGATACATCCATAGAACATACAAAGCTCTGAAGTTAAAGTCTTGTCTGAAGTGGCAGTGTGCGGGGCGCACCTTTTTGAAGTCGAAAGGTTCTCGTGCCCCTCCCCCTCCCCCCTTTCCCCCCAGATACATCCATAGAACATACAAAGCTCTGAAGTTAAAGTCTTGTCTGAAGTGGCAGTGTGCGGGGCGCACCTTTTTGAAGTCGAAAGGTTCTCGTGCCCCTCCCTCTCCCCCCTTTCCCCCCAGATACATCCATAGCACATACAAAGCTCTGAAGTTAAAGTCTTGTCTGAAGTGGCAGTGTGCGGGGCGCACCTTTTTGAAGTCGAAAGGTTCTCGTGCCCCTCCCCCTCCCCCCTTTCCCCCCAGATACATCCATAGCACATACAAAGCTCTGAAGTTAAAGTCTTGTCTGAAGTGGCAGTGTGCGGGGCGCACCTTTTTGAAGTCGAAAGGTTCTCGTGCCCCTCCCCCTCCCCCCTTTCCCCCCAGATACATCCATAGAACATACAAAGCTTCGAAGTTGAAGTCTTGTCTGAAGTGACAGTGTGCGGGGCGCACCTTTTTGAAATCGAAAGGTTCTCGTGCCCCTCCCCCCTTCCCCCAGGTGGTCCGACGACAGTTATGATCCCAGGAAGTCTATGGATGAAGCATAAAAATCTGTAACTAATCACCCTGTATGCAATTACATTATGATAATTATTTTAATGTTACTATGTGGTTTTGTTTAGGTACCAAAGGTTCATCCCGCGAGTGGCAGGGTGGCTGAGTACTGCCTGTCTCAGATCAAGCCTGAAGCGCTACTCTCTGGCCACCGATCTGTACTTCACATCCTGACGATGCTCCGTGATGTACTTGCTGTCTTCAACAAGGATCACATCAAGGTGACCTTCAGATATTGTATTTATTACTAATGTAATTTAAAAAAATTCTCTTAAGAAATATCAAAAAAAAATTCTCTTTGTGAGGATAGGAGGGGGAGATTAATTTGATAGAAGATAGAATGAGATTGTACTGTTCTCCAGAGTTCCGAGGGTAACAAACGCCATTTGAACCTGATAAAAGCTTTCATCAAACTGTTGCTGCTTCTCTATACCTCCTCCTCAAAGGGAGTCCTTCTTGCATCTGTGACCCAGCGGTGGACCAGTTCGTGGTGCACGCGATCGCTTGCTCTCCCATATATGGAGAGCTTAGAGTGGTTTGCGAAGTTGATAGGAGCATTCCATGTGTCAACATTGTTTTCCTCTTGGAAGAGAACGAGAGGTGGTGCTGCAAACAAAACCGTGTAACTGGAAGTGTGGCTAGGGAAGAGAGGATGCGTAAATGTAATGCTGTATGCTGAATGATGGAAAATATGAAGGATGAAAGAGGAAATGTAAATGATGAGAAAGTGAAGGTGAAAGTTGAGGGTATATATGCCCGTGCCGAAAACAAGATGGTAGAAGTAGTATTTGAGAAAAATACCCTCTCTTCCGCTGTAATATTATTGTTACACTTGCTACCCCTAATAAAGGAGCTGCCAAAGACTAAATCTGCAGGTTTTTTTATCATCCATAGGAAAGGGGGGAGAAGGGGTTGACGAGTGTCTAGGCCGTTAAAATTTTTCTTACCCAGCTCTTACAGTAGCCAAAGGAGTAGGGAGTGTAGACAATGCTGTACCCTGGTACCAGCGCTGCTAATTATGCGATTTATATATGCAGTAGAGGTAGAAGCGAGACGTGTAATGAAATCTATCTGTAACCTAAAGGATTTGGGTCTGTCACAAGGGTCATCAGCGGTTTTCTGAGTCAGGCTTCTAGAATAGTATTGGGAGGATCATTTAGAAATTGATTACGTAGGTCAAGGAAGGTTTGTCAGTTTATTGCAAGGTTTACACGGGTTGTTAGCAACGTACCTGGCCCCCCTACAACGCGAATTTCCCGACACTGGCGCCGTGAAACTTAAGTTATGTCTGACCTGGAACGCGGATCGTCAGCATCGAACACCGTACACGGTCTCTCTTCCTACAACGCGATAGATCTAGCACCCCCATGGTAAATAAATAATATACTAAGTTACCTTGAAGAGTTTCGGTTGGCTAACATGAGGTGGTTTCCAGATGACATGCGAAGCTATTCTATCCCTGATGACGCATAACAACATATACATCAAGACTTGCTGCATGCACACACTGCATGCGCTGTTATCTGCGCCTGCGCACACCAGCAATGTGACCGGTGGGTTGGTCGCGCAGCTCACTAGAGCATTACTCGCCGCGCGCCCACCTGCGACAGACACCGGGCAGGTCCTCGCGTGGGCGGCTGTGGTCCAGCAGGCCTTGGGATGCCTGGCCAGGTTAGTTGACACCTTTAACCTTGTCGTACAGGTGGACTTGCGTTCGAACAATTATTCTTATTGCAATAATATAAGGAAGTGACAGATGGACCCCCCCACTAGTGGGCTGGATAGGCGAATCCCCACACTGGATGTGGGCAGTTTAAGACTATACCTATGCCTGGAAGTGGGCGTCTTGGCTGATATGACAGTGGTGATGGTGAGAACCATCACCTGATACGTGCATCATAAAGTTGGCGACCTCTGAATCTAGGGTCGTTTACTGTATCTTGTACAAGTCCCTCCCCACTGTCTTCGTTTGTTCTAATAACGCGAGCCAAGCACTTAAAAATTCGACAGTGGGCAATTGACCGTTGGGCAAGCGTTGCTTGATCTTGACCTAAAGAATTAAGTTATTATTGGGGTGTATAATTCTCTTTCTTTTACACTAAAGTCACACTGGTCTTGGTGGATCTTACATGGTTTGTTTTTATCTGTTTCGTAACAATCTTTCTATATATGAGATATTTTTGTTTTAGATTTATTTATCTTTATACAAGAGATGGCGCTGGAAATCAACTACCAGTGCCATCTGTCGACTTCTTTCGTAGTTATAGCGTTTCAAACGCCATCTTGTATCGTGAATGATAAATTTCGTATATCAGTATTAAAGCATAACATGAATAATGAAAATTGTGAAAAAAAATTCAAAACTCCAAACTACCCCCCTTGTGGGGATCCTTGGACCTATTCCCTCCATACAGCGTTAATCGAAGGGATCTAAGAGCTCAAAGCTTCCCAATCCGATAATAATACTAGTATGTAGTGGCCCGAGCCGAGGATCACCAGGGAGCCCCCTTCGCTACTTTAAGAGGTATTAAGCTTGGCACCCTCTGCACCCTGCCACTTTAAACCTTCAAAATCTGCAAATGCCATTTGGACAGCAGTGACGGTAAGGTCCAAAAAATCACCTTTATACACTTAAATACACAGGCATTTTTTGCACAAACACATAAATAAATATTATTTGCGTATGTGTTAATAAAATCTTTAACTTGAGTTTAATTTTTAATATTTAATGGAATCAGGCGTCACATTGCGGAAGTCCATCCTAAATAAGAAAGGACCAATATCTAGCCACTTCCGCACATGCAGTGGTTGCCGTGCATGAAAGTGCACCGCCCGCCAGCCCGCTCGTAAATGCGCATGCGACAGACAATGCCAACTACACAACCGCCACCGTAAATTCACTCAACACGTGTTTCACCCCTCCACGGGGCATCTTCAGGAGTTGTTACACAGATTAGTGCTAAACACTCGGTGTGGAAGTGGCAAGATATTGGTCCTTTCTTATTTAATTTTTAATATTTTTAAAATTTTTTATTATATTTTTAACATTCCCGTCTTGGGAACACAAGTAACAATTTTTTAAATATTTTTTTCGTTTACTTATTTTATGTCCTCGCTTTCTCTTTTTCAATTTTATTCGTTCCTCTGTTTTTCTCACATAATCCTTCATACCTTTTCATTCCATTACCATTCATATTTCTCCTCTTTTCTTTTACTATTTCCTCCAGGACAATTTTTTTACATATTTAAAAATAAATCTGTCAGCTGTAACACGGTGTATAATTAGTAAAGTTTTAAATAAAAAAATATTTCATTTCAAGGTTGGATTTAAACTTGTGTGTACCAAATTTGCCTGCCTTCGTCAACATCTGCGTGTCTGAGCTTTGGCTGTCAGATGTTGCTGATGTGAACTCCGCCTCTACGAACGCATTGAAGGTGAGCCATTGAATATCTTGACTGATCACCAGGACCTCCAAGAAGAATTATACCATAGAATATAGGAACTAACTCAAGATTTACTCAAAGACAAGCAAAAGATGACTTATATTAAGATACACTACATGTTACGCTGTAAAATTTATAAAAAAATAACAATGTACACGCATCTTTACATTTCTTTGCAATTAGTGACATTAATCTTTAAACATAATCTCTCTCTCATTTGTGTGAAATAGGAGGCAACACTACCAGCGCCATCTAACGGCGTTTTCTGTACTTATATTTACTTATTTCTCTTATATTTCGAACTAAGGCTCTTCCTTAACGATGGTAGGCTGCTCTTCTAGGCCCAGAAGTAGAGAAATACAATTTTTTGATATATAATTATATATTCTTCGAAGCACGTATAATGTACGCATACAGGTTGAGTTTAATGAGAACAAAACGTCGGTAAATCAGTACTATGTCTATGAGTATTTCTGGCTAGCGCCATCTAGTAAGTGTTTAGAGATAATATGATAAAACAGTTCTATATATTTATCAGTAACTTTATGAAGTTGCAATCCTTCATGGGTCTGAATGTACGCATATATCATAAAGTTCCATGTAATATATCAGGCTATCCTAATTTCCCTTGTATATCTAAAAATAAAGATATATTATCAAATAAATCTTATTAAGGCATTCAAAAGTTTTTATTTGATCTTAAATGTGTGGAACTTGGTTTGATGACTTATTTACATGGTTGATATTATTAAGTAGGCATTAAAAATTGTTATATTTCAGGATCGGGTCTTCTCAGCAGATCAGAATGCTGCTGTTTTGAAATTGAATTTAATCATTTTAATTATACCATTGTTGTGATACACACAGGCGATCCTCCTTGACTGCGTGAAGCCTGCCGTGGACAGTGATGAGTGTTTCATGAGACATAAGTCCCACGTGGACTCCGTGCTGAAGAGCATCAGCACCGGTTTGGACAATCCCTTCAATCAAGCCATCAAACATGTCATCATGACCCTCGCCGTTTGCTTTGAGGTGAGATGTCTTTGTTACTTCGGAACTGAAAGCCTCCCTCCCCCCCCCCCCCGTAGGTGACTATGCTCGGAGTTTTGAATCAGTAATGAGGAGATCCTAAGAAGATCCAAGGTTACCGATGTAGTTCCAAGAATTGTTAGTCTGAAGTGTGGGGCACATCGCTCGTGGAACCGATGGCCGTTGGGGCCGAAAGATAAGTGGTGACCACTAGCTGGTAGACGCGGCGTAGGTAGGCCCCCACTAGGTAGACCGACCACTTGGTTAAGGTCATGGGAAGTAGCTGAATGCGGGCAGCCCAAGACCAGTCACTGTGGATTTCTTTGGAGAAGGCCTATGTTTAATGTTTTATTGAAGCGAATATATACTTTACTCTATCGCAGTGTTTCCCAACTTTTCTTGTACCATGCCCCAACTTAAAATTCTTGAGCCCCCCCCCCCCTGAAACATAACTAATTTTTATGTTAAATCTTAAAGGTTACATTTTTGTCGAGTCCATTTTCAAATTTCCACACTGTGGGGTGTGGGCACATTGGGAAACTTTGCTCAATCGTTTTAGCCTCTGTCATTTAAAATGAGTAAGAGTTTTCAATCCATTGTTACAGATTGGCAACGAGAGATTATCTTATATACTAGGTCCGTTACTCAAGAAACTTAACGAGAGAAAGGAAAGTCACAATTTCCACCACGAAAAGGAAGCAGAGTATGCCGTAGGGTGCGCTGTGAAGGCCCTGGGACCAGAATTCGTGCTGAGGAATATACCAATAAGAGATGGAACGGACATCAACCTGGAGAGAAGTTGGCTGTTACCCGTCTTGAGAGAGAAGATAGTGAATTCAAACCTGAAGTACTTCGCTACAGAAATCCTGGAGATGGCAACCTTCTGCAGGCGAAGGTCCCGAGAATACACCCAGCAGAATAATATGCCGAAATCTCACACATACGATCTTCTGTGCAATCAATTCTGGGCTTTATTGCCCAGCTTCTGCAACTCTCCCAAAGACATCAAAGATAACTTCAAATCTCTCGCCCGTGTGTTGGGCAACGTGCTGAAAGACAATCCGGAATTTAGACTCTCGGTAATGCAGGCTTTAAGGAAGCTAATCGCCTGCAGTGCTGACAACGAGGACGATAGGAAGGAACTGGGCAGGTTCGCTAAGAACTACCTTCCGATATTGCTCAACATATATATGTCACCCGCTAAGGGTGGTGAAGCGGAAGGTCAAAGGCTGGCGGCATTGGAGACTATTCAGGTGGGTGATACAAACTTAAATATTCATTATATGTGTTAAAGGTTCCAATCACCCTGCTTGAAGTCATTGCTCTAAAATATCTTCATCATCGTCGTCATCATATCTGCCGATATCCAGCGACTCTCCAACTTCTCTTATATAGCTACTTCTCTTATCCGCCTACTTCTATCATCTAGCTACTTACCTTTTCCACCTACTTATTTCATCTAGCTACTTCTCTTTTCCACCTACTTCTATCATCTAGCTACTTCTCTTATATAAAGCTACTTCTCTTATATATAGCTACTTCTCTTATCTAGCTATTTTTCTTATATAGCTACATCTTCTATCTAGCTACTTCTCTTATCAAGCTACTTCTCTTATAAATAGCTACTTCTCTTATCTAGTTACTTTTCTTATATAGCTACTTCTCTTATCAAGCTACTTCTCTTATCAAGCTACTTCTCTTATATAGCTACTTCTCTTATCGAGCTTCTTATTTTATCCAGTTCCTTCCCGTAATCCAGTACTTTCCATAACCAGCTACTTCAGCGACTTTCCGCGACCTTGTCTATGTGGTCGATCTACCTGGTAGAGGGTCTACCCACGCCACGTCTACCGTAATTATTTCTGAAACCAAATGAGCTATACATCCACCCCTTTAAGCATCTACACCTGTAATCAATCATACCGTATATTCCAGGTGTATCTAACCATAAGTGACGAAACCGTCACAGGAGAACTGTACAAGAACGCGCTGGAACAGCTGGAGACTTCCGAGGAAAATCATTTCCAAAGAGAATCCATCTTGGATATAATTCGTCTCCTTGTCTTATATCAGACAAGCGAACAAATAGCTCTACTGTTCGACAAATGGGTTTACCCACTCTGCGAGACCGTGTTAGAAGACCCGAAGACATTCAAAAAGGCGAGGAAAGAGAAGATGGATGAAGATGGAGAAGTGAAAAAGACGCTCAAATACAAAGAGAAGGCGAAGTTACTGGAGATGGAGCATAAGAAGGCTTATAGGATACTGGAGGAGATATTTAAAAGTGATAAAGAGATGTGTAAGGAGTTTATAAAGGATAATTATAAGAAGATAAAGAAGATGCTGATGAGTTCTCTTAACAAAGTAGCTGACAGCAGTAAGGCTGCCCGATTAAGGTGAGATAGAATAAGTTTTTCATCTCTTTCTATCCCTTTTTTGTATTCTACTGGTTTTTGCTGTAAAACCACTGGTTTTTAAGATTTTTAAAATGAGTATATATACTATACTATATATATAGGTCCTTAGGGGAGGTCTTTCCTAGCACAGCCTTCTTCATTCCTCTCTGGATGACCTTGAGCCTTCTTATGACTCCCGTCATCAGCGACCACGTCTCGGATTCGTATATCATCACCGGTAACACACATTGGTCAAAGACACGTCTTCAAACATATATATATGTATATATATATGTATATAACAAACATATGTATATGTTGACTGATGACGGGCCTCATAAGAAGGCTCAAGGTCATCCAGAGAGTAATGAAGAAAGCTGTGCTAGAAAAGACCTCCTCCAAGGACCTGCGCTGCCTCCGTCCAGCGACTTGCTACCTCAACTATGTCGTCGATCTACCTAGTGTGGGGACCTATCCACCACGTCTACCAGCTCGTGGTCGTCTCTCGAGAACCTTTCGATCATCGGTGGCTTCAGACGAGCAATTATTACCTACGTCGGTGATCTTTGTACTTCTGCGTATCCTCATTTTTGATTCGATCGAAATTATTTAAAACAATTACAATTCAAATTGCTTCTTAAAAAACGCACTACATTATTCACTGTCTAGTTTATCTAATAGATTCAGGCGTTACCTTCCTGAAGTTCATCCTAACTAAGAAAGGGACTAATATATAGCTACTTCCGCTATGCAGCAGTAGTCGTGCAATAAGTGCACCGCTCGCTAGCCCGTTGATAAATGCGCGTGCGGTAAACAATGCGATACACAACTACCAGCGTTAATTTACTCAACACGTGTCTCACCCCTCCACGGGGCATCCTCAGGAGTAATGTTACACCGATTAGTGCCAAACACAGATTCTCATTTAACCGCTTTCATTGTTGATTAAACTAAACGTTCTGAGCTGCCTACCAACCCAGGAAAAAAATTTACCTGCTTTCCTAATGTCTGCGAGTTTCAAATGACAATTTTTCCTTACATTTTGATCACAAAATATATAACATTTTTTATTACTTTTAAAGAAAAGGACTAATATATAGCTTCCGTTATGCAGTAGTAGTCGTGCAATGAGTGCACCGATCGCTAGCCCGCTGATAAATGCGCGTGCGGTAAACAATGCGAAACACAACTACCACTGTTAATTTACTCCACACGTGTTTCACTCCACGGGGCATCTTCAGATGTTACACCGACCAGTGCCAAACACAAAATGCTGTCACTGTCTGGTTTGTTGAGGTTATTATGTTGAGTGAGCATGGTAGCCCAACCATAGAGGACTCATACTTGCGATTGTAGGTTGAGGGTTCAATTCCAAGTATACAATCTTATGTAATTCACACTAATGCATTAATTATATAGGATTGCCACAGCTCAGAAACAAGTTTCTATAGGATGGGCTATGTTATGTGCATACAATAATACCACACTCTGATCGCCTTTAGGGAGGCCTAAATCGCTTAAATGAGTAATTAATTTTAGTAAACGAATTTTTAAAATGTTTTTTTATTAACTATGTTATCATTAAGTTATTTACTTTTTTTTTTTTAAATTCTCAAAGAAGTTTCTAGAAGATGGACGGCAGCGTCCTCTGTGTACCATAATATCACACTGCGATCGCCAAGCGTGGTGATTATGATGTATCCTTATAGATATCTTTCAGAGAAGCCTAGGCCTTGCAGCAAGCATCTATAGGTTGTAACGAACATATAAGAAAATTGAACCTTATTTCCAGGTGTATAGAGCATCTAATACACTCGAGGCCATTCCTCAACGGCGAGAGTAAGCTATTGAAGAGTGCGGTTGCGGAGTCGGTGGTGTGCACAAAGGACATCAACTCCAAGTGCCGGCAGTGTGCCTTCAGCCTTATCAACACCATTGGAGAAGTTCTCAAGAACCAGCCCGGAGGTAGTGTCAACACATACTATACCCTTAATCAAGATTGTACCATCAGATAAACTACTGATATAAAAAAATTCCATGTTTATAGCACCCCAACATTGCTTGCCAATGAGGACCAGAGTGATGACCACGTTTCACTGCCCTGATGACTTCAAGTGATGAAAGACGAAAGGAAAGAATATATAAAAATTGTTTCTACCCAGGTATGCAGGTATTCCTGGATATGGTGTCGTCAGGGCTGTCGGCGCCACTACCGCGCGTGGTGAGTGCGACCCTCAGGGCCCTCGCGTCGGCACTCTTCACTTTCTCCGAGGACATGGGCCTGGAGACGGTTCAACGCTTACTGGACACCGTCGCGGAGATGATGCTGCAGAACAACCGGGAGGTGGTCACTGCTGCAATGAGCTTCCTCAAGGTAGTGCCGCTTTTCAAATTAGCGTAAAAATCAAAAGGAATGTAATTAGAAACTATAATGTAAGTCGAGAATAAATTTAATTAACTTGACAGTAGATTTGTGATAATAATTCCAGGTGTACACCAAGGTTCTCCCAACAGAAGTGCTAGCAGGTAGTCTCCCCCTAATCTTTAATACGCTGTCCAAAATGAGCGACGACTGCAAAAGACATTCACGGACCGAGATTGGTTACTTCCTGGCGAGGATGACCAGGAAATACGGCGCGGAGACCGTAGAGAAACTCATTCCTACAAATGACGAGGTCATGCTGAAGCGCCTCCGGAATATCAGGAAGATGGAGAGTAGAAAGAAGAGAATGAAGGATGATAAACGGTAATTAACTTCTTTTTTCTTATTTTTTTATTTCTTACAGATAATTTCAAAGATTTAATGGTTCTGTACAGTTCTGATGTCGTGGACATCGCACATTATTTCTGTTTTCAAAGAACTCAGAAAAGGACTTACAAATCAGTAAAGAAAAAAATTCTACCCGTATAAACACATCTTTACATTGTTATGAGGTATCAAAAAAGGTTGTACCTGGCAATAAATAATTAGTTCGACCACATTGCACTGAGGAGCTTTGATTATCAGGAGAGGCTTATTGTTGTCGGAAAGGGGGA
The DNA here is from genome assembly GCF_028537555.1 of Battus philenor. Classification (NCBI taxonomy): domain Eukaryota; kingdom Metazoa; phylum Arthropoda; class Insecta; order Lepidoptera; family Papilionidae; genus Battus; species Battus philenor. The sequence goes on from NW_027181686.1 coordinate 12,195,334, forward strand.
AGGGGGGGTAAAAGGGTCAGAGGATGGTCACCTACATGCTGGACAGACCTTGGACGGTTCCTATTTAAACCTACCCTGAAGCATTAATTTAATGGAAGTGCAAAAAATTCTATCTAAAAGTTCTGCGTTCTTGTACTGTGTATGTGTTTTTTAAACATGGCACCGTCAATACTGACTGCATTCTTAATTTAAATTTTCCAGAGGCCAAACAGAATCTGATTCAGATGCCGATATGGCGGTGAAAGGCACCTCAAAAACCTTAGAGGACATACTCCGAGATTCCGATTCGGAGATGGAGCATCTTGATGAGGAGGAGAAACCCAAGAACAAAGCAAAGAGAGCGAAGACCAAGGCCTGGATCCAGGATGATGCGGAGGAGATTGTGGATCTTGCTGATGTGTCCGCTGCGAGGAAGATAACTGGTAATTATAATTTATTTAATGTGGTAGGAATTTTCTACCATTTTACCATTTGAACGGTGTGGAGATAAATTAATGGTAGGTTAAATAAGTGAATGTGATAAAAGAGAAAAATTGAATGAAAGGAAATGTTTTATATAATATGATATAAAAGCTTGTTGTGAAGAAGAGATAGAGGATAAGATCACCAGCAGCAGTATAGTATCCCTATGGGAGATGATGGGAATTGTCAATTTTTCTGCAGTTTTGCAAACAATTGTGGTAAGTATAATTAGTAAATATTTTAACTGTAAATAAGCTTGTATTGTATAAATAAGTTGTTTTGCCGCGAGAGTGAAAGATTATTTTAAAAAGTAATATGAAAGAGTTCTTTTAAGAGGTGAGAGGGTGAAAAAAAAATGGAAGAATTATTAATAAATATATCCCTGTCAAAATATAAGATAAGAGGAACGAGAGGTCATAAATTATATATATACATATACATATACAAAATTAGTCGCTCTCCCATGAAGGATGCTATATATATATATGTATATGTATATATATGAGAACTGGTGAACTTTACAGAAAAGTTTCGTGAAAATTTAACGGTACATCGTATATATGTATGTGTATCAAATTGAAAAATTATTTAAATAAAAAATTGTAAAAAAGTAATTTTATGGTATGAAGGAATTTATAAGGATAATGGAACTGGATATGAATTTATATAATATTAAGGATGTTGTGAAAGTGACCGTAAAAAACTTCGTCTGAAACTATAGTAGGCGATTTTCAAATCTAGGTGCCTTTGAAACGATCTCAGTTTGAAATTAAAGGATGTTTCAAATTTTTTTTAAATGATAGTTCATCGACATATTTCGAAGAATATCTAGTGTGAAATGGCAGTTGGCTGGATTTATAACGCGAAGACAGGGGTCGTCATGTAAGAAGTTTTCGATTGGAGACCACTAGAAGATAACATAGTCAAGCTTAGGTTACCATGAATGAATGAATGAATGAATTAGATTTAATTGTCACTCGGTGTTTAGCACTAATCTGTGTAACAACTCCTGAAGATGCCCCGTGGAGGGGTGAAACACGTGTTGAGTGAATTTACGGTGGCGGTTGTGTAGTTGGCATTGTCTGTCGCATGCGCATTTACGAGCGGGCTGGCGGGCGGTGCACTTTCATGCACGACAACCACTGCATGTGCGGAGGTGGCTAGATATTGGTCCTTTCTTATTTAATTGTCACGATTGAAATGTCACTGTCAATGTCATGTCACGTGTCAAAATATTGAGCCAATTCAAACACATTTTTTTTCTCTATAAGAACTACTTTATGTATTTTGTTAAAGAGAAATAATTAAAATTGAAGTAAGTTTGAAGTTTAGAAAGGTAAGTTGGTGTTAAAATTCGTAATAAATTTTCACAGCCACTGACCCAAGGCAGAAGAAGGTTATAGAAGAGAGGGCACAGAAGAAGAAAGACGGTGGATTCAGGACAGCAGCAGACGGTAGGCTGATCATCACGGACGACGCGTCTGATGATGAAGAGGAACCTAAGCCCAGCGGTGAAGTGGATAGTGATACAGATGATACCGGTAAGTTTTTTTTTTAATAATTGCAATTGACTTTGGCTTATGCATTTATGTGAAAAATGATAATTATTCTTTTTTTTAAATTGTAACTTTTTTAATTTCATTGAAACCGGCCAGATACAATCAGTATTAAATGAAGGATATGGCAGAAAATGTACACAAACTTGATAACTAAGAAAGAAGACAATTTCTTAAGTATCTTAAAAAATCGTATAAGAAGTCGAAGAAACTTTTTTATAACAAAAAAAATTAAATTAATCTATAGTTAAAATTAAATCTATATATACAGAACATATCAAAATACACATTGAAATTAGTAATTAAAATCGATTTTTCAACAACAAATCGATACTTGATAACAAATGTTCATGTTTAAACCAAATTGCTGTCATATATGCGATATATGCAGATGTCTAACACCACTGTTGGGTTTGAAGAACTTTGTATTCCCACAATTATATTTCGATAATGACAGATAACTTTCTATATACTGTAAAAATTGAATTTAAAAATACAGTATTGTGTTCGAACAAAACCATACACTTTTCTATCTACCTTCAAAACTTTCAAACAACTTACAATCGTCGTCATCATTTCTGTACTTAAGCTTCCCCCATATAAATCTATTAGGAGATATACTATAATTGCCATAATACTATGGTATATAGAGGGCGCTGCTATCTATCCTTTGGAAACTTGTTTGTGAGCAGTGGCAATCATATATAATTATTGCAGTTGAATTATAAAATTGTATCATTGTAATTAAACCCATGACATGCTATTACAAGTTTTAGTCTACCGTTAGATACCACATATAATAAATATTCAATATATTGTTACATTCTGTGGGTTCTGACTCGAAATGAAACACCACTGGTTCACAAGGAGTCCTTTATTCACAAATCATATGGTCACCCTACTTTAACACAAAGTATACTTTCGCCTAGCCCAAACTTCGCTTCCAAATCGCTCATGAAATCACTGTCCAAATAACTTGCCAAATAGTCACTTTGTATCACTGATCGTAGATCTTAATCTTATAACTCGAAAAACAACACTGAACTGTCGACATGGGTAGTATACTTATTGATACCACGAATAAGGTTCTAGTATTTAATGTAATCAGGCGCTACCTTGCGGAAGTCCAACCTAAGTAAGAAAAGCGCATTTACTAGCGGGCTGGCGGGCGGTGCACTTTGTTGCACGACTACCACTGCATGTGCGGAAGTGGCTAAATATTGGTCCTTTTCTTAATAAGGTTCTAGTAAGTTCGAGTTAGTTATCGTTCAGAAGTTCCGAGAACTGTACAAAAAAAATTATAAATACTTGAAGGTCACGCGTGTTCAGTGTTTATTGTTTATAGGGTTCTGTAACTGGTGCTTTGTAACAATATAAATCTACCCACAGATGACGAAGCCGATGCAAAGCCGTCGAAGCTCCTGAAGCCAGGTTCGAAGCGACGGTATGATGATATCCTCAGCATCAAGAGTGGCCGGAGCAGGGCTTCCACCGCCACCACCAGCAAGTACCGCGCCGGAGGCAAAGGCATTCACCGGTGAGCTTTTATTGCTGTATTATAGGAGGAGAGTTGTTTTTCAGATCAGGCTGATGTCCATCAAGACCTCATACAAATCGTTATATATATATATATATATATATATATATATATATTTATATATATATATATATATATATTTATATTTGTGTGTGTGTGTGTGTGTATTTCGGCAAAGGTAGACTAACTTCGATGTTAATACAACAGTCATTTTATGGCACCACGTGCCGGTAGACGGTATGCCCCCCACTAGGGGGTCGTCGAGACGTAGTTAAGATCATTGTGACGATTTTTGAGGGAGGATCTATATCTTGCAGTGAGAGTATCCGCTGACATAAATGATCTTTTTCCGATTGCCGAATGTCTGTTTCCTAAGGTCGATGTACTATATTTATCGCCGAGTACTTTATATATTGTTGTATATATTTAAATCGATAAGGATATATATAAGTTACCTACTCGAGTAATGCCGGAATGAATTTTTCTAAAAATCACCTCTTGTGGCCTTGCGACGATGACAGGCAACTGTGCGAAAGAGAGACCCGATCACGTACATTATGTGTGTCTGCAGTCTAGTACAGCCGGTGTCTCAAAAGAACATTTAATAAGAACAAATATTGTTTCAGGCCTCTAGGATCAGCAGCATCAGTGTCTTCTGTGGCTGGAACAGAGTACAAGAGCAAGAAGGCCAAGGGTGACATCAAGAAGAAAGGGAAACCTGACCCGTATGCGTACTTGCCATTGTCCAGGAAGAACCTCAACAAGAGGTAACCCATATACTTAGTCAAAAGACCATAGATTTAATTTCAGAAAATATATTACATTTTCATTTATTCATATCGATGTAAAGATGCGTTTACATTGAAGGCAAAATGTTTTCCTTTATCATTATTTAACATAATTATCTTCACTGTTGGATATAGGACGCCGTTAATAAAATCACATATCACCCTTATCTATGTCAATGGCTATATATTCTGTGGGTTATGTGGCCTATCCCATACGGTTTAAAGTTTCCAATCCACTAGGCTATGTCTCCTAGATAAATCTCAAGTATAGTTGCCTCCGAGACTCATTGACATACTGTGCATGTTAATGACCACACCAAGTTCAATTTTGGTACTTGTAACAAAAAGTTGCCATGTGTAAACGCATCTTTACATCTTTTTACATTTGTATACGCCAACTATATTAAACATTATCATTATGTCAGCCGTTATATGTCTACTGTAAGAAGTAAAATTTTTATTGACGTCTAATATATATTTCGATATATACAGAGGACACGTTCGGAGTTTGGTTGGTAGTGGTAGTTGGTTATAGTGGCTTAAACAATTGTTCGTCTTAAGTGGCAGCGGGCGATATCGAGTGACGAAAACGATGACCGGCCTTGCGGTTCACATGTCCACGTAGTTGGGGGGGGGGGCTTCCCCTTGTCGACTACCAGGAGTCGGTCGCTCCTCAAGAACCTTTTGGTGCACCAACGGTCATCGGTTATAGTGATGTTCCCCACCCACTGCCATTTCAGACAAGCAATCCTTCGAGCTGCGTCGGTCATCTTGTTTCTTCTGCGGATCTCATTTCTGATTCGTTCTCTCAGCGAAATTCTGAGCATAGCCCTCTCCATTGTTCTCTGGGTGACCTTGTGAGACCGGTCGTAACTGTCCACGTCACGGATCCGTATGTCATCACCAGCAACACATTGCTTGTGTTTGGAGAGATTCCGATGTAGACGTTAGGGAGAAAGATAGAGGGAGCAAGCGTCGCCCCTGTAATGGGCGACAACAATCAATTCCTTGTTTATTGTAAAAAATAATAGTGCAGATCACAATGAAAAGACTCGGCCCTAGACCCTAATTGTCGGTGAGACCCGAAAGAAATAAATAAAACTGTGATGAAAATCGTATTAAAAGTAATACAGGTTAAATAATTATTTAAAAAAAAAACAATGGTTTTTAAATCTAATATAATATATATAATATCTGTGGTATGTAAAATTGTGATCAGGGAAGAAAGGCGATGTATGAAAGAAGATTTGTAAAGGAAAGATAGAATTTGAAAGACAAAAAGGTAGCGTAAAAGATATTGAGAAAGAAGGAAAAAGTATGTAAATAAAAATTAAAAAAAAAAACTTTATAAATTCATTTACCAGAAATGTAATGTCCTTATCCCACATGGCAGAGAGAACGAGAGGTCCCCAAAAACAGAGACCATTAAAATATATAAATAAAAAACTTTTGGACCCCAAAGGCGTTAGTTAAAAAACAAACGGCTTATGGTTGCAAGAGCAATGTCTGTCTTTTGTATACAAATAAAAAATGTTATTTGATATAAAGTGTCCGGAAAATTTAGATTTAAGTTTAATATTATTTCAACAGAAAGAAGCAGGTTACGTCGAAACAGTTCAAAGGCATCGTGAAGTCCAAGACGAAAGGAATTAAATTGAACGCCAAGAGGAAATGACACAGCCTTCAGCACACCTGTGTAGAATAAGGATCTTTACTAACCAATTGTTTTTAGACATAAATAAAGATAATTTAATGTTTAGATATATTTTATGTAATCGACTTTTTCTCATTTATTCAATTATCCGCTTGAATCATTTATCAGGGGTGTTAAACTTGCAGTCCGAAAAAAAATTTTCCTCTCCGCCGATATATTCGTTGGGAAAATTTTGAATGTAGTCCCGATATAGGAAAGATATATAGATATAGTATCAGGATGTAAACGATGATTTAACTTTATATATGTGTATAATTTTTTTGCGACCCATCACCTAAAATTAGGGAAGCATTTTGACGAAATTAGATTTTGATTTTGACAGCCCTTTGTTAATCTTTTTCTTTGGTTTTGAGGGGAGGGGGGGTAATCTGTATGGAAACATGATAATCCTGCCCTATGGGAGGTAGGATAGTGTTATATGGGATTACTACCCACTAAAACACTCTCGGAGGTAGTCATCAGTTCCTTTCGAGTGGTTCCTCAGTACTGTAAAACACATCCCTGGGGAAGCTAGGCTTACTCCAGCATCCTCATTGGAACCGCAGCAACTAGAGGCCACTCTAAATGGAAGATGAAGGCCTCTCACCTTCATCCCGCGAACCCGATGTCCTTACAGTCACCTCTTACACCAAAACGCTCTTACTTAAAGCGACCAACGCTGCCTATAAGCTTTTCCCAGACGAAAGCCTTGCCTGATTTCTTGGACCAAGGTCCTCTGTTTAAACTCCCAAGCAATTATTAACCTAACCTAACTTTTTTCAATACTTGAAAGATGTCCACACAGAAGCACTCTCTAAAACACCCTTGGAGGTAGTGATCGATACCTTTAGAGCGGTTCGTCAGTTCTATGCAAAAACATATCTTAGGGGAAGCTAAGCCTACTCCAGCATCCTCGTTTCTACCATAGCAACTAGACACTCCTCTCTTAAGTGGAAGTAAAGGCGTCCCACCCTCATCCCGCGAACCCAATGTCCTTTCAGTCAACTTTTACGACAAGCAGGGTTACCTTAGTCCAATTATAGAAAACCCTGGGCTAAATCGATAGGCCCTCTTTCGATCCTACTTTGCGCCTTATACGCTTTTCCCAGACAAAAGCCTTGCCAGATTTCTTGGACCAAGATCCTCCGCTCAAACTCGCAAACAATCGTAAACCTAACCTAACCTAACCCAACTTTTTTTCAATATATGAAAGCTGTTCACAAAGAAGTTAAGTTTAAAAAATTCTTAATAGCAATTTATATATATCTTAAGTAGGATAATATCAGAACCTAATTTGATAGAATCTACAACCAGATTGAATTTCGCTATGATGAAAGCTTTCAAGTTAAGGCTGTGTGAGTTCCAAACTATAAGTACAGTACAATGAGACGTTTGCGATTTTAAACAAAATGTTTTCATCTATGGTTTTTACGTGGTTCTGTTTAGTAAACATTTTAAATTGATTATATAATAATTCAGTGAATTTACATAAATCGCCTTAACCTAAAGCGACTCATATATATATTACAGTACCCGGAGAGGAATATTGCACATCGACCTACGAAAAGAGACAATCGACTAATTTTTGCTTCGTAGAGCACTATCTCTGTCCCACACAACCTATGTGACGTTTTGTCAGTCGTTGTATTTCGTACGACAGAGATAACGCTCTACGAAGCCGATTATCTCTTTCCAAAGGTCGATGTGCAATATTTATCGTCTGGTACTGTACTAGTAAGAATCTGTTAAAGCTGTAACTTAAAATAGCATTTGTTGGCTGCTAGATAAAGTGTATTCTCGAATAGCAGATGACATTCGTTGATTGTAAAATAGATTGCATTATTTACGTGTTAATAAAGAATATTGTTCCTGAATGCGTAGTTTTATTTTAAATAGTATTTTGAATTTGAAAATATATTTGTTTATTTAACACTTACAATATGTATAATGGTGAACTTTATGCCTAAGGCATTCTTTACCAAAAACCGTTAAAAGAGAATATAATCACTAAAATAAAAAAGATTCTATATAAATATACCATAATATATATATTTAAATATCTACATATGCTATTTATACTAGGGGCACCGGAAAGTAATGTCGTTTCTGTCGACATATACAGAAAAACCGATTGATTTGTATACTAGACGGCAAAAGATATGTAAAAGTATCGACAATAAGATGAATATATTGTTGATTAGAAATAAAAACTTGTTATAAATGCAGACGTGTGAATTTAACTTAAGAAAGCGACATTACTTTCCGGTCTCCCTAATATATAATATATAGGGTTATATGCCTTTACCCTTTTTCTTACTATATTATCACTACGTTCTTTATTATTTTTGAAATCATAATATGATTATATGATAAAGATGAGCATATAATAAAGCAAATGAACTGTTTATTCAAGCTTTTACATATAAGGTCTGTCGTATGACCACGTCTCGGATCTAAATATCACCGACAACACGCATTGGTCAAAAACCTTCGTCTTTAAACATTGAGGTATTTTGGACGAGAAGTTGTTTCGGGGGTTTCCGAACGCTGCCCATCCGAATTGGATTCGGCGAGTGATCTCTATCTCGAAGTTGGACTTGACAAGCTGGACGGTTGTCCCAGGATATATAGTCGTACATATATTTTTTATATATTCTTACATGGATAATTATATTTAATGTAATCAGGCGTTACCTTGCGGAAGTCCATCCTAAGTAAGAAAAGGACGAACAACCACCAACCAAACTATGAACTCTGTGTTTAGCACTAATCGGTGTAACATAACTTTTGAAAATGCCCCGTGGAGGGGTGAAACACGTGTTGAGCGGTTTAGCGGTGGCAGTTGTGTAATTCGCATTGTTTGCCGCATACGCATTTATCAGCGGGCTGGCGGGCGGTGCACTTTGTTGCACGACTACCACTGCATGTGCGGAAGTGGTGGAATATTGGTCCTTTTCTTACTAAGGATAATTATGACGAAGAATACCATCATAGTATATTGTCCTATGACATATGGGGCTACGTTGCAGATAGTCAATATTTGTAATAAGAAAGAACAGTGCGGGATCTTTATTGCATAGGAGCTTGGGATTCTTTACGACAGTGATTTCCAAAGTGGTCTATATCGACCCCTAGGGGTCTATGACAACCTGCAAGGGGTCTACGTCAGTGAAAAAAAATTTGGCGGTCCATGAAATGAAAATAGGGGTCCTCGATAGTGGATTTCAACACATACACTGATAGTACCTATTTACTTCCATCGTACTATCTTATAATATCAAAACATTTACATTATTTATAAATAATAATATAAAGAAACAGATTGGACATCATTAGCCGTGGAGATTTAATATTAACCCTTACAAAATTCACGCCAAATGTTGATAATTTATTATTAAAGCATCAGGTTCATCCTTCTCACTAAAAATATTGACTTATTGCTTATGTTATTTTATTTATAGTTTATTTTATGTTTATTTAATGTTACGTATATTTTACATAACAGATACAAAATTTTATTTTGAATAGTTTTAATTTAAATTCAATTAATAAATGTATAAATTAACATGTGTTTTGACTTTAACTTTTTAACACTAAACTTCACTACGGTTAGAAATTTACAGGAAATCAATATCAGGTAAGTAGGGGGTCTACACAACACGGGAAAACATGGCAAGGGGTCTAAGACACAAAAAAGTTTGGGGAACTCTGGCCTAAAGCATTAAACGTATAATCAAATTGTATGTTTTATTTTCAGAATAAAAGGTTTTATTTAACAAGTTTGTTGTAATTAATCCGCGACGCTTGTAATTTTGTTTATTTAGTTATCAAACAGGTTGGTGTTGCACGCGAATGGCTGACTAATTGTGATTCAGGTGAAAGCAACGGTTTGCATAACGCGACCTTAATATTCACTTGAATGATGTCTAAAATTAAACGAAATGCTTGTCTCGACGTCATCATTAACCTTATTATTTTTATTACAATCGAACGTTTTTTATTTAATATTTATTTAATGTTTTACGGGTGGGTTTACGTGGGGGCGGCTTGACCTTTAGTGCAGGGTGTAATGCACACGGGCGCCGCGACGCTCCCTAAGACAGTTAATCCTTAACACGTTCACTGCGGCTTGAGGTCGATTCAGCCTCATGGTAGACTTTGCACTGGTGCGGCGCGTAAAACTCGTGTTTTCTCTCTAGTGCGGCGGCTGTTTACACTCAACCGTATGAGGTATGACAAAGACAAATATAGCTTTCTTTATGTCTGCGAAGCATTGACTCAATATTTAAAAAAAATGATTGAAACATGAGGCAGAAAAGGCCTCAACCGCACTACTAGGAAGTTCAGCTTGAAGCTGATTCGACCTCAGCCGCACCAGCTGAAAATTCTTTTAAATTGGGCCCGCAGTGAACGTGTTATTAGTCTAGAGTTTCAATTTTGATACCAATCTTTTAAACCGAATGTTCACATTACTATTAGTTTTTTTATAGGTTGGCTGTACGTATTTTACTGTTGTATAATATTCTTTCCAACGAAATTAAAAAAAAAATCTATTTTTCCCTTCATCTAGACCCTCAAGGAAACACAGTAATATTTAAAAAAAATCACTTTCGTAATTCAGGCTATTAAGGGTTAAGAGCATCGTCTTGGAATCTATCGCGGTTCGCCGCTTAGTTTCGCAACAGAGATGTGCTACAGACATAAAAACAATGAATGTTATTCTGTCGTCATAAGAAGAAAGGCCGTAACTAATACCATACTGTAAGCTATACCTACTTATAAAATAGCTTGTTGGAATATGAAAAAAACCTTGTTCCAACGGCCTTTTCTATGCCTGTAGCACATATCTGTTGCGAAACTAAGCGGCGAACCGTGATAGTTCATGTTTCGTCTTGTGTTTTTAGTTTTAAGGACTCTCTCTCTTCTCCGCGATTTCCACAGCATGTCTATCACAATTTCTAATGGAATCAGGCGTTACCTTGCGCAAGTCCATTCCAAGTAAGAAAAGGACCAATATTTAGCCACTTCCGCACGTGCAGTGGTAGTCGTACAACAAAGTGCACCGCCCGCCAGCTCAACACGTATTTCACCCCTCCACGAGGCATCTTCAGGAGTTATGTTACACCGATTAGTGCATTTCACTCTGTGTTTGGCACGTGTTGAGTGATTTAACGGTGGCAGTTGTGGAATTGGCATTGTTTGCCGCATACGCATTTATCAGCGGGCTGGCGGGCGGTGCACTTTGTTGCACGACTACCATTGCATGTGCGGAAGTGGTTTAATATTGGTTCTTTTCTTAATCAAAATTTCTTCTTACACTAATTTTTTTGGTCTACTTTGTATTTCACTTGATTTATCATTTATTTTTACATTTTACTTTTGTTCCTCTAATTTATTTTTGGTATATTCTGTTACATTATTACATTCTAGCTTAGCACTTAACTTGAAAGTCTTCAAGTTAGAGAATAAGTTTCTATGCAAGCATGTAGCGTCGTAGACCTCGTCATCGCTTGACATGAAGCAAGACAGAGGTCAAATACTTTACCTAGAGTTGATAAGAAAAAGACGGAGATATACTTTCTTACTAAAAACATTGTTAAACATAAATAAACAATTATTTATTATTATAACAGACACTCCTGGGCTGTATAACAGTGTTCATCATGCGGCAGTAGCGATATCACGTCACACACGTGCGTGTATTGCACGGACGAGACTCAAGATGCGATCGCAAGGTACATCGATGTGACGAATACGGCAACCGCACAGACACGCGCGCACAACCTGATGGTAATATTGCATAGGGGTGAGGAAGTGGTAGAACAAACCGTAATGTTAATATTTTAACTGGACATTGTAAAGGCGTGTAGGTTGGCAAAAAGTTCAACCCTTTACCCTGGGTTCCCAAGAATAGGTTTTCCCTTCTGTCGTAAGAGGCGCATAAAAGTGCATTTGGTTCCCGTGGGGTCTTCATCTTCCACTCAATGCGAAACCGAGAACGGCAGCAACGTGAAGTGGTCTCATGTAGCTGCTGTACAGTGAGGATGCCAAGGGAGCCAGAGCTTACTCCTAGGATGTGTATTGGCACATTACTGAGGGACAGCTGCAAGTTCCATAGAAGATCCGATGGCCCCTCCAAAAGAGTCAAAAGATGACCACCAATGGGGTTTTAGTGGGCAATAATCCCACATAACTCTATTCTTACCCAGAGGGTAGGGTGCCTTGTGTCAGATGGACTCAAGATTGAAGATATATAACAAAAGCAAAGCCTAGCAAAAATATGAGTGCAATTTATTTTTCAGAAATATTAAATATAATAGCAAAAAAAATAAAGGAATGGACGCTAATGTCTGTGGAATATAGATAATACTTTTAAAAAATGTGTTAGGTATTATTATTGAGTTTTTGTAACACAATTAAAAAGTTTTTTTTAAGCATTAGAAATCTCACGTAATAACACAAAATCTAACCAAATAATTGAAATAGATAAAACGTATTTATATATATATATATATATCCTTTTAGTATGACAGTACAACCTGGGGATGACAATTTGAAGTGGGAATGAGGAAGTGGTCGCAAGTACATTGTACATTGTTACGGCGTCGTGAAAAACAAACAAAACACTGTGGGATTCTTTTTAGGACCGATAAGTCTTCGAGGTAATGACAACATGAAGTCCAAAGTACAAGTGTAGTACGAGGAAGATGATAGCGAAGAGTGATCTTCATAAGACCTGTAGGTCTTGGAGGGAATAACAACATGAAGCCCGAAGTTGCAATGTGTATAATAATCAAGCTTAGCCCATATTTATATCAATATAAAATTATGAAAACAATGTTCAACCAATGGATATCGTCAGCCAATCACAGGTCTAGAAGTATTGTACGAGTAGAGCGCCCTCTATCGCCCGATGTATATAAACTATATAACTATTATATTTCTCTGGAATTCCCCTTTTCATGCGTCGCTGAAAGTTACGCAATGTATAACAGCTTTTATGATACTAATGATTTAAGTCAGGAAATAGACTTAGTAAAATATATTTTGCCGTGCCTACCTGATCGCTAAGTTACATAATTAACTATGTTATCACCAAACTGTAACCTCCTTGCAGGGAGAACGATAAAAAAAATAACCCGCCTGTAAAGCGTGGTGACTGTAATATATTCTCCATAGATTTAAAGGAGGCCCGTGCTTTTCAGTGGGCATCCATGCTAAAACAACGGTTCGAGTGACATGAGTTATCTCTAATTGAAAAAGAACATGTAGCATTCACTCACCGTATTTCTAACCAGTACGGCTACAATACTTTAATGCTAAATCTTTCTTGGGCAAATTTAAAATTCGAACGTCGATTTGAATCGGACGCCATCAGTAATGAGGTCGCTGCTGTTACGGTAGCGTTGTGTAAACTGTAAATACTTCCTATACATATGCAAATACACTTAATACACTGTAATTACGTAGAAATATAATTATTTATATACATCGGGCGATAGAGGGCGATCTACAATACTTCTAGACGCATGATTGGCTGACGATTTTAATTGGTTTAACGTTGCTTTCATAGTTTTTAATCTGTATAAATATGGACTAAGCTTGATGATTACACACATTTCATCTTCGGGCTTCGTGTTGTTATTCCCTCCAAGACCTACAGGTCCTATAAAGAATCCCACAAAGCCTTCATCGATCACTCTTCGCTATCATCTTCCTCGTCAACATATTTTACCAAAAAATCAACGATTGATAAGTCTGTCTTTCTTTACTTGAGTTGGTACAGATTAAATTATCGATTAATTTTACTTATAGTTATTATGGAATATTAATATAAAAACCTATATATGCCCACATTTCATTAGACTGTCCACTGCAAGGAATAGCTCTCCCCCAAGATCGCCAAGATGACTGGCCTTTAGCTGCCTGCATTCAGCGGCTTCCTGCGATCTTAATAATGTCGTCGGTCCAACTAGTGGGAGGCATTCCCACGCCACCTCCGCCAGCCCTAACATCCTTTGGTTGCACGAGCGATATTCCATCCCACTGACACTTTATATTTGGAACTTTATATTTTTTATTTCCACGTCCAATTCTTAAGTCACTATGGCGGATGCTTCAATGAAAATATAGCTTCAAGAAGTTTCACACAATCGCCCACTTTAACTCACGTCGAGGGATGAGTTTCTTCGTGTGATCGACGTTTTGCAAGCGGAAATACGATGGATAATTTTGAAAAGTTCACGGTCACTCCGTTCCGTGAGATCTGTTCCGATGAGGCTAATAAAGCCTTCAAGACTCGCAGCAATAACTTCATCCGAGACGGTAGAAGTGAAGGAATAGAGCAAAACCATCTTGTTTCATATGCCACTTGTCTTCAGGAACGCCGCCACAACGTGCTTTAGGAATAGAGAAGGTGGAAGAAGAGATGATCTCTACCCTAATTGAAATAAAAGACAATTAGGTGAAGTAAACCATATGGCAATTGCATAAGTAATGAATGCTTATATTGGTCACTAATATGGTATATACTTGGGTGAATTATGTCATCCCATAGACGCCCTGTAAGGCAAAGGCCTCCCCCAAAAATGTCTATGGGAGAAACGCCATAATCGCCAAGCTTGGCATGCTAGTTGTCAATCGCAGTTTTGTATTATGCTACGTTGAGGTCGCTGCTGTTCATCCTCTGGAAACTTATTTGTGAACTGTGTCAATCACATATATGTTATTAACGCACATAGTGTGAATTATATAAGATTACATCCCGAACATCGAACCCGCGATCTACAATCGCAAGTCTCAGACTTCAATCCCACAATCACTTAGTGCAATAAATTGTCTGTCAACAAGTCGATTATGTTTACACCGATCTGGACCCTGGGTTAGATAAAAATCAGGTTAAAGTGGCCGCTATATACGTAGCCCGACTTTAAGAACCTTTAAAAATAATAATAATATCTTTAACAGCAAAGCAATTTAGTAAAATACAAGAATCTATAATAGTATTCCATATGAAACAGCCTCAGTTCACTTCAATTATCTTTCATTTCAGTTAAAACAGAGTACCTAAATATACTTTGAAGGTTCCATTACTATTTCAAATCAGATGCAGTGGGCAAAATGTTATAACCTTAACAAATAAGAGATAAATATTATCAAATGGTTTTTAAAGGAATCGATAGAGGGGGTTACTGTTGAGGTAATTCAAATTTGATATGTACGATGTTGTTACCGAGAAAACTGGTTTGTCGGAACCAAATTCCAGTCTATTTTGTCGGAAGTACAACACCCGATGTTCTAGAAGAATATATACCTGTATCAAAACGACCAGGCAAGTCAATCTTCGAGAAAGAGATCACTTGCCGATTTCAACTCGAATGAGTTTGGAAACTACCAAAAATCTTTCCGTACAAAATACCTCAATGCCTGGAGACTAAGTCTTTGACCTGTGTTGCCAGTGATGACATGTGGTCGGTTTAAAGTTGAACATTTATATAGTTCTAATAAATACAATTCTAAATTCAAAATATATTTAAATATAAAGTTGAAACATGTAATTACGGCAGATTTTGATTTGAATGTATGGAATTTTTCTCAAGACTACAAGCAATCATTATAAATGATCCTAAAAGTATAAAAAAGTTGGTAATTCTCTATGGTCGGTAGATTTTATTTATACATACCTACACAGAAGTATCATAATTTAGTTACAGTACCAGGCGATAAATATTGCACATCGACCTTTGGAAAGAGACAATTGACTCATTTCGGCTACGTAGAGCACTATCTCTGTCCCACACTACCTATGTGACGTTATGACAGTCGTATTACGTGCGACAGAGATAACGCTCTACGAAGGCTAAATTAGCAAATTGTCTCTTTCCAAAAGATGTGCAATATTTATCGCCGGGTATTGTATATAACATACTGACGGTCATTCTATAGGAAATATCTTTCCCAAATATACTTACGCCTCAGACCAAATATAACCTCCCTTAAGATAAGGATAGAAAATGTAAGAATAAAATAAAGATTAGAAATAAAATTGTACCTAGCCACCTAAGAGTAAAAAAGATGAGGAAAGAAGGCGATGAAAGCAAGGAATGAAAAAAACAAAAAAAAATTGCAAGATATTGCGAAGGATAAAAGAAATTGAGAAGAATGAAAGTGAGTGTAGAATAAAGATAAAACCATGGAAAAAATTATTTGTAAATAAAGTCCCTATCCCAAACAAAATAGGGGTAAGAGAGGCTCCCAATAGCGGAATTCACAAAAAAAATATATAACCTCCCAAAAAATAAACCTTTAAAACCAGTATTTTCCAACTTTTTTATGCCATGCCTTATTTTAGCCTCCCTGAAATTCCTACACCCCCCTATGTATCATAGATTATTTTTATATTAAATCAAATGGGTTAAACTCATGCCCACTTTCGAATTGTCCCCTTATGGGATGTTGGCCCTGTGTTAGGAAACACCATATTAGGCAATTAAATCTAATATTTGGCTAGTAGGTTTATTAAAATCTAGATTTAATTCAAATAAGTTCCTTTCGAACACTATATCACTCCTAGATTGTAGCAATGGAAACCAAATACCTGAAGGTCCGAACACTTTTCAATTAGATATCATACACTTTCAAAACATCAGCACCTGTATCTTCATATAAGATAAATTGTTGTTCTATCTGGTGTAAGAGTAAAAGATAGAAGAAAAATATATATGCAAGACTGATATATATATTGTAAGACTGTCTAAATTTACACTATATAGGGTGATTGATTACAGGTTTAAAATATATAAAGGGGTGTATGTATGTATAGCTCATTTCTTGACAAAAAGATTTAAGATTTTACACCTATTTTCTAAAATATGATAAATTAATTTATTTTTTGTTTTGGAATGCAACAGGCCAATTACACTATCAGTACAAAGTCTACAGG
Source organism: Battus philenor (assembly GCF_028537555.1). Classification (NCBI taxonomy): domain Eukaryota; kingdom Metazoa; phylum Arthropoda; class Insecta; order Lepidoptera; family Papilionidae; genus Battus; species Battus philenor. Next base: position 12,212,312 of record NW_027181686.1, read on the forward strand.
AACAGATAATAAACAATAATTAATTTTAATAGGTAGTAATTCAAATTTGGAACACACTTTATTACGATATTGTCTATGTTATGATTTTTGGATATGAAACCATTGATTTTTGGATATGATATATCATATAAGTTGCATGGCCCTTTAGTTTTTACACTTATAACCAAACACCCTGTATAGTTAAAGAAATTAGTGTCAGTATTGTGTTTGTAAGTGGTGTTAAATAATTGTTATATCTCTATATTAACATTTTAAATAAATAATATATGAATGTCTTAAAGGTTGCCAGTAAAAATATATAAAATGTATACATGTGTATGTTATATGTAAATATATGTATGTCAGTATAAAAGCACTAAATATATGTATTGGTTTGGTATTAAATATACTTAAAGGTTTGCATATTGAAATATTTATATTGATATATTTTACATTTAATATTGATTTGGAAAACTTAATTTGTGACATTGTATCTTTAAAAATATGGTAACAAAGTGAATATATATATGATCACAGTTTCCAACACGCCCTTAGTTGCAGTGAAATAAATTAAAACAATCAGATTGAGTTATTGAGGTATATCTGCCTTTATTTTCAAAGGAGGCGATTTACTATTATGGATAGACTTAACGCATACTATTTATATTTTTACATGGAAATTCTCATCACATTAAAGATTAAACCTAGGCCTTTTCGAAGTATTCAACTCTGTTTCAACAGCATTCAACATTTACATCTCATCAAAAAAATACAACCATTCTGCGTTATGAATTCCCTCATCGCTCGCGGAGTTGAGGCAGCTGTTGCTTTTTTTTAAAAAATTCTTATAAATAATATACAAAATAATACAAACATTAGTTTGCGCCTCCGCAAACACGTGAGATTTGACATCACCACAGCTTTGACCTCCATCGGGGAAAATTCGTGTTCATTTTACATTTACAATGCGATTTGATTTTTTTACACAAAAATAAATATACAAATATATGACTACACAACCGGTGATTGCTTATTCGGCAGTTTAACATTTTTCGTCCGCAAGGAGTGGGTCGAGTGAGAAGCCCAGGTCCAGCACGGCAGGTGAAGGTCTCTTAGCACTCTTTATCGAGCTGGACCTGGGCCTCCTCTCAGCATGAGCCAAGTGCCCATTGAGCGTATGCCTCACGTCCCCTCCGAACAAGTCACTCAACGTCTGCTGCACATCTTTAGCTCCGCTAGTAGCACTACACGTCACTATCAATTTACGCACTTCAGGTTTGTTCGTTTTATTTGTATTGTTCAAGTGCATAGTCTTTGAGAGCGCGAGGGAGTTCTGGTAGTAGTAGTTGCTGGTGGAGCTGGATTTGCTTGTCCGGCTTAGTGAGGATTTGATGTTGCTCCGGACTGTGGCAAACCGTTTGCCCAGTGTGACGGCGCCGCCCGCGTGGGACGCGTTAAAGGTGCATATGGCGAGTGGGCGTGGGCACGACGAGTACCAGCACACGTCGCCTGGCACCAGCGGAAGAGGCTCCCGCTCGTCTGCGCGTGCGGGTTGCAGGAGCGGCGCGGTGGGCGCAGGCTCCGCGGGCGACGCTATACTCAGTATGGGCACGTCAGCAGGGAGCTCCGCGTCGTCAGGCAGCAGGAACGGCCCTGGCGGCAACGGCTGACTGAGCAGCGACGTGATGCCTGACGTGTCAGGCAGGAGGGAACTGGGGTCTTCCACGCTGAGGAGGCTTGCGTAGATGTCATTAACCTGCTGCTCCGCGGTGAGCCCGTTGAAGGCGCCAAGGTCCAGGTTCGTATCTAGCAACGGAGGCAGGTTAAGCGGCGCGGCCGGGGCCACCGGCGGCTGATGCGTGGCAGGAGTGGACGCGGCGGCACTGGCGTCTCTTGACGCCCGATGCTCCGCTAAGAGAGTGTCAAAGGGCTTCGATCTGCCCTCCACTGTCCTCCGCAACGACAGTGCGTGCGCCTTGCAGGTCAGGGACCTGGTGCAGGGCTTCGGGTTTTCGGCGGTTACCACGCCGCAGTGCTTATTCGGATCGTATTCTCTCAGATTAAACTTAGTTTTGCTTGTCTTGGAGCGCGCTTGCGACTTAGTCGACGGTGTGCCCGGCGCCACCGGTTTTAAAGCTTGAGCATTGAGTACATTGGTATCTATCACAGATGATAGCATTGGAGAAGTGTTAGTGGCAAATTGTAAACTAGTTAAATCTGTATCGGCTATTGTATAAAGGGAGTTAGCATCTACGGATGTATATAAGTCTTGAGACTGCACAGGGTCGGTGGTCTGGGGGAAGTTGATCTCCTGCATGTTGCCTATGTCTCGGATTATGTTCTTCCAGTCGGCGGCATTCGTTATGTCATCTGCGCTCTGGATGCCCTCAGAGTTCATTATAGCAAAGATGTCATCCGTAATGTTCTCACCAAGAGGCAACTCCTCAGTGTCCTGTATGCTGACGACAGGTAACTCTCCACTCTCCACGCTCACTTGTACTTCAGCCGTGACCGCCGCCGACGTGCTCGGCTCCTCGAGGTACTGCATTTCCGGCTGCGGTAGCACTATCCTGGACAGAGGGGCGGTAGCATTGTGTGCGGGGGATGTCTCCATCTTTACTGGGAGGAAGTCGGCTGGAAGGGGAGGAGGCGGGAGGTCCTTTTTGTGCCTGCTCCGACCGGGGCCCGACTTGAGCTTAACTGTGGGCGCAGGAGGCGGAGGCGGCAAGATAGGGTCGCAGGTCCCGTGCGATTCCTGTAAGTGTCTGTAAGCCGCACTGCACTTCACTACCACTCCGCACATGTGGCACACGGCCGCGTTCAGGTTGTCCATCTGCGGGAACAAGCCGTGCAGGCTCATGCTGGTGTGCTTAAGGCGATTGAGGCCGGCGCGGCGGCGGCGGGGCTGCCCGCGCTCCGCCTGCTTGTAGGGCTGCGCGTCGTGCCCGCGCCGCGCGCCGCCCTTGGTCTCCGCCGCAACCGGCGCCGCGAACGCCACATCGTCGTCGCGGCGCGGGGACAGGTGCCCTATCTCACTGATCCATAAGTCCCAAGGCTTCTCGTTGCACTTCACGGGACTGACCAACTTCGCCGCGAACGGGAACTCGCCGGACATATTTCGGTGTCGAAAGCCGTCACGATCGAGGAATCCGGCTCGCGCGTCCTCACGAGCCACCGGCCATGGCGAACGTCTCGTTTCCTTGATAGGTTATTATCCCATATCTGCTTTTGCGACGGAGCTCCGCGGCCGTGGCGTCGGGATCACATCGTACCGCACTTCCTCACTTCATTATTTACACGAGGCCGCACGGAGCGAGTTGTGATTGACTTAGCTTTTATATTTACTCGGACAGATGATCTAGCTCACTGACAGCTGATTATGCAGGTTGTAAGTTTTTCTTCACCACGGGACACTTCCATCTGTCGACAATCCTTTCTACATTGTTTTTCGAGTAGAAACGAAGCGAAAGTTGTGTTTGTTGACTCAATTTTATGTTATATTGTACTCGCTACACATAAAAAATGTCTAAAATTTCTGTTTGGTTGGTGGTGGTTGTGATTTACTACAGAAAGCATCAACACTTTTTTGAGTATTTGTAATAAAGCACAGACCGAATCCGAATTTCTATAGTCTATGGCCATTCATTGGGAAGTTTGAGTGACGTGACAAGCCGCGATCTCTGACACTAGACCTTGTGCATTAATTAAATACTTGATTGACGATAGAAAAATATACGAAATTTTATCTTTTTATTATGCTACATTTTAACTATAAGCTGATTAATTATAATCAATGAATACCAAGATATTTCAATTAATAAATTTTACATTTATATTTTTAGAGAGCGATAGCAAAAAATGTCGTTTCGATAATTTTAATTAAAATTAATAAAATTATTAACTGCAATTTCTAATTGTTTTTATTATTATGTGAAAAAAATACTGTAAAATTTAGTGCATGAATTTATAATTATATTACATCATAATTTTTTTATTGTTTGTAAATTTCAAATAAAGTTTCTATAAATTTACTTCGATGTTGTTGAATTTTTTGCAATATTAAATTAATTATTGTTTTATTTATTTAATTCATTTCAAAAGCAATATATTTTTCCAATACGCAAAAATACCGTATACGCTTGCTAATTAATATCATGTGGTTTTTTTATAATTCGCTTCTGGCAATTATCAATGTTTATCTGATTGTAATAATATCAATTTTATAACATATAAGTTTCATTACAGATATTTGAAATACAAAACATTACAAAGACCACATGTTTCTTCTTGTAATGTCTTTGAAATTGAATATATATTTTACAATAATAAGTATACGTAATGCTCATTCACTATTATCATATAAATACGCCTTTGAGTGCTAGTTCTCTAGAAAAACTTTTGTCCAAAAAATCTGCATATAATGAAAATTGTAACTTTATAATTAGTTTTTTTGTAATTCGTAAAATTTCTTACAATAAAGGATAACATCTTTACATAAAGTGATTTTAGTAAATCAAATGATCGAATTAAATATTTCCATTATATGTTTTATGAATTATTTAAATAGAATAGAAAACTCGTTTAAGAAAAAGCACAAGCTTTCTGAATTTATTAATCAATGAAATGTCTCAGATGACATTGTCATTGTCAGAATAACCGCAAAATTTTGCTAAAATGTCACCTATCCACAAAGACTTCGAACAAAAGTAAAAAGTATGTCTGAAAGAAAAAAGTGAATATAAAACTAGTACATGCATCGTCGAGCATGCAGTTGAAGTTTGAGGATTTAAAATTATAAAGTCAATTTAATGTCGTTCAGAAGCATTTGCAGGTCGATACTGTTTGGAATTCCCATAGGCATAACGTTTTTGGATACTGTAGGCTATGTTGCTAAAGTCGAAGGTATTTCCATGCAACCGGCTTTAAATCCTGTGGCTGAAGACTCGGATTTCGTATTCCTATCCCGATGGGCCGTTAGAGACTACGATATCAAACGCGGGGACGTGATTTCGTTGGCCTCGCCGAAAAATCCCAACCAGAAGATAATCAAACGTGTTGTGGCGCTACAAGGAGATGTCGTTAGTACAATGGGTTACAAGAGTCAGTATGTCAAGATCCCTGAAGGTCACTGCTGGATAGAAGGTGATCATACAGGGTACACATTAGATAGTAACACATTTGGACCTGTCTCATTAGGATTGATAAGTGCCAAAGCCCTGTACATCGTTTGGCCGCCGGAGCGATGGCAGAGATTAGAAACTAAGTTGCCTGAAAGTAGAAAACCGCTTAGCATAGGACTTTAAATCTCAGTTTTCTTTCATTAGTCAATGTACACCTATAAATAAGGATTATTATAAATGTCTCGACAGGTGAAAAACCTTGCTTTGTCTGGTAGCTAAGGAAGCTTATTTATTTAATTTATATAGCTTTTGAAATAGTTGATAATAATAATTGTATATCTAAAATTAAATTTTTAGTCACTACAAATGCTTTGAGTGTATTTCTATAATTCTTTTTATTTACTAAACCTACTTGATGTATGTGAAATGTGTTGACATGCTTCTAAAACTAACCTGGCATCATCTGTCCATTAATATATTTTAGGATTCATGATTTTCAATCTAATGTAGCTTTTAAAACAATAAGCAGCATCAAACATAACTACATATATCTCTTTTTATTCCTAGCTATACGTGAACAAAAATTTTTGGTGCATATTGTTAGCGGAGTATAGGTTTTTGACCCTCGAGGTGGACAGATATCTTTAAAAGGTCATCAAAAGATACCGGAAGCTTCCAATGGATCTTGTAAGTCTATATAACTGGCTTAGGCAAGCAGTAAATATCCTGTGGTTAAAATGATTATTTGGAACTTTGTATAAACAGGTCTAATGCTAGGAAAACCTTTATTATCATTTTAGGACATAATTCGGTAATTATTTGTTAATTAGTGATAATAATCAGAAATTGTTATCTTCATACTGAATTATAAATGTCCTCTTGGCCAGTTTTGTGCTGCTCACTTCCAGTGACCCTTCCAGTGGTGAGCCTATCCATGCCCCATCTACCAGCTTGTGACCATCAATTGCATCAGCATTGTCCTCCCCTCATTGCTACTTTGGACAAGCAATTCTTCGAGCTGTCAGTGATTTTGCTTTTTTGATTACATATATTATTATTTTTGGTTTATTATGCAATCAGTGCATAGTCTAAATCATAATATATTAGGTTTTAAAATTTATTAAATTGTTTATGACTAGGTAAACAATTTTATATTTGTGAGGTTATCCGAGTCAAGTTTAAAAGATTATCTATATCAGAGTTGCCCAAACTTTTTTGTGTCGTCGTAGACCCCTTGCCATATTTTTCCGTGTTGGGTAGACCCCCTACTTACCTGATATTGATTTCCTATAAATTTCTAACTGTAGTGAAGTTTAGTGTATGTTCAAAATGTATTGCGACCACAAAGCGAATACCAACATCCTACAACTTACACAATTTTATAAACATATCTAATAAATTTTTCACTTCATAGGTAATTTTATAAATAATGTAAATGTTTTGATATTAAAAGATGGTATGATGTAAGTAAATAGGTACTATCAGTGTATGTGTTGAGATCACTATTGTGGACCCCCAATTTTTTTTTCGCTGACGTAGAACCCCTTGCAGGTTGTCATAGACCCCTAGAGGTCAATATAGACCACTTTGGGAATCACTGATCTATATAAAGCGACATATACTTTTAATGTTAGTATGTTTTGTAAAAGCTTTGAGATTAATATTGATATACCAAATATGCTTCATGTATATTAATTCTTAATTTAAAAAAAAAAAACAACAGTTGAGTAGGTGACATTAATGTTAGTGAAATACATGAGAAGAATATATGTGACAACCTAGACAGCGTAAGAATGGTGTTAGAGAAAACATGTATTGTTTTATAGGTACCAATTTTGGTCGTAAATATAAATATATTGTATCTACCTTCAGGTCGTATGAGAACTGGTCATTCCGGTGATCTTTGAAAACCTATGCCTAGTCATTGACTTCTTTAGACTGATATGAAAAATCCATCACCAGTAAGATAAACTTCAAATACAACAAAGATTTCTTCTGAGTTGCTTTCGAAACATTTTAAATTCCATGCAATAAATATCTCATCCACAAAGCAGAATTACTCCTATATATACTTAATAGTATTGTAGGATTCTTTCTAGGGCCAGTAGGTCTTGTAGGTTCTGACAATAGGAAGTCTAAAGTACAAGTGTATATTAATTGCATTTGATTGACTGGGGGGGCGATGTGAGTGTATATTGAATAAGCTTAGGCCATATTTAAACCAGTTCTTAAAAGTATGAAAATAATAATCAACAATAAAACCATCAGCCAATCACAAGGTGAGAAGTATTGTAGAGCGCTCTCTTTCGCTCCACGTAAATATAGAGCGCTCTGGCGTGGGAATCCGCTGTTCAATTCGCCGCTTACAATGACATATTGTAGCTCCTATAGTACATAGCAGTAATTTTCTACCTCTTATGTCCTATTTTCCACCTTAGCCCTTCTAAAATTCCAACACCTCCGAAAACGTTTTTTATATTTAAGTGAAATGATTTAACTCTTCACCCCCCATTAGAAAACACTGGTATATAGCATTTCATTTGGAATGTCGAAAATTGTAACTAATTTATAAATTTATCAAAACATGGTAAGAAGCATAAGACCAATCTTTATGATGGTCTTTGGGGAGGCCTACACCTTGGCGAGAATCGGTTGCGATGATGGTTTTATGATATTGTCAATTAAGGAATAATTATAGTGATTACATGTGTTCACGGATCCTTCCGCTCTGTGGATTCAGCTCCGATAAAGCTGTAAAAGCATTATGGCTAAAAGCATTACCATCAACAGAGAATAAGTAACAGAACCTGAAAAAAAGGTAAGGAATAATATTGATATCCCCTTATATTGGCTTTTGATAATATAAATTATACAGACCCTTGTAGGTTTTAAAAGTGACATTCTGAGAAAAGCTCACAACAAACACAATGTTTTTCGGTAATCTCTTTTACAAATATATTTCCAGTAATAAGAGAAATCTATTCCCCACATTTATTATCAAATGGTTGTTGTAAAAGGTTTATTTGGCTGAATTTTATATAAACTCCATGCAAATGAAATGCAAAAATATGAACTCATAATTTTATTTAAAGCAAATGTTTACATAAAATCATTCGACAATACTGTTCAAATCATGACTTTTAAGAATTGTTATAATTTTCTCATATGACACCCCTTTCCTTATTATTCTATAGGAGCCTATATTTGACAAGTCCACAATGGTAGAACCAGTTCGGTTCTGATCCAAACCCTCACTCAACACTCCACCATCAAACACCGCACCTAAGTGACAGTATAAATGTTCAAACTCCTTTACGGACAATGTTGACGGTTCACTGCTAAAGTTCGCACTGGTCAATGCAATTGGTTGATTAAATATTTTAGTTAATTTATTTATGAATAGATAATCCGGTATTCTTATACCAATTTTCGATGTTGTTGGGTTTAAATAAGGATTACTAAAATGTTTTGTCTCCTCTAAGACCACTGTTACTGGTCCAGGGAGTAAAGCATGTAGCAAATCATCACTTAAGTGTTCTGCTTCACCCCATTTACGTATATCATCTATATATGTCACACATATAGCCACAGGTTTAGCTGAATCTCGTCCTTTTATAGCATACAATTTTTTAATGGCTTCAGGACAGTGAGCGCTACAAGCTAACCCATATACTGTATCTGTTGGTACCGCAATCACCTCTCCATCTTCTAAGTACTGTGCAGCTTTCACAAAAGCCTCTTTGTCAGTACATTTGATTACCTCTGCCATTTTATCTTTCTTCATTTTGGTTGAAACTGTTTTATATCTTACTAAATATCTAATGACATTACCTAGGTTTTTAAGCAAAACCATGCTATTGTACTCTATTTAAGGTAACTATTAATCGCGCCAATTATGGGCGCACTCGTGGTTGCAGCAACGGTAAAAGGTAGTCATAGGCTCATCAGCTGAACGTGTTTGCAGCTGCATGAAGTATGCTCTGCCGTGGCCACATTTAGGACAAACTGCATCTGTAGAATCGACGTTTTCCCATGCGGCAGCACCGCCCATAATATAATCAAGCTCCTGAAAAATAAGATGAATGATTTTTTATAATTGAAATAAGTAAATTTGGTCTTTAGCAACAATAGAATATTTCCACTGCCGAGACTTCTATCAGAGAGGAATGGCAAAGAATAGTACTTGAGTTAAAGTTCCTTGGCTGTTCACTAATAAACATTTGAAAAAAATTGTGACTGCTTTTAAAAACTTTAAAATAAAATATCGCCATCCTATCCTGGATAGACACATATTTATTATATTTCTGGCAAAAACACCATTTTCTTCTCAATTTTTTATACCATAAATAAGCAGAGATTTTTACAGCGTTCAACTGTCTTTGTAAAATTTTCTGCCACTGCTATATTATTTTAATAAACTGAATATTGCGATCTCTGACATTAAGTAATATAGTACCGGGAGAAAATTGATTATTTTATCCTTATTATCCGTAGTTCAAGTTATTAAAAAAACGAATAAAAACATTCTTCCGTAAAACCATTACAATTTTAGTTAAAAAGAGTAAAATTCAAGAGTGTATTTTAGTCCGTGACAAATTCAATAAAACGATTTATGACAGATGTAACATGTAATGAGAGTGCTGAGAAATGACGCAATATGTTGAAATATTTACTTTACCTTTAATTTAGGAAATGTTCGGGAGGAGACTTTCTTTCTAATATTATATACATAAGGGCACGTGTTACATGCGTAACGTAAGCCGGCCTCCGGTCGCTCTTCCACCATAAGTATGTTCGCGCACGTTGGGCAAAATAACATTATCTTATCATCTACATATATTCATAAGACCTAATTTATTTTACATACCGATTTACTATGTTAACAAATAGAAAAAAAATATTTTTACGATGTTTCAGAACAATATGTCAGTGTCAAAATGACAAAATATTTACATGAAATTGACAAAAGTTTTCAGACTCTAATAACTATTGCCAATTAAATTTTGAGATTAATTTAATAACTAAATATTAATATTTTATGTGTTTCAATCCTAATTATTCTCTTATCTGGATAAGTACAATCTTACAAAATATCAAATTCTTCAAATACCTTCAAATATGGATATACCCAGGAATTATTTTTTGTTAAAATATTTAGTAATATGAATAATATTATAATATTAAGTAATTTTAAATCGTAAACTATATAAAATATAAATTTATTTTAAATTATGTAAGTAATAATTTATATCACATAGTTTTTGCAACTGACATGAATATAATCTGAGGCAAAAAGTAAATAATAATTTATTATTAACTCTCTGCATTAACTATATAAAATGTGTTGAAATTCAAATATTTGTTTCCATTTATATAGTTGGAATATATTTTGTGGTAATTTGAAACATCGATAAATCGATTCTATCGATAGTTATAATCGGATATTACAATCGCATGAAAAACATTAAGTTTACACATATAAACACTGGTCAAGTAGAGCTGTAACGATACTGTAATGTGAAATCTCTCGGCACGAGTTTGACATTTCAATACTGTAACGTTCGACTGGTTTCATTAATGAAGCGATATAATAATTATTTTTCACATTACGGACGCGATATATAGTGAAAATTGTGCGTGAACATAACAGTGTGTATAAAAAAAATATTAGACAATGTTGCGTTATTTGTTAGATAAATTTTGGGACGAAGATATTTGGCTGCCGCCGAACACCACTTGGAAGGATCTGGCTCCAGGTCCTGATAAGCCCGTGGTGTTGAACGACCACACACATCTACTGTATCCCTTGCCGTTGGCATTTGTACTTATTACTTTACGGCTGTTATTAGAAAAGTGAGTACTACACTTCACTGATTATCCCTAGTTAATTGTGTCAGTGTGCCGATATTTCGCTTTATTTCATGTTCAGTGACTCAGTACGCTTTATCAAAGAGATCCACTGATAAGATCACGTATGTTTCCCATGTTAATATCTAATTTGTAATTTATTATAAGATTGAAATTATAAATTTGAGAATGCGCGCCATATTCGCTTTCGTAATTTCGAATTTTTTTTTAGTATCTTATCGCTGTCATCAATGTCCTTATTTAGTAACATAAATTCCTAATATTTTTATTTAATCACTGTAATTTAAATAAATTAAAAATTATATTATTTTATAAAACAATTTTTTTTTAATGTGAAATGTTATTATATTTATTATATAATTAATTTCATATCTGTATATAAGTATTAATTTTCTTTGTTCGATAAATTTAATGCATTTAAAATATTACGACGTTATTGTTATTTACAACATATTTATTTGAGCACTGATCTATCAATATTAATTAATATGAATATTAAAACTGTGAAAAATTGTGAAAATTATAAAAAAACATAATATAATTTATTGCTCAACTGAATTATTGTAGATCTGAAACTGAAATTTAATTCTAAATTTGAAAACGCAATTTTTCATTTATATCCTTAAATATTATACTTTATTTAATTAAAAGATAATTGTTTGTTCTATTAAGTATCCTGTACTTTAGTAATTTTTTTTTAGTTTTGAATATATTGTAATAGGATTATGACTATACTATATGGATTTAGACTCTTTCAATTAGACTCTTCAAAAGCCCTTCAGTCTTTATATGAAAAGAATATTACTAATTGTTAATATTAATACCTATTTCTTCATAAGTTGTAGCTATAAAGCATATAATAAATCTTGTTGGCAATATAATTATTTTTAAGGGTATTTGCATTGACTAGGATTGACTGTACCTACCTCTTCTGGTAGATTGAAGAGTTCTTTTGAACCAATGTCCTTAGGATATGTCTGGGTAAAAGGAATATCGTTGTTATGTTATTGACACACTAAGTGCATGTTCTTTTCAACCGATGGATGCCCACTGCAAGGCCCAAAGATGGACATAATGACCAGTCTTGAGCTCTCAGCATCCAGCAACTTGGCGCAACCTTAACTATGTTGTTGGTCCACCTAGTGGCATGCCTGCCCACGCTGCACACACAGTTGGTCATGAACTTTGATGTGGATTTCTACAACCCATTTATAGTACAGTAGTGATACCTTGAAACATGCTTGATCACTATTACACGTATAAAAAATAAATAAAAGAAGCAGTCATTAAAAACTTAAATAAAGAGGAGCACTCTTTATTTATTACTTATAAATAATTTATTGTTTATGGAAATTAATATGCATTGAAAATATAGACAAAAATTTTTTGAAATAAAATCTAATGCATCTCAACATAGGAAAATTGTCACCAATATGCCATTGAGTATGAATATAACATGATCATAAATTCTGAATCCAGTTCAATGTAGCCAACTTTGAAATTTAAGAACATAAAATCTATTGATTCATCTAGTCTAGTCACATCCTTAATCCTACTTGCATCATTTTGCTCATCACCAAGTGTCATGATCTCCTAGACATAGATTGACCTTCAGTCTTCATTATGCTACACCTTCATCTTTAATGTTAATTTAACAATTGATATAAAATTTTACTCTGAAAAAATGCCTGAATTTGCTTCTATCATGGATTTCCTTATATGATTACATGTGATGACTTTTAAGCATCTGTTTTCTGGCATTTTGAGTGTCTTGAAGCTGTCTTATGATGAAAATAAAACTCGGATTCAGAATTTTAATTCTTATCTGTTTTACTATGATTTGAATAATGATAGTACAGTGGTTAATTACTGTGGAATAGTGTTGTTAGTCATAGTTTCGATTCTCAAAAAATTATGTAGGGTAGAGCTAATTTAGACAAGATTTACTAATGTCACAGAAATAGTCTCCCACTCAGAGCCCTATTGGTAAGCTCACAGTTGCTCAACAAGCCATGAAGGCTTTCATTGTGATTTCTTTATAAGATCTATGGTCAGGAATGAGAAGATCTATAGACATAAAAGAAACTAAGCCAGTTGGCAAGTTGATTTGGTAGAATGCAGGCCATCGAGTGCGCCAAACAGATGGCTATTGGAGTTTAAAGTTCTGGAGCGAAGACCACAGAATGGCAATCACAGTATATGACCCATAAAGTGATCAAATTACCTTGTCAAAGTAGTAGGAAGACGCTGGATGTAGGCAGCTTCCAATCGATCCTATTAAAAATCTTGAGTGGTTTATGCCCAGCTGTGGTCATCTTACGGTTAGGAAGGTAATCTTGACAGTGTTTACTCTACCCAGGTTCAAGTAATCTGACTTAATAACTAGTCGAATAATTTCAATTCCTTAATATAATGAGTCGGATACGTTAATTATTGCTGCTACTTACAAAATAATACCTGATAGGACATTTAGAACAAAAACAAATTGCGGCCAGGCAAGACCACTGACATAGTTAGATCAATCTGGTGAAATAGTAGTATGAAGCAACTCGAGCCAAGGATCCTCCGGGAGCCCATGGGCTTCGCTACCCTAAAGAGTTTTCAATCAAGGCGTCTATGCCATGCCGCCTGGAATCAGCGGAATATGCAAATGCATTGGACAGCAGTAAGAGTCCAGTTATAAACTCGGGAAGTCCCTGGAGAAAGGCAGCGAAAGATAGGTCATCGTGAAGATATTTGGGAGAGGCCTTGCAGTTTCTCTGAATACTCTCTCTGAGAACAGATATGGAAGGCTGTTTTTTGTATTAATAAGATCATTTGTTCATCTTGATGGTCGTCTTTCACGCTTGTCGCTGCAGTAGTTCATGTTAAGATTACAATACACCGTGTAGTGGGACGTCCATAGCTGGACAAAGCTTGCATCTTGTCTTCCCGCGACCTAAAAGTCATCTATCTACCTTCATGACGTCATTCGCTGAGCTTAACGGTCTGTGGTGTACATTTTTAGAAATCTTGAAGCCTCTACGGCCTTTAATTTTGCATGAACGTTGTCTGCCCACTGTCACTTCAAAGAAAGATAAATCAACTTATTCTCGAAAATTCTAGAAAAATCTCGAACAAAGTCATTGGATTGTTGAGCGATTGTGAGGTGACCATACTTAATTTATTGATTGCAAAATGGATTCAAAAACATTTTATTTCGTATTTTTATACATAATATATAATAGACAAAATTTATTATTGTAATATTTTTGTTATTGTAAGAAATGATAGTGCAGACGTAACATAAAGCACGTCCGCACGCTGTCACGATCAGTGCGCGACTGTCGTAGTAGGGTTGCGCGTACGCTACAAAAATAATTGAATTCAAATTAGGGGGACCGGCATTGATTTTGGAAATGGTTGTTGATAAGGTGAATATATTATTGTTTTAGAAATAAAAACTTGTTAAAGATGTAGTCGTGCGAATTTAACTTAACATTAAAGGCGGGAGTCGTAGTACTGCGATTTATCTCAGAGTTCTCCAAACTTTTTTGTGTCGTAGACCCCTTGCCATGTTTTTCCGTGTTGGGTAGACCCCCTACTTACCTAATATTGATCTCCTGTAAATTTCTAACTGTATTTATAGAGTGACGAATTGAACAAGTCAGTGCAAGGTAGCGAAGCTCTGAGACTGCGCCTCTCAGGTTTTTACAAGTTCAAAATGTATTGCGATCACAAAGCGAATACCAATATCCTATAAAATTGTGTAAATTTTATAAACATATATAATATTTTTTTTATTTATAAAAGTACCAATACTTTTATAAATAATGTAAATGTTTTGATATTATAAGATAGTATGATGTAAGTAAATAGGTACTATCAGTGTATGTGTTGAGATCCACTATCGTGGACCCCCATTTTCATTTCATGGACCGCCAAATTTTTTTTCGCTGACGTAGACCCCTTGCAGGTTGTCATAGACCCCTAGGGGTCGATATAGACCACTTTGGGAATCACTGATTTATCTCATAAATAGGTTCATCGAACTCAGCACGACAAACTCCACGATTTAAAACTGATCCCCCTTGACGTTTTTCGCTAGACATTAAAAGGCACAACTGTATTCGGATAGATAATAAAGGCAAAAAGCTATATATCCAACGCACTGCGTAGTGTGCAGCACATAAAAAAAATTGACTTGCTTTAAACCTCTTCACGAGTGTTAACAATATTGTCACGATCGTAAAATTTATTAGATTATTCATTTTTTGTTATTAGTGTTTAGTTCATTTTTAATAGTTCTTGTGTTATGGATTTAAGGATAAATTTTTTATGATTAAACAAAATCGCCCGCTCTAGGACGAAAGAAAGGCGGTGCGGTGGTCGCGTTACCTAGCATACTTTTGTCAAGATCCCCCCGCCTTTAATGTGTTAAAAAAGCGACATTACTCTCCGGTACCCCTAACACATTAAAATTAGACTTTTATAAAGCTAATATATATATATAACTAGCTGATCCCGCAAACGTTGTTTTCCAAAAAAAAAATTAATTAACAAGTAAAAAATAAGGGTTTATCGTAGAGGGGTAGAAATTTAGGGTTGTGTGTATTTTTGTTTGCTGTATCGTAAAGAAATAAAAACAAAAAAAAAATCGTCAAAAAATTAAAAAAAATTTTTAAGGGTGAACAATCCTTATCACTTAGGGGTATGGAAAATAGATAGTAGCCAATTCTCAGACCTACTGAATACGCATATAAAATTTGGTAAAAATCGGTCGAGCCGTTTTAGAGGAGTTCAAGTTTGAACACCGTGACACGAGAATTTTAAATATTAGATTGAGTTTAATAGTTCAAGGAACGGTAGCATAGCGATAGAGGACTAAGACTTGAGATCGCGGGTTCTATTCCGAGGATACACCCACATATTCACACTTCATTATGTAGGATTGCCATTCCTCGCAAAGAAGTTTCCAGATGATGGACAGCAGCATTCTCCTGCTAAACGTGGTGGTTATGATATATACCCCCATATCTTTGGGGTAGACATGTGCCTTGCAGTGGGATTCTTTACGCTGAAATGACTTTGAAATTATTTTTCTTACTATACTTGTGAATCCATACATTCACGTTATTACAAATATTTTTGGACATCCTGTATATCATGGATGCACAGACCGCGGCCCGCCGGTCGAATACTGGTGGCCCGCCGACAGCAAAAATAATACTCTCGTACATTCGAAAAATATTGAATTCTATTCCAGAATAAAACCAAAAAAATTTAATTACCTATACTTCTGGCGGCCGGCCCGCCATCAGTTCATGATTTGCCCGAGTGGCCCCTAGTCTTAATAAGTCTGTGCAACCATGCTGTATATCGTATTTTAATCAATGATGAAGAAAAAATTAATGTTTAGTTATAATTTCGTATTGTTTTAGATACTGGTTCGCGCCATTCGGAAAGTCATTAGGTATTAAGAATACGAGACCAAAGAAAGCACCAAGTAACCCAAAACTGGAGGCAGCTTACCACGCATCCTCAAAAATTAGACATAAGCAGGTATGTAACTATGATATCAATCAGTCGATGTGTGCTAAAGCCTGTGTGTGTTATATTTGTGTGTACAATGCCAGTGTGTGTGTGTGTGTAAATAGATTTGATGTTCCGCTGCCACAAGTAAAACTGCCATTATTAATTATTAGGTTCAAATGTTACATAGTTAGTTGATAGATAAGTTAGTAACTGAATCATAATCGATAAATGTCTTAAACAAGTGTTTAAAAATCTGTAGATATAATTGTAGGGTAGTTTTAAAAAAATTGAGTTCAGTATAATATTTGTTTTATCTGTAATATATATAATCTATGTCAAATGACGTCTGGTTAGTCAAATTTGGAATTTATTTTGTAGTATCGCATAATTATAATAATGAGGGTATTCTGAAAATTGCAATTTTCAAACTACCTACAATATTTTTTTCGTCGTGTTTTAGTTTGTCCGCTTCTCTGAAATAAGTCGTAGAGTTTTGATAGGTTTATAAGATTAATAGATACGTAAGAACAGTAACTAGGATATATTAAATTTATAAGTTACCAAAGATTATCGAATCAAATTCACATTTTATGTATATGTAAGTGAGGAGACAGATGGTAGGGGATGGTATTACAGTGCAGTGTTACAAGGTCTAAGCGACGGAATTATATGTATATGTTTTTGATAAGGTAGATACCGAGTTTAGATATTCATATTAAAGTTCAAGGTCACCCAAAGAGCAATGTAGAGTGCTATGTTTGGGGTTTCGATGCAACATTTTTTTTTGTTTTATGGCCCCCGCTATTGGAAGCCTCTCGTACCCCTAATTTGTTGGGATTAGGGTCTTTGTTTATAAATAAGTTTTTCAAAATTATATCTTTATTCTTCACTCTCCTTCATTCTTCTCAATTTCTTTTATTCTTACCTTTTTTCCTTCACAATATCTTTCATTTTGTTCTTTCATTCCTTCTTGCTTTCATCGTCTTCCTTCCAACATCTTATTACTCTTAGGTGGCTAGGTCGATGCGAGATTGAATGATAAATGAGATCCGCAGAAGAACCAAGATCAACGAAGTAGGATTGTTCGTTTGAAGTGGGGGAATATTGCTGAAATAGATATCAGACGTGGTCTATAGATTGAGCGAAATAGATGTCAGTCGTGGTTTATAGATTGAGCGAAATAGATGTCAGACGTGGTCAATAGGTTAGACGTGGTACCATTGAATGTCTATCTGGAAGCAAGCAGGGGCTAAAACTATCAGATAAGTACAACAATATGAACATTAGGAGAAAAAAAAAAACAATATCATAGATGGAAACGAGTGACTATTCAATAGGTAATTGTCAGGACACGTCTACAGGATGAGCAACAGGAGGTGGTCCACTCTCTGAGTAGACATAATCCTTGGGAGAATATCTTGATATAGAAAAACACCCCGAAAAACAAGTTATCAATAGCCAAGGCTACGGTGGCTACACAGAGTTTCAAGGACGCTCACAATCCACGAGGCTCAGGGGCTAAAGATCGAGGTGGTCATTGTTGTGCGTTGAACAACAGACACCCTCGTGATGTATAACAGTGTTCATCAGGCGGCGGTAGCGATATCATGTCACACATGTGCGTGTATTGAACGGATGAGACTCAAGATGCGATCGCAAGGTTCATCGATGTGACGAATACGGCAACCGCACAGACACGCGCGCACAACCTGATGCCAATATGGAGTCGTACATGCAAAAGCCTGAGCAAATTTTTTTTTAATATTAAGCGTAAATGTAAAACAAAGGTACGGATGCTAATGTCTACGGAATATCTAATATATAAAATTCTCGTGTCACGGTGTTCGAACTTGAACTCCTCCGAAACGGCTTGACCGATTTTTACCAAATTTAATATGCGTATTCAGTAGGTCTGAGAATCGGCTACTATCTATTTTTCATACCCCTAAGTGATAAGGGTTGTTCACCCTTAAATTTTTTGACGAAATTTTTTGTTTTTATTTTTTTATGATACAGCATACAAAAATACATACAACCCTAAATTTTCACCCCTCTACGATCAACCCTTATTTTTAAATTGAAAATTAAAAATATTTTTTTTTGCAAAACAACGTTTGCGGGATCAGCTAGTAGATTATAATAATATAAAATGCAACACCATAATGCCTAAGAGAGTTTGGGCCAAGAGATATAGGCTATAGACGGGAAGACATATGAGGCACAGGAACGTGACGGATGGCAAGGGTTTATGGGGAAGCTTCGCCAAAAAGGAGATTAATTTTAAATTTTGGTCTGGAATTAAAGTCAGGATTTTAAGTTACGTAGTGTCGAGTCATAGTAACAATTGAACATAAATATAATCTGTGAATTACGCATCTTGAAAATGTTGTAAAAATTATTTACGTCAAGTGAAAAAGAATCGTGTGACGAATAAACGAAAAGAAAGAAACGTTTTTTATTACGTAATTAAATCGAGTCGTGTGTGTTCAATAAAAAAACCGATTGTAATCTATTGAAATTCACGCAGAAATAATAAAATACCTTAATCGTGTATTTAATAATTTTGCAGTTTTTTTATATCTCTTTATCTGATAATACAGTATGGTTGCCTAGAGTTTTACAGTATTTAATGAGTTTGAACACGATTAGTAACAAAATAAATTATGAATTATTACCAAATATAATATACAGACATTCTATGTTATAATTTCAATATATATAATAGCTTAAATATACAGCTTGTTTGCTGTTAAATAAATGGTATATGTTATTCACAAATCAATGGTTTCAGAAATAATATCTAACGTAATGATAATATACAGTACCCGGCGATATATATTGCACATCGACCTTTGGAAAGAGAGACAAGTGCGACAGGGATTACGCTCTACGAAGCCGAAAGTAGCTAGTATATACACATATATCTTACAATATATATATATATATATATATATATATATATATATATATACTAGCTGATCCCACAAACGTTGTTTTGCCATGAACAAATACAAAATAAGGGTTCATCGTAGAGGTGTGAAAATTTAGGGTTGTATGTATTTTTGTATGCTGTAAATGTAAAAAATTATGTCAAAAAAAAATTATGGGTGGACCACCCTTAACATTGGTGGATGAAAAATAGATATCCGATTCTCCGCCCTGGCCGATGTGTGTGTGTATGTGTGTGTGTGTGTGTTCTACAAAATTGTCTAGTTTTCTTACCTATGTTTCAATTTGAGCTGTGGTAGCCTAGCGGTGGAGCACTTAGTCTTGCAAATGTATGTCGCGTGTTCTATTCCCGGGATTATTTATGTATATATTGTTGCATTGATGCCTATATTATATTGCCACTGCATATAAGCAAGTTTCCAGAGGATGGGCAGCAGCATCTCTGCGTACCATAATACCACACATCGATCGCCAACCCGCCTGCCGAGAGTGGCGATTACGATATATCCCCCATAGATATCTGTGGGGAAGCTTTTGATTTGCAGTCGGTGTCCATGTGCTAACTTTTTACTAAAATTTTTAGATACTTTAGTAATTCCTTTTGTAGTGCAAATAAAGAAGGCATTCGGTTATATAGAAAGATACATAATAAAGTACTCGATAAATATTGCACATTGACCTTTGGAAAGAGACAATCGGGTAATATCGGCTTCGTAGAGCACTATCTCTGACCCACACTACCTAAGTGACGTTTTTTCAGTCGATGTATTTAGTGCGACAGAGATAACGCTCTCTCTTTCCAATCGGGCACTGTAATTATTTTGTAGTTAAAAAGTACAAATTTAAAAATGTTTTTATGGATATATAAAAGAGATTCTTAGTGTTTACCAAGGTTAGGATTTTGTCCCCTTTTGTTTGTTAGTTTAAAAAAAAGGTTGAATAATGCGAAAATGATTAAATAATTATAATCCCAACTTAATCTAAGAGCTAACTAAACATATGCAGCTAAAAGTTAAATGTTGATACCACATTAAAATGTACATTTCAAACACATGTTGTTCTAAATTTGAAAACATGCAAGTCATTCTAGAAAAATGATGGTGTAACACCATACTTTACTCTCGTCACCATGACAATGAGGTTTTGCAAGTGCAAAAACGTAATTAAATAATTAGCTAGTAATTATTTATTTAAACAAGCGTTTAATATACTGAATCATTCGTTAAACATGAAAAAATTAAGTCTGTACTATGCCTTGGATTCATAAATCAATGGCTTTTGAAATATCGTGATGATAACATAGTAAAGAAAATCTTTTTCAAAATTCGAACTATTACGTAATATTTTTTTTTGTTTATCATGTCCTGGTAGTGTCTGTACTGCCAGAAATTATTGGCCTGTCAAAAAAAACGTAAAAACTAGACAATATTAGGTTCTGTTAAAAAAATGGTTTGAAGTTTAATTTAATAAATAAAGAGACTTAGTAAACACTGACAAGTTAAATGTAACCAAAAAAAATTTCAGAAACATTAGACGTAAATGTAAAAAGGCACTGACGCTAATGTCAGTGGAATATAGATTTTAATAATAAAAAAAAATAATGTAACGTATTATAAAGTGGTCACTTTATATAGGTTGTTTGTTAATACAATACCCGGCGATAAATATTGCACATCGACCTTTGGAAAGAGACAATCGGCTAATTTCGGCTTCGTAGAGTGTTATCTCTGTCGCACGAAATACAAACAGTCCGGTATCTATTAGGAGCTGTTACAACAAGTATCATTTGTTTCTTTTGATAGTTATTTTTATTCTTTGTATAAAATATAACAATTTTTCTCTCTTTCGATGTCTTATTTTAACAATAGGTATATTATGTACAGTTGTAATTTTTCTAAATAATTAAATACGTAAACATAATGTCAACATGTTTTTTTTTTATTTTACTCCAACCTAAAGATAACATTTATAGAAGCCCCGGAGTTGTAAATGAATATTTTAACTTATCGTTCTGATCGATTCTCTGATCTGATTTATCGTTGTTTTTATAAGTAATAATGAAAAGCCTTTAAACACGTTTCGTGTCGCGGCGATTTTTGATGATTTGTCATTCAGGCCGCGTGGGGCGTACGATCCACTCTTTAAAAATTAAAAAAGTCGTTCAAGACGTACGCTTACACTTTTTTTACTGCAAAATTATAATTAGCGGGAAAAAGTTATAAATTTTAATATGCATTACGTACGCATGCGTGACGTGAAGTTATCTATATTCGAGCCTGCAATTCATTTATTTAAGAATCCTTTGTTTTTCAATGAGAACTACAAATGGCCTGAACTGAAAGTGCAGCGGGGGTCGTATATACCCCACATGCAATGGAATATGTTAATGTTCTAAATTTGAATCTATTCATAATTGAAGTATATAAGAAACCTTATTTGATAGCACTCTGTAATATTAAAGTTAAAAATGTGTGGTTTTATAATTTTATTTATATAAGACCTTTATATACACTACACTGTTATAGGCTATATATGTTTCTCAACCTATCAGTGTCACTCACTTATTGGTATATAAAATATATATATATATATGCTTATATATCTAAGCTATCACTAATATGCTTGTCCTCGTGTATATTGCGTGGTATTGAATATAATTGTTGTGCTGATTTTGATACTTCGTGATATGTTTATAAGATTGAAATTAGATTGTGTCGATGTTAGGCCCGAGACAGACTAGAGTGCTTGAACACGAGGCCTTACTTTTTTAATACTTCAACTGGTATATGTGAACACGACTTTACAATTTTATTTAAAGGGTGGTGTGTGTGAATGACTGTATTCTGTCTCGGGTGTGTTTGAGCCTTCGTGTGTTGATTTGAGTGTGTTACTTATGTCAATGTATGTGTTTTCTTTCCAGTTCTATTTGAGCAAGGAGGAGGTAAATGTTTTACAGTTTTTTTTATATATTTATAATCATCCTGTAGTTGCGCACTAAGCCAGCGCTTCTCAAACTTTTGTTGATGTTTTAATAAGTCTGTTTTTAATGACGTGGAAGTATTTAGTTATTATATATAAAATATATATACTGCTCATAAACAAATTTCCTGAAGATGAACAGTAGCGTCTTCTGCCCACTGCGATCGCCAATCCGCCTGTATGGCGATTACGGTATTTCTACCCATAGATATCTTTGGGGGAAGCCTATACCTGGAACTAGGCGTCTGTGGGGGGGAACAATTTTTATTGAATGTTAAATGTTTTGTCGATGACTGTACAAATCGCATTGTAGTAAGTTTGAGAAGCGCTGGAAAGTCGATAAGGTTACCGCCGCACTTAGTTTTACGTGTTTTTATCTAATTGTACTTATATTCGTTTACTTGTTTTAACCGTGTGTTTCACAGAGAGAGGTAAGTGTTCTATTGTTACCCTA
Source organism: Battus philenor (assembly GCF_028537555.1). Lineage (NCBI taxonomy): Eukaryota > Metazoa > Arthropoda > Insecta > Lepidoptera > Papilionidae > Battus > Battus philenor. The sequence goes on from NW_027181686.1 coordinate 12,235,175, forward strand.
ATTGTTACTTGTTGATAAAATTAAACTATATATTTTGTCTGCCAAAAATATTGTTTAAGGTTGCGTGAACTGTATGAATTTCTCACATATTTATTCACATTATTCAAAGCTGCAGATCAATTACTGCTAGAAGATGCTTTTTTTACTAAAAAAAAATGAACTTCTCTATAATTACATCATCATATTGATGATAGATGCCAACTGCAAGATATAGGCCGCCCCCAAAGATATCTATAGGAGGATACAACATAAATACCACACTCGGCAGGCTATCAGGTTGGCTATCGCAGTCATTAAGGTGAGAATTGATAAACCTATATCATTAATGCAAAAAGTGTGATATAATCCACCAAGGGCTGTATCTTGAATCGAATCCGAAATCTTCAATGTGATATGATGTACAGTACCCGGCAAAAAATATTGCACATTATCAAGAAATCCTTAACTATGCATGTAAGGGATGTGATATTGAAGTAAAACAATGTTGCCCCCCCCCCCCTCCCTGTAAAATGAAATCATTATTTATATTGTAATGATCTCCATTTTCAAATTTAAAAATTTATATGTATCTTCATGTTTTAACACTGTTTCTACAAAATGTGTCAAAAAAACGTTTTTTTTTTTTAATTTTAAACTTAAATTAATTTCAAAGTTTAATATTTTGATTTATCGTATGATAATTGTTAAACTTAGCGTTATAGTACCCGGCGATATATATTGCACATCGACCTTTGGAAAGAGACAAACGCCTAATTTTGGCTTCGTAGAGCACTATCTCTGTCCAACACTACCTATGTGACGTTTTGACAGTCGTTGTATTTCGTGCGACAGAGATAACGCTCTACTATAATATTTATTGCCTTGTACTGTAATTCCTCATCTGCAAGAAGTTAGTACCAAATTAGTTGTTCAGTCCAAAGATGGATATTCTGATGAAGGTAGTGTTTTACACCAGGACAGCTATTAAGTCTGTCTGTCTGTAGCGCAAGTCTGGTCATACGTGAAGTACCAGCTCGAAGGTTTGTACTCCTCACAGAGACGAACTAAGAGGCTGTCTGGTAACGATGCTTTGGTCAACGCCAGGCTTCAGAGCTTGGAGCATCAGCGAAAGGTTGACAGTCTATACGTGTTCTACAGATTGCATTTTAAGAGTTTGCAGTGGAATTACACCAAATAATTCTCCTATCTGTCTTCCATCTGACAAGACGCATGGGTTCACTACATCCATACACTGTTGAGATTCCTTCCATCACTAAGAGTTTTGCTAATACTTTTATAGTGCGAACAGATAAGGAGTGGAACAAACTATCGGTGTCATTGTTTCCAACTATAACTTAGAAGTCTTCAAGACAAGAGTCAATAGGTTTCTTATAGCAAGGATGTACGATCCTAGGTCAAATGCTTTGCATAAAGGATAATAAGTTTGAAGATCTCAAAACCTTAGGACCTAGTTAACATCGCATCGATGTAGTGTGTGAATGTCTTAACTTTTCTAACGGTTCATTGGAAGTCGTGACCAAGCAAGCCTTACCGGCCATTTAGTACTATCGCATTAAAGTTTTGGTACAGTTCCGTTAATTATTCTTTCAATTAAACATTAATTGGATTTTTCTTTATTAATTTTTATTTATATTATTTTTCAATTAAGATTGTTAATTGATTGTATAGGTTGTGGAATGGAGCCTGATTTGATTGAAAATAGAATGGAATTGTACTCCCCCCTATAAGGGATTCTTCAGTTTAGTTTTACTTGCTATGTGCTTTTGTGTTTACCAATGACCATCAGTGGGCGTGGCACATCTTCATGCAATTGTTGTCGTTGGAACCGAAAGGTTTTAGAGTGGCGACCACGGGTCTGTAGACGTGGCGTGGGACAGGCAACCCCACTAAGTGGGCCGTTGAAATTTTTAAGGTCGCTGAACGCAGGCACCGCAGTACCGTGGCCATTATTTACAAGGCACCGTGAAAAGTCTTTATTTCATTTATAATCAAAGTAATCTGATTTTTTAAATAATTCAAAAGACATAGCCACTAGGTGGATCGAAGATATCGCGGAAATTTGCTGAATGCTGGCACCGCAGGATCGGTCATGGTGTCGATCTTCGGTGGAAGCCGATGACTTTGGGCGTCCATCGGCTGAATGGAAGAAGAAGAGAATCGAAATGCCATTATAGACTTGGTCAGATTCTCCTATCAAGTGCAGTTCTTCTGACATATATTTGATGTGTACCCATTGTAAAATGCCAAAATACTTTGGTTTCGTTATATCAAAGATAGCAATGGCGAGTCTTGATATCTACTGGTTCAGTGTATTTATGTTTCGTAACTATAAGTCATAGTTCTTCCCCAAAGGTTTTTACGCTAGGATATATCATAGTCAATGTGCTTAGCGGACGAATTGGTGATCGTAGAGTGTTATAATGGTACGCAGAGGAATTGCGAATGTGGTTACATACTTTAGATTTTTTCTTGAGAAGGTCCGATAAGTTGAACGGAGGTATGTTAAGGTTTTCACATAAGGTCACGTGGTTACGTCTTTTGGATTCGAATCGGGAGCAGTGTCTGAGTAAGTGATGAAAAGTCTGTACTGTGGAGTCGTCACATGGGCAAGTCTCGTTATAGATTATTTTAAAACGGTGCAGGTACTGCTTGCAGTACCCGTGTCCGCTTAGTAGTTGTGAAGGTGAACGGTATGAAATCTTTCAACCTTCCTGGCAATTACAAACTGAACAGCATTTGTCTTTATGGTAGCTCTGTATAGGACCATTTAGTAAATACATTAAAACACTAGCTCGCAACTAATCAGTCTGCTAAATCGTATAATTATCAAATGTTTACATCAGTTAAATTGTTGTAATTAGCCAAACCCATTACGCGGTCAGTTAAAACATTATAGATGTCCACTGTTGCATGGCGCGTGGAGAATATTCTAGAATTTGCATAAGAATAATTCTAGAAAACAGTGTTTGGGTAATCTGTTATATTTAGATCTAGATGTTACGCTGGTGATGGTGGAAGACCACCAGTGAACCTGCAACTTTGAAAACCAGCTTTTGTCTCAATTTGGGCAGAAGGGGAAGCCACCATTAGGCTTCTTTTGAGGTGGATCAACATGGTCAAGGTTTTGAGATGTAGATGGATACGAGACAGTGAAAGACGACCAGACAGTGGCGGTGGTAGATATATTAATGAGCGATTTATTCATTCTATTGGAATGCAAGTCAATAACAAAGTGTTCACGAACAGACAGTGAACAATAGTTAATTTTAATATGTATCACTTTATTATTTCAATTGATTTTTTAATAGGTCGTACCATACATTGACAGATGTAAGACAGCTATACATTCAAACGTTTGAAGGTTACATCTATGAATCAATCATACTGTTGGATATTCTTACCACGGTAACCGTCTCACAGATACTGACGCGCAATCTGGGAATGTCGATATGGAGAAGAATGAGGAAGTGGTCGTACGAGATAAAAACCAAAAATTGAAAATGTGAAATTGCGGCAAATGTGGCGAAAAATGAAAGATGATGCATTAATGCAATGTGAAAATATAGCGCAGGAATGAAAAAGAGCGAAAAAGAAACAAATAATAGAAATCATGAAGGTTGAGAGAGAAGAAAAATAATGTTGTAAAGTATATCCATGTCCCAAAAGTAAGACACGAGGGGCGAGAAGTTCCCAATAACGGTGATATTAAAAATTGAACATTGTTAAGGCATCGTTTAAAATAAACAAGACATCAATGATTAAAAAAAATTAGTTGACTTAAATTTAGTTTTAAATAGTTTACAATTAGTTAGGTTAGGTTGGGTTAGGTTCGCAAAAACGTGAGCAAAAAATTCGGATATATATTTAAGGTAATAAACAAAGGCAAGGATACAAATGTCTTTGTAATATAGATTCTAATTCAAATGAAGATATTCTTACCGTGGTTAATCTAAGATCCTTGTAATCCTAGCAACAGGAATGTATACTCAAAGATATCGAATGTATGTATCTGATTACATTCCGCTAGTGTAATGATAAACTTGTTTATAATCGGTTTCTAATGCATTAGATGGATCGATATTTTAATTCTACATTCGAACAATCATTTTTCGTTACCATTATCATCATTTCAGCCATAAGATATCTCCTGCTGGTTATATACCTTATCCAAAGATCACAAAAATACAGATAGGAAGCGGAAAGATCTAGTGCCTATCTATGACCCCAACGTCTGTCCTCGTCTGTCCGTATTTGGGAGATATTCTTACGTCTTTTTGATAATTAAATTCCAGGAGTTGGGTCAAAAATAAGATAACACACATGTTCAGCATCCTCTTGGCAATGGCTCTGTTTAATCTTAATCCTAGTGTAGTAGTACTAATTCCCCTTTCTTTTCTGACGTTGTAAATAACTTAGCTATCTACCCTATAGTTCGAAGTTACGTATTAGTTTATATTTATATCATCATTCATTCCCATGCCCCCAAGATGGGGCAGAGGGCGTCCACAGTAAGTCACCATCCCGAGCGGTCTTGAGCCTCGCGTTTTACTTCGCTTCACGTCATTCCAACTGCCTACACAGTGATCGTCCGTCGCCAGATTTGCTTTGAGCGACCACGTCTTCGCTTTTCTTGAGGATTCCACTCTAGGGTTTGCTTCGGTATGTGATCAGGGTCCCTTCGGAACGTGTGTCTTATCCAGTTCCGCTTGCGTCGTCTGATCTGTTGGTCGATCGGCATTTCACCGCAGCGTTTCCAAAGATCTACGTTGGAGACTTTCTCCGACCAGCTTATACCGAGAATACGTCAAAGACAGTTGTTAATGAACTTGGAGCCGTGACCTTTTACGTCTCGTATCCATATAGCAGCACATTTTTCACATTGGACCGGAATATTTTGAGTTTAACTCTCCTATTCAGTTCCCGTGATTGTCATACAGAACGGAGCCGTGCGAAGGCAGCCTTGTGTATGTGTAGGTAGATCAAAATTTGCTAGCATTGGTTAATGGCCGAATATAGTTGACGGGGGCGATGACGTCACTGCCCTAGTCACGCAGCGACAGTATACGTCAATTCCGGGGCGGTGATGATTGTTCTAAATATAAACATGAGTTTCACGAATTTATTCTTCTTTGCATTTCTTTTGTTGCCTAGTATCAAAGCTTTCTGATGTGCAAACTTATTAAAGCAATATGTTAGAACATGATTTAACATGAAATTAAAACGACAATACAATTATCCCCCGATTTACACGTTTTCGCTTTTACACGGTTTTCCAAATAAGTTTTTTTTTGTTTTAATGATCGATTTTATTACCATCTCTCATGATGTAAATATTTCTGCTTCAAACATCGAATCGGCACAAATAACTTCGAGTGATGAAAGTGAATTCGAACCTTCGATTCTGAAAAAAACGAATGAGAGTGATTTCTGACGATGATAAAGGATAATAAAACACCTATGGTTTTATTTTTTTATTCTTCTGTTTAATTTATTGTAATTAAATAAGAAACAGTGTTTCCGTAGTATATTAAATATTTTAACTTGTCAATGCATTTTATTTTTATTTCTGCGTCACAACTGTTAAATAGCAAAATTATGCATTTATTGCAAGTTTTTCGATTTACACGGTTTTCTCAGGAACGTATCTACCGTGTAAATTGGGGGATAGGTGTACATGCTTTCTCACGAGTTGGAGTTGGTCTTGATTCAGATATGTCTGTCTTGCAAGATTCTAGATATTTTGCATTGTTAACCATGCCCATATGTGTATTCCTTCGAATCTCCTTCTCGCAACTTCACTGATCATTGATCCCAAGTACACAAACTCGTTGACGAGTTCAAAGTTTTGAAGTTCTATAAGTGCTTGATATACTGTTCTGTCCTTATGTGTTTCTTTTGTTTACGGTAAGTTATATCATCTCGCTTTCTCTTTCCAATAAATCACTTTAATGACGACAAATAGAGCGATTTACTAAATTTTCGAAACGTCTATGTCGTGGTGTCCGTCATCATGATCATTTTAGCCGCAGAATGTCCACAGCTGGACATGCATAGGTTTTCAGGCGAATACGGTGATGGCAGAATGATATGAGTCGAGTTTTTGGCTAAAAATTTGTGAAGAACTAATGCAATATGACATCGACCAATAGAGATTTAGTAAGAAAAGGACCAATATTTAGCCACTTCCGCACATGCAGTGGTAGTCGTGCAATGAAATGCACCGCCCGCCAGTCCGCTGATAAATGCGTAAGCGTCAAACAATGCGAATCACACAACCGCCACCACCAAATTACTCAACACCTGTTTCACCCCTCCACGGGGCATCTTCAGGAGTTATGTTACACCGATTAGTGCCAAACACGGAGACTTGACGCGTTTAAGACATAAAATATCTTTCAAAATGGTTTGGGTTGAACCTAATCATATTACAACATTTGATAAACAGACGCTTGGAAAATTTTATAGAAAATTTACCTACCTTCTTATTGCCCGGGAATTTAAATGACAATTTCACCTTAATTTTTGGTCAGAGTAGCAAATCAAAAAAATCTGCGATTGATCAACTCCAAGAACAAATATATGTCAGACTAAATACTGAAGAACGTCTTTTATTCTCCTCGAGGGGAGGCAATGACCTCAATTGTTCGTCGCCGTGTTAAATATAAGAAACTTTATTTGCTTACAAAGGTACTGTCCAATCAAGGCGCGCTTATTAAAACAAATGGGGTTGGCAGGCACTTATTGGAGACTTAAATGGTTTGTCACTACGTACAATATTAATGATTTTTTTTATTATTAATGTAATAAAAGACTAATGGGGGCTATGAGTGGAATTTCGAGTGGAATTTAAAGTTTTCTGTCACTAATAATTTACCTGTCGAATTGTAATAGCAAAATACATAACATATTTCAATGTTTCAGATGGTTTTTTATGGCCCTGTTTTTGTGACCTCACGTTCAAGACATATCATAGGTGGACAGAGTTTTTATTTACTTAAATATTTTTTTTCTTTCTTTTTGGCCCCCGGTTTTGTGACCTCTCGTTCAAGACTTATCATAGATGAAAAGGGTTTTTATTTACTTAAATATTTTTTTTTCTTTTTGGCCCCCGGTTTTGACCTCTCGTTCAAGACTTAACATAGGTGGACAGGGTTTTTCTTTACTTAAATATTTATTTTCTTTCTTTTTTAGCCCCCGGTTTTGACTTCTCGTTCAAGACCTATCATGGGTGGACAGGGTCTTTATTTACCTAAATATTTTTTCTTTCTTTTAAGCCTCGGTTTTGTGACCTCTCGTTCAAGACCTATCATGGATGAACAGGGCCTTTACTTACCCATTTTTGTTTCGTTTTTTTATGATCTCCTTTTTGAGGCTCCTCGTTCACGGTCTATCATAAGTGGACATAGGGTCTTTATTCATAAACACTTTTTGTTTATTTTTTTCTTTTTATTTATGACCTTCTTTTTGAGGGCCCTCGTTCATCACCTGTCACACGTGATCTTTATTTACATAATATTTTTGTTCATTTTCAATGTCTTTTATTCTTTCCCTTAATGTTGTAAAGGAATTTTTTTTTACTTTCCTTACATATTTCGTCTCAATTCCTTCTCATGCGGGTTGGCGATAGTAGTATAGTATTATGGTAAACAGAAGACGTGGCTGCCATTCTTCTGGAAGCTAATTTCCGAGCAGCAGCAATCCTGTATAATTAGAGCAGATTTATCTAAGATTGTATCGCGGGATTCGAAACCGCGTCAACTAACGCGGCAAGTGGGCCTTCGTAAATAAATCGAACCTTTGCTCCGACACATTTCCCATACAATTAAACCGTTTAAGTCTCACTCAATGAGAGAACGCTCACGATTTTTTTTTCTTACAATGCAAATTATACTCTGAATGTAGTGCAGTAAGGTTGTTATTTAAATGAACATTGACGGCGTTACGTTGGCGTAATGTTTATCGTAGATATCAATCGGACGAACGCAGCACTAAGTGGTCGTAATTTGAACGCAGCGATATGCGGGTCAGGGACGCCCCGTGTTCCTAATTTTGAAATTTTAAACGCTCCTAGTGTATCGACGTCTTTATTTTTATACTCTAAGAGACTCTTGTGCTTCCGTGATAAATTATTTATTTAATGGAATCGGGAGTTACCTCGCGGAAGTCCTGGGAGGTCCTCGTGGAGGGGTGAAACACGTGTTGAGTAATTTGGCGGTAGCGGTTGTGTGATTCGCATTGTTTGCCGCATACGCATTTATCAGCGGGCTGACGGGCGGTGCACTTTGTTGCACGACTACCACTGCATGTGCGGAAGTGGCTTAATATTGGTCCTTTTCCGGGAACAGGGTTTTGTATTGCTTAATAAAAAAAAATTTCACTAGAATTTTTATTTTCGTTCTTGTCTTCCATAGTTTATTCCATACACAATATATTTTTTCCTCCGTCTATCATTCTAAATTAACAATGTCTATTGCGTGTTGTGCAACTTTCCTAAACAATTTGAGGACGCACTCTCTTTCATCCGTTTCCATTATAATGGAGGCAAGTGTTGCCTCCTGTATCTTTTTGCCTAGCTGGCATTCGGTCTCATATCGGAGCCCTCCAAATACGGGACATTCTTCTACCAGGTGACTTCTCTTACTTAGAATGGACTTCCACTAAGTAACGCCTGAAATATATAACGTAACACGTTTAATGATAAAAATATAATTCATTTATTCAACATTGGAACTTTAGAACTCTTACGTCAACATATTATCTATTTTATTTTTGACTCTACTCTGTTTCGCAAGGTGTTATAGTTGTGGAGAAGAAGCAGGAAGAAACTCCTCAACAGCACATCTTTTAATATAGTTTAACAATACAGATGTATACATATATACTATCAGATATAGCCTAAATGAAATGAAAACAATCAGGCGACATCACTGCCAAAGATTCTTGTCATTTAAATATTTGTTTATTTACTTTTAATTTGCATTTTGAATTTTATAAATGCTGGTTCAATAATATATTATGAAATTTTATTAAAAATCTGATTTGGTTTATAATAAATTAGTTTTGGTGTTGCCAGTTTTAAATGATGCTTTCAATATGCAAGATAAGTTCTATGCCATGTTCATAGAGAAATTATTTATTAAAATGATCAGCCTACTATTGTTTACAGTTGTATATGTTTACACTATAATTCAAGTAGGCGATATATATACATTTATATTTAGTACATACATTTAGTTTATTGAACAATAAGCCTTTTCCGACAATTTGACTTTAATATGAATTTTGTAAACGGTATTTGTAATCTAATTCCGTGTATTATAAATGAATTAGAAATTTTTGCAGTTGAATCTTTGGTACAGTATTTCATGGTGTCTTGTAAATACACTATGAATGTCATCTTTTTTTTTTAATTTATTATAATGTAAGTGCACAAAGCGAGGACTATTGGGCGGCCGGAAGCGTCTTAGTTCGACCCTGACACCCTAGTTTGAATACTAGCAATGCGATAGTGGTAATATACATTTGTATCAACAGTCTAGTCAATTGATATAAAAATTCCACCCACGAAACCGACCCAAGTGGGTTATTTGAATTCTAGTTTAGACTATTCGTAGGCGTTGACTGAGTAGACGCAAATGCGCGTACGTTTTTGATTTCGTTAACTATAGCATTCATTATACAAGATCTACACGAGACTAGATCCTACGATTTGGTTGGAAAGAAACGGAGAATTTCTGACCATACGTATTTTTTATACTCGTGGGGAAATTCTAAATGTGATACTCTTCCGCTGGGGCTAAAACCCCACGGTCTTCTTGAACGCCTTTTGCATATTACCGCAGTTTCGATGGCGATGGTCTAGTGCAGAGTTTCCCAAACTTTTTTTTGTCGTAGACCCCTTGCCATGTTTTTCCGTGTTGGGTAGACCCCCTACTTACCTGATATTGATTTCCTGTAAATTTCTAACTGTAGTCAAGTTTAGTGTTCAAACTTAAAGTAAAAACAAATGTTAATTTATACATTTATTAATTGAATTTAAATTAAAATTACTCAAAATAAAATTTTGTATCTGTTATGTAAAATATACGTAACATTAAATAAACTATAAATAAAATAACATAAGCAAATAACATAATTCAATATTTTTAGTGAGAAGGATGAACCTGATGCATTAATAATAAATTATCAACATTTGGCGTCAATTTTGTAAGAGTTAATCTTAAATCTCCTTGGCTAAAGATGTCCAGTCCTAAATTTTTTACTACATAGGTACTTTTATAAATAATGTAAATGTTTTGATATTATAAGATAGTATGATGTAAGTAAATAGGTACTATCAGTGTGTGTGTTGAGATCCACTATCGTGGACCCCTATTTTCATTTCATGGACCCCCAAATTTTTTTTCGCTGACGTAGACCCCTAGGGGTCGATATAGACCACTTTGGGAATCACTGGTCTAGTGCCTCGACTCCTTACTTGCGGGAGATCACCTCGACTCTTGGGTTGGAGAAAGACGCGGTATAATGTCTGACCATACCTAATCTAGCCATAAATACTGTCACTGGCTGTTTACATACATTTAAAAAATACATTAATTTGAATTTCGAACATTAGCTTCTACGTTAAAAAAAAATAGATTTCTTTCCCGCCATTATTGTATGTTGTGTTTAGAAATTATTTGTATTGAGAATGGTGTAGGGCAGGGCTTCTTAAACTTATGGGTCGCGACCCCAAATGGGGTGGCGTAGCAAAATTCTGGGGTCGAGAGATTTTAATGTCAAATATTTATATATACCATTTTATAACATCACTAGAGTTGATGGAATACAGTGGACTTGCAGCGTCTTGACACGCGCATTTGTTGAAGGTTTTAAACTAATACAAATACAATTTTATAATTTTTTGTGCAATTTTAATTGTTATTAATACCTAATAAATAAATCATCAAAAAACATTAATTTATTTTTCTTTTATATTTGTATGGGGTCGTCAAGAAACTCGCAATCATAAATGGGGTCGTGAATGATAAAAGTTTAAGAAGCCCTGGTGTAGGGCACCAAAGAGAATAGAATTGCAGTGATTGCACTGTACATAGTAGGTAAGCAGCCAGCGGACAATTTTATATCGAAAAAGCTAGAGATTAGCCAAATGTTTGTGTATTATACCATTCAAAGGTACACTGAAATCATGTTTGTTTATGACCGAGAGAGATCCGCTGATCTGTCGCAAGAAATACAAAGACTGACAAAAGTCACACAGGTAGTGTTGGACAGAGATAGTGTACCGATTGTCTCTTTCTAAAGGTCGATGTGCAATATTTATAACCGGGTATTGCTATACTGTACAAATGGTGTTATCTCGTATCTTATATAGAACAGTACACGTGTAGATGATTTTGAATTACAAAATCTTGGAAAATCTATTACACCGCTAGTCGAAAGCCGTGTTTGTTTGCACAAAAATGTTGAATTCATTTATAATTAGGCAAGGAAATATAGTTACTAATCCTCGTATGATAAGATGTGCCAGTTTGATAAGAGTCGACCGTCGGATCATCTCTAAAGGTGCTCGCACACCGGACCGGTTTAATCATATCTTCAATTGTTCTAGTCGTTTTTATACTCGTGCATTTATATACAGGATGATTGGTTATAGATATTAACATGTTCTTTTTTGTTTTTTTTTATGACCCCCGCTAATGGCGATCTCTCGTACCCCTATTTATGGTGGGACAGGGACTTTATTTGCAATTTATTTTTTCACATAGTTCTTCTATCTTTCTCTTTTGCTCTGTTCAATCTTTTATTCCTTCCTTTTTTGTTATTACATTTTTCATTTTAGATTTTTTTTTATTGTACATTTTTATTTTACATTATTATTACTTGTCCTATAATTATTCTCTATCACAGTTTTATGTATCACTTTGGTTCTATTTTATCCTTTTTTTATCTATTTTCTATTTATTTATTGTGTTTGCGTTTTGTTCCTTTCAATGGCACATTTTGCAATTGTTTTGCAGAGGGCAATGAATGAGTTTTTATCTATTCCGCTTATCGGGGAGGCTATTGACTCCTCCCTGATTTTTACGCCAGACCGGCACTCGAATTCGAGCCGGAGTCCCCCGAATGCGGGACACTGGGCCACAAGGTGGATCACGGTCTGGATATTAACACGTTGAACGCCAAACTAAAAACCATGTTTAGTTCAGTGGGCCGCGACGGACACCATGTGACTGCCATCATGTTGGATCCAAGAGGCCGCGTCGGACACCATGTGTCCGCATGTCCTCGATCACTTCAGAAGCCTCTAGGGAGCCAACGGACAGTGTTTCGACTGTTTTTACCAAGGCATGTGACCCGCGCGGCCCCGCAGAAAAATAATGGGTAAATCGCTGTTTCCGTAAGTCGCCCATTATTTTTAAGGGTTTTACTGACAATATTTGCAAAAAAACACGTTGGCGATTTTTTGACGATTTTTGATTTAATGGTGTGGCCCCAGGGGACAGTATACTGTCAGAAACATGGTGTCCGCCATGGCGTTCAACGCGTTAAAGATGTATGTATAAAGATACATAGTAAACAATCATTAATTTTTATATGTAGGTAAATCAAATTTTAAAAACGTTTTTTCGCACTATACTATCAGGAAATTAGCTATATATTGACCAATTTATAACTATTTCCCATCATCCTGTATGTAGTGATCACTTTGAAATATGTAACATTTTTAATGAACATGCAACAGGACAATTACTTCTCTCAGTACAAAGTCTGTAGGTAAAGGTAGTAAACTATATTTAATTTTAATATGTAGTAATATATTGATAAAATAGTGTATGTAGACATTAAATATATGTTATGGTATATTAACATATAAATATAGAGTAAATAGTACTCATTAGTATATTTTTAGAAAGCGTTTTATTTGATTACTAGCTGATCCCGCAAACGTTGTTTTGCTAAAAAAATTAAAATTTTTAATTAACAAATGTAAGATAAGGGTTGATCGTAGAGGGGTGAAAATTTAGGTTTGTATGTATTTTGTATGCTGTATCATAATAAAATAAAAACCAAAAAAATTGTCTAAAAAATTAAAAATAAAATTTAGGGGTGGACCACCCTTATCACTTAGGGGTATGGAAAATAGATAGTAGCCGATTCTCAGACATACTGAATACGCATGTAAAATTTGGTAAAAATCGGTCAAGCCGTTTCGGAGGAGTTCAAGTTCGAACACGAGAATTTTATATATTAGATATATTGATAAAATAGTGTATGTAGGTAGACATTAAATATATGTTATGGTATATTAACATTTAAATATAGAGTAAATATTACCGATTAGTATGCTTATAGAAAGCGTTTTTATTTGATTATTTTCGGTCTAAACCAGTGATTACCAAAGTGGTCTATATCGACCCCTATGAGGTCTATGACAATCTGCAAGGGGTCTACGTCAGCGAAAAAAAATTTGGGGGTCCATGAAATAAAAATGGGGGTCCACGATAGTGGATCTCAACACATACACTGATAGTACCTATTTCATTCACATTCTGCTTGCTAGTCTTCTATACATCACCTTTCTTGCTTCACCTTCGCTCTTCAAAGATCATCATCATGAATGGTGTATAGCTGAAGTAATGATGTAGAAATATTGTCTATACCTATCTCCGCGAGGTTTTGTAAATAGAACGTGTGTAATCAGCCTTATATAGCAATAACTGATATGAAAGCTTTACCTATAATAAAACGACACGACAAACGTAATTATATACCGATTATAAGATAATCTGTGGCACGAAACTGTTTGTTATTATGTAATCTGTGGCATATTTATACATCTATTAGTTTTTTTTAATCGTTCCCGCTATTGAAGGCTTCTCGTATCCCATATTTATTTATGGGTTATAGACTTTTTATTTATTTTTAATAATTTTATCACTAATATTTTTATTTTTGCATTTTTCTTCCATGTATCTTAAGATGTTTCATTCTTTCCTTACATTTCAAATTTCATCTGTCTTGCCATTTCACTTTCACATTTGCCATTTCACATTTTCACTCTTTTCCTATGTGTTTCATCCATCATCTCGTTTCTCAGTTTTTTACTATTTTTTTTTACATAATTTATTTCACGCACGAAAAACAACAACTGACAAAACGTCAGTTGAAAGGTAGTTTATTAAAAAATATACACCGCATTATTCAACAATATATATATATATATATATATATATGTATATATATTATATATATATATATATAAATATAAATGAATTATTTACATTTTAAATTGGGAATATTAGGTGTAATTGGAGTCAAAGAATTATATTTCACCGAAATGAAATTGTAATTTCGACACCGTTGTTTTAATCTACTACAGTACCCGGCCTTAAATATTGCACATCGACCTTTGGAAAGAGACAGTCCGCTAATTTCGGCTTCGTAGAGCGTTATCTTTGTCGCACGAAAAACAACAACTGACAAAACGTCACATAGGTAGTGCGAGACAGAGATAGTGCTCTACAAAGCCGAAATTAGCCGATTGTCTCTTTCCACAGTTCGGTGTGCAATATATATCGCCGGGTACTGTATGTTTTATACACGTCTACTACCCATTATTAGTACTTCTACCTTTTCCATACCATGACTGTCTGTTAGAGATTGCCTTGTGTGATAAGATCGCCCTTTGTAATTTTTTATATATTATTGTGAAACTAATTAAATATATCTTAACGTGTACAATAAAGAATATTAAATTAAAAAAACAATAACTGTAATTGATTTAAAGTTGATACAACTGTGAATAAATATGGAAGAAGAGTAAGTGGAGGCATTAAGTTTAATTTTAAAAACTAGACATTGTTATGGCGTCGTTAAAATAGATCAAGAGACTTAGTAAACACTTACAAAAAATCGTTCGACGCTAATGTCTGATGAATTTAGATCCTAATAATAAAAAAATACTCAATCTCACTTAAGGATATAGTAATACTCCGCTTTACTCGACCCCGTTATACGCGGTTTCACTATAACGCGAAATGCAAATTTCGCGCTCAAATGCCTCGAATTAGGCGAAAGAGTGCGTATAAATATAATGAGTCATCAACTTCTCTATGGTGTCTTGACCATCTGTCAAACAATTAAAAACAGTGTTGGGCGTTATGAACGTATTTTACAAGAACGTAAACAAAACGTTACCCAAAAGACAATAGATGTATTTTTCCGTAAAAAATAAGAGTATGTATTGCATAAAGTGTTCCTAGAATTAAAGTGATTGATTAAAATGATTTGTATTTTTTTGTAATAATTTTTGACTATGTTTAATCATAAACCTCGTTATACGCAAATTTCAGTTAACGCGATTTTTTTTGGATCGTATCCCTCGCGTAAAGCGGGGTATTACTGTATATAAATATATGATTACATTTCTCATTAGTTAAGGCTTTCATAGTCTTCGATTTCTACATGTACAGGATGATTGTTTACAGGTGTAAAATCTATAGGTGAATGTATATTTCAGCAAAAAATTATAAAGCTTTACGTTAATTTTTAATCAACCTGAGTAAGAAAAGGACCAATATTTAGCCAAACCATTTATCAGCGGGCTGGCGGGCGGTGCACTTTGTTGCACGACTACCACTGCATGTGCGGAAGTGGCTAAATATTGGTCCTTTTCTTACTTAGCATGGACTTCCGCGAGGTAACGCCTGATTCCATTAAAAATTAATCAACTTGTGTAATGTTAGTAATTTCAGAACTAAGTATGCAAGAATAGAACAGCTAAACACTCATTTTGAGTGCTTACATCTATGACAAAACATCCTGTATATATATTTGCGTTAGTATAAAATAGTAAAATATTCTCAGGTATGTGCGTTAGCGAAGCAGTTGGATATGACGGAGCGGCAGGTGGAACGATGGTGGCGGCTTCGGCGCTCCCAGGACAAGCCCTCGACCCTCGTCAAGTTCTGCGAGAGTTCTTGGAGATGCGTCTTCTATTTGTACAACTTCTCCTACGGTCTCTTCGTGCTGTGGGACAAGAATTGGTTGTGGGATATAGACCAGTGCTTCCTCGGTTATCCTCTGCAAGTGAGTACTTTGGATATATTTTTTTATTTAATGGAATCAGGCGTTACTTCGCGGAAGTCCATCCTAAGTAAGAAAAGGACCAATATATAGCCACTTCCGCACATGCAGTGATAGTCGTACAATGAAATGCACCGCCCGCCAGCCTGCTGATAAATGCGTATGCGGCAAACAATGCGAATCACACAACCGCCACCACCAAATCACTCAAAACGTGTTTCACCCCTCCACGGGGCATCTTCAGGAGCTATGTTACACCGATTAGTGCCAAACTCAGAGTGAAAGTTTTTTTTTTTCAAATGGTTCCCGCTATTGGGGACCTCTCGTTCCCCTATCTCGTGTGGGACAGGAACTTTTTAATTCTAGTAATTTATTCATATTTTTATAATTATCATTCTCCTCTTTCATGTATCATATCTGTCTTATCTGTCCTACTGTTTCTTTCATTATACAATTTTACCAGTCTTTCTCTTTCATTCCATTAGCCATACATCCATCCTCAACCACTACATTCTAGGTTTTCTCTTTGGATATATTTATAAACAGTTCATCAAACATAATGTAATAAGTGTAAATGTTTATTAGGTGATGATACAGCTTGCATCACCATCATTAATTCAGCCGTACGATGTCCAAAACACATAGGTTCCATAGATTTCCTATAATACCAGCTGAAGCGGTTTTAACCCTGCATCTTCCTGATGACTTAAAGAACGTCGTCAGAATCATATCTCGAGGTCGTACCATCTGTTCCTTGTGCAATTTAGCCTGCCCACTGTTATTTTTGTCGTTTAATTTATTTTGTCTACGGATTTCCTCTTTTTCAATTAAATCTCATAGAGAAATCGCGAATATATTCCTCTCCATATTTATTTGAGCATCTGTGAAATAGTCAATAAATTTGTTAGTGAGGAACTGTAGCATAGTTCGCCACTGACCTCATTTAAAAGTGCGCACAGTTTTTGCTAAAATGGAGTCATGACGAGTATACTCGTCATTAACAAAGTTAAGCGGGTAAGGTATTATGAAAAAATGGGTTTGTTTTTAAAATTGTAAATTTATAACTAGTTATTACTTCTTTGGTTAACATAAGCATGTTTTACATAGTTTGAACCAAAACCGCAATAAATTAAATTAAATATGTTACATGTAAGAATTCATACTCTTGACTGTTCACGAATTAGCTTTCTAGTATTTAAATCCATCATCATCAGTCCTTTCTGACTTTTGCCTTTGCCCCTTTTAATTGTATATCTAAAAAGCTTTTACATCGCACCTAAATAAATACACTATGCGCATTGGTAAACTGTTTCTACCATTGCATGCGGGAAAGCATAACATCACCACAAAATGTCTACATTTTCTATTTGTTCGTTAATTTTGAAATTTGAGAATATGTTTTGTATTTCTTGAAAAATGCAATTTAAATGGCTAAGGGTCAGTGATTTATGTACAGGACGAGTATACTCGTCAACGCAAATTTAACCCTTTTCGCGACGAGTATACTCGTCAACACACAAAATTTTACCACTTCATTCGTATTTAGGTTCTGAGTTATATTGAACGGTAAGATGGATTATTGTGTAGCTTTGTATAATTGTAATGGCTTTCCACTGAGTGGATCCACATAGTCAAGGTTGCGTTTCGGGCGGGGCAAGATCTTTGGATAAGACCTGTGTCCCCACAGTGGGCGTCAGTGGTGTGACATTATGATTTTAAATAGTCCTGTCTACCCGCAGGGCACGACGAGCGACATCTGGTGGTACTACATGATATCATCGGCGTTCTACTGGTCGCTAACCATATCCCAGTTCTGGGACGTTCGACGCAAGGACTTCTGGCAGATGTTCGTGCACCACCTGGCGACGATCGCGCTCCTCTCGTTCAGCTGGGTGTGCAACCTTCACAGGATCGGCACGTTGGTCCTGCTTGTTCACGACTGTGCCGACATTCTTCTGGATGTGAGTATCGTTGTCAAAGCCATTTAAAAGATTTTAGAATATAATTATCAGGACAGTTATCTTATCTCTTTAATTACAAGCATCTTCTTAAAAGGAGAAGCGCAAAATTATTGACATCAAATCTCTTTTTATTTAAGTACTCTTTCTTATTGCTCAATAATTCTACGCTGCATAATCTCCACTTCTTTCTCTTTTGATAAAATAAAAAAAATTTTTCATGGTTTAAACTTTCAACACAACTCTTATTGATCGCGAACTTAATATTATTTTTAATCTATTTTATTCTTGACTCTATTCTGCATCGCATGGTGTTATAGTTGTGGAGAAGAAACTCTACAAAAGAATATTTTTAGTAACCTTTTATAGAGGTTTATTTAATGTGCAATTAGCTGTCCTGGCAGACTATACTGCCAGAAGTTATTGGGCTTTTGCATTTTAATAAAGAAAGTAATGTAACGTATTTAAAAGTGATGGCTTTATTTGTTGATTAAAAGTCAAATAAGTATTTTTTTCTTATCGACAAATACTTACCGATTCAGCTGTTAAACCACAATATAAATTTGCAGCGTATGAAATGTCAAACGCGCGAAGTTTAAAGCAATCTGTCAAATGCGCGAAGTTCATAGCTTTCAAACGCGCAAAGTTCATAGCGAACTGTCATACGCGCAAAGTTTATAGCGAACTGTCATACGCGCGAAGTTCATAGCGAACTGTCATACGCGCGAAGTTCATAGAGAACTTTCATACGCGCAAAGTTCATAGCGAACTGTCATACGCGCGAAGTTCATAGCGAACTGTCATACGCGCAAAGTTCATAGCGAACTGTCATACGCGCAAAGTTCATAGCGAACTGTCATACGCGCGAAGTTCATAGAGAACTTTCATACGCGCGAAGTTCGTAGCGAACTGTCATACGCGCGAAGTTCATAGCGAACTGTCATACGCGCGAAGTTCATAGAGAACTTTCATACGCGCAAAGTTCATAGCGAACTGTCATACGCGCGAAGTTCATAGCGAACTGTCATACGCGCAAAGTTCATAGCGAACTGTCATACGCGCAAAGTTCATAGCGAACTGTCATACGCGCGAAGTTCATAGAGAACTTTCATACGCGCAAAGTTCATAGCGAACTGTCATACGCGCGAAGTTCATAGCGAACTGTCATACGCGCAAAGTTCATAGCGAACTGTCATACGCGCAAAGTTCATAGCGAACTGTCATACGCGCGAAGTTCATAGAGAACTTTCATACGCGCAAAGTTCATAGCGAACTGTCATACGCGCGAAGTTCATAGCGAACTGTCATACGCGCAAAGTTCATAGCGAACTGTCATACGCGCAAAGTTCATAGCGAACTGTCATACGCGCGAAGTTCATAGAGAACTTTCATACGCGCGAAGTTCGTAGCGAACTGTCATACGCGCGAAGTTCATAGCGAACTGTCATACGCGCGAAGTTCATAGAGAACTTTCATACGCGCAAAGTTCATAGCGAACTGTCATACGCGCGAAGTTCATAGCGAACTGTCATACGCGCAAAGTTCATAGCGAACTGTCATACGCGCAAAGTTCATAGCGAACTGTCATACGCGCGAAGTTCATAGAGAACTTTCATACGCGCAAAGTTCATAGCGAACTGTCATACGCGCGAAGTTCATAGCGAACTGTCATACGCGCGAAGTTCATAGAGAACTTTCATACGCGCGAAGTTCATAGCGAACTGTCATACGCGCGAAGTTCATAGAGAACTTTCATACGCGCGAAGTTCGTAGCGAACTGTCATACGCGCGAAGTTCATAGCGAACTGTCATACGCGCGAAGTTCATAGAGAACTTTCATACGCGCGAAGTTCATAGCGAACTGTCATACGCGCGAAGTTCATAGAGAACTTTCATACGCGCGAAGTTCGTAGCGAACTGTCATACGCGCAAAGTTCATAGAGAACTTTCATACGCGCGAAGTTCATAGAGAACTTTCATACGCGCGAAGTTCGTAGCGAACTGTCATACGCGCAAAGTTCATAGAGAACTTTCATACGCGCGAAGTTCATAGCGAAATTAAAAATTAACAGTAATATACGCGTAGTTACATTTTTCAATGTGTTCGCCAAAAAAGTTTGTGTAATGTGTAATGTTTAATTTCCTAAATTTTTATTCTTAAGAACCTGACGAAACAGAAAGTTGTTCTCAGGTTATGGCTTCACCAAGGGAAAGACAGATTCGTTTATATATTTGTAGATATCACTACTAAACTTACAATTCGATGTTTTTTTTTTAATTTCAGGCTGCTAAGGCCGCAAAGTACGCGAGTTACCAAAAATTGTGCGACACCCTGTTTGCAGTGTTTACGGTGGTGTGGATAATAACAAGGCTGGGGATATATCCCTTCTACATTATATGGGGGTAAGTCAACTTGAAGGCTTCTTATTCAGATATCACAAGCATGCGAGTAACACAGAAGGTTATGCCATGCAGTGAATGTCCATCGGCTTAAAAAGAAGAAGAAGTAGGATTCATCAATTCAACCGTGTAAAGGATTTTCTAAGTGTTAAGAGACCATAGATTTCAAATAGGACCGGTAAGAAGCAACCTGCATCTAGTGTCGTTCACACTGCGCGTCAGTCCACATTGTGGGTTGATGTCTTCTCCATTTCCTTCTAAGTACTTACTCATCACGATATCTCTGGAACCATATGGCTTAGAGATTTTAAATTCTGTAGGAATATTCCTTACTCTAAGTAAAGATAAGCTAAGAATGGAATTTAAAAATTCTACTCTTTAATGGGGGTAGAATTGGAATCGAAATTACACCGAGACAAAATTTATATTTCTCTCGGAGAGAGTTTATTGAGTTTATTGGGCTGCAGTTTTAGTACCATGAAAGCCATTCTGCCTGGACCCAGTATAGTACAAACGTTGGAATAAACCCTATCTTGCGAATGTGCAGTTCTTATAGCAAAATACTTGAAACTTGTCTGCTATCAATATCTCTATCGGCTCTTATAGAGTATTTAAAAACTATCTTCCTAATTCACTGGATCCATAACATATTTGTAAGCACTTTAAGAAGAAACATTTTGAGATTAAAAGCTCTTGGTGTCTAAGATGGTAAGACAGATGTTTCCTTTTACCATCGCTTTTCTTTTCGTGGTTCTTAATATTGTCACAAATAAAGGAAAACACATAACAGAATCATTAATATGGCAACTTTTAATGTATTTTTAACTTAGGTGCTGGTGTACATATAAACAAATTGCTAGTTATTTTACAGTAGATTTTGATGTTTTTTTTTCTCTACCTTAGAGAAGAAGTGACATAAAAGGATATCAGTATTATCGCACCGGTTGACGCGGATTGGGTAGACCCTCCTCCCAACACTAGGTGGAACGACGATATAGTTAAAGTCAGGAAGTAGGGACGCGTTTATGTTTAAAAACTTTATTAAGAAAAGGACCAATATTAAGCCACTTCCGCACATGCAGTGGTAGTCGTGCAACAAAGTGCACCGCCCACCAGCTCGCTGATAAATGCGTATGCGGCAAAAAATGCGAATTACACAACCGCCACCGCTAATTCACTCAACACGTGTTTCACCTCTCCACGGGGCATCTTCAGGAGTTATGTTACACCGATTAGTGCCAAACACAGAGATTCTGTATATTTATCAGCGGAAGTACCTATATATTGGTCCTTTTCTTACTTAGGACGGACTTCCGCAAGGTAACGCCTGATTCCATTAAATATTTAAAAACTTTATCACGTGTTTAATCCTTGTCGCACACTGTATGAAATATAAAAAGAAAAATCCAATTATAAATCTATAAGTGATTGGTTTACTTATGTCTTCATTAGCTCCAATCTAATCACCTCTGACTTGTCAAATCAAGTGTATCATGCCAACGAGTTCAAAACAAACTGCTCGTCTATTCCAGCACTTCGATCCGGGCGCCGATGCTGTACCCAATGTTCCCGGCTTACTACATATTCAACACTCTCCTGTGCTTACTCCTGGTGTTGCATATGGTGTGGACCTGGCTAATCCTGCAGATTGCGTACAAAGCCATCACCGCTGGACAGGTATGATAATCACATTCCACTTATTTCGTTCTGAGTGTTAGCGATTATTATGTCATATTATTAAAGAGGGTAGTCTTGCAATTATTATTGTAGAATATTCATAAAAATTGTCACGTTTGTAATAGAGGGCGTTAGTGTCGTAGAGACACTGTTCAACGATTTTGGTAAAAATCACATTCCACTTATTTCGTTCTGTGTGTTAGCGATTATTATGTCTTATTATTAAAGAGGGTAGTCTTGCAATTATTATTGTAGAATATTCATAAAAATTGTCACGTTTGTAATAGAGGGCGTTAGTGTCGTAGAGACACTGTTCAACGATTTTGGTAAAAATCACATTCCACTTATTTCGTTCCGTGTGTTAGCGATTATTATGTCATATTATTAAAGAGGGTAGTCTTGCAATTATTATTGTAGAATATTCATAAAAATTGTCAAAGCTTGTAGAAGAGGGCGTTAGTGTCGTAGAGACACTGTTCAACGATTTTGGTAAAAATCACATTCCACTTATTTCGTTCCGTGTGTTAGCGATTATTATGTCATATTATTAAAGAGGGTAGTCTTGCAATTATTATTGTAGAATATTCATAAAAATTGTCAAAGCTTGTAGAAGAGGGCGTTAGTGTCGTAGAGACACTGTTCAACGATTTTGGTAAAAATCAAATTCCACTTATTTCGTTCCGTGTGTTAGCGATTATTATGTCATATTATTAAAGAGGGTAGTCTTGCAATTATTATTGTAGAATATTCATAAAAATTGTCAAAGCTTGTAGAAGAGGGCGTTAGTGTCGTAGAGACACTGTTCAACGATTTTGGTAAAAATCACATTCCACTTCTTTCGTTCCGTGTGTTAGCGATTATTATGTCATATTATTAAAGAGGGTAGTCTTGCAATTATTATTGTAGAATATTCATAAAAATTGTTAAAGCTTGTAGAAGAGGGCGTTAGTGTCGTAGAGACACTGTTCAACGATTTTGGTAAAAATCACATTCCACTTATTTCGTTCCGTGTGTTAGCGATTATTATGTCATATTATTAAAGAGGGTAGTCTTGCAATTATTATTGTAGAATATTCATAAAAATTGTCAAAGCTTGTAGAAGAGGGCGTTAGTGTCGTAGAGACACTGTTCAACGATTTTGGTAAAAATCAAATTCCACTTATTTCGTTCTGTGTGTTAGCGATTATTATGTCATATTATTAAAGAGGGTAGTCTTGCAATTATTATTGTAGAATATTCATAAAAATTGTCAAAGCTTGTAGAAGAGGGCGTTAGTGTCGTAGAGACACTGTTCAACGATTTTGGTAAAAATCACATTCCACTTATTTCGTTCCGTGTGTTAGCAATTATTATGTCATATTATTAAAGAGGGTAGTCTTGCAATTATTATTGTAGAATATTCATAAAAATTGTCAAAGCTTGTAGAAGAGGGCGTTAGTGTCGTAGAGACACTGTTCAACGATTTTGGTAAAAATCAAATTCCACTTATTTCGTTCCGTGTGTTAGCAATTATTATGTCATATTATTAAAGAGGGTAGTCTTGCAATTATTATTGTAGAATATTCATAAAAATTGTCAAAGCTTGTAGAAGAGGGCGTTAGTGTCGTAGAGACACTGTTCAACGATTTTGGTAAAAATCAAATTCCACTTATTTCGTTCTGTGTGTTAGCAATTATTATGTCATATTATTAAAGAGGGTAGTCTTGCAATTATTATTGTAGAATATTCATAAAAATTGTCAAAGCTTGTAGAAGAGGGCGTTAGTGTCGTAGAGACACTGTTCAACGATTTTGGTAAAAATCACATTCCACTTATTTCGTTCTGTGTGTTAGTAATTACTATATCATATTATTAAAGAGGGTAGTCTTGCAATTATTATTGTAGGGTATTCATAAAATTTTTACGCTTATAGAAGAGGGCGTTAGTGTCGTAGAGACACAGTTCAACGATTTTGTTAAAAACCTGAGTGGGTTTTGAATTTGATATAAATAATACTGTTGTATGTTGATCCGTATACCCACAAATATATATTATTTTTATTATAATATACAAAGGAGGTTATAGCTCTTTAACAAACCTTTATGAATTTTTTCTTTCAATATAAAGTTGATGTAAAACTTTTGAAGTGATGATTGTATAGCTTGTCAGCAAAAATCCTTGGAATCTATTACACACATATTTCCAATCACCCTGTATAAAGTGATCACTCTGAAATATGTTAACAAGGTTCAATATCTTCAGGCTGTACAAAGTCTGCAAGGATGGATAGTAAACTGTAATTGAGTTTTATATGTAGTATTATTGTTACAAAGCACGAGTTACAGAACCCTCTAAACAATAAACACTGAACCCTAGGATCAAGAACATGCGTGACCTTGAAAATCCTTACCGAGTACTATCTCGAACTTACTAGAACATTATTCGTAGTATAAATAGGTGTACTACCCATGTCGACAGTTCAGTGTTGTATTCGAGTTATAAGATTAAGATCTACGATCAGTGATACAACGTGACTATTTGTCAAGTTATTTGGACAGTGATTTCATGAGCGATTTGGAAGCGAAGTTTGGACTAGGCGAAAGTATACTTTGTGTTAAAGTAGGGTGACCATATGATTTGTAAATAAAGGACTCCTTATGAACCAGTGGTGATACATTTCGAGTCAGAACCCTCAGTACGTAACATTATCATGATATTATTATTTTTAATACCATTGATGCAATTGAGCTATACCTTCATCCCCTTTAACCCTTTCCACTCCAAGGCTGTTATGTAGCATCGATAAAATTTAATTGAATTATAGTATCTTGCGATTCTAGAATATGTTTCATTCATTCATTCATGATTCAAACATTTTAGTAACAAAAATCTTTTCTGTTTTAAAATTTTCCGCAAAATAAAGTATTACACCATGTCGAGTATCGCTCGACAGTGGAGCTTGTGGAACAAAATCAGTGTCGAGTGACACTCGACATTGGAGTGGATGTGGAGTTCACTGTATTTTACCATCTTCGGTTCCAGCTGGACGGTGACATTAGGAGTTCCAGCTCGGAGATCAGCGACAGCTCCCATCAATCCAACCACAGCACGCCCAACCGAGCCAACCATAAAAAGTGAGTTTTACAACGTACACCACGGACATAAATCTTGAAGAGATTTAAGAAAACCTTTAAATGAATCCATCATCATTATTCCAGCCGTATGTCCACTTTTGGACATGGGTTATGATGATATTATTGTTGAACTCTGTATTTATTGAAATCAATGTTGATGATACTGGAAGTGTAAAACTGGCAGGTTATAAAAACAAATATTTAAATTTGAAAATAGAACTCAAAAATTCTTTCTAAGGATGTTATATTATTTGGTAATTTATTTTCACAAAATGGCGTTAAAAAAAAACGTTTAAATTTCATTATGGATTTAAGAGGTCCACCGCTGGATGTAGAATTCCCACATAGATTTTGAAATAAGGTTCTTTGTGAAGGTTTGAATTAAGCCTTTCAAGACGGGCGTAAAGTCATCAAGGACTTTTAATAAATATCCTAGATGCAATAGTTGAAACAATTTTGTACAATGTATAAAAATTATCACCGAAAAATGATTACAAAAGATGATATTGATTAATAAATGATGTAATATTTATGATGAAGCCGCATAACCTTTTCATGGTATAACCAATAAAATTTGTTTTCCAGGGATATATAGGCACCGGTGTGGTGTGACAAGCGGAGCCTGTTCCCGGACAGTCCTGGCATCAGCGAATCCTCGTGAAGAACCGTCGTCGCATCGCCCACGACCCGTAAAGCGAATTATACAATCTAATCCCTGCTATATATACACAACATTACTCCTTTTGAAGTCATCTGTAATTTTTACTTTACGTATATTAGTATAAAGTTCATTTTTGAATGCACCACTATATTCTTATTTAAATAAAGATTTAATTTGTAAATAGAATAATCGAATGCATATTCAAATTTTATGCGTTAAAAAAGTATGGATGTGGCTTGTTTATCTCAGAATATTAAAACATCTAAAATATTATTAGTGGTATTATACAGGGTGATTGGTAATGGGTGTAAAAGATCTATAATGTCGTTATTTAATTTATAAATCCTATACAAAAATCAGTTTCAGAAATATTAAATTAAGCAGTGAGAATTTAATAACAATAAATGTTTTCATATAGTCAAAGCGATCACTTCATAGAGGATGATGGTCTTTTTAGCTTTTTGCTAATGAGCTATATATTCACTACAAGCTTATATATACTTATAACCAATCATCCTGTATATGTATATTTTTGTTGAAATTCCAGGATCATGAAAATATACAGAAGCATTATCAATCGCCAGATTCAGTGATTTTTACAATATAAAAGCGATTTCCATACTAAGCTAACACATAAATTTGACTTAAATATGCAACTGGTTGTAACTTGAAGTACATTGCATATATATGTGTATTATAATGTTTTGTATATATAGCAATGATTCCACTAGTAACACCAATAAATAGTTTTAATCAAAACATATATATCACGGGGCATAATATGTGGGACATATTTCTAATATATATAAATGGAGCTATACATATATAAGGCTACTGGAATAAGCATAGCAATATTCCAGTTTTTGGACGGTCATAATTTCGACAATTAAGGATACCTTTTGGTACGAATTTATGGTTTTTTTTCTGGTATTTCCCTTCTGAGTACTATCTTACAATTGTATGTTTTAATTATTTTCTCTGTGGAAATCATTCTTTATGTACAGTATGTTAAATATTTAATATAGCATATTTGACAAAACAACGTGACTTACAGAACACCATTTATATAAGCCATTATCAAAGATCGGATTACCTGATGCATGTTTGGTTAGGAAAGTATGGCGGCGGCTTCCTCGTTCCGTGATTCATTATTATATCAGCTGATAAAATCCAACTGAAAAGACTTTACCAGTAATCGCCACGATAACCGATCTTGACTATGTCGTAAGTCCACTTGTGGGGTATCTCCAAGCCGCGTTCAGTTTCTGGTGATTAAAAGAGATATAAGAGATATTTATACAATACCTACCGAGATCTTTTCATATAAATATCATTTAGGCTGGGTTTTTAAGTGGAGACCAAAGACCAGCGAGCGCAGTGTGGGAAGTTCACTTAGTTGGTGGTAAGACCAATAAGACCATTTTTAGTGAACGTCTCTGGTGAAGGCCTATAATGAATATGTCTCTGGCCAGTGCACAAGCAGTGTGATGGTAGGTCGCGAGTTCGATTCCCTGGATATAATCTTACATAATTCACACTTGATTTTCCATCCTACTCATCCATTTAAATTCTGGACTTTTTATAAAAAAAACGTGATCCATACTAAGCCAACGCTTCCGCTGTATAAATATGCATCTGGTATCTGATCCCTGTCTAAATTATTAACAATTATAACTATTTTGGAATGGCGCGCGATTGTATAGTGTTAAAAAATTAATTGAATTCGATTAAAATTATAAATTTGATATCAAATAAAGAAAACGTAATGACATCTTTGTTGGAATTAATGTTAGAGTAGTATTCTACCGTCCAATAGTTGAACAGGGCGTATCGGAATGCTATACGTGTATTGAATGATAGCCCAAAAAAGAGGTTCACTTGTGGGAACTGGGCTTATTTAGTCTGAAACCTGTGTCTAAGTGACCTAAGAGTTCAAAGGTCTTACAATCTATATAGCATCTTAAGTAGCGGCCCAAGTAAAGGACCCTAAGGTAGGCTTCGATTTGCTATATAAGTAACGCCCTCTGTGCCTTCCGTTCGGAAACTATACGGTGTTAAGAGAATTAAAAAAAAAATCGGTAAATTCGTTTCTAAATATTTTGTGACCATAAGATTTCATTTTATATTAATTTCTTTGTGAGATTTAATTAAAATTAATTAGTCAAAGTATAGGAAATCGCGCGCCATTTTCTTTTACTCGCTATACGGGGATTTATAGATTAGGTTTCATAGGAAAAATATAGCCTATTTACATCTAAAACACATTCGGCCTATATACGAAGTAACGTAGTTTTAAAAAGTTTTTAATTATTAAAGCAATATCAGGAGAGCGAGATAATTAAAAAACATGTGAGATAATTAATAATATAAATTATTTTTTAATTGATTTCGACAACGACAAGTTCAAATTTAAAAAATTAAAAATATGTTCACTTGTCAAATGTAAATTTTCCCGCCATTTCTACTTGAGGTTATGTCACGATGACATACAGTCCGAAGAGTTAATTATTTTATTTTATTTTGATCAAATTACTTGCGCTTAATTATTAAAGAGGCTTTTACTTATAATTTTATATTAATATTTACCAAAAAAAAATATCTTATGCTAATTTACCAAATAAATGTACAATACCCGGCGATAAATATTGCACTTCAATCTTTGGAAAGAGACAATCGTCTAATTTCGACTTCGTAGAGCGTTATCTCTGTTGCACTTAATACAAACAGTGTGTGTGACAGAGATAGTCTCTTCCCAAAGGTCGATGTACAATATTTATCGCCGGGTACTGGATAACCTAAGTTCTATTACGTAATTTTTTTTTTGAATATGGAACATAAATGAAAGAGTTTTTAAAATTTTTGTCTATTTCAGTATTATTTTTAAGGGAATTTGATTAGTTTTAATTCTTTTTAATTTTATTTTGTGTTGCTTTATTTTTAAATGTTGATTATTTAATTGGGAGATACATGACGTCACAATTTTTTTTTAAATTATAATTGATTTATTTAATTGATTAACTCAAAATGTAGGCCACATTTTGAGTTATAACTATTATATATAAATTATTTATCTGTGCTTCATATATTATGATTATGTTTACCATTTTTATTACCAAAATTCATGACTTAATCTATCTTTTTTTTAATTTTTGTGTGTAAAAATGTTAGTACTTTAAAATGTTTAGCTACAAATTAGTTCCTTTATCTATTAATTAAAAAAATTAATATGGCATTTATTAAGGCAAAAGAGGTCATAGTTCCGATCGTTTTGGGACCACGTAGTCGGTTTTAGATTAATTTGTTAAGATTTCGCTGTCAAAATTAACTATAGGTTATCTTTTTTTTTAATGTAGACAACTCTATTCACCGAACAAAGTTAATATAGCGCTCTTTCAGTCACGCATTTGTAAGCATGTGAAAGAGACAGATGAAGAAATATGAAGATGCGTTTACATATGGATAATTTTGTAAAAGGTACTCGTTGATCTAAATGAAAATTTCTCTTTATCTGACTCAGTTTGAAGTTCTCACATTAAAAATATTTTTATCAGTTGCTAATACTTATGTTACAAAAAGCATTCATTTTTATAAACACTTCAATCAAATTAGGAAGAATGTTCACGAGAACGCATCCGAACTGTACAATTGACAGATGTAGAATGACATAATATTCACATGTAAACACTTTTTATCTCATTATCAATGAGAACAGTTGCGCATTTTTTTGTATTATCTTAGTCCGGTGAATATAGTACTGTTACCTGGCTACCATTATATCGTGTAACATATATTTGACAACAGATTATGTTCTGGCTGTATGTCATAGTTGCCTTTGTCTAACAAATTTTGAATTTTTTAAATAGATTCGTTTCGTAAAATCTTTTTAAATCTTTCGTAAATATTTATATTAACCAATTGAGTGATTTAATTATTGTTATTTATTTAATAGCATTTATTTTGTTCAAAAAGTTTTCAGCGCAATGTATATATCGGAAGGTAACGCCATGTACGTATATATAGCAAATTTTTTTGTGCGGAAAACAACAAAGCAACAAAAAAAACAAAAAAAAGCAACAAAGACTGCGTACGGTAGCTTATATAAAAGTTGTAAGATCATAAACCAAATATTAGAAAAAAAAATAACGAAAAGAGCATATTACGAAGTACATTTAAATGGCCTGGATTTTGAAACGTCTGTGTGCTACCGAAACAGCAGTACCGCGCTATAGGTATGCGCAAGGCGAGACGGAGGAGGAAGTATCGGCCTCGTCCATTTACTCCCCCCGCCTCGCCCCGCTTTCCCAAGGCGCGGTACAGCGGTTTCGGTAGCACTATAACATTAATAGATACTAGATAGGACAATTTTTAATTATTAATTAGTACATATGGCACATTAGTGCGTAATAAAGTTACAATTCGTTATAGGTTAGGTATTTAGTTATTATAATTGGTCGGTAGAGTAAGTGATGTGCTTGAATGCAATTTTTGCATGCCGCACCTTGCTATAAGAATAGTCTGGAATAATTTATATCTGTGGCGATGGATATAATAAAATTCTGTATAATAATTGTGGCCGCGTAGATATATATTATGTTATCTGTCTGAATAAGAGGAAATCTAAGTATCCCGCCATTTTGGTTGTCAAATTTGACATTTGCGAAATGTCACAAGTTTATAAAAATCAGTAATTTTTTTTTAATTTCAAATTCAGCCAGGATTGTTTCGAGAAATTTCATAATATACTCTGTCTATCATATGATGACATAGGAAAATATTTTTTGTTAACTACATCTGGCTTCAATTTTAAATTTAAACAATAGATGGATATATCTTTTATTATCGTCGAGTTTAGTTTAATATATGTTGAAATGATGACTCATATATGATAACAAAATTTGTAAGAAATTGAATGGAACTGTATATTATATAAAATATATATAAACCAAATCATTTAGAAGTTGTGCTATCTTCTATGTTTGAAGATGAAGGTCTTGTACCAATGTGTGTTGCCGGTGATGATATACAGATCTGAGACATGGTCACTCACGATGGGCGTCATAAGGTTCGAGGTTATCCAGAGAGCAATGGAGAGGGCTCAAAGATAAGATCCGCAGAGGAACCAAGACCACCTTTGTAGCTCGAAGAATTGCTCGTCTGAAGTAGTAGGCAGTAGGAAAGGCACATCGCAACCACCAGAAGCCGATAGACGCGTTCCCACTATGTGGACCAACGACATTGTTATGGTCGCTGGAAGTCGCTGAATGTGGGCAGAGCAGGTTAGGCCTATACCTTGCAGTGGGCGTCCATCTTGAAAAGAAAAATTGAATATAGAGTATATCAAACTTTCTCGAAAAATCAATAACGTTTTTTAGCGGCAACAGATAATATATATATATATATATATATATGTATATATTTATATATATTACGTAAACTTAATGCAGTCACTTTGTAAACTTTCATATTTGATAATGCAAAAGACGAAGTTAGTGTTTCGTAGTTCATCCCCGCACAAGTTACATAATCTATCAGGAGGTTTATTCCCAGCAGTGGGAACCCTAATTTTTCATTATTAAATCACACGAATCGAAACGAAATGTTTAAATGCTTTCAAAGTTTACCTCTTATTTGGACACTCTGTATAATATAAAATTCATATCAAATTTAAACACACTGTACATTTATATATAGCACACTATATATAAGTAATAATTTATATGCAAAAGAATACACCCAAAGACGCTTTATAGTGTATAGGTATAGATCAAATATACATATTTAGTTTCATATTTAATTTGAATTTGTTTAATAATGTTAAAGTAAATAATTTAAGGGTCCGTGGACACACTTGGAACTTTTCGAGACCTCCGCCTATGAATGTGTTTAAAATACCAAAGAAAATATGAAACGATTTAGCTTTATTTCCAAAGAAATCAAAAATCCTTTGTAACGTAGATATGTATTTTTTAAAAGTTCGCGACCTTTAACATCGCGATCTTAAAGTTCGATCGTGTATCAGCTGCTTAACAGTTTAATACAAATTCGTATTTCGATCACTGATGACATTTTTAACACATTAAACGCCGTGCGGGGTATATACGACCCCCGCTGCACTTTCAGTTCAGGCCATTTGCAGTTCTCGTTGAAAAACAAATGATTCTTAAACAAATGAATTGCAGGCTCGAATATAGATAACTTCACGTCACGCATGCGTACGTAATGCATATTAAAATTTATAACTTATTACCGCTAATTATAGCTTTGCGGTATTGAAAAAGTGATAAGCATACGTCTTGAATGACTTTTTAAATTTTAAAAGTGTGGGTCGGATACGCTCCACGCGGCATTAATGGAAAATCTTCAAAAATTGCCGCGGCACGGGACGTGTTAAAAATCGCACATGTGCTGCCATCTATTATAAAGTGTTACATTTAGATATAATTGTGTGAAATTTCTCCGTTGAATATTTTGTGCCTTCTCGATAATTCGGTGTTCATTATTAATTAATATAAAAGTTTAAAATATTCTGTAGGATATAGGAATGTATCAGGCATTTTAAGAAGCATGACACTATGATACATAAAGCCTGTGTTCTTTACATTGAAATGTTTTTTTTAATAATACTTTCGAGCCTGAAAGGTGCAGAGGCTCCTGGCCTAAGACATCTTTCATCAGGACTTTATGTCGGGACGTTACATACTTATGTTTCACTGAGATGTCTCCGAGGTCTTACATCGCTTTAGCTGACGCTCTGTGCTGCAACTATCCCAACTTTTGGGTCTCGGTTTGAACTGTCACCTGTTTGACATTCCAACAAACCTCGACACAGTCAGATGCTATGTGTGTGTGTGGTCGTACATTCTTGTCCGAGTGGTCATGGTCATACCCGTAGATCTGGTGCCTCCTCGGTTCCTTGCAAAGCATCATGTAGCTCTGTGTTTGGCGGAGGGAGAGCATTTACTGACTTAGTGATACTTCTGATGATGTCGGTACATCTCTTTGGAGAACATCATCACACAACGTTCCATTGAGTCAAAGTTTCGGGTGATTTGTTCGAACTATTTAGTTTCAGTTGATGTTACCCCGAGGGCTTTTACAGCTTCATTGGAACTGAGTTCACGGAGTGGAAGGGTCAGGTGATTTAAAAATAAAACAGAAACTGGACGGACGCATTCAAGTTGTAGATATGTAGTAGAGCGCTCTACCTGAGTAGAGCTCTGTAGTGTAAATGTTGTGTATGCGGCTTGGGACGGCAGCGTGGACCACAGGCGAGCCAAGGATAGATCAGGATCTAACTTATGTTCGCCCACGCTGTTCGCGGTTAGGGAAGGAACGGCTGCCCCCTAAAAAGGGGTGTGGACAGCCAAAAAACTTGAGGATTCATATTTGCACAGTCGATAACCTCTCTTTCATGTTGAGTTCTTTGAGGATCGAAACCTTGGTTCAGTTCATCGTCCACGGGATACTAAGCATCCGTATCTACCACATTTTCGGGTCGTCAATTTTGCGACGATCCAGAATCCCAAACCAATCCAAATCAGATCTCAGGTCCTTATAGAAAAAATGTGAAGACCAGGATTCTCATAAGTCCTTTGTGTATATTTATACAAAGTGTTATTGGTCTCAATATTCTCCATATACTACTATCAGATCAAATGTTGATTCTATGGAGAAGAACCTGATAAGTCTCATACATTTCCAAACAAAGAATACTTTTGTGTCTGATACGTTCCTATTACGGTCATGGTATGGTACGTTGCATTGAACGCACTCTAACAAAAACTGTGTTATTAATTCCGATTTCAATAATAATTATTCTTATTTCTTCAACATTCGAATTTACAGTAAAACCCATTGTTTAAAAAAAAACACTACACCGGGTACAGTTTGTCTCGTACATTTGTATTAACAATTTAGAATGGCAGTTGAACAGTGCAGAAATGGTAAAAGCAAAAATTGAAACAAATTGAAAAAAAAATTCAGTTTATAAATAATAATTTGACATTTCGTATTTAAAAAAAATGATTTACAAAAATCAAAAAGGTTAAGATCGTAATGTGTTTTTAAAACACAATAAAACATCAAATAAATAATGCCATATACTAATAATTTTTTATATTTATATTACTTACTTATTGTTGGAGGCTAGTAACAAGTGTGTGTAAAACGACTATTTCAAATTCTTCCTGTTTAACTATAAGTTTGACGTTGTTATAAATATGTTGGTTTATGTGGGATTATTTTAATATTTGTAATGTTGATATTTATATTCTTACGCGAATTTGAAAAGCGTTTAATTTAAAACAAAAACTGTTATGCGAATTAAAAGTTATTATTTTCAGTGATTGGAATAATTGGTGTCATTTAGACTTTTCCTTTTTCGCGGTATATTTAAATATTACAGATAACCAATGACATAATACGAGTAGCTGTCATATGTCACCATAATAACTTTTTTTTTTCAAACGTTATGTTATTCCATTTCGAAATTAGGCATGTGAAAAATAATAATGTTATAACAGTATACATTTTTTTTTATAAATCGCTCCGTATGCTCTAATCACTGATAATTATTGTTCTATTTTTAAATTATAATTTTTTAGAGCATTTATTTAGTCATTTGTTATAATTGTCGTTCATAATATCGTATTGTGTATTGTCTATTGTCATACCAATATTTGCTACGTGCACTAGGAGACCTGGTATGTGGTACTTTAAGCGTTATATGGTACTGTGGTATAAAAAAATATGTTATTTATGACATTAATAAAATAAAGTTTTATTTAAAATCAAGTTATCCTTTTTTGCACATAGCAGATGTTGGTATAAAAATTCATGTAAAAAGTAATGTATACACAGTTCAACTCGGATGCTTGTGTTTAACAAGCCAGTGAATATGCGCTTGGCCAACTGTCGAGTTAAACTGTATATATAAAACGGGTTAGATAATTTTAATACGTCTATTTGGGGGTAAATAA
Organism: Battus philenor; assembly: GCF_028537555.1. Classification (NCBI taxonomy): domain Eukaryota; kingdom Metazoa; phylum Arthropoda; class Insecta; order Lepidoptera; family Papilionidae; genus Battus; species Battus philenor. The sequence continues at coordinate 12,270,051 of NW_027181686.1, forward strand.
TAAATTTAATGGTCTGTTGTGAGATCGTCGTGAATATTGTTCTGCGTATGAGCTTTGTCTTGCACAATATCTATTATTTTTTGTACACGTTACAAATGAAAAATATGGAAATAAAATAATTGCAACGATATCAATGTTGTTTCTAATTTCAAAGTTTTATTTTTTCTCTTTAATTTTGCTCTGTGGTATTAAAGAGAGTCATAACGTCTGACAGTAAAAAAACTAACAAATCTGTGTTGCGAACAACCGCGAGATAATTTTTAATCCCAAACCAAAATCACAGACTTTGTAATCTATCTGTAAATACAAGTCATGTCAGTGTTTATCTTAATTTATATGCTCTAATTTGTTTCTTTTATAGAATTGGACATTTAAATACATTTGTTTTTTTTTTAGATACTCTTTCTAATCGAGTTTTCGTTATTGCTTAAATTCAAAAAGATTTAATTTTTTTATTTATTAAATTAATTTTGGTATTGCAGAGACAACTAATGTAAATTTATAACATTTAAAAAAAATCATTGTATTAAAATCATTGGAGAATATTGACAAAAGTAACAACGTAGTAATAGGAAATAAAATGAGTAAGTGTTATCTTCCTCGTAATCAAGTTAGAATTATTCATTTTTGTTATCTATAATATTTAACCTGTTTCTCGGAACGTTACAAAGTTGTTTGTTTATCTGTGCATTAGTTTGTCCCGCTCCACCGCTGTCGCCCTTCATCCGGTGTGCGAGTCGGTTGGCTGCGAAATTAATTAATTATTCAATTAATATTTAGTTAAACTGAAAACGGAGCGGTTGTGAGCAACTGGTAGATATTTCTGAAATGCTTCGGCCGTTGATAGATACGTTTTGGAGCGCGGATGTGTGGTTGCCGCCGAACACGACGTGGGAGGACATCGCCCCGGGCCCGCACAAGGCAGTGCAGTACGCGGACCATCGTCACGTCTTCTTTCCTTTACCGTTAGCGTTTGTCTTCATAGGGCTCCGCTACACGCTGCAGAGGTGAGTGCAGAACCTTATTTGTCAGTGAAAATATTAGGGGCGTTTTCCAACCTGAAATACATTAATATGTCAGAATTCTTCGTATTATTTTAATAGGACGAGTCATTCATAGTTACTAGTAATTTAGCTAATCTTGTTCTATTTAAGATCAGGATAAATAATGAATGACAAACTCGCTGCTATTCAAAATATTTACTTTTTAAATAAAGTTTGCCGGCGCACAATATTGTTATAAATTTTTAACCATTATTGAAAGATTCGTTTTTTATCTTTAAGTGCTTGAAATCTGGACAAAAAAGACATAACACTATAAATTATTTAATCCTTATCACCAATGCGTAAATCACCGAAATATGTTTCATTATAAATAAGAATGTTTAACTTATATGAGTCATATAGGTTGATTGTTAACTGTAAAAACGTAATCTTGTGATAATACTACCAGCTCAAGCTAAGGTTCTGGCTTCCAGTTTAGTTACTTACAATGAGGTTTAGTTACACCTGCACCCTGACTCCTGAAACTTGAGGAAATGGTTAATTCTATTAAGCAAAGTCGCCTTTTATCAGAAATCTTAATCTCATCATGTACTTTTCTAATCTTTAATCAATATATGTTTTTGACTATAGATTAGATTAATATGTAATTCAATTTAAATATTAATCTATTGTTATGATAACATATAATGTGTGTTTGTTACTAATATATATTTATATAATTGCTGCATGAGAAAATATAATTATTTTTCTTTTATATAACTCGATTGTTATATAAACAATTAAAAGTTATCAAGTGTGTATTAAAATATTGTTAATTATTCTTTTAATCTAATGTAAAAAGCCAATTTAAAATGATTGATAACAGTATATTTTTATAATTATTTTAGTAGAAAGCATGTCTGTATTTTAACAATGGAATATACCAATTATAAACAATTACTGAGAAATTTTTGTATGTTATTCATTACAAGTATATGGGACTGAAAAATCACCCAAATCAACCTGCTGAAGAAAAAAAAAAACAAATTTTGGGTCAATGATATCTTCAATAAGCCAATTCATTTGCTATAGTCTGTGGACAGATGGTATGATAAAGAGAAACATAACACAATTGCTCTGAATTTATTAAGTCTATTATTTATGACAATTTAGATTAGAAGTAAGCAAGTTTAAAATTTTGGGTATTCTTAACCATTTGTTCATGTCAATATCTATAAAGGATTGTATAGTGTCCACTTTTATCATGGAAGAACCTAAATTTGATAGAAATTTAAATCAGGTTGAAATCCTGAAAGATCATTTAAGCGACAAGGGTTTCAGACAGGGTCATTATTTGGTTAACACAGTAGTAGAATAATTAATACCTAAGCTTTATTATCACTCATAAAATCATTCATGTTATAACATGAATTTTTTTGTAAAATCAACTTGCTGAATGTGTTATAAGGTAATTTAAAGAGATTAAGAAAGAGAAAATTTCTTTATTTGTCGATGTAATAAGTATATAAATAACAATAAAAGGATTCCAACAGCCATCCAAAACAACAAGGTAATTTAGGGAGATTAAGAAAGAGAAAATTTCTTTATTCGTGGATCTAATAAGTACATAAATAATAATAAAAGGATTCCAACAGCTATCCAATAAAACATCTTTTGCAAATGCCATCAAATGGACTAATTAAAAAAGCTATGATAAAATGTTAATTTTACAGCGCATTGAAAAGGCTTCAACAAGTGCTGGAAATGTGACATTCAATTAGAATCTTATTGAAGGTTTGAGAATGGTAAATGAGCTTTTTTTTTATGAACTTTGACCCGTCTGTGGAATGAAGTCTTTTTGTTAAGAGTTTTTTTCTTTTTCTTTTTTAAATATAATATAAATATATAAACCGTAGTCTTTGATCCCTATTTAGTAATGTTTTTATTTTTATTGGTTTTTCATTGTTTGACTATAAATCATTATATGTTCTCAGTGAGATAGTTATAAAGTAACAACTGTAATTAATTTTATATTTCTAAGCTTCTATGTTTGTACTTTCTTACTGCCTTTTGTTACTGTCTATCTCCAATAAAGTAAATAAATAAATAGTAAGAGGCAAATTGTTAATGGGACTGCTACATGTCAGTCTGAATTGAAGGAGCTTTTAAAAACTACATCCAACATTGTAAAATATCATTTAAAAAAAAACAACTGTAGTTTCTGGCTGGGTCCTCTCAGCAGAACACCGTTCAAAAACCATGGTACCTTATTAATCATAATGTTAAAGAACTTACAATTAAAAACTGTGTAAATATCAACTTAATAAAGATGATTTGAATTACATAGCAAGGAAAAGGCTTGCATCTGGTCAGACCAGAAGCGCACGCTCGAAATGAACAGTAGCAATATTAATTCCATATTTGAAAAGAACGAGTTAGATTGTGGTTAATATTATATCTATTTAAATACTCAAGAAGACCATCGTTTACAGTACCGCAGGATAAATTTTTCGCATGTCTGAGAAAACTTCACATAGGTAGTGTGCGACAGAGATAGCGCTCAACAAAGCCGAAATTAGCCGATTGTCTCTTTGCAAATGTCTATGTGTAATGTTTATTGCCATTACTATAACATTGACTGCCACAGTAAGTTATAGAAGTCTGCCATAAAATGAAAATTTGTTATTAAATAACAATGTATTATTAAAAAGTCTAATTCTAGTGTATAGTTGTCATCAAATATATATATATATATATATATATATGTATATGTGTGTGTGCTAATATGGATAGACTGCTTCTGCGAAAAAAAAAATCAATACTGGCTTGCACGAACAGAAAATTTATTAATAATCAAACAAAAATGTTATTATTAAAATCAGTTCAAAATCATAATAAAACTAATTTTGCTAACTAATAATGCTTTTTTAGTATAATTATATATATGATTATACTCTGTATATATATATATACACACATATAAATATGTATATAGAGTGTAATCATAGCTGCATAAAAATGGCAAATAAACACAAGACGAGATAACTCAGAATCCTTGAAAAGATTGCAATCTACGAAGTATCTCATGTTGGCAGTCAAAATTTTGGGAACCTACTTAAGAAAGATGAGTGTATTTAATATTTCAATTGAAATTCTGGCATTGAGTCTTCAAGACCAGGTGCTATTTTTCTCATTAGTAAAATAAGCATTTAAAACAATACAATAGGAACCATTGAAACTTGTATAATTCAACAATTAAAGTAATTGTGACTGACATTGAATTTTTAAAAAGTTTTATAACCCAGCCAAAGAATGGAACAACCATTCAAGAGTCGGCAAGCATGGACCGTCAAAGAACCTGTCATCGTTTAAAACCAGACGAGAGTGGTCAAATGCTTTGCCTATAAACAATAAAAAAAAATTAATTGTCTATTGTCAACTTTACAAGGATTTTAGTAATCGCAGACAATTTTCTTTAGTGAAATTTAATATTTTTATTGTATTTATTATGGAATATATGCAGTTAAATATTACAAGTGTCAGAAGGCAAATTTAAGAAAAACACTTAACTATAGTTACAGTACCTGGTAATTAATATTGCACATCGACCTTTGGAATGAGACAATCGGCTTCATAGAGCACTATCTCTGTCCCACACTACCTATGTGACGTTTTGTCAATCGTTATATTACGTGCGACAGAGATAACGCTCTACAAAGCTGAAATTAGCCGATTGTCTCTTTCTAAAGGACGATGTGTAATATTGATCGCCGGGTACAGAACATATACATTACTAAATAAGAAAGGACCAATATTTAGCCACTTCCGCACATGCAGTGGTTGTCGTGCATGAAAGTGCACCGCCCGCCAGTCCGCTCGTAAATGCGCATGCGACAGACAATCCCAACTATACAACCGCCACCGTAAACTCACTCGGTGTTTAGCACTAATCGGTGTAACAACTCCTGAAGATGCCCCGTGGAGGGGTGAAACACGTGTTGAGCTATTTAGCGATGGTAGTTGTGTAATTCGCATTGTTTGCCGCATGCGCATTTACGAGCGGGCTGGCGGGCGGTGCACTTTCATGCACAACAACCACTGCATGTGCGGAAGTGGCTAAATATTGGTCCTTTCTTATTTAGGATGGACTTCCGCAATGTAACGCCTGATTCCATTAAATATATACATTACTAATCGGCTATCTGTACAAATAAATAAAATTGTATTGTCTGTTTGTAATATTAAAATAACTGCTTTTGTTTTCTACATATATATAAGCATCTTTTTATATATGAGTAATTTGTTAAGTTATAAATGAGTTTTAAATATGTTTATTTCTATATATTAGTAGTGTCTGATACTTTGGGAAGACTGTCTATAATGGTAAAAAATTATATAGAACACTGGACAGAAAAAGTAAAAACTTTAAGGGTGGTTGTCATAGTATCAGCCTCTCCCACCGTTTTTGTGTTAAAAGTCCAGAATTTAAATGGATGAGTAGGATGGAAAATCATATCTACTTGTGTGAGAGAGACGACAAGTCAGGAATATTTCATCGTTTTAGCCCATAGACACCCACTTCAAGGCATAGGCCTCCCCAAAAGATATCTACGGGAGGATATACCATAATTGCCACACTTGGCAGGTTGGCTGGCAACTGCAGTATGGTATGGTACACAGGAGGCTGCTGACCATCATCTACAAACTTGTTTGTGAATAGTGGCAACCTTATATAATAAATGCATATTGTGAATTATATAAGATTGTCCGGGATATATACTAGTGATCTATAATCTCATGTCTAATCATTGTACATCTGATATAAAGGGGTAATAACCCATATATCTACTGGTATTTGTAGTGTAAGAAATAGCAGGTTGTTTTTTTCCAACCTTTCATGTGCCATGCCCATCATAGCCTTTTTAAAATTGTTACGCCCCCCTATGTAATATATATATACATATATATCTTTAACACCAAACATACCACAAGGGGCAAACAACCCATGGATCCAAAATTCTTATTTTTTGCGTTTGTAAATGAAATGGTCAATATACTATTTTGTTTAATTATAATAAATTTAATTTTCATTTATTTCTTAATAACCATACTTTATACATTCAAGCAGTAAACATAAAGTCGGGTCATTTGACACACTATTGTAGAAATAGGTACCTAGTAATTGTTGGTATGATTAGTGTTAAATATTTTTTTTTACTTTATTTTTTTATTTCCATACTCTTGTCATTCTTCATATGATCTATCTTCTGCTTATATTCTACAATTTCTATCCGTGTATCATAATTTTTATATTAAAGTGAAATGGTTAAACTTGTGTCAAGTCCACTTTAAATTGTCCCTGTTATAATCATTGCCCACTTGTGGGGCGTGGACCCGACGTTGGTAAACACTGCTCTGAATTAATAATGCTCCGTTAAAAGGACATGATAAAGAAGAATTTATCCGAGTACATAGAAAATTATATCAATTATTTAGAGTAGGGTTTATTACTGAATTGTTTCATTGAACACGCTAATTTGCGTGAAGAGTCAATTGTCTGTCTGACTTCATTTTGCTAGACGCAAGCAATTGACCGCTAATGTGATTGATGTATATTAACATACCGTATGTCAGATGTACTATCATTATCTAATTCAGAATGGTCATTGAATTATGCCTAATTCCATTGTCTATATCTATCTAGTTCTATCGTAGGAAATTCATATTGATTGAGATTTATATCTCTTTGTGTTCCTTAACACATTTTTGACTTTTGAGTTCTATTCTTTTGTATTATATTAGGGGGACCGGAAAGTAATGTTTTTATTTATTATTTTATTATATTTATAATATGTATTAAACCTTTTTTATTATAAGTATATATGTTATATATGTATGTATGTCTATGTATGTTTATGTTCATTTGTTTGTGAATATGTATTTTTTGTACACGTAAACTAACCTTTATAAATACTTTTACCTTTTCCATACTATGGTTGTCTGTAAGAGATTGCCATGTGTGATAAGACCGACCATTGTACTTTTTTTGTATATTATTGTAAAACTTATTAAATGTATCTTATCGTGTACAATAAAGAATATTAAATAAATAAAAATAAGTAATGTCGTTTCTGTCGACATGTATAGAAAAATCTATTGATTTGTTACCGCTCCGGCATTGATTTAGTAAACTAGACGGCAAAAGGTTGTTGATTAGAAATAAAAACTTGTTAAAAATGTAGTCATGTGAATTTAATTTAAAGTAACATTACTATATGTAGTGCCAAACATACAACAGAGTCTATAGACTATAGACTCTGTGTTTGACACTAATCGGTGTAACATAACTCCTAAAGATGCCCCGTGGAGGGGTGAAACATGTGTTGAGTGATTTAACGGTGGCGGTTGTGCGATTCGCATTGTTGGCCGCATACGCATTTATCAGCGGGCTGGCGGGCGGTGCACTTTGTTGCACGGCTGCCACTGCATGTGCGGAAGTGGCTAAATATTGGTCCTTTTATTACTTAGGGTGGACTTCCACATTACTCTCCGGTCCCTCTAATACTATGAGAGCATAGTAGGTCCCGTAGTGGTATCAGGCGAAACAGAGGTCAAATGCTTCATAAAGGAGAAAAACAGACTTATATAAAAACAGACTTATATAGAACTTATATAAAAATGTACATTAAAACCATTGTTTTGAGGTGAAATATTTTAGTTAAAAAAAAAAAAGATTGTTTATTGCCCTGACCAACCTCAAAACTAGCACACGGCAACACTGATTGTTTTTACAATGATAACAGGTACAAGTTGAAATAATAATTTTGATAAGAACATCGACCTTAAAACCAGCAAGAGTGGGCCTATTTTTGAATGACGAGACTTTATACGAATCTTTTGACGTTCTTCTAAATTTAGTTTTTTTATATCCGAACCGTTACTAACCTAGTTTTTTTTTGTTTTATATTTATAGATGTTAGATATATAGTGGTGTGCAATAGATTTGTAATAGAAATAGTAAAGTTTGTTATTCATTTCTCTAAATCAGTTTTTTTTTTATCTGATTTTTTCTGCAGTCCAAATGGCATTTGAACATCTCTTTTAACCCTTTTGATACCAGCGCTGGAGTTACCCGGCGTTCACTGGACGACCCGCGTGTACCAGCGCTTGAGTTAGCCGGCATTCACGTTGTAATGTGGGCTTCTGTAGATCCATGTTTTAAGATTTATCACAGCCAAATAGTATTTAATGGAATCAAGCGTTACTTCGCGGAAGTCCATCCTAAGTAAGAAAAGGACCAATATTTAGCCACTTCCGCACATGCAGTGGTAGTCGTGCAACAAAGTGCACCGCCCGCCAGCCCGCTGATAAATGCGAATGCGGCAAACAATGCGAATCACACAACCGCCACCGTCAAATCACTCAACACGTGTTTCACCCCTCCACGGGGCATCTTCAGGAGTTATGTTACACCGATTAGTGCCAAACACAGAGTGAGCTCAGTCCGTCGCCGCTTGTTATTTAGAGGAGGTAGCATATACTACCACCACTACATATGCGGAAGTGGCTAAATATTGGTCCTTTTCTTACAGCCAAATAGATTACTAATAATTATCCTAAATACTTTTGATTAGTATACCAGTAAAATCTTTAAATATGTAACATAAATGAGAAAATTGGAAGATCAGCCTACCGCCATGAAATGTGTACATGTCGCGGCGCGCTGTTCAGTTTCAGTAGAGTCACTTCGGCGGAACGTACTGCGGTAAGGAAAGGGTTAATATAGCAAAGTGAGAGGGCTTTCTAGGAATCTTGACTCTGTCTGCTACATACCACAATTTCAACGGATTGGGAGGTCGCCAACAACTTAGATCGCTTCGTTGCACCCTTCTCCATACAGTGATTAGATCGCTGGTTCTCCGCGAAAGGATCTAGAATAGGAGGTCTAAACCGGTGTTTCCCAACGTGTGGGCAATTTTACTTCTATGGTGTATGTTACATAGGGGGCGTAACAATTTTAGAAATGCTAAAATGATGCACGTCACATAACAAGGTAGTGAAACTGCTCTAGGGTATATAAAATTAGCAATTTCTTTGTAGGAAACTGCCTGCAGTTTTAACACTCATACAAGGTTGTTTTATGGTGCAAAATCGTTGCCAAGGGGGTTTTTTGGGGTAGAAGTAAATAAAATTTTGCTACTGCCGTTATGGAAGTATGCAATACCTTGGCGATGGATTCGTGGTGATTTGCCCCACGTGACTTCTGGTCCTGAGGTGGCGCTAACGCCTAGCTTATTATAATAAAAGGTGGGGGGACGCAGGTCTACCCCGAAGAGTTGAGGTCACTATGGTAGTATGCGAAGTGTTCCCGTAGTTTTAACATAGTGTCCATACCCCCCCCCCCCCTTCTCCAACCCACATAATAAGGCATAATGCGTGGTTTTTTTTTTTTAATTTTACGTTTTGTTATCTCTACGATCAGCTAGTATAGATAAATATTTTTAACCTTTATTTTTAGTTGGGATATTATCAAAGTTTTACACATGTCAACAAAGTAACAATGGGCTCAAATATTAAAATTTGAATTCATTTTGGAGGCAAGAAGTCGATCAGGAATATTATTTAGCTGTTAGATATAATATACAACATATAAAAATATATATATAGTGTATTTAACATGCAACGACTGCGAAGACAAATAAATATACCTTGACATAAATACAGGCCGCACGGACTATGCGCAAATAGAAATCCTATTATCGCATTAGAACACGCGAAAGGTCTCTTGTATTGTAAAATGCAATTTTTTATGTTACCTACCAATTCAACTATCCGCCAGGGGTGTCGAACTCGCGGCCCGCCTTTTCGACCTATTCAATAAACTCGTTTTGTTGATTTTTTTTTAATCTACAAATGCACAGTTTTTAGTTCCTTATGATGACGACACATAGCCCCTGTGTTGCAGAGAGAATAATAAGAGGTCATAGTTTATATATATATACCCATTGATTACTAATCAATTGTTGCAAGAACGCATTAAAACTACGGGACTTATTTTGAATTGATATCCAATAAATAAATCTCATTTAGATAATTATCAATAGATTTTAACAAATTACACTGCATGTGGGGTATATACGACCCCCGCTGCACTTTCCGTTCAGGCCATTTGCAGTTCTCATTGAAAAACAAAGCATTCTTAAACAAATGAATTGCAGGCTCGAATATAGATAACTTCACGTCACGCATGCGTACGTAATGCATATTAAACATTTATAACTTTTTCCCGCTAATTATAGCTTTGTAGTATTGAAAAAGTGTAAAGCATATGTCTTAAACGACTTTTAGTTTTTAAAGTGTGGGTCGTACATGCCCCACGCGGTCAGAATGGAAAATATTCAGAAATGGCCGCAGCACGGAACGTGTTAATAATTATTTTCGTAAGATTTTATCTTGCGATGGTTTCAAGCGGTGATGAGATACATATCTAGGTCGACAGAGACACATTGAAACTGCTTCGCTGTTTTCGAGATATTATAATGCAGCTGTCTTTACTCGCGTAGCAATCGAAAGGTTAAAATTACATAAATATTTATTTTAGATATTATATTGAATGATAACATTACAGAATAATATTTAACAAGTGTTTTAATGTTTACACATATGTGACTTTCAAAAGACACCGACGCTAAGGTCGATGACAGCTATATTAATTCAACGTGTCGATCTGTGTTGTAATAATAAAAAATTATAATTGTCTTTCGGACCCATGTCTACCGAAGAAAGCCCAAAGGCATATCTCACGTCATTCAGATCGCCCAATCAACCAATAATACGTCAAATATTGTAGTACTGTCTCGCTCGCACAGTACCTACACGCAGATCTGTGCGCGTTCACTCACCCACTAGTTGTGCTACGCAAAATGTATAGATGTAGCTACAAAATAAAGAAGTAAAGAACAAGAACGAAATCGAATAGCAATATTCAATAGTGTTTCTTATACGTTCGACGAACTTTTACTCAACGTACTGTGTTATATACTTCCAAAGATCGTCTTGTGATCCATATGAGAAATAAAATGATATCGATCATAGATTATTACATTAGCGGGCTGGCGAGCGGTGCACTTCATTGCACGACTACCATTGCATGTGCGGAAGTGACTAAATATTGGTCCTTTTCTTACTTGGGTATAACATGGCGCATCCATACAATCGAGTCATAATGTTTTTTTTTTTAATATTGTTTTCATATTTATACTACTATATTGATTTAAATGCGTGGAATAAAATGTTGATGTTCACTTAAGAAGCTAATTATTGTAACGCATCTATAAAACTATATTTGTAAAGAACAGCTGTTGAGTTTCTCGCTGGATCTCAGCAGAACTGCCTTCCGAGCTGATGGTAGCTTCCTGTAGGGATACCAATGCCGATATTTTATTTAGAGTGGAGATTCGAAAGTGCTGGTAATAGCATATTCGAAAAAACAATATTTTGATACTATGAAATATTTCTGTGTTACCTGATTTATTATGATTTATGTGTTTTTATCCTTGTTACAGGCTCGTCTACGCTCCTTTCGGAAAGTACTTAGGAATTAAGGACACGAGGCCGAGGAGAGCTCCGAACAATCCTAAACTAGAAGCAGCCTACAGAGCATCGTCCAAATTAAAGCAGGTTAGTCCAGTCGGGAAGAATAAGGTCCGCATGTGAACGAGGAAGCCCAGCGGTGTGGACCTCATTCGCAATCTCGAGACATAGCCACGCTGATTGTCAAGTTAAATTGGCAGTAGATAAGGGGCATAAGTAAGAAAAGGACCAATATTTAGCCACTTCCGCACATGCAGCGGTAGTCATGCAATAAAATGCACCGCCCGCCGAGTCAGATCTCAAAATGAAATTGAAATTTCTGTGAATGGCACTAATCGGTGTAACATAACTCCTGAAGATGCCCCGTGGAGGGGTGAAACTCGTGTTGAGTAATTTGGCGGTGGCGGTTGTGTGATTCGCATTGTTTGCCGCATACGCATTTATCAGCGGGCTGGCGGGCGGTGCACTTTGTTGCACAACTACCACTGCATGTGTGGAAGTGGCTAAATATTGGTCTTTTCTTACTTAGGATAGACTTCCGCGAGGACCACGAACTGGTAATCCATCACCATCCCAGTTTCTCTATAGAACGAGTAGGAAATCGGCCCACTACTAAGCTTTTTGATTCTTTTTCTTTGACATTTATTTCCTGTAAATTTCTAACTGTAGTGAAGTTTAGTGTTAAAAACTTAAAGTAAAAACACATGTTAATTTATACATTTATTAATTGAATTTAAATTAAAACTACTCAAAATAAAATTTTGTATCTGTTATGTAAAATATACGTAACATTAAATAAACACAAAATAAACTATAAATAAAATAACATAAGCAATAAGTCAATATTTTTAGTGAGAAAGATGAACCTGATGCTTTAATAATAAATTATCAACATTTGGCGTCAATTTTGTAAGGGTTAATCTTAAATCTCCTCGGCTATGATGTCCAGTCTGTGGACCCCCATTTTCATTTCATGGACCCCCAATTTTTTTTGCTGACGTAGACCCCTTGCAGGTTGTCATAGACCGCTAGGGGTCGATATAGACTACTTTGGGAATCACTGGCCTAGATCATTGCTACGTAAAATATATTCGTGGAGAAATGGGAAAGGTTTTATTTATTTTAAGGATAAATAACACGCGGACTGTTAAACACTTGACCCTTTCGTCTCGGAAGACTTAAACATAAAATTTATTAAAAAATTTATACACCAAAACCACGTGCAGACAATGGAAATTAGCGCTAGACTAGCAAGAGTCATGCAGACAGCGTGCGATTTTTGTAAATAACCTCAAAGCCAAACGCATAAACAACGGCCTGGTACAATTTCCACTGAAAACGAGCGATCATTTTAGGTTCCAGGGGTTTTCATACATTTGTGGTACACATATGTCCCATCCGGGACAAAAGGGTTTAGCGGGCCGCCAAGCATTTTCAAAGTTTTGTTTATTTTATCGACTTTCTCCTCTCGATAAATAATTAATTATAATATAATGGTAGAGCATACTAAAATTGAAACAATTCGATTGTGATTAGTTACTTGATTTATTCAACACGAACGCAACGATTGCTGTTGAAATCTTTTCGATTTATTTTCTAACGCTTATTATAGTTTTGCAAAAAATAAATATTTTATATGCGACCCGTGAAAAAAAATAATTTGAACCGTTAATTTAAAAGGTTGGTCACCCGTGATCTGGTCTATCTAAATCTTGCAAGTACATATTCAGCCTGATGCATTGTGTACAAGAATAAAAAAATAGTATTAAAATAAAAACTTGACACGGGGAATCCCCGCATATGTTTCTACACTCTTGTTATATACCCGTTACGGGCCAAGAATTCGCGTAAGGAAGTCAATTATAGTAACCGTTTCGCTTTCACTATTCCATCCGTTATATCCGGACATTACGGTCAATTTAACGGAATAATGATAGCTTAGTTTTTACGTTCTGAAATTTACGGTGTGACGCCTTATTTTCATTAGACAGTTGTCATACAGCGCACGGGGATTCCCCTCGCGATCTAATTATGTAATCTATTTGTTGATGTTTACACCTTTTATGTCTTGGTTTTTAAAGTGGTCCAGGTGGACACCCAGGACTCCACGGGATACTAGAGTAGGTCAACGTTGGCGTGAGAAAAAGTGTGGTATTATGATATGCAGAAGATGCTGCTGACCATCTTCTGGAAGCTTTTTTGTGAGCAGTGACATTCCTATATAATTACTAGCTGATCCCGCAAACGTTGTTTTGCAAAAAAAAATATTTTTAATTTTCAATTTAAAAATAAGGGTTGATCGTAGAGGGGCGAAAATTTATGGTTGTATGTATTCTTGTATGCTGTATCATAAAAAAATAAAAACAAAAAATTTCGGCAAAAAAATAAAAAAATTTTTTTAAGGGTGAACAACCCTTATCACTTAGGGGTATGAAAAATAGATAGTAGCCGATTCTCAGACATACTGAATACGCATGTAAAATTTGGTAAAAATCGGTCAAGCCGTTTCAGAGGAGTTCAAGTTCGAACACCGTGACACGAGAATTTTATATATTAGATAAAATGCAGAAATTGTTGATGAAGATGGTAAAACGGGAAAGGAATCCACGACTTACCCTCACAAGTCTTAATCCTCTACTGCTCGACTATCACTGCTCAAAATAATCTAAGTAATCAAAATCAGACAATACTCCATAGAGCTATTCGCAGAGATATGATATGTAACCTGTTTTGATATCACGGAATATTTTAATCAAATTCACGTGAAAATAATTTTTGCGTATTAAATATTTAAATGTATATAAATTTATCTAAATAGTATATTTATACATTTGTACTAAAGTGTAAGTCATCTGTCTCATTGACAAGACGCACACGAGATATTTGAGTAAAGATAATGGGTAAAATGTAGATTTGATTTAATGTCTGTGCTTTTTTGTCACTTAGGCTGGCATTTTATTATGAAAGACCATCGTCTAACACCCAAGAAGGCCTTAAAGTATTGTGGCTGTACTGGCCACTAATACGGCACGGAAACGCAACAAATATTAAAAAAAAAGTTAACCTGTCATGTAGAATTTTCGTCAAAAATACCATTTACCTGCAAAAAAATTCATTTTCCTATCCCGTAACAAGTGGACATGCTCCAAATCAGGTTTAAACTGATCAACTTTGAAATGAATAATTTTATATACAGCCTTAATATATTGTCGGTAAATACATTTGGCCTCTGTGAAACCAGTTCAACCATTAATATTGTATAATGGTATTAGAAGGGAATATATGTTATGTTATCTGAACAACAGAGTATACATTTATAATAAAGTACGACGAGACATCTTAACCCTACCTTTTTTAGTTTTAAATGTAAAATTAAAAGTAAATTTTTAATGGAATCAGGCGTTATCTCGCGGAAGTCCATCCTAAGTAAGAAAAGGACCAATATTTAGCCACTTCCGCACATGCAGTGGTAAATTGGTACTCACATTAGTAATTTGGCAGTGGCGGTTGTGTGATTCGCATTATTTGCCGCATACGCATTCATCAGCGGGCTGGCGGGCGGTGCATTTTATTGCACGACTACCACTGCATGTGCGGAAGTGGCTAAATATTGGTCCTTTTCTTACTTAAAAATAAATTACTAAATAAATCTTATTATAGCAATTAAAATGGTATACGTGAATGAAACGTTCGCCCCGAGAACGTCGATAGTTAGAGTACTATAAGACTCTTTATTAGAAACTTTTTTGTTCTTTATACAGTAATACCCCGCTTTACGCGAGGGATACGTTCCAAAAAAAAATCGCGTTAACTGAAATTCGCGTATAACAAGGTTTATGATTAAACATAGTCAAAAATTATTACAAAAAAATACAAATCATTTTAATCAATCACTTTAATTCTAGGAACACTTTATGCAATACATACTCTTATTTTTTACGGAAAAATACATCTATTGTCTTTTGGGTAACGTTTTGTTTACGTTCTTGTAAAATACGTTCATAACACCCAACACTGTTTTTAATTGTTTGACAGATGGTCAAGACACCATAGAGAAGTTGTTGACTACATTATATTTATACGCACTCTTTCGCGTAATTCGAGGCATTTGAGCGCGAAATTTGCAATTCGCGTTATAGTGAAACCGCGTATAACGGGGTCGCGTAAAGCGGGGGTATTACTGTATATGATTTGCCTTGCGTTAAGAGACATACATGCGATGGCATGTTTGTTGTCGATATATCTACCTACCCTCACCAACTGAATACTTCGGTTTTGATCACTATGTGATTTTTGCCCACAAGAGAATGAGAAATAAAAATTCTAATTGATAAAATGGTTACCCACCTACATTGCCCACAAAAATAAACCTGCTGCTAAAGTTAATAAACAAGTCAATAAAATAAAAAGTTAAACTTAACTATCGAAGCGAGGTTATGTATCTTTGAACTTAAATGTTTAAAGATAACACATTCTGTTTACTTTTACTTCGCAGTCGTGCAAAACAATGTAATTTATTTTATATATTTTATTGACTTTTTAAACGGATTTAGTCACTTAGATAGCAATGGAGATAAATATTCTCGGAGATTTGCTAGAAGATCGATTCGGGAAAGAATTTCGAAGAAGAACGAAAGGTCATCGATAAAAGACTGCTTGTCTGTTGACTCGATTTGCTAGAGTTATATTAGGGGGACCTGAAAGTAATGTCGTTTCTATCGACATATTGTACAGATAAACTGATTTTGTATATTAGATGGCAAAAGGTTGTTGATTAGAAATAAAAACTTGTTAAAAATGTTTTCGTGTGAATTTAACTTAAGATAGCGATATTACTTTCCGGTCCCCCTAATATATACAGGGTTATATGTCTTTACCATTTTCTTACTATATTAACACTACGTTGTTTATCATTTCTGAAATCATTGATTTGTAATATATACCATATGTTTAATAGCAAATGAACTGTATATTCAAGCTTTTATATATATAAACATAAAGTGTAAATTTTAATTTATTATTAGGGGGACCGGAAAGTAATGTCGTTTCTGGCGACATATTTTACAGAAAAACCGATTACTTTGTTACCGCTCCGGCATTGATTTTGTATATTAGATGGTAAAACGATGTCGATAAGGAGAATATATTGGTGATTATAAATAATTTGTTAAAAATGTAGTCGTGTGAATTTAACTTAAGAAAGCGACATTACTTTCCGGTATCACCAATATATAATAAAGTTTCACGAGATATATTTAACCTTTTCATATCTTATTTTTAACATCTAAAGTTATATGTTAATATGCCTTATAAAATTTAAAAGTTTTTAGTTGATCGAGATATGAAACTTGATTTGTTGATTCATTTACATGATTGATATTATAATGTACATATCTAAGGTTTTTAAATTTCATTTGAAATAGCAACTGTTGTGTTTCTCGCATACCTAGACGTTGGTAATTTACTGCGTATGTTAAAATAATCGACGATTTAAAAGCGCATGTAAATGTCTTTTTTTTATTTTTAAGGCCCCCGCTGTTGGGGGCCTCTCGTACTCCTATTTATGGTGGGACCGGGATTTTATTGGCAATTTAATTTTTCACATAATTTTTTATTTTCTCTCTTCTTTCATACTTTACTTTCTCTTTCGGTCTATTATCTATCTTTCATGCTACATTTCTGCTTTCTTACCCTTTTGCTCTGTTCATCTATCATTCTTTCCCTTTTTCTTTTTACATTTTCAATTTACATTTTTATTTTACATTTTTATTACTTATATCCTATAATTATTTTCTATCACAATTTTATGTATCACTTTGGTTCTATTTTATCATTTATTATCTCTTTATCTATTTATTTATTGTGTTTGCTATTTGTTCATTTCAATGGCACTTTATGCAATTTTTTTGCAGAGGGATGCGAATGACTGTTTATCTTCTCCGCCTATCAGGGAGGCTATTGTCTCCTCTTTGATTTTAACGCCAGACCGGCACTCGAATTCGAGCATGTAAATGTCTATTTGAATAAAGATATTTTAAAATCGATTTGGATGGTTGGTACAGCTTCAAAAGCTAGCCTCGCGACGGCCCTCCGATGAATGGTGCTCCCCTACCATAAACAGGGCCTTCGGAGTCGCGGGAGTTTAGGGTGGGGGCCCTAAACTCCCATTAGCTTCGGCGACTCTGAGGCGGACGATGGTTCGACGTGGTCCCGAACCATCGTGATAGTACCACGAGGGTTTCGGGGGTAGCGTATCCACGCATACCCCGGGACGGGCTATCGAAATATAGCAAGGCGCAAGGGAAGACCGCGTGGCGATCCTTGACCGGGAGATACCGCGGTCCCCCGTTTAGCGCAGAGGGCGACCACCGGGGGGGGTTTTAGTGGGAAGGAATCCCACATACCCCTGTCCTCCCCCCAGAGGCAGAGCATCTTGAATACCAGAAGATTTCCCCAACCGAAAAAAAAAGAAGCTTCAAAAGCTAATTTTTTAGGGCCGTAGCCTTCGGAAGGTGGGGAGAACACTGCAATGCTTCTTTTTAATAGAAGAAAACTTAACTGGGTAGTAAGGTATTTAAGACCTATATGATAACAGCTTATCTAAACATTAACCTGCATTCCTAGAACGTGGACCATTGATAAGCACAGCACGCGTCACGTTGTCTACGTGGTCACGTTTGAACCTAACACGTAAATATGTTATTTACGTGTTAACCCTTTCCTTACCGTAGTACGTTCCGAAGTGACGCTAGTGAACCGGGCATATGGGCCGAAAGTGCACATTTCATGGCGGTAGGCTGATATTCGTATTTTCTCATTTATGTTACATATTTAAAGATTTTATTGGTATACTAATTAAAAGTGGTTAGGATAATTATTAGTAATCTATTTGGCTTTGATAAATCTTAAAACGGATCTGCACATAAGACGATATTACAAGGTGGATACCGGCTAACTTCGTTGGTAACGAAAGGGTTAAACTTGTTCACATTCTTAACCCTTAAATGCACGACTTTTATTTATACTTTTAAAAAATATATATCTTGCAGATAGGTACACTACAATGCAGAGGAAAATATTTTTATACATGTGTAATAGTATGTTGCAGATTTGCATCATTATGCATTAAGGGGTTAAGTGATAAAAACTTTTAGTGCTGTATCATTAAATTTTTTTGTAATTCTAGTTAACTTTGTTAGTTTATTTTTATATTAGGCGATTCATTTGACCTTTGTCTCGCCTGATGTTAAGCGATGACGAGGTATTCAATGCTAGATGCTTGCATAGAAGAAACCCATTCATGTCTTGAAGAATCCTAAGATATAGTTGGAAACAATGATGCCGATATGTTGTTCCACTCCTTGTCTGTTTGCACTATAAGAGTATTAGCAAAACTCTTAGTGATGGAAGGAATTTCAACAGTGTATGGATGTAGTGAACCCATGCGTCTTGTCAGATGGAAGAAAGATGGGAGAATTCGGTGTAATTCCACTGCAAGCTCTTCGAAATGCAATATGTAGAACACATATAGACTGTCAACCTTTCGCTGATGCTTCATGCTCTGAAGCCTGGCGTTGACCAAAGCATCGTTACCAGACAGCCTCTTGGTTCGTCTCTGTGTGGAGTACAAACCTTCGAGCTGGTACTTCACGCATGACCAGACTTGTGCTATATACAGACAGACTTAAGAGCTGTCGTTGTGTAAAATACTGCTGATTTTTTAAAACACCTATCCCCCGATTTACACGGTAGATACGTTCCTGAGAAAAACGTGTAAATCGAAAATTAAAAATTTTCAAGTCAAAACCGTGTTAATCGAAAAACTCGCAAAAAACCTATAATTTTGCTATTTAAAAGTTGTGATTTTTTTTCAATAATTTTAGGTGTGCACAAAAATAAAAATAGAATGCATTGACAAGTTAAAATATTTAATATATTACAGAATTTTTTTTTTTAATTTAATTACAATATACATTAAATAGAAGAACAAAAAGTATATTACTCTCAATTTTTTTTTCCGAATCGAAGGTTCGAATTCACTTTCATCACTCGAAGTTATTTGTGCCGATTCGATGTTTGAAGCAGAAATATTTACATTATGAGAGATGGTAATAAAATCGGTTATTAAAATAAAAAAAAAACTTTTTTGGAAAACCGTGTAAAAGCGAAAACGTGTAAAACGAGTGCCGTGTAAATTCCGGGATAGGTGTATTTATTATTACGCTAGAAAAATTCCATGAAATAACTAATGTAACATATTTCAAAGCGATCACTTTAAACTGAAACATTAAAAATAGTGTGCCGTTATAAGGCTGTAGATGGTAGGTTAAAGAAAACAGCAACTCGGCAACAGAAGAATATATTTATTTAATTAAAATGAGTAGTGGGCAGAAGGCCTGGTCTGATTTTGCATCACAGCTCGATAATCTCCTGATGATGATGGTAGCCAGCCGCACGATCTCCCAGCACTGATCAGGCGGCAGCAAGTTGGAAGCAGGGAGCGCTGGTAGTTCACAGGATGTGTTGCTTCCGGTGCAAGGTGATAAAAATTCAACCTCAATGATAGTAGGTTATTTTTTTGTATAAAATTCGCACCTGTGAATAAATGTCACAGTTATGATATATATATATATATATATATATATATATATATATATGTACGATTTGCTCCGCTGACAGTAAACCCCGAGATGGCTTGCGACGAAGGAATGAAAGAAGCCGAAAGCAGTTGATGTGATTGTTAACTGTCAGAACGGAGTTACAAAATGTAAAGCATGTAAAACAAAAATAGAAGAGATAAACAAATAAACAAATTGAAAAGTAATAATGAATACATAATGATGGAACTATGGACACAGACAAAATGTTGAGCTCTAACTTATAGCTAAACGCTACTTAATAATGATGTCTTTATAATATTTGTTCAACACTTGGGGTGCGAGGCGATATAAAGGTTGTGCCGTGAATTAAATGATGCCCAGAGAATGAAAAGGACCAAGACGTGAATTTATAACGTAAATTCTAATTGGCCCCGGCGCGTGAGACGTCACGTAGCTGGTGAACGCGACCGACACAAAGAGTGCGGTGCGTGAGACGACACCTAGCTAGTGAACGCGACCGAGGCCAGGGTCCTTCTCCCGGGCAATGCCGTAAACTGCTGTGGCTGGTGCGCGGGCGCAATGGAATGTTTGTTATAAAAACAAAGATCCGCTGAACCAATAGCACGCTTCCACGAAATCACGCCACTTGAGATGTACCGTTCCCGCCAAGGGTTGAACAATTTTTTTGCTGTATTGCGATTTGTGAGATGTTTCTCGTGTTTATATTTTAATGGTTAAAATTTTATCTAAGATTTATGGGACGTTAACTTGCAACGTTACAATAGTTGTAAAAATTTTGAAGCTTTTTACTAACGTGATCTATACATTCAATCATCCTGTATACTGCTATGTACATTGATATATATATATATATATATATATATATATATATTTGGTTTTTATGGTGTACTTTTAGGCAGTAGTATCCCAGCGGTAGAGATTGACTTACAATGCTTGGGTACTATGCATTAATTATATAGTATTGACACTCCTGAGAAGTTTCCAGAGGATGGGCAGCAATGTCCTCTGCTTACCATAATATACTGATCATCAACAGTTCTGCTAAGCGTGGTGATTGATATATCCCCTCATAGATGTCTATGAGAGACTGTCACTCTGTGTTTGGCACTAATCGGTGTAACATTACTCCTGAAGATGTCCCTTGGTGGGGTGAAACACGTGTTGAGTTATTTAACGGTGGTAGTTGTGTAATTCGCATTGTTTGCCGCATGCGCATTTATCATCGGGCTGGCGGGCGGTGCACTTTATTGCACGACTACCACTGCATGTGCGGAAGTGGTCCTTTTCTTACTTAGGATGATAAACTTCGATGAAATTTGTTTATGAGAAAAAACCTCTGATCCATGTCAAACACTTGTATATGTCATGGGAAGAATGATTAATGAGTTGAATTCTTCTCCGTAATGTCGTACATAAATTTAAAGCTAATCTGGGAAGAATTAAACTTCAAGTTTTATTCGATCACCCACAATCCAACTGTTTATTGAACTGAAAAAGCAGATAAAATTAACAAAAATAAAATTGTTAAAATTGCCAGCGATTGTATTTGATAGCAGTGATAAGGAGACGTATGCGTATGCGCAGGTGATAAGATTAATCCGTCAATCATGAGTTGTTCTCTCGATAAGGTGTACACGCCGGTAGTCCGCGCGTATCAAAAAACCGATAAGGAAATTTCTCAGCGAGTCTTAGATGAATGGAGATAACAGATATTGAAAACTGCTGCTCGATAAGCCAATGTAATCATTGCATTACATTTTATTTGTACAAAGCTATTTATTTGCGGAATACACGTTCCATAAATATACCGCGAACAGAACCGTGAATATAGAATGGTGATTTATATGGTAAATATAGGGGATATGTTCCTAGGTGACTATATATTGAAATATATATATATATATATATATATAAATATATATATATATATATATATATATAAATTTGATTAAACCCTTGACATACAATTACGAATCCTACTCGTCGCGCATTTCATGTGCCGTCAGAGACTTATTGTGTCTAAAGATTCAGTCGTTACCTCGAGGAAGTCCATCCTAACTAAGAAAGGGACTAATATATAGCTACTTCCGCTATGCAGCAGTAGTCGTGCAATGAAGCGTATGTATGCGTACGTTAGCAAAAAAAATCGTGACTGAGTGGTAGTGGGGGAAGGTAGTATATAAATGGTAGAGCGGTGACGGACGGAGCTCACTCGGTGTTTGGCACTGGTCGGTGTAACATCTCTTGAGGATGCCCCGTGGAGGGTTGAAACACGTGTAGATTAGATTAACGGCGGTAGTTGTGTTTCGTATAGTTTACCGCGCGCGCATTTAACAGCGAGCTGTGCGCTTCATTGCACGACTACTGCTACATAGCGGAAGTAGCTATATATTAGTCACTTTCTTACTTTTATTGTAAATTATATACAGATGAAGTAATGCAAATTTGAACATGAAACTCACTGATTCTGGTCTTGTCAAATCACTGGCACGCCAGGCAAACCAAATTAAGTGGTTTTTCGAATGCGTCAATGCACATTC
The DNA here is from genome assembly GCF_028537555.1 of Battus philenor. Classification (NCBI taxonomy): domain Eukaryota; kingdom Metazoa; phylum Arthropoda; class Insecta; order Lepidoptera; family Papilionidae; genus Battus; species Battus philenor. Next base: position 12,292,788 of record NW_027181686.1, read on the forward strand.
TACTTGTATGTCAACAATTTAATTATATTAAACAAAATGTTGGTTAATTATATTAAACAAATTGTTTACAATTTTGTAGTTTTCTCTTGCTTGCCAGTTTTTAAAAGTTTCGATTCAGACTGACATGCAGTAGTGTTTGTGATTTGCCTCTTAACAATAAGACGAAAGAGATCGTAAAGCTAATTTGCCATTCTTAAACTTTCACTGAGATTTTTAAAATTGAATGTAACGTTTCTAGCGCTTGTTGAAGCCTCTTCAATGCGCTGTGAATTTAAAGTTTTATTTTCATTTTGTTTTGGTAATTTTGGAGTTCAGTTTTAATTACCTAGTATGTTGTAATGTAACGTGTTGTGCTTTTTTTTTTTTCAAAAAGAGAATAATAAATTTATATAAATTTTAACGTGTCGTTTGTGGTTACAAAAAAGGTATATATATTTTCCAATTTATTTATAGGGTTTGAGTTATATTATTTTGGTTTTTTAATTTTTTACTTTGTTCAATTTTCTTTTTAAAAAGTTGTATTTTTGTATCCGTGGAACCTATCTTCGATCTTTACATGGTTTGCTATAGAAAATCTTAATTCACTTTGCGGCGTTTCAATTTGCTTCGTGTTTTTTTTGGAACGTAACCACAACGCAAAGTGAGGTATTGGTGTACTGCTGATACTTCAAATATATTCAACTGTGAAATTTAACACGGATGACGTCTAGTTATTTTAAAATCCTGTACGTCTTACTGGAGCGATAACTGTTTAGATCAGGGGTGAGCAACCTTTTTTGCTCGGAGGGCCGCAGTTTCAAAAACAAGGGGCCATGAAGAAAATAAAGTACATATACAAGGTTCACAACATGCTATAAACGTGGTATATGTTACTAATTAGACACTTTGTTATCCTTTAAGCCTTGCTTCTCGGTTTTTTTTAAATAAAAATAAATTAAATTTTTACATGCTTCGAGGGCCGCATGCGGGCCGCGGGTTGCTCATCTCTGGTTTAGATCGAGGCTTAAGAAATATTACTTGCACAGTGGAATTAGGCTTCACAAAACAAAACGCTTGTTGACCAACCTATAGCCCATCACTAATGAACTTTGGTGGTGTAACTTCTTATATATATATATATATATATATATATATATATATATATATATTTGAATAACGAAGTGTCACATCGAAAAACGGTCCTTTCTTCCACTTGTCTACGCGGTGAAGTCAACAAATTACTATTACAGTTATACAAGATGACTGTCGGAGAGAATGGATGTCGTTTTACCTCGAGACTGTGTTCTATTTTACTTGCTGTGAACATAAATTACAATGGATCGATAAAAACTCAACACTTTTTATGTTCGGCCACTGGTGCAATTGTTTATGTAGGCTGTATTGTTTACGATGCAAGGTTTTCACTTGACATTGAGTGATAGACCGGGCTGATTATTAAAATTAAATTATTACTTGGCAGATTTTCTTTTAATATTACATTAGTATTCATACCACTTGACTTTTAAAACCCATGGATGCCAACAGAAAAAAACTGAACAAGCGTTCGAAAATTAAGAAATTATCTAAACATTCATAAACAAATGATTACTACGTTCAAAATTGATGCCGCCATTTTTTTTTAATTCTGATGTATCTCTACAGATGTATTATCAAGTAAAGGGTTATAATATGTTACGGGTAGAGCGCGTGGAACCTAATGGGACTTTAAAGTGACTATGTAGTGACCACGTATCAGACCTCAAGGTAGTTCGGGTTTGTAGGTTTTTTTATGGTCCATGTATTGGGGTCATTTCGTGACCCCTGTTTTGTAGGGGAGAGACGTTACATTTTCGAGTTAAATATCTTATTTCAGTTTAGTATATTTATTTATCTCTCGCAATTTCATTCATTTTATGTTCATCTTTCACATTTTATTTATTTCATCGAGTTCTGTTCTTTTTTCACACATCAACCTTTTTTCCTCAACTATATTCCTGGTAACATTTGGTTTTTATTACAGCATCTTTTTTCAATCAATTGTTATTTTGATATTTTACTCTTTAGTGTTATTCATATCGATGTTCTGTTGCATTATTTGTTGACAAAACCAGAGAAATGCAGGGGATATTTATCATCGCCCATTAAAGGGGGGGGGGGTGCACTTTTTTTTCGCCCACAATGTGACCATTTTAAGGTCGTAGGATGACCCTGGATCCACGCCGCTTTCCACAAGTTCTATTGGAAATATATAAGAAGACCTATATCTAGTGGCAACAAATCCTTAGGTCTGCGTTTACGCATGTATAAAGTTTCTACACACATCTTAGACCTTTTGTTTATTAGTTTTAAATCTAAAATTTAAATTGAATTATTAAAGAAATCTTATAGCATTCAAAAGTTTTTAGTTGATCGTTATATGTGTGAAACTTGGTTTGTTGATGCATTATAAGTAATAAAAAGGACTAATACATAGCTACTTCCGGTATGTAGCAGTAGTCGTGCAATAAAGTGCACCACCCGCTAGTCCGCTGATAAATGCGCATGCGGCAAATAATGCGAATTACACATCTACCACCGTTAAATCACTCAACACGTGTTTCACCCCTCCACGGGGCATCTTCAGGAGTAATGTTACACCGAGTGAGCGAAAGCAAGCTAGCGGGCGGTGAACTTTATTGCACGGCTACTGCTACATAGCGGAAGTAGCTATATATTAGTCCTTTTACTTAGGATGGACTTCAGCAAAGTAACGCCTGAATCTATTAGATATGTTGATGCATTTACATTAAATAGTGTTAAATTTCTTATAAAAGACCAACTTTGTTGAGTTTAAGCTGGCGATTCGGATTTTCTTTTCCTTTATTTGCGAAGCATGTCGAGGCCGAACATGTTACATGCTTGCTATAAGAAACCCACTAACTCTTGTCTTGAAGACTTCTAAGTTATGATTGTCTGGAAGTATAATGTACAAGCTAGGAATAGATGGGATCTATGTATATATATATACTAGCTGATCTCGCAAACGTTTTGCAAAAAAAATTAAAGTTTTTAATTCACAAATGTAAGATAAGGGTTGATCGTAGAGGGGTGAAAATTTAGGTTTGTATGTATTTTTGTATGCTGTATCATAATAAAATAAAAACCAAAAATATTGTTTAAAAAATTAAAAATAAAATTTAGGGGTGGACCATCCTTATCACTTAGGGGTACGGAAAATAGATAGTAGCCGATTCTCAGACATACTGAATACGCATGTAAAATTTGGTAAAAATCGGTCGAGCCGTTTCGGAGGAGTTCAAGTTCGAACACCGTGACACGAGAATTTTATATATATATATATACACATATATATATATATATATATATAAATATATAAATATAATACCGTGTCCAAATATAATAATGCTGTTGATATTTTTTTTTAGACTTTTGATTCTATTGATCTTTGTTTTCGGCCATATTTACTACTGTCATTTACATCTCCCGGGCATTAGAAAAGCTGGTAATATTTTCTCCTAGATTGGAAGGACTGTCTATATAATTAAGTCAAGCGTCTGTTTGTTCAAAGTTGTAATATCATTTGGCTCAGCCGAAACCATTTTGAAAGATGTATTGTGTCTTAAACGCGTCTAGTCTAGATTGGGCAATGTCACACTGCATTGTTTTTTCGCGACTTTTTTTTTGCCATAAATTTGACTTAAATCATTTTGCAATCGTATTCACCTGGTTTGGTTCCGTGCGAGATAAGACCAACGCAGGGAAGCCTTTTTGATAGGATTAAAGAAATAAAATATTTAATGGAATCAGGCGTTACCTCGCGGAAGTCCATTCTAAGTAAGAAAAGGACCAATATTTAGCCACTTCCGCAAATGCAGTGGTAGTCGTGCAATGAAATGCACCGCCCGCCAGCCCGCTGATAAACGCGTATGCGGCAAACAATGCGAATCACACAACCGCCACCGCCAAATTACTCAACACGTGTTTGGCACTAATCGGTGTAACATAACTCCTGAAGATGCCCCGTGGAACGGTTGCACGGCATTGCACGACTATCACTGCATGTGCGGAAGTGGCTAAATATTGGTCCTTTTCTTAAAGAGACAAAAAACTAAATCGAAGAACGACTAAAACGCCATTCCGATTGTTTCGAAGACTGGAAAAAGCATTTATCGAACGAGGATTACTTTGAAGGTGATGAAATTTATTTGGAAGAATAAATAAAAAAAAATATTTTACTAACAGACTCACCTTACTTTTTGATCAGTTTTAATTGTGTATTTTATGTTTACATATAATACTAAAAATGAATTTTGTTGGCATCACATTAATTAATTTTGTGTTTTGACTTTGTCTATTTGTACATCAGAAGTATATAAAAAAAAATCAAATGAAACAGATAAAAGATGACGAAAAGGTGATTTAATTGATATCTCTGATTTCTTTGCCGATGTTAAATTAATAAGGAAAAACAGAGATTATTTAAAATAAAATTGGTAAACATAAAATAATAAATATACACGAGTAACAATGTCATGTTAAATATATAAAGGATGTTACAATATAACCCTTTCTCATAAAGTGAAGCCGTGTAAATGCACACAGTGTGACTATCGATTTGTTATTTCCATGTACCAGTTTAAGTTCATTAGCGAAGCTTGTGGCGTGAGTAATGCTAAAGACCTATTTGTAGTGTAAATATATTTTACAAAACTCGTAAAGATATGTTTTATTATGAAAATACCTTTAACATTATTGAAACGTGGTCTCTTACTATAGCACTTGTAATAAACTCTCAGTCATGCAAGGATATGTCTGGGATTCGATCAGGTCGAATCAGGACAGTGGAGATTTATTTATTGGAGATAAACAGTAACAAAAAGTAGTAAGAAAGTACAAACTAGAAGCATAGACATATAAAATTAGTTACAATTGCTACCTTATAACTATCTCACTGAAAACATTCAATGATTTATGGTCAAACAATGACAGAACAAGTAAAAACATTAATAAACAGGGGTCAAAGACTATGGTTTATAAACTTATATTATGTTTGTTTATATATCTATATCATATATTTATATTATGGTTTAAATTGTATTGTGTGTACCCAATAATTTCGAACGAAATTGTCTTTTAAAAGATACAAGAGAGCACGAGAATATATCAATATCACTAATATATGAATTGTGTTGAGATGAGGAATATAGGCCAGTGGATTGGCATGTTGGAAGTGGCAGTGGGTATATACATATAGCACGCAGAATGGATAGCCGGCGGAGTCTTTAATTAACATTTTGTGGAGCAAATGTTCTTCACCGTTTCGTTTCAGCAGGTCCACACAGATTTCGACAGTTGCTTACGCAGTTGTTAGTGTTTATTGTGGGAAACGTGTATGACTTCATTGATGTTACCTACTTATAAATTAGTGGACATATAAAATAAAATTAGAAAATTTTTAAGAGCGATGTCGAGCCACACTCGACATCTGACGCGGTAGAATGAAAAGCGATACATCATTTATTATTTCAAACCATTGATTTTTGAATATAATTATTTGACATATGAACTATACATTCACTCATTTGAAGCTATTACACATATAAACAATCATCCTGTATGAAGACCCAGTGGAATTAATATATTTATATGTAATTATTTATTTATACACACGGTTTAGTTAGTTTAAAGAATATAAAAGCTCCAAGTCAGAATTTTAATGGTACGCGTTCTTTGCAGCCATGCGACTTGGCGAAACGGCTGGACATGACGGAGAGGCAGGTGGAGCGCTGGTGGCGACTCCGGCGCGCCCAGGACAAGCCCTCGACCCTCGTCAAGTTCTGCGAGAACGTATGGAAGTTCACATTCCACACCACCAACTTCCTCTTCGGGCTGTGTATACTCTGGAACAAGGAGTGGCTGTGGAACATTGATCACTGCTACATTGGCTACCCGCATCAGGTAACCCACCAATTAATAACCCTTCTGTATGTTTTTTTTGGCTGGACTTTTACAGTGGTCCAAGTGGCATTTGCAGAAACCCCCGTTTTGATGGTGATAGGACGCGGCCACTACATCGTTTTTTCATCCGATAGACGCATTAGCACTTTTAAACATCCTAGCCTTTCTAAAATTCTTTCGCCCCCCATGTAACATAAATAAATTTTATTCGCCCCCTTAACAATCGAATTGCCTTTCTGTGAGGCGAGATTCCAATGTTGGGAAATAAATACAGGACAACTAAGAAAAAAAATTGTCTGCCTTCCTAATGTCCGATAGTTTTAAATATCAATTTTACCTTACATTTTGAGCACAGAAGTATATAAATTATTTATGTTTGTACTCTTTGAAAACTTTTATTAAAATAATAGAAAATTAAGTGTTAAATCAAGGTAGCGGACGTGGCAATATATGGGGGAGGCATATACCTTCAAGTGGACGTCTATCACTTGATATTGAGTGTTTTTGTACGTTTATCAGTAAGGGTTACTTTTGATAATGGGCAAAGGAAATAAATGCAGATGATCAGCTGGAATGAACAGTGATACCATTTACAATCCACAGGGCGTGACCGGCGACGTGTGGTGGTACTACATGATATCAGCAGCGTTCTACCTATCCCTCACCATCTCGCAGTTCTGGGACGTGCGTAGAAAGGACTTCTGGCAGATGTTCATCCACCACGTCGCCACCGTTGCTCTCATATCCTTCAGCTGGGTGTGCAACCTTCACAGGATCGGAACCCTGGTGCTGCTCTTGCATGACTGCGGAGATATCTTTGTTGAGGTTCGTTATTTTAACTGATAGTCCAGGGGTGGTCAAGCTATTTAATAGTACTAGCCGCAATTAAAACACGCAAAAGAATTTTTTTCCAAAAATCATATTTATTTAAATTATTTAATTAAAAGTATAAAATATGTGTATTAAAGTTACATATAACGGCACACGTATATGGCAGCACTCCTAATAATACTTAAGATGCCGGTTAGTTAATTACGATCGGTGTTTATATTTCGCTAATTTTATGGTGCAATAATAATAATAATTATTCACGCCAGTAATTTGTTTAGATTTCCCAGCAGCTGACATGGGTTATATAGATTTAAATATTGAAATAATTCGACAAACAATCGGAGCCGAAAATAATTGTTCAAAGAGCCGCAATTGACTTGCGGGCCGCAGTTTGACCACCTCTGTAATAGTCTTTACAATGTTTATAGGTGTAATAGAAAAAAAATCTTTAAGACTTTTACACGTTTTTGGTATCAAGGGGAAATATTCTAAATGGATACAAGATACTCTGCCATCTGGGGAAAGAACAGGGTCATGCTGGATCCCACTAAAACCCCAACGGTGGTCGTCTTTGATACCTCTAGAGGAATCGCCGTATCTCCTATGAATCTCACAGTTGCTCCCAGTACTATGTCAAAACAGATCCTGGGAGGAAGTATCTCACGACATACTCTCAGTACTGCTGCAAAACAAGACCATTTCGCGTTGCTACCCTGAACATAAGCGAACCTGATGCAATTTCGGTCGCCTCTTACAACAGGCAGGAGAATTCTTGTTTGATGTACTGAAGAGCAACTGCAAGTTCCGTAAGAGATCCGTACGCCTCTTCGAATGTATCGAAGATGACCACCGAGGGTGTTTTAGTGGGTAGGAATTCCACATAACGCTGATCCCCCCAAATGGAGGGCATATAATGTCCATTAAAGATTTGCCTCCCGATACCAAAAAAGGTGGATAAATGACAAGGAGTCATCATGGTGATGTAGCTGATATGGTGATGATAAAATAATCTAAATATTTAATGGAATCAGGCTTTATTTTGCGGAGGACCAATGTTTAGCCACTTCCGCACATGCAGTCGTAGTGGCACGCACAGAGTGAGTCACTCTGTGTTTGGCACTAATCGGTGTAACATAACTCCTGAAGATACCCCATGGAGGGGTGAAACGCGTGTTGAGTGATTTAACGGTGGCAGTTGTGTAATTCGCATTGTTTGCCGCATCCGCATTTATCAGCGGGTTGGTGCACTTTGTTGCACGAACACGACTGCATGTGCGGAAGTGGCTAAATATTGATCGTTTTCTTAAAATAATTTAATTCATGTTTGTTATGCTTCAGGCGGTGAAGGCGGCGAAGTACGCAAACTACCAGAGGACCTGCGACACTCTGTTCCTGTGTCTCATCGTGGTCTGGATCGGCACTCGGATCGGCATCTTCCCCTTCTATTTACTCTGGAGGTAAACTTCTACAGGTCGAAAAGAGAAATAAATTGTTTGTGATATATTAACTTATTTATAACAGCGCCATCTAGTAGCGGTATAAAATATTTTTTTGTAGTGTCATCATTATCGTGAATTACAGTAATACCCCGCTTTACGCGAGGGATACGTTCCAAAAAAATCGCGTTAACTGAAATTCGCGTATAACGAGGTTTATGATTAAACATAGTCAAAAATTATTACAAAAAAATACAAATCATTTTAATCAATCACTTTAATTCTAGGAACACTTTATGCAGCAATACATACTCTTTGTTTTTTACGGAAAAATACATCATTGTCTTTTGGGTAACGTTTTGTTTACGTTCTTGTAAAATACGTTCATAACACCCAACACTGTTTTTAATTGTTTGACAGATGGTCAAGACACCATAGAGAAGTTGATGACTACATTATATTTATACGCACTCTTTCGCGTAATTCGAAGCATTTGAGCGCGAAATTTGCAATTCGCGTTATAGTGAGACTGCGTTTAACGGGGTCGCGCAAAGCGGGGTATTACTGTATATGGAAAATAATAGGTTGTACAAAAATGTCTACTCATTTTATATATTACTTCTACATGTAAGTTTATTTACTATAAACTGTAGTATATAGTGAGCAGTGGTAAATAAGCGGTAAGGAATTGTAATAGCAGGTTGTGGCTTCGATTTCAGGGATACAATCTTATATAACTCACATAGACCAATACCTCGCTTTGTGTCGTTTCGTTTTGCGTATTTTTCGAAGTTGCGTCGCTGCTTAATTGGTACTAATTTTCACTGTGCGTCGTTAGATTTTCGACGTTGCGTTGTTTTGGGTACGAGTCTTTAATTATTTTTTTAATTTTCTTTTTTTTTTCCAAAAGATGGCAACACTTTTGTTTCTAATTGCACCATGCCATCAAAACTCGGGGATTCCCTTTCTAATTAAAAATTAACGCAATTCTAATACAGGTTTATTTTCACACCTTTTGCTAATTTTGGAGTTCAATTTCAATTACGTAGTGTGTTATGCTTTTTTTTAAAAGAGAATAATAAATTTATATAAATTTTACCGTGTTGTTTCTGGTTACAAAAAAGATATATTTTTCCAATTTATTTATTGACAGAGTTATATTATTTTTGTTTTTTAAATGTTTACTTTGTTCAATTTTCTTTTTAAAAAGTAGTATTTTCTTGACCCTGGAACCTATCTTCGATCATTACATGGTTTGCTATAGAAAATCTTAATTCACTTTGCGGCGTTTCAATTTGCGTCGTGTTCTTTTGGAACGTAACCACGACGCAAAGTGAGGTGTTGGTGTATTTGTGCAATGTATGTAACTTATATATATAATATTAATTAAAGATTATATCCTGTTTGCAGTACATCGGTGAGAGCACCTATGCTGCTGCCCATGTTCCCTGCTTACTATATCTTCAACTCATTGCTTTGTCTGCTGCTGGTGCTTCACGTCGTGTGGACCTTCCTCATCCTGCAGATCGCGTACAGGACCATCCAGGCCGGCATGGTGAGTGATATCTTCCAATACCTACTTCCAAGAGGTCACCAAAAAGGACTTTGGTATCCAGGGTTTTTTTGACTTTGAAGTTATTAAAAACTATTTCATCGTCATTTCTGCTGAAATCACGCATGAAATCATTGATATATATATATATATATATATATATATATATATATATATATATATATATATATATCAATAGAACTGGTTGGATAATTACTGCAAAAGCTGTCTATACATATATATATACACACACATATATACATGTATATATATATATTATGTTCCATCCGTGGGCGTGAATTCACGTCCGAGAGACTTGATTTAGATTTTTCTCTTTTTTTAATAAAATAATGAAGTATATATTTATTACTGGAATACCATTGAAAGTGCGTATTCTTATATTAAAAATCATTTTTTTAATATATTGTTACGTACTGTGGGTTCTGACCCGAAATGAAACACCACTGGTTCACAAGGAGTCCTTTATTTACAGATCAGATGGTCACCCTACTTTAACACAAAGTATACTTTCGCTTAGTCCAAACTTCGCTTCCAAATCGCTCAAGAAATCACTGTCCAAATAACTTGCCAAATAGTCAATTTGTATCACTGATCGTAGATCTTAATCTTATAACTCGAAAAACAACACTGAATTGTCGACATGGGTAGTACACCTATTTATACTACGGAGAAGGTTCTAGTAAGTTCGAGATAGTACTCGGTTAGAATTTACGAGAACCGTACACGAAAAATGATATATAACTTCAAGGTCACGTGTGTTCTTGATCCTAGGGTTCAGTGTTTATTGTTTAGAGGGTTCTGTAACTTTTTATTTATTATTGTATTATGTTTATAATATGTATTAAACCTTATTTATTATAAGTATATATGTTATATACGTATGTATGTATGTATGTTTAAGTACGTATGTCTATGTATGTTTATGTTTGTTTGTTTGTAAATATGATTTATATATGTATATGTATTTTTTGTACACATGAACTACCCATTATTAGTACTTTTACCTTTTCCATACTATGGTTGCGTGTAAGAAATTGCCTCGTGTGGTAAGATCGCCCATTGTAATTTTTTGTATATTATTGTAAAAGTTATTAAATGTATCTTAACATATACAATAAAGAATATTAAATAAAAATAACTCGTGCTTTGTAACAATATTTTTTATCTGTTGACTTAATGGCTGCGGGTATTAGGCGATGATAGCATATTTTTGCCGGATGTTGTTGTTAAAACACGTTGAAATATATTTAAAAAAAATGGTTGTGTATACAAATTTTGTACTGAAGGTCGTCGTTTTTGCCTATAGACATCTATATGCAAGCTATAGGCCTCTCCTAAAGACTGCCACTACGACCGGACTTCCTGTCACCTTAACTATGTCGTTGGTCCAGCTAGTGGAGAGTCTACCCTCGCCTCGTCCACCAGCTCGTGAGAACCGAGATTGCACGAGCTATATGGTAGATTGTTCACTCCGAACTTTCTGGAAAACCTTGAGCTTTATTATTAGGCTTGTAAGTGTGATGTGATCCATAAGTCATCACCAGCAAAACACGTTGATGAAATACCTTCGTCTTAAAACATTGCGGTATTATGGACGAGATGAGGAGCTTGCCAAAAGCTGCCCATCAGAGTTGAATTCAGCGAGTGATCTCATTTTCTTAGTTGGTTTTACAAAGCTGAACAGTTAGTCCTAGGTTCATATAGTCATCTACAACTTATGTATATATAGAATAACACATCTTGTATTATTATTTATTGGCATTTAACTGGTGGTTTCAGATGGAAGGTGACATCCGGAGCTCTAGTGAGATTAGTGATAGCCCAGCGAACTCCAATCATTGCACACCGGCCTCCGAGAACCATAAGAAGTGAGTTATCACAAGAGTTTTACATAAATAACATACCAGCTCAATAAATCCTTTTCTCTTTTGTAAAAAGAGAGTGAAAGAGAAAGCTTAATTGCACACGGGCCTCCGAGAACCATAAGAAGTGAGTTATCACAAGAGTTTTACATAATAAACATACCAGCTCAATAACTCCTTTTCTCTTTTGTAAAGAGAGAGCGAAAGAGAAAGTTTAATGTCATCTTATCATCTCAATCTTTATCAGCATTTAGTCACAGGTCGTTCAATATTACAAATAAACTCCACCATAGATTATACGAACAGTTGAAAGCAACTAGCATCATTTCTGGCATTACAGTTTCTAAACTGTACCCTGATATCACTGGTTTGCAGACACCAGTGCAGCGGATTATGTTTTTCAAAATACTGCTTTTGTAGTTCACCGCTAAACTATCTGTAATCTATGATATAAGAATATCTCTCTGTTTATCCAAAATTGTCTATCACGGGACAATGTTATAGTGATGGGTGATTAAATAAATGAAAATTATGGTGGTGATGTGATATTTTAATTATAATTTTATAAAACTATTTTTGAATACGTAAATATAAAAAAATGCAAGGGGGATCTACACGCTTTAGTCAGTTACCAACAGGTGATATGATATGATGATGATGACACAGGGTGCCGCTGGTGATAATCCACTGACAGTTACGTACATCAGTTTATCTATTGTTTCCTCATCTTAGTCATATTATGAAAAAGGATGAAGGTCTATGGCCGATCTAGTCCATCTATTGCTATCTCTCTCTTACTGAGAGAAGTCTTAAGAGAATCAGAGCTGATTCCTTGAAGAACTTTCCGAATTGGAGTTTCTTCGCGAAGAGTTGACCTGTTAACTTTTTTTTATCTTTGATAGAAAAATTTTAGTACTACAGGATATGAATCTCTGGTATCTTCAATCTTTGAAGTAATGTGACTGTGATATTTAAAAGAAAACTTTTAATATTTCACCTGAATGTAAGTGATAGAAAAAATTTGACGGAGTATATTGCAGGCTCTTCTCATAAGTTGGTCTGCCATAGAGGAGGTCAATTTAATATTACACACACATATATATCTAATATATAAAATTCTCGTGTCACGGTGTTCGAACTTGAACTCCTCTGAAACGGCTTGACTGATTTTTACCAAATTTAATATGCGTATTCAGTTGGTCTGAGAATCGGCTACTATCTATTTTCTATACCCCTAAGTGATAAATGTTGTTCACACTTAAAAAAAAATTTTTATTTTTTTAACGAAATTTTTTGTTTTTATTTTTTTATGATACAGCATACAAGAATACATATAACCATAAATTTTCACCCCTCTACGATCAACCCTTATATTTTATTTGTAAATTAAAATATCAATTTTTTTTGCAAAACGTTTGCGGGTATATATATATATATATATATATATATATATATATATATGTGTGTGTGTCGGAAAGAAATAATGTGGATATAACCCCTTCTTTCTCTCCTTAAAGTCAGTATTCAACAACTTCCTGCAATCTTGACCATATAGGAGAACCTCGGATTTTGCTGTTGCACGAGTAATGTACCCCCTCATACTGCCACTTTAAACGAGTTAACACAGGTCACCGAGTTCTTCAAACTCGGTGACCTGTGTTTTTGTGTAGAAATTTCTTTAATTAAACAATGTATTTTTTACAGGGAAACCTAGAGAGTTAAGAGTGCCACTTGAGACCTCAGCATCGAAGCCTCCAGACCTCCGTCATGGTCCATCAGCTTCGACGTAAACATAGAAGATATAGTATATCATTGTTAAAATGTATTTTGTATGTTTGTAATGTTCCAATACTGTGCGACCATAGTTATTGTCTGTGGTTTTTCGTCTGTTTTTAATTCTATATATTTATATTGTGCTGAAATCGGTTGATATGTGTGTTTGTGTATATGAGAGCTATTTCAAATGTAATATGTTGCGTTTGGACGGTATCGACTATATAGGAACATATAACATTCAGCTCCTCCCATTTTTTTGTCTAGTTCATGTATGCACTCCCTATTAATCCTTAATTCATGTCACCCTATCTCCTTCCCTTTTTTTGTTCTTCTCCGCGTCGAATTTATACGACTTTAGATCTTCCTAAACAATATTTTCCTATGAAACTGTATTTTACATGTTTTTTTTTTTTGAAAAAAACCATCACTAATGGAATTTTTTGAATAATCTATGAGAAATTCAAACTATACAATATTTTAAAATTAAATTCGTAAAGGACGGCTTAGTTTTTACAATATATACTCTCTTCCCATAGTATAAGGCTTAGATTCCTTCGAACAGTACAAAACCAAAGGTAAAAGTAGCGAAAATCACTCCTATGTGTATAGCAATAGAGTCGGTTTTACATTACACGTCATCACAAGATGATTTTAGCAACTTATGGTTGGAAATACATAGGGGTTTTGCTCAGGGCTCGAAATATTTAACTTATTTCTGGTAACAGTAACTTAATAAAACCTCTTTTTCAAGTTATACTATAGTTTATAAATACTAATGTAAGTCTATATGACAATGACTTCTATTACTTGAATATCTGATATATTAAAAACAATATACAGGGTGATTTGGGATGTATATGTGGTAGTGAATCACGCAGGCGAATAATAGATGTTTTTAGATATTTTTTAAACACTTCATACAAACCGGCCCATCGCCATCTTCCCAGAGAATGCCATAATTTATTCCTACTCTTCATTCATTCATCAATCAATCGCTCACTTCCTTCACTCTTATGTTCCGTTCCCACATATATGTATACAAAAAGGTTTAATAAGCTTGTACACATATTTCAAATCACCCCGTATAATGTTTTTAATACGTCAAATATTACAGCTACAAAATTATATATATTTCGATCAAATGAAACACCTAAACATCTTAGTCGGAGGTCGTGGAATTTATAGGAAGTCACTGAAATCTGCAGTATAAGTCTACATGCCCAGCTCTGGGCGTGTCACTGAGATATGAGTGTTAAGAAAGCGCTGTTACCAGTAATTTTAACTTCAATTAACTTTACTGTATGCAGTGATCGGAAAAGTTGGGATATATTGAATGTATGTTTTAACATGGATATGCCTTTCATCATTTCAGCTGTAAGATGTCCACAGCTGGACAAAGGACTCCTCTGTAGATTTTTTGGATCTTAATATACAATATACTCCACTACATATGCATATATGTATATATATAAATTTAAAACTTCTGCCCTTTTGCGTAAGGATAATATATTATATGGCTAATTTAATTGACATATAATGTATGTCTATATATCTTAGATTCATTGGCTGCGCAGAAGGACTCTTGAAAATAATGTTCAGCAGAAATAAAATTAAGAAAGAATAATACAAAAATGAATTGGATTTTGGTGAAATGACTTGATTATTAAAAAAAGCACAGGATGTTTAAAAATGAGATTATTAATTGTGTATAATATTTGTATAAGATTATAATTTCCCATTGGACAATCAAAATTAAAATATATAATTTTCAGTCTCAATTTATTAATAAAAGGTATGTCTATGTTATGACTACGTGTGTAAAAAAATTCCACTTTTCCGATCATAGGTTACGTGTGGCGATAATGCGTCTGTATATTTTTGATTGATTTCTTTTTAATTTATTTTATCGAATATTAAGTTTTTTTTAGCAATAGGCCTTAGTGTAATATTGTGGTTGATCGCTTATTTTGTTATTCGCTTATTTGCGCATAATATATTTTTATACCGGTGTTATGTGGTCACTTGATTGTGAGTGATGATTTAAGATAGTGCGGTGATATACATAGAATTTTATAGTGTTGCATTGTAAGAATGTCTGTAGTTAGAGAAAAACATTTCCAGGTTGTGTTTTTTTACAAAATCATTTGGGTGATGATTTATATTCATTTTTGAAACTGCATCTTAAGAAATGTAACAGAAAGGAGTTTATATATATATAATATACCATGATATATTTCCAATCGATAAAAATTGTTTATCTAAATCAGAGGTCCCCAAACTTTTTTTACTAGGGGGCTCTTTCAAAATATAGCTAATTCCAAATGACTTAAAATAAATTCTTCCTCTCTTTCCATAAGAACAGCAAACAACCATTCTTCTGTCATGCCAATGTAGACCATCATGTTTCCTGTGAACCTCTGATGTTCCACTAGAACCTCTTTGGGAACCTTTATCTAAAATGCTAATGAAAATCAATCTGTATGTTATGCTAATTTAACATTTTATCATGTAAGGATATGATATGATTATGATCGATGTCAAGGATTTTTTTCTTGGAATCTGAACTCATGTCGTAGAAAGAGAACGGTATCTCGATCGCTTTCTATTAAAGGTTTTATTTCTTGATGTGGATTATCAAGGGATAATACAGCATATACAACAATTACAGCTTGAGGCCTGGGGACCCTTGTATCTAGACACTCCGAGCTTCTAAGAGTTCGACAGCCTCTCAGCCCAGTGAAATTGTAGTATATACCCCGAGTCAAGGTTTCTCCATGAACACTCGAGATTAGTATAGTATTAGTAGTATTTATTCTTCCTCTGTCCCCTGCCGCTTCGGATCGTCGAAATTTGCAAATGTCACTTGGACAGTTGGATTTACATCCAGTCCTTTGTTACATGTTGTTAGCCTTTTCAACTTCTTGCTGGTGGAATTTTGGAGAATCCTTTCTTAGCTGACCTCTAATCAGCGAAAGGAACATTCCTGTTAAATTTCATTTCTCTAAGCCCTAAAATTTCAGATATATCATGTTGAGTATATATATGTTGAAATATTACTTTGGACGATGTCAATAGATGGCGCTAGTGGTTTATTGCCTCGCGCTATTGTTCAACAATTATGGCTCCGTTTGTTTGAAACGTAATTAAATAAAAAGTTGATGGAATGTTGAAGGTTTGATGGAGTGTAGAATTTCTTTGTATATCACCGAAAGCATGTATGGGTCGTGTGTTTCTCGCTTACGTGGACTTCACGCGTGGGCAGCGTTTATACGCCTTGTGGGACCATGTAGTGATCAAATAGAAGCTTGTACCCGCCTGTGACCATTTCAGCCTATCGCGTGTACATTACGGTTTAAATATATTTCGTGTTTAGTGTAACGTATTGTACAACTATCTAGTGTTGTATCTTAACGATTGTGTCGTTGCTCTACCAAATGAAACTCTTTCGAAGAACCTAATGTATTTTATATATCTATCATTTATGTATATACGAGAAAAGGCAGCCAAAAAAACTTGAGTGTACAGGTTGTCCCATAAATCAACGTCAATGTGAAATTGTATGTAAAAACGTAATATTTTTTCATAATTAAAAAGGAATCGTATGCTTTTAAATTCTAAAAATAGGTTACGGATTTTAAAATCATTTTCTAGTTGGATTGACGTTGATTTATGGGCAACCCGTATACCCAGTGAAAAAGCTGTCATATTTCATTTTATAACTAATATACAATTGCTTTGTTGAAAATATATAACTAAACGCAAAACAAATAAGTGTAAATAATGCGTATTGTGTAAAATTTTAAAAGGTGTACAGAAATTTGATTAATTTTCCTAAAACAATGACAATAGAAATGATATATAGTGTGTCATTGGAATTATTTATTTATAAAAATAAATAATAAACAGACACATCTATTGAACACAGACTATATATAATCCTGGTGATAGGTTTTTGCGTTCCGTTTTATTACTACTTCCTATGATTGTAACACTTTGTAAGTCTTGGCATCCTCCAGGGTCTTTTTGACTCTGCATTTATAATATATGATAATAAAAATATACTTATTATTTTAATGTCAATAAATAAATTTATTATTAACATTTCATTAAAATTTTTCTCAACAAAAATATTTTTAGGAGAAAATAATTTACGAATGAAAAATCAGTCTGAATGATTTTCGTGTTAAAATAGAGTGATATACGCAAGTACATATATACTTTGATAAAGATTATTAGTATACTACGCACGCCATTACAAGAAAACAAAATGGCCGACGGCGTAGTATTTTTTCCGCGAAATGCATTTTATAAGCCTTTATTTTTATGATGTCTATATACGCTTTAGGAATCCAAAAAATAAAAATTATATATAAACATGATATCCACTATTTTCTGAATATTCTTGATGTGAAATCCTTTGTTACCTTTTATAAATATATTGACTGTTGATGTGTTCTTCGCGCCAATTTTGTAATGGCGGTCTGAATGTAACGCCGAACTATTTCTAGAGTAATGTAATATTTAATCTGTTATTCGATTTTGTTTTAATAATACGCTTATGGTTTTTGTTTAGCCGGTGTCTGTTATATGATATTTTGGAAATTGTTGAATTTTCAAAGTGCTTTTTACTGCATTCGTAAAATAGAATCAATTTTTTTTTGTTGGCCAAAAGTCAGACGTCATTGGCGAAAAAATCGAAATTCATAGTTTTAATGTTATAGGTCGTTTGCGTTAAGAAAGATTTGTCATTTAGACGAAAGTATTTGAATTGGTCACTTAACGTGATTTTCTAATTTGGTTTGGTCGACGAACAATGTTGAAGTGAGGTAACGCGAAAGAACTATAGCAATAGCTCATGTTTAACAAAGAGGCCAAAATCACAAATGTAATTACATTTAATGTCAAATATTTAGTTGATACATTTATTTTCTAATCAATCTTATCTATAATATCTTATAATTAACTATGTCGTTGACAAATGTATATTTTAATACAAATTGTAAATACGTTTATGGAGTAAACTGTTGAATGTGTAATATTTTCATCTGTATACCTTACTGTACTAAAACTACCTCTGTATTGAGGAAACTTATGTTTCTTTAAACGTGGGGATAGATGCTGTCCCATAAATCAACGTCAGGATGAAATTGTGTACAAAAAATAACTAAAAACAACTTCATTTTGATTATGGGTGTGATCAGATAGTGATATTTTCTTTAAAAGCTAGTCCAGTGCAGTTTGGTTACGAATGGTAACACAAGAGTAAGAATTGATTTACCTTTTTATATGGCAACATTGTTAGACTTGACGTTGATTTATGGGACACCTCGTATAAACTATTGTGAATTTTTTTTACAAATAATTTGTATTTTGTGGTTCGCTCCGACACGGGTTTACATTGAACGCATTTTGTATATTAAATTATTTTGATATTTAGAACGTATACATTGAGAGGTTAGAACAAAATGAATTTATTTCTCGAGGATTTTTTTCGATTATGTGTATGATATATATTTAATTTAATAATTTTTATTTTAATTTACCGAGTTGCACGTATTTATCTTGTAAATATCGCGCGGTTATTAGAATACTGACTTTTGTGGGTACTTCGATATTTAGTTACATACAGGCAGCGCCATCTATCGTACTTGATCGTATGTTGAAATAAAAGCATTCGTGATTAATTATCTCTATTCATTTTATTGGAGGACATCATAGGATATACGTATTCCTTTGAGAATGTGTTCACCACCAGGAAATTTTAATGTTAATTATATATAAGTTCTTCTCAGGTCTGTTGAATGCCTTGTAAATGTATGATCAGAACAGATGATAGATTTAACTTATTAGAAAGAGACGTTGATGAGTCCTTTTAAGTGTTTTTGGTGATGAAAATGAAAGTAAGGAACTGGCTGGGAAGTCACTCATATAAATATTTCGACTTAATAACAATTGAAAATAATCAAATATACATATATAGTTAAGTCTGGTTATACAATGAAATATAAACAATTATAACTAGATATTCTCCGCTGTTTTTTTTTAAGTTTTGGTGGTACCTGGTTGATTTTGTTTACAATATAAATATTAATATCTTGTTTATATTCAGATATATATCTAAATATATGAAGTATAGTTGGATGATTTGTCATAGTTTTAACTCATTTCTCAGCAACTATGTCAGTATTCCTGTAACTACGCGATACGTCTATTGCAAAATCTCTGCATGATATTATTTAGTCTTGTATATGTTTCTGTCTGTGGTTCGGTGTTTTTTTTTTAACATTTTATGTAATTTCTTCGCACGAAATCGGCCACGAATATATTATTTAACTGTTGATTTTAAATTTATTACATTCCGAAATAGATAATGCAGGTAATTTTGATAAAACAAATTTAAAATCATGATGTTTGGTGCCTATATACTAGCTTCAGCTTCTGAGATGTAACCCACGTCATTTTCAGAGGTAACGTAAAGAAACCATAAAGTCTTAATGAAAATACTGGTGTATGTCATACACGGAGTCAGTTTTAGTGGGTAGGAATCCCACGTAATCCTGTCCATCTTCCAAGGTATCTTGAACATCCAAAAGATTTTCCCTCCGAACCAAAATGCATTTGTAGTCATGAGTTTTGTCGTGTCAGTGTACATTGAAAGATTTATCTGTTCTAAAACATCTCGTGTGCGTATGTTCATTGGTTATATATCTCGGGCTGTGATTACTTCTGCTACATGTATAGATCAAGGGCTGAATTTAAAAGAAATATACGGACAAAATACATGGAAATATTTTATTTATAAAAAAATAAACAATTATTTTGTACAAAATACTGTGTATACATTATAGAACGCTATATCTGTTGTTGAAGTATCCAGGGGTGGTCAAGCGTCTTAATAATACGATACAATTTTCGAAATTTAGGACAGAATTTTTTTTGTCACAAATAATAGCGTTGTAAAAAGGTATTATTTTTACAAGAGTACAAAATATTGAAATTAAATATTACATGAATTTGCTTACATTTATCGCGAGCCGCAGGTTGGTCACCCCTGGTATATAACACTATTGATAGATGTGGCAATGTCGATCTGAGAATTGCATTTTATTATCGAATTCATTCCTTCAATGTATATTGCATCGTTTGTGTTGTGGCCGATATCGTCGCGGTTTGTGTTGCGCTTGTGTGATAGAGGTAACACAGCGACGCGATAAATATACTATATCTGTGGCTTGTGAAGAAACTTTGTA
This sequence comes from Battus philenor, assembly GCF_028537555.1. Taxonomy (NCBI): domain Eukaryota; kingdom Metazoa; phylum Arthropoda; class Insecta; order Lepidoptera; family Papilionidae; genus Battus; species Battus philenor. The sequence goes on from NW_027181686.1 coordinate 12,313,453, forward strand.
TGTGTACAAAACATGTCTGTGTGAGCTCCTAAACAGCTTCAACACACGGACCTTGAAATGTCAGAATGAGCGAAATTAAACCACGAATTTAAATAAAAATAACCGTATTTTATTTATCAAATCCTTATATTACATTTTAATTAGCCTACAACACGCAAGGGACTGCGGTAATTAACCTGAAGATAGTAGTACCTCATACAGCGCAGAGGGCGACCACCGAGGTGGTTTTGTTGGTAGAAATACCACACAACCCTCTCCTATCTCCAGAGGTTGGATATCTGGAACATCCAGAAGATCCCACCCACCCCGAAAACCAAAAGGCTTTTTAATAATAAGTAGTTCTTGTGCGTCTCGTCCATCGCACGCACATTTCGGGAGGGGATTACTTCACCAGAGGTAGGGTATCTTCAATATTTAAAAGATTTCGCCCTCGAAACCAATGTCTACATGTCACTGAGGGGCGACGAGGTGGTGGGCTATAGTATTGCTAGCGAGATGCGTCGCTCGTGTATGGTGTGTGTGTTGCGATCTCTCACGGCGCGCTGCGCGTCGCGTGGGGAGCGGAAGGCCACGCGTGCGTCACCCGTGGGCTGCCCGCGCTCATTGTAGCGCCGGATGATGTCATCCTGCGTGAGCTCGAAGTCGGAAAAGAAGGACAATATGTCCTCGACGCTCGCGCGGAAAGGAACGTTCTCCATGCACACCACGCAACCCGGGGCGCCGAAGCCTTCCAGCGCGGGGTCAGACTCCTCATCACCTCCCGCCCCTGTTCCTGCCGGGGGCTCCCGTCCTCCGTTCTCGAAACCGCCGCGCCCGCGACCAAAGCCTCCCCGCCCGCGGCCGAAGCCACGAGCTCCTCTCTCCCCCCAAGGCCCTCCTCGACCTCGGAAGCCTCCCCGTTCAAATCCACCCCTGAAACCGCCGCGATCAAATCCCCCTCGACCTCTAAACGGTCGCGGCGCAAAGCCCCCGCGCGGGTGCTCGTAGTACTGCTGCATAGGTTTGGCGTCCGGCTGTTTCGGACCTTCGAGCGCCTCCTCGACTACTTTCCGCGAGACTAAGTCGATTGTGATGCGACTGCCTTCCAGGTCGCGACCGTGCTTGGAGGCCGCTTTGCGCGCTTCTTGCACCGAGCGGAACTCGCAGAAGCAGTCGCCCGAGGGCAGGCCGCCCGCGTCCAGCATGAGATGGATGCGCGCGGGCACGGCGCCTGTGTCCGACAGGAACGTTACGATGGTGCGGTCTGTGGCCGCGCGCGGTAGGCCTTTCATTAGCACGCAGTCTAGCGGCTGGTCATCGGCTTCCGCGGACTCCGTGCCACTCGTGCCAGCTGCAGTTGCTGCGTGGAATGCGGGGCGATTGGCCCAATGCGCAGCGGCGGCGCGTGGGTCCATGGTGCCGGCGTTGGGGAAGAATTGCGGTCCCGAGTGGAATGGCGCGCCGAAGTTCTGCTGCACGAAGGGAGCGCCGGGGAAGAATGGTTGGCCGTGGTGCGCGTGTGGAGCGGGCGCGCGTGGGCCGGAGTCGGGTTGCCGGCGCTGGCGAGGGTCTCGTGGTGCAGTCGGGGGCGGAGCTTCTCCGCGCTCGGGCTGCTCTAACTTCTCGCGCTCGAAGTGCTCGTCAGCCACAGGCGTGATGACAGGCTGCCGGCGCCCGAACATGTACAGTTCGCGGCGCTCGTACGCCAGTTGCGCGTCCTCTGGCTTCGCGAACTGCACGAAAGCAATCTTGGACCGCGACACGCGGCAGTCGTTGAGTAAGATGGAGAGCAGTGAAAAGTCGCTGAACGCCTTGATGATGTCGTGCTCCTTCACAAAGTGTGGCAGTTCGGTCAGTTTGAGTACGCTGTAAGGCGCGCGGGACTCGTCCTGGTCTGCGATGACGAGTGACGCATCCTCCTCGTCGTTGTCGTCGCGGTACGGCAGGAACGAGTCCACGGCGGCCTCGTACGCGTCGTCGTCCAGATGTTCAACAGCGACGATTGCTCCCTTCAGCTCTGAACCTTTGCGCTGCAGCGCGAGTTGCTTGGAGCGCTGCTCGCAGAACCTGACGTAGATGTTGCCGGTGCGCCGCCCCATGCTGTCGTTGATCATCTTGATGCCGTGCTTGTCGATTATGTACGGGAAGAATCGTCGCACGTCGCCGTAGCTGGTGTGGGTGGGTGCGTTCTTGACGGCCACGCAGCAGTCGCGCTGCTGGTCGTCGAAGCGCGAGACGCGGCCGTCGCGTCGGAAGGGCGCGCGGGGCGCCGGCGAGGACGTGCGGGACACCGGGGTGCCCGCCTCGCCCTGGAACGCGTTCGGGTTCCGCTTCTTGCCCAGCTCCTGCAGTTTGGAGAATGCTTCTGCCATCGAGGGGTCAGTAAAACGGCTCTGCGGCGGTTCGAGTAATCCGGGCCCGTTGGGGAGCAGCGGTGCATTTAAGACAGGGACATGGGATTGCGCGTGTATGGGCGCGTAGAGCATGGTAGGGTCGGACACATCGTCGGTCTTCTCCTGCGAGTCACGCGCGTCGCGACGGTCCCCGCGACGTTCGCGCGCGCGCCTGCTGCCCGGTGAGCGGTCGCGACTCCGGCTGCGCTCCTTGCGGTCGCGCTTGCGGTCGCGTCGCTCACGACTGCGGCTGCGGTCGCGGCGACGTCGCTCGCGCGACCTGGATCGGTCCCTTCGCTCCCGCTTGCGATCCTTACGGTCTCTATCGCGTGACTTGGAGCGCGACCTCGTGCGTCGCCTGTCCTTCTCTTTGCTGAGCTTCCTCTCGCTCCTATCGTCGTTGTCGTCATCACCGTTGAGCAGGTTACCAGTTGGACTGATGAGAGGCGCGGGTGGTTCGATGACCGCCGGTTGTGGTATTTCGAGAGGGTTCCCTATTCCCGGGATGCCGAAGCCGGAGAGGGAGACGTTGCCGAGGGCGGCGGAGAAGGGTGTGATGGCGGGCTGGGGCAGCGCGACGGGTTGCGGCGGCGTGGCGAGGGGCGCGGGCGTGTGCACGGCGGGGGCGGGCGCGGGGGCGAGCGTTATGAGGGGCACGCTCTGCCGCGCGGTCTCGATCACCTTGTGCATCTCCGAGCGCGAGCTCAGCAGCAGCTTCACTTGGATCTCCTTGATCTTGCCGCAGTCCAACATCATCGCTTGTCGCGCGTCTTCATCCGTGCTGTAACAACGAGATACTTTTTAATATTTGTTAGCGGCGTACTACTGGCGATAACGTTTTCTTATAATAAATCATCAATAATTTCATCGAGCGCCACAACCTAACTAAGCGAATAGACTGCTTAGTTCAAACAGCTCGCACGTCCTTTTGCTCGCAACACGACAACGCTCGCCTGTTTATTTGTGCTTTTTGCATAACAAATGCACATAAGTAAGAAAAGGACCAATATTTAGCCACTTCCGCACATGCAGTGGTAGTCGTGCAACAAAGTGCACCGCCCGCCAGCCCGCTGATAAATGCGCGTGCAATACGAATTACACAACTACCACCGTTAAATTACTCAACACGTGTTTCACCCCTCCACGGGGCATCTTCAGGAGTTATGTTACACTGATTAGTGCCAAACCAGAGTCAATGGCACTAGGCATGTGCGGAAGTGGCTAAATATTGGTTCTTTTCTTACTTAGGATGGACTTCCACAAAATAACGCCTGATTCCATTAAAGAAATGTGTATAGAAAAATATTAATTACCCGCGTATCATTAAGACACCTGCCTATTACTTATCTCTTCACCGCCTTAGGTAGATAGATTGAGAATTTATAAAAGCATTAAAGCCGCCATTACATATATTGTTGGAAGGGTTAATTTATCTAATATATAAAATTCTCGTGTCACGGTGTTCGAACTTGAACTCCTCCGAAACGGCTTGACCGATTTATACCAAATTTTATATGCTTATTCAGTAGGTCTGAGAATCGGCTACTATCTATTTTCCATACCCCTAAGTGATAAGGGTTGTTCACCTATAAATATTTCTTTTTAATTTTTTGACGAAATTTTTTGTTTTTATTTTTTTATAATACAGCATACAAAAATACATACAAACCTGAATTTTCACCCCTCTACGATCAACCCTTATTTTTTATTTGTAAATTAAAAACATTACTTTTTTTGCATAACAACGTTTGCGGGATCAGCTAGTAATAAATAAAATTGTAAACGAACAACGCCCGAATATGGATTGAAAAGAGCATTGCCGTACACGGCGGAAGGCTTTCGGAACGATGGTTTTTCATATATGTCATTTTATATTTATGTCTTAATTGGCATTCTTTGAACTTCAACCACGTAGAAATTCAACAGCCATAGCTAGCATAATTTAATTTTCCTATGCCTTGTTCCAATAGCCATCTAAATAACAGTGTGACTTTCCACTTGCCTGCACGGCAAACTATGATTACCACTCGCCGATGTCGCGCCGATATGGGCACATGTAAATTTTATAATATTGTTTAAGATATAGATATTTTTAACACGTTACGTGCCGCGGCAATTTTTATAGATTTTTCATTTATATAGGCGCGTATACGACCCACACTTTAAAAAATCCAAATAGTTTAAGACGTATACTTTACACTTTTTCAAAGCTGCACCAGCTATAATTAGCGGGAGAAAATTATAAATTTTAACATGCAATACGTACGCATGCGTGACGTGAAGTTATCTATATTCGAGCCTGCAATTCATTTTAAGAATCCTTTGTTTTTCAATGAGAACTGCAAATGGCCTGAATTAAAAGTGCAGCGGGAGTCGTATATAACCCGCACGGCGTGGAATGTGTTAATGTTAGAGTACCCCACATTAAGAAGCTAAGTATTATTAATTGTAACACTGAAGATATACACATGGTTCATTTTTCAGTATAGTTCGTAATATATGTATACCCTCTACTTTAAGTTTTTGTAATCTTATTAAAACAATCTCGTTCCACAAAATATTAAAATTAAGTTGCATAGAGGTGACTGTCGATGTATTTTATATTTAAGCACTGTAAGAAGAGACGAAGACATGACCATATTAAAGTCGTTAGAACAAGGATTCAAGCCACTTCGGTTCTATTAGAAATCTATAGTAGAAGCCTATATCTAACACGTTCATTTAAACTTGATTTTTATTTAAGTAATTTCTTTTTATAAAGTAATAAATTTCGACCGCTATTTTGACGTGATCACAGAATACAGCCTCTGTCTGGTATTAGGCTCCCTCATTATAACAATTGCAAAAGAAATCATATCGTAAAAAATACGGGTTATTATAAAATACTACATTAATAAACAGATAAGTGTTTTTAGTGACCCATAAAGCATCTTTCTACAAGTTTTTTTTGAAAAATAATCGACAGTCGTTGAAAAAAGGGCAAAATGTATCCCTGACAAGAAAATAGTGATTTATATCTTTTCGATCTTGGGATATATACTCTTATATCTTTAACTCATTTAACTCAGAATGGCTCAGAGAGAGAATAAGGCAGCTAACACTAAACATATATCCTGTATATCTTCGGCTCTTTTAAAACGTGTGAAATATTCATATTAAATATATTGTCTTTGTCATAAAGCACAAAAAAGCTAAACGCCCGCGCGTGTGATTTCGTTCCGAAAATCCTTAGTTTACATTTTTATATAAAAATGCAATAGCTATACGTCTCTCTTTTACGTGTAAATTGTTAAATAAGCCCATCTCTTTCTCTCTAACTCTGAACAAGCGGTAATTTATCAGGAAAATTGAATCTTAATTATAAAGACATAGAGATATAATTGCAACACACACGCGCTGGAGAGTGATTATGTCTTTTGCAATATCTTTGCAATTTTATATCTTTCTAGTCTTTAGCTCGCGAACTATCCCTCCCTACAGTCGTTTGTCATTCTTGTTTTGACGTCCGCGCCCACCACACGCTGTTGAATGTTGTCTCTTTATTTCATATGCTTAACAAGCATATGTTGTAATATAACTTTTTATTTGACAAAATATTTAAGTTATTTTATTAGATTTTATATTAACTACTTTTCACAATAAACAAAACCACTTTATATTTATGATCAAAATATTTTACTTAAGTAATTTAAAATCCAAACATTAATTTTTCGACTAGGCTAAAATGTCGGCATTGTTGTCCCTACAGGAAGCTACCACCGACTCGAAAGGCAGTTCTGCTAAGAGCCGAGAAACTCAACAGTTGCTCTTTACAAATATAGTTTTATAGATGCGCGACAATAATTAGCTTCCTGAGTGAGCATCGACAATTAATTCCACGCATTAACATGAGCATAGTATTCTCGGATATAATAATATACTTTTTTAAATATTGGTTTTAATCTCTCCAGTGGCAGATCTAAAATTGTTTGTTGAATTTTATTGTACTTGTGCCATAAGTGATTTATTTAACTTTTGAAGACGAAAACTAAGAGTATACACTTACTAATTTTTATTTATGTTATTTATAATTGTGTTTATAATTTTATTAATTTTATTATTTTCAATGTATATTATGGATATAGGTAGCATAATATCGTCACATTCGTGGCAGACCTATATACCTTGCAATAAGAGTCTACCGGCTGGTATATATTATAATTATATTTATTACTTTACTATTTTATTGTTTTATTACGTCATATATAATTATAATGGCACTTAGTTCTAATGTTTATTATGTTAGTGATGATCTTGAAATGAAATCCTTGTTGATTTTAGGTATACCTCCAATATTCTTTTTGTATACATCCTGAATAAGTACAGGATATATCAGGGGCGGTTTAAACCTTGATAGCCTGGAGTTTCAATTTTGATACCAATCTTTTAAACCGAATGTTCACATTACTATTAGTTTTTTTTTATAGGTTGGCTGTACGAATTTTACTGTTGCATAATATTCTTTCCAACGAAATTTAAAAAAAAATCTATTTTTCCCTTCATCTAGACCCTCAAGCAAACACAGTAATATTAAAAAAAATCACTTTCGTGAATCAGGCTATTAAGGGTTAACTTAGTACAGGGTGTGCAATGCACACGAGCGCCGCCTTCACCCTCCCTAAGAGAGCTAAGAGCATCGTCTTGGACCATCATGGTACAACAATGATATGACAGAAGCGGCCAGCCGGTAGTTATCAAACGCGCCCTATGTGCGGCTTCTTTTTCAAACAATTTGTTTTAACTCTTAATAAATCTTATTTCACGTATTTAAAGTTTAGAAGCTACGGCAAAATTAATAGTTATAGCCGGGAGAGGGATGGATCAGGCCTAGAAGGTGCCAGGGTTTCATTGCACACGGGCGCTACACGAGCTAGAGTCGCCCCTGTCTGAAATTGCACGTGTAAATATTCAGTTTGGTGTTAATTACATATATCCTTCCATACATTGTCCGTCTGAAGTGATAGTTAAGCACGAAGTGGCGACCACGAGCCGGTAGACGCGGCATGGGTTGACCCCCCGTTAGGTGGAACAAAGACATTTAATGGAATCAGGCGATGATCCGTGGAGGGGTGAAACACGTGTTGAGTGATTTGGCGGTGGCAGTTGTATATTTCGCATTGTTTGCCGCATACGCATTTATCAGCGGGCTGGCGGGCGGTGCACTTTGTTGCACGACTACCACTGCATGCGCGGAAGTGGCTAAATATTGGTCCTTTTCTTACTTAGGAACGAAGACAGTCAAGGTCGCAGGATGCAATCTTTGAAGATTCCCATATTATGCCCATGAAGGCATTGCAGTAGGCGCCATTGTAACATGGGCAGTATTATGCGATATCCGAATTCTAACCCGCGTCCTTTCGATCGTATCTGAACCAACGCTACTCTGCATTGAACTTTTGGTATCTTATATTTCTAAACGACAAGCTCAGCGAATTTAAACGATGTTTAATATATATATATATATATATATATATATATACATATATATATATATATATATACATATATATATATATATATATATATAAATATATATATATATAATACTTAGTGTCCTAAGCTATTTTAAATATATATACAGGATGATTGGTTATGGGTATAGACTTTAAAAAGGTAAATATATAACTAATTTGTTAACAGGAAGCTTTACACCTTAATAAAACTATTTGCAATTACCTTTTTAGCTGAAATATGTTACATTTTTTATTTTATCTATTGGTAAGCGACAGACCAATATCTTCTGGCAGTACAAACTCTGCTGATAGATAATAAACAATAATTATTTTTAATATGTGTAGAATAGTGTATTCGAATTTTAAACACTTTCTTCCTGTATTATCAATACGTTATAAATTTTTGGATATGTTGTACCATAATTGATAGCAGGTAAAGTATACATTTACCACATTGTAAACTTCTTATATCTGTAGACAAACACCCTGTACAATGTTAATATTTGTATTGTCTCGGACGAAAAGAGACTCCGGGCCAACAAGTCTCTTTTACATTAAAGAAAATTATTAAATAATGTGAATAAAATCAACAAAAATCAGAATAAAGTATATTGACTTATTTTGTTATTTTTCCTGTCAACTGACTCCCGTTATATCGTGTGGGGCGAAGGAGTATCTCTGGCCTGGGCTTCCACGATGAAGTTCAAAGCAACCTTCATGGCTGGCCAAAGGCTGCTTGGAGTGGACTCGATCCATCCACCATGTCCAGCAGGTAGGTTGTGAATCAATAATGGGTGTCTGTTTGCTCTTGCAGACGAAATGGTGTCGTGGCATGGAAGGAATTCGGTATTGCATTTGCCAAAAAATTCTCTTGTTAGATGTATAAATTTACACTACTAGAGATAGTAATATAATCTCTATACTTCTTGTTACAGTCTTCTTTAGACGACGTACATTTCTCTCTCTCTATATATATACATATATATAGAGAGAGAGAGCGCGTTTCGTCGTCGAGTCTCCTTTATTAGTGTCGATTCTACCCCGCGGTGCCCCTTATATACGTTTAAGAGCAACTAGCGCCATCTATCGACACCGGCCGAAACCTCTGTTCCGACATTTATATATATTGTAGCAACGAAATGTTCTCTGTACCTATGGCAGACCACTTTGAGCTCCTGGGTCTGACTCTTACCCCGACGATAGCTACGGAAAAAAACACGTCTATGGCTAAATTAGCTGGTAAAAAGCAGAGTGTTTTTAATAAGATCAGGCGGCATTTTACACCGGGACCGTTGCTTCCTCTGTATCGAGCACAGGACCGGACGTGTGGAATCTTGTCTGCCACCTTTGGTATTGCTCGGCTACATATCAACTTATTCGGTAGAAAGGCGTGCTTTTCGACTTATAGGTGATGAGTTGGTTTCTAAGAATACTTCTCAACCTTGAACATCGCTGGTGAGGAAGGAGGCTGTGGATTTTTTACAGGAATCATTTTTGGGAATACGCAGCGGAGCTTCACGACCTTGTCCCATCATCCCCGTTTTTCTACAGTAAGAGTAGGAAGTCAGGTCACCACCATTATTACACTGAATTTTCCTTAGAGGCGTGTTGCGTGTTGATTAAACGTTCCTGATCTGCACAGTCCGAGTATGGACTTATTTCCCGAAAATTGTAGCCCAGGTCTCTTCAGAGTCAGAGTGAATAGGTACCTTGGAGCTGCATGAATTGTCAACCACGCGGACTCCATAACGAACGAACGAAAATTCCAAAATGTTATTGAAACATTTAAATCAATCATTATAACTTTTATATATTTTTTCTCATATAAATGTTCTACAAAGTTTTAGCAAATTTAAAAAGGAAGAATGAAAAACTATTTCGTTTTGGGTATAGATTTAAAAAATGTTTAATAATTATTAGTTGCTTTTTATTTGAAGGTGTGCGTGCATACCAGTTTATTTGAAGTTATAGCTCCCTTGTTCTCCTTTGTACTTATATGCAACATACGTAGGATAAAGTTTTAATGTTATATAACTTAGTTCTGCAGAGAAATACAGTTAACTATAACAACGCAGTAATATATCCGACTACCCACATTAGAGTACAAGAAAAAAAACTATATACATTTATATATATATATATATTATACATTCCAGTGACTCCCGATGTTAATTTAGGTTTAAGGCTATAGGTAATAAAGCTTTCTCGCTTGACTAAGTTGTGCTGGCCAGCTAGTGATAGACTTTAACAGAATTTTTTGTGTTAATTATATTCCAGCTTTTTAGGTGAAAAAAAAATATATCATGTCGTTTCTGGACCAAACACTCCAAGTATATTCAGATATGCTGTGCTTAGTTTATAAGGGGAAACTTTGCATCCGGAATAGATACTATGCCTTTGGTTATGATGTTTCTGCTTCAATAAAAGCCTCACATTAAGGCTCTTACGGTCAGGTTTTGTGCTGCAGCTTATGCCGTTAGGAAGATAAAACGCTCCTCTAATATTGATACTAATGGGACAGTGTATTTTAGTTATTTCCAAAGCATTACGTCCTATGTACTAATGCCTTGGGGTAGAGTTGCGGATATTGAAAATATATTTGGTTTGCAAAAGAGAGCCACCCGAGCCATTTGCGACATGAAGCCACGAATCTCCTTAAGATATCGGTTTAAAGAGGTTAATATTGTTACAGTGGTCCCATAATATTTTTATGATAATATCTTGTACGTTCACAATAATGATAATAAATTCACAAAAAAAGAGGGGGTTGTCCATAGTGTATTTACAAAGAACCGTGAAAAACAGTCTGTACCAAAGAATCAACTGCAAAGTTTAATACATTTGTAATAAACAGTATCAGAGTTTTTAATAATATTCCGCAAAACATTATTGGACTACTATTTACGAAATTCAAAACGTATAATTAAAATTAAATTGAAGGTAAAAGCTTATTATCCAACAAGTGATATATTTAAATGACAAGAATCCTTGGCAGTGATGTCGCTTGATTGTTTTGATTTCATTTAGGCTTTATCTGATAGTGTATATGTACACATCTGTATTGTTAAACTATATTAGAAGATGTGTTGTTGTGGAGTTTCTTCCTGATTCTTCTCCACAACTATACATCTTGCGAAGCAGAGTAGTCAAAAGTAAAATATATTAAAAAAGTTGACCAATAAAAGTTGTGTTAAAAGTTAGGATGTTATCCACTACTGTATTCCACGCATGTCAGAAGTTTCAAAAAGGACTCTGTGTTTGGCACTAATCGGTGTAACATAACTCCTGAAGATGCCCCGTAGAGAGGTGAAGCACGTGTTGAGTGATTTAGCGGTGGCAGTTGTGTGATTCGCATTGTTTGCCACATACGCATTTATCAGCGGGCCGGCGGGCGGTGCACTTTGTTGCACGACTACTACTGCATGTGCGGAAGAGGCTAAATATAGGTCCTTTTCGAACTCAAAAAGAACAGTCAACAGACCAATACACTTATCTATTTAGAAGATTAGAGCTAAAAGCCCTAGTGGAAACCGTAGATCTTGACTTGTTTGGTTCCAAACCACTTTAATAAAACCACTAACACAGTCTTAGTTCTCTACACGTAACATCTCGATGTTCCATGGATTCACAAAGCGGTGGCGGGTCCATCGCTCTGTATAGGAACTGGGTACGATGATCGGGTCTACCCGCGTAACAGGTTTATGGAAGTCTCCTTGCAATACGGTATATAAATAAATATATATATATATATATATTACTATATGTATATATATATTCTCCAACGTTGTCAAAACCACGGTTAGACACCCTAGACCACGGTTGCACAGACTTATTAAAGACTAGGAGCCACTCGGGCAAATCATGAACTGATGGCGGGCCGGCCGCCAGAAGTATAGGTAATTAATTTTTTTTGGTTTTATTCTGGAATAGAATTCAATATTTTTCGAATGTACGAGTATTATTTTTGCTGTCGGCGGGCCACCAGTATTCGACCGGGCCGCGGTCTGTGCATCCATGTCCTAGACTAACAAATCTTTCCATACATGAAAAAACCTTCAACATTATCCTTTATTAAAACCTTAAATTTATATGTTATCAATTTTTTCAAAGTGATCACTGCGAAAGGCTATTAACTTTTGACAATAGTCTGTCTGGCAATTATTGCTGTATTAATCCTTTCGTTACCAGCGCCGGAGTTAGACGGCATCCACCTTGTAATGTTCGCTTATGTGTAGATCCCTGTTTTAAGTTTCATCACACCCAAATAAATTACTACGAATTATCTTAACAACGAATACCTTAATAACGACAAGAATGTGTTTCTTCTATGCTAGCATCTAACATGGTATACCTCGTCATTGCTTAACATCAGGCGAGACAGGTCAAATGAATCGCCTAATACAAAAATAAACCAGCAAACTTAACTAGAATTACAAAAATATTAAATGATACGGCATTAAAAAATTACGCATTTATCACTTAAGAATGTGAACAGATTTAACCCTTTCGTTACCAGCGCCGGAATTAGGTGGCAACCATCTTGTAATGTGCGCTTATTTGTAGATTTATCGCAGCCATATAATTTACTAATAATTATCCTAACAACTTTTAATTAATAAACCAGTAAAACCTTTAAATATGTAACACAAATGAGAAAATTCGAATATCAGCCTACCGCCATGCAGTGTGCACACTTCGCGGCGCGCTGCCCGGGTTCAGTAGAGGCACTTCGGCAGAAAGTACTGCGGCAAGGAAAGGGTTAAACCAGACATTTCCATTACGTTTTCTATTTCATTTATGTAGGAGAATGCAAAAAGTGTAATATTATTTTTGTCATTTTATGTCTGCATATTCCTTAACCCTTTCCACTCCAATGTCCAGTGTCACTCGACACTGATTTTGTTCCACGAGCTCCACTGTCGTGTGATACTCGACATGGTGTAATACTTCTTTTTGCGGATAATTTTAAAACAGGAAAGATTTTTGTTACTAAAATGTTTGAATCACGAATGAATGAAACATATTCTAGAATCGCAAGATACTATAATTCAATTAAATTTTATCGATGCTACATAACAGCCTTGGAGTGGAAAGGGTTAAAATAAATGGATCAATGAAGAAAACTCCCTCAGTTGTCCACCTCTGCATTGGCGAGGAATTCCTGTAACTCCATTAGGAACACAACTATAGCTACCTCTGGCCTTTACCAAGATAAGGTAATGTGACATTTTTTTTTAGAGACTTTTTATCACAACATAATTGCTTTCAATTGATTGTGGGGCCTTGATGCCACTCAAAGACAAGTTTCCATATGTATATTGAAACATTCTAGATTGATTAAATTCCATCTTTGATTACCAACTTGTATAGCCTGCCGACAGTCTAACCAAACCGAATATTTTATACATAAATCTTATCTACTTGTTTTAATGTTTTATTATATCATGATAATAAAAAAAATATTTCAGACAGCGAGTTGAAACGTGTCGTTTCAGCCCATAGAAGCAATAACAATGTTAACAATGTTAAAGATATCTAAGGAGGGTATATCATAATCGCCACGATGGGCAGGTGGGTCAGCGATCGAAGTGTTGTATTATGGTACGCAGAGAACGCTACTGCCCATCCTCAATCATCCAAATCTTTGTGAACACTTACAATCTTATGTATAATTAATGCACACAGTGTGATTTAAAAGATTACATCTCAGGAAACGAACTCTCTACTTACGATCGCATGTCTCAGATCTTTATCGCTACCACTGCTAAAAAATATATATGAATTGTAAAATAGTCCAGCCTGATGATTTTTTAATGAACATGATACAACTTGCAGGAGCTACATTACGACACCGAATCCCACATTGGTGACCCCGACATGATTCAACGTGGGATTTTTCTTGAGGTCTTGTAAATAATGAAAACACGAAATCCAAAACAGAAGTGTGTATATTGTATTGTCATATTGTCTCATGTGAAATTTTTGCTGTTAGACTTGCGATTTTTACAACTTCATCGGAAACGAGTTCGCGGAACGGAGGGGTCCGTGAACTATATAAAATTACAGGATTCTAGTTTCCGAACCTGTATCAGTACTCGGCGGGAAGACGAGGAAGTCACAAAGGTAGTGGCCGCGAGACAGTAGCAGCGGGGCTCACCCAGCCAGCCCTCGAGGACACAAACCCAGCACGAACCAGTGGGCCGGCAGAACTCGCGACTAGCGCGCCTGTCTGGTCAGTGTTACTGAATGAGGAGGTGTATATTGATCAAACAGGCCATATTTATATCGATTTTTAAAACTATATTCGACCAATGAAAACCGTCAGCCAATCTCAAGGCGACAAGTATAGTAGAGCGCTCTCTTTCGCCCGACGTAAATTTAGAACACTCTTGCGTGGGATTCCCCTGTTGACGATAACGTAATGAAGTTCATGTAGACTGTGTGTGTGTGATCGTACCATTTTCTACATAAGTTATTGTTGTTACATAGAGTTTACTACTTATTTCCCTTGCAACTCGAGCGGCGTCATGTCTGTCTTTTGTAAATCGCATTATTTATGTGCGACGAGTTCCTCTCGGAAGTACTTTCATTGACTCGACTCCGCTGTTATTGTGGCCAAGCGAAAAAAGCCTGAGTGCAGAGTTAATTTTATTGAACACTACAAACCCGTCTGAAATGTCAGTCTACCCAAATGACTTCATCAGTTAGGTTGTATCCACTGGTAATGTTTTGTTAAATCAATAAAATTCTATTATTTGCATACTATTATTGCCTTTGGTGGATTCTCACTCCAAACCCTATCAAGCTTAGTCGCTCAACGAGTCATGCAAAGAGCAATTTCTATAAGAGATAAAATCAAGAATGAGATACCCAGAAAGTAACAGCTCAACATAGCTCCGCAGATTTGAAATAGCAGTGGGCAGACGATATATCTCGCATAATTGATGACCGTTGGGTCATTAGGGTTTTGGAATGGAGACCACAGGCACACATGCACCCATAAGGTTTATAGATGTCTTTGTTAACTTCATCAGAGGTTAAATGTGGGCTGCCTTCTATAGATCTTACAGAAAATCCATGAAGGAAGCCAATGTCCTAGCATTGGACATTTATCAGATGATATGATGATGTTCGCCTTAGGACCCCCTACCTCTTTGCAGTTCCAACGTACCTTTTTTTTAAATAAATTACACTTTTGAATCGATTATTTTAACAAGTAGTTTAAGTAGTAAGCTACCACCGGCTTAAATTCAACAGTTGCTATTTTTAAATGAAATTTAAAAATGTTTAATGTGTACGTTATAATAACAACCATATAAATGAGTCAACAAATCAAGATCCACACATTTAGATCAACAAAAAACTATGGAATGCTATAATAAGATTTATTTAATAATATACTTTTAGTTTTAGATATAAAACTAAGATATGGAAAGTATAAGATATCTCGTGGAACTACATTATATAAGCTTACACCCAAACCCATGAAGGACCCTCTGTGTGAAAAGCTGATTTTGAAGATGTTTACGTCTTCGAGAATACTTTTATACTTTTGAATGTTCTTCCTTTAGTGAAATAATTTTAATAAAATACACAATACCTCTGAGTAGGTAGGCAGCTACAAACTACCCAAAATTAACCGTTGCATACCAAACTTTGCCTTTATTGTTTATAATCGTGTCACCTTCCGAAAGTCTAGTTTGCAAGTTTATTAGGTGGCAAATTTAACACCAATCACTGTAAGAAAAGGACCAATATTTAGCCACTTCCGCACATGCAGTGGTAGTCATACAACATGCACGCATTTATCAGCGGGCTGGCGGGCGATGCACTTTGTTGCATGACTACCACTGCATGTGCGGAAGTGGCTAAATATTGATCCTTGTCTTACTTAGGATGGACTTCCGCAACTTAACGCCTGATTCCATTTAACAATCACTGTTTTGTTGTCACTACATATAGTTGATTATATATATACACTGCAGTCCAGGCTTGCTTATATTGTTGGCTCTTCAAACATAATTTTATTTAATATAACTTATAATTTCACGCCCATTATGTTATTTTACCAGGTCTATATGATCCATAGAATCGCTACAAGGTCATTAAACCACCTATATTTTTTTTGTATAAAAGACTCTGTGGCCGCGGATGATTTGACTGGTTGGGTCGATCTTGAACGATTTCGTTCGTAATTGTTTAATTTTGAAGCAAGCCTACGAAATCGTTACTAGAGTTTTTTTCCCATATATTCTCGCTGCCCGTTATCATGGATCCTCGGCTCGCCTATGGTCCACGCTGCGATCCCAATCTGCATGCACACAACATCTAGACATTCAATACACAGCTCTACTCGGGTAGAGCATTTTACTTCGTGCAACTAGTACGCGCCCTAAAGCCTTTTTAGTTTTCAAGTTCACGTCATCTTTCGCGCCGATGAAGCTGTAAAAGCCTTCGGGCTAACAGCATTAACATCAACAGAGAATAAGTGTTATGGCTAATATGAATTTGTGGTCTTTATGCACAAAAGGTTGAGTGCCACAAATATAGTGTTAGAGATTGTAATGTCTATACCTAATTGTATATTTCCAGGTCTTAAACTTAAGAATAACACAGTTCTCATTTAAAATATTAACTCATAGTTAAAATGTTTAAATAAACCAGAACAATAAAACAAGTACATGATAAGAATTAGACAAACTTTTAATCTACGAACTGTCTTTGTTATATTACTACACGATGTAAGATACTCGTATGTACAAAATGTTGAATCCACCAGTAATGACAACATATTTAATTTGCTTATTGCAATAACAAATAGTATACCTATTATTGTTACGTCTGCCTTGTAAGTCAAAATTTGTCACTTGCGGTTGGCCTTGAGTCGAAATGTTACGCGGGACCCAGGACCCACGCAAAGAACTCCATGAGGCGTTCAGCCAAGCGATTCAAGAACTCAACGGCTTAATCCTGGACCCTACAAGCCTGAACCGAGGCTCCAAGGTAGAGTTCCCTTTACCACTAAAACCGAGGTTTAAAGGAACATCTACGCCATATCCTTTCAAGATCAAAGAGTCTGTAATGCCAACAGGGCATGAATGACAATCTGTACCCAAAAAAATTTCTGAATATTTCTTTGTCGTTAAAGAACTCCTGGGTGATTTATTTTACGTCTTTTTTTAAATTATTTTACTGTAAAAGTCTCTAAAACTAATGAGGATCATTCAAGAAATCTATGATAGTTATTGTAATATGTTATACGCATTGTTGATTAAACAAACCACCTACAATCAAACAAAACCAAAACAATTTTCAACAAACTTTTGATCAGCAGTGTACACGATATAGAAGGAATGTTTTTATCACTTACCATCATTTTAATCTTTCCGCTTATCTTATCACCAGCTGTTTTAATTTTCACCAGAACTTTGTTTATTAAAACGCGTAGATCAATTTTTGTTAGTCCTTTATAGGCGAAACATTTGACCTGTTTTGCCTGATGGTAAGCTACAGCGAGGTCTAAGATGCTACATGCTTGCATAGAAGAAACCTATTCACTATTGCCTTGAAATTTTAAGTTCACGGACCCTTCCGCTCCGTGAATTCAGCTCAGATGATGTAAAACCCTCTGGGCTAATAGCACCTACATCTACAGAAAATAAGTGTCTTGAAGACTCCTAAGTAATAGTCGGTAGTTTGTTCCACTCCTTAGCTGTTCACACTATAAGTGCTAGCACTTAAAACGAAATAACGAAACACTTAGTGAGGGTGGAAGGAATTTGGGAAAATATCAAAGATATCTACAATGTGGTAGTCAATCATAGAGACAAAACTAGTTATAATATGACTGTGTTTGGCACTAATCGATGTAACATAACTCCTGAAGATGCCCCGTGGAAGGGTGAAACACGTGTTGAGTGATTTGGCGGTGGCAGTTGTGTGATTCGCATTGTTTGCCGCATACGCATTTATCAGCGGGCTGGCGGGCGGTGCACTTTGTTGCACGACTACTACTGCATGTGCGGAAGTAGCTAAATATTGGTCCTTTTCTTACTTAGAATGGACTTCCGCAAGATAACGCCTGATTCAATAAAATATAGTTATAATATTTTGTCTACGATTTCTGTTGTATTCTTTTCCTTGAATTGTTCCCACTGTTGGAATTTCCTGTGGGAATTAGTGTGCACCATTCAGGACCATTTCGAACTAGGTGGACACTTTTCGGTCTTGTGTTATATATGATGATTCCATTTTTCATTTGCGTGCAGTAACGTTGTAAAATTATACTTGTAGGGTAAGAGTCTGTAAATATCGCCACAATGTTTACATGTTTAGATCGATTATACTTAAATACACAGTTGATATTGCTCGCAACAACACATATTGATTTCTTTTAGTATGGTATTACAAAATAGAGATTATAGGTGACCAATTTTAAATGAGGGTAGTTTAACTTGTCAACGCGTTTTGCATAATAATCTAAGTAGCATGAGTTGAAAAGGAAATACGATAGAATAAGTCTCAGGATTTCAGACATCAGATTTTAGCATCCAGAAAAAAAAAGAAACGTTTCTAAGCGCTCATATTAATGAGCGCTTAGATATTAATCTACCTTGATTTTGTACTATTGCGTAATACATTAAAATAACCACTGTCAATAGGATCTTCAAATCGGAAAAATGTTCGCCTTAATTGATCGTGTAAATTTATTTTATTGCAGAGTATTCTTTCAAAAAAACGTCCGATCTTCTGAAACGCTCCAAAGCGACTGAATTTATAAAATCTCTGCATACCCTCTGCACCTCCCGCGTGCGTTGATGTTATTTTGTATTCACAATAATAAGCTAAACAAATATTGACTTTCTCTTATGACAGCATACCGAGATTAGATAGTTGACATTTTGATTTAGCTTTACATTCTATTCAATGAAGTTAGAGAAGCATATACAGCTCTGACGATATTGATTAAAGCTAAAATCACTTACATCACACAAATATTTGTATTTGCTAACGTTAGCATGTAAGTAAGATCTGAAGATTCAAATCTTGCGGTCGGAAGGCGTCTCAGCTATTCGGGTTGCAAGTCAGAAGGCGCGTGAGCGGCGACAACGGTGTTTATGTTACATTACATTGGCTCCAAACGATAGGAATGCCTTACTGGTAGTTGAGAAGATTCTGAAACTGTTGATGATGACCTTTCGTAATTCTATTGTACCTATAACACGCCCGACACATTCGCGAAAATCGCGACGACTTGCTACCTCATCCGGTCCAAAATGGCGACGGCAAACGGTTAATACACCTCGATGTGGTCAGCCTTTATCAGTACTGTGGGGTAGTTTTATTTTTCTATATATCGTAGAAATCGCTCAGCATCAGGTAAACGCATTTTAATAAATTTTTACAATAAATACCTTAACGTCATTGTATGAAAGCATAAATGTGAGTACAAATTCATTCGATTACATTCTAAAAATTCTTTTTCATTTCATAAGTAGGTGAATTCTACAGATTCATTTCACTGCAAGTTATTATTATAATTTTATTTTGAGATTTAATTCTATATTAATATAAATAAACTGAATATTGAAGAAAGTGGCCATATAAATCATAAGTTTTAAGATGCACTCTGTGTTTGGCACTAATCGGTGTAACATAACTCCTGAAGATGCCCCGTGGAGGGATGAAACACGTGTTGAGTGATTTAACGGTGGTAGTTGTGTAATTCGCATTGTTTGCCGCATGCACATTTATCAACGGGCTGCGCTTTGTTGCACGACTGCCACTGCATTTAAAGATGCAGCTGATAAGGCTTCACTGGTATTCATGTCATGACATTCACAAGTCTGCCATAATTGATCCAAAGAGGATAGTAATATGAACATCCTTTAGAGTACTACCTTGCTTTATATCAATATATACAACAGAACGATGCAAAAATAATGAAGATAATGAAAGAAGAACATTTAAGAGTTAGGCAACTATTTAGATGATGACCCTACAATGATGCGATGTGTGATGATATTGGTGATGATGAAAACGTTCTCTCTCGCCGACCTCGTTTTGTGCTGCGTGAAATCCTATCAACAATTTAAATACCAAATACAGAGACGAAGACAATGATTTCTTACATATCAGCTGTTATTTTTCTTTGCTCCATTTGTCATTTGATGTGCTTTTAATAACAAAGATAGGTATAGCGATTTACTTACCTTTGCTATATTTTTTTTGAATGAAACTTATTATAATACAACTTTTGTTCTATTTTCAAACGGCATTATTAAAAACCAGCTGTCCCCCGACCGCGTCGCGTGCTCGCAATGATTTTGTGGGTATGATTACATTATAGGATTTTTTTTAAAACAAAAGTAACTTAAGTTACTCCTTATTACATCAGCTACCTTCTAAGTTCCTTTATAATCAGGTCAGATATTTCAGAGATTCGCCAGAATAAACAGACACAAAAATTAAAAAGAAAAATAATTTTCGTATATGTATCGTATATATGGATGTAGTAAAAAGCAATTATTTTAAAATTACAAACAGATTCAATTTTATTTGTTTGTATAGATTAATGCATTGTTGAAAAAACAATGTTTATCAACGAGAAAAGTATCATAGACAATATTGTACATTGACGGTATTTGTCAAATTAGAAATATACTTTTTCTTGACGAAAGGTCACTGGCGTTGGCATTCACAGATTCCAAGGTTAAAAACAGGGTGCAGATGGTTCGTAGTTTAAGGAGCAGAAACAAGGGCTTGATTAAGTCCCAACGTACTTTTTGTTACCAGATAAAAAATATGATATTGGTTATCACTTGCAAGGACCAATGCCTACCAATATATATTTATTCTCGTACCTCTTTTTAAAACTTTATGAACAAATTTTGATATCTTCATACTTACTTTCTAAATTGCCTCGATTCTCTGAAAATCTATCTAGTGTCAATCCTAAATTTGTGCTTAATATTAATTTGCAATCACAACATACTCATAAAATGATTAATGGAGGGTCCATTACGTATGTTATAAAACACTGTTCAATGTTTTAATGATCTCTTTTCAGGATTACCGCCATTACTATTGAAATTTTCACATACCCTCAACGTCCCACTTACCCCAGACCCGTACAAGTTTAGAGCAGATTCCTAGATTTATAATCTCATATGCAGCTTTCATAATTTAGTTGGTTCCGATGGACGATATCTACCGTATTCAGAAAAATGGACAAAAAATGTGAAGATCGGATCCGAGTACAGATTTTTTCATGAGAAAGTCACTGAGTTTTTTAATGTATTATCTGTCTACACATAGGTGAACTCAAGCCAACATTTTAGTTCAATATCCGTTCCCCATTGTATTGTCATGCAAATGTATATTCCTAAAGTCTCCCGAGTTGCCCTGGAGGTCCAAGGGTTAAGAGCAACATTTCATTCTTAGATATGAATGTAGACCATAACAGCTCTCAGTTCACCTGCAGATGCTTATAAAAACATTGAAGACTGTGTTTGGCACTAATCGGTGTAACATAACTCCTGAAGATGCCCCGCGGAGGGGTGATTGGGACGCGTGTTGGGTGGTTTGGCGGTGGCGGTTGTGTGATTCGCATTGTTTGCCGCATACGCATTTATCAGCGGGCTGGCGGGCGGTGCATTTGTTGCACGACTACCACTGCATGTGCGGAGGTGGCTGTATATTGGTCCTTTTCTTACTTTGGATGGATTTCCGCAAGGTAACGCCTGATTCCATTAAATGCTTATAGAAACATTGTCAGTTATACAAGTTGAGGTGCTTATATTCTTTGAGGTTTAAAACTACGTGTTCGTTTGTATTTGACATACGTTTACAGACTACCTCATTTACTAATTTTTGGTAATGGTGCAGGACAAAATTGTTGCCAAGTAAATCTAGCATTTGTAGATTTCCAAGTCCCGTTTTTGAAGCCTCTAGTAATTTCATTCAATTTGATAGAATTGTTCCTTTTATGTAGCTTAACCTAACCTCACCATAAAGAAATGATCAAAAATTATTTAACCATAAAAACAAATTACAAATTATTTAATTACATATCACACCACGACTATCAAAATGTTAAACCTGTAGAAATAACTTGAAAAAAAAATTTGATCCACAGCGTAGCATAGTTTTCAAACAAATGAACCATCGAAGCGTTAGAAGTTAAATAATAGCCTGAGGCGATCATTAGAACGCACCCAAATTCATTATCTAAGAACGCATTTGTTTTTCGCCTCTCTTTTACACTCTGTACATCTCGCTCTCTCTGACGCCGCGCTACCGAACAGACGCGTCGCTTCAACCGCTGTACAATAAAGGAAATAATTGTAACTTAGATTAAGATTTCTTCTGTGATATTATATTATACGTTTTAAGCATCCGGCTAGTGTTTTTCTTACATCAGATTACCTGTTAAGAGGCGAGGAGCCTGTACTAACAACCGCCCCTCAATCCCAAGAAGAACTACGCATTATTATTTATGAAATTAACTAGAATTATTTTGGTTCATTTCAGTCAGAATTCATCGTTACAGATATTTCCTAATTAAATTGTGGTCGTCAACAGGTATTTCTATCTTTATTAAATATGTAATATAATTTTATATTTCAAATTACATATTCACGCAGTTGTTTTTCGCGTGTTATTTTCAAGACAGAGGCATTTAATCCGGCTAGCTGGTAGACATAACTTTACATCAATAAGAGATGTATCCATAGTATTTTAAAAAAAGAATTTTTGATTTTAATTTGCAGCATACCTTACCACTGTAGTTGACTCAAGATTCAAAAGTATATCATCAACTTACTGGGTCTTCAATTTATAATCATTCATGTCATGCGTTATTTATTCTATTACCTGGATATAGACCTCCTTCTGCAGGTGTTACAGGAAATCTATAAGGATAGCTTACGCTTAGTAGGCGTCATTCGATTGAAATGATGACTAGCGTGATTGTTAATAGGCCGGAATTTGAATTTGGAATTTAAAAATATTTTTAGTGTGGACAGACAACCTTATAAGTCCCTGGATGCAAGCCGCGTCACACCAGTGTTATTGGAAACCTACATAGATCTGCGTCTAGCAATGGATGTCCATAATGATGATGATATGGTGATGATGATTAGTGTGATTATCGATCAGAAATTTGAGTATTTGAAAATACCGAATACCATAGAAAATGTTCAAAAATAAAAATGTTTAGTATTCACAGCTTAACATGAAAGGTTCTACGAGCGATTTCCAAAAAATCCAATTAGCAGTATCCATATTAAAGTCCTTTTGATGATAAAACTGTTCTTCTGGTATATGATATAACGTGTCTTAAAAATAGATCTCTGGGCACCGAATCTTTGACAATCCTAGATAAAAAGAAATTCATAGAAAACACGACGTATTCCTATATCACATAAAATATACGAGTACCCTACAGAAATTTGTTGTCTATTAGATAGAAAGATCGCTGATGGATGGATTTGAAAACCATTGACGTGTTTTTATAGAATCTCCGAAGCAATAAAGAGACTTTTATACCGGCATCACAAAGCGATATTTCTATGCAATATCAAAGATGTTTTCAGCACGACGATTTAATAATTATTAGGTATTTTAGTTTAAATCATTGCAGAATAAAGTGCATGTTTTGTTGTTAAAACAATAACCTATTTTACACATTCGTAGGTGATCTTCGGTGAGATTTTTACGGGCAAGGGTTTGCAGACTTTTTCTTACAGATACGACGAATAACTTTCATTATTTTACTGCTTTTAGTGGATCTACCATACTGTCCCTACTCGACAAAAATGTATGTACTAACTATGGAAATTTCTGTTTTATCGTTGACATTCGCATTTATATTGGTAAAGAATCACACATGTTTATACAAGACTGCACACACCACAAGTCGTATTTTGTGCCTTTGCAAGTCTGAACACGCATTGCGGACGGAGACGGCACTTTGCAAGTGTCGTCAAAGATAACTGAAATATGCAAGTCTTTACAAGTAACAGTCCCGCTCCGGGAAGTGTTATCTACTTACATTGACAGGTGAAGCCAAGCTAACATCTAGGTCTTCACTATCGAAAGCAGGTAAATTTTCATGAACTGCAAACGAATTGCGTACCTCCATTTTATTATCACGCCGACTTGGTCTACGTTCTCGTGGACCACTTTGGGATTTACTGGTTTTGGACAATTACGTGATGAATGACATCAGATGGTAAGTGGTTAGCTTTACTCGTAACATTGGTGATGGACTTCGTAGTTACACAACATGGTGTAGGAGCTGAGAAGAGTTCATCATAAAATTGGTAATAAATCAGTTGAACGTGATCAATTAGAAGTCTAGACGCAATTATACACGAAGCATTTGGATGAGTCGATGGTTTAAGATTTTGTATCCTTTGTGTTGTTTTATCCCTTGGTTTGTATTTGTGTAAAACGAAACACTCGAAGTACTTTCAGACGTGATTCAATGTAATTGTCACAGTTGTCATTTCTAGATTATTTTTGCTTAGATTCAGTTTAGTTAGATTTGGATGTTTATTGATCGCTCTACCGTAGGTGGTCTTGACACAAGACCTGCGTAGTTGAAACTACGGTGGTTTTCGAAATCTTCCCGCAGTTTTGACGTTAAAAAACCGTAAGGTTTCGCAGGTAGGAATCCTGTATAAGTCATTGGCTCCGCCGCGGTTAGATCTTCTACATAAGGTATTGTCACGGAAAAATAGATATTGAATAATATGATGGTAAAATGGCGGTGACTGTTAAAATGGTTATAAACTAAAAAGCCAAGTAGCGTACAATAAATTGTTAGATGAAATAGTAACCTTTATCAAAAGTTGCAAAAAAGGACATTGAATATAAGAAGTGAGTCAACGAGAGTTTTTATATATTTTAAATGAACGTATCTAAAAACGATTGACCGTTACAAAAATGTTCTTTGACGATTATGGTATTTATAACATTCGCACAGACACTCTGACCCAATTTTAATTTTTTTTATTTGTAATTACACTGTAAACAATTTAGTTTCAGTTAAGTTTAACTACCATTGGTATAGTAAGTCAGCGCTATAGAAAATTTAATTGCTTTTTTAATGATGGAAATACTACCTGTATATTGATGAGATATTGACTCATATGAACAGTTGTCCCTAGAACTTTCGTATTTGTTTCAACCCTCAGTTGGTATGAGAACCAGATCTTATGTTTTTCGTCTCCTGGTCGTTATTTTACCTATGTCCTCCACTTTAGACACGAGATATTTAGTGCAGAGTCGAAGTGTTACACAAGGATTATAATTTTAGTTCAAGTAACATATAGATTTATAATTTGGTGGTAGATATATGTATGATACACCATTTAGCTGAGAAGATAATATCCATAAATCTATTGCCTCGTCCAAAAGTATTCATTTAACCTTATAATAAAAGTAGACTTTTATTACAGGGTTAAATGCATTTTATAAATGGGATTAAATAATTTATAGAGATAAACGTTTGCATTGATTTTTTAATTTGAACATCGCCGTTTAAATTCATCCTGTGACTAGGCAAGCAGGTCCTTTTGATTGCAAACCTTCAAATCGTATCGTGTAGCGTGTATTGCAATCTTTAGATATTTGATCAATTTCGTTGAATAGCGACACATGGGTCAATAAAATACACGCGTAATTTATTCTTATGCTATAGAATTATAAAATTTCTTCAATACAGTGCCCACCACATATTTATTTCATCCAGCCAATAAATACCTCCTAAATATAATTTTTATTTATACACTTACCTTCTTTACCACAAGTTCAGAATATATTCAGAGATCAACGCCTACATTGATCCCCCATAAATTTTTATACTAAATAGATATGAAATCATTAATTGTTAACTAAATCCATTGCATCTCTAGTGTTTTTTTTTTTTTTGATTTACCCACAAATATATTTTTTACATATACGAGATATTTCGTTATTATTTTTTTATATCGAAAAATACAGTTACGAGTAGAATTTTCAATTGGCCATTACTAAGGACTACAGTACACGGCAATAAATATGGCACATCGAACATTGGAAAGAGACGATCGGCTGATTTCGGCTTCGTATAGCGTTATATCTGTCGCACGACTGACAAAACGTCACATAGGTAGTGTGGGACAGAGATAATGATCTACGATGCCATAGCCGATTGTCTCTTTCCAAAGGTCGATATGCAATATTTATCGCATGGTACTATAAAACACAACGAAGTTAATGTTATGATATAATATACAATTGCTTTAGGAATCCAGACTGATGTCATCTTCGATGCCTAAATTCTTGATAGCAATTGTAAATGGTATATACAAGTGTAAGGTTTTATGAATTAGATCAAACCCAGCCGTGCCTGCTGACGATCCCACAGCTGAGGAACCGGCTGAAGAAGTAATAAATTTTGAGGCGCCATTTATACCTCCAAAAAGTTCCAATAAACGTACAGATATACTCAATGGAGAATTCTCTCTAACATTTTACTGTAGTCCAACGTTCTGATTAATCACATGATAGTGAGAAAAGAGATCAAACCCAATAAACACTTAACACACATTATATATCTTAATCCTTTCCACTCCAAGGCTGTTATGTAGCATCGATAAAATTTAATTGAATTACAGTATCTTGCGATTCTAGAATATGTTTCATTCATTCGTGATTCAAACATTTTAGTAACAAAATTTTTAAATAAAATAAAATTTTCCGCAAAAAGAAGTATTACACCATGTCGAGTATCACTCGACAGTGGAGCTTGTGGAACAAAATCAGTGTCGAGTGACACTCGACATTGGAGTGGAAAGGGTTAAAACTCAGATCACTATTGCAGCACGTACCTAAATGAGTCATTAAAACTGTATCTATGTGTGGTGTATGACACCTTTTCAAATACCCTCGATTTCTAACAATCACTTATAGGACTACCCTCACTTAGACATACCATTTTAATTCTTACTAACATGAGTAAAGTTAGAATACATATCCATCCTATCTAGGAAAGTAACATATTGTATCCATCCATGAAATATTTAGTCTTCTGGTGTTATTGTAAAATATTTTTTAAAATCAGGTAACTTATGAAAAATATTATTTTATGTGTACATCTCCTCGTGGTATCTTCACAGGTTTTCAATTTTAACCATAATATTTACCTGATACCAACCAAGTATACAGAACTGTACCATTTTTTTTATATATTTCCTCTAATATTATTTATGTACTCTCAATGGGGTCCATTTATCGCAGGTTGGGTATTGTTGATTTGAGATTTAGAGGATAAAACCTATATTTGTTGAATAAATCCAATGTTCCCATAGTGAAAGAACAAAATACATAGTTGCGGGTAGTTATAAAACTGCAAGATATGAAGCCCATATCCATTTAAATGTATAGTTTTCGTTAAATAAATCATGATGTGATCATATTTATAATTCTCATTGAAGTCTTAAATAATATTATTTATTGATAATATACTTACTATATACAATACCATGTTTATCACAGTAATGCCATTAAGTGAGAATCTAATATTGATTATCTACTTACTAAACAATATAAAGAGTACTAATGGTGTAGTACCGTACTATGAAACCATTAAACTATGAAATATTTTCAAGTATATGTTATCTGTGCCAGGCGTACGTGCCATTTATATATATAAATGCATCCTCTCAATTCCTCCAAGCGAGAATTTATTTTCAAGTTTGTTGTAAATTAAAAACAGGATATATTCACCGCTTGACCGCATTGAGATTTTTTTAAGTAAATAGGTTTATTATTGTGCAACGAATACATTTCCATTGTTCCAGTATTTTTTTAATAGTCATTATTTTTTTTAGGTATAAAGACAGTTCTTGTAAAACTCCATTTATTTAAATATCTTATACTAAAGAATACTTATATCAACATAAATCTATAATAGAAGCAGTTTTAGTGTTTCATAATGGGTACAGTTTGTACAGACAAACAATATTTATCTAAAGATAAAAAAAAACTCCAGTTTTTATATATACTTGAGAATGGTGCGTATTATAGCTACCTGAAAGCAATGAATGCATCTCCGAGCTCGCCTCCTACGATGTGAACCCCGCCTTCGGGAATGGAGAGCCCCCGAAAGAAATTCCTAATGTCCAGGGCATTGGCCGACCATGGAAGGTTCTGTAGTCTTATGATGACACTCATTTTCACCGCTGTACCTATAAAAATTGAAACAGCCTTTCCATTTTTTTGATTCGAGTAATTTGACCTACAAAATAGGTATCATTAACAAACAAACATATACACAACATCATATATAATTGTCTAACAACAAGTACATTACAAGTGTTCTTTACCAATCTTTTATGTATGTAATGTCCTCCTAAAACTTATATGTCGCTATGAAGGTTTCAAATACAGCTGATCTAAAAGACCACGACAAAGTCCGTTAATTTTTTAGGTATTATTTTTATGGATCACATTGGCAAACATTTTTAAAACAGAAGTTAGAACAATATATTCCCACACTGTGAAACATTGAAACAAATATTTATTCTTATGGCTTTGCTTTCCTAAACCACCTCCGAAAAGTTAAAATTTTTATATTATGTACATTAAATAAACCATTAATTATTTATTCTCTTTTTTTTACTTTCACAGTTTCTTTATTCTTTCTGAGACAAATGCGATCAAAGTTGGTATGATGTTTTTATTTATTATTGTATTTATAATTATGTATTATAAGTATATAAGAATAATTGTAAGCTATATACATGTGTATCTATATGTATGTATGTTTTGTCTATATATACACATTTACTATGCATTACTTATCCCTCTAATTTTTCCATACCTTGGTTGTCTAAAGTTGCTTCGTGTAATAAGACCTCCTATTGTACTTTTTCTTTACTATTATGCAACTATATATTCTATATATATATATATATATATATATATATATATATATATATATAGTAAATATTCTATATAGTATATATTCTAGTGTGTATAATGAAAAGTATTAATAAATAAATAGTATTATTGATTCTATACACCATATACTTTGGAAAGGTTCGGAATATTGGTGAAATCAAGAACCTACCAAATAGACAGTTATTCTTTTAAGGCAATTTTATTATTTTTTCATATAATAAACATTACATTTATCACTGTATTTATACTGTTGTGGGGTTCTCTTAACTAATTTATGTTTGATAAACTTTCAAATGTATTGCAAAATGGCATTTATATATCTATATGTTGTTTTACTATTATGTGTAAAATCTTAGCATTTGAATAACAAATATAAGTATATAAAACACTGTATCCAACTTGTGCAGAATAATATTCTTAAAATCATATTGAATTCAAAACTGTTTGGCCCTTTTCCTGGATTTAAAATTTATCTTTTTGGTTGTATGTGGTTGTATTTTTTAGGTCATCAATATAGACCTATTTTATCCAATTTACATATGTTACATATATAAGACAAGTGGATCATGTTACCTAAATAAAATACATGTAAGTTGCTTTATCATTAATATTTGCCAGTTGAATGAAATGTCAATCCATTTATATATCTATATTTAGTAAAGTTACTACAACATCAAACATATTTGTAATAATATAAATACAGAACTGAACTTAGGATTCTGAAAGATGTGATATTCATATGATATTGTACTTAAAGCTGAAGCACTATGATATACACATGTTAAAGAACATTGAAACAGGAGTGTGCGAGTATCAAACTAAACCTGTTTATATAGAATAGAAATTTCAAAAGTTAATGATCTTTATATCATATATATATATATATATGTAGTTCATTGAAGCCATTTCCATAATCTCTTAACCAAAAATTCACAGCTAACCTTATCTAGCTATTAACGGTATGCTGAATTATTAATATATCGTCATAATAAAAATAAGTAACAATTAATAGTAATTTTATGTTTCATTAGATAATTACTTAAAATGTATAATTAAATCTCAGACTAATAATCTAGAAAGATGTTTAAGATCGAAAATAACTCAAATCTAAAGTTTTTTTTTTGCCCGACTGCATAAACTGGTTGTGTGAGAAAGCAGGAAGCAGATACCATCTAGCCTATGGATGCACAGACCGCGGCCCGCCGGTCGAATACTGGTGGCCCGCCGACAGCAAAAATAATACTCTCGTACATTCGAAAAATATTTAATTCTATTCCAGAATAAAACCAAAAAAATTTAATTACCTATACTTCTGGCGGCCGACCCGCCATTAGTTCATGATTTGCCTGAGTGGCCCCTAGTCTTAATAAGTCTGTGATCTAGCCCGAAACGTCTTATAGGTATCAAAGCTTGAAGACTTCCTTTTAAAGATTTAACTTCTGCAGCTGATATTATCCATAAATGAGAAATATGTACATATACATGAGGTTCCAATCTCTCTGCTACTCAATTGTAATGCTATACATGTTTCAAGTGACAGCCCTATATTTTAGATCTAGGTCATTTCATGGTAATCCTTGTGCCCAGTCACTTCTCAATGCTATCTTAAAGTTCAATGTCACCCTAATCTGGTGGAATTTGTATTGTAATAGCTAGCGAATTACAATACAGATACCATATACAGTACCTGGTGATAAATATTGCACATAAACCTTTTGAAAGAGACAATCTGCTAATTTCGGCTTCGTAGAGCACTACCTATGTGATGTTTTGTCGGTTGTTGTATTTCAACAGACATCTCTATAATGTTCTATGAAGTAGAAATTAGCCAATTGTCTCTTTCCAAATGTCTATGTGCATTATCTATCATCAGGTAATGTAGTACTATTTAAAATCTGGTAAAACTATAAATGCTATTTACTAACGCCACTGACAAAAAATATACAACACCTATCTCGTATTTTGGCAGGTGATGGTCAAATAACTCCTTTTTTTGTTTTATTGTAATAAAAATGCTTAGCAAATGAACTATCAGGGTTAATATTATATTATGATTTTAAATTAATACATCCAGAAACATTTTTTTGTAAAGTAAATACACTGAATTGTATCATGTCCATTTTTTTAAATATTTTATAAATATCCAAAATAACAAATACAAAGATAGAGTTGTAGAATAGATCTAATATGAATATAAAGGAACATAAAGCTTGCATTAAAAATTGTTTTGAATGTTTTGACATATTAAGCTGTTTTGTTTGTTCTTATATAAATGTATGAGCAAAACAGAATTCTAAGGAGCAGGTTTCAAATATACGTCGGATAGTGTGGTTTAGTCCTTTATAGACTAGACTTATAAAAAGCAAGAAAAACTCAAATAATAAACTAGAAATTCATTAAGTAGTGTCTGAACATGAGGTTGCGATATCACCATCTCGCATGATGTTAACTGTAGGAGAGATCACATTGTGTTCTACAAAGATCATCACTAAAATTCTTCACAGATCAGTGAGAAATACAAACACTTGCATACCAGACACCTTTCAAAGACAAGATTTCTGATAGCAATTAAATTATTATTATATAAACCATTCATCCCAAATTATGGTGAAACATAAATCCATTGTAAACCTTATTGCTCTTGCAGGAAGTGCTTCACCAGTAATGGTGAGAATCTATGGAGGAAGCTAATGCCTTGCAGTGGGCATCTATCAGCTGATATCATGATAAATTCTTTATAGATCAGCAACAAACTTATACTTTCTGATTTTAAATCTTCAACAGACCCACTGTAAGAACTACACTCTGTTTATAAATTATACATGACCTACATAATGAAGATTATATCTTCATATGCCGAAGGCTTACAATATCTTTCTGCCACAACCTGTTTACTGCCTAAAATTGAACATTCAGAGCATATAAACCAGTATTAAGTACATGGCTCCCTTGCCTAATCTGAACTTAGTCAGCAACAACGGAGTGGACCATGGATCTGACAGGATTTATGTCCAAGCTGCTGGAATGCCTAGTTTGTTACATATATAAAACAGTAAATAACATTTGGTATTATTTGGTTGTCATAAAGTTATGTTGGATATAGAGGTATACAATATAACATTAGATATTGTAATAGCATCTAATAGCCCAAGTGAAGTCAACTGCTAAATTATTCAGGATTCTTTCCGGGTGTTGAAAAATTGCCTTAGAACATTACTTCAATATACCTAATTACAAAGATAGTTCGAGCATTTTTAATATTTCTATATAATTTATGACGACGCATTAGAAAGTTTTAAATAACATTGCCGATTTTAGGTTAGTGATAGATTAAGCAATTCCGGCAAATTACAACCGCACGTGTTTTCGTGTTTTAACAACAGTATCTAAGAATTTATTAGTCTGAGATGATATTATAACATATTCATAAATCCCCACATGTTTTATATAACTTTAAAAAATAAGCTTCTTGTAAAATATAAATAAATACCATGTATGAATCCAAAAAAGGTTGATTAAGTAAACTTGTTTGGAATACTAATAGTTATTTGTAAAATATTAGGAAGTACATATGTAAGCTTAAGTATAAAATATGTACGCCGTATAACTTGTAATAATAATGGTAGGAAATTAAAGTGTTGTACAACTAGCGCTTCGCAACGATAAACATCTATTCACAGACTTACCTACTAATAAACTACAAGATTAATTTCAAACACGCCAAAAAGGCAGAAAACATTACGAAACACTAGATAATATCACTAACATGTAACGCAAATCCTGTCACATACAAATTAAAATCATACGATTCACACACCGAGTTGAGGCGGACGAAAACACAAAATGGCGGCAAGCTTGCAGTGTTGTGCTGACGTTTGAGCCCAGATTATAATGAAATTAATTTTGGAATGTAATCCATAAATATTATTTAACTAAATGTATTTATACTAAATACTATAATTAAATACACTATTTATAATATTTATTTAATATACCTGGCGACTTGTAGTTTTTGTAGGTGTTAACGAAAAAGTTTTTAAACAGAAATATAAACATGGCACTAAAGTAGTGCAAGTAATAATTTATTTATTTAAAAGTAAATAATACGAAAGGCAAAAACATAATTTGCAACACAGATAGGTTAAAAACATTTTTTATTTCATAGAATCGGAAAGATCGACATTTTCCGGTTTATTTTCAGTGTTTGAATTACTTACAATAATAATAGACAATAATAACAATTTTCTTGGAAATGAAATGGAAACAATCATGGTCATAGCCACAGCATATGTTTCTGTAGCCTCCACCCTCCTTATTTATTTTATTTCTATTAATAATCATCCAGAAAGCTTGAGTTAAATTTGATGATCAAATTGTTATTCAACGATTTAGGTTCTCTTTAAATTGGACCTAGTCTTAATCATTTTAAACAAAATACACTCCCGTTTGTGCTTATCAAAGACTTTGTTTAAAAGTTCTTATGTCATATATTTCGAAATATTCCAAATATTCGTGGACATTTGTAGTCATAAAAACTGTAGTTTTCATTTAAGAATGTTTCGTATTGCTGGCCACTGCGGCCGCAATACATTGCTTAAAATAATTTTTGCGCATTTGAATTCAAACTTGAATGAGAATTTAAATTCGGACGCCTCCAGTTATGATCCCTTCGTCTTTGCATATGGGTTAATTTTTGAGGAGCAAATGCTTGCACATGTAGTGGTTTCCAACCACCCGCTTAATGCGTAAAAAATCACGAAGCTCTAGAAAGGCATTGTTTTTAAGGCGTTGTTCGGGGAGCGTTGGAGTGTTTCAATGTATTCTCCATCTTATACACAATTTTTACTTGACATTTATATTTTATACATTTTAAGTTTCAGTTTTTACCATTGATTGTTTATATTTGATTGCTAATATGAATCTCGTTACTCAACATGTCTATTTACTTCACTAAATATATATTTTTAATTGTAAGCAATAAACAGCACTGCTTGTATTTTTCCTCTAGAACGATTTTAACTTTTCCAATATGTAAATACATGTTTATGCTGTTAACATTAATAAATGCGCAAATTCTGGATTTAATTCTTTCCGGTAAATATAGTGAAATATTACTATTACCAATTATTTTTAATATAATATTCTACATAAGATAAACAAAAACCATT
Organism: Battus philenor; assembly: GCF_028537555.1. Classification (NCBI taxonomy): domain Eukaryota; kingdom Metazoa; phylum Arthropoda; class Insecta; order Lepidoptera; family Papilionidae; genus Battus; species Battus philenor. The sequence continues at coordinate 12,347,437 of NW_027181686.1, forward strand.
TTCAATATACTATGTTTAAAGGCTTTGTAGAACAAAGAAATATTTTTTAGCATCGGTAGTTTTAAGGAAATTATAAATTAATGATTTTATTATTATCATTAATAAATCTCGATTAATAACAATAAAAATACATGACATTAATTATATCTTTTCAGTCTGTGAGGTATATCGCTGAACTGTAGTATTTGTCATTCATGAACTTCTGATTCGTTCTGTTCTGTTAAACTCTTTAAAAATACAATACAGTAGTGTTTTAAGATATTTAATACATTTAATAGGCGACAAAGCATTATTGTAAGTATATGTATATTTAATTAACAAACAGAAATATTAATGATCCTACAAAGCAGCTTTTTTTAGTGAGCCTGTCAAACTTACCACGTAAATATTTCTTTATTTTTATACGTTATTATATATTATACTCATTTCCGCAGCTAATATGTATTTGTGTAAGGTTGTAGGTTTAAAGGCAATAACATAAATGCGCGTATTAAAGAAAAACAGCCTGAAATTATATAAATATGAACAGCGCGATTTCCTAAGGATTCCCGATTGACGAATCGAATGTTAAAAAATATATTTCCGTTGTTTATTCAAGATAAATAAAAGTTTCTTTGCAAATATAGCACTGTTATATAATTTATAACGAAAATAAATTTTAAATTCTGTGTAATTTCAATGTCATTAATTATTTTTAATGGGCTTTTTGAAAATATGAATATTTCTTATAATTTCGTTAAAATTAAACTGTGATTTTATTTCGCATACAAGCCGAAATAATATGTTGAAGGACAAAACAGTACATGTATATATAAATGCTAATAATGTTAATGAATATTAAAATTTATTATTTAGTTATTTATGTTATACCATTCAGGTGCTTATAAGTTTTAATGGAGAGAATATATATTACATTTGTCAGCAAAACATTTTCTAAACACCTGTATAAAGTGATCACTTTGAAATATGTTACATTAATTTACTTTTCTTATTAGAATGCAGCATTTCAATGACAGTATAAAGTCTGTAGGGCCAGATAATAATTAATAATTGATTTTATACATAGTAATTTAAATTTTAAAAATTCTTTTTAATTGTATTATTACTTCACTTATTATTTCTGAAACCATTGATTTATGAATATTATATTTTATAGCAAATTAGTGATGCTTTGACATCTTTAAACAATCACTCTGTGTATGTAGATTTTATTTTATGGGCAAAAAACTGGCCACCACTATCAATTAGTTACTGGTTTTATATAAAATTGTAATTTTTTTATTTAAAAAAAAATACAAATGGTTATTTTAGTGTACACAAAAAATATAGAGCAATAAATATTTTGTAGATATCACTAATAAAATCAAACATATAGGAAATGTATTTTAAATCACATTTCTACCATTTTATCCTCTTTTCGTGTCACCGTTCACGCCATAAGATGACTGCTGGAGAGCTTTCCCATATTTCCAATAAGACCAATTGGAAGCTGCTTGCATCTAGCGTTTTCTGAGGATCCTTACCATGTCATATCCTTCTTATGGGTGGACATATTTTATATAATAGTCCTTGCTGTTGTTGTTTACAAATTCACTGCCTTTATAGTGATAACCATATAAGGCAAGCAAAGATATCTTTATAAATAATCTTGGAGCTTTGATTTCTGTTTAAAACATTTTATGAATAAGAAGTAAAAGACATTATAGAAAAATAACTAGGGCTTTGATATAATGTATTGTGACCTTCAAAATTAAAATATTGTGATACCTTAAGAATGATGAGGGATGTAAAGATTGTTTGAATTTCAAGACTGAAAGCAAGAATGATGAAGAACAGAAGTAGAAATTGTCAGAATGGAAGGAGAAAATAAAGTAACAATTTTAACTGGAAAATATTAAATGCACAGACATAACAAGTCTCTATTCGACATGTGAGCACCATTAAATAAGAAATACAGTTTATATTATGTCCCAAGGTTTATATGTAAAAGAGATTTCTACATATCTACTGATTCATTACAATGTGTAATGCAAAATTTGTAGCAATGTTCCTTTTGTTGACCTGGGGTTAGCTAAGCAGGGATTTAAAGAAAATCCACCCACAATTGGGTTATGAAGGCCTTCATTGTGTGAAGCACATCAGTGATTGCTAGCTGGAATATATATAATAGCTACTGTGATTATATATATTCTTCTTAGTTTCTTCTACCATATTTATACAGGCTGTTCAATTTTGTGAAAGTTTAAGAAGTCGGTACCACTGTGTTACCACTATTACCATAAAAAAATTGCAATTATAGATAAAACCAGTAACTATTTGTATTGGTTAAATTATATTATACAATGGTCACCGATGTAGATCAAAGAATTGCTTGTCTGGTGGCAATAGGTGGAGCACATCGCTTGTGTAGATGATGGCTGTTGAAGCCGAAAGGTACTTTTGTGGTGGCCACGAGTCAGTAGACTGGATGGAAAGTTGCTATATAAGAGCAGAGCAAGACCATGTTATATTGGAGGAGGCCTAGGCTTTGTAGTGGGCGTCTATCAGCTAATATGATGATGAAATTGTCTAATATAGATATTCCTTTTCAGGTAAGAAGCGGAGTGACTAGATTATTTTAACTTATTATAATATCAACAATGAAGCTATAAATGTGTTGCTCAATATAAAGTAGTGGATAGGGGTATTGTTTTTATTGTGTACCGTGCATAAAAGACTGATAAATGTGTGAGAGATACCCTGGATACCTCTTCGGTGGCACTCCTGTCAGCAGTTGGGACAGGAGTTTCAACCCGTTGGAGAATGTGAGTATATTTAATTTTATATAGACTTATTTTTTACCGAATTGTTTATATTCTGATCTTTATATTCTATGCAAATCATAAGTCACACACATCTAATAGATTCTAGCGTTACTTTGCAGAAGTCCATCCTAAGTAAGAAAAGGACTAATATACCGCTACGTCGTAGTAGTTGTGCAATGAAGTGCACCGCATGCCAGCCCGCTGATAATAGCGCATGCAGCAAACAATGTGAATTACACAACTACCACCGTTAATTCACTCAACACATTTTTCACCCCTCCACGGGGCATCCTCAGGAGTAATGTTACACCGATTAGTGCCAAACACAGAGTGAAACGCCTTGTCTTGTATCTTAGGCTTGGTTTCTGCAACTAAGTGAAATTGCTGTCATTTTGCATCGGGATTAGACTTATTCAAGCCAACCAAAGTAGTTGAGTTGAATCCAAGCAGACCTTTGATGTTGCTTGAGATCTTGAGGAGGCACCACAGTAATCCAAGAAGTAGTATGTGGCAAAGGATTTGGATTATTTAGTAATTAAAAGTAAAATTAAATAAAAAAAACTAAGAATTTTGGGTATCACTAATTATCTTGTTTAGAAAATATTATAGGTATCCCATTATTAATCACCCCATTTATCTTTGTGTAAGTTTATTAAAGTGATAAGATATATGATGATTTGATTGTAATTTTGGTGATTGTTTCTAAATCGTCATTTCGTAGATATCCCTTAGATAATATGATAACACAACCAGTTAGAAGCAGTCTGATATCCTACAAGGACTTTAACAAGACTGACTGTCCACCTCACAGGTGGACAACCCGGGGTTTTTCACTCTAGAACCTGACCTAGACATATACTAAAAGTAAGAAAGGGACTAATGTACAGCTACTTCCGCTATGCAGCACTAGTCACTCGGTGTTTGTCTAACATCTCCTGAGGATGCCCCGTGGAGAAGTGAAACACGTGTAAAGTGAATTAACGGTGGTAGTTGTGTTTCGTATTGTTTGCCGCACGCGCATTTATCAGCGGGCTAGCGGGCGGTGCCATTTCCCACTTCATTGCATGACTACTGCTGCACAGCGGCAGTAACTATATGTTAGTCCCTTTCTTAGTTAGGATGGACTTCTGCAAGGTAACGTCTGAATCTATTAGATATATACTAAAAATTTTTGTTGTTTTAATTAGTAGTAGTAGGTCTCAAATATTGAATGTTTGAAGTAAAGCAACATTTAAGTTATTGACAGTCATGAACTAACATACAATGAAAAGATATATTTTATATTTCATAATATTGGAATTTCTCTTGAAATACTTTTAATGTGATTAAGTCACAGTTCAAGGTAACCCAGTGTGAAATGTGACACATTGAAATATCTTTAAAGCCTTAAAATGTGTGGTTTTTAGTTTAGTTCTCAGTTATATGAATTTATCTAACATAGGCCGGTTGATTACCAAGTTTAGTGCAGAACAGATGGCTGTTGGGGCCTCAGAGTTTTTTTATGGACCTCTTCTTCCCTCCTTGCTATGCAGGGATGTCACCACTCATGTCTATTTCTTCATTTTTCTTCTTATTTAAATTTCTCCCTTTTACCCTTCGGAATCTCTCATATTACAATTTCATTCTGTCCTTCACAATCTCTAGAAGCCTTGGTGTTATAGAGCGGAGACCACAGAATTAATGTAAGGTTAGATGTCCACCCAAAAGGTGGATAACTTTTGGGTGGTGAACGCCTGGTGCAAGCTGCTTCCTACAGGTGTTATTGGAAATCTGTTGCGGAGGCTTATGTTCAGCAATGGACCTTGTTTTATGTTCAAGGCATATGCCTCCATCAATGATTGCCATAATCTCCAGTCTCACGCTGCTTGCATCCCACACTGCCTGTATCCACTATCCGTTAGTTATGTTGAAGTATTATTATTCTTTAATTGTTATATGAGATCTAATCAGAGATGATCTGCAGAAGAACCAAGGTCAAGGTTATAGCTCGAAGAATTGATTGTTTGAAATGGCACTGGGCACAACGCTTGTCTTGTCTTGTCAACTTTTTTTGACACAAGGTGGACGGATGACATAGTTAAGGTATGGGAAAGTAGCTGAAGCAGGTCTTGCAGTGGAAGTCTATTGGCTGTATTGATGATAATGTATTATCAAATCGATTTTTAAGAAATATTTGACCTACAAGAATATTGAAAATTTTAAATTTGGAACAATAAGCCAACTAGATTAAGTCCGCATCTAGCTGGGCGTGGGAGCCGTTTTACTTTTTGTTATTTCTTTCAAAGTGAACACGCGATTTTTTTTTCAATGATTTTATTTAAGATTGTTCCGTTGCTTTAGATTATTCTTCTTTGAGTGCAAAGTTTACATAGCTGTTAATTGATTAGGTGAGTGTTTTTATATTCATATATAAATATGTTAATTATTAACTAGAATAATTGGTAGCATTATATATTACTTAAGCGTAAAACGAGTGACAGTCCAAGTCGATGTCCACTAGTGGGGGCCCTTGACCTTAGACACTTCATGGAGTGTTCACCAAAAAGATCTAAGATTTTGACGCTTTCTGGTGAAATAGCATGTAGCGGCCAGAGCCGGAGCTTTCCCTTGAGCTTCGCTATTTTAAAAGTTATCTTGGACTAAGTTCACTTTGCTTCCTGCTTCTTCGAATAAAATGATAAAAGTATTTGTATGCATTAGTGTACTTCGTTTTTTTATCATTGATAAATCCTGTTCGCTTATTGGTATTGTGTTCACCGTAATTCGGGTGATTTTTTTTTAATTTTATTGGTGTTTACGTTTTTGGAGTTTCTCGTAGGAGTAACACGATCTTTTTTAATCTTTAAACTTTTTTTTCACTCCATAAAACAATTATTCAATAACCTTTCCATGGATGTACCTAATAATTTATTAAATTATATATGCATGTGTGTGGCTTTTGAATCTAGCGAGCACAGACAGACATTCTTATATATATTTAGTCTGAATGTAAGTACTGTTATAATTAAAAATGAACGGAATGTTAGTTTTGAATTTGGAATATATTATCTTAAAAACTAGACCAATGTTAGGAGTTTGTTAGAATAAATTGACACACGTGCTTCTTTACTCAAACACTGAAACAAAAAAAAACTAAAAATGGAGCGGATTGATACATTTATGTGTAATGTATAAATATATAAGATCTAAGACTTTTCATGTATGTTTTAAAGTCGAATAGAATTAACGTGGGTCGGCCATAAATTAAAACTGCATCCGTCGCTAGCACGTCGGCCACTTGACACTTTTGACAGATGGCGCGCAAAAAAGCGCGGGAAAACGCGTACGTATGAAAAGCGAAGCTAACGATGCCCTCGTGATACATTATTAATGAAGCCGGCGAGTGAGCCGCTGGTAAGTTTATAAAGCGTGCACCATTTACTTTGGAACACTGCCAGGGGCGCCCGTCGAGTTGGTGCCAGTTCAAGATCTATGTGGGCGTGGCTAAGTGATTCTTTGGAATGTTTATGCATCGCGCCTTTTTGCCATTTGCGTTCGTGACTACGTTTACTAAAAAAAATTGGGTTAATTTTTTTTTAACGACCCATTTTTGTATATGTCAAATTATTATACTTTTTTTTCTCTAGTTTATTAATTTATTTATATTTTATAAGGAATAAACCCGCTAATTGGGTGTCATATAAGGTTTCACACAATTTTTTTTGTCGTCGTTTCAGTGCAAGGCAAAGGTGCCCACTGGTACAGGCCAAGGTTCAGGCCTTCCCCAAATATATCTACAAGGGTATATACCACATTTTGGTGATGGATGATTGGTGATCGCAGTGTGGTATTATGGTACTCAGAGGGCGCTGCTAATTATCTTCTGGTAACGCAATCTGTCTAATCCAACAAAGTGTGAATTATATAAGACTGCATTTCAGTAATCGAACCCGTTACCTATGATCTCAAGTCTAAGTGCTCCACCGCTAGGCTACAATTGCTCATTTATTTCAAAGTATGTAAACAAGAAAGATGTTTGGAAATGAATTGTTTTAATCTCTGAACAAATTCACTTTACTTTTTGATCACAGTATTATATCACAGTCTCCTTGTGTGTTTAACTTTTTTTTTGTACAATTTCATTTTCATATTTAGCTTACTATGTTTAAAAATTGTTGGATTAACATTTACAAAATGTAAAGCGTATGTTAAAAGTATATTGACCTAAAAGGCTTTTTATTCAATAAGCGAATATGTAAATAACATTAATCCTTAGCAACGATGTCGTCTGATTGTTTTGATTTCATTTAGGCTACATCTGATAAAGTATATCTGTATAAACTTTTTTAAAAGACGTGTAAAAGTTTCTTCCTGTCTCTTCTCCACATCTTGTGAAGCCAAGTTGAGTAAGAAATAAAATAGATAGAAAGTTGTCGATCAATAAGATTTCTTTTATATTTAATGGAATCAGGCGTTACCTTGCGGAAGTCCATCCTAAGTACGAAAAGGACCAATATTTAGCCACTTTCGCACATGCTATAGGATGATTTGATATTAAATAAGATTTCTGTTAAAATTTCTAATGTATAAATGAATTTTATTTTTATCTTTATGTGAAACTTTTCGTGTTTTTTTTTTAATTTTAAAAATACAATTAAAACTTTGTATAATCTGGAATATACTATATTATTATCTAATCGTCGTATCGTTCAAACGGTTGTCTTCCACTCGCTTCGTCACTGAAAAATAAGTGTTGTAAATAATAAAGAGCATCGACCGACCCATTTCAGAAAGGCGGAATTAAAAGCTCTTATCTGTGTAGGCGATAAAAATAAACAATCACAAATAAAGACTGATTTAAACTGTTCGATGAAGTACCGTTCTAAATTCAAATTTGCATGACGTATGTTTCGTTTGAATTAAGAATAAGATTGGTTTTTAAAAAAAAAAAAACTCAGTCATTTATCATTGATATATGACATTGATATCTATTAATGCAGAGAGATCTTAGTTAGATACGAGGTGGAACCAGATATGAGATCCTCAGAAGAAGGTCAGGTAGTCCGAAGAATTGCTAGTTCGAAATGTTTTTCTTTCGTTCCCCTATCTTATTAATGGGACAGGGACGTTTTTATCTTTTAATGATTTACTTTATTTTCTTTTTTATTTCCATGCTCTTTTATCATGCTTCATATGATCTATCTTTCTTCTGGTTACATTCTACAGTTACTATTTTTCTTTTCCTTACTTTCTGCCGTTCATTCATCGCCTCACTTCCTTCGCCTCGTTCTTTACTCACTGATTTTGGTTATCACATTATTTTTACTTTATCTTTTATTTTATATTTTATTAAAGATTACATAGTTTTTATTTTATTTACTTTATAATTATTTCTTATTGTTTTTAGCTGCGATCTGTATTAGTTTTGTTTACATTTATTAAATGTTTTGCTATTTATTTGCAATAATCAAGGAACACTGGTCTGCTAGGTTTTTAAACCTTGTTAAAACATGTTAATTTATACATTTATTAATTGAATTTAAATTAAAACTACTCAAAAAAAATTTTGTACATGTAATGTAAAATATACGTAACATTAAATAAACATAAATTAAACTATAAATAAAATGACATAAGCAATAAGTCAATATTTTTAGTGAGAAGTATGAACCTGATGCTTTAATAATAAATTGTAATCTAGTGAAATGAACAGATATGTAATACATAGTGAGATATAGGCAGCGCTGACATGAGAAGGCATGCGGCGATACGGGTCATGGTCAAGTGTGTAGTTCCACTTATTGGCAAAGTGCCTGAAAGTGAACAATGAATTATGTTGGCTAAACCTACACCACACAGCCTCTGTGGCGCCTTTTCAAAGCCTTATTGGCTTCCGGTAAATCAATTATATCGTCATTTTAAAAAAAGAATTACCTGGGCAGTCGTGCGTGGATGATATTCGTAGCAACCACTCTACCTGAGTAGGGGGCGTAGTATCTAGGGGCTTACAATACCGGAATTTTTACATGAATACCGGACGTAATTTGTCCGGTATTCATGTAAAAATTCCGGTTTTTTGGTATTACATTATACATACAAAACGCAAGTCGTTAATATTATTTCATAAATACTTTCAATTTGATTATATTTTTTGCTTCTTTAATTATATAATGCAATACGAGTCTATTATATGTAAAATGTAACATAGAATTTATTATGTACTTTCACGTTTTTTTTTGTATCTATCTACTTCTACTCTCTATGTAATAAGATAAATAATATCTGCTGATATCAGAACAATATTTATTGGATTTAATATATTATTTGTTAACAAGTCAATATAACAACTGAGGTAAGTAAATATATAACTAGTAATTTTTTTATGTATAATACCGGTTTTAATACCGAATATTTCAAATATCGAATACCGGTATTCAGATTTTAATTCGGTATTGTAAGCCCTAGTAATGTCGTTTTTTTTATGGCTCCCGTTATTGGGAGCCTCTCGTACCCCCTATCTGGTGTGGGACAGGGACTTTTTGTTTACATTTATTTTATTTTTTCACATACTTTTTATTTTTTTTTATTTTCTTTCTCTTCTTTCATACTTCATATTATCTGTTGTTCATTTCTTTCTTTCCACAATTCCACTATCTTTCTCTTTCTCTCTGTATCGCCTTTCATTCATTCCTCATTACTTTTACATTTTCTTATAGTTATTCTATATCACATTTATTACGTATATTCTATTTTTATTCTATATCACTTTATTTTGCTTTTATTTTATCTTTGTGTTATTTGTTTACAATTTTTTACTTTTTTAGTCTTAATTTTATCTATTGCTTTTCCTATAATTTTTTTACATAGGTGAATGAACTCTTTTTAGTTTTTTCGTCGCATATCAGGGAGGCTATGGTTTCCTCCCTAGTAATGTCGTTGTGTGTGCAACTTATTAATTTATATCGCTAGGGTGTTTTGTTTACAATATTTTTTTTGCCATTATTAAGCAGGCAGTCTTCCAGGGCTTGCAGATATCTGATGAATTATACCAAATATTTCTTCCATCTTTCTTTCATCAGACAAGACGTACGGATGTATGGGTACACGGTTAAAATTCCTTCCACCGGCACTAAGTGTTTTTGTAACACTTATAGTGCGAAAGCCAAGGAGTGGAATAACTTATAGGCGTCATTGTTTCCAACTATAACTTAGGAGTCTTCAAGATAAGAGTGAATAGGTTTCTTCTAAGCAAGCGTGTAGACCTCGTCATTACTTAACATCAGGCACGACAGTGGTCAAATTCTTCGACTATAAAGGATAGAAAAAAGAAACATAGGTCTACATCAGAGTTCCCCAAACTTTTTTGTTCATCTTAATTATATCATCGGTCCATCTAGAGGAGCGCCTATCCTCGCTGCATCAACCAGCTCAAGGTCACACGTCAGCCCTGGTCGAAGGTTTCACGAGCGATATGAGACACCAGATGCCACTACATACAAGCAGTTTGTTCTTCATACAGAAATGTATGTAACATAATAAGGGGTTTAAATTCCAAACCAATTTGCACTTACGGTATTCAGATTTAGGGTTCAGTTTAAAAAAATATTGAAACACATGGACAGATTTCTTTAGTGTATGTATATGAACGCAGCATTAATAAGTATGAGGGATAGAGATTGACGCTCTATGGCAGAGATACCCAAACTTTTTTGTGTCGTAGACCCCTTGCCATGTTTTTCCGTGTTGGGTAGACCTCCTACTTACCTGATATTGATTTCCTGTAAATTGCTAACTGTAGCGAAGTTTAGTGTATGTTCAAAATGTATTGCGACAACAAAGCGAATACCAACATCCTACAAATTACACAATTTTATAAACATATATAATAATGTAATGTAAATGTTTTGATATTATAAGACAGTATGATGTAAGTAAATAGGTACTATCAGTGTATGTGTTGAGATCTACTATCGTGGACCCCCATTTTCATTTCATGGACCCCCAAATTTTTTTTCGCGGAAGTAGACCCCTTGCAGGTTGTCATAGACCCATATATAATAATGTAATGTAATATAAATGTTTTGATATTATAAGATGGTATGATGTAAGTAAATAGGTACTATCAGTGTGTGTGTTGAGATCCACTATCGTGGATCCCCCATTTTCATTTCATGGACCGCCAAATTTTTTTTCGCTGACGTAGACCCCTTTCAGGTTGTCATAGACGCCTAGGGGTCGATATAGACCACTTTGGCAATCACTGGTCAACATAGATAACACGCGAGACCTTGTAAAAATGGCACGCAAAGATTTTACTGAACTTGTGCCAGGGAAATACAAAAGAACTGGTTTATGAGGTTAAGGTGGGGAAAGAGTTTGCCAAGTTTAAGAACTTTATTGGCTGCGTCGACGTTAAAGGTCGTGAAAGTTCTTCGACCTTCGGAAAAAGTATCACAATGTTTGCATCCTAAAGGTTTTTTTTATGGCCCCCGTTGTTGGGAGCCTCTCTTACCCCCTACCTGGTGTGGGACAGGGACTTTTTATTTACATTAATTGACTTATTCACAGACATTTTTTTATTTTCATTCTCTTCTTTCATACTTCATATTATCTTTCATTCATTTCTTTCTTTCCACAATTCCACTGTCTTTCCCTTTCGCTCTGTATCGCCTTTCATTCATTCCTCATTACTGTTACATCTAATATATGTTATATAATTCTCGTGTCACGGTGTTCGAACTTGAACTCCTCTGAAACGGCTTGACTGATTTTTACCAAATTTAATATGCGTATTCAGTAGGTCTGAGAATCGGCTACTATTTATTTTCTATACCCCTAAGTGATAAAGGTTGTTCACATTTAAAATATTTTTTTTATTTTTTTAACGAATTTTTTTGTTTTTATTTTTTTGTGATACAGCATACAAGAATACATACAACCATAAATTTTCACCCCTCTACGATCAACCCTTATTTTTTATTTGTAAATTAAAATATCAATTTTTTTTTGCAAAACAACGTTTGCGTTATCAGCTAGTTTTCTTATATTCTATTATTGCTCTATATCACATTTTTTACTTATATTCTACTATTATTGTTACTCTTACATATTTATTATTTCGTTTCTTTATAGGGATATGTTGATTTGTTTTATATTATTTTTGATTCTTGTTTTTACATTTTTATTGGCTTTTATTTTTCTCTATTACAATACTTATTATTTTTTTTACACAGTATGAGGAACTGTTCTTTTCTTTTTTCGTCGCTTATCAGGGAGGCTATGGTTTCCTCCCTGATTTTTGCGCCAGACCGGCAATCGAATTCGAGCCGGGACATCCTATAGGTTGTAGAGTGGAAACTAATGATGCATTACGGTTTACAAAATAGGAACATTATATAACGAATATACAGGGTGTGTGAGAAGTGGTAGCCGAGCGGTAGAGGACTGAGGTTATATAGGATTGTCACTGCTCACAAACTAGTTTCCAGAGGATATGCAGTAACCTCCTCTGCGCACCATAATACGATCACCAAGTGTGGCGATTATGGTATGTGGCGATATATCTTTGGTGAAGGTCAATGTCCAGCTGTGCACGTCCTTTGGCTTAAATCATGATCCTGGTCACGGGCGGTTCTCTGAGTACCTTCACCGGTTCAAGCTCATGGAGGACTCCTCGTGATTCTGTGAACCGGGCGTGGACCAGACCGTGGTCCATCTGGTAGCCCACTGTTCCGTATTCTGAAGACTCCAGGTTGACTCCGAATGCCGGTTGGGCGTAAAAATAAATGAGGGAAACATTACCTCTATGTTTTTTTTTATATACTCGTACCCCTATTTTGTTTGGAACAGGGACTTTATTTACAAATAATTTTGTTTTGATGGTTTTATCTTTATTCTACACTCACTTTCATTCTTCTCAATTTCTTTTATTCTTTCCTTTTATCCTTCACAAAATCTTGCAATTTTTTTTTCCTCTATGTTAGAAGATGTCAAAAGTATGGAATCGTGTAAAGAAATAGTTAAACATGTAACAAACTTGTCTGTTCGCTCTATAAAAGTATTAGCAAAAGATATCTATACTATATTTTGCCATCGTGTAAACACATGCTTACGTCTATATGAGAACAGTATCCGGCGATATATATTGAACATCGGCTTTTGGAAAGAGACAATCGGCTAATTTCGGCTTCGTAGAGCGTTATCTCTGTCGCACTAAATAAACACTAGACAGAGATAGTACTCTACAATGTCGAAACTCGCCTATTGTCTCTTTTCAAAGCTCGATGCGCAATATTTATCGCCGGGTACTTTAATCAATAAGTTATGTGTTTTCTAGAATTACCTTCGATCCAGCGAATGTTTTATATTTGCACTACCCTTTATTCGGAATCGTGTCAGCGACCGTTGAATCGGCACTTGTTCCAAATAATCGTCGCGAATCCGCAACGTGCCTCTCCAGTGTAAAATCTTTGTCGAGCACGATCTCTATAATCTGTGTAAAAATGTGAATGTATTAAAATGTGTATTTCAAATTTAGAAGGTAAGAATTTTACATGTTCCTAATTTAAATTTGTATTCAGGTATCATATCAGAAAAACTAAATCACAGCACGGTAAACACTTTTATTCTACTTTCAATACTCTTATCGGCCAACTAGCATTCCACTTGACAACTTATCACCTCGATGGTTATCGAACGAGTGACCGAGCTCTCGACTCAATAATCAAAACTCTGTTTCAACCCCACCACTCTCAATACTTTTTCCAGAAGTTGTCACAAAAGAGTGACGGGGTCGAGTAATGTTGCCATTTAAGAAAAATAAAATTATCTAATGGATTCAGGCGTTACTTTGCCGAAGACCATCCTAAGTAAGAAAAGGACTAATATGTAGCTACTTCCGCCATGCAGCAGTAGTTGTGCAATAAAGTGCACCGCTCGCTCACTCGGTTTGGCACTAATCGGTGTAACATTACTCCTGAGGATGCCCCGTGAAGGGGTGAAACACGTGTTGAGTGATTTAACGGTGGTAGTTGTGTAATTCGCATTGTTTGCCGGATACGCATTTATCAGCGGGCGGTGCACTTTATTGCACGACTACTGCTGTATGGCGGAAGTAGCTATATATTGGTCCTTTTATTAAAAATATAACTACCTTTTATAAAAAATATTACAATCAGATTTAACATTTTATATAGAGTAATCGATGTAAAATGTTAAATCTATGATATAAGGATCCGAGACGTGACTTATGTCAGGTGTCATGATAAGGCTCAAGGTGAACCAGAGAGCAATAGAGAGAATTATGCTAGAAGTTTCGATGCGAGATCGTATCAGAGAGAGATCCGCAGAAGACTCTAGATCACGTGGCTCGAAGAATTGCTCGTCCGAAGTGACAATGAGCAGGGCACTTCGCTCGAATAATCTCCGTTGGTGGCGACCACGAGCAGGTAGACTTAGGTCGCGTTAATTCTCTGGATGCGGACAGTGCAAGACTGGTTTATGTGGAAGTTTTCGTGTAAGGACTATGCAGTGGATTTCCATCAGCTGAAAAGAAGAATGATTGGGATAAATTTGAAAGGGAAGAATGTACAGCATATTTGTGAGCAAAAAGCTTCAGTTTTTACACATACTTCCAACTATATAGAGTGAACGCGCTATCGAAGATGTTTTTAAACGGTTTTATTTAGTTCGACCCGTACGGAATTTATTTGGATCAAAATTAGAAATTGAAATTTAGGCACCTTCCCGTTGCCAGATTGATCTGAAATTTGTTACACACATTTAATTTAGATGACAATACAATATAATAAAATCAATAACATTATAAATCTAAGATGGCCGCCGATACAAAATGGCGGATTACATATTTTTCCTTAATCCCCTCAATATGGGTATCAAATGAAAGGGCTACACTAGTAAAACACGATGATTATGTCAAAATTTAAAATTCAAGATGGACGCCGTTCCAATATGGCGGACTAGGTACATATTTTTCCACAACCACCACAAACCGTTTAACTTAAAAGTTTTTTAAATGTATTTTTTCTTTCTATCTTTACGTTATTTATTATTTTTGAAACAATATATCAATTGACAGCAAATGAATCGATCATTCGGTATTACATTATTGTGTAGTTATAAAGCTTTATATAGACATTCAATGAAACACTTCGCTGTTTTTAATTAGGCAACCAAACTCAAGTACTGCTTTAATGAATTAGGTCGTGGTTTCGCGTAGAGATTCTAGAACTTCAACTCTGCTGTTTGTATGATTATACAAAATTTATAAAACACTGCACCTCAGTTATTAAATGTCTGATAGAATAAGGCGTTACCTTGCGGAAGTCCATACTAAGAAAGGGACTAATATATAGCTACTTCCGCTATGCAGCTGTAGTCGTGCAATGAAGTGCAGAGTCTAACATCTTCTGATGATGCCCCGTGGAGTGGTGAAACACGTGTAGAGTATTTAAAGGAATCAGGCGTTACCTTGAGCAAGTCCATCCTAAGTAAGTAAAGAACCAATATTTAGACATGCAGTGGTAGTCGTGCAACAAAGTGCACCGCCCGCAGCCCGCCCATAAATGCGAATGCGGCAAGCAATGCGAACTACACAACCGCCACCGCTAATTCACTCAACACGCATTTCACCCCTCCACGGGGCATCCTCAGGAGTGATGTTACACCGATTAGTGCCACTTGGGGCACAGTGAGACTCGGTGTTTGGCACTAATCGGTGCCACTGCATGTGCGGAAGTGGCTAAATATTGGTCCTTTTCTTACGTGTAGAGTAGATTAACGGTGGTAGTTGTGTTTCGCGTTGTTTGCCGCACGTGCATTTATCAGCGGGCTGGCGGGCGGTGCACTTTATTGCACGGCTACTGCTGCATGGCGGAAGTAGCTGTATATTAGTCCCTTTCTCACCTAAGTTACTATCAACAACTGCATCATCTAATGTAGCAAATGACAAAGCTAAGATTTGAAGTCTAAGACTGCTATGTAATGTTGCTGTAAGTTTCTGGACTAGACGGTCTACATTTTGGATTGATGTCGTTCACTGCCCTAGCTGATCCGAGGTCTTCATTATAATCGTAATGACCCATCAGCTATCTTTTCTCCTTTAATTGTATCCTACCCTCTGTCATTTCAATATTCTTACAGTGGCTTAACAATATATTTATGATAATATCTTGTACGTTTAAAATTATAAATATTAAAAAAAGAAGGGACGTCCATAGTGTAAACAAGGCAAAGTTTGGAATGGAATTAGATTTTTTGTAATAAAATGCAGCATAACATTATTAAACTAGGAAAATGACAAGAATCCTTGGCAGTAGTCGCCTGATTGTTTTGTTTTAATTTAGGCTATATCTGATAAAGTGTATATGTATACATCTGCATTGTTAAACTTTATTAAAAGATGTGTTGTTTTGGAGTTTCTTCCTGCTTCTTCTCCACAACTATAACACCTTGCGAAACAGAGTAGAGTTAAAAATAAAATAGATAATAAGTTGACGATCAATGAGAGTTCTGTTAAAAGTTCCAATGTTGAATGAACTAATTTTGCCTCATTTTAGACGAGTGATTCCCAAAGTGGTCTATATCGACCCCTAGGGGTCTATGACAACCTGCAAAGGGTCTACGTCAGCGAAAAAAAATTTGGGGATCCATGAAATGAAAATGGGGGTCTACGATAGTGGATCTCAACAAATACACTGATAGTACCTATTTACTTACATCATACTATCTTATAATATCAAAACAGATTGAATTGACACCAAATGTTGATAATTTATTATTAAAGCATTAGGTTCATCCTTCTCAAATATTGACTTATTGTTTATGTTATTTTATTTGTATTTTATTTTATGTTTGTTTAATGTTACGTATATTTTACATAACAGATACAAAATTTTATTTTGAGTAGTTTTAACTTAAATTCAATTAATAAATGTATAAATTAACATGTGTTTTTACTTTATTTTTAACACTAAAACTTCACTACAGTTAGAAATTTACAGAAAATCAATATTAGGTAAGTAGGGGGTCTACCCGACACGGAAAAACATGGCAAGGGGTCTACGACACAAAAAAGTTTGGGGAACTCTGTTGCTATAGGCTGACATAACGAACTAAGATTTTAAATAAAAATCATATCTCTTCACGTATGAAAAAAGTTTCAATATAGTTAGAATTGACTTTGATTAAGTTATAAATTTGCAGTATTCATATAAAGTTAGTTGAAGTTTACAAAAGGTACGGAACCCGCATAGGTGCTTAGCGTTGTAAAGTGGGTCGTATTAATATATAATTGAAATGTTAACCCCTAAACTAACAGTACAGTGGAACTATGAAAATGTTGAGAAATTATTTGTGAGGGTAATACGAAGTTTTTGTTGAGCATGTTAAATATGCTTTGTGCATATAATAATACTGAACTCTAAGATCTGCAGAAGAACTAATAATCTTGATTTGGTTAGAGTTTAGTTATATTTTTAACGAGTATGTTACGCATAAAGGATTTTTAGTTGTTAGTGTAAAAACTAGGGAAGCTGAATCCGAATTTTGAAAACTCTTTTTTTCTTCTATTTTATTATTACGTTATCTATTATTCATTAATTGATATATGTAACCAAGCACACTGTATATACCGAGGGAAGCACTTGTACGATCGCTTGCAACAAACTATACCGCGAGGTAATCGACTGCCAACGCCATCTACCGGTGTTGTTGAACTTACAGCGTTTTGAACGCCATCCTATATCACGATTAAGAAACTTTACGTAGAAGAAACGTACGTTACGTTTATATGTTATATTTGTTCTCCACAGCAAATCCAACAGCAGTACAGAGGTCGAATAGGGGCAGGGGCCCGGTGCTGGGGCAGCATGTCGGAGGGGGGAGGGGTGTCGGCCGCGGGCGACACCTGCAGAACGAACCTCATAGTTAACTACCTCCCACAAACGATGACAGAGAAGGACCTCTACGCTATGTTCATGACCATAGGACCTATAGAGAGCTGTCGAGTAATGAAAGACTTTAAGGTAAATTTAAAAACGCTTGTTTCAATTTCTTTAGTCAGTACCCTAGTTTAATTATATAGAAGTACACCAATATCTCACTTTGCGTCGTGGTTACGTTCCAAAAAAAAAACGACGCAAATTGAAACGCCGCAAAGTGAATTAATTTTTAATTTAAAATTGCGTTGATTTTTAGTTAGAAAGGTAATCCACGAGTTTTGATAGCATGGCGCAATTAGAAACAAAAGTGTTGCGATCTTTTGGAAAAAAATTTTTTTTTAAAAAAAAAATAAAGACTCGAACCCAAAACAACGGAACCTCGAAAATCTAACGTCTAAATCTAAAAAATAGTACTAATTAAGCAGCGACGCTACTTCGAATAAAACGCAAAACGAAACGACGCAAAGCGAGGTATTGGTGTGCAGATTTTATGTCTTGGGTGGAAATAGTCCAGGTCGCGGGAAGTCGTTAAATGCGGGCAGTGTAAGACCGGTGATTGTGAGAATTGGCGGAGGTTTATGATGAAGACATGATGGTGATGACACAAATGCTGTATCAGCAAATGTTGCCAATTGTCTACGTTCAGATAACCTTCATTTTATTAATTAAAGTACTTGAATGACTATGATAATTAAAGACCGTTTCAAAACATATTTTAATTCACAGTGGATATACATATATATGATAAGATCAATAGCTCGAATTGCTTGTCTAAAGTGGCAGTAGGTTGGGCGCATGGCTCGTGCAACCGATGGTTCACAAATGGTAACCACGACCCGGTAGACGCGGCGTGGGTAGGTCTCCCACTATGGGGATAGACGACATAGTCATGATGCTGTAAATCGCTGGATGCAAGCAGCTCAGAACTGAGTAAGAAAAGGACCAATATTTAGCCACTTCCGCACATGCAGTGGTAGTCGTGCAACAAAGTGCACTGCCCGTCAGCCCGCTGATAAATGCGTATGCGGCAAACAATGCGAATTACACAACTGCCACCGTTAAATCACTCAACACGTGTTTCACCCCTCCACGGGGCATCTTCAGGAGTTTCAGTTTCAGCACACCGACTAGTTCCTCTTTGTGTTTGGCGGGCGGTGCACTTTGTTGCACGACTACCTCTGCATGTGCGGAAGTGGCTATATATTGGTCCTTTTCTTACTTAGGATGGAATTCGGTAAGGTGATTCCATTAAATAGCTCAGAACTGGTCATGGTTGCGATCTCAGAGGGAGGCCTAGGCCTTTCTGGTCATACACCAGCTGAAAAGAAGAATGCAATTTAAGTTGAATTTTTGTAAATATAAACTTTGGAAACTTATATAGACATGGACCTTTCAAATACCCCTAGTAATTACGCGTGTGAAGTCTGTAGAAATTGCTGATGATAGATGATGTGATTCTTCTAGACTGGATATAGCTACGGCTTTGGCTTCGTCAATTTCACGAGGGAAGAAGACGCTGCGAGGGCCATCGACACCTTCAACGGTTACCGGCTAAGGAATAAGCGGTTAAAGGTATGAACTATCTTTTATTAATCACTGTTCCAGAATATTCCAGGTGCTGTAGCGTTGAGTTCCCTTATCTTTAACCTTTACGGAAATAAATATCAAGGGATTCGTGGGAAACTTCGGTTGCTCGTTGCATAATTAAAGGTACCTGATTGAAAGGCCAAAGATATTGTCATGACCTAGAATTAGACTCAATACAAAGTCGAGCCAAAAGGTTGATTGGTAAAGATACATATCTGAGCACTAAGCTTCAAAACTTGGAGCATCGGCGAAAATTTACCAGTTCTTCAGTACTAACTGCATTTTGTAGTGCGAGTTGAAATTTCACAAAACAATTCTCCCACATTTCTTCCATCGGTCAACAAGACGCACGGATTCACGACATTATACGGTTGGAATTCCTTCTAACCGCACTAAGCGTTTTGCTAATACTTTTATATTGCGAACAGACAAGGAATGGAACAACATACCGTCGTCATTGTTTCCAACAATAACTTAGGAGTGTTTCAGACAAGAGTGAATAGGTTTCTTCTAGGCAGGCATGTAACATCGTAGACATTGTCATCGCTTAGCATCAGGGGAGACAGAGGTCAAATGCTTTGCCTGTAAAGGATAAACAAATTGGAGAATCACAGCTTAGGCTAGCAGTACGTTTAGAATTCTATTTCATAGAGGTTTTAAGGGGAAGAATGCTGTTTTTACGACTTTTGTAGAAGTGATCACCAAAAAAATCATGTCCAGTTATTTAACTATATTTCGCGTTCATTTTACCCGCCATGATTTATAAATAACAAAAAATCTGATAGTTTCAGGCGTTAGTTTGTGGAAGTTCATCCTAAGTAAGAAAGGGACTAATATATAGCTACTTCCGCCACTTGGTGTTTGGCACTGGTCGGTGTAACATTACTCCTGAGGATGCCCCGTGGAGGGGTGAAACACGTGTAGAGAATTAACGGTGGTAGTGATTAAGCGGGCTGGGGGGCGGTGCATTTCATTGCACGACTACTGCTACATAGCGGAAGTAGCTATATATTAGTCCCTTTTTAAATAACAAAACCTCTCTCAACCACGAAGCGTAAAAAATGAATCAACGCGTCACGCTACCGCCGACTGCCCAGATGGCGCGCGCGTCGTTGCAAAATCAGTTCTCAGGATCTGGCCCAACTTATTAAGCGATAGCGATAAAAATCTAAGGCGATGGCCCAAGATATCATAGCAGGGACTTCAGTCGCCACTCTATTAAGTGAAAAGTCACCACAAAGTAGATCAGTGTGACAAGGAAGCTCAATTTGATTCTAATTTCTATCAAATTGGACTCCATTGTAATTCTCTTGATGTGTGTGATCGCTGGCAATTGACTAAATACCGGAATAATAGTAGATAAAGGAGATGTATGTATGTGTTCATGTTATTCACAGCACATTGGTATTGGTGCAATGCCCTCAGTATAATAATTTCGCAGGTATCGTACGCGCGGCCGTCTGGTGATGACATCAAAGACACGAACCTGTACGTCAGTAATCTCCCTCGTGCGATCACCGATGACCAGCTCGAGACGATCTTCGGCAAGTACGGCCGAATTGTCCAGAAACACATCCTTCGTGACAAGAATAATGGGACGCCTCGAGGAGTCGCTTTCGTTAGGTAGGGAGGGCTGACAGGGTAATTTACTTTTAGTGACATCATTCACAGAAGTGGTAGCAGCGAAGAAAAGCTTTCTGGTAGCCTGGAGCAGAAGGAGACTGTTGATCAATCGAAAGCCGAAACTTTAGTCTGAGTTTCGTAAAATAGACCCATGGACCAGACCCGGGTCAGTCCCAGCCTAGGGTCTAGGTGTAGGCATATATAATAAAGTTCTACAAGATTTAGTTGATCAAAATGTGTGGAACTGGTGGTAGCTTACTGCTTATAATGTTAAAATAATCGATGAATCAATACTGCACGTAAATGTCTACTTGAGTAAAAATATTTTGAATTTAGACACCGTATAACGCTCATTCAATCGACGGCGTTTGGGACCAGAAGGATCTCGTATGGCATCTTCGAGAAGGCAGGGGCGCGGTGTGGGTAAGATCCGGACTAGTTGGACCGACACGAGTAGGGTAGGTAGCCTATGCCTTCCAGTGGGCACCTTTTGGCTGATATGGTGGTGATGATGATAGACAGAGGGCTTACGGAGGAAGATAATTAAAAAAACTGTTGTACATTATAAATAAGTAAAAAGTGATGTCAAGTTCTCAGTAGGTAAGAGTGGGAGCCCTCGTGTTTTATAGGGAGGGTAGAAACACCAATTTGACTAGTTTTGCCGGAGGGCGTCTGGCACGACTTACGTTGTCATCTTATAGATCTTAATCACGTATGTTGAATATGATGAATATTCAAGCAGATTCATTCAAGCAGAGGCATGCAAAAAGGTCGCAGCGCAATTAATTACTTATACTAGATACAAGATGGCGTTGAGGTCGCTGTAAAATTAGACGGTGTCAACAGATGGCGCTGGCAATCGATTGTTTCACGAATGACTATATTTTAAAGTATAGTGATTCTTTTTGATTGATTCTGTAAACTTAGATGTTTTTCTATGATCACCAGTGTTATGGAATTGGTAGACAACGTCATATATACGTTGTACCTACACGCATTCTTTTTTAGCTAATAATGCTAACATTGGAGTCTATTTCATATATCATATCATATTGTTATAGTTGTTAAAATTAAGTAATGATGCTTTCCAGGTTCGATAAGAGGGAGGAGGCCCAGGAGGCGATAGCTGCACTCAATAACGTCATACCGGAGGGGGGAACGGAACCGCTTAGCGTAAAGGTAAATTCACTATTACTCTATGTTTGGCACTATTCAGTGTAACATAACCCCTGAAGATGCCCCGTGGAGGGGTGAAACACGTGTTGAGTGACTTCTTCACTTATGATTCGATCCTTTTATCTATCGTAAATCATCACCAGTGAGATTCGTAAGCCATAAATTTTATATATTATGTGATTCAAGGTGGCAGAGGAACATGGTAAACAGAAAGCGGCGTACTACGCTGGTTGGGCGGCTGGGTTCCAGCACAACAGAGGTCAGTTATTCTCCAATATTGTAGACCATAAATTCCAGTTGCTTCCATAATTAAAAAAATATGTTCATATATTACCCTAAATATTTTATAAATAGGACATGTATTAATGAGGTACATTAAAACCATAACTGTCATATATAATATAGATTATAAATATCTAAATACGCATAGATAATTAAAGTGATATTTAATATGCTATATCGTTTGCTTAAATTTATTTATTCAAGTGAAAAAAGATGTTTTTATCTCTATTTACAATTGTTTATATAAAATATATTGTAAATAGTCTATTGAGTGTATAATGTAATAATTTTTTAATTTCTTTTATTAATTATTGAATAATTAATGTAGGTATATTTTATTTAATATCTAGATATATAAATAAATATACCTATATGTTTACATTTTTTAAATTTTTGAACACTGTGTCAAAATTTTTTTAATTTTATCGTGTTCGTATATTATGTCAAAAAATTTAAAATGGCGGGAAAATGTAAAAAAATTTTTTAACGAAAATTTTTTTACAGACATTTTCTATTGCAATATAATTTTCTTCCTTTTTAAAATATGCATATTTTTATTATTTTTAAAAAAATTAAAACTATACATAAATTGAATCTCCATACAAAATTCATGGCTTACACTATAGTATATTCATTAGAATATAGATGAATATAGTTTTTCATATATATTACAATATACATGTATAAAACTGTTTATAACAGTATGACTTAGGCTTTGATTGAAAAGGTTCATTCCGTTCCAAAATTTTTAAGGCGTGAGGCGTTATATGTGTTCAGCCAGGTGTTGGATGTACAGGTGATAAGGTGATAAGGTTTGAAATACATTAATTTCAGGGCTCAGGCCACTTTCAAAGAAATTATTGGGCCTTAGTCAACCTTACTGCTCTACTCAAGGTTCGTGAGACAATTATATTCTCATACCATCCCCGCTTGATGGGTCCAAATTATTACCTGGTAACACCACCTTGTCCGTTTCAAGAGCTACGACTCCTGGTGATAAATGATAAATGCACCACAGTTTTTACAATCAGAACTTAGCACACAGCACAAGAAACCTGCAAATCACTTTATTCAACGTACAGAGTTAATACCATAAAAAGCAATTCTCGTAATAAATAGGTAAAGATGTGTTTACATGGAGACAAAATTTAAGGCCGTTTTAACAATCGGACGCTTTTTATCAGTTTTATTACCATGATAATAAGTTGGTTTATTTGATCAAACATTTCATGGTATATTTTTTAAACTTGATTCCTAAGTTATCTGTAACTTAGTTTGTATTTCCTAAAAAAAGTATTGCGGGTACACTTATAAAAAGTAGACACATGTAAACACATCCTTACAATTATTTGAAGTTATCGTTTGTCCCTTTCACTTTCAAATGTGCGAATGAAAAAACACTATATTGACTCTGTGCAGTGAATAGAATATAAACGTTGTATTGACATAAGTTTAACAGGATTGTATGTCACTGAAAATTGGGTGATGCTTTCGATAAAGATATATAAAAGTTAATTATAAAATGTCATCCACGAAGACTCCTTACTCCATCTTGACATGAATCTAAGGTGTCACTAATATTTAAGTGTTTTATACAAATTTTTAATTAATATATGATGTACAGGATAGTCTGCCTTCGTATCAAATTAATAGATCAGATAAAATATATTAGAAAGTGTCTTGATGGATATCATATTAGTATA
Source organism: Battus philenor (assembly GCF_028537555.1). Classification (NCBI taxonomy): domain Eukaryota; kingdom Metazoa; phylum Arthropoda; class Insecta; order Lepidoptera; family Papilionidae; genus Battus; species Battus philenor. The sequence continues at coordinate 12,371,551 of NW_027181686.1, forward strand.
TGAGTGTCCATATTTAGGTATAGCTCGCGCCAAATTTCTAATCCACTAAGTTGTTTCACAAAGGTACAGTCAGACATCATTAGAATACATAAATACAATTTTTAATATTTCGTTATGTAAAGTAATAACGGTAGATTAATTCCGCGTTATAGGAACACATCCCCGTATAACGCAGCATATAGAAATGTTACAGGTCGATCATTATTAGTAAAACATAATCTATTTAAACAAAGATGTATGTACGCGTAAAGAATAATTTGTAATCTGTCATGGCGTCTGATTAGTCGACCAAATGTAAAAGCAGTTATCCACCTGAATTCTCTTTCATACTAGCGTGCTATTTAATTTTGAATCATAAAGTTTTGCGTTGATTTTCTTAAATTTTTTTTTGCTGGCAATTTCGAATGTTTATAATATATCAAGTTTGCAATTTGAATCTTTTTTTTAAATATAGTTGAATATCGAAAAACATGAAATATATATATCTGTGGGAGACAAGGTACTTCTGTAGCTTCTTGTTAATGTTGACCACACCTCCGCTCGCAGTTATAATGAGCGCCAAGACTCTCAACAGCGCGATGCAAACTTTTGTTGCATCTACTGTGGCGCCATCTATCATTAATCCGTTTCATTACGACGCTGCCGCGATGCGATCGACTGCGCGGATACGTGGGTAAGAGCTCGTTTCTAGGCGACGCGTTTTTCGAGGCGCGGTCCAAAGGCGGAGCGGGTATTAGTGTAAATGGGAGAAAATATTTAGTATACAGGTTGGTAACGCTGGGAAGTATGTGAGGCCTTAAGGACACCCGGAGAACAATGGAAGGGTATATTGTCAGAAGTCCGATGCGAGATGGGATCATAAATGAGGAAATCCGCATCAGAATCTGTCACTCGAAGAATTGCTTGTCGGAATTGGCATATGGCTCATTCAATCACTGGTCTGTAGGAGGTGGTTCCAATTGGTTTAGGTCTTTGTACAGAAAGATGAGGACATCCTTTACCTTGTCAAGTTGAACAACAAATAAACCAAGGTCACTGACGGTGTTTCCTCTGAAGTGGCAGCAGAAGCGAGGAACATGGGTCATGTTACTATGAACTAGTAAACGCGGCGTAGGTATGCCCTCCCGCTAGGTAGACTGACTAGTTTGACTGCGAGAAATCGCTGGATACCAGTAATAAGAATGTACTACGTGTCCCATTAATCAACGTCAATGCGAAGTCTGTAATAGGAAAGGTAGACATGTAAAATAAATTTAATAAATCTAGAACTACCCATCATTTTTTAATATTATATATCGTTGGAGCATTTATTACAGATATATTTTGCACATTATCTATATTGCAATTATTTAAATCTGTATGTACACAATAAGTTTTATTTGCACTTTATTGTTCATTTAAATGCACCGAGTACATCCATCACATGCACAGTAGCACAAAAATGTTAAACTACCCTCTCTTACTCCCTTTTAAATATTATCCAAAATTGTTCTAACCTTTTGGGCTCTGTGGAAACATATGCGTTCGATGCTCACTGAAAAAGACACGACATATGTTTACTGTGTCAGGGGTGATAAACTAAAAAGTTAACTGGGTTCAAATGTACAATTATTAACTGGTAAAATCGATGTTTATACTAAAATTGAGTTTAATAAAATATAGTTTTTTGATACATTCTTTAGTATGGAGTAATTTTTTTTTTTCGGATATATTGACTGTCAAAAAACGTTGATTTCGGGCCGCGAGTTTTACACCCCTGTCTGGGTATGTCGATATTTAAAGAAATTTGGTTAGTAATTTATAATTTTAAAATTGTAATGGTTTATAATTTACAATTAAAGCTCTTTATTAGAGGGGTATATGTTCCATAAATATGCCGCGAATAACACCGTGAATACGGAATGGTGGTATAGTGTAATATAGGGGATACGATGCCAGGTGACAAAATATATAAAAAGTCAAATATATGTAAAAATCGATTAATTATCTTTAGGCTTAAACAATGGTTTGAATAATTTTGTAATTTTCTCTTGCTTGGCTGTTTTTAAAAGCCTTAATTCAGACTGACACGCAGTCGTATTAGCAATTTGCCTTTCTAAAATAAGACTTCGTTCAATAGACGGGTCAATGTTCGTAAATATAACGTAAAGCTAATTTGCCATTCTTAAACTTTCACTAAGGTTTTTCAAACTAAATGTAACGTTTCCAGCGCTTGCTAAAGCCTCTCCAATGGGCTATGAATTTAACAATTATAATATTTTTTTAATTAGTCCATTTGACGACATTTACAAAGGATATTGTGTTGGATAGCTATTGGAATCCTTTTATAAATATGTATGTACTTATTAGATCCTTGAAAACGTATAGTGTTACTAACATTATACGTTTTCACGTCTTGAAAGATCAGTTCAATTTAGAGCCCAAAAGGTTGATATGAGTAAAAATAAAATCGATTATCGTTTTGAAGTATCGATTATTGTGAGAATAAAAATCGAGTTGGAATTGTGCACGCTGCCGGATATAGCTGCGGTGGTGCCTCAGCGCCATCACAGCCTTGATCAGCTCGACACGCTACACAGCCGCAACGACTACGCGACCGCCTACGGTGCCTACGCGGCAGGCGCGAGAGCCTTCCGCCGCGACCTCTACGGGCAGCCGGCTTATGCTACGCATCATCGCCCGTTTTGAAAAGGGCTTTACTGCAAGAAGTTCCGCCTCTCCGACTCGAGGATATGAGGCGCTCGCGGACCGCCTCACAACATGCGCGGAGGAATTGCAATCGTCCACGCATGAGGGGGGGGGGATTGCAATTATCCTCGCAATGGGGGGGATTGCAACCCTCCACGTGCGGGAAGATTCTTCTTTCACGTGCGGAGGCATTGCGCGTGGAGGAGACCCATCACCCCCACGCGTGGACCTCACACAAAGGCGGGACGCGCGTTTAGTTTTAAGGCGCTTTTGGTGTTGCGGGAATTGAAACGGAATAGAGTTGGTTGTTTCTAAAATATTTTTTTCGTATATTTAAACATATATTTATCTATGTTATCGAAAGTATTTCACCAGTTGCCTTGAAATTTTGATATAACTTTGTATTTCAATCCGCGTGCTATAACTACGTATATACATACAGATAACAGTTATTCTCTTGTAATTTATATTGATAAATAGGTGGTGGGGGTAAGTTCAGGAAGGTGGTGTAAAAACCACATATCCCCTTCAAAAATAGGTATATTTAAATGTTTTGTTAAAATTTCACGGCACCTGGAGTAATATTTTTCACTCATTCTCTATCTCAATCTCTATCCTATAAGCTGTGGTGCTGATACGCGTGGGCGATTTCATTACACGTTCTGGTCATTTAATGGAAAGGTTATATTGTTCAAACTATGAATACTTTTTGAAGGTAGTATCTAAACCTAGGTGACGAAAAGCAGAGTCTAAGTAATGATAAAGCTAGTTCGTGCCCTCTATTTCTACCTCCTTCTCCTTCTCCTCCTCTAAGTGGGGAAAATATAGTAATTTACGAAATATATTACCTGTTAATCATGTGTTTAGATTCTTGTTTTGAATCCAATTACCAAAAATTGGAACAGAAAACAGGCTTTCAATTTGACATTGAAAAGAGGGTAATATTTACCTAAATTGTTAAATGTAGATTGAAATTCGGTCATGTATGCACTGTTCTGCGTCGTTAGCATGTATCGAATGATCTATCTTCCTTGTCTGAAAATTAAAAGAGGTTACTTTGTTGACAGAAATTATCTCTACCAAAAGTAACTAATTCTACCAATAGAAACTATTTCTATCAATAAAAATATCTCTACCGATAGAAACTTTTTCTATCAATAGGAATATCTCTACCAATAGAAACTATTTCTATCAATAAAAATATCTCTACCGATAGAAATTATCTGTACCAATAGATGTTATCTTTACTAATACAATTGTCTTTACGAATAAAAATTATTTCTACTTTAAAAATTATCTCTACAGGTAGATATTATTTCTACTAATAAAATTGTCTACCAATAAAAATTATTTCTACCAATAGAAATATCTCTACCAATAGAAATTATCTCTACTAATAGAAATTATCTTTCATTTTATCTTTGTCAATGGACAGTATCCCTACCAATGTAAATCAACTCTATCATTAGAGATAATCTCTACTAAAAATGTCTCTATCGATTGAAATTATTTCAATAAACAGAGAATAATTCTATTGGTAGAAATAATTTCTATCAACATTGATTAACTCTACCGTCTACCTACATCATATCTAGGATCACTATATAGAGAAATTATCTCTACCAATTGAAATAATCTCTTGATAAATATTATCTTTATCGCAAAAATGATTTCTACCATGAGAAATTATCTCTATCAATGGAATAAATCTCTTTCAATAGAGATTATCCTTATCAAGAGATATTAATTGTTATCGATAGAGATTGTGTCTATTAATAGAATCGAAATTTTTCATATAAATAACATATTTCAAAAGAAATTATCTCTACTAATACAAATTAATAAAGTTTTACTCTTTAGCCCCCTAAAGTAATTTTCGGTAGAGCTTAACGTTTTCTATCAGTTTTCCGGGCTAACAACAATATCTACAGAAAAAATGCAATAGAAATATCTCTATCGATAGAGATTAATTCTATCAATCGAGATATTTGAAAAAAGTTTTTCTCTACTAATGTTATGAAATCAATTGGTTAGATTATATCGGTAGAGAATATATGTCAATTTTCACTTTCACTTCCTTAACCTTATTTCGCGACTTTGTTTTCATTTTGCACTTGAAGTATATTTAGTGATGTATGGTGGTGGGTGGTCGAAGTCCACGCAGGTCCCGCACGCCGCTGCCTGGCTTCTTGCAGTACGGCATATATAGTTTAGTTGGTACAAACGATTCGGGTTAGTTAGCGAATGCTGTGAAATTTAGTTTATTATTAAGTCTTTTGCCGCAACTCCGTCATTCGATATGTTGAATGTACACCTTCTTTTCTCTCTTCTGTGGTCCAGAAATTATTTATATCTAAAATCTTTGGTAAAATAAAATCACGTTTTGTCTTGTTGAATTCGGTGACATTTTAGTGGATTTTTAAACGGTTTTATTTAGTTCGACCCGTACGGAATTTGTTTGGATCAAAATTAGAAATTAAAATTTATGCACCTTCCCGTTGTCAGATTGATCTGAAATTTGGTACACACATTTAATTTAGATGACAATACAATATAATAAAATCAATAACATTATAAATCTAAGATCGCCGCCGATACTAAATCGCGGATTACATATTTTTCCTTAACCCCCTCAATATGGGTATCAAATGAAAGGGCTTCACTAGTAAAACACGATGATTATGTCAAAATTTAAAATTCAAGATGGACGCCGTTCCAATATGGCGGACTAGGTACATATTTTTCCACAACCACCACAATATGGGTATCAAAAATCCGTTTAACTTAAAAGTTTTTTTAAATGTATTTATTTAAAATCATTATTTATTATGGAGGGTTTTAATTGTATCATGAAACCTACATAGGACTCCAAAGCATACAAATACAAAATGTAAGATTTACTTGTTATAAATATGTTTATAGCTGTCGATATAGGAAAAGCCGAATATTATACACCAAGGGTACAGATACATTTTAAATGCTCTGGGTCGTAAAAATAGTACAAGAATATCCAGGATTTTAATCACTTCGGTATGTGCGTCGAGTATACTCGACAGCCACAGGTGAATGCGCACAGCCGGCTCGTTCCTGCCGCGACTTTGCACGTCTTGCTGTTTAACACACTTGTCATGAGTGTTTCAAATTAAAAGCTGATCCAGATACGCATCACGTTCACCTAATGTCACTGTAAGGAACTGTAATTGCAGAGATAGGTTAAAATTTCTTAGTTGACGACTAAAGTCGACGCTCGGCCATGCGCGCTCATATTACAATCTGCGATAAATGCGGAGTAAAGATAGTGCTCTACGAAGCCGAAATTAGTCGATTGTCTCTTTCCAAAGGTCAATGTGCAATATTTATCGCCTTGTATTGTACGGCTGTCGAGTATAGTCGACGTTCGGCTATATGTAAGGTTTTGTGGCTGATAAGCACCGCACCGAAGTGGTTAATTTTGATAACATCAAAAAATACATCGAACCTTTTAATATCTGGCAATCGTTATTTGAGGCCTCTTGATCTCGTTCCATTATCTTATTATTGGGACAGTGATATATCTCATCTTTCACGGTTATTCTCTTTCTTTCTTCTTTTGTTAAACATATTTTCTCTTATTTTCACAATTCGTTTACATCCCATTTTCGCATAGCCACCTATTCTTCGACACATTTATTATTATATTTCCAAAATTTTTTTTCTTCTATTATTTTCTGTTTAATGATTTTTAATCGAAATATATTAACATTCTATAAAACATTCACTTGAGGTCAAGTGATCCCGTGAGCTTAGTTAAGCCAAGAAGCCTCCGCTGAAGTGATCTAAGTGCTGGAAGGCCTTCCCCGAAAGCGCTCGAGTCTCGTTACCTTATAAGGGGTCTTTGAAGCAAATGACATTTGGATAACAGAAAGAAAAACTTTCTTTTTGTGTACTCCTACAAGAAAGTTTTATTTTATCAAGGTTTGTCTCAGATGTTGTCGCAGGTTTTTAATTGCGGTTATATATCTGCCGCAAAAAAACACGTTTTAACATATAAAAATGTATAAAACTGCATTTATTTGTGAAATATTAAAGAAAAAATATATGTTGCGGGTTAGTTTCGAAGCAGACGGGGTTGTGGCTTGCGTATGTGTCATTTATATAAAGTGTCAATTAACTTCTAAATAAGTTCGCCTTTATTCAATGTTTTAATATTTTTAGTGATAAGATACACGGGACTATAAAGTAGGAAAATATGGGACAGTTGGCATAGTTTAATATTTGTAATTGTTATTTGGAAATGTATGTTTATTTAACAAATAAATTTTCAAAGGATGGACAGCAGCGTCCTATGCGTAATATCACATTGCGACCGTACGCCCCGAGCGTGCCGATTGCGGTATATCCCCCATAGATATCTTTGAGATAGGTCTAGGTCTTGCAGCGGGCGTTTATGGTCTGAAACGACGGTAATATCTCTTATAGACATTTGCATAACTTCAATCAGACGATTCGACTAATTCAGAAAAATTGTGTTCACCGGACTTACCTCGAAGGATTGCTCGTTTAAACTGACAGTAGGTGGATCTTATAGAAGCGACGACCATTGGGGTGGAGAGGCTTCTTTTTTATTAAGCCTCCTGAAATACTATGACGTCAAATGGTCTTTTATATAGGTGGTTTATTGGCGCTTATTTTTCAGCATTAACAAAAAAAAAATCTTAAAAAATCAGATATCTTAATTCAATTAATAACCTCTCAATTTCGTAATTTATTGTCACGATCGGTTTTTTTATTTATTATTATTGCTATAAATGTTTTATTACTATTTTTGGAGGAAGAAAGATCTCGAGTAGTGACTACGAACTGGTAACACAGGCCCCACACTAGGTCGACAGACGAAATAGGCAAGGAAACGCATGACTGGTAACCTGGGGGATATTTAGGAAAGTCATTTGCAGTTGGGGTTTATTGCAGACATGAGACAGAGAAACAAAATTACAATTAAAATCAAAGTTTATGTATATATATATATACATAAAATAGAGAGATGTACTTTTATACAATAGTATGCCAATTGTCGCCATAAATATTGAACGGTATAGATAAAACGATTTTAGGTTTAGGATCAACTTCTAAAATGGATATACCTTACTTGTATATTACGGTCATTTTTAACTATAAAGATTTATTTTTAAACTATGATTATATTGATTTAACCTTGAACATGCGTATGCGAGTTTAATTTAACTAGAACTGTGGTTTGAACTAACAGACGCGACGTGTATATATATATATATATATATATATATATATATATATACACGTCGTGTCGTTGTCGATTCTTCTTTGTTAATGTCGATGCTACCGCTCGGTGCCGCTTTTATACGTTTATTCGGTGAAACTACTAGCGCCATCTGTTGGCGCTACACGAAAGTATAGTTTCGTCATATATATTACTATATAGACAGAACAAGATAGACAGTCTATTATATATATAAATATATATACTGTGTCTTTGTCTATTCTACCGTTGCCCCATTTATTTTACTCAGTGAAACTACTAGCGCCATCTGTTAACAATGGCGGAAACTAGAGTTCTGACATATATAAAAATATATTGACTTTGTTGAGTGAATTACGGAGGTATGTTAAAATATATGTTTGACGGTCGAAAATCGCTTCACTAATTTAATTTATTAGTGATGAAAAAACATTCTATCATCGAAATCCTACGACACCAAAAGTGTAGAAGAATGTTTGTACAGAGTTTTGGTAACCTTCCCAATCGTTATTGTAACGCTTCCTGTTTACTTAAAAGAGTATTTTATGTATTGTGTTGTCAGTTTTGTGAACAAGGTTTTTGGCGGGAAATTATTTTTAGAGATGTTCACGCAACTAATAGTGTAAGATTTCGACTGAGAAATAAATGGATCTATGTTAGGACGATCTGATTTTTGTATCTATATCAATGCGTTGATTTTAAAAAGTCTAGAATGTTCTATATCTTAAGATCGTAATTAAAATATACAAAAGTCTAAATCTTTCTAGAAGTTCAGATAATCCTCTAGATGTTTCTATTTTAAACGGAGCGTGACTTTAATATCATGATTAGATTCAAATTTGACATTTATTTTTCTATTATTGTGACTTTTTATTGGAAGCATCCGAAAAGCTTTAGGTACAGGTGAATAAGGACTTTGATTTTCTTGCCCTTTTTTCTTTTTTTAGGTATTTTTTTCTTTTTTATAAAGTCTTGATAGTTGAATTCGAGAACAATTTATTATATAAATGGTTTTTTTTTGTATTTCGAACGATCGATTCGCAACGGATACGTGACCGTACAAAGAGTGGACCAATCAGGAACGCTGGTTTCACCCAATGCCAATCTTTTACGTTCTATATTCAAATCTTTCTCTTCTTTTGGTTATTCAAATTCAATTTTTTTTTAAATACGACTAGTTAATTACATCAGGTGGTGCAAAAGTAATATCATAATTTGAACCGGCAGCCATTTTGTTATAAATTAAAAAAAGTTACGATTTATTGTTTAATTACACTCGTTTTAGGAAATTTTGAATCTTCCACAGAAGAAATAGACTATTTAAGAGATGAGATACAAATCAATGCGGTCAGGTCAATCTACTCTGGACTTTAGTTCTAAAGAGTAAATTTTTAATTTGGTTCGACTGTAAAATTTCAAAATTCAAAATATCTTTATTCAAGTAGGAATTTACATACGCTTTTGGATCGTTGGAACACTGATCTGTTGAGAGAAGTCGGGCAGAAACTCAACAGTTGCTCTTCTAAATGAAATTTAATAATTTTTGACTTGTCCATTATAATATCAACCATGTAAATGAGTCAACAAACCAAGATCCTCATATTTCGATCAACAAAAAACTATTGAATGCTATAATAAGATTTATTTAATAGTATACTTTTGGTTTTAGTTCTAAGTAACGGAAGGTCTAAGATATCTTGTGGAACTCTATTATATATGCGTAGCACAGACTTATGAAGATTCTGTTAAGTTTTCGACGATGAAATTTAGTGCTAACGAGTTTATTTTTATTGTATTTATACTGTCTGTCTAACAATATGGTATTAAAATGTATTCCGAAGCAACTGTTAAAATACTAATTTATTATAAATCATTTCTTAGAGATGTACGTGAATGTATCCGTTGCGAGGTAAATCGTCACGTTGACAATATCGTGGCTGTTAGGTGTTATGAAGGTTGACCATGTTATAATTCCTGAGTTATTGTGTTACTCTAGTGTAGTTGACGTTGCTTCGGTGTTGAGATGTGAATCGGTGACGTCTTGTAGTACTCTGTGATCAAAAAGTAATGTGAAATTGTCATTTAAAACACCCGGGCATATTAACGCAAGTTTTTCTCCTAGGTTGGTAGGACTATCTATAACATTTGCCAAGCGTCTGTTTGTCAATAGTTGTAATATAATTTGGCTCAGCCTAAACCATTTGAAGTATGTTTTGGTCGGAGGTCGATGTCATACTGCATTAGTTTTACGCGCCTTTTTTTCGCCAAAAACTGGACATTTCCAACCGCAACAACACGATATTCGCTTGATTTGGCTCCGTGAGACTTCTGGCTATTCAGTAAACTCAAAAAACCAAATTGGAGGACTCCGTTTTGACACGATTGAGGAGATAAAAATATAACGAAGAAGGTCGTGAAGGCTGTACCGGTAAAGGACTATTCTGAGGAGGATTGGAAAAAGCCTTGGCAAAAGCGCTTTTTATCCGATAGGAATTACTTTGAACGGGAAGTAATTGATTTGGAAGAACAAATAAAGAATTTAGATATGATTTACAATTTCACTTTACTTCTTGATCACAGTATTGTGTATAATTGTCTTGTAAGACTCAAGTTTTTTTGATAAATAAGGTCAGTTTGAAGTTATATCAAGACTTTAAAACCAATGTGTAGGTCTTTAAATTGCGTAATGGTACTTCGGTTAGTTCATGATCTTTAGGTTCAAGTAGTTTAACTTTTGGTGGTTAAATTTAAAGTTATAGCAAATTATAACGAAGTTGAAGGAAAAATCTCAGTATTCCGAAATAAAAGGAAATCTGAAAAAGTCTCACCTTGAAGAAATTTAAAGATTCGTTAGAAAATCTTGACGGAAAGGCATCAAAAATAGGAGAACAAATATCATGTGATTTTTTCACGAAGTTTTGAATGTCAAAATCTAAGGTAGCGGGTAAAGGCTTCGTTTTGGAAATATACATCAGAAAAGCAACTAAGTGCGATAAGATTTAAAGGTAGTTGTCATAGGTCTTTGCAATATTTTCAGTTAAATCATGTCAAAGTGTGTTTGTTTATGGGCTTCAACTATATCGATTTTTGATGATCGTTATCTTCATTGCTGAAGGTCATGCTACCCTGAGCATGGAGCTATCTTCGACTTTTAGCCACGTCATCTGTTTCTGTGTTTGGTATTGTGGAGAATTTGGAGTAGTATCGAACTACATATATGTTTATTTAAATTAGGCAAATTCTCATTTGCGATGATCACACCTGTATCTCTGATCTTTGTGATTTTGAAAAAGTACTTTCAACTGAATGCGATCCAACAACTTAGCAATTTCAAGTAAGAAAAGGACCAATATATAGCCACTTCCGCACATGAAATCGTAGTCGTGCAATAAAGTGCACCGCCCGTCAGCCCGCTGATAAATGCGCATGCCGCAAACAATGCGAATTACACAACTGCCACCGTTAAATCACTTAACACGTGTTTCACCCCTCCACGGGGCATCTTCGGGAGTAATGTTACACCGATTAGTGCCAAACACAGAGTGACAACAAATCGCTGAAGTGGCTATATATTGGTCCTTTTCTTACTGAGGATGGACTTCCGCAAAATAACGCCTGATTCCATTAGCAATTTCAAATTCCTTGTAAAGTTAGTACGGATCTAGAATGTTAGGAAATAGTGGGATAATGTCTAGACGGTCTGAGATATACCGACGACGTTATTGGATGAATCAAATGGATTTTGATCGTGCAGGCCTAGGATGCAAGATCTAGTGTCCAAATGAGAAATGTGCCTAAGGCGTAACCCTAAGTAAATTTAATGTCGGTTCTAAGCTTTAATCATTTCACTAACATAAGTTCATCTAGATCAGTGTTTCCCAACGTTGGGCCAACGCCCGACAGGTAATTCGAAAGTGGACTAGACACGAGTTTAACCCTTTCGCTTTAATTTAAAAATATATATATGTTACATAGGGGGACGTGAGAATTTTAGACAGGCTAAGGTGAGATATGGCATTTGAGTCTAGAGATTATTCTGGAAATGCCAAAAGTCTGTGACCCATGCCAGGCCTGGCAAAACGTTCTATAGACATCTCAATGACGTCATAATTATGGGCGGGTATATCCTATTAGATATTTAAGATTTATTGATTTATTCTAAACAACTGTTGGACTGTTATCTTTATTTAATATACAGGATGATTAAGATGTGCAGGCTTAAAGATTAATGATTTTCAATTTCTAATCACCTCGTATAAAGTGATCACTGTGAAATGTGTGACTTTTTTTTTTCTTTTCGAATGTGACAGGCCAGTGACATCTGGCAGTACAAGATCTGAAGAGATAGTAGACAATAATAAATTCTTATTATATTATAATTAAGTTATTTATCAATATTGAAACTTTATGTATAACCAAACACCCTGTATAATTTTGTTTACATTTAAAATTAATATGTTAATTACGAATGTTATATCGAATAGTTAAACTTTTTTGTCAATTCTGTAGTGAACGTATTCTGTGAAGTTTCTGATATTCAGTTAATTTGTCTATAAAATTATTAAATCTAGGCAGCTATTTAAAAATGTTAGTAGTGTGTGTGTGTGTTTCCGATTTATTTTTAAATATAGTAATTATATTATTTAATGAAAATTGTAGTATATACATAAGGATTTAAATTAAAATTTATTTTCTTGTTTCTATTAGGTACATGTTTGAGTATTTTCTATATGTATACATTATAATTTGATAGAGTTTGATATGGTGTAGATGTTTATACAGAAACATGAAGGCTTCTCTTGCCTTGTCAAGTTGAATAGATAAACCAAGGTCATTGATGTAGAATTTCTCGTCTGAATTGGCACTAGGAGGAGCACGTCGATCGTGCAACCGAGCGAGTGAAGACTCCGAGTCCCAGCTGGTGGACTGACGTAGTCAAGGTACAGATAAATCGCTGGATTCAATGCAAGACCAGACATGGTGATCTTTAAAGTCCTATCATGCAGTGGGTATCTGATGTAATGGTACAACAGTTTTCGTATTTGAAAATCACGCTCATACTGTAATTTGAAGGTTGTATGTTCTGTTTCATCAGAAAAGATGTCCTCAAAGATTTCCACAATTACAAGTCTTGTTCTGCTACTTTTTGACTAATTTATCGGACTACCCACACCGTGTTTTATTGAAGCCACTCTAGAAAATTTGGACCCCAACGGTCGTCGCTTTAATGAACCATGTGCCAAGTTCATTGTCACTTCATATGTGCCATTCTTCGAGCTACGTTACCTTGTTTCAATTACACATGATTCCAAATGGACTTTCTTTCATTGGACAAGATGCATGATGTTGAAATTCCTTCTATCATCATTAAGCGTTTTGCTAATACTCTTATAGTGCGAAAATTCCAGAAGTAGAAGAATCTACCAGCGTCAATGTTCACAACTATAACTTGGGAGTCTTAAAGACAAGAATGGGTTTCTTCAATGGAGGTCAAGTGCTTTTATATGAAGGGTAAAAAATGTCTCTCAGCGAAACTCCGACTCTAGCCTCTCCATTACTCTCTGAGTGAATTTGAAAATAAATGAACGATTTGTTTTATTTCACACGAAAATAAGGTACAACTTAGCTTTACTTACTCTAAATATTTATAGGTATTTAATATAGGTATAGTTGATTGATTTTGTCTAACTTCGAAGTAATGAACTGAAACAATTGAAATGTTCCAACGAATACGAAACGGAATAACGTGTTAAATGTTCCGATAACGAAATGTATGAATGCCAATCAAATCGCTAACTCTAGTTATGTTAGTATAGTATCCGGCATTTGATTTGGCACGTATATTTTTTATTACAGTTTTTAATTCTAAACACTGTACAATGAAGATAACGCATCTACAAAACTATAAACAGTTGATTTTTGAAGTCTTAATTTTATGTGCCAAATCACATGCCGGATGCTATATATGTTAGAAATGTACAATAGTAAGAAATATATTCATTGTTATGTATAGATATGAGAATATAATATATTTATAATGGTGTAGTTTGCAGATATTTGAATATTTTTTTTTGTCTTCGATTTACGATCACGGGCGGTGCTCTTGGATTGCAAAAGTCCCACGCTGGTCCGATTGAACGCGACCAGCGGTGGGCACAGCGGCTCTGTGTAATCGGAATTTTCTTTCGTCTTTATATTTCTCCGTTTTACACAGAGGATCGAGTTTTTGGTAACGTGATCGTTTCTAAGTGTACTTGTATCGATGAGGACTATGTGAATTTGTTCTTCCATATTATGGCCAAACGGTAGTGATTAAAGATGAATTATTGAAATGTGTGTGTTTGATTCTAATGTAATATTCTTTTTTTATTGCACGCAAACCTATGTGATTTTTCTTGTAAGTGTTCATTACTTATATATACTAATGTCTTTGTTTGTCTGGTAGTATATTCCGAGAGGTGGTCGATTAAAACGGGACTAAAACAGCTCTAGGTGTCTATAATGGAGGGGTGACCGTCCGAAGTAGCAGCGGGCGTGGGACTGAACAGTCAAGGTCCAGTACCAGCCGTGGCGATATTTAGTGGAGACCTATGCCCTGCAGTGGGCGACAAGTGGAGAATCAAGCGTACAACTTGATACGAACTTGAATCAAAATTATCTGCACAGTAATGACATTCGCCAACTTAAAATAAATCTGAGATCGTCTGTCATTTAGTCGAATCTGTTTTTCATGTTTCATTATCTCAAGCGTTTTTAATATGATATAGAATATAGCTTTAAAAATTAAAAACAGCCGAATGCTGCCATCATTGTTCTTGATAAAAAATGAAATTTGTACCACAATTATAATTTGTCACTAAATAATCAGTGTGAATGATGTTGAACGTTGATGGTGAGTGTTTTCTCCGCAGGTGATTTTTCCTGGAGCTGCGGAAACTGTATGATGCCGGAACCATGGGATAAGTTCCCATCGCCGCCTCTAGGGGGCAGCAACCCCAACACACCAAGGAACGGATGCAGGCCAGGAGCATGCGCTAACGCAAGAGTCTATCCAAACTACATCCAGAATAAAGGAAACCCCAGGGCGCAGAGGTCGGCTAGGAATCTTCCCTGGGCTCCGGCGTTCCCTGATGAGAGGTTCAAGGGTCAAAGGTGTCGGAACGGAACAGCACCGTATTGGTAGCAGAGTTTAACTTATGTAAATAGTGGTATATATAGATGTACGGTTGTGGAACATTCTAGTTGTTCACCATGATATGGAATTGTTTCCATACGAAATTATGATCTGGGTTTGAAAAGTCAAAGTATATATGGGGCATTACATCTAAGAGTATCCAAAGCAATGTTTACTTGTGTGGTGATGATATTTTTACACTTTGTTATAGAGACCAGTGGATTCTTCATCTGGTTAGATATATGGTATTTGAAGTATTGTCAATGGGAGGATTTACACATGTTTCATTCGAAGTAGTCATTCCAATGGTTTTTAATCTGGACGTCTTGCAACTCTATACTAAATAAAGAAAGGGTTCCAGGTCAGGTTTCTGCGGTATCCCTATGTCTAAAGATTTCTGCTTCAAACAAATTCAATAGCATTGATCATGATTAAAATTTACTTCTCTTTAGTTATATATACCTTCAGTTCCAAAATTAAAATAAAATGTATCTTTAAGATATTTACTTTGTCAGCTCTAATGATTTATATATCTATAGAGTTGATACTCACCTTGACAGTATTTTCATATAAGGGCAGATGTGAGTGATTTTGAATTATAAAATTCTGTATGGAAACCTCCTGTTTTTGAATTTAGCCAATAGATCTGATGATTTACTATACTCTTCTGTTAATTCTGAGGGTGGTGACCTATCCTCTTCAGAGGGGTTTTGAGGGAAAGTTAGTCGTACGACTGAAAACTAGACATGACTATGAATGTTGACTTCTAATTATATCGTGATCTCTTGAAAGTATATTCTGAATTTGAATTTTAAGAGATTGCTACATAATACATTTTAAATGTTGTAAATATGTTTTTTGTTTTAGCTTTTTTGTTTATTTTTAAACTTACCGTAAGCGACCAGTGGTGTCGTTTCACGTATGCGATTTATGTAATAAAAGCTAAGAAAAGTTTTATTTTCCGGAATATATTGTTTGAGTTGTTTTTATTACGTGTGAGATAATTTGGCGGCTGATAGGCTGATATATACCTTAAGGTACAAACATAAGGTTGATTTTTGATGAAAGGACACTTGAAGAATATTTTTTTTCTAAACTGCTATGAAATTTCCTTTTATAGTTTACCGTGGACGGTAAGATTTGGAATTGAAAGTAATTTTTCACTGCACTGTGGGATGTCTATACATCTATATGCGGATGCCGATTCGGATTCAGATGTGCGCATGCCGTTTCGGTGCGGAATTAATCCGGAATATACGCATAATGGCATCCGAGACTAATGTTACAATATTTGTATTATTATACACATCCCGTCTTTTTTTAATTAATGCGATGTATTTAAATTGTTTTCAAACTAGCGGAATTGTTTTTATTAAAAAAGATTTCAAATTACACAGGGATGATGAAAAGTAATTATGTTTTATTTTATTATTCCTTTACTTTCCATACTAATTAAAGATTTATTTATTTATTTATTTTATTTAACAGTTTATTGTACACAATAAAAACATTAAAGTAACAATACAAATATAACTGACACAACAGGCACTACTTATTTCTAACCAGAAATTTCTTCCAGTAGGCCTACAGATGTAAATTTTTTTAGGTATTTTTTGAAAAATATTTTTTTTGTTTTGAATATTCCTTGGCATTTAAAATAGGATATTGTATATTTGTATTATTGTATATTTGTATTGTATATTTTATGTATGTAGCATTTCATTTTTATTTGTATATATATCATATATTCTCCACTTACAATATTCATACACATATATGTATATATAGAGATATGTGTATCTTAATGTATGTATATTTGTGTATACATGCTTGTAACTGTATATAAATTGTTTCTTTTTTAATTATTGATTATTGTAAACTAAAACTATTTAAATAAATAAATATAAATTTAAAGAGGATTTCAGAAAAGACTAAAAGACACTTGCGCTTGCGTTCATCGTTTAAGATCGTATTACAGCTTTTTAAATTACTCGTCATATCAGCTGATAGAAACTTTCTGCAGGCTTTCTCGGGAGGTTTTTACAATGTCGTTCACTTAGTGACGGGTTTACCAACGCCGCGTCAACTGGTGTATTATGGTTTATGTGACTGAATAAAATAAAAAGATATAATAGAGAGAAGTATTTTTATTTGATTCATATTTAAAAATTCCTTTATTTAAAACAATATGTCCATTAAGATTTTTTTATAATTATAGCACCGTACATTACGCATATGTTAAATTTGACGTTTTGTGAAAAATACATTATCTGTGCATTTGATTCTATACAGATATTTTAAGTCAAATGAGCATTTAAAAAAAACTAATAATTAACATAAGTACATGTTTATAACTTTATAGTAATATTAAAAAATACCGAATAATGGTCAAATATGCCCACATTTAAAAAAACATCTTAAAACAATCAGGGAGTATATTATACACTTCACTTATATATTAATAATATTAAATAGCAGTGAAAATATTAAAAAAAGGTATAATGGTGTATAATGAACGGTATCATAATTGACATATTGGATTTTATTAATAAAAATACATTGATTCGTAGTGATTAAAAAAAAACAAATTGACTGACAATCTGTATTTTTGTTTCAATAAATCGTATAGTTGACGGCTTAATCTCAGTAAGTTGCTAAAATATTGGCCAGTATATTCTTTATATGTTTAATTAAACTGACATCTGTAATGTCAAACTGACATCTGTCACTCTGACATTCAGTAAATGACACATGTGTTGCCAGTAGAACTGAACGTATTTCGATACATAAATATACAAATAGTGCTTATAATTAAATGGCTTCAGTAATTATTTATGTTCTGCCTAATCCATGGCAAGAATTTGGCTAAGTCAGTAAACACGACGTAGTGTGTCGGGTCGCATCTGTACTCGTTCTGCCTGGCGACGGACAGCGACACCAGGCCTCGTAGGTGCCATGAGTCGTTTAATTCGAAGACCATACCGCCTCCACTGTCTCCATTGCAGACTGAAGTACCTATGACATTTCAAATTATGTTACCATGATACGATGAACAAAAAATTTCAAATGCACGTGTAACTTGCAATTGTTCCAATCTATAGATAATAATAAAAAAATAATTCTAATAATAGTAGTAGTAATTGCCAAGTGGATTGGCAAGTTAAAATGGCACTTGACAGAACAGATATCTGCTCTGGCTTTAAGGTCCTCGAGTGGAGATCAACGACTGGCAATCGGCAGATCAGGACGCCAGCGCACATATGGCGGATGACCTTGTTAAAGTCTTTGGCAGACGCTGGATGTAGGATGCTTTTGGAAATATGAGGGAGGTCCCAGCTGTTAACGTCCTTCGGCTAAAATAATAATGATGACTGTTTAGTTCTTTTGGAATTGAAAATCTGATTAAAATAAATGCATTTCGGTCCACGCATTTATGTGTCAGATTTTTATTAAGTTACCGTGTGACCGAAACCGCTGTACCGCGCCTTAGAAACCTGTGGTGTGGTGTGATGGGTGGACGCTTATGCTCTTTTTTATCCTCAGCCGAGGATAAAAAAGAGCAAAAGCGTCGCCGCTGAGCGTTGATGTCGGACTGACAAAACAAAGCGGCCGATACTCACCCCGTCTCTTTGCGGTTAGGAGCGGTACAGCAGTTCCGGTTGCTACAAGTAAAATTATTTTCTTATCTTATTTCATTAATAATATTCATGTCAGCATTATAATATTAGCCAATTGATATTCATTTTAAGAGACATTCCTCCACCAGAGATCTTCAACATCCTGCATCCTTGACCATGTCGTTGGCCCACCTAGTGGAGCCATGCCGCGTCTACTGAATCGTGGTCACCACTCGATAACCCTTCGACTGCCACTTGTTAAATGGTACATGTTAAAAGGCTATATATATATATATATATATATATGTAAGTGATTTTTCTACGAACTACACTGTGCTAATTTTAAAAGTTTATATTTTATTTATATGCAATTTTAATTGTAAGTATTAATAAATAAATAATTGTAATTTTAAATACTCGTTTACATTATTAAACGAGTTATAGTACCCGGCTATATATATTGCACATCGACCTTTGGAAAGAGACAATCGGCTAATTTCGGCTTCGTAGAGCGTTATCTCTATCCCACACTACCTATTTGACGTTTTGTCTGTCGTTGCATTTCGTGCGACAGAGATAACGTTCTACGAAGCCGAAATTAGCCGAATATCTCTTTTCAAAGGTCGATGTGCAATATCAATCGCCGGGTATTGTACACAGTGCAGGTTAGTTTAAGTATTTATTTTTTTATTACTTTTAGTTGTTATAGAAATAAAATAAAATGTGTTTAGACAATTGTGTGTGATCATTTCTATGGTCACATAGTATTAAACTGTTAGGTAGGCAGTGTATTAATTTTGTTAGGTTTTCTTATTATTTCGTATAAACCTACTTTTCCTGGTTCCGGTTCTTTTGTCGATGACCCCTGTAATGAATTATTTATATATATCAAGTTAAAATATATTATATCCTTAGACATGTGTTCGTAAATGACATGTTATATACAGGATGATTAGAAATATATATATATATATATGAAAACTTAAATGCAGTTCATTTGCTATTCTGTTAATGTATACTATACTGCTTTATATAAAAATAAATGTTTTTAATTAATATAAAGTAAGAAAAGGAGTGATAAAATATTCAGATTAATTAATATTCTTTATTGTACACGCTAAGATATATTTAGTTTCATAATAAACAAAAAGCACCATGGTCGGTCTTATCACACGAGGCAATCTCTTACAGACAACCATAGTATGAAAACAGTAGAAGTAAAAATAATTGGTAGTTAACGTGTACAAAACATACATATATATATGTGTATAACATATATACTTATAATTAATAAGTTATAATACATATTAGAAATATAATACAAAAGTAAATAAAAACATCAAACTGATTTAGATCGCACTTGTCTCAGAAAGAATAAAGAAACAGAGAAATAAAAAGAAGTGAATTAACAGATAAATAATCATAGGTCTAGTAAATAGTTCTTAGCCGTTTTTTTTAAAAACAGGTTGTGATTTAGTAGGTCTTTTATTCAACGCTAAATCATTCCACAATATAAGTATTATGAATAATACAAAAACTATATAATCTGTGATAAAATAAAAGATAAGACAAAGTAAAAATGTGATAAACAAAAGATGTGATATTAATGAACGATCGTGTTGCACCTTGTAACCCACGGCCCCACGTTCGGAGGACTTCGGTACAATTTCGAAAGCAGGTGAAGTAAAAAAATAAGTGAGGACACCGTCGCTGCATTAATACAAGAAAAACCTGACAGACCAGTGTTCCTTGATTATTGTTAAATCAAATAGCAAAACATGTTATAAATGTAAACAAAACTAATAGAGTTCGTAGCTAAAAACAATTACAAATAATTATTAAATAAAACAAAAACTATGGAATCTTTGATAAAATGTAAAATAAAGGACAAAGTAAAAATAATGTGATAACCAAAAGCTGTGATAATAAAGAACGAGGCGAAAGAAGTGAGGCGATGAATGAACGGCAGAAAGTAAGTAAAAGATAGAAATTGTAGAATGTAAGTAGAAGAAAGATAGATGATGTGAAGCATGACAGAAGAGCATGAAAATAAAAAAGAAAAAAAGTGAATCATTAAAAGATAAAAACGTCCCCGTCCCATAAATAAAATAGAGGGACGAAAGGCACCCAATAGCGTGGGCCATAAAGATTGTATTTTGGTAATCAAACCCGCTATTTTTCCTTCTACCTCTTCCCTCTTCCTCTTCTACTCAATTCACTCTATTCTCTACTTTTCTATATACATTGTATGTGGTAAATAAGGACTTCCGTTGAACGTACCGTCTCTATAGCCCGCGCAATAGGTATACTGGGAGGTGAATTTCGCGAAGAACTCGCTGTAGGAACGGATACATGTCTCCTGGTCCACGACCGGCATCTCCACTAGCGTCAGTTCTTCTGTCGCCACGCCTGTCGCATCAAAACCCCAACCGACCACCTGGAAATACACAAGAATTAACACACACATACACACTTACATATATATATATATATATATATATATATATATATATATAAATATATATAGATATGTAAAGATCTGAAACTCTCTCGTTAAAAAGACCGTAATGTTTGAAGAGGAAGATTGTAACGTTGCAAGTTAACGTCCCATAAATCTTAGTTAAAATTTTATCCAAAAAAATATAAACACGAGAAACATCTCATAAATCGCAATACAGCAAAAAAATTGTTCAACCCTTAGCGGTAATGGTACATCTCAAGTGGCGCAGGGTCATGGAAGCGTGCTATTGGTTTAGCGGATCTTTGTTTTCATAACAAAAATTCCAATGCGCCCGCGCACCAGCGACAGCAGTTTACAGATTGCCGGGCAGAAGAATCCTGGCCTCGGTCGCGTTCACTAGCTAGGTGTCGTCTCACGGCACAAGATCTTTGACAAACGTGTGCTGCTGTTGATGATATATGGATCTGAGACGTGGTCACTCATGATGGCCCTCAAAAGGTTCAAGGTCATCCAGGGCAATGGAGAGTGCTGTGCTTGGAGTTTTGCTGAACAAAAATGACATCGGCAGAAGAACCAAGATCACAGACGTGGCTTGTCTGAAGTTGCAGCGGAGCACATCGCTTGTGATTGCCGTTGTGATTAAAATGTTCTTTCTTCTTCATTCTTTCTACAGTTTTCCCAGTCTTTCACATCCATTCTGTTATCCTTACATCCATTCCCAGCCACTAAATGCTAGTTCTAGTTTACATTTATATTTTACTAGCTGATCCCGCAAACGTTGTTTTGCAAAAAAAATTAAAGTTTTTAATTAAAAAATGTAAGATAAGGGTTGATCGTAGAGGGGTGAAAATTTAGGTTTGTATGTATTTTTGTATGCTGTATCATAATAAAATAAAAACCAAAAAAATTGTCTAAAAAATTAAAAATCAAATTTAGGGGTGGACCACCCTTATCACTTAGGGGTATGGAAAATAGATAGTAGCCGATTCTCAGACATACTGAATACGCATGTAAAATTTGTTAAAAATCGGTCAAGCCGTTTCGGAGGAGTTCAAGTTCGAACACCGTGACACGAGAATTTTATATAACAGGTTGTCAAATATCTTCCTTCCGCTTTTTTGCTCTTTATTCAATGCTTTATTAAAAGTGTTACAGTGATCGGATTTAGTTCAAATATGCGCCGTTTTGTTCGATAATCTGTTTCCATCTAGACGGCAACTTCATAATACCTCCCTCGTAGAAGCCCCCCTCCTTATTTGCGAAGAACTCGGACAGCCACTTTTCACAAACCTCTTTTGAGTTCAGCTTTACACCACCAAGGGCGTTCGCCATGGACAGGAACAGGTGGTAATCACTTGGCGCTATGTCCGGGCTTTATGGTGGATGTGATAAAACCTCCCATCCGAGCTCCCGTAGCTTCTGACGAGTCATCAACGAAGTGTGTGGTCTGGCGTTGTCCTGGTGGAACACTACACCCTTCCTGTTGGCCAATTCTGGACGCTTCTGGTCGATAGCCTGCTTCAAGCGGTCCAGTTGTTTGCAGTAGATGGTAGAATTAAGCGTCTGGCTATATGGGAGCAGCTCATAGTGGATGATTCCCTTCCAATCCCACCAAACACACAGCAAAACCTTCCTGGCCGTCAATCCCGGCTTGGCCACTGTTTGGGACGATTCACCGGCCTTCGACCACGACCGTTTTCGCTTGATATTGTCGTATGTTATCCATTTTTCGTCGCCAGTCACCATCCGCTTCAAGAATGGGTCGAGTTCGTTCCGTTTCAGCAGCATATCGCAGGCGTTGATTCGGTCCAGAAGGTTTTTTTGCGTCAAATCATGCGGCACCCAAACATCAAGCTTTTTTTTGTATCCAGCCTTCTGCAGATGGTTTAAAATGGTTTGGTGACTAACTCCCATCTCCTGGGCGATGTCACGAGATGCCACATGCCGGTCTAACTCGATGTAGTCCATGATTTGATTGGTATTTGTCGTCACAGGTCTTTCGCCGGCTGGCTTATCCATGGTGTCGTTTTCGCCGGCTCTGAATCGTCGAAACCATTCCTCCGCGGTTCGAAGTGATAGCGTACCATCCCCCAAAACACCATTAATCTCACGGAACGTTTCTCTAGCGGATTTGCCTTTAACGAAGGAAAACTTTAAAATAGCGCGAATTTCGGCGTTAGTGAACTCCATGTTTACACGTCTATAACTGTTGAACGCAATATCCAAACTAATCATGCATAGCATCGTTTTGTAGGTTATGTCAAGACCTTTCAAATTATGTATGGTATTGCCAGATACGAGCTCTGTAGCGCTTTGTACATAGCCGCGAAATTCAAAAGACAAAAAGGCGGAAGGGAGATATTTGACAACCTAATATTAGATTTATTATTTATTACAATTTCGCATCATATATATTACCCATTTTTATTTTACAAATTAATTGATTCTTTTACTATTTTCATAAATATTTTACGTATTATATGTAAGTCTTATTTAGTGTTTATCTTTAATACGTATTAATGTCTGAATTATAAAGTGTGTAAATGAGAATATTGAACAGTGGAGGGTAGACGAGTTGAAAGACTAATATTTTTACTTTATTCGCCGAACCCTGGGAGCGACCACTTTAACCGACCGCAAAATAAACTCGCAGTATCCGCTGTACCAATTAATTAAGCTCCTAATTGATTGCAGGCCATTTTCCCGCCAATATTTTTACAAATGGCCGACTTGTTTTTCTTGTTCGAATATTTCTTCTTTCACTATGTTCATTTCACTTTGGTTTTGGGAAGGTTTTTTTTTAATTTCCATTCTCTTTAAGATATACGTTTGTGATTGCGTTTTAAATTAATCCATGGAATATTATTCAGGTAAAAAAGATTCAACAGATTAAATAGTAAAGTGGGTGTGTGATCTCTTCAGTTGTACGAATGACGTGTCCAACTACTTTAAGAATCTCGGTTCTTGTACGGATATACTCCCTTTGATTTGAACTCACAAACATACACACACACACATATATAAATATATATTAAAGCGTAAAAGTTAAACTGGTATCGCGTCCACATTCGAATTGCCACCCTGTGGGACGTGGGACCCACGCTGGGAAACACTGATCTAGATAAACTTATATTAATGAAACGATTAGTTTTGAATCAACTTAAAATTTACTTACGTCCCCCAATATAACATATATATTTTTTTATATTAAAGCGAAAGGGTTAAACTCGTGTCTAGTCCACTTTCGAATTGCCAACCTGTCGGGCGTAGGCCCAACGTTGGGAAACACTGATCTAGATGAACCTATGCTAGTGGAATGATTAAAGCTTAGAACCGACTTTATATTTACGTAGGGTTAAGCCTTAGAGGCACATTTCTCATTTGGACACTAGATCTTGCATCCCAGGCCTGCACGATCAAAATACATTTGATACATCCAATAACGTCGTCGGAATATATCAGACCGTCTAGTCATTGACTATTTCCTGTTAGATTGCATTCAACTAAAGTACTTTTTCATAAAAAAACTCCCTCCCTGTGGGGGTAAGAAACACTGAACTGGAGAGTGACTTACCGAACCCTTCTTATCGATGACGTTGCTGAGTTCGACCTGGTCGTCAGGCCAGAGACAAATGGGCCTCACGTACTCCGTATACTGCACCGGTTCAACCAGCGTCAGTATGGCGGCGTCATGGCTGTAGGATGATGCATTGTACTGCGGATGCACGGTGATTTGATCCACCTGGAACAATCACAAAATTAAACTGTTAATGTGATGTATTTAACCAGGGTTCCAAGAACCGATGTTTTCGGATTTCATATGACCTTATATTACCCTTGTGCTGTCTCGCTCGCACAGTACCTACACGCAGACCTGTGCGCGTTCAATCACCCACTAGTTGTACTATCAAAAAGAACCAAATCGTCTAGCAATATTGAATACAGTTTCTCATATACGTTCGACGAACTTTTGCTTATCTCTTACAACCTTTTGATAATTTTTTTATGATAACTTTTTTATAACCCGTAACGTATTCGCGTCGATCGATGGCGCTAGTTTTTTCCTGCTTCTTCTCTACAACTATAACAATTTGTGAAGAAGAGTACAGTCAAAAATAAAATAGATATTAAATTGACATTCAATAAGAGTTCTATTAATTGTTCCAATGTTGAATAAAATTTTATCTTTGATCTATAAATCTTTAATTACACAAAGTAAAAAAAGGCGAAATTATATATAATTATAAAATATAAATGTACATATATATATATATATATATATATATATATGTATAATTCTTTTATTAACTTTTTTTTTAAATTACATCGAGATATATATGTATCTGGCCACTTTCTCTTAAGCACTATGAATCTGGCAAGAGGTACCATGGAATGGTCGCACTAAAAGTAATTTTTAAAACTGGACATTTTCAAGGCATCGTCAAAAATCAATTAAGTGACTTAGTAAAAACTTACATGCAAAAACGTGACCAAAAAAATTGTAAATATTGAATGTAATTGTAAAAACAAACGGACGCTAATATCTGTGAAATATAGATCCTAATATTATATAAATGATTTTAGTTACTCACAAATCGTATTTGAACTCCTCGTACGGATGTCCTGAGGTTGTGTTTCCCCAGGTAGACGGTGAGCGTGTCCTTGTTGACGACTCTGTTGGACTCGCGTCTCGTGACGCAGTGCGCTGCCGTGATGATGTGAAGATGGGTCAGTAGAGTTCCACCACAGATGTACTTGCTGTCCACCGTCTGTGAAAGGAAGTAGACGTGATATAATTGCCAGGTTTTTTATAGGATACACTTTGAATAGTGCTCGAAGGCTCTTTTCAAACTGATTGAGCCATCTCCATTCCTTTATCGAACTACTAGACGCAGGCAAAAGTTTCATCCATACGTTGTTGATATTCCCAAAAGTCGACTATGTCCACTATGTGACGTTTTGTCATTTGTGCGACAGAGATAACGCTCTTCGAACCCGAAATTAGTCGATTGTCTCTTTCCAAAGGTCGATGTGCAATATTTATCGCCGGGTATTGTATGAATCATATATGTCATATAATTATATTGAATTAAAGCTTATATTCAATATTATTGTATAATTTGTAATTAATAATTGAATCTTTATTTAGACTTGTATTTTTTAACCTTTTGTATGTCATTCTCCATCTTCGCATATCTAAAATTTTTATGCCCCTATATAACATATATAATTTTTATTTTAAAGCGAAAGGGTTAAACTCGTGTCGAGTTCACTTTCGAATTGCCTCCCTGTTGGGCGTGGGCCCACGTTGGTAAACACTGATAGGAACTGTTATATATCAACTAACGTATTTAAAATAAAGGTCAATGGATATATTTATTTTTACCTGAGCTTGATAAAGAGCTATCTGCCAAGGCCACTGTCCCTCCAGCGTGGGCTTCCCGTTGACCACGAGTGGGTTAGGTTTATTCATCACCACTTTCCCACATTGCCTCTGAAAAGAACTTTGGTTTAGTTTACAGTATTGCAACATAACCTATTACCTTACCTATAGATTGCGAAAAATAAACAATTCATATGAATTTTTTTTTCCCCCTCTGTTTATTGTCTGTGGTGTACAAAAATGTGTTAATAAATAAATAAAATAAAAAATTTATTAAATAATTGTAATGTATAGGTGAGAAATTAAACAGGGTTATTAAAATTAGGTGTAAAAGTTTTTTGCTGATAAATGATCTATAAATTTATACATTTAATGATTTTAAACGTGCATCCAATCAAACTGTATATATTGATCATATTTGCATGTTTTTTTCTGGACGAAACTTTTCTTTAAGGCAGTCAAAAACTTTATAGAAGGCTTTCGTCTTATCTATATGTATGCATGTGTTTATATGTGAAAGGTAGATAACTTATTCAATAAGTAAAACATTCTGCGCAACAATACCACGCTGTCGTTCAATTCTCGGAATCCAAACCGGATTTAATAATGAATTTCGTCGCGGGGCATTCCCGCGTTTGGGATTTCGTATCAGTTTTTTTTTTTATTACATTCATACGTGTTTTACCGGAAATTAAATGCGTGTTTTTGATCATTACATTATAATGTTTTGTTTGTTCGCAAAAACACCGAAACTTATTTAATAAACAGTGATACACACAGTGTTACACGTGATAATAATATGCTATTATTTATCGTACAAGGTTTACGTATGTACAATAAAATTCCACAATTTCAGATCTGCTATCGGAGAGATTGAAAAACAAAATTTAAAAAAAGTATATTATATATACAAGAATACTATACTGATGTTAATGCGTGGAATTAAATGTTGATGCACACTTAGAAAGTTAATTATTGTCGCGCATCTAACAAACTATATTTGTAAAGAACAACTGTTGAGTTTCTCGGCTCTTAACAGAACTGTTTTTCGGGCCGGCGGTAGCTTCCTGTAGATACAATACCGACATTTTATGTTGATTGATTCGAAAGTTCTTGTAACAGCCTATTCGAAAGAATATTTTAATTTGATTATTATTGATTATAATAATAATAATAATAAACAAGCTTTAATCATTCCATACAAATGACTTAAATATTATTAATTTAAAATAATACTTTTGATAATTTTGTATGAACCCCCACAGGGTAAAACCCCCTCCAAAGTTTACCATTTTCCTCTATCTTTGTCAACTTGGAGCCACCCTTGACCTGCCGTAGCCACGATCTCGTCAGCCCATCTGGCATTAGATCTGTCGCTCGCTCTGGTACCTCGTGGTCCTGTCCATTTTACAACCCTTTGTGTCCACCTGTTATCAGCGGACCTGGCCACGTGACTTGCAATTCCACTTTATATATAGGGAATAGGTAAATGCATCTGTTATACACGTTTTTGCCTGTGTTCCTTATTTTGTCTTTTAATTTGATATCCAAGGAGCTTCTCTCCATTTATCTTTGAGTCTCAGAATCTATCAATTTGATTATTATTAATCGATAATATTATGTGATAAATGACTTTAACAATATTTTAGATATTTTTAGAGTTTTTTATTTGTAAATTTCGAAATATATCTTTATATTGCAAGGATAACCAAGTTATTTTTATTTGCAATTTGTTATTATCACATTCTGTAGACTATTTTATTATGTTGATCAGTGGTAGTCTAATAGTAGAGGACTTATATGCGATCGTAGGTCGCCAGTTCGATTATTGTGCGTTAATTATATAGGATCGCTACAGCTCAACAATATTTAATGGAATCAGGCGTTATGTTGCGGAAGTGCACCCTAAGTAAGAAAAGGACCAATATTTAGCCACTTCCGCACATGCAGTGGTAGTCGTGCAACAAAGTGCACCGCCCGCCAGCCCGCTGATAAATGCGCATTTATTCTAGAGGATGGACAGCAGCATCCTCTGCGTATAATACATTACGAATATAGTATATCCCTCCATAGATATCTTTGGGGGAGGCCTATACCTTGCAGTGGGGGGTTTATGTGCTGAATAGACGAAGTACGATGACTGCAGACTGAATTACCAGAAGTGATTGGTCTGTCGCATTTTAATAGAGTTTTAAAGTGATCACTTTATACAGGTGATTGGAAATAGGCGGTGCACTTTGTTGCACGACTACCACTGCATGTGCGGAAGTGGCTAAATATTGGTCCTTTTCTTACTTAGGATGGACTTCCGCAAGGTAGCGCCTGATTCCATTAAATACATTTAATAGAGCAACTATTGAGTTTCTGGCCGGTTCTGCAGATCAGCGATGTTAGCCGGTGGTAGCTAATTGCTTATAATGTTAAAATAATCTACTGCTATGTACAAAAACTGTTATTTTATTTCGAACAGAGAATCCCTTCTTATTCCTGAACGACTATATCTTTGTCAAAAATAAAATACTGTTTTTTTTTTATAAAGAAAACATCTTTTATTATTTCAAATAGTAGTGTTTTGTGTTTTATATTTTTTATCAAGAAATATATTTTACAAGGCTAAGGTCACATTGACTGAACAATAAATATGTCGAGACGAAATTATTGAAATAATAATTTGTTTAATAATCGTGTTTTAAACTGGTTCGTATAATAAAATGAAAAACTTTTATATACTCTTATACAGTATGATTCATAAGTGTAAAATTTTTGAAGGTGAGAATGTCATTTATATAGGGCCAATTAATATGTGGTATATTTGAGACGAAAATAATTAGTTTCATATATAATAAATAATGTAATAATAAATTCGGATTACTACATATTATAATTAACTATTATGGCTTATTATTATTATTAGAAGTTATTAGCTTGTTGCATACGAGTAGAAAAAAATAATGTAACGTATTTCAGATCACTTTATATATGGTGATTGAAAATACGTGCATAAAAGTATTGTTAATATATGAACGTTAATCATGTACTTTTAAAATAAAAGTAAGAAAAGGACCAATATTTAGCCATTATTTAGTTTCTGTGTTTGGCACTAATCGGTATAACATAACTCCTGAAGATGCCCCGTGGAGGGATGAAACACGTGTTGAGTAATTTGGCGGTGGCGGTTGTGTAATTCGCATTGTTTGCCGCATACGCATTTATTAGCGGGCTGGCGGGCGGTGCACTTTGTTGCACGACTACCACTGCATGTGCGGAAGCGGCTAAATATTGGGCCTTTTCTTACTTAGGATGGACTTCCGCGAGGTAACGTCTGATTCCATTAAATACTTCTAAAACCAATCTTCCTGTATGTTTAAATAAAGCAATTCTTTTGCCTTCATCACGAGATGTTTAAATGATTACATCAGATAAACACACCGAGTATAGTTAATAGGAATAATACACATAACAGAAAAAGAATGTATCTGTACAGTGCAAATGACAGTTGAATGTAAAGGCATCCTTACCACACTGTTACTAATCCGAGACTAAGGATCGACAAGCGTATGACGTTCACAAGGTGGACAAACAACCTGGTGACGAAGTCCAGTGGATTTACAACTTGAAGTGACAGTTGAAGTAGCAGTGAGGTATAGGTTATGTTCAACCACAAGGTGGACAGGCTATTTCAAGGTCGTTGAAAGTTGAGGAATGCAGTCCACTTCCAACCATTCCTTTTGAAAAATGTGGAGCCTTTTCTCCAGCTGTGGACTTCTTATTGATACGGAAACACGGCATAGTGTACATTGTAGATACAAGAAACGCGTGAAAATGAAATATATTAATATTATTAACATAAAATTTAATTTCAATTAGTGCATCCAATTAATATATTCAGATAATTAATGCGAATGTAGATGAAGTAGTTGTGTTAGAGTAAATATTATTATAATTAATTAATGTTATATATTATATGTTGTAAATGTTCGACGGTGTAATAGATTTAATAACATATGTTAAATATTGTTTACGTGACATATATAAGTAGATATAAACAACCTTTAGTGGTCAATGGTTACAGAAAGGGCTTACAATACCGATTTTTGTCAGTTATTAAAAACCGGTATTTATGTAAAAATACCGGTATTTTGGTATTACACTATACATACAAAACGCAAGTCATTAATATTATTGCATAAATACTTTCAATTTAATTATATTTTTTGCTTCTTAAATTATATAATGCCATAACATAGCCATAACAAAGCCGTAACATATAATTGAATATGTACTTTTTTTTACTTGCACATATTTTTGTATCTATCTACTCCTACTATATATGTAATAAAATAAGTAATATCTACTCGTTTCAAAATAAAGTTTATTGGATTTCATATATTATTTGTTAACAACGGGTAAGTAAAGATATAACTACTACTTTTTTATTATGTAACAAAAGGTCCCGCACGTGCAGTGGTAGTCGTGCAACAAAGTGCACCGTCCGCCAGCCCGCTGATAAATGCGCATGCGGCAAACAATGCTAATCACACAACCGCCACCGTCAAATCACTCAACACGTGTTTCACCGCTGCACGGGGCAACTTCAGGAGTTATGTTACACTGATTAGTGCCAAACACAGAGTCACGGAAGTGGCTAAATATTGGTCCTCTTCTTACTTAGGATGGTTTTCCGCAAGGTAACGCCTGATTCCATTAAATGTTTTTTTTATTAATAATATCGGTTTTAATTCTGGTATACCGATATTTCAAATATCAAAAACCGGCATTTAGATTTTAGTTCGGTATTGTAAGCCATAGTTACAGACCCGAAAAGACACCGAATGCCGAGTAAGAATACAGATTGAGGAGGCGATAAGTGCCTCCATAAGTTTCTGCAGGAGGGTCATAGAAAATGTCATAGAAAGAAATAAAACTTAGGTTAAAACGGTCGCCCAATAGTAAATAACAAACATAAATAATAATGTAAATGTGAATAAACATTAAAATAAGGACACAAAACATAATATAAATAAAATACTTAATGAAAGAAAAACCGAAGATGAAACTGTAGAAATGTATATATAAGTAATCTAAGTAAATATATAATATATGTGTACATAAAATAAACCTAGACTTTAGTGTCTGAGAATAGGATGGAAGGTGACGAATAAAAGGAATAAGAATAAATGAAAAATGTAATAGAACAAATGGTAAAGAGCGAAAGAAGAGAAAAGAAAGTAAAATAAAAAGAGAACTGAAAAAATTATTGCCCCAACAAAATAGGGGGTAGAACGAGATGTTAAATACTATAGGTAACAAGTTCAAAGCCTTTATATTCATGGGCTTTATAAAAAGGCTTAGTGTCAACCAGAGACCAAATCAGAGATGGAGAGGCCTGTGTTCAGATTCGTTGCTACATTGAATCGTTTTATAATCCACACATAAGTGTGGTATGATCTGTTGGATTTCTTATTTATCGAGAATTATCAATCAGATCTCTTCAGGATCAGTGAGAACAGGTACCTTCTGAGTCTTCGTTCATCTTCAGTCACATTTCACATTTCATCAGACGAGTTTTTGGTGAAACTAGTAAAAGATTCGTTGAAGAACCGACGTAATTGACGTCTTGAAACTGACGGACGTTGGTGTCGAAAAGTTTTTCGTGTGATCAGAATCAGGTAGACGCGTTAACAGGGGGGGGGGGGTTAGGCCTAGGGAGCGCCGGGGTTTCATTGCACACGGGCGCTACACGAGCTAGAGCCGCTCAGGATTCTTCACATGATCTATCTTTCTTTTAATTACTTATCAGGTAGACGCGTTAACAAGTCCCCGTGAGGTAGACTGACTGTCAAGGTTGTAAGAAGTCGCTGGAAGTAATATTTGGGGTTAATCCATGCCTTTCAGAGGGCGTCTATAGAGTGATATGGTGGTCAAGATGTGATTAAAAGAAGTATGCTATTGTGTAGTCTTCTCTGCCAATATAAGCCTAATGCCATAGAAACCCTCTGAAGATTTGTATGGGGGAGATATACTACCACGTTTGGCTGATGGGTTGATGATCGATCTATGATAGTACCGGTAAAAATTGTCAATTTATATATATATATATATATATATATATATATATCCTTCTTTTACTTACTTTCTACCGTTGATTCATCGCTTCCTCCGCCTCGTTCATTAATATCACATGTTTTGTTTATCACATTATTTCCTTTATCTTATATTCTATTTTGTAAATAAAGCTATATTATAGCATAACTCACTTCAAAAACATCGTTTAATGCCACCAGCCAGTGAGGTTATATAAATTCTTCATGCTTCGCTAACCAAGCATCAACGCATTATAAACGTCGTTATAATTTTAATGCCACTCAATAATTATTTAATTAATCTGGTAATTGTTATATAAGTACACACACACACATATATATATATATATATATATATATATATATATATATAATATCTATTTCATCTTCTTATACCTTCAAACGTTCACTGCGAGGCATGGATCTTCCACAAATGTTGCCACAATGACAGATCTTTGTGGCATATATTTCTTTATATTACACGTATTATTATGTAATTGTATATGTTTTAAATAAATAAACTGTTTTTTTACCGCATCCAACTCGAAACTGTTAATACCGTAAAGAGATGAAGTAACATTTCGTCACAAAAAAAGATAATGTAGTACGTACTCTTTTTGGAGGCTGGCTGTGATTATTGCGGTGATCATTTGAGTCGCTGTTGGAGTTACTTGGAACAACGATGGTCTGGAGACCACCTCCGAAGTATTCGTTCCGGTCCGGCTTTCTGGAAACAGGACTTATTATTTATCATTTATCCATATAATTGATGTAAGTGATCTCAATTTGATAGAAACTACAATCAGGTTGAGCTACCATTATGGCAACCTTCAAATTTAAATTACGAGAGTTACTACAGCAACCTGATTTATAAAAGCCTTCACATAGTCGTAGAGCAGTTGAATACGATATTCACTTAAAAATCCTTCACATTGTATTAGAATATTTATACAGGTTTTTGTTTAACAAGCGTATTAAATCAGGGCTGAACAACACGCGGCCCGCAAGCCACCGGTACAATAAAAATGTTAATTCGACCCGCCAAGCGTTTATTAAATATATTTCGTTTTATCTACTTCCTCACGTCAATGTATTTTTAAAATTAAATCGATGAAATTTTTTATACAAAACTTATGTTAGCCCTGAGAAATATTTCTAGTGACTAAATTTTCAAATCAAAAAAATATTTTCAACAATGAAATTAATCAAAAATGACCACTGATCATATTAAAAATGATCATTTAAGTTAGACTGTTGGTTAAAATGTTGCACACCTCTGTTTTACAATGTAATTTAGTGACATACTATTATGAATTGTAAAAACGCACACATTTGACCAGTAAAAACCTATTATCAACGAACCAGTTGATAAGAGAACTTATCACAGCCGTGGCCTGATCATCCATGGTAGCGTTAAAAGGAAACTATGTTACCACATCGAGGTGTAGAACTTCATTAAGGCTGTTTCTTCGAGTTAGTTCCTTTCACTTTAGATTTTAGTTGTTGAAAGCAGAAGTATGTCTGCTTCTGCCTACTGTATGCTTCTTAACTAGGTGAAGTAGCATTTAGAGAGGAGGGGGAAAAGGAGGGGGAAATGACTGTCATTTACCCCCTCCTTTTCGTGGAGTGGCTACTGCGATATTGTATTTGCGGGTGGAGCCATAGACAAGGTTTACCGCAGACTGAGAAGGTATTATATGTCTGAGTTTTCTCTTCGTTCTTGGCGCTCTTTCTCTTGGGAGGAGAGGAAGTCGTTCCACTTCCACGGGGCTGAGCTGTTGATGATGATTCTAAGAAATATCGTGGATTTAGAAAGTCTGATATAACCAGTTGTTACGAAGAAGCAATGGTATACGAAGGTATTTCTTCTGTTCAAAACAAAAGAGAAATACTATGTCCATCTATACTCCGATGCGGACAATTGGACGTAATAAAAAAGTAGAGTTCAAAAATCGAATTGAGAGAGAAGAGAGCTCTATAACATCTTTCAACTTAAACTAAAGATCCCATTGGTGTTCTAAACGAAGTAAGAAAAGGACCAACATCTAGCCAC
The DNA here is from genome assembly GCF_028537555.1 of Battus philenor. NCBI lineage: Eukaryota > Metazoa > Arthropoda > Insecta > Lepidoptera > Papilionidae > Battus > Battus philenor. The sequence continues at coordinate 12,406,267 of NW_027181686.1, forward strand.
TTCCGCTATGTAGCAGTAGTCGTGCAACAAAGTGCACCGCCCGCCAGCCCGCTGATAAGTGCGCATGCGGCAAACAATGCGAATTACACAACTGCCACCGTTAAATCACTCAACACGTGTTTCACCCCTCCACGGGGCATCTTTAGGAGTTATGTTACACCGATTAGTGCCGAACACAAAGACTATTGGTCCTTTTCTTACTTAGGATAGACTTCCGCAAGGTAACGCCTGATTCCATTAAATGTTCTAAACGAACTCATTCGAGTTTTTTATGACAAAAGTTCAATCAGATAGAGTCTAGAATCTAGTTTAAGAGAACCCCTATATAGAATTTAATTAGATTCTAGGAATCCTTTAAATGATACGAAGATTTCAAATTGTCGTACGAGAAAAGCCCACAACTCCTTCCGAAGTTATAACAACATATAATCTTTTACCAGCCAGCTACCTCCATTATTATAGGTATTGAATAGAAGAAAAAAATATTTAATATGATTTGAAATATTGTGTCAATTCTTTTTTTTCGGCTTGTTGTCGCCACTTGAAAATATCGGCCCAAAAGACAAGTGGTTACAAAAGCGATGTGTCTCACTAGTCATAACTTGAATATAATATTTTATTTCATTTCCTTGATTTAGTAAAAAAAAATTGTCAAAAATTTACCCCATTTTTGTGTAAAAACATCGTATGATGGCAACATTTTAACTGTCAAAATAGCCACATAATTAAAAAAAATTCCTAGCCATGTTTATAAATGATGAGACCACTCACCTTACAGTATCGAAATCATCGAATTCGTTGATGTCGGTGGTGGTGGTAGCGTATGTTGTGGTGGTCAGACCGAAGCCAACTCCCTGTCTATTGCCAGACTGCGGCTGGCCATCACCGCTGGTAAGGAATGGTAGGTTAGACTACATGGAATTGTTAATAACTCGCGATTTCTCTACATGTACTAATAGAATGGTTATAAAAAGCAATAAAAGAAGAAAAGTCAATTTATTTCATGCATTTAAGTTTAACTTATAACTAAACTAAACGAAAAACATAAAAATATGTTTTAAATTTATAACGAAAAACAAAAACGTAATTTTTAAATAACCGCCATTTTGTAAAAAAAAAAAACATTTAACAGAATGATTGGTAAACGGTTCTATTTTCAAATTTATTAATTATTTTTGTTAATCTTTAAATGAGCCAATTATACATAAGACAAATCAGTGCCGCCAACATAAGAAGCTTATATATTCGCTGACATTTAAAATATGACATTTAAAACGATTGTCCTACATATAAGTGTTGCTTTAGTTACATCTGCCACTTCTTCAAGTGTTTCCGAAGTGGTAAAAGTGATATTAGCCAGCCAATAGCAACCGGCTAAGCCGAAGTTTGGTCCCTTGCCCTATCTAAGAGTTTAGCGGCCTCCCAACCTCGTAAAATATTAGTATATAGCGGCCTGGACCTAGGTCTCCTCTGGAAGCCTTCGACCTTCGTTATTTTCAAAGAGGTCCTACGCCAGGCGTATTCTGCGGCCTGCCACTACAAATCCAGGCAGCATTGAGAATCCATTCTTAAAAAAATATGGATATGGCGTAATATTTAAAGATTTCGATGAACTATATATATACGAGTATATGTATAGATGAGATCTCAAAGATGGAAAATATATCTTAACGACAACATGACCTAACCTTGTCAATTATATAGATCTCATAAAAATTTCCATTGCTGTTCTAGGAATTTTATTTCTGTTTTGATACCGTGAATAACTCTGTTTACACGTGTATAATATTTTATATCTGTGTATTGAGATTGATTCTTTTAGATAGCCTGTATCACATAATCGACGGTCCGTGATAAACCCCATGTTAATTATCTATGAATAAGAATGTAATATATATCCTGAAGATGTCTTTGACTAGTGTGTGTTAGAGGTGATAACTTTCGGATCTGAAACGTAGTCACTTATGTCAGATCTCATCTAACCCAGTGAACTAAAAATTGAAGTAAGAGTGAGAAGGAAACATAAAAGCAGAACAGATGTTCACTGCAACCATAAAGTTCAGGAGAGGAAACACTGAAGGGCAAACAGAACGAAAGATATCTACCTACAAGGTGGACAGATGACGCTGTTAAGGGTAAAGAAGTTGACTGTACTTTTCCCCCTATTGGTACAATCTTTGAAGAAGGTCTGTGGTTAAAATGATCATGATGAAGAAATATATCCAGATTAAGATACTTTAGGATCTTGCTATCTCAAACACGTTGAAGCTATTATTACTAATGAACAAACAACTTTAGTTTATGATCAACAAAAATTTAACAAAACTCGTTTTAAGCGTGGATAATCATAAATAATACAGAAAATAATTAAGTTTGTAAAAAATATAGCGTTTCTTCCTCAGTACGAAGCGCTTGTATATAAAAAGGCAATAGAACAATGTCAAGATGAACCTGTTTGATAAATATACTTTAGATGAAGTTACTTCGGAAGTTTTTTATTCGATACAGAGTGGAGGAATATACAAGGGAAAATTTTACATGATTTAACATGTACTTTTTTCATTCTAAATGTCTGACATTGAGGGGCAAGTGTTTTAATTATTTTTACATTTCAATTTGCTACTTAAAAACAAGTATTGTTTCACAAGTATTATCAATTTTCTCCCTAAAAACCTTCACAAAAGCCTTCACGAAAGTTTTAAATATCTGCGTATTCGAGCCGTTGCCCAGTTTTTCTCATGGCAACACATTTAGCGACTAATTCCTATATAGTCCTTGATTTAATTCGTAATAAAACTATTAAGGTAAAGAAGTAGTTTATAGAAGAATAGCTGCTAGAAGTTAATGAAGCTGATGATAAGCGAAAAACAGTAAAGGGGCTTCATAACCACTCACATGACGTAGGGGTTGACATTGACTTTGTCGATGGGTGGATTGGCTGTTGGTACGTAGACAGGCCCCGAACTGGATGGGGTCCCGTGAACTGGACGGGAGACTGGTGTGTCTTCTGGCCGGAGTGAGGGTCGGCTCTCAGACGGTCTGGCAGCAACTGGTCTGATAGTCTCCTCATCTTGCCTTGAAGGTTGACTGCGACTCGGCGTCTCTGGTCTGCTAGGCCTGGTGGAACTGTATGATGTTTCCAACACTGGCTGCCTAGTATTCGCGTTGCAGATCTCCCGTCCGTTCAGTCTTATCACTTGTAGACGAGGGATCGGAGACTTCAGGGGATTATATTGGACGAAGAACCGCACTGCCACCGCTGGACCTGGATGTATCTTCATCTTGGTGTTCTCTATTTTGAAGTCCACGTTATCTGATGTAGTTACATCTCCAACCCAGTTCTGTAAGAAATAAGAGTGAATATTTGTAATACACCAATACCCCGCTTTGCGTCGTTTCGTTTTGTTTTTTTTTTCGAATTTTCACTGTGCGTTGTTAGATTTTCAAGGTTGCATTGTTTTGGGTTTGAGTCTTTAATTTTCTTTTGAAAAATTTTTTTTTCTAAAATATGACAACACTTTTCTTTCTAATTGCGCTATGCCTTAAAAACTCGAGGATTCGCTTTTTAACTAAAAACAACGCAATTTAAATACAGTTATATTTTCACATTGTTTTGCTAATTTTAGAGTTCAGTTTCAATTACGTAGTTTATAGTAATGAAGTGTGTTGTGCTTTTTTTAAAAGAGAATAATAAATTTATAAATTTTTACGTGTTGTTTCTGGTAACAAAAAAGGTAAATATTTTTACAACTTATTTATTAGCAGAGTTATATTATTTTTGTTTTTTAAATGTTTACTTTTTTCAATTTTCTTTTTAAAAAGTAGTATTTTCGTAACCCTGGAACCTATCTTCGATCTTTACATGGTTTGATGTAGAAAATCTTAATTCACTTTGCGGCGTTTCAATTTGCGTCGTGTTTTTTTGGAGCGTAACCACGACGCAAAGTGAGGTATTGGTGTACTGTGATCAAAAAGTAAGGTGAATTTGTTTGTTATGTAAATTTTTCATTTATTCTTCCATCCATTTTGTCTATTTCAACCCCTTTAAAGTAATCTCTGTCCAAAAAACGCAATTCAAGATTTTGGATTCGGTTTTTATCTCCTCAATCGTGTCAAAACGGTTTCCCCGCATCGGCCTTTTGAGTTTGCTGAATAGACAGAAGTCGCATGGAGCCAAATCGTCGCGGAACGATATAATTCGAGTGTTTGATGTTTTTTTTTTCCTAAAAATTGATTGATGCGTCAAGCATTAGAGATACAAAACATCTTTCAAAATGCATTGGAATGAGTCAAATGATTTTCTAACTTTTGAGAAACACATTTGGAAATTATTTTAGACAGTTTTACCTACCCGGGTGTTTTAAATGACAATATCACTTTACTTTTTGATCACAGTTGACTAGATTCTGGTTATATCGACTGCATAGTGTCAAATTTTTTAAGATTTTTCTCTAGGACAATCAAATACCTTAAATATTTAATGGAATTAGGTGTTACCTTGCGGAAGTCAATCCTAAGTAAGAAAAGGATCAATATTTAGCCACTCCGCACATGCAGTGGTAGTCGTTCAACAAAGAGTACCGCCAGCCAGCCCGCTCATAAATGTGTATGCGGTAAACAATGCGAACTACACAACTGCCAACGTTAATTCACTCAACACGGGCATGTTGCACGACTACCACTGCATGCGTATAAGTGACTAAATATTAGTCCTTTTCTTAATCAAATACCTTTTATATCGCTCTGTTGTTTTGTGTGTGTGTTTACATGAGTATGTGCGAGTATGTATATGTGTGCGTTCGTGCGTGTGTGTGCGGGTTGGAAGATATATCCAAAAATCACTTACCCCAAGTATATCAGCCTTGCTGTCCAAGACAATGTTGAGCCAGAGCGAATGAAGAGTGCTGTCTGTGGAGAGGTTTACCACTCCGTACCATCGGCCGGGCTCCGTGCCTGACGGCTCGTACATGAACACATTGGGGCACGGCGATGGCGGCGTGCTCTGTTCAACACTTGGCCCAACCAGGCCGACTACTAGAAGGCACGCGATCGCTCCAATCTGGCGAATAGGCGGAAGTTAAGTAAAGGCTACATTTTTAAAACTTACATATAGAGAACTGTGTAGATATTATAACGCAAAACACTTTATTATATATTTGTACACACATACGCTGTATATAAAGGCTTAAAGTCAAAAAATACGCAGAAGAACAAGAGTCAACGACGCTCATAGAAGAATTTACAATGCACAAAACAAACACTTTACTCTTTATTTATACACACCAACCCCGTATATAAGGCTAAAAATCAAAAAATACGCAGAAGAACAAGAGTCAACGACGTAGATAGAAGAAGTACTTAGTTGGCGGTGCACGGTTACTTAGTTTCTTCTGCGTATATCCTCTTTTACTGTAGAAGTTTATTATCAATTTCTTCTCCTTCTTTTCACAGCAGGTCTGCAGGTGTTTTTGCTGCTCGCACCCAGAGTTTTCTCATCACTTTATTAATCAACTATGTCCTCGATCCACCTGTTGGAAGATGTTCCCACGTCTGGTCTACCAGCTTGTCGTTGCAACCTCTATCGGCATCACGAGCGACACCACTACCATTTCAGACAAACAATTTTTTGAGCTACATATACTCCTCGTTTCTAATTCGGTGTCGTAGCGAAATCATCGACTAACATTATCGTAAACATACGAGTAGATTATATATGACTAACTTGCAGGATTTTCTATATTTTTAAAATGAGATTAAATATAGGGCAGAGGTGTTTAGAAATATAAAATAATGAAACAACCTCTTCTTTCTGATAACAATGAAAAAAGTAAATAATAGTAAATGAACTTTGGTCGCAACGGAATTTTTTCATTTATTGTTTAGGTAGAGATGGTTTTCAAAAGGTAAAAGGTAAAGGCTTTATAATGCGGCTCAAGATCATCCAGAGAGTAATAGAGAGAGCAAAACTAGGTGTTTGGCACTGGTCGGACATCAACATCTCCTGAGGATACCCCGTGGAGGGGTGAAACACGTGTAGAGTAAATTAAAGTTGGTAGTTGTGTTTCGCATTGTTTACCGCTCGCGCATTTATCAGCGGGCGGTGCACTTCATTGCACAACTACTGCTGCATAGCGGAAGTAGCTATATATTAGTCCCTTTCTTAGTTAGGATGGACTTTCGCAAGGTAACGCCTAAAAACTGAACTGAAAACGGAGCTTTGATGTGAAATCGAATCTTAAATGAGAAATTTTTACATTGCACGAGGAATATTCATCTGCAGTGGTAATATACGACACAATCATTGGAGCAGGAAGGTAATAGAGTTGTGATCACGGACTGGTAGAGGCAGTGTGGTTAGGCCTCTTTTTTTATATGGTCCCCGCTACTGGGCCCCCCCCTTTCCCCTATCTCGTGTGGGACAGGGACTTTATATTTCTAGTAATTTATTCATATTTTTTATTATTATCATTCTTCTTTTTCATGTATCACATTATCTGTCGTACTGTTTCTTCCATTCTACAATTTTCCCAGTCTTTCTCTTTCATTCCATTAGCCATACATCCATCCCCAACCACTACATTCTAGGTTTCCTTACTATTTCATTTTGCAACATTACATTTATTGTTCAAACATTTAACACATATTTTCTATATAATTATCATATTATATAATACTGTTTATTGCAATATTTTTGATACCACTTTATTTATTTTATTTCTATATTTTAGTGTTTGCTTTACTTTTTTTATTCATATTCAAGTCTCTTTGAATCTATTACTGTGTTTTATTTTTACCTATAGCATTTATCACCAGCTTTCTGCAGTAGCTGAGGAAGCATTCTCTCTCCCCTTCGTCTTGCATGATATTCCTTTCCTCTAGCTTTTTGCCCATCCGGCATTCGGAATCTGCGCGCAGTCTTCTGAACGCCGGACAGTGGGCCACAAGGTGGACCACGGTCTGGCCCACGGTCTGGCCCACGCCCGGTTCACAGAAGCACGAGGGGTCCTCCTTGAACTTGAACCTGTGAAGGTACTCAGAGAACCCCCCGTGACCCGTGAAGAGCTGTGCCAAGACCGTATCCATCTCGACACTGCGGAGCACGCGGTAGGCTGAAATGGCGTCCGGGAAAAATATCCTCGTCACTGAAGCCGTCGTTCCTTCCATATACCTCCTGTTCCATTCGTCGAGCGACTCCAGTCTCAGTTGTCGCTTGACGAATGAAACGGGGCATCTCTCATATTCAGGTCTTCTTTTGCTCTTTAGGGCCGCGTCCTTGGCCAGCTGACAGGCCTCTTAGATGCGGATATATCAAGACTAGTTGTAGCTATATATAGAGGGGGTCTATACCTTGCAGTAGGCGTGTTTTTGAACTGGGGACTTCTTAACCAAATTAGATATTATCGTATTTTTAATGGTATACTGGGGATTTCCCGTCTAAAATTGATTAGTGTTTTGAAAGCTAGCAGATGACCTTTTAGAATTTAATATTCGACTATATCTGTAAGTTAATTGTATAAAGTAACCGGTTGGGGCTTTCACAGCACCGCCGGGACCTGTTTGGAGAAATATGGACAGTGACCCTGGTGGCGAATAAATTGGTCGAAGCAGAATTATCTAGAAAGACACGTATATTAAATTTATTTAAAGGTCAATTTTAACGTTCTCTATTAGAATATAATGTTCATCTTATTTTTTAAATACAGATTAACATAGTATATATTATAATAAACATTAGCCTTTCTAAATTTCTTACGTAACTCTATGTAACATATATTTTATATTTTCGAATTGTCAACCTTAATAATCGAATCGCATTCCTGTAGGGCGTGGGCCCAACACTGGGTAATATATATATAGCTGATTTGTACCAATGGCTTCATAAATAATAAATAATGTAATGATAATATAATAAAAAATCGTTTTTAATATTCGGATAATTACATATTTAAACGAATTATCGTTTTTTATTGGAGTCTATATTTCATAGACATTAGCATTCGTGCCTTTGTTTTTAAACGGTTTTATTTAGTTCGACCCGTACGGAATTTATTTGGATCAAAATTAGAAATTAAAATTTAAGCACCTTCCCGTTGTCAGATTGATCTGAAATTTGGTACACACATTTAATTTAGATGACAATACAATATAATAAAATCAATAACATTATAAGTCTAAGACGGCCGTTGATACAAAATGACGGATTACGTATTTTTCCTTAACCCCCTCAATATGGGTATCAAATGAAAGGGCTATACTAGTAAAACACGATGATTATGTCAAAATTTAAAATTTAAGATGGACGTCGTTCCAATATGGCGGACTAGGTACATATTTTTCCACAACCGCCACAATATGGGTATCAAAAAATCGTTTAACTTAAAAGTTAATATTAATATTTCCACAACATTTTTTTGGGCCGCATTTTTATATGTTACTTCGTATAAGTCTAATAAACTGTTCACTGACTTAAATCGTAAACTATTTATGATTAAGTTAAAATCAAGTTATTATTATGATGCCCTAACAATGTCCACTTTCTCGTCCCTACTCCATATTACCATCCACAGGTTGTGCGCCAGTATCTGTGCGGTTGCCGTATTCGTCACATCGATGAACCTTGCGATCGCATCTTGAGTCTCGTCCGTGCAATACACGCACGTGTGTGACGTGATATCGCTACCACTGCATGATAGACACTGTTATACAGCCCGAGGGTGTCTGTTGTTCAACGCACAACAATGACCACCTCGATCTTTAGCCCCTGATCCTCGTGGATGGAGAGCATCCTTGAACCTGCCCCTGTAGCCTTGGCTAATGAGAACTTGTTTATCAGTTTGCCTGTTATATACAGGGTGTTATTAAGTTTCTGGATATTTGCGTCTGAGTATGGAGGTCTGCGTCAATCCATGCAAACTTTCTACTGCAAGAGTTTCAAAGGTTTTTTTTTGAGAAATGACCTTTAAATTAAACACTTTAAAGCTATTTGACCAATAATCAATCATCCTGTATATATAAATGATCCTAACTTGTTCATAATACGAATAAACATTTCTTATGCAGTTATAATTAAACGTATCATGATTGTCAAAAACGATAAAAAAAATGTGAATAATGGTTTTGTTTACAACTTCAATTCATTTATATGTATATACAAAATTAGTAAGCATGTCGGTTATTTTATACTAAGTTTTATCTTTACATTATTAGTAATACCAACGAATGCAGTAATTAATCTAGTGGTAAATTTATATATATATATATATATATATATATATATATATATATATATTAATCATTAATATAAAATACTACCGAATGGTCACTTTATACAGGGTGATTTGAAATAGTTGTAAATCTTAAAGCTGACAAATAAGCAATATATCTATCCCTTGTAAGGATTTAGCAACCAATCAGCTATATATATATATATATATATATATATATATATATATATCTATATATATATATATAATCAGTATAATCAGCTATATATTGCCTTACAGGGGATAGAAATATTGCTTATTTATCAGTTTTAAGGTTTACAACTATTTCAAATCACCCTGTATAAAGTGACCATTCGGTAGTATTTTATATTCATGATTTTATTTCTGGAAATCGACAGACGAGCGACTATAGGTCGCGGATTCGATTCCCTATACAATCTTATGTTATTCACACTTAATCCTTTAATTATAATGGATTGTGATTGCTCATAAGGAAAGTTCAAAGGATGGGCAGCTGCATTCTCTGCGTACCATAATACCACACTGTGGTTGCCAACCTTCCTGCCAAAGGTGGCAATTATTTTATATTCCCTCTTAGATCTTTGAAGGAGGCCTTGTAGTATGTATTTTGAAACGATTAATTTGAATTTAAAACGATTTTTCACTATGCCAGGGGTGGCCAAACTTCGGCCTGCGAGTCAATTGCGGCTCTTAGAAAGATTATTTTTTGCTCCGATTGATTGTCGAATTATTTCAATATTTAAATTTATATTACCTATTTCATCAATTACTATTACATCAATTACTGGTGTGAATAATTATTATTATTATTGCACCATTAAATTAGCGAAATCCAATCATCGATTGTAATTAACTAACCAGCGTCTTAAATATCATTAGGCGTGCTGTCATATACGTGTTTATATATCTAACTTTAATACACGTGTTGTAGTTTTATCATGTAAATATAATTTTTGTAAAACAAAATATTCGCAAGCGTGTTTTGAATTTCGAACAATGGATTGAACTATCAAAAAGGTTGGCCGCCCCTGTTCTATACTATCGTTATTTAATGTTTCTGAAATCATTGTTTTCAGGATAATGTATACCATATGTTAATTGACAATAAATGAGCCATTCATTCACTAGTTTAAAGGTTTTACGATTTTTAATCATTCTGTATATAATTCTGATATATAAAAGATTATATATAATATCAAAAATAGTTAATTTATTTTGTTATGGATTCATTTAACACTGGTAATAATGTATTTTAATTTGAATTTTACCACAGAGAGGTTAAAGTTGAACTTTTCTCGTATTTTTCATGTTGTTCACAAGTGTTGAATATATTCAAAAACAAAATGGCCGCCTATAGACGCTTCTTGTAAAAAATAGGCTTTCCCCAAAGATCACATTTGACGCGTCCTTGAGTATATCGTTGATCCGTTCGTGGTCTACACTTATGGACCTCAACGTCCACAGGCTGTATGGGCGATATGACCTTCCGCTGCCGGAAGACGAGCAATTCTTTGAACTTCGCCGGTGGGTTTGGTTCTTCTGCCTATCTCACAGAATCAAAGCTCTCTCCATTGTTCAGATGACATTCAGCTTCTTTATAAGGTCCACCAAGACGTTTCGGATCCATACGCAATTACTAGCAACATATAATATATATATTGTAAATAAAACATTTTTTGGACAAACTCGCAGGGCGTTTTAGTATTGTACAACTGGTTTTTATACCATGAGTTATTTCCAATATTATCCTCATACTATAACAAGAATAAGTACTTTGTAAATGTTCCAGTGGTTTTTGTTTTTCGTTTGAATAATTATTAATATAATATTGGAATTTACGTAACTATAATATTCATTTTAATTAATATCTTAGAGAGGTATTATACATATACAAATGGTTGATTCTAGACAGACATAGATAGATTTTTTTAAATTAAGATCAATGTGTGTTACTAGATAAATTATTGTACTTAATGCCCATTATATGTTTGCCCAAAAATATTGCCTTAAATGTAAGCTCAAGATTTCAGTAATTTCATCCGGGTTGAAGTGGCACTATGCAGGCTAAATGGCAAGCAAAACTAAAGTGCTGTACCTTTTGCTTTTTTTAAAAAGCATTTGACCTCTGTCTTGCCTGATATGACGAGGTCGACAATACTACATGCTTGTATAGAAGAAACATTTTGATTCTTGACTTGAAGATTTCTAAGTTATTGTTTGCTGAAAATAACGATGTTGGTATAATGTTCCATATCTTGACTATTCTCGCTATAAAAGTATTTTATTATTATCAAAACTCAAAGGTTGAAGGTATTTAAACTGTGTACGGATGTCGTGAATGCGTGCGTCTTGTCTGATAGAAAGAAGATGGATGACATCTGCGTTCAAACTTGACAGAAGACTGTTAAGGTATAATATATTGGATACAGGCTGATTAGAGTCCTATTGTAAATCTATGGAGACCCAGCTCTTCACGGGGTACGGGGGGTTCTCTGAGTACCTTCACAGGTTCAAGCTCAAGGAGGACCCCTCGTGCTACTGCGAACCGGGCGTGGGCCAGACCGTGGCCCACCTTGTGGCCTATTGTCCCGCACATGGATGCGCAGTGCCCTGAAAACGTGGACTAAACTAAAAGTAAATATGGAAAGCATCGCCTTAATGATGGGCGACGACAACCTTCGCCCATCATGCCCATCGCTCGCAGGGAGGTAAGTAATGATATTAAAAAGAACAAAACCTAATAGAAAAACTGGAACCAAAAATGAAATAAATGCACGTGTAAACGAACTTATCAAATAATAATAGAATATAAGACAATTCTAGCAATGTATTAAAATGTTCAAATCCAAACAAATCTGTGATATCAAAAAATAAAGATAAAGATTGGAAAATAAAAATATACATAGCCACCTAACAGTAAAAAAGATGATGAAAGGAAGACGATGAAAGCAAGAAGGAATGGAAGAACAAAAATTGCAAGATATTGTGAAGGATAAAAGGAAAGAATAAAAGAAATTGAGAAGTATGAAAGTGAGTGTCGAATAAAGATAAAACTCTGAAAAAATTATGTGTAAATAAAGTCCCTGTCCCAAACTAGATAGGGGGTACGAGAGGCTCACCTATCTCCTGCAATAGATATCTTACGATAGATAAATAGATTTTAATTTTATAACATTGTTACAAAGCACAGGTTACAGAACCCTCTAAACAATAAACACGGAACCCTAGAATCAAAAAGTGGCGTAAACACGCGTGACCTTGAAGTTATTTATAGGTTTTTGTGTGTGGTTCTCGGAAATTCTCACCGAGTAATATCTAGAACCTACTAGAACCTTCTACGTAGTATAAATAGTGTACTCCACGAGTAGATAGTTCAATCTAGTTAACTGACCCTTCCGCTCCGTGAATTCAGTACCGATGAAGCTGTAAAAGCCTCAGGGCTAACAGCATTAACATCTTCAGAAACAATACAACAGTAGATAGTTCAGTGTTGTTTTTCGAGTTATAAGATTAAGATCTACTATCAGTGATACAAAGTGACTATTTAGTAAGTTATTTGGACAGTGATTTCTTGAGCGATTTGGAAGCGAAGTTTGGACTAAACGAAAGTATATTTTGTGTTTAAGTAGGCTGACCATTTGATTTGTGAATAAAGGACTCCTTGTGAACCAGTGGTGTTTCATTCCGAGTCGGAACCCACAGTATATAACAATATATGTATAAATTACACTTATGTACTGGTCGTGTCGCTGTCGAGTCTTCTTTGTTAATGGCGATTCTACCGCACGGCGCCCCTTTTATACGTTTATGAACAACTAGCGCCATCTATCGACAGGAATACATAACAAGTACCCACAGTACGTAACAATAACATAGATATGATTAAATATTTTGCGTATTTATAATGTGCAATTAATTTTGAAACGTATCTGATTAATGATTCTAGGACGTTGAAAGATGAACGGTGCAGGCGCCCATGAACCTGTCATATTGGAAATTGACGAAGGAAATTTATGAAAACTGTTGATTCGAGTTACTGCTGAATATACGACCTATTTGTAATAAAATGGTTAAGAAATATTTATTAGATCAATGATTATTTGTTACTTAATTAACCTTTTTATTTATTCTTTCTGAAGCAATTGTGATCAAAGTCAGTTTTATGTTTTTATTTATTACTAGCTGATCCCGCAAACGTTGTTTTGCAAAAAAAAAATGATATTTTAATTTACAAATAAAAAATAAGGGTTGATCGTAGAGGGGTAAAAATTTATGGTTGTATGTATTCTTGTATGCTGTATCATAAAAAAATAAAAACAAAAAATTTTGTATAAAATATAGAATAAAAAGTTTAGGGGTGGACCACCCTTATCACTTAGGGGTATGAAAAATAGATAGTAGCCGATTCTCAGACCTACTGAATACGCATATAAAATTTGGTAAAAATCGGTCAAGCCGTTTCGGAGGAGTTCAAGTTCGAACACCGTGACACGAGAATTTTATATATTAGATGATATTTATAATTATATATTATACCGTATTATAAGTATATATGCAATACATGTGTATTGTTATGTGGGTTTGAGATAGGAAAACGCAGACTTTCCCAAAATATGCCTTTTAATGTTGTAGAGTTCGGGCATCGAAACAGGCAGCGATGCTGCCCATAGCTGCACTTTCTCTACGGATATCTTTTATAGTCGTCAACGGCATTATAGTATATAATATTTTGATATTTGTAAGTGTGAAACGATTGTCAATTTTCTTGCAAGCCAGCTGCAAAATAAAACCTCTGCAGTTTACAAAACTATAATTTGAATTCTCTTTCTAATGGATTTCAGTCATACGAAATTTTTGCAACTTTTCAAAACACCTTGTGTGTGATAGCTATATTGACGTTTCCTGCCTTCGTGATTGTATGTAGCTATATGTATGTTTATCCTTCTGTTTCCATACTATGTTTGTCTTGAAGATATTGCATCGTGTGATAAGACTGCCCATTGTATTTTTAAACGGTTTTATTTAGTTCTACCCGTACGGAAATTTGTTTATTTGGGTAAAAATTAGAAATTGAAATTTAAGCATCTTCCCGTTGTCAGATTGATCCGAAATTTGGTACACACATTTAATTTAGATGACAATACAATATAATAAAATCAATAACATTATAAATCTAATATGGTCGCCGATACAAAATGGCGAATAACATATTTTTCCTTAACCCCCTCAATATGGGTATCAAATGAAAGGGCTACACTAGTAAAACACGATGATTATATCAAAATTCAAGATGGGCGCCGTTTCAATATGGCGGATTAGGTACATATTTTTCCACAACCACCACAATATGGGTATCAAAAAACTGTTTAACTTAAAAGTTTTTTAAATGTATTTATTTTTACTATTATGAAATTATGTATATGTTTTTTTGCGTGTAATAAAGAATATCAACTAACTAATTAGACGTGTAATGACTAAAATGGTGATGGTGATAGATATTTTAGTGTATTTACAATGTATCACTAACTTTTATATGTATATATATATATATATATATATATATATAATGATTTCAGATAAAACGTTTAACCAAGTATCGGAATTTACAATGGATAATATACATTGTGTAAAAATCTTAATTGATTTATTATTATGTGTATGTTTTCCTCGATATATAAAATTTAATAACAATTGTAATTATAAGATATATTTCATAGAAGAATGGAACAAAATACTTAGAAGAAATTAACAATGTGTGTAAGAATATTAAGATGTAAGACAAAATCATACAATAATATACAGTATGATTGATTATAGGTATAAAAGTTTCGAAGGCATGAATGTATAAATCATTTGTTGTCAATTAATGTTTGGTAGATTAATAAATAACTAAATGATAAAATATTTAAAAAAAAATTATATTTATTTTACACTTTCAAGTAAACTTATTTCAATAACAGACTTGGTTTTGTTTTAATTTATAACAAAATGGCTGCCGATTTAAATTATGACATTACTTTTGCACCACCTGTTATTATAAACCTATTTTGATTTACTTTCAAAAGTATATAGAAATATGTTTACATTTATTTTAAACGTTTTTTGTAAGATATATCTATTTTATTTATATATGAAATGGGTTTTTTTGTAATATAAAGACAGAGTATTGTCATAAATTTTATTTAACCAAACTTGTTTCTGGCTGTGTTATTACTTATATATATATATATATATATATATATATAATTGTTTTCTGCATTATATAAATAACTGTAGTACACATCTGACACAACTACTAAGCGGGCACGGGTACTGCAAGCAGTACCTGCACCGTTTTATAATCGATAATGAGACTTGCCCATGTGACGACTCCACAGAACAGACTTTTCATCACTTACTCAGACATTGCTCCCGATTCGCATCCAAAAGACGTAACCACGTGACCTTATGTGAAAACCTTAATATACCTCCGTTTATCTTACCGGACCTTCTCAAGAAAAAATCTACAGCAGAATCTTTTGATGAGTTGGCCCAGCACATTGTCCTAAACCTCAAGGCATTTAACGGTCTGTAGCGCTTGGGCAGCGACTTGAAATAAAATAATGTACCAACTAATATGTAATTGATTATTCCAAATTGTATTGTTAATATGTATAAATTTTAGCTGTATTTATCCATAAGAGAAAGTTGTGTAAGAAAAATTGTAAAAAATTATAAAACGCTGTCGTGCCTCGCAGATGGGAGAAGAAAGATCCGTATCAAATAGCGGCAACCCTCTCCCAACTGTCTGCGCTTAGTAAGAGCGAAAAAAAAATTGTTAAAAAAAGCTAGTGATACAAATTAGAATTTATTTAAAAAATGTATCAATAAACTAAAGGAAATAGTGGTTTTCATTGTTTTTAATAAAATTAAATAAACTTTGAGAGTTAAAATTAGACAATTGACGGATTTTTGTTGGTATGTGCTGTTTCGTTCTTTGCTTGTTTCATATCAAACTGTCATCCGACATGGTAAAGAGGTAGTTAGTTCATAAATTTGGCAACTGCAATTAGCGGAGGCGATATTACATCGAGAAATAATGGAACAAAGCCACCACTAGCCGCACGGGACAGGCATGCCCTTTATAGTTGTTCAAATATCAATCAACATACAATTAATATGATTTATCGTTTCATTTTAAATGTGGTTTATAAAATCAAATATTTTAGTACAAAAAAATTGTGAAAATTGAAATTTGGTGAAGCATAAAAGGCGAATGTCGTTTCTGTCGACATATACAGAATAAAATACATTTAAAAACTTTTAAGTTAAACGGTTTTTTGATACGCATATTGTGGTTGTGGAAAAATATGTACCTAGTTCACCATATTGGAACGGCGTCCATCTTGAATTTTAAATTTTGACATAATCATCGTGTTTTACTAGTGTAGCCCTTTTCATTTGATACCCATATTGAGGGGGTTAATGAAAAATATGTAATCCGCCATTTTATATCGGCTGCCATCTTAAATTTATAATGTTATTGATTTGATTATATTGTATTGTCATCTAAATTAAATGTGTGTACCAAATTTCACATCAATCTGACAACGGGAAGGTGCTTAAATTTCAATTTCTAATTTTAACCCAAATAAACAAATTCCGTACGGGTCGAACTAAATACAACCGTTTAAAAACTGATTGATTTGTTACCGCTCCGGCATTGATTTTGTATACTAAATGGCAAAAGGTTGTTGATAAGGTGAATATATTGTTAATTAGAAATAAAAGCTTGATGTAATGCAGTCGTGTGAATTTAACTTAAGAAAGCAACATTACTTTCCGGTATAACTATTATATATATTTACACTTTATCGTACATGTATGATAATTAAAAAAAAATCATGTAGAGGTACAAGAGGCAGTCTTATTGCTCGTGGCGATTCTACCAGACAACCTTTGAATGGAGATGAGAGACATGAAGGAGAGGGCAGTTTAGTATGTATGTACATACAAATACATAAATTACTATCCACACATACACCCATATATATAAAATATATACAGGATGTATAAATATTTCGTAAGCTAAGTTCCAGCCATGAATTAAGATAGGGGAACTAGATGCCCCCAAAAAGGGGGGGTTGAAAGGTAAAGGAATGACTGCTCAAGTCGATGTCTGTAGGGTACAGCAAGTGTAGTCACTTTTAATTTTTTTCTCTACTGAACTGAACATAAAATAGGTATAATTACAGCCAGAAATATACGAGTATATACGTATAATAGGCAAACATATAATTGTGTGTATTTTTAAAATAACATCATATCAGCTGATATACACCCACTACAAGTTAAAGGCCTTCTAGAAAGGTCGCCATGATACAACGACTTCCCGTGAACTTGAGTTTAAGTTAGTTAACTTGAGTCAGTCAACTTAGTTGAAGGCTTAACCATGCGTGTACTTTTAAATTTATTTTTGTTTTTAAATATAATTTTCTTCTATACATAACAATTTAATTTATATATTTTAATTTATATATATATATATATAGATTCACAAGATATATTAGACCTTACGTAGGTTGGATTCTTTTACAAATGACTCAATTCAAAAGTATCTTTTTTTTAATAAATTCTAATTTGTATCGCTAGTGTTTTTTTTACAATATTTATTTTTCGCTTAAACTAAACGCAGACAGTTGGGAGAGGGTTGCCGCTATTTGATACGGATCTTTCTTCTCCCAGCTGCGAGGCACGACAGCGATTTATAATTTTTTACAATTTTTCTTACATACAATATTAACAATACAATTTGGAATACTCAATTACATATTAGTTGCTACATTATTTTATTTCAAGTCGCTGCCCAAGCGCTACAGACCGTTAAATGCCTTGAGATTTAGGACAATGTGCCGGGCCAACTCATCAAAAGATTCTGCTGTAGATTTTTTCTTGGGAAGGTCCGGTAAGCTGAACGGAGGTATATAACTCAATAAGTGTCTATTCACACAGACTCTGATGAGACCTGGGCTATATTTCTCAGCAAATAGTAAGTGAACCGAACTGTACGGATCAGAGAGGTTGAATGGTTTTAAATATATAATTAAAAGTATATTATATATATCTTATTATATGATCTGTGTGGAACTTGATTTATTGATTCATTTACGTAGTTTATATTATAATGTACATATGAAAATTTGTTGAATTTCATTTGAAAGAGCAATTGTTGAATTTCTGGATAGGCTATCTTCGTCAATCAAAATTGCGTATAAATGTCTAATTAAATGAAGATATTTAAAATTTTCAGTAAACAATGTTCGCGTTAACAAGGAAAATATTTCTAAATAGATTTAACGCAATAATAAAGGTCGAAGATATTGTGCAATTGAGTTTTTTCTTCTTTAGAGCGAGACGAAGTTATTCTTTTACCTGTTAGGAAGTGACGAATTATTTATTGCAATGTTATAAACACCTAAAAATGTTGAGGACTTTAGATTTGTAAAAGAACAATTGTGTGTAACTACTTAGTTTCTGTTGAAGTTGATACTGTTGTTGAATTTTTTACGTGAGCTTGAATTATTTATTTGTTTTTTGAATTGAGTATTTTGAATTTTAATTTGGAATTACGAACTTTTAATTTTGAACGTGAGCTTGAATTACGTATTTGTGTTTTGAATTATAATTTAAATTAAGTATTTTAATTTAAATTAATTATTTTAATTTTGACTTTGAAAAGGGGAATTATGAATTTTTAATTTGAGCTTGAATTGGGTATTTGTATTTTGAATTTTAATTTGAATTCAGTATTTTAATTTTGAATTTGAATATACATTTTGAATACGCAGACTTTCTAAACGATATCCTGGTATCAACAGATATCTTTTTTTCATTGCAGATTTGATTTTTATAGTATAGTCATCGGCACTTACATAAACATTAGGCATAACACAAAACAGCAAAGATTAAATCTTTCACACAATCTTTGTATTAATATTTTTTTGAACTTAAAATATTATAGTTTTAAATCAATTATATTAATCTTAATAAATCATATATTAATGATAAATCAGTTTATTTTAATATTCGAAACAATATACATGAAATATTTTGGATTGGACTTATTGCTTTCACCTTCTTAAATCTGCTACGGGGGTGATGAACCTGGATCGTCGTACAGGCTACCCTCTCACTATAAAGCAGTGGTCTGCTGTCAATCATTACCTGACTCCGAGAATACGAGAGAGCACATTGACAGATCACCCTGTAGATAATTGTAAGACTACATCACATTTAAAGTTCAAGGCTTGTGAAAACAGATAACCCGTGAGATTGAATAAACAATAAACACATACAAGTCGATATTAAAACGCATTTGTATACTGCAATTTATGATATGGTTTTCCTAGTGTCATTATTTCTAGGATACATTTAATATGCCATTTACAGAACGGATTTACATATATATAATTGAAAAGAATCTGTTTTTTGTTTGGCTGTATGTTATTTTTATTTTCAAAATGCCGTTTGCAGGTTGGCATTTATAGGTTCAATGGATTCTAGGTGGTAGAGTGCTGGAGGCACTAGGCAAAGTTACATCTATATATTGAGGAATCCATAGCAGGTTCTATGTATGTTTCCGGTTCAGAATTACCCACTCTTACTTTTTCTTATGGCCCCCGTTTTTGGGACCTCTCATACTTCCCCTGCATCGGAGTATTTTTTGCGTCTTTTATTCTTCACAAATCATTTCATTCATCACCTTTCCACCTGAATACTACAGGCTTACATGTTGTTATGTTTTACTTAACTTCCTAGCTTAGATCGAAACATATTTATGGAAAGGAATGAAAGATATTGTGAAGGAAATTAGACTAAATAATAAAATACGTTTAGAAGGACGAGAGAAGATTCAGGAAATTAATTAAAATTATTTGTAAATAAAGACCATGTCCACACATATAGTTGAGCAGTAGAGGTCTCAAAATGTCCAGAGGATTGACAAGTTAAAATGACAGTAGGTAGTAGACATGACTGAAGGCTGTTGGGGTGTTTAATTCAGTTCAAAGACGTGTCCGGTCCGCTTCACTCTAGGATTGTGGTCGCCGGAAGACGCTAGAAGAAGGTATCTTCTAACTTATCCTAATGGAAGTCAATATGGGAGGCATATGTCCCGTACTAAACGTCTTAGGGTTGAAATAGTGGAATTATATATATATCCAGCTTCGTCATATCAGGCAAGACAGAGGTCAAATGCTTTTAAAATAATCAAAAAGTCCCGAACATTAGTTTTGCTAGCCATCAACTCATTGTGACGTAAGAATTTATGAGAATACTGAAAAACATGTCCGGCACACATAATTAAAATAAAAAAGAAAAATACTATACATGTAATATTTTTATTGTTAAATTCCACGCGGGCGTACTGTCGGGGTACAGTCAGTATTCAATATAAATCATTTAAAGATTTTATAGCTAATACAAACAAATGTCCAGAGAGTACACTACCTGTACACTCATCACCATATCCGTGGACCCTATTAGTTTATATATATTATTGTTAAAATTACTAATTTGTGAATAGAGTGTATCATACATGAATTTAAGACAAATAAGCTGATCATTCTCTCCTTTTTATGCACATATTCAATCATCCTGTATAACCTCGTATATACAGGAGGTAGCGTACTCCCTGAGTAGAAGTCCTTACTCCGGGGAAAATATCCGAAAACAGAGAAACACTCCAATAAATAAGTCATCATTAGTAAAGTGTACGGTACAGGGATAGGTTCAAGGATGCTCTCCATCTACAAGGATCAGGGGCTAAAGATCGAGGCGGTCATTTGTTCGAATAACAGACATCCTCGGGCTGTATAACAGTGTCCATCATGCAGTGGTAGCGATATCACGTCACACACGTGCGTGTATTGCACGGACGAGACTCAAGATGCGATCGCAAGGTTCATCGATGTGACGAATACGGTAACCGCACAGGCATGCGCGCACAACCTGATGGTAATATGGAGTAGGCATAAGGAAGTAGTCACACGAAACGCAATTTTAAAAACTGAACATTGTTAGGGCGTTAAAATATATCAAGAGACATACTTTTTCACTTAAACACTGAACAATCAAAAAAGTGACCAAAAAAAAATTCGGAAATGTTTAACGTAAATGTAAAAACAAAGGCATGGACCCTAATGTCCGTGAAACATATCCTTTACGTGAAATAAAGTTTATTTAAATTACTAATGTACTTATAAATGTGTACTTATATAACAATTACCATATAATTAAATAATTATTGAGTGGCATTAAAATTATAACGACGTTTATACTGCGTTGATGCTTGGTTAGCGAAGCATGAAGAATTTATATAACCTCACTGGCTGGTGGCATTAAACGATGTTTTTGAAGTGAGTTATGCTATAATATAGCTTTATTTACAAAATAGAATATAAGATAAAGTAAAATAATGTGATAAACAAAACATGTGAATGAACAGTAGAAAGTAAGTAAAAGAAAGATATATATATATATCTAAACTAGCTGATCCCGCAAACGTTGTTTTGCAAAAAAAATATTTTTAATTTTCAATTTAAAAATAAGGGTTGATCGTAGAGGGGTGAAAATTTAGGGTTGTATGTATTTTTGTATGTTGTATCATAAAAAAATAAAAACAAAAAATTTCGTCAAAAAAATAAAAAAAATTTTAAGGGTGAACAACCCTTATCACTTAGGGGTATGAAAAATAGATAGTAGCCGATTCTCAGACCTACTAAATACGCATATAAAATTTGGTAAAAATCGGTCAAGCCGTTTCAGAGGAGTTCAAGTTCGAACACCGTGACACGTGAATTTTATATATTAGATTGACAATTTTCACCGGCACTATCATAGATCGATCATCAACCTACCAGCCAAACGTGGTAGTATATCTCCCCAATAGATCCCCCAATCTTCAGAGGATTCCTATGGCATTAGGCTTATATTGGCAGAAATCACTACACAATAGCATACTTCTTTTGATCACATCTTGACCACTATATCAGTCTATAGACGCCCACTGGAAGGCATGGATCTCCCCTAAATATTACTTCCAGCGATTTCTTACAACCATGACAGCCAGTCTACCTCATGGGGACTTGTTAACGCGTCTACCTGATAAGTAAAAGAAAGATAGATCATGTGAAGAATCCTGAGCGGCTTTAGCTCGTGTAGCACCCGTGTGAAACCCTGGCGCTCCCTATGCCTCCCCCCCTCGAGGCTATAACTATTAACTATGCCGTCGTAACTAGAAAGTTTGTTCATATTCCAACAAGCTATTTCATAAGTAGGTATAGCTTACAGTATGGTTTAGTTACGGCATTTCTTCTTATGACGGCAGAATAACACTCATTGCTCCGCGCTGTCTGTTGGCTTCTAAACTTTAAACACGTGAAATAAGGTTTATTTCGAGTTGAAACAAAATGTTCGAAAAAGAAGCCGCACATAGGGCGCTCGCGTTTGATAACTGCCGGCTGGCCGCTTCTGTCATATTATTGTTGTACCATGATGGTTCAAGACAATGCTCTTAGCTGTCTCAGGGAGCGCCGCGGCGCCTTGCACACACTGCACTATAGGTTAATTCACCCTTGTGAAGAATGGCTGAACAGTATCGAAATAAAAAAGAAAATATAGTGAAAAATTATTTAAAAAGTAAAAAACATTCATGTCCCATAAATACGTTAGGGGAAGGGGAAGCCCCCAATAGTCGAGAACACTAAAAAAAGCTTTATTTGAGGTACCTTTGCATAAACCTTCCTGTTCACTATACCTATGTTTAACTGAATGATAATTGTTAACGTTTTAGAGATATATTTGACAATAAAACAGATAATAAATAATTTTATATAATTATTTTATTGAAAATTGATTATTACACCATTATTTAATTCAGTTTTGTATACATTTTTATTATATCAAACAATAATGGGAAGTTATTCAAGTTAATTTGACATTTAAAAAGTAGAGTGAACAGGTTTCTTTTGAATGGGCGTACCGCCTTCGTCTTCATCTACACTTTCCATCAGGCGAGATGGAAGACAAACGCCTATTCCATTACAACAATATATAAAAACTAGCTGATCCCTCAAACGTTGTTTTGCAAAAAAAAAATTGATATTTTAATTTACAAATAAAAAATAAGGGTTGATCGTAGAGGGGTGAAAATTTATGGTTGTATGTATTCTTGTATGCTGTAAAATTTAAGTGTGAACAACCTTTATCACTTAGAGGTATAGAAAATAGATAGTAGCCGATTCTCAGACCTACTGAATACGCATATTAAATTTTGTAAAAATCAGTCAAGCCGTTTCAGAGGAGTTCAGGTTCGAACACCGTGACACGAGAATTTTATATATTAGAAGTACAGTTCACAGACCCTTTTGTTCCGTGAACTCTTATCAGATGAAGCTGTAAAAGCCTTAGGGCTAACAGCCTTAACTTGATAAGAAACAATACAAAAAAATCTTACAGCAATAAGGATAATTGTAATGGTAATTACCACAAGAAATCTAACTAAGTTAGTTATTGGCATAAGAACAATTTTTAGATCCTCGTACCATTAATTCAAGTTGAAAGTCGACATTAAAATGGAAATCATTTTGATTGTAATTTGTATTAAATTACGCTATAGTTTAGGGGTGGTCAAACTGCGGCCCGCGCGTCAATTGCGGCTCTTTGAACGATTATTTTTTGCGAAAGACTACATTAAAATCAAAGTCATTTTGATTGTAATTTGTATTAAATTACGCTATAGATCAGGAGTGGTCAAACTGCGGCCCGCAAGTCAATTGCGGCTCTTTGAACGATTATTATTGCTCCGATTGATTGTAGAATTATTTCAATACTTAAATTTATATAACCCACGTCAGCTGCTGGGTAATCGAAACAAATTACTGGCGTGAATAATAATTATTATTGCACCATAAAATTAGCGAAATCAAAACACAGATCGCAATTAACTAACCGGCATCTCAATCATTAGGAGTGCTGTCATATACGTGTGCATATATCTAACTTCAATACATATATTTTGTACTTTTGTCATTTATTTCAATAAATATGATTTTATTAAAAATATTCGTTTGAGTGTTTTAAATGCGTAGTAAATTACGGCTCGCGAAAAATTTCAAATTTCGAACAATGGCTTGAACCATCAAAGAGCATGGCCACTTTTGAGATGATCCTAAGTATAATACCTATTAATTGATTCCTATTCTTCTTTTTAGCTGCTAGACGCCCTCTGCAAGGTATATGCCTACCTCAAAGATCGCTACAATGAGTGACCTCATGCTGCCTGGATCCAGCGATCTCCCGCGACCATAAATATGTCGTGTCTACTACCTGCTCGGGAACCTTTCAGTCCACTGCCAGTTCATACGAGCAATACTTCGAGCTACGTCAGTGTGATTCGATCTCGCAGGGAAAATCCGAGCCTTCTTACCAAGCCTGTCGTAAGCGACCACATCTCAAGATTCATTTATTAAACATCGAAACTTTTAACATAACTCTTATTGATCGACAACTTATTGTTATTTATCTTTTTAATCTATTTTATTTTTGACTCTACTTCGCATTGCAATATTGTGGAGAAGAAACACGAAGAAATTCCATGACATCACATCTTATAATAATGTTTAACAATACAGATAAAAGGTAAAAGGAAGGTTGGTAGGAGAAAGAAGTCGTGGCTTCGTAACATTAGAGAGTGGACCGGAATCGCCAGCGCTGCTGAGCTATTACGCAGAACCAAAAATAAGGAAGAGAGCAGGAAGCTGATAGCCAACCTCCACTAGTTGGAGAGGCACTTCAAGAAGAAAAATACAGATATATATACACTTTATCAGATATAGCCTGAATGAAATCAAGAAAAATAACAATGAACAAGAAAAAGTTAAAATTCATTTATTCAAGAATGGATCTTTTGACAGAACTGTTATTGATCGACAACTCATTATTATTTTTTAATATTTTTTCATTTTATATCTACTATTTTTGCAAGGTTTTAAGATGTGTAGAAACAGGGGGAAATTCAACACAACACATCTTTTAATAAAGTTTAACACAGATTTATATATACACTTTATTAGGCGACATCACTGCTAAGGATTCTTGTCATTTAAACATTAGTTTATTGAATAAAACCTTTTTCGTATATTTATTTTTAATATGCGTTTTGAATTTTTTAAATAGTAGTCTAATAATATTTTGCGGAATTTTACAAAAAAATTAGATTCCGTTTACTACAAATGAATTAAAGACGGTTGAAAGCTTGGCGCAGACAGTTTTTAACTATGCCTTTTCACCTGCCTCGGAACCGTATGTCATCACCGTCAAAACACATTGGTGAAAGACCTTCGTCTTCAAGCATTGCTGTATTTTGAAACGCTTCTCATTAGATTTGTAATTTAATATATAATATGTATTATAAAACATAGAAACAGTGTGAGATTTTGTAATATTTCTTGTGTAACCACATCCGAGTTCATTGTCATGATACGTGATATAATATAATAAATCTTAAACGTAATTTGCATGTTAAATAACTTATTTATCTCTTCTTTATTCATATAGTCTTTATATATACATATATATCGAGCACTGGTACTTCAGCGGTAGAGAACTGCGATTTGCGATAATAGGTCGCAATTCGATTCCCTATACAATCTCATATAATTCACATTTTGTGTATTTCTAATATATAAAATTCTCGTGTCACGGTGTTCGAACTTGAACTCCTCCGAAACGGCTTGACCGATTTTTACCAAATTTTACATGCGTATTCAGTATGTCTGAGAATCGGCTACTATCTATTTTCCATACCCCTAAGTGATAAGGGTGGTCAACCCCTAAATTTAATTTTTAATTTTTTAGACAATTTTTTTGGTTTTTATTTTATTATGATACAGCATACAAAAATACGTACAAACCTAAATTTTCACCCCTCTACGATCAACCCTTATCTTACATTTGTTCATTAAAAACTTTAATTTTTGCAAAACAACGTTTGCGGGATCAGCTAGTAATATATATTTATTAGACGAGTAATAGGTAAGGTATTGGAGTGAGACTTGAGATCGAATGTCGCGATTTCGATTCCCGGGATTCAATCTTATATAATTCACACTTTGTGCATTCATTATATAGGATTGCAATTAAAAACCAATAATTTTGCAGAGGATGAATAGCAGCTTCCTTGGCGTATTCTAGTACCACACTGCGATCATCAACCTGAAAAGCGTGGCAACTATGGTATACACCAGTGATTCCCAAAGTGGTCTATATCGACCCCTAGGGGTCTATGACAACCTGCAAGGGGTCTACGTCAGCGAAAAAAAATTTGGTAGTCCATGAAATGAAAATGGGGGTCCATTATAGTGGATCTCAACACATACACTGATTGTACCTATTTACTTACATCATATTATCTTATAATATCAAAACATTTACATTATTTATAAAAGTACCTATAAAGTAAAAAATTTATTGCTAATTGTATTTTATTTATAGTTTATTTTATGTTTATTTAATGTTACGTATATTTTACATAACAGATACAAATTTTTATTTTGAGTAGTTTTAATTTAAATTCAATTAATAAATGTATAAATTAACATGTGTTTTTATACTTTAAGTTTATAACACTAAACTTCACTACAGTTAGAAATTTACAGGAAATCAATATCAGGTAAGTAGGGGGTCTACCCAACACGGAAAAACATGGCAAGGGGTCTACGACACAAAAAAGTTTGGGGAACTCTGGTATACACCCATAGATATCTTTGAAATCTAGGCCTTGTTGAGGTGAACACAACCTTCCAAATGCAATCTTTTATGAATTAAATCAGATTGAATTAACCCTTTGCATGCAAAGGTTCTTTGGCAATTATATAAAACCTAACTATAGAAGCCTTTTTAATGGAAGAAATCGGCGGCTTAATATCTGACTTATTGAAAATTAATGGAAGAGTCCCATGTCCATCTATGGACGTTCGATGCAGAGAGATGAGGTATGAAAATTTATTTTAAGGCCTTTTTTGAAGGCTTCTCATTTCCTCTGCTTTATGTCATGGCGCATGGTAAGGGGCGCTAAAATATACAGGCTAACTATATTTTTCAGTATTTATCTTTCTTCTATCATTTTTCACAAATGCTCTCATTTATCACTTTTTGATCTTTCGCACATCACCTTATTTTCATTCAACATCTACACTTATTTATTTATAGAATTTTTTTCTTTATATAATATTTAAAATTTCGTTAATATATTAGATCACACGTTTACGTCAAGAAATTATTAATGATTGTCAATTCATTTTGTTTACAACTATGTATTCAGTATATTTAGAATGCAAAAGCAATCCATTTTTATAGAAATACAAATAAAATTAACTTAAAATAAAGAACTTTAGAAAAGTTTGCGGTTTAAGTAAACAAAGAAACTTCTTTCGAGCAAGTAACCAAGTGTCATTAAGTTAATTAAGTATAAATAGATCCATAGATCCCCGGCAAGTTGTTATTATTCAATCATCTTGCATATTTCAACCTTGACGTGAAGCCGGAATAGACGTGTTGAGGTAAATACATATTTTATAACGATAATTCTCCGATTATTAAAAAACCCAAAAACCATTACCTCGACTGACATTTTCTTGCAAATGTCAATGTAAAAATTATACCAATCCCACCACCTGTCGCGACAACCGGTTGGTATCCGTTTAGATTTTGAAAAACAAAAACAAAAAAAAAACAACTTTGCAATAACACGACTAGTATATCTCACATAAACTATGAAATTCACTTGCACTTAAACATGTATTATAATAAAAACTTTCACAAACAAACATATCTTACCATTTTAAACACTTTATATATTTAATTAATTGATGTAAATACGCCGGTGGACGACGAGGATACGTCCACTGTCCGCGCGCGTCTCTTACAGAATGAACGCGAAATTTAAAAATAATGATATAAAGTTCAAGTTTAACACGGTGCGAGCGAGAGGCAAGATCTTTTGCCAAGCGAAAGAGAAGGTCAAGTATATGTATCGCAGTTCTTATTCAGAACATGCGCAAAGGCAAACCGGTTCACAATGATCTTCCCAATGATACAGCAAGTATTATATATTTTTAATTACCTTTGCGTTTATGTGCCCCTGGTACTTTGAAGTTGTTGCAGCCATTCCCTGTGTATTGACTACTTTTCTTTTTTTATGTAAGTTTCCGTATTTATCTTGTAGGAGGACCTCGAGAATGTATTCCTTGGGATCATTGCGTCCTAAGAGATTGGCGAACTTCTTCTCCGGTGAAATAACTAATGAATCATCTAATGAAAAGCTTATTGAAAGGCTTTTGGGGTTAGTAACTATATAAATGTTTAATCTAAGCGCTTTCAGCGGTCAGTCACTTCAAACATTAATAAAATATATTTATTCAAGTTATAGATTTACATGCGATTTTAAATCATCGATTATTTTAATATTAAAAGCAAAAAGCTGCCATCAGAACGGCACCAGAAACTCAACAGTTGCTCATTTAAATGAAATTTAATAATTTTTGATGTGTACATTATAATATCAAACATGTAAATGAGTCAACAAAACAAGTTCTAAACATTTCGATCAACTAAAAAGAATCAAATACTACAATAAGATACATTTAATAATATATTTTTAATCTTGGATTTAATAATAAGAAAAGAAATGTGTAAGATATCTCTCTATATGATATATAGGGAGATATGTGATAATCGCAACGCTTGGCAGGCGGGTTGGCAATCGTGATAGTGATAGATGGTGATAGAACAGTGATATATAGATATAATGGTACGCAGAGGTTGCAGCTGCCCATCTTCTGGAAACTTTTTTGTGTGCAGTGGCAATAAAATATGATTAATGTACTAAGTGTGTAATATATGAGACAGTACCCCGGGAATCGAATCCGTGAACCATGATTGCAGGTCTCAGTCCACTACAGCTGGGCAACCACTCTTCTTGCGTTGGTGTATATATATATATATATATATATATATATATATATATATATATTTAATATTCTTTATTGTACACGATAAGATACATAATAGGGTAGTTCACGTGCACAATTTATATATAATGGGCAAACATTGTACCTCAAAAGTAAGCTCAGGATTTCAGTAATTTCATCCTGGTTGAAGTGGCAGTATGTAGTCTAAATGGCCAGCAAAACTAATGTTCGGGATCTTTTGATTTTTTTAAAGCATTTGACCTGAAGATTTCTAAGTTATTGTTAGCTGAAAATAACGATGCTGGTATAATGTTCCATACCTTGACCTGTATGTATATTTATTTTTGTGTCTATATACACCCTTAACTGCCTTCTCCTTCATGTCTTTCATCTCCATCCAAATGTTGCAGTGTCGTGTGTGTTGCAGTTGTAGAGGTCGCTTCGAGCAACAAGACTTGCAGTATCCGGTGATTAATATTGCACATCGAACTTTGGAAAGAGACAAAACATCACATAGGTGGTGTGGGACAGAGATAGTGCTCTACGAAGTCGAAATTAGCCGATTGTCTCTTTCCAAAGGTCGATGTGCAATAGTCATCGCCGGGTAATGTAACCTATTTTATTGTTACGTTTCCATTAACATGTATTTTTATTATTATTGTGTTGTAAAATAAAATGTAAATAAATAAAAATAAAATCTCAAACGAGTGTTTAAATTAATTGATCATTTATTTCCGTGACGCGGTTCAACAAGCACGAAATTCGACAGTTCCGGGACAGGCGCTACGGAATAAATTATAAAAACGAAATTTTAATTACATTCCATTTTACAATAATCCATTATTTCATGATTCTCTGTCCTATGGGAGTTCATTTTTAAAGTGCTTATGCTTTGAATATGTTTAAATGGAAATAAATACATTTAAAAAACTTTTAAGTTAAACGGTTTTTTGATACCCATATTGTGGTGGTTGTGGAAAAATATGTACCTAGTCCGCCATATTGGAACGGCGTCTATCTTGAATTTTAAATTTTGACATAATCATCGTGTTTTACTAGTGTAGCCCTTCCATTTGATACCCATATTGAGGGGGTTAAGGAAAAATATGTAATCCACAATTTTGTATCGGCGGCCATCTTAGATTTATAATGTTATTGATTTTATTATATTATATTGTCATCTAAATTAAATGTGTGTACCAATTTTCAGATCAATCCGACAACGGGAAGGTGCTTAAATTTCAATTTCTAATTTTGACCCAAACAAATAAATTCCGTACGGGTCGAACAAAATAAACCCGTTTAAAAAAACAATTCGTGTTAACTTTTAGTTGTAATTTTGATATATAATAATACTTTACTTTGTCAGGATGTTCAGCAAATTTAAATCCTGTCTCATGTATCTTTACAATCCTGTTATCTATATAAATAAATAAAATTGTTGTGTCTGTATGTAATATTAAAATAACCGATTTTGCACGCATATGAATATATACATATTTTGTCTGTCTATCTGTTTGTGCAGGTAAATCTCTGAAACGCTGGAGCCATTTTGACGGGACTTATACTGGAAGGTAGCTGATGTAATAAGGAGTAACTTTGGCTACATTTATTTCAGAAAATTATCAAAAATAAAACAAAATAAACTAATTGTTTTTTAGTTAAATTCCACGCAGACGAAGTCACGGGCACAGCTAATATAATAATAAATTTTATAAGACTTAATGATATAGGAAAATAATAAAACAAACAACGGTCTATATAATAAACTAAAAAAAAGGAAAAACATTTTAAACGGTTTTATTTAGTTCGACCCGTACGGAATTCATTTAGATCAAAATTAGAAATTGAAATTTAAACATATTCCCGTTGTCAGATTGATCTGAAATTTGGTACACACATTTAATTTAGATGACAATACAATATAATAAAATCAATAACATTATAAATCTAAGATGGCCGCCGATACAAAATGGCGGATTACATATTTTTCCTTAACCCCCTCAATATGGGTATCAAATGAAAGGGCTACACTAGTAAAACACGACGATTATGTCAAAATTTAAAATTTAAGATGGACGCCGTTCCAATATGGCGGACTGGGTACATATTTTTCCACGACCACCACAATATGGGTATCAAAAAACCGTTTAACTTAAAAGTTTTTTAAATGTATTTATTTTCTTTCAGAACGAATACGGAATATATTTATTTAGACAAATTTATTTTTTGTATTAGAAATATAAATCTTCAAAGATCGCAACGATGCCTGCGTGCAGCGACACGTGACCTGAACTATGTTGCCCACTAGTGGGCGGCCCGCCCACACTGCGTCGACCGGCTCGTGGTGGCCTTTCTAGAACTTTTCAGCCCCAACGGTCATCGCTTGCACGAGCAATATGCAACGATCACTGCCACTTTATACGAGAAAATATTCTGCCAGAAATATTAACATTAACATTAAACATTATATTCAAAGATTATATGTAACTACAGTTCAACGTACACGAACATTTCGTATAGTATCAATCAACGCAAAAGGGAAGGCTTTTAAATTGAAAAAACTCCAAGCGATTTTCATGAAATTGAAAAAGTGAAATGTCCGCAAGGCTCCCTCGAGGCCTGGTCACATGAGTCGGGCAAAGCAAAGATATCGTAGATTGATGGATGGAATCGATTAAAGAGTCCTGAATTAATAGAATTTTATATATCACCCAGTGATCGGGGCATTCGTGTGTATATACGACACGTATATGTAACATTACGTATGTTTGTGTGTATATATGCAAGTGTATTATGTTTTTATTTTTTTTTATATGTACACCATAAACTGCCTTCTCCTTTATGACTATATCCCAGGAATCGAACCCGTGAACCATGATCGTTGGTATAAATGCTCTCTCTCTCTCTCTCTCTATATATATATATATATGTGTGTGTATTTTTGTGTCTATATATACACCCTAAACTACCTTTTCCTTCATGTCTCTCATCTCCATCCAAAGGTTGTCTGGTAGAGATCGCCTCGAGCGATAAGACCGCCATTTATAAATTATTTATTTTTTATATATTATCTATGTTATTTTGTTACATTTCCATTTTGATTTTCTTTATAAAGTTTTGTTGTTCAGTGTAGTGTACATAAATAAAAGTAAAATAATTTACATGAAAATACTTTAAAACTATTATTTTATACACAGGGTGATTGATAAAAAAATTACCAAGGTAGAATTTATAGCTCATTTGTCGGCAAATCTTTTAAATATTTTACATCCATTTCCAAACAGGCACAGAATATAATATAAGATGTTTAAAAGATTTTTTTGTAAATTCCAAAAAAAATTTTGGCATCTTTAAAAACAAGAGTGAATTAATGATCTACAATTGATTTAATTGTCAAGTTAAATTTTCAGTCGGTAGGCTTTAGTATGAACGCGCAGAGCCGGCTGATAGAGCCTTATGAAGCCTTCATGCACGTAGACAGCTTACAACCCTTCTTGTTAAAATCAAGATATCCGTACAAGCATTTTCAAATCAACATAAAATATCGGCATTGTTAGTCTGAAGACAGTTCCGTTGAGAGCCGGCGAGAAACTCAACAGTTGCTCTTTACAAATATAGTTTTATAGATGCGCGATAATAATTAGCTTATTGAGTAAGCATCAACACATAATTCCACGCATTAACACCAGGAATCTATTATAATCCATTAAAACGCCTAGGTCTAACAATAGGCGTCTTAAGTTTGTCTTGAGACACAACATATTTCAAAAGCAAAAATATTTCTCACATACGAAACGTTTCATATTAGTCACACGCTATTTAAACTATTTAAGTAAGAAAAGGACTAATATAAGTACTTCCGCTATGTAGCAGTAATGTAATTACTCCTGAGGATGCCCCGTGGAGGGGTGAAACACGATTTGAGTGATTTAACGGTGGCAGTTGTGTAATTCGCATTGTTTGCCGCATGCGCATTTATCAGCGGGTT
The DNA here is from genome assembly GCF_028537555.1 of Battus philenor. NCBI lineage: Eukaryota > Metazoa > Arthropoda > Insecta > Lepidoptera > Papilionidae > Battus > Battus philenor. The sequence goes on from NW_027181686.1 coordinate 12,439,512, forward strand.
GGCGGGCGGTGTATTTTATTGCACGACTACTGCTACATAGCGGAAGTAGCTATATATTAGTCCTTATCTTAGTATGGACTTCTGTAAATTGACGCCTGAATCTATTAGATAAACTATTTAAATACAATTAAGGATACGTTATTCTCCGCACACAGAGTCAGTTGACTGTGCAGCGGGGTGTCCTGGCATCTACCCCACATCAGTAGGAAGCCGTAATGAATTTAGTTTTGTATGTGAACTAATTTAAATTCGGTTCCAAATCTTTGGTGCATTCGATCTAGTTTAGGCGCATTACGCCGTTTCAATCGGGAATGTGTGATAGTGTACAGTAATACCCCGCTTTACGCGAGGGATGCGTTCCAAAAAAATCGCGTTAACTGAAATTCGCGTATAACGAGGTTTATGATTAAACATAGTCAAAAATTATTAAAAAAAAATACAAATCATTTTAATTAATCTCTTTAATTCTAGGAACACTTTATGCAATACATACTCTTATTTTTTACGGAAAAATACATCTATTGTTTTTTGGGTAACGTTTTGTTTACGTTCTTGTAAAATACGTTCATAACACCCAACACTGTTTTTAATTGTTTGACAGTTGGTCAAAACACCATAGAGAAGTTGATGACTACATTATATTTATACGCACTCTTTCGCGTAATTCGAGGCATTTGAGCGCGAAATTTGCAATTCGCGTTATAGTGAAACCGCGTATAACAGGGTCGCGTAAAGCGGGGTATTACTGTACCAGCTTTGACGTCATTTCGATGACGTGATAGCATTCTCTTCTGATAATTTTTGTTTTGTTCTTTGATCTCATGTTTCACGATTACATTCAGCGTATCTATCAGTGTTTTAGTTTGAAATTTTTATGTTAATTAAACGATTTTTAGAGGAACACATTACATCATACATTTTTATTTGTAATTTTAATTATATGTGATTTAAAATTGTGCAAGTATCGCAAGTCGCCATATTCGAAAGAGCACGCGACGCCATAGAGCAGTGATTCCCAAATTGGTCTATATCGACCCCTAGGGGTCTATGACAACCTGCAAGGGTTCTACGACAGCGAAAAAAAATTTGGGGGTCCATGAAATGAAAATGGGGGTCCACGATAGTGGATCTCAACACATACACTGATAGTACCCATTTACTTACATCATACTATCTTATAATATCAAAACATTTACATTACATTACATTATTATATATGTTTATAAAATTGTGTAAGTTGTAGGATGTTGGTATTCGCTTTGTGGTCGCAATACATTTTGAACATACACTAAACTTCACTACAGTTAGAAGTTTACAGGAAATCAATATCAGGTAAGTAGGGGGTCTACCCAACACGGAAAAACAAGGCAAGGGGTCTACGATACAAAAAAGTTTAGGGAACTCTGCCATAGAGCGTCAAACTCTATCCTTTATACTTGTTAATGCTGCGTTCATATACATACACTAAAGGAATCTCTCCATGTGTTTCAATATTTTTTCAAGCTAAACCCTAAATCTGGATACCGTAGGTGCAAATTGGTTTGGAATTCAAAGCCTTTTTTATGTTACGTACATTTCTGTATGAATAACAACCTGCTTGTATGAAATGGCAGTAGGTGTTTGGCCGCTCGTGAAACCTTCGACCAGGGCTGACGTGTGGTGACCTTGAGCTGGTTAATGCAGCGTGGATAGGCGCTCCTCTTGGTGAACCGATGATATAATTAAGGTAGCTAGAAGCAGGCAGTGCAAGATAGGTCATTGATCTTTAGGAAAGGCATGTATCTTATATAAAGCATCTATCGGAAGATATGATTGTGTATAATTTTAGTTGATACAACATTTAAAATGTTTTCAAGCTTCGTCTAAAAACAATCTTTTTTTTTATATAGTACCCCTACTTATTGTGGGATAGGGACTTTTTTAGTATTTATTTATTCACATTGTCTTTTATTTTCTCTCTCTTCTTTCGTTCTTCACATTCTCTTTCAGTCTATTATCTCTCTTTCATGCTACAGTTCTTCTATCTTTCCCTTTTGCTCTGTTCAATTTTCATTCTTTCCTCTTTTCTTTTTACAATTTCCATTTTTATTTTTACATTATTATTACTTATTCTATAGTTATTTTCTATCACAGTTTTGTGTATTGTTTCTATTTAAAAGGGGTCCTAGTTCTCGTGGTAAATCTATTCTGGCCAAGCTGATCTAAGTTGGCGTCATGTCCAAAAACAATCTTTAACAGTGATGTGTAGAACAAAACACAAATTCTCAAATAAACAGTGTCGAATTGTAATTTCATTTATTATACTTAAACCGGATATAAGATTCACGCGACTGGAAGTAACAAATTGGAGGTATACATACCTTACTTAACAAGTGTATTTGTAAAGGAATAGAGAATTTATTTATGACAATGGATTACTTTGCAAAAGAATATAATATGTTATTACAGAAGGAAAAATTGAAAATAAAAAACGCATTAATAGTAAAACGTATTTAATTCAAACAATTCGAAATTTGAATGGAACGCACATTACAAATATAGTATGTTAATGTAAAAGATCTCTAATAAAATTTCTGCGTAAAATATTTTACATTGTTCGAAGCAAAAATATAAAGAGTTGTGTTAGGATTATAATAAAACAGTTGATGTATTCCTAATTTTACTGTTAGGAATAAATCGACTAAGTTGATTGTTGATTCTTCTCTAGATTTCTTTACTACTTCTTCTCTAGACTTTATGTTATTTGTTGTCGGGAATCTATATATGTTTGTTCTTAGCAAACTTAATAGTTATACACTAAGATTTGTTCTTTATTTTCCCAAACGGATGTTTCCGGAAAAATGTCATTATCAACAATAATTCATATTTTGATCAAAATTATAAAAAATGTATATAAATCCTTAAACTATCATTACTTCAATAATAACTAAAGATAATTTCATTCAGACTTAAGTAAATCACAGCTGCAAGTAGACTTAACCTACAGATTTTGTCGGGAATTTTACATATAAGCACATAACATATGTTGATTATTATGTTATTATGTATTATTATATAATAATATATTATTAACCAACCTACATCAGGTTCTTATATTAAAAAAATTAGAATACAAACTATTTCAAGTCAATAACAAAGCGCCTGCAAGAAATTATTAGCAATATCCATTTACGCAATTATCTCTAGCAACACTTTGTAAGGCGTCTGATGTTTCTATTTATTAAATGACAATTGTATATACAATAATAAGCTCAAATACAATTTAGTTTCATACCGAAAGCAGTACAAAGCATTGTATTATCTATTTACTTCCATTTAAAACAACAAAGTTATTTATGTTCGTATATCTAACACATTGTATATAAATACTACTAAATATGTTAAAATATTAGTCTATTAAGTGTTTTTAGTCTAGTTTAGGGGTTGGTTACCTATTTCTTAACCTCGTAGATACCTCCTTGGGATTACTTTAGTTTATATAAGATTTCTGTCCACTATCTTCATAACATTAGTGGTTCTTATGATTTTGGAGTGGTACAGAAAACTTCTCCAAGACGCAGTGATGTTTCTTAGCTGAAAGTCCTCCATTAACGGGTTAAGAGGTAAATTAAAGTCCTCAGAATTACGACCACGCATAACCTGCAAGAGTTTTCTAGCATTATAACTAGAGTATAAAGGGTGTAAAGAATGGAACACTCATTACCCGGTGGATTAGCAGATTCAAATGGAAGTGGTTGAGTTCTGAGCACCATGGAAGTGCAGCGTGGGACGATCCCCACATAAGGTGGAAAGATGATCTTGTCAAAGTCATCGGAGAACACTTGCATATAGAAACTACTGTCTCATTATAATCTATTGGAGAGGTATTTGTCCAGTTGTGGACATCATGCGGCTTAATAAATAATGGATTGAAAACAAAAATACACCTATCCCTCGATTTACACGGTAGATATGTTCCTGAGAAAAACGTGTAAATCGAAAATTAAAAATTTTCAAGCCAAAACCGTGTAAATCGAAAAGCTTGCAGAAAATGCATAATTTTGCTTTTTAACAGTTGTGATTCTTTTCAATATTTTTAGGTGTACACAGAAATAAAAATAAAATGCATTGACAAGTTAAAATATTTATTATATTACGGAAACACTGTTTTTTTTTTAATTACAATACATTATTAAACAGAAGAACAGAAAATAAAACCGAAGGTGTTTTATTATCCTATATAGTAATTATGCACGCACTTGTATTTACGAATATGGAAAATTAAATCTATCTGAAACTGTGAAACTTTCACTCAAATACAATTTTCCTTAGATAAAACTTTAATTTTATGCGAAGAAATACAGACACAGTGTGCGTGTGCAGCAAGTCAGCGCATAAGCTCGGGATTCCCCGTCAATTGTGTACACAGACCACGTGTTCAATCACAGAAGCATTTAGTAGAGTGGGATAAAAACAAAAAAACACTTGTTTGTAAAACCGTGTAAAAGCGAAAACGTGTAAAACAAGTACCGTGTAAATCGGGGGATAGGTGTATTATACAAATAACTGGTTTTATTCTTCTTTACTTCTTTTATCTTCTGGTCTTGCCCACACATTCAGCGATATTCCGCGACCATATTTATGTCTGCGGTCTTCCTAGTGGCGGGTATTCTGGCTCCTGGTCGCCACTCAAGAAGAATTCGGTCGCACAAGCAATGTGGCTTGACTTGTCAGATGAGAAATTCTTCGAGTTTTTTGAATTTCGAATAAATAGTAAAATAAAACTTTATAATAAATGGATAAGTTGGTAACAGTTTTAACCAGAGTTCCCCAAACTTTTTTGTGTCGTAGACCCCTTGCCATGTTTTTCCGTGTTGGGTAGACCCCCTACTTACCTGATATTGATTTCATGTAAATTTCTAACTGTAGTGATGTTTAGTGTTAAAAACTTAAAGTAATAACACCTGTTAATTTGTACATTTATTAATTGAATTTAAATTAAAACTACTCAAAATAAAATTTTGTATTTGTTATGTAAAATATACGTAACATTAAATAAACATAAAATAAGATAAGCAATAAGTCAATATTTTAAGTGAGAAGGATGAACTTGATGTTTTAATAATAAATTATCAACATTTGGCGTCAATTTTGTAAGGGTTAATCTTAAATCTCCTCGGCTAATGATGTCCAGTCTGTGGACCCACATTTTCATTTCATGGACCCCCAAATTTTTTTTCGCTGACGTAGACCCCTTGCAGGATGTCATAGACCCCTAGGGGTCGATAAAGACCACTTTGAGAATCACTTGTTTAACCGCTTATTAACAAGGGTCAACTAATTTTTACGTTTACGGAGCCCGAATAAACAGCAATTACGACTAAAATAACAATCTTTTGTTAAACATTTGCACGTATTTGTTAAACTTAATGAGACCTTGCTTGCATAAGAAACGACCAGTTAATTGACTGCGGGCCTAGCAACGCTGGAACAGGGTTATCTAATATATAAAATTCTCGTGTCACGGTGTTCGAACTTGAACTCCTCCGAAACGGCTTGACCGATTTTTACCAAATTTTATGTGCGTATTCAGTAGGTCTGAGAATCGGCTACTATCTATTTTCTATACCCCTAAGCGATAAGGGTGGTCCACCCCTAATTTTTTTATTTTTTTTAGACAATTTTTTTGTTTTTATTTTATTATGTTACAGCATACAAAAATACATACAACCCTAAATTTTCACCCCTCTACGATCAACCCTTATTTTTTATTTGTAAATTAAAAACTTTATTTATTTTTGCAAAACAACGTTTGCGGGATCAGCTAGTTTTTTTATAATCTTAACAGTTTGATACAAAAGAACTGCATTATTTCTTCTCTAAAACTGCGACGCAGCGCTTTTGCGCTTGTAGTTTTAAATTGTTTTCATTGACCTAGCCTTGTTGCTGCCCCCGTTGCAACACCCATATCATATTTTAAACCTATTTTTAACTATATCATCACTGGAAACTTATAATAAGGTGAAATCATACGAAAATAATCATTAAAATTAATTGATATTTGTCTAAATGAGTGTTTTATTTGACTTTAAATCAAATATGTTCTGCATTTTTCGCGCGTTTTTCCAAGGATTGCTAAGCAGTCAAAGGGTTACGTAATGAATTTTCTAGAACGTTCGTTAAAAGCTAGCCTAGTTTCCGAAACGCTAATGAATTTTAATTCGCAATTAATTTCTAGCAAATCTTTTTTTAAAATGACTTAGCTGTTTAGAACGATTGTATACAGGATGTATGGATTTAAATGTAAAACCTTCAAAAGTGTGAATATAGCGAAAGCTTAAAAACATTTGCACCTGTTTACAATCACGCTGTATAAATTAATTTTTAAAATGTTACATTGATTTATATTTTCAACTAGATTTACCCGTTCCTTCGTCCTTGTGGAATTATTCCATAAAAATATTCAAATTTTTTTTATTTTTAGTTTAAGAATTTTTCTTAAACAAAACTAGATCAAGTTACTTCCTGTTTTACCTGCTACTTGCCAGTATAAGTACCGTGAAAATCACTCCAGCCGTTTCAGAGATAACCCGAAACAGACAGACAGAAAAAACTTAAAATAATTCGTATGTGTTTAGGCGTACAGTTGTAAAAGCCTTCACGAGTGGAGGTTGTGCGGTGAATTGGTGTCGGCTTTGATTCGGCCAATTGTCTGGCACCACTCGTCCTTCTGGCGTACTGGGTAACATATCTTGCCTCCGTCAGGACTGAATCGTGTAAATAAAATACAAGTCGAGTCAATTTTAAAGTTCCATTCCTATCCACATATGATTTATAGTGGTATATAAAATAAAAACGAATGTAATTTCTTTGTCTAAACTAAGAAATGGGGAAAAAGGAAGAAGCAGTGAACGTGGTCTTTATCGACCCCTAGGGGTCTATGACAACCTGCAAGGGGTCTACGTCAGCGAAAAAAATTTAGGAGTCTATGAAACGAAAATGGGGGTCAACGATAGTGGATCTCAGCACATACACTGATAGTACCTATATACTTACATCATACTATCTTATAATATCAAAACATTTACATTATTTATAAAAGTACCTATGAAGTTAAAAAATTATTATATATGTTTATAAAATTGTGTAAGTTGTAGGATGTTGGTATTCGCTTTGTGGTCGCAATACATTTTCATAACATAACATGTGTTTTTACTTTAAGTTTTTAACACTAAACTTTACTACAGTTAGAAATTTACAGGAAATCAATCAAATCAGGTAAGTAGGGGGTCTATCCAACACGGAAAAACATAGCAAGGGGTCTACGACACAAAAAAGTTTGGGGAACTTTGACCTAAATGGAAGGATAGGAAAGGATAGAATAATAGACTAGGTATGGAAGCAGAAGTCCATAATAACAGAGGCCAAATTAAAAAAAATCAATGGTGGCTGGATTGATGGCCTGAATTGAACACACTATAACATTATTAGGTTTTTAAGTATCGATTTTTCTGCTAAAATTATGTTTCATATACTTAAGTACTTGCTATGAATATCTTTACGATTTGCCAAACGAACTAAATGCGTACAGAGATTTTTACAAAAAACACTTGTTTAGTAAATTTTTAATATATCCATTTCATTAATTTAGATCGCGTATGAAATATTTTTCTTATATTATATATATATTAGAATTGGTTTTGTTTTGGTACAGATTTTTAAAGAGGTGCTTGAAAAAAAATACGATCACGACCGCCTTTTTGCTAGCAAAAATCGGGGAAAAAGTCCTAGTTCAGAATCCATTGCGAGTTGCACGAGAGCCAGGAGCGGTCATGATGATGGATCCAGCAAAGCGGATCATCGGTAGGGGTTACCTGACCTATACTGACCTGATCGCCAATAGTGAGGGTAACAACACAAGGAGAAGCAGGATATGTAAGGATATCATCTTCACTTCTGTCAAATGACCAGGGTTTAATGTTGAATATAGAAGTGAAGGATTTGCTTTAATTTTTTTAGCAGAATATTCTAGAATTTTATTTAAAACATTATCATTTATTGTTATATATATAGGAGATTACAGATTTGAATTAATTTTATATTTAAAATTAGTTTTAATTTATTTGCGTATGGGGAACTTTACATCGTTATAGATATGATAAATTAATATATTTATCTTGAAAGGGATATTTATATATTTTAATATTTTTTTTTATAATTTTTACTGTTGTAAAAATCAACGGAATAAATATTCTTTTTACAGTTTTCAAAACAAATGCTTTCAGAAACCCATTAATATTTTATTATTTAATAATTAAATTATCTCTATATTTGTTAATAATAGGATTAATAGTGAAATAAGAATAAATTAAAATAGTTAATAATTATCCTGTGATATAAGGATCTTCAACTGGTCGTGCTGAATATCAGCTTCCTCTAGAAAATCCAATAGCACTGGTTATATACAGCCTTCATTGGGCGTCTTTCGACTAGTTTAACATGATAAGGACTTTTTGTGGTCTCTTTTGTTTACTTGCTGTTTCGAGGTCTCCTTTCCAGGACCTAAAGGCTACAGTGGTCATCAGTTCTGTGCGCGTGGTCAACTGCCAATTCAAATTGTATGTGATAGTGTATTCAGCTAATATTTCCATGTTACTGTACCACAATACTATTATAATATGAATTGAGTCTTTGTTTGATTTGTCCGAGCTCAAACATAAGGAAAATCAGCCAATTAGGCGGTATTAATATGTGGATTAAAATAATGAATTGCATCTGACAAAGGAATTACGACTTTATGTAAACATTCATAAGGTTCAAGATAAAATGCTATCAATTTGGAATATAACCTAACAAATGATAGTAGACGGAATTAAGTGGATTATTGTGTTGATCAGAATTAACTTCTGGCGATCTACAAGGGAAATTCAACTATATGTTCATACAAATAAGGTATATATTCAAATGGGAGGATTTTTTCTTCTTAATGTTTATAATTTTTATAGAAGTGTGAGTAAGGGTGTGTGATATTCCGATATATACTGATGGTAAGTGTGTGGTCAGTTGGATGGTAGAATCACAGTTCACCGTCAAGTAGTAATTTCTAAATATGTCTGTTATCTAGTATATAGAAAGAGATTCTGACAATTGAAACAAATTGAATTGAACACACTATGTTATTGCTCAAGATGATAAGGGCGAATCGATATCCAGAGCAAACTTTATTTACAGCTGTTGGCACTGCTACTTCATCATCACCATATCACTCGATGGACGCCTACTGCAAGGCCTGATTCTGTTGCCATCAGCGACTTCCTGCGAACTTAATAATGTAGTAGCCAGGCCGCCATTTTGAAATCTTCACACAGCGGCCTTATTTTGCCTGCCAAATGCCACTTTATACAAGCAATTAATCAACCTTCATCAGTTATTTCTGTTCTAAATCGCGATGTTGCAAGTGTTTTATGACCTAATCTAATATATAAAATTCTCGTGTCACGGTGTTCGAACTTGAACTCCTCTGAAACGGCTTGACTGATTTTTACCAAATTTTACATGCGTATTCAGTATGTCTGAGAATCGGCTACTATCTATTTTCTATACCCCTAAGTGATAAAGGTTGTTCACACTTAAATTTTTTTTTTATTTTTTTAACGAAATTTTTTGTTTTTATTTTTTTATGATACAGCATACAAGAATACATACAACCATAAATATTCACCCCTCTACGATCCACCCTTATTTTTTATTTGTAAATTAAAATATCAATTTTTTTTTGCAAAACAACGTTTGCGGGATCAGCTAGTTTTCATATAAGATATAATAATTAAATGTACTTATTTCTACTTATACCCTGGTACCAATGCTTAGTACAAGGAGGAAAAGACTTCTATTGTAAAAGTTATGTATATTAATTTAATGCGAAGCTGTAGTCAAACAATTTATGTAAACGACGCTATCAAAAATTATACATTTCGTTGCTATATCTTCAAGCTGATGGAAGCCCACAACACGGCATAAGTTTCCCACTAAGATGGTCACGATGACTGCTCCTGCGTTGCCCACATCTAGCGAATTCTCTCGATCTTACCTATGTGGGTCCAGCTAGTGGGATGCGACGACAACCTTCGCCCATCATTCCTATCTTTCGCTCGTGGGGTGGCGAGTGATACGGTTGAAAGAAACAAAACTGTATAGAATAAGGTACTTAATAAACTCTGCACAAAATAAATTATTAACTAATAATAAGAAATAGAAAAAGAAATGTGTAATAGAGAATAAAGAAAGTAAAATAAATGTGTAAATAAAGATAAAATAAATGTAAGATAAAATTAAAGAATAAAAATAAATAAAATTTACCTAACCATCTTAGAGTAAGAAGACGATGGAAGAAAGGCGAGGAAAGAAAGAAGGTACAAAAGAGCAAAACGAAAGATATTGTGAAGGACAAAAGTAAAGAATGAAAGATATTATAAAGTCTCCGATCCCAAAATTTAGGGGTACGAGAGGGCCCCAATGGCGGGGGCTATAAAAAAAGGGTTCCTTTTTTTTATGGCCCCTGTTGTTGGGGGCCTCTCGTACCCCTATTTATGGTGGGACAGGGACTTCATTGGCAATTTTATTTTTCACATAATTTTTTTTGTCCGGCAGTAGATGTCTTAAGAACAATCTGAAACCTTTAAGGAGTTATTGAATAATATACGGTCACTGTGACCTTGCCTTTCTATTCGTGAAATAATATATATATATATATATATATATATATATATATATATATATATATATGTTTCGAAGTCCACAGTAGGACCACAAAGTCCGGCAGTAGATGTCTTAAGAAAAATCTGAAATCTTTAAGGAGTTATTGAATAATACAAATATACGGTCACTGTGACTTTGACTTTCCATTTCTTTGTAATGTTAGTTTAGCAAATTATGAACATCATCAAATTAAATTAAATTTTAATTCACTAAGTGTAAGAAACATTTAAGGTATATAAAATGTAACATCACACCGTAACAGAGAGCCGTGAAGAGTCGGAACTCCGACCAGATGTCCCTCTGGTTTGTAGGGCGCGGATAATTGCGACTTATTGTTTCTTGATTTAGGACAAAATTCGTTCTTTTCATTTAACTTCAGCCTCAATAATTATATTTTAATTCATTTACGTACATTTGATTAACTCAAAAATCATGTATGTAATCATTCAGTATTATAATGAAAAATATTATATATTAAACTCAAATATGAGTAGTACAGATTGTATATATATAAATGAAAAGTACGTGTTAAAAGGTTATATTCGGTGTTAAGCAATCTTGGCTCTGTTTCTGTATAAATAAAAAAATACGTCCGACACGAGACTTGATCTTTTGTTAAGATTAAGTGATATTCTCGATTGTCGGAAGGATTATAGTCGGAAGTTTATAATTCCGACTATAATTGATATATGCGGGAACAACATCACAAAAGGTAATTATAAACACAGCAGACGGCTTATTGCTTATTTTTTTTTAGACTTCTCTTTGACGAGTAAGCTGTGTAAAGATAAAAAAATGTAAAAATAAAAACAAACAAAACACAGTATTTTCATGATTAAATTCCATGCGTAGGTATTCGCGGATCAAAGCTAGTTTATTATATAAACAAAATAAAAATATTAAATAATGTATTTAATTAAGACATGGAGCTATAATATACATATATAGTTATCAAAAATAATTATGATGCGTATTAGAAAAAAAATACGTACATACGTAAAATATTCATAGTCACTGATTACCACACATCGTTGAAAGGGCGTGAAGATATCAAAAACATCTGACCGCACGCTTTGCGCAGCTGATAGCGATTTATAACAACTTTCGGACACGGGTCCGACAGACATCCAAAATCTAAACACTGGCTTTTGTATTCGTGACGCAACAAAATACCGAAATAATTATATAAAACGAAACTTGATTAATCTGTGGCGACGTTCTGAACGCGCCCATTACAATGACAACTGAGTGACAGCTGTCAAAAGTGATTAGTCCCGCGCTGTCATTTGTCACACGGCGTTTACTAATCTAAATACTTGTATATACATTGCGATTGTATTGTATTGTTGAGTATGTAGGCTTAATCGCTGTCAAATAATATGCCGTACACCCTGTACATAAATTAAAAGATTCCGAGATAATAAATAAAGTATACTGAAAACTTAAATTGCGTTGTCGCGGGTTTGATCTCTGGGACAGAATGTTATATAAGTCAATATGTTTTTAAATCGGAGTCCATCGGAGGGGTGAAACACGTGTTGAGTGATTTAACGGTGGCAGTTGTGTAGTTTGCATTGTTTGCCGCATGCGCATTTATCAGCGGGCTGGCGGGCGGTGCACTTTTTTGCACGACTACCACTGCATGTGCGGAAGTGGCTAAATATTGGTCCTTTTCTTACAATATGTTTTTTAATTCCACTGCTTCCAAAGATGTTTCCAGAGGATTGGTAGCAGCGTCTTCTGAGTAACATATACACATACACTATTAAAAATATAAGAAATAGCTGAACAATATAAATTAAAAAATCTTTGTCCATTAAGATAGAGAACGAAAGGTTCCGTCTAAGAGTGACCATTATGAAAAAAGGCAGTCATGTTCAAAATATGGGAGAGACAATATTGTGATATGATTAGAAACACCAGAACTACAATAAATTCATCAAATACTTCAGAAATTACAGTAATTGTAGCAATTTTGTCCAGCTGTGAACTTGGGGTTAAAATTATTATGAACGATTTATTTGAAAATAATTAATTTGAAATTTTGTCCAGTTCAACAGTCAATGTCATATCTGTTGGAATTCTATGTGCCTCTTCCACGATACCATATGTCCAACTATGGTTGTCCTTCAGGTGAAATTACAATGGACTTACTAAAAGTAAAGACTTGTAATTAGTTCAGCTGTGTGTAATACATTTAAATAAATATAATAAGTAAATTAATCATAAATAAATTAATAATTAAATAAAATGGAAGATGTAATAAAGAAAGTTAACAAATTAAAAGTTAATGTTAAACCTTTTTGTTAAATACAAAGTTGTGAATAACTTTTAATAAAGATCACGGAGGAATTCAACCCTCACTTCAAATTCCCGACGAAGGTTTAAAATCCCTTGGCACTAGTTCATACAAACAAATCCCAGTTTAAGATTTGTTGAGATTGTTTTTGGAGCCAAAAATAATGTGTTGAAAGGCTCCAATACATCTCATGTATTTCGTATTAAAATCTATATACAGGATGTTTGGTTTTAAGTTTATTTTTATAAATAAAAAAAAAATTAAAATTCAATAATTCATATTTTTTTTACAATTCATGTAATGGCGTATTTAATTTCTTCAGGCATTCTCTACCAGTCAATCCAAGGTAATGTAGAGATAATTATACGCGTCGTACATACATATATATACTCTAAGTAAGTAATTAAAGTATATAAATCAAGTAAGTAATTAAATTAATTAAAAAATTAATTAAAGTAACTCTAATTAGTGATCATAGATTGTCAAGAGTTTAATATATATCTCACACTTTGTCCATTAATTATATACGATTGCCCCAGCTAATTAACAAGTTTCCAGGGGATACGAAGTATAAAGTGGCACGATACATCTGAAGTGGCGTGGGAATGTGAAAACCTGCTATAGACTCAGCGGATCTGTGTAAAATGTATTAAATCTGTACAACGTTTAATAGACCCTGTATTAAGATAAGTATACATTATAACAATTTATATAAATAGAAGAAATATTTTTTATTTAAAAAAATTTGCAAAAACAGGCGAGGTGTTCCAACCCTTGTTTCAAATGTAACACATTTCTATGATCTTACGAAAGCAATTATTGATAATTTTATTTATTTTATACGTATTTATTAAACCTTGTCATCTTTCAAATGTCTAATGGAAGCTGTGTCGAATGAATTAGCGGAATTAGGATGAAATTCGCACGAGAAACTTGTTTCCTAATTAACCTATTTCTCTTGTAGTAACGCGGACCCGGTTCTACGGCGACTTGAAATCTAAATTTGTTCAGCTTGTTGCAGAAATCTCAGGTTATTTATAATTTAAATTGATGTAAAGTTATAATAAGCCTGTTTAAGAAATATTAAGTAAGAAATAGACCAATATTTAGCCACTTCCGCACATGCAGTGGTAGTCGTGCAACGAAGTGCACCGCCCGCCAGTCCGCTGATAAATGCGTATGCGGCAAACAATGCGAATCACACAACTGCTACCGTCAAATCACTCAACACGTGTTTCACCCCTCCACTGGGCATCTTCAGGAGTTATGTTACATCGATTAGTGCCAAACACAGACCTAATCAGAGCACGACTACCACTGCATGTGCGGAAGTGGCTAAATATTGGTCCTTTTCTTACTTAGGATGGACTTCGGCAAGGTAACGCCTGATTCCATTAAATGTTTAAAATAATTTGTGAGCTTATTATATTGTTTTCTAAATATCTTTTTTAATGTCTTCCTTATTTCATGAATACACGAACAGCTTTCTTCTGCAATATAAAAATGTATCTATATAAGCAGTATTATCTCATAGAAGTAATCGTTAGGCAATACAGTGGAACAGGATGTGTGACCTCCACAATTCATATATTAGTGATATTGATATATTCTCTTGCTCTCGCGTATCTTTTAAAAGACAGTTAATTTCGAAAAAATTGAATACACACAATACAATTTAAACGTCTATGGAATGTGACGGCTTGCTGTGATTCGTAATTATTGCGGTGTGATATGCAGAATGACTGTTTAGTAATGTTTTTATTTGTTTTGTCATTGTTTGACTATAAATCATTAAATGTTCTTAGTGAGATAATGAAAGGTAACAATTTTAACTAATTAAACGGTTTTATTTAGTTCGACCCGTACGGAATTTGTTTATTTGGGTCAAAATTAGAAATTGAAATTTAAGCACCTTCCCGTTGTCAGATTGATCTGAAATTTGTTTTTTTTTTTATTACATTAATTTAGATGGCGATACAATATAATAAAATCAATAACATTATAAATCTAAAATGGCCGCCGATACAAAATGGCGGATTACATATTTTTCCTTAACCCCCTCAATATGGGTATCAAATGAAAGGGCTACACTAGTAAAACACTATGATTATGACAAAATTTAAAATTCAAGATGGACGCCGTTCCAATATGGCGGACTAGGTACATATTTTTCCACAACCACCACAATATGGGTATCAAAAAACCGTTTAACTTAAAAGTTTTTTAAATGTATTTATTTTATATTTCTAAGTTTGTACTTTCCTACTGCCTTTTGTTACTGTTCATCTCCAATAAAGTAAATAAATAAATAAACTACAAAAGGCTTCTTATGGTGTGTTAGTTTTGACTTTTTTTTAATAGCATGTGTAGTAAAAAAGCTAAATTTTAAAGAAAGCTACTTAGCATTGGCTGGACATGTTGTACAATATTTTAGTGGGTTTCCTTGTATGTGGCAAACAATGCGAATCAAACAACCGCCACCGCCAAATCACCCAACACGTGTTTCACCCCTCCACGGGGCATACGCATTTATCATCGGGCTGGCGGGCGGTGCATTTTATTGCACGTCTACCACTGCATGTGCGGAAGTGGCTAAATATTGGTCCTTTTCTTACTTAGGATGTACTTCCGTGAGGTAACCCCTGATTCCATTAAATAGTATTTCCTCGTTGTAATAGACCAAGAGGGTGAAATAAATTATTTTAATTTTGTAAAATTTGTCTTAAATATTTCAAAGTTTTAGGGACATTTGAAATATGTTTGCACCGCTGACCCTCGCGCACCACATTCGTGACAAATTAAAGCAATTATCCCAGAGTCAAGTGCTCTAACCTTCGTCGTATAATTAAAACTTTCAAAGCGCACATTTCCTTAATAGAAAATAACATTTTAAGAATATTTAGGCTGATTTGTTTTATTTGCACACTAATAATTATATGTAAACCAGTATTTTTTTAATCATTTTTTTTAACCTCAACCTTGGCCACCGAACTGAGTCTATGGCTCAAACGGCGTTCAAGAAATCAACAATTCTTTTAAAGGTTTGGTACTTCAGCCCTGAACAGCTGCTTAATCTTTACACTGCCCAAGTTCGATCCTGAATGAAGTACTGCGGTCACCTCTTGGATGGTGCAGTCAAATATCATCTGGAAGCTTTGGACTCAGTTGACCTATGAGCCCGTATGTTAATTAACAACAAAAATCTCTCAAATAGCGGATTACACATCCTTGAACATCGTCGTCGAGTTGCCAGCTTATCGGTTTTTTATAGGATACACTTTGGAGAGTGCTCGAAGGCTCTTTTCGAACTAATTGAGCCATCTCCATTCCTTTATCGGACTACTAGGCGCAGGCAAAAGTTTCATCCATACGTTGGTGACATACCCAAAAGTAGAACTGAACGGTTTGACAGCTCGTTTTTAGAGTCGCCAAGATTTGAACGACCTGCCTGGGTCTATTTTTCCTGATGAATTGAACTCTGGAGCCTTTAAGAGCCTTCTTTTGGATGGGCGTGTACAACCTTCGTCTTCATCTACATTTTCCATCAGGTGAGATGGAAGACAAACGCCTATTCTATTACAACTATATAAGAAAATAGTTTGGTAATAATCTTTTTAATTTATATTGATATCCGTAATAAATTTAGAATTGCATTAGATTAATACTGGAGTATGTTTTGTTTTTAATTGGCACTATATCAAGGCGTCTGTCGCCTTAGAAAGGGTACCTCATTAGTGGTTGGAGTATCTCATTAAAGATAGCTCTAAACTGTAGAGCTTTTGTGGAATGCTACCTATGCAATTTGTATGCCGGCGCCAGCTGCCAACGGGTTCCGTATTCGAGAAAATGTGTCATACGAATCAAGATTTGTAAGCCGAGAACCTTATATAATTATTAGAGTTTTAATACTGCAGTGTGTACAGAGATGTACATATGTACTGACTAATACACATAATCAAAGCCTTAGATATAAGAGCTTAGGTCGTGAATTTAAAAATAAAACAAAAACTAGACGGACGCGTTCCAATTTCAAATTAAAAAGAAAATGTTACAAATCAACATAGTTGTAACTAAGAAAAGAAACAATTTATACACAGGTACAGTAAGTGGCGTCACCGCTTAAAGCGATCTCTACCAGACAACCTTTGGATGGAGACTAGAGGCATGAAGGAGAGTGCAGTTTAGTGTATACATTGTGAAAACAATAAAAACATTAAAGTATACTACATATTTAATGAAATCAGGCGTTATTTTGCGGAAGTCCATCCTAAGTAAGAAAAGGACCAATATTTAGTCACTACGACTACCACTGCATGTGCTGAAGGAATATACTTGCATCACTGAAATGTTTTTATATAAAATAACACCATTACAATGTAACAGAAGTTTTAAATGTATTACCTCAAAAGGATATTATTTCTAGCAATCTCGTAGGAATTCATGAGTGAAATTATTAAATTCGCAAAGGTTTTTTAACGCATACATTATGAGTTAGATGCATATAGACAGTTCATTAGAATTAACTATGCTATTTTTATATGGGAGCTCCGCTGCGAGATTGAATCAGAAATAAATATATCCTCAGAAGAACTAACTCACTGATGTGGAAGTCGAAGAATTGCTCGTTTAAAGTGGCAGTGGAGTACATATATCTTACAAGCGATGGCTGTGGATGCCGAAAGATTCTTGGGTGGCCACTAGGTGGAACTTCAACATAGTTAAGCGCGTTTGAAGTGGCTGGATACGGGCAAGTCAAGACAGATTATTGTAGCGATCTTTGAAGAGCAAGAAAAGGACCAATATTTAGCCACTTCCGCACATGCAGTGGTAGTCGTGGAATAAAATGCACCGCCCGCCAGCCCGCTGATAAATACGTATGCGGTAAACAATGCGAATCACACAACCGCCGCCGCCAAATTACTCAACACGTGTTTCACCCCTCCACGGGGCATCTTCAGGAATTATGTTACACCGATTAGTGCCAAACACAGATTCTCTGACTCTAACTTAGCCACTGGGAAGTGGCTAAATATTGGTCCTTGCTTAGGATGGACTTCCGCGAGGTAACGCCTGATTCCATTAAATATCTTTGAAGAAGCCTATGTTTTCCAGTGGGCGTCAGTGGCTGTTTTGACAACCGAGATCCACACATTTCGATCAACTAAAAACTCTTGAATGATATTATAAGATTTATTTAATAACATACTTTTAATTTTAGATTTAAAACTAAGATATGGGAGGATCTATAAAATCTTTATTATATATGCGTACACCTATGATTAGTGTAGTCCACAGAAAACTGGTAAGTTTTCGTCTATGATAAGAGCAATAAAAATGGTGGCAAAGTTTTTCACTAATAAAATACGTGGCGAGGTAGACACGATTGGAAATATTAATAATTTGATATTGAAAAGATTTAGGTGTAAAGAACTACGTGAAGGGACTGCCGAAAGTTTTTTTTGCACGTAGTTTCGTCAGTTTCGTAAATTTAGTTAAAACTTTATGTATGTTGTTTGAATTTACCACTGTTGAACAAAGGCGTATAGGGAATGTATACTGTCATGAATATAAAATGGTTAGGTTAGGTTAGGTTAGGTTTTAGTTTCGGAGTCACGGGAGTTTAGGGTGGGGGCCCTAAACTCCCACTAGCTTCGGCGACTCTGAGGCGGACTATGGTTTGACGTGGTTTCGAACCATCGTGGTAGCACCACGAGGGTTTCGGGGGTAGCGTATATACGCATACCCCGGGACGGGCTATCGAAAAATAGCATGGCGCGTGGTAAGACCGCGTGGCGATCCCTGACTGGGAGATATCGCGGTCCCCCGAATAGCGCAGAGGGCGATAATCGGAGGGGTTAGTGGGTAGGAATCTCACATACCCTGTCCTCCCCCCAGAGGCGAGGCATCTTGAACGTCCGGAAGATTTCCCCAACCGAAAAAAAAAAGGTTAGGTTTTAGTTAACTTATTTTTAATATTGTAAAATAGTTAAATATCTTTATACGTCCCGGCAAGTATTTATAAAATTTAATTTAATTTTTTTGATTTGAATTTATTTACTAATTAATATATTATTAATTAATATTTTTTTTGGTGGTGACGTATAGATCATGATATGGTCACTTACGACGGGGCTCATAGAAGACTCAAGGTCACTCAATAGATAGTGCTATGCTCAGAGTCTCGGTATGAGATCCGTAGAAGAACCAAGAAGAAACGTTGCTCGAAGAATTGCTCGTCCGAGGTGACAGTGAGCGGGGTACACATATGGGCGTTAAGGTCGAAAGATTATCGAGTGGTGACCACAGGCTGGTAGTTGCGGTGTGGGTAGATTTCCCACTTGGTGGATCTACCACTGGTAGACCTTGGTCTACCTACGGTAAGTCATCGGAGCAATCTTTGCGGGAGCCCTATGCCTTGCAATGGGAGTCTATCTGCTGAAAATGTTTAAATTATAATAAATACGTATAAATATTTATATTATTTATAAATATCTACGAGATGTCATACGTTTGAACGTCTTTTAGTTCGGCTTAGTTTTCAAGTCCATATGAATTGATTGCTTCTTTCGAAGTCGGTCCGGAAGTGAAAACCTAATCGCAATCGCTTTCACGTGCGTGAAGACGTGATAAAATATAATAAAATATCTTTACGGACTGATGGAATTATGTTATTTCATAAGAGAACGCTAAGAATGTGTGATATTAGAGGTTGAAAGGAGGATACATTTTTTTATCGACATTTTCGGTTTTACGGCAGCTCTAGTCTAGGTATGCGTGTCGTTTATTACAGAAATATTTATTCAATCAAAAATACGTTTTCGTTCCATTTTTTTTTCTAACATTTTTTAAATACGCATAAAAACTCCTTATTTGCGCTACCTTCGTTCGCGTCTAAAAATATCTTTATTTGCGGATCCAATAAGTAGTTAGTAATAAAAGGATTTCATATTTAATGGAATCAGGCGTTACCTTGCGGAAGTCCATCCTAAGTAAGAAAAGGTCCAATATTTAGCCACTTCCGCACATGCAGTGGTAGTCGTGCAATAAAGTGCACCGCTGATAAATGCCATGCATTTTTCTTTCTTTTCTTAAAAGGATTTCAATAAATATCAACTCAATAACCTTTGTAAATACTGTCCAATAGACGAATTAAATTAAAATAGAGCTTATTACATATTTGCCTTAAGTATATTGTTAAATGGCATCGCCGATGACTGACAATCGTTCGCCGCGATCGGTGTTTTTGAGAATGTAAACAAAAAGCAACTTTATTGCTTAAGGTCTAAAGTTTATTTTTAAATGTTGCTGTTCCTTTCTATGAGAAAAGACGCATTGTATGTTTTTTGTTTCGTCTTACATATTAGTAATAAAATTTTTGTTAGAGTAACACGTCTCTATCTCTCTTTTTTAAATTTATGATGTCAATTAAGAAAATAGAGACGAATTTCGGCACAAAAAAAATCTGTTTTAACGCTTTTGCTTGTCACTTGGAACGTATCTCCTATAATCTCATATAGATTACCATTTCGTGTTCACGGTGTCTGTATTCGCGGCATGTTTATGAAAAGTACTTTTTGTATAAAGAGGTTTACTGTATGTATTTACATCGATTCATTTTTTATAACAAATAATACGATTTGTTTGCTATCGCTATCTATATGTAATTAACAGAAATTTCACATTAAAATCATTATTTTATATGGCTCTCTTACCCCTAACTTATTTTTGTGTCAGGGACTTTTGAATAATTTTTTCATATTGTATTTTAATTTCGCGTTATTCAGTCGTTCCTCATATGATCTTTCATTCTTTTATTATCTTTCTCAATACAGTTCTTCTACCTTTCTCTTTCATCCATTTTCCTTTAATTCGACCATTCTTTCTTTTTCTGATATCTTAACTATTACAATTCTTGTTTAAATCTTATTTCTCACATTGGTCGTTTTGTTTACTTCTTTATTTATTTATCTAATTTATTTTATCTACAATTTTTATTTCAAACATTAACTTTTGTTTATATTTATCACCTGTATTCCAATTTTTCAGCAAAACTATATGAACTCTGGAAAATCACTATATTGCACCAACTGTACTGTTTCGAAGATAGATTTTGTCAGTTTCATCTGACACGAGTTCATTGAGCAGAAGGGTCCATGAATGTAGAGAAACCAAAAATTATACCGCGATATAAGATACTAGTAGCGCCATCTGTTATCGTCCAGTTAAACTAATACATAAATTATCAATCAAATTAAGCATCCATTTAAAAATTTGCTAAAAAAAGTATTTGTACGAAAAGCAAAGCTAGATCTGTTTTTATTAGGTATCGTCACAGATTTATGTCCAATGGCCAAAATCCCTCAGTGTTATGACGAAAGTCTAAAACAGAGTTCGCCAAACTTTTTTGTGTCGTAGACCCCTTGCCATGTTTTTCCGTGTTGGGTAGACCCCCTACTTACCTGATATTGATTTCCTGTAAATTTCTAACTGTAGTGAAGTTTAGTGTTAAAAACTTAAAGTAAAAACACATGTTAATTTATACATTTATTAATTGAATTTAAATTAAAACTACTCAAAATAAAATTTTGTATCTGTTATGTAAAATATACGTAACACTAAATAAACATAAAATAAACTATAAATAAAATAACATAAAGTATATAAGTACTTCATAGGTACTTTTATAAATAATGTAAATGTTTTGATGTCATAAGATGGTATGATGTAAATAAATAGTTACTATCAGTGTATGTATCCACTATCGTGGACCCCCATTTTCATTTCATAGACCCCCAAATTTTTTTTCGCTAACGTAGACCCCTTGCAAGTTGCCATAGACCCCTAGGGGTCGATATAGACCACTTTGGGAATCACTGGTCTTAAACCTTTGTGTGTTATGAGTGACGGTATAGAGATCTAGTCTTACATTCTGTGCCTTACAGATTAGTTTGCAGAGATTCAACGAGCCATGAAGCTGCTCGGATTGTTCTATGAGATAGAATGAAAAATGAGGAAATTCGTAAATGAAAGTATCCACTTAGCCTAGCAAATTGGAAGGTTAGAGTGGCAGTAGGCAAGTTTGTGATCTAGGACAAGTGCAGTGCAGATCGTTCGTCCACAAGGTGGGCAGAGGACGTTGCTTAACACGTTCACTGCGGGCCCAATTTTGAAGAACTTTCAGCTGGTGCGGCTGAGGTCAAATCAGCCTCAAGCTGAACTTCCTAGTAGTGCGGTCGAGGCCTTTTCTGCCTCATGTTCATCAATATTTTTTTACAATATTGAGTCAATGCTTCGCAGACATAAAGAAAGCTATATTTGTCTTTGTCATACCTCATACGGTTTAGTGTAAACAGCCGCCGCACTAGAGAGAAAACACGAGTTTTACGCGCCGCACCAGTGCAAAGTCTACCATGAGGCTGAATCGACCTCAAGCCGCAGTGAACGTGTTAAGGCTGTTTTTTACCGGTCTTTTTAGATATATGTCGAAGACCTACAATGTCGATGAAATGTAAATAAAATCTAAACGCTATTTGATCAGTTTTAAGTTATTTTAACGACACGTTATTTCTACATTAGGTTAATTTCGTTACAGAGCTACAGTGGAACGGGATTTTGTTAACAGTTTAAATCTAATTTTAGGATACGACATCCCGCCTGTCAGCTACGCTCCCGGCAAAGTTAAACAAACGTACGTGACCACTTCCGGAAAAGTTAACTGCGCAAACACTTGTCGTCTGAAATTACGATGCTCAGGAAATTTCGGTAGGTTTTTTAAGGTAAGTTACATATACACCTATCCCCCGATTTACACGGTAGATACGTTCCTGAGAAAAACGTGTAAATCGAAAAACTTGCAGAAAATGGATAATTTTGCTAATTAACAGTTGCGGATTTTTTTTCCAACATTTTTAGGTGTACACAGAAATTAAAAATAAAATGCATTGACAAGTTTAAATATTTAATATATTACATAAACACTACTTTTTTTGTTATTTAATTACAATACATTAAACAGAAGAACAAAAAATAAAACCAAAGGTGTTTTATTATCCTTTATCACTGTCAGAAATTACTACTATTCTTTTTTTCGGAATCGAAGGATCGAATTCACTTTCATCACTCGAAGTTATTTTTGCCGATTCGATGTTTGAAGCAGAAATATTTACATTATGAGAGATGGTAATAAAATCGGTTATTAAAACTGAAAATAAAAGCGAAAACCGTGTAAAATAAGTACCGTGTAAATCGGGGGATAGGTGTATACTCATGGGAATAGTCCTATCAAGCAATAGTACGTCAAACTTGAACAAGTCGCTCGCACAGGTCTGTGTAGGTATTGTTATATACTTGTATAAAGGTTCATCATAATCAACGTACATACATCCAATACTGGATAAAGGCCTTTGACCATCTCTTACACCAGTTCAACTTAGGTTCCTGTCCATTCTGATAACATCTTTTTAGTCGATGAACACCCACTGCTGGATGGATGACTGGTGTTGCGGTGCCCGCTTATACCGATTTCCCGTAGGTAGATCAAGGTCTACCTATGGTAGCTCCACCTAGTCACTCGAGAATCTTTCGGCCTTAACGGCCATCTGAATACCCCGCACACTGCCATCTCGGACGGGTAGTTCTTCGAGCAACGAGTGACTTCCCGCAAACTTAACTGTGTTGTCGGTTTACTTATGGGGGTGTGGGGGGGGGAGTCTACCCACACCGCGTCTACCGTCTAGTGGTCGTCACTCAAGAACCTTCCGGCCCTAATGGCCATCGGTTAGACGAGGGATGTGCCCCGCCCACTGCAAATTCGGAAAAGCAATTCTTCGAGCTACTTCGATGATCTTGGTTCTTCTTTGGATCCCCTCATTTATGGCTCGATCTCGCAGTGAAACTCCACGACCTTGAACCTTTTGACTCGTCGTATGTGACCACGTCTCAGATGTATATCCCTTATGTCATCACCGACAATATATATACATTAAACAAAGGCCTTCGTCAAAAATTGCGGTATTTTGGACGAGAAGATGTTTAGGAGCTTCCTCAACGCTGCCCATACGAGGTGGATTTGCTTAGTGGTCATTTTCTCTAAGTTAGACTTAAAGTTGGACGGCTTGTTCAAGGTATAAAGAGTCAGTAGCAACTACGACAAGTACTAAAGTAGGTAAGACATGGGTATTAGACATCATTTTCGTTTTATCCATGTTGATTTTATGGCCTACTTGTCTGGACACTCTATCATCATCTAGTCCAAGTCCTCCATGCTCTCAGCTATTACAACCATGACATCAAACCGAAGAATATTTTGACACTCTATCTGTTTCGTCTATCCAACTTGCTAACATATCTGTCTCATTTAAATTTTCTTTTTGTACGCATATTTATGCGTCAACTTGATCAGCATTAATTTGGATTTAGATCTATGGGCCTATATCCAAATTACAGCCTTTTTAATTGATTTTCCTTCTTGCTAAATGATCTTTAAATTTTATGACCATTTTAAATAGATGCTGTTACACAAAGTTTACATATAAAATGAATAGGGTAGAAATAAAAATAAAAACACATTTTCCTAACAAATATATTGTACATTCCCATCACACAAATCAAACTGTAAATATTGAATATTAAAAATATTTTAACGTCTGGTACAATATATCTAACAAAACTTTTAACCCAATAGCAGATAGATTTCAGTTTTTGAAAATTCAAATTACCTAGTGAATATTATGTCTCGTACTGGTCCATTATGAAATTACATTTAAATTTACGTCTAATTTTACATAAATATGAACATAAGACTAAATAAATAGGTTCAGAATCTAATGTATATTCCTTATAATGTAATGTAGTTTATTTTCCTGATTTTAATACTTAAATTTGGACCGTTCGTTGATTTTCGACCATGTTAGTTACAACATTTTGTGTAGTTTTCTCAGTATTGTTTGCCCTTTCTAGAAGTATTCTATTTATAACATTAGCACAATCCTTATTCTCAATTATACTGACGTGATTGCCTTCGAAGTAATGAACGGTAACGGAATTTTCAGTGTATTTATCCAAGCCGTAGTTTTCTTCGCAGGTCATATAAGGTGGTAGCTCTTTCGGACGGAGAAGAATGATAGGAGATTTCAATTTCTTTTCAACAGGTCGGTAATTAAGTATCATTTTCACACGATCATAGCAACTTTCAGCGATTGCCATAATAAACTTGTCTGAATAATTATTCTTTACTTTCGCAACGCTAAGTGCGTATTTAATTTTATCTTCGTATATTTCGAACTCATTAAGCTTCTCCATCAGGCCCTGGGTGTAATCGCTGTTAGGGGACACGATATCGATGGTGTGGCAGATCAAGCTGTTCTGCAGAAGGACGTCGTCTTTAGTTTTCATGGTTACAGCGACAGTACTGAGCAGGAAATCAGGCGCTCCGTCGATGCAGAACACGATGCCTTGGTGACCTGTGAGAAACGATATTGAAATATATTTAATCAGATTTGATGGAAAACCTTAGATGCAGGTTGAATTTAACCAGCCTTATTGAAAATAATCTGGAAGGCTTACATCTAGAAGCGTATATACTACAGTTGTAACGATAAGATAAAGTATCAAAAATTGTTATTTGTGCTAGTCTACAAAGATATATTACTAAAC
Source organism: Battus philenor (assembly GCF_028537555.1). Lineage (NCBI taxonomy): Eukaryota > Metazoa > Arthropoda > Insecta > Lepidoptera > Papilionidae > Battus > Battus philenor. The sequence goes on from NW_027181686.1 coordinate 12,465,202, forward strand.
ATTTTGCTTTGTAAGTTAGAAGTATCTATATATATAACCAGCTGTCAGAGTATTGTATTATAAAGACAACTAGCTGATCCCGCAAACGTTGTTTTGCAAAAAAAATTAAAGTTTTTAATTAACAAATGTAAGATAAGGGTTAATTGTAGAAGGGTGAAAATTTAGGTATGTATATATTTTTGTATGCTGTATCATAATAAAATAAAAACCAAAAAAATTGTCTAAAAAATTAAAAATAAAATTTAGGGGTGGACCACCCTTATCACTTAGGGGTATGGAAAATAGATAGTAGCCGATCCTCAGACATACTGAATACGCATGTAAAATTTGGTAAAAATCGGTCAAACCGTTTCGGAGGAGTTCAAGTTCGAACACCGTGACACGAGAATTTTATATATTTGATGATCTACAAAACCGTATCCGTCCTATCTTGTTGGTAATTCGTTCTCTTCTTGTCGATGTGCTAAATTAAAAATCATGCAGGCAAATCTGAAATTGTAATAATACTTTAAATAATTTAATTTTAATTATACCGTTGCTCTCTAATGCAGCTGCAAGATTCAGGACGGGCAAAGTTCCAAAACTGTACCCCAAGAGGATAAACGGCGCTCCGGGAATGAGACGACTCTTCACCGTCTAGAATGAAATTAGCACGGTTTAGTATTTGATCATATGTAACTATTATAGCTTCAACTGGTCCAGCTTTTGGAAGTTTATGGTGGAGGTAATTCAGCAATGAATATTCTGCAACTAAATTATTAATGACGAATAATAATTTTAAAGAATTGTAAAATTTATTAACGTGATTTAATATAGTCACGTATGTTTAAACTATATTTATCTGGAATTATTTCACATAAACAAGTTACTGACTCTAAACGTGGCAGACATGAATTGCATTGATGTTTTTGAAATATGGTATTAGAGAAAGATGCAATATTAGCTGAAAGTCACGATGAACTAATAGAAAAATATACCTAAGCATCTATTTACCATTTATTCTCTACCATTCGCCCCGAAACTAATACTTAAGTATTTTAGATATTACCAAAAGAGCTAATATTCTTGAAAAACTGATGCTCATCGGCAAATTTAGATCAAAAAGACATATGGTAGTAACCCAATATGATAAAACCAAAGCAATAAGTTAATAGAATGAATAAATGAAAATGTAGAATTCAGGAGAGAAGACGATGAAAGTGAAGCCATGCATGTATAGAAAAGAATGAGAAGGAATGAAAGAATGAAGAGAAGGAAGAAGAAGACGAAAAACAATTGGCGAATGTAAAGAAGGATGTAAGAAAAGATGGAAAATAAAAGATCTTTGCTCACACATGGTAGGGGAGTAAGAGATGCCTCAAAAATGGATCCGTAAAGACACCCAAAATGATTGTCTTATTAAATCAGATATGTTAAGATCTCATTTGAAGTTTAGGAGCAGACCTATCTCTAGTTATTACAATGATCTCTAAATTACAATCTGATGATGGTGTCTCGCTTGCTAACAATAGAGGTCCAAAATGTAAATTAGGTAACCTTCAGAATTGATAACGATAAGAGGAAGAGCAATTGCTTATGTATTCAAAATAAAAACAACTCGACAAGTATAAAGTGATTTAACAATGAAACAGAAGTGCTTGGAAAAAGAAACTTGTGTAATGAAATTTGTAGATCAAAATATAATTACAAAAGATATTGCAATAATGAGATAACATAGATGTTTTGTTGTAGCATTTATGATAATGCTTACTGTGTTCCCTTAAACCATGTTTTATTTCTATTTAGCAATCATACGAAGAATTGAAGGCAGTTAGTAAAAACGTACCAAATAGATACTTTTGACAAGATCATTTTTTGTTATTTTGACCATTTTAGTTTCATATTCATCTCATAGTGTAGTCTCTTCACAGTTTTTATGTAAATGATTTGTTTTCATGTCAAAGTTTTTTTTATGTTTGCATTATTTTTTAGTTCTATTTTAGATTTTTGATGAAAAATTTGAGGTCTACCAGTGATATTACCTGAAGTAATCTCTCAACCATGAGATCTATGGTGTCGTTCCTGAATTCCACTCCGAGCTGCAGAGCGCAGATCTTGATCTTCAGTCTTCTGCACAGAGGTTCCAAAGCGGACGCGCAACCTTCCAGACCTGGCAGTATGAACATCACCGGCTCCGATTCATGGATTGGCACCTCGTTCTGTAACATTTGCTTACACAATAACTGCCTGGTTTAAATTTTATATAAATAGTGCATAACTTTTTGTTTCATTCCATAGAAGCCTGGAAGGCATAGGTCACCCAATAAGATGCCTGTGGTATTGTGGGACACAGAGGAAGCTGCTGCCCATCCTCTGGAAACTTTTTTGTAAGTAGTAGCAGTCCCATATAGTTAATTCATAAAGTTACTGTATCCCGGGAATGAAACCTACTACCATTGCTTAAATATTTTCGTAATTTTCCGAAATTCCTTTATGATACTGTTTATTGATTTGTTTATAGTACTTTCCATTTTGAAAGAATCAAGGTAAGATTAAAACACTTGAAGTATTTTAATATAAAGGAACTAAACTACATTGAAAACTTAAAACAAACCTACAAAAGGGTTCAAAACTGATTTTAAGAATCCATAATGAACTACCGCTTTATTCTTCCCTCCTTTTCAATTAAAAGTGCATTTTGATAAACATTTTCACTTTTAAACATTAATACAATAATATATATTTTTTGTAGGACATACAATCACATTTCTATTGCTCACCATATTTGAAACAATATTATCGGAAAAAGCACACAGAGTGTAAGAAAATTTAATTTTGATCAATGATTCTGATGTTTCATAAATAAATGCTAGAAGACTGGAAATGATTCTTCTTGTATCACATGTGATGAATAAACTAGAATACCTTAAATTGGTTTGCAAATCTGAGATGAGTTTGACATTATAAGGTGCCATGACTTACATCTGTTTCATCAGTAACCATAGTGGTCATGTACAGGAGAGGCTCCGAAGCCAGTTTCTCATCCCCGAAGTTCCTCATCAAGACTCGCAGACCTGCGCCACCTTCCACCTGAACTGGACGAGCTGCTGCCGTGGAAGCGGCCGCTTCCCTTTGGGCGGTTAATTCTAATAATCTGTTAAGGGATGAAAGATTTGTTACATTAGAACATGGTTGCACAGACTTATTAAGGCTAGGGGCCACTCGGGCAAGTCAAGAACTGATGGTAGGCCGGCCGCCAGAAGTATAGGTAATTAAATTTTTTTGGTTTTATTCTGGAATATAATTCAATATTTTTCGAATGTATCACAGTATTATTTTTGCTGTCGGCTGTGGTCTTTGCATTCATGCATTAAAATCTTAATATTTTCACTGTTAAATATAAGCATTCTTCCTGTTCTTTTTTTCAGCGTTCAGATGCTCCAAAGATCGCCATGATGACTGGTCTTGTGCTGCCCGTATCCAGTGACTTCCCCTGACCTTAATTCTGTCGTTAGTCAACCGTGTGAGGGTCCTACTAACGTCACGTCTACCTGCTCGTGATCGCCACTCAAAAAACTTTCGGCCCAAACGCTCATTTCTTGCACAAGCGATGTACTCTGCCCACTACCATTTCCGACGAGCAATGCTTCGAGCTACATCGGTGATTCTGGTTCTTCTCGGATCTCTACTTTTTCATATAGAGAATCAGTTGTCAATATCTAATGGATTCAGGCGTTACTTTGCGGAAGTCCATCCTAAGTAAGAAAAGGACTAATATATAGCTACTTCTTTTAGCTTAGTAAGGATCATCATGTTTGAGACTTATCGATGTAACATTACTCCTGAAGATGCCCCGTAGAGAGGTGAAACACGTGTTGAGTGATTTAACGGTGGTAGTTGTGTAATTCGCATTGTTTGCCGCATGCGCATATATCAGCGAGCTGGTAATCGGTGCACTTTATTGCACGACTACTCCTACATAGCGGAAGTAGTTATATATTAGTCCTTTTCTTACTTGATTGAGTATATTTATATTTACATCATAAATCACATTGATATTTGATGCTAATTTAAAAATCAAGGCACATTCACATTATGACATTACTTTTGCGCCACGTGTTATTAAAAGGCGTACCTGGCGAAAGTCAATGTTCTTATGTCCTGGGCTGTGAGGAAGACCTCGAACTCTCTTTCAAGGGTCTGTTTGATCTCCACGGCCATCATGCTGTCCATGCCCAGTTCGGCTAACGACACTTGCTGCGATACCGTCTTGAGGTCTTTTATACCTGAACAGATAATTGAGATATTACTAAGTAGGCTATACTAAACTAAATATATTTACAGTTTTTTATAGGAAACACTTTGGAGAGTAATCGAAGGCTCTTTTCGAACTGATTGAGCCATCTCCATTCCTTTATCGGACTACTAGGCGCAGGCAAAAGTTTAATCCATTATTGGTGAGGGTCGCCAAGATTTGGAACGACCTGCCTGGGTCTATTTTTTCTGTTGAGTTAAACTTTGGAGCCTTTAAGAGTAGAGTGAAAAGGTTTCTTTTGGATGGGCGTGTACCACCTTCGTCTTCATCTACACTTTCCATCAGGTGAGATGGAAGACAAACGCCTAATCCATTACAACTATACAACTACTGTAAACAGAGATTTAGATTTGGATGCCTATGTCCATCCTGAGGTAGAAATATTGATAATAATGATATCTTTAATAATACGTCTATTCCTGAGTTTTTATAGTCACGCTGATATATATCCAAAGAAGCATATATAATACATATATAATAAAACATTGTAGTCACAAGTTTTTATAAACAATTTTTTTATTGCGGAAAAGAAACAGATTTGAAAACCTTATATATGACTTTTTAGTCCTGGTCGTTTCACCTTATAGATACCCACTGCAAGAAAATGAACTTTTCACAAAGATATCTATGGTGGAATATAGCATAATCGCCACAATTGGCAGGCAATTTGGCGAATACAGTGTGGGATTATGGTACTCAGAGGACGCTGCTGACCATCCTCTGAAACTTTATTTGTGAGCAGCGACAATTGTATATAATGAATGCGCAATGCGTGAATAATTTAAGATTGCTTCCCGGGAACTGAACTCGTGACCCATGATCGCAAGTCTCAGTTGTCTACTGCTGGAATACCATTGCTAATACGGTATTATTAACTGATAATAAAACGTAGGAATTAATTGCTGAAATTAATGTCAAGTCTTCTTAGTTTGTTGCGGGCTTTTAGGTCCAGAGGAATCTGTAACCTTTGTTGGTTTATTTTATATTAAGAAATGTATTGTAATATTTAATGGAATTAGGCGTTACCTTGCGGAAGTCCATCCTAAGTAAGAAAAGGACCAATATTTAGCCACTTCCGAGCCGGCTCACTCTGTGTTTGGCACTAATCGGTGTAACATAACTCCTGAAGATGCCCCGTGAAGGGGTGAAACACGTGTTGAGTAATTTGGCGGTGGCGCTTGTGTGATTCGCATTGTTTGCCGCATACGCATTTATCAGCGGGCTGGCAGGCGGTGCACTTTGTTGCACGACTACCACTGCATGTGCGGAAGTAGCTAAATATTGGTCCTTTTCTTACTTATGTATTGTAATAGTTGAACTATGTTTGTACTGTGATTGTAGTTTCCATCAATTTGAGCTATTCTGATATGGATCTATCAACAGCCTCAAATAACTGATATAAATGATTCAAATAGAAATAGTTATGAACAAATATAGATAAATGTTGTTGCTTACCCATAATCTGGGCAACTGAGTCGACGATGTTACCACAGCCGGAACCGCCCGCCTTCTTCTCCGCCACAACTATTGAGGAAACTATCACAGCGTCCTGCCTCAAGAATTTATCTAAGGATAGTAGACAGGATGATATTCTCTGTTGCAGAGTTCCACCTATTTCCAATTGGACATCTTCGTCTTGCATATCAGCGACTAATCCAACCTGTATATGAAAAGATTAAAAAAGAATGTTAGAAATCATTTTTATAATCTTTGTTTTATACATTCATTTAAGTGTGTAAAGTTTCACTGCCAGATCTTCACCAAAGACCGCAGCAATGATTGGTCTTGCAATTCCTGCATCTAACCTACCCACGGCGATATCTACTGTAAGTTTATAACATATCATCACCATTGTAATCATCATTATCCACCAGGGAGGCGATGCTGCCAACCTCTATACGTATCTCCAACTTAATCTAAATATAAAAGAATTTAAAATAAGAATCGAAGTTCGTGGTCCATAAAATATATATATATGACCCAAAAAATAAAAATAGAATCAAATATTGCTACAAACAAGTAAAATGTAGATAAAGTCGAAAAATTGCATCAAAACTGTGATAATGTTGAAAACTGTGGTCTAAGAATAAATATGGGGGAAGGAAGGTGATACACGGAGGTCGATTTGAACGTGATAAAAGATAGATATCATGAAGGATAAAAGGAATTTGTAAAATATGATATTTTGAAAGATAAAGGAGAAAGTGACATAAAAGAATAAAATGAACAGTTTTCTCGAGTTGTAACTTCTCTGCCCAAAACGTGGCAGGTGTAAACATGAGATCCACAAAAAAGGGAGCCATAAAAAAGGTGGAGGAAGGTAAATGAGGTATTGGACAAGAAGAATAGATAATATAAGGATGGAAGATGATGAAAGAGAAATATTGTAATGAATAAAATAGAAGAAAGGCAATAAAATAGGACGGGAAAAATTTACAATGTTTAGTAGAGTCCCTGACTATGCTCATAGGGGTTGAATGTAAGGCCATAAAACGCGGTGTTAAAATTCAGGATACCGTGTTTCAATGCTACATTTTAATTTAAGACTAATTTACCCTAAGACATAAGTAGAGAATGTTCTGTAAAGCAGTTAATTTTGTTGTAATTCTGATGCAATATCGCACTTACATCTCCCACTGCTCCCCATTGAACTGCCAAAGCTGGTAGACCAAGTTTCTTCCTCCATTCGCATATTTTCTCCATCACAGAGTTGGAGAGACCGTAGTTGGTTTGACCAGCATTACCACGTCCGCAAGACACTGATGAGAATATCACGAAGTTCCTGAAATCATAATTTTGTTTTAACATTTCATATTATTATTTCCAATTATGATGTGTGATTATATTCTGTTTGCAGAGACCGCTGTCTTAGGTGTTCCTTGAAGATCAACATGACCGGTGAATTGCCTCTTCAAAAGCAATTCGGTGATCTCAGTTCAGCAAATATCATCATTACTGATTGTATCTCGCACCGAATAAAACAAACGTAATTGACCACCCTGATCTTCGAGATACAGGCCTGAAGGCTTATTGCAAAGTTCAACCGCAAACATACATATTTAACAATATTAATTATTTGCCTCAACAACTTACAAGACATCGGGTCAGACAATTCTGATAATGTACTTGGAGTTTTATTTAAAATTTGATATATACAGGATGGTTAGTTAGTATTGTAAAAGGTTGAAAACAGCTTTACTGCCAGTGTCTTGAACATGGGAGTCAGAAGCCAACGTTCTTTTTTATTTAATTCACAATGATTCATATCTTATTAATAATGTACCTTTTGCTTATATAAGGTAATAAAAAAATCAAAAACATCACGCACCGGCGCGAAATCGGTACTGCGAAAGGAATTTTCTTTATCAGTGCCGGGTATGTCGTTTTTTGGCACGCGGCTAACCCTTCCTCGTACTCATATTGAAGGCGAAATAAAAAAGATAACTAAAAACCTTCGGTTCGGCTACAAAGTTAGAACGATAGCGTCGTGCAGGCAAATTAGCATGTTACTTCGCGCGATGCCGACGTCGTACTGACTCATAAAAATTAGTGGTTGGTCATCTCGCACCGGCGCGAGACCGGCACCTCACCGTACACAATGTAAGTTGTTAAAGCTGTTACATGTATTTTAATCATCATATATAAAGTAATCACTCTGAAATATAATACATTAATTTATATCTTCTATTGACTTATGAAAGGTCAATAATTTTTGACTGAATAATTTTAATGTATAGCAATCTGCATTTTGAGAACGCCTTTTCTAACAATGTTATCATTACATTGTTCTTACACGTACTACCACCTTTAAATCTTTTATTACATAACTAAAAAACCTTTATTATTGGATAAGAAGATATATAGAAAAACATTTGACTTACTTTAGTTCAGGACAAAGCTTCCTAGAAAGTTTGTCCAAATGCATTGTGGCCAGTGCTTTGGGTGCGAAAGAAATCTTGAAAGTTTCAGGCGTTTGATTTTGGAATATGGAATCTTTAAGAATAACAGCCAAGTTGAATATCGCCTCGACCTGTCCCATCGAGTTCGCCATCATCAGCATTTCCTCGCAGCCTGATTCTGTGGTCACGTCATGTGTGGAAATTCTTATATCCGCGCCATAGGACGCCCATGCTCTGGAAAAAAAATATCATTTAAACTACTTATTGATCAGGTAATTCAGGTGTGAACAACATTTTGTAAATAAGTTCTATAATTTGGATTTTTTTCTTGCATTACCCGTACCATTTGATTAGCCACAACGGACTGAACAAGCATGTGCCTTTTCATATGCCATAGATTAGTTTGTTTTTGTAGAGCGTTGTCTTTATCGTATTATTTCAATAGCTTTATGTATGTAAAGTAGATACAACTGATTGTATTTATAAATCGCATATTTACATAAACCTTTGACCATTTTTGATACTTGAAAATTTCGATTTTGATTCCAAAGTGTCAAGACGTGATCTGTCATGTAAAACTGATCATAATTCCAAGCAATGAGCGTATTGGGAGAATATATAAGCTACATTATCATTAGCAAAGTAATCATGAAGGCTTTGATAATTAACTTAGATTAACGGAAGGTGTTAATTGAGGCTTCTTGCAATTAGTCTTATTGGAAAACAATTAGGAAAGCCTTTATTCCTTAACCATTGTAATAATGGTAAAATTTTTGAAGTTTTGGATAAACATAAGTGAAGTTAAAAATTGGTTGTCTGGAAGGAATTTATTTTTTATAACACCACCGATCTATGTGTGTGTTTTTAGTTCTTTCACGGATACCACAACGCGATACTGATTACATTTAAATAATATGAATAAGAAAGTACAAACAGTATAACATAAATAGATAAAAGATCAATATAAGATAGAAAGCTAATGTAAAGTGAAAAAAAAAAAACCGAACAAGATATACCATCATGCTAAATGTCATGTATTAGACTAATAAATACCGGGAATGTATTATTATGACATTAAAATTAAGATTCACATAAAACAATGCTAAGATCTAGTGTTTAAGTAATTTGATATAGTAAATACTAAATTAAGAAAAAAATATTATGACTGAGGTAGTACAAGATCTCTGCCATTTTCGATAGACGTGTAAGGCGTCTAAAAAAATAATGACTTAAAAATTATACCTTAGTCGTGATGATTGATAACCATTGCTGATTCCTCTTCGTGACGTCAGCAAGATCTTCCTGGCGCCTCTCAAAATCAGCCAATCCGCTAGCTCTAGACCGAACCCTCCAAGACCACCAACCACGACGTACACCAAATCATCTTGGCACATGTATCTGGAATTTATTTGAATTTTTAAGATCTTGAACTAAAAAAAATATATGTAAGGTTTCCAATAGCAAGCCTTAGATCAAAATAAAAAAAAATGCTTCTTAAAGCGACCGGAGGCTTTATAGGTAGAAAAAGAGGCTGTATGCAATTTAAAAATTTGTAGGAACAGCTATTTAGATAGGGTCTACCAAATTGTCCTTCAGCTAATAAAGCTACTCAAGCAAAGCCTCAGATATGTTCAGATATTGGAAGAGTCAACAACAGACTCAGGTAAACATTTGGAATCATTTTCATGTGGAATGACTTACCGTGGTACTGCATCCATCGGCACACAAGTGGGTTTCACTGGTCGATTGGTTCGTTCTTCATCACGAATTTTTATTATAACCTAAAAAAATTAATTAGTATCAAATATTGTTAGATTTTATTCTGCAAAAGAACACTTTTTTTATAAGCAATGTCCATGATTTATTTCTGCACTTAAACATCAAGTGTTGTAGGAATTTAATTGAAATAGGACTGTAGATAGTATATTGGTCTAATAACTTGAATCAAGGCGATACGTTGAACCATGTATGACCAATAACCATTGAACAAAAGTCAAAATGAAAAGCCTACAAGGATGAAAGAGTAAATGTTTCTATTGTAAGATCAAAGTTGACCCATCGTTTACAGAAAATGTTACCTTTCCAACGTGTTTTCCGGCAGCCATATATCTGAAGGCGGCTTCGACTTCATTCTTTTCGAATACGCAGTACGTGAGCGGTCGAACTGCCCCGCTTTCTATACCGCCGTTGAGGAGATCCTGTATTTTCTGTTGAACAATTCTAACTGTTAACTACTTCTCCTTTCTTACTCTATGTTTATCTATAGTAACAAAGTCTTAGATCTTTGCTATAAATTGTGATAATTTAACATTTTTGATTACCGGAAAAACTAACGTACGGTTTGATCAGGAAGCCGCAGCTTCTAGCTAGTCCGATCAGATCCAAAACATGTTGGACACCGAAATAGCCGAAGCGTTACATATCGCCGAAGACTGGTATAGATGGTATAATATAGTGTATTACCAACTTCCCAAAAAGGGTCACGATATTCACCAGCGGAGGATATGACGCAAGTGGTGATGGTAGAAGTGGTGGTGGTGGTGGTGGTGGTTAGGGGGCGATAAATAAGACTACTATTGTTAATCATTTATTATCAAATCTTCTTTTTGTAGTGCCTTTAGTTTAATGAAGTTTGGCAGTTAGTTCTTCGTATTTCTTTTTGACTTTGAGATGAAATAGTTCCACCCCAGTCTGGATTCCCATTCATTCAATGTTTCTCTGTTTCTATTTTTATCACCCCTACTATAATTCACATCAATAACGTGACCCGTATTAGGCCTTTAAACTTCGTGTACTGAAATATCAGATTATTTTATGAAAATATATCACCTAAAGTTATTTCTTCTAAGTAGGATCATTTAAAAAAATAAAAAAATTGTTTTTCACTTTCGTGTTTCTCATACATAGGTGATATTTTCCATCTCACTCACTTCAACTATTTTGTGTCCAATTTTGTGATGCTAATCTTTCCAACAGGATCCGTTAAAAGCTACCTGCATCTAGAGCCTTTCGACGATGCCAATAAGGTTGTATAACCACTCTAAAATTTAATGACCCTAACTCCCACTTGAATTTACCAATCTGGACCATGTCGGTCACTCAAATTATTAAAATTAAATGATGAATATAACTTACTACATTAAAATTATTTAAATAATCAAGCTCTTGATGAAGATACTAAAGTCTTGTACTTATATGTTTAATGAAACGACAAAACTAACCTTTCTAAATTCCGTATCTTGTTCGAATATGTAGTCCAACATGATGCCGTGGAAAGAGATTTCTTTCAAGAAGTAGTACATGCCGATCGGGGTGTTGTTGCTTATGTCGAATTTGCCGATCTCCAAGAAACGCCCGCGGTAACCCAAACAGCGCACTGATGCCTGTAAAAAGAAGTTTAGAATTATTCTTAGGATTCTTCTTTCTCTTCTTTTTAGCTGATAGACGGCGCCTGCATCCAGTGCCTTTCCGCGACCTAAACTATGTCGTCGGTCCATCTAGCAGGAGGCTTAGTCACGCCACGTCTACCAGCTTGTGGTCCTCATCCAAGAATCTTTCTTCTTTAACGGCTATCGATTCTATGAGCGATCTACCGCCACTTGAAACAAGCAATTCTACCAGCTATGTCGTTAATCTTGGTTCTTCTGCGAATCTCATTTTTGTTTCGATCTCCCAACGAAATGAGCATAGCCCTCTCCATTGCTCTTTGAGTGACTTTGAACTAAAGCTATTAGCTATATTAACTATCAACTTCAATGCAATATTTGCATATATATTCTTTCACTCTCTTGTAATATTGATTTACAAAACTGTATAATTTTGTTAATCAACAAAGGTGTTTATTTGAGACAAAATTTCTATCACATCAATGTCAGGGTAAAATCAAAAAAGATCTTTAACCACTGGTTAATTTTAACTTTCTAGTAAAAAATATTCAGATGTAGTTCACCTGCAGCTTCTCATCCGAGAGTGAGTTGAGGACCATGTCCACACCTCTGCCTTTAGTTTCGTTTCGGATCATATCTTCGAAAGATGTGTCACGAGAATTACCGATGTGGCTGTCTGTTAAAAGAAATTTATCAATTACATAGTGGTATAAAGTGTAATGGTTGTTTTTTAAATAAGCTGTTATTTGTACACCTTATCATTTTGTCTAGGATTTTAATATACAAAATATCAAGGAGCATTGTTCATAAGGTTCTCTCTCGAAGGCTGTCGTGCATAGTTACTCTATGAATTATCACCTGATTGAGCTTGGGAACCTTTCAAGTCGGTGTAAGATACCCTCAAACTTGATAACTATAAATAGGTTAAAATTTTGAAGATCTATTGTCTCAAACACGTAAACACAATAAGCGCGAATATAAAATAGTAACTTAGGAATATAAATGGATTCTTCTTCTTTTCAGCTGATGATCGCCACGATGATAGATCTTTTGCTGCCCGTATCCAGCCATTTCCCATGACCATTACACGTGACGGCCCCCGGCGAAAAAGGCCGGTACCCCTAAAGCTCACAGCTATTACGTCATCGCTGTATTTGACATCGGAAACTTATTTTTGTAACATATAAAAATCAAACTACTAATAAAAGATGATTCTTGAAGATTTTGACTATGAGAGTAAGTACATGCAATTGTGTATTAGTAGTAAATAGAGGCTGTATTTTTTATTAAAAAAATAAATTTAAAAACTTTTAAGTTAAACGGTTTTTTGATACCCATGTTGTGGTGGTTGTGGGAAAATTTGTACCTAGTCCGCCATATTGGAACGGCGTCCATCTTGAATTTTAAATTTTGACATAATCATCGTGTTTTACTAGTGTAGCCCTTTTATTTTATACCCATATTGAGGGGGTTAAGGAAAAATATGTAATCCGCCATTTTATATCGGCGGCCATCTTAGATTTATAATGTTATTGATTTTATTATATTGCATTGTCATCTAAATTAAATGTGTGTTTAATTGTGTGTTTAAAATTTCAGATCAATCTGACAACGGGAAGGTGCTTAAATTTCAATTCCTAATTTTGACCCAAATAAATATGCAAAGGTATATCTCTAGTGGTACAACTTCTACTGGATATAAACTTTCCCATTTCCTATAGGACTGGAAGGAAGATGACTGCATCCAATGTCTAGATAATTCACCTTGTTGGACATCCTTTACTGCTCTTACCAGTCCATGGTCCAAAGGTATGTAGAATTTTCTACCACAAAATCTGGTTTAACATCATCTACCTAAGAGATCTACCAGTAAAACAGATTAAGATACCTGCGTCTTACCTTTCAGTTGAGGAAACAGTTTCTTGATAAAGGCTCTCTTCTCCGGAGTTCCAACTGTAGTGAACACCTCGCATCCGTAATGTAGCGCTACATTAATAGCAGCCTGACCAACTCCTCCAGTGCCTGCGTGAATCAGAATTGACTCCCCTCTTTGAAGCTGGCCAACAATGATCTGGACAAACAAAGTTACTTTGTAAACAATATTGTACATAGGAATTTAGTTTCACATAAATCATAGAAGCAAGTTTTGCAAAACCATTTATGTTATTCCTTCAGTTCAAACTACAACAGCAAGGGTGTTAATTTCGTGCTAGTCTGATTACTGTTCTTTTTTGGTAATCACCTTTACACCTTTACCCTACCGTGATTCAGGCAGAGACTACATCATCAGGTAAATATATTTTTTCGTCCTTTTAATTTCATTCATCATTTTCACATTCTTTCACACTTCTCAATTTCTTATATATGTTTCTTCTGTTCTTTGCAACCTGCTTTTCCCTTCTCTTTCGTATCTTCTTTCACATATCGCCTTCCTTCTCTAGTTATCATTCATAGAACACAGATTATCACAGTATCACAGTTTATTTGACTTGCATATTACTTTAATTTAAATTTTTATTTCTGATAATAATTATCTTTTCACTAAAACTATTTTTATAAAAGAATTAGTTAAAAAGCAATTCATTCTAAGCTGTATTATCTTTAAGACATACTCTACAATTTAGAGGTATTATTTTGCTGCTTTTCATTTGATGCTTTAAATGTATTGACCTATTCATGGGCATCAGGAGTTGCTAATCTTCTCGATTCTTAAGATTTAGCAGTAATGACGTGACCAGTTAACATTTATTCGTATAGTATCTGTGGTAAATTACCATTGCGTAATAAACTGTGCCGTAAGCTACAGGAACGGTCACAGCTTCTTCGAAAGTCCATTCATCCGGAATAGTCCACAACAGATTTTTATCGCCTTGTACCATGTTTGCCGTACCACTGTTAGTGACCATCGCCATCACTCTCGAACCACTGAAATTGAACAAAGAAATTAATAGTTGAGATGTATGGAGAAGAATGAATGGTATCGAATAAAAGTAAAAATGTATATGGAAGGGAAATAAAGAAGAATTGCAGAAAGAAAGAAAGTTAAGAAATTAAAGATAATAGGATGAACGATAGAAGAGCGCTAAAATAAAAATATTACATGAAAAAATTATTAAATAAAAATAAAGTCCCTTTCCCACAATAGATAGGTGTAATAGGGGTCCCGATAGCGAGGGCTATATAAAAACCTCTGAAATTGAAATTTGAACTTAAAAACGTCTGAATTAAAGTAATTTTTTGAGTATCACATTTTTGAGGGTTATTCATCATTATAATCTCATTCGACAAATGCTCATACGTGGGCTTTTCCTAAAGACATGATCGTGCGGATAATTTCTCATCCCAAATCCACATTGCCATCAGGCTGTGTGCCAGTGTATGCGAGGCGGTAGCCGTATTCACCACATCTATGAACCTTGCGATCGAATCTTGAGTCTCATCCGTATACGACGTGATACTGCTATCGCGTGATGGACACTTTTATGGAGCCCGAGGGTGTCTGTTGATGGATAGACAAAGATGATCACCTCGTTCTTGAACCTGCCTCTGTACCGTACCCTTTGGCTAGTAAGAACTTGTTTATCAGCTTGCGTCTGAGTTATGGTGTGTTCCCGTGAAATGTATTAATTTGTACTAAAGAAAATATTACTTACTTGGGAGTCCTGCCCACAATTTCGAATCCTTGTACGCATTCTTGGTTAAGTCGGCCTCTGGCAACTGCATCGGCAGTGACACGTCCTAACGTTGTCATCACGTCACGGAAGTTGATGGCTGAATAGTAGACCTGGTGGTGGAAATAATTATCATTAAATTTCTGGACAAAAGACTAGTTAATCTTGGAACAATATCCGAAAAATAAATGACAGGCTTTGCATTATATTTTACATTCTTCGTAAATCATCGCCCACATTACCAGCAAATCCGAAAAAAAGTAATGGATTCTAGTTGGGATAGGAAAGATTGCTATTCGGGGGTAGCGTATACACGTATACCCCGGAACGGGCTATCGAAAATAGCAAGGCGCGAGGGAAGACCGCGTGGCGATCCCTGACCGGGAGATACCGCGGTCCCCCTTATAGCGCAGAGGGTGATCACCGGGAGGGGGGGGGGGTTTAGTGGGTAGGAATCCCACATACCCCTGTCCTCCCCCCAGAGGCGGGGCATCTTGAACGTCCGGAAGGTTGCTAATATAACACTCAATCATTCATATCGGTTTATTAAGGTATGTGAATATATTGATTTTACCTGAATAAGAACTTTTTGTGGATCTTTGAAAGTCTGGTTTTCTTTAAGCGCGCCTTCTAACCATTTAAGCGTGGTTAGATCTCCGACGGTTGTCACGTTGACGAATGCGTGGGTTGCCCGGATTGTTTCCAGGTCTCCCAGCAACAGATGTCTGTATGTACCCCATTGCCCCTAGAAGTAAGCAAGGAACATATAACATCTTCTGTAACTTAAAACTAAACATAGATAAAGGCAATACAGATGGCCGCTGGGGGTTTAATGTTCTGGAGTAGTCCACACAAGGTAGACATGACCTTGTTGAGGTCGCCGTAAAATATTAGACGAAGGCTGCTTTTTTAAGGCCTCCGTTTTTGAGAACCTCTTGTTATTCCTCAGTGTTGAGTGGGGACAATTTTAACAAAAAAATATTTCTTTCATCATATTATTGGTGTTCTTATCTTTAATGACATTTATTCATCAATGTTTTATTCTTCACAAATACTTTCATTCATCACTTCACTTTCATCACCTTTCCACAAGAATACTACAACTTTACATGATGTTATGTTTTGCTTTATTTTTATTTCTTTGGTTATTTTATTCTTGCATTAACATTACTTTATGATTAAATTCAACAGATTTAGGTTTTTATTTTGACTCGTCTTATACACTTTTTTTGCCTACTTGTTCCTTTTAATTGTCTTCTCTATGTCCCTTCTGTGGTACTTTAGGAAGATCTTTTGACTCTTTTCGTTGTTTATAATTGCTTGATGCAACGTTCCGTGAACCACTTTAAACCAATATAACTAATCTATGATGGGTGCATAAGCTCAGCAGTGGACGTCTCATTCCTAAAACGACGATGAAGAGGTGCTGGTTCAAATATGTTTTGATCATCCGGTAGTACTTAAACTCCTTGAAGCGGAAGCTGTTAATGATCTACTCAAGCTGAACCTTAACTGCGATCAAATTCAGTGATATCAAAGAGTTGAATTTGAATTTGAATTTTATGAGAGGTTTATTAATCTAACAGAAGTATAATTTTCTGGACATGATAACTTTATTATGGATCACAATAATAAGGTCACAGTTATTCAATAACCTATGGAAGGATCTATGATAGATTTCATCGTGAGATCGAATTAATAGTTAAAAGACCCGTAGAACAACAAAAGTAATAGATAGAGCCTTAAGATTCTGGAGTTGGGATCTAAGACCGACATATATATGACATCGTTAAGGGTGTCGTAAAATGCTTAATTGAGGTCACTTCCAATTGGTCTTATTTGAAATTGTGATAATTATGAATAAATATGATAGTAAACATATGTAATAACTTACGTCTTGGTAGACATTTATAGCTAGATCTTTGTCTAATTGTTCCTCATAAAATTCTAAGTCAGGGTTGAATGCTGGAGCAGAAGGGTCTGTTATTAGCAGTCCATGCACTATTTCTCCTCCAGGCTCTCTCCTGAGGCAGTTCACCAAACCCAAGAGTCCGTTTATTGACTCATCTTGACTGTAGAGTACGAGTTTTTGGCCAGCTTTCAGTTCCTCCTTGACTTTGTCTATCCAAGAGAACGTTTGATCATTCGATACTATTCTAACAAACTTGGCTGGTTTTGCTCCAATTCGTTTTCTGAACATAACGATGTATTCTAGACCCGTATCGTGTATGGTGATTATGTCGTATTTATCGGAATGGATCTTTGGATCAGGACGTTCTTTTTCACGGCTCATAATGAAGCATTTATCACGAAGAGTTGCTACTCCTTGTTGCAGGACCTATTAATTAAGAAAAAAGAAGTTTTTTATTTATTTACAATTTATTGTACACAAAAAGTCTTTAAAAACATCAAAAAGGAAATGTAACAAAATAACAGATACTAAAAGGAATAATTTTTATACAGGTACAAGAGGTGGTCTTATCGCTTGAGGCGATCTCTACCAGACAACCTTTCGATGGAGATGAGAGACATTCAGTTCCCCTTAGGAGAGGGGTGTTTATGACCTGTATAATACTATCATACTTACTTAAATATATGATATATACAAATATACATACATGTATATATTTTACATGGAAAAGGTATTACGTTAATACGAATAAATAGCATATGGTGCACAATATCTTATTTTAGAGGTCAAGGTGGTATTCTTTCACCATCTTTGTAAAAGCTGATAACAATTTAGAGCATCTTGTTGCTTTTAGTAATCCATTCCATAATCTAACAGTCACAATAGTGAAAGATTTATCCATAAATATAGTAGAATGAGCAGGCATAGTCAATTTCAAGTTCTCAGATGATCTAACCAACTTATCATGTGAGTCACGTTAGAAAAGAAATCTAGATTTAAGGTGAGGGAGTAAGCGGGATAAACAAAATACTACAGAAAAGGATGCAGGCATTTCAGCGAAGTCGAATCGGCAACCACTCGAGATTATTATGAAATTCAGAAACGTATTTGCGCAGACCAAATATGAACCTTGTACTAAAATTCAGAAGGCACTTGAGATTTTTCATTTTTAGCTTAGCTTAAAATGAATGAAACAAGATATAAGAGTATTAACTATGCGAAACCTTTCTACAGCCCTGATTTTCAGGAAAGTATCCAAGTATTTGTATTTTAGTATTTATACGACCAGATTTTATTGCTTGCAACCATGAAAAGGAAATAAATTACTTAAAAATAGAAAAATCAAAAGTTAGTTATAAATAAATAAAACAAAAATGTGTGAACGACTTTTGCCAATTTACAGAGGTTGAAATATTAGCAACATCGTAATATTAATTAAGTTAGTAAAATATACGCATTAATAGTGAAAATTATGTAAGGAAATAAAAATAGTAACAAACTCACATCAGGCCTTTCTAGCAGATTTGCTCCAATGAATATGACAGCATTTGTTTCTCCGGAAATTTTTCTGTTTTCAACTGTAATATTGTTCGGCATTTCTATGGTTTCTTCTGATATAATCAAGAGATCTGGTTGCACGAGAGGCAGATCTCCAAGAATATCTCCGACTATTTCCATAACTGGTTTAAATTCGTTCTCTTTATATACCTCGTCGGCAACTTCAATAGCTTTCACTTTGTATGTTTGTATATTTTCAAGAATAGTTTGAATATTTGAACGGAGCACATCTTCTACCTGTAATTATATTGCTATTATTACCGCTATCTGAATCATTTTCTATTTGTTATCTTGTATTATTATTTATCACCTATCTTACCTTCATCTTGTACTTTCCAAAGTTTGGAACGAACTCGTATTTCTCGAGTACTGGTACACCTAACGGTGCTTTTCTAGAGATCGGAGTCGCGTGAAGTCCTCGGATCTCAACACCGCCAGCTCTGTAATTGTATAAAGTTAATTAATCTGTATTAAAAATCGATTTTATTTTTGGAAATTTTTATCGATTTTTACCTGATAACATCAACGTGAGGATACACTCGAATTTCGAATGACTGACGGTTAGAGTCGGCGTTCATTTTGGATATGGCGTCATAGTGCATTTTTGTATCGATGCAGAGCTTCTCGATCCTCGTTGGAACGAATAGACCTCGTGTATCTTGTCCCACAATTTTTATTTGCAGCATACAGTCCATGAAAGTGACCCAGTTATTGACCCATGCGATACGGCCTCTTGTTCCTTCTACGTTGCACCCGATGATGCCACGGAAAAGTCCGCTGTAAAGATCACACATTATTTTATTGATATTTAAATTTGTATGTTTGAATATTATACGAATTAATTATACGAAAACACTATTACTAGCGGATCATACATCACGTCATGTATGTCCGATTCTGGAAATAGGACCCCCCCGTAGATTTAATATAGGTCTGGTTGGAAGCGACATTAATCTAGCGTCATCTATCAACTTTAGCAAGATCATGCCATCCTCTAGGTGGACATCTTACGCCGTGTCCTTCATTACTGACGAACGATAAGGATTAATTAATAGCCTTTCCGCATTTGGTGGGATTTTAAGTGATTTACTAAAGTAATGGTTATCTTCATCATCATTTTAGCCACAGGACGTATTTTACTACCTTCACGTTCCAGTATTGGACAAAAGTTTAAAATTGGAAGCGGCTTGCATCAAGCGTTTATCGACAATCTTAACAAGGTGGTTTCGTCTGTCCATCTTGTTGCCTGTACTATGCTACGCTGGTCCGTGGTCTTCATCAGAATCAAAAGGTCCAGCTGCTATGTATTTTGCGTTATGTGGCTCGCCTACTGCTACTTCAACTTGTTAATCCACTGAGCTAAGTCGGATACTTTTGTTCGTCACCGGATTTTTATATTTCTGATTCGACATTTTAGACTATAGTCAATACAGCATTGTTAAAAGACTCTAGAGTGACTATGAGTTTAACAATGCTGATGAATATGTGGTAGATGAATGAAATTGGTGTAAAAGTTGAAGAAATATCACCTGTATTGGTAGCCTCGAAGACGCAATTCCTTGTAAAAGTCTTTGGTTAGTATATGTTTGATGTTGGGTCCACTCGCCTCCGGCATTGCCTTGAGGGCACGGTATTCCTGTCCCACATTCTTCTTGGCATATATCCGACCCGTCACAATGGAAGCTCCACTTTCGACGATCTAAGTTAAAAAACAAAGTTATCGTAAATATTTTAATGAAAATTCCTTTTATAAGTAATTCGTTTGATCACTCCCAAGTTCGTTATAGGCTTTTGTTTTCGGGTTTCGTGTCGTGAAGTTCTCTAGTTACTCGATTGTTTTAAGCTTTTCGGAATGTGTTCGGTAAAACACGGAGTTTTGATGTGAAATTATTGACTTCATTCTTTTCATATTTCATTCTTTTTTATAACGATAATGGTTTATTTTTTTATTTCTAGATGTTTGTAATTTCTGAGATATATTAATTATGGAAATATGCTAAGAGATCAAAAACATCTTGTAGCTCTAGTAGTGGAATTTTAACTGATTTGGAACCTAAGTATAAGTATGGCATTCAAAAGTCAACGCTTTGTTTTACCTGAATACTTAAATTTAATTCCGAATTCGATTTTTTTTATTTTATATGGCCTTGTTATTAGGAGCCTTTTATTCCACCTATCCTATTTGAGATAGAGATTTTATTTAGCAATATTTTTAATATTTTTTTAATTTTTTTTTCGTTCTCCTGTTTCATCATTCACAATTTCTATTGCTACATCCTCCTTTATCAGCACATTTTCTTTTATTCTTCTCCTTTCATTTACAGTCATTTCACATGTTGCCGCATTTTCTTCGCTACACTCTTTGATATCACTATTGCTTACAGTTTGTTCGTATATTTATTTAATATAAAGTGAGCCGTAGACATTTTTCATATTAAAAATTATTATTCACACCCGTATTTATGAGTCTTTAAATAAAATAGCTATAGGAAAAAGGTGACAATTAAGAAAAACTTGATCATTGGAACAGGGGAAGCAATGAACACCGGCAAAGATCGGTGACGAATCTTTTTAGAAGATGGACGCTCTCTGTAAAGCATAGGACTGTCTTCAAGATCATCACGATGACTTGTTCTGCGCTGCCCTATCTAGCATCTTCCCGCGACCTATGTCGTTAGTCCACCTAATGGGGCACCTGCGACATTTTTATTTTTAACTTAGCAATGTTTAATACTGACCTCAAAGTTACCGCTTCCTTTCTGGATCATTATGATGAACTCCAAATTGCCCTCTTTAGGAATGTTAGTCGCTCTTTGGAAACGAACGTTTTCGAATACAACCGATATCTCCATGAACAGCTCTCCCATCATCATGCCGAGTGTTTCCCAAACCATCACGAGGTATCCAGTGGCAGGGTAGAGGTTGCGACCTTAAACAATGATTTGGGTTACCTATCTAATAGATTCAGGCTTAGAAAAGGACTATTATATAGCTACTTCCGCTATGCAGCAATAGTCGTGCAATGAACTGCACCGCCCGCCAGCCCGCTGATACTACCCCGTCAACTCTATTCCGAAGCTTTAAAAGTCCCCGGGCTAACAGCATCAACATCTACAGAAACCTTTGGATCTTTGAATTTCGTGTTGTCATTATATTCAAGGCCTACCTTGGAATCCCATAAACTGTCCAGAATTATGAAAAGAAGATTCCAATAAATTTCTTACTGAAGTAAAGATTTAGTTTGGTGACTACAAAAATCTTTTTAAGAAAAGGACCAATATATAGCTACTTCCGCTATGCAGCAGTAGTCGTGCAATGAATCGCACCGCCCACCAGCCCGCTGATAAATGCGCATGCGGTAAACAATGCGAAACACAACTACCACCGTTAAATCACTCAACACGTGTTTCACTCCTCCACGAGGCATCCTCAGGAGTAATGTTACACCGATTAGTGCCAAACACAGAGTCTTTTTGGTCTAAATGTTTAATAAAGGAACGATAGAAATTAAAAAATTCATATGAAATTACCATCAATGACGTGACCGGCCATGAACTCACTATCTTCATCCGCTATAGACATTCGTACAGTTCGTTCACCTGATTTCATTTTCTCTTGAGCCTTGAACGATGTCACATACCTGTTTGGGACAATTTTTTTATGATTAATAGTGTATTTATGGTATTAACATATATACATTAAGAGATGGGCACGAAAGTGGAAGAGGAAAGAGTCGTCTTCCTGATGGGTGACCACAAATATCGATCAGGGTTCCTGAGGTTCTTAAAAAAAGTGGTGCAGCAGATCATTGCTTGGACCCGCATTGTAACGTCTCTTCCCAAAAAAAGGAAGGGGAACAAGTATTTTAAAAATAAATTGGACAGGTGTTTTTCTTCATGTAAATTACTCACAAGGATGTTTTGTTAAAACCCAATTGAAATCAGATCTTGGTACAGTCATGTAAAGAAAGTTATTTTTTCCACGAAATTATGAACTGTACTATATTACCAAAAAAAAGATATGATTGTGAATTGGAACAGAAGGAGCTGGTTGAAAGTGACGTCACCGCCTCCCTAAAGGCAGAGAAAGAACGCCGCTGCACATTCCTATAGCAGGAAAGTTGTCAAAGGAGGTTACATATAAAAATGAAGATTAGATTTAAAAATATCCAGTCGATTATATAAGAGGAATGAGGATATTTAAATTGTACAGGATATCGAAGAATGTGGTGAAAGAAGAGAAGCGATGCGACGATCAAAGAAAGGAAGAGATCAAATGATGAAAGAGGATGTAGTTATAGAAATTGTGAAGGATGAGAGAGGAGAACGCAATGAAATGGTAACAATGAAAAAAATATTGCTAAATATAGTCAATGTCGCAAATATGATAGCGGGAGAATAAAAAAAATTAGTTGCAACTTCCAGTTAGAAAAATAGGCTTGCAATTTTTGAAGGTTGTAAATAGAGCAATATTTACCAATCTTCACTGTGCTCCCACTCGACCAAATGTCCCAACATTGGGGTCCCTTGCGACACTGGGAACGGTACAGTCGGGTAGATATTTGCTAGCTGTGGATTGATTCCAGTTTCATATAACCTGAAAATAAATTTCTATATCAATACAAGTTTTTAATAACTATACCTAACATTATCTGCTTTAAATCAACTTGGTAGCTTGTGGTTTAAGTAAAAGGGTGCTGAAGGAACGTGTATATTTATGACGTAAAAATTCTAAAGATATGTAACTTTCACTAACCCACATTTGATTATACAGGGTGATTTTTAAAAACTTGAAATAGGTGAATGTACGTATATGCTCACTTGCTATCAACTATTATATCGTAGTATATAGGGTGTGGTACATATCCAAAATCTAATAATAATCTATAAAAATAAATAAAATTGGAGTGTATGTCTGTAATACTAAAATATACGCTTTGAATACATACATACGAATATATATACGGTATATATATATAAAAATTTCACTTTATAAATTTTGTTGCGTGTCTGTTCGTCTATTCTCGTCTAAATAGCAGGACAGATTTTCACAGGACTTATACTGGAAGGTAGCTTATGTAATATAGAGTAACTTAGGATATTATTTTCTTAAAATCAAAAACTTAAAAAAGACTAAATATTTCTTTTGTTTAATTTTACATGAACGAAAGCGCGGGAAAAGCTAGTACAGTAATAAAAAACGTTTCCAAATTTCGGAATACTATATATAAAATAGTATTGTTTACTGTCTATCTCAGCAGAAATTGAACTGCTAGTAGTTGTATGCTTGTCTCGTCCAGTCCAGGGCTACAACATTATATATGCAATAGGAAACAGGAGTTTTTTAAAGTTTTGCTGACAAATGAGCCTTACATTTACTCCTGTAGAGTTCCTTTAAAGCAATAATTCTGTCCACATGAGAAGACAGTCTCCTAACAAGGAAGACTGGGTTGATAACAAATGAAGAAGAGACCAGAGAGGAATATCAGAAGACTACATATGAAATTTTTATAGACGAGATTGTACACAATACTCACTTTCCTAATGCTGTTAATAGAACTTGCACGTTATCTTCATTCCTCTGAGTAAGAGGAATATTAATGACGTCCTTCTTCAGCGAGCGGCGCAGAATCGCCTGCAGCAGTCCGTGGGGGGCTATTTCGATAGTGATCGCATTTGGCTGTATGAGTTTTGCAGTTTCTTCAAATAACACCGGGCTCTGTTAATTTAAAATTGCCTAATGTATTTCTTAAATGTACTGAGCACTTTGCTTAATTAATTAATTTATTTATTCGTACTCCGTAGTTTCGTTCGGCAACAACAGATGGCGCTTGTAAGATATCATGGCAAAAATGGAATATTCTGGATCAGCTCAGTGGTCGTGTTGCCGGAACTTTCTGGGTCAGATCGAGCTGTGATGCCAGATTATTTAGGGTCAGGAGTAGTCGAGAGCTTAAAAAATCACTGTTTTGTTTCATCATCTTTTATGGACACGTAAGGCGCAGGCTATATCGTTTGCCTACTGCCATTTCCACTTACATCATTTGGATTATGTCAATGGAACTTGATTCGATGTTGGATGGAAATCCTGGATACAATAGCACTATAGCTCGTTAATAAAAACAATTGAAGCTAACTATCATAACTTCTTTTCAGCCAATAGGCTTCCTGCCCTGTGGACCAGTCCTGCACTGTCCGCATACAGTGACTCCCTGTGATCCTTACAACGTCGTTGGTCCACCCTGATTCTCCCGGTTCGTGGTTGCCACTCGAGATGATGACCCTCGGTTGCAAGTGTAATGCATATTTATATTAACAAACGGTGGACACTTTTCCATCAAGAAGTAAGAAGCTTCATCAGAAGGTTTTGGTCTCAGAAACCATCTACGTGCCATGTCGCCTACAACTACTTTAATAACCAGTCAACTTACCAATAAATTGTTGGTATGATATTCTGCAGACGATAGTGCAGCCTTCGTATCACCCCACAGAGCCTGGGGTACGGACGTGGATACCCAACGTTTGGATCTAGGCTTTGGATCTTTGATCACCTCCCGCAGGTACTTCAATAATTTAGGTCCTGTTAAATAATTCAAATATTAAAATGTATATTGTGTAGACACTATTAATTTTGTTATGTTCATCAAGCTTGATGGTCAAGAAAAATTGGAGGGTTTAGGACAAAAAAAGAAAGAAAGAAAAGTAAACAATCTGACTAACGTCAGGGTTAAGCAAATAATGATTTTCTTACCAGCATCAGAGATATATCTTGAATGGTACGCGATATTAGAGCAAGGCACTTCCTTCGCAAATATTCCCTGTTCTACAAGTTTAGCTACAAACGACTTCATGATATCAGCTGGTCCTGAAATTGTACAGGAATCGGGTCCGTTGTGGCAGGCGACTTCGATCTCCGGCGGGCATATTGTCTTTATCTGTTAACAGAATAATGTTATTAGCTTCACATTGCACACTCCGTTCATTCATCGCTTCACTTATTCCTCAAATATTACAGATCTAGTTTATATCATATTTCTTTACCTTAATTTATATTTACTATGTGCTATTTTGCATTCTTAATTAATATTATAATTTATTACGTATTATCACAATTTATGACAGTTACCAGTTTTTATTTTATTTACCTAACATTGTTTTGGGTTTACTTTATCCTAGTTCTTCTAGTTTTATTCTTGCTTTTTATTTGGTTGCTTAACCAAACTGTACCAGTTTTATTTTTTATTGCATCCTCCTCTATCTACCTGACGCATGTGAAAAACGCTGGCCTGTCATTGTCATCTTTCGTGAGACGATGCTGTCCTCGCTTATCTTTTTACCCAACTGTCCTCCGAATACAGGACAGTCGACTATCAGATGCATCATGGTCTGGTCTAAACTAGATTCATAGAAGCACGAGAAACTCTCCTAGAGGTTAAACCGGTGAAGGTACTCGGAGAATTCCCCGTGCTCCGTGAAGAGCTGGTCTAAGCATGTCTTCAGCTTGATGCTGTAAAATTAATATTTTAGTGTACCTGATTGTACCCCAATCCCACTGCAGCCATGGAGCCCTTGATGAAAGGTGTCTCAATGGAAGCCAGGCCACGGCTGTACGAGGATAGTATCATTTCTTCAGCTGTGAAGCATCCATCCGCGTATGCACATCCCAATTCTCCTACGCTATGATCTAAAACATTATTTATTATTAACATGGCATATCAAAATCCAAATCAAAATATTCTTTATTCGAACAAGCATTTTTCAATGGTCACTCAACATAAAATCTCGACATTGTTGTCCCTACAGGAAACTACCGCCGGCTCGGAAGGCAGAGCCGGCAAGAAATTCAACAGTTGCTCTTTACAAACATATTTTTATAGATGCGCGACAATAATTAGCTTCCCGAGTGAGCAACAACAACATTTAATTCTACGCAATAACATTAGTACAGTTTTTTTTAATATCGGTGGGATTTTTTTTGCATATGCGTATACCTTGAGCTATCAATTATTTATTTGATTTTTGGACACAATAACTAGGAGCATACAGCCAATTTTATTCTTTGTATTAACACTGTGTCTATCACCGTTTTTTTTTAAATAATCCTGGAAGTTTTTAAAGACAAACTAATCATTATAGATATAATTTACAAATATAGCACTTCAAATATGGTCTTCGCGTATGTGCGTATTTATTTTTAAAATGATACTTTATCCCTTTATTTTGGTTTCAGCGGGAGAGGGAGGGATCTTGCTGATGTTCAATATACCCTGCCTCTGGGGATATATTCTTTTTGTGAAAATAATTTTTACAGTCGTTACCTTGCCTTTATGATTCATTACAGATACTGTTCCACACGGAACATTGTATTTGGAAGATTTATTTCATTTAGATATGTATATATGATCCTCTAAAATAGGATTTTGGATAACATTTGTTATTTATTCGTATTTATATAATATCTTTACGAAGCTATATATACATATATATATATATATATATATATATATATATATTTATATACACCCTAAACTGCCCTCTCCTTCATGTCTCTCATCTCCATCCAAAGGTTGTCTGGTAGAGATCATCTTGAACGATAAGACCACCTCTTGTACCTTTATATAAATTGTTTCTTTCTTTTAGTAATAATCTGGTTTACAATAAAGATCTACCAGCCTATATCTATAATATGACATACCTATGATGTGGTCAGGTTCAATTCCAACAGCTTTCAAGATGTCGGTAAGGCCAATTTGGACCGCAGCAATTCCGATGAAGGAGTTAAGTATGTTGTCGTATATCTTCGGATCGGGTTCCGTGATGATTTTTGTTAAATTGATCCCCTTCGGTTCTAAAGCCTTGTGGCATCTAAAACAAATTAGATATGTAAAAAATCTGGAGTTTCATTTGAAAGATTTATTGATTTCTAAATTGATCTTAAATTTGTGTGGTAAGTTATATTGAACTTAGTTCTAGATTTTTCCATGTCTTTAAGTTTGACTGTGAATACTCGCTGTTACGTATATATTTCTAGTAAGATATGTCCTTTTACTAAACTATGATTTACATTAAACAAATATACATTATACTATGTTTTCAATCAATTACTTCTAGAATGAATTATAGATATATATCCGTTGATGATTCGGATCGCACATTGAATGATTCTAAATTTAAATTTGTTGCTATGTTTTCTTTATGTTATAACATTATTGTTAGAAATGTAGTTTATGTCTTTAAGAGCAAAATGGTCTTCTATTTCGTGGGGTACGTAAAAAATTAAAATATTTAAGAAGGATTTATTATTATGTTTGCAAATACATATATGAAGTCAGTTACAGTTTTAATTTTATCGCTATTTTTATCACAATCTTCATCGTATTTATATCCAACATTATCATACTCATCATCATTATTAATTACAACTTCATCAACGTCTGCATTATCATCATTATTAATTACAACTTCATCAACGTCTGCATTATCATCATTATTAATTACAACTTCATCAACGTCTGCATTATCATCATTATTCCTATCATCGATATCCTCTGATTAGTTTATAGTTCAAGAAACAACATACCTCTCGATAGCAGCTGCGAAAATTGGTATCCTCATGAGTTGAGTCGCCATACCAGCCCACTGCGAACCCATTCCTGAATACACGAACCACACAGGACGACGGACTCCAGAAAAGTACTCCATACTCCTGGCTAACCTTACACTCTTCGTCGGGGTTGAACCTGTAAGTTGAAGTTATTTTAGTTTTGTAGCGGTTGTCATATACGATGTAACAACGACAAGATAAATAAAACAAACGATATGACTTAAGTTGAATTTAACTCAGGATATAAAAGGTGGTTTAATCACTTAATCATGACCTGAAATTTGTTGAACAAGCTAAAACGTTGTCTCGGAAAAAATATATAGTTTTAACATGAACCAAGAAGAAAACAGACCACGCGTTGTGCCTTTGTATACAAGAGCAGATTAAGATAAAAAGGAAAAGAAACTGATTAAATGTTTCTAATGGCAAATAAATAAACAAGAGTTGATGTCACAAACAATGTCGTCCTATAAAGTGCCCATAGATATCCAATGCAAGGTATAGGCCTCCTTGCGAAGTTGTAGGAGTGGTTGTAGTACTGTAGCTTCTTGTTAATGTTGACCACACCTCCGCTCGCAGTTATAATGAGCGCGGAGACTCTCAACAGCGCGATGTAAACTTTTGTTGCGTCTACCCTGGCGCCATCTATCATCTATTCGTTTCATTACGACGCCGCCGCGATGCGATCGACTCCGCGGACACGTGGGTAAGAGCTTGTTGCTAGGCAACGCGTTTTTCGAGGCGCGGTCCAAAGGCGGAGCGGTTAGCGAGTGGCGCGCGATATGCACGCCACAAAGTTATCTATGGGGGTGGGGTGGGGGGGATAAACCTTAATCGCCACACTTGGCAGACGAGATCGCAATTGTTGTATTGGATTATGGTACGCAGAAGACGCTGCCCATCCTCTTTAAACATGCTTATGTGCAGTGGCAATCCTATATAATCAATGCACTTTGGTAAATTATCAAATGTATTAACTATTATGTGATCTGAAACGAGAAGATCCATAGAAGAAGAAACAAATCACTGATGTAATTGGAACAATTGCTTGTCTAAAGTGGCAGTGGGGGGCGGGAGGGGGGGGGGGATGGCATCTCTCGTGCAACAGATGGCCGTTCCAGCCGAAAGGCTTTCGAGTGACGACCATTAGCCAGTAAACGTGGCGTGGATAGGCCCTCTTCGCTAGGTATATCGATGACATAGTGAAGGTCTCAGGAAGCTAGCTGGATGCGGAAAGCGCAGGACCGGTTTTCTGGACTATCTTTGGGGGAGGAAAAGAAGAAAATGAAGTTTGAATTATTCACAAGAGTGTATCCAGGAATCGAACTTGTAATAGTATTATAAGTGTCATTCCGCTATCATGCTCATGTCTGATATCAAGAACACACACGTCGTCATTACATTTATTTAGACATATGATAGAAATTAAAAATGTTCAATACGTATAAATATTTATAAACAATTAAATAACTTTACAAGTTCATCACCATTAAAGCCTTAAGAGCATAGGCCTTTCTATCCTTGTATAACTGTCTTGGACAGACAACCTTCACCTTTTCAATATGGTGTTCCATATACATGTCCGCTATTTTATTGAAAAAGATAAATAAATCGAGAAATTACCCAGCAATGTATATCCACGTACAACGTGTCCCGTGATGTCGTCGTTATGTATTGAATGTATTAATCGGATTAGTTCTACATCCACTGTCTTGGACTCCAAATCGTTTAGGATTCTTGATACGGCTGATTCGGTTCTTCCTGACACGCACACCAATCTAGGCAGGTCATCAGATGGCATTCCATTGTTTACCTGAAATTAATTTTATATATTAAGAAATACAATACAATAATAATAGTCAACATTTTAAAATGGATTTGTTTATTGTGGGCCACCTCTCAGATCTTAAGTTAAACTTAAAGTTGATTTACAATAGTGAACATATTTATTTTTGTGAAATTTTAATTTAATTTAAAATTAGTTTTTCTTCCGATAACACGTCACTGTATATTATTCTAGTGCGAAATAACTTGAAACAAATGAAATTAAATAAATAAATAATTCAATGATTTTATTTACAAGTATCTATGTAGAAAAAAAAGCTATTTTTAATACGTAAGATATATATATACTAGCTGATCCCGCAAAAGTTGTTTTGCAAAAAAAAATAAAGTTTTTAATTAACAAATGTAAGATAAGGGTTGATCGTAGAGGGGTGAGAATTTGGGGTTGTATGTGTTTTTGTATGCTGTATCATAATAAAATAAAAACAAAAAATTTCGTTAAAAAAAAATTAAGTGTGAACATCCCTTATCACTTAGGGGTGTAGAAAATAGATAGTAGCCGATTCTCAGACCTACTGAATACGCATATTAAATTTGGTAAAAATCAGTCAAATCGTTTCAGAGGAGTTCAAGTTCGAACACCGTGACACGAGAATTTTATATATTAGATAAATAATGACTTGAACAATTGTAGTTACTGACCTTGTCTCTAGCGAAGTTTTTCAAGAGGACGTGAGCGTTTGCGCCTCCAAAGCCAAAGCTGTTGACACCGGACATGCCGCGGTTCCAGGGCTGCTTCTCCGTGATCACCTTCAAGCGACCCTCAGCCAGGGCTTCCACACCTTCTCGTGGAACTATGTAGTTCAAATTGGGTGGAATGTAGCCAGTTGTGTATGCAATGCAGAGCTATAAACGAAAATTGTAGTTAAATTTATATGTTAGTACACGTTCACGTGTCAACAAAAAGGCAGTTTTGATGTCTCAAACGTAGTGTTAAATTTTTTTTCTTTGGAAAATCTTTCTAGAGATATACCTCAAAATTTACTAAATTTTACAGATACAGATAGACGGACATACACATACATTTATATATAGATGGTCACATATGTACAAAAAGCATTTACAATTCACACGACCCTAACACAATAGCAGCGACCACATCACTGATGGTATCTGAATTCAAATAGGTGTCCAAATTTGAATTAGAACACGAAAGAATGATTTAAAAAAATTGGGTTCGTAGTGGCTTGCAATACAGAGTGTGCTATTAGCAATGAAGTGCGGTGTAGAATATCCATTCACCAGATGATCAAATAACCCTTTCAAAGTCTTCGAAATACGTTGATAGCCTCTGGTATTCGATCTTGTTGGAAATCTTTATTGGTAGCTTTTCTTTTATCGTTTACAGCCAAAGTTTTTTGACCTCTGTCTCGCCTGATATTAATCGATGACGAGGTCTATGATGCTTAATGCTTGTATAGAAACCTATCCACTCTTGTCTTGAACACTCCTAAGTTAAAGTTGAAAACAATGACATTGGTAGGTTGTTTCACTTCTTATCTGTTCGCACTATAAAAGTGTAAGCAAAACTCTTAGTGATGGTGGAAGGAATTTCAACCGTGTACGGATGTCGTGAATCTATGCGTGTTGTTCGATGAAAGAAAGTAGATGGAAGTATTTTTTGATTAGTACCAGTAACTTATTGTCTTTGGAAAGCTCTTTAATAATTGCAGAAGTGTTTCTGTATGCTTGTCTAAAAGAAACCTCTCTAGTTTTAAAGACTCAATTTATATTTGGTTATAGTCTATATTAAGTAAAGGACTTAACTCAACTTAAGTGATGAATTTTACAGGCATCCAAACTTACTTTAGCAATAGAGCAAAGACCCGAGGCAGGCTCACTGTGCCCTAAGTTAGATTTGATTGAACCTATCATAAGTGGTTCTGATCGTCCTGTACAGAACACTTCGTCGATAGCTCTAAGCTCTTCTGGATCTCCAACTTTGGTACCTGTCAAGTTAAAGTTTATATTAAGTTATCAACTACACATGTATGACGTCCGCCAACGTGGCGTATGGTTGCCTTGATTGATAGTAAAACAATGTAGATCACTTCCAAACATATGAAGTACGATGGTTGAATTGATAAAAACGAAACCTAAGAAAACATTTAAGATTTTAATTGACATTTCAATAATAATGGAAGTTCTTTTTATTAGAATAAACATACTTTTTTATTTTTGATTTGTAATAGAATTAGACTTATATTAAAATTACCTATTTACGATTGTAAATATAAATGCTAATAAATATTTATGTATGATTTTGATTATATGATTGAATTGTTTATTGTAAAGATATGGCTTAAAAATTTATTTACATGTAAACGCATATTTACATTTTCAAATTAAATATTTTTGTTTTTAGTCGATATAAGAATTTTAATAGTTATGCCTATATCATTGTATTTTATAAACACGCCTATTTTGTATCGATTATCTTTGTTTTATAGACGGCTAAAGATATATAATCACAGTGTGGTATTATGGTATGCAGAGGACCCTGCCCCCTTTGGAAATTTGTTTACAAATTGTGAATTATTTAATATTGTATCTCGGGCATCGAATCTGCTACCTACGTTCGCAATTGTCAGCCCTAGCGCTGGGCTATCATTGCTTAATTGTATATTAATATTAATAATCTTAATAATAATAATAATAATAATTAAATATTAATAATGTTTGACTATAAATCATTATGTGTTCTCAGTGAGATAGTTATAAGGTAACAACTGTAACTAATTTTATATTTCTAAGCTTCAATGTTTGTACTTTCTTACTGCCTTTTGTTACTGTCTATCTCCTATAAAGTAAATAAATAAATAAAACAATTCAGATAATTTTCAAATGCTATCTAAAGAGATATAATGTCACATATAGAAACACTTTTCAAATAAAATCATTTTATTCACCGTATAAAGATTTGTTCACATGTGTTTTATATTTGTAAAGTTTCATCATACTGGGCGTGCATACGTGAAGTAGTATTTGAAAATTAACATTTATTATTTTTTTAACACGTTCACTGCGGGCCCAATTTTGAGAACTTTCAGCTGGTGCGGCTGAGGTCGAATCAACCTCAAGCTGAATTTCGTAGTAGTGCGGTTGAGGCCTTTTCTGCCTCATGTTCATCAATATTTTTTTACAAAATTGAGTCAATGCTTCGCAGACATAAAGAAAGCTATATTTGTCTTTGTCATACCTCATACGGTTGAGTGTAAACAGCCGCCGCACTAGAGAGAAAACACGAGTTTTACGCGCCGCAACAGTGCAAAGTTTACCATGAGGCTGAATCGACCTCAAGCCGCAGTGAACGTGTTAATATAGTACAAACTTTTTTTTGTTTAATTTTTTTTTACTCACCAGTGCCATGTGCCTCAACAAACTCTAAGGTGGAGGGAGGAATGGAGCATTCCTCATAAAACTCGTTGAGCAGCAACTTCTGGATCTGACCAGCTGGGTATGTTATACCCTGTTCCTTGTAGCCGTCGCAATTGGTTTTAGCGTGGAGAACTTGAGCGTATACTCTGTGAAAGAAGAAGATGATTTTTGTGTTTATTTTTTTTTAATTTTGCCTCTTTTCACCGAGTTTGATATAGGAAATCGAAAATTGCTTAATATAAACCTTAGAAACCTCCATTCACGCTTCGCTTCCCCCATAATTTCTGTTAAAGGTATCTTTAATCGGATATACCGTAATCGCTTTATCTTAACCAAAAAGCCTTCCCGTAACGAATCTATACTCAATTACTTTTTTATTTATATCAATGTTACAAACAAAACATAACTTTGATCTAAACAATGCAATCACAAACACTAAGTTTTTCCGAGTATCATAGTTTCGTCGGATATTCTCGTTGTTGTTAATTAATAAAGTAATATTATACAGGATGTTTAGTTATAAGTGCATAAGCTTTGAAGAGTGGAACCTATAGGTTTTTTGCCGTCGTTGTTTCAGTTCATAGATGCCTGTAGGCTTCGCCAAAGGTATATATATATATACTATATACTACTTATCGGTATATATATATATTACAGTATATATCTATCGATATATACTGTAATTGTAGCGCTGGGCAGGTGGAAACATGTTTCTGAGCAGTTGCAATCCTATTTATATATATATGTATCCTGGGAATCAATCTCGCGACCTATGCTTGTAACATTCTTTATTTCACTAAATTTAGAGGCTTCCAGGACTAGTGTTTCATTGGCTGAACGTAAGGTGTCCTTGGACGGAACGTCTTAGGCTATATTTTCCAAAGATACTATTCTAGGGTTTTCCTACGTGCTTGATATTTTGTTACAACCTTACTGGCGCTGAACGCAGACCGATGTAAAATGTTCTAATGGAAATTTAATATGAATGCATGTGTCCAGTTGTAAACGTCATGCGGGTAAAATTATGATGATAAATAGTATAAGAATAGGTAGAGAACAATTTAAGATATATTTAATGAAATCAGGCGTTACTTTGCGGAAGTCCATCCTAAGTAAGAAAAGGACCAATATTTAGCCACTTCCGCACATGCAGTGGTAGTCGTGCAATAAAGTGCACCGCCCGCCAGCCCGCTGATAAATGCGTATGCGGCAAACAATGCAAATTACACAACTGCCACCGTCAAATCACTCAACACGTGTTTCACCCCTACAAGGGGGCATCTTCAGGAGTTATGTTACACCGATTAGTGCCAACACAGAGTCATCTCTGGCTAAATATTGGTCCTTTTCTTAATTTAAGATATATTATGGTTTTTATAATACTTTGTTTTATATCGAACCTTCTGGAATCTTTTGCTTTTTGCAGGAAGCAAACCACAATGGCCTCGGAGCGGGCGTATCCATTCGCGCTGTTGTCGAAACTCTTACACTTGCCGTCCAATGACAATACTCCCAACCTAGAAAAGTACAACACAGTTTAGTGACGTCATTCAGAGATTATTTTTTTAAAAATTTATATGTTGTATCTACTCTTTATTAGATATTCAGAAATTAGAATCTAGATTATAAGGTAGTAATTTAAGTTTAAATTCATTTGCTACAAGAAAATATATTAACAGTTTGTCTCAATTAAGAGGAAGTTACTTTGTTATTGTATTATTTTTTAGTTTATTCCCTACCATACTAGACGTAATATACTAACACAAACGGTTATATCTGTTTTAGTGTTCACACTATATTTGTATCGTTAAGGATCTTGATTGACATTCACGTGATGGTGAAGTCCTCGTTGATAAGGTTCCTTAGAGTCCTGATGGTGTCACGTTGTAACGAAATAAGGCAGTGGAAAGTAGAGCCGGATGTAAGGGTGTAAAATGGCACTATTGCCTCCATAATGGAAAATAATGAAATCCGCCACAGATTATTACAATACTGCTTAAAGTAATAATAATAAAATTAAATTATGTGAACTAAATTAAAGCGATCTGTGTAAGAATTTTGAATGAAATACAATAGTATACAAGAGAATGTAAATGAAAGAAGATATATTAAATGAACTTGTGAAAGAGAAGGCTAATAAAACATGTACTAAAAAATCATTTGAAACTGTCAATGTCATAGATTTAAAATAGGGGAATGAGGGGGCCTCCAAAAACGAGGGATGGGGGCTATGACCATAGCCGTCTCTATTCCGGGCCTGTTGTAGGTGATCACGTCTCGGATCCATATGTCATCACCGGCAACACATTTTTTAAGATCTTCAGATATTGTAATAATATATTTTGGACGTGAAGTGATTTTAGAGCTTCTTACTCTTTCTATACAAATCTCAAATAGTTTTTATTGCATTATTGCAGTTTAATCAGTGAAAACGTAGTACAAAGATTTCTATATTAAACGGTTTTATTTAGTTCGACCCGTACGGAATTTGTTTATTTGGATCAAAATGGACGCCGTTCCAATATGGCGGACTAGGTACATATTTTTCCACAACCACCACAACATGGGTATCAAATGAAAGGGCTACACTAGTGAAACACGATGATTATGTCAAAATTTAAAATTCAACATGGAGGCCGTTCCAATATGGCGGACTAGGTATATATTTTTCCACAACCACCACAATATGGGTATCAAAAAATCGTTTAACTTAAAAGTTTTTTAAATGTATTTATTTTACCTTGAAAACTGCAAGGACACGTAAGGATGTAAACAGAGGTTAGAACCTCCAACTATAGCTGCATCGCAGTGTCCATCGCGGATGGCTCTGAAGGCATGTTCTAGAGCGTACAAGGAGCTGGAGCAGGCCGAGTCCACGGTGTACGAAGGACCGGTCGCTCCCAACCAATAGGAGATGCGGTTAGCCAACATAGCACGTGAACATCTGTAATTGAAGTAGATGTTAGAACTTCTACATCTTGATCTGGAACCTGGTAAAACAATCTCCACATAATTTTTCGAAAGTAAACAAAGTAAAACACGTAGAAATTTTTTAATCAAGATGATAAAAAAAAATTAAAAATCGTTATGTAAACGCATCTTTACAATCTTTACAACTGTTTATAAGTACAACTCATCTGACTCTTTATATTTGCTAATAAAAACGAAGTTGAAAGAGCGCTTTATTACTTTTTTATAAATTTTATTATTCACTTCCCATTCTATTTGTTAGTGAGATATTAACAATCAAACTACCCCCCTGTGGGCGTGGGCTTAAAGTTCAGAAACACTGGTCTAACGGTAACGAAAAAATTTAAATTTAAAACCCAAAATCTGCCATCGGACAGCTTGTGCTATATACTTATAATGCATATAAAATAACTACATATTAACCTAAAACATAAACGACATAATAAAAATAAAATATATACGTATGTTGAACGATAGGCAAATATATGTCCCTACATTTCATTCTAGTATACAAAAATAATAAGTGATTGTAATGTATTATAAAAAAGTCAATAAAAAGGGGCTTAGATGAAGGTTTTACAAAACAATCACTAATCATTGTTGTCAATCATTGAAGATTGAATAGTACACATAATTTAAATAATTAAGTTATATAAATAAAATATAAGCAAACAAAATGGAAAGACGAAACATCTTCAATTTATTCCAACGTCCATTATTTAAATTAGTTACCGTCCTCACCTGGCTTCCTTTTAAAACTTTAAACTTTGAAATCTTTACATTAAAATCAAAAATTATATTCGTTGACTTGTTTGTTTGGAGAGTAAGTTTGCATGCGTCTTATTACATTTTGACAAATGAAGAAAGATCTGACATAAGAAAGACCGTCGGGAACCAAGAACGAACTCTGCAAACGAACTAGTCGGGGCTGACGGCGCGACATCAAAAAGTTATGCGGGCTCTATTGTACGTTCCTCGTTTAATTGCATATTTCACTGCAGCTGGCAGTGGCGAGATGAGTACGGACTATAGATGTTCATCCTTTACACCTGGCGTCGTACCGAGAAATTACCTGCCAGCGGTATTTCAGTAGCGATCTTCGTCACCTGCTGCTGCGATAACAAGCGAAACGGCACATCACCGGGTGACGATGTGAATCAGTGTTCGTGGAGTTAGTTTAATATTCCAGCAGTGGATGATGATGATAGTATAGTAACTTACCCGGTGACACCAAATCCGTTGACCTGCATCTTCTCGTAGAACCATGTTTTCTCGGATTCAGAGAAACAGGCACCGATGAACACTCCTGTCTTTGTGTTGCGCAGTTCTTTGGGATTGAGTCCTGTGTGAAAGACGTTGAAGATAACAATTCTATGACTTATACATACACACACACATACACACATATATCTATATATATATATATATATATATATAAACATTAACATTTAGAGGGTTGAATGTGTAGGTCAATTGTCAGCAAAAATATATTAATTATAAAGTGCGAAATATATATTATTGTATGCCGGGAATCGAATCCGCGACATACAATCGCATATGTCAGTTCTGTTCTTTACCACCAGGTTCTGTTTATTTCGTAATATATTGATTCTTAGATTAGGAATACCGTACATTAATTGGCAGCATATATATATATATATATAAATACACACAGACATATGACCACAATCTTAAGAAAGTCGTCACCTAAAAATCGTACACATATATAGATAAGATTCTAATGTATACTTTAATTATTTATATTTCATATAATTGATTACTTTATTAATTTCAAACAATAATAAAGTACTTAATATAGAATATATATTGGGTTCACTTGTTTAATGAGCAAATTAAAATTCCACCGGCGCCCAGAAACGTTCCCTGTGACGAAATTTAGTTATAATTACTGTCAGTGTTAAACTTTTAATGGATTCTCTGATAGAAGGTCCTTTGTTTGGATCCTTCCGACCGGGTTCCATTCAAATCGTACATTGTTTGTAATGAATCCTTAATAAAATATGACTTGATGAGACTTGCCTCTCCATTCTTATACACTTTTGAGAGTGAGATAAAGTGAGTTTTGAAGGGAGCTTCATTGTGAGATGGAATCAAAAATGAGTGGATCCGTAGAAGAGTCAAGATCACATAGCTTGAAGAATTGCTCGTATGGAAATGGCGTTGGACAAGGTTCTTATTACGAGCAAAACGACATAGGATTGAAAGAAGAAACTAGATTCGGGCATCACAAAACCGCATGGCGATCTTTGGTAGTGGTGTTACAGAATTTTGCGTTTTACTTTTAAAAACTCACTTAGTCTTTATCATTATATTATCTGTAACATGTCCACTGCTACCTTTGTTCCTCTTCCTACAGGTTTTTAAGGTAATATATAAAGAACCTTTGCCCATTAGTGGAACTATTACTAAAATTAAGATCAACACGCATTTCAAATTTGTTGGACAATAATGAAGAGATGTTAATATGCACTACGGTACATTTTTTTCTTCTTCAAAAAATTTTCGTATTTTTAATGTAAATATGAAATAAATTTTATAATTAAATATATGATTAGTAGAGTTGTCTGAGAGTTCACTTTTAAAGAGTCATTTAAAAATTTATTAGAAATATAAGTAAAGTTGCATGTTTAATGGAATCAGGCGTTATTTTGCGGAAGTTCATCCTATGTAAGAAAAGAATCGATATTTAGCCACTTCCGCACATGCAGTGGTAGTCGTGCAACAAGACTCTTTGTTTGGCACTAATCGGTGTAACATAACTCCTGAAGATGCTCCGTGGAGGGGTGAAACACGTGTTGAGTGATTTAACGGTGGCAGTTGTGTAATTCGCATTGTTTGCCGCATACGCATTTATCAGCGGGCTGGCGGGCGGTGCACTTTGTTGCACGACTACCACTGCATGTGCGGAGGTGGCTAAATATTGGTCCTTTTCGTACTAAAGTTGCATGTACTGTGGGCAGGTGAGCCCAGTAGGATATAGGATGCAGGCTGTTTCCATCTAGTCTTCTTGGAAATCAGTCAATCAGATAATGTTGAGTAATGTTAAAGTAAATGACGATAAAATATTTAATTTTTGAAAGGTTTATCATTATTTTTTTATCAAAGGAACCCTAACAATCTTTACTTATAATAACGAATAGCAGATGTAAGAAATTGTAATAACCTTAAAAATGTAGACTTCACGAATTTGCTTACGCTTTATACAGTTGAGAAATTTTGCTAAAAGTTATGGAAGATTTTTTACAGCTGAGATGATTTCAAAGTTATTTTAATAATGGATGTTTCTTAACTTGCGAATCAATCTCTTTACTAAAATATTTTCGTAATGGTATTTATAAAAGGCTTTATTCTAAATGTTAATTAACATAAATTTTTGATACTCTTTTTAACACTGCTTTAAGTCAAATGTTAAGTTATATTAAGTCAATTAAATATAAAAATTAATATCATTATAAAACGGGGGTGGTCAAGCTTCTTGATAGTGCGACCCATATATCGAAATTTAAAATTTTCTGCGATCCGCAAATAGTAATGTTTAAAAACGATATTATTTTTTTACACGAGAGAAAAATATAAGTACTAGTAGATTAATAATCTGTTATATGTATATGTATATATATATATATATATATATACTTATATATAGAAAGAACCGCGAGAGATATCGACATTTAATAAGTTACTTTTACTAATACACCAAACAACTCCCCCATCTACTTTCTTCCATCGTAAGTAAGAAAAGGACCAATATTTAGCCACTTCCGCACATGCAGTGGTAGTCGTGCAATAAAGTGCACTACCAGCCCGCTGATAAATTCGTATGCGGCAATCAATGCGAATCACACAACCGCCACCGCCAAATTACTCAATACGTGTTTCACCTTTCCACGGGGCATCTTCAGGAGTTATTACACCGATTAGTGACAAACACAGGTGTTGCACGACTGCCACTGCATGTGCGGAAGTGGCTAAATATTGGTCCTTTTCTTACTTACGACGGAAGAAAGTAGATGGGGGAGTTGTTTGATATGTTAGTAAAAGTAACTTATTAAATGTCGATATATTTCGCGGTTCTTTCCATATATAAGTGTATATATATAACAGGTTTTTTAATTTTATATGGCTATTTTTAAGCACACAGCCTTGAAGAAGATTACGCGCCGGTGGAAACATTTTCTAATTAAGAGCTGTTTTGATGTGTAAAGTCGCAAGCCAGATGTTTCCTTTTACATGCGATTACTTTTCTCTTGAACCTATATTCAATCAGTTTATTTTCATTTGATAGATAGTCTTTAGTAGATTTTTAAAATAGAACACGTATCAGAAACATGTTTTAATGTAATGTTAATTTATGTGTATTGCTGGTGTATCTAAATAAACGAATATAAGATCAGTGATCAATGAAGTTATTAATGGAAAAGTTAAGTATATTCTTTTTTCTCTTCATTTAACAATTCCCTAGTAAAAGCATTTAAATGTATAAAAAAAAGTTCAATTGCGAAATTATCGTGTGGACCAGAAACCGATGCTTCCAATCGCTGCGGTGAATTTAATCTGGCGAGGGCCTCAGAGTTTCTGGATCAGATAAATTGCCCTCATTACGGGAGGACGGAGGGTGTGGGTGCCGGGTGGAGGGGCAAGTGGGTATTCTCCATTGTAATTCAGATACTTCGGTTTCCTTATTTCGCAACACAATTTGTCTTGTTATTTCCAAAGGAGAGGCGACGTTTTTTTAAGATTAAATAGGGACCTATTATGTAGAGCTTCTGCTTGGAGATATAAGATTTTCGAACAACCCTTATAAGGTTTATAATGTTTTTTTAATATGTATAGAAAACTTTACGAATTTAAATAATATTGATGGTTTAATTAAATATCTAATAGGTTCAGGAGTTACATTGTGGAAGTCCATCTTAACTAAGAAAGGAACTAATATATAGCTACTACCGCTATGCAGCAGTAGTCGTGCAATGAAGTGCACTGCCTACCAGCCTATATAAATGCCAAAAACCAAGTCTTGGTGTTTGGCACTGGTCGGTCTAACATCTCCTGGGAATACCCCGTGGAGGGTTGAAACACGTGTTGAGTAAATTAACGGCGGTAGTTGTGTTCCGCATTGTTTGCCGCACACGTTTATCAGCGGGCTGGCGGGCCGTGCACTTCATTGCACGACTACTGCTACATAGCGAAAGTAGCTATATATTAGTCCCTTTCTTAGATGTGATTCAAAACTTGTAAAATAAATAAGAATAAAAGGTGATGAAGAAATCCTTACCTGCGTCAATAACGGCCTCGTAAGCCTTTTCCAGCAGGATCCTACACATAGGGTCCATGGTGTGGGCCTGTTTGAAATGGACCCCGAAGAAGGAAGCGTCGAATTTATTGATGTTGTTGATTTTTCCTGTTCGCTGTGGGATCTCTGGATGGGCTAGTTTCCAACGACGGCCATCCCCGGAAATCAAATCGACCTGTGACATAAAAATACTCTATATTTATGTATAACTACTACTTCGCTAGCTCAGTGACCCAAAGTGGGTCTTGGCCTCCGAAGCGAGAGACTTCCACTTTCCTCTATCTTGCGCCATCGTCTGCCGTTGGTTGACATTCAATTCGCGCAAGTCTGCCTCAACGCGATCGATCCAGCGACACCTGGGTCTACCCACTGGTCTTCGACCCCTCGGTTTTTCCAGGTACGCTACCTTCACGCTCGGTTCCTTACTACTATTTATGTATAAACTATTATATTTAAAAATTCATTCTTCATTCAGATATAAAATTAGTTGCCTCTTGTCCGCGCCGCGTGGCCTGCGCTGCCTTTTTTGAGTGTAAATTTAAAAAAACCTATTCTTTTATCAAAATACCAAAAACTAACTTGAGCAGTTGTATCTTAGCGGTGAAGGAATGAGATTTTGAAATTGAAGTCGAAATTTCGATTCTCAGGGTACAGTGTTATAATCGCTTTATGCATTAATTACGTAAGCAGTGTGTATGTAGTACATAAGATAGGTACTATGTACACACTGCGATCTTCAACTTTCCGGCAAAGTGTGGCTATTATGGTTGTATGCCTTACAATGCGATTAAAATAAGAATAGGACCGGCCTAGCGCCATGTTGTGACGTCACAACGGGAACTTGGTATAGTGTGCAAAAAAGCAATGTTAAAAAATAATACCAGTGGCTAAAGTCACTCGCTCGGTTACCTTCGAAGCAGTTTCCAAATGCTTAATGAAACTTCCAAATACATCACGCGATATATGAATATTGCCACCTGGCCCTGGTACAATTGTTGCTTGTTTTAACTGGTCCAACAACATAATGGCACGTTTTTTCTCTTCCTCGAAGTACTTATCAACATTGCTGATAATCTCTCGAGCTCGCCGATGTAAAACACTACCTCTTTTGCTCATTGTAGAACAAATTAAACAATCAACAAAAACAATTATTATTATTTTTTTATTTTATATATTTAATGCTGACCGTACTTATATGAGTGAAGTTAGCCGAGAGCCCGTCCTCTTCTTATTTTAATCGCATTGTACATTGGGTGCTTATGGACGTAGATTTTTCTAGTCATTACTAACCTTATTGAACAGATTTTCCTGTAGATGGATCACTGAGTCTGAATCGGGGAAGTACCCGGCGCATCCGGTGATGAGCACCTCATCACCGGGCGGCGGGTGCGACAGCCGCTGTCCTGATGTCAACCTGTCACCGGTGAGTGTTGTTGGCGGCATCTGGAAGGAGAAGCATTTCTTTCAATACTATTCTAGCAGTTGTAGTATGAACAAGTATTTAAATATACGCAACATCTCTATAATTTTGTTTTCTAGATGCATCTATTATATATGGCATGAAATAATTGTAATTATTATATATACTACCTCCTTATTAAGACAATGTTTTTTTTTATTCTTACATAAAAATAAGTCATAAAAATCTGTTATTTTCAATATGGAATTGTGTTCAGAGAATATAGATGAAGTAAGAAAGGTGATGTATTTGCATTTGTAAATGTGAAAAGATAGAATATATGAAGGTCAAAAGACAGACAATTTGAAAAACCTGGAAAACTTAGGTAGAGGAATTATTTGCATTTATGTCTCCCAAAAATGAAAAGATCACAGATATTATTAAAGGGTTGTCAAACAAATCATACTCGAAACCTAAAAGCATCTTAGAGTCATAAAATACCTTCCAATTCAGCTAATTCTTATATGAAATAAATAAATAATCAGTTTCAATACGCGTTACATATTAATGGTTATTTGATGTTTTATTTCGCATTCATTTTGGAGGTCAAAGGTAATATCAGTCATAAACAATGGACGAATACGTGAACTACATTACCATTTATTTTCGTTTACATTAACGAATGATTTAAATACAAAAGTTATTTGTTATTTTAATTATTTTTTGTTTCATTGAAAATGTACAATGTTAATACGTATTTGTCTGCAATATTATTTAAAGCATTTCAAATCGGTTTTTATAAAAATGCGCTAATAAAAACGACTTATTTTTTTATTTGATCGACTTTGTATTTTCCAAAAGTTTAGTTAAAACAAGTTGAAGATATCATGGTATCATCATATTTATTGCTTTGATAATTTTAGTGCTTAATATTTCAATATCTAGTCAATGATTTATTTCACGTGATGTAGACTGTATACCGTAGATCTAAAATAATTAAAAAAAACAAAAAACCTTGTTTTGTACTGTAATTTCTTGTTGATCAGTTCTTACGTTATTTTTTTAATATTTAATAGTCCACCTATAATCCTTATATAAATCTTTTATATCGGCAACATATATCATATTTGTTTTTTACATTTTTCCCTTCAGCTAATTCCTTATTTAAATTTTTATATCTATCCGATGCCTTATTACTTATATTACTTATATTACTTACTTATTATATTTACATTCTATTGTTTGTATTGTCGCAAAATAAGAATCATCTTTAAAATAGGTTGCGAGGCGAAAAATATTTTATTGTGAAGATTTTAATGCTTTTTTAAATAAACATTTTTAATCTACAGCTAGAGCATTTTTAATACTGAAAATGAACAAAATGAACCTTTTATTTGTAGGTAAGAGATATATGAATGTTATGAAACATTTATATTATGGGGACCAG
The DNA here is from genome assembly GCF_028537555.1 of Battus philenor. Classification (NCBI taxonomy): domain Eukaryota; kingdom Metazoa; phylum Arthropoda; class Insecta; order Lepidoptera; family Papilionidae; genus Battus; species Battus philenor. The sequence continues at coordinate 12,509,877 of NW_027181686.1, forward strand.
AAGATAGTGTCGCTTTCTTAAGTTAAATACAAGCGACTATATTTTTAATAAGTTTTTATTTCTAATCAATATCCTTTTGCCGTCTAGTATACAAATCAATGCCGGAGCGGTAACAAATCAATCGGTTTTTCTGTAAAATATGTCGACAGAAACTGGCAATTTTTTTAAAAAAAAATTATCAGTATCACACACGATCTAATTTCAAAATAAGAATAAAATACCTATATAATTATTGTTTCGTACAAATGAAAATTTATTTCAAAAGAATTTATAAATTATATCACTAATAGTGGCATTACATACAGACTACTGTTTATACGAATCGATATGATCAGATGTTCTAATTTCAAAATAAAAATAACTAAATACCAAAAATTATACATAAATATACAAAGGTTACATTCTTTCGACATTTAAATTATATGTACATTAATTAAAAAAATTAAATACATAAATTTACACAGAAATGAGCCAATGTTATCCAGAGACGTCAGTTGACGGCGGCCATTTGCTTTCGTATTTTATTTTGCAAATGGCGGCTTCGGTTGCAACAGCGAGCCTTGCGCTTCTAATAGGGTGAAATTACGTTTTTAATTAAACTAATTGTGTACAATATTAAAAAGTTCGTCTTTATAAGTATTTATAACTGATAAAAACTTACGTTATAGTATTAATTTGTTTTTCCTATACTTATATAAAAATGTATACATAAATTATATCTTTTAACAATTATAGAGTAGATATATGTACACATATAAAAGAAATACATTTAAAAAATGATCAAAAACTAAACTTTGAGTGAGAAAGATTAAAAAAATAGATTTCCAAAGAGGTTATAGTGTTGTAGAAAAGACTGGTTCAATAAAAAGAAAACTTAAACAATTAAATGAGCGTAAAAGAAATATATATTAATAAAACATTGTATATACAAGGAAAAGTTTTATATCATCATCATCAAAGATAAATGATGAAATGCTACCTATGATAGACGCAAGTAGAGACTTAGAGTAGTACTTGACAGAAAGAGTTCTGCTGTCTCAAGTTGTCTCTGATCGAAAAGTAAAGAAAAATTCGTCAATAAATTATTCAGATACAAACTGGTATTTTATTAGATGAAGCTGATGCTAGCACGAAGACTTTCACAGCTTCATACGAGTTGAGTTCACGTACCGGAAGGGTTCATGAACACGCAAAATCTTTTACCGGGTACTTGTACTCCAGTTGTATGATGATGTTCACACGTCATCTGAGGATCCAGATCGATCGAATGAGGGGGCGGAAGACCACCCACGGAATCGCATCGTAAGTCATACTGGAGTACATAATAACACGTGTAGTTTAATGTACGTAATTGAACATCGACCTGGGTCGTTCACTTAAATTTGAGTATATCAAAACTATTCGAAAGTCAAACCTCTGGAGGGGTTACCATTATCAGAATAGACAAAAGTTATGTTATGTATAAGCTATATTATGTTACATTATTAAGGATAACTTAAACTTTTTTGACTACTAAGCTTCAACTCTTGTAGCATCAGTGTAAAAGTTACCAGTTTATGATTGATATTCTACAGTATTTTGGAGTCGTGTGAGTTGGAATTACAACGAACAACTCCCCCATCTACTTTCTTCCATCAGGCAAGACGCACGAAAATAACTTGAATTAATAAATAATCACAACCAATTTCAAATCTATCACTGAAGATTAAAAAAAAATATTTAAAAAAATGTTATAGAAAAAAATAAATTATTGTATCCAAGAATATTATACTAATGTTAATGCGTGGAATTAAATGTTGTCGATGCTCATTTGGGAACCTAATTATTGTCGCGTATCTATAAAACTATATTTGTAAAGAGCAACTGTTGAGTTTCTCGGCTCTCACCAGAACTGCCTTCAGGCTAACAATGGCGACGTTTAATGTTAATTGACGATTTGAAAGTGCCTTGTAACTGCCTATTCGAATAAAGAATATTTTGATTTTTAAATAAAAATCTCTTTGGTGACCCCAGATTTCTCAAAGGAAGACAATAGTTACGCGTTACAAATGAATAATATTCTAGTAAAATATATATTTGTGGTGGCCAACCTGTTTCACAGTCCTGTCATTATTTATTTTTAATTTTTTTTCTAGCCGCAATTAAATGCATATTTAAAGAAACTAAAAAAATATTTATTGACATCATATAAATTAAAGTTTAGAATATTTTTATTAAATTAAAATCTTAAAAATGAAACGACTGTTTTATTTTACGTGATAATTCTTTAAAATTTGTTAAATAATCGATTACTTTTGTGACACCTTAGTATATCTTTAAATAGCCTGTTAATTAAAACTGATCGGTTTTTAAAAATCGATTTTTTTAAAATAAAAAAATCAAAAGAGAATTCGTGTACATTTATCGAGACCTACAAATATTCCTTAAATTGGCAACATTTGGCTTGCGGGACGTAGTTTGGCCGTCCCTGTTCTAGAACTTTCGATATCCTATCATGACCGCGACCTTTGGTCCTGCCTTAAAGTCGGTCTTTAGTTGATGTACGCGACCCCCACCATAACCAATTGCGGGTCATATATATATATATATATATATATATATATATATATATATATATATATTTGGGGTTAAAAACAAAACACTGTACTTACCTCGAAGGATCCAAATTCAAGAATAGAATTCAAAATGAATTTCAAACGGACTTCCGTTGCTGGTGTAGATGCGCTATTGACACCAGCGGCGGTCGGACTGAACCTTCCGTCGCCTGCGACTTGTTTATAAAATGGAAAATCATTAAAAAATATATACAGGGTGCTCTGTTTGTTCACATTCAGAGCGTATTATGCTGTATGCAAACATTCATGGTTCGTTGACATCGGCGCTAGCTTATGCGACAAAGTTTATTGAAACTTTAACATGATTATAAATATTTTTATAAATAAAATTATATCGACTTGATTTTGACTACTTATAACCTCTGGTTTTACTTGTGATTATAAATTTTTGTTCTTTGAAATATTTTTTCATGTTTTTTTAAAAAAATGCTAAATAGTATTCCGTTGTTACGTCTTGTTATGTATATAACATTATTAAAATAAAATCATTTAAGTTTCATTAACGGGGTAAGATAAAATGTTTTCATTTATAGAAATCTATTACTACACTAGCTGTGCCCGTGGCTTTGTCAGTTTGAATCTAACAAAATATTATTCACTTTCATTATTATTTTTTAATTGTTTCTAACATAAAACTAACTTATGTTATTACTTATTGCATCAGCTACTACCCGTCAAAATCGGTCCAGACATATCAGAGATTAGCCCAAACAAACAGACAGACAGATACAAAAATTAAAAAAATGTGATTTTTGTATATAAAAGGGGTTATTTTAATAGTTTCAGAGATTAACCAGAATTAATAGACATACTCAATTAAAAAAAATTGATACATACTGTACATTCATATCTTCATCTTCTTTTTAGCCGATGGTCACCAATTGCAAGGTATTGGCCACCTCCAAATATCACCGCGCTGACCTATCCTGCGCTTTCCACATTCAGCGAATTTCTGCGACCTTCATTACATCGTTGGTCCACCTAGTGGGAGTGTTTGCCCACGCCGTGTCTACGAGCACGAGGTCACTTTTCGAGAACCATCTGACCATGGGTTACACGATCGCTGTGGCTCACTGCCAATTCTTACGAGCAATTCCTCGTGCTAAGTCCATGCTGTTGGTTCTTTAGCGAATCTTCGCATTTCTAAATCGATCTTGCAGCGGAACTCTGGGCATACCCAAGTTGGTACTTTGTGCATTAATATAGAATTGTCACTGCACATGAACATGTTTCCAGATGATGGGCAGCAGAGCAGAGTGTACCATAATAACACTGCAATCGCCAACCTGCCTGCCAAGCGATGCGATTAATCCCCCCATAATTATCCTTGAGGAAGCAATTGCCTTTCAATGGATGACTATAGGCTGAAATGAAATGAAGAAGACTCTACAATAAGAAATTTCTAACGGAATCAGGCGTTACCTCGCGGAAGTCCATCTTGAATAAGAAAAGGACCAATATTTAGCCACTTCCGCACATGCAGTGGCAGTCGTGCAATGAAATGCACCGCCCGCCAGCCCGCTGATAAATGCGTATGCGGCAAACAATGCAAATCACACAACCGCCACAACCAAATAACTCAACACGTGTTTCACCCCTCCACGGGGCATCTTCAGGAGTTTGTTACACCGATTAGTGCCAAACACAGAGTGACTCTGTGCATTTCATTGCACGACTACCACTGCATGTGGGGAAGTGGCTAAATATTGGTCTTTTTCTTACGTAAGAAATTTCGTCAAAAAATATATTTTTTTAAATTTATTTAAGTTTTATACACCTAAAAAGACACATGTATTACAAATATAAAATGGGAACCTTGATTAAAATTCGGTGGCCATATTTGGGATTTTCTAAAACGTGATCATGTGCCCAATGTGAGGTTTAACGTAAATTACATTTCGATAACGTAAAGGCTTCGTTCCGTTGATCACGAATGCCTGAAGTGATTTGAATACGTGGATGGTTTAATTGAAAATAATTGAAGAATTTTATTTCTATCAATTATTATTTTTTATATAAATTTCTTTACATAGAGATTTTTCAATTTTTTTTGTGTTACTTTAAGATTTGATTTCTATATAGCTATGAATTGATTGGAAAACTGCAGTGGGCTGAAAAGTTTTCAAATCCCAGGTCCTTCACTAGGTACATTGAGGATATAGTCAAAGTCGGGAAAAGTACCCATTTACGACTTTGGCCGACACAATATATTTATGATAATATCTAGTACGTTTACAATAATTATGATAAATTGAAAAAAAAATAGGGCATGTCCATAGTGTACTTACAAGGCATCGTGAAAAACTGTCTGTAGCAAAGTTTCGACTACAAAAAGTTTCTAATTCATTTGTAATAAATTGATGGTAAAAGGCTTATTATTCAATAAACTAATGTTGAAATGACAAGAATCCTTGGCAGTGATGTCGCTTGACTATTTTGATCTCATTTAGGCTATATCTTATATTATATTCTTAGTTTATATGTGTAAATATGTGTTAAACTTTATTAAAAGATGTTTTGTTGTGGAGTTTCTTACTGCTTTTTCTCCACAACTATAACACCTTGTGAAAATGTCAAACATAGATTAGATTAAAAAATAATATGTCGACAATCAATAGCTCTGCTAAAAGTTCCAAAATCGAATAAATCAATTTTATCTTTATTCAAAGATCGTCACAATCACACATGCATTGACTTTTTCCGATATTGACTAATTGCTTCACCTTGTCGCCTATCTAACCTAGGTCTGATATCAATTCGAAACAAAATATCAGGCGCCGCATTACATTAGATATATTTTTGTAATTTCTTAGATGGCGGATTTGGGATACGTGGGCCATAAGTTCAAAGAGGCTGTAAAAGCCAGGAAGGCTGTGTTTACTAATCGAATATAGCAACAGTAGTCTCGTGGTTGCAATTTGTAAACTTTTTTGTCACCAAGTCCGTCACGTTGCGCTGACAATATGCCCTGTTCATGGCACTAGCAATTTTTCGAACTACTTTATAAGTAATATGTAAAGAAATTAAATTGTAAAATAATATAAAATAATATTAAATAATCTATGTAAAGATTTGTATGCTAAAAAATTATTAATAATAGTATTCGATTATTTTTTAAAGTGTACTCTTTGAGTACATTTTTCAGTTGATATACACTTTGTCTTTAAGAAAATAAAAAATACACAACCAAAGAGTAATATAATAACTTTTTTAATAATAGTTATCTATATTAAAATAAATACAATAAAAGTAACAGCTATTTTTATAACACACTGTGAATAACATTCGACGACGATGTAGTTAAAATAAGGAATTTTGTAAAACGTCCATTATTTTGTAAAATCATCAAAAACATTTTTTTTCATTGGTCACTCTAGAGGATTTATAAAATTCAATATGGTGATCTATAGGAATATACATAGTCTAGACTTCCTATAAAATTCTTGTTATCTTGATATATAGATATATAAATATATATATATAACTTTTTGCCTAACAATATAGTCATATTTGACATAAGAATTTTGTTATAAATTCATATATATCGATAGTTTTTTCAAACGCGAGAACTTCAAAAACGCTTTTTGTAAATGTACATGATCCGTTTATCATGTACATTTACAAAAACTTCCATTTTAGACCACTAACAATGATTAATAGTGTAATTAAAACTTATAGAAGAAATCAAAGGGTCATTATTTTATCATTATCAGTTATTTGTCCGTCTTTAATCATCAACTCGCGTGATGGAAAGCGAAGATGAAGCTCGCAGACTAAGTACCTATTCATTCGGACCCTGAAGACCCTGAAGAGAGAGAGAGAGAGAGAAAGAGATATTTCTCAAAATACTAGGAAGCCGGCAGAATGTTCCATGCGGATCAGAAATAATACTTGGTAAGCCTCCAAGGACACTTTACAGTGTAAGGGTGGTAGTGAACTGACTTTCTACTCGTACTTTATACACACGGGGATGGTGGAATAAGGTCGTTTAGTGCTACAGCGCATTATCCTGTAAAAAATTGACAGATCCGCTGCTCCCCAGCAGTGGTGAAGGCTGAGAAGTTGCTTAAATAACAACTTATTATCATCTATAAGTAGAACAGCACGCCGATCTACTGAGTAACTTTGAATTGGTATTAAACTGATCCATCTAAAAGGTGGCTGCAGTATTCATGTCCCTACCTGTGCTTGATACGAAGTAAGCAACTGTCCTGATGTAAATAGCTCTTTATGTTTATTTACCAGCTAATTTAGCCTTAGTAAGAAAAGGACCAATACCGTACAGGACCGTAAAATGTACGCATTTATCAGCGGGCTGGCGGGCGGTGCATTTTATTGCACGACTACCACTGCATGTGCGGAAGTGGCTAAATATTGGTCCTTTTCTTACTTAGGATGGACTTCCGCAAGGTAACGCCTGATTCCATTAAAAATTTAGCCTTAGTCAATCCAAGGAGCTCAAGATGGTCAGCCAAAGGTATAGCAGTATTTTGTAAGAGTGGAGATTGAAATATCCTTCAATTAAAATAATGTTCAATAATTGTATGAAAATTCGCCTGAATAAATAATTATTGAAATAATTTTTACGATTTTTAGATAATTTTGATGATTTTTCAAATTCAAATTCAATTGATAATATCTTTATTCAAGTAGGCATTTATATGCGCTATTGAATCGTCGATTATTTTCACCGAGTTATTGGTAGGTTACTGCGTATAAATCTACGAAGAAGAAATTTAATAAATTTTCACGTGTACTTAATAATTATAATTATGCAAATGAGTTAACAAACCAAGTTCCTCACATTTCGTTCAACTATAAATTCTTGAATATATAACATAAAAATGAAAGAATGCCCTTATATAATAAAATTAATTTAATACACTCTTAATTAAACGGTTTTATTTAGTTCGACCCGTACGGAATTTATTTGGGTCAAAATTAGAAATTGAAATTTAAACACCTTCCCGTTGTCAGATTGATCTGAAATTTGGTACACACATTTAATTTAGATGACAATATAATATAATAAAATCAATAACATTATAAATCTAAGATGGCCGCTGATACAAAATGGCGGATTACTTATTTTTCCTTAACCCCCTCAATATGGGGATTAAATGAAAGGGCTACACTAGTAAAACACGATGATTATGTCAAAACTTAAAATTCAAGATGGGCGCCGTTCCCATATGGCGGACTAGGTACATATTTTTCCACAACCGGGTATCGCAAAACTGTTTAACTTAAAAGTTTTTAAATGTATTTATTTTAGATTTAAAGTAAGAAAATGAAGGTCTATGATATCTCGTGGAACTTTATTACACATGCGTACACTTATACTCAAGAAGGATTTATTAATTTTTTGAAGACAGAATTTCGGGCTTTACGAGTTTATTTTTATTTACTATGTTTCTCATTATATCTTTTACTATTTTATTATAAGATTTTAAATTATAGTGCATATATAATACATAATATATTTATTCCTTATGTAGTTTTATTAGTAAACGTCGTAATAAAGAAATAAGCAATTAGTTACTTATTACTCTTCGATACAACATAGTGATTTTTATTTTAGTAATATCACTAAATGTATCACTAGAAAATAAAAAAACAAACCTAGGAAATAAGTTTTGCAAAAAGTTTTAGTTTTAAAAAATCTAGTCATTTTGAATTTCGTCTGAAATAATTGTTGTGATGCTACATTATGAACTTCGTACATTGTTTGTTAATCAAGCTCGCAATGCCCGATTTCCGTGACACTGTACTACAGGTCGCCTAAATTAAACTATTAGTGAAATGCTCCACGCATACTAATGCCTTTCTTATCGACCAACCTTTGCTAAACTAAAATCATACACACTTTGTAAAAGAATAATTATCTACAATTAGATTTTTTAAATTCCCGAGAATAACCAGTCTAGTTAATAGGGCTTGATAACTGACACAATCTTCACGAAGATCTTTTATTAATATTACAAGTGATAGAAAATTGTCAAATACTAAAAATAAGATTGAACTTTTATAAGACATTCTTAAACTAAACATCTACGAAGATTCCCAACGCGACGCTCTAAATAGAGCCCGAAATAAACTGGAGAATTATTCTGTGATCAATTTTACATCGTCCTTAACACAGTGGTAAAGCAATATAATTTGTTTCACCATCACCGTTATATCGCACGGTTTGAGGAATATTTTACAATCGGCAGAGCTTCTGTATCTCTACCAAACGACGAATGACTTATTTAAACTCGGCACTTAAATATAAGTACGGGTTTCTGTCAGTCTAATGCAGCTGATCCGATCCTTGGCTTCACTGCCAAAAAATTCGGCCGAGAAGGATGATTATCTATTTATTCAATGCTTAAGAAAATATTATATTTTTCTTATGTTTAAAATTAAGGAAATGCAATAAACTTAAAAAGAAATTTTAAAAAAAGTATTGTAGCGATTATCACTGATTATACTTAGTTAATTTTATTTTTATTTATTAATTAACACTTTTTTGTACACCATAGATAAAAAGAGAAACAATTTATATGATACAAGAGGCGGTCTTGTCGCTCGAGGCGATCTCTACCAGACAACTTTTGTATGGAGATGAGAGACATGAAGGAGAGAGCAGTTTAGGGTGTAGGTTCATATATATATATATATATATATATATACGCGGGAAAAGTACTAAATAATTGCCAATAATTAGGCGATGCTATACAAAATTCAATTTTAAAGGCGAAGGCAGTGCTCTTTTACCACTTTTTAAAATATTTAATAAATTTTTTTATAGCGAAGAAAGAATTTCCGTCAGATATTATTTGTTAGCTATTTTCTTCAAAATGTTGCGTCAAGAAATAGTGTATCTAGTATAGCATATATACATGTCTAATGCCTTCTCCTCGTTCTGTAGAGTGAGTATAAGCTTGTACTAGCCTAATACGAAGCACGAGGTGTTTTAAGCTCAAGAGAAGTTTCTTGTGCATCTGGACCTAACGGTGGACCAGACCGTGGTGCACGCAGTAACTAACTGTCTCGTATTCGAAATACAAACGTTTGAATGTAAAGTAGTGGTTAAGGAGAAGATAGAAAGCGGAACCATCGTCTCTCTAATGGGAGACGAAACAAGCCGCCACTTATTTTGAAATTTTGCAACAAGATTATAAAAACTTCAAAAGGTCGTAACAGTATAGTACATAAAAGTAGTGTAAGTAAATGTAAAACCAATAAGATAAGTTGAAACAGAGGTAAAGTTAAAAACAAAATGTAATATTGAAAACTAAAAATTGTACAACATTGTATACACAGTGAAGAGAAAAGAGAGGCGACGTGTGTAAGAATTGCGAATAGAAGAAAAGAGAATGTAAGAGAATATATAAAATGTTTAAAAGAAGATAGAATGGAAGAAATCGTGAATTTATCTTAAATTAAATAGTAAAATTATTGCACTAAAAGACCCAGTTGTAGCTATAAGAAATGGGGAATTAGAGGCCCCAAAAACGGGGGCTTATATATATATATATATATATATATATATATATATATATATATATATATATATAAGCTTGTGCTACGAATCACAGTAGAAGAGATGAATATAGCATCTCTAATGAGCGACGTGGGCCGTCGCCCCACTTTTCTCAAGCACTGCAGAGTAATAGAGCAAGAAACTATTAAAAGAAATAATAATTAAAAAAGGTCTGGAAAGATCTAAACTATTTAAAAACCGAATAGAACTTACAATTATAGTGTAACAATTACAGTTAAACGAAATTATAAAACTGAGGAGGTAAAATCGTAAGAGAAACATTTAAAATGTGATACAAAAGTAAATCAAGGTAAATTAAAATAAGTAAATTGATACTGTATCTGTGATATTATTGGAATTGAGAAGTATAAGAGACGACATTTTAAGGGTAAGTTGAGAACAATAGAATTTGTGAAGGAAGAATGAAGAAAAGCGTGAAAGAAAAAGTAAAATATGAAAGACAAAATAAAAACTTGAACTGAAATAAAAACTTGAACTGAAAAAAAAAATATTAACTCTATGAATAATAAAAATCTTGCCCATAATTACAGGGGTTGGATGAACTGCCCTTATAACTAAAAAAGAAGGCAGATAGACTGAAGGTGACTTAAAAGTCAATGGACAGGAAGCTAATGTGTGTAATTTTAAAGTAAATACAAAAAAATGACTTAGATCTGCTATCTGCCTTGGATTGTAGCATTCAAATGGGCTGGTCACATCGCCTTAAGCTTAATTAGATTGAAGACCAGAAAAGAAATGATGACATCTTGAAAGTGGTGTGTAAATGGGTCTTTATTCAAAACAGGAAAATGTAAAATTGAATAAAGGAGATTAAACTAGATTTAAAATTAGAAAAAGAATCATTTTGGACTAATAAATGATACTTTTGTTCTGATTCGGTAGGTTGCGCTAAAATTGTGAAAATTCTGTTTTTGATTTCTTTTATATATTTTTATCTAGATTTGTTATACTTCTTGTTTAAGTGAAACATGTTTAACACATGTGTAATTATCGCGTATATAATGTAACTATATGCTTGTTAATAACTATATAATATATTTATATTTTTTTTGTACATTTGTTTCCCAAAAATTTAACTTATAGGATCCCACAATCTCGCTGCGATAAAAATTGTATAAATTACATTCTTAGCTGATCAGTATACAGTACAATGAATATTTTAATCAAATTTCAAGTGCCTTAACCTTATAGTTCAAGAGATAATGTGATGAGTAGGTACATGCTAGGAAATAATGTAGACAGGTGTTTGTGAATAGTTCGATAGTGCGGTAGTATTTGACAGCGGCTGCCAGTGACCTTGTTTCAGTCGACCCGGGGCGGCTTTTGAATGAACTTTAGGAGTTATTTATGCATCCATTTGTATACAGTGACTCCTATTGTTCAGCGGTAGAGTTCATACCACTCACCGCTCGACGCCTCCTATTAAATATATTAAACGTAATATCACTTACGTGAATAAAATTTAATTCGACTATGGAACAGCTATTTCAATTAAGCACTTCATTTAACACGTTCACTGCGGGCCCAATTTTGAAGAAGTTTCAGCTGGTGCGGCTGAGGTCGAATCAGCCTCAAGCTGAACTTCCTAGTAGTGCGGTTGAGGCCTTTTCTGCCTCATGTTCATCAATATTTTTGCAGCCGCCGCACTAGAGAGAAAACACGAGTTTTATGCGCCACACCAGTGCAAAGTTTACCATGAGGCTGAATCGGCCTCAAGCCGCAGTGAACGTGTTAATATATTAGAACATATTTTGGTGACAAAAAAAGAGAGAGAAAGAGAGAGTTGCTTTTAACAACTTAGTCGTCGAATATATGACGTCAATCATATTAAAAAAAATGTAGTATGACTGAACCAACAATATTCTTTCATCATCATAACTTCAGTCGCAGGATGTAGGTTGCACAAAAGCCTCCGTCATATATACGAATCAGACCAGTTTTTTTTTAAATGGCCCCCGCTATTGGAGGCCTCTCGTACCCCTAATTAGTTAAGATCAGGGTCTTTGTTTACAAATAAGTTTTTTCAGATTTTTCATCTTTATTCTTCACTCACTGTCATACTTCTCAATTTCTTTTATTCTTACCTTATTTCCATCATAATATCTTTAATTTTGTTCTTTTATTCCTTCTTGCTTTTATCGTCTTCTTTCTATTATCTTATTACTCTTAGGTGACTAGGTAATTTTTTTTATTCTTTATTTTATTATTTACATATTTTATTTTTTTTATCACAGTTTTCTTTGAATCGTGCTTTCTTTATACATTACTGCACTTTTCTTATTCTATTTTTCCTATTATTAATTGACTACATAGTTATTAGTTAGACTAAGTATATAGTTATTTTATGTGCAGTTTATTAGGTACCTACTTATCTATACTGTTAAGTTAAAAAAAAATAGAATATGTAATGTGAATATGTTGAAATGTAATATGAATCAGACCAGTTGGAAGCTGCGTATAACTTATAACTTTACAAAGACCTTCAGGTCATCTGCCTATACTAGTGGATATTACTCTATGGTTACCGTTCCGTAGTCTATACTCCAGTATTTTAAGCTATCTAACTATAAAAACATACGCAATTTATTACACCCAAAGGTATTCAAGGAGGATATACCAAATATTTAATGGAATCAGGTGTTATTTTGCGCAAGTCCATCCTAAGTAAGAAGGACCAATATTTAGTCACTTCCGCACATGCAGTGGTAGTCGTGCAACAAAGTGCACCGCCCGCCAGCCCGCTGATAAATGCGTATGCGGCAAACAATGCGAATTACACAACTGCCACCGTTAAACCACTCAACACGTGTTTCACCCCTCCACGGGGCATCTTCAGGAGTTATATTACACCGATTAATGCCTCTGTCCTTTTCTTACTTAGAATGGACTTCCGCAAGGTAACGCCTGATTCCATTAAATATAAATCTGTTTTAAACTTTATTAAAAGATGTGTTATTGTGGAGTTTCTTCCCGCTTCTCCACAACTATAACACATTGCAAAACAGAGTAGAATCAAAAAATACAATAGATTAAAAAAATAAGTTGACAATGATTAAGAATTCTGTCAATAGTTTCAATGTTGAACAATTGTCAATGTTGTTGCATTGAAATACGTATTATTCATGCATTGAATATATAAGGTCGTAGTTTTAAATAATTGTGTTGCAAAGCAAATCTGACACCACATACATTATTGGCGGTAATTACAAAATAATTATATGTATGTAACAATTGCGTAACTTCTTCGGAAAAGGTGACCACTCTTTTATATCGTGCGTTGTTATATATACTAACATCTTACTTTTCTTTCTCTACTTTCTCTACCTACAATAATTTATTTTTAACTATCTATGTGCTATGTATATATAGGTATACCACTGGAGGGATTTATCATAATCGATTGTGATATATCCTACTCAAGTAATTGTTGGAGGTACAATCAAAGTTGTAGATTATATATCTGAGAAAAAAACAGTTTGGTAAGTCCGACTTTGAGAAAGAGACCACTCGCCGAATCAAACTCTGATGAACAGGTATTCAGGAATATTTAATGGAATCAGGCGTTACCTCGCGGAAGTCCATCCTAAGTAAGAAAAGGACCAATATTTAGCCACTTCCGCACATGCAGTGGTAGTGCCAAACACAGACTCTGTATTTTTGACTCTGTGTTCGGCACTAATCGGTGTAACATAACTCCTGAAGATGCCCTGTGGAGGTGTGAAACAAGTGTTGAGTAATTTGGCGGTGGCGGTTGTGTGATTCGCATTGTTTGCCGCATACGCATTTATCAGCAGGCTGGCTGGCGGTGCACTTTATTGCACGACTACCACTGCATGTGCGGAAGTGGCTAAATATTGGTCCTTTTCTTACTTAGGTATTTAGGAAGCTTCGAAACTATCTTTTCGTACAAAATAACGCAATGTATTAAGATGAAGGTTTGTAACTAATGTGGGAACTTATAACTGGATACTTAAGAAGGCTCGGGAGAGAGAAATGGAGAAGACTGTGCTGGGGTTTCGCTGCGAGATCAAATCAGAGAGGAGAAGAAAGAACCAAGGTCAATGACATAACTTGAAGAAGTGCTCTTTTAAAGTAGCAGTGGGCGGTGCATGTCGCTCGTGCAACAACGACTTGCGGGCGGTGAGTGGGATGCAGCGTGGGTACGCACCCCACTAGGTGAACTAAAAACACTTTAAGTCGTGGGAAGTCCCTGAATGCGAATAACCCTAGATCGGTCATTGTCGCAATCTTCGTGGGAGGCCATTACCTTACAGTGGGCAACCATAGGCTGTAAAAGAGGAATTACTATATATATGTCAGATGATTTGATTAAGTAAACAAATCAAAAGCCTCTAACAAAAAAGCCTTCAACAATTATCCATTTGCATTTGTACGTTTCTCTCTCGACTCAACGAAGTCATAATTGAAACGTAATTATACATTGAAATGCACTAAAAGCAATTTCACAAATAAACCATTTGTTAATTAACAAATCATGCAAAGTAGAGAGGAATAATAATTTTATTTAATATATTAATAGTTATTCAATTTATACTCAATAAATTTGTTTCATTTTGAAATACATTGAAATTAATTATGATATATGATTAGTTTATTGGTGAAATGTTAAATATATTTATAATAATTGTGTATAATAATTTATAACAAAGTGCACAGAGTCTCTGTGTTTGGCACTAATCGGTGTAACATAACTCCTGAAGATGCCCCGTGGAGGGGTGAAACACGTGTTGAGTGATTTGACGGTGGCGGTTGTGTAATTCGCATTGTTTGCCGCATACACATTTATCAGCGGGCTGGCAGGCGGTGCATTTTGTTGCACGACTACCACTGCATGTGCGGAAGTGGCTAAATATTGGTCCCTTCCTGCCTGGTGATTTAAGAGCGATCAATAAATGATGCAGCTGTAACGCATTAACGGCGTGGCCACGTCCGCCTTTCTCTATAGATGGACCGGTAATATAGTTAGGGTAAAAATAAGACTCGAGAGTAAAGCCGTCGAGCAAGACCTTAAGGTAAGTCAATTAAGAAAAGTAATAAATATTTTAGAGAAATTTAAAAAAAATTGAAATAAATGTAAATGAATTAAATAAAAATGCATCAATACTGTAGTTAAAAAATTTATCGATGTTCAAACTGTAGTATAAGAGCGAAGAGGAAGGAAGGAAGGTGATGAGGCAGATGATAAGTAAGCGACGGAAATATATATATTGTGAAGATTAGAGAGAGAATGAGATATAAAACTATTAACTAGAAAAAATTTTCTTGACTTTATAACGTTCCCATACATGGCAGGGGGGACGAGAGATCTCAAAAAATGGAGACCATACAAAATAAAACATACATAAGGTCGCGGTACGTCGCTGATTCAGGGCGGCGCAAAACCTGGTGATGATCTTTGAGGGAGGCCTATACCTTGTAGTGGGTGTCTATTGGATGATGATGAACAGTCCCATACATTTCCATACAAAAAATATTTTTTTCTAATAACAGTTCTATTATGATCATATTTACGATGGACTTCTTTGCAGCTATACAAAAGCGCAGAGGTAATCTATAAATTAACATTTGCAGAGTTATTTCGTGTAAAATCAATTGTAACTTAGATTCTAAGTAACAAGCCACGGACACCGCAATGTTCGTAAGTACAAAACTTCCTAACTTACACCGATACCGGGGGATTGTTCCTAACTTCACCATACCCTCGGGCCACATGTCAAGGAAGAAGCATTTAACATATTCAAACTTCTAAACCTTAGGCTTAGTGGTAAATAAACACATGCGTGATAAGTTCGATAGGTAATAATATTTGATCAATAACAGAAAGTAAATCTTTGTGAGGAAACTCTGTAAATATGTCGCTTTAATTATGACCTGACAGAAAATACTAAAATGTATTGTTAACAAAAAATGTTAATTGCCCTTTTAATTAACTAGCCGAATTGGTTTAGGCAATCTTGAACTTTACACTTATCGACACATCTTGCGATATTTATTTACTCATTTATTTATTCCTATAGCATTTCCTGTTTAATTATATGTTTTTAATACACTCTCACATTTTTGTATTCACGACTTAAAGGTAAAATTAATTGCAAAAGAAAAAAAAAATATTTGTTATTTTTTTTTGCTAACGGTATTTTTGACGTCATTAAAATGGCGGATGTGCGTTGGAGCAATTTTTTGAAGTAACTCAAAGGACTAATAATTTATTTCAGATATAAATAGATGAACCTAATAAACATGTGAAGAGTATACTTTACGTGGGTTTATTATGAAGATCAGACTGTTGACTGTCTGTGCCGATTTATGAGTTTCGATCGTATAGGTAGGAAGAAGGAAATCCCTTGAACAAGTGATGATGATAAGAAAAGTCGAAAACAAATATACCAATCTACTCAACACTTCTTTTATTGAGCAACGATTCCTCTGAAGCCTAACTCAGAACTGCCTTCATTACTGTCATATGTCTCTTTCGTTGTTCAGTTGTTTTTCTCGGAGAGGACGTCGAATGGTTACATAGATTAGACAGCCTATTAGTCAAAGAGAAGTTTAAGAAATAGATATCATCCCTTGCTTATCCTGCGTATTAATCTGCAATAAGCTCTATAATATGTTTATAACTTTATTTTTAACTAATCTTTTTTGTAAAAATAAAATAAAAAAATATGACATTACTTATGCGCCACCTGTTATACATAAGTATTTCTGCACAGTTTAGTCGTATTGTTAATAAAAGAAACAGCGACGACTTAGTTGCGCAATTAATATTTTCTTTCCGTTAGTCTCGTGTTTAATACCGCAAATATATATTTGTCTTTAGAACCTTCTTCGTTTATTATATAAACAACTCATTCTACCCAAGTTTATAATAAAATATTACCAAAGAAATTTGTATTATTTTAGTAAACAAATATAGCTTTAGAAGTTGCCGTGATATTGGAATCGAAAGAGGCTCTAAGGGACTTAAGCTCCTTATTTATAAAGCCTTTTACGTTTCTAAGCGCCTTGCAGCAATCTAATGAGTGTTTTTCGACGTAGAGCAAAATATTTATCTGAACAATAAATATAAAATTTTTTGGGTAATTATATATATAATTTCGTTACAATAATTACGTTTAGATTCTATGCCGTCCGGCGACACCACAGTGGTGTCGCACGAAAAATAATATAAATAGCATCGACGAGTTCTGTTACTGTTGAGTTCTGTTGGTGTTTTATTTAAGTAACAATAAGTTACACTCGTCAAAAAGTTTTTGTTTTTATAAGTGCTTGTGCCCTTTCATCGTGGCAGACGAAATGGACGACACGATTATTTATGATAATGGCGGGCGGTGCACTTTGTTCCACGAATGCCGCTGCATGTGCGGAAGTGGCTAAATATTGGTCCTTTTCTTACTTAGGATGGACTTCAGCAAGTTAACGCCGGATTAAATATTTTTCATCATTATGTTTCGTTCTTCAACAGATATCCACATTTTTGATCCGATCTTGAGCGTAGCTTCGAGCATAGTTTTCTCCATTGCTCTTCATATACTATTTAATAAGGTTCATTGTAAATGACCATCGGTTTCACGTACTTGTCAAAGATCTCTCAATTTTTTTTTTGTATATTAAAAAGAAAAATTTTAAAATTAACATGTAAAACAGATGTGTGTAATGTCGGTCGAGTTCTCATCACCCCTGCACCTGCACCGGACAGCTCGCGAGAGGATCACGTTCCGGAAATCGATTACGTCTCGTCGACCCGCTCTTTGAGATGTCAAAATTTAAATTAATATTCAAATTACCGCTCGGATCAACATGAGAACGTAATCCAGTCATTCGGCAATTCTCGTTCCACGTCCGGAAAAGTTCAACGTTTTTTTAATACAATCATTTATACGGATATAATATGCTTTTGATCGATTAACATACTTAAGTAAATTAGATGTACAAAGAAACATTCTTATATCAATTAAATGCTTGGGTATAAAATATATGTGTATGTAAAAACTTGCTGATCTCGCAAACGTTATTTTGCAAAAAATAATGTTTTTAATTTACAAATAAAAAATAGGGGTTGATCGTAGAGGAGTGAAAATTAAGGGTTGTATGTATTATTGTATGTTGTATCATAAAAAAATAAAAAAAAAATTTCGTTAAAAAATTAAAAAAATTTTTTAAAGGTGAACAACCCTTATCACTTAGGGGTATGAAAAATAGATAGTAGCCGATTCTCAGACATACTGAATACGCATATTAAATTTGGTAAAAATCAGTCAAGCCGTTTCAGAGGAGTTCAAGTTCGAACACCGTGACACGAGAATTTTATATATTAGATTGACCGCAGTCCCCAGAAGAAATAATCTCACTGATATAGTTTGAAGAATTGCTCATTTGAAGTATCTGAGCATTAACAAGCCGGTAGACGCGTCTTTGGTAGCTCTTTCACTAGTTTTTTTATCTTCTTAAACCATGGGTGGACAGGATCTTTATTTAAGTTATAATATTTCCAAAAATTTGAATTAATTTCCATATTCATCTTTTGTCTTTCTCATTGTCTTTTATCCTTTCCTCTAATTTCTTTCACAATATTTTTTATACCATTCCATACTTCCTTTCCATACCCCATTCCCCATTGCTTTCGTCTTCCCTTCAGAGTTCTATAATTTTTAATTTTTTTTACCGTTTTTCCGTCATGTACAATCCATGATCACAATTTTACATTATATATCATAGATTTTTCACTCATATCTATATGTTCAATTTATTTCTAGTTTTATCATTACACGCTTCTGTAATATTTTCAATGATAAGGGATGGTGGGTATTTGATATTGCAACAGTCTTGATGGAACGTGAATTGTTCAAGATAATACACCTTTGCGCCGACTCCTTGGCCGCCTATCCTGTCGCTTCTGCTAATGCCAGCTCTACCTGATATACGGTGCAGAAGTTGACCAACTTCATGAGGAAGCCTTGGAGTTAAATTTAAGGTAAAAGCCTTCTATGCTAATCTTTCTCAAGCTTGACGAATCTGATAAGGAAATGCCTATAAGGTAACAATATGCCATCAGAAATTCTTTTCTTTTCCTTTCCTTTGTCTTGATTCTCTTTGTCATCAATATAAATTATAGCTGAAGTTACTATTTTGATTATGTTCGTATATTCATCACCATGTTTTTCTTTTGGAAGTACAGGGTCGTTTTTTGTCTTATTTTTTTTAACTGTCTTATTATTATTCTCTACTATCATTCTTAAAATAATCTATCGTTCCATTCTTTCTTTTCACAGTGCATTCTATCTTTCTCTTTCGTTCTAATTCTCGTTCATACATCGTCTTCTTATTTCTCTATTTCACATTTTTATTAACAGTTTTATGCTTACTCTATTACAATGTTTTACTTGTTTATTTTTGTAACATGTTTAACTATTGCTTTATAAAAATCTAGAAGCTATTCTCTATTTTTGGAGTCTTCTAACATCACAATGCTAGATTGGAAACGCTCACTAAAGGCATAAGCGTTTCAAAAGATCGTCATTTCGGGAACTTGCAAACTCTACTATACCGTTGGTCCATCAAGTTCAGAGTTCCCCAAACTTTTTTGTGTCATAGACCCCTTGCCATGTTTTTCCGTGTTGGGTAGACCCCTTACTTACCTGATAGTGATTTCCTGTAAATTTCTAACTGTAGTAAAGTTTAGTGTTAAAAACTTAAAGTAAAAACACATGTTATGTTATAAAATTATATTGCGACCACAAAGCGAATACCAACATCCTACAACTTACACAATTTTATAAACATATATAATAAATTTTTTACTTCATAGGTACTTTTATAAATAATGTAAATGTTTTGATATTATAAGATAGTATGATGTAAGTAAATAGGTACTATCAGTGTATGTGTTGAGAACCACTATCGTGGACCCCCATTTTCATTTTATGGACCCCCAAATTTTTTTTTCGCTGACGTAGACCCCTTGCAGGTTGTCATAGACCCCTAGGGTTCGATATAGACCACTTTGGGAATCACTGATCTAGTTGGTGGCCTATCCACGTCGTTTGTTCACTATTGATCACCATTACTATTTATTACGAAATAAAGTATGTATTTTCCTATTTTCAAATATGAGTCCATAAACTGATTTATGTTTAGGCAATGTATAACGTATCTATCGATTTCGAACTCTCCTCGATTTCATATCGCTGCCAACTCTATTACGCGTGTTTTGTATTTGCATGAATATTGGATAGCCGTCTTCAAGAGGGCCGAGAGTAGGGAGGGAACAATAAGCTTGTATTCTCAGGTTTTGGGACACTTTTATACATTGTTTTACTTCACAAGCGAAGCGTCTGTGAAATTAGTATTTATAAGCATCTAGTGTTTACAAAATCCTAACTATTTTATATTATTCTTCATTTAACCCTTAATTGCATAATGGTGAAAAACTGCAACATACCAATTAAACGGTATAAGCAACAAATGCATTATGTTGTATATCTACAACATGTGGCTTTTAAAAAAGTATAAGAATAGTTCATATTTTATATGATGAATATATATATATATATATATATATATATATTTATATATATATATGTATACATATATGTATATTTTTAAAAGTATACATAAAAGTCATGCATTTAAGTGTTAGTACAAATGTCTAAAAAATGGTTTTTAATGTACATGGAGCACACGTAAAAATTTTAAAAATTTTAGATGAATTATATTATAAATTAAAAAAACAGTCGCAAATAACAGACTTTAGATAAGAAGGTTTTTTTTTTAATCAATACTGGTACGCTATATTTAATACACTGGGCGGCAGATATCGGCCATATCTAAGTGTTGGGCGGCAGTGTACCGGTTTGCCGCCCAAGGTGTGGTAAGGTGATAAGAACAGCGAACTCAGCAACAAAAAAAATATATATTTAAAATAAGATAGTAGTGGGCAGAGGGCCTATTCTCATTTTCGCACAGGACGGTAAAATACACACACTATTGGGATGCCACGAAATACAAACACAGTGGTGTGAACTTAGTTATGCTCTAAGAACACACACACATAAATCTAATATATAAAATTCTCGTGTCACGGTGTTCGAACTTGAACTCCTCCGAAACGGCTTGACCGATTTTTACCAAATTTTACATGCGTATTCAGTATGTCTGAGAATCGGCTACTATCTATTTTCCATACCCCTAAGTGATAAGGGTGGTCCACTCCTAATTTTTTTTTTAATTTTTTAGACAATTTTTTGGTTTTTATTTTATTATGATACAACATACAAAAATACATACAAACCTAAATTTTCATCCCTCTACGATCAATCCTTATCTTACATTTGTTAATTAAAAACTTTAATTCTTTTGCAAAACAACGTTTGCGGGATCAGCTAATATATATATATATATATATATATATATATATATATAAATTATCACTTTAACATATCAAATACCTGCTTTACAGACCGACGACCGCAATGGACGCCATTATAACACCATTGTTAACAGCGCCATCTATGAAGTGTCAAGGTTAAACAGACACTGCTTTACCGACATTAAGTCAGCGCGGCACAATACAAAATAGAATTATTAAAGAAAATAGTTCCTTTATATATATTTAGTATATCTCTCCACATGTAATAGATTAGATATATTTTACTAAACAAGCATAGTATAATGAATAGAATCGCACAATTAGAGTAATTAATCACCGACAACAAGGCGAACAGAAATTTAATAGAGTCGCTAATTGCTTGTATATTTTGTTAATAGAAACATAACAATATCTTTCCGTTATATGTGAAGCTGTAATATTGAATTTCAAAAATGGGCAACTCCATGTCTTTCTGTGCTTTAATACAGTTATTATTTTAAAATACGATGAAAAGTGTTAAGGAATGTATTATTGTGTTAAATGTTTAAATGCATCCACGAAATAAAGTCGCAGGAAGTCCCTGGATACGAGCAGCGCAGTACCGCGTTCATTGGATGTAAAAAAAAAGGAGAAATATTTACTTATTGAACTTAATTTTGACTTTAAAATAAACGTTAATAGTTTTAAATAAGCATTAATTTCAACATTTCTTCTTCGCGTCTAGGGTTCAATAAACCGCATTTGGAATAGAAGGGCAAGGTTAGTATGCGACAAAGATTGTAAAGAAATATAACTCTATATATATACTATTTTTGAATGCGAGCAAGGAAAGTATAACGTTCACTATTGGACATAAATCTACCCTATAGATTTACAATGAGACCGACACGAAGCGGCTTGCATTCGACGAACTCAATCTTGAAGTGTGGGATCGTATGCGGCGCTTATTGGGTTTGTGGTCTTGACTCCAGAACTTTCACGCCACGGCATTTCTGCTCACTATGTTGGCTGCCCACTGTTACTTCAACTTGTCGATCTGCTGGGCCATGTCCGTTACTTTTGTGCGTCTACGGAACTTCTCATTTCTAATTCGATTACGTAGAGAAACTTTTAGCGTAGCCCTCTCCATGGATTTTGGAACAACTGTGACCTTGTCAGCATGGCTCGTATACTGTATGCCTCTATGAAATCGATCATTTTTAGGCCATTGGCAAATGAGGTCAGAGGTGTGAAACAACTGTCAAAGGTCAACGTAATTTTCAATTCATTGCTGATCGAAAAATAGACAAATTTATCAGAAATCAAATTAGGAACATACAAAATCAATTAGAAATACGTCGTAGGATATACAGGAGTTAATAAATATATATTAAGATGGAAGAACGAAGTTCGCACCGATTAAACGACACTTTATCTCCTTAGTTTATTGTCACTTTATTCTATATATTTATATAACTATTTATTCAATCTTCGCTTATATAACATTACTCTATTTTCAATTATCACATCCTATACGCTATAATAACATTTTTTACATGTATTTCTTTAATGAACCTCTTAAATTTAGTAATAGATAATAATAAAAAAATTTAAATGATAAAATTAACAATCGACATCGGAACTTTTAACGGTAAAATAAAATTTCAACTTTTTTTATTTTTGACTCTACTCTGCTTCGCAAGGTGTTATAGTTGTGGAGAAGAAGCAAGAAGAAACTCCACAATAACACATCTTTTAATAAAGTTTAACAATACAGATTTATGTACATACATTTTGTCAGCTATAGCCTAAATAAAAACAAAATAATCAGGCGCGACATTGTCAAGGATTTTGGTTTTAAATAATCGTTTATTGAATAACAAACATTTTACGTGTCAATTTAATTTTAATATGCGTTTTAAATATTGTAAATGGTAGTCTAATATAATTTTGCGGAATTTTATTAAAAAATCTGATTTAATTTATAACAAATCAATTTGAGATTTTTTTGGTATAGGCGGTTTATCACGATGCATTGTAAATACACTATGGACGTTCCCCAATTTTAAACGGTTTTTTTTAGTTCGACCCGTACGGAATTTATTTGGGCCAAAGTTAGAAATTTAAATTTAAGCACCTTCCCGTTGTCAGATTGATCTGAAATTTAATAAAATCAATATATTTATATAATAAAATCAATAACATTATAAATCTAAGATGGCCGCCGATACAAAATGGCGGATTACATATTTTTCCTTAACCCCCTCAATATGGGTATCAAATAAAAAGGGTATACTAGTAAAACACGATGATTATGTCAAAATTTAAAATTCAAAATGGACGCCGTTCCAATATGGCGGACTAGCTACATATTTTTCCACAACCACCACAATATGGGTATCAAAAAACCGTTTAACTTAAAAGTTTTTTAAATGTATTTATTATTAAATTATTATGATTATTGTAAACGTACAAAATATTATCATAAATATGTTTATGTAATGCAGTAAACAATAGTAACTAGTCATAATTTGTACATTTTCAGGTGGAATTCCGCGATTGCTCAAAACGAAATTAAAAAGTAATTACTTTTAATACGCACGAAACGTAATTTTTAAAACTGGACATTATTAGGGTATTATTAAAATAGATTAACAGACTTACTATTTACTTAAAAACTGTAACATGCAAAAACGTGTGCAAAAAAATCATAAGTGATAGATGTAAATTTGAAACAAAGGCACGGATGTTAATGTCTGTGAAATGTATATCCTTATAGTAAAAAAAAACGAAAGTAATTATCCCAGGGGATTCGAAAGTTGAATTGGCAGGGTCAAGGACACAGGCTTTTGATTGAAGAGAGACCATGGATCCACAAGCGCAGCCTACAACTTGTCAAGAACTAGAAAAACTCTAACGTACAGTGGCCTCTGCAACCTTGTCATTGGACATGATAAAAGGCGATATCTGATCCCATACGTCTGCTTAACTTTCGTTCTGAACCTCTTGACTCTGAAGTCTGTCAATAAATCATTAAACCCGTATCGAATCTGGCCATAAATACTGTTGTAATTAAAAATAAACAAAACATTACTTTTGAATTAGGAAAATAATTTGTAATATTAAAATAGGATGATAAAGAGAATCAAATCACTGTGGTTGCGTTATGTAAAGCAGGTATTGCGCCAAAAACAATTTTTAAAATCCTCCATACGCTTGATATTAGTCATATGTTTGTGTACTAGGCTATCGATAGGTACAATGAAACCTTTTATGAAATCCCGTGTTATGAAAAAGGCGATCAAAGTAGTAAGAGAAATAATTCTAAGAAATCAGGTCCGAAATCAAGAGATTTTATCTCGGAAGATGAAGATAGCACCTAAAATCATTTCCTTTGATGTAAAAGATGATTTAGGACTCATAAGAGACGCATTTGTTCTTTAATAGATATTTTAAAAATCATAGACTGGTAAAATCAAAACAATCAAAAATGTTTATATGATTGTACATTGTTTAATAAAAGCAGAATGGAAAGTAGAAAGCAGCAGGATTGACCACATATGTTGCTGAACATGAGTCCAGCCCAGGACTTCTGTCCACAAGGTAGAATTACAACTTTGCTAAGATCTTTAGATGATTTGTGAACAGCAGTCGACATCCTGTGATTGAAATGAACTAAAAAGCATCATCTAAATTGACGTGAATATATTTAAAAGTCAAGGTTAATATTTATTCCGTCATTGTTGGCTTCCATTGTCGAATATACAGTGAGGGCGTTTTTAAAAGCATCCCCTGAATACCTCGCCTGTCTGCCATTGTTGTTGGAGGTAATTAATGAGCCTACCTCACAACAACACATAGCTCTACGAGTTGGTTCGTTGTTTGAAATATGTCTTGACCGTGATTATTCAGTTTTATTCTCTATTGTATTCACGAGAACATACAGACAAAAGAACAGACGCTACTAATTGCGCATTTTTCTTGTTTCATCTGATATGTGTACAGTGTATAATAATTTTGATTGACTTTTAATACCTTAGTTTTGTCTGATACGGAAATTATAACAGAGACAATCTATTTCAAGGACTAACAAAGATTCCAGTATAAAATACTACGAACGTTCGACGCGGTTTATTAAAACTTCGTTAACATCTTCGGATACTTCTTCTTCTTTGTAGTTGTCTCATAACAGAGGATCATCAAGCAAATCAGTTGCTACTATCTTCTTTTCCATGCTGTGCTATTCTGTGAGTTTCATGGAAGTACACACTGTTGTTGCATGCTTTTGAAATTGATCCAGTTCAACGCAAAGGTAACCAGTTCTTTGGCGCTTTTACTCTACATTTATGATAACTATGTTAACTCAATAGCTCTTTCAGGAACCTCAGCTTAGACTCAACAATATTACCATATTGGAACCTGCCAAGGTCCCGGAGTTCCAAATTTCAAATCACACATATACCAATATGTGTGATTTGAAATTTAGAACTTTTCTAAGTAAGAAAACGACCAATATTAAGCTACTTCCGTTCCTTTAAATCACTCAACACGTGTTTCACCCCTCCACGGGGCATCTTCAGGAGTTATGTTACACCGATTAGTACTTAACACAGACTCTAAGTTTATTATTATTTATTTAACGGTGGCAGTTGTGTGATTCACATT
The DNA here is from genome assembly GCF_028537555.1 of Battus philenor. Classification (NCBI taxonomy): domain Eukaryota; kingdom Metazoa; phylum Arthropoda; class Insecta; order Lepidoptera; family Papilionidae; genus Battus; species Battus philenor. Next base: position 12,536,074 of record NW_027181686.1, read on the forward strand.
GTTTGCCGCATACGTATTTATCAGCGGGCTGGCGGGCGGTGCACTTTGTTGCACGACTACCACTGCATGTGCGGAAGTGCCTAAATATTGGTCCTTTTCATACTTAGAATGGACTTCCGCAAGGTAAGGCCTGACTCCATTAAATATTTGGAACTTTTCGCCTAGACTTGCAATCTTGTCTACTATCTTCTTGTATAGTAATGGATTCCGTATTAAATGAAATAAGTTTAGTTTTAGTGGCGCATACGTTAAGAAAGCCCTCATGTTGCTTGGGTCACATCACAACTCAAGCATGCCTGAGAGGATGAATCTCGTCTTGATCAGTCGCTAGTAGCCTAGATATTATGTTTTTATTTCGAAACAGACGACGTATGTCACAAACATTTACCTTTGCAATTAATTTATCGACTAGCTGAACACGCGACTTTGTCTGCGTACTATTATACAAAAAAAAAATTAATTCATTTAGTATTTTTTTTGTCTAAGAATTTTTCTAAACTAAAAATAGGCAAAGTTATCCATTACATCAACTACCTGCTAGTAGAAATCCCGTAAAATATCTATGTAGCCGTTTCAGAGATTAGCTGGAACAAATAGACAAGCGAAATGACAAAATAAAAAATATATAATTTTGGTGTACTTACTGTATATATATCCATAAGTGTATAGTAAAAAGCAGTTACTTTAATATTACAAAGTTTTTTTTTGTATAATATGTTTATAGGCAAAATTAAAATGGTACATTTTTATAGTAACTTCTGCTAAAGTTGTAAAAATTAGTTTAAGTGCTATATATTGGTAAAGCTATTTTCAAATTGATACATGACTAATAGAAATATGGATTAATTTTTTATAGATATTATTATAATGTATGTATTATCTGTTTCATTTTTCTTCATTATTTCAAAATCAATTTGTTGCATGAAAAACAATAAAGTTTTAGCAATAGTTTTATTTAATCTTGCAATAATGGCTTCTCATCTCCTATAAAGAATAAAGAAACAAATAAAAAACAATTATATACATGGCATGAAACTGACGAAAAACTTCTTTTGCATATATGTCATTGAGAAACTGAACCGTCATTTTGACGGTAAATGTGTTTACAATGGTGAAAAGTACAACGGAAGAATTCACCAAGTCATCAGAAAAGAGAACTAGAGATGAAAGCAGGAGTTCCACTAATGTCCCTCTACATTTCACCGTCCACAAGCCTGGGTGTCACTTCGAGAGCTGCTGTGGCGTGTGCAATCTGTTCCCGGGGGTTCTGCTGATCGCATTCAGCCAGGTCCTTGTGGGTTCTGTGCTTCTCACCCTGATCCTGACACATGGGAAGCAATACGACGAAATGCATCAGACGCCTGATTCTCAAAGTTAGTTACTATTTTTCTCTATATATATTACTGCTTCTCAAACTTTCATGGAAACTTATTAAGAATGAAAGATTTTTACGGTTTGTTATATCTTTCTCTTCTTAAATTAGTAACGCCTTTGTGGGCAAGACTTTACGGTAAGAAGTTCATCAAAAAAAAAACTTTGAAAAGAATTTCTCTATTACTGAGTTGATGATTTTCTAGGAGACATAAAATACCTTTTAATGGAATTAGGCGTTACCTCGCGCAAGTCCATCCTAAGTAAGAAAAGGACCAATATTTAGCCACTTCCGCACATGCAGTGGGAGTCGTGCAATGAAAAAAAGAGACTCTGTGTTTGGCACTAATCGGTGTAACATAACTCCTGAAGAACCCCGTGGAGGGGTGAAACACGTGTTGAGTAATTTGGTGGTGGCGGTTGTGTGATTCCCATTGTTTGCCGCATGCGCATTTATCAGCGGGCTGGCGGGCGGTGCACTTTGTTGCACGACTACCACTGCAGGTGCGGAAGTGGCTAAATATTGGTCCTTTTCTTACATAAAATACCTGTCTGAGTTTGTAGTAAACATCATTGTTTTTAGTGTTTTTGACGACCTTATCATCTGTTCACCTTATGGATGGAGGTCCTTTGCTGTGATTGTTGGTGCGTGGTGTTCACTTCAGAACTTTATCTCCTGACCACTACTCTCCAACTTGCCAATCAGCTGGACAGTGATACTTTTGTTCGTCTACGAATCTCAGTTTGGTGGATAGAGAGAGGAAGAAAAAAAAGTGTTAATTTGTTTATTTTTTTTATTCGAAAATCAAGTATAGAACGGTGCCCTTCGTTCCTAAATTCAGCAAAAAGGTCGTACAAATTACAATAAAGAGAAATAAAAGAAAGCGGTAAGGGTCGGGTATATATTTGAAGAAAAAAATAATGAAAGTTGTATAAGAATGTAATTAGATACACAAATAGGAGGTATATCACCTACTATGATATTTTGGGAGCGAAAGAGAAGCAAGGAAGGTGATGTATAAAAGAAAGCCAGAAGAATGTGAGATATCAGAAGTGAAGTAGGGAAATGTATAACTTAGATTGTGACGGGAAAAAGAGAGTAAAAATAATATAAACATAAGCGAAAAAACATTATTGAATTGTAAAAAAGCTTGTCCTTGATAGGGATGAACGAGTGTGTAAAACAATTTAAATACATGCCAACCATACAAAAATACATGCTAACCAATTTGACATGCCCATCTCTTTCAAAGTTATAGAGAGCGGTCGGTAGTCTTTTTACGCATACATACATACATATATATATATATATATATATATGTGTATATATACATGTATGTGTAAATATATATTTATGTATATTTAAATACACACATAACATAACGTAACACACGCACATACAAGGATATCGTTCCATGTGGAACAAAAAGGTGAGGTTTATGTGTGTCTATTTAGTTTTGGTGTAATTTTTTATCTATTTATAATTATTATGATAAAAGATTTTCTAAATGAACAAATACTCTTAACTATTTATTGTAGTAAACAGTAATAGAATAACAGATTTTTGAGTTAATAAATTTTGTACACATTAATTATTTATACTTCTTCCTTTTCAATATTATGGTTGTATATTATTATGAAACTATTTAAATGTGTGCGTGTAGAATAAAGAATATTAAATAAAATAAATGAAATTATTCTTCCTCGCAGTCATCAGCATGACAACCGGAGCTATCCTGAGTGGTGTGACTGGTGCCGGAGTTCTGCTTATCGTGGTGGCTCTCACAGAAAACTGTCGAGCGATGCTGGTACAATATCTTTATTTATCTTCATACTAATATGCCTTCACCTTCTCAATCCCAGGGAGGATGTAGAATTGTTTTGTTTTGCTAAGATATAGTACGTTTTACATTATGCTTCCTCACTGGATGTACCTTAAATATGAGGTATACACATAAATATATCTTCTATAATAAAGTAAGCGCTGCTCGAAGAATTATTTGGCTGCAGTGGCAGGGGGCGGATACTCGGAGCCCGATGGTTCTAGAGCAGGGCTTCTTAACACGTTCACTGCGGGCCCAATTTTGAAGAACTTTCAGCTGGTGCGGCTGAGGTCGAATCAGCCTCAAGCTGAACTTCCTAATAGTGCGGTTGAGGCCTTTTCTGCCTCATGTTCATCAATATTTTTTTACAATATTGAGTCAATGCTTCGCAGACATAAAGAAAGCTATATTTGTCTTCGTCATACCTCATACGGTTGAGTGTAAACAGCCGCCGCACTAGAGAGAAAACACGAGTTTTTCGCGCCGCACCAGTGCAAAGTTTACTATGAGGCTGAATCGACCTCAAGCCGCAGTGAACGTGTAAAAGAACGTTATGATTGCGAGTTTCTTAACGACCCCATACAAATATAAAAGAAAAATAAATTAACATTTTTTGATGATTTATTTATTAGGTAACAATATACATATAAAAATATATAGTTTTAGAATTCGTTTTGAAACATACAAAAATCTAAAATTAAAAGATTGCACAAAAAATTATAAAATTGTATTTATATAAGTTTAAAACCTTCAACAAATGCGCGTGTCTAGACACTGCAAGTCCGCTGTATTCCGCCAACTCTAGTGATGTTATAAAATGGTATATATAAATATTTGACATTAAAATCTCTCGACCCCAGAATTTTGCTACCAGACCCCATTTGGGGTCTCGACCCATAGTTTAAGAAGCCCTGTTCTAGAGTGATCACGAGACGGTAGATAGGTTAGGTTAGGTTAGAATAAGACCAATCACCATGGCGATCTTTGTAGGGAAATGGTGGTGGTATAAGTGGTAGATATATGTTCTGCATTGGACTCCAAACGGCTTGAATGAAAAGATTTCATTTCAAACTGTGTCTATTAAAGCTATGTTAGTAAAGGAAGGATATGTATTTTATTAGATTTAATATTGAGTGTATCTAAATTCATTGTCATTTCGGAATTTCGTTATAAGAATTATTTACCTATTTCAGAATAGAAGTGTTCGAAATAAAAATATTAAAAGAATAAACGGTTAAGCAAAGAGAAAAGGACAAAGCTCTTTTAAAATATCGACTGAACCGATACGGGATGTCGAACAGTATGTCATATTTACGTGGGCGTGGAATATTACTCTGGCAGCCAAAAGCCGTGGTGGCTGAAAAGATCTCAGGTCCTAGGTTACCTGATAGGTGGATCGAGGACATGGATGGCAACGTAAGAACGATCATCGTGGAGATTTGTGGGAGAAACCTATGCCTTGTTGTGGGCATCTATCAGATGATGAAGAAGTTCTTGTATGAAATTGTAAATATATTTATCATATCCAGGTCTATCTGCTGGTGGCGATGTTTATGCTGATGGGTATAATTTCCCTCGCCGTCACCAAGATCGGAAGAGCTTGTATTCGATTTAAAGATGGTATGTCTGAACTTAAGATATGCGTATTAATTTTAGATTTCAAATTGACATATATTTATGAGGATGACATACTATATAATGCATATATACTCAAGTAAATTAAAATTACTATAGGACTTTCTACTGCCTCAAAAAAATTCGCTAGTGTTTTAAAATAAATTGCCAGAAATGTGACTGGCCACCTCGTGAAGCTGATGAAGGCGTGAGTAGGGGGTAAAAGAGCGCGTGAACATAGCCTTATCCGATGGTCTTATCATTGGAAATCTCGATACCCGAATATACGACGCCATACAGGTCACAGCTCCCAGAACCGACGAGAACGAAGGCGACCAGCCAGTCGACAACTAGCGCCATCTGTTAGCGCAGTTTGAAATTACAGCGTTTGATGTAAATTACCTTTTGTTAATTTCAGCTGCAAAAATAAAGGACGAGAGCCACAGACTGGTCAACTTGGCTTGTGTAAGCGGTCTGTTTACGTTTTTTGGAGCTGGTGGGTATTCCGTCTAGTTTTGAAAAATACAATTTATTTATCTGTGTATAAATTTAGATTTAATGTAGGGATATTCCGCAATTGCTCACTTTAGTAGAGACGTAAGGTTGTTAGAAAGAAAGAGTTAAATAATGTATTAAATAGGCAGGAAGTTGACCTTTTCCACGTATATATATAGATATGTTTATATGTTTCTGTAAGTATTCTTGTAAATATGTATGTATAGCTATGTATTTGTATGTATGTATACCGTAAACTGCCCTCTCATGTTTTTCATCTTCATCCAAAGGCTTTCTGGCAGAGACCGCCTCGGGCTATAAGACCACCTCTTGTACCTTTTTGATCTATCGCACATCACTTTATTTCCTTCATCCGCATTCCTTGTTAAATTCCGTTTTAATTACAGCATCTTTAGAATTTTTTTTATTCATTTTTCTTTTCTTTCTTTATTATTTCGCTACAAGGTGTTCAACTCCATCACCTGCTTGGAGAGTCAGAATTAAAGATTACAGCTGTAAGAGAAGGTGGAGGCAAGGCATACCGTAGATAGGTCCCTGTCCTCTGACAGGTGTATTGTACCTATGAGTATGATGGTTGGGGAAATTTTGAGGACAGTATAATCTCTAAAGTAGAAATAGGTCAGAGAGGAATTTGTCCCAAAGGGTGTGATGGGAAATCTGTGTCCATGTAGGCCATGATGATTATTCTATCTCATCATCTACAGGACCTGTCGTTTTTAAAAACTATATTGAATTTTCAGTTCTGTACTTTTTCTCGTTCATCGTCGTGTTCAGTTTTTACCATTTCCGCTACGTGCGTCGCGCTATCTTGATGCATGAAGCGGAGTGCGAGTGACTTAAGTGCTTCTAGAAGTTTCAAGAACGTTCCATTTTATATTTGTATGTTTTTAAATAAAAATTAATATTTTTACGTATTTCAATAACTTTTAAGTTTTTTACAATATCTCGCTGAATCCACATAGCGGATCACTGCTTTTATTTTCTTTTACAATATTTGCTTTCGAATATTGGTAAATATACTACTTATAACATACTATACAACATATAAATCATAATAGAACTATATCTCAAAGCACAAGTGCAAATATGGTATGAATTTTAAAATGTAAATTCTTGCAACTCTTTGTATATAAAAACGATAAATAATTCTTTCCTTGACAGTACTGTGATGGGTTTTGCAGGAATAATTACGTAATGAATCCTGCAAATATATATTTAGACAATAGTTTTGGTAAAAGTTAACAATATAGTTTGCAAAGATATAAACAGAAGTTCAAATGCTATACAGCCAGGAATAAGAAATGACCAGATCAAACGCAAGTAACTTAGGCTTTAGCAGGTAGGTAAATAGGAGTGGCAGTTGGAAGAATGCATAATACATAGAAGGTAGTGCAGCACAGAAAGAGCTGGACATATGTTGAGGTAAGACTTGGAGGAGGTCCGTCGCTGGATCCCACTTCCAATGGTTTTATTTGAAATCTATGAGAAAAGTCTATGTCCAGCTGTGCAGGGGCGAATTAACCTATAGTGCAGGGTGTGCAATGAACACGGGCGCCGCCTTCGTCCCCTGCCTGAGACAGCTAAGAGCATCGTCTTGGACTATCATGGTACAACAATGATACGACAGAAGCGGCCAGCCAGCGCGGTGGCGGCAGCGGTAGGCGAGCGCCCTATGAACGACTTCTTTTTGAACATTTTGTTTCAACTCGAAATAAACCTCATTTCACTTATTTAAAGTTTAAAAGCGGCCAGACAGCGCAGAGCAATGAGTGTTATTCTGCCGTCATAAGAAGAAATGCCGTAACTAATACCATACTGTAAGCTATACCTACTTATAAAATAGCTTGTTGGAGTATGAACAATCTTTCTTGTTATGACGGCAAAGTTAATTGTTAAAGCCGCGATGGGGGTGGGTCAGACCTGCAGCTGTGAATGTTGGATACTACACAAAGCCAATCAAGTGTAGAACCAGAAGGTAAACAACACTTAGTGAAATATAAATCTAAATAACTTTTCTTGTTAAATTCAACTTGAACGAAATCGCAGTTAGTAAATAACAAAATTCTTTCATAGGAACACCACATAATTGGCTAAACAATAAATCGACAAAAAAAGATTTATAGCTCGCTCTCCTTAATAAGGTAGGGTGTCCATAATTTATGACCTTACGGCTTCTTATTGCAGGGTGTTAACACACCTTGAGGGACTTAAATAAAGACTCTTCGAGACTGGCAGAGACGGAGTTTTAACAAAACTGAACGTGTACCTATAATTGTACATTTCGAGCATTAGTAAATTTGATATATCAATATCACATCTGTCTAGTCAGCAGCTTATGCCTTTAGGAAGGTAAAACATTACTTAGATATTGATACTACTAGGAGAATGTATTTTAATTATTTCATCTCTATGCTTTGTGTCCTGAAAATATATTTGTTTTGCCGAGAGAGCCATCCGAGTACATACTTCCTAGAACTGCGAATCTCTTTGAGAGATCGGTTTAAACACGTCAATATTCTTACAGTGGCCTGGCATATTTATGATAATATCTTATATGTTAACAATAATTATAATAAAATCAACAATAGAGGACATCTATAGTTCATTTACAAGGCATCGTGAAGATCTGTCTGTACCAAAGTTTCGACTGCAAAAAAATTATTTCATTTATTATAAACTAAATCTGATTTTTTAATAAAGTTAATTTATATAGGCTTGTTATTCAATAAGTGAATATTTAAATGACAAAAATCCTTGGCAGTGATGTTGCTTGATTATTTTGATTTCATTTAGGCTATATCTTACAGTGTATATGTATACATCTGTATTGTTAAACATTATTTAAAGATGTGTTGTTGTGGAGTTTCTTCCTGCTTCTTCTCCACAACAAAGAGTAGGATCAAATATAAAATAGGTTAAAAATATAAATAAAAATTATATTGACAATCAATAAGTCTGTGTATCTGGCACTAATGTCTCTATGTTTGGCACTAATCGGTGTAACATAACTCCTGAGGATGCCCCGTGGAGGGGTGAAACACGTGTTGAGTAGTTTAACGGTGGCAGTTGTGTAATTTGCATTGTTTGCCGCATACGCATTTATCAGTGGGCTGGCGGGCGGTGCACTTTGTTGCACGACTACCACTGCATGTGCGGAAGTGGCTAAATATTGGTTCTTTTCTTACTTAGGATGGACTTCCGCAAGGTAACACCGGACTCCATTAAGTATATGGAACATTTCGCCTAGACTTGGAATCTTGTCCACTATCTTCGTGTATAGTAATGGATTCCGTGATAAATGAAATAAATTTAGTTTTAGTGATGCATACGTAAAGAAAGCCCTTACGTTGCTTGGGTCACATCTCAACTCAAGCATGCCTGAGAGGGTTGAATCTCGTCTTGATCAACTGATCTATATATATACTAGCAACTGCTAGTAGCCTTGATATGGACTTCCGAAAGGTAACGCCTGATTCCATTAGATAATCAATAAGAGTTCTATTAAAAGTTCTAATGTGGAATAAATAAATTTTGTATGTACCATTGAAGTTATTCACCTTTTTTCATTTCAATCAAAGACTTGGAAGTTGGTTTTAAATGATATAATTATATGTGGTAATAATCAAAGGTAGACAATTAAGTAAAGCGGATTTTAAAAAAGTTTCACCAGAATATATTTCTATTATGTAACTTATCTACGAGTCGATTTGGAGACTGTGTGTGAGCTGGTGCTCTGGTCAGCAGCGATTCCTCCCCAGCCTGACCCAGCGCCACCGCTGCGACCCCCTGATGTCCCTCGCGTTGCTATTCTTCTTTAAAGCGACGCCTGATGTTCACATAGTCTAGCAGGCAGCTTATTCGTCAAAGGGAATACATATCATCTCTTGTTCAGCTTGTGTATTGTTCTGCAATAAGCTGTCTGCTGTGAAAACATTTATTATATCTAATATATAAAATTCTCGTGTCACGGTGTTCGAACTTGAACTCCTGTGAAACGGCTTGACTGATTTTTACCAAATTTAATATGCGTATTCAGTAGGTCTGAGAATCGGCTACTATCTAATTTCTATACCCCTAAGTGATAAAGGTTGTTCACACTTAAAAAAAAAAAATATTTTTTTAACGAAATTTTTTGTTTTTATTTTTTTATAATACAGCATACAAGAATACATACAACCATAAATTTTCAACCCTCTACGATCAACCCTTATTTTTTATTTGTCAATTAAAATATCAATTTTTTTTTGCAAAACAACGTTTGCGGGATCAGCTAGTTATAAATATAATTGTTGAACATCGCTCGTAATGGATGGTCGTTAGAGCCGAGAGGTTCTAGAGTGGTGACCTCGAGCCGGTAGACGCGGCGTGGGTGAACCCCCCACTAGGGGGACCGATGACTTAGTTAAGGTAATCGGAAGTCGCGTGATATAGGCGACCCAGGAGTAGTCATCATGACGATCTTCGGAAGCGGCCCATGCCATGCTGTGGGCGTCTATAAGCTGAAACAGACATTTGCGACCTTAAAGGTTCGATTTTCTGTTTTGAAATTCGAACTGTCTTTTAGGTGTAGATGCGTAAATATATTTTACAGCGCCATCTTTCTTTGTTAGGTATGTTTTTCATAGGTAAAAATTATTTTATCATCTACATATATATATATATTTTTTAAATAGAGCTTTATCAAAAGAATGTAGCGTATTCGTTGACAGACATTAAAATACTTTGTAATGTTACAACAGTGATATAGAAATCATTCGTTTGATATGAATGTACAAGAGTATTAATAATGAATATTAAATTTGTTGAAAATTCGTTGTAATATTATTTTATTTCTACAGCTGTTCGCAAGTCAATTTTAACGTTTTTATTTAAAACTAACTGTGCCTGTGACTTCGTTCATGTGTAAAAAAAATTTATCCCTTCAGGAGTTTAATAGAACTCATCTATTGTCTTCATAAATAGATGATTAAATATAAAGAAAGATGATGGTAGAACAATTTGTGATGAGATGTGATACAAAAAAATATTTAGTTATTTTTTTTCATTAAAGATTTTTTTCTGTAAAGAGGTGGCGAATGTTACTCGCTATTACTTCAGCTGCCAGCCAGTATAAGTCTCGTCAAAATCGGTTCAGCCATTTTAGAGATTAGCCGGAACAGACAGATAAATGTAATTTTGTTATATGTACCGTATATATATTCATATACATGTAATAAAATTGTTATTTTAATATTACAAACAGACACTCCGATTTTATTTATTTGTATATATACTAACGAATTGAATGCAATTTAAAATAAGTAAAATATATTGGCGATTCGACTATCGATACATCAGGCGCGTGCAGCGAATGTAAGTACGCAATATATTCATGTTGTTACTTAGATTAATTATGCAATTAACTGTGATACTCTTTTCAGTGTAAATAACAAAACATTTTCAGATAAAAAACAGTTACAATCAATACATATGAATGCTGCACCTTATATGAACTGTGTACGACAGTATATAAAACACTCCTAAAAATATTTATCTTGAACCAATTTAAGAAAATAATTAAACAAATACTACTAAAAATCCTCGACCCAAACTTGGATGGGCGTTCATGAATCTCCGAAACATATCAACGAAAATACCACAATATTTGAAGACGAAAGGCTTTAAACAATGTGTGTTGCCGGTGATGATACGGATCCAAGACTTAGTCGCTTACAACTGGCCTAATAAGAAGGATCAAGATCACACAAAAAGCAATGAGATCAAATGAGAATGATGAGTATGTAAATGAGTAGATACGCTGAAGTATCAAGATAACCGATGTAGCTCGAAGAATTGCTCATTTGAAGTTGCAGTGACCTCGAGCCAGTAGACGTGGCGTGGATAGGTTTTCCACTAAGACCGATAACTTAGTTAAAAGCCCAGGAAGTAACTGGATGTAGCGCAGGACCTGTCATCTTGGCAAACTTTTAAAAAGAAAAGAAGTGGTAAGCCAAGAGTAAAGGATTGACAATTGCGATCGTAAGTCATAGGTTCGATATCTTCGTTTGAAGTTGAAGTGACTTCGTGAAGTAGACGCAGCGACAGTATGCCTCCCACTAAGACCGATGACTTAGTTAACACTTTCACTGCGGCTTGAGGTCGATTCAGCCTCATGGTAGACTTTGCACTGGTGCGGCGCGTAAAACTCGTGTTTTCTGTCTAGTGCGGCGGCTGTTTACACTCAACCGTATGAGGTATGACAAAGACAAATATAGCTTTCTTTATGACTGCGAAGCATTGACTCAATATTGTAAAAAAAATGATTGAAACATGAGGCAGAAAAGGAATCAACCGCACTACTAGGAAGTTCAGCTTGAGGCTGATTCGACCTCAGCCCCACCAGCTGAAAGTTCTTCAAAATTGGGCCCGCAGTGAACGTGTTAAGGGTACAGGAAGTTACTGGATGCAGTGCAGGGCCGGTCATTCTTGCGATCTTTGGGGTAGACCTATGCATTTCATTGGTCGTCTATCGATTGATAAGAAGAAGAATGTGAGGGTTACTATGGGCACAAATGAAACTTACCATGTCAGAGTTTGTTTGGAACCGTCGTGTCTTCGAGTTGGAGGATATCATTAAAGGAGAGATCCTTCCAGCTTCCTTCTTATGCTGTACACAGTAATCACAGTGTTTGATCCTTTGAAGTCCTGTCATTAATAATATAAATGAATAAACAAATGAGCAAACCTTCGGATTCGCTAATAAGGTAACAGTGACTTTTCAAAATCAGAAAATGTATTTTCCATTGTGGAGGAGGCTTCATTAATTACCTCCAACGAACACAATAGCAGATGGCACGTCGTATTTGGGAGAGTGCTTTTAAAAATGCCTTCACTATACATTTGACAATGTCAACAGTGATGTAAAAATACAATGACGTTTGAAAAATGTAACATAATTTTAGAGAAATTTTGACCATGAATAATTCGGTGATGGCAGGTATCTAGGTAAATTTAAAAGAAAGAAAGAGGTACCGATGGTATAGTGGAGGATATTGTTGTGCAAAATAGGGACTAAAATTAAAATAGATTAATATAATGGACCAATAAGAGTTCTGTTAAAAGTTGTAATGTTGTGTAAATTACTTTAGTTTAGATTTTTCTCGGATTAACAAAATATTAAAAATATAGACAAAATTTATATATATATATAAATTTTGTCTGTTTGTCCTTTATAGCATCGTTATCTGTGCATTTGATCATGTGATCTTTAGCAAGTTGTAGTGCATGAGTCCACGAAGGTTTCTATGTGAGTATGATCAATTTTTGACAGATGGCGCCACTGTCATTCTAATAAATTTTAATATTGCTTTTGCAGTTGAGACTGATTTGACTTGAAACGTAAATAGCGAACGAATGATGACATTTCGGGTTGTGAGTGACGTAAAAATTTATGTTAATAATAATGAAAACTAAATATTTTTCTGCTAAATTAAAAGCGGACGAAGTACAGTTAGTTTTTAAATATAAAAATCGTTATGTTCCAGTGTTCAGGTTCTATACAGCCGGCGTACAGCTGTAACGTTTCAATTCAACTCCACGTCTGACACTTGACAGAATGCAAATTAAACCTTTTAGAAAAACTAGATATTTTTTTTTTCGAGACAAGCTTTTAACGGCAGCGTACGCTGTAAAATGGAAGCCTCGGAAAACAGTGGACAGCCAGTGTTAGCAAGGTGGTACCTTAATAGATTCTGCCTTTGTCTTACTTACGGTTAAACTTGAAAAAAAAAAAACATAAAACATATCATGCATGTAGTATTATTAAATTCATTTATTCTTTTTTGAATTTCACAACAAGACAGTATAGTTATAATTTAAGAAACAGATGCTGAGTACTATTAAATAATGGAACTCATTACAGAAAGATAATTATATGTTTAGAAGGAGTACTAAGCGTCCAACCAATATATTGTTGCGTGCCTTTTAGCCTATAGATATTTATTCGTAGAAGCACACACACACACACATTTATATATATATACCCCGCTTTACGCGACCCCGTTATACGCGGTTTCACTATAACGCGAATTGCAAATTTCGCGCTCAAATGCCTCGAATTATGCGAAAGAGTGCATATAAATATAATGTAGTCATCAACTTCTCTATGGTGTCTTGACCATCTGTCAAACAATCAAAAACAGTGTTGGGTGTTATGAACGTATTTTACAAGAACGTAAACAAAACGTTACCCAAAAGACAATAGATGTATTTTTCCTTAAAAAATAAGAGTACGTGTTGCATAGTGTTCCTAGAATGAAAGTGAATGATTAAAATGATTTGTGTTTTTTTGTAATAATTTTTGACTATGTTTAATCATAAACCTCGTTATACGCGAATTTCAATTAACGCGATTTTTTTTGGAACGTATCCCTCGTGTAAAGCGGGGTATATATATTTATATATATATATATATATATATATATATATATATATATATATATATATATATATATATATCTATAAATATATGGAGGAGGAAGATCAAAGATGTCTATGGTGGGATATACTATAATCGCCACGCATGGCAAGCGGGTTGGCAATCGCGGTGTGGTATCATGATAGGCAGACGATGCCGTCCATCCTCTGGAAGCTTGTGAGAAATGGCAATCCTACATAATTATAGCACAAGGTGTCAAATTTTAACATTGCACGCTAGTGCTTCATATGTATAAATAAATATATAAACAAATAAAAATAAATAGTAAATATTTTAAAACTAGCTGGACGGTACATGTCAGGTGGTGCGGTGGGGAAACGCTATCGGCTCAGCGGATCTTTGTTCATAATAGACCTGCCAATGCGCCGCGCGATGGCGGAACTGAATCCATTGCCCGGAAGGACCCTGGCGTCGGTCGCGTTGAAAAGTTATGCGACGTCTAATGCGCCGGCGCTTATTTGAATTTACATTGCAAATTTTCGTCTCGGTCCTTCAACTATATTCTCGAAGCATAATTATTTAATTTTAATTTACGACACAACGTATGTGATGTTTCAAGATTTTTTCTAAGATAAACGTAGCATTAGTTACTCCTTATTACATTAGCTACCTGCCAGTAAAAATTCCGACAAAACAGGTCAAGATATTTCAACAGACAGACAGACAAACAAAAATTAAAAAAAAAAAACATTATTTTAGTATTATTTTAGTATTATTTTAGTAATGTAGTAAAAAGTGGCAATTTTAGGTAAAAAATAAACTATTTGTGTAGATAACAATTAAACAATTATTTAGAAATAATATCGGAAGTTTTTCGATTCTCCTTGATTAATTTATTCCCGGTACTCGACCAAACGTTGACCTTTTACGACGACATTTGTCAAATGAAATTTTAAACCAATCGACTAGTAGCGCCATCTATCGACGCCGTCCTAGTTTACGGTATTTTGACTTACATATGATAATACTACGTACGTATTTTAGAATAAATGTCTGTATTTATTGATTTAATAATATAAAACACCATGGTTACTTACGGATTTTAGTAGCCCAGCCAAATATCATTGGCGAATATAAAGCTCAACGAATCCGCTGGCTTGGTCACTTGGAGCGAATGGGATCGGATCGGAGCGTGAAGGTAGCGTACCTGGAAAACCGAGGAGTCGAGGACCAGTGGGTAGACCCTGGTATCGCTGGATCGATCGCGTTGAGGCAGACTTGCGCGAATTGAATGTCAGCCAATGGCAGACGATGGCGCAAGATAGAGGAAAGTGGAAGTCTCTCGCTTCGGAGGCCAAGACCCACTTTGGGTCACTAAGCCAGCGGAGTAAGTAAGTAAATAAGTATGGTTACTTACGAAAATTTATTGTCCATTTCGCATACTGAAATAATTTATTAATATTATGAATGTATTTCAATTACTATTATTAATCATATATTTTATATATTTGACAGCTCTGACACTGGTGATTTAATGTAATATTTGGTTTGTATGAAGGAGAAAAAATAATAGAAAGAAAAACCATGCTTTTATATATAAAAAATAACCTGAATTGATCGAGTTATACTTCTAACAATGTGTTAGGCGGTTCATTTAAATCATATAATATAAAGACAAAACGCTGCCAAGAAACACACTGTTAGTAGAGCTAACGGTAAGAGCAAGAGAACGTAACGTGGACAAAGAATATTAAAAAAACTAAATTAATCAAAAATTACTAGTTATATTTTTACTTACCTCAGTTTTTATATTAACTTGTTAACAAATAGTATAGGAAATCCAATAAATATTGTTTTGAAAGAGTAGATATTATTTATTTTATTACATAGAGATTAGAATTGGATAGATACAATAAAAACGTGCAAATAAAAAAGTACATATTATTCTATGTTACAATTATATAATAGGCTCGTATGGCATTATATAATTAAAACCAAAAATATAATTAAATTGAAAGGTTTTATGAAATAATATTAATGTCTTGTGTTTTGTTTATTAAATGGTTTTATTTAGTTCGACCCGTACGGAATGTGTTTATTTATTTGGGTCAAAATTAGAAATTGTAATTTAAGCACCTTCCCGTTGTCAGATTGATCTGAAATTTAGTACACACATTTAATTTAGATGACAATACAATATAATAAAACCAATAACATTATAAATCTAAGATGGCCACAAAATGGCGGATTACATATTTTTCCTTAACCTACTCAATATGGGTATCAAATGAAAGGGCTGCACTTGTAAACCACGATGATTATGTCAAAATTTAAAATTCAAGATGGACGCCGTTCCAATATGGCGGACTAGGTACATATTTTTCCACAACCACCACAATATGGGTATCAAAAACCCATTTAACTTAATAGTTTTTTAAATGTATTTATTAAAGTATGCTCTTTAAAAACATAAACAATCAATCGTTTTATCATGAAGCGCCAAAGCCGCCGAAAAAGTTCTTTCTAATTGTACACTTGTCGGCACTATTGTCATTAAGAAATCATATACTTTTTGTAAATACATTCCTAATGTTCCTGTTTTTTCAAAACAATAATCTCATCTTTTGTTTTTTTTTTCCAGATTTTTGTTGGAGAGATGGAATTTTTATATTAATTTCTTGTTTTAATTAATATTATTTTAAATCTAATCTCATCTAAAACTAATGCAATACCAAAATACCGGTATTTTTACATAAATACCGGTTTTTATTGTAAGCCCTGGGCACTAGCAGTAGTAGCCCAGGTGTTAAGGATTGAGACTTGTGATCATCGGTCGTGAATTCAATTCGTTGTGACCTGCTCTTTCTGCAATGTTGTATAAAGTAAGTTCTTAATGTTGTGTCGCCTATAAAGAAACAACAGAAACATTATTAATACAGAAACTTCTATTTTAATTTTAATTTATGGATACTGCTGGTGTACCTAAATAAATAATAAAGAATTGCCACAATTCATTGACAAGTTTCCAGAGGATGAGCAGCTGCGTTCTCTGTGTACTAATAGCACACTGGCATCGCCAACCAGCCTGCTAAGTGTAGCGATTATGGTATATCCTCTGTAGATATCTTCGGATGAAGTCTATGCCTTGGGCGGTCAATAAGCTGATACGACGAACACTGGAAAAGTCTTTTGGCTTGTGTTGTACTATCAAATACAGAGTTCCCCAAACTTTTTTGTGTCGTAGACCCCTTGCCATGTTTTCCGTGTTGAGTAGACCCCCTACTTACCTGATATTGATTTCCTGTAAATTTCTAACTTCTCCAGCACTCCAAACAAAATAACACTGACTCACTGTAATTTGTGTGATATACTATCTGATTATATTTTTTAAAATATTTTCTATGCACTTTTCTTTTCAAGATTCAGGAAGCGAATAAACGTATTTGTCCCACATTCGTATCTATAGAGCGAGGAATTGAACAAGTCAGTGCAAGGTAGCGAAGCTCTGAGACTGCGACTCTCACGTTTTTACAAGTTTAAAATGTATTGCGACCACAAAGCGAATACCAACATCCTACAACTTACTCAATTTTATAAACATTTATAATAATTTTTTTACTTCATAGGTACTTTTAAAAATAATGTAAATGTTTTGAAATTATAAGATAGTATGATGTAAGTTAATAGGTACTATTAGTGTAATGTTGAGATCCACTATCGTGGACTCCCATTTTTATTTCATGGACCCCTAAATTTTTTTTCGTAGACCCCTTGCAGGTTGTCATAGACCCCTTGGGGCCGATATAGACCACTTTGGGAATCATTGATCTAATATATATTGTTACGTCTCAAAGTGTGGCTTGAATTAGAATGCGTACTCAAAGGATGTTTATACACGGCAACGAGATAACACATATCCACGGACGTGTACACTGGACTGGAACTCCGAGAACACTCAGCATTCACGCCACGAACTCTATTTAAAACTACGGTAGTGCTGTCTATTGCTATGTTGCCGCGAGAGATTAGAATTCCTTCTTCCATACCGCTCATATACTGGTGACAATTTCTAGGGTGAAGAAACAATAAGTACATCACATTTCATATCACCACCTGCAAGCAAATGATACGAGAGAAGCACAATAGAACCCGTAAAGCTTTATTGCCTTAATTACCTCAACTATACAATTTTGCGCGCCGTCAGCCCCGATGGGCTCGTTCGTAAAATTCGCCGTTTTTGCTTTAAAAAGCAAATTTTATTGAAACCCGTCATTAAGAGTATAATTGAGATTTTTTTTATAATTAGTTTCTAGTGTGTAATATTTTATATCGCTTCTCAATCTGACATAACCTAAAAAAATATTTAACATACTCCCTGTTTTAAATAAAAAAAATCTTATCCGTCTAATATTAAGGCTTCGTAAAATATTATTCCACTACCTCGTTCCAACTCGACCGTATCGCAGACTTGAGAATGAAAAATAAATCATTCTATTCAATATCGCAATACAACTGTTTGTGGAAATAGAAAACTATTTACGGAATTGGATTTGAAAATTTTTCATTAAAATTATTCCTGAAAACTCCCGTTAAGTTTAATATAAAGGATTATGAAATTGAATTTTCATATTCCGTTCTTGTATATACTTAGTATAAAAGAATAAATACATTTAAAAAACTTTTAAGTTAAACGGTTTTTTGATACCCCTATTGTGGTGGTTGTGGAAAAATATGTACCTAGTCCGCCATATTGGAACGGCGTCCATCTTGAATTTTAAATTTTGACATAATCATCGTGTTTTACTAGTATAACCCTTTCATTTGATACCCATATTGAGGGGGGTTAAGGAAAAATATGTAATCCGCCATTTTGTATCGGCGGCCATCTTAGATTTATAATGTTATTGATCTTATTATATTGTATTGTCATCTAAATTAAATGTGTGTACCAAATTTCAGATTAATCTGACAACGGGAAGGTGCTTAAATTTCAATTTCTAATTTTGACCCAAATAAATAAATTCCGTACGGGTCGAACTAAATAAAACCATTTAAAAATAACGTTGTTTATTGTACGAAACATTTATTACTATTACTTATTGCTTTATACAAGCATATTAAAAGTTGTCTCCACTGCAATACAGTTCTTTAAGCTGTGAATGTCTTCCTCATCCCTACACCACATTTACATGCTCAGGTTGTGCGCCAGTATCTGCGGCGGTTGCCGTATTCACCACATCGTTGAACCTTGCGATCGCATCTTGAGTCTTATCCGTGCAATACACGCACGTGTGTGATGTGATATCGCTACCACCACGTGATGTACACTGTTATACAGGCCGAGGGTGATAGCCAGCTAATAAGGACTTGTATATAGGCTTAGGCGTGAGATAGATAAAGGGCTGTTTTTTGTTTCGGAATATTCTCCCCGGAGTAAGGGCGCACTCAGGGAGTACACCACCTTCTTGGACGAATGTATGCCACTGTACACTTTCTTCGAGGCATTAGCCGTATCCTTCGAGTTACTTTGTCAATATTAATTACAAATCAAATTTCGTATTTCTTCGAAATTGATTTTAAAATAAATAAATAGCTACACTTGTGATACGAAATAGATGAAACTATCTATGCAATGAAATGTTTACCGTGAGAACAAATGAAATATAAACTAACAATAGTGTCATTTTGTTTATTATACATTGCTCTTTGGAAATGAAATTATATAAACAACAATCAAAATAAATCTTCTATGTATAACGATTAGGTAGAAAATAGAGATCGATAATTGATGTAGTAGTTTGCGGTGCGAGGGCACTCAGTCAATTATTTAATTGGTCCAGTACATTATCAGCCAGTGTCTGCGGTCTCCGGCGGGTGGATGTTCCCGTCAATCCTAATTAGCTTCGCTTTAAATATTAACCAAAATAATTCAAAACAATGACTAAATATTTACTAGCCAATATAACGGTATGTTTTTTTAAATAATTATTGTCATGTTCAAAATGGTTTTTGTGCAAGAACTTTGGATTAAAAAAAAACCATGATTATTTTAGAAATTTATTTGGAAAATAATTAAATTTTGAACGCATTTGGAAGAGTATGTATTGTCAATAAAGAAAAATTATAAATGAAATCAAAGAAAAAATTACTTCTTCATTATTATTAAATACTAAATCTTTAACACTCAATAGAAGCCTACTGCTAGGCATAAAAAATAGAGATCCGTAGAAGAAACAATGACATCGACGTAACTAGAAGTTCAAAGTTGTCAGAAGTATCAGTGGGCGTGGTACATTGCTAGTACGGTCGGTCAATAGAACCAAAATGTTCTAGGGAGGCGACCTCGAACCGGTAGAAGCGGCGTAGACAGGTCTTCCACCACCAGGGATAAGCTTCTTTCTATTTTATGGAATCAGGCGTTACTTTGCGGAGGTCCATCCTAAGTAAAAAAAGACCAATATTTAGCCACTTCCGCATATGCAGTGGTAGTCGTGCAACAAAGTGCACCGCCCGCCAGCCCGCTGATAAATGCGTATGCGGTAAACAATGCGAATCACACAACCGCCACCGCCAAATTACTCAACACGTGTTTCACCCCTCCACGGGGCCATCTTCAGGAGTTATGTTACACCGATTAGTGCCAAAGATTCTGTGTTTAGACACTTTGTTGCACGACTACCACTGCATGTGCGGAAGTGGTAGTCGTGCAACAAAGTGCTAAATATTGGTCCTTTTCTTACTTAAGCTTCTTTTTTATTTCTTTTTATTCTTATAAATGTCAGTTACAATAGACAGTTTCATCATAATTATATCGATTGTTTGCTGCCGTATCCAACAACTTTTTATTTTAGATGCCACGGAAGTGTTCTTTTACCATCTTTATAAAAGCTGCCATTGATTTAGCGTTTCTTAATTCTTCTGCTAATACATTTCATAAACACAGCGACAGCTGTGAAATATTTCTCCATAAATATATAGTAGAACGAACAGATATATTGATATACAGGAATTATTGATTCAAGTCGCGTGCGGCCCGCTGTCCTCCAGTTTGACTCCCCTGGTGCACAGTCTCATGTGTCTCCCCTAACGAAAGTCACATTTTACGAAAAATTGATTAGAAATTTTCTTTTTTCTTGCAGAAATATTTTCGTACGTAACATATAAAAACTTCTTGGTACAGTTAAACACAAAACGCGATATGTTTTAAAACGATTCACTTCACTTTGATCTCTCGAGTAAGAATTCTTTGTTTATTCATTTTCAGGTAAACGAAGTTGTCTCCAAGTGAAACACCAATTAGCCGAGTGCGTAGCGGATGCAGTGTGAAAGCTTCGCCTTTGTGCTTTCGTATAAGACTGTACACCGGAAGTGTTTTTGAACTGAGAATAATTTCAAATTATATTAAACTTTATTATTTATAAATGTAAGCTCATTGTTGCTAAACTGAAACATTTATAAAACAATTGCTAACTTCACAAACAGAATTTGAACTATGATATGTAATGTTTCTGACATATGTCGAATGGATTCCAACAATCCTGATGATCATCATTTCATATTTAAGATGTCCACTGCTGGGCAAAGGCTTGCCCAATAATTTCGAATGGGACCCGTTGATCTGCATTCGATATCTTCCGAGTAGCTTAACAATTGATTGTTTACTTCGCTGCGCTACCTACCATGCACTATCTACGCTGCGCTGCCTGCTCTGCGCTGCCTGCGCTGCGCTGCGCTGCCTGCGCTGCCTGCTCTGCGCTGCCTGCGCTGCGCTGCCTGCGCTGCGCTGCCTGCAGAGCGCTACTTCAGGGGCTTTCCTTTCTGCACGCTATTTGGTTTCCACGGATATTTATATCCCGGCTATATTCGTACTCGTGGTCATCTAAAAATCTCTTTATTTGTGATTCTATCTCAGACAGCAACGTCTTCTGCGTACCATAATAAATCACTGCGTATGACAACCCGCCATCGTGGCGATTATGGTATAGCCTTCATAGATATCTTTGGCGGAGGTATATGCCTAGCAGTGCGCAACTAGTTTTAAAGTATATTAATAAATACGTAGTTCTATCATTCTGTTATTATATATACATATTAATTTATTTCAGCACCGCCTAACGGTTAACTGGTAGAGAATGCCTTGGACATTAAGTTCACTCAGGGGCAGCTCTAGCTCGTGTAGCGCCCGAGGCGCCCACTAGGCCTTACCTTCCCCCCCTGCGGCTATAACTATTAACTTTCCCGTCGTAACAAGAATCTTTTTTCATATTTCAACTGGCTATATTTATAAGTAAGTATAGCTTACAGTATGGTATTAGTTATGGCCATTCTTCTGGTGTCGCCTCAGGAAGCGCCGCGGCGCCCCTTGAGACGGCGGCGCCCGTGTGGATTGCACACCCTCCACTATAGATTAAACCGCCCTTGAGTTCACTGTCATATATAAAATGAATAAAAAGTGTTACACGTTCATTACGTTACGAGATCTAAAAGACCTCTCGACTTTTGTTTTATACCACAAACAAAATCGATGCCACACATTTGATTCGATGTTATAAAAAATATTAGAGACTTATCAGGTATCATACACAGTACAAGAAAACTTAGTTATTACGTATTGTTCTCTAAAGAACAAGTTTTTTTTTTTTTTGTAAATGTTGAAGCAGCGAGTGTGTTATATGAATAAAATAAAAAAACACTTCTTAACGTATACTTTTGATGTAATATTTCTTATATCAATTAAAGTCAATATAATTATAAAGAAAGTTCAACAGAGCTAGCTACTAATTGTTTACAAACATTACAGTGTTCGCTCTACCGTGAACGCAGCGAAGTACAGCGGAGCAGAACATTCAATTGCTAACAAAGTTTATTGACCCGGAGTCGGAGAATTCGCTTGCCAGCTTCATTTATCGATACAACACTGTCCCGGGAATAATTATAATACAGACTATCTATTGCCCTGTTAAACACTACACTAACTGTAGGTGTACATGATTTACGTTGTGAAATTATTGATTTGTAATTTTGTGATTATGATTTTGGTTTATTCTTTACCATCTTCACATTTGATAGACGCCCCCTGTAAGGCCTGCTCCAAAGATAGCTATGATCACCGATCTTACTCTAACTAACTCTACTTTCTGTGATGATAACTCTTTCCTTACCGCAGTCCGTTCCGTCAAAGTGACTCTACTGAACCGAGCAGCGCCTAAAGTGTGCACATTGCATGGGTGTAGGCTGGTGTTCAAATTTTCTCATTTGTAAGAAAAGGACCAATATTTAGCCACTTTCACACATGCAGTGGTAGACGAAGTCGTAGTAAACACAGAGACTCTGTGTTTGGCACTAATCGGTGTAACATAACTTCTGAAGATGCTTCGTGGAGATTTCTAATCATCATGTATAAAGTAATATCTCGCTCTCTCTATCTCTCTCTCTCTCTCTCTCTCTCTCTCTCTCTCTATATATATATATATATATATATATATATAAGTATGTATGAGATCACTCTGAATATATGTTACATTAATTTACAGAACAGATACTACATCACAGATAAAATAAATACAGAACAGATAGTAAACAATATTTAATAATTTTGAAAAGGCTTTTTCTTACCATGCTATCGTTACGTTATTTCCCTTTTATTTCTGAAAGTATTGATTTTAGGACTGTGTATACCGTACATTCACTTTTATAAACCTTTTACACTTATTACCAATCTGCTTGTTTAATTTATTGCACATCATTTGAATTTAGTTTAAGACTTGGTTATGCTATCCATTTCTTTTCTATTTTTAATATTTTTTTCCCTCACATAAATAAAACATGCTTTTCATTTTGGGAATAACAGACGGAAGGGTTCTCGGGAAAAAACAAGCGTTTTCTATCCAATTAGAACAGCGGGGAAAAATGTTGTTATAAAAGTGTCTTTTATAAGACAAAAGTGCAGTGCGGCACTCGAAGCTCGCGTCGAAAGCTCGGCGAGTGGCGCGGAGAGGGCTTTGAAACGAAACACTCGCTGCAGCAGAGGACTGAACCGGTACACAGTTTCACACGGCCCTTCACTATTTAATTTTAAACTGGTATACCGCACTGATAGATTTTATTCAGGCGTTCTATGTGATAACCGTATAGAGAGCCGTGCGGTAGCTTCTTGTTCGTCGGTAGCTTCTTGTACTTCGGTAGTTCGTCGGTTGTATCTTGATCTTCAGTTGCTTCTTCTTGCGTTGACCGCACCTCCGCTAGCCCTTATAATGAGCGCGGAGACTCTCAACAGCGCGATGCAGATTTTCGTTGCGTCTACTGTGGCGCCATCTGTCATGTATCTGTTTCACTGCCGCCGCCGCCATGCGATTGACGGTCACGTGGGTAAGAGCTTGGTGTTTGAGTGGCGCGCGATATGCACGCCACAACCGTATGCCCATTAAGACCAAGGGTAAAGTCTACAAAGCCGTTGTCAGACCAGCTATGCTCTACGGCTCGGAATGCTGGACTGTAAGTCAGAGACACGAGCAAACACTTCATGTCAATGAGATGAAGATGCTTAGATGGTCGGGTGGCGTCACTAGAATGGACAGAATACGGAACGAATATATCAGAGGTTCGTTTAAGGTAGCTCCGATCCCCAGCAAATTACAGGAAAATAGATTGCCATACCATATGGCCACATTCAACGAAAACCAGATGACCACGTGGTAATAACTGCTTTAAGCCTTCCAGAATTTCCAAGAGGGAGAGGGCGTCCAAAAGCTACATGGTGGTCTAATATCATAAAGGAACTGGAAACCCTTCAACTTGATGCAGAGACAACCCAGGATAGAGTGGCCTGGCGCAAATTGATAAGGAGACCCGACCCCAAATAAAGGGAAAAGGGAAGAAAGAAGAAGATCGTACTGATAGATTTTAATGGAACTACAAGTTGTAGGGTTCTTCCTAGAGCTTGGTTTTGTAGATAATGACAGCACTAAATCCAAAATAGAAGTGTGTATATTGATCAAATTTATCACTTATTTATACAAATAAAAACCTTCAGCCAATCACAACACTTCTCATATTGCTGCAGACGATAGACCTTTTCAAACTTTAGAAAGATACAAACAAAAATTTTGTCATATATACTTTTTTTTTTTAACACGTTCACTGCGGGCCCAATTTTGAAGAACTTTCAGTTGGTGCGGCTGAGGTCGAATCAGCCTCAAGCTGAACTTCCTAGTAGTGCGGTTGAGGCCTTTTCTGCTCATGTTTCAATCATTTTTTTTACAATATTGCGTCAATCCTTCGCAGACATAAAGAAAGCTATATTTTTCTTTGTCATACCTCATACGGTTGAGTGTAAACAGCCGCCGCACTAGAGAGAAAACACGAGTTTTACGCGCCGCACCAGTGCAAAGTCTACCATGAGGTTGAATCGGCCTCAAGCCGCAGTGAACGTGTTAAGAATGTATTACACACACGCAGAGTGGTTTTAAACAGAACAAAACGTCGGTAAATCAGTACTATGTTGGCTTATCGTCTAGCGCCATCTAGTATATTTTTTAAGAAAATATGATAAAACAGTTCCATGTATTTACCATTTGTTGAGCGCTCTCTTTCGCTCAACATAAATATAGAGGGCTCTGGTGTGGGATTCCCCTGATCACGCTACTGACGATGACGATATGTAGCTCCTACAAAGTAATCGATTTGAAAGCCTTCGCGTATCTATTGAATGTATGCGGATCATACGTTCGCTCGCCGTGAAAACCTTTGACTAGTTATGTTTTCAATTATGAAGTGCAGACCTTTTAATCGCTAGTACGGATCGCTTTTACAGATCCCTCAGTTTCAAAGAGCATTCATGTCAGTTCATTTGCAACGAGTCGTTTTAAAAGAATGAGCAACAATGAAAGAAATATTTATTCTTTCGAACAGGCTGTTTGGAGCACCTTCGCAAGGTAAAGACATTAATATAAGAATCAATACACACACACACCTACACATACACGTACACACGCACACACACACGCGGACACACACGAAACACACGCACACACACATATATAAGTCTGAAGTAAAGCTGTGTGTATTATTTCTAGCTTAGCCCATATTTATATCGATTTTAAATTATGAAAACAAAATTCAGTCAATAAAGATCTTCAGCCAATCACAGATCGAGAAGTATTGTGTAGCGCCCTCTATCGCCTGATGTATATAAACAATTATATTTCTGTGGAATTCCCCTTTTCGATGCGCCTCTGACAAATAAGAAATGTAGGTCTTGCAATTACATATATTTAATAAATATTGATATACTTTAGCGAACATATTATTCCCAAATGTGCTGTCTTCTATTAAGTTATTTATTTATTTTCAGCGTTTTTACCTATTTTTAAATCTAGTGATAAAATTTTTCTAAATATAATCTGTGATCCTATTGTAAAAGCGTATACATAGACCCTAAAAAAATTGCTACCTTAAAAAAGTCATGTCCATATCATATCTATTTAACGACATTTCACCCCGTAGACCTCCACTGTAAAGCCTGGGCCTCTCTCTTAAATATCTATGGTGTGACTATGGTATTCAGACCACCATGGTTTTTCTGGAAACTTAATTGTGGGTAGTGACAGTTCTATATAATCAGAATACCAGTCTTTTATAAGAGAGAATAGAGGAGAAAATCGCCTGACTGGTAAGTAAAGAGAAGAGTTAAAAGATCTTTTCGAATTCTGCAAAAATGTAATAGGTAAATCAAATAAAAAGAACAACATAATGAAAATAATAAATCAGAGTGATAAAATAGCTGTGATAGTAAAAATGTAAATTAAGTGCTATATAAATAGTAAGAAAATTAAAATTAACAATAAATAAACTGTTAAACAAATGATAAAATTGAAGAAATCTGGAAGGCAGTGAAGCGATGTATGAAAGTAAAGTATGGAAAGTATGGAAGTAAAGTATGGAAAGGAATGAAAGATATTGTGAAGGAAATTAGAGTAAAGAATGAAAGAAACAGAAAGACAAAAGATGATTTAGAAAATGTAATGGAAATAAAGACTGTCTGCCCATAATAGGGGTTGAATGAGAGGAAACAGAAAAAGCTACAAACCAATCCTATATAATTAATGAACAAAGTATGAATTATATACAACACTGTGTATTGGAAATTAAACCCAAGACCAACGATCGCAAGTTCCAGTCCTTACCGATATGCCGCTCATATTTCTTTTTTTTGTATATCACTTCATGGAAAAGTTGTTAATGTACATGTGGACATACAATACTATTTTATACATGGATTAAAAATCAACAGACAACATTTTAAATTACTTATTTCTAGAATATAAAAATACACCAAGGAAAGAATCAGTGTGTAATTTATTCAAAATTATAAAATGATGGTAGTATTTGATCTATTTAACCCTTATATGCACGACTTTTATTTATACAAATATTACTTTATTTATAATAACATTTTTTATAGGTACTTTTTTTAAAAAAAAACTTATGTTGCAGATAAACACTATGCATTTATTCTTAAGTGTAGTACTCATTTTACGTTTAACTGGTATGTTGCAGTTTTACATCATTATGCATTTAAGGGTTAAGAAGAAAAATCCATAGTTAGATCTTCAACAAAGTCAAGATCGAAGTCTACAATAAAATTTATAAGAACTTTCTGTAACATTTCAATAAACACTTTGTCTACTGAACTGTAAAATTTGTATATCGAATACAGCATAACGGCTTTCTAAATGTGACATCATTTCACAGACCTGACATCTGTCAGGTACTTCGCCATTAAAAATACGAAAGAGTCGACTCAAACACCGACACAATCTCGACAGCCGGGTGACGGGTCGGAGAAAAATGAAACAATATTGAATCCTTTACCGGAGATATTTTTTTACGTAAACACCGAAAGGTGAGAGGTGTTTTGACATCTTGTCATCTTTCAAGTGAAATATAACATACCGAGCATTAAATCAAGTTACAGTTGTGTTCATATATTAAATACTGCATTCAGAAAAATCTTATTATTCAGTAAACGAATATTTATATACAAGAATCCTTGGC
This sequence comes from Battus philenor, assembly GCF_028537555.1. Classification (NCBI taxonomy): domain Eukaryota; kingdom Metazoa; phylum Arthropoda; class Insecta; order Lepidoptera; family Papilionidae; genus Battus; species Battus philenor. The sequence goes on from NW_027181686.1 coordinate 12,563,869, forward strand.
AGTGATGTCGCTTGATCGTTTTGATATCATTTAGGCTATATCTGATAAAGTGTGAATGTATAAATCTGTGTTAAACTTTATTAAAAGATGTGTTGTTGTGGAGTTTCTTTCTTTTATATTTAATGGAATCAGGCGTTACCTTGCAGAAGTTCATCCTAAGTAAGAAAAGGACCAATGTTTAGCCACTTTCGCACATGCAGTGGTAGTCGTGCAACAAAGTGCACCGCCCGCCAGCCCGCTGATAAATGCGTATGTAGCAAACAATGCGAATCACACAACCGCCACCGCCAAATTACTCAACACGTGTTTCACCCCTCCACGGAGCATCTTCAGGAGTTATGTTACACCGATTAGCGCCAAACACAGAGTGTCCGCAAGGTAATGCCTGATTTCATTAAATAATAAGTGCTTTAATAACCCCACCTGCACCACATGATTTCTCGCCGTCAGCTCCGACTGGCTTGATCGCAGAACTCGTCCTATATTCCCGGCGGTCACCTTTGTGTCAGATAATTCGGCGGTTGTCACATTATAATCATATTGAGTTACCAAATAAGCTTATCCTTCAATTATAAATAAATTTACTTGCCTACCAAACGTGTTTTGTTGTAAGACACGATATCAAAAGCAATAGTTTTATTAAAATCAAATTACGAACTTTGTTCTTGAATCATCTAAAGCACTAGATTTACGTCGATTTTGCTCCATATTCTGTATTCCTGTAGTAAGGACACTTGATTTATAACGTCGAAACAAAAGAAAAACGCAATCAAATTACCATCTACAATAATCGTATTTATATTTGCTATTTATAACACCTTATATTGGAACGATATTTTGAATAGTAGTCTTTCATATAACCTAAGGCAGATTAGATCGGGCGATCTATTCATCTTCGTTTGACAGATGAAAGATTTAGAAACAGATGGGTCTCCCAACACCCTATTTATAGATGTAAAGTAACTACAAGCAATACGTAGAAAAACTTTTATGAATCTCTCGTTCGTTGTAAAATAGTCTTATCAGAAATAATAAATGAAGTACTTATAATAAACTACATAATAAAATAATTAATATTTACTACTGTTCCTATATCCTACTGCCAGAGTTTATAGATCTGACGCAATACAGTAAAAATAATATAACATATATTAGACTGATATCTTTATAAATGCTAATTAAAAGAGGTTTAAAGCTCTTTGCTGATCAATGAGCTTTTTTATGGCCCCCGCTATTGGGAGCCTCTCGTACCCCTGTTTTGTTTGGGACAGGGACTTTATATACAAATAATTTTTTTTATGGTTTTATCTTTATTCTACACCCACTTTCATTCTTCTCAATTTCTTTTATTCTTTCCTTTTATCCTTCATCAAATCAATGAGCTTGTGGGATTCTTCCTCCAGCCGGTTGGTCTCGAGATGGTCACAACACGAAGCCCGGAGAAGAAGTAAATATTCGTGCTTCGCCCAAATCTATATCGATGTAAGTAAACAACTTTATTTCTATGGAATTCCGTGACATATATTTATAGGTATATGAGCTACATTAGTTCACCTTCTAGGACAAGTGACTTCTAGGTAAGGTGTTAATATTTCTATCCATTTGTTAAAATGATTATAGTATATTGCAGGTTCACTCAGGTGAGAGTGGTCAGATATTTACTGAGTCAAGGTGCTTCATCTTCTACCACATTAGTTTGTAAGATAAAGACCAATATTTAGCCACTTCCGTTCATGCAGTGGTGCAATTACTCATTACACCGATTAATGCCAAACAGAGAGTGAGCTCCCTCTGTGTTTGGCACTAATCGGTGTAACATAACTCCTGAAGATGCCCCGTGGAGGGGTGAAACACGTGTTGAGTGATTTGGTGGTGGCGGTTGTGTAATTCGCATTGTTTGCTGCATGCGCATTTGTCAGCGGTCTGGCGGGCGGTGCACTTTGTTGCACGACTACCACTGCATGTGCGGAAGTGGCTAAATATTGGTTCTTTTCTTACTTAGGATGGAGTTCCGCAAAATAACGCCTGATTCTATTAAACACATTAGGTTGGTCGCTTTTCAAAAGGCGAGTTGGTGGTCAAAGGCGGACTTCTTTTTTCAGCTGATAGACGCCCACTGAAAAGCATAGACCTCGCCCAAAGGTCTTTTACTGACCGCCGTCAGCGACTTCCCGCGACTTTAATCATGTCATTGGTTCAACTAGTGGGGGATCTACCTATGCTGCGTCTACCAGCCCGTGGTCTTCGTTAAAGGCGGCCTAATAACCGATAAAAAATCTTAGATCAGGGCACGTTGGAACTGTTTTTAAGACGTACATAAACATCACCATAAAGGATTCTTAAATAAATTGAAAACATAAATATATTTAACATTACATTATTAGTTCAATTTCAATAAGTAAGTTGTACTTAAACTGAAAAAAGTAATACATCCAAAATTTACAACCCAATTAAATTTACTACACGTTTAAATAATGTTTAATATATATATATATTCTAATGATCTCAGAGGAAACGGTATTAATTAAAAAAAAATAACTTTCTGAACTGATGCAGTCGTTTTTGTAAAAAAATTCCCGCCGGGCGCGGTAGCTTGCAATTTAAATAATTAATGTTACATCATCGGTCTTTCATTTAGCATTTGCAAAGGCTAGAGGTATATATATACCCCTTCGCTAGGTATATAAAGAAAGAGAGAGATGTAAGCTAATCCATCACCTTCGTTTCCGTAATTTCGGCGGTTTACTCGGGGCTGCTTGACAAATATAGATCTCTATTCTCTATTATATTTCTCTCTTTCTCTCTATTATATTTCTCTTTATCGCGCACTTCTCGCTGCACTTAAATTGGGAAATTTTTGTCGGGAATTTAAATAAATTCCGCTCTCCATATCGACGCCGGGATATTCGCCTCACATCGAGCCACCGTCGGGCAAGATGCACAGAACATTTATCACACTTATACTAGTGAAACGGAGGCCGCGCCCGCCTAGCACGCTCAAGCGAGGGCGGTCAGGAGAGGCTACCGTTGCTATCGACCGCCGAATAGTCCTCGCTTTGCATAACTTACACTACATCTCATTCACTACACCAGTGATTCCCAAAGTGGTCTATATCAACCCCTAGGGGTCTATGACAACCTGCAAGGGGTCCACACACTGGACATCATTAGCCGAGGAGATTTAAGATTAACTCTTACAAAATTGACGCCAAATGTTAATAATTTATTATTAAAGCATCAGGTTCATCCTTCTCACTAAAATATTGAATTATTGCTTATGTTATTTTATTTTTATTTAATGTTACGTATATTTTACATAACAGATACAAAATTTTATTTTGAGTAGTTTTAATTTAAATTCAATTAATAAATGTATAAATTAACATGTGTTTTTACTTTAAGTTTTTAACACTAAACTACAATACAGTTAGAAATTTACAGGAAATCAATATGAGGTAAGTAGGGGGTCTACCCAACACGGAAAAACATGGCAAGGGGTCTACGACACAAAAAAGTTTGGGGAACTCTGCACTACACTATACATCTACATGAGTATAGTACATTTTCCTGCAAACGTCTCCGTTGTAACTGGAATATGATCGCCCAGTGTTGGTTTTAATCTCGCGTAGCACCTGTTTCCTCAAGCTTAATATCGTTGAAGCTTCACAAAACCTTAGCCGCCTAGCAATATAATATCATTCACATCAAATGCAAATAAAAATCATTTTGTTCTCTGCAATTGAAACAATATTGTATGTATGTCATTATATTCCATTTATGCGGGGGAAAACAAATCAAATCAAGTGACGCGGAAAAGATTTATTACAGACCATATTTCAAAGGTCAGGTTATGAAAGAAATATTTATTTTATTTATTGTTAGCCTCTTTACGATTTCGGTTGAGATAAAGAATAAAATTTGTTGTTGATCGGTCGGAACGAGACTCCAATATCTGGATTTCTTTTACGTCTAATTTTGATTTCTTTTTTCTAATGAAAATTGATATTAAATTCTATATATATTAAGGATTGTTTTAGTGGTGCAACGGAATGAATTGTAAAAACTTGTGTAAAAAGAACGTTTGCAGAAGTTATCTTAAAAAAATTATCTTGGAGTGATCAATATTGTGTAGTACTCTGTATTTGGCACTAATCGGTGTAACATAACTCCTGAAGATGCCCCGTGGAGGGGTTGATATCCTATAAATTGTCAGGACTGTGGGTTGAGGGTCCAAAAAAACGCTTTTTAATGTTGTAGAGTTCGGGCAACAAAACAGGCAGCGAATCTGCCCACAGCTGCACTTTCTCTACGGTTCCATCTAAATAGGGCCTGTTGATCTCGTGTCTACCGTGCACGTTGGTTGCCATTAGAGAATCTTTCAATCAAAACAGCTAGGAGAACGAGCGGTTTTCCACGATGAATGGTCGTAATAAATAAACATATATAAAACTAACTTTGCCTGCGACTTCGACCATGTGGAATTTAACAAAAAATAATTTAGTTTGTCAGTTTTTTCTTTGTTTAACAATTACTAAGTTACTCCTTATGCATTCCTGTTTTTCAATTCTCTTCAGGATGTAGACTGACGTAAAATGCCCCCAGTATTGGTTTTCATAGTCATCAACGGCATTCTAGAATGTAATAATTTTCATATTTTAAAGTTTTAAATTAATGACATCGTCAATTTTTTGGCAAGCCTAGCTGCAGTTACAAAACTATAATTTTGATACTCGTTCTAATGGATTTTAGTCATACCAACTTCTTGTAACATTTCTAATTATTTTATGTAATATGCTATAAAAAATGCTTGTTGAGCTATATTTCTAAGTTTCTTTTAATTTAATTTAGAAACTTGCGATGAACCATTATATATAAACATATATATATATATATATTATATATAAGACATATATATATATATATATATATATATCTATATATATATATATATATCTATATATATATATATATATATATATGTCTTCTATTATCATGTTACTGTTTTTGTAAGTTTATCTCAATATATTAAATTATATAAAAAATGTTAAATTGTTCACAAACAAGCCTCGGAGTAATGCAAAAAATTAAAGACCTTATTAATATAGTAAAACTAGTATGTTATAATAGGTTTAGGTAAGTTTTTGAATTAATCATAAAAATCACTTAACTTCGATTATTATAGGCTTTTATCAAATTAGTTCGTCTTTAATAAACTAGTATCTTTAAATAAAAAGATTTACATTGATGAAAGTATATTGGAGAAACCAATTTTATTCCATTTCTATTGTATTCTTTTGACATTTTGTCTCTTATACAGAAGTGTTCATTACAAATCTTAAATAGTATGAATAAATAAATAAATTATTTGATTTAAAAGATTTTAAAATATACACTGTCTTATGGATAGACTGCTATCAATCAAAATATAATGAAATCAGGCGTTACCTTGCGGAAGTCCATCCTAAGTAAGAAAAGAACCAATATTTAGCCACTTCCGCAAATGCAGTGGTAGTCGTGCAACAAAGCGCACCGCCCGGCAGCCCGCTGATAAATGCGTATGCGGCAAACAATGCGAATCACACAACTGCCAACGCCAAATCACTGAACACGCGTTTCACCCCTCCACGGATAATAATATAGTTTAAGATATATAGTCACTCACTCAATATAATTTAATAATGAAATGTACATTATGACATTGACCACTTCGGTACGGCGGTTGTCGTCTACAGAATCTGACCTATAGCTGAGTGTCGAATTTACTCGTCGACCAAGAAATTTTAACCTACCTGCAATTACAGTTTGTTATAATTATTATATTATATCTATTTAAAATTTGTATGCATTTATTTAGCAGTAGCTATTTTTTACGTAACGTCATTGTTTATCTAAAGAAAAAAAACCTTTGTTGATCAGATTTAAAGGAACGTTCCATGATCCTTGTTCCGTATGTCCAATTACTTACAGTTGTGTATAAACACAAAGCAGGTACAGTTACAAAGGCTTAAAGGGTTGATTCCCACCATATCTCACACAAGATATGTGAAAATATACAGCAGCCATCCAATTCATTTTTCATTTATAATAAAAATCGGTAAAAAAACTTTGAAGTTAAACGGTTTTATTTGATACCCATATTGTGGTGGTTGTGGAAAAATATGTACCTAGTCCGCTATATTGGAACGGCGTCCATCTTGAATTTTAAATTTTGACATAATCATTGTGTTTTACTAGTGTAGCCCTTTAATGAGACCCATATTGAGGGGGTTAAGGAAAAATATGTAATCCGCCATTTTGTTTCGGCGGCCATCTTAGATTTATAATGTTATTGATTTTATTATATTGTATTGTCATCTAAATTAAATTTGTGTACCAAATTTCAGATCAATCTGACAACGGGAAGGTGTTTAAATTTCAATTTCTAATTTTGACCCAAACAAATTCCGTACGGGTCGAACTAAATATAACCGTTTAAAAACGATTACGGTGAAGGAGTTGACAGATATGTCCATATAAATAATGTTATATAGCAACTTTAGTAATAATTATTAGTAATAATAATCCATATTAAATTTCACAAGAATAACATCATAAAGGACATTGCTCTCAAAAATATTTAAATTTAATTCCAACAAAATCTATTTTCTGTAATAACTCGAATAATTTTCATGATATATAAACAGAAATAAAATTTTCACTGTGCGTCGTAAGATTTTCGAGGTTACGTTGTTTTGAGTTCGAGCCTAATTTTTTTTTAAATTTTCTTTTTTTTCTAAAAGATGGCAACACTTTTGTTTCTAATTGCGCCATGCCATCAAAACTCGGGGATTCCCTTTCTAACTGAAAATCAACGCAATTTTAATACAGTTTTATTTTCACTTTGTTTTGCTAATTTTACAGTTCAGTTTAAATTACGTAGTGTGTTGTGCTTTTTTAAGAGAGAATTATAAATGTATATAAATTTTTACGTGTTGTTTCTTGTTACAAAAAAGGTAAATATTATTCCAATTTATTTATTGGCAATGTTTTATTATTTTTGTTTTTTAAATGTTTACTTTGTTCAATTTTCTTTTTAAAAAGTTGTATTTTCGTGACCCTGGAACCTATCTTCGATCGTTACATGGTTTGCTATAGAAAATCTTAATTCACTTTGCAGTGTTTCAATTTGCGTCGTGTTTTATTGGAACGTAACTACAACGCAAAGTGAGGTATTGGTGTATTTAAAAAAAAACTGTGATCTATGAATAAGGAAGGAAGATAGGAAAGTTGGGATAGGATGTGTAGGAGAAAGAAGTGAGGTATTGTGAAAGTCGAAAAGAAATTGTAAAGGAAGTAAGAAGATATATATATTAAGTTTATATGTGTATTAAGTAAAGTGTACAAAAAGGTTATATTTACACTTATTTTATATACATAGTATCAAGTTGGTGCAACTATTTAAAGGCTTTTCTCAGTTTTAGATCTAAGTCGTAGCACGACCACAAAGCAGTGAACTTAGAGATGGAACTACACGAGCGCAGTCACAGTACGGTTGCTTTTCCGGCTGCGCTGCACCATAATTGCTCCGGTACAGCCTTAATGACTGAGGGCGCACCACATTTGCCCACAAATGGCTTTTATATTTTATCTAGGGCAGCACAAAAGTTACTGGCACTTGAATTTAGACGATTTCGAGATAAACAATTAAAATGTGTGCAATACATAAATAATCAATTTTGTTACATATTTATTACGTACTAGCTGCGCTACAAGACATCGTCCGTGTGGAATCAAAAAAAAATAGTTTAGTTAATTTTTTTTGGATTTTATTTAAGTAATAATAAAAATGTCACCTACAACTTTAAAAGTTACTCTGTGTTTGGCACTAATCGGTGTAACATAACTCCTGAAGATGCCCCGTGGAGGGGTGAAACTCGTGTTGAGTAATTTGGCAGTGGCGGTTGTGTGATTCGCATTGTTTGCCGCATACGCATTTATCAGCGGGCTGGCGGGCGGTGCACTTTGTTGCACGACTACCACTGCATATGCGGAAGTGGCTAAATATTGGTCCTTTCCTTACTTAGGATGGACTTCCGCAAGGTAACGCCTGATTTCATTAAATATTTAAAAGTTACCATTTATTCGCTGTTTTCGTTTCAATTCAAATCAGCATGATCTGTCGAAAATTATTCAAACTTACTTAGAAACCATTGTGAGCTCATACATAACAACTTTGCTAAAAATTACTGCGTGATCAAATGTATAGTTTACGATTTCATTAAGGACATACACACAAACATTCATTTTTATTTATATAGATTTATTTGGCGTCTTAAAAAAATAATTACTATCCATATGAAATATTATAAAAAGTACCATTTTTTTAACTGAGAATGATTAGCACGTTGGAATTTCAATTGGCAGGTCACAAATCTTGGAAAACAAATGGTCATTTAGGCTTTATTACCTATATATATATATATATATATATATATATATATATATATACTTATCTTATTGAAAATATTAGAGACAGGCATTTTTACATATGTAAATAAATTTTATAGACATACATAATTTTTGCATTACTGCCTATTCAAATAAAGAAGGTTCTGTACATGTAATTTCTGATTAAAACTTTTTCACCTACAAAAAATCACCCTGTATAAAGCCTGTGATATTACAATAGGGTACGCCGGCATGAATAATACATCGGTGCCGAATAGGAATAATGCTGATCTCAGGCTGCCTATTCAGCAATATCATTATTCGATTGCCTTTTTAGAAAACAAAGGAATAGCTACATACAAAATTTCTTCAGCTCTACCAGAATCGAGTAGAAAATGACCATACATTAACACATTTATAACAACAACAAATATATATTTCATTTTTTATTTGTCGTTTTATCAGACTATTGAAAAAGTTTATGTGTAGGGGAATACACCATAATCGCCACGTTTAACAGCAGAGTTGGCGATCGCAGTGTGGTTTTATGGTACAGTGGCGTTACCATATAACTAAAGCTGGTATACCGGGAAATAAACCCGTGTCCTATGACCACAAGTCTCAATCTTCTACCGCCGTACTACCAGCGCTCTTCACAAAATTGTGATGTTCTACAGTAGTGAAAAATTAATGACGACTTATTTGGAGATCAGGAGATTTTCAATTATGGTTATCTACACATACAAATAAAGTTGAAGTGTCTATTTGTTATATTAAAATAACCGCTTTTAATTATATACATATGAATTATACGATACATATACCAAAATTAAATATTTTTTAAATTTTTATATGTACGTCTGTTTGTTCCGGATAATCTCTGAAATGGCTTAACCGATTTTGACAGGACTTATACTGGCAGATAGCTGATATCACAAGGAGTAACTTAGTAATTGTAAAACGAAAAAAAATGAACTAAATAATTTTTTTGCTAAATTCCACACGAATGAAATCGCGGACTAAGTTAGTTTAATATATTTTTATTTTTTATGTTAATTCATCGTGTAAAATCGCACGTTCAATGGAAAGCAGTTGTGGTTGAAAGGTTCTATAGCGACGACCACGTGCAAGATAGACATGACGTGAACAGGCCTTATAATGAGCATATTAGCTGACATAATGTTTGCAGTATTATTTATAAGTTAATAATTATGTTGTTTATTCCAAATGCTACGTATTCCTTTAGTTTACATAGTAAAAAAATAAAAATGCACAAATAAACAAAGCATTTCCGTACTAATCAAATGTAATTTACAGTCGTGTCGCTTTCGGCGTGCTCCTTGTTAATTAGCAATGGGATATCTCTTCATTTTCCGAGAAATAGATTCACCCTTTCCGTGTGTCCGATACAAACAACGTAATTACACATCCTAGCGTGTCTATAAAATAAATAAGAGTATTTATAATGAAACACGATATACAGGTAAAAGCAGAAAGAACACGGTTATTTAACTGCAAAGTAAATTACTATTTATTTAGAAAGAAACGAAATGAAAAGTATGGTAAAGAAAGCTTATTTACACGTAATAATAAAGAGTATTATTTATATTTTACGGTAGATATTATATTAAATACATATATACAACTACTATTAAATACGTAGCGTAAACAATATGTCAGCCAACACTTGTAGCGATCCAAAAGGAAATGTTCCTCCGCCGACCGCTCAGCCTGCGCGCGCGTCGCCGCAAAATCTGTTTCTAGTATCTGGTTCAAATTGTTAAGCGACAGCGATTTTTATTGAGATAAAAGGTGTCGGTCCAAGATAATTTAACAGCGATTTTAGTTCTTATTTTATTAACTGTGTGGTGTAGTAAATTCAACACTGATTCATATTTAAGACGTTTTACAAATACAACTTTTAAAGTAGAGAGATGTACTTCATATTAATTATAATTAAAGAATATTATATAATGTAAACATGACTGTTTCACATGGAACATTTGTATTGACGTAGGTCATCATGAAGGCTTCGCAGGAACGCTCAGCGTATGACTGGTTTGTTTTAGCGACGTTTGTTAAATAACCTTACGCTTTAGACGTCACTTGAAGTTCATTGTTAACATACGTAGTTTCAAGTGTTGCAGCTATAACACTTATTCTTCCTCAACTTCTGTAAGAAGGTTATCGGTAAAAAGTATATATATGTATGTGTATAGATATAGTGCAGTAGTAGTCCAGTGGTAAAGAGTCCTTGCGACCATAGATTGTAATAAAATTTCGACGTTTTAAAGATTTTACATTTCAAAAAATTAAAAAAATTGTTAGGTACTGCAGGTTCAAATCAGATGGTCACCCTACTTTAACACAAAGTATACTTTCGCTTAGTCCAAACTACGTTTCGCTTAAGAAATTACTGTCCAAATAACTTACCATATAGTCACTTTGTATCACTGATCGTAAATCTTAATCTTATAACTCAAAAAACAACACTGAACTGTCGACATGGGGAATACGCATATTTATACTACGGGTAAGGTTCTAGTAAGTTCGAGATAGCACTCGGTTAGAATTTCCGAGAATCGTACACGAAAAATTATAAATAACTTAAAGATCACGCGTGTTCTTGATCCTAGAGTTCCGTGTTTATTGTTTGGAGGGTTCTGTAACACGTGCTTTGTAACAGTATATTTATTTAAATGTTATAATACATAATTTTTGAGTTAATGGAAATGTACGGAATTAGTTTTATTGATCATTTACATTGTTGATATTGTAAAGTACATATCACACTGTTAAATTTAATTTAAAATGAGCAACTGTTGAGTTATGTCGGTTTTTTTCAGCAGATTAGTATTCAGAGCCGAAGGTAGCTTGCTAATAGACTGTTTATATATACTTTTTTACAATGTGACAGTAATTGACTATACTAAAGATACTTTGAAATACAATCAAAATCATTGATGTATGTATTTTCTAGTCGAACTTATGTAAAAACCATGGAGTAGATTTGAATATAAAGATATGAATGAAACAATATCGTGAAATAACTGAAGGCAAATACGTTTCGGGCTCCGAGGAAATCCAATCTCAAAGGTTCAATATACGTATGTGTTTGCTTTGAGTCGTGCGGATGTAGAGTTTCAGCATTAGATTAAATGCAGTTTCTGAATTTCAGAATCCCAACACTGTTTACTTTGACAAAGTTTTTCTTTAACGTTTTGTTCATTAGTTATGTTACTTACTTATTTCTTACTTACTTACTTATTGCTTACTTTGATGCTGGTTAGATGCCGTAGAAGTTCAACATTGATGTTTCCCAACGCTGGACCTTCGCCCCACAGGGAAGTAATCTACCCCCAATGTTCAAAAATGAACTCTACACGAGTATAAAAATTATTATTACATAAAAGGGACTTAATAATTTTAAATAATTAATGGAATCAGGCGTTACCTTGCGGAAGTCCATCCTGAGTAAGAAAAGGACCAATATTTAGCCACTTCTGCACATGCAGTGGTAGTAATATAAATAGCAAGCGGCGACGGAGTGAGCTCACTCTTTGTGTGGCACTAATCGGTGTAACATAACTCCTGAAGATGCCCCGTGGAGGGGTGAAACACGTGTTGAGTAATTTGGCGGTGGCGGTTGTGTGATTCGCATTGTTTGCCGCATGCGCATTTATCAGCGGGCTGGCGGGCGGTGCACTTTGTTGCACGACTACCACTGCATGTGCGGTAGTGGCTAAATATTGGTCCTTTTCTTACTTAATAATTTTAGTAATGCAAAGGTTATTAAAGCTGACACTTATTTTCAAACACTGTATTTAAAGTGATCGCTGTGAAATATGTTTCAATATTTTATTTTTATAATTTAAATGCGACTGGCCAATAAATTTAGACAGTCTAAAATCTGCAGGAACAGATTATAAACAATAATTAAATAGAATATGTATCAATACGAATTTTAGATAGGCTTTTTCTTACTATATTAGCATTACTGTAATTATAATTTTTGAAATCATTGATTTTTGAAACAGGGTGTACTACAAATAAATTGACAGCGAAATAAGGTTTATACTTACCTCTATTAAAGCCTATTTATACAGGTCCAGATTAAAATAAAGCTATGAAGCTACTTTTGTCCCAGAGTATATAATAATCAATAAACGTTTGAACTTTATATATAAATATACTGTCTACCGATCGCTTCGCTTGATCCGTGCTACCTTTTGTCGTGTTTCAACTAGTAAAAAATTATATGGTTAAATTTTATACTTATTACAGCTATATATAAGTATTCTATTTTATTTTTAAAACATACACAATTAAAATTCAAATCAATTTGTTTGTTGAAAATCTTAAAAACTAATAACCTTTTAGGATAAATACACTATAGCGACATTTTAAACGACTAGTGGTGCCATCTATAAATTTATTAGAAAACTATATTTTATAACTTATAAAATGAAAACAATCATTTTGAACACACGTTTGTGGCAATATTTCGTTAAATACGTTTTTAGATGATCTCTACTCATTTAAAGAATTTTTAACAAATTTCATAGCTCCATACTTATAGACATATAGGTGGAAATCTCTTAAATATATTCTGTGTTATTTCATATACACTGTTATAATTAAAGTAAGGTGAAGTAGTCATTTAAATTATCCCGGGCATTAGGAAGGCAGATATTTTTTTTCTTAGGTTGGTATGACTGTATATAACATTTGCCAAGCGTCTGTATGTCAAAAGCTGTAATATCATTTGGCGTAGCCGAAACCATTTTGAAGGATGTTTTCTATCTCCTAAGTGTTAAAAACTCGACTGATGTCCGCAATCACCGTATTTGCTTGATTTAGCTCTGTGCGACTTACGGATATTCAGCAAAACTTAAAATACCAATGCGGGGAAGCCTTTGCGATACAATTGAGGAGATGAAAGTCGAATCGAAGTAAGTCTTGAAGGCTATACCGGAAAAATGCTGTTCCGGCAGTATCGAAGACTGGAAAAAACGTTGGAAGAAGTGCATTCTATCGGATAGGGATTACTTTGAAGAGGATGAAATTGATTTGGAAGAATGAATAAAAAATTCACATTTTTAATCACAGTATTATGTAAAAGTTTTCGGTATAATTAAAAATAAAACATTGCTGACATCAAAAACATTATTTAGGTGATTATACTTCGATTAAACACAAGTTACGGTACAATTGTCTTGTATTTGAAAAACAATGTTGTATCCTTAAAGTATCAGAATGCACAGTTCTAGTTACAATTTCTACTGCTCTGCTGGTATAGCCTCTATAAGGCTTTACAAAATATGTGTATATCTACACTCCTACAAGGTGAACAGAGATATTATTAAGGTTATCAGAAGATGCTCTATGAAGGCTTTCAACTGGTCTTTTAAGAAATCGACAGGCCTATGTGTAGCATCCCAAAGCTGAAAAGATGATTAAATCCGATCGCGTCAATATTAAAACCCGTACTATGCTATTGCAGGCTTTTTACAGATAGTTATTACATTTTATAATTTTTTCTTATGTATAATGAAGCAGATTTTTATTTATACCAGTTTACTTCATCATTAATGTTTTCCCACTAAAAATCAATAATAGTTTAATGAAACTGAATAATATATCATACGCGGAAAAAAATGTTCAATAAGTTTTCACTGATTTGTAGTACTGGCTACCTTTGTATTTTTGTATGAATTTATTTACAACAACGTCTTATAACCATAATCTATTTTAAAGAATAGATCACCAACTAAGCCAATGTAACTTGAAAAATAAATACATTTAAAAAAATTTTAATTTAAACGGTTTTTTGATACCCATATTGTGGTGGTTGTGGAAAAATATTTACCTAGTCCGCCATATTGGAACGGCGTCCATCTTGAATTTTAAATATTGACATAATCATCGTGTTTTACTAGTGTAGCCCTTTCATTTGATACCCATATTGAGGGGGTTAAGGAAAAATATGTAATCCGCTATTTTGTATCGGCGGCTATCTTAGATTTATAATGTTATTGATTTTATTATATTATATTGTCAACTAAATTAAATGTGTGTACAAAATTTCAGATCAATCTGACAACGGGAAGGTGCTTAAATTTCAATTTCTAATTTTGACCCAAACAAATTCCGTACGGGTCGAACTAAATATAACCGTTTAAAAACGATTACGGTGAAGGAGTTGACAGATATGTCCATATAAATAATGTTGTATAGCAACTTTAGTAATAATGATTAGTAATAATATTCAATATTAAATTTCACACGAATAACATATAGTAAATGACATTACTCTCAAAAATGTTTAAATTCAATTCCAATAAAATCTATTTTCCGTGATAACTCGAATAATTTCCAGAACATATAAACAAAAATAAAATACATAGATGCTGAAAGAAATAGCTTTAATTTTGTATATAAATAAACTTTGTAGGTTCAATATACTTAGTCTAGCTACTTCTGTTATAAAAAAAATATCCGATATTTTCCAAAAAAAAAATTATTTTAAATTTTTATATATGATTATGTAAAGTGAAAAAGATATGTCAATGTACTAAACCAGTTGTTCAAAGTGTCCGCCCTTAGTTTTAACGCACGCTTTTAAACGGTCGGGCCATGCGTCGATGGATTTACGAAAGGTTCCCATTGGAACCTTGATCGCTACTGCCTTCAATGATTTCTTGAGCGACTCAATATTTAGGTGATGCTTAGAGCAGACCATGTTCTCTAGCATAGACCACAATTAATAGTCCAAAGGATTTAAGTCCAGACTTGCAGCTATTTTTGCGTTTACGTGTTTATTCGCTAGGGGCGACGACATTGTGCTAATGCTTTTTAAAAATAGGCACTGACGTAAATGTCCTTATTGTGAAATAAATTGTACCTTCCATAGTTTTATCACCGAAATTCATCAAAACGAGCATAACCGTTAAGATAGCGTTTTTAATTTTGGAACAAAATAACCGAGATATTTATGGAGCAGTTATTACCCCCACATTTTGTTTTGTTTAGGCGACAACAAGAATTGTCTAAGTATCTTTTATGTCCATAAAAAATGTTTATGGTTTTCTGTAATGCTTTATTGTCGAAGTTATTATTAGCTTAAATTGGAACAGACATCCCTTAGTCCCCACCCCACCGGCCACCGTTAAAACAATAAGGTTTTGCAAGTTTTCAATAAGGTGTTGTTTTTTTTTAACTTTCTTCCATCTCACTTGATGGGAAGCAACGATGTGATCACAGATGAAGTAAGTCACACGAGTTATGGTTGTTACTTACATATATGTAACAGATATATAACTTTAAGAAGTATATATATAAACAAATGCTAAGTGCTGAAGCAAGAAGTTTTTGGTAAAGTCAAAGTTTAAGAATAATAATTTTAATAATAAATGTACTTGTTAAACAAAAGCTTTCCACACTAGAACCTTCTTTTGATGTACAAAAACTGTGCATGTATCCTAAAATGAACCCGTAACAAGATCCCAGAGCCTGTGATAAACATATTCATACATCAAAAGCTCACTAAACTGTTCGACACAGGTGTTCCATTTATAGTCTGAGACGAAAATATCTTGCCTCAAAAAGCTTGAAACGACTTATGCTTTAAAATATTTTATACAGAGGTTTATATAGAAAATGTTATATCAGTATCTGCAGCGAAAATACTGTGTATATTCTTCAAATTCTTGGAACATGAGATAAGTTGCAAAATATTTGACGGTATCATAAAACTTTTGAAACCCTGCACATCTTTTCCTAGAATGTATTTGGTTGATTAGTTCAGCATAGTTGGCTATATATATATAATTTTAAAACACAGTAAAACATTGTATCAATATTCCAAATTCTAAGACACCTGTTCCCATAAAACTTGAAATAAATGTAAGTTTCGATACATAATTTATGACCTGACCTTTTAATGATAGACATGAACCATTCCAATGTTTCTACAAATCTTTATCACAATATCAAATTATAATCAATGTGTCAAACATTTATATTCCTCGAAAGCTTGAATCGTCTTATAATGTTATACTCAGAACACCAATCTCTGTTAATAGAGATAATAGAAGAGGAGAATCGCCTTAACAGAGTAAAGAAGAGTGAGTGTCACTAGACACTTTTAGAGTTCTGCAAAAGGGCAATAAGATAAACAAGAATAAGCAATAAATAAATAAAAAGTATAATGAAAATAATAAACATGAGTGATAAAATATCTAATAATAGAAAAGTAAATTAAATGCGATATAGATAGTAATAAAATAAAAATTAATATTAAAAATATTGTTACACAAATGATATAAAAATAGCCGGAATAAAATACATTTAAAAAACTTTTAAGTTAAACGGTTTTTTGATACCCATATTGTGGTGGTTGTGGAAAAATATGTACCTAATCCACCATATTGGAACAGCGTCCATCTTGAATTTTAAATTTTGACATAATCATCGTGTTTTACTAGTGCAGCTCTTTCATTTGATACCCATATTGAGAGGGTTAAGGAAAAATATGTAATCCGCCATTTTGTATCGGCGGCCATCTTATATTTATAATGTTATTGATTTTATTATATTGTATTGTCATCTAAATTAAACGTGTGTACCAAATTTCAGATCAATCTCACAACGGGAAGGTGCTTAAATTTCAATTTCTAATTTTGTCCCAAATAAATTCCGTACGGGTCGAACTAAATAAAACCGTTTAAAACTGGGGAACTTGTGTCTCCACAACCTTTAGTTATGCAAAGATCGCACCAACATTACGTGCGTACTTATTGCCTGCGCCGGCGCATCGGTCAACTTCGGCTATCTCCGCGCCGCCGCTCGCCATTGTTAGCTATGCTCGGTCGCTGGATTCACGCTTCTTGCTGCCGCGATTTTTGGCAACTCATTTATAACCTATCGAACTTATTTGTTAGTGAACAAACGTACATTAACAATAAACTCCTATTTGTTTAATTCAATCGTAATTCAAATTTATAATAAAATATCATATATATATATATATACAGCAGCCTTCGCACAGCCCCGTTCTGTATGGCAATCACGGATACTGTCTAGAAGAATTAAGCTCAAAATATTCAGGTCCAATGTGAAAACCTTGTTGCTATATGGATGCGAGACGTGGAAGGTCACTAAAGATATCTCGAATCGGCTACAAGTCTTCGACGTATTCTCGGTATATACTGGCCTGAGAAAGTCTCCAACGGTGAGATGCCGATCGACCAGCAGATCAAAGCTGCGAGTGGAACTGGATAGGCCACACGCTCTGAAGGTACTCTGATCACATAACGAGGAAAGCCTTAGAATGGAATCCTCAAGATAAGCGAAGATGTGGCTGCCCAAAGCAAACCTGGTTGCAGACGATCACTGCAGAAGTGAAGGCAGTTGGAATGACATGGAGCGAAGTAAAGCGCGAGGCTCAAGACCGCTTGGGATGGCAATGTACTGTAGATTCTGCCCCATCTGTCCCCAATAGGAATAGATGATGAATGATGATAATAAATATGATATGGGACGACTAAGTCATTTATAATATAAAAAAACAATGATAGTGATGATCAATTAAAGTATAAATATTAGAATGAAGAAAATGGAGCTGGCTGGTCACGAGGTATGGTGATCAAAGGTGATCAAAAAGGGTTATAAAATGGTGATGGGATAGGCTGACGAGATCTTGGGTAGCGCAAGTAGAGAATATATCTTTGGATGAGGCCTTTACTCTGAGAGAGTCAATACAAATTTAATATAATTACACCTATCCCCCGATTTACACGGTACTTGTTTTACACGTTTTCGCTTCTACACGGTTTTCCAAATAATTTTTTTTTTGTCTTAATAACCGATTTTATTACCATCTCTCATAATGTATATATTTCTGCTTCAAACATCGAATCGACACAAATAACTTGGAGTGATGAAAGTGAATTCGAACCTTCGATTCCGAAAAATAATGAGAGTAATTTCTGACAGCGACAAAGAATAATAACTTACTGCATGGAATAAACCTTTATTATTATAAAGTCATATATCAATTGTTCGACAGTTTCAAAACAACCACAGAAATGGTGTCGACCATGTCCCGGAAAAGCAGCGATATACCCAATCTGGCTGCACAGTGCGCTCCGGCAATCATGTTCCTGATTTCCCCTGGGCATTATATATGAAGTAATTTCCTTTTGCCCCGGAGAGGATTTCATGCATTGTATCTTTGAACTTAAAGACCCTTTTTATTTTAGTTATTTTGTTTATTCGACCGACGAATATAATTTGGATTATTCTATCTTTAAGTATAAGAAATATGTGATGAATATAGTTTATCGATGCGAACATATTACGAAGTACTTTAGTTAAATAATTTCCTAATAAACAGTTTACGAGTATTTATTGAGAAATGCTGTTTTTACATTATCATCAAAGTAAAAGTGGCTGAGCTTTGAGAGCGATTTAGATGTTTTTGTAAAAAAACTAGCTTTCATAGCAGACTTTGTACTACCAGAAGCAAAATGGTCTATCGCATTTCAACGAAAAGGAAATTTGATATATTACAGAGTGGCCACGAGATCTGATAAGAAAAACATGGTCAGACAGTCCATACCAACTGATATAGTTGGAAGTGTTTTCATTTTATTTTTTATTAATTTTTAGTTGCCTTCGAAAGTTCTCGAGTCGCAACAAGGTGGACCACTTAGTTAAAGTTATGAGAAGTTTTTGGATACGAGCAGCGTAACACTGGGCATCGTGGCGTGACTTTGACAGAGACCAATGTATTGCAGTCTCTCTCTCTCTCCTAAGCATTATTAATCCCATCTGATCATGGGATCTGCTTTCCTTATCTTCTTTCTCCACCTCGAGCGATTGGACACGTCGTTCGCGGAAACTTTGCGGGCAGTCATGTCTTTTGCTATGGTATCTGCCCATCTTGTTTTCGATCGTCCTCTTCTTCTGGATTCAGAAATTTTTAGATCCATAGCGACATTCCCGATGTATTCAGATCGGCTCTTTATGTGTCCGTACCATCTAAGTCGACTCTCTTGTTATATCAGCGATGTCACATACCCCGAGGCTACCGCGATTTTATCGAGCCTCGTTACTCCGGACACCCACTGAAGTATCTCCATTTCGGCGACTTGGACTGAACGGATATTGCTTTGTGTCATAGCCCATGTTTTTTTTGTGGCCCCCGCTATTGGGGGCCTCTCGTACCCCTATCTTGTGTGGGATTGGGACTTTATGGGCAAATTTATTTATTTGCATTATTATTTATTATTTACATTCTCTCCTTTCATACTTCACATATTCTTTCGGTCTATTCTTTCATGCCACAATTCTGCTGTCTTTCCCTTTTGCTCTGTGACCTTTCATTCCTCCCTCGTTACACATTACATTTTATATCTTTATTTCTATTTGTTTACATTTTCTATATCACATTTTGTATTTTACATTTTATCACATTTATTTCTTATTATCTATTTACATTTCTAAATTTTTCTTAAGTTTTATTTTTGTCTATTGCTATCATAATGAATTTTTGCAATATGCGAGGAAGTCTTTTTTAGTGTCTTTTCCGCTTATCAGGGAGGCAATTGACTCCTCCCTGATTTTTACGCCACATAGCCCATGTTTCACTCTCATAGGTCAGAACAGATCTTATCTTGCTCTAATACATCAGACCTTTAAGTGGACTTTGCAGTGCGAATCTATCGTCTGAAAAAAAGAAAGTAGGTTCTATTAACACTAAACGTTTCAATGTATTTCAAAATAGCAATAAGTCCCATGTAGAACACGTCTGAGTGTAAATAATAGAGGATATGAATACATTTTCGGATATTTTTAATAAACGGCAAACTACGCGTGAAATAGCGTGCATTTATCAGGCTCAGTGTAAGCGAGCGTGCGTCGGCTTGGCAGGGGCGAAGGGAGTAACTGTTACCTCGTTCAAATGTAGTTCAATCAATTGAAACTGTTTTACCGAATCAAAGGTATTATTCTTTAATTCTATTTCACAGAAGTATCTATTCGTTAATTTATATTTTTACTTTAGATATTATTTATATTAATACTTTATTTAATTATAAACATACGCTCGTGCACGTGTTAAAAAACTGGGTTAGGTAAATCAATATACACATATATGTGTACATTTTAAAATATGTGTATTATAAAAGGTGGCGCAAAAGTAATGTCACAATGTGAACGCGTCTTAATTTTTACAAATGACGCCAAATCTCAAAAATTAGTTGTTGTTAATAATCGGTGTAATATATGTATACGTATATGTGTGTGTGTGTGTATATATATAAATAAAGATTATAGCTTTTTATGGTTTTTTTTTATCTAACCTCCTCTATCATCTATCGTACTTTCCACACGCATGTGAATCTGTGAGCATTCCTCCAAGAACTAATCTGCCTGGTTATCTGAAACACAAAGTGCATGCATTTAAATATATCAATAAATGTTGTATATATATACAGAAATAATAAAATAAAGTGACCGCACACTTTCTTTAGTGTTTTTTTTCCGCAGCTCGAAGTGAAAAATTCGTCACAATTTGTTCCGAGCGCCTGCCGACATTTTTATTACTAGTTTTGTAACCTTCATTTATTTTGAACGGTGTTGTATTTTATATTTTCATAAAATAGTTGCATCATTTATTTTTTAATATCGATATACATATGTAAAAAAGTAAAAAAATGGTAAAAGAGTAATTCCTTGCGCTCTCTCTATCTCTTTATATATATATATATATATATATATATATATATATATATATATATAAAAGTTTGGAAAACACTGGCGTAGTTAATTTAGTCTTTCCTATTTTTAAATTTATTATATTAGATACTTTCGTTAGTTTTTTTTACTAAAAGAACTATATGTCACATCTGTAATTAATCAGTAGATTAGTTTAATTTCTAATTCTAATTGTTTGCGTCATTAACATGCATAAAAGTAATGCTGTGTTGTTGTACATATATATATATATATATATATATATATATATATATATATATATATATATATATATATATATATATATATATATATATATATATACATGAATGTAATGTTAAAAATGTAAAACCTTGTCCAACAATAGATAGGCGTGTATGAGAAAGAAAAAGGGTAAGTTAGTCACTTAGCGAACTTTGGAGAGGAATACTCTGAATATCTATGAGGTTGAAACAGGACTGAGGATGTCAGGGAACCAATAAAAGTAACCCATATAATAGGGCAGGCCAAATAGCTCTCAGAACAAGTCTTGAGGTCCTGAAGTGGGGACATCATGGTGTCATTTAAATCTATGGTCGTGTGAACTACCCATTGATCGCTCCTGGGCTGTATAACAGTGCATGCAATGTGGTAGCGATATCACGTCACACACGTGCGTGTATTGCACGGACGAGACTCAAGATGCGATCGCAAGGTTCATCGATGTGACGAATACGGCAATCGCACAGACACGCGCGCACAACCTGAGGATGGTAATATGGAGTAGGGATGAGGAAGTGGTCGCACGAAACGTAATCTTAAAAGCTAGACATTTTTAGGGCGTTGTTAAGATAGGTTAAGAGTGATTGTAAAATAGAAGTCTTTGGAACTACATTAAAAAAGCGTGAAACAACAAAAATTCTCTGTTCTCTTCCTCAATACGTTTCTAAGTACATGACTACATTACAAATTCCAACAATAATTTACTTCTTACTAGTTAACAAATGGTACGTGAAACTAAGTCGGGGGCTTCTATTAGATTTATGTCCGGCAACTTGGCGCATCCGGAACATTGACAACAAGATCCGGACATGATTTATGTGAATTGGAAAACTTAGCGCCTATCTCTTTCGTATTCATTGCTGTGAGATAAAAGGATTTCATTTTTATATTTATCTTACGATTATGGGTTCCGTGCTCTCGTCTGTCATATAAAATTATGACTTTAATATTATTATAGTGTAGTTCAGTGTTTCCCAACGTGGAGTCTAAGTCCCACGGGAGGGCAATTTGAAAGTGGAATCTACACGAGTTTAATATAAAAATTAAGACTTTTCATCACTTAGTCAGACACTGTTACCGATTCGAATCCAAAAGACGTAACCGCGTGACCTTATGTAAAAACTTTAATATATATAATATTAATATCAAGAAAAAATCTACGACAAAATCTTTTGATGAGTTGGCCCGGCACATTGTCCTAAACCTCAAGGCATTTAACAGTCTGTAGCGCTTGGGCAGCGACTTGAAATAAAATTATGTACTATCTAATGTATAGTTGAGTAAAACTTCCAAATTGTATTGTTAATATGTATAAATTTTAGCTGTATTTATCCATAAGAGAAAAAGGTATAAGAAATATTGTAAACTATGATAAAACGCTGCCGTACCTCGCAGCTGGGAGAAGAAAGATCCGTATCAAATAGCGGCAACCCTCTCCCAACTGTCTACGCTTAGTAAAAGCGAAACAAAAAAAAATTTGTAAAAAAAACACTTGCGAAACAAATTTAAATTAATAAAAAAAAATATAAATCGTGTATGTTACATAGGGGTGGGTAAGAATTTTAGAAAGACTAAGGTGGTGCATGGAACAAAAAGGTTGGAAAATATTGGTGTAGTTATTTTAGTGTTTACCATTTCTAAATTTACTATATTAGGTACTTTATTTAGTTTCCACATCTGTAATTCATCAGCAGATTGGTTTAATTTCTGATTCTAATTATTAGTGTCATTAAAACCAATAAAAGTAATACTATGTTGTTGTACATATATTTGTTTGAAACACTATATTCACTTTGTTTAAACAAATTCATAATCTTTCTTCTTTATTTTCGCTACCGTCTTTCTACAGGCTGTTTACATGTGAAAGTTTTAAGGAGTCGTATACGATGGTGCTATATCCTAAACATAACTGACTTCTATCAATTCACATTGAACTCTTCCAGTTTCCAAAGTTTATCCCAGCAGTGGGCATCGTTGATTTCTATAAAATTCCATATTGCCATACTAACAGCGTCATGTTCACTGCATAGATGTTATAAAATCTTTCCAATGACTGTATCTCGAAGGCAAAAGAGCTATCTTTTTCTGCCGGAAGGAAATTTGCTGTAACATGAAATTTTAAACATTGGCAAAGTGAAACGACGAAACGAGAGCATTTTTAATATAAAAGAGTAAGTTTTTTTTAAACATAAATACGTTTTATTACTTTTAAATTAAATTAAAATGATAAATTATATTTACGTTATTATATAAAAATATGTTTTATTAAGACACATTTACATATACACGATATCTAAACATAAGTTACTTTTAAAGTCCATTCCCACTTGAACGTGATAGGAAATGTATATTGTTCATCTAATAATTTACACGAAACTACATTTGGATATTTGATCAACTGACATTTTGTTACACTGACATTTTGGTATCGCAAAATGTAAAAAAAATGATTGTTCTTTTACCAATTATGAGTTTTTTTGTTAATTCTGTATTATATCGAGCATGTAATTTGTGAAAATGCTCACAAAAAGAACCTGACATTATTTATTTGTTTCTTCACAGATTAGGACGCTTTTAGGTCCGGCCATTACTAATTTTAAGATGGATGTTTTTATGGGGCAGTGAGCAAGCCTTTATTTAGCATATAAAATTGAAATTACCATCGTTTAAATGTAGAAAGTTGCTTTATTTGACTTAAGTCAATTCCATACCGGAAAAATTTTGACTGCCAATGCAAAGAATATTAAACTCCTCACTATTTTCATTAAAAACGACACTTTCTACAGACGTCAGATTTTCCGTCGCCCGATTATATTTCTGTGGGCGACTGTACAATGAAATAATTGAAACCCCGCGCCGCCTCCAACGCGCGGATATTAAAAATATTTCACTGGTAATGGTACGCTCGCGTGCACATTGCTTATACATAACAACAGCGGCTGCGGTGCTGGAGAGAAACTATGGGGCGCTATCGACATTTCATATTTATAACTTAAGTGAAACGACTTACAATTTAACTTCCTCTACTTGAGATATATACACTTGAAATTCTTTTACATGTGAAGATTTTGAATCCTAGACTCCTGACCTGACTGAATGAATGCGGAATTTCTTCCCAGACACCCTACCGGCTTCAGCCAACCGCTTGCTTCCTTAGGTTGAGCTGAACACGGTCTTAATCCTGATGTTACCGACTACGAGAGATTCTCAGAGTACCTCCATAGATTTAAGCTCAAGGAGTCCCCCCCTTCACCTGTGACTCTTGGAGTGAACCAAGCCGTGATGAACCTAGAAAGGATCGAGGAAGGGACCATAGCCTCACTAGTAAGCAAGAAGAAAAGTCGCCAGATCTTTCTATACTTCTATGCATAGGTTATATATAGGACAAGTAAGAAAACGACCAATATTTAGCCACTTCCGCAAATGCAGTGGCAATCGTGCAACAAAGTGCACCGCCCTCCAGCCCGCTGATAAATGCGCATGCGGCAAACAATGCAAATTACGCAACTGCCACCGTCAAATCACTCAACACGTGGAGGGGGGACATCTTCAGGAGTTATGTTACACCGATTAGTGCCAAACACAGAGGCACGCATTTATTAGCGAGCTGGCGGGCCGTGCATTTTGTTGCACGACTGCCACTGCATGTGTGGAAGTGGCTAAATATTGGTCCTTTTCTTACTTAGAATGGAGTTCCGCAAGGTAACGCCTGATTACATTAAATATATAGAACAAGAGCCAATTAAACAAATGGTATAATTGAAATTATTTTAAATAACACTACTCGTAAAACGGAAGAATAGTAAAATAAACTTTGATATAAATAAAAATATCAAAAATAAACAAACAAAAACAAGAGAACATGTAAATATAGGATCCTACAGATAAGGTGATGGAAGTGAGGCGATGTACGAAAAGAAAGGTAAGAAAAGAAATGCAAGATACTGAAGAAAAGAAAAAAAGAGAAATGAATAGAAGATGTTAAGAAGTAAGAGGGAAGAGCATGACAATAATAATATTCAGTAAAAAATTATTAATAGTTTAAATAGTTGCTTCTTTACCATGGTAGGGAATAATAAGAGGTCCCAATAACGTAGGGTCCCTAATGTCCCAAGGAACCTACTTTATCAGTAAAATAGTTAATTTCTCATCAATGATAATATTTCCATTCAACACTATTATCTCATTTTGTAAGTGTTTAAAATTTCATGTAAGAGCGAATTGACTTCCGTCGGAACGACCATCTGTTTCCGCCTTAGAAGCACAACAACGAAAAGGTTTTATAACTTCTGTATTGTAAACACATTGCGTCGAAATACGATTGTAGTGAATTTTACTAAAAAATTCTTAATAGGGAATTGTATTTTGTTGTTTAATAAAGGCATTGTCCACGTTAAATACGGATTGGAATGAGTCAATTACGTCTAATAATGGATTATTGATATTTCTACAAGCTTTTACAAATATTTCTAATCATTCTGAATAAAGTGATTAATCCGAAAGTTTTACATTTTACTTCTATTAGTATGCGGCAGGCCATTAACATATGGCGGTACTACCTTCGGCTTTAAGTTCTTATATATATATATTTACTAGCTGATCCCGCAAACGTTGTTTTGCAAAAAAAATATTTTTAATTTTCAATTTAAAAATAACGGTTGATCGTAGAGGGGTGTAAATTTAGGGTTGTATGTATTTTTGTATGTTGTATCATAAAAAAATAAAAACAAAAAATTTCGTCAAAAAAATAAAAAAAAATTTTAAGGGTGAACAACCCTTATCACTTAGGGGTATGAAAAATAGATAGTAGCCGATTCTCAGACCTACTAAATACGCATATAAAATTTGGTAAAAATCGGTTAAGCCGTTTCAGAGGAGTTCAAGTTCGAACACCGTGACACGAGAATTTTTTATATTAGATTATAATTACGTCATCTTTTATTTTTGCAACATTAAATTAGTTTACAAATACATTCAATTACTATTATTTTAAACGTGCACCCTTGTACAGAATGTGTGACCTCCGCAATTCATATATTAGTGATATTGATATATTCTCGTGCTCTCTCGTATCTTCTAAAAGACAATTTCATTCGAAATTATTGAATACACACAATACAATTTAAACCTCATTGGAACGTGACGGCTTGCTGTGACTCGTAATTATCACTTTTCTTTGATCGTTGTTTGGCAATGTTTTTCTTTGTTTTGTAATTTTTTGACTTGGATTCATTAAATGTTCTTAGTGAGATAGTTATAAGGTAACAGTTGCAACTAATTTTATATTTCTAAGTTTGTACTATCTTACTGCCTTTTGTTACTGTTTATCTTCAATAAAGTAAATAAATAAATAAAAAAAATTAGAGCTGTGGTAGTCCAGCGCTAGAGTACCGAGATTTGCAACAGTAGGTTGTGAGTTCATTTCCGAGGATACAATCTTATATAATGCATACTTAGTGCTTTAATTATATAGGATTATCTTTGCTCACAAACAAGTTTTCGCAAAATGGGCAGCGGAGTACTCTGACTAATATAACACCACACTACAATGGCCAACTCGACTGCCAAGAGTGGTGATTATCCTATATCCTCCATATATATCTTTGGGGGAAGAGTATGCCTTGTACCAGGAGAGGATACATTAGTTGACAGCAAAAGCTATAAATTTAATTTATTAAATCTTTTACACCTATAACGAATCATCCTGTATACTATATTTTCGTTAATTAACAACAACGAGAATATACGACGAAATTAAGATGCTAGAAAAACTTTGTGTCTCTGATTACATTGTATAGATCAAAGTTATGTATTGTTTGTAATTTAATTAGTAATAAAAAATAGTTTTAATTTAATTGATACAAATAAACAATAAATATAATTAACTAAGCATAGGTTTGATACGGGAAAGTATTTATAAAGAGAAATATAACAAAAATGATTATAAAGTTAATACAAAATACAGAGTAAATAAAAACATCTGTCACTAGCTGTCAAATATTCGAACGTCAATATAATTTAAAAAATCGTTACAGAATTTGACCAATTAAAACTATATGATGCATGACCATTAATTATTTTAGTTGGAATATATAATTGTATAATTATTAAAGCCTTCTTTTTCACCAAATATTAAACATATATTTGTAGGTATTCCTTCATTATAAATAATAAAAATAATTTAATATAAACTTATAACTCTGAAATCAAACTTAAATTTATTTATTTTCATAACTATGACAGAACTAAAAAAAAATTAATTAAATATTTCAAATTTTGCAAAAATAGGTATTAATATTAATATAAATTTTATTCATTTTGAGACAGACACTGGCAATAAAGATACACAAATAAAAAAATAAATCTGCCCACGTTACTGGCTGGTTTCCTACCATTTATTTATCGTTAAAACTATTAATATATATATATATATATATATATATATGTATGTATATATATATAAGTAGATTTACAGTTAAATTAAGAACACTGAAAGTAATAACCTTAATTTTTTTAATTATAAAATATAGAATTGTTTTTTCCGCCTTGATTTATAATAATATTGTAGGGTAGTTGAAAAACAAAACTGCCTGTTTAGTGTGTGTCTGTGATACGTTTGAAAGTATTTCACGTAAATCAATATTAAAAATGTTTTACAATAAGCAACTGATGACCGATTCGTCGCTGACTCCGGCTTGGAGACTTGCTCATCACCAGTTCGTAAGTCAAGAAGAATTAGAAGGAGTCAATCTGCCGGATATATGGTGAGTCACATTGTGTATGTCATGAAAAAAAATGTAAGAATTGACTGAACCTTGAACCAATTTCTCTAGTTTTCGGTACTACTAAAACTATTTAAATTTAGATATATCTTACTTCATTTTCAACATATTATGGATTGATTAGTTGTCATATTTTTATATCACACTTTGAATCTATCTTAAAGTCTATGGAATAC
Organism: Battus philenor; assembly: GCF_028537555.1. Classification (NCBI taxonomy): domain Eukaryota; kingdom Metazoa; phylum Arthropoda; class Insecta; order Lepidoptera; family Papilionidae; genus Battus; species Battus philenor. Next base: position 12,592,274 of record NW_027181686.1, read on the forward strand.
GATCGACACAGGACCACCAGTTTTATTTGTAAAGTACAATGGTTGCCATGTCTAGTAGTGAAGATCCTGCGTTTAAAATGATGATGATAGAAATCACTTTCGTATGTCAAGTAAAGAATACAAGATCATAAAATGACAGGAATATATCAAACTAAGTTCTTCTGAGTTGTTCACAATAAACTCAGTTTGTTGACAAACACAGTGTCGTATTATATTTATGGTATCCAGGACTTAATGATCAAGCCTTTGGGATGTATGGTTTTTGATTTAAAGTAGTCTTACTGAATAGCATGTGAAATGGTCTGTTAAAAGAGTAAGTAGAGATGTCATAGTTTTGACAAAGGAGAAGAGTATATTGTTACTGTTGTTATTATTTCTTCCTTGCAGCGACGAGTTGGACAGGAGAATAGGCGTGCAGGAGCATGGACAGCGATACAGACAGTTGTCGCTTCGGTCATCAGCGCTGTTGTTGGACGGCACCACACGTCTTCTCATGCAGAAAGCGGAGGAATTACTAAAAGGTTTTTTATGCTTCCTAAACTTAAAGAAGTTCCTTCTACTACACGCAATCAAGGTTGTTAACGACTTTGATATTTTTAGTCGGATCTATCAGTGCCACAAGGATTGCTTTAATATCTTATATACCATCTTTTCCTGCTAACACAGGTCTAAGTTCTTAAATAGAATGTGCAGAATATATAATGATATCAAATTCAGAAAAGAAGCTGCATATGAATGTTGTATGCACCTGAAATAAGCATGTGAAAGTATGTTTGTGGTAAGGAGGTCGTATGCTGGTGTTAGTATTTAGTGGCCGTATATTGGTGCCAAATTCTAGTGGTAGTTCAATGGTGGTATTGTGGCGGTGGTAGGATGCTGGTAGTAACGTGTAAGTGCTCGTATACAGCTAGTGAGAGACAGGTGGTGATATGCAGGTGGTAGTATACTGTTGGTCTTATTCCAGGTGGTAATATTCATATGTATACTTCCAGCTGCAGCTGGAAGTATGCTATAAATCATACTACTGATTTTTACAGCTGGTAGTATAGTAATGGTAGTTTGCTTGTCGAAAGCCTGTAGTCGTATGCAGGTGGTAGTATTCTGGTGAATATACTAATATCTAATTAATATATGTCTTTAAATAATAGATGTAATATAGAAGCCAGCTCAGAACACAGATTAAAGCTATTCTAGTTTTATTATCATTTCATCTAAAGAACGTTCACAGCTGGAAATATGCCTCCCAGAGATTTTTAATAGGATCAGCTGGAAACGACCGGCATTTACATCTCACTCTGCAATCGCCGGTCTGTGGTTTCCACTTCAGAAATGAAAGGTCGTAGTGGCATTTCCGCTGCCACTTCAACCGGCCATCCCCTGAACAAGGTCAACTTTAGTTTGACCATATCTCATATTTCTCATCTCTCTTTATATCGTCCGTTGAGCGAACAAAAGCCTGGCAATAAAGGTAATCTCATTAACTGGTTGCAATAACCCAGTTAATTTTCAGATGCGTTCGAGCTGAACTTTGGTCATCAATTTGACAAGCAGGACCGATGGGATCATGACAATGAGCTTTTGACGTACGAACCAAAATCCAGGGAGCACAGGAGTTACAAAACGACCGAGGTCTTGCGTGGTAAGATACTTAACATTATATTGATTTTAATGTCTGTACCAGTGATTCCCAAAGTGGTCTATATCGACCCCTAGGGGTCTATGACAACCTGCAAGGACAAGGACGTCAGCGAAAAATTTTGGGGCCCATGATAGTGGATCTCAACACACACACTGATAGTATCTATTTACTTACATCATACTATCTTACAATATCAAAACATTTACATTATTTATAAAAGTACCTATAAAGTAAAAAAAATATTATATATGTTTATAAAATTGTGTAAGTTGTAGGATGTTGGTATTCGCTTTGTGGTCGCAAAACATTTTGAACTTGTAAAAACCTAATAAATGTATAAATTAACATGTGTTTTTATACTTTAAGTTTTAACACTAAACTTCACTACAGTTAGAAATTTAAAATAAATCAATATCAGGTAAGTAGGGGGTCTACCCAACACGGAAAAACATGGCAAGGGGTCTATGACACAAAAAAGTTTGGGGAACTCTGGTCTATACGTATGACGTGATTTTAGATTGCCTTATTCACAATGGATTAGTGTGGACTAGGGCAAATTATTAACCAGCAGTAGGGCAGTGGTAGTTCAATAGTACAGGACTAAGACTTGCGACCGTTGATCACAGGTTCGATTCCTGGGAAATAATTTTCTATAATTCTTCCTTAGTGCATTAACACGTTCACTGCGGGCCCAATTTTGAAGAACTTTCAGCTGGTGCGGCTGAGGTCGAATCGGCCTCAAGCTGAACTTCCTAGTAGTGCGGTTGAGGCCTTTTTTGCCTCATGTTTCAATCATTTTTTTTACAATATTGAGTCAATGCTTCGCAGATATAAAGAAAGCTATATTTGTCTTTGTCATACCTCATACGGTTGAGTGTAAACAGCCGCCGCACTAGAGAGAAAACACGAGTATTACGCGCCGCACCAGTGCAAAGTCTACCATGAGGCTGAATCGACCTCAAGCCGCAGTGAACGTGTTAATTATGTACAATTGCAGGTGGTTACGAACAATTTTTCAGAGGTTGGAAAGAAGTGTCCACTGCGTACCTAGCATGGCGGTTATGTTATATATCCTACATAGATCTTAGTTGTGTAGCACTACACAAATTTATTTACTTTATTGGAGATAAACAGTAACAAAAGGCAGTAAGAAAGTACAAACTTAGAAGCTTAGACATATAAAATTAGTTACAATTGTTACCTTATAACTATCTCACTGTGAATAAGTAATGCGATCCAGTCCATGAATTAACAAAAAGTAAATTTATAGTGATTTTGTATGTGTCGAAGAACACATACAAAATCACTATAAATCACAGCGAAATCTCTATATTACCTGCTGAAAGATTTAGGCTTGTGATGAGTGAAGATCAGCTCGTTTCTAGTTAGAATAGGGCGTCTGGTCGGTGAAAGTCAACGTTAATATATTACAAGGAGACCACCTCTAAATCTGCTATGCGGAGCGTCAGCCCCGAGAATCGCAAATAGTATAATGATAGACCCGACACCCGCACGCTTGGAATGCTATGTTGCTATGCTATCTCGTTACAAGAATGACTAATATTATATTAAGAAGGATATTTACTGTAAATAAAGGAAATTCTTCTTTTTTAAAAAAATAATGTAAGATTTACTCGTTTAAAATGCAATTATCGATATGCAAGAAGATAGCGAATATGATTTTTGTATGTATATATCAGATATCAATTTGTTTTGAAAAAAAGGTGAAGAATCTCATGTCTAAACAGACTCTAAGAAGATATATTAAGTTGACGTGATATCACTCGAGAAGTCGACAGCCGTCGGGGGCCGAATATTCACGAGAGGCAACGAGCAGGTCGATCGCGGCAACAAACCTGCGGCGGAAGTAGGTTGCAGGTTATCAAAGCTATTTCAAGCAGTAGGTGTCGGTTGACATGATTATGATGATCTGATATATGTTGATAAAACAGTTTGATATGCAGTTATTGTGACCAACCGATAGTATATGTTGTAGAATTATAAATGATTGTAATCTAATATTTAAAATTCTCGTGTCACGGTGTCCGAACTTGAACTCCTCCGTAACGGCTTGACCGATTTTTACCAAATTTTACATGCGTATTCAGTATGTCTGAGAATCGGCTACTATCTATTTTCCATACCTCTAAGTGATAAGGGTGGTCCACCCCTAAATTTTATTTTTAATTTTTTAGACAATTTTTTTGGTATTTATTTTATTATGATACAGCATACAAAAATACATACAAACCTAAATTTTCACCCCTCTATGATCAACCCTTATCTTACATTTGTTAATTAAAAACTTTAATTTTTTTTTTGCAAAACAACATTTGCGGGATCAGCTAGTAATAAATAATAAAATATGTTCTTTTAGATTTGTCTGAAAGTATACGGAGGAAGAGATTGACGACCATCGGGTCTGATCCTTTTCCAAGGAAAAGAAATAGATTCAGCGACCCGTTTATGATGGAGACATCTCCCTTTTATCACAGCACACAACCGTCCTCCCAAAATTGGGTAAGAAAAAGTAATATCATTTTTTATATTTACAATCTTATTCAACAAAATCTGTCACCGGCCTGACACTGCAGTGGTACGCGAGTGGATTTTCCATAGCTCTTTATGATGGATGGACAGTTCCAGCTCCTCTATAAAACGTTGGAACAGCAGGCTTCCGCAGCTGAAATGACAGTAGTACATAGAAGGCGTCAAAGTAGAACTTAAGGTTTTGGACGGCTACAAGATGAAGAGTTTGATCGGTGAAGATGAACGTGAACGCAAATGACAAACGGAAAGGAGGCCTGTACCTAAAACAGGTTCCCGATCTCTCTCCTTATGAAATGCTAAAAAGTTACATCTCTTAACGTAAAATCTTTAACTTTTCCAAGTGGAAATAACTTTAAATTTAATTGATTGTTAATTTGGGAATAACCAATAGATTAATTTAATGATAACATAACATTTTATTCAATTTAACATTTCAAAATAAAAGTCAAAATAGATTTAAGGCATCATTATGAATTAATATCTAATGGATTCAGGCGTTACTTTGCGGAAGTCCATCCTAAGTAAGAAAAGGATTAACATATAGCAACTTCCGCTATATAGCAGTAGTCGTGCAATAAAGTGCACCGCCCGCAAGCCCTCACAGAGACAAACTCTGTTTGGCACTTATGGGTGTAATATTACTCCTGGGGATGCCCTGTGGAGGGGTGAAAACGTGTTGAGTGATTTAACGGTGGTAGTTGTGTAATTCGCATTGCTTGCCGCATGTGCATTTATCAGCAGTCTGGCGGGCGGTGCACTTTATGCACGACTACTGCTACATAGCGGAAGTAGCTATATATTAGTCCTTTTCTTAATTATCAATTAAGTTTATTGCAAGGAAGATCATTACAATAAGTTATATTCGTCAGTTTAAAATTACGTTGACATTGATTCGTCGCAACATTCTGCGAAGAACTAACAAGAAACTTTCGGCTTTTGTATATATATGTGTTTTTATATATCTTTAGGTAGACCATGTAATCAAAAATAATTTACCGCGTCCTTTGGTGGTTTGTTTTAAAATTATATCTTTATTGCGGTGGTTTAAACATACTGAAGCTAATTAATACAAAAACTAACTATGATATGTAAGGTAACCTTATTTGAGAGATAGTACGTGTGGGTTTAGTACAAGGGTTTCTACTTAAATCTACTTAGGCCTGCGCGCTGGTGAGAGAGATCGCCATCTGGTTATTGAGGCAAATCTCTTGAGTCGGCGCAGTTCCTTTGCATGGGGGTGCTTCGTGCTATGTCAGCTGTATATAATCTTTGAATGAGTGAGACACTTTATGAGTAATTGCGGGTACAGGAGATTTATTTTATTTTCTAAAATTACGCTGATGGAGATTAATGTTTTTATTAAATTTACTAGAATGTATATATGTTAGATTGTAGCTAATGTTTTGTGAATATATAGCATGGTATTATATTAAAAAATCGTTGATGTTTCAGGAAAATAGATCATCAGAGGCGATACAAAATGACAAAACAAGGCAAAGTTCGAGGAGTCTATATAGCAGGAGCGGCAGCTTCTCCCGCGAGAAGTCACAGTTTGACAGAAGTCTGCCGTTGGGTGTTATGATCATCTACGACCAGTTTCATTCATCACCGATACCGAGCAAAATTGTTGTCTCTTCCCTAAATCCGGAGACGAAATATCTCAATTAACCATTTTAGTTAACCATTTCCGTACGGTGGTCTTCGATCAAAAAAACTAACCTACAACCGAGCGCCAACGTCTCTGAAACAATTGCATGATATAATTACATTACTTGAAGGTAATGTTTCAGGATGATATTGCGTGTATACATTCAGTGAGAGAAATCCGCGCCGAGAGAATGGTTACTCTTTCGACGTGGATGACACTTTGTTTATCTAAAGAAAATGAAAGGTCGTTGTTGATCAGATTTCGAGGAACGTACCACAGTCATTGTAAGACAGTTATTATAAATTAATTACCAAAATATGTTCAATCACTTGCAGCTGTACACTCAGGTATGTCAGACAGGTATAATTACAAGTTAAAATTGTTGTAAATCGCGACTGGCCTGGAGCCTGAAAGGATTTATTGCCACTGCGTGCAGAACAGACGTGTGAAAAAACACTACAGCCTTCCAATAAATTTTTCATTTATAATATAAAACTCAACATTTTTAAATACCAAATAAAAATAAACTCTATCTTTATTACATTAAAAGTAATATCCACTTGTAATGTTAAATATTCATAACACAAATTTGTAAAAGCCGGCTGTGCGCATTCATCTGTGGCCATTGACAATAATCATGACATTCGTATCGAATTAGTAAAATGATATATCTATCGAAACTCTAGTTTCAGGCGAAATTGATAGATAGCGTTAGTTGTTATTTCTCATAAACATATAAAAGGGCCACTACGGGGTCCAGTCGAGATATCTCTACGAAACACATCGCTCCGAAGTCGAGTGTTGTGCAAGTATCACACAAATAAGTAACAAAAGCGTTCAGGGTCAGCCCGTGTCTCTCCCTGAGTAGTCCTCGCTTTGCAAACCTATATTACACTACAGTAACAACACTACACATGGAGTATAGTCCCTCTTAGTACAAACAAAATCTTTATAACTAGGATACTATCACCCAGAGTAAATTTTTTAGCTCTCGGACCACCTGCTTCCCCGGGCTCTATACAAATGAAACTCCACAAAACCAAAATGGGCTAGTGGCAAATATTTCAACATCAACAATAGTAGTAAAACAACTGAACAAAGAAGACTTGACATCGATACGACATATCATTAAACATAATCAATTACAAAATGCGTATCAGTTTATTTTAGATGCTTCCGTATTAGCCAGTTATTTTAAGTTTTAATTTATAGTAAACTGTAGAACTAAATGAAACTAATATTTATTTTGTAATTTTTGATCAATAAAAAAAATTTTCATTTGCTTATTTATTTGTAATCTGTTCCTTCCTTTATCTTATGTATATCCTGACAAAGACAGTTGTTTTTAAATGTAAAGAGGTTGCATAGCAAAAATACTTTTGAATTATTTATTTATAGGTTTAAAATTATTGAAATGGATAACAAACTATATGTATATGTGCTGAAAGATGAATGGGGTTGAATCTAGCAGACTTGGGACACTTGTTTAAAGAATACATGTCGGTATCTCTATGTTGGAAAAGGTGACCTTTTACCAGGCTGCACTTGATTACCAGTCTGATGAAGCCTGTATCACAGTATTTATATATTGTAATGTGCATAAATATATCAAATGCCTTTCGTGTTTTGTTGTATAAGGTAAATATTAGAGGGACTTGAAACTAATGTTGCTTTCTTTAGTTAAATTCACGCGACTACATTTTTAACAAGTTTTTACTTCTAATCAAAAATTTATTCACCTCCGTTATCGACAACCTTTTGCCATCCAGTATCATAAATGCCGGAGCGGGAAAAATTAATCGGTTTTTCCGTAAAATATGTCGACAGAAACTACATCATAGATATGCATATATGTTCTACATACTTTATTCCAACATGAGCCTGCATAATTATAAAATAGTAACTGTTAAATTTTTCTTTACTTTTTTTCCTCAACTTTCTAAAGCCTTATTATTGAATATCTTTTAAATTAGCGAATTTTAAGGTAGTTACGGAGATCAAAAAATTTTTTATTTTCTGATATTAATATTTTTTTTATGTTATAATAAACGTTCACTGGAATTCAGCGACTGATATATAAACACAAAGGAGTTCATTAATAAATAATTTAAGTAATTACTTAAATACACAAAGTAGAATAAATACAATGTAAAGGTATCTTTGGTAAAGAGTGCATTAAAAAGTCACCATACAAAATTTCACGAAATTTGTATGCCTGATTTTAAATTAAATGTTTAGGTTAATTATCTATTTCTCTCTGTTTTTGTGCCTAGATCCTAACGTTATTTTCTTTCTAAATTTGCCCTTTATTCGATATTTTTAATATTTGTACGTGAAACTTTTACCGAACTATATATAAATATATATATCTTCGCCGCATCGTCATTTGAAGATATCTATGGAGGAATATACCGTAATCGCCACGCATATCTAAAGGTTTGGCGATGACAGTGTACACAAAATGAATAACATGAAATTGTATCCTGGGAATCGACCCCGTGGCTAACGATCGCAAGTTTCACTCTTCTAACTCTGGACTACTCATTCTACCGGAACATATTTCATTTAATTTAATAGTCCGTTGTACTTACTGGGAAGTATATTTATATTTATATAATAGAAAATAGAAGTACAATGGGCCGTTTTGTCAAGCGAGCCAAATGCTTCCAGACAATCATAGTATAGAAGGAGTAGGATAAATAACCGGTAAGTAACATGTACTTATAGACAAAACATATATATGTTTATAACAACATATACATACTAATGTATTAATTCATGTGTTTTTGTAATAAATGCAGTATAATACATAATTATAAATACAATAATTAATAAAAATATCAAACTAACTTGCATAAAAGCCTGCAACTTCATACGATATATCCATTACGCAGTATCAGATGAAAATAAAAACAAACAATGCATTATGATAACATATTTATTTACACAATTTCACTGGATATGTATTCACAGAATGGACTCCAATGTAAAGATTAATTTAATTTTAACATACATAAATTCTTTTTATTAAAACACCTTTTTTAATTTATTCTATTAAGAATTTTATGAACTAAAGGATGTAACTGACATAATCGAATAGTGAACATGAAAGCCTTTTTTGCATCTTTTAATATGGTGTACATTGAAAATAAGATATTTGACCTGTAGGATTTCAACATATCAATATTTATAATACAACAAAATAAAAAATAGTATATATTTTAGATCGTAAATTCAAAATAATTTCAAAGTAATTTTGTTTATCTCAGTTTTAATGATTTAAAATTCTGGGATCTTTCAATAATTGCGAATGATACAAGGAGTAGTAATGTTTCCAACCTACTAGAGGTGGTTACTTTATTTGCACCAAAGTCGTTAAGTAAATTAGAGGTACCTCTAAAGAATATTGTTGTAATAGCTCTATGTCAGTTATCGAAAATTAAATACTAAATATTTATTATTTACTATCATATTAAAGTTCATACTATTCTATGGTAGTCTAACTACTTATCGAAATAATTCACATCACTATCGACATTGTGATGTTTTTATCGATGTTGAAGATTTATTTAAGAATTTATTAAATCGATTCAGAATAATTTTAGACATTATATATCTTAACATAAAAGTACAATTTCCGATGTATTAAAATTACAATGTTCTCTACATTTGTGAATAAACAAAAGCTCTATTTACAATTCGAGTGAAACTTAAACGAAGATAAAGTCCGGGTTCGTGCAGCACGCCGCCCTCTTGTCTACGGTCTGTTTGCTACGGCTCCACTTGCCGTGGCAATGCGGTGCTACGAGCGCGTAGAAGCGCGTAGCGTGGCCTGCTACGCCGTGCCCGCCGCACCGCCACTGGAGGTCGCGACGTAGAGCTGCAGTCTCGCACATAACGCACACGGTACCTCCTGTTCGAATAGGTTGTAAGATATCTATTATACACAAGTTTATAATTACTTATCGGTAATGCCTTTAATTTTCTTTTACTTATTTAAGGTTATAAAATTGTCATTATCATCAATCTTGTCGTAAGCTTAGACTATAGATTTACTATAAGACCTATTGAAACATAGCCTTTTTCATGGCTTAATGAGTGAATGTGTGCTCTCCAATGAGATCAGAAGCGAGATACCTTGTTTCTGTACCGTTGAAAAGCTCAAATAAAAAGTGTAATGTAAAAAAATGTTAATATATATTTTTCTCCATCTTTCTGTGTATAATTACTGATATATCCCTAATACACTGATTGTTCATTATAATAAATATATTGTTGTCAGTTTCGTATATATATATATATATATATATATATATATATATATAAGTATTTATGTTTTAAAGCCTCTAATATTATAAATTAATTATAAAATTCCTTTAAGCTACGTAGGATTACTTATCTTTTAAGATATCCGTAAGGAAGATTCATTTCATTTCCCCTATAACGTATAAGATATGAAAAATGTCCTTTCTTGATATGATTAAGGTATAAATCAATTTTATGATCTAATAAAAATGGGAGTAGGTTTTTAAATTCCGCTGAACGCGTACCTTCACGGAGAGACTTGTATTCCGAGTCAAGATGGCACGCCTTCGACACCTTGTTCACTACAAATTCAACGCAGTACCTGAAATAAAATATTTCATGTAAACAATATATGGATGGTTCACGTTAATTCTATGAATTATTATTGTCCACCGTATCTAAATAAGCTATAGGATAACGAAATCTATTTAAATGTTTATTACAGACTTATAGAAACATATGGTGAAATCTCTTTAAGCAAAAATTTAGTCAAGAAAATAACAGGCGGTGCAAAAGTAATGTCATAATTTGAACCAGCAGTCATTTTGTTGTAAATTTAAAAAAAGAACTCTTTTGTCAAAAAAAAACATATTTGGAAGTATAAAATTAATGACATTAATTGAAAAAAGCTATATCACTCAAGTGGTCGCCGCCAGGTTTGATATATAATTGGATTTGTTTTACGACATTTTGAATTGTTGCTCACAAGACATCTGACTCCAAATTGGCGATATCTTCTTCAATGTCAGCTTTAAAAGCTTATGAGATACAAGGCTTAGGCGGTAAAAACCAGGTTTTTAAAAACACCAAAGGAATAAGTCTGTTTTTGTGAGTTCTGGAGGAACAGTTCAAAACTCCTGAATGGGAAATCATTCCCTGTCTTAAAACAACAAACTAAAAATTTTCAAATAAGCTCTTGTAATGTGAATCGTTTCATTGATTATTGATCACTAATTCTATATATACCTACATTATAAATGTTAAAGCATAGTGACATTTGTGCGCCATTTGTAAAAATAAAAGCGCGTTCACATTACGACATTACTTTTGCGTCGCATGTTATTTTGTCAGTATATAGCGAATACATAGATTATATTCTCGTATATATGCCTTATAACATTAGTAAATTTAAAATAAGTAACGAGATATTTAGATTCGGAGATAAATTCAAAGATATATTTGTTAATTAATAATTGGGCTTAAATTTTCTTCAACTTTAACAAATTAAAGTGTACGGCGTGAGTGGAATTTCAGATGAACCTTTATTAAAACAATTTTTTTAACCTTATTACATGTAAAAAGTTATAAAATTTAATATAGCAGTCTTCAAAGTGAAGAAACTTTGTGAAGTGCTTTTTACACTTATTTGCCTTAGTTTAACTTTAATATTTTATTATTTTGTTTTCTTAACATACACATCACAGTTTACTTTTAGTCTACTTTTATAATGATCATCGTTTACTGTGACTTTTCTTTCTTTATTTGTTTCATTTAAATTCTTTTGATTATACTCTTTATTTCTTGGCTCTCATAGCAGGTTCTATAACCTTCTTACAGAAGTCTAGGAAGGTTTGGTGACTATTTAATTGCTCACTAGTGAGCCAATGGTTCCTCACTTGATCCTTTATTGCAACCGAACTTTATACGCGTCAAATACGGGACAGCCGGTGATTAGTTACACCAGGGTCTGGTCGTAGAATTCCTTGTGTCCCATTAAAATCTGGATAGATCCATGTCCTAAGATAGACAAGTTACACCTGACGAAACACACGGTAGGCCGAAATGGCGACCGGGAACATCTTTCGCATTACCATCATCTATATTATTTTTTTTGCTGGCACCAGTTTTTGGAGACCGCTCGTTCAACCCTACGTGGAATAGGGACTTAATTTTCATTTTATTTTACTTTCTTCTTTCATGCAGCTCTTTCATTATTCTTCTGTCTGTCTATTTACCTTTCATTCTTAACATTACTTGAAAACATCGCCTTTCATCCTTCACCTCCATTCCCAAAGTATCATTTTGTTTCTTATTTTATTATTAAAGTGCATTATTACTTGACTTATTTTCATGTCTAATTTATTTCTCTTATCACTTTACAATTACTCTTTGTATATTTAATTTTTATTTATTTTACGATTGAAAATTCTTTCCTTATTACCTGACACCCCCCCCCCCCCACACACACACACACACACACATACAGACACTAGCTGGTCTAACGAACATAGTCACGAAAAGACGCATCATTTACTCTTTCCACGCTTCACGAATTGTTCTTCTATTCTTCGTCTTTCCTGCCTTACGAATTCTAGCATTCGTTACATACATAGTTAGTTGTGTCTTTTTCTTACTTATTCTTATAAGTTTTCCTCTTTGATTGTGGGGTCATACACGACGCTGCTTGCGTAGAGTAGGTTGCGTAGGTTTTAAGAAATAAAAGCAGTAACATAGTGCAAAATAGTAAAATAATAAACAGCAAATAAATAAGTAAATAAACAAGATAAATCTAAATAAATGTGACTAAAACTAATCTGTGATAATTAATGATCTTAAAACAGTGATCTAGAAATGTAGATGTAGGAAGGAAGAAGTTGCAAGAAGGTAGATCTGCAAGCGAAGAATAACAGATCATATAAGCGTAAAAGGAATCAATAAAAGATATGAGCGAAGGACGTAAGAGAATGTAGAATAAAAGTTTAAAAAAAAACATTTTGTCCGAATTTGTAATGTCCCCGTCCCACAAGGTAGGAGGAACGAAAGGCCTGTAAAATCTGCTTATGTTAGTTAGATACACTCTCATCATTAACCACTTTCTTAAGTAGTAATGTTTAAAAAAGTAGTCTTACTCCCTGTGTGAATTGGATTCAGGGTCGTCAGGATTCCGTAGCCGAAGGTTCTTGCGGATGTCCACGGTGTCGTTGGAATGACGGCTAACTGACAGGCTCCCGGGCAGGATCATGGCAGATTCCTCTGTATTACATAAATATTCAAAATCAGGCGTTATTTTGCGGAAGTCCATCCTAAGTAAGAAAAGGACCAATATTTAGCCACTTCCGCACATGCAGTGGTAGTTGTGCAAACACAGAGTGACCACTCTCACTCTGTGTTTGGCACTAATCGGTGTAACATAACTCCTGAAGATGCCCCGTGGAGGAGTGAAACACGTGTTGAGTGATTTGACGGTGGCAGTTGTGTAATTCGCATTGTTTGCCGCATGCGCATTTATCAGCGGGCTGGCGGGCGGTGCACTTTGTCGCACGACTACTACTGCATGTGCGGAAGTGGCTAAATATTGGTCCTTTTCTAACTCTGCATACATATATTTAAATATAGGGACTCCTAATGATATAACAATTGGACCAGCAAGTAAAGTCTGTACCATCAACAATAATTATAGACCTTTTGAAAAAGATCCTAAAAATTGAGGATTACCAGCATGAGCTCTTATGTGGCCTTTAAAGATTGAACTTGGTCTTAAATAACCTAACGTAAGCGGAGTCAAAAGATAAATATATCATAAAACATCGGTTTCAGGTAGTGAATTGAAATTGGTTCTTTGTGTTCAAACCTTTATATACATAACATAGAACCAAAAACTTGAGATAAAGTGAGTACAAAAACTTACAAAATATATATTTTTGTTTTACATGGGTGATGCTGACAAATAAAAGATAAAATTTCCAAAAAAATTAAATTAATAAAAATGCTATGTATTATTCCATTGCTAGGTGCAAATGTAGACGATTTAATTTGTTTAGAAGTATATTTAATTGTATAAATACATATTCAAATTTAAAGAATCATTTTAACTAGGCACAAAAGATAAAGTCGATAAAAACAATTAAGTATTGTTATTCTAATAAAAGATATTTGTTCAATAAAGAGTGGTTAAAAAGGGCCTGGCTCAGTTTTCCGAGAGCAAACTTATAGCGTTCAAAGTTTTCTCAGTTGTTACATGCTGTGAAAACAGCTGAAAACATTATCGAACTAGACAATGTTATTATCCACTTCGACTTTTTATTATTCTTGTATAGTATCTTTTCTCCATTTACAGAAGTTAGTTAGTCAAATCTGCGTAGTTGTTTTATTTCTATAATTAGCTATATTTAAGATTTAATGTGTATTTCAGTACGTAACAATGACACGGCAACAAAACATGTAATACTGTGATCAGAAAGTAAGGTGAATTTGTTATTAAAATGTATATTCTTATATTTTTTCAGTTTCTTTTTCCAGAACTCTATCTTATCAATTGTGTCGAAACGGCATTTCTGCATTGGTCTTTTGAGTTTTCTGAATAACCATAAGTCGTATGGGCACAAATCCGATATGAGTTGAGTTTTTGGCAAAAAAGTCGCAAAGAACCAATACAGTATGACATCTACCAATCGAGACAACGTTTTGAGAGACAAAACATCCTTCAAAATAGTTTAGTTTGAACCAAATGATATTCCAACTTTTGACAAAGACGCTTTGCAAATGTTATAGACAATTATATCGTCCTAGGATAAAAATTACCTTCCTTTATATACCCGGGAGTTTTATATGACAATTTCACCTTATATTTGATCACAGTATATAAATTCTTTATAACAGGTTACCCTAAGTACATTTAATATAAATAAAATATACTTGCCGGGTTGCTTCCCCTGGACCTTCGGGTCCAAGAAGCAGCCCGCTTATTTGAAATAAGAAAGGGTCATTCCCGGCAGGTGGTAAAGGACCGAGACCTGGAGGTACCGGTCAGCTACCTGAGACTACCGCACCCGTCTGGTCAAGTTGGTGTGGAGTTCTCCTGTCTGGGGGAAAGTGCGGAGGAAGTCCGACTTGCCACCGCGGCTGCCGATCTGGTAATTTATACCGACGGCAGCCGCATAGAGGATAAGGTGGGTGCGGCGTTCTGCGTCAAGCGGGGCGCCGTAGAGTCATACACAAAGAAACTCAAGTTGGGCAACTTCTGCACCGTATACCAGGCAGAGCTGCTGGCTCTAGCTGAGGCAACAGGGTACGCGGCCGGCGAGTCGGCGCAAGTCTGCGCCGTACTGAGCGACTCGCGGTCCGCTCTCGAAACTGTCGCAAGATCGGACACCCTCCATCCCTTAGCGTTAAGAGTGAAGGAGAATGTAATGAAAGCGAGAGAAAAAGGGAAGGATGTAAGGTTGTTCTGGGTGAAAGCGCACGCGGGGATGGAGGGGAACGAGAGGGCGGACCAGCTGGCCAAGGAAGCGGCCCTGAAGAGTAAAAGACGACCAGAGTACGAGAGATGCCCTGTTTCATTCGTCAAGCGGCAACTGAGACTGGAGTCGCTCGACGAATGGAACAGGAGGTATGTGGAAGGAACGACGGCTTCGGTAACGAGGATGTTTTTCCCGGACGCCGTCTCAGCCTACCGCGTGCTCCGCAGCATCGAGGTGGACGCGGTCTCGGCCCAGCTCTTCACGGGGCACGGGGGGTTCTCTGAGTACCTTCATAGGTTTAAGCTCAAGGAGGACCCCTCGTGCTTCTGTGAACCGGGCGTGGACCAGACCGTGATCCACCTTGTGGCCCGGTGTCCCGCATTCGGGGGACTCCGGTTCGGCTTCGAGTGCCGGTCTGGGGTTCAAATCAGGGAGGAGACAATACCCTCCCTGATTGGTGGCGAAAACAAAACGACATTTATATCCCTATGCAGAGAAATCGCCAAAAAAGCGATTGAAAGAAACAAAACAAACAATTTATAAAAAAGATAAAACAAAATAAAAGGCTAAGAGAACAAATATGTGATAATTATAGTATAAGTTACAATGATAAGAAAATGTTAATCAAAATTACAAATTAAATGTCAAAAGAAAAAAAAAGGAAGAATGTCAGACGAACAGAGCGAACGAGAAAGAAAGTAGAAATGTAGCACGAAAGACAGACAAGACCGAAAGAGTATGTGATGAACGACAGAAGAGTATGAAAATAAAAATAACTGTGAAAAAATAAATTGAAAAATAAGTCCCTGTCCCACCTAAGATAGGGGAACGAGAGGCCCCCAATAGCGGGGGTCATAAAAAAAAAAAAATATATAAATAAAATTAAACATTCATACAATATACATATAAATTTGAATTTTCATAAAAGTTCCGCCATAATTTTCTCTACTATTGCCAGGTTATATAGATTCTAGCAAGAAAAACATGGTTAAAATTTCGATAGTCAATCTTTTCACAGTTTTTCGTGTTATAAACCTTTCATTTATTACAGGATAATAATGCATGTTTATCTTCTATCTAAACTTATAAAATAAAGTTTCGCAGCGTGAAGCCTACGCCCACGGGGGGGCAATTTAATTGTTAAATGTGGCAATTCGAAAGTGGACTCAACAAGAGTTTAACCCTTTCACTTTAATATAAAAATTATGTATGTTATATAGAAGGGCACAGGAATTTTATAAAGGCTAAGATGGAGCATGGCATAAAAATGGTTTTAGAATTTTTTTTGGTAATAAATCGATTTTTAAAATTAAATTCTGTAGTGTGAAAAGTATGTGAAGATTATTTACCTCGGAGTGGGATATCGCTGTCAGGTTCGCAGCCATGGTGTGCTTGGCATGCACGGCGCTGCACCAGTGTTGGGCAATGTCGTCCACCGTGGGCCGCGGCCTGCAGCACCTGTCTGCTGCGCTCCATGCTGCCCGAGCCGCAGCTGGTGTCGCAGTCAGACCATGCCCCCCAGTCCGACACAATGCAGTCCGACACTGTATAACATTTCCAGCATTAGTTCACATATCATTAAAAGATAAGTTCATTTATTCAACATTTGTATTTGTATTTGATGTACTTGAAGCTATGTTGCAAGTCGATATATGCCTTGCGCAGCTTCATTGAAATTGAACCCATGGAAAAAGAGGTCCACGGACTAAAAATTTTACGCTGGCGATCGTACCCCAGTTATGATGAAGAAGTCCACACGCGGAGAACTATACCTTTTTTTTTCTTTTTTTTCCCGTTATTGGGAGTCTCTCGTACCCCCTATCTGGTGTGGGACAGGGACTTTTTGTTTACATTTATTTTATATTTTCACATACTTTTTTTTATTTTCTTTCTCTTCTTTCATACTTCATATTATCTGTCGTTCATTTCTTTCATTCCACAATTCCACTATCGTTCTCTTTCTATCTGTATCGCCTTTCATTCATTCCTCATTACTTTAACATTTTCTTATATTCTATATCACATTTTTTACTTATATTCTTATATTTTTATTCCATATCACATTACTTTATTTTGCTTTTATTTTATCTTTGTGTTATTTGTTTACAATTTTTTACTTTTTTATCTTTATTTTTATCTATTGCTTTTCCTCTAATTTTTTTACAGAGGTGAATGAACTCTTTTTTAGTTTTTTCGTCGCATATCAGGGAGGCTATGGTTTCCTCCCTGATTTTTACGCCAGACCGGCACTCGAATTCGAGAACTATACCCTTGTAGGTGTATAGTGTAGTAAGTGGGGTGTAGTGTATGTAGCACAAAGCGAGGACTACTCGGCGGTCGGGAGAGACACGGGCCGCCCCGGACCGCCCTCGCTTGAACGCGGGCTAGGCGGACGCGGCCGCCTTGTAGGTGTGTAGTGCATGACATGTGCATCGAGACCGGGGCTCGATGTGAGGCGTGTATCCTGACGTTGAGACGGGGGGGGGGGGGCGGATATTATTTAAATTCCGTTTTAAGGACGGCTCAACATGGGAACTTTTAACAAGACTCTTATTTATCGTCAACTTATTTTTATTTTTTTAATCTGTTTCAATTTTGACTCTGCGTCGCAAGGTGTTATAGTTGTGGAGAAGAAGCAGGAAGAAACTTCACATCAGTTGACCTAACTCTTAAATTATAAACTCAAAGCTGATCAGGCGATTTTGGATATTTATGATTCACGAATGGCTAGACTAAAGTTTTAACTAACCTTTTCTTAATTTTACATTTCAGCAAAAAGTCAATAACATTTTTTAGGTTTTTACTTGTAGCTATTATAAATATAAATTATTATTGTATTTATATTTTAAAACATATCCTTTTATATTAATACAATTTATTTTCCGGGTGAAAACAAATTCTAAAATACAAAAATTATACAAATCGTTTCAGTATTGCAAGACTAATGACATGATTATATAAACTTTTATTGTAATGTTTCATGATGCATGATATTTTTGTTTTATTGCATACTATATCTATCCTATTGCATTTTTCGTATTAGATCCTTCTTAGTCTGAGTATTTGACCTTTTTCTCTTCTGATAATTACCAAAGTATGTCCAGTTTGTTTCTTATCACAGTGGTTATACAGGAAATATATTCAGTGATAATTAACTGGACTTATTTTCTAGTTTAATTTATTTCTCTTATAACTTTACTATTACTCATTATATTTAGTTCCTTATTTCTTATACGATTGATAATTATTTTTTAATAAAACTACTAGTTTTTTAGGCCTCCCCTTCAACCCCCACAAGGTGAGCTGACGAATATAGTCAAGAATATGGGAAGACACTAGATGCGTCTAGCGCATGATCACAGTAGCAGCCTTTGGGGAGGTCAAAGCCTTGCATTGGGCGTCATCGACTTACATGACACGTAAGAGCCTCTTTCAGGAGAATATCTAGATATTGAGGGATTTATAGATATGAAAACTTTACACCTGAATCTTCTAATAGATACATTACACTATTATAATTAGTATAGTACCAAAGGTTTGACTGCAAAATTTGAGACAAGTATTCTTGTCTAACATTAATACATATATATATATATGTTTATATATATATACTACGCCGTGACTGAGACTGAAAATGCAACGAAAAATTCAGAGTTACTCCGCACCTACTACCAGCTGTACAACGATAAAAGGATATAAAAAGTTAAACGCAGTTCCATTGCCGGCCTGACCGTCGACAGCGCAGTCCGGACGCGCACAAAAGTGGAATAGAATATTAAATAGTTCGTTCCGGTCGCCCGTATGCCAGTTGATATGGATCGGGGCCAAACTACGAAGAATGTACTCTCGTATAACCGCGCTTCCCGGCTTTTGTAACTGCGCTTGCTCTGAGGTTACACGCCGGAAGCAAGAATTAAATAAATTCCTTTTCCACAATGAATAAGTAAATTAGCACATTTATTCATATGGCAAGCACGGAACGTACATATATAATATAGACAAAAGAGAGTCTTCGGAACACGATTTCAAACCGATACAACCATTTCTATGACAAATCTATGGGGAAAGCCATGTCCAGCTGTGGATGTGTGTTCTACAGCTGAAAAGGTGGCGATGAAAGGCTTCATATATTTATTCTGAATGCGCCATCTATTGAGTTGTAGGAGTGGTCGTGGTACTGTAGCTTCTTGTTCTTCGGTAGCTTCTTGTTCTTCGGTAGCCTCTTGTTCGTCGGTTGTATCTTGTTCGTCGATTGCTTCTTGTTCGTCGATTGCTTCTTGATCTTCAGTTGCTTCTCATCTGTTGACCGCACCGAGATTGGTGTTTGAGTGGCGCGCGATATTCACGCCACAGAGTTAACACGACAATTATTTTATGTCATACTAGATGCACACCTTGCGAGGGAAGACCGCGTGGCGATCCCTGACCGGGAGATACCGCGGTCCCCCGTTTAGCGCAGAGGGCGACCACCAAGGGGGGTTTTAGTGGGTAGGAATCCCACATACCCCTGTCCTCCCCCCAGAGGCAGGGCATCTTGAATACCAGAAGATTTCCCCCACCGAAAAAAAAAAAGATGCACACCGTATCTATGTTCTTCATTTACCCTTTGGCTTTCAACCACGAGCTTGTCTCGAGATGAAAAATTTGTGCCATCAGCGAAAGCCACGAATCTCGTGGTTATATGCCATAGATTTAATTAACTAAGCATTCATTTATAAATTGTTAAAAATTCATTATCTGTTTTTTAATTAATAATTATTTCTGTTAACCAATTAATTTAATACAAATGTACTCTAGAAGTCTTTAAATTACTGTTCATACGTAAACACTGTTTATTATTTAACAAACATTTTCGTTGCACTGAAATATATACTTCTTACTAAATACACATTCTGTACTAGTTCAGATACAGGGTTGAACAGTTGAAAAGCACGGCGCACGACTAACCTTCTTGTTAGCTATGGCTCTAGAAATTGGCAAAAATCGTGTACCTCAAGGGATTAAAAATCTGAATAAAAAGGAAGTTTTAATACCCCAATTTAAACTGAAACCTTTCTGTTGATAATTACAAGATTCTTTACGGCAATTGAATGTATATTTTTCTGATATTTTGAATATAAACAGACAGACACGAATTCATTTATACATATAGATTTACTTAAACACTGAAACGTCACGTCTAACATTATAAAACCGAATAATCCAAAAAATAATGTTCTTTTGTAACCATTGTATAGGTGTATGTAGCTTATAAGTGACTTGCGTTATATTTTATACATCCCCGAGACCTAAGTAGGCATAACTTTGCGGTACGTGAACGTGTGAACAATATGTGTAAGGGGGCGTGAATGTAGGCGATCGTATACACAGATTAATCGCCCTTTTACCCATGATGTTACATTTATTTTTCATTAAACATCTTTTAGAGCTAAAGTGAACGTATGCAGGTAAATTGACTTGTTTCTTTACGTAATTTTTTCTACGTTATTGACGTAGATATACTCGTAGAGGGGTGCTACGAGACGTTACAGCCTCATCGGAATTTATTACGTTAATATATAAAATATATATTTTACAACAATTCATAATAGACGGTAGTAAAGTGAGATCCAAGACAGTATTTAGAAATATACAGGATGATTGTTTATTTGTAAGTAGGATTTATAAATTTTTACGGCAAATGTTGTCAACTGCTTAAAACAGAGATGCGAAACACGAGTCCCGTTAAACATATTTCTACAGCCTGCCAGAAATTTCTAAAATTAAATTTATTTAGTCGATTATCTCCTATATATTGTTATAAAATTAATTATAACAAAATGGTAAAATGGTAGTGGATATACTAAACCGGAATAAAAAATTTAAAATAACCATCGATCAAGACTGCTTTAAAATTTGTACGCGAAATCTCTCTTTTTTATATTATATAAATTGTCAATTATAATATTTATTATAAATAAAGTTTTGTCAATTTTTAATGTGTTTTTGTGTAGGCCCGCTAAAAAAATTAAATTTCAATCGGCACGTTGATTGAAAAGGTTGGTCGACCCTGTTTAAACAATATTTTTACATGACCACATTGAAAACTTTGATATAGTAAGCCATACATAAATTCACAGCTAAAAAGCTTTTATACTTATAATCAATCATTCTGTATATGATTTATATAATGGACATACATCGACCTTTATGACCACAACTGCCAACACCACGCAGCTAAAAAAAAACATTGAAATTATATATATATATATATATATGTATATATTTGAGTTATTGGCCATTATATTTATTAAGAACAGTTTAACAAAACAAAGTATATGAAGAATAATTACCTCCACAAGTTTCTCTGAAATCCGGACAACAATCCCCGAGTTTCAAGCACGCGTGGTCACAGTAGCACGGCTTGTCACTAATATCGTCTATGATGGCGTTCTGGTGCGCTTTCTGGACGACGCAAGAGCTATCCCGGCCCGGGCAGCACAGGTTGGCATCTCTACAGTAGTTGGCACCGCAGTGTCCAGCCAAATACACCGCGCTTGCGAAGCAAATCCAGTAGCGAAGCATTGTTAAGATGATAATGATAAATTATGTTAACCTTATTTATATCGTTTACAGCACTATAGCATTTCAACTTGGCAGGGTTATCTGTAACAAAAGAAAAATAAGTTGCGTATCATTTTTTTAAACAATAGAGTGATTTGTACATTCGAATGTATTATCTGATAAAGTTCTTTAATAAAAATATCAACATATACATAATAAAATTAATTATTGTTTATATTATCCCTCTCTGATGTTTTAGTTCAGCCAGAAGTTTTTTTTTTTTATTTGAAACCAATAGCCACAGACATTGTGCGTCCGTGCTCTTTTGATTTTTAAACGGTTTTATTTAGTTCGACCCGTATGGTATTTAAATATTTAGGTCAAAATTAGAAATTGATATTTAAACACCTTCCCGTTGTCAGATTGATCTGAAATTTTGTACACACATTTAATTTAGATGACATGATAATACAATATAATAAAATCAATAACATTATAAATCTAAGATGGCCGCCGATACAAAATGGCGGATTACATATTTTTCCTTAACCCCCCTCAATATGGGTATCAAATGAAAGGGCTACACTAGTAAAACACGATGATTATGTCAAAATTTAAGATTCAAGATGGACGCCGTTCCAATATGGCGGACTAGGTACATATTTTTTCACAACCACCACAATATGGGTATCAAAAAACCGTTTAACTTAAAAGTTTTTTAAATGTATATATTTTATCAACCTTCAGAAAGACTGAGATTTATTATACACATTTAATTACTTACTTTTAATTAATATTAAAAGCGAAAGCCAAAAGTTACTGGCCTGTTACGTTCTAATATAAAAAAAAAAACAAATGAATGGAATATATTTCAAAACGTCAATTTATATAGAATAATCGAATATAGGTGGAAAAGCTTAAAAACTTTTTGCTCCCACATAAATTCAGATTTATATTCAAAATATCTTTATTCAAGTAGGCTTTTATATGCGCTTTGAAGCATTGATTATTTTAATTTTATACGTAGTAAGGCGAACAGAAACTCAACAGTTGCATTTTTAAACAAAATTTAACAATTTTCGAAATGTACATTAAAATTTCAACCATGTAAATGAGTCAACAAATCGAGTTCCATATTTAAATCAACTAAAAACTCTTGAATGCTATAATAAGACATATTTAATAACATAATTTTAATTCTAAATTTAATACTAAATAACATAGGTTTTAGAAATGTTATGAAACTTTATTATATATGTGTAAACTCATATATATCCAATATGATAAAATAATAATAAGATAAATGTTTCTTCCTGTATGTTATATGTTTAACATTTTTATTAACGAATGTAAAAGTCAATAGAATAAGTATTATATGACTTATATGATTTTGTTACTACATTCATTTTATTCTGTTCAAATATTCTTATGTAATAGTAATTATTTGAATTTGTTAATATTGCAACACTGAATCAATAGAGCTGTCAAAAAAAAGATTTATGATGTGTTGTAATTATTTACAGCAGATTAAACCAGAATTCTTTGAAAATCATTTAACATTTAATTGTACCATCCCACATATGTATATGCATAAACTAATATGTATAAATAAAAATGATAAACCAAAAAATGTTGCTAAGCGTTAGTTTTGAAATCGGTTCTACCAAACCGGCTATTTTTTTATCGTATGTTCATGAATCCACCCGAAAGATTTTATAATAAAAAAGGAGAAATATTACGAGAGAGATTAAAAAAACTACGATTTTCTTTTCCCATATATACCACAGAGTAAATTTAAATATCTGTTTCTAATTATTAAACGTTTAAAGTTAATGATAATCTAACTCATTCATTTAATATTTTATTTGATTCATCATCACTGTCATTTCAGCCATAAGATGTCAACTGCTGAACGAAGAAGAACTGCTTTTGAATAAGAAGGAATGGAAGCTATCTTCATCCGGCATCTTTCGGCGAAATAACAAAGGTGAACTACGACTTGTTCTCAACTTGAGAGCGAGAAATCTTTCGGGCATCTGGATATTTATATTTGAAAATAAGTGTAGAATAGCAACCTCTTTAGCTTATGATAGAGCACTGGTGTCGTATACCTGGGGTAGTGACTTAAAAACATAGAGAAAAGAAAGCGCTACTTATTTAATATTTACATGTGAACGCATCCCAATATGGTGGTCGAACTAAATCCGTATCACAATTTTTGGTTTTATGTACCTCGAAGTTACACAACGGCGTCTGATGAAACAAAGTCACGATACTCAGAATTAAAAAAAAACGCTGCCAAGCTAACAATTTATTTTCAGATGTATTTACTATATAACAAAAACTATGTAAATAAATTTTACATATATATAATATAAATGAAGAATTTGTTTATAGGAAATAAGTAAAAATATAAAATTGGTGGATGATATTGCCTCCTGTGAGGTTTGAACTCACGACCCCTGGTTTACGAGACCAGTGCTCTACCACTGAGCTAAAGAGGCAGACACTTAGGTTCTCAAATTGGTAAATAAAACTTGCTAAGCTATTGCAAGTTAATTTTTTACTTTATTTTAAATCGAAATGCGTGTCACCATGTTTTATAAATTAAAAATATATGATTCTTTATATGAATGCAGACGGACATTTATAACTGATTTCTATATATGACTAGCTGATCCCGCAAACGTTGTTTTGCAAAAAAAATTGATATTTTAATTTACAAATAAAAAATAAGGGTTTATCGTAGAGGGGTGAAAATTTATGGTTGTATGTATTCTTGTATGCTGTATCATAAAAAAATAAAAACAAAAAATTTCGTTAAAAAAATATATTATTTTAAGTGTGAACAACCATTATCACTTAGGGATATAGAAAATAGATAGTAGCCGATTCTCAGACCTACTGAATACGCATATTAAATTTGGTAAAAATCAGTCAAGCCGTTTCAGAGGAGTTCAAGTTCGAACACGGTGACACGAGAATTTTATATATTAGATAATGACAAAAAATTCTGATTTTCGAAAGCTACGAATAAGACCCATAGATTTGTGACAAAAACAATAGTAGAGGTACATATCCGAGGTCCGAAACGGACAATTTGATAATAAAAAAATTAACCTCGTCAGTCGGGTCAGCGAGTTGAATGAAATAAAAAGTCAGTGACATAGTTTAACGTATCTATAACGTAAATAGCACAAGTGCGGTCCACGATAGCGTGTTATCTACGGTGAATGGTTACCGACCCTGGGGGCAATGGCCTCCGCGCCAGGGGTGCAGCGCTGACTCAGATAAAAAGCGGGCGCAGCCGGACGATAACGGAAGGGAGAGAATGTTGATTTAAAAACAAACGGAAGTATTCAAGGGCGTGCGTAGGTGAAGGCGCGGTGAGAGACTAAATATAGATTGTATTTAAACACACCAACTGAGTACGACCCTGTAAGGATCTTATTTATAAAATGTACTAACAAAGTAGAGATTTGAACTAAATCACAAATATTTTATACGACATTTCATCATACCCTTTCTAACCAATTATAAAGTTGTTGATTATACTGTACCCAAAATACCCAGCTGTTATGTTATACCAAAGAGTACAGTACTCTTCCGAGGTCCTGTCTCCACCATCTCCGGCAGCAGTATTCTTAAAGGTGAGTTCCCTATGCTTGTACGCTCTACCTGACTAACCAAACAGGTGATTAAGTTTTAAGGTTCAATCACTTCCCGTACATCACAAAGAACGTAATAACGAACCAATCCTCGCTCGAGATGCCAGGTAAAATGGCTCCAATAATACCTGGATACGGTGCCATTGTTAGACATTCACTTCCCAATTCCCACCACGGAATCTAGCCTAAACTACAACCGGCTGCGTTAAGTATTATCTAGCATATATCTCTTGCTGAGAAGCCAAGTACCCGAGCTGGAGTGTGGTGTAATGAAGTATAATTTACGTCTTAAGAACCAGCGGCGTTGGGACGCCGCGAGTGTTAATGCCGGACTGCACATACTCCTCTTCTCTTCCCCCGCCCCGTCGCTCACATACCTTAAGCGCGGTACAGAGGTTTCGGTAGCAATTTAGTAGACTGAATCCAAAACTTTGACAGTAAAGAGAGTCCTTATAACCACCAATTGGAGCGTAACACTAAAGTAGACATTCTGAATAGACTTAATAAATAAAATAGTAAGTTTCTGATCATTGTATCATGTCACTAGGATCTATCCAGGATATATATAGAGAAGTAATCATTTCGTTTATGAATTTTTAATTAGTTTCGGGGTAATTTTCTTAGTTCGCACGAAATATTTGTGTAAAAAGTCTTTTACGGTATTTTACTGGAACAAGAGATTTTTAAAACTACTAAATTATAATGGGTTATTTTCATTCACATTAAACGGGTTTAAATTTAACTTTAGAAAAATACATGTTCACTTATTTACACATTATCATACTTCAAAATGACAATAAAATATAAATAAAATTATCAACGTATGCAAAGGTGGTACAATAGATCTTATCACTCGAGGTGCACGTGATAAATACAAGAAATAAAGCACCGAAATTTCGTCATCAAAAAGTTAACAAAACCATCCCGGGTCTAAGTGTACGCATATATAATAAAGTTCCACAACATATCTAAGACCTTTCATTTCTTTGTTTTAAATATAAAACTAAATAAATCTTCTTCATCGAAATATATTAAACTTGATTTGTTGACTCATTTACATGATCGATATTATAATGTACACATTAATTGTTTAATTTCATTTAAAAAGCAAGTGTTCACTGTCTGATCGGCTCTCAGAAGATCAGCGTTACTAGCCGATTGTGTTTTACTGCTTATAATGTTAAAATAATTGTAAATTCATTATCATATGAATTTTAAGCCTATCTCTACCAGACAACCTTTAAATGGAAACAATACGTAATTAATAGGAATAAAACATAGTTAAACATAAAATATTGTTAGTCTTACATATTTAATCTTATTATTTATTGAAATTAAAATTAAAAAATTAAAAATCTGTGTAACAAATTCATGTACGTGAGAAAAATAAATAAACTAAATAAAGCTGTGATGCTGCAATAGAAAATAAAACTGAAGTGTTTGAGGATGGATGAAAGGAATGGAATGATTGAGAAAGGAAGATGGAATTATGGAATGATACAAGGAAGAAAAAAAGATATTGTGAACTATGGAAGACGAGGACAAAATAAAAAATTCATGTGAAAAAAATGTTAAGAAATAAAAAACCCTGTTCTTGACAAAATAGGGGTGGAAGGAGAGGTCCCAATAGCGGAGCCCTCATTTAAAAAAAAAACCTTTAAATGGAGATGAGATATCTGAAGCAGACGCTGGTTTAAAGTATAATAAAACAAACAATAAAATAAACTTAAAAACAGGCTACATATTAATAAACTTATTACAATTAATATTGAATAAACTAGATTTGAAGTAATTTCTTCACACTAGCTACTTGAATAGATTCGACCTGCATTAGAAATATCAAGCTGTTCTATTTTTTAGATTTATAAAATATACGCCACGTTTACCGTTATACAAGAAGACAATCTATATAATAGGCCCTCTAGTCAGCAGAGCTAACAAGAAACTCAGTGGAATTAATAAAAAAAAATTATGATAATAACAAAAACTGTTTTTTTTTTTCTTAAAATAATTATAATTCATTTTTAATCATCTGTATCGTGAACATACTCTGAAATAGAATTATATTCCTTCTGGCAGAGTGGCTAAATAATTTTCTTAGCACTTTGTGTTCGGCGTACATGCCAGGAAACAATCCTTGTACCTCCTGTGGTAGTTCGAACAAGATGTCGCTATTTATATAGTTCGTTCGGAAATCAATCAAATAAAATTGAACAGCTCGATATATACAATGCAAGTCATATATCTTCTAGAAGAACGAATGAAAGAATGGTTTGAAAAATGAATGTTCAATGTTAAATAGGCGAGAAAGACCCGGTAAAACCTCGCAACCTGACAAAATCTCCAGTTATATACAACAACGTTGACTATAGCACCATATAAAAATCATTTTCATGATAGCTACTCAATGTTACTCCTCTTCGAAATGATTTTTCACGGAAACATTTCTCGTATGACCTTCATACTGGCTTTACATACGTTAGGTGTGAACCTTTGATTGCAAGAAGTTATTTAAATAACCAAAGTAAATTTAATACTGGCCTACAATAATTACAATATAATCGACGAATCGTAAAAAAAACGTATTTAGCAATCATAACAAAATGGCGTCGCTGATAAAATCGACGTCAAATCCATTCTGTCATTCGCTTTGACGTACACGGAGCGTTTATTAATGAAGTCGCGGGTGTATCGTTCGGAAACACTGAACTGAATTCAATACACGAATGTTTTTATCGTTTTTTTTTTATATTGGCACCATGTTTGTTCGGACAGTTGAAACGGAAAGGAATGGAGGAACAAAACGTTTTCCCGCGCATTTTTATCTAACGCTTTCAAAATAATCATGACACGAATAAAAACGTTCTCATTTTGAATATAAACGTCATCGAATGTTTTAAAAAATTTATTTTTTTATCACATTGCAGCTTATTGACTATATGTTAGTATCAATCGATGCTAATCAAGATACAGGGTGATTTATTAGGTGTAAAAAACTTTAAATGGATGAATGTTTAGCTCATTTCTCAGCAAAAACCTGTAGCTTTGACACCTGTTTTCTGATATTATATTTTGTCTATTACAATGTAATAAGCTAGTAACTTCTGGCTGTACAATATCTGGACTAACATGTAGTAAACAATAATATTTTTTTAAAACATTATTACACGAATTTTAAAAACGTTTTTTCTTAAGCCGTCATTAGATTTAACAGCAATTAGTAAAAATAATCAATCACCCTCTATAACTTAATATTAACTGGTGTAGTCAAATATTTTTTTTAAACTCATAGTTAATTACTTTCCTGTATTCAACTTCGGAATAGAATCAAAAATATTCAGAAAATATTTAACAAGTTTGTAAAGTTTAGTATAATTTTTAAGATTAATGTTAATCCTGGTTGAGTAAAAATAACACATTTATTCATCATCGTCATCATCACCCACTGCAAGGTATCGGTTTCCCCCAAAGATCGTGATGATGACCGGTCTTATCCTGCCCGCATACAGCGAATTCACCCGACCTTGACTATATGGTCGATCAACCTAGTAAATAGGAAGTAAAAAAGGACCAATATTTAGCCACTTCCGCACATGCAGTGGTAGTCGTGCAACAAAGTGCACCGCTTGCCAGCCCGATGATAGATGCGTATGCGGCAAACAATGCGAATTACACAACTGCCACCGTTAATTCACTAAACACGTGTTTCACCCCGCCACGGGGCATCTTCAGGAGTTATGTTACACCGATTAGTGCCAAACACAGAGTGAGCTCACTCCGTAAACCTAATGAATTAAAAAACAATAAATAAATAATTTAAATCATTGATTTGCTTATACCTCTTCTATTTAATATACAAGTTTCGGATAGATTTTAAGAAATTTTAAGTATCAAGACTGCTCAATTTTTTAAACGGTTTTATTTAGTTCGACCCGTACGGAATTTATTTATTTGGGTCAAAATTAGAAATTGAAATTTAAGCACCTTCCCGTTGTCAGATTGATCTGAAATTTGGTACACACGTTTAATTTAGATGACAATGCAATATAATATAATCAATAACATTATAAATCTAGAATAATCGCCGATACAAAATGGCGGATTACATATTTTTCCTCAACCCCCTCAATATGGGTATCAAATGAAAGAGCTACACTAGTAAAACACGATGATTATGTCAAAATTTAAAATTCAAGATGGACGCCGTTCCAATATGGCGGACAAGGTACATATTTTTCCACAACCACCACAATATGGGTATCAAAAAACCGTTTAACTAAAAAGTTTTTTAAATGTATTTATTTTGCTTTAAATCATCTCCAGTCAGCATTACCAGTAACAGTGTACATATAAGCATTTTTAGATATATCAAATAAACATTTGAATTTCTTCATGTAATGTTGAAACCTTGATGAAATTTATATTGTGTTTATCGTGGTCAGAAATGCCATGTCAAAAGGAGCAGTTAACCTGAAGGTTTAACGGTCCTTGTTTAAATATTAACGAAACGAAATTCAACGGAGACGGCTTATAAATGAAATAGTGGTATTAAAGCATATCGAATCTATTCGAATGAATAATTTATAACTGGCATTACCAAAATTTGTGTTTCATAAATAATTTATAAGTAATAAATAGT
Organism: Battus philenor; assembly: GCF_028537555.1. Lineage (NCBI taxonomy): Eukaryota > Metazoa > Arthropoda > Insecta > Lepidoptera > Papilionidae > Battus > Battus philenor. The sequence continues at coordinate 12,622,446 of NW_027181686.1, forward strand.
CTAACATTCTTTATTTGAAATTATATTTCATCTATATATTTGACTCAACATTTTAAAAACAAAATAGGTGATTGATTATGGATGTAAAGGCTACGAAGGGGTATATTTATAGCTAGAAGTGTTTCTCAATTTTTTTATGCCACCTTATCATTTTTAAAATACATACATCCATCAATATAACATATATAATTTTTATATTTAAACGAAAGGGACGACTTCATTTTCAAAATGCTCTTTTTAAAAATCGAATTACCCTCCTGTTGGGCGTGGGACTCATGTTGGGGAAACACCGGGCTAGAGTGTTTCTAAAAATCTATGGTTTTAGAAATAATAAATAATGTAATGATCATGTAATGATATTGTAGGAACTGCATTACGTCATCGACAGCGGCGCATGGAACAGGGGAATCCCACGCCAAAGTGCTCCATATTTTCGTCCAAAGAAAGAGACAGCGCTCTATAATATTTCTGGCATTGTGATTGGCTGTGGGTTTTTATTAGTTGAAGATAGTTTAAAGAATCGGTATGAATATGTGCTATGTTTGATATACATATATATATATATATATATATATATATATATATATATATATATATATATATATATACGAGTATATATACTACTACTACATATACTACTACAATATACACACTTCTAATTAAGATTTCATCTTGTTATTACCCAAAAGACTTACTGGCTAAAAAACTCATGATATGGTAAAAATTCGTTTCCAAAATTCGAATAACAATCTTTAAAGCTATTTGCGTTTAAATAATTAAACATTAACCTATAAAACATTTTTGTCATTTCTTGTCAATTGGCATTTACAACTTCATCGGATTTCAGGTGATAGAGTGCTGGGGAACCTTAATCTGTTTATGGTGGTCAAGTTAAAGTGCTTCTAGAATGTTCGACAAAAGCCACCAAGCTTTTACGTAGCTCCGGTGAACTCTGGAGTGATTTTATGCAAGTTGGAAAAAGTAAATTTTCTTTGACCCAGAAGATGCCTGAAGATTTTGTTCCTCAAAAGATTGCTAATAACTGATTCCCATTCCATCTACTTCGGAAAGGTAGGAGAAGTAGTAAGAGAAGAAATTCCAGCCAGTAGGAAACATGCTGAAGTGTTGCAAGGTATCTCTAATGGTCATATTTGCAGCCGTATAATATTGAAGATAGCTTTGGTTTATATGACTGCAATTTTGTATTGGTTTCATGTTCTCATTATGTTGTCTGGAAAGTTGAAAATGTTTTTCGATCTCTGCAGGATGCTGGGTTTGAATGTCTCAAGAAGGATTGCTTTGTGGGTAATGTGATCAGAATTCACGAATTTTGAAAAAGAGTAAGCGATTTGAACACTGACCAAACTAGCGACAGGCAGCGATGACTATAGCAACGAAATGTGGTAAACCTACCTAACTTAACGTGATAACTTCAAGTCAATTTAATTGCAAGCATGCTGCTGAAATATAGATTCATTTTTAAGCTTTGATTATTGTATTGAAATGGCAATGGTGAAGCCATATGGCACCAAAAGGAGATAGCTACACTGAATTAGCTTATGTTCTGGAATGAAAACCACTGACTGGCAAGAGAATCGTAGAAAATTCGTCCATAAGGTTGGCAGATATCTTGTCAAAACCCTCGGAAGACGATGGATGCTGGGCGCTTCCAGCTGGTCCTATTAGAAATCTATGTCATGAAGATATGCTGATGACACTCTATCTCTTTAATAGAAGAACACTCTCCAGATCTACTTCAGGAAAACTAAGAAGCTGTTTATTCTTGTATATATTAACGAAGCGGAAAAGTGTGTTTTAGTCCACGCAAGTCCATTGCAATTTGCCAACGCGAGGTCGAGTGTTCAAAGACAATATTTGTTGTTACAATAAAATTCGGTAAAAAAACTTTTAAATTAAACGATTTTTTAAACGGTTTTATTTGATACTTTTGTTGTGGAAAAATATGTACATAGTCCGCCATATTGGATCGGCGTCCATCTTGAATTATAAATTTTGACATAATCATCGTGTTTTACTAGTGAAGCCCTTTAATTTGATACCCATATTGGGTATCAAATGAAAGAAGGTTAAGGAAAAATATGTAATCCGCCATTTTGTATCGGCGGCCATCTTAGATTTATAATGTTATTGATTTTATTATATTGTATTGTCATCTAAATTAAATGTGTGTACCAAATTTCAGATCAATCTGACAACGGGAAGGTGCTTAAATTTCAATTTCTAATTTTGACCCAAATAAATTCCGTACGGGTCGAACTAAATAAAACCGTTTAAAAACAATTAAAGATACAATGCTACTTGGTATCATACCGTACATTGACTATCATTTATGCTCTAGTAAATATCTCAATCGTCAAAGAGAGAGGTTGTATTGTGAGAAACGCGACTATACTCAGCTATTGGATAAAACAAACATAATAAAGGACAGGACAAATAGCGGCATGTTTGACAGCCGAAAATGTAGTCGAAACGAAACAGTGATGTGACAATACGTTCGGTAAATATCGATAACACTATTCCCGTTCATTTATAATCTGTCCAATTTGCAAACCTGGAGAAGAATGTGAAGTAAAATGAAGAGATTGTAACGTTACGAAAGCTTTAATAAGCCTTGTATGTTCTTAACTTTTTCTATCGCTTACTTGTTGCGTTTGTCCATCTATCTGCATAGACTCAGTAGGTACCTATTCAGTCTAACCTTGAAAAGACCTGGGCCATAATTCTAGAGAAATAACAAAGCCGGCAGATTGTTCCATAGACAGACTGTGCGGATCATAAATATTAAGTAGAAACACTTAGTACGCCTCCTAGGAAACTCCATAATGTGAGGGTGGTAATCAGCCGCCTTCCTATTCATCCTAAAGAGAAACGGGGATGGTGGCAGGTCTTGGGGTTCCGTAATGCAAGTGTTTCTAGTATTGCTTTACAGACCGCTAATAGCGGTCAAGAGAAACCATCCTGGTCGTAGATGGACTCGACGAGACATCGAACATTTCGTTCCGTCAACCTTTTAGTCCATGGATGCACAGACCGCGGCCCGCCGGTCGAATACTGGTGGCCCGCCGACAGCAAAAATAATACTCTCGTACATTCAAAAAATATTGAATTCTATTCCAGAATAAAACCAAAAAAATTTATTTACCAATACTTCTGGCGGCCGGCCCGCCATCAGTTCATGATTTGCCTGAGTGGCCCCTAGTCTTAATAAGTCTGTGCAACCATGCTTTAGTCTATCGTAAAATCTAACTAAAAGGGGCTTAGTCTTCTTTATGAGAAAGAAAACGGATGACAGCAACGCGATGTGGTCACATGTTGCTGTCGCCGAGGATGCCGAGGAAGATTCGGTTTAAAAGAACCATATACCTTGGTACACTACTAGAGGACGTCGCTGTGTTCCGTTGGAAATCCTAATGCCTCCCCAAAGACACAGAATCGCTGAGGGGGTTTTAGTAAGTAGGAATCCCACACAGTCTTGTTCTTCTTCAGAAGTAAGGGAACCAAGAAGCTAAATAGTTTTACGAGTGTTTTTAATGTATAAATAAATTAGAGATCGGCAAAGGATTAATACAGGCGTAGATAAAAATCTGTGATCAGAAAAATAAAAAGACAATTTTTTTTTGTTAAATAAGTTTATATTATAACAAAATGTTATAATGGAGCAATTGAACATTGTAAGCTGACCTAAAAATGTGAAACATAAGAAATTCAAAATGTAAAGTTGAAAGAAATGTGGCGATGGATATAAGGCGAAGCGTAAATGAAATGTAAAGGAATGTCGCATTTGTAAAAGATAATATGAAGATAAAATGGAGCAAAGTATACAAAATTTACATAGATTGTAAATAGAGAATGTAAATAAAATAAAATTGAAAAATAAAAATCCTTGTCATGGGTTAAGATAAAGGAACGAGGGGCTCCAATAACGGAGCCATAAAAGATATTAGAAATCATGTATACATGTACATTCTTATATTACTAAGGAATATTACAAAAATAGATTAAAAATACACAATAGTATCGATAATTATATCGATATCGTTTCATCACTAGACCTGATGCCCGGAATTTAATATCCGATTTAAATAACAATATGGACTCGTTTAAAAAAAAAACGAACAGACAATGACACTTCCTTTTTGTAACGTCCTTTTATAGAATATAATAAATATTAGCATTTCGAGTGTTTAAAAAATGATTTCATGTTACACAACAGTATAATTGTATTTTGAAAATGATTTATCAATTATAAATATTTGACAAGTTGTATTTGGTTGAAAACTCGTTCCCACCCGCGCCGCAATTGAATTGTAACAAGAAATTGTCTTCGAAATTTCTAATTGAGATGAGACATTTAAATATTCAGTAAAATACACCTGGCGAATGTCAAGAGACGCCGCCACCACCGCCACCGCCTCCACCGCCGCCTCCACCCACACCGACATCGTGTAAACTTTGTCATCGCTTAGTGAACTGATAAAAGTTTGACATTCACCTCCTGTTTTTCGACTTGTAAATTTCTTACGTTAGTAGGAACCCGTTTTACAAAGAATATACATAAATTATTGTTACGTACTGTGGGTTCTGCCTCGAAATAAAACACCACTGGTACACACTTTATTCACAAACCAAATGTCACCCTACTTTAATACAAAGTATACTTTCGCTTTGTCCAAACTTCGCTTCCGAATCGCTCAAGAAATCACTGTCCAAATAACTTACCAGACCGTCACTTTGTATGACTGATCTTAATCTTATAACTCGAAAAACAACACTAAGCTGTCGACATGGGTAGTACACCTATTTATACTACGGATAAAGTTATAGTAAGTTCGAGATAGTATTCGGTTAGAATTTTCTAGAACTGTAGACAAAAAATTATAAATAACTTAAACGTCACGCGTGTTCTTGATCCTAGGGTTCAGTGTTTATTGTTTAGAGGGTTCTGTAACTCGTGCTTTATAACAATATGTAGTAGAAAATATTATAACGATACTTAGTCGAAAGGATCTGAAAGAAAAAAGAGGAGAACTCCTCCCAAGAGGAATCTATACATCGCTAGATGATAACCATACCAACTAGATTGGTAAGTAAACTGTACGAACAGGATACATATACATTTGACGATACATATAAGATTAACACAGTTCTAGGCACTTGTGCGTGGTATTAAAATATATCGTTGTCGTTTTAGTTCAAAGACGCTCATTGCAAGGTATAAGACTTCCCCAAAGATATCTATAGTGGTATATACCATGACCGCTACGCTAGGCAGACGGGTTGGTGATCACTAATGTGGTATTATGGTACGCAGGGGATGCTGCTGCATATCCTCTGGAAACTTGTTTATGGTCTGTGGTAATGTTATATATTTAATACAATACTCCCATGTACATTATTATGTAATAAATTTATGAATTTGCTTTAACAAAAACTTGTAAAAATGAACATACAAAATCCATGTGTGATAGTTTTAGGATGTTGTAGGTGTGCATAAGGAAAGTTAGTAGTTTTTTTATTGCATACCGATATAGGGTAGTACAATCTGATTTTAATGTAAATCAAGGGTTCATCTTTCATTGATTTCACCTACTTTATTTAGTAACTGTAAATATGTAGAAATGTAAATATAAAATAAATAAACAAATGAAAATACAGCAAACAGAACAAAATGTAAATGTTGTTGTTGTTGAATGTAAAGATTGTCTGGTAAGATTTTAGGTTGTATGGTAGAGATCGCCTCGAGCAATAAGACCACCTCTTGTGCATGTATGTAATTCTTTTCTTTTTTTTATTTGTTATCTACAATGCATATAGAATGTAAATAAATAAGATTTGAAAAAAAAGAGGGTTAAATGAATTTGTGAAGAATAAAATATGAATGAACAAATCACATTGATAATGAAATAAAATGAGAACGCAAATAATATGATGAAATAAATATCTAATATATAAAATTCTCGTGTCACGGTGTTCGAACTTGAACTCCTCTGAAACGACTTGACCGATTTTTACCAAATTTTATATGCGTATTTAGTAGGTCTGAGAATCGGCTACTATCTATTTTTCATACCCCTAAGTGATAAGGGTTGTTCACCCTTAAATTTTTATTTTTTTTTTGGACGAAATTTTTTGCTTTTACTTTTTATGAAACAACATACAAAAATACATACAACCCTAAATTTTCACCCCTCTACGATCAACCCTTATTTTTAAATTGAAAATTGAAATATAATTTTTGCAAAACAACGTTTGCGGGATCAGCTAGTATTATATAAAGAAAAGAAACCTGTGAATTTTCCATATGGAAGTGTGGTAAAATGCAAACATTTTAATTACTTTTACCTTTACCAGTGATATTACATCGATACGTTCACGTTGTCTGTGGCAAGGAGGTGCTCGAGTTTCAAAGGAATCATATTTAATTATATCCGTCCCAGCTTTATATAGCGCGCAGTAATTGTCGACTCTTATTTACAATCGTTAACAGGTGGTGCAAAAGTAATGTTATAATGTAAACGTGCTTTAATTTTTACAAATATCATCAAATATCACATGCGGTTTGAGATTTATGATGTAAATATATAAAAAATAGTTTTTAATAAACATTAAAGTACATTTATAAGTAATTTGTAAAAATTAAGGCACGTTCACATTATGACATTACTTTTGCACCACCTATTACGAGTGTTAGGAAGTTGAAAACATATCATTGGCTATCAGTCAATTAGTTTAGAGTTAAAACGTATATCTTTGCTGTAAATTTGTAACAATCTAAAATTACTGACTCTACCAATATCAGTGTAAATAATGTACATTCAACAAATATCATGGTTATGAAGCCAAAGCACTCGATCACTCCTGAAGCACTCCTAAAGCACTCGCCAACCCTCTTCCACGCACTCTTCAGCTAAATTAATACCAATGGTAATTTCGAAATTACGTCAAGTTTGAAACGTGGTACGTTTTTAATTAGGAAATGAACTCTTCAATTTTATAAAGTACCACATTCAGTATTCATTTCAACCCCAACTTCGATGGTGCTCTCGAATTATTAATCGGAATATTAGCGGCTCAGAATATTCAGAGAGAGTATGGTACAAGGCATGGGAGGTAGCGGGTCCACTTTTACTTATGGAGGTAGAGTTAAAAGAGATAGGTATACTATTAAGACAATTCTTAATAGTGAAAAGGGGTTAATTCTCTTTGTAAAATAGCAATATTGCTGCAATAAGTTGTAATAGAGATATGAAGAAGTAAAAATATTCTTGCCCTATGATGGAAACCAGGTAGTCTTCTATTCAGCTGATAGACGCCCAACGCATAGATCGCCACAATGGCTGCATACAGAGACTTCTTGCAACCTTACCTATATCTTCAGTCCACCTAGTGGGGTTCTTGCCCACGCCGCGTCTACCATGTTGGTGTCCGCCATTCGACAGCCTTTCTGCCTCAACGGCCATCGATCACTCGAACGATATACCCCGTCCATTGCTACTTCAGACAACCAATTCTTCAAGATTTGATTTGATTTGATTCTTCTGAGAATCTCCTCATTTCTGATTCGATATCGCCACGAATCTTCGAGCACAGCCCTTTCCATTGCTCTCTGGGCTACCTTGAGCCTTCTCATAAGGCCGATCGTAAGCGACCACGTCTCGGATTCGCGTGTCATCATCGGCAACACACATTATTCAAAGACCTTCATCATCAGACATTGCGGTGTTTCGGATGAGAGGTTTCCGAGCTTCTATGCTGTCCCCTTATAGTAATGTGACAGAAATATAATACTCATAGCAGTAATACAGTGGATTTCTTTGCAGTTTCAATTAAGAAAATTTATTCCTGCATGTATATAACTTAATAGAATTTGTATAGTCCTTCACGGAAGTGTGATTTGGCAAAAAAACTTATAACATAAAATTAATAGACAACTGTTTTTATTAGACTTATAAAGAACTATGAGATAAGGATCAAGGTTCTTATCGGAAGGGTGCGTTCCACTCGGACTCATGTCGATTCTCCATTATCATTCATATACTAGCAATATATTTAGATCGAAAGATAAATCGTTGTTCATAACGAAAAACTTTCACAATTAAGCCCCACCTTTTCTTGTTTATTGAACTAACTGCATGTAAATAATTGCATTAACTGTAACATCTCATCACTTGCGCCATACGCCTTTATAAACTGCGGATATAAATGAAGGGCTCTCGTGTAATGCGGTTTAAAATCAACCCAGTACTATTTAATGATATTCGTTTTTAATTCACCTTCTGTTCGTGTGTGAGGAGTATTTTGGATAACGTACTCCTTTGGAACCCACAACGCAATGATTTACTTTGTACTATTCTTCTCAATTTAGGGTAGTAACAGCTTTTCACCAGCTTCCTCTGTAACATTACATACGTCACTCTATTATTCCAGATCATTGACCGTTTGTTAGACATCGAATACCGTGTTAATTATTTGTCCATTTACTCAATCAACATCTACTTTGCGAATAATCATCAATTTCTTCAGATTACCGGTGCTTCAACTGGTATCATCATCTTGTAGTCATTTTAAATTACTTAAGTATAAAAGCATTCGTTCGTAGGACTATTCAACTAATGCAGCGTTTTTCTACAATCATTTCATCATCTCAAAATAGCTGTTGCTGTTCTTTTGTATACATATATACCCACATATCAACAGCAACGAGAAAAGTTCTTAGCTTTGCATGTCTTTATACTAAAGATCGTGACCCTTCCTGGAAAGATAGTCTTCAACGATGTGTATTGTTTCAACGACTGTGATTTTAAGAGTCAATCAGACTTAATCCAGGTAAGATTTATATGGATCATTAGGTGTGATATTGAAATCTTTAAAAAAATTAACAATTTTCATAAATATTGCAATTGTTAGGCTAGAAGGAACGTAGATTGTTTAAAGATAGTGCCTTACGTGATTCGCTCTGCGATTAATAATATAAAAGTATTATATGCTATTTTATCACCAAAAACTGAGCAAAACCCCTTGTGATCTTTGAATCTTTCTTTCTGAATGAAACATCTCTTTAAAGGCTTTTATAGAACTCCTGCCATTAGAACTGCTTAACGACACTTAAGAAAGAGAAGGAAATTTGAGTCTACCTCTTTTACAAGCATGCATCCAATTAAAAAGGTAATAAAAACGACGCAAATGAGAATTACAAATTCATATCACAGGACAATGTTAACACTTGACTAAGCAATAATAAAGTTTGCAACGCGGCAAGTTAGATGTGGACTTCAACGGTGACTTTGACTTCCGCTTCCTTCAGAAATTTCGAGAATAATTTCTTATTGAAATTCAATCATATCGTGAGTAGGGATAAATTTCCAATAGAAGCTGCGACATGTTTCAAATAAGTGGAATATTTGAAATTGAATGAAATATAATAGTGACTTTTTCTACCCTATCACTCTTCATTTTTGTTGTACTTATTTTTTATTTATTTACTTAATTATATTGCCTTTTATTCTATCTTCACGTCATCTCAGAAGATCCCATGATAAATTCATGGTATCATATTATCACTGGAACTTAAAGTAGTTCATTTTAAGGCTGAGTTATCTCTAATAAATCATTTACTCCATTGTGTATATGTTTTTTCGTTTTTTTTGCTTTATTTGGGACAAAGACGTTACAATGCAAGTGTTAATAATTGTTATATTTTTTTCTGCTTGCTCCTTCTCCTTTCTCTCCTAATCTTTTACTTACATCCCTCACAAAATCTTTCATTCCTCACGATCTGATCTTTCACATGTCGCCTTTTTTCCCCGTCTATGTTCCTAATTATGTTGGTTCTTATTTCGCAACGTTTATACTTTGTTATAGCTGTCGGAAGGCGCTGGATACAAACAGCTTACAATCAATTCTTTGTAGAATGTATGAATAGGGCCTAGGTCTAGTAGTAGATGACATTCAGTGCACTGTTTTGCCTGCTCTATACCACTTTAATTTGCCAATCCGCTATTCGGTTGTGTTGGTTACTTTTTTGTTTTCTAATTTTTGATTCGTTCTCGTAGAGAAAACCTAATCACAGCATGGATCAGTATTTCTCTCGGATCTCTCTTTCTTTTGATTGTGCAACTGTAACAGGGTATGTCATCACATAGATTGGTCTTAGATTTTCCTCTTAAAGCAGTAAATAATATTGGAAGAGATGCTTGAAATCTTATACAAAGACGACAAACGATTGGGCGACTATTTCTTAGTAAATCAAATAATCTCTCTTCTGATTAATTAAGTGGAATCTAAGTAAGAGCAATTAACTTGAACGACGATGGAAATTGTAAGCGAACTCTAGCCTCTAACCGGAGACGACGAGGATAAAAGTTAATCCTTTCCGATGATCTTATCGAGTGACTCTATTAATATTACAATGTCCATTATATACCTTTTTTTGGAAGGGAGACGAGGGAAGGGTACTTTACGACCCCTGTTTTGGGGACATTTCATTCACACCTATCTTTAAATGACATGGACGTTTTATACGTAATAATTTTACCAACATATGTATTATTGACACTCTCTTGTTAAATCTTCACATATTCAATATCTCTATCTCTTTTCGACCTTCATATTATCTTACTCACACCTATCTTTAAATAACATAGACCTTTATTTGATAATAATTCTTTCAACATATATATTATTGACACTCTCTTCTCTAATTCTTCATTTATTCAATATCTCTACCTCCTTTCGTCCTTCGTATAATCTTACATTCTCTTTTCATTTATTCACAATTAATTTATACATACCCTCTCTTCCTTCGCCATAATCGCTTTGCAAATGTTACAGACAGTTCATCTAAATGCTTGTGAGTTTTTAATTAGAATTTCACGTGACGATAATTAAAACGATTCTTCATTTTAACAAAGCCTACAAGAAATTAGGGTTTTTCTTTGTAATTACTTTATCAAATCGTTACCGTCTATCATCGTTTCATCCTAAAGACACCCACTATAAGGCATTGGCCTCCCCCAAAAGATATCTATGGGAGGGATATACTATATTCGCGACGTTTGGCTGGCGGGTTGACGAACGCTGTATGGTACTGATGCTGCAGTCCACCCGGTGGAAACTTTATTGTGAGTAGCAGTAATTCTAATATATAATCTCGGGAATCGAACCCATAACTTACTTTCGTAAGTCTCAGTTCGTTACGCTACAACTGCCGGACCAGTCAACATTTAGAGTTTTATAAATTAGACATTTCTTTTCTTTATACTCTAGATTCTTTTCGGTTAAAATGATTTTTAGATTTACTTAAATGCCAGTAATGAAATAACACTAATTTTTAATGAATTAAGAAAGGTACTAATATATAGCTACTTCCGCTATGCGGCAGTAGTCGTGCAATAAGTGCACCGCCCGACAGCACGGTGATAAACGCGTGCGGTAAACAATGCGAAACACAACTACCAAGTTAATCTACTCTACACGTGTTTCACCCTTCCACGGGGTATCATCATCATGTTATATCGACTTTAATGAATTATATCACTATTTATATTTTTTGTATTTTTATTTTTTATGTTTTCGTCTATTCAAATGATTGTAAAGGTTAAATAAACTTCGATATAATATTTACAACTTTTATTATATGAGTATACTGGGCATTCCATTTGAACTTGTACGAGTTCATATATATCAATGTTTGATCACACAAAACGACATACACACAATCTTTACGGTCGTAAGAGTAAAGTTTAACGATTGTGTGTTATCGAAAGGATAATAAAAAGGCAACGTATCATCTTAAAACTAGCCTCGTAAAAAGAGTATTCGCGCACGAGGTACATGCAAATTCTAGGTTGTATATATATAAATCTATAGCTCAATTTTTAGCTAAAGGTTGTTGTGGTGATTATAAATAAGTGGTAATAAGCCTTTACACTTATTTTCAATCAGCCTCTAGAAAGTGATCACTCTGATTACTACATTACAAATTATGCAGGAACAGATTGTAAACAGTTAGTTTAATGGAATCAGGCGTTACCTCGCGGAAGTCCATCCTAAGTAAGAAAAGGACCAATATTTAGCCACTTCCGTACATGCAGTGGTAGTCGTGCAATAAAGTGCACCGCTCGCCAGCCCGCTGATAAATGCGTATGCGGCAAACAATGCGAATCACACAACCGCCACCGCCAAAATACTCAACACGTGAATCCTCCACGGAGCATCTTCAGGAGTTATGTTACACCGATTAGTGCCAAAGACTCTGTGTTTGGCACTTATCGGTGTAACATACGTTACAACGTTTGGTACTTTATCAGGGGGCTGGCGGGCGGTGCACTTTATTGCACGACTACCACTGCATGTGCGGAAGTGGCTAAATATTGGTCCTTTTCTTAAACAGTTAGTGTTTCAACTCATAGATGCCCTCTACAAGGCATATGACATATGCCATAATCCCAAAGCTTTGTGGGCTTGTTGGCGATCGCAGTGTGGTATCATGTTAAGTAGAGGTCGCTACTGCGCATCCCCTGGAAACATGTTTGTGATCATAAACATTAAAATCTTTTTCTATATTATCATTACAGTATTTATTAGTTCTAAAACTTTCGAATTTATAAGGTTAACCATGTATTAATAGATATCAAATAAGTTATACATTAAAGGCTTTATAGTTTTTACAGCTACGACCAAACAACCTTTATAATAATTTTGAAATTAGTAACCAATCCTATATAATTAATGCACAAAATGTGAATTGTCTAAGATTGTATCTCAATGTCCGGTCATAGCTGTCACAGTATATCACACTTGCTTTTAATATTGCAATAATATAATAATCCCTCATCGTCGAACGAATCTTGAGCCGGAACAAATTACGAAGTCATAAACCAACCAAACATAATAAGCAGAAGTTAACAATGGTATGCATATAACTTGCTAAGTTTCAAACGTGATTTATGAAAGCGTGAAATTTAGCGCGCGAGCTTTGGAAAGTTGATTGAAGTTTGCATGGTCTGAAACTGTCTTGAGAAATTTAAAAAGATATTTCCAAGTTCTCTTCCTTCGACAACGCAAGTTTTGAGATGGTCCATAAAAGGATGTTTAATAAACACTGTACTAACAAAATTCCAAGCAGAAGCTATTTAATTATTAAATTTTAAAAATGTATTAACACTCTTTCTTAACTATACAGAATTATTGGTTATTTTATTAAAAGCTATAAAAAGACCAATATACATCTTATTTGTCACGCAAAAATATTTAAAACTACACATACTTCTAATCACCTGTATAAACCGATGACTCTGAAATAAGTCACAATTTTTTTTCAAAATCTACCCGCATCCGCCAACCGCCGAATAATACACTACACTAGAGTCAGAACACTACACACCTACACAGGTATAGTCCCTCTTCGTGCAAACATATTAAGTAACTGGGGTATGATCACCCAGTGTTAATTTTTAGTTCACGCACCCCCTTCGGAGGTCAACATAGATGAAGCTACACAAAGCCAATCTTATATAAAATATTACTAGTTGATCCCGCAAACGTTGTTTTGCATAAAAAATTAATGTTTTTAATTAACAAATAAAAAATAAGGGTTGATCGTAGAGGGGTGAAAATTTAGGGTTGTATGTATTTTTGTATGCTGTATCATAAGAAAATAAAAACAAAAAAATTTCGTCAAAAAATTAAAAAAAAATTTTTAAGGGTGAACAACTCTTATTACTTAGGGGTATGGAAAATAGATAGTGGCCGATTCTCAGACCTACTGAATACGCGAATGAAATTTGGTAAAAATCAGTCAAGCCGTTTCGGAGGAGTTCAAGTTCGAACACCGTGACACGAGAATTTTATATATTACATTTCTGAAACCATTGATTTCTGGATAGGATGTACCATACAAAAATTTACAGCAAATGAGTTATGAACTAATTTCTTTAAAGCTATGCATAGTAAGGGTCGCAGAAAGTCGCTAGATGCAGGCGGCGCAAGACCAGTCATAGTGGCCAACTTCGGGGGAGGCCCAAGTCTTGCAGTGGGCGGACATTGACTGAAAAGAAGAGAAAGCAGAAAGCTTATATATGAAGGAAGTTTTTCTAGATTCATCTTCGCAAATCTTTAATGGAATCGGAAGTCCATCCTAAGCAAGAAAAGGACCAATATTTAGCCACTTCCACACATACAGTGGTAGTCGTGAAACAAAGTGCACCACCCTCGGTTATGGCGGCGGTGCACTTTATTGCACGACTACTGTTGCATGGCGGAAGTAGCTGTATATTAGTTCTTTTCTTACTTCGCAAATCTTGTCCACGTTACGTTTCTTGGTTAAGATCGGGCCGAAAGTAACTTACGTGCTTGAATGATATTGCACGAAAAACTAGACAAATGCATGCTTGGTGCATTGGAATCTCTATACAATTCGAGTACAGGATTCGATTTATAATTTATCTACTTAGAGCACTCTAAAGGAGTCTTTGCTTTTTTATTGAATTTATCTTTCGTTTATTTTTAAATCTTTTACTTCAAAATATAATCACTTTAAAAAAAATATTTGATTTATAATATAACTGTGAAAAATTATTTATTTTATTCTTGGAAGATATAATTTAGAAACATAATTAAAGTATATTAATTGTGAAGAAACTGGACAGTGGAAGTCAAGCTTAAGAATCACCTTGACGCGATACCAACTTAAATCAAGACTTTTTTAATTATTCAGAATCTATTAGAGATCGGAATCTGCAAGAATATAAGATACTGCCTGGTAAATGTCTATAGATGGTGTATTATATGAGTATTTTGAAAATATAGTTTAATTTTAGAAAGCATTTCGTGAAGCAAAGATTACTTCTGGCAACCTTTTACTATCTTCAAATCCTTAATAAACTTTGGCTATGAAATGATCTATGTGGACTAAAAGTATTAATCAAAGTGTTATCTCAAGAAACCAGATAGTCCAAGACATGTATTTTAAGTTAAGAAATATGTTCATAGTTAAATAAAAAACCCCAAAAAATTACGATAATTCTGATTAAAAGCGGCCTATTTTCAGTGTTTTCCGGTGACCTTTACAAGGTCTATATTCCAAAATCTTAAGGCTCCAGTTGCTAACTGTTCTATGTGCTTTATGGCAGGCCTATAGCCCAAAATAGGGAAGCTCAATGCGAAAACATTTTCTCCCAAACTTGTATTTCTAGACATTTATTTCACACACAAATGACCACTTTCAAGGATCCTAAATTTACATTGACACTTTATTTGTCTGTATACCAGTTTAATTACGCCCACGCTTTTTGACGTACCAGACAAGTAATATAGAAGCGATTCCGTGAAGGCTTTCATTGACCGTCCGACTTTTATATATTATATATGTTCTAGTTTAGTTTATTACATTTGGTGAAAATAATTTAAAATATTTTTTTACTATTTAAAAGTAAATTATTTGTCTTTTTAAACCAATTTACTAAAATAGAGTGAGCATCGTTCAAATTAACGTAATCAGTTAAAAAAAGTCTTTTTACTGCAATAGTTAAGTGTAGCGAAAAGAAGTCCCACCAAAAATATTTAAAACGATCAATGTGATATTGTAGTAAGCAGAGAACGCTACTGTCCATCCTCGGGAAACTTGTGAAGCATTTATAATTAAACAAACAAAGTGTGAATTAAATAAGATTTAATTTCCGAAATCGAATCCGCGACCTACAATCACAATTACCAACCCTCCACCACTGGGCTACAACTGTTCGTCATAGGCAATCAAAAAAAAGTAGCGAGCCTAAAATAAACCCTCATGGTACTCCCACGACCAAAGAATCTCTAGGAGACCTCTTGCCGAGAACATCGGCGTTCTAAATTCAAATGGTTGAATGGAGTTATTTTTTTTAAATATGTAGTGAGAAATCAAGACGGATCTTGGAGGCTCCGAAAGAATGCCGAAATTGAGACTTTAGTAGCACAGCCAAATATCATTGGCGAATATAAAGCTCAACGAATCCGCTGGCTTGGTCACTTGGAGCGAATGGGATCGGATCGGAGCGTGAAGGTAGCGTACCTGGAAAAACCGAGGGGTCGAAGACCAGTGGGTAGACCCAGGTATCGCTGGATCGATCGCGTTGAGGCAGACTTGCGCGAATTGAATGTCAACCAATGGCAGACGATGGCACAAGATAGAGGAAAGTGGAAGTCTCTCGCTTCGGAGGCCAAGAACCACTTTGGGTCACTAAGCTAGCGGAGTAGTAGTAGTAGTAGTGATACACACTGTCAAAAAACTTAGATAAATTAGTCAATATCCAAAGTTTATTATAAGAAGTAATCTAACGTAGATAATAGCTTAAATAAATGAATAAAAAAGTATAGTTTAATTAGTCAAAGTACAGTCATTCAAACAAAAATGAGTCACTAAACGAAATAGCCTTTAATACACGAGGTTACCAACCTGTGTTAAATAAATATAAAAAGTTTACTTGCGTCTTAAACCCTTCATTCGTTACTCCCCTACGGAAGTGAGTTAAAAAAAATGTTTAACCGTGTAAGCCACTTGGTTAAAATATTACTCAAGTTTATAAATAACACGTAATTTATCTTCCGCTTCACCTTTTGAGCGCGGCAATATATATTAGTCTAGTTGAACTCGGACAGTGCGCTTTGTTTGTTAACAAAGCTAAATACACTTTATTACCTGAAGCACAAGGTATAATTTGCTTTACCTCAATTTTAAGTCGTAATTTGTTAAACAAAAAGATACCTAATATCTGCTTACAATAATTATGTAAATTGAATAACTGTACTGAATAATTCAGAGTATTGATTTATAATGTAACTAGCTTCCCGAACAGCCTTTGTAATGTCGAAAGTCATTAGTGTTATAAATATACAAAAATTAACGAAATAAAACGATTCTAGAGTGTTCACACAAATTCTAATTCTCTGCTGGACTTTTGGTAACGATGCGGTAAACTAAAGTTATTTCTAAGGCTTTTTTTAATCAACATCAAACCTTTTACAGTTATTGACAGTGTTTTAACTTGTTAGTGTAAAAAAGATTTTTTTAATATTTTCTTGTACTCCTTACATAAGAAACTTTTTAGTATCTCAATAAAAATTAAAAAGGATAACACACGTTTTGGTATAAAAATGTTAGACTATATTGTTTAAGTCGCTTGCCAGGCCGATTTGGCCCCGCGTACCACGAAATTTCGCCTTTCAAAGACATCTATGTGGGAATATATATCGCAGTGTCGTATTATGGTACGAAGAGGTTCCTGCTGCTCATGCTCTGGAAACTTGTCAATGAGCAAAGGCAATCTGATATAATTAATGCACAAACGGAATTATATGAGGTTGTATCTAGGCAATCAAACCCGCAACCTATGGTCGTCTTCTACCGCTGAGCTACCACTACTTTTAGCATACATATATAGACAGTGTCTTCTGGGACCTTCACTGATAATTACAGACGACCTTTTTAAGGTCACGCATATTGTCACAGCCTTAAGGCTATAATCAGGGCATATCACGCACGGTAAACTTACGTACTTAATGTTAAAACACCTACAAAAAAATTCCACCATGTCCATGAAGAATGTCTGAACCTAAATCTATTAACACATAACAATCTATCTGAAGAAGTTAACAATATTGTGGCCTACCCTAACTTGTAAATATTTTAATTTATATGATTTGTATTGGTCCTATGAAATTGTAATAATCAAATTAAAAACCTGCATAATTAATGAAGATTGAAAGAGAAGGTCGCCGGAAGAGGTTCAATGAAGGCCGCTTGGAACAAGTTCTGTTAAAAATCTAAAAGTCTTTATCCAGCTAAAGACGCTTACGGATACTGATATAATGATAATAATGACTATATATCAGTAGGAAACATATATGGGAATGTCGTTACTGACAGCGCCAATAGATGGCGCTTGTAGTATATTGCCACGCGCTATCGTTTTTTCTTTTCTGTCAAAGATCGTTATTATGATCGATCCTACGCTCGTATCCAATGACTTTCTGTGACCATATTACATTAGTCCACCTTATAGGGAATAATAAAGTACATATAAAAGATTTGAATTTAGATTTTTTGTGTAAAATTATGGATATCATTAATAAAGTTCGAAATTTAAAACACTCGAATTGCGCCAGGTGTTGTCGCTAGTTATTTCAGAACGAAATTTAAACCATTCCCATTTATTACCTGTACAAACTCCATGGGAGGCACGCGTGGTCACATTTACATGCAAATTGTGAGGGCGAGCCGACGCGGTTGAAACAAATCTTGTTTAATTAATTTCATAACATCCAGATTCGTTTTTAAACGCAACGAGATGCGGACATGTTTTATTTGATCCGGGTTGTAATGGCGGTGAAACTTTATAAACGTATTTCCATCATTATTATTTAAGAGTCCGTAGGTTACATTTAAACTCCGTACATGCTTGCTCAATGCTTTATTTTATATAATCCTGTGAATAAATATAGGCGTAAAGGCGTAAAGTAAGAAAAGGACCAATATTTAACCACTTCCGCGCATGCTGTGGTAGTCGTGCAACAAAGTGCACCGCCCGCCAGCCCGCTGATTAATGCGCATGCGGCAAACAATGCGAATTACACAACTGCCACCGCTAAATCACTCAACACGTGTTTCACCCCTCCACGGGGCATCTTCAGGAGTTATGTTACACCGATTAGTACCAAACACAAACATGCCACAGAGTCTGTGTAACATCGCATGTGCGGAAGTAGCTAAATATTGGTCCTTTTCTTACTTAGGATGGACTACCGCAAGTTAACGCCTGATTCCATTAAATATTAAAGTCGTAAAGATCCGTTAATTTTTTGTTAAAAAACTAAGTCATAAGTAACAATTTAAGTTGAAATTAATTATGAATTGTTCATCGTTTCGAGCAGTGGTATCCCAGCGGTATAGGATTGACATGCAATCGTGGGTCGCGGGTTCCTAGATACAATCTTATATAACTGCCTATATACCTGGCAAATGTTGTCAATACGGTATATCTCTCCCATATACATCTGGGGGGAGGCCAATACCTTACAGTGGGCGTCTATACGCTGAAACGACGATAAATGTTGGGTTTTTAATAAAGTAATATCAAAGATAAACCCAAGTTTCTTGTAGACTTTTCTAAAATAACGAAATGTTTTTAACCATATCCCTATAGATATCTTTGAGCGAAATCCTATGGTTTACAGTAAGCGTCTAAGAGCTGAAAAGGCGACGGATTACGTCAATGTATCATATATTTTTAATTAATCAAAATAATTAAATAGCACAATTAACTAATTATTTTTTGCTATTTCAAATTTAATTGATATCCGCTGTGAATGTCATTTTTGATCATCGAAATCCTGAAACTGTCAAAAAATTTATCACGTGATAATACGAGAAATCTAATTGCTCTGCATTCTCTTTTGAGAGTACTTGATGGTTATCACAAAAACTAATATTTACATATACATGGTGATTGTATATAGCTGGAAAATATTTTAAATAAGTTAACATATAGCTTATTATTCAACAAAAAGGTTTTATACATTTTAATTCCAATCACCCTGTAAGATGTGATCACTCTGAAATATGTGACATAAATTTATTTATTCTTTTGGAATGCGATAGGCGAATAACATGTTGCAGTACAAATCTGCACGGACAGATAGTAATCTATAATAAATATTAATATATAAAGATTCCAAATGTTTGACTGCCACACGGCGTAAAAGCGCTGTGTTATATTGTATCGAAAACTGCGTCGAAGCGCTTTTGCGCTGTAAATTGCAGTATGTCTTTTTTACTCGTATATATGTGCAACGCCCTATGCTACATCTAAAATATATTTTAATTATTTTTTTACGAAATCACAGCTTGAAATTATTGCAAGGTAAAATCGTACGAATGTTATTATTAAAAACTATATAGAATAAGTATATTGTGAGTAATAGTAACATCCTGTACTATTATAGGTATGTGGATGATATTCTTATATGCTGGATAGGTACAAGGCAAGATTTGGACATTTTTGTAAGTAATTTAAATACATTTCATCCAAAAATTAAGTTTAAATTGGAACTTGAAAATAACAATTCAATTAACTTTCTTGATAAAAAAAAAGCGGAAGTGGCTAGATATTGGTCCTTTTCTTACTTAGGATGGACTTCCGCGAGGTAACGCCTGATTCCATTAAATATTTAAGTGTTTTGTTTGACATCAAGTCAAAACATGTCTCGCAATATTAGTGCATTCTCGGAAGCATTGCTCAGAAGTGAAACGGTTAGAACACTTTTTCTTACTAAACAATTTATTCCAGGTACCATAAATCAATTGATAGCAAATTAGCTATATATTTAAACCTTCAAATCTTTTACGTATATTTTCAATCATCCTGTATATTTAACTACATCTGTTAACTATTATAAATGAGGCCAGTTATAATACAAGTTGGACGTCCATACAAAAGATCGATGATATTTCGTAAGTTAAAGAAAAATAAATTACATTATTTACAATCACCACTTAGAAAACGCTGTATCAGTATTTTGAACCTTATTTATGCAACAATACACCTTAGCCTTCCTAAAATTTTTACACCCGCCCTATGTAGCATACATAATTTTTATGTTAAAGGGAAAGGGGTAAGCTCGTGTTGAGTCTATTTTCAAATCGCCCGCTTGTTAGCCCAACGTTTAGAAACACTATGCTAAGCATTATTTTTTAAAAGATTTAGAAGTAAATAGCTTCATTTATGTACAAGTTTTTCAAATTTAATAAACTATGAGTGCAAAAAGATATCACGCAGGAGCCTCGGCTTAATCGCTTCTTATCGAGCTTAAAAATATATCAACGCCCGTAAAACTCCCCCACTCGGGTTTACACTGCGTTAATGTGTATGCGCCCTAACGTATAAAGCGGTGTACACACGTTCGTTACTCCTTTTTAAGATGAATCGACTACTTCTCGCACGTTTTACGACGTACTGCATATAAAAGCGCTACCCACCATCTACACTGGCTTTAAACGTTGCCTTACTAAGCGATAAACTAAACATTATGTGGTTACTTTGAGGAAATAACTTATGTATATTCTTCTCCATATACTTAGAGGCTGATAACTTAAAAACCGAACCTCTTGGAGTGCTCGTAGAACTAACACGCACAAACATAAATCAGATTTTTAATTATATTGGTCAGAAAGAAAATGTAGTGATAACTTGAAAAAACTTGATCACCTGAAAAGTGAACAGACGATGATGAAGAAGCTGTAGCTCCATGTGTAGCTCAAGTCCGAAGTACCCTCAAAACTATAGCCGAAGTAATACACACTGCCGAAGATCGTTACAAATGACGTAACACGTGCGAGACTATCCAGTAGGAAACTTTATTAAAGGTAGACCCTCAGAAGAAAGAAATACAAGACAAGGAAAAGATAAGAACGTGAAAAATGAGAGATTTAATAAAAGATGTGAAAAAAGAGGGAAAGAGCAAAAAATGGAAATGAAAAATTATTCACATTCGCATCCCTGCCCCAAACAACGCAACGGAAAATAGAAAATAAACGCAAGGAGAAGAGGCTATACATCAACAATAATAAAGCCTAGCTTACATCTCTTCTCTTCTTTATTGTAAAACTATCAATTGATGTGAGCTTTCTTCTTACTTTTCAGCCGATGGAGGCCAGCTACAAGTCTACTCCTGCACCGTAGATCGCCAAAATGACTGGACCTGCTCTGCTCGCATCCAGCGAGATCTCGCGATCTGATCTATGTCAGTCTACCTGAACGGGGCCTGTCTACGCCAAGTCTACTAGCTCTTGGTCGCCAAACTACAACCTTTCAGACCCAACAGCTATCGTCCACTTCAGCCAATTGGTCTATATCGCCTATTTTTGTTTCTTTATGGATCTTCTAGGGAAATTCAGAAAATAGCTTAGGTTAGCATCTGTGAGTAAGAAAAGGACCAATATTTAGCCACTTCCGTACATGCAGTGGTAGTCGTGCAATGAAATGTACCGCCCGCCAGCCCGCTGATAAATGCGTATGCGGCAAACAACAGGAATCACACAACCGCCACCACCAAATTACTCAACACGCGTTTCACCCCTCCACGGGGCATCTTCAGGAGTTATGTTACACCGATTAGTGCCGAACACAGAGTCCTCTGTGACTCTGTGAGAGACTCTGTGTTTCCATTAAATAGCATCTGTGAGCTTGCTAATGGAGCCAGAAGTGGAACCACGTTCCTGTGCCGTATGTTATGACTGATAGCAGACGTGAATTTACGTATTTAGGCAGTAATAAGTTTACCATTCCCCTGTCATTAAGCTGTTACAGTTAAAACCGTAGTTAAATAGGTAACCTGATTTAGAATTTGTAACATAGTTAAGTCTGTACGAAGTTAAATCCGTTGGAAGTGAAGCAGTTGTAAGTCTCTAATTTCGTTTCCCTCAGAGCGGAGTGCCTCTCCAATTGCAGCCGCATGGAATTAACTGAAGCATGACAATGCTGAAATTTAGTCGTTTAACATTTGTAATATAGGGTGGGCCATAAATTTTTGCACTTTTGAAACATGTGTAGAAATAAAAGTACAAATGCTATTTTGTTTATGATTTATTTACCGTAATTATCATTTATTAAAATTTATTTTTTAAAAATTACATCGTCGAGATGTGCTCCGTCTCGCCGTTGGCACTCCTGTAATCGACTATTGTTTGTGTGTCGTGTTGCTATTTGCAAAAATTTTTATGCTTTTTATATATTATTTAATGCATTCGAGTTAATGTCATTGGATTTTTAACCCGTATTAAATAGTGATAAATAAAAGTACACAGTTATAAACTTATAATTAAATATTCCACAGACATTAGCGTGCGAGCCTTCATTTTTACATTTACGTTTAATATTTCCTCATATTTTTTTGCTATTTTAACAACACTAACAATGTCCAGTTTTAACATTACGTTTCGTACAATCTCTTCCTGATCACTACTCCATATTATCATCCCCAGGCTGTGCTCCAGTATCTGTGCGGCGGTTGCCGTATTCGCCACATAGATGAACCTTACAATCGCATCTTGAGTCTCGTCCGTGCAATACACGCACGTGTGTGACGTGATATCGCTACCACCGCATCATGGACACTGCTATACAACCTTAGATTGTCTGTTGTTTGACGGACAACGATGAAGGCCCCGCTCTTTAGAACCTGAGCTGGGTGATGAACATCCTTTGACCTTTCTCTGTACCGTTTTAGCTATTGAAGACTTGTACATAGACTTGTGTGTGAGTTAGGTACAGAGTGTTTCTCTTTAGAGTGCTGTATATTATTAAATAAATCTTATTACAGCG
Source organism: Battus philenor (assembly GCF_028537555.1). Taxonomy (NCBI): domain Eukaryota; kingdom Metazoa; phylum Arthropoda; class Insecta; order Lepidoptera; family Papilionidae; genus Battus; species Battus philenor. The sequence continues at coordinate 12,645,821 of NW_027181686.1, forward strand.
TTCAGGAGTTTTTAGTTGATCGCGGCGTGTGGAACTTGGTTGAAATCAATAACCATCGACTACATGAGTAAGCAAGTAGTTCGTTCTTGTGACAACAGTCGCAATGAGACCACTCTTAACAAAACAATTGTTTTAACATTACTGGGGTGGATGGCGTTTAAGCAGCACTTTTTTGTTTTAAGTTTCCTTCATAAACGTTTGCCTAATTTTGTCATTTTTCTTTTTAAAGCACAATTATAATGTATATAATATAACTGTAAAAACTTATTATTAGTAAGCATGTGCCGTTGTTTATCTAAATATCATGTTATTGTTAGACTATATGCTTTCTTAGTAAAAAATATTATGATGATATTATTTGAATTAAGTACACTTGTGCCTGTAGGCTGTAACTCAATATCTTACAACAGTCTGAATGTACGCATATATAATAAAGCTCCATAAGATACATACATATATATATATATACATATATATATATATATACATATATATATATATATATGTATGTGTGTTATTATAGCTTTTAAAAGTTGACTCATTTGCATGGTTCATATTATACTACGCACATAAAATTAATTAAATTTAATTTTAAAGAGCAACTGTTGACTTTCTGACTTGCTCTTCTCAGCAGATCAGCGTTTCGAGCCGTTGGTAGCTTACTGCTCGTAATTTTAAAATAATCAACAGTTGAAAAATGAATTTTGAATTTTAAAATAAGAATAATAGCGATATACACATGCCAATAGAATTAACCACAAGCTTATTAAACTTTTTAGAGAATTGAGATTAGCGATCGCAGGTCGTGACTTCGATTCCCGCGATACAATCTTTTATAATTCACACTTTGTGTTCACACACAGCTTCTGTATGGCAGCACCTTCTTCTGCGTAAATCCTACAATGCAATCGACAACCCGTTGCCAAGTGTAGCGATTATGGTATATACTCCCGTAGATATCCTTGGAAGAGACCTATGTCTTGCAGTGGGTGTCTTTGGGCTGAAACGAAGACTATAAATACATAAAAATATATGTCGAGTCGTTGTCAAGTCTTATCTGTTAATGTCGATGCTACCAGGAGGTACCCCTTTTATACGTTCATGCTGGAACAACTAGCGCCATCTGTTGACGCAGGCTGAAACAGCAGTATTCCGACTAAAGATGCAGAAATATTGCAGAACGTTGAAACAATAATATAATTCTAGTATATAAAGAAATAATGCAGTTCTCTAAGACTTAAAAGTCTAAGTAGATTTGGCTCTTCTTATAGAGACATGTAATTTATTCTATAGACCAGTAGCAAGTACAGTAAATAAATTGCTGTATCATTCATTTGTTTATAATTGAAATGTACGTAACAATATTATATTGTACAATTTTATAATACTGTATTGTACGACGCATAGTATTTTAAATGTAACTGATGTGGATATATTTCTTATTGAAATGTAAGACGACAATTTCCATTCAGTGAATTGACAATGTTCTCAATAGATTTATGTATGGGTAATATAAATCAGACGCAAACGTGAATCCGTGTAAACACAAATCCATTGACGGGCCAGTGCTAACGACGGCAATAACATGAACATAAAATTAAGCAAGCGACATGCCACTTAGCGTTATGGCCGCCAGTCAATAAATTCAGGGCCAGCGGAGCAATGTAGCAAAGAGCTTTGAGAGGAGGTCCAGGGAATAAGCGGGGAGCGAGTTGCAGCAAATCTAAATGTATTAAGAAACTAACGATACTTCTAGTGTTTTCTAGAACGTTGAATAACATGCTGTGAAATAATTCTTCTAAGGACCGCTTTGAATAGTATTCATTCTGTCATTTTAGTAGCAATAATAAATAAACGAAACTATTATTTGGTTTAAAATTTGACAGAGCTATTTACATTAGAAAATGTATCAATAGTGAAAAATAGGCAGTGATTCACACCTAACAAATGAACATCTTCGTTTCTAATGTAATTAATAGAAAACTAGCTTTGCCTCGCGACTTTGTCCGCGTAAAAATAACAATTTTTTTTTAGTTCATTTCCCTTTTATTGTAATTATGTGAGAGTATATGAATTTTACAACCTACATAAATTCTTCTGTCATCCACTGTCGTCACGTCTTTGTTTCAATTGAAATCATCATGAACTGTCACGATAATATATGAAATTTATTGGTATGACAGTGGCGCCATCTATAAATTGGTTATACTAACTTAGGAACCTTCGAAGGCTAATAAAACCTTTGTTAAAGATAATAACGTGATAAAATGCATAGTCTACGATTCAATAAGAACATACAGACAAACATACATTTTACATAAATAGAAGAAAGATTAATATAAGTATCTTGAACAGTGATTCCAAAAGTGGTCTATATCGACCCCTAGGGGTCTATGACCACCTGCAAGGGGTCTACGTCAGCGAAAAAAAATTTGGGGGTCCATGAAATGAAAATGGGGGTCCACAGACTGGACATCATTAGCCGAGGAGATTTAAGATTAACCCTTACAAAATTGACGCCAAATGTTAATAATTTATTATTAAAGCATCAGGTTCATCCTTCTCACTCAAAATATTGATTTATTGCTTATGTTATTTTATTTATAGTTTATTTAATATTACGTATATTTTACATAAGAGATACAAAATTTTATATTGAGTAGTTTTAATTTAAATTCAATTAATAAATGTATAAATTAACATGTGTTTTTTTTACTTTAAGTTTTTAACATTAAACTTCACTACGGTTAGAAATTTACAGGAAATCAATATCAGGTAAGTAGGGGGTCTACACAACACGGAAAAACATGGCAAAGGGTCTACGACACAAAAAAGTTTGGGGAACTCTGATCTAGAAAAAAGATAAAATTGTTCAAAACTAAAATCACATAAATAGAATATCTTCCGAGTGTATATAAGCAGAATTCACGGAGACAGAGACGCAACCAAGGCGAAAAGATCCGGAGATAAAAATACACAAAAAATCATATTAAAATTCGCGAATAAACAGGTATTTGTGTTTAAAGCACCAAAAGCTTCAACCTCAAAATAATACTAAAGAACATGATAATGCCGAAACGCGTCCAGCTGTTAATCTCCGGAGATGCGTGAACTTAATCCAGCTCACTGAACAGGAATCCGCGAAGTGTTCGGTGAATTTGTAATTATAAAGGCGCCTATACATTGTAACGGCGGGTGTGCACAAAGCGAAACCGACGGAGGCGCTAATAAATTCACACCTAACGGGATCCAATGTGGGCTTCTTCCAATCGACAGTCGCAAGGGACAAGCGAAGGCGGACGCAGGGGTATGTTCCTGTGAAGTTCTTACCATAGTGTACTCGCCCTATAGTACCAACACTAAAGTGTACCCATACTACAGCACTCACACTACAGTGTCTCCATACTATAGTATCTCCACTATAGTTAACCCACACTATAGTGTACCTACACTATAGTGTGGGTTAACTATATAATACCTATTATATTGCAGATATTGTGGGTAGAATATATGTAAATACTTTAGTACCAACACTAAATTGTACCCATACTACAGTACTCACACTACAGTGTATCCATACTATAGTATCTCCACTATAGTTAACCCACTCTATAGTGTAGGTACTATATTGAAGATATTGTGGGTAGAATATATGTAAATATTTTAGTACCAACACTAAAGTGTACCCATACTACAGTACTCACACTACAGTGTATTCATACTATAGTATCTCCATTATAGTTAACCTACACTATAGTGTAGGTACTATATTGCAGATATTGTGGGTAGAATATATGTAAATACTTTAGTACCGACACTAAAGTGTACCCACACTATAGTAGAGTTCCCAGCCGGAATATATACGATAACAGTATTACATTAGTGAACTTATTTTTTCCCATCTCACTTTGTTGATGAAATAAATATAAATAGCTTAGAATTTAAGAAAGCTTTTGATTTATTTATATGTTATGTTATTAGTGATATGTGTAAAAAGTTTATTTGTGTATGTATAGCCTTATTTACCAGCAAAAGCATTAAAACTTTTACTACAATTTACCATCACCTTGTATAGTGATCTAGAACAAGCTCTTTTTCTATTGTATTGCGATAGACCAATGTCGTCTGGCGGAACAAAACCTGCAAGGACAAACAGATAAATAATAATTAATTTTAATAATATATATCCGAAGTCTAAAAACGCTTTTTCTTACTATATTATCACTAGCTTTGCCTGCGATTTCACCCGCGTGGAAATTAAAAAAAAACAAATTTTTTCAAGTCTCCGGCACCGGTGTGCCAAAGGTTGGATGCAAGTGTACCGCGGTAAAAATTTATAAATTGAAATTTTACAATTTCTCATTGTATTTGAGATTCATCATTTGTATTTGACAGTAGCACGTCACATTCACAAGTCTCTAATTTAGCTTTTGATGTTCCCAGAATTCTAGAAAAGACTTTAATGTGCCGTAGATGAGAAAAGGTTGAGGAGCACTGGCCTAAGTTACTCCTTATTACATCCGCTACCAGCCAGTATTAGTCCTGTCAAAATCGGTTCAGCTATTTCGGAGGTAAGCCTGAACAAACAGAGAGACAGACAATCATTTAAAAAAAAAGTATATGTAACATATTTATATTAAAATGCATGTAGTAAAAAGAGTACATTTTAATATTACAAACAGACGCACCAATGTATTTGTTATACAGACTGAATTGGGATAAGTTGTATCATACGTTAATTAAAATCATATGAACTACAACCTTTAACCAAACATCCTGTAGATCATGGTTGCACAGACTTATTAAGACTAGGGGCCACTCGGGCAAATCATGAACTGATGGCGGGTCGGCCGCCAGAAGTATTGGTAATTAATTGTTTTTGGTTTTATTCTGGAATAGAATTCAATATTTTTCGAATGTACGAGAGTATTATTTTTGCTGTCGACGGGCCACCAGTATTGTGATATATAGAAATATAGAGCATTGTTGATTGTTATAAAATAATAATTCAACGAATCTATTGAAAAAAAAACAGTGTTACTCAAACCGTAGTAATATAATTAATTTTTAACTGAATGCGTTGTTTGTTAAAAATATAATTAAAACAATTTTGTGAATATAAACTTTTTTTTGAGACGATTCCATTTCAATTGATATTAAAGGTTTATAGAAATGCTTTACTTTTATAAGATTATACGATTGTTATATGGCACTGTATCTCAGTCTTCAACCGCTGCTCTCAAATATCTTACATATTTCACAGTTTGTTCATTAATTTATAGGATTGCCTCTGCTCACAAATAATCCAGAATAGGCAGTAGCAGTCTCTGAGTACCATAATACCACAGCAATCAACAATCTACCTGCCAGGCGTGGCGATTATGGTATATCCCATCATAGATATCTTGGGGGAGGTATATGACAATGAATATATATTTGTTAAATATAATCATTAATTTAGTCCATATAAAATTTCCGAACCTCTTGTCTTATCCTTTGTGTTTATATATTATAATAAAAGTTGATATTCCTACTCAATGTGAGGAATAACGAATAATAGAATTTCAACCAAATCTGTCAATTTAATTAACACCGTTCGGCACATGGATAGACACGTAAAGACAAAGTTCACCGATATGGGAAAGAAATCAATTTTGTCATACATTTTCGTCTTCGCTTGTTCGGTTGGTTAACATGCGTACTCCAAAATTACTTCAAATTAAGAAAAATGTTTATTTAACATAATATAGATTACATTTATTATGATGTCAACATGATTCTAGGACCTGAGAACGACAAATATTTATATTTATATATATGTTTCTAAAACCTTTTACATTTAGTCGTTTATTTTTCCAATATTTGGAATAATTCATTTTGTTTATTGCTTAAAATTTATCCAGAGTTTTTTTTTAAATCATGAAGCCTTTACTTGCATGATCTCACATATTTATATATCATTATGCTGTACCCGCGACTTCGCCCGCGTAAAACTTTAAAAAAAAAATTAGTCTTTTTCGTTTAAAATTTTACCTAAAGTAAAAGTAACTTAAATTACTACGTCAAAATCGGTCCAACCATTTCAGAAATTAGCCGGAACAAACAAAAAGACAGACAAAAAATACAAAAATTGTTATTTAGTTATATGTACCATACATATATATATAAAGCTTGGCGGCCTCTCGTAAAATTAAAGAGAGCTTTCGAACCCAGTTATATCAAAAACATCTCATTTAAGCTCCTTTGGTGCCTTGTATAAATCCAGGGAAGCACTAAACGCCACTACAAGCAATACTTATTCAAAAAATAATCACCAGGACATTTAATTTGAGATAAAACTAATTAGTTGTCCATTACCTCTTTCAAAAGGATATTAACAAAGCGTATCCAAACAAAAGGGTTAATGTACTAACAATAGCGTCCTAATCCCATTCATTCGCAAATTATCGATTACGAAGGCCTAAGTAGGTTTTTGCGTCGGATATTTCTTTTAAGAATGTTCGTAGGATGTATTTATTGTAAGCCTTTGATTTATAATTTCTGAAGTAAATGAAATGAAATTATATTTATTTAAACAACACACCAAAAGCAATTTAAATAAATAGAGTAATTAGATATAAGCAATTAAAAATTTAGGGCTCGTTGGGGCGGGAAAATTCTCGGTTGGCGACCACGGGCCGGTAGACGCGGCGTGGGTAGACTTCCCACTTGTGGGACTGACGACATAGTTAAGATCACGGGTAGTCGCTGAATGCGGGCAGCGGTGGACAGCTGATCGTGGCGATGCAGTGGGCTTGGCTGAATAAAAGAAAAATAAAAAATTCACTGTCGTTGATTCAGCTCATAGATGCACTGGAAGGTATAGGTCTCTCTCAAAGATATCTATGGATGAATATACCATAATCGCCACACTTGGCAGCCGGCATCGAAAGTAAGCAAAGGCTTCAAAGGTAAGCAGAGAACGCTGCTGTACATCCTCTGTAAACTTATTTGTGATTTATGCACAGAGTGACAACTATCTATAACACTGTGACCCTGAAATCAAACCTGCTCGACTTCGAGTGCCGGTCTGGCGTTAAAATCGAGGAATCAATAGCCTCCCTGATAAGCGAAAAAAACACCAAACAGTCATTCATCACCCTCTGCAGAAAAATCGTAAAAAATGCTATAGAAAGAAATAAAACGTAAATATTGCAAATAAATAGATAATGAAGACAAAATAAGAGCAAAATAATATACAGTACTGTGATATAAAATAACAATGTAATTATGAAAATATAAAAAGAAAAGAGGTATGAATGAAAGGTGATACAAAGCAAAAGGGAAAGACAGCAGAATTGTGGCATGAAAGAATAGACCGAAAGACAATGTGGAGTATGAAAGTAGAGAAAGTAAATAATAAAAAATTGTGTGAATAATTAAATTTGCTCGTAAAGTCCCTGTCCCACAAAAGATAGGGGGTACGAAAGGCCCCCAATAGCGGGGGCCAATTAAAAAAAAAAAGAAAGAAATCAAACCTGCGACCTTCGGGAATATGTTTTAGTCCTCTACCGCTGAGCTACCACTCCTCTCTCTCTCTCTTGTTATTCTTTTAGGAACAATAACATAATACCATATTGTTGATTACATTAGCAAATAGCTTCCAGTCGGTGGTAGTATATGAAATCTGTTGGAAAAGCTTATGTGAAGCAGTGGACGAGAAATAGTTTAAATAATATTAATTGTGGATAGCATGAGGTATACATTTTGTGAAGTTCTGTAATGAAATGAAAGCGCATAAACAGTTTTTTTGTCCGCGCGGTCGATATCCTATAAGTGAATGGTTTTCGAGTCGGTGCGAGCGCGTATTGGAGCCTTCGAGGCTTTGGAATTGAACTGGGAGCGCTCTCGAACACCGGCACCGGATATTGCCGTTTCAGGCGCTGAAAATTCCTTAGCACGAGATACACATCGATACGTATCAAATATATCTAATATGTAGCTCCAAAAACACAACGTCAAGTCGAAAATCTTAAAACTTAAGTAAGTTCTACTTAAGTAATAACTTTGATAAATTAAAGTCAAAAACGATTTATTAAATACTACCTTTATAATCATCTATAATCGTCGGATTAAAATAAAGGTTTACATTTTAAAGAACAAACAATAAACCTAGTTGTGGGTAATTTTTTTTAAACCACCTATTGTGAACATAATCTGAAAATACGTAGAATGATATGCCTTTAGGCAAAGTCTGTGCTTAATAAACTTTCTAAACCAACTAAGAGATATACTTATTGCGTCGTTTGGTATTCTTCTATATACATAGATAAATGAATGTTTGTCTGTATGTCCTTTATAGAATCATAAACTACGCATTTAATCATGTAATAATCTTCAGCAAAGTTATTGTGCATGAGCCCACGAAGGTTTCTAAACTAGTATAACTAATTTTTGACAGATTGCGACACTGTTATTACAATGAATTTTATGTCTTGCTGTTCATGCTGGTTTGAATTGAAACGAAAACTGCGAACGAAAGACCTTTTGAGTTGTAGGTGACATAAGATTTTACGTAAATTGTGAAATTCATGTTTGGCTGACATAATTAAAGTAATAACTAAATATTTTTCTGCTAAATTCGAAGCGGACGAAGTCGCAGTGCACGGCTAGGTTTGATAAAATCGTATACATTGAGTTACGAATGAGCGAAAGGCTATGGATAATTTATTTAATATAGTAATATTATTTTAATGACGAAATTTTTAATATTTAACATTATGATGATATTGCATATGAAAGCGCAGGAAGGCCTTCATTAAAATACATGTCAAGTGGGCGTGGTCGCGGAGGTTATAAAATTTTGAAAATTAATATATTCTTGCGTACGATTTCTTTGTACAGTCAAATAATATTTTTATATTTACAGATAAGATTGAGCGATTCGCGGACGCGGTACACTGGCAACCTTCCGTTCAAAGACTGCCTCGATCCAAGATGGCCGCCCCGCTGTCACAGACTACGCGTCACTAATGACTGACATGTCACTCTTGACGTTGACTTTGACAGCACGACGACGCGACTGCTCCGTCATATAGTACACTTATGATATATATATATATATAAACTAGCTGATCCCGCAAACATTGTTTTGCAAAAAAAATTAAAGTTTTTAATTAACAAATGTAAGATAAGGGTTGATCGTAGAGGGGTGAAAATTTATGGTTGTGGAAAATTTAGGGGTTTGTATGTATTTTTGTATGCTGTATCATAATAAAATAAAAACCAAAAAAATTGTCTAAAAAATTAAAAATAAAATTTAGGGGTGGACCACCCTTATCACTTAGGGGTATGGAAAATAGATAGTAGCCGATTCTCAGACATACTGAATACGCATGTAAAATTTGGTAAAAATCGGTCAAGCCGTTCCGGAGGAGTTCAAGTTCGAACACCGTGACACGAGAATTTTATATATTAGACATATATATACATATATATATAGCCACATGAATACACAATAAAAATGGCAGCATCATTAATGATTCTGTTATGTATTACTTTATGGGTGTCATACCATTTAATATTTGCAATGTATATTATAATGTAATTCAATTAGCTTAACTAAGATATAATCAGACTGATGTAAAATATTTGCAAGGATTCCTTTTAGGGGGGGTTATTCGACAATCGTTTCGATTAATCTAAATAGACCCCTAATAAACTGCAAGACTGCGCAAGACAACGGAATATATTACGCGCTTAATAACATTTATCTAGACCGTATTTTACTGCGCTAATTTATAAACGCAACGGAATTAATGACCCTCTGATTACAAATAAATAAGTGTAATAGGTAAATTTAAATTGAATAGCGGTATCCTAGAGGTAAGAAATGAAACTTGTTCGATTCTCGGGATATAATGTTATATATTTCACACTTTGTGCATTTATATGGGATTACCACTACTTGCAAGCAAGTTTCAAGAGGATGAGCAGCGTCTCCTGCGTACCATAATACCACACTGCGATCGCCAAGTCACCCGCCTAGCGTGGCGATTATTGTAACACCCCCCCTTCCATAGACATCTTTGCGCGAGGCCTATAGCATCCATGAACTGAAACTATGAAGTAATAGGTAGATAGATAGTACATGAATTTTCTAAATTTCCACAAATTGAATAGTCTAAATTTGTGACGGAAATTTAAAATTTCCATAAATTGGATATATTATTTCCGCAAATTGGAAATAGGCAAACTTGAAGGTTCTTTAGCTCAGGCTTTTACATGCATTTATTACCGAATTAAAAGACTGCTGAACATAAGACCACTTGAGCAAACAATGAGACCGCGGGATAGTCTAAGGACTTCGGCTTATTTTAACTTGCTTCACTTAACAAGTCGATTACGAGAAGAAAAAAAATAAGAATGTGTATTTTAAAAACGGAACTAAGTGAACTTTCTAGAACATTACATGTAAAAAAATGAAATATAAAATTAATTACTCTGTGAATTATGTCATATTATTTGTAGTTTCTTAATTTCAAGAATTATTAAATTCTTCTTCTTTCTTCTCTTTTCAGCCGATGAACGCCCAGAGTATTGCATAGGCCTACCCAAAGGTCGCCGCGATGACCAGTTCTTGTCTGCCCGCATACGGCGTTCAACGGGTGTTCAACGACGAAGCTGTAAAAGCCCATTGGCACCAGCACTAACTCCATCGAAACAATAGAAATAATATGATACTGTGATCAAAAAGTAAGTTAACCCTTAAATGCATCTTGTTGCCAAATGTATACAAATCACGTTCCACGTTATTTTATTGAAGTCGTTGTGGTATGTGTTTCCGAACGCACTTTGACGACCATAGATAATAAATATATTGAGTGTCAAAAAAGAAATTGTGCAAGTTTCGGCGGCAAATCTATTTTTTTTTGACATTTCTATTTTTTATGTTATATGTACCTAAATACCTAACAGAAAACATTTTTTTCCAGGCCGCAATAAAAAACCACGCATTTAAGGGTTAAATGTAAATTCTTTACTTACTCTCCTAAATTTCATATCCTTTAACGTAATTCCAGTCCGGTAAAACGCAATTTGTCAACGCTTTTTCCAGTCCTCGAAACAGATGAAATAGTCTTATCCCGGTATAGCTTTCAAGAAAATCTTTGATGCGGTTTTTGTCTCCTCAATCGTGTCAAAACGATGTCCCTGCATTGGTCTTTTGAGTTTTCTGAATAGCCAAAAGTGCAGTGGTCGTGGAACTATATATACATCGTGTAATTTGCAAAAAAAAATCGCGAATAATCAATACAGTGTGACATCGACTAATCTAGACTTGATGCGTTTGTGACACTAAACATGCTTTAACCCTTAAATGCATGACTTTTATTTATACTTTTAAAATAAATATTCATCTTGCAGATAAGTACACTAAAATGCATAGCAAAAAAAATTAAAATGTACATAATATTTTTTAAACTTACTTTAAAAAAAGCCTTATGTTGCATATATACAACACTATGGATTTACTCTCTCATTTTACGTTTAAGTATGTTGCAGTTTTACATCATTATGCATGTAAGGGTTAAATTGGTTTAGGCAGATCCAAATGATATTCCAACACTATCATAAAGAACTCTAATTGTCAATCGATTTTTGGAAGTGACTCGTAGGTTTAAAATGAAAATTTCACTTTACGTTTTGATCACAGAGTATTTATACAGCTGTAAGAACTTACTGAAAGCCTTTTTAAAGTAGCCAAGCACAAGGGTTCTCTAGAAAGCCTTCGACTTCCTTCGGCCTTTTTGATAATATATAACTGATATTATTAATTCTAGAATTCTCAATGAACAGCATAATTACAGAGAATCTAATATATATATATATATATAAATTATATTTTGATAGTGAACATACATGTATTGTCGACTAGTAACACCAACAGTAAATACTAGATATAGTGTGTAGATAATAAATATAATGTCTCCTTTTGTATAAAGGAAGGTAGTAGAGATGGGTAGCTCGCGAGATGTACCTGTATATATATATATATATATATATATATATATATATATATATATATATATATATATATATATATATATATATATATATAATTATAAATAAAAAGGAACTAAGAAAAATTATTACCGAAATGAGAAAGGGTCATCGCCACTTTGAAGTGATCATCGACACCCTAACCTCTGGCCTCTGATAGCAGCGCTGCGCACTCGCGCTGTTCGCATCTTAAATGATAACACTGATTTTGGTCCAATGAACTTAACTAGTTGGGTCAATGAACTACATTTCCCTACCTATTATTTGTACTGATTTAATATTTAGACACTCATTTATTTATAAATCAAATGACTTCGCTTCCTATGGCTTTTACAGCTTCACGGAGTTTAAGAAGGTATATTTTTAAATCGCTACGCTTAGATCTGGCTTGAAGATGATACCGTCACCGAAGAGAAGCGCCTTGCATCGGACTGCTGATTAACAGTGCACCATAGAATAGGTAAGTAGTAAGTAGGTTCGGAGTAGTGATCGTTGAGAGTGGAGGCACTAAACTCTCTCTAGATTTGGGAGCTCTGTAGCGGTGGTCTAAAACTTTCTTTTAATAGTATAATAAAGGTTCCGCAGGGAGCGTGAACAGCGCAAACCTTGAGACAGGATATTTGAAATACATAACCAAACATACCAAACAATCCGTAATCATGAGTTTGTTGTAAAAACAGTAAAACTATGTAAAATAAGTCATTTATTAAAAATCGTCATTTCTGTTCGGTTTTTTATCGACCATAGGCAAATCATTTGACCTCTGTATTTGCTTAGAAGAAATATATAAGAATAATGGTAAATAAACATCTAACATTAGAATTGATAAAGCAAGAATGTCTTTTGTAGTTTCATGTAAACACGTATTGTTTATCAAGGATCCTTCTGTCAAAGAGTCTGCGCCGCCATCTTGTGTAATAAAAAATTGGCGGGATGTCTCTTCGAGTTGGTTGACAATAGGTGGTTCGTTTTTTTTTTTTTCATTAGCGACGCGCGGGCTGCGTTGTTTTGTGCCAGGGTTTTGTTTTCGTAAAGGATGAGAAATGTGAACAAAGGAAACGAACGGGAAGTCCCGCTGTCGTTTCGTGGCGTGTGGCCCGCGGCTTCTGCGAGAACACGGCCACAATGAATATATTGTTAACTTATTTATTTATCCTTAGCTATAAACGTTACAAAGGGGAAAAGGGCTATGGTAAGCGGCGGCTATAAAGAATTTGAATTTGTATAAAATTATTTCCTTTAATTGATTCAAAATGGAAAATAAAGAGAAATTTTTTTTTTTTCACTTCACTGTCGCGCATGTCATGTTTGAAGATTTCGACACACGGCTTGGACCATATCACAGTTTCACTAATCTAGGATACCGCTGAGCATTGGCGGAAGCTTTATGAAGTTACCATGGGTTGTCATTCTAGGATAATATCCGTTTAGCATACCGACATAGGAGCGTCCGACACGACAGAAGACAACCTGATCGATTGCTATTCGTTATATATTTCCGACACTCTTTACAAATGACATACAAGTAGTTAGCTACCTCGAGCTCGGAACGATGATCGACCATCGATGACGATAAGAGTCTACCAGAAACTCAACAGTTGCTTTTTCAAATTGTTATAATATCAACGATGTAAATAAGTCAACAAAAGAAGTTCCACATATTTTAATCAACTTAAAAATCTTGAATACTATAATAAGGTTAATTTGATAATATAATTTTGATTTAAGATTTAAAACTAAGAGGAAAGTCTAAGAAATCCTGTGGAACTTTATTATATACCCATACCTATGAAGGATATTGAGATACAGCCTACAGGCACGAGTGTAGTTCAGTCAAAAATAATCTTGAGATAGAATTCAATAAAGACTCTTTACCCTAAATTCCATTGTTGACCTTCCGTAACAAAATTAAAAAAAAAACTCCGTTTACAAATTTATTAATGAACACAATAAGAAGAAGCGACCAACAAAAATTATTTAAATGTAATTACTACACTCATTTTCATTTAATAACACTCGACTGGCAAAAAGACGAAGCAACAGCGGTAAATGTTAATAAAAACCAACCGCAATGTTTTCATTTATAATCTGTCGCAATAAGAATTCAAATATAAAAGCAGGAGTTACTTCAAAGGTCCTGTGATAGAGAAACAAATGCTGACATCAAAGCGACGGGAGTCGTCGCTGCCTGGAGCCGCAATAAAATAATTATCCTAATTTATTTCACGTGATGAAATATTTGAATAATAAACCGACGAACCTGGATAATACGAAACGTATCTACAAAGGTGTCCCATAAATAAACGTCAAGATGAAATTACGTGTAGTGAATAATTTCAGAAAATTTATTATAAAAATTATACAACGTATTTTAAAATTTTTGCTTTTCAAAAAGGTAATTAATTTAGTGACTAATCTATAGTTTTGAATTAATTTTATAACATATATAAAATTTCATACTGATATAGTCTAAATTTCAGAGAAAGTAGCATTATTTTGTATGTATGTATGTATGTATGTATGTAATTTAAGACATTACCGAACTATAAGACGTACGACTGTCTATTTTTATAAAAATTATTAAAATATATTTCCTCCTCTATTTCTGTATTCTCTCTGAAGCAAGTGCGATCCAAGTTAAATTGATATTTTTATTGAATTTATTATTGCATTTATAATTATAAGTTATAATGTATTTATTGTAAGTATATAAGAACGTATGTGTTTATATGTAGATTTTAATAGCCCGCTACTTGTTCTTCTGTTTCCATACTATGTTTGACAGAGAAATCGCCCCGCGTAGCCAAGCGTAGATCGCGGATTCGAATCCCAAGACACTATGTTATGTAAATCAAACTCTGTGCATTAATTATGAAACGAGAGTGCAGCAAGGCTCTTTGCGTACTATAATACCACATTGCCGATCGCCAAATCGACTTTCAATAGTCCCATAGATATCTTTGGGGACACCCTAAGCCTTGCAGTAGGCTTCAATGGCCTGAAATGACCACTACATACAATTTTAACTTTGCTGAAAAAATAATTTATTGTAAAATGAAATATTGTTGAGTAAAATCACAAGCTTAGTATTTGTTAGTCTTATTCAGTTCCCGCTATGTGCTTTCTCAGTTAGGATTTACGTTGATTTATAGGACTGTCTGTATCAATTAATATGTAAATTACTAGCTGATCCCGCAAACGTTGTTTTGCAAAAAAAATATTTTTAATTTTCAATTTAAAAATAAGGGTTGATCGTAGAGGGGTGAAAATTTAGGATTGTATGTATTTTTGTATGTTGTATCATAAAAAAATAAAAACAAAAATTTTCGTCAAAAAAATAAAAAAAAATTTAAGGATGAACAACCCTTATCACTAAGGGGTATGAAAAATAGAGAGTAGTCGATTCTCAGACCTACTAAATACGCATATAAAATTTGGTAAAAATCGGTCAAGCCATTTCAGAGGAGATCAAGTTCGAACACCGTGACACGAGAATTTTATATATTAGATTGTACTATTGTTTTGTCATAATCCCATAGAAAGGAGTAGCAAGCTTTACAATATACGGATCAAAGAGGGCCTTCAGCCTTCAAGGGTAAATCATAAACATATAACATATAATTGAAATTTATAATATTGTCATAAGTACCTTTTTCTGACATGTGTAATATAAAACAATAGATATGTTTTATTAATTGCGAGTTAAACTGGTGGTAAGTGTATATACGTCTTGCAAAAAACTGGCTGCAAAAGTCTTAAATTTATTTATAATAAACGTAATCAGATTTGTTTATAAAATTCCGCAAAACATTATTGGACAACCATTTATAAAACTCAGATAAGATATTAAAAGGTAAATTTGCGTAAAAGGCTTATTATTCAATAAACGAATATTTAAATAACAAGAATCCTTGGCAGCGATGTCACTTGATTGTTTTGATTTCATTTAGGCTATATCTGATAAAGTGTATATGTATACATCTGTGTTGTTAAACTTTATTAAAAGATGTGTGGTCGTAGAGTTTCTTTTCAATTCTTCTCTACAACTATAACACCTTGCGAAGCAGAGTAGAGTCAAAATGAAATAGATAAAAAATAGATAATAAGTTGTCGATCAAAAAGATTTCTGTCAAAATTTCCAAAGTTGAATGAACGAATTTTATCTTTATCTTTTAATAAAACAAAACGTTACTTATGTATTCACAATGGCGATGATATGACTAAAAAAAAAACTCCAAATTAAAAGTAAATATTAAAAAAAATCGTCTAAGAAAGTTACCCTGGGAACGTGACAAGGAACACAGTCTAAATCCACTAAGCCATCATATTAACAGCTTTATTATATATTAGTATATGAAATTAGTATTGAAGGAACGTTACGCAAATAATGGATCAGTCAATATCACAACTAGGCTCATCACAGTACATTACCAATAGGTCTTAAATTACTTTGATCACTGATCATCACCTCAGGATCAGTTTAAAAAGTGAACTCTATTAATAAAGCCTCGAAGAAAGCAGAGGATAGGATTCCAAAGAATAAAAATCTTCTTCGGTTCCGTCAAAGCACAACGGACACGACTTTTAGTAATGTAGAGACGAATTGGACGAAAGATATTAAATACATTATTAAACAATTAAATATTAATTAAAATTCAACGAAAAAATAGTATATACAGTGAGAGAATATTATAACAAAAAATATATTTGGTTATTATATATACTCTATCATTTATTAATTTTCCGGATTATATATTAAGCGGTAGGCAAAGAAATATTAAATATATTAAAAAAATTCACTATCAAGCAGTATAAAATGATATAGTATGATATAAAATAAATGTGTTCATACGTGTGACATATTATAACCTTACTGTTAACTGTCTAGTTTCAAATATAGAATTCGTAAGAACAATTATAAATATAAACCATATTTATTTTTTCTTTATTTTAAAATACTTTATAATATTAAGTTTAGGCAAAGGAAACAAGCTACTGTAATTTACATTAATAGTAATTTAATTAATACGATCTGTGTTTAGAAATCATATGATATTAAAAAGTTAAATCTCATAAAACAAAGACAGAAAATTTGAGATAATAATCGGAATAATAGCAAAATGACTTTATTTTTTTAAATAACGTAAATATTTTTAAAATTACATTTAAAATGTTGTACTAATTTTAATTTCTAATTTTTTAATTTTATGAATATTATTATCAATTATATTGTATTCAATTAAAATTAATTTATTTTATATTATGACTAAAACGCCTAGTTTCAATTTTCATTCCAATTTTGAAAAGATTTTCTAACCGTATTTAATGGTTTAAAAATTAATTTATGATGATAAGAAAATCTATAATTAATTTACATTTAAAATACGAAAATTCTGGAGCAAAACGCCTGGTTAAAAATTTGATTTTGATATAAAAATAAAATAAATAACTGTTTTTTTTATATTAAAAATAAAAGTGTTATGTAAATAAGATAAAAGGCAGCTGGTACTTACATTAAAATTATCTCGTTGCATATAAACCACAAAAGCACTAAGAAAACTTCGGTCGTGAGTGAGACGGGAGTCGAGCAACGCGGAACTAGCCAGCCGCACGTGCGATACCCACGGCGCGCGCGGGCGGAGTGACGGGACGCGCAACGCTTTCCTGGTAACGGCGGCCACAGACTAAAAAACAATGTTTCTTTTTTTTTTACTGCGTTCCTCTCACCGGCCAACCAAGAAGTTTTAATTCAAGCACAATTTCTATATGACCTATTTTGGAATATTTTTGGGTTGGCCTTTAAGACTTTACAGCTTCGAACTAAGGACAGCTACTAGTGTGGTGCCAGTTATCTTTAGATTAAGGGCCTACCTGTGTGTATTTGATGGATGAAGTCCGACATGGACCTCTGCTTAATTAGCCATTACATGTGTCGTCTAAAAAGGAAGTTTTCTCACTGGCCGTGTATAGAGTAGTTAAATGAAAGATCTTACTTACTGTTATTAAAAAGACTTAAAGATTTGAAATCTCTTTGTAAACATTAACCAAAATTACTCAGAGACGACATAGGAACCTAAGATTTCCTATTTTTATTTATTCAATAATATGTAATCCTTTTCGATTTATTCATGCAATAAACGATATCAGATGTTATAAAAAAATTATAAAACATTATCAAATTACAATTTATTAAATTCAAAACTTCAAAACAAGTAAAAATATATTTTACATTTAAAAATTTTAAACTTTTTTTATTATATATACTATATGTATGTTTTGTACACGTTAGCTACCCTTTATACTTCTACTATTTCCATACTATAGTTGTCTGTTAGAGATTGCCCCGTGTGATAAGACTGTACCATTGTACTTTTTTTGTTCATTAAACTATTTAAATCTATTCTAGTGTGAGTAATAAAGAGTATTAAACTAAATTACAAAAATTTACAATGTAACAATATTATAGAAAGAAAGATCAGACCACGTGAAATCAAAATAAAAAATAAATAAATATGATCGCACGTAAGAAGCTGCATCTGCATTTCGACTTTAGATACCAAAAGAGCTGTTAATTTAAAAAAATCCTTCGACGTGCAAAACATCTTCAAGGCTGTATGCTTAAAAATACTCAATTAAAATTAAAAATCTGTTACGGTTATATAAGGTTCTGGAGAGGAAAACCTTTAACCAGCAGACGCAACGTAAAGCTTCCACCTACAAAGCGGAGGAACGCTGAATGGAGGTCAGCTTCAACTTGTCCTATTCGTAATCTACGTGGAAGCTCCATGACCAATAGTGTCAGTGTGCAGGCTATATGGCGCGCAGAACGAAAGCCCTTTCGGTCCAAAGCTTCTCTGAAGTGGACGCCACGGATAGGCAAGCACAGCTTTGGACTTCCACCTACAAGGTAGAAGAACGTGGTCCTTAAAGATACTAGGTTCAGGCCGCTTCTATAAGATGAAAGTTGAAAGATAGAATTCGTTTATTCAACAGCAAAACTTTTAACAGATCTCTCGTTGATCGCTAATGTGTTAATTTTTAATCTATTTTATTTTGGACTCTACTCTGCTACGCAAGGTGATGTAGTTGTAGAGAAGAAGAAGGAAGAAACTCCACTACAACATATCTTTTAATAAAGTTTAACAATACAGATTTATACATATATACTTTATCTGATATGGCCAGAATGAAATCAACATAATCAAGCTACATCACTGTCAAGGATTAATGTCATTTAAGTATTAGTTTATTGAATAATAAGTTTCTTTCATCAGTTTATTTCTAAAATGCGTTTTGAATTTTCAATGGTTGTTCAATAATATATTGCGGAAATATATGAAAAATCTGGTACTGTTTATTATAAATGAATTAGAAGACTTTTTGAAGTCGAAATTTTGGTACAGACAGTTTTTCATAGTGCCTTTGTAAATACACTATGGGCGTTCCCTGTTTTTTAAATTAGTTATAATTATTAAAACGTGCAAAGAAATTATCATAAATATATTGTGAGACCACAGGAAGAATATTGACCTCTTTGGACCGCTTACTCAAGAAGATTCGCGGCCCCAGCAATAAATAGCTTGGATGGTTCTTTTGTAAAACAAATTTATCTGAAATGTCCGCACCTTTACCCCAAAACATCAATCCATAGGACAAAATTCTGTGGAAATAAATATAATACACTATAATGACATTAAAAAATGCTAAATTCGTCAATCCATGTAAACGCGTCTTTATACTTCTTTACAATTAAAAATTTAAGTTGAATCATCTATACGTTTTGTTTACAAGAATCCGACTGCAAGACAGCTATATTAACTTTTGGAGTATTGTTGTAGTTCTAGAAGCGTCTAGAACTTCGACTACCCGCGAAGGAGACCTGCCTCAAGCAATGGATGTACTATGACTCAAATAGTGATAACCATGAAATCCAGAATCAACTTTGTAACCTAGTTTTCAAGAAACCGTCAATCTGTCATAAATAATGACAGAATTATGTACTGTATGTTACAAAAAAATAATAATGTTCGATTTTCGAATTTCAAAATTCATTTCTAATATCATTTTCAAGCTGGCCAGTTCTAAAAACTTTATCATATTCATCATCTGTTATATAAAGGTTGGTATTACCATCATGATCCCTCTCTCAGTATCGTCACTTAATAAAAAAATACGTTATAAATTTTATATTGCCGGTAATAAAGAGAAAGAAGACCCTTGTAAATGGGATCGATTTGTTTCATTTCCTCAGGAGTGAGTATATACCATTACCGGCAACCTTTGCCAAAGTGAAATGCACTTTAATACGTTCCCAACACGTTTGCTTATTTAATGCACATGCTTCTGTTAAATAAAATATAATTTCGGGCACCATCTCGCAATAATCCATGAGAACATGCTGGAGACATTATCTTGGAGAATAAAGCGTCAACAATCTTATATTCTTCCCCGGGTCGTCTTACCGTTGCATTTGCTTTAATTCCAAATATTATGTTTCCTTTATCCGGGCTCCATAAATGAAATACGTTTGCCTGCAACTGTGTACGATATAACAATACAATCTTAGTTAATTTATAGATAATTGAAGAAGTACTAAACCAAAATAAGTAAACAAAAACATTACATTTTTAAGTATTTGGAAGTGATAAACTGGTGGTGGTATGTCGCAAGTTCACTGCTCATAAGTTGAAGAGGATGGACATCAGCTTCTTCTGCGTACGATAATACCACACTGCAAGTGCCAACCCACCTGCCGGGCGTGGTGATTATAGTATATCCTTCCAAAGATATCTTTGGCGGAGGAATTTGGCTTGCAGTGAGCGTCCAGCAGTTTAAAAAAATAACACATACGAATTAGAATAAAATAAATTAGTAATTACAAATGTAATGTAATAGTAATTAATAAGGAATAAATATAAATAATTATAAAAAGGAGAAACCAGAAATGTATGTTTAACTAAGTAAGAAAAGGACTAATGTATAGCTACTTCCGCTATTTAGCAGTAGTCATGCAGTAAAATGCATCGCCTGCCAGCCCGCTGATAAATGCGCGTGCGGTAAACAATGCGAATTACACAACTACCACCGTTAAATCACTCAACACGTGTTTCACCCCTCCACGGGGCATCCTCAGAAGTAATGTTACTACAATTAGTGCCAAACACAGAGTTGACACTTTATTGAACGACTACTGCTACATAGCAGAAGTAGCTATATATTATTCCTTTTTTTACTAATGATGGACTTCCGCAAAGTAACGTCTGAATCTATTAGGTATGTTTAACTAACTGAAATTAAAATTATAATAAATAAAACACTGATGTAATTAGAAGTAATAAACAAAATGAGATATATTACTATTAACTTATTGCGAAGTGAGAAAATTAGGAGAAAAAATATTTAAGGTGCTGAAAAACTTATTTTCCAGTGCCTGAAGGCGATTTCGTCTTTTCATGCCTTCAACCTTCACTTTGTCGTCGGTCCACTTAAAGGCATGCCTACCCACGTCGCATATATCAGCTCTAGGTCGCCTTCTAGTTTTTTTGAAGGCAGCTAAAAATAAATAAAAATAAAATATTTACACTTCCTACTATATCACTTGGAACGTACTCTTTCACCGTGTTTTACATATCAAATCACGTCTTTCAGAATCAAACTCCTGACATATAATGTACTTATTACCTTTTTATTGTATCTTTTACTTTTATTATTATATTTGTGTACAGTTTTTGGTTTCCTTTATACATGTTAATTGTGTCCATCTTTAATAAATGTATGCAATATGCAAGGGTTACCCTAATGTTTTTTGAATATTATTGATGTTTGTAAAATAAAATAAGAAAAAATCTCTTTGGTTACCAATAATGATATAAAGATGTGTTTACATCGATATATTATTTGTGCGGACATATTCTATTGGTGGTGCCTAACTTAGCGTGATTTTGAACTTAAATGTAACCTATAGTTAAGTATTATTGCATTAATACTTATTTAGTTTATAATTTGGCGACTCTGCGAAAGCTACGACAAGTTTAAAAAACATTCATTCGTGTAAACGCGTCTTTATACTTCTTCTTCTTCTTCTTTCCCTTTTCCCTTTATTTGGGGTCGGGTCTCCTTATCAATTTGCGCCAGGCCACTCTATCCTGGGTTGTCCCTGCATCAAGTTGAAAAACGCGTCTTTATACTTCATTTTTACAAATTTAAGTGCAACTGCAAGAGAGCTACATAATTTTTTAAAATATTTAGTTATAATTTCAGAAGCTTCTAAAATTTCGAATTCCAGAAATTTAAATATCTAGTTCCGTTAATAAAACTACGAGAATCCTTTCGAATACCGTATAGAGGATTTTAAACGAAAAAAATAATTTCGCGGGGAAAAATATAACCTCTTTTATTCATATGCTGTGGCTGTCCGGAATGAAAATAAAGTCGCAGGCGCCGGAGAAAAAAAAAAGAACATGGCCGCGCGTAATTGGAAGCGCTCGGCGCGGAGGTGAACGCCTTCCCGCGCTTTTTCCCGCCGCCATGACAGCGTGTTTGAGCATCGCAACGGGTCGCCTTTTAAACATTAAATCGACTCCGCTAATGCCGCCGCCTCATAAATCTTTGTTAAGCCATTTCACAACTTTCGCGCTCGACTTCGCCTTAAGTTTACAGACTATGTTGTTAGTCATGGTACTTTATTGACGCTCCACGGCGCTCAATGTTCCCAACTTATAAAACCTCTTTTTAATTCTGACCTTTCTTGTTGTTTATTCTAGCATTCTTTCTCATTCGTACTCTCCTATATCTATTATATCTGTCATTGATTTAATGTTGTATACGAGTGTAATATAATTAAAACCAAGACATTTTATAAAATTTGTACTTTTTTTAAAAAAGGTGTAGATATGAACCTTGACAGTATTCATATATTTGACTTCTCAACTAAAAAGGACTTAGTAAGAAAAGGAACAATATTTAGCCACTTCCGCACATGCAGTGGTAGTCGTGCAATAAAATGCACCGCCCGCCAGCCCGCTGATAAATGCGTATGCGGCAAACAATGCGAATCACGCAACCGCCACCGCCAAATTACTCGACACGTGTTTCACCCCTCCACGGGGCATCTTCAGGAGTTATGTTACACCGATTAGTGCCAAACACAAAGTGCAGGCATAGAAAGTATTCAAAATAGATAACTGTTTATGGCGTACATAGCTATTGACGGACCTTGTCCTGCCAAAATTTAATTGGCTTCTCGCATTCCAATGAAAAACAAATATTGCTACATGTTTCAGTTTGATCACTTTATTCGTTGAATAAATATAAAATTAATAAATTAATTTTGTGACTAATAAATAAATAATTAAGCAGCTTTTAAACTAAAAATAAATTTTCACACCACGCGAAATTTATAGTGACCTGTCAAATGTACAATTTCAATCGTCATCACATGAACCGTCATACACCTACTCTAAGGAATAGGCGCCGCCCAAAAATCGCCGCGATGACAAGCCTCGCACCGCCAGTGACTTTCTGTGACCCTCGCTATGTCGCTTGTCTACCGAGTGGAAACCTACCCAACTCGTGGTCACCACTGGAGAACTTTTTGGTCTTAACAGCCATCGGTTCTCATCACCTCCATTGCTCTCTGGATGAACTTGCACATTCTTATTTGGTCTTAAGTAAGAAAAGAACTAATATATAGCTACTTCCGCTACGTAGCAGTAGTCGTACAATGTAGTGCACTAATTGGTAGTGCCATACACCGAGTGTAACATTAACTAATTGGTGTAACATTACTCCCGAGGATGCCCCGTGGAGGGGTAAAACACGTGTTGAGTGATTTAACGGTGGTAGTTGTGTAATTCGCATTGTTAGCCGCATGCGCATTTATCAGCGGGCTGGCGGGCGGTGCACTTTATTGCGCGACTACTGCTACATAGCGGAAGTAGCTATAAATTAGTCCTTTTCTTACTTAAGATATTATTTGGTTTGTCATAAATGGCCACGTCTCAGATCCGTATGTCATCACCGGCAACACACATTGATCAAAGATCCTCGTCTTTAAACATTAATAATTGATTAAGAAGACGAAATTTATAATTTTGTGTTTATATTATTTATGCGCTTTACTTCATACTTGTTAACAATAATGCAGAGAAGTATATTTATACATATATATTTAAGTCAATTGAACAAAAATTAGTAAAATTTAGTGTGAAGTGAAATGCTATAATAACTCTTTTTAAAGACTTTTGTGAAAATGCTTAGAGAAACTGCTGATAACTATAAATTATTATTATTAATAAACTGCTGTACTCTGTTTTCACATCAAGAAGAATTTGTAAGGATATTATAAACCTCAATTTGTTTCTTGTTCGATTATATTGAGTCTTCTTTAATGTACAAGTAATTACTATAATTAATTCTATGTGGAAAACAATGTGAAGCAATTAATAAATCTTGTTCAAACTTGTTGTTTTGCACAAGCGAGCCATCCGAGATATTTACGGCTTAATGCCGGAATCTACTTGAGAAAGCGGTTTAAAGAAATCAAAATTCTTAGTGGCCTCACAATAAATTTAAAAAACATAGGATATGTCCATGGTGTATTTACAAAGCACTTTAAAATATTGACTGTTCAGACTGCAAACGGAATTAGATTTTTTAATAAAATGCCGCAATACATTATCAGACTACCTTTAACAAAATTCAAATTGCATTTTAAAAATAAATTGACGGAAAAGGCTTACTATTCAATAAACGAATATTTAAATGACAAGAATTCTTGGCAGCGATGTCGTCTGATTGTTTTGTTTTCATTTAGGCTACATCTGATAAAGTGTATCTGTATAAACTTTATTAAAAGATGTGTTGTTGTGTAGTTTTTTCCTGCTTCTTCTCCACAACCATAGCACCTCGCAAAGCAGAGAGGAATAAATAAAAATAAATAGGTAAAAGTTGTCGATCAATAAGAGTCTTTAGCTACGATGAAATTTTAAACCCACTTATTAATAACATTAAAAAAATCTTAGAGATAAAATCTCAGAGAAAAAACTCTAAATATCATTACGCACAAGGGCACATCATTAGGCACAAGCTACTGTTTTAACGGTCGAACGAGATGCCAAAGAGGGAGCGGCCAGGACCCAATATGGACATGTATAAGTAAGTTCGTATAAGGTCGACGATGTCTATTGAAAGGAGAGACGGTTAGCACTCCCCTTGACAAGAATGGAACACATAAAATGGTTAAGGCACAACTTGACCACATTTTTAAGATAGATAATAGACCGAAAGAGACAATAAAGTACGAAAGAAGAGAAAGAAAATAAAAAACTATGTGAAAAAATAAATAGCAAATAAAGTCCCTGTCCCACCATAAATAGGGGTACGAGAGGCCCCCAATAGCAAGGGTCATTAAAAAAAAAAGGTCGACGAAAGTCTTCAGAAGCAGGCCGCTTCCAATCTTTCCTAATGGAAATCTATACGAAGGCCTATTGTCCAGCTATGGAAATCCTATTGTATTTATTTGCACATTTTATTTATAAAATGTCATACAAAGGGATCTTCTAATTGTGTGTACATAGTATTAGTATAAATTATACTCCTCATGGGGTCCTTTTAACTTGGTCATTCCATGGAGCGCTCGCCGAAGCGATCTAAGGTCTCCGTGGCCTTGTAATACGCGGGGCAGTATGCGCTGAGAGTCCCCGGGAGCCCTTGAGAAAAGGTCTTGGGCTAAGTGCATTCTTCACTCTACCACCTCAAACCTGCATCTGCAAATGCCATTTAGGAAGCAATAATAGTCTAGTTCAAAAAATAATCTTACAGTACCTTTATCTGATATTTATTTACTCACTCTTATTACAGATTATATTTCACTTACCCGGACTTTGACACAGTGAAATGATCCTGCGGAAATATTGACGTGTTTGTCACTTCGACATAAGGAAGAATAAAAGCATGGATTTCATAACATGTTTCTTACATAAATTATCAGGAAATAAGCTATGTATTGATCCATATACGGTGTTATAAATGTAAATAAAAAATAACAGGAATGGATTTTTTTTATAATGTACTTTATTAAGTGCATATGAATGTTTGAAAATATGTATGAATGTAAATCGTTACTATTATAATTTTAATAAAATAAACATTACTCGGATCCGAGTGGTCGGCACTCAGCACGCTTGGATACTAAATATTCTAATCCGAGTACTAGGGATCATAATGCTTTATTCACCGGCATCATAGATATTGTTGTATTCAGAATTATTAAGAAATTTTATTATTAAGAAATCCGGATAAAGTATCCAGTGACAGAAATGCAGAGAGTCAAAAAGAAATAAATATTGTCTTCTGTAGAATACAAAGTTAGCACAATACTTAGTCTGGCCATAAATACTGTTACTATTCAAAAAAAGAAAATATTACGTTTGAATTTGGAATCTGTCATTTTTATATGATTGCTTGATGTGTTTTCTTATTTTCGCGCCATTATATTGTTAAATATTTTGTTATATTAAAATGGAGTGGGGTGATAAAGAGAACCGAATCGCTGTGATTGCCTTACATAAAGTAGGTATGGAGAAAAGTGCAATTTTTAAAACCCTCCACCCGCTTGGTATTAGTCAAATGTTTGTTTACCGGGCTATTGATAGGTACAATGATACCTCCTCTGTTTGTGACAGAAAAAGATCTGGCCGTCCACGTACCGTTCGTGTGAAAAAGGTGATTAAAGCAGTTAGGGAAAGAATTCGAAGAAATCCTGTCCGTAAGCAAAAGATTTTATCTCGGGAGATGAAGATAGCTCCTAGAACCATGTCGCGTATATTAAAAGATGACTTAGGACTTGCAGCCTATAAGAGACGTACTGGTCACTTCTTAACTGATAATTTAAAGAAGAATAGGGTGGTAAAATCCAAACAACTACTTAAGCGGTACGCAAAGGGAGGTCACAAAAAAATTTTGTTTACGGATGAGAAAATTTTTACAATTGAGCAGTATTTTAATAAACAAAATGACCGTATTTATGCTGGAAGCTCTAAAGAAGCTTCGCAATTAGTAAACAGAGTACAACGTGGGCATTATCCCACTTCAGTGATGGTTTGGTGGGGTGTTAGCTATGAAGGGGTGACTGAGCCATATTTTTGTGAAAAAGGTATTAAAACGTCGGCACAAGTTTATCAAAATACCATTCTTGAGACGGTAGTTAAGCCTTTAACTAACACCATGTTCAATAACAAAGAATGGTGCTTTCAACAAGACTCGGCACCGGGTCATAGAGCTCGATCCACCCAATCTTGGTTGAAAACTAACGTTCCGGACTTTATCAGCACTGAAAACTGGCCGTCGTCAAGTCCTGACCTAAATCCATTGGATTATGATTTATGGTCAGTTTTAGAGAGTAAGGCTTGCTCTAAACGCCATGATAATTTGGAGTCCCTAAAACGATCCATTCGGTTGGCAGTGAAGAATTTTCCTCTAGAAAGAGTTCGTGCTGCTATTGATAACTGGCCTCAACGTTTAAAAGACTGTATTGCAGCCAATGGAGACCACTTCGAATAAACATTGTATATTTTTAATAGTTATATATTGATGTATTAAACTAACTCACTATGAAAGGAATAAATGTTACGTATAAAAAAAAATCGTGCTTTTCTTTATAACAATATTTATGGCAAGACTAAGTATACATTTGGTAACTAACAATTTCAAAATAAATTGTAATATACCAAAGTTCTGTTCATATTTGCAGTGTCAAAAAAAAAGTCAAATTATTGTCAGCAGGAGAATAAAAGCTCCTCTAAAACTGGACAAGTTGGTCATGATCATTTCAGCCGTAGAACATTCTCGACTGCTCCTCGTAAATTTCCAAAAACAGGTGGAAGCGGTCTGCAGCAGCGTCCATCGATGGCCTTAAGGGCGTTGTCTGTTCTTGTGGGTGAACATCTTCCTTTACTCTTGCTCATTCGTGGTCTCTCACTTTAAAATCTTAAGGTCCTGGCAGCTGTCTGTTTTAAGGACAACCTACTGCCACTGCCACCAGCGGGCTTTGTCAGTTACCTATAGTTACGATAGCCTTCTCAATGGCTCATCGTGCGACTGTGAACTTTCCCATAAATCTTAAAGTGAAAATATGGTCATCAGGTAGAAATTTCTTCATGCGTGTTTTACCGAGACAAATTTTAAACGTAGAATTTCAAAGCGGAAAATATTAAAGTGCATCAATAATATGTAATTTTCTTTGAAAATATGAAGACATAAGTTGCCCCGGCAAACTTGGAAAGTAGCGAAGGAATATATTAGGAAGTCGACTATAAAATGAAGTGACATTTATTGGCGCATAGAAAACTTTTCAGTCGGAAACGCTTTGCAGTTTGAGAGCAGAGACTTTGACGCTTTTGGTAATTGCTCTATCATCATTTTATTATCTATTTCCGAATATTATTCTAAACTTTTTCAACCTACACTAACAAGTCATGTAGTTTGCGTCGCTGTTCTAAAAAAAAAATCAATTGTTTTCAAATAAGACTCTTAGTGGGAGGTCGCACGCTGAGTGTGCCATATGCTCCCAGACCACGAATGTTTATATGTTTAGTCTATAAATATAAACACATTCGTACAAACGTGTGATGTTTTATTGCAGTTGGGAAGAGTTTTACAATGTTTATCAATAGTTTTATTATTTATAATGCACAAATGCACTGCAGAGGGTACAAGTATATGTTTCGTCACTGAAATATTCATATTGTAATTTTTTTTGTACCTCACTGGTGCTGCTGCCTAAACAGCATTTGGAAGCCCGAAGGTTTCAGGTATTGAAGACTGCTGCATACTTCTATTTTACCGGATTAAAAGGCTGTTGAGCTCTAAGATCACTTCGGTAGACCTTTCAAGGAATGAGTAGGTTCAAGAACTCTAACAAGGGCACCTCGGATGGGACTGTCACATGTTGTAGATAACTCGCTTAGTTACTGTGACTCAAGGGCGCTGGAGAATGCAGAACCTGGGCTTGGTCATATTCGGCTGGCTAATATCACCGCTATCAGTTCAGAAAGCATTACCGCTGGTAGAAGAAATGGCGTAAGAAACTCCAGCAACGCTCTTGTCAAGTATGAGCGGAAATTATTTTTTGCTTTCTAATGAGAAAAATTTACCGAATGGCGCTGCACTGTGACCTATGTATACATACCCGTGTAGGATTTATTAACTTTCTGAAGATGAACATTACGAGCATATTTTTATACAGTATTTATTACGTATCTGTCACTATTTTTATATAAAACATCTCTCAGGAAATCTAGCTTTTAAACTATAAATAGGCAGCAATGTCCTGTAATAAAATATCGTAAGATATTCTATGAAAGTAATGCAGGTTTATATAAATAACCTATTACATCCTAAAAATGCTAGTATAATTTCATTCGGCCTGCACCGAGCGACCGGGCCGGTGAGGCGAGCCTAGTCTGGGATGTCATTAAGGATTTCTCGAATGTTCGATCGACTGCGGCCACTTAATCCGCCGGTGATCCATCATTAACATTATGAACAGAATATTACGTCTATATTATCTGTATTTTCCGATACTGAATAACCTGCGTACATACTTACGTATATATATATATATATATCTGCGTATTGTAACAATCGCTTACATAGGAATAATAGGAACGTTAAAAAGACGTAAACATAACATTAGTCAAAATCACAAACATAGACACAATCATACAAATATAAATAGTCACAGTCAACTAACATAGAGCAATAGTCACAGGCAAAGATACAATTGCAGTCACATTTACACTGTCATATTAGCAGAAAGGGCCACATCAAAATACACAGACACAATCGCAGTCACACACATCGAAACAGTCAAACAAAAATAGTCATTGTCAAACACGTAAACATAGTCAGTCATAAATAGAAACAGTCACAGTTAAATATATCATTAACATTTCAGTCGATAGACGCCATAAAAGGCACAGACCCTCCCAAAAGATCGCTACGATGACTGGTCTTGCCCTGCTCGCATCCAAAGACCAATCCAGCGATCTTGACTATGACGCATGTATGTCAATAAGCCAGCAGCCTATAATAAAAAAAAACACTGGTAGAGGCTACTAGCTCATCAAAAATTTGTCTTTGAATATTAGATGACTGTAGTGCGTGTGCGTTGGTGAGGTCATTGACCCCGACATGATGAAATAGTGTAATTATAAAAAATTGATTATTATTGTTAGATATATTGTCTGTATTTTCGTACATATCTTTTTTATTAATAGCATTTTACAATATATAGTATATGTTAAGCTAAGCGTGTGTGCTCTTTTACTTGGAAGAGTGATTACACGAGAGACGATATTGGGACTCTGTCAGCCTAACAAAGTACTCTAGCTACCGGCGATTCTCTCCTGGCCTATATTCTCCTTCTATTTTTCAGTCGATAGACGACCACTAGGAATAGGCTTTCCCCAAAGATCGCTATGAGATACACAAAAATACAAGCTACTGCTTATGGTACAGGGTAAGTCACGGAACGCGAAGTTCTGGTAGAAGACAAATGTCCTAGATGAAAAAGTAACGCCAGTGGTTTTTAAAGTGCACTAGTCCGAACTTCAGAACCGTGACGTCAAAAATTAGGATTAATCCTAAAGGTCTCACAACCCTAAAAATCTCACTGTGTGTTTGGCACTAATCAGTGTTAAATAAGTCCTGAAGATGCCCCGTGGAGGGGTGAAACACGTGTTCAGTGATTTAACTGTGGCAGTTGTGTAATTCGCATTGTTTGCCGCATACGCATTTATCAGCGGGCTGGCGGGCGGTGCACTTTATTGCACGACTACCACTGCATGTACGGAAGTGGCTAAATATTGGTCCTTTTCTAACTTAGGATGGACTTCCGCAAGGTAACGCCTGATTCCATTAAAAAAAAACCCTAAAGGTCGCCGACTTTCGCAAGAAAATGGCACTTTAAGAAGAAGTAAGATCGCCACGTTGACTTATCTTATTCTACCCGCATCCAGCTTGTTGTCTAGAGATGAAGTAAAAGTAAGAAAGGAAAATAAATCACGGAAAGGAATGATTCAAAATGTGATGTATAAAAGAAAGACGTGTGGTGATGTGTGATATCCCTAATAGCAGAGATCATAAAAAACCGCTACCAGCTTATATAAGACCTGATTAAAAATCCTTATGCGATGCCTCTCAAGTTGTTAACTTGTTATTATCAGGCAGGAATTCAGTTGTTTATACAATCATTAATATATCTTACTTGCTAAACTAAATGTCAAGGAAATGCAAGATATTTCATATCGGTGCCTCTCGTTCAACTTATCTGCAGAGTCTTTATTTACATCATAATATTTATAATAATTTTAACTAACTTTCATACTCATATTTCGACTTCCTCAATGTCTTTCATTCTCTCCTCTAATATCCTGACCAATATGTTGTTCCTTTCAACACTTTCCTTCCACGCATCGCCTCTTATTATTGCCCTTCTCTCCAGAGTTCTATAATTGTACATTTTTATTTTAATCATTTGTTTAACCATTTATTTAATAATATATCTAATTTTTTTGATATTTACACCGCATTTAATTTAAATTTCTAATATCACTGCTATTTTAATTTATACATCGATGACAAAACCGACTTCTATCTTTACAACTAGCTTTTGTTTCTGTTTGATTTTGGCGTTGTTTGCGTTTTGGAGCTTTTATAGTTTTGTCAGTCATAATGCAGGCAGATCGGAGCCTTTTTTTAAGTTTTTCGATGGGTATAAATTACAACGTAACGATAACACGAAAAGATGTACAAAATAAATTGTTTAATTTTTGCCGTTACAAAAAAATTTAAAATTTTGAAAAGGCCTTTTGATAAAAAGGTTTCTTACCCCTGATCTATAGAATAGTTTTGAACATTAGTTCTAGAATCTTCTCACGTATCGCGTCACAAAGAGCTCCCCCCCTCCCGTGATCCCCTGATTACTAATTAATCACCCCCGACCAGAGACATCTGTCACAAAGCGTCGTCAGCCGTCTTTAATCAGGATCGCATTAGGATGTTAAGTAAATAATGCGTAATCTCGTTAATCGTAATTGACTATAAATCATTATATGTTTTCAGCGAGATAGTTATAAGGTAACAACTGTAACTAATTTTATATTTCTAAGCTTCTAAGTTTGTACTTCCTTACTGCCTTTTGTTACTGTCTATCTCCAATAAAGTAAATAAAGTAAATAAACTAATTGTTAATTGATGTTATCGCACGCAACTACACGAAACGACGCGTCACTTTAAAACAGAGAAGTACACGAAGAAGTCTTATTCTAATTAAATTCAGGTCCACCATCATTTCATTTGTAGAACATCCTATGCTGGATTTCCAGTTCAAAGCGAACTGAATCCAGAATCTTTCGGACCCTAACAGCAACATCTGTCTTCCTTATAGGTGATCGTTCCACGCTTAGTTTGCTGGTCTGTGGTTCAATCATCTTTTATTTGTGTGTAATCAATTCATATAAAAAGAAAGTGATATCCATAACATACACGAGTTCAATATTCTGGTCTGTAAATAAACAAACTTTATGATATTTCAACATGGAAACATGTGACGTAATACTGTGTTAAAAAATTGTCATTTAAAATTCCCAGGAATGTGGGTTCTTCTTTTCCTAGTTTGTTACGACTATCTAGTCTTTTCGTATTATTCATTTCTAATAAATGAAATCACATGTTTTATAAAATTTCGCAAAACTGACTTACCATATTAGATTCAAAACTCTTACAAAACAAGTATAAAAATCTCCTTCAGGAAAAAAGAATAAAAACACAAGATTGATTGTAAATAGAACACTTTTTTGAAGTTCACTACGATATATTTCTGTGTTAAAAAAATAAGGTGATGTTGCGATTTAAAACTGCCGGGCGCTAGGAAGGTAGATAATATTTTTCTAGGTTGGTAGGACTGTCTATAACATTTGCCAAGCATCTGTTTGTCGTTGTCTTAATGTTGTAATATTATTTAGCTCAGCCGGAAGCTTTTTGAAGGAGAAGTTTCGAGTCTCAAGCGCATCTTCTCATTTGGTACCAAGGTGCTTAGACTATAGGCAAATCCATGCCGCTGCCTTTTATGTGAAAAATCTGTGAAGGATTAGGAAACTTGCTAAAGTCAAAATCAAAATAGCCTTATTACATAAGTTCATTACAAT
This sequence comes from Battus philenor, assembly GCF_028537555.1. Lineage (NCBI taxonomy): Eukaryota > Metazoa > Arthropoda > Insecta > Lepidoptera > Papilionidae > Battus > Battus philenor. The sequence goes on from NW_027181686.1 coordinate 12,679,069, forward strand.
CATCTATAATCGTCAGCTTAAAATTAAGTTAACGCTGTATCTTACAGCGCCATCTACTGGGAACAATTAACAAAAAAATTAGAAGGGTTTGTATTTTTAAACGGTTTTATTTAGTTCGACCCGTACGGAATTTATTTGTTTTTTTGGGTTAAAATTAGAAATTGAAATTTAAACACCTTCCCGTTGTCAGATTGATCTGAAATTTGGTACACACATTTAATTTAGATGACAATACAATATAATAAAATCAATAACATTATAAATCTAAAATGGCCGCCGATACAAAATGGCGGATTACGTATTTTTCCTTAACCCCCTCAATATAGGTATCAAATGAAAGGGTAAAACACGATGATTATGGCAAAATTTAAAATTCAAGATGGACGCCGTTCCAATATGGCGGACTAGGTACATATTTTTCCACAACCACCACAATATGGGTATCAAAAACCGTTTAACTTAAAAGTTTTTTAAATGTATTTATTTGTTGATATATTATACCTATATAAACTATACAATCAAGCCTTATTAATAGCCAAAGAACAAAACAACCTTCCGGCTTCATTGATTCCAGCCAACTATAACTTAGGAGTCTTCAAGACAAGAGTGGATAGGTTTCTATGCTAAGTAGCATCGTGGACCTCGTCGTCACTTAACATCAGGTGATACAGAGGTCAAATGTTTTATCTATAAGCAATTTAAAATAATCAAATATATCTCGTAAAAATAAGGAAAACATAACGAAAAACTGGTTATAAATGTATCATATCTATTATATAGACATGGTAGAGGAGGCTCGATGGGGAAAAAAAACCTTTCGTTTATTTTTACACGGTTATTAATATTAACCAGGGCAGACGCCTGATTGTGCAGTGGCCTGGAGCAACAGCTCCCGGCCCTTGTCTCATCGGATAGCGGCTTCAACCGTGATTATATATTTTTTACATATATTAGCCAACCCGGCAAACCTTTTCTTACATATAACTTTTTTAGACATAATTTATTGTAGTTAAATCAAAATAAAAAACGTGGTCAGTGAATCACTTGTTATGTCTTTAAGAATATAACAAAACAACAATATAATATAACATATTGTATAATAAAACAACAAACTTTAGTTCATTTAAATGATCTATTGCTAATTGATAGTCAAATTGGAACTGTAATCTTCTAGAGTCACATTAGGTGGATCAACGACATAGTTTAGATCGCGAGAAGATGCTATTTGAGAGAGTTCTACCTTCCAGTTGGAGTATATAATCCAAAAAGAAGTAAAAGAAGACAGTAAATATACAATGTGAATATAATTAACATAAGAGTTGTATTAAGACAGTGAAACGGTAAGTACTGGCGTCACTATTACGATAGGTATTTAATGGAATCAGGCGTTACCTCGCGGAAGTCTATCCTAAGTAAGAAAAGGACCAATATTTAGCCACTTCCGCACATGCAGTGGTAGTCGTGCAACAAAGTGCACCGCCCGCCAGCCCGCTGATAAATGCCAATTACTCAACACGTGTTTCACCCCTCCACGGGGCATCTTCAGAAGTTATGTTACACCGATTAGTGCTCTGTGTGTGGCGGTTGTGTGATTCGCATTGTTTGCCGCATACGCATTTATCAGCGGGCTGGCGGGCGGTGCACTTTGTTGCACGACTTCCACTGCATGTGCGGAAGTGGCTAAATATTGGTCCTTTTCTTAATTACAATAGATGTAAACACAATAATAATGGTTGAAAACTCTGTTAAAGATCGTCAAAATGACCTTCAAAAATTATATAAAAAAGATCGAAACCACCCACTGCTACTTCAACTTTTCAACCTGCAGGGCTGTCTGTAAATTTAGTTAGTCTATGAACCAAATTATATCATGAAAAATTAAATACTCTTTATACATTCTCCTTCTTTTCAGCTGATGGACGCCCAATGTAATGCATATGCCTTCTCCAAAAGTCGCCACGATGTCCGGTCCTGCGTTGCCGCATCCAGTGATTACCTACGACCATAACTATCTACCGCGTCTACCGGCTCGTGGTGGCCACTTGAGCCATCAGTTTCACGAGCTGCCCACTGCCACCTCAGACGAACAATCTCTGCATTTTTTATTCGATCTCATTGACTCATTCACATGGTTTATATTATCATGTACACATCCAAAATTGTTAAATTTAATTTTAAAGAGCAACTGTTGAGTTTCTGGTCTGCTCTTTTTAACATATCAGCGTTCTGGTGGTAGCTTGCTACTATGTTAAAATAATCAACTACTCAATATCGTATATAAATGCTTATTTGAGTAAAGATGAGAGATAGCTCGAACTATGTTGCTCATCTCGGTTCTTTTGCGGTACCTCTCATCTCTTATTCGATCCCGCGGCGAAACTCCCAGCATATCCATCACCATTGCTCCCTGGGTATTTGAGCTTTGTGAAGTGACCTTGTTAAGTGGTTTGGCGGCGGCGGTTGTGTGATTCGCATTGTTTGCCGCATACGCATTTATAAGCGGGCTGGCGAGCGGTGCATATTATTGCACGACTACCACTGCATGTGCGGAAGTGGCTAAATATTGGTCCTTTTCTTCCTTAGGATGGACTTCCGCGAGGTAACGCCTGATTCCATTAAATATTTAAGTGACCATGTCTCGGATTATATCATCACCGGCAACACACATTGGTCAAAGATCTTTGTCTTTAAACATTGCTGTATTTCGGACGAAGAGGTTTCAGAGCTTCCTGAATATATTTATTACTACTCCTATTTATATATAGTACAATAAACATTCTCATTGGACAGCTATGCTTTAATAGACTTAGTGCTATCATAAGTTACGGTAAAAAAGGCGTGAAACTAAAAGGGACATAATTTATTTTATCTGTATTCTATCCTTAATAGAAACATAGGCGCAAAAGCAAGTAGGGTAAGCGAATAAATCTAATCACACGTCACGACGCCACCGCCCACGAGGAATGGCTGAAAGCTTTTCAAAAGTTTAACTAACTCAATGGAGTCATCTATGTAGTTCTCTTATCATTTACCAGAAAGGACAGAGAGTGACAACAATTGTTAGCAAACTGAACATAATAAGAGTTTGCATTGAATTCGTAAAACATACTAAAGTAAATATATTTCTTCTATTGTAGATTTACACAGCCCGAATACACGCTAGATTATATATAAACTTTGATACATTAATGAAATAGAAAAAAATTAGATTGTACCACTGTATAACTATATTAAAATAAGAAACGAACAATCTATTCTACGACAAGTTAATTACAGAGGATATTTTACATTTAAATATAAAAAAAGGTTAATGATTAGGGGTACGGAAATTTCGTATTTACGAAATAGATGCGAATAAATGCGATAATTTCTTATAAATGGGAATAAATGCGAAATGTATGCAATTTTTCTGTTTTTCAAGATCATTTTTAAATGAGTTAATTGATGAATATACACACTTTCATAGTTAAATTCAGTGATGTCAACCCCGTATCATAGACCCCTAAGGCCTACGGGATATATTTCTTGGCTTACTTATCAGTTAAGAAGCTCTTTGTTTTGTGTAAAAGACCTCTGGTCATCTTTTTTTCGAACTCTGCCATCAATGGGCTAATCCATGAACTCATTAATAAAAATATAAATCATAATATGCATGACAATTTGTTGGCCGTCAAATGCAACTTTTCGTCCTTTGATGGAGCAGAATCTAATACAGAGTATTTGTCATCCAACTTTACACAGTGGACGCTTAACTCATCTTTAAAATATACAATGTCGTCGTAACAAACTAAAAAAGAACGCTTAAGGTTGCGAATATTAATTTTTTTACGATTTTTTTAACTAACTAAACTTGTCAAATGTTAAGGCATGATGATGAAAAATTTTTGTCGAAAAATGCCTATTACCCCAAATTTAATAAGTTTTAAAGTATACATGCGAAATTAATGCGAAATTTTCAATGTTTGAAAAATTTAAATGCGAAATTGGTGATTTTTTTTGCGAAAATTCCGTACCTCTATTAATGATTAATGAGCCGTCTGAAGTAGCAGTGGCGACCACAAACCGGTAGACGCGGCGCAGCTTGGCCCACCACTGGACCAAGTGGACAGTCGACTTATTTTAAATCGAGGAAGTCGCTAGATGCAGACAGCGCAGGATCTGTCTACAAAAAACTTTTAAGAAGCAAATAGATATTGTATGGAAGGGATATGATTGTAATTGATGATTCAACAGAGGGTCACAACAATTGTTTTGTTACAAAACGAAAAGCATTATAGTTGTATAATAAATTTTTTATGACATAAAACATTGTCATATATTTTTTCATTTCAACGAAATAATCAAGTAGAAATATATGGTTTTTAAAGGAAAAGATTAGACATAGAATACAAATAATAAATGTTTCTATGTATTTTATATATCGTGTACAATATTAAGCCAAGTGGTACAGGATTGTGATCTGCAATCGTAGATCGCGGATTCAATATTCGGATACAATGTTATATAATTCACACTTTGTACATTAATTACACTGTTAAGTAAGTTTCAAAAGGATGGGCAGCAATATCCTCAGAGTACCATAATACCACACTGCAATCGCCAACCCGCCTGCTAAGTATGGCGATTGTAGTATACCCACTCATAAATGTCTTTGAGGGAGGCCTGTGCTTCTAGTGGGGGTATATAACCTGAAATGTAATGAAAATAAAGAGTATTAAATAAATAAATAAATCAACAAGCCCGTGAAAGTCTGGAAGCTAAGGAAAGAGAATTCATACGCGCGCTCTATAAGAAACTTAAAAACCTTTATGGTTGTTGCATACAAAATTTACAAACCTGCCTATTTGTTATATCTCCTCAAACTTAGGTTGACCGGTAGAGAAGGCATAAAACTATTAAGCTTACTATGACACAATCTATAAGAAAAATTATAAATAAATTTGAATCTAGTAATAAAACAAAAAAATTAAAAAAAATTATTGCATAAATCTTTTTTTTATGGCCCCCGCTATTGGAGGCTTCTCGTACCGCTAATTTGTTGGGATCAGGGTCTTTGTTTACAAATATGTTTTTCAAAATTTTATCTTTATTCTTCACTCACTTTCATTCTTCTCAATTTCTTTTGTTCTTACTCTTTTTCCTTCACAATATCTTTCATTTTGTTCTATCATTCCTTCTTGCTTTCATCGCCTTCCTTCCATCGTCTTATTACTCTTAGGTGGCTAGGTACATTTCTTTTATTCTTTATTTTATTACTTATCCTATTTTTTTATATCACAGTCTTCTTCTCTTACTTTGTTCTTATTTTATTTTTAGTTTATTTTTCCTATTATTAATTGACTAGTTATTTGTGCAGTTTATTTTGTACCTACTTATCTATACTGCTTCATTCCTTTTAACAGTATCACTCACCACCCTGTGAGCAAACGATAGGAATGATGGGCGAAGGTTGTCGTCGCCCATCATTAAGGCGATGCTTTCCATATCTACTTTTAGCTTTACTTCCGTTTCCAGGGCACTGCGCAAGGCTTATATATCTAGAGTTTAAACTCCTGGATCATGAAGAGATTCCTTTATGTGCTGTTAAACCTTATAATCATCATCAAGTCAGCCGTCGGGCAGTTCTTACTGGACATCAAATATTGATTACTAGTCTTCAAGAGTTCATGAGATGGCGTGATGGCGTCTCCCTGTCAACTGGAATGGTTTCCAGCCGTGGAACTGCCTTCCGGGGTCAGATGCTAAACCTTATGTATCCCAATTAACGTCTTAGATGCCTAGATGATGATGATAAAACAAAACATTACAGGAAATTAAATGTTTTAAGGTTTGTTAATAAATAGCTTCATTGAATCTTCTCGACACATTCGTGTACAAGTTGTGTGGATACCTTGTTTATATGTCTGCGGACAACGGTTGATCCTGCACAATTAATTCGGGATTCCCCTAATGGCTCCTGATTATTCCCGCACCGCGACACGCGACAGATCCGCACTTGTAATCTCGTTACGCGTAATTAACGACGAGATAATTGACGCCGCGACAACTACAAAGAGAATCATCGGATTACGTGAGCGACGTCTGCCTTGAGTTTGCGACTCGTAATGGATCCAACATTATACTATACATATACAATTAATATTTATATATCTAGTTTAAAGAAAGCTTATATACTACTTAAAACAAAGTAGGGCCCACCATCATTTTTCCCCTTAATTTATGTGCTTACATGATAGTTAAATTTTTACAATTAGTCGATGTTGAATTAGGGTTTTACACATTAAGTAAACACAAAATAACGTTTGAATTGTTTAATTTTATCACAATACACTCAAATACACATTTTTAGAGAAAATGAGCACTAAGTAGACTGTCAATAAAAACATTTATAGTCACTGTTTGTTTTTAAAAAACTTGCCGGGAGCTTTTCTTTAGTATCGAGTAGGATTGCAAGGTCCGGGCGGTTATAGGTCCCGGCGCGCAGTCAATCGAATGTACCGGTCTTCTTGAGCAGTTGTGGCTCGAATCCTTCCTGATCCAGGTCTTCTAGCCACACTACCTGTCTCCTGGAACCGCTCCCATACGTTTCGAATAGCTCGCCGTGACACAACAAGGCGAGATGCAACCAATCTTTGCGATTCTCCCTCTTGAAGCAAAATAACTGCCCTTGTCGAAGTTTCCACATCCATATGACGACGAGAACCTGGCATTGTAATCGGGAATAATGCCGAAACGAAAAAAACACAGCCAAACAAAGTGTGATCAAAGTATTGCGCTTAAAGCAAGATAAATTTAAGCACTTTACTTTTTTGTCTACCCACTTGAAATCAACAAAAAAGTTAACTTTTAAAACATCATTATGAACTAATAAACATGTGTGCTAGAAGTAGTAGTGCTTCATTTTGTCAATGATTAATATATGAGTTATTTACAAACACAATTAGAGACAAAGTTGCGGTGGGCCCTATTTTATTTTGAGTAGTTTAGATTCTTTTTCTATTCGAGGCTTTATCTAAAAGTAACCTATGGGAGGGGGATATACTATAATCGCTTGGCATGCCTAATGCCGATCGCAGCGTGATATTATAGTATACAGAGGACGCTACTGTCATCATCATCTGGAAACTTGTTTATAAGCAGTGATAATCCTATATAGTTGATGCATAAGATATGAAGTATATAAGACCATCACAATTCCCAGTAACGTAGTAAGAGAGAAAGTGAGAACCCAATACAGTGTCCTTAGCTTGTACAATACGCCCATCACTGCTCAAGTAATGCAGAACTGTATTAAAGGAGGTAATTGAAAGAAATACAAATTATATCAAAATAATAGTCCTTGGTAGTGGGTCGAACAAGACCACAGGAATGCTAAAATATTTAACAATAAAAAATAGGTCAAAAACGAATACAAGTAAATAATAATTCAGTCATAGAATATAATAAAAGGAAAGATATAAAAGTCAAAACATAAAACAAGGAAGCATTAATGTGATAAATAATCTGTGATACTTTTGACGTGATAGTTTTTTTACGGATCCTACTATTGGGTACCAGTCGTTCTCTCCTTTCGTGCCTATGGAACAGGGCATTACCATCTTTTTATTTTTTTTACATGTTCTATTATTTCTTTGTTCATCTTTCACTCGTATCATCTTCTTTCTTCGTCTTACGTTCTACAATCTTTCTAGCATTCCTAACCATACTAAATTTCCTTTCATGCGTCGCCTCACTTCCATCACCGCGTTTCCCAACTATTACAGATATAGGTATTTATTACTTTTATAATAATTGGCTTACAATTTTGCTTTGTTATTCAATATCATTAATTAATATTCTTATTTAATTTCACATTTTATTATAAATCAACAATTTTTTTAGTAAGATACTTTCAGTATCATTATTTTTTTCTTTATTTATTTCACATTAGTGTTTTTTTTTCCTATGCCTTTAATTTCTTACTTGACTTATACTATTTTCGCCTATATTCCTATTAATTACGTCGACAATTATCGGTCTGCAACATTTGAGGAACTCAGGCCTATCTTCGTCGTTGTTCATCAGTGAGGTGATGCTGTCCTCGATTGTCTTCTTTTCTGTATGAAGTTCGGAATTGCATCGAAGTTCTTCCAAAGGTAGCAGGGCAGTTGACCACCAGCTGCACCACGGTCTGGTCCACTCCTGGCTCACAGAAGAACAAGAGACTCTCCTATGGTACTCCGAGAATCCCGCGAATACTTCTAAGTTTGTAATAATGAGAAGAATTATTGAGGAGTGAAAGATTTTATAATAGATAAAAGGAAAGAAAAAGCATGAAATAGATTGTGAGGGTAGAAAGAAGGTAAATGTAAATAAAAATATACCTGAAAAAAATATTACCCGAACTTGTAACTTGTATCTCATAAAACTGGGAAAACCAGAAGCTCCCAAAAACAAGGGTCATAAAAACGCGACCTTTTGATGCAAGTCCTATGGGTTGGTATTAAGGCAATGTAATAAATACTCCCATGTATGTAAGTGTTATATATTTACTTAATGGTTTTAATTAAAATGCCATTTCAAAGCAAATGAATACGTCCGTATTGAATGCGCGTATCCATTCAGGGTGTGAGCAGGTCGCAGATGAAAGAGCGCCTGCATTTCGCTGCGGATTGCAGAGGCGCTTTGAAGGCGCCGACTGCTATGACGTCAGAGGTGACTCGAACTAAAGTGCGCTTAAGAATTCATCTCCTTTAAGATGCCTTTGCTGTAAATGCAGCGACTTTATTGGCTGAGAGCGAAAACGTGTAGCTCATGTTTTAATTCATTTATAAGTTTATTAGTACGTTAATGAAAACAAAAAGATGCGGTGATAAAAAATAAATGTTAGCAGATATGTAGATGAAGAAAAAAAGGTGATGTGAGAAAGAAGATCAGAATGCGACGTGAAGAAAGGAGAAAGATTGGTAAATATAAAAAACTGAATAAAAAAATTAAACCCGGATTTGTAACGCTTAACAAATCAGGGTCAACGATAAGCCCCCGAAAGCGAGTATCTTTACAAAAATTTAAAAAAAATACCTTTAGCGTCCGAATTCAAATCGGTGATCGAATTTAAATTCCAGGGGCCTAGGATGATTTTACTTAAAGGTAGTGCGGCCATGATGGTCACCATTACGAAACGTGAGCACTATATTAATATTGTAAGCTTTATGTATTTGCTACACAAGCATTACGATTTTTAATTGTTATAACGCTTATTTGATTCGTCTATTTTTATTATAAATAAATTAAGAGGCATATATTGAAAATGTTTGCTGAGTTGGTGTGGTAATAGTTTGTATATAAGAGGTCATCATCAGGTCGACGTGTATCCTGATTAGGTAAGCAAACCTTGTGTTCTCAGCAAGTCTGTTGTTTCAATTCTTTTCTATTGTAGTGTTTACGTAAAAATTCTATTGAATCCATGAGTTTGAAGTAATTTTCCAGTGCAGCAGTGAACGGTTTGGAAGCGATAATGTCTCCCAGTCTAATTGCATTGGTTAGCCCTGATTCTGATACCTGACTAAGTGCGTTTTCATACTAGCACTTCACAACTTGGATGTACTGTTTCTCGATATCGCACCTCAGGAGAGACTTCAGTACAGTCCATGTCTCGATTACCAACTATATTATACTTAGTCTGGTCATAAATACTGTACTAATTAGAAATACAAAGAAAACTTTTGAATTTGGAATCTGGTTGTCAAATCAGCAGGCGGCTTTTTACAGAATAATACGCTAACTAGGCAAGAAGTTTCCATTTCTTAGACTTTTCTCCGGCAAGAAAACTGTCTACAAGACTACACAAACATCCGACGTCGCTTCAAAGATGAATAGCGACGCGAGTGACATCGGACGGTCGTAGCGGCGTGCTGGGTCAGGCTGCTGAGGAATCGCTGCTCACCAGAGCACCAGCTTACACAGTCTCCAAGTCGACTCGTAGATAAGTTAGACAATATAATAAGAAAAACATGACTATGTAACTTTTAAAAAAAAGAAGTCTGAGATTAATGAAACTTGACTCTCTGTGGTTTTTATATCATTATTCATTTTGTTTTACTATTTTTGCGTCAATAGGACTTAAAATATTTTGTGATATTAAAATGAAGTGTGGTGATAAAGTGAACCGAAAAGCAGCGATTGCATTCTATAAACTTAACATTCATTTTCAATAAGTTTTTTGTAGATTGTAATAACTTAAAAACACTAATCACTGATTTAAAAATATAATACTCGACCTATGTGTTACCAGTGAAGAATTACAGCGCTGAAATCTGTTCTATCACATATGGCTTTATTGTCATTAGGAAGTAGGAATGAGGAGATCTGCAGATGAATAACAAAAGAGTAACATAGCCCAGCCGGTGCAGCCTTAAAATTCTGCAACGGAGACTACGGATCAGCTAGCACAGAGTAGGAGGTCCTTCCAAAGTGAAATTTATTATCAAAATCAAAATATTCTTTGTTCGAATACATAAAATGTCTGCATTGTTATCCCTACAGGAAGCTACTGCCGGCTCTGTTCTGCTGATAGCCGCCGAGAAACTCGACAGTTGCTCTTTACAAACATAGTTTTATAGATGCATGACAATAATTAGCTTCCTCAGTGCGCAAAACAAAGCAGAGTAAGTAGAATTAAGCAGAAGAAGAACCGTAAAGAAACTTAGCTAAGGTAAAACCGTGGATACATGTAGCTTCTACAGGTCCTGTTGAAAATCTATGACGGAAGTGTATATCAGCAATGAACGTATTAAGTTTACTTACTTAACGAAGAACTAGAACCTAGAACTTTAAAGTTGATGAAGGTAATAAAAAAGTGATATTTATTTATATATGTATACAATAAAACTCCCTCACATTAACATCTGCAGATTTATTATGATACAATAACCATTTTATCAACTATTCGGCACGTTTTTTAAACACCAATTTTAATGTATTGGTGTAATAAGACTCAAGGATGTTTCTCTTTTCATATTCGGCAAGTATGTCTGGACCGAGATGTTGGTTTATGACGGCTGAACAGCGAAGATCTCTCGTTAGATGAGCCAACGGTGCATCCAGATGATAGACGTGAACATTCTGCTTAGAATATTTATGTATAGATTCTGTATTTACTGATTCAGAAGTAAGAAGGATAATCTTAGAGTTGTATCGATGAGGTTTAGGCTCATAAGCTCTAACTTCTTCCACTCGACCAATAGCAGATTTCAAAAGATCTTTAGCGTATTGTATTGTAACTCCTTTACGATTTAATATCTTCCGAGTCGCTACTTCAAGTTTTTCTTCTAGACTATTGTATGCTTCTAAATCTTCTTTTAGCTCTAATTTATCTGCGACTATTGTATTTGAGACTGCTTCAATTATTGCATCATGCACTTCATTTGTGTACAATCCTTCTAGATGTCCATCTATAGTTCCTTTTACTTCTTCCGGGGGTACACCAATGCAGAAGAGAGTACCTTTATAACCTGTGCAATGAGAAAAAAATTACCAGTTATGAGCAGAGATTTGTGTTAAATTCTAGACAAAATCACTTTTTTTACTAATGAACAGGCACAAGATGGACGTGTTTGTTATTATCCAGTGTATGATTTCATTGCTATCACTGCTAGATATAGGTCTTCCTAATAGACTTACAATAGGATATGTTGGAAGCGAGGAGTCTCTTTCAGGTATTTTCAACTACCTTAATTATGTTTATGATTTCTCTAGGTATGAATTTGCGGCACATATTGCTAAACATACAATAGCTACCGTTTTAGTCAGAGTTCGTCTCCTTCGTGTACCCACAGGATTGCAATTCTAAGTTCGATGAAGTTCGACTGCCTGGCCGAACTTAGATTCTTTCTCAAGAACCCTTGCGCCTCGCTTTATATACTATCCATTTAACTGACCTGACATCTCGGCAATTTTCTAACAAGGTACTATAAGGAGCTCAGGTACGACAAGGAAGCCTAGACTTCGTCCTTAGCGCTATGACACCATAAATAGTATTTGTTAGTAATAAAAAAAATAATTCAGTTGGTGCTACCTAACGGGACTTCATATTTGTAAATATAATATTTATAGAGACAATTTTAAATTATCCACTCAAAAGAAATTTCAACGACACACATGACTTTAATAGTACATAGTAAAGCTTTACTGTTGTTTAATAACAGACAATGAAGTGAATGTATAGACAATAATGGTGTTTACCTTTATTTTCCAATATTGAAAGCATTTCCAAAGCGACTAGAACACCGCATTCGTAAGCCGCGAAATAAAAGTTATCTTTTAACTTCATCTTCTTCAACAACATCTGCAAGTAAAATAACTTTATTAACTTTGTATATGGCATTGGTGTTATCGGCAGTAACGTAATAACTAAATGTATTTAATTGGGAATTAAATTTTCTGTACATTAAATACATTTATGAATGACTCTTTATAGTCCAGGGTGAGTTTGAAACGTTGGAATCTTCATCTTAAATTGAGAAATGTCTATCATAGTGGACCTATTTGATTCACTATAAATAAACCAGATTGAAACTTAAAATGAATAAATACTTATTGGATTACTTTATCGAATTGTAGATGGTGATTATTGACTGCGATTTTTACTTAGTTTAGCTCAATTACAAATGAATTAGAGAATATAATACTTAGCTGCGACATCGAATCAGAAATAATGAGAAAAAACAAGAACACCAAAGGTTGATCAAAAAATTGCACCTCTGAAGTGGCAAAGGGTCGAAAGGTTCTTGAGACAGTAAACGCAAAGTCAAAGTACGACAGACTCAAAGGCATCTTTGAGGAAGCCCTATGCTTTGTAACAGCACCTAACAGCTGGCATGATGATAATAGAACATGAATGCAACATACTTCGGTAAATCGCCTCGCCTGTCCTTGGATGCTCTCCTGTACATGACCTAGTCCAGGCTGCAGAACTACAGTCGGCACTTTGAGCCGCTCACACAGCAACCCAAACCGTTCGTGCTGCCCTTCTAGACCTGGGATCACGTACAAATATGTTTTATTCACGTCGAAGTCGTCAACACCCTGAAAATAAGATTAAATATTTACTAACTTCGATCGTTAAATACTCAAGGATTCCGTATCTTGGAACGTAATGCAGTCACCTTTACGAATGCTCGTGTCTGCTTTAACACCAACTGGTTGTTGGCTTCCAGCTCGTTGGAGTTCACGTGTGAGAAGAACATCTCCAATCCTTTCTTTTGTTTAAAACCTTTCCACACAATCGCATCTTCTATATCCCGTATTCTGTAATATTAAAGTAAAAAATATTATAAGGCAAATGATTGACAGCAGTCAGTAGTCCGTTTATTTTCAGAATGCAACTAATTATTAAAACTATAAAGTCAAGTTCACAGTATTTAATGGAATCAGGCGTTATTTTGCGGAAGTCCATCCTAAGTAAGAAAAGGACCAATATATAGCTACTTTCGCATGCGCATTTATCAGCGGGCTGGCGGGCGGTGCACTTTATTGCACGACTACGACTGCATGTGCGAAAGTAGCTACGAGTATATATTGTTCCTTTTCTTACTTAAGTTTACAGTGACCAGTTGAAATTTTTTTTAATAATTATTTTTTTTAATAGATTTTTAAATAATTGTCCATATTGGATTATGTATAGCGAAGACTTTTGTGTGTTTGAAAAAGAATGTCAGAGAAGATTAATTTGATAGAAATAAGAATTAAATAAAGCTCTCCTATAATGGTCTCTCACTGCGGGCCTTATTGGGAGGCTCTCGGTTACCCAACAGGTCATACAAGGGGCTCTGCTCGTAATTCGTAAGATCCGTAAACGAACGAAAGTAACCGACATGATCCCAGCGGCTTGCTCCTTAATTAAATTAAAAAAGAAACCGTTAGGTCCAGCTGTGGACATCGTATGGCTGAGATATTGATGATACCATTATCACGGCCACGAGGTTCCAAATACTCTTTGATTTGACATTATTTTTCTTTTCACCCGATAGACATCCTCTACACACACATATATATACATATATAATATATAAAATGTATATGTGTGTGTGTGTGTATACATATGTGTATGTAATAATCTCCTTTAATAAGGCATTCAATTGTTTTTATCTTATTAAATGTGTTAATGTAAAAGTATAAATTTTGAGCCAGTATTCATTTTACACAGTGTTTGTTACTTGAAAACCTTCCATTATTTCTTTAGATAGCTTTTAAAGTAATTAATGATTCTCAATCCATAGTATACGCCATGTTGAAGCTGTTATCCAATTTAAGCTTTATATAATTAATTAGTTTTCTCTTTAGAGCTCATTAAAGTTTATTTAATATATTTATAGAGTACAAATAAAAAGATACAGCCAATGTACAATATAAATAAGTTTTTTTTTAAATAAATCAGTAATATATTGCATATATGCTAGGTATGATCGAAAAACAAGGTGACTAATTTCAAGGTTACATCGAGTTTAAATTGATCTCCTTAAAAGTACTCTCCCTGATTAGCGATGTACTTATCCCGATGCTGATTCCACGATTGGAAGCACTTCTGAAATACTTCTTTCAGAAGGCACTTCAGCTGCTCTTCCAATGTCGGGAATTGTGTCAAAACGGTTTCCTTTCAGCACTGTTTTTATTTTTGCGTAGAGTTAGAAATTATCTAGATTTAGCAGCATAAGGCGGGTGTGGACAATCAGTCATATTTTTTGCCCAAAAATCGCGAAGCGGTAGCTATGACGTAAGTAATTTTGTTATAATAAATTTAGGGTTATCAAAAAAGCATTTTAATTAACAATATTACAATATAAATGTTGCGAACGATAAAAAAACTCGACTTATAAAAAAATTAAGCTACCATATGAAAGCAGAAAGGGACTGTGGAGCAGTTAAACATTGCAACTGACTGTACATGTACAGATATGCCTCTCTTAATGATCGCTGAACAATTGTTAGCCGGCATGTATTAGCTTCAACAATATCATATCTACATAACTCTACAACATGGTCGCACAGATCGCGGCCCGCCGGTCGAATACTGGTGGCCCGCCGACAGCAAAAATAATACTCTCGTACATTCGAAAAATATTGAATTCTATTCCAGAATAAAACCAAAAAAATTTAATTACCTATACTTCTGGCGGCCGGCCCGCCATCAGTTTATGATTTGCCCGAGTGGCCCCTAGTCTTAACAAGTCTGTGCAACCATGCTCTACAACTATTATACTAGACATTAGCATCACTGCAAATTGTATTCTTTTCCCATTGAATTATCTTTTATAAACACGTGATCTTTTCGGAACGCGGGCCGAGTCGGACTGACGACAAAGTACAGGAGTTCCGCGACTCATGGCCGATCACACCGTTATTCAAACATAGATCGTTATTAATAAAACAACATCCTATTTTAATTGAATATCTACCTTTGAATTGTGAGTTGACGGATCTGTGAATCCTCCAGCGATACATTGCACAGCTCCCGTAGTGATGTTCGTAATTGCTGGATTGCGAAACCAGAAAAGCCCAGCTCATGAAGCGTTTTAGAGCTGCATGTTTTTTTGATATCTATATCTGAAAGATAAAAAGGAGGATTCGGTTTTAGGACATAAAAAGACCTGAAATACTAATGTTTACCTTTCTTCTATTTCTGAACGTATTATGAACTTTTTATCAATCCCAGGATTGATTGATAACACTTTAGCATTTGCCTTTTTAACGACTGAATGGATTTTGAAACAAATATATACAAGGAAAAATGGATCGCAATTATTTGGACTCATTATACGAAACAAGAAATTCTGAGAGACAGCACAAGGGTCATATAAATACAGAAGATCACGTGGTTTACCAGGATGCTGTACTGGTCTCTTTTAAGAATGTAAAGAATGTATTCGCTGTGAACAACAAGACATAGGAAACCATGTAAAGAGGCTTAAATTTTAATGGGGGAGCCTTTATGTGCCACCACCAAAAATACTCTCAAGGATATCCCCTATTAAGGGCTCATATATCTGGTCACTCCTTGGAGAGTTCGCGCAAGAGAATGACAAGTACGGTGACCCCCAATCCGGTAAAAAACGAAGCCCTCAAGTTTTGTTATTAAAACGAAGTTTAAGCTCAACGCCATCTACACCCTAACAGCTCCAAGATACGAAAACTTTAAATTATTGTTATTAAGTAACCTTCAATCAGAGAAAAAGACGGAATACAAACAAATTAAAATAACTGAAATAAATTATTAAAGTTTTTAAAAGGCGCGCTGTAGTTTATAATAGCGCCGTTAGATGGAGCTAGATGTCGATCAACTGCTAGCGCCATCTATTGACTGGTGTCCAAAACAATCAAACATTAAAATATTTTTTTTCTTTTAACCTTAAATCCCAAATTTTATATTAAATATTATTGATAATTACTGGCTATTGACGATATTTTATCTAGCAGTGTAGGTCTGGTGGCATGTTTAACCTCAGCAACAAATGACCCAGAGCCAGAAGACAGGGCTGACTCCACCACGTCGGCCACAGCTGCCCACGAGACCTTAGCCAAAGTGTTAAACTTCACGTTCGAATTCTGAAAACAATATTTTTATAGTGTATATAGGAAAAGCTTTTAATTCCAAAGTGGTAACGTTCACATGACATTTTGTACGGAGATTGCGGCTAAAATTCTTTTTAATATTGAATTATTTTTGCGCCTTTGAATTAAATTTAAGGAACTACAAATAATATACTTCTTTGTATTAACTTTTGATTCAAAAGCCATTTTCTTCTCCAATGATTCAAGTAAAAAAACATTTTAGATACATAACGTTGTTTTTCAAACAACGGTAGACTCAGTGCAGTACCCGGTAACTTCTCCTGTATTCTAGAATGAATTATGGACTCGGCAGCGGTGCTGTCTGAACCCACTACCAGGGAGTGCCTGAAAAAAAAAAACAAAATTGTGTTTACATTTATTTCATTACTAGATTTTTATTTAGTTCTTACTAAGCAGTTAGAAAAGATACAAAAATATGCAACATGACCCCTCGTAAAATGCTTACTACAATGATCAAAAGAATGATCATAAAAATTTCCTTTAGAATTTTCCATAGAATGCATTAGATTGCTTATTAGAATTACTATAAAAATCCCCACAATAATACAAACTGCGAGTACTATGATCGCAGAGATGCCCATTAGACTTCCCAATAAATATTAAACTTACAAGAACGTTTAGAAAAGTGCCGTCTGGAAGTTTCCATAAAAATGTCCACCAATACCTGCTAGAATTCCTATATCAGGACTCAATATCTACGATACATCTCAGACTATATGTATAAACAGTATCAAACATATATTTACCATACATATCTGTCAAATATTATTGACATTATTCTTAATATTAAATAATTACAACATTTAAATTTAAAAGTAAGCTTTTATTTTGTATTTAACTCTATCTAAGTTGTTTAGATCCACTGAAGGAAATAGCCAAGTAATATCTCCTTGAGTCATATTTGTACGATATGACTGCCATTTATAATGGCATAAAAAATAAATTATACAATATTGGTAACAAAGAATGATTAAAGTAGACAAAAGAAGTTCCTATATGTCTTACTAGATGGCGCTCAATGTAATTTACATCGCGCTATCGTTCGTACGCAGCCGGCGAAACATTTATATGTTATGAAACGATCTCTTGAAACGAGAACGGCTTGTATATCACAAGAGACGCCAATCCCCGATCATATTATATAGGAAGAAGCGCTGCTATATATATATTTAGACACTGGTAATGTTACCCCGGCGAAATTATTAATGAGAAAAGTCTAGGTTTGGTTTTTTTGGACGTGCTAGAGTAAAAAATTAACCGGAAATCCATTGACCATTTAAGCCTAGGTCCCATCTATTGAGCCTAAACGCCAGATCACTCCATGGTGCACTCTCCTAAGATCAATGACCTAATCATATATATAGTAGACTGTAGCAACCCGAGCCTAGGCCCCTGAGAGAACACGGGAGCTTCATTATCAAAAATTATTTTTTAGGCCAAGTGCTATTTACGCTCTATCCTATCCAAACCGTGGAGTAATAATTCTATTTGGGCAGCTGTGTAATCAAGATAAAAATAAATTGGGATTACTTAAACGCATATGTGTGTTATTTTGCAACGCGTCCACATCAATATAAATATTTACTTTTTAACTTGTTATGCTAGACTTTTATGTTCGAAATATTTTATTAAAAGAGTAAGCACAACTTACTTGAGATGTGGACACAGTTGTCTTGATGCCACGTCTAGATTGTACAACAATGACTCGTCCGATAGTTCACTTTTGCCGGCTGCGACACAAATACCGTCCACTTGTCCAGATGTTAAGAGATTACGAACGTTGTCCACGTCTTTCAAGTCCACAGAAGACATTTCTACCTTCACTCCAAGTGTTTTCCAAGATCTGAAATTATTAATACCTCATTAGTGTGACAATAAAAGTGAGTCGCGGGATCCATTCCCGGGATATAATTCACAATTAGCTCAATCCTTATATAGGATTGTCACTGCTCACAAATTAGTTTCCATAGAATCGGCAGCAGCGTCCCCTGCGTACTATAATATCACACTGCAAGTGCCAACCCGCCTGCCAAGCGTGGCAATTATAGTATATCACCCCATAAGATATCTTTGGGGGAGGCTTTTGCCTTGTAGTGGGGATTTATGTACTTAAACGGCAAGTGTAACAGTAATTCTAATGAGCACTATCCAAGAAACAACGGAGGTGACCAGAAATTAAAGGCAGGAACTCAAATACTTATAATTTCTTTAAAATCGTGATCATTGAAGTTGTATTTACTTAAGTGAACTAAAATTTTAAGAGTGCTAAATTTTATTTTAAAACACAAAATCCTTTATAACACTTCGTTTACATATATTCTTTGAATAAGATCTTAAGAAAACATTAGTTTAATTAAATGGAATAAATATCTTATTTATTATTCGTTACATCATTGTATATATTATAAACATAGCATGGATACGATATATAGTAATATATAAAATGGCAGACGTAACAGACCAACCATGGGAAACGCTAGACGCAGACCGCTTCACACCGGTCCTATAAATCTATCGGAATGCCTATGTCCAGCCGTGGACTTCAAAAATAATGATGATGATGAAATAAAGTGATAAACATACAAAGTTGTTATCAACAATACAGAAGTACAATTTACACATTTTTCAGATAGGTAACTACACTAAAATAAAACTTATTAATTGCAAACGTAAGCGATGTCGCAAATAACATCGCAGTTCATTTGATGAGTCAAGTAACGAACCAGTTATATTCATCATCATCATCATTTCAATTGTAGGATGTCCACTGCTGAACATATGCTACTTACAAAAAATTCCAAACGCTTGGGTTTTTTAATGGCTCACGCAATTGAGGGTCTCTTGTTCCCCTATTTTATTTTTGGGACAGGGACATATTTTGCAACGATTTTTTCAAAATCCTATTTCACTCTCTCTCCCTCTCTCTAACTCTCTCTCTCTCTCTCTCTCTCTCTCTCTCTCATTCTTCACTTTTTTGTTTCTTTCGTGATTTTGTATCATTTTCACAGCATATTTACATTACATTCACTCATCGCTCACTCGTTCCTTACATCCTTCGCTACATTTCTTAAAATTTTAAATATTTATATTTCCAATTGACTAACTTTTTTCCCTTCAATTTTTCTATTTTATATTATTTTACTCAATACTATTATAAATTTCTCATTCTCTATATAACCAATAGGTTAACGGCGCAGGTTAGAAACGAGCATCTATTTCATTTACATCTAACAATTTTTGATTACTAAAGTTTTTTACACAATTGATAATATTGCACGTAAAACTTCTAAAAATAACCACCTAGCTTCATTCTACAAACTTACACGATGTGAATTCAAATAAAGATTCCAAATTTTAATTGAGTATTTTTAAGCATACAGCCTTGAAAAAGATTGCACGCTGGTGGAAACATTTTCAAATTAAGACCTCTTTTGGTGTCTGAAGTCGTAAGCTAAATGTTTCCTTTTATGTCACCTACACAGGAACACATAATAGAACCTTTCTTCTCCTTTTCAGCTGATGAACACGGACACTATGGACGCATAGTTCTCCCCCAGAGATTAATATACCTTAGCTATACCTTTTGGAGAACCTGTCCGCATCGCGTCTACTTGTTACTTCTCTGTTGTCGTGGTTAGATTACGAAAAGCTTTGCCAGTAGTAAACAGACGCCCACAATCGCTGCCATACGAAGTTGCCAAAACTTCACCCGCCTCTAACATTAAACCGTACGATATTAACAACCTTTTGTTATTCAACCTCATAAGTATATGTTTGTACTATTTATATTATTATTAAAAGTATAGTATTTATACAAATAGTATATGTTTGTATAACAATTACCTTTTATTACATTTGAACACTTGCCCGATCATTGCCTATCAGCCTACTTGGGTATGCCGGTGCTGAATGTCTAAATACACGAAGCAAAATTATTTAAAAAGTTTAAAAGTCATTACAAAATTTATAAAATGAGTGAATATATAAATAAATATTTCCAGTATGTTTATTTCCTCCTTCTGTATATATATTGTATGTAAATTGTTTATTTGAAATGTATATATGTGTACATTCTGTAGATTATCCAGTCGTTTGTAGTTTAAGTTTTTTGTTATGTACACTATGTGGTGTACTTGTCATTCTTTCTATGACCCCACTCAAAGTTTTTGGTTTTAGGGCACAGACTAATTGTACACCTTTTAATACAAATCGTATACCTTTTACTGAGCCTCGGCCCGAGCCTCGCGGACGTGAAAAACAAAGACCTGCTGGTCATCCTCAGAGACGTGATGGCTTATAATACGAATGAAGAGATAGTAAAAGCCACAGTGCAATCTGAAGTTTGAGAGGTCCCAAGGCACGGACGTCAAGCGGACCACGCGGCAGTACACTACCCGTAGGGCAGACTGGGGCGAGTTCCATCGAACTGTCGCTCGGCTGCTAGCGGATCGCTGCCTGACGTCTACCGAGATGAATCAGATCACCGAAAAGGGGGCGTTGGACAGCATGGTCGGTCGGTATGTGGAAACTGTGAGGCACGCTTGCGAGTTGGTCCTGCCGAAGGTCTCCAAGCGGAAGAGGACGGAATTGCCCTGGTGGTCCGAAAAGCTCTCTCTCTCCTCAAGGCGGATGTCTTGAGAAAGAAGAGAAGGATCAGGGCCGCGAGGCCGGCTCGTAAGGAGCTGGTCTGGCGCGAGTACTGCGACGCAAGGAGGCATACCGCCTTGAGGCGAGGCGCGCTCAGACCCATAGCTGGAAGCGTTTCTGTGAGAGGCAGGATCGCGAGACCATGTGGGATGGCATCCACCGTGTGATGCTGACAGATATTTTAGCGATCGCAAGATGTCCGTACGGTCCGCGGGAGCAGAGTGGGCCAAAGAGACCACCAAGGGTTGCGTGCAGGGATTCGTAGGCGGCCCAACCTTCTGGACCCTCCTCATCAACCCTCTCCTGGAGGAGGTGGTAAAGACCGGGACCCAATGCCAGGCGTTCGCAGATGACATTGTGCTGGTCTTCTCGGGGCAGAAGGCTCAGGAAATTTCGAGTCGAGCCAACGCTGTTCTCGCCCATGTTCATGAATGGGGAGTCGGAAACAAGCTGAGGTTTGCACCACACAAAATAAAGGTGATGGTGCTAACCAATAAACTGAAGTACCACTACCCATTACTGAACATGGGGGGTGAGCCGCTTGGCCGGACTGGGGAAGTCCGGATACTAGGCCTCACAGTTAACGATAGGCTCACGTTCAACACACATGTGAAGAACGTGAGCAAAAAGGCTCAGGGTCTCTATCGTCAGCTGTGCAGGGCTGCAAAGGTATCTTGGGGTCTGAACTCGGAGGTGATCAGAACGATGTATCTGGCGGTACTAGAGCCGATCATTTTGTATGCAGCGAGTGCATGGGCGCCGGCGGCTAGGAAGCTGCTGGTCCGCAGGCAATTGGGCGCGGTCTAGCGGGGATTCGCACAGAAGATCGCGTGGACTCACAGGACCGCGTCCCTGCACTCGGCCCTCATACTTGCCGGGTTGCTTCCTCTGGACCTTCGGGTCCATGAAGCAGCCCGTTTATTTGAGATAAAAAGGGTCATTCCCGGCAGGTGGTAAGGAACCGAGACCTGGAGGTACCGGTCAGCTACCTGAGACTACCACACCCGTCTAGTCAAGTTGGTGTGGAATTCTCCTGTCTAGGGGAAAGTGCGGAGCAAGTCCGACTTGCCACCGCGGCTGCCGATCTGGTAATTTATACCGACGGCATGCGGATAGAGGACAATGTGGGTGCAGCGTTCTACGTCATGTGGGACGCCGCAGAGTTGCACACAAAGAAACTCAAGTTGGGCAACTTCTGCACTGTATACCAGGCGGAGCTGCTGGCTCTAGCGGAAGCATCAGGGTACGCGGCCAGCGGGTCCGCGCAGGCATACGCCATAATGAGCGACTCGCGGTCCGCCCTCGAAACTGTCGCAAGATCGGACACCCTCCATCCTTTAGCGTTGAGAGTGAAAGAAAATGTTATGAAAGTGAGAGAAAAAGGGAAGGATGTAAGACTATACTAGGTGAAAGCGCACGCGGGGACGGAGGGGAATGAGAGGGTGGTTCAGTTGGCCAAGGACGCGGCCCTAAAGAGCAAAAGAAGACCTGAATATGAGAGATGCCCCGTTTCATACGTCAAGCGACAACTGAGACTGGAGTCGCTCGACGAATGGAACAGGAGGTATATGGAAGGAACGACGGCTTCAGTGACGAGGATATTTTTCCCGGACGCCATTTCAGCCTACCGCGTGCTCCGCAGTGTCGAGATGGATACGGTCTTGGCCCAGCTCTTCACGGGTCACGGGGGGTTCTCTCAGTACCTCCACAGGTTCAAGCTCAAGGAGGACACCACGTGCTTCTGTGAACCGGGCGTGGACCAGACCGTGATCCACCTTGTGGCCCAGTGTCCCGCATTCGGGGGACTCCGGCTCGACTTCGAGTGCCGGTCTGGCGTTAAAATCAGGGAGGAGTCAATAGCCTCCCTGATAAGCGAAAAAGAAATAATTATAAAAGTAATTAACAAAAATAAAAGTAAAAGAAAATTAATACAAATGTAAATAGAAAATAAGAAATGTTAATGTGATATGTGATATAATGTGATATATATATATAATGTGATATTAATGTGAAGCGAAAAAACAATGTAAATAAACAGAAATAAAATTACAAAATGTTAATGTGTAACGAGAGAGGAATGAAAGGTCACAGAGCGAAAGAGAATGAAAGGAGAAATGTAGAAGAAAACCGAATGAAAGATCTTAAGATGTATAATGAAGAGTAAGAAAATAAAAGAGATTGTGAAAAACTAAATAAATTAAAACAAAAAGTCCCTGTCCCGCACCAGATAGGGGGTACTAGAGGCTCCCAATAGCGGGGGCCAAATAAAAAAAAAAACCTTTTACTGACGATTTTTTTTTAATTTAATGTTTGTTATTTATCTTTCCGAATGTACTTTTTAATGTTAAATAAAATATTCATATAAAAAAAGGAACTTAATTCCGCCGTCATCCACTGAATTAAATTCGCTGCCCGATTTACATACAACACATGTGATTATGATTAATACGTAAAATGTATTTCATGAATATTAAAAAGAAACGGTGACGTATATATACCCGGGAGCCCGGAGCACGCGAGTGTTGGCCGGACTGTCGTAATGGTGAGTATTGCCGCGGGGGCGGGCGGCCCCTGACGCCTAAGCACTACTTTCATCCTGCGTGCATATTCAGAAGACGAGCTCGCGATTTCATAGATGCAGTTAATTTTGAAGAAGGTCCTTTGGTCCAGAAAATTTGTAGACGCCAGCGCATTCCGTGGGGTTTACCGGAGCTTTTCCTTAGCGTTATAACGTGGGAGGATTTTACCCACTCTCCCTAGGGCAATATAAGAGTACATCATCACCGTCATTTCATCAGTAAGTCATCCATTGCTGAACATAGCTCACACATATACACGGGGCGGCCTCACTCCAGAGTCTTTTGACGATCTTAACAAGGAGTGTACACAGTTTATCGAGCAAACAATTGATCTATTGAAAGAAATATGTTTTACAACTCGTGATTATTCCTGCAGATCATGGCGCCACAATCTTCAGACGCGAGCGGTTCGCGCGGGGCTGACGCCGTCGTCATCTCCGGAGTCGCCGGTCACTTCCCGGACACGGACTCCGTGGCGCACTTTGGCGAACAGCTCTTCAATAAGGTTTGCGTGTTCATACAAAGATTGACGTCTTCGCGTCACCTTTTTTACCGAAGCTCAAATTGAGAGATGATTCTGTGAAGGACAGCACTCGAATAGTCCATCGTTGGACACAATCGGATCGGGAGGCACTCTCTCTACCTTAAGGAACTTGACAGCGACGTTTTTCTTTGATGTGACGTGTTCATTCTATTTTTATATTCGTAAGTGAACACTTGCAGAGAGGCGTTGCTTGATCTTGAGCTCGTGGGGAATGTAGCTGATAGTGCAACGCTGAGTCCTGAGATTTTTCCTCACATTTCTATCGCGCTTTAGTTCTCTGTCGTTCATCGGCAGCTTTCTACGTTGTAAATCAACATTGTAAATACTCACTATTTTATTAGATGTACTTTAATGATTTCTTAATGTTATGTTATCTACATTTTGTATTTATTCTCTCTACCCTGAACAATAAGTGTTTCCTTAGTATTTATTGTATTTCTTTCACATTTGGCCAAAGTATTCCCAA
This sequence comes from Battus philenor, assembly GCF_028537555.1. NCBI lineage: Eukaryota > Metazoa > Arthropoda > Insecta > Lepidoptera > Papilionidae > Battus > Battus philenor. The sequence goes on from NW_027181686.1 coordinate 12,703,913, forward strand.
AAATAAAGGGATGGGTGAAGGTTTGCATACAAAGGTCTAATTAATCAACTCTTGGAAATTAAAGCAATGTGTCTATTCAACAGTCCATTATTTGTAGCTCGCTCTGTTGCTCATTATTGTCCAAGGTTCTGTAGTGGCAAAGAAGGAAGTAGATAAGGCCCCCACTGGGTGAACTGACGACACGGTTGAGGTTGTGAGACGCGGCTGAGCGACGGGGCGGTGATTGTAGCCATTTTTAGAAAAGGCCCAACGCTCGCAGCGGGTCTCTATCGGCTGACGTGATGATGTAAATGAATCATCATTGTGTTCCGGATGAACTTGCGCTTGTTGGACTCTTAGTTTCCTCTGCCATGCTTTTAGAGCTGTATCCTCTTACGTTGAGTTGCCGGAGGCTGTGCATTATTGACGTATATTGTCATTAATAAAACCAGTTCATTTTCTTCAAAAACACAAACAATGTAGACATTGTTGTTGTTCTCCGTTCGAAGACCTCGGGGAGAAGACAGCGAATATAGAGATAATAAACGAAATATTTATTATCAAGTTAAGATGACCACTTGTATAGTTCATGAGACAAATACTACAACAGCCCAATTAGATACTAGAATCCAATTGAACTTTCCTATAAGGCATTCTTCAAGTTAAAGCGACAAGAATGGTAAACGCATCTTGATGTAATAAGAGACCACAACAAACTCAGACGGGGTTTTTGTGATCAATTATACAATATTCTTTATACAGTAGTTAGAACAATTATTTTTCCGGTTCTATTATCACTTAAAAATTCTTTACACTGCAGCAGGTCGTTTTACAATTTTTTTTATTTTATGAACTCATTATATTTACTACAATTGTGTTAAGTAAGCTTCCCGCGCGTGCTCGTTCGGGTAATTAACAATTCGTTTGCATTTATTTTACTTGCATTACCTTATCAATTATTCTTTACGCTCTGTCCTGACAGCACTATCAGTGGGCAGTTCTAGTCCTGGCGCATTTTTTTATTTATTCATTAATGAGCACCAGCCGGTGCAGCTGTTTAACAACAATATCAATTTATGAGTTCATAGCGAACAGCGCGCAGTTTCAATGGAGCTGAATGTTTCTAGTTTCCTCATTAAAATAAGTGTTATTGATCCTTTCTGAAACCAGTAACGTTTTAGAATCAACATTCGTCCCCGTGTGATATAACTTCGTTATTGTTCATCTGAATGCGGCGGTCGCCTTATACTATTGCTACATTTACATTACGAATTTGCATTTATCTTTCGTATTTACATACTGCTAATTTCAAACGTCATGTTGGTGATCCTAAGTTAAATAAATAAAAAGAAAGAAGATAATCGGGTTCATATTTATGGCAATACAAACTGCTCATGACTGATGAAACACAACATCGCAGAGGAACCAAGGAGGAGAGCTCTGGCAAGTTACTGACTCTCACCCGCCCGGACTGCACCGACATAGTGCGCAACCCGCAAGTTGCACAGGAACGTTCCAAGGTAAATGTTTGCATTGGTTAAGGGTTGTGTGTCGCTACAGGCATCAGCCCCGGGGAGATGCGCGGCGCACGCGCAGCGGTGATCGTCGCCATCTGCTTCACGGAGAGCGATCGACTTCTCTTCCACGACAACCTGGAGAACAACTACCACGGGGTGAACGGGTAAGCACACAATGTCGGACTGCCAGCGCCGCGCCGGCCAGAAGGAGGCTCGGGGTGTTGCATAGTGCCCATCCATCCATCCAGGCAAGACAAGCACCACGGCATCGCTTTGGATACATTCGGTGGAAGGGAGAAGTTTACACTTCGTATCTACTCTAGAGGAGTGGTTTAGAAAGTGTTGGGTTTGCTCTGTGGTCGATAACAACGCGCATTGTTTTTATTCGCTCGAAACGTGTAGAGCTTGGTTTGTTGACTCATACATAGATAATATTATGACGAACACCTACGTACGTAATGTACATTGTTGAATTTAATTTTAAAAGAGCATTTGTTGATTTTTTATCCGGCTGTTTACAGCGGATGATCATTTCGAGTCTGCGATCGCGTACTGCTTATAATGTTAAAATAGTTGGCGATTCACAGGTCTACTTAATAATATTTAAATTTGATTTTATTATAATATGCACAAGTTGTTGGTGCTACGTGGTTGTCGCATGGTTCTCGCGCGGCAGGTGCTCCCGCGGGGCGATGGCGGCGCGCATCTCGCGCTGGCTGGGGCTGACGGGGCCGGCGTACGCCGCGGACACGGCCTGCTCCAGCGCGCTGTCGGCGGTGCAGCGCGGCTACCGGGCCATAGCGGACGGCGAGTGCGACGCGGCCATCATCGCCGGCGCCAACCTGTGTCTCAACCCCATGCTCACCATGCAGTTCGTGAGGTAACAAAAACTAGAACAAAACAATTACATTTTAATACGATGCTGATGAGTGGTGTAAGAAGATATGCAATTAATGACCCGAGATACTAGGAGACGCATTCATTTGGCACCTTTGCGTGACCTTTTCAAATAATCCAGCCCCGCATAGAACTTGTTATTGTGCCGAGTAGCGAAAGTAGAAATGTTCGTCAAAGACTCTAAAGAGGATGTAAGTGAAGCTGAATCCCTCGCGCCGTTAGTTGACCCTTTGAAAGGAATACAAATTTACATTTGCAGCGATCACGTTTCGTAGCGCTGGCCCCCACGGCCACAATACTTTGTATGTAAAATCATTCTAGGGCGTTCCAATTCAAATTCGAACGCCGATTTAATTCAGACGGAATAAGTGATGTGTTCGCTGCCGTTGCATAAGACACGTGTGATCTGTATATACTATCTGTTCATGCGTGAATACATCATCTTCGATCGAACTTGGGTTGTCATCTTCATCGCCGACGTGCTCGGCCATTTCTTCCAGTGTTGAATAGAGAAGTTTTGATTATCACATATTGACATCTGTTCCTTAAGGAAATTTAGCAAGAGTTCTTGTCTTTTGCATCATGTTTTAGGGTCACATACGTCAAGGCCACTGCTACCTCTTTTCCTCCTACACTATCACTGTTCGGTCCGTTGTTAGGAAATGGCTGAGCGAGCGCCGTGACCCCGCCTGCTTCGCTTAGAGCGCACCGTTAAGACGAAGGAGAATTACATTTCGGACGCGTTCTTTATCTCCTCTACAGCAAAGCGTTAGGTTCGTGACTCCTACTCTTCAATATTTGCGTCTTCTCTTCTGTCAGCTCCGCGTCGTATGTTACGCTAAATATAATTAAGCTGTTGGTAGAGTTGGGCCGAATGCTTAAAGGAACTGCACGTCCCCAGGCTGGGGGTTTCCTCGCAGGAGGGCAGGTGCCGCTGCTTCGACGAGCGCGCCGGCGGCTACGCGCGCTCCGAGGCGGTGGTCGTGTGCGTGCTGCAGAGGGCGAAGCACGCGCGGAGGTACCGCCTGAATACTTTTAAATAAAATCATTTATCTGCTGAATATAGGTTACATCCATATAATAAGTGATAAAGTTTCACCACATTCTCATCAAATATTTCGTACAAATATAATATTTGTTTATTTGTAATTAAATATGATATCAAGATTTACACCATAACATTATATTGTACTAATTTTGCTATAATTATGTTACAGCAAGCACATTATACACATCGCATTACCTTAATTACGTCTTTAACAAATCATCAATGGAATAAAATCATCTATTGATCAGGAAATACTTAAATTTACTTTTAAATTACTTAATAAAATAATAAACGAAGATTTATAAAGAAGAAAAGAATATGGCAGTGATGTAGCTTGATTATTTTCATTTAGGCTATATCCGATGAAGTGTATATGTGTTAAACTCTATCAAAAGATGTGTTGTTGTGGAGTTTCTTCCTGCTTCTTCTTCGCAACTATAACATCTTCCGAAGCAATAGAGATTCAAAAATAGAATTGACTAAAAAGTATTATAAATAGATAAGTTTAGTTTTAGTTCTGTTAAAAGTTCCAATGTTGAATAAACGAATTTTATCTCTATCTAATATTTCTATAGGTTGCTTTTCTTCTTTGGTAGGTATTTTTGTAGAAGCGCTATTTTCGTTCTTCCTATAAATAAGATATTGACCACCCTTATTAGTAGCTTTGTATTAACTGAACGTCTGATTTTAAACTAACCAACCTGGGCTTACAAAACAGAACTACCTCATAAATAAACAAGGATGGAAGTTTGAGGAGCTTCAAGTGTATTAAACAAGGGTTTATGATTTTATCTAGGGGTGAAATTTCACATATTATCATAGCAAACATGTTCCTCATCATCATCACGTCAACCGCCGCGCGGCGCAGGAGCGCGCCACAGCTCGTCACGACGACCGCTCTCTCGCTGTCTGTGCCGAGTCACCTCCCGCACCTTGACACACACGTACAAGACGCACGTTACTTCTCATGCCATTATCGTTGTCTATAGAATGTTGTTTGTAGAGTCAACCCTCGTCTAATTCTGGTCTCAGATTCGACAAAAGTCATTGTGATTTCACTACGGAAGCAACAACTTTCAGGGTGTACGCTAAGATCGTTCACGCGAAGATGAACTGCGACGGGTACAAGGAGCAGAGCATCACCTACCCCTCAGGCCAGGACCAGCGCCTGCTGCTCAACGCGTTCTACAAGGAGTGCAGCGTCGATCCTTCGACGGTAGAGTTCGTGGAAGCTCATGGCACAGGTGAAAAAAGAAACGTTCAATGTTTTTTACTTAGTTTTCCTGAAGTCATTTTATAAATTTAAAAAGTAGTTAATTCACCATTGTTTATGTAAAAAGGGTGAATAAATAGATCTATATAAATAAATAAAATCGGCGTGTCTTTTTGTAATATTTAAATAACAGCTTTTTTTCATAATATGTATAAATATACGGTACATACATGAAAATTACATTTTTAATTTTTGTCTTCTATTTGTTCTGACGGTACTTATACTGGCAGCTAGCTGATGCAATAAGGAGTAACTTGGGCTACTTTGACTTTTGAAAAGTTCGTGTATATAATAATATCGTGACACCTACAAAAGTCAGTGCGTGCCACCCGAAGCGAAGCGAGCGAAAGACAGCTGATATTAAATAGAATAAAAAATTGTAATTGATTTTAATTAACAATCAGCTCGGAAATAAATTGCTATTACTGCTACAATATGTTAAGGACATTTGTGTTTGTATGAATTTGTTTATAAAATGTAAGTTCCTTATTTATTCTTCCAAATCAGTTTTGCCCCCTTCAAAGTAATCCCGTCCGGAAAAGTTTTTTCTTGATACAGCCTTCAGACCTTCTGTGATTCGGTTTCTTGCTCCTCGTTCGAGTCGGCTTATCTGAGCTGGCCTTACGAGTTTACTGAACAGCCAGAAGTTGCACGGAAGCGAATCGGACGCATGCGGTGGTGGAGCGATTTTAACATCAATCGAGAACTGACACGTTTGAGACAAAAACATCCTTCGATAGTGGGTGGAGCCAAATGATATTTGAACTTTTGACAAACAGGCGCTTGGCAAATTAAGCAATATTATAATGGCAATTATACAGACTTGGTAATATTATAGACAGTCCTACGAATCAAGAAAAAAAATGACCTGCCTTTCTAATGCCCGGGAGTTTCAAATGACAATTGCACCTTACTTTTTGATGACAGGTATAAATAAACCGTTTCGGCACAGGAACCAAGGTCGGAGACGTGGAGGAGCTGAAAGCGATCGACGAAGTGTTCTCCGCCGGTCGCACGGAGCCAGTGCTGATCGGATCGGTCAAATCCAACATGGGTCACAGTGAGGCAACTTCCGGAATGTGCAGCCTTGCCAAGGTATACACAGCTCTTTACTCACTGGCTGTTCAAACTCAAACTTCGCTTCCGCTGCTGATACTGGTAAATAGAAAAAATGTGCAGCGAAACGTCGTTTCTCACTTTAGGCCTTGTTGGCAAGCATACAGCCTCTAAACAGGTCATGAAGAGGGTTGTACTGGGATTTATCTACGAAATCTAATCAGGCGCGAGGACATCCGCAGACGAATGAAAGTAACCGGCACTACTAAATGGCAACTAGAAGTAGTAGCGGGCAAGAGATGGAGACCACGACCAGGAGCAGCAGCGACGTCCACAAGGTGGTCAGACGAACTTGTTAAAGTCATAGGAATACGTTGGATGTATGCTATTTCTGAAGAACACAAGTTTGACACTATTCTTTTTCCATAGGCTAAGCATTTGACCTCTGCCACGCCTGATCTTAAGCGATGACGAGGTCTAGATGCTACATACTTGCCCAGAAGAAACCCATGCACTCTTGTCTTGAAGATTCCAATGTAATTGTTGTCTGAAAATATAGAATAGCTTGTAACAAGCTTTCTCTAGGCTCTATACAATTAGCAACCACTTGGTTATCTGTGTACGATTACACAATAAACTTCCCTGTACTGCTTTGGAATTATCATACGATAAATTGTAAAAATTTAATGTTTTTTTTTTCATCGGTAAATATCTGTGAAAGGAATTTAAAAAAACATAGATGTCATTGTAGAGCAGCTTGATTTAATATTGGTTTCTATGTTATCGGGCTCTTTTCGCCTTTTTATTTACCTAAAATTGATGCAATTGATTCAAGAAAGAGAATATGAATAAATAAATAAATATGCAACCAGAGCGGCGCATAGGACAGATTACACAAGATGTCTTAGGAGTCAAACTTGCGAATTGCAGTCATTAAATATGTTATTTTTCCAATGAAAAATCTATTGTAATATTGTAACATGCAATAAAAATTGTTTGAATAGGCTTGCATCGCATACAACTCTGGCTGCATCCCGCCGAACTTGCACTACGAGACCCCGCGGCAAGAGATACTCGGTCTAGTGGCAGGCCGCCTGCAAGTAGTGTCGGACAAGCGGCCGTGGGGCCGGGGGAGATATGCTATCAACAATTTTGGGTTCGGTGGGGCCAATGCTCACGTGTTATTGGAGAAATACGCCAGGACAAAGGTTTGTCATTAAGCGCTCTACGCAGAGGTTTAGGTGTCTCCAATATTCCCTTACTTTAAACCCGGTGAAGCTGTAGATCCCAATGCAAACAGTTTAAGACCCCAGAATAAGACTATTCTGGATTTGTATAATGATAATTTTTCTTTAATGAGTCGTCGATTCTTATCATTATTTTATTATCTTTAATCGTTTCAAACGACAGCGCGGGGCAATCGACCGCTAGCACCATCTATCGGCGACGTTCGAAATTGCAAAGCCCCATTGCATATTTAGTTTACATATGTATAAAAATTTTAATAAATATACACGGTTCGCCAAATGTTTTTTGCAAAATTTTTCGTATTTTTGTTAAGGCAAAATGAAGATTCTTTATGGGAAAAAATAAAATTTTGGAGATACAGAAGCCAAACATAAACACAAAGTTAATTAAAACACTGTCTCTTGCTGTCAAATATATATAATGTATATAATAGGTTGTCAAATATCTCCCTTCCGCTTTTTTGCTCTTTATTCAATGCTTTATAAAAAGTGTTACAGTGATCGGATTTAGTTCAAATATGCGCCGTTTTGTTCGATAATCTGTTTCCATCTAGACGGCAACTTCATAATACCTCCCTCGTAGAAGCCCCCCTCCTTATTTGCGAAGAACTCGGACAGCCACTTTTCACAAACCTCTTTTGAGTTCAACTTTACACCACCAAGGGCGTTCGCCATGGACAGGAACAGGTGGTAATCACTAGGCGCTATGTCCGGGCTATATGGTGGATGTGATAAAAACTCCCATCCGAGCTCCCGTAGCTTCTGACGAGTCATCAACGAAGTGTGTGGTCTGGCGTTGTCCTGGTAGAACACTACACCCTTCCTGTTGGCCAATTCTGGACGCTTCTGGTCGATCGCCTGCTTCAAGCGGTCCAGTTGTTCGCAGTAGATGGTAGAATTAAGCGTCTGGCCATATGGGAGCAGCTCATAGTGGATGATTCCCTTCCAATCCCACCAAACACACAGCAAAACCTTCCTGGCCGTCAATCCCGGCTTGGCCACTGTTTGGGACGATTCACCGGCCTTCGACCACGACCGTTTTCGCTTGATATTGTCGTATGTGATCCATTTTTCGTCGCCAGTCACCATCCGCTTCAAGAATGGGTCGAGTTCGTTCCGTTTCAGCAGCATATCGCAGGCGTTGATTCGGTCCAGAAGGTTTTTTTGCGTCAAATCATGCGGCACCCAAACATCAAGCTTTTTTTTGTATCCAGCCTTCTGCAGATGATTTAAAATGGTTTGGTGACTAACTCCCATCTCCTGGGCAATGTCACGAGATGCCACATGCCGGTCTAACTCGATGTAGTCCATGATTTGATCGGTATTTGTCGTCACAGGTCTTCCGCCGGCTGGCTTATCCATGGTGTCGTTTTCGCCGGCTCTGAATCGTCGAAACCATTACTCCGCGGTTCGAAGTGATAGAGTACCATCCCCCAAAACACCATTAATCTCACGGAACGTTTCTCTAGCGGATTTGCCTTTAACGAAGGAAAACTTTAAAATAGCGCGAATTTCGGCGTTAGTGAACTCCATGTTTACACGTCTATAACTGTTGAACGCAATAGTTTTGTAGGTTATGTCAAGACCTTTCAAATTATGTATAGTATTGCCAGATACGAGCTCTGTAGCGCTTTGTACATAGCCGCGAAATTCAAAAGACGAAAAGGCGGAAGGGAGATATTTGACAACCTATTATTATATAGCGCTGGAGGTAGGCCGCTTACGACCAGATGATGTATAGAGACCTATTCTATTGACCTGTGTAGGGTCAATAACTTTTGATGGTACATATAGCTTGATAACTTACGTAGAGACGTGAGCTAGCGAGCAGACATTCCTCCCCCACCTGTCCGAACTGCTCTTCAGGTAAACAACGGCTTGCCGTCGGATGATCTGCCGCGGCTTGTCTGCGTGTCGGGTCGCACCAGCTCGGCCGTAGACAAGATCCTGAACGATCTTGAATCTAAACCGATCGACGTCGAGGTGGTGCGCCTTTGGCACGCCGTGCACGCGACCAGAATCCTCAACCACAGTCACAGAGGATACGTTCTGCTGGGTAAGGTATTCTTAGTCATACCCTCCTTAGTCAGAGACACAGGTCCACACGTTCTTGCCCCGCATAGACGGAATGGTACACATTTCAACCTAAAACTTGGTAACCTTTGGATTTTGAGCTATTCTTTGTGCTATGGACAACAAGCTCCACCATTATGTTACCTTATTTTATTTAAAAGGGGCAATTTAAAATTGGAATTGAACTACTTATTAAATAAAAATCCGTAAAAAAAGTATGTTATATTGTGGAGGATTTTTTAAAGTTTCGGTCAGATATGGTCATAAAAAAACAATGAATTTGTTCAAACTCTTCTCAGATCGGAACTCCTTTGGAAACCTTTAAGCTTTGGAAGCCTTGAGGGATCATTACGGGAGAGCTCAATTTGATCATTTCACGTGATCCTGTGTGCGCAAAACTATGAACGAATCAAATAATTGAACTTCTGAAAAATGGAGACATTAGTGCAGCGCATGATTTCCGCAATATTTTTCTCCAATACTATTTTTTCAAGGCATCTATGTGTTTCCGTTTTCTGTCTTTTACATTCCACGTTTCTGCGCAGTTTTGCAATACTGTAGACAATATTTTAGGATAATTTTATTGCTTTAAAATTTATATAATAAGATTTTATTACTTTTATCTCAGGTAACGGTTTCTCGAAAAGTATTCCATTACACCGACACAGCCGGCGCAGTGGACAAGCGCGCAGACCGGTGTGGTTTGTTTATTCAGGAATGGGAGACCAATGGTCACGTGTAGCCAATCATCTAAAGGCTTTGACGGTGTTTTCAAATTCCATCACCAAGTAAGTGATCATTTAATGTTAATTATAAACGTCACGAAATTATTGACACTGTGCGAGGAGTGAGTCAATAAATAGCTGTGGACTTAGGGAAATAGAGGCCGGTCATCAAAATTCAGTGCAAGAAACCTTCCTGAAACAGTTTCGCCGTGGATCTTGCCAGCATTAGTAATGCGTCCTGCATAAGTATAACAGCGTAAAAGAAGATCAACGAGCGTGATTGAACGAATGATTCCATTTGAAAACAAGGAGACCGACACTGTGGTGACAGACTAGACGGTGTACGTTACGCTCCGCTTGTCGCTGAACGCGTTTGAGAGCATTCTCGTTTGGTAAGGATGGCAGTCTGTGTGGATAACATGAACTCTAGGAGTAGCAGTTTTGTAGAATTTTCTTGTATCGGTGAGGCATAGTTGATGCACCGAGGAGGTTGAGCCAGTGTGCGCTGACTAATAATAATTCTGTATTGTACTAAAAGATTTTCTCTTTTATAAATCATTTACAGGATTCGTGTGATTATGAAATTAATCTTAAGATAACAAAGGAAGAATTTACATAAAATATTCGCAGGTCCCGCGACGCTTTGAAATCTAAAGGAATAGATTTGCTAGATATTGTCTACACGAATGAAACAACTTCTGTCGGAGCGCTTGCCTCGTGCTTCGTCGGCGCTGTTGCTGTTCAGATCGGCCTCACGGACGTGCTGCGCAGCGTCGGCGTGGAACCGGATTATATTGTTGGTAGGCAGGGGTGCTTGTTCTGTATTTGATGCAAGGTCTTAATAAAGATGCGCTGGAATTTAGTTTGAATTACCTGTGTTTGTGTTACACGTTCAAAACAATCAACATTCCATTATCATCAGTGTCAGGTTAGCATAAGGGCGTCTACTGCTAGAGAGATGCTTCTACCACACATTACCGAGGAGACCGGTTAAGAGGCGACACCGCTCTCCGATGACCTGAATTGGGTTATGTGCTCATCTCGTTACATGTCCGGCGCCGCGCTGGCCGGGCCGCAGTGTCCATATCAGAGCCCGCAGGCCTCGGCGGCCGCGCGGCCTGCGAGCGCACTGTGTCGCTGTGTCTGACTGCGTCTGTTTCTTTTGTTCGTCAACAGTCTTTTTTCTTCCTGGATGATCAGATGTTAGTTTCTCAGACGTTATGACGCGTTAATGAAGATCAGTCGTGGGAAGCGTTTGTCGTTAAACGACCGGTGGTCTGGCAGGCGAGGGCGTCGGGCAGCTCGCGTGCGCCTACGCAGACGGGTGCCTCACTGCTGCTCAGGCGATCCTCTGCGCGTACTGCTGCGCCGTGTCCTTCAATGAAGCGACCGCCGTCAAGGGATCTATGGCGATTGTCAGCAAAGGCATCAAAAAGGTATGAACTAACATGTCAGGGTGTTTGTTAGATAGTTTGATTTATTTATATACGTGCTACCTGTTCCTTTTATTTCGCGTGAACCTCCTTCTGCGGGTGTAATTTCATAAAGTCCATTCTTGGTAACAGTAACCGACCTAAACAAATTTTCTGGTCATAAAAGACCTATAATTTGAAATCATGTTTTTAATCAAACCCTTTCGAAATGAATATCCCATGAACTGTTCTTAGTAGCCTACTTCGCAAAAGTAATATTTATAATAAAATTCAAGTCTCTAGGGCTTTTGGTTACAAAAATTCTGAGAAGAGTTATTACATTCGTAGTAATCTCGTATACAAGTAGATAAAATTAGTTAATACAAATTAAAAGATAATGTCGTACAAATAGTTGCAGTAGTACTTTTAAAGGAACGATAAGCGGGCGGAGGTGAGCTATCACCCGAGCAGTTGGCGAGGAAGATAATCAAGTGTGGCCTAAGAAAGTATATTCACATATGTACAAAGAATATGTATAATTCGCAACATTTATATATTATTTATTCTGGATGATTTCATTACGTCTGTAATCTTATTTGTTAGATAAAGGAACTGTGCCCCGTGGAGTTGGAGGTGGTTTGCCACGACGAGGTGAGCTGCAGCGCGGTGGCCGGCCCGGCAGCAGCGGTGCAGGACTTCGTCAACAGGCTGACCGCGCAAGGCATTGCGGTCAAACAAATCAACAGCGCGGACGTCGCGTTACATTCCAGATACGTGACGGACACCAGTGAGTGTCGTGTGACTGCTTCACTACGCGACAGACAGTTGCCGTGACGTTCTGTTTATATTTATAGAAAAATCTTTATTAATAGCTGGAATGTCGAAGCAATATGTCAAAAACATGGGCGGACATTTTGAATAGGTTTTGATCTAATTTAGTGTTAGATTCACGCCGTTCGTTCATTAGAGTCGACTGACAGACGCCAACTACGCGGCGCAGCGCTCCCGCAGAGACAGTCACGATGACCGGTGCCGCGCTGCCGCTGCGCGTGCGCAGCGACTTCTCATGACTTTAAGTGTGTCGTCGGTGCACCCAGTGCTTACCTGCGCTGCGGCTGGCGGATGCATGAGTGATGTGCCCCGCCTACCTTAAAGTTTTTACTTACAAAAAATATTTAAAAAGCATTGACATTAGTTTGTTCATTTTTAATAATCGAATGTTCACAAAATATCTCTCTCACCTATAATAATCTACATTAAATATTAAGGAGTTTTTATAAAAAAAAACTATTGTTGTTAATTGAATGTTTGAAGGCGCTACACTTTTGAAGCACCTTGAAGAGGTGATAACAGACGCAGAGGGTCCGACCGACCGCTGGCTGTCCACGTCGCTGCCTCAGAACCTTATGAATAATTCCATCTTCGCGAAAGCATCTCCTGCATACTTCGCCAACAGCCTGCAGGTAGGTCAACCTCAAAACATATCAGCCATCGTACAAGTGTTTTCACTTCACTATTGTCAGCGTTGTTCCAAACCCGACACTTTTTACAAAAATTTTTTAGTTGCTTTTCGTTAAACACCAGAAGTGTCAAAAATGCGGACATTTTTGCGGCCAAGAATATATATCCGTTGGATCAATTTTAAAAGTAGTTTCCGTAATAAAATTTGGAATAATGGTATTAGTAAAGAGATGTCAAATATAAGTACGTAAACAAAAGTTTAACTGTATATGTTAAGTACATTGTACTAGTCAAAAAGTTTCAATGAACTTTGATTTTAATTTCATAAAATTTCTTGCACTGCTCACTAGGAGGCAGCTACATAGAGATCTTGTAAATTCCGATAATTTATTCATTAATTCATATAATTTTTATACCCTGAATATTTCTATCAATATATTGGAAATATTTTACATTACGTGTCGATTTATAGTTTTGTCTGGAGCTTTTACAGATTTATAAGTTCTCTTTAGAACGATGGAATCTGTCCAGATGTGAATACGAAACGTTCTACTGAATAAATGAACTACAAAAGGCTTTTATACGACAGAGTCCGGTCCTATTCGAAGAGATTTCCAAGCTGATGGGCGGAGAAGAAGCCATTACAGTTCAGATGGCTGATCAGGGAGTTCTGCGTGAAGTTCTAAAACAAAGTCACTTGGATCCGGTCAACATCGAATTGTCTCAAGTGGACAGTAACGATAATTTACAAGTTTTACTCAACGCTTTGGGAAGGTAAGCGAGCTGGCAATGCTCTCGTGATTGGTGTACCACATGGATATGTAACAAAAAATGTTTTTAGCTTGTATATCGCTGGTGTGGATCTTGACCTGGCGAATCTCTATCCGGAAGTCGAGTTTCCAGTTTCTCAGGAGACGCCGATGATTTCGCACTTAGTAGAGTGGGAGCACGGAGAGAACTGGTAACGTATCATTATTCATAGTGTGACGTTGAGAATAAAGTTATAAAGTTGTATTGGGCTGTCTCACGGAGGTTGATTTTGCTTGCAGGGAGTGTGATCTGTTCAAGTCCCGCGGCAAGCTGACCACCGGCGAGCGCACGGTGAGCGTGCGCATTAAAGACGAGAGCAACGAGTTCCTGACCGGCCACTACATCGACGGTAGCTATTCTAATCACAACAGATGTTCAAACACATTCTTTGATACATTTCTTGCTTACGTTTCAGTTCTGCGCACATTATTGTAAATTACGATTTACAGAACCCTCTAAATAATAAACATGGAACCTAAGTAAACGCCAAACACGCAAAAGTGCCGTTAACACGCGTGAACTTGATGTTATTTATAGATTATTATGTACGGTTCTCGGAAATTTTAACCGAGCACTATCTCGAATTTACTAAAAACTTATCCGTAGTATAAATAAGTGCACTTCCCATGTCGACAGTTCAGTGTTGTTTTTCGAGTTATAAGATTAAGATCTATATAGATGTTGATCTTGGTTGGATTTTATCTCCAAGTAACATACAGTTAATTGCAGGTCGATTGCTATACCCCGGTTCCGGGTACCTGGTGCTGGTATGGGAGACGCTGGCGCTGATGCGCGAGCAGGTGTTCAGCGCCATGTCCGTGGTCTTCGAGGACGTCCGTTTCCACAGGTTTACCACGATCCCTGAACAAAATCTGGAGTTCACTATCAATATACACGAACTCAGCGGCGAATTTGAGGCGAGTGTTACTGTCAAAATGATTTTTTTCATTTGAATTGACAAAGATTTTTTTAAAACTAATTAAAAAAATACAAGCATTTATATCATTCCCCCGATTTACTGGCAAGTTGACTAATAGCCCTTACTGTAGTTTTAGACAGAGGAATAAAACCTTTTTTTGCACATTCAATATCTATAAAATATAAAGATGTTATGCATGTGTCAATTTCGACGGTAAACCTTTTTTTAGTTGTTACATAATGCAATTGCTGTTGAAATGTTGGTACTTCTGATAAAAAATAGTGTGTCTAAAACAATCTGCACGATTGCCAGTAAAGAATTTTTCCACAGAAAGAGTGCGTGCTGCTTTTGATAACTGGTCTCAACGACCGCTTCGAATAAGCTTTGTATATTTTGGTTTTATATTAACGTATTAAACTTATAAACTTACTTACTCCGCTGGCCCAGTGACCCAAACTGGGTCTTGGCCTCCGAAGCGAGAGACTTCCACTTTCCTCTATCTTGCGTCATCGCAATACGCATCGATCCAGCGATACCTGGGTCTGGTCTACAGGTCTTCGACCCCTCGGTTTTTCCAGGTACGCTACCTTCACGCTCCGATCCGATCCCATTCGCTCCAAGTGACCAAGCCAGCGGATTCGTTGAGCTTTATATTTGTCGATGATATTTGGCTGTGCTACTAAAGTCACAATTTCGGCATTCTTTCGGAGCCACCAAGATCCGTCTTGATTTCTTGCTGGTCCCAAGATCTTCCGCATGATTTTGCGTTCCGTTACTAGCAGTTTTTGTTCTTCTTTCAAAATTAGCGTCCAAGCTTCACAGCCATACATCAATATTGGTCGTATTACGGTTTTTTAGATACGGACTTTTGTACTTATGCTTAGAAGCCTAGACACTAAAACCTTGTGAAGTGCTGCACTGCATCTCAGCGAGTTCTGGATGCGGATATCGATCTCCTCTTCTCTGGCGTTGTCATCCGTTATGGTGCAGCCTATATACCGGAACGCCGCCACTCCCGCAAATGAAACGTTTCCAACATGAAGGTCATCTCGTTGAACACGCTTATTCTTGTATCGTTTCATGAGGAGGTACTCGGTTTTTTTAATGTTGATCTTGAGACCCGCCATAGTGGCTTTCTCTTCAAGTGCTTTCGCGGACTCCTGGATTTCGTTGCAGTTTTCACCCATTAACGCTAAATCGTCTGCGTACCCTATAACCTTATGCTCTTTTCCCAATTTTACCCTTCCTTCCATCGCAAACACTTTTATAAGGACATGTTCCAGAACTAGGTTAAAAAGCAAAGGTGACAGGGCATCTCCCTGCTTAAGTCCTGTGATTACTGCAAACTCTTCTGTGAGTTCACCGCCAACTCTGACCCGCATAATGCTCTCTGATGTTACCGTCTTGACCATCCTGACTAGTTTGGCAGGTATGTTAAAGCCACACAATATTATACAGCGCAGATCTATCGATACTATCGTAAACTTTCCCAAATTCCACAAACAATGAGTGGATGCTTTGAGCATACTCCCCTTTCTTCTCCATGATCTGACGAATTGCACTGCGGTTTCGTCGGAACCCACACTGATAGTCGCCAAGAACTTTTTCCGCATACGGTTCCAGCCTATTCAGCAGTACATATGATAATATCTTATATGCCGTCGGTAGTTAGGCAATCCCTCGACTATTGGTGTACACTTTTCTGGATTCTTTTTTATGGATGGAACATATTATTCCTGTGTTCCAGGTTGGCGTTCTAGCTCCCAGATCTTACAGAGAAAGTCGTACAACTTTCTCTGTACATCTACACCTCCGTATTTTCACATCTCTTCCGGTAGTCCATCAATGCCCGGAGATTTGTGATTCATCAATCTCATTATCGCTTTTTGTACTTCCGATATTTAATAACAATAACAGTCCCTTCGATATTTAACCTTTCGGTTGCCGGTTTTTCTATCGTGGGGCAGTTAAGCAGTTCTTTAAAATAATCTCGCCACTTCACCTTGATTTTTTCTCGGCTTGATATTTCTGACGAAGGTCTCCATATCTCGGACTATTTTGTCAAGGTGGTCTCTTTTAGCTTTCTTAATTACTTTTTTGGCTTCTAATTGCACTTCCTTAAATTCTTCCCTAAACTTTTCGTCTTGTTGCGTCAAAATTCTGTAACTACGTCTTTTTTTTTAAACAGGGTTTTCACATTCTGGAGTCCACCATTTCTTCTTCCTTTATTAGAATTGACAAATGCTTTTGAGGGTTTAACTATAGATGACAATTTAGATGGGGTATGGGAAAATATGAAAGACATAACACGCGAAGTGTCACTTAAAGTTATAGGACGTAAGAAAAAAAGAAAAATGAATAAACTGTAATAGTAATAAATTTTCTTTGTAAAAATAACACTAAGCATTTCACAGTAGTAACGATACTTAATATCACAGCTCTCCGAAAACGGCAGCACCGTGGTAACTGGGCGAATCCGCGCCGAGGACAACCCTGGCGAAGAGTTCGTGGAGCTGCCGCCGCCGCTGGAAGACAGCGGATTCCTGCGAATGTCAGCCAAAGACTTTTACAAGGAGCTCAAACTGAGAGGATATCAGTACAGGTTATATATTAACTTTGATCTGTAGTTTAGACGATCTGGAGCTGATGGTGTTTAAATGGACCTTCTTCCAAGTTATCGAGCCATGGAAAAGTAGCCCTATTGGAAAAAAGTTCCTCTTGACAACTCAGATATGAACTCAAACATGGCTTTATTAACTGTTAAGAAGTCTCATACAGTTAGAGCTTTGAATATTTCAAACTTTGCAGTCAGTCAGAGTTTGTTTCATCTAGCCATGGTCCAATACTTTGATGCACCAGTTCTAGTACACAGCTTATTTTTATTACTTGTGTTAACACTGTGTCCATCAGTTATTTAAATAATTTTGTACGTATTTGCAGACAAAAAAAACATTATTACATGTATATCATCCAGCCTATATTCTCTAACTAGGAAAGTATTCACAAATTTGATTTCTTTTGTTGCGGGCTCTTCCCAGATTTGGACGCAGTAAGAACTCTATTTGAAGTTGAAAGATGTCAGAATAGTTCAATTTGATAGGAGTTTCTATCAAATCGAATTCTAAAGCTATTCTTATTTGACTTAAATAAGGGATCAACACAATGTATTCATGGTTATTTGTTTTCCAGTGGCCAGTTCCGAGGTGTGGTGGAATGTAACGTGGAAGCCACCCGCAGCCGAGTCTCATGGAATGACAACTGGGTCGCGTTTCTGGACAACGTGATCCAGATAACCATGCTGGCTGCAGACACGCGCAACCTGCAGCTGCCTACCTTCATAGATAGGCTGGTCTTCGACGTGGACTTGCACTACGCTGAGATCGCCAAGTTAAACGCGGAGGAGGCGAGGGAGAAGTTTATCGATGTGTGCTATAACCATGATTTGGATATCATTAGGTAAACTATTTTAACATTAAACAACATTAAAATCTGTTGTGTTAATAATCGCTGACACTTAAGCATACAACTTTATTGTTAAATGTCTGCTCCTGTTTGCTCTGTTTGGACTGATCACTACTGCGTCACATCTTCCGTGGGATCGCGTCTAGTTGGTGTCATTCGATGTCTATCAAAATCATTTCAGATGCGGCGGCGTGGAGGTGTGCGGTGTTCAAAAAGCGCAAATATTAAAGAAGCCGTCAACCGTTGGCCCACCGGCGGTGCAACGTTATGAGTTTATTCCCAATTTTCCAGAACATGCTATGCAGGTAACAAACATTTTTTTTTAAATATCGTTACCCTTTGCCTACTGCATTCATTTTCTTTTGGGGGATAAGCCTTTTCGAATACCTTTATATGTTGGCAGTCTTCAGCTCTCCTCATTTACCAATTACGTCTATCGTTCTAAGCCATTTGCCTATACGTAAAGAGAACAACACCATGTAGCACCGTTACGAAAGGAGTGACTGCTTCTCCATCACTTCATAAATGTTGAGATCTATGATGAAAAAAATGGGCAGCAAATTTACTGAATTATTATCACAGCTCAGATAGGTCTCCCCTAAAGATCATCAAAATGAGCTGGTCCCGCGCTGCCCGCGTTCAGTGACTTCCCGTGACCACAACTATGTCGTCAGTCCCACTAGTGGGAGAGAGAGGGAGGGTTATTCACGCCGCGTCTACCGGCTCATTTCATCATCAGGATTCTTTTACTGAATATTATTAGTGAAACTGTAACGGTTTTTTGATAACAATCAAGGTGCGCCAGGGGTAATGTTTTTCGAATGCGGTTTTTTTTTTAATTAATCCTTTGCCTTTTTCCCAGTTTAACATCAATATTAAATGTAACTAGTCGGGAATCCATATTTAATTATTGACTTGAGAGAGAGAGAGAGAGAGACAGAGAGAGAGAGAGAGAGAAAGAAAGAGAGAGAGAAAGAAAGAGAGAGAGGGAGAGAGAATAATAATGCACCTCAGCATTGTTTCGTTGCAGTTACAAGACGTCATCAACCAGCACGTTCAGCTGGTCCTCGAAAACGTAAAATCAATCAAGGTCAGGTGCGTGGAACTGGTCGACGAAGAATATTCTAAGTATTCTTATTTGCCAGCGATTGAGAACATAAAGTGCGCTCTGGACGTGCAGCCCCACTTGCAGTCGCATTTGTTCATAGTGTCGGATCAACCTGTGAAAGTGCCTCCGGAGATCAAAGTCGAGAAGAATAAGGAAGCTGTCGAAAATACGCTTCTGTACGTCGGAGCCGACCTACTGCGAAGAAATGATGTGAGTTGAATTTATTGGCGAGAAGTATCCTTGTTGTTACACGATCAAAATATTTGCTGTTTTATTGTTACATACGTCTGTCTGTCTTTGTGAAATTAGTAATTTCCACGAATCTTTTTTTTTTGTCAGGAACTCCGGCAGTGCGCGGCAATGCTCAAGAACGAAGGGTTTATATTAAGCCGAGAACGCGTTCTGCCGGATTCTGATGGTGACCACGACTGTTGTACAATTGTGTCGGCTTGCAAAACAGGAAGCGAAGTGTTAGTTCTACTGCGACCGAAATACGAAGTCAGCATTGGACGATGCATTAAGATCGAACTTGAAGACGACTCTTACTCTTGGATGGACGACGTCAAGAAATGCGTGGGCGCTGGCGAAAAGATAATACTGTACGCGCGGAACGACTGCTACAGCGGTATTCTGGGCTTAGTGAATTGCTTAAAGAAGGAAATTGGTGGCAACTTGATACAGTGCTACGTGATCAGCGGGGAGTCCGCGCCGGAGTTCGATCCGAAGGACTCGTTCTACAAGCCGCGAATCAACAAGGACCTTATGATGAACGTCTTCCAAAATGTGAGCAGAAAATAATATTAGACAATGTAGTCTAGTGTATCTCTTACTCATATTTTGTTTTCTTTCCAGAACCAATGGGGCTCGTACTGCCATTTGCCTATTCTAGACTTGGATAAAACCGCGCAAGTCGCCCACGCATATGTTAACGTTCAGACGGTAGGAGATCTTTCATCGTTACGTTGGGTCCAAGGATCACTGGGCTCACATATTCCTGAGAATAGAGACTCGGGAATATTAAACGTAAGTCATTTTATTCAAATTATATTTAACATATCGTACATTAGAATTGCAAAACTTCTCCTAGGTGGTGCAGGCTGTGATCTACCACGCTGCAATGCATGCACGCTACACACTCTTGGGATAGTCATTAGATATTGGAAGTCCTCACTTTTGAGAGATTGACTAAAAAGAAGATAGTGTTTTATAATAACAGTCCATGTCTTGTCTATCAATATGCCATTTAAGGGTTGCTAAAAATGATTTTTCCACGTAACATGACTCCATTGCGCGAACGCAGATGGTTATTTTACTTTAGATATTATTCTTTTGGCAAAGAAAAACGCATTTAGTGGACAAAAAGCCAAAATTTTCAAAGAAACTGTTTAAAGAGAAAAGTAATCAGTATTATATGTTCATGTGACAGGTGATGTGTTCGGCGCTGAACTTCCGGGACGTGATGACGGCGACGGGGCGCCTGCAGGCGGATGAAGTGGTCCGTGGCCGCGTGAACCAGGACTGCGTGCAGGGCGTCGAGGTCTGCGGCAGGACCGCTAAGTCAGTTCTGATCACCCACGTGACTCCATACGATTAAAGCTATGCTCGTGGAGGATATCTGTTTACAATTCTGAGGCTGCTGAAACACCAGAGATGTACCAAGGTTTTAGAGTTGTTGGTGATATTGTATAGTTTGCTTCTTTCATGCAGCCTGGTAAACTTGAATGTACTTGACATGTCTTTAAGCGCTTACTGTAATGTTTTTAGAGAGGGAAGTTCACCGTTGCCCTGTTGTAATAAAGGGTTCACAGTATTGAGGAGGCAGGGCGCAAGGCGCTTAGCCTGAGCTTTAGTTTTGGTAGCAAGAACTCTCTCCGGAGCCTCGGGCCGCTATATCCTTTCTTATTACATATTTCAAAGGACGTCAACAGGGCACTGAGTCTTTGGGCTGACCATTAATATTGGTTTAAAATTTCGACTCATCTTATAAACACTTTACAGATTATCTAAGAAGTTTGCAACCTAGTCGATTTTTTTTGTCACTTTTACTCTGTTCTCACAACAAATTATTTTGAAATATTTACCACTTCAAATTTAAAACCTGATTGTAGCGTAAAAATACTTTGTACTGATGTAGGATTTTTACACATTTCTTTTATCTACATTTTTAATTTGATCGTCACCATAATTTCAGCTGTAAGAGTCCATAGCCATTTATACGCCTTCTCCGTAGATTTCCAATTGGACCGGTTTGAAGCGGCTTTTGAATTTATCACGTGATTATTAGTAGTAAATATAGATTGTATATTCTGCAGCGGGTCCCGCGTGGCTGCTATGGCCAGGCGAGGCATATCGAACATGGTCAGTCTGCAGAACGCGCTCGTGTGCGCGATACCGGACGAGTGGAGCTATGAAGAGGGCGCTACTGTGTTGGTCGCCTATGCCACAGTATACTACGCCATGGTGAGACAATATACTATTTTAACTTTATTATAAATTTTTAACTTTATAAATGAATTAGACCGTCGAAAGTATTCATTCAAATGGGCGTAGATACAGTAGCAATTCATTCTTAAGCTTTGTTTTTAAATAAAATCCGCGCTGTAATAGGATTCTTTACAAGTTTTTGTTCATTAAACTTAATTTGATCATATGATATTGTAGACACACTACACGAGGCTGTGTGCGATTTGTTGTCAGATCGTGATCGGGAAGATGAAGCCGGGTGAGTCGATACTGATCCACGCGGGCACGGGCGGCGTGGGGCAGGCCGCCATCAGCCTGGCGCTGCACCACGGCTGCGAGGTGTTCACCACGGTCGGCAGCCCCGCCAAGAGGGCCCTCATCAAGAGACTGTTTCCTTCACTCAAAGGTAACCTCTTTCTTCACACACGTGACCGTTATCCATCATTTTAAAAAGTGATAATTTTTTTCGCGCTTATTATTTATTTCACAAGAAATGGCGACATCGGTGGAGATAGAGATCTCATTTTTATTTATTTATTTATTTCATTCACTACTTATTACGGGTTACGCCTAATTTAGGGCAGGACTTTTTTATTTAGCCCCGCTTTTGAGACTTGTTCTATCTCGTATCATGATGGAGACAGGAACAATTTATACAATATTTTTTTTAAAACTCTTTATATTTATATTGGTCATTCTCTTTTATTCTTTTTATAGCCTCTCATTCGTTTTTCTAGCATACTTCACACATTATCTAAATATACTTTCCACACAAGTTTTCCTCGTTTATCACGTCTCTTCTTTCGCAAAGTTTCCCAAAGTACAACAGTAACGATTCTTTATTTTTTTATTCAGTTTTTTATTTTTATTGCATTTCTTTCGATGCATGCATGCCTTCCTATAATAATATATTATAACATTGACCAACGTTTCATAATCCTTGCTTTTAATGTCATATTTTATATTTGATTATAATGTTTTGTAAATGATGCCGACCGCTTTGTGGTGAGTGATGACCCAGAGCTGAAGGATGATGATGATAAACTGTTATTAAATAAATAAATATAGCTTGTGATTTGTTGCAGACAGTCACATTGGTAACTCGCGGGACGTTTCGTTCGAGGAGATGGTCACGAGGGAGACTCGAGGGAAGGGCGTCGACCTGGTGCTTAATTCTTTGGCAGAAGAGAAGTTAGTGGTGAGCTGCAAGTTTCAAACAGAGCAAATACAAGATAGATACACATATAACCAAAAAGTCAAACAGCATATGTAAATTACTAGGATAATATTACACCAGGTCTAATTAAACGGTTTTATTTTTTAGTTCGACCCGCACGGAATTTATTTGTTTATTTATTTGGGTTCAAATTAGAAATTGAAATTTAAGTACCTTCCCGTTGTCAGATTGATCTGATATTTGGTACACACATGTAATTTAGATGACAATACAATATAATAAAATCAATAACATTATAAATCTAAGATGGCCGCCGATACAAAATGGCGGATTACATATTTTTCCTTAACCCCCTCAATATGGGTATCAAATGAAAGGGCTGCACTAGTAAAACACGATGCTTATGTCAAAATTTAAAATTCAACATGGACGCCGTTCCAATATGGCGGACTAGGTACATAGTTTTCCACAACTACCTAAATATCGGTATCAAAAAAAAACCGTTTAAAAAACCGTTTAACTTAAAAGTTTTTTTACCGATTTTTATTTTTAACATTAAGTCTATGCAGACTCTTTTTCAGCCTAAGTCTCTTCATTCTAAATTCATAGCATAGTGTCTTACTAGATATGAACATTTACAAAAATAGGCAATATTAGTAAGTAATCCTTATGGTTTTACCACAGCCAATGAATTAACTAGACTTTGAGTGTCGAAAGTAGAAGGAGTTCCAAATAATTTTGTATTTGGAACATTGTTGTCGTTTTGCTGTCCACGGCAGGATGAAAGGTTTAAAATTCCGGGAACGTTTCCGGGGTGTTCTACGATAGATGAACTAAGCCTAAGTCTTTAAAAAACTATCGCTGAATCTGTGTGTGCATAATTTGTGTGAAAAGGGAGCCATAAGAGCCCAGTTAGATAGAAACCAGAATCAAATTGTGCTGCACTATTATGATTTACTTCAACTTAAGCTAGGAGAGTTCCAAGTGCTCCAACTTCACGAGACAGATGAGTAAGAGAAAGTAGTAGGGAAACAGTAGATTAGCGATTTTCATCTAAAACCCACAGAAATCCCAGTCTGTAAGTACAGTACACCCGTTTAAAGTTCGTTGTGTTCGCGTGTGTTTGCGCAGGCGTCCGTGCGTTGCCTGGGTCACCGCGGCCGCTTCCTCGAGATCGGGCGATACGACATGAGCAGGAACACGGCGGTGGAGCTGCGCTCGCGCCGCGAACTCGTTTTCTACCCAGTGATGCTCGACTACATCTTCGACGACGACAGCTACGATTTGCGAAAGGTGATTCCATTGTCACGAAGTGAACTGACGATACAGTCAAGGTCACGGGAAGTTGCCGGACGCGAGCAGCGCAAGACCAGCCGTCATGGGGATTGTCAGCTAATGTTGTGTTGAAGAATTAGTTTAGACTTTGCTCTGACTTAAAGTTGCCAATCAACCGACCCTGCGGTCGTGTCTGGATGAGTGCGAGGGTCGATCGCTCCATCAGTTTTACCGAAGAGTGGAGACAATATTTAAATTGTCTCATTTTTTCCATGTTCACGCCAGGAATTGGAGCTGCTGATCGTGGAAGGCATAGCCACCGGGGCGGTGCGGCCTCTTACCTCATGTGTTTTCGGCAAGAATGAGGTGGAAGCCGCCTTTCGTTACATGGCAGCCGGTCGCCACGTTGGTAAGGTATGTACCGCTGCAGATTGTGTCATGAACCAACCCTTCGATGAGGTGTATCTTTATAACGATTAAAATTTCCAGTTGCACCTTCAAATGTGACCAGATCATTTCACATCAGACGCAAAGAGATAGTCCTTTGCATCGTATTTTGAATTGCACGAAATAATACTGTTGTTTGAACAGGTACTAATAAGAATACAAGAGGAGGAGTCTAGTCCTGCTGGTTCTGCTCTCGTGGAAGCTGTGCCGAGGTGAGCACTTTTTTATTTTGTTGGAAATCTTCTGAATTTTATTGCAGAGGGAGGGTTATGTTGTATTCTTACTTTGATGATGAGATGGATCAGATCGTGGCGCACATCCTTGCTGGTTGTCCTGCGTTGGGGGGAAAGATAGATAGACCAATCATCACCTACCTGATGAGCGACTACAATCTACGCCCTACAATCCTTGAGCATTGTAAAAATGTGGCGCAGATCACAATAAATAGAAACAAGACGCAGCCGCAGATCCTGAGAGTCGGTGTGATTCGCAGGAAATAAACTGAATTGTGATAAAAATCGAAATCTGAAACTGTAATTGTAAAACTAGAAATAAAGTGTATTATATAAAAGTGAGTCATAGAAATCTGTTGTATGTAATGTGGAATTGTGATGAAGAGGGACAGAAGGAAGGCATAAAAGGTAGAGTAGAAGGAAGGAGTATGTAAATAAAATAATTTTTTTTTTGAATGGCCCCCGCTATTGGGTCGTCTCGTATTCCCTATCATACATTTTTCTTCTTTCTCTTCTTTTATACATCATATTATCTTTCGTTCATTTCTTTCCCTTTTGCTCTGTATCGCCTTTCATTCGTTCCTCATTACTTTTACATTTTCTTATATACTTTATCACATTTTTAACTTATGTTCTATTATTTATTCTATATCACTTTATTACTTTTCTTTGTCAGTCTTATTTGTTTGCAATTTTTGATTTTCGTTTTTTACATTTTTTTGGGTTTATTTTTCTCTATTACATTTCTTATTATTTTTTTGCAAAGTATGAGAAACTGTTCTTTGGTTTTTTCGTCGCATATCAGGAAGGCTATTGTTTCCTCCCTGATTTTTACGCCAGACTGGCATTTGAATTCGAGCCGGAGTCTGTCGAATGCGGGACACTGGGCCACAAGGTGGATCACGGTCTGGTCCACGCCCGGTTCACAAAAGCACGAGGGGTCCTCCTTGAGCTTGAACCTGTGGAGGTACTCAGAGAAACCCCCGTGCCCCTTGAAGAGCTGGGCCGAGACCGCGTCCACCTCGATACTGCGGAGCACGCGGTAGGCTGAAATGGCGTCCGGGAAAAATGTCCTCGTCACTGAAGCCATCGTTCCTTCCATATACCTCCTGTTCCATTCGTCGAGCGATTCCAATCTCAGTTGTCGCTTGACGAATGAAATGGGGCATCTCTCATATTCAGGTCTTCTTTTACTCTTCAGGGCCGCGTCCTTGGCCAACTGGTCCGCCCTCTAATTCCCCTTCGTCACCGCGTGCGCTTTCACCCAGTATAATCTTCCATCCTTCCCATTTTCTCTCACTTTCATAACATTTTCTTTCACTCTCAACGCTAGAGGATGGAGGGTGTTTGATCTTGCGACAGTTTCGAGGGCGCACCGCGAGACCGCGAGTCGTCGTATGCAGGAAGGTTGCATGCCTCCGCACATGGCCGGTAAACGACGGTTTCCTAAAAACAGGGAAATATAAAAAAAACTAGTATTTTTCCGTAGCTTTGAATAAGAATCAAAACAGAATACATTCATATAACGTTAGAAATATTGTGAGTGTAAGTGATCAGTTGGTAATCACAGGATGTTTAAAAATGTGTTCAAATAGTTTGTCGTGTCGTGCAGGTACATCTGCCGAGAAGAGCGGGTGTACGTCCTGGTGGGAGGGCTGGGCGGCTTCGGGCTGGAGCTGGCCGACTGGCTGGTGATGCGGGGCGCGAGGAAGCTGGTGATCGTGTCCTCCAGGGGCGTCAGCAACGGGTACCAGGCCTCCAGGCTGAGGCTAGTATTAGACGCCGTTTTATTGTTGTCGCACTGGAGCTACGTTGCCACATGTTTGCAACTAAACATTTATGCAATGAAAATTTTATTTAGATTGACGAGACGATTTTGTGTTTTTTTTTTCTAAAAGCAATAATATGGTAATAGGAACTTTAAAACTTTAAGCGATTCATAAGATTTTTTAAATTTTATCCAAAACTTTTTTCATATATATTGGATCGGCGTCCCTCATAAGTTTGTTTTGTGTGCAGGCTATGGAGCCAGTACGGAGCCAGAGCGGAGATATCAACTCACGACGTCAGCACGGAGGCCGGCTGCGAACAGGTGCTGAGGTTGGCCAACTCGATGGGCCCCGTGGATGCGATATTCAACCTTGCAGCTAAATTCATAGACTTTACATTCGCAAAGCAGACGCCGGACTGCTTTAGAACATCGCTCAAGTCGAAGGCCTTCGCGACGATACATCTTGATAGAGTTTCTCGTCGCCTGTGCCCCTCGCTGCAGTGAGTATACTTGACTACTATTGTGCAATCATTAATAACTAGATTAAAATACAATAGATTGTCTATAAAAGCGGCACATTGGAAAGGACTACAGATAAAAATGGAAGACCATCTAAATGGTAGACTGGTGATATTATATCGAAAATAGGAAAAGACTGACTGGCTGTAGGAGACCATAGAGAATTACGGAAGAAGAAAGAGAGCTCACATAACTATATGACATGTGTATTAGTATGCACATTATTATTAATTTATTCAATTTATCCACACATGATCAGTTACGGTGATCACTTGTGAACGCCATGAGACGCCCGAAGATCCCAAATTAACAGAAACTTGAATCAGATAAGGCTCTCTTACAATGGCATCCTCCGACTTAAAGCTACAAGGGTTCTTCCCTTGATCTAAGAAGAACCTACTAACTAACTCATACAGATTTCTTTTGGTCACTTTTACAAAAATTTTTTCACTGTTGTAGAGCAATTTGCTTCACCGTCTAGGATTTTTAAACAACTTGTTGTTTAAAGTAATATGCATGTATTGAAACACATATGTGTATTGTTATATCGTAAACAAAAGAGTTACTAATTGTATGTAGTTTTTTTATATAATAGTAATGGATTAGGCGTTTGTTTTCCATCTCACCTGATGGAAAGTGTAGATGAAGACGAAGGTTGTACACGCCCATACAAAAGAAACCTGCTCACTCTACTCTTAAAAGCTCCAGATTTCAACTCATCGGGAAAAATAGACCCAGGGAGGTCGTTCTAAATCTTGGCGACTCTCACTAAAAACGAGCTGTCAAACCGTTCAGTTCTACTTTTGGGTATGTCAACAACGTATGGATGAAACTTTTGCCTGCGCTTAGTAGTCCGATAAAGGAATGGAGATGGCTCAATCAGTCCGAAAAAAGCCCCCGAGCACCTCCCAAAGTCCATCTTATAAAAAACTGGTAGGCTGGCAACTCGTCAGAGCCTGTGCTTAATAAATATCTTGACCGATGACATTGTCTCTATTTCACAAAATCTTGCGTTACTCTGTATATTTACGGGGGAGTCGTAAGTGTGTGATGGGGTGTCTGGTAGAATGATAATAATAGGTGTGGTGACGCAGGAAGTTCGTGGTGTTCTCGTCGTCAGTTTGCGCGCTCGGCAACGCAGGCCAGACCAGCTACGCGTTCGCCAACTCGGCGATGGAGCGCGTGTGCGAGCGGCGCCGGGCGAGCGGGCTGCACGCACTCGCCGTGCAGTGGGGCGCGGTGGGAGACGTGAGTTGCATCAGGAGCATTTGCTTTATTTTGTTTTTATAAGATCAAGCTATACAACCATTCTATTTATCCACTTAATGGACCAATGACAAAATCCAGGAAAAGGAGCGTCAGGAAAACAGGTTATTGTGGCAATCTTTTCGGGAGGCCCATGACATGCAATCATAGGCCGTTGGAGCCGAAAGGTTGCTGAGTGGTGACCAAGAGGCCCACAGACGTGGCGTGGGTGGCTTCGCCACTAGCTGCACCGACAATATAGTCAAGGTTGCGTAAGGTTCCCAGACGTGGGCGGTGCAAGGCTGGCCATTGTGGCGATCTTTAGAGGAGGCCTTGCTGTGTTAGCGTCTATCGGCCAACGAGTTGTCGTGTATTCGGCCATTGAGGATTCTTGCCCCATTGCAGCAAAACCAGGAAGAACAGCAGCATGCCATCGTGCTACTATGGTAAACAAGGCTGTCGATGAAAATTGTCTTCGATGCCCGAATATACCAAGAAAAGGTACCGCGAGTTATCGCAGGAGTTCCCGAAACTCTTCTGCCTAAGGTAATAAGAGTTAGAAGAGAGTTTTAAAGGGCAATATTATCAAACAACTACTTGCTTCCCTCTAGAGGTTACATAAGTACCCTGGTACACATGGCTATCTCTCCTAAAACAAAAAAAGGACGTAGAAGATGGTGGAGAGGGGAATAAAACAACACAGAGGAATCTCGTACAGCCATAACGTGCGAAGATGCCAGGGAAGTATGAATTTCCCGCTTAACGCTGTTGCAAATATCGTGGGACGTCGACGCGATTTGACTTCGCACCGAGGACTGTCGTCGAAAGAGTTTTAGTTGTCAGTAAACCCATACATTCCCTAGAGAGCACGGTATTGGGTACATATTATTGCTTCAGAAACCAAAAGGAAATTATCAATTCAGCATCGCGACTGAATACCTAAGGTAGTATATAGTGTCAGCGGATAAGAATCTATCGTGACCCTTGTACCGACATTTCCTTATCTGCATTTAGGTGGGTGTGGTCGCGGACATGACCGAAGCGAACTCGAAGTACGAAGTAGTCGGCACGGTGACGCAACCAATCGCCTGCTGTCTGGACGTCCTGGACAAGTTGTTGCTGCGCGACGAGGTGATTGTTTCCTCCTTCGTGGTGGCGGAGAAAGCGGAGGGCGCCGCGGATGTCGAGACCATAGTGGACACCGTCGCGCAGATAATGGGTAGGTGGTGCGGCTTCAGCTGCCAGGCTTAGCGTCGATCTAAACCCACGGTGTTTGCACAGCGAGGTGTCAAAGAAAATTAATGTTCTGCGTGTAAATTGACTAGCTGGTTATGTACTTATCATGCCGCTGGTATGTTGTAAGGTTTTGTTTTATGTGGATGATACGTTCTACGGAAAAGCGCTTATAAAAATTGGCGTTAAAAAGACTTTCATTGCCTCCAAAAAGAAGGCATATTACGTTCGGTAATTTTCTGAAACCGCAGAAACCAATTAAAAAGTTAAGGGAAATTAAAAGAAATAGGCTGCTTAATAAATTAATTCGAATGTCTGAAAGAAATTAATATTGAATCATAAAATAAATTGTTAAAATTAAATTAATATAGTTTTATATTTTTAATCGTTATCGCTGTCTGGTAATGGTTTGCACCGTTTGCGTAGTGGCTCCTAGTTTAAATATTAATTGACAATGTTGAGCAATACATTCACCTACAAAACTAAAACTTTTACCAATCGCACTGTATATAAAAACGTTTAACGTGCATCCGTTTGCAGGCATCAAGAACTTGAAGTCGGTGTCGCAGCAGGCGGCGCTCGCGGAGCTGGGCATCGACAGCATGATCTCCACCGAGCTGAAGCAGACCTTGGAACGGCAGTACGGGATCTTCTTATCCGCGCACGAGATCAGAAGTCTCACTTTTGCCAAGTAACTATTTTTATTTTAATCTTTTTATTATAACAAAATTGACAGCGATTAAAAGATTTTAAATAAATCTATTTTAAAATTAGGCTCGCTGAAATGAATATGAAAGAAAATGCCACTGCAAACGGAGCAGAAGTGCTAGCAGCATCAGATAAAGAAACGACTAGAATCGCTTGGAGGAGTTTTGGTGAGGAAGAGATGGTGCGAAAGCCATACGTGCGCTTGTCAAACACGGTAACTAATTCTGCAATTTATTTTATTTTACGTGTCAATGACGGGGAGTTCCCCTGATCCTAAAATACAATATATAGTATTTAACATCGCGTTGCATGGCATAGTATAACTATATGTATAAAAATATTCTATTATATTTGGTGTGTCACAAGGACACGACGTACATAACACTAAAAGTAATAATAAATCAACAATTGCTTCCTTTTTAGCATAACGAATGCAATGCTGAAAACGTATTCCTAATCCCTGGCATTGACGGATGCTCGTATAACCTGGAGTGGTTGTGCAGGAAGCTGAACGCTGCAGTGTGCATCCTGCAGCCGGGACTGCACTTGAACGACAGACTCTGCGACATGGTCGACAGGTTTTACATGGTAATCGACTCTATCAAAGTAAACCTTTTAGATACAAACACATTCTAGTTGATTCTTATTTATTTAACGCCACTTACAATCCCTTACATTATCTTTTCCTAGTTATCATGTTGCTACGCGTACACAAAAGAGTTAATTGTTTATGGTGCGATGTACAAATGTTGCGGCACTGTGGTAAGTTAGCTAAACGAAGCGACCACATAGCATCAGTTGGCAAGTTGCCAAGTGTTCAAGCGAAGTAGAGATCGCGGCGTGAACACTTAGGGTGTTCGCAGAGTTATAGTCGAGTGATCGCGTAGTTACGCAATTATTCGCTAAATGTCAGTACACGTCCACGGTTATTTGTTGTCTCGGCGCCGTTAAGCAACACATCTGCCGAGTACAATGGACGTTGTAGTCGTAGCACTACCATCACATGGAACAATACTTTATAAACAAATTTTACACGTGATCGCAATAAGCCTGTAGACTATAGAATTATTTGAAATTAACCGACACTTAAAATACGATATATTGTTCTTTTGTACTGTAACTATGAATTTGATTTTTATATATAATTCTAGACCGTTAAAGAACAAATCACACCGGGAAGGCCGTTCCTGCTCCTGGGTTACAGTTTTGGAACAGTTCTAGTTTTGGAGTTGGCGGCAAAATTGGAACAAGATGGTAAGATCTAAATTCCTAAGATATAGGCAGGACGTATGTGATTCTTAATCTAAACCTCTTCCGTAATATCTCTGAGTAATTTTGTCGGAGGAATCTGCGTAAAAAGCCTCTTTCGTAAATAGCAAAGCTTGTTGTACACTTTGTTGTATACTGTACAAACAGATCTGACCTGTGCCGCGCCGATGTAGGTAAACCATACGAGTACATGTGCACGACGAGTATACGACGACATTGTTCAGGTCGCGGGAAGTCTCTACATGTGGGAAGCGCAAGACATGATGCATGGGGGATGCCTATGCCTATGCGCCTATTGGCTGATATGATGATGATATGTGTTTAAAAAACAGTGTATTTAAACTAGGATGTATTATGGTACAAAAAGAAAGTAAAAATAACATATGTTATTAATATATTGATCGAATACAAGTTTAAGATGGAATAATCTAAAAGTGACAATTTTTTTTTATTCCATTTAAATTTCGTTACTATCCAATAATTACAAATCCTTAGACTGCGCGTCTCAGATGGAACGATCAAGCCATATCATTTATTATTTATTGCAGGCTACGAAGGTCACGTGTGCGCCCTGGACGGCTCCCCGGTCTTCTCCAAAGCCCACCTGAAGGCGCACATACGAACGGAGCTGCAGCACCACGCCGTCGCGCTGGTGATGAACGTGGTCATCCCAAAGTTACACGACGTCCGCTTCGTGAAGGAAAAGCTCCAAGACATTCTTTCTATAGATGAAAAAATTGACTACCTGATCGATGAGCTGAAATTCAAAATGGGGTATTCAAAGGACTTCTTGAAGTCCATCTCGACGTGTATCTACGAGCGGATGTTGCAATTGGAGCGGCTGGACGCGGACGCGATCAGCAGGATCAGGTCGCCAATTACATTAGTCCGGGCGCATGAGGTCACAGTTCCGGGTGCTCGGCACGACTACAGCCTGGGCCGGTTCACATCGGCGTCGGTGCGCGTGCGCAGCATCGTCGGCGACCACTACAGCATCCTCGACAGCGACGAGTGCGCTGCTATCATTAATGAGATCATTAAAAATGTTCCAAGTGCTACAACTTCGAAGTAAGTTATTGTTCGTAGTATTTTATGTAATTGTGTTTTGAATAGAAAGCCTTGTTCTACTTGTTTAAATGAGAACCAAAAAATGATTGCAGTTGTTGTCTAATAAATATCGAGTGTTGAAGATGTAGTTTCATTTATTCACCACGTCCTGTGTAAGCTTTTAGGTGACTGTCTCTTGGAGTTAATTCAACCTCAATGACCGGTTTTTCTATATTATTTACTGTCAGGACGAAGCTACAAACTTTAAAGTAATGCAAAACTAAAACACGAGATAAATAGACAAGTTAAAAAACAATAAAGAATTAAAAAACTAATGGAAGTATGGACAGTGACTGAATGTTCAGCGCTAACTTATCGTTGGGCACTGTTAAATATTAATTTTTAATATATATTTGTTCAACACTTAGCCATTGGGATGCGTGTGGATACAACAATGTAAAATCGAATTAGCGCCGGCGCGTGAGATGTCACATAGCTTGTGAACGCGTCCGACGCCAGGGTCCTTCTCCCGGGCAATGGATCCACACTGACGCGGCTAGCGCGCGGGTGCTTTGAAAAAAAAATCTTATAAATGAAGCTCTGCTGAGACAATAAATCGCTTCCACAAACTTACGCCACCTTCAGATGTACCGCGTATTGTCATGTTTTAAAATAGTTTCAATGTATTAAATATTATATAATGTATTATATAATTTGTAATATAGTATATTTATGTGTTTTATGTTGTTTTTATAATAATTTATACATATGGAACAATAAATTGTCATGTTATAACATGTGCATGTAAACAGTTTTGTAGCGCTCAGTAATTATATACATGCGGTTGTTGTTTAATGTAGAAATAAGAAATGTTATGCAGTAATGTCCACACATTTTATTCAAATGGTATAAATGCGCATAATTACGTCACACTATGCAAAATAAATTGACATTGACATTGACCAACATATATATTGATCGACAGACAATGTGAATATTTATATACGACGTAATTGCATTTTACGGTACATGCAATATGTTTGTATTTACGTAATTATCAATTATTCATTAAATTACAAAGTTCTTATTTAAATTTTAATATAGTCTGTCTAGGAAATCGGGAACTAAAATAAAAAAATAAACTTTTCTTGCGTGAAAGTGCTTTTTATTTTATTGTTTAGGAAAAAAGCAGATAAGAAATGTTTTAAAATTGACATTCACGGAGCGTCAAGCGCGGTGCTGTACGAATATTCATAAATAAGATATCACTGCTAAACCACTGCATGAGCCAGGAGGTACAAGTCTCCACCAATGATCATCACGACTTTCACTACATCATCGGTTCATCTTTCATTGAGGCTATCCAAGCCTGTCTACCCGCCTACAGGCTTTCAAACGGAGAGCTGGTGGGTGGGTGGCTCCATTAGATGGATCGACATAAAGGTCATGTAAAATCATTGAATGCCGATGACCGATCTTTGGTTGACAAGATGATGACGATGCAAAAAAAAAGTTGTAGATTATTTATAAAATTAAAATTACTGCAACTGATGACAAAAAAAATTTATTGCTTTTTTATTGACGTAAGCCGGCAGCCCGGATCCCCGATCGCTCGGCGCGCGCGTCTCACCTCACTCTCGGTCCGGCCGCACATCTGCGCACACGCAAGCACACCGCAATAACTCTCGCTCCGACGCGCCTACCTTTGTATAGTGGTTGTGTGAACAAATAAACACATTTTAAATTTTTTTAAGGTAAACGGTTTTTTGATACCCATATTGTGGTGGTTGTAGAAAAATAAGTACCTAGTCCGCCATATTGGAACGTCGTCCATCTTGAATTTTAAACTTTGACATAATCATCGTGTTTTACTAGCGTAGCCCTTTTATTTGATACCCATATTGAGGGGGTTAAGGAAAAATACGTAATCCGCCATTTTGTATCGGCGGCCATCTTAGATTAATAATGTTATTGATTTTATTATATTGTATTGTCATCTAAATTAAATGTGTGTACCAAATTTCAGATCAATCTGACAACGGGAAGGTGCTTAAATTTCAATTTCTAATTTTGATCCAAATAAATTCCGTACGGGTCGAACTAAATAAAACCGTTTAAAAATTAGGATCTTTTCAATTGCATCCGTTTATTTCATTTCACCACCACAAGTTAAATAAAATATTGAAATCGTGAATTTTATGCCACAGAGTAGAGATGGATTGAAATAAAAAAATGTTTCATTATTTATAAAACGCCATCAGGTCGTCACAAGGTAATTTATGAGTATAACGGCGCGATATCAGGTATCGTAAACGCCTTCGGGCGTACAGTATTTTATAATTAAACATTTAAAATATATACATATAAGTATATAACAAAAACAATGTATATATGTTTTTGCCGTGGTACCGTTATTATATTTCAGAGTGATCGCTTTAATTATTGATTATATATATATATATATATATATATAAAATTCCCGTATCACGGTGTTCGAACTTGAACTCCTCCGAAACGGCTTGACCAATTTTTACCAAATTTTACATGCGTATTCAGTATGTCTGAAAATCGGCTACTATCTATTTTCCATACCCCTAAGTGATAAGGGTGGTCCACCCCTAAATTTTATTTTTAATTTTTTAGACAATTTTTTTGGTTTTTATTTTATTATGATACAGCATACAAAAATACATACAAACCTAAATTTTCACCCCTCTACGATCAACCCTTATCTTACCTTTGTTAATTAAAAACTTTAATTTTTTTGCAAAACAACGTTTGCGGGATCAGCTAGTATATATATATTTTCCAGGAGGACCTTGTATAAAGTGTTAGGATTTTTTTTAAAAAAGTTCAATGTGATCCATAAAGCCAAGTCAGTATTAATTTAAACATATATGTAGTGCATTTACACTTTGATCGGCATCGGATTCTACAACAATTCACTATATTAAAATTAACGTTAGATGGATGGATCAAGAATAAAGTATAATACATTTAAATACCAGACTTGTGTCCAAAATAGATAAAAATGTCGCATTTCATGTTAGCACTAGCCGCCCTGAGTTCAGAGAGTTCCTGCTAAGTTCTTTTTTACACTAAAACCTCCACCTGACAACTTTAACTTCATACAACGCGCTACAATGAATAACTTAATTAATTATGTATAAATGAAACCTCGATATCACATGAAAAAGTTTGAATAACACGTGGAAATTGAACTTTTTTTTTTACTGTCGCCAATGACATCGATGTTCGGGTCGAATGGTCAAATACGGTCGTTCCTTAACTATATATACTAAAGATATCTATGGCGTATAGTTGCCACGCTTGGCAGGCGAGTTGGTAATTACCATCACGTTGGTGGTATTATGGTACTCAGAGGACGCTGCTGCCCATTCTCTGCAAACGTGATGGAACGTGGACATTGAAAATCAAAAAATTGACAAAAGATTGTATACTGGGATATGAACTTGAACGCTACGATCGCATCTCTCAGAGCTCTACCGCTCGGCTCTCATTATTCAAATAGCGATGTACAAAAGGTTACCAAAAGTTAAGACACGCTTGTTATACCAGTGTCTCGATTTCATAAGATTACTAGCTGATCCCGCAAACGTTGTTTTGCAAAAAAAAATAAAGTTTTTAATTAACAAATGTAAGATAAGGGTTGATCGTAGAGGGGTGAAAATTTAGGTTTGTATGTATTTTTGTATGCTGTATCATAATAAAATAAAAACCAAAAAAATTTTCTAAGTAAAGTAAAATTTAGAGGTGGACCACCCTTATCACTTAGGGGTATGGAAAATAGATAGTAGCCGATTCTCAGACATACTGAATACGCATGTAAAATTTGGTAAAAATCGGTCAAGCCGTTTCCGAGGAGTTCAAGTTCGAACACCGTGACACGAGAATTTTATATATTAGATTAATTCTTGTTTATTCACGCTTTCTATAAGAAAAGACAGACTTATTGCCTTTAAGCATTCTCTACCAGTCAACTTAAAGTGATGCAGACATAATAAGTGGGCAGGTTACAACCCAAAGGTTATAATAATAAGTTAATTGGCTATACCAACATAGTATTTATACAAATACTTTACTTATAATAAATTATAAACATATACTTCAAAAAGATTCCTAGTAACAAAAAAAAAAGAAAATCATATGTCATTGTATTGATTTATCATAACATTTTCCTAATAGAGGGTTACATATATATGTATTAGATAGTTGCGATGAATTTTCCGCCAAGAGGTCTCGAACCTTTGGATGCCTTTACAATACGACCTTTTATTATGCCTCTGAAAGAGTAAATAGAGCACATACAGAGTAAATAGAGTCATTTTTCCACCCGTAAGACGTCCACTGTTGGTCATAGGCCTCGTCTAAAGACTTCTAAACTGGTCGGATGAAAGCAGTGTCTTTCGACGATATTAACAAGTTCCTTTATATATTATATTCTAAGTAAGAAAAGGACCAATATTTAACCACATCCGCACATGCAGTGGTAATCGTGCAATAAAGTGCACCGCCCGACAACCCGCTGATAAATGCGTATGCGGTAAACAATGCGAATCACGCAACCGCCGCCGCCAAATTACTCAACACGTGTTTCACCCCTCCACGGGGCGTCTTCAGGAGTTATGTTACACCGATTAGTGCTAAACACAGAGTGAGCTCAGTCCGTCGCCGCTTGTTATTTATATGCCACCTCCTCCCCCACTACTACTCAAAGTCACGTGACCGATCACGTGGGCTATTTTTATTCTACCCTCTATCACGCGTGAGTTATATTTGTGATTTCACGTAACAGACGAGTAAATAAATACTC
Source organism: Battus philenor (assembly GCF_028537555.1). NCBI lineage: Eukaryota > Metazoa > Arthropoda > Insecta > Lepidoptera > Papilionidae > Battus > Battus philenor. The sequence goes on from NW_027181686.1 coordinate 12,741,121, forward strand.
GTTATATGAATGTACTTGTAATGTTTTATAGTAATGAATTTAGATTCTCGATAGACCGCTGTACAGGAGACGTAGTGCTGTTATAAATTGATAAAGTGAGAAATTAAAGATGCCAGTTGACGGGCCTGTATATATAATATAAAGCAAAGATCAGCGCGGAGGGATGAGTGTTGAGGAAGCGTGCAGTCTTTACTGGACAGGGTTATAGCTGTATGCGCGATGGAGCAAGAGCTGACACTTGAATGTTGGAAGCGAGTCCAACGGTATGAGCGCCTGCGCACGTGATCCCCCATCAGCACCCTGAACACGTTATGCTACTGCACGCGGAAGGTCAAGCCTAAGCTTCCGCAGTCTGAACATTTTATTTAGACCTCGTTATTTATGGATTACAATCAATTATCTTGGCGGCTGTTGGGGCCGGAAGGTTTTTTGGTCCCCGTTTTTGAGGTTACACTTTCATTTTATGGGACAGACTTTGATTTCACTAAGTTTTCGAGTACTTTCTTTATTTGTCTTCTTTCGCCCATCACAATATCTGTCATTTTTGTATCTTTTGTCTTTTTGTCATTTTTGTATTTTTGAGTGAAAGAAATAAGTATACAAGAAAATTTGAATAATGAAGGAATATAGTAAAAAGGCTTGTGAAGGACTACAGAAGTGAACGCTAATAAAAAAAAAATAAAAAAAATATTTGACACAGAATTCTCTGTCGTAGATTTAAGGAAGGGGAACGAGTGGCTCCTAAAATGGACCGTGATATATATTTGTTTTTTATGTTACTTTCTCCACGTTTTATTTTATTCTTATGTTTGCATCGCCTTCTATCTTTTGCCATATTACGTTTTTTTATATCTTTTTTTAACATTTTCTTTTATTATTCTTATTATATTTTTCTTTATAAGCACTTAATTATAATTCTATTTTTTAATGTCATATTTCTATACGACAGTTATTTTTATAAGCCTTTTCTTTGCCTGACATTGATTTTTATTTATTTTTATTACTTCATTTATTATAATTATTGCAAATTGCAAGAAAGTAGCGGTAACCTGCGTCCCGATGTTGCCACTATCTATTTTGACTTCCGATTCTATTTTCTGACCTGTTCTCATGCCGCACCCCAGGTGGAAGGCAGAAGGACCTCTACAAAGTGGACGAAAGACATTATCAAGTCCCGGGGAGTCGCTGTGTGTTGCATCATCGTCATCATTTTAGTAAAAGGACTTCCATTGCTAGAAACAAGCCTCAACCATTCATTTTCAACTAGCAGGTCGTAATCAAATGAAATATAAAGTAAGAAAAGAACCAATATTTAGCCACTTCCGCACATGCATGTGGCTAAATATTGGTCCTTTTCTTAATTAGGATGGACTTCCCCGAGGTAACGCCTGATTCCATTAAATATGAAATATAAAGCTTATTAACAATTGAACAATCATTAAATGTCAGAATTCACAAATGAGTAATAAATCGTCGTTATAGTTTTTTTTGCGTTACTGTCAAAAAATTTAAATACAATCCATTGACGACATGAATAATTACTAACAAAATAACTATATATTAAACGTTGTTTTACGTACCGTAGTTACGTGGAGCTGGTGGCTTGCGTTCATTTACGTACGCACTGTGCGGTAGACACTCGAGTTCACGTGACACTTTGTAGTTGATCCGATAACAATACTTAACAATTGCTTTAATATACAAAATTGTTATTTGGTAAGTTGCAGCAACATGCAAAAGTTATTTTATTATGTACTCGTTTAATATATAGATCCGTAGCTTGGACTTATACAGAATGATTGGTAAGTGGAAAAACTTTAAATGATTGAATGTATAACATTTCTTTGCAAAGATCTTTAAAGATTTTGCACCTATTTGATATCACACTAAATAAATCGAACACTTTGAAATGTATTACATGAATTCATTTTTTATATATATTCATTTATAAAGCTCACAAAGACAATAATTATTTTTTGTAAGTTCTAATCTGAGTTTAGAAATCACTTTTTCTAACAATAACGACATTAAGTAATTTATTATTTCTCAAACCATTGGTTTTTGGATAAAGTGTACCTTGTTTTTTTCTATATTCCATAGACATTAGTGTCCGTGCATTTGTTTTTACAATTACGCTTAATATTAACGAGTCATTGTTTGCACGCTTTTTAACATCCTATCATAAATTCTAGGACCTAACAATGTCCAGTTTTTCCACTTCCTCATGCCTGGTCCACATTGCCATCATCAGGCTGTGCGCGCGTGTCTGTGCGGTGGTTGTCGTATACAACCTTGCGATCGCATCTCGAGTCTCGTCTGTGCAATGCACGATATCCCTAGCGCCGCATGATGGACGCTGTTATACAGAGGAGGTCTGTTGTTCGAGCAATGATGACCGCCTCGCTCTTCATCCTTTGGGTCTCATGGATGGTAGGCGTTCTTGAACCTTCATCTGTACCATAGCCTTGGCTAATAAGAACTTGTTTATAGGCTTCGGTGTGACTCAGGTAAACCGTTACCTTACATTAATGAACAGCAAATGAGGCTAAAAAATATATGAAAGTATTGTATGTATTTATGTATGTATGTACTTATGGGCATGAAGAATTAATTTTACTAGAGAAATTATTTTTGTTTAAATCTGTTTTTTTTTTACAATATTAAAGTGAAATTGTTATTTCTGGAGCGAGAGAATACCTGTATACCTTACAACACAGTCGACTAGACTAAACTACGGAAGGTTAAAAATGTAATCGTCAGAAAATTAACCAAAAAAAAAAAACTAGAATTTCTATTATTTCATAGTATTATTCCCAGTCCCAATGTTCTCTTTCTCTATTTGTCACGTTACTTTATCGTATCGTAGAAGTACCCGAGGAAGAAGTGCGAGGAAATGCTAGCGTCTTATCTCTTCTTCTCTCTGCGGGTTTCCAAGCGGCGCTGCGCTCATTAAGCGTCAGGGTGAAGTCAGTTTAAACTTTTTCCGGTCTAGAGGACATAAGAGGTACAATCCCTAAACTAGTGGAGGGAAATAGCCGTCATTATAGAGATCATTAGGAGCTGGCTATTACCTTTGATTTGAAACTTTAAAATACATTGGTCGCGTTATGTGAATGAAATAAAACTACAGATTTGACTCCAAAGAAGAGCCGCGGCGGACGGAACAGGTGCAATCTTACTCGAAATAGTACATAAATCTATCGATGTGTCTTGGAGAAAGAATGATGCCGTGATGCGTGTATATGACTATTGTTAGCGAGCGTGTGGACTGCATAAATGGGTTAAATAAACAAAATGGTGCTGGTAATTTAATTATAACTTTACAAAACTAGCTAACAGTATATACAAAAGTAATATAAAAAGTATAAAAAACAAATATATAAATAGGTTTTAAATGACACAGGCAGTGGCTAACTAAGGAGTTAACACGTTCACTGCGGCTTGAGGTCGATTCAGCCTCATGGTAGACTTTGCACTGGTGCGGCGCGTAAAACTCGTGTTTTCTCTCTAGTGCGGCGGCTGTTTACACTCAACCGTATGAGGTATGACAAAGACAAATATAGCTTTCTTTATACCTGCCAAGCATTGACTCCATATTGTAAAAAAATGATTGAAACATGAGGCAGAAAAGGCCTCAACCGCACTACTAGGAAGTTCAGCTTGAGGCTGATTCGACCTCAGCCGCACCAGCTGAAAGTTCTTCAAAATTGGGCCCGCAGTGAACGTGTTAAGTAAGAGTTGGTTACAGGTTTCAAGATGAGGACCTCAACCCAGGACTGCGCGTCCACCCTCCCCGAGCAGTTGGACTGCGACAGGGTTGTTATCAGCGGCACTTCCGGCATGTTCCCCAATTCAGAGCACGTCAAAGATTTTGCCGACATATTGTACAACAAGGTAACGAAGCAAATTCAATGGTTTACTTATAATTATCGTTACATACAATTATTTAAAAAAATTGTCATTCAAATATACATTACATTCGTCTTTTAGTTCTTTTTTGTTTGTTTTTATTTTGGATTAAAATTTATATATATAGTGCTCAATTTTTGTAAATTTTAAGCGTTTATTTAAATTAAATTTTGTGAATTATCAGTAAATGTTGCTTTACATGCGATCCGCCAAAAAAAGATTAAAATTAAAATTTGTCATAAATGTTGCTTACACCTGGGTTACCCGTTTCATTTTAAATATTTCATTTAGGTGAATCCGATAGAGGAAGTGGAACATAATGATTTCGTGCATCCGGAAATGATCAAACATAGAGGAAGGATTCCGAAGCTGGACCGCTTCGACTGCCAATTCTTCAAGGTCAACAATCAGGCCGTGCGCACCATGGAACCCATGTGCCGGAAGCTATTGGAGCAGACTTATCAAGCTATATACGACGCAGGTGAATATTATTGTATTCTCTTGTTTAATATCTTATCTACTTTATGATAGAAAGACTACGCCTTGAGAGACTTGTTAACCTGGGTGGAAGGAATGGCTGTAAATAATCTTACCCAGCTTTGCGACGAACAGGTCAAGAGAAAGGAAAAAAGCCTTAAAATGCCTTGTAGAGGTAAAGACAGGCAATAAAGAGGAGAAGTAGGCTGTGTCTAAAGCAAACTCTTCTTTTTATATGAAAGGATTTCCTACTGTTTGTCGATTTTTTTTTATTAAAATTATATTTTTAACATTACTTATTGGCAGCTCATGGGTCTTTAAATATAGAGTGATGTAGCGATTACCATTCTCGGGGCTGACGACCCGCGTAGAAAGTGCATTGTTTTATACTTCGATTATACCTCATAATTTCTCCAAATTTTCGTCTTCAAAAATTAAATAAATTATTAATGGCACAAGCTATAGATGTGTACAATAAAATTCTACAATCATTTTCAGATCTCCCACATGAGAGAATTAAAACCAATATTAAAAATAATATTATTGAAAAACAGTTCATTATTCTATCCAAGAATATTACACTGGTGTTGATGTGTGGAGTTAAATGTAGTCGAAGCTAATTATTGTCGTGGACTCTTGTAACACTAGATTTGTGAAGAGCAACTGTAATTGTAAGGTTTCAGCGGAACTGCCTTCCAAGCCGGTCATAGCTTCCTGTAGAGCTGACAATGTATACATTTGATGTTGATTGACGACTCGAAAGCGCTTGTAACCTATTTGAATATAGAATATTATATTTTGAACGTATCGTTTTGTACTTTCACTTTTTTCAAATCATGCAAAAAATCGTGTGACGTTTGCTTTTTATTTTTCCATATTTTGATTCGATATTATATCGTGTTATTTTATATTCTTTTCTATTTAAATTTACCAAAAAGGTTTTAATGCAAACCTTGTAAAGTTTTTGGCTACACACTAATTAATCAAAAATTAAATGCCAATGCTGTTCTAGAAGCCCATTCCAGAAATGAGCAAGCGTTCGCTCTTGACTGGTATAAATTCATCATAAGGTGATAGACACATTTCGCTGTTGTTCACCTTAGTAAGAAAAGGACCAATATTTAGGTGTTTGGCACTAATACGGTGTAACATAGCTCCTGAAGATGCCCCGTGGAGGGGTGAAACACGTGTTGAGTGATTTGGTGGTGGCGGTTGTGTGATTCGCATTGTTTGCCGCATGCGCATTTATCAGCGGGCTGGCGGGCGGTGCATTTCATTGCACGACTACCACTGCATGTGCGGAAGTGGCTAAATATTGGTCCTTTTCTTACTTAGGATGGACTTCCGCGAAGTAACGCCTGATTCCATTAAATTGTTCACCTTAGTTTTATGGTCAATATATTATAGATCAGGGAACATTAATTTCTAACAATAACTCCGGTCTAGACATACGTTCAAGAATTGTATATAATATTCGATGTTTTTAATAATTGAATAACCTTTTCATTTTTTGTACATTCAGGATTAAGTCCTGAACACCTGCAGGGGAGGTTCGTCGGCGTGTACATCGGAAGCAGTTACGCGGAATCCGAGAGAACCAGGTGTTATACTGATTTTAAGAATGGCAATGGCGTCCTCGGGTAAGAACCAATATTATCATTTCTACAAGAATTTATTCGACAAGTTCATGCCATGTGAAGTAGGTTTTTAAGTATATTTACCATAGTTGCCACGCTTGGCAGGCGGCTTGGCGAAAGCAGTGTGTAGACCTTCCATCAGATGGACCGACGACATAGTTCAGATCGCGGAAAGTCGCCGAGTGCGAGTAGCGCAACACCAATCATAGTAGCGATCGTTGAAGGAATCCTATACCTTACAGTAGGCGCCTATTGTCTGCTATGATAACATCGATAGATATTTTTTTTAAATGGTCCCCGCTGTTGGTGACCTCTCGTTCCCCTATCTCGTGTGGGACAGGGACTATTTAATTCAAGTAATTTTTTGTTATTATTACTATCATTCTTCTCTTTCATATATCATCTTATCTGTCGTACTGTTTCTTTCATTCTACAATTTTCCCATTTCATTTCATTCCATTAGCATAGTTGTCATTTTAGTTAACACTGTTTACACAGGGGTAGCAGAGCTTTGTTCGCAAATAGGATCTCTTACTTTCTGGATCTGAAAGGACCTTCGTTGTCGCTGGACCAGGCCTGCTGCAGCTCCGCGCTGGCTCTGGAGCACGCGTGCAAAGCATTGCGAAGTGGCGAGGTCGAGGCCGCGATTGTTGGCGGCTTCAATTTGTGCCTTCACCCTCAAGCCATGATTCACTACGGCCGGTACGTATGATTACATTCAAAAACAATTAAATATATCCTTTTTATTTCAAGTTTTTTAAAAAGGTTACGCATGAAATAATTTCAAGCTGCCATTGAAAGTAAGCGCGTGTGTGTGTTCCTCTTTATTCAACCGTGTTTCTCTTCTCCGATCTGTGTCTCTGTATATGTATGAAGCGTGATTTGAAATAGGTGTGTGTGGTGTAACTGTACATGTCATTAGCTGACAGTTAATGTACAGTGAAGCATATGAAAAACTAAAAGGCTTTTGAAATAGTAAATCGTATAGTGATACTACAGTAAGAGCAGTGGTAGCTCAGCGGTAGAGGAATGAGACTTGCGCTTGTTGGTCGCGGCTTCGATTCCCCGGATACAATCTTACATAATTCACAATTTGTGCATTCATTATATAGGGTTGCCACTGCTCACAAACAAGTTTCCACAGGATGGTGACCATAATACCACACTACAATCGCCAAACCGCCTGCAAAGGGTGGCGATTATTGCATATCTCTACATAGATATTTCTGGGGAATGTGGGACAATTTTCATCTATATATTGTGTAGTATCTAGCAACCAAAAGGCTTTTAGGTTTCATCAAATTGGATCTTGGGTCTAAAAAGTTTATTTAAAAAGGCTTATTCTCTTTTAGGTTCTACAGATATAAAACGTGGCTTTTTGGCGAAAGCTATATGTATATTTATATACACACACACACACACATATATAAAGCACTATATATAGTTTTAACACTTTTATAGAATACCTGACCTAAAAAATAAATAAAGTAAAATTAACAAATCGTTCACGAGTCTAAGTGATCGCATATATAATTAAGTTCGACAAGATATCTTAAACTTTCCTCCTCTTGGTATTAAATCTAAATTTAAAAGTATATTATTAAATAAATCTTATTATAACATTAAAGACGTTTTAGTGTATCGAAATGCATGGCACTTGTTTCTTTGACATATTCATATGGTTGAAATTATAATGCACACATCGAAAATTGTTAGATTTCATTTAACACGTTCACTGCGGGCCCAAATTTGAAGAACTTTCAGCTGGTGCGGCTGAGGTCGAATCAGCCTCAAGCTGAACTTCCTAGTAGTGCGGTTGAGGCCTTTTCTGCCTCATGTTTCAATCATTTTTTTTTTACAATATTGAGTCAATGCTTGGCAGGTATAAAGAAAGCTATATTTGTCTTTGTCATACCTCATACGGTTGAGTGTAAACAGCCGCCGCACTAGAGAGAAAACACGAGTTTTACGCGCCGCACCAGTGCAAAGTCTACCATGAGGCTGAATCGACCTCAAGCCGCAGTGAACGTGTTAAAATAGCAACTGTTGAGTTTCTCGTCGGCTCTCTTCAGCTGTTAAAATATTTGACTATTATAAATTGCATGTAAATGTCTACTTGAATAAAGATTTTCTGGATTTAAATTTAAATTAAATTATCATGTGATTATTGAACGTGCTCACGTATTCACAACATTACTAAATCACAACCTAATTCATAGCTTTTGTCCCTGTGTGTGTGTGTTTTATAAGCACACAAAATATTGGAAGTTGACTTTATTTACATTTTTAAAAACGTTTGTTACTGTTTTAATTAATGTTAGTTTTAGTTTAAATAACTGTGTTTTAAAATTGAATTTAATTGTATTATTCTTTGCATGTCATCGAATGAATAAATATAATTAACATAGTAAATTATGTAATAAAGGAAGTCATCAGTGAATATAAAGTATATATGTACATCGTGGTTTTTTTTTTGCCAAATGAGGAAATTCTCAATACTCTTACATTGCTACAAGCTTGCCTAGAAGTTACCTATTTACTTTTGTCTGGGAAAACTCCTAAGTAACAACTGGCTGAAAACAATAAATTGTACAGGAACAAGGAGTTACATAAAAAAATAATTAGTATTAATACGTAGTAATACGAATTAAAAAAAATGTTTATCATTGTATTATCATTACTTTATTAATTATTTATAAAACTATTGATTTTTGGACGGGGTTTTATCATACATTAATTTACAGACAATGATCTATATATTCCCTCTAAATTTTTACACCGATAAGCAATCATTCTGTATATGCGTACTAAATACATTATTGAGTGTATGAGGATTTAATTTTTTTTCCGATCCATATCCATTCAGATTAAGTCCCGTAAGAATCCTTACGTGGCACTCTACCTTCAGGTCTTAACATCCATTCTCTTCATATTCCTTACAGGGTAATAAAGCTAAGCGAGGACAATGCAACGAGATCCTTCGACGCGTGCGCAGACGGCTGCGTCAGCTCCGATGCCATCAGCGTTCTGTTCCTGCAGAAAGCGAAAGATGCTCTTAGGTTAGAATTTTTATTAGTTTATTTGTCATATTTAAAACTAGGAAACAAGAGTATTTACGAATCTATACATAAGACATTTAAATGTTGTTAAAAGTTTTTGCTTCTCATCTATACAAACAACACAAATAAAAATAAAATGGTGAATGCTTTATCATAATTATTTTCATGTTTTTTATAAATTACAATGAATTTTCTTATGGAGAAGAAAATAGAGAAAAAAATGCAAGAAGTTTTGCTAAACTTCTATATAATATTTTTTTTGTTTATACAAATAAAGCTTTCATCAGTGTTTTTTAATCTTTTTCAAGCTACGCCTTACCTTAGCCTTTTTAAAATGCCTCTATACAAAACCTCATTTTTTTATTAAATGGAAAGGGCTAAACACATGTTAAGTCCATTTTCAAATTGCCCCCCTTAACATTCAAATTGCCCCTCTGTTGGGCGTGGACTTCACATTGGGAAACACTTGCCTAAATTGAACAGCTGTCAAACATTGTGTTATACTTGACATAGCCGTTTCCTGTAAACTTTCAATGAGATCATCAGCTCGCATTCAACGTCTTCCGGTTACTAACATGGGCCTCTTTCAAATCAACAGGATATATGCTGACATAATTCACGTTAAAAGCGAGTTTAATGGAATATTGGAGAACACCAACGCGCAGGTGTACGGGTTCCTTCGCAACCCTGACGCTCTGGCCGACTATTTGAGAGATTTTTACAAAGAAGCCGGGGTACCCCCTGAGGCTGTGGAATACGTGGAGGCGTTTGGAGCTGGTTAGAAAACATCTCACATTTAATCTATTTGGTTCACAAGCAGTGATGTGTATAGCATGAACTCAACCGCGTAGATGAACAGTAACTGACCTGACTTAGCGAATAAGTCTAAGTGGCAGTGTTCAGGCCACAGAACAGAAAGCTGATGATGATTCAGTTTACTAATCATCACCAACTCAGCTGGGGCGTTCACTGCTGGACATAGACCTAACAAAGTCTTCATTGCTTTTCTTTTTTTATGGTCCTCGTTTTTGAGGGCCTCTCTTTTCTCCTATCATATTTTGGACATAGAAACATAACCTTTTTTTTAATTTTTATTACATTTCTCCTCTCTCGTCTTTTATAATTTCTTTTACTACTTCTTTTTTAATTCATCTCATCTCTTGTACTCTTCCTTTAATCAACAATCCTTTCCCACGTGATCTCTCTTTCTTCGCCACATTCTTGTGGTATTACAGTTCGATTTACCATTTGAAATTCTTATCGTTATTACTGTCTTATCTTATTCATTATTTATATTTATAGTCTCATTTATAATTTTCTTATAATATTTTTAAAATATTTAGCGACGTTCTTTTCTTTACGGGTTCTTCGATCTTTATCGTTCTAAAGCTTTTTTTTTAAATTGCTATTTTAGTATTTTCATTCAGATATCATTATGCTTGAATAAAAAAAATGTCATACTTTTTGTATCAGGTGTACTAGACGCAGACGAGGCAGAATTAAAGGCACTCGATAAAGTGTTCTGTGAGAAGAGAACTCGGGCGCTGCCGGTCGGAAGTGTTACGTCTAACTTCGGATACACGGGAGCAGTTTCAGCTCTGGTGTCCATCACTAAAGTATGTTTTCATGATATATTCGCGAATGGATTATATTTAGTTGTAACTTTTGTACACCGAGGAAAGAATACAAAACTAGATGGTTCTAAATGTACACAGACGAGTCCATAAAAATTCAGATTCGTTTTATTTGTATGATCCAGTATGTATATAGCGTTCATTTAACAAAGCTTCGTGTTGCTAGCCACTACGGCTAAATATTTGTTTAAAATAATTTGAATCGCTCGAATTCAAATTAAGAACCACGATTTGAATTCTTTTCAAGGTTTTGCTAGCCTATCAAACTGGACAAGTGGCGGGGAATTTACACTACAAGAACCCGCGGGAAGATGTTGCAGCTGTACGCGACCGTAGGATCCAGGTGGTGTCGGAGAACCAGCCGCTCAACCGGTCTTATGTGGCCGTCAACAACTTGTCGCTCAATGGAATTAATGCTCACCTCCTCTTAAACTGCGAGTACAGACCCAAGGTAGGACTTGATAATTTGAATGACTTGTACATATTAAAACCTTCATTATCATTGCTATATGAGAGGATCAAGGGCTCGCTACATTGTACAACCCACCAACGACAATACGTAGTCTTATCTGGGGAAAGAATAGAGATATGAAATATCCTCTTCTCTTAAGAATTGGCTCACCAGAAAATGGCATTCGTTTCGGCCAAACATCCTAATGGAGGCATCAGATTTCCTAGAGTCAATCAACCGGAGACCACGTCGTGAAACCTAAAAGTCCTTACAAGTACAATCCTTTCAGTGCTTCCTGCGTCGGATCTGGACTTTTGTTCCACTGCCAACGATAATTCAGACGTTGAGGATTATTATATCATATATAGAGCGCAAATGTTCAATGTCGACAATGACATCGGTATTGTGATTCTACCTGAATAAATATCATGGTAGGTGGTACCCAAGGTCGTATCTGATGTTCCTACGATAAAATAAATGCGTAAATCTTTTTATCTCGTTACTCTTCCTTCAGTTTTCCTAAAATCATACATGCGGTTTTGTAATATAATTTCACGATTATCTACAATTTAGATTTTCAAAATCATTACTGTTTTTCAGCAAATTGAAAACTATGTTTCAAGCATACCGCATCTAGTATTAGCTTCGGGTAGACAAGAATCTGCTGTTGAATTTATTTTCAATTACCTCAAAAGTAGATTGATAAACCCTGAGGAGTTGGCTCTTCTCCACCACATCCACGAGAAGAGAATAAATGGTCATCTTTCAAGAGGATATACAGTACTTGGTAAGTTACTACTGTGCCTTCAGATAGACGAAATAATATACCTGTTTATGATTTGCATTTCTCTTCAGGTACTGAAGATGATAAAACTGTTTGCCTTGGCGAGAAGGTGGAGCGTTTTGATGGATTGAAGCGGCCGGTGTGGTTCGTGTACAGCGGCTTGGGGTCGCAGTGGACCGGGATGGGTGGGCAGCTGATGCGTATTCCCAGATTCGCGGCGACTATACAAAGGTTAGGTTTAAAAATACTCTGTTTATATTTTAGTAATTATACTAACAGCTGAGGATACATAATGCTTCTGTAAATTTGATTTCTATGATTATATTGAATGAACATCTGACCCTATTTATCCATGTTTACAGAATTCACGAAGTTCTGGAACCAAGAGGCGTGGACATCGTCGACATCATAACAACGACGGACAAGTCCGCAGTCCGGGGTATCTTCAACGCACTTCTTGGCATAACATCAATTCAAATAGCCCTCACCGACGTCCTCGCGGACCTGGGCATCGTGCCGGACAACATCATCGGTGAGCTGTTGTTGGTTTTGTTGATGTTTTAAATATATAAAGCAAGCAATTTAACTTGATGTTCATAAAGGAATTCAAGCTAATATAACTATACAGCGTAGTGTAATCCAACAAAACCATTTATTCTTTCTTACTGGGTAGCAGGGCATTCCATGAACACCTAAAGAGTTCCTTCCCTTTAACGAAATCGTCCGACTTCTTAATTCATCATCACAAATTCTGGATTTCCACTGCTGGGTAGGCCTTTCTAATAAGACCGGTTGGATGTGGAATGCATCGAGCATCTGATGACCTTCTGAATGTTCACCTTGCTGGTGGAGTCCTCAACCTTTGTATTTGTAAATTTGAATCGAATATATTGCAAAACTCAAAAAAATACCACCCAGCTTGTACAACATAGCGATAAATATTTCAAGTTCATAGTATTTTAGAGTTGATGCCATTAGAACAGCAGACTATGATATATTAAAAAAAATTATGGGATGCTGAAGGGGTCCAAGAATCTTAGAGACTAAAAGAAAATAAGAATTTATTAGAGACGCAATAGTACCGCGATATAAAGGAGACAGAGGAGATTGTAAACTGAACTGGCATCAATGCTTGTCTACCGTAACATATTACCTTTCGACATATAATAGAAGTGGTTTTTTCAGGTCACAGCATCGGAGAGCTTGGCTGCGGGTACGCCGATGGTTGTCTTACATTGGAAGAAATGATTCTCTCTGCATACTATCGGGGTCGCGTTGCCGAGGAAATTCCTGTTATCAAAGGAGCTATGTGCGCGGTGGGATTGGGATATCAAAAGGTAAATTTATATGACATTAGTCTTTTAGAACTAATAGTACACGAGCCTACAATAAAAAAGGCCTCCCCAAAAGCATGCGACGATGACCGTTCCACGCTGCTCGCCTCCAAATGCTTCTCTGTACCATAATTACGTCATCAGGATCACAACAACCGCTATATCTTGCCTAACGTTGCAGATGCGTGACATGTGTCCTCCAGGAATTTACATATCCTGTCGCAATGGCCCCGACTCCTGTACCTTGTCAGGTCCTGTTGAGGATATAGAGAAGTTCAGTAAGAAACTTGAAGCTGAAGGAATATTTGTTAAGACTGTCGCCTCGGATGATATTGCCTTCCACTCGCCATACATAGCGGCTTACAGTAAGTAAAAATGATTATTTCAGAACTCCATCATTTATTTATTTAATTTTTTTCCGCCAATAGCAGCCACACTGCAAGGTATAGTACTTCCTGAAAGATCTCCACAATGGCCGATATTCCTCTGACCGCATCCAGCTGCTCTAACTCCACCAAGACCTAAATAAATAAATATCTCTGTATATGATTTAAGATCCTTCATTAAGAAATGATCATAAACACGATTTTTACTTCTAGAAGTTTCAAATCGTTATCTAAATGTTAGCTATATGACAGAGATTGCTAAGTCCAGTGCCAGACAGAGATTAAATTTTGCTTCAATTGCTGATTTGGAGGAGAAACAAATTTACGGCTAGCCAATGGTCGCTGGAAGTTTTAGTTTCTTTATAACCTGTTCTACAATTATTTATATTATTTTCAAATCGCAATGAGCACACAGCAGAGTTTTAGAGATGAGAGATCACTTAAAAATTTGTCTAAAAATAGTAGTAGAAGCTATTTATTCCAAGGGTCAAGTCATCATTATTGTATCCTCAGAACGACAATACTCGACATAGGACATCCCTGTAGATTTTAAACTGGATTGATTGGAAGCGGTCGGCGTCCAGCATCTTTCAATCAATCATTACAAGGTTGGCTGTGAAAATTATAGAAAATATAAAAGATGAGAGAAGAAAGAATGAGAGAGAGACGTGAAGTAAAAGAGAGATGTGAAGGATGAGAGAGAAAGGGTGAAAATAGGAAAGTCTGTGAAAAAGTATGGGTAAAATGTATCCCAGTCCAAAAAAATAAGATAGGGGAACAAAACTTTTTTGTCCGATAACGGGCGTCACGAAAAATAACCAGGATATCTATCTACCATTTAGGCATTTTGCGTTGTTCTGAATTATAATTTAGTTAATAGTGTACATTTTGATGATTTTGATTTTTAAATTTATTACATGGTACTTGAAAGTAATTGAGCAATGGTGGCCCTGGGGTCGATTATGATCGTATGCCATGGAATAGTCATAAGTGTGAATAAGTACGTTAAGTATAAAGAATTGCCGCTGATAGCAAATAGATTTGAATGAATAATGATTTTGGGTAGCAGCGACCTCTGCGTACCATAATACGCGATCGTGAACTCGACTACCAGGCGTGGCGATTATGGTATGGGAGAAGATTAGTAATATTTCACCCAATTAAACTGTTGAAATTATAGCAATGATAGAATCGAAAGAACTTAAGTAATTATTGACAAAGAAAGCAACTAAATTTAGAAAAGAAATTGAAACGAGAGAAACTGGTTACAATAGACAAGCAAGCATGAGAAAAGTGCGTCAAGCGCGCAGTAGCCGCGTCAAGTCTGTGCGGGGAGAGGTGCAGGCCTTTGTAGTCGAGTACCACGCGATTTGTGCGTATGGTACAATAGACATAAGCGGAGCGTTTTCACATGTCTATTTTATAAATATATCAAAATATTTCTTATGTTTACGTCTTTGAGGATGCCTATATCTGGCATTAGGTGTCTATGGGCTGTAATCGACGAACTGAAAAGAATAAGGGTGTTTAATGTAAATGTATTTATTACAGATGAAATCCATAAGGCTTACCTAAGGGAGGTGATCACACCGCGAGAGCGCAGCGCGCGCTGGATTACTTCATCAGTACCAGCGGAGCGTGCCCACGAGTACACCGGCAGATACTCTTGCGCCGAATACCACAACAACAATATGATGGTAACATTGTCCTTGAAATGAAATTAAAAACTGATGCTAGATTAACGAGATATCACCTCTCTCTTTCTGTTCAATTATTAAATTTACACGTGGTTTCCGCTCTTCTTCCACTCTTCCCACACTTCTACTACTTTCTTCTATCGTTAAGAAACTTTTGATTCTAGAATATGAATTGAAAAGGGATTAATTAATTAGGTTTGTCAGACCTTGCTAAGCGACTGCTTAAAAATTAACTTTATTAAACAAGAGATATTACTTGTTCGTCGCAGTCGTTAGAATATTACTGGTGTATGTAATAGCAGTTAAAATCTTAATCACTTCTAACTTATTAGCAGGTTAGTGCGGTTAAACTCATATTTAGCTATACTTCTACTATTAGTAAAAATTGTATGTGAAAAGTGTATATCAAAAAGTTTTACAAATCTATATATACCAAAATAAATATTTGTCTGTATGTCCTTTATAGAATCGCAAACTATGCATTTGATCGTGTGATGATCTTTAGCAAAGTTGTTGTACATAAGTCATCGAAGGTTTCTAAGTTATTATTACCAGCTTTCGACAGATGGCGCCACTTTCATCCTAATGAATTTCATATATTGCCACGACAGTTCATGCTGATTTAAATTGAAACGAAGACAGCGAACCAATTAGAGTTGTGGGTGATAAAAAAATTTATTTTAATTGGGACATTTTAAATGCTGCCTTATGTAAGAAATTGCAGCCTACGAGGAATTGCTAAACAAATTTTTTGTGTATAAAAATGAATGAGTTGCTTTTTCGCACATCCAATCCCCTGGCCACTTGGCCTGGTCTTCGCAGTGGCTCTTACCCTGGGTAAGAGATATACTTCTGTTAAGTCTAGATTTCAAGATGTCTCAAATGTTCAATGGGTATAAATATTCAAAACCACAGGCTCTCTAAACCCTCTGTGTCGAGTCCATTTTTTGACAGATGCTTTTATAAACAGCTAAAAATATTTTACAGAGTGCAGTCCTGTTTGAAGAAGCCTTGCAGCACGTGCCAGCTAACGCGATTTTGATAGAGATCGCACCGCATGGCCTGCTGCAGGCCATCCTCAAGCGCTCCGTGCCTTCCGGTTGCTGCAATGTACCACTAACCCAGCGTGGTCACCCCGACAATGTGCTATTTTTCCTCAAGGCCATAGGACAGTAAGTTTGACCTTTCGATCTAAAGCTCACAGTAGACCTTCATCTGATTTTAATATAAAAATACTCGGGTTAAAACCTTCATTGCTCTGCCTATGGGAAAAATGCAATAACTGTCCCATATATCATTAGTGTTTAAATAACTATATAGGGGTGATTGTAAATAGCTTTAAAAAGGGTGAATTTATAGCTGTATGCTGACATGTATTGTACATTTTATCAAATAATCAATGGTTTTAGAAATATTAAATATCGTAATGATGATATTTGAAGGATATAATAAGTTGCTAATTTTACGAAATTTAGAGACTGGAGTAAAACCTTGCCTTAATTCCTGTTAACCTTTTGTGTATTGCTTGCTATTTGAGAGCAGTGGTAGTATAGCGGTAGAGAACTGAGGCTTGTGATCGAAGCTTGCTGGTTCGACTCCCGGGATACGATCTCGTATAATTCACATTTAGTCCGTTATAGAATTGTCTAACAAATTTCTAGAGAATATACAGCAGCGTCTTTTTCAAATTATAATACCACACTACGACCACCAACCCGCCTGCCAAGCGGCGCGATTATATACCCACACATATCATCATCTACACCCACAGATATCTTTGAGGGAGGCCTATGTCTTGCAGAGGTCGTCCATTAGCTAAATAAATACAGTTAAAAAACTTTTAATTTAAACGGTTTTTTGATACCCATATTGTGGTGGTTGTGGAAAAATATGTACCTAGTCCGCCATATTGGAACGGCGTCCATCTTGAATTTTGACATAATCATCGTGTTTTACTAGTGTAGCCCTTTCATTTGATTCCCATATTGAGGGGGTTAAGAAAAAATATGTAATCCGCCATTTTGTATCGGCGGCCATCTTAGATTTATAATGTTATATCTAATTAATTTTATTATATTGTATTGTCATCTAAATTAAATGTGTGTACCAAATTTCAGATCGATCTGACAACGGGAAAGTGCTTAAATTTCAATTTGTAATTTTGACCCAAATAAACAAATTCCGTACGGGTTTAGTTCGACCCGTTAAAACCGTTTAAAAATGAGAAGAAATTTTGTGAAATTGGGCAGACAACGGTGTTGGTTTTAGATTTTAAAAACACTCAGTTCTTAGAGTAATAAAAAAATCTTTTCAGATTATACATCGAGGGCCTCAATCCGAAAATAGCCAACATCTACCCTAAGATAGAGTTTCCGGTGTCGACGGGAACGCCTTCGCTTTCCCACTTGCCGAATTGGATCCACGACGAGAAGTGGTACGGTCGACTTATCATATATATAACATCCTTTTAAAAAAGATCCAAGTGTTAATAGTTAGAACTAATAGCTTACCGAAAACATACTAGTTAAAATGGAGAGAGATCTCTTCTTGGGCATTTCCATACAAAGAAGAAAAATATAATTCAAAATTTTGTTTTAGACTAAACGTTTACCAGGGTGCAAATATTTTGCTGCAGTTGGTTCAGTAGTTGCAGTGACCATACTATGGTTTTCTTGATCGTATGACCTTACAAAATTAGAACTTATAACAGCATAGATTTTAGGACTCCGATGATCCATCCATATGAGAACTGGAGAATCTCAGGATCTAAAGTTATTGAGAGGTTCTCCAGCTATATATATTGTATACTATACTCTGTAGAATTAGTCTTTCCATAGCGTCTTTTACATAACTTACATATTTTCTAGATATGCGCCTTATTACTCGAAAATTTATAGGTCGTTTATTTCTCTTAGGAAGGTGATATTTAGTATATAACTGGCTATCAGATAGATTTCTTATGAGATCAGTTGAAAGCGGCCTGTGTCCAGTACCTTCCATTGAGGTAGCAAATATGAAGTTAATTGCACAAATAACAGAACTAAAAGTAAAATCCAAAAAAAAATAATATCCAAAAAAAAAAGAAAACTGTAATTTAAAAATTAGGATAAGTAATAAAATAAAGAATAAATAATATACCTAGCCACCTAAGAGTAATAAGATGATGGAAGGAAGGCGATGAAAGCAAGAAGGAATGAAAGAACAAAATGAAAGATATTGTGAAGAAAAAAAGGTAAGAATAAAAGAAATTGAGAAGTATGAAAGAGAGTGAAGAATAAAGATAAAATTTTGAAAAACTTATTTGTAAACAAAGTCCCTGATCCCAACAAATTAGGGGTACGAGAGGCCTCCAATAGCGGGGGCCATAAAAAAAGTATCTTTCAATGACATTAACGTCTCTTTATTTATAGACACCCTATGCCAAGCCTACTAGTCCGTGGTCTTCAGATTCATAAGGTCCTATAGCCCATGTATTCTTTGTTACGCAACCTGCATACTGCCACCTGAACCTGCTAATCTTATGCTATGTCCGTTACTTTGATTCGACTGTTTGGTGGAGAACTTTTGAGCATAACCCACTCCTTGGCTCGTTGAACGACTGCAATCTTACCTGGCTAACTTATATTATCATTATTTCCAGGGAACTGCCTCTCTATGACGCTGGTGAGAAGAAACTGGCGGCGTCTTCCAAATCCTTAATAAGTGTTCATGATGACGAATATAAGTATTTAAAAGGCTGTGTTGTAAGAGGTAAGTTATTTTCCTATTTTCTCCTGCCGGTAAATGGTTAGAGAGAAGAAGTCATGTCATTCTTAATAACATAATATTTTGAATGACTCTACATCGGCTATCAGTGCCAAACACACGTTGCCTATTCATATTTCTCTTTCAATTTCAACAAGCTTAGCTTTTGTAAGTTTTTGGCGGGAGAATAAGAAAAACTTACAATTTGTGCGTGATAGGAAGCTTATATTTTGACGATTCCGACGGTTTACTCTCGGAGAAACAATCGTAGTTAATTTTTAGGCTTCATACTGATAGCTAGCTAACAAAACTGTTGGAACGATTATTTTAAATATCTGAAAGGAGAAATAAGGGTCCTTTTCTCTTTAGAAAGTTCTATAACTATTAATGAGTTGCTAATTATTATTTACCACCGATAATGATGCACATTACAATATAACAGCTACATCATACTCATTACGTCATCCTCAGCAACGCATAGAAAAGGGGAATCCCACGGAAATATAAATCTTTATATATATCGGGCGAAAGAGAGCGCGCCACAATACTTCTAGACCTGTGATTGGCTGACAATTTTAATTAGTTGAACATTGTTTCGGTAGTATTAAATCGGTATAAATATGGTCAAAGCTTGTATGAATATACACACTTGTACTTGGGGCTTCGTGGTGTTATTAGCTCTAAGACTTTCTGGCCCTAGGAAGAATCCCACAACCATACATTCTTTTCCATACAAATTATACAATAATCTTTTACCTTAGATATCAAACATTTGACGTCTATTAGAACCAAAATAAATTTGTGTTTACAGTTTATAAGAAAACAAATTCTTGTACAAGCAGTACATTAAAATTATAATCACATTATAAATAAAGCGAAGAGAATCATATAACTATCTTATTGTGAATAAATTAAATGATTATCTGTAACATGTTTTATTTTAATTTGTTTATTTCTGCAGTTAAATGCGACAGGCCGTCAATAACTTTTATGGACTCTTGGGTCTGACAGTGTGAAACACAGAATAATATAATACAGGGGTGGCCAATCTGCGGCCCGCGAGCCACATGCGGCGCTCTCATTATTTTTAACTCCGATTGATTGTCGAATTATTTCAATATTTAAATTCATATAACGCATGTCAAATCCTTGGAAATCTAAACGAATTACTAGCGTGAATAAATATTATTATTATACATAAAATTAGCGACATCCAAACACAGATCGTAATTAACTAACCGGCATCTTAAGTATTATTAGGAGTACTGTCGTACACGGGTGCCATTATATCTAACTTCAATACACGTATTTTGTATTTTTGTTTGAATAAATATGTTTTTGTACAAAAAAAACATTCCTTTGCGTGTTTTAAATGCGTATTTAATTACGTCTCGCAAAATTTTCGAATTTCGAAAAATGGCTCGCACTATCAAAGAGCTTGATCACCCCCTGATATCATACATACAATATAAAAATGTTCAATTACTTGTGGTTGTAAGTACTATAAATCAGGTTTGTCAAACGAAAATGCTCTCTATGGATCTGTTCTTAAAGGTGAAACGGTGTTCCCATTCGCCGCGGCGCTGGTGGCGGCGTGGGACGTGTGTGTGGCAGCGCACGGTCTGACCACCAGGCAGTCGGTTGAGTTTCGCGACGTGCAGTTCTTCTCGCAGCCCATCCTGCACGACCAGCGCCAAATCTGTCTCACCGTGACCCACCACGTCGGCTCCGGACGCTTTGATGTAACTTCTAAATCGCTTAACCAATGCTATTATAAATAGCTACGCTATATTATTTTAAAGTAATATCAGCTATATGCTAATAGCATAACATTGCACACGTATAAACTTACTTTAATACTTGTTGTGTCCAGCGACTTTGGATGCTCAGATCATTCAAAACGTACTATATAAAAAAAATTTGAACCATTTAATGGAAACATTATCCTTTTAATATGTATACTAAATAACAACGAGAATATAACGGTATTAAAGGATAACATCCATAGTTCTTTTATTAAAAAAAATTAGCTATTCAGCTGTGTTTTATAAGTATATAACAACATATTGCGAAGTTATTTAATGATACAATCAAAACGCCTTATAACGAAATTAATAAGAGTTATATATGGTTAACAAACACTTTATTAATTGAGGAAATTATTTGAAGGAATATAACGGTGTTATTTAAAGTTATTTAGCTGAATTTCGCGGTTATTTTACCACAACATGTGTATATAGCTCTTAAACAGATCTACGAACAGGTATTTAGGTACAAAAATTATACATATATATATATAAATATACACATATATATATATATATATATATATATATATATATATTTATGTATATATATATATACATATATTTATATATATACATTTATAAGTATGTTTGTTCATTTATATGTATGTTATGTATATGTGCAAATGCATTGTACACTAAAATGTGTAGTATATTTAAAGTTATTATTTTTTTGTATGTATGTACAGCATAAACTGCCCTATCCTTCATGTCTCACATCTCTATCCAAAGGTTGTCTGGTAGAGATCGCCTCGTGCGATAAGACCGCCTCTTGTACCACCATATAAATTGTATCTTTTTTTAGTTACGATGTATATTATTTTGTTACCCTTTGTTTTTGTTGTATTTTAGTAGTTTTGGTGTACAAAAGTTTAAATAAATAAATAGATTATTAAATTAAATAAATTTATATTTAATGAATATAATATTAGTAGCATCTAGATTTTATATCTTATTAATAATTTTATTAAAATCTAAAATTATTAAACAAAGTTATTAAAAAAAAAAACTTTTTAGTTAAATTTTAATTAGCAATTTAACGTTACTGTATACATATTGCATATATGTTTTGTGATGACATGAATAATTTCTACAAGATTAATATAAACAAGATATCAAAATGCCAAAAATGTTAAGCCATTTAACGAAGATATTTAGGTAAATTTTAGATCGTTTATATATATATATATATATATATATATATATATATAAATATAGTATATAGGTACTTTTTCTTTTTGAAATTTTAATGTAAAATAGCTATTTTATTGTATTATTTAGCTTTTAAGGAAATTATTAAGTTATGTTACATATGAATAATTTGCCGTTATTTAAGAGTCAAATATTTAAAGGTAATGTCTGTTTAGGTATCAGACGAGTTCACCAAAGTTGCCTGCGGATACATTTCCCTGGAGATGACGGATCTGCAAGGGGTTTTCAAAGCGCCCGCGCGGGACCTGGGAGCACTGGACTTGAATTCAGATGACATATACAACTTGCTCCAGGACAAAGGACATTTCTACAGGTACAATGTACAAAAACCTAATCCTACACTCTTTTTCTCTCATATAAATATATTATATAAATAAATAGATATTACTTCTCATATATTATATATTTATTTATGTAATTTCGATTATATTTATATATTAGTAGTAATAAGGTTAATAAGATGCATAGCTCTATTTTTCGTTTCATTTTTATCAAAAGGTATGTTACACTCGCAGTGCAATAGGAACAATATATATATATATATATATATATATATATATATATGTGTGTGTGTGTGTGTGTGTGTGTATATATATATATTCAATGTGATATAAAAAAAGCTTCATTTTTTTTATTAGGTTTACATATTGTACTGTTTTGCTTTATTAATTTTTTTTTGCTTAATTTATTTTCTTATTTCTTTGTTTCCTTTACTCATACATTTGCATTCCATACAGTTCATGCACAGTTATAAGCAGACTAATAATTTGATTAAATTTCCATTGTAAACCTTAATATATATTTTTGGGAAAAATATAACTATTTGATTTGAATATATGGCATGTAAAAATCATTTATTTGTTTTGATTTACGTAAAATATTTGACAGTTGGTATTACTTTACTGTGAGATTTATTTTTAATTTCGGTTTGAGATCGAAAGGAGAGATACACAGAACTGATGCGCTGGGATTCACGGGAGTCACTAAGAAATAAATTCAAAGACATAACATACAGAGCGGTGCATGTTAATGTCTGTTCAATTTCGAAAGAACTTAGCAGTCGAACAGCCAGTGCATGACAAACATAACTCCGTGCTAAAAACAGAGTGCCAGGCACTCTGTGTTTGGCACTAATCGGTGTAACATTACTCCTGAAGACGCCCCATGGAGGGGTCAAACACGTGTTGAGTGATTTGACGGTGGCAGTTGTGTAATACGCATTTTTTGCCGCATACGCACTTATCAGCGGGCTGGCGGGCGGTGCACTTTCTTGCACGACTACGACTGCATGTGCGGAAGTGGCTAAATATTGGTCCTTTTCTTACTTAGGATGGACTTCCGCAAGTAACGCCTGAATCCATTAAATATTCAGCATTATGGTTACAGCAGGATGTCCACTGTCGGATATAGGCTTTTCCCATAGAATTCTAAATGGATCGGTTGGAAGTGACTTGCTCATTGACGGTGTCAACAACTTTGTCTCCCTATCTCATGGGTAGATGTTCTACGCTGTGTTTGCTGATAGGTAGTCTCCACTAACATTAAGGCTGTTTTTTCTGCGTGCCATTTGACCTGCCATTCGACTGCCATTGCCACTTCAATTCACTAATCTATCAGCTGGTTTGTTTCTTTTTATATTTCCTCTAACCGACTAGCTTGCGTCGCATCCTTCACTGAGGAAGGCGATACTTTTTGGAAAGTTTCTCGCGCAGGATGTAACGCAATCTGTGCCAGTCGTCGGCGGTATCGTGCGTCGTTCAGACCTGATCGAACACATAAGGCGGGTTTTTGGTCACCGTCCATTAATTGTATTTTTAAACGGTTTTATTTAGTTCGACCCGCACGTTATTTATTTGTTTATTTATTTGAGTCCAAA
This sequence comes from Battus philenor, assembly GCF_028537555.1. Lineage (NCBI taxonomy): Eukaryota > Metazoa > Arthropoda > Insecta > Lepidoptera > Papilionidae > Battus > Battus philenor. Next base: position 12,765,126 of record NW_027181686.1, read on the forward strand.
TTTGAAATTGAAATTTAAGCACCTTCCCGTTGTCAGATTGATCTGAAATTTGGTACACGCATTTAATTTAGATGACAATACAATATAATAAAATCAATAACATTTTAAATCTAAGATGGCCGCCGATACAAAATGGCGGATTACATATTTTTCCTTAACCCCCTCAATATGGGTATCAAATGAAAGGGCTACACTAGTAAAACACGATGATTATGTCAAAATATAAAATTCAAGGTGGTCGCTGTTCCAATATGGCGGACTAGGTACATATTTTTCCACAACCACCACAATATGGGGATCAAATAAAACCGTTTAACTTAAGTTTTTTTACCGATTTTTATTATTATCGTAGGTAGGAAAATTTCAGTAATTATAATGTATTGTTCTGTTACCAGCGACGAGTTCCTGAGTGTTCTCCGAGCTGATGCGTCGCTGACGTCAGCCGAGCTGACGTGGCGCGACAACTGGGTGACAGTCATAGATGGGCTGCTGCAGCTGAACGCATTAAAGCAGGAGGCGGTCGGGACCCAGCCATCTCACGCTCGGAGGCTGTGTATCGACATGGACCTGCACCGAGATTCCTTGATGATGGGAAAAGGCAATGTGTTGAATACTGTTCTGGATGACGTCCATGATTTTACAAGGTAAGGTTGCGTGATGTTTTTAAAAGAGTCGCGAATTTAGTGGACATGGTTAAAAATTACAATATAAGCTCAGTCTTTTTGCTCCGATATTGCTCTTGGTTAAGCAATGGCCACTTATGTCTAACTTAATAATGTTGTATAACTTAATGTTGCTTTTTTCTAACTACCACAACATCTCATGACAAGTATATATAAGATAAATGACATATATCCAATGATTCAAAGTGAAAAGAAATAAAAGACCACATATTCGTTAACAGTAGTAATACAAATAAAGAAAAATATGGACTCTCAAAGTAACAAAAAATAGTTTTACTTGAAACTGATAAAACTGTTTTTATTTTTAAGTTAATCCGAGTATGCTCTGGTCTTTAAGGAAATACACCTTTTTTGTAATTTAATTCTAGCAGAGTTTAAAAGGTTTTAGTATAGATGCAACGGTTTGAAATTTACTATAAGCTTTCTCTAATAGAAAATATGTTTAGCGAAACTGTTTAAATATTTAAGTTAATGCAGCTGTAGTGTTCAAGTACAAAATAACCATAGACTTGTAATAAGTCCGGTTCAGGACTATTACAAAGTCCTTGTGTAGGTGATCAAAGTCTGCAGTCTATTAATTGGCTAAATATTATGAACGTACAAAATGAAAGCTTACTCAATATCATCACTAAATTTGAGCGAAATGCCTTAATGAGAGAGATGATGGGAGATTGCAAATAATCCATGCGATGATGTAGAACAAAAGATGAACTAATTTTGTAAAAAGAAAATACTCTCAAGAAGATTTATCATTGAGATAAAAACAAAAACTAAAACCCTATTGTTAAACTTATCTCTATATTCCAGATGCGGTGGGATTTTACTGGAAAGTGTAAAGTTCCGTAACTTACCGGCTGTGATGCGATACAACCTTGAGCTGAAGTCACCTGAGGTATGTGATGTTTGAAATTTAAAATCATCACCAACTATTAAGAAACTTTAAAATCGTAACGAAATGAACGCAATTGAGTTTATGGGCTCTTCTAAGATATGTTTTGGTATCCACATTGATTTTTTGTAAATTGAAGAATCTCTCAAAGAACTCAAGAAAAGAAAGAAGTCAAGAATTAAGGAATAAAAATAAACTGTGCTTTACCCGCTATTAGGCTCTTTAAAGTGTTTCACTCGTTTGCTTGTGAATATATACAACCTTATGACAAACAAGGTAACGGTCATATTATCTGTTGGTAAATTCAATTAATACGAAAAGACATATGTTTGGAAATGAATTGTACTAATTTCCAAAAAAAAATTGTTTTGTTAATACAATCATTAAAAAATTCAAACTCCACTGAGTTTCTTGTTAGCTTTTTTTAGTACGTGGCGGTAAAATACTATATATAGTTAATGTTGACTTGTATGTTATATAAATCTATAATAAGATCTAACAGATCGATATTTCCAATTCGTGTCGAACACTCTCTATTGAGTGATCAAGAAAACCAATACAATTGTAAGTATTATATAATAAAGCTATTTTCACATTATCTTTGATTAGTGATAATTTTAATTGAGTAACTTTTTTTATTAGAATCTGGTCGATGATGACGTCACTACAGATTGCACGACCAGGACGACATTGAGAAGCAATTGCAACGGCGATTTAAAAAGTTTACACTGGGCGATGGAAAATGAATTTCCGGAGTCCGGTGTCAAAGTCCGGGTAAGTTAATGAAATACAAAAATATTCTATTAGGACAGTGAGGGCACGGAATATGGAGATTTCCTGTCATAGGAATGACATATTTTGTACTAGTGGTATTTACAAATAATTAAAATATTCTCTTTTTGGTAACCTTTCGAATAAATCAACGCCGTATAATGTTATATTATGCTAATACTGGAGAGTTAAACATCACGTTTACGTCCATATGTAAAGTTCGTAATAAACCATTATTTTTGACCCGAAAACATCCACTGAAGTACATAGGCGGCCTCAAAAAAGGTCGTATGCCTACCTTGTGGGCGAATGACCTCTGTCCGTTTATATGAAATCATACTGCAGCAGAAAAGGTTCCGATAAAACCCGACAAGAACACGAAACAATATAAAAGATCAAAATATCAATCGATGTGATTAAATAAATAAATAAAAGTAAAAGTACAAACAAAGATTGTTAAAAAAGAAAACAAAGTAAAAAGAGGCAGTAATAAACGCTAAATGTAACCAGGAATTTAGATGAAGGAAAAAAGGTGATATGTGAAAAAAGATAAAGAAGATCAGAATGCGGTGAATGAAATAAAATGTAAAAGACGTGAGGAAAATGATAAAGGTTAATAGAGAAAGGAGAATGATAAAAAAATATACAAAATTGAAACAAAAATGTTTAACTCGAAAATATAACGTCTCTGACCCACACAAAGCAAGTAAAACGGGGGCTTACTGCGTAACAACATACTGCGTAAGGACCAATATTTAGCCACTTCCGCACATGCACACATGTGCGGAAGTGGCTAAATATTGGTCCTTTTCTTACTTAGAATGGACTTCCGCGAGGTAACGCCTGATTCCATTAAAATATACTGCAGCTAGGTATCCTTACAATGAACCAAATCACTATTTGACAGTTTATGTAAGACACCGACTGCGTGCAAAAATGTTATATTTAATATTTTTCATACATTGTTTATTGATTCATACTATTTTAATTGAGTACGCAAAAGAAAAACAATTTAAATTCCTTATTTAAAAACCAAAATCACTCCATTTAGGTTCGACGTAAGAAAAACGTGAGTTTGAAAAGTTTAGATGGTTTTTCACACCTATACTTACAAAGTAAGTTAAAAGATAACAGCACTCAATAGTTTATATCTAAAAGGTTATGTAGGCTTATCAATATGTAATCTATTTTTACTATTAAATGTAACACATTCATTGGAACAAATTGTATATTCTGAATTAGATAGAACACGGTGTACCGTGAAATGCTATATAAGTCATTTATAATTTTATAAAATCGACTAAAAGATCGCAAGTAACATCAGTAAAAATGTACACCGATTTGCCCAAAATTCACGGTTTTTATAGAAAGTAATGGAAAGTGTTGGGTTAAATAGAGGAAATAAAATTGGTTAGTGAACTGTATTAAAGAAAACTAATGAAGGAAGTGTTATATAAGTCAAAGCTGTAGGCACTGAAATTACTTAAAACTTGTTATTATGTGTTCTAGAATGCTTGATACAATCTAAGTATGTAACAAATCTTTCCAAAGGTCTCCCAGTGTATGTTTAAAATTCTCGATTCCATGTATTCCAGGTACACTATGCTGGCATCAGTGATTACGACTTGAAGAAAGTTTCTGGAACTTTATCGCTTGGTTGCGGCGTCACCAGATACGGCATGGAGTTCAGCGGAGTCACGGAAAGGTAGCGGTTGTAAAGTTTCTACTGTTGGATTAAGAACATCATCATTTTTACCAACCTTTTCTGCTGTGTGAACTTGTTCTTCTGTTTGAGATCAAATGTGATATTTGATGATTAAAACAGCAGTGAAATCAATATTTTTTCAGTTGACTATCACAACATCATCACCATTCCCGCTGTAAGAGGTTCACAGCTGGATCTAAGCCTCTTCCAGAGATTTCCAATACGGCCGGACGAAGCGGCCTGCATCCAATAATACATCAGATCTATATATATATATACTTTCTTGCGAAATGATTTTACGTATTAACTACAATATTGTTTTTGGTGGCAAGTAACGTTTTATCATCGTCTTCATCTCAGCAGTAAGACGCCCACCACTGGACATAGGCCTTGCCCAATGACAGCAGGACATTATAGAAGTTATATTTTTATTACTGTAATGAATTGTTTTTGCATTATATAGGTTTATTTAATCTCAATCTACTTCATATTTTCAATAATCGGATATGTATAATGTGTAATGTCTATAGTTTTTATGTTTGATTATAATATTTTTGTAATTGTTCCTTGAACTCTTTGTTTTGAAGTACCAATGTATGTTACTACGGTCCTGTGTTTCAGTGGTGAAAGGGTGATGGGAGTGGTGCAAAAGGGAGCTCTGAGCAGCAGTGTGCGCGCCGGACGCGAGCTGCTGTGGGAGGTGCCTGCAGCGTGGACGCTTCAGGATGCTGCCACCGTACCGCTTGCCTACTGTCTCGCCTACTACTGTCTAGTTAGTGAATTTGTTTTCTTTCTAATTTTATGTACTTTAATACTGCCAGGAATATACAGCGTGATTGTTTTATTGATTTAAAAGCCTTAAATAGGAAAATTTGTTTAGTTTTTTGTCAGCAAAGAACTTTGAAGCTTTTACAACTATTTCCAATGCTTATATAAAGTGATCAATCTAAAACCCTATCGGATTGCGACAAGACAAATAACGATGTGCAGTACAAAGTCTTAAGTGAAAGATAATAAAAAATAATTAAGTTTAAAATTTTCACTATTGGATTTTAATATTTCTAAAACCATTGATTTTTAAACAGGTTGTGAATTACATTAATTGACAAAAAATAAGCTAAACATTCACCCTTTTAAAACTTTTAATTCTATAATCAACCATCCTGTGACGAACGAGTGTTCAAGACAAGAGTGGATAGGTTTCTATGCTTACATGTAGTATCATAGACCTCGTCGTCGCTTAACATCAGGCGAGACAGAGTTTGAATGATTCTCCTATAAAGGATAAAAACCATTCAAACAAATTTAGTCTTTGGTGATTAGACTTATGTGATTCAGAACTGGATACTTGTCGGGCCAGTTAGGTATTTTACCATTACCAAATGAGATTTCATGCCTTATAACATGATCACCGGATAAAATGCTTAATCCGTGATACATGATGTTTGATATTTGAATATCATTTACCTTTAAATAATTACCACAAACCTATGAAGCATAATTCATACTATTCTCCGTTGCTATACACCAGTTTAATTTCAGGAGCTGAAGGCGAGTTTAAGACCTGGAATGAAAATTCTGATGATAGGAGGAGCTGGTGCCATGGGCCAGGCTGTCATATCCATTGCGCTGGCGCACGGCTGCAGGGTTTTCACCACAGTCAGTAACGACGATAAAAAGAAATTGCTCATGCAGATATTCCCGAAGTTGAATGGTGAGGAATAACATGGAATTTCTTTTACAACTGTATCAGGGGATTTCTTCTTTCTAAACGAATTCTGAGGAAACACCTGGTTATCATATCGAAGATAGTCTTTCTTCTGGCAGAACGATATAGTTTTAATGCCCCAAATATATATTTAAACATTTTCGCGCTTAATTTTTTAGGAATGAACTGCAGTGCAGTTGCTTTTTTGTTTATAATTATTTAATAATAATGAAAAATTATTTTACTTTGCTTATTTTCTTGTTCGCTGTAACAAGAGAATCACTTTGCCGATTACATACGTCTTCTTTAATAAGTTTCATAATAGATCTTATAAGATTTTTATTAAAATATTTTTTCCTCTAAAATGCAAAAGGCCAATGCTTCAACAGTCTACCAGGACAGATATTAATAAATAATAAATCGTTGATGGTTTAAATGTCACGAAATAACTGTCAAATTGTCATTTTATTGTTATTTTAATGAACATCGCCACAGATAATATAAACAAGTCTTTTTTCTTCTACATATAATCAACTTAAGCGTCCGTGCCCTTGTTTTATTTTATTTTTTTACTCGCGTTTCTGAATGCCAGTGTTTAGTCTCTCGAAGTATTTCTTAACTTAAATTACTCATAACTCTGTCAAGTCTAGTTTAGGCATCTTTAGTTTCCTCGTTGCCTATGTACTGTTCACCTTCCATATGTCACAATACTTTTGTGTCAAACCGTTCTTGCTCGTTCTAATTCAAAATTTGAAAGCCGATTTGAAACAAACATCTTTTCGTCCAAAATACCACAATGATTGAAGACGAAGGTCTTTGACGAGGTTGTGTAGTCCATAGTAAAGGCTCATGTTTACCCAGAGAGCAATAGAGGGAGCTGTGTTTGGGGAGATCCGCAGATGAACCAAAGTTACTGTCAAAGAAGAATAGCTCGTGCTGAAATGGCAGTGGGCGGTGTACATTGCTCGTGCCATCAATGGCCGCAGGAGTCGAAAGGTTCTCGTCGCGGGAATTCCCTGGACGCGGGCAGCGCTACACCGGTCACGGTGACCATCATTAGAGGACGCATATGCATTGTGATGTGCGTTTATTGGTTCAAAAGAAGAAGAAAGAAGACCGTAGTCTATCATGAGATCGTACGCTGAATTGAACCTTTTAAGTTGCCGCCAATTCGTATAAATAAATGATAAAAAGATTTTTAAAAAAAATAAAAAAATATATGTTCGAAATTCAAATTACTTTTTTTTAAATATTATTTTTAGCCGGCCAATTCTAAAAACGTATAGTGTATCTAATTAATTATATTAAACCTTCTTGAATTATGATTTCAGAAAGCGACATAGGTACTTCGTTGAACGCGTCGTTCCACCAAGTGGTGATGCAAGGGACAGGCGGCAAGGGCTGTGATATTGTGATCAGCAACGCGGTTGGCGCTCTCAAGAACGTATGTTGAACGTGCATTATTTTCACCAAATTATGGTGATGAGTTATTTTATTTTAATTAAGTAATTGCCTCGAGAGTAAAGCCCGCTGTACTTTTACGTTTGCAATATAGAGTATTTAATGTATAAAATAAATACAGTTGTACAGTTACATAGCAAGGATGTGAGATAACCAAAGTCCGATGGTGATTGTAAAACGAGAAAAGTTAACACCGTTCAAAGGAATTTTTATTTGTTTCACGTCGTGAAATTTTCTCGAGTATTTTAGCACCCCTTGCGGGGCAAGCTTACGTTGGATATACATTGGCTGAAATGATACGATATAAGTTGACATCAGTGTTTTAATAAAACAATACTCAGTCTGGCCATAAATATTACTTATTATTTTCTTTCTTTCTTGGAATCATCGATTATGTTTTCTTATTTTCGCGTAAATATATTGTAAAATACTTTGTGATATTTAACAAAACTACCAAAAAAAAATCTTAAAAAAGAGATATCTTTAAGGCAAAAAGAAAAAAAATACAGAAAATAAAAATAAATAACACTCTTTTATGTTACACACTTAAATTATATACAATATATATTTCATGATATATACTGTATACTTTATGCAATACATGCAAAGAATCATTAATCGACACACACACACATACATACTACACTATCCTCTGTTTAGTTTTCTTTTAAGTCTACTCTCGTAATTTTTGTATTGATTACAATGTAACCTTGAAATAAATAAATAAATAAACGAAGTAGTAAATAAATGAGTAAATAAACAATTAAATAAATAAATAACAGTAATAGACGATAGATGCAGGTCAGTTCCCATTGAACATGAAGGGAGGTGTATGTCCAGCAGGGTACTTTCTACAGCTTAAATGATGATGACGATGAACAGAGTGATGAACGGTCAATAATACATCTATTTTACATCCTACCGTGTTACCAGCTTGAGAGGTTGCTGAGTACTTAGATATGGCGATTTAGAGAGAGGTCCTCGGCTTTGGATGTCATTCGATAGCCGTCTGCCATTCCGACTCAAGTGCACCCGAGAGGACCAAAACCAGATTGTAGTAGATTTCTAACATTTGCAGCTTATTCCCCGGTTCATTGTTATCATGTTAGTTTGTTAACTGTTGTACAGGTGGCGCTGAGCTGCTGCGCGTCGTGTGGAACTGCCATCGACACGGCTTTGGCGGTGACGGAGGAGGCGTTCTCGTTCGGTCTGAAATTCTTGAAAAATCGAAGAACGTATATATGCGTCGACTTCTCCTCGATCTTCACTCAAAACTACACAGATGATATGATGGTAAGCGTGACACTGATCGAATATAATTTAAGTACACCCTCAAGGAGTATATATGAATATGAGGTTTCTTTGTGTGATCGAATTAGCAATGAAGAGATGTTTTTAATACTCGCTCCCCCTGCTATGTTTGGGACAGGGACGATACAATGCGGGTGAAGATATTTTTTTCATTTTTATTTTAATTCTTGCTCTTGTTCCGAGCAATGGCATGATGCACCACTTCTCTGCAAAACCTCATGAATGCAGGACGACACTTGATGTCGTCCGTGAGTGAGGCGACACTTTCCTCTTTCACTTTCTTGCCCATTTCGACCTTGAGATCAGGGTGGAGTCCTCCAAATACAGGACATCCGTTGACAATGTGCATCATGTTCTGATCCACTTCCTGGTCACAGATGCACGAGATACTCTCCTTAAACCTGTGCAGGTACTCCGAGAATCCCTCGTGCCCCGTCAACATGAGGAGTACGTGGTAGGCTGATAAGGCATCCGGGATGAATTTCCTCGTTGTGGATGTCGTCGTTCTTTCCATATTTAGCTACTGTTACCGTAAAGTTCTGGAGTAAAGACCATCGACCGAAGTTCCCTCAACTCTTAGATGAACAGACAATATTGTTAATGTCATAAAAAGATAGAGGATGCCACATAGTGCGTAGAACAGACGATTCCTTAAGATTCTGGACTGGAGACCACAGGACAGGCAAGACGTGATACAAGGTAAACAAGTGACCTTGGCAATGTGTTGGAGGCCTATGTCCAGCAGTGGACATCTGTTGAAATGATGATGATACCCCCACACTCTGACGTGAAGGGAGAGCCTGCACTTTACTGTTACTTAACGAAAGAAGGCATCTTTGTAGAGCTGATCTACATCCAAATCAATGTTATGTACATAAGAGCATAGTCAAATATATAAATCGTGTGTCGTCTATAGAATTACTCCGTCTTTATTTTCACAATGAAAGTATAATAAAAGTTATAAATTCCTCTTTTTCGCGTTTACTAACTGAGAATAATTTAAGGTAATTTTCTAGCGCCTACGTGACCTCGTGCGGGCCGGGATAAGAAGCGGCGAGGTGCGACCCCTGACCCGCACGGTGTACGACCCCGAAGACATCGCCCTCGCTTTCGAGAGTCTACGCGCGAGGCGGCAGGGCGGGCGGCTTCTAGTGCGTCTGGATAACAATGATTTCCCTTACCGGAAGTACGTAACAAAGGTTTACTTTACCTTATTACGGTGTGTTGAAAATTTATATTCCTACAAAGTACTCGTTTTTTTTTATAATCAATTTATTAAATGGATGTGATTGAAATATTCGTATGCTCTTATATAATTTCAGCAATAGGTCATCCAATACTGGACAGCTCCCCCTATAAACTCAGGGAGTATATTTAGCGTCGGCAACTTTAATGAGGTCAGGGGTGGTCTCGGGGGTGGAAGGTGGACTTAGGTCGGCGGTCTCCATTCCAGAAGTTTAAAGCAAGAACCGCTATCTGCTCATGCTGTATGACATACCCACTACCCACTAACTACCTCACTATTATTAGAAACCCATGCATTGCCATTGTGGTAATTAACCGAAGTTCAAGTTTATTTATGACATGCAATTAGTTTAATCAGGTAATATTAGGCCGAAGTTCCTGAGATAATCTTTGAATTAAGTGAACGAGGTTTAGGCGGATTTTATAAACGCTTATAAGGCAACACTATATATCACGACAGAAAAGTTAAACCTTATTATTAAAAATTGATAGCCCACCAGTGGAGGACTGAGACTTGGAATCATCGGTCGCGGGTTCGATTCCTGGAATACAATCTCATACAATGCACACTCTGTGCATTAATTTTATAGCCGCTACTAACAAACTAAGAAAAGAAAGGTCTAAGATATGTTTAGTAACTTTATTATATACGTAAACTCAGACTTATAAAAGATTTGTTAACTATTTAAAAACTAAATTTAGTATTTTATTTTTATTGTTTCTATCAATTGTGCTGTTTTTCTCTTTATGATATGTAAATTATAATTGACTAAAATTAACAAGTAAATAGATGACTACATTATAAAATACAATTTTCGTAAGAACTATTTGTATAAATTTGTTTGCTGAAATTTGCATTATTAAATTTCACGTTACAGAAGCTTCGTCGTTACTCCAGAGTCCAACTTCCTGGTGCTGTGTGATGATGCTCTCGGGGTCAAAATAGCAGATCGACTTGTGACAAGCGGTTTAAGGAAGATGCACCTGCATTGCACTCAACCAACCGGCTATTTGAACTATAAGTTACAGTTAGTAATATTTATTAATATATACACATAGGTACACCAGCAGTACACGTAAATTAGAAGTACATTAAAATTAACTCTGTGAACAATGATTCTGTGATGATGGGCCGAAAGATTTTCCGGTGGTGACCGGCAAGTAGACGCGACGCGGACAGGTACTCCAAAAGGTATAGTTAAGGTATATTAATCTCTGGGGGAGAACTATGCGTCCATAGTGTCCGTGTTCATCAGCTGAAAAGGAGAATAAAGGTTCTATTATGTGTTCCTGTGTAGGTGACATAAAAGGAAACATTTAGCTTACGACTTCAGACACCAAAAGAGGTCTTAATTTGAAAATGTCTCCACCAGCGTGCAATCATTTTCAAGGCTGTATGCTTAAAAATACTCAATTAAAATTTGGAATCTTTATTTGAAATCACATCGTGTAAGTTTGTAGAATGATGCTAGGTGGTTATTTTAAGAAGTTTTACGTGCAATAATATGAATTGTGTAAAAAATCTTAGTAATCAAAAATTGTTAGTTGTAAGTTATTAACATCGAACAATTTTTGATTACTTTTTGATTACTACTATTTGCTGACCGTTTTTAACATGTGCTGTTAACCTATTGGTTACTAAGAGTGGAAACTAATTTGTGAGCAGTGACAATCCTATATAAGGATTGAGCTAATTGTGAATTATATCCCGGGAATGGATCCCGCGACTCACTTTTATTGTCACACTAATGAGGTATTAATAATTTCAGATCTTGGAAAACACTTGGAGTGAAGGTAGAAATGTCCTCTGTGGACTTGAAAGACGTGGACAACGTTCGTAATGTCTTAACATCTGGACAAGTGGACGGTATTTGTGTCGCAGCCGGCGAAAGTGAATTATCGGACGAGTCATTGTTGTACAATCTAGACGTCGCATCAAGACAACTGTGTCCACATCTCAAGTAAGTTGTGCTTGCTCTTTTAATAAAATGATTCGAACATAAAAGTCTAGCATAACAAGTTAAAAAGTAAATATTTATATTGATATTGATGTGGACGCGTTGCAAAATAACACACATATGCGTTTAAGTAATCCCAATTTATTTTTATCTTGATTACACAGCTGCCCAAATAGAATTATTACTCCACGGTTTGGATAGGACAGAGCGTAAATAGCACTTGGCCTAAAAAATAATTTTTTGATAATGAAGCTCCAGTGTTCTCTCAGGGCCTAGGCTCGGGTTGCTACAGTCTACTATATATATGATTAGGTTATTGATCTTAGGAAAGTGCACCATGGAGTGATCTGGCGTTTAGGCTCAATAGATGGGACCTTGGCTTAAATGGTCAATGGATTTCCGGTTAATTTTTAGACTCTAGCACGTCCAAAAAGACCGAACCTAGACTTTTCTCATTAATAATTTCGCCGGGGCAATATATATATAGCAGCGCTTCTTCCTATATAATATGATCGGGGATTGGCGTCTCTTGTGATATACAAGCCGTTCTCGTTTCAAGAGATCGTTTGATAGCATATAAATGTTTCGCCGGCTGCGTACGAACGATAGCGCGATGTAAATTACATTGAGCGCCATCTAGTAAGACATCTAGGAACTTCTTTTGTCTATTTTAATCATTCTTTTTTTTAATATGACTCAAGGAGATATTACTTGGCTATTTCCTTCAGTGGATCTAAACAACTTAGAGTTAAATACAAAATAAAAGCTTACTTTTAAATTTAAATGTTGTAATTATTTAATATTAAGAATAATCTCAATAATATTTGACAGATATGTATGGTAAATATATGTTTGATACTGTTTATACATATAGTCTGAGATGTATCGTAGATATTGAGTCCTGATATAGGAATTTTAGCAGGTATTGGTGGACATTTTTATGGAAACTTCCAGACGGCACTTTTCTAAACGTTCTTGTAAGTTTAATATTTATTGGGAAGTCTAATGGGCATCTCTGCGATCATAGTACTCGCAGTTTGTATTATTGTGGGAATTTTTATAGTAATTCTAATAACCAATCTAATGCATTCTATGGGAAATTCTAAAGGAAATTTTTATGATCATTCTTTTGATCATTGTAGTAAGCATTTTACGAGGGGTCCTGTTGCGTATTTTTGTATCTTTTCTAACTGCTTAGTAAGAACTAAATAAAAATCTAGTAATAAAATAAATGTAAACACTATTTTGATTTTTTTTCAGGTACTTCCTGGTAGTGGGTTCAGACAGCACCGCTGCCGAGTCCATAGTTCATTCTAGAATACAGGAGAAGTTACCGGGTACTGCACTGAGTCTACCGTTGTTTGAAAAACAAGGTTATGTACGTAAAATGTTTTTTTACTTGAATCATTGGAGAAGAAAATGGCTTTTGAATCAAAAGTTAATACAAAGAAGTATATTATTTGTGGTTACTTAAATTTAATTCAGACGCGCTAAATAATTCAATATTAAAAAGTATTTTAGCCGCAATCTCCGTACGAAATTTCATGTGAACTTTACCACTTTGGGATTAAAAGCTTTTCCTATATACACTGTAAAAATATTGTTTTCAGGATTCGAATGTGAAGTTTAACACTTTGGCTAAGGTCTCGTGGGCAGCTGTGGCCGACGTGGTGGAGTCAGCCCTGTCTTCTGGCTCTGGGTCATTTGTTGCTGAGGTTAAACATGCCACCAGACCTACACTGCTAGATCAAATATCGTCAATAGCCAGTAATTATCAATAATATTTAATATAACATTTGGGATTTAAGGTTAAAAGAAAAAAAATTTTAATGTTTGATTGTTTTGGACACCAGTCAATAGATGGCGCCAGTAGTTGATCGACAGCTAGCTCCATCTAACGGCGCTCTTATAAACTACAGCGCGCCTTTTAAAAACTTTAATAATTTATTTCAGTTATTTTAATTTGTTTGTATTCCGTCTTTTTCTTTGATTGAAGGTTACTTAACCTTTAACTGTGGACGAGTTTGTAATTTTTGTGTTTACCTCTTTCCCCTTGCTCCCCGCGTTTAATGTTCTCAGTAGCTTTAGTTTTAGCGCCGAAACGTTGAGATGAAAGGTTGTGTCGGCAGACACAAATTAGCTGAGTTATTTTACTTTATACTTTAACCGCGGTCTGTCGGACCGCACGTCCACGTTTCCTGCGTAAATAATATAAACGGTGATTTAGTTTAATTTGATTGTTTTATATTATTTTCATTCAAAATGTCAATGAATATTGAACGAGAA